>NC_134207.1:20470874-25470874 GCF_965140235.1 Caretta caretta | reverse complement strand
ATTTCTTCAGTTTAACAGAAAGTTTCTTCCCTCCTCTCATTTCTGAATAAAATTTATTTTATTTGGACATTGTGTTTAGGTGTGTGTTTGTTTGTTTTTTCTCTCTTGTGGCATCATTCCTCCCTGAACTTGCTTTCTCTTCACTCTTCATTAGTTTGTTCCTTCTAACAAATACTTCCTTGTGGTTTGAGCCTATTCTGCCAAATCTTGCAAGCAAAGCATGGGACACTAAGGGTATGTCTACACTACGGAATAAGGTCGAATTTATAGAAGTCAGTTTTTTAGAAATCGGTTTTATATATTCAAGTGTGTGTGTCCCCACAGAAAATGCTCTAAGTGCATTAAGTGCATTAACTCGGCGGAGCGCTTCCACAGTACCGAGGCTAGAGTCGACTTCCGGAGCGTTGCACTGTGGGTAGCTATCCCACAGTTCCCACAGTCTCTGCTGCCCATTGGAATTGTGGGTTAAGATCCCAATGCCTGATGGGGCTAAAACATTGTCACGGGTGGTTCTGGGTACATATCGTCAGGACCCCCGTTCCCTCCCTCCCTCCGTGAAAGCAAGGGCAGACAATCGTTTCGCGCCTTTTTTCCTGAGTTACCTGTGCAGACGCCATACCACGGCAAGCATGGAGCCCGCTCAGGTAACCGTCACCCTATGTCTCCTGGGTGCTGGCAGACGCGGTACGGCATTGCTACACAGTAGCAGCAACCCCTTGCCTTGTGGCAGCAGACAGTACAGTACGACTGGTAGCCGTCATCGTCATGTCCGAGGTGCTCCTGGCCACGTCGGCTGGGAGCGCCTGGGCAGACATGGGCGCAGGGACTAAATTTGGAGTGACTTAACCAGGTCATTCTCTTTAGTCCTGCAGTCAGTCCTATTGAACCGTCTTATGGTGAGCAGGCAGGCGATACGGACTGCTAGCAGTCGTACTGTACCATCTTCTGCTGAGCAGCCATGAGATGTGGATGGCCTGCAGTCCTTCTGCACCGTTTGCTGCCAGCCAAAGATGTAAAAGATAGATGGAGTGGATCAAAACAAGAAATAGACCAGATTTGTTTTGTACTCATTTGCTTCCCCCCATCCCCTGTCTAGGGGACTCATTCTTCTAGGTCACACTGCAGTCACTCACAGAGAAGGTGCAGCAAGGTAAATCTAGCCATGTATCAATCAGAGGCCAGGCTAACCTTCTTGTTCCAATAAGAACGATAACTTAGGTGCACCATTTCTTATTGGAACCCTCCGTGAAGTCCTGCCTGAAATACTCCTAGATGTAAAGCCACCCCCTTTGTTGATTTTAGCTCCCTGAAGCCAACCCTGTAAGCCGTGTCCTCAGTTGCCCCTCCCGGCGTCAGAGCAACGGCAAACAATCGGGCATCTGAGAGTGCTGTCCAGAGCAGTCACAATGGAGCACTCTGATGGGGCTAAAACATTGTCGCGGGTGGTTCTGGGTACGTATCGTCAGGCCCCCATTCCCTCCCTCCCTCCGTGAAAGCAAGGGCAGACAATCATTTCGCGCCTTTTTTCCTGAGTTACCTGTGCAGACGCCATACCACGGCAAGCATGGAGCCTGCTTAGGTAACCATCACCCTATGTCTCCTGGGTGCTGGCAGACGCGGTACGGCTTTGCTGCACAGTAGCAGCAACCCATTGCCTTCTGGCAGCAGACGGTGCAATACGATTGGTAGTCATCCTTGTCGTGTCCGAGGTGCTCCTGGCCACGTCGGCTGGGAGCGCCTGGGCAGACATGGGCGCAGGGACTAAATTTGGAGTGACTTGACCAGGTCATTCTCTTTAGTCCTGCAGTCAGTCCTATTGAACCGTCTTATGGTGAGCGGGCAGGCGATATGGACTGCTAGCAGTCGTACTGTACCATCTTCTGCCAGGCAGGCAAGAGATGAGGATTGCTAGTAGTCGTATTGTACCATCTTCTGCCAGGCAGGCAAGAGATGAGGATGGCTAGCAGTCGTACTGTACCATCTTCTGCCGAGCAGCCATGAGATGTGGATGGCATGCAGTCCTTCTGCACCGTCTGCTGCCAGCCAAAGATGTAAAAGATAGATGGAGTGGGTCAAAACAAGAAATAGACCAGATTTGTTTTGTACTCATTTGCCTCCTCCCCTGTCTAGGGGACTCATTCCTCTAGGTCACACTGCAGTCACTCACAGAGAAGGTGCAGCGAGGTAAATCTAGCCATGTATCAATCAGAGGCCAGGCTAACCTCCTTGTTCCAATAAGAACGATAACTTAGGTGCACCATTTCTTATTGGAACCCTCCGTGAAGTCCTGCCTGAAATACTCCTTGATGTACAGGCACCCCCTTTGTTGATTTTAGCTCCCTGAAGCCAACCCTGTAAGCCGTGTCGTCAGTCGCCCCTCCCTCCGTCAGAGCAACGGCAGACAATCGTTCCGCGCCTTTTTTCTGTGCGGACGCCATACCAAGGCAAGCATGGAGCCCGCTCAGCTCACTTTGGCAATTAGGAGCACATTAAACACCACACGCATTATCCAGCAGTATATGCAGCACCAGAACCTGGCAAAGCAATACCGGGCGAGGAGGCTACGTCAGCGCGGTCACGTGAGTGATCAGGACATGGACACAGATTTCTCTGAAAGCATGGGCCCTGCCAGTGCATGCATCATGGTGCTAATGGGGCAGGTTCATGCTGTGGAACGCCGATTCTGGGCTCAGGAAACAAGCACAGACTGGTGGGACCGCATAGTGTTGCAGGTCTGGGACGATTCCCAGTGGCTGCGAAACTTTCGCATGCGTAAGGGCACTTTCATGGAACTTTGTGACTTGCTTTCCCCTGCCCTGAGGCGCATGAATACCAAGATGAGAGCAGCCCTCACAGTTGAGAAGCGAGTGGCGATAGCCCTGTGGAAGCTTGCAACGCCAGACAGCTACCGGTCAGTTGGGAATCAATTTGGAGTGGGCAAATCTACTGTGGGGGCTGCTGTGATGCAAGTAGCCCACGCAATCAAAGATCTGCTGATATCAAGGGTAGTGACCCTGGGAAATGTGCAGGTCATAGTGGATGGCTTTGCTGCAATGGGATTCCCTAACTGTGGTGGGGCTATAGACGGAACCCATATCCCTATCTTGGCACCGGAGCACCAAGCCGCCGAGTACATAAACTGCAAGGGGTACTTTTTGATAGTGCTGCAAGCTCTGGTGGATCACAAGGGACGTTTCACCAACATCAACGTGGGATGGCCGGGAAAGGTGCATGATGCTCGCATCTTCAGGAACTCTGGTCTGTTTCAAAAGCTGCAGGAAGGGACTTTATTCCCAGACCAGAAAATAACTGTTGGGGATGTTGAAATGCCTATATGTATCCTTGGGGACCCAGCCTACCCCTTAATGCCATGGCTCATGAAGCCGTACACAGGCAGCCTGGACAGTAGTCAGGAGCTGTTCAACTACAGGCTGAGCAAGTGCAGAATGGTGGTAGAATGTGCATTTGGACGTTTAAAGGCGCGCTGGCGCAGTTTACTGACTCGCTTAGACCTCAGCGAAACCAATATTCCCACTGTTATTACTGCTTGCTGTGTGCTCCACAATATCTGTGAGAGTAAGGGGGAGACGTTTATGGCGGGGTGGGAGGTTGAGGCAAATCGCCTGGCTGCTGGTTACGCGCAGCCAGACACCAGGGCGGTTAGAAGAGCACAGGAGGGCGCGGTACGCATCAGAGAAGCTTTGAAAACCAGTTTCATGACTGGCCAGGCTACGGTGTGAAAGTTCTGTTTGTTTCTCCTTGATGAAACCCCCCGCCCCTTGGTTCACTCTACTTCCCTGTAAGCTAACCACCCGCCCCTCCTCCCTTCAATCACCGCTTGCAGAGGCAATAAAGTCATTGTTGCTTCACATTCATGCATTCTTTATTCATTCATCACACAAATAGGGGGATGACTACCAAGGTAGCCCAGGAGGGGTGGTGGAGGAGGGAAGGAAAATGCCACACAGCACTTTAAAAGTTTACAACTTTAAAATTTATTGAATGACAGCCTTCTTTTTTTTGGGCAATCCTCTGTGGTGGAGTGGCTGGTTGGCTGGAGGCCCCCCCACCGCGTTCTTGGGCGTCTGGGTGTGGAGGCTATGGAACTTGGGGAGGAGGGCGGTTGGTTACAGAGGGGCTGCAGTGGCAGTCTGTGCTCCAGCTGCCTTTGCTGCAGCTCAACCATACACTGGAGCATACTGGTTTGGTCCTGCAGCAGCCTCAGCATTGAATCCTGCCTCCTCTCATCACGCTGCCGCCACATTTGAGCTTCAGCCCTGTCTTCAGCCTGCCACTTACTCTCTTCAGCCCGCCACCTCTCCTCCCGGTCATTTTGTGCTTTCCTGCACTCTGACATTATTTGCCTCCACGCATTCGTCTGTGCTCTGTCAGTGTGGGAGGACAGCATGAGCTTGGAGAACATTTCATCACGAGTGTGTTTTTTTTTTCTTTCTAAGCTTCACTAGCCTCTGGGAAGGAGAAGATCCTGTGATCATTGAAACACATGCAGCTGGTGGAGAAAAAAAAAGGGACATCGGTATTTAAAAAGACACATTTTATAAAACAGTGGCTACACTCTTTCAGGGTAAACCTTGCTGTTAACATTACATACATAGCACATGTGCTTTCGTTACAAGGTCGCATTTTGCCTCCTCCCACCGCGTGACTACCCCCTCAACCTTCCCCCCTCCCTGTGGCTAACAGCGGGGAACATTTCTGTTTAGCCACAGGCAAACAGCCCAGCAGGAATGGGCTCCTCTGAGTGTCCCCTGAAGAAAAGCACTCTATTTCAACCAGGTGACCATGAATTATATCTCACTCTCCTGAGGATAACACAGAGAGATAAAGAACGGATGTTGTTTGAATGCCAGCAAACATACACTGCAATGCTTTGTTCTACAATGATTCCCGAGTACGTGTTACTGGCCTGGAGTGGTAAAGTGTCCTACCATGAAGGACGCAATAAGGCTGCCCTCCCCAGAAACCTTTTGCAAAGGCTTTAGGACTACATCTAGGAGAACCGCAAATGCCAGGGCAAAGTAATCCTTTCACATGCTTGCTTTTAAACCATGTATAGCATTTTAAAAGGTACACTCACCAGAGGTCCCTTCTCCGCCTGCTGGGTCCAGGAGGCAGCCTTGGGTGGGTTCGGGGGGTACTGGCTCCAGGTCTAGGGTGAGAAACAGTTCCTGGCTGTCGGGAAAACCGGTTTCTCCGCTTGCTTGCTGTGAGCTATCTACAACCTCCTCCTCCTCATCATCTTCTTCATTCCCAAAACCTGCTTCCGTATTGCCTCCATCTCCATTGAAGGAGTCAAACAACACGGCTGGGGTAGTGGTGGCTGAACCCCCTAAAATGGCATGCAGCTCATCATAGAAGCGGCATGTTTGGGGCTCTGACCCAGAGCGGCTGTTCGCCTCTCTGGTTTTCTGGTAGGCTTGCCTCAGCTCCTTCAGTTTCACGCGGCACTGCTTCGGGTCCCTGTTATGGCCTCTGTCCTTCATGCCCTGGGAGATTTTCACAAAGGTTTTGGCATTTCGAAAACTGGAACGGAGTTCTGATAGCACGGATTCCTCTCCCCAAACAGCGATCAGATCCCGTACCTCCCGTTCGGTCCATGCTGGAGCTCTTTTGCGATTCTGGGACTCCATCATGGTCACCTGTGCTGATGAGCTCTGCATGGTCACCTGCAGCTTGCCACGCTGGCCAAACAGGAAATGAGATTCAAAAGTTCGCGGTTCTTTTCCTGCCTACCTGGCCAGTGCATCTGAGTTGAGAGTGCTGTCCAGAGCGGTCATAATGGAGCACTCTGGGATAGCTCCCGGAGGCCAATACCATCGAATTGTGTCCACAGTACCCCAAATTCGAGCCAGCAACGTCGATTTAAGCGCTAATCCACTTGTCAGGGGTGGAGTAAGGAAATCGATTTTAAGAGCCCTTTAAGTCGAAATAAAGGGCTTCGTTGTGTGGACGGGTGCAGGTTTACATCGATTTAACACTGCTAAATTCGACCTAAAGTCCTAGTGTAGACCAGGGTTTAGGTGCTCCAGGAGTTATGAGGAGAGGCTGAGGGAGCTGGGATTGTTTAGCCTGCAGAAGAGAAGAATGAGGGGGGATTTCATAGCTGCTTTCAACTACCTGAAAGGGGGTTCCAAAGAGGATGGCTCTAGACTGTTCTCAATTGTAGCAGATGACAGAACGAGGAGTAATGGTCTCAAGTTGCAGTGGGGGAGGTTTAGATTGGATATTAGGAAAAACTTTTTCACTAAGAGGGTGGTGAAACACTGGAATGCGTTACCTAGGGAGGTGGTAGAATCTCCTTCCTTAGAGGTTTTTAAGGTCAGGCTTGACAAAGCCCTGGCTGGGATGATTTAACTGGGAATTGGTCCTGCTTTGAGCAGGGGGTTGGACTAGATGACCTTCTGGGGTCCCTTCCAACCCTGATATTCTATGATTCTATGAATGAAAGTTGGCAGTTCAGTAGTTGGCATTGTTTATTCTGAATCTGTCTGCATGGGCGGGGAGGGGGGAGAGGAGGAGTGTACCAATTTAGCTACACAGAAATTGATTTAGTTAAACCAGTGCAATGTGTGTTTGTGGAGACAAGTCCTAAAGGCCAAATCCTCATTACCTGATTTCTTGGAGCTACCCAAACAATCAAATTAAATTATTCAGATGTAACCCTTCTGCCCGTCAGAGTTGGCAGCAACAAGGGCCGGGTTCAGTATCTAGGGGTTCCATTCCAATAACACAATGCAAAACCAGCTCGAGCCCTCACCCAGTGACCTGGGACAAATATATACCATCCCCGCTGGGCGTCTCCAAGAGGCAATGCTTTCCCTCTCACAAGCAGGGTCTGAGTGTAGCAAAAAGCCTTTTAATAACAGAGAGAAACAATGTGGCATTATGTTGGGGAAACACCACCAACAGGATTCATAACACAACCCATGAGCAAAAAACCCACCCCAAGCAAATTGGGGCGTGTCCTTTCCCTTTGGTTCTTGAGTCCAGCAACCCAAAATCACCCAAAGTCCCAAAAGTCCAACAATGCAAAAGTCTCTGTCCCTGGTCAGGGCAGCCCCAGAGTTCAAAAGTTTATCTGCAGAGTTTTACCTCCCAACCTGGGTGGAGATGGGTGAGGGGGTTAAGGGGCACCTTACGTGGTTCAAAGCTGATTGCCCCACCTCTCCATGGGGCTCCACTCTGCCAGCCGCCCCCATAAGCTGCTCCAGGTGTCCGACAAACTGCTCTGCTCCACCAGCCGCTCTGCTCTGCCAGCCATCCCGCAAACTGCTCCACAATATATCTTCAGGCTCCCCCACTACTTAACACAACACTCAGTGATTTCAGCTCTTAGTAAGTTTAGTTCTTTTGTGATTTCAGCTTGTAGTAGGGGAGCCTCAGTGCTGGTGCACCATTAGCCCAAAGTGAATTCAGCTCAGCAACCTGTAACTAGACTCCTAATGGAATCAAAAGTAGTTCTGATATTCCACAGTAGAGAGAGGAGGAAGTGCAATTAACATGTAAGGCCCAAACCACCAAGTATTAATACCTGTCCCCAGCCTCTCTTCCTTCACTGGGTTTTGGAACCCATGACCCTTGCCTAGCGAGTGCTGCTTAGGTGATGGTGAGTCCCTCCATCATAGCAAAAGGCCAAGTACAGTTCCACTGTCCTTGATTCACATAATCAGGATAATAACAGTTTATTCCTGCCCCAATAACAGAGAAACTGGGGCTCCTACAGCAGCCAAAGTGACCATCTAGGCAGGGTGGGTGTGCCTATGCAAATGAGATCAGCCCCCGAAGTTCTTTTCCACAACCCACCATGACTCGTCACCAGATGTCAGGGTAGAGCTCATCCTGACTCTGCTTACACAAATACATAAGGTGGGACAACATCCAGCAATCAGAAACTCATTTTTAAACCTCCCACGATTCACAGGTTATCAGCTCTGGGCCTCATTCAGTGTACTATACTATATTTACACCACTATAACTCCACTGGTGTGAAATTGGAGTAACACAGTGGTGATTCAGGCCAATGGAATTCTGGGTGCCCCCTCCTCCACTGCCTCACCAGAGCTGCCATATTTGAATTTCGGTACTTAACTCTTCATAGTTGCTGCCCCTATATCCAATTGCTTGCCTAATTACAAACTTCTAAAATTGGTTGCTTTTACCATTAAAAATGGTAATAGGAAGGCTATGGAGCAGCAGGACACATGTGATGTTAATAGAGCAACAGGCTATCTGACATGGTATGTTACATAAAACAACACATTAAACAAAGGGACCATCTCATCCAGGGGATTTCAGTGGAGCAGCAGGAGCGTGCACTGTTTCTCCACTAATCTTGTGCCTGACCTGCTAAGATGGCCTCATGTTGTGGCCATGTGTTGTCTAAAGACACATTGTATAGAATAGAAGCAGGCTGCCTCGAACTGACCAGTAACCTCATCCTCTCCAACCACAGGAGTGCCCAAATGCTAACGCCGTAATGGAAATCTTATACTGGGCACGCACGTTTCCTCAATAGTGGGAGCTTGTCACCATATTTCTGTGTCCTAACCCATCAAATGCTGCAGTCTCAACCAAGGTGACAGTGCAGATTTCAGGCCAGCACCCAGAAAATGTGGGTGGTGACAGCCTAACTCCAGCTGCCTGAGCCACAAAGAGATAAGGTGGGTGAGATAATGGTCTTTTATTGGACCAGCTTCTGTTGGTGAAAGAGACAAGCTTTTGAGCTACACAGAGCTCTTGAAGAAAAAGGTCTCAACCACCTTGTCTCTCTAATATTCTGGGACCAACACGGCTACAATTGCACTAATCCACAGGGGACACTTTTAAGCAATTCTTTCCTTGTTGATTTAGGAAGTGAGAAAAAAAATCCTAGTTTTGCCCTAAAATCACCAAAACAGGGATGCCCTCATACACTGCCATTATCAAACTGTCCATATTTTCAATGAGAGCAAACATCCAACTAGGCTATGTTTTTTCTTCTCCAGTACATTCTCAGTGGAATACAAACACACTACTCTCTCTTCCTCATTCTTTTCCAATCACTTACATCTATCCCATGTGCTTGTAAGGAAGTACCATAGCTACATCTGGACCCTGAGAGAGAACTCCTGGAGACAAAGCTCTAACTGCTCTATGTATGGTGGGGTGTTTACACCACAAATGCCATGAGATTGTTAGTATGGGCCTGAGAAGCCAATCAACCAGTTTGAGTGCACATGGAGGGTGGACCGGGCCTACTTAGCGATAAACTCCAGTTGGAGAGGGAGCTGGGTTTTTTTTTTCCCATAAAGAGCTGGGTGAGCCCAACTGCGGAGACCTATAGGAGAGGAGGTGGAGAGTTCCATCTCTAGGAAGTTGCCTGAAAGAAGGCTAAGCAGGACAGGCAAGCCCACAAGCTTCTCCGGGGTGATCGGGAAACTTGACTGGAGCCAGAGGTCCTGTTGCCGCATAGACTTTAACGCCAAAAGGGCTCATCATGATCATCTAGTCTGACCTCCTGCACATTACAGGCCATAGAACCTCATCCACCCACTCCTGTAATAGACCCAGAACATCTGGCTGACTTACTGAAATCCTCAAATCATGATTTAAAGACTTCAAGTTACAGAGAAGCCACCATTTACATTAGTTTAAGCCTGCAAGTGACCCATGCTCCAAGCTGCAGAGGAAAGCCAAAAGCCCCCAGGGTATTCTGCCAATCTGTCCCAGGGGAAAATTCCTTCCCGATCCAATATGGCACTCAGGTAGACCTTTGAACATTTCAGCAAGACCCAGCAGCCAGACACCAGGGAAGGAATTCTCTGTAGTAACTCAAAGCCCTCCCCAGCTAGTATCCCACTTTTTTTTGCTGCCCCCCACTTTGAAAATATTTCAGGCTGTGATGGACTCCTCTCTCCTCCCCCAAAAAAGTGATAGCAAGTTACTGTACATACTTATAGGGGCATTAAATGAAGCATGTAATCATTATCCCTGCAGTCAAAGGCTCTGAAGCCTCTCAAAAAGTGCAAAGCAACAGCCTGCAGGAATAAATAGGTGGACATTTAAGAAACATGTTTTCTGGGGGGAAAAAAAGACAATAGGATACAGTTTGGGGAGCTGGAAGCCTTTTTCAGTGATTGTGGCAATAATCATAAGATTGTCCAAGGATTGTGGCTTTATACTCAACTATATACAAACAAGTATCTGGACACTTAAAGTGAGGAGTGCTGATATTTTGATAGGGTACCATACTTCTGAGTTTTCCTGGACATGAGGTCTTTTTTGGTCCTCGGATCTCCCTCCGGGTGGATATTTGAAGTATGAAAAGATTCACCATTCATCCGGGTTTTCCTGGGCCCACTTCTTTAGTCCTCCGATCTCCATCCTGGAAGATTTTGGAAATATAAAAAAAAGTCCGTGCTTTTTCCTTGCCTTCAGAACTAAGCCACTATAGAGTAGCTACTCTCTGCTGCCCAGTTCAAAAGGCAGTGCCGCGGCCAGCAGTGGCACAGAAGGAAGGGTAGTAATACTGTACCATGCCACCCTTCCTTCTGCGCTGCTGTTGGCGGTGGCGTTGGCATCCAAGCTGGGTGCCTGACTAGTGGCTGCTGCTCTCCTGCTGCCCAGCTTTGAAGGCAAAGGTAAGTCATAAACATTTTTTCATATTTCCAAACTCTGCACAGAGGGAGATCAGAGGACCAAAAAAGAGGTCATCTCCAGGAATACCTGGACGTATGGTGACCTTACCTGCGACCCCCCCTACACTATCTTGTGACACCCTTTTGGGTTGGGATCCCCAGTTTGAGAAAGGCTGCACTAGGGGATCATTCCCGCAGGTCCCATTGGCCAGGAACGGTGAACTGCAGCCACTGGGAGCTGCAAGCAGCTGTACCTGCGGACGCTTCAGGTAAACAAAGCGTCTCTCAGCCCGCCAGGGGCTTACCCTGAGCAAGCTGTGAACCAAGCCTGGGAACCCCTAGCCTAAAGGGTCAGATTCCCAAGGACCTTTTTACCCGGGTTGGTATCCACTTGATGGTAGGCTAGGTGGGTTTGTTTTAAAAACACCAAGGGGAAGTCTTCAATTAGCCATTGTATTTGCTGTTTCTGTTCAGTCCAGAATAATGGATTAAGGGCACTTTTTGGCTGAGCTCAGGTTCTGGTGAAAAAGGACCTCTTGGTCCTTTCAAGCCTTCATAGGTTCATGTGGTACACCTATGTCTCTTTTCTCTTCCCTGAATGGCGGATTTCATAATAAACTGCCCTTGCTCTTTTTACAACCTTGAAAGTTCCTTGCCACTTGGACAGGAGTTTTGACTTCAAGGTTGGCAGCAACAACAAACCCTAGCACTGGGCTTAAATGTTCACATCCTGGCCCCATTATTCTAGGCCCATTCCTGGTTCTACTGAGATTTCATCAGGTTCTCCTTCAAGAAATCCTGACGTGTCTCCAAGTTTCCCCTGAAACAGAACACGTATTGTACCATGTTGGTTGTTCCTGGGTCTGGCTCCTCCCATGCCTTGTGGAGGACAGCTATGATCCTGTAGAGCTGCCTCCCATATAGTAGCTCAAAAGGGGATAATAGGAGGCATGGGATCAACCAGGCTCAGTGATGGGGATCTGAGGCCTTGGTCCTCTGGCCGGTTCACCAATTAAGTTCTGGGTTAATACAGAGTCCAACAAAATGTATACAGTCCAACGTCCCCACAAAAGAAAGGGTCTTCAACTCACCTTTCGTTGCCTGTGAGTGGCACTGTCATAAATATAAAGGGAAGGGTAAACCCCTTTGAAATCCCTCCTGGCCAGGGGAAAGCTCCTCTCACCTGTAAAGGGTTAAGAAGCTAAAGGTAACCTCGCTGGCACCTGACCAAAATGACCAATGAGGAGACAAGATACTTTCAAAAGCTGGGAGGAGGGAGAGAAACAAAGGGTCTGTGTGTCTGTCTATATGCGGGTTTTCTGCCGGGGGATAGACCAGGAATGGAGTCTTAGAACTTTTAGTAAGTAATCTAGCTAGGTATGTGTTAGATTATGATTTCTTTAAATGGCTGAGAAAAGAATTGTGCTGAATAGAATAACTATTTCTGTCTGTGTATCTTTTTTGTAACTTAAGGTTTTGCCTAGAGGGGTTCTCTATGTTTTTTAATCTAATTACCCTGTAAGATATCTACCATCCTGATTTTACAGGGGGGATTTCTTCATTTCTATTTACTTCTATTTTTATTAAAAGTCTTCTTGTAAGAAACTGAATGCTTTTTCATTGTTCTCAGATCCAAGAGTTTGGGTCTGTGGTCACCTATGCAAATTGGTGAGGCTTTTTATCCAACATTTCCCAGGAAAGGGGGGGTGCAAGTGTTGGGAGGATTGTTCATTGTTCTTAAGATCCAAGGGTCTGGGTCTCTAGTCACCTAGGCAAATTGGTGAGGCTTTTTACCAAACCTTGTCCAGGAAGTGGGGTGCAAGGTTTTGGGAAGTATTTTTGGGGGAAAGACGCGTCCAAACAGCTCTTCCCCAGTAACCAGTATTAGTTTGGTGGTGGTAGCGGCCAATCCAAGGACGACGGGTAGAATATTTTGTACCTTGGGGAAGTTTTGACCTAAGCTGGTAAAGATAAGCTTAGGAGGTTTTTCATGCAGGTCCCCCCATCTGTACCCTAGAGTTCAGAGTGGGGGAGGAACCTTGACAGGCACACCTTTGGCTCACTGTTTATAATGTCTCTACCCTCTCCTGCTCTCCAAGAGAGGGAAAAGGGGTCTATGTCCCATCCACAAAATGGGTGGTCAGTACTGGAGCCTGAGCCCTCCCTCTCCACTGGGCATATGGTCAAATGTGTCTCCCATGATCCTCCAGAAGTTAGATCAAAGCATTCTAGTCTTAGGGAAAGGCTTGCCCCTCCTCTCAGGCCTGGGGTAGCTGCTGCTAGCAGAATCTCTCCTGCAGCCCAGACTCCTGCTGCACCATTATACACGATCTTCTGAGGTAAGTCTCTCATTCTCTGCTGTCACTCCCTCTTCTGAGCTGTCTGGCTCTGTGAGGTGGTGCATCAGTGCAAAGGTGCCTGTTCTATCCAATGAGGTGGCGTGCGTGGCTCCAGCTTACTCAGCTCAGCAGAGTTGTCAGTCCACTCCTGGTGTCCAGTAATCTAGACATCCTCTATGTTCTCAGGTCCATCATGGGGGTTGGTAGGACAACCTAGGCCTGCTCCCTCCACCAGGCTCCAGACCTGGGTCCTCAAGCTAGACAAGGAGAATAGAGTTTGCCGACTCTGACAGTACCCGGAGCTCCTTCCTTCCTTCCTTGCCGGGAGCCGCGCGGCAAACCTCTGACCCCGCTTCCTGGTGGGAGCACAAGGCCCAGATTAGAAGGTCTCGTTTGCCCATCTCTGCCATACACCAAGCCACAGCTCACTTTGAGGAGAACAGGTGTTTTCATGAGACAGAGAAGTGACAAAGGAGGAAAGAAAGGGCATAACACTCCAGCCAGCAACTATGTCTCCTCCGGTCTCTGTAGGCTCTTCAATCTGTTGGCCTGTTCACCCCTTTCTGGGGTGATGTCCCTGGGCAGCTCTCTAGCACTCTGCTGACAGGATTTACTTTGTCCTGCCTGCTCACTCCTCTTTAGCTTCCCTGCCCTTCTGCTCCCAGCCCTTTTATCCTTGCAGCTGCTGTTAGCCTGTCAGTCAGCCATGGCTGGCAGTGTCTGTATTAACCCGTTGGTTGCTGGGCTAGTGCGGGGCTACATACACCCCATGACAGGCTCCTTTTTAAACATCTCCTCCAGCTTGAGCAGGTTCTGCAGGTGTGGTGCGGAGGATCACAGCAGCCCAGGACTGCTCTCTAATTCCTCCTGGCCCAGTGTGGGATTCTCTTTGGCTATCCCTCAATGCAGGGATGATGTCTGCCAAGAGGGTTCATTGGTGAGTTTTTAAGTGGCTGAGGAGCCCAATTTGTGTTCTGCAGATTTTCCCACAGAAGTGACAGGTGTAATATTGGAGGAGACATAGTTGCTGGCTGGAGTGTTATGCCCTTTCTTTCCTCCTTTGTCACTTCTCTGTCTCATGAAAACACCTGTTCTCCTCAAAGTGAGCTGTGGCTTGGTGTATGGCAGAGATGGGCAAACGAGACCTTCTAATCTGGGCCTTGTGCTCCCACCAGGAAGCGGGGTCAGAGGTTTGCCGCGCGGCTCCCGGAACCAGCAGTATGTCCCCTCTCCAGCTCCTACACGTAGGGGCAGCCGGGGGGCTCTCTGCACACTGCCCCCACCCCAAGCTCCACCATCTGCAGCTCCCATTGGCTGGGAACCGCAGCGAATGGGAGCTGCAGGTGCAGTGCCTGCGGAGGGGGCAGTGCACAGAGTCACATGGTGGGCGCCATGCCTCCAGGTAGAAGCCAGAGTGGGGACATGCCGCTACTTCTGGTAGCTGCTTGAGGTAAGCGCCACCTGAAGCGTGGACCCCTGAGCCTCCCTCCCCCCCCCCCCCCGTGCCCCAACCCCCTGCCCCAGCCCTGATTCCCCTTCCGCCCTCCAAACCCCCCGGTCCCAGACCAGAGCACTCTCCTTCACCCCAAACCCCTCAACCCCAGCCCCACCCCAGAGCCCACACCCCCAGAGCCAACTCCCTGCCTCAGCCCAGAGCCCCCTTCTGCCCTCTGAACCCCTCAGTCCCAGCCTGGAGCACCCTCTTGCACTTGAAACCCTCATCTCCAGCCCCACCCCAGAGCCCACACCCCCAGCCAGAGCCCTCACACACATACACCCCGCACCCCTGCCCCAGCCCGGAGCCCCCTCCCACACCCTGAACTCCTCATTTTTGGCCCCACCCCAGAGCCCGCACCCCCAGCCAGAACCCTCACCCCCTCCTGCACCTGAACCCCCAATTTCGTGAGCATTCATGGCCTGCCATACAATTTTTTACCTAGATGTGGCCTTCAGGCCAAAAATTTTGCCCACCCTGGTGTATGGTGTGGCACTACTGTGATCTTATGGGCTCGGAGGACAGATTGGAAAATGGATCTTCCAGTCTCTCCTTTCCAGTCCTCCCCAGTGCTTTGGTAAAATTGTCCCCTGCCCCTCCTCATTGTGCTCTCCTCCAATATGTATTGGAGCCTGTCTGTGTCTGGGGACTCTGCCAGAGGGTTCCCCAGCATGGCATCCAGGAGGTCTGCCAAGACCTTGTGCAGAGCCTGCCAAGGAAGGGAGAGCCAGGGGTCAAAGTTAGGGAAACTGGGGAAACTTCTCCTTCCTGTCAATAGCCCCCTGCTTGGCCAATCAGCATTGAGACTCTGAGAGGTGGGAGGCTGAGGGGTCCCATAGATTGGTCCAGGTCATCACCAAAGGGGATCACTCTCAGAGCACTATTCCAGCCCCACCTCTTTGTGAGAGCCTCCTACAGTGAGAGAACCCCTCCCCCCGCAACACAAACCTCCTTAGTGGAGGGAGGAAAGCAGTAAAAGGGTGAAAAAAGAAGCAGAGAAGAAGAGAAAGGAGGGAGGAAAGGGGAAACCTAAAAGGACAAACCCCAATGTCCCTAGTGATTCTACGGGAGAAAGTCCTAGATAGGAAATCAAATCAAATCCTGCCATCTTAACCAAGTGGATGTTCATTTTCTAGCAAAATCAGTAGCATGAAAGGAGAAAACGCCAAAGAGGGTTCATCCTCATGCTCATGTACATGAATCCTAATTCTCTCTCAGTCCTCAGGCAGAGACCTTGAGGAGGAGACTTACTGCAGCAAAGCCATGGGGGTCTCTGAGGTTGCCCCTGCCCTGCACCTCTGTCCTGCCTGGCTGATGTCAGGGTCTCTCTGTTAGGTCACCACCTCCCCCCCCCCCGACCTTTGCCCAATAGGCTAAGGTCCTAACACAGGCCTTTGTGATGTCACTGCCAACCCCACTTCTCCCCTGCAAGGCTGATGTCCTGCCCCTTTGGATACACTGACTGATCAAAATAAAGTGCTCTCAAATGAGCTACCGACCAACAGTTGTTCATAGCCATTATTCAGCTAGTATGTTAGAAGAACTAAAACATTAGAGAAAATCATGAACTGCTCAGAGACAATTATTGGAAAGAAGCAGCAAGATCAAATACATGATAGGCTATGACTTATTTGCTTGGTCTTAAAAGAGAACCAAAGGACCTGAGTCCTCCTTGTCAATAGCCCCCTGGTTGGCCAATCAGCATTGAGCCTCTTAGAGGTGGGAGGCTGAGGGATCTCTCCAGATGTCCCAAAGGATGGCCCAGGTCACCACCGGAGGGGATCACTCTCAGAGCACTATTCCAGCCCCACCTCTTTGTGAGGGCCTCCCCGACACAAACCTGCTCTGTGAAGGGAGGGAAGCAAGAAAAAGGAGGGAAAGAAGCAAGAGAAAGGAGGGAGGGAAAGAGGAAAAAGGAAAACTAAAAGGACAAACCCCAATGTCCCCAGTGATTCTAAGGCAGTGGTTCTCAACTGGGGGCACATGTACCCCTGGGCATATGCAGAGCGGGTGCATCAACTCATCTTGATATTTGCCTAGTTTTATGACAGGTTACATAAAAAGGACTAGCGAAATCAGTACAAACTAAAATTTTATATGGACAATGACTTGTTTATACTGCTCTATGTACTATACACTATGCATCTGATGAAGTGAGCTGCAGCTCACGAAAGCTTATGCTCAAATAAATTTGTTAGTCTCTAAGGTGCCACAAGTACCCCTTTTCTTTTTGCATATACACTGAAATGTAAGTACAATATTTATATACCGGTTGATTTATTTTAAAATTATATCTTAAAAATTAGAAAGTAACCAATTTTTCATTAATAGTGTGGTCTAAAACTTTTGTATTTTATGTCTGGTTTTGTAAGCAAGTCGTTTTAAAGTGAAGTGTAACTTCAGGGTATGCAAGACAAATCAAACTCCTGAAAGGGGTACAGTAGTCTGGAAAGGTTGATAGCCACTGCTCTACCAGCACTGCACTTCATTAACTAAATCAAGGTGTTAGTCTCTAAGGTGCCACAAGTAATCCTCCTGGTTTTTACAAGAACTAATTTCCCCTTGCTAAATACTCACACCTTCTTGTCAACTGTTTGAAATGGGCCATCTTGTTTGCATTGGCCTCATTAACACTACAAAAGTGATTTCCACTCCTTCTTGTCAACTGTTCAGAATTGCCTACTTCCAACTTAAATTGAATTGGCTTGTTAGCACTGGCCCCCCACTTGGTAAGGCAACTCCCATCTTTTCATATGCTGTGTATTTATTCCTCCCTACTGTATGTTCCACTCCATGCATCTGACGAAGTGGGCTTTAATAGACTGGCCAGATTGTATAGCAAACTATAGAGAAGAGAGACATCTAGTGGTAATAAATGAATTTATGTGGAAATTACAATTTACTTAGTGTGGGTCTGATCCTGGAAGTAAAGGGTGCTCAACATCTGGCAGGATTAGGCCTATAGACAATTTGATTGATAGTAAGTTCATCTTCAAATGTTGGAATGGCATTACCAAGGCTGTTAGGGCAAAAGATGCCCTGACAGCTGTCTTATTCTTTAAGTATTTCAAATTATTATTAACGTGATGGTAGCACCAGGAGGCCCCATTGTGGTAGGTGTTTTAGATACACTGTGAGAGACAGTCCCTGTCCCCAGAGAGGCTTAAAATCTAAAAAGACAAGACAGGTAAAGAATGGGAGAAAGGAAGGATTTTTCCCTGTCACACAGAGAGGCTGACAGTCAGGAAGTGTACTCAGGCCTCTTGAAACACAATCTAGGGCCATCCTTCTTGTCTTATCTTTCATTTTATCCTCCATCCTTTTCTTCAAATGATTCCTGCTCCAAGGGGAAGTGGAACAATATTCTCTCTTTACGTAGCACCATAGAGGTATCAGGCGCTTTATAGACACATCAAACCACAAGATCCTTGGATCAGAGAAGTTTACAGTCTTAATCACAAAGAAAACAAACTATGATGGAAGATTTCAGAGTAACAGCCATGTTAGTCTGTATTTGCAAAAAGAAAAGGAGTGCTTGTGGCACCTTAGAGACTAACCAATTTATCTGAGCATAAGCTTTCGTGAGCTACAGCTCACTTCATCGGATGCAGTGAAGTGATGAAGTGAGCTGTAGCTCACGAAAGCTTATGCTCAAATAAACTGGTTAGTCTCTAAGGTGCCACAAGTAATCCTATGATAGAAGAGGATGTGGAGGAGGCAACAAAGAACAAGAGGGAAAGGAGAACTGCTCTTGGAAGCACTAGCCATGGGTTAGCAATATCTCAGTTGCAAAATTTTCTCTTTCCTACAAGCATGCTGTAAATGTTTTGTTAAGTATTTTAAGATTTTATATAGCACCAATCACTCTGGCATCTAAGCAATGCAGTCAACAGGGCCAATTATGGCCCTTATATGCCCATACAGAGATTTTGAGCTGCAGTGAAGCCCAAAGGCAGGCTAAGAAAAGCTGCCATAAATTAGCTCTCAGAGCTGCTGTAACTTACATTGGGGGCTGTCTGGTCCTTACACCAGTCTGAGATCTTGACAGCACAAAGATGGCCTAAAACCACCTTTGTCCCCTACCTTAAGCTGTATCTTCTGTGTTGCATCTCTCAGGAGCTATAATATAGAATTTGTTCCAATATACATAAAACATTGGGTGGCTGCAAGTGGATTTCCTCATTGTGCTTGCGGGAAGCAAGATGAAAAGAGGGTTCTATTAAGATTTATTGTTGTGTGTTTTGCTCCTTACACAGCAACAATAATATGAATAAATCACATGGGCACAGTTGAGTCCCAAATAACTATGTTTATTAACTATATACATATATGCAAGGCCTAGCTACATACTAGAGCTGGGCAAATTATGTCCCCTGGAAATTCTGGTTTGTGACATTTGTTTTTGTCCTGAATTGAAATGAAAAGTTGAAATATCAAAATCTCTCATGGAATGAAATATTCTAGAAAATTTTGATCAAAATGACTCATTTAACTTTCAACATTCGTGTTTCAGTTTGTGGAACCAAATCAAAATGTTTTGTTTTGAGTAGTATCAACATGCACTTTAATGTTTCTGTGCTGCCATGGTGCCTCATGGGCGTTATAGGTTGGAAGCCCAATGTCCTGGCCAGGCTACATCTTATGGGACTCCCATGATGCACATAGTGTCTTGGTCAGAGGAAGACCACAATGCATCATGGAAGATGTAGTATGGCCAAGGAGCCCAGCCCATGGAGGAGAATGGGAGCATGAGGTACACAAACTACAACTCTCATGAGGCACCATGATGCTTTAGGCAGATGCAGTTTAATGTCAGACTGACTCAAATCAAAAGGTTTTCCAACCCAGAATGAAATATTTCAGCAGAAAATTTCAATTTTGCAGAAACTGCATTTTTCTGTCACAAATCATTTCAACAGAAAGTTCTCAAGCAGGTCTACAACTCAAACACTGCTGCTGCTTCTAAAACATAAAACACAGTGAGCGCCACTAGAGGGCTAACAAACTAATTAAAGGGATGCTTCCCTATTCCTATAGATGACAAGAATTTAAATAAATACAGTATATAAAAATACAGACTCCTGTCCAGTAGAAGATATTACCTCATCCATCTTGTCTCTCTAATATCCTAGGACCAACACAGCTACAACAACACTCCAAACAACTCAGAATAAACAGAGCCAAATACATACTTTCCTACATGACCACATCCTCCAGGGAATGACTGTAATATCTGGTTGCCTTACATACACTAATGCAAGAGTCCTGTCCCATTTGATAATAAACTACCTTACCGCATGTACGTTTTCAGCTTGTGCAGGAGAAATCTTATTTTGTACATCTCATTCGGGATGTTTTGGAGAAGACTAATCACTTCCCACTTGTGCTAAACACTAGTCAGATAATTTGACTAATCGTTTCCATGCAGGTTGTCTTGAGAATTAAGCCACCTGTTTCAGAACAAAAAGCCGTAAAACTCTAAGGCTCAACCAAAGATTAATACCACACTTAAACAAAAGCAGAATGGTTTAAAAAAAACCCCAACACCCTAGTCAGTTATTTCTATAGGTTTTTGGAACAACTATTGGCTTTCATCTCTATTACATTTTATAAGCCTTTTGCATATGATATTATCTACATTTTTAACTTCTGTGTTTATATTCATCACATTTTAAAGGGAGAAAATTAGGATTCTTTTAAATAAATATTGATTGATTTAAGAAGTTTAAACAGGTTTACAATTAGAATTTTTAATTATTTAATTGTAATTAGTATATTCATGACACTTAAACAGAAAGGAACCGAAAAATTAAATGGAGAGGAATTATTTGTTCTTGGACAATAAGTGGGATTCTCCAACTGTCTAAGACATCTCATGTGGCTGCCAATAGTGTGGTATCTGAGCACCTCACAGGTCTAAATTTAGTTATCCTCCCAACACCTCTGTGAAGGAGGAAAGTGCTATTTTCCCCATTTTACAGAACTGAGGCACAGGCAGTGGGTCCAAATAGAGCCCAAGGTCGCTCAGGAAGCCCAGGCAGGGAACTGAATACAGATCTACCAAAGCCCAGCCTACACCCTAGCTATTGGATCATCCCGCCGTTCATCCTAAAGCCTTGTCTACACTGGTGGTGGGATGTAGGGTAGGTGTAACTACACGCCACAGTTAACAGCAAGCTGCATCCCCATTGTGGTGTGTGTAGCTGCACATGGCAGTGAAAGGCTTTGGCAGTGGGGAGGCTGCAGACGTACAGTTTTGTAGGGTATATACCCTAAGGTTCTGGTGTGTCTTTACTCTGCTCACCTAAGCAGTCTTTACACTACTATTTACACCCATACTAGGGGGCATGCAGCATAGGTACTCTACATACCACCCTCAGTGTAGGGGTAACCTAGGAGTCCATCTCGGATTAAGATATTACAATGCTTTTGGCCAAAGCCCATAAGTGGGAGTTTGAGGACAGGGATTCTAGTTCCAGCTTTGATACCGATTTGTTCTGAGAGACTGTTCCCAATCTATAAAATGGAGATTACCATATTTCCCTGCCTTAAAAGGAGGATTTTAGGCTAATAAATTTATCACTTTGAAGTCCTCAGCCCACAAATGTTATAGAGGTATAAAGTAGTACCATTAACCTCAGTCCCTTAACATATTTGAATGTAAAGATGTTTTCACAATTTACCACAAGAGGGAGCCAAGTGAAAATGTATCAGAAAATAAATTTAAAATTTCCTTTGCTTTTTGGGAAAAGCAAACCTGGGCCACATACTAAAGGAGGTTAGTATAGTCTGTCCTCATGAGTTTAGTAGGAAATATTAATCTTTTCACAGCTTTTCATTCTTATTGGTGCCCTTTTCTTGAGGAAGATTTTTCAAAGTCCTAATAAATGCACATTGTATAGCTTTATAATAAACTCTGAAATCAGGCAAGAAAAGGAGATCAGATATGTGAAACCATGCACCAGCTTGTATACCACACATTGTGGAATGACAACAATAGTCTACCCTACATATAAATCAAATGGCAAATGCACCTCCATACTTACCTGCAAACAGCTCAAAGAATAATACACTGATCCATATTGTTTGCTTGTGCTGTATACTGAATCCAAAACGTGTGCATACAGTCAAAACCAGAGCTACACTCTCTAAAATGATGTGCTATTCCAGAACCAAAATTCTCTGTTTCCCAGACCAGTTACAATTATCAAGTGACTACAATTTACCTATTTGACATAATTTACAAAGCCCAACAATGTGAAAACAAAGAACTCAACAATAGCTAAGGACATCATAAATCAAAAAAACACCGCCTACATAACTCAGTCGGAGCCTGCACAGACAAGGCAGACAAAGGCTAATCTATACTGCACACTTCTTTTGGCGTTGTGTAGCATACATTCTCAGGTAGTCCCCCAGTAGAAGTGTAGATGGTGAAGCTTGGCTTGGCTAGTAGAATACAGACATGCCTGAAGGGTGTGAATACGTACCCAAGTACATACCCTACGTAGCTGTGTACTGGCCTCCCTGTCTACACTGCTAGTTTTAGCCGTGTAGTGTCACGCTGCCTCCCAGCTGCTGGAGCCCTTCCCCGCTACAGGAAAAGACTCTGGCAGAAGGGAATGGCTCTGGCAGCAAGGAGGCAGCTGGGAAAGCGTCTGCCAGCTCCTCACTGCTAAAGGTTTTCCCCAAGGCAGGTAAGACTCCAGCAGGAGAGAGAGAGGCTCTGCCAGCTCCCTGCTGCTAGAGCCTTTCCCTGCCAGAGGGGGAGACTCCTGCATCAGTAGGGCTAGATTTACACCTAGGCACAGCACCCCTAGGCACAGCATCTTCAGCCAGGGCACCCCGCACCCCTAGGCACAGCATCTTCAGCCAGGGCCATCACTAGTCATTTTGGTGCCCTACGCAGCCCATCTGTGGGGGGGCTGTGAGGGGCCCGAGGCCTCCGTGGGGGGGAGGGGCTGGCCCCAGGCTCCACAGGAGGGCGGGGGGAACCACCCCCGGCCCCAGCCAGCTCCGCTCTGCTCCCCTGGCTCCCAGCCTTGGGGCACAGGGGGGAACGAGCCCCCAGTACTCGCCGATGGCACGGTTGGGAGCCAGGGGAGCGAAGCAGGCTGGGGCCGGGTTGCTTCACTTAACACTTACCCTGGTCAGCAGGGTAAGTCTGAGCTTTTCCTCACCCAATGAAAGGCTTCAGCAATGGGGACCCATGGAAGCTTTTCCCCACTGCCTCCCCCTGGCAGAGCCTTTCATTGATATGCATAGCTACATGCTGCAGTGCAGACGCCGCCTGCTTTTCAGTGTGGTGTGTAGCTACATATACCCTACAGGCTGCTGAAACTGGTGTGCAGTGTAGACACAGCCAAAGGGTGGGAAGGGAAACAGAGGCACAGAGTGTTGAGTAACTTGCCCAAAGTCATACGGCAGGTCAATGGCAGAGCCAGAACAGAATCTAGATCTCCCAAGTCCCAGTCCAGTGCCCTAGCCACTAAATCATACCATTTTTTAGTCTGCACTTGATGAGCACTTAGACTCATATTTGGTTACTTCAGTGACAAAAATAAGCATTTGTGGCCCTACATACAGTACCTGAAATTTTAGCAAGCACCAAAGCAGTTAAGGGACAAAATACCAAAGCAATTGAACTAGCTTTTGGGAAGTCATAATTAGGGACACATAAAAACCAGACATTTCCCCTCTGTAAGACACAAACCCGCAAAACACTGTCATTCAATGGCAAGGCCACATAACAGGCCACCTTTGAAAGCCCTAATGAATAACTTCTAAAGAGCCCTTCATAAGAAGAATAATCTTAAATAGCCACAAGATACTAGCCAAGAGCTTAATAAAATACACAAGCCCCACATGCAAAAAAACAGACAAAACAAACAGAAACCGAGAGCAACTCCAACCATAACAAGATGGGCCTCGTAAAGGGGAATTAACAGCAAAACTCTCAATAACATGCCTATGGGTGGCCAAAGGTCTGCTCCCTCCCCATCTTACAGAGCACATAGAAACCAAATTAAGCTGTGTTGCCACGTCAGAGCACACTGACTGGGAGTCAGGAAGTCTGGGCTCTGCACCAAGCCCTGCCACAGACTTGCTGTGTAGCACTGGGCTAATCACTCAGTCTTTCTTCGCTTCAGTCTCCCCTTTGTAAAAATGAGGAGAACACGGCATTTACTTAGCTCACAGTGGTGCTGCAAACTCTTAAATGCCATTCCTGCTTGTTAGACACCTAGTTGGTAGAACAGGGTGGAAGGCACTAGAGAAGTGCGAACCACTGGTTTTATCTAGATTTTTCCATAACATTATTTTCTTGCTTGATAGGGGTTCTTGAAAATGAATGACTTTCCAGAAAAGCTCCACTCAGGGGTCAGTGAATTACATTACTGCACATGACAAATATTGCAGTGTTCAATGTGTGTGGGAAGCAGCGTGCGAGCAGGGGCCCAATGTTTGCGTTTTCCACTTAATACTCTGTGGCCATGAGTTGTTACAGCAGCAGTGGGCCGCACAAGGAAAGAACAGCCCGAGGTGCCACCAGGAATCAGAACCACATCACATGGCAACCGAGAACTAGAGCAACTATATCCTTTGTAATTTGTGACTATTAGAAAGGTAACTTAACAACAGTGACACCCTACTTATTCACTAACCAATTTATTTGAGCATAAGCTTTAAAGCTTATGCTCAAATAAATTGGTCAGGCTCTAAGGTGCCACAAGTACTCCTTTTCTTTTTGTGAATACAGACTAACACGGCTGTTACTCTGAAACTTACTTATTCAATAAAGGCAACACCAAACTGCACACTTATGCCCTTGTGATCAGTGCAATTTACAGATGGTGTCTAATGACCTAGAGTAAACCCAATTTCACAGAAAACAAATCTTGGCAGAAATTCAATGTTGATAAATGCAAAGTAAAGCACATTGGAAAACATAATCCTAACTATACATACAAAATGATGACAGGTTTCAGAGTAGCAGCCGTGTTAGTCTGTATTCGCAAAAAGAAAAGGAGTACTTGTGGCACCTTAGAGACTAACCAATTTATTTGAGCATAAGCTTTCGTGAGCTACAGCTCACCCGATGAAGTGAGCTGTAGCTCACAAAAGCTTATGCTCAAATAAATACAAAATGATGGGGTCTAAATTGGCTGTTACCACTCAAGAAAGAGATCTTGGAGTCATCTTGGATAGTTCTCCGAAAACATCCACTCAGTGTGCAGTGGCAGTCAAAAAAACAAACAGAATGTTGGGAATCATTAAGAAAGGGATAGATAATAATACAGAAAATATCATATTACCTCTATATAAATCCATGGTACGCCCACATCTTGAATACTGCATGCAGATGTGGTTGCCCCATCTCAAAAAAGATATATTGGAATTAGAAAATGTTCAGAAAAGGGCAACAAAAATTATTAGGGGTATGGAACGGCTGCCTTATGAGGAGAGATAAATAAGTACTGGGACTTTTCAGCTTGGAAAAGACACAACTTGGGGGATATGATAGAGGTCTATAAAATCATGACTGCTGTGGAGAAAGTAAATAAGAAAGTGTTATTTACTCCTCCTCATAACACAAGAACTAGGGGTCACCAAATGAAATTAATAGGCAGCAGGTTTAAAACAAATGTAAGTATTTTTTCACACAATGCACAGTCAACCTGTGCAACTCCTTGCCGGAGGATGTTGTAAAGGCCAAGACTATAACAGGATTCAAAAAAGAACTAGATAAGTTCATGGAGGATAGGGCCATCAATGGCTATTAGCCAGGATGGACAGGGATGGTGTTCCGAGCCTCTGTTTGCCAAAAGCTGGGAATGGGCAACAGGAGATTGATCACGTGGTGATTACCTGTTCTGTTCATTCCCTCTGGGGCACCTGGCATTGGCCACTGTCAGAAGTCAGGCTACAGACTAGATGGACCTTGGTCTGACCCAGTATGGCTGTTCTTATGTTCTTACCATTAGTGTAGATGTGTTAATGTCACTTGGAAAGTACTAGCCCATTTGAAGCAATAGCTTCATGTATTTCCAGAATGAAGATCCCACATCCAAACCAGTTTCTGATCCAGGCATACATAACCTAAAAAAGAACGTTCAGGTAACTTGGAGGGAAGGAAGTATTCTGAACAGTAGTAAAGATATGCAGAAGGGGTGCAGGGACCTTGGGCTAAGGATTTGCTTGGGGAACAGGCTCCACACATGCCCAATGATCTGATTCTGACTGAATTTTACTCCAGAGTAGACTAGGAGTAATTCCAGTGAAGTCAACGGAGCTTCCCTAGTGTAGGGGAGATCAGAGATTCAGACCCTAAATATCTCCATTACACACAAAAAACTACATTAAAAAGACTATTACTAAGGTAGCAAAGTCAAGCCAGAATTAAGATTGCTTGTCTAACCTGGTCCCTCTCCTTATGCTGTCCCTCAGCCAATTCCACACTTGGTCCAAGGGTTACTTTCATCTCCTTGATCACATTAGGGAGGAGCAGGACTGACACAGCACTGCTAAATGGGACTGAGAAACTCAGGCCTGATCTACTACTACTACTAGGAAATTAGATCAGTATAACTATGTCATTCAAAAGGTGTGAAAAATCCCCCCTCCCCCCAAGTGACACAATTAAACCAACCGAACTCCTGGTGTAGACAACGCTAGGTTGACAGGAGAATGCTGTCAGGGGAACCTAGCTATTGCCTCTCAGGAAAAAGGCCTCCCATCGGCTTCACTAAAGCTCTACAGCTGAGCCACTGCTTCGTTTTAAGTGTAGACAAACCCTCACTTGCATGACTCTTCCCCTCGTCCCCAACACTTCACCAGTGCAGATTCCTTCCCAGTTCCCACATGTAGACCAGACTGGCCACCCCTGGGTCTGTCGTCCCAATGTGCATCCAGTTCATGCAGCTTTGCAGCTTCTGTTTCCCTTAAGGATGCACAAACTAGGTCTAGGATTCATCCCTATAAAAAATAACATTAAAAGAAATTAAATCAATTAACAATCCAAAAAAGCAGACCCACTCCCCGGAAGGTTTTAGTGAATCCAGAAAACATGCACCATTAAAGGTTGAAGATCAGTTATAAAAATAGAGTGTGGTCTTATAGACAGGCAGTGTAATCCAATGGTTCGAGCATGGTGCTGTGACTTGGGAGAATTCGGTTCTATTCTTGCCTCTGCCATGTGACATTGGTTAGGTCTCCGCACCTCAGTCACCTCCACCACCCTTTGTCTGTCTTGCCTGTTTTGGATGTAAGCTCTTCAAGAAAGGGACTGTACCTTCCCTTGAGTAAATATTATGCCTAGCATAACGGGGCTTTTATCTCATTTGAGGCTGCTAAATGCTACTGTAATACAGATAAAAAGCTCACTTACACTTATATTTTGACCTTTAAAAATGAAATTGAGATAGAAATAAAAGAACAAGCAAGAAGGGTTAAGTCAAGAGTAGGAGGCTGGGAAAATAGAAGTGAGGGGTATATATTTACTTAGGAGGACATATTTGGCTCAATATCAGTTAGGAAGGGATCTCAAACACCATAAAATATTCATTATCTTTTGTTCTGTATCCTTTTTCATATGGGACACTTGCTGTAAGTGCCAGGTTCAGCAGAGAAACAGATGGTGGCGAATTGCCTTTCCAGCCTCAGGATTTCTCTTTCTTGTGTGCCATGAAAAGGCCTAATTTCATTTTATTTTATGTTTTTAGAACTTGGATAAGTTTATGTATGTCCAAATAAACAAACTGGGGGTTTCATGTCCCAGTGCACTTTAAAATACTGTATTCTATTCTGAAAAAAAAAGAGTCCTCCTCTCCCCTCATCCCCCAAATTCATAAATCACAAGACGGAGCAGACATGGGAGATCATCTGCAGCACAAATTGGAGCCTTAAGGCCTAATTTATAAAGCCTCTCTGCTGTTCAGTATGGGCTCCTCAATCAGTTGATTCCAAATTCACGAGTACTGCCCTATAGAAGTGCAGTCTGTATCCTAGTCCTTGTCACTGTATATTAAGTTCTTTCCCCACCCCGCTCACTGTTTTGCATTGTTCTTTGAAGTTCTGTGATGCCTTAAAAGTTCCAGGTCAAAGGGCTCGTCTAATCAGAGAGTTAGTGGGTAGCAAACAGGGGTGAAAATCTACAGCACTCTAGTGTGCTGCCCACTAACTAGCCATGTGGACCGTGCTACTATACACTAAAAGGTTTCAGAGTAACAGCCGTGTTAGTCTGTATTCGCAAAAAGAAAAGGAGTACTTGTGGAACCTTAGAGACTAACCAATTTATTTGAGCATAAGCTTTCGTGAGCTACAGCTCACTTCATCGGATGCATTTTCCACTGAATGCATCCAACGAAGTGAGCTGTAGCTCACGAAAGCTTATGCTCAAATAGATTGGTTACTCTCTAAGGTGCCACAAGTACTCCTTTTCTTTATACACTAAAAGTCGCCCAGTCTGCTTTGACCTACTGCTATTTAAAAACTGCAGTACACAAAGCACATGGCGGCAGGTGTGACACAGCCAGTTGGTACACACAGCAGGCTAAAATACTGTAGATTCACAATCTGTCTTGCCTCACATTCGCTCTACATAGACAAGCCCTAAAAGTCAATTGTATAGACATGGAACTTTTTCATAGACAAGGCTATGTTAGCATTATGATGGCAGCAAGGAGAACAAAACTCTTTGATCTCTTTAAATAAAAGCAGGGTTTAAAAATTAACTTATTTTAAGCTATATCAGAGGGCCTTCATTTTGGCTCAATCTTACAGAATTTAACAGACAGTGAAATGTAATTGTCATGTAATTGAAATTAGCAAGGAGCCCAAAACTTAGATTATAGTTCTGAACATTTCTGAACTGAGGAGAAGTTTGGAACTGGATTCAGTTCCAATTTTTTTTGCTTTGGGCCATTTCTAGCAAAAGTAGTGTCAGATGATGCATATAAAATAAGCGCCGACCTGGAATTCTGCCTGAAAGATTAATAACTTCTGGATAAATACATACCTGAAAGTCTTTGAACAAACTTCCTAGAGCTGTATATCTTATACTGGCATTGTAAGCTCTTCAGAGCAAGAACTAGGTCTTTCTTATATGTTTGTATATTGCCTATCATGATGGGGCTTGTGCTTCTAGCATCACTGTAATAGAGAGAATAAATAATATAGTTAATTATAAATAAACTAATAATAAAAATCAAACCTGATAAACGTTTTCACTCAAATACATGGAAAAACTCCGGTAATGGAGGAAAGGGGAATGTGTGGCACACTTTAGATGAGTCAAGGGTTACTGAAACTATCATGCTAGTTTCTTATCCAGAGTTTTAGGAATTTGGAAGATACAAAGCAATCCTAGAACACCTTGATCAATCGGTCCATCAGCCCTCCCAGAGAGAGCACCAATCACAACACATCATTCATGTTGTTCTAGCCAGTCCTTCAGCCACCAGCTGGACAGACTGCCAGTGGCACCGGACACCCAATCGGCATAGCGCACTGCAGTCCAGAACTCCTGAGTGATTTGCCAGCCTCAGCCTCCCAAGTAGCTGGGATTACAGGCACGCACCACCATGCCCAAGCAAGCCTAGATACTTTAACAAAAATATTTTGATTTCACCAACACCTATCCATCAGCTAACCAATGTAAATTCTAGTTTGGGCCAGTTTAAAGCTCGCCATGGTTCTGCACACAAAGATACTGTCCAGACCATACAAATGAAGAGTTACTACACTTCTAGAAGCCTGCTCCGATCTGCTGTCTGAAATAACATAATGGTCAGGGCACATCACTCTTCTGGAACATCAGGAGAGTCTGACGTCAAGGTACGCGTAGTGCTTCTGGGCCTTTAATCAGAGAGCTGCTGGAATGCAGAGCTCTTCTGCTCATTTGATGATTGTTTACCTCATGACACAAGTCTGGGCTCTGTGTCATATCTGTCCTACAACTAACTAATGCAATGCATCCTCATATGGATTTCCACATAAGAATGTGGTTCCGAAGGACTGGACCACTCCCGGGCACTCTGTTATGGTACCCAGGAGAATTTATTCCTAGAAAAAGCTGTAGAAGAGGACAAAAATGCTCTTCTCATATGATGCACCCTATCTTTGGGTTTTATACTACTGCCAATCACTGTAATTTCAAAGCGCCTTGCATGTAAAAATCAATAGCAATAGTTAAGGCCCTAGTGAGCTTCATGGAGTCTCTGACTCTTCTCCCATTCTGAGGTAAACATACACTTTGGAGTACATTTTTTTTGGTCTGTGCTGTTGGTTGATTTGTTTATTAAAGGGTTTTTTATTGTTTGTTTTGTTTTTAACCTTTAACCCAAGTTTATACAAAACAAATGCACTTTAACATTCATACTCTTTAGCCTGCCTTACCCAAGAAGTCCTCCTCTTTAAGATAATTTCCCTAGCATAGTATTTACCTTAACTATACTCAAGAGAACAATTCAGTTTCCCAAAGACAACAGAGTTAATCTTACTTCTTTAGTCTTGACCCTTTTCAATCTAATTTCCCTCTTTCCTATGCTGCAGTAATTGTCACTCCAGCACGGGCTCTGAGAGAGCCCTGACTCAGATCACCTTTGTTGCACCACCTCATCCCCTACTCTCTAGTCTTGCAGGCCTGTCCAGTTACCATTTCATAAAGATGGATAGAGAAAATATTCTCCTCTAAGCTCCCACAGCTTGTGTTAGGAGCTCTCCTTTTGATTACCCTCTTTACAAGCTGAAAAGACAGGCCCCTAACCCCTGAGTAGTATTTGCTATTATTCTGTTATATTTTTATTTTTTAAATTCACAGGTAGAGGGAATTGTGGTAACTCAAGTAAAGCAACATGCTAAATACATTGGCTGTCCAGAAAAATGACGCTGTGGTTACAACTTTCAGTAAATCTCAGAACAAAACAGAACAGGCCCAGCAAAATCCACATTTAGTAAAAAGGGTCATATTGAAAATAAGGCAAATATTAATTGTGCTTTAGACTGGTTTCCACCATTCCAATTATATCCTTATTCTTAAGACACCAGCAGCCTTTGATGGAAGCATGTGGGGTACGTCTACACTGCAGCAGGAAGGTGAGATTCCTAGCACAGTTAGGCAGCCTTGCACTCAGGCTGTTTGAACAAGAGCACTACAAAATAGCAGTATGGACATTGCGCATGGGCAGTGATTCATGCTACCTACCCACACTCACACCCAGGGGATTGGGTAGACTTGGACTTGGGTGACTAGCTTGAGCTGTGCCAGGGCATAACATCCACACTGCTATTTTTAACATTCTAGCTTGAGCACTACTAGTGTGAGTCTGCCTACCCATGCAAGGAATCACACCTCCCAGCTGCAGTGTATCCTGTTACCCTGAGAGCCCCCAGTGCCCACTGGCAGAGGGCCCACTGTACAGTAACTTGTTTCAGACCTACCACATTCACTGTCCCCAACACACTTTTGTCATAATATGTATCCAAAAAGTATCTTATAAGGTATTGTATGTAAACTGGTGATTTGCTGGTCAGGAATAGGTGTGATGTATGTGTGAGCTGCATATAAAGGGTTATGTATGAATACAGGAAATATGTTCTTTATGTGTATTTGGGAGGCAGAGCATAAATCAAGCCTGCCCTAGACAAAGGAATGTGTATTTACCTGTCTGCCTGGCTTGATTGCAGGCGGAGGACAATGAAAGTATATTTACATATAAGGTAAACAAAGCCATCAAGCTAACAAGTGATGGAGGAAACAGCTTAGTGAGCTCACCAGGGGACAGATCTACATTCCCCAGGAAGTCTTCCTGGATCCAGAGGCAAAGACAATGGGCTTTGGGAAATATAAGGGGAGCAAAAAGACATTCTAGTTATCCATCACGGGACGAAGGAAGGGCTTAGAATCATAGGAAAAAAATCATAGACTCTCAGGGTTGGAAGGGACCTCAGAAGGTCATCTAGTCCCCCTGCTCAAAGCAGGACCAATCCCCAATTTTTTCCCCAGATCCCTAAATGGCCCCCGCAAGGATTGAGCTCACAACCCTGGGTTTAGCAGGGCAATGCTCAAATCACTGAGCTATCCCTCCCCGCCCAGATTCTGTAAGTGAGAAAACTGTTGAGGCAAAGATAGAGCTTGCTAGAATTAAGTTAAGTTTTAGGCACTAGAAAGTATGTTATTTTTGTTTTGTTTGTAATCATCCCGGTCTCTTTTTCTCTTGCTTAGTATCACTTAAATCTCTGGTTTTTATTAACAAATTTGTTCTTAGTTTTACAATACTATCTTAGTTCATATTGAAGTAAATAGGGAATCATCTGCTAACCTAACAGGCTGGTGTGTGCACTGTCTCTTTATAGGCAGCAAACTTAATTTCTGTGAGTGTCACAGCAAGATGGACTGGACACTACAAAGAGACATCTTTGGGGAACTCGGATTCACTGATTGTTACCCTGAAGGCAAGGTTTAGATTGGTAGAGGCTCTAAGCGTTTGCTGGTGAGGTGGACAGACTGGCGTGGCAGGGAGCTGGCACACAGTTTAAGCCCTAACAAAGCACTCCCTTGCTGAGGCAGAGCAGTAACACAGTGGCTTACAGTTCTGGGTGTTCTCAGGAAAGCATCACAATACCCATGGATTAATGATGGGAGAGAAGGAATGTTGCACAGTGGTTAAAGCCTGGGACTGATAGTATCCTGAGTTATATTTCCAGGCCTGCTAATGAACCTGTGTGTGATGGTTGCTTAACTTCTCCGTGCCTTAATTTCCCCATCAAAGTGATAATTACCTACCTCTCAGTGGACTTGTAAAGCTAAATAAACATTTTAGGCTGAAATTTTCAAAGGAGCCTAAGCGAGCATCTTCTTTGAAAGTGTCAACCTCAAATGAAAGACACTGTACAAATGTTAGTATTATGTCAGCGAACTAGGAGAGAGATCCTGGCAACAAAGTCAAAAAACAAACAAACAAAAAACACTGATTAAATTTGCCAAGGAGAAATGCACTGTTGACACCTAGCAGTACAAATAACATGTTTATGTACACAGCAGTGTCTTATCTCACTGCACTGCTTTTCCCTGATTCCAAACAAACTGGACTGCAGGGTAGTGCCCAGAATGGCAATGTAGTGCCAACGGATGTCTGTATCACAGCATTCTATCCTGTGAGGCATGATAGGGGTTAAATATATCCAGTGTAAAATCTGATGGTGGCTATTTAAGTGATCTCAGTGCACTGACATATTTAGGGGACTCCCTTAACATGCAATGAGAATAACACCCCCTCACTTATTTTAGGGCACGATAGGTCTGTGTTATTGACCAAGTGACTCAAGATTTTGGATGTGCCAGAAAAACCAAGAATAGCAAATGAACAAATGTTTCTTACAAAGACATTACAAATAGCTAACCATACAAGTACAGAGCTCTCCGTACCACAATGGAGCTTTTCATGTGGGATTGTGATTCCAGCTCCTGATTGTCTTGCTCATACCTCCCATACAGTGTATTTTCCTTCAACGTGTCTTGGGACTTGTTTACATATGAGCTTTCTGCTATGGCCGGTAACTAAAATTAAGACACAATTATATCTTGTAGCGCAGTGAGGAAATGCTGGGGGGTTAGTAGTAAATTTCACAATCAGTGATTCTCCTAGTTCTAATAAAATACTTCCACTGGGCTTCTTCATTTTGCCTGCTACTTTAACTAGTTATGGCTCTGAGCTGCTTCTCCAAAGTTCAGGGCTGTTGTGGATCCATGGTTTTGGCTCAGGTCCATTTCTCCTGCTAACACAAAAAGGATGGAGCAGTGCAACCCAGAGATCTTTATCCACCAATAACTATGTTGAGTGGTATCCTGTTCATTTCTTTTACACCTTTTGGAATCACTTGAATTCTCAGATTATGCTTTCAGTCTATCCACCTATTAAAAGATATGATTCTTTGTATAACAGATAATTTTTTAAACCTGCTCTAATATACTTAACCGGTGCATGCGCACCCACATACAAACACTGAGTACCCTGGAAGCAGAACTCCTCAACTAAGTGTCATCTGTCCTTTACTGCCAGCAGATTCTCCTTCAACTTCAGTGGATCCTTTGGAGCTGGATAATCTGAGGTCTAGCCCACTGCCATTGTGAAGTTGTAAAGTAAGCATGGTGTGCAGCATAGTTACAACTATGAAGTGCCTAAGTGTCCATGCATTTATTACAATATGATCAGTGCAAGTAGACACATAGAAAGAACTGGAAGCGATTAAAAGGGATGAATGAACCTGTTCAGATAATGCAAAAACCACTCATCTCTGTCCTTAATACGCGTAGCCCAAAAGGAACGTATTCAAGGGTTAAACAATAAATACATTTTATATGACATTTAATTTTCACATTGTTTGACACTTCCTGAGTTGGGCTTAGTAGTGCTTTTCTTTGAGTATTTCTTTCCCTTTTGGAAGTGATAACTCTTTTACCAACATGCACATGGAACAATTAAGTGACTTGCCCAAGGGTCATGCAGTGAATCAGTGGCATAGCCAGAAACAGAATTTACAAGTCCACATCCTTTCCTCCACACACCAGGCTCTACTCCTTGTACGTGTAGTATACTCTCTCACATATGCCCACAGAGAAGAGGGAGCATAAAAAAGGAAAGAGAAAAATATCTGGAAAAAAGATTACAGAAAGGAAGACATTGCATATCACTTACTAAAAGTCATTGGTTAAAGACAGACTACAGAAATTGTCCCCAGCCAAGTGCATGGAGACAAATTCATCCCTTATGCAGCTCCAATAGAGTCAATAAATTGAGTTCCTTGAGGGATGGTCTTGACCCACTAAATCCGATCCATTTTTGTCTGGTTTTAATGGAATCTTGCCTTATTATGGTCTATTTCTGTCCTATTTTGAGCATTACAACATTTCTGAAAGGACACTAGGGGAGAGGGAAGAGAGCTAGTAAGTATTCACATGAGACGGAGGAGTCATAGAAGTTTATTTTTTATACAAACTAATCCTCCCTGAGTTATGTAAACTTCCTTGACTTACACAAACACTCTGAAAGGCAAAGGTTTTCTGTCCTCAGTGAACTACTGACGTTAACACTTGTTTTTGCCCATACTGCCTGCTAACACTGTTACATGCTGCTCTCATACCATTAGTACAGGATCTCGTTCTCCATGACAGAGAAATGAATTTAAGGAAAGGTGACTAGTGAATAAACACATGGAAGGGCTGCACTTTTACAAGGTGAGAAATTGGGCTAAATTGAACCTTGTCCTGAAAAATTAATAGGATGGTCACCTAGGACTGTGACAGAATACACCCCTGTATTCACATCCAACACACTATAATAATAATCTATGCATAAGGTATGCCTTGTAAGGAAGGCATCATTTGAAAACTCAAAATTAGCTGGTCAGTATTGTCCTGTTAAAATATATATGGCAACATTGTATGTGAAGTTATAAGATTTCCCTGCATGATGTTATTAACACATGTTCCAAACCCCACAGCCCTGCCCGAGCAGAAGTTGGAAAACAGGTCTGTCCTCAACAAAGAAATGTGTGCTTGCCCGGCAAGTATCTCATGGCATCCGGGCTCCGCAGGCAAGGGCCGGATCCAGAGTGCTGCACCAACCAGTGCCTGGCTCTTTTGGACGAGAGGCAAGAGCGCATCAGGGCACAGCTTCGACCTGTACCGAGCACCCAGTCATGCAGAGGCAGCCCTGCTTGGGGAGCAGGGCAGGGAGGGCTGCCAGGCAGCCAGCCAATGCCCCAGCTCCTACAGCATGGAGAGCCAGCGGCCTGAGCTGCTGCCACCAGTTTCAGATCCGGCGGCTCCTGGCAGGAGGTGACAGTTTTCAAACTGTGAGGTGTATTTTCCCTCTGTGCTAATTGGAAGGCAGAAATCTGAGGGAGGGGCGCACGTGAACACCCCCGTGCGCCACTTGCTTGCCCCGGTCACTAAAATAACTAGTAATGGCTCTGAACATAAAGTTCTGTCTCCCACTGTCTCTCTCTTCCTGTTAATTTCTTTCTGAAGTTCTGACAATCCTTCATTTGCATTCAGCTCAGACTGGTGATAGGAAGCCCATTGTGAACAAGACAATGCTCAGTAAACAAACAGCTGGATAAACATCTCTCATCTGATAGAAAACGCTGGAAGACCAGGGGCTCTGCCCGGCGCTGGGGTAGACCAGCTGTCATAAATATAAAGGGAAGGGTAAACCCCTTTGAAATCCCTCCTGGCCAGGGGAAAGCTCCTCTCACCTGTAAAGGGTTAAGAAGCTAAAGGTAACCTCGCTGGCACCTGACCAAAATGACCAATGAGGAGACAAGATACTTTCAAAAGCTGGGAGGAGGGAGAGAAACAAAGGGTCTGTGTCTGTCTGTATGCTGCTTTTGCCAGGGACAGAACAGGAATGGAGTCTTAGAACTTTTAGTAAGTAATCTAGCTAGGCATGTGTTAGATTATGATTTCTTTAAATGGCTGAGAAAAGAATTGTGCTGAATAGAATAACTATTTCTGTCTATGTATCTTTTTTGTAACTTAAGGTTTTGCCTAGAGGGGTTCTCTATGTTTTTGAATCTAATTACCCTGTAAGATATCTACCATCCTGATTTTACAGGGGGGATTTCTTTATTTCTATTTACTTCTATTTTTTATTAAAAGTCTTCTTGTAAAAAACTGAATGCTTTTTCATTGTTCTCAGATCCAAAGGTTTGGGTCTGTGGTCACCTATGCAAATTGGTGAGGCTTTTTATCCAACATTTCCCAGGAAAGGGGGGGTGCAAGTGTTGGGAGGATTGTTCATTGTTCTTAAGATCCAAGGGTCTGGGTCTGTAGTCACCTAGGCAAATTGGTGAGGCTTTTTACCAAACCTTGTCCAGGAAGTGGGGTGCAAGGTTTTGGGAAGTATTTTGGGGGGAAAGACGCGTCCAAACAGCTCTTCCCCAGTAACCAGTATTAGTTTGGTGGTGGTAGCGGCCAGTCCAAGGACAACGGGGAGAATATTTTGTACCTTGGGGAAGTTTTGACCTAAGCTGGTAAAGATAAGCTTAGGAGGTTTTTCATGCAGGTCCCCACATCTGTACCCTAGAGTTCAGAGTGGGGGAGGAACCTTGACATGGTGGCATAGTGGTGGGATTAACCTGAAATCATTTTGAGATCCAGTTGAGATTTTTTGAACTTGAAATACAGATTTTAAAAAGGAATTTTTTTTTCCTTTGGAAAGGAAGTCCAGAAAGCTTTGAAACTGAAAGCAGCTTGGTTTTTCTCTGCTTTGTGGCCAAGCAGAGACAAAAGGGGATTATCTTTGTGAATTGCAGGTTTTCTTTGCCTGGAGGCAGGGTACTTAACTCCTGCAGAGAAATTCACAGTCTTCCAACCCAGAGTTTTTTTTTCTTTTCTTCCTAAAAGTAAATAGGGGGGGTGTGCTCTACCCATTTGCCTGGAGACAAAAGTGGCAGGGTTTTTTTTTTAGGATTTTGATTTTTTTGTTTTACAAGGAGCACAGGTTTGAAAAGGAATTTTTTTTTCTTTGGGCTGGGTAAGCAGGTTTCCAAGTAGTTGGAGGTTTTTTGCTTTAATTTGGGCCCAGAGCAGAGACAAGGGAATTGTCTTTTTCTGTAGGCTGACAATCACTATCAGAGAATAGGTATTCTATTCCAGCACAGCAAAATTTTACAGCCAAGTTTGTTTGTTTATTTCTAAACCTCGGGTGTAAAGTTAGTTAAAAACAGAGAGGTTAGAATGGCAAAATCCGCGGCTCGACTACAGCTCGAATTAGCCAAATTTCAGGCTGAGGAAAGACAGGGAACATGAAAGACAGATAGAACTCATGCGGCTGAAGAAGGAACAAGAAAGGGAGGCAGAACAACACCAAGCGGCTGCTCACAGGAGAGCTATGGAAGCGAGGGACAAAGAACTGGAGGAGAAGGAAAAAGAGAGGAAGTATGTGGAGGAGATGGAGAAGATAAAGGCTCAGCAGAATATCCCAACAAACCCTAGTAATCCTTCTCCAAGTACCACTTCCCATCCCAGAAAGTTCCCCACCTACAAGGCAGGCGATGATACTGAGGCCTTCCTAGAAAACTTCGAAAGGGCCTGCCTTGGGTAAAACATCTCTACTGACCAATACATGGTAGAGCTGAGGCCGCAGCTCAGTGGACCCTTAGCTGAGATGGCAGCTGAAATGCCTAAAGAACACATGAACAAGTATGAACTGTTTAAATCCAAGGCGAGAGTCAGAATGGGGATAACACCCGAGCAGTCTCATCGGAGGTTCAGAGCCCTAAGGTGGAAACCAGACATGTCATTTACCCGACATGCCTACCACATTGTGAAACATTGGGATGCCTGGATATCAGGAGCAAGTGTTGAATCTCCAGTAAATTTGCCCTTCCTAATGCAAATGGAACAATTCTTAGAGGGTGTTCCTGAGGAAATAGAAAGATACATCCTAGATGGGAAACCCAAAACTGTAATTGAGGCAGGAGAGATTGGAGCCAGATGGGTGGAGGTGGCAGAGAAGAAGAAAACTGGTCGCAGTTGGAGCGGAGACCAGAAGGGACCACCCCAGACCACACCCTATTACCGGGGGCCGCCCAAAGCCCCACCTACCTCCCAAAGAACCCTCCAGACCCCTTATCGTCCCACCACCCCGTTCTCCAGCAACCCTCCTCGCCCCAGTGACCCGTCAGCTGGACGATGTTTTAAGTGTAATGAGCTGGGGCATGTAAAGGCCAACTGCCCCAAGAACCCCAACAGATTACAGTTCATTGCACCGGGATCACACCAGAGGTCCACAGGCCCAGATACCTCCCAGATACCCTTGGAGCGGAGGGAAACTGTGAGTGTGGGCGGGAAGAAGGTCACCGCGTGGAGGGACACCGGAGCACAAGTGTCAGCTATCCATGCTTCCTTAGTGGACCCCAATTTAATCAACCCAGAGATCCAAGTGACGATTCAACCCTTCAAGTCCAACTCTTTCAATTTGCCTACAGCCAAGTTGCCTGTCCAGTACAAGGGCTGGTCAGGAATGTGGACTTTTGCAGTCTATGATGATTATCCCATCCCCATGCTGTTGGGGAAAGACTTGGCCAATCATGTGAAGCAGGCCAAGAGGGTGGGAATGGTCACCCGCAGCCAGGCTAAACAAGCCGTGAGGCCTAGCTCTGTTCCGGAAACTTCTATCAGGACCCAGTCAGAGGTGATGGACCCGGACCCCAGGCCAACGTCTGCAACAGCAGTAGTGGATCCAGTCCCAGAGACCCAGACGGAACCAGTCCTGGAACCGGAACCAGCCGAACAACCAACACCAGATCCCGTGTCAGCACTGAATCCAGTACTTGCAACCTCAACACCAGAGGGCCCCACCGAACCTGAACTGGCAGCAGCCGATAACCCTACACAAGAGGCTCAGCCAGAGCCTGAATCCCAACATAGTGCACCAGCGGAGAGCGGTTCACAGTCAACAGAAATAGCTCCATCCCCTGTATCGCTTCCAGAGGGACCAAGCCTAGGTCCACAATCCCATGAGGAACTGATGTCTCCAGCATCAAGGGAACAGTTCCAGACCGAACAGGAAGCAGATGAAAGCCTCCAGAGAGCTTGGACGGCGGCACGGAGCAACCCACCGCCTCTCAGCTCTTCTAATCGATCCAGGTTTGTTATAGAAAGAGGACTTTTATACAAGGAAACTCTTTCTGGTGGACACCAGGAAGACTGGCATCCTCAGAGACAGTTGGTAGTTCCAACTAAATACCGGGCCAAGCTCTTGAGCTTAGCCCATGATCACCCTAGTGGCCATGCTGGGGTGAACAGGACCAAAGACCGTTTGGGGGGGATCATTCCACTGGGAGGGAATGGGCAAGGATGTTTCTACCTATGTCCAGTCTTGTGAGGTGTGCCAAAGAGTGGGAAAACCCCAAGACCAGGTCAAAGCCCATCTACAACCCCTCCCCATCATTGAAGTTCCATTTCAGCGAGTAGCTGTGGATATTCTGGGTCCTTTTCCGAAAAAGACACCCAGAGGAAAGCAGTACATACTGACTTTCATGGATTTTGCCACCCGATGGCCAGAAGCAGTAGCTCTAAGCAACACCAGGGCTAAAAGTGTGTGCCAGGCACTAGCAGACATTTTTGCCAGGGTAGGTTGGCCCTCCGACATCCTCACAGATGCAGGGACTAATTTCCTGGCAGGAACTATGAAAAACCTTTGGGAAGCTCATGGGGTAAATCACTTGGTTGCCACTCCTTACCACCATCAAACAAATGGCATGGTGGAGAAGTTTAATGGAACTTTGGGGGCCATGATACGTAAATTTGTAAATGAGCACTCCAATGATTGGGACCTAGTGTTGCAGCAGTTGCTCTTTGCCTACAGAGCTGTACCACATCCCAGTTTAGGGTTTTCCCCATTTGAACTTGTATATGGCCGTGAGGTTAAGGGGCCATTGCAGTTGGTGAAGCAGCAATGGGAGGAATTTACACCTTCTCCAGGAACTAACATTCTGGACTTTGTAACCAACCTACAAAACACCCTCCGAACCTCTTTAGCCCTTGCTAGAGAAAACTTACAGGATGCTCAAAAAGAGCAAAAAGCCTGGTATGATAAACATGCCAGAGAGCGTTCCTTCAAAGTAGGAGACCAGGTCATGGTCTTAAGGGCGCTCCAGGCCCATAAAATGGAAGCATCGTGGGAAGGGCCATTCACGGTCCAGGAGCGCCTGGGAGCTGTTAATTATCTCATAGCATTCCCCACCTCCAACCGGAAGCCTAAGGTGTACCATATTAATTCTCTAAAGCCCTTTTATTCCAGAGAATTAAAGGTTTGTCAGTTTACAGCCCAGGGAGGAGACGACGCTGAGTGGCCTGAAGGTGTCTACTACGAAGGGAAAAGTGCTGGTGGTGTGGAAGAGGTGAACCTCTCCATGACCCTTGGGCGTAAGCAGCGACAGCAGATCCAGGAGCTGTGCATTAGCTACGCGCCAACGTTCTCAGCCACCCCAGGACTGACTGAACGGGCATACCACTCCATTGACACAGGTAATGCTCACCCAATTAGGGTCCAACCTTACCGGGTGTCTCCTCAAGCTAAAACTGCTATAGAACGGGAGATCCAGGATATGTTACAGATGGGTGTAATCCGCCCCTCTGAAAGTGCATGGGCATCCCCAGTGGTTCTAGTTCCCAAATCAGATGGGGAAATACGTTTTTGCGTGGACTACCGTAAGCTAAATGCTGTAACTCGCCCAGACAACTATCCAATGCCACGCACAGATGAACTATTAGAGAAACTGGGACGGGCCCAGTTCATCTCTACCTTGGACTTAACCAAGGGGTACTGGCAGGTACCGCTAGATGAATCTGCCAAGGAAAGGTCAGCCTTCATCACACATCTCGGGCTGTATGAATTTAATGTACTCCCTTTCGGGCTGCGAAATGCACCCGCCACTTTCCAAAGACTTGTAGATGGTCTCCTAGCGGGATTAGGAGAATATGCAGTCGCCTACCTTGACGATGTGGCCATATTTTCGGATTCCTGGGCAGACCACCTGGAACATCTACAAAAAGTCCTTGAGTGCATAAGGGAGGCAGGACTAACTGTTAAGGCTAAGAAGTGTCAAATAGGCCTAAACAGAGTGACTTACCTTGGACACCAGGTGGGTCAAGGAACTATCAGCCCCCTACAGGCCAAAGTGGATGCTATCCAAAAGTGGCCTGTCCCAAAGTCAAAGAAACAGGTTCAATCCTTCTTAGGCTTGGCTGGTTATTACAGACGATTTGTACCGCACTACAGCCAAATCTCCGCCCCACTGACAGACCTAACCAAAAAGAAACAGCCAAATGCTGTTCAGTGGACCGGAAAGTGTCAGAAGGCCTTTAACAAGCTTAAAGCGACACTCATGTCTGACCCTGTACTAAGGGCCCCAGACTTTGACAAACCGTTCCTAGTAACCACAGATGCGTCCGAGCATGGTGTGGGAGCAGTTTTAATGCAGAAAGGACCTGATCAAGAATTCCACCCTGTAGTGTTTCTCAGCAAAAAACTGTCTGAGAGGGAAAGCAACTGGTCAGTCACTGAAAAAGAATGTTACGCCATTGTCTACGCTCTGGAAAAGCTACGCCCATATGTTTGGGGACGGCGTTTCCACCTGCAAACCGACCATGCTGCACTGAAGTGGCTTCACACCGTCAAGGAAACTAACAAAAAACTTCTTCGGTGGAGTTTAGCTCTCCAAGATTTTGATTTCGACGTCCAACACATCTCAGGAGCTTCTAACAAAGTGGCTGATGCACTCTCCCGTGAAAGTTTCCCAGAATCAACTGGTTAAAATCGTCCTTGAGATGTGGAAAATATTGTTAGTCTTTATGTACTTGGTAGTATATTTAGAGATGCATGTGTCTTATTAACTCTGTTTTTCCTAGAGCTCCAGGAAGAAATCCCAGCCAGTGTTTCACCCTAGGTGAGATTTGGGGGGCGTGTCATAAATATAAAGGGAAGGGTAAACCCCTTTGAAATCCCTCCTGGCCAGGGGAAAGCTCCTCTCACCTGTAAAGGGTTAAGAAGCTAAAGGTAACCTTGCTGGCACCTGACCAAAATGACCAATGAGGAGACAAGATACTTTCAAAAGCTGGGAGGAGGGAGAGAAACAAAGGGTCTGTGTCTGTCTGTATGCTGCTTTTGCCAGGGACAGAACAGGAATGGAGTCTTAGAACTTTTAGTAAGTAATCTAGCTAGGCATGTGTTAGATTATAATTTCTTTAAATGGCTGAGAAAAGAATTGTGCTGAATAGAATAACTATTTCTGTCTATGTATCTTTTTTGTAACTTAAGGTTTTGCCTAGAGGGGTTCTCTATGTTTTTGAATCTAATTACCCTGTAAGATATCTACCATCCTGATTTTACAGGGGGGATTTCTTTATTTCTATTTACTTCTATTTTTTATTAAAAGTCTTCTTGTAAAACACTGAATGCTTTTTCATTGTTCTCAGATCCAAGGGTTTGGGTCTGTGGTCACCTATGCAAATTGGTGAGACTTTTTATCCAACATTTCCCAGGAAAGGGGGGGTGCAAGTGTTGGGAGGATTGTTCATTGTTCTTAAGATCCAAGGGTCTGGGTCTGTAGTCACCTAGGCAAATTGGTGAGGCTTTTTACCAAACCTTGTCCAGGAAGTGGGGTGCAAGGTTTTGGGAAGTATTTTGGGGGGAAGGATGTGTCCAAACAGCTCTTCCCCAGTAACCAGTATTAGTTTGGTGGTGGTAGCGGCCATTCCAAGGACAACGGGGGGAATATTTTGTACCTTGGGGAAGTTTTGACCTAAGCAGGTAAAGATAAGCTTAGGAGGTTTTTCATGCAGGTCCCCACATCTGTACCCTAGAGTTCAGAGTGGGGGAGGAACCTTGACACCAGCATTTGGGGAGGCCGGCAGCTCGGCCTTGTCCAGTGTTCAGGAAGGCCAGCGGCTCAGCCCGACTCTGGGTGCGGGGGCCATCAGGGGTAAGCGGGGCCGGCCACTCATCCTGGTGCTCAGGGTGGCCCACACCAGTGGCTCCGCCTGATGTGGCTGGGGTGGGCGGGCTGGGGCTCCTCCAGTCTCGGGGCCCCTCAGAGTCAGGGCTTCTCCTTTTACAGGGAGGGAGTGGGGTTTCAAGGCTCTGACATATGGGGGGGGGAGAAGGGGCGGGGCCAGCAGGCTAGCCTCCCCAAAGTGCACGTACATCCCTATTTATTTGAACTCTTGGATATACCTATATGTTGATTTGTTCAAAAATTAAAGCTAAGCTTTTAACCATATTGTTCGTGAAATGTGCATTTTCTTCTACTTAGTATAACTTGAAGCATGATTTGAGAAAAGAAAAGGAGTACTTGTGGCACCTTAGAGACTAACCAATTTATTTGAGCATGAGCTTTCGTGAGCTACAGCTCACTTCAAGCTCATGCTCAAATAAATTGGTTAGTCTCTAAGGTGCCACAAGTACTCCTTTTCTTTTTGCAAAGACAGACTAACACGGCTGTTACTCTGAAACCTGTCATGATTTGAGAAAATATCTCTCTTGAGCTGTAGATACAGATAGGAAGCAATTGATATGGTTGTTTTCATCTTCTCTGCCATGTACATTATCAGTGGACACCTATGTAATTTGTCTTTTCATGTTATGGAGCGGTGTTCCAATGTATTTAATGGGCTTATCTGAACTCTCAGTATTAATGCATTGAAATATCATATGCGTGCAAGTTAAGGCCTCTATAGCATAATCACAGAATGCTTGGAGTTTCTACTGCTGAAATATGAATTATTGAAATATGAACATATGCTGATTTTACCAGAGAACTGATTCTTACACAGTTTTGCTGCATCTATTTGCACACAAGAGATCACAAAATGGGCTTTCAGTGCTAGTAGCAATGGTCCCTGGAATGCATCTTCCTTAATTCTGGTATCTAATGGCAACTTCTGGGGAAGAGGAAGGCGAACTGGTCAGAAAATGAGAATGTTTCAAAAATACTTAAGGAATACATTTTTCCCCTTTTCCCCTATCACAATATTTCAATTTATTTTTTTTATCATATCGCCTCAGAGGTGCCCCCACCTCCACTCTCTCTTTCCAGGAACTGACTTAACAAGTGAGTGGGACGCCACATGCTTCCCTCCATACATTTTTAGGAAAAAATCGTTTTGGGATAATCAGAATATTCCATTTCAATAAAATCCAAATGTTTCATTCTGATTTTGCCTTTGTTTTATAATGTAAAATATAAACATTAGATAAGATTCCAGGATTGTCACCCTCTGTCACTCCAAAGCCTATAAAGGCTCTTGAGTCAGTATAAAGCAGTGGTGAGCAACCTGCAGCCCATCAGGGTAATCGGCTGGCAGACCATGAGACAGTTTGTTCACACAGGGACATGCTGCCTGCCACTTCCCGCAGCTCCCATTGGCCGGAAACAGCGAACCGCAGCCACTGGGAGCTGCAGGTGGCCATGCCAATGTAAACAAACTGTCTGGCAGCCCGAAAGCGGATTACCCTGATGGGCTGCAGGTTGCCCACCACTGGTATAAGGCAATGGAAACAGCTATAAGCATGGTTGAGAGTTCTTTTTGTTTGGACCACCACCAGATTCAATCACCACTGGGTTTTAAGGTATGTTACTGTCCAATTTTTAAGTTCAGCCATTTTGACTTTATGAATTACGCCCAGTTGGTATGCAGCTACAGTCAAACATGTATTGATACCAAAGGGAGTCTATTTTTTGTCAAGGTCAATCAACCAGTCAAGATTCAGACTCCAAAGAAAATAATAATAAAAAAAACCACAACAATAAAGAGTAAATAAAAAGATTTTGGAATCTGTTCAAAAGCATCTGGCAGTCCAGATTTGGCATGCAATCAGCCTATGACTACTCCTGATCTATACCAGAGGTTTGGGGCATGGGGGGAGGAGGGGGAGGAATAGTTCAGTGGTTTGAGCATTGGCCAGGGTTGAGAGTTCAATCCTTGAGGGGGGCCATTTAAGGATCTCGGGCAAAAATTGGGGATTGGTCCCTGAGGTCCCTTCCAACTCTGATATTCTATGATTCTCAAACTGGGGGGATGCCTCCCGGGGGGGCACAATGTATTCTGGGGGGCATGAGAAGCTTTAGGGAAAGAAAACTTATTGTGTACATTCAAAGCTGGGCGGCCAGAGAGTGGTGGCCGCTGGCCGGGTGCCTGGTTGTGGGGGGTTTGTAAACTACTACAATACATACAAGGTGGGGGAGCAAGTAACCAAATAAGTTTGAGAACCACTGATTTATACCATGTCAAGGGTCCTAGATCTTTGTGATATCATAGGTGACAAACAATGATTACCATTACTCTACAGCTAATTTGCATGTAACAACTTCATTGGTTGTATGAGATAGACTGCCCAGATGGTTGATTACTTGGCACACTGCTAGTATAAAATACAAATCAGAATGTCTGATCATGTCAAAATGTTTGTTTCAATTTTTCTAATGAATTGACATGTTTCCAAGGAATGGTTTGATTTTGATTAAATGATATTTTCTAAGGGGCAAATGTTCTGTTGGAAAAATTTAGACCCTCTCTAGTGTTTTATATTTATACATAGCAGCACCTGAAGGAACCCAAAAACTTCACACGTGTATACACACAGCACAACTGAAAGAGCGGTCTCTGGAGACAAGGGTGGGAACTAGGTAAGGCATGGCATAGGAGGTTGGCAAGGGAAAATGTTGGCCAAAAGCATTGGGGCAAATGCCTACCCTTATGAAAAATGACAACTGTCAACAAACAATGTAATTTTCAAACAGCAGCAACCTAGGTGTAGGTCATCTCTGCTTGAAATCAGTGTGAACTGCACTAATGTAAATCACAGTTAATGGAAGCTTTGCCCATCTACACTAGGGGTTTGCACTGGTGGCTGGGCAACAAAGGCTGAAACTAGATAAAATCCACAGCGTAGACAAGAGCTTAGATGTGAAATTTGCTAGTTCCGTAGGCCATCCAAACCCCTTTTTGTTATTAACTTTATGATTCCACTTGGCTTATCTCACCCATCCATTGAGCAGCTACCAATTCTAGATGTACTTCAACAAATATTGAAGGCTTTCAAGTTAGCATTCTCTAATTTTTATTTCTATAACCTTATTTATCTTGCCTACATACTAACCTATAATCTCTCACATTCTCTCGCACACACAAACGCACGTGCACACACACACAGCTCCCAGTCTTCTGCTGTTTGTGATTTCAGACAGTTTTATTTATTGGAACAGGTTCAATATGTTTTAGATAAACTATTTCAGCATATATATATTAGAGCTAGCCAAGCCTAGCAAACCGAGCTGGGTGAAAATTTCTGGAGGTAACTTGTTTTCTTTGATGAACTATGATTTTGTTTGTTTGTTTGGTGACTGAAACAAAAACACCAACAAACCAAAAAGGTCCAGCCATAAAGGAAGTTGAAGATTTGATGCTTGGCTGTTTTAGGTGTTTGTGTATTATCTCTGTAGGGGAAAACATTCAAATAGTTAAAGATATTTTACTCAAACTTTCTAAATCTCATTTAAATCTTGGGCTGAGACCAAGTATAAAAAAATGTCAGCTTCAAAGGAGAATTTACCCAGAAAGTTGTGAGTCAGAACAAGAGTTATAAAAAAGGTTGGCAAGCAACTGTTACTACAATGAACTCTACTAAACAATAATGTTTATAAAGTCCAAATTCAGCATTGCAACGTAGGATAAATGGCTTTAGCAGCAGTGCTTCTATGGACATTGTGGACTTCTTACACCAGCAAACTGAAACTTTCATTGTAGGTTTTGAAAAAAAAAATATCTAATCCCCAGGGATTACTAACGATTGTTAAACAAAGCAAAGCTAGTGCTTTTTGGAAGAAACAAACAGCAGTGCTTGAGATTTGTTGTGGTGACTCAAGCACTGATACTGATCAATGACGTCCTCGAGGAGGAAAAATTAGAGTGCAAAATTACACACACCATTCAGTTTAGATTAACAGAACCCTATGCAAAAAGAAGAGAATATGCTTATGATGTTTTAAAAAGCTCTTTTATACACTTGCTGAGTTGGTTGTAAGGAGACCCACCTGATCTGGCTACTTTGGTAATTCAGCAAAGTAGCTCCACACCCTCTCACAAAATCCTTGAGCCTGATAACTGATGTATCAAACTATAATTGCTATGTGTGTGAAGTTATAAATAACTTTTGCTTAATTATAATCCATTTTTAGGTTGTGCTCTATAGACTGCTACAAATTTTCAAGGAGAGTTAAGTTTGAAGGCATGGTAGCTATCTGTTAGCTAGCTAGGGGGGAACCAAAAGACATATTAGTCAAAATTTCAAATCAGTGAAATATTTAAAATGACCTATAACAAAACCAGTTTCACTAATTTTCTTCAAACTGCGCAGAAACATTTTCCTTGGCTTTCAGAATAAAATTAAGCAAGCTTCAGGTCATTCTGAAATTACAGGGTTTCACTGACCACTGCTCCACAGTCTACAATATCAAACATCCCTTATCAGTTGCTAAAATGCTCTGTTTTATCAGAATGGGAAGATAATATTTATGAAAAGCCCTTTAGCTGATGTTCAATTTGCGACTAGTTTCAGAGTAACAGCCGTGTTAGTCTGTATTCGCAAAAAGAAAAGGAGGACTTGTGGCACCTTAGAGATTAACCAATTTATTTGAGCATAAGCTTTCGTGAGCTACAGCTCAGTTCATCGGATGCATACTTTCCACAGTATGCATGCGTTGAAGTGAGCTGTAGCTCACAAAAGCTTATGCTCAAATATATTGGTTAATCTCTAAGGTGCCACAAGTACTCCTTTTCAATTTGGGACTAATCATTCCATATTCACTGCTATTTTTCAGACCCGCTCACAAGTCCATAATTATTATTCCATTTCCTTCTGTACATTTTTCTTTTTCTTTTGTACTTTCAATAAATACAAAGCTTTACCACCAGACAATTAGACAAGAACAAAAAACCAAACAGAACATGCAGCATGGTACAAGGCCAAACCCACAAACACACAATTACTTTTCCAGCATGCAGAAATTATGTACAGAAACACAAAAGACAAATAATGTATGTATATTGTGTAGCTGACAGAAATAAAACCTATTTATAAAGATCAAAGGTTGTTTTCAACGGTATATTACTATTTCTGGAAAACCAATCTACATTATTTTTAGTACAGGTTAGGAACTGTGAGCAATGATTGAATTATTTGCCAAGAACATGGTTAGACAGAGAGACTTGGAAAACTGGAAACTGTGATTTCTTTCCAAAGGAAAAGTATATCATAGTCACAGCTGGCATCACTATATGGAGGACTTTGGGCTTCTAATACATTTTATGAGAAACAACACGTTTTAATATAGAGCAGCCTATTATTATCAGGTTAACAGGAGTTATTCTTTAATAGAGATTATCCAGGTCTATCTGAAATTTTAAGACACTGAGTTGCCTCTGAAATCCTAAAATTGTTCTGAAAAATATTTATACTACAGCCTGTAAAACAGAATGCACACACATTTTGAGGATACCTGCCTAATTATATCAATAGCCACCTCTGAACTGGGTGAAACTTTTTAGTGAATAGCCCAAAAATGCAGTTTTGGTCAGCCCAAAACTATTTTCTCAAATCTGATGCAAAGTCACTGAAAAGTTTCCACCAAAACCCTTTTTTTAATTAATTTTTTGGGCGGGGGAGGGAGGGTGTCATTCCTAAACCAGCTACTGGAGGAAGCAGTGGTGCCCCCCCCCTCCCCAATGTACAGCACAGAGCTGAACTTCAGTTTCCCACACTGCAGTTCAAATCCCTGCTCTACATGAGGTAGAGGGGGAGGCCGGCGAACTGAACTCAGGTGCCTCACATCAAATCGGAGTACCCTAACCACTGGGCTATGGGATATCCTACCTGAAGTCTCTCAGTCTCTTCTGTTGAAACTGTTCCACTTTATATAAAATATTTGAATAGTCATTAGGTTTGAAAGAGAAAGCAAAGAACAGCAACTCTCTAGACAGGTGGTTAAAGCATTTCACTGGCACAGAGGTGACTAGTTCACATATGTGCTCCAATGTCTATTTAAATTACTTATCTGCAGCGTAACATGAATATTACATTGATGGGTTTACTAGATTTGGACAGATTACATAACCAGGACGAACCCAACTCTTGCTGCTTTTGGGGCCCAAGGTAAGACCAATCTTGCTGTTCCCTCAATTCTATGGTTTCTCAATGACCTGGCAATGTTTCTCTGAAAAAGAAAGGACAAGCAGAGGGTCAAGGTTTAAGGGTGCAGTGTAAAACAAGGGGTGGAGGGAAAGAAAAGATTATAGTCCTTTCAAAAAAGAAATATTGCTTTTCATATTGGTGCCTAGGTATGCATAGGTAGATAAGATAATACAAAGAGAGGTATAACTCAAATGCCTAATACACAGCTAGGAGAAAAAGATTTTTCACTTAAAGATCCCCTATTTTAACCCCTTCCACTAAGTGATATAAAAGCTCTTACTCAAGTTCTTTTGATCCATATCTCTAGAAAAATTCAGGAAAACAAGTATTGATATTTTAAAAGATGAAAAGCAAGCAGAAAAATAGATGTTGGGACAAAAGGGGTTGGTTAGGTTTGAGCCAGGGGTTATAATTGGGAGTAACTGGATGAAAATGAGCAAAGGAAAATGTTGGGTGTATGGCAGGAAAAAAAATTCCTGACAATGAAATCTTTTAGGATGTGGAATGAGATTGCCAATGGGAATGGTGAAGCCCACCACTTGTTTCCTTTAAAATTAAGAAAATACTGTAAGGAACGTTAGCTGAGGAAGGGACAAGAATGACCTAATTAGTATATTCCATCAATAATTTCTGGTACTATGAAATAGACTGAAACTGTACGATGCCAAACTCACTTCTCTTTCCTGTGCTTTGTTGTGGTCTTCCAGAATAATACTTTATATTCCAAATATATGCAAAAAACCAACCTGGTCTATAGCTGCTATAAGTATGAAACATAGCATATATCTTTTCTTTTGCATCATTTGTTGACCACTGTTGAGTCAACAAAATGCTCTGAGTCTGCTTGAAGGAAAGTATCTTTCATCCTTCACTGAAAAGGTCTATTGCTATAGCAGGTGGCAGCCAAAGGTGGCACTAGTTACTGATTAACTGGACTATAAGGTGGATAGAAAGCTGGCTAGATTGTCGGGCTCAACGGGTAGTGATCAATGGCTCCATGTCTAGTTGGAAGCCGGTATCAAGTGGAGTGTCCCAAGGGTCGGTCCTGGGGCTGGTTTTGTTCAATATCTTCATTAATGATCTGGAGGATGGTGTGGATTGCACCCTCAGCAAGTTTGCAGATGACACTAAACTGGGAGGAGAGGGAGGTACGCTGGAGGGTAGGGATAGGATATAGAGGGACCTAGACAAATTGGAGGATTGGGCCAAAAGAAATCTGATGAGCTTCAACAAGGACAAGTGCAGAGTCCTGCACTTAGGACGGAAGAATCCCATGCACCGCTACAGACTAGGGACCGAATGGCTTGGCACCAGTTCTGCAGAAAAGGACCTAGGGGTTACAGTGGACGAGAAGCTGGATATGAGTCAACAGTGTGCCCTTGTTGCCAAGAAGGCCAATGGCATTTTGAGATGAATAAGTAGGGGCATTGCCAGCAGATCGAGGGATGTGATCATTCCCCTCTATTCGACATTGGTGAGGCCTCATCTGGAGTACTGTGTCCAGTTTTGGGCCCCACACGACAAGAAGGATGTGGAAAAATTGGAAAGAGTCCAGCGGAGGGCAACAAAAATGATTAAGGGACTGGAACATATGAGTTATGAGGAGAGGCTGAGGGAACTGGGGATGTTTAGTCTACGGAAGAGAAGAATGAGGGGGGGATTTGATAGCTGCTTTCAACTACCTGAAAGGGGGTTCCAAAGAGGATGGCTCTAGACTGTTCTCAGTGATAGCAGATGACAGAACAAGGAGTAATGGTCTCAAGTTGCAGTGAGGGAGATTTAGGTTGGGTATTAGGAAAAACTTTTTCACTAGGAGGGTGATGAAACACTGGAATGCGTTACATGGGGAGGTGGTGGAATCTTCTTCCTTTGAGGTTTTAAGGTCAGGCTTGACAAAGCCCTGACTGGGATGATTTAATTGGGGATCGGTCCTGCTTTGAGCAGGGGGTTGGACTTGATGACCTCCTGAGGTCCCTTTCAACCCTGATATTCTATGATGGTAGCAACAGTGGCATCTCTATGGTCAAATATTCAAACTGATGACGTTAGGTGCCTAAATCCGTATGTAGCAAAGCACTTAAATACATCCTTAAATGCAAACACATTCTCAAGTCCCATTTAAGTCAGTAGCAATTAAACATGGTCCTAAAGTTAAGCATAAGCTTAAGTTAACTGTGATTTATCAATAGCCCTAACTCATGCAATTAACTCAAAAAAATTAATTGCAATTAAAAAAATTAATCCCGATTCATTGCAGTTTAAAGTCACACTGTTAAACAATAGACTACCAATTGAAATGTATTAAATATTTTTGGATTTTTTTCCTACAATTTCAAATACTGTATATTGATTTCAATTATAACACAAAATACAAAGTTTAAAGTGCTCATTTTATATTTTATTGCAAATATTTGCACCGTAAAAAAACAAAACACAGTATTTTTTCAGTTCACCTCATACAAGTACTGTAGTGTAATCGCTATCATAAAAGCGCAACTTACAAATGTAGATTTTTTTTGTTACATGACTGCACTCAAAAACAAAACAAAGTCCACTCAGTCCTACTTCTTGTTCAGCCAATCACTCAAACAAGTTTGTTTACATTTTCCGGAGATAATGCTGCCCGCTTCTTATTTTCAATGTCATCTGAAAGGGAGATCAGACGTTCACATGGCACTTTTGTAGCTGGCATTGCAAGGCATTTACATGCCAGATCTGCTAAAAAAAATTCATTTGCCCCTTCATGCTTTGACCACCATTCCAGAGGACATGCTTCCATGCTGATGAAGCTTGTTAATTTTTTTTTTTAAGTGTTAATTATATTTGTGACTGAACCCCTTAGGGGAGAGTTGTATGTCTCCTGCTCAGTGTTTTACCTGCATCCCACCATACATTTCATGTTATAGAAGTCTCGGATGATGACCCAGCATGTTGTTCTTTTTAAGAACACCTTCACTGCAGATTTGACAAAATGCAAAGAAGGTACCAGTGTGAGATTCCTAAAGATAGCTACAACATTTGACCCAAGATTTAAGAATCTGAAGTGCCTTCCAAAATCTGATAGGGATACGGTGTGGAGCATGCTTTCATAAGTCTTAAAAGAGCAACACTCAGATGTGGAAACTACAGAACCTGAACCACCAAAAAAGAAAATCAACCTTCTACTGGTGGCATCTGACTCAGATGATGAAAATAAACATGCGCTGGTCTGCACTGATTTGGATCATTATTGAGCAGAACCGATGCATGTCCTCTGGAATGGTTGTTGAAGCTTGAAGGGACATATGAATCTTTAACTTATTGGCACATAAATATCCTGTGACGCTGGCTACAACAGTGCCATGAGAATGCCTGTTCTCACTTTCAGGTGACATTGTAAATAAGAAGCGGGCAGCATTAACTCCTGCAAATGTAAGCAAACTTGTTTGTCTGAGTGACTGGCTGAACAAGAAGTAGGACTGAGTGGACTTGTAGGCTCTAAAGTTTTACATTGTTTTGTTTTTAAATGCCTTTTTTTGTACATAATTCTCCATTTGTAAGTTCAAATTTCATGATAAAAAGATTGCACTGCAGTACTTGTATTCAGTGAATTGAAAAATACTCTTTATTTTTACAATGCAAATATTTATAATAAAAAATAAATATAAAGTGAGCACTGTACACTTTCTGTTCTGTGTTGTAATTGAAATCAATATATTTGAAAATGTGGAAAACATCCAAAAATATGTGTACAAATAGTATTCTATTTTCTTTAACAGCACGATTAATCTCGTGATTAAAAAAATTAATCACAATTAATCACTTGACAGCCCTAGCTTAAATGCTTTGCCTACTAGTGGACTGCTGCACTGGGGCCTAGATTTTCAGAGTTGCTAAGCAACAAACAAATCTCATTGAAGTCAGTGAGAGCTTCATGTGTTCAGCACCCAAGTTTTAAAGTTATGACCTTATTGTAGACAAGGTGCTGTTTTTTTCACCATTGTGTTGTCTAGAGCTCCTCTGGGCACTTAGGTGACACGATGATAAGAAAAGTAGACTGCCTTAGGAAAGAATTTACCCTGACATATTTGGGGATGGAGTAGCTGCTTGAGGGATGTAATTTTTTTTTTTTATTCCCGCTTTATTTGCTGCTGTTTTTTTTTTAATAGAATGGGAAATACAGGCTAATGTATAACACCTTTCTTTATAACTAGATTTATGGAAAGGTGCCTAGAGCATAAAACAGGCCTATTCATAAATCCAAATACATAACAAATACAGAAATAAAAAGCTTCAATTCTTTTCTGGGAATAAATTTGCAAAATTTTCTTTTTGTGATTTGAATCAATTTGCAAATGTTTTTAGGGTGAAATTCACACTAGGGCCAGGCAAGACCTACCTTCCTGCATATCACCTAGGGAACAAACAAGGCTCTACCATCCCTGTCTAGCCTGGACTGCTCTTTCCAAGAGCTAGGCAACATTTAATTGACATTCAAACTTATTTTGAGAGCTTAAGTGGTACCTACCTCTCGTACTTACCCTCTGCAGAGCAAACATACATTTATATTGCGGTAACACCTCAAGATCACAGCCAAGTTCGAACCCATTGCGCTAGATGCTGTGTAGTCATATAATACAGCCCCTGAATAACTCACAAAATATTCAAGCAGGATTGCACATAGCCACAGAGTCCTAAGGTGCTTTCAAAAGTTAAAGGGGCAGGAGCACCCCAGCCAGCTCCATGAAAAGAAGGCTGCATTGAGTAAGGTGGAAAGGTGCAGAAATGGTGAAAGATGGCTAGACAACCCCCAGACTATAAGATGACAAAATGGGAAAGGAAAGCTATAGTTAGGAGAAGAAAATCAGATGGGGTCATCTCCAAACCTTCACAAAAACGGCCAAAACATGTGGCTCTTTTTCTGGGCTGATTGAACCTCTCCTTAATTAATAGTATATGGGTAGATTTAAAACTAGATTAAAACTCCAGCTCTGCTGCTCTTGTGCACTCAAATCTCCCACTGACTTCAGTCAGTTTAGGTTGGGTTTTCTCTACACGTTTAGGCTAGACACAGGACTTGGGGTAACAGCTACAGGAATGTTTAATAATTATTTTGACCACAGGAGGGCTCCCATGTTTCATGAATGCACCTAGAAATCCATTGAAAATAGTGAGAATAATTTATGGCAAAGGAAAGACTAGGGTGATAGAGTTGAAACAAAGTGCATCCTTTAGTTCAGGCTGAAGTCTCCATGCAGCCAAGAAGTTACATAAATTGGAAACATTATATATAAACACTTTTTCTTCAACAAAACACCAAGAAAGAAAAGAACAAAGGTTTCCCTGGTTTCAGGGTAACAGCCATGTTAGTCTGTATTCGCAAAAAGAAAAGGAGTACTTGTGGCACCTTAGAGACTACCCAATTTATTTGAGCATAAGCTTTCGTGAGCTACAGCTCACTTATGTCTCCATAAAAGGGGCTCCTACTGAAATGTGTGATGTTAGCTTGTATGTTCTCCTGGGGGACCACCACTTCTTGACACACGCCCTCAACAGAGGACGTAAGAGCTCCATAGGCTTTTTGTTAGCTCATTCTCCAGGGGTGAATTTTAGAGGTCCAACTCAGCTCCCATTGAAGTCAATGGAAAGACTCCCCCAGCCTCAATGAAAGTTGCATTGGGTCCAAGTTTCAGTATTTGAGAGGAAGGCTGGCTTCCCCTATCAATTCCAGTCCTGTACAAATAGAAGTGATCATGCTCTTTTTCTTACTTGGCTTTGAGTCACAGGGGAGGCAATACTCAATTTATTCTATTGAGGAGTTATGTTAAATCTGTATTTACCCAAGAGTTTGTATTAACCTGGTCTAACAGGTCAAGGCCTGCACTGAGAATTTCCATTTCATACTATAGATCATTGACCTAATAGACTTGATGACTTTAAGTGGTTCCAGGCAGACACCACCCACATGAAGTAGATTTAAACATCTTACAGACTCTTATGAAATTTTTCATTTACAAAAACTGGTCCTGTGTTCCTGGGGTGGAAATCAAAACTGGTGTCTTTTTTTTTAAAATGTCTTAATAAATTATAATTTACAAAAAGTAGTTTGTTGGAAGGCACCAAAACCAGATTAGAGTTCATGAGTAACACCCTGAGAAAAGCTAGCGTTAGATTCAGTATTTGCACAAAGAAAAGGAGGACTTGTGGCACCTTAGAGACTAACAAATTTATTTGAGCATAAGCTCACGAAAGCTTATGCTCAAATAAATTTGTTAGTCTCTAAGGTGCCACAAGTCCTCCTTTTCTTTTTGCGAATACTGACTAACATGGCTGCTACTCTGAAACCAGTATTTGCACAGTATCATTCTAAAACAAACCAAAACAGACAACTTCTAAATTTTAAAAAGGTCTTAAAGCCACGAGATACAGGTGAGCCCTGAAACTTGATTTTTGGTAGTATTATTTTGTTATTCCTTTGTAGCTATTCCTGGGTCGATCATCATAGAGCACTTCACAGCTATCAGTGATTTAAACCCCACAACATCCCCGTGAGTTAGCTCAGTATTATCCTCCTCATTTCTACACACGGAGAAACAAAGGCACAGAGCTATTTACTTGACATGCGCAAGGTCACCTAGGAAGACTGAGTTAGAGTGGAGAAAAGAACCAAGATCTCCTAAGTCCCAGTCCTGTGCCCTAATTATAAGGTCATAGTTCTGAGAGGTTGAAGGGCAGGACTTTTAATGGAAATTGAGGCAGATTCTCATTTGAGGTGGGTCAATAGGCATAGTTATTCACTGTTGGGAGTTTTACGCTACCCAGTGTAAATGCTAAAGTATATTACAATTTTAATTTGGGTTATCTTTCACACACATGGCTTCCCCACACACTTTGTAAAGTTTGATTACAGCTGAGCCACAATAGTGACATTACACTGTAGTTAAGGTTGGAACTAGCTGTCTCTTACAGGACCAATGGGAACTCCTTCCTGTCTCCCCACCCTCTTCAGTTGAAACCTCTTCCAGAAAGCTGTTTCCTACCTAAATTTCATATGTAATTCTCTAACCAGAGAAGAGGGCTTTTTTGGTATGGAAAGTCTGAGGTTAACCAGATCAGATGTCAAGGGTTTGACAGCTGAGAGCTCTCTCACCTTGCTGACATCATCTCTCAGAGCATGGTCTACAGTAGACAGTCTACTCCAGGAATTTGGTTTGGAGGATCTTATTGTTACATTGCCCTCAGTAACTACTGTACGATCATCCTCTCTAAACCAGTGCAATACAACTGTTTGTTATAGGACACTGAACCCTTGACTTCTCCATCAGAGCTTACAGTCTCAGGGCCAAATTCTGCTCTCACTTACTCCCATGTAATTGTGGTGTAACCCCATGTAACCCAGTGGAGTTATTCCTGATACATTACTGCAAGGAGTACCAGGATCAGGCCCTTAGACGGTGAACCCTGTTTTACTGTTTATGGTCATCTATATTTTTATTTTTAAACCCATGTTGAGTTCTTTAGAGTACAACCATATCCTTAAAAATATAAACAGAGAGCTCACTGGAGTGAAAAATGCTCATTAAGATGTTTCCTAAGAAGTCATGGACCTCTCTCGCTGGCTGCCCAAGTGCCTCTCTCATATTTCTGCAGCTGACGCAAACCCCATCTCCCCCTAGCTGCCATCTTACAATGAGCTAGAGTAATGTACTTCCTCCACCCTGCACAAAAGTATTAAGAACCTCTACTGAATATATGGCTCTGTTCCTTCCTCACTCCAGAAACAGGCTTGATTTGCCCCTTTACCTCATTAATGCCACACAAAATAGCAAAGAGGCCAGGCTACCACATTGAAACATGCAGTGGCATGAAAGGAGCATGCATTGCATTGTCATTTATTGTTGATACAGTGAAAAGCTCCAGTAATTGGTGCAGTCTTTACAACACACCAATGAAGCCCATTATATGGGCAAAAGAAGGGACAGAGCTAAGGCTGCTTGCAAAATCTTAACTCTCAGTCTCCTGACTTTTACACTTGTCTTTACAGCTACATGTTTCTCATCACTTTTACACATTTAAAACCTTAGGGGTTCTCAGGACAAATTATTTGGTGGCCTCAGAGTGCGGCCTCCAACTCTTGCTGGTGGCAGCTCTCTCACTTTTTCCTAAAACACTTTATTAGCTTTAGGAAAAACAAAAATATGCACATATACACGTCCAAATCATAGTAATTTATTGCTAGCTAGTAAGTCTGTTGTGAAAAGCGATATTTACAAACATACAGGTATCACATTTCACAGCAGACTTACTCAGCTCTGGCAAGCGTGGGGACAAATTAAGCCCCAGGATGGGGGGGGGGGTCAGGGGAGGCAGTGGATAGCTGGGGGAGGTAGCAAGGAGCCAGAACCTGAAGCCCTGTAGCCAGGGCCCAGGGACGGAGCGCAAAGCTGCATGGGTGGACTCTGAGGCTGGAGCCTGAAGCCCCACAGCCAGAGCCTCCTGGCATGGCAGGGCCCCACCATCCCTGGGAAGGCAGAGAACTCGCTGGCTGCCTGGTCCTCCCACATTGTGCCCCAGATGTCTCCAGAGCGGGGCAGGGCAACCAGGAGCAACAGGAAGCGGGGGGCACTGTTTTGCCCCTCCATCACAGCCCAGGAGGCTGTGGCCACAAGAAGAGCCTCTGGTGGCTGCATGTGGCCATGGTGTCCGCATTTGAGAAACGCTATGAGTAGGCCAATTGTTAATTTCACTTTTCAAATGTGAGTAGTTTCTAGACAAAATATGTTCTCCCCTGGAAAAAAATTTAAAGTTTTTTTTGTAAACCTGAGTTTCTCTTTCTCCCCTAAGTGGCCATGATCCATGGCTGCATAGGAGTCAGATCTCTTCGTTAGAAAGTGGGGGCTAGCAATCTATCAGGGGAGGGCTCAAGCAGGCTAAGGTGGAAGGGGCGGGACCTGGGGCTAGTCTTCCCGAATGGGGGGGGTTCACACACCGCCCGTGTCTCTCCTCTCCCTTTCATTCCAATTTTCTCCCCTCCACCTACCCTGTCAATCAAATCAGTCAGAGCTAGATTCTCTCTTGTGCAGCAAACAGAACTGTTCATTAAATTTTACAGCTGTCCCAAAAACATAAGAATGGCCATATTGGATCAGACCAAAGCTTCATCTAGCCCAGTAGCCTGTCTTCCAACAGTGGCCAATGCCAGGCACTGAAGAGGGAATGAACAGAACAGGTCACCATCAAGTGATCCATTCCCTGTCGCCCATTCCCAGCTTCTGACAAACCGTTCCAAGGTAAATTCTCATGAAGAACATTCCCCATTTTGGTCAACGCTTCCAACATTCTCTAGCAAGTTCCATGTGCAGGGTCAATCAATTACATCTTGAAAATTGACTATTAATATTAGTCTGATTTCTTCACCTGCTAAATTCCCTATGGCGAAATGTGCACAACAAATCCCAATGGCCTTTTGGCCAGCAGATTCAGAAAACAACGATAATGATGTTATGCTTCAAAATAACTAGGGCTGTCAATCACAGTTAACGCCTGGGATTAAACTGAAAAAAAATTAATGTGGTAATTTTAATGCATTAATCACATACCTCTGGGCAGGGAGGGAGGCATCGGCGGTGGGGGGCAGGGCGGGGCAGGGGGAGGTGCGCTGAAGCCTCAAAAGGGGAGAGCGGCTGAAGCCCCCAGCCCCGCACCCCAACTGGGGCTGAAGTCTGGAGCCCCTAGCCCCAAGCCTATATTTGAAAATCTGGAAAACCACCAGAATTTTTAAATAAATGGTATTCTACTATGTAACAGTGCAATTAAAACAGCGATTAATTTTTTTAATCTCACAATTAACCACGATTAATTTTTTTAAATCGCTTGACAGCCCTAAAAATAACTAATGCATGCACTACATTATGCAAGAGGAAAACTTTAAAAAGAGACTGTTCTTTGTGCACTGAGATTCAGTAAAATATTTAAACCGTTTACATCTCATTGGTTAAAACTTTTGACTTGTAAATGCAAAGAAACAAGTGGTTTTGTTTACCGCAGTTTACTGTGGTGGTGCTGCTTTTTATGTCAATATACATTTGGTAAATGTTAGCTTGTACTCTGTAGTGATGGGCTGTTTGCAGTAACCTTGGGAATACTGTCCTTATCTTGTATTTACACAACAAGTGCAAAGAAGAAACTAGATTAGGTTTTTTCCAGTGTTTAAAATACCTTTTCTCCTGTCTTGAATGAGGGCTGAACTTTACACACACCAAACACATATGGCCCCACTTTGAAGCTGCCCAGTTAATAGATCATCATCCATTTGCTGGAAGCTTTATTCTCACAATATATACTTTTCTTATCAGCACATATTCCATACATCAGAATGGGTGCATTAGCTGCATGGCATTCCATCCAGGGACAGACCAAAGTAAAATCCATGGATCTCGGCTAGGCTGGAGGCTACAGATTCACAGAGTTTGCATATAAAGATACCCAGAGGACCCCCACCACTACAAAATGCTGGCATCCAAGCTGGAGCCTGGAGAGAACATTGGCAGGGAGCAAGGATTGCCACTAACGCTTTGATTTGTTGTTTGGTTGGATTGGATACGGGCCCTACTGAGGCTTAATCCAACACTAATTTACTGTACTCAATGTACTAGGCTTTTGCCTCTGGAATCCTGCATTTCAATTTGATTTAAGTCACATGAGGAATCTATTTTCCACTCTCAGCTTTCCACTTCGTAGAATTATACTACTACAGGATTTTCTCCACCTTGGCAACTCTGCCCTGGAGAGGTTTAGGATTGTGATGATCTGGGCATGAAAACAGGAGAGTGGTATTCTAGCCTCCTGCATAGAGCTATTCACAGCTCACTGCTGCTGTGTTGAATGCACAACCGTGAACAAATGACAACCTCTTTGTGCCTCAGTTTCCCCATATGTACAACAGAATAGCTACCTTGCAGGAACAGGGTGAAAGTTAATTAATTCATGACTGTAAAAGCAACACAAGACCCCTAGATGAAATACGCTGTTCTAAGTGAAAACATTACCAGATTTTTGTAGATCAGAGGTACTTTAGCAGATGCAGTACCTGCCACAAACTACTTCTAGGTGCATTAAAATTCTCTAGTAGTCGCCCAAAATGTAGAAAAATGTGCAGCAGCTCAACTCTCTAGGAATGGGTACAATAGACAGGGTCTATGCAAAGTTCTTCAAGAAAAAGAAAGGGGGTTTCCCATTCAGTCTTGGAGTTGTGAGCAATATATCCAGGACCAAAGTAGCATTCTCCAACAGAGAATGGTCCACCTGAGCTGGGTGGTTTCTTCAGAGAAGATGGCAGTGCTTTCTTAAAAAGGTGAATTCAAAGCTAATTTAAAATTTAGCAGTTCAAAGTGACATAATACAGGTGCACACCAACACCACAAATCCAGCTGTTCTAAACCAAGATCACTCACGAGTCAGGCCTTCCTCCCCTTTCCTTACAGTACAGATCCTGCCAACTCCTGAATTCAAGAGTCTGTGCTTATCCTGAAACAGCTGATGGCTGCAGGATATGAAATCAAGTGCTTTTTGAAGGATTTTACATGTCAAAAGCTGCATTCCATCTAAAGATATGCTGGCCCATTCCTTTGTAAATAAATCATTGAGAGGTTGGGGACTATAGGGGGCTTGTTCTGTAATTGCCTGCAGCCATACAACGAGGTTGATCTTGCAAACATTTATGCATGCAACTTCACTCTTGGGAATAGACCCATTATATGGTGTGGAGCTACTGATAACATTTCAATAGTCCCTTTCTCCCATATGGAGCCCGAAGCACTTTAGAATCTGCATATAATAGAGGTTTCAGAGTAACAGCCTTGTTAGTCTGTATTTGCAAAAAGAAAAGGAATATTTGTGGCACCTTAGAGACTAACCAATTTATTTAAGCATAAGCTTTCGTGAGCTACTGTGAGCTGTAGCTCACGAAAGCTTATGCTCAAATAAATTGGTTAGTCTCTAAGGTACCACAAGTACTCCTTTTTTCATATAATATAGGAAACTGTTCTCTCATTACTGAAATATAGCCAACACTGGTGTGAAATGCAGGACCAGTTTAGCAGTTTCCCAGGAAAATACTGACTGAAAATTTCACTGGGGGGTGGGGGGATCAGAACATGTCATTTCAATAAGATAATATGTTTTGTACTAACTTTACCACTTTGATTTATATTATACGAGTCCAACTGAAATGGCTCAAAATTTTAAAGTCAAAGCAAAACAGTTTAACTTAACGAAGCAACACATTTTGACCATCCCAAACTGAAATCTCAGAATTTTCATTTTGCAGGAAATTTTGGCTTTGGCATGGAAAAATATGAGAATTTCTTGCAGAACTGACCAGCTCTACCACCACACAGGACATTTTATGCACCTGGATGGCAAACTCAATGTTCATTTTCCTGATAGTGACCACTCTGTACACAACAAAAGCCATGGTAGTATCAGAAGTTTGGAAGTAACAACTTCGCATTTGTGGTGGAAAGGGAAGCGCAAGACACAAGGTATTTTATGCATGTTTTCAAAATGGCCCAAAGGGAGTGGAAAGCAGGAGGGCTTTCCACTGGGTAGTAATAAATTGGCTGCTTTTCTTAAAAGAAGCAATAGGGAAATTAAAAGTTAGCTTTAAAATGTTTAGTCTTCCTCCAGCGGGATTCTGTTACCTTAGAGATTTGGAGGAGCTTTTCAAAGCTTCAGTTCTGTACTAAAAGTCTTATATTCACATAGCACAGTTCTCAAACTTTTGTACTGGTGACCCCTTTCACTTAGCAAGCCTCTGAGTGCAACCCCCCTTATTAATTAAAACCACTTAAATATATTTAACACCATTATAAATGCTGGATGCAAAGCGGGGTTTGGGGTGGAGGCTGACAACTCGTGACCCCGCATGTAATAACCTCCTGACCCCCTGAGGGGTCCCAACTCCCAGTTTGAAAACCCCTGACATAGAACCTTTCATCACAAAAGGAGTATTTTATATTCAGAAGTCACCACACCCATTACTCAAATGCAGCCAACATTTAACAGTTATACAACAGTTTAGGCAAGGTGTGAATATCCTTTCCTGCTGTCGACACAATGGAAGCTAAAGCACTGCATACTTTGACAATATGAAATGAGTTAAATTTCACATTTCTCTACACACTGATCTTTAAGCCACCATTGTTCAATGAAATTAAAATACAAGAGCAGGGACGCAGACAGTCATTTCTTTAACCGGTGCCTAAAGCAGAGTGTTTAAGAGATCTAATACTCCATGGTTATATCTCAGTGTATTTTTCATTTGGAGGAAATGGAGAGAGATTAAGTCATTAAAAATTGACCTGAAGATCAAAACACACAGTACTGGTGGTCTTAGATTCAGTTTATATGAGTTCACAGGGACATTTTAACTGGAAAAAGTTTTCAATCTAAAGGAAATACCCTTTGTAGGATGTGTAAGAAATTAAAGTTTATGGTGGCAGAAAGCCCTGCCTGCAGCCTACAGAAAAATAAAATACTTCCAATGTTACCAGACAACCACAAGAGACAACTTTTATGTTGCAAGACTAGAACATTTCTCAAACAAAGCTATGTGAACTTATTTCCGTTCAATCATTAGAACTTCATCTGAAAGTCTCTCCTATTAAAATGCTAATGTTGTGTTCATTGATAAATTAAGCGGACTTTGGCATTTGTATTAGAATACCAAACCTGACTGTTGGATTATTCAAAAGTACTGAAAGTATTATCTTCATTTAAAAAAAAAATAAATGGAAATATTAACCATAGGTTGTTTGAAAAAGAACAGTTTTGGTTTATCCCCACACTTGTATCCCAAGGTGCAGATTGCTACAATGAGGTCATAAAAAACCGGATTACCACCAAGAGAAATATGGCAAACCTCCATCGAGCCTGAAGTCCCACTCTGCCCTGAAGAACAACTTTCTAAGAACGGCAGCATAAGGTTCAGTCTGCATTGTTTATCATTAATCTCCAGATCAATTTTGCTCAAGCCACCCCCTTGTGGGCATGCACACACACATGTACACTTGCAGACGTAGAGTGCTGTGAGTTAAACCCACCTTCGGAGAGCGCAGTAGGGAAAGCGCTGCGGTCTGTCCACGCTACCAGCTGCAAACGCACTGGCGTGGCCACATTTGCAGCGGCTTTGGAAGCGGTGCATTGTGGGCAGCTATCCCACAGAGCTCCTCTTCCCATTCTGGCACTGTGGCTTGTGAGAAGGGGGCAGGGAGTGCGGGGCATTCTGGGTCCTGTCCCAACGCCGCGTGCTGCATTGGTTTGCATCCCAGCATTCCCTTCGCTTCTGTCCACATTTGGCGCCATCTTTCAACATTTTTTGTACTGTGTGCTCTGTCTTCTCTTTCGGTCTGCGGGAATGGAGCCCAAACTGCTGAGGAATATGCTGACGAGTCTCGCCAGCGCATCACGTTTGGCAGTCAAGTTATTCCTTAAGATCCAAAGTGACAGTGAGGACTCAGACGATGATATGGACTCGAGTAACGCAAACAACATGAGTTTGCTCGTGGCATACATGGACATGCTCACCACCGTGGAAAGCCACTTCTGGGCTCGGGAAACGAGCACTGAGTGGTGGGATCACAGCGTCATGCAAGTCTGGGATGACTAGCAGTGGCTGCAGAACTTTCGGATGAGAAAAGCCACTTTCATGGGTCTGTGTGAGGAGCTCGCCCCCAACCTGTGGTGCAAGGACACGAGATTAAGAGCTGCCCTGAGGGTGGAGAAGTGGGTGGCTATTGCAATCTGGAAGCTGGCAACTCCAGACAGCTACTGATTGGTTGCTAACCAGTTTGGAGTGGGGAAGTGGACCGTTGGAATCATGCTGATGCAAGTTTGCAGGGCCATTAATAGCATCCCGCTCAGAAGAATTGTGACTCCGGATAACGTGCATGACGTTGTGGATGGCTTTGCACAAATGGGATTCCCTAACTGCAGAGGGGCAATAGATGGCACACATTCCAATTCTGGCACCAGCCCACCTAGCCTCTAAGTATGTTAACTGGAAGAGGTATTTCTCTATGGTTCACCAGGTGCTTGTGGATCACCGTGGGTGTTTCATTGACATTAACGCAGGCTGGGCCAGAAAGGTTCATGACACATGCATCTTTCGGAATGCTGGCCTGTTCAGAAAGCTGCAAGTCGGGACTTTTTTCCCCAGACCAGAAGATCACCGTAGGGGAAGTCGAAATGCCCATTGTGATCCTTGGAAACCCCGCTTACCCTCTGGTGCCGTGGCTTATGAAACCCTACACAGGGAGCCTTGACAGCAGCAAGGAGCAGTTCAACAACAGGCTGAGCCGGTGCAGAATGACTGTGGAGTGCACTTTTGGACGTTCAAAGGGTTGCTGGCACTCTCTGTATGGGAAGCTGGACCTGGCTGATAACAGCATCCCCACGGTTATATCCATGTGCTGTACCCTCCATAACATTTGTGAAGGGAAGGGTGAAAAATTCACTCAGGCACGGAACTCAGAAGTTCAACACCTGGAGGTTGAATTTGAACAGCCAGAGACCAGGGCTATTAGAGGGATGCCTTGAGGGAGCAATTTGAAGCTGAAAGCCAACAGTAATGTCTGGTGTGGTGCCCTGCACGGGAGTGAAGTGTGGTAGGAATCTGTGTTCGCTACGTATGATACACGGACTTGCAGGGCCTGTTGCTTTCCTGGGCTACGGTTATGCTATAATAAAGAATGTTTTCAAAGCCAATAAATAAATTTATTGAAAAGAAACAACACAATTGCTTGGGAAACACAAAGGGCAAAGGGATGGGGTGGGGAACAGTACAATCACAGATTTGCGTATGTCCTGTCTGGAGTGCTGTGCAATGAGTGCTGCACTTCAGGATGGCTATACTGCATGGCGATGGGGGTTGAGTGCAGAGGGTAAGGGTTGTAGTTTTCAGGGCTGGGTGGTGAAGCTACAGGTGTTGGAGGCAGCTGGTGGCGGTAAGAACCCGGATGTTGGGGAAAGTGGGTTGGAGGTGACATGGGGGCACAAGGGAAAGAGTTTTGGGACAAGGGCTGCAGCAGGGGGCGGGCATGGTAGTGCTCTGCCTGCATGGTTACGAGCGCCTGGATCGAGTCCGCTTGGTGCTCCATGATTCTTATCAGCCGATCCGTGCTTTGCTGCCGGAGCACCGCGCTTTTGTGCCGGCGCTCCTCATTCCGCTGACGGATCCTCCTTTCGCTGTCCTGCCACTCCTGCACTTTTTGATTTTCATTAGCTGAATGCTCCATTACTTCATGCAGCACGTCCGCTTTGCTTTTACGTGGCCTCTCCCTGATTCTTTGCAGCCTCTTGGCCGTTGATAACCCAAACGGCTGAGATCTCAAGGTTGCATCTGTAAAGGCAAAATACAACACTTAACAGCGGCAGCATTGTTCACACCAGACAGAGCAATGATTCCGCCATAATCAAGGGCGAGCACAGTCTACACAATAGCATAATTTGCCCGTCCCAAAGCGAGCGCACATAATCCACGGGAGCCCCAAATGGTGAGTCAGCACAGGGTCAAGCGTGACTGATTGTTTCACGGCTGTACTGTCCTCTGGGTTTCTGTGCCTTGGGGAGAGCCAACAGCAGGAGGGGGCCCCATACTGAACACTGTCCCCACATATTGTGGATAAATTGGAGAGAGTCCAGCGAAGGGCAACAAAAATGATTAGGGGGCTGGAACACATGAGTTATGAGGAGAGGCTGAGGGAGCTGGGATTGTTTAGCCTGCAGAAGAGAAGAATGAGGGGGGATTTGATAGCTGCTTTCAACTACCTGAAAGGGGGTTCCAAAGAGGATGGCTCTAGACTGTTCTCAATGGTATCAGATGACAGAACGAGGAGTAATGGTCTCAAGCTGCAGTGGGGGAGGTTTAGATTGGATATTAGGAAAAACTTTTTCACTAAGAGGGTGGTGAAACACTGGAATGCGTTACCTAGGTAGGTGGTAGAATCTCCTTCCTTAGAGGTTTTTAAGGTCAGGCTTGACAAAGCCCTGGCTGAGATGATTTAACTGGGAATTGGTCCTGCTTTGAGCAGGGGGTTGGACTAGATGACCTTCTGGGGTCCCTTCCAACCCTTATATTCTATGATTCTATATTCCACAGGAGTTCGTCCTAGAAATTATCTCACTGCTGAGGGTGACCAGGGAAGCAAGGGAGGGTCTTCTACTGCAATGCGGCTTCTGCCCTGGTCCATATGCAGCTTGCCTGTGTGCAGCAATGGTCCCCCCGCCCCTCACGGCACAGTGGCGCGGACAAGTTAGCCTTACTGGGATGAGGACAAAAGTGGCTCTCCTGAAAAGCCTACGCAAGCGCATTGCCCAAGTTCTGGATGAGGCCTTTGAAGAGATCACTGAGGCCAATTACCACGATGTGAGAGCGCACATCAACACCCTATTCCGCATCTAGGCATGCATGCAGCCCCAACCCTCCTCGGCCCAAGAGCCAGCACCAAATAACTTTCTTCCCAAAATAAAAGCCCCTTACCGGGAACCTCCTCTGGTGTTTGTCCTTCCCCAAGCACCGGCCACCACGACTGGCTACCTTCCTCCTGGCTTGAGAACAGCTCCTGGCTGCATGCATCTAGGGATTCCGGGGTGTCTTCCTCTGCCGGAGCACCCTCGCTCCCGCTTTGCTGCTGCTGCTCCTCCTCCTGCCTTGTTGAGCTGGGCTCTGAAGTGTCCATGGTGGTACTTGGAGTGGAGGTGGGGTTGCCCCCAAGTATCCTGTCCAGCTCTTTGTAAAAACGGCAGGTAGCGGGGGCAGCACCGGTGCAGCTGTTTGCCTCTCAGGCTTTGCGGTAGGCATTCTGCAGCTCCTTCACTTTAACCCTGCACTGCAGAGCATCCTGGTCATGGCCCCTTTCCAGCATGGCCCTTGAGATCTGCCAGAAGATATCGTAATTCCTGCAGCTGGAATGCAGCTGGGACTGGACAGATTCCTCCCCCCAAACACTGATGAGGTCCAGCACCTTGCCATTGCTCCATACGAGGGATCACCTGGCACGTGGAGGCATGGTCACCTGGAAAGATTCACTGAGAGCATTCCACGCCTGGCTGAGCAAACAGAAAGGGGATTTTCAAAATTCCCAGAGAATTTAAAGGGCGGGTCTGACAAGTTGGTCACCTGAGGGCAGGGCAGTAGAGTTCAAAGTGATGACCAGAGTGGCTAGAACAAGCATTGTGGGACACTTCTGGAGGCCAATCAGAGCACACTAACAGACCAGGACGTCCACACTGGCGCCGTGGCACTCAAGCGGGGGCGCATCAAATGTTATTCCACTTGCCGAGGTGTGGTACCAGGAACGCTCTAGCCACGGAGTCAGAAATGCTTACTGGCCAGTATCGATTGCCTGGCCTACTACATATTCTGTCCTACGCACGTAGGCCTGGTCTACACTGGCAGGGGACGGAGGTGGGGTTTAAATTACACAACTTCTTCAGCTACGTTATTCATGTAGCTGAAGTCGACGTACTTAGATCTACTTACCATGGAGTCTTCACAGCGGTAGGTCGACTGCTGATGCTCCCCCGTCGACTCCACCTATTCTTCTTGCTCCAGTGGATTACTGGAGTCAATGGGAGAGCGCTCGGCAGTAAAGACACAATAAATCGACCCCCGCTGGATCGATTGCTCTGGAGGTAAGTGTAAACATGCCCTTAGAATCAGAAAGGGGCCCTAGATTCATAGTAACTTCAGACAGCAGAACCACACTTGCAAGCATGACAAATTGGCTCAAGCTCTGTAAGTAAGAAAACCTAAAGCATTCAGCTTCCAGTGACTCAAATATCCTCTAAAAGGAAAGCAAAGTAAGACATTAAAAAACTGAATGTGTGGTTTATTATATTTAAGATTCTTTTTGTCTAAAGGGTTTAAATACTTCTGTCACATAGTTAATAGTAAATTAATGTAATTTTACATGTTCAGTATTTTGATATACAGTACAGGACTACAAACGTGGCAAAGGAGCACTGGAAAATTAATATTTCCTCAATGCAAGTATCGATTCTACAGCACCACTTAAACACTGTGACTAAGGATGCAAGCTGCAGTATTACAAGCACACTAAAAACCCCATACCTACATTAAACATTAGAGAAACAAAACAACTGACACAAGGGCTTAATATTTAAGATTTGATACAGGATTAAAATACTAATATTTTTAATGTCCTGGTTTCAAATTAATAAATATAAAAACAATATAAAAATATACACCAGTTGATAGAAGGATGCACTGAGTAAAATCAGAAAGTTAAATTTCGCTTTCAAATGTATGCAGGTATGTCTTTAGGGAGAGAATTTCTGTGTAGCTTCGGCTGGTCTTTCGGAAGAAGTCCAAGCTCGTAATTTGTTCAATGTCACGCACTCGTGCGGTATGCATCTTCAGGAGATCTTCAACCCACTTGGATTCGTCCTCTGAGCTCTGAAATGAAAACAACTGGATTTAGTTTTAGTGCAGAATCTGTCCTACCTTTGAAAGTGTATTGTACCTTTCCTAATTAGTTAGCTCCAATCAGACACATGATCTTCACATGCTCTTCCATTCAAAGTCAATTCATGGTAAATAAAGAATGGAGGTATAGTTTTGGGTCAGGTCTTAATTTTAGGATTTGGATTCAAACGTTGCCAAACTTCAAAAAGAGTTGAAGTTATCTGAGAATGGCCCAATACATCAGGAGTCTTGCAAGAATAGTTGTAGATCTCCTGGTGGGACCAGATGATGGTGCTATTGGAAAATCTGTTGCTCACTCAATATTTCTGCCATTTTGTATCAAAATCTCACAAAAGCAGCTTGCAACTTTGGCATAATATTATGTAAACGAGTTCTAGCCCTGGTTAGGCTTTGAACCTTTATCTCAAACTTTAGCCACAGCCTCATTCTGACCTGACCAGCATGTCCTTGCCTCATCTAATCACAATGCCTCACTACTATTTTAATCTTCCATAGATCCTCACTGTAAGAAGAATAGTGACAGCCATTCAGCATCATCATCCTTGCACGTGACTAGCCCAACTTGCCCAAGACCAAGTTCTACACAAAAGTTTTTAGTTTCTGGTTTTGGTCCTGAGACTAATCTCTTCCTCATTAACTTGACAAAGTCCCCAAGTAAAAACAAACCTATGCCATTAAAAACTAATGTCTACTCTCCCCAGGAAACAGAGTTAGACGTGACCAAAAAAAAAAAAAAAAATATCACAGATGCAATAGGTGAGGTTTGTGGGTCACTCTGTGAGAGCCAGTAAGTGACGGAAGTGATTGTTTGCACAGCGTGGGAGTAAAGCACTGAATAATAAGTTAGAGTGTGGATCTAAAGTACATCTCTGTGACCCAGTGCCAGTCTGTTTTGATCGGCTATATTTCTCAGAGACAAAACTATTTCACCTTTAGCTCTATATGCCAATAGGAAACTAGCCAAAACAAGAAGTCTGCAAGACAAATCAAGATTTAGGGCCTTGGGGGACGGGGTGGAGTGGGGGCAGGGCCTGGGACAGAGCCAGGGGTCAAGCATCCCCTGGCACTTTGGAAAGTCAGCGCCTGTGTCTGCCTCTCAGTTTCTCGCATTGGTGATACGCTGGAGGGGAGGGATAGGATACAGAAGGACCTAGACAAATTGGAGGATTGGGCCAAAAGAAATCTGATGAGGTTCAATAAGGATAAGTGCAGGGTCCTGCACTTAGGACGGAAGAACCCAATGCACAGCTACAGACTAGGGACCGAATGGCTAGGCAGCAGTTCTGCGGAAAAGAACCTAGGGGTGACAGTGGACGAGAAGCTGGATATGAGTCAGCAGTGTGCCCTTGTTGCCAAGAAGGCCAATGGCATTTTGGGATGTATAAGTAGGGGCATAGCGAGCAGATCGAGGGACGTGATCGTTCCCCTCTATTCGACATTGGTGAGGCCTCGTCTGGAGTACTGTGTCCAGTTTTGGGCCCCACACTTCAAGAAGGATGTGGATAAATTGGAGAGAGTCCAGCGAAGGGCAACAAAAATGATTAGGGGTCTGGAACACATGAGTTTTGAGGAGAGGCTGAGGGAGCTGGGATTGTTTAGCCTGCAGAAGAGAAGAATGAGGGGGGATTTGATAGCTGCTTTCAACTACCTGAAAGGGGGTTCCAAAGAGGATGGCTCTAGACTGTTCTCAATGGTAACAGATGACAGAACGAGGAGTAATGGTCTCAAGTTGCAGTGGGGGAGGTTTAGATTGGATATTAGGAAACACTATTTCACAAGGAGGGTGGTGAAACACTGGAATGCGTTACCTAGGGAGGTGGTAGAATCTCCTTCCTTAGAGGTTTTTAAGGTCAGGCTTGACAAAGCCCTGGCTGGGATGATTTAACTGGGAATTGGTCCTGCTTCGAGCAGGGGGTTGGACTAGATGACCTTCTGGGGTCCCTTCCAACCCTTATATTCTATGAAATGGAAATTCTACTACTGTATTATACATGGCTGCTGTGAGATTTAATTCATTACATTTTTGCAAGTCCCAGCTAGAACCCAGGAACACAGAGAGATGTGAAAAAAGGAACGAGCAATGAAAAAAAGCGCTATTTTTTAAATCTCAGAAAAAAGTTTTGGAGAGGTTAAGGATAGTTCTTTTACCCACACAGTTCACCCATCCCTACAGAACTGGAGGTTAGACACAGCCAGACACTCATTTGAATCAGATGGAATACCATGGTGCAAGAACAGAGCTGATATGGTGATCTCAGGATCAGCGCCATTTTGTCCAATTACATTTTTCTCTAGTTTATCAAGTGTTTTTTTGCCACGTGAAGATGGCAAATAGTCATAATTTACATAATGTTGTACATGCACACAACTGTAAATATACACAGCACTGTAAGCATAGGGAGTGAATGGTGCACAGCAGATATCAAGGCTGATGAATTTATACTTTAAAGGCGTATGTGAAGATATATAAAAAACTCAGCATCGTAAGTTTATACCTACTCCAAAAAGCGCACAGCATTTAAATATTGATAAGACACATTCCCATCCCAAAAAGTTTACAGTCTAAAAATAAAGTAATAAGTTCAAGAGAGAGAACATGGGAATTAGTGATAGGGAGAAGACTGCTCAGAGATTTGGGGTTTCAAGGAAGGAATTGAAGGAGAAGAGAAAAGGTGCTTGATGGATAACAGGAGGAACAGTGTTCCAGGCGTATTGTGGGTAGACTTGGAAAGTTTACTCCTACTTGTAGCTGGACCAGGAGCTCTGGCTTTGTGCACCAAGACAACATAAACACAACATGGCTCTGTGGATGAGGGGAAACCAGTGGACAAGATATACCTTGACTTTAGCAAAGCTTTTGATTTGGTCTCCTACAGTATTCTTGCCAGAAAGTTAAAAAAGTATGGATTGACTGAATGGACTATAAGGTGGATAGAAAGCGGTCTAAATCGTTGGGCTCAACGGGTAGTGATCAATGGCTCGATGTCTAGTTGGCAGCTGGTATCAAGTAGAGGGTCCCAGGGGTCAGTCCTGGGGCCAGTTTTGTTCAACATCTTCATTAATGATCTGGATGGTGGGATGGATTGCACTCTCAGCAAGTTCACGGATGACACTAAACTGGGGTGGGGGGGAAGAGGTGTATATGCTGGAGGGTAGGGACAGGGTCCAAAGTGACCTAGACAAATTGGAGGATTGGGCCAAAAGAAATCTGATGAGGTTCAACAAGGACAAGTGCAGAGTTCTGCATTTAGGACGGAAGAATCCCATGTACTGCCACAGGCTGGGGACAGACTGGCTAAGCGGCAGTTCTGCCGAAAAGGACCTGGGGATTATGGTGGACGAGAAGCTGGATATGAGTCAGCAGTTTGCCCTTGTTACCAAGAAGGCTAACGGCATATTGGGCTGCATTAGTAGGAACGTTGCCAGCAGACTGAGGACAGTAATTATTCCCCTCTATCTGGCACCGTTGGGGCCACATCTGGAGTACTGCATACAGTTTTGGGTCCCGCACTACCGAAAGGGTGTGGACAAATTGGCACAGTCCAGCGGAAGGCAACAAAAATTATTACGGGGCTGGGGCACATGACTTATGAGGAGAGGCTGAAGGAACTGAGCTTATTTAGTCTGCAGAAGAGAAGAGTGAGGGGGGATTTGATAGCAGTCTTCAACTACCTGAAGGGGGGGTTCCAAAGAGGATGGAGCTCGGCTGTTCTCAGTGGTGGCAGACGACAGAACAAAAAGTAATGGTCTCAAGTTGCAATGGGAGAGGTCTAGATTGAATATTAGGAAACACTATTTCACAAGGAGGGTGGTGAAGCACTGGAATGGGTTACTTAGGGAGGTGGCGGAAACTCCATCTTAGAGGTTTTTAAGGCCCGGCTTGACAAAGCCTTGGCTAGGATGATTTGGTGAGGTTGGTCCTGCTTTGAGCAGGGGGTTGGACTAGATGACTTCCTGAGGTCTCTTCCAACCCTAGTCTTCTATGATTCTATAAACATTTTGATTCAGGAAACAGACTCCTGACAACCTATAGAGAATAGCCCACGAGGAAAGATCTCTCAGAGACAGAGGAAGTTCAGGCAGAAGTCCAAAAACAGTTGTCTAGGTTACTTGCAGGTCACACAGAATGCAGTATTCCATTGCTTTGTTTTATGCACTCGCTCACCTGATGTTTGGAGCATGTATAAACATTCAGACGTTAAAATTTAAAAGCCCTATACGAACTGGGTCCATTGTACTTTACCAAACTTCTGCAACTATGAACAGTTTTACCACAGATCTAAAAGAGCAAGAGTCTTTTGGCCCCAAGAAAATGCAGGAACAGAACAGGTAGAGCACCTCTTTGCTTCTGCAATCCCAGATAGAACACCATTTGGGGGTTTTGTGTTTATTTTTAAGTTGTATGAGGCATCTGGAGTGCCATGGCAGGCAGACACTGTAAAGATTCAGCTCTAGCTGCATCTCACAATGGATCCTCCCCACCCACCACCACGAAAACATTCAGTTGTCTGCCACCACGTAACACATTCTGGCCTGTATATTGAACTTTTCCTGCTGCACAGCTCCAAGGTGACCTCATTAGGAGTTCTGCCATGTATTATGACCCTAGAAGTTATTTGCTCTGCTGCAAAATCATTGCATCTCCATACTCCATGTAACCATTTTCACATGTTTAAACACAAAACATATTTTAGGGGTTATTTTTTCTTAAAGATAGTGAGCGGTAATAGTTCTACACCTTCTTTTGTTATGTCATGGGGGAGGATCAATATAGCCCAGTGATTAGCATAGGGGTCTCAGACTAGAAGCAGGAATCCTGAGTTCTGTTCCAGCTCTGCCACCAATTCCGTGTTTGACTACAGGCAAGACATTCTGGTTTAAGTTCTCATAAGTGTTCAATAATCATTTTTTTTTAAAAAGTCAGTGAATGGGATTTTACCCATCGCTATGTCTATACATACTAGTTATGGAAACTAATGTAGCAGAGCCTATTTGAACTTACATTACAGCTCTCATCATTGTCAGGCCGGTGCGGAAGTATGTATGAAAGGACGGATAGTGGCCCATCGCATTTATCAGCAGGCTGAGTGAAATCTAAACAGCTAGTTATGATACTGTAGTAATGAGTTGGAACTGGAACTGAACTGCCTTCCACATACCTAGGAAGAAAATGCAAACAAACATTTAGCAAAATCTGCCAGATGAACTCCTAAATAAGATATTCCTTGTGAAGTGCTATTTGTACGTAGTGTTGTCAGAGTACTCATATCCACCTTCACAGACAGGTGTCCTCTTCAGTTAGAATGTGAGTAAATGTAGGTATAGAGGTCACTAGGAGGCTCCAAGTTGAAACATTCTAAAATTAATTCCTACTTGTTGCCCACCAACCCTATTTAAAGGGCTTCATTACAGACCAGAAACCAAGCAAAGAACATTAGGGTCCAGAGTCTGGATTCTTGCGTCAGCCAGGAGAATTCGTTCAGCATACAGGAAATCTTCAAGTCAGCATAGCAGCTCTACGTCCATTTCCCCTTCTTTTCTCAGGCCCTGGGATGACGGGTGTGGCTAGAATGCCTCTGCACTCTGGAATGGACCCCGAATGGTTGTTCCTGGAATGGCCCCACTGGAGTTGTCAGCCATTGATAAGTTATTCATACATTTTATTGCCAGAAGTGGTTGTGACAGGGCCCACAGAGAGGTTTCATCTCTGCCATTCAATCAATTTGGAGGATCAATTTGGAGCTATTGTTTCTGGCTATCTGCATACTCAGGAAAGCAGACAGGCTACACATTTACAAGATTTTCTTTGCAACCTTGAGGGCTCTACAAACTTTTTTAAAATGAATGCTGAGATTCTAGTGTAATAACATGACTCCAGGAGCTGGGGCTTTAGACATGGGCCTATAATGGCTATGTCTTATTCTATCCCTGCTTCTACATAACAGACCATAAAATTTCACTCATTAATTCCCATATGAATTCCAATGGTATCTGACTGAATTAGATTATCCCTCTTAGAAAAATATCCAAGGCTTTAGGTTGCTCTAATTTACAGTGGGAACTGGAGTGGTCCACAGAAGGTCCCAAAAACCTAAGGTCTACAAAGATGGCAAAACAGCCCACTTTAACTTTCTCTCTTTCTTCACCCTAAACTATAGTAAGTGCAGCTCAGACTGTGGCTCTAGAAGTCAACAAGCTTTCTTGATGTAGTCACCATCATAAAATGAACCAAGTAGTTAGTTACTGTATAGTTAAAGCACCACAGATATTATAAGCAGATGTAAAGATTCTAGAATAGACCTTCTGATGAGGTATTTCAAGATTATTGGTAGGAAAGCATTGTTCAACATGGATTAACAAAAGACTTGAGTATTTAAATCAATAGCCCTATTGTCCTTAGCACTGCATTGCAAGCTATGTAAGCAGAATGTGCCCACACTTACAAGCAAAAGTATTGGAAAATACTTCAGTTAGTGAGGTTCCCATCAAAGGAAGGATGAATGAACACTACAAGGTCAAGGTAGGGAATTCTCTGGTGATCGGTAGTTCCATTGTTGTTCTCTAGAACGGAACAAATTGCTTTTTTATCCCCACCCATAAGGGCATTTAGTCCTGAGAATACTTCCTTTAACAAGATATGCGAGAGTCAAGAAACTTATGCTTGCCAGATCATAAACTAACCAGCAGTTTTATTGACTTCAAAGAACTTGATTCTTGGCTTTACAAGTTAGCACCTTGTACCTCGAGCCCAAATACCAGCTAATTGGGAAATACTGTATTTTTAGATAGTCATTAAGAACAGTTAATGCATTTAAATATAAACTCTTACTGTTTTATCTTTTCTGGTGTGTCATGTAAACCATCATAGTCATAATCGAAGATTGGTCCACTTATGACATTTACTCCATTTCGTTCAGTTGCATACCTCTTCACCAAAACCCTTTGAAAATAATTCCATACCTCTGTGCAAAGACACAAGATTACCTTTAGTGACCAAAACAATGCTTAGATAGGAGTTTCTAGATATGCTTTATGTGCAAGGATAAAAATCCAAACAGTTCATTCATATTATGCATGCAGCTATCCGAGGCATTGTTGTAGAATCATAGAATCTTAGGACTGGAAGAGACCTTGAGAGGTCATATAGTCCTGTCCCCTGCATATGTGGCAGAACCAAGTATTATTTAGATCAGGGGTAGTCAATAGGTGGACTGGAGCCAAATCCGAACCACCAGATGCTTTTAAATGGACCCCAAAATCTTTTTATTTACTTCGTATCATTATCGTTAGTTTATTATTATTTTCTCAGAAGTCTGGACCTTGACTATACCTTGACCAAAAAATCTGGACTTTGACCACCCTTCCTGCAGTTTAAGCCATTGCTTCTTGTTCTATCCTCAGAGGTTAAGGAGAACAATTTCCCCCCCTCCTACTTGTGACATTTTATGTACTTGAAAACTGTTATGTCCCCTCTCAATCTTCTCTTCTCCAGACTAAACAAACCCATTTTTTCCAATCTTCCCTCATAGGTCATGTTTTCTAGACCTTTAATCATTTTTTTCCCTCTTCTCTGGACTTTCTCCAATTTGTCCACATCTTTCCTGAAATGCCCAGAACTGGATGCAATACTTTAGTTGAGGCCTAATCAGCGTGGAGTAGAGTGGAAGAATTACGTCTCATGTCTTACTTACAACATTTCTGCTAATACATCCCAGAATGAGGTTTGCTTTTTTTGCAATGGTGTTACACTGTTCACACATATTTAGCTTGTGATCCACTATGACCCCCAGATCCCTTTCCGCAGTACTCCTTCCTCGGCAGTCACTTCCCATTTTGTATGTGTGCAACTGAGTTTTTCCTTCCTTTGTGGAGTACTTTGCATTTGTCCCTATTGAATTTCATCCTATTTACTTCAGACCATTTCTCCAGTTTGTGCAAATCATTTTGAATTTTAATCCTTATTCTCCCAAGCACTTGGAGCCCCTCCCAGCTTGGTATCATCCACAGACTCTATAAGTGTATTCCTTATGTCATTATCTAAATCATTGATGAAAATATTGAACAGAACCAGACCCAGAACTGACCCCTGCAGGACCCCACTTGATATGCCCCGCTTCCAGCTTGTCTGTGAACCACCAATAACTACTCTCTTGGAACAGTTTTCCAAACAGTTATGCACCCACCTTATAGTAGCTCCATCTAGGTTTCATTTCCCCAGTTAGTTTATCAGAAAGTCATGCAAGACAGTTTTAGAAGTCTTACTACAGATTTATTGTAGCTTCACTGAGGCTTTGTCTACACCACACAGCTTTTAGCAACATGGCTGGGTCACCGCAGCCATGCCACTAAAAGTCATGCTGGGTAGCTACTGGTTGTCAGCTCTCCTGCTGACAAAAAACTTCCACCCCCAACGAGCGGCGTTTGTGTTGTCGGCAGGAAAGCGCTCCTGCCGACAATGCGTTATTTACACTGGCACTTGTCATGGCAAAACTTTTATCTCTGGGGGTCGGGGGCGGATTAACACCTCTGAAAGACGAAAATTTTTGTTGTTCAATTGCCAGTGTAGACATAGCCTCAGTTTCGCTAGATCAGTGACACTCAGACTGAGGCTCGCGAGCTGCAAGTGGATATTTAATGTGTCTCCTGCAGCTCTTTGCAGCACATGATATTACAACACTGTGTGATTTAACTATTAACCAATCTAAGTTATTAACCAATCAGGCTGCTTTCACCATGTTGTTAACCAACTGTTGTTGATAAAAACAACGCGGTGGCTCTTTTGGGTAACGCTGATCACTAATTTGGCTCCCGAACCACTGAGTCTGAGTATCACTGCTCTAGATGAAGCCTACTAGATTTCTCTGTGCTTTATTAATCTTTTTCTAATGAGTGATAAAGGAAATGCACAGTATCATTCTAAGGCTGACATTGCAAAAGATCTTCTACAGAGAGCTTGCTGTTCCTTCTCTAGCAGTAGAACTGAGTATTCACATACACACTTTCAATGTCCTTGGCTCTTCATAAGCACAAAGTCTCAGTGCTGCTATGATTAATTGAATAGCAAAACCTCTAATCTCTAAAGAAGGTCAAATCTAAAACAGCATGAAAAGCACATTCCTTTCAGTGAGATTCCCTCAGATATTAATTGTCTAATTTCTGGAACTAGGTGGACTCTGCAATGACTTAGTTATATTGTAACATATTATGGAACAGCTGTGTCTTCTGAAGGATGTAGATAGATTGTCATATCGGACAAGATATCAATACACTTCCTCCTTTAACCTATAAGCATCTTCATTTATAAAAGATGGGACACGCACAGAGCTCCTCAAACATCCTCCATTTTCCCATTATACATTTTAAAATCCTCTGTATGGGGACCTTCTCCCTCTGTACCGCACTTGCATACTTCAAATACTACAGAAATCATGACTACCATCAACCCCTCCACTGGTGAACCCTGTGAGTTGTTGGGGACTCCAACACCAAGTTATAATAAAAAAAGACCACCACAATATGAGCAATTTATGGTTGTTTGGTCCTATGATTATGTTCCTGGAAATAGCATTTTTATAAATCATGACTTCAGAGTGAGTAATCAGAAATGATTTTCCACTGTTTGGTCAGGTAACTCATTCTGCCACCTTTGCTCAAGCTCCTTATGTAGAGCACCACTTGTTTCTACCCACAGGCTTGCTAAATCCCTCCTTTGGTTTGAAAACCATCCCAGAGTTTTGAGGTTTAGCCAAACCTCTCTGGTCTAGAATTTGGATTGGAAATCTCACAAGAGCTGCTTCTTGAGCCTCTTCCAAGACTTTCTGCTTCCAGCCAAGCCAGAAATGCCACCAGAATAGTCTGATAGTTTGCTGCCTCCCACCAAAACTAGGAAGCAAAGCGGCACACAAACAAAAGAAAAGTTAATGGGTTTCAGTTAGATTTAGGTCAGTTCACTTTTTGTTTAGATGCATTTAGCCCCATCTGTGATAAATCCATTTGGTCCACCTGTATTCCTATACATGTATTCAGAGAAGCCAGGTGAAAGTTATTCACTAAACCTCTAAATCAGTTCATTTCATAGTTCAGCAGCAAAACCATTTTTGAAAGATATCTATACCACTTAGCTAAGTGGTGTGTGGAATCAGCTGTAACCCACAAGAGTGTCATACTTACTTTTGAAGGCAGGATACATTGGAATGATATTTGTTATTAGAAAGGCATCATATTTAGCTTCTGCAGAGGAACTTAGATCTGAAAGTCATAGAACAAGATGTGTTAACATGAAAGTTCCTAGTGAAAATCTCAGAGACTCAAGAAAAATAAATTAAACAATTGCAGGCAGTAATCAAAAGAAAGATGATCTTCTAAATGAGACTCTGGATTAAATTAAAACAAAATTTCTTATTACTTTGCATGACAGATGGACTCAGAACAGAGGGGTTTTGTCCATGTTTCAATCTTCCACCAGCTAAATTTGTTTCTATTTTTGTACATTCTCACGTGGTGTGATAATTGTGCTGTATTGTTTTGCAACTTTTTTTTTTTTTTTTTTTTAAAAGGCTCACACTTCAAGGCAGAATAGAGTCTGTTCAGAAAAATCAAGAAATGATCCATCTCCCTACTGCCTTTAGTTCTGTTACATACATACTCCTTTTAAAAACCATTTCAACCCTTCCTTTAATAAGTCAGAGGGGAGGAAGTCATCCCCCAAGGCTGCAACCGTCTGCTCAGACATTAATTCCGACTGGCATATCCATCCATTCCCCAGAGACTGAAGAGGTGGAAAGCAAGTCAGCCAGCAGAGCCTAAGATAATCATTTGTACAATATGCATGAAAAATTCTTGATCTCTCTTTACAGACAGAGAAATCCATTCTCATTAAGTTTTCAGACTAAACAATTTTGGTTGTGACATGTAGTAATAGTTTGTTAAAGATTATGACAAAGAAATTCAGACACTAGGTGTGTTTCTCTAGGATTTTGAATTGAATACTGCTGGCCAGATGCTCTCCTGGTGTATATTGGCGTAGGTACATTGACTTAGAGGAGTGAAGCCAAATTTTGCCAGCTGAGGCTCTCTGCCTTCATCATTACTGCATACACAATAAATACCAGGTTTCAAACTATTCAACCAGTATTTGATGGCACAAAATGGCTCTTTTGTGATCATCTTATTTCATATCCATGGATTTTAAGTCCAGAAGGGATCACTGATCTATGGCCTGGGTTAGGCATAAGGTCAGCTTATAGAATTCCAGCCTGTAATTTCTACATCAAGCTCAGTTTCTAAGAAATGCTGTAGCTTATATAAAAGTAAGACATCCAGACTTGACTTGAAGATTGAAAAAGATGGAAAAATCTACCATATTGGTAAGCTGTTCTAATGGTTAATTACTCTCATTGTTAAATATTTATATCTTATTTCCAGTTTTGAATTGGTCAATGTTCAAATTTAACTTTCAATCACTGAGGTCTTGTTTTGTCTTTGTTTGCTAGACAAAAGAGCACTTCTCTATTTCCAGATATCTTCTTCCCATGCAAGTAGTTCTGGACTGATCAAATCACCTCTTATCCTTCTTTTTGATAATAAAGAGATTGATTGACAGCTGAATGGATATTTGAGTTACTGAACTTTTCAGAAGCAGAGAGAGAACTGAAATTCATACAGTAGTCAAAATCATGTACAATTAAAATGGAGTTACATTTAGCTGATAACAGTTCCATTGGGTTACTACGATCTCTCCACAAGAAATAATTGTTAATACTGAGGCTATCAAATATCTGTTCTGTGACACCTAAAAACCCTCAACCCCTACAGATCTTGTGCCTTCTTTTTCCTAGGAAAAAGTTTCCCTAACTGATAAGAAGAAGCTCAAAAATCTCTATGGAACCAAAAGTAATTGCATACAGAATATCTCCTTTATATTCTACAGACATCCTATTTAAAAACTTACGAGGAGGAAAAAGAAATCCATAAGTCATTTGTTTATCTGCTCTGTAGGCTGAACAGCTCTGACTGTTTCCTGGAGAAATGCGCAGATCAGGCCTCACACAGTTAGAGAGATGCTCAGGGACACCAGATACCTCTGCCTGCATTGAAAGGCATACATGGAATCAACTGTAAATATCATTCCAGGAAAAGTAGTCAGAAACAAGAGAGTGAGACTTGTTTAGGCCTAACATCAATAAAGAATGTTATGTGAAGCATAATGATTTCGAACAGTCAACAGGTAAGATGAAGGATCCTCTAGAATATAAAATATATCCATCAACCTTTATAGTAAAAACCTGTTCCATGAGACAGTCTACTTCAGCAATCTATTAGTAGGAATTCCCATTGGAAACAACTTGATAAACTAGAGGATTAAACTAGACATTCTGTTGCAGAAAAACAAATCCTGGGTTAAGTGTTGGGTTTTTTTTAAAACCAATAAGCAAAGCAGCATATGGTCCTTAAAATTCCATTTTTCATGGAGAGTGGAAGTGCTCTTTATAATGGAAATCTATGTTATTCCAAGTAGGAAATTCCCTGAAGGAAAGGGAATTTTAAGACTCCAGGAAAACAGGTAGTAGTAATCTTGTATGTCATTTTTCAAAAACAAAGATAAATCTGACCTGTTTTGAAATAGTGTATGATGTCCAGAGAGGCATCAGGAATGTTTCACTGTAACCACTTTCAAAGTCTTGGTGATGTAAGATATTGTATTTGGTACGATAAAGTACTGCAGGACGTCCGTACAGGAGGTGTTTCTCTAGAAATTGGAGGAAGTTACATTAACTTATATGTAACACCTAAGAAGAAAAAACCCGGCCAGAATCAATGTGTCCAACACATGTCCATTTAAAAGGCAAATCCCCTGTGTAGCACCCAGTCTAAATAACTGAGCTGACTGCTACAGAAATACAGTAGTTTAGACTTAAGAAGGATAAAAAGAGAAATTCTTCCCATCTCATCCCATCCATCCCCCAAACACAGAACGGCAGAACTGCTCAGATTCAGAATAGCCGTGGGGTGAGTGCCTCAGCAGAGGAACTACCAGACCTGCAGCTCCATTCTGGTCAGCTCACATGCAAGTAGCCTCCAAGAAGCTGGTCTCCCCTGTGTAGAAAACCATGCCCCCTCTAAACAGCAGTGGTGAAACTTGACAAGAATGTCAATTTTAGCCAGCAGCTATGAGTCCAGGGAGCCTATTTCTTTTTGGAAACAACCTGTGCCAGTGTTTCTGAAGTGATTTTTTAAAGAAGAGGGAAGTGGATTTGCAGTTTGAGAGAAATGCATCCGATGAAGTGAGCTGTAGCTCACGAAAGCTTATGCTCAAATAAATTGGTTAGTCTCTAAGGTGCCACAAATACTCCTTTTCTTTTTGAGAATACAAACAACTTAAATCTGATGACTGAAATTGACACAGGTGCTACAGTAGCTAAATTTCTGAAGACATGTACAAGAACAAATGTATTCATAGTTTACTAAGAAAAACTGATAAAATGTTGAAAAAAGTTATAATCAAAACAAGATAAAGGTTTCAGGATGCCTGCAAGTACAGTGGTACTTGTTTGCTGTTACCATTAATTGGTACAAAATGAAGTATTCCTTCAGTAATTAGCAGAAATTGGTTTAAGACAAAGTTGTAGTAGCATGCCTCCCATGCTCTATTGTTAGATTCCATAGTGAAAAGAAAAATTTAATTCTGTTTTTGATGTGGACATTGGTTTAGTGATAGGTATAAACAGCAGAATTATAGGTAGTTAAAAATGCCAGACCAAAATTTCATCAGGTGCTTTATGATAACCTGTAGAAAAGCAATTAAACTTGCAGAAGCATGGAATAATTTTACCCGTTTGTATTACTAGAATTAAGGAAACGGAAACATCTATGAAAGCTACACACACACACACCCCCAAAAAAATTACCGTAAATGCCTGACTAGAAGTAGCTCAGGATCCAATTCCAAAAAACTACAAGATTTGCTAAAGTAGTAGGGAGAATTTACGAAGTTTGGTCCAGCTCAAGCTAACACACACACGGCTAACGGAATTTAGCAAGATTCTAAAAGGAAATTGGACATTTATATTGATAAGAATATTCAGAGCTATTATAGGTTAATGTTAAAACAAGTTTTGGCAAGGAATACAAAACAGGCTTCAAATTGAGCCAATCTATATTAAGGATTAGGATGCCATTATCCCACATCTGTCTAACATGGAGTTTCTTGCATCTTCTTCTGACCACTATCAGAAACAGAACGCTGGACTAATGGATTTTACGTCTGATTTAGGAACTGCCAGACTATGCTTCTAAAATCTACACAGACACTACAAGTGCATGAGTTTACTGTATTTTATAAATTCCCATTAGCTACATAGGGCCAGATTCTCTCACCCTCCTTCACACTGACTAGTACCTTACTCCTCAAGAATCCCCACTTAAAAAACATTTGTAAGCGTGACAAAATAAAGCCCTGTGGCCTTGATCCAGCAAAGCACGTGCTTAAGTTTAAACATGCAAATAGGCCCATGGGATCCTTATATAAGGTCAGGGTTTATGTTAGCAAACTTGGTACAGAGGGAGGTTGCAATGGCAAAGAGTAGCCGCAGTCTCCTTCCCAGAGGAACAGAACAGTCCAAAGGGTGGATGTGACCAAGGATGCATTGGGAAGGTAAAGCTGCCTTGTCCTGGTAGAAATGCTAAGGGAAAAATCAGATGGCAGCCACCCACCTTGCCCCTGCACCATCAAGAGTGAATCTAGCCCACAGGCTTACATCTTAGGTAAACTCATGTGCTATTTGGTAGAGTTGTACGAAAAGTTGGTTTACTGTCCAATGTAGTGTAATTAAACCAAAATATTATTTTTCCATTAAAGCACCAATACAAATATAAAGAAAAACATTCATATATTTAGTTTGAATGTTGATTTTAAATTTAGTAAACAGTCACTGAAAATGAAGAAAAATAAATGTTTTATTAACCACCATGTCCTTACCTTCTGTTCCTCTGACATGAAATCGCTTATTGAGTTCGTCCAACTTGTTCTTTATAAAAAAAAATTTAAATGAAAAAAAAGATTAGCAGCTGAACCGTAAGAGCATTCTCTGACATCTCATGTTCATTATTTATTTAGCAAAGTAATACTAACACTCTAACACCCTGACTGTGAAGGACACATTACACTAAACATTCCAAAGGGTATGAAAGATCCTTAACGGCAAGAAGGATCAAAGGGATACTTAAACATTAGAGCCTTCTCTTAAAGTGAGAAGATGCAATATATCCCTAAGCTGCAGTACAAGACAATTATCCTTAATGACACCAGTATGAATAAATCCATGAGTCTACCTTGTCATCGCATGTACAGCCCAAATCAAATTCAGATGCAGAAAATGCAGCTACAGGATAGAGCGGCCTTGCAACTTCATCTGGCATGGTCGGTTTATATGCATTGTTCCTCAGCAAGTGATTTAAACTTCCATGGGTTCCATTGTTAGGAGCAGGCTTTAATCCAAGCAGATCTGACAAGACATCAAACACAGAACCAGGGTTCTAAAACTGTAAAGGTACTCCAGTGTATACATCAGTACACAGTGCCCATTTCCTACATGGCTAGAAACAAGACACCAACTACTTTACACCCATGAAGTAGAGAGAGTTACTTTTAACTTAACCAAAGAACAATACTAAGCCTTGGTCCACATCAGAGAAGCCTGCTTTGCTATTAGTGTTGAAAATTCCCATGATAGCAACAATAAGGTTTAGTCTCGTAGCTAGGTGGAGAAACTACTACTACACCACAACATTACCACCACCGTAACTCCTAGGGCACGTTTACACGGGGGGCAGGGAAAACACCTGCAGCAGCGAGTCTCGGAGCCCAGGTCAACGGACTCAGGCTTGCGGGGCCCACACTAAGGGGCTAAGAACACTCACCTGGGGAGGTGGGAGGGGTCAGAGCCCAAGCAGGAAAAGCTACATTGCTATATTTAGCCCCATAGCACCAGCCCTGCAAGCGGATCCGAGCTCTGAGACGTGCTGCCGTGGGGTATTGCGGGTTGCATAGTAGATGTACCCCCAGAGGCTCCAATCAGGATCAACGCCTCAGAGGGCAAACCTGCAGCATACTTGGTTAAAACCGGATGGTGCTATCAGTCTTAAAATACTGTGATGCAGCAAGGCCAGAGGGCAACAGGAGGGTGATAGAGAGGAGATATGCAAGCCCCAGGATGATGAGAGCCTTATTCCCTGTAGAGGGAAGAGAGGTTGCTATAGATTCATTAGAGCACCTGAAGCCAATTAGCGCACCTGATAAAACCCCCCTGCCTCAATCAGACAGTTGAAGCAGTGGTTTGGTGTTGGAGCAGAGAGCAGTGTGGAGGGAAGCAGAGGAGAGTTTGGAGAAGTGCTGTGGCAGGCCAGAAGACCAAGACCCTAGGTAAAGGGAGACAAGCTTGTGCAGAGCAGAGGGACTCCACAGACAAGGGGTTGGGAGAAACCTGGCCCAAGCAGAGAGGGAGGGCAGGAAGCCCCACAAGCTGAAGGGCCGGAGAGGGAAGTAGCCCAGGGGAAGGAATTGCTAATTCAAGTGGTTTGCCGCTATCCCGAGGGCTGCTGGGCTGGGACCCAGAGTAGAGGGCAGGCGGGCCCAGGTCCCTCCCTCTCCACTCCTTCTCTGGGATACTAGTGGGACAGTTAATACTCCAATTCAGGGGTGAGAAACGGCACCCTGAACTCCCCCCACCCAAGAAGAGAAAATGCGGGACTCATCATAGGAGTGCCAGCAATTTGCCACAATACTAAAAATCAAACTGATATAGAGCATTTAACAACCCCAGGAAAACTTTTTTTTTTTAATCTTTCATCCAGAATTTCCTGGTACTGTACAAACATTAAACAAGCCACATAATACCACTGACAGACAGGAAACACATTTGGAGAAGAGCGAACAGACAATGTTATTGTGATTTGCACAAAGGCACATGGTGTTAATGATGGTAGTTCTGTTCCAGTGTGATCCCTAGACTGGTTCAGATCTGAAAGGAAGCATGGTCTACTGGTTAAAGCAGGAGACAAAGTAAAAAATTATCTTGGGTCATTTCCACCTCTGCTATGGACTTCTGAGACCTCAAGACCAATTACTTAAGGGAGACACATTAGCCTCCCCATCTATAAATGGGAATAATTATATATTAACACAGGTGTGTTTCATGTTTATAAATGAATATGTGCAGCTTTTTTTGGAAAGTTTTATTGTAAAAGGAAATGTACATTAAAGACAGGATCATAAAAATTATATTCATGCATGGCCATATCTAACTTCTCTACTTCATTGCTGCAGTAAGAGTTCTGAAAACAAATATCACCAACAAAAGGCACAGTAGTGGCAAAATAATGTCTGAGCTGCCACACATGAGATGCGGGGGCAGAAGTTCTCTCTGGACACAAGTCTCGCTCCCAGGGCTAATAGAGAATGGACAGACTAGATTGTAGCCCTCTATATTTGATATCCGAGGAGCTGCCAGCAGAAATACATATGAATGCACTTTACTGGCCAACTGTTGGAGACGAACAAAGATAGGCCTCTGTGCAGTCTGTCCTTCCATCCAAAGGGCAAGTGACAGTGCAGTGCTAGGGGAGAAGGTAGTGGCCCAGAACACAAGCATAAACTGTGCCTACACCAACCTCTGAAAACTTTGTTGGCAAAAGTAGTTTAGAAATGGAGTAGCTTACCACACATAATGTTGTAAAGTTCAATATTTTCAAATGGAGGTACTTTGGTCTTGTGCTTGAATGAGGGACCATAGCCTACAAAGACAGTCTTCAAAGAAGAGAGAAACATGGTAAAAGAATAAGTTTGCTTTAACTCTTAAAAAAAATTTCCAAGACTTCAAGTTTCTCCCTCCAACACACACACACCCAATTACCCTCCCAAAAAGGATTAGTTTGCTGCTTATACCTGCATACTATTGATCTTGTTGTCATATCCGTGATCACCATGGAAGAAGCATTTTCCTGATAGTTTCTTATAAACATCCATGGATTTCCTACATTGAAATGTAAAATCATAAGAATTATTGCCGACCTGACAATGTAGTTTCAGAAGAAGATTAAAATTTAGGCTGCGATTTTCAAAAGGAGTTGCAGGGAGGTAGAGCTTAACTCCCTTTGAATGTCATGGGGATTTGGGCACCTAACTTCTACAGGTTCCTTTGAAAATTCCAGTCTTAAAAACACAAAAACAGTGACGTCGTCTCTCAATTATACAGAAACTTTGCCCTAAACGATCCTAGAGCAGTTCACAAGCTACAATCACCCCTACACCGGAGTGAATGCGCCACTCTGATGCACCAGCAGCACGCACTACTTGGGACAAGAAGTGAATACCATACCCAAATGAAACTCTAGGGGGAAGTTAGGTAGGCAGTTCTCCAAAGGGGACAAAAGGAGTTATAATTTTGAAATGTATTAAAATCTTAAATGGGAGTTCATTTCTCTCTTTCCCAGTGATGCTCCATCAGCATTAAATATATTCTACCAAGGAAGCGATGGATTTGGACAAGCACATGGGTCCTGCCATTACTCTCAAAGTCTTAAAACTGAATTTTGCTCAGTATTTTAATAGATGTATTGTGACATCAGTTCTTTTCAGAAATCCCCATTGACAACTATAAGCATTTCTGCTTAAACGGATGGCGCAATACAACTTAATGCTATGCCATTATTTAAGAGATTGAAAAACTTGAGACATTACCTGCCTGAGATGTACTTGAAAAGACACCAATGCATATGGAATAACTAGCACCATCTATTGTTAGCCTTTGGATAACTTGCCATTCCCAGGTAGAAGCCCTTCCCCACTGGGGACTCCCATAGATTGAAGCTGTTTAGGATCATGTTGCCCTAAATCAGTAGCATTCTAACAGATGCGTCTTAGAAAGTCAGAAAGCACCTTTGTAATAAATTACAATGCTATTGAGTCCTTTTCACCTTCTTGCCTACCACAAGATGAAAGAGTAAAGGAGAAACAGACCTGGAGAGAAAATGGGAGAAACTCAGAAGGAACAGAAACATACAAAGAAAATAAGTGGTAATCAGAAATATAATGACTAGCTTTGTTACACACTAAGGTTTATCAGCATTATCACAGGGGCTGCCTAGCAGTCCAGTGGGCTGCCATCCTAAAAGTCAGTTTGTACACCCGTTAGAGGATATTCTCTCAAGAGATTTGGCTTTTGTCCTCAAAACTGGAAGTGACGTAATCAGACCTGTAACTATTACAGAAAGAGTCTTTTCCTGGCCATGACTATAACATGAATTACAGTTACATTAACAGAAGAAGGGATGCACTCATTAAAAAGGTAGCTCTTAAGAGCAGTAGCAAATAATGCTGCCAAAAGGAAGTTTGAACTGAGATAGAAGGGGAAAAAATCTTGAGTAAAATATTCCTTTTACCTCTCCTCCCCATCCTATATCTAGAGCGGTTTTGGAATCTTGCAACTATTTTTGGCGGGGGGGGGAGGGAGGGGAGGAATGTCAGAATATGATGATTGGTATAAACCAAAAATTTTTGTGCGAACATACCAGTTTTGACAAACAACTTTTGTTGGGAAAGGTTTCACAGGTCAAAATCAGAGAGACACACTGACCGCAGAAAAGCCAAGAGCCTAGTGGTTATGGCACTCAACTGGGACGTGGAAGACCCTGGTTCAAGTCCCTAGTCTGAATCATAAAAAACCTGGAAAGGAGGTCATGGGTTCATCCTAATGTGGAATAAGAAAAATTCTATACTCCAAGTTTCACAGAACACGAAAACTGCTTCCTGTCTAATTATGTTGGACCATATTAAAGAAGTTCTGCATTAAAATCACAAATGAGTTTGATTCCCCATAGTTTAAATTTTAGGGTATTACTAATTAAGAGGTCTCTTGGTTTTTAGTACTGTTTCTCTCCCTCTACGTGTGAAACTTGCAAGCTGCTAATTGTGTTAGTACATTCTAAGACAGAGTCTGTTCTCAAAGCAATTCTTTGTAACAACAACTACTCACACAGAGAGAGACTCAAAGCAATATTCTGTAACAACAGAAACAGCACCCAGAGACTCCCTGCCCTTTTGTTGTATTCATCTCGCTTCGTTAACAATTGTGATTAAAATAGAGATAAAGGATGTATGTGGATGGATGCTTGGTGTGGATAATAACTGAATGATCAGGGAGGTGCCAGCCTAAGAATGCAGTGTCCATCGGCTGAAGAAGGCATCAAGTGGAAATAACCAGAGGATCCCCAGAGGGCAGACTGGAATCCACCCAACAGCCTCAAGAATGGGAGAACCAAAGAACAAGATAACATCTGGCAGCACGGAGCCGTCAGGAATGTGCCATCTGCTGATTGATTCAGCAACACCATGATGAAGCAATTCCCATAGACTGGCATAGGAAGAAATTCCTATAAAACTGGACTCTGGAAAGTGAGAACTTTGGGGTCTGATTCTGCAAACCAACTTCCAGAAGCATCAGATGAGCATCTGACGAGGCCCTGCTCCCTCCTCATGTCCAGGCCACCTGGCCAGTGGCTTGGCATGAGCAACTCTAAGGCTGGTAACTATGATAAACAACCTTGCAGAACCTGTGTGTGTGTGTGTGTATGAATGTGTGAATAAATATGAGATTGAATGGAATGTTATAGCTATAACTAACTGCTTACTACGATTCTTTCTGTATTCACAATAAATGTGATATTTTGCCTTTTCCCCTTTAATAAGGTCCTGCTGGTTTTTATTTTATTGGTATAAAAGCTCTACATGTATCAATAAAAACTGTTAAGATGGTAGGTTTAAAACCAGAATTTAATTCTTTGAAATTTGAGAACCATCATCAGAAATTGTAGAAAGAACACTTGTGACCTTGCCTACTGGAGTTACATCCACTCTGAAAAAGCAGTTGGAATTTCCCATTCAATGATTTAGTAGAAAGATCTTTGCATAAATACAGGAAGATAAGCACAAGTGTCAAAGACACTTATTAGACAGTCACGGTGGGTATCCTGGGACCGACACAGCCGCAACTATACTGCATGCAAAGACACTTATGACACACTGTGACTGGCAGCAACATAGTCAAAAGAGCACTACCAATTCTTAAAGACCCTCACAAGAGGTGGCAAGAATATAAATCTGTCCTGTTCTCTACCAAAAATACACTGACTCAGCTTTATGAATAAAGGACTGGCTGTACTCGATTTAATATATCATTTTATCAACAGATCAAAAGGAAAAAACAAGATATTTTAAACACAAAAGGATGTTAACACTAGAAAAAGATTCCTCCTTTTCTATTGTCTTTAAAAGCAAAGTAATGGTATAAACTGCCTGCCTCTCTAAATAGGATTAATTTTTTGCCTGGCTAATTGCTAAATATCTTAAGAATATTCAAAACTGCCAGTAACTAAGCTAGAGAAGGCAGAAGAGACCAAAAAAGCACCGCACTCCACACACACACTACAATTTACCTTGCCACATGCCATCTTCTGTCCACCAATAAGTGAATATCCTCAATTCTTCTGTTGTAAGCATAGTGCAAACGCTTGGGAAGGTGTTGTTTCAAATAAGGTTTAAAGTGCTGGTCTGGCTTTCTACACTGAAACACAATTGTAAGAAGCTATGTTGTTTCAAGTCATCATCACTAGTGTGGCTTCAACCATAAGATCGGCTTGATTTCAGGAGTTCAAGGTTATGTATAGTAGACATATATCCCAGATCTTGCACAACACTCTACAGGACCATATTTGTATAAATAGTGCACTGATACACTTCCCTACGGACAAGTGAGTTTTGAATTATGTTCTATGCACATCTGACATCTTTGTTCTCGCTACAGAGTGTTCTTCAAAGCAGTTTGCGAAACTCCACCACATTTTCCTCAGTGATATGCAAAAGGGTTCATATCTGACCAAAGCTTAATTTCAGAAGACTCCTGAATAGATAGCCTTTCCAGAAATATATGTAAAGCAGTTTGGCTTCTACATTTGATAAATCAGTATATATTTAATGGGAATTTCATAAAAACAAGGTTAAGGTTAAGGGATATCAAATGGATTTTTCTGCATCTTCCAAGTACTACTAAAATGTTTACTCATAAAAAGGTTACTTTCCATTTCTGAAGGAAGGAATAAATCGGCTCAATTCAGGGACTCAAGACCATCAGGAAGATTCTGGCTGTGTACTACCCAAAAGGGTTATAAAAGCTACTACAGCAGCAAACAGGGGATCTCATGACAAACATTAATCCCTACCCATGAAGGGCCCTATTTACCACTCTATCTTCAGCCTAATGCTGGTTTTCTGACTAAAGAGTGAGCACAAAATGATGAATAAAGCCCCAAATTAACATGTGAAATGAACAATATACTGTAGACAGATATAATATGCCAGTGCTAAATACTCACTGTGAGGTTGGCAACAATTACTTTAGGGTCATCTGTTAAAAGAGAGACACAAAGACATAAAACAGTCATCTGTTTATTGGAGTTACAAAGCAAGCACTCTTTTAAGGAGTCCAGGCTCCTTTTAAAAGCTATCCTCTCTTAGCAAAAATGTGTTAGATGATGTGCAACAGAGTACACCTTTAATGTGTTTTTCCTTAATTACCCAAATTTTTTATAGCAGCATTAATCAGTGTTTTACACTTTGGACCTGAAACTAAATACTCATAGAAATAAAAATTTTAAACTAACATCTTGAAAAGCATCTATCTAATCTAACAAGTAGGTAGTCATATCTGAGAATTTGCAAAAAGCTTTCTGTAAGAGTATTTAAGTGCAAGAATAAGCATCTTTATAAGCAATAATTAATAAGAAAGCTGTGGTTCTTTTGGCTGCTTTAGCATTACACACAGCTGAATAAGTGACTAAATGAAGTAACTGAAAAAACATTCTGGGCAAGCCGTGGGACTTTACTCTATGCAAGATGCACTACCACTTGGACAACCCACATTAAATTCTCAGTCTCACTTCTTACAGGGCCAGCTAACAGAATTTCTCAGCCCCCGGAGGAGAAAACAGAGTTGGAAGAAAATGAAGTACCTTGTCTCTCAACCATATTATTTTGGCTGCTTAAGGCATGATATTGATTGGCTTTGAAATGAGTCACATTCAGTCTCAGGTACAATTCACAGGCACATACATTTCAAAGATGTAAGAATGAAGGTAGTGTTAAGGCATGAAATAGTGGAGGAGGGAGAAAGTAGTTAGGTAATTTGCCATTTAATGTTCTGTTCCAAATCCCGGGAATGCGTCTATTTATTTTGTGTTTGAATTGTCCATTTATAAGCAATTACAAACATTCGGGGAGAAGAGGATAGAAAGAGACCCATAGAGGAGATGAATGCATGCAAATGGAGGTGAAAAACAAAACAAAACCCAGAGGCACTGTGCCAGGGATTAGCGAGGACAACTTCTCTTTGGAAGTTCTCACCATGCCCCAATCAAAGGAAAAGAACTTGCTTAACATCAGGGAAACTGAAAGAATGATTTTTCCCATGCTATTTCACTTCTCTTTGCATAAGAGTAAAATATAGTGCATCTAATTATCTGTAGAACTTTAATATGGTAGTGCCTGATCCTACTCTGACTGAAAACTGCAGCAAAATTCACTGGAGTTAACAAAAAGGACAATGGAGGCTTTTTTAAAAGTTCTCAGTGGAAGATACACAAATATATTCACTCATCTAGGAGATAATAGGCATTGGAAGATCTTTAAAAAAAATTATAACTGGAAGTTTACTAATAGTTTTGGTAGACTCTGCAAAGAAAGAATTTAGTCTTTATGATAGCCCACCAAAATCACAACATAGTACATTCAAAAATAAAATGGTGAAATACTTTTAGCCTATGACGTGAATAAATTCATTGTTATGCTCTGAAAAACTTAAGATACACATCAGTGAAACACTGGTATTTGAAAACAGATCTTTACCCATGTCCCTTAGACAAACATCAGAATACATCTGTTCCTAGTTAAACCTTTAATCTAGGTATGGATTTAAACACGTACCCATTGTCTCCGATGTCCTTTTGTATTTTGTGATCTTGAAATATCTCAATCTGGTCTTTGCACAACCAGATACATCTTCAAGCAAATTTTCCCCAGACTGTTTCAAATGGTCTCATGTAGGGCTAACTTAGAACTCCAAGCAACTTCTTAAAAGCATGTTGCAAAAAACCCAGATTTTTCATATACTATCACTGAGCCCCATTTGCTCAAATTCACACTTCACCGTTTTCTCTTACCCACACTCTGCCTTAGCTGTACATGGCTGCCAAATATCTAAATATCTATCAGTTTTTTGGCCACAAAAATGGGAAAATGAATGGATTCATAATTAAGACTACCACTTGACCAGTCAATAGGCCCTAGTCAGTAGGCTATATTTAATAATTTTTTTTTTTTAAAAAACAACATTCTCACTTAGCATCCAATTCTGCAAGGTGATGAACTCCTTCAAGTCTCACTATCATTGATAATGGGACAACTTGTCTGGATGTGTTGTTCTACCTGAGTTAGAGTTGCAGAATCTTGGCCTCAGTATAGTATGATACTTGTAAAATCAACTTACATTTCAGATTATTATTAGATCGAGGGCGAATGCGTCCTAAAGACCCAGGCACCAATACGATATCTTCTACATTAGTCAGATAGTTACTCAAAAATTCAGTTCTTTCACAAGTGGTGTCCTCCATTCCTGTGGAAGGGAAATAAGCCTCCTTTAGAAAAGCACTGTATCTTGAAACAAGCTTATTTCCTAAAACAGAGGAATCTATCTCTGGCTTCAGAGCAACGGTTCAAAAACAAATATTCCTTCTTCATATACCCATCCTATTCCTCTCTTCCTAGCAGGTAACCTACCTCAAGTTTATGGAAAGACTACACTGTCACGAATTAGTCATCAAGAGTGGTCACTGGAACTATTCCACCTGCCAAGGAACTGTCAGACACATGGACACCTTTGTTTGTTTTCAGCTTTCACCAATATCAAGCTCTTTTAGCTAATGTCTTCTCGATGGCAGCACTGATAATCACCAACATTAGATATTGTTTAATAACAGAATTATGGCTGGTGCTTGCACCTATGTGCACAACAGAAATGCCAGTGTCAGAGCAGCAATGCCAATCACTACATCCAGGGAGCGTATACTTGTTATACATCCTGTTTTAACTCCCAGAAGCACTAAGATCAGCTCCTAGTTTCAAAGTTATTTTTAAAATACAATTTAAAGAGAGGAGACACAAACACACAAAGGTATTGTATCTTGGTGGTGTATTCTAAACCAACTGTAGGTAGAGTGAACAAAGTTGTTACCATCAGAGTTATTTTGTGGCCAATGAGAAGTGTATTGGTGGTCTCAATCTAATTCTTAGTGAGTAAAACTCAGAAGCCTGTAGACAAGGAGTAACTATGTTTGGAAAATAAACTCTCCCCAGAACCCCAGCAGTCATCCCCTCCACATCAGGGAGGAGACATAACTGGTAGAGAAACCTGTAGCACAGTGCTGTACCTGTTTTGTGGACAGAGAGTGAACTTTACTGTCCAGGTCTGTTAATCTGGCACTTCACTCACACACACAAAAAATCTTATCTGAATAGCATGGTATCCCATAGCAAATCATGACTCATTTAGTGTACTATTACTCTAATTAAAGACCTTTAGTAACCTCTCTGAAATGTTATGCCAAGAACAGTTCTACCTCAAAAACATACCCAAATTTGATCTCAATTTTCCTTCTTTCGCCTATAGTATTTTCACTGGAGTTTCTCTCTCTTTACTAGGAATTCTTATTGTGAAGTTTTCCCTAATTTCCAGGTGACAGAGACCTTTCAAGTCATGATTTTCCATTTTTTAATCATTCTGCCCATTTTTGCCACTTATTCTCTCCCCGATCCAATATCTCTTGTGGGCATTTCTCCTTCCTCCATAACTCTTCAAAGCTGGGCCCAGTCCCTCATAACTATCCCAACTTTGTTCCTCTGTATGTGACCAGCTGCACTCCTAATTGCCATGGAAACTTACTGTTCCAAAATTCTACTCCTACAGTCATTAAAAAGGGGATGAGGCTTCTACACCATTTCTTTTCCAGTTAACCTACTTTTAATAAATAAATAAAACAAAACGAGAGACATGGGGACAGACTGCAGCTGTTCACACTTGCTAGGGAGCAGGTAGGAGATATTGTACATTATTTGTGTGTTACACCCCAAAATACAAACAGGCTTAATTCTGAATGAATGTGCAAATAGTTAAAATAAGAAGGAATTCCTCCACAAGGTAATCATCAGGCAAATTAAAAGTTGTCATGTATGTAAATTAAAAGTTTACATTGTCAGTGTCCTGTGAATAAATATTTTTCCTTTTAAAAAGAATTTTTAAAAATAGGATGTTCGTTTAGGCTCCGATCCAGTAAAGTATTTGTTGTGTGTATAACTTTAAGCACAGTGAAGCTCTGGAAATTGCTCAATCATCAGTTTCTATCCATATTTACATACTAAGAAAGGACAAGTAAGAGTTTTTACCATGGTCTCCAACAAAGATAACATTGACACATCGATGTAGTTTCAGCTGCTTCAGTCCATCCATTAATTGTCCTAAAGTCTTGTCAATATCCCTTAGGGGATTTATCATCTATACAAAGTTTGCAGAAAGAAAGGAAGTTAATCACCATTGCAATGCTCTCTCTTTCACTATAGGTGGAGCTTCCTCAGCAAAATTCTTGTAGGTTAACTTTCCAGATCAAAAGGCAGATCCTTGGCTGAGTAGTTATCACCCTGACCTAATCGTCATCTCCTTTCCTATGAGCTTGATTTGATTTCCTCGAGGGAAAGATACAAAAAAAGTCTTCTATTGGGATGTTGTTGGATGACTGCAAGAAATCATTGATCCTATTCCTACCCCTCCAACAGAACCCCTAAACATATGGTAAATGCAAAGATTTACTAAATTAGAAAAATGCATATGATTGGGGGAGATGCGGGGGGAGAGAACTCATTTAAATGCTGTTCTTCCAATGGACTTTAGCTTTTCAGTTTTTCCGAACACCAACTACGTAGTCGTGGTACATAGCTTCAATCTCAGTGTTCATATGAAAATCCCAAGCCATTGCGAAGGGTGCTCCAGGAGGTATCTGGTGCGAGAATGGCTGCCCTTAGCCTTCCATTATAAGTAGCAGGAAGAAAAGGCAGCTTCAGCTGAATATCCAAGGTCTCTAAAGGATCAAGTGACAATTCTGGCAAGATTTTGAAAAAGGATGCCCAGAGCTAAAATGGTATAAATATATTATTTTTTATTTTATAAAAAGGCAAAATTATGACAACATGCAGACAAGTTACAATTCTGAGCAGGAACAGAAGTGAGTGCAACTCTTTTTTTATTAGAGGATAAATACTTGGAATTTCCATGCATTTTAGACAAAGGACAGTTTATTAAAAAGAGAGAGACAGACAACATTTCTGTTTGTCACAATATGCTCAATTTCTCATATGTGCATATTTAACTGGATCAGTTAAAACATTTGGAACAAAAAACAATTCTCCTGTAGGAAAACAGAATTTTGTCAAAATCTTGACTCGGAAAGGTAGATTTCAACCGTTTCCCAAGGGAAATTTCTGCTAACAAAAAAGCCAACCTGACCCTAATCTAAATGTTTTGCAAGCTCCCCTTCTGCCCGAACTGCCACCCACCTTGTGGAGTTGTAGATTCTGAAAATAATCAAGGTAAGACAGGAAATTACAACTCATACAAGGCACAATGGCGACTCTGCCACAGGGAGAAACAGCTGTGAATCACAGGAGATAGAATCCAGCTGGGGAGCAGGAAGAACCCAGAACTACAATTCCCATGAGACATTGTAGCAGCTCAGGCAGAGAGAAAAGATTCGGAAACTAAAAGCTCCTATTCAGGAAAATATGAACATTTAGTTTCAGTCAAAAATGATGAAACATTCTGAATGAACATTTTACAGAACTTTTCGTTCCATGAAAAATTGCACTATTTTGACTTTTTGTCCCAAACTGGGACAAAAGCCCACTGTTAAAAATCTCAGATTTTCCCCATGGATTGGAAAGTCCGTTTTTCAGTCAGCTCTAATTGTATCTCATGCATCACATAAGGAAATTAAGACTTTTCTTTCAGCCTCTAAATGGTAACTCTGCAGTTAGGAAAGCTGGGAACTGCAAATCCTCCTGGATTTCACATGAGGATTTTCTTGTGCAACAGGTTTATGCTGTTCTTAAAATAGAGCAATAGTATTTCCATATGTGAGAAGGAACCACAAATCACAGTACTTTTCTAAAGTTCTATATCCACCAAATTTCAGCTGGGGGTTTGCAAAGATGTTTTTGATACCATGAAAACAAACTAATTGAGTTTTAAACAAAAATAAAACAAAGCAAAACACACCACCCTTCTCTTCTCCCCCTCACACACACACACCCACCACAAAAAAACCCCACACTATTTCACATGATCAGAGCCAGGGAACCTCAATTTAGCTCCTTCACCCCCATTATTCTCACTGGGTTCTCATTTAAAAAGTTCTGTTTATTTCTGAAATGGAGTAAGGTCGATACTGAATGTCATTAATACGTTTACGTGAGGATACTCTACGTGGATGTGGGACTGCCCTGAGACCCATGTTCTTGTCCAGATGTAACCTCCAAGGAGTTATCAGTGAAATAATAAGTCTCATGTGTACCTTTCCTCAGATCACATGCTGATCTCCACTACCTCAGATCTTTGTCAAGTTGTATGGAAAGCTTTATTTTCCAAGACAGGTGTGGATATCTGAGATGCCACCGAAAGAAACAACTGACATTATTATAAGAGGATCAAGTATGAAACTGAGAAATGCAGACCAGTGTTACTAGATAGGTTTTAGCATGAGTTTTCCTTCTGAAGAAGAGCTATTGTAACCTGATGCTGACGTATGAAGAGAGGAAAGGATTTAACTCCTAGTCTTGTGGTGCATCCCATTGCGGTCAATGAGCATAAACAAATACTGGCACTAAAGGGTTAATTTGCACTGGATGTGGATGATAATTTGTGCTAGAATAATCTGAGATTTTTGAAGGTTTAGTGAGAAATCCACAACTGGGTTTCCATGGAGATTTGCATGGATGGAAAAGCTTTGGATGAAATATTCATCCAGAGAAGAGAAGCCCCCCGGGTGGGTGGGGGGGGTGAGAGAAAGGGAGATGGATACATGTACTCTCACTATTAGCCCACCTAGAACATATTTTATGCCAAAAACAGTAGGACCTTGAATTAGCAAACTACTCTGAAAGGGGAACTCCTGTATAGTTTGTTGAAGGGGACATCATTCATGTAAACAGATAATCAGCCTTCCTCTTGAGTAGACTATCAACGCTCAAGGTATCGTGCGTAATGGCAGTTTTACTCTTGATGACTGATTCCCCCCCCTCCCCCCCCGCAATTCCAGGAGGAGTCTCAGAATGCCTGATTAATTTCAGAACTATATTTTTTTTTTAAATCAAGAATTGAAAGCTACTGGGAAGAGTTTCTATTGCTCTTCTTTGAAAATACACTGTCAAGATTTTTGCTTGGATCCCACAGGAGATATTTTTAGGCCCCATGAACTGGGTTACAATTACTTTAAAATTCCTGAATGGAAGGGATGCTGAAGTGATCCACAGCCCTTCCCAAGTTGTCAATTAGTGGCAGGTGGAGAGATTTCATTTATTAAGGATCATCTTTCTCCTCTCTCTAAATCTTTTCCTGGGGAAGCAACCTCCAACTTTGACCTTTTTGAAGACAGAGACTTAAGTACCATCATAAGGCATTATCGCCAGACCCAAAATCATGGGTTCAAAAAAATCATGATTTACATGCCCTTCCTCCCGTCTCACCTCCCCCCAAAAGTCTCAAGATTTTTTAGCCAATGAGATATTTGTGTGTGCGCCATCTGGCTTTTGACCCTTCAGATTACACTCAGGTCAATTTTCAACTTTTCTCCAGTGCCATGAAGACTAGAAACTTGGTTTTATTTGAAAAGAAAAAAAAAAAAAAAAAAGAGAAAAGAAAAAGAAAAAGAAAAAGAAAAAGATTCTCACATAATCACTTGATACCAGGAAATGGGGCTTAAAGAAGGACACCCAATGTTGTGAGACTCATGATGAAGTCTTATGGCTTGGTGTCGCTGATAAGATCTTCCCAGAGATTTGTTTCATGCTCCCTTTGTTTGATGGATTTTTAAAAGGTCCTAAAGAGGCTTTCCCTACAGTGAACAGAGTATAAAATAGGAAGAACATAGTTCCCAAAAGACTCAATATATCCTGGCTGCTTTGCCAGCAGTGATCTTTCAGTACAGTTATAGAAAGTCTGTCTCGGAATTCCCAAACTGAAATATGGAAGGGAGTCCAAGTTGCAAAAATTAAGCTACATAAGAGCCTCAAACTGACACTTCTGTCACAAAGTTTTGGAACACAGGTAAACTTACTTTGTTCCGACGGGATTCCGCAGAATACTGATCCACTCTATGTACTTTTCTTCTTTTCTTTGGAGATGCAACTCGTCTTTCCTGTCTCCTCTTAGGAGTAATTTTTCTCTTAGGTCTCTTAGGCGGAGTAAGAGGTGAGCCATAACTACTCTCCTGTACTGGCGGAGAGAGATGTCTGGACTCAGAGAAATCCTGACTCAGCTAGCATCAGATACTACAGTGACCTGCATCATCAAATTGAGGAGCATGAAGATCAATGCTTCTTCAATAATATAGGAGTTAGAAAGGGACAATTTAGAGGTCTCTCTACAGAGGAACTCACTAAATTGTACTTGAAAGTGGGATAGCAGTTACTCAAGCAACTAACATAAGAGCAAATGAAATTGGTATTTCAGGAGACGGTCAATCAGGCCAATTTTTATGAATACGTACTGTAGTGTTATGAGTATTTCTCTCCAAGTGTAATTCAATTCACAAAATATACAAATAAATACACAAAATATGTAACAGTATCAGCTGCACATTTCTAGTGGTGTAAATTTTTTTTTTTTGCAAATTCTTGTGTTTGGGGAATCTTAATGAAACATGGAACATTTGACTTGCCGGTTACCACTTCTGCTGGAAGCATCTGTGCACTACAAAGCCACCACACTGACAATCTTGGAAAAAGAGTGCAGGGTTGAACCAACATGGAGACTGCACCTTCTGAATAATCTAATAATTTGTTAAGGGCAGTGAGAGAGAAAATGGCATTGTTGCTGACTGCCCTGTACTAGTTGTATGGATAAATTGAGGACATCAGTCTCCAGAGCTGTCAATACGGCACCTTTTGTGAGCAATACATTATCTATTAAAATAAGTCACTTGAAATGGGTTTATTCGTTTTTGTGTATGAATGATACAGAAGAAGGGACTGGAAGGGCCCAGTGTTCCTTTTTCCAATAAGCCCCACTTTAAAGATATGCAGGGTTGCCAAGCACAGCTCTCAATTTTGGCCTGTTCTGCACCTGAGAGATGCTAAGCACCAACACCTTCCATTAATTTTCATGGGAGTTGTGGATTCTCAGCACCGCTTAGGACCATCTGTGAACAGTGTGAGAGGACACCTACAGGGAGATAATACAGCTAAGTCAGCAGGTAGGAGAAAATGGAACCTGCTATATGGGCTTGAGGAAAGTCAGTGATTTATAATCATATTTACTTCTGTCTACTTAGCCAGTTTCTCTGTTGTTCAGTCACAGAGCTGTATGAATGGAGGGGAAAGAAATAACAAACAAACAAAAAAGTGTTACCATCTGCCATGCTGTTTCATTGCTTCCAAGGCAAGCAGCTGGAAAGGAGATTCTAGTCCAGTCTCATTCGTCTCTCTCCAGAAAGGCATTTTAATAAAGCAGCACCAGAGTTTTCTTTTTAAAATGTTTCAAGCTTTGTGCAGTCCTGATGAGAGGAGCAGCAGGGAAAGGAAGGATTCTCATTTTACACTGTCCCTGAATAAACTCAGCCAGAGCTTGACAGTGCCAGACACACACTGGCCAATGCAAGAAACCTAGATATTTTGAACACTTAGAAGAGCTGTCTCAAGACAGCATGTTAGAGGAGCAGCAGGAACAGAGTTTAGGCATGACAGGTTTTGATCTATTTAGAGCACTTACAGCAGTATGTATATTTATATACTTTTTAAATATATTTTTTTCTTTCAAAGTTAGCCAGAAAGAAAAGCCAAGTTCTTGTTAACCAGCCAAACCTTAGCCTCACTTGAAAAGATTCAGAATAGGGTTATTTCTCTTTTGGGGAGTAAGGGGCCCCTCAGGAAGGAGATGAACAAATCCATCCCCCCTTTCTAGACATAACAAAAGGTGGGAACTAGCCAGCCAAAGCTCTGCCTCTCGACCCAGAAGGACAACCCATCAGTGTCACTGCAGAAGCACAGAAGGGAAAAGAAAAAACAGAATTGCGGAAATAACCAAGGGCAGGCACACATTTTAAATTTCCCATCAATACATTCCGAAAATAAAGTGAAGCTTTATAACCATCTTCCTAGTTCAAAAGAGCTGTTTGTGAAGGTCTCATTAAAAACAACGTTACACTGAAACACCTAATAAATAAAACATACTGCAAGTTATTGTAGTCAACTTATTGGGCGAAATCCTGGTTCTGTTGGCTTCAATCAGTGGAACCAAAATTTCACCCATAAATTTTGAGTACTTCTCCTTTTTATTCCTAAATTTTAATGTACTGTGCCCTCAATGTATAGAGCATTGAGCACTTCCTGCAAGGTTTGAGCGTCAACTGAAGTCCCTGGGAGTTGAAAATGAGCAGCACCAGGCAGGATCAAGTCTTTTAAAAAAAAAAAGACATCATAATTTTATAGCTAGTGAGTTAGTAAATTATGCTAAACATCCACTCGACATTGCAAGAGGTGTGTTGAATTCCCCACCCCCTCTCTCCATCTAGAGAAGTCAGCAGCGAAGCTGCTCCTGAACTTAGGGAGTATGAGGCAAGAAGAGTTTAATATAAGGAGATTTTCACTTAAAAAAAAACAACACACCTCTTAAATATACTACACAATTTTCAAGAGCTTGCTTACAAGCTCCAGTGTGTTGCTCAGCTGCCACAGAGGAAAAACTGGTCAGAACCATTCCAAGTGTCTAAGTGCTGCCAGTCCTGTACAAAGAAAAATGATGTCCAGCTCCCATTACTAAGGAAGCAGCTTAGAGAGGTCCCACTGAGGGCTTCCTTCCCAGATGATTTATGAGACGTTCATAGCTCCCAGAAACTGGGGGGAGGGGAAAGAGCATCAAGATAAACATAATACTTTCTAGCTCCTCTCTCCTGAAATCATGCCCCTAGCAAGTCTTAGACAGCTGCACGTTTGTTTTTAAATCCACATTTACAAAATCATGTCTTCTTTGTAAATTTGGGAACGGAAATATGTTCATCCATTAAACAGCCTGTTCTCCATTCAATGAAAGTCAATTTGGTGTGAAGTTATTTAAAGCAGGGTGATTTAAGAGGGGTTTTTTCGTTAGTCGTATAATTCCAGGCTAGATTTTAGATAGCTATCCAGAAGAATTCTAAGATTATTTTTTCCCCATTTTCTAAAAAGACCCAATTAATGTCCTACATTGCATAGAGTAAGGGTTAGCTAGAAACTTGACCTCTGGGAAACATCTTAATCCCACAAGGTACTGAAAATCTCAACTCCCAGTGACTGAGCTAAGCACCTCATAGCATTAGACCCCAAGAGAACTTGTCCAAAGAGCCTATTTAGAGCTCATATTTGAAGAACATATGCAATTTCATCTTCAAATTTCACTTTACCTCAGTGAAAAGATACGAGAAAGTGTCTCTATTCTGTAGAAAGCTACACTCTAAAGTTACTGTTTTCTTTTAGTTTGATGCACAAGATTTGTCAGTCCTATATTGTGTGTAATTACATAATTTGTTATAGGCAAAGGTACTATAAAACATCAATGGCAGTTCACCCGTATAAGAACCAGGCTTGAATTATTTCAGAACCTGCCAAGACTTAGTCCTAGTATTTCAAATAGCATAGCTACGTCACTTGACTGGAGGTCAGACTCCCATTCGCCCATTAATGCCAACCATGAGAAGACACAGACAGACAGTCAAACAGAACTCTTCCCTTTTAAGCAAGTATTTGACTTATAGATTTTAGACGGTAAGTTATTTGGACCAGAGAATCTTTATTCTGCCTGGCACAGCACTGATGACATTGCTGGTGCATAGTGATTTATTAATAATGGCTCACAATTACTTTTAATCACATGCATATATTATTGCTTATGAATCTGTATCCAGCTGTTCCAGCAGAGATATTGCCTTCATCTAAAGGCATGACTGATATTAGGGAAGGGAACACAGAGAAATTTTTCAGAGTTTAGAGATTTTTATGGAAAATTACTGAAGGAATAAATGAGAAAAGGTTAACACTTAAGTTGAAATGGAACCCTGGACATTCTAAAGTGTTTTAAAGGATAGTTTCCGAGTGCTCCCATCTCTAACAGGAATAGATACAAGGATTTTATGCAAACAGGTTGAGAGATTATACTGGACATATGCACCCCTTGAGTGCATTGTGAGACATAAGTTGCTGAAAGCACTTTGTTGGTAGCCACAAGAAGTGCAGGTACCTGAAATAGCTCCAAAATTTTAAGTGCTATTGCTTTTATAAATGTTTCCTTTAAAAAGGAAGTGTATACGTTTAGTCTTAATTTTAAGAGTTTGATCTTTGCTTCCACAATTTGCACTGAATTCAGTGAGAGTTTTGCCTGAGTAAAGTGTCCAAGATGAACTGCCAAGTGTTTAAATATTTAGGTGTAGAATAAATATTGCCTCTCCACATCCCCAAGATAACACGCTCCTGTACAAGCTTTTGGGTGTTCTTGAAAGATGTAGTAATTTGGTAAGTAACCAGTGCAATTCATGCGAGTTCTGAACACTTTGTCACCACTCCTGAGCCCACACTGGTGGACAAAACAGAGGAGGGTGCTTTAAGCACCTCTGGGAAGTGATGGATTTTAAACTCCCTATCTCATGCTGTTAGGACTCCTACGTCCATTTCTGAGGGAACAGTACTGGCAGGGCTAACCAAACCGCTTGTTCATAGACCGAATATTGAAAACCACGGTTTTCCAACTCTAGAACAGACTATTATCCAGGCTCCTTCAGATTGTCAACTTTGAAAAAAAAATATTCACCCTCTCCTTTCCCCCAAGGAAACATACCAGAGAAACAAATATCCTTTTCTGCCTCTCTCATATAGGGTATTTTTTTTTAAGAAGGGTAAATTGATTAAGGAGCACTAAATTGTGCTGTTATACCAGCTAATTTCACATCTGAAACCTTTGCCAGGCACATACCTACATCCATAATGTGAACTTTATACATTTCATTATTCATATCACACAGAGAGGGCTTCTAGACCACAGGTACAGTTCTCTTAACGTCAAATGACCCTTGGTCATAAGTTCTTGTTTATTTTAGCCAATTGTCTTCCCTTTCTGACAGATAGGAAGAGCACTTAGAGATAAGAAAGCCGCCTCAGCTCAGGAGTAAAGTGTTAGCAAATATTCCATAGATGTCATGGTTGATCCTTGAGATGTGTAACTTTTACACAGGAAAAAGCTATACTAACCTCAGAGCCAAAAGGACCATATCTGTGACCAGCAGCATCTGGTTGTTCAGAGTAGAAAGCATAAACATAAGGCCTGAAAGAAAGATTTTGTTCAGAATAGTCTGCTTTCAACCACAAAAGAAGAAGAAATTGCCAGGTCATGCTAAGTCAGCCTTTCAAATATTGTTTGCCATATGTAAAAAATTGCTGCTCAGTCAGATGTTTTCCAAAGTGTGATCAAGCAATTAGTTGCTCCAGAACTTCATTAGATAACAGAGCACACAGTCTGAGGACGCTCACTCTCCCTTCGTTCTGTATGAAGGAGAGATCATGATACCAGCTCACATGGGCTATGCAGCCTGCAGCATGTGAGAACTTGTGTAATAAAAAACACAATTAAGATCTTAACATTTTCCCAAGCTTTAGAGTGCATCTTCTGCATTTACCACTGCCTAGAAGTTTATTAAGCCACATTAGATTAAGTAGCGTAAAACAGCCAACATTAATCCATGTAATTAAATGTTCCCCAATAATTAAAGGACATTTGCATCAGAGGTTTTTTGAGGAGGGTTAAAACACTGCTGGTTAAAAGCTAAGAGCATCAACGAATAGTGATTCTGAATGCTGGCAAGAATAATTTTTAATACTAATATTCCAGCTGTTTCTGCATCTCCAGCTACTTTTAAAGAGAAGGCAAGTTGGAAGTTTACAAAAAAAGGAACACTACATGAATTACCTTTCATTGTCTGGTAGGGTTAGCCACTGCAGTATTGTTAATATTCTGCGTTCATGGGGGATGACACTAGACCACAAAAGAAAAATAGGTTTAGTTATTGTTGTATACAGAGAAGATAATCATTAGGTATCCTATGATCTGGACCTATCATGGACAAGCCAATCTTCTTTTTTTTGCTCATCAGAGTTCAAATTTCATTCCCATTTTGCAGCTCAAGTTATTGCTCATCTTCTGCAACTCCATGTATTATACTGAAAAGATAGTCTGATTAATATCTCTCTCTCTCTCATTTGAGCCACCACTCTCAAGGAAACAGTTCATTTTTCTACTGTCCTATGTAGCAGTGGATAAGGACCCATTCCTGTGAACTTTTATTCATGTGAGCAGTCCTTGCTCATAACAATAGTTCTGCTGAAGTCAACAGTACTGCCAGCCTAAGTAAGGACTACTCACATTAGTAGCATTTACATGATCTGCTCCCACTACTACTGGGACTTTTCAGCTTGGAAAAGAGATGACTAAGGGGATATTATAAAATCATGACTGGTGTGGAGAAAGTAAATAAGGAAGTGTTATTTACTCCTTCTCAGAACACAAGAACTAGGGGTCACCAAATGAAATTAATAGGCAGCAGGTTTAAAAACAAACAAACAGAAGTATTTCTTCACACAACGCACAGTCAACCTATGGAACTCCTTGCCAGAGGATGTTGCGAAGGCCAAGACTATAACAGGGTTCAAAAAAGAACTAGATAAGTTCATGGAGGATAGGTTCATTAATGGCGATTAGCCAGGATGGGGAGGGATAGTATCCCTAGCCTCTGTTTGCCAGAAACTGGGAATGGGCGACAGGGGATGGATCTCTTAGTGATTACCTGTTCTAGTCATTCCCTCTGGGGCACCTGGCATTGGCCACTGTTGGAAGACTGGATACTGGGCTAGATAGACCTTTGGTCTGACCCAGAGTGGCCACTCTTATGAAGTTATTAGAAAGGCTCACATTGACTTTGGTGGGAACTGAATCAGGTCTTAAATTGGTATAAACCAGTTTCTCTCACACAGATATGTAACCCCCTTGGCGTTCAGAGAGCATGGCCCTTTAAATCTTTTTCCTAAGGGGGAAGTGCTGATTGTTCCAGAAGGAGGAAGTGCTGTTGGGGGCAGGAGGAGCAGAGAGAGAGGGGAGTGTCAGTGTGTGGCTCTGGACAGAAAGGCTGCAGCAAGCAGGCCCTCACAGAGGGAAGCAGCCAAGAACCTGCATGAAGCCTGGGAAGAACAGAGCGGCCCATTGGGGACACCCCAGGACCGGAGCCAGGAGGAGCACGGTGCCGGGGAGGAATCAGCCGAGAAGGACAAACTGGAGCTGGACCCAGTATCACTGCTGCCCAGAGCTACATGAGGCTGTGAGTACTGGGGCTTGTGACCTTGCATTGGAAATAAAAAGGGAGGCTGTTAGCTAGTTAAGTGGGGAGGTTGTCGCTCTGTGTGGCTTTGTAGAGAGCGGCAGAAGAGGGCACCGGAGTGGTTTGTTGGGGAAAGTTTACTGGTGTTGAATATGACCAAGAGCACCCAAGACTCACCACTGGACTGGAACTTTGCCCAAGACTCTTGAACTCTGTGTGCAGACACATTGCTCGGTGTCTGCCCTTCCAGATTGTGGTACCACTGGGCCTATGGGGCCTTGTATTGAATGCAACCCTGTTTTATTGCTCCCCATATAATTCCCCCTGTTCCCCCCCCCCATCCCTCTGTGAATAAATATTTCCCTTTCCTATATTCATTGTACTCTTCTGGTGGGTGTGTGCGTTCACTCTGGGGGGTTTGGAACAGGTGCCCCTGGGGTGGAAAGGGCTTTCCCTGCTGCATTCCTGCGCACGCCTTCTCTTGGCCAGAGCTGCCTGCAGAGCAGACTCCATCTAGGCCACGAGGGCGCTAAAATTACATATACATTTAGAATGCCAGTCATTCAATCAGCATCATGACGCTCAATTTTGAAACTCTTATTCTGCTAAAACCTCCTTAAGAATACTGAGACTTCCCAGTTGGGTGGTGAGACTAATATCTACAAGAAACAGAAGAAGCAGAAGCAGAATTTTTAAACAGAGTTGTTAATCTTTAAAAATGTCATCTTTTTGTGTTCAAGACAAAAAGCTATATGAAACTAAGTTAAGACTGAGAACATACATTGGTAATTTAAGGGTATAAATTACATCCCGCCAATGTTTATCACAAAAACAAGCATTACAAATCTTAACTCTGAATTTCCTGGATTAAGTTTAAAAGAAATCCCAATATTCTAAAGTATGGAAATGCACAGGTCAGACACCCAAACAGCCTTAACTGTGCATGGTGTCACTACAGGACAATGATCACCCAATTATGGCTAGTGCATAATAGTTTAACTTAATCTGGAACCAGACACTAACTGTTAAAGCAGCATTTCTCTTTTTGGCTCATGGTTTCACTACATGGCTGTCCCCCTATGCTGTCAAAGTCCACCATAGGTGATGGAAGCCACTTTGAAAGTGGGCAGTTAATCATGGAATTCTCTGTAGTAAAACATTCACCAGCTTCTCCTGTACAAGTAAATTCCAGTTACGAAGAATGGAGAGGGGAAAAAATTACCATTCATCCTAAAAAAATTATTCCTCAAAACATAGTGAGTTTAACTATATGGTAAGTTTGAAGAGTCTACATCACTCCATTATGTAAGTCATTTGGGAATAATAAAGGGTTTGCTAAATTTCTTAAGGGATAACTTACAAATTCTCAAACAACAACATTAATTCTGGGCCCAAAGTGCACGTGCTATAATTCTGGGGAGTATACACACTCTTCAGACATACAGTGGCTGAATCCCTACTTCCAGAATTATTTCAAGTTCGCATTTAACTATGAAACCACATAATAGATTCTAAATAATGTGAATTACTTAAAACCATTAGTCACCATGCCCAGCATGACTATGTAGCGGTAGCATATTTTCTTAACAGACAAGGAAAGTAAGTGAGGTCCCTTGCTCCTAAACCAGCAAGTTAGAACTCATGCAGATTAGGGGTGGGGGTATGGCAGTGGGCGCTTCTGTCTATCACAGACATTTTCATAGCAGTCACAGATCCACAGGATCTGTGATACGCCCTAGCTTTTACACAGCCTCTTGGACCAAGGGGTCTCATTCTTTCTTAAGAGTAGGCGCTGCAGCCTCATCACCTCAGAGACTGAATCTCTAAGCTTCATGACTCCTGCTTCACACCAGGAGCTCTGCCCAACACCACCTGAGAGACTCCTAGGCCTGGTCTACACTGCAGGGGTGTGAAAAACACCCCCCCTCCGTGAGCGATGCAAGTTTCAGCGCTGTAAAGTGGCAGTGTAGACAGTGCTCCCAGCGCTGGTAGCTACTCCCCTCATGGGGGTGGTTTTTTTTAAAAGCACTGGGAGAGCTCTCTCCCAACGCTGGTGCTGCAACTACACAGCCAGGTACGGCAGCGCTTTGATGTTGGCAGGGAAGACATACCCCAGTCAGAAACTTTTACTCTCTTCAGGGACACAGGCACCTCAGCAAGTATTTGCAGTTACACCAGACAGCCTTTCCAAAACAAAGCAGGGTTTATGAGTCAACTGGAAGACAGCATTGGAAGTCCTTAACACAGAGAAGCAGAGTCCATCCAGCGACACCTGAGCAATCTGCTAGCCACGCTGCTATGGACTCCATTTCAATCTCTGTGTCCCTTTGTCTGTCCATAGTGACAGCAGTCCAGCCTTTCCCGAACGTCAACTCTCCAGCCTGTCACCTCTCAGACCTTTATTCTCGAGCTGGCCTCTGCTCAGCCTTCCTGCTGAGAGGTGGGGAGAAAGCCTCTTTCCTCTTTGTTATTGATTGCTAGGTGTCAATGTGCTGTCCACCAGGAGTTTCCATGGTCTTCCCAGATATTCCATTGACATCGGTTAGCCTCCACCAATCCTTTAATGGCCCAGTAAGTCCACCCCAGACATCTAGGCAGCACACACACTTCATGCCTCCTGCACTGCCCCAAAAGCAGATTTAACCCGTTAGCCCCCACTGGGTAGCAATGCAAAGTACAGGGGGAAACTGAAGCACACACAGGATTCATAAAAAAAAAAAGATTACAGAAAATTCCCATTTCATCACAATAGCACATATCACTGTGATATTCAAGAGCATCATTCTGGTGGAAGGCTTTATCAAAAAAAAAAAAAAAATGAGAAAGATCCATTTAATACTTTGAGCTAAACATACTCTGCTCTCTTCCAGCAAGGAGTTCCACAACAGGATCTCTGCTGCCAAAGTTTGTCAGAAGGAAGAAAATGGGGTGATCTCACTTCCCTCTAGTAATCTTTCAGAGCTCAGAAATGATACATATCCAGCCATTTTCAGATAGAAAGATGGCTGGCTGAATGCAGGATTAGGCAGTAAAGGAGAACAGCAGCAGGGATCCTCAGAATTGTCTTCTGGATTGGAGCAAGGGGAAGAGGGTATTCATCCAAAACATGGACAGTCATTTTTAAAAGACAAATTGTTTCATTTGAGGGGGAAATGTCTGAATTCGTTAGGCTGCAACGCTGGCACATTTTCATCATGCCAAATGCTGTAAGTGGCAGGAGGGCAGAAGAGGCTCCTATAAACACCCTCACATAGAATATCAGGGTTGGAAGGGACCTCAGGAGGTCATCTAGTCCAACCCCCTGCTCAGAGTAGGGCCAATCCCCAACTAAATCATCCCAGCCAGGGCTCTGTCAAGCCAGGCCTTAAAAACCTCTAAGATGGAGAGTCCACCACCTCCCTAGGGAACCCATTCCAGTGCTTCACCACCCTCCTAGTGAAATAGTGTTTCCCAATATCCAACCTAAACCTCCCCCACTGCAACTTGATCCCACTGCTTCTTGTTCTGACATCTGCCACCACTGAGAACAGCCAAGCTCCATCCTCTTTGGAACCCCCCCTTCAGGTAGTTGAAGGGTGCTATCAAATCCCCCCTCACTCTTCTCTTCTGCATCCAAGGGCTAAAAGAGTATGTTGCTGTTAAGGCCTGGTCTACACTTAAAAGTTAGGTTGCATAGCTATGACATTCAGGGGTCTGAAAGATGTACACAGCTGAGCCCTGTAGCTTTGTCAACTTAATACCTGGTGTAGACGCAGCGAGGTTGACAAGACTACTTCCCTTGAGCTAGCTAGGAAACTGGAATTCCTACAGCAACAGAGGGGAAAAAACCAAAACAAAACAAAAAACACCACACAACAGGCATTTACAGAGATATAACTACAGTGCCGTAGCTGTACCACTGTAGCACCCATAGTCTAGACATGGCCTGAGACTAAGCTGCCAGATAACTTTTAGCTAAAGTTGAGCAATACAATTAACAACATAACCACACTTATTTTCCACTCAGGAGCCCTCCACAAAGAAGTCGTCAGGCTCTGGACCAAGGTAAATGTCACATTGTAATATATTATTTAACAAAATTATAAAGAAACCACAGTGGGGGGTGGGAAATGGGGTGGGGTTTTAAGCTTTCTTTGGCTGGGAAGCTATTGAATGTTAGAGCCAGGGAAACTAATGAACATTTACTTACACCAAATTAAGTCTGAATTATTTGCAACAGGTCTTCAGAAATAAAGGTCACTTACACAGACCAGAAGAATGTCCCAGCTTTCACCCCTTGCTTGGTAGCAGTAATCCATATCTAATGAGGAAAATATAAAAGGATTATAATAGTACTCAAGTCTTGATTTAAAAAAAGAAAATTAAAGCAAACTTTTTCAAAACGTTTTCCAACCATAAACAAGGAAGTAAAGTGTAGCCTTTAGAATCTCATCTCAAATTTGAGCATTTGTAAGAAGAGACGCTGTTCTATACAGATTTTGGGGAAGTGAATTATTCTTTAGTCAGCCATGTTGAGGTATGCAGTGTTGTAGCCAAGTGGTCCCAGGATATGAGAGAGAGAGGGAGAATTAGTAAGGTAATATCTTTTATTGGACCAACTTCTGTTGGAGAGAGAGAGACACACAGACAAGCTTTTGAGCTTACACAGAGCTCCTCTTCAGGTCTGGGAATTATGAAGAAGAGCTCTGTGTAAGCTCAAAAGCTTGTCTCTCTCTCCCTCACCAACAGAAGTTGGTCCAATAAAAGATATTACCTCACCCACCTTGTCCTGCAGCCACGTGGAGGGTCATTTTATACTTTTCTTCCATTTCACCTTAAATCTCCATTACTCCTCTTTCACAGGAAGTGATGTAGCTGCGTGGCCTACATGAGGCACTTCTAGCCATCAAAGGACAGCAATATCCCATTTTGGCCTCTTTCTGATCAAAACTGGGAGAACACCAATTTAGCAAACAACTATCAAAAATTTCAGAGTAGCAGCCATATTAGTCTGTATCCACAAAAAGAAAAGGAGGACTTGTGGCACTTTAGAGACTAACCAATTTATCTGAGCATAAGCTTTCGTGAGCTACAGCTCACTTCATCCAACGTGAGCTGTAGCTCATGAAACCTTATGCTCAAATGAATTTGTTAGTCTCTATAGTGCCACAAGTCCTCCTTTTCTTTTTGTCAAAAATTTGTTACTCAAAACTAGAAGACATGCTTGGAAGATTTTCTTCAACAAAAAACAAAAAAAACCCACACACTTTGGCTGAACAAGAAATAAATAGCTTCCAGTGGTCACGTATTGGAAAATACCTCTTAACTCGGAACCTTCTGTGTCAATATATGTTCATCATCATCATCTTCTAGACAGTTGCCTGTGCATGAATTATTCCACAGCCACATCCTGAATTTTCTACACACATCTTACTTTAGTCTTAACTGAACTAATTTAATGAAGTGTTTAAGTGCTATGAAAATGGAGATTTTTATATTTGAGACTGTTAATAAACATTTAACCTAGGTATATTGTTCTCATTACACAAGGATATTAATAAGCACCTTCACTCCTCCCTTCAATCCACTTTTCTCCCCTTGAAAAGCTCCATAGTTGATCTCTGCACCCTCAATGCCTCCAAACCTTATTTCTCAAGTTTTTTTCTCTCTTTTACTGTTTGTTTACAGTTGTTGGCCAGAAAATAAAGATCAATCAAGTCCTCCAACAGTAGCTAAAGCTATGTACCAATCCTAATTATGATTACTACTGAAACTAACCATGACCCCAATGAAGTGAGCTCTAGCTCACAAAAGCTTATGCTCAAGTAAATTTGTTAGTCTCTAAGGCGCCACAAGTCCTCCTTTTCTTTTTGCAAATACAGACTAACATGGCTGCTACTCTGAAACCGGTCATATTTCTAGGTAGTGATTCTAAGCACATCCCCCAAGAGACACCCTCCTTCTGACCAAGCTAGTAAAATGGAAGTAGCTTTGACAGATTAATTATTAGGATTGGCACACATTGCCAAGGCATCCTGCGTATCAGCCGAGATGTTGATAGTTGGTTTTAATTCTGATCCTCTGCCCAGCCTCTTTACAAAAGTCCTGCTGAAAGGCATATACAGATCAGGGCATGTTCTGTGAACACCACAGTTTTGCTTGGAATAGGAGTCTCCATGCATAAGACCTGTCTACTTTTCAACGTTATGCTCACATGAAGCCTGCATCTGAAAGCCCTCTGTGTGCGAAACGCCCACTGAAGTCCATGAAGACTTCTACATATAACAGCCTTACTGGACTGAGTTTAAGAGGTGACAGGAGACAGCCCAGTAGAGTTAAATCCTCTACATTATAACTGTTCTGTGAATAGATACAAGGGTAGCAGGAGCAGTGGCAGTACAAGCTTCCCGACACTGTACTCGAGCAACCTGTCCTATCGCTGAGGAACTAGTTCTGCCTCCATGCCTACCTAACAGTGGTGAGACTGCAATTATATTCGTATTGGAACATGGACTCAGTAGACCTGAAATTAGTCCAACAACTCCTCAAACAATGAGCACTCAGAAGTCATTAAAGACTAACTACTCATACGGTCGATATTTGAACTGATGCCTTACGGAAAGGGAAGCGGGTGTCTGAATCAGTTTCTTATCCTTGGCAGACTACCATCATGATAAATTTAGCTCTATGCTACACGGACAATAAGATACTATAGGATCATTTGAAAAACTACTTTGGTTTATTTTTGTAGAACTAAAAGGAAAAAAAAAAAAGTTTGCCGTAATGCAATTTCATGCCAAGATCCACAACAACAACAAAAAATTGGAAGCAATATTTCAGGGCATCTGAAGAGGAGACTGCAATGGTCATCCAGATGTAACATATAGATGCACAGTTTAACACCAAACCAAGTTTAGGATTACAACAGACATATTAGACCGAATTCAGTACCCTAAAAGAGCAGGATATAATTGTCCCCCACCCCTACTCCTCCCAATGGATAACATAATATAATTAAATGGACACTACAAATGATTTTAGCCTAAATGCCAATTGTAGACAACAAAAATAAGGCTGACATCCTATCCCTCCCTCCAGAACAGCAAGAGTTGAGAACAAAGCATGCGGGTTATCTTTGAACATCCTCCCTCACTGGTTTGTGTCACAACTTTAAAGTTATATAAACCTCAAAGTCCCTGTACTGTACCTATAAATTTAAATGTATTTTATAATCCTCTGTGACGAGCATGTTTGTTCAGGTCAGTTATCCTGCAGTTTGCTGTGTTTGATTTTGCAAGGTCAGCATCATTTGTGAGTTTAAGTCATTTATTTGTTATACGTAAATACACCAGTTTTAGCTGCTAGTGGAAACTATATCATGTAACATGCATGTACCTTATATTACATCACACCACACCCTGTATCGCAAGCTATAGTAGGTCTATATTATTAAAGTACCCTACTAGCACAGAGGAGAGAGGAATAACATTTAAAACATTATCCAGCATTCCCTATTACTGTGTATCACAAGAATTAGAGTATGTTTAATTTCTACAGCGCAGAGAAGTCTGTTGTATTAAGGACCCAAAGATTCAGCTCTAGTGCAAAAGCCAGTACTCAAATCCAGCTTAGAAGATAAACGATTTTGCATGTTTACAGGGTCATATATTAATGCCTTTAAACACCTCTGAATTACAGTATTACTCTATTTCTTTTATTAGTAGGTAGACACAAAGAAGTTAAGCGACTTGTTCAGCTTTATACAGGACATCAGTGGCAGCACCCAGGAACAGAACTTAGGAGTCCTCAGAACCCCTAGTCTCCTGGTCAAACTGCTAGACAATACTGCCTTTGTGTATGTACATTACTACAAGGAAAATCAATTGGCATGGCTCCTGGACTAGATTGTGAAAGCCAGCAAAGTGCAACATCTATTTTTAATCTTTTGTGGAAAAATAAGTTCCAAATCACTTCATAAAGCTTTCCCAGTATTTGTTGCATTATGAAAGTACGGGCAAAAGCACATCCTAGGCCAAGGCCAATATAAAGTAAATGCACTGCATTTTGGCTCTTGTGGGATCACTGTACAAACACTTCTTCTGCAAGCTGGCCAAGGAGGGAAATTCTGGTCAGAAGCAGAGGTACTGTATACACCATCTGTGGTTGAGGAGAGGTAATGTCTGGGTGGGAAATCCCTTTCTCATTAAGAAATGGCCCCGGGGGGGGGGGGGGGGGGAATTGCACAGTAACTTACAGGGTTTCTGAGGTAAATCTGCATTCAAATTTGGTACAACTATGTAGAATTAAAACCAGAGCTGTTTCATGTGTATCCACTACCAAAAAGGTAAAATATACAGCAACCCCTTCCCTACCATGCACCTTTTATCTGACTGAGATAATTATGTGACTAAGTAGTTTAGCACAATTGCCCTCTGGCACAGTCAGACATTTTTGGTATCAGAAAGCTATTACCTAGTAATTGGCTGAGATAGGGTCAGACACACAGGGTGGATTTGCCAATTTAAAGCCAAAAAAGTTGCTTATGGAATGAAATTCTTTTGGATATCCATTTTCTCCCTATTGACCATGAAGGATCAAGAAAATATCATTTTAAAACAATTGATAGGTTTTTACAATAGAAAGGCTGGATGCAGCTTCCTGCAGAGCCCCATCTCTCTCCTTTTAATCTCACCATTTTATCAATACTGTTCCTATGTTGGTTGTGAGAGACTATTTGAGTAAGCTATGAAGCTCCTTATTCCCTCAGGAAATATTCCAACTGCCTCCATGCTGCCAGTCCCTCCTAGCCTGAGCTTGATCCTTTGATAGCCAATGCAACATATTCCTATTAAACAGGGGCAAATCTGATATGTTTCAAAAATAGAGATTGCTTAGATGTAGGACTTGTTTTTCCCCCTGAAACTGACATTTCTAAACTATGTAGTACTTGGACCTAATGTCTAGAGACTATAAACACAGCACTGAGACACAACATGTATTCCAGTGACTCATTAATATACAGCAGCTACAAGTAAGGTGGTGGTTTAGGAACATGATGTTCCTTTTGGAGCCTCAGCTGGCCAGCAGCACAGTTCAGTGCTTCTCACTAGGCCCTTCTGAACTCTTCAAGTTCAAAAAAACCACCACACCCCCTAGAATTGTTAAATGCTTCCAGTCTCAATTTAAAGTGAAAGTAAAACTTCAAAAAAAGCCAGCCAGCCATGACACAGGAGACAAATCCAGGCTAATGACCAGAAATGCTACAAAAGAGCCTATGTGTTGTACTGCAGTTTTTATACAGCCATGATTTAAAAGTTAGTGGACAAAAAGCTGGAAAAGTACAATGCCTTTTTTGGAAGAAAGTGTGGGCCTACTGATTCCTTCACTGTAGGATAAGTGGCATTCACCCATATGGGTTTACTCCTGAAAAACAGGAAGCTTAAAAACTTCTACAAACCAGATTTGGCATTGAATGAAGATTTTGAGCTTCATTAAAAAAAGATCAGTGCTGTACACTGAAAATAAAGCTTTTAAGAGTGTAAGTCATCCAGAAGGGTTTATCCTCTAAGAGAGGCTCCAAAACTGGGAAATTTCTCTGGGACACTACAAAACCTTGCCATAGGTCCTGGAGATCCAACACACTTTGCATTTTTATTACCCATTTCTATTTGCCTTTTTAAACAACTTATTCCTGTAGTAGAAGCATTGGTTGAGGAGGGAAGGAAGGGGCTAGTCTACTGATAAGGCTAGAGTGTGATTTCCATGGTTCATAGAGCATATAAACTATTCTACACAAGAAAAATACACCATCTGATCAGTATTTTCAACAATGAATATGGCTTTGACTACTGGTTAAGAGACCTTTGAGATTTGTTCTTATGGTTAGACTAGAGGTCATAAAAAACACTGAGAAGGGAACTGCAAGCATCAAGAAACAGTTTTTTAGTGCCTCCTTTGAGACTACTGGCCCAGATGCCCATTATCTCTATGTGGATATCAGCTAAGGATAAGACATTTTATTTGCACATGGATGGTACCATGTGCCACTTTTTTAAATAAAGAATAGTAAAATCTTGTTTTCAGTACTCTGAGAACTAGATTGTTGAATTCACATGATCAGGTTTTAAATGCTACTTATTGCACCCTGAAATATTTACAAAAACTAGCATAGGGGGTTTTTTTTACATGCCCTCAAGTTACCTTCCGATAAATACTCCGTTGGAAATATAAAATACAAGTTATCTGCCAAATCCCACTGATTTCACATGGTGATCTGTGTGTATTCTTATGAGATGCTGATCACTGAAGTGAACTTTTTAATTATAATTATTACACAATCATCCAAAGCCTGCACTGACCCAATTCTCTACCCTGCCTTTCCACCCAGGATAGGATATTTCTGAACCACACAATTCAAAACAATTCAAGTCACCCTGCCCCATAACGCCGTACTGTAAAGCATGTAACCCTCAGGAAGCTTGCCCTGACACACACTTTACTTTATCTTATTCCTAATTTCACTGTGTCACCTTGACCAATTCAGCTCCCTCGTTGAGTTTTACATCCACCAGATAGTTAGAGAAAGCAATAGGCTAACTCTGGGTGGGAGCAGGACTAAGCTATAGAAAACTTTTTACTTATACAGAGTTGTAGAATAGCTTTCCTCAACAACACCTTTCGTTATTTGTAGTTTACTGGTTGCTCTCCAAATTTCCTTGAGTTTGCTAAAAAGATTAAACTCTGAGGTATCCAAAACTGTATTTGATATTCTTGTGACCTCACCAGTGGCAGACAGAAAGGGTCCCTTCCACCCTGCTTATGTACATGTAGTTTAAGAGCCGTTTGGGTTTTTTTGGCCATCTTATTTTCCACCCTCTCCACCAATGGGCCTCTGTCAGGGTTACTGCTTTCACAAGCCTCTCCTCCCTCATTGAGTTTCTGCGGTTAGGGGTTTTTCCTCCCTTATGTATTAACTTGCATTTTACCAGGTAGGGTTTCAATTTCTTATTTTAGTAATGCTTTTTTTCCTTAAACTTCTCTAGACCAATCACATTATTTCACAAAAAGAAAAGGAGTACTTGTGGCACCTTAGAGACTAACCAATTTATTTGAGCATGAGCTTTCGTGAGCTACAGCTCACTTCATCGGATGCATACCGTGGAAACTGCAGAAGACATTATATACACACACAGAGACCATGAAACAATACCTCCTCCCACCCCACTGTCCTGCTGGTAATAGCTTATCTAAAGTGATCATCAAGTTGGGCCATTTCCAGCACAAATCCAGGTTCTCTCACCCTCCGCCCGCCCCCCCCCCCCCCACAAACTCACTCTCCTGCTGGTAATAGCCCATCCAAAGTGACCACACTCTTCACAATGTGTATGATAATCAAGGTGGGCCATTTCCTGCACAAATCCAGGTTCTCTCACCCCCCTCCAAAAACCACACACACAAACTCACTCTCCTGCTGGTAATAGCTTATCCAAAGTGACCACTCCCCCTACACTTTATTTCAGTATCCTCAATAGTGTTTTCAGCTCCAACCAGTGCCATCTGAGAGCTTAACTCCGTCAGGACATTAATTGTTCCATAACTCCCCCATAATCGTGTCACCACCATTTCTCATGGCCCTTAGTTTAGAGTCTTTAGCCACTTTTGATTGCCAGTGACAGTATTCTGGAACACACTTGTAAGAACTATCTGGTCTATATCCCACTCAACACAGCAGGTGATGTGGCATCTACAGTGCTAAGTCAATCTTCAGCACTTAAGTGGTCTTTCATATTCAAACACTGTATGAAGCCAGGCCCTGTCTTTTACATTCTTTCCATTTTGGAAAGAAAAAAGTGGTGGCAAATATTTAGATTGCACCTAATTCTCATTGAATTTCAATGCAAAATAACTGCTTTGAGGTCCCTTTGAAAACTACAGCCTTGTAGCTGAAGAACTACTGGCCCAGGGTAAAGGTCCAAAGCTAGTTTAAAATTCAAGATCAGATGTTTTTCTTGGAAGATATTATCTTGTTCAACTGGAGCATGAATTAATTCAGGGAAGTGTTATGGCTTGTGTTATGCAGGAGGTCAGAGTAGGTGGTGATCATAATTGTCCCCTTGGTCTTAAAAATAAATAAATACATAAACTATGAAAGTTGTGTCATGTTACAAATCTTGTGTGTTAATATGTTCCATCAGTATCTCTCACACACACAGTACCAGAAGTTGTGGGGGGAAGGAGGGGGTTTCCTGGTCCTGCTCACAGGCCAGAGGGCTCTGTAGAAAAGTGTGAAAGCAAAGCCAGTCTGAAATAAAAGTTCATTTAAAGCTAAGCAAGATGAGTTTTGTCTCACTGCCTTAGGGAGCAGCCTGTTCACACGCTCTCTCTGATTCTGGGGTCGTGTATTATTGTTCTGAATTCTAAGAAATAAAAGCAGCACAACCTTCCAGCAACAGTATATGTTTTTATCTAATTCTGTGTGTGTATGTTTAGAACAGAACTAAAACCTGACAAACCTGTAATGTGCAAATTAAAGGGAAACGCTATAGAATCATAGAACTATATGGCTAGAGGGGACATCAAGAGATCTTCCAGTCCAGGGATACTCAGTTCTCAGAGGTTCAGGAGCAAAATTAGCAACCAACATTCCCAAAAGAGTCACAATAGTGTGAATTCATTGTTTCATTTACTATTTTACACACACACACAGAAAAATTATTGACCAAGTTTTATTCTGGAACATAATACCCTGATTGGTGAATAATTAAAATCACACAGTGTTTGAATATCACGTGCTGCAAAGAGCCACAGGAAACACATTAAAAAGCCACATGTGGCTCACAAGGCTCAGTCTGAGTATCACTGTTTTAGTCCATTCCCCTCCACTGAGGCAGAATTACATATACTTTGGACATATGCCACACTCTGAAAATATATTGATTTGAGTTAAACTGTGCGGCCTAAAACAAGATATTTCTAACTACATCTAGTTCACAAGTACCAACAAGAGCCATGTTGCATAATCAATGGTTTTACTATTCTGAAAAGCAAGAGCCAACTCAAAAGTTACATTAAAATGACAGAAGCTGGGCCAGATGTCAGGAGATTAGGTTCAAATTGTTCACAGATGTATTTTTATTGCTACTATTATTGGCTGTATTCCAAAGCACAGGAGAAAAAAATGTCTGAAAACTTACTGGTTGACCTCCCCACCATCTGTGATTGAATTTCTCTCGCCCTCGAAGACTGAAGCTGGCATCAAATACAGGGTCATACATTGAATTGCCAACAATTCCATGTGATTCAGGATAGAGTCCCTTTGTGCAGAAGTAGATTAAATTAGTGAACCTTTAGTACACGTTAAAATGCAGTTCTGCACAGTTATCCACAAATACCACTAAATTCTTTAAGAATGGAAAACTGGGTATGCCTGTAAACTTCAACCGAATTAGAGATCTTAGTTTTAAGATTAAAAAAAATGTTTAGTGCTTTAGATATTCATTAAAGCAGTACGAGATCATTTGCATATCCTGATCTTGTCTTAAAGCATAGCTACTTCAGCAGTTAGCTACTTTAAAAGTGACAGAAAGTCCTTTTAAAGTAATACTTTCAGTTCATCTTTGTAAAATATTCTGGTGACAGTAAATGGTGGCAATAATAATAAATAAATAATATAGCTAGCATTTACATTTCATCATGTTTTATCTTCGTATTGCTTCACAAGCGTAACTTAATCCTGAGCACTCCTGAGAGATGAGTAAGTATTATTCCTAGCATAAAAAAAAAGGAGGAACTGAGGCAAGTCAACTAAGTGACTTGCATTCAAAGCCACAGTGGGAATTAATGTCAAAGTTGTCATTAGCACTCAGGAGTTCCTAGTTCATAGCCCTGCACTCACACCAAGGCTAATATTGAATATGTGGGCCACATAATAAGCTGGTATAAATTGCATAGTTCCACTGACTTAATTTCAATGGGAAAAAAACCAAACCACAGATTTACATCAACTGAGGGTCTGTTCTTGTGACTTCAAATTTATTTCCGTAAGAACCGTAAGCTGTAGTTACAGAAAAGGAGTATGAATCACTTCAGTACAGGAGTGGGAAGGGTAAAAAAAAAAAAGCAGCAGGCTATAATAAATGCTTTGCATTTATACTGCACCCCCTTATCTAAGAATCTCAAAGTACTTTGATGCTTCCCCCACTCCATTTGAAAAACAAAAAAAAAACAAAAAACCACAGCTTAAGTATAAAAAGTGATTGACCACATTAACCAGTTTTCATTTAAAAATTCCTCCCTCACAATTCCCAAGTTTGTAAGTGATTTGCAAGTCCCTTTAATTATATTCAAGAAATCCCCCTCAAAGACTTACAGTAGCCAGGGTGTACAAGTTAGGGAAGGTTTTTGTAGGATATACAGGTCTCATATAGGGAGAATGTGTTCCACAAGATCCTGAAAGTACAACAGGAAATACAAGTGTTAAAAAATAGGACTGTCATACACTGAAGGCAGAAAGATAGGAAGACCTTTGCTTAATTAACAAATACCAAGAAACATGTTTGAACCAATTTAAATAAACATGACTCTATTGCTTAAGCATAGAGGCCAACACTGCTAAAGCACACGTATTAAATAGACACGCATGGCCTAAAATATGACAACACTTTTCCTCGTACAAAAAGATGGAGAAATAATTTGGCAATAGATGTATAAAACGAGGTAGATTTAAAAGAAAAAAATGCTTCCCTTTTAATTAGTACTTCAGATCATTTTCACTACAAGTTTGCCCATATTAGCAGTAAAATAACTCCAGAAAATTCATGCTAATTTCAGGTGACAAACACCTGTATTAATCAGTCTGAAACTATAATTCCAGAGTTGTCACAGGGAAATTTTCACCAGACTTCCCATTTGCGTGCAGTAGTGCCCACAGCTGCTGCTACACATGTTGAATTCAAGATTAGGTTTGCTTAGCAAAACAAACAAAAAAAACTGCACTTGTTCTGGGAGGCTCTCCCAAAAAAACAATGCACTTCTGCCATTCTTATGTTATTGTTCTGCATTGCTCCAGTCTGTCTCTTTCAGGCCTAATCAAACTGTATCATTTAAGCCAATGTGACTTTTGCCATTCGACTTCACTGGGAACAAGAACAGGCCTTTAGATTGTTAGGCCTTTGGGCCGGAAAGCCAGCTGTGTTTGATGCAGCTCTTCTACTGCATAGTACCTTGTTGGTTTATGGTGCTATACAAACAATGAAAACAATATAAGAACAAGAGATTGCCGTAGCAGTTTGTTCTAATAAAACAGATTTACTTACTTAGTTTTTCAATGTTGGGCATGACCTTACTCCCTTTCTTCATGTATGATGCACGAAAGCCATCGACAGAGAAGATGATCAAAGGAGGGCGAACAAAACTGAAACAAAGACTATGTTAACATATCCAGAGTTGAAAGGAGTATTTCAAAAACTATTTTGTATGCTCATTCAGTCAGACTAATGAGAGTTTAAACTACTACAACAGTTAGAAGTCTATAAATTTTAGAGCTGGTAGATCAGTATAGTTTAGTAATATTTATATTTCAGTAACACCCAGAAGCCCAGATCAGGATCACAATCCTATTGTACTGTTGCTATAAAGACCCATACAAAGACATGGTCCCTGTCCAGAAGAACTTATCATCCAGGAAGGTAAGTGATGTACACAGGGCTGGATAAGAGGAATACGGTCAAATACATACATTTTTACACATATATAATTGCAATTAAAAAAAAACCACACACATTCCACAAGCACAAATCTTTTCTGTTTTTGTGAAGAGCAAGGGTCACAAGAAGTTTAATGTCCACGCACAGTATGTGAGAGACTAGCTGCTCTAACACAGTAAAGGAGTACTCATTTTGTTATTTTTTCATAGAACAAAGAGCCACATTGCTCCTCTTGAGATGCAAACACAGCCAGAATGTAGAAGTTTCCCAAAGCTCATGCAGAGGCAGGGAAAGCAACTTCTTCAAACATGGGTGCCCAATATTAGGTATCCACAGTGAACTTATTCTTAGGCACCTAAAGTCTTAAGTACCCATAGCGCCCACTTAAGTCAATAGGAGCTGTAGATGCTCGGTATTTCTGTGAAAGAGTCCCCTTATTTAGGTATCTAAATTTAGATTTAGGCCTTGATTCAGCAAGTTACCTAAGTACATGCCTAAATTTTAAACATGTGAAAAGTCCAGGGGTGCCAGAACAGGGAGGTCAGGGGTCCATGACCCTCCCACTTTTACTGGCCATAAGAGCGAGCGACAGAAGGAGAGGGTAGAGCCTTAGGGAGAAGGGACGGCATGAGGGTGGGGCCACAGTTCAGGTGCTGGTGGCCCCCCACACTTTTAGGGACTTTCCATCGCTCCTGAAACAGTCCCACTGGGTTCAATGAGACTACGCACATGCTTAAAAGTTATTCACATGCTGAAAGTGTCTTGCTGAATCATGCTCTAAATCAGTTAAGTTTCAGAATCTAAATCATAGGTGCAGGAACTAGGGGTGCAGGGGGTGCTGCAGGTTTTACGCAAGGCCCCGCGCCACCGGGGTCCTGGCTGCTAGCCCCAGCCTCGGCCCCCTTACCTCTCTTCAAGTCCCCCCTCCCAGAGCCATGGCCCTGCTCCTGCCCCAGCTCGGGGGGAGGAGGGGGGGGAGGGTCGTAGGTAAAATGTTTGGGGACCACAGCTTTACAGTTACCCTGACTTTCAGCACCCCCACTATCAAAAGTATTCCAGTGCCACTGAATCTTATTTGTTTTTAAATACTGTATAAGACAGGTACCTTTGGGTGCCATGTTTAAAGAAAATTGGCCTGAAGGCTGCTCACATCAGGTCGGATACTTATTGTCACAGGAGCCAATACTTATTGAAGTCAAAGGAAAGACTTCCACTAAATTAATTAGGTATTTGTTCAGGTGCATGATCAGTCAGTGAAATGGGCAACTTTATCAACCCATGGCCAGTGGCTATGAATTAGTCAGCTCTTTTAACAAATGTCTTCTGCACAACTTCAAAATAAAATGTGCTTACCCAGCTGGGCATTCAGGAGATTTTATTTCTTCACAGTCGTCATCCACCCAGTGAGTCTCTCCTACGTGGAAAGGAAGTCATCATTTTTTAGAATAATTGTCAATAGAGTTACAAATTGTACCAGACTACCAAAAAACCACTCACACAACAGGTCATACTGTCATACTTTGTGAGCAACATGTTTTTACACCCACTGCTCTCCTAGGCAGCAGTATGAATGTGCTGATTACCTGCCAATGTTCAATAAGACCAGCTAAAGTACAAATTAGCACCTGTTTAAAGCATGACTTCAAATCTGAGTAAAGGGATTTCCTCTTGATCCCATTAGAAAGTTTTCACACGGTTTGAACATTAAAAAGTTAGAGCACAAAAGCAGCAACTAGTATGAAAGTATAATGCTAACAAATTGTTAATTTCATAGCCTAGATGGAACTGAACCCCTTTCAGACACTTTGTTACTATAGTATTAGGTTGTATAGTCAATTATTTTCCACTACGTTTTTTGCTACTGTTCCCACTGCACGCTCAGACTTGGGACATTCTTCTGTCCTATGAAAGTACAAAGTAAGTCAGATCATCAGACACTGCTGCTTGCTTTATGACATTGGTGTTATTAAAAGGAATTGTACTTCCTCAAAAAAAAAAAAAAAAGCAGATGCATAGAATACAATTTTGAACAGCAGCAATCCCAGTTGGCCCTGATAAGGGAGAACAAGAGAGACAGAGGGACTCAAGAAGAATGAGATCTTGGCATAAGCAAGAGATGTGAAGTATTTGTTTGAGTGGAACAAGAATTAGAGTGTCACATTTAATATGAAAAGACAAGTAAATTTGTAACCAATAACATGGAGATGCTGTTCTTATGTAAAGGTCAGTCCTGTAATGGTGCCCGGGTTACAGCAATCTTTTGTTATTGGCTGGCTAAATGATGACTGTGTTCTATGTACATTAAAACGAGGGATGGCTTTAACTACTGTACTCGCTCTCTCCTATCTTTCTAGGGAAAGGCACCTCAAAAGGCAGGAACTGGAAACTACACCTAGCATTTAACCACAATTAATCTGCAAGGGTTTCTTCAGAGTTGGGAAGAATGCAATCTGCTAAAACTTGCTGGAGGAGGCATATTTAGTTTTCCTTCCCCACTGCAGAACTGGAGATGAGGGAGTAGAGTCTGCACTCAGTTACGCTGGTATGTATCTGAACTATTCTCCTCACCTTCTAAACGTATGCAGTTGCTTGGCAGAAAGGAAGTGGGGAAGAAAATGAAGATTCCAAAGAAAAACCTTTGTGAAAGTGAGTCGTTGGGGAGGCTAACAATCAAGTGAGACTGATCAATAGGTAAAATAGGTAAATCCTATTGAATCATGGAGAAGTGTATTGAAGCAAGGCCAAATGCCCAGAAGATGCACTCAGGGGCTCGCTCACCTACACATCTACCAATGTGATAAATGTCATCATATACCAGCAATGCCCCCCTAACATGTACATGAGCCAAACTAGATAGTCTCTACGCAAAAGAATAAATGGACACAAATCTGACATCAGGAATTATAACATTCAAAAACCAGTAGGAGAACACTTCAATCTCCCTGGTCACTCAACAACAGGGGCAAGAGGCAATTCTTCAACAACTTCAAAAACAGACTCCAACATGAAACTGCAGCACTGGAATTAATTTGCAAACTGGACATCATCAAATTAGGCCTGAATAAAGAGTGGGAGTTGTTGGGTCATTACAAAATCTAATTTCCCCTACTGTTACTCACACCTTCTTGTGAACTGTTTGAAACAAGTCGCTCTCATTACCACTGCAAAAGTGATTTTTCCTCCCTTGGTATCTTACTGTTAATTGAATTGTCTCATTAGACTGACCTCCCACTTGGTAAGGCAACTCCCATCTTTTCACGTGCTGTGAATTTATACCTGCTACTGTATTTTCCACTCCATGCATCTGATGAAGTGGGTTCCTGCCCACAAAAGCTTATGCCCAAATAAATTTTAGTCTCTAAGGTGCCACAAGGACTCCTCGTTATTTTTGCTGATAAAAACCAACACGGTTACCACTTGGAAACCTGTCAGATAGAGGAGGTGCACCTACATATGGCAGGACATGTTCCAATAGGATCAAGATTACTATGGAAATGAAACCTTTACGGCCCACTCACCACGCCACTGAGATAATGATTATTGAAGCTATTTCCATTAAAAAAAAAAAAGGAGTTAGCTGTAATTAAAGGGAACACAAAGATCTAATCCTGCACGTACCTACTCTATGTAATCGTGTGTCACCCTTCCCTTGCCCTTCCACCATGTGTCTGTGGCATCTTGTCTTACATCAAAATATAAGTGCTTCAGGACAGAGACTCTTATGGTTTGGGTTTTGTTGTAAACAGAACACCCAGCAAAGCTAAGCCCTGGTCCTTATTGAGACCACTAAACAGCACTGTATTCACTGTAATACAATCGAGCACATCTAAACTATTTTTTTTTTTTGCTTTACAACACACTACAAAGGTGTTTTCGAATCCATCTCAGCATGCAGAATCCTTTCCTTCTCCACTCAGCCTGTCAGTATCACTTCCAACTGACACAAAGCGTTCCCACCATCACCAAATCCGAAACACATTGCTTCCACAGAACTGACAGCACCTGTGAGCCATGGGCACAGGAAACTAGACCTGTCCCCCACACCCGCAAAAGAACAGAAAATGAAATGTGTATGATGTGGAGGAGGGGCAGGATGGAGGTGCTCTCACAAAAAAATACTTGGCATTACCCACAGGGCTGGCCTCTATCAGTTCAGGCTAGATAAAGGGACAGAAATATGTACCTTTGCATACAGCTTGATAATTAGTACAACAGTCTCCTCTGGTCAAGCAGTCTTCAGAGCAATGACAGGCATTCTCTTCATTCCTTGCCTCTCCACAGCGATCTTTGGTACATTCCCAGCCTCGAGCTAAAATATTCACACAGTAAGTGAAAACGTGAAAGAAGATATTTTTTAAAAGGGTCCCCAGCACTCAGTTGAACATCCCAGTGAAGTTAGCCCAATCATTACAGTCGGCTTTGGAAATCTGCGATCTGCACAGTGTTTGAAATCGATGAGTTGACTATAAACAAGAGAAGACGCGAGCCACAGAGGGGTGTGAAGTTTTGCGTGCTTCCCCATTCACAAGCAGGGAGTTTTATCACTCTCTGATCCTGTCAGTTAAGCCATTTTCCAAACATAATACCAGCAAAAGTATCACTAAAATATTGTTAAGGAATTTCTCTCCCCTTCCCCACTAACCCTCGAATGAGGGATATGGTGAGGGGTCTGGAGCATAAGTTACAAATATTAGCACGTTAAGGGCTATACTTAACATACCAAACACCACCACCCCCCTCGCCGCTGCTCCCCCCCCACACTTAGCTTTAGGAATCCACTATATTCAGTGACCATTACGTAGATGGAGGGATGTAAAAGGGAGCAACATGACATGCAACTGGAGGTTTTACTCATGCCAAGCTCCTCAACACACGAAATACGAAGATGGAAGGAGCCCCTTTATCAAAGCTAATTGGGTGAGAGTCTGTGCTGCACCCTGAAGAGACAGAGCATAAAACCTGCTGCCCAGGGCAAGGTGGCTTATAAGTGACCCTTCCAATCCTGGAGAGGCCATCCACATAACTGACAGTCCTGAAGGCATGTCCAAGTTGGGCAGCACAGGCACCGACTCAGTGGGTGCTCCAAGGCTGGAGCACCCATGGGGAAAAAATGGTGAGTGCTGAGCACCCTCCAGCAACCACCTTATGAGCTCCCCGCACCCCACCCCAGCACCTCCTGCCCACTGGCAGGCCCCGTGGATCAGTGCCTCCTGCCCACCACAAACAGCCCAAGGCCAACACGCAGTTCCTGGAGCCCAGAACTATGCTCAATTTTCTAGACCATATCAACTCACTCTTTCCTGGATACCAAGCAGGTGAAGTTATACGGTGACCTATGGACGTCTGGGTAGGTCAGAATGTTCAGACCTGGTTCAGAGCTGTACGGAAGTGTCATTTTCATATAAATGAAATAAACTGGGGGAAGGGGGGAGACATGATAATTTGTGCTGAAAATTGGGGATATTCCTTATCCCATTTGAAACACTAGTCATCTCTTTTGGCTGCTCTAATAAATGTGATTTTTCACCAAAGACTAAAGTAACAAGAAGGATTTCAAAGGCAGGAAGACCAATCACCTATGTCAACCTAATCACTGTACCAATCCAGCTACATGTTTTTTGATACAGTGAATAACTGAAATAAATACACAATATTTTAGGAAACAAAACAGTAGCTTTATGCTCTGCCGTAAGGAAGTGTAATTTCCAAAAGGCGTTAGTAGAGAGACAGCCTCTCTAAAAATTTCCACACCCATGTATCAAGTTAACAAAAAAGCCAACATGAACAGTGCCATATTTTCCACCCCCTAGTGTCCAATTAAATGAACTTGAAAGGTTCCATCAGTGGATTGTGTGCGCCCTGACATCTGGAAATAGGTGTCTGAAGTAATAGCAACCAGCACACTCCTTCACCTGCAATTCACTCCCTTGAGAGGACCTGCACAACATCTATGCACCAGTTAAGCCCGAACAGCATCAGTGGGATTTAACCAGCGCATTAACCTGTGTGGACAACTGCACAGGCGTGAAACCCACAGTATGCAAATGAACATTAAATTCTGTTAGTATTCACCATTATTTGGGAGAAAGACAACATCTCATAGTTACCAGAGTTATTTCCTGTTCTCACTAGAGGAGAAAACTTTAGTATCTCAGTGTGCATAGCTGTTCATGTTTTTAATGTGGGGCACTGCAGTAATACGATTTACTTTTTAGGTGGGATCTAACGTAAATAGAGGTGCAGGATGTTTCCTGAAAACCAAGGCAGAGGCAAAGGAAACACAGTAACTGGGGAAGATACAATAATTTGCTCACGGGTCCTTGTAAGCAAGCAAGGACTGCACATTGAGAAAGGCTGAAGGTGTTCGAAGACGGGATGAGTACAGCATGCCCTCACAGTTGTCACTAGTCCATAGCCAGCTGTAAGCAGGGTGTACGGATACAGGGGAGTACAGCTCTCATACCTGTCTTTAAACATAGTTCATCAAAGTCAGAGCAGCAACTGTTGTAGCTCTTGCACAGGTTGTCACAACGGCAGCCCGGGGGCTCAGCTTCCTGAAGTTCAAAGCATCTGCTTTTGCAGGACCCAGAAGTACTGATCCAGGGGGAATCTGACAGGACTGCGTGGAATAAGAAACAGGGCAACATTTGTCAGGCCATCAATGGCTGGTGAGTGATTGCTCAAACTAGTGCTACTCTGAGTAATGAAACTTCAGCTGCCCTGTTACAGGAGAGGGAGGCGAAGGGAAAGGAAGAGGAGAATCACACTTGGTGTTGGCAGAAGCAAAAATCTAATTAACTCAAAAAAAGGTTCCTCTTTTGAGGGGTGGGGGTAGAGGGTAAGCAGCATGCTGTGATAATGTCCTGCAAAGAACTGCGCCTGGCTTTAAGTCCATAATAATCAAGCAATCATTAGCAGAAATAAAGTCTTAGAGGCCCAGTTATGGGCGCTTCAAATCTTTCCCCAAAACAGGCCCTTGCAGTTAGAAACTGCATGACATTTTCATGCTCAACTGGGCAGTTAGCATGGAAAGGAACCGCAATTAGTCTACATGACAGTCAGCAGGATTCTGTTTACTGTACTGTAAGGTGCCAGATCAACACCACAGTGAAAGGAAACTGTATGATACTCAACGAATTGAATTAGTGGCCAATAAAGTGAGGAAATGCTTTTTTGGTGGGCTTCTGTAGAACATTAAACTATAAAAACAAAACTTTCAGCAATAACACTGATTCAGAAATTGTAGACCATTCATAAAGCAAGAAACTGAGTCCATTAATAAAGCAAGTATTAGACAGCAATGATCCATTGGGGGTGGGGAGGCAGGGAGTGGAAAGGAGACTACTCCCAAGTGGGACAAAAACTATACTCTTCCCACTAGGAGTATCTCCAAAAACACCAAAATATATTATGGGGAGGCTGTTTGTGACTCCGTGGTTAAGGATGTTTTATGACATGGACTAAAAATGGGGCATATATTCAAGTTTTTATTCCTAAGTAGGTGTTTTCAGTGTGAAATTTCACAGTATGTTTTGAAACTTTTGATGTCTTTTGTTGAATTTTTAACTAGGAAGTATTTGAAACCAGTTAGGGGTCGAAGTTTGTCAGTAGCAATCAGACTATTAGTAGGGCATAAATCTTAAGTAGATCTGATTTAACAGGTACTTTTAGAAAATATTTTGGATTATGGCCATTTTCTGCTGCTGTTCTACATAGCTGAAAGTTTTTCCGTCAGCAGAATGCGGGGGAGAATAATCTCCGCCCAACAAAAATCATCATCCCAACACTCAGTTGTCGGAGCATATGGTAGGCATAGGTGCTGGAACTAAGGGTGCTCTTGCACCCCTGGCCTGAAGTGATTTCCATTATATACAAAGTTTACAGTTTGGTTCAATGTATCTCAGCAACCCCCCTCCCCTCCCACTATACAAATTGTTCCAATGCCCCTGAAGGTAGGAAGGATGGAAGGTACTCTAATGGGTTTCGAATGAGTTGCTTGGTAAAGGCAATGTGGGAAGACTGGTGAAGCTAAGGGACAGAGTTACGGTTGTGGGGTATGGTAGTGTAAGGTATGTGCACATATGTGGGGCAGAAAGTAACATCAGATGGCTTAATATTTTTCTTTGCTATTGTAGTTTTTGAGTCAAGTAGGTAGTGTGTGTGAGTGAGAAATACTCTATGTAAGAGTGTGGGAGTATCCCTTCAGTTAGGAACTCCCTCAGCATTCCCTTGATGAAGCCATTTTAAAATTTTCAGTATTTTGGCCATTTAAAATACCAAAGGGCTAAAACTTTGTATACATGTTGCCAGCACAGATACATGAGTTTTTCCTTCAGTTATTGAAATCAGTCCTCCTGTTTGTTTCGCCAGTGGCCAGAACCAAAACCCTATGCTTTACATTTGTTTCTTCTTCCCAGAATCCTTAGTACAAAACCAGATGAATTTTGAAAGCTGTAGTTTTACCAGGAGTTTACTAACTGAGAATGACTAATTGCTTCTGGTGTCCAGAAAAATGAATATTTTGAATCAACCCTTATTTTTCAGCTTTAAACAACATGGAAGCTTCTGTATTGCTCCAATCAAAGCCACAAATGATATATTAAAGCCTTATAACTCCACAATAGGCATTGTTATGTAGAGCATATGAGATTCCCAGTTAATCCTGGTGTCCTTTTTTAATTATTTGTGCCCGATCTGCAGAAGTGCCAAGCACCAGCTTTTCTCACTGACGTCAGCGGAGGCTGTGGCTGCCCTGGGCTTATGAAAAACAATCAGATCCATCTGTTTTAAACCAGAGTATGTCTGTCAGCTCAAGTTTCCTACACAGACAGGACACTGGAACCTCTCTGAAGCTGTAAGAAGTTTTAAAAAGTGTAATTACTTCACTAATCCTTTATTCCAGTAGGACAACTACACTTTAGAAGGGACACCTACTTCCAAACTCAAATTTATGTCCATTCTGCATAGAATTGCCTCTCTCCCTTTCTTATATATTAAAACTCTCCAAATTTATGAGAGGACTTTTGAGATTGCTGTAAAATTTAACACATGAAGATTCGTTTCAATGAATATTAAGGGACTGATTTTCTGACAAGTCCAGCATTCATTTAGGTACTTAGAATGGACAGATTTTTAGAAATGGTCTGCTGCTACCAGTCCCATTATTCTCAACACCAGCTGCTAAGCACTTCTGAAAAGGAGTGCTGGACACTTAACCTCTCTTGCTTCTTTATCTTACATGCTGTATCTCTGGTTTTAAGACCCAAGCCCCAGATATGGCAAGTTTGAGTGTGAGAATCAAAGATGTTATTTCAGAATGCTTCATAATATTACCATTGCCCTATTCATTTCAGTTACTTTCAATGGGGTCTTTGCATAGTAGGGAGACTACTCCCTAACACTGTTGAAAACCACACGCCAATGTGTATTTACAAAGGAAAATTTGGAGAGAGTCTTACTGCATGTTATATAAGCCACTGTCTGTCAGCAGTGTTTGAAGCAGTATCTCAGTGACTTAGTGTTAGCTGTGGGGAAGAATAGTTTCCATTATCTTCCAGGTAGGAAATAATTCAGCTATAGATCTTTTGTTATTTTCCATGCATCTGACAACTATGGTACATGCCTTTACTACTCATGTGACAAACCAGATCTCAACTTAACTCAGACATTATATCAAGCTACTGTTAACGCATTGGTTATACCCATGGGTTGAGCTACTGTAAGACACTTTACATCATATCACCCACAGGACTCATTTTAACACCTGTAGCCACTGGATATCAATATTGTTCAATGGTCTGCGACAGCTGACCTTGCTTCTGAAGCTGAACCACAAACTTGCAGGTCACACACCCAGCTGTGGCCAGGGTACTGATGTGTGCAGAACTGTTTGAACAAGTATTGTCCGCTTTACAGGAGTTGCACTGCTGCTAACTAAGTAGCAGGTTTGAGTTGTCAGATGCTCCTGCATTGAATATGAAGTTATGAACTTTTCTGAAAATTCCTAGATTAGCAGGAACTTCTAAGCCATCAAGTCTGGATCCTGCTGGAGAAAGAGAGGACTGTGGCTACCTTTGAACTTCAGGAGTTTTTCCCCTTTAACACTAGAGCTGCTTATACCTTTTTTTGTAACTTCAGTCTTTGCCAGTTAAGCTCAAACTATTGTTGTTCTTTAAAGGAGAGCTCTGGGTGAAGTGGTATAACACGAATAAGGGAAGAAATCTTATGGAGGCATGTTGCCTTTTGTTCATTATCATAAATGATTATGATAACACAGAGCCTGGAAATGCTATATCCACCTAGAAGAGTGCCATATCAAATTGGTTGGTTTGACTATATTGGATTATGCGGTCAAAATGCAGTCTATTTGCAATAGGCAGACTTCCAGTAGGACTTCCATCCTATGGCAACTACTCAGGCATGTTTGCATAATCCGTAGTAGAGACACTGCATGGTAAGAACTAAGCAATGGCTACACATACTTAGCAAGAAAAACAGGTATTTGAAGAGTTTTGGAGCAGCAGCAGCGTCACTGCCTATTATTTATACTATATTTTGCAAAGTGCCATTGAAATGGACAAGATTTCAATGCAAGAAAATTTAAAGTGCATCATAATTGTTCTGGTATAATTCCATGATTAGTTGTATGCTTAAAAATGCACATGTGATTAGTATCCAGGCTCCCACATTCACAGATCTAGGAAACAGATTTTAGCTCCCATCCTGACAATAAGACCAGCAGGACAGTGGGGTGGGAGGAGGTATTGTTTCATATTCTCTGTGTGTATATAAAGTCTGCTGCAGTTTCCACGGTATGCATCCGATGAAGTGAGCTGTAGCTCACGAAAGCTCATGCTCAAATAAATTGGTTAGTCTCTAAGGTGCCACAAGTACTCCTTTTCTTTTTGCGAATACAGACTAACACGGCTGTTACTCTGAAACCTGTTGCGCTTAAGTAACATGGTTCAAGAGGAAATTATACTAAGGCTACACATTCTGAAACTACTTAACAACAGGTCTAGAAGACCTGTGCTCTACCTAAACTTAATAGGTCAAGTTAAGAAATGGCAGAATCAGTTATTAATTTCCCCTGTTTTGGGGGACTTAGGTCCTTAGATGTTATTTTAATTCAGCTATTTGTTGTGTACAAATACTGACAGCTTATTAAATATAAAAAAGTTCAGTTTAACATCTCGATGAATTCTTTAGCACTTACTCTACTTTGTCATTAGTATGTAAAGTCATGATAGTCTGGATTCATAAAGCAGTACTAGAATGACAAGGTTTGGAATTTGAAAGTGCCATAGTATACACCTTGTTAAGACAAGACACCACTCATGTATAACAATGAATGGTGAAAACATTTTTTTCCATCTTAGTTTTTCCAACAGCAATGTCAATCCTATAAGATTATGATGCAGACATCAAGGTACATGTAAATATATATGCCAAAACTCAGTGAAGTTGAAAGAAAACCTGCAGTAATCTTTTAGCTTGGTATTTCATTGCTCTGGGTTTCTAAGCAGACTATTTCCATATGCAGTTTTCATTACTATTAATGGAAGTCATGTGATTGATAATTTCAAAGACATAAGTAGATTCCTTTGATTAGAGCATTTAAAATTTGTTACCAGTTAAAACAAGTTTACTCTTGTGCAGGGCAGTTTCCCCTCATAGAGGGCAACTGAGCAGTTCCATTTATTACACTTGTACATAGATTCTATTATCTCAGATTTTAGATCCCGTTTCCATTATAAATTAACTTTGATATATTGGAAGTAACTTGGTTGACATAAAAAACAAGAGAGGAAACCCTCATTTGCTGTCTCTTATTGCTATATTCCAGACAACTGGCTTTCCTTGTACTGGTCAAACCAAAACAAGTGACAATCTGTATGTGGAAACCAAGAAACACAGGTGTTACTATTACTGCTACAAACATATCAGGCATACTACCTTAACATCTGTGGAGAGACATGCTAAGAGGAAAGTAATAGGAGCCATTTATGTTTTTGCAGCAAAGTAGGAGGTGCTCTTCTTTACGCAGGAAAAATCCAGAAGCAACATCCTTTTCAGTTACCTAAATGTCCTTACTCAGTCAGCCACACTGATAAATGCGTTGAGTAGACACCAATTCTGGGGAAGGTGAGGGGGAACCTAAAACTCCTTACTGGGAGCACAACTTACTCAAGTCACTGTAAACAAGCAATTTCTTTATGAAAGTTCTCAAGCTATCATTATAGTTGGGTATTGTAAATGAATCTCTTTCATTTCAGTTATATTAACCAAGTCAAAGTCAATTACCACAAACGTTCTTTTTCATGCCAAAGGAAGGAACAGAGACATAAGTCAAGACTACTCCCCCCCCCCCACCCCTTCTTCAAAAAAAGGCTCCTTTTCCATTGTATACATTTTTCCACTTGGAGAATGCCTCAGGAGACAAAATCCTATGTTTCCCAACAAAATATAAACAAAGGTCTCTGTTGTGGCATGTCCTTTCTCTTCTCCACCCAAAAGAGAAGGATGTGAAACTGAAGGGGAAAAAAAAATACATGACTGACAGCACATCTGCTTCATGCAGTTCTCAACATTAACACCTGCTGATCTCACCCCTTCCCTCCTCCAGTTAGTTGTCTGCTGTCTACTGTTCACAAATCAGAATGACTAGCAGATACAGAAATCTAAGAAGCTATTCTCAGTGACTCTAGACTTGAAATGACCCTGACCAAACAAGTACTGCACAAATTTCTTCTCTAGCTAGTTGAATGAAAATTGTGCACTTGGGAATTACCAGATCAAGTTACATTTATTTTAATTTACTAACCTATTCGGTAGGATCAATGAGCAAAAAGGCAGGCACAGCATACAACAATCAATTGCAATATCAGACTAAGTTAACAACTCTAAAATAAGCCTAATTCTCCAGTCACATGCACACAGAGCAAAAGTTTAAGTAAACAGGTAACCTATAGGTGAGTCCCAAAGGTCAACACACTCAGGCTTGTTAACATATTCTTCACTATATCCCAGAACTAAAAGGAACAGAATGGGAGTGGTTTCCAACGATGGTATATAACATAAGGTTAGTGAGATGTACAGTTTATGTCATTTACTGTACCTGAGATCGTGCCCTCATCCCAGTCTTCAGATCTTCTGAATCGATTTGCTGTAAATCCTACACAGACGTTAACCCCAAAGGCAAAAGCAAATAAGGATATTACCTGCAAAAGTAAGAGAGCAAAATGATCAAACTAAGCAAAACAAGAATCCAAATTTAAGAGTATTGTGATTAAAAAAAAGGAGGGACCAGATATATTATTTGAGTTGCTAGTCACTACAGTTCCCATTACTGGAACAGTAAATGACTGTCACAATTTTAGAGTAATTAAAACCAGAAGGGAAATTATGAATAAAACATCTGATTTAAAAGCTCAAATGTTTCTTTTTGTAGGCGCTTTTTCAGGAGACACTGGTTATTCCTCTTTTCAAAACAAACATGTTCTTTTCCTTTCCTTCCCTACCTGATGTAACTGGAAACAGCTTGTCTTAGCCATACTAGAGAATTCTTGAAAAGCCTTCACAGTGTGCTCTCTTTTTCTTTATATTGAGTGCAGTGTTGTTTGCTCCGTGAGTTCAGTCTATTAGCTACAACTAATCCCACCTGGTGAGGTTGACAGGCTCATTTGATTTGTCCAGGGGTGATTTCATCATGTTTCACTCACAAATCGCAGCTCTGAGTGCAAGAAGCTTCAGGCATCATCCTTCTCTCTCCCCCTCCCCCACAAAATGCACACACACGCTTTTATGTGGTTTCCTCTGCCCAGGCAGGGTTTTCTCATGTTGCTGTGGCCAATACCAGTTCATGTTCGTTTTATTCTCCTCGCAAAAGTAACATGGTTAAAAGAGAAACCAATGCGTTTTTATCTTGCTAGGACTGAAAAACCTCTTGGGCTAGGGGAATGAAAAGCTCTGTTGCCATCTTCAAACATGAGAAAACTTGCAAGTGAGGATTTCAGTGTAAACTTTTAGAGAATAAAACAAAGGCACACACAACTGCGCTGATTTTGCGAAAGAGCCGCAAGGTTTGGTTTTTTTTAAACTGGTTTGATAAACTCAGTCACTGGTCTCACGCTTGGGAACTACGGTCTAAAGTCTCCAGAGGGTTCTCATGGCAGAATCTCCAGCACTGTAACGAATTCTACGGTTACTTTTCCAGCCTTGGGATCCCTTGCATTGCTCCACAGAGGATTTATGTAACTGCTCGCACTTGCGTCCACGCATGTCGAAAACCCAACATAGCTCAAAGAACGTGAAATTTCAGCCTCTCCCCCTTCCTTATTTGCCTTTAAAAAAAATCACACCATTCAGAGTGCAGCAGCGTTGATAAGCAGCTTGCTCTGCAAAGCGGACGATAACGGTGCACAGAATTATGGTTCACGCTGGTGGTTTAAACGTTATTTGCTACGGCAAATTATTTACCAAGTTAGTTCACCACTTTTTTTTTTTAATCTGCTGAAAGCGTCTTTCACTGAACTGTTTACTAACAACTACACTGAAAGGGGCAGAGTCAAAATTTGTCAACCTAACCCCGGACTTTCCTAGCTTCCTGGAGGGACATCACATATTAGAGGGCACAAAGGAGTCCGGTAGGACTTTTTGTAAAAACCCAGTGGAAACACATACCCTATAGCACTTCCATTAGAAGCCGCGCTCAAGCGATAACCGCTCTCACTTCGTAGCCTCACCTTGCTAGGCAGGGCTAAAACCCACCCTTGTTTACTAGCCACACCTTATCGCACAGAAGCCGCCCTCGATTCTTTTGTCCTGCGGGTGTGAACAGAAAGTGGTCTCCCGGCGCAGCTGTGTCTTCGCCACGCAAACCACAGGGGGCGTAATCACGGGGAGCAGAAGCCAAAGCGGCTTCTGTTCTCAATGAAATTCTGCAGACGATGGAGGGAAAAGACATGCCCGACTTCCTCCGCAGCCAAAGCGGAGCATGCGTGCTACCAGGGGGGATCTTGCTTGCCATGGGGTCGCTGAGTAGATAGGTCAAGAGTTGAGCCCGTATTTTCCCCTGCCCCAGTTTGGCTGGGTTGAAAAGGACATGGATGGTCGGATCACAGACTGCATTGCGTGTTGAAGTCCACTTCTCCACCCAGGCTTGCACGGAGCCCTGCAGCCCGGTGCCTGTCAACGTTTTAACAAGGGGGCTCCCGCACCAAAGCTTGCCCGCAGCCTGCGATAAACCCTGCGTGCGCGAAAGCTGTGTCATGTGCATGCCCTCACTCACACGGAGCCGTGGGGGAAGGACTCTTTTTGTTCATTTTCTTCCTCCCCGTTGAAACAAAAAGGCTTTCTGCGACCCAAACGGGGAGGCATCACCTCTTGGCAAAGCAACGTGTGTGAAGCTGCGCTTCAGCAGAAATGTTTCTATTTTGTTCCTGAAAATATATACTAAGTGGTTGAGAGAACAAGCCACGGGGTTCGGTTTGTGTAACTGGAAATGAGAGTGAGGGGGGTGGGGGTGAAGACCTAGTTACTTGCAAGGTGTCCTTTAAAGAAACCACTCTACCATTTGATGCAATCTGTGGCAAATATATGCTCTTTGGAGGTCTATGTGCTGTTTGGAGGTATTTTCTGGGCACCCGGGATAAATGACATCTCTGGCTGGTGTGATTTAGCAATTAACCGAGAGAGAGTGAGCTACATTGGGACACTAGAAATCACACCAATTTAGTAGCGCTATTTTAGCAGGGAGCTCTTAACCAGGGACACCCCTAGATTATCTGTTGTATTCCTTCATTTTCTTTGTTGATAGCCACACATAGTTCCTGACATAGCTGCATAAACAACTGCAAGAGCTGAAGCCAGTACTCATGTGTGAGTGTTTACAGATTTTAAAGTTTTAAAGTGTTGCTAACTTGCTGCACTTAATTTCAGAATCTAAACCCATAACTGAAGGCAGAAAAACAGCTAGTCCTTTAATCTATTCACCGCGTAGCAGCATTTTCAGAGGTACTTCCCTCATTTAACATCTTTAGCTCCTGTTGCAGTTTGACCTTGACACGAATTTGACAAAGTGGACCATACAAAAACACTTGGCACTTCTAAACCCCGTTGTACAATGTCATCCATGAACAAATTTTGCTGTGTAACAATAGCAATGTATCATAAAAATTATGAGAGAAAGCCAAAGTCATCACAGAGCACATTTGTAACAGACACTGCATGTCAAATATCACGGTCGAATGTCAAAGTTAATGAAGTCCTTGGTCCAGTGGCCAGGACATGGGACTACGATTCAGGATTCCTGATTTCTATTACCATCTCTGCCACTGACTCATTGGGTAAGTCACAATCACAATCACAATCAAGAATTATAACATTCAAAAACCAGTCGGAGAACACTTCAATCTCTCTGGTCACTCAATTATGGACCTAAAAGTTGCAATTCTTCAACAAAAAAACTTCAAAAAGAGACTCCAAAGAGAGACTGCTGAATTGGAATTAATTTGCAAACTGGACACCATTAAATTAGGCTTGAATAAAGATTAGGAGTGGATGTGTCATTACACAAAGTAAAACTATTTCCCCAAGTTTATTCGCCCCCCCCCCCCCCCCCCCCCCCCGTTCCTCACACGTTCTTGTCAACTGCTGGAAATGGACCATCTTGATTATCATTACAAAAGGTTTTTTTTCTCTCCTGCTGGTAATAGCTCACCTTACCTGATCACTCTCCTTATAGTGTGCATGGTAACGCCCATTGTTTCATGTTTTCTGTGTATATAAAATCTGTATTTTCCACTACATGCATCTGATGAAGTGGGCCGTAGCCCATGGAAGCTTATGCTCAAATAAATTTGTTAGTCTCTAAAGTGCCACAAGTACTCCTGTTCTTTTTGCAGATACAGACTAACACGGCTGCTACTCTGAAACCAGTTTCTGATTGTGAGTGCCCAAGTTGAGACACCTTTGGCCTGTTTTCAGAGTAACAGCCGTGTTAGTCTGTATTCGCAAAAAGAAAAGGAGTACTTGTGGCACCTTAGAGACTAACCAATTTATTTGAGCATGAGCTTTCATGAGCTACAGCTCACTTCATCGGATGCATACCGTGGAAACTGCAGCAGACTTTATATACACACAGAGAACATGAAACAATACCTCCTCCCACCCCACTGTCCTGCTGGTAATAGCTTATCTAAAGTGATCATCAAGTTGGGCCATTTCCAGCACAAATCCAGGTTTTCTCACCCTCCACCCAAAGAAAAGGAGTACTGGTGGCACCTTAGAGACTAACCAATTTATTTGAGCATAAGCTTTCGTGAGCTACAGCTCACTTCATCGGATGCATACCGTGGCCTGATTTTCCAAGGTGCTGAACACCTGCAGTTACCATTGACTTCTGCTGAAGTTGTAGATGGCTCAGTAGTTCTGAAAATCAGCTCCAATATGTCTGAAAACTGGAGACCCAGAAAACTGAAGTATCAAAAATCAGTGACCACATTTTTAAATATTGGATTGGGGGTTGGGGAATTTGAAACTTTGTGTCTTATGGACAGACCCTGAACTGGTTTAAATTAGCATAGTTCCACTGAAATCAATGGATCTGCACTGATTTACACTAGATGAGGATCTGGGCTTATGTTTCCTAGTTTGTAATGTGGGTATAATGATATTTACCATCCTTCATCATGTCCTTTAAGATCTATGGGTGATAAGCACTGTTTACTCCTGGGGGAATCATGTGCCACTGCGCAATGCAGAAATTAATGTTTGGGATGTACTGGCTGGGGGGGGCATCGTGGCTGGGCTCTAAGGTGAAGGAGTTGTGGGTGTCTGGCCCCCCATCTGGGCTCTGATGGGGGGAGAGGGAGCAGAGAAACAGGAACTGAGTTTTCATAGGGGTTTCTTTAACTCTCTACTCCTGGGGAAATTTTGTGTGTGTCTGTATTTTGCTGACATACTTGTTGACAGGTACTTTGAAATAAATTACAAAAATAATTGAAACTGGTGTGATTAGGTAGTGTTATTTTGACAAATAACATTTTCAGAATTTTAAAATACTGTGTGCAGAATTTTTAATTGTTTGTCACAGAATCCCCCTAGGAGAAACTCTAAAAGTGCTAATTTTATCGTTGATTATATTTCTTCTGTGATATTTGATAGATGTTTTCCAGTAGCTCTGAACTGACCACACATTCACACTGACAATCTGACAATCACTTTTTCTGTATTGAAGATTCTGCCTGAAAGCATCCTAGTAACACAGGAGGAATTCATTAACATGAACAAAACTACTAATCTTTATTTAAGCAGAACCTCACTGCAGGGATCTTCAGTAATTAATTGTCATTTTATGGGAACAGAAGAATGACTCCACCAAACAAAAAATAAACATTTTATTATTTAAAGAAAGAAAAAAGGCATAAGTAATGTATGAATAAGTTATTGTGTATGATTAGCATTATCTAATGGAAAGAAAAATACAGTGCAGAGGTCCAATGAAAGTCTTACAATTAAAATGAAATACACTTCAAATGAGGTGCATAAGAATCCACAGGAATTAATATTGCATTTATAAGCTACTCTTATTGTGTATTTGAGGTTGAAATATAAGGTCAGATGTAGCTGAATAAGCAAAAAGAAACATGCAGAAGATAAACTTCAAGAATTTAGGACACTTAAGCACATGAGTAACTGTACTCATACATCTAGTCCCATTGAGTTCTACTCATATGAGTAAAGTTACTCACATGCTTCAGTATTTGCGGGATTGGGCCCTTAGCTTTTTCTGCTGTTTAACATACAGCCATGTTACTGCTTAATGTATTACTCCCAGAATGCAAAGTATTAAATTAGCCCCGTGACACTGCACCCCATATTCTTCATAGTGATGTTATTATGATATGATTATGGCATAATTATGATGCATTTTCTAAAAGACGGGTCATGTGAGGTGTCATGGGAAAAGTTATGATTTGCTGAATATGATTATCCTATGTGTATGCATGTATCATTTTTGTATTTGAGGTTATGAATATTGATAGGTATCTGTATTTCAAATGTAGTCCAACTTGGGTGACACCCTTCCAGTCTAAATAGCTGGTTGAGAAGGGCCCATTCAGGGTAATGGGCCATTAGGGAAAACAATAGGCCTTAGGAGAAGCTTATCCCCCATCTGGTGAGCCTTCCTGTGGATGTTTCGGCCAGACTGTAAGTAATGGCTGCTATGACTCTGCAAGAGCATGTAACCAACCCACATGACACTGGACTTCATTTTGGGGACCTGTATTTTTCCACAAACTGGGCTGGGAACTGTTTTTGGAACAAAGGATTTCCACCATATGCTAAAGCTATATAAGGCAGGGAATGACATCATCTGTTGTTCTTCACTCCCCATACAAGAGAACTCCTAGAAACACATAAGGAACAAAGACTGAACTGGGGAAAGTGCTGGACCCAAGGTAAAGGGATTTCTAGCCTGTGTATGGAAACCAGGGGATCCCAAGCTGCAAAGCAAGTGCAGCTTGTGCCCTGAGAATCTGCAAGACTGCTTGTATCATCAGTCAGGGTGAGAGATTGTTAATTCAAATCCTGTCCTTGTAGTATGGTAAACTTAGTTTGTGTTTTTGTTTATTTACTAGGTAATCTGCTTTGATCTGTTTGCTATCACTTATAATCATTTAAAATCTCTTTTTTATAGTTAATAAACTTGTTTGTATTCTAACCTAAACCAGTGTGCCTTCAAGTGAAGTGTCTGGGGGGAAATCTCAGCTTGGTTACCACAAGTGTGCATATTCCTCTCCACACTGAGGAAGGGATGGCTATATTAATGAGCTTACACTATACAGATCCTGTGCAGTGCAAGATGATATAATTTTGGGTTTATACTCCAGAGGGGAGTACATTCCTGGGGAGCGGGGAAACTGGCTGGGGTCTGCTGTTTACACTCTGCCCAGTTGGGTGAGTGGTGCCACCTGCTGTCATGTTGGGTGAGGCTGATTGTGTCCCCAACTCAGTTGTGTACAGCTCCCAGACTGCACCCCAGGGGTGACAACCGTCACAAGCTCCTAGGTGGCACCTTAAATGAAACATTAACACTGTAATAATCCAGCAGAATGACTAGAATTTCTTTTCTACCATTCAACAGTATTATGATAAGAGATGCAATATATAAGAACTTGTATGAGACACATTATTAATAAATACCATATCTTAACGACAGGAGAAAATCCTGTGAAACTAGGAAAGTTTGCTCTGAGTCACAGAGTAACAGTTGCCGGTATCTTAAATAAAAAAAAAAACTTTGAGGGACAGCATCTCTAAATGTGTTTTATTTTGTGTTTTAATAAGTTGTTGTGACAGTGTCAGGGTGAGAATACTGGTGCAGTGGCCCTGAAACCATTACATATATGATGGCAACGGTGGGATCTATGTGGTAATATGTGAAGCTTGCAAAAGCACTTTAGCAAGCGTTTATGCTTTCGCTCTTTAAACTGAAAGCCAGGAGCAGATCTGTTAGTCTGGTTTGGGAAAAAGCTGGTGGGCAAACATGAATTACAAACAGCTCATAAAAGAGCAGCTTCTGAGCCTGTGTGCACAGCAAGGTCTGTGAGCTGCTGATCAGAAGAAACTGGAGATACTGCACACATATGCTATGAGGCTGAGGCACCTGCTCCAAACCAGGGGCAAGAAGGGGTCCCTTTTTCTCCTACAGGCAAGCAGCTGACCAAAGAGATGGTCCCACGGATAATCCAGTAGAGATAGTGGTGATGGTGAGAGGTCTAGAGCTATGGAGGTTGGTGTGGAAAAGCTGGTCGTGAAGGAGAGACAGATGAAGCTGGAGGCCAGATGTTGAAATGAGCAGGCAAAACTGGAGCGACAAAACAGAAGCTTGGTGACCAAGACAAATGCATCTGCCTTGAACAGGAGAAACGGGTCAAATCATTCCCATGGGACTGGGGAGGAAGTTCATAAGGGTGTGCCTGACAATGAGCTAGCAGGCTTGTTGGATCATATTAAAGAAGTTCTGTATTAAAATCACAAATGAGTTTGATTCCCCAAAGTTTAAATTCCAGGGTATTACTAATTAAGAGGTCTCTTGGTTTTTGGTACTGTTTCTCTCCCTCTATGTGTGAAACTTGCAAGCTGCTAATTGTGTTAGTACATTCTAAGACAGAGTCTGTTTTCAAAGCAATTCTTTGTAACAACAACTACTCACACAGAGAGAGACTCAAAGCAATACTCTGTAACAACAGAAACAGCACCCAGAGACTCCCTGCCCTTTTGTTGTATTCATCTCGCTTTGTTAACAATTGTGATTAAAATAGAGATAGAGGATGTATGTGGATGGATGCTTGGTGTGGATAATAACTGAATGATCAGGGAGGTGCCAGCCTAAGAATGCAGTGTCCATTGGCTGAAGAAGGCATCAAGTGAAAATAACCAAAGGACCCCCAGAGGGCAGACTGGAATCCATCCAACAGACTCAAGGATGGGAGAACCAAAGAACAAGATAACATCTGGCAGCACAGAGCCGTCAGGAATGTGCCATCTGCTGATTGATTCAGCAACAGCATGATGAAGCAATTCCCATAGACTGGCATAGGAAGAAATTCCTATAAAAATGGACTCTAGAAAGTGAGAACTTCGTGGTCTGATTCTGCAAACCAACTTCCAGGAGCATCAGATGAGCATCTGACAAGGCCCTGCTCCCTCCTATGTCCAGGCCACCTGGCCAATGGCTTGGCATGAGCAACTCTAAGGCTGGTAACTATGATAACAACCTTGCTGGTAACTATGATAACAACCTTGTGTGTGTGTTGCATCTGATGAAGTGAGCTGTAGCTCACGAAAGCTCATGCTCAAATAAATTGGTTAGTCTCTAAGGTGCCACAAGTACTCCTTTTCTTTTTGCAAATACAGACTAACATGGCTGTTACTCTGAAACCTGTGTGTGTGTGTGTGTATGAATGTGTGAATAAATATGAAATTGAATGGAATGTTATAGCTATAACTAACTGCTTACTATGATTCTTTCTGTATTCACAATAACTGTGGCATTTTGCCTTTTCCCCTTTAATAAGATCCTACTGGTTTTTATTTTATTGGTATAACAGGCTAACAAATGTGGGTATGATGAATCCCATTGCTGTGCTTGTAGCCTGAGTCAACGTGGACACCAAAGAAGTTTCTGGGACTCTGAATGTGGGAAGTTATTTTTCTTGATGTGGTATTTTCTGTAATGATGTAAGAGGATTAAACCCAGAGGGCTTGGGTGCAAATCCACCATGGTCAGACGCAGTGGCCTGGAGCAGGGAGCAAACTACCCTCCCCGGGGATCCAGAGAAGCCTCCCCAGTGCCTCACACCAGTCCTAGAGGGTGGACAGGAAGCAGCGCTCACTAGGAACTGTGACAGATGTGATCATCCAAAATACTAGATGCATACACGAGAAATCAGATTCAACAAACAGCCCTTATTGACAAACTACATAACTCAGTCCCAAAATTAGATCAGTTCTCTATTTCACGCCCCCTCAGAATCCTTGAGTGATCATTCAAGTGAGCCAACCAATGTACTCAGAAGGTCACCAGTTCCAAGCTCTGACGGACCAGTTACGGAAGCAAAATCCAGAAATAATGGCACCTCATTAAAAACACCCTGTTCCATTCCTCAGCTAACCAAACGTAGGTAATGTTAGCAAAACAACACAACTGAAGAGGTAACATACAGCAAGAAAAGCAGATTCTTGGGTAGCCAGGACCCTAACCATATTTATAGGGCTTCATTCATCAAAATCAACACCTTGGATAACACCTGAATAAGCCAGAGGCTCACAGACTCCCTTTCTCTCTCTCTCCTTCATCTAATATTAGGGAGGTAGTTGGGGTAGTGGTTGTGACAGTATCAGATCTAGAAGAAGAGGATGGTGAGATGTCTAGAAACAGGTAGTGGCTGGGGTGTAAGCAAGCCAAGGGTTTGGCAGAAATTGGCTGGAATGAGAGAGTGGAGGCAGAAGGTGGATGTCAGCGGGCAAAGTAGTGAATGGGGTGGAAGTTTGCAGTGGGTTTTTTTGTTTTGTTGTTTGTTTTTTGAGGGAGAATAGACAGATTTTATTTAATCAGGTTTACTATTTACAACTGAGATCACTTTCACATACTACTTTGCTACTCTACATGGCTACATTATTTCCAAACCACTTTAAGATCTACAGTATCACAGTGCACTCAACACATAAAACAGCTCTCCATAGAAAAAAATGAAAATTAATTATAGAACAGTAGCGCTCCTGAAACGGCAGCTTTATTTTAAAACACTAAAGTTTGGAAGATTGGATCTCTAAATTTGAGAAGATCAAAGATACATGCTTGTGATTTTAAAATTATTTTGACTAGTAGTCATTTCATAGAATTTATCTTTAAAGCGTACTGGAATTCACCTATGTTTTTAAAAAACTGACCCTGGCGAGAGGTAAGAATTAATATATTAGCCATCACAGATTAAATACAGCTGGCTTCCTTTGTACAACTTTAGCCCAAAAAGTTCCACATAGTGAAGATTTAAAGGATTCCATATATATGTAAGAATCAGTCAGTTAATGCTTAGAGGTAATCTACCAAATTAGGCACACTTCCTTTCATTTTCATGTCAGCCAAAGTAATCTTGATCGACAAATGGTTCTGAAGTTAGAAAGTTTCCTAGTATACGAAAACATACTTAGATCCATGAATAGCTGGCTGCAATAGTCAGTCACAGGTAAGTATGTGGGTATGTGCAAAGCCAAGTTGCTTTGCCCATCACCAGTGTACATTACAACTGTCCTCATCTGTGCAGGGTGTGTTTTAGCTCAGTCTACAGAGGCAGGAAAACTACTGCAGTAGACCAGGCCCATTCATCTTCCAAGTAAATAAGAGATTCAAGCTTTGGTTTGCATTATCTTCTACCCATAAGGTCTTCCAGTGGTAAGAGCAGGATCCCAGCTCCTCCTACACAACACTACACAGGCACACACAGCATGCCCAGCAGCTGAATGGCAGCAAATGCCAGTGTTGCCCAGATAACATATATCATGATTTCTTGTAGCTTCTTTACAAGTAGAGCCTCACACCTCTCTGAATAAATGTCCATTGGTGGGTCAAACTGCCAGTACAATTGGTGCTGGCCGTTTTGTAGCAGCTGAGGAGCACACTATAATTTTTAGTTTCTTTGAACCACTTAGTATTCCCCCAGCATGTGAAGGAGAGATAAGGACTGAGGGCAGAGTACAGGATGCATGAGGGGGTTTGGCTTTAGTCTGTGGTGAGCAGTCCGCTACCAGGTAATACACCAGGATCCGTTGTACGGCTTGTTTTCATACCTGCATAAGCTTCAGGAATTTACAAAGGGAGGCTAGGTCCTAACAGATCGTACAGGAATAGTGCATAAGAGCTGTTGCAGGCTGTGGATAGAGAGGAGTTTACACCTTTTCAACTCAGAAGGATAATGCTGTAGAATATAAATACAGCTAATTATATAATAATATGACCTATATACTTGATAGACTGGAGTAAAATGTTAGGGCATGTGAAGAACTTCAGTCAGCTCGTAAGCAGAACCATGAATACATAAAAAAATAAAAGGAGGACTTGTGGCACCTTAGAGACTAACCAATTTATTTGAGCATGAGCTTTCGTGAGCTACAGCTCACTTCATCGGATGCATACCGTGGAAACTGCAGCAGACTTTATATACACAGAGAGATCATGAAACAATACCTCCTCCCACCCCACTGTCCTGCTGGTAATAGCTTAGCTAAAGTGATCATCAAGTTGGGCCATTTCCAGCACAAATCCAGGTTTTCTCACCCTCCACCCCCCCACACACAAACTCACTCTCCTGCTGGTAATAGCCCATCCAAAGTGACAACTCTCTTCACAATGTGTATGATAATCAAGGTGGGCCATTTCCTGCACAAATCCAGGTTCTCTCACCCCCTCTGTTACGCTGAAACCTGTCATTAAAAAAATACAAACTAATCATAATAAGGGCAAGAGTGAGACCTAAAGTTCTTATTGATATGTTAATAAGATGGGCTGGGCAGAGACAAAGAGAAGCCATTAGTGGAGATTGGGAATGTAATGTCACATCCCAGGATCATTAGAAATGGTATGACAATTAGAGAAACATCAGTGGTTATCTTTTATTCTTACATGCAACATTTTGTAAAAATTATATGTATTCTATTCTACATAGATTCCTATACTGGGTTCATCACCATAGCATCTGAGCGACTTTCAGAAATGTGTTAAGCAACATGATTAACATCTATCATATGTATATAAGAACATAAGAATTGCCCTCTTGGGTCAGACCAAAGTGTCTTGTCTTCCGACAGTGGCCAGTGTCAGGTGCCCCAGAGGGAATGAACAGAACAGGTAATCACCAAGTGATCCATCCCCTGTCGCTCATTCTCAGCTTCTGGCAAACAGAGGCTAGGGACACCATCCCTGCCCATCCTGGCTAATAGCCACTGATGGACCTATAGTTTGTTCTCTTGCCCTCTGTCCCCATGCTGGACACAGCAGAGGCAGGAGTTGAACTCTGTACCTTGGATAGCCTAGACAAAGACAAAAACTCTATGCCAGGAAGGCATTTCAACTAAATATTAATGATATAAATATATATATAATTTTACCATACATTAATAATGTTACTAATTTTTTCAATTATTTATGTTATCCTCAAGAAAAAAGATTTATAATTATTTTACCAAACCCTCTGTCAATTCATAGATATATTGATATTTTCCACTTAAATGTATCCTTTGAAAGAAAATATTTAGCGACCAAAATTAAGATAGCAATAATAATAAATACATAAAATCCTGAACAAACCGTGGGTGAAATCCTGGTTCCACCAAAGTCAATGGCAAAATTATCATGAATTTGACCCAACATGTTTGTTATGTGGCCAATATAAAGTTTATCTTGCCTATTCATTTCCTTGCTTTTAAGTGTTTGGGGTTTGTAATTGATACCATTGGTCAGCATCTTGCGTGGCACTTAGCAACCTTAAGTGGCCTTTAAAACGATTGTTTGCTTTTCAAAAATAGCCAAAGAAATGAATTACAGGAGCATACACTATTAATAATATACATGCCATTATGCATAGTACTAGTAGCTATCCCATGGGTGTAATTCGTAAAGTCATGTGTGTGAAAAAAGTAGGCTGTAAAGCGATTAAAAAAACTAATCAAGATTAATCACATGATTAAACAATAATAGAATACCATTCATTTAAATATTTTTGTATGTTTTCTACATCTTCAAATATATTGATTTCAATTACAACACAGAATACAAAGTGTACAGTGCTCACTTTATATTATTTTTTATTACAAATATTTGCACTGTAAAAAAGAAACAAAAGAAATCGTATTTTTCAATTCACCTAGTACAAGTACTGTAGTGCAATTTCTTTATCGTGCAAGTTGAACTTACAAATGTGGAATTATGTGCAAAAAATAGCTACATTCAAAAATAAAACAATGTAAAACTTTAGAGCCTACAAATCCAATCACTTCTTGTTCAGCCAATCGCTCAGACAAACAAGTTTGTTTACATTTGCAGGAGATAATGCTGCCCTCTTCTTGTTCACAATGTCACCTGAAAGTGAGAATAGGCGTTCACATGGCATTGTTGTAGCCAGCGTCGCAAGATATTTATGTGCCAGATGCACTAAAGAGTCATATGTCCCTTCATGCTTCCACCACCATTCCAGAGTTGATAAAGGGTTCTGCTCGATAACCATCCAAAGCAGTGCAGACTGAAGCAAGTTCATTTTCATCATCTGAGTCTGATGCTACCAGCAGAAGGTTGATTTTCTTTTTTGGTGACTCAGATTCTGTAGTTTCCGCACTGGAGTCTTAACAATTTTCCACATCGGAGTGTTGTTCTTTTAAGACTTATGAAAGCATGCGCCACACCCTGTCCCTATCAGATTTTGGAAGGCACTTCAGATTCTTAAATCTTGGGTCAACTGCTGTAGCTATCTTTAGAAATCTCACACTGGTACCTTCTTTTTGTTTTGTCAAATCTGCAGTGAAAATGTTCTTAAAATGTACAACCATGTGCTGGGTCATCATCCAAGACTGCTATGACATGAGATATAAAGTGGGTAAAACAGAGTAGGAGACACACAATTCTCCCCCAAGGAGTTCACTCACAAATTTAATTAATGCATTTTTTTTAAAGAGCATCATCAGCATGGAAGCATGTCCTCTGGAATGATGGCCAAAGTATGAAGGAGCATATTAATGTTTAGCATAGCTGGCACGTAAATACCTTACAATGCCGGTTACAAAAGTGCCATGCGAACGCCTGTTCTCACTTTCTGGTGACATTGTAAATCAGAAGCAGGCAGCATTATCTCCCGCAAATGTAAACAAACTTGTTTGTCTTAGCAATTGGCTGAACAAGAAGTAAGACTGAGTGGACTTGTAAGCTGTAAAGTTTTACATTGTTTTGGTTTTGAGTGCAGTTATGTAACAACAACAAAAATCTACATTTGTAAGATGCACTTACATGACAAAGAGATTGCACTATAGTACTTGTATGAGGTGAACTGAAAAATACTATTTTTGTTTGCCATTTTTACAGTGCAAATATTTGTAATAAAAAATAATAGTATAGAGTGAGCACTGTCAACTTTGTATACTGTGTTGTAATTGAAATCAATACATTCGAAAAGGTAGAAAAACATCCAAAAATATTTAATACATTTCAATTTGCATTCTATTGTTTAACAGTGCAATTAAAACTGCGATTAATCGTGAATAATTTTTTTGAGTTAATCGCATGAGTTAACTGCGATTAATCAACAGCCCTAGAAAAAAGCTGAAAATGGGGTCTCTTGTTTCTATGCCCTGTGTTGCAATGAGCAATGTGGCTGGTTGTACATGTTCCCCACAGTTTATGCACAGAGCTGCCTCCTGGCTGGAGGCACAACCTCCTCTTGGTTACCCCAAGTAGCTGTTTTTCCCACCATCCCACCACCATTCCAACATTCCATCTGGTTCTCACAGGGTCCTGGGATGACTGAACCTGGTGATATTCTAAACACAAAGAGCTCTCAGCCATGCTTGTAGCTGTTCCCATCATTTCACACTGACTCAACAGACATTCTACGCTTCAGAGTGATACACAGAGTGACAACCCTGGAAGGTTTGTGCTGATTTGTGCAGATGGTGAATGAGAGGCTATGTGTGGTAGGGGTTATTGCACATGCTAGTCTGTTCCTTGATTCCATTGCTGTTTTATTTCGGACCCTTTACTGTGGGCAGCATATGTTAATTGGATTTCAGGGCTTAAAGGAGTAAAATAATTTCACTCTTGTCAATTAAAATTTTTGACCATGCAGATGAAGTCAGAGTGTTGGTGGACAGTACACCAGATAGGGACATTTTTTTTTTTTTGGACACTTTACATAATTATTCAGCTTCAGATTAACATGAACGAAAGCAGAGCTTTGTGGGTGGGGATTTTGCTCTTCCAGAGGAGTTGCAGTTTGCAACAAGCTTCCCCGGATTATAGGTATTTTGGGACTCACCTTTGGCGATGATTCAGTAGCCGGGTTGAACTGGGTGAAGCAGTTCACCTCCTGCCAGATTAAGGCGATGAAATGGCCTCTGATATTGGCAGAAAGAATGATGTTAATTAAAACATTTCTGCTTTGCTTTTGTATTTATGTGGTATCTGTGTATCCTCTCCCAGAAACTTGTTGGTCAAACTGCTAGGGTTATCTTTTTCAAATGAAACCTAATGAAGAGAAGTATAGTCTACTTGCCGGTTTAATAAGGGGTTTGGGGGATGGTCTACCCTGAAGCTTTCTTGATGGTCTTGGTTTTGTTTTTCAATTTTCATAGCGTTTGTATAGCTGGGATTACTGGGAAATGTCACAAGGGAAGAAATGGAGTAACTGGTGAGGAAAAGGGGATGCAATCCCTGAAAAGGTTTTTTTTATTTTCCTGCAACAGCCCGGCAGGCTCCCACTTACATGAAACTTGCTTTAAGATGCATTTGCCAATGACAAATTCAGGCAATGGCGTGCCAGCACGGTGGCTCACAGTTTGAAAGAGAGCTGTTCCAGAGGGTGCTTAAGGAATATTTAGCAATACTGACTTGCCCAAAAGATTATCTCAGTGGGGCATTGTTGTTCCTTTGAAATAACAGAGTTCCCTTCTGGTACAGGGATATGCGGCGGCAGGTATCTCATGGTAAATTCTTATGTGAGCGATAACCAAGAGGGACACACCTAGAAGATAAAGGCTGTCTCTGGGAAGCCCACTCCGGAACAGAGGCAACAATGGAACACTTATTATTCTGTTCCTCTAATGTCTGTATTTGGGATTTGTTGGCTTCGGAACTCAGAGTCCCTGTGGACATCAGGGGACTCAGCATCCACTTCAATAAGAAGTGAGAGATATTTGCTGCATATTTCCTTTGAGACTGTGGCAGTTAATAACATAGTACTTTTATCTCCCCCCTTCCCCCATGGCAGTGTGAGTATATTCAGCCTCTGTTCAAGCACAGAACGACACACCTGTAATTATTCAGATTGCGGTTATCTGTGCAATTGTTCAGTCTCTGGCAATGATGGAGAAAAAAATGACTGAGTTCAGCAGAATGGTGGGGGGCATGGGGGAGCCAATGGTAACGGATTGATCTTCTAGTTTTCAGGACTAAGTCTGAGGCGGAGATGGTTTCTTTTTGTGTCTGTGACTTGTTCTGATTGTGACTGTAACTTTTGGTTTTTGTTTTGAAGATTTTATTCAACAACCATGAACTGAAAGAAAGAGTGGGTGAAGGGTGCTGCCTGGGTGGTCTTGAGACACCCGGGTGGGTGTTTGTGCAGCTACATATATGGTGCTGGTGTAGTTGGGTGGGTGGGTGCCTAGGGGGTACTGGGGCAGCTGAGTGTATCTGGCGGGAGGTTACTGCAGTTGGATGTGTAAGGGCAGGGAGTACTTGGGGATTGCTGGAGCTGTTAGGTGTGATGGGAGCTGCCTAGGAAGGTACTCTTCCCAACTTTTGTCCTGTCACTGCCTCCCTGTTCCCACCAGGCTGCTGCTCTGTGGTGGATGTAAACCACAGGACGAGGAGACAGGGAGATGATCTGGCTGCTTGTTTGTCAGGTTCTACAGTAGCCCCTGGTTAGCTGGAAGGAGCAACTGTAAGTCAATCCCTGTGGGCTGCTTATTGCCCAGCTGGGTCAATGAGAATCCAGCTGTGCTGCCGGCAGGTGTGATTTGGGGGCACCAAGCGTGAATGTAATTTGGCACTGTTGAGTATCACACTGCTTAACTAAAGGGACCTCAACCACATATTATGTATGACATGCTTAACCTTAGACAGTGTCCCTTGCCAGTAAACAAGATCTCAAGATTTATTTTATTTTTTAATGCAGAGCCAAAGAATTGTAAAAAAAAAAGTTGTCTAATTTTTGCTTTTTTAATATTCATTTCTCATAATGTTGTAGTTCCAGGCTTTATTGTACCAATATACATCTAACTTTTCCAAAATGCTATTAGAACTCATTAAGAACATACTAACCATGAGATTTTTTGATGACTTTTCTTCTGTTGGCAATCTGGACAGCAAATCTAAATATCCAGTGGCAGTTTAGAACTTGTGGAGAAGTATTGACATCTGTTTCTATTTGTGACCAGTAGGTTTACATTTTAAAACCCTGTAGTGACAGCATAAGGGATGGGGGAGGAAGAAAAAAATTGACTTTGTCTCTGAAAATTATTTGAATCTACTCTGGGACCACACATACTAAAATACCTTAACCCTAATACCCTATGGTAATCATAGTCATATAGTTACTGAATGGTGTCACTACCAGGCAGAGTAAAGCTTGTTTGGGTACCTTACTAGTTAATTTCAATATAAACTTTTAATGGATTTTATGGCTAGCAAGTACAATTATGATCATTTTGTCTGACCTGCTGCATAACACAGGCTGTATAATTTCACCCAATAGTTCCTCCATCAAACCCATAACTTTTAGAAAGATATCCAATCTTGATCTCACTTCAAATGACAGAGAATTCAAATGATAGGTCAGCTGTTTAAATAGTTATTTCATTAACAAAACAAAACAAACAAAAATCCTTGTGCTTTTTTTCTAGTGTGAATTAATCTAAGTTTAGCCTCCAGTCATTGGACATTGTTATGCCTTGGACTGCTAAATTAAGAGCCCTCTATAATCAAAAGTCTTTCCCCCATACATGGTGTCAAGTACCAGGGGGTAGCCGTGTTAGTCTGTATCCACAGAAACAACAAGGAGTCCGGTGGCACTTTAAAGACTAACGATTTATTTGAGCATAAACTCAAATAAATCTGTTAGTCTCTAAGGTGCCACCAGACTCCTTGTTGTTTTTCCCCATACAGGCACTCATGGACCATGATCAAGTCACCTTTTAAGCTTCTCTTTGTTAAGATAAATAGATTGAGCTTCTTTAGTGTCTCACTGGTAAGGTAAAAAGAAAAGGAGTACTAGTGGCACCTTAGAGACTAACCAATTTATTTGAGCATAAGCTTTCGTGAGCTACAGCTCACTTCATTGGATACATCCGATGAAGTGAGCTGTAGCTCACGAAAGCTTATGCTCAAATAAATTGGTTAGTCTCTAAGGTGCCACAAGTACTCCTTTTCTTTTTGCGGATACAAACTAACATGGCTGCTACTCCGAAAACTATCAATTTTGTATAAAAAGCTTGTAGTTTTCTCCGTAATTCTTGTACGTAATTTCCAGTACTCCCGTTATGAAATATTCCATTTGACCCAGTCAAAGGCCTTGAACTCAGGCTCTGCACCTCTGAAGATTGACCCTAAGGCTTTTGACTGGGTCAAATGGAATTTTTTTTTTTTTTAAAAAAGGTGCCTAAAAGCCAACTTTCCAACACTCTGATACTGGGGCTGGCCAGGAGCTAAGTGCTGCTATGATTAGGGCCAGCGACCCAGGGAAGATCACCACGGTGCTTTGCGGTCTGTCCCTGTGATCTCCAGCTCTCATAATACCCCTCCTGCTACTTATGCTTGGGGAGATTCAATGAGTGGCTGTTGTCGAGCTCCTACCCTAACTTTAAACTGAGGATTCCTCCGTACTGAGGGAGTCCTCAAATGCCCATAAGGACGGACTTAAGATCCTTTTGCTGTACAGCGCAAAGGGGTTTTCCAGGATTGAGGGTCTAGCTCCTATCTATTTACATATAATGATACAACCTTTCAAAGCCTTTCCTGTGGGGTAAATTAATGTATTGCAATGGAACATAGTCACGTTGCGATGCAGCATCACAATGTGGTGATGTTACACTTACTGTGAAAACTGTTGTGGATCCCCTAACACCTGACCACACATTACAGGGGCAAAACTCTGAATCCAGGCACTGGGAATTTTGCTTGCATGGAGACTAAAGACTCATGCCATTAATGTCCTGTAGACTCAGCCTAAAAAAGAAGGAAGTTTCCCATGAGATGTGCATGATCCTGTAGAAATCAGGACAGGTGGTGAATATAAAATCTCCTCTGCATTAAGGATTAGCCCCAATTTCAGCCACTGGTGTAGTTGCAAGCCCCTAGTGCATACAAGGAAAGCTGTGATTTGCACCCAAAATGGCCAGTAAGGGAAAGTGACGTCAGAAGGAACTGAAGTAACTCTTAACCCAACCGTACAGATTACATGTAGTACATAGCTATCATCATCAAAGTTGTTAACCAGCAATGAAACTTTTGTGGTCTCGGAGGAAGAAAAGATTAATAGGTTGCAGTGTGACTTTTTTTTTTTTTTTTTTACTAACCATGTTTAGTCAGCAGATGCATCTGTAAGATTCAGAAAAGCTTGAGCTCTCTCCTCAGTTTTGATGGGGCTGAGATAGATGCTTTCCCTCTAGCAGAAAATGTAGGTCTTTTTTCCACCCCCAGGACAGCATTCAAGGCAACAGTGGAAGCCAGATAGCCACATATTTGTTAAAATTTCTGAAAGCCTCAGCCAGATAGCTATCTAGCTTTGGAGCTTTGCCTTTAACCCCTCTCTCCTCCACCACTCCGCCCACCCACCTCCTTTAGATTTGTAGCTGCTTCTCATATATCTTGTTTTTACTCTTTGCGTTCTATGCTTTCCATATCTCATCCTTTAATAACCTAGGGGGTCAAAGCCCTCACACACAGGTCTGTTTTGCACAGATTAGGCAACATAAAGCAGCCATAAAGCTGTTCAAGTGGGGCAACTGGGGTTTCCCTTTGTTTACAGCAGCTTGCATGAAGGAGGCATAGCGAGTGCTATACCACCTGTTCCTGACCCCTCTGGCTTAGGGGGTGTATTGGGAGAAAGAGAGGGTCTGGCACGGTATTTTGTGTTGGAATTACCTTAAAATATTGATTTATTTTAAGTATACTGGTCTATTATAGCTTGCAATATTAGGCAAAAGTTTGTTTAGTTTACCCAAATCTGTAATTTTCCTTATGTTTTGTTTTTAATCTTTAATGGGGCACCATTTAACTATATTTTCCTGGTGAATTTATACTACATATACTAGAAACTTACCAGACTTGATTTTCTTAAAAAAGCTTTATTTTAGGAATCACGGGGTTAGATTTTTTGTTTTTTTCCATTGACAAAAAATAAACACTTTACTCAAATTACTTTTTTCACTTCCAAGTGTAACAGAATAGGTTTTTCTTAAACCTCTTATGCAACTATGACTTTTTTAAGTGTCTCACATATTTGGTCTCTTATCTTTCTCACACCAGCTGTTATGCTAATTGGCTTCTCCCTAATTATTGTTTTGGCTTCTTCCCAAAGGACATTCCCGCAGATATCCCCTTTATCATGTATTTCAAAATATAATAATAGGAATTTCCATAACACCAGAATTGACCAATAGTCCAGCCAGTTCCAGTATCTTCTCACTGGGAGAGGCCAATGGTAGATGTAACAGTGGAAAGGATAGAACTTTGCCAATAAAGAATGTACTTGCTCTTTACTATTCTATACGATTGGGCTAAATTTCTTCGTGAACACAGCTGGTCACTGCCAGAGGAAAAGACTTGATGTGAAGCAACCAAATATGAAACGATCATAGACAGTGAGGATTTACCACAAACTACTACAGAGGTATTTAATAATTCATTATAGTCTGCTTTCTTTCCTTGGTGCTGATCCTTTGCCCATTGAAGTCACTGACAAGGCTCCCATGGATTTCAAAGGTGCAGGATCAGAGCTTGAATGTAACCGAGTATCTTTTCTTATTTTTACTTTCAATTTCATTTTAAATGAGCTGCCAGCAATAAAACATAGAGTCCAAGATCAGTTCAGGCAGGGGGAGCCAATGGCAGAAAGTCTGCCTCCATGGGAAATGCACTAAATCAGTGTCGAGAAGGAGTGCAGACATGGGCAATGACAGTGAGTAGGGCATGGGAAAACTCTTCTGTGAAGAAAGACTGGGATTATTTGTCTCATAAAGACAACAAATAAGAAGGGATATGATGTTTTATAAAAAATGAATAGCATAGACGAGATAGATTAGAAATTCCTCTCTGCCCTGCCTCAGGATATAAGAACAAGGAGCCATGGAATATAATTGTGTGGTGGCAAATTCAAATGTGATAAAAGGATATACTTTCCACAAAACACAAATTACTGAAGCCAAGAGTTTAGTAGGATTCAAAAAGGATTAGACATTTATATGGATAATAAGAATACCTAGTTAGAACAACAAATCTTAAAAATAAACAAGAGTTTTGGGAGGGATATATAAACCCTGATGCTTCAGGCCCCAACCCACCATGTAGCTATTGGTGGGTGGGAAGAAACTTTCTTTTGGGGCAGGTCTTCCCATAATTCCCTACTGAAGGTTTTCTTGTACCTTCTCCTAAAGCATCTGATACCACCAACTGTCCATTATGGGTTACTGGACCCTTGTTCTGATCCAGAATGGCAATTCAAATATTCGTCAGCCTAAGTCCCACTGAGCCAGGAGCCCTGCCTGTGCGGACTCACTGCAGGAAGCACATGGTGTGGAAGGGGATGCTGAATGCTCCGAGGTCAGACCCAGGAAAGTTGAAGCTGTATAAGCTTCTTGCCCTGGAGACAGTCTGCTCAGAGAGAGGAGGCATGCTCCCCCAGAGTCCTGACTGGCTTCGTATGGAGTAGTTCCAGAGCATCGCCGAGCTCTCCTACATGTTGCAGGACAGACACTCTAATGCTGGCAAGCTCTCCAGCAATAGAGCTCTGTAAGGGTAAACCTGGGGTCATAAGCGACCTTCAGTTTGCCAGGTTTGGGGGTTAACCAAAGACTGGAAAGGTTCATAAAACGGAAATTTCATAAAAAGGTTTGATCTCATTAGATTTCTGTCCCAATTTCAGACCAAAGAGGCATGGGTATATCTGCCTGTGCCTCAGATGCAAACTCTTACTTTTGATTTGGAGGTATATGATCTGTCAGAAAGTATTAACACATTCTTAATGACAACACAAATCAGAGGGGACAACTGGGCAATGAGCAAGGGGGAAAGGGACCACTGTGTCAGTGTGAATACACAATAATTTCCTTCTCCCTGGAAAATCTGAGAATATAGCCTTTTAAATACAGCTGGGGAGATCTCTGTCTTAGAGGCAGGCAGAGTTACCTCAGCAGCTGGCTGATACTGTGGAATCCACTCCCAGAAGACTAGAATCACTGCAAATCTCACCACCTTCTGGTTGAAACTTGAAACCCATTTCTTTTACCCACAGTAGCAAACCAAACACCAATACACATCACAAAAATGAGCAAAAGCCAGTCTGACTGGGACTACAGGTGGATAGAGAGGAAGACAGAGATCCTTTATTGTGGTTATTTCTTGGACACGCCAATATCACATCGAGGAGCATGTTATAAAGGTTTCAGAGTAACAGCCATGTTAGTCTGTCTTTGAAAAAAGAAAAGGAGGACTTGTGGCACCTTAGAGACTAACCAATTTATTTGAGCATGAGCTTTCGTGAGCTACAGCTCACTTCATCGGATGCAAGTGAGCTGTAGCTCACGAAAGCTCATGCTCAAATAAATTGGTTAGTCTCTAAGGTGCCACAAGTCCTCCTTTTCTTTTTGCATGTTATAAAGGTGTCCCTGGGGAAATATATTTTCAGTTACACTTGGCATTTCAATAATGCTTCTGAAGTTAGTAATTTCTTTGCAGATGGAATTTTCTATGCCATTTTCCCTAAATAGGTGCTTTATTAAACTGCCACAGGACTTGTGGAATTGCAAAAATATCATTATTTAATCTATACCTTTGGCGCAACACATTTAGGGTGAAATTCACCCCTGTGCAGAGAACCAATGCAAGACATGCACAGACTTAAGTGCTCAAAATAGAGCTGAATGAGACTTAAGTGCTACCCAGCTTTCTGCTGACCCTCTGTACTGGGGTGAATGTCACCTTAAAAGACATTTTAATCTTGACACAACTTCCTCTTGCAAATGCCTTTTTAAAAGAAAACAAATTATTTAGTGCAGTCAGCAACCTGCAAATGGAACAGGTAAGAAACATTTAACACGTTAATACTGTGAAATGTATTTAGGAAATAATTTAACTGCAACCGGTATTTCTGCAGCTATGACTGTTGGCAGTCATCTTGCTGAACGTGGCATCTATTCAATGTCCCTCCATAGTGTTCTTGGCCTCCCTGCTTAGGCTACAAACCGGTGATGCTAATTGTGGACGTTATGATATGGGCAGCATACTCAGAAGTCACTAAAGAGCAAACAACCATCACCCACCTGGACTGGAGGCAGATCAGTGTCCTGGGGATGAAACCCTCTGTGTCCAATTAAAAACTGCCCAAGCTTTGCTCCTTTAAATTAATAATGCTTATATATAAGCAATTATCCAGTAATACCAAGTATGACTACAAAGCTAAACACAGCAAAAATAAATAGCAATGATTGCTTCAAACTGTGATTCAGATATTAAATCACAGGGCCATTTCTAAATATAAGGCTTTGCTTGATAACTACAAATTATATTTGTTTTGGTACCCTTGGTGGGTCTGTACCGTCCTGCCAACATTTCATCATTCAATAATTCTTAGTATCATTCTTCATTACCACACTATAAATGCCTAGATAGAAAAGTAATATACCAATGATGTTCCATGGAAGAGAAGATCTATCCTCTGCGAAATATAAAATGTTAACACAGCACATGCTAAGTGGTCAATATTTCCAAATGTGAATCTGCTTCAGCATTCTTGAATAGTGAACCACAAAATCTAAAACCAGTTCCATGTTACTTTTTAATCATTTAAGAGAGATGAGCCCTTCATCAAACAGTGTGTACATTGAACTGTGTCACTGCTAATTTAGTCCAACGCCAGGCTTTTTCTGATTACACCAAAGCTCAGAGAAGGGAAATGTAAGAACAAAAGGGGGGGAGGGAACCCACAACATCCTGTTGGAACAGTACTCACTGTTTTCTCAGGGAAAAACAAGTACACGCAATGTTTGGACAACAAAATGTGCTCTGTTGGTTGGTTGTTTTTTAAATCCTGTATCATAGTATACAACTGAATTATATTTCAAGTTCTGAAGAAGTGCAACAGGAAATAAAAATGGAGCACCTACAGAGTTAGCTATGTGACAGTGAAAAAGAAACACTAGAGAGCAAAAATACATGTGTTTTTATGTTAGTGAGGCTCTGGACTTTATTTACAAGTAAAGAACACTAGAATGTCTGTTTTAAATTAATCTTTGCCTGGCAATGTAAACCAGTGGGTAGAATGAAGATTGTAGTATTTCTAGGATTTAAATTTATGTTAGGGAACTCTGATCACTTCTAAATTCTCAGATCTGTTTACTATTTAAAGGTAATAAACATTGATATGCAAACTAGATACCATTAACTTGGGTTTGAATAGAGACTGGGAGTGGCTGGGCCATACAAACGGAGTTTACTAAAATAAGACAGGAGATCTACATTATACACTTCATCTCTTTACAAAGGAAAAAGGACTGTAAGCTGTCTAAAATCCTACCTGTCACATGAGCCCACAACACTGGTACCCCTAACTCACCCAGCAATATCATCAATCTATACAGCTATACACTGAGCGCGGCAGAAGAGTGTGTCCTATCTCGGGGACTCTCTTTCTGCCCCGCCACCCCCCCCAAACATGACACAGTTCTGTGATGATCTGGAAGCCTACTTTCTCAATCTCCGACTCAAAGAATACTTTCAAGATAACAATGAACAGCACACTGATACACAGATACCCTCCAACCAACAGCACAAGAAGAAGAACTCCACGTGGACTCCTCCTGAGGGTCGAAATGATAGTCTGGACCTATACATAGAATGCTTCCGCCAACGTGCACAGGCAGAAATTGTGGAAAAACAACATCGCTTGCCTCATAATCTAAGTCATGCAGAACGCAATGCCATCCACAACCTCAGAAACAACCCTGACATTATAATCAAAGAGGCTGATAAAGGAGGTGCTGTTGTCATCATGAACAGGTCTGACTACCAAAAGGAGGCTGCCAGACAACTCTCCAATACCAAATTCTATAGGCCACTCTCCTCAGATCCCACTGAGGAATACACTAAGAAACTGTACCATCTACTCAGGACACTCCGTACACTAACACAGGAACAAATCAACATACCCTTAGAGCCCCGACCAGGATTATTCTATCTACTACCCAAGATCCACAAACCCGGAAACCCTGGACGCCCCATCATCTCGGGCATTGGCACTCTCACTGAAGGACTGTCCAAATATGTGGACTCTCTACTCAGACCCTACGCCACTACCACTCCCAGCGATCTCCGTGACACCACCGATTTTCTGAGAAAACTACAATGCATTGGTGATCTTCCAGAAAACACCATCCTAGCCACCATGGATATAGAGGCTGTCATAAATATAAAGGGAAGGGTAAACCCCTTTGAAATCCCTCCTGGCCAGGGGAAAGCTCCTCTCACCTGTAAAGGGTTAAGAAACTAAAGGTAACCTCGCTGGCACCTGACCAAAATGACCAATGAGGAGACAAGATACTTTCAAAAGCTGGGAGGAGGGAGAGAAACAAAGGGTCTGTGTCTGTCTGTATGCTGCTCTTGCTAGAGACAGAACAGGAATGGAGTCTTAGAACTTTTAGTAAGTAATCTAGCTAGGTATGTGTTAGATTATGATTTCTTTGAATGGCTGAGAAAAGAATTGTGCTGAATAGAATAACTATTTCTGTCTGTGTATCTTTTTTGTAACTTAAGGTTTTGCCTAGAGGGGTTCTCTATGTTTTTGAATCTAATTACCCTGTAAGATATCTACCATCCTGATTTTACAGGGGGGATTTCTTTATTTCTATTTACTTCTATTTTTTATTAAAAGTCTTCTTGTAAAAACTGAATGCTTTTTCATTGTTCTCAGATCCAAGGGTTTGGGTCTGTGGTCACCTATGCAAATTGGTGAGGCTTTTTATCCAACATTTCCCAGGAAAGGGGGGGTGCAAGTGTTGGGAGGATTGTTCATTGTTCTTAAGATCCAAGGGTCTGGTCTGTAGTCACCTAGGCAAATTGGTGAGGCTTTTTACCAAACCTTGTCCAGGAAGTGGGGTGCAAGGTTTTGGGAAGTATTTTGGGGGGAAAGACGCGTCCAAACAGCTCTTCCCCAGTAACCAGTATTAGTTTGGTGGTGGTAGCGGCCATTCCAAGGATAACGGGTGTAATATTTTGTACCTTGGGGAAGTTTTGACCTAAGTTGGTAAAGATAAGCTTAGGAGGTTTTTCATGCAGGTCCCCACATCTGTACCCTAGAGTTCAGAGTGGGGAGGAACCTTGACAGAGGCTCTCTACACAAACATCCCACACACAGATGGAATACAAGCTGTCAGGAACAGTGTCCCTGATGATGCCACAGCACAACTGGTTGCTGAGCTCTGTAACTTTATCCTCACACACAATTATTTCAAATTTGGTGACAATATACACCTCCAAACCAGTGACACTGCTATGGGCACCCGCATGGCCCCACAATATGCCACCATTTTTATGGCTGACCTGGAACAACGCTTCCTCAGCTCTCGTCCACTCACGCGCCTTCTCTACCTACGTTACATTGAAGACATCTTCATCATCTGGACCCATGGGAAGGAAACCCTGGAAGAATTCCATCACAATTTCAACAGCTTTCACCCCACCATCAACCTCAGCCTGGATAGCTCAGTGGTTTGAGCATTGGCCTGCTAAACCCAGGGTTGTGAGTTCAATCCTTGAGGGGGCCATTTGGGATCAGGGCAAAAATTGGGGATTGGTCCTGCTCTGAGCAGGGGGTTGGACTAGATGACCTCCTGAGGTCCCTTCCAACCCTGGTATTCTATAGACTGTTCTATAGACTACACGGGAGGTCCACTTCCTAGACACCACCTTGCAAATAAGTGACGGTCACGTTAACATCACCCTATACCGAAAACCCACCGACCGCTATGCCTACCGTCATGCCTCCAGCTTCCACCCCGGATACACCACACAATCCACTGTCTACAGCCAAGCGCTGAGGTACAACCGCATTTGCTTCACCCCTTAGACAGAGACCAACGCCTACAAGATCTTCACCAAGCATTCTCAAAACTATGATACCCACACGAGGAAATAAGGAAACAGATCAACAGAGCCAGATGTGTACCCAGAAGCCTCTTGCTGCAAGACAACCCTAAGAAAAAAACCAACAGAACTCCACCGGCCACCACATACAGTCCTCAGCTAAAACCTCTCCAACACATCATCAGTGATCTACAACCGATCCTGGACAACAATCCCTCACTTTCACAGGCCTTGGGAGGCAGGCCAGTCCTCGCCCACAGATAACCCACCAACCTAAAGCATATTCTCACCAGCAACTCCACACCGCACCATAGTAACTCTAACTCAGGAACCAATCCTGCAACAAACCTTGATGCCAACTCTGCCCACATATCTACACCAGTGACACCATCACAGGACCTAACCAGATCGGCTACACCATCACCAGTTCATTCACATGCACGTCCACCAATGTAATATACACCATCATGTGCCAGCAATGACCCTCTGCTATGTACATCGGCCAAACTGGACCGTCCCTATGTAAAAGGATAAATGGACACAAATCAGATATTAGGAATGGCAATATATAAAAAACCTGTAGGAGAACACTTCAGCCTCGCTGGACATACAATAGCAGATTTAAAGGTAGCCATCCTGCAGCAAAAAAACTTCAGGACCAGACTTCAGAGAGAAACTGCTGAGCTTCAGTTCATTTGCAAATTTGACACCATCAGCTCAGGATTAAACAAAGACTGTGAATGGCTAGCCAACTACAAAAGCAGTTTCTCCTCCCTTGGTGTTCACACCTCAACTGCTAGAAGAGGGCCTCATCCTCCTTGATTGAACTAACTTCGTTATCCCTAGCCTGATTCTTGCTTGCATATTTATACCTGCCTCTGGAAGTTTCCACTACATGCATCCGACAAAGCGGGTATTCACCCACAAAAGCTCATGCTCCAATATGTCTGTTAGTCTATAAGGTGCCACAGGACTCTTTGCAGCTTTTACAGATCCGGACTAACACGGCTAGCCCTCTAATGCTGTACACATATTGAATCTATTTCCCCATGTTAAGTATCCTCACACCTTCTTGTCAATTGTCTAAATGGGCCATCTTGATTATCACTACAAAAGTTTTTTTCTTCTGCTGATAATAGCTCATCTTAATTAATTAGCCTCTTACAGTTTCTATGGCAACTTCCACCTTCTCTGTGTGTGTGTGTATATATATATATATCTTCTTACTATATGTTCCATTCTATGCATCCGATGAAGTGGGCTGTAGCCCACGAAAGCTTATACTCTAATAAATTTGTTAGTCTCCAAGGTGCCACAAGTACTCCTGTTCTTTTTATTGATTTTAATGGTGTTTTGTTTCTCTACATTCATTTTTTGTTATCAACCCTATAAGATTTTCAGAAATAATCTGTTCTTCAATTTTCATTATTGCTAGCTGCGATGCAAGGAAAATATTCTTATATTGCTCAGACTTTGCAGAAAACAATTATTCAATTGTTTCCCAGGAAATCCCTTTGAAACAGACAATAGCAACCCCTTACTCAGTTCAAAATTATATTTGCTTAGCCACTACATGTTTCTCAGTCATCTTCACATCTTTTTCCAGCCAGCACTCTATCCCAAGAGTACTCTCTCTTAGCTTTCTCTCAGGGTCATGCTACCAGTGCTTTTCTGGATGTCCTTGGCTTTGTGCTCCAATTCTGGTGTTTCTGTCTGCTTCTCCCTCACACACATTCGCAACTCCATTAAAACAATAGCCAGCCTCCAGCATTGTCATTCAGCCTCAATGAAACTGCTACCCTGCACAGAACTCAGCTCCTGAACAGCCTTACATGTGGCCTGTGTTTTAGGTAATGGCTCCTATTGCTTCAGTTATTTTCCTCTAAAAGGAGCATAACTGCTTCTTACACTTATCCTGAATGAAGGACAGCTAGCATGCTCACTGCTTCAGCGAGGTTGCACCCCACCACCAGTATTATAAACTCCCAGCCCCCCCCCCAGCTCCGCCCATGCCCCTTGTCTCAGTGCAATCCAAAATGGTGATGCCGTGGGGAGATAGGTCTAGAAGGGACCTCCTGTTTCATCGAGTCTAGTCCCCTGCTATCACAGGCAACCTGTCTGAATAATCCCATTCATAAATTTATCAAGCTCCATCTTAAAATTAGTTCAGTTGTATGCCCCCACTACACCTATCAGAAGGTTGTTGCAGAACCCCACTCCTCTGATCATTGGAAAGCTCCTAATTTCCAGCCTAAATTTATTCATGGCTAGTTTATACTCATTTGTTCTAGTTCCAGCATTGTCCTTTAGATTAAATAGCTCTTCTCCCTCCCTTGTGTTTAACACCCTCCCTCCCCCCCCAGCAAATGTGTTTATAGAGAGCAATCATATCCCCTCTGAACCTTCATTTTGCTAAACTAAATAAGCCAAGATCTTTTAGTCTCTTCTGGTAAAATAAGATCTCCATTCCCCATATCATCCTGGATGATCTTCTCTGCACCTGTTCCAAATTAAATACACCTTTCTTGGACATGGGTGACTGGAATTGTACGCAGTGTTCTAGATGAGTTCTCACTAATGCCCTGTGCAATGGCATTAATATCTCTACTGGATATATCTAACTTGATAAGTCCTAGGTTCACATTTGTCTTTTTCACAGCCACATCCTATTGGTGGATTATAATCTTCCTATGATCAACTAATTCATTCAGGTTTTTCTCCTCCTCTGATATTTCAAATTGATGGGCCCCATTTTAAAGCAGAAATACTTGTTATTAGTCCCTAGATACTTGTTATGCCCTATCTGACCCATCCCAAACAAGAAGAAAAAAAATAATTTTAAATGACAAATGAAACAAGCTTAACTATTGACATCATGCTTTTCTCTCAGGACAAAACCCAGATGACACCTATGGGCACCTCCCACTGTTTTTTTCCTCCCCATATTTTATCTTTAAATTTCAAGCTTTCCTATAGAGACCAGAAACCTTCTATCATGGTATTTCTGTGAGGATGCTACATTCCAAGGTAGCTGCATTTGCCATGTGATTTTCCAGTCACACACTACTCTGATAGGAGTTCCCCTCTTTGGGAAGCTTTTAGCTGGTATGGAATCCATTGCTCCACATCCACAGTTCCAGCTAACCTAGTGAGGAGGACTTTAAACTAGGTTCACTGGGGGAAGGTGACCAAAGCCCTGAGGTAAGTGGGGAAGTGGGATACCGGGAGGAGGCATGAGCAGGAGCGCGTGAGAGGGGAGGGCTCCTACCTCATACTGAGAAAGAGGGGTGATCAGCAGGTTACCTCAAGTGCCTATATACAAATGCACGAAGCCTGGGAAACAAGCAGGGAGAACTGGAAGTCCTGGCACAGTCAAGGAATTATGATGTGATTGGAATAACAGAGACTTGGTGGGATAACTCACCTGTTCAGGAAGGACAGGAAGGGCAGAAAAGGTGGGGGAGTTGCACTGTATGTAAGAGATCAGTATGACTGCTCAGAGCTCAAGTATGAAACTACAGAAAAACCTGAGAGTCTCTGGATTAAGTTTAGAAGTGTGAGCAACAAGGGTGATGTCGTAGTGGGAGTCTACTATAGACCACCAGACCAGGGGGATGAGGTGGACGAGGCTTTCTTCCGGCAACTCGCAGAAGTTACTAGATCGCAGGCCCTGGTTCTAATGGGAGACTTCAATCACCCTGATATCTGCTGGGAGAGCAAATCAGCAGTGCACAGGCAATCCAGGAAGTTTTTGGAAAATGTAGGGGACAATTTCCTGGTGCAAGTGCTGGAGGAACCAACTAGGGGCAGAGCTCTTCTTGACCTGCTGCTCACAAACCGGGAAGAATTAGTAGGAGAAGCAAACGCGGATGGGAAACTGGGAGGCAGTGACCATGAAATGGTCGAGTTCAGGATCCTAACACAAGGAAGAAAGGAGAGCAGCAGAATACAGACCCTGGATTTCAGAAAAGCAGACTTTGACTCCCTCAGGGAACTGATGGGCAGGATCCCCTGGGGAGAATAACATGAGGGGGAAAGGAGTCCAGGAGAGCTGGCTGTATTTTAAAGAATCCTTATTGAGGTTACAGGGACAAACCATCCCGATGTGTGGAAAGAATAGTAAATATGGCAGGCGACCAGCTTGGCTTCACAGTGAAATCCTTGTTGCTCTTAAATACATAAAAGAAGCTTACAAGAAGTGGAAGATTGGACAAATGACCAGGGATGAGTATAAAAATATTGCTCGGGCTTGCAGGAGTGAAATCAGGAAGGCCAAATCACACCTGGAGTTGCAGCTAGCAAGAGATGTTAACAGTAACAAGAAGGGTTTCTTCAGGTATGTTAGCAACAAGAAGAAAGTCAAGGAAAGTGTGGGCCCCTTACTGAATGAGGGAGGCAACCTAGTGACAGAGGATGTGGAAAAAGCTAATGTACTCAATGCTTTTTTTGCTTCTGTCTTCACGAACAAGGTCAGCTCCCAGACTGCTGCACTGGGCAGCACAGCATGGGGAGAAGGTGACCAGCCCTCTGTGGAGAAAGAAGTGGTTCGGGACTATTTAGAAAAGCTGGACGAGCACAAGTCCATGGGGCCAGATGCCAGAGGATCCTGGGAACTACAGGCCAGTCAGCCTCACCTCAATCCCTGGAAAAATCATGGAGCAGGTCCTCAAGGAATCAATTCTGAAGCACTTAGAGGAGAGGAAAGTTATCAGGAACAGTCAGCATGGATTCACCAAGGGAAAGTCATGCCTGACTAATCTAATTGCCTTCTATGATGAGATAACTGGCTCTGTGGATGAAGGGAAAGCGGTGGACGTGTTGTTCCTTGACTTTAGCAAAGCTTTTGACACGGTCTCCCACAGTATTCTTGCCAGCAAGTTAAAGAAGTATGGGCTGGATGAATGGACTATAAGGTGGATAGAAAGCTGGCGAGATTGTCAGGCTCAACAGGTAGTGATCAATGGCTCCATGCCTAGTTGGCAGCTGGTATCAGGTGGAGTGCCCCAGGGGTCGGTCCTGGGGCTGGTTTTGTTCAATATCTTCATAAATGATCTGGAGGATGGTGTGGATTGCACCCTCAACAAGTTTTCAGAGGACACTAAACTGGGAGGAGTGGTAGATACGCTGGAGGGTAGGGATAGGATACAGAGGGACCTAGACAAATTGGAGGATTGGGCCAAAAGAAATCTGATGAGGTTCAAAAAGGACAAGTGCAGAGTCCTGCACTTAGGACAGAAGAATCCCATGCACCGCTACAGAGTACGGGCCGAATGGCTTGGCAGCAGTTCGGCAGAAAAGGACCTAGGGGTTACAGTGGACAAGAAGTTGGATATGAGTCAACAGTGTGCCCTTGTTGCCAAGAAGGCCAATGGCATTTTGGGATGTATAAGTAGGAGCATTGCCAGCAGATTGAGGGACGTGATCGTTCCCCTCTATTCGACATTGGTGAGGCCTCATCTGGAGTACTGTGTCCAGTTTTGGGCCCCACACTACAAGAAGGATGTGGAAAAATTGGAAAACGTCCAGCGGAGGGCAAGAAAAATGATTAGGGGACTGGAACACATGACTTCTGAGGAGAGGCTGAGGGAACTGGGATTGTTTAGTCTGTGAAAGAGAAGAATGAGGGGGGATCTGATAGCTGCTTTCAATTGCCTGAAAGGGGGTTCCAAAGAGGATGGCTCTAGACTGTTCTCAGTGGTAGCAGATGACAGAACGAGGAGTAATGGTCTCAAGTTGCAGTGGGGGAGGTTTAGGTTGGATATTAGGAAAAACCTTTTCACTAGGAGGGTGGTGAAACACTGGAATGCGTTACCTAGGGAGGTGGTGGAATTTCCTTCCTTTGAAGTTTTTAAGGTCAGGCTTGACAAAGCCCTGGCTGGGATGATTTAATTGGGGATTGGTCCTGCTTTGAGCAGGGGGTTGGACTAGATGACCTCCTGAGGTCCCTTCCAACCGTGATATTCTATGATTCTATGTACCAGGAACACTTGCACTTCTGCAAATTATAGGAAGAGACTGGGAGAGCCATCTCTTTCTGGGCTCACTCATTCCTTTGAATAACCAATTCCCTGCTCTCCTGCTTAGGACAATATTACCTTTTAGCCTCCTGAGACATTTCACTCCATATTCTTTATGAAAATATGCTTATGATACGTATATGACATAACTGAGATGTACTTTATGCAAGATGGCTCCTGTGAGATCTCACTGGAAAGGTTTCAGAGTAACAGCCGTGTTAGTCAATCTTTGCAAAAAGAAAAGGAGTACTTGTGGCACCTTAGAGACTAACCAATTTATTTGAGCATGAGCTTTCGTGAGCTACAGCTCAGTGAACTGTAGCTCACGAAAGCTCATGCTCAAATAAATTGGTTAGTCTCTAAGGTGCCACAAGTACTCCTTTTCATTGGAAAGGTTATGATTTACTGAATGTAATTATCTAACTTGTATGCCTGTATCATTTCTGTATCTGAAGTTAGGAATATCAACTATGTATCTGTATTTGAACTATACTACTTTGGGTGACGCCCACCGATGGCCACTTCTTTCAGGTGATGTGATAATTTATCTCCAGAGAACTTAGACATTTGCTATAATGAGCCATCACCAGCTCAAGTCCTTTCTGTTCTTGTGTCAGTACTGCCCCAAAATCATAAGTACGACTATCTACATCCAATATCAAAAGAGGTTTTTAAATGTAGGTAGGCTGAGACAAGAGGCTTCTTCAACTCTGAAAATGCTAAATCATGTTCTGCTAACACACTGAAATGGTTTCCCTCTTTCACGCAACCTATACAATGGTCCTGCAATATTGCAAAACCTACAAATAAACTTTCTATAACAGCAGCAGCATCCTATACAAGTCTGCACATCTGTGAGTGTCTGGGGAGCTGGCCAATTCTTCACAGCCTCAATTTTTCTTTTTGTCAGGGGAAATTGCCCCTCACTTATGTGCCCCCAAGGTAGATTACCTGTTTTGGAAACAACTCCCATTTCTTTAGCATTGGTTTCAGGTTGGCTGTATTAAGCTTATCACAGCTCATTTATAAATATGTCAGTTCCTGTTCACAGGTTTTACCATGGACCAAAATATCGTCTAGGTATAACAGGCTGAAAGTGGCATGTTTTATTAATTCTCCTCGTTAGCTTCTCAACTGTGGCTGATGCATTATGCAGGCTGAAAGTCATCACTTTAAATTGCCATAGGCCGTGTCCTGCTGGGAAAGCCGTCTTTTCCCCATCCTTTGGATCCACTTCCACTTGCCAATACCTACTTTTAAGACCCAATGTGGAAAACCAGATTGAACCAGCTGCAACATCCATCGTATCATCTATTCATGGTAATGGATATGAATCCTTTAATGTGACTTCATTTACTTTTCTATAGTCCACACAGAATCTTGTGCTGCCATCTTTTTTCTTAACCAGAACTATGGGTAAGACTGGAGAGCTGGCTGAAGGCTCTATTATGCCTTCCCTATGCATTTCCTCAGTGGCCTATAAAGCTTCTTCCCTCTTTGCTACTGATAAACAGTGAGGTGGCTGTTTAATGGGTCAGTTTACCCAGGTATTAATCTTGTGCTGGACCAGGGCAGTACAACCTATATCTTCGTTGGAGTGGTAGAACAACTCTGATTCCTAATCAGAAAGTCTCTTAGCCCAATCTGTTGCTCCTCATTTGAGTGTACAGCACTGCACTGGAAGAAGCCCAGTCAAGACTCTTGGGAGCTCACCTGCTCTCCTTTCCTGCTTTTAGTTTTCTTCTATTCCAGCATTTACTAGATCTGCCAGTTCACATTTTGCTGCTATGGTTCCCTTCTTTACTATTTGATGCTTGTCAGAAATATTCAGCAAATGAACATGGATCACTCCAAAAGGGAGTATTTCTTCACACAACACACAGTCAACCTGTGGAACTCTTTGCTAGGGGATGTTGTGAAGGCCAAGACTACAACAGGGTTCAAAAAAGGACTAGATAAATTCATGGAGGATGGGTCCATCAATGGCTATTAGCCAGGATAGGCAGGGATGGTGTCCCTAGCCTCTATTTGGCAGAAGCTGGGAATGGGCGACAGGGGATGGATCACTTGATGGTTACCTGTTCTGTTCATTCCCTCTGGGGCACCTGGCATTGTCCACTGCCGGAAGACAGGATACTGAGTAGATGGACCATTGGTCTGACCCAGTAGGCCATTCTTATGTTCTTGCTGCAAATTGCTACAAACTCTCAGTGTTTCTCCTTGGAAACTGGATCCCACTCCTGAAATCAGTGTTGTCCTTTAGACCCAAACAGCTAGCCAATATTTGAGGTCCTGCTGGTTGTTTCCATTAGGAGGAGATATTGATAATGGAGTCAGCTATTTCTTTGATGCAATCCTGCTTATTTACAAAAACTGTACAAAGTCCTGCTTACCTGAACACAGTAGAAATAAAACAACAGAAAGCAATTTTTTTGTTGGATATTCCAAGCCTCTTTTTTCAGCATTCTACCCCAAAAGTTCTCTGTTTTAACTTTCTCTCAGTGTTATGCTACAAATGTTTCTTTAGCTGTCCTTGGCTTTTTGCTGCATTCTTTGTCTGTTTTTGTGGTGTTTCTGGCTGCTTCTCTCACATACATTCACAGAACCATAAAAATGTTTTCTGTGCGTTTGCATTCAGCACTCTGGTCACATAGCTCAGCTTCTGAGCAGCCTTGCATGTGTCCTGTATTTTGGGTGGTGGCTACTATTGTTTTCAGCTATATTACTCTAAAAGGAGCTTAACTGCTTCTTGCATTTATCCTGAATGAAGTGTGGCTGTTACACCCACTAGCATCAATGGAGTTTCATCCACCCCCGCATAACACTATATTTCTCCTAGAGCACTCCACAGGGTTTGCTATAAATGGGCAAGAACTGGTTGAAAAAATGGCAAATCTATTTGGCGAAAATTGTAAAGATTGATAATTTCCCCCAGTTTTATTTTTGGCCATTGATTTCCATCTTGGAAGAATACAAATAATCCAAGGAAGGTTACTAGACGAGTCTTCAAATGCTGATGAAAATGTGTGCAATGACTTGTTTGTAACAGTAGCTACTGGAGTGAGTGAACACTAACCCCTTTCCATGTGTCAGGGCAGTAACTTTTTGTAATCACCATGTCTGGTGACTGGAACCAGGGAATAAAATTCAGTCTCTTATCAGCATACCTGTGTCACCCTTGTACTGCACTGTTCTTATTAAAATAATTATCAAGTGTGTGGATATACCTTGTGCTGTGCTTGGTTCTTCTCACAACAATGAGGTAACCAAATATTATTACAAGAAACTGTACTGTGATCTCTTTGACATTCCCAGTTTGGCTGGCTGGCTATTCCTATACTCTCGTTTATAGCATTAGCCACCTTTGAGGAAAAGGTGAATTCCTACACTATCAATGTGGTGCACACAGCTGTAACAGGATCACTGGCATTTTTAGGAGTCAGCCTGCCACTGAATATTAGGGACACAAATAGCGAGTGTGTGGGGAGATAAAATTATCCCCTCGTTCCACTTGTCTTTTTTCCTCTTTTTTAAACTAGTAGTGGTGTCATGTGCCTCTCTGGTACAGCTACAAGTAGCTACCCAATTCAAGAACTAGCTAACACCCCTGCTCATACAACTTTCCAAATTAAGGGGCATTCAACAGCATATAGAACATTTGAAAACGGAATTATTCTGATATTCCCGAGACTATGTTGCTTTTGCATTTTCATAACCAGGATTGTAGAGAGAGCAGCAAGTGTGTTGGTAGGAATTCACTGTCATGATGATGATGGTAACAAAATTGGCGCAAATGTGGCCATGCAAAGTATTGTTCAGCTATGTTTGACTACACTGGGAGTGGGTATTAATAAAATTGAAAAGCTTTTCTCCAAAGCAATATATTGATGGATGATTAAAGATTTTGATTATAGTAATTTCTACTTCAATTTTTTCTCTTTCTTTACCGTTATTTGTTGAGTCCTATCAATGTGATTAGCACGGTATCAAACCTGATCCCTACTTCAAGAACCTTACAAGTGAAATATGACGGTTTGGTGTAATTCTAAATAGATTACAGGGCGCTCCTTAAATCAAGGCACTGAAGCACAATGCATGGTATATCCACTGAGAGTTTTATTGATTCTGTCTGTCCTGCTATGCTATTTAGAAAGCACTGGCTAAACTCCAGTGCTTAACTTGTGCCAGGGCTTGCCAGGGCTGAGCCCAAGCACCTCTAGGCTTGGCAGTTCACAGTCCAGCACCTCTGGGCTTGCTGCATCAGCAAAAAAATTGCTTGAGCCCTGGCACCTCTTTCATTACAAATTAAGCACTGTGAAACTCCTCAGATCCTGCCCAAGCACTATACTGGGCTCACTATAAAATCCAGAACAGATTCTCTGAAAGCAACCTGTTCTTTGAGAATCTGGCTTTGCATGTTCAGCAATATCTCACATCCTGACTTGGAGCCAAATTCAGATCCTAAACATTTTTACTGGGTAGCATGGACACAGGACCCTGCAAGAGTAGTGAGAATGTGGGCCTATGTTCAGACAAGCACAGCCACATACTCTGCCCCTTTGTAGGTTAGTCCTGCAATGCAAAGGAGTAATCTGTATGAGATGCTGGGAGATCAGGTTAGTATGTCTTTAAATAAGTAGCCGGTGATGCTTGACTCGGGCCCCATCCTGGAATGCCTTTCATGGTTTATGCCTCTGTTCTACAAATTTTGTGGAGTCGGGCCTTTGCAGCAGGTGTCTATGTGCAACCAGAGGCCTAAATTTGGCCTTGGGTACTAAAGCCTACATATTAAGACAGATATAATAGCCAGGACATTAGGTTTTGAAAAATGCCATGGGATCTTTAACTTCTAGTAGAAATGAGCAGACAAGACCACAGATGAATTTGTCATTCAAAGACTGAGGTAGAAAGTAATCAGGTCCCTGAATAGCGTGAAACAGGAAATTGTAATAGTGGGGATGGGATACGACTGCAGCACAAGTAAGGATTTCAGCAGAAAAAGGGTCAAGAACAACTCTGACAGTGTTCCAGAAATGATATGCAGACTTACACAGATGATGATATGGGAGGAAAAAATAAGGTTAAGTTCAAGGATGACTTCAAGATTTCTGCTCTTTGGAACAAAGTGAAGGTTTACATGAGGAGAGTGATAGCAAAGTCTGCAATGAGACTAAGAGCTTGTCTACTCTACCCACCAGATCGGAGGGCAGTGATCGATCCAGCAGGGGTCGATTTATCGCGTCTATACTAGACGCGATAAATCAACCACTGAGCACTCTCCCGTTGACTCCAGTAGTGCACCAGAACAAGAAGAGCAAGCAGAGTCGATGGGAGAGCGTCAGCTGTCGACTTACCGCAGTGGAGACACCGTGGTAAGTAGATCTAAGTACGTCGACTTCAGCTATGCTATTCACATAGCTGAAGTTGCCTATCTTAGATTGATCCGGTGTGATAGTGTAGACAAGCCCTAAGTGAACGTTCTACATAGAAGGTGTTTGATGCATTCATTAGTAGGAAGATCTGGGATAGCCAGGATCTGGCAGAATCAAAAGATACAAATATATTGGAGACAGAAGTATCCTAGAGTGAGTCCAGGCAGATGTAAAAATGTGTGTCATTCCATTTACTTCAGTGAATCATTAATTTGGTATATTATATCTAATGATTAAAGCAGAGACTGGGCATCAGGTCTGGATTCTTTTCCAAACCTGCCACCTACTGATTATGTGATCTTGGGCAAATCACAATATCATTGTGCCTCATTCTATCCCTCTGTGAAAAATAGTACCTCTACCTCCACAGTCTTAATTAAATTAGTACTGGGGAATCAAATCTGACATTCTTGGACAAAATATGTTATATGAGTGCTCTTACTAACAGGTACAGCATTCAAGAATGACACTACTATAGCTTTATATATTTGCAGTCATTCAAACTTAGCTGGCATCCATTATGAATGTTTGGAAACCTGGTCACGGTATGACTTTACACTCTCATACTGTAACCATTGTGTTACAAAAGCTGCATCCTCTGAAATGTACTAAATATTAGTACATCAGATGAGTAATTTTGGGTCAATGTTTTCTTAGCATCCAATTGAACTCTGGTCCCGCTCAGTTAGATGAAATTGCTGTCTGATGTAAGATGCTTCTAATCTCAATATAGGAATTTCTGTGGCTTTCTACATGTAGGTCAGTGCCACTAACTGTGAGCTCAGTCATGCTATTATGTTAGGGACAGTGCTCTGACCTTTTGTCACTATCTGCTGCTCTTTCCTTCCATACACCCAGTCGTCTCCCCCACATGCTATTCTCTCTCCCCAAACTCCACTCACACACACACACACTATCCAGTCAATGTGTAAGGAAAATATTGCAATCCTAAATTTGCACAAGATTATTATACCTTAAACAGAAAAGGAGTACTTGTGGCACCTTAGAGACTAACCAATTTATTTGAGCATGAGCTTTCGTGAGCTACAGCTCACTTCATCAGATGCATACCGTGGAAACTGCAGCAGACTTTATATACACACAGAGAATATGAAACAATATTCTCTGTGTGTATATAAAGTCTGCTGCAGTTTCCACGGTATGCATCTGATGAAGTGAGCTGTAGCTCACGAAAGCTCATGCTCAAATAAATTGGTTAGTCTCTAAGGTGCCACAAGTACTCCTTTTCTTTTTGCGAATACAGACTAACACGGCTGTTCCTCTGAAATCCATACCTTAAACAGGGAGGGAAGAGAGATATTTGTGAAAGTTACAAAATAACCTTGACAGCATTCTGTTAACACAATTTTTTGAACAAAGGAAGCCAGTACTTTCTTTGCAACAGAAAGATATATATGTATTTAACTGTAACTGTTTTTTAAGCAGAGACATTAATGAAATGCTTCACCCCACAGAGCTCAGCTCAGTTTTTGTCTATCACTGATTTAATGGCAATGGCCATCATCCAGTTTAAATACACTTTGATTAGTAACTGAAAGGGTGTTTGCATAGATGATTAGTAATCAGATATCAGAAGGAAAAGATTTGTTTTGCAATCCAGAGGGACCCTATGTTTTATTTTGCAAAATTACCTTCCTCAAAAATGCCACACTCAGAACAGTTCTATGGGGAACTACAAAGGAGGAGCTGTTTTGATCTTGCCTTATCATCTAGAGTAATCAACATTTCCCATTTGTAGAAGAGTGATGGGCAAAAAAATTTAACAGCTGCTTGAGGTTTTATCACTCTGGGGAAGGAAATTCACACATTTCCCCAGGAAAAGCTTAGGTAGAGGTGTCTTTCATGGAAACATCATTTAGGCAGATTGGTTTAAGGAGGTCCATTATTTATACAAATTCAATACTCAACAGCTGTCTAATGTTGGTTAAATCAAAAGCCAAAATCTGTGTGTGTTTAACTCATAATTGGTTTATTTCCATAATATTGACATTATAGGGAAAAAGTTCATTTAAAACACAAGCCACTGTAATAGTGCTTGGACTGGATGCCAACTTTAACAATGCTATAAACTACAAAGATATGACAGGTTTCAGAGTAGCAGCGTGTTAGTCTGTATTCGCAAAAAGAAAAGGAGTACTTGTGGCACCTTAGAGACTAACCAATTTATTTATTTGATCAAATAAATTGGTTAGTCTCTAAGGTGCCACAAGTACTCCTTTTCTTTTTACAAAGATATGAAAGGGAATTTATATTAAAAAGGATAGAACTACCACTGCTATGTGTAATAGGATTAGTATAAGCTAATTACTCTTTCTGCATTAAATAATACTTCCTACCTAAGTTTCCATCTCAGGCATTTCTTTACAATGTCTAAGTGTGGTATTTAAAACACCTGAAACTTGTCAGGTCAAAATCCCTGCTGTGTTAAATTTAAAATAACCTGAGTAATACTTCTATGTAGTCTCACTTTACCTGTAAATTTAGTTTAATAATACAACACTATTTTTAAGACGCTGTAACAATACTTGGAAAGAAAGAAAAAAGTATCCTACCGTACCAATTTGTATTTCTTATCCATGAGTTAATAGGAGTTTGGATCACTTTTCTTACAGTCACTGCAATAGCTCTTCCCTTGGAGTCAGAGTGAGAGTGAAGAGTGAATTGTGAGAGGTGCAGTGATCCTGGCTTGTTTTGTTTGTCCACTGTATCGTTTGCTTTTGAGATTGATCCAATGCAGATGAAGTCAGGGTGCCAGCTGTCCTTGGAGGACAATGGCTCAATTGGAAGATGCCTTTGGAACAAAGGAGCTGCTTCCAGGATTGATTTTACATGCACACATGTGACCTTTGCCTCAAATGACTCTATGGAAAGTGTCATCACACTAAAGATCTGCTTTTAAATGAATCACTCTGATACCCATGAGTAAGGCCTTTTAACCACATACACATTCAAGAGAGATCACACTGTGTAGAGACAGCAATGTGATGCAAAGTTCTTTTTAAACATTTCACAGAATTAATTAATGGGTCTAATTATTTTAAGTCACTTTCAAGATCCTTGGCTAAATTCTCCAAACTTGGGTGCTTAAAGTCAGGCACCTAAATCCATATTTAGGTACCTAAATAAAGGTGCCCTGATTTTCAGAAACTCTGAACACTCTCAGTTCCTATTCATGTCAATAGGAACAGCAAATTTGCCACCCTTACTCAGGTGCATAAACATAGATTTAGGTGCCCAACTGTAAGCATCCAGATTTAAAAATTATGGCCCTTGGGGTTTTTTTTAATGACTTTATTGTACAGAATTTTATATTAATTCCTGCACTGCAAATGCATTTTTAAACAGATTCATTGTATGCAGGCATTCATTTAACTAGATTTCATAATATGAAGATTAATCAGGAAATGGACAATAAGCATTGTCAATAAAAATGCACAATCTTTCAACTTTGAGAAGATATTGATATTTTGATATCCACATTTTTCCTATTTATGGAATATCTGTGGGGAAATGGTTTGTGAGCATATAATTAAAGATTGTGTTATAATGCATATGCTCAATGAGGGGGTCAAATTAAAGGTGGATGGGCAATCTTAATTCTGGCATTTCCAAACTTCTGAGGGCTTGACTTTGCAACTTCAATAATGTTCTTTTAACATAGTTTTTATGAGCATAATATAGATATATAAATCCAATTAAAATATTTTTGTATTTGAAAATTATTCTGCAGTGTCTACAACCTAAATATTTCAGCATGGTAAGAATTCATGGGAGCCATCAAGTGAAACAGAGGAGAAACAAATTAATTAGAACACTTTGCAATTACAGTACATAAGTGCTTTTCAGCCAGACAACTCAAAGTGCTTCACAAAGGTGGACAAACAATTTTAATCCTGTTTAACAGATGAAGGAAAATGAGGTACATAGAGGCCAGCCAGCAAGTTAATTTCAGAGCCAGGAACACTACTCAGGGGATGATGTCTTATCTGCAACTATTCCCATTTTCAAATGGAAAGAAATGCAAAAAATAAACACCCAGGACCAGTACTGCAAAGTAAATTAGACTTTTAAATATTTCTTTAATAATATACTTATTAGCCAAGAACTTTGTTGTATTACAAATAATGTACACTTACCGTGACAGTGACAGTGTCCCCGTTAAGCTTGAGCCACAGCCTATTGAAGTCAAAGGAAAGCCTAATTATTCTTTTCCTCCCACTACTAGAAGAAAGAAGGACTGAAACCAACACCTATGAGTTACCCTCCCATCTAAATTAGCATCAAAATACTTTCCATTAAAATATGTAACAATAACTATACATGCTGTGAATATGGGGATAAAAGACAACCCCAGTATTTCCTCCTGCAGTCCAGACTTTAAGGGAGGATGGCAAAGGTTTGTAAATAGCATAGTTTCATAAAGGCCAGAAGAGACCATTGTGATCATCCAAGCTGACCTGCACGTAACACAAACCTTAGGACTTCTCTGAATTAACTGCTGCTCCAGGTTCAGCATCTGTGGTTGAACTAGGGCATATCGTTTGGAAAAACAGTCAATCTTGAGTTTAAAAGACTGAATGAAGATCTAATGAGAACTGAGCAACTAAAAAAACCTATTGAATCAGCCTGACCATCGCCCCATCACATGGAGGATTGTTCTCTTGAATATCCGATGAAGTGAGCTGTAGCTCATGAAAGCGTATGCTCAAATAAATTGGTTAGTCTCTAAGGTGCCATAAGTACTCCTTTTCTTTTTGCGAATACAGACTAACACGGCTGTTACTCTGAAACCTCTCTTGAACTACATGTTCTAATGTTTTTTCCAATTTAGTTTTAAAAGTCCTAGGCAGTAAGCCTCTACCACTTCCCTCGGGGACCATTGCACAGCGTAAAACAGCTCACTGTCAGAACATTTTTTGCTCGATCCTGCTATTCAGCCTAAAGTTTCAAGCTCTTAATTTCATTACATGCCTCATAACTATGGCTCTTATCAGCACAGCATTTAACGCCATGTTAATGGGACTTGATTGTGTGCTTGAACTTAAGCACATGCCCAAATGCTTTGCTCAATCCAGAACTATATCTTCATATATCAACCTAAATTGTTTCTCTATATCCTGGGTATTTATATATCTCCAGCATTTGTAGACAGTCGCCATATCCCTCCCCAACAAAGTTACCTTTCACACTGGAGATAATTAGCTTTTTAAATGTTTCCTTATGTCAATATTTGTGCTAGACTGACGTGTAAATAACTTAGTGGATTTTTGTACATATTTTAATGACCTAGCATCTTGATCTCATAATTGTTTATTTCTGCTTCTTTGAGCAATATTCAATTAATATAAATCTTAGTTTCAACCCATTCTCATTTTATATAAGCTAATGCAACATATTTTATAAAGCAAAAGCCTGATTCTGCTCCAATTGAGGCAATCTCAAAGTACTTCAGTGGGAACAGGACTAGATCCCAGGTAGGATAGTGTTAAGTAGGCTTGCAATAAACACAGTTGAAAGAGATTTTATGAGAATGCTTTAACTTCCTGAGACACTTTTGAATTGGACAATTTATGGTTTAAAATGAATGTGTCCCCCTATCAAATTATGGTTTTTAACATTTGAAATGGAAAAAATAACTCTGTTTCCATTAAGGTACCTTAGAGCAGTGATTCTCAACCAGGGGTCCGGGGGCCCATGGGGTCCGCAAGTAGGTTTCAGTGGGTCCGCCAAGCAGGGCCAGAATTAGACTCGCTGGGGCCCAGGGCAGAAAGCCAAAGCACCACCACCTGGGGCTGACGCCCAGGGCCCTGAGCCCCACCACCTGGGGCTGAAGCTGAAGCCTGAGCAATGTAGCTTTGCGGAGCCCCTGTGGGACGGGGCAACTACCCTGCTTGCTATCCCCTAACGCTGCTCTGGCTTTTGTAGGCAGAAAAGCAGTTGTTGTGGCACTGGTGGGCCGTGGAGTTTTTATTGCATGAGGGGGACGGGGGGGGGCACTCAGAAAGAAACAGGTTGAGAACCCCTGCCTTAGATTAAAGCACAGGCAGGGGGTTATTCATTCATTTATTCTCTGCCTAGAAAGGATTCTTTCTTTTTATGCAATTAGCTACAGAGCTAGTTTTTTGGGGTGCTGGGAGAAAAGTCTTGCTATATAACAGATTACTGAAATTATTTCATGTATGAACATCATTAGGCTGATGATTTGTTAAACAGATACGTTAGAGAGACAATCAAAAACAAAGTAGAGGTTCCAGAAAGCAATGTTAGATCCAAAGACTACAAATTATAGTCTTTATCCTGCAAACGGCTCCACCTCTGGGGAGTCCCACTGAAGTAGGTTGTGGACCTTTCAGGACAGGGACCATGACTTCATAGGTAGCAGGGCATGGATGTTATTGGAATCCTAATCACAACTACTCATAACGCAATCTCATTGCAGGATTCAGTATCTAAAAGATGTGATCCTGTGAGGTACTGAATTTTGAGGGCACCTGGCAGGATAGAGCCTGAGGCCCAGATCCTCAAACGTATGTATTGAAATCGATGGTTGTTAGGTACCTATATAATTTTGAGGATCTGCACCTGAGGGCTAAATTTTCAGAGATGCTGAGCAAAGTACTACAGTTCCAGCTGGTCAATGACAGCTGCTGGTCCCCAGAGCCTCTGAAAACCAGGCCCTTAACCTCTTGATCTTGCAATGTCAGAGGGAGGTTTTGAGTACTTAAATCAGGTCACTTGTTAGATGCCTAAATATGGATTTCAGGACCTAACATGAAGCTTCTATTTTTGAAATCTTGTTTACATATGTCCCAATATGCTAGAAATTCAGAAATGGTGAACGTTGTTTATCTGGCCCCTTTTAATCCTTTTATTTCTGTGTTTGTTTTATATCTGTAATGTGGTAAACAAAATGCATCAAAAACACTATTCCAGCTGTCAAGTGTGTCATGGAAAAAATGAAAAAAAATTAGTACTTTGCAGAATCTGCACTGCAGATATTCATGAATAAAAGATTGTGACTTGTAAAGCAAACACACACCCCCTCCATAATATTAATCTGTTCCACAGTTCATTTTTGGAAATGAATTATGGTTGAAAAATATCTTTAGGGTTTATTTAATGTATTGCTTAACCCCAGCCACTCACCCCCTGAGCAGCGGAACGTGGCTTGGTTCTGCTTCATTAGGAGCTTTCCATAGCTTCTATGCCTGGCGTCAGTTTCACCTCCTGTGAACAGGTTTATGCATGAAGAAACGGATTCTTAGATTTTTGTGGCCGGAACTGTACAGCAATAGGTAATATTATACAAGCACAATTCCAAGGTCTGAGTTAGTAGTAAAAAATTATTCTGATCTGGTGCCTTTATAGGCACGGTTTGAGTCACATCCATCCTGTAATCTGAATGGATGATGATGTACACTGTTTGCTTTGGCATGTTTTCCACAGGTGTTTTATGTCTTTAATTTACTATGTTGTCGCTAGGGATCTGTTAGTTCCTTAATTTTCAATAGTTTACCATTTATCCATAAATATTTTCTTTGGTCTGAAACATTTTTTTTAATTTACTTTTTCCATAGGGAGAGAGATTGAGTTATTCTTTATCTCTTGTTAAGAAATGGCTTGTAAAAAATATAGATCTTTGCTCTGAAAAATGATCAGATTCTGATCTCCTGTGGCAAGAAGAAAAGGAGTAATTGTGGCACCGTAGAGACTAACCAATTTATTTGAGCATTTTGATATTTGTTTATTTGATGCTCAAATAAATTGGTTAGTCTCTAAGGTGCCACAAGTACTCCTTTTCTTTTCGCAAATACAGACTAACACGGCTGCTACTCTGAATCCTGTGGCAAGGAGTTCCACAGCTTAAGATCCTCTACCAAAAATTCACTGATCCCAACTTCTGAAATTTCACCCTTGGCTCTGTTCACCCACTCTGTCACAGTGTCCCCAGTGGGCCAGATATTCAGTTGGTGTAAAGTGGTGCAGTTCCAGTGAGCTATACCAATTTAGGGTCCAGCCCATTGAGTGCAGCTAACATAGTGGGTCTTGAATGGAGAGATGGTCTATATGATAAGAGGAGCTGGGGAGGGGAACTAGGGAGGTCTAAGGACCGTACAGATTTGTAGATGAACAATTCTGTACTGTAGGGGGGAGGGAAAGTTGCTGATCTTAAAGGTCTCTGTCATTTGTAAAGTCTATGAATTTGCTGAGGGTAGCTTGAAGACTGGTTTACCTCTTATCACTCTAAGGGTATGTCTACACTACAGAATAAGGTCGAATTTATAGAAGTCGGTTTTTTAGAAATCGGTTTTATAAATTCGAGTGTGTGTGTCCCCACAGTAAATGCTCTAAGTGCATTAAGTGCATTAACTCGGCGGAGCGCTTCCACAGTACCGAGGCAAGCGTCGACTTCCGGAGCGTTGCACTGTGGGTAGCTATCCCACAGTTCCCGCAGTCTCCGCTGCCCATTGGAATTCTGGGTTGAGATCCCAATGCCTGATGGGGCTAAAACATTGTCGCGGGTGGTTCTGGGTACGTGTCGTCAGGCCCCCGTTCCCTCCCTCCCTCCGTGAAAGCAAGGGCAGACAATCATTTCGCGCCTTTTTTCCTGAGTTACCTGTGCAGACGCCATACCACAGTAAGCATGGAGCCCGCTCAGGTAACCGTCACCCTATGTCTCCTGGGTGCTGGCAGACGCGGTACGGCTTTGCTGCACAGTAGCAGCAACCCCTTGCCTTCTGGCAGCAGACGGTGCAATACGATTGGTAGTCGTCCTCATCGTGTCCGAGGTGCTCCTGGCCGCGTCGGCTGGGAGCGCCTGGGCAGACATGGGCGCAGGGACTAAATTTGGAGTGACTTGACCAGGTCATTCTCTTTAGTCCTGCAGTCAGTCCTATTGAACCGTCTTATGGTGAGCAGGCAGGCGATACGGACTGCTAGCAGTCGTACTGTACCATCTTCTGCCAGGCAGGCAAGAGATGAGGATTGCTAGCAGTCGTATTGCACCATCTTCTGCCAGGCAGGCAAGAGATGGGGATGGCTAGCAGGCGTACTGTACCATCTTCTGCCAAGCAGCCATGAGATGTGGATGGCATGCAGTCCTTCTGCACCGTCTGCTGCCAGCCAAAGATGTAAAAGATAGATGGAGTGGGTCAAAACAAGAAATAGACCAGATTTGTTTTGTACTCATTTGCCTCCTCCCCTGTCTAGGGGACTCATTCCTCTAGGTCACACTGCAGTCACTCACAGAGAAGGTGCAGCGAGGTAAATCTAGCCATGTATCAATCAGAGGCCAGGCTAACCTCCTTGTTCCAATAACAACGATAACTTAGGTGCACCATTTCTTATTGGAACCCTCCGTGCAGTCCTGCCTGAAATACTCCTTGATGTACAGGCACCCCCTTTGTTGATTTTAGCTCCCTGAAGCCAACCCTGTAAGCCGTGTCGTCAGTCGCCCCTCCCTCCGTCAGAGCAACGGCAGACAATCGTTCCGCGCCTTTTTTCTGTGCGGACGCCATACCACGGCAAGCATGGAGCCCGCTCAGCTCACTTTGGCAATTAGGAGCACATTAACCACCACACGCATTATTCAGCAGTATATGCAGCACCAGAACATGGCAACGCGATACCGGGCGAGGAGGCGACGTCAGCGCGGTCCCGTGAGTGATCAGGACATGGACACAGATTTCTCTGAAAGCATGGGCCCTGACAATGCATGCATCATGGTGCTAATGGGGCAGGTTCATGCTGTGGAACGCCGATTCTGGGCTCGGGAAACAAGCACAGACTGGTGGGACCGCATAGTGTTGCAGGTCTGGGACGATTCCCAGTGGCTGCGAAACTTTCGCATGCGTAAGGGCACTTTCATGGAACTTTGTGACTTGCTTTCCCCTGTCCTGAAGCGCATGAATACCAAGATGAGAGCAGCCCTCACAGTTGAGAAGCGAGTGGCGATAGCCCTGTGGAAGCTTGCAACGCCAGACAGCTACCGGTCAGTTGGGAATCAATTTGGAGTGGGCAAATCTACTGTGGGGGCTGCTGTGATGCAAGTAGCCCACGCAATCAAAGATCTGCTGATATCAAGGGTAGTGACCCTGGGAAATGTGCAGGTCATAGTGGATGGCTTTGCTGCAATGGGATTCCCTAACTGTGGTGGGGCCATAGACGGAACCCATATCCCTATCTTGGCACCGGAGCACCAAGCCGCCGAGTACATAAACCGCAAGGGGTACTTTTCAATAGTGCTGCAAGCTCTGGTGGATCACAAGGGACGTTTCACCAACATCAACGTGGGATGGCCGGGAAAGGTGCATGATGCTCGCATCTTCAGGAACTCTGGTCTGTTTCAAAAGCTGCAGGAAGGGACTTTATTCCCAGACCAGAAAATAACTGTTGGGGATGTTGAAATGCCTATATGTATCCTTGGGGACCCAGCCTACCCCTTAATGCCATGGCTCATGAAGCCGTACACAGGCAGCCTGGACAGTGGTCAGGAGCTGTTCAACTACAGGCTGAGCAAGTGCAGAATGGTGGTAGAATGTGCATTTGGACGTTTAAAGGCGCGCTGGCGCAGTTTATTGACTCGCTTAGACCTCAGCGAAACCAATATTCCCACTGTTATTACTGCTTGCTGTGTGCTCCACAATATCTGTGAGAGTAAGGGGGAGACGTTTATGGCGGGGTGGGAGGTTGAGGCAAATCGCCTGGCTGCTGGTTACGCGCAGCCAGACACCAGGGCGGTTAGAAGAGCACAGGAGGGCGCGGTACGCATCAGAGAAGCTTTGAAAAACAGTTTCATGACTGGCCAGGCTACGGTGTAAAAGTTCTGTTTGTTTCTCCTTGATGAACCCCCCCGCCCCTTGGTTCACTCTACTTCCCTGTAAGCTAACCACCCTCCCCTCCTCCCTTTAATCATTGCTTGCAGAGCCAATAAAGTCATTGCTGCTTCACAGTCATGCATTCGTTATTCATTCATCACACAAATAGGGGGATGACTACCAAGGTATCCCAGGAGGGGTGGTGGAGGAGGGAAGGAAAATGCCACACAGCACTTTAAGCACAGCACTTTAAAAGTTTACAACTTTAAAATTTATTGAATGACAGCCTTCTTTTTTTTGGGCAATCCTCTGTGGGGGAGTGGCTGGTTGGCCGGAGGCCTCCCCACCGTGTTCTTGGGCGTCTGGGTGAGGAGGCTATGGAACTTGGGGAGGAGGGCGGTTGGTTACAGAGGGGCTGCAGTGGCAGTCTGTGCTCCAGCTGCCTTTGCTGCAGCTCAACCATACACTGGAGCATACTGGTTTGGTCCTGCAGCAGCCTCAGCATTGAATCCTGCCTCCTCTCATCACGCTGCCGCCACCTTTGAGCTTCAGCCCTGTCTTCAGCCCGCCACTTACTCTCTTCAGCCCGCCACTTACTCTCTTCAGCCCTCCACCTCTCCTCCCGGTCATTTTGTGCTTTCCTGCACTCTGACATTATTTGCCTCCACGCATTCGTCTGTGCTCTGTCAGTGTGGGAGGACAGCATGAGCTCGGAGAACATTTCATCGCGAGTGCGTTTTTTTTTCTTTCTAAGCTTCACTAGCCTCTGGGAAGGAGAAGATCCTGTGATCATTGAAACACATGCAGCTGGTGGAGAAAAAAAAAGGGACAGCGGTATTTAAAAAGACACATTTTATAAAACAGTGGCTACACTCTTTCAGGGTAAACCTTGAAAGTTAACATTACATACATAGCACATGTGCTTTCGTTACAAGGTCGCATTTTGCCTCCTCCCACCGCGTGAACGGATTTTGGTTGAATGCCAGCAAACATACACTGCAATGCTTTGTTCTACAGTGATTCCCCAGTACGTGTTGCTGGCCTGGAGTGGTAAAGTGTCCTACCATGAAGGACGAAATAAGGCTGCCCTCCCCAGAAACCTTTTGCAAAGGCAGAACCGCAAATGCCAGGGCAAAGTAATCCTTTCACATGCTTGCTTTTAAACCATGTATAGCATTTTAAAAGGTACACTCACCAGAGGTCCCTTCTCCGCCTGCTGAGTCCAGGAGGCAGCCTTGGGTGGGTTCGGGGGGTACTGGCTCCAGGTCTAGGGTGAGAAACAGTTCCTGGCTGTCGGGAAAACCGGTTTCTCCGCTTGCTTGCTGTGAGCTATCTACAACCTCCTCCTCATCATCTTCTTCGTCCCCAAAACCTACTTCTGTATTGCCTCCATCTCCATTGAAGGAGTCAAACAACACGGCTGGGGTAGTGGTGGCTGAACCCCCTAAAATGGCATGCAGCTCATCATAGAAGCGGCATGTTTGGGGCTCTGACCCAGAGCGGCCGTTCGCCTCTCTGGTTTTCTGGTAGGCTTGCCTCAGCTCCTTCAGTTTCACGCGGCACTGCTTCGGGTCCCTGTTATGGCCTCTGTCCTTCATGCCCTGGGAGATTTTCAGAAAGGTTTTGGCATTTCGAAAACTGGAACGGAGTTCTGATAGCACGGATTCCTCTCCCCAAACAGCGATCAGATCCCGTACCTCCCGTTCAGTCCATGCTGGAGCTCTTTTGCGATTCTGGGACTCCATCATGGTCACCTCTGCTGATGAGCTCTGCATGGTCACCTGCAGCTTGCCACGCTGGCCAAACAGGAAATGAGATTCAAAAGTTCGCGGTTCTTTTCCTGTCTACCTGGCCAGTGCATCTGAGTTGAGAGCGCTGTCCAGAGCGGTCAGAATGGAGCACTCTGGGATAGCTCCCGGAGGCCAATACCATCGAATTGTGTCCACAGTACCCCAAATTCGAGCCGGCAACGTCGATTTAAGCGCTAATCCACTTGTCAGGGGTGGAGTAAGGAAATCGATTTTAAGAGCCCTTTAAGTCGAAATAAAGGGCTTCATTGTGTGGACGGGTGCAGGTTTAAATCGATTTAACGCTGCTAAATTCGATCTAAAGTCCTAGTGTAGACCAGGGCTAAGTATTATACTGGATGTTCCAGGTCAGGGGTAAGGTCAGAAAGGGAGCTGCAGGTCAGGGCAACATGGGAGAGTGGAATAGTACTGGCATCTGATAGGATCCTAGGCTCCTGTTGATTCTATAGCTAACATCCTTACCCCTTTTATCTAATCTCTCCCCCGCCCCCCGCCACACACACACACACACACACCAACTAATCTCATTATTCTCTCTGAGGAGGACTCACAGGCAAAATGTTGCCTCCTTTTATTGTTTTTTGTTTCTTTCCAAGCAAATATTTCTGCACTGCTGATCCTACACTCCCTTCCTCCCTAGCCCATAGTCCTACCCCAAACAACCTTTCTATAATCTAGAGCAGACCCGGGCTGACTCAGCACCACACACAGTTTTAGAATTCCAGCTCTTGTGCAATCTGTACAAGTTTTTTAAATGAGATAGTATCCTATATAAACTCAGGATTGCAACCAGGCGACTTAGTAAACACAACATTCAAGAGGTTTGTTATACAGAACTGGGCCAAAAAGGGAAAGTCACAAACTTCAGGGCTGCACTTATTAAGTGCAGAGAATCCAGTGGTTAAGGAAAGTTTTCACAGTTTTCTGGCAAAATATTTGTTGTCAATGTTAGAAGCTGCATATGTAATTTAAGGAATTGGTAAACCAGTTTGGTGAGTGTAAAAACCACCTCAAACTATAATTTTTTCACCAAATCAAACATGACACTTTTGTACAGGGTTGAATAAATTTGGTTATGGAGCCTTTCTATCTCCCTGGCCTCTCCTCTTTCTACAATAGGTCCCTTACCTTCTAATCCTCAACAAGCAACTCCTCCCAGTTTTCCTAGCAGACCACTGGTCTCCCCAGTCCGCCTCCCTCTTTGTAATCTAATCTCCTTGGTTTGACCCCACAACCCTTCAAAATCTCCCCTGTAGATTTCTACAGTGTTCAATGACTAGGGGTCACTACTACTATAGCCAGAGAAATTGGGGTTACTTTACAGAAATTTCACTTCAGCGAGCAGAGAGTAGATAGTTTCTCTCCAAAAGGCTCTGGAGAGCTACTTTCTGTGCTGTGGACAGGACACCTCAGTCCCTGGAAAATATCAGCAAAGTAAAGGTAATTCAGAGAACAGCAATGATAATTAAAGGGCGGAAGGGATTGATTTAGGATGGAAGATATAAGTTAGATATAGATATGGGGAGATATATATGTGTGTGTGTGTGTGACTTACCTTAATGATAACCACTGACAAGTATCTGAGGGATGTAAAAACCTAGAAATCATTTTTGGTGGTATAAGGCGGGAAACTGAGTAAAGGGAAAATTTCCAAACTAAGAGACTGTGGAACAATCTCCCAAAGGAAATGGTGGAAGCCACAGACTGTAAATCATTTAAAAATAGACTGGAGCAAGCACTTGGGAATGTACTACAGGGAACCATCCTACCTAAAAATGCACAAAACAACTTAATACGGGGGGGGGGGGGGGAGAGGGACACGACAACTCCTGATTATCACAGTGCTCTGGATTTCCTAAACAGAAGGGAATACTTCTGAGACAGCTTTCAAAAATATGAATTTATACCATTTTTTAAATAGGGCCTGATCCAAAACCTGTTGAAATCAACAAAAGGCTCACCTTGGACTTCAAAGCCCATAGTGAGTTTGTTGCTGCTGAGAAGTGACATGGTGGCAGTGGAGACCAGCATCCTCTACTTAGAATAAACAGGTACACTACCCACCACTACTTGGTCAATGAGCCTCAACTAAGAGGCCTGGGGACAAGAGGGGAAAAGAGACTCCATGCTTCTTCAGTCCTTGTTCAGAGGGGAACAATTACAGAGGCAGGGCTCTTGGGTTGTACACACATGGACTGAGATCACCAACTTGAATTTCATATTTAATTATTTGAGGCTTTCATAATTGACTCCATTTGATTTGCAAAATTTGGTTTATGTTCCTGCTCACAATTTATGGTCTGCTTCTGATTAGCTATAACATCTGTGCCCTTTTATCAGACCCCCTTGTGTTTTCCTCACTGAAGCTTTTAGAGGGTGGTTTTCATTTTAATGTTTTTATTGTATTTTAAATGTTTTTTTATTGTGATGTACATCACCCTGAGTGCTTTGGCAGCCCGTGGGGGGGAGGGAGAGGTGCTTTAATAAGAATAAATTATTATGTGCAATAATGAGGAATAGGGCTTTTGAACATTTGGTTTCAACTTGAAGGGATTCTCTTCCACATGCGAATCACTGTGCAGATTTTCTTTTTTCTATTATTAAGTTTAACAAAGCAGTGCTTCATTGTAGTTTTTCTATTTTTTTTTTTTTTAATTTGTTCACTCTATGGTCATGTTTGCATTGCTTTTCTGCTGTTTCTCACTACATCATAAAGCACTTCATAAGTGTGAAAGTTACTCTATTGATATTCTTTTACATTTTCAATTACATCATTTGGGGTTTTTTCTGGGTAAGAAACAGTTTATATATAATAGTTTCTGGAGGAGAAATAGTTTATATAAAATAAATCAGTACTTCCTCTCTAAACACATTTAAACAAATATGCAAATTATTACAAATTGATTGGCTGCATTCACAACTGAGACAGATCCTTCACAAAAAGTCATGAGTCACAAAATGTATTCATCCTCCTTACAAAGTCTTCCTTTCCATGGCCCTGATCCTGCAACCATGAGAAACTTTACTCACATACATAGTCCCACTGAGTTCTGCATGAGAGTTTGCCAGAAGTAGGTCTAGATTTACAGGGCCATTTAAACCAACATACCAGTTTTTAATGTTACTTTTCCCCATAAGTCATGTCACATTAAACCCTTTTGCCACCTTGACTTCATTTGCTTAGTCCCTGCCTTGCTGCTCCCTTAAGCCCCAGTTCAGCAAAGCATCAAGTGCTTTGATGAATTGGAGTATATGTAGGCATGAACTTAAATGCTTTGCTGAATCTGTGCCTTAGTCACATTTCCTCATTAATGCCTATTTTCATGCAGCTCCCGACATGCTTGAAACAGTCTTCCACTTCCTGTCTGCCAAGCACCCTCGCTCCTTCACACCCTTTCTTAAAACCAACTTCTTCCAGCCATCCTACTCACACCTTCACTTACTTGAGCTATTGCCCCTTTTTCAGGGGAGGGACTTGTCTTATTAAACTCAGTGATCTTTGGGGCACTATTATGTGCTTTGTAAAGCACTATGTACATTGATTGCAGTAGCAGACAAATAATTACCCCCACAACAAACCATCAAACAACCAGTCTAAGCTGGAATCTGACTGATGACCTTGAGATAGAGGACCACATTGTCACCTGTATATATCTGTGAAGCTCCATTCATCTCCAGGCAGTAGAGCTGCACCATTTTATACCAGTTAATTTCTACAGCGTATTTCCATTACCAATCCTCTGAGCCATGATGTCTTCCTTTTATAGCTACTATTTGAATAAAAATACTAGGGAAAAGATGCCACCTATAAATTCCCTAAAGCTACAGCTCAGTCTTTGTGTCTGAATAAGCACCCCCGTACTATACAAATCTATTTTGATCTTATTTTTAGGTTTCCTGTGAAATTATCTTAAATTACAGTAAAGACAAACATTTTGGTTACATAATATTCAAGATGGAAACTGCAGGGGACATTGTGAAGTTTTGCTATGTTTTATTTGCACTCAGTGAAAACACGTAAGAGTAAGGGCTTTTATTGATGTTTGCACTTCCAGTTGACAGGAGTCAAGGTAAAAGTGACTTGTTTGTCTTCTTATCACCTTTCCACTGTGATACAAAAACAGGAATCAGTTAATTACTCCAGACACCTAAGGGGTCAGATTGCAACATGAAGGGTTTCAAGCCTTTTCCTTGTAAATGATATCATAAAAACCATGTGTGTTTCCTTCCTCTCTGTACATGTGTCTTTTATGAGCAGATTGTTAAATTTACTAATTTTTTTTTTTAAAAATCACACGTTAATGTGCAATTCAAAATTCACGGCAACAACTGTGAAGATTTATCTGTGTTGTAGTTTCCCTTTTGCTAGGCCAACACATTTGGGGATGAAAAAGAAGATACCTGATGAGTGTTATGCAATGAGAAGTGAAATGTCACATGTGTGGCAGCCTCTGATGAAGTTCAACATGGACAAGTGCAGAGTCCTGCACTTAGGACGGAAGAATCCCGTGCACCGCTACAGACTAGGGACCGAATGACTCGGCAGCAGTTCTGCAGAAAAGGACCTAAGGGTTACAGTGGACGAGAAGCTGGATATGAGTCAACAGCGTGCCCTTGTTGCCAAGAAGGCCAATGGCATTTTGGGACGTATATGTAGGGGCATTGCCAGCAGATCGAGGGACGCGATCGTTCCCCGCTATTCGACATTAGTGAGGCCTCATCTGGGAGTACTGTGTCCAGTTTTGGGCCCCACACTACAAGAAGGATATGGAAAAATTGGAAAGAGTCCAGCGGAGGGCAACAAAAATGATTAGGGGACTGGAACACCTGACTTCTGAGGAGAGGCTGAGGGAACTGGGATTGTTTAGTCTGCGGAAGAGAAGAATGAGGGGGGATTTGATAGCTGCTTTCAACTACCTGACAGGGGGTTCCAAAGAGGATGGATCTAGACTGTTCTCAGTGGTAGCAGATGACAGAACAAGGCGTAATGGTCTCAAGTTGCAGTGGGGGAGGCTTAGATTGGATATTAGGAAAAACTTTTTTACTAGGAGGGTGGTGAAGCACTGGAATGTGTTACCTAGGGAGGTGGTGGAATTTCCTTCCTTTGAAGTTTTTAAGGTCAGGCTTGACAAAGCCCTGGCTGGGATGATTTAATTGGGGATGGGCCCTGCTTTGAGCAGGGGGTTGGACTAGATGACCTCCTGAGGTCCCTTCCCACCCTGATAGTCTGTGATTCTATGTGGGTGAAGCAAGTCAGCGGCACTGCCTCCCCTCAGGAGATGATAACCTGGATGATCTTCTCCCACAGTTGCCTTGCCCACCTGCAAAGTTGCTGTTGGATCCCCGAAGACTCTGAACGCTGCTCCTGGTGTGATTGATGGGAGCGAAGCATCCTGGTGGACAAGCAGCAGAAGGAAAAATCAACCAAGGTTGGAGCTCCACATCCATTAGTAGTACTATGCTGCTAGCAGAGAGCAGAATATAAGTACATAAGCACACAGAGAAATGGGCATTTATTTGTGCTTGCTTAAGTTTTGCACCAGAGGCAAACAAGTCTGGGAACAACTGCCCTGCTGCCAAAGCTACCTATGGCCTCTGGGGCATTCTTACAATATGTCTGTGCAGTGGATGGTATGATATGGCACATATCGGAGCTTTAATCTAGCTAGCTCAGGTGCCAACCGCAGTAAAACAGCAGCAGCATGGACATCAGCATGTTCCAGCCACCCAAGTACGTACCCCAGGTCCCAGGCAGGCTTTTCCACTGAATGCATCCGATGAAGTGAGCTGTAGCTCACGAAAGCGTATGCTCAAATAAATTGGTTAGTCTCTAAGGTGCCACAAGTCCTCCTTTTCTTTTTGTGGTTTCACTGTTCTCCTAGTGAAAGTTAGCTTGGGGTTGCCTACGCATGCTGCAGTCACACCTCTCAGTTGCAGTGGAGGCATACCCTTTGTGAGTGGTCTATGCTGTCAAAGTTATCACTACTCTTATTCACTTCACTACTTCATATAGACCGAGATTTTAAAAACAGATGCAATGTTAGGCTCTTAAATCCCTATTTAGGCACCTAAATAAGTGGACTAATTCTCAAAAGTACTGAGTGCCCAGAATCTCCCACTGGAGGCAATGGAGTTAACTAGGTCTTTTTTCCCCTGTCTAGCCTCTGACTCAACCCAACCTCACTTATCCACTGTCCTGTACAAATTCTCCACTGCCCCCAACATCATCAGTTTCTTGTTCCCCATGCCTCAATTGGCCCCTGTCACGGTGCGCCTCCTACTGATCTTGCAGGGAATTAGCATTTCCAGCCCCGGCACGCCCTCTGCAAGCCGGTGTCTCGCTGCTTCTTCAGGCCCCCGTGTCCCTCCCAGACCCCGGTGCCCCTTTCACTTGGGTGCTGTCTCGTGGCAGTACCTGCACTCTCTGGGTCTCCCCTTACAGGGGAACCCCCACCTACTATCCCCACCTCACCTCAGTCTTTGGCTACTGCCAGTCACCATCTAGCCCCCACACACTGGGGCGGACTGCAGTGTACAAGCCACTCATCACAGGCAAGGGGGGTTTGGACCTGCTAGGCTGTCCCCTACAACCCCAGTACCTATTCGGCCTTATACTAGGCCATAGCCTGGGGGGTTTCCAGACCAGAGCTCCCCAGCTCCTCTGGCCTTCCCCCAGCCCTGCTCCACCTTATGTACCCAGGTACGCTCCCCAGCAGCCAGGCTCTTCTCCCTCTAAAGGCAGAGAGAAAGAGTCTGCTCCCGGCCCACTGCCCTCTTTTCAGGGCCAGCTGAGCCCTGATTGGGGCGTGGCCACAGCTGAGCCTACTTCCCCCAATCAGCCTGGGAACTGCTTGCTCCCAGCCACAGCCCTTCCTGGGCTGTTTTAAGCCCTTTAAGGCCAGAGCGGGTGACCACCCCGCTACAGCCCCCCAAACCTCAATTCATTGCTCCTTACTCGGCTCCATATAAATTATCCTCCTCTCCAGACAAGCCAATAAACCATCTGCACCAATGTGCATTGTTCCCCACTTCAGCCCATCTATTCCGCCATCCATCCATCAACTGCACACCAGCACTCCTTATCCATCTTGTTCTCCACCTTCCCCACTCCCCAGTCAAATGTTTCTCTAGCCTCATCCCTTCCCTCACAGGCTCCCAAATGTCTGATTCTGTCCTTCATTTTCCCTGTTGCTTCCCCAGTTAATTCTCTGGCTTCCACTCCATCTCCTGCCCCAGCCAGCACCACACCTCTAGGCATTATTAAATAGCCCGCGAGGATTGTGAACTCCCAGCACTAAATGAAGTGGCAGTGAATCTTAAAGATGTCCTTTCTCCCAAAGATTCCTCAGCTATTTAAGTTAAATAGGTGTTAACAAAAAGAAATAAACAATCTAAATTAAAAACTCATTTCCCCTTTCAGTAGGGCGACCAGATGTCTCATTTTTAAAGGGACAGTCCCGTTTTTGGGGACTTTTTCTTATATAATTGCCTATTACCTCCCACCCCTGTCCCATTTTTTCACAGATGCTGTCTAGTAACCCTACCTTTCAGTTAATCAGGTTTCATTCCCTTGCTACCAGTTTTCCAGCAGACATGCCAAACTTGCAAAAAAAAAACCAAACAAACAAACAAAACGCAGAAATTGGGCTTGTTTTTGGCTTAATTGGCTTGTGAGTTGCTTGTTGGACAGTTTTTGGCTTGTAGCTTGTTGCTTCTCTTTTTTTTTTATCAGCTCCTGGTAAGCAGGGGCAAGGTTGGGGGAGAGAGTTAGGGGTGCACAGTGGGCCCACCCCAGTCCCAGGCTGCACGCCAGGGGGATCTAGTCACAGAGTGTTGGGGTTCTTAGGGGTTGGCTTGTTTTGAAATGGGATTAGCTTGATTTTTGTCTTATGTGAAAGTCGGGGTGCTTATTTACTGCGTGAAAGTTGTCAACTGTGTTCTTCGGCAGTCCATAAAGATTCCCAGGGGAGCAAAGAATTGAAATTTTAACTTAAAAACAAGCAGGAAAAATATTTGAAAAAACAAACAACTTTTCAGGCTGTCTTGATACATCTGAAAGAAGCAAAATAGGGCACAATCCCTTTTCTTTTCCTTTTTAAGTTATCCATAAGGCACTTACAGTTCGTGAAACAGAAGAGCTGGCTAGTAACCTATTCAATTTGTTGAACACCTTCCTGAGAGTTTAGTGCTTGGGATTATGTTGTAGGTGTAAAATGTAAAACATTTGTCAAAGTAATCCTGACCTTATTTTTTACTTAAAAACTGAAACATACTCACCTGAAAAACCAATCATTTGATGTTCTATTACAATAATTCACCCCACTCTTCACCAATGAGAAAACTAAATAATCAGAGCACCCTGGAACAGGGCTACCCCTCTGAAACTTGTCACAAATAAAACAGTAACCCGATAACTTGAAAAGAACTCTTAGGGACATATTGTCTTCCTCTAGCAAAGTCTCAGTGTCTTGCCTCCGTGGCTCTCTCTAATGTTTTCCCCATTCATCTAACATTGCAATTGAGAATCCAAATAGCTAAATCAGAACTCGGGAGGAAGCCAAACTTCCAACGCAGTTCCATGAAAGGCCCCTTCTGGCCATTAAAGAGTTTATGGAGTCAGCCTTTTGTATCTGTCTTTCATCAACCGAATTCCAAGATGTCCCTCCCACTAGTATCTGTTAAAGACCCCCTGAGGGGTCGCAGATCCCTTGTTGGAAAGCCCTGGGACACAGGATTTCAGCTGTGCAGAGCGTCCTCCCCACCTGAAGCTCCAGCTTATAACACCTTTCAGCTGGAACAGTAGTTTGCAGACTTTTGTACACTATAGGTCACTACAAAACCAACTTCCCTCCCTGCCCCAGCCCTTTGCCTTCCTGGAACCAATGAGGGCTTAGATTTGTGAAAGAATAATATTAAGACAATGGTAAGGAGAGAATATAAAACTTTCTCCAGCGTGATGAATTGGTTACATTCCCCCCAATTTGTACCTAGGCTGTTTATTTCCTTCTACTTGCGTGGAGGACTTTACACGGAGTCTTAGGCATTGGGTTTTTGCTCTTTTTTGTTTGGTTTGTTTTGTCTGTGAGAAGCTGGGTCTTTAAACATCGCTAGACTATTACTAATTAACCAGCAAGTAAGAGAAGAGGACATAATAGGGAGATTTAAAATGCTTAGAGTCTCAGTCTGAGAGGAGAAACACCCCTTCACAAGGATGTTTTATGAAAGATACTGTAAGCAATCAAGATGCCCAAAAAGAGCAAAGGCAGCAACTGAGCAAGTTTTTAATAGAAACCAGACTGAACCATGTACAACAATGAGATAGATGGGGAAGCAGTGATTTGGCAGAAGTTCTGACATTCCTTGCCAGGGGCTTTCCCGGAGAGTCATGGTGAAAGCAAATAACCATGCCTCCTTAGAAACCAGGTTAACAACCGGCATATCAGTAACCCAGCTGTGCCATTCATTCAGAAAAGGGATTCTTTCATGTACCTGACAATAAGTCTCACTGTATTTGCTGCACTGTGAACTTATGCGGGATTTGCCTCCCTACTACCAAACCACGTTTCAAACTGTGGATGTAGCAATTTAACTTAACAGCTGAGTTCATACGTCATAACAATAAGCGTATAGCTTGACAAAACCTGCCTTATAAGTGAAAGACTCAAGTTGTTCAATCTATTTAGCTTCACAAAGAGAAGGTTAATGGGGCAACTTGATTACAGTCTATAACAGGGGCTGGCAAACTTTTTGGCCCGAGGGCCACACCTGGGAATAGAAATTGTATGGCAGGCCATGAATGCTCACAAAATTGGGGTTGTGGAGTGGGAGGCTTTGAGGGCTCTGATTGGGGGTCTGGGTTCTGGGGTGGGGTCAGAAATTAGGAGTTCAGGGTGCGGGAGGTGGCTCCGGGCTGGGGAGTGGGGTGCGGACTCCAGCTGGGGGTGGGGGCTCGGGAGTGGGGCTGGGGATGAGGAGTTTGGGGTGTAGGAGGATGCTCCAGGCTGGGATCAAGGGGTTCGGAGGGCAGGAGGGGGATCAGGGCTGGAGCAGGGGGTTGGGGCGTGGGCAGAGGCTCGGGGTGCAGATTCTGAGCAGTGCTTACCTTAAGTGGCTCCTGGAAGCAGAGGCCATGTCCCCACTCCTGCTTCTATGCGGAGCCACAGCCAGGCTTCTCTGCACGCTGCCCCGTTCGCAGGCACCTCCCCTGCAGCTCCCATTGGCCGCAGTTCCCGGCCAATGGGAACTGTGGGGGCAGTGCTTGGGGCGGGGACAGCATGCAGAGCAGAGCCCCCTGGCTGCCCCTACATGTAGAAGCCAGAGTGGGGCCATGCTGCTGCTGCTTTCAGGAGCCACATAAAGTGGCCCCCAACCCTGTTCCCCGGCTGCAGCGCCAGAGCAGGGCCATGCTGCTGCTTCCAGGAGCTGTGTGGAGCAGCCCCCGACCCTGCTCCCCAGGAGCGGCAAGCCCCAGACCCCACTCTGCAGCGGGAGCTCGAGGGCCGGATTGAAATGGCTGGTGGGCTGGATCTGGCCTGTGGGCCGTAGTTTGCCCACCCCTGGTCTATAAATATCTACGTGGCTAACAAATATTTAATGGGCTATTCAATCTAGCAGAGAAATGTACAACATAATCTAATGGCTGGAAGTTGAATCTAGACAAATTCAGACTGGCAATAAGGTATACATTTTTAAAAGTGAGAGTAATTAAGCATTGGAACAATTTACCAAGGGTCATGGATGGATTCTTCATTGCTGACAATTCTTAACTCAGGATTGGATGTTTTTCTAGAAGATCTGCTCTCGGAATTATTTTGGGGCAGTTCTGTGGCCTGTGTTGTTCAGGAGGTCAGACTAGATGATCACAATGGTGCCTTCTGGCCTTGGAATCTATGACTAAAATGATCTCTAGTCCTTAACCACAGTGAATGCTGGAGCCAAAATCAGAGAGCTAGGAATTCCTAGCTCCCGGTCTTGTGCTCAGTGCACTGAACACAGACACTCTTGTGCTCCAGCCCTGACTCTACCAGTCACTGCATGGGCTTGTACAAGTCAATCTATTTGCCTCACTTTTCTCCTATAAAACAGAGATACGAGGATTAGTGTGTGTATAGCACTTTGAAAATACAAACCATTACCTAAATACTAAACATATTACTAATGCTGCAAGATACTTTTTCCCCTTTCACTTATATTCCTTTACGGAGGAATCCTCTTTCTCTGTCATCCACAGCACATGTGAACCATACAGTATATATAGCAAGGAGGGCCAGGTTTTTTTCCCCCTCCGTGGTGACAAAATGTTACCAAGCCACATTTCCAGAGTTGGAAATGTTCATCCAATGTCTTAGATCGTGGGCTCTTAACATGGGGCCTCAAGCCCACCCTCCCTTTCTTTATGTCTGGATGCAAGGGAGGAAGGGTGTCACAAAACTTTTTTTCTTTTGTGACATGGGGGTGAGGTTGAGAAGCATTGTCGTAGAATGATGTAGCTAACAATCAACAGCAGCTGCATATCTAAGGATTGGGTTTGGGGCTTTCGTTCCAATAAACCAGCATGACCCAAGAGGGAGGTTACAGCATGAAAAATGAATAATCAGTTCCAAGTCTGACATCTCCAACTTGTACAGAAGTTTCCAGAAAACAAGACCATCACTCAAAATGACACAGGGTGCTACATTATATCAGCATCTCCAACATGCATTAACACAAAAAACTTTTAAAATTAACATTGCCGTCTGATGTGACTCCAGTAAAACTCTCTGCTGAATCTCAGAGATTGTGCTAAATTTGGTATAATGTCCAAAGAGAAAACCAGTCATTTTCCTGAGAAGTCCATTGAATATTTTGCAATGATTTTAAAAGAGCAGGACGCAACAAAGGATGGCAAATAGCCACTGCTGTGAATTACATTTAATTTCAGCTCTAAAGCGGCCTGTCAATGAGTGATCAAATACTGAGAAGACACATGGTGCACAATATGCAGCGCAAGGGTCAAACACAGTTCACGGAGTCATAAAAGGAGGCACCTGGCTGCCCTCTAAAGGGTGAGGAGAAGGCTAGTGATCAATTGCATGTCTGCTAATTCAGGTAAACCCAAAGAAAGTGCTAGTAATCTATCACAGAAGACACAAATTCAAGCAAATGTCATTGGTGTACTTTTAATTTTTAAATGTATGTAAATGTTTACGCAAATTAGTTTTAGGCCTCATGCTCCTCATAAGAGCTTCGCATGGCCATGTGAGGCCTAAAGGCTGAGTGTCCTGGCCATGCACCAAGACTTTAATATGTTAGGCACCCAGGAGATGTGGGTCCTACTCCAGGCTCTGACATTGACCTCAGGCAAGTCTCTGTGGCTCTGTTCTGTTCCCTTTCCCACCCTCTTTCCCTCTCCTGGCTATATAGATTGTGTGTTCTTCCAGCCGAGACAACTCTTACTAAGTGGGGCCCCAAGCCTGGTGCTGCTATAATAGAAATCGTAAATAATTACACACAGAAAACCACAGCATCAAAAGGACATTCAGGACCGGCTCTCGGCACCAGCAAAGCAAGCAAGTCCTTGGGGCAGCACAATTCCCGGGGCGGCATTCCAGCCCCTGGTTTTTGGGGTTGTTTTTTTTTGTTTTTACTTGGGCAGTTGCGCTCTCAGAGCTTGGGGCAGCAAAAAACCTCGAGCTGGCCCTGAGGACATTATTAAGGTTGCAAAGTCAAACACGCAAAAATTATGAAATACCAGAAAGAAGGTTGCCTGTGCAACTTTAATTCAGGCCCTATTTTGTACACGTGCATTATGCAGCAGCAGACACACCAGCTCTTGTGAGTCTATCACAAGAGATGCAATTTGTAAGTAAACGTAAGCCTCACTCATGATCCTGACATTTGAGAATTCTATCACGACATCATGGGTGAGGTTTAATTTTGCTTAGAAATCGCTGTCAGCCCCAGGTGGCTGGGGCTCCCGCTGTCAGCCCCGGGTGGCTGCTCCCCTGCCAGCCTGGGAAGTGGGAGAGGGGACCCCACTGCTGCCTCCCCCCAGGCCTTGGGAGGGTGAGGAGCAGAGGTGAGGCTGGGAGGGCTGAACTATGGCCTGGGAGCGGCAGGGGGATGAAATGAGGAGGGTGGGGGCTGATGGGGTGAGAGGCTGTATTGATGGTGGGCTCTGGTCAGATGGGCTGAGTGCTGGGAGAGTGAACTGAGTGGGGGCTGAATTGAGGGTGGTGGGTGGAGATAGAACTGAAGGGGGCATACAGGGTGGGGCCAGGATTCATTGCTGGGCTGGAGATGGGCAGATGTAGGAGTAAGAGCTCTTGCAGCAGGAGCCAAAATCACCTTATCCAGTAGAATCATAGAATATCAGGGTTGGAAGGGACCTCAGGAGGTCATCTAAACCAACCCCCTGCTCAAAGCAGGACCAATCCCCAACTAAATCACCCAGCCAGGGCTTTGTCCAGCCTGACCTTAAAAATATCTAAGGAAGGAGATTCCACCACCTCCCCAGGTAACATATTCCAGTGTTTCACCACCCTCCTAGTGAAAAAGTTTTTCCTAATATCCAGCCTAAACCTCCCCCACTGCAACTTGAGACCATTACTCCTTGTTCTGTCATCAGCTACCACTGAGAACAGTCTAGATCCATCCTCTTTGGAACCCCCTTTCAGGTAGTTGAAAGCAGCTATCAAATCCCCCCTCATTCTTCTCCTCCGCAGACTAAACAATTCCAGTTCCCTCAGCCTCCCCTCAGAAGTCATGTGTTCCAGTCCCCTAATCATTTTTGTTGCCCTCCGCTGGACTCTTTCCAATTTTTCCACATCCTTCTTGTAGTGTGGGGCCCAAAACTAGACACAGTACTCCAGCTGAGGCCTCACCAGTGTCGAATAGAGGGGAACGATCACGTCCCTCGATCTGCTGGCAATGCCCCTACATATACGTCCCAAAATGCCATTGGCCTTCTTGGCAACAAGGACACACTGTTGACTCATATCCAGCTTCTCGTCCACTGTAACCCCTAGGTCCTTTTCTGCCAAACTGCTGCCGAGCCATTCGGTCCCTAGTCTGTAGCGGTGCATGGGATTCTTCTGTCCTAAGTGCAGGACTCTGCACTTGTCCTTGTTGAACCTCATCAGATTTCTTTTGGCCCAATCCTCTAATTTGTCTAGGGCCCCCGTATCCTATCCCTACCCTCCAGCGTATCTACCTCTCCTCCCAGTTTAGTGTCATAGAATAGAATAGAATATCAGGGTTGGAAGGGACCTCAGGAGATCATCTAGTCCAACCCCCTGCTCAAAGCAGGACCAATCCCCAATTTTTGCCTCAGATCCCTAAATGTCCCCCTCAAGGATTGAACTCACAACCCTGGGTTTAGCAGGCCAATGCTCAGACCACTGAGCTATCCCTCTGCAAACTTGCTGAGGGTGCAATCCACACCATCCTCCAGATCATTTATGAAGATATAGAACAAAACCGGCCCCAGGACCGACCCTTGGGGCACTCCACTTGATACCGGCTGCCAACTAGACATGGAGCCATTGATCACTACCCGTTGAGCCTGACAATCTAGCCAACTTTCTATCAACAGTACATGTTGGAGAATGGGCAACACTAATCGTCACATGCACACACTCTGGGGATGGGCAGGGGGAGTTCAAAAATCAAGAGCCTGACCTACAAAACACAATATAATCTTTTTTTTAAAAGTTCGTGATTTTGGAGCCAACTCATGACTTGTGAGGATCTGACTCCTGATTTATCTTTTGAAGTTGGCAATATGGTGCAGTCTGGTTACATGATCACATCCTGTTCTTTGCATAAGACTCCTGCCTCATTCAGTTCATGAGGAGAACAGTGCTCACTGAATGAGCAATGAGTCAATATTTTGTTTCATCCTCATTGTTCAATGTGTAGCCCCAGGCTTTAGTTACTGCACTCTCTTCAAATGTCAAAGCCTGTCTTGAAGGCAGAATTATAAGTTACCTCATGGGCTTTTACGTCATCGCTGTAGTATCTATACCTTTCCTTCCCACCTCTCCATTCAAGTCCAGCAGCTTCCTCCTCCATCCTGGCTGGATACTAGTGGGGAGAGAGGGAGCACTAAGAGCACAGGACAGACTCTCAGCTCCAGTAACTGGCCCCCCTGTATTGCCAATTCACACAATTTTATCATGACTCTAGCCATTTGGGGGTATTTTTTACTTCTCAGGAAAACACAATGAAAGACCCCTGTTCCTGAATTTTCCCTTGTTCAGAACGGCCACCACCTTCTACTTCTGTCAATGGGACTGAAGCCAGCAAGATGGCCACCATTTTGCCACAATCTGTCTGCGTATGGAAGTGAGTCTGCCCTTAGTAAAGCTGGCTGCCACCTTCCTCTATTTTCAATGAGATTGAAGCATAGGTGTAGTTTGACTTCTATATTTGGGGATGCAGCTCCAGGCAGTCCAATGGGGCCACACCTGGGGGGTGGGAAGGATGTCAAATTCTGTACCTGCCCAAGGCTTGCAGTTGGGGGTGGCAATGGCAACACCCGTGTCCCTCCCAACCTACGCCCAGGAATAGAAGCCATGCCCACAGGCAAAATGGCTGCCACACTATGGTTCAAGGGGATAGATGGGAGAGGGACTGTGAGGAGCAACAGACACACTGTGAAAGGTGGATGGGATGGCGTAGTGAGGGGGAGCAGGTCACTGGGGAGAGGCTGAACAGGAGGCAGATTTAGGGGCTGCAGGGGGTGGGGGGCAGGAGGGAGACTGAAGGGTTCAGAGGACAGCGATGGGGTGGGAGATGGAGGTGATAGAATGACAGCTCCCCCAGCAATGGTGGGAAAGGAGAATGCCTCCAAGCAGCCAGGGAAAGGCAGTGTCACAGACTCTCACAAACTGGTCACAAATCACAGGATTTTGGCACCTGCAGGAGGAGCTTGTGACAGAGGAAGCTCCTCTGATCCCATGATTTTTCAGGGCTGTGTACAAACCCCCTAGGGATAAAGACTTGGACCAGTCCCGTCACTGAGCCATGCCTTCGATGTATGACCCTAGAGCAGTGAGAGGGGCCTGGCAGTGAAAGGAGTTGAGGAAAAGCTGCTACTGGGTCTGGGGCCCTGGACCCAGTTGCCTGGGACTTCTCCCCTACTTGAGATCTTGGCAAAGGAGAAGCTGCAGAGGGCAGCAAAACAGGGAGTGGGGAATCAGGAAGGTGGTGCTGCCGGGTCCAGGGAAGCGAAGAAGACAGTAATAGGAAATGGATGGCAGTTCCCTACCTTAGGGGTGAGGCTAGGATAAGGGCAGTCTCCAGCTGAGAGGCATGTATTTTTGTATGCATTAAAAGTTGCTTTTCAACCTGAAATAATCACACACACACTGGCAGAAGTGTAGAGAGGAGTTAAAAAGTCAGAAGACATACTAAAAAGATGGCTTGAATTTTTAAAATCTCGTGATTTGTGAGGCCATTCTCATGATTTTTTTTGAGGGATGGGAAATCTGACTCACAATTTTTGAACTTCTGAGGTTGGAAATACTTAACCTTACTCCAGCCATGAGCTGCTGGGAACAGACATTCCAGAGCAAGTCCTTCTGTGCTCCTGCAATCCTGGCCTGCAGCATGCTAGGTTGCTCTATGTGGATGGCACATGTACAGTCTGGTCAGCACTAGGAGCTGTGAAGAGAGGAATGGACTCTTCTGAGAACTTAAATTTAGTGCTAAACTCTAGCAAGTCTCTACTGAGCATGTGCAACTGACATTTTTAAATGCTTATAACTTGGCTGAATTTGGGCAGATTTTCACAGGAACAGCAAAGGCCACAACCTGCCAAATTTTTAGGCCCTGCTCCAAAGTGTGGGGGGTGGGGGGACATGGGCCAGCGGGAGGGGCACTAAACCATTTCAAAGAAAAAGTCACCAAAGTCACAAAAGTTGCAAAGATAGAGGTTACTTAGCTGTAACTGGAGGTTCTTCAAGATGTGTGGTCCCTATTTGTATTCCACACATGGGTATGCGCTGGAGATTTGTAGCAAGTAGTGGCCATTGGTCAGAACCGAAGGATAAGTGGCAACCCAGGCTGATGCCTCTCCATGTCCTCCTCTTATTGTGAATCAGATAATATCTAAAGCAGAGGAGGAGGAGGAGGGCAGGTAGTGGAATACAGATAGGGACCATACACATCTCAAAGAACCTCCGGTTACAGGTAAGTACTCACCATTGCCATCACCTTCAGCCCCCAACTAAAACCTCTCCAACGCATCATCAAGGATCTACAACCTATCCTAAAGGACGACCCATCACTCTCACAGATCTTGGGAGACAGGCCAGTCCTTGCTTACAGACAGACCCCCAACCTGAAGCAAATACTCGCCAGCAACCACACACCACACAGCAGAACCATTAACCCAGGAACCTATCCTTGCAACAAAGCCCATTGCCAACTGTGTCCACATATCTATTCAGGGGACACTATCATAGGGCCTAATCACATCAGCCACACTATCAGAGGCTCGTTCACCTACACATCTACCAATGTGATATATGCCATCATGTGCCAGCAATGCCCCTCTGCCATGTACATTGGTCAAACTGAACAGTCTCTACACAAAAAAATAAATGGACACAAATCAGACATCAAGAATTATAACATTCAAAAACCACTCGGAGAACACTTCAATCTCTTTGGTCACTCGATTACAGACCTAAAAGTTAAGGAGTCCTTGTGGCACCTTAGAGACTAACCAATTTATTTGAGCATAAGCTTTCATGAGCTACAGCTCACTTCATTAGTCTCTAAGGTGCCACAAGTACTCCTTTTCTTTTTGCGAATACAGACTAACACGGCTGTTACTCTGAGACCTAAAAGTTGCAATTCTTCAACAAAAAAACTTCAAAAACAGACTCCAGCAAGACACTGCTGAATTGGAATTAATTTGCAAACTACAATTAACTTAGGCTTGAATAGAGACTGGGAGTGGATGGGTCATTACACAAAGTAAAACTATTTCCCCATATTTATTCCCCCCTTCACCCTCCACTGTTCCTCAGATGTTCTTGTCAACTGCTGGAAATGGCCCACCTTGATTATCACTACAAAAGGTCCCCCCCCATCCGCCCCGCTCTCCTTAGCTCACCTTAAGTGATCACTCTGGTTACAGTGTGTATGGTAACACCCATTGTTTCATGTTCTCTATGTATATAAATCTCCCCACTGTATTTTTCACTGAATGCATCCGATGAAGTGAGCTGTAGCTCACAAAAGCTTATGCTCAAATAAATTTGTTAGTCTCTAAGGTGCCACAAGTCCTCCTTTTCTTTTTGCGAATACAGACTAGCACGGCTGCTACTCTGAAACCGGTCTTTATGTGTATTCCACACATAAGTGACTGGTGAGCAGTAATCAATCAGGAGGAAAATGGGAGGGTGCAGTTGATATGGGTGTCTGTAATACTGATGTCCCCATGGCTGCATCCAATGAAGAGGCCTGGGCTAGGGTGTGATGCTTGGTAAAGGTGTGGATGGAGCTCCAAGTAGCTGCCTTAGAAAGGTCCAGTATTGGTACCACTTGAAGAGATGCAGTTGAGGTTGCTTGTGCTCTTGTACAGTAGGCCCTCACCACTGGGGAAGGAACACCCGCCAGCAATAACATACAATGATGCATCCAGACATACACTTACAGAGTCTTTGGGCAGATAATACTTCTCCTCACACTCAGCTATTGTAGCAAAGAGGCTCAGTGTTTTCCTAAATGGTTTCATTCTTTGCAGATAAAAGGCCACGGTTCATCTGACAGTGAGGAAACGCAGTCTTTTTTTCTTCACTGGAAGCATGAGGTTTTTGAGAAGTAGGCCAGTAAATGAATAGTTTGGCTCATGCAAAACTCAAAAACTACCTTGGGGATGAATACTGGATAGAGATGAAGGGAGATTTTTTGCTTTATCACATATGGTGTACGGTGGATAAGCCAGGAGCTCTCCCAGTTCGCTTACCCGTCTGGGCTATGTGATGGCAACTAAGAAGGCAAACTTCATGGAAAGATGTGACATGGAACACAGTGCCAACCATTCGAAAGTTGGTCTGGTAAGAACTGAGAGTACCATGCTGAGGCCTCATTGTGGTGTGGGATTCAAAACTGGCAGGAAGGTCCTAATGAGAGCTTTCAGGAAACAAATTGTGGTTGGGTGTGTGTGGCATTCTGTACCTCATGGTGGTTCCTCTGTACCACCATGGAACCCCATATTCACCACTGTCACATAATTATGGTATGTTTTGTATTATATGTATGCCTTGTGAGGTATCACTTTAAAAGTCTTGATCTGTTGAACATTGTATGTGTTATCGTGGTATGTGAAGTTATGAAGTTTTGCTAAGTGTGTGTTACTGAAATATGTTGTGAGGTAGGGAACACCCACAACCAGCCTTTCTGGTACAACAGTGGAGTAGCCAGACATGCTGATGGCCTATTAAAGGGAATCCACTTTCCCAACAACCATCCCAGAAGACTTCTCAGAGAGAGCGCATAGACAATGGAGAATGCTTGACCAATGGGGGAAGACCCCCACATCACAAGCATAGATGTTTCCAGCAAACTGGAAGAAACTATTAAAGAGGGAAAGTGACATCATGACTTGGCCTCTGTCCCCCCCCCCCCCCAACACCACCTAGAAGAAACATCTGGAGGACAAAGGCTTTGAATTGGGGGAAGATGGTCCCGGGCTGGAAAGTAGTCCCAGTCTGTGTACTGAGGAACTATACCATCTGCCAGGGTGAGATACTGGTTGATTCAAATCCTGTTTAGTTTTTGAACTCAGACTGCAAATTTATTTTTGTTTCTTAGGTAACCAACTTTGATCTCCCCAAAGGGCCCAAACCCACCTCAATCATATTATCTGACATTATCTCAGTGTGACAGAACTGAACGAGGGGGAGGAATGTGTTGCTGGCTAGACGAACTGCCTTCAGCTCCAGAGGACTAATGTGAATTCTGGGGTGACCTGTGCCTTGTACAGTGTTATTTTCCATGTGGACTCCCCACACTATGAGGGATGCATCTGTAACTATGGCTGCATTGGGTGTGGATGAGAGGAAATGGACTCCTGCTTGCACCTGTTCTGGTCTCATCCACCACACAAGAGAGGCTCTGACCATTCGGGGAATTGTTGCCTTGGTATTCATGTATCAGGGGGTAGCCGTGTTAGTCTGTATCCACAAAAACAACAAGGAGTCTGGTGGCACCTTAAAGACTAACAGATTTATTTGGGCATAAGCTTTCATGGATAAAAAAACACTTCTTCAGATGCAGGTGACTTTGGGACAGTCAGATCTGACCTGACTTCCTCCTCTGCGGAGTCAGCTGGCATTGGCTGGTAAAAAAGTGCTGGTGCAATTCTTCTACTGATCTAGGGTGTCTAGTGTATAGATCCTAAGGAGCCCAGTAGGTCCAGTAGGAAGGATGGACTGACCAGTGCGGAGAGCCAAAGCATTGGGTACCAACAGCCCCTGAGTAGTCATAACCAGGAGGAGGATAGCTCCAAGGACTGCTATGGGTTCTGTCCAGGCTTGTCTCCCTCAGAGGGAAAGGCTCGTCAGGAACATCAGATTTGTCCAATGCAAAGGTAGGTTCTTGTTGTACTACCAGCGCCATTGGTACAGTGGAATAATGCTCCAGCTAGGAGACATGATAGGGAAGGATCCCCTTCTCCTCACGGTTTTCTTCTGGTGCTAAAATGTCTCTGAGGAGGACCAGGGCCAATAGGAGAGGACAAAAATATCCTTTGATGAGGTAAAGGTATCTGTCTTTCCTGGAGTCTGAGGAGTCTTTGAGGTTGGGACTGATGGACCATTGTTTTCCAGAGATCTGGCATGCATAGGATCCCATCTGGAAGATGTTGGAACCGCTGAATGGAGGTCCACTGTGCAATTCCAGGTCGGAGCCAGTGGAAGCCGATTTTTTGGTCTATGAGATGAAGCCAGAGACGGTACCATCAGATCCTTCTTCCTTGCACCTTCCCTTCCTGGCTGGAAGATTTATGAGGGCCTAATTCTTTAGGACCCATGCATGAGGACTTACCCTACTTGGACCGAGAAAGGGAAGGATCCGTTTTCTTAGAGGCAGATCTGGATGGCAATCTATCTTTACGCCTATATTCATGTCCCCTACTTTCATGAGAGAGTTTCTTAGGCTTAATAGTTGTGCTTGTGCTCGCAGGGGCGTTGCTCACTGTCTGAGGCCTCTATACAGGGGGTCTCCCCTGCCCAGGTCTGACTGGGGTCTCACCGCCTTCACCAGGAGGTGTTTCTGCAGATGGAGCTCTCATCCCTCACAGGTGCAAGGAGGGAAGGAGTGGTAGATGCTACACTTGGCAGCACTGGTGTTCATCACCAATGGAGAAGGAATGGGGTCAAGAGATACGGTTCTTAAATCCTGGAATTCTGGGCATAGTCCTCTGCAAAGAGAATCTGCCTGAGATGGTGAGGATCTAAACAACTATCCTATTTATAAAAAAAAATACTAAAAACACTGAAAACTCTAAACACTAAGTCTAGGTTCGCTAGAAACTATTTACAATATTATATATATATATATATATATATATATATATACACACACACACAGATTCTGAAGTAGAGAAGAACTATAACAGACACAGACGATTCCGACTCAGGTCATATAGAGGTAGGAGACAGGAGGAGATGTTGCTGGATCATTAGCAGCCTCTCCCAATGTTCCCAGCTTCAGCTTTGCCTTTTCTAGATTCACCATTTATCCTGGCACTTAATAGAGGCTCCACTTAAGGATCACAAGAGCAATTACTCTGCCCAGACTTTCAGGCTGAGCATATGCCTCCCTCAACTGGCCCATTCTGCCGAACTGCTGTCTGGTCACTTTTCTGGTTAAAGGTCTCAGGATGGGGAGTTACAAGCTTCAAATCCTCTGATGGCAAATCCTTGAAGTAGAGATGAAGTGAATCTAAAGCACTGGTGTGGACAATGATGTTTTAGAAGAAGTGGCGAGTATCAACCATACTATGTCAATTACTTACTATTCTGATGTTTTTGGCATTAATGGCAGTGAGAAGACTAAGAGCAAATCTACACTACATGGGACATCTGCATCGCTGTAGCTAGTCTGGAGAAGGTGTGCTGTGCCTGTGGGAGAACGGTCTCGCATCAGTGTGGCGGTTCAATACAAGACAGGACACGGCTTTAGGCAAGCAAGCAGGCTGGTCTGCTGATGGGATTTTTCCTGTCAGCTTTTCCACCTCTTTTATTTCTCTCCCCCCTGCGCATCACATACCCCAACCGACCGCAAAAGGCATCAACAAAGGAAATAATATGACTTTGATTAATATTCCTATTCACTAGCCTCTATCTACTACAATCTTTATTCTCAGGCCTTGAGTTTCGGCCGAAGAAGCTTCCCACGGCTGATGTCCTTATTTTGACTTCCCAGATGGTCCATGTTTTCATGGTCCATGTCCTTGGATAGAACAGAGCAATGTGTGCATTGCTCCTACACAACAGTCAGGGTGTGCCCTGACTGTTTCCAGGTGCATGAACGCTACATGAACCCTTCATCCCCCCTTTTGTTATTATTATGCTCGGCCATCTCATGGTAGCCATCAATTTGCTTTTGTAAGTGATTCAACTCCCAGACAGACAAGGACATAACTCGGGGAGCCTACCAGGGCGGATCTCTGCAAAGCCTTAGCAAGGAGGGAATACATTATATACAGCAGCAGCAAAATATAAGCCCAACAATTACAAACACAGCATAACCGAAAAGTTGTCGCAGCCATCCTAGAGAGGGCAGCCATCCTGTAAGCCAATTCCAAAAGCCCTCAAACCCCAGATCTTGGTGTATGTGTGCTGTAAGATTGGCCAATTCGGCCAGTCTAGTTTCTATGGAGCTACAATTATCAGTTAAATTAAAGCAACACATGTGCTGAAACGTGGAGCAGCCAAGATGGTGTTTCAGGAGCAAAAAATCAATGGCTGCTCTGTTATCCAAAATTGCATCCCTTAATTCATGTTGCTCTGTGTTAAGTAGGGCAATTGCCTGGGATGTTGTATTAATTGCCTTTGCCGCAACGCATGCCAGGTTATTTAAAGTTCTGGCTGTATAAATGGCAAGCGCGGGGACCCCAACAATAGAGGCCGCTAAAGCAGTATACCTAGCACGACTAAAAAGCTCAACATCTGCAATACAATCATCTGAAAGGGGTACACTTCTTCTACTACGTTTTTGACCAGCAAAAGGCAATATAAGTGTCATTCTACTAAGACAGCAAAGGGTGCCATCACTTAAATTTGCAGGAATATAACTAAAGGTGCGTGAACCGCAGGTAAAAAATCATCCTGATGGTAGGATGATATGGCCATAATTGTATGAAACATTTACGGCGTGGGAACAATTTAAAAAGGGTTGAGAAACTTGCCGACAGCCCAAGGGCACCCTTGTACTAGTGCAGTTAACCACACGTGCACAGGTGACATTGTTGGCCCCGGCCGGGTACGGTGTGTGGAGGGATATGGCCGTGTGAGACAAAGTATAATTGGCCGGGCCCCAATTAGCCGTACCAGAGTATTGGGAAGAGAGATTCGCGTAAGCAGCGAGCATCGTCTCATTCCCTATTTCTTCAGGGTGATGACATACTGGGATAAGGCATGTACCCAACAATTCTCCAGCTGCTACAGAATTAGATAAACAAAAGTGGGTAACATTTGCTATTGAAGCCAATCTTTCCCATAGGTTATATGTCATTCGGGCTCGTAACGGAGAAAGTGCTCCCGAGCCAACCCCTACAGGAAATAGCAGGCACAAAAGGCATACAACCAATACAGAATTAGCAGTAATTTGGGCAAGAATTGCCACAAACAAAGTCTCAGGAGTCTCTGGCTGTTGGTTTGCTGCCAGCCATCGTTGAGCCGCAGCGACCAATGCTTTTACTGCTCCCCATGTCACGGGCTGGCTTGGGACACTACACCTCTTCCGTTTCTGTCCCTTCGTTGTCGACCCAGGAGGCACCGCTCCCTCCTCCAGGGTCAGCTGAAACTCCGGTATGGGGTTCGATAGTCCCTGGTGCCATGCCATGCTGCTTCAGTGCCGGTCGCACACACCGAGCCGGAACCCACAACGGTCCTGTAGGGAGAGACACAGCAGCATATCCCCGACCCCAAGTGATTAGAGGTACTGGGCCCAGCCATTGCGGATCAGGCAGCTGACGGTAATAGACACGTGGTCTTTCCAGCACCTCGGATTTATGAAAATGCCGATCTGCGGGGGTCTGCCGATCTGCGTTTAGCGTTAAGTTATTTAAAGTGAACAAAAGGATATGCATTTGTTGCTGAATGTCTCCCAAGGTTCGGAGACGCAGCTCCCCTTGTTTTAATTGTTTGTCAAGCAAGGTTTTTAGTGTGCGATTTGCACGTTCAACAATGGCTTGGCCCGTGGAGTTATAAGGGATCCCGTGTGTGAGACGGACGTCCCATTGGACACAAAAGGCGGAAAGGGCTGTGGAGCAGTAGGCTGGGGCATTATCTGTTTTTATTTGGCTCGGGCGACCCATAACAGCAAAACAGGCTAGCAGATGGTGAATAACTTTAGGAGTGGCTTCCCCACGCTGTGGGGTTGCCCAGAGGAATCCCGAATAGGTATCAATGGAGACATGTAAAAACGAATAGGGGCGGAATTGTGGCACATGAGTAACATCCATTTGCCACAGCTGATTTGCTGCGGTACCTCGGGGGTTAACGGCATAAGAGAAAGTAGGAGCAGCAGCAGCACAGTGGGGGCAGGAACGAACAATGGAACGTGCATGATCAGCAGGAATGTGAAACTGCCGGGCCAAAACAGAGGCAGACTGATGAAAAAAGGCATGACTTTCAATGGGGTCAGAAAAAAGAGAATTTACCTCACCACGTAACGCACGATCGGCGCGCGCATTGCCTTCAGTGAGTAGCCCAGGCAGAGGGGTATGACTGCGAATATGAGCAACAAAGTACGGGAAATTACGAGTGGTGATGAGATACTGTAAAGACAAAAACAGGCGAAGGAGGTCTGCATCGACCTGAGGGGTAATGAGGGCTAGGGGTAAATGATCAATTACTTGATAAACATAATGGGTGTCCACAATCAAATTAAAGGGACAATCAACAAAAAGTTGAAAGGCCAAAATAACAGCAGCCAATTCTGAACGCTGTGCAGAACGCTGAGGCAGCGTAAAGCGAGAATGCCAACGAGGGGGGTCACCTAATTGATAGGTGACAACACTGCGACGTGGAGAGCCATCAGTAAAAAGAGTGACGGCTGAAACAATGGGTTGAGAGCGACTAAGACGATGGACAACCAGGGGCACCTGTTGGGTAATTACCAATCGGGGATCTTTAGGGGGATTATAAGAGATCTCTCCCACATAATCACAAAGAGCAACCTGCCAGGCCAAGGAGGTGTGGCACAAAGAGTCAAATTCAGTACGGGACAAGGGGAGCACAATGGCAACTAAATCAGTGCCAGTAAGTTGCATTGCACGGTGGCGGGCTTTACGAACAAGATCAGATAGGGCATCTAAATACGGGTAAATATTTCGAGGGGGGGGTGGATGAAAGGTACAACCACTCTATAATAGAGACGGCTGTGTCTGTACGGGGTACAAACAGAGCCGCAGTTGGCGTATGAGGGGTGGCAAGAAGAACCAACCGTAAGGGACGGACCTCTGGGAGTCTGTCCACAAACTGCTGACTCAATGCTGCATTGATTTGTCGAATGCAGGCAGTATGCTTTTCAGTGATGGCAATAACCGCACCCGGTGCCCGGGCTCCACGCAGGAGCTCGAACAACGGCTGCAGCATTGAAGTGGGGAGACGAAAGCAGGGCCGAATCCAATTTAAATGACCCAAAACTTGTTGTAATTTAACAAGGGTTAGGGGTTGAGGTAGAATTAATTCCGGACGAACCGGAGCAGCATAGGTTTGTAAAACCTTATGTCCGAGGTAGTGGTAGGGGTAAGAGCGTTGGATTTTTTCTGGTGCCACTAATAGGCCATTTTGGCCGAGAATCTCGGACAGAGATTCAAGTTGTTCTGCCGTAACCTGGGGACCACTAAGCAAAATGTCATCCATATAATGGTAGACCTTTAGTGTGGGGTACCGGGCACGAAAAGGGGCAAGGGCCCGATCCACAAAGAGCTGACACAAGGTCGGACTATTTTGCATTCCCTGGGGCAGGACTTTCCATTGATACCTATGAGAGGGTTGTTGATTATTATATTGTGGCACCGTAAACGCGAATTTTTCGCGGTCTTGTGGGCAAAGGGGAATAGTGAAAAAACAATCCTTTAAATCTAACACACAAAGCTGATCGGTTTGAGGAATTAAATTCGGGTTCGATAAGCCAAACTGCAAGGGGCCCATAGGTTGGATGCGTTTATTTATTTCCCTTAGATCATGTAACAGCTGCCATGCACCCGATTTTTCCTTAATAACGAACACGGGGTGTTCCAGGGACTAGTGGAGCGTTCCAAGCGCTGCGCATGCAAATGCTGCTGCACCAGCGACTGAAGTGCTCTCAGCTTCTCTAGAGGGAGAGGCCACTGGTCAATCCATACGGGCTCTAAGGATTGCCACACCAAGGGTAATGCGGAGGGCACGGTGGGTGCGGGAGGGTTTTGGGCCATTAGATGTTAATATCGAGGGTGGTGTCCAGCTTTGTAAGCAAGTCACGGCCCCAAATATTGAGGTGGACAGGGAGCACAAAAGGACGGATTGTAGCAAGGGCACGGCCTCCCGGTTTAGAGACCGTGACCCAAGACAAACTTTGGCGCCCGGGTTTACTACCCCCAATCCCCCACAACTCCTTAGAAGGAACCGTAGGCCAACTGACCGGCCACTCCAGATCACGAATCACCGTAACGTCAGTTCCAGTGTCCACCAGCCCTGTAAAGGGAACATCATTTAAGAGAAGTGTTAACTGAGGTTTCGAGGGGCGGACCGACATTGTTAGAGCAACAAGTGGAGAGGACGTGTTGTGAGATGGCGACTGAGCCAGCGTCGATCCAAAGCCGCCTCCACCCCGGTCTCGATCCTCCGCAGCTGGCACCTGATAGGGGACTAAAATCAATTGTGCAATTGACCGTCCACACGGGAGCGACTGTGGAAGATGAGTCCACACCTGAACCTTAATAATGCCAGTGTAGTCAGCATCAATGACCCCTGGAATGACAAAAAAGCCCTGTTTCCCAGCATGTGAGCAAGGGAGAACGAGACCTACAAAGCCGGCAGGGAGAGGTCCCGTTACCTGTGTAGGTATGGCACAGACCTCCCCTGGCAGCCGAAAGTCAGTGTCCTCCTGCATGATCAAATCAAGCCCTGCACTTCCAGCAGTCGCCGCCCTCATAGAGTCTATGGATTTTAAGGCAGAGGAGCGGTTGTCTGAGTGGGAAACACCCCCGTTTGGCCCTGGGTTCGGGGGGGACCCGTCGCACGGTTTCCCGACCCACTACGACACTGATTAGCCCAGTGATAACCTTTCCCACACTTGGGGCACTTCTTGGAGGGTCGGGCTGGTGCCTTAGATGAGCGGCACTCCCGCTGAAAATGACCCTCCTTACCACAGCGGTAACAACGCTTCCCCTCCTTCCCGGTTTTTCTCAGGGCGGCAGCCAGAACTCCAGCCTTGTGGGCTTGTGTGCCGATGTTCTGGCATGCCCGCAGCATGTCTGAGAGCTCTAAAATACCAGAGGCTTGCGCTGCCTGGAGAGCACAGCGGCAATCCTCATTTGCATTTTCAACTGCCAATTTTAACAGGAGCTCGTGAGCTGCCTCAGTGTTATCCACCTGTCGGAGGATAGCCTCATGCAATCTGTTGGTAAAATCCAAAAAGGACTCTGAGGCACCCTGACGGATACTGACAAAGCTTTTGGTAGGCTTGCCTGAATCCGGGACCTTCTTGAAAGCATGCTGGGCACAGGTGGAAATAATGGGGAAGACGGCCTGAGGGAGTTGAGACTGCATCTCAATAGTAGCAAACGGGCCCTCCCCTGCCAAATGCTCATAAATGATACCGTGCTCTCTATGTACCTGAGCTTGGCGTTCTGCCATCTGCCGATACTCACTAACCCAAATAACATACTGACTGGGTGATAACATCATGCGCAGCAGCGTTTTCCAATCCTCAGGGATTAGGGAGTACCCAGTACCTATCCCCTCAATGAGACCACGCACAAAGGTGCTAGTCAGGCTAAACTCACGAATTGCTTTCTTTACGTCTCTAACCACCGAGTATGGCAAAGTGGTCCAGGTGCCCACGGGGCACCTGATCACCGGGCAAACTGATTGCCAGATCACCGGGCAAACTGAGACCAGATCAGCCAGCTCCTCCGCTGTAAGATCTGAGCGAGTCTTCGCTGCATGGACCATTCGTTGCACCAACGAAAGCCCCTGAGCAGACGCGGATGACCCTCCGGGGGGCCCCACGGGGGGAGGGTGATCACACACCGGCTCCGGTGGGGAAGGCCAGGGAGGCGGTGGTAATAGAGGCCCTGGGGGCGAAGCAGGGGGAGGGATGGTTGCAGGAGCGGACGGGGGTGGCGAGATCACCAACCTCGCGAGGGAGGGTCTGTCCGAGGCGACACGCTGTATCGCGTCGCGGCAGAGGTGCCAGGCATGTAAAGCCTGCACGGGCGCCCGAGGCTCCTCGTGCAATGTCTGGCCCAACCGCTCACAGTCCGCTAAGTTAAGGGTTCCAGCTTCAGGGTACCACGGGCACTGGGCACTCACCTCCTGTAGCAGGAGAGTGAGCTCTCTAGTGGGACAGTCATGCTGAGCCTTACGCAACAAATACTGTAGCTCACAGCGGTGTTGCACTTGCAAAGCAGAGAGGGAACTTCCCATACTTACCACAATGAAAAATACTCACCGGGATCCACGAAGCGGATGAGTGACGCGTCTGAAACCCTTGCCGGGCAAGGTGAGTGCTGAGGGCCCCATGTTTGGGCGCCAGTTGTGGCGGTTCAATACAAGACAGGACACGGCTTTAGGCAAGCAAGCAGGCTGGTCTGCTGATGGGATTTTTCCTGTCAGCTTTTCCACCTCTTTTATTTCTCTCCCCCCTGCGCATCACATACCCCAACCGACCGCAAAAGGCATCAACAAAGGAAATAATATGACTTTGATTAATATTCCTATTTACTAGCCTCTATCTACTACAATCTTTATTCTCAGGCCTTGAGTTTCGGCTGAGGAAGCTTCCCACGGCTGATGTCCTTATTTTGACTTCCCAGATGGTCCATGTTTTCATGGTCCATGTCCTTGGATAGAACAGAGCAATGTGTGCATTGCTCCTACACAACCAGGTGCATGTTTCCAGGTGCATGAACGCTACATGAACCCTTCACATCAGCATAATTACTCCACCTCCACGAGAGGCGGAAGCTATGTTGGCAGGAGAGCATTTCCCACTGACATAGCGCAGGTGTGGACAGAGCTTAGGCTGCTGTAACTTGTGTTGCTCAGGGGAGTGTCTTTTTCACAGTGCAAGCTGGTGTTTTCTGCTCTTAGCTTGACCCTGAACAATGTCCCAACATCTTTTAGTTCATTGACACTCTCCCGTAGAAAAAACATTTCTCCGTTTACCTCTCTTCCCCACTCGCCTTGAGTTCCCTGGGTTTCCTTTCCTCACTCCTGTCTTCATACCGTTTTCCACATCGCATGGCAGATGGACACTTCCTACATGTCAAGCCCTCACCCTCTTCTCACATTGCTATTACTCACCGCCTCTCCAGCCCCATTTCTTGCTACTTGCCTGCAAGTGAGTTCACTGACCCCTTAAAGAAACATCAAGATGTGCACAGACTGCAATTGTAACCACACAATTTTATTACTGTAACCCTCATTCTTCATCATTATAGTGCTTCTTCTTAGCGAATGTGCAACATGCCTCAGGTAGCATGTGACCAGGATCCCTCACCAAATTTGGTCGACTGGTTGGATCATTAGCTTCCCTGGCTTGGGAGAGGTACTGACGGGGAGTGCGACATGAACACTGATCCATGCCCCCCCCCCCCCCCCCCCCATTACAGTGCTAGTACAATGCTTTTGGAAATGTAAAGTACTGTATAAGTGCCAAGCTTAAATCCATTATGCTTACTGGGAAATAAGCTTGTCTTAGCCATCTGACCACCAGGGTGTCTATCATAGTTTGCAGAGTACCTATTAGTGAATTGAATGTAAACTTCAAAGTTTAGAGTGCCGGGTGGAAATCGGCTTGGAACTATGAGCAAAGAAACTGCCTCTTGTTTGATTCCTGGTGTCCAAGAAAACAGGACTGCCTAACATTGCTTGTAAATAAACAAGATTGCATCAAAGAAATACCTGACTCCATGACTGATTTCTCCTTTTAACAGAAACAACCTGCAAGACAGCTATTATAGGCTAACCACTCAGGTTGAGAGAGGCAACAATACTTTCGAATGCATCTGAAGTTAGCAGGCATTCAGTATATATTTAGACAACAGTGGAATTATAGGCAAAACAATGGTTGTCCTTATACATAGGCTAACCTATTTAATTATTGGCTGAGGTAGTTATTTGGGTTTTGCATGCATGGTATATCACTTAGAACTAGATTCCTGAAGTATGAGTTTCTTTCAGAAAAATTGCAATATCAAATTTAAATAACATTATTATAGGCAGGGCTAGTATCACTGCCCTTTGTTACATTTCCAATTATAAGACCTTCCCCTTCACTTCCAATAATAAGACTGTTTTCAATTGCTTGTAACTTTGCCAAAGTTTCACTATTTGGTCTGAAATTTTCCTTACCAGTGTCAAAGTCAGATTCAGGACTCACATAATTTGTCAGACCACTCTGTTTATTAGCAAAGCACTTTGCTAATGCACCCAGATGTGAGCCCCTCTCTGAGGCTCAAGATAACTTATTTATACAGCTAAGCCAAAGCCAATTTAACATAAGAGACAAAAGAAAGCAGAAACTGACAAATATACATACGTATCTTATTTGCATACTAACATTTACCAATCTCCTAGCTCAGTAGGAGCTCTAAGTTAATTAGTTTGAGGACCCAATGTCTCACACTCCTTAATGTTTCTCTTCCTGACAACTATATTTCAATAAACCCTTCAAGTAGCATTTCTTTAATGAATTATAATTTCAATATAACTAATTCTACTTTCACACCAGGTATCTGCTTTGGGCAGAAGTTTGGGGAAAAATCTCAGCTCAAGCAGTTCATGCATTTTTGAAAGTGAGGCTAGAGAAATATGTTGTTGTTCTTCAAGAGCTGGTCCCTATGTGTATTCCACATGTAGGTACGCATGCACTTCACACGCGGGAGACTGGATATTTGTAGCAAGTAGCGTCCACTGGTTCATGCTTGCGCAGTTGCCCTCCTTGTGCTATGAACCGAGGGCATAAACAGGAGCGTGCCTCTCCAGTTCCTCCAGTGCTTATCCCTAGGATATTGATTGGGAGTCTGGTGACCCCTGCTGGAATAGGGATTTGGGTGAGCCCTGAGCAAGTATACCATTTATGGGAAAGTCTGATCTCTCCATGCACATTACAGCAAAACCTTGGTTATGTTTTAGCTAGATTTGAGGTGAGAATAGTGTAGCAAAAGCACCTATTACATAAGCAATTGTGGATTAGTGAACCAGGTGGAAAGTTCATTAGATTTTTCCAATATAATCCTAAATCATGTACATTTGTCAGCTTGCCCACTTCCTAACATCTCTTCATTAGTAATTGGGGGGGAAAAGAAAACAGCCAGCTGTAACTGTTTAATAAGCAGTTTAAACTTTTGGAGGACAGATCCCTAAACTTAATCAGGGCATTGCTCTACAGGCGGCAGAGCTCTTACACTGTCACTCTGAGCTATTTAACCTCCAACACCCCTTGCTAGATCAGAGTTCTTCCATTCACTGGAAAAAACCCTGACAGTTCTTAAAAAAAAAAAAAGATATTAAGTGTTTGTTACCGTGCAGCACAGCCTATCACGACCTTGTTCTTATTCACAAATGCATTTTTCTTGTAATTAAATTGTTACACTTTCGTGGAAAAGGAGCTTCAGCTCTTCACTCTGTACTGTTCTAAGTTTTTGTCTGTCCCCGTAGCTTTAGGATTTGAGCATCAATGTCTGAAATTTATCCTATCAATTTTCCCATTTGCTCAAAGGGCCATTCCCTCAACATAGTATTTGCTAACAAGCTGACAGAAACAAGCAATCCCAATTATTTTAACTGTAATCCTTTTTCTCCCTTCCCCCTGTCCTCTTTTGTTTTAATTTAAGATTGTAAACTCTGCATGGCTGGCCCCCTACCTTTCTATACTCTGTAAAGCATCTAGGGCACACTTTAGGTGCTATATAAATCAAAAAGGTTTCTATTTTGAAAAATCTTGGCCTTAAATCTGAGGTGCTCAGCACTTTTGAAGTTAGGCAAATGCTCAAGGATTCACTTAGCAGCTTCTGTTTTTAAATATTTAAAGCAACTGTGCACCCCATTCGACAGAGCGCTCAAGAAACAGACCTACTTCAAAGTCGCCCTGAATGCCTATTGTTGGCCTTTTAAAGAAGGCCTGGAATTGCATAAAAGACCCTTGGGTCTTGATCCTGTCATCTCAGATCTGCTTGAGGTTTCACGTAGCTGAAGCCTAAGCCAGAAGGACTGAGATCCCAGTTCTGACTGGACAGCCCTGAATAGAAACATTGGACTATAACCTTTGAACTCTTTCTGAAAGAACGCTTTGCATCTACAAAGCTCACCGTCTCTGCTATGAATCTGAATCTCAAGATTGACTCATGTCTGTATGTATACTGTTCTTTTAACCAATTCTCTCCCTTTTCTTTTTTAACAAATTTTAGTTTGGTTAATAAGAATTGGCTGCAAGCGTGTATTTGGGAGGGGTCTGGAATATTCATTCGCCTATGAGGTAATGTGTCCAACCCTTTTTTATATGATGGGACTTTTTTATATGATGAATAAGATTTTAATTAATCCTCATCATATCTGACTTGGGTGTCTAGCCTGGGTTACTTTAAGGGAACTGTGTTGCTGGCTTCTGGGCAACCAGTGCAATATAGAAGCTGTTTTGTGCTGGTTTGGAAAATCTATGCATTGGAATATCCACCAGCTTTGGGGATTGTCTGCCCTATGCTTTGCAGTTCACCCTGAGTGACCGGGGAGCCAGCTGAGGTCACAGTAATACGTTAATGCAAAGTGTTTTCTAAAACTGATTTCTGGCTCACTTGTGGATATCAATATAGGTTTTTGATATGTTACAGTTTTATACCAAAGATAAACAATGTAAGAACAATTTATTTAAATAACATCTTGACACTTATTGAGATCAGAGGACCTGATAAGAATGCAAAATTTATATTAAGTGTCCATGACTTATTATGAATGAAAAATCATTATTGTGGTTTTAAATTCTGAATGAGACAACAGTATATAAATATAACTTAATTTAAAATCATATTCAAATCATTAATATTCACCTTCAGTATTTTAAGGGTCATATATCTAATATTGTGTAAACAATGTTCATGTTCTGACTTTGAGTGGATAAACTGTGTTAAAGAAATTATGGAAATACTGATAGGACTTAAGTGCCTTCATGTGCAATTCACATAAAAATCACCTATGACCTTTATGAATACGAAATAAATGTAAGTAGTCATTAAGTGAGCTGTAGCTCACGAAAGCTTATGCTCAAATAAATTTGTTAGTTTCTAAGGTGCCAAAAGTACTCCTTTTCTTTTTGCGAATACAGACTAACATGGCTGCTACTCTGAAACCTGTCATTAAAATACTGTAGTTTTATGCCCTAAGGAGCTAAACAATGTAAGATGGTTTACTGTTGTTCTCAATATTAATCTTAGAAGTTTAGCTTGGAGTATTTTATGGGCTTGGATATGAATTTGCTATACAGAGACAAGAATCAAGTCTTGTGCAAGAATTCAGAGAAGAGCTTGCATTATGGAATCCCTTCCCCACAACCACAGGACAGACAGAAAAGGTAGCAACTAACTGAGCATCAGACATTGAAATGAATTGTGTAGTCTTTGCTCTCTCTGTGTTTATGCATGCGTGCACAAACACAGACGGTCTCTCATGTTCATGTATATATTACACACGTAAGACTGAGACAAACAGGTATACATATATATTTACATACATATATATATATATATGCAACATGTGCGCGCACACATTTTCACAGTGCTTGAGCAAATGCAAACCTACCAAGTCAAGCATTTTCCCTTATGGCCCAGATAGCAGAACCCTATGGATTAGGACCATTTACAACTTTGAATATCAGAACCAGACTGTACAAAATGAACTCTATGCATTGCAAGTAACCTGTAAGATCTGAATTTACAGGAGATAAATAATCCAACAACCAGTCATTACACTAAATCACTACACATTCCGTTTTTAATGTTGAAGGAGAAAACTTCAAAACAGTTGAACACTGAATAGTTATAAATTACAAAATTGCAAACTCTTTGGGAGCAAGGACTGTGACTTTCTATGTCTTCATACAGTGTCTAACACATTTGGGGATCAACCACAATTTAATTTTAAAGAAGGGAAAACAAACACATAGATGTTAAACAATTTAATCGGACTCAAACCAATAAATATGTCACAACTGGGATTAGAACCCAGGTCTATTGACTCTCAACTCTTTGCTCATATCACTAGAGTGCTGCTTCCCCTAAATGTAATCACAATCCCACAAACACCTTTCCACTGTGTGTGTCAACTCTTAACCTGTCGAAAAACAATCTGAAAAATTCCATCAAGCCACTTCAAAATCTCTCCTCCTTAATTCATGATGCCAGCAGAATAACAGTCAACAGTGGCTAGGTGTTATGTTAAACTGTACAAATCATGTTACCTTGTCCTTCCTTCCCAACCTCACCTGTTTTTTTTTTCCTGCTGCCTGCTGTTATATCATTAACCAATATTATAAGATTTCTGGGGCTCTGATCTTTGCTTAGGGTGGTAATATAAACAAACATATCCCTTTTCATGTATTGGTATTTAAAAACACCAGCTCTCTAAAGCCTGTAACAACAATATAATCTTAAAGTCTCGTAGGTAAGGCCTAAAAGTAACAGAATAATCTAAGTAAACCTGCATTAAGGAATGTCTGCTTTTTCCCTCTTACCCCCTGCTGCTTGATGCATTGTTTTCCTATAGATCGTAGATAATTTGTTTCTGTTCAATGGTACACACCAAAAATATGACAAGATCCAACAGCATGTATTTCATATAAAAGTGTTTATTGGGGAGGAGGGATAGGGGAAAACAGGCTGGTTTTAAAAAAAATTCCTTCTTGGGTACTTTTGAACACTTTTTCCTAGATGCAGCATCATTCATTCTCTCAGGAGTCCTTTAACAAAAACATGTGAAAATAAAATATTTAACCTAAATATAACCATTTTATAACAGAAAGCTGAAGAAGATGTAAAATCCACCCAACAATAGTAAACTGGTACATGAAAATAAAAACATAAAAAAAACCCTACCTCTACATACAAATAAGGAGAAAATGTAAAAAAGAAGCAGTGATGTTTTTACTTGTATTGCCAAACATTTTAAAAACTGAAGTTTTCAAACAAAATATTGGCTGGGTGTATTAGCATAACCAAACTGCATAAATCACAGTTCAAGACATCTGAATTCACTCACCTTTTAAAGTCTCAGACCTAGGTTAATATAGTAATATATTTTTTCCTGTAGATTCATGAACTGACATTGTAGAATACTTCCAAGTAAATTCACTTTAACAAGAGTATATTTTTTAATGTATACAGATTTCCAAAATGTTTTTAATTTCAGCAAAAGTCATTTTTTCCAATTTCATTACATTGAATGAAAAAGCTGCCTTTGCCAAAATAATTTGCAAATTTTATTATATTTTAAAAGCCTGATTAAGGGCAAAACATGCATTAAGTTTTTCTGCTAAAATTACAGAAACATAATTGCAGAATGCGATTATATTCAAAGGGTCACGTCCATAATAAAAATCTGCAGCTTAAAAGAAGCTTGGAACTTGAAGAGTTTAGTATCCGAAAAAGGCAAATATTCTGTGTACTAGTTTTAAAATTCTGACATTACACTGCAATGGTTAAAGCAAGAAATAGCTCAACCGAAGAAGATTATAGGAAACCCTTTGTCTTCTCAGGAGGTCTATGCTTGGTCATACAATACTGTCTTGGAAACAGTGCTTCATCAGAGGTCTGGCAGTTGGCTTCTGTTTAAAACATACTTTGCCTCATAACATTCATCAAAGGCGTAAAACATAATTGAGTCTGGCAGTACACATGGACAGCATGATGTTCAGGGGGTTGCCAGTAGACATGGGGTCCTTATATAGCTGTTTTCTTTGTTTAAAAGGGAAAGTGAGTGGGAGGTGGGGAGAAAGAACAGGGAAAAAGAAACTGACTCAGAACCATAAAACATTTTTTTGAATCAGATTCAGTTCAGCTACTGAATATACAAATAGAATGTTTCAAATTTGGATTGTGACACAGCTTCTGAATTGCTCAGACAATTCATGCTTTCCTATTTTCATAGAAAAAGATAGAGGCTTTAGTTATATACATCCTTCTAAATGCTCTGTGAATGCTCTGGGTTGAGTCCTAGAAGTGCTCACTTCAGTCCGAAAGTGACGGAGAGCGAATTGACCGCCCACTGGCTGGGCTGTTGGAGAAAGTGAAGGGCTCCTTCTCTTTTTCTTTGCTGTCATGTTTATGTTTATGCTTATGCTTATGTTTATGCTTCTTCTTCTTTTTCTTGTGCTCATGGTGGTGGTGGTGGTGGTGATCACTGTGTTTTGAGGAACTGGATTCTTTACTGAACACGGAGAGTGGAGCTGCTGGCACTGGAAGCATGTTCAGCTCTAGTGAAGACTGTTCTTTACCTAAGACAAAGATACAATTGGAATTTCAATTTTTACATTGCGATGAATTATTAACTCACAAAATTTAACATCAAACAATACTGAAACAGAAGCTAGTATCTACACTACCATGTCTCCCATCATATTTAGTATTCTAATATAGACTCTATTAGTACACTGGTGCCATTACCTTCGGGTATTCCTAGACAAGCCTATAAGCACATGGACAGTTTCCATACCGTGGGCTTAATTCTCAGCAGTGTAGGTGGGATGTGTGACTCCCTGCTTCGAATGGTATAAATGTATCCCAGATGACTAGTGACTATACAGCTAAGGAACTGCAAAAACCATACCAATTTCAAGACACCAATTTTCCAACATAAAAGTTCAAAAACTTAATAAAATGTAAACAGTGAACAACTAGGCTGCTCACGAAAAATTCTGGATATAACGATAGATAATGGACAACAATAATCAAACCAATGAGTGGTACTATTACGAAGTTAAATTTCCTGTACTGGCTGCTGATGTCAAACATTAGGCTTTCTATACAAACATGAATTTTTTGATGTTGAACAGTGGAAATAAATTGATTTTTCAAAATAAGTTATTTAACATACAAGCATTTCCTCTCTCTTCTGAATAATACAGACATTCGAAGTTTGTCATCTTAAATAAACAGAAATCCCAATTATGCTAATAGGATATCAATATTCTTTACACATCAGGATTTTACGTAGGTAAGCAATACAGGAATAAGTCCTCCAAGGAGATATAGGCCTGTTTCATCAACACAGCAAGTCTGTTCTATATTCTGAAATTTTCTTTTATGTTATCTGTAGCATTTTACAGAACTGCAGAAATATTGCAGATTGGTCTTCCAAGGGCACCATGATTTGCTCTCTACCCACTGCAAAGGAAAAACTCAGTGTAACTGCCTCTGTCTTGGTAATCCAATTTTCTTAGAAGTCAAAACACTTCAGGAACCAACTTTGCATTTTCTCTCAATATGACTGACAATCATAGCAAAGACTTAAAAAAGATCAATCTATTTAGTGTATCCAAGAAAAGATTAAGAGGTGATTTGATCACCACCTATAAGAGAGAAGATTACAGATAATACACTGTTCTTTAATCTAGCAGAAAACCCCCCATAAAATCTAATGTCTGGAAGCTGAAGCATAAATTTAGGCTAGGAATAAGGTCCAAAGTCTTATTACTGGGTAGTGATCAATCTATTGGGGATTGATTTATCACGTCTCATCTAGACGCGATAAATCAATCCCCGAACGCGCTCCCCGTCAACTCCGGAACTTCAGCTCGCGAGAGGCAGAAGCGGAGTCAACAGGGGAGCGGCAGCGGTCGACTTGCTGCCGTCCTCACGGCCAGTTAAGTCGACCTAAGATACGCCGTAGCTGAAGTTGTGTATCTTAAGTCGACCCCCTTCCCCAGTGTAGACCAGGGCTAAGGGTGGATAATTAACCATTAGAACAATTTACCAAAGGTTATTATTTGATTCTCCATTACCTGAAGACTGGATGCCTTTCTAAAAAGCATGCTCTAGCTCAACCCCTAGATATGGCTTGATGCAGAATTACTGGGTGAAATTAAATGGCTTATGTTACGCAGGAGGTCAGATCAGATGATCACAGTGGTCCCTCTGGGCTTAAATTCTGTGAATCTATGAACATTTTACAGACTTTAATCCTGAACTCAGCAGAATAATATATGCCTTAATTGTTATCAAATAAAACCATTTATCATCACAATTCAAAGTGGCTTTAATTTCTGACGTACTATTAACTCTGTTATGGTATATACATGACATGCACATGCTAACTAAGACGTTAATTGTTGACCTTAATGCATATTAACCACATCACTTTTTACTCTACCCTGGACAGATGTAATCCAAATCTGTAGGCCGCTTGCCAGTTTACTGCAAAAAGATAACTTCATGACTATACCTGTAACAATTCTTTATTTCTAATAATCTTAAGTCTCTCAGAAGACCTCCCCTCTGAATCTACTTCCACTTTCTGAACCCATTCCTTTAAATTCTATCTACTTTTTAGGCATCTAGAACAGCATGGTTTCTGCCCTCAAGCTGCAAGCATGCTGAAATACCCATTGTAGTGAACCTATGAACCTTAGCACAATGAAAAATGAACACGTCTGCTCAAGATATTAGAATACAGTAGAACACCAATGTTATGAACAACCAGTTAAACGAACCATATTTCCCAACCAGCAGGGGAAGGCAGAATCATGTAGTAACAGTGGCATCCCTTCACATGCTGTGGTTTGAAGGACAAAAAGAAAATGGTGCATCATACTGCAACTTATGCACCATAGCGACTGTCATTTTGAGATACTCAATTTTATAAAGTTTTTGATTTTATGAATTCCTCAGTCCCAATTAGTTCATGAAACATGGGTAAAGAAGATTACGCTTTTGTTTACATTGCCTGCAGTGCACAAATATTTTATATGCACACAATGTTGTATACAAAATTCTATTTGCATGTTACACTGGCAAAGTATATCATGTATGTTAAAGGTTATTTAGATGAACAATTCTATTATCACAGTTACACAGTAAAATAAAGAGGGTATCAGATGAGCCCGATCTATAGACTTCAGCTCTGACGAACTTTCAGGGGAGAGAGATTTTCAGATCCAGGTTTTATTTGTTTCTGGCTCACCCCTAATACTACATCCTGCATTTCAGAGGGCTAGATGGCACAGCATACAAAGCATCTCTGATGCCAAAGCATACTTCTGAATCTTCCGACTGTAGAAGGGGAAGGGTACAGAGCAAGTACTGGAGGTAGTATGTTAATACTGATAAGCAAATGGCAAATGTCCCTGAATGACAGGTAAGTGCTCCCCTATGAAAGAAGCATGAAAGACTAACTGAAAGGTGCAGCATCCTCAAGTCTCTGTCTTGTTCTTCCGTGTTTGTTTTTATTTTAAAATAGTAGGTCTCAAGCTCTTACAATTGCAAAGAAAGCCTTCAAAACATGAAGCCAGTAAAATCGATGCAAAAACAAATATCTGAGTTTGCAGAAAGCCTATCCTATAACAATAGCTCTGAAGTGTGAACTGACATTTATGTCAGTGAGTGCTAACTCAGATGTCAATGATACCTGACATATCAACATTGTTAACTATATCACTGCTCTTCAGAGCATGTATGAAAAGATCCTACACAAGCATTTCCCAAAGTATGGGTCATGCCCCTCAGGCGCAGAGGAAGAATTAAGGAGGAACAGAAAATGTATATATTAAGACTTGTAAGCTTTTAAAACCACATGGTAGGGAACGATAGGCTTCATTTTCCAGAGAGAGGGGCTCATCTTTCAAAAGTCTAGAAAACACTAAGACAAAATGACCTTCATTAAACTGATCACTGAACTGATCATCTAAGTGTTAGACTTCAAAGTCAATGGCATCACTAATTTCTTCCTTCTTCAGTTGACCCAAAAACCTATATATTTATGGTTTTATCTGCCAACAACTTAAGGGAACCCCAATGATGATCATAATGTAATCAGCAAAACAACTGGGGAATAATATTACTATAGAAACACGCGCAGACGGCACAGATTGCAGCAACACTTTGTATATTGTGATACGAAAAAGGAAATCAAGGCTGACTAGACTAGCTCAAATCCTTTCATACACTGTTCTTTAAATACATTCAAAACTGAGCCAGTTTGTACTGCAGTCCTTGAATCTGACAACATTCATTTCCTTCACACAGGAAAGTGTGCTTCACTGCCAACAGATGTTTTTCAAAAATTCCAACAGCACCAACCCCCCAAAAGACATGATATTTGATACTGTCAAAGAGTGCTTTGAAGTCAACACAGGCATCATAAATGTGTCAGAAGAAGCCTGCCCAGGTGATTGAAGAAAGACATCTGTAAAGTGGACCTTTGTGAGGGATTAGAAGTACTATACCTACATTTGGCATTGACCCTTCCTAAACAGAAATCAGCGTTGCACAAAGAGATCACCTTTTCACCCCAAGGATTCCCTATGATTAACGCTTACAGAAGGCCTGTGTTAGCAACCTGCCAATCCAGGTGAGGAGGGATAAATAATAATTCTTTCTAATGCCATCAATTTCATTTCTTTGGTCAAAGGGGGATTGCTGCCAGGAGACAATGCAATTTCTTCTCTCATGGAAGAAGAATCTGAACCTGTGTTTACCACATAATAGCAAAAAACAGTAACAAGCAGGAGAGTTCATGAATTCACTTCTGAAGTGGTTACTAGCATTCCTTGAAACAGAATATACAAATTCAGAATCCACTTGGCATCTTCCTTTGTTCTGGATGTGCAGACTCCAACATAATTATTAGCTTTTCTCTGTTCCAAATAGTTGGGCAGATGTGCAGAATTAGGTGAAACTGCCAAATGAGATGAAACTCCTAGAACACCTAGTTAGTCAAACAGAAAGTTACAAAGACTGCAGAGATATGATGGAAGAGAAGTAGCACTCATGGGAATACAGACTTCATTTTAAACTTGAATATTTATTTTACATGGGTTTTATTTTGATAAGCTTTAATCTTTTTTCCATCAAAATGAAAACTTACAGAAACAAGTTGTTTGACTTATGTCCTAGCTCCTAAATATAAAGATTAGTAAATTGTCTTGTTTGCAAAATAATTACAACATCTACTCATAAGCTGTCCAATTTATTTTTAATTTTGCTGATGGATGAATGTTGAGGGGCTGTTAGGTTGCTAGGGTTATTTAAATCAGTTTTTATTTTACTTTGTGCTGAAATTTTGTAAACTGGTGACATAATATATCTCAAGAGACCTCTACACCCAGAAAAGACCATGCCAACTTCCTCAGAAGTAGTCTCCTGTTCTGTATTTTTATATTCTGGGGAGAACTGCAGACTTACAGCCTCTGTGCTACAGAAAAATCAAATCTTTTTAAACTTGCTGGCTTAAGTGAGACTTTTCCCGTTTGATGTTTGCTGAAGAGGATCAATTTGCACCTGATTTTTCTGAACGCTTTGGAAGGCGGCACTGCAAGGCAGAGTGAGCAATGTTCAAAACCGTAAGAATCAAGGGTGGGGCCAAGAAGCCTTCTGGGTCAATGAGCCACCTGAGAGAAGACTAACCTTTCAGAATCCTGAAACTGATCACTCCTCAGAGACCAAGTCAAGTCATCAACAAAAAAGCTATGCCAGTCTTTGGACAGTCTCTCCCTGCACCCAAAGAAAACCCGCTAACAAGCAGTGCTGTGTCAGTAACATCACTATCTGGCTCCGCAACCACAGTTCCAGCTCCTATTTCATGAGAGCCTAGAAGACCACAAAAGCTGAAGAGTTCATAATTCCCCTTTTTTCATATTTTTCCATTTCATTCTTGTCTTTTGTTTGTATTAGCTGGGATATGTCCCAACCCTTTTATTCTATAAACCTAGGGTGTGGTTACGTGTGTGCACCTGTGTAGCATCACCCATAAAGTCCACACAAGAAAGGCACCAGAAAGAGAGTTTCCCAAGTTTCTCAAAGCCATAAAACAAAGTCTCATAAAAATACTCATTAAATAAAGTGTGTTCTGTCTTTGGTGGGGCCTAAGAATTTAAAGCTGGCAGCTGTGAACTGCCAAACAAGAGTTGTCAAACTTCTGCTTATCAAAGGGCTCTTTTAAGGCCTTCACTGTAATTTCTCTGTGCAGGGGAGGGATGAAAAGGGTTACTCATCACACAAGAATTGAAATATAAGGAGGAAACTTTGTAATTGACTGAAATTGTGGTTCAGACATTAGATCATTTGGTTTCAGTATTTGACTGACCTGGTAAAATTCTTTAGTTAGGATTTATAACCAAACAGAAAGCCACATCCTTAGAGCCCTTCTTAGAATATTATAAGCATTATTTGTTGTATTAATTTGGTGATTTTACTAATTTGATGATTTATTTCCAAACCAATATTGATACTAATTTGGTAATTTTATCTTGATTTAATAGCTGGATTCCTTTAATTTTAGTTTAGTATTATTAACAATAGTTTAGGTTTGGTGACATGTTTTTTGATTTTTTTAAATATTTTGTTTGTTTAATAGCTTTATTAAAGTTTATAAAAAGATACGGAGCCATATTTCTTTCAATAAGCCAAGTAGGTGCAGAGTCCTTGAGGACCTGTGTGGACATTAGCTTGTCAGTCTAAAAGTCCAACCAGTCCCCTCTAATAACCCTAGAAAAATAAATAATTCTCTCAGTGAAATTAGCAGTTGCAACAGAATATGAGATCTGTATACGTTTTCCTGGCACAGTGTATTTGTGACTCCCTGTAAGACCACAGATGAACGTCTCAGTCATATTTTGGATTAGCAGCCGTGTTAGTCTGTATCCGCAAAAAGAACAGAAGTACTTGTGGCACCTTAGAGACTAACCAATTTATTTGAGCACAAGCTTTCGTGGGCTACAGCCCACTTCATCAGATGCATAGAATGGAACATATAGTAAGATGTGTATATATATATATACACCCACATATACAGAGAACATGAAAAGATGGAGTAAGAGGCTAATTAATTAAGATGAGCTATTATCAGCAGGAGGAAAAAAACAACACCACCACCACAAGTACTCCTGTTCTTTTTGCGGATACAGACTAACACGGCTGCTACTCTGAAACTTTTGTAGTGATAATCAAGATGGCCCATTTAGACAGTTGACAAGAAGGTGTGAGGATACTTAACATGGGGGAATAGATTCAATATGTGTAATGACCCAGCCACTCCCAGTCTCTATTCAAACCCAAGTTAATGGTATCTAGCTTGCATATTAATTCAAGCTCAGCAGTTTCTCGTTGGAGTCTGTGTTTGAAGCTTTTCTGTTGCAAACTTGCCACCTTAAATCTGTTACTGAGTGGCCAGAGAGGTTTAAGTGTTCTCCTACTGGTTTTTGAATGTTATGATTCCTTATGTCAGATTTGTGTCCATTTATTCTTTTGCGTAGACACTGTCCAGTTTGGCCAATGTACATGGCAGAGAGGCATTTTATGACTTTTATCTTCAATGTTTATGTTATTCTTATAGCAACTTTCACACACTTTCTTCTAAAGTACCTGGAAATGCCATTCTTCATAAAGGACAGAATGGCTATTAGCTCAATATTCATTATGCTATTACAGTGCTATACTGGCTCCAACAGAATCTCAAAGCCTAAAAGCCACCAGATTGGAAATGAGCGTATTTTAGATAATAAAGTTATCCCATGTATACTGTGTACTTAGATAATATGTATTAAAGCTAGTCTACCACAACAATTACAACAAATGTTTCCAGCTTAAAAAGGCTACGCAAAACCGAGCCTGTCAATGCTGCATCATGTTCTGAGAAACAAGAATTACCGCACATTCCTACCTGAATTATTAAGTACATTGGTGTAGTGTAGGTGATCCTGTCTCCCTCTAGTGGCTGATCCTTGTGACTATAACAGCATGCTATTTACTCACAGCTGACTGAGGGCTTCTGTGTCTACATGGTGTGTTAGTGCACACCAACTGGGGTGTAAGTTCTTGTTCACACCAGCGTATTGTGTGGACACTGCTAGTACACACTGAAATTCCCTAGTGCACTTTAACATAGTATGGGCTACATCAACATGCACTAAGGAACTGTTAGTACATGCCAGCAGGGTCCACACAAATCAGTAAGTGTGTGACACCCTGGTGCCCACCCACTAGAATTCACCCCCAGCTAGTGAGCACTAACATACTGTTAAGGCAAATCCTGAGTTAATTCATTTTGCTCAAGTAGCAGGGACTTGTGCTCTTGATACAGGTCCCAGGTTGAATTTCCACTGACAACCATGGTGTCTGTACACATGCAGCCATGTTATAGTGAATTTGTACATCAAACTGATCTTCAATAGACAATTTGTAACCGTGCAGAAATTTGTAGTTCTTACCACACACTCAAGTATATTGTCATAAATGCATTATTTAAAAATATAGCTAAAGTATTTTCCTTCTAGACTTTGAGGCAATATTTGCTCCACTCATTGTCACAAGTTTCAAATAATTCCGGCAACTTTTCACTTTCTAGCTAAATGAACCATGTTTTGAACTGTTATACTGGTGATAAACAAGAATGGGGAAAAATATAAATGAATGTTCAAGATCACCAAATGTAACCTGTTTCAGAGTAACAGCCGTGTTAGTCTGTATTCGCAAAAAGAAAAGGAGTACTTGTGGCACCTTAGAGACGAACCAATTTATTTGAGCATAAGCTTTTGTGAGCTACAGCTCACTTCATCGGATGCATACTGTGGAAAATACAGAAGATGTTTTTATATACACAAATCATGAAAAAATGGGTGTTTATCACTACAAAAGGTTTTTTCTCCCCCCACCCCACTCTCCTGCTGGTAATAGCTTATGTAAAGTGATCACTCTCCTTACAGTGTGTATGATAATCAAGGTGGGCCATTTCTAGCACAAATCCAGGTTTGTGACTAGGTTTCTATCACATAGCCTGCTGGTAGAATTTATAAGGGCCACTGGATGGGAAAATAGTGGTTTACAAGAACAGCAATGTGGCCATTTTTATTATTTTGGAAAAGTGAGGGAGTCAACAGAACTTATGAAGTTTTTCCAACAGTGTATGCCTTTTCTAACAATTGCTATACCTACTTAAAGTGCAGTGATGGTCAGAAGAATAACTACCAGTTCATAAAAATTAGATATTGTTACTCAACAGATATGCTCCTTATATGCTCTCAGAGTCTCATCTGCTTATTTACTTTTTATTTTTGCAGAGTCAATACAACTAAGAGAAACTGAACTGCATACTACTGTACATTATAAAAAGGCTGGTTAACTAAAGTTCTAATTACTAGAGGGTGAGGATGTGTTGAGCCAGAAAAGCTGAACCCAGGTTGAATGTGCAGGGGTCACATTTAGGGAAAAACATGTTTTACTTATAAACTTATTTACTTCAATTTATAAGTAAAGTAAAAAAAAATTAGTCTGGAATCATTGACACAAATGTGAAATCCTGTGATACAATTTTTACAGTGACTGATTTTAGAGTATGATTACACTTTAAGAACAGTGGAATATGAAAGTAAAGAGATTCTATTTTAAGCTTGTCTGATGTAAAAGCTAATCCAACTGAAAGGACTACCTAATACAAAGGACACTTTTTCAGATGGAATAAACCCATTTCACCAAATTCGTCTGTGCAATATAGTGTAATAGTCACCTTGCAGTCTTAAATGTGACATGAAGTCTGGTGTTTACATTAGAAAGAGTACAAAGTCTTGACATTTTTGTGATCTTTTAGGACTGACAGTGGAACATTGCCACTGTTCTTGATGATTTAATAGCAAATAAAAATTCTGTTTTTCACATTAGAAATCTGATCTTGAATGACTTCAGATGCTCAAAAAAAGGCTTCTGTAGATTCTCTCAAAGCTGCTGTACTTAGGGAAGAACTATAATTAACGTAACAGCAAGTTTAAAAGATACTTCACATACTTGAATTTTCTGGGTTTAATTTTTTTTGTAAGATGCATAGAGGCATTCATGGTTTGAACAGCATAAAAAAATTTCATTATCGTATTTAGGGCATTTTTAACATATGTTTGAAAACATTTTCAAAGTGAAGCTGAACTATGACAGGTGCTGTAATTACAGCATTAAAAACTGAAATCCTACTTTTACACAGAATAACCAGTTGTACTGCAAATCTCCCTTTACTATCCTGGTTGTGGGTCTCAACCCTGACCTCATAGGGCCACCTTTATGGGTAAAAGGATACAATAGAAAGCTTGTAAAACAGTAATATAATGAAAATCAAATTTACTAGGGGTGAGGATGTGTTGAGACACTGAGTTTTCTGTAAGACACAGTAACATGGAGAAATTTGTGTTTGAGTCCAGTTTCTTATCCTGTGGGGAAATCAATCATAAAGCTTGCTGAATATCACTCACAAATGGATATGGCAGCATTCAAAGCCATCATGAACTCTCTTTCCAGCTGCTATTTGCAAAGCTAGAACTGTGTTTGGCTAATTCCCTAATGTTTTGTAAGAGCTGATATGAGTCTGACCCACAGCTCTGAGAGGACAGGCTGTGTATGGACTAAGACCTCACTATTTTTCAGGGTACCTTGCTTTGGAGATGACATGAGAGCCCTGATATCTACTAATACGATGTCCTATTTTATCACCTCCATCAAAAGCCACTTCAACACCATCAACAGTTGAAGTATGCTTACTCTGCAAGTCCTGCAATAATTCAAATAATTCTGAAAGTCCCCTGAAAATCTTGGCTGTAAAGAATCATTGATATCTCTGGAAAATTGAGAAAATTGCATTTGGAAACAATTCTATTTAGACATGGTATGTTTTTTCCTCATTTGTTTATTATTTGAGCTCATCTGCCCTTATTGCTCACCTGAAAGTTGTATTTCTCTGTTTGTACCAAAAAGAAGAAAAAGGTGAAGTTTTAAAAGCAAAGGATATTTTTAATAAAACTGTCCCTAGCAGTATAAATCGAGGAAGAAAAAACAAGAAAAAATATGCTAAGATCAAACTGTCAAGTTTGATCAAGTTGTAGTTGTGTCGGTCACACGATATTAGAGATACAAGGTAGGTTAGGTAATCCTCATCCACCTTGTCTCTCAAAATTCAATGATTTTCAAAGGCTTTTAAGTGAGTTCGATGCACTTTCAGAGGCAAAGATAATGTCTCATTTCTCAGTAACCTAATAAATGAAAAGGAGTACTTGTGGCACCTTAGAGACTAACCAATTTATTAGAGCATAAGCTTTCGTGAGCTACATCGGATGCATCCGATGAAGTGAACTGTAGCTCACGAAAGCTTATGCTCTAATAAACTGGTTAGTCTCTAAGGTGCCACAAGTACTCCTTTTCTTTTTACGGATACAGACTAACACGGCTGCTACTCTGAAACCTAAGAAATGAAGTGTATTTCCTCTGTGCTAAATGTATAAATAGCAGGGGTAAGTGGGTCATTCAGCACATAATCTCAGATTAATTTTTCTGTCCATTATAGATCTATATAAGTAATGGCCAACTGGCCCCCATTCCACTCTGATTCAGAATACACCCATTCTGAACCTCAGCATACTTAATATGGAACAACATTAGAGTATGGAGCTGGCTGACGGAGAGTCCCATAAGTCCCATTTGTAAACAATTTGGCACAGTTTTGCAAAGTTTCTTCTTTATGACTTTATACCCCATAGTATGTAAAATAATAAAAAATGAAATGTTGCAAAACATCACATAAAAGTTATAAATACTAAACCTCAACAGATCAGCTTCATACGCTAATGAGTATCTGTGGTAGCTGACATGCCCCAGCATGCACCATGCTTTGCGATAACAGCGGAAAAGGAGATGTATAGTGCCAGTCTATAAAAGGGGGAATAAGGACAACCCTGGGAATTGCGGACCAGTCAGCTTAACTTCAGTAACCGGAAAAATAATGGAGTAAATAATCAAGCAATCAATTTGAAAACACCTAGACGATAATAAGGGGATAAGTAACAGTCAACATGGATTTGTCAAGATCAAATAGTGTCAAACCAACCTAATAGCTTTTCTTGACAAGATAACAAACCTTGTGAATGGGGGGAAGCAGTAGACATGGTATATCTTGACTTTAGTAAGGCTTTTGATACTGTCTCGCATGACCTTCTAATAAACAAACTAGGGAAACATAGCCTAGATGGAGCTACTATAGGTGGGTGCATAACTGGTTTGAAAACTGTTCCCAGAGAGCAGTTATCAGTAGTTCAAAGTCAAGATGGAAGAATAAATCGAGTGGGGTCTCACAAGGATCAGTCCAGGGTCCAGTTCTGTTCAATATCTTCATCAATGATTTAGATAATGGCATAGAGAGTACACTTATAAAGTTTGTGGACGACACCAAAGTGGGAGGGCGGTTTAGGTTGGACATTAGGAAAAGCTTACTAATTGTCAGGGTAGTTAAGCACTGGAACAAATTGTCTAGGGAGGCTGTGGAATCTCCATCATTGGAGGTTTTTAAGAACAGGTTAGACAAACACCTGTCAGGAATGGTCTAGTTATTACATAATCCTGCCTTGAGTGCAGGGTACTGGACTAGATGACCTACTGAGGTTCCTTCCAGTCCTACACATTTTATGATTAGCCATGACACTGTTCTTACATTTATATGCTCACCACCCTTCTATACACTATACTTTAAAAGGTAAAACGTTGCAAATCACCTTTCAGAGTTTAGCAAAGTTATGGAAAAAAATATTGGAAATTATTTAAGGGACATGCTAGAAGAATAAGAAATCAAAGATTAACTAGTGTTGACCAGTTACTGGATTTCTCTCTACTAATGACAGAGTAGGGAAGTTTAGTAGGGAACTCTGCTTAAGGTTTTCAAGAAATATCTAAGAATAATAGTTAGAGGTAAAAATCCAGAGAAGAGGAGTAATAGAATTCTATAAGGTAATTGTCTAAAGAACAGGAAACAAAAAGGTAATCATAGCTGGAAACTTTTCAAGTTTAAAACCATCATAAGTATCTCTGAGGCCAGTTTGAGTGTCTTTATTACTAGAATTAATCTAGTTATAATTTATTCAGATTGGCCACACAATTCATTTGTTACTAGAATACATTTGCTTCTGCTTTATTGTTCTCTTCTATTTAAAAATGTTTTTTGTAACCAAATACAGTCAGAAACCAACTCTCCCAAATCACTGACTGGGTCTATTTTTCTTCTCCCTAACTTTATTTTCTGACTTTGGCTTATTTTATTGTTTTAATTTGGATTTTTTCTTCTAAGCATAGCATATTGCCTTACTAAGAAACGTATCAAAAATATACAACCAGAACACAGTAATATATATTTAAATAAACTATTCTTGAATACCTAACAACATATAAAACTCACAGAAACCATTCTACACTTGCTTTTCATCAACACTCAAACATTTACTAAAGTGCATTCAGGGGGAAAAAAGCTGCAGAACAAGAACACTTTCACTGGTTGAGACTCATATACTATCTGTGATCTGCAAATTAATCTATTCATACCTGGTGTTGATGGTCTCTCCAACATATTCAAATGATGGTAGATAAAAGCTTGACTATCATGAACAGTGTCCATATCAATTTCCTCCTCTTCCTGAGAGTTTGAGAACTAAAACACCAGCAAGAAATATGTAAAAATAAGGAAATATTAATAATTAACTCTAACAGGTCTTATTTTTCTGGGGAAAGGAAGCAAATTTATCACTGATAATGAACAAAAGTGAAGGAATATATAATATAAAAGTCTAGTTCATTATCCTTTTTTCTAATTTGCAGTGGAAACCGCGTGAACATTTAGAACATTAATTGGCAGCTTCATTCCCTGCCAGCCAATAAAGAATCTGATGGGAGACGATTTTGCCAAAGTAATCGTAACAACTACCTTACACATATGCACAGCATGTCTTTTGTTAGGCTACAGCTGTTAGAAAACTCAGCAAAAGACTTTACTGTTATACTAAATACCCTACACATTGTTAAAGTTGAATTGCCATTTTCTTACTCTGATTTTTAGTTTGACTTTACTGTCTTCATTCTTCTCTGGTATCTGCCCTGGCTCCAATGGGGACCCAAGTGGCATATCAGCCTTCCTCTTCACCCCTTGCTGATGAACAGAAATGCTGGATGTGGTTTCCTTAACAAGATGATCGTCCTCCTGAAGCAGCATTTAAAGATTAAAATTAGAAGACAGCAAAAGCATATTTAAATCTAAAAGTGACATAATGGTTGAAAACACACTTGAGTTGAACAGAACCTTCCCTGTAGTTGAGGCAAAAAATATTCCTTAAAACCTTTCATGGACTTGTGCCAACCTCTCCTACAAACATACTTTCTCTTTACTTCAATCCTTGCTCCCTCTGCATATCTAGAACTGGCCTCTCTTCTGTCCCGTCTCACAATCATGGTACTGTTAGTGTGCAATGAATCTCTGCAGCTCCTGAAAAGTCTTTCTATATATCTGCCTCACTAACTCTAAATCTCAGTTGAATTATCATAGTTTCTGATCTAAACAAGGGATTTAGATGAATCTTCTCAGAGGTTAAATTTAAAAGCGAACACTAATTTTGTTGAATAAAAGTAAAATATCATGGTTATGCCCCTGATTTTCTTTTACATGTCATACTAGCTTTTCTCCAAAAAGGAGGAGTGAAAGAACCCTTTTAAAATTACTGCTTAGATTAACCAAATAAAGATAAGAGGAACATGAAAATAAATGTATACATCGAATGAGTTACAAACTACACAGTTATAGGCATTAAAAAGGAGAAAGGCCTTCCAAAGTACAATGAAAACACAAAATAAAATACAGGAAAAGACAAACGTATTTACAGAAATAGACACTAGCCCTTTCTAAAACCTAGACAAAAGTACCATAGCCTTTTCTCCAAACCATTAGAAGCATCTACTACTATACTAAGGTGCGGTACTGCTTCTGAATCAGGGGTATCCCACACCAATCACGAGGCAAAATGCATGCTTTCTAGAATTAAAACTTCAGCCTTGGTAACTTACCTCCTCCTACAGCAGATTCTAGAACAACAATAATTTAACAATTCTCATTCTCAAACAACTCATGCTCACAGAACATGCAACCTCAAAAGACAGTCTAGTCAACCTAAATATGCTCTAGCATCTGTCAGAAATTCTTTTTACTTCACAAAAATATATTTTTATCCTTGGTCAGGCCTCTTCATTTCATGCTCTGTTATTACTTCTAATACTATTTAAGTCTGTGAAACATTCTGGAAGGAAGTTTGCCTGAGGTGCTATTCAACTTCTGTACTGTATTATTCTGTTTGTATTTCACAAGGAAAACTAAATCAGCATCAGTTTACGGTGATTTTTTTTTGAAAATAAACACAGCCAAGTTCTGGGAACTGAGAAGAGGCTACCTAGATCCTTAAAGCAGAAAAATCCATGAACACTCAGAAATCAAGGTATTGTGTGTGCTGTAAGCACATCTAATAACAAAGACACATATTTAAGCAAGTTTCACAAACAACAGATATAGTGAAATGATGTCGTTTGCTCACACATTTTTCAGAGTATGCTGCTTCCAAGTATATTACAAGCTAATGGCCACATCTGCCTTTGAATACACATAGCTATCTGCCTATGAGTTACTGTGAGGTGCTCAGATACAAGCAAAAAATGTTACAGAAACGTTTATAAATAAGGACATTCATGATGCACATCTGAGGACAGAAACTAGTTATATGTGAATAAGTTAAGTGTTGCACAAATGCTGATAACTTTCAGAGGCAATTCAAAGAATCTCTGATGATCCACACATTAACATTAAATTTCTGCACTCATATTTTTATCCTCTAAAAGCTTTGAGCATAACTCTTACTCTAAAGATAAGGACTAGAGAAAAGATGGACTTTTTAGTGAGAAAAAATTCTGTATTTATTTCCCATTACTTTGAATGTATGTTATTTTTACTCCTAAGCGTGCTATATGCCTCACAGGGAGTAAAAGAACAGGTTCCCATCCCAAACTGCTTATAATCTAATTTTATACATGACGAGCGAGCTACCCTCTGCCCACTGAGTTCTCTCACTAGCACTTAGTCTTATAGCAGTTGATTTTTTTTTAATTAACCTGTCACACAAATAGTCTTCTCTTTCTCTACTAAATGTTGATTTTTCCCTCCATAATTACATCTGCCCAAGGCCCACTTTAGGCAAGATTTAGTTCTGAGCTAGTGGCAGTTTTTGTATTAAAATACCTTACTTTAAAATCCAACATCCTGCATCCTCAAAGGCCTAGAAATGGGATCTTCATACCGTTGGGAAGAGGACTTTTCTAGTTTCCCAGTGGGACCATGCACTTAAAAGGAAAACACTATCAGATTTTAAATCTGACATTTTTAGGCACTTCTATGAGTCTCTTGGAGCCATGTTTTCAGGTGTAGTTGGACTCATGGGAACTAAGGCACTTGGTTTCTAGATGGAGATATAAAAAAAACTCAATACATCCCGTTTTCATGCTGATAAAAATCTTTACACCACAGCATCACAGGTTCTGCGTACATCAAGCTTACTTCTTGTAAATGATACAGAAAACAGTTACGTTTTAGAATGGATACAAATGAGGAGTGAGGGTGGGCTTGGCAAACTAACTGGAAGGTCATTCCACACAATTAGGGAAAAGGCACAAAGGTGGAATGAGAGAAAGAGACAGAGGGTATTAAGGCTGGCACTATACTGGAAGACTTGAGAGTAACACAAAACAAAAAGGTCAGAGGGTTAAGTCTTGAAAGTTCAGACAAGAAGTTTGAATTCATTACACAGTACAATTCGGAGCCAGCGGAAATATTCAAAGCAGGGTGGGGGAGGCATGTGCAGATGGTCAGTGCTTACAGTGCTTTGGAATCCTATCAGTTGTCCATGATTGTTAGGATTGTTCACCGGTTCCTGACTGTTTGCCACTGACTCAGGGACGATGGTAGGATTAAGTACAGCTTTCTTTTCTTTCAGATTAAGGACCAGTCCAAGCTCTGGTAATGGCAAACAAGAAGGTCTATTGAGGCCAAAAAGTGTGAAGTACAGGTCCACAGCACCACATCGGAGCCTCCAGTCGTGTGAAGTACCTAAAAATCAAGGAGGAGCAACTGTTAAAATGTAGAGATAATCTTTAAAAACAAAAAAAAAAGTTCAAATGATTTGGAGCCATCAAGCTGTGCACATTTTTAGCCTCTGTTGCCCTCATCCTTCCCTCCTATTATTTGTTACATTCACTTGTTATGTTTGCTTTTAATAAAGACTGTAAGCTGTTTGAGGCTGGGAGCATGTCTTCCTATATGTTCTGTACAACGCTTGCCACAACAGGACCCCAATCACAACGGGGATCTTTGGGAGCTATATCACAACAACACTAAATCATATTAATAAAAAAATAAATATGGAAACTAATGGCATGTGTAACATCTCATTTTAGATTTTAGTATCAAAGACAATTAGCAGGTAAGTGGAACAACACATCGACAAACTAGCCTTTCACCTCAGCAGGTCTGGATGCGAAAATGAGTTACATGAAAAATAAACTGAATTTTATTGCTTCAACCTATTCTCTAACTGTCTACATCACAAAACTATAAAATCCAGCACAACTAACAGTGGCTGGGGAAGCTGTAAAATTGGTAAACTAAGCAAGAAGCTTAAATAGCAACAATCATTGCCACACCAGAAACTAGCTTCAACCAGTCACATATTCTGTAGTACAAATCAATAAAATCCTGGCAATTCAATTTTGCTATACACTCAGAGTCATGATGTTTCTACCCCATCTTGTCTCCTGTACTGTATGATCATTATTATCTTGCCTTTGTTACAAGTCTACACATATGCAGTGTAGCTGTGTCAGTCCCAGAATATTAGAGACACTAAATGGGTGAGGTTATATCTTTTACTCGATCAACTTCTCTTTGTGAGAGAGACAACCTTTCGAGCACCCAGAGCTGAAGAAGAACTTGTCTCTCTCACCAACAGAAGTTGGTTCAATAAAAGACATTACTTCACTCACCTTGTCTCTCAAGCCTACATATACTCTTTTTAAAAATAATGTATGTTACTGAATACCATGTAGGAGGTCAGCTCTAGGCAAGGGACTGAGATGCAGTCTGCAATCATAAGTAAAATCAGTTGTCACTTCTGTCTGTCTTTCTTACATCCACACAACAGCAACAGACTCCAGTTACTAGTGAAGCATTACGGTCCAAGACAACCTTAGTTCTAAGTCTGTGGGAAAGAGACATGACTGAAAAGGAACCATGTTTTCCTCTGTGTTTTATAACATTTAGCAGAAGAGAAACCCCAATCATGACTGGGGGATAACTGTTGCACACACTCTGGAAATGTCACTGACGTAATTCAAAAGGAACAACTAATATGACTACCATCTAGTATGTTTTAACTTGAATCCAATATTTTGATTTGTAATTAAATTTAAGAAAATGTTTTAATACACTGAAAATGCTTTTATGAAAAATGAAATGATTAAAAACTCCACGTTGCATTGACATCATCACACACGAATGGTAAAAGCACATTTGGCACCACCCGTAGCAAAAAATATCTAACATCTGGCACAATGCTGTAAATACAATGGTTTTGGTGCAAACTCAGGCCAGCACTTGATTGATTACGAGTTCATCAAACATATTGTTCTCTACTAGGAATAGAAATTAAATTGGTAAACAAGGCAAGGATGAGCCAACTGCCATGTTGATTTGGCTGAGCAAGACCTTGCAGAGGGGAAAATTACAAGATGTATTCTTGTGGATTACAAGTACCATGGGAGCGAACAGTTTTTGGAATACTGGAAATGGCCCAACTTGATTATCATACACATTGTAAGGAGAGTGGTCACTTTGGATAAGCTATTACCAGCAGGAGAGTGAGTTTGTGTGTGTGGTTCTTGGAAAAAGGGGGGGGGGTGAGAAAACCTGGATTTGTGCTGGAAATGGCCCACCTTGATTATCATACACATTGTAAAGAGAGTGGTCACTTTGGATGGGCTATTACCAGCAGGAGAGTGAGTTTGTGTGTGGGGGGGGGGGGGGGGCGGAAGGTGAGAAAACCTGGATTTGTGCTGGAAATGGCCCAACTTGATTATCATACACATTGTAAGGAGAGTGATCACTTTAGATAAGCTATTACCAGCAGGAGAGTGGGGTGGGAGGAGGTATTGTTTCATGGTCTCTGTGTATATAATGTCTTCTGCAGTTTCCACAGTATGCATCCAATGAAGTGAGCTGTAGCTCACGAAAGCTTATGCTCAAATAAATTGGTTAGTCTCTAAGGTGCCACAAGTACTCCTTTTCTTTTTGCGAATACAGACTAACACGGCTGTTACTCTGAAACCAGTTTTTGGAATAGACTTAGTTGTATATATTTATGCAGTTTCATGCACCTCTTTTCTGATGAGAGTTGCATGAACAACTGGCTGGTGATGGGGGGACAGATCTAACACTCAAATTGAACATGAAAATACGCTGATGAGATAAGAACTATCCTTATTTTTTCTTTATAAATGATCTGGCAATTTAATATTCAATAAGAGATAATCAATATTCAGCATCAGTCCCACTTTCACAGAGAAGGTCATCAGAATTGTTAATCTTAAATACAACTGCAGGGAGAATATGTGAACCCCTGTAAATATAGCTCATCACTACACTCTTTGGAATTCAGTAGCATCATCAACTTTATGTTTGTCAATAAAAGATTACAGAAAAAAACAAAGATTTGTTTCCCCACAATGTAATTATTTTAGGTTTTTGTAAATTTAAATGCATCACTGCTTTAAGACCATGCAGCCATATATCTGGTGGATTATTAATTCATCTTGCCTTTAACAAACATTTTTATTGGCACTCACACTTTGCAATTATCTTGGTATTTTTATTTACAGAAAATAAAATTCAACCAGAATGTCACCTTCATGCATAGGGATTTAAGTGCTTAAAGTAACAAATATAATGAAAATGTATATCTTATTTGTTATTTGCAAGAAGAGGTAATGGATATAAGTGAACACTGCACACACACTTCTCTTGAGAAACAAGGAACACAAATTCTCTGGAGATAGATTCAGGAAATAAACATTTTGATGTTGACTCTTGGCAAATCTTATAGAACTGAACAACTAGTAGTCTTCCCACTTTAACCCCTGGAGTGTAGCTGTAAACTTTCAAGCACTAAAAATAAAGATGCAAAGAGAACAGTCAGCTCTGAATGACCTAAAAGACTACGTAAATGTTTATATGTAATCCGTACTGTGCCAAATGTTAAAGAACAGTTCGTGAGTACTGGAGAAAACTGACTCAGTAATGAAAACAAGTCAATAGCAAAAGATACAATCCCTTCTCACAATCGGATCTTTACTAGTCAAACCAAGTCAGTCTTAATTTTAAAGTAAAAACTTCTTAAGATCTAATTTATCCACAGAAATTCTAAAATCTACTTTACTCATTTAGATTGGGGATGGGGTGCTTAATCTAATGAGAACTTGAAGTGTTTGATCCATTTGAATATTGAAAATAATTCAAAAATTCATTTCAGGATTTATTCAAAAATTATATATATGAAAATTACATTCCAACATTTTGTAATAGAAAAGTGTAGCCAGCCAGCCAGCCCCCCCCCCCCCCCCCCCAGACCAGCATTGCTGGAAACACAGGAGGAAGCCGGAACAGGGCACTTAACATATATTCCAGCACAGCCTTTGAAGCTGTGAAAGCACAGGTGTGCTGCTACAATGTGCCTCTGGGAACAGATACAACGATTAAGCTCACAGCAGGCAGAGGCCCTGTGACAGACATGGCTCTTAGCCCCTACTAAACAGCGTGATGCACACACACCAACATCCTAGGTGGGAAAATATTTACCCTGATAAAAGAAATGTCCAGTAGTCGACACTTATTGTTTCTCTCCCTTGCAAGTGTAAACTACTCTTGCGAAAGCTGGCGTCACCCAGACAGACCAGCCTCAATTTGGCATAAGAAAGGAGAAAGAGAATAAAGGAGTACAGAGGTATAAGTAGGGGACCTACAGCACCATGATTTTTGAGTGCTTTTCACTATCTATCTGCTGGTCAGATAAGTGACAGCCTCCCAAGGCTTCTGCAGCTAAGAGGGTCCCTAAGCCTTGTCCCTTATTCGTCTTTCCGCGGAATTGAGTGACCGATCCTGGCTTGGCACCGCTGGAATCGAGAGATGCAAGGAGGATAAGAAGCACCCACACCTGATCTCCTATCTTTAGTGTATACATATTTTTGAAATAGAGCTCTATACTTTGTTTTCTTTCTTTGGGATTGTGGCTTCAGTTTTGTAACTTGTTTGTGTCTGTAACATCTCTACATTTAAATAAGTAAGCACTAGCAATTTTGTAACCACATGATTAGAATCTAGCTTAATAAATTTTGGTAACCATTTATGCATAAGCCTGACTTGTTTTCTCTGGTTTACTGTAAAGCAGCCAACACAATTAAAGAACCTCAGCCGTTTTGGCTCTAAAGCCTGGCCATTAGGTGAGAGTACTAAGAGCCTAGCGTTGAGTTGTGCCGCCTCCACGGGGCAAACTCTTGGGGCACCTGTCAGTCAATCCTGGCTACCCGCTGCGAAGGAGCTCTGAGCTCTAGCAGTTAAAGTCACAGATGGTATAAACGGGCATAGCTGGCACCTCACCAAACATCCTTGGCCGTCGGCTAACAAAAAGACACAATGTGTGAAGTAGCAACACAAGGTGAAAACTGTTGGCCCTACTACAAGAAATAATTCTTTTGCAGGCTTGGATCACGGATCACACAAGGTGTGAGTCTATGCTAAACGTACTTTTCAACAAGTACAGTAATTGCAGAAGATGGAGAAAAACAGGATGCCAAAGGACAATCCTGTATGTTGGACAGCCCTACGAGATGATGAAAGTGTGAATGGAAAGCCTCAATTTTTGAGCTTTTAACAAACAAACAAACCTAAAGAGAGCTCATTTTATATACCAGAGAATGTGCAGAATGTTAACCACTCCAACTTTCTTAAAATACAGAAGAGATTCAACCTGAATTCATAAGTTTCCAAAGCTGATCCACCAAAGCTTCATTGCACAAGGGAGACTCCATGTTCTTAGTAAAGGGTGGATTCCTTGTCAGCATGTTCAAAATCTTATGTCTGAAAGAGAAACAAAAGTTGCTTTTTTAATCGAAATGAACTGAGACTCCAAAGTTACTGTGTTTTGTATGTCTGCAATTCTGTTTTTGACACTGGAGTTTTTATTGGGCATACAAATATTAAGATTTGTAAGCCCCTAATATATACATATATTTTAGTTCCTTTTAGCTCTTTCTTCTGTCTGTACATACACACGTATATGCACATCTCATCCCCAAATTAGTTAGTTTTCAGATAATAAATAGGACATGACCAGGGTGGACATTAGTTGATAGCATCACTCATCAAGGTAAAGGGAAAGTGTTATTTTGTATCTAGGCTGATTTGTTTTCATGACAATTTGAAAGGCCGTGTTATGCTCTAAGGTAAATTAATTGGAGCTGTACTGAGTCAATCTACTCTTCATATTCTAATAAATATTTATTTTCAGTTGGATTTAAAAAAACATGTCTAAACATTAAATGTGTTACAAAATGACAAGAATCAGTAAAAACATTTAAGACTCACTCTTCCCTTTTTAAAGGGACGCCTATAATTTAGAAATTACATTACTGTCTGAATATTTTGCATGCAACACCTCTGACCCCAATACTTGACAGCAGTGAGCAAAAAACAAACACTGTATTTTTTCAGATGGTTTACTATGCTTGTGACAACATATTGTGAATAGTAATTGTCACCATTTCCCCTAAATAGTCAGATTTCTCCCTTGTTGAAAAGACCCTTATAAATATGGAAATAGAAAAACCTTTAACATTTGAAGGGATTTTTTAAATATTCAGGATATAATTTTTAAAGTGTGCTCTATCTGAAACTGGAATTTAAAAATGAATAAAAATGCAAACTGACAGGATCTCTTTGAGAGACTCAATTAAAATATTCTGCTTCCTCAGCTAATGTTGCCTGTTACATGTATCTGATCTAATGGGTCAAATTATGCGCAACTTCCTTTAAAAAGAATAACAGCAATATATTCCTAGAACTAGGGAAATTAGTAACTATACTTGCAAAGGAAGCCTAAAAGATAAATAGGAAAAATACCTAAGTCTATTCATCTTAAAGAACAGTACTACTACATTGGCAATCAGGGACAGACAGAACTGAGGAGCAGGGAAACGAAGATCAGAGGTTGCCCATGCTAAAATATATACAGCATTGCATTGGCTAAATCTAAATTAAATCTGATAAAATTATCAAATAAGAGTGGGGTTGGAGGAGGTATTTTTTCATGCTTTGTGTGTATATAAAAAGATCTTCTACACTTTCCACAGTATGCATCCGATGAAGTGAGCTGTAGCTCACGAAAGCTTATGCTCAAATAAATTGGTCAGTCTCTAAGGTGCCACAAGCACCTGTCAGTTCCTTTGCAAGTATAGTTACCATTTTTACAGGTTTCAGAGTAACAGCCGTGTTAGTCTGTATTCGCAAAAAGAAAAGGAGTACTTGTGGCACCTTAGAGACTAACCAATTTATTTGAGCATAAGCTTTCGTGAGCTACAGCTCACTTCATCAGATGCATACTGTGGAAAGTGTAGAAGATCTTTTTATATACACACAAAGCATGAAAAAATACCTCCTCCAACCCCACTCTCCTGCTGGTAATAGCTTATCTAAAGTGATCACTCTCCTTACAATGTGTATGATAATCAAGTTGGGCCATTTCCAGCACAAACCCAGGTTTTCATACTTCCCCCCCCAACACACACACAAACCCACTCTCCTGCTGGTAATAGCTTATCTAAAGTGACCACTCTCCTTACAATGTGTATGATAATCAAGTTGGGCCATTTCCAGCACAAATCCAGGGTTTAACAAGAACGTCTGAGGAGGGGGGTGGAGTAGGAAAAAACAAGGGGAAATAGGTTACCTTGCATAATGACTTAGCCACTCCCAGTCTCTATTCAAGCCTAAATTAATTGTATCCAATTTGCAAATGAATTCCAACTCAACAGTTTCTCGCTGGAGTCTGGATTTGAAGTTTTTTTGTCGTAATATAGCAACTTTCATGTCTGTAATCGCGTGACCAGAGAGATTGAAGTGTTCTCCGACTGGTTTATGAATGTTATAATTCTTGACATCTGATTTGTGTCCATTTATTCTTTTACGTAGAGACTGTCCAGTTTGACCAATGTATGTGGCAGAGGGGCATTGCTGGCACATGATGGCATATATCACATTGGTGATATACAGACATGAAAGTTGCTATACTACAACAAAAAAAACTTCAAATCCAGACTCAAGCGAGAAACTGTTGAATTGGAATTCATTTGCAAATTGGATACAATTAACTTAGGCTTGAATAGAGACTGGGAGTGGCTAAGTCATTATGCAAGGTAACCCATTTCCCCTTGTTTTTTCCTACTCCCCCCCCTCCTCAGACGTTCTTGTTAAACCCTGGATTTGTGCTGGAAATGGCCCAACTTGATTATCATACACATTGTAAGGAGAGTAGTCACTTTAGATAAGCTATTACCAGCAGGAGAGTGGGTTTGTGTGTGTGTGCGGGGTGTGTGTGAGAAAACCTGGATTTGTGCTGGAAATGGCCCAACTTGATTGTCATGCACATTGTAAGGAGAGTGATCACTTTACATAAGCTATTACCAGCAGGAGAGTGGGGTGGGAGGAGGTATTTTTTCATGCTTTGTGTGTATATAAAAAGATCTTCTACACTTTCCACAGTATGCATCCGATGAAGTGAGCTGTAGCTCACGAAAGCTTATGCTCAAATAAATTGGTTAGTCTCTAAGGTGCCACAAGTACTCCTTTTCTTTTTACAACATTTTTACTTATCCTTTCACCCCATCTACAGTCTAACAACTGTTTTACACTCTTTGATAGCCAAACATAATGATGTTCATTCAGTCCTAACACACTTGAGATTAAAAAATAATTTGTTATATGCAACAGATCAATATTAGATTTACGTGTGCCAATTGTCTGTAGGAAAGACTCTTAAATCAAAGGACAAAACAGAAAATACATGTAGTTTGAGACTAAAAACTGATCAAATTTTATTTTTTAGTTATGGAATGTTAAACAATGATAACACTTTGCTAAGTATAAATTAACATAAACATCAAAGACGAATTTTGGTGGTATTTTACAAATTAATGGAAACAAATTTTCACAAAATATTTATAGATTTTAAGGCCAGAAATGACCATTATGGTCATCTAGCCTAACCTCTGGCATAACACAGGCCAAAGAACTCTATGCACTAATTCTAATATTAGTGAAAAGTGCTGACTTTAGGTATTTGTAGACATACTAACCTTACATAAGGTACAGGATCATTCTGAACCATGTTAAGCAACCACTGTAATTCCTCATAACTCCGATCAACTACAACAAAAATTAAATGACTTGTTAATTGTATGCAGAGACAACTAAAGAGCGAAGCAAAGACCAATTAGAAAATTATTCTATATATGTTACATAGAATCACCAGGGATTATCTGTAGCTGTATGATTGGACTGTATCACAAATGATGAAACAGACATTTCCATGTCAGTATAGATTAATACTAGTGATACATCTAAAATGACATTATTTTCTTTTTAAAAGGAGCAAAAATTCTTCAGTATTCAACATTACACACTAAAAAGTGAATAGTATGTAGAGAATATAATCCTGTAGTCTCTTTCATTCAGAAGAGTATAAGAAATATTATCCTGACGCTAACTATCCATTAAGTTTTGTGATAGATGTCTAGCTGTAAATATTGATAAGAAAATACTCACTTGGACTACTGGCCTTACTTATACACGAAACTGTGAACATACTCTTCTCCATATGCTTATAATCTTTTTTCTATCAAACTGTTTTTGAATATTTCAACAGTCAGTGACCCAATCATGAATGTGTTAGCGAGTGCTCCCAAAGTAAATACCGTACATGGATTTGTTTAAGACTAGGAACTAAATTAGTAGGTTAGGTAGAGGCTTAAATCATTTGACTGTATCCCTTTAATACTGCATAATACCACAAAAGAAAAAAAAAACAATAGCATGGTAAAGTAAACATATGAAAATATACAAATTCAAAGAGGCTAATTTTCACTCAGCTGTTTTCCTCATTTCATTTTGCTGGGGTGCTGCAACATTATTTAATTCACTACCACCCACAATATGTAGTTACTTGCTCAGGAGTGGCTTTACTTATCGATCCAAATAGTATCCTCCACATTTCAACTGCATTTACTAATTGTTTCTTTGCAGATGCCTTCAACAAAAAGTCTGCTGCTCTTTTTCTACTTTATAGAAACATTCTCCATTTTTTGTATTTCATTTCCCTTATCTAATTTTCATCTGTTTTATTTACCTCTGTTCAACTTTTCCTTCTGATTTGTTTCAGTTTTGGTCTTTACTTCAGCAGTTTTTGGACTATAACTTATTTAGCTTTTCTAGTCTAATCTACACCAATGAATAGTTGCTATTGCTCTTTGAAATGACCTATACACTTCTGAATATAAGGCAACTCTGTTTTAATGGAACAGGTAATTATACTGAAAATTATCTTCAGAAAATCAGCATCTTCTCCTTTTAATAGCTCTACTAGAAGAAAGAATGGTTACAAACGCTACAGGAACTGTGGTTCTTTAAGGTGTTTAGTCAATGAGCATCCTACTATAGGTACACATACACCTCATGTGTGAGAGACTGGACATATAGATTTTTTTTTCTTAGCAGTGTCCATCAGGCTGTGCATGTGCGTGTGCTTTCGTGTAGTCCTGCATGAGGGCATAAAGGGTGGAGAGGCCACAAACCTCCCTCAGTTCCCTCTCAGTTCAAAGCCTGCATTGATCAGGATTCCCAGAAGTGGGGTCAGAGGGTGGGGTTATGGGATCCACAGTATCTTAACTAACCTCAGTTGCTGTATGGTAAGTAATTGTTCTTTTTTTGAGTATGTGTCAGTGTGGATCCCTCTAGAGGTGACTGACAAGCGGTATCCTCCTCCGAGAGTGGGAATGAGGAGTTTCAGCTGTATCAGTCAGAGATAGAAGTACTGTACTCCCAAACTTGGCATCTGATCTGGCTGCCACATCAAAATGCATGTTCAACAAAAGCTAGTGAGTTGCTCCACATAACTGCCTTGCAGATTACAGAGACTAACTTTTCTGAAGCAGGTGGACAATGGAGTAGTCCTTAATGTTTGGATGGAGTGACTCACCAGCCAATTGATAACAGGTAGAAATATGCTGCATGATCCATTTCAAGTTTCTCTATGATGAAAGAGCTTGGCGTTTTGATACTAGATATAGCCACAAAGAGGTGGAGAAAGTTTGGTCCTTTCATAATATATGTAGGTAATATAACAAGGCTCTGGAGACGTCCAAGCATGCAGCTTCTTCTCTCTTGGCACTTAGTTCAGCTTCACCTGACGACTGATAAGGTGATGGGGTTGGTTCAGGTGAATTTCAAGACCACCTTAATTGATGAACTTAGAGTATGGTTTCATCACCATCTCATCCCTATGGAAGGAGGTGTAACGCAGACTGGCCATAAGACCGTGGTGTTCACTAACTCTGTGTTGAGGTAACTGCCATGAGAAAAACCAGGCTGATGGCAATGTGGTATATTGAGCACTCTGAGAATGCTTCCAGAGGACACTCGCTAAGCTTTAAAAGGAAAATATGAGGTCCCATGTGGGAGTCAGGTCCTGACTGGAGGACAAGTATGAAGAAGACCCTGGAGGAATTTCAGTATCAAAGTGTGACCAGTCAGAGTATGACAGTACTAGAACATGACACGCCAATTTCACAGCAAGGTGAAACTTAAGGAATTAAATGTTACCCTGTTTGTTTCAGGAGGGAAATGTAGTCCAAGATTTTTCAGTATTGGGGCTTCCACTGGGTCAATATTATTCTGAGTTGCCCATATGGATAACCTTTTACATTTTGGAAAGTATGTCTTCCTGGTGGAAGGTTTCCTGCTTTGCATAAGAATTTCCTGATCTTGTAGGGAGCAGCTTCTGTCAGCAGTGCTCAGCCAGCCAAAATTATTACAGATCTGAGTGCTTTATCTGACTGAGGTTCGAGGATACTATGTCTGAGCAAGCCAGGTGGTGTATAGGAGGCTTTTTTAATATCTCTACCAGGTTTGGCAGCCAAACTTGGACAGTAAAAGGCTATCATAATGACAAAGCCTTATCCTGTCCAATCTTGGATATTATTCTGGCGATCAGAAGAGTCGACAGGAAAGCACACAGCAATCCCCACGGCCACTGAAGGAGGAAGCTGTCCGGTGGGAAGACTGGAGTCATGCTTCCTCTGGAGCAGAAATTCAGATGTTTGGTACCCTTTGTGGCTTCCGCAAACACACAGCTTAATGGGACTAAATCGGGGGACCCGGATAATCTTCATCCAAAAATATTAAAGGAACTGGCACATGAAATTGCAAGCCCGATAGCAAGAATTTTTAATCAATCTGTAAACTCAGGGGTTGTACCAGATGACTGGAGAATTGCTAACATAGTTCCTATTTTTAAGAAAGGTAAAAAAGTGATCCGCGTAACTATAAGCTGGTTAGTTTGACATCTGTAGTACGCAAGGTCTTGGGAAAAATTTTGAAGGAGAAAGTAATTAAGGACATTGAGATCAATGGTAATGGGGACAAAATACAACATGGCTTTACAAAAGGTAGATTGTGTCAAACTAACCTGATCTCCTTCTTTGAGAAGGTAACAGATTTTTTAGACAAAGGGAACGCAGTGGATCTAATTTACCTCGATTTCAGTAAGGCATTTGATACGGTTCCACATGGAGAATTATTAGCTAAATTGGAAAAGATGGGGGTCAATATGAAAACTTAAAGGTGGATAAGGAACTGGTTAAAGGGGAGACTACAATGGGTCTCACTGAAAGGTAAACGGTCCGACTGGAAGGAAGTTACTAGTGGAGCTCCTCAGGGATCAGTTTTGGGACCAATCTTTTTATTACTGACCTTGGAACAAAAAGCGTGAATGTTTTAATAAAGTTTGCGGATGACACAAAGCTGGCAGGTATTGCCAATACAGAGAAGGACCGGGATATCATACAGGAAGATCTGGATGACCTTGTAAACTGGAGTAATAGTAATAGGATGAAATTTAATAGTGAGAAGTGCAAGGTCACGCATTTAGGTATTAATAACAAGAATTTTTGTTATAAACTGGGGACGCATCACTTGTAAGTAACAGAGGAGGAGAAGGACCTCGGAGTATTGGTTGATCACAGGATGACTATGAGCCGCCAATGTGATATGGCCGTGAAAAAAGCTAATGCGGACTTGGGATACATCGGATGAGGTATTTCCAGTAGAGATAAGGAGGTGTTAGTACCGTTATACAAGGCACTGGTGAGACCTCATCTGGAACACTGTGTGCAGTTCTGGTCTCCCATGTTTAAGCAGGATGAATTCAAACTGGAACAGGTTCAGAGAAGGGCTACTAGGATGATCCGAGAAATGGAAAACCTGTCTTATGAAAGGAGACTCAAGGAGCTTGGCTTGTTTAGCCTAACTAAAAGAAGGCTGAGAGGAGATATGATTACTATCTATAAATATAGCAGAGGGATAAATACCATGGAGGGAGAAGAATTATTTAAGCTCAGTACCAATGTGGACACAAGAACAAATGGATATAAACTGGCCATCAGGAAGTTTAGACTTGAAATTAGACGAAGGTTTCTAACCATCAGAGGAATGAAGTTCTGGAACAGCCTTCCAAGGGAAGCAGTGGGGGCAAAAGACATATCTGGCTTCAAGACAAAGCTTGATAAGTTTATGGAGGAGATGATATGATGGGATAGCCTAATTTTGGCAATTAATTGATCTTCGACTACTAGCGGTAGATATGCCCAATGGCCTGTGATGGGATGTTAGATTGGGTGGGATCTGAGTTACTACAGAGAATTCTTTCCTGGTTGTCTGGCTGGTGAGTCTTGCCCACATGCTCAGGGTTTAGCTGATCGCCATATTTGGGGTCAGGAAGAAATTTTCCCCCAGGGCAGACTGACAAAGGCCCTGGGGTTTCTTCACCTTCCTCTGCAGCATGGGGCACGGGTCACGGGTCACTTGCTGGAGGAGTCTCTGCACCTTGAAGTCTTTAAACCACAATTTGAGGACTTCAATACTCAAGACATAAATTAGGGGTTTGTTACATGAGTTGGTGAGTGAGATTCCGTGGCCTGCGTTGTGCAGGAGGTCAGACTAGACGATCATAATGGTCCCTTCTGACTTTAAAGTCTATGATTCTATGATATGATGGGACACCCACAGCCAACTGGTGCCTCCCAATACTGGGGGGGGAGTGGGGGGGCACAATCTAACAGGGAGGACACGTGTGTCTCCCCTCCACAGTGACACCCACCCTTCAGAGCACCTAGCCCAGGGCTGCCACACTCTCCAAGCCATATGTTACCTGCGGGGAAGGGGGTTGTGTTCTGTTCTTCTCTCCTTGCGTGTCCCCTTCCCACTCCCTTGGCACATTCGGCCATTCTCCTTGACATCTGAGCGGAGTATGGGATGGAGCCGTGTCTGCCTGAGAGTCTAGCTGGGAGGCAGGGATAGCCCGCTCCCTGCCTGGGCTAGGCTGGTAAGGAGAAAGGGGGAGTAACTCAGAACCTCAATCTAACAATCCAAATTGGTGTTGATGAGGGTTGTGAGGTTGATACCTGTGTAGCGGACAGTCTCTTTTTCTGGAACCTATGCCTCTTTCGTTGGGGTTCATAAGGTCTCTGGGAGTCAGAGAACTGAACACGACAAGATCTCTGCGCTATCTGGCACTTACTAAATTTCTTTTTATGTGCATGTGTAAATTCCCTGTGAATACAGAGTGGCTCTGGAATCAATGTATGCAGAGACTTGTAAATATTCTCTGCAATCAGTTTTAAGTCACTGCGGGAAAGGTTGTCAACAGTATTCTGGACCTCAATCTGAAATCCTGAGAGCTGAAGCCTGCAGGCCCCTCTCATGACTACCACTTAGAAATAAAGCAACCACCTGTGTCAGCAGCATCCAGAGAGGTCTGCAGAGATGTTCTGACAAGAGGCTGATCTTTTGTAATGACTGCCTGGAACTGATCCCTCTGTTCCGGTCATAAATGCTCAATAAACGAATTGAGATTGGAGTAACTGGAGAAATATAATCATACCATTAACACCTGACAGTAGGTGATCCTAAACTGCAGAGCCACAGACAAGCATGATTTGTGACCAAATGAATCAAGATGCTTCTGATCTCTATTGTACAGCAGTGATTTAACATGGTGCTAACTTCCACGTTAACTGGGAAAGATGGAACATAATATGTTTTTCCAGACTTTCTACAAGTGGGCGGTATTGTCGCTGGGATATTACTTTTGGAGGATCCAGCAGAGCAGAACCTTATCAATAGGTAGTGAGTGCAATTCAGGCAGATAATGCTGTAGGCAGACTACCCAGAAGTTTATGTTGTGACTCCTTAACCTTCTCATCAAATGGTATCTGTAAGGAGTCCACTATCATTTTAATGAGGTCCTGGAACTGTTTGAAGTCATCAGCCAGGAATGGTGGGGGAGACAGACTGCTTCATCTGGGGATGAAGAAGAGGTGTTGGTTGGCATAGTGACTTCTTTGTCCACTCTTGCCTCCTGCTCCTTTAAAGTCTCTTCTTGTACTTCAGGACTTTGAGAGAAGATGGGGGCGGGGGGGAATAGTCTACGCCTATTGTGCTGACGAGTGATGCTGGGGGGTCCTAGAGAATTGTTGGTAGTATGCCACTCATGGCTCCCAGTATGGCCAATGAGGAGGCCCATATGGTATAGGTGGGGGTATCAAAGAGTGCTCGTACCACTGGGATCGATCTTTAGGGTGTCTTTCTGGAATATGTTCCTTCTCCCTAGAAGTCGCCATATTAATACTCCTCTAAGAGCGAGGAGGGGAGCCCTGAACTGAAATTTGAGAAACTGATGAGAAATCCCCATCCTCCTCCTCTTCAACGTCACTTTATAAAGGTGGAGCATCGGCAGAAAAAGGTGATGACTCCGTCAGTACTGGGTGAACGTCTGGAGACCTAGAGGTCCTCAGTAACATGAACAGACCAGTAGAGAACAAAGGGGAGCCAGGCATTTCTATCACCACGAGATGAAAATCTAAACTGCAATAGCGACATGCTAAGTTCCCATTAAGCTGCGCAGCCGCCTATTAAGTGCTGCGCAGGCACTCAGGGCTGCGGTGGGGAAAGACTCCTCTCCCCCAGCCCTGGACCCAACCCAGCCTGGCTCAGACCTGCCACGGCTGTGGGAGATGCGCCCCTCCCATGGCCCCAACCCAGCCCCGGCATGGACCTGTCGCGGTCATGGGAAGGCACCATCTTCCCCAGCCCAGGTGCTGCTTCGGGGGGAGTGAAAACTGGGGGGAGTCCTTTCTCCCTGCCATAGCCCCAGGGCTATCCCTTTTGCCTCCCCTCCCAGTGGCGGCGGCCCTGCCAGTAGGGACCCGACAGGGCCACCGATGGGGGGTGGCTGGGGGGGGGACAAAAGGGGCAGTGACGTTAAAGTGCTGCCGCAGCAAAGCACCCTGCTTAAAGAGCTACCGCAGCAGCTTACCAGCTTACTTTCACTCCTGAGGGGGATCCACACTGATACATACTCGAAGAAGGACAGTGCCTTTTACGCAAAGGAGTTATTAATTTCAGTTTCTCCTTTAAGACTTTTGAATACTTTAAGCACTGTTAATTTAGTCTTGGGTCTGCATGTCTATTACTCTAAATAGTAACATCCATATCGGATAAAATTCAGTGACTTAAAAAAAGGGGGGGGGGGTTATTTAAATTGGATTTTTTTGATAAGCTTTTTGAGGATAAAACTTATCTAAAGATAGTTTTAATTAAGATATATTATAGCTCAAAGGTATCTCATCATGCAATAGGGATTATAAATTCTAATTCTATAGTATGAGACAATATATTCATGTAATGTTTAAGAAAAGTTTTGTAAATGAGTTTCAATAGTTCATGGATTAGGGACCCAATCTTATGAGGTTCCAGGGTCTTATGTATAGATTATTTAGGTTAATCTTTCTATCTACCCAATGGGACTCAGTGCTCAGTCTAGAAGATACCATCAGAGGTGCTTAGTTTTGCAGTTCTCAAACTGTGGATTTGTGTCTCCAGAGATAACATGCTCGTTAACAGCAAAAATGTTTTAAAATAAGTAAGTAAATAATATATAGAGGTGAGAAACAACAGACCTCAACCCTATTGTTCCTCTGCAAATTTGTGTACACAGAGTCAATCCCTTGCCTCTCTCTAAAAGTGCAAAGTTTCAAAAAGTTCAATGACTAGAAGATTGTTGGGTGCAGAATAGATCTGGACAGGGAGAAGTAGTCTGGAGATAAATGTGAGAAGGGAGGGATAAGCAATAAAAACAAAAGTGCAACTGTTTAAAGCAACATATTCCAGAAGTCTTGAGGTGTTTTTGAGCCCTGGTCTACACTACGGGGTTATGTCCAATTTAGCCGCATTAGGTCAATTTAAAAATGACTGCGTCCACACAACCAACCCCATTTCGTCGATCTAAAGGGCTCTTAAAATCGACTTCTGTACTCCACCCTGACGAGGGGAGTAACGCTAAAATTGACCTTGCTGGATTGAATTTGGGGTAGTGCAGACGCAAATCAACAGTACTGGCCTCCGGGAGCTATCCCAGAGTGCTCCATTGTGACCATTCTGGAAAGCACTTTGAACTCCAATGCACTAGCCAGGTACACAGGAAAAGCCCAGGGAACTTTTGAATTTCATTTCCTGTTTGATCAGTGTGGCGAACTCAGGAGCACTCAGCAGCACAGATGACTATGCAGTCCCCCCAGAATCGTAGAGCGTGGAATGTTTCTATGCTCCTCCATCATCTCCGTCTCTGAGGTTATCGCAGATTAGAAGGAAAAAAATACCGCACTCGTGATGACATGTTTTCCGAGCTCATGCAGTTCTCCCGCACTGATAGGGCACAGCTTAATGCATGGAGGCATTCAGTAGCAGAGGCCAGGAAAGAATTAAGTGAACGCGAAGATGCTGAGGCTAATGGGGAGCAAACTGACATGATGAAGTGTCTGTTGAAGCTGCAGGAAAGCGAACAAGAGCACAGACCCCTGCTGCATCCACTGTATAACCGCCTACCCTCCTCCCCATGTTCCACAGCCTCCTCACCCAGACCCCCAAGAATGCGGGGTGAGGGGAAAGGCTCCAGGCACCCAGCCACTCCATTCCAGAGGATGGCCCAAGCAGGTGCTTCTGCGTCGAATGCTTGGAAGTCCTGGTAGGGCAAGGTACCTCGGCCAAGGCAAAAGAGCAAGAGCCCTGGAGCTTTTACATGTGTCAATCACAGAAGTGCTATGGAGCGTTACAGCGTCGACCAGACTGGAATGTACGGATGCAAGACTTCTTCACCAGCGACAAAGGACAGGAATATGATGCACATTTCCCAGAGTCACCACCCTTGATAACAGAACATCAATGATTGCATTGGCTACTTGGATCACAGCAGCCCCCACAGTAGACTTGCCCACAACAGCAGCGGCGACGGTGAGCTGAGCGGGCTCCATGCTTGTTGCGATATGGTGTCTGCACGGGTAACCCAGGAAAAAAGGCGTGAAACGATTGTCTGCCGTTGCTTTCACGGAGGGAGGGGCGACTGACGACATGTACCCAAAACCACCCGCGACAATGTTTTTGCCCCATCAGGCATTGGGAGCTTAACCCAGAATTTCAATGGGTGGTGGAGACTGCGGGAACTGTGGGATAGCTACCCACAGGGCACCGCTCCGCAAGTCGATGCTAGCCATGGTAGTGAGGACGCACTCCGCCGACTTAATGCGCTTAGTAGGGACATACGCAATTGACGGTATAAAATCGATTTCCAAAAATCGACTTCTATAAAATTGACCTAATTTTGTAGTGTAGGCATACCCTGAATGTAGTCTTCATTGATTTGAGATCTACCATACCATTCTCTCACTAGAAGGGAAAACCCATAATGGCAGTAGGCCGTAAGAGACTCAGTTGGGAATAAGAACCATTCAAGAAATATATGTTTGCTGATGATATTTTAAAGAAAGTCACTTAAACACTTGGATTCAGAGACAGTTGAAGTGATAATCTCACTTTTAACAGCAGTAGCTTCTTCTGTCAGTTTAGAAAGAATATTTTCTTCCTTTGGACTAATTCATTCACAACTAAGAAATTGTTTGGGATCTGAAAAAGCAGGGAAGCTTGTTTTTCTTTTCCAGATTATGAACAGGAAAACGAAGGTGAAGACAACTGAGTTAGCTGCAGAAGTCAATATTTTAAATTACTCATGTTGACCTGGCTGACATAATCAATTTAATTTTTTTTTAATATTTCATTTAACTATTTTAGTTAAAAACAATTTTAACAAAAACAATCTGATTTTAAAAAACTTGTTTAACTAAATTCAAAAATGCATATGCTTGTTTTGTTAAAATATTGTATGTTTGCTGTTGAAGAAAAAAATCCAGAATACATAACGCTGTTGTTTTAGTTAAATAAAACAACTTAAATGTCTGTCTGGTGATGTTCTCCTCCTAATAAAATCCTCCAAATATTAATGATTAACGTCTTGAACTGGAGACAGTTAGCCTCCCAATGACTTCATAAATATCTGCTTCAATTACCTTTGATAAATGAAATAACCAAAACATCATTCATCTTCTGATCTAGCTGTAAAACTAATCTGAAAAGTTTTCAAAATATATCACTTTAAAAATGTATAGTGTGTACCTTCTAAAAATGAAACCTACATCTATCTCTGAGTTGTGAACAATATGTATTAAGGTTATAACAACCAACAAGAATGCACTTTTATGTAGAAATCCATGATTAAATCAAGTCTTCCTGACTAGTGATTTAAATCAAATCCACCCTGGTAACATCACCTATAGGTTCATCAGCTCCTTGGTCTCACGTTCTGGGCACTCTGTGTGGAAAGTGACTGAAGTGGGGTAGAGGATGGATGGAGCATTACATATGAAGATAGCTTTATATGGAGAAAAATTAATACTGCTTAATTAAGAGACGTAGTTTTCCTGGTCTCCCTTAGCATTAAATCACAGAGTTATCTAAAAATAATATATAGGCACATTGATGAAAACAGTCTATTCATCTTCTAAAAAACATTAAGAGAATATCTCAATCATTACAAATAAAACTGTGCAATAGGAGCTCAGAATGTTTTTGAGCAGTTTAAATCAAATTTATTTAAGTTGCAGTTCCTAGGATTGCTAATTAAGCAAGTTTTGTAAATGACCTTTTATTATGGAGTGGACTGTCTGAAAAGCAACTTCTCTATATGAATAGTGTCAGAGTACAGAAATAAGGAACCCCATCTTTCTTGGTAAAAAACAAGTCTATTCTATTTACTAAAGGCTCTTGTGCTTGAAATATAATAGGGCTCTTTTGACATTTGTCATGTAGTGTAATCTGTTTATGCCAGACTTAAATGACTTTGATAGTAATGCTTTTTAACCCACTCTTGAAATTTACATGGTAACTAGATGCCACTATAAGGAGCAAAAACAAGTCTGGACTTTGATACAGTACATCTTTTAATAGTCTTAACCCCCCACCCCCCAAACAACAACCCTTTAGATCCTCAGATTCCTGGCAGATGTAACAATGAAAAGTGTTGTTTTCCAAAGCAGGTGCCTCAAATTACAAGAGTTGAAAAGCTCTGAAAGTTTGTCATATGTCAGTCTCACTTTGGCACCAGTGGTATCCCTGAGAGCCTAAGCTTTCTACACCCTTCATGAAACTAGATAACGATGAATATTTGTTCAGCACAGTTTGTTTCTGTCTATGCATGTGCAGGTGATAGCTTTGCAGAAGACTCAATGCTCTTGGCTATTATAACAAATCAAATACAAATAATTATCAAAAGCTCACTGCAAAAGTTTACAAATCCTGTTAACTTTTAAACAACTTAGATCAACTGTCTGCGTATTTATAAACTGCCTCAAACATTTTATGAGTTGTTGTATCTCAACAACATTCCTAATTGCCAGCAAGGAAACTATATAATGTCTTGAGTTCCACAGAGGAGTGTAAAAAGAGTATATGTGCTGTCCCTGCCCCAAGAATATACAGACCTCCCTTTTTATGGATGCAATACAAAATCATAGCCCACTTCCTTTATATGAGGTATTCTAAATCACCTTTGTTACAAACGACAGGCATTTCACAGCCTGTTTTATGTCATGTATATACTGAAAATTGGATAACGGGAACAATGAGCACCAAGCCTGTTGGCAATAGAGACTTCACTTCCAAAGATGTATATTTAGACAAAATGTAAATTAATTCACCTGCTAATTTCCTTTCTTCTAGTAATCTCTCTACTCATCTTCACTGGTGGATTTTTGCCTTCCTGTATGCACAAGATTGGCATAGACCTAGTGTCTTGAGGGCAACTCACCTGGCCCTGGCCCTGCCTACCCAGTAAACCACTTGAAGTATTCTTCTAAAGCTGTAACATATCACTTAACAATACATTTTTTTTTTTACCAAATAAGTCATTACCTATAATCACCACTCATGAAAGATTAAGAATTAAATGAGAAAACATTGTGTGTATCAGTCTGTCTTTCCATTGGGTGGGACGGATTAGTGGCAAGATTACTAAAGAGGAAATGAGCTGGTAAGTAAGCTTTCCATTCTCCAGCAAATATTTCCACTAATCCTTACTTAAGGAGGAAAATAGTGAGCAGTGTAACAATTTCTGAATCCTATGGAATACCTATTTGAATATCACTGACAGGAACACTGAAATATATTTGCAAGTCTACACCATAATGTCTGGTGAATGAGAAGACTGAAGACTAGAATGATGCTTTGTGAATCTCATGCACTAAAGCCCTCTCCCTTCTGGAGGTTGTTCTCAACCTTGGGAAGATGACCTTGATGCCCTCAGAGAGTAGGTCTTCTGAGGAAATTAGAATACTTTCTCAATACATCTTATGTACATGGCTACAGAAGATTTTGTGTGAAATGACACAAAAGGTTAAGGTCTCTTATGCCCTGTATTTGAAAGAGAAATTCTAAGCTCTCTTTGAAACCCAACTTGTGCAACACTTGTTCCTTGGATGGGTTATATTTAGATGAAACATATCATGAGTGGGAAGGAAACCCGCTTCTCAGGGGTCAATGAGGGGGAAAAATACCTCAAAATATACTCTACAGAAGGAGAAAACAAATAAGAAAAGAGAAGGGAAGCTCACAATTACCTGAAAAAAATGAAGTATTAAATTTGTAAAGGAATAAGTTGGAGGCCTAGAACAGCCCTGACCACTTTTGTTTGCAGAGACAGAACTTCAAGGAGTTTGCCGTTGGGCGGAAATAACCTGCAAATACTACAGTCGCTCTAATCTGTGCACAGAGAAAGACAAGATCCTAGCCATACTGACTAATGAACAGGTTAAGCTAGTGCTAACTATGCATTTGCATAAATCATTAAAACCTTAATTTCCAAAAGCCTCTGGAAAGTTTGCTAGTGCGGTGTTTTAATTTCAAATGATGGTTAAGAAGAAAGTTACACAATATTTTTCAAGCAGTAAAGAATACTTACCTCAGACCTATTATAGGCACTTTAAACACAGAAAAAAATAAATAAAAGCAAATAATCTTTTCAAAATGGAAACATGCTATAAATAAGCCACATAAGGGGGTAGAAAACCACAATCAACCAAATAGCCAGCCAAGCTGAGCCTCTGTCTTCCAATTTATAATCCAGTATGCCTGCAAATGGTAAATTATAAGCTATTAGCAAAAACAAAAACTAAGGTTGCATCAAGAAACACACAACTTGTTCAAATTCTTTAAATCTTGAAAATAAGTAAAGGGAATTCTTCACCTTTCTATATCACCTATCATACTATCAAAAACACTTTCCATAAGGCATTTCTTTCTATCTTCAGGAGATACTGAAAAGCAATATTCATCCCAACTTCATGAAACTCATGCTCGTAAGGGCAAAAACCTTAATAGTAATCCTATGCTCTCTTTTATCCACACATTGGCTCATCTACTGTCATGGCGTCACTTCATCTGAAAAGTTATTCTACTTAAAATTATTAAGGTCACTGTTCAGGTTTTGCATTAGCGTGTGAATTTTATGCAATGATCGAAAGTTTTTTTAAAAAAATTACCTTTTGTGTAATCAACAACTGCCTCCAAAGCTGCTATTCGGATGTCCACAAAGTGTCCATATTCTGCGTATGTTTTAAAGAGAGCAGGATCACTGGGGACATGTCCATTCTTCTGAAGTACACGAATGGCTTTCAGACAGCTAGATGAGGGTGGGGGTGAATAGGAGGACAATCTGCAGTAAATTTCTGGAATATCAATCTCCGTGAAAAAAGCTATTTTCTTCAATATTATGATATTAATTTGTAAACTTCACTGCAAATTTTCTAGGATAAAACTATCCAACTTACTATGCCACCATGGGTTTTTAATAGTTGTCAGGGCTGTAGGCACACAAAATTAATAAAAGATGAGTTTACAGAGTAGACAAAAACACTGGACCAAATTCCCTACCGGGGCAAATTCACTCCTCTTGGCTTCATGGAGTTGCTCCAATATACACCAGCAGAAAATTTGGCCCATTAAGTTTTGTATTCTATATATTGTCCCAATTGTTTCTCTTGCATAATCTTCATAAATTTACTGTGAATAATAAATATGGGATACATAATGTGATAATTTAATATTGCCATTAAAAATGCAGATTTTTAGATTTTGATGATTTGAGTGTTTAATTTTTCAACATTAAAGTTTCATTAACACTAGTTTTTGCATTTATTTGTTCTGTGAGATTTTAATTTTCTTCCTATTTTCAAGTTTTCTTAATTCTATGGTTTTAAAAATATCTTACATACCTTGAAATATTTTTTAAATGAAAGAATGTTTTTTGCATGCCTTTTAGTGTCCCCCTGCCAAAAAATATTTTCCTGCATTTTGTTAATGTCCTTTTTTGTTATTTAAAATAAAGAGAACACATCATTTAAGACTAGGGAAAGTAAGCTCAATGTGATTACATCAGTGTTAACAGCAGGATGTAGGAAATTAAAAGCAAAACAAAACATTAAACATGACTAGGTCTATTCTCTCTTTATATTTGCATAAGTTTTAGAAATTATTAAATCATACCTGACTGTAATGGTATGTCTGTAACTGGGCAGAAGCTTTTCCATATTTAAGAACCTGGTAATCTCCTCAAGTATGAGTCGAACATCAGGATTTAAATTATCCAGAGTTCGAACTTCATTGTTCACACTGACTGCAGGAGTTACAGAGTTGGCTAGTGCATCAATCAGTTCAGCACGATAATAGTTGTCTGAAAACTGAATCAAAGGACCATCAATTGAACAAAGAGAGGCAGAGCACATTGCATCATTTATTTTTTTACAATAAAACAAACAATGATAAAGCACTTAGTTCTGTTTACTCCTGTACTAAATGTTTAGATAATAGCAGTCTAAAGAGTCACCTACTGCATCAAAAAATAAAACACTGACTATGAAACTGAACGATTTAGTTGCTAGTGCACATACTTTTGAACTTAACATAGCAGGAAGAATATAGTAAAAATCTATGAGTATTCTGTTAATAGTCACACTCTGACCCCGCCCCCCCCCCCAATCTGTGAATGGAATGTTTTTCTCATTTATTAGATCTGAAATAAGGCCCAACACTTTCAAACATGCGTATATTACATTAGGCACTTCAATTCACATTTAGATGTCTAAATTTTCAGAGGTAGCAAAAACTCAAAATCCTATTGGTGTTAATGGGTGCTGTAGCACCTCTAAAAATCAGGACACTTTTTATTAAGGTGGATACATATGGATTTCCACGTTCAGCTCTCTCCCTCTCAGTGCTTCTAAGGTCCTCAACAATGTAGTACATTTGTAACATCCTTGTGAATTAGGGAAGCATCATCCTAATTTTGCATGTAAGGATTTGGGACACAGGTCTGTGGCACAGGTGAGAATTGGCCCTCAGTCTTCAGAGATCCAATCCAATGCCTTAAACACAAGATCATTCCTCTTCCTCGATACACCCTGGTTTGAAATTTTGGTTCCTAACTGTGCTTATTTTGCTTAATTTAAATAAGGACAACATTTTCCTGAAGTGTTCTCTTGGTGAGTGGGGCATGAAAAGATGGTTACCTTTTGTAACTGTTGTTCTTTGAGATGTGTTGCTCATGTACGTTCTATCGTAGGTGTGTGTGCTCACCACATGCACTGGTGCCAGAAGTTTTTCCCTCAGTGGTATCCATAGGGGACGGGCTCTGACACCTTCTGGAGCTGTGTTTAATGCACTGGTATAAGGGGTGCCGCCGGCTCCCCCTGCCTCAGTTACTTTGTGACGGCTCTCCGACAGAGGGGAAGGAGGCTGGGTCATGGAATGGACATGAACAACACATCTCGAAGAACAACTGTTACGAAAGGTAACAGTCTTTTCTTCTTCGAGTGTTTGCTCATGTCCATTCCACTGTAGGTGACTCCCAAGCAGTACCATTGGAGGCGGGTAAGAGTTCATGGATGTGTTGACTGCAACACAGCTCTGCCAAATCCAGCATCATCTCTGGCTTGCTGGGTGATGGTATAATGCATCGTAAACATGTGTATCAAAGACCACGTCGTGGCCCTGCAGATGTCCTGGCTAGTGACAAGCGCCAGGAAGCCCGCCAAAGATGCCTGAGCCCTAGTCGAGTGAGCCTTCACTACTGGTGGAGGCACTGCCTGCGCCAACTTGTTACAAGTACGGGTGGTGATCCGATTGGAAATCCTCTGAGAGGACACCAGAAGGCCCTTCATCCTGTCAGCTATCATGATAAAGAGACAGGTTGATCTGCGGAAGGACTTGGTGCGCTCCAGGTAGAACGCCTTACAACTAGAGCGTGCAGCCGTGTCTCCTCATTGGTCATTTGAGGCTTTGGACAGAACACCGGGAGGAAGAGATCTTTGTTGACACGGAAGTGCAATACCACCTTTGGCTGGAAGGCCGGATGGGGCCACTGCTGGACTTTGTCCTTGTAGAATACCATGTACGGGGGCTCCAAAGTGAGGGCTTTAATTTTGGAAACATGTCTCGCCGAGGCAAAAGTTACAAGGAATGCAACCTTCCACGAAAAGCTGGAAAGGGAACAAGAAGCCATACGCTCAAAGGATGGACCCATGAGCCTGAAGAGGACCAGGTTGAAGTCCCATTGGGGAACCAGGTCCCGGATTGGCAGAAAGAGTCTTTCTAGGCCTTTGAAGAACCTGATCGACATCTCATGCGAGACCACCATCTACCTGTATGCAAGGATGGAAGGCCAATATGGCTGCCAGGTGCACCTTGATCAAAGAGAAGGCGAGACCTTGGTGCTTTAAGTGAAGCAGGTAATCCAGGATGGACTGCAGAGACGACTGGGTTGGGGAGATATTCCGCTCCAACGCCCAGTAGGAGAAATACTTCCACTTTGCCAGGTAAGTTGCTCTGGTGGAGGGCTTTCTGCTCTCCAAGAGAACATGCTGTACCTGACTAGAGCAGGCTTGTTCCTCTGGATTCAGCCACGCAGCATCCAAGCTGTGAGGTGGAGAGGGGCGAGGTTCGAGTACAGGAGTCGACAGTGATCCTGCGAGAGTACATCTGGGCAGCTGGGAAGTGGCCACAGGGCTGCAACGGCCAGGTCCATGAACCAATGCCGAACAAATGCTGGTGATGGCACGCTGGGGCGAACATAATGACCCATGCCTTGTTCCTCTTGATTTTTGAGAGGACTTTGCTGATGAGCAGAATTGGCGAGAAGGTGTACATCAGGTCTCCTGACCAAGACAGGAGAAAGGCATCAGACAGTGAGCCTCTGCTGAGGCCTTGGAGAGAACAAAACTGATGACACTTTCTGTTCTGTCTGGGGGCGAACAAGTCCACTCGGGGAGCTCCCCACTTCTAGAAGAGCATTCTGATGACCTCTGAGTGAAGGGACCATTCGTGGTGAAAGAAGGACCTGCTGAGGCAATCCTCCAGCATGTACCAGACGCCAGAGAGGTACAAGGCTTCCAGGTGGATTGCATGCTGGATGCACAAGTCCCATAGACAGAAGGCCTCCTGGCACAGAGCCAACAGTCAAGCTCCCCCCTGCCTGTTGACATAGAACATGGAGGCCATGTTGTCCATCAACATCTGCACTGCCTAGCCCGACAGTTGGGGAAGGAAGACACAGGAAGCCAGGCAGATGGCTCAGAGCTTACTCATGTTTATATGCAATGCGCGCTCCTTTCGAGACCATAACCCTTGAGTCAGCAGTGTACCGAGATGTGCTCCCTAATCAAGGTCAAATGCATCCGAAATCAGGGAGACCATTGGTCACAGGCTCGCAAACAGCACACCTTCCAGCACCAGAATCAGGTCGAACCACCACTGCAGAGAGGTAAGTACCCGCGGACGGATTGCGATGACCTTGTCTAGGTGATATCTGGCTGGGGAGTAGACCAACGCCAGCCACATCTGGTGGGGATGCAGCCTGAGTCTCGCATGTTGGAAAACGTAGATGCATGCTGTCATGTGCCCCACTAGTCTGAGACTGACCCAGCCAGTGGTGAGTGGATGGGCAGTGATACTGGCAATCAGATCTGACATTGCCTGAACATGGCCTCTAGCAGGAATGCTCTGGCTCGGGTAAAGTCTAGCACCGCTCCGATAAACTCTTATCCGTTGGACCAGAATCAATGTTGATTTTTGTTTGTTTGTTTCTCAACAGGCGCAGAGCTTGACAAGTGGCTTGCAACATCTCGATGCTGTACTGGACCTGGACCCTGGAGAGGCCCTTGATGAGCTAGTCATCGAGGTACGAGTAAATCTGAATACCCCAATGTCTCAGGTAGGCTGCCACCACGGACATGCATTTCATAAACATCCTTGGTGCCGTTGCTAGGCCAAAAGGGAGCACTGTGAATTGGAAAGGAACTGTCCCAACTTCGAAATGTAGCAACAGTCTGTGTCCATGAAACATCGATATGCGAAAGTAAGCATCTTTCAGGTCAATGGTAGCGTACCAGTCTCCTAGATCCAGGGAAGGAATGATGGAGGCCAAGTTATCTATTACCAGTTTTGCTGAATCAGTGTGTATATTCACACATTATATGTTCACATACATATAAGTTAGTAGCACAGGGCATTGTACAGAAAAGACTATTGCTCTATATACTGCATATAAGAAGAGAGTGTCATTAAAATAGATCATCAAACATTTTCAGACAGGTTCCTTACCTTATTTTTCCTGTTGTCATTGTACTTGATTAGGTCTAAAATAAATGTTAAAACCTCTTTAGGACAGAGGTTATGAACATCCCTCAGCAAGGCCATGGCAACAGGCATAGTCTGTGTGAAGATTAAAATAAAATTTTTATTATATTAGCACAAAAAACAAAAACATTAAATATTAAATCAAACAATGAGCAATGAACAGTTTTACATTTTGAAAAGCAATTTTTAGATGGCTTTTGAAAGTCAGACTTCATGCCTTATATACAAAGGGTTGCACAATTTTTAGTTGAAAGTACTGTGAAGTTATTTTCTAAAAACAGTTAGCTCTGATGGAGACTGGAAATGGCTCTGAGTATGCAGGAGAGGAAGTTGATGCCAGGCAAATAAGGCTAAACATGGCAAATGAAACATCATGAGAAGCAGAATCTAATATTTAGGAAGCGGAGGGTTAAGAGAAACAACACTAAAGGTAGCAGGAGAGAATAAACAAAGACCAAAAGCATTTGAGACTGCAAGAATAGGAAAGAAGGCTGGGATGAGAGAGAGAGAGAGAGAGAGAGAGAGATGGTGAAAAAGGGTGAGTATTTTTGGAGGGGAGGGGTGGGAGAAGGATGTGGAAGAAGTGTGATTAAAACTAAAGTTAGGAGGTAAAAGGCCTATGGAACAGAACTCAATAACCCACAATTCTTTTAAAAACAGAGCTTGACAGGAAATCATTGTCAATCATTTCAATTGTTGTTATTTTTATCACAATAGCAAGGAGGGGCCTCAAAAGATTGGGGCACCTTTATGGTAGGCACTGTACATATACAGTATAAAAGACAGTCCTTGACTTGAGAAGTTTAGAATCTAAATTTAGATGCAACAAGTGGGTTTGACAAACCATAGGATGGAGAGGGGAAAACAAATGGCAACAGTGAAAAGATTATTCCGTTCTGCAGGCTAACTAGTGCACAACTTCAGATTCCATAATAATGACTTTTGAATAATATTTGTCATAAGAGATTCTTGGACATCAATTAATTCAAAAAACAGCTGACAAATAATATGAATATTTAACTTTAGGTAAGAGGAACAAAAATTGTTTAACAATGGTAACTAAAAACATAAGTTCTGTGTAAGATTACGTTTGCACATACTCACAAAACATTTTCCTCTATTATGCCCATATACTTGGTTCTGAATAGTGAAATATATTTTAAATTTAAAAGATTCCTGCTCTCTATTAGCTATTCAGAAAGAAGAACTGTTATAACTTTCAAATTACTGTCTGCTGACAAGAATGGAACAGACACAGCATAACAAAGTTAGATACAGTCAGACTGAGATTGTGGAGAGAACCAGTGATTTTGGCTTGTGGCTCAGACAGTGTTTTTACTATTTATATTGTGGAATTTGTCACTTGTAGAAAAAAACTTCTTCCTTTGACATATCTTTAAAAAGTACAATGAGAAAACATATTTTACCTTTTGCAGAAAGTAGCTTTGAAAGTTCATGAAGTTGTTGGTCTTCACAATGTTTGGACAACTTTTACAACAAAACATTCGGGTAAAGAGTGACTTCATGGCTGGTGGTCCTGTCCATGTACTTACCATGGAATTTGCAATCTATATAATTAGGGGGAAGGGAAGGCACATTACCACCACCTCTGCAAGTTTATCATAGGCTGAACAAAAACACACATATTTGTTTCCAATAATTAAAAAAAAATACAATAATTGGACAGAATGAACAGCATTCTTCCATATGCTTGCATACTCTTTTCAACAGAAACATATTTTTATCAATATAATATCATCTCCAACATACCTTCTATGCACTGGAACTAAAATGTGTGGAACTCATTTTACTTATAGGAAGTCTGCAACTAATTACCATTGCACGATCAATTTCTGTTTTTAATTGTTTCCTCCTTTTATATTTTAGACAAATATTTTCTGTTCATTAAGCCAAATTTTCTGTCTCTACAGAAGCCAATTATGGACGAGACATTTGCAATAACAACTTCCCAAATTTACCCTGCCAATAACCTCAACCTAGATTTCAACCACGCGTCAACCACCTCAAGAGTAAAGGACCACCCCAAGAGTAAAAGGCAATTCAGGCTCCTGTCTAGCTGTAGTCATGGACTATGAGCAGACTGCAGTCAGGCAAATCTTGTGGTAGGGTGGTGGGAATAGGGACTTCTGCCAGAGATGACTGGTGCCTGCTGAGAGTTGGGGGACACTATTTAAAGATTCACCCCTCCCCCCATAGCTTGAGTCTCCCCACCAGCACCACCGGCATGCCCACCCTCTTACCCTCAGTGGCCCCTCCCTGAAGCTCTCAGGTGTTAGCTCTGCGTGGAGAGGCAGCGGCAAACAGCTGGGAGCTTCAGGGAGGGGACATTGCTTTAGCTTCACAAGGAGAGGCAGCAGCAAAAGCATCTGCTCTCCCTGCAGCTCCCAGCTATTTGCTGCTGTCTCCAGCAGCTGCCATGCAGGGAGAGGGCTTGGCAGCACCATGTGACTGAGCGGGGTCAGCAAACCCTAGCAAAAATCTGGAGGGACACATGACCCTCTCTGTCTCCTCTGGCTTCTGCCCAGCGGGGAGGGGTTCTTGGGGCTTCAGCCCCATGGGACATGTCTGCCAGGGCTCATGAATTCAGCAGGAGCAGGGCTGAAGTCCCAAGCTCCGGCAGTTGCCTCCGGCCCTCAAACTTCTGAACATTGTTGTGTGTGGCTTGGAGGGTCAGTAAGTTTGGCCACCCCGATCTATAGGACCAAGATCATCTATATTAAATTGAGCCAACAGCAGTATCTTTAGTATCTTTTTATATTTTTTTTTACTTAGTCACATTAATTTCTTACCTTCTCAGTCACTGACTTAGCCACTTTTTCTGTTTCTCTGTTCTATTTACATGCTATAGTTTGCATGTGGCCTTTGGTGGAAATCTTCCATGCATGCATGAATTAAATGAATGACCAAGTTTTCCAAACCACAAGGTAAGAAGCTTGTCTCGAGTTATTTCTACTTTCAGGGAATATATAAAAGCTCTAGGACAGCTTCAATGTTCCCATCTAACTTATACTGTTCACATCATATTCAACCAACAATATATTTTTCCTTACAACTTTTAACAAGAATTGACCTTTCTGTTCCTGCTGTCAATCCCTAAGCATATTTCTTCCTTAACTACAGTAATCACCTCCTCTCCCTTAATATAAAATTTGGCCCTTTACTAGACAGTAATCTTCTTTGGACTAATAGGGACCATGGCTACCTTTGTCTTTGAATAGCACCTAGCACAATGGAATACTCTGGGCACTCCTGCAACATAATTATTTTGAATACTAATAAACAATTATTATCTTCACCATCACCAATCGCTCAATGAAAAATATTCAAGCCAAAATCTCTCTCAACCATTGCTTCAGCCATGTCTTCTCTCTCGATATTCCATTTGACTGACTTCTCATTATGCTGCAGAGGACGTTCAAATTTCTTTCCCTAGTTTTTAAGTCCCTACACACCTCTGATCTGGTCTCCTTTTGCGTTTTCCACTATCAAGGATGCCAAACTCAAAGTGCCTCACACATCTGTACCTTCTTCCATTTTGTCTTTTTATACTTAGAATATCCTTTCAAAATCTACATGTCAAACCTTCACCCTGGCCTAACTCAAATAACTCATGAAAAAACCTCTTCTGCCACATCCCCTAAAAATTATGACGATATGCATATTTATATGTATATATGTGTGAGTGTATATACACAAACAAATCAAGATGTGTGCAGTAACTGTATAACCAAATATCCATAATCATATTCTTCCATGCTCCGGTCTGGTTTATGTTATAGCCTCACTTGTCTGTCAAATCATTTAGATTATAATCTCTCTGGGGGCTGGGATCTGTCTTTTCTGTGAAACACCTACCACTTGCATGGACATCAATTTGTTCATATAGCTACACTCAGCAGAATTTACTCTGTTTACCAGGAGCAAACAATACTGCGATAAAAGTGTTCAGTATAATAAACTGTTTTTAAAGTGAAAAATGAAATGAGGGAAGATGCTATCAAAGATGTTAATTTTTAATATTCACTTTTAAGCAAGAGACATACTGAGTTTTTCATAATGAATTCATTCAGAGCACTCCAATAAATATGCACGCCACTGTCGAGTCAGAAACTGACTGTATCAATGACAGTACATAATGGAGAAAGTGTACTTCTATTTTTTGTGCTAGTATTTTGTGATGCTAAAATACGTTGCCACAAGTCTTTTGATTTTGAAAATAATGCTACTTAAACATATTTTCAAACAGATATATATTGTATACATTCTCGTAATGATAGAAAGGAAGTTCAGAGAAATTAATCTATTACACACCAGAAAACATTCAGCTACTCCTTGATTATGTTTAAGATTTTTTTTTAATTTTCACTCTTTTTACATTTCTACCTGTAGGTTTCCAGTGATATCCAATTTGCTTTTTATTTGAACTCCTTTAGTACTTACTAGTTTTGTAACCAAACTGTCTCCCCGGCCTTTTTTAAGTCAACAATTTGATTCTTAATTTTCAAATGTAGACTAACATTACATTTATTTTTTCATCACTCAACCTAAAGATATATACTGCAACAATCTGAATGCACATAGTAGTCTCTCTCATGCTATAAAGGTGAAATTCACCACTTCACCAGATTTCTCAGAAGAAGGGCCAAGGACTTTCCCACCAAAATAAAATAAATTTTGGCTCTCTGAAAAATTTTTAAACAAAAGTTCTTTTATTTCTGCAACTTAATGAAATCTGGAAAAATCCCTTGTGGTTTAAATGTCTGACATCTCAATTTTGACAATTATTATGAAAGCTTTCTGCAGTCTCCGTTTACAGATTAAAATAATAAAGCTTTCCTTTCAAATCAGTCATGTTAAAAATACTTGGCAAACCACTTTAAACAGGCCAGATATCAAGCCAATTTAAGAACTATGATGATTTTTGACTCATTTTCAAATGTTTACAATGTCTAGCAGATTTCTCTCATTATTTCTATGCTATGTGATCTCACCTTTGCAAGACAGAAGCAGGCCAGCATTCTCACTCGGTAGAAACATTGCTCTTGTTCTAGTATATCAGTCAGGGCAAGTCGTGATGCTGGAGTGGGGAACTTTTCCAATGCCAAAATGGATTCTTCTTGTGCAACTACATCTCTCTCATACCGAAGCTGATATTGCCACATGAAGTCAGCTTGTTCAAATTCTACCTTCCTCAATACAGACATATCTGGATCTATTCTAATCCAGAGTAAAGGAGAATCAGCACTAAAAAAAGACACACAAAACATTCATAGCTTAAAACATTGTAAGCCTACAATAGTAAATAAAAATGATGTCTCAGCTAATTGTAAATTAACAAAAAATAAATAAAAATGCTAAACCACTATTAAACATGCTAAACTGCTAGCCATATGACAGGTAACAGCAAAATAAGTAATAGTCTTGATGTGTTTAATTCTCTTTCCTCAGAGACTGTATCTGGCATGGCTGAACAACGCTAAGACCACCCACAAGATGGCCAATAAGAGAGAATGGCACTGATGGTTTTTAACAAGTGGTGAACTATCATGGTGGAAACTGACAGGGATCACCAGCTCATTTCACAGACACCTAAAGCTATTAAAAGATCCAAGTCATAAGTACTACTACACAGGATTTAAAGTAGTGACCCAGAATCAAAAGGTTCCATTTACCATATTTCATTTCCACAAATTAAATTATTTAGTGGTGCCCTCCAAAAGGGTGTTTTCCTCCAATACAATATTATATAGCACTGTAGCCATATATAACGCTTTACAGGCCAGTAAAGGCCTCTGTTCCAAGAAGCTTATCATGTAAAAGTCAATAACACAGCAAGATGATGACACTCAGCAATAAACAAAGGATAGGGAGAGAGCACAGGAGGAGGATGAGGTTATCGATAATGAACATACGCATATCTCATGCTCTTAATGTATGCATCTTTATATTTATTAGCTTGTATAACTTCTGGGGAGAGGGAAAGCAGTGGCACCGAGAGGTGAAGTAGCTTGCCCAAGCACACACCCTGGCAGATCCAGGAACAGAACTCAGGGCTCCCAAGTCCCTGTGCAGTGCCCTAGCCACATGACCATAAATGATCAGAACCATTTACAGTTAATTTTGATCATCTCTTCTTTTGTACATGATACCTGCACTATTTGTCAAATTATTTTTGTGTATTTAATATGTAGAAATTATTCATTAAAAAATTCACCAATGAAAACGTCCTCTATAAATTTACATTACTAGATCACATGTTCAAAAACGAGGCTTAATTTATCAGATTCTTTTACCCCTAATTCTCTTGAAGAGTAACAGGCAATCTGCCTTCCTTCATGGAGGTGATGACAATGTTTACCAATAATGGACCACTGGCCTTCATCAGCACAGGAGTACATGAAAGTTGCCAACACCTTCAGTAGTTCAGAGAACAAAACCAGTTCAAACTCACAGAGAAAACAGTGGGCATTTGTTCACAGCAAGAACTGACCCTGCTTCCCTGAAGCAAGATAGTTCCAAGTGAATTAATACAAGAGTTTATAAATATACTTTTAGCATATAGGTCTCAGTACAAAACATTTGTATATAATTAATTTGCAGTCAAGATGGATTAAGTATAAATGAATCCCAGATTTCAGGAACTCATCTAAGATAGATCCATCCATCCAGGTACTCATATGGCCTTCACTGAGCTCCATCAAATATTTCCCTAAGTTTAATGCAAGGGCAACAAATTCTACTGCAAAACTAAAATTGCAATTAACACTTCTTTATTAAATACTTGTTTAAATTTTATTGTTAAACTAAGTTTAGAGATATGATTAGAAATGCACAGGAATGAACATCTTCATTTATTCCAATAGATTATCATGCCCAGTTTGAGCTTTCTACAAAAATGGCTCATATTACTCTACCCATTTATAGTAGAATAATAAGAATTTCCTAAACTATCCCCAACTAGGAAAATAAAACCTCAGATATTGAAAAACAATGACAAATATAAAAATGATACGGATTACAGGAATAAACAGCAATTATGAACTGAAAGATAAATATTATCACCCAAAACCTTAAAAAATGCCTACGGCATATATTAATACTAATAAGGGAATTATATGTAAGCATGGAGGAGACAATGTCCCTTTGTCTTCAACAAACCAACTTACTCCATTGCAGAAAGATCCATGTCCACCTCTTCTCCATTCATTAACGGAATCTTTTTTTTCTTATTTCTGTGTTTTAAAAAAGTGATACAATTTAAGCTAGACCTTAAAAATGAAGAATAACTACACTGACTCTTTCTCTCTCTATATATAACAACATATAACATGTTTAAATCAGGATTAAGTGTAATATGTGATCACTGTGAAAACTGAGATAAAGTACGTGTACCTATTAAAAACACCATTATGTTATAGCAGAGGTTCTCAAACTTCATTGCACCACAACTACCTTCTGACAACACAACTAATACATGAACCCAGGGGATGGGAAGGAGCAGAGTCCGAGCCCTGCAGCCCTGGGTGGAGGGGGAGACAGGGGCACAGCCCGAGCATCACCACGTTGGGTGGGGAAAGATGAGACCGGAGCCCCAGCCCCACTGCCCTGGGTGTGGGGTGGAGCTCGGGCTTCAACACTGGATCCTAGCAAGTCTAATGCTGGCCCTGGCAACCCTATTAAAATGGGGTTGCGACTCACAGTTTGAGGTCCCGACTCATAGTTTGAGAAGCACTGTGTCATGGGTTTATACTTCAGTCTTTCTAAAGTCCTCTCTGCCGGTGGTCCTGACAACACCCCATCAGTGATGCCACTTCCGTGAAGAGGTATTTTAGCTTTGTTTATTAAAATTTCTCATTGTGTATTTTGATTATGTTTTGCTGAAGGTGGGGTAACATCATGGCGTACATATGCATGTTCGTAGTTTTTGTAAAACTCCAAAATAAATGATTTTTGGGAAGGGTCTTTTTTTAGTTACTTAATTCCCCTTCTCTCCCACTCTGACTCATTTAAGATCCTGCAAACCCTTACTCACATAACTTGAAGCACATGAGGAGACCCACTGTTTTAAATAAGACTACAGTACTTACATGCTTAAAATTAAGTACACACATACATCTTTGCAAAGTTGAGGCTGAAGTGATTTTAAAAAAATCTTTTTAGGAGACTGAGACAATCTGAATAGGGAGGTATTTGGTTTGTTTTATTCATCAGTTTAATCAATACAGTCTTGATAATTTTAGGGAAGGGGAAAATATGATATTTTTTAATCCAGTTGTCTGACTTGAGTTATTTCTTGTTGTTTCTGTTCTTCTTTCTTGGGGAGATTTCCCATTCAGAGCCATTTCTCTTTGAGCAATTCATAAAGAAATTAAAATTTACTAAAAACTCTTCCATATTACACAAACAAGTTTCTGTTTAGATTTTTACAAGGCCTAGGAACTTTATGAACAACTGGAAATTTGTTGTCAAGTCTTAGTATCTGATTACCTGTGAATGTAGTGCTAATGACAGGTTCTGCTTTTTCCTCTGAATTTTCTCTCTTTGACACATTGTAGATATGTCTGCTAATTATATTATATTATTATTGCCTTCATTTTCAATAAGATAATATGGAACATGTGCATGAAGTCAGTATGGCTGATAGAAATGAGCTTCTAGAAATGAAAATTACCATAGCTGACGTGGAAGAAGAATTCAAAGAACTTAATGCACTCAAGTTGGGGGCACTGAGTAATTTCCATACCAGAATACTTAAAGAACTGGCACATGAGATTGCTAGTCCAGTAGCAAGGATTTTAATACATCTATCTATTTGGGAGAATAGTCATCTACCAATGCCTGGAGAAAGATAATGTTGTACCTATATTTAAAAAAGGGGGAAAAGGTGATCCAGGCAATTACAGACCTGTTAGTTTGACCTCAGTACTATGCAATTATTCTTTCCTTAACAATTAGAACAAATTGTGAAGGAACAAAAAATTAAATTCAAGGAGGTAAAGGGATGCAATGCAACATGGGTTTACCATGCCAGACTAACCTACTTTCAGAAAATAACTGATTTTTTAGATAAATTTAGATTTAGATTTTTTAGATAAATCTAATGTACTTGGACTCCAGTAAAGCATTTGATACAGTACCACATGGGAAATTATTAGTAAAATTAGAGAAGATGAGGATCAGGTACTAGAACTGTCAAGTGAATAAGGTACTGACTAAAGGGAAAAAGGCAAATGATTGTGCTGAAAGGTGAATTACTGTATTCAAGGGAGGTTACTAGTGGAGTTACTCAAACATAGGTCTTGGGAGCAATCTTATTCAATATTTTTATTAATGAGCTTGGCACAAAAAGTAGGAGTGTGCTAATGAAATTTTGCTGATGATACAAAGTTGGGAGGCAATCTCAATAAAAAAGAGGAGCTGAATATTACACAGGAAGAGACGGATGACCTTGAATACTGGAGTGACAGAAATGAAATGAAATTCAATAGCACAAAGTTCACGGTCATGCACTAAGGGTCTAATAATAAGAATTTCTGCTACAAGCTGGGGGCTCATAAGTTGGAAGCGACAGAGGAGAAAAGAGATCTGGGTATGTGGGTTCATCACAAAAAGGATACTATGAGCCACCAAAGTGACATGGCTGTGAAAAAGGAAAATATGATTCTAAGCTACATCAGACAAGGCATTTCCTGTAGAGACAGAGAAGTATTAATGCCATTGTACACAGCACTGAGACCTCTTGGCATACTGTGTACAACTCTGGTCACACATGTTCAAGAGTAATTAATTTAAACTGGAACAGGTGCAGAGAAGAGCCACTAAGCTGATCAGGGGAATGAAATGCCTATCTTATGAGAGGAGATTGGAAGAGCTTGGCTTGTTTAGTCTAACAAAAAGGCGGCTGAGAAAAGATATGATTGCTCTCTATAAAGGGAGAGTAAATACCAGGGAGGGTATTTACCACAGAGTTATTTAAGATAAAGAATAACGTTGGCACAAGAACAAATGGGTATAAGTTGGCCATGAACAAATTCAGACTTGAAATTAGGTTTCTAACCATCAGAGGTGAGGTTCTGGAACAGCCTCCTAATAGGAGTTGTAGTGGCAAACAACTTAATTACTTTTAAGAGGGAGCTGGACAAATTTATGAATGTGATTATATGATGGGGTTGCTTGTGATGGTAGGGGGCAGGGCTTGGCAGCCATAGGGCTCACTTCTGGTTTTCATCTTATGTTCCTAAACGTCATGCTTCATGGTTTCAGCTGGCCACCTACAGCAGTCAGAAAGGGATGTCCCCCCACCAGAATATACTCTGGATTGCTCTTTTTTAATTTTCTTCCTTTGAAGCACCAGTGATGGCCATGCCTGGAGATGGGACATTGGATGGAGCAGGCCAGGGCTCTAAACTGGCACTGAGCAGTCTCTCTCTCAGGTGCCTAACTAGCTGGTTCTTGCTCACATGCTCAGGGTTTAACTGATCACCATATGTGGGGTTCGGAAGGAACTTTCCCTCAGGATAGACTGGCAATGACCTTTGGGATTTTTCACTTTCCGTGTGTGGGTGCAGGTCACTTGCCAGGATTATCTTGGTATATCTCACTTAATCATTTCCCTGCCACTATGGAGGCCTCAGGCTTTACTGCACCTCGGCCCTTCCTGCTCTCTGCCTGTGGCACACAACAGCATAGTCTCCTGTGGGCTGTAATATTTTGGTCTAACTAATTTTGGTTGTTGAGTTAATTGGTGCTGGTTGCTATAGGTGACCTGTAATATACAGATGGTCAGACTATATGATTTGGTGGTCCCTTCTGGCCTATGATTCTATTATCACAAAATTGGTAAATTATACAGTAAGATTATCAACATTTACAAAAAGAAGTATTAAAAGATTTAGATTTCACATTTTCCATTAATTGTACTGGACATTATTATACATACATTCTATAAACATCTGCATTCTGTAGCTCTAATTCTTACCTTCTGCTTTTGGAATGGCAAGGTATATCATGTTTAAGACTGTTTTCTTCTATCTGCAACGTATGGTTGAAAGATCCATCAAGTTCTTGGACTGTCACTTTAAGAGGACCCTGAAGAAAATTAAGATAATTTAATTATTAGACTAATAAAAATGAATTTGTCTAATATAAATATAAACCTAAAGTTTATAAATGTGCGTACAGAGATAAATGCATATCAGCAGTGTTGTAAACTATGGAAAATGGACCTTACCACATATTTCTGGGTCCCAGGAGAAGTGTAGTCTTGCTTTATTTCCAATTCCAATACATTTCGTTTTCTATTAAACGCAAAACTGCCATAAAATTTGACCACACCACTCTGATCCCTAATAAATTGTATAGGAATCTTGAGGGACAACAGATAGTGTTTATAAATAAAAATAACTTTTATAAGATTTACATTCTCACATTTTGCACTAGATTTGTATTTGACTGTCACAGCATAAAAAGGTTCAAAGAAAAGTGGAGAGGGGAAAATATTTTGGGCTCCCTTCAGTCCCATCACTGGGAGATAAAAGCCATGTGCAAAGGGAGGATCTCAGGAATATTTTTTAAAATAGTCTTATTGAAGATTTTTATATGCTGGTAGAGAAAACAAGATTACAGAAAGCAACAAAAAGAACTGTAGACAGAATACCTACTACTGTGAAGTGTCATAATGAAAAGCCGTATTATTTCATACCATTTTCCACAGGTGTCCTTGCGCACTTCCTCTAGCACAGAGATCCCCAAACTGTGGGGCACACCCCCTTGGCGGGGCGTGGAGGAATGCACGGGGGGCACAGAGTGGCCCGGGCCAGCCCCCACAGGGGCTGGGGAGGAAATGCCACCCAGCCCCTTCCCACCCCCAGCTCCGCTCTGGTCCTGCCCCTGCGTCCCCAGCTCCCATCCTCTCGCCTGGCCCCGTCCCCAGCCTTGGTGCGGCTCCGCTCCTGGGCCAGCACCAGCCCCTTGCCTTAGCCACGGCTCTGTTCCTGGCCTGGGGCCGAGCTTGGGGGCAAGGCTGGGAGTGGAACCGCACCTGGCCACAGGCCTAGCTGCCAGCCCCCATCGCAGCCCAGCTGCAGCTCTGCTCTCGCCCCTGCCCCAAGCTTTGGCCCTGGCTCCCCCCCACCCCCCGAGCCCGGGGGAAAGAGGGGGGACACGGAGAGGGGGAAAGGGGGGCGTGACCCTCAAAAGTTTGGGGACCACTGCTCTAGCAGTACTGGGTCTCTCTTCAGGAAGGCCAGACTCTCAATTTGAGCACCACCAGTAAGTAGGATTGATTTTTTGTGTGTTTTGGCCAAGTGAAACTCAGAGAAATGTGACCAGAGATTATAGTTTATTGTTTTCTACCCAGATTTCACATAAAACATCTATTTTCTAGAAGCTTTTCAATCTGGGTCATTATGGTAGTGTTCTTGGGTTTGTCACCGTCAGTAAAATTGAATATGAATAGTGATCTCCACCAGTTTTGTATTTCAGGCAGCTACTGGTTTAACCATTTCTGTGAATAGTTTTAGTTTGTGTGACAACTATTTTATTTTATTCACAACCATATGGCATGTGTGATCCCCTTACACTTAACAATCTGTCCCAACTTATATTTAGATTAGACACTCTGGTTACCATCCCCAAACCTGAAGAAGAGCTCTGTGAAGCTTAAAACTTTGTCCCTTCCACCAACAGAAGTTGGTCTAATAAAGATATTACCTCAACTACTTTGTCTCTCTGATTTTGCTGCAGCCATAAAATATTCATTTAAAATACCAATGAAAATAGATAAAAAATTATTTTTAAATTTCTGCTAGTATTAGGGCTCACTTTGATCTAAAAAATGTACTGTTATTATCAATCTGCTACCCCAGGTTATTTATGCCACAGTGATTTACTGGAAATCACATCTGAAAATGCACCAGACTATAGCATTTTCCACGTTAGACTTTAGCATATTTCTAATGGCAATGCCCCTGGATCCCTATAGTATAGTTTGACCTTTAATTACATGAGAGCGCTTGAACTTCTTTATAGTAATTTCACTACTGGTAAAACTGACAAATACTGCAACTCCTTCCAGTCTTGAAAAGCAAAGAGCACCCAGAAAAAGCCAGCATACTGTAAGTCACTATGAAAGGAATATGAATAAGTCGTTTGTGCCTATTTTTAATATTAATCCCTTTGTTTCTAACTCTTAAAAATTTAGGCATTTCATATCTTCCTGCACATTCCTTTAATAGTGCCAACAAAAAGCTACATTTCTTCTCCACTTTAACAATCCAGAACTAGAATGAAAAGGATACACCCACTGCTTTATTAAAGGCTGGATGTCTTTGCCAGAGACATTAGAGATGGATTTCAAAAATCCAGATGTGGAAACCAGCATCTGACTCCACATGTGAGACTGGAACTTTTGAGACGAGGCAGTGCTGGCCAGACTCAACAGTTTGTTGAAAACCTAAAATGAAAGAAAAATTCATTTTACATATTTTGAATACTGAATTATATGAATTTTTTACCTTGATTGTCTTCAGGCAACATTAATGCCAATCAGCTCCTTCTGTAACGTTTACCTTAAAAAAAAAAATCCCTTTCAAAACAAAGGGATTTCAGAAACTCATTAGCTTGTCGCTACCTGAAGTTGGGATTTGCAGATAGAGTGCAGAGACAATGGGGTAAAAACAATGCTGCTGGGAAGAGGGTAGGCCTAATTCAAAGGCAGCTGCAGTGCCAGCATTATCTTTATTGACAAATAAAATGTTTAGCCCTGGGACAAAAGGAAGTTACACACTATTTCTCCCTTTCCTATCTTTGCTCATCACTCATCATCAGGCATATTTTAACAGGCAGTTTTCTAATAAATTTACATGGAGTTGAATGCAGAAATGTATTTCAGTATCTATTATCTAGCTATAAGCATTTCTAAAGCACAAGACTATAAATACTTTGAGAGCTTACAGTTGAGGTTAACTATCATCAACAGCAATCATTTCTTTTACACAAATATGATAATACATATGATTTCTTTACCTCCCTTTTACATCTAAGGATGCATTCTCCAATAACTAACTTACCTAGTTATATGTGCATCTTTATAAAAAAAATTCTTTATGATTATATCTCATGTATAGGGCCCTACCAAATTCACAGTCCATTTTGGTCAATTTCATGGTCATAGGAATATTAAAAATCATAAATTTCATGATTTCAGCTATTTAATCTGAAATTTCATGATGTTGTCATTGTAGGGGGGTTACAAAGACACTGTCGGGGGTGTTACGGTACTGCTACCCTTACTTTTGTGCTGCTGCTGGTGGCGGCGCTGTCTTCAGAACTGGGCAGCTGGAGAGTGGCAGCTGCTACCCGGGAGCCCAGCTTTGAAGACAGATCCACTGCCAGCAGCAGTGCAAAAGTAAAGATGGTGTGGTATGATATTACCACCCTTACTTCTGCGCTGCTGCCTGCAGAGCTGGGCCTTCAGTCAGCAGCCTCCACTCTCCGGCCACCCAGCTCTGAAGGCAACAGCACAGAAGTGAGGGTGGCATGGTATGGTATGGTATTACCACCCTTGCTTCTGCACTGCTGCTGGCGGGGCACTGCCTTCAGAGTTGGGTGCCAGGCCAACAGCCACCGCTCTCTGGCCGCCCAGCTCTGAAGGCTGCGCAGAAGTAAGGGTAGCAATACTGTGACCCCTTTAAAATAAACTTGCAACCCCCCTGCAACTCCCTTTTGGGTCAGGACCCCCAATTTGAGAAACATTAGTCTCCCCCCATGAAATCTGTATAGCATAGAGTAAAAGCACAAAAAAGACCAGATTTCATAGTCTATGCCGCATTTTTCATGGCTGTGAATTTGGTAGGGCCCTACTCATGTACTACATTACTGTGTTATGACTCAAAGTCTACTAAAAACTCAATTATACCTTGCTATAAAAGAAGATTAACATCTAAGGCTATCGTAAAACAAGCTACTGAATTTATTTCTCGGGACAGTAAACTGCTGTATTTAAAGTGCATATCAGGGTTGACTTTTCTTTTACACTGACTACAAAGGACAAGTTACCAACTGATTACTGTATGAAGGAACATAGTATAGGTTGCTGTGATTCCAGTTTAAACAAGAGCCATTAGAGTTGCATGTTTTGTCCTATATTTTATCATTATACCAATTAAGAGAATTACATCTCTAGTGACAAGAGAGGAATACTGCTTTCAGAGTTCTGGTTCTCCCTTTATTAACAGTGTCACATTTTTTCTTACAAAATCATAAAATCGAAAGAGAATTGGAAATCTCACAAATATTTAACTTTTCAAAGAAGCTGCATTCTAATTATTATTATTTAGTTATGATAATGATAGGAATCCAACATAGGCCAGAACCCTGCTGGTTCTCTTTTTTGTGTAAAATTTTTTTGCTTACTATGTTTCAAGCAGTAACTCTACTGGAGGCAATGAAATTGTGAAGATGTCACTGAGGAGATAATTTGGGGTTCAGAACCTTTATTACTAGCTGTATCTGAGAAGGCAATAACCAACCTGCACATTATAATCCAGTTTACCTGTACTATGAGCACATTTTATCTCGAAGTTATTGATACACAAGCAAACACGAAACCCCAACATGATTTTTAAAAAGTCACTTTCAGAACATAATTGTACTTAAAGATAAAAAGTTGAATATACCTCATATAAGAATTTAAACACCTACTTGTAGCATGAACTCCATACTGATCCTGTTTTCTATCAATCTCATAACAAGATGGGCTTTACACTGGAACATAGTGTAATATTCCCAGGACAGTGTGTGAGGGTGTTTTATCGAAAAATGCAGATGTGATGCAGGGCTGAAAAATTAAACCAAAATAATTTAATGTATTTTCTGTTCTGAATATTACGGCAAAAAGCTCACAACAGTTACTGATAAACAAGATGATTGCAGTATACATTCATATTGTTTCTACTTATTTAAGATGACAATGCATCATGGGCTTATTTATGAAAAAGACTACAATTTTTATAATGTAAAGATAGGTGTATGTATATTACATAGAGGAGTACAGAGAATAAATGAGAATAAACTACAGTTTGAACAGTAATATTACAAACATGAAGTTGTCAAGTAAGAATTTAAACAATAAAAACCAGTGTGGAAAGGGTATATGTCATCAGACTACTGAGAATTGCTCATATCTTTGTGGGGGGGTTCCCCCTTCATTTGAAAGTAATTTGATTGCAATTACTATATATTTAAACAAACATTTATTTGGAAAAAAGAAAAGGAGTACTTGTGGCACCTTAGAGACTAACCAATTTATTTGAGCATGAGCTTTCATGAGCTACAGCTCACTTCATCAGTTGTTTACGAAAGCTCATGCTCAAATAAATTGGTTAGTCTCTAAGGTGCCACAAGTACTCCTTTTCTTTTTGCGAATACAGACTAACACGGCTGTTCCTCTGAAACCATTTATTTGGAAAGCATACAACTGATTGTTCTACAAAGGAGAACAACTTAGTTGACCTTCTATGGATTTCACTTATTTTACTTCAGTTTCATTTGAAAGCCAATCTCTGCAGCAAGGCTGTTGTTAATAGATGGTAAAATAGCTAGAAAAAGAATTTTTGTTTAAAGCATAATATCTAAAGAATATTTCACTGGTCTTGAATTGCAGCAAACCATCCCTTACCCTATACACTGTTTCAGGTAGATTTTACCGTCAAAAATAGCTAAAATGAACGTGAACAAGCTACATACTGTATTAACAATGTAATTTAATTGGCCAACAGAAATTAGTATAAGAAGTCTCCTTCCATTTCTAAGTCCACTATTCTGCATTTATTTTTAGGTTGAAAAGTTGATGTTTGTTCAAATACAATTTAAAAAATGCTTTCATGGAAGAACTTTCAATATGTTTCAAGAGAATATAATTTTATTATACTTTAATAAAATGAAAAAAACATTGATTATAAAACTTTTTGTGCAGCACCAAACACAACAAGGTCCTGGTCCATGACTAGAGCTCCTCAGCACTTGGATAGTACAAATAAATTAAAAAAGAATAATGTAATCCTTTTAAGATATTTAAAAATAAATAAAAGTTTACTAATCAAAGCATAGCAAAACCTAAAAACACCTTCAGTATTTAGGCACACTGGCATCTCCTGTACAAGGTACATGATATGTCCCAAAGTAGTGGAGGTCAGTAATCATATTTTCAAATTCACTTGCTTTTAAGTTGCTCTGAGACAGGCCTAAAATTTCCAGTGTACTTTTTGGTTAGAACATTTTATTAATTAGTCACCCTCACTGACACTGCCCTTGAAGATGAAGAGGAATTTAAACAAAAATCTGGATTAAATCATACTTGTAAATTAAATATTTGGAAAATAAAATATCACACTGCATCACTATATGATCAGATAATGAAAGGCCTTATGATAACATCTACAAGAAATAGAGTTAAAAGTTCTCATAACTAATTCTGAATTTCACAGTGTCTGTTGGGTTTAAAATCATAATGCACATGATCTGCAGATTCCCCCTCTGAGGAGAATAGCTTGTATGGCATACAGACATATTTTAAATGGACTTCTTCTTGATAAGATTTAAAATAACTCTTAAAAATAAGTTGCCTGATCTATAGTTCAGTTCAAAAATAGAAAAGTTACTGTAATTGCCTTATTTGTGAGAAAAATAAGAACATTTGCCTGTTTTCCATTAGTAGAGAAGAAACTGGAGATGATAAATTTTATAAGTCTGAATTTATTTTTGTTTGGCTGATGAATTAACGTTCAGTGACTGGTTTTGTTGTGCTAGAGTTTTGCCCTTTAGTTATTTTTGTAGGTGTTTTATATTGAATTTTCCATAAACTGGTGACATGTCTGAAGACATTCGACCCAGATGAGATCATGCCAACTTCCTCAAAAGTGGTCTTATGTATCTGGATTTTTTATATTATTATTTTATTTTTTGGTCAGAGACCAACAATCTCTGTGATATGAAAAACACAGAATATTCTTAAATTGCTGCTTTAAACTTTCCCAAGTTAATGCTTCCCAGCGATGACCTATTCAAACTTGCATGGCTTCAAGGTAGGCCCTTGCACCTTTTTTTCCAGACTTGGGAAGCAGAGAAGGGGGAGCTGCAAGGCAGAGTGAGCAAAATTCGTAAAAATTCAAGGGCTAGGCTGAGAAGCCTCACCTTTTGGATCAACATCCATTCGAGGAAACATTCACCTTCCAGAATCTCCTACCTAGGCTGTTCACGTTGTGGAGAGAAAGTCAGGCCACTGCAACCTCTGACCAGTCTCTCCCTGCACCTGAAGGAGGCCCACTAACAAGAAGTGCTGGGCCAGCAGATCATCATCTGGCTCCTTGTCTGTTGTTTCAGCTCCTACTTTACAAGAGCCCAGAATACTGTGAGAAGTGAAGAATTCCCAAACTTCCTGTTATCCTAAGTAACTTATTTTCCTTTCCCTATTTTTTGCCTTGAACTTAACTGGAAGACACACTAGCCTTTTATTTTCTTTATTTTTAAGATGGGAAAGTGAACGTGTGGCTGTGTGTATGCATGTCTGTGAGGGCGTCCTGTAACAGGTGTATAAACCACATGCCAGTGATAAGGTGTTAAAGAGCTGCTGTAGGCCTGGCTGGACCTGCCCCTATCAGTTACGTCACGGGTGGAATAAAGGTTTAAAAGCAGGAATTCCTAGGCAATTGATGGGCAGCTCTGAGAGACAGCAGACAATAGCTCTACACCCTCAAGCAGATCTCCTGGAAAGCGTCAGGGAAACTGCCGTCAAGAAGGTCATTCACCGATGTCCAGTGCCTGCAAGGAGGTAGCACGCTCCATCATATCAGCTGGGCAGGATAGATTTGGTAAGCCCCAAAGTTAGTTGTGAAATGTTCTGTGCTCCAAACCTCTGCCCTTCTCACAGGTAGTGAATCAGGAATTATACTAACAGAACTTCGGGAGTGGGGAGCCAGGAATCCCCATCTCCTTCAAATGTACACAGACTTTGTGGCTTAAATTAGTATTGGAGAGACTCCTATTTATCAGGCAGGGACACCCAATGGATTTAGCAGCACCCAGACAAAAGTAGGCACCCATCAGTGACACAAGAATTGTGACTCACCCATAAAGTTTACATGAAGAAGGTACCAGAAAGAAAAAGTGCTCATAGTTTAAACAGCCGTAAATATTGTCTCATAAAGACAGTTGTTATACTGTGTTTTGAACCTGAAAGTATTGAAAGACTTGATATTGTCATCTATAATTTCTGGTAAATAAAAGTTTGTTAAACTTCTGTTTATCAAGGTTGTTCTGCTAAAGTTAGTATTATAATCTCTGTCGAGGACAGAGGAGGAGAGGATAAAGGTTAGCCACCACATAAAAAACCGAAGCTTGAGAAGAAAGTTTTATAATTGGCTCCGAGGTTGTGGTTAGGACAGTAGATTGCCTAATACTAAAAACAAGTTATTTAACAAACTTTAAATTATTGGTTTGATTGACTTTGGTAAAATCTTTAATTGGGATTTATAAATATGCAGACAACCACCTTCTTAGTCTCTTTTACAGAATGTATAGAGATTGACTGGTTTTTGTACTAATTTGATGATTTAACTCCAATCCAATATTGACCTTAACTTGATTACTTATAACATTTTGTTTTTAGTTTAATATTAATAGCTTACCTTTGGTGATATGTTTCCTTGATTTTAGTTTTAAAATTTTAATAATGTGTACAATTGAGACCAAGTCACATTTATTTTTAATAAGTAACAGGGGTCTATATCCTTTGAGGATCTGGCATGGAAACCACCAGGTCAAACTTAAAGTCTGACCAACTCCCCTAATAAATGTACAGCGTCTGCATGTTTCTCTCTCTCTCTCTCTCTGTCACACACATGCACACAGTCAGCTCTTTTTGTAATTTCTTCTTATATCCAAGAAACTGTTAGACTGTTTCAATCTACTTGCATTTTTGCAGCAGCTAAGCACTGTATAGCTAGCAACCCCACAGTCAAAGGCTGTCCAAGAAGGGCCAAAATCTGTGAATGTGAAAAAATATGAAGTGACCCATTTAATTCATATGCAGCTTCACTTTGAAACAGACATCCCTATTGCAGTGAACTGTATTGTTTCCTTTCTCCCATGGAGTGCTTCAAACTGTGGGGATTTAAAGAAAACCAGGGAATCTGTAGCTAGCAATACTTGTGTTTTGCTGCTTGTGAATTACATGTATTTGCCAAAAGATAGGTTTTTCTGGAGACTGAAATGACTGAAAAATAACTATGGAAATTAATTGTATTTTGGCCACATTCCAAAGGGCTGTTGAGGAGAACATCAGTGCTAAAACCTAACTCTTCTTCATTAGATTGCTTGAGAGTGAAGTGAGTTATCTAGTCAGTCCCTCTACCTGTGAATAACAGGGTTGATTTTCTTTATGCAAAAGTTATCTCTGAGAACTGAGTGTCTAATTAGTTTTTCCCATCTCCCCAACATCCTAATGAGTTTCATAGAATGACAGAGCTGAACAACCAAAGACAAAGGCTCTTCATCATACTGAGTCTTCGGAGATTACACTAACCATGTACGATTTTGCTCTAAATGCAAACTGAAATACATTTGGAGCCAATGTTTTTAATTATTTAGTGTTTCATGATTATGGAGCCTGCTTCCTATCTACATTTAGATAGCCACATCTATTTTAGTTATTAAATTAAAATGGAACAGATTAGCAATACTGCTTTAATTTATATCAGAGGTGTAAAATGACCTGATACTCTTATGAAGGGCATTATATATCATCTATTATGATTTTCTGAGAGAAATGTCATTTTTATACAGATGGTGTCCACTTAATTCCTAACCAGGGATCAGAAAGGCTTTAAACGGGACTGTAGTGATGCAAAGATGTCTGCCTCTCAACAATTATAGAAATAAAGGCCCGTCACAAATGCTATCAACTTTCTCCCAGACCCATCTAAGAGGCAAGAAAAAATGCAAAGCTGTCTGAACATAATTTTCATTATAAAAATATCCCCTCCACTAGAAATATTCATAATTTACGGAAGTTAGCAATTTAAAGACAATTTATGTACAAGGCAACATTAAAAACATACCTACAAAATAAGAAACAAATAAAAAAAAGTGACTAAATATGATTATGTGCACTCCTTTTTTGCAATGAGGAAAGCAGAGAAAGTGTGCAAATGGAAGCACACAGACGTGTCTGACAGCCTTCAGCACTGCAGGTATTGGGAACATGTACAATTTTAAGCATTTTAGGGTAAGGTATTCTCTGTTACACAATTCTAAATCCAGAGTAAATCCACTGAAACTAACGAAGTTACAACATAAAGCAAAATCCAATCCCTAGTTTGTTGGCTTTTAAAAAACTTGATCTATTTTTCTGTGTCTTTCCCCAGCACCACTCATCTGAAGTCAGTTTCTCTGAAGTGAAGAATATGTTGCTGTTATACTTTTAGCTGCCAACAAAAAAACAAAACAAAACAAAAAAAACACAACACTAAGTCAAGTCCTAGTTTAGCACGCCCAATTCAGTTTAACAAGGTATCAACCAGACCAGGAGGCCTAAAATTAGACGCACCAGCTACGCCTTGTTTTCCAGAGGCGTGTGCAGTAAGACCATATTACTACTTTGCCTGATTTGCTATTTGTGAAAGAGCAGGGCACTGAATTAAAGCAAAATCCAACATGAGCAGGTAGGCAAAGTGGAATAATGGCTTGGAATACACATACAAGCTGATTCTGTGATTGTCAACAACCATACAGACTTGTGTGGTTAAGGATTCACCGAGGTGGGAAACTGATTGTTAGTTAGTTTCCAGCCCTCATTCTGAAAACCTCTCTTTCTTTGTTTTTTTTAAAATCAGTGTACAGGTATTAAATGGGTATTCTGAGGCTATGAGTTCTGATTTTAAACCAAAATAAAATCTGGATGTGCATACATTCAAAAGCAGAAAAGCATTCCTGCAGATGGCCCAGCCCATCTACTTTTATCAATGGCTCTTAACAGCTGGTCTACTTAATTTTCACTTTTCTAATTAACAGGACAAAAGCTCAACATCAAAAGAGTGAATGGAACAAGAAGTGATATCAGAAACAAGAGAGCAAAGAAAAACAAATCCAACCACCAAATTCTCCATTAATACTGTTTAAAAATCTAAAAATGATTAAAAATCATTGTAAAAATAGCAGGAATTAAGTTTTTTACTCCCTTTTCCTCTCCTGTCCCTGTAATGAAAACTGGTTTTCACAGCAGAATTAAAAACATTCAATAAAAATAAGTGTCTACGTTTTAAAATTAGAGATTCATAAAACAATAGTGATAAACTACACCCACGATGTACTTTATGAGACCGTTAATACATGCCTTAGGCAGCTGAAGTCCTTCAGCCTTTGGTCTTGTGCCTCACAACACACCCAAAGTATATATTAATGGCCTCATAAAAACCACACCCTACGACTTATAGTTTAAACAAACATACTTGTCTTTCTCTTTTCCTCCTCCAAATATTGGATGCAGTAAAACTCCACCAGTCTTCAGTTCATATACCACTATTTGGTCTAGTTCCTAAAAAGTACGATATAAAAAAATGTATATATTGTTAAGCGGAAGAGGCTAATTAGTGGGCTTTCCACTGTTCTATAAAGTGATTATTTCTTAACCTCAGACCTGAACAATAAAAAGTGAAAATGTATTTGAAGTAATTTTACTAATTCAATTAAGAAAAAAATCATAATCAATATTTTAGCATTAGAGAGCTAGCAATATTTACAGGATTACAATGAAGAACAGATGTCCATCATCCACACAAACAGAAATAAAACAGTGGAACTGAGTAACAGAGCTAAAGTTTAATATTCAGTTGATAACATAACAGAGTAACTTTGCTATTCACTTTCCTACAGTATAAACTTCCTCTGATCCCCTGATGAGTAAAAGCAAGGGACTTCAACAGTATCTGGGAGTTAGAGGTGATTTCGTTTCCAAGGCAGATTGGTTTTGCGTTTCCACTAAGAATAATCTATCACCTGTGATTACTACTAGCACTAGGAACATAGGAATTGCCATACTGGACCAGTCCATCTAGTCTTGCATCCTGTCTCTGAAAGTGCATGGTACCAGCTACTTCAGAAAGAGATACAAGGAAACTACAATTAACATCTTCAGGGAAATTTTCTTTCTAGCCCCCATTAATTAGAGGTTGCCTTATTCCCTAAAGCACAAGGGTTCATAACCATTTCAAAATCTCTTGGTTGAACTAGTGTGCTTTACAACTTCAGAGCTCTTTGCAAACATGATTATTCAACATGAAACAGTAATGAGTATTGAAAAGGAGCTATGAAAGAGAGAGAGTTAAACCTGTGTAAATGAGTTATGTGAGAAGTGATTCCCTCTCTCCAAAAATTTAACTACTCAGGCCAGTCTCACCATGAGCTCTCTCTAGGCAGAACCCTGTGCAGAACTTACTGCATAACCAAAGCCTAATATTTCCACCTGTAAAGATGATAAGGCAGTTTTTAGGAAACATGGTCAGAATATTCAGTCTATAACAAATCCTAGTGTCCACCTTGATTCATCTTAGCACCCCAGATTCATATTGGCCGGCTTCGACATTTTTGTGATGCCCCAGGATGCATCATTCAGTGAAGTCAAAGCTACCAATTGGATTCCTCTGGGATTATGGAGGCAGCCCACAGGACAGCAAGTCAATGGCATTTTTATTATTAAGTACACTTTAGAAGTTGGTGATATATTATTTTAGATGCTTTGGTTTAAAACACAAGTATTTTGCAAAACACAGGCTATAACACAAAACCAAATACATTTTATTAATTTAATTTTACAGCCTAAGAGCTACATTCACAAAAGGATTTAGGCACCTAAATGTTACTTTAGGCGCCTGAAACCCAGAACCAGGCCCCACTGGGATTCACAAAACCACTGCTCAGCTGCCGCTGAACCCTGTCAGTTCCCAAACTCACTCAGCACCTAAGTTTTTGTAGTAAAAGCTCCTTAAGTGCTTCTGTTTCTCCCTCTGTGCTCTGCAGCTGCACTCTCAGTGTCCAGATGCCCTAGTGTGATAAATGAACCATGGGAATATAGGCATTCCTCTGCTTTACTTGTCTGCAGAGTTTGATCCAGCAAGCAGGCTCAGAACTCTCCTACCGGATCAGGGATCTTAATGAAAGAGTCATTGGGCGCGAAAAAGAGAGAAGGAAAATGATTCTATAGCCTGGTTAGAGCACTCGCTCAAGAGGTGGGAAACCCAGGATCCAATCCCCCTGCTCCAAAGACATTTTTTATTTATCTATGTAAAGTGGAACAGGAGTTCCACAGGAGAAACTCCACATCAGAATATCCCCTAGCCCAGTGGTTAGGACGCTCACCTGAGAGGTGGCAGATCCCTGTTCAAAGCCTTTCTCCCCATCAGGCAGAGCGGAAACTTGAACCTGGGGTCTCCCACATCCCAGGTAGTACCCTAGTCACTGGGCTACAAGTTATAAGGAAGGTCCTCCTCCATCCACCCCCTCCCTCTGCTGCTTCTTGCAAAAATCGTGTAGACACCTGATGCCAAGATGCCTCCCTCCAGTCTGGATTTAGGTGCCAAACTCCCTAAAGTGGGGTGAATCTTAGGACACCCCCTCTCCTTGGCATCTTCCATTGGCTAGCTTAGGCAGGGAGCTCCATAGTGTGTGACTTTTGTGACTTCTCATTCTTAGGTGCCTAACCCTCTCCATTCATTATACAGGAAGCCTGAATGCCTAATTCAGGCTTTGTGGATCCCAGTGATTTTCTAGGCACCTACAAGTTAAGCATGGCAACACTCAGCACTGCCACACCTAAGTTCCTTTATGAATCTAGCCCTAAAAGAATAACAGGCAAATATTTTGCAAAATGATGCTATATGAAAAGTTACCAGAGCCCCTATTGGGTCACCTCCATAGTTCAAGGAGAGATCTAATGGTAGCTCTGACACCAGAAAATGATGTAGCAGATTCAAGTAATATACCTGTATCTGAGTTCCAGTATCAATATCTGAGGTTTAAAAATCACATTCTTCTTTTCTCCCTTGTTACTGGGAAAGGAAACGGACTATAAAGGGGAAGCAATGACAATGGCTGTGCAAAAAGTAAACAGATTAAGAGAAATATTTTGTTTCGAGATTTCTTCCATCAAGTATTTCACTTGTAACAACAGGAGATAAAAGAAAAGGAGTACTTGTGGCACCTTAGAGACTAACAAATTTATTTGAGCATAAGCTTTCGTGAACTACAGCTCACTTCATCGGATGCATTCAGTGGAAAATACAGTGGGGAGATTCATATACATAGAGAACATGAAACAATGGGTATTACCATACACACTGTAACGAGAGTGATCACTTAAGATGAGCTATTACCAGCAGGAGATGCTGTCATCGTCATGAATAGGTCAGAATATGAACAAGAGGCTGCTAGGCAGCTTTCCAACACCACTTTCTACAAGCCATTACCCTCTGATGCCACTGAGAAACTACACCCTTTGCTCAAGAAACTCCCTGAAAAAGCACAAGAACAAATCCATACAGACACACCCCTAGAACCCCGATCAGGGGTATTCTATCTGCTACCCAAGATCCATAAACCTGGAAATCTTGGACACCCCATCATCTCAGGCATTGGCACCCTGACAGCAGGATTGTCTGGCTATGTAGACTCACTCCTCAGGACCTACGCTACCAGCACTCCCAGCTATCTTCGAGACACCACTGACTTCCTCAGGAAACTACAATCCATCAGTGATCTTCCTGAAAACACCATCCTAGCCACTATGGATGTAGAAGCCCTCTACACCAACATTCCACAAAAGATGAACTACAAGCCGTCAGGAACAGTATCCCCGATAACGTTACGGCAAACCTGGTGGCTGAACTTTGTGACTTTGTCCTCACCCATAACTATTTCACATTTGGGGACAATGTATACCTTCAAATCAGCGGCACTGCTATGGGTACCCGCATGGCCCCACAGTGTGCCAACGTTTTTATGGCTGATTTAGAACGACGCTTCCTCAGCTCTCGTCCCCAAATGCCCCTACTCTACTTGCATTACATTGATGACATCTTTATCATCTGGACCCATGGAAAAGAAGTCCTTGAGGAATTCCACCATGATTTCAACAATTTCCATCCCACCATCAACCTCAGCCTGGACCAGTCCACACAAGAGATCCACTTCCTGGACACTACAGTGCTAATAAGCGATGGTCACATAAACACCACCCTATACCGGAAACCTACTGACTGCTATTCCTACCTACATGCCTTCAGCTTTCACCCAGACCACACCACACGATCCACTGTCTACAGCCAAGCTCTACGATACAACTGCATTTGCTCCAACCCCTCAGACAGAGACACACCTACAAGATCTCTATCAAGCATTCTTATAACTACAATACCCACCTGCAGAAGTGAAGAAACAGATTTACAGAGCCAGGAAAGTACCCAGAAGTCACCTACTACAGGACAGGCCCAACAAAGAAAATAACAGAACGCTACTAGCCATCACCTTCAGCCCCCAATTAAAACCTCTCCAACACATCATCAAGGATCTACAACCTATCCTGAAGGACGACCCATCACTCTCACAGATCTTGAGAGACAGGCCAGTCCTTGCTTACAGACAGACCCCTAACCTGAAACAAATACTCACCAGCAACCACAAACCACACAACAGAACCACTAACCCAGGAACCTATCCTTGCAACAAAGCCTGCTGCCAATTGTGTCCACATATCTATTCAGGGGACACCATCATAGGGCCTAATCACATCAGCCACACTATCAGAGGCTCATTCACCTGCGCATCTACCAATGTGATATATGCCATCATGCGCCAGCAATGCCTCTCTGCCATGTACATTGGTCAAACTGGACAGTCTCTACGCAAAAGAATAAATGGACACAAATCAGACGTCAAGAATTAGAACATTCAAAAACCAGTCGGAGAACACTTCAATCTCTCTGGTCACTCGATTACAGACCTAAAAGTTGCAATTCTTCAACAAAAAAACTTCAAAAACAGACTCCAACGAGACACTGCTGAATTGGAATTAATTTGCAAACTGGAGACAATTAACTTAGGCTTGAATAGAGACTGGGAGTGGATGGGTCATTACACAAAGTAAAACTATTTCCCCTTGTTTATTCCCCCTCCCTCACCCCCCACTGTTCCTCAAACGTTCTTGTCAACTGCTGGAAATGGCCCACCTTACCTGATCACTCTCCTTACAGTGTGTATGGCAACACCCACTGTTTCATGTTCTCTATGTATATAGATCTCCCCACTGTATCTTCCACTGAATGCATCCGATGAAGTGAGCTGTAGCTCACGAAAGCTTATGCTTAAATAAATTGGTTAGTCTCTAAGATGCCACAAGTCCTCCTTCTCTTTTTGCGAATACAGACTAACACGGCTGCTACTCTGAAACAGGAGATAAAAGTGTTCTGTCAGAAGTATGATTAAGTTGACAGTGTCCCTTTAAATTGTTATACAAAACTGTATTATTTGGTTTCTACCTTACCTTATCTTTATATTAAAACGTATGCATGCTTTACAAGAACAAACCTCTTTTGTCTCATTACCTTCTTAATCCAGTGGCGATATTCATTGACACCAAAGGTTTTTTTCATCCAAAGGCCATAAATATAGCCAGAGATTCCCTTCAGCACCCACTCATCTGACCTGCAATAAGAAAAAACTATGAGACATCTATAATGTCTCCTTGACTTGCAGGGTATTTTGAACTAGCCAAGGGCAGCTCATGCTTCATGTTTCACTGATGCACACATTTCAGCCGGTTATATAACTTCTCAAGTCTAAATCAATAGGAGCCTGACGAGCTGTGAACCGATTTATGTGATATTTGCACCTGGATGGGATTCATGAAACCAAAGAGCCAGTTAAAACTGTGAATTTCTTTTACAACAGAAGCCCAGATTAAAATACAAAAATTGATTTTAGCTGAAACAGTAACAATAAAAAAGATTAGAATATTTACTTTAGTAAGTATTAAAATCCATGTCTGTCTACATAATCTTAATTGTTTGAAAGCTACTTTAATGCGATAGACAAGAGTTAGACAGTATAGTGCATAGAAAAGACGGACACAAAATAATCACAACTGTACGTATGTACAAAAGTATGCTTAAGGCTATACAAATATGAAAGAAGCAGTTCCTACTCAGTAGAGTCTCTCATCAATATTGAAGTCAAAATATATTAATTGATTCACAGATTCCAAAGCCAGAAGGGACCATCATGATCATCTAGTCTGGTCTCCCATATAAAACAGACCACACAGTACTTCCTCAAAATAATTCCTAGAGAATATCTTTAGTTTTCCAACCCCAACCATCTCATGCTTGGGTAGATGCCCGTGAGAAGTGCGTTCTGAGGAGGGATATGAATATGCAGAAGGAAGCCACTTGGTGAACAACAGCATCAAGTTCCAAGCACAAGAGTGGCATAGATGGCTGCAAAGACGTGAGTGGGAGAAAGAGCACCAAAGGGGCCCTTGTAAAGGGCACTAAGGTCTTGTCTATACCAGTAATTTGCCCCAATTACAGCTATTAGTGACCAATCGTGTCTTCAGCACAGCTAAGATACATCAGGGCAAAGAGTTCAGAGTAGCTTTGCCTAGTCTACGCTAGGAGTTTGCACTGGTGCCACAAAACCCGTGGTAGGCCACTGATGGCTGAAATCTATAGTATAGGCAAGACTTTACATGAATGCTAACAGGCTGATGTACAGGTGGGTAAGAATAGAAAGAAACTGCAAGAGATTTTTGATGGGTAGAGTTGTACAGTTATGCAGGTGAGGCGCTCCCCATCCTCGTAAACTTGCTCAGCCAATCCCATTCTCTTTGCTCCCAGACTTCTCCCTCCCGCTGCCAGCTCCCAGGCCCAGTATCCACCCTCACCAGACTTCTTGTCGTAATCCACTAGTTCTCCCACTGTACAAGTACCCTTTTATTCCTTCTGAAATCCAGTCAGGCTGCTTCTTTCTCCACACTGCCTGGGTGGCAGCAGATGGCAATACTGAGAGCATAGAAGAGAGTCTCTGTGCCATCAGTTCTGGTGCCACGTACCACAGCAGCCTTCAGTAGCTGGGAGAAAATCGCAGGGAAAGTCATGATCAGCCCCTGTGGCGCTAATCATAGACTTTAAGGTCAGAAGGGACCATTATGATCGTCTAGTCTGACCTCCTGCACAACACAGGCCACAGACTAATGTAGGTGGAATCTTCAGAAAATTTACCTGCCAAACTCTAAGAATATGTGCATATTTTTCAAAGGCTTATAACTTGGCCAAATTTGGCCAAATATTCACAGGAACAGCAAAAGGCACATCCTTCAAACAAAGGCAATCCCTCTGCCAAATTTCAAGTCTTTGTTCCAAAGCACATTGGCACTAGAGCTTCTCAACAAAACTGTTGTAAGAATTTTTTTAACATGAGAAAAAACAGTATTTTTCTCTTATCTTGTTTTCAGAAATAACTACGCAATTTTTCTTAAAACTTTCAAATTCAACCTGAGGCAGAGAGCCGACATGGAAAATTTCATATCAAATAGTTAAGGTTTGGCAAAATGATAAGCAACTTTATAAAAAAAAATCTTAATGGAAAGCATTGGGTAACTTTAAATAAAGGCAGCACTAACAGCTCTACCTACGACGTGAGATTAATCTTCTTTGTGCGTATCTAAATGCCCAGAACCACGGTCTAACACATCATTGTGAGATATACTTTTTCTGAACAGATTAACCTATTCCAGAACCAGAATTCACAGCCCTGATCAGCTTGTATGGGTCCAACAGCTACAGGTCTCAAAAGGCTAGTTAGGACCCTTCATTCATCATTTTTTCATAGAACCCTTACAATTTTTTTATCTACTATTACAATCAACCTCTAATGTCAGATTCTGATCTCCTAAGATTAAGTTCTTTTACTCACTTTGCCCGACCTTATTTGATAATCACTACATACATTAGGTTATATAATTTCAGTAATTAGTAGCTGGTGGGAACAATGTTTTTTCTTTATTTTCTCTTTCAGCAGGAAACCAAACAATTTCTCTTGAATTCTTATTCACTGATGATCCTAATGATCTGTAATAATTCTTCTAAGGATACTGCTTCGCCTACTGTTAGGGTAAAATGCAACATGCAAATTATACTTCCAAAATATCCTATTACTGTTTTGTATATAGTACTATTTTATGATACTCACCAGGACATTCTGGATATAAAACAGCCAAAAAATTGCTGAGCCAGAGCCTGAGCTAAGTATCTCCTTGTCAGTGGAGTCTCATCTATAATCATTGCACTGTGTAAAAGATTTGTGCTAGACCAAAACAAAAAAAGAACATAAGCACAATCTACAAAAGAAGGAAACACAATCAAAACAAAATACAAGATGTGATACTATAATTTGGGAATCTTTCACTGTTTTGCCATGCAAATAACTTAATTTCTACTTTTCTTCCAAATAACCTAAAGACAGCCCCTTTAAATAACCTAAAGATCTCCAGCTGTTTTCACATACATATAATGCTTCTGTCCCAAATACAGAACTAATGCTACAGAACTTTGCTTTTTGTGTTTTACATGGTGAAACTCTATGGATACATGGCACCTTTTTCCAGCTGAAGAAATACAACGAATTGTCAAACTTCTGTAAGACAGCTGCACTTTATTTAACACAAACTTAAATGTTTTATGTGACTGCAATTCTGATTACAGAAAGCAAAATGCAGCCTTGCAAGTGCTTGGTTTTGTTTTGCTATTTTAAATATAAATGTCTTTGTAAAAAATATAAAAAACTTATATTAAAAGACAGCAGTATGGACAAAGGCCAATATTTTCAAACTTGGGTATCTTAAGTCACGCTATGAAGTCAATATGAGTTGTGAACATTTCACACCTTTTAAAATCAAGCCCTTATTTAAGTTTAACTTTAGGCACCCAACTTAGAAATTTTTGGCCCTAATCTTCTCATCACCTGAAAAGGGATGGGTTCTCTCTCAGCACAAAGTTTTAGACATATAAGCATCATAAATACTAACCTAAAAATACTCATGGAAGCATAAGCAGCTACTTCAACATATGCTTCATCTACAAAAACAGTCTTGAAACAGGAGTAAGGATAGCGACAGGTAAGAATCTCCTCATAGAATTCAAAGACCTCATGAAGGTATGACGTGGTGTGTTTGAGCAATGGGAGAAGCTGTGGTAAACAAAAATGAGTCACCTGAAAAACAAAATAAAATTAATTTAATGGGAAATGTAGCAATATTTAAATATATAAATATCAAATTTTAACATTACATAACATTTAAAACAAAGAAAAAAATCAAAAGAAAAACAGTGTTGTCCCTATGTAAGATGCCACTGGAATGTAACAGAAACCAGCACTTTTACAGCTGTGGTAACAGGTATCATGGAAGAAAAGGGCATTGTGATGCCAATCTTAATTGTGAGAGCTGCCACAGAAAAATAATTTATTTGAAAGGTATTGTATAATGAGTCAAGGTACACAGGTATGCAGTACTAAACTTTTTAAGTTAGCCCATTCACCAGTGTGCACTATAGGTCAACACACAGACACTATTTTGGACCAGGAGATTAGGAAGCATTCCAATGGTTGTCTACCTACTGATGTCTACTGCTCAAAGGCATAACTTTTTTTTAAAATCCATCAGGTACCTTGTTGAACACTATCTTCCTTCACGCAATAATGCATTATTTTATATTGGACAGCAGCAAGTGAATCAAATGTTGCTCTTATAAAAACAACGAGGAGTACTAGTGGCACCTTAGAGACTAACAAATTTATCTGGGCATAAGCTTTTGTGGGCTAAAACCCACTGCATCTGATGAAGTGGGTTTTAGCCCACGGAAGCTTATGCCCAAATAAATTTGTTAATCTCTAAGGTGCCACAAGGACTCCTTGTTGTTTTTGTTTTTGCTGATACAGACTAACACAGCTACCACTCCAAAATGCTGCTATTGTTATTTAGTTTCAACCACATCATATCCTCATCCTAGTAAGTACCTTTTTGTTATTGTTATTTCCCCAAAGGTTACTGTGCAATTGGTAACAATGGACTGGAATTCTGACAGGTGTAACACCATTGATTTCTGTGGAGTTACATCAGCCATGAGAGTCTTTGGATCAATGTCATTAGTAGCCTCCAAACCATTAAAACACTGCTGAAATGTCGTTTCTGTTTCTTTATCACTGGATTTTTCAGATCACTTCCACTAATTTTTATAATAGATATTATATTTCCCACATAATTTTTGCAATATTTAATTTATTCCTGTGAAAGATATCAGACTGTCAGCACTGGAGACTAAAGTTTTCAGTTGTTCAGTAGATCAAATACAGCATACACATTAGTAGTGTAGGTTTGCCAACAAAACCCCCAATACCCTTGAACTCCAACCAAGAGGGACATAGATGGGCCACTTCCTGAGTTGAAAAGGTAGTTTAATTTGCCTGCCTAGTTCATCTTCAGTCTCTCTGAGAATATAGACAAGAGTATAAATCATAATGGCTCATTTTGTGGACATGGACAATACAACAGGCCACCATGAAAGAGACTCTTGCTACCAATTTATTCATATAAGCCATTGAACTATGTGGTAACAACTTGTAGTCACTATGAGCACTGGCTTGTATTTAAAACTATTTGAAAATGTATCCTTTTACCAATTCCAACTAATCTAGTTTCCTGACTTCTACCTAGAGTTTTATTTCAGAGATACCTTTACAAATCCTGTTAGGGTTTTGTAACACTAGATCAGTATCATCCCATAATTGTACTAGCAAAGACTGGTACGTTAACCATATATCTTTCTTGGATGATACTTGCTGGATCTAGCTGTAGGCACTAAAATGAAATAAAGTTACCAGTTCTCTAAAAAGGAGAGTCCTCTGAAGATTATTACCTCATGCATGTATGGATCAACAAGGATTTCAAAGGGTCCTATGGCCAGAGAGATGTTAGAAGCCGCAGTTGGAATAGTCAGCATGTAATGAAAGGTCTTCTTTCTCATATCATGGGTATATATTGTTTCCACCAAATCTCCATTTGAAACAGCCACCATTGCAGCATCTACTGTATATTCTAGTTTCCATGTGCACAGTTCAGAGTATGAATCAACACAAGGAAACCAAAATCTAGAAAAAAGATTAGGATGTTAAAAAAGAGAAGAATAAGAAAACACTACATACTTTTCTTTTTTATGACAAGTTTTTCCTCTCCAATTCCAGGCTATATATATTCCTAAATACTTTGGTACTTGGCATGCAGGCAACCCCACTCTACAGCTCTCACACTTCACACAAGTCTGCCAGCAGTGGAAGCTTCTTTGCTACTGTTTCCCATTAAATTATGCCATGCAGACTTTAGAAATCTCCAGTGGTTCATTTTGTGCCAGACTCTGTTGAATTCACTCCAAACAGAAGTTTGAGATTAAGCAACTGACATTTTCCACAAGAAACTAAATTAGAAAACTGTGGAATTATTACTACGAGTATTTCCAATATGCTGAGATTCTATAAAATACTCAAGATCTGTTTTGCAATATAACATTTGAGGATTAAGATTCTTACCTTGTAGAATTTTGATATCCACAAGAAAAGACATGGGCCCCTCTCTCTGCCATGCTACCTTCTACATTGGGCACCACAAAATGAAGGCCTCCCTTTGGCTGGTCCAGAGAAAAATTTATATGCACCTTTAGGACTTTTAACTCTACAGCAGTAAGAAAGCAACCATGTGTTTAGTGTGTGTATGAAAGCAATTCATACAAAATTTATTTTACAGAAAACATGCACTTAAGGCTCAAATCTTGCAAGGTACTGTGTTCCCTCAATTCTCATTAACTTCAGGGGAAGTGGAGAACATTCAACAACTCACACAATTGGGCCATTTAAAGCTTAAATATTGCAATGTACCATCAAGCTATCAAACTATTTTCTATATTAAAATTTTATATTGATGAAAACCTTCACTTGTGGTTCCATTTCACCTTCCAACACCCCAATACTAAAACATCTTTACACTTGCACTGTAACTGCTGATCTGTTTTCCCAGCAAATGTTTTCCACAAAAATTACATGTAATATCCACATTTTATCCCCTTTCTGATTTACACATTTCTTAAAATATCCTACTACAGTTAGAACTTTGTAGGCAACTGCTAAGTGTCTTTGCTTTTGTTTAGTTTCCCAGAATCTTGTGTGTGAACTTATAGCTATCCTTCTGTACATTAAGACTGACTGCTCAGAAATAAAGTTCAACTGATTTGTCCACTAGATTCCACCACAGTCTTAATATAGCTGCAACAATTAAGCTTCAAAGTGACACCATCAACTTAAAAATACTATCTGTTTAAACATTTTTTCCAAAATTCTGACAAGTACCACCTAAAACAGTACAACTGAAATGGAGGAATTAAAATATTTCTCTTTCTAATTTGTGCATTTGATAGCACTGCATGCACAGACAGTTTCACTGAACCACTACTGTCAGTTTTCCATGTTAGTATGGGTCTTTCACACGTCAACAGGGAAATGTGGTGGTAAAATCACAAAAATTGATAGGACAATTTATTGGAAGTGCAAATACCTTACATATTTAACAGAACCGATTTCAAATTAACAATTGTCTCTTGAAATACTTGACATTTATATGGCATCTTTTATGCATAGATTTAAAAATGCTTTATAAATATTATACCTAAAAAAATCAACTGTGGGGCAGGCAAACAATATAACTATCTTAAAGGAGGATGAAATAAGGAATTAAATGACCTGCCCATAATTAAATGATCAAATTAGTGGCTGACATGGAGCATTTGAAAATGTGGTGCCTGAGAGCACTAACCACCCACTCCCTGGTTAAAATACCCAAACGGAGTAGACTGTCTGCAAGCAAAACCCTATATATCTGATTGACTGCCTGAGTTTGGCACATTTTTACTACCTTATTCACCTTTCCTTTGGAATATGCTTAGATAACTAGGATTAAATGTGACCCATATTAGAAAACAAAACTATGTTTAGACAGTTAAGGCTGCGCCAGGAAACATCCCATCCACCAAGAATCTTAAAAATACAGATATACGAACGTAAAGAGGAAGACGTGCATTTCACGGCACCTCCACATTGCCTAGAACAGCATTTCTCAAACTGGGGTCCGCAAGGGTACTCCAGGGAGTTTGTGGGCCCCACTGATTAACTCAACTCCTCCTCTTCCCTCCCAGCATCTCCCACACGATGAGGAACAGTGGTTCCACAGCATCCAGGAGGAGGTGCTGGGAGGGAAGAGGAGGAGCAGGGATGGGGCTTGCTCGGGAGAGGGAATGAAAAGAGGTGGGGAAGAGGAGGAGCAGGGGTGGAGTGGGGATGGGGTCTTGGGGGAATGACTGGAGTGGGTGCAGTGCCTGGGGCTGAGCGGGTGGCTGGGGAGGAGGGGGATCCATGAAAAATTTTAAATCAAAATGGGGGTCCTAGGGTTGCTAAAGTTTGAGAACCACTGGCCTAGAATGTTGTCAATAGTGCACTCAGACACTCCATAAGGTTTCATTTCCATTTCCAACAGATACCAAAAAGGATTATGTAACCAAACTTGATCAAACGTCCACTGTGAGCAGCATCTTAGTTGGAGTACCTTATTGACAGTGTTGTAGGCAATATGAGGATGAAAAGGAACACACACATCTTTACATGTTCAGTAGTTATTCCCTGACTGTTTCCTGGAGTGGGGCGTGTAGCTTTAATCAACAAATAATAATGCTAATAAACTGCATAGTAATTTAAACAGCAGTTACGGGGAAATAATTCATTACTCTAGGCGTGTGTGTTCTTAAATACAGGTTTCTGTCATTTCCCGAATCCTTTATTTAGAAAGGAAATCCATTCAGCATTCCACTGGTAAGATAAATACTGTTCAGCAATAGTTTTCTGGCTAAAGAATGAGCACAGTAAATATTTCAAAACAGTTTCTTATCAACTGGGTGACATGGTCGCCTAAAACCTGCACAAAATATTAGCAAACTATCCCACATAACAGAAAAGAAGGCGAGGAAGAAAAAAAAACTGTGAAATGGGGTTTCCCTTAATGACAATGTGAATGTCTAAGCTTTGTAATAGATACAATAGTGCTAGGCATCTGATCAAGGTATATAAATATTAATTCTATTAAGGCTAGTTGAAGGTATTTTTAGGACAGACTGAGTTATCTAAACCTGCAAAATGAGATGTTTGGGATGGATCTAGTATTATTTTCGTTTTTGTGGGTATAGTTGAAATGTATCATACATATAGTTGCTGTCAAATGGTCAAAAACAGTGGGCTGAAATGAAAAGTTGCTACTGGTACCATGTATAACATACTTCTCCCCAATATACTATTCGTAAATACAATAAGTATCAACTACTAAAAGAAACCATCATAGCAGAAGCTTAATCTAGGAAAGATTGATGTAAATACATCCCAGAAAATATAAATGAACTGTTATACTGATACTCTTTTGATTCTTTGTGAAAACAGTTAATTGTTCCAGCACAGTTATTCCAGTCTACATATGAATCTACATTTCTCCTTCACAATATGTACCAGACCACCCACACACAAAAATAAAATAAAATCAAACCTCCCACAATGTGACAGTCAAAAGAGATATGTAACTTTAAAAATCAATGAAGATATGAAAATATGCATATCCTTACCAAAATATGCCTAGTTGGCTCCCATATACCTTGATTTAGTTTATGAAAATAATTTTAATATGCAAGATATTTGGCTTTCACCAATAGACTTAAAAAATAGAACTCACTAGAGAGGGGTAACTGAACCATTTTCTTAACTATTGTGAGGGAAGCTCAAAGCCGTGAGTCAGAATGCCCTTTCAAATTATCCTTGTGAAAATGGATAGCTTCAGATGACTGATGTTGACAGGTAAAACATTACCCCAAAAGCCTGTGCATTTAAGACAAAAGGGCTATTTTTAAAAGAAGCTCTTGTGAGTAAGGGGTAGTCTAGTCACTCTTGTGAGCAATGTGTGGGCCAGATCCACAAAAGTACTTGGGTGCCTAAACCCAAGAGTAAGTACTGCTCCCTCAATTGCTCCTGCTGAAGCTGTTCCATTTTGGATAAATAATCAGAGTAATTGGGTAAGAGGTAGAAAGAGAAAGAAGATGCTTCTAATGCCTGGCGTTTAGGGCATCCCCCTGGAGGGTGGGAGACCCAGGTACTAGTACCCCTGCTCCGGTGATTATTTATCCAAAGTAGAACACCTTTAACAAAACATCTCATAGCTCAGCGCTCAGAGCACTCTCCCAAGATGTGTGGGAGACCCTTGTTGAAATCCTCTCTCACCTCAGGCAGAGGGGAGAATTCAACCTGGGTCTTCCACATCCCAGGTGAGTTTCTAACCACTGGGCTAAAAATTATAAAGTTGGGCATCAAAACCATCTCTTCCTCCTCTTCCTCTCATTTTGCATTAAGCAAGGCACGTGCTTAACTCATTCTCAGAAAAAAACAGCTTAGGCACTTAAATTGATAGATTCCAAGGCCAGAAGGCATCATTGCAATCATCTAGTCTGACCTCCTGTATGATATGGGCCATAGAACTTCCCCAACATAATTCCTAGAGCAGATCTTTTAGAAAAACATCCCATCTTGATTTAAAAATGGTCACTGATGAAGAATCCACTGCAACCCAGGGTAAATTGTTCCAGTGCTGAATTACCCTCACTGTTAAAAAATGATGCCTTATTTCCAGTTTCAATTTGTCTAGCTTCAACTTCCAGCCATTGGATTGTGTTAGACCTTTTTCTGCTAGACTGAAGTCCCCACTATTAAATATTTGTTCCCCAAGTAGATACTTACAGACCCTAATCAAGTCACCCCTTAACCTTCTCTTTGTTAAACTAAATAGATCAAACACTTTCAATATATCACTATAAGGCATGTTTTTTAATCCCTTACTAATTCTTATAGCTCTTCTCTGAATCGTCTCCAATTTATCGACAGCCTTCTTGAATTGCAGGCACCAGAACTGAGTACAGTATTCCAGCTGTAGTTGCACCAGTGCCAAACAGAGATAAAATAACCTCTCTATTCCTATTCCAGATTCCCCTGTTTATGAATCAGATTGGAAGCTCATGCTCACGTTCAGCTGATTATCCACCACTACCCCCAAATCTTTTCCAGAGACACTGCTTCCCAGGATAGTCCCCCATCCTTTAAGCATGGCCTACATTCTTTTTTCCTAGATGTATATATTTACTTTTAGCCACATTAAAATGTATTTTGTTTGCTTGTGCCTGGTTTACCAAGTGATCCAGATCACTCTGAATCAATGACCTCTCCTCTTAATTATCTACCACGCCCTCAATTTTTGTGTCATCTGCAAATTTTATCAGTGAAGATTTTATGTTTTCTTCCAGGTCATTGATAAATATACTAAATAGCGCAGGGCCAAGAATTGACCCCTGCGAGACCCTACTGGAAACACACCCACTCAGTGATTCCCCATTTACAATGATATTTTGAGACCTATTTTAGGTAGCCAGATTTTAATCCATTTAATGCAAGTCATGTTAATTTTATATCATTCTAGTCTTTTAATCAAAACGTCATGAGGTACCAAGCTCTACAGAAGTCTAAGTATATTACGTCAACACTATTACCTTTATTAACCAACTTGTAATCTCACTAAAAAAAAGTATCAATTAGGTTGACAGGATCTATTTTACAGAAATCCATGTAAATTTGCATTAATTACATTACCCTCCTTTAATTCTTTATTAATCTAGTCCTGTGTCAGCTGCTTCATTGCCTGGGATGGATGTCAGGCTGACAGACTTATGATTACCTGGATGATCCCTTTTACCCTTTTTTAAATTGGCACAAAATTAGATTTCTTCCAGTCTTCTGGTACTTCCCCAGTGCTCCAAGACGTACTGAAAACCAACATTAACAGTCCAGCGAGCTCCTCAGCTAGCTCTTTTAAAACACATGAACCTGCTGATTTAAAAATGTCTAACTTTAGTAGCTTCTGTTTAACATTCTCTAGAGATGCTGGTGGAATGGAAAGAGTGTTATCACCATAGATGAGACTATATCATGTTTTTTCCCCATATACAGAAGAGAAATTGAACACTTCTGCTTTTTCCACATTATTATTGATAATCTTACCATTTCCATCTAGTAGTGGACCAATAGCATTATCAGAATTCTTTTTGTTCCTAATATATTTTTAAAACTCCTTTTTGTTGACCTTATCTCTGATGGCCACAGATTTCTCCTTATATCCTTTTGTTTCCCTTATCAATTTTTTTTACAATCGCTAACTTCTTATTTATATACACTACTATCAACTTCCCCTTTCCTCCCTTTGTTATACTTAAAAAACGCCCCCCCCAGCAAAAAACCCCCAAAACCTAAGCCATCTGACATCAGTAGAGGGGTTCCTGGTTGTGAATTGCAAGCAGGTAGGTATCTCCCTTGTAGCTCATATTAAGTTGCCTAACTCCATGAGGGGACAGTTTCTCCCACGAGCTAGCTTAGGAGGCTCCCTGCAGAGCATGCTAGCTTTTGTGAATCCCATTCTCAGGCAGCTCTCTCTTCCCATTCATTGTAAAGGCTAACTCAGGCTCTGCATGTCGCAATGCTCCTCCAATTATTAGTTAGGTGTTGCGACACTGATTGTTGCAACACCCAAGTCCCTTTGTGGATCCGGGCTTTTTATTCTTTCCAAAAAGGTGTTGGGTGGGGGTTTTTGTGGGGAAGGGGAAAGAGTGATCCTAATTTAATCTATTATTTATGTTTACTTAAATCTAATGTCTTTCAATACAAAATGCCCTAGCTATCAAATCTGCAGTACCTTAATTTAAGTATCAATATGGTCTCTACACTTTACCATCAACATGTTTCCACAGCTCCGAAGGAACCTTAATGCAGAGTTCTCCATTTCCAGCATCTGGGTCCACAGCACTGACTGCAGCAGCATAAGCATTGGAAAAATAGTTGAGATTTCTCCTAAAAGTAAAACAAAACCCATTTCAATTCTTAAAATGCACATTCAAATATGGTATCAGCGCAACTTTTAAGCTTATGCTCTCTGATTGCTTTGGCTCTTGTTATAATAGTGGTTTATATCGTTCTTGATATGATAAGCATTAAACAGAGAAATTTAGACATAACAAATTGAGAAGTATTGAAAACAATAGTGCTTTCTTGGAAAAATCAGGCTTATAAAAATTTACTAACAAGTATACAAAACAGAAACAAAAAAGGTCTATTCTTAAAAGAATTTGAACATACGTTATGTAAAAAATAATCTGACAACCCACTTACTGGCGTAAGTGAATATCTAAGGTCAATATGTTGAACCATGTGGAAAGTATGTTTTTCAGGCCAGGATTTTCAAAAGCAGGAATCTACAATTAGGCTCCAAACTTTAGGCATCTAAATAAGTCACATATTTTTCAAACTGCTTAAGCACTTAACTGTTCCCAATGACTTTAATGAGAGTTACAGGGTGGTCAGCATTTTGAAAATAACTTTACTTAATATTAAATATTACTAAATACTGATGTAGAAATCTACTTTCAGGCAGCACTTTGGAAAACCTTGGCCTAAATGTATACAGTGCTCTCAGAAACCTGATTTAAAAATCTAATTCTCACCAACAGAGAGGAATTGGTTGCGAATCTGAAGGTGGAGGGAAATTTGGGTGGAAGTGATCATGATAGATTTCATGAATCTAAGGAAAGGAAGAAGTGAGAGCAGCAAAATAAGGACTTAAAAAAAGCAGACATTAAATTCCGAACTGCTACGTAAGCTCCTATGGGAAGAAAATATAAGGGCAAAAACTGTTCAAGAGAGCTGCGTTTCTCAAGGAAACAATATTAAAGGCACAACTGAAAACTATCCCAATGAGAAGGAAAGGTAGGTAGAGGCCAATATGGCGCCATCAAGAGCTCTTTAATGATCTGAAAATTAAAAAGAAATTCTACAAAAAGTGGAAACATGGACAAATTGCTAAAGAGGAGTAAAAAATAATAGTGCAAGCACGTAGAGACAATCTCAGAAAGGATAAATCACAAACTGAGTTACATGTAGCAAAAGACAGAAGGCAATAGGAAGAGGTTCCTTAAATACATTAGAAGCAAGAGAAAGAAAGGACAGTGTAGGTCAGTGGATCTCAATCTTTCCAGACTACTGTACCCCTTTCAGGAGTCTGATATGTCTTGCGTACCCCACGTTTCACCTCACGTAAAAACCTACTTGCTTACAAAATCAGACATAAAAGTACAGAAGTGTTACAGCACACTATTACTGAAAAATTGCTGACTTTCTCATTTTGTCTGTATGAAATTTTAGTTTGTACTGACTTTTCAAGTGCTTTTTATGTAGTTTGTAAAACTAGGCAAATATCTAGATGAGTTGATGTATCCCCTAGAAGATCTCTGCCTACCTTCAGGGATACACAGACCCCTGGTTGAGAACCACTGGTGTAGGTCTCCTAGTTAGCAGGGAAGCAGAGCTAATAACTGATGACATCAAGAAAGCTTAGGTGTTTAACACCTATTTTGCTTCAGACTTCACTAAAAATAGCACAATTACTATTAACAACAAGGAGAAGGAAATCAAGCCAAAATAGGGAAAGAACAGGTTAATGAACATGAATTAGATGTATTCAAGTCTGCGTGGCCTGCTGAAATTCATTCTTGGGTACTTAAGGAACTAGCTGAAGCAACATCGGTATCTTTGAGAATTCATGGTGGTCGGGTGTGGTCCTGGAGGACTGGAAAAGGGCAAACACAGTATCTATCTTTTAAAAAGGGAACAAAAAGGACCTGGGGAATTATAGATCAGTCAGCCTAACTTTGATACCTGGAAAGATATTTGAACAAATTATTAAACAATCAATTTGTAAGCATTTAGAAGATTAAAAATAGAGTTATCCGGAATAGCCAGCATGGATTTGTCAAGAACAAATCATGCCAAACCAACCTAATTTCCTTTTTTGACAAGGTTACTGGTTTAGTGGATGGGGGGAAGCAGTAGACATGATATATCTTGATTTTAGTAAGGCTTTTGACATAGTCCAACATGACATTCTCATAGCTAACTAGAGAAATGTGGTTTAGATGAAATTGCCATAGGGTGGGTATTGTTAAGTGCTGAAGGCTGGAATGTTGTTGCCGTGCTAGCATTGTCCAGGTGCTGCTCTGAGCTGTTACAGCTGCTCAGTGTTTCTCTCCCTGGAATGCCAACGTTATTAACACAAGCATAGAATGCAGCTTGTTAATTCAACAGACCACAATGTTATTCACCATGGTTCGGTGATGAAGGCAATCAGCCAGGTTTACTGCCCTTAAGGCACAGTACCAGTGTCGCAGTTCCATGGTTACAGCTACACTAACACATGAGTGCCCAGTAGCAAGGAACAGTTCAGTCAGCAGCAGGAATTTCTGCTGTCACCTTGGCTGCACAAAGGGTTAAGGCAAAGAACCCCAAAATGTATAGACTAAGAAAAACAACTTATATACCACCTCACGTGTTTCATGACGTCTGCTTGTTACCTCCTTTTGTATAATGCTCCAGGTGTCAGGGCAAAACATCCTCTTATTTAGTATTAGATCAGGATCCTTCTGAGCTAATATTTTGGAATGTGTTTTCACACATACCCAATAGAATCATAGAATATCAGGGTTGGAAGGGACCCCAGAAGGTCATCTAGTCCAACCCCCTGCTGAAAGCAGGACCAATTCCCAGTTAAATCAACCTAAGAAGCAATATCTGTTGCTTCTTAGGAATACCTGTGTTTTAGCAATGCTAGCAATACTTTTGCCAAGATCATACATAGGACAGTGAACTTGTAAACATCTACTTTAATACATGGCCTAACGTTGGTTCACAGCCTCTGGTTCAGACCTCAGATCTTACACCAGGCCCAGTGCTCCAGGCTCTCTCTAGCTCTTACAGTGGGTGCAAAAGTGGTTGAAAGAACATAATCAAAGAGTAGTTATCAATGGTTCACTGTCAAACTGGAAGGACTTATCTTGTGGGGAACCAACAATGTTTTCATTAATGACTTGGATAATGGACTGGAAAGTATGCTAATAAAATATGTGGATGATACCAAGCAGGGAGAGGTTGCAAGCACTTTGGACCACAGAATTAGAATTCAAAACAACCTTGACAAATTGGAGAACTGGTCTGAAATCAACAAGATGAAATTCAATAAAAACAAGTACAAAGTACTTCACTTAGGATGGAAGGAAAAATCAAATGCGCAACTCCGAAATGTAAAATAACTGGTGGGGTGCTAGTACTGCTGAAAAGGATCTAAGGGTTACAGTGGATCACAAATTGAATATGAGTCAACAATTGTGATGCAATTGCAAAAAGGGTTAACATCATTCTTGGGTGTATTAACTTGAGTGTCATATGTAAGACACAGCAGGTAATTGCCCCACTCTCATTAAACACGAGTGAGGCCTCAGCTGGAATACTGTGGCCAATTCTGGGTACCACACTTTAAGGAAAGACGTGGACAAATTAGCAGGAGTCCAGAGAAGAGCAACAAAAATGATAAAAGGTTTAGAAAATGTGACCGATCAGGAAAGGTTAAAAAGAAGGGCATGGTTAGCCTTGAGAAAAGGAGCCACGGGAGAATGACCAGATAACAGTTTTCAAGTATGTTAAGGACTGTTGTGAGCAGGATGACAAACATGTTTTCCATGTTCACTGAAGGTAGGACAAGAAGTATGGGCTTAACCTACAGCAAAAGAGATTTAGGTTAGCTATTAAGAAACTCTTTAACTCTACAGGTAGTCAATCTCTGGAATAGACTTCCAAGGGAGGTCGTGGAATCCCCATCACTGGAGGCTTTTAAGAACAGGTTGGCCAAACAACGATATGGGATGGTCTAGGTATATTTGGTTCTGTCTCAGCACAGTGGGCTGGACTTGATGACTTCTCAAGGCCCCTTCCAGCCCTACATTTCTGGGAATGAAACAGGTTTTTAATTTGGTAGTCCTTTTGTCTACTTTGGTTGCTGGATACAAATTGTTATACTTTATATGCTTTCCATACCACATACTGTATTGAATGTTGGAGCTCTGGCTTTAACTCACAAAAGCACAGAAAATCATAGTTAAGAATCAGTTCTCCAGTGGTACCCAGCTATAACTATCCCATCATTAACACTATCCTATCTGCATCCTGGTGCCCATAAATACTGGACTGTTTATGATCAAGTTTGAGAGTTTTCTTGATTTTGTGGCTTAACATCATACCTTAAAAAAAAAAAATCTCTTAAAAGCATGTTAAACTCTGAAGATCAAGAACATTTTTCCAGTATAAATCTTCTACAGATCATTTTTTTTTAAAGCTTGCTTGTTGAAGATTGAGTGTGCAACATCACACCACAAAGTATATTTTAAATTACTCATCACCTTTCATCTCAAAGTATCTAAAACATTTAAAAGCTCACCACCAATGAAATCCAGTCATTGTGGGAATGGAGGGCTGCAACCACACAGAAAGCCAGCTCATAATGTGTTGTACAACGGTGGGCAGATGAACAGTTTGGACCATAGATACCAAAGCAAACTTCCATTCTTAGTAAGAGGGCCATGAAATCGAAAGTCCACACAAAGTAGACATGACCTCATTTTAAATCATTACTTTCTTTCCATCTGAACGCAATCCCTATCCACCATCCAGCGTAAACTACAAACTTCATTAAACTCAATTTACTGTATCTTATTTGGAAGGAAGAAGGGCTAAAGATCATCTAGGTGTCAAACTTTAAGCTTAGATACTCAGCCTTCCCCACCTGTGCCTTGGCTAAAAAAATAAACTAAGGTATACTGAGAACATATCAGCAGTAGGACTGAGAACATTAGGAACAGTAAACTAGACTAGTTTGTTTGAAATCTTCTCATCATAGAACATTAGCAGAAAATGCGAGCATCTGATTACAGAAACTCCAAAATCCCATGTGTTAACATGATCAATTTTTCCTATATTGTAGTTGAAGTGCTTTTAAAAGGCAGGATTCCCACAAAGAATCAGTCACATGAATGGTACCAGTGAGTTCAATTGGACTATTCACAAGTGTAAAGTTACTCAAATGCTTAAGTCTTTGCAGGACTTGGGGTGAGAATGAAAAAAGCAAACACTGTATGAAAAAAGAAAAGGAGTACTTGTGGCACCTTAGAGACAAACAAATTTATTTGAGCATAAGCTTTCATGAGCTACAGCTCACTTCATAACAAATTTATTTGAGCATAAGTTTTCGTGAGCTACAGTTCACTTCATCGGATGAAGAGAGTTGTGGCTCACGAAAGCTTATGCTCAAATAAATTTGTTACTCTCTAAGGTGCCACAAGTACTCCTTTTCTTTTTGTGGATACAGATTAACACGGCTGCTATGCTGAAACGGTATGAAAATCATTCCTTAATTCACTCATGCCTTAATTTAGTAATTATGGCAAGTCACTACCAAAAGAAAATAAAAATTAACAAGTCAACTTTAATTTTAGTTTTAAATTTGGGTCGGGTTGTTTTAACTCATTTTAATGTAAATCTGATCCTGGGAATGTTAACATTTTCTGTCTCTAATTATTGGCAAGGGATTCCTTTCCAGTACGTCAAAGAATTTGTTCAATTCTGAGGAATCGTGGTGAGATTGTGGTTACATTTTAAATTCCAGTGGATTCACAGACAGGAAAAGATTATTATGATGTAACGAGAAAGGTAGGCTCTATTGATCTTAATAGTCTAACATTTTAATATAAATCAGTCTTTATTTTGTTCCTTTTATTGTGGAACTGTATAGTGGTCCAAATCAAATGGGTGATTCATTATAAAAGGAATCTATTAGAGGATTAGTACCATACAGCAATCTTTTCATGGCTAGAATTGTCCTCTACAAACTGGATACGGCTGTTTAAAAATAACCCCCCACAGTTATAGACAAAAATTACAGGTCCAGAAATGATGATAAATGGTTCTAATTTACCAAATGTGGACGGATTGAGAGAGAATAATATACATTCACTTTCCAGCTCCCCCTAATGATGCAGGAACCATACAACCCATTTTAACTTTCTGTAACAAAATACTCAGTTTAACATTATTTTAAACATGCTTCTAGGATATGAATAAACACTATACATGAACATGAATGCTGAAAATATGGTTTCATTCTTCCATGACCCTACACTTACAAGTCCTTAAACAGCAACATCAAGTAAACAAACTATTAAGGAGACTGTATTTCTTTGCCATTTTACTCAAAACAGTAAAGAATTCTACAGTTATGGTAATCCATGAGTTTATCATAGCAGGTTGCAGATGTAACAGAATAAAGTCTTGTACAAAAAAGCAGTATTTACTCAACTGCTTTAAAATTGAAGTCCTCCAATGTTTAACCCCCCACCCCCAAAAACAAAACATAAAGAAGCGATTAAAATATTACTTTCCACATTAAAGACAGAAACAGAGTCCACTAAATGCCAGGTTTTTTCTACATACTTTATACAATGTAGTTCTATTTCTAAACCCATATTTACCAAAACAAAAGCATTATCAGAAAATTGGTAGTCTGGTAAAGTAAAACCTAGTAACTGTATTAAATAAATAGTGGTGTCTTGAGTTTGAAACACATGACATGATGGGAGAGGGAAAGTTATATAATTGTTTATGCTAAACAAGCAATCCAAGCTGTGAGGAAACATCTTGATTCTAAATGGCATTAGTATAACACGCTACAGCAGGAAGTAGTACAAGTGTTGAATATTATTGTAACCATAATAGTAAAAATAGAAAATCTGATATCTATTCAGTGGCCTGTTCAAAACCATTTGATGGTCTAAGTCCAGTTCCTAGAATACAGAAGGAAACATCACAAGACAAGTTCAGGGCAACTGCATCTGCATTTCCCCCCAGTGGTTCAGTAAGGGTACCCACTCTCGGCTTTCAGCTCCTCAGCTGGTGCCTCTCTTGGGTGGAGAGAGACATCTCTCTCTGTTTTGCCCAGAGTATTTCCAGGCTTGTCAGTTACCTTGCCTTCACTGTGTAACTTCCAGCACAGACAGGTTGCCCTAGAACACCTTCTTGCTTTCTCTTTCGATACAGATAACAGTATATATTGTTTCATAATACTATCATTGGTATTCCCTTTAATCCCTTTATTAACATATCTGAACACACTATTGCCCTAACTGCTTGTAGCGAGGAGGCGTGGCCTCCCTCAGACGCGGACACGGAGTGGAAGCCACAAGTTGCTGGGTGGGTGGAACCTGAAGGGCCACGCCCCGCAAGCCAGAAACAGAGGGGCAGGACAGGAAGAGGAAGCATAAAAGGCCAGCCCAGCAGCTCATTCAAGAGGGAGGTGTGGAAGGAGACAGATGCTCCTTCCCGGCTGCAGGAGTGGGATGCCAGAACCTCTGCTGCCCTGACGACCAGCCTGAGCTTCCAGAGAGCCCTGCCACTCCCAATGCTGAGGAGCTGCTACCGCTCCCTTGGCAAAGTATCCCAGGGAGACTGAGGGGGAGAGTAGGAAGCAGGCCAGGAGAGCCAGACTACTGTCTGGCTGTGGTGATGCCAGAAACACTGTCAGTGTGTTGTGGATAGATTTTCCGCTGACCCAGTGGCACACCACTCTGCCACTGTTAGGGCCCTGGGCTGTGATGCAGTTGAGTTGGGCGGGCCCGCGTCCCCCCTACCACCCCACCCCTGGGATGGCAGTCTAAGTTCCCTGTAAGCTGCGCAGTCACACAGCAGCCTATGTAGCGCTGCACAGGCGCTCAGGGTACCCGCCCAGCCAGGACCTGCCGCAGCCGGGGCAGGGGGCCATAGGCGCCAACTTCCCCTCTAGCCAGGGGGGACTCGACCCCCCCACCTCTTCCTCTAAGTCCCCGCCCCTGCCCCGCCTCTTCCCCCTGAGCGCACCCTGTCCCTGCTTCTGTCACACATCACCTTCATATTGGTGCACGTAACAAAATTCATTCTGCAGATGTGTGGGAAAAATTAAGAGGGAACACTGGTGGCAGTACTTCCCCTCCTTAAGCCAGGAGGCCTGTGCTCCTTGGGCATCCCTACTGGAGCCCCACAGACTGTGCTTGGTGCTCCACTCTGCAGGAGCCCCTAGAATGGGAGGATAAATTGCTACAGCTCTGCCTGATTGCAGGCCAGAGCCTTGACTGCTTGCCACCCCACTCTCTTTAAAGCCTGGTTGCAGGCCAGAGCCCAGACTGTTTATGGTGATGCCCCGCTTGAAGGCCAGGGCCCACTGAGAACTGCTAATTCCCGCTTTGTTTTTAATTCCTTTGGGAGAATACCCTAGGCAGACCAAACTGCGAGGAGGCATGGTCTCCCTCAGATGTGGATGCGGAGGGACAGGCATGCCAGTCTACACTGCTGCTGTGGCTAGTAACATCTACACCAAGTTATTTAAAATAACTTCAAATCTTTTCCTCAGAGGATCTTGAAAGTTCAGAGCTAATAAGTATATATTAAACACATTTTTGCCAATGTAAATAACAGCCAGAATTTCCAAAGTAAAGTTAGGCACCTAAATAAGTGGCCTGATTTTCAGAGGCACTGATCATCCTCAACTTCCAGTGAAGTCAATGAAAAGTGCAGCAACTCAGCACCTCTGAAAACCAGAAGACTCTTGTTTAGGTGTCTAATTTTAGAGGCACTCACATTTGAAAGTATTGGCCAATGTTTATTTAAATTATACTTTATTTGCTTCCAACCTGACTCTCCAGTGTGTTGACATACAACCAGAATTTCTTAAAAGCCTCCACAGATCTGCTAATAAAACATAGTGCCATCAGCAAGACTGCTGCTCACTTCCTTCTCATAAATCATTAATATATAAAACAAGAAACTGAAAATTGTACACAAGCTCAATGAAAAAACCTATTAGTCAGAGGCCAAAAGTGGGGGAAATTCATCTGTTCTCCTCCCAATTTTGCTCTTTGGAAAGTGGAAAAGCACCAGCTGTTTTCTATTTTTACCTGTGGGCTGGATTTTGCATTTGGCCTCCCTCCCTCCTAGACCATGTCCATTTCACTCTACTACTGCTCGGCCATATAGCCCAGGAAATATTTTTGTGCTACACAGATCACAAGATTAAGAAAAAACAATCAGAGTAAGCCCTTTAAGCAGTTTTTAATCCATAACAAGATTTTGCTCCATATTTTGTGATTATTTTCCTTAAGAGTCTTATTGAGGACTTTAGCAAAAACTTTTTTGAAAATCCACACTAACCATATTCATTAGATAACCTTCATCAACCATTAACATTTTCAAATATATTTTAATAGGTCAAAGAGGTACAAATCTTCTTCCCTTTAAGAAGTTATGCGGATTTGATACTGTTATTCTATCGTTAGACTCAGTTTCCTAGATCCAGAAGTGAGATACTCACTGGTCAGTATTTCTCAGAATAATATTTAGGTTTTGTGTTGTTTTATAAATATAGGCACCAGTTTAGCAACTTTCCAGCCTTCTAAACATCACTGGTCCTGGTGATTTAGAGTGCTTGAGTTTTATGGTGTTCCATAACTTCTTCCTTAAAGACTTCATTCAAATTTCCTGTGAAAATTGCTTAAGGAATAGGATTGATTCAAACAATTTATTTTACTTTTCTGCTACTTCATCATAGTCTTTAAATGCACCTCCAAACCCTGGCAACTTCACTAACAAATGCAGTCTTGTAATGCCCTTAATACACTTATTATGATATTATTACAGCCAGGAGAATTTCTTTAGAAACAAGGTGGTTTATCTCAAAAAGGATTTGGCCACTGAAAATAATTTAACGAAATAATAAACATTTTGTTAACTGAGACATTAGATCATGTCTGTTACCACATCGACCTTTTTGTCCTGAAGTCTAAAAATATTCTCCTTTCCTTCCATTCTCCCATATTTGACTACTCATTGATTCTGTCCTAATGAAAGCAGGTTATTCACAAAGGGTAAAATTTAATTCGTTAACTTTTATAAAATACTATCACTAAACTATTATAAAGTATTTCATGTTGTTTTTTAAACTGTATAATCCCTTATAAACAGGAACTATCATTTACCAACCAATCTGTATTATTTATAATTTTGGAAAGCTGCTTTTTTTATGTTCTCTAAAATACAAGTATTTTTCTCAATAGCAGTTAGCCCTGAAAATGTGCTCCACATAGACTTACTACTCTCTTAGCCTGGCTGCGTAACATCCCAAGATTTATGAGAAACAAAACTCTTTACAAATGTGTATTATAGTGTCATCAGTTTACTGACAGCTAGCTGAGCTGTGCGATGATGTCTTCTGGCTGCAAATATTTATAAAGGTAATAATTTCTAACTAACCTATCTAAATTGGCAAACTGCATTCAATCTTTTTGCCAATAATGGCTTTGTCCTTCCTTCATTTAAACTTAAGACACTTCAGGCTTAAGACAAGTCATTTACTTTTTGGAAGATTAAAGGAAATTACACAATGCTTTGGAAAATCAACGTAAGTTTCACCTTCCATAATCACCTTCCTCTCCCTGCTTGAAACTCACACATCATTGCTCTCTTCACTAATGTTTATGTACACACACACGCTAACATGTCTGAAAGAGGTTTCAAGACACCCATGTCAGCACTCATTTCACAAGTAAAAGCAAACAATCCTCATGGTAGTGGCAGTTCATAAAATATCCACTACACAGATCCTTTGGCTGAGGCAGTAAGGGCAAGGTAAGGAAGCGTGTGAAAGAGGGCATAGCGGGGCATAGCAGAATTGCTAAATCATTGAGGCATTGGCAAAGGCACAATGCTTTGAAATTTTACATTTAAAACATTGGCTTCAGTGTGTTAAGAAGTGGGAATTTACATGACATTGTACCTTTTATATATTTAATAAAAAACTAAAAAAAATTGTTCTTTTCCAAGGGAAGATGTCAAACCAACTGGGAGTTACAATATTCCCCTCTAATTCTGTCGCCTGTTTTACCCTACCACTATAAAAGTCTAAGGATTGGTACAATGATGATCCGTCCAGTTGAGAAAGGTCAAATGTAACTCCCTGGAGGGCTTCCTCACTGGCTCATAAATACAGAGAGATCAGTGCAGAACAACGTATGACCCTGTCCCCAGAAACTGGGGCTTCAGCCTTCCTATCTTTTTGGCTAGGTCATACAAAGGCCTCATCACGATTTTAGGAAAAAGTAGGGACAGGCCATCCATGGGGAAATCAAAGTTAAGATAGTAAGTAGATATCACCACCTCTTAAATCTATTAGTATTAAGAGTTTATCCTCCAGAACATTTGCTAAGAACAGTTATGATTGTGTCTCAGAACTACATTTTTGGGATACTGGATGCCTCAGGACAGGGCTTACAAAATTAAACTACTTACTAGCCAGAGTCTTGAAAAAAATGTACTTGTTTACTTACCCGCCCTGGGCAGGAATAATTCCTTCTCAGCTGGAGAAACAATGCCATCAACTACTGTAGAAGTTAAGCTTTAATTATAAAGAAAACTAAATTTCTAACTTTTATAGTTGTAAAGATAAACTTCACAAGATGAACCAAATGTGAACAAATGGAGTGCATTCTGACTATGCAGAAAGACAGCTCCCCATATCACTTCTGCTGCTTATATTTTTCCCAAGCCAGAGTTAAGTGAAAACTGAACAGAATACTGCCAGTTTTCACAGGTGCTATACAAAATCCTGGAGACAGCCATGAAATTTTAAAGAACTATCCCAGTTTCTTTGTCACTGCTTGGGAAAGCTATGAGCAGCAGCATCAGGAGCAAACACTGGAGCTGTTCACTGGAGAGGAGGACCCAAACATTTGAGTTTTGGAAAGGTGGGGAGTGAAAAAAAAGAGTAGTGGACACACCCCACTTTCACAGAAGCCAAGAGCCTGGTCAAAGGAAAAAGGAGCAGAGACCCTCTTCCTTCGTAACAGCAAAGCAATTGGAGTAAGAGGGGCTGGGTCACTCCCACTATCTATACCAGCAAACTTCATTCACTTAATACACCGCTAGTACAATTTCTACCACTGGCAGCAATGGTGCATTCTACAGGGTAGATGAAACTTCAGCTCTTTCACAAGGATGGTCTAATCCTAGTTTAAAAGGATGAATTATGACAGAAAAGTTTGCTTGTGTAGACGAGACCCCAGTGTCTATATTTTTTGGTCGTCCAGACACAAAAATAATTCCACAGACTGCATCTGCTGAAGTACAGAGCTTTGCCAAGCATCAGCACTATGAAATTAACATGATTCTTGTCAGTTTTACAGTGCTGACAAGATACTGAACAGTAGTGAGTCAATGTTAGAGCTAGGACTAGATTCAGGTCTCTTGACTTCCACTCTGGTGCCCTATCCACTGGACCGCATCTGGCAGAGTGGATTTTTCAAGCTTTTGCATGGATGGTTAGTAATGAGATACAGAGCCTACAGCTTCAAGAATCCAAGTTCAAATACAGCCCTGGCCTGGTGAAATGCTTCTGGAGGTCTTAGTCCAGATGCTAATATATAGGTGATGACATTACAATAACCAAAATTGGTGTCATTCCCGATAGTCAGCAGAGAGGCCAAGAACAGAATGGGCATGAAAACAGAAATAGCCTAACACTCTCCAAAGATGGTGTCTGTAGGCTGCTGCCTATGCTGTGGATAAATAGAAGACAGCGTCCACGAATGTCACTCGTACACTTAAAAAGAAAACACAATAAATTCACATTCAACATTAAAAACAAAAGAAAAACACTTGTACATGTTTTATACCATCAGTGAAAAGACTTGATAGTAAAGAGCAGTTCTGGATTGAACAAGAGCTGATCTACCATAGGCTGAAGTGTTCCTCCCGATTTCATACTCCATATAAATTAGATCGCCATCTGAACAGCTAGGTTGAATACGAAGTTAATAAAGGACAATTTCATGTTAGTGAACAGCACTTGTGGTTCAGGAATTAAGGCAAGGGAGAGGAAGTACCCTAATCCTTCTCTAACAGCAAGTTCCTAACCCATGTCAGGAGAAGTTTAAAGTTAAGTTTTATAATTTTGGGCTTTGAGGTAACCAAGATGCTAATATAATTTATCGTAGAAATCTAATAGTTAAGAAATGCAGGGTTCTAATGTATGCACAGGTAATGATAAAGACTAATAAACATGACAGATTATTAAATTAAGCTTCATAGAACACGACTGGTACTTAAAAATCCCATTTAACTGAATCTTCACTTAGGGCACATCTACACTACAACATTAAGTCAACCTATGATAGGTAGACTTACAGACACCACAATAATTATTGCTGTTTTTCATGTCCACACTACCCTCCTTCTGTTGGTGGTGTGCATCCTCACCAGGAGTGCTTCTACCAGGCTAAGGGGGCAGCACTGGGGGCTAAGAGCCCAGGCTCTGAACTGCATAGAGCTCCCTGCTCGGAGCCTGGATGCCCCTGGGGCTGCTGTCTGATTTCCCACTGCTGCCCAGGCTCCCTGCTGCTGCCCGGAGTTCTGGCTTCCTCCTGGAAGCCCAGCTGCTGCACAGATTCTCAGCTCTTGGGTTTGGATCCTATGGGCAGCCTGGAGCCCTGGCAGCAGTTGGGCTCCCTGTGGGGAGCCCGGCCTTGGCTCCAGGTGGTTAGCTCTGCAGGGAGTCCAGGAAGTAACTGGGCTCAAGGCTGGAGCCCCCAATGTTGGATCATATTAAAGAAGTTCAGTATTAAAATCACAAATGAGTTTGATTCCCCATAGTTTAAATTCCAGGGTATTACTAATTAAGAGGTCTCTTAGTTTTTGGTACTGTTTCTCTCCCTCTATGTGTGAAACTTGCAAGCTGCTAATTGTGTTAGTACATTCTAAGACAGAGTCTGTTCTCAAAGCAATTCACAGAGAGAGAGAGACTCAAAGCAATACTCTAACAACAGAAACAGCACCCAGAGACTCCCCGCCCTTTTGTTGTATTAACAATTGTGATTAAAATAGAGATAGAGGATGTATGTGGATGGATGCTTGGTGTGGATAATAACTGAATGATCAGGGAGGTGCCAGCCTAAGAATCCAGTGTCCATCGGCTGAAGAAGGCGTCAAGTGGAAATAACCAGAGGACCCCCCGGAGGGCAGACTGGAATCCACCCAACAGCCTCAAGAATGGGAGAACCAAAGAACAAGATAACATCTTGGAGCCGTCAGGAATGTGCTATCTGCTGATTGATTCAGCAACAGCATGATGAAGCAATTCCCATAGACTGGCATAGGAAGAAATTCCTATAAAAATAGACTCTAAAAAGTGAGAACTTTGGGGTCTGATTCTGCAAACCAACTTCCAGGAGCATCAGATGAGCATCTGACAAGGCCCTGCTCCCTCCTCAGGTCCAGGCCACCTGGCCAGTGGCTTGGCATGAGCAACTCTAAGGCTGGTAACTATAATAACAACCTTGCAGAACCTGTGTGTGTGTGTGTGTGTGTGTGTTTGTATGAATGAATGTGTGAATGAATATGAGATTGAATGGAATGTTATAACTAGAACTAACTGCTTACTATGATTCTTTCTGTATTCACAATAAATGTGGTATTTTGCCTTTTCCCCTTTAATAAGATCCTGCTGGTTTTTATTTTATTGGTACAACACCAACACCTGCCCCGGGGCGACAGTCCCATCTGTGAACCGAGTACTAGGTTCATAGCAGGGAGCCTACTAGCCTTTCTTGTCAATTTCACCGCTCCAACGCAAAGTCCTGAAATCAACAAGAATAACAGCCAAACAGCCAAAGTAAGTAGTTCAGTGTCTACACAGACAACTGTCTCGCCCTAACTACACCAACATAAGCCTTACGCCTCTCGTGGAGGTGGAGTTGTTATGTCAGTGTAGTAGGGCACTTACATCAGCTGGAGCAAGGCTGAAGTGTAGACACTATTAGTAGTGCTAATGTAGTGTAGACATAATTATGTTGAAGTAAGGCCGCTTTTGTCGATCTAAGTCTGTAGTATAGACCAGGCCATAGCCTCTTAACTGTCAGCATTCCACTAAACCAGCTTGTAGTCGAAAGAGAGCCTGAAACATGAGGACTGAAGAGATCTGGACAAAAGTAGCAGTCAAGTCTTGCTGATATAAAGCAAAGTTAGCAAAAGTCAGGTTGTGAGCAGAAGTCAGGCCCTGTAACAAAACATGCCTGCTTGCAAGGTCACAGAACCTGGCAAGAACAGGACTGGCATTGCCAAACAAAACACATTCCGAAGAAGTACTCGGCACAGGACACTCATGCAAACACATTCCAGAAGGGTGGTACCAGAACACCCTGGTACAGAGTTATGGTGTAAACACACTCTCCAAAGATGATACAAGGACACACTGACCCCCTCTTAAGGATAAGGTTAGGGTGACAGGGTGATAAATAAAGATGTTTTGATCAAACCATCATGTACAGCTTGGGTACCACTGATCTATTCTGACATCATAACACAGGCCATAGAAACTCTCCTAGAAAGGATTAAATGGGGTTAACTAAAGCTTTGTCTACACAGTTTTTGCACCAATATAACTAAATTGGTAGGAGAAGCAATTTAGTTAAATCAGTGCAATCTTTGGGTGGATGCAATTATTCCAGTATAAAGATGGCATTCCAATATAATTATAAATAATCTATGTTATTTTTTCCTCTGATTTTAGTTAAATTGGTGCAAACATTTATCACATATAAACCAGTGATTCTCAATCTTCTTGGGCTCAGGACCCATTTGTAAACCTTGATGGCCTGTCACAAGCCAGTAAATAGCTTTAGTACAAAACTCGCTTACAGTATATTCTTACCCATGATATATAAATTTACACATTAATATAATGCAGTACTAAATAAGTACACATGCATAATATAGTGACTGCACTGGTTCCACGGGGTTGGACAGGCTCGGCTTCCAGCTCCAGATGTTGCAATCTCCGGGTTTGCAGTGCCACTCAGGTTTGGCCAGGTCCAGCCAAATTTGCGAGCGTGGTGTTGTGGCCTGACACATGGGGTTACTCATACAAGTTTGGCCCAGTTGGCCCTCTCATCTTGAAATGGAGCACCTGGGCTAAATGTGAGTGGGGCTGTGACCCCGTGCACCTATGAATCAGGAAGTCAAGCCCAGCCAGCCCTGAAGAACCAGTGCCACAAAAGCCACTGCTGTGAGTCGAATGTGGGGAGGGCTGTGCAACCCCCCCCCCCCGCCCCCCACTCCAGGACCCAGCCTTCTTTCCTTCCCCACAGGGCCTCCCATGTGCCCCTTTGACACATTCTGGCAACCCACAAGTTGAGAAACCCTGGTGTAGATAAGACCTAAATCATAAAATTGTTCCCCAGATGATATGACATGTCTTTTGACTTCTAGTAACATATTCATTTGAAAACAATGAGTAAGAAAGACTAAAACACCTGAAGCATTGAAGGTGAACCTCTGAGTCCATCACATTTGTCTAACAACATTTGATACCACGGCAAAGTAAAACAAAGAAATGTTAATACAAAAATCAGTAATGAAATTTCTCTAGCACAGCACTATAGAAGGAAACAGACCAAAGACTGAAGATTATATTTTACTTTATAGTCAAACTATTAGAGTAGTGGCCCAAGCTAGACAAATTCTCTTTTTCAGGAAATAATTCAATATACGAAAGGAACTGTTAAAGGAAACCATGATTTAGTTAATGGCTAACTCTTTCTTACTAAGATTGATGTTACTATAAGAAAATCATCAGTTGAAATCTGCCAGTGGAAAAAACCGACTTACTATCATAGTAACATAAGGCAGCTCATTTACAGAATTTCAAACAAGTTACTTACTGCTTTGACTCATGGTGACAAACCTCCAGTGTTGGATCATTATAAATAAAAGCTGCTTCCAGATCATTGACTCTTACTCTGTATATTCTGCATTGTTTACTGTTCAGTTTGATTCTATTCAGGTTTGCAACCGTGGGAAATATAGTCAGTTCCACATAACCCTATAAATATGTAAACCAATATCATCATTTAATTATGCAGTCATATTCAAAAACACAATATAAAAGTATTTCTTTCTATTAATTCATTCTATTCATATTTTTAAAAGGGACACCACAGTCAAACAATAGATCCAAATGCTAATTTTTTGTTTAAAAAAAAAGAAAGAACAAAGTTTCATAAAACTTATAACTTTTGAAAGATGAATATTCTCATGTGTATTACTGGAGATCATTTAACTTTTTTTTAATTGACTAGAATTCATGTTGATGGTGTCCCTTTTAATTAAACAAATGATTGTACCTAACTCATAATAAAACTGGATTCCATAAGATAAAGCTTTTATAATCCTCCAAGGTGATCCACACAGGCAGATTTGTGAACTCATTCAGAGCTCCATTAACTTCAACAGTGTTCTGCATTGCTGCCAGGGTCTGGCCATTAGTCCATATGGATTCAGGATCAGGGCATAAATCTCTACTATTCTAACCCTTAAATAAACAGTGGCATTAGCTGAAATTGTTATTGTTTATTTTTAGAGGTATGAAAGCCAATTTTAACCAGCGTGGATAGAAATGATTTTGAGGGGGAGGGAACAGATTTTTTTAATATAAATCGGATTTTTTTATTTTGTTATTTAAATTATAATTTTAAATAAGCCTGTGTAAAATGAAATCTGAATTTACCACAAACTATGTTAAGGCATAATCTTATTATAATCTCTTAAAACATTTTAAGGTAACATTTTTATTTGGCATGTATAGTCCAAATGAAATTAAAAAGACTTGAATCTAATTCCAAATAAATTCAGGCACAAATTACTGTCCATCTTGCATCTGTATATCTGAAATTCATATGAAACCACAGTTCTGTTTGGTCTCATTCCCTTGGGCAAAAGAGTCCTGTAACAGGCTCCTAGTCAGACCATAAAAAGCGCAAAGAAGTTACAGAGCATAGGCAGCTTTCGTGCAGTTATATTTCCTCAAAAATACAGAAGAAAATCTTGGTTTTGGATATGACCTTTAATATTTTTGTAAATAATATACTTACTACAACAGACTTTCTCTGAAAATTTATGTTGTTGATGCAGACTACCTGGTGGGTTGTGCTGGAAAAAACAAAAACATTTAAAATAAGAATATAGACAAATAACATATCAATGTCATTTCTCATGTTTCTTTAACTTAGTTAAAAGAAAATCTTAGTTGAACAATCTTTATATCATGTGTATGTCTACATACATAGATATTGTATACATATTATACTCAGTGTGAAAATATGTGTACATAAACATAAGGAGAGAATTTATGGCATGAAGGTCTTATCTGCATGAATGACCACATACAAGCAATGAAATGGGAATTATGCAGGGCATCCCAAAGGTGTCACTAAAACCATCAAAGCATCACACCATCATATAGGCTGTACACACATACGCTACAAGGAAAAATATAGTTTGAACTGTTTTGAACAGCTTTAAAATATTGTACTGGAATTATTTTTGAATCTTTTTGTCTGTTACCCCAAATACAATAACGAAGGGCTCAGAGGAAGTTATGAAAGCTCTAACAATTACCTAAATAGCTTTTCAATATGTGAAATGTCAATTATTAGAGTACAATATCACCAACTATATAAAAACTGACTGAGTTCTATCCCGGCCAGGCTGCAAGAGAATAGGACTGGCTATTGCCTGCTATGGACCTCAAAGAGGCATAATTGCTGGGGAGGAGGGAGGGAGTGGATAGAGGGCATAAGGAGTAAACATTTCTCTGGCAAGATGACTCTCTCATCATATATACAAATCCTATACATGAAAGAGCAAGACACCCAGCTGTCCTTTAGGAAACAGCACTTGCTTCAAGCATTGGAAGGTCCTGAGAAATAAACATTTAAAGCAATGGTATACCGCCACAAACTCTGCAGGCAGATCTTTGCATATCTGCAAAGATCATGCAGGATTGAGGCCTGAAATATTTTTTACCACTTTTTCCTTTGGTTGGTACTACAGAGCACATACAGCTATGGAACAATGAACAGAATTCTATACTGGTCCATGCATCGTAAGTAGCACTGTTAACTAAGTTACAGCTGAAAAATCTTTATACATGAATTGGAAAAGACAGAGCTTTCCTTCCAGATATCATGCTGAGTCTGAAGAGTAGATAATTAGAAAAAAATATTTTACATTAAAATGGTGAACATTTGATATGGAATCACTGGAACAGGGAAACCCACAATGCATTTTTAAAGAGTAAGATTTCAGAGTATAACTGAATGTTCAGCAATAATTTTAAAGCATCCCTAAATTACCCCTGTACAGCTTCATTTGACTTTACTTTAAAACCAACCATAACGGTCAACTTTTGGTCAGCGTACAGCCTACACGACAAAGCTTTCAGATTACATAATACAGAGAATGAACACTAATCTCAAGCACGCAAAAGAAATACAAAAATTAATACTTATAATTTATAAGGTCTTGGGCTCTCAAATCCCTTGTCTCCTTTCTTCCTATTCATCCTGCACAGCAGCACTTAACTGTTGAGAGTCAAATATGCATCAACTTCGTCCTCATTAGTGGTCTTTGGATGGGTGGTTTGATTTTTCCCCTTGTCAAGTTCCCTTTCATTACTGTTCTATCACCAGTGGATCTAAGACTCCCAAGATTCAGTCATGGCCAGATCAGAGAAGCCGCAGTTATAAAGTCAACATACAGTCTTCTTATTTATACTATGTGTGTGTGACACACAATTCCCTTCCACAGAAGGTACAAGGAGGTGACAGATCTCCTGCCTCCCTCACCCTGGAAGCTACACAATCTGAGCTGCTAAATGCAGAGTGGAAATAGGTGTTGCAGGCCTGCTCCTCAACAAGTGATGGACTTTGCTGGGGGAGGTCTGGGAACTACTGATGGTGATGACCGGGGTGAGGGGTTCATGCTCCTGCCAGTGCAGCCTCCTGCTGGGTCAGCAGGGGCTGCTGCTAATAGGTAGGTGGGAGGGGGCTGCTGAGGCGTTCGCTATTTTTAGGCGGGAACGAGGCGGCCGCTCCCGGGCTCTTGGGGGTGGGGGAGTCGGCGGCGGGGCGGGCGTTGCTTGGCGGTGTCGGCTGCTGCCAAGAGGGGATGGGGCAGGTCGGGGGCTGCTCTGCGGCCCCTGCCAGGTGGGGTGCCGTGGGGGCACGGCTCGGCTGCAGCCCTGGGCGAGCAGAAGCCGCTCCTGACTTGGTAGCGCTGGGGTTATGGCTCCTAGGCGCGTGGAAGCTGCTCCGGTGCCTGGCTGGGGGCTGCCGCCGTTCCCGGGGCAGGGGCTGGGCTGGCGGCCGCTGCTCGCCGGCGGCGTGTCTCGGGGGCGGCTAGGCGCTAACCCGCACACACACAGCAGCTCGGGCCCCTGGATGCAACTGCGTCCCAGCGCTCAGCAGGGCGGGCGAGGCGCTGCCTGGGCCCGTCCAGCGTCCGCCGGATCCACACCGCCAGTAAGCCCTGCAGCAGCTGCGGCCGCCATTTTGTTGGTAACCTTTGAACTTCCGGCAGTTGAAAGGTCAAGGCTGGCTTAAAGGCTTTTAAAAAAACCCTCTTTTCCATCGCCCCCTGTGCGGCGCGACCTGGAGGAATCTGAGCGAGACAGAGAAAAGGACGGGGGGGGGAATCAAAATTATAGCGATGAGCTTTTCGGCCGGATTGCGCATGCGCATCTCGCCCGTAACCTCGCAAAGCGGCCCGGCCGTGAGCAACTCTGGGAGGCGCGTGCGCAGTGTTTGTGCCTGGAGCTCCTGGTGGTGGTTTGGGAAGGGGTGGGGGCAGGGAAACAGGGATGTGCACTGTAAGGACAGGCGGTGGGACCCACCTGCCGCATTTCCCGAGCCCCCACTCTCGCTCGGGCGTCTCACACCATTTCCTGCCCAGTTCCTTATCCACTGGGCGGCTTGGCTGTGCCCCATTGGCGAGGGTGGAAATCTGTGTTAGGCGATGCCTCGTTTCCACCGTCCAAGTAAGGCTGGGGCAAATCTTCAGCAAAAACGTTTTCAGTGGGGAAGAACTATTTTGTGACTCTTTTTACTAAACGTGGCTTTGTTTTTTCGGGGTGGGTTGTGGGGCGGGGTTGTTTGTGTTTTTGAAAGAAGTGTTGGCTTTTCGGTTTCGGGAAGACTTAAAAATGAACACCTGAAAAACGAAATATTTGGGAGTGCTGCCGCACTGCCTCGCGGGAGTAGTAGTTCTGCCCTCTCACGTCCTGTTCTCGCTGGGCTGGTTGGCTGGCTTGCTTCTTCCATGGTGTGCAGCCCTCCCTCTCCAAGAGAGGAGACTGCTGTTGTATCATGAAGGATGTAGTCTGACCTATAGCAAATGGGAGAATGAGGCACCAAACTGAAATGTTTTAGATTTTAGCTGGAATATTTGTTCTTGTATTTCTGCTCGATTATCAAAATTCTATTGAAGATTTAGATGTAAACAATTTTGTTGCAGGTTTCAGAGTAGCAGCCATGTTAGTCTGTATTCGCGAAAAGAAAAGGACTTGTGGCACCTTGGAGACTATGCTCAAATAAATTTGTTAAGCTTTCGTGAAGCATAACTTCATCGGGTGCATTCAGTGGAAATTACAGTGGGGAGATTTTTATACATAGAACATGAAACAATGGGTGTTACCATACACACTGTAAGGAGTGTGATCGCTTAAGGTGAGCTATTACCAGCAGGAGAGCGGTGGGTGTGGGTTGTGGGGGACCTTTTATAGTGATAATCAAGGTGGGCCATTAATCAGCAGTTGACAAGAACATGTGAGGAACAGTGGGGAAGGAGGTGGGCTCCATTTGTTTTGACCAGCTCTAATGGTAAGATGTGATAAAATTGCAATAGTGGCCAACTCTTTTATCCTGCCCCACAGGGAGCCTGATGGGAACTAATCCTATAGTGAAACTTGGCTCCTAATACATTTTTGGACAAACGCTAACCTTAATTCCCAGAGCTGGCTTCGGCTGTATAGTTTGTAAAATCTCATGATCAAGTTAGTAAAAGGTATTGTTAACTCCTTGTGATATCTGCAGCGATTCTTCGTGGTGGACATTTAAGTTAAGGCCAGGATGGGGAGGTTGTAAAACAATTTCATTCCCTTCTGATCCTGCCTAATGACAATGGCTGTTTCTACCATCCTCTTCATGTCAGATCCTCCCAATGCTGTATTTTATATGGATAACTTAGGTTTCAGAGTAACAGCCATGTTATGTGATTTATATGCATAACTTAGTGATAGAATCTCCTCACTCCCATCTCCACTCAGAAAGGCACTCTGAGCCTGACATTCAACTAGTGTGAGAAACCTGTTATTTCTAGGACAACTAACTTGTGTATTTATTCACTTTCAGTCTGTAAATTTGAAACTATCATTTTGTTATGCTGAAAAGGGTCTAAACTAAATCATCTTCCATAAGGAGTTTTGCCTGCACAAAGAATGGAGCATCTGGTTCATACATTTTTCTGTGCTCATGGCATTATATAGAACTATCCCACTACAGTGAATGGGACAAGTTTTACTTAGGAGAATGAAATTCTTGAAACTGCCTGTCATGAGAGCATGTACATCAAACAGAATTGTCGAACTAGGGTGTCTAGTTTGGAAACTAAAACCCTATCTGAGCATCTAAATGTAAAAATTTTGGCCCTAAGTTTGAGGACATCTCTTTTACATTGCTATTCTAAATGTCTGCATGCTTCACAGAAGCATGAATATTTGCTAAGCTGTTAGTGTCATGTAGAATGTATGTAGATATGATGTCCAAACATTGTAAGAAACAAATTCCTACCACTGTATTGAATGCTATTTTAATCTCAGGTTATAGGTATATCCATGTGCAGTCATGTCACAAATATTGCTTGTTAGCCTCTGGTGTGTTACAATATATGCTATAATTTATCCATGTATTAAAGTATCTTAGCAACAGTTCATGGAAGTATTATATTCTGCAATATTCAGTTACAACTCCTTTATTTACAAGTGTTAATCTTTTAAAATGTTCACAATTCCTTACAGTTCATAAAATGTACAAATCTGACTTGAGTAACTTTCTTTATACTTGCTCAACCTTAAAATGCATGGAAGCAATTAATTTTAGAAACATAATTAAGACTAGTTTTTACAGTCAACCTACTCATAGAATTCTACTGTATAACCTTTGAGTAATTTTTAAACAAAGCCTATAATATAGTAAAAGAGTAGATCAAGTGATCACAGCAGAATGAGATACAAATACAATAGACAAGGAAGGGAATGACTGTTGCATGTGTATTTTTGCTATCATATGCTGCCCTCATAACTGAGTGGGTGTAGGGAATCTAGTTTAAAAAGTACTTTCACGTAAGACGATAACTCAGGGAGGGAGGCTATGTAATAGCGATCACTGGAAGTGTTCAAGGAAAGATAAGACAAATGGATGAGTAGTCAATGGAAATCTGATTTTCCTACAGTCATTAAATAGTAAAGACTAGCTAATCCCATAACAATAGTTATTTTGAGAATGGTGGATTAATCACCAAAATCTAGTTTACATATTTGATTCAAATAAAACCCACAAGTGAATAACTGCTGTATATGAGGGCTGATACAGACTAGGTAAATTGCTATAGGAAACTATATGAACATCTGTATGTATAATATACAGCTCACTCTTTTCTCTGAATTTGAGAAAAAGAAATACATGTACTGTGTATTTCATTCAGCCCCCTGTTGCTTGGCCCTAGTCCTCATCTCCTCATGTAATAGTACATATAGTCCTTTAGGTGCAGTAGTGGGCAGTGTAGTGTGTGGTCTATTTGTGAATACATGAAATTCTCTCCATGATATTAAATATTATATTATGGGACAAAGCTGCTGTGCTTAACTACATAAGGAGTTCATTAAAAGCAAGCCAGCCCTATTTTTTTCCTAGTGGTGACACTAAAAGTTTCTTCGCAGTTTAGATTAGTTGTGTTCCCAGTAAGCTCTTTGTCATGTTTCCATTAGTTTAGGATGAAAGCTATTGCATATAAGGTGTTACTGAAATCTTTATTCTACCGTCTCTTTAATTTCCTCTTTCCAAATCCAGGATTGTTTTGACTCCAAAAGACAGCTTGTTTTCTGTTTGTTAGTCTGCTAAAACTGATCAAGTAAATTATATTCTTATTAAAGTCAGCTGACAATGAATATTATACATTCATTAAAGAGTATTTAGACAAATCTGATTGATCAGTTCTCTTGGTAACAAGATCATGGCTTCCTCCTACTTTCCAGAAGATCTCCATTATCAAGTAAATTTAAGTACACAGCACTGTAAATTTACATGGTGCTTTACAGAGTAAGACATTTATAATCCACAGGATGAGTAATTTTATATTAAGCAATTAAAAATGTTGACCCTTAACATGCTGGCCAATCCCGTTTTATATTTTTGTGTTGAGGTCTTGTGTGGGAGAATGGAGCTGCTGTGAGGAAAGAACAAAAGTTTAGACTCCTGGGCCCCACACTGCTCACTTCAGCCCTTTATTGGGAAGAAAAAACAAAAAAACCCCACACTCCTGCTTCACTATCTTAACAATTAGGGTATATAGTTCCTGGAACAGAACCCCCAAATTCTGCCCTGAAGACCCAATCTGTGGAGAGTTTGAGATTTATTGTTCACTAAGGCCTTTTGGCATCCATATTACATTGGGGATATTCTCGCAAAATGGAAAGACTATCCTTCAATTAAAAAAACGCACACAGAGAAGCTATCTGACTGCAGAGAGGAGGTGGTGCTGGAGTTTATTCAGCTCTTACATTAGAATTCTAAGGATAAGTATACCCTATTTTAAGGTTAGACCAGGTTATTTTATAGCACATTTGTTCCTCTCTCTTCCCCTCCTTTCCCACTCATTGGCACATTATAATGTGTGGAAGACCACATGATGGTTATATATGAATGCTTTAGGTGCATTCACATCTTAAATAACAAGCTACCTAAAGTATTACAATAATATTTCCCTTTAACACAGATTTGCAAAGCTGTCAAATAGCAACCTGGATCGCACAGGTTTACTAAGAACAAATGGAAATCCAGTTTTAAAAAGCCTTCAACATTTAACTTGGCAATATTACAAAGAGTAAATGCTTCACAGCTCTACATTTCAAAAATATTTACATTTGGGTGGAAGTGTTGCAGAAACTTTTTTCTAGGGTTTATATATATTTTAGGTATGCACTACAATACTACAAACAGTTTAATTTACCACTTTTAAAAATAAGCCTTCTGGTATATTAACTTTATACTGACAATATTCCAGTGGTGAAGAGCAGGTTACAGAAAATGTTGCTGAGTCTATACCATGTCTGAGTAATTTGAGGCATCCTCTTAGCCTGGATTTTACAGACCTGTTAGTATTATGTAACTTAAGGGAATTTTTGCCAATAGTATTAATGTTCTGGGTTCTTGACAATTTAAGTGCCTCATAATTCTGTTTCATGTTATCCACATTCAAAGACATGAACCAGAAGGACCACTTTTCCAAAGGCCTGACCTGTAGTCCACAGTGGAAATGAATAATTCACTGATAAGGCCAAACTTCTCATTTTACACACACAGCTCAAAACACTAATATTGCTTATTGGTAACTAGGACGCTCTGACAGTTCAGTTTTTATAGCAAACAAACCAAGTATTCCACTTTGCTTTTGAAATACTATATTCAGTACTGTCACTGGAAGTAGACTTCTTTTATAAGATAAATGGGGGGAAAATGACTGCTGTGTAGAAAAAATAAGTTTTCTCTGTAATAATTTTCTATTGGACTTTACTAACCTATCAGCAGACTTATTTAAAAAGAGTATGTGCAAATATTTTTGCACAAAGGGAAAGTAAAAATACTGAGTTTACTTTGCTTCTAGAATTTTAAGACAAACTACAAATTTCAGTTCAATACAAACAAATTTGTAGGTCTTTCTGGTTAAGTGGTGGAAACTAGATTCCAGCAATGTGTGTTTTTAGATTTTGGTAGAGCAATTATTTCCACAAAGATCTAAAATAAATCAAGAATTCCACCGTCTTCGGCATACAGTACTACACTTTTTTTTTTAAAGCTGACCGGTCTTTCACAACCGTGACATTTCAAATTAGTTGATATTGCTACATAATTAAATCTGGTATGAACACCATCAGTTGTTATTCCTTGATGTATTCTTGATTCTTAAATAATGTCATTTCTTGTTATGAGATGGGTCTTCTAGAGTTATAAACTTTGATGCCATTCTGCATGGAAGAACGAGCATATTTGGTCAGAAGTGCACCTACTGTTTGCTTCTCTGCACATAAGTCTCTGGAGAGAAAAAGAAAGTAGTGGTGAAAACACTCTTCAGTAACTTTAAAAAAAGGTTATTAGGACACAGTATTTCAGGACTGAGTACAAACTGTTTCAGTAACCGATTTTCCTAACGTAGCAATCAGCCTGACTAGAGTGTTGCTTAATAAGCTATTGGTGTGCTTCTCCCAAAATTCTAAAATTCATCTAAAATTCATACCTTGGCATAGCTTGCTGCATTTATGTAACTCCCAAAAGCATATTACATGGTTTACAAAACACAAAGATGGTTCCTAACTTGAATATCTTACAATCTAAAAGGCAAAAGCCTAATTCTGTTCTCCATTACACCAGTATAGCTGTTTACACAACAGAGCCTATGCTGTCATAGCTGTATCAGCATAGCCCCCTAGTATAGACTTAGACAACATCGGGGTTTTCTGTCAGTGTAGCTACCACCTTCTTGAATCATGTTAGCTACATCAACAAAAATATTCTTCCATTGACAGAGCTGCATCTATACTGGGAATTTTGTTGGCGTAGCTATGTTGGTCGGGAGTGTAGGGTTTTTTTTCACACCCCGATGGACATCGCTATACCGATAAGTTCAGACCAAGCCTGAGTCAATGGAGTCACTTCAGATTTTACTCTAAACAGCAGAATTTGGCTCAAAGCTCTGAGGCAAGGACCATGTCAGACCAAGTGTGTCTGCTTGTACATTGCTTAGCCCAACAAGGCCCAGAGCTTGATTGTATCATGTGAATGTTATGTCAATTTTGAACAATCCAAAGGACTAAGGGAAAGGATGAAACATGAGAAGTAAGACTAGAGTGTAGTTCTGGAATTAAGTTTGATTTTACTGACTTTAAAAAGAAAACTAATTTGGGAGATATGATGTATAAAGGAAAGTTGAAGTTTTTTAGCCTTGTCTCTAAAGTCAAATATTTACTGCTAATCTCCTTTCAATTTTGCCTCCTTTTAAATATTTCCTGACTAAACTCTTCTAATCCCTTAATCTTCCACTAGTCTGGCTGTCCCTTCTCAAGACTTTGGTCCAACACTCACTGTGAATTCACACTCTTAATAATCTGCAAGTGAAAAGTTGAGTTACATAACTTCCAGTTAAGATTTTGATTTCAAGATAGCTCATGTGGATGAGTCACAAAGTGTTACTAATAGGAGAAAAGGTCTACTAGGAGACAGTTTATAACTTTTAGCTTTTTATCCTTTGGAAAATTCTACCCCCACTGAAGTGAAAGTCAATACAAAACTTCCATTTAGTTCAAGGGGCCCCAGGATTTCACCCTCACTATTCACATAGTAGAGATAATACTTCTGAATGACTATACTGTAAGTATATTTTACTCATTTAGAATTTGCAAGAAAAATCTAGCACTTTAAGGTTTTATCAGCTATAGTTGCCCATGATGCAACCAAGTATACTAGAAGTACTATGCAAGTGATTATGTACTTACTGTACTTTAAAACAGTATTATGCTTAGTAGTGAACTACTTACTGAATATATGGGGTAATGTCTGCTTCTGTCCACTTTTCCCGAACGGTAAATAGCCTGTTGAACCTTTCCTGGTTATCCTCAGGTAAGTCTTCTACTTTTAGCAAGAAGATAGTCTCTGGTCTTGAGTTTCTATCCAACAGAGCCAAACCCTATTGGGACAATAATAGGATGACACAAATTTTAACGCAGAAAACATGATCAAACCTCCCGTCTCTTGGCATATCAATTTGTGTTACTGTTGACATTTATCTCAGTATTTTTAACCCCTAAACTCTGAGTAGCAGCAATACTAGAAGGAAAATTGAAACCTTCACAATACCTGCAATCGTGAAGGAGGTAGTTCTCACATCCCTTAAGGGAGGGGAACATGTAAAAATACACAACTTGATATCCCACTACCACCTTCAACAACATTTATATTGGTTACAGCATGCTAGAATCATTAAAGGCTGTTCTACAGTATGTTGGACTTCTAGTTCTGTCTACACTGATAGTAATAGACTGTAGATTTGAAATTTTTCTTCTATAGCTATGTGTATCAGGTCCAGGGAGACAGCTAGGAGAGCACTGTCATGCTCCTTCCTACACTGCTGAGGTCCTAGGCAGTTTCACTTTTCAGGAAATGCCTTGTAAATGCTTTAGTGCAGGACTATAATGCTTCTCTCAGCTGCTGGCAAATACAGTTGAAATAAAAAATAAGAAGCCGGTTGTTCATGATTCATATACAAGTCCTACACAATACAGCAGTAAGAACATCCTGCTAATACATGAAACCGAATCCACTAGTTTAGTTTTTACCTTGAGCTGATCCAACCTTGTTGTCAGCCCTTCGGGAACACTTTGTTGCCATACTTCTTGAAACTCTGAGAGATTGAATTTAACTGCATTTTGCAAGAGCATTTGTGCTGTAGCTGTGCATATTTTATCTGCATTCATTTCAAAATAAACTTCATCTGTAAAGGGAAAAATAAATTACACTCACAGGTTCTTACTTGCATTGGTATCAGGACATTTCTGTGCCTCAAGTTTCCCATCTACTCTGCAGTCTACCCCTCCTGGCAGGGTAATTTGTGCCTAAGTTTCCCCTCTGGCTGGTTAAGTTAACCCTCTGGCTGGTTGTTTTATGCTCTGGCTAAACTAAAGTCCCCTCCCTTCCCAGGTAAACAAGAGTCAGAACAGAAACAAGTACATCCTTAGTCCTCTCCTAGCCACAGCTTTTAGCCCTGTTGATCAGGACTAACATCAATAGACCTGCACCCTCCTCAGGTGAAACAGTCCTTTTACCTCCCCTGCCACCCCCATCCCCATCCCTTTCACTCTTGTTTATGCAAGTCTGATATCAACAGTTGTTTGCAGTCTCTGAGCTAAACAGTTCAGTAGTCCTTTCACTTCCCCAAGGGCGGTATCCTGGTCTTCTCCCTTGATACAGGGTAGTGAAGAGGGTAAGGTGCACTTTCTCCCACTCTCTGAAAGACCTAGTTGAAAGACCTAGTCCAAAGCCCATCGAAAAAAAGAATATGTGCGAACCCTGGGTTTCAAGTTTACCTGCTTCACCTTCTCCCTTCCCAAACTCCTCCTGCATCCAAGTCCTCTCAGACTTCCAGGCCACTTCCTTGGGCTCAGACAAACCAACCCCTCCCATGCACCTTGTCTAGAGATATCCCAACAGTCACTGCTGCAATAGCGCCATTTCCAACGCCTTTAATGGAGAGCGCCACACCAGGTCTTGCCACTTCCGTGGTCTCCGCTTATGCAAGTAGAGTGCCTTCTATAGCTCTGCCTTTCCCAACACTCATTCCAACCCCACATTATGAGCTGAAATCAGAAACACCCATGTTGGGCCTATAGGCCTCTAAGAGCCACTATGCCCTACTACACAAGTTAATTCAAATGCCTGGATGATAAAATCCATCAGAAAAAGAGTTCTTTAATGCTGTGCAACACATTTAAACTCAATCACAGAGGTTATGAATTGGAAAGATCTACTAGCTTATCTCAGGCACCTCTCTGCTAATTCATGATTTTTCTCTAATGACACTAGTTTCCCTATCCCATAGTTTAGTAGACCTCACTGTTAAGGAAAGTTTTCATGATAATCAGCCTAAACATTTCTTAGCTCAGGGTTGGCCTCCCTACTCTCTTACACTTTGTTATTTTAGTTACGTAATTCGTTAATTCTTAACCCTCCTTTCTTAATAAATGCATCCCTGCCATAACTTACCTTCATCAGTATATTTCTTTCCATAACTTAAAAGAATATGTTGTATCATTTCTCTGAAAGAAAAAGTTAAACTTTAAAATCAACTTTTATGCATTTCAGATTTATGGCAAAGGAAGGCATTTTGAAATTATGTATTGTATAAAGTTAGCGTACAATCAAAAAAATCACTACAAATACCTTCCTCCCTCCCACTAACACACTGAAACAGGGGCAGACAAAGCAAAAGCAGGAAAGACAATAGGGGATGGGATGTGTCATAGCAGCTGAAGGGTTAGGGAGCAAAGGAACAGACTAAGGTGACAGAGAGACATAGAAGTAACAGGAGCTGAAAGGGAACAAAGTAAATAGGGGCTGAAATGGACGAAGTGAGGGAGGTTGATCCAGGGTCTCTGAAGATCCCCTGCCATGGTACCCCAGCAACTTTGCCTCCCTAGTGCCCACTCCCACTGTGCTTTGAAGAGATGCAGAGGGAAGGAAGATAGGACTCTTGCCTGCCCTCATTTTTCACCAGCAAAAAGCATCACAGAGGTTCACAAAGCACTGCAGATATGTATAACATATTAATAAAAGGTACTTTATGGACTGGTTGCATCAAATTATAGCCTAACTTGTACTACTTTGCAGATTTTGGATAAAAGCAAAATGTTAGTATGGGTTTTTTTCCCCTAAATGAAGTTCAACAAAAATTTATAAAGCCTCAGTCAGTAAGCACAATTCAGTAGCCTTGTAATTTGAATGGAATGGCCTGTAAATATTTTAATACTATTCTATTAATATGATCACTGATATTTATTCAAATAAAGCATTACACTACCAGAAGTGCCACTGCATAACACAAAATGATTATGCAGGAGGTGCCCACCACACATTTTTCGTTTGCCATGCTTCCTGATTGGTATTCCACCATGGGCAGCAGTCTGCCAATTAAGTCATGGGTACAAGCAGAACATACAATAGAGTGAACAGCACTTTAGCTGCTGTGTCAGTGTACGTTTTAACAGTAGTCAGTGGATACTTATGCCTGCCATGAGACTGGAGTAGGATTTTTTGTAATCACGACCCATGATTATGTGACACTGACCAGGGAACAGAGATCAGTCTAACCAGACCTGAAGTGTCACACCTTTACTGTATAAAATTACTCAGGGCCATGCTATGCTCCCCTTGAGCACATAAAAAATGGTGGGAGGGAAAAATGGGTATAAGAAGCCTGCACTGTGGCCCATTCACAGCAAGGGACACAATTGCAGCCCACATACTCCCTATATAAAAGGACTGCTCCCCTATGGGACAAAAGATTCCTGCAAAACATATGAGGAGACAGGCCATAGCTCTGTCCCACCTACATACCAGACAACAAAGGTGGCCAGAAGCATTTAGAGTGGGCAGGGGGTAAGTGCATCTCTTCCCGCCCCAAGTAGGTTGTAGCAATGAATGTGTTCCTAACTATGAGCCAGAGCTCTCCATGGAGCAGTGCAGCTCCACGCTGACCTCAGAGCAGGACTGTACCTTGAAGGTGAAATGGATTTATGTTTTACGGAGTCAAAGAACTTCTAATCTTGAGCACTGTTAGTTGAATATAGTTATTATACAACTCCTCTATGGTAAGTGCAAATACTAATGATGATTAATATGAGTAACAGTAATTTGTTTTCTAGTGCTTTAAGCACAAAGAAACAAAAAGATACTTACTTGGGTTCCAGGGATCCAAGTTCTTGAAGACAGATACTTAAAGGAACCTTGCTAAAAGACCAAGATTCAGAATCTATTAACTGAGTCACATGATTCAGAAGTTTCATCTCATAATCAAATTCTAGAACCCTCCAATATCCTGCCAAACAGAAGAAATATGTAATAATACTTCGTAATTCTGCTTCTCTGAAAATATCTTTCAGGATTCTCACACTTGAGTCTCAGCTCCCTTTCAAGGCACAAACAGAACACCAAGCTCTTCAAAGATTATTTAAAGAACATTTAACAAGAGGAGAAAAAGGAAAGGAACAGAATAGTAGAATGGAGCAGAGACCAGTGTGATTAAATTTTTCAAGGAGAGATCAAAATACCTTGTTACTTTTCTATGTAAATCAACTACTGCACAGTTGTTACAGGGATGTTATGCTATTGAATAGGGATGTAGTCAATAAGAATTTTTAATATTTTGTGATGCATGTTATGCAAGCATTTGAGAACTACTAACAATAGTGGCAGGTATTCTCAACCCACTATGCATGCCTATGTCTATCTGCCTGCCTTTCATGTTGTGACTGCTTGGAGTCAAATAAAGCAATTAACTCCTTTGACTCCTACATAAAACATTGGAAGATACTATTGACATTTCGGGAGAAAGCTATACAAAGCCCTGCAGAGACCACCACTTTCTTGCATTCCTCACTAAGTTGACCCCATGTGTTATGCTACAAAATAATACATATCCTACCTATAGGGACAAATACCTTCAATTTTACAGGCATTTATAACCTGCAACTGATGCAGTATTTCCTCCTCACTCGCTTGAATCCGATCTAGCAAGTCTTCCATTGTATACTGCAGCATGCAAGAAGAAAAAAAAATGGATTACCTTCAACCCTTGCTAAAGCTAAACTGAAGAAAGTAAATATTACCTCATATAAATATGAAGATAAACATTATTTAGAACAGGGATGGGAGAACACAGTGGAGGCTTGGGTTTTAAAGTCTCATGCTCAAATAAATTGGTTAGTCTCTAAGGTGCCACAAGTACTCCTTTTCTTTTTGCGAATACAGACTAACACGGCTGTTCCTCTGAAAAAAGTCTCTTAAATTTACCACACTAGTTCAAATTTGCAAACAATCTTTTCCTGCAATTTAAACTAGTTTCTCCAAAGATCATTCAATTTTTTAAAAAAATAACATTCTTTCTAAATAAAGGAAGCCTTTGCACCATGTACCAGTGATATAAGACTACCTCCAGAAGTCAGACTAGCTCAAGTGGCCATCCTATGCGAGGTACACATTTGCAACATGCAAGAAGATACCATCAGAGATGCTTAGTTTTGCAGTTCTCAAACTGTGGATTTGTGTCTCCAGAGGTAACATACTTTAAAACATATTTGCTGTTAACAAGCAAGTAAATAATATATAGAGGTGAGAAATAACAGACCTCAACCCTATTGTCCCTCTGCAAATTTGTATACACAGAGTTAATCTCCTACCTCTCTCTAAAAGTGCAAAGTTTCAAAAAGTTCAGTGAATAGAAGATTGTGGGGGCAGAATAGATCTGGACAAGAAGAAGTCTGGAGAAAAATGTGAGAAGTGAGGGACATATGCTTGTTTTGTTAAAATATTATATGTTTGCTGTTGAAGAAAAAAATCCAGAATATTTAACGTTGTTTTAGTTAAATAAAACAATTTAAATGTCTGTCTGGTGATGTTCTCCTCCTAATACAGCATGGCAAGAAAATCCTCCAAATATTAATGATTAACCTGTTGAATTGGAAATAGTTCATCTCCCAATGACTTCATAAATATCTGCTTCAATTACTTTTGGTAAATGAAATAACCAAACAATCATTCATTTTCTGATTTAGCTGTAAAACTACTCTGAAAAGTTTTCAAAATAAATCACTGTTTAAAAATGTAAAGCATGTACCTTCTAAAAAAGAAACCTACATCTATTTTTGAGTTGTGAAGAATATGTATTAAGATTATAATAACCAACAAGAATGCACTTATGTAGAAAACCATGATTAAATCAAGTCTTCCTGACTAGTGATTTAAATCCTGATTTAAATCAAATCCACCCTGCATCTTAAATAGTTTATTCTGTCTAAATTTTACTGTAATTTCACTGGCAACAGTATTCTTCACTTTCTGCCTCAGACTTGTTCAGTGCTGCTGTACTTGGATACTGAACATCCGCTGTTTTACTTCAGTGGTCAGCAGTGAATACATTGAAATATTGAGTGAATATATGCAACAAACACTGTAGCAGTATGCTGTGTTATAAAAACATGAGTTTCCTATAATCTACTGAATTGATCATTTTTGCGCACAGGAAAAAACAATCACTTGTTAGTTGCCCATGCCAAGAGAAATGCAAAGAGTTAACAAGGAGCATAACAAAAATGCATATCATCACTTGTATTGTGGTAGCATCTAGGGGCTCCAGTCAGAATTAACGCCCACAGCAAGGCGTAGCCTGTCCTCCCAGGGAACTTACAATCTAATTTAAAGTTCCACAATGTTATCTGTAACACAGTTAAGAATCTTATGTTTTAAAAAAAAAAAAAAAAAAATTATCCCTTTAATATTCTGAGTTTTGGTCGGAAGTTAGAAGATAATTAGACAAAACTGACATGTTAAAAGTATTTTCTTTTAAACGCGGAGAAATCTCAGATGTTACCTTTGAGCATTAATATTTGAAAGGATATTTGTATTGTCATGCAAATGTAAGTTAGTTTTAAAACTAGTCAGCTAATAGATCATATGTAAATGTTCAGAAACTGTATTTTACTCCATCATGAAAAAATTCTTTACTTAATAATATTTCCTCAAGACGTGCCTTATATTTTAAGTCAGATGATTCATATCTCTCATTCTGACCATTCTTGATGCCTGAACTGGATTTTCTGAAGGCAGAACTTGCAGGTTAATAACAAAACCTATGATCTCTGGCAGGCCAGATCTGTAATTATGTCTGCCTTTGGAGTAATCTCAACCCTTTCTCCCTCCACTTCCTCCATATCACCCTTGCTATTCTACTTCTCTTCCTTCCCATATCATTCTACTTCCCTTTCCTTAGTGGTGAGTGCCTTTTACATAGGGTAAAATGAAGTCACAAGAAGCACAAGTAACGGTGGGGAAAGCCACTACACCTGATAGTCACATAACGTTTGGGGGATTTAGATAGCCAGTTCCTTAAGACTTCAAAATGGATGTTGTCAGTTTTCCCCCCCACAACTTCTGGCTTCATTTTGCTAGCTTAGTGCAGAAGTCTTCCCCCTGCAGAAGGGGGACAGTAATTCTTCTCACCATCCTCTGTCCAATGTTTTCAAACTTTTTTTGAAGATGAAGAAAATTGTTGATTTCCGTGACCCAGTGGAGCTGGGGATGAGGGGTTCAGCGTGTGGGAGGGGGCTCTGGGCTGGGGCAGAGGGTTGGGGGTGAGGGTTGTGGCCAGGAATGAGGGGTTCAGGGTGTGGGAGGGGGTCAGGGCTCTGGGGTGGGGCCAGGAATGAGGGATTTGGGATGCAGGAGGGGGCTCTGGGGAGGGCTCAGGGCTGGGGTAGGGGATTGGGGCATGGGGGTGAAGTGGCTTTTCTGCGGCCGCTCCCGGTCAGTGGTGCAGCAAGGGTGCTAAGGCAGGCTTCCTGCCTATCCTGGCACCGGACCGTGCTGTGCCCTGGAAATGGCCAGCAGCAGGTCCGGCTCCTAGGTGAAAGTGTGTGAACTGCTCCGCATGGCTCTTGCCTACAGGCACAGCCCCCCCGCCCCAAACTCCCATTGGCTGGGAAACGGCCAAAGGGAGTCCGGAGCCAGTGCTTGGGGTGGGGTCAGCATGTGGAGCCTCTTGGACCCCCTGCCTAGGAGCCAGACCTGCTGCTGGCCGCTTCTGGGGCGCAATGCGATGTCAGAACAGGTAGGGACTAGCCTGCCTTAGCCGGGCAGCACTGCTAATGGGATTTTAACAGCCCAGTCAGCAGTGCTGACCAGAGCTGCCACAACCCAGTGCCTTACATTCCGTGACCCAGTACTGGGTCGCAACCCACAGTTTGAAAACCATGCTCTAGTCTACACAAAAAAGGAAGACTATCCCTTCTCACTAAGGCAAACAGCTTTCTGACTGCAGCCAGTAACACTGCGAGCAATTCCTGACTAGGTTAGCATGCCAGGCTGTCTCAAGCAGGGAGAAAAAGCAGCTCAGAGCAGGACTGTGTACAAGGGCACAATTCTGCATAATTAAGTAAAACTGGGAGCAAAGCTATTTTTTCTAGTTAAGAATGTAGCTTTACTAGGCTTTTATAGCATTACCAATTACAAAGGAAAAGTAAAAACAAGGAAGTGATTTACTTAACAGGCTTACCTTTGAGTCAGTCAGAGCTTTCTCTCTCTCACTGTCTGGCCCTTCATAAGGATTTTCCATTAGAAGTTTCTTTAGTTTCTTTAGTTTAGGTCGACATTTCCTTAATTCCCAGTAATTATTGGAGAAACCAGCAATCTACAAAAAGAAATTAAAGATTCTGTGACTCATTTAATTTAACACTGTCAGCCAAGGTAACTTGCAAAGAATAATTAACAATGAATTTTATAGAGGTCACATAATAAATATCTTGATTTTTTTTTTTTTTAAAGAGATTGTTTCTCGTTTCTAAAGAAGAGTAGGCAGAAATATTCTCAGCACTGAAGTCCATTATTGGGAATAAGAGTTAGAAGTCTGTAGTTCAGTAATAAAAGCATACCTACTGTCTACATGACAAAGAAACCAGCTGGTCTCTACATATGGACAATACCTGCTAATGGCCAGATATTTTAAAGTCCTGTCAATTTCACCCCTTCCAACATCTGTTCTTTTTTTCTAATACCTCAGTCTTGCTGCTCTCCACAAGCTATCTTCCCAATTATTTCCCATATCCTGGAATTCCTAGTTAATGGGCATTTTACTACACAATGAATGCGGAAGGGAGCTATGAATCATCACTTCATTAAACATGCATCTTGGGAAAGAAGAAAGATGTTCACTACATAACTATATAAGCCAGGTACATGCTCTAAGTGTGCTCATGGGTCATTGTTAAAAATACTGCACACTTCTTTTCCCCAGGCCCTGAAAAAGAGGTTTACCAGCGACACCATGGCAGGGTTCGGAGCCCAGGTGGGTGCCTCCCTTTCCAAAGATATGTATACAGAGACAGGACATGACAGAAGCTGAGTGGGACAATCAGCAGAAGAACTGCCTTCATTCCCTAATCTACCACACAGGGAGAAGAGAAACCAAAAAGTGTAATTGATACAAGGTCTCCAATCTTCTAAACTCTCTAGGACCTTCAGAGGAATCCCAGGGTGCATTGAAATACCTCTGAAGCATACCTTGGGCATCCCCCAAAAGTCCTACTGAGGCGTTCAGATGATAGGAGGCCGTAGGCAATGCTCTTCTGTTGAAGAGGCCAGCAATCAGACAGGTGTGAGCACAGAATGGGGAAGGCACAGCAGGCTCCAAGCTCATTTAGTGGTATTGCTCTCAGATTCAACCCTTTCCCCTGTATGAAAAATCCTTCTAACAGCTGCAGTAACAGAAAAGCTCAGGTTTTTTTTTTTATAAATGTATTTTTAAAAGTCAGGATTTTAAAGATGTTCTAGAAATTTGATTTTTAAGTAATTTGTTTTTAAATTGTCCTTTTAACCATTTAAGCTAGATTGTCAATTAAAAAAAAAAACAAGCACTACTACTCAAGAAAGCAGCCTAGATATGAAATACTGTATCCAAATTCTGTTTGGAAAGCTTAGACTTCTTTTTGTTTATAGTTTTTGCCTATATTAGTTTATTTAAATAAATATTAGTTTATGACCTCAGTTCTCCAGCTCTTTTCACATGCAATGGCAATTACACAAGCAGAATAACTACAACATTTGGGGTTTTTTTCTATACTTATTTTTCATTTCTTTTCAAATTTCTCAGAGAAGATGATATTGCTGGTCATTTAGTGGTTGAAAAATATGCTAACACATAATGAGTTCATAGCCAGAGCTAGTTGCTCACCCTGGACAAACATAGCAGAATGCTCAGCCCCTGTGGAAGGGAGTGCTTGCTCCTGAGTGATCATCTCTTTGGACTGATGCATGAGCCTTTCAATACTGCTTCCAGAAGAAAGGTAATTTATATTATTTGTATTATAGTAGCACTTACAGGCCCCAATCCCATTATGTTTAGCACTATGCACACATAACAAAAAGAAAGTACCTCTCAAAGAGTTTGCAATCTAAGCAATATAACTATACACTACAACAGGGGTGGGCAAACTATGGCATGCAGAATTGCCCCCAGTGGTGCCGTGGGCCCCACGCCGCTCTCAGAAGCGGCCAGCACCATTTCCCTGGAGCCCCAGGGTCAGGGGAACAAAGGGCTCCATGCGTTGCCCTTGGCTCCAGGCGCCGTCCCCCACAGTTCCCATTGGCCGGGAATGGGAACCACGGCCAATGGGAACTTCAGGGTAGGTCCCTGGAGGCGTGGCAAGGGCAGTGTGTGGAGCCCTGTGCCCCCCCACGGGGCTGTGCAGGGACATGGTTCTGGCTGCTTCCCGGAGCGGTGTGCACCACTGCCACCCTGGAGCTGCTTTATGTAAGTGGCGCTGGGCTGGAGCCCGAATCCCTCCTGCACCCCAACCCCCTGATCACCCTCCTGCACCCCTTCCCATAGCCCCCTGCTGCACCCGCGGGTACCCAACCCCCTGCCCTGAGTCCCCTGCCACACCCTGCACCCCTCCTCTGCCCCAATCCCTTGCCCTGAGCCTGTTCCTGCACACCGCACCCCCTCCCATACCCCACACTCCCTCACGCACCCCAACCCCCTGCCCAAGCCCTGCATACAATTTCCCCACCCAGATGTGGCCCTCGGCCCAAAAACTTTGCCCACCCCTGCACTACAACATGTTTGGAAAGATCGCAACCAAAAAAACCCCAAAGTGATTTGACAGGAAGTTATCTTGGTGCCTGGGACTTCAAAAAATCATTACAGAACATAGCAAGAGTGAAGGAGAAGGAATATTACTTTCTTGTTAATCTACTTTGTTTTGAATGGACTTTTTCCTACTAGCAGAACTGCAAACTCTGCGGAATAAATGATGCTCTGATTGTTCTAGAACTGGAGAAGGAGGGCGACTCCTCCTTAGTGATGTCATTATACCCACTGTACAAAATTAAGAGCAAATGATAATATTTTCCTAACCATTTTTAGGAAAATTTGATCTATTACATTTGCTTCAAAGGGGCAGAAACAATGAATTCTTTAAACTCATAATTCTAAAATCCTCCATCCCATAGAATCTTTCCAGATGCAACAGGTAGGATAGAAGAGTCATCTTTGAAGATTTTTTTTTTAGACAATGGAACTAAGAAAGTGCAGCAAAATGTGCCTTTCAGGGTAGGCCATTTAAACAGGCACTCTACTAATGTAAAAGTGTCAATTTGCTCTTCGTGTCTTATATTTAAGACAGCTCACTTGAGTGAAGGAGAAAATATCTATTCTTTGAAGTTACTAAGCACCATAAGTACTTACTGCCTCACCCAAAACAGACTTTATGCTTGGATCTGTTAAACAGATGATAACTGAAGCCATGATAGATAAGTTTTATGTTAATACACTCATGCTGATCATTTGCAATTGTAAGATACTATAATAATAGGCACCTTAGGTGAAACACTAATGTGAAGAATAGATGATAAGGAAACAAAAGAATATACCTGGGTGTGAATGACATTACATGATGCTTGATCTACAAGCAGCTGTTCTGGAGTTTTACAGCCAGGGATAAACAGCAACATATTTGAAGTATCTGCTATTTTCATATCATAAGTTTTATCTTTACTGCACAGCACAGCTTGTTCATCTTTGTCACCACGAATCACTAGGCTGAAAAAAAACAAGTTCTTGTTTTTAAATGCAAAAATAGCAAAGGAATACTCATCTTTATTTACAGAGGACATAACATTTCAAATACATTAAAAATATTGCTAACCAGGTGGCAAGTTGCAGTTACTATGACTACTGCTACCAGTTGGAATATCATATCTACAAGTTTCAGAGTAGCAGCCGTGTTAGTCTGTATCCGTAAAAAGAAAAGGAGTACTTGTGGCACCTTAGAGACTAACAAATTTATTAGAGCATAAGCTTTCGTGAGCTACAGTTCACTTCATCGGATGCATACAGTGGAAAATATAGTGGGGAGATTTTATATACACAGAGAACATGAAACAATGGGTGTTACCATAGAGACTGTAACAAGAGTGATCAGGAAAGGTGAGCTATTACCTTTCCCCCTCTCCCCCCCACTGAATGCATCCGATGAAGTGAGCTGTAGCTCACAAAAGCTTATGCTTTGTTAGTCTCTAAGGTGCCACAAATCCTCCTTTTCTTATTACCAGCAGGAGAGCAGGGGGCAGGACCTTTTGTAGTGACAATCAAGGTGGGCCATTTCCAGCAGTTGACAAGAACAGTAGGAGGGGAAAAAAACAAGGGGAAATAGATTTACTTTGTGTAATGACCCATCCACTCCCAGTCTTTATTCAAGCCTAAGTTAATTGTATCCAGTTTGCAAATTAATTCCAATTCAGCAGTCTCTCATTGGAGTCTGTTTTTGAAGTTTTTGTTGTTGAAGAATTGCTACTTTTAGGTCTGTAATCGAGTCACCAAAGAGATTGAAGTGTTCTCCGACTGGTTTTTGAATGTTATAATTCTTGACATCTGATTTATGTCCATTTATTCTTTTACGTAGAGACTGTCCAGTTTGGCCAATGTACATGGGAGAGCGGCATTGCTGGCACATGATGGCATATATCACATTGGTAGATGCGCAGGTCCTTGCTTACAAACAGCCCCCCAACCTGAAGCAAATACTCACCAGCAACCACACACCAAAAACACTAACCCAGGAACCTATCCTTGCAACAAAACCCATTGCCAACTGTGTCCACATATCTATTCAGGCAACACCATCATAGGGCCTAATCACATCAGCCACACTATCAGAGGCTCGTTCACCTGCACATCCACCAATGTGATATATGCTAACGAGAGACTGCTGAATCGGAATTAATTTGCAAACTGGATACAATTAATTTAGGCTTGAATAAAGACTGGAAGTGGATGTGTCATCACACAAAGTAAATCTATTTCCCCTTGTTTATTTCCCCTCCTACTGTTCTTGTCAACTGCTGGAAAGCCCCCCCATAATAGCTCCCCTTTCCTGATCACTCTTGTTACAGTCTGTATGGTAACACCCATTGTTTCATGTTCTCTGTGTATATAAAATCTTCCCACTATATTTTCCACTGCATGCATCTGATGAAGTGAGCTGTAGCTCACGGAAGCTTATGCTCTAATAAATTTGTTAGTCTCTAAGGTGCCACAAGTCCTCCTTATATCTCCAAGTTGTGACATACAGTTAGTTTAATCATATTACGGTTACCCCTTCCTCCTTCCCACACCTCTTGCTCATTTGTTCATTTCACCCACTTTCTGATCTTTTAAATCTTGATCCTGAAAGCTCATATACATGACCAACACTGCACTGAAGTCCCAATCACTGCCAGCTTACTTCAGGGCACTGGGTAATGGCACAGCAACTGTTCCTCTAATAAAAACCCAGACCTATTAACTCTGAATGTTCTTCAGAAAAAACTTCTGCTTCCATGTGATTTTTAACATTTTCCTACACTTTTACCTTAGAGCAGCAGTTCTCAACCAGGGGTCCGAGGCCCCCTGGGGGGCTTTCATCAGGTTTCAGGTGGTCCTCCAAGCAGGACTGGCATTAGATTCACTGAGGCCCAGGGCAGAAAACCAACGCCCCTTCGCCACACCACCCAGGACTGAAGCCAAAGCCTGAGCAGCTTAGCTTCATGGGGCCCCCTGTTGTGTGGGACCTCAGGTAAGTGCCCTGTCTGCTACCCCCTAATGCCAGCCCTGGCTTTTATATACAGAAAAACAGGTATGGTTGTACAGCTGGACCATGGAGTTTTTATAGCAAGTTGGGGGGTTCTGAGAAAGAAAAAGGTTGAGAACCCCTGCCTTAGAGGACAACTGCAGTCAAATGAAGGATTTTTCAAACCTTTTACTAACCACAACCCCCACGGCACTCACGCTTTCTCCCAGGGCTCCATGCTCCAGAGAGTCCTGTGTGGCCCCTAAAACCAGAATACATCCCACTGTTTCAACCAAAAGAAACTACCCTGAACCACGAAAAACAAATGGGGCTCGCACGTATGCACTTCATGAATAGTCCTACGGAGCTCAAAGGAACTATTCACAGGCAGAGTGTTGAGAAGTTGAGAGCCACGTTTTAATTCATGGTGCTGTTCACGGGAAACAGATACGTTCCAGGGATACAAACCTTGATCATTTCACATTTTAACCAATAGGGAATTAAAACAATGAATTAAAAACAGAAATTTAAACTCCGCCCGGGCAAGATGCGCAGGGGGCCCCAGGGAGGCTTTCGGTTCGGCAACTTGTACAGATCCATTTTAACCGTGATCTGCCCCTTCATTCCCGCCCGGCACCCAGGTCACACGACCGCCTGGCAAGGTCCCGGCGGTCCCTCCCCATCGCGATCGTTCCTGCCCCGCCCGCCAGGGCGCGCTGCAGGCCCGGTCCCCCGCGCGCGCCGCAGTCCCAGGCCGGGCCACCTCCGCACCTGCGCCCCGCCTCCAGCTCGGCGCAAAGGCCCGGCTCCAGCTGCAGCAGGCAGCACTCCCCGGCGCTGGCGCGGGGGCTGAAGCTGAGGCAGTGCACGGGCGGCAGCAGCTCCGCCGGCTTCAGCTTCGCGATGTGTAGCGTGGCCTCCACCTCCTCGCGGCTCCGCATCCTGCCCGGCGCCGGGCTCCCCGCTCAAAGGGACGGGCGCGCGGCAAACGGTCCCGAAAGCGCGCGAAAGCCCCGCGCCGCGCTCGGGGCGGGCCCTGAAGTGGGAGAGAGCCCTACATCCGCCAGAGAAGAGTCACGTGAGATGAGGCGGGGGAAGAAGGAGCGGGAGGTCTCCCCCTTCGCCTGTGGTTCGGGGGAAGGACAAACGCCCGCGCGCGGTGCACGCACTAATAGCCCCTGCAGAGCAGGTGCGGGCGGTGGAGTTGCGGTGTGAGGCAGTAACGGGGAAAGAGCTTCCCCCATCGTGCTGCCTCCTCCCTGAGAGGGGGGCTGCCCTGTGCTCATCTCCCAGGTTTTCCCCTTTAGCTGCAGGGAGGTTCCATGCAGAAGCTGGGAATGGGCGACGGGGTGGATCACTTGATGATGACCTGTTCTGTTCATTCCCTCTGGGACACCACCTGGCGTTGGCTATTGTCAGAGACAGGCTATTGGGCTAGATGGACCTTTGGTCGGACCCAGTACGGCTGTTCTTAGGTACGGACAGGTGGCTCTCGAGCTGGCTCTGTCCCTGAGCTCCTGTTTCCCAGTGAAGACACAATCTGTAACAGAGAAGGGCACCAGCGGCCCCCAACCTATCGTGTTCCCTTTGGCCTCACTGCCTTCCATTGCACTTCATTGACACAGATGTTTTGGGGGTCCCTGAGCTTAGGGAGTTGGTACAGTTGCTTTCCCCGTGCCCCATTAGACTCCCTTACAAAGGGGAACAGCTGGTTGTTGACTGCCCTTTGATTCCTGTTTGGAGTCACATGCCATGTGAGAGACTAACCACAATTAACGGTAGCAAGGTGGAGAGAGATTTTCTGATCACTGTGGGCAGCGATCATGGCTCTGATGGGCTGAATCCCTGACAATCAGAATTACGTAGCAGGAAAAATAACCATGATGCTGGTGAGGCACTTACAGCAACAAACAACAGAAGTTGTTTTGCTGTCGCCGTTAACACCAATATCTCCTTTGAAAGGCCATGGTGAGCGAAATCTCAAGTTCTGTTTCCAGTTCACTTTCCCTTATCCCATGAGGAGGAGCTATTGACAAAGGCTAAGTGCAGGTCAGACATAGGACAAACGTCTATAGCAGCCTTTGCCACTAGGTAACTTGCCAAGTGCAATGTCACATGAGACTTGATCAGCATAGAGAAAACAGAGCAAGGGTGAAAGCAGACAACTTCCATGGTGACCCTTTTAACCCTATGATTCTATGCAATGAGGACAGCTGTTCCTCAAAGAGCTTGCATACTAGCAACAGAAGCAGTAGAGATGCCTCCACAAGGAACTGCTATGCTATTCAATGGGGGACAGTTTAAGGAATCTGGAGATCTCTTTTGCCGTAGTTCCCATGTTTCAGAGAGGCAAGAGGCCACTCTCCTTCTGGAAGCAGAGGCCCATCCTCCATCTTGGGATCAACAGGTGGGAGCTCCTCTCCCATTGAGACTGACAGGACAGCAGCAGATGGATCTCCTTTACCATCCAAGAGTGACAACAGGGGTTCCCACTCTCCCTTGGAGGGGCTGGGGTGACACAGGGGGGCTCAATACTTACCCTAGTAGCTGGGGTGTATTTCCACAGGTTCATGAATTCACTGTGCACACTTCATTCTTCTGCCACGCTTTACTGGGGTGGTGTTTGGAAAGCCCCTAAAACAGTCCGGTGGGAGTTAACACCCCGTAGAAGTAAATGGGGTAGTTTGGTGCCCTAAGTGCTACTGGTTTGGTTCTGTTCAGACTCAGGCAGAGATCCCTGCATTGGTTATATTTGTTTCATGTTTTCAAGTTTTTCTTCATATCATAACCATGAGGGCTAGAAATGTAGGCCTTGTCTACATGGAAAAGTTGCACCAATCTAAATCACTTTTTAAAATGAGATAGTTAAAGTGGCACAAACCTCTGTGTACACACTCATTTTAGATTGACTGGTTTGTTTTGGTTTAATTTAAACCTGTTCCCAGCTAACTTAAGCTACATCAAATAAAGCCACTTTTATACCGAAATAAATGTTCACATGGGGGTTGCCCAGTTTTACAATATTGGCTTAAATTCACACATTAGGTTATACTGGTGCAACCAGTGGCAAATTACCTCACAGGCCAACTGGGCCCATGCCCAGGGGTCCCAGCCAATTTGGAGGCCCCCAAGAGCACCAGAGCTCTGACCAAGCCCCCTGCTCCTCCACCCTCCCCGGGCCCCACACCCACCCAGGCCGGAAGCCAGAGCCACCCAAGGAGCCCAGGTCACGGGGGGAGCGAACCCTACACCTGCCCAGGGTGGGGGGCTGAGGTGCCTGAGAATAGTTCCCATCCCTGTCCTTGCCCCTGTCCTCTGGGGCAGGTGGAGGGTCTGGGAGCCTGGATGCTGGAACTGTGAGGGCAGGGAGGCCATGGCCCCTCCACAGTCCTCCCACATTTTAACAAAGGAAGCCTGCCTTGGGGCAAGTAAGAGAGTCAGCTCCAGCCCCTGTTCAGTCAGGGCTGGCAGGCTCCATGTGTGGCTGCAGCTCCCAGCCCCGGCTCGCAGGCAGCAGATGAGTCCCATTCCGGGCAGAGGGAGCTTGGCTCAGGGGAGGGGGAGGTTACAGTGTTGGAGAGGGGGAGGGGATGGACGTAGTTTGGGGAGGACAGCACCCCCCCCAATGGGCGAGGTGTGGGGGATGCATATGGGGTCACGTGCCACTGCCTCCGCCCCGCCATTCTGCCAACGTTGAGCAGCTCTGCTTAGCCTGCGAAAGGAGGGGGGAAGAGGCAGTAGGGAAAGGTAGAAAGAGGCGGAGGGGAAGAAGCCCTGGGGAAGGGTGGGGGGAAGGGAAGGGAAATAGGGGAGTAAGCTAGGGGGAGTGGGGGGAGGGGAAGGGAGGTTGGTGGGAGAACAGGGGAGTGGGGGAAGAACGGGGGGAAGTGGGAGGAGGAAGCAATAGGGAAAGGGGGTGGGGGAAGATGGGAAGGGGGAGTGGGTGGGAGACGCAGTGGGGGAAGGGAGGTGGGGTGGGGGGAAGAGAAGGAGAATGGGGAGAAGAGGAGCAGGGGGTAGGGCCCCAGGGCGAGGGGGGCATGGAGCCCAAAAGTTCTTTGTGCCCAGGGCCCCAGTAAATCTTAATCTGCCTCTGCACCTAATATCTGTTGATTTCAAAATCAATTGAAATAAATGGAAGCTAGATGCCAAAATACCTGTGAGGAATTAGGCCTAAGTGATTTAGGAGTCTAAATCCTATTGACCGTCACTTAGGCCTTGTGTACACTAAACAGTTTCATAGGCTGCAACTCCGTGGGTGCTCTGGGGCTGGAGCACCCACAGGAAAAAATTAGTTCAATAACTAGTAAAAATTAGTGGGTGTTCTGCCACTGAAGAAGACAGGAAGATGGGAGGTCGTCCCCTGCCTGCCCCCCTCGCACCATTTTCCTCTAGAACAGAGGTGGGCAAACTAGAGCTCAGGGGTCACAACCGGCCCTCCAAATGTTTTAATCCAGCCCTCAAGCTCCCACCGGGAAGTGGCATTTCCATTTCCCAGCGGGAGGGTCTCAGGGTCCTGGTATTCCCATCCCAGGAAAGGAGCAGTGGAGCTAAGTCCTCCAACCGACCTAGAGAGACTGCTCAGGAAGCAGCCAATCAGGAGAGGAGGCTGCAAGGGGCTAGCCAATCAGAGGGTTGCAGGCTAGTATAAAAGGAGCTGCAGTCCAGACTAGAGTCCATTGTTGCTTGGAGCTTGAAGAGCATAGATGGTACTCCTGGCTGTCCAAAGGGAATTGTAGTACCGCAGACTGCTCAGTGCTGTACTGGCAGGGAGTGGGAAAGAGTTGCTGGGCCTGAACATAGAAGAGCCTGAGGTAAGGGTGAAGCATTGGTGAAGGCTGGGGCTATAGGGAAGCGGCCCAGGGAACTGAAAGCAGTTTAGTTAAAGGAACATGGTGGCACGTGGCTGCTATTTTTACGGTCCCTGGGGTAGTAGTTGAGCCTGGGTCCCCTTCCCCCATAAGTGACTGGGGAAGTGGCTTACAATTGGACAATGATAACTCCCCAGAAGGGGATATGAACTGTTAAGAGGTCAGCTGGAGAGCGAGGGCCAGAACAGGCTGGAGTGCATGTAGTTTCCAGGGAGGAAGCTATGGGAGTACAGCCCCCTACCAGGGTCAGAAGCGCTTAAAGACTTTATTGGATTAATACCCTGGAAAGGGTCTGTTTGAGTTGTGTTCCATACAGACACTGTGAGACTTGGCCAGAGGACTGAATCACTAGAAACGGCCAGAAGGGGTCACCGCAGACTGAAAGAGGTGCAGACACACACCTGGACAAGGGGGTACTTGCCAGAGGTGGGTGCCACCCCATTGCAACCACCCATGAAATAAACAGACTAAACACTAAAAGTCACTAAAAAGGAACAAAAGTCACATGGAGTGGGACTCAGAAGAGCTGCATTCATACCTTTGTTCTGACACAGCTGTCCTGTGTGAGCTTCAGCAAGTCATGTGATCTCTCCATCCATCAGTTCATATTGCAAAGTGGGGACAATAATACTGCTTGTCTCCTAATCTATCCATCTTGTTAGTTTTTTTTTTTTTAAAACCTTCTGGGGTAAGGACTTAAATGTATCTGTACAGCACCTAGCACAGTAGGGCCTTGATCACAGCTGGGGCTACAAGGCCTTACTGTAATACAAATAAGTAACCAAGAAAAAAAGTAAACATAACAGCAATGCATATTTATTATAATAAGGTTGAGACACCAACAGGCAGAGCCTGGTACTGGGAGCTATATCTCACTTCTAGGTCAGGCTTTGATACTATTTCCCCATTTTGTCCATCAGCCATTGCTTCAATCACAAAATGACAAAAATTACCAGAGGTAGCACTGTTCTGCAGAACCTGCCCTATGGATTAGCCATTTCTCTCACTGCATCTTTTTGAATGACTTTACAGGCTCTCGGCCTTATTGGCACTTAATCCCACATGCCAACTGGCAGAGTGTAGCATCTTTTCTCCTCTCCCTTCTTCCAATCTGGAGAAGAACTTGGACAGAGTTGCTGATTGTCCAGCTCAGAAGAAGTGATAGTAAGAAAGGTGTGAATTCCTGATGTTAAAAAAAAAACAGAGAAAATGAATCTCTGCCCAGATTTTTCAGGAGGGTCCTTGCTCAGGGACCCCTTGAAAGCAAAGATGCTCTTGGCCCAACCCAAACATAATATCCCTCAGGGTGAACACTTCCCTCTTTGAAACAACACTTCCCCCAAAGTAATTGGTGTCTGGCTCTAGCGTGCTGATGTGAGCCTGTACACAGCCAGTAAGTACAATGCAAATAATGGACGATAACACAAGAATGGCAGGTTACAGCCTAATGTTAATTATTCTAGAAATACATGTCAGTAATGACTAATGTAGTGTTTTTCCTTTGATGGCACAGATGTTAGGTTAATGTAATCGGGAGCACTCTTACGTCCAAAAAGCAGACTGCACAGTGGATGAGCAAATTAAGTTAGGTAATAGACACCCTCACATAACCTTCTACTACTGAGTCCCTCACGTGGTTGTCTAAGGAACATGAAGATGGGTAGAGCACACACAGGTCTGGGAGTCAGGAGCTCTGAATCCTGTGCTCACCTCTGCAGCAGGTCTTCTGTATAACCACAAGTAAGCCATTTAAGGCCTGATTTCCTGCCCCCTGCCAATTGAAGATGCTGGGAGTTGTGGATGTTCAGCACCACTTGAGTATCAGTCTACAATCTCTCTATGCCTGGGCTTCTCCAACTGTAAAATGGGATACTAATTATCTACTTCACACAGGACTGAGATCAGAAAAAGGAGCATGATCAATGCAATATTAAATCCTATAAAAGACCATATAAAACTCAGACCATACAGGAAGCCGATCTGCTGAGTATTAAGGTTTTATTTTTTACAGAACTTTCTCTTATAACTGTATTTTAATGACCAGAAAGTGATACAGAACTCAATGGAAATGGCCTTTACAATCACCAGACATAACCCCCACCCAAGCTCTCTAAACATTAATTAAATGCAACATGTAAAGGCTTTTCAGAATCCACGGTGCCTCTGATAATGCAGGCAGAGAAATGCCTTACAGGAAAGAGAACCTTCTTACCTGGCGCTGGGAAAAGATTCTGTCTGCTTTCCAACTGCATGAGCCCTTCAGCCAGTGATCTTCTCATTGAAGTCCTTGCTGTTGCCAAGAAAAGAAAATCCTATCTTACCCGTGAACTTTCTTCCTAGGATCCTCTATGTCAGTCTTCACAGTGGGGTCTTCTCCATCTCCATGACAGGCAGACCAGATCTTTGCTCAGAGCCTCAGCTTAGGACCAGCTGTCATTCTGGAGATTTCTTCATGAAAGCTTCCAAAGCTGAAAAGATGTACAAGTTTAACAGTATCAGAGGGGTAGCCATGTTAGTCTGGATCTGTAAAAGCGGCAAAGGGTCCTGTGGCACCTTATAGACTTTTCCACTACATGCATCCAACAAAGTGGATATTCACCCACTAAAGCTTATGCTCCAATACATTTGTTAGTCTATAAGGTGCCACAGGACTCTTTGTCAAGTTTAATAGTGCTACTCAACTCAAACCACTTGCAGCAAAGCCCTGACATGAAATTTATGGATTTCCTAGATTTCTGTCTTGCCTTTCAAACTGCTTAGCAAGTGAGCAACAGCCAGGAAAAAACCCTGGACATAATGCAGTTGTCTGAGGAAGAGTCACCCTCTCTGATATGAAAGGTCCAACCATGAAAATTCACAGCGATTCCCTTTCTTAGTCCCCTCCAAGTCAGATAATGTTCATGGTGGGATGCAGAAAGCAGTAAATCATCCCTAGAGAGGTTGAGGAGGATTAAATTTATCCTTAGAGAATTGAAAAGAAACTTAAGTGTTAGTGGGGCACCCTGCCACAGGCGCCATTTCAGATGGGGTGGGGGTGAGGGGGGCAATTTTAACTGTGATTCCAGGGGCTACTTAGGCACCTGAAAACTCTAGGGTGTGTTTTTTTGTTTTGTTTGTTTTTATCTGCCAAAAAAAAACAAACAAAAACCGTAGAAATTAGCTGATAGGAACACTTTATCTAATTTCTATATAAAAGAGAATTAAATCTATATTAGACCCACTCAGCTCTAATACTAACATGTTCTCACATCTTGTCAAGTCACTTAAGGCAGGGGTTCTCAACCCTTTTCTTTCTGAGGCTCCTCCCAACACACTATTAAAAACTCAATGGCCTACCTGGGCCATAACAACTGTTTTTCTGCATATAAAAGCCAGGGTCAGCATTGGGGAGAGGGGTAGCAAGCTGAGCAATTGCCCCAGGGTCCCACACCACGGGGGGTCCTGCAAAGCTAAATTGCTCAGGCTTTGACTTCAGTCCCAGGTGGCAGGGCTCCAGCTTTCTGCCCTGATCCCCAGTGAGTCTAATGCTGGCTCTGCTTGGTGGCCCCCCTGAAACCTGCTCATGGCCCCCAGGGGAGCCTCAGACCTCTGGTTCAGAACTGCTGACTTAAGGGACATTGGTTAGGTTTAAAATTTTAATGTATATTCTTACTTTGTTACTAACTCTTGAATACAATAATTGAAACAATAGTAGAAAAATCTAATTATTTGCTATCACTTCTTTCAGTTCACCAAAGTTGGAATAGATCATTTAACTTTGGAAACGTGCTACTAGGGTAAGGCCCTGTGAGTTTGTACTGTGCCTGCCTGGGGCTCTGGGTGTTATGGCACTACAGATAATAGACTGGAAACTGATCTTAAACAGGAGCGAAACTGACACTTTCAAGTAACTTTCACAGTATTGCCAATGCCAAATGCTCAAGAATCATGAGATTATGTAAAAATAATAGATTTTGTGTTCTTTTTATTTGCCTTCTGCATTTTGAGCCTTTAGGATGCACTGGGATCAGATTTTGATGCTTTTTCCACAGCCATGAGAGCTAGAAACTTCCTTTTTCTTTAAAAATGAAGGCTGAAATAATCACATATCCACTTGACTCCAGCAGCTGAGACTTTAAGGAAAACAATCATTATCATGAGACTCATGAAAAATTGAATTGGCATTAGAATTAGAATTGGCAACACTAGCCTTTAAACAGAAGTAAAAACAGTTACTTTCCAGAAGGCTCTTAAACACCACACTAAAGTGATTGAGTTGCAGTTCTCTCAGGAGAGTATTTAAAGCCAAACACCAAGAAAATTCTGGATTTTGAAGTTGAGGAGAAAAATTGAGGCTTCTGAGCCACTGCAGGCGGAAAGTAAACAGGCACAGAAGTTCTGGGCATTTCTCCCTCTTGAAAGTTGGAGGGTCAAATCTTGTAATCCTTAATCCAGTAAAACTTCTATTGCTATCAGCACCTCTACTCATAGATATTAACTTGGTCAATAACTATACACTTCATATTTAAATATCTGAACCATCTTATCCAGGACTCCACATTTTATGCACATTGGCTCAGGGACTACATTTTCTGGCGTATTCTGAACAGTGGTGAGCACACAGAGGGTGTCCAGTGAATAATACAAATCATAACAATAATCGTTGACTTATGGACTTTGTGGATGCAGTTTCTGTTCTTTGTTCTGGAATTGGCCTGGATACAGCTGAAACCCTAAGAATTTGAGGCATAAACACATCTGATACTTATACAACACTTTCTCATTCCTTCCTTTTCTCAAACTCAGAACAAAAAATTACAGAACGAAATGGTTTTCAGGTAAATCTAAAATGCATAGCAGCCATTGCTCTACAACTCCACATGGGGTAGCACTTTAACGAAGCTGTGTGATCACGGCACCAATTCTGGGAGAGAGCTCCCAGCGCTGGTGCACTTTTCTACACTGCCACTTTACAGCACTGAAACTTGCGGCGCTCGGGGGGTGTCTCTTCACACACCTGAGTGAGAAAGTTGCAGCGCTGTAAAGTGGCAGTGTAGACAAGGCCTGAGCAGTACAGATCATTCTGAATCAACGAGCTGTCCTCTTCATTATTGACAGACTTTTGTGTCAACTGCAAATTCTAGAAAGCTTAGTTGACAGTCTGAGATGTTGCTCCAAGCCCCAGCTTTAGAGATTTCTCATTCTCTTTAGAGGATCTTGAGACTCTCACATGAAAAGTTTTAAGATTGCCACGAGAGTTTTGAAGGCATCAGGATTTTTTGACATATAGCAGACTTAGCAATTTTGTGGTGTTCTTTTAAGATCTGATTGTAAGCAATATACTTCTCTAGTCCCTGTGCTTGAGGGACTGAGTTCCTGAGAAGGAGGCGAGAATGTGTTACTGGTGGAGCGGGAGAGACTGAAAGGACAGAGTCTGAACGCATGTGTCCTACATATTTCCCTAAGAAAAAGGGTAATAACTATATGACCTGTAAGATACTTCCCCTCTGTCCCCCTGCTCCTCCCGGCCATGGCAGCTGCTAATGCTCAAATTATGGGGGGAAGAAGTAGGGGTCCTAAATGAAAGGACATTTTATTTTTAGAACACAGGCCCAACTTCCTCTTTTAAACACGCCAAACTCACAATGAAGTGAGTTTCAGTGAAGTCACACAAATGAGGGTCATTCTTGTCAGTTGCCATCTTGTGCAGATCAAGGAGTGACTGGTTCACATTCTTTTCCAAAACACAAATGTTGAGTGCAATGAGTTTCCAGTCCTGATGGACACACTGGGCCAGATTTTCAATAGAGCTCAGTGCCCAACCGCTCCCATTGAGCACCTCAATGAAGTAGATGTTCAAAATTGCTTAGAGCCTAGCTGCTCTCAATGGGAGTCTGGCCACTTCATCATGTTCAATAACTGGCCCATTGTGGTCCATATTCTGCCCTCATTTACACCCACATGACCCTGAATATTTTTTCCATTTTACTGAAAACTCTTACTTGAGTATTCGCACTGACTTCATTGAGAGACCTGGTGAGTAAAGACTACTTGTGTCAGGAGCAGGCCCTCTGGATGACTCTGATTTAATTGTGACCCCCAGGCTCAGATCCTTACCCTGATGCCCTAACTCCATGAAAGGATATAGAGTTGTAATTAGGGGAAATGTCATGGAGGGTGCTCACTGGGATCGAAGTCACTGGCTGCACTGCTCCAGACTCCTGGGGTTGCCTCACCCCCTCCAACTTCCCCCAACCACTCTAGATGGGCGTGAGCACAGCCTGGCTGAGCCCAGGAGGAGGGAGGGCACCAGCAGGAGATGGGCTCCCACAGGATTACAGGGCCCCATCTAAGCGGGCCAAACACTTCCACCACAGGGAGCCACTTTGCAACCCAGCTACCATGCTGCTGGGGCTTAGCTCACGCCCAGGGGGAGAGTCAAGGACAGCAGGGAAGAGATGGGAAGTTGGAGGCAGGGACAGGAAGACGTGTTGAGATGCTTGTTCTCAGTGGGAGTGAGGGGAGCCAGGACGGCTGCTCTGCAGGGGGAGGTGGGAATGGGTGTGTCAGCGGGAGAGGGTGTGGGGGTGTGTGTGTTCTGATGAGAAGTGGGATGAAGTGAGGCTGGGTGGAGGCCCAGGTGTCAAGAACAGGGTGGAGAGTCAGTGGGTGTTCTGCCTGGGGAGTGGGAGACTGTCAGGGATAGGGAAGAGAGAGGGTTGGTGCTCTGCATGCAGCGCAAGGGAAGCTACTGAGACTCTGCAGGGGTGCTGCCTGCTCTCAGCTGGGAAGGGGGATAGAATCATAGAATATCAGGGTTGGAAGGGACCTCAGGAGGTCATCTAGTTCAACCCCCTGCTCAAAGCAGGACCAATCCCCAACTAAATCATCCCAGCCAGGGCTTTGTCAAGCCTGACCTTAAAAACCTCAAAGGAAGGAGAGTCCACCACCTCCCTAGGTAACGCATTCCAGTTCTTCACCACCCTCCTAGTGAAAAAGTTTTTCCTAATATCCAACCTAAAGCTCCCCCACTGCAACTTGAGACCATTACTCCTCAGTGGTAGCAGATGACAGAACGAGAACAGTCTAGATCCATCCTCTTTGGAACCCCCTTTCAGATAGTTGAAAGCAGCTATCAAATCCCCCCTCATTCTTCTCTTCCGCAGACTAAACAATCCCAGTTCCCTCAGCCTCTCCTCATAAATCATGTGTTCCAGTCCCCTAATCATTTTTGTAGGCCTCCGCTGGAAACTTCCCAATTTTTCCACATCCTCCTTGTAGTGTGGGGCCCAAAACTGGACACAGTACTCCAGATGAGGCCTCACCAATATCGAATAGAGGGGAACGATCACGTCCCTCGATCTGCTGGCAATGCCCCTACTTATACAGCCCAAAATGCCGTCATCAAGGACACACTGTTGACCCATATCCAGCTTCTTGTCTACTGTAACCCCAGGTCCTTTTCTGCAGAACTGCTGCCTAGCCATTCGGTCCCTTGTCTGTAGCGGTGCATGGGATTCTTCCGTCCTAAGTGCAGGATCCTAACAGTTTGTGTTTCTCTTGCTAGGGCTGGCTGCATCTGGCCCCAGCCCAATTGCCCTGGTTCCTACCTTCTCCCCTGCCTCACCCTGAGCACCATTGTGGCCACTCCAGCCCTTCTGGGTCTCACTCTCACCTCCATCCCTAGCAATCACGGAGCCCCACTCAGGGTAAGTCACCGGCCCAGCCCTTGCAGCACCTGCCCACGGACAGAGGAACTTGTCAGTGGCCTGTGAAGTGGATGGAAGATTTCTGTGTGGCTGTGTGTGCACACAGTGTACAGGGAAATTGGTGAGAAGAAAGAGGGCCAAATCACTTCCTGGCTGCATCCTTGAATAAGGCAGAAGCGAGGTGGCCCTTAAAAGTAGCAAGCTCCCCTCCACCCCCCCCCCCACTTCCTTGTAATTCAAGCTCTGCAGTTGACTCCTTGCAGATAAAGCAGCATGTGGGGATAGAGGGGGCGCTCTGGAGCCTTCTTAACCATCTCAGCACAGACCTTGCCTATGTGCTGGCTGGGATCAGGAATCTCTTCCTCCTGGTTGGTAGGAAGAAAACTTGCCTTCCGCCGAGAGTCCAGTGAAACTTTCCTCTTTGCACTGAATGCTTTGGGAATAAGGGTCCTGTGCCTAAGGAAGACATGGGGAGGGATGGGGGCTCTGAAAAACACCTGGTTCTATGCCATTTATTCTGGTCTCTCCTCAATGAAGGGAGCTTCCATGTGGCCTCCTTAACTATCTCTGCACAGACCTCGCCCACATGCTGGATGGGAGCCTGGTTTCTCTGTGGCCTGCTCAACTGTCTTGGCATGGACCTCGCCCGCATGCCAGAGGGGAGCTTTGCTTTTGCCTCAGGAGTCGCTTGGGGGACATTTAGTTAAACATGTTTGTAAATCCTTTTGCAAAGGGAGCCATCGTGTGGGCCATCTGGAGGCAGAGAATTCCGGAGAGATCTACTGTGGGGTGGGCCTAAGCCAAGTCTCTGAACAAAGATCTGCTCTGTCCCCAGCTATCATTAAGGTGGGGAACAGGGGGGACTAGAAAGTCTTCTACAGAGGGGACTAAAAGCTTAGAAGAACATGCTATTACTCATTCTAGCTCCTGTTCCTCTCCCCTTGCTCTGCTCCTGAACCCCCATTTCAAACCCCCAGTGCACTGAAACTTTTGATCAATTTGACACAATACTGTCCCCCCACACTTCCAAGTCATTGTACTTTTAGAATATCATTAATAGTAAATACTAAACAGACTTAGTAAAAATGCTTGTTTGCAATATTGTATTAATTTTCACATCATGTAAAAAATCCTAATTATACAATGAATTTAAAGTATTCTGTTCACTATTGATTTTTGTAGATTTGACTGAATGTGTGTATCCTATATATAAATTTGTAAATTTTAGATGTTATAACACTTGATCTATTAAAATGAAGACTAAAAGTGAATAAAGTATCATACGAGAAGAGTCTTGACAAGTGGATGACTCAGCTAAAATTAAAGTATATTTCTAATTCCATAATCTAAACACAGGACCCTTGTGGCAACACATCATAGGGTGATAAAATACCTGTAAAAGAACACATTCTTTTAAAGGTGCATTGGTGCCACTATTGTCAGCTTCAGTCTCAACAGTGACTCAAGCATATCTTTTTGGAGTGGAGGATTTTTTTTTCAGCAGGAACTTGGTGATCTGAATTAGTTAATCATGAATCACTGAACAAGTGTCAGTAACGTTCACCTTGTTTGAAAAAACAGCTTAAAGAAAGTGTAATCTCATTTGGTTCTTCTCCCCAACCACTGTTTATAACATTAAACAATCATTCCCATTGGACTGTTTGTTCCTTGTCAACAGAAAGCACAGTCTACTCTGTGTTGTGATACATCTTGAACCAACATTTCATAGTTAAGAAAAAAATGTTTTGACTGATAAAATGGAAAACTAGGACAATTCAGGCAGCTAGTAGGACAGAGTCCTTGTCATAAACAGGGCATATGGTCTCTTTCCCTAAAGCACGTGTGGTAAGCCCTGTTCCATCGGTTGCCCTATTGGCTGGGGAAACAACAATGCATTGGATAGCCTGCGATTGTGGACTGTGTTGTAATAGATCAGTGATTTGCAACCTTTTTTCATTTGAAGACCCCTACAAAATCTCAAATGGAGATGCGAATCCCTTTGACATAGCCTACAGAGCAGAAGTTGAAAACCACTGTAATAGATCATCACGCAAATTAAGAGTGGTGCTAAAAAAACAAACAAACAAACAAAAAACAGAGGAGGATTGATCGGATCCTTTTTAAAGAAAAATAACATATTGCAGTACCAATCTTGTTTTGTAGGCTTGTTCTATTAAATTTCTGTCATTCTGTGGCTCCCCAGTAAACTTCTAACTGGGCTATGAGACCAGGAAGTGCTGGCCAAACACTCCTAGCTGCAAGCTGTTTTCAGAACAGAAAAGATACAATGAAATAGGAAACTTTATTCAGAAAAGTTTCAGAGTAGCAACCGTTTTAGCCTGTATTCGCAAAAAGAAAAGGAGAACTTGTGGCACCTTAGAGACTAACAAATTTATTTGAGCATAAGCTTTCGTCACGAAAGCTTATGCTCAAATAAATTTGTTAGTCTCTAAGGTGCCACAAGTACTCCTTTTCTTTTTATTCAGATAAGATACTCCAGTCATCTATAGCCTCTTTTACCCCTTGTGACCCAAGCAGTTAGCCAGTTCAGTGTTTTGCAGCTCGTTTCCATTAGGAGGAGTTTAGGAATAAATTATTAGGGCCCTACCAAATTCACAGCCACAGGCCATGAAAAACGTGTCATGGACAGTGAAATCTGTGAAGTCACCGTGAAGTCTGGTCTGTTGGGTGCTTTAACCCTATACTATACAGATTTCATGGGGGAGACTAATGTTTCTCATATTGAGGGCTCTGACCCAAAAGGGAGTTGCAGGGGGGTTGCAAGGTTATTTTAGGGGGGCCGTGGTATTGCCATCCTTACTTCTGTGCTGCCTGGGTGGCTGGAGAGTGGTGGCTGGTGGCCGGAGACTTGTGGCTATTGGCAGGGCACACAGCTCTGAAAGTGGTGCCCCGCCATCAGCAGCGCAGAAGTAAGGGTGGCAATACCATGCTTATTTCTGTGCTCCTGCTGGTGGTGGCTCTGCCTTCAGAGCTGGGCTCCTGGGCAGCTGAAGAGCTGCAGGCCAGCTCTGAAGGCAGCGCCGCTGCCAGCAGCAGCACAGAAGTAAGAGTAGCAATACCACAAACCCCCCTACAATAACCTTGCGACCCCCCCCCAACTCCCTTTTGAGCCAGGACCCCTAAAATTACAACACTGTGAAATTTCAGATTTAAATAGCTGAAATATTGAAATTTACAATTTTAAAAATCTTACGACTGTGAAATTGACCAAAGTGGACTGTGAATTTGGTAGGGTCCTATTGATGATGGAGTCAGGTATTTCTTTGATGGAATCCTATTTATTTACAAAGAATGTAAAAAGTCGTATTTCTCTGAATGCACTAGGAATCAATCAAGAGGAGGCAGTTTCTTTGCTCAATATTCCAAGCCTCTTTTGCCAGCCAGCCCACACTCTACTACAAAAGTGGTCTCTCCTAGCATTATGCTACAAGTGTGATTCTGGCTGTCTTTAGCTTCTGCCTGCTTTCTTTGTCTGCTTCTGTTGTGTTCTCTTTTCACTGCCTGTGTGTGCATGCACACGCACACACACACACACACACACACACAGTTCCACCAAAAACAATAAGCATCCCTCTGCGTTTCCAGTCAGCCCTCCAGTGAAACCCCTCTGTCCACATAGCTCAGCTCTTGACTAGCTTTGCATGTGCCCTGTGTTTTGGGTGGTGGCTCCTGTGTTTCAGCTATCTTATTCCAAAAGGAGCTTATTTGCTTCTTACGTTTATCCTGAATGAAGAGTGGCTGTTAAGCCCATTAGCTTCAATGAGTTTTCACTGAACTCCCAGCATAATACTTCCATGTTTCTTAAAGATGCCTCTCATAAAAGAACCAGTAGCTTCACTTACCACCATCCTTCCCCCCGCCCACAAACATCAACAAATAACAAATCTCTAATTTACATTTCCCTTCCTAGCTAGCTTCCAAAAATAACCACATGGTGGCAGACTGATTTAACACATACCTAGTAAAAACAATTTATTTGACAAATATTTTTTTTTAAAAAGCAATTCAATGAATTGGGGCAAAAGCTCACATAATAATATAAGTGCTCACTTGTTTAAGGTAAATAACCCCAGTGTTCTAGAACTTGCAGGTGGCTTAAAGCCTGTTAGCCCTCCCTGGCTGTTTGAGTTTCCCTCTGGGGAAGATCTATTCTTCTGCTGGCCTCCTGGCAGATAGGTGCCAATCTAAAAGGCGGGTCCTCATTATGTCCCATTTCTCCTACCCATCATCCAACAAGATGGGGTACAAATACAAGTAACACCTCTTTTTAAGTAGTTTCCACATACTTAAACACTTAGTGATAACAAGTTGTATGCATGCTGCTGCTAAGAGCATTTTATATATTTAGCACTTTAAATTATGCACAGTGATGTATGCTTCCTAATGAATAAAATAAGTGATATTGCCCAGGAGCTACTTGAAAAAAAGATACCTCATAAACTAAGGAGGTTTCATAGCACAAAGGCTACAACTTCAGTTACCAACCTTAAACAGATAAATTACAATTTCAATTTCAATAAATTACAATTTCATCCCTTCCTGTTGTTGCTATTTTGTGGCCAGTTATTCTGACCCTAAACTACCTTTTGACCAAATAAACAGCTGAACATTTATCATTGTTTTGCCCACACAGACCTGGACACAAACTTGGACCATAGGCTAAAAAGAACAGACACTGGTGGATATTGTCTTAATAGCATTGACTGACTCCATTCATTCTGAGGGTATGTCTACACATGGAGCTGGGGGTGTGACTCCCAGTTTTCATGGACATATGTGCACTAGCTCAATGAGCTAGTGTGCTAAAAAGAGTAGTGTAGTCAGGGTAGCATGAGCAGCACTGAGCAACCAGCAGTGACATGGACTAGCCATGCCAAGTATAAACCCTCCTGAACCCTGTGGGTATGTACTTCACACAACCGTGCTTCCATGGCTACACATGAGTATGTATGAGTATGTAGGTATTTTCCACTGAATGCATCCGATGAAGTGAGCTGTAGCTCACAAAAGCTTATGCTCAAATAAATTTGTTAGTCGCTAAGGTGCCACAAGTACTCCTTTTCTTTTTGCGAATACAGACTAACACGGCTGCTACTCTGAAACATGAGTATGTGTAAGTGAGCTTGGAATTACACCTACGCTTGGAACTAGGAGTAACCAGAGAGTTGTTAACCTCTCCCTACAACTCTGGCCCAAAGTGGTGACAAAATTTACATCGTGCAAGACTATGCTGTACCACCAGATGCCACTAGCAACTAGAGTGATATTTTTATGTCTAGCATACTATTCAGCCTCTAGATGTCTCTGTGCAGTATAGAGTTAAAGATGGGGAATGGTCCCGGTTTGGTAAACTAGGGAGACAAAGCTGAAACTCTAGCTTTATAGAATGCTGTTTGCTTATGGTGTAGCTTATAGTTTTCTTTAATAAATGAGCTGGACTGTGATTTCACATATCATGGCAGCAGCTGCTTGGCTGGCATCCCACCAAACTCCCTGCTCCTCAAACCAAAATTGTATATCCAGATTGAACAAGTCATAACCACTATCAGATAAACGTAACTGGAGAAAAACACACCTGGGCAATTGTACAAAATAGTCAAATGTTCTAAGGAGGGCCTTACCAAATTCAGTCCATTTTGGTCAATTTCACGGTCATAGGGGGATGTGAGAAAACCTGGATTTATGCAGGAAATAGCCCGACTTGATTATGTAAAGAGTTGTCATTTTGGATGGGCTAGCACCAGCAGGAGAGTGAATTTGTGTGGGTGGGTGGAGGGTGAGAAAACCTGGATTTGTGCTGGAAATGGCCCACCTGTTGATCACTTTAGATAAGCTATTACCAGCAGGACAGTGGGGTGGGAGGAGGTATTGTTTCATATTCTCTGTGTATATATAAAGTCTGCTGCAGTTTCCACGGTATGCATCTGATGAAGTGAGCTGTAGCTCACGAAAGCTCATGCGCAAATAAATTGGTTAGTCTCTAAGGTGCCACAAGTACTCCTTTTCTTTTTGCGAATACAGACTAACACGGCTGTTCCTCTGAAACCTGTCATAAATTTCTTGATGTCAGATATTTAAATGTGAAATTTCATGGTGGTGTAACTGTAAGGGTCCTGACCCAAACGGGAGCTGTGTGGAGGTGGTTGCAAGGTTATTGTAGGGGGTGGTCTTAGTACTGCCTCTGTCAAGGTTCCTCCCCCACTCTGAACTCTAGGGTACAGATGTGGGGACCTGCATGAAAAACCTCCTAAGCTTATCTTTACCAGCTTAGGTCAAAACTTCCCCAAGGTACAAAATATTCCACCCGTTGTCCTTGGACTGGCCGCTACCACCACCAAACTAATACTGGTTACTGGGGAAGAGCTGTTTGGACGCGTCCTTCCCCCCAAAATACTTCCCAAAACCTTGCACCCCACTTCCTGGACAAGGTTTGGTAAAAAGCCTCACCAATTTGCCTAGGTGACCACAGACCCAGACCCTTGGATCTTAAGAACAATGAACAATCCTCCCAACACTTGCACCCCCCCTTTCCTGGGAAATGTTGGATAAAAAGCCTCACCAATTTGCATAGGTGACCACAGACCCAAACCCTTGGATCTGAGAACAATGAAAAAGCATTCAGTTTTCTTACAAGAAGACTTTTAATAAAAATAGAAGTAAACAGAAATAAAGAAATCCCCCCTGTAAAATCAGGATGGTAGATATCTTACAGGGTAATTAGATTCAAAAACATAGAGAACCCCTCTAGGCAAAACCTTAAGTTACAAAAAAGATACACAGACAGAAATAGTTATTCTATTCAGCACAGTTCTTTTCTCAGCCATTTAAAGAAATCATAATCTAACACGTACCTAGCTAGATTACTTACTAAAAGTTCTAAGACTCCATTCCTGGTCTATCCCTGACAAAGACAGAATATAGACAGACACACAGACCCTTTGTTTCTCTCCCTCCTCCCAGCTTTTGAAAGTATCTTGTCTCCTCATTGGTCATTTTGGTCAGGTGCCAGCGAGGTTACCTTTAGCTTCTTAACCCTTTACAGGTAAGAGGAGCTTTCCCCTGGCCAGGAGGGATTTCAAAGGGGTTTACCCTTCCCTTTATATTTATGACAGCCTCCGTTACTCCTGAGCTGCTGTTGGAGGTGGCACTGCCTTCAGAGCTGGGCAGCCAGAGAGCAGCAGCTGCTGGCCAGGAGCCCAGCTCTGAAGGCAGTGCCCTGCCAACAGCAGCGCAGAAGTAAGGGTGGCATGGTAGTGTATCACCATCCTTACTTCCACGCTGCTGCTGGCAGGGTGCTGCTTCAGAGCTGGGTTCCTAGCCAGCAGCCACTGGTCTCCGGCCACCCAGTTCTAAAGGGAGTGCAGAAGTAAGGGTGGCAATACCACGACCCTCCCCCCCCAATAATATTGTGACACCCCCCCCCCCGACACACAGAGGTGGATTAAGGTTTCCTGGGGCTGTGGGCCAGAGCAAGTGGGAGGCCCACCCCATCCCTTCTGCCTGGGGCCCTGCCCCCATTCCCCACTTCTGTTTGCACCCCTGCCCAGTCCCACCCCTTTCTGCCCTTTCCCCAGGGCCTGTCCCTGTTTCTCCCAGGGTGCCCCCCTTTCCACCACCCCCACTGCAGCCCCACCACCCCTTTTGCTCCTTTCTGCCTCCCCCAACTATGGGCCCAAGACCAGAGATGCTTTGTCCCCATGCCACGGCTCCAGGGCTGCAATGGGGAGTAAGAGCTCCTCCAGTCCCAGGCCACCAGTGGAGGTCTGCGTGACAGGACTTCCTCTGCCAACCCCCCCCCACTTCTGTGGGGGACCAGGGTTGGGGTGCTGGGGCTTCTCCCACCCGGCACTTCTGCCAGAGAGCAGGTCAGGCACAGGGGCTTGCTCTGGTGGGGATGGGCGCCTCTGGGGAGGAGGTGGGGCTGCCCCCAACCGGCTTCTGCTGCGAAGGGGGTCTAGGGCTGTTGGGAGGGGGGGGGCTTCCCTCATCCCACAGCTGCAAATGGGGTCAGAGGCCACTGGGGAAGGGGGGGCTTCCCCCATTCTGTGGCTGCTGCCAGGGACGGAGGCCACTAGTGAGGGGTTTCCGCCACCCAGCACTGCTGCCGCAGAGCAGGGTCAGGGCGCAGGGGCTTCCCCCGCCCTGGCAACCGGGGCCCCTCGGCATATGCCCCATCTGCCCAGTGGCTAATCCACTACTGCCCCTGCAATATCCTTTTGGGTCGGGACCTCCAGTTTGAGAAACATTGGTCTCTCCCGTGAAATCTGTATACTGTAGGGTAAAAGTACACAAGACCACATTTCACAAGGAAGGCCAGATTTCATGGTCCATGACGTGTTTTTCACGGCTGTGAATTTGGTAGGGCCCTAGTTCTAAGGCATCTTCCCCCATATTTAACAGACTGCTTTCTGATGTTTCTGTTGACTTCCTTGACTTTCTGGATTTGGGAGATCATTTAATGCAGAGTGGTATGAAGACATGAGTGGAAGAAACAAGTGGCATAATTGGCAGATCAAAGAGAGAGTGGAAACGTTTGGACACAGTTGTTTGAAGGCAAGGCTGAGTAGTAATTTAAACTTGGTCTATGGGTAAGGGGAGTCCAGTGGAATGCTTCAAAGAGCAAAGTAACCATCTTATAAACAGGCCAGGAATATGTGGCTGCTGCATTTTGGATGGATAGAGGGGTAAAAATATGAATATCAGGAAAACGAGTGATGAGGAGGTCACAGTAGTCAAGATAATCGACATGGCATGGACTAGTGTGTCATTCATCAACATGGGAAGGAGGATAGAGTTTGTTTTGTAATAAAATGTCAGATACCAGCGGTCACTTCAGAAAATGTCCGCAAAACATGATTTTTACATGATATATTATGTCTGAGTCACATTATTAATTAGAAATAATTTACTATAAGGTTAGAATAGGTTTCTATAATGTTGCTTCATTAAAAATCCTTTACCTTGATCAGTGAATATGGACTGGATTAACCAAATTGGTTAATTTTTGCACACTTAAAGGTGTAACTTTCTTCTTCATTGGAAAAGCTTTCCATGTACTTTGCAAAGCAGTCAATAGCAGTGAAATCATATTTATGGCATACTGAGTTTTAAGAAGTTGTCTCTATCAGGTTTATCCCCACTAAACCATTATTTTTTCTAATCTATTAATAGATTAAACACATTTTTCCTGTCAGTTAATCTACCTAATGATATTCACAACAATATAAACACTCTGTGAAGCATGCAGTCATGTTAATATGAAAATAGCATGTAATCAGCTGACAATCTGCCTCTAAAAGTTCAAGAGCATCGGTATAAAACATACAGAGTCTATATCTGTGTATGTGTATCTCTATGTCCTGCAATTTTGGATCCGCATGTAGTATTTTGCCACTTTTCTGAAATTAATCACCACTTGCAGCCTGTGAGAAAATTAAGTATCATATAATACTAACAAATTGGTAATATAAAAAGAAGTACATGCCTTGCTAATATACATAATTGTCTGTTTTACGGATAATACTCATCGCTACACAGCTAAGGATCAAACTATCTTTCCTGTCAAAGCTCTATTTCAATCAGAGCTCAGATACTATTATGGTGATGGGTGAAATATAAGAATTTAAATAAATAAGACCCCAATTCTAACTTTGCAAAAGGTAGAACAAATCAGCACAAGATTTAAACTGTCATCTGCTATTGATGAACTTTGCAAGAATTTTGATCTTATACAGTATATTTTAGAGATAGGGAAGTTTAAAATAAGCAGTTTCTCTGTTTGATAGTTTCTTAACTTTTCCTGTGGTTTGTCACATGTCTCAAACAGCTTAGCCTAGAAACCTAATGTGTTCCATTCTTTTAATTACATAAGCACTGATGTGTCTGACTAATTTGGATTTGTTTAGTGGGAAAACTATACTGTCTTAACAATGTTTTGAAGGTTACAACAAATGAACACCAATAAATGCAATCTGTCCATGGGAAAAGGTATTATATTTAGTATAGGGGAGAGTTGGCAATACCTGGCCAGACCCCTGGCACTTGAAAAATTAGCCAGCTATGAGACAACAATAGGTGACTGTATTCTCTGCAAATAAGTGTGTGTGTGTGTATGTAAAATATATATATATACAAAATCAAAAATATACTTAATTTTTATCTGTGCTAAAATAAAAGTAAAGCTGAAAAGCCACAAATCTGGTTTATATTTTTCTGTCTCCCTCGATGAGGGAGGAACCAGGTATTTTAAAATCTGAGGTCCACATAATACTTGCTCTCGTGGAAAAAGAGGAGAGGAAAAACTAAAATGGTTTAAAATCCCTCACCCTATTTATCTGATGCCTTTTCTCTCTAAAGAGCTCCCCCATCCTTTCCATTAAATAATCAATACCTTAATGGTTTGTTCTGTCATTGTCCTTATGTAGTTCTAGTCATCCAATCAGGGAAAGAGAAACAATATTATGTGACTCACATGACTAATCACATAGCAGAAATGACAAATACATGAATATTTGTAACCATCTCTTTGTGAGAAAGTCACAGACTAACAAATGTTTGCAAAAAGGTCTTCCTTGAACAGTATTTAAAACAGGTTGCTCTACTTATCACACCATTCCCATCCATTGCACTTTCTGCCACAGTGCCACCCGGAGATCTCCACCTGTTCTATGTGCCTGAAACATGTCTTCATCATTCTGAGCTTTCCCCAAGACAGAGTGTATGTATGGTTTCAGAGTAACAGCCGTGTTAGTCTGTATTCGCAAAAAGAAAAGCAGTACTTGTGGCACCTTAGAGACTAACCAATTTATGTATGCTCACTCATGCCAACCCCGAGAACTGATGGTGAAAGTAGAGTGCAAAGCAGTATCCACTACTGCCTGTGTGAAAATAACCCCTTTCTTTGATAGGTGATACTCAAGTTCTTATTCACAAAGTTTGCTTCTTAATTAGTGTTCTGAGTTCCTCGTTTGCATGACGAAGCTAGTTCGTTAATCCCAGAGTCACAATTTACCTGCTTAAACATTTACCCTTTTAGAATGTTGAGGAAAGGATACAAATGCATAATATGGGAATATATATTTAGTGGGAAGCACTCTAACATGATACCCTCAGATCTTTCCCATCCATGCAGTAATGTTCTATAAATAGTGTAAGAAACTTCAATTTCAACATGTGTAACAAGTGATAAATTGGATGTCAGGTGTACCCGCACAAAAATGCAACTCCATAATCTTTAGATAATTCTGAACAGAAAATGACATTCTCCTAGATTTCTAAGTTAAAAAAAAAAGTCAGCCAAATTCACATTTTATACAGAAATGCTCTGTAATTTAAACTATGTAACATTCTTTTGAAATATGCTTTCGCTCAACCACAAGATATGGTTTTGAGTTAGGAATTACTGGCTGAAATTCTTTGTTATGCAGGAGGTCAGACTAGATGATCAAAATGGTTCACTATGGCCTTAAAGTCTATGAATTCATGAAAAGGTAAGAAACCAAAATATACACTGGCCAGTTCATCCTCCTGAAGTGGGCTGGAATAAAAAGGAATATCATCATGTAACTAAAGAGCATTCAGCTGAAATTTGTATAGGAAGCAGTGTCAGGCTTGGTGAAATTCCCAAAGTCATGTCTCCCTCTGGAGCAGGGACACTACTGGGTGAGTGTAGGGTTGCCAGCCGTCTGGTTTTCGACCGGGACGCCTGTTTGAAAACGGACCCCGGCGGCTCCGGTCAGCAGCAGTTAAAAGTCCAGTTGGCGGCGCAGCGGGGCTAAAAGAGGCTCCCTGCCTGCCCTGGCTCTGCACAGCTCCCTGGAAGTGGCCAGCACGTCCGGCCCATAGGTGCCGGGACAACCAGAAAAGCTCAGTGTGCTGCCCCTCCCCCCAGCGCCGGCTCTGCAGCTCCCATTGGCTGGGAACCACGGCCAATGGGAGCTACGTGGGTGACGCCTGCAGGCATGGGCAGCGCACACAGTGCAGAGTCACCTGGCCGTGCCTCTGCCTAGGGACCAGACATGCTGACCGCTTCTGGGAGCAGCGTGGAGCCAGGGCAGCCAGGTAGCCTGCCTTAGCCCCCTGTACCACTGACTTACCTGAGGTAAGCGCCACCCAGCCGGAGCCCGCACCCCAAATCCTCTGCTACAGGTCAGAACCTCATCTCTCATCCAAACTCCCTCCCAGAACCCGCACCCCCTTCTGCACTCCAAACCCCTTGGCCCCAGCCCCATCCCAGAGCCCGCACCTCCAGCTGGAGCCCTCACCACCTCCCAACCCACAGCCCAGTGAAAATGAGTGAGGGTGTGAGAGAGCGAGCGACAGAGTGTGGGGGGCAGGACAGAGTGGGGGGCGCAGGGGCAGGGCAAGGGTATTCCTTTTTGTGCAATTAGAAAGTTGGCAACCCTAGGTGAGTGGGGTGAAAGCAGATTCTGCAAGATGCACTATAGGTGCACTTGAAATCTGTCTCCCATGTGGGAAGTTTCTGTTTTTTTTTCTGTACTTGTTGGAATTTAGCACCCCCTTTTGACTGGGTATGCAAAGAATTGGGAGTGGGGAGCTGTTTCTGATGAATACCCTACTTAGAGTTTGCCTAACAGGTGACCAGGAATACAAAGTGCTAGAGATAAGGGGCAGTTCAGATTATAGGCTGGAGTGCTTAGAATTTGGACTTAGATTCCTCTTTGCAACTACCCAAGGATAGCTGCCAAGGTACATTCTGTGCAACCTGAGAGGCATTGTACTTCGGTCAGGAACCAGGTACTGCAACAGACTAGCACAATTCTATACACTTGGCTGGGTTTCTGCTTTCTAGTGCTCCCTCACTAAAGACCCCTATACTGAGCAAGGGAAAGAGCCCCAGAAGGAAAAGTCTAGGGTGATTTAGGAGGAGGATCACACTGGGAGCTCTGTGCTCACTACAAGGGGTCAAGGCAAAATTAGAGGAGTAGGGCAGGGAATTTGGTTCTAAAGGATGTCTATTTATTCTTCTCTCTTTTCCCCCTCCCTCCTCCCCACCCCCTTATTTTTAGTTGCTGTAGACAAAGAAATGCAGGAAGGGAAAACTCTGTATGGAGAGTGAGGACAGGAACAGCTGGAGTTTTCCTTGCAAGAGGGTGGGGTGCAGGGGAGGGTGTGTTAGCTGTATCCTGAGTCCTCAGAGCACCTCTCCTGTTGCTCGGTAGCTTAGGCTGCACTCTGCCGTCTAAAAGGTCGCCTGTGATAAACATAGGGTCTCCCTCCTCCGCCCTCAAACCTTGTCTGCTACGACTTTCGCTGTGACATTCAGTCTTTTCCATGCTGGAGGAAGTAGTTGCGAGCAATGTGATAGACAGAGGGGGACGCTGCTGTCTTGGCTGGACCTGCTGCTGCAACCACGTGTCTCTCTCTCTCTCTCTGGCTGTGACACAGTAGCAAGGAAATTGGTGGGATCTTTCTTTATCTCCACAAAGGAAAGGTGACCTGCACAATCAAGGTAAGCGAAAGTGAGGCGTGGATCTTCTGTTAGGAACCAGCAGACGGGGAAGTCAGTCTCTCAGAAAGGCTTTTTGCAAAGGGAAGCTGAGCAGAAAGCGTGTGTTCTTTGAGCTGTCAAAAATAAATTGTATGCGGGAATTTAAAAGCGCAGCTCTTCTCTTTTGAGAAGCCAGACAAGTAGCCATGCAACGATGTGCTGCAAAATAAGAATCACCCTTGCAGCTTTGCAGCGCTGGGAAACGCAATCAAAGTAACCGATCGATGGGACTTAATTAAAACGAAGCAGACCCTGCAGGAGACTAGAACTGGACGGAAATGTTCCCTTTGTGCGATGCAGATTAAGGATATGTTTAGTTACTGGGTTTGCAGGGAAGGAAGGGGATTTTAATAAGGTTGGGGGGGGGGAGGTTGGGATGTATTTATGTTGTCATTTAACCTAGCCTAGTTGTCATTTAACAATTAAACCAGCCCAGTCATCCAGTGCTGAGAGCAGCAGCCTCCCTTAGCCCTCTTGTGTTGTGTATGTCCCTGGCAGGCTGGCCGCGATGGAGGAGGACATGGGCAGCATGCAGCAGAAGGCTGCTGAGCTGGAGCACATGGCCGAAGTCTTGCTCACTGGGGAGCAGTTACGGTAGGAGATGGCTCCTTCCTCCCGCACAAGCATTACTAAAGACGCTAAAAGGGGAAACTCCTTTGATCCTGTACTTAAGGAAATTGCTGTTAAACGGCCAGCTAAAGGGCCAGGTTTTTTTTACTTCACAGTGGTGTAAATCTGGATTAACTCCGTTTAAATCAATGGCTCAAATTTTGTTCTCGGTTGCACAGGTGCAACCCTGTAGGGTCTGATTCTGGTTTCCCACTGGTGTGAAGCAGAAGTAACTCCACTGATGTCAATGGTGTGAACCTGATGTAAGTGATAGCTAGAATCAGAACTGCAACCTCCGTGAATTTGTGTGCCTCACCCTCTCAAAACCCAAATTATCCGTGCACACACATCTCTTCCAGACCTGCTAAAGCACACACGTTTGGGAAATGAAGGGTTTTTGTGTGTGCTTCAATTAGACTCTTAAAAAACTCCTGCTTTCAGCCTGTCACAGCTGCTCTGCTCTGCTGTTTCAGCTAGGAATTGGGCTATATGTAAATAGTATTGCGGGCCTGGCTGGGGTAATGAGTTATATCATCCTTGCAATATTTACTGAGACTGCTACAGTCCAGGGGCAGCTTTCTATTCTGTTTAGGGACTTCTAATTTGGTCATAGCTGTACTATCTGAGGACTCAGGGGAAGGTGACAGCAGGTCAGCAAAGAGGTTTTAAAAGGCAAAACCAGAAGAGGAATAATTAAAAAATAGATTTTAATAGATTTCTGGTCCAGCTCTTCAAATATGATTGGCACTATAAAAATGATTAAGTTAGATGGATGGAATAAACCTCTATTAAGATCCAGGTTTTTTTAGTCTCTTAGATCCAAAGTCTTTCTGCATTATTCCAACAGTCTTTTTTTATTAAGGTTTTTTTACTTTTGAATCTGTTGACCAAATTCCTATGCATTACACAGAGCAATAAAGAAGAAAATTTAAAGCTTCCAAATTCTCACTGTTAACATTGTAAGGAGAGTGATCACTTTAGATAAGCTATTACCAGCAGGAGAGTGGGGTGGGAGGAGGTATTTTTTCATGCTTTGTGTGTATATAAAAAGATCTACACTTTCCACAGTATGCATCCGATGAAGTGAGCTGTTGCTCACGAAAGCTTATGCTCCAATAAATTGGTTAGTCTCTAAGGTGCCACAAGTACTCCTTTTGTTTTTGCGAATACAGACTAACACGGCTGTTACTCAGAAACCTGTTAACATAACTTGTGATTGAGGAAATATAGAAGATTGTATGATAGTGGTATAATCAGAAAGAGGTAATAGCAGTGTTTGCCAGAAGTTTTCTTAAATTATTTGCTGAAAATTTGAAAATGCTGGTTTAACATTTTTCATTCATAATTTTGAAAATGTTGCTTGATCTGGGAGCTGTTAAGATGAGATTTCTTGATTTCATCTCAATAGAAGTCAAATATTCAGACTAACAAAGTTACATATTTTAAAATACAAATTGATCTTAATAGTATGTGCCATTGGCAGTTAAACTAAGAACATAATTAGTGCTAAAGCAGAACGTTTAGGAATCCTCTTCAGTTTTAAAATGCTAGTTCAGAAGACATTTTCATAGCTAGTAGGTTTTTTTTTTTAGGTTACTTATGCTGGCCAGATTCTCAGCTGGTTTAAATTGGTGTAGTTCCCGAGTCAGTGAAGCAGTGCTGATTTGCGTCAGATGAAGATCAGGCCCTTGGGTTTTGGTTCTTATTCTAAACTGGTATGTATAAATTTTCTTAGCAATTAGCTTAGGAATCTTAGCTTCAGCTGTTGGGGCCAAGTTTTTAAAGGTACGTTAAAGTGCTTAAAGAGGTAAGTGCTTAAAGAGACAGATAGGCAATAGGCTCCGTTGAAAATGCCACTAGGCACACCTCTGCACCTAAATACGTCTAAAAATCTGACCCTTGGAGACTCACCTCACCACTGCTGCAGAAGTTGTAGTAGGGTCAGCCACCTCCCATGCACCCATTATGTCCAGGAGTGCTGCTGTAGTGCCCTGCCAGTAGGGTTGCCAACTTTCTACTCACACAAAACTGAACACCCTTGCTCTGCCCCCGCTCACTCCATCTCCCCCCTCCTTCTGTTGCTCGCTCTCCCCACCCTCACTCACTTGCTCATTTTCACTGGGCTGGCTCAGGGGGCTGTGGTGCGGGAGGGGGTGTGGGCTCCAGCTGGAGGTGTGGGCTCCGGGATGGGGCCAGAAATGAGGCATTCAGAGCGCGGGAGGGAGCTCCAGGCTGAGGCAGTGGGTTGGGATGCAAGAGGGGTGAGGGCTCCTGCTGGGGGTACAGGCTGTGGGCTGGGGGTGCAGGTTCTGGGTTGTGGCCAGAAATGAGGGATTCAGGGTGCGGGAGGAGGCTCCAGGCTGGGATAAGGAGTTGGGGTGCAGGGGGTTGGGTGCTCTGGCTGGGGGTACAGGCTCTGAGGTGGGGCCGGGGATGAGGGGCTTGGGGTGCAGGAGGGGGCTCCAGAATGGGGGGTGGAGCTGAGGTGTTCGGAGTATGGGAGGGGGCTCTGGGTTGAGGCAGGGGGTTGGGCTGTGGATGCAGATTCCAGGGTGTGGGCAGAAATGAGGGGTTCAGGGTGTGGGAGGAGGCTCTGGGATGGGGCAGGGGGTTGGGGTGCAGGGGGGGTGAGGGCTCTAGCGGGGGGTGCGGTCTTTGGGATGGGGCTGGGGATAAGGGGTGCAGGAGGGTGCTCTGGGATGGGATCAACGGGTTCAGAGAGCGGGAGGGGGGATCAGGGCTGGGGCAGGGGGTTGGGGAGTGGGGGGGCTAAGGGGTGCACACTCCAGGCGGTGCTTACCCCAGGCGGCTCCCAGAAGCAGCGGCATGTCCCTCCTATGGCCAGGCCAGGCCCCCTCTGCAGGCACCACCCCCGCAGCACCCATTAGCTGTGGTTCCCAGCCAGTGGGAGCTGTGGGGGCGGCGCTTGGGGACTTTACACACTGCTCCTGCCCCGGCTGCCCCTATGTGTAGAGGGACATGCTGCTTTTTCCCTGGAGCCACGGAGCACCGAGGCTAGCAGGGAGCCTGCCAGCCCTGCTGTGCGGCGCTGCCAACCAGATAGTCAACGGCCCGGTCAGTGGTGCTGACCGGAGCCCCAGAATCTCTTTTTGACCGGCTGTTCCAGTCAAAAACTGGACACCTGGTCACCCTACCCGCCAATGATTTTCCCCTCAAAGGGCTTCTTAAATAAACACTGCACAAGCTTTTATTGTCCATTCACCACCATTTCTCAGGGGTCCAAGTTTATTTACATAAATAATGCTCCAAAATAAAACTCAGTCCCAAGACACAGTCCACCGGTTTTACCTTCTTGTCATGTCATTCCGGGGCTTTTCCTCCCTTTCGTGTCTGTAGGGAAACCCCACAATACAGGTCTTTCTGCAAAAGCCTGCTTACTCCCAGCATGCTCCAGTTCACGCTACTAGTCCCAGGCCTTCCTGCCTGGGGCCTTTCCTGCTTTGGTAGGCCACTCCCAGGCCAAAGCCTCAGGTTTCTGCCTCTGGATTCCAAGCCCCCAGATATCAGGGTCTTCCCTCCAGAAGCCTTTCGGTCTTCCTGCAGATTCCTGAACTTCCCTCCTGCTGACTTGAGGTCCTTTTGCTCCCTGCAGCATCTGGATGAGGCTCATTCTCTAATCAGGGCTGGCTTACCTGCAGGTTCTCCAGTCCATGGGGCAAGCCATCCTGCTTAAGTAATAATATGTTACTTATTTTTACATGATGCTGTCTAGAGAAAATAAAGACAGTCTGTACCCCTATAAATCAATGGGGATCCACATGGATGGAAGGATCCACTCTTGTGAATCTGATTGCAGGATTGGGGCCTAGGTTTATCTCTGAATTTGTATCCCCCTCTGATACAGATATTTGTGTCTTATTTTTTCACTGTTTAGAATCTTCTGGGCAACAGAATAGGTTTCAGAGTAACAGCCGTGTTAGTCTGTATTCGCAAAAAGAAAAGGAGTACTTGTGGCACCTTAGAGACTAACCTATTTATTTGAGCCTGGATTTGTGCAGGAAATGGCCCACCTTGATTATCATGCACATTGTGTAGAGAGTTGTCCCTTTGGATGGGCTATTACCAGCAGGAGAGTGAGTTTGTGTGTGGGGGGGTGGAGGGTGAGAAAACCTGGATTTGTGCTGGAAATGGCCCAACTTGATGATCACTTTAGATAAGCTATTACCAGCAGGACAGTGGGGTGGGAGGAGGTATTGTTTCATGATCTCTGTGTGTATATAAAGTCTGCTGCAGTTTCCACGGTATGCATCCGATGAAGTGAGCTGTAGCTCACGAAAGCTCATGCTCAAATAGAATAGGTTTGTTAGCTGCACATTTTGTTTCAGAAAATAAGGGCCTCTAATATATGGTAGCAAACGGGGTCGTAGACAAGTTTTGGCCAATGGTATATTTGTGGTTTCCTTTTCTTTTCCCATCTAAGAGAAGTATATAAATATTAATGCTAAATAAATAACTTGCCTGATTGATTCAAAGAGGAAGATATTACAATAAAGGTATTATAGGTGCGTATAGGACAGACAAACTGATGCTAGAAAATTACTATACACACATATTCTGAAGAAACATACTGTACTCAGTTCTTACTGATGCTTACAAATGTTATATAAGACCTTAAAGGGGATGATTTAGTGACTGGTGATTATGTGGGTAAATGTGTATGAGTAAGTGCCACATACTTCAGGATGACTGCCAATGTTCCCTTTAATTTTTCCCATTCATGTGCGGAATTAATTTTGCTATGTGCACCAATATGCAGATGACATGTGGCAGGGGTGGGGCTGAGGGGCTTGGAGTGTGGAAGGGGGCAGGACGCCACCAAGGGCCGTGCACTTAACTCCTCCAGCCCTGGAGCACCTCTCCTCACTGCAGCAGCTCCGGGGCTGGAGGAGTTAAGTGTACGGCCCTTGGTGGCGTCCTGCATGGCCGCACAGGCGTGCACCTTAGCAGGCACTTAGATGACTGCATACCTCAGGCGTGGAAAAATAAAAGGAAAACAGAAGAGGGGTACAGGGTTATGCAAAAAAAAAAAAACCCTATGAAAATCAGGTGTTTATAATTATACTCTTGTATTATTTGTAAACCAAATCAGTGTGTGTGACTTAATTCACATACTTGAAATAACTTCATTAAAAATTCTTTGTGGATGTGTAAGGTGATGGTAGGTCATGCTACATACCTTTATTAGCTATAATAATAAATGTTTGGGACCCAATAGTCCCTTCTACTTTTAGAAGTAGTGGATATCTAAGCAAATCTCTAACTTAATTACTGCTGCAAGAATGCATGACCAATGGGAGCATAGGTTCTGAAGAAACCATGATCTCAGCTGGAAGGAGACCCAGAGGAGCAGTGCAGAGGGTCCAGCCTTCTACAGGACTGGGGTTTAGAAGCTGCAAACCTGCCTCCTCACTATGGTCCCAATGCATCTCCGGGTAGGCAGCTATCTGAAGTGTATGTCACTGGATTTCCTAGCAAGATGGATTTCTCTGGGGGAGGGTATCATAGCCTTTGCTAGTTATAGTTTGGACAGTATTAGTCAGGTTTAAAGAAATTTAATAATCAGAATATATAGTTGTATTAATATATATAATATGATTGAAGTCAATGGGAGTTTTTTGTTTCCAACAGTATAGCTATCCTCATGTAGAGAATTTTGAATCGTAACTTAGTTTACAAATTACCTTTCCTCTGGCAACAAAAAACTGCTTCAATAGCTGGATCCTTTATGTTAGTAAACATGTTCTGGAGTCTTACACTGCTCTCTGGCTGCATGCATGCTCTCTCTGAGAAGTCACACCTGTCTGCTATCTTGCCCTTCTGCACAGGATGAGTTCAATAATGGTTTACCACTGCCAAATCCCTGACAGGTAGTCTTTTTCTAGTCCACAGGCCCCTTGTTTTCTCATGCTTCATGTCGTTAGTGTCCATGGGCCATAGTTAGCCCACAGAGTAATGGGAAACATTAGAATATCTGAACCCACACCTATCTGGTTGCTTACTAAAATTTGACTATGATCTAGAATAGTAAACTCTGGAGTAGGTGTGACTTCAATAACATTTAATCACTTTTCTTCTATGATATTGTGGTGACCTAAATCTTTATATTCCTCTTATTTTATAAGCTCTTGAGCTGTCTTGAAGCCACTGTCTCTAGGCCAGGACACTATTTCAGCTTTTGAGCAAGCATGTATGCAACATGGTAGAGAAAAGGGCAACATTTAGTTTGTGTCATAAATATTCATCATGAAGGAGGTATGTGTATTTCCCCCCTTTTCAAGTTCTAAAATAGGGGGCCAGGAAAGCTTTTTTCCAACAGCATTCCAAAGCCCAGTAGCTGCATTAAAGGGTTTTTCGCCTTCCTTTAACACATTGAGAATTGGCTGTTGGTTCACCTGAGGTGTCTCTCCCCTGCAGACTTCCTAAGACCGCTAGGAGGTGGGGAAGAAGATTTCCATCCTTTGAACCTTCTACAGTGTGTGGGACAGGGTGCTCTAGTGTTAGCTACCCAAATAAATCATATTATGGATTTTATTTTTTTCTTTCCAAAAACCCAATGAAATTCCATCAAAGCATTGCCTTGAAAGCATTAAGGGTTCAAAGTGGAGCACTCCACGATCGGGGAATCTATTCCATTACACAGTCTTAATCATAATCAACATACTATTTCACAGGTATTACTATTCTCATTTTTTCATACAGACTCTGAGGCGTCTCACCCTGTTACATGCTTCATTGTTGTACACATATACTAATTTTAGTAGCGTTATGGTTCCATATATCTTTACTGATGTATGGCTTGATTTTGAAAGGTCCCGGGGATCTGCAGCTCTCATTGACTTAAATTGAATTTATGGATGTTCGGCACTTCTGTAGATCAAGCTATTAGACCTTTAATATGCTAAGACATGTGTTTTTAATAATTACAGCCACCATTTAGAAAACAATTTCCTTTCAGTCTACACAGTTACAGGAAGCTACATGTATGTAGCAAGACTGTTAAAATGCACATATATGTATTTATATTTTGTTTGAGAAATACCCTATGATCAAGGAATTGAAGATCAAGTAATAATCATGCCCATGCACTGAGGGCAGAATTAACACTGCTCAGGCAGCCTGGCTTTTCCATTTCTTGTATGCTGGGCTCTTTACCCATTCTCCCACTGCAGTGTTTTTGGTGTGGGCAGTTTGCAGAGGTAGGCATGTGACACGTTATCATTACCTTATTGGTATTGTGGTGGTGCCCAGAAGCCCCAGTCACAGACCAGGACCCCATTGTGTTCGGTGCTGCACAAACGCAGAACAAAAAATGGTCCATACACACCTTGTCTGCAACACAGATCTCATCCCATATGTCAGCTAGCTGTCCTGCTGCACAATTGATGGCAGCTGCAAGTGTCATTGAAAAAGAGAGTGTTCCTAGGGAACTGAGGTCGGATTCTGCCTGGACTCCATCCCCTCTTTGTTCACTGATTGCAGACCCATCTTCACCCTATGGAAACAGGCACGCAAGGCCTAAGTAGGTGAGAATCTGAAACTGCAGAGAGTGGGGGCTCCCAGGTTTAGCACTTCAGAGGTTGTCTCATAGGTACCAGGATGGGTGGGGAGCTCTGTCCGCAACACTCTGACAGGAACTTCCTCTCCCTGTTCCCCCTTTCACATCACTGGAGTTGGAGACCATGGTAGAGGTTTTTTTGAATGGATGAGGTGAGGAGAACACCATGAAACTAGGAAGGAGGTGGATTGGCCTCCACTCCTGGATTAGCTGAAAGTTGTCAGAAACTAGTCTGGGCATTTCCTCCTCTTGGTACAAATATCCTGGTCTCTGTTGACCCCAGTTTGTTCTGGAGTGCGAAGCCCAAGAACTTTGAATGTATAATTATGCATTTCAATAAACACTATTGTGGGGAAGACTGAGTTGTTGGAGAGCTGATACAGGAAGTGGGAGGGCCAAGGTTAAGAGGCAACAGCAAGCCAGGATTAGTTCATGTGGTGGTTTCAAGAAGTGTACCTGAGCTTCCAGGAATTGTACACTCTATATAATAGCCCCCTAGAAGATTAAATGCCAAAAAAGCCTAAATAAATGTAACATTAGCTTGCAATGTTAATAATGTCAGGAAATGCAAAAGTTAAGATCTCTACAGAAATACTAACTTCCATATGTGCACTACCTTTTATTCAGATTTTTCTTTGTAAACAAGAATACACAATATTAAAACTATCCATTTAGGCTTTTAAATAGTGTATGTACTACAAAGTAAACATGATCTAAATTGCATTCCTAGTTATATCTGTGTAACCACATTTACTTCAATATGTACTGGACAATGTAGCCAAGATTATTTTGCTTTAGGGACCTTAATTTTTGCATTATTTTAAAGCTCTCCAAAAACTGTAACTCTGTAATCCTACCATCGTTTTTATGTAATTTATTTTTTTGTATATATTACTCTTTAAATATTTAGCTTCTTTCAAGGCCTCTGCAATTTTCTTTAAATTTAAATATTAATCAAATTAATGAATACTTAAAATAAAGTCAAGTTTTGCTCCTAACTTGGGGGGGAAAGGGTTTGAATTGTGTATTGAAATCCCATATTTTCCCAAGCCCTTAAGGATAAATATCTGCAGCATGACTATGCTTATGTTCCTGCACAGTAGCAGTGGCCGCAGCCAAGTGAAACTGAATTTAGATCTAAAGAAAAATAAAATATTTTAATCTAGACATCCTACGCTTCCAGAAAAGTGCTATTGTGTGATATTATGGGTATAATAATATGCAATCATGGTCCTTCATTTCTGGGAAACTCTGAAACAAGAGGAATGAGATGCATGGAAACAAAGGGGAAGGGGAAAGATGACACACAGACACAAAGGTTGTCAGCAGGGAGAAACATAGGAAATCCAAGGAGGTTTGAGAATAAAGAAAGATATGACTATCCAACTGTGGAAAGAGAGAGATGTATATAAAATTAGAGAGATTTGGGGTAGGAAAAGAGATGGCAACCCAGAGAGGAGAGAAGTGCTGCTGGTGTTTGTATTGGTAACTGACATAACCTAGATACCTCTTACCCTCCAATGGTTGGGAACTCTGCACTGAAAGAGTGAGTGGAGGAGGGAAAGCAAGGAAATGAAATTATCCCTGTTCAATAAAGAGAGAAGTCTCATAAATTTAGAGCAGGGAACAGGTTACAGTTAAAATCTGCCTCACCAGAGACTCTACACAAATACACAATCGAAGAGTTGTGATCCACAGTTTGGCTTTCCGTAATATTAAGCAAAGTTGTAATAGTTGAATGAATATATGAAAATAGCTGCATTAAAGGTGCAAGAGTCTTATTTACGAGACAAATCCTCTCTCCCCCACACCATACTGGACTGGCTGAGTGAGTGAATCCACCATTTGGTAGGCAGGGTTAGAGTAATGACTGCAAAGCAGCTCTGAAGCTTCAGTCACCAGTGCTGCTCTTGCACCTTACTTCTCAGAGGGCAATATCCTGTGGCTGTTCTGCCATTTGGACCCACTAGCCTTGCCCCTCTGCCTTACCAAGGCTCCTCATTCCCACCACAACCGAGCAGGGCCAAAGAAGGGGACCTCATGGAGCTGGGTTTAGGGACGCACAAGCAGCCTGCACCACTGGGTTGGCTCCCCAAATCTTATTCCTGCTGCCTCAGATGGGTCCCTCCTTGTTTGGGGATAGATAGGATTTGGTTCCGAGGACATGGCTACACTGCAAAAAAGACCTGTGGCACCATGAGGATGTCCACTCTTTGTGTTGGAATGTAAAGCATTTTCAGACTCCAGGCCAACAGTTTTTAAAAATAAGGTTGATCTTGAAATCCAACATGTGGTATAGCAAGATAAGTTGGCCCTTAGGTCACAATGAGCAAAGCTATTTACATACAACCAAGTCTGACATCTCTCTTAGTCAAGGTTTCTGCTGTATCTTTTCACTGTATGCTTTACAGGATCTAATACAAAAGGAGGGGCAAATATTGACTTTTTCATTTCATAGGTGCTGAAAACTATATTGTACAAACTACGTAACTGATTCATCATAGGCCTCCATCCATATAAAAACACACCTCCAAAGTGTACAATTATTTTCAGAAGTTCCAACAATATAATTTTACAATGACTTCTGGCCTATTTTTAACAATGCCTCACCCAGCAGGTGCATTTAGATCCTTGGCCATCCCAGTGACATCAAATATATTTCAAATAACTGAAAAAGTACCTGAGTAGGCCTGAAATTTAAGTAAGCACAAATAGGAAGGCTGAGTTTTAAATATCAGAGGCCTGGTTCCTTTTTGATTCTTCAATGCTGTGTACCAAATCAAAGTGATAACATTTCACACTCACTTTGCACATGTGTACATGGTTGCACAAAGTGCAAGGCAGTGGAGAATCAGGTCTTTAATATGTGACCCTTTCCTGGAATTTAAACTTCAAAAATTATGAAACTGATCACAGACTCAGGCTTTCAGGAAGTTTATGTTATATCAGTATACTTTGCATTTATATAGTGTCTTTCCCCTGAATACCTCATTAGTGTTTTAGAAGCTTTAGTTAATCATCCTAATAACTCTGGTAGATAAGTAAGAACTAGTGTCCTTATTTTACAGATGGGAAGACGGAGGCACAGATGTTAAAGCCAAAATTAAACTGTAAATTTTGGCACTTTTTACAAATGCACAAATGTGAGCAATTTTAGCCATCGTCAGGACAACATGAGGTGCTGAAATCACTCAGTGTGGTATCCAGTGTCTGTTACTGGTAGTGCTGGTAGGGTAACTTTAGCCATTAAAACTGTTTCTTGTGTCTAACACAGCAGTGCTGGGCATAAGGAGGTAGAAAGTCAGGGAGAAAAACTGGCATGAGGGAAGGAAACATGGATTATTCATCAAAATGCGTTTCTGCAAATTAACTATTCTTAAATTGTTTCTGTCTCTACTTGAAATTGGACGATTAATTTATTATTATTGATTTGTATTGTGGTAGCGTGTAGCCAGGACGCTGCTAGGTGCTGCACAAACACACAACAAAAAGATTGTCTCCACCCCAGAGAGACTACAAGTAGAGAAGACAAGAGACAACTGGTGGATACGGACAAACAGGAGAGCACAAGGAAACTCTGAGACAGTGCCGGTCAGCATGTTAGAGAGTGGTCTCAAGCACACCTGTTGCGTGTTATCAAGTTTTTTGGAGGTATCACAGCAATGGAGAGTTTTAAGAAGGGGTATGAAGGAGGCCAATGAGATATGTTTGCAAAGGTTTACCAGGAGCTCCTCCTGTATGTTAGGAGCAGCATGAAAGAAAGCACAAAGATGCTTTTCTGAAAATTTAACAAGTGAGTCACGAAGGCTGGCACCATTGGGCTCAGTGGTGTGAGTCACTATGTCTAGTGGTCTATGAGAGAGATAATAAGCAAAGGTGGGGATAGGCTGTGAAGGGCCTTGAAAGTGAAGATAAATGGTTTGTGTTTGGTGGGAGGGAGAAGGGAGAGCCAGTGGAGGGAAGCAAACAGAGGGGTGACATGGTCAAAGTGACTAGCTAGGAAAATTATCTTTGTCTTTGAATGGTTGTGAGCTGGGCAAGTTTGCATTTCTCAAGGGTGGGGAAGAGGAGAAGCCTTGAGACATGAAATGATGAGCGCCTAGATGAGAATTTTAGCAAGGTGGATGGAAAGGAAAGGCTCTCTCCCTCTCTCAGAGATGTTATGCAGGAAGAATCCACGTGACCCCCAGATTTCTTCAGTTTATAAACAGTTTCCACATGATCAGCTTTGACATATTTACCCTTTCTAGTTATTATGTGGTTTTTACATGGTTGTAAACCATTCTCTAGTGCCACATTTGTCTTGGGATCCAAGACAGTTGTTTTATTTATTTATTTATTTATTTATTACATTTCACTGTCTCCTCTTGTTAAGGCCACTAGAGCTGGTGAATACTGTCACAACATTTCCGTTAGTGTTCATCTCAATTTTTAACCACATTTGCTTTGTATATGTTTGAATCCCTTTTGCCTTTTTCCCCCCGTGTATAGTCTACCAAGTGAATGTATTGACAGGATTTTTTTAAAATAGTGTTTGCATATTGTATTCCTTTCTTTCTCCCTTTGTAAGTATCTTTTGTCTTTAAAGGATGCAAGCACACTGGAGCAGGGACTGTGTATTCCTGGTTTTGCACAGAGCCTTGCACATTGTCAGAAAAAACTAATACATAATTATAATACACATCATGGAAACAGTGAAAATTTTAATTTAATTAATTTAATTTAAATGACGGTTGCAGAATATTCAGAGGAAGCAAATTTTGAATTTGAAATGGTGTTTGCCTCAGAAACCTGATTCTAGAATTTATGCTCACCCAGTCAGAGAAGAGAACCCAATAAAAGTTGTTCAAATTTAGAATATCAAATAATGTCAATTGCTTTTGAAGAGCTGTATGCCAATGATTATTCACAGCAGTGATTCTGCAAGTATGTAGAACAATTTCAGTCAAGATCATAATAATTGTATAAATTATCTATCCAACTGATTATTACCCAAATTTGTTACTGAGTGTAGAATATTAATTTTATGGCATAGGAAGCAGTTAGTTGCTTCTTGATTTCTAAGGATTCAGCAGAATGAGCTCAGCAGCTTGCTGTGAGTAATTTACTTTAGTGGGAAGGGAGAACCTGAATGGATGCATTTGCTGCCTGGTCAGTGCAAAAAGAGAAACTTAGATATAAAGAAACGAAAAGTAGCATGTGGCAACCCTACTCTATCCCTGTAGAATGCACCTCTAGTATTGGCAACCCGTCATTTAAAAATAATGAGTCAGGCCCCAAAATCATGATCTTGGATTAAAAATCATGAGATTTTAAAAACGAAATTTTGTGTTATTTTTATTTGCCTTTTGATTTCTCAGCCTTTAGGATTGAGAGAAAGGAAAGTACTGTGGTTAGGACACTAGCCACGGACTCGGGAGACAATTTTCTGCTCTGCCACACACTTTTGTGTGATCTAGGGCAAGTCATTTCATTTCAGTGCCTCAGTTTTCCAGTTGTAAAATGGGGATAATAGTATTTCCCTATCTCACAGAGGTGTTATAATGATAATGATTGTGAGAGGTTCAGATATTATGGTGATAGGAGCCATGTAAATATGGTAGGAAGATAGGGTGCACTTGTTTCACATTTTCAGGCTTTTCTCTGTGACCATGAGGGCTAGAAACTTATTTATTTATTTTAAATGAAAGCTGAGATGCTCATGCAATTGCTCGATTCCAGAAGCTGGAGCTTTAAGAAAAACACCAAGGGTGAAATCCTGGTCCCATGGAAGTCAGTGGCAAAATTCCCATTGACATCCATGGGGCCAGGATTTCACCCCAGATATTGTGAGATTCATGATAAAATCATGAGAGTTGGCAACACTGCAGCTCACCCCAGTCCTTGGAGGGCTTTTGAAAGGTCCACCATGTGACTGAAGGCCTGTAATGCCATTTCGTGAAGGCAAGGGCGTCAAGGAGGGAGGAGTTATGCTCTAAGGAAGTTCTATGACCTGTGTTGTACAGGAGGTTAGACTAGATGATCACAGTGGTCCCTTCTGGCCTTGGACTCTATTAATCTAAGGCAAAGTGGCCGTGTTAGGGAGGGGCTTTGTGCCAGTCCTCAAAGGTCCAGCACAGTGAGGGCTGTTGAGGGTAGGGCTACTGTGTGCTGGAAGGCCTGTAGTTCTCAATACAGGCAGAAGTAGTGCTGACTATCTGTGTCACTTTTTATTATTACAAATAGAGCACTTACCTCAGTGCAACCCACCTGCTCCTCTGAAACTAGGGTGACCAGACAGCAAATGTGAAAAATTGGGACAGAGGGTGGTGGGTAATAGGAGCCTGTATAAGAAAAAGACCCAACAATCGGGACATTTGGTCACCCTATCTGAAACCACTGCTCCTGCCTGCACGACAAGACAAATGGAACCAAGGGCCCCAAATCACCACAGAGGGATATTGCGGTCACAGAGGGGCTGTAAAAAGAAAAGGAGGACTTGTGGCACCTTAGAGACTAACCAATTTATTTGAGCATGAGCTTTCGTGAGCTACAGCTCACTTCATCGGATGCATACCGTGGAAACTGCAGCAGACATTATATACACACAGAGATCATGAAACAATACCTCCTCCCACCCCACTGTCCTGCTGGTAATAGCTTATCTAAAGTGATCATCAAGTTGGGCCATTTCCAGCACAAATCCAGGTTTTCTCACCCTCCACCCCCCCCCTACACAAATTCACGCTCCTGCTGGTAATAGCCCATCCAAAGTGACAACTCTCTTCACAATGTGTATGATAATCAAGGTGGGCCATTTCCTGCACAAATCCAGGTTCTCTCACCCCCCCACCCCCATACACACACAAACTCACTCTCCTGCTGGTAATAGCCCATCCAAAGTGGCAACTCTGGGGTGGGAGGAGGTATTGTTTCATGATCTCTGTGTGTATATAAAGTCTGCTGCAGTTTCCACGGTATGCATCCGATGAAGTGAGCTGTAGCTCACGAAAGCTCATGCTCAAATAAATGGGTTAGTCTCTAAGGTGCCACAAGTACTCCTTTTCTTTTTGCGGATACAGACTAACGCGGCTGCTACTCTGAAACCTGTCATTATAGAAGGGCTGTAGTACCTCAGGTTGGTATGGGAAATCCTTTGCTTTCAAAACTTTGCAGATCTGGCTTTGCGTGCAGAGAGGTGACTTTCAACCACAATCTCAAGTGTTCCATGCACTGCTTAGTAAAATACACTATGAAAAGTAGCTGCTGTTCATGCTCCTATTACTATTGGGGGAAGGAGATGGCTGAATTACCCAAAGTGTTATCCCACTTCAAGAGACACATCACATTATCTCTTTGGGAGGGAGGGGAACACATTCCCCAGCCCTAGGTTACTGAGAAAAATTTAAAAATGAGACACACTGCTTATTATGTTGTTTTTTTGTTCATAGCTTGCAAAGTACAACTAGACTAGCCCAGTTTCCCTTTCTGGCTGTGATCCCTTAGCATAATGCTGCAGTGGTTGGGGTGCAACCACTTAAGAAGAATGAAACAAGATCCCTTTTTAAATGTATCTTAGAATTTCTCTGTGTAACAGGGTAGCTGGCCCCTTACATGAAATTGGACTCAGCTCTCCTGTTTGGTGCAGCTAGTTTGATGTAATGAGGAGGGTAGGGTGACCAGAAAGCGAGTGTGAAAAATCGGGACGGGGGTGGGTGGTGGGTAATAGGAGCCTATATAAGAAAAAGACCCAAAAATCAGGACTGTCCCTATAAAATTGGGACATCTGGTCACCCTAGAGGAGGGTGAGAGGCTGCCCGTGGGATTTATAAATGAAAGTTCAGAAGCCTGGAAGTCAATTTTAGAACCCAGAGTCCAGATTCCTAAGAGAAGGAGAGAGAGATTATTACCCACAGTTAAGAAAGGGAGAATCATGAGAGCTCAGAGAAGGGGCAGAAGTGGGCTGAGAGCTTTAAGGCGGAAGGAGTGGTGAAAATTCCCTAGCTGAGCCGTGGAGCCAGATCAGGGTGGTGAGAGAGAAAGGACTTCCCCATGTCAGAGAAGCCTGAAGACTGAGAGTAGCGGACGGAGATGCCTGCTGGCTCTCTGCGCTGGAGGGCTGAAGCCAGAGAGGCCTGAAAGCTGAGAAATGGTGCAGGGATGAGCCCAGTGAGGTCTCTACAAAAGTTGCAACCATACGTGGGGAGGAAACAGTGTAGAGAAACACCCCAACTAGAGAGGAGCTGAGTTGAGGTGTGCTGAGAGACACTGGAGCAGTACCTGGGAGCTGGAGTGAGGTGTGGTGAGAGACACTGGGAACTGGAGTGAGGTGTGCTTAGAGACACTGGGAACTGGGGTGAGTTGTGGTGAAAGATGCTGGAGCTGAACTTGGTGTTTTTGCTGTTGGGATGAGTGTACTATTCGGACTGGGTAGGGGTAGGGGACAGCAGCTCTGGTTTATGGTAGTGTGACTTTTGGTAATAAATTCCCCTGCAAATAGGGCTATTTATATAGTCTGAAGGCTGTACTGAGTTTCTTTGAGGAATCAAGAGGGAAACTCAAGTGAGGCACCACCTGCAGGGCTGCCCTGAGGAGCTGCCCAGGAGGAGGCCACATGTTTGTAGCAGGGAATAAAATTGTAAGATTTTTCTATTGATTTTAGGTTTTATAGAAAATCTCTGTATGACAGGCTCTACACTTTGGGCCTACTGACCAAAGGGGCCTTTGAAAGACAAAGCGCTTGCATACACTTGCTGTTTGGAAAATAAGTGACTTAAAGGCGATGGAGTTGCACTAAATTAAAAAATTAACAGTTTTATAGGATTTCTTTTCGTTCATCTCTGACTCAAAAAACAACTGAAGCAGCTTAAATTGTGTAGAATAAAATACAGCCATGCTAATAACAGCCTTTGTGTTGCTTCCGTTTCTGTTACATTTGGAACATCTGAGTTATATGTAAAAGGCCAGTAACTATTGTACTCATGGGAATCGAAGTACTAGGCAAAAAGGCAGGAAGAGGAGATTGCACAACACATTCAAGAGGAAGTAAAATAAGCATCAAGAGAGAAATTCACTCAAGCACGTAGGGGCCCTGGAAATGTCCCAATCCGGAGGAATTCTAACCATTCTGCTGCATGAGGGGTGCGCAGTTGCCAAGTGGGCACAAAGGAGACTGAGCATTCTTGTATTCAAAGGCTCTAGAGCATCACTGCTGATGACATGGTAGAGTAGGAGCGGGGGCAGGATCATGCCTTCACCGACCACAAACCTCTGGCAGTGAATATGTAAGAATTTTTTGCCCCTTCCTAGTGCAGGGACTGGAGTAGCAGCTGCAGAGGTGCCCTGTGACCTGGCTACATGTTGGTGAGTAAATTCAGACCTCTCCATAGTTCCAGAAAGAAAATCCATTGTAATGATGTTTCCTTTAAGGCCAGCATATTGTTGTAATCTAAGCGCCCCAACACTGTTGGATGGGACTCAGGTGCTGGGACTCCGAGTAAGGAGCAGGATGCTTGAGTTCTGCTAATAAAACAGCATTAAATCTGTGTACCTGTTTTTGCATTTACTTCCCGAAGATAGGACACCTACTCACTTAGCTCTCCTGTGTGTGTGGAGGGTCAGTTTCACCCAGAATGGTGAGTGGCAAGGACACAGGTTTAGGGCAGATCTAGACTTAAAATGCTGCATCAGCGCAGCTGCACCGATGCAGCTGTGCCACCACAGTGCCTAAGTGAAGATGTGTCTGTGCTGATGGAAGAGCTTCTCCTATTGGCATAGTTAATCCACCTCCCTGAGAGGTGGTAGCTATGTTGGGAGGAGAAGCTCTCCCTTTGACAGAGTGCTGTCTACATGGGGTAGGGGGTTCGGTGGGTATAACTATGTTCCTCAGGGGTGTGGATTATTCACATCACTGAGTGATTTAGTTATACCAATACAGGTTGGTAGTGTAGATCTGGCCGTAGACAAAATCTCCATTGACACAGCTGGACAACGAGGGCAAGTTGTTCAATATCACAGGCAAAATTTTTCTGTATGTGCTTTTGTAAAGGAATATTTCCATTTAATTACAAGGAGTGGTGGGGAAATGCTTCCTGTCTTTTAAAAGCTAGTCCACTTGTGAACATTTAACAAGATCTAATCAAGCCAGGCAAAATCCTTGATAGCTGGTTGGCAAAAGGAAGCATTCATGATTCATAAGTGTTTACTCGACCGTTGTGTACACATTCATATCACTAATTAGGTGGAGGGAAAGTGCTGAGTTTGCACAAAACTCCTCCTGTTTGGGGATTTTTGTGTGATTTAAAGTGAAAACCTTTAAGAGTCAAAGTCTTAAATGGAATTTTTATTAACACATTTTTTTCTCAAAGATAAAGCTTTATGTTAGTTAAGACCCTGATTCTGTGCATCCCAAGCATGTGAGTAACTTCATGTACTTGAAAAGTCCCTCTCAAGTTCACGTGCTTATGTGCTTGCAGGATCAAGGCTTGATGAAGGAAACTGATGTAAAGCAGATGGGATTGGTTTTGTAGTTTCGAAGTATTTGTGGAAAGATAAAAAGTGACTCTACCAAAAAAAAAGAAAAGATTTGGTGCTGCAGAATCTCCTGAGTCAAGTCATTGTTACTATTTAGCATAAATGTATTTGGAAGCAATGTAGTGTCGTTTGGCACAATCAATAGCTCTCCAAGGTATCACTCAGTTTATCTACAGAAAGTGATTAATTTTCTTCCTTGTTATTTGGCACTTATAATGAAACATTAAGGGACATTGGCTGATCTCTTCAGTAGGTGCATAAAGCTTTCACGGAAAACCATTCTGATTTGTAAATTATCAAAACAATTCTTTCATAAGCAAACGTAATAGCTAGGGGACATTTAAAAGGGCCATAACATGACTACCTAGTTTGCTGTCCCATGTTGAAATAGAATCATAGAATCCTAGGACTGAACGGGGCCTCAAGAGGTCATCTAGTCCAGTCCCCTGTATTCATGGCAGGACTAAGTATTATCTAGACCATCCCTGAGAGGTGTGTGTCTAACCTGCTGTTAAAAATCTCCAATGATGGAGCTTCCACAACCTCCCTAGGCAATTTATTCCATTGCTTAACCACCCTGACAGTTAGGAAGTTTTTCCTAACGTCCAACCTAAACCTTCCTTGCTGCAATGTAAGCCCATTGCTTCTTGTCCTATCCTCAGAGGCTAAGAGCAATTTTTCTCCCTCCTGCTTGGAACAACCTGTTATGTACTTGAAAATTGTTATCACATCCCCTTTCAGTCTTCTCTTTTCCAGACTAAACAAACCCAATATTTTCAATCTTCCCTCATAGGTCATGTTTTCTAGACCTTTAATAATTTTTGTTGTTCTTCTCTGGACTTTCTCCAATTTGTCCACTTTTTTCCTGAAATGTGATGACCAGAACTGGACACAATACTCCAAATTGTTGAGGCCTAATCAGTGTGGAGTAGAGCAGAAGAATTACTTCTAGTGTCTTGCTTACAACACTCCTGCTAATACATCCCAGAATGATGTTCACTTTTTTTGCAACAGTGGTTATTTAGCTTGTGGTCCATATTTAGCTTATGACTCTCAGATCCCTTTCCACAGTACTCCTTCCTAGGCAGTCGTTTCCCATTTTATATCTGTGCAGCTGATTGTTCCTTCCTAAATGGAGTACTTTGCATTTGTTCGTATTGAATTTCATCCTATCTACTTCAGACTATTTCTCCAGTTTGTCCAGATCATTTTGAACTATAATCCTATCCTCCAAAGCACTTGCAATCCCTCCCAGATTCGTATCGTCCACAAACTTTATAAGTGTACTCTCTATGCCATTATCTAAATCATTGATGAAGATATTGAACAGAACCAGACCCAGAACCTATCCCTGAGGGACCCCACTCCTTATGCCCTTCCAGCATGATTTGAACCACTGATAGCTATTCTCTGGCAACGGTTTTCCAGGCAGTATGCACCCACCTTATAGTAGCTCCATCTGGGTTGCATTTCCCTAGTTTGTTTATGGGAAGGTCTTGCAAGACAGTATCAAAAGCTTTACTAAAGTCAAGATATACCACGTCTACTGCTTCCCTCCTATTCACAAGGCTTGTTACCCTGTCAAAGAAAGCTATGAGGTTAGTTTGACACAATTTGTTTTCGACAAATCCATGCTGACTGTTACTTATCACCTTAATATCTTCTAGATGTTTGCAAATTGATTGCTTAATCATTTGCTCCATTATCTTTCTGGGTACAGAATTTAAGCTGACTGCTCTGTAATTCCCCGGGTTGTCCTTATTTCCCTTTTTACAGATTGGCACTATATTTTCCCTTTTCCAGTCTTCTGGAATCTCTGGTGTCTTCCATGACTTTTCAAAGATAATCGTTAATGGCTCAGACATCTCCTCAGTCAGCTCCTTGAGTATTCTAGGATGCATTTCATCAGGCCCTGGTGACTTGAAGACATCTAACTTGTCTAAGTAATTTTTAACTTGTTCTTTCCCTATTTTAGCCTCTGATCCTACCTCATTTTCACTGGCATTCATTATGTTAGATGTCCAATCAGCACCAACTTTTATGTTAATGATTGAGGTACATTATATTTTAATTCAGTCAAAACCTGCTGCAGGAATAATTTAAAAACAAATGTTCAGTCCTCATGCAAAATAAGTGGCTATTCATATGAGCTAAGGTGGGAAGAGATAGCGTTAATATGCATAAATGCCTAGATGTTAAGGCTAGAAGGACCATTGTGATTATTTAGTCTGGGCCCTGCATACCACAGGTCAGAGAATTTCACCCAGTAAATCTTCCAACGGAAGGATTTTTTCTTCCCCACTATCAAGCCCAATAACTTGGGGAGGACATGCAGCATAGCTTATAGAAAGGTATCCAATCTGGATGTAAAGCTTTCAAAGGCCAGATTCCAATTCTCATACCCCCATTAAATAGCACTCTACTCCACATGTCAATTTAGCTCAACATGGTGATGCATGAGCCATTTTCCTTGGTAATCAGTTCAATGGCTTAATTCCCTCACTGCTTAAAAGGTTGCATCACATTTCCAGTTTGACTTGTTTCCCCTAAGTTTAATTTTCAGCCATTGGATCTTGTTATGCCTTTTCCTGATAGCTTCAAGAGCTTCCTAAAATCAGAGAACTGCTCTTTGTGAAGTACTTGAAGACTGTGATCAAGTCACCACTTTGCTAAATTAACTAGATCAAGGTCCTAGGTCTCTGACAGCCAGGAATGTTTTCCAGACCGTAGATCATTCTTTTGGCTCTTCTTTGAGAGGCCTCCAGTTTTGCAACATTCTTTCTGAAGTTTAGACACATAAGATCCAACCATGCAAAGTGTAAAAGTCTATGAGAGGTGAGATTGCTTAGCATCTTGCAGGAGGCACTCGGCATTATCTGTCCCATACAAGTATTTCAATATAGAACAATTGTCGTGTTAATTTCTTTGCTTTACAGCTTTAACAGTGTCCTCTGCAATTAATATAAAATCTAATAACTGCAGCCATATTAAACATGGAAAATATAATTATTTCATCTAGAATGTCAGTTGCAAACAAAAATATGATGTGCCGTCAATAGATGGCTTTGTTGCAACATGCTAACTGCTGTAAGAATATTGTACATACCCTCATTTTAAGATATCTCTACCATTTTACTAATGCTTTTTTAAAAGAATCATTTGTACTGTTATGAGAGTAGAAAACCTCAAGTTATAGTTTCTCATTTTAAACCTATAAAGTGCTAATTGCTATCTGTAGTACATCAAATAATTTATTTTTATTACTAGTACTCCTGTCTGTCAGGTGATGATTAAATGTTTCAGCTAAACAAAAATACTCATGGTATAATAAACTAGTTTACTAACATAGAATCATAGGACTGGAAGGGACCTTGAGAGGTCATCTAGTCCAGTCCTCTGCACTCATCTCAGGAGTAAATATTATCTAGACCAGTGGTTCCCAAACTTGTTCTGCCGCTTGTGCAGGGAAAGCCCCTGCCGGGCTGGGCCAGTTTGTTTACCTGCTGCGTCTCCAGGTTCGGATGATCGCGGCTCCCAGTTGCCGCGGTTCGCTGCTCCAGGCCAATGGGAGCTGCTGGAAGCGGCGTGGGCCGAGGGACATACCGGCTGCTGCTTCCAGCAGCCCCCATTGGCCTGGAGCAGCGAACCGCAGCCACTGGGAGCCGCAATCAGCTGAACCTGTGGACGTGGCAGGTAAACAAACCGGCCCGGCCTGGCAGGGGCTTTCCCTGCACAAGCGGTGGAACAAGTTTGGGAGCCACTGGTCTAGACCATCCCTGACAGGTGTTTGTCTAACTTGCTGTTTAAAATCTCCGATGATGGAGATTCCACAACCTCCCTAGGCATTTTATTTCGGTGCTTAACCACCCTGACAGTTAGGAAGTTTTTCCTAATGTCCAATCTAAACCACCCTTGCTGCAATTTAAGCCCATTGCTTCTTGTCCTATCCTCAGAGGTTAAGAAGAACTATTTTTCTCCCTCCTCCTTGTAACAACTTTTTATGTACTTGAAAACTGTTATCATGCCCCCTCTGTCTTCTCATCTCCAGAATAAACAAACTCACTTGTTTCAATCTTCCCTCATAGGTCATGTTTTCTAGACCTTTAATAATTTTTGTTGCTCTTCTCTGGAGTTTCTCCAGTTTGTCCACTTTTTTCCTGAAATATGGTGACCAGAACTGGACACAATACTCCAGTTGAGGCCTAATCAGCGTGGAGTAGAGCAGAAGCATTACTTCTAGTGTCTTGCATACAACACTCCTGCTAATACATCCCAGAATGATGTTTGCTTTTTTTGCAACAGAGTTACACTATTGACTCATATTTAGCTTGTGTTCCACTATGACTCTCAGATCCCTTTCCACTCCTTCCTAGGCAGTCGTTTCCCATTTTATATCTGTGCAGCTGATTGTTCCTTCCTAAATGGAGTACTTTGCATTTGTTCGTATCCTATTTACTTCAGACTATTTCTCCAGTTTGTCCAGATCATTTTGAACTATAATCCTATCCTCCAAAGCACTTGCAACCCCTCCCAGCTTGGTATCATCCGCAGACTTTATAAATGTACTCTCTATGCCATTATCTAAATCATTGATGAAGATATTGAACAAAACCAGACCCAGAACTGATCCCTGTGGGACCCCACTCATTATGCCCTTCCAGCATGACTGTGAACCACTGATAACTACTCTCTGGGAATGGTTTTCCAACCAGTTATGCACCCACCTTATAGTAGCTCCATCTAAGTTGCATTTCCGTAGTTTGTTTATGAGAAGGTCATGAAACATGAAATAGAGTTCTGCGTGGATGTAGAGCAATGGTTTCCAAACTTGGTTCGTGGCTTGTTCAGGTAAGCCTCTGGCAGGCCGTGAGACGTTTTGTTTACCTGAAACAACGAGGAGTCCTTGTGGCACCTTAGAGACTAACAAATTTATTTGGGCATAAGCTTTTTCTTAGTCTCTAAGGTGCCACAAGGACTCCTCGTTGTTTTTGCTGATACAGACTAACATGGCTACCACTCGGAAACTTGTTTACCTGAGTGTCCACAGGTATGGCCGCTAGCAGTTCCCAGTGGCTGCGGTTCACAGCTCCCAACGGCGAACCACGGCCACTGGGAGCTGTGAGCAGCCGTACCGGCAGACACTCAGATAAACAAAGCGTCTCGCAGCCCACCAGGAGCTTACCCTGAACAAGCTGCGAACCACGTTTGGGAACCATGGGTATAGAGGTAAATCTGGCATAAAATTATCTAGTCTTAACTACTGTTGTAATATGAATATCTTTTGACTGTTGTTACAGTCCTTGAAACTGGGTGAGTAAAATACCATTTCATCAAATTACATAACATGCCTTTGAAGATCTGGCTGTTTCTTCCATCATTCATTTTCTGCTCAAGAGCAAGTACTAGCAGTGGTCTTTTCATTTTTTACCTCTTGCTCAGACAGAAGTGTATTTAAAGAGGAAGGATGTATCTTTCAATTAAGACTTGATAGGGATTCTAAATCCAGTTCTACCCTAGTTTTCCTAGGGGAACTTTGGGCAAATCACTTAGAGCTAGATTGTGCCGGTTCAACACAGCCCTGCTTTAGGGGTAGTATGGAGCTGGACCTCTCCACAGAAAGGGAGTGGGGGGAGACTCCGTCCGTCCGTCCCCCACCCCCGCTGCCCGAGGGAGTACATAGCCTGCTACACATCCTTCAGGAATGTAGCATATTCACACTCACCCTCTTCCCAACTGGCTGGTGTGGGAATAGATCCTGTGACACAGAAGCCCATTAGCTGTTGACACAGAGTAGTGAACTGTTATCAGGCCTAACAAACTCACTACACCTATCACATTGCTGTCATAGTATTTACCTATGAAGAATGTTGTGTGAGGTATCAAATGAAAGCTTATATTAAACTGGTTATTATAAGCTTTGCACGTTGTATGTATGGGTGACAATTAAATTGTTGTATGTATATACTAAAAATGTTTAAACCGTGTAACCAGGCACAGTTGATTAACAAGTTTGTTCAAGACAAAGGAATGTAGATTTGCCAGTCTGCCTAGGTCTCTGATGTATGCAGTGTTGTTGCAGCCATGTCAGTCCCAAGATATTAGAGAGACAAGGTGGGTGAGGGAATATCTTTTATTGGACCAACTTCTGTCGGTGAGAGAAACAAGCTTTTGAGCTTACACAGAGTGTCACGGCTAAATGCGCGGTTGAACAGAACGTTTAGCATAAGTAGTTACATATTTCAAGGGACCATTCAAGGTCCACTTGAAATATATCTTAACTACTTATCTAAACAATCTGTTTCACCTTTTGTATTTCTCTGTAGCACTCTGAGTATGTTTCCAGTTCCAAAAGAAGAGCTCTGTGTAAGCTCAAAAGCTTGTCTCTTTCATCAACAGAAGTTGGTCCAATAAAAGATATCACCTCGCCCCACCTAGCTCTCTGATGTAAATCAAGTATTGTGAAAGCCAGAACACAATGGGAGCTGCATTTGTATGTGAGGCAACAGGAAAAGCCATGTACACAGGGGGATGTGAAAGCATGGGAAGGCACTGGAGACTAAAACCACTCTGTTAGCCCTGGTCTACACTATGAGTTTAGGTCAAATTTAGTAGTGTTAGATTGATTTAACCCTGCACCTGTGCATACAACAAAGTGATTTTTGTCAACTCACTGGGCTCTTAAAATTGATTTCTGTACTCCTCCCCAATGAGGGGATTAGCACTGAAATCGACATTGCCAGGTCGAATTTGGGTTAGTGTGGACGCAATTCGACAATATTGGCCTCCGGGAGCAATCCCACAGTGCTCCATTGTGACTGCTCTGGACAGCGCTCTCAACTCGGATGCACTGGCCAGCTACACAGGAAAAGCCCCGCAAACTTTTGAATTTCATTTCCTGTTTGGCCACCATGGTGTGACCACGCAGAGCTCATCAGCAGAGACGGCCATGGAGTCCCAGAATTGCAAAAGAACTCCAGCATGGACCAAACGGGAGGTACTGGATCCGATCTCTGTATGGGGAGACGAATCCAAGCTATCAGAACTCCATTCCAAAAGACGAAATGCCAAAATATTTGAAAAAATCTCCAAGGGCATGAAGGACAGAGGCAATCACAGGGACCCGCAGCAGTACCGCATGAAACTTAAGGAGCTCAGGCAAGCCTACCAAAAACGCAAGAGGCAAACGCCCACTTGGGGTCAGAGCCCCAGACATGCCGCTTCTATGATGAGCTGCATGCAATTCTAGGGGGTGCCCCTACAACTACCTCACACCTGTATGTGGACTCCTGCAAGGGAGTCTCATGCAACAGGGATGAGGATTTTGGGGACGAGGAAGATGATGAGGAAGGGGAGGTTGAAGATAGCGCACACCAGGCAAGCAGAGAAACCGTTCTCCCCAACAGCCAGGAACTGTTTATTACCCTGGATCCAATACCCTCCCAATCCTGGCTCCCAGACCTTGAAGGCGGAGAAGGCATCTCTGGTGAGTGTACCTTTATAAATATAATATATGGTTTAAAAGCAAGTGCGTTTAGTGATTAATTTGCCCTGAAGACTTGGGAAGCATTCGCGGCCAGTACAGCTACTGGAAAAGTCTGTTAATATGTCTGGGGATGGAGCGGAAATCCTTCAGGGACATCTCAATGAAGCTGTCCTGGAGGTACTCCCAAAGCCTTTGCAAAAGGTTTATGGGGAGGGCAGTCTTATTGCGTCCTCCGTGGTAGGACACTTTACCATGGCAGGCCAGTAGCACATAGTCTGGAATCATTGCATAAGAAAGCATGGCAGTGTGTGGTCCTGGTGTTTGCTGGCATTCAAGCAACATCTGTTCTTTATCTCTCTGTGTTATCCTCAGGAGAGTGATATCATTCATGGTCACCTGGTTGAAATAGGGAATTTTATAAAGGGAACATCAGAGGTGGCAATTCCTGCTGGGCTGTTTGCCTGTGGCTGAAAAGAAATCATCCTCGCTGTTAGCCACGCGGTGGGGGGAGGGGTGAAGCGATCATCCCAGAGAATTGGGTGTGGGAAGGGTTTAGTTGGGTTTTTGCTGCACGTTAACCCAAAAACATCAGCCCCTCCTTTTAAATGGCCACTGTGTCTTTTTCAATTTTAATCTCCCTTTTTTTCCTCCCGCAACTGCAAATGTTTCAACGCTGCAACTACCATCTCCGTCCCAGAGGCTAGCGCAGATAAGAAGATGAATAAACCGCACTCGCAATGAAATGTTCTCTGAGGTCATGCAGTCCACCCAAACTGAAAGAGCCCAGCAGAATGCGTGGAGGCAGACAATGGCAGAGTCCAGGAAAGCACGAAATGAACACGAGGACAAGTGGCGGGAGCAACAGGAGATGTGGTGGGATCAAGAGGAAAGGTGGTGGCAGCATGATGAAAGGAGACAGGATGCAATATGCTGAGGCTACTGGAGGATCAAACTGATATGCTCCAGCATATGGTTGAGGTGCAGGAAAGGCACAGACCGCCACTGCAGCCCCTGTGTAACCAACCACCCTCCTCCCCAAGTTCCATAGCCTCCTCACCCAGATGCCCAAGAACGTGGGGGAGGGGGTGGCGCTCCAGGCACCCAACCACTCCACCCCAGAGGACTGTCCAAGCAACAGAAGGCTGGTATTCAATAAGTTTTGAAGTGCAGTGTGGCCTTGTCCTTCCCTCCTCCCCCACTCCACCCGGTGCTTCCCTCCTCCCCCACCCCTTCCTGGCTACCTTGGCAGTTATTCCCCTATTTGTGAGATGAATTAATAAAGAATGCATGAATTTGTAACAACAATGACTTTATTGCCTCTCCAAGCGGTGATCGAAGGGGGGAGGCGAGGGCGGTTGGCTTACAGGGAAGAAGAGTCAACCAAGGGGGTGGGTTTTCATCAAGGAGAAACAAACAGAACTGTCACACTGTAGCCTGGTCAGCCATGAAACTGGTTTTCAAAGCTTCTCTGATGCGCAGCGCGCCCTGCTGTGCTTTTCTAACCTCCCTGGTGTCTGGCTGCACGTGATTTGCCTCAATTTCCCACCCCACCATAAACGTCTCCCCCTTACTCTCACAGATATTGTGGAGCACACAGCAAACAGTAATAACAATGGGAATATTGGTTTCGCTGAAGTCTAACCGAGTCAGTAAACTGCACCAGCGCGCTTTTAAATGTCCAAATGCACATTCTACCACCATTCTGCACTTGCTAAGCCTATAGTTGAACAGCTCCTGACTACTGTCCAGGGTGCCTGCGTATGGCTTCATGAGCCATGGCATTAAGGGGTAGACTGGGTCCCCAAGGATAACTATAGGCATTTCAACATCCCCAATGGTTATTTTCTGGTCTGGAAAGTAAGTCCCTTGCTGCAGTTGTTCATACAGACCAGAGTTCCTGAAGATGCGAGCATCATGTACCTTTCCCAGCCATCCCAAGTCGATGTTGGTGAAACGTCCCTTGTGATCCACCAGTGCTTGCAGCACCGTTGAAAAGTACCCCTTGAGGTTTACGTACTGGCTGCATTGGTGATCCGGTCCCAAGATAGGGATATGCATTCCGTCTGTCGCCCCACCACAGTTAGGGAATCCCATTGCAGTAAAGCCATTCACTATGACTTGCACATTTCCCAGAGTCCTTGATAGCAGCAGTTAAATGATTGCGTTGGCTGCTTGGATCACAGCAGCCCCCACAGTAGATTTACCCACTCCAAATTGATTCTCGACTGACCGGTAGCTGTCTGGCATTGCAAGCTTCCAGAGGGCTATCGCCACTCGCTTGTGAACTGTGAGCGCTGCTCTCCTCTTGGTATTCTTGTGCTTCAGGGCAGGGGAAAGCAAGTCACAAAGTTCCATGAAAGTGCACTTATGCATGTGAAAGTTTCGCAGTCACTGGGAATCATCCCAGACCTGCAACACTATGCGGTCCCACCAGTCTGTGCTTTTTTCCTGGGCCCGGAATCGGTGTTCCACGGCACGAGCCTGCCCCATTCCCACCAGAATGGCCAAGTTGCCGGGGCCCATGCTTTGAGAGAAGTCTGTGTCCATGTCCTCATCAGTCTCGTCACTGCACTGCCATCACTTCCTCACCTGCTTTTGCAGGTTCTGGTTCTGCATATACTGATGGTAATGCGCGAGGTGTTTACAATGCTCATAACTGCTGCGGTGATCTGAGCAGGCTCCATGCTTGCTGTGGTATGGCGTCTGCAGAAGAGCAGAGTTGCAGGGGAAGCAGTGGTTGGATGACCAGTTTTGCAGACCTACTGCACTGTCTGCTGTCAGGACACAACATCAAGGCTGTACGTTTGCCGTGGTATTGCGAGACAAGAGCAGACGAGCAGAGTTGCAGTGGAAGCAGCCCTGCAAGACCACCAGGAGAGCAGAATGGCAGCGGAAGCGGTGGATGACGACGGTCATATAGAGGACCTGCGAAGTGGATTCATACCATCAGGAGAGCAGAGTGGCAGTGGAAGTGGTCGTTTGATGATAGTGGTTTGCAGTCCTACCGCACCATCTGCTGAAAGCAGTATGGCGCCCGCATGGAAAAAAGGTGCAAAACGATTGTCTGCCCTTGCTTTCATGGAGGGAGGGGCAACTGACGACATGTACCCAAAACCACCTGCGACAATGTTGTTGCCCCATCAGGCATTGGGAGCTCAACCCAGAATTCCAGTGGGCGGTGGAGACTGCGGGAAATGTGGGATAGCTACCCACAGTGCAATGCTCCGAAAGTTGATGCTAGCCTCGGTACTGTGGACGCACTCTGCCGACTTAATGCACTTAGTGGGGACACACACCATCAACTGTAAAAAATCGCTTTCTAAAAAATCAACTTCTATAAATTTGACCTAATTTCATAGTGTAGACATACCCTTAGGTGCAGAGAATTCAATTGTACCTTGCCCTTTCATGGGCTTCCCAAGGCTAGGGGAGAGGTCTAGCCCTTAAATCCATCTGTGACTCAGTTTCCCTATCTCCCAGCAGTGGTGTTACACTAAATCCATCTGTGTGTGAGGTGTCTGGTGAAGAACATCATAGAAAAATCTGTGCATAAGTTTGCTCCCTATTTTTTTTTAGGTGTGCATTTTAAAATTACAAGACTTTTCCTTGTATTGGACCAACTTCTGCTGGTGAAAGAGACAAGCTTTCGACCTACACTGAGAAAACAAGACTTTTCCTAGCATCCAAGAAAGTGCTCTGATTTTTAGCTCAGATTCATGATGATGAAGATCTTCCAATGCTGAAAAGGAAAGTAGTTCCCAGTGCACATATTGCTATCGTAAGCGCAATGACAACTTTGCATAGGAAATACTACAGAAAGATAATTCTGCTTGTGGAAAAATTGGTGGAGGTCATGGAATCCAAATCCCAAACAGAAGGCAATGTGAACGGGGTGGCAGGTGTTACTGTGGCAGACATGTTGCTGGTGGTAGCACCTCTGACTCCTGCTGATGGAGTTGGCTGCTGTGCTGTGGGCAGGACATCGGAGATGTTTATGGTCTCTGCCCTTTGTGGATACAGTCTGGCAAATGATTGAGGCTGTGGCATTGATTTAGTATGGGATTTGCAGAAGCACACATCATTGGCCTAATGCTACTGATCTGGAAGTCATTGGTGGAATTCACTCACCCTGACTTCGAGAGCAGAACTAGGCCAGCACCGAATGCTTTTGAAAATCCCACCCTTAGGTGCTAGCTGGGTCAATTTGTACCTCACTATACATGGATCCAACAAAACACTAACTTAATACACATAGGTAGTCCCATTGACTTCTACTGACCTACTTCTGTGCTTGAAGTTCAGCGTGTGCTTAAATACTTTGCTGGATCAGGGCCAAAATATCTTGTCCATGTTTTTGTTAATAAGGGGCCAAATTCATTCCAAGTGTAACTTAGTTGAATTCGTTGGTGTTACACCAGGGTAGACTCTGTGCTGAGCTGGCTGAACTGAATTTGATTATCTACTCTATTACATCAGTTTAATAAAATCAGTGAAGTTGTACCAGAATAAAATTGGTGTAGTGGAGTGGGGAATCAAGCCCTTGTATTCTTCATCTGAATCTCTGCTTCTTTTCATACACTGGACTAGAAAGACGCACTTTCTGTGGCTTATCTTTTCTTTTTTCAACAGTAATTCTTCACAGAATTCTTGATTTGTAACCAGCCAATGACTTCAGCCCCTTGAGGCTAAGCGTGACTGAGTGGCAAAGAAATTTTTTTTCTTTTTGCACACCTGGCACAGAATAGCTGTAAAAATGCTCCGAAGAGCTGGCTGTTGTCTGACAAAATACACCAGACTTCCCTGCATCCTGAATGGTCTGACTTCTAAAATACCTCTGCTTGCAACTGCAAGCCAGCGCTTAATTTCCATAAATACTATTTATTAAGCACCAAGAATGAGCTGCTCAGTGTTGTGTGAGACCAAGACAAAGACAGCCCTGGCCTCAACAAAACCATTTATCAATCCTGCCCAGGGATCCACATGGCAATGTGATCCTGGCCTTGATCCAGATGCATTATTGCACCTAGCTCAACTCTCATATATGTAAATTCCCCTTTTCTGGTGTGGTGCTAGTGAAAGTTATCAGGGGACCCTAGGAACCATGTCTATCCACAAGCAAGGTTCAGTGAGGCTTCAACTGACTAGGTACTGCCATCTGACTAACCTAGTTTGTGGATAAAGGAAGGGAACTTCAGGTGATTCCTGCCATCATCTATAACTTTCACTAGCACACACACACACACACACACACACACACACACACACACACATATGAGTTAGGTAGATGAGCTTCCATTTTCCTTCTGACAAGGGGTAGGTTAAAAAAAATTGCCTGCATTTTGTGGTTTCCATTTGGTCCGCTGTGTAAAAGCAGCCTTATAACTTCTCGTGCCCCAGAGAGACTAGGCTACAGTGCCCAACACCAAGTTGGAGATGGTTGAGTTTTCAACATCAATTTTCTTTAAGAAAATGATGACAATGTACTGTCATTGTGGTAGGCAGGGAGAGCATTAGCTTCACTGACATACAAGCAACACAAGCTAGAGAAAATAACTAGCAATGTAGCCCTGTCTGATCATGCAAGTGTTGAGCACTGCCCACCAGCTGCTCAGCAATGTTAATTCGACTGGGCCTTATTCTCTACTGGTTGCCCCTTGTGTGGTCATTTACACTTGTGGAAAAGAGGGATCAACTCTATCGTTTTGATTTGATGGCATCTTACACTCACTTTGCACAGGTGCAAATGACTGTGCACAATGAAAGGCAGTGGAGAAACAGGCCCATTGACTCTCGTGGAAGCCAAGCGCACTCATTCCCCTCAGCACCTTACGGCACCAAGCCCTATGCAGTGCCTATCCAGGCCCAGAGCATTTACATAGCAGGTATAAAAGTTATATGAAAACTTAGATACTTTCATTGTTTAATAGGTCAGCCTTGCGGGTTAACATTATGCTCCATTGTCATAAATAAAAAGCATAGATTGGGCCCAAATTAATCGGCTTTGTTACCTTGGAAATCTTCAAAATCCAAACCCGGCTCAGGATCCAGATTTTGTCAGTGGCCTCTAGCTAGCTTCATAATGGCTCAAACGAAAACCCCAGGTCCAAATGCCCTTACATTGTGGTGGTGCTCAGATGCGAATCTGTGGGTCTGAATTTGTGGCTCTAGTCCAAGCCCATCTCGAGGAGAAAGCTGTGTGATTCCAAGTCTAGGCTCCGAACTGTGTATTGGTGTGGCGCTGAGCCTGCACTGAGTCTATTGGCATCAGTAGGGCACCATGTGGGTGTGATTGTGCATAGTCAGTTGGAGGATCAAGGTTTAGTTATCTTCTAAACTTAAAGAATTTACTAATTTCCCCCTCCATTAACACCCATCCCACCCCCCAACAGACCATGCCAGTGACTAATTTAAGGTCACAGAAGCACTGGTATGTTGCAGCTTTTTTGGTAGGAGACATTAATATCTTTTCTTCTTTAGTGTCCTCTGAGGCCACTTATTTAAAGTCCCTCTAAGGCTGGCTCGGCATCCTGGCAACTTCTTTCCACATTGCAGACACGGTTACCTGCGTATATTAGAGACAGGCATGATAAGGGGAACTGATTTCAGAAGATGCTTTAAAGACAACCTTTAAAATGTTTATTTCAGGGGACAGAATTTCCTCCCTGCCACACATACTAACAGAAATATCTTTGTCCAGTTTCTAGTGTAACCCACTGGTTTCAAGACTGTTCTAGCTGCTATGAATATCGGGTATCAGAACTACATAGTCTCATAGCTGAGGCATAAATAGAAAGAGGAACACGTAGCTGGAAAGTGTCAGTGGTTAGTTGCTGAGAATTGGCAGGCCTGTGTAGAAATGCTTGTCCTAGGCAATAAGCATTGCATTTCCAGAATACCTTCACCTCGGCCTCTATGTGCAATGTTTATATTTTCACTGACCGACATTTTTTGGCTGGGAAGACAGAGGGAGAGTAAGGGTTTAAATGTAGAATAGAACTGTAATATTTAGGTATTTCTTGCAGCTGTTTATTTTTCTTTACTCTTTATTTTGGTATGATGAAGAGACCTAGAATGGGACTTTCAACTTTCAATGGTACTTTTACTCCTAAATCACCTTGGTACTTTTGAAAATCCCACCAAATATTTACCATGCTATGGGACAGATTCACTGAAGTAAATTATACACCCCCTACTTCCAGCAAGGCCTCAGGCACCCCAGGTAAATCTCAACTTGAGGGAGAACTGGTGATGTTTCTGCCACTGCCCTCCTTTGGTTTGTCCATCTGGAGAGGGTCAGCTTTGTCTTTCATTGGGGCTCTTTCGGAGCAGTGGTGCAAGTGGAATCCATTTCTTACCAGTACGAGGGGGGGAGGGAGCAGCTAACGGGGGGCACGTGACTTCCTCAAATGACCCTCCACATGACTCCTCCCTGCCCTACCCCCAGCCCGGGGCCCCCATGCTCTCCCTGTCCTCTCCCCATGTTCCAGCCCCCTTACCCGGGGAGGAGTGGGCTCTGTCCTCTTCCTGCTGTGCCGGAGACTTCGGAACCATAGCGGTGAAAGGAGCAGAACGTGGGGCTGCTGGGTGCTCTACCACCCCAGCTCTTCCATGCAGGGTCTCCTTTGTCTGTACAGCAGCCCTACAGGAGGACAGGGCTGGGGCTGGGGCTGGAGCAGAGGAGGGAGAGGGGGCAGGGCTGGGGATGGTACAGTCATGCCGGAGGAGCTGCCGGCGTGGGGCCGCCTGGTGGCCCCATGTTCTGCTCTTTTCCCTGCTGCAGTTCCTGGGAGAACCCTGAACCGCAGAGCTCTCCCGGGGCCCACAGCAGGGAAAAGAGCAGAACACCTGCAGCACAGCTGTACCACCCCCAGCCCTGTCCTGTGGCAGGGCTGTTGTAGAGATGGAAGAGACCCTGCGTGGAAGGGCTGGGAGCGGTACATCTGTGCCGGAGGAGCTGCCAGCCTGGGGCTGCCCAGTTTCCCCACGTTCTGCTCCTCCTGTGTCTTCCCGGTATGCCCTACCAGCTATAAATACATGGCTGGTAAGGTGTACCGCCCTACTTGCACTGCTGTTTAGGAGTCATTGAGGGAGGATGCTGAACCAGTGTGCTCTCTGGCTGCCCTTTTACACCCTCTCTTCTCTTCTTGTCTAGCACTTCCCACTATTTGGGCAACTTTGTTCCCAAAACCCAGCCATCCCTAGCAGAAAGGAGGTTGTGACCCTGCTTTACTCCAACACAGCCTCTTTGCTTGGCAGACGTTCTAGCACTCTGAAACCTGCAGTGGGTTTTATGACAGCAGAAGCCGGTGCAAGCCTGGAGTGAACCTGAGCCACCCAGTATTTACCTGCTAATTTCTAAGGAAGACATTGTGGTATTATACGGTGCCAATGTTAAGTTTACAAAAGCATATAAATAATTAAATCATGTATAATCCCTTCCCCTCCTTGTGTCCTCACTTTTCTGTCAAGTCCATCTTTTGAATCTGATCCTGTAAACACTTGCTAGCATGAGTAGTCACATAGAAACCAATGGGACTATTCACTGTAGTAAGCACTACACAAAGCAGTAAGTGTTTGCAGGGTCTGGGTCAGTAGATTTTAAGCTCTTTTGGGGCAGGGACCTGTTTTCTGTGCAGTTTCTGTGAAGCTCCTAGCTACCACATTGGTGAACACTAGGAAAAAATTAGTAAATATGAAGAGACTCAGCAGTAAACTGTCCATTCACTGGGGTTTGTGCTGTTTAAAAACTTTGCAGTTCTACAGTCACACACGTCTTACACTTTGTGATGGCATGTCTGCAAAAGAGACCTGATCTGGTGAAAATGAAGTGGGGTGAGAATGATACAAAACCTCCTCAGATGCTGTTGTCTGAAATAAGCAAATCAGAACCAAATTGTACAATGCCAGAGCTTTGCTGGGATAAATGTAGTGCTATGTAGAAAGTGCTATACTGACAACATGGGAAGTGCTGGAGGACCAGTCAGCCTCCTTACCAGTTGTTTCAAGGAAAGGTGCAAGAAACCTCTGCAACAGATATGGCAATTAATCATAGAATCATAGAATATAAGGGTTGGAAGGGACCCCAGAAGGTCATCTAGTCCAACCTCCTGCTCGAAGCAGGACCAATTCCCAGTTAAATCATCCCAGCCAGGGCTTTGTCAAGCCTGACCTTAAAAACCTCTAAGGAAGGAGATTCTACCACCTCCCTAGGTAACGCATTCCAGTGTTTCATCACCCTCTTAGTGAAAAAGTTTTTCCTAATATCCAATCTAAACCTCCCCCACTGCAACTTGAGACCATTACTCCTCGTTCTGTCATCTGCTACCATTGAGAACAGTCTAGAGCCATCCTCTTTGGAACCCCCTTTCAGGTAGTTGAAAGCAGCTATCAAATCCCCCCTCATTCTTCTCTTCTGCAGACTAAACAATCCCAGCTCCCTCAGCCTCTCCTCATAACTCATGTGTTCCAGACCCCTAATCATTTTGGTTGCCCTTCGCTGGACTCTCTCCAATTTATCCACATCCTTCTTGAAGTGTGGGGCCCAAAACTGGACACAGTACTCCAGATGAGGCCTCACCAATGTCGAATAGAGGGGAACGTTCACGTCCCTCGATCTGCTCGCTATGCCCCTACTTATACATCCCAAAATGCCATTGGCCTTCTTGGCAACAAGGGCACACTGCTGACTCATATCCAGCTTCTCGTCCACTGTCACCCCTAGGTCCTTTTCCGCAGAACTGCTGCCTAGCCATTCGGTCCCTAGTCTGTAGCGGTGCATGGGATTCTTCCGTCCTAAGTGCAGGACCCTGCACTTATCCTTATTGAACCTCATCAGATTTCTTTTGGCCCAATCCTCCAATTTGTCTAGGTCCTTCTGTATCCTATCCCTCCCCTCCAGCGTATCTACCACTCCTCCCAGTTTAGTATCATCCGCAAATTTGCTGAGAGTGCAATCCACACCATCCTCCAGATCATTTATGAAGATATTGAACAAAACCGGCCCCAGGACCGACCCTTGGGGCACTCCACTTGATACCGGCTGCCAACTAGACATGGAGCCATTGATAACTACCCGTTGAGCCCGACAATCTAGCCAGCTTTCTACCCACCTTATAGTGCATTCATCCAGCCCATACTTCCTTAACTTGCTGACAAGAATACTGTGGGAGACCGTGTCAAAAGCTTTGCTAAAGTCAAGAAACAATACATCCACTGCTTTCCCTTCATCCACAGAACCAGTAATCTCATCATAGAAGGCGATTAGATTAGTCAGGCATGACCTTCCCTTGGTGAATCCATGCTGGCTGTTCCTGATCACTTTCCTCTCATGCAAGTGCTTCAGGATTGATTCTTTGAGGACCTGCTCCATGATTTTTCCAGGGACTGAGGTGAGGCTGACTGGCCTGTAGTTCCCAGGATCCTCCTTCTTCCCTTTTTTAAAGATTGGCACTACATTAGCCTTTTTCCAGTCATCCGGGACTTCCCCCGTTCGCCACGAGTTTTCAAAGATAATGGCCAATGGCTCTGCAATCACAGCCGCCAGTTCCTTCAGCACTCTCGGATGCAACTCGTCCGGCCCCATGGACTTATACAATGACTCTTATACATGGAATTCTCCTGCAATATCCTTGAAAGACCTTATTGTATTGTTTATTTATTATTGTGGTCTGGGATTAAATGCAACCTCCCTAGAGGGCAGATGTGACAGCCGTTGCAATCCTATTCAGTATCTTTGGGGTCCACTGTTTTAAATGAATGGTTTATATGTGACTGTGTTCGACTCCATGGGGGAGGGCTACCACAGCTCCTCCAGGAACTAAAAACAGTGGGTGGGAATTAAGGTAAATCAGCAAAGTCGTGTGTCCCTCCCTGCCCCAAAAGGTACTGCTTCCTGGGGGTGCTCAAATATGCTAGTTCAAATTAGATTCTCCAGAGACTGACAGACAAAAGGAAGGGCTTTCCACACACTAAGCTGGGGAGAGAGGTAGATACGCTGGAGTGTAGGGATAGGGTACAGAGTGACCTAGACAAATTGGAGGATTGGGCTAAAAGAATCTGATGAGGTTCAACAAGCACAAGTGCAGAGTTCTTCACTTAGGATGGAAGAATCCCATGCACCGCTACAGGCTGGGGACTGACTGGCTAAGCAGTAGTTCTGCAAAAAAGGACCTTGGGATTACAGTGGATGAGAAGTTGGATATGAATCAACAGTGTGCCCTTGTTGCCAAGAAGGCAAACAGCATATTGGGCTGCATTAGTAGGAGCATTACCAGCAGATCGAGGGAAGAGATTATTCCCCTCTATTCAGCACTGGTGAGTATTGCATCCAGTTTTGGGCCTCCCACTACGGAAAGGATGAGGACAAATTGGAGAGAGTCCAGCAGAGGGCAGTGAAAGTGATTAGGGGGCTGGGGCACATGACTTATGAGGAGAGGAACTGGGATTATTTAGAAGAGAAGAATGAGGGGGATTTGATAGCAGCCTTCAACTACCTGAAGGGGGGGTTCCAAAGAGGATGGAGCTCAGCTGTTCTCAGTGGTGGCAGATGCCAGAACAACAAGTAATGGTCTCAAGTTGCAGGTCTAGGTTGGATATTAGGAAAAACTATTTTACTGGGAGGGTGGTGAAGCACTGGAGTGGGTTACCTAGGGAGGTGGTGGAATCTCCATCCTTAGAGGTTTTTAAGGCCCGGCTTGACAAAGCCCTGGCTGGGATGATTTAGTTGGGGTTGGTCTTGCTTTGAGCCGGGGGTTGGACTAGATGACCTCCTGAGGTCTCTTCCAACTCTAATCTTCTATGATTCTATGACTTTTGGATAAATAGCCTGAGTTTAAACTGATTCAGAGGCTTCTTTCTGATACAGCATACAGACAGGACTTTCTGTTCAAAGTGGTGGGGGAGCGCTCTAATCCTTGTGGAAGGGTTGGAAGGATTTAACCTACTGAAGCTTCATAAGATTGATGAATGACCGCTGGTAGGCTTTTTAGCATGCATGTAGGTTCTTTTATTGTTTTTAACATGCTTTCTCTGTAATCCTTTCACCTGAAGAATAAATGTGCTTCCTTAGAAAGAGCTCTGTGATGAATTGTAATTCATAGCCTGTGGAGAGAAAGCAAAGTGCAGATGCTGGCCTTTTAAGCAGTCTGGCTTGCTGGGGATATAACTGTATAGGCAGGGAGCTGTGCATCTGGAAAAACCCTGGTCAGGAGGGAGAGAGATGCAGTTTTCTCCCCAGGAGAGCTGACAGCTGAAGAGTCGGGAGCCTGGAGGAGGTGCCCTTGAGGGATCATAGAGAGGGGGAATACAGGTGCAGTTGCCCTGAACTGTGACAACCTCAGAAAGGATAATTTCCCTAATAGAAAACTTAATGGACAAGTGCTAGGAGTGGTTTCTTCCCAGGGAGTTAGTGACTAGTTTTTGGTTTCTCAACCAAAAAGCTCAATTTTTCCTTTAAGTAATGCTAATTATGATTGCTCTGCCAGTCCATGTTTTGCCTGGTAAGGAAATGAGAGATTGTTCTGGATTAGCATAAAACAGACAAATGTGCAAGCAAAGACCTACACATGCAAATATGTAAATGTTAAATACAGTGTATATTTGCTGGAAGCTTGAATATGATAAACGCATACACATGTGAATTTCAATGGGCTGAATATAGTATACGCTTTTTACTGTCCTGTTAGTTTCAGAGACCAGCGGAAATGCTCTCTCATTTTTCTTCAAATAGGGCAGAATGTGGTCCCCAGTACAAAATGTCCTTGATGCCATCTTGAGTAATATGAGGAGTTACATTTGTGTGATACTCTAATACTGTGATGAAGGCTGGTTTCTTGTGATTGTTACAGTTGAGTTGCGAAGTATCAGTGGCTAGACAGTAGGTGACTCTTCGATCACTCTTCAAAGGCCTCTGGAAACAAGATTCCCCCACCTTCACTAAGTTTTATGAGTAAACTTTGCTCTGTGAATCAAACCTGTCTCTAAGTAGCTCTTGAGCAATTCTTTTTTATAGCTACTTAGCTAGAGAAACCATGTTTGTGTTCTTGATCCACAGGGCTGAACACTGAAACACTTTCAGAATGCCAGAGTCCAAACATCTGCTCTGTGTAATTAAAAATAGATGCAGTAAATGTATATGGGGCTTATACATCATGATTAACACCAGGTCTTTTAAAAAAATGTCTTTATTTTGTTCCATTCAGTTAGGAGCATACAGCATGTTCAGAGTAGTGGGCTAGCCCTGTGGCCTAATGGTAGTGCTATACGTTGCTATGCAGGAGGGTTGGTTTCCCTTTCTGGTGTCACACCCCAAGCCTGTTAGGCCCAGAAGTAGTGCAAATAATTTTCCCCACACTCCTTGGGAAAGGAGAGGTTTGAGACACGTGTCACATAATGTAATGTCTGGAATAACAGTTATTTCCCATTCCCATTTGATACTTGTGGGTAAATGCTGACTCTTGCTTGATACTAGTGCCTTTTTAACTCATATCAACACCTTATGTAGGTGCAAAGAATTGTCAGAGCCTGATTCTCTGTTTATGCCGGCGTAACTCCATTCATTTACTTTTATACCAATAGAAGTGAAAGGTTGATCAAACCCACTCTGTACATATAGATATATTTATGCTGTTTCAGTATTGTACTTTCAGATGACTGTGTAGGTTAAAAAATGGACACAGAACACTGATAATTCCAGGGTCTTTCAATAAAAAGTGCAGGCTTTTTCTTCCAAGCAAGATGACAGCTGTTACTGCGCAGCTGGAAAATATCAGAGCTGTAAGCAAAGACATATTTTAGTTTACTGTATTTCACAATGCATAGAAGGCTTATCGTCAGTGGGTTTTGCTTTAAATACTCTCATTTGATTTCTATGTGGTTTTTAACTTAAAAGTATTCATTTTGATGGTGTTTGTAAAGTTGCCGTTTAAACCATAATATGGACTTGGGGGAGGGGGAGCAATCTGGTTTTAGGATCAATATTGCAAATCAGAAAAGTTGCTACATTACTATTTGTGGATAATTTTAGGTAAAACCCTTATTTAAGGCTTGTCTGTGACCCAATAATGTCATCAATAACATCCTCAGCTGACTTATTTGCCTTTTGTGGGTTTCAAAAGGAAATAGTGTGATGCTAAGGCATACTAATATCACCCTGAGAGGAGGGATTTACTAGTGTTTAGGGCCCTGCTCTGGTGACCCAGATTCAATTCCGTCCTTGGCCACAGGCTTCCTGTGTGACCTTAGACAAGTCACCTAGTCTCTCTGTTTCTCAGTTCTCTATCTATAAATAGGGATAATAGCACTGCCCTACCTCCCAGGGGCATTTTGAGGATAAATACATTAAAGGTTGTGAGGTGCTGCAATACTGGGGACAATATAAATATCTTAGACTAGATTAGTTAGTCAGGAATAACTATTGTTCATATAGCATTGATTTGTCCTTATGCCAATACTTTAAACTGTTTTATCTTTTTATGCTACTTGTTTCCTGAGGACAGCCCCTGTGTGCCTGCACAGAGCCCCACTGAAGTCAATGGGACTATTCTTAGGGTGAAATTTTGGTGCCATTGAAGTAAACGGCAACACTTCCATTGATTTCAGTGGAACCAGAATTTCACTCACAGCACATAAAGTTAAATATGTGTGTAAGTCTTTGCAATATGAGCCTAAATTTCTCCCCCCCCCCCCCACCCTCTGTGACGTGCTCTATAGAGTGGTTCTTGTGCTTTCTTCATAGTTGTTATGGATAAATGGCACTATTTCACTAGGAGGGTGGTGGAGCACTGGAGTGGGTTACCTAGGGAGGTGATGGAATCTCCATCCTTAGAGGTTTTTAAGGCGTGGCTTGACAAAGCCCTGGCTGAGATGATTTAGTTGGGGTTGGTCCTGCGTTGAGCAGGGGGTTGGACTAGATGACCTTCTGAGGTCTCCTCCAACCCTGATATTCTATGATTCTATAAAAAATGCAATAGTTGTCAGTAAAATTATTCATTAAAAGTGAAAAGTGATAAATAAGAATGCAGTTAACTTCTACAAAATCTCTGCCTGTTGTTCTGTAATACATAAAATAGATAAACAGATAAATATAAAAGAAGCTATCAGTTACGTTAATTTGGAAAAATGACTAATCATAAAGCTACTGATCTTAAAAACCTTTACTTCCTGTGGTCAGTCCAGATACTCTCACGTGGGCTTTTGCTACCCATACTAAATGTGTAAGAAGCAATTGCTGGGTTTGCTTTCAAAATGGTGGGTGGGATTTTGCAGCTGTCAGATCTCTGATAATGAAGCTCCTCCGTTGCCAGTTGCTGAGATCAATTTCCCATAGAAAAGAAAGTAACGGCTGTGTGTTACATAGTGTTGTGTGGAAACTGTTTAGATGCTGACTTCTAAATGGCAAGCCCTGTACCTAGTATGTAGCTTCGAGAAGATGTAGTTCCATAACCAGTGGAAGTTAAGAGGAACGGCACCACAAAAAACCTGCAGCTGAATCCATCAAGTGGGGTTAACGAATCTTTGGCAGTGGCCTTTCCCAAAATAATGCAGTAATGTCAAGCATATTAAAGGTAATGTGCGAGAATTAGTCTCAGCTCATGCCAAAGTGTTAACATTTAATTTTATTGACACACTGAGGCATGCGTTCCTGTGTTTAGCAGATTATACTGAGAATTACATCTGCTTCTCCTCCTGTTTGCTTTCCACTGTAACTGAAAATTCTCCATGTGCTGGGTTTAAAATGGTCTTTGATATTGTTTCTTTTTTCTGCTTTTCTTTCTTTCCCTAGCTGAAAATGAAAATGGTCAGTTGCCAATTTGTGTTTGTATTCTCTGCCTTTCAACAGACTTGCCACTATAACCTTTTATAATTAGGCATAATATTTATTGGGGTGTAGGTGAATTGTGTGGCAGTCAGACCCTAACATGTTACATAGAAAGGAGTCCTTTCCTCCTCTGGTTATATAGATTCTCTGCAAAGGTTATTAATAATGTGATTTGACCCACAGGCTCAGACTGCATGAAGAAAAGATAATTAAAGATCGAAGGCATCATCTCAAGACATATCCAAACTGTTTTGTTGCCAAAGAATTGATTGACTGGCTGATTGATCACAAAGAGGCCTCAGACAGAGAGACAGCAATTAAACTTGTGCAGAAATTATTGGATTGCAGTATTATCCATCATGGTGAGCGAAACAGCAGCAGCCACAATTATTTTAAGTTTTTTTTCTTGATAACTGTGATGCAATTAACGGTAACTCCTGACCCTGCTTCTCCAGTTGAAGAAGGCCCCTGATTATTCTGCTGTATGTGGGTGAGACAGGGTTCAGGCATTCCCATGGAAAAGGGAGTCCTTACATCCTGTGCCCTGCTTACCTCTGCTCCATGGGGACTCCCTTACATGCCAGTGTACAGGGGTGACTAAATAGAGATGTAAGGGTGGAGCCTGCAGAGCCATGATTACTCAGATCCTTTGTCCATTTCCCTCTGTAAAGGGGGATGTAGTTGCTTCAGACAACACTGTTGCCTTAGTGCAGGGGTGGGCAAACTTTTTGGGCTGAGGGCCACATCGGGGTTGCGAAACTGTATGGAGGGCTGGGTAGGGAAGGCTGTGCCTCCTCAAACAGCCTGGCCCTCACCCCCATCCGCCCCCTCCCAATTCTGCCCCATGACTACCCCCCTCAGAACCCCGAACCCTGCTCCTTGTCCCCTGACCGCCCCCTCTCGGGACTCCCCGCCCCAACCAACCTCTGGGACCCCACCCCCAGCCAACCTCCCCTGCTCCCTGTCTCCTGACTGTCCCGACCCCTATCCACACCCCCACCCCTAACCGTCCCCTGGGACCTCACCCCCTATCCAAACCCCCCTGCTCCCCGTCTCCTGACTACCACCTCCCGGGATCCCCCACCCCTAACTGCCCCCCCGGAACCCTCCATCCAACTCCCCCCCACCTGCTCCCTGTCCCCTGACTGCCCTGACTCCTATTCCCGCGCCCACCCCCTGACAGGCCCCCCGGGACTCCCATGCCTATCCAACCCCCCTCTTCCCCGTCCCTTGACCGACACCCCGCCCCCGAACCTCCACCCCATCTAACTGGCCCCTGACTGCCCCCCAGGACCTCCTGCCCCTTATCCAACCCCCGCTCCCTGCCCCCTTACCATGCCGCTCAGAGTGGCAGGAGCTCGCAGCCGCGCAGCCTGGCCAGAGCCAGCCCCGCCACCGAGAGCGCTGGCAGCATGGCGAGCTGAGGCTGCGGGGGAGAGAGGACAGCAGGGGAGGGGCCGGGGGCTAGCCTCCCCGGCCGGGAGCCCAAGAGCCAGGCAGGACAGTCCCGCAGGCCGGATGTGGCCCGCAGGCCGTAGTTTGCCCACCTCTGCCTTAGTGGCTAAAGAATGACTGCACCTCTAGTGTCCTGCAGCAGACAGGGATTTTGTTGTCTGTAGAATGCCTCTGTGTGCTAACATCTAACTACATGAACTTGGGGCTGCTGGAGGGGAGGATTTCTCACTTAGTGAATGAAGTGACTGTAGTGAAACATATTAGATGCAACATCCTTTCTTTATAAACTGAAGCTGTTCTGTACTTTCTCTCTTGTTCTGTATCATGGTGTCCCTGTAGCTTCATTTCTAGAATAATGATGTATTGGAAGTTACATGCATTATTTGTGAAATGTGGACACAAACCACTATCAAATCACAATAGTAATGTTTATATACTCATTTTACACCTGTATAAAGTATAGGTGCAAAATGACTACAATGTTCAAGTCAGTGGAGAATCAAGCCCTTTTGTTTCAAGTGCACAGTGTTGTCCAGTTAAAAAGTCAACATATGAAATTGCAGTTTTCCCATCTCTTTATAACAGGAAATAGAGGAAGTTTTGTAATTGACAAAAGTTGCCTTTCTCCAGAGGCATCTGTAAGTGCATGAGCACTACTGCAACTGTCAGCAATGCATAAACAATACCTTAATTAAAGGGATAAGTATGCAGCTGGAATGTGTGCGACTACTACACATTCTGCTTGATTCAGAAATTAAAATTCTGCGTCTTTATGGAACCTGGGAATCGAGATAGATAATAAAAGAACAGATACAAAGTAATTATAGGGGCTCCAAATCCTGATTGCTTTATCCTCTATTGAAGAAATGTCAGTGAATAGTTTACATGGAGGTCAGAGTAACTTAATTTAATTGAGCAATAGAAACTTTATATGTGAAAGTTTGTTTAAATCTTTAATAAAACTTTAAAATGTTTTCCACCTCAGAACATAATCCAAGCCCACTCCTTCCAGCTAGGTAAGTCAACGAGAAAAGGCAGGAGTCCTTGACAAAAAAATATGTTAAAAAAATTAAGTACTGTCAGGGTTCTTTCCCCACTCTGAACTCTAGGGTGCAGATGTGGGGACCCACATAAAAGACCCCTTAAGCTTATTCTTACCAGCTTAGATTAAAAACTTCCCCAAGGTACAAACTTTGCCTTGTCCTTGAACAGTATGCTGCCACCACCAAGCATTTTAAACCAAGAACAGGGTAAGAGACCACTTGGAGACGTCTTTCCGCCAAAATATCCCCCCAAGCCCGACATCCCCTTTCCTGGGGAGGCTTGAGAATAATATCCTAACCAATTGGTTACAAAATCATCAAAGACCCAAACCCCTGGATCTTGGAACAATGGAAAAATCAGCAAGGTTCTTAAAAGAAGGTTTTATTTAAAAAAAAAAAAGAAAGGTAAAAATCATCTCTGTAAAATCAGGATGGAAAATACTTTACAGGGTATTCAGATTCAAAACACAGAGGATCCCCCTCTGGGCAAAACCTTAAAGTTACAGAAAACAGGAATAAACCTCCCTCTTAACACAGGGAAAATTCACATAAAACAAAAGATAAACTAATCCGCCCTGCCTGGCTTACCTGTACTGGTTGCAATATTGGAGACTTGGATTAGGATGGGTTGGAGAAGATGGATTTCTGTCTAGCCTCTGTCCCAAGAGAGAACAACCACGTAAACAAAGAGCACAAACAAAAGCCTTCCCCCCCCCCCCCCAAAAGATTTGAAAGTATCTTGTCCCCTTATTGGTCCTTTGGGTCAGGTGCCAGCCAGGTTAGCTGAGCTTTTTAACCCTTTACAGGTAACAGGATGTTGCCTCTGGCCAGGAGGGATTTTATAGCACTGTATACAGAAAGGTGGTTACCCTTCCCTTTATATTTAGGACAAGTACAAAATTGATATTTTCAAGGATTTTCATTCATTGGCTTCAAAGTTAATGTTATTGCTGTTTCAAGAATGTTCTAATGTAGGACAAGTTCAGATAGCCTAATAAGCCAGGTTCCACAGGGGCTTCTTATGCCACCAGCAGTAAGTTAACACAGTAATGTAATGTTTAATGCTGATGCACTAGTGCCATATGGGTGGAGTATGAGTCTGTGCATGCTGACTGAGAGCTCTGTGGTAATAATAGCTTGACTGGAATGTCCCCCACTTTATTCTGTCTTAGTTGGAGCTCATTTCAGTCCACTGTCTCCAATTTAACAAGACTTTCATCAACTGTTCCCATAAAAACGTTTTCCAACTCTCAATACATTCCCCATTGCCTTTCCCACTCCCCAGCTGGCATGGCAGAGCAATTTGAGAAGTGGAGAAGGAAGGTCATACAGTGAATCTTAGACCTTATTATATGTCTTTGCACAAGTCTCAGGTTTGCTTGATCCAGCCCTGGATTAATGCAAATGAAAGTCATTGGTTAGCCAATCCTTAAATTTACTGATTCAGGGTTTTTAAGAAACACCTGATTTAATAATAGAATCATAGAAGATTAGGGTTGGAAGAGACCTCAGGAGGTCATCTTGTCCAACCCCCTGCTCAAAGCAGGAGCAACACCAACTAAATCATCCCAGCCAGGGCTTTGTCAAGCTGGGCCTTAAAAACCTCTAAGGATGGAGAAACCACCACCTCCCTAGGTAACCCATTTCAGTGCTTCACCACCCACCTAGTGAAATAGGCCTCCCCTACTGTAACTTGAGACCATTGCTCCTTGTTCTGTCATTTGCCACCACTGAGAACAGCCAAGCTCCATCATCTTTGGAACCCCTCTTCAGGTAGTTGAAGGCTGCTATCAGATCCCCCTCACTCTTCTGCAACAAGTGCACACTACTGACTCATATCCAGCTTCTCATCTACTGTAATCCCCAGGTCCTTTTCTGCAGAACTGCTGCTTAGCCAGTCGGTCCCCAGCCTATAGTGGTGCATGGGATTCTTCCATCCTAAGTGCAGGACTCTGCACTTGTCCTTGCTGAACCTCATCAGATTTCTTTTGGCCCAACCCTCCAATTTGTCAAGGTCACTCTGGACCCTATCGCTACCCTCCATCCTATCTACCTCTTCCCTGAGCTTAGTGGCATCTGCAAACTTGCTGAGGGTGCAAAATCACAAGGTTTTACCAGATAGGTGTCTTTTGCTATGCATTGCTATTGCAGCATCCATTGAAATGAATGGCTGGCAGGCTCCAAAAGATTAGAGATTCTGTTCGGATAATTATCTAAAAGTTTGGATTCCAAAAGATACCACTCAGCCTTTCATGTGTAGGGTCATATTTGTACAATAAACAATTTTGGGGTGGAGGAGGCAGGACTATGCTCTGCATATGCCTGTTCTGTTTTTAAGTTCACTAATGATGATTGGTATCTTGTTCTGATTGTGTTAGGTCTTCAACATAAGTGTGATCATTTCTGATGTCACTTATTTTATGTTTCAGTTTGTGATGAGCATAAGGAATTCAAGGATGTCAAACTTTTCTACCGCTTTAGGAAAGATGATGGAACATTCCCACTGGATAACGAGGTGAAGGTGTTCATGAGAGGACAGAGGCTATATGAAAAGTATGTTGCATGCAAAACCATAGCATGTTGACAGTATTAGCTTCCTTGTAACATCTTCTTTCACATTAGATTGCAAATTCTCCTGTCTTGAATTGTAAATGCTTGAATAGTTCCCAATATGATGAGGCTCCAATTCTCACTGGAACCTTAGCACACTATCACATAATAAATAATAATGGCTGATTTGGCATTTAAAAGTGTAAACCTGGGTCTTAAAACTGTCAGATTGTGGCCTTAATAGTAGACTTAATTTTAGTTAACAAGAAAAACTAATCTTCACTGAGTCAGCCTCCACTATTTCCACAGAAGAAAGATTATATTAAAAGAAGTTACAAAAACAGTCCAGAACATTTAATTAAGAGTTGAAACAGATGGTTACGCTGAGATACTGGATATCCCACTGGATTACTTGGGTCAAATAACTGAGAAGTTTAACCAGATTGTCCACTGTAGAATTAATTTAATTTTCATTCAAAGCACAGGAGGTTGTAACATGGTAGTTTCAGGCAGAATGAATAATATGTTGACATTGATTGTGCAAAAGTGCGAACAGATGTATTATTTATTAAGATGCTTGAAGTAGTATTCCAGAGTGGCTCTAGCTTTCAGGCAGCACACATGTGATTACCTAAGGCAGCAAGGTCCAGATCCTTAGAAGTATTTAGGCACTCAATTGCAATGAGAGTTAGGTGCCTAGATACCTTTAAGGAACAAGCATACAGCAGCCATGTGAGCCACTGTGTTCACTTTGTGTTGCATCAATATTGTTTCCCTGTTAGAAAAAAGTTTTAAATGAAAAGTTCATACAGAGAAAGCTATTAAAGGCAAGAATAAAAACCCCATTAGCATAAACCCCATTCCAGCAACTCCATCTGTACTTACGTGCCCAAGGGGCCAAAGAATCTCCAAATAGCTGTCCCTCCTTCTGCTTGGCCCGCAGAGGAAGAAGGCAGTGGAGGAGTAGTGGGATGCACTCAAAGGGAGAGGCAAAGGATCAACAAGGAAGGAGAACCTGCCAAATCCTCAGTGGGAGGTTAACTTTACTGCCATGCAGCAGGGAGAGTAGCTGGCAACTCCTCTGAAGCACTTACGTGCCCTACAGTTTGTATCAGAACAGTCATCCTCAGGAGCAGTGCATGCTGGGTAGCAGTTTGTGCCAGCAGCTAACATTGTAAATGGACAGACACCTTAAAGGCATTAGAGGGGAAGTGTGACTAGGAACTTGGTCAAGAGAGATGCAAAGCCACCAGGGAACTGGGGAGGGTGTAGCGGGTGAGAGCAATATGGTCTTTGCATCAGCTGTGAGCCAGAGGTAAGGCTGGAGACACTTCATAGCTGCATGCGCATGCAGGGTTGGGTGAGGGGAACAATTTGGGGTGCAGCCTGTAAACAAGCCTTATGCTTTGTCATCTATGCACCATGCGGTGCTGATATAAAATGTTGTGGAGTTATCCTGTGTATCCTATTTAGTGAAGGACTTTTGACCATGAATGTCTTCCTTTTATTGCTTTTTGGCAAAACTTCTTTGACATACAGAAGCCAGAACACAAAAGTCTTTGATTTTTAATTGAAAGAAGCAAATTACAGGGCAAACTCTATTTTGAATACAGTAATTGACCACTCGAGATTGTTTTCTCAGATAGAGGAGAACTGTGAGATTTCACTGTTGTGGCCAGATTTAGAAGTTGCAACTTGGAACTTAGCCTTGGAACTCAGGAAAACAGTGGAATACAGACACCTCAGAAGCTCACATTTTTATTCTATTTTTTCAACGCCTTGTAGAGGGCAGAAGAAACAGCTAATAAAAACATTTATGTGAATTATTTTTAGGATCATAGTTGGTAGAGTTGGGAAAGGTCCAGAATCCATCCCTTGGCAAAGTTTCCTTTCTTTATTCCCTTAAAAAACAAGTCATGCGGTGGCCTAGACACTTCAGAACCAAATGAAGGCATCAGAATAAATAAAAAATGTTTCCATGAAGCATGCACCAATGCAATCACATTGTACTAGTTACCCTTCACCCATCTACCAAATCCCTCTCCCCCGCCCCATATGGCATCACTCGTCATTTTTTGCCTATTCCTAGATTGTGAGCTGTTCAGGGCAGAGACCACAGGTTAGAGTCTCAGCTGGTGCAAAATCAATGGAGCAATGCTGATTTGTACCAGTTTAGGATCTGGCCCCGTGTCTTGTATGTGCTCTGTAAATCACCTAGTGCATTACAAGCACTGAATAATAGTTAAATAATTAATAATAAAGGACAGCACACAGTCCCCTGACAGAAAAAAATAAAATGAGTTACCAAACCAACACAACTCTTAATCCTCACCAAAAGGCCTAACAGTATGATGTCGTGTTCTTCACAGAAATAGTGCTTTGTTGTTAGGTTCCAATTATATTCTGTGGACTCTTTTTAGATTTTGAAAATACGCAGGAAAGCACACTGGTTAGAAAAAAGGTTCACATTTGCAACCTCGAATATCTCAGGTTAGGCACCATAAATTTATTTAGGTTCTTTAAATACAATTTGTGGTGCCTCTATTTAATCAACAGAGTTTGAAAATTTTGGCCTAAGCTTCTTGGTCCGTTGTTCAACAACAAAGCAATGTGCTTTGATTCACCATAATTAGAAATAATTTTTCTAATTATGGTGATCAAAAAGGAAAGATGTGAATTGTACTGTTTAAGGGAGAAATATGATTAAGCAGATTTTTTTCTGAACAGTGATCCAAAATTTCTGATTTAGCAAAATGCCTTAGTGCCTCTGTCCTGTATAGGCTTGCCAACTTTTTACTCGCACAAAACCAAATACCCTTGCCCTGCCCCGCCCCTCACCCAAGGCCCCACACCTGCCCCGCCCCTTCTCCGAGGCTTTGCCCCCTCTCACGCCATCCCCACTGTCACTCGCTCTCCCCACCCTCACTCACTCACTTTTTTTCATTGGGGCGGGGGGTTGGGGTGCAGGAGGAATGAGGGCTCCAGTTGGGGATGCAGGCTCCTGGGTGGGGCTGGGGATGAGAGGTTTGGGGTGCAGGAGGGTGCTCTGGGCTGGGACCAAGAGGTTCAGAGGGCGGGAGGGGGATCAGGGCTGGGGCAGGGGGTTGGGGCTCAGGAGGGGGTGAGGGGTGCAGGATCCGGGTGATGCTTACCTCAAGCAGCTCCCGGAAGCAGTGGCATGTCTCCCCCTCTGGCTCCTAAACAGAGGCACAGCCAGGTGGCTCTGGGCACTGCCCTGTCCGCAGACGCTGCCCCTGCAGCTCCCATTGGCCACAGTTCCCAGCCAATGGGAGCTGCAGAGCTGGTGCTTGGGGCGGAAGCAGCATGTGGAACCCCCGGGCTGCCCTAAGCGTAGGAGCCAGATGGGTGGACATCCTGCTGCTTCCAGGAGCCATGCAGACCCAAGGAAAGCAGGGAGTCTGCTCTAGCCCTGCTGCGCTGCCGACCGGACTTTTAATGGCCCGGTCAGTGGTGCTGACCAGAGCTACCAGGGTGCCTTTTCGACAGGGTGTTCCAGTTGAAAACTGGACACCTGGAAACCCTAGTCCTGTATCATGGCTTGACAAAGACTGTTTTACTGCCGTATAATGTTTAACGTCTAAGCTTTTTCTGTAGAATACTTCCTGGCAATGGCAACTATTTCTTGCTTGCTGTAGGAAAAAAAACAGGTGGTACCTTATTTCTGGAGGGAATGGCTTAGCAGTTGGCATCAGTTTTGCGGTGCCTATACTCGCTGGTCCCAGATTTGAATCTTGGCAGAGGTAGCTCAGCCCTTTAGATAAGCAGATACACTTACAGTTGGTTGTGTGGGCTGTTTCACCAAGGGCCTAGCTCGTCTGCATCATCCGAGTCCTAGGTCCTGTGGCACTTCTTGTAATAGTCCAGGTTTGCTTTTTCTTTTTCTTCCTTTACTGTCTGCTGTGTACTGGCTGCCGCTCTCCACCCCAAAGACAGATACGCTTCATTGGTGATATGTTCATAAAGTGCTTGAGATGAGAGGTGCTGTAAAATAATGTGTGCCTTTTGAATCCCTCCAGGAAGCAAAGTTCTAGAGTTGTAGAGGTATAATAAGTGCCTAGATATAGAGTATACCTATAGAGAGAGAGTGTATGTGTATGTAATAGTTGTGTAGTATAGGCATTTCCATACTGCAGTCTTATTATACAAATAAGGACATGCATGAGTTGAAAGGCTGATGATGAGTGTTTTGTCATATTTAAAAGACAGAATTGTCAAACTACTAGAAGAAGGATTAAACTGAAATATAGAACAGCCATGTGTAAATGCAGCTTCTCTTCTCACATATATCATATATAAGATTTGGAAGGTTGCTGAAACTCCATGCCTGTGACACTTTAAAATAAACTGGACAACACACTAGAAAATATATTGTAAGGAAGAGTCCTGCAGTGGTTGGGGGGATGGACTAGATAACATCACCTCATAGGTCTTCTCTACCTGAAAGGTTCACCATACCCCTCCTTACCATGTGCACCATTTGCACGCTAACACGACAGTTCAGATTTGAAAATGTGTGATCTGTGAAAAGCAATAGATACAGCTGTTTACATTCAGTGCGAGTAACAATTTCTGCGTGGATCAGTGGCACAATTTTATTTTGATGTAAACTGAAGAATACAAGCTGAGATTTTGAGTTTTAGAAGTTGCTAAGCACCTATAAGTCTCATTTGATACACTTTACATTCAAAAGCTACAGTATTGGTACCAGTGTAAAAAGACCTAGTTCTGTGACTGAAGTAAACTTTTTTTATACAGCACTGCTGGAGAAATAGTAATACTGAGGTGGCTGAAGGAAGAATATTGTTTGACTCACTGATGAGAACTCCTGCCATATAGCACTTATGTAGAGGATATAAGGTTTCTTACTATTGCCAGTATTTCATACCTTTTATCAAAATGCCCGCAATTCTTACTTCAAAGTGGTGAAGCAATGCTAAATATTGACCTAAGAAAGTTAATCTGAATCCTGCACTGTGACCGGGGTCCTAGTGGGGGCCAGCTATGGTCACGCTATTAGGGTGAACTGCCAAGAATGGGGCAGCCAAACCCTCAAAAGCTGGTGGATATTCCAATACACCTCTACCCAGATATAACGCGGTCCGCGGGAGACAAAAAATCTTACCATGTTATATGTGAAGCCCCATTATATCGAACTTGCTTTGGCCCCCCTGCTCCTTGTCCCCTGACTGCCCCCTCCAGAGACCGCCTCCCGTCCCTAATCACCCCCAGGATCCCACACCCTATCCAACCCCCCTGCTCCCTGTCCCTGACTGCCCCGACCTCTGTCTACACCCCTGCCCAGCACTCACCGGCACCGGCGGGAAGTGGAGCAACGTGGCCCCAGCCCACTCCACTCTGCCAGCTCCCGGTCGTGGCACTCCGCTTCCCGCTGCCGGTGAGTGTAGGGACATTGGGGAAAGGACGCCCCCTACACTCACTGGCAGCGGGAAGCGGAGCGCCACGGCTGGGAGCTGGCGGAATGGAGTGGGCTGGAGCCGGGCTGCTCCACTTCCGCTGCTGCCAGTGAGTGCGGGGAGGGATCCCTTTCCCCAAGCCCCCTCCCCCGAGCAACATGGCTGGGGCTGGGGCGAGGGAAGCGGAGCGGGCTGCTCCTGGCCCCCCCGCTAATCCCCCGGGCCACTCTGGGCCTGCGGGGCCCCCAAAAGTGCCCCCCCCCAGCTCCTGCCTCCAAGACCCTGCGGAGTGGGGGGGTGGAGGCCTGCTTTACTGCGTTGTAGGTAAACCTGTGTTATATTGGGTCGCGTTATATCGGAGTAGAGGTGTACTTAGATTCACTAAGCCAGCATAAACCAGTTTCTTTATTACCTTACTGGTTACTCAGAAGTCTAAACAACACAGTTCCCTTAAAGTGATCCAGCCTCAGGCCTCCATCCAGGTACCCACATCAAATATGATGAAAATTTTTGTAAATCTTATTTCATCATATAAAAGAAAAGGTTCTACCAATCCCAAAGGATTGGACACATTACCTCCCAGATTAACAAATGTTTCAGATCTTACACGCTACAGCCAATTCTTATTAACTAAACTAAAATGTATTAAAAAACAAAAGAGAGAGATTATGGTTAAAAGATCCATATACATACAGACATGAGTTCAATTCATTTAGGTGCAGATTCATAGCAGAGATAGTAAGCTTCCTAGGTGCAAAGAGTTCTTTCAGAAATAGTTCATAGTTTATAGTCCAATGTCCAAATATCATATTCAGGACATACCAGCATAACTGGGACCTCAGTATTGCAACTCAAACTTCTCTGATGAAGTTTAAACAGATCTCAGATGACAGAATCAGGACCCAAGGATCTTTTATATAATTTCATGTCTTTTGAGAAGTTGGAATTCCTCAGGGAACAAAAGGTAATTAGGATGGCTTTGAAGGAGGTCCATCACCAGTACTTAGGTATACGAATTAACAGAAGGCTATTTGCTTGTTCCTCCACCATTCACAGTACATTTCAAAGAGAGATGAATACTGAGATATCCTGTGTTTACAATTAATTTATGTGACGGGATGTTTTTTTGACCTCTGAATTATCAGAATACAGCATAGACAGGGACTGTTTATTACATTGTCCCCCCCTACTTATACATATGTAAATACACAAAAACACAAACATTATCTCCCCACATGTCTTCTGTGGGTTATTTATTTTGCAGGATGTTCAACCCTTTCTAGCCATGTGTCACACACACATTTTATTATTACCGTTCTTAAAAATCAGTGTCAAAGATCTGTTGATATTTGGTTAACCTTCATGTGGCTAGTTGGATTTACTGCATTGAAATATTATTCTCTCCTCCTTCCTCCCTCCCTCTGTTGAGTGAGAGCACCATTAATATTCAGAATCCAGAACAGCCTGTGCTTGCCAAAAAATATCTCCTGTCATCACAGGCAGATTTGTGCCTTCAGTGGATTATTTATGAGGAACGTGAATTAAGACAATAAGCAAGTTGCTGCATGAACAACAAAACTGATTAGTTCAGCAAGAAGGTTTCAAGATGTTTCTTATTCTGTCAACCTTTTGATTTAAGGTGAATATCTCCTATATCTGACACAGAAGCACTGAGAGTTGATCCCTCAATCCTTAGAAGGAGATGGAGTAAATTTCATCCTATATGAGCGCATATATTTGGATGAGAACAAAAGGACTCATTATTCACTATTGGTTATTTGCTAGCCATTCATTGCTTTCTTGTTTACAAAGTTCCAGTCACCCAGTCAGGGAGCAGAAACAATTTAATGAGTCTGAAGTGACCAATCTTACACGACAAATAACAGAATATTGGAAGAAAATAATGGACAGTGCTGAAGTTTTTCTGCACAAACTCTTCGGACAATTATAGTGAATAATAATGTGTCAGATTTAATGACCATTCATGAACAATTTACCCACAGAAAAAAAGGTCTAAATTCATCATAAAACATAATCACACCAAATTATTCGGCCAGCTCTACTGAAGAACTCAAGACTGGGAGTCTCACAGACTTTCAGAAGGGAACATCGTGATCATCTAGTCTGACCTCCTGCACATTGCAGGCCACAGAACCTCACCCACTCCTGAAATAGACCCCTAACCTCTAGCTGAGTTACTTTAAAGGCTTCAGGTTATAGAGAATTCACCATTTACACTTGTGTAAACCTGCAAGTGATCCATGCTCCATGCTGCAGAGGAAGGCAACCCACACCTCTCCCCCCCCACACCAGGGTCTCAGCCAATCTGATCTCAACCAATCTGACCTCAACCAATGAGCTGTTCAGCAGTGGGCAGGAGGCGCTGGGAGAAGGGGGCAGAGTGGGGAAAGGAAGAGGCAGAATGAGGGTGGGGCTTTGGGGAAGGGGGCAGCACGGAGGGAGGTGGAGCACCCATCCAGAAAAATGAAATTCGGTGCCTGTGAGTTCGACCTTGAGCATGATACCTGGGAAACAATTCTCAGAGCCCTCCCCATCTAGCAGTGTGGGATTTTTGCTACTGGCAGTCACTGATGGGCCACATGCCATAGTAGGCATCCCCATCATACATTCCCCTCCATAAACTTGTCAAGCTCAGTCTTTAAGCCAGCTAGGCTTTTTGCCCCCACTGCTCCTCTGATGGTTAGAAACCTTCATCTAATTTCAAGCCTAAACTTGTTGATGGCCAGTTTATATCCATTTGTTCTTGTGTCCACAATGGTGCTTAACTTTATTAACTCTTCTCTCTCCCTGGTACAGTATTTATCCCCCTGATGTATTTATTGAGATCAATCATATCCCTCCTCAGCCTTCTTTTGGTTATGCTAAACAAGCTAAGCTCTTCGAGTCTCCTCTCCTAAGGTAGGTTTTCTGTTCCTCGGATCATCCTAGTAGCCCTTCTCTGCACCTGTTCCATTTTGAATTAATCTTTTCTTCAACATGGGATACCAGAATTGCACACAGTAATCCAGATGAGGTCTCACCAGTGCCTTGTGTAATGATAGTAACACTTCTCTGTCTCTCTTGGAAATACCTCACATGATGCATCCTAGGACTGCATTAGCTTTTTTCACGGCCGCATCACATTGACAGCTCATAGACATCCTGTGATCAACCAGTACACCCCGGTCTTTATCCTCCTCTGTCACGTCCAACTGATAAGTCCCCAGCTTAGAGCAAAAATTCTTGTTGTTAGTCCCTAAATGTATGACCTTGCACTTTGCACTGTAAAATTTCATCCCGTTTCTCAAAAAGAAAAGGAGTACTTGTGGCACCTTAGAGACAAACAAATTTATTTGAGCATAAACTTTTGTGAGCTACAGCTTACTTCATCAGATGCATACCTGTAGCTCACGAAAGCTTATGCTCAAATAAATTTGTTAGTCTCCAAGGTGCCACAAGTACTCCTTTTCTTTTTGCGAATACAGACTAACACGGCTGCTACTCTGAAACCTGTCATCCCATTTCTGTTACTCCAGTTTACAAGGTCATCCAGATCTTCTTATATGATATTCCAGTCCTCCTCTATATTGGCTATACCTCCCAACTTTGTGTCATCTGCAAATTTTATTAGCACACTCTCACTTTTTGTGACAAGGTCACTAATAAAAATGTTAAATAAGATTGGTCCCAAGACCGATCCCTGAGGAACTCCACTAGTAACCTCCCTCCGGCCTGAAAATTCATCTTTCAGTATGACCTGTTGTAGTTTCTACTTTAGCCAGTTCTTTATCCACTTTTCAGTTTTCATATTAATCCCCATCTTCTCCAATTTAACTAACAATTTCCCATGTGGAACTCTATCAAATGCCTTACTGAAATCCAGGTAGATTAGGTGTACTGCATTTTCTTTACCTAAAAAATGAGTTATCTTCTCAAAGAAGGAGATCAGGTTTGTCTGGCACGATCTATCTTTTATAAAATCATACTGTATTTTATCCCAATTATAGTTCACTTCTATATCCATAACTACTTTCTCTTTCAAAATGTGTTCCAATACCTTGCATGCAACTGAGGTCAAACTAACAGGCCTGCAGTTTCCTGGATCACTTTTTTTCCCTTTCTTAAAAATAGGAACAGTATTAGTAATTCTCCACTCACAGGGTACGACCTCTGAATTTTCAGATTAAATAAAGATGCTTGCTATTGGTCTTGCAATTTCATGTGCCAGTTCCTTTAATATTTTTGGATAGAGATTTGACTTCCACCTTGGATGTGGTAATTTCTATCTCCATATCCTCATTGCCATTAGCCTTCCTGCCACGACCCCTTAGATCTTCATTAGCCTCATTAAAAACTGAGGCAAAGTATTTGTTTAGGTGTTTGGGCCATGCCTAGATAACCTTCAGTCTCCACCCCATCCTCAGTGCTTAGTGGTCCCACTTCTTCTTTCTTGTTTTCTTCTTAGTTATATGGCTATAGAACCTTTTACTGTTGGTTTTAATTCCCTTTGCAAGGTCTAACTCTGCTTGGCTTTTGGCAGTTCTCACTTTATCCCTTTATCACTTTCTGACCACCAAGAGATAGCATTCCTTGCTCATCCCTCCCATCTTCCATTCCTTGTAGGCTTTCTGATTTGAGATGCTTGCTCATCCAACTTGGTCTGCAACCCTTCCCTACATTTTTTTTCCCCCTTGCTGGGGGTGCAGGCTTCAGATAGCTTCTGCAACTTTGACTTAAAGTAATTCCAAGCCTCCTCCACATTCAGATTCTTGAGTTCTTCAGTCCAGTCCACTTCCCTAACTGATTTCCTTGACTTATTAAAGTTATTAACTTTATTAAACTTATTAAAGTTAGCTCTTTTGAAATCAAAGATCCTGTTGCAGGGATATTTTTGTTTATCCTTCCATTTAGTTTTATAGAATCATAGAAGATTAGGGTTGGAAGAGACCTCAGGAGGTCATCTAGTCCAACCCGCTGCTCAAAGTAGGACCAGACCCAAGTAAATCATCCCAGCCAGGGGTTTGTCAAGCCAGGCCTTTAAAACCTCTAAGGCTGGATCCAGGAGTTTAAACTGGATTAACTCATGAGCAGTCAAACAAAGGTTGTCCTCTCCACCAAGCTCTTCTATGAGGTCCTCACTACTCACCAATACCAAATCTAAACAGGCATCACCACTTGTTGGATTAGCAACTATTTGGTGAAGAAATCTGTCAGCTATCTGCATTCCATAAGAACGGCCATACTGGGTCAGACTAATGGTCCATCTACTCCCATATCTTGTCTCCTGACAGTGGCCAATGCTAAATGCTTCAGAGGGAATGAACAGAACAAAGCAATTAGCGAGAGATCTGTTCCCTGTCATCCAGTCCCAGCTTCTAGCAGTCAGAGGTTTAGGGACACCCAGAGCAGGGGTTGCGTCCCTGACCATCTTGGCTAATAACCATTGATGGACCTATCTTTCATGAACTTATCTAATTATTTTTTGAACCCAGTTATATTGTTTTTGTCCTTCACAACATCCCCTGGCAACAAGTTCCACAAGTTGACTGTGCGTTATGTGAAGAAGTACTTCCTTATGTTTGTTTTAAACGTGCTGCCTATTAATTTCATTGGGTGACCCTGGTTCATGTGTTATGTCAAGAGATAAATAACACTTCCTTATTTACTTTCTCCAAACCAGCCATGATTTTATAGACCTCTATCATATTCTTCCTTAGTTGTCTCTTTATACATAAGAACGGCCATACTGGGTCAGACCATCTGGCTCACTGGTCTTCCACATTGGCCAATGCCAGATGCTTCAGAGGGAATGAACAGAACAGGCAATCATTGAGTGATCCATCCCCTTTCATTCATTCCCAGCTTCTGGCAATCAGAGTTTAGGGACACCCAGAGCATGGAATTGCATCCCTGACCATCTTGGCTAATAGCCATTGATGGACCTATCCACCGTGAACTTATCTAATTCTTTTTTAAATCCCGTTATAGATTTGGCCTTCACAACATCTCCTGGCAATGAGTTCTACAGATTGACTATGCATTGTGTGAAAAAGTACTTCCGTTTGTTTTAAATCTGCTGCCTATTAAGACTCCTGGTTCTTGTGTTATGTGAAGGAGTAAATAACATTTCCTTATTCACTTGCTCCACATCATTCACAATTTTATAGACCTGTATCATATTTCCTCTTAGTCGTCTCTTTTCCAAGATGAATAGTCCCAGTCTTTTTAATCTCTCCTCTTATAGAAGCTGTGCCCTTAATCACTTTTATTGCCCTTCTCTGTACCTTTTCTTATTCTAATATCTTTTTTGAGATGACGAGAGTGAGGTGAGGTGAGGTGAGTGAGGTGAGTGAGGTGACGAGATGAGTGGAGATGAGAACTGCATGAGATGAGAGGAGAGATGAGTGAGGTGACGAGAACTGCATGCAGTATTCAAGGTGTGGGTGTACCGTTGATTTATATAGTGGCATTTTGATATTTTCTTTCTTATTATCTATTCCTTTCCTAATGGTTCCTAATGTTCTGTTAGCTTTTTTGCCTACACTGCACATTGAGCAGACGTTTTCAGAGAACTATCCACAATGACTCCAAGATCTCTTTCTTGAGGGGTAGCAGCTAAGTTAGATCCCACCATTTTATATGTATAGCTGGGATTATGTTTTCCAGTGTGCATTACTTTGCATTTATCAACATTGAATTTCATCTGCCATTTTGTTACCAAGTCACCCAATTTTGTGAGATTCCTTTGTAATGCTTCACAGTCTGCTTTGGACTTAACTATCTTGAGTAATTTAGTATTGTCTGCAAACTTTGCCACCTCACTGTTTACCTCTTTTTCCAGATCATTTATGAGTATGTTGAAGAGCACAGGTCCAAGTACAGATCCTAAGGGGAACCCACTATTTCTCTCTCTGCACTGTGAAAACTGTCCATTTATTCTTACCCTTTGTTTCCTGTCTTTTAACCAGTTACTGCTCCATGAGAGGACCTTCCCTTTTATCCCATGACTTCTTTGCTTAAGAGCCTTTGGAGAGGGACCTTGTCAAAAACTTCCTGAAAGTCCAAGTATATTATATCAACTGGATCACCCTTCTCCACATACTTGTTGACACTATCATATAATTCTAATAGATTGGTGAGGCATGATTTCCCTTTATAAAAGCCATGTTGACTCATACACCACATATTGTGTTCATCTATCAGTCTGATAATTCTGTTCTTTACTATAGTTTCAGTCAGTTTGTCTGGTACTGAATTTAGACTTACTGACTGGTAATTGCCAGGATTACCTTTGGAGCCATTTTTAAACATTGGCGCCACATTAGCTTTCTGCCAGTCATCTGGTAAAGAACATGATTTAAGTGATAGGTCACATACCACAGTTGGTAGTTCTACAATTTCATATATTGGTTCCTTCAGACCTTGGGTGAATGCCGCCTGGTCCTGGTGACTTATTACTGTTTAATTTATCAGTTTGTTCCAAAACCTCCTCTATTGACACCTCAATCTGGGACAATTCAACAGATTTGTCATCTAAAAAGAATGGTTCAGGTGTGGGAATTTACCTCACATCCTCTGCAGTGAACATGGAGGTGAAGAATTCATTTAGCTTCTCTGTGACAGCCTTGTCTTTCTCAAGTGCTCCTTTAGTACCTCGATCATTCAGTGGCTTCACGACTTGTTTGGCACGCTTCCTGCTTCTGATGTATTTAAAAAAATTTTACTGATAGTGCTTGTGTCTTTTGCTAGCTGCTCTTCAAATTCTTTTTTGGCCTGCCAATTTATACTTTTACACTTGAGTTGCCAGAATTTATGCTCCTTTCTCTTTTCCTCCATAGGATTTGGACTTCCAATTTTTAAAAGATGTCTTTTTGTCTCTAACCTCCTTTAACCTATTTTAAATTTGGCTGATAAAGGTCTATATCCTCAGCTGCTGTAAACTGGTTTAGTTCTATTGAAGTCAGAGGATTTATGGTGACTTACACCAGCTGACAATCTTATTTCTGAATTTGTTAAACTGTCAGTTTCTCATGTCTGCTTGTTCACAAATTCTAATCCTTAGCAGTTCTATTCTGGGCTCAGAGAGAATGGTGTGAAATATTAAGCTGAGTGTTTTTCACTTGATATTTTTCCAGATTCTTTTGTGTCCCTGTAAATTCAGTCATTAGCATCTCTTTTGCAGGGACGTGTCTGTCTGCCTCTTTAATCAGCTAGACACAGTAATTATATATACATGTAAGAACAAGAATTTCTGTTTGGTTCCTGCAGAGCCTGGGCAACCAATTCTCATGCAACAGCTGGTTTGAAAAGGCTTGGTTGCTTGTTCTGTGTGTGTGTGTGTGTGTGTTTGATAGGCTGAGCAAGGCATGGTTGAAGAAGATGCTCCTTCACAGCTCCTTCTGTACTGGATGTAGCCAGACTATATGTTCAGGAGCTAAAACTTGCTTACCTGTATTTTAAAAAGAAAAGAAAAAAAATCCTGAAAGGAAGAATAAGGACTATGCAAATGTACAAGTGGTCTGGATGCTCTGCATCTTATTCCTTGTGTTGTTATGTTACTGCTGTGACAGAATGCACCCCTATTCACACCCTATACACTATTGTCATAATCTTTTTACAAAATATGCCTTGTAAGGTATCATTTGAAAACTAATAACTTATTGGTCAATAATATGATGGTAAAACATATGTAACAATGTTATACGTGAACTTATAAGCATAAGATGAAATCATGACTGAAGTGCATTTACTAGACAAGTCTGGAGAGTGGGTAAACTTGTTTCTCAAAGTCAAAGGACAAGTTGACACCTCGCCAGGTGTCATCAAATCTGATGGGCCATCAGCTATCAAGTGACTTTCTTTGGCAAGGAAAGGAGGCAGGAACAAACAGATCTGCATCTTAATAAACAACTTAGCAACTCCCCCCCACCAGACTCCATGTCTCCTTACTTTCAACTGAAAAAAAACTTTATGAGGGGGTCTGAGCTATCAAAGTGAGGGGCAGTCAAGTTATCTCTCTCTGTGTCCATCTCCCTCCTTACACCTAAGAAGATAAAAGAAATAGCCATTGTACTTTGAGGGAGGAGTCTGGACCTGAAGATTTTGATCAGTAATGCTGTTAGAAGGATGTGATAAGGACTTTACTTTGAATCAAGTATAGTTTGTTAAGTTAGGCACTAGGAAGCATTTTATCTTCATTTTTCTTGTAACCATTTCTAACTTTTATGCTTCGTTACTTGTACTTACTTCAAACCTATCTCTTTGTAGTTAAATAAACTTGTTTTATGCTTTACTTGAAACTAATCCTGTGCATTTAAATTAAATTGTCCGAGTAACTCCATTTAAGGTGGCAAGCTGTTGTGTATTGCTCTCTTAAAGGGACAATGGACCTAATATCTCTGGCTATCCAAGAGGCGGCTGGACGGTACAGAACATACATTGTTGGGGGAAAATCCAGGACTGGGAGCTTGTTGATTAACCAAGGCTGGTAAAAGCCAGAGGGTAAGCCAAGTGCAGCTGGCAGGCTGCAGTTACACATAGTCACTCAGTAGCACCTGCATGCTGGTGGCTGTTTGTGAGCAATCTAGGTTGGGAGGTCCAGCAGCAAGGCATTGCAGGGCATGCCAGATTACAGGGCTGATGATGACACAGCCCCTCATTGGTATGGCTTGCACCCCGGAATGTCACACTTGCTTTTGGATTTGTCCCTGAATTCAGCTAAGTTTTTTTGTGTCAGTTCTTACTCAGCTCAAAAGGTTTGGCAGGGGCACAAGAAAATGTATAACAGTTCACTTTATCTGCCACCAGTTCACAACTGTGACCATGTAGTTTGACACTGGTCTTGACCTATAGCTTGGCTGACTGGTAGTCTGGCCAACTGATTAAGGGTTTCAGCTAACTCCCGTTCAAGTCAGTAGGATAAATCCTTTAGACTTGAAATAGTAGGATCAGGGTCTATCATCCACAGCCTCAGAAACAACTCTGACATCATAATCAAAAAGGCTGACAAAGGAGGTGCTGTTGTCATCATGAATAGATCGGAATATGAACAAGAGGCTGCTCGGCAGCTCTCCAACACGAGTTTCTACAAGCCATTACCCTATGATCCCACTGAGAGTTACCAAAAGCAACTACAGCATTTGCTCAAGAAACTTCCTGAAAAAGCACAAGATCAAATCCGCACAGACACACCCCTGGAACCCCGACCTGGGATATTCTATCTACTACCCAAGATCCATAAACCTGGAAATCCTGGGCGCCCCATCATCTCAGCAATTGGCACCCTGACAGCAGGATTGTCTGGCTATGTAGACTCCCTCCTCAGGCCCTATGCTACCAGCACTCCCAGCTACCTTCGAGACACCACTGACTTCCTGAGGAAACTTCAATCCATCGGTGATCTTCCTGATAACACCATCCTGGCTACTATGGATGTAGAAGCCCTCTACACCAACATTCCACACAAAGATGGACTACAAGCCGTCAAGAACACTATCCCCGATAATGTCACGGCTAACCTGGTGGCTGAACTTTGTGACTTTGTCCTTACCCATAACTATTTCACATTTGGGGACAATGTATACCTTCAGATCAGCGGCACTGCTATGGGTACCCGCATGGCCCCACAGTATGCCAACATTTTTATGGCTGATTTAGAACAACGCTTCCTCAGCTCTCGTCCCCTAAAGCCCCTACTCTACTTGCGCTATATTGATGACATCTTCATCATCTGGACCCATGGAAAAGAAGCCCTTGAGGAATTCCACCATGATTTCAACAATTTCCATCCCACCACCAACCTCAGCCTGGTCCAGTCCACACAAGAGATCCACTTCCTGGACACTACAGTGCTAATAAATAATGGCCACATAAACACCACCCTATACCGGAAACCTACTGACCGCTATTCCTACCTGCATGCCTCCAGCTTTCACCCTGACCACACCACACGATCCATCCCCTCAGACAGAGACAAACCCCTCAGACAGAGACAAACACCTACAAGATCTCTGTCAAGCTTTCTTACAACTACAATACCCACCTGCAGAAGTAAAGAAACAGATTGATAGAGCCAGAAGAGTTCCCAGAAGTTACCTACTACAGGACAGGCCTAACAAAGAAAATAACAGAACGCCACTAGCGGTCACCTTCAGCCCCCAACTAAAACCCCTCCAACACATTATTAAGGATCTACAACCTATCCTAAAGGATGACCCAACACTCTCACAAGTCTTGGGAGACAGGCCAGTCCTTGCCTACAGACAGCCCCGCAACCTGAAGCAAATACTCACCAACAACCACATACCACACAACAGAACCACTAACCCAGGAACTTATCCTTGCAACAAAGCCCGTTGCCAATTGTGCCCACATATCTATTCAGGGGACACCATCACAGGGCCTAATAACATCAGCCACACTATCAGAGGCTCGTTCACCTGCACATCCACCAATGTGATATATGCCATCATGTGCCAGCAATGCCCCTCTGCCATGTACATTGGTCAAACTGGACAGTCTCTACGTAAAAGAATAAATGGACACAAATCAGATGTCAAGAATTATAACATTCATAAACCAGTCGGAGAACACTTCAATCTCTCTGGTCACGCAATCACAGACATGAAGGTCGCTATCTTAAAACAAAAAAACTTCAATTCCAGACTCCAGCGAGAAACCGCTGAATTGGAATTCATTTGCAAATTGGATACTATTAATTTAGGCTTAAATAGAGACTGGGAGTGGCTAAGTCATTATGCAAGGTAGCCTGTTTCCTCTTGTTTTTTCCTACCGCCCCCCCCCCCCCCCCCGATGTTCTGGTTTAACTTGGATTTAAACTTGGAGAGTGGTCAGTTTAGATGAGCTATTACCAGCAGGAGAGTGAGTTTGTGTGTGTATGGGGGTGGGGGGGATGTGAGAAAACCTGGATTTATGCAGGAAATAGCCCGACTTGATTATGTAAAGAGTTGTCACTTTGAATGGGCTAGCACCAGCAGGAGAGTGAATTTGTGTGGGGGGGTGGAGGGTGAGAAAACCTGGATTTGTGCTGGAAATGGCCCACCTGTTGATCACTTTAGATAAGCTATTACCAGCAGGACAGTGGGGTGGGAGGAGGTATTGTTTCATATTCTCTGTGTGTATATAAAGTCTGCTGCAGTTTCCACGGTATGCATCTGATGAAGTGAGCTGTAGCTCACGAAAGCTCATGCTCAAATAAATTGGTTAGTCTCTAAGGTGCCACAAGTACTCCTTTTCTTTTTGCGAATACAGACTAACACGGCTGTTCCTCTGAAACCTGCTTAAACCATTGTCATTTTTAAAAGAGCCTTCGCCATATCTTCCTGCAACATCACTTTCTGATGCCCCCATTAATTAATTCTAAACATCTCCCCAGATGAAGATGTTAATATATAATATCGTGTCCTTCCAACACAAGTGTTATTGGGGTGCCGGAATGGAGTGGGCCAGAGGGCCATGGCCCCATCACTTTTACTGGCTGCAAGGATGAGCGATGGGTGGGACGGGGTGGAGAGGAGTGAGTGGGGAGCGGTGCCTTGGGGAGAAGGGGCAGCCCCTTCCACATGGTGTCAGAGCTCAGCTTGTGTACCAATTTAGACCTAGTTATTTGAAGGGAGTATAAAATCAGTAACATCAATATATATCTAATGTATAGTTGTGCCCCTTCAGATTAGCTAGAAATGAAATTGTTTTGTTTTTAAAAGATCTTCTGTAGGTTTAGTTTCATGTCATTTAACATTTGAAAATGATCCCTGGTAATTGCAGTTGGAATTTATGCATGCAGGAAGTCAGTGGAAAAGAGAGGTGGTGATCATATGCAGATTTCCATTCTTCATGGGTTACAAAGACTCGGAACTTACAAAACTGGAGGGACAGGTGCTCAATTTCTTCTGCTAAGATGAGCTCTAGATGCTTTAGCAATTTAAAAGTAAGCTCATGTACATTTATACCACATTCTGATTTGTGACCAGAAGGGCAAAAAGCTTAAGCGGTTCCAGGATAATTAATTGTGTTGTAACATCTCCAATTGGCTGGTTGTAGAATGATTTGGGAGGATTGTTATGCTGATCCTGAGAAATGCTGCACGTACTTAGCTTGGCCCTTGAAAACTAGGCTACAAGTCCCCTTAAAGATCATGTAGTTATCAGGCAGTCCATGCTGCAATACAGACCTGCAGAAATAGAGCTAAGGATGAATGAAGTGCTATTATCCCCTTGTTTAAGGGGATCTGAGGCACAGAGAGACTAAGGCTCACATCCTCAAAGGGGTGCTTAACTCCCATTCATTTCAATGGAAGTTAGGTGCTTACCTTTGAGAATCTGGGCCTAAGTGACTTGCCCAAATTCACAGGAAGTCTGTGGGAGAGCAGGGAATTGAATCCAATACCAAGGCTGCGCCCTAACCACTGGGCTATCCTTCCTTCCCAACTTACTATGCAGTTGTACAAAAAGGTATAGGGATTGTTTTTAAAAGGTGCCTGGGGTCTACACTGCAGTAAAATAACCTGCAGTACCAAGTCACATAGACATTTTGGCCATGTAGACATTTGGGCTCGGGTTCTGAGATCCACATCCGTTGTGGGGTGTCAGACCTGGGCTCCAGCCTAAGCTGGAATGCTGCAGTTTTTAACCCCATAGCCTGAGCTCTCTGAGTCCAGGTCAGCTGATCCAGGCCCTCTGCAGCTGTTACGGTCTTTAGTGCAGTGTGGACAAAGACCAAGTGCTGAATTGCCCAGTACTTTCAGGTGAACACTGTGGCACAGTGGTGGAGTGATGAAGTTAAACTTTGATCAGCCACTGTCTACATTTCACTTTAGTTAATAAACAAAGCTGTTGATGTTTCCAGTGCACTCTGCATGGCATTTTACACAGTGCTGAAATTCATTCTTACCTGTCATAAGTTCATTTACAAATAGGTTTTGGACCGTAACTTTTTAGCAATATAAAATAGAAAGCATTTCCTGTAGGGTGAGGCAATCTTGAACATGGAATTAACTTGATTGTGTTCAAAGGGGGGAAAACACAACATCGTAGGATGCTTTCCTCTGAATTTTTGGGTACACGTTTTGATCTCAAAATAAATTGGCCTCCATTTAAAATGATCCTCCTTGTATGGGGAACATTTTCTGGATTCTGATTACCATCTTTTTGTTTTGTTATACAACCCTCACCACTTTGTAACCAATACTGGTTAGACTGTAAGCTTTTCAACGTAGGGATTCTCACGTATTTGTATAGTGTCCAGCACAGTCATGGTCTGGGGCCTCGAGCCACTACTGTACTATAAATAATAACAAATAGCAAGTAATTTAAAAATAGAGGAACAACAAAGTTTGATTTCTTTCAAGCAAAGTAGCTGACTCACAGAGAGAACACAAGGTAACTAATATACCCTATTACACTAGTTCCTTGAATGTTCTCAATGACGCTAATAAACAAAGGAGGACCTAACAGAAAGACAGCTGTGCTTATTTCAACTTCATAAGATCACATGTTACTCAAATAGCAAAGGCAAGTATTGCTAAGGAAAAGTGTTTTCAGTATCCAAAACACTGGGACAGTTATTTTTTGGTAAGTTTATTTCACAATATCTGTTTCAAGACTCCTTAGACATCTGTTAATAGCCCCTTCAGCTTTCTGAATTGCAGTTCCCAGTTTTACGTGATTAGCCTGAGAATGTTTTTGTTCGTTTTTAGCGTTCCACATGCCAGCTTATAATTAAGAACTGTTTATAATTAAGACAATAAAAAGTTGCTTCTGTTTGCCTAGTCTACAAAAATGGATCAGGAATTGCTTTCTGAAGAATTGCTTTCCCCATATATTCGTTTTTCCTTCTGTGGCAGGCTGATGAATTCTGAGAACACACTTTTACTAGCCAGGGAAGAGGAGAGCGTCAAGTATGAACGGACCTTCATGGCATCTGAATTTATTGAGTGGCTGATCCAGGAAGGAGAAGTCACAACAAGGACTGAGGCAGAACAACTTGGCCGTAGACTGTTGGAGCATGGGATTATACAGCACGGTGAGGAATTTACTGCTTGGTAACAAAAAGCTACACTCTTTACAACACTTTTTCCATGCAGGATCATGTAAAGAGGTTGCAGATCGCGCTGTTTGGCTCTAAAACATTTCCAATTCTAACTCCTATCTAAATGATAGATGGTTGTATACTTATTTTTAAGAAAGGGTTGAATTTTCAAAAGCACTCAAAACCACTAGAATTTGGGTTTGAGTTGCTAGTAACAAATAAGTAATGAATAAAAGGCAACCTTTTATTTGGTGGTGAATAATTAAACAGTGGAAGTCATTGCCCTAGGACAGGGATCGGCAACCTTTGGCACGCAGTCCGTCAGGGAAATCTGCTGGCAGACTGGGATGCTTTTTTACCTGCAGCGTCCGCAGGTTCGGCCAATCACAGCTCCCACTGGCCACGGTTCGCCATTCCAGGCCAATGGGGGCTGCGGGAAGCGGCGGCCAGCACATCCCTCGGTCCATGCCGCTTCCCGCAGCCCCCATTGGCCTGGAATGGCAAACTGCAGCCAGTGGGAGATGCAGTCGGCCGAACCTGCGGACGCTGCACGTAAACAAACCGGCCCGCCAGCGGATTTCCCTGACGGGCCACTTGCCAAAGGTTGCCGATCTCTGCCCTAGGATATAATTGAGGTAAATAGCTTAGTAAGAGTCAAAGGATTAGAGCCATAAATAAGGAGAGTTACACTAAATTACGCTAGCTAGAATAAAAATTACAAGCTTTATAAATCCTCACGCTTCAGGACATGGGCATATCATAATCTGATATCAGAAAAGAATGTCCCTATCCCTATCGTATTGCACAGTTGGCCAGGTATATTTGGAAAAGGATGGGGAAACCACTTTCACCTGAAACATTATTACAGTTAGTCCTGCACTGTGAGGTCTTTGAAGGAGGGATTTAGTATCTGTTCAGTGCCCAGCACAGTGGGGCTCCTTGATGCTACTGGCACAACATAACTTGCTACAATAAGGGTAAAGCTCAGCTGTGCAAGTGACAGAGCTTTCTTGGGGGCAGCCCAAGACCGTGGAATGAACTCCCCCAGGAACTAAGGACCCTCACAAACCTCACCACCTTGTGCTCTAAGTGCAAGGCGAATCTCTTTGATCTTACCTTTTCTAACATAAACATATACCAACACGTGTGTGTGTGTAAATATTAAAAAAATAAATCTAGACCACTTCACTGTACGTACTTCTCCCCCTAGAGAGGGGATGAGAGAACAGACATGTGACATGTGTTAGTCATATTGCTTAATGTGCTACTGGAAGGTGCTCAGATGCTACAATGATGAGCACGGCATAAGACCTGTATAGATTAGAACACAGTACAGATTTAACAATAATAGGTAGCTGCATGAAGCAGGGTCTTTTTGTTGTTCTATGACAATACCTGTAACCTCAAGGAAGGAAAAGGCCTGGTGTTATAAAGTACTTCTACAGTTTCTTTGTGACTTTAATCAAGTGCAAAGTTTGTATTTACCTTGTAATTAACAGCAGCTACTTCTGAATGTTTACAAGAGGCAGCTTCAATTCTATAATTACCCTTGGTGCTGATTTATAGAGTGCCACCAGGTTAGGACTTAGTGCAAAGTGAAAATATTTCCCCCTCCTCTCTACAGCAACAATTATTTCATTTGTATTTTTACCCTGAGCTGTTTCTATATGTAGATACAGGGTGAGCTGGTTTAAAAAAAAATTGGATTCACGGTTGAAATGTGTTCAGAGGAAAGAAAATCAGGATGTGATTTATTGCAAAGCAAGCATTGTTCTCATTAACAGAATCCAAGGAATAACGAAGGGTCACCCTCGGGAGCCCTGTGTGGGTGCACAAAGATCCTCTCTTGCACCCTTGCAAGGGACTGCACGCGGTATGGCTGGAAGGTGCAGTTCCTGCTCCCACTGAGTGCCCCTGAGGCACTAGTTCATTGTAAAGGGGGAGAGGTGATGTGAAGGTGTTTCCTTTTCCCACACCAGCCAGTACGTACAAGGGGTAGTTTGCTGGACCTACTGGTGTATGCTGCCTGGGTAAGCCCAGTCAACCAGGCTTTCTCCTGGTTGATTCTGGATACAGTGAGTTCCTCCACACCCATCTAGTCTACTTAGTTCTGTTCCTAGTCCTACGCCTGGTCCGTCTGTCTCCAGTGGGCTAAAGGGTGCCAAGAGCACAGTCTACCCGGGAATTCGTAGCAAGTCTGTTGATTCAGTTTTGAAACCCGTGAACCTTTATTGATCACTCAAGGGCAATGAAAATCAGTAGCTGAACATAGGTGGTCATCTCATAAAGCTAGAGCAGAATTGTACCCAATGTAAGTGAAACACTGAGATCCTTATTCACCTTTATTGGACAAAGGTAAATTCCATTAACTTCTTAGAGATTTTGCTTGCATAAAGATGGAATAAAAACTGAATCAGAGCCTGGGGACTTAGCATTATATTTGGGAATACTTTGGGCACTCTTAAAACAGAAGTTCGTTTTATAAGGATATTCTGTCCTACAGGTTTCACTAAAGCTGTTTGTTTGGATAGGGTTGGAAATTATTTGGTGAAAGATTAACATAGACGATTACAGATTGAGCTATAACAAGTGGATGTATCTATGTATCTTACTAAGTCGTTGCAGTTTAGTTTTCCTTAATAGTGGAGCTAGACTTGAGAGCTTTTCTTTACTAAATTTTAAACTCAGACTGTAACAGTGGGTATGTAATATTCTGTTTGTTCCCCCTGAATTCTAAGTCAAGTGCACTCCATTTACCAGTAAAAACAGTATTTTTCCCCACTGCCAGCATAGTGCGTTTATTCTGGAACCTGAACACCAAACTATGTTCCTTGTGCTTTCTTTGTCATCATCTATAAAGTTTCACTTGACACTAATTGACATCCTTGTTGGCAGTACAAGCAGCAAGGACATGGATTGAATAGGAATGGAGAATGAAATTCCTCCTTTCCCTAAAGGTGATCTCTAGCGAACAATATTGTTGAATATGCATGAAGCAGAATAAAAAACATTTTGCTCTTCTATTTTTTTTATTATACTGCCTCTGCAATCATAAGTATGATAGAACTAGTCTTAATCAAGGTAATTTTCCATCTATAACTAAATAGTGCCGGTTTATTTATTGATACCTGTTCTCATTCCGGTGACTTCAGAAAAATATTTTGCAGCTGAGGCAGTATTTGACTCTTCTTATATGCAGAGCACAATTTCCTGTCATGTTTGTCTTCATTTTAATCAGTCAGCCTCAAACCAGATTTCACACAGGAAGCTATTAACTATGCTTAATTTTAAAAGGGAAACTAGGTGTTTAAAAGGAATTATGCAAATGTCGTAGAAAGGTGAAACGTTTCAACTTCAGAAGTGTTGTACTATAGCCAGTTGATAAACAACTTGGGGTAAATTTTCAAAAGGACCTCAGACTGACCTCCCTTTGTGCTTTGCACACACTATGATTGAATTTGAAAATGGCCTTGTTAACATCTACAGGATTTGTACAAGCAAATGTGGTTTCATATGAGTATTCTACTTTGTGTATGCAAGTCATGGTTCACAAAAATTGCATGCCCTAATAGAGGTCATAGCCTGAAAATTTGTCCCTTTGTGTACTAGGGCAGCATATCCTGTACATCTCTTAATGCTTGAGTGGCCACTGACAATTATCTGTATTTAGTCTGCCTTTGCAACCACTGATTAAATTAATCAGATGATTGGAGCAAAGATTCTATAAAGGAATGAGAAGTATGTCTGTGCATGCATAAAACTAAAAGAGCACAGGACAAATTTTGCAGCTTTATAAAATTCCACTTCTTAAGACATCTGGACACACTGAATGCTTTAACGTTCAGACATAAGAGTTTTTTTACACACAGGGAATCTGTCATATTTTATCTAGAGTTGGAAGCACTGGGACAGATTATCTGCTGTGACTAAAATTCTCTCAGTTCAATGGGCGGCAGAGGGGTGAGAGGAGGTGTGAGGGAGCTAGTTACAGCTCTCAGTTTGCCCAGTTCTGCAGTAGGTTAGAGTAGTCCCCAAGCTGCTCTAATCCAGGGGTTTCCAAACCTTTGTCCCTGAGGTCCCCCCGTGCAGCTGCAATAGCCACCGAAGCCCACTATTAACACTTCTTGAGGAAAATTATTAATGATATTTATTATTATTATTTTAGTTTATTTTAATTATTACATTCATATAAACTATAACACTTTAAATAAACAATGTACATGTACATGTTTCCTTTTCATTTTAATGTGAACAATTGTAATGACAGAAATCCCTAGCACTCAAAGCAGTGTTTCAAGATCTTTGTAACCAAACAGGTTTAGTAAAACTATACTTTAAAAAAATGTTGAGAGCAAAATGCGGTGTTCAAAGAGGCAAAACATAATTTTGTCTAAAACTGAACAGTAAGCAACACAATGTTAAGAAAATTGTTAAAAACCACATTGTGTTATTATTTGATTTTCAAACAAAATAGTTGCCAACTTTGAACATTATATTGTGTTTTCAGTTTCCTTTTTAGTGTAAAATTTGGATTTCTGTGCTAAGTAAAGACCCAACCCAAGTCTCTACTAATTAGAAAAAAAACAAATATTGTAAATAAAATATAAAATAACTTATAGACCAGTAGTCTTTTTAATGGGATGGATGTGCCTGCTTCTCCTTGCTCAGTTTTTCCAGCTGGGGACATATGTTAGTGAGGTTCAACCTGATCTCATCTACAATTTTCAGTCTTTCAGCCAGCTCAGGGTGCAGGCAGGGGTATCTGGGGGCTATGTTCAAAGAGGAGGGTAGCTCTGGGTGCAGGCAAGAGTGTATATGAGGGTGCAGGCAGGAAGTAGCTGGGGTTGTGTGCAGAGTAGGGTAGCTCAGGGTGCAGGCAGAGGTGTAGCTCAGCGTGTCGGGAGGGGCTGTGTCCGAGGGGGTGCTGCTGCAGGGCCAGGCTGTGTACCCAGTCCCTAATTGGCACAGTGGGGCAGCTCCACTCCTTGTGGCTGTGTGCGCGCTAGGCGGGGTCATGTCATCCTACCCAGTCACTGTGACCACCAGCACTCAGTGGTTCACGGGCACCGAGGACTACACCTACCTGAGCCTGGAGGGTGTGGCGGCCATTACCCAAGCCATGTGGGGAAACTGATCTGGATGCACAGAGCGCCTGGCGTCGCCACTTGCTCTGCCAAAACTCCACCCATGATGGCAGACCACCCGGGACTGTGTCAATGCCCACCTTTGGACCGTGGCCTACGGTTTGGGAACCCCCGCTCAACAGATCTCTAAGGAGGGGGGAGGGGCTACAACATCAGTTAGCACATCATGGCATGTTTTTTCTGCTGAGGGATGTGGCCAGTCCCCCAAAAGACTGCTTTTAGCACATGCTAGCTTGATATGTGACCTACTCCATTACAAAGGTACAGCAATGTGAGCCTCATGGCTCGTTCCTCCTGGAATCCTGTCAGGATCCCAGGACCACAGGACCAACATACTAGGAAGCATTCCTGCTTCCTGTACAAGACTTGCTGGAGAAGGATTTGGTCCTTAATTTGCTAACTTCAAGGTCAGCATGTTAGCAGTTTGCCTGGCCCTTGTAATATAAATTAATGCTGCATGGTTAGGTGAGGAGAATAAATGTGGTTGATACTGCAAAGATTGGCATGTGAGTGTTCCTCCTCTTTCACCCAGAGCCCCATGGATACGGAGTTGCAGGACTGTATACATATCTTCAGGCTTGCAGTCAGTCAAGCTGAAGGTCTGGGATCAGATCAAGATCAAGGGATCTCAACCTGATAAGCGCTTTCCCTTTTAGATCTGGTTCATATTGGGAGAGGGAAGTCCTCTCCTATGACACCACTTGTGTTTGCCAGGCAGTAGTTGCATATGCTCTGTGGCAGTGTCTTAAAATAGTATATTTTTAAATGCTTTAAAAATTCTCACCAAATTTAGACACATATTGATTTTACTTCATTGTGTATGCAGTACAGCTTGTGCTTGTATCCAGTTCCACCTTATAAGAAATGCAGTACCTAGGAAGCAACATTCAATCTCTTGTTTCTATGCCAGATTACTCATCTCTTTCAGTGTTCCTGCTTGCCAGGCTGCTGCTTACATTTGGATGCCTGTATTTTGGATTATTTTCTCCTGGATTCACTGGGTCTGATTGTCTTGTGCCCTGCACCTTGTGTCGTCACTGACTGAAGTTCAAAGTGAATATAAAATGCTACCAAATCAGGTAGCACTTTGCCCTGGTGTCAACCACTACAGGCAGCGTAGGGCAGTACAGAACAGGGCCCAGAATACCCTTGCATATTACTATTATTATATTTATGATGTTACTTCCCTGCTTTTTTCCAAATTAAATCTCATTTGTTGTTTTCTCCCCATGCTTTTTGTCTCCCTATTTCCCTTTGAATTAGTCCTCTGTCGTGACTCGTGTTAAGTCCTCTCAATTTAGTATCTTCTGTGAGTTTCATTAATATGCTGTTTGCAATCTCCTCCAAATCAGTAAAGAAGATCGTACCTGTGAAGCTAAAAGTCTTCTTCCAACTCTTTTGTAGAACTAAGACATAGTTTAGAAACAAGAGTAAGGAAATGGATGACTTTAGGTTCTGTCTTCCATTACTAGTCCCTTTTGTCTTTTAGATTATCAGTTTGAATTTGGACCGGGTCAGTAGTAGCCAAACATTAGCATCTGAAGGATGATTGGGGGCCAGGATGAAACAGTCAAGACTTTAGCCCAGTTCCTGGTGGGAAACTGTTCACATCACAATTGGGACTAATTGGTATCTCTACTCTGAGTCTCATTTGTCATTGAACTATCCCCTATGGCCTAGAAGTGGACAGCATAGAACAGAGATGATCCTCAGAGGTGGTGTGTTTTGAAAAAGCTTGAATTCTTGCTGACTATGCTGTTCCTGTTGTGGTGATAAACAGGTCTTTAGAATCCAGAGCTCTCCACCTGATCATTTCCATCAGCACTAAGATATCTGTTTGATAGGGTTTTTGGAGAGGGCTCAGCATTTGCTTCCCTGAAAGATGCAGGAATGGAAAGAAGCTCTTTTGAAGGTAGCTGGTGAGCAGAGTTCCTGTTTGAATAAGGGTTTTGTTGTAGTATTATAAAATTATTATTTAAATCTGAATAAATTTTACAATTTAAAAAATTTAATCTGGTTGATTGCACTGGACCCAATTTTGAGAGGTGCTGAGCACATGCAGATCGTATTAACTTATAGCAGATGGGGGAGCTCAGCACCTCTCAAGATTTTGTCTATTGTCAACTAATCGTCCACTGTTCTCGTGGATGAAAACAACGTTCACAGTGGTTTGTACAATAAGTGTTGACTTCCGCTATCAGTTTTTACATTGCAAAAACATGTTAAAAATGTTTTAATTTTCTTCCACCTTTTGCAAGCAGAAATATAGTAGCATTGTATAACAAGAAACTTGCCCTAAGCAAAGGAATGCAGTATTAAAGCAGCAAGGTATAATGCTGTTTTACGTATTCACCAGTAAACCACATCTGATTAAAGTTGTGTACAGACCTGAAAAGGAGAAGAAAATTTTAAAAACCCTTATGATCTGATTGTCTTTTGCTGATCTGTCCAGAAGCATCTTTCATTTATTATAGTGTACATGTTGCATTAATATATTTCTCCAATTCCCTATTTTTAACTATTGTTTCTCATTTTTTGAGTAAAACATGGCATTGAAATGTACAGCTTCCTTAATTGCCATTCTCTCTTTTGGGCTATGACTTGCTGATACTGGAGATAATTTCATTCCTCAATTCATAACCTCCATGTAACTGTTGGTAATTCACCATGTGCTTTCCTTGACTGGAATGGCTCCTAACCAGAGACTTTCTCCCTTGAAGAGTGACACAAGAATGTGCTTTATCACCTCTTCTGTTTATTTTAATCCTTGAATCTCTTGCAATAGCTATCAGAAATTCTCCAGGTATTCAGGTCATCAGCGTCTGTGCTAAAGATCATAAAGGTGATGTCCTGCTTTATCTCAGTGACACGAACCTCCATTCAGCACCCTAAAGAAGTCTTAGAGACCCCCCCAGCACTATAACTGATTTTAGTATAAATATGACCAAGTTAAAGGTGATGTCCATAGGGGCATATTCATCATAGGTTTTTTGGTTGGTTGTTTTACAAAATTCCATGCTAGCTGTGTCCCTTGAGGAATTCAAATACAGATTTCACCCAATTTAACTTATTATGCTAAATCCGCAGTCCGTTTTATTTACTTTACATCAGGTTTTAAAAACAACCTTTCTGTTATCAGTTCAAGTTTTTCAAGTTTTTACTCTTAAGGTGGGTAAGGAGTGAGAGCCTCCTATGTGATCATGTAAACTCATTGCTCTCAGTTTCATACTTCCTCTTTACCACCCTCTCCCTGTGTTATCTCTGTCCTTCCAGTGTTGTTCTTGTGGGCAGTGCATTGTCTTTATTTGTTTCACGATGTACCATGCACATCTATGGGGCTGTATAAGTAAAGCAGGAAGACTTGTTTCCAAATTATCTTCATCCTATTTTTCTGACAAAAGTTTCAATTTTTAACAGCTGCAACATAAAAGATGACCAGATAGGCCTTTTTCATCTTCTTTTATCCTCTACTCACAAACTCTGTAGTTTGCATACTTTATTTAGAAGCAAAGAAAAGCAGATAACTATGTTCTATAAACTTGCTTTGTTAAAGACTAAACATGCACATAGGCAGAGTGTAATGATTCAGTGAACAGACTACTGAACTGAGTGCATAGTAATGCTGGTTTTACTTAATATTCTAGATAAAATCCACTGCCTTTGAAAGCATTCTTACACTTTCAGAAAAAGATCATAGAATCATAGGACTGGAAGGGACCTCGAGAGGTCATCTAGTCCAGTCCCCTGCACTCATGGCAGGACTATATTATCTAGACCATTCCTGACAGGTGTTTGTCTAACCTGCTTTTAAAAATCTCCAATGATGGAGATTCCACAGCCTCCCTATGCCATTTATTTCAGTGCTTAACCACCCTGAAAGTTAGAAATTTTTTCCTAATGTCCAATCTAAACCTTCCGTGCTGCAATTTAAGCCCATTGCTTCTTGTCCTATCCTCAGAGGTTAAGAAGAACTGTTTTTCTTCTGTTTCTTTGTTACAACCTTTTATGTACTTGAAAACTATTATCCTGTCCGCACTCAGTCCTGTCTTTTCCAGACTAAACAAACCCAATTTTTTCAATCTTCCCTCATAGGTCATGTTTTCTAAACCTTTAATCATTTTTGTTGCTCTTCATTGGACTTTCTCCAATTTGTCCACATCTTTCCTGACATGTGGCTCCCAGAACTGGACACAGTACTCCAGTTGAGGCCTAATTAGCGCAAAGTAGAGCAGAAGAATTACTTCTCGTGTCTTACTTACAACACTCCTGCTAATACGTCCCAGAATGATGTTTCCTTTTTTTGCAACAAAGTCACACTGTTGACTCATATTTAGCTTATGGTCACTATGACCCCCAGATCCCTTTCCGAAGTACTCCTTCCTGGGCAGTCATTTCCTATTTTGTATGTGTGCAACTGATTGTTCCTTCCTAAATGGAGTACTTTGCATTTGTCCTTATTGAATTTCATCCTATTTACTTCAGACCATTTCTCCAGTTTGTCCAGATCATTTTGAATTTTAGTCCTACCCTCCAAAGCACTTGCAACCACTCCCAGCTTGGTATCGTCCCTCAAACTTTATAAGTGTACTCTCTATGCCATTATCTAAATCATTGATGAAGATATTGAACAGAACCGGACCCAGAACTGATCCCTGCGGGACCCCACTCATTATGCCCTTCCAGCATGACTGTGAACCACTGATAACTACTCTCTGGGAATGGTTTTCCAACCAGTTTTGCACTCACCTTATAGTAGCTCCATCTAGGTTGCATTTCCCCAGTTTGTTTATGAGAAGATCATGCAAGACAGTATCAAAAGCTTTACTAAAGTTAAGATATCCCACGCCTAGCACTTCCCCCCATCCACAAGGCTCGTTACCCTGTCTAAGAAAGCTGTCAGGTTGGTTTGACATGATTTGTTCTTGACAAATCCATGCTGAGTGTTACTCATCACCTTATTTTCTTCTAGATGTTTGCAAATTGATTGCTTAATCATTCGGTCCATTATTGCTCCCTTGTCTTTCCAGGTACAGAAGTTAAATTGACTAGTCTGTAATTCCCTGGGTTGTCCTTATTTCCCTTTTTATAGATTGGCACTATATTTTCCCTTTTCCAGTCATCTTGAATCTCTCCCGACTTCCATGACTTTTCAAAGATAATCGCTAATGGCTCAGATATCTCCTCAGTGAGCTCCTTGAGTATTCTAGGATGCATTTTATCAGTGACTTTAAGACATCTAACTTGTCTAAGTAATTTTTAACTTGTTCTTTTGCTATTTTAGCCTCTGATCCTACCTCATTTTCACTGGCATTCACTATGTTAGACATCCACTCACCACCAACCTTCTTGATGAAAACCCAAACAAACAAGTCATTAAGCACCTCTGCCATTTCCACATTTTCTATTATTTTCCCCCCATCATTGAGGCCTACCCTGTCCTTGGTATTCCTCTTGCTTCTAATATATTTGAAGAATGTTTTCTTGATACCCTTTATGTCTCTAGATACTACATTTACAAACTTTAACCTGCTTTCATGCTTTAATCTACCTGAAGTACAGTGTTGAAGCAGTGAACAATCAGTACAAGATACATTATTTGATAGGAGATAAGCTACCATTGGACTTCAGAGTCCTGTACATTGGAATCCTGTTGCTTAAGTTTTTCTTATACTGCTTAAAAATGTCATATTTTGTAGATATTATGCATGAAATGTGGTTCTCTCATTACATCACAACTTTTTTTCTGACCTACAATGTGTGTGTGTGTCTGTGTGTATGTATGTGTATATACAGGGACATATCCTCAGCTAGTGTAATTTGGAACAGATCTAACGATTTACACTGAGAAGCTGTCTCCTTGTTTATATAAGACACTCTGAAACTGAAACAGTTCAACATTACATGTACGGCATGTGGAAAGTGAAATGTTTGCAGTACAAATGTGGAAACAATACCATTTTGGTTTGTTTCCTAGCAAGCGCTTAAACATCTGTTGGAGTATGTACACAGATGGTTTTATCTACAGTTCAGATAAAATATACATATTCATAAGGCTAGAAATATATGTATCATGTTTATATAGTAGGGAGAATCGAGGACCAATAATTGCTGTCTGCTTATTGAACGTATGGGCAAACGTTCTGACTCTTCCTTGCTAAAGGAATTGGCGGCTGTGATTGCAGAGCCATTGGCCATTATCTTTGAAAACTCGTGGCGAACGGGGGAAGTCCTGGATGACTGGAAAAAGGCTAATGTAGTGCCAATCTTTAAAAAAGGGAAGAAGGAGGATCCTGGGAACTACAGGCCAGTCAGCCTCACCTCAGTCCCCGGAAAAATCATGGAGCAGGTCCTCAAGGAATCAATCCTGAAGCACTTACATGAGAGGAAAGTGATCAGGAACAGTCAGCATGGATTCAGCAAGGGAAGGTCACGCCTGACTAATCTAATCGCCTTCTATGATGAGATTACTGGTTCTGTGGATGAAGGGAAAGCAGTGGATGTATTGTTTCTTGACTTTAGCAAAGCTTTTGACACGGTCTCCCACAGTATTCTTGCCAGCAAGTTAAAGAAGTATGGGCTGGATGAATGCACTATAAGGTGGGTAGAAAGTTGGCTAGATTGTTGGGCTCAACGGGTAGTGATCAATGGCTCCATGTCTAGTTGGCAGCCGGTGTCAAGTGGAGTGCCCCAGGGGTCGGTCCTGGGGCCGGTTTTGTTCAATATCTTCATAAATGATCTGGAGGATGGTGTGGATTGCACTCTCAGCAAATTTGCGGATGATACTAAACTGGGAGGAGTGGTAGATACGCTGGAGGGCAGGGATAGGATACAGAGGGACCTAGACAAATTGGAGGATTGGGCCAAAAGAAATCTGATGAGGTTCAATAAGGATAAGTGCAGGGTCCTGCACTTAGGACGGAAGAACCCAATGCACAGCTACAGACTAGGGACCGAATGGCTAGGCAGCAGTTCTGCGGAAAAGGACCTAGGGGTGACAGTGGACGAGAAGCTGGATATGAGTCAGCAGTGTGCCCTTGTTGCCAAGAAGGCGAATGGCATTTTGGGATGTATAAGTAGGGGCATAGCGAGCAGATCGAGGGACGTGATCGTCCCCCTCTATTCGACATTGGTGAGGCCTCATCTGGAGTACTGTGTCCAGTTTTGGGCCCCACACTACAAGAAGGATGTGGATAAATTGGAGAGAGTCCAGCGAAGGGCAACAAAAATGATTAGGGGTCTGGAATACGTGACTTATGAGGAGAGGCTGAGGGAACTGGGATTGTTTAGTCTGCAGAAGAGAAGAATGAGGGGGGATTTGATAGCTGCTTTTAACTACCTGAGAGGTGGTTCCAGAGAGGATGGTTCTAGACTATTCTCAGTGGTAGAAGAGGACAGGACAAGGAGTAATGGTCTCAAGTTGCAGTGGGGGAGGTTTAGGTTGTTTATTAGGAAAAACTTTTTCACTAGGAGGGTGGTGAAACACTGGAATGCGTTACCAAGGGAGGTGGTAGAATCTCCTTCCTTAGAAGTTTTTAAGGTCAGGCTTGACAAAGTCCTGGCTGGGATGATTTAATTGGGGATTGGTCCTGCTTTGAGCGGGGGGTTGGACTAGATGACCTCCTGAGGTCCCTTCCAACCTTGATATTCTATGATTCTATGATTCCTTAGCTTGAGAGAGCTCCAAACAGATGTGATTCATCAATGTGTAGGAAGAAACTAGTCTGAATAGGTACCATTATTAAAACACATTTGCAGATGCTAGATTAGCTGTAGAAAAACAGGAAGCCTTTGAGAGGAAAAGGAAAAGCACAATCCAATGAAAAATATAGTGCCATTTATTTTAATCTTTTAGCGTTTACATTGTGAAAAGCAGCAGAAATGAACAAAGGAGAAATGAAATTTGAAGAGTCCCAGTGGCTGTATTCTGCAGGGGTGGGTGAAAGATATCAAGACTGTGATTGATAGAGCCCTGCAAATCCATTGATATCCTCTTTATATCCGCATCCGTGGATGTGGATATTGGAGGACCATTTTTGTGGATCGTGGATAGATGCAGATCCAAATTTTATATCTAAAGCCCTGCAAATCTGTGGATATCCGCTTTATATCTGTGGATATCTGTATCCACAGATCGTATTTGCAGCTCGCAGATCACGGATCGGATGCGGATACAAATTTTGTATCCGTGCAGGGCTTTAGTGATTGAGTGTATGTTGAATACTGGGTGACTACAGAGCCAGGGCCTAATTTTGTTTTTAAAGTCTGCAGGCTCACCCTGCCAGAGCCTCATGCAAAAGTGTGCACACGTTTTCAACAAGTTGGCCCTCATTCTGTTTTCTGTCTCCAAGACACAGAAACTGAGCTGGCAAAAGGCCAGAGGAATAAGAGGCAGCCTTAGAAAGCTGTGTATTCTCCTCCAAGAAGGGCAGTTAAAGGGCATTGTTATTTTATAACTATGACATTAACCAGGGCGCAATCTGGACTGACAGACAGCTGTGTTCCCTCAATTCACCAACCTGAGGTGCCTCTTACATTGCTTCGCTGTGAGAGCAACCACTCCTGGTCTGCTCACACACAGCCTTCGGCATGTAAATCACTCCCTGCTATTCTGTCTGAGCGCTATAGCCATCCACTCATGAATTACATTTCAGGGAAACACCAGCATATTCCCAGTCTCAGATTTCCCCCCAGAAATGTGCGTCTTGTACTGCCCAGTACCCTCCTGGACAACACAAGCTCATATAAAGTCCATCACTTTGTTAATAGAAAATGACGTGCACAAATCTTGTTATCCCAAATGAAGGGTCCCAAACACTTCAATACAAACACATACTGGTTTATATACAGAAAGATAGATTTTAAGTGATTACAAGTAATGAGGCATAAAAGTCGTAATTTGTTACAAGTAAATAAAAGGTAAAATATATCTAATATGTAACTTAACAAGCTAAATGAATTCAAAGCAAAGGTTTCTCTCACCACATGCTTTAGCTGTCTTACTGGCTGGAATCCTTTCAGCCAGGACCCCCTCCCCCAGTTCAGTGTTGATTGCCTTGTCCTTCAGTTGTTGTTGCTGCTGTGAGTAGAGATGAAGGGAGTGATGAGTTGGGGCATCTGTTCCCCATTTTTATATCTTTTCCTCCTCTTGAGAATCATCTCCAGCTGGGGTTCAGGAGACAGAAAGTCTGTGTGACGGGAACTTCCAGCACCTTCTTTGCCAAGATGTAAATTTCTCACTCACACCCTTTTTCCTCCCAAAGAATGGCCACTTAATCAGGTGATAGTCCATTTGGTTTTGTTGACACCTGGCTAAGACATCAGTTTGCCTTTTGTCTTTGAGGAACTGGTTTCTACCTGCTTTTCTAAACTTGGATTATGTCTCAGTAATGTTATACAGTAGAATCTTATAAGTTTACGTACAATGTTGCCACATATATTTTACCAGGGCAATAATGATCAGCACATTATGAGTTTTTAAATGATACCTCACAAGCCATACTTTAAAAAGAATGAACATAGGGATACAGACTGTCACAATAATGTTACTTTATTGTCTGCTTTTTTAAACACTAGTTCTTCTTGGGGTAGTGTGCAAAAGTGAAGAATCAAAAAGAAATCAGAGTTGATCCAAACATTTCATAGGAGGGGTGTGGAAAAGCCAGGTTAGAAAACAGTTCAGTCACAGAAGGATGGTTTATCCAATTCATGTACACCAAGCTCCTTCCCTGCCCTTTTTTAGATAATTTCTAAAAACCACCTGCCCTGCGAGGCATTTCAGTTAGGATCTGCTCCTTGTCATGTATTTGTGTGTGTGTGTGTATTATACTTGCTGTTTCTTTAGAGTGTAAACTTCAGCGCAATGTCCTGTTGTTTCAAAGATCAAAACAATACATTGAGGTCTGGACTTGCAATATTACGTCTTGGATTATTGCCAAAAAATATTATTTTTTGGAGGGACTAGTGATAGTTAAGGATCTGTGGCCTTTACTCCAGTTTTACACCAGCAGGTCTCTGTCATAACCAGTGGAGTTACTCCTGTTTTACATCCGTGTAACATAATGTTAGAAACATTAGCAAATTAGCAAAAGGATTAGAATTGTATTCTGTGTGCTTCTGGAAAGCAGTGTTTCTCATCTTCAGAGTGGAGTAAAGCATTTGTTTCCAGCTCTGAAAAAGACATGAGACATCAGGTCTTAAAATCCCATACAGTTTGCTAACATTTTCCCACTTCCAGTCTGGCTGTTGACTTGAGAACTGCTAGCAAGCAGATTCACCTGGACACTCCGTTTCCTTTGCTCTGCAGCGATGACATAAAATAGCCATAATCCCATTTTAACGGGTGGTGGTAGCTGAGATATCATCATTATTAAAAATTATGTGGGACTGAAATTGTGGGTGAGATTGAAGGAAAAAGATGGTTGTGAAAATTACCTGGGTTTTAAAGCGTGAGTCACCTAATTTATTAAAATAGCTTTTCACATTTTGTAAATCCTCTCCAGTTTTGTGAAATTTGAATAAAGATAATGTTTGCTTTCCTGCTGTGCTTCCCTCTCACTGCAAATCTGAGAGTTGTTTGTGGCCTTTGCTGATTACAAGATTGTAGGTAAGTGTTAGAAAGTGTATGTAAAATTATACAGGAAGTTGCCATTTGTATTGTATTTTATCTGTTGTACTATTTGGCAAATAATGTATCAATAGAGCCATACAAAAACTGCTAAAGCTGCAGTATTAAGAACAAAGGTTGGGATATGTCAGGTTTAAGGGGCCTGAATTTCCTTGCACTTACACTGATGTAAATCAGGAGTAATGCCATTGAATCCAGTGCAGTTACACCCATGCAAAACAGGTGTAGATGAGAAGGGAAGCACGACATGCAACCTTATCTCTACTCTTGTGTGTATTATCCAGTATATATGTACTGACTTAGGATTTGTATGACAAATTCTTATGTATTTTAATAATTTTGTAAACACCAATTTACTGTACCTTTCCTTCTTAACCGTGGGTAGGGCTTTCCTTAGTTTCATAGCTTGCCCATCTAAGTTAGTTTTAAGGTTGTTAACAACCTCATCCACTGAATTACACCTAAGAAAGTCCATGCTAGGCAAATCTGTACATCTCTCTGTGACTGCAAATTGTTTGGGATTCTTTCCTTCCTTCTCTACTGACTGAATCAAAATACGTGATGGGTAAGCTGACTGATGAGATGAGCACCCATGCTCTGTGGGTCCACATTTAAGAATTTTAGCAAAAGACAAGCTACTGTACATTCCCAATATGTAATTTTCAAATGCTTGTAACTTGTTCAAGCCAGATTCCTCGGGAACAAGGCTATGCACTGCTCCTTTTTGAAGGCTGTTTCCATGCTAAGCTTCAAAATGCAACCATTTCATCTGTGCGGTTGTTCAAAAAATAGAATTCCATTATCCCCCATTCTCTTTGTGCTCAAAACTGGTGGAGCCATTTTTGCTCAGACACTCCAGATAAAAGAAAAGGAGTACTTGTGGCACCTTAGAGACTAACCAATTTATTTGAGCATAAGCTTTCGTGAGCTACAGCTCACTTCATCGGATGCTGTAGCTCACGAAAGCTTATGCTCAAATAAATTGGTTAGTCTCTAAGGTGCCACAAGTGCTCCTTTTCTTTTTGCAAATACAGACTAACACGGCTGCTACTCTCTAACTCCAGATAAAGTCACCCTTGGGCAGAGATCAGATATGGAGAATTTCAGCCCTGAAGGTGAAGTCTTAAAGTCGAGTGACTCAGATGGAAACCATTGTGCAACTTCAGAGCAGAAAATAGTCAATGCCCCACAGGAATAACTTTTTAAAAATACCTTATTTGACCACATAAGCACAAGGAGGCACCTAAAATTGAGCGCTCATTGTTCACTTTTAGAATTTCCTTCCTTTTTAAGAGCTTGGTTTTTCAATCTCCTTAATTTTGCATAAACACTGATATTTGGCAAGGAGCACCTATTAAGTAACACAATATTCAGGAGTCAAGTATTTACTCTTCCTGAGGCTGAGAGCTGGCACCCTGATATTTATATTTTTAATGTAGGTATAACTCAGAATTTGGGAATTTTGTAACAGTTGAATGAGCACTGAGAATTCTGTACTTACACTGTTTATGTGAGAGGGGAGAATATTCTGATGGCAAAGCATATCTTTTTGTGTTTCTACAACAGATGATGATAGCATCATTCTGACTATGTTCTTTCCAGTTATATTCCACATACTAGATCAAACTCATCCCTGGCATAACTCCATTGTCTACAACTAGTCACACAAAGGGATGAGTGTGGCCCATTCTGTCTTGTAACCTCTATCTCACGGTTACTTAGTATATTAGTCAAAACAAGGTTTATTATTGTAAGATACACAGGGATATCATCAGAAGCAAATTAGGCTATGGAGTGTCATGGGCAATAGTCACTCCACAATTTTAGACTTCTTTGTGACACCTGTAGTAAAAACGTGTGTTGATTTTCTAATGATCCAGGAGTCATGATTTCTTAAGAATGTCAAAACAATTGTACTAATAAAGAAAAGAGGGTAACATGATAGAGAGGATATATTTACTTGAGAAGAATTGCATACAGTTCAGAAAATATTAAAATTAAACCAGAACTAATTTATTATATTTATATTAATAATTATAGATACTTGGTAATTGGAATATATATTTCCCTGTAAATATTCATGATGGCCCAGCTCCATGAGAGTTGGAATAAAAATTCCATTAGAATGTTGTATAAATATAGCATGTCTTCTTCAGCTTTAGTAAATTATCTATGAGATTATCACAAAGAGAAGTTTCATGAGTTTGTTTTACATTATTTTGCTATTATAATACAATACTGCCAGGAGTCCGCTATGAAATATTTTAATGGTCTGATAATGGGGCGGAGAAGTAGGTACTCCTGAATTTTAGCCTTGGCTCTGACAGCAGGTCCTCCTTGTCATTATGGACAAGACTCCAAACCTCTCTGTCTCATTTTAAAAATGGGGATAATTCCTAAACTCTATTTTGTTCTTATTAAATGAGAATATCCAAAACGATGAGCTCAGCAGAATGGGACACCATCATTAGTGGTGTAATTAGAGTCTTACAACCAGGAATTGAATTGCCTCCAAAATGTAAAATCCTCATCTTAACAAAGACCTTGGGGTGTTGGCTTGGAGAGCCTACAAATTCAGCACTTACACGAAGCACAATAAAGCTGAGTGACACTGGCTTTTCTAAAGCACTGAAACAATGCTGTGTGCTTCTGGCACTTCAAAAAATAAACAGCAAGGAGCAAAGCAGGCTGGTTCATTAGTCAGCCCTTGGAACATCACAGTTTTGGCTGATTGGCATGACCTTTCTGTTTATTCATGAGAAACGGTATTAGTTTTCTCTAAGGCTTTGTTTTCAGTGCTAAAAGAGCATTTTCATCTTGGGGTGACAAGCACAGATGAGCTATCCTGAGGTACAAACACAATGAAGACACAGTAAACCGCTGGATACCCCTACCAGGGATTGACCATGACAGGTTTACTTAGTGTTAAATTTAAAGTGCCTTATCTTCATTGTGTTTTTACCTTGGGATAGCTCATGTGTGTTAGGCTTTGTCTACACTGGCAAGTGAAAGATAAAACTTTTGTCATTCAGAGGTGATAAAAAAAACACACACACACACACTGAAAGACAAAAGTTTCGCTGATGACAAGCGCTGGTGTGAACAGCGCTTTGTCGGCAGGAGCGCTCTCCTGCTGACAATGGTAACGCTGCTCGTTCTGGGTGGAAATTTTTTGTCCACAAGAGAGCTCTCTCCTGCTGACAAACAGTGGCTACGCTGCACGCCTTTTAGCGGCATGGCTGTAGTGGCTGCGTAAAAGCTGCATAGTGTAGACATAGCCTTCGTTTCCCTGAAGCAAAAAACACACCATTTTTAGCAGTGAAGACAAATTGCAGTGTTGCAAAGCACCATCGAACTAGGGTGAGGCACTTCAGCAAAATGCCCTTAACTCTGAGATGACCTGCAGGAGGTGGGAATAGTGGTATGCATGATGTGCACAATACAGTTCCAAAGGCTGTTGCAGCTTGCTTGTTCCTAGTTCCTCACTGGATACGTGACTTTGTTCCTACTTATTTATTCAACTGTTACTCATTGTGAGGTGTTGATCTGTTCCATTACAATACTTTCCTGCTTATGGCTGTTAGAAAACATAAACAGTATAAGTTTGACCGCCATCAGCCGGATTCCTCTGGAGGAAGCAAGTCTATGAGGATTCCCCTCCCTTAATGTAATGGAGAGCTCCAATTGAGCCATGCTGTCACTGATTCCTTTGCTTCTGTGACACTCAAAGGAGAGGTTTTTCCAACATAGCATGGTCGTGGCTGTTGCGGCCTCTGGCTGTGTTCTCTTCCCCCAGTTGCCACTCTACCTGCCTGATACTGGTTGTGTAACTTCCTGTCGGCATCTTATCTTTGTAGAAATGTGTCTTGAGGAGGGATTTGAATGAGAAGGCAGTGGCCTTGCACACTAACATAGGCAGGGCCTCCCATGCTTAGAGATGGAGTGGAAGAGAGCCCAGACTTTTGTGAGAGAGGCAGACAAACAAGGAGACAGGGCTGGCATCATTCATTCTCATATAATACCAGTGATGAGGACAATGTAAGTACCTATGTAGATAGAAACAGGGCAGGATATGGGTAGTAAGAAGAGCGTCAACTTGGGGAACAGAGCAGGGAATTGGGTGTTGGACGGCTGGGCTCCATGGGTCAATCCTTTCTGTTTATGGTCTGATAGTGCTAAATGATTTTACTTACCTGTTGTCACAATTCAGGGCAACTGACCTTTGTTCCCTTTCTGTGATCCAGCAAGGGCAGACTCTCCAGCCATTGGCTTATTTGAGTGAAGACATGCGTCTCTCTCTCTCTCTTCTGACCTGTTATCTCCAGGCTGCACAGCTCTCTGACTATATTGTGAAATCACCCAGCAGAACAGACTGCCAAAATGGCCAGCCTCTGCACTTTGCTTTCTCTTCAGAGACTAAATAACAGAGAAATTGTCAACAGTTAAAAGTCAACACACAGCTCTTTCTGAGCAAGTACATTGTATTTGTAAGGTAAAAGCATTACACGGAAAACATGAAAAACAATAAAAGAACCTACACATGGGCTAATAAGATTACCAGAGACGACCTCACATGAACAGTGGTTCTGGCATGTGAGCAGTCCTTAAAAACCCCACACAAGAGTTTTCTGGTGATTTCAAGTTCATAACCCATTTTTGCCTAGAACAAGAACACTCGTGAAAAGTTTAGTGCCTTCTGTATAAGTTAGGGGTTCTTTGATTTGGAGTTTCCAGGAGCAGACAATCAGTAGACAATCAGGTTCTCTCCCTAGGGCATAGCTTCAAAAGGTTGGCTTCAGAGGTGAGAATTTATTGTCCTTTTGAATGTTATGATGCTTTCCGGAGATTGCATTAATTCTCTCCTAGAAAAGTTATGTACAGCTCCACAATAACACATAAACAATTACATTTTCAATATGGTGGACCCCAAAGGTATTCAAACTTAAGGTCATAAGTAGGGCCCTACCAAATTCACAGTCCATTTCTGGTCAATTTTACGTTCAAGAGGATTTTAAAAATTGTAAATGTCATGATTTCAGATATTTAAATCTGAAATGTCATGGTGCTCTAACTGTAGGGGTCCTGACCCAAAAAGAGGCTGTGTGGGATTCACAGGGTTATTGTAGAGGGTCAGGGTATTACTACACTTACTTATGCGCTGCTGTTGGCGGTGGTGCTGTATTCAGAGTTGGGCAGCCGGAGAGCAGCGGCTGCTAGTCAGGAGCCAGGCTCTGAAGGCAGCACATCACCAGTAGCAGCTCAGAAGTAAGGGTGGCCTGGTGTGGTATTTGCCACCCATACTTCTGTGCTGCTGCCTGCAGAGCTGGGCCCTCACTCAGCAGCCGCCACACTCTGCCCACCCAGCTCTGAAGGCAGTGCAGAAGTAAGGGTGGCAATACTGTGACACCCTACAATGACTTTGTGACAGCCCCCCTCCCCACAACCCCGTTTTGGGTTGGAACCTCCAGTTTGAGAAATGCTGGTCTCCCCTTTGAAATCTGTATAGTCAGTGGCGGATTAGTCGCTGGGCCAATGGGGTCCATGCCCAGGGATCCCTGCCAATTGGGGGGCCCAGAAAAATGGGCACCCCTGCACCCCGGCCCAGTCCACCCGGCACTCCGGGGGTGTGGGGGTGTGCCCCGCTCCACCCGCCCAGCACTCCTGCCGGGGAGTGGAGTTGGGGAGTAGAGTCGGGGTGTGGGGACTTGCCCCTCTCCACCCATCCAGTGCTCCTGCCAGGGAGTGGGTGGGCAGGGAGGGGCAAGCCTCCATGCCCCGACCCCATTTCCTCTGCAGGAGCACTGAGGCAAGCGGGGGGAACTGCAGGTGGTTGGGGTGGGGAGAGGCCCCCACTTGCTCTGACCCAGGGTCTCAGAAAACCGTAATCCACATCTGTGTATAGTATAGGGTAAAAATACACAAAAGACCAGATTTCAAGGCGGAAACCAGATTTCACGGTCCATGACACATTTTTCATGGCCGTGAATTTGCTAGGGCTCGAGTCATAAGGTTTAATTTAATTCAAAAAGTTTTATCCAGGTTATTATAGGAGATTGCCCCTTTTTGTCACACCTGTAATGCATATTCTTTCTGGAGGAGCAAATGAGAAATGGAATTCTGGATTTTTATCTGTAAATTGCTGCTTTTTTTTTTTTTAGAAGGTTATCATGTGTATATTATGCCAAGATTAATGGCAGAATTTATGAATGCTGTATAAAATAATACAGCTCTAGAAGAATTTAATGGGGATAATATATAACACTAAACTGTGTGTCCAAGGTTATTAGGTTTCAGAGTAGCAGCCGTGTTAGTCTGTATTCGCAAAAAGAAAAGGAGGACTTGTGGCACCTTAGAGACTAACCAATTTATTTGAGCATAAGCTTTCATGAGCTACAGCTCACCTCATCGGATGCACCAAGATTATTAGGAATAGTAATATCAGAGCAAATATATAATTCACAAACTAGACAAATCTTGAAACTAGGTCTTAGGTGAGAAATAGTGATCTAAAGAAATGATTTCCATGGGAAATGATCAGAAGACCTAAATTAAGATAGAATCAAAAGGCCCAGTGGGATCAGTCCCAAATGAGTCCCAGTATCTCTGGGTCCTGGCATTGAAACTTATTCTCAGTGGTGCATTTTTCAGTCCATAGCTCTTAAGCGGTGGCACACAGCAGTTCCTGTGTTGACAGTGAACATGCAGATATTCTGATTGTGCTGCAAGCAGCAAGTACTTTCTAAATTCTTCCTTTGGCTCCAGTTGGACTTGGGATTTGCTTTCATGTCAAAGCCTATGTAATAAGACTTTTTTTATTGTATAGAACATTTTTTGCTGGGTACATGGCAATCCTATCCTGGTACCTCACTGCTGTTAATGACCCTGCTACTCCTGGTGAGTTAACAGATCAGGAGCAAGTAGGGCAGGTCCACCCTGCAAGCGAAGATGAGATTGTAGCATGGGTAGGCATACCTTTAATCTAGCTAGCATAGATAACAACAGTAGTGTAAATGTGGTGGCACAGGCTTCAGCCCAAGCTAGCCGCCCAAGCACTAGCCCATAAGAAGCCTGGGTACATAATCAGGCAACTAGCCTGCACTGAAGCCTTTGCCACCATGTCCACACAATGCTATTGTTATTCATGTTCATTAGATTATTGTTAGCACAGTTATAGCCATCTGTGCTACAATCACACCCTCACTGGGAGTGTAGACATACCTTTAGAGTGCTGCTGTCACCAAGGAGCATGCAAGCATGTAAACGGCAACCTCATGTATACTATTTGCTCCCTACTTTGTGGTCTGCCAGACAGGGAGTTTTTACTCCTTTTTCTCTCCCCAGTGTCCAACAAGCACCATTTTATGGATAGCAACCTGCTGTACCAGTTCAGAATGAATTTCCGCCGGCGACGGAGGCTGATGGAGTTGCTCCCTGAGAAATCCCGTTTGATGCCAGAAAGTCACGACAGTCCCTTTTGCCTGCGCAAGCAGAACCATGACAACAGAAAGCACACCAGTTTTCAGTCAGGTGACTCCTTGGTTCTGTGCCTTTAACTTCTCCATTGTTTAACTTTTCCTTGAAGATGTGTGATTCCTAAAGCTTGACCCCCTTCACTTTAGCATAAGGCTGATTGAGTTGAAGAGAAGTGCTCACTGCATCACCCATGTATAAATATCATATCCAGTAAACAGGTTCTTCTGCCTGGTTGGCTTTTCAGAAAATTAGCTGCCTGGGTTGTTTGTTTGCTCTTGTATAAATAAAGGATTTCAGGTTTACATTTTTCCACAGGCAGAAATCAAGCAGCTTGGATGTTTTTCTTTTTTTTAAACTTGCTAAAAAGATTTTTAAAAGCAAAAGTGTTTTGGCATAAACTGTACATTGTAGTTTGGGGGGAAAGAATACCTGAACAAGTAATATACTACAATACACATTAGGAAGCAGGATGAAAATAGGAAGAAAGCAGGGGATAACTGCAGAAAATATTCTGCTTATTAAAATGCCTATTTCACTCTATTGCATTGGCACCTAGAAATCACAGTGATGGAAGCATTACAGAGAATTAAATTAGCTAAAATGATTCATGTGGTAATCCAACATATCAGAGTAAAAATATAATCTTCATGTACAATTCAAGTATTCCTGCTAGGGTGACCAGACAGCAAATGTGAAAAATCTGGACGGGGGTGGGGGGAATAGGAACTTATCTAAGAAAAAGACCCAAAAATCGGGACTGTCCCTATAAAATCGGGACATCTGGTCTCCCTAATTCCTGCAGCACATAGGTGAGCATTCTGACTAGGCAGAGTGTGATAGTATGATTACACTATTATAAATGAAAGCATGTTCTGATGTTGTTATTTTAAACAAAGCAGGGGAAATGTGCCAAAAGAATCAAGACAATTTCCCTTTCTCTCTGTATTTTCTGTCTTCTTTGCACAGTGAGTCCCACCAAGGAGATAAAGATCGTATCAGCAGTAAGAAGGAGTAGCATGAGCAGTTGTGGCAGTAGCGGTTACTTCAGCAGCAGCCCTACCCTCAGTAGCAGTCCCCCAGTATTATGCAACCCAAAATCTGGTAAGCAGATGGAATTGGTACAGATTAGAGAGCATGCAGCTCTCTCTAAAGAGAGTGAGGGTAAATGAGTGACTGTTTGTATTTCTTTATCTAAGTTTGTCTTTTGAGGCATATTTTAAAGATAGATAGATTCACAGATTTTGTGGCTAGTCAAAAATCTTTATGATTATTTAGTTTGGCCTCCTGCATAACATGGGCCAGAGAACCTCACCCAGTAATATCTGCATCAAACCCATAACTTTGTTTGAGCTAGAGCATATCTGTTTAGAAAGACGCCCAGCCTTATATCCACTCTTACCTCCAGATTGCCATATCAGTTGCCAAACATAAATTCTTCTCAGTTACACAGGTGTGACTTTGCTGGCATTGAACGGGTGAGAAGAAAACTTAGGCTTTGGTAACTACCCGAGTTATTATGTAAATAACATAGGCCAGAGCAAGCGTAGCAAATGTAGCTTTGAAGATGTTAGGGACAATTTAAACCCTTAAATTAGTTTAGATTTTACACTGCTCTGTGTAAGAATTTAAAGGCAGTCAAGGTTCAAGTTTATTTTCTTTTTAAAATGATTTCCTCGGTCTGACCACAAATGGAAGGTCAGCCATTCATTCATCCACGGCTAAGTTAAAATTGTTTGCACTTGTATTTTTATGAAAGGAAAAAGTAGATCAGGAAACATATTCTTTCAGCCGCTTTCTTTGCCCCAGAGGGAGTCTTGAAGGCCAAAGGAGAATTTCTTGCTCTCCTTATTACCATTAACTTTTTCCAACTTGATATTATTATGGCCTGCATGTTCTGGATTCAGAAGTACACATGGCTGGCTGAAAATCAAAATGTTAATGGAACTTTAGGAGATTATTATTCACTCCTTATTCATGGCCACAAAAGGCCATGGTTTCACTGAGGTAGCCCTTTAAAAGGGAGAGTAGAACATGGGGCTGCCTCCTCAGTGTGATACAGAAAGCGGTTCTGAATGGAGGGGGAGTAGGGTGTTGGAGCAGGCTGGGGAAGGGGCCAGTGGCTATGTGTAAGCATGGACTTCAGTGGGGCTATTCAGACTTGAAGTTACTGATAGAGGGCCCAAAGAGGCCAGTGGCTGCTGTTCAAATCATGGACTGTTTATTCAGGTTCTGTGCAGGAGAGGGGTGAACTTTACTCAGTATACTCAGTATAAGTAGTAGAGATACAAAGAGTGGTAATTTTTTTTTCCTGGCTGTTAGAGCAGAGGTTCTCAAACTGTGGTCCACGGACCACCAGTGGTCCGTGAGCTTCATTCAGGTAGTCCGCGTATAGTTCCCTCTAAGATGCGCACCTGGGCGGCTGAACACAAGAGAATGAAGGGCGACCCACCTAATTAGTGGAGCCGCGCAGGCGACCTGCTATTTAGGTGCCTGGACCCTGGAGAAGACGCACATGTAAGGTGAGGTGGTGGCCTGGGGGGGAATAGCGGTAGGTGGGAGGGGGCAGTGGGGCGAGAAGAGGGTTGGCAGGAATTTGGGATGGGCAGGGTTGCGGCAGCCAGGGAAAGAGGCGACTTTCCCCAGCTCCAGGGCTGCGGCTGCCAGGGAGAGATGGCCCTCCTTCCCAGCCTTAGCGCTGTGGCTGCTGTGGCGGGGGAGACAGGGAGCGATCTCCCTCCTTCCCAGCCCCAGCTCGGGAGCTGCCGTGGCAGGAGAGAGAGAGAGAGAGAGAGAGACCCCCTCCTTCTCAGCCCCAACTATGTGGCTGCTGTGGCAGGGGAGAGAACCCCCTCCTTCCCAGCCCCAGCTCAGGGGCTGCCGCGTCTCGAGAGAGAGGGCACATCCGTCACATTAGAAAGGTAAGACTACTGATATTAAAATATGAGTTGTGTGCTTTTATTTGTAAAACAAAAGAAAGTTAATTATTATTAAGGGTTTTTTTATATAGCGCTTTTATCCAAGGCACTTTACAATAGTTAGCTAATGATACAAACAACATTTGGAAAACTCAGTTAAGTGTTCCGCTGAGAAACCTCAGCAATTTTTAAGTGGTTCGCAAAAAAAAAGTTTGAGACCACTGCATCAGAGCATTGCACAGCCTGTCTTTTGCCTTGGCTTGGAGTTTTCAGTAAAGTCCTACATTAAAAGAACTTGGTGGGTTCAGTTTGGTCACATGACTAGAGCCATAATTCAGTAGCGCTAGTGTTCCCCGTGGAGGATGTCGTCTTTGTGAATAACATTCATTCTTGTTCATCGCACACTCAAAGTCAACTGCTGTCTACCACTCATCTCCATCTTGCTGTCTGTATGTCCCAGTTTGTGGATGCCACAATGTAATCTTTTTGAGGTGCACCTGTCGGGTATTCTCTCCAGAGATTCTTTGATGGTGAATTCTAAATGGTGAACTTTTGCTCCCGTTAAACCATTCATTCTACCCTGGAAATATTACTGTGACAAGCAGGCTGGCATTTTTGTTGTTGTTGATAAACGTATGCATTATCTTAAGTATACCCACTATTTCCATTCATTTATGGCTCTGGTTATGTATGGCACGTGAGTGGTGAGAACAAGGATATCTTAAGACAGCCGATTATAAAGTCTTGGTAGAAAAAGAATATATTGACACCTTCCTTACACAGTGTTTCTGTTTAAAATGAATAATCACTTAGACGTAAATTCTACCTTCAGAACAGTTTAACAGATTTATTTTTGAGTCTCAAATAAGGATCAGGGAGCTGGGATCTACCAGCTTTTCCCATACTCCAAGTAATCCTCTGCTAAACGGGAATGAGTTTTTTTAGAAAGTTTCTCAATAGCAGAACCAGAATGATCAGGTGAGAAAAACATTAATAAACTGGACCTAAACCAGTTCTTGGATGCGTTCTGCTGTATTTCATGAGAAGTGAAAACTTAAAGGAAATCTGGGGCACAGGTTGCCCAGTCACAAGGGAAAAAGAAACTATTCCTGAAGGCATAATTTAGGGGAACACTGTGAAGGACACCAGTGAAGATGATTTATCTAATTGTGATCAGTTGAACCTGAATTACTGAGTAGTGACATGTTAGCCAACAGAACATGTTGAATTTTCTTGAAAAACATCTTGCAGTACAAAGGTAAGAGTTGATAACTAAAAAGGAGAAAGTTGACCTGGCTTTGATCTCAAAAAGATAGAATGATAGTACTGGCAGAGTCTGCAAAGTTTAACTCTTAAGATAATTTTGTCAATATCCTAGTGAAAGAAATTTTTTTTATTAGTATATCTTCCTGAATTCTTTTTTTTCCATATATGGCATTTTAGGACACTTACAGGTATGCTAGAATGTTATCCCTGAAAAATTCCCGCTTGCTTCCATGATATAAGAAAATCAGATGTCATCAGAAATAGTTTATCGCTGAAAACAAGAAGCAAACATAATTATAATTAAAAAAACAGAGGAAGCCAAATGTAATTAATAGAGGGCCTGTGTATTCATTGCCTTGCACTTGGTGCAGTCATTTACACCTGTACAATGTGGCTGTAAAGTGCTACAGTTCTGATTTTGTAGCATTTACACACACTTTACCCAGGAGTAAATGACTGCACAAATACTAATAATATTGTTTGCTGTAGCATAGATTATCTAATCTGTCTCTCTGTCTGAGAAAGAGTTAGGATGCCTGTCACCATAGTATCTCAGTCCCTCCATGCTCCCTTCAGGTAATAAGGATTATACTATATTTGATAGTAATTATCCCCGGAAGGCATAATTTAGGGGAACACTGTGAAGGACACCAGTGAAGATGATTTATCTAATTGTGATCGGTTGAACCTGAATTACTGAGCAGTGACCTGTTAGCCAACAGAACATGTTGAATTTTCCTGAAAAACATCTTGCAGTACAAAGCCATGCACTAAGGTCACAACACATTAAGCCCTATAAATAAAGTAAGAGGGAGAAGACATTGTATCCCAGAACAGTTCTTTATGAAAGTTTCTTCAGAAAGGTTTGTATTTAATACTCCTTTGTATGTCTTTGCAGTATTAAAGAGACCAGTGACTTCTGATGAACTCTTGATGCCTGGAGCCCCATATGCAAGAAAAACATTCACAGTATGTCTCCAGTACATACCTTTCTTCTATACGTTGTGTAAATTGGTTCAAACAAATATTTTCTGATGGTATAATTAGATCCTAATTACATTTCCTTATACTTGTGCTCTAAAAATCGCAGCCATAAGATTCCATTAATATTAGTTTTATACATGTGGAGTCTGATTCTCCCTTCTATTATTCCATCAGTATGTCAGCCTAACACCATTGACTTTGGTAGAGTGACACTGGCAGAAATCTGGTAATATGTGTATTGCACTAATGCTTCTGAACTATTTTTATTAATACTTAAGATTATAAAGAGATTGGAAATATGTACTGTATTTACCGATCCAGAATTAAAGTTTTAAATGTGAGTTGCATCGGGCCACACTAGACTAATATAAGACTGAAATGTTGATTCATAATCAATAAGAGAGAAAAGAAAAGCCTTTTAAAAAGTAAACTTTTTGAACTTGTTAATTGGAAGCACGGCTTCTCACAGCCTTTAGTCAACATCTCTGATGTAACTTAAAAAAGAAAAGTACCGTAGAAACAAATGCAGTCATTCTGTTGGTGGCTTTCTCCATAAATAAAGATTTAATAGCCCATGCGGAGGGCACTGTAAAGTATTTCTATCCACAGAGCAGCATTAACTGTATGCTGGTGACTACAAGGTGCTGAAACCATGTCTTCAACCACTTGGACTTTACCCTGTGAGTTACATGGACACTGTTGTGTCTTTTTTTCCTTTTCAAGGTTGTCGGTGATGCTGTTGGGTGGGGCTTTGTTGTACGGGGGAGCAAGCCATGCCATATTCAGGCTGTGGATCCCAGTGGCCCTGCAGCTGCGGCAGGAATGAAGGTAATTTTTCATCAGCTGTTTAGCTAGAGGTTTTCGGTATCTCTCAGGGATGCTCTCTGGCCAGTCACTGTGAGACACCAGCCTTTTGCGTTTTGGGGTCAAATGTTGTTGTTCTCCTCCTCCTCCAGAACTTCACCCTTCCTCTTTTCTTCTCTCTGTCTTGGAGGTTCTCTGACTCTCATTTTCTTTTCTAAAAGCTCTTTAGTGTTTTCTTTCCAAAAATCATTTTCTCTATATTTGATCCTCTCTCTTAGTCTTCTAAAAGGCCTTTCACATCTTTCAAACTGTGTGTGGTTTCTACCCTCCTTCCCCAGCTCCACCTTCTCATTTATTTGGTATTTATGTATCATTTATAATGATATATTGTTAATAATTGCCATACTGCTTCTACGCTGGTCAGGTCCTATATCATACCACACAAAATTGACACTGTTTTCTTTTACTAAGACTGTTTAGCAATTGATTTTTCAAAGTAAAGTCGTTTTGGCCCAGGGCACAATTTTGGGAAAGAAAAAAAACACTAGAGAGATTTTAGATGTCTAATATGAACTGAAATGTTTTCATCCATGATTTTAAAAAAAATTCTCTGTGTGAGGTGTTTGTAGACCTGATCCCAAGTCCACTGAAATTAGTAGGAATCTTTCCATTGACTTTAATGGGCTTTGGGTCAGGCCCTGGAATACGTGGACTTAATCATTCTCCTCTAGAGTGGGAAACCCAAAAGCAACTTCATTGTGCCCATATGTGTAAGAACTGGAAGGGAAAGCTGACCGCTGTCTTGCTCCAATGTCCAATCTGAGTCAAGTGCAAAGTGTAAAAAAACAGCATACCTGGTGAAAAATTAATTGTTTTTTCCAAATTCTATCACTTTGAATAATCTTCAATTATGAATAACATACGTAAAGACTTAAAATATCTTGACAATATCATTTCAAATAGGCCATCTTAGAATGCTAATCCCGCCTAAAGTATAAAGGAGTTACACTTCCAGGACTTCAAACTTATTCCTATTCATGTTGATGGTTGGAACCCTGAACCTAGCAGTTTACTCGAGTGGTTTGTAGCAGTCTTTATTCTCTCTGCATTTTACCAATTTACGATAATGTGGTTCTACTCTGAAATGTGACTTTGTAAAAATAGCTTTGTGGGGTTTCATATTTATTGTCTAAATGACTTCAGCTCTAATTTGCTCATTTCACCAGTAAACGTAGTGGGGTTTTGTTTTAAAGTGTCATCCCTTCACTCTGGGATGATAAACTTAAGCTGGGTTCTGTCCATTTCATGCTTCATCAACTGCAATAGAGGTTTTACAGGCCAAATTATGCCTTCAGGTACACTCATGTAACTTCATTGTCTTCCATTTATGTCCTCAATGATGCACATGCAACGCAGTTGCTGTCAGTGGGAGCTTAATAAACAGTTTGACATACAGGAAGGAATAGAATGCAACACACTCTTAATTCCACAGCACTCATAGAAGTAAACAATAAAAACTCATTTGAGTCACTAAAATCAGCAGAAATTGCTCTGAACACACACGCACACCACAGATCTGATAAGTTCAATGGCGCTATTTTATAGCGTCTCTTTTCAGAGTAGATTTGCACTTTAAACATTATGATCAAACTTTTTAAAAAGTAGGCACCTAATATAGGTGGCTTGATTTTCAGAAGTAGTGAGTACTTACCACTCCTAATGAAATGTGGGTGCTAGACTCCCCTGGAATTAGGTATTTAATTTGAGTCGCCACTTTTGAAAAGCGTGGTCTGTTTACTTAATCTGTCTATTTTTCAAAACTCTTCAAAACTTTTAAAGAAAGTATGTGACAATACATTTGAATGTATGCACGCCCCAAAGTAAATCTTTCCCCTTTTTAGAAGCACAGAGGCAGGCCTATTTCAAATAGAACATTAGGCATAATAACTGCTGGCAGTGAAGCTCTGTTCTGGCGTAAGAAGCTTTGTCTGCCAGTATTGCTCTGAGAACTGTACCATAACAGGAAAACGGTCTATGATAAAAAGGGCAAGAATTTGAAGAAAAGCCCAGACTCAGCATGTCACTTGTAGAAGAGTTCATTTTTGGAACTATGCCTTATGCAGTCTTGGCTGATAAAGCCACTTTATTTATTCAGTAGGCAACTCTCTTTAATGGTGGAACAGACGTAGCCACCAGAGTGCACGATGGGAAATACACCTAGTAGAAACTAGTGTTCAGTGCAGGTCTGCTCTTTAGGACCTGCAAATGAGATTAAAAAAAGGTACATTTTTTATTACTAATTTGCTGATTGTCCCTCTGTCCTGTTTGGGGAATTTAGCACATAGCACTAAGTCTGGGAGGGGGACAGAGATCATTGTTAAAATATGGAGTATACATCTGATGCCCCAGAATAATAACCAGCAAATGAATATTTATAGATTTATACTAAGAGTTTAATATTACACAATTTGATAGCAATGCCACCCAATCCTTTCCACCCCATAAAACAGGGGTTCTCAAACTGGGGGTCGGGAGTCCTCCCCACCACCTCAATGCTGCCGAAGACCAGAGCAAGTGAGTGAGTACCGGGGGTGGTGCCTTTTCTTATCTCCACTCCCCCGGCCCGCAACTGAAGACCCGGAGCACCACCGGGTGAGTAAAAATTGAAAAGGCACCAAGGACTTAAAAAGGCACCACTTCTGCTCGGCGGGGAAGCGGCTGCTCCCCCGCTCCCCCCCTAGCTACGCTACTGGTCGGGACCCCGAAAGAGGTTGCGAGGTTATTTACATGGGGGGGGTCACAAGCTTTCAGCCTCCACCCTAAACCCCGCTTTGCCTCCAGCATTTATAATGGTGGTAAATATATTAAGAAAGTGTTTTAAAAAAGAGGCTTGCTATGTGAAAGGGGTCACCAGTACAAAAGTTTGAGAACTACTGCCATAAAACATGAAAGCATACTTCAGTTCCCCCTTCCCTGACTTTCAGATGGTAGTAGTGAGATTTGGGATGTGGTATAAGCACTTATACCCCTGCTGCTTTGAGCACTGCTTGGGGATTATGATACAGGGCTCACTCAATTCCGTGTGATCTTTAATGGCAGAGATAGGCAGTCAGCCTCATAAGTCTCTTCCTGCAGCAAGTTGTTTTACATTCACAGATGACTACTTGAGATCTGAGTTCTGAAATGATTCCATTGCAGAGTAAAGGCCACATCCTTAGAGCGACTGCGAAACCACGGCTTCCGTTGATTTCAGTGTCCTTTAAGGGTACATAACAACTCTTAGTATTTGGCCCTCAGACCCTGATCCTGCAAGGTGTTAAATGGCTCTTGTGAGATGACTGCAAAGGGAACTGAGCGTGTTGAAAGGATGCTCTGACTATCTTAGAGGATTGAGGCCCAAGTGACTGAATGAAAGAGACCATGGATAAATATTTACGTAGTGTAATTGCATATTGGGCTGCTGAAGCAGATGCAGTTCACTCCTAGAATTCCCATCTTATACAGAAATGTTACTGATTATATAAAAACACCAATGACATGAGCTGCCCATCTGTTTCCAATTACTACCTGAAAACACTGAAGCCTACTGATATTTTAATAGGATTGTGTGACCAGCTGGCTGCTGAATTTGATAATTACATTAGACAGAGAGTGAATTCAGAAATGCCTTTATTTAGGAAGGGTGAACAATTAAAAAAGTTGGTGACAAATGAGTTACATGGCACACTGTAGCTATGTTCTTAAACACAGGCTATGTGGAGGGGGCAGAGATAAATATATATAATAACAGAGTGTGGTTAGTGTTATGGTTGGAATATATATGTGTCCTCAATTTTTAAACATAACAACTAAATATAAGAGGCCCAGTTTTCAGGTGCTCAGCATCTGCTGGTCTCATCTACTTCACTGGGTTTGTGGGTGCTCAGCTCTTCTGAAAGATCAGGTCTTTTTATACATAGGTGTCTAAATATGGCCTTAGGAGTCTAAATTCAGTGACCCAGGTTTGAAAGTTTTAACCATAAAACCTGTTCTACAGTAATGTCCAGTTTGGTTTTGACTTAAATTAACAAAAGGAAGAAATTTTCAAATTGAAACTGCAACTCTATCCTTCACTTATCCAACTAGGTATGGCTAGGTATGGCAGGGATTCAGAGGATTTATAAGCTACATTCTGCAACAGAGACTCAGTTGGAAGATCAGAGAACAGAATTATATTTTAGCTTTGACTGTCCTGTGACTCATGCTGAACAAGAGCAAGTTGTAGTAGCAGGGTAAGTTTTCCTTTATTTATTTTTTCTTAGTGGAAATACATCTTTAAAAAAACAGACAAAAATTGCTTTCAGGCAGTTTGGTGTTAGTTAGCATCATGATGCTTCGAGGATAGTTTGAAGTGTTTCAAACCTCAGTGAATACCTCTGCTATGCTATAAGCAACATGTAAAATGGATTAGTGGCTATTTGCTCTCCAACACTCACTTAACAATACTCACTTAACAGTTGCCATGCCTGCCTTAAGTGGGTGTGACATCATGTTTTGACTTTCCCACTTCGTGACCCATTTCCCTACAGGTCCGCAGTCACTGCTTACTGGTAGAGTATCTTGGTGCATTGGGGGTGACGTGGCCCTAAAATTAAGTTGCAAGACCTCCTGTTCCGGGGCAAATAAAGTTGGCCTAAACAAGTACCTGTCTACCCTCTCAGGCTCTAAAAAGTTCAGGTGGTCCCACTCAAGGGTCTCTTTCTCGGGGTCAATCACCCTTTTTCCCTCAGTGCAGGGTTTTATACCCACCACTGCCATTTGGAGCTGTAGGAGGAGCACAAACCCTTCCTCCACTCTGGATTCCAGCCCAGGGTCCCTAAACCGGGACCCTCAGTCACTGTCCTTTCACTCAACACCCCTGCTTCACTTTCCCCTGGACAGCTTCCTACATGGTCTGCTTCTTCTAGGCCTTCATCCAGCCTCTTTAGCAAAGTCTCTAACAGGCTCTGCTCCTGAGTTACCATCTTGGCAACTGTGAAGGACCTCTCCCAGGTCCTGCCTCAGCTCTCTTGAGCAGAGTGCTCCTCAGCACTCCCTAGCACCTCCTAGTCCTGGTGAGTCTCTCTCTACACTGAGTGCAGGCTGCCTCTTAGTCATCCCACAACCGCCTGGCTCATTCTTGATCATATTATCTCTAACCTCCAAACCCCATGACAGAGGAGAAAACTAGGCTCAGGTGGAACTGGATCTTAAAGGGCTAGCACATCCTGTGACAGTAACCCACAAGGGATTTTTTAAAAATGAGGCTTTAACCCTTAATGAAGTATAAAGAAGGACTGAAACGTGTTCAGGGGGCGAGTTTCATGCTTGTTTATCACTTTCGAAACATCAGTAGTGTCAGTTCTGGTCTCCCCTGATTTGCTGGAGTATTTTCTGTATTCGGAGGTTTCACAGCTTACTTGAAAGGCTGACGATGTTGAAACCTATGAAATACATAATTTCCCCAAAATGTTCATTAGTCATTGATGTTAAATAGGCATAAACAAAAAGCGTGGGGTGTTAAACCGTCTGACTAACACTGCAGCTTTCACTCTCTGGACTCCTGTCATCCCAGCACTTCCCAAGGGCTGCTTCTGCATGAGCAAACATGGGACTCAACATTGATCACCAGTATGCAGCCGGGCAGCCTCACCGATGGTAGAACCATTGGAAGCTGCAGGGCACCGACAGTGCTCAGGCAGGTTCAGGATTTGCTGCCACCATTCTCCAACCACACAGGTAAAAAAATGTGCCAGATATTTATCGACACTACAACATCCATTGCTGTAAAGCTGGCACCGCAGTGGTACATATCGGTGGTGAGCTCCCGGCCCCATTTTTGCCGTTATAGAGACAGCTGTAGGTTTTTTTCAGCCACCGTAGAATCTTCCAGAGCAGATCTTTAAGATCTTAATTTAGAGCAGTGGTCTCCAACCTTTTTAGGCCCAAGATCACTTTTTGAATTTAAGGGCAACCCAGGATCTACCCCGCCCCTTCCCCAAGGCCCTGCCCTGCTTCCCCCTCCCCCGGTCGCTCGCTCTCCCCCACCCTCCCTCACTTTCACTGGGCTGGGGTAGGGGGTTGGGGTGTAGGAGGGAGTGTGGGGTGTAGGCTCTGGAAGGGAGTATGGGTGCAAGAGGGGGCTCTGGGCTGGGTCAGAGTGTTGGGGTGCGGGAGGGGGGAAGGGGTGCTGGCTCTGGGAGCGGGGTCAGGGCTGGGGCAGGGGGTTGGGATGCAGGAGAGGGTATGGGGTGCTGGCTCCGGGAGGGGGCTCAGGGCTGGGGGTTGGGGTGCGGGCTCCCACTGGGGGGGCACATACCTCGGGCGGCTCCTGATCGGTGGTGCAGCAGGGTTAAGGCAGGCTCCCTGCCTGCCCTGGCCCCACTCAGGCACATCGGCACCTTCTCCCCATCATGAGCCAGTCCAGCCCCTGCACCCTGCCAGCCAGTAGTGCACCACATGACCACGCCGCTCCCGGAAGGGGCCAACGCACCCCTGCAGCCCCTGGGGGTGGGGGGCATGTGACTCCACGTGCTGCCCCTCTCTGCAGGCACCACCCCCGCAGCTCCCATTGGCCACAGCTCCCCGGTCCCGGCCAATGGGAGCTGCGGGGGCAGTGCTTGCAGGCAGAAGCAGCATGCGGGTACCCCTGCTCCTCCCCACCTCCACGGGGCTGCGTTGGCCACTTGTGGGAATGGCATGGCACTGCCACGACCGAAGATCACAATAGACTGGGAGAGTCTCCAAGATCAACTGGTCAATCGCGATCTACGGGTTGGTGACCACTGATTTAGAACAAAAAAAAGCTTTTTTTTGAAAAAATAAACATTTCCTGCATTTATACTGTATAAAGAAGCAAAAAGGGCTCATTTAAACCGTCTACTAATGGCAATATAGTAACTTCTGATATTTGGATTTTAAATTCCTATGCCCAATTTTTGACACAGAAATACTTCTGATGCTAATTTATGGAAGTAATGTAGTTCCTCTGCTCAAATAGGGAATTAAGCAGTGGATTGTATACCATTTAAATTATGGACATTTTGCTGTTGACTGCAACAGGAGCTGAATCAGGCACTAGATGTCTAATTTTGCTGCTATTCATTTTGGAGTCCAGTCCTGCTGTGTTTTAGTAATTTCAGGAAATGTTTCTGTTGTTTGTGATTGTTAGTAAACACAATTGACTCCCTAAGAAGATCACTTTTTCATCTTCAAACAAAAAAGCAAAGAAAAATCATAGTGAAAAACAAAAATTCTCTTAATTCTCTTAATAAAGAAGTCTGTGATGGAAAATCTGACCTAGGAGTTGGGTCTACATACTATGTCACTTCCAAACCTTAGTCTGCCTGCTAAATGCAGACTAGCTTTGCCAAAGCTTTCTTTTGCCATCATTCTAGAGTACAATGAGTATAACCAGCAAGTTCCTTGGGCGGTGACCCATCTATAACATTAGCAAACGATCTTTAGGTTTATTTAAATCATGCAATATTTCCTCAGCCACCCTTCTTCCTCCTAGTTATTAGCTATTCCCTTTTGGGATTCAACGCCCTTGCCAATATCTTTACCTTGCAGCTACAATTTCTCTTTCATTCTTTTGTGGCAGAATCTTTGAGGTCTGGGGTATGGTTTGAAAATGTCATATCTTTCTGAGTGGCAGGGAACTGCCTCTTTTAGGTGCATGGTAACAAGATGCAAGGTTTCATTGTTGAGTAGCTGGTTGAATCGACCCAACTTGGCACTGAGTGGAGGAGACAGCATTGTGGCTGGGTTGATAGGACATGGGATGTGGTGTTAGGAGATTGGGATTCAATTCCTGCCTTGGCCACTGATTCACTGGGTGACTTTGGGCCAGTCACTCTCCCCATAATGAAACTTAGCCTTCTGTGATCTCAAAGCTCTGTACATACAGACGATACATGCGCATAAGTCTGAAGCATTAGAACAAATTGACTCGGCCTTGTGAGATGATTAACTGATCTCTAGTTCCCTGTGGAGGGGTAACTACATCATAGCTGCACGGATTTTCATGCAAATGGGGGCAATGGAGACTGAAATATCTTGCTTGTGCTCGAGAAACGGCCCCTCCAGAACAGGGAGGAAGGATTGGCGTCCATTGTGTGGAACTTTGTACAGTGCACACTCTGATAAATGTAAACTCCTGGTTCACCAAAGTTTTCTTATGTCCCCCGGAGTTGTGCTACGTTCTTCAGTGCACTCTGGATTTCCTAACCCCAGAGCACAGTAAAGAGTCAGTTTTGCAGAGACTGGCTTTAAAAGGGACGCATGCTAGGCAGAGCAGCAGTTGCACAGCTGCTGAATAGTCACGGGGGTTAGGTAACCGGGGTTACACTTTGGAAGCCAACTGGCCCTTGGATTAGGAGACGCAGGTGATTGAGGACAGAATCTTCGCCCTCTCCTGCACCCCTGTGAGGGAACCAGAGGGTAATAAAGCTGGACCTCAGTCTGCTAAGACTCCGGATCTCCCCTTCTCCCCATAGGCCCAGCGGCCTCCAGTAAAAGTCCCATGTCTCTTTACTTCTGGGAGCTGGCCCTTTTGGCCTTTTATCTGCACTGGACATGGGCTGCAAGTTGTGACAAACTAAACATTCATACAAATCACTAAAGCTAATCTCCAAGTCCTGTTCCTATTGAATCTGATCGCACCTGCATGGTGCTGTGAGGAAGGTGAAAAAACCCACCAGGCCTCTGCTGATTTGACCCCAACAATAAACAATTCCCTCTTGACCCACAAAACTGGCAATCTGTCAGACCCACAGATTGCAGAAAACACAGCTCCTGTATTACAACTACAGGCAGGAAAGGTGAGGAAACTACAATGGAGCAAGAGACTCCAGACGACTTTGGGCAAGGGTTTAAATTGAGGTGGGGCGAGCGAGGAGCCAAATTACTCCCATCTTCCTCTGACTGACCAATAGGAGGCAGAGATCTGATGGGGTAGAGGGCACATCCTTATGTCCCTCTGGCATGCACTCCCCGCACCCTTTCCCTCTCAGGCTGTCCACCACCTGACCACCACTTTGCAGTCCAGTCAAATTTGAACAGGGTGAGTGGCATTCTAAGCCAGCCACCATCCTCCAGTTCTGTGAGTTCTGTGAACAGATCTTTTCCCAACACTTGATTTTGGGTGAACTCCCTGGACTATCGCTGCCTGGAATGTCGCTGTTCTGTGGATACCCAGAGGCTTTCAGTTTCCAGTGCTACAAGTCTTGTATCCTTTGCAAGCACTCAAATTCACCTTTATAATTATTTAATAAACCACTAGACATTAAGGGTGAATCCTGGCCCTGTTGAAGTCCATGACAAAATTCCCATTGACATCAATGGGGCCAGGATTTCACTCTAACTTCCTGTTTTTCTTTGTGCTTCTCTACCTTTGCTTCCTTTCTACTTTTTTGTTTCTTTAGTTGTGCTTTTGCCTATAAGGTTGTTTAAGGGTTGGTCTGTTTCAAAGATATCTTATCAGAAACCCTGTTCTTTGTTTTGGGTGTGTTTTTGATGATTACAAAATCTTCACCCAACTGCAGGCAGATGTCCTTGAGTGCATAGTCATCATGAAGAAGGTAAGAGTTGGGGGGAGAGAAAGACTGCATCTGATTTGATAGACTTTGGACTTCTCTCTGAATTATTGGATGTAAAGTTAGTTTTAAAAAATTTAGCCAGCTTTGCACGGCACTTTCTGTTTGGTCTATGGGCCTTGCTAAAGCTAGCATGGGGGCCAGGCTAAATGACAAAGAAGTACTATTCTCAGCATTCAGGATCTGAAATGTTAGCCCATAAAGTTATAAGGGTAAAATTCACCCCTGTTCAGAGGACTAAGACAGGACCCATGGAACCACCAAGTATGGCTCAAGTGGCACTTAAGTGGGACATAGTTTTTGTCTGTTTAAGATCTCCTGACTCCTAGTCCTTTGCCTGAACTACGGAAGAGATGTTTGTCATGTTGCTAAGTTCACAGTTGGAAGATACTCAGGTACTATGATAATGAGGGTAGTATAAGAATCTACAGAATAGAATGAGTTGGCCTTGTGCATAAGTCTGAATTTCACCATAATATCATGTTTGCAATTGTACTTAAACATATGGGACCTGAATTCAGTGGAGTTGCACCTGCCTACACCAGATCTGAATCTGACCCATAAAGACTATGTAAAAGAGTACTATGTTTTTGATAACAGTGTCGTTTTTTTTAAAAGACAGTATTATAACAGAGAGCTTTACAGGTCCATAAAAGAAATCAGCCTACTTTCCTTATAAGAACTGAAATATTCCAAAAATATGAATTCTTCATGATGTGTCAGATTTGGTCCCTCAGATTTTGGACCCTCCCTTTGGTCCCCAGTCTGAGTTTACGACTGTGTAAAATGACATTAGAATTTAACCCAGTGTTTGTGTGTCTGTTTTCTAAAACATCTCTGGGAAACAATGAACATATTATACTTGTGTCTATACGTGACCATCTTTTGATATCAGCTGCAAACACATTTCAAAAAGGTATCTGCTAGCTCTTAGTTAGGGTTGTTTTATTTTAAACCAGGTCACACTTTTAAAATAAAATGTAGGTTTAAAAAAAATCTTTCTGAATAAGGGGGGAGTTTTATGACATTATAGCTCAGATATCCACAGACCCAGGATTTGTGTATCTGCTTTTCTTAATTGTTTCTGAGCCATTACAGCTATATCCATTCAGACAGAGATAAAGCAGTCTTGGTTTCAGCTGCCGTGTAAAACAGTGCTGTGCTTGTGTTTTGATACAACTTCTAAATTCCAGGATGGTCTACAACCCATTAAATGGTGAGATTTAGTGCCAGACAGAGCAGCTGTGACCTTACACACTTGAGCTTTCTCAGGCTACTGCAGATAACTCCTAGACAACAGAGACTGCTTAAATAATGGGGCTGCATTTTAAAAATTGTCCCCTTACTGGATTTCTACAGTGTCAGGAAGGTTGAACATTAAACAAGAATATTAAGGATGGACGTTGTTTAATAAACAGTGAATTCGGGCCCAGTCCTTCAAGACGCTGAATATTTTGAACTCCCATTGCACTCAGCACTTTGGCACCAATTAGGATTAGCCCCTTCTAGAACAGTTTAGTTAATGTCTTGAACTCTTTAGATTTATTTTCCTCCATAATTGTGTCATTGTTAGTATTGTGTATACTGTAGTTACTTGGCTTAAATGTTTACAAAGCATATAGGGTTCTGATCAACTTGACCTACTTAATAGAACCCTGCATCACAATTCTTACTGTGTTTTGTTATTGTTGTTCAAGATACAAGCTGTCATCCTTTAACTATATTGATGAATAATTAGGAAAAGATGTTGGGTTAAAGCTATGGCTCCATTTAGCTAGTCATACCCAATCAGAAACAATTGCACTTTTGTTTGTGAAAACAAGGAGAGCAGCTGTTTGACTTAAAAATGCTGAATACCACTTATGTGCATTACAGGCTCAATTCTGCTCCTGACTGCCTTTAAATCCCATCAATTTTGGAGACTTCTCTACACTTCAAAGGAGGGGCCCCCTGAGGAAAAAACCCCTATGTGCAGAATTAGAGTTTGAGCAAGGCATTCCCAGTTCTTCTTCTATTATTGATGCAGTACTTCACCCAGACTTTCATTTCTCTTTTCATTTAAATGATAAATAAAGTGTCTATGTTAGGCCTCAAAGTGCCATATACAATAAATGATAATAGTCCTTAAAGCCAAGTATACAATTAGTGAGTTTCTGAGGAAGCTTTCCCAATGCACCTGAATCTAGATCTAATTTACCTCCTGGTGTTTCGTGTTGGTACTTTTGGTGACCGTGCTGTTTCAGTCATTCTAAGTTATAAAGTGAGTTTTCATCTGCACACCGATTCCCTATTAGTCTTCCAAGGCAATAGTCCCTATCTTCCCTTATTCCACAGATCTGGTTTTGGAAGACTCCCATTCAGGACTCTTATGCTCTGATTCTCCAAGTACTTACACATGCTTAACTTTATGCATGTGAGTAACCCTGTTGACTTCTGTGGGATTACTTATATGTATAATATTAGGTTTCAGAGTAACAGCCGTGTTAGTCTGTATATGCAAAAAGAAAAGGAGTACTTGTGGCACCTTAGAGACTAACCAATTTTTTTGAGCATGAGCTTTCGTGAGCTACAGCTCACTTCATCGGATGCATACCGTGGAAACTGCAGCAGACATTAAACATGCAAAAGTATTGTAGGCTCCTGGGCTTAGTGAATATTATTACTACTTTCTAACAATGTGCTTTGAAGATTGAAGCTGGTTGTCCTCTTCTTGATGTGCAACTTTCTAAATTGCACTCCTGTTACAAAACATTTGACAAACACCAACCAATTAATTGGCACAACAACCCCTATCGGGTAGATCAGTCCCTTTTATAGATGGTAAGAATTGGACATACAGGAGCTCAGTGACTTGCACAGGGTCACAGAAGCTGTCCGTTGCAGAGTGGAGAATAGAATTCAGATCACCTAACCCCAGGACTTTCTTTCTTCATTTTGTCTATTTTGCCCATTCTAATTATTTGATTTAAGTGACTTTATTCATGGGATTTACAGAAGTGTTGGCCTAACTCCACTCCCAGTGTAATCAATGGTCAAATTCCCATTGCCTCCACTTGGAGCCTAGGTAAGCTGATGCTCAGTGCTGTTGAATGTCCAACCTTATTTTAGTTACTTTATTATGTAGCTACTTCAGTTACTAATTTTGTCCCTCAGTCATAGAGGCCTCTGGGTTTGGAGCACCATAAAAATTAAATTACCTTTTAAAATGCACTTACTTTATTCTAAACAATCCTGCAGAAAAATGTCAACTTTCACATTTAAATGGCCTGATCCCACAGTCCTTATTACAAAAACAAAAAAACTCCCATTACTCCAAACTCCAGTGAGATTTTTGCCTGAGTAAAGACTGAAGGATAGGGTGCATAGGAATTGTAATGTGGACACATTTGTTATTCCATAAATGAAGTTATTTTTCTTTACTGGAAATTGCCCCACATTTTCTAATAAGCATTTTCTGGGAACACTGTTACAACATTAAGCAAGCTTAAAGCTTCAATAGAGATTGAAAGAGAATTGCAGTTCTCTGGAGAGCTAATCCTGTGTTTTATGCAAGAACTGGATCCTGGCCTACTTCCACACCGCCCACTCTACAGCCAATTACACATTTGCTAGGGATATTTACAGAGCAGAACACACAGCTGCAGTTGAGTCTCTTTTACTGCAGTAAACTCAGATATGTTGAAAAGGATGTTGCTCATATTTAAACCTTTGGATCATGTACAGTAGTAGTCAAAATGTGATGTTCCGGCCCTCATTGTACTTATACAACAGGGATTTCATGAAGCACGTTTGAGGGATCCAAAATGCTAAATTGCCAGGTGGTTTTTAGGACCTCTGATTTTATCTCCTTCCCTCTATCAATATGACAATGTAAAGATTAAGAGGTTGGAAGCAGGCCATCCCAGAACAGCTTGTGTTTCCCTTTATTTGGAGGGGGCAAACATACATCTTTCCTTGGGTCTTTTCTGACAGTATCTCAGTTCAGAGTGCTTGTGAATACGGTTATTTGTTCAACATAGGATGAGTTATTTCAAGAACTTTGTTATGAGTTGGACAACTGAAGGTATGAACATTTTCACTTACAAGATCATAAATTAGATTCTGTACATTATGCTTCTTACAAGGCAAAATAATAAACAAACAAACAAAAAGGGTGTCCTTTACTGCTCCTCTGTGACATTTAATGATTACCTTAAATTGTATTGGGAGTATTTTTAAAAAATCTTTTAAAAAATTTTGTATTAAAACTAGATTTCCATTCTTTTCTTGGAGGACCCTGACAAGTTCTTTGGAGGGTCTTGATCTCACGGCAGGAAGCTTGCATGAGTTGAGGTTCTCTCTGGCCTCAAATAAGCAGCGAGCAGATACCAAGTTTTACATTAGAACCTCAGAGTTACAAACACCAGAGTTACGAACTCACCAGTCAACCACGCACCTCATTTGGAACTGGAAGTATACAATCAGGCAGCAGCAGAGACCCAAAAAAAAAAGCGAATACAGCACAGTACTGTGTTAAACATAAACTACTAAAAAAAAAAATAAAAGGAAAGTTAAGTCAATGTTCAATTGTAAACTTTGAAAGAACAACCATAACATTTTGTTCAGAGTTGAAAACTTTTCAAAGTTGTAAACAACCTTCATTTCTGAGGTGTTCATAACTCTGAGGTTCTACTGTACATGTTTCTTTAAATTTTTTACCAGTTGAACATCCCCTTCCTCTCAGTTGAAGGCTGAGAGAACTGCAGTTCAGGTTTCATGCTCATGTGATATCACCATCCAAGTCTTCCAAATATCTTGCCTAAATCCTCCAGCAAAAAGATGAGAAGTCAGGACCTGATATTTTTAACAGAAAAGTAATCCAAAAAAAATTATATCACCATTATATATAACAAGGGACAATACAAGGTGACAACTTTTTCCATGTGCTTTGCAGTTCATCTTCAAGATTTTAACGCCTACAAATGACAAGCTGTGCTCTTGTTTAAAGTGTCTAGGATCTGGGTATAGCCTGGGCAGAAAATCCTTGCCCTATCCCAGTCAATAGGAGTTTTGCTAGTGACATCAATGGAGCCAGAATTTCACCCCTGGTGTTTTAATTTTTTTAAAGTGGTGACATATGACAGCAGAAGAAGGCCTAATTCTGAACTGGTTAGTGGTTTTTTTCACTTCGCTAACATGTAAATCTGAAAAGGTTTGACACCCATCACTGCCACATCTAATTTATTTTTTAAATGATATGTGCAGTTGTGGTACCAACCCATCCACAGCATGAATTAAACAAAAGTTGTTATTTATTATTTTTATTATCATAGTGCCTACAAGCCCAGCATCAGACCAGGAGTCCTAGGGCTGTCATCCTTCTATGATTGTCCTGGAGTCTCCGGAATTAAAGGATTCATCTTTAATTAAAGATTATGTCATGTGATGAAACCTCCAGGAATATGCCCACCCAAAATTGACAACCCTAACCAGGACCCCACTGTGCTAGGTGCTGTAGAAACCCAGAACAAAAAGGCAGTCTCTGTCCCAAAGAACTTACAAAAGCATTGTTCCATTTTCTCCTTCAGCAGAAACAAGTTCAGATGGCTTGTGGTGGTTTCAGGGGATACTTCGGTCTCTAGTGTTGGGTGCTAACAATATTTGGAAGGATTTTGGAGAACTAAAAATACCTGGACTCTATCCAGCACTATATCCAGGTATTTTCAGAAATTATCTATTGATGGAAGTATCCCCTGAAATCCAACAATCCATTTGAACTTGGTTTTGCTCTGGAAGAAAACTGAATCATACTTGTGGCAACTTCATGAACTAGAAATTTGCTGTTAATTGGGTGGTACCACAACTGCACAGATAATGAGTATGGGTGAAATCCTGGCACTGTTGAAGTCAGTAATGACTTCACTGGGCCCAGGATTCAAACTGTATCATTGCATAAAAAAGGGAAGACTGAGAATCTGGGGAACTACAGACAGTCAGCCTCACCTCAGTCCCTGGAAAAATTATGGAACAGGTCCTCAAGGAATCCATTTTGAAGCACTTGGAGGAGAGGAAGGTGATCAGGATCAGTCAACATGGATTCACCAAAGGCAATTGATGGCTGACCAACCTGATTTCCTTCTATGATGAGATAACTGGCTCTGTGGATATGGGGAAAGCAGTGGATGTGATATATCTTGACTTTAGCAAAGCTTTTGATACGGTCTCCCACATTATTCTCGCCAGCAAGTTAAAAAGGTATGGACTGGATTAATGGACTGTAAGGTGGCTAGAAAGCTGTCTAGATTGTCGGGCTCAAAAGATAGTGATCAACGGCTCAATGTCTAGTTGACAGCAAGTATCAAGCGGAGTGCCCCAGGGGTCAGTCTTGGGGCTGGTTTTTTTCAACATCTTCATTAATGATCTGGATGATGAGATGGAATGCACCCTCAGCAAGTTTGCAGATGACGCTAAGCTGGGGGGGAGAGGTAGATACATTGGAGGGTAGGGATAGGGTCCAGAGTGACCTAGAGAAATTGGAGGATTGGGCTAAAAAAAATCTAATGAGGTTCAATAAAGACAAGTGCAGAGTCCTGGACTTAGGACAGAAGATTCTCATGCACCGCTACAGGCTGGGGACTGACTGGCTTAGTGGCAGTTCTGCAGAAAAGGACCTGGGGATTACAATGGACGAGAAGCTGGATATGAGTCAACAGTGTGCCCTTGTTGCCAAGAAGGCTAACGGCATATTGGGCTTCATTCGTAGGAGTATTGCCAGCAGATCGAGGAAAGTGATTATTCCCCTCTATTCAGCACTGGCAAGGCCACTTCTGGAGTATTGCATCCAGTTTTCGGCCCCCCACTACAGAAAGGATGTGGACAAATTGGAGAGAGTCCAGAGGACAGCAACAAAAATGATTAGGGGGCTGGGGCACATGACTTATGAGGAGAGGCTGAGGGAATTGGGCTTATTTAGTCCGCAGAAGAGAAGAGTGAGGCGGGAGGGATTTGATAGCAGCCTTCAACTACCTGAAGTGTGGAGGAGGGGTTCCAAAGAGGATGGAGCTCAGCTGTTCTCAGTGGTGGCAGATGACAGAACAAGGAACAAAGGTCTCAAGTTGCAGTGGGGGAGGTCTAGGTTGGATATTAGGAAAAACTATTTCACTAGGAGGGTGGTGAAGCACTGGCATCGGTTACCTAGGGAAGTGGTGGAATCTCCATCCTTAGAGGTTTTTAAGGCCTGGCTTGACAAAGCCCTGGCTGGGATGATTTAGTTGGGGTTGGTTCTGCTTTGAGCAGGGGGTTGGACTAGGTGACCTCCTAAGATCTCTTCCAACCCTAATTTTCTATGATTCTATGATAAATGTATTTTTTAAAATAAAAAGTGATCTGCTATTTTGTATCTGTTAAAACTGCACTTTTGGTACGAAATGGTAGCAATTTGTAAAACTGCTTGGACTTCCTAAAAAAAGAAGTACAAATGGTCTCTAATTTTCTTTATCAGCACTGGTTGTTGACACGGAAGGGAAAAGAACAGAAACCAGTTCCAAGTTAGGGTCTTATTCTGCTATTTTGTGAATGTATTGCCAGGTTTTCTCTTAATATAAATGATGAGATGAAATTCATCCCTGCTTTAACGCTCTTTACTTCAGTGGCCTCACTAATATTTGCTTTCAGGCATCTATAAAATTAAGTGCTTCTTTGGGACTGTTCCAGTGAAATTCTGCAATACTCACTTATGCCAAGTGTTGCTGCAGGAATTTCTAGCATTTTATTATCTTTCAAGACTTTCTCTCAAACTTAAAACATTGTGCATACTAAAATCAAAGAAACAATGTTAAGAACAGTTTTGTAAAGGGAAGGAAGGCTAATGTTAATTGTAAAATCAATACAAAAATGTTGTTTTAAGAACTAAATATTTGTTTGTAAATGGTCGTCATATAATATTAGTGAATTCTCAGATTATCAGTAGGCAGATGACCAGTAGGAATGACTAGTTTTAAAAAGTTCTGCGTGAAATCCTACCCCCAGAAGCAGTCTCTGATCCAAACTAAAATTTCAGCCTCTCCTTCTGAGATCTCCGTGTGGATGTCTAGCCATCAGTTCAAGCTAAACTCATGGCTAAAACTGAACTCTCAGTCTTCCCCCCAACCCCTCCCCACTACCTCCCTTGCTGCCCCTCACACTTGGGAGGAACTCCCCATAAAAACCTTCCAAGCTACCTCATTACTACTACTAGGTTTAGGTTGGATATTAGGAAAAGCTTTTTCACTAGGAGGGTGGTGAAACACTGGAATGCGTTGCCTAGGGAGGTGGTGGAATCTCCTTCCTTAGAAGTTTTTAAGGTCAGGCTTGACAAAGCCCTGGCTGGGATGATTTAATTGGGGATTGGTCCTGCTTTTGAGCAGGGGGTTGGACTAGATGACCTCCTGAGGTCCCTTCCAACCCTGATATTCTATGATTCTATGATTAACCTTCTTCAGAACCTTCCTTAAAACTTTGCCATCATGCCTACAAGGAACTGGATAATAGTTAGGTTTGCTGAGACCACTGCTTGTCATGCTGACCAATATTGTCTCACTGTTTCCTTGTGATCTTCCATCTGTCTATATCCCTCTGGTGTCTCTTGCGTTATACGTGTAACCTCTCTGGGGCAGGGTCTTTTTGTTCTGTGTACAGTGCCTAGCACAATGGGGGCCTGTTACATAACTAGCATCCCAGACGCTGTGGTAATACTGTACTGTAATTAATAGTAACAATAGAACTCAATGACAAAACTCCCACTGACTACAATGAGGTAAGGATTTCACAGTAAAGTTTTTGACTCAGCCTGCTAATTGTGCACACAGCTATTCTGTGTAATGTATTCTGTGTTCCTGTCACTGTTACTCTCATCTCTTCCTCCCCTGCACTGGTTCCTTGTTTATGCTGTTATACTAGGGTTGCCAACCCTCCAGGATTGGCCTGGAGTCTCCAAGAATTAAAGATTAATCTTTAATTAAAGATTATTAGGGCTGTCGATTAATCACAGTTGACTCACGTGATTAAGTCAAAAATATTAATCGCAATTAAAAAAATTAATCGTGATTAATCTCACTGTTAAACAATAGACTATCAATTGAAGTTTATTAAATATTTTGGATGTTTTTCTATATTTTCAAATATATTGATTTCAGTTACAACACAGAATACAAAAAATGTACAATGCTCACTTTATATTATTTTTTATTACAAATATTTGCACTGTAAAAATGATAAACAAAAGAAACAGTATTTTTCAATTCACCTAATACAAGTACTGTAGTGCAATCTCTTTATCATGAAAGTGCAACTTAAATATATAGGGTTTTTTTGTATAACATAACTGCACTCAAAATCAAAACAATGTAAAACTTTAGAGCCTACAAGTCCACTCCGTCCTACTTCTTATTCAGCCAATGATTAAGAAAAACAAGTTTGTTTACATTTATGAGAGATACTGCTGCCGGCTTCTTATTTACAATGTCATATGAAAGTTAGAACAGGCATTCGTATGGCACTGTTGTAGCCAGCATCACAAGATATTTAGGTGTCAGATGTGCTAAAGATTCATATGACTCTTCATGCTTCGGCCATTGTTCCATAGGACATGCTTCCATGCTGATGATGCTTGTTAAAAAAATAATGTGTTAATTATATTTGTGACTGAAGTGCTTGGGGGAGAATTGTATGTCTCCTGCTCTGTTTTAGCTGCATTCTGCCATATATTTCATGTTGTTGCAGTCTCAGATGATGACCCAGCACATACTGTTCATTTTAAGAACACTTTCCCTGCAAATTTGACAAAATGCAAAAAAGGTACCAATGTGAGATTTCTAAAGATAACTAGAGCGCTCGGCTCAAGATTTAAGAATCTGAAGTGCCTTCCAAAATCTGAGTGGGACGAGGTGTGGAGCATGCTTACAGAAGTCTTAAAAGAGCAACACTCCATTGCGGAAACCACAGAACCCAAACCACCAAAAAAGGAAATCAACCTTCTGCTGGTGGCATCTGAGTCAAATGATGAAAATGAACATGCGTCGGTCCGCTCTGCTTTGGATCGTTATCGAGCAGAACCCATCATCAGCATGGACGCATGTCCTCTGGAATGGTGATTGAAGCATGAAGGGACATACGAATCTTTAGCACATCTGACACCTAAATATCTTGCAACACTGGCTACAACAGTGCCATTCGAATGCCTGTTCTCATTGAATCATAGAATATAAGGGTTGGAAGGGACCCCAGAAGGTCATCTAGTCCAACCCCCTGCTCGAAGCAGGACCAATTCCCAGTTAAATCATCCCAGCCAGGGCTTTGTCAAGCCTGACCTTAAAAACCTCTAAGGAAGGAGATTCTACCACCTCCCTAGGTAACGCATTCCAGTGTTTCACCACCCTCTTAGTGAAAAAGTTTTTCCTAATATCCAATCTAAACCTCCCCCACTGCAGCTTGAGACCATTACTCCTCGTTCTGTCATCTGATACCATTGAGAACAGTCTAGAGCCATCCTCTTTGGAACCCCCTTTCAGGTAGTTGAAAGCAGCTATCAAATCCCCCCTCATTCTTCTCTTCTGCAGGCTAAACAATCCCAGCTCCCTCAGCCTCTCCTCATAACTCATGTGTTCCAGACCCCTAATCATTTTGGTTGCCCTTCGCTGGACTCTCTCCAATTTATCCACATCCTTCTTGAAGTGTGGGGCCCAAAACTGGACACAGTACTCCAGATGAGGCCTCACCAATGTCGAATAGAGGGGAACGATCACGTCCCTCGATCTGCTCGCTATGCCCCTACTTATACATCCCAAAATGCCATTGGCCTTCTTGGCAACAAGGGCACACTGCTGACTCATATCCAGCTTCTCGTCCACTGTCACCCCTAGGTCCTTTTCCGCAGAACTGCTGCCTAGCCATTCGGTCCCTAGTCTGTAGCTGTGCATTGGGTTCTTCCGTCCTAAGTGCAGGACCCTGTACTTATCCTTATTGAACCTCATCAGATTTCTTTTGGCCCAATCCTCCAATTTGTCTAGGTCCTTCTGTATCCTATCCCTCCCCTCCAGCGTATCTACCACTCCTCCACTTTCAGGCGAAATTGTAAACAAGAAGCAGGCAGCATTATCTTCTGCAAATGTAAACAAATGTGTTTGTCTGAGCGATTGGCTGAACAAGAAGTAGGACTGATTGGACTTGTAGGCTCTAAAGTTTTACATGGTTTTATTTTTGAATGCAGGTTTTTTTGGTACATAATTCTACATTTGTAAGTTCAACGTTCATGATAAAGAGATTGCACTAAAGTACTTGTATTAGGTGAATTGAAAAATACTATTTCTTTTGTTTTTTACAGTGCAAATATTTGTAATAAAAATAAATATAAATGAGCACTGTACACTTCGTATTCTGTGTTGTAATTGAAATCAATATATTTGAAAATGTAAAAAACATCCAAAATATTTAAATACATGGTATTCTATTATTAACAGTGCGATTACTCATGATTAATTTTTTAAACCATGCGATTAATTGTGATTAATTTTTTAAATCTCTTGACAGCCCTAAAGATTATGTCATGTGATTAAATCTCCAGGAATACGTCCAACCAAAATTGGCAACCCTATATTACCCCGACCTGTCACATCTTGTCTCAGACACCAGTCCTGTAACCTACAACACACAGGCAGACCACTGAGCTTGCATGGAGTACCACTGAAGTCCACAGGGCTTCATGCTGGCACACGTGTCTGCCAACATAGATCCAGTTGCAGGATCAGGGCCATAGGGTTATAAAATCTTTGGGACCGGGACTATCTCTTACTATGTGTTTGAATAATAGCACAGTGATGCCTCAGTTCCAATTGAGTTCTCTTGGCATTACTTAAATACATGTTATTTTTATTATGATAATGACTTTGCAATTGGATAGAAAATATTTTAATGCTTTAAAATTTTTCGTGGAGATTCTTACCTCAGCAAAGCAAATCAAAGCTGCTAACTTTGAAATAGCAGGATACTGCAAAGCTCTGCAGTTTGTCCCTGTAACACCCCACACTTGTAAACTTAAAGAAATTTTAAATGAAGCAAGAGAGAGCATTTTCACTATTCTGTTACTTAATTTTTCACTAGTCTGTTACAGTAATTTACACTTTACTGCTTAGATATTGTAATATCTCCACTGGTTATGCATGCATGCTAGCAAAATGGTGTTTCTTTGTTCTATATCCACTCATTCCTTGAAGTTCCAGGAAGCGTGACACTGAAATCTCATCTCATATCAGGTTCCCTAAAGATCTGTATGAGGAAATGATCAATAAAAGGCCCTCTGAGGAACTTTAACTTCAGTTTATTATCTGTCATATTAATCTATGGAAACGGAGAGAATGTTGCATGTTTATGGTACAGTCATCTAACAGCTGTAGTTGCAAGCTGAAGATATGTGAGGATTATTATTTTTTGTAATATTAAATCATAGTTAGTTTGTAACCTAGGCTCCCAAAAAACTCATAAAATAAGTAGGAAGGCCCCACCTCTTTCATTTTGTAACTCCCATCGAGACAGCAATACAATATTAGCTATTTGTGTGGAGGATTAACAGTAAGTAAAACAAATGAGACCATACCATGTTTCATAAGTACATAAGTATGGCCATATTGGGTCAGACCAAAGGTCCATCTAGTCCGGTATCCTCTCTTTAGACAGTGGCCAATACCAGGTGCCCAGAGGGAATGAACAGAACAGGTAATCATCAAGTGATCCATCCCTGGTGCCCATTCCTGGCTTCTGGCAAACAGAGGCTAGGGACACCATCCCTGCCCATCTTGGCTAATAGCCACTGATGGGTCTATCCTCCATGAATTTATCTAGTTCTTTTTTGAACCCTGTTATGGTCTTGGCCTTCACAAGATCCTCAGGCAAAATGTTCCACAGATTGACTGTGCGTTGTGTGAAGAAATACTTCCTTTCATTTGTTTAAAACCTGCTGCGTATTAATTTCATTTGGTGACTCCTGGTTCTTGTGTTATGAGAAGGAGTAAATTTCTTATTTACTTTCTCCATTTGATGCTTATTAACTTTTTCCATTCAATGTTTCATTTCCATTTGATGCACATTATCATTTTAAGACTACATTGCACAGGAAATATTTTAAAATGAATAAACCTTACCGATAAGTTTTACTTTAGAATATACTGCAGGTAAAACAAGTGTCAGTCATTCAGCCTCCAAAGATTGCATTAAGCCACAAGAGACCATGTTTTTGCTGTAACTCTGTTTTAAATCAACAGGACTATTATACTGAAGCCAGAACTATAATCCAGTGAAACTCGATACAGTTTTGGAAAGCTGCAGAAGGCATTAGAAAATACTTTGGGGGGTTGAGAAAGAGATCACTTCATCTTTAGACAAAGTCAAAATCTGTATTGTAAACATTTTAAATGATAGTTAAGAAATAGCTTTGGGTGGGCTGATGCGTTACCCTTTTCAGCCAAGTTTCTTAAACTGATAAGGACTTGTCTACATGAACTTTTAGTTTGTGGCAACTTGGGGTATGAATGTACCTCAACTAGCTTGCCATGCACTAACTGTCCTGTGAACTCTGTTGACACACACTAACACTTAGTTAGCACACTTTGATCTACCCTGATTTGAATTGGGACTAGATTAATGCACACTAATGAACTGTTAGTGCATGTCATCAGGGTCTGCAGGGACAGTCAGTACTCAGCAGGCTAGTGCAAAGTAGATTGCCATAAATTAAATGTTTGTGTAGACCACTTTAACTATGTGGTTCTGTGCAGTCCTATGCTGGTATAGTCAAAGTCGCACAACTCCCTGATGTGGATGCAGTTATACCAATATAAATGTGCTTATACCAGTTGTAGCTTATTCCCATATGGGAAAGGAAATAAACTATATGAGTATAAGGCACCTTTATACTGGTATGTCTGCATGCACATTAGAGGTTGTACTGTTATTATTTTGGTTAAAATCACAATCCTAACTGCCATAGTTATACTGGTACAAGATCTTTGTGTTCACCAGGCCTAATATGGCAAGTGAGAAATCTAGCAAGCAACGTGCTAGCCCGTTTGTTAAGCCCCTTGTCAGCAACTGTCATGCAATATTTCAGTCAACATTTCAGAAATTGAACAACAATATTTTTTAGAAACTGGATGACAGCAGAATAATAGCTCCCTTGTTTAAAATGGTTCGGTTCCCCCCCCCCAGGGGCTTTCTCCCCCTCCCCTTTGTTTCTTTAATAAAAAATGAAGGCAGTGGTCTTGTCCATCTTGTGACTTCTTGACAAAGCACATACTGTCTAGGCATATTATCATCAAAAGTCCAGTAGAATCATCATCCCACTTTGCTGACTGTCCAGGCTACCAGCAAGGCTGAATTCCAGGTGTCCACATCCTGGAATGCACTGGAGTTTGCGGGGGGTGAGATAGGGAGAGAGATCTAGCCTGACGTTAGAGATGTCTGCTGCAGGTTCCTGTAATGGCACACAGGGTCTGAAGAGTGAAGATGAAATAGGGTGACTAGAATTCATAATTTATAGGGACAGTCCTGATTTATATAGGTTCTTATTACCCCTGTCAAGGTTTCTTCTCCACTCTGAACTCTAGGGTACAGATATGGGGACCTGTATGAAAGACCCCCTAAGCTTATTCTTACCAACTTAGGTTAAAAACTTCCTCAAGGTACAAACTTTGCCTTGTCCTTGAACCCTATGCTACCACCACCAAGCATGTTAAACAAAGAACAGGGAAAGAACCCACTTGGAGACGTCTTCCTCCCCAAATATTCCCCCAAACCCTATACCCCCTTTCCTGGGGAAGGCTTGATAAAAATCCTCACCAATTTGCATAGGTGAACACAGACCCAAACCCTTGGATCTTAAGAACAATGAAAAAGCAATCAGGATCTTAAAAGAAGAATTTTAATTATCGAAAAAGTAAAAGAATCACCTCTGTAAAATCAGGATGGTAAATACCTTACAGGGTACTCAGATTCAAAACATAGAGAATCCCCCTAGGCAAAACCTTAAGTTATAAAAAGACACAAAAACAGGAATATACATTCCATTCAGCACAGCTTATTTACCAGCCATTTAAACAAAAGGAAATCTAACACATTTCTAGCTGGATTACTTACTAACAAGTTCTAATACTCCATTCCTGTTCTGTGCCCGGCAAAAGCAACACACAGACAGACAGATCCCTTGTTCCTCCCACCTCCAGCTTTGAAAGTATCTTGTCTCCTCATTGGTCATTTTGGTCAGGTGCCAGCGAGGTTATCTTAGCTTCTTAACCCTTTACAGGTGAAAGGGTTTTGCCTCTGGCCAGGAGGGATTTTATAGTTCTGTATACAGAAAGGTGGTTACCCTTCCCTTTATATTTATGACAACCCCCACCCCCTGTCCCGATTTTTCACACTTGCTGTCTGGTCACCCTAAGATGAAATCACAGAGGCCATACTGTTCATAAGATTTGAGAGCCACATTAATACATTAATACTGTAGCCCATGAAAGCTTATGTTCGCATAAATTTGTTCGTCTCTAAGGTTGCCACAAGTACTCCTGTTCTTTTTTATTAATACTTTGGATTTTTATAGAACCTTTCAGTAAATAATATAAAATATAAAAATACTGTACAAAACAACAGCCCCATGAGATACTCATTTTGCTGAAAGGGATATTGAGGCACAGAAGTTAAGTGACTTAGCTAAAGTCACAAAGAATCAGTGGCAGAAACAGTAATATAAATGAGGTACCCTATTTCCCAGTTCTCTGTTCTAATTATTATATCACATTGCCTCCCTAAACCACAACAGATTACAATATAAACATCTTTCACAGTTAAAGTGGGTTTAATGTGCACTCATTATCAGTTATGAATAAGGTAAATTCGCGATGAAAGTATCCTTTTCCTGAGACATTCCTGTGACAATTATTTTACTTACAGTAAAAAAACAAACAAACCGTAATGCAATACCTTTAAAAAACATTGATACAAAAACTATAAACATTATGACTTTATAAAATACTTTGAGTAGACTCAGAGGTGGCTGCATTTCTCTGCGGAATGAATAACATTGTCTTTTTCTTCCAATCCACAGTTCTGGCCTTTTTAGCATGCATGAATGGCATGGCCTCCTCCTTTCTGGGTGATTCTGTCTGGCTCTTTTAAGTGTTAACTACATCTGGTCAGATATTTTGCATCCGAACATTGTTTGACAGTGGCCATTTTTCATTGAAAATTTTCATTTTGTTTGATTAAAAAACCAAAAATAAATAAATTTATAACTGAAAACGTTTCACTTCCTCAAATTGGTCAGCTTTTCGATGAAAATCTGAAAAATGTTTTCAGGGAATTTAAAAAAAAAAAGAGTTTTTCTAAAAATTTCCTGCAAAAAAAATAAATAACTGGCACTTTCTGACTAACGCTAGTGCTAAGTGACTTTAACTCTCATTGATAATAGGTACTTAGCATCTCACAGAATTGGTCTCTTAGAGTGAAATCCTTGCCATTGACTTCAGTGGGATTAGGATTTCACTTTTAGGCCCTGATTCTATGCCCGTAGGCAAACATGTATGCATGTGTTTAATTTGACTACTATTAGTGCTATTGATTTCAACAGCACTAATCAGGGCTTTAGCCTGTAAACTGCTTGGGTTCAGAGTCTTATTGTCCTATAGATTTGTAAAGCACCATGTGAATCATGGTATTATATGAAAAATTGAATGATAGGAGTAGTTAAAAATTCCACATTTTTGAAAGATCCTGCCGTTTCCAGTGATATTCCTGACATCTATAATTGGAAATTAACCTTTAAGTGGTGGAATCCTTCAAAACTATAGAACTCTTATGTGTGCCAAATATAACTCTTGTCTGTTTTCATACAAAAAAAAATTATTCCTATGGATAAAAAGGCCCAGGGAGGGAGAAGCATAAGCATAACAGTCTTATCATTCTGGTTTGCCTTGGCTGGTTCTGGTAAAGTTCAGTATCCAACACCATAGTGTCTAAATGCCTGAGTCTCCATAGTTATCGGAATTGAGCTGATTGCTGCTATCCTCTGTTATTTCTTCTTTGACTTTCCAGTGTAGGGCCTGATCTAATGCCCACAGAAGTCAATGGAAAGACTCAATGAGTTTTAGATCGGGTTCTTAGGTACTTAGCATCTGGTTGAATAGTCAGTCAGGCGCCTGCCTCATTACCTATCCCTTTTCATCTTTTCAGACATAAGAAGCAAGTGAGTTAAAAGGGGAATTAACTCCTTGCATATTGGTATATTTGAACTCTTTCAGTGAGGTATTATTATCATTTTATTTTTCATTTATTTACTCTTTATTTATTGGCAGGGTATCAGCAGATGTGAAAAAATGTATGAATTTTACCCACTGGAGAAATGAACCAATTGAGTAGAATACAGTGTCAATATTGTAGCATCTGCTACCACAAAGAGAAGCCTAAGTCCACCGCAATTGTAATACACCCCTTTTTTTCTCTGTAGGTCTGTCAGTTTGTGGTTTCTGTGAATGGACTCAATGTTCTCCATGTGGACTACAGGACAGTGAGCAATCTCATTCTGACTGGCCCTCGAACTATTGTCATGGAAGTGATGGAGGAATTAGACTCCTGAGAAGGAAATTTCCTCGCTGGAAGCTGTGAATAGAAATAGAAGAATCAGTGCAAAGCCAAACAACACAAGGGGGCGAAACCTTGCCTTGTCTAACTAGATTATTTTGTCTTTCAGGTGCTTTCCCCTTCAGTTTAACAATCGTAGCTGTGATTCATATGCTAAGAAGTGAACAGTATATACCATCATGTTATCATTTAGGACCTGATCCTGCAAACTGTTCTGCTGAAGACAAGGACCAGGTCTTTAGTTGTCAATCCAGCTGTATCTGTTGGGATGGTATCCTGCTTAAAAGGCTGCAAGTAACTTCCCTTGCCATTCAACCATGTGATCACAATACTTGAAAAGAGGAATGTTTGGTAAGGACTTTCAATATGGTTGGCATGGCATATGAATGTTAGTGTACTCCCCTCCGTGTAATACAGATGTGTCCAAAGTGCGGCCCCAGGAGAGCAGCTGCCTGCTTCTGCTCCCTCTCTCTGATCATAGAGCAAAGAGAAAGGTGATCAACTTCAGGTGTTTATTGTCAGGGAATTCAAACAAGTAGCAGACAACATTAAAATTCGTAGATATGAAAAAAAGTGTGTGCCTTTCTGTGGAATGCACTGAGTTTCCAGAGCTGGGTAGCCCTATAAAAACCTGCAGCAATTGTTCTACGAAGGAAAATACAAGAACACACAAATGTTATGGAGGTGTGCATTAATTTTTCATTTTGAAAATATGGCCTTTGAAAACCAGACCTCTTATCTAGATGTCTAAGTACAGATTTAGGAGCCCAAGTTTGAAAATTTTGGGTCTATATATCTTCTGTCTAAACTACATGTGGCTCTTAGTCTCCTGGTAACTTGTCGATGTGGTTCTTTCCACAAAGCCTGGATATCCCTGATATCAGAAGAATGATAACATGTTAGAGAGCCGAAGTCAGAGAATCACAATGTTAGCATTAGCATTGAAATATTTAGTAGCTTGGATATGGTACAGTACACTTCAAATTGAAGCAATGCACTTGAATGTGTCTTTGATTATCAGCATTTTCAAACCATTAAATGCTTGAAAACTACAGATGCATCACATAATTTACATCTGATGCATTAATAACATGTTGTATTTAACTGACTCTTCCTCATTTTAAAACCAAGCAGGAATTTTTGTTGATGAACTTGTGAAAAAATATTTTTAAAATGTATAGTTGAATGATATACTTTACTGAATCTAAATTGCTTCTCAGCTCTATGATATCTGGCGTGCCATAGGTCTCTCAAACTGAGATTAATTGAATGTATACAGTCTTGTTCACAAAACATAAATATGTATATCTATAGATTGTAGGCATTCTGGTACTGTTCAGTTTATATACAGTAATACTTTTTAAATTAAAAAAATGAATGCTTGACCTTCAGTGCGAGAATACCCAAAAGAATTAACTACCTATTTTTGGTATTTTTCCCTACTAAGAGCGTTGACTATGTTTATATTAAGGAATTGGCCTCATCACACATTCTTCTTGCAGTATGATTTTCACTCACTCAGATATTTGCACAGGCTTGATCAAAGGAGTGGTAAGACTTCGAGATTATATGAGCTTGCAACGTCAAAAGTGAAATTGTATGTTTGCTTATTTTCTAAGCATGGCCAAAAAACTGTATTTTATGACTTACAATAAAAATTCCTCATAATTCCTTCATGTTTACCAGTGCAAGAAGATCTTAAATGCAGCTGAGAATACTATCGCTATACTAACCCTGTATAAAAGCCTTTTTGGGGCGGGGAGGGGGGAATTCTTTTAATGTGTCACTTTGTATCACAGTTGCTTATCCCTTATATTAACATAGCTGAAGAATGCTTGTACACATCTAGCACCCCCAGCAGACCTCACTAATGTATTGGTAGTTCCATAATGCTAAGTGCAACTAAAATAAATAGGTTGCTGCAAAAGGGTTCAAACATACTAAAATTTCCATACTGCATAATGTTATGTGATATGGCATTAATGTAGAGAGCATTTAGGGCTTTGGTCAGCTTCAGATGAACTTGATTAAAAGGAGTAAGATAAAGTCCCAGAGAAATTGCTAGTGTGCTATAATAGCTGCGATTCAGTGTATATAGGAAGGGTAATGCTTCCCCAAATACTTCTAATTTGTTATATCCTTTACTTCTCTTTAAATCTAACTTCTAAATATTAGGATGGGTTAACTATTAAAATACAAAGGGTTCTTTTACAGACAATGACTAGCATTTTGTTAATATCAGCATGGGACTTGTATTTTATGTCTCTTGATGTAGTTAATATGTTGCTACCACTTCCCTGTATCCTCCAGGCAATTATGAAACTGGTTCAGAATTTAGTTTCATAATGAAATACAGAGAGCTCTTGAGACCTTAGCAAGAAGTGAATGCAGTGGGGAAGAAGGGGAGCTTTGTGCATATCATTATAGAATACGGCATTTTGATTCATGAGATACATTCGTTTCTGTTGCAATTTGAATGCCCTTACTTGCCTGCCATTTCATGGCAATCTCCATATTGTTTTCTTAGCTTGATTTGTGATCCAGATTTGAATAACTTCTTTCCCTCTTCTTTGTTGCTGAGATGTTTAAAATTATCTACATATTTGAGCTGTGCAATTTCTTAAAGTTATTTGTGAGATTTTTAAAATCATAACTGTGATATGTATCATCTCAGATTAGAATGTGATCTAGCTTCACACTGTGATGTGTTTCACATCGCACTCCCCGTCAGTACCTGGCCTGTGCTGAGGAAGCTAATGATCCAACCAGCGGACCAAATTCGGTGATGAATCCTGGTCACGTGCCACCTGAGACACGTTGCGCAATTGCGCATACTTTAAGAAAAAGACTTACACTGAGTGACATCCTGGCCCCATTGAAGTCAATGGCAAACTCACATTGACTTCAGTGGGCCAGGATTTCACCCATTATATAAAACCTTTCTCCATGTGACACATCATTGAAATTGATGGGATTATGGAACTGGCAAACATGAGTAAGACTAGCACAGTCTGGCCCACAGCAACTAACATAGAAAAGACAGAGGGGCAGATTGTCACTTGGTATAAACTGCTGTAGCTCAATTGAAGTCAATGGAAGGGAATGGAGCACAGACAATTTATGCCAGCTGAGGATCAGCCCCATTGTATCCAGCAGTGATGCTCAATATCGTCAGTTACTAGGGAAACTTCATAAGCCTTACTGTGAAATACTGAGATATCTCATGCAAACACAAATTTGCCCAACGAGCTAAAATGAAGGTCTTATAAATCTTGTGCAATTTACGGTATTGCTACAGTACAAAGTTAGGTCAATTTTATAGAAGTTGATCTTTAGAAATCGATTTTATACAGTCAATTGTGTATGTCCCCACTAAGCGCATTAAGTTGGCGGAGTGTATCCTCACTACCGTGGCTAGCGTCAACTTACAGAGCAGTGCACTGTGCGTAGCTATCCCACAGTTCCTGCAGTCTCCACTGCCCATTGGAATTCCGGGTTAAGCTCCCAATGCCTGATGGGGCAAAAACATTGTTGAGGGTGGTTTTGGGTACATGTCGTCAGTCATCCCTCCCTCCCTCCATGAAAGCAACGCAGACAATCGTTTCGCGCTTTTTTTTCTGGGTTACCCATGCAGACACCATACCACAGCAAGCATGGAGCCCGCTCAGCTCACCGCTGCTGTTCTGAGCATTGTAAACACCTCGCGCATTATTCTGGAATATGTGCAGAACCGGGCTAAGAGACGCCAGCATGAGGACGATTGTGATGAAGACATGGACACAGACGTTCCTGAAAGCATGGGCTGTGGCAGTTGGGACATCATGGCGGCAGTGGGGCTGGTTGATACAGTGGAATGCAGATTCTGGGCCTGGCAAACAAGCACAGACTGGTGGGACCGCATAGTGTTGCAGGTATGGGATGATTCACAGCGGCTGCGAAACTTTCACATGCGTAAGGCCACTTTCCTTGAACTTTGTGAGTTGCTTTCCCCTGCCCTGAAGAGCAGGAACACAAAGATGAGAGCTGCCCTGACAGTCGAGAAGCGAGTGGCTATAGCCCTGTGGAAGCTTGCAGTGCCTAACTGCTACTGGTCAGTCGGGAATCAGTTTGGAGTGGACAGGTCTACTGTGGGGACTGCTGTGATCCAAGTAGCCAATGCAATCACTGACGTTCTGCTATCAAGGGTAGTGACTCTGGGAAATGTGCAGGTCATACTGGATGTCTTTGCTGCAATGGGGTTCCCTAACTGTGGTGGGATGATAGACGGAACACATATCCGTATCTTGGCACCGGACCACCTTGTCAACCAGTATATAAACCGCAAGGGGTACTTCTCAATGGTGCTGCAAGCACTGGTGGATCACAAGGGACGTTTCACCGACATCAACGTGGGATGGCCGGGAAAGTTGCATGACACTCACATCTTTAGGAACTCGGGTCTTCAAGCAGTTACAAGAAGGGACTTGCTTCCCAGACCAGAAAATTACCGTTGGGGATGTTGAAATGCCAATAGTTATCCTTGGGGTCCCAGCCTACCCCTTGCTCCCATGGTTCATGAAGCCATGCAGAGGCACCCTGGACAGTAGTAAGGAGCAGTTCAACTATAGGCTGAGCAAGTGCAGAATGGTGGTAGAATATGCCTTTGGATGTTTAAAAGCTTGCTGGTGCTGTTTGCTGACTAGGTTAGACCTCAGCGCAACCAGCATTCCCATTGTTATAGCTGCTTGCTGTGCGCTCCATAATATCTGTAAGAGTAAGGGGGAGATGTTTATGGCAGGGTGGGAGGTTGAGACAAATCGCCTGGCGGCCGATTTTGAGCAGCCAGACACCAGGGCCGTTAGAAGAGCACAGCTAGGCGCCCTGATCATCAGAGTGGCTTTGATAACCAGTTTCATGACTGACCAGGCTACAGTGTAACAGCTGTATGGGTTTCTCCTTGCTGCAAACCTGCCCCCTTTTTTGATTTTAATTCCCTGTAAGCCAACCACCCTCCCGCCTTCGATCACAGCTGGCAAAGGAAATAAAGTAACTATTGTTTTGAAACCATGCATTATTTCTTAATTAATTAAAAAAAAAGTGAGATAACTGACAAGGTAGCCCAGGTGGGGTGGGGTGTGGGAGGAGGGAAGGACAAGGCCACATTGCTTATTGTAGCCACACTACAAATCAAAACTGAATGACAGCCTTCTGTTGCTTGGGCCATCCTCTGGAGTGGAGTGGCTGGGTGCCTGGAGCCTCCCCCCGGCACATTCTTGGGTGTCTGGGTGGGGAGGCTATGGAACATGGGAAGGAGGACAGGTGGTTATACAATGGATGCAGTGGGGGTTTATGCTCTTATTGGCTTTCCTGCAGCTCCACCAGACGCTTCATCATGTCCGTTTGCTCCCCCATTAGCCTCAACATCGCCTCCTGCCTCTGCTGTTCGCGCTCACTTAATGCTTTCCTGGCCTCTGCCACTGAATGCCTCCATGCATTAAGCTGTGCCCTATCAGTGAGGGAGGACTGCATGAGCTCGGAAAACATGTCATCGCGACTGCGGTTTTTTTCGCCTTCTAATCTGCGATAACCTCAGGGACGGAGATGATAGGGGGAGCATAGAAACATTTGCACCTGGAGGGAGATTAAAAGGGAGAGTAAAATTTAAGTTGATTCACTTCTGGGAACAAAAGGGAGACTGTTTCACAGTGAATCAAGCAATTCACAGCACATGTGCTTTAGGTACAACGTAGCATTTTGCTTTTTATATTGAGCACCTACCAGTATGGTGACACATCACACACAGCTGGGCAACAGAATTCGGTTTCCGGGCAGCCATGGTAAGCCTTTTGGTATGCAGGGTTGGCTTCTTCCGCCATCATAACATGTGGGAATGGTTTCAAACTGCAGCGCCATCCTTTCCCCTAGCAAGCAATGCTGGTTGGGTTTCACATTTAAAAGGAGGGGCTTCAGTTTTCAGGTGGATGCACAGCACACACCTCCCTCCACCCCACCGCATGGCTATTCTCTGGGATGATCCCTTTTAGTCAAGCACAAACAACCCAGCATGAACGAGGTCCTTTTACTGCTCCCTTACAAAAATTCCCCTATTTCAACCAGGTGGCCATGAATGATATCACTCTCCTGAGGCTAACACAGAAAGGTAAAGACCGAATGTTGCTTGAATGCGACCAGGACCATTTGCTGACATCCTTTGTGCTGCAGTGATTCCAGACTACTTGCTACTGGCTTGGCGTGGTAAAGTGTCCTACCATGGAGGACGAAATAAGGCAGCCCTCCCCAGAAACCTTCTGCAAAGGCTTTCAGAGTACCTCCAGGAAGCTTCACGGAGAGGTCCCTGGAGGATTCCCGCTCCATCCCCAGACATGTTAACAGACTTTTCCAGTAGCTGTACTGGCCACAAATGCATCCCAATTCTTCAGGGCAAATCAAACATTAAACACTGTTGCTTTTAAACCCTGTGCTGTAGTTACAAATGTGCACTCACCAGAGGTGCCTTCTCCAGCTTCAGGGTCAGGGATCCCGCCTTGGGAGGGTATTGGCTCCAGGGTGATGAAAAGGTCCTGGCTGCCAGGGAGAACGGATTCACTGCTTGCCTGCTGCACATTCTCCTCCTCCTCCTCCTCTTCCTCATCCACAAAATCCTCTTCCCTGTTGCATGAGACTCCCCTTGCAGGTGTCCACGGACAGTGGTGAGGTAGTGGTAGGGTCCCCACCTAAAATGCCATGCAGCTGATCATAGAAGGGGCATGTATGGGGCTCTGACCCGCAGCGACCATTTGCCTCCTTTGTCTTTTGGTAGGCTTGCCTGAGCTCCTTAACTTTCACATAGCACTGCTGTGTGTCCCTGTTATAGCCTCTCTTCACCATTCCCTGTGTGATTTTGGCATATATATTAGAATTTCTTCTTTTTGATCGGAGTTTGGCCTGCACAGATTCTTCTCCCTATACAGCAATCAGATCCAGCGTCTCCTTTTCGGTCCATGCTGGAGCTTGTTTGCGATTCTGGGGGGACTGCATGGTCACCTGTGCTGCTGAGCTCGCCATGCTGACCAAACAGGAAATGAAATTCAAAATTTCCCAGGGCTTCTATTGTATATCAGGCTAGTGCATCGGCGTTCAAAGTGCTGTCCAGAGCGGTCACATTGGAGCACTGTGGGATAGCTCCTGGAGACCAATACCGTCGAATTGCGTCTGCACTACCCCAAATTTGACCCAGCAAGGTCGATTTTAGCGATACTCCCCTCGCCAGGGAGGAGTACAGAAGTCGATTTTAAGAGCCCTTTAGGTCGACGGAACAGGGTTGGTTATGTAGTCGCATTCTTTTTAAAATCCACCTAATGCGGCTAAATTCTACCTAACCCCGTAGTGCAGACCAGGGCTGAGTGTAGTAAACCTCAAAGATCTTGTGATGAACAGAAGTGTAAAATTAGTATGTACATATACATTCAGCAGGTCCTTTAGAGAAGGTCTTGATGGAATGTTAATATCTGTATAGTGTGCTAGGCAAATTATTAAAATAGTTGTTGAGCTAATTGGAGCATCAATTCAATATGCTGCCATACAGACAATGCTTCCATTCTCTCTGAGTACAATAGGTGTAATTTGTAGGTGTTACTTAAAGGGTCAGATTCTGATATGCTTACTTGTGTTGAATAACCCTTTATTGGGATCACTCATGGAGTAAAGCACTGTTCATAGAAGTGTATCTGAGTCTGACCTTAACTGTGTTAGGGCCCCATAGAAGTTAAAGGTCCAGTGCTCAGAACTGAAAAGAGTCAGCACTTGTGTAGAGCTATATCACAGGGACAACCGAGATACTAATGGGTCCATCCTATCACCTCTTTTTCCATGGAAACATACCTTCAAGGTTTCACTAGTAGAGATTCTTCCCATTCACTGGTACAGATTCCTGGACCCAAAGAAAGCAATTTGATGTTTAAGGGGAGAGTGGAATGGTGGCTGACCTCCTTCTCTATCCACATAGGAATCTGTGTATGGAGGTTCCTTTTGCCATAGATCAAGTAGGAATTATTCTAATTATAGAAATGCTGTAATAATCTTAGATAAAACCATGTGGGTGAATGCTGACATTTTAAAAGGCATCCTTGCTAAGTAAGAATTAAGTAAGAATTAAGTAAGAAGTGGAGAAACTAATTAAGTAAGAAGTGGAGAATTAAGTAAGAATTAAGTAAGAAGTGGAGAAACTGAGGCAGAGAAGTTAAATGATTTGCCCATGGCCACAGAGGGAGAAAGCTTGGGAATTCCTTCCTCCCAGTCAAATGCTTAAGACTGGACCACACCTCTTTCTCAATATGGTGATATCCTGTCTTTTTATAATAATCAGAGCCACCAAAATATCATGAATATTACTATAATTGTTTAAAAGTGGAACAATCTTTCTTCACCTAGCGTGTGACATATCTTATATTTCGTAGGATGCTTTAAAAACAGTGAAATTACAAATACAGTCCTTTTTTTTCCTGTACATGGACAATGTTCAAATAAAATGTATAATACATAAGAGAAATCTAGAATATATTACAGAGAAATGAATTTAAATATGAAATGACTTTTATAAAAATTTTGTAAATGAAAAGAAAGCTTTATAAATTATTTTATACATTGTTTTAGGCTGAGCCACTAATGCAAAGGCACATTTAAGAGTTTCATAGCACTTAATTTACCTCAAAATCAGATTATAACACAAGACTTTTTTGTGTTAAATTTAAATAGGTAACAATTATATTTGTAATTCTTTAATAATATTTAAAGAACATTTTTAGGTTAGAAAAAAATATCCACCCCAAATTGAGTATCCTGTAAAGCATAGGTAAAGTTATCTAAGTTATATACCTAAACCCATATTGTCAATGGGAGCAGAGAGGGCTCAGCACCTCTGAAAACCAGGCTAATTTGTTATGTACCTCAATATCAATTTAGATGAGTAACTTTTGGGCAGGTACATTGGAAAATGATCACGTACTCTGTACTGTAAGCGGTAGTGTAACATTCTTATAATATCATACTTACCATGACTTCTTTATCTCCACGTCACTGTAGTTCTCGCTAATATACTGTACAATAGCTCTTCGCTGATTTATCTTTGTATTGTGAAATCACCATGGTTGTGTACACAATTTATATTTGATTGGACCCTCGTCTCTTTGTTTATTATTACAACATGCTCAAGAATGATCATCTCAGAAGGGTTCATGCAGAGGGGCTTTCCATGGTGTTGGGGACAGGGAAAGTATGCAGGGAAGCCTGTGTTCTTCTCCTTACAAAGCTTTATGGACACATTTAACAGGCTTTTCTCTCCCTTCACCCCTCTCTTTGCCTAATAGTAGAAAACTTATTTAGTCCATAATTCGTACCTTCTGGTTCCAGCCTTAAAATGAGTGCTTGAAGCTGTTAGTATTGTCTGGCTTCTCTGACATTCAGTGTTCTGGTTTTTGACTGACTCTTCATTGTGAGTAAAATTAAAGAATGGCCATTAACCTATGATTGCTGCTGAAATGTCATGTAAACAGCTATCGAATGATGTGTCATATGCATAATATAAAACCTGAAACCTAGATAGGAGAATAAAATTGAACCTGTGTATTATAATATAGCAGCACATTGATCCCTGCTGTAAGAGAGTAGTGCACCCACTTAACACCTGATCTCAAAATGTCATATGAGCTGTAGGTCACACATAGGTTTTGTGTGGTCATCTGTAATGTGAGAGGTCAAAAAAGTTTGTTCCTCTTTTCCAGTCCATTAGGTGCATGGAAAAGAGCCCAAAAAACCTAGGCAACCGAAACATACATAAATTCTTAGGTCTGTTCCCTCATGTTTTGTTGCACAATATTGTTAAACCATCAGTTAAAGGTCTTGCTCTCTCTCATCCTTGCTGGAGCACAGCCTCAGCACCTGAGTTCTAACTGCAGTAAATTATGAGCCATAGGGATGCTCCAAAGCACTACAATGCAGCATTGCTGAACCGAGTGGGGCTGCAGAAGAGTGATTGCAGAAGTTAGTCTTTAGAGTTAATTTTTTCCTCTCCCTCTTTGCTTTTGTAATACTCGCTTATAAACAAAGTAGTTTTCTCCCCCATTTCATTCTGTTCCATTTAGGAACCATGGGCATTTCCATCCTGTTTTGTACGGAGGTTGAGATTAACAGAACTCTTGTTTACTTTCCTGTTTATCCCAGCATGACTTTGAGAATAAGGGGTCTCACCCTGCTGTCTTTTCTTGGGCAAAACTCCCAATGAGTCTTCCCAGTGGAGTTTTGTCCAAGTAAAAACTGCATTATTATGCCCAGTACTAGTTCACTGCTGCTGAAAATAAACAGCAAACACAAGCCAAACCTTCTGTACAAGCTTACTGTGATTTGGCAAACTTGTTTTAAAAATTCTGTTGGGGGTTGTAAATATAAATCAACAAGAATATAGAATCCAGAGGGAAAGTTTTATGGTACAGTAGGCCAAATTTTTGTCCTATTATGCTTACTTGATAGTATCTAGATGAGAGTATAGCAAAAGTTATACTTTGGTTCTGTGAAGCAGGGTTGTTGTTTTCTAAAATCATAGAGCTACAGACTATTCACTTTACAAAATCTCTTTCATTTATGTTATGGTATATTTAAAACTGCTTTTTCAAATCTAAAAAGTCAGAAATATTGAGCTTTTACAATGTTTTAGTATATTAGAATAAGGGCAAATCCTCACACAAATAGAGGGACTGATTCGACTCCCAGTACAGTCAACGGAGTGTTGCTGTTGATTTCAATGGAAGCTGAAGGGCCCTTCGTTATTGTTAGCCAGAACATAGCTCGGCATGATGCAGAGCAGATCCCGTGAAGAGCTGAATGGCCTCAGCTCACAAGGGGTGCTTAGCAGCTTGCAGGATCAGCCCCCAAACTAGCTGTGTTTTGTTAAATGTACCAGCATCCCTACTGCTTTACACCCAAAGTATTTCTCTAAATGGGATAAAATTGTCTGAAACCTATTTTAAACATTGCAGAATGAAACTGTTCTAGTAGGCAAATATGCAGAATAGGTTTATGGCAGTTATATCATTTTTAATGTTTTCTTCTTTGACTGGTTTGTGTCTCTAGAATCATCAGCTCACCGGCTCACCTGAATTTAAGGGTAAAGTGTTTAGGCTTTTTTTTCCTGCTCATCTACCAGATATTGTAGAAAAAATTAAAAAACAAACCAAAAACAAAGAAAAAAAATTGTACTTTTCTTCCATTTAAATAACAAAGCTTCTAATCTCTAATGTGACTAAAGTGCCATTTTTAAAATGATGCTCTTGAGTTATAATGTGTAATACCAGTTTGCTAGTAAAATCTGCATTAAAAAGCTTTCACTGCTTTATTCAGCATTACTCTATGTGCTTCCGTGGTTGTTGTATTTCATGCATGCTTCTTATGGAGCCTCTTATCAAAGAGTTGTTGTTTTGCCTGCCTTGTGGCAGCAGTCTATGGTCAGTCTCAGACTCCATGTGAATATAAAATCCAGTTGATTTCATGACCTAATTGGCTGGAGACACTATTTCTCTCTTCTGTCTTTGCTGGGATTTTTTTTTCTTTTTTTTTTGGGGGGGGGGGGGGAAGATGAAGGCACAGAAAATATTTTCCTTAACTCTCACTGGAAGACTTGTACGAAAAATGTGAGTGGCCCAAGCTCACAAGCTATCTTACTAAACATTACTATACAGCAATGACAATAATATATGTTGTCATAAGTAAAGGCGAATTGCCCACATTTTTTGAGGCTGACTGATGTCTAATTTCTACTGGTTATCGGTGTTCTGAATAACTCTCTATGTTTTGTAAATTGTAAAGATGACCTGCTGAGTGTGACCCAATGTAGTGCCAGCTTCCTCAGTCTGCAGATAGCCTGAAACCAACATCACAGAAGTGCTAACTTCCTCCATGCATCTAATTTTAATATTAACTCAGAGACCTAATTATTCCAATTTAATTCCAGCATGGTTAAATTGTTTTGCTGCTGATAGTTTTATTGGAAACATCTAGCTAATGTGTTTATCCAATAGAATAGATGAAAAAAGACCTGTCTGGTCATCTAGTCTATCCTCCAGAAGAGCATTGCAGAATTATGCTGTACCACTCTGACCACAGCTATGTGCAGTCCATTTTTAAATATGCCAAAAAATGGGGCTGTCGTCCCTTCTTTCATGAGTTCTGTCCGGCTGTGGAACCGTCTCTTGTCAGCAGATTTTTCCTAATTTATTTTTCTTTTTTTTAAAAAGTTGGTGCATTACTACTAGTTTTACCCCTGGGCTCCCAGGGAGGTAGACAGCTGCTCCCAAGGGAGCAATAAGAGGAGCAGAGGAAAGAGAAGCAGCAGCAGCCATCACTGTCAGAGGTAGAAAGGGACAAAATGGGAGCCATCTGCAGAAGCAGGGCCAGATTAGCTTTTTGTGGGCCCACCACTAAACCTAATTGTGGGACCCCATAAGGAACAATTGTAACAGACAGGAGCTCAACACAGGAGTTGTTTTTGACACAGCACACAGCTATACAGGTTTTATTTACACTGTTTACAAGTTTAAGTTGCAGATGGAGTGGCTAAGGCAAACAGAATACGCACGAGTGTACAAAAGATAAATTATAAAAGAAAATATACAAAATAAAACACAGTGGGTAAAAACAGCTAACAAAAGGCAAAGCTGGCCAAAACACCAGGCATGTGCTGCTCCCACACTAAAAGGGAACCTTCACATTATCTTCACATTTCTCATATGAACTACCAGGGTTTGAATTACATTTTTGTATGAAATTGGGGCGGATTTAAAACATTTTAAAAATATGAAAAATTTAATACATTTTATTTATAGAGTCATTATTTATACTAGACTTTCTAGTCAGGCAGAGAGGCAGAGACTAGGATCAGGACCAGCTGTGACCCCAAAAGACTGAGCCAACCCTCCAAATTTAACCAGACCCACATCCCTCCTCAGAACAATTCCCTCCCCCCCAAAAAACTGGACCAGACCCACATCCGTCCCTTCAACAACCCCCCAGAACTAGACCAGACCCACATCCCTTCCCAGACCAAACCCCTCAAACTGGACCTAGACCTCCTTCCAGATAAGACCCAGATCAGACTCCTCTATAAACCAACCCCTCTCGACCCAATCCTCCCTACTGCTGACCAGAACAGGGCTTCTCCCGAACCTCTATTCCTGAACTGGACTCACCCAAATGCCCAACCAGATCGTTCTTGGCTACCCACTCTGGAGCCATCCCCTGCTGTTGATGCTCCTCTGTTCTCTTCCAAACTGGGCCAGGCCTCACCTGGCTGCAGTTTGGCCAGGTGCAACTCCCGATCAGGCCTGGAGCACAGGTGGGCCAGGGGAGCTCAGGGGGTTGGGGACTCAAATCTCCCCTGGGGGTGCTGGTAGGGGGATGGGGCACTGGGGCTTCAGCTAATCTGGGCCCAGGCCAACGGGCAGTACCTGGTGCAAGGAGCACCCACTGGTCAGGGTGCGTCTCCGCCAGGTGCCACCTCCTGCCCAGCTTGGTCCAGGACCCCCATGCTTCCTGCTGTCCAGCTCAGGCTCTGCATTGGAATAACAGGCCAGGGCGGGGGTGCAGGGCAGGAGAGCCTAGGGTTGCCAACTTTCTAATCGCACAAAAATGAACACCCTAGCTCCGCCCCTTCCTCGAGGCCCTGCCCCCCACTCACTACAGTCTCCCTCCCTCAGTGGCTCGCTCTCTTCCACCCTCACTCACTTTCACTGGGCTGCGTCAAGGGGTTGGTGTGCGGGAGGGGGTGAGGGCTCTGTCTGGGGGTGCAGGCTCTGGGGTGGGGCTGGGGATGAAGGGTTCAGGGTGCAGGAGGTGGCTCCAGGCTGGGTGGTGAGGCAGAGATGTTCAGAATGTGGGAGGGGGCTCGGGGTTGGGGTGCAGGCTTACCTCCAGCGGCTTCCAGTCAACGGCGCAGCGGGGGGGATAAGGCAGGTTTCCTGGCTGTCGTGACTCTGCGCTGTGCCCCAGAAGCGGCCAGCAGGTCCCACTCCTGAGTCCTAGGCAGAGGCACAGCAGGCGGGTCTGCACGCAGCTTTCACCCACAGGCACCGCCCCTGCAGGTCCCATTGGCCACGGTTCCTGGCCAATGAGAGTGCGGAGCCGGTGAGTGGGGCAGGGGCAGCGCATGGAGCCCCATGCCCTTCACCCCCCGCCTAGGAGCTGTACCTGCTGGCCACTTCTACGGCGCAGCACAGAGCCAGGACAGGTAGGGACTAGCCTGCCTTAGCTCTGTAGCACCACCGACCGGACTTTTAACGGCCCGGTCAGCGGTGCTGACCAGAGCCACCAGGATCCCTTTTCCACCAGGTGTTCCAGTTAAAAACTGGACACCTGGTCACCCTAGGGGAGCCGCGTGCGAGCCCCCTCCCGCCAACAGTGCCCCAGGCCAAGCAGGGACCGCGCCATCTGTACATGGGCACCACGAGGGAGCTCAGCTGTCCACATGGCAGCCAGAAAATGCTGACTGGGGCCTGCCAAGCCACACCCCCCCACACTCCACCAAGCAGTATGAGCTGCTCGGGGAGGTGGGTCCAGATACACTGCACGGCCTCCTGCTTGCTGCAAGGCCCGGCGGGGGCCTGGAGTGGTGGAGCTGATGGGCTCCCTGAGCCCTGCAGCTGGCATGAGGCACTGGCATGCTCTGCCTTCAGCTGAAGGACAGCCAGACATCCCCTAGCTCCCCCCAGCCTCTCCCCTGCTGCCCTCGCCACACACCCCACCCAACCTTCCCCTACTACCTCCCAACCCCAGGGAGAGCTGCCAGTAGTAAGGAGAAGGATTCTGGGCCTCTTCCCAAGTGTGAGCCTCGGCCACAGCTCCACCGGTGCCATTATAAACCCGGTACTGTGCAGAAGGGACATGTCAGGATGGTCATTGGTATCATTCCACCACTTTGACCCCTGATAGATACCGTGGCTTTCAGCTGTACTGAAGTATCAGTATGCATCTTAAGTATTTATATGGGCCCCCATCACCATAGTAACAGAGCACATCACAAGCTGTAACACACTGAGCCTCGGTATAAGAGAAGCGTCTATTGTCCCCATTTTGCAGATGAGGACCTGAGGCACAGAGACAAAGCAAGCTTCACAAGTCTGTGGTAGAGCAGAGAATTGAAACCAGGTCTCCCAAGACAGTGTGCTAACCTCTGGACTACCCTTCCTATCTCATTCCTCTTTCCGTTATAGACTTCAACTTCCTACACATGACAAATGAGGCCACCTCATCTACCTCTTCCCCACTTTCTGACTTTGTTGTAGAGAGCCAGCACTCATCTGCATGGTGCTGGAACACATGATTTCTGATACAGTTTGAGCCTCCTACAACCATGAAGGGGTGCCCTGTCTTGACCCTATATGTACAGTTTGGTAAAGATATCTGCTCTGTTTTCCCAGCTCTCTACCATCACTGATGAACCGGCTTCTGAGGCTGATTTCTGTGTGAATATTCTTCTCTCTCTTTCCTTCGTAACAGCTGTTTGTGAAGTCTTGCTTTAAGCTGCAAGAGGCTCCCTCTAGAACCCACGCTGGTGCCAAATTTAATGGGACAAAGCCAAAGCTCAATGTAAATACTCCAGTTCACTGCCGTGAACTTTGGATCATGCCCGGACTCTCCAGAACAGTGTACAACTGTTAACTACAGAATGTGGGAGGATGCTGAGGCACAACGGAATGCCAAATTGCGGAATTAGCTACATGTTGTACAGAGAACTTGGTGTTCACTTAAGCAAGTACTGAAACCACAAAAACAGCCTGCAATTCAAAGAAAATTGTACCTTCTAATGCAGTAAATAATACATTTAGTTGAGGGCTTGATGATAGCCGATACATCTCTTCCGAGTGCAGTAGCAAACATTAGGAAGCCAACAGGCATTTCAAAATAAAATTGTGACTAGATAATTAATTTTGTAAGCGTTTACACTCTCTTGAGTTAAATAGTCAGAACTCACAAAAGAGATAAGCTGACATACATTAAGGTCATATAGTCTACTTGGCTGTGAGAAAATAAAAGGGGAGGTTTTCTCCGTTTGAAAGGAAGTGAATTGCAAATTGCATCCACATCCAACAAAGACTTCTGCATATGCATAATTTTATGCAAGTGAGTAGCTCTGCTGACATCAGTAGGGCCGCTCTCATGCATAAAGCTATGGACCTGCTTGAAGCCCTACAGGACCAAGGCCTCAGATTTGTCTTAATTGATTAAGTAATATTGGTTTATTGTTTGAAATAGTCAAAAGAATAGATGAATGACAACATCCGAATAAAAAACATTTAGGGCCAGCTTCTGCTCATAGTTACACTGGTGAAAATTAGGAATAATTCCACTAGCTTCACTGGCATTATTATCTTCACTCTTGTTTAGACTAGTATAAATGAGTTCAGAATCTGGGCCTGTATTTAACAGCCTGATTGTATCAGGGACAGCAGGAGAAAATGCATATTTAGAGGGAGATTTTGTAAACCTGAGCCGGTGTCATACACAGGATGCAGCCTCATGAGTTTCTTGCCAAGTATTACTTCACAGTGAACAGTGCAGGTACTATGATTTATTCACATATCATGGCATTATAATTTACTCCCGGGAAGAATTAAAAAAAAAAAAAAAGAAGGGTAACAAAAATGGCAGTGGTTGCTTGTTGTAGCTACAGTGCGAATAGATTCTTGCATTAGGTCAGTTGATGTATAATATCACTGTTTAGCATAATCCAAAAACATGACTATTTTAGGAATTTCATTTAACAAAATCTGAGATATTGGAGAGATGCCACAGACCCTGAGCCAGCACTAACAACCAACAGGTGACCCTTGGAGTCAACTGAAACTAGTCTCTACATAGGCACTGGGGTTTGCCTGTTTGTGTCTCAGTTCAGGACCAGTGCTTTTACACACAGTATTTTACACAGCATTTTACAATATGGCCTCTATATGGAACCTAATAAAGATGCCATAAAACCAAATGGTCTGAATTTATTTGCTCTTCCCTGTGGCAGTAACACTGTATATAACTGCAGCATTGTTGCCATGTATCATTTTTAAAATAGGGAAAAAATATCTGAAAGATGCCACACATTAGAGCAACATCCATTTAAGCTGGGTGTGGTTTGGGGTTTTTTGTGCAGGTGTGCCGTAGCTATCCAGTTTTACTTGATGTAAGCAACAATACTGAACTTTAAAGTGCAGTAAAGGTCAGAAAAGTGGTTGTGTAAAACCTTTGCATTCGACAGCTCTGTTCTCATTGTGTATTCTGGGTCATATCTGCAGACCTCAGTGACAAAATATGTTTTTATTGCCTTTTCCTCAATTAGCAGTGCAGAGCAGATGCAGCTATGTGGTCATGAGCTGGAGTCCATTTTGGCTCGTGCACCAACACTAATAGTTAACTAAAGCCAACCTTTTCAAAACTGGCTGCCTAAATTAGGCTGCTAAATACCAGGGCTGCCAATACAAAGTGGCTTATAAGATTAGGGTCTAACACTGATCTTCTATAGCACCCATTAACTTCAGCAAGATTTGTGCTTGCTTGGCTCTTCTGAAATAGACTGGTCCGACCCCACTAAATCAATGAGGGCATGTCTCCCAGCCCGGGTCCACAGACTTGTGCTCGTGCTCTAAAAATAGCTGTGTAGACATTGCAGCTGGGGCTGGAGCTTAGGCTCAGAAACCTGGGGGTGGGGTGTGTATGTAAGGGCTTTGAGACCACAAGCATCAGCTCGAGCTGCAACGTCAAAGCACCATCTACACAGCTGTTTTTAGAGAGCTATTGTGAGCCCTGCTAACACAAGTCTGTGGACCTGGGCTGGAAGTCTTGCTTCCAGAGGCAATGTAGGCATGTCCTGAGAGTTTTGCTATTGATTACAATGGGAGCAGGATCAGATCCCAAATCAGGCCACTTTTATGTAGGTACCTAAACATAGATTTAGGAACCTAACTTTAGGAATGCAGGTTTGAAAATTTTAGGCCAAATTCCATTGGTAGGATCCTTACTGTTGGTGATGATGCACTGACTAGAAACAACCCAGCTTGAGTTTCAGCTCCCGGATTGAGTTTGCAGGGGTGGCTGTTAGAAAAAATAATGGGGGAGATTTTCAAAGACTCAATGTCAGGTAGGAATCTAAATCCCCATTGAAAGTCAATAGGAGTTAGATGCCTAACTGACTGAAGCGTTTTTGAAAATCCTACCTAACATCTTTTTACTTATATATTGAGGACATTTGATATGGAGTTATTGAGAAACAATAAATACAGGGCTCCACAGTGCTATCTTTGCAGAATTATTTTTCAGACTTGAACTGTATTTTAACTTCTGTGGACTTCTATACATTGCCTTTGAAATCGCTGAGTGGTTTTGCACTATCAGCTGGCAATTATGTTTTAAACATGTGCCTATATAAAATGATAAAACAATAGCAAGACCATAGATAAAGTTGTATCAGAGGGTTCAATTTAGTGTGTGTGTGCGCGCATGTGTGTGTGTGTATATATATTTATAAAATAACAACAGGAACGAGGCAAGATCACATTATCTAAAAATCCAACAAACATCGTTCAGCCAGAATTTTCAAACAGCAGCACATGCCTTCATGAGAGCTGGTGACAAGCAACACACGCATCTTTCAGTTCCCATGCCCCAGCCTCTCTCTCTCAAACCATATCCAGTTGTAACCAGTGGGGGAGGGGAAGCAAATTATATGATAGGTAAGATTAGATTAGCTAAAATGGATCTGGCTCACTTTAGGTGAGATATGGAGAAGAAACCTGGATCATGGCTGAGATTTGAAGGTGATTGGCATGGTATGAGAACCTGAGTAGAACAAGAAAGAATAAAATCATGGTTCATCTTGTATCAGTGAATGTGCTTTGTAATTATCTACATGCTAACCCACTCACATACTCTACAGTATTATATCCAACTAAATAACAGAGAGAAAGGGAGTATGAACATATCATTTGTCAGTAAGAGGTCCAAACATTTGCTATCGTGGCACGAACACTGAGTATTTCCAAACCATAAAATATGGCTTTCCAAGCCACGTCATACTTTGTACTTCAAGTACCAGTGGCTGATGTCTTAAGTGTCCCTAACTTCCCCTTGGTGGACTGACCTATTATTATTAGTGTTGTGCTAGTGACTAGAGGCTGCAAGCAGGGATCAGGGCCCCATTGTTCTAGCCACAAAGGAGAGGAGAGACTGTCACAGTTTCAGGGTAACTATACCTGTATCCCCCCTCTGTTGTCCACTCCTGGAGTGCCGATTCACGTCTCAGAACTCCAGCCATCACCTGTCTCTGGGTGGGGACCCCTTGTCTGACTTCCTTCCAACTGAGGTTTTTAAGGCTGCAGAGCCCCCGGCCTTCCTTTGTGATATCCCCACCAAGCTACTCTGCATAAAGGCCAGCACCGGTGCATTGCTCTCTCTCTCTCCAAGGCTTGTGAACAGCAGATCGTGTTGCCAGCAGTTACAAGTTGCCACAGAGCTCTTTCTAAGCAAACACCTTTATTCTTAAGGTAAAAGCAGAGAAAACATAAAAACAACAAAAGTTCCTATTCCCATGCTACACATACCAGGAGACACCCATCCATCTTATGGGGGCTCGATATGCCATAGTCCTTCCAACCCTTCTGCAAGGCCCCCCTTGGACAGAAAGTCCTGTCCATTTGCTGGATCAGAAAGAAGGCTTGAGTGAGTTTAAAAGCAGCTTTTTAAAGCCAAAAACCTTTTCTTTTGTGACGCTGTATGGAATTGTGAGACATTTTATATGATTATTAATACATATAATATATAATTAATATAATAAAATTGCAGTGAATCGTGCCAGATATGCCGTGAAAAGTCTCAGTGAAAATGTTACAATTTGCCAAGTATGATAATCTTGTTTATATGTTTGTATCTCATTTGTATTGTGAGTTATAGATATGTATGGTATATTTGTATTTCAAAACTTGTGCTGTGTTTCTGGGTGACATCCCCAGACAAAATGGCATCAGCACTAAGCCTGCTTGATGGTCCATCAAGGGACATCAGCTGTACAATGAACCCATAGAAAAAGCCAGGGACTACACCTTATGAGTCAGCAAGAGATGTAGGTGCATGCATGCGGACAGAACTCTCAGGCTTTTCCATGCCCGTGTGCTGAAAGTTTGTGTTTGGGACAAAGAAATACAAGCTACATGGAAAAAGATATAAAAGGCAGATCATCATCTCCATTTTGTCTTCAATCCTGCTTCTCAACTCTGGAATAACTTCTGTATAAACTGAAGCACTGAGTAAAGGACTGAATGACCCATCCATGCTTTAGAAGTGTTCCAGAAGGACTTTCAAGCCAGCAAACTCACCAATACTGTTCAGAACCTGATATATGAACTTTGAAGTCTTATGTATGTATCTGACTGCTTTTACCATTTAACAACTCATTTCTTTCTTTTTTCTTTTAGATACTAAAGGACTAGCTGGCAGTGCGATATTTTGGGTAAGATCCAAACTAATATTGGCCTTGCAATGTGGCTGGCCATTTGGGGTTTAGAAGAACATTTTGTATAGTGAACAGAAATTTTAAATAACTTCTTATGTACTGGACCTACGTGCTGATTGGAGCCAGAGAACAGGAATGCAATAAAGGGGGCTATGCGATTTCTTTTTTAGGTTCTTGATAACCAGTATGGGGGATCGGGAGCACAGTTTGTGACTGGTTGGTGAGTCTAACTTCAGTGTTAACCACCAGTTTTGGGGAAAATCTGCTCTCTTTTTTACAGCCTGCCCTGTCCTTGGCATTTTCAGTGAGGGGCTACCTTAGGCACCCCGGGTCACATCTTTGTCTCCTAGTCTCTGGAAAATCGAGCTTGAACCTCTGCAAGCCTCACTAGTGCTGCTACCTCTCTAGAGTTGTTTCATCTGACTGATGCACCTTAATCACTGCCTACAGTTTTTTGTTCCTGGAAGTGCCGTAGTAACCTTCCCCCATGGAGTAAAACACAATCATACATAAACAACTCATAGATGTAATACAATGACCTCTGAAGATACTGCATGGAGTTGCAATATCTGTCACAGGGACATTTCCCTCTAAAATTTAAGGCAGAGCAGGGCAACAATCTTTGTTACCCTGCCTTCTCCCCCCACCCCCTACAGTAGTCTCCCATCAATTTTCAGCCTGTGGTGTGTGGTTTAAGGAAAACTTTATTAAAAGTGTAGCACTATGATTTTCAGTACTCAGGGGGTTCATGGTTTCGATTGCAGGCTAGAGGCTCGGCAAGGAAGCGTATGAGCAGCAGTCAGTTTGCAAACAGACAGCTTAGAGTAATTTGAAGTTAGCTGTACCTGTCTGTTTTAGGGAGCAGCCTGCTTTGCCTCTCTCTGTTTTATCATTCTTAATTCTAAGAAATAAAACAGTGTCAGTTTGCAACCTTCCAGCATGAGTGTTTTATGTTTTTATCTAACATCTCTGTTTGAATGCCCAGAAACATAACATGGTGGATGGGAGGTCAGTCACAGTCCCATATTGTTGCTTTGTACATTATTAGCAGCAGGACAAGAGGAATCAAACTCCTTTGTGGAGCCGGTTCTTCACCCCCCAATTTTGGGGGGCTCTGGCACTAGGCCCAGTACACATAAATCAAACAGACTGTCCCTGCCCCAAGAAGTAATGAAGTTTCCTTTACTTAGTCATGGGAGAGAAGAAAGGGGGCCAAGGGAATAGCTCAAGGCTTCATCCTCTGCCTACAAGAAAGCCAAAAACAGGGAGATGCTGAGCAGGACCCCTGCAAAACTTTAATAATGGGCGTGGGCTGCTTGCCTGTCTGCGGGTAAAAACAGGAGGAAGCCTGGGATACCTTGCAAGGCAAGTGTTAACTTTAAACAAATTGATAGATCAACCTGCCTCAGTTCTCCTCCTGCTCTCTACCTAAGGCTGTGCAGACAGATTGCTCCAACCTCAGGGCTGAATGAACTCCTACAGGCTGCAGGACCACAAGTTGAGTAGGAGAATGAGTGTTCCCGGGAACTGAGCAGAGTGTCCTGTCGAAAGAGGATGCGGACCACTGCTGGCACACAGACAGCTGGACTCTCTCAGGGCAGCTCCAAGGCAAGATGAAGAGCTTGTGTGGGGTTGCATCTGCAGCCTTCCAGGGTTTGGATAGCTTGTGAGCAAGATTTTGGTTGTGTGGGACAATGAAAAGTATTACAGCATCAGATCATACACTTCAATGTGGCATTGTGCTTTTCAAGCTTACATTTGAAATTAAGCGGCATCTTCACAAAAGGTATGTCTAGAGTAAAGTTTGTGGTTTTGGTGTAACTTGAGTTAGCTAACACCTTTGCAAATGTTGACTAGATGCTCCACAAATGCACCACAAACTGTTATATTATAGGTGAATCACAGGGTAAACCACAGAGTCCCAGAACAAATGTTACTAGAGTGTCTAGATTAGCATTTACAAAGGTGTCAGCTAACTCAAGTAAAATATCAATCAATTAACTCAGAGTTAAAATAGGTCCACCAACTAGTCCAGCCAAACTTAAAAAATGAGAGCACTCTCTTATTACAATGCTTTATCTAGTGGAGCCTCACAGGGGTCAGCCCTGGGTCCAGCACTATTCAGTATTTTAATTAATGACTTGGGTAATGGAGTGAAGATTATGCTCATAAATTTTACAGATGACATCAGGCTGGGAGGATGTCACAGGGTCGCTGGTCCCTTTGAGTAGAACTGGGCCCAGTGCCCCTGTGTCAGAGCAAGTGAGCCTAATCCAGACAATTAAATCAGGCTAGGCTACATCTGGGCTGATAAAGGACTGCCAAAGGGGAGGTGGGAGTGATTAGGACAGGTTGTGCCTAGGGAAGAGCAGGCATAGCACAGCATACTGTGGAGCAAAGGTGTTCAGGGAAGCAGGAAAGCAGGCCTTGGGAGCTGCTGCTCCAGGAAGGGAGCAGGGCTGATGAGAACTGGGAAGCTGCCAGGAGCAGGAGCGCCAAAGACCCTGGGAGGGGTGGCCCTGAAACCTAAGAAAAAGGAGTGAGTTCAAAGACTTTTCTCTAGGTATTTTTACCTGCCTGTTTTAAGAGAATAAACCTTCTTAAAGGAGACTGGGAACGGCAGAGACTACTTGGAAACTGGGGAGAAGTCCTGCCCCTTGTCACAGGTACTGGCTTCCTCCTTTTGCCGGGGCCGCTCAACCCTAGGTCCCACCCCAACTCCACCTCTCCCACAAGGCCTCACCTCTTCCCCCGCAGATCCACCCCCTTCCCCAAGTGCACCCTGTCCCTGCTCCTCCCCCTCCCGCCAATGCTGCCTCCACGCTACAGAACAGCTGGTTGCGGCAGGCCCTGGTGGGGAGGAGTTGATTGGCATAAGGCACTGGGACAGAGGGAGCTGGCTGCCAGTGGGTCCTAAGCACCCACTAATTTTTTTCCATGGGTGCTCCAGCTCAGAGCACCCACAGAGTTGGTGTCTATGCCCCTTGTGATATATGGTGGAAAATGTGGGCACCGTGATTGGTCCTGATACAAGAGTGAGGAGAATGTTTGGTACTTCATGAAGAGGAAAACTGAACTGACCCTATCTAGTTTGGGGGCTCAGGAGAAGAGGCAGGAGGTGATCTGCCTGTTTGTGACAGGGCAGCAGCAGCAGCAGATGGCTGAAATATGGGCAGCAACAAGAGTAACAGCAGCAGACTCAGGCCCTGCTCATGCAATTAATGAAGAAGCATCAGGAGGCTCAGTTTACAGCACAACAGAAGTGGCAAGAGGGCCCCTTCCAACACAGAAGTGGCTATAGAAATGATTGGGCCAAGGAGCACTAGCCATGCAGTCGGTGATGGGACCCTGGGCTGGCTGGCGCTGGGCCTACTGAATCTCAGACTGGAAGCTGGTCCTGGGGCCTTCCTCTGAATATTTCAGGGCATGGCAGAGACAGCGGACTGAGACCACATAGGCAGCCCATGTAGCACCGTTCATGGCAGGTGAGGTGCAAATGGCTTACTGAAGAGGTAGTCAATTTTTTTTGGTCAAGGTCCAAATTTCTTGGTCAAGGTATAGTCCAGGTCCAAATCCAGAGGGAAAAAAATGATAATAAGTAAATAAAAATATTTCTTGGTCCATTCAAAAGTGTCTGGATTTGGCCTGCAGTCCGCCCATTGACTACCTCTGGCTTACTGGGAGGTAAGTGATGACCAGGTGAACTCTTATCTGGTAGTGATGGAAGCTGTGTTCGGACTAATTAGGGCTGACTCTTGAGGTACATAGACACTGGATTCAGGTAGAACTATTTCCATGAGGGGCATGACCTTATGTAGTGGCTTAGAAATTATGAGATCTCATGATGCGGTGCCTCTTCCCAGAGAACAGCTCAATAGAGAACCTCCTGGGTCAGATTGTCTTGGAGCAGATCCTGAAGGTTCTGCTGGTGGGAGCACAGACCTGGGTAAGGTGCTTTCAGCTGACTCCAACTAGGAAAGTGGTGGAATAAACTGAAGCCTTCTGTCAGGTGGATGCAGCCAGGGAGGTATGGTAAACTGAGTGGGGCTTAACACAGGGGAAGCTCTCAAGGAGGAAAGACCTTGAGCAACCAAAATTTGTGGGGTGGGGGGACACACAACCTAGAAGGGTCCTGGTTAGCTCTGCAGTCTAGCTGAAACCGTCTTGGGGGTGCACTGGGGGCCCTGTGGCATGCTTCAAGGTGTGGCCAGCCTGGGCACATTACATAGAATGCCCAATCGTGGAATATTATTACCTAGTTTGTTACTACAGTGGGATTAGGCAGTGAGGTCCACTGCAGTGGGGAGGCCTGACCACGGGTCGTACCAGTTAGATTGGGAGGAACAGTGGTTAAGGGACTTATAGACTCAGGTTGTGGACGCACTCCTGTCTGGGAAGATTGGCTGAGGGTAAATCTAGATCAACATCTCCCAGTACATGTCTCATGTATCCATGTTGAGACCCACATTAATTCAATGGCAGAAGCTGACCTGGAAGGTCAGGGTCAGAGAGCTGAACTGTGGGTCAGGGACAACGTGGTCAAGAGGCTGAAAGTTCTGGGGAGAGACTGGATGGGTTTCTCAGCCCTCCTACAAAAGGATACTGTAGAGACCAAACGGAGTAATAACAAGGTACCATGGGAACCCAGACTGGACTCCCCATTAAGCATGCTAGTGTGGGGATTCAAATGGGGCTGCACCAACAAACAGAGGCCCAGATGAAGGGCGAGGGTGGAAACAGAGCTCCAGTATAGGGAAGGAAATGGTGGGTACCTGTTTTATAGCTCCTGTTCTGAGGTCTGGGGCCGTTACAGACCAGTTGGAAGTAACTGAATGCAAGTTACAGAACCTCAAGCACAAGAGAGAACAACTCATGATAGATCTTCAGGTCACCAAGGAAGAAAGAGAACACTTATTCTTCATGGTCCATGACTTTGACTGAGGTAGAAACTTTGTATGTCTTAAGTATGCAGGTACTGTGAAGACCAGGATGGGGAAGATACAACTCTTCAACTACCTGAGAGATGGTTCCAAGAGGATGGTTCTAGACTATTCTCAGTGGTAGAAGAGGACAGGACAGGGAGTCTCAAGTTGCAGTGGGGGAGGTTTAGGTTGGATATTAGGAAAAACTTTTTCACTAGGAGGGTGGTGAAACACTAGAATGCGTTACCTAGGGAGGTGGTAGAATCTCGTTCCTTAGAAGTTTTTAAGGTCAGGCTTAACAAAGCCCTGGCTGGGATGATTTAATTGGGGATTGGCCCTGATTTGAGCAGGGGGTTGGACTAGATGACCTCCTGAGGTCCCTTCCAACCGTGATATTCTATGAGTCTATGTTGCTTGTGCTAGGTAAGGCTGTGGAGGTGACCCTGACCTCACTGCAAGACTCTGAGTGACTGGACTAGGGGGTGTGCTTGAGGGACTGTGTTTGGGTCCCCAGGACTGGGAGAAAACTCTGGAACCTAGCAGGCTTTTTGAAATACTGCAGGGGGTGTTTGTGATATGTTAAAATAGAAGTTCCCAAACTGTGGGCTGTGGCCCAAAGGTGGGCTCTGACACAGTCCTGGGTGGTCCACTGGCAAGGGTGGAGATTGGGAGGGTATGTACGAGCATTGCACCCTCCCCCAAACTGCATCTTTCCATTCCCCTCCCAACCCTGGCCCTTCAGCCCAGCTCCAGGCCACACAACCCTGTCCACTTGGGGGTGGGGGGGAAGAGTCTGGAAGAGAGGGATCTTTTTGAGGGGGAAGCTGGGGTCAGGGGAGCAGCAGAGGCACAGCTGGAAGGTTTCCTCCTCCCTTCCTCAGCATCTGGCTTGTGGGCAGGAGGGGGTTACTATTTTGCAGTTAGGAGTATCGCCCTTCCCCCCCCCCCCGCCCCCATGCACTGAGCTATTCCCTCCATCTCAGTTGCCAGCAGTGGGGTGAGCTGTTTTGCAGTCGGATGTTGGGAGACTCCTCTGCCCAGGGCACTACCTGTCCCCTTCCCTCTCCCATCTCCGTTTTCTGTGCTAGAAGCCAACCCCACCCCCCCATTGCAGGCTGCACACAGTGCCCTCCCCAGTCATACATCCTTCGTCAGGTGGAGCATGAAGCTGCCAGAAGGAGCATCCTCAGCCTGTCACTGGCAACTGGGCTCACTCAGCTATCTTGCAAATTGGGGCTCCCCTGCCAAACCCAGGGTTCCACTGCTCCATATCCCCAAACTTGGGGTTCCTCCACCTCATATACATCAGATCTCCCCAACATGGATGCCCCACCCCTTCCAAAACACTCTTAACTCTTCATATACCACAGTCCACCCCACCCCCTCAACCTCCCATGATCCATCTGTCATCAGTGTCCTCCATCTTGGACCAATCTAGTCTCGGTGTTGGCCTCCTCACCCATCTGCCTCAGGGGTAGGCTGGGGTTCTCTGAGTCTGAACTCCTGCTCTGACTGGGGTAACAGGTTCTGTCTGCTTTCTCTGCCCCCGTCTCTTCCCAGCAGGAGGGGGCGCTCTTCCACCTGCTGCAGGAGAACCAGGCCCAGCTGGGACCGTGGCAGGCCCAGGGCCAAGCAGAATGTGCTGCTCCTGCCACTGGTGATGGGAACACTAAAGGACCTCAGTCACCATCCTCCACCAGTGCCCCTGGGGGGCAGAGGCTGGGGGACATTGCTTATGGTAAGGTGGGGACATGGAGCTTTGGCTCCGTGTTGGGGGTGTGATCAGAGTGTTTGCCCCTGACTGTCAGGGAAGGGATGCTGGGCATCAATGGGGTGCACTGCCTTTGGAGAGAAGGGTTGGCACCTCCCCCAGGCCATAGCACTGAAGGTCCAGGGTGTACCAGCAGGGGGCCAGTACTCACAGGGTGTGTATTAGTAATTTTCCTCAAGAAGTGTTAAGAATGGGTTGCAGTACCTATTGCAGCCACAGGGGAAAAAAGTTTGGGAGCCCCTGTATTAAAAGACTAAGGGGAACGTATTGGTTGGTCTGGGGAAATTTTCAGGTCCAGGAGTGTTATCAAAAATATCTTTGTTTTTTTCCTCCAGAAAAAGTCGTGGGGAGGGGAAAGGTGTGTCACACTGTAGCTGAGCCCAGTCCCTGTGTCCCAGAACAGGTGAACCTGATCCAGCCAATTAAAACAAGCCTATAAAGGGTTGCCAGAGGGCAAGAAGTGGGAGTAACTGGGACACATGCCTGGGGAAGAGAACCTATGGTGGAGTGGCGCTAACTGTTGGGGTGGGTACCTGGAGCAAGAGGACATGTGTTCAGTGAAGCAGCCCTGGGACTACTGTTCCAGGAAGGGAGTAGAACTGACTAGAAGTGGGAAGCTGCCAGGACCCGCAGTGTCAGAGACCCCTGGAAGGGGCAGCCCTGAAGCCTGAGAGAAAAGGAGTGAGTTCAAAAGACTATTTTCTCTCTACTTGCCTGTTTTAAGAGAATTGGTGTGTCTGGAAGCTGGGGAGAAGCCCTATCCTGTGACAGAGGGGTTGCAGGATTTGGAGGATAGGATTAGAATCCAAAAGTACCTTGATAAATTGGAGAATTGGTCTGAAATCAACATAATAGACAACTGCACGGTACTACACTTAAGATGGAATCTTAAGACGGGGGGAATCATATGCCCAACTACAAAATGGGGAATAACTGCCTAAGTAGTAGTAGGTTTCAGACTGGTAGCCGTATTAGTCTGTATCGGCAAAAACAACGAGGAGTCCCTGTGGCACCTTAGAGACTAACAAATTTATTTGGGCATAAGCTTTCGTGGGCACAGAGCTGAGGTGGCTTAGGCTGAAGCTGCAGAGAGCAGTAGCCCTAGCTGAGGCACACTGATGAGGGTCTCCCTACCCAGTACCAAAGCTGTAATCCCTTCAGCTGGGAGAGGTGGTAGAGTCCTTGGAGCAGCCCAAGCAACACTCCACTCACAGGTTGGGGACAGGCCTGTGTGAATTTTTGAACGCTGACAGCCCAGGACAATGAACTGAGTGAGGATCAGGAGAGGGGGGAAGTAGCTAATGCTAGAATGCACTGTCTTGTTAGCCACTCACAGCCAGGAAAGGAAGACTGAGGTTAAGACTTGCCAAGACTCCCTTGGGAGTAGGAGTCTTACCTAATAGATATTGTTGGTTGGTTAATTGCTAGCTTTCCCATGCTTGTTCTGCTGCCCCTGCTGTAAAGAGTTCTTTGTTTTAAACCCATGGACTCAGTGCTTGTGAGTGAGGAAGTACTGTCTCTCAAGGGCACCTAGGGTAGATCATTTTCCTATGCTTCTGGATGGATGGGGGCTTGAACTGATGGTGGTCAAATTTCTAGAAGAATCCCTAGATAAGCAAACCTAGCTCTTTGCTGCTGCCTTGCAGAAAGGTTGTAGGGGCTACAAAGGGAAAGGAGAAAAGAGTGCCTTAATTCCTTAAGCATCTGCACAGTGGCTAGCTACTCTCTCTTGGTATTACCTTTAAACAACAAAAACCCTGCTATTTTAAGATTTTTAACTAGAATTGGCCCTATGCCATGTACTTCAGAGCTGAGCTTCCCCTAAGATTTCCTTTGCATTTGCAGTTGGTTTTGGTTCTGCCTGTTAGATGTGGGTTAGGATAGAAGATCAGAACTGGAGCCAGAGATTTCCAGGGCTCAGGGTGCTTGTTCCAAGCCAAAAATCCCAGAGCCAATCTCTTAAAGGAAGTCTCTCTTTCCTCTTCTCTTAACAGAAACTTTGCTGTGAATTGGCTTTGATGAGCAGAGCCGGTCTTCACGGCCACTGGCCATGGCAGCATTCCTTGTATTCATTCCTTGACACCGGCAATGCACAGCAAAGCACCAGGCGTATTTTTGAAATTAAAGCTTTTAAAAATCAAGGCCCTGTAGCAAATTCCATCAGTGACAGTGCTAAACCTTGACACTCAGATTCTGGAGAGATGGAAGTCTGTTTGGGCCGTGTGACCATAAAAGTGAACGTGGTGTGATGCTGCCCCCTGTTGTTACAACCTTGTGGTGGCTTTTTTTCCCCAAGTTTTTAAACTGAATATGCTTTAAGTCCCCCCCCCCCACCTTTTCAAAACTGTTAAGAAAAATATGGTCTGGTTGGTAGTCAAAACATTTGAAGAAATATCGAGATACATGGGTGTGTTTTGCACAGACAGGAAACTTTTTTAATAAAGTAATTATATTGCATATAAAAATTATGCGCTTATGCAGAAACAGCCATGACATAACATAGATACCACAACACCTCTAGCTAGTTTCCAGACGAGCAAACCTAAAGTCTGGGTAAGTGAGGCTAAGTGGAACTGTGTAAAAGAAAGGAAACAAGCCAAAGTGCAAACATAACTCCTCACAAACACCCCCAGAAAAAGTGGCAGGAAAAATCTGTATCAAGCAAAAGACAGAGTAGTAAACAGCAGTGGGGGAAGACAAGATGTACATGGGTAACATTGCCAAAGAAGCTGGAACTTCTGCTGAAAGAGGAGATAGGACCTTGCTGAGCTGCTGAAGTGGTTTACTAACTGGCAAGTTCCAGAGGGTTTGCCAAAGATAAACAAGGAAAAACTTAAACAACAGAAAAAGAACAAAGCACAATGGGCAGAGGACTTTCAAGAGATGCTGAACAGAACTCAGTAACGTCACCACATCTTCAACAAAATATGGGAGCAGGAAAAGTCTCCGGAACATGGTATTATAGTCAAAATATGTCACTTTTATTTGGTAACTGGCAAAGTGTTACATTTTTAGGGGGGGGCAAAGTTTTCTGCAGTATCCTCTTAAACATTTATATAGGAAGTGGTTGAGGTGAAGCCAAGGGAAAAGCAGGTTGGCTTTTGACCCACAAGATCTTGTCAACCAGATTTTCATCTTAAGAATAATCATCAGAGAGAACACTGATCAGCAAGAACCACGCATCTGCATTCTCTCACCTGTACTGTTTAGCATTTCTATAAGCAGGGTCTGAATGAACTCTCCCCTGACTGCTAGCTGGGGAGGGGGAGAGACTTCAGGAGCAAACTGTATTTACATGAACACACCTACTCTGCATAGGTATCCAGCAGACAGGAGCTGTGTAGCTTCAAGTGATCAACTTTGGGTAGTGTTGGGTTACAAATCACTTTAGCACTGAATACAGGGGTAGTGAAATGTTATCCATGTTTTTATTGTATGAGTAAAGGGAAGCGGAACTGTGCTGAACCTGTTCCGATTCAGGGGATCACCCTCAGTTGAAAGGGACTCACTAAGTAAGAGGTCCCAGCCAGAAGGTATGAACTCTCCCTAAGAGTCCCCAGTCTGGTTTAACCTGTTTCTTTCCACTGTTCAGAGAGAGAGAGAGCTAAATAAGCGCCATGAGGAGTCTTTTCTCTTTTTTGTTATGTAAAATGCTTACTAGAGCTGAAAACACTTGTGGTGGGACAGTAATGCAGGCTGGGCAGAAATGCTAAGAGCTGACAATCACTAAGAGTTGGGTGGACTCTTGAGACTGACTTGCAGAGGTCACAGCAGAGAGGCAGGTGACCAGTGAGCAGAATGGTGGCTGGTGAGGTGACAAGTAAGGTGCCTCCTTCCCCAGGTGAGAGGTAGACTTGCACAGATGCACCTCTGAACTCTGGGTCCTCACTGACCAAGGATGACCACTGTGAGTGGGGTATGGGGAGAGAGCAGAGAGGAGCACAGAAGAGGAACTTGTAGTTGTAGAACTCAAGAACATGAGGCAGAAAACTCTGCCCCACGCACTCTGGGGTGGGTGTCCTGCTCACAGTTTTATCAACCCTGCTTGTGGCGTTTTCCGCTAATTAATTTCATTAAAAGTTTCTTTTCTACCCTCAGACTCTGTGCTTGCAAATAGGGAAGTATTGCCTCTCTGAGGTGTCTAGGGCTGGTGTGTAATTGTCTCAGAGTTACTGGGTGGGGGCTCGAGCCGGTTCTGTGGTATAGTATTGAAAAGGAACCCCTAGATATTGAACCCGGCCTTGGTGCTGCTGGCTCCACCTGGCAGAAGGTTTACATTCTCATTGACTTCATTATGAGAAAGTGTAGATGGCTATGACACAGGCAGTGCCTGACTCAACAACAGTACACTCAGAGATCTAGAGCTATGCTGTCAGCAAAATCTAAGTGACAGCTTAACCAAAGTGCAATAAAGACTGAAATACTGTCCAGTATTGTAAACAAAGATGGAGCTAAGAATTTAATGAAAAAACTAGTTTGTTCTCAATTTTTAAAAATACACAATAAACAAATTCTAAGATGAACATCATTGCCAGTTAAGACGGATTATGTTTTTATCTGCCTCTCTAAGAGGTAGTGCAACCCTGAATGCCCCTGGGAAGCATCACAGGGGGCCTGGTGTAGGTGGCAGGAAATAGAGGTTATTGTTTAGCTAATATGCCAGATAATCTAGATACTGAAGGATTTACAAGTGAGACAGTTGGGAACAAGAAAAGTAAAGCTTAGGGTTTGTTTGCTGTTTGTTTATTTTGGATAAGGAAAATTGATCAAAGGAAACCACCCCCGTGAATAGACTGGAACCATACTCCAAACTGAACAAGGAGCAGTGTGTAGCTTGAGAATTAGACCCTGAAGGGAAAACCATTGAGGAACTGAGATTTTTCACTAATGGTGCAAGAGAAACATGCAGGCACAGCCCTGTGTATAGAGCTGACCAGGCTAGAGATGGTATTCTTGTTGCTTCTCTGAGTTAGCCACCTGTGGGTGGCCATGAAAAAACAAGCAGAAGATGCAAGAGACCATGCAGCCCACTAAAGAGCACTGGAGCTAGAAGACAAAAAAGCACGAAGCCTGAGAAGCAGAGAAAGAAGCAGCATGTTCTGAGCATACTGGACTTCCAGAATGGATCCCTCAGCACATGGGTAATCCTCACCGGGGTCATACAGCTGGGATAAGCTGTACCTGCCATGCAGGGAGACTAATTGCATTGAAGAATATCTAACCATCTTTGAAGGAATATGCATGGTACATAAATCCTTGATGAACAGAGAAAGGCTGTCCTACTCCCCATATTGACTGGCAAAACTCTGGAAGTATTTAATGACATGGATGTAAGTGAGGCGATGAAATATGTTCAGTTCAAGGATTCTGTGTTGAAAAAGGTTTCAAATTACTACAGAGCCCTATCACCTCAAATTGTTAGATAAGACTTAATCCTGCCATGAGTGCAGGAGCCTTGGATAGATGACCTCTCAAGGTCCCTTCCAGTCCTATGATTCTGTGAAATTCAGAAATATCACAAAGGTTGATAAATGAAATCACAGGGAATATGAGCATAAAATGGATAAAGAGCAAAGGGCCAGAAATTCATGACAAGTCAGCCCAGTTAATTGCTACAGAGCAGTTCTTTGAGGTCTGCTCTAAGGAAGTGAAACCTGCTGTGTGAGAGAACTCCAGCATCAGTGGAAGCAGCTGCCTTGTATGTACATATACGCAAAACTTCAGACAATGCAAACTCCTAAAGAGGGAGGGCAGAAATCTGGCCTAAAAGAGGATTCATGGTTGGTTCCCTCCTCTTCCCCATCCCCTTTCTCCCCAGGAACAAAGTACCTGTGCCCCCAGGTCTCCTCTTAGTAACCAGCCCCCAGCCCAAGAGGAAGGCCCAAGAAAGTGTTATGTAACCCTTCTGCCATGTGGAGTTGGCAGCAGTGAGAACTGGGTTCACTATCTAGGATTCCCTCCTCTTAACAACACAAAATAGAACAGGCTCAAGTCCCCACCCAGTAATCTGGCCCCTTTAAGAGGCAATACTTCTCCACTCAAGCACTGAGTCTGCATATAACAAAAATCTTTTATTGAAAGGAAACCCAGCATTATTTGGGAGAAAATACCACAAGCATGGTTCAAAAGCATGTGACCATAAGTACACACCTACCCCACAGTGCATTGGCCAGTGTCCTTTGCCTCAGTTGCCCACCTTGCAGTGTGAAAATCCAAGAAGCAAACATCCCTTTAACAAGACATTCCGCTTTCCTTCTGCTGCACCCCACTCTGTTGGCTGTTCTTAATCAGCAAAGACCCAGAGTTCAGAGGCGCATTCACATGTGTCCACCTTTCACGCCTGAAAAGTGTGGAGGGGGCAAGTGTTGAGTATCATAGAACCATAGAATATCAGGGTTGGAAGGGACCTCAGGAGGTCATCTAGTCCAACCCCCTGCTCAAAGCAGGACCAATCCCCAACTAATCATCCCAGCCAGGGCCTTGTCAAGCCTGACCTTAAAAATATCTAAGGAAGGAGATTCCACCACCTCCCTAGGTAACGCATTCCAGTGTTTCACCACCCTCCTAGTGAAAAAGCTTTTCCTAATATCCAACCTAAACCTCCCCCACTGCAACTTGAGACCATTACTCCTTGTTCTGTCATCAGCTACCACTGAGAACAGTTTAGATCCATCCTCTTTGGAACCCCCTTTCAGGTAGTTGAAAGCAGCTATCAAATCCCGCCTCATTCTTCTCTTCCGCAGACTAAACAATCCCAGTTCCCTCAGTTTCTCCTCATAAGTCATGTGTCCCAGTTCCCTAATCATTTTTGTTGCCCTCTGCTGGACTCTTTCCAATTTTTCCACATCCTTCTTGTAGTGTGGGGCCCAAAACTGGACACCGTACTCCAGATGAGGCCTCACCAATGTCGAATAGAGGGGAATGAGCACGTCCCTCGATCTGCTGGCAATGCCCCTACGTATACATCCCAAAATGCCACTGGCCATCTTGGCAACAAGGGCACACTGTTGACTCATATCCAGCTTCTCATCCACTGTAACCCCTAGGTCCTTTTCTGCAGAACTGCTGCCGAGCCATTCGGTCCCTAGTCTGTAGCGGTGCATGGGGTTCTTCTGTCCTAAGTGCAGGACTCTGCACTTGTCCTTGTTGAACCTCATCAGATTTGTTTTGGCCCAATCCTCTAATTTGTCTAGGACCCTCTGCATCCTATCCCTACCCTCCAGCGTATCTACCTCTCCTCCCAGTTAAGTGTCATCTGCACCATCCTTCACATCATTTATGAAGATATTGAACAAAACCGGCCCCAGGACCGACCCTTGGGGCACTCCACTTGATACCGGCTGCCAACTAGACATGGAGCCATTGATCACTACCCGTTGAGCCCGACAATCTAGCCAGCTTTCTATCCACCTTATAGTCCATTCATCCAGCCTATACTTCTTTAACTTGCTGGCAAGAATACAGTGGGAGACTGTGTCAAAAGCTTTGCTAAAGTCAAGGAACAACACGTCCACCTCTTTCCCCTCATCCATAGAGCCAGTTATCTCATCATAGAAGGCAATTAGATTAGTCAGGCATGACTTGCCCTTGGTGAATCCATGCTGACTGTTCCTGATCACTTTCCTCTCCTCTAAGTGCTTCAGAATTGATTCCTTGAGGATCTGCTCCATGATTTTTTCCAGGGACTGAGGTGAGGCTGACTGGCCTGTAGTTTCCAGGATCCTCCTTCTTCCCTTTTTTAAAGATGGACACTACATTAGCCTTTTTCCAGTCATCCGGGACTTCCCCGGATCACCATGAGTTTTCAAAGATAATGGCCAATGGCTCTGCTATCACATCCGCCAACTCCTTTAGCACTCTTGGATGCAGCGCATCCGGCCCCATGGACTTGTGCTCGTCCAGCTTTTCTAAATAGTCCCGAACCACTTCTTTCTCCACAGAGGGCTGGTCACCTCCTCCCCATGCTGTGCTGCGCAGTGCAGCAGTCTGGGAGCTGACCTTGTTCGTGAAGACCGGGCCAAAAAAAGCATTGAGTACATTAGCTTTTTCCATATCCTCTGTCACTAGGTTGCCTCCCTCATTCAGTAAGGGGCTCACACTTTCCTGGACTTTCTTCTTGTTGCTAACATACCTGAAGAAACCCTTCTTGTTACTCTTAACATCCCTCGCTAGCTGCAACTCCAGGTGTGATTTGGCCTTCCTGGTTTCACTCCTGCATCCCCGAGTAATGGGGCTGCTTTTGCTGCCTCCTCTGCAACTGACTCTCTGCTGCTGCTGCTGGTTGCTTGATGCCACTTCTTCAATGCCATGATCTGAGGTTACCCCATGTAGCCCAGCTCTTAGTGACTTTCCTGGGTAATAGGGAACCTCTGTGCCTGTCTTTCACTGCAACACTATCTCCACACCAGATCTAAGGCTAAGCCCCTAGACCTGCTCATCAGTGATTTCCACTCTGGTAATCCCTGAATGGAAACAACAACTCTCAACTGTGTCCAATCAGCTCTGTCTTTAAACACCAGAGATGGGACAGTCAAATGGTGTCTAGGATGTGTTACGCAGCGTCCACACCAGCTGTAGGAACACCTGACCCCACCCCCTCATCTCCAGTGGGATCTGGTATCCTTACCACTGCTTGGCAAGTGAGGCTCAGTTGAGGGTGACCCCCTCAATCAGGGCAGGCTAAGTACAGTTCTTCTGCTCTTTATTCATACAACAAGGATAACAACATATCATTAACCTTGCCTTCCATGCTAAAGTGAGTTAGAACCCAACACCAGCCAAAATTGGTCACTTTGGCAAAGCAGGTCTGTGTAAAGCCCTGCGGGTATAAAATCTGACCCTGCAGAGCTGCCTTGTAGCTAGCCTCTTGATGCTTCCCCCCCAACAGCAGCTGTAACCAGCTGGCACGCTACTGCCCGTGACCAGTTGTGGGCTACACACCGTGGCAAGTCCTGCCTCAAGGAGTCTGACAGGCAGCAGCCTCAGGGCTCCTGACTGGTTCCCCACCCTATATAAATCAGGAAGAGTCCAGGCAACAATATGGATTCCTGTAACTGTCATGACCATTTCTACTCCTAGCTTTGACTTCAGCTTGCTTTGGACTTAGCCTCCCGACCTGGAGCCTAGAACAGGACTTGGGGCAATGAAGCTTGAAAAGTCCATTCCCAATGTGCTGGCTAGACTGGATGTAAACTGCCATGTGGGTGTTACCCCAGGAACAAACACAATGGTGATACAGGTATATAGCCAATATTCATAACTTCAAATAGAAAAAAGGATACATGCATCTAAACAGGATAATCATACTTCACAAATCATAATGTTTTCATTGATGCCTTACATGACCTGTTTTGTACAAGATGTGTTGCAATTGTCTAACAGTGGTAATATCATTGATATAAATGGTCATAGTTCAATCATACAGCATTACATCTGCCAACTCCGAGAGGAAAGAAATATGTTAGTCATGGTGGACTTTGCTCCCAGATACCCAGAGGCAGTTGCTCTAATATAGAGGCTGAAACAGTAGCTGAGGTGCTGTTCTCTATATTTAGCAGAGTAGGTTTCCCAAAACAGATCTTGTCAAATCATTGGTCAGATTTCATGTCCCAGTAATTTAGTGAGTTATGGAAGATGTGTGGGGTAAAGCAATTACAATCTACCCCATATCATCCAGAGACAAACAGTTTAGCTGAAAGGTTCAATGGGACTTTAAAATGTTTGTAAATAGAAGGGAGAGGGACTTGGATGCGATGTTACCCTGTCTGTTATTTGCTTACCGAGAAGTACCCTAAGAGTCCACAGGGTTCACCCTGTTTGATCTTTTGTATGGGAGAAAAGTCAGAGGGTCCCTGGATCTCATCAGACTCTTGGGAGGGTGGCACTGGGTCAGAGGGGGAATTGGTGGCTGAATATGTGCAAAAGTTGAGGAAATACTTAAAGGCTATGATGGAAATGGTTCAGCAAAGCCTCAAAAAAAGCCAAGTGGCTCAAAGAGTGGTATGACTTCAGTACCTGCGAGTGACCACTTGATGTGGGAGATTTGGTGCTGGTGTTACTCATAAAATGCACAACTCATGGGAGGGGCCTTTTTGAGGTTGCGGAAAGGATTAATGTTACCTACAATACGCAGAGACCCCTCAGCAAGATTACTCCACAGACTGTGGCTGTAAACAGGTTAAAGGAGTATCACAGTTGAGAAGTGCTTGTGAACATGGTACGCTATGCAGAGGAGGATTCTTAGGCTGCACTCCGCCATAGTGACACCTCACGAGCATTGAGGTATATGAAGAGTTTCTAGCTGAAAAGGCAGGGATTAGGAGTGTGGCGCAGAGTCACCAGCGGGTATTTTCCAATAGACCAGGTCTGACTCCATAAGATTAATGCTGGGGGGGGGGCCACAGCCTGCCATCGACAGAGCATATCAGACCACAGGAAAAATGCAGGAGCAAATTTGTAAGCAGATAAAAGGCATTCTGGACATAGGGATAATTACAAAATCTAATAGTCCCAGAGTTTCTCCAGTTGTTATGGTTCCCAAAAAGAATGGACCCATAAGATTTTTGTGTTGATTACAGAAAGTTTAATGCTGTCACAATTCCTGATGCATACTTTATGTCCAGAACTGATGGTACATTAGACACTGTAAGCAAAGCAAAATACCTGAGCACCCTAGACTTAACAAAATACATTAGAAAATTCCATTAGATAGCAAAGCGCATAAAATAATCCTCCTTCGTTACTGATTTGTGGGGTTTTTGAGTTCAAAGTGTTACCTTTTAGATTAATAAATGCAGAAGCCACATTTAAGAGGCTCATTAATCAAGTGTTAGCTGTGTTGGAGGACTTTGCATGGGCCTACATTGATGATGATGCAATTTTCAGCAGTTGCTGATCAGATCATAAAAACCACTTGGGAATTGTGTTGAAGAGACTCAAAGATGCAGGGCTCACAGTAAAAGCATCCAAGTGTAAAATAGGGGTGGCCACAGTCCATTTTCTAGGTCATTGGATAGGCGGGGGCCAGATTTCCCCAGATCCCTTAAAGGTGGATTTCATTGTTTGGCCTGAGCCTCAGTCCAAAAAACAAGTCCACTTTTATAGGCTTGGCTAACTATTACACCAGGTGTGTGCTTTCAGCAGCATTGTGGCTGTTAGCACAGACTTGTGCAAAAGACAAAACTGAATAAAGGTAGTGTGAATGGCAGCTTGTCAGACAGGCTTTGAGGTAAAGAAAATGCTGTCGGGAAAGCCTGTTGTGGCCAGTCTAGCTTTTGACAAAATGTTTGAACTGGGCACTTATGCATTGGGCACAGGTTTAGGAGGGGTACTAATGCAAACAGGGGAAGAAATCAAGACTCCTCCCATTGCTTTCTTAAGTAAAAAGAAAAAAAACAAAACTGACCAGAACTACTGTCACAGCAAAAGAATGTTATGGGATTGTATGGGCAGTCCAGTAGTTAAGGCCGGCCTTATTTAACAGGAAATTCAGAGTCCTAATCGACCATTCTTCATTGGTATGGCTACAGTGGACAAAAGGTACCACCTTCAAACTGTTATGTTGGAGTATAGCCCTCTGAAAATATGATATAGAAATTGTACATATTAAATGTAGAGGAAAGTAGTGGGAGATGCACAGTTCAGGCAAGAGGTTCTGAACTGACACCTACAGATCAGACAGTGTCATCAAGGTAAGAGAGGAGGTGTGACCCAAGAGCCTCTTGATGTCAACTGGAATAGGGTGTAGGGGTACAGTGATTCCCTGGGTTCACCAAAAGGTGTCATGTAAAGACTCTACTGAAAGCATGTGTCACAGTGGTCATTGCAATCATTGTGAGATGTATGTACAGAAAATATGTGAGGCATTATATACTAAAAACTATATTCTCTAGTTCTGAGAGTTAAGGCAGGTCACGAAAAGGTGATGCATATACTCCTGTCAGGCTTGAGGGAAGATGGATGTCCATTTACAGTCTGAGCAAAATGCTAATCCAATAGATTGCAAGGTCTGCAGGAAAAAACAAAACAGCAGGGGTTATCCTGTTTAGGAGTAAGACAGTGAGCTTTTGGAATTGTATCTGGAGTGCAGATGAACCCCCAATTATCCTTCAGTAAGGAGGATAAGCAATCAGCAGACTTGATGCTATGAAAGGAGGGAATCTCAGCCAAACTGATCGAAAACACGGGGAAAAGGACTTTGGGATAAGCTCTCTTAGAGGAGATAGGGGAATGCTTTGTGAGTTAGTTAAGTTTAGGCTCTAGAAAATGTTTTGTTTTCGTTTTATATGTAACCATTTGTTCCCAATATTCTTGCTTTCTGTTACTTCCCTTTCTCTTCTTTGATAAATTTATCCTTGTTTTCACTATATCTACCTAAGTGCTGTGTGTTAAGTAGGCTGGTGATCCTGAGTTGAGTCTTGGATTAGTACACACCTCTATACTTTGGGAATAGTGAATCTGGGTGTTCTGTGAGCATTCAGTGGAACAGGGGCTGTTCGTGTGTGCCTATCGCTAACCTGTAGAGAGAGAGGCCTGGAAGGCAGTGCTTGTGTTGCCAGAGGCTGGTGGATTCAGGGAGCTGATTCACAAGAGGCACAGACAACGCTTCCTCACACTCAGGCCAGGTGGTGGTGAGGTGCTTCGCAACTCTGGATACCCCCCAAAAGCATCACATCCAGCAACTTGCAACTTAAGCATTACTTTAGATAGCAAAGGAATACAAACAAATGAGTCCATTTACATACCTTGGCAGTAACATATAAGCCAATGAGGCTATTCAGAAGGAAATAATGCCATGAATTGGCAAGGAAGCAGTTGCATTCACCAACTTAAACAAGATTTGCTCATCAAAAATCTACAACTTTCATGTCAAATGTTATTTCCATCGTACCATATGGATGTGAAAGTTGGAAATCCACCCAAGATACAGACAAGACAGATGCCTCAATGCTTTAAAAAGAAAATGCCTTAGAAAAATACTGGGTATTTAATGAAAGGCCTTAATAATGGCAAGACTCATCAGAGTTCCACAGCTCCTGATCTCTAAAATTATCCAGAAAAGAAAATGGAAAATATGTGGGATTGTTGTGTGTGTTGATTTGTATCTGTGGGGGTTGTGCTGGGGGATTTTGTGTAGATTTGTGCAGGTGGTGGAGAGAGGTGCGTGCTGCAGTGAGAGGTTGTGTGTGTTTGGGGTTGTGTGTGCTGATTGTATTGCTGTGTGGGTGGTTGTATTGATTCATTTGAGCATGTGGGTTGCATGGGGGAGTTTGTGTTGAGTTGTACAGGTGATGGATCAACCTTTGAAGAACTCTGGCAGTTGGGCCAAGTAATCCATCATCTGTGCAGTTTCCTTCATATCACTGACTCATCACAACCAAAGATAAATTGTTGCATGCAAATTAGCTGTAGAGTAAGGGTGGAGATTGGTGCCATTGATACACGTCTGTATCAACAGAACCAATTATTTATTATATGTAGAAGTGCAATAACAGTGGTTAAAGTAGATTGAAACAGATGGGGGAGCACTAACCACAGCATTCACTATGAGAACTCTGCTTACCCATGTCAGGAACAAAAGAAGCTCTCTGTCAGCCTTTAGCCTCCGATGTAATAGATGATACCATAAGATAGGCATTAGCTGGAAAGGAGTGTGTGCCTTGTTCCAGATGTGTCCCATGGGCAGCACTAGAATAACTTCTTCTGACTTATGTCATAACTCACTGTATACAGAGAATGTATTGGCATCACTCCCAGCTCCCACAAGCTTTCATTTTTAAAGGAAAAAAGTTATGGGCCTGATCTACTGAGTATAAGGCCTGATCTAAAGCTCACTTAAACCAGGGGAAAGACACCCATTGACTTCAGTGGGCTTAAGATCAGGTCTATAATAGTTACTAACCATGAGTAGTCCCTCTGAAGTCAGTAGAATTGCTAGAGGTAGTAAATAACATCACATGTAATTGTTAGTGCTTTTGGGGTCAGGCCTTCAGTCTTTGTAAAATAATAATGTGTTTTCTACAGGCCACCTCACAGAATTTGACGGATTTCTCCTAAAGGCATCACCGCCTCTAATCACAGATCCCAGGGACAGATTCCTTATGGTGTAACAGCCTTTCTGTTTGGCCTCCCTCTATTCTCTAGCATCAGAGTTCCCTTAAATGCTGTAATGCAATTCACTTTTTTGCCTGAGCCTGTCCAGTAAACCCCGTGCATGTGTGGAGCAGAATCTAGTGTTCCTAGGAGCAGCATTTACTCCATTGGTCTGTGTTGCCTGCTAACCCATGCACCATTTAATGGGGATATGAAACATTCCTGGACTTCAGGGAATGAAGAGGAAAAACTTATCATGGAGGAACTGCTCCCCTCTTTCCATCCTCCTTGGCTCATCTCCACTCAGTTTTGCTCCTATCCCTTGCCTAGGCACAGGGGCAGCATCAAACACCATACATCAACAGTAACACTTGAGTTGCCACATCATCATGCTGGCTTTTATTTCTCTGTATCACTTGTCCTTACCTCATCATATGTAATAAACTCCAAATGAATAAATCCAGCAGTCCTGTCACTCACAAAGTACTGATGGTGACAAAGACATCTGAAATTCATTACGTGAAATTAAGTGATTCATCGGAGAAACATCTCAACCAATAATAGAACAGAGTTGGACTAGCCAGTCACTTTCTACCTAAAACACACTCACATGTAAAAAGCCACATCAGCAAAGATGACAGAAGAGAAACAGCTGTTACACAGTGAAAAGCATTAGAAAAATTCTTCCTCCAGAAAAATAATTACCCCAAAAGTAAGTCCTTTGATTATGCTTCTAAGTCCTAAAATAACTGAAAAATGCTTAGCAGCTACAGAGGAGACACTTAAATTGTATGCAAGGCCAATAGATCAAATATGGTATATCACAATTATGTTTTTTAATAGAATTTTTGCTATTGATTTGAGATGGGTTAAATTAAATCACTTATGTGCTGTAAAAATAGATTTTGAAAGCATCCTCAAGTCTCTGAGCGTACAACTTCATAAATAATGTCATTATCACAAGTGATTAAATACTGATCTTGGCAAACCCACTTCAGAAGAGTGCTGGTGGGAACTATCATGCTTCTTAATCAGAATTTCAAATTTTTAAGGTAGATGTAATGCGCTGTAACTTAATTTCAAACGTTAGCTTTCTCTTTGTGTGTATTCTGTTCTCTTGATACAAAATTAAAATCCCAGGAATGTTAACTGGAGTCATGCAATTAGGCCTAGTTTTGCAAACCTTAGTAAAACTCCCTGGGCAAGATTTTTAAAAGTGACTAGTGATTTTTTTGATGTGTTGACTTTTGGGGGCTCATCTTGAGATACCGTAAAAGGGGCTGTTTTTTTTTAGCAGGAGGGTGCTCAATACTTTCTAAAAATTAGGCCCTCTTTAAGGCCTCCCAAGAAAGGAGTACAAAAATCACTAGTCACTTGGCTTCTCTCACTTCAGTAAAGGCCCAGTTTATTTCAAATTTCAGTTTATTTTTATTGTTTGCAATTTTTTTGAAATACAAAATAAACAAGTTCCAAAATGAACATCACGGCCAATTAACATATTTTTAATCTGTGGATCAGGGAGACTGAGAGAAATAAAAAAGCCCACATTTTAAAAAGGGGTGAGTCTATAATTATGCAAATCCTCTCCCCCCACCCCTGAGTTTATCTAGTAGTTGGCTTCCGTTCTGACTGGTTTCAATTGAATACTATTTCCATGTACACAATACTTGGCTCAGTTTTACAATTAGCTTTTCAGTCATGTTCATTCTTAATCAAAACCTTCCACGCTTCCATGGTTATTCCATCCTTTATGATCCTTCTACATTGGCACTTCAGGTGGGATCCATGAAGGGACTTAGGCTTTGCAACACTGAATGTCACAATGCCTAACTTTTAGAGGCCTAGAAAATCACAGGAACAACACTGCAATCCATAAAGCCTGAGCCAGGCGCCTAGGATCCCTTTACAATGAATGGGGAAAGATAGGGGCTAAGTGTGAACCACAAAAGCCAGCATCCAAGGCAGGGAGCCACCTAAAGTATCCAGTGGAAGATGATGATGAGGGGCATGTGCTAAGCCCCCCACCCCTCTCCCAGAGATAGGCGCCTAATCCTGCTTAGAGATGCACAAATGGGAACCTGCTACCCAAAGTCAAGCAGGTTAGGTGGCTAAGGAGTTTCTTGTGGGACTCAGTGCCTACCTCATTCCACACAACAGCTAGAGGAGGAAGTGGTGGTGGTGCCACCCACCTTAACTTTTAGCCCAGTGGTTAGAGCACTCAGACCCAGGGATGTGGGACACCCAGTTTCAGTTTCCCCCTTCTCTGCCAGAGTGGGAGAAAGGCCACCTCTTAGGGAACATGCCGTAACTGCCGAGCTATCAGGTATTCTGACTGGGGGGCTGCCTCAATCTGTCCTGTCTAAGCTGTTCCACTGTGGACAAATAATGAAAGTCATTGGACTAGGAGGACTGCACCCTAGTGTCCTGGGTGCGTGTCATGCTGTCTGGAGTGAGTCATGACCATGATGCCAACCGCAGGGAAACTGTCAAGAAGTAGAGCACAGTCCCCGTCCCCGTCCCCCCCCCGAAACTAGTGATATGTTCTAAAATTAGATCTCACCAACACAGTCACAAATGTGAACTCCTAACACACTATATCAGTCTTACCCTGGAGTCACGGACAGTCCTCTTGGACATTCCAGTCTATCTTGCCACCCAGGCAGGTTGGACATAGTGATAGGTAATTGCTGTACACCAAAGATCACAAAATATTGAGGTTGCTTCCAGTCCTAAGAGACCAGTCACTTGCCCCAAGTTAATCTGTATCTTAGATCTTACATGAAAGACAACACTTGTAGCCAGTCCTATAGTAAACTTTCTAAGGTTTTATTAACTAAGAAAAGAAATGAGCATTATTACAAGGTTAACGCAGGCAAACATATACATGCTAATCAGTTACAGTCTATAGTTTTTAAAAGGTAACAGAGTTGTAGTAATCTGTCAGCTCTGAATATCTCTTAGGGCTAACGCAGGTTGACCCTGGGGATCTCTGCTTTGGGTCTGCGAGAAGCCCAAACAGCAAAAAAGATGAGAAATTTTCTTGTCAGCTATTTTAAATGCCTTCTTCCAGAATTCAAGCTGATGAGATAAGCCCTTTTGCACATAGCCTCTTCATGGGCATAAGGGAGCAATTATTAAAGTTTTTGTATGGCCCATTTAGTTTTGATAGGCCTTCTTCATCGGCAGGAGACAATCACTCCTGACTGGGCTCCCAGTTTCAGAGGAAACACTGTTTACAATTACAAAACAAAAACTTACAATTTCTTTATCACACGGGCCATTGTGGGACATCACAATACAAAAACTTTAATAATTGCTCCCTTATGCCCATGAAGAGGCTGTGTGCAAAAGGGCTTATCTCATCAGCTTGAATTCTGGAAGAAGGAATTTAAAATAGCTGACAAGAAAATTTCTCATCTTTTTTGCTGTTTGGCCTTCTCGTAGACCCAAAGCAGAGATCCCCAGGGTCAACCTGTGTTAGCCCTAAGAGATATTCAGAGCTGACAGATTATTATGACTCTGCAGGAATTTTTACTCTGAAAACTGAGGCACCACGTGAGTTTAGGTGCCTACAGGGTTCATTGGGAGTTTTATGGATTGCAGTGAAGCCAAAGCCTGGGGTTTAGGTGCTGAAGGATCTTTGTGGATCCCAACCTTTGTTCATCGTGTGGACCCATTTCTAACTCTGGTTTTTAAAAACTCCCATATATTTTGTATGATCCATACTGTCCAAGCAAAGCGTGTTCAAAGAATAGCTTTGAAATAATGGGCTAGATCGTCAGCTGGTGTAAATTGGTATTGCTCTGCTCCTTTGAAATCAATGAAGCTTGGCCAATTTACACAAGCTGAAGATAAAGACCTAGGGTCCAATCCTGCTCTCATTAAAACTCCCATTGACTTCAGTGGAAGCAAGTTTGGACCTCAGTGTAAACAGGTTGTTTGCGTCAATAGTGACAGTCAATTAAGAATTTTGTTCATATGTCAACAGTGGACATGTTTACATGCATTTGCATATAGGGTAGGCACGCTATGGCCCAATACTTGTTTTATTTTCAAAGGGTTTTACAAAACCTAAAATGAAGAGAAATTTTCAGTAAAAGCAGTTTTTAAATAGCGTAAATGCTCAACTAGTTCTAGAAACTCAAACAGCCAGCTCTGTTGTGACTCTGCTATTCTGTGGTGTTTCACTGACCAAGCATAGTGAAGTGTAAACAATGAACACTAATTCTAAAAAACAAATAAAAAGAGAAGGGGGGGGGGCTTGGTTTTAATTGCACATACAGGGGTGTAAATCAGGAAGAGAGATTATTATAAATAAAGCCAATGGAGTTATGCAATAAAAAACCTGTGTGAGGTCAGAAGCAGATCCATCCTTTTTAACGTGGTAGTGTTCCTTTAAAATAGATGCTTTGTACACATGGAAGGGATTTTTTAAAAACTATTTCTGCTGTAGATAGGTGGCTTACAATTGAAGTGTAGATTTGTTCACAGGCTGTTCCAATGTTTAGTCATTGGTATGATAGGTGACATTTGCTCTCATGGCTACTTAGTACAGGAACCTGGCTGGATGCAGCCACATGGTGGTGCTCATGCATTTTGCCTGCTACCAGATATTTTTATTTTATTTATTTATTTATTAAAGAGAGCCAGACTTTGCTCCTTGAAGTGCCTTCAAATGAGCTCCAACTTTATTATGGACTGCACACGAAGCTGCAACCAAGCATAAACTGGGTTGATTTCTCTCACCACCTTTACAAAGGCTTCAGGGATCTATTACTAGATCGGCCCATCTCCCTCCCCTTCTCCTGTATACTTTCCCCCCTGCTGCACAAGTGGTTTAGTGGCTGAAGTTATGATATTCTTTGGGACAGTGACTGCAACCCAGGGCACTGTCACATTATTGCTTTAGAGGGCTCACATAATGCAGGGGGCTTTTTTCTCAAGTGGCACAAAGTGTTAGCTATTGCACGTCCCACAATGTAGCAGAATACAAAGAAATGACCATAATGGATAGAAGTCTATATGGGATATAATAGAAAGTCTAAGGGTATAACAAGAATAAAATCCCCACATTTTGGTATTTTCCCTTTGAATATTTTTAACATTTGCTATGCAATATGATTTTGAAAGGGAGTGAATTAAAGAACTCCCCTCTGAAGCAATTATAGCTCAGAGAAAATATTCCTGCCCATAAAATGACTTGTGAATGAGTCTGCAGGACCAATCCTAGGGCCATAGACAGACCATGACTAAGGTGTTCAGGAGGCCTATTTGCCAAATGGCTTGTCTAGATCTGAATTATAACATGTGCCAAGACCATTTGGATTCCAAATAGCACAGGAAACTTATTGTATTATGAATGATGTATTAGGGCACCTCAAGTCTTGATTAGGCATCTTTTAAAATTATTATTTAAATCTACAGCAGTAACTTTGGGGGAAGGAAATGTAAATTGAAAGGAAACAAAACACAAAGGAAGAGGCATCATATAATTGACACAATGAAAACTACAGTACTTGGGAAAAAATAGGGTTGCTTGAGCTCCACCCCCAAAATGTACTTTTAATGCCATTCCCCCAACAGCATCTAATGTTTCCTTTAAATTAAAAGGCTAAATTCCCTTCAGTTCAGATTTCCAGTATACACCTGGAATTGCACCAGTCCAAGGATTCATTCTCTGAAATCCTGAGTTAGAGCTGGCTGGGGAGGGGTTGGCTGGATATCAGTGACTCTTCAGCCCCCCCCTCCTCTTTTTCCTCTTCCTTCCACCTTCTGCTTTATAATTGGCTCCCTTGTTTCTCTACCCTTTCTTCTTATCAGATCATGCTGTGAAGGAACTAGCAGCTGGAGGGTGGAAAGAAACTTTTAGAGGCAGAGTAACACCCACATTAAGGAGGGAAAGAAGGAGTGTGTATTAGCAAAGGGTGATTTCTCCCAGGCAAAGCTACGCTTCCTCGCCAAGCAACTAAACCACTCATGACTACAAAGGTCTGTTTGATTTTATTTTGTCACACTTTTTTTACATTTGCGGGGGGAGGTAGTTTAAAAGCTGATGACTCTTGTACAATACCTAGGGTAACAACCCGAGTTGATACTGATCATGATAATTATCTGCCACCTGCAAAATTCAGACTTTTGTTGGCCATAAGCAAAGGAGAAGCAGGAAAGAGTCAAAAAGAAAAGGAGTACTTGTGGCACCTGAAAGAGTCAGTGATGGGTGGTGGATGTGATTGATTGATGGCTTGCCAGCCAGGAGAGGAAGCTGTAGGTGAGTGGCGCGGGGAAGCCTTAGGCGAAAGGGGGCTGAAATGGAAAAGAAAAATCCATAGAATCTTCTGCAAAACGTGGCATCCTGTATCAGTGTCTCTGGCTCTCCCAGGGCTTCACTTCCTCGCCGGCCGGGTGCACCAGCTCCCCAGGGCTGACCGGCACGACACAGACTTTACTGTCCTTCGTCCCCCCACGCCCGGGTTTTGTGACTTGTCCGCCTGGGCGTGCGCTCGCAGTTCCTCGCCGGGGTTCGCCTGTAATCGAGGGGTGTCTCCTCGGTCTCCAGAGGGCGCTGATAGGAGATCAGAGGCTTTGCCAGGGATCCCCCCCCCCGCCCGCCCGCTCCTTTGCCGAGCTCCGCACAGGGAGGAAACACACGCCCGCCCTCGGTGCCGTTTTCCATCGTGCCGGAGCTCTGCAGAGAGGAGTTTGCACCCCGGGGCCACCCATTCCACGGGGATCCGCAGCCCCGCCCGGGGGCGACTGCTGCGGGACTGCCTAGCCTCCGCAGAGACGCCCCCTCCCTATAGGTTTGCCAAGAACACCTCCCCGGAGGGGTGACACGTGAAGCGAGTCAGCCCGCAGACACCCGGGGGCGGGCTGGGCTGGGGGGGAGGCCGGAAACAGCGAACACCAAAGCCGTCTGAGCGCCCCGGCAGGAGCCAGGGGTAAGGGGCTTGCTCCACTCGCCGCTCCGGGGCGCAGTTACTTTCCCCGAGCCCTTGGCCTCGCCTTTAGTCGGCCCTCAGCAGTAACAAGGATCCGGCCTGTGCGCTGGGGGCAACGTGAGCAGAGAAATCCGCGTTGTGTGTGGATTGATGCTGCGTTGCATTATTTCCCAATAATAATCCCTGGTCTATGCAGGCTACTGAAATCACCCTTTAGCTTCCTGGTACCTGTTCATTTCGGATTGGGCCTGATCCCAACTGCCACACATTTCACAGTCCGGTTTTTAGCTAGGAGCTGGTACTTTATTATCCTCCAGTTATTTGCTGAGTGCTGACAGCATGCCCATTGCTGTCTAAATCACAGAGCAGACTGTGTCCCTGGCTTGAGGCGCTTACAGTGTAAGCTTGTCTGAACACAGTTCCAGTACAGCTTTAACAACTGCCTAGGTGGTGAAGCCCTGGAGTGGGTTCCCTAGGGAGGTGGTGGAATCTCCTTCCTTAGAGGTTTTTAAGGCCTGGCTTGACAAAGCCCTGGCTGGGATGATTTAGTTGGTGTTGGTCCTGCTTTGGGCAGGGGATTGGACTAGATGACCTCCTGAGGTCTCTTCCAACCCTGATATTCTATGATTCTAGTGTGGACACTGCTATGCTGGCATAGAGGTGCTTATATTGGTACAGAATGGAAATTATATCCATATAGGAACCTGTATACCTGCATCCACACCCGAGGGGGTTGTACTGCTTTAACTAAGAACATAAGATCCTAAGAATGGCCATACTGGGTCAGACCAAAGGTCCATCCAGCCCAGTATCCTGTCTGCTGACAGTGGCCAATGCCGGGTGTCCCAGAGGGAGTGAACCAACAGGTAATGATCAAGTGATCTCTCTCCTGCCATCCATCTCAACCCTCTGACAAACAGAGGCTAGGGACACCATTCCTTACTTAGCCTGGCTAATAGCCATTAATGAACATAACCTCCATGAATTTATCTAGTTCTCTTTTAAACCCTGTTATAGTCCTAGCCTTCACAACCTCCTCAGGCAAGGAGTTCCACAGGTTGACTGTGCACTGTGTAAAGAAGAACGTCCTTTTATTTGTTTTAAAGCTGCTGCCCATTAATTTCATTTGGTGGCCCCTAGTTCTTATATTATGGGAACAAGTAAATAACTTTTTCTTATTCACTTTCTCCACATCACTCATGGTTTTATATATCTCTATCATATCTCCCTTTAGTCTCCTCTTTTCCAAGTTGAAAAGTCCTAGCCTCTTTAATCTCTCCTCATATGGGACCTGTTCCAACCCCCTAATCATTTTAGTTGCCCTTCTCTGAACCTTTTCTATTGTCAGTATATCTTTTTTGAGATGAGGAGACCACATCTGTACACAGTATTCAAGATGTGAGCGTACCATGGATTTATATAAGGCCTAGAAGATATTCTCTGTCTTATTCTCTATCCCCTTTTAAATGATTCCTAACATCCTGTTTGCTTTTTTGACTGCCGCTGCGCACTGCATGGACGTCTTCAGAGAACTATCCACAATGACTCCAAGATCTCTTTCCTGATTAGCTGTAGCTAAATTAGCTCCCATCATATCGTATGTATAGCTGGGGTTATTTTTTCCAATGTGCATTACTTTACATTTATCCACATTAAATTTCATTTGCCATTTTGTTGCCCAGTCACTTAGTTTTGTGAGATCTTTTTGAAGTTCTTCATGGTTTGCTTTGGTCTTAACTATCTTGAGCAGTTTAGTATCGTCTGCAAACTTTGCCACCTCACTGTTTACCTCTTTCTCCAGATCATTTATGAATAAGTTGAATAGGATTGGTCCCAGAACTGACCCTTTGGAAACGCCACTAGTTACCCCTCTCCATTCTGAAAATTTACCATTTATTCCTACCCTTTGTTCCCTGTCTTTTAAACCGTTCTCAATCCATGAAAGGATCTTCCCTCTTATCCCATGACAACTTAATTTACTTAAGAGCCTTTGGTGAGGGACCTTGTCAAAGGCTTTCTGGAAATCTAAGTACACTATGTCCACTGGATCCCCCTTGTCAACATTTTGTTGACCCCTTCAAAGAACTCTAATAGATTAGTAAGACATGATTTCCATTTACAGTAACCAGGTTGACTTTTGCCCAACAATTTATGTTCTTCTATGTATCTGACAATTCCTTTCTTTACTATTGTTTCAGCTAATTTGCCCAGTACTGACGTTAGACTGTATCTGTTTCTAAACCGATATAGTTAATGCAGTACAAAAACTGTCATGCTGAGCTAATGGTATGACCTTGCAAAGGCTATCAGGCATAGCATTCACTAGCCACAATCCCTTTTGAAGAAAGTGTTTGCAAGATTGGGATATATGAAGAGGACAAATCAAAGCTCTGAAACTTGTCTAGACTAGAGGTTTTGGTCCTAGTCTAACTAAAGTTAATTGATTGCCAATGAAATAACATGGTGGTCCAAAATTAATTAGATATTTTATATAGAACAGGTTCACCAATGGCTAGTAGCCAAGATGGTTAGGGATGCAACCCCATGCTCTGGGTGTCCCTAAGTCTCCAACTGACAGAAGTTGGGACTGGATGACGGGATGGATCACTCAATAGTTGCCCTGTTCTGGTCATTCCTTTTAAAGCACCTGTCATTGGCAACTGTCAGAAGACCGACTATTGGGTTAGATAGACCATTGATCTGACCCAGGGTGGCTATTTTTATGTTCTTAGGTGTTGGCAAAGGGGAGGGAGTTAGGTAATGAAGAAGAGTGGTAAAGAGTGAGATCAAAGGTAGGCCACAGTACAACTGTGAGGGTGAGGAGCTTTAATGTGAAAGGGAGTTAGCTAAGAGAGTCGAAGAGGGGAGTGACCCACTCAGTACAGGTCACCAGGAAGTTTGTGTTTGTTTGTGGGGTTTTTTTATTGGTGGTACTATGGGGAGATTGTAGAGGAGTGAGGTGGGAAGCAGAGAGGAGGAAGTTGCAAAGCAGAACATATATATCAAAGTTGTTTCTAAATCTGTGCCTTTATAAATATTTGATAAACAATTAAATATAATCAAGAATTTGCTATTTTTTATTTATGAGAGGGGTTACAATTATTCAACAATTGTAATAGTATAAATTGTATATGGGCCAAGTTCAGATGATGAATTCATATTGTTTAAGTGTATTTCAAAGCAAGTCTCTTCTAACCATGTCAACACTTTAAAATAAAAAGTGACTGTACAAAAATGGTCTATTCCCAGTGTGTATTCTGAGCCATATCTGCTTGCTTTAGTGACAAAATGATCTTTTACCCCAATTATCAGATACTTGAGTGATAAAAGTGGTATTAAAAACTTCAGTAGAAGAGAATTGGCTCAGTGGCTTCTCCAGGGCTATGGGAGAGTGAACTGGATTGTGACTCATCGGCAGAATTGTTAACTAAATTGACTGTGCAATTTTTACCCCCTTACTAGAAGAGCACACGTCAGTTAAACAGTAAATGCACTGATAAATGGGTTCCTGGCTGAGTTTGCAGGTCTGGCAATTAGGAAAATCCATCTATTTACTTATAAACTGTGCACATTTGTGAAGCCATTATAGACCATAAACCTGTTACCCCATGATCCTATTGTTAAAGGAATCACTTTCAGAGGAGTGGATGCAAAGCAGATATTAAATTGTAATTATTACTGTATTTGTGGTCATAGAATCCTTCTTTCAGATGCCTTGATACTCTGTCTGGGCAGCATTGGTCCATATTACATGGCCTGACATTCATAGGGATGCTCAGTTAGGACACCGTTGTGTGTGTGTCTCTCTCTCTCTTTTTTTTTTAAAGCTCATTTTGGAACAAGAGAGGTTTTATTTTGTCATTATAGCAGTTTCTGTTCCCAACACTCTCCCTGTCTGCTCCACAAAGGATATGAAGCAGATTTCCAAAGGGATTCAGCACCTGAAATTGGGGCACTTTTGAAAAAATTGTCCTCAGCTTTTAACTTCATAGGCTCCAACCCTTTTCCTGACAAGATTTGGAGATTGGCTGTTGCTTTGTCAGAATGCAACTTTGGAGAGTGAAATAAATGCTCAAATAATTCCTCAGCCTTTCCCAAGGAAAAGTGCTTTAGTTACTAACCAGAGTTTGTGGGTGAAATCCTGGTCCCATTTGAAGTCAATGCCAAAACTCTAATTGATATGATGGAACCATGACTTGACCCTTGATTTTTCATTTAAGTGAATGTTCTAGGTTTACAGGCTTGATAAATATTTCTGTTCTGTATGTTTTCAGACTTGCTGATACTACGTGTATCCAGGATGAAGGTTTGTCGATACAAGATACACAGCTGGTTCCTCTTGGCTTTTTTGGCAGTACATCTCATCAGTCATGTTCAGGGTCAAGGTAATTGATATATAAGACAGCAGTGCTTTTTCATTAGATCACTCTGATGTGCAGAAGTGGGTTTCCCCTTTTACATATGCAATAGTGTTTTCCCTTTGCTAAGGGGATAGTACAGCATTATTGACACCAATGGGAGTTTTGCCGTGACTTCAAAGGGAACATCATCGGGGTCTAGCTCTTCCTGACTCATTTTCACACGTTCTCTGAACTGAAGTGTCTTAGGAGGAAGGTTGCTCTTATTTATCTGTATAGTTAAAATGTCTGAAAATGGGGTTATAGGAAAAAACTTCATTCTGTTTACTTAAATGTAGCTATAAAATATTGATGTTACTACTTTTTAAGCAAATGCATTTGTGGGGGAATGATCATTCTGCAGTGGGACACTGAACTTGCATGGAATACATATTGCTGCTTTGTTGGAACTGTAGCTAATACCATCATTACATTATATAGGGTGGTATGAGGCCCTGCTGCCCTGGGCTGCCAAGTGTCATGATTGTTCATGCACCCCTTTTTGTTTGCATTGTGTCTATATCTTATGTATTACTATTTAAAAATATACTGTTGGTATTGCTAAGCTTAAAAATGATCCTGTGTGGTCTTGACAGTGGTCTCAAGTCTGTCCTAGTGTGTTTTCCTTCCAAACCAACCTTTGCTTTGAAAGCACGAAAGAATAGGACCAGTTCTGCTCTTGGCTATGCTCATGCAACCCCCTTGACTTCAGTTGAGGTTGCACAGGCATAACAGAGTGGAATTTGGCCCTCTCTTTCCCACTGAAAGGAGTGTTGGGTTGTATGTTTATGCATGAAAACAGTCGGTGGATAGGCAGAGGTGCCTAGGTTTTCTATCTCCAGAGGATAGTTACAAGCAGAAATGGCTCTGGGGTCACAGGAAGAGCATGCTTAACAGATGCATATACTGCTACTGACATTGCTCAATCTGCAAATGGTCTTTGATGCTGGCTGACTGCTTGGGGGCAGGAGCCGTGGAAGAGCCCTAAATCCGGGGGGGCTACAGGCACCCAAACCATGTCCCTGCCCTTGTGCTGCCCTTTCTCTCCAAGCCCCTGACCACGCACTGTCCCTTTTCCTCAAGCCTCGCCCCCCCGCCCACTCACTCCTCTTCACCCTCTTTCCCCAGTTGCTTACCCTTACGGCCATTAAAAAGTGGGAGAGCCATGGCCCCCTAGCCCCTCCCATTCCGGTGCTTCTCCTTGGGGGGACCATGCCCCCTTCGGGCTATGGAACATCATTAGGTGCACTAACCAAACTTCCCAGAATGTGGGGAATATTAGCTGTAGTATTTATTGTAGAGGAAGGGGGTTCACTGTGCCTTTCTACTACCTCTGTGCACCTATTCTAAACAGAAATTTAGCCTCCAAATGCTTGTGACTTAATGAGTCGAAGTGAAGCACATGATTATATATGTGTCTGTATATCTTACACTTGACACATATGTGACATTCAGCTCAGGACTCCCAGAACTGTAAGCCATTGTGTTACTCTTCTGCCTCAGCAAGTTGAGAGCTTTGCTGCTGCTAAGATATGTGTCAGCTCCCTGACACTCCAGCCTCTCTGCATTGCCAACAAACTCCTCGGGACTCTGCCAGTCTAAACCTTGCCTGCAGGCAACCATCAGTGAACCCCAGTTCCTCCCGAGACATCTCTCTGCGGTGTCCAGTCCCTCTCACTGGGCACTCACAGAACTTATTAAGTTCACAGCCTTCCAAGAGACAGTGCACACACCAGGCTGTTAGGTTAGCTGAAGACTCACACTTCATTTTAATATAACTGCACTTGGATACCGTAGATACTTTATAGTAAAACTAAAAATAAGTTTATTAACAAAGAACAGAGATTTAAGTGATATTGAACAAGAGAAAAAGAGACCAGTTTGGTTACAAACAAAATAAAACATACTATCTAGTGACTAAAACTTAATTTTAGTTAGTTAAAATTTTTGCCTATGCAGTTTGCTTATTTACTTAAAGTTAACAGCATCTCTAGCCTTTCTGGCCAGGGGATCCAACTTTCTCAGGATCACAAGGTGCTTTTTCCCCATGTCCCCTAAGCAGTGGATAACTAAAATGTCATTTTGCTCCCCTTATGTTACCCAAAGTCTATTGTCACTGCCTCAAGAGCCAGGAAGGCTTTCTAGGGTGCAGATTCTGTCCCCAGAGCAATTGCTAAACTGTCTTCTCCCCTCACTTGTTAACTTGATGGCTTTGTTTACCATATATGTAAATGTACTTTTATTGTCCTCTGCCTGCAGTCAAGTCAGTCAGACAAATAAATCCACATTCTTTTGTCTAGCACATGCTGGGTTTATGCACTGCCTCCCAAACACATTTTAAGAACATATCTCCAGCACACACATGTAACTCTTTGTACACAACTCATCCATCCATCACACAATGATTTTCGGGACCAGTGTGTCACCGGTTTTTATAGGACACCATACTTGATTACACTTTTTTTAATAGTGCGGTAATATTCTATACAATCAGTTGATTCAATTGCTTATTCTTGAGGGGTCCAGACCCCCTGTTCTCCCTGTGGGGTGTCTGGACCTGATTGTCACTACATATGGTTCAGATTTTCAAAACTGTTTTGGGGATTCAGATACATCTAAAAGTAAACTCAGTGGAAGGTGTGTTTAAATCCCCTAAATTGCTTTGAAAATCAAACATTTTAAATGAGGTTAGTTTGTTTGTTTTTTAAATCAGTCATATGTTAGCAGTGGACATAAATTGCACACTAAAATCAAATGCAGGTCTCAGAAAATGTAGGCCGCACCATCATATTATTGAATCATGGGGTATATGGATCCGTAGCCTGTGGAGTATGAGTTGAGAATATTCTTTTGCTACGTTTAAAGTAGTAACATGTCCTCTGAATCTCTCCTTTTGGCCTTTGTTGACAAAGTTTTTCCTTTTTCCCTTTGCAATAAACGATTTACTTCCTCCTCCTTGTAACAGCTGGCTAACTATAAATGATATAGTATGTTTGAGCGATTAAAGAAATAACACATTGTAACAAGGTGCAGGAAAAATAGGGGGTTAGTTTCATCTTGCACAAGCGCTTTGGGGAAGAACTATAAATTGATTCCTTAGGAGAAAGAGAGAATATGTTTGGGAAGGTCTAGTTTCACATTTGAGGTTTTATTCCAATCCTGTGATCCCTTTTCCACACATTAATTTATATTACTTTCTAGTTATGAATGTTATCCTTTGAGACACAGACCCTGCTGAGTGAGATTGTTTTCTGCTGAGTCATTCCACCATCTTGCTCATGAATTATCCAATTATTATTATTTGTTGGTCACTGATAACTTAAAATGTAACTTTCAGATTTTAATGTTTTAATCCTTTTCATTTGTTGAGCTCCCAGTTTGATGTGATGCATTTACTAGCTGCCTTCCAAATCCTTTATTATCCCTCTGCTTTCACTCAATATTTTAATTACTCCCTCACATTTAGTTTGGAATTTTTTTTTTCTTGCTCAACAGATAAAGTTACTTTAAAAATATTGGAGCTTCTTGTCCAGTCTATTAAAATAATGAAAAATTTACTCCCAGCAAAACAACACTGGTTAATAAACCATCACAACTAAGGAAAATATGTCTGCTCTCATTAGAGTTCCCATTTATCCGTTCAATAATTGGGGTGTTAATTTAAGAATTTGCTTTTACATATACAAGATGGTGATTGTACTTCATGTTGTGAGAATTTCCATATGCTGCTAATGTATATGCTAGATAATTTTGGTGGAATATTAATTTGTTCAATTTAATCCATTTTTTTTATTTTTATAACAATATAAAATTAGATTCTAGCAAGTGCAACTAGTATTGCCAGCTTTATACAGTTTGACAGCTATATACTTGAGAATTTTTGTCCTCCTTTTAGAATACTGAGTATTTCAAAGCTTTGTTTTCCTGTTTGTCCTCAAGAATAATGTATCTGGAGCACTAACAAAAATAGCTAACTTCTATGTAGCTGCATAAACCAAGGCCTTGAACTTGTCTTTAGTCTCTTTTTGGGTGATTGCTTGAATGTTGCTGACAGCCATTCATTTGCTCATTCCTGTAAAACCCCTTAACAAGCTCTCACTACTGATTTTTATCAGTTAACGGATTCAGTTTGGATTCATTTTTTTTTCTTTCTGCAAGAAGTGAAATTTTGTTCCACAGACAATAAAGGTCTTCAGAAATAAAGATTTCCTCTTCAGGTTGGTGACCACGTAGTAATTCCCATCAATATTTTGTTGTGTTTGTCCAAATATTAGATTTAACTTCCTTAGTTATATGTACTTCTCTGTGCCAGAACACTAGTCTTTGCATAACTAAGACATAGTTAAATATCTGTTTCGTGAACAACTCTTCTTTTCTCCCTATGATTAATTACTGGCTGGAAATGTCCTCCCCCCATGCTACCCCACATTTAGACACAAAAATGAATAAGTGGTTAGCAAAGATCAGCTAGTTATGTAAAGATTATTCTGGCACAAGTCTTGTAGTCTATCATATTGTAGCTGTATAGAAAGCACAAACACATCTGGTGATTATGTCCTTCTTTGCTTGTTATTGTCAGACATGCTCAAATAAATTTGTTAGTTTCTAAGGTGCCACAAGTACTCCTTTTTCATTTTGGTTTTGTAGAGGCTCCAAAAGTTTACCTGATTTGATGATGGCTAATTACAAGTAGGTCAGAGCTACACTGCTTTGTTAGAAAGTGCTCTTTTAATCTTTAGGTCACACATGGGAGAAAAGGGGGCTTCAGAGCTCATTTTCCCTTGCAATGGTATAGGACACACTTGGCTGGCATTTGTATTCTTGGTGCTTAGCCACTGGATCCCTGTGAATCTTACAGCTGGTTTCCCAAAGATTATTTATGGTTGCTTTGAAAAAGTAAATAATTGGAATTACATATTTTCATGAACTGGTACTCATGATTCATCACTCTAGGTTCATTCAGCACTGACTGATTCTATCCTTGAGCTATGTGTAAATCATTATGAATCTTGAGAATGAATTAAAGACTGTAATCCATACCTGCAACCTTTCTGGTCTTTAAAACTTTTACCACAGCTTCTACCACAGCTTCAGTTATTTTATTACAATTACAATATGCTGAATGTTCTTGCAGTATCTTGGCTAGCACAATATTTCATATTTGATCTTTTAATCACAAAACAGCGTGCACCAAATTTTCAAAGAACTAGTTGTATGTGTGCAATGATACTTTTAGCTGCTCATTCTTCTGAATCTAATAATGCCTATTTTCTAAAGCCCCACTGGGGTGGACAGACAGTCCGGAGATTAGGCCTGTCCAGATCATGCCCACCATCCATGAGCGCATAGTTTGTATGCATGCTCATTGCAGAGATTTTGAAAAGTGTCTTCAGGGTGCCAGGCTGTTTTGACACTCATTGTCTCTGTGCCTCTCACTTCCCACTCTCCCTCTGACTTTTCTCTCCCTTGAATTCCAGTGTCCTGAGAGCAGCTGCGATGTGACTAAGCTGGTCTTGGCTCTTCCACATTCCCTTGCTGCCTCTGGCTCTTAAGGCTGGAGTATAACTGAGGCTGGTGTACTCTGCTAGAATAGGCCCCTCTAACTAATAAGCTGGATACAACTCAATAGCAGGAAGTAAAGCTTTACCATTAAACTTTGATTAACATTTTGATAACTTCTAACATTGCAGCATTGTTAACACTGAGAAACAATTGAACCAACAAACAAAACCAACATGAAAGAAAAGTCAGCTAGTATTTTTATCACCTCTTAGAAAAGCAACAAATAGGGGGGAAAAATACTAGATGATATGACCATGAATCACAAAAAATGCTTGGCCAGCTGGTGTAAATTGCCAAAGCTCCATTGTCTGAAATGGGAGAACTAGTGAGGCCTGAGGGAGTGTCTTGGCAGCTCTTTATCTCCATGGGCTCTGGCACTCATCACACCTGTCTGTGGATCTTAACGAGAAACAACACAGGAGAAGATAAATATTAGCTCATCGTAGAAATTGGGACCAGAAACAACGTTTGGGCCAACAACAACTAAAAAAAGACTAAAACATTATTAAACTTCTTAAAAGAAAATAGAAAGAAAAGATACATGCTATCTTTAAGTCATGGTGTTTGCTGTGGTATATCCTGGGCCTTCAGGTCTAGAAACCATTTGTGCAGTGGCAGGAGGAAGCCGCCCTCTGCTGCCATATCCATCTGGAATTGTGAAGACAGAGGCCTTTGGGATGTATGCTCAATTTTATAGGCAGGACAGAACCAATTGTTGGAGTAAACCATTTGGACTAGTGTAGTTTGGTAGCAGGTACCTCTGCCCTTGAGCTAGCAAAATACCCTCAGCAAGAGGAAGAGGCATGTGCACGCTAGAAAATTAAGTCGATCTAAGTTATATCGATGTACGGCCACTGCAGTAATTAAATCATGTTTGCATGTCCACACTATGTTCCTTGTGTTGGTGGTGCGTGTCCTCACCAGGAGCGCTTGCACCGATTTAACTGACAGTGCGGGGCATTGTGGGAAGGCTTCTGAATGCCAGAAACAGTCAATATAAATAACACAGTGTCTACACTGACACTGCATTGACCTAATTACATCGACCTAAGCACTACGCCTCTTGTGGAGGTGGAATTATTAAGTTGGTGTAGCAGGTGAGTTACGCTGGTGGGAGCGACATTTTAGTGTAGACGCTTACAGGGTTAGGTCAGTGTAAGCTTCCTTGCATCGAACTAACTCTGCAGTGTAGACTAGGGCTGATTCTCCTGTACTGTTACCTTGCCTAGGTGCCTGGTAGGACAATTTTCATAAATAGCACATCATTCAGGCTGTACATACAGGGCTGGGCAACCACAACTCATTACAAGACCATAGCATATGCCTGTGGTCACCAACCAGTTGATCGCAATCGAGTGGTCGATTATAGAAGATCTCCCATTCGATCGCGATCTCCCTAAGACAGGCTCCCTGTCTGCACCGGCCCCATGCCACTCCCGGAAGCAGCCAGTGTGGCTCCAGGGGCAGTAGGGCAGGGGTCTCCCTCCATGCACTGCTCCTGCCTGCAAGCACCGCCCCCACAGCTCCCATTGGCTGGGAATAGGGAGCTGCGACCAATGGGAGCTGCGAGGGCAGTGCTTGCAGAGAGGGGCAGTGTGTGGAGCTATGTGCCACCCTCCCCCCGCAGGGGTGCGTTGCTTCCTTCTGGGAGCATGGGGCTTGGGTAGGCAAGGAGCCTGCTTTAGCAGCAGCCATGCTGTGCTGCCGACCAGGAGCTGCCGGAGATAAGTGCAGCCCGGTGGGAGGCTGCACCCCAGCCCTGAGCCCCCTCCTGGAGCCAGCACCCTGAACCCCCTCCTGCACCCTGAACCCCCTCCTGCACCAACACACTCTGCCCCAGCTCTGACCCCCGTCCCAGAGCCAGCACTCCACCCCCTCCTGCACCCCAACACTCTGCCCCAGTCCAGAGCCCCCTCCTGCACCCAAACTCCCTCCCAGAGCTTGCACTCCTCACCTGCTCCTGCACCCCAACTCCCTGCCCCAGGCTCATCCCAGAGCCCCCTCCCACACTGTGAACCCAGCCCAGAGCCCGCATCTCCTTGTGCACCCCACCCCTATGCCCCAGCCCAGTGAAAGTGAGTGAGGGTGGGGGAGAGCGAGTGATGGAGAGAGGGGAGGATGGAGTGAGTGGGGTGGGGCTTTGGGGAAGGGACAGGGCCTCAGGAAAGGGGCAGGGTAGATCCTGGGTTTCCCTTAAATTCAAAAAGTGATCTTGGGCGTAAAAAGGTTGGAGACCACTGGCATATGCTAATAATATATTAGAGTCAGCTAGTGAACCGGTACGGTACCATAACTGCTGCTGCATGCCCAAAAGCACACAGTGGAAAGTATTCCAGGCATGCAACTGCCTTGCTGACTCAAGTGAAGAGCCCCTGATAGTCCTTGCCATCCTCCCTCTCTTCAGCCATCTCCGCTCCTCTGATCACCTCAGAGCACACAGGTCTGGAATTTCTGCTTGTTCCTGGGCACCTAAAATGCCACCTACCCCTTTCTCCCACAATCCCTTCATGTTTCCATCCTTTCCAACTTCTACTATGTTGAACTATAGTTGATGATCCACAAGTCAGTAGAGGCTGGCTTCACCTACAGTGCCTGGATTGCCTTTGCCTGAACCTTGGTTAGCCTGTATACGTCTAAGTTAGCCGTGGAGGGGCCCAGGACAATTCTAGTTTCTGATAAGGATGAATGTGCATTAACTACTGAGGCCATGCCCATGACCCAACCAGTTTGCATGCTCCATTTTTGCAGCTCTGCACGCACCCTTTTGAAAAATGTGCTATTTCCTGTCCCTTGCTTGCAACCTAAAATACACATACAAGAAGGACATTTGTGCCCACACAAGTCTTTGAAAACTTGGCCCTGAGTGACTTAAATGAAAAACCCATGATATTTGGCATAAGAGCTAGGAAAGGCATATTGCCAAATAAGAAGGAAGATCAATTTTAGTTCCTATACATTAACAAAGAGCATTTTGTATAACCAGCTTTGCTTGCTAAACTAGAGTCTTAACATCTAACACCATTTGTCTCTGTCTTTTGTAAAGTCAGTAGTTTTGGTTTTTTCCCCACTGTAAATTAAAGGCTATGTCTTTGGGGGAAATAAGGCACCTTGGGGATTAATATTATTTTACAAACTAATAAGCTGATTTATGTGACATTTAGAATAATTTGCATCCTTTGTGTTGTCAAACTTGTGTGCGTGTGTTTGCCTAAGTATTTTCTTTAACATTTATTTAAAAATTAATATAAATACTTTTTTTGTATGGTACAGTAAGATCTCTTTATTTTTTCCTTACAGTGGCTCCACCAACAAGACTAAGGTATAATCTAGTCACTCATGACAGTGTACAGATTTCATGGAAAGCCCCTAAAGGGAAATTTACTGGATTTAAGCTTCTTGTCACTCCAAGTTCAGGTAAAAAATATTTACATTTGTCTATAGACATATTTGGTTCATTTAGGTCCAGTGATTATGCTGTCATGGTGACCTGGAGGAAAGCAGCCGCCTATTGCTTTGGGGCTCACTCCACAACGCTGGGGGACTTTGAGCTGGCTCTGGACAACCCGGAGCTCTGGCTGTCCAGCAGGAGGGAGATCAATCCAACTTGCCACACTGCAGCTGGAGGCTAGTCTGAATGCAGATGTCTGGAGTGTCCAGGGGGTGGAGTCAACTGACTGATACTTTCTGTGCTTCATCATCGGTAGCGAGCTCTACCTCTGGTGCTGTCCCTGTGAGCATTCCCTCCTCTGTCCTGCTTGCCGTATACAGGGAAATAGCAAGTGCCCCAAAAGAGTCAGTAGATGAAGTTTTGTGAATGTCCATGGGAATTTTGGGCAGTCAGAACAAGGGAAGTGAGTAAAAGGCAGAGGGGCAGGTCCTTAGCTGGCATAATTTTTTATAGCTTCATTGTCAATGCAGCTAAGAGATTCTGAACTAGTGGATTCTGAACTTCTCCAGTCTGCATAATATTTTAGTCATGCTTAATGTAGCCCTTATCCAACAGACCCCCTATCAGGAGAGGGTAAATGTTCATAAACTGTGCTGCTGAAGAAACCAAAAACAAATTTTTGCAATATATCCACACTGTTATTCCTAGTACCAAGACAACTAAACTATAGCTTAGTTATTTTAGAATAACTATCACATGTAGACTATAATGTATTCATTTGAAATTTATAAATGTGAGGTCTACAAACTGCATTTGCACTTTGTTGTTTCATTTATATATAATCTACTTTGAAGAATAAAATGTAGCTTACAGATTGGACAGTGAAAAAGAACAGCTGTAGCAATTTCTTGACGAGAAAGCGATAGTTTTCTTTTTCCTCCCCCTATTCTACTGTTGCACTGGCTTTCAACCTTAAAATGAGCAGACATGTGATATATAAAAGCAATACAAATGTGCCAAAAACCACAAACCAATAAAAGTTGCAACAGTGTGTGACATGAAGCAGTTAAGTCAGCTATTGTGCGAAAAGGTATTAAATTCCAAAGGAATGAATGGCCGCTGAGTCAGATGAGCAAAAGGAAAAAGAGTGTAAGCAGTTTTGATAGTGTGAATGTGGTATGCTTTGGCAGTCCGCTGACGGCAGAGGGTCTCCAATAAATGTTAATCCTCAAGGTAGTTTGCAATATGGATAGTTTGTACGTTCAGTTAAAGCAGTGGTAGATTTAGTAGGGCCCAGTCTAGTAGTGGTAAGCAAAAGGATGGAGAAGGGAGGGTGGTGAGCACTGGTGGGCAGTGCTGAGTACGACGCACTGCTGGTGCCACTTCAGTGCCTCTTGCCCTACTGCCCACCACCCTGCACTCAAAGCCTGCATATGGGTTGAGGCAGGAGTAGTGAAATGCACAAAATGCAGCTGCTGAGCCCTTGTTAGTGGTTATTGGATCATGCTTGGGAAAAGTTATTAGGCCACTCCCTTCCTCTGCCTAACAACTAAAACAAACTCCTTTAATGTGTCCTTTGAGGACTATTTCCTAAGTATTTTAAAAAGTTTGAAATTCACTCCCAGCTGCTTGAACCCTGCCACTGATCGTGGGAGACTCAAATCCCAGATGAGTCTTCACGGTTCAGTCATGCTGAAAATTGCTTTTTAGGCTTTGAGTTTATGGACTGCTCACTCCCTCCCTCCCCACAATTACCTGCCTAGCCGTGTCACAGCTAGTTCCCCATATGTAGCTCCTCCCACCTCATTCCTAGTGTCTCGGATCATGGGTCCAGTGCTCATTGGTTTGTATCCTTTTGCACTATGATCCATTTCTCTGCTGAGTTAACCCTGTGCAAGACTCTCTCCCCTCTTAGAGCCTTTTCTGGTTCCTATTCCTTTAAGCCAGGGCACTTGAAAACTACTGTGACTTCTTCTGCAGCTAGTTCCTATGTGTTGACTGTCTTGTTGCAGCAAAACTCTTTTAGAGCTGCTGGCCCCTTGAAGTGTGCTTGATCAGATTAACTTCTGCACTGGATTTTTCTTACCTGCAGTTCTTCAGTTCCCTGCTCTTATAAACTGCCCCTTCCTGTTTCAGTTGCTCTGCTTTGGCCTCATTAGAAGAACAGACCTATAGCTGCCACTCACTACAAATTGCTTTTTTTCCCTTCTCTCCATGTGGGTGTCAGGGATCCAGGTAGAGCAGGGTCAGTCTCCAAGCAACTCTCTGGGCACAGCTGAACCTGGCAGGGGCTGCCTGATTGACTGCACTTCCTGACTGGTGGAGGGCAGATTTAAACTCCTACTTGAGCCAGTAGCAGCCAGAAATCTATTGTTGCTCAATGCATCCCATGCCACAGCTGTGCTTGATCCTGCTTCCTGTACCTGCTCCCATCCAGTCCCTGCCTGCTCCTATCCAGCCTACTCTTGTGCCCTTTCCAGTTCCTTCCCTTCTCATCCTCAATACCCCTGGCTCTACTTCCTGACTACATCTCCAACTCCCCATTGGCTCTTTCATTTGGCTTCTGACCCGTGGCTCTGGTCTCAAATACACCCACAGAGCCCTGATTCTTGACTCCGGCTTGACTCCGCTCTAATCTGGCCACCCTCATGGTTCTGACCATTAGGCATGACTGCCCACATCCCAGATGTGATCCTGACAGTGGCTTTGAGCTGGGCTTCCTGGCTGTCTTACTGGGCCCACTGGCCTCTGCATTTCACTAGCACAGTCCTTCTGGCTTCAGCACTCTGGGACTGTCCCTGCTTGTGAATGCAGTCTCTGCTTCTCTGGAGAGATTTTTCCCACTCTCCACGGTTCATGGTGTTAGCTAGTAGCTGCTTTCATAGATTCATAGATTCATAGATATTTAGGCCAGAAGGGACCATTATGATCATCTAGTCTGACCTCCTGCACAATGCAGGCCACAGAATTTCACCCACCACTCCTAAAAAAGACCTCACACCTATATCTGTGCTATTGAAGTCCTCAAATTGTAGTTTGAAGACCTCAAGGAGCAGAGAATCCTCCAGCAAGTGACCCGTGCCCCATGCTACAGAGGAAGGCGAAAAACCTCCAGGGCCTTCCAATCTGCCCTGGAGGAAAATTCCTTCCCGACCCCAACTATGGCGATCAGCTAAACCCTGAGCATATGGGCAAGATTCATCAGCCAGATACTACAGAAAATTCTTTCCCGGGTAACTTGGATCTTACCCCATCTAAAAACCCATCACAGGCCATTGGGCCTATTTACCATGAATATTTAATTACCAAAACCATGTTATCCCATCATACCATCTCCTCCATAAACTTATCGAGTTTAATCTTAAAGCAAGATAGATCTCTTGCCCCCACTACTTCCCTCGGAAGGCTATTCCAAAACTTCACTCCTCTGATGGTTAGAAACCTTCGTCTAATTTCTAATCTAAATTTCCTAGTGGCCAGTTTATATCCATTTGTTCTTGTGTCCACATTGGTACTGAGTTTAAATAATTCCTCTCCCTCTTTCCTCCCAGTAGTTCATTCTATTATCTGTGCCTCCCAGGGTCACTGCAACACTTCTCCTCAGAGCTTCTGGAATGCTGCCGATACCAGCTAGACCTCCTGGCCATCTCCTTTCACTCCTAGTCAAGGTCTACTTCATGATGTCCTATTCCTCCAGCCTCTCATTTCATGTCCACATTCCCAGTTGGGGATGAGTCTCTGGACTGCTTCCAGAACAGAGTAATGCCCACAGAGGTCTCTGCTAGTTCAGATGGCTCAATTTCCAGGGTGGCCTTCCAGTTCCCCTCCTGTGTCTCACTTTGTCCCCTCTCCAGGACCTCCATTTCCTGTAGGCCTTTCCTGTGTGTGTGTGTGTGTGTGTGTGTGTGCGTGCGCATGCGTGCATGCTTTCACATGTGTGTACATAGCCAGGCCTTACCTGTTATTCAAGTTAGGTTTTGGAGAAAATGTACATCCCATGAGATCATCCTTTTAAGGACACAGTATGTCAGCCCACCTGGCTCCCTGCTTTTCTGGGGTGTCCTCTGTGTCATTCCAAAGGGACAAGGGTTTGGAACAGACAACCAGTGATGAGTGACTGGACTTTGGTCATTACCGTACTTAATGTAGCTTAAGTATACGTTTAAGTTGTTTAAAATGTAGTAATTTACCTTATCAGAGCATTCACTATTTACTATGCCGCTGATTTTATTTCTCCTTTTGTTTCCTTGCAGGTGGAAAAACCAATCAACTAACTCTTCAAAACAGTGCAACCAAAGCAATTATTCAAGGTCTTATTCCAGATCAAAGCTATGCAGTTCAGATTATTGCATCCAATAAAGACCAAGAGAGCAAGCCAGCACAAGGGCAGTTCAGAAGTATGTATCTGTATGCATATATCATATCTCACATATTGCACTGTCTTACCAAATACCTCTTCAATCTATATATGTGCAGTATACTCAGATACCACAGAGATGAGCATGTTATGAATACTTAGACCGATAGAGAACACAGAGCCAATTTCAGCCAGGTGTAAAAAGGTGCAAGTCTGTTGACTTCAGTGGAGTACACCTGGTAATACAAAGTCTGGCTTTATCAGACATCATGCAAGAAATCTTAGTAGCAGGGATTCTAAACTAAAAACTTTGGGCTATTAACATTTCCTTTAATTTTCTCCTTTCCCTTGTGAAAATAGCCCATGACTCATAAAAAGGGAATTGTGAGTGGGAGGAAATGAAAGGAATATCTTTTTTTATTTCTTCACTTTTTCATGGATTTCCAGTGTAATTCTTAGAATGGGGTCAGGGAAGCCACGGGTAAGTCTTAAAACTTTGAACATATGATAGGCCAGATGCTCAGCTGGTGTAAGTCAGTACAGCTCTGTTTAATGGCGCTATGTCAGTTTACATCTGTTGAGAATCTGGCCTAATATGTTCAGCACATGATCCTGCAAAACCCAAACAAATACACCGGACCCTCGCTAGAACACATGTCTATATAGCGCGAATTCGCATATAATGCGGTGGCGGCCATGGATCCCAAATTTAATTACTTTAATTGCAATTCATTTTAACGCGGTCCCCGCGTTAACGCAGTACCACACATGGATCCCAAATCCCGCGTTCTAGCGAGGGTCCGGTGTATATACAGAAAAGGATAAATGTGTTCTGTCTGAGGGTGTGTTGATTAGTTAGGTGAGCTTTCTGCCCTGATTGACATCTCAGGCCTAATCTACATTAGGAAATTAGGTCAGTATGACTATGTCTCTGAGGGGTGTGAAAGATCCATGCCCATAAGTGACTCAGTTAAACTAAACTAACCTCCAGTGTAGATGGTGCTGGATTGATGGCAGAATTCTCCCATCTACCTAGCTATCGCCTCTCGGGGAGATGGAGTACCTAGGCCGGCAGGAGAACCCCTCCGGTGGCCTAGGTACTGTCTTCACTGAAGTGCTACAGCAGTGCAGCTGCAGCGTTCTAAGTGTAGCCAAGCCCTCCTGGAACTCAATTAAAGACCGATCAGGACAGATTTAGTCCACAGAACCAAAGACCAAATAGCCTGGGGGTAGGGAAGTAATTTTTCCTGAATCCCCTTCCTACAAAACACCGTGTATGAACATTTTTAGTATCTGAGGTGCTGGTGCTTCAGGTTTCTAACCGTGTAATGGGGTCTGCCAATCACTGTTCTAATTGCTAGACCACCCTCCTCTCCTCTCCAGCACATGATAACAAGTGCTGATTACTTGATGTAGAGGCCATGTCAAGTCCTTCTCGGAATTCCCCAGTGCCTGTATTTATTATTTTAAATACCACTGGTTGCAAAACCTGCAAAACCACAGGTTACTTTAGCATTAAAGAAAAACCTATAGAATGGCTACTCAAGCTTCCAAAGTATGAGCTGTGGTTGTTCGTAACTGGCTGTATTCCACAGGAGAAGCAGAGTTGGCAGCTTGATTTTTAGAATGCCGGGGTTACAATCTATTTAATATATTGTTTCTTTAGCTGCAACATGTTTTCATTGGCTGTAGTGAGACTTGGATGCCATTTGACCGTATAATGACTGTATGAATGAAGCCAGATACAATGTGTATGCAAGTCCTTCTTTTTTTATGTTGCATTTTCATGGCTTTTTCTTCCCCCATGACAAAGTGATGACTAATTCTTGGGACTGTGGAAGATTATACTATTCCAAGGCGCTTTTGGGGAGGGGAAAGGAGGGCCAGAGTAAAATCATGAGAGACTAGCAGGACACTGAACACATCAGCATTTTAAACTCTGAGTTCTAGTTAATGTACAAAGTTTTTTGTCTTTCTTTTTTCAAGCCTACAGAAATCTTAACAGCTTGCAGTAGTCTGTTATTCTTGGGATAATTTATATTTTCTTTTACATGATCAGGTATGCAATTCTTATGTGATAGCTTACAAATCACAGTAGAATAAAAAGGTATAAAATAAGTAAGGCCTTGTAATGGAGTTTTGTCTGAAAGAGGTAGATTGAACAGATGCACTAATAGATTCAATTTCATCATCCTGCAAATATGTGAATGATTTTTTTTTTGGCTTTTAAAGCTTTATAGAGGCAATATTTTTAACAATGTCTTCAACTCCATAGGGGTAGTCTCTGTAGAAGAATGGCCAGCTCTTTGCCAGAATTACTTTGCTTTTTTGCCTTCTAGTGAGAAGTCTCTCATGTTAGTGCTCTGTTCACCACTTGGAGACCAGTCTTGTGTGTAGACATCTTCAACAGCCACTGGAGTCAGTGGCTATTGAAGCCAAATCAGACCTTACTCAAGCAACACTTGCAATTGGCAAAATCATGAAGTCCTTTACATAAGAACGGCCATAATGGGTCAGTCGAAAGATCCATCAAGCCCAGTATCCTGTCCTCTGACAGTGGCCAATGCCAGGTGCCCCAAAGGGAATGAACAGACAGGCTATCATCAAGTGATCCATCCCCTGTCACCCAATCCCAGCATCTGGCAAACAGAGGCTAGGGACACCATCCCTCCCCATCCTGGCAAATAGCCATTGATGGACCCATCTTCCATAAATCTATGTAGCTCCCTTTTGAACCCCTTCTCTCCCTTTTTTTTTTTGTACTCTGGCAATATCTCCCTTTCACTTCAGTGCAAGATTTGGCTGGGTAAGATGTGAGTCCAGATGTTCTTAGGGTACATCTACACTTCAAGCTGGAGGTGTAATTTCTGGCTCGGGTAGATGGAATTGTTCAGATTGAGCAAGTGTGCTAAAAATAGAAGCATAGCCATGGCAGTGCATATGGCAGTATGGGCTAGTCGCCCTGAGTACAATCCTACCTGGGACCCTAGGTACATACTGGAGTATCTGCCTCATCCCACTGCCTGTGCCCCTGCAGCTATACTTCTATTTTTAGTGTCCTAGCTCAATCAAAGTTAGCGCACGTATGTCTACCCAACCTGGAAGTTACACCCCTAGCTCGAGGGTCGGCATAACCTAATCATGGGCTGGCTCATGAGGGTCTCAGTCTGCCCTGAGTAAAGGGTAGAGTGTGGATTCACTATTCCAAGAGCAGACAAAGGAGAGAATTGTCTCTGAATCACAGTTCTCCCACTTTGCTCCTGGGGTAAGTAATCTGCTATTGGTATTGACATGACAAAGATAGCATCCCATCTCTGCCCCCACACAGCTGTGCTGGCCATTGTGTGCTGGGGAAGAAGTCAAGACTCCAATTATTTTCCACCAGGATTCATGCACTTGCCTCCCATTTGCTCTGGGGTGAGGGTGAGAGGATAGCAGGCCTGCAGAGGCTGCTCCCCTCTCCACCCACTACCCCCACACACTGGAACCTGCAATGTAGGTATCAACACTGTAGAATGGAGACTTGTATCTCCCTTACTCCCTGTGCAGCACTGTAGAGATTGGAAGGATTGTCCTGGGGTTATGAACTGGATTGTGATTCAACAGATCTATGTTTAATTCCTGGCTCTGTTACAGGCAGTGTCTGGGAATTTGGGTGAATTATTTAATATCTCTGGTCTCAGTTCTGCAAAACAGGGATAATATTTCCTCTCTATCCTTCACCTGTCATGTCTATTTATCTTGTAAGCTCTTTGGGGCAGTGAGAGTCTCTCTTACTATGTGTTAATGCCTAGCACAAGGAGGCTTTTGATCTTGGCTGGGGCCTCTATGCACAGTATAATATAAATAATGATCAATGCTGGTCATAAATCAGCCCTATATAAATTAAAGGCTTTAATCTGGGTAGAATTTATTTTCTGTTCTTTATAAGTACGTATGTCTGTTGCCACAGGAAAAACACATCCCTTCTTGGCAAGACTGAAAGCTATTCAAGGTGGCATATTAGATCATTAGCCACTGTGGCAGCTGCATGGATGTTAACACCAATTAATTTCCTAAAACAATTCTGAGAGGGTTTGTTGTAGAAAAACTATATCGCACACAAAGTTGACTGCATTCATATGGGCTTTAGATGTGATATTGCCACAATATTTCTCGGTGGGAAGAACAGGGTGATGCAAAGACTAGATGATCACAATTATCCCTCTGGCCTATAATACAAAGTTGGGAATCACTAAACAGGCTGAATTCTCCCTGCTATGGATGAGGGAAGGGTGTAAGGAGCCTTCACACCCACCCCTAACTTGTTTAGCCCATGTGAGGGCTAGGCACAATGGGAGTCTGAGCTATGGACCTGTCCTACTCCTGTGGGAGTGTGTGGTGCCCTGAAGAAGGCAGGAAGGAGGCAGCCCAAGGCATGGGCTTCATGGAGGGATATAGTAGCTGGCATTAATTCACCAGGTGCCAGAGACTGGAGAGGAATTCTGTCCTCCTGACCCATTCCCACTCTCTAGCCATCCTGGCCAATTGTCTGGGGTGGTGGAGCAGGAGGTTTGCACTCCTGTGTCTTTCCTCTGGGCAGATTTTCCATCACCAAAGGCTCTCCTAAACTTTGGGTTCTGCTAGTAGAAGCAACTTAGGTCCTGATACTGATGTCCCTGTGCTGGGACTCTCCTGAGTGAGGAGTCACTCTCACCAATACCTACCAAGAACATGACTGAGATTAGAAAACAAACAACCCAATTGCCGTTTGCTGCATAAGCAAATTGTACAAATGTTGCATGAAGATTCTGGTATGGGGGAAGAATATGATACATTTAACTAAGCTTTTCCCAGTCTGATACATTTCCTTTTATCTTTGTAGTTAAAGATCTAGAAAGAAAGAAGGAAACATCAAGTAAATCCAAGGTCAAGGGTACAGAAGGTCAAGGGTACGGGAGTAAACCATCTCCATCTACAGAAGGTCAGAATGTCAAAAAATATGATTTTGTGATGTCACATTAATAGCCAGTTAAATATATAACTCTGCCATTACACGAACCATTTTCCTCATTACAGATAAGTGACTTTTTTTTCACTTGTTTTCCAAGATAATTATCTGCATTTAATTGCATTGATGGCAATTATAGCAATTAAATATAAGTAAAAGGCAATTTTATTCACCCTGGATATTTGATTAGCTACAATAGAAAGTTTTCTTTACTTTGCTGTTCTATTTTTCATCTTTAAACAGAGTTTTTTAAAACTAAACAGCATGAAAAATAATTGAAAGTATTCTTTTGAACCTGCATAAAACAGATAGTCTTGCCTGATTTCTTCACTTCCATTCATTAGTCAATATACAACATAGTATATATATAATAATGACTATGACTTTCATGCTTGGAACTGATGTGAAATTGTCATATTTTATTACTTTGCCCTCTAGAATCAACCTTGCATAACTACCTGATTTTAATGTACAAATGTCTGTTTTATGCATGCATTACATGTCATTATGTGTCATTACACAAGTTTTATTTTAGATGTTTTGATTTTGAGTGCGAGAGAGAGATTCTTTACAGATTAACAAAAATAAATGTAGCAGACTTGGACGGGTAATGCGACTGGGCTAGTCATCAGAAACATTTCCAGTATATATAGCACATACAAGAAAATCCATTCTGCATTTAACACCTAACATAGCTTCCTGTTGGTTCTGAATTCTTAAAAGAAATCCTCCTTTCAGAAATAACACTGAAGGCAATTATTCCCATGAGCAGTTATCTACGATATGCAGAGCAAGCAAGGGCAAGAAGAGCTTGAGATAATCTTTCTGCAATAAATAGACAGTTGCAAGGTTCTCACCTCTCCAGTGCCATTTTATTCTGTATCATGGTAGTGCAAGCACTATGTTATTGGTCCAAAGGTCACTGAAGTCAATGGGAATCTTTCCACTGATTTCAGTGGGCTTCGGATTATACCCTATATGTCTGTTCAATAATTACAAGACAAAAAGAACAGGAGGACTTGTGGCACCTTAGAGACTAACCCATTTATTTGAGCATGAGCTTTCGTGAGCTACAGCTCACTTCGTCGGATGCATAAAGTGGAAAATGCAGTGAGGATGTTTTATACACACAGACCATGAAAAAATGGGCGAAGTGAGCTGTAGCTCACGAAAGCTCATGCTCAAATAAATGGGTTAGTCTCTAAGGTGCCACAAGTCCTCCTTTTCTTTTTGCGAATACAGACTAACGCGGCTGCTACTCTGAAACCTGTCATTATGCAAGGAATTACAAGACAGTATCTAAATTAATACAGTTTGGTTTTGTACAGCATTGTTCATACCAATTTGCCACTAAGTCTTCACGTTCCATACAGAATGTAAAGAAGTTTACTGGAAAGAAGTTTCTGGAAAGAAGTTCACTAGCATGTATGGTACTGTAAACTGTGCGCTGCATCTGCTGATGTAATATGGATGGAGGTGATCTGACCTAGTATTTGGGAGAATGTCAAATATTTGGGAGCTGGGGGAAATGAGATGGTTAGGGAAGGAAGATGTGATTGTTTAGAGGCTTAAGAAGTGAAAAAGGCCAGGGAGAAAAAGCTGGGCCTGTAATAACATTTGAAGAAAGTGTTGAATTGGCTGAGAGAGAGAAGGTCCCTGAGCCACATTTCAGGAGAGGATCTACTACACCCTTCAGGAAGACCAGAAGTAGAGGCAGAACTAAGTCTATCTGCAAAGTTTGGAGAAAGGAGGATGAAGCTGGCACAAGAAAGTTGTGGTCTGTTGCCTCCCCATGTCATGATTCAGTCCTTTAAAAAAATTATTAAATCTTTTAACTTCAGAACTTGCTTTAGTTCTTTGAAGGTCTTCACATTCCATGTAAATACTGATGGTTAGTACTGAATACCAAAATGGAAGTGTGCCATATGCTCAGAAGAAATGCAAAAGTTTTCTATGAAAAACTGTTGGTCTTGTCTGAAGGTTTTCTGTGAAGCTGGGGTGTGTGCTGGGGTAAAGTAAAACTTGGAAATAGCTCACTTTTTTGCCCTATTTGTAGCTATTTTTGTGGATCCTGACTTTAATTCAGTACAGCTCTGTTCCCAATCCAACCCCATTTAAGTCAACATAAAGATATCATTAGGCTGGATTCTTCACTGGCTTAAACCTTACGCAGACTTTCACTTTGTACAGGTGCAGATTTTATTTAATGTAATGGCAATTCAGGCCAATTGATTTTAATGGGAGTTGGACAACAGCATTAGCAAAAACCTTTTATGTAGAATACGACTGCATCTGTGGTAAAATACATAGGACAGAAGTGAACCTAGAATGGTACATTGGTGCAGGAAGAATAATGTTATCCAAATTGTATGAGTTGATAGCTAAACACTTTAGTTTATACTTCTGGATTTGAGAGAGCTCAAAAGAAATGAGGGAGGAGTTGGGGAAAGACAGATTAAAACATTGTTAAGAACAAAATAACATGGTAAAGTAAAGTATAAAAAATGATGCTTAGACATTTGATATTAAACACTTTTTGAACATGACTAAATGAACTGAGACCAGCAATAAATTGCTTCATGCCAAAATTAAAAATCTGGATATTAATATAACCCTAATTAAACCCCTCAAATATAGCAGTCGAAATAGACTCAAAGAATTTGTGTGTGTTATATCATATAAAGTGCATGCACGCGAACACACATGTTGATCAAGATCACTTTTGAAGCTATAATAATGGTATGAGAAAGGTATTCAATAGTAGAATATATGCTTTGAAAGAGAGCATTGGGCAGACACTAGACTGACTTATAGGAGCTTCACTAGTATTGCAATTCAAGATGATTCTGACATTTTAAGACTAGAAATAATGTCCCTGATGCACTTGGGATGCATCACAAAGTAGCAATTCCAGGGAGCTGCTACAGTGTCTTTTCATCCTCTGCCATGTGGCCAGTGGAAGTTAGAGTACGCACTCTGCTGTTCTAACTTCCACCTCTAGAATACGTAGGCAGACCTTGTGTCAGTGGAGTATATCAGGTGTAGTGGAGCTCCATGATACACTGCTCCTCTCATGTCCCCTTCTCCCCCTTATACCACAGATGGCGTGGGCAGCTGGCACAGGAAGGCGCTAAACAGCCTCTGACAGTTTTACACTGTCAGAGCATCCCAGAGCCTGGGCTCCAGCCCATGCTTGAATGCCTACATTGCAATGTTATAACCCCACTGGCCAAGCCCCGCAAACCCAAGTCAGCTGACACAGGCCAGCCCTCGAGTTGTTTTATTGCAGTGTAGACATACCCAGAGATTCCTCTTACAGGCTGAAGAATCCTCCAGGGCAACCCTCTGGCTGGTTTTGAACTTGGTGGAGCAGAGAATCCAACCCAACATCTTGAGGTAAAGCTGTTAATGAACAACAATAATTTGTTTAATAAAGTATGGTAGAACTGAATATTGACATTATGTGAGAGAGCAGAATATGTGGCAGCTACCTTATGCTGTTAGAACCTCTTAGAAAATGTTCTTAGCTTACCTATGGAGTTTGTAAAAAGGACAAAAGCAAGTCGATCACTGAATTTTATGGCTGAAAATACTTAACTGATAGGTTTCAGAGTAGCAGCCATGTTCGTCTGATAGGATTGCTCTAGGAGTGCACAGTTAAATATAGGAAAACTCACACTGACTTCAATAGGTCCAGTGCCTCATCCATGATCCTGCATTCCCAATTTATTGAGACATCTTTTGACTTCAAGGGGTGGTGTCCCTCAGTAAGGAGTGCAGGTCTGAGCTCTTTAATGCAGGCACCCAGAAAAAACTTTCCACTCTAATTGTTCCAGAAAGAAGAACAAGAGACCCTGACTACTTCACACACACATTAATGTGTCGGGTATGCTTTCTCACTCTCCAAATAAAGTTAACAGAATCTCAACCTCTTTCAGCCCACTCACCTTCCAGCAATTGTACCTGGTCAGTTCTCCAGCAGTTTGTGCACAAAGCTCCTTTCTGTGCAAGAAAAGGGGTTAATACATTCTATGCTTCTTCAGACGTTTTAGTTTTTTCCGACAACTCTCCACAAGTGTTTTTCTGTTTCAGTCCATACAGTGGTTCATAGATTCTCAGATGTATCCTATTCTCTTCAAAAAGCTTTTCTGAGGGCTTCAGATATTTCTTACAACCTGTTAGAAAGAAACTAAGGACTTGTCTACACTTACTGGGGGATTGACGCATGGTGATCGATGCATCAGCAGTTGATTTAGTGGGTCTAGTGAAGACCCACTAAAGTGACCATAGATTGTTCTCCCATTGACTCCTGTACTCCACCTGAATGAGAAGCACAAGGGGAGTCACATATCTGAAGTTGTATAGTTTAGATCGATCTCCCCCGGTAGTGTGGACGAGGCCTAAGACATGCAGGCCAGATTCTCCTCTCACTTACACCAGTTTATCCCCACTGCCTTCAGTTTATCCCCCCTGGAAAATGCCCCAACTCAGTAAAGCATTTAAGCATGTTCTTAAATTAATTCCTGTTCAGGAGTGCATGTAAACACTTGCTTAACTTCAGTGGAACTTAAGCATCTGCTTAAAGTCCAGGAGATGCTTTATGAGGTCCTGAATAGTGATGCTGGTCTGAATCAAGGATTTACAGTAGTGTAAGCTATAGCTGTGCAAGTAACTGACTTTTTCAGTTTGGCCATTCCAAAAAATCAAAAACCTTAATCTCAGGTCAAACAAAACATTTTGTTTTAGTTTTTTGTGCTTTTTAAAAAACATAATAGAAGTAACTTTCTAAACAAAGTAGTTTTGAATCAAAAAATAAAAACATGGAAGGGGGTTTTCATAATTTTTTTAGTTTACCAAAAGAATTTTGCAAAATATTTGCGAAGTGTTTTGATTGACTCAAATCTTCATTTTTGTGTGTGGGGGAAAAAGTGGTTTTTGGTGAAAAATTTCTCTCAGCACTAGTGTAAGCATGAGGAAAACTCATCCCATATTTTATTCAGGAGTTGCTTATAAAATGATGAAAAGTCAACTACAAAAACATCAGCTTCATAAAATGATTTAAAAATATTTGCATATACTGCAAAGCTCTTTCTTTACCATAGACACTCAGCCACTATGTATTTCTTTCAATTTTAGTCACACTTTTTTACTGTGCACTAATCCGTTTGCCTTCTTTATGCATTGTTCTATGCTGCTACTCAGAAACTTGTTTTTCTTTATTCATAGAATCATAGACGATTAGGGTTGGAAGAGACCTCAGGAGTCATCTAGTCCAAACCCCTGCTCAAAGCAGGACCAACCCCAACTAAATCATCCTACCCAGGGCTTTTTCAAGCCAGGCCTTAAAAACCTCTAAGAATGGAGATTCCACTACCTCCCTAGCTAACCGATTCCAGTGCTTCACCACCCTTCTAGTGAAATAGTTTTTCCTAATATCCAACCTCAATCTCCCCAACTGCAACTTGAGACCATTGCTCCTTGTTCTGTCATCTGCCACCACAGAGAACAGCCGAACTCCATCCCCTTTGGAGCCCCCCCGCTTCAGGTAGTTGAAGGCTGCTATCAAATCCCCCAAGAGGTCAAATTCTCCAGTCCTTAACTGAACAATTAATAAATTCCCACTGGCTTCAGTGGGAGTCTTACTCAGTAAAGGAATACAGAGTTTGGCCCTTTGTAGGTAGATAGGTAGGATATGAATTAGCAAATTCTCATCCTGAGTGATAAACAGGCTGGTGGATTCTTAAGGCACGAGCTGCCTTGGCTTCGCAGATTGGGTTTACCAGGTTTTCATACACAGGCTAGAAATCCCTCCAGCCTGAGACCATCACTTCCCCCCTGTTCAGTCTTTGTTCCTCAGGTGTTTCCAGGTGTTCAGTCTTTGTTCCTCAGGTGTTGTTGTAGGGAGAGTGAGGTCCCATCATGATGTCATTGTCCCCCTTTTATATCTTCTTCCCACTTGCTGGAGAGCTCTTTTGCTGTGACCTGGGTCAAACAGCTCCCATTGTATAGTGCTATCTCTGAGAGGTTTCTATTGTACACAGTTCCTGAGGTAATCCTTGTGCTTGTGTGTATTTCCTCAATAAGCCATCAACATTGTTTGTCCTTTTTACTGTTGTACCTGAAAGGCTGCTTGTGGGTGTTTTCAACCTCACAACATATTTCAGTAACACATGCATAGCCAAACTTCATAATTTCACATACGATGATCGCACATACAATCCAACAAGATATCAATGTCTCGCAGATCAAGACTTTTAGAATGATACCTCACAAGGCAGACTTTGTACAAAACATATCCTAATTACATGACAGTGGTGAACACTGGGGTGCCAGGGTGTCATACCCAGGGCTGACTCCAGGCACCAACGTTCCAAGCAGGTGCTTGGGGCGGCAGTCAGAAAGGGGCGGCAGAGTTTCCGCGGCGGCAGCAATTTGACGGCAGCTTCTCCGTTCCGCCGGCTGTGGTAGCAATTCGGCAGCAGCTTCTCTCTCTCCTGCCGTCTGCGGCCACAATTCGGTGGCGACAGTTTTTTTCACTGCTTGGGGTGGCAGAAATGGTAGAGCCAGCCCTGGTCATACCTAGTTCTTGTGTTATGAGAAGGTGTACCATGGATTTATATAGAAGCAATATGATATTTTTGTCTTATCTATCCCTTTCCTAGTGAGTCCCAACATTCTATTCACTTTTTTGACTGCTGCTGCACACTGAGTGGATGTTTTTAGAGAACGGTCCACAATGACTCCAAGATATTTCTTGAGTTGTAACAGCTAATTTAAACCCCATCATTCTATATGTATAATTGGGATCATGTATTCCAATGTGCATTACTTTGCATTTATCAGCATTGAATTTCATCTGCCATTTTGTTGCCCAGTCATCCAGTTTTTTGAGATCCTTTTGTAGCTCTTCACAGTCTACTTGGGACTTAACTATCTTGAGTAGTTTTGTATCATCTGCAATTTTTGCCACCTCACTGTTTACCCCTTTTTCCAGATCGTTTATGAATATGTTGAATAGGACTGGTCCCAGTACAGACTCCTGGAGGACACCACTGTTCACTCTCTCCATTCTGAAAACTGACCATTTATTCCTACCCTTTGTTTCCTATATTTTAACCAGTTACCAATCCATGAGAGGACCTTTCCTCTTCTCCCATGTATGAAGTGGTATAATAATTAATAGTAATCTTTAGCAGTTAAAGTTGTAAACTGTATATTAATTGTTCCTAGACTATATATCATCCAACAGTATTGTAAATCTTTCTGTAATATTTGGAAACAAAACTACCCTTAGAATAAATAAAATAAAAGTTGTGTGCCTCTCCACACAACTGTGCTTTTATTGTTTTGATGAATATTTTCTTTCATAATAAAATTTTTCCAGTGTGATCTCTTTGCACAATGCTGCTGTGTGAATTTCAGGATAAGTTCTTTCAAGGGATGATATAAACTGTAATTACTTGGTATACATCTCAGGTACATCCCTTTGTTTCTACACTACAGTAAGCTTTGCAGATGAGGTAACAACTCTGTAACTCAAATTATGTACTAGTACAGCCTCTAGCATACAAATACCATAAAACACAGTTGCCAGAGGAAAGGAGATTCCAGTCAACAATGCACAGTAATTTTTTTTCTCTCTCTCTCCATATATATCTATATAATTTATAATGTCAATTCTGAATTATATTCTCATTAACACTAGAATGGGTCTATACTGCAACCTGACCTCATATGTCAAAGAGCAACTTGTGAACATCATATTATAGACTGGAATGGGAAGTTAAAAGTTAAAAAATTTATGTATTCATGGTGTTTCCAGTCCTCTTGGCTTTAATCCATACTTCAATCTAGCACTATAGAAATGTCTATAAATAAATGTGTAGGATGCTGTCCATATGCACTGCTGCAGAGAGGAAGAGCAGTCCAGTGGTTAGAGCACTAGTCTGTGATTTGGGAGTGCAAGATTTAAGTCCCTTCATTGCCATAGCCTTCCTACGTGACCTTGGGCAAGTCACTTAGTTTGTTTCAATTCCCCATTTGTAAAATGGGGATAATAGCTTTTGCCTACCTCACAGAGACATTGTGAGGATAAATACATTAAAGATTGTGAGCTGCTCAGATACTACAGTAATGGAGGCCACATAATCACCTTAGATAGATTTCCATATTTAGTTGCACGTTGAAGGATTGTCATGGTGGATTTGCAGGAATTAAAACTATGGTGATGGGTGCTTTATAGCTATGGATAAACCTGGTATGGCATGAATGCTGGTCCCACAGCTGGCCAACGTATCCAGGAGAGATGTTCGTTTGCTGTCAAAGGTCAAAAAGCACCTTTTTAAAAGCCAGCGTCCATCAAACAGAGTTCTGTCAGTGGTCAGAGGGACGAGAGAGCACATCTTTTGGTGGTTGTTTACTCAGTAACATGTCTGTATATCTTCGTGGGATTTGCGTAATTCTGCCATGCTGCTGGGGCTGTCTAGTGCACAAGAGTTGTGACAGCTGTGCACAACTGCAAGAGGGGTTAGGAGCCCATTGAAGTCTAGAACTATTGAACACAACTTTACCAGGGAGGAGGTGTGTTGCTAAGAATTGGGTGACCCTGTCTTTCCCTCATGGAGGTGGATGGATCTCCTGCCACTTAATTGCAAATATGTGGGACTAGGGGAGAGGGGCCTCTGCATTATCATCTAATTCCTGAGGGAATCTTTTTAATCCTTTCTCAATCCTGCCCCCCCAATTTTCATTTTGTTTCAGTGTTATGGGGATATTTTTGGAGCTGGCACCTCCATTAATATCCTTCACCAACTGTCAGTCAGCAAGGGGATGACCCCACCTTCACATTAGGATGTCTGGCATGAATTGTTCCATTCCATTCCTTCATGTCACTTCTTCTCTTGAGCTCAATTGTTTTAGCTGAAGATTGAGATTCCACTACTGGAAGGGAACACTTTTGAGTTGCTGCTGGAAACCTAATTTGCTAGTTTGAAGAGTTTAATTAACTGGACTCTGAATTATATTCTCATTAATATTACTGTGATGGCTCCATACTACAAATGGATGGGCTCAATGGGCACAATCCTGCAAATGTTTACTTACAGGAATAACTTTGCTCACACAAGTAGACCCACTGAAAATAATAGAGCATATAAAGTGTCTTATATGCATAACAGTTCGGAGAATGAGGCCCTAGAGCAGCATATATCAGGAAATTTGCAAGGTTGCTGTAGGTCAGCAGCTTTAGAGGCAAATTTAACCTCAGTAGTGCCCTTGCTTCAGTTCAGTTTATTTAGCTAGTTCTAGTAGAATGTGGAAAAATCACCTTTTGTTGAACACTCATGTTTGGAACTTTTGTTTTAAATTAGATGTGTGATAAATACTAGAGATGGAAGATAGGGATGGTAGTTCGGTCTGGAAGGGTAATCAACTCTTTCCTGTAAAATATCTCTCTTATCTCATCTTTTCTGCTCCCCTAAGAACTTTCCAGCTCAATATCCCAATTTAGCTCAGTACCTAGAGGGCTTACAGGTGCTGTCAAACTTTGGCAGATGTTTCTGCCTTAAGAGTTTCATAATATTTAGTGTTTCATTGTTCTCCAAAGAAGTAGTGAGCTGTAGCTCACGAAAGCTCATGCTCAAATAAAATGGTTAGTCTCTAAGGTGCCACAAGTACTCCTTTTCTTTAAGCAGTAATGGTGTATCTGTCTGTTTGTGTCTACAGATAGTTATAAATCTCTTTATAACTGTCAACATATTTCAGTGAGGGCAACTCTATTTGGTTGGTTTTGTAAAAGGAAAAAACCTCAGATGTTCAGATTTTGACTCAATCAAATACACACAATGTCAGCCTAAGAATGATGTAATCCTTCTGTCAGGTGGTGTCAGCACCACCCAAGGCTGCGTTCTATATCTAAGGGTTCCTCCTAACATTACAAACCAAAATCAGCTTAAGCGCTCACCCAGGAATCTGGGAAAACTAAACATCATCTTCCTCTCTGAGTGCCACTGTTTATTTAGGTGCCTGTGGGTTATAAAAGTACCTAGCTTTAGATCCCAAACTTGCAAATTTTGGCTTTAGTGACTCATAGAAACCACACAGGGAGCCAGCCACTGGCTGAACTAAGAATAAAGCCCAGAAGTCTAGGTGCCCAATGCATTGTGTGATGGGAATTTCCTTTCTTCTGGCAACTGTGTTCATCTGCTGGTATTCATGAAGTGTTACTATCCAGTCCGTCCCTGCATTATGCTGGAAAGTAATCATTTCTGCTAAGGGCAGATAGCAGACCACCATGTAAATTATGGTTTTACAGACTCTACATTTTTATATTTTTAAATGCCACTACAAAACCCAACTAAAGATGAGCCAAATCATGTACCAAGTCAACATAGAGATTCCTGTGGTCTCCATAGTGTTGGCTGACTTAATTCAAATGATAACATTGGTAAATTTGAACTCCTTTTTTTAAGCACAAAACTAAAAACATTCCATTTTAGGATCTGCCAGTGTCTCTGCTGTATTATAGAAGCTCCCCTTACGGAAAAGTCCTATACAATATAATAATGGTGAAATAGGATTCTATAGAAATTACATTCTAAATCTATAGCATTTAATAGAGAATAGTGTCCTTTGTATAAAGTTTAGTTAACCATCCCACGGAATTCTCTCTGAGGGTTATGATTCTCTTTTTAATTCTATAAGTGAGTTCAAAAATCATTTTGTATTAAATTCTACAGGACTTTTCCATAAGGGTCTACCCTTAAAAATCCAATTAAAATGGGCTTGGATATGAGAATTATCACTTGGGTTTTAAAGCAGTATGAAAGACCATAAGTAAAGGATAGTTATAAGAGACATCAAATTGAGGAAAGTGTCTAGTAAAGTACTTCAGGAGTTATGGTTAGGTCTGGTCTGATTTAACTTCTTCATTAATCATAGGGGGTATAATATGATGTCACACAGCTGGGCTTCCCACATGTCGTCTGCATCTGTTCAACTCACACATGTTACAAAATGGGGACGTACTAGAAACCAGAGTGAGGCTAGCGAAATAATAAGGGACTTAGTGAGATTAGAAACATGGGTAGACAATAAAATTAGACAAAACTCTGGAAAAAAAGGCGACGTAGCAATGGGAAAAATAATCTGAAACATGGCTCTTCAGTAGATTATTCGTGGCTATTATAGAGGATGAGAGAAACTTGAAAAACAGTGAACTCCTAGAAAGAAAGGAGCACAATTAGATTTTAATCTCTCTAAGGGCAGGGAGTGTCTTCTTGTTCCGCATTTTATGGCATTTAGCATGATGGGGTCGTGGTCCATCACTAAGGCTCCTAGGTGCTACCATACAGATAATTATCTAGGGATAGTGCAGGGATGTATAATCTTGGTATTGGTATTGTTTCCTAGTCTTCTAACTACTGAATAGAGAGTGGCAAGGCAAAAGCAAGTTCCCTACAGGGGGATACATTATATATAAGGCTACAATTTAGTCGCAGAAGTCAAGGAATCCGTGACTTCCAGTGACCTCCGTGATTTCGGCCTGTGGTGGTAGAAAGCTGCAGGGTCTGCAGGCGGGGTACCCTTGCTGCCTTTGGCGGCCCCTGCAGCTCCCAGCCACCATGGGTGGCGGGGAACTCCCAGAGCTCCTGGCCACCGCAGGCAGCTGGAGAACCCCCAGAGCTGTTGGTGGTGAGGGAACCCCTGAGCTCCTGGCTCCCATGGGTGGCTGGGGAACTCCTGAGATCCTGGCCACCATGGGTGGTGGCAGGGATCTCCCAAGCTGCTGGCTGCTGGGAGCAGCGGGGGAAACCCCTGAGCTCCCGGCTGCTGTGGGCCCCTGAAGCTGCGCGTAGCATGAGTACCCCACAGCTCCCGGCTGCCATGGGCTGTGGGGGCACCCCACAGCCCTGCACAGGCAGCAGGGGGACCCCTTGAGCTGCAGGCAGCAGGAGTACCCCACAGCCCCCAGCTGCTGCAGGGGGCTCCTAACCCCTGCACAGCTGCCCCCTTCAGGCTGTGTGGGGACCTGCAGATCCCCATTTTGTCCCAGATATTTTTAGTAAAAGTCATGGACAGGTCACGGCTTCCGTGAATTTTTCTTTTTTGACCGTGACCTGCCTGTGACTTTTACTAAAAATATCCATTTTAAAATCTCAGCCTTAATTATATATTAATACTTGGTGTAGGAGTAACAGGTATAAAAGAATTGATGGCAATCCTATCATGAGACACTTTGCACTGGACAGAGACCTATCAAATAAAAAGTTCAGAACAAATTTCTTGTGAGTGATGTGACAGCTAAAGCAGATAATTTGGGTATAAACACTGAATACAACAAAGTACTTTTTTTTTTTAACCTGCTCAGGGCCTTATCCTGCATTTGTTGCATACTCCAAACCCCCATTGACTTCAGTGAGAGTATAGGGTGCACAAGGAATCCAGGATCAGGTTCTTTCAAGGCTCTTTTTTTCTTGTTGTGTTGTCTGTCTTTTGGAATTCTTTTTTCAGAAATATTTTTGGCCTTCGAGACAAATATTATTCTGTTTTTGTGTTTGTTATTCAGGTGACACATTCAGGTGACCCGGTCTTCATTGGTTGTCTAAGGGTTTGTCTACATGTGTGGCATTGTGCACCCGAGGAGTGTGACTTGTAGCACGCTCTAAAGTTTTGCACTCTAACTGTCCTGTGTAGACCATGCTGACACACTAAAAGGTTGCGAGTGTGCATTAACATACTACTTACAGGACTACAGCAACGCACAAGGTACCTTTTGGAGCACCTCGGAAGGGTCTTCACAGTACAACTAGAGCGCTAAACTTTAGACTGTTCTACAGTTTACAGCCCTCTGGTGCGCATCATGTGGACAAGCCCTAAGATGTTGGGTTTTGACTAGGGCTGTCAAGCGATTAAAAAAATTAATCATAATTAATAGCGCAATTAAAAAATTAATCACACTGTTAAACAATCATAGCATGCAGGCCTGTCAATCACAGTTAACTCATGCGATTAATTCAAAAAATTAATCATGATTTAAAAAAACACAGTTTTAATTGCACTGTTAAACAATAGCATACCAATTGAAATTTTTAAACTATTTTTGGATGTTTTTCTACATTTTCAAATATATTGATTTAAATTACAACACAGAATACAAAGTGTACAGTGCTTACTGTATATTATTATTTTTATTACAAATACTTGCACTGTAAAAATTATAAACAAAAGAAATAGTATTTTTCAATTCACCTCGTACACGTACCATAATGCAATCTCTTTATTGTGAAAGTGCAATTTACAAAGTAGATTTTTTTATTACATAACTGCACTCAAAAACAAAACAATGTAGGCACTAAAGTTTTACAAGTTCATTCAGTCCTACTTCTTGTTCAGCCAATCGCTAAGACAAACAAGTTTGTTTACATTCACAGGAGATAATGCTGCTGGCTACTTATTTACAATATCACCTGAAAGTGAGAACAGGCATTCACATGGCACTTTTGTAGCCAGTGCCAAAAGGTATTTATGTGCCAGCTATGCTAAACATTCATATGCCCCTTCATGCTTCAGCTACCATTCCAGAGAACATGCTTCCATGCTGATGATGCTTGTTAAAAAAAACAATGCATTAATTAAATTTTGACTGAACTCCTTGGGGGAGAATAGTATGTCTCCTGCTCTGTTTTAGCTACATTTTGCCATGTATTTCATATTATAGCAGTCTTGGATTATGACCCAGCACATATTGTTTGTTTTAAGAACACTTTCACTCGTATTTGACAAAATGCAAAGAAGGTACCAATGTGAGATTTCTAAAGATAGCTACAGCACTCAACCCAAGGTTTAAGAATCTGAAGTGCCTTCCAAAATCTGAGAGGGCTGAGGTGTGGAGCATGCTTTCAGGAGTTTTAAAAGATCAACACTCAGATGCGGAAACTACAGAACCCAAACCACCAAAAAAGAAAATCAACCTTCTGCTGGTGGCATCTGACTCAGATGACGAAAGTGAACATGCATCGGTCTGCACTGCTTTGGATTGTTATTGAGCAGAACCCATCATCAGCATGGACGCATGTCCCCTGGAATGGTGGTTGAAGATGAAGGGACATATGAATCTTTAGTGCATCTGGCACGTGAATATCTTGCAATGCCGGCTACAACAGTGCCATGCGAACATCTGTTCTCACTTTCAGGTGACATTGTAAACAAGAAGCGGGCAGCAGTATCTCCTGCAAATGTAAACAAACTTGTTTGTCTGAGTGACTGGCTGAACAAGAAATAGGACTGAGTGGACTTGCAGGCTCTAAAGTTTTACCTTCTTTTATTTATGAATACAGTTATTTTTGTACATAATTCTACATTTATAAGTTAAACTTTCATGATAAAGAGATTTCATTACAATACTTGTATGAGGTAAATTGAAAAATACTATTTCTTTTGTTTATCATTTTTGCCATGCAAATATTTGTAATAAAATAATATACACTTTGATTTCAATTACAACACAGAATACAATATATTTGAAAATGTAGAAAAACATCTAAAATATTTAATACATTTCAATTGGTATTCTATTGTTTAACAGTGCGATTAAACTGCAATTAATCGCGATTAATTTTTTTGAGTTAATCGTGTGAGTTAACTGCGATTAGTCGACAGCCCTAGTTTTGGCTTGGAACCTGCCGAATTGAGAGTCTGTATTTCTCCCCTTCTGAGATAACCATGGTTAGGCTCAGCCAGGAACCCCTGATCATGGCTAGGTAAGCGACAAATTTTGACTGTTCCTCTTTCATAATCCCTTCCTCCCCATTTCTTCCTCCACTTAAAAAACAAAAATTAAGTCCATGTAACTAAAAAATCTGTGCTAAGACTTCAGTAGATTCCTTTGACTTGTGCATTGTATCCTTATCCCTATCCCCATCCCGTCTGCTTAGTTTGCATGTTTTTGGATTGCAACCCCTTCAGGACAAGGATTACCTCTTTTCTGTGAAAAGAAAAGGAGTACTTGTGGCACCTTAGAGACTAACCAATTTATTTGAGCATGAGCTTTTGTGAGCTACAGCTCACTTCATCGGATGCATACCGTGGAAACTGCAGCAGACTTTATATACACACAGAAAATATGAAACAATACCTCCTCCCACCCCACTGTCCTACTGGTAATAGCTTATCTAAAGTGATCATCAAGTTGGGCCATTTCCAGCACAAATCCAGGTTTTCTCACCCTCCACCCCCCACACAAATTCACTCTCCTGCTGGTGATAGCCCATCCAAAGTGACAACTCTCTACACAATGTGCATGATAATCAAGTTGGGCCATTTCCTGCACAAATCCAGGTTCTCTCACCCCCTCACCCCCCTCCCAAAAACCACACACACAAACTCACTATCCTGCTGGTAATAGCTCATCCAAAGTGACCACTCTCCCTACAATGTGTAGAGAGTTATCACTTTGGATGGGCTATCACCAGCAGGAGAGTGAATTTGTGTGGGGGGGGTGGAGGGTGAGAAAACCTGGATTTGTGCTGGAAATGGCCCAACTTGATGATCACTTTAGATAAGCTATTACCAGCAGGACAGTGGGGTGGGAGGAGGTATTGTTTCATGATCTCTGTGTGTATATAATGTCTGCTGCAGTTTCCACGGTATGCATCCGATGAAGTGAGCTGTAGCTCACGAAAGCTTATGCTCAAATAAATTGGTTAGTCTCTAAGGTGCCACAAGTACTCCTTTTCTTTTTGCGAATACAGACTAACACGGCTGTTACTCTGAAACCTCTCTTTTCTGTGTTTGCACAGTACTTATTACCATGAGGGCGCCATTGGGGCGTTTTGGAACTACTGTAATATAAATATTTAATGTAACAAGAAAAGAGAGGTAGCATATGGCAGGTGCTGTGTGACATGGATTCATAGAATCATAGAAATGTAGGATTGGAAGGGACACTGAGAAGTCATCAAGTCCAGCCCCCTGTGCTGGGGCAGGACCAAGGAAAACTAGAACATCCCTGACAGCTCTTTGTCCAACCTGTTCTTACAAACCTCGGAAAAGACGGAGATTCCACAATCGCTGTCTTTGATAATCTGGCTGGGGCGTGATTTTCTTAGGGCTAGTCTACACTGTCAGTGCTCAAGCGCTGCTGTGGCAGCGGTTTCATGTGGCTTGTGGGGTCGCGGTGGCTCTAAAAAAGGGCACAGCTACCAGGGCTGGGGGCACAGCTGCCACTGTCTACACTGGCGCTTTACAGCACTGGAACTTGCTCCTCTCCGGGGGCTGTTTTTTCACACCCCGGAGCGAGAAAGTGCCGCGCTGTAAATTGCCAGTGTAGACAAGCCCTTAAACTTGGAGCACGTTATAAGACTGTAACACAATAGAATCTTATAACTGTACATACAGTGTTGCCACACACATTTCATCAGAATAATAATGTTCATCAGACTGAGGTTTTTCAAACAATACCTCACAGGGCACACCTTGTACAAAATTTATCACAGTCTTATAAAAAGGGTGAAAATCATGGTACGCACGGTCATACCTGTCTAGTATCATTCTTTGAAATTCAGTGGAAGTATAGGAGTAAAGACTGCCAGGTCAGTCTCATGGCATCTTTCAGTCAGGGTCTCAAAGTACTTTGCAAACACCAATGTGAGCCACCTAATGCCTTATTTTCAGGAGTGTTGCTGATCCAATGCTCCCATTGACTTCAGCATCTCTACAGATCGGACGCACATAGTGAAATCCTGGCCGTATTGAAGTCAAAAACAAAACTCTCTTTGACTTCAGTGAAGCCAGCATGTCACTCAAGGTTTTGTAAGTTGGACACGCAAACCTCATAGCACCCAAAATTAATAATTCTGAAAATATGGCTGCATATATTATATATGCTCATAAATTTTGTTTAAACACGTAAATATTTTCTAGCAAATAATATACAGTAAATCATGTAATGTGATCAAGGGACTAATGATGTGCTTTACTGGTATTTAAAAAACGTTTCCTTCTCATGAACCATATGCTGACATGATTCTTTCAACACAATCCTCCACTGAGTTCCATTGAAAAATTTATGGCACAATATGGCCCATGTCTCTTCCTGTGGCTTAATGACATATCAACCTTGTGAGAATGTTTTGTGTTAATATCTGGGAGTAACCATTCGAGGCAGTTTTGAGAGAACCTGACACTCAACAGTCTTGAATTATAATTGAGTGGCATGTCTAATTCCCTGAAGAGCATGATTAAGATGTGTTTCTTAAATAGTAGCATATTTGTTGTACTGAAATGATGAGTAAATGCGTCCATATAAATAAAATTTACAATCTGATTTGTTGAAAAGTTGTTTGTTAATCCTCAGAACAGCTGTTGCATTTAAAACATCAGCACACTCAAATACAGTACCAAAGAGTGAAGAGAAATAGAACTATCCCTGCAATCTGTGAAAGAGTTTCTCAAGTTTCATGCACTTCACACAGGGAATACTACATGGCCAGTAGGGCTACGATTCAACCAGGAAACACCAGTTATTTTAACCCATCTCTCAAGTAAATGTACATTCAGTAATTCTTGTTAGGATATAGGAAAGAATCCTAAATATTTTGTAAACTAAATAGATCTATTGATTGCTTTAAAAGTACATTTGGTTTGTTTTGTAATACCATTTGATTTTGAAGAAGGATGGTTAAAAAGAATTGCTGACTGTCTGCTGCAGATCTGAAGAGTAGTCACCAAATATATTTAATCAAGTTTCTGGGTTTCTGGCTATAACTTTTATTAAAAACTTCCAGTTTAGCATTATCCTTGAAATAACCTTTGTTTTTTTTCTCCCTTTTAAGGATTACTGAATTTGCTGATTGTGTGTGGTTTGGATATTAAGATGTGTCTTTGCACTTGGGAAACAAAACCAAGTGCCCACAGAATTTGTTTTTCCGCTACTTGAACTAAAAGAATTTTCTGGGACAGACACGGATGCATGGGAAAGGGCTGGCCTCATATTCGCCTGTGGTTCAGGGATGAGCTCCTGAGCTTGCTGGGCTGATCTCACAACATGATGATGTTCCAACATTTAAGTCCTTCAAATTCAAGCAATGTTTATATTTGGTTCAATGAAAGGTCAGCCATGTTTTATGCATCTGGTTGGTCCCTGCCTTAATATATGTGGTGTATAAGACTCTGATCTCAGTGCAAAGATATTGACATCATAGTGTTGTAATAATAATTAATAGATCCTTGTCCATCATGTCTCTCTCACACACACGCACGCACACACACACACATACATACATATATTTATAAAATCATACTGTGCTGGACTGAATTCCATATTTCATCCTTGCTCTATTCTCATCTTACATTTCATTCACATCTGTCATCAAATTTCTTTCCTTTCATACTTTGTTACCCTATGAACTAAGCTATCTTGGTTTTTCCATTCATATTGTACAATCACTGCCATCTGCTTAAACTCTCCATCCCTCCTCTTCCTGATATATTATTCTACTTTCCCACTGTGACAGCGAATAAGAAAGGAAATGACATAGTGCAGCCTCAGAAAGAGTTATAACCCCAACTCCTAGCAGAAAAAGAACCATGTGTTTTGGCTCTTGAAATGCAGAGCAAAGTGCCAAGTCACAGGGAGGTAAAACATCACATGTCATTCTGCAAACTACATCTGAAACTAGGTGCAAATTAGACCACTCTTTCTGAGATTCGGCCTCTTTCCATGTGGTGTTGCTTATGTCCATGTGCAACCTCTTCCTCTCTCTCTACCCCTGTGCCCATGAAGACCCAGAAAATATCAACCTTGACACCCCCTAGTATTCAAAAGTCATGAGCCAGAGCCCCCCTCCCCCAAATCATGAGTTTGGCTTAAAATCAGGGAATTTTTTTTTTTTGTTTAGAAAGACTAAATCTTGTGTTTTGGTTAGAGGGAAGAATAAATGTATTTGATCTCACGATCTTTCACAATAACACTGTAAGTAGGATGATGTTGAGTTTGTATTCCTGTCAAATTGTAAAGACTGCTTTTAATGTCTCACTATTGTTTATTCCATTTTAGGGAAGTTTCTACAATTTCTATTAAGTTGAACTGGAGAAAACATAAACAAATAGTGGGTGTACAGAAGTAACAAAAGCTAAATGTTTTATGCAGAAAAGATTTCCACAAGTGCATCCCAGCTATGAAGAGTGAACTATATTTTCACATTCTGTGGCATTTCAATACAATCTTGGATCAAATCACAAATGATTATTTTGATACAGCTATCTACACTGGTCTGATTATATGGAAATAAAATATTGAAAGAATGTGTTTTTTGTTTTCTTTACCTCTTTTGCTGCTGTAAATGAAATTACCTACTCCAATTAAAGGGTTGGGTTTTTGTTTGTTTGTTTTTTTGGCAAACTAATAACTACAGGGTTGAAAAGGCATCATTAAAAAACTTGTTCATGTGTAAGAAGTGAGAAATAGGTTGATTCTGAAACCATTAATACCCTAAGTTTTAAAAGTGGTGAAAGGGACTTTAGCCACACAAATCTTATTATCCTAATTGTGTGGTATGGATAAACCTCCGTGGATCACACTGAAAAGTCACATCTGTGCTGCAGTGTAACTACTTGGATGCAAACCCAGGGACCAGTTCTTCCATCCTCACTTGGTTTGAGTAGCATTTTACTCTGCCAATAGTCCTGTTGAAACTAATGGAGCATAATGTACTATGCAGTGTAAGGATGGTAAAGCTGACCCTCATTTTAGTGACAAGGCAAGGCATGCAAATTGATCAACAGGAAACATAACTGGGCAAACATATGTATGTTTAGAGCATGCTGTGGCAGATATCAGCTGCAGTTCAGTAATGAAAAATCAAATCCTAATCCCACAGAAATCAATGGAAACTTTTCCATTGATTTCAATGTCAGAAGGATTGGGAGCTTTGTTTGAAGTTATCTTCCAGTTTATGCTCACTTTTCCAATATGCTCACATTCTTGATACTTACTTAATGTTTTTCTAGTGTTTATACACTAAAATATGTTGCCAATTCAAATACTGTTGTCTTGTACTGTAAAAATCTGAGGTAAAGGCTTTGTTTTGGCACTTTCAAAAGTGGAATTTTGCCACGTGTTCATAACTCATTCTACACTGCTAACTGTATGTAGGAAAAACACCCTAATCCTTATAAAATACTTCTAGTGAATTAACGTTAACTTTATGGACTGGTTTCAGAGTAGCAGCTGTGTTAGTCTGTATTCGCAAAAAGAAAAGGAGTATTTGTGGCACCTTAGTCTCTAAGGTGCCACAAGTACTCCTTTTCTTTATGGGCTGGGTTTGCCATCCACTGTGGTTATATCAAATTTGAAAGAAAGAACTTGACTAATTCTGTCCAGTTAAAAAAGTTTGTGACTGTGGCTACTGCTCTTAGTCGTTCTGCACATCAGATTGTATTTCTATTTAAGATAATCATTCTAGTGACATTAATGTTACGGTGTTAGTGTTGTTTTAAGCTGCTGACCACATGGTCTGTAATCCCATTCAGTGTTATATGAGCATTTGAGAGGGCCAATATGTGCACCCCGTCTTCTCTCACTGAGTCTTCTCTCTTATTAATCCCTCATTTTAACAACTCTATCCTTTTCTCAGCACTTGAGCAATTTGTATCCCTCTCCACTCATATCTCTTTCTGCACTACTCATTCTGATGTTTGAATATCCTTTGTGATCTCAAGTTCACCTTGCGGCTCCTGGGGAAACAGGTGATGCAAATCAGAGCTTATTGTCTATCAAGCCAAGTGAACACTCATCTTTCTGTCTACTTAGCCTCTCTCCCAAGTGCAGAGACACAGGTTCTTTTATCAATGGCTATGTCTACACTCATGGTGGCATGTAGAGTACAGTGTGCTTGGGTAGCTACACGTGTAGTATCTCTAGTGAAAAGCTCCAGCAGCATCCCCACTTCCTCCTCTGTGCTTGAGCCTTTCCCTGCTGACAGAGCCTTTCACTGTAGATTAAAACATAATCTATGGTCTATTGCATTCTAGAAGCCAAGTGCATATATCCCCAGGAATTAAAATGTAAACATGAGCTGCCATTTGATGCTAGTCTACCAATATAGCAGTTTATGCTTTTGTCTTCACTGTGTTTTTAAGTAATCAATACTTTTTCTAAAATTAATTTTACACAACCAAATAAGAGTCTAGAACATATTGATAATATCTTATTAATGTATTTATTTTTAATACCTTAGCTCACCATCATTTTTATGGTCTGTAAAAGACTATATTGTCTCTTGAGTATTAAACTTAAAAGGAAAAATCCCGGAAACTTTTAATTGCTCCAGTATCATTGTGATTAAATTTATTTTCCATTTTATGATTTACAGAAAGTCAGTTTACATGTAAAACTCCAGCAATTGCAGACATTGTGATCCTGATAGATGGCTCATGGAGTATTGGCAGATACAACTTCAGACTTGTCCGGCTTTTCCTGGAAAATCTGGTTGGTGCCTTCAATGTGGGTTCTGAGAAAACAAGAATAGGTAAGGTTTCTAAAGAAAATTATGTAAATTCACAGTTGAATTAAAACAAACAAAAAAGAAAACAACAATAAACCTTTGATTTCCAAGGTAGTGATTAATGAACTTAATCCCTACATAGCTGTACAACATACATCATCCTCTTTATTTGTCATGAATAAAAATATTAGGATGTGATCCTGAAAGCACTGTACACACGGAATTTCCATTTAAATCAATGGGAGTAACATGAATGAAAAGCTTGTAAGTTTGGATCCAATCGTTGTACACAAGATATTTCTCATAATGAACTGTGATATTCATAAGAACATAAAAATGGCCATGCGAGGTTAGACCAATGGTCTATGTAGCCCAGTATCCTGTCTTCTGACAGTGACCGCTGCCAGATGCTTCAGCAGGAATGAACAGAACAGCAATTTTGCATGATCCATCCCCTTTTGTCTAGTCCCAGCTTCTGGCAGTTGGAGGTTTAGGAACATCAGGAGCATAGAGTTGCATCCCTGACCATCTTGGCTAATAGCCATTGATGGACCTATCCTCAATTAACTTATCCAATTATAGTTTTGTCCTTCACAACATCCCCTGGCAACAAGTTCCACAAGCTGACTGTGCGTTTTGTGAAGAAGTACTTCCTTATGCTTGTTTTAAACCTGATGCCTATTAATGTCATTGGATGACACCCAGTGTGATCTTATGTGGAGGGGAAACAACATTTTTTTTTCTTCATACCATTCATGATTTTTACATACTTCTACCATATTTTGTCTCTTTTTCTAAATTGAGCACTCCCAGTTTTTATAATCTGTCTTCATATGGAAGTGTTCCAGACCACTAATAATTTTTATTACCCTTCTCTGTACCCTTTTCCAATTCTAATACATCTTTTTTGAGATGAGGCAACCAGAACTGTATGCAATATTCAAGATGTGGGTGTACCATGGATTTATATGTACCATGGCATTATGATATTTTCTGTCTTCTTATATATCCCATTCTGAGTATCTGTTCTTTTGATTGCTGCTGCACATTGAGTGGATGTTTTCAGAGAACTATCCATGATGATTCCAAGATCTCTTTTTTTGATTGGTAACAGCTAATTTAGAAACCATATTTTTGTATGTATAAATGGGATTATTTTTTTCCAATGTGCATTACTTTGCATTTACCAACATTGAATTTCATTTGTCATCTGTAAAGACATACTAACCGATCTCACAAAACTAGATGACTGGGGGGGGGACAAGTCATCTAGTTTTGTGAGATCCCTTTGTATGTCTTAGTTAAGTACAAAGCTGACTACAATTTTGAGTAATTTTGTACTTTCTGCAAATTTTGCCACCACACTGTTCCCCTCTTTTTCTAGATTATTTATGAATATGTTGAACAGCACAGGCTCTAATACAGATCCTGTGAGGACCCTGCTATTTGCCTCTCTCCACTGTGAAAACTGACCATTTATTCATACCCTCTGATTCCTATCTGCGACTGATCCAGAAGAGGACTTTCCCTATTATCCCATGACAGCTTAGTTAGCTTAAAAGCCCCTGGTGAGGAACATTGCCAAAGGCTGTTTGAAAGTCCAAGTACACTGTATCGACTGGATCACTTTTGTCCACATTTGTTGACCCCCTCATGACATTCTAATAGATTGGTGAGGCATGATTTCCTTTTACAAAAGCTGTGTTGACTTTTCCCCAACCATATCACATATGAATCTAATAATTCTGTGCCTTACTATAGTTTCAAGCAATTTGCCTGGTACTGAAGTTAGGCTTACTGCCTTGTAATTGCCAGGATTGCCCCCTGGAGCATTTTTTAAAATTGGCATTACATTAGTTACCCTCTAGTCATTTCATTCATAGGTTGATTTAAGTAATAGGTTACATCCTGTAGTTGTTAGTTCTTCAATTTCATATTTGAGTTCCTTCAGAACTCTCCAGAACTCTCAAGGTACATCTGGCCCTGGTGACTTAATACTATTTATCAATTTGTTCCAAAACCTTCTCTATTGACACCTCAATCTGGGACAGTTCCTCGGATTAGTCACCTAAAAATAATGGCTTGGGCGTGGGGATCTTCCCCACATCCTCCTCAGTGAAGACCAATGCAAAGAATTCATTTAGATACTCCATAATGGCCTTGTCTTCTTTGAGTCTCCTTTAGAACCTCAAGCAGCCAGTGACCCCACTGATAGTTTGTGAGGCTTCCTGATTCTGATGTGCTTAATTTTTTTTTTGCTGTTTTAGTTTTTGTGTCTTTAGCTAGTTGCTCTTCAATTTTTTTCTTGACATACTCTATTATATTTTTACACTTGACTTGCCAGAGTTTATGTTCCTTTCTATTTTCCTCAGTAGGATTTGACTTCCAATTTTTAAAGGATGCCTTTTTGCCTGTTACTGAAGATGGCATTTTTTGGTCCTCTTGCTGTTTGTTTTTTTTATTTGGGGTATACATTTAATTTGAACCTCTACTATCGTGTTTGTGAGTAGGCTCCTGCAGTCTGCAAGCATTTCTTCTTTCCAACTGTTCCTTTTCATTTCCATTTAACTAGCTTCCTCGCTTTTGTGTAGTTCCCATTTTTGAAGTTAAATGCTACTTTTGCCCCTACAAGGATGTTAAATTTAATTACATTATGGTCATTATGACTGATTGGTTCAGCTATATTTGCCTCCTGGATGAGATCCTGTGCTCTCCTTAGGACTAAATCAAGAATTAACTCTCCCCTTCTGGGTTCCAGGACAAGCTGCTCCAAGAAGCAGTCATTTATTGTGTCTAGAAATTTTATCTCTGCATCTCTTCCTGAGATGACATATAGCCATATATTCATCTCAGGTTCTAAGCTAGTGCCTTTTGAAATCAACAGAAAGACTCATATTGACTTCAATTGGCATTAGATCAGGCCCTTACAGTGGAATTTTTAAATGAAGAAAGTGCCAACAGACGGTTTCTATCATGTTTAAAACTGATTTGAACAATATATCATATCTGTTTTGCTACTTACATTTTAGCCTGTTCAAAGAGGCATTTAATAAAATTGTTCTCTTTCATGAAATGTGTTCTTGGAATCTTACTAAAGCCTGAAAAAAAATGCACATTACCTTTTACTTAAATTCCTTAGCACTTGAAAGAAAAACCTAGAAAATACATAGTGGAGTTGGCATCCAGAACAATTTAGGGAGTAATAAATTCTTCTTTAGATTAAAGAGTTCAAAAGAGCCCTGTTATGGTAGCAAACTACTGATAGCCTAGTGTGTATATACTTGAAAAAATGAATCTCATGCAATGTATTTATTTCTGGTTCACTAGGTCTTGCTCAGTACAGTGGGGATCCCCGAATTGAATGGCATCTGAATGCCTTTAGCACAAAGGATGCTGTTTTGGATGCAGTCCGTAATCTGCCATATAAGGGAGGGAATACATTAACAGGTACAGTATGTATTTTTGCATTAGCCACATGCTCCAAAATATGCCATGCTGCATTGGCTTAGAGTATTGGGGTTTGTTCTGTTTCTTAAAGGTGAATGTGCTGTTTATTTTTGAAGTTTGCCTAAGAGCTTGATCTGAAGTAGCTGCAGTCAATGGGAATCTTCATGTCTTTAGTGAGCTTTGACTCAGGCTTCAATCTGCAAAATCTGAGTGTGTATGATCTATCTATGCCAAAACTAACAGCAAAGGAAGTTCACTTTTACATTCTGGAAAGAGGATAGAGCAGCAAAAGCCATTGACACTGTTCATACACAAAACCTCATTCAGTTGGAGAAAGAAAGTGTGTTGTTTTAACATCTGACTGTTGGTGGTGGTAAATTTTCAAAGAACCACCTGGGGGTTTTAGACTCCCATTAACTTTCATGGTATTGAAACCCTGCATGGCTTTTTGGAAATTTAGTGGTGGATAGCTGTGGGATACTTGTCAATATGATAAAATATATATCCTCTGGAGAGGAATCCCATAGCATCAGTGCAACACTTAATAGTCTTGGCTCTCTTGTCTGGAGGATAATGGACTGAAAGAGTAAATTATTGCCAAACTATTTTTTCCAGAGAGGCTTAGAAGTTCTCCCTTTTCTCCTCCACCAATCGCTATTTTGGTGGAAGGAATTATTATGGTTGGACTGGGAACAGAAGGGATATACTGCGGTACCATAGCTGAACTGATGCTTGATAGAAATACCAAGAAGCAAGTAATAAATCCAGTGCGATGATTATATTCTGACATTAGAGGTGGCTTTTGCCTAACCTCTTTTTATATGGCTTCCTTTTAACTTTCAAATTAGAGCCAAGTTGCCTCTCCCAAATCAGTAATAATCAGTTTTTGACGTTACATTCTCCATTAGCTTAATTTAAGCTTTTCCTCAGTTTATGAGTGTAAAAAGCTTTAAAATAAAAGATTGTACTCAGCAACTGGATTTTAATGGCCTAAGTTAAGTGGTAAATGGGTTTCTATGCAACATTTCTGCAGGGGGTAAATTTCTCCCATAAAACTTAGCACTGTCAGCTCTCAGAGACTCCAGTGGGAACTGAGGGCAATGAAAGCTGCTCAGGATCAGTTCCGTATTCAGTGGAACTTGAAGAAACACTCCTGGGAGGGGTTTCAGGTTCAGGCCTGAAATTAGCAATCTGATTTCCTGTTTCAGTGACTTCTGCTGACAAACCAACAAAAGGCAGTTTCGTTACAGAAATATCATCTGTAATTTGACCAGCATTTCTAAAAATGTGTGTTAAACAGGATGTATATGTTACTCTTTGAAATACCAGTTCAGCAAATGACTTCAGCATGTGCTTAACTTTAAGCATGTGAATAGTCCTGATGCTTTCAATCTTGAGAAGTCAGTGTTAATGGTAAGCATGTTTTTAGTCCTTTGCTGAATTGGAACCCAAATTTACTAATAGATGAAATCCTCTAACTTCCCTTGTGGGGTAATATGCAGTGTAGTTGTAGCCATATCAGCCCCAGGATATTAGAGAGACTAGGTCGGTGAGGTAATATTGTTATTGGACCAAACTTCTCTCCAATAAAAGAAGAGCTCTGGTGGCTCGAAAACTTGTCTCTTTCACCAACAAAAATTGGTCCAGTAAAATATATTACCTCACCCACCTTGTCTCTCTGGTGGGGTAAGGTATGTGAGTAGCTCAGTAGCCCCGTTTAGTTTCAAACAAGTTTCTATTCTCTGTTGTAAATAATTTTATAGATTGGAAGGTTGCTGAGGACTGCTCCCATTTTTGCCCTGCCTTTAATTCAAGCTGCCTGCTTGGAACAGTATATTTTTAAGTAAAAGTTTGTTCTCTTTTATAAGTTATTATTCAGTAGGAGGTTTCTCAGCATTCTTTACTTTGCATAGAAAATTAAACTTCAAAAAATCAATAAAAATATCCGTGTTACATAGCCAATTTTATTAGCTAAACCATTTTTTTTATTTTTTATTTTTTTTAGGTCTTGCCTTAACTTTTATTTTGGAGAACAGCTTTAAGCCTGAAGCAGGTGCAAGACCCAATGTGTCCAAAATTGGTATATTGGTCACAGATGGAAAATCCCAAGATGATGTCATCCCACCTGCTAAAAATCTGCGTGGTGCTGGTGTTGAATTGTTTGCTATTGGTATGTATTCTAACGTATCTATTTATTGCATTTTATTTTTTATAAGTCTCTGATCTGTTCTATCTATTGTGACAGGGTCGGGCCAGATGGCTACAGGAGAGTAATAGAAGGCAGATATATTAGCCCCAGGTTAAGTAGGTCCCTTTTCACTGGGTAAGGTAACAGGGAAGGTTACAATCAGGAACAATCAGGAACCTTCTGGAGACAATTAAGACAGACAGGCTGATTAGAACACCTGCAGCCAATCAAGAAGCTGCTAGAATCAATTAAGGCAGGCTAATCGGGGCACCTGGGTTTAAAAAGGAGCTCATTTCAGTTTGTGGTGCGTGTGTAAGGAGCTGGGAGCAAGAGGTGCTAGGAGCTGAGAGCGAGAACGCATACTGTTGGAGGACTGAAGAGTACGAGCATTATCAGACACCAGGAAGAAGGTCCTATGGTGAGGATAAAGAAGATGTTGAGAGGAGGCCATGGGGAAGTAGCCCAGGGAGTTGTAGCTGTCACACAGCTGTTCCGGGAGGCACTCTAGACAGCTGCATTCCACAGGGCCCTGGGCTGTAACCCAGAGTAGAGGGCGGGCCTGGGTTCCCCCCAAACCTCCCAACTCCAGGTCAGACACAGGAGGAGTTGACCTGGACTGTGGGTTCATGAAAACGGCCAAACTGAGGGCCTTTGTGAAGCTCCAAGGCGAGCAAATCCGCCAATAAGTGCAAGACCTACCAAGGTAGAGGAGGAACTTTGTCACACTATCTAGTATATTTATAAGGGTCCTATCGTGTTTCTATCTGGATTAAGCATCAAAAATACTTTGGAAAATTTTAACTTTTTTCAGTATCCTCTGACTATTAATGTAACTGGCATTTTAGGAGGATAAACATATGCTAGTTATCATCAGAATATTGCAAAGATGTCAGTAACACTTGTAATACTGGAAATTAACCCTTGTGATTAATTATAACTACCTGTAATTAACAGCTTGACTGTAGGCCTGATCTAAAGCACACTGAAGCCAGTGAAATGGGGAAAGACTCCATAGACATCAGTAGGCTTTGGCCAGGCTGCATGGCTTAAACGTTACACCGATTTCTTTTGTTGCAAACATTTTCTTATTTTGTCTCTCCACTGTAAGGTGTGAAGAATGCAGATATAAATGAACTCAAAGAGATTGCCTCTGAACCGGACAGTACTCATGTCTACAACGTTGCTGACTTTAACTTCATGCACACCATTGTAGAAAGTCTTACGAGAACAGTGTGTTCAAGAGTGGAGGAACAGGAAAAGGAAATCAAAGGTAAATAAGAAACTTTGTTTGATCTTGATATTATACCAGCAAATCCAATTTTAGAATAGAGACAGTTTTGAACTGGTTTCTGACATTTTACTCTTTCTATGTATATTTTGCTACCAGGATACCACATTATCAGAGAAGGTATTTTTTCTGATGTGTATTTCATGCGTATGCTAATATCTTTTGCTTAGTTCCATGATAGCAGTTTGTCTTTTGTTGTTATAGTGTTAGGTACACAGAAAAAAAGTGCATTCATTCTGCTGTAGCTATCACCAGTGAACAGGTAAAAAGAGGGTATTTTTCGGTGTACAGGTTTGGGGATGAATCAGAGAAGGAATAAAGCTAGTTAAGGCTGTGCCCTGGTTTCCATTCTAATCCCTTGTTTTCTTAGTCTCATAACTTTGCCAGATGTTCACCTTTCAATTTGAAGTTTCCCAGGCTTGGTCTCTACATGCAGTTGAACTTTTTTATTTTTATTTTTTAATCTCTGAGCAAAAAAAAACCAACCCAGCATTTTGGAGTATGAGGAAAGGTTGTGGGGATGGAAAAATTACAAGTACATAAAAATTCTGCTGAATCTTAGGACCTTTTGAGCAGCTGAAAATGCTAGGGGTAGAATGTTGAAGTTCATCAGAGAAATAGCCCTCCTTGAGAAAGTACCAAATGTAGAAATGTTCCAGAGAAATTGATTTGAATTGGCTGAGCTGTGACCCTTTAAAATCGTATGCAGCAGATGCAAATGCCAGATGCATTTCCCTAAGCTTATGGAGTGCCTCACTGAGGAAGGTTACATTGCACATGCATCTGAAGCTGTCTTCTGAAAAGATATTGCATTAGTAGGCTTCTCTCTTCCTCCTGGATCCCCTAAGAATTACACAGGTGGTAGGGGGATCTGTGACTGGCCATGGTCTGTATGTGGGGGGAAGACATGGCCATCAAAGGACTCATGAACCAGTGAAGTATCTCGAGGGGTGTGGGGGGGCAATGTCTGCTGAGTGTAGCTCCAGGGTGCCTTGTCAGATACCATCCCACCTGCAGACCTTCCAAGGAGTACAGGGGACGGGCTCTCTTACTGAGTTCTTTAGCAGGTTCACAGCTATGGAGATTCCTGGCTGATTCTGGAACTTGGGGAGAGGGTGTTTGGAAGCACCTGGGGAGGGAGTGAATACATGGAAGGCCAGGCAACCAGGGAAGCTTGGGAGAACCATTGCAGTTGTAATAGCATTTGTGCTGAAACCTTTGTGTGTGCTGCATGTAAAGTTTTCCACCTAAACCAATGAGGCCTGGTCCCACTGAGAATTGTATATGTATTATTATTTTTATTATTTAGTTAGTTAATATTAAAAACTGCCTAAATAAACATGCCCTCTCCAATTAATTCAGTTTCTAATGATGAGAGATCTTTGGGAACTCAGCAATGAGAGCAAAAACAAATCATTATTTTACAGGAGTAAAAATAATTTCTTTATATTATCTCATATATAGGAACATTTGTTGCCACTCTTGGAGCTCCTACTAATTTGGTCACATCTGAGGTAACAGCCAGAGGATTCCGTGTTAGCTGGACCCATGCACCTGGCGAGGTGGAAAAATACAGAGTTGTGTACTATCCCACTAGAGGAGGCCAACCAGAGGAGGTAATGGAGGGGAAAATTTTCAGTTACATGATTGTGAAAACTTCTAGTAGACATAATAGAAAGAATTCACCAGTTGGGAATGAGAGCACTTGATCACAGGCCTGATGCTGCTTCCATTTAAGGGTACATCTACACAGTCAGTGGTAGCCCGTGACAGCAAGTCTCTGAGCCCAGGTCGACAGACTCAGACTGGTGGGACTTGCACTATTGCACTAAAAGTAGCTGTGTAGACAGAACTTTAAAATGCAACTTGGGCTGAAGCACAGGCTCTGAGGCCCGCTTCAGAGCCTGAGCTCCATTTCAAGCCACAACGTGTACACTGCTATTTTTAGCTTGGTAGCGTGAGTCCATGAACCCAAGTACATTGACTCAGGCTTGGAGGCTTGCTACCACAGGCTGTGTAAACATGCACCACAGTCTGTGATTACATTGTTCAAGGATAGGACCTAAAATCCAATAGGTAAACTGTGTTTTTATTTATACATCAGCTTTCCTTGTTGGACCAACTCTGTATGATGCTATTTCAAAGGATGCAGGACCAGAAAGGGGCAGAAGGGATAGAGTTTGAGCTTTGGAAACATAACTTATTTTAAAAAAACCCACGGATGTAGAGTTGGGAATCTGGCTAAAACTGACCAGTACGGGGGCCAGATGGATATTTATTATTTGTGTAGCACCAACAGTTCACTAAGTGCTTTGGAGGTAGTGTGAAAACAAGGACACTGCATGAAAAAGTTTACAACTTAATCAGACAAATTTCAGGACAGGATGGGAAGGGTTGGAGAGTGGAGACAGGACAACAAAAGCAATATAATGAAAGGGTGAGGTTAAATGCGTTTTATTTTTTGAAGATATTTTGTTTTATTTTGGGGATTTTGTTGTCGTGGTGTGTGTGTGTATGTGTGTGTGTACACAGGTATGTGCATGCAGTACTATAATGAAATTTTGAATTACATAATAAATATATCAGAAAGTGACACCTCAGAGACTAACAAATTTATTTGAGCATAAGCTTTCATGATGCATCCGATGAAGTGAGCTATAGCTCACGAAAGCTTATGCTCAAATAAATTTGGTAGTCTCTAAGGTGCCACAAGTCCTCCTTTTCTTTTTGCGAATACAGACTAACACGGCTGCTACTCTGAAACGTATCAGAAAGTGTCCATTAATTTCCATTATGTTAATTGTATTTTTAACATTTCCTTTGATCCAAAGTGCTGCTTTGTATTGCCTTAAGACTCCGCGTTATGCATATTTTTGCCATTCTGTTTCCTGGCTACTGTACTGTATACTAAGATACAAATGTCATTTTTGCCCTGTTAAACATAGATAGATTAACATTTATGTATCATGCCAAGGACTGTCTTAGAAATACGACAGATAAAACAAACTGATAAGATGGATTAAATAGTAATAAAATTAATTTATTTTATACTTATTTCATTGCATTTTTCCCCAAACAGGTAGTGGTGGATGGAAGTGTATCAACAGCAGTTCTGAAAAACCTGATGTCTCTAACTGAATATCAGATAGCTGTGTTTGCTATATATATAAGTGCTGCAAGTGAGGGCCTCCGTGGTAGTGAAACTACACGTAAGTATCCTCACTCAATTTGTTATGGACCTGACTCAGTAATACTGAACGCTGGGTGAGTAGGCACTGCTCAATGTGAGTAAGGAATGCAGAATCAAGTCTTTTTTTCTCTTCAGCTCTTTTTATTAGTAATGTCCGACATTTATTTATTAGATTTGGGCCTGAACTAAAGACTTGGGTCCAAATTTTCCCAAACTTTGACCCAGTTACATTCTCTCTGTAATGGGCTAAACCAAGCCTCTAAATCAGTGCTACTCAAAGTGGTGGTCCGTGGACCGATGCCAGTCCGCGAGCCATCGGCTGCCAGTCTGCGTGCACATTGGAAAAAAAAATTGCCGGTCCCCCACCTCATATAGCTTGAGAAGCACTGCTCTAAATCATAACACTCCTAGACTTTGGAGCAGTTTGGATCTGCGGCTGGATCTAAACTTTATGGCTTAGGCATACAGCCTTATTTCCACTTTTTGACCTTAGTTCCTTAAGTGATGATGGGAGGTTCAGTGGATAGGGGACTGTTTGTGACTGGAGAGACAAGTGTTTAATTTCCTGCTCTCCCACAGACTGCCTACATTTCCTTGGGAAGTGACTCTGACTTTCTGTGCCTCAGTTTCCCATCTGTGATAATTGTACTTCCCTACCTCAGGGATGTTGTAAGGATAATTACATTTAACACTGTGAAGTATTCAATAAGTAGTTTTATAACACCTTGTTAGGAATAGGTTAATTTCTGATTCAGCGGGAAGAGTGTCACATACTGAGTCAATAGCATCATTTCCTGTTGCACCTGGTATTCCTTTGAAGTCACCTATTCAAGTTCTGACTAAGCCCAGCCCTGCTTATTTTCTGAGATCCGATCAGATCACAGCCCAAGGTGGTGTGGCTGCAAGCGTTATATAAACAAATCTTTGAGTGTCATAAGTAACAGTCTGAAATGTGTAAGTATTAATCACTCCAGGTTATAAAATATTTGCAGTTTGGAAGTATTTTTCACGATGCCAGTTGAAATCTGTGAAAAATTATACTTTACATTTTTTACCTTTTGTGACACTGACAAAATTAACCACAAATGTGAAAACTATCATATTTGTGTGTATAGTACATTAAAAATGACCTTACAGTAGTATGCTGTTTAGATAAATATATTCAGTGCCATAAATGCATAAAATACAGAAAAGTAAGAGAGGAGCCTATCTTTTAATCACTTTGAAAAATGCAAAATAATTATCAAATGTATATTTATTTGAAATTCTTGAAAATTTCTTATACCTATATTTATTCTAGCTACTGTCAAATTTCCTCTTAATGTAATTTTTTTCAGTTATCGGCATTATTGGGTGTCTACTCCAGCTGCAGATTAACTTTGTCTAATATGCTCTTAAAGTTTTTACATTTGCAATTAATTTTAATTTGAAAATTGTAGCAGAAGCGCTCTCTCCTTCTTCCCATATTTTTGTCCCCCTTCTCTCTCTCTGTCTCCTTATTATTTATTACTTGTTTTATTGGAGCACCTAGGAAACTTAGTCATGGACCAGGACCCCATTGTGCTAGGTTCTGTACAAACCCAGAACAAAAAGATTGTCCTTACCCCAGAGAGCTTACAGATAAGTATAAACCAAGAGACAACAGACAGAAATGGACAGACAAGGTAGTACAAGGAAGCAATGAGATAATATTGGTCTTCATGATGGACAATGGTTCCAGCACACCAGTACCCTATCTGTTATCAAACTTTTTGTAGGCATCACCAGAAAGGAGAGTTTTAAGGAGGGCTTGGAAGGATAATGAGGTAGCTTTGCAGTTGTTTATGGGGACCTCCTCCCAAGCATGAGGCGCAGCATGGGGGAAAGGATGAAAGTGCTTGTTTGAAAACTTAACAAGTGGCCAATGAAGACTGGTGTCATGGGCCAATTGGAGGCAGGAGTCAATGGCTCGATAGTGATTGAGAGATGGGAGGGAGGGTGAGGATAGGGCATAAAGGGCCTGGAAAGTGAAGACAAGTAGCTTATGTTTGATACAATAGAAAAGGTAGAGCCAGTGGAGGGAGTCAAAGAAAGGGATGACATGGTCAAAGCAACAGGCTAGGAAAATGATCTTAGCAGCAGCATTTAGAATGGATATGAGCTGGGCAAGATTGTATTTGTCAAGGCCAGAGAGAAGGATGTTGCAATAGTTGAGATGTGAGCCATTGCTGGAAATGGCCCAACTTGATTATCATACACATTGTAAGGAGAGTGATCACTTTAGATAAGCTATTACCAGCAGGAGAGTGGGGTGGGGGGAGAGAAAACCTTTTGTAGTGGTAAACACCCATTTTTTCATGCTTTGTGTGTATAAAAAGATCTTCTATACTTTCCACAGCATGCATCCGATGAAGTGAGCTGTAGCTCACGAAAGCTTATGCTCAAATAAATTGGTTAGTCTCTAAGGTGCCACAAGTACTCCTTTTCTTTTTGCGAATACAGACTAACACGGCTATTACTCTGAAACCTGGCAAAATAGAGGGCTATTCTTAAAAGTTAAAGGGAACTTTTCTTTAAAAAAGAAACCCAGATTAGTTCTATGCTCCAATGGCACCGCCATAATTTAATGTGTCAACATGTTCATCCTCTTTAAGGACTTAGTTCAGCCTACTTAGTCACACACTCCTGACTGATGTGCAGGGCTAATTAAGGTAACCCAGGACCCTAGGCACAACCCCATGTTAGAACACAGTCCAGCCTTCTGTTGCTCCTCTTGACCTTGTCCCCTCACCGTGAACATGCCTCCCACACATTGCGGGGGTGAAGAGGTTATTGCCAGGCAGAATTTACCCCCTAAAAATTCAGTGCCCATGTGGCTGCCTATGTGGCTTACCCCTAATGGTGGCTCTACTCACTCTCCACCGCCAATCCTCTCCCCCATGCACATCTAGAAGAGAGGTGGGGTGGGACCTGTGCATGGAGCAGTTTGGTCCAACTATATCTGTTAAACTGTTGAGGATTCTCCCAAGGGAAAGGGTAGAAGTCCTTGCTCTTGTAGGATTGAAAATCTGACTGGGGCAAAATACTAGAAATGTTCTGTAAGAACAACCCAACCCTGTCTGGGGACTTGGATAGATGACAAAGCCCTTTTCCCAGCTCTCTAATTCAGAGATCTTTTTATAGCTCTTTGTTATTACGTCAAACAGTGTTTCCAGTGTTTACTCTGCTGGATTTCTTTGTGTTTCCGATAGTCAAACAAAACTTTATGAAATGTTAAGCAAGTTTTTTTAGATGCAATTGAAAAACATGTACCTCTTTCTGTCACAGTTGCTTTGCCTACAGCATCAAATCTGCAATTGTATGATGTGTCACAGAGCAGCATGAGAGCAAAGTGGAATGGAGTAGTGGGTGCCACTGGTTATATGATCCTATATGCTCCCCTCACAGAGGGACTGGCAGCAGATGAAAAGGAGGTGATGTATTTAGCTTTCATTTGGATTCTAGCTATTCAAAAACATAACATTTAAAGAACAAAATGTCAGATGGTCCTTAGCTTCAAATCTTGTCTATTTCCTAGCTTTTAAAGTACCATACATGTTACTGACTTTCTATGCAAACTGCATGCCAAGTAGTTATTTTTAATTTTCAGTACTTTCAAATTTGTCCTCTTTAGAACAGAAGAAATGCCACAAGTTATAGCTGAGATAAAGGGAGTCTCTTGGACTCATGAGGCAATATTGTATCATAGCATGAAGGCAAAAATGCAAACACAGGAAAAAAAGAAAGCAAAACACAAATGACTTGATCTTTCCGAAAAATGGATTTAGAAGATCATGAAGTTTTAGTCTTTTTGCTTACAGTTGGACTTTTAAAAAAGTAAATCAACTTAAATTAGTAAATTTGACATTTCTACGTTTTGTTTTCATTCTAACTGTTATGTTTAATAAATGTCTAAGGTTTTTTGTTTGTTTTGTTTTTAAAGTTAGCTTTAGAAAGAATAAAACCATTAATTTTAAATGTGAATAACTCTGAGTAGAACAAGAATGACAGAGTAAGGTACAGTTCTCGAGTAGATAAAATGATAGGCAGAATATTGTGCTGTCACTAGAAATATCACTGGATTTTTGGAAATCGCTAATATAGTGTTAGTGCAGTCTTAGGGCTAAGATTTAAAATTGTTTTATGCTCCATTGACTGTATATGAAATTAAGAGTATTTTATATAAGGACTCACTGACAGCAGGCAAATGCATGCAACATTCTGGAAAGGGTGTAGGAAGCCACTGAGAGCTCGAATAGACTTGTGTTCTTTGCAGAATGAGTAGTTATGATCAGGTAGCCCTCTTGAAAATGGGGCCTCATTGAAAGCTAGCTGACATCAGCAAAACTGAGCCTCACCCTGTCGAAAGATCTTTCAATCAATAAATCAGCCCTGTTAATGCGGCACCTACTGAAGGAGCTCAAGGGGAAAATGGTACACACCTGAAATAGCAAAAAGCAAAACCAAGCCTCAGCCTGTAGACAGACTTCTGATTAATGAGGCAGAGTCCTTTCCCCTCATTGCAATATTCTCACTTCAGCAGTCATTTGGAGGCCATTAGTTTCCACTGAGCTGGTATAAAGATTCAACAGTCTCTTAGGCATAGATGCATATTGAAGAGAGGTTGAGGGCCGTTTGTTCTGCTGCAACAGAGGGCTATTGTGTTGTTGCTTATGTTACCTTTATATCCTCTCCACCTTCATGTTAGGCATTTCCTTGGGGTGTTTGCCTTTTAGACAATTTTAGGTATTTCATTGCTCTATGCAATAACAAAACTGTTCACTGGCCCAAGTTCTGTGTTCAGGTACAGCTGATCAATTTCTTTGAGTCAACACAGAGCAAGATTTGACTCTACCAATTTCCTGTTTAACTACAGTGCTCAGAAGCCCCTGTTGAGCAAAGCACTTGAGCACATGCCTAACTTTAAGCACATGAATAGTGCCATTGACTCTCAAAGGATTAGTTGTGTGCCGAAAGTTAAGTGCTCTGCTGAATTGGAGCCTAAATGGGCATATTGTAGCCCTTTACTTTTATTCAGTTTTATGGCATTTACCAGCTCTATAAAAATATGCTCTGTCCCTATTGAATATACTTTTCTCCTATACAAAAATGCTCCTGGCTTGTTTTTCTCCACTCATGAGCTAGTTTAGAAATAATGTGTCTATTATTCATATTACCTTTAGATGAAAATTGGAGAGGCCTTGACAGATATTGAACTGGATGGATTATTGCCTAACACAGAATATACAGTCACAGTTTATGCGATGTTTGGAGAAGAAGCTAGTGACCCCCTGACAGGACAAGAAACAACATGTAGGTCAGACACATCTGTATTCACTATACAGCAGTAATAAAACTCCAGGAGGTCTTTGTATGTATGAAAATAGATCTCAGATTTTAAAATCTGTATAGAGGAGTAACTGAGAGGAGATCATACTGTGCATTATGGTTTGGATGAGTTCAGTTTCCTGCTGCTGCTATTTAATTTAGACAGAGTACTGTATATTATAGGACCAGGTACAGTATATAATTCTCCACAAAAGAGCATGTTTTCCATAGACCAGATTCTAATACCTTTACTTATTTGGGTAGTGTCTTGTGCTGCTGATAGCCCTATTGATTTCAGTGGAACTAATTGCACAGGAAGATACTACTCAGCATGAGTGAGGGTGGCAGAAGCTGGCCATATATTATTATTTTATTTTATTACCTAGGACTACCTTGTGGTTTTGTGGCGCTGCCCTGCCTTTTCCCTCCCTTTTTTCTCTCTCCCTTTTTAGCATCTTGTTCCCCAGGGGGTCCAGGAATGAGTAGCACCAGCTCTTCCTCGCTCACAAGCACCACTATTGAGAGCAGTCTTTGTGCAGCTGTACAAGTGGGAAGGGAAGTGTCTTGCTTTCCCCTTGGGAAGGGTTGCTCTCAGTCTGACACATGATACCAGATTCTGACTGGCCACCTTTTAAAATGAAAACTAATGATCTGATTAGACTTCGTTTGCTGTGAGGACATTATTAGTATCAGCTATTTACTTTTCTTCTTCAATTAATATACTTAGTTATTATTTACGTATTACCGTTGGGGCACATAGCTCTTCACAGACAACTGTACAATCTAGAACAGGTAGCTAACACAGCAAATTAAGACATCAGATGGTTGGGGATGTAAGGGAATAATGCAGTGAGAAGATGGAGAAGGCAGGGAAGCCCTCTGATAAGAGAGTAAAGTTCACTTGGATCATAACAGAGGACTGCAAACCAAAGAGATCCAGAATTAATAATACTTCAGGCACCAGGAAGGGACCTGTGAGAGGCCAGGTGGCTGTTCTTGGACCATTGTTGTTTCTCCTTTGTAGGTGGGAGATTGGTTGATGGAATTAAAAAGAGCACATGTGCCCCCAGGTAACTTCCTGTAGGTCCTTCTGTTTTTTCTGTTTACAACAGATCACATTTATAACAGGTTGTTGAAATGTGGGCTTCAGGGTGCATGGTCCCATTCTGTTTTCTGATCCTATCACTTACTTTTTTCTTTCAGCCACAGGTATCGCTAGCTCTCAGTACTAGCACCAGGGTGGTCTTTGGCCAGTGCTGGTATTTAGTTGCTAATTAAGGGTCAGAACCTGCCAAAGTTCAATGGGGGGATGAGGGCTCCCCGTCACCAAGAACAGCATCTTCCAGCTGAACGCTGCTATATCTAGGAGAGAGGGAGAGAAGGCAACAGTAGCCCTAGTGTGGGACAGAACCCCTTTTGGAAAAAGGAGCAGGAGGAGCCTCCTGCAGAACTAAGGGTTGGAGAGCACCCTCATTTATGATAGGTAGCATGTTTTTAATAGGCAGTAAATGCCAGGCAGTCCAGGTTCTGTTCTCTCCTTGCTTTACTGGATCTGCATAGATCTGTATGCCTGCTCCCTGCACAGCTTCTACCCATGGGACAGAATGGAACCCAGAAACGGGCGATAGTACCCGCGCCCTCCCCCACAGGGGAGGGGAAACCAGGAAGCAGACTGTGACTGTATATGTAGCATAGTCCCCTCTTCCACCCCTTTACACCAGCCAATCAGTATATAGCGGGAAGAAGGCCTTAACTGCTTGGAGAACACTCCATTCATATGTAATCTTGCCTACAGAGGAATCGCCTATGTAATCAGGGACAAATGTAATAAGTGTTGAACAGCTAGCAGCTCTATCGATCTTGTCAGTTCCCTTTGCCCAAGAAGTGGAGAAATCTCTGGTCAGATGTTCCATTAGACTTATGGAAGGCTAACTTTCACCTAACTTTCTTATATGCTGAAGAGAAACCATCCTGAATTCACTTAACTTCTTATCTTAGAAACCTTTTTCCCTTTGCTAAGGTCTTTAAAAAACAAACTGGTTTTTGTCAGTCCTGAAACTTCTACAATAAGTTAAGTATTCTGTGAACATATACAGTGTGCATTTACCCTTCTGCTGAACGTGGATTAGGAAAATATGAAGGTAACGTAATGGATTTGTGAATGAAGTTTGGTGTTAACTAAAGCTGAACTAATAATGGAAATGTTTTCACTAATATTCATTTGAATTTACCATGTTTGCCATCCTTTTGTTTTCACTTTCTGCAAATATTTGACTGAGCATCACTAGCATAAAAAGATGTGAAAAATGAATTTTGAGGTCAAATATTCTCCATATATGAATTGTTACGGTGTATTTGCATTTAACACTTGCAATTCCCTTTGTGGTTAGCTATAAACATCACCCAGCATTGTCTGTTTCTTGATTAGATGACTTTTGAAACTACCATATAATCATTTAAAAGGTGCCATTTCCACTAACAAACACATGGAGCACAGATACAGTTAACACAAATCAATTTACAAATCCAAATGCACAGGTGAGGAAAATGTTGTATGGTATAAATCCAACTCTGCTATCCAGCAGCAAGCAGGATCCCCACTTCCATTTCTTTCAATTTCAATATTCAACAGTGATGATGGCACTTATACTTGCCAATGCTTTAGCCTCTGATTCAGCAAAGCAGTTAACCACATACTTAACTTTAACCACAAATGCAGTCCCATTGAAATCAATGGCACTACACAGCTATTAAATTTCAAGATGTGCTTAAGTACTTTCCTGACTAGTGGTCTAAACTGAAAAGGGTATAGAAACAAAACTGTCAGTCATATTGCTTAATATTATCACTTTTAAAACAGTGTTTCATGTTCATTGTCAAGAGAGAATGTGCTTAGTGGATGAAATAAAAGACAGAACTATTTTCATGACTGTAACTATTTATTTTTCAAGTGCCTTTAAGTCCACCCAGGAACTTGAGATTTTCAGACATCGGACACAGCACTTCTAGGATAACATGGGATCCTGCTTCCGAAAACGTAAATGGTTATCGTATTATGTATGTTAAAACTGATGGGACAGAAACCAATGAGGTAAGCAGTTAATAATGTACCATAGTCTTACTTTTAAGTGTAATTTCTGTAAACAAATCAGATCTTTCAAGCTGTAACAAAAGATTTACTTATAATTTTCAAACTCTGTGCATGGAACATTATGCTTAATACAGGGAATGTATTCAGAGTGCATCACACCCATGTGGGATCTGATCCTGCAAAACCTTACTTGCATGAGCACTCCTTCCTTATGCTCATAGTAAAGTGAATGGAACTATTCAGGTAAGTAAGTGTTTGTAGGATCTAACCTTTGACCTAAGTCAGTGGTTCTCAAACTTTTGTACGGGTGACCCCTTTCACACAGCTAGCGTCTGAGTGCGACCCCCCACCCTTTATAAATTTAAAACACTTTTTTATGTTTAACGCTATTATAAATGCTGGAGGCAAAACGGGGTTTGAGGTGGAGGCTGACAGCTCGCGAACCCCCACGTAATAATCTCACAACCCCCTGAGGGGTCCCAACCCCCCAGTTTGAGAACCCCTGACCTAAGTGGACAGTATCCAAAATACCTACTGTGGATCAGACCAGATAATGAAGCTCCCAGACTTCTGTGAGCTCTGAGTTTAAGCTCATTTTTAAAAGAAATTTACCCAAAAACTTGGCTGCCTGGGATTTTACTATGTTTTGTTAATTTTATTGCTATAGTTACATATAAGAGGAAAAACTGACTTCCAACAGAAGTAGGATTTGGCTCAGAATAGGTATGAGTGTTTTCTTTAGGCAGGATATCACTTGACTTTAACAACCTATTTCAGACTTGGACTCTCAGGGTATGTCTACACTACAGTCAGATACCCATGGGCTGGCCCATGCCAGCTGACTCGGGTTCATGGGGCGTGGGCTGCAGGGCTGTTTAACTGCAGTGTAGACTTCCGGGCCCAGTCTGGAGCCCAGGCTTTAGGACCCTGTAAAGTGAGCCTGAATCAACAGGCCCAGGGGCAGCCATGGGTTTTGAATTGCAGTGTAGACATTCCCTTAGTTATAATACTTAGTTTATCAATCTGACATCTGCATTGTAACTAGAAGAACTTTCCTTATAGCTTTCACCAGCCTATGCACCATTAGCAGCCTCTCTAAATGGAATGAAACATCATAATACAAAAATCAGACAAAATATATGAAAAACGTTTAAATAAATAGTTGCAGTAAATGGAGCCAATCATATAAACAGACCATATCCTGTACAAATAAAATATGGTATAAAAGCCTCTGACATTAGCCTGTGGCTATGACTATTAAGAGTTGTCAGTTCTTTCTTACAAATGGGATAAATATCCATGTTAAACTGAGACAGGTTACCCTCAAGTTTGGAAGACAATGTACCTCATGGGTGGAAAAGCTATAAGTAGTTTTTCCATGTCTTTTAACATTTGTCAATAAATTAAGCTTCACTTAATCCCATTCTGTAGTTGATTTATAATCTGGGCATCTCTGAGGTTTTTAATGTCTGTCTAAACCATCACCATGGTATGTGAACATCTCAGATACATAGTAATGTAATATGCATACTTTATATGGTGAGAGCTTGATATGTAATGTGTTGGTGATATATATTCTTCAGTTTTCTTGCTCATAAAATAGGTCGCATATTTTTTCCAGTTTGCTTTGTTTTTGTGTCTTGTTCTTTGTGCCCTGATCTGACTTGACATTGAATGCCCTGATATACAGCTAGCTTATGCAGCTTTCTGAGGTTTATGCCTCCTTTAATGCCACATTAAATGTACTCTGGCTGAAGACCAAAGAAAACTGTCATCATTTTTTATTAGAGGGAGAAGGGTGTGTCTGTGAGGTAACATCTTTTATAGGACCAACATCTGTTGGTGAAAGAGACAAGCTCTCACCAACAGAAATTGGTCCCATAAAAGATATTATCTCACCTACCTTTTAACTTTAATATCCTGGGACCAACATGGCTACAACAACCCTGTGAACATCTTTTTATGACAAATATTAAACATAAAATACTCATATGTCAGAAATGTCTTTATACTTGTGGCTTCTCTAATTCTCCCTTCCTCCAGTTTGCTACAATCTAGACTATCTAATTTTAATAGGTTTTGATGACCTGGATTTTACCTTCATTCATAATGTAAATGTTGCATATAATTATATAATTCGTGGCTCTTTTCATAATTGCATGACATTCTCTGTCCATATCCATTAGTAGCCAGCCGACTTGCAGGCACTGATAACGTAAAGGGGTTTTGTTTCCTGTATTCCTAGCACATGACAGTATCTATTACAAATTATTAATTCTGCAGGTGGAAGCTGATCGTGTTTCAACATACACCCTGAAAAGGCTGACATCCCTTACAGAATATACTGTTGCCATTTTTTCCCTCTATGATGAAGGACAGTCTGAGCCGCTGACTGGCAGCTTTACTACAAGTAAGTCTAACTGCATATTTGAAGGCTTTCCAAGAACACCTTTGATATTCACTTACTTTTTTGGAAAGCAAGACCAGTAACTGTGACAGTTTCCAACCATGATTACAAAATATTGGGGTGTTTTTGCTTTTTTATTCGTTTTGGGAGCACTATACCACTAAAATGTAGCAAATAGCATCTCCACTGTCAGATTACTCGGTGTTTATAAAAAGTAAAAATTTAAGGACTGGAAGGCTTAGTAAATCTAAAATTACTGAACTAAACTTTTTTTTGCTCTTTTAGACCCTGTAAATTTCTTTGCAGAATCTGCAATGTAGTACCCGTTTTGCAATCTCTCATCTAGCAGTGTAAAGTAGTTGGAAGTTTGCACTCATTCCCTGGAAATGAGCATCTGCATTCTTCTCTCATGAAAAACTTTTTAGTCCTTCAGCTTTATTATGTCCTGACTATGGGACCAAAGCTGCAATCCTTGCTTATGTGAGTAATCCATGACATCATTAAAATACTCATGTGACCAAGGATGTAAAGGTTGCAGGAGCAGCGATATTTTGTATCCTTTATTTCTAGTAAAGTAGTAAAATAATTTTTTGGCAGAGCTTGCCACGTCATGCTCTCACTTTTATGGCATTTCTCCATATGTCTTTGTGTAGCATTATAACATTCGAATGCTACATCAGGTCAATTCCAAGATTTCAATGAATGTTCTAGGCATCAGTGGTCAGAACTCTATTGATTTTTGGGAAAATTAGAAAACGAAAAGGAGGGAAAAGAGGAGGCATAGTCAAGCCCTGTCATCTGTTTAGCACAGCCACAGATTCAAGTGTCTCTGCAACTGTCTGTAAATCAAATAACTGGTTGATGGCACCCATTACTGTCTAGCATAACAATATCCCTCACTCATCACTGCTCCTCCTCCCAATGGAGTTTAAAATATTGACACCCTGAACTACTCATCTCCAAAGCAAAAAATAACTGAGGGGCAGGGGAAATGGTGCCTGGCATGCACATGCAACCTGTGTGTGTGTGTGTGTGTAAGAATGGAAGACCCTGGCATAGGGAAAAGGGACAGATGAAGAGAAATGGGTGCACATACAGCCTTTGCCATGGCAGGTGGGTAAAATGGGGAGCCTAGGTATGCGGGGGAGTGGGAGGAATGAGGGGGCACACAGAACCTCTGATACGGGGAAGATTGGAGGAGATTGCGGGGAGTCCCTGAAATAGAGGGGGATGGGAGGGTGGCACACAGTGAGCTTGTGAGGTGAAATGGAGGGATGCAAGGAGCTGCTGGTGTGTGTAATGAACTCGGCCTACACAAGTTACCCAGCATGGGCGGTGGGTATAATAAGCCAGGGGAGGCTAAGCCTTCCCTGGCACAGCCACTGCTGCCCCGCCGCTGGATGCCCAAGCTGTGGTGGCCCTGCCTTCACTCCACCTCTTCTCATCCCTGCTCTGCCCCTTCCCCGAGGTCCCCACCGCTGCCTGGTGAGTCCCTCCTCTCCTCCAATGCCTCCCTCTCTGGAATTGCTTACCGTGTCCCTTCTTTCCTGCGAGACCCCCTCACCCCCACCCCCGTGGGGGAGCAGGGTGGAGGAGAGGAGGGACATGGCGGGCAGTGGGAGCCTGGCGGAGGAGGGGGGAGGAGAGAAGGGATATAGTGAACGGCAGTGGGAGGGCTGAGCAGGATGGGGCGGGGCCTGGTGCTGAGCGGGGGTGGAGTGTGGGCAGGGCCACAGGAAGAAGAGGCGGGTTAGGGAGCTAGCCTCCCCCAGGGGAAGCTTCACCTGCTGGCCATGCTGCCAAATAGCGACACCCTTGTTAAAAATAAGGTAAAGGGCCTGATCCAGCGAGGTGCTGAGCAGTTTTGGAGGGGTGCTGAACGCCCTCCATTCCTGTGCATTCATAACATGAAGGTGTTTCCATTTGCCCACAGGAAGTATGGATGTAACGAATTGCAAAAGTATATACCACATTTTATATTCACAAAGAACATACATACCTCATGTAATAAGCTCTCATTTGTTTTATGAGTCAAGCCTCAAATCTCAGAAGGAGGTTTAGAACCAGACTGACATTTATTAATCTATCCAGGATTTGCATTTATGACTTAAGATGTAGAAGGGTTTTACTCTTCCATCAATTTGTCTGCTCTCTCCACATGCTGTGATGCAGAAATGTTGCCCCTAAACTGTAGTACTATCAGGAATCAAGTTACAGGGATAGAAAATCCAATGTTGCTGGCACTGTTAACTAAGAGATGTCTACACAGCAAGAAAAAAAAAAAAAGATTTACAGCAGAGAGCCTGAGTCAACTGACTCGGCTGGGGGGACTCACACTGCGGGGTGAAAAATAGCAGTGTACATATTCCCACTTGGGCTGGGGCCTAGGCTCTGAGACCCTCACCGATGGCTGGGCTTCAGAGCTCAGGTTCCTGCCTGAGCCTGAACGTCGACATGGTTATTTTTAGCCCTCCAGCGCCAGCCTACGTCTGGCAATCCAAGCTCTGAGACTCATTCCTGTGGGGATTTTTATTTATTTATTTAGTTTTGCTGTGTAGATGTCGCTTAAGTACAGTTTTTCTGAGCAAAGTATTGTTTTCATAAAACAATAATACCAATAACATTTCCTTTCTCCTACCCTTTGCCTCCCTGCCTATTTAGACTGTGAGCCATTTCGGGGAAGGAACTGTGTTGTGTTTGTATGATACTTAGCACAGTGGCATCTTGATCTTGGTTGAGGCTTAGAGACAATATCGTAATATAATTAATAACAGGGTGATAATAATGTTGCTCACTCGATGGCTAAGTAAGTATATCAGGATGAAAATACCGAGCCTCCTTGAGAATCACCAAGTGTGAGTATAACCAGAGGTACCTTTGATAGCTATCCCCTATGTTCTATTTTGTGTAGGTAGCTATAGCTAAAAAAGTCACAGAAAGTTATAGAGTTTAAGGCCAGAAGGACCCAGCAGATCATCTAGTCTGACCTCCTTTATATCACAGGCCACCCCAGCACCCAGCACCTGCACACCGAACCCAACAACTGAAATGAGACCAAAGTATTACAGCCCACAAAGGGCTTGTTGAACATCACCATTTTGTGTAGTTTTAAGATTTTTACAAATTTTAACTTCTTCTTCTTCTTCTTTCTTTTGCATAACATTGTTCTGCAGAAAAAGTTCCAGCCCCACAGTATGTGGAAATAGATGAAGTATCAACAGATAGTTTTAGAGTCAATTGGAAGCACATCTCCTCTGATATTGCTCGCTACAGATTGGCATGGACCCCACTGAATGGGGGTGCATCTGAAGAGGTGAGTTTTCTTGACTCTCGTAGGTCCTGGTATGGATGCTACACAAAAGGAAGAGGAAATACATTCCACTTCGAGAGGCCCAGTGCTGTTGAAAATATATTGCCAGCTAAGCAAAGCAAAATCCCAGTAATCTGATGCATGGCAGTTTGACTTATTCAGAGGACAGCCTGGCTTACCATGAAGCCCTCCAAAATTAAACTGAACCAATGTTTCAGCGTCTCTTTGTAGATAAACCCTGAGGGAAGAGAACTCATGGAAATTAGCTACCTAATCTCTAATGCGCCAATTCCCGTAGAATCTGCCTTCCATTCTCTGTTACTCCCAGTTCTTGGAATGCTCAAATTCTTCCGCTTTCCAGTGAAAAAGATGAAGGTAAACAAGATGATCACTCCAGGGGCGGGTGGGTGATGTGCCCAGCAAAGGGATGAGCATATGTTCTAGGTTTGTTTAATCAATTGGAAACAGTAAAACTTCCTATAAAACCATAGATTCAAAACATTTGACAAAGTTTACACACAATTAATAAATTACAGTGGTATCCTGTGTTTGTGTTTCTCCTCTTTCCCCTTTCTCTCTCTGTGCTCTACTTTTCACTCTAGATCATCATCATGCATCTCTTTCACTATAGCTGTGCTTGTCCTCAGGCAACATTTTTAAATGTTTCATCCTTTTAAAAGGTTTTGTTTTGTTTTGTTCTCTAGTTCAAGATTTTTTTCTTTATTTATCCTTTCTGCTCATATTTTTAACCTTTGCTTGTCTACCTTTCATCTCTCTTTGTCCCATTCTCTCTCCACCCCTTTTTCTCTATTCACTGTTTGCCCAGTCTCTCACCGCTTACTCTTTTCTCATTCATCCTGTGCCCACATTTTTCTACTCAGTGATATGATCCTCTACTGTCCCACCCCACCTCGGTTCCTCTCCTCTTTCTGCTAGCGACTCCACTGTGGAAGGGGAGAGCATCTCCCTATGCACAATGCCATCTGCGGGGGTAGAGGAAGCACTGCCAGATTTGGGTTTTTGGCGGCATTTCCTCCTCCTCTGTAGCAGAGAAGAAGCCGTGTGAGTAGGACTCAATCCTACTAGTGCAGTGAAGCTGGAGCTTTTCTGGAAAATAGCCTTGCCCTATTTCTGTCTTCCCACACCTGGACGGAGATGCTCGTGTGATGAGATGAATTTCAAGGGTAAGCAAGCAAAAGGAGGAATTTATAAGTGAGCTAGTTGATGGGCCTGTCACGCACTGGAGTTCCCCTGCTCATGAGATGGGTTAGGGTTCCCCTTTTCCTGGACTTACTTTTTACTACGTTTATTTCAAGTACCTACCCTGAAAATGTGGTTGCCAATGAGTCTCTTTGACTGGTGTGTATTTTGGATTGGAGCTTATTATTGTCCTTGTGGTGTTTTTGAAATCACTTTGTGTTAGTCTATATTTATAAAATTATCATGAAATATCTGCTGATATGGGGTCCCTCTCTTATCAGGGAGAATGGTTCACTCATTGGAAAATGCTGCAGAGTGCCGATATTTTTACATTTTAAAATATAAAAAATACCCTGGCTCCTTCATTGTTCTCCTCAGTTGACCTTTGTAATGTGGTCAGGCTACGGATAGCACAGTACCTCCAGGCTGCTGCCTCTTTAAACTTCTTTCCCAGTTGCCTTATCAGCCATGCGGTAATACAGCGTACTCACCATCGCTCCCAAGAGCGGTTGCCATTTAACTGGGTAGAGTTAGGGACCCAAATTCTGAGAGTGATGCGAAAGGGTTTGTAAGTGAGGCCTACTTACACCAACTCTACCAATGTGTAGCAGAGTCTAGGCTGGTGTAATTTACCCAAAGAGCTGGAATAAGATTTTAAAATGTGCATGATCAAGGATAGCTCTTTGTGTATGTTAGCATAGGGGGTGCACATTATTATACCCTCAATTTGGTTGATTTGCTTGTTACACTCCTCTCTTATGGTCCTTTGGCTTGTTAGTTGCACCAGCATAGACTGCCTGAGGTTCTTTTAGGCTCAATGGTCCAGAGTGGGTGCGGGTGCGTGTGGGTGTGGGTGTACGGGTGGTGTAAATTACACATTGGTAAGTGATGTGAGTCATATGTAAGTTAGCAAGTCTTGGTGAGTCTTGGGTGTCTAAGATGGTTTGACATGCATTATGGGCGGGTGGGGGAAGCTGGAAGAAGGTGTTAGTTATACCAGCTTAGATTCCACGTAGACTCACTCAGACTTGCATCTGAATTTTGCCTAAAAATATCTATGCCAAAAAGTGTTTTGTGCAGGGTGCCAGTTCAAAGTTCTGTACCTTCAGAAGACCAGACCCGCTCCTCGTTGAATTGGGAACAGTCTCTGTATCTGCAGAGCCCAGGAGTCTGTAATGCTTTCGTGGGCCATAAGCCACCACAGGAAATTTTTCCTGGATTTGCGCCTCTTTGTTTATTAAGAAACATTCACACTGCAGCATGTCTTTATGCACAGAATAAAGATATTGTGCTACTTATATTGACTGAGTGCTTCAAAGCCACTGTATACTGAACAAATAGCTTCCCACTTTGCTTGGTTCTCATTACTGGGGTGGTTTTGTTTCCCTTCAGATGATAAGATGAGTGTCCATCCCTAAAAGCCTGCCAGTGTTGCCTCAGGAAGTCATATCAATATTTGCAGTGTGGCCTAAACGCACTGTCCCAAACCCACCTGCCAACCCAGTTCACCAGAACCACTCCTCACTTCCCCTCATCCTGGGGTCAGTCTTGCACAGCCCTCTCCATCTCTGAGTCTGAGCTGTAGCTCACGAAAGCTCATGCTCAAATAAATTGGTTAGTCTCTAAGGTGCTACAAGTACTCCTTTTCTTCCTGTATCCACTGTTAGCCACTGAACTGCCCAATTCCATTTTTAAACATGAAGAAACAGGGAAATCCCCACACAAAAACTTTATCATACAGTTAATGTTGCTCAAATGCATTTCCTGCCAATGCAATCACTAAAAATAAAGATCACCGTGTAAGACAATCCATGCTTTCCCAACCACACATCGTCATATCCACACAAGTGCCCATAGTCTTCAGCTCAGCAACAAAAACTACCTTTCAGTTCCCTCCTACAAAACACTCAATTTCCCAAATTCACATTCAAATACAGAATCTGAACTCTGACCTTATAATTTCTTAGATTGTAATAACACATTCTTGGTTTTTCAACTACAGGTATATGTATTGGTAAATTACCTTAATTTTGCAGAGGTTAGAGCTAAAGTTTTGTGATTAAGTGAAACATTGAGGAAATGGATGTGTGTTTCGTAGGTACTTGTACTTTGAGGTCGAAAGGGTCCAAGGCTGCTGAGTTGACTAATGTGTTTTGGTATCATGATGTTTGAGTTAGGCCTCTGGGGATCAGTTCCTTGAGTTTTAGTGATTGCTTTCAAATTAAACAAACTTGATTAGCCTTAACTGTAAGCTAACATTATTTGTGTGGGACACAGTATAAGGTTACATGGCAGAGCAATAAAACTGGCAATAGATTAACTCTAATCTCGATCTATGAACTGAACAAATTATTAGTGAGTAGTTTGGTATATCGGACTGTATATTTTAGGTGCTGAAATCTGTCTTTCCTATAATTCAATAAAGTTTTTATAAAGCTAATCAAATACAACAGTAAAAAGTGGGGAATGGTCTCTCTAGATATTGCTCTGTTTTTTAGGTTGTCTTAGATGGAGACAAGGACACGCATGTTGTTGAGGGTTTGTTATCCGATACGGAGTATGAAGTTTCTTTGCTGGCAGTTTACAGTGATGAAAGTGAAAGTGATGTTGTTGCTGTTCTTGGAACTACACGTAAGACAAAAACTAATGGTTGTATTGTTTTAAAGAGCTTTATATACTTTAAAGTATAATGTATGAAGCTTATGTTTAAAATATAGCCTGTCCCTTGCTTCTAATACTGATTTATCATCAAGGCTTTGGAGACATATTTTGTGCTTTTATTTAATATTGTGTAGTAGAAGGCATCCAACCTGGAAAGGTTTGGCTGCCCTCCCAGCTTAAATAGCATTAGACTGTCTCTGGTTACACGTCTTTGGCTCACAGATTATTTAACATTCTTTGGTCCTAGGCATCAATATTTAGTCTGGGGGAAGGATATTTAATTAAAAGCTATATTAGATTTAGTTTTGGAATGAAAATATTTTAATGTAAACACTTTTCAAAAATATTTGACATTTACTGTGTATCTTTCTCATCCACACATTTGTCATTTAATTGAAATCAGTGGAGTTGCACTGATTTTACACCAGCTGAGGATCTGGCCCTGTATGTTTACATCAGTGCCTGTGCAACTGTCACTGAAGTCAGAAGAAAACATAGATGGCTTATAGTGGACATTGTGGCCAGTGTTTCCAGCTTGGGTGTTTAAAGTCTCTACTTCATGTAGGCATTTAAGCACATCCCTATGCAGCAAAGAAGGACATGGTTAACTTTAAGCATATGCTTAAAGTGCTTTGCTGAACTGAGATGAATTACTGAATCAAACCAGCACCTACACTAAATCCATATTTAGGTGTACTTTTCTGTATCTTAAAAAATCTCTACTACACTCCCTTTCTGAAATGTGAAAGATGCCCTGACAGCCTCCATCTGTCTGTCTGTCCATGTCTCCATCCATTTCTTTCTTTTCTTACCTGTCTGTCTCCATCCATCTTTTCCATATTTCTTTTCTTCAGTGTGTCTTTCTTTTACCCACCCATCTTTGTGTCTAATCAGTGCTTCCCTTTCTTAACCATCTCTAAAATGGGTTTATTCTGAAAGTTTAAAACTCGACTTCTGAGGCAATCTACAAGCTATTTTTAGCCCTGCAGATTCTCTAAATTATGATGCTCATCTAACAAAGTCCCTTTTCTTTGCAGCAGACATCTCTGAACATGAAAAATAAATATTCATGGGCCTCTGTGCTTTGTTTCTAACAAACGGTCGTCTGTAGTTTTAATGGGAGGACGTGGTTCTTTTGTGCTCAATAAAGCCCTTAGGAAAGAAGAGTAAAGGATTTGCACAACAATTTCTTTTCTTGAATATAAAATGAATTTATTAGCGGGCAAGATTATTTAATTTTTTGACCAACTGTATAAAGGTGTTAGCACTATGAATTACTACTGAAAACTAGCTTAGGATAGTCTTGCATTACACACAGTAAGGCGTGAATTGGTGTGTATCCCTTTTGTCTATTAAGTAAGAAAATATAAAAAATCATCAGACAACATTCTTTAGAAGTTCACACACATTTTATTTTCTTTTTTGGGCAGTGACTTGGTTAAGTTGAAACCATTTTTTCAGTTGTAAACAGGAAAATTTATTTGATTCAAATCGAGGCATACATATATATTTAGTAAACTTTGGCTTGGTCCTGTAACCCTTATTTAGGCAAGAAATCTATGCCCATGCATGTAGCCCTTGCATCAGTAGTGCTGCTGTTGTTATGTTTAGCTTTGTGTGGCTTGAAAGCTTGTCTGTCCCTCTAATGTCCTGGGACTGACATGGCTATGACTGTGTATAGCAACAACAATGTAATTTGTTGGCCTTGCTAGCAACCTTGTTAGTTTTCTCAGCAGACACATTAAATATAAGAATGGGCATGAAACCTGGCCTACCCTCCTAACACTTGAAGGGTGATTCTAGTGGTGGTTGGAAGCTGAAGCTAGACAAATTCAGATTAGAAATAAGGTGCCAATTTTTAACAGTGAGGGTAATTAACCATTGGAACAATTTAGCAAGGGGAGAAGTCTCTAAATCATTGTCTTTCTGGATGTCTTTCTGTTGTTTAAAGAGAAGTCATGGGCATAGGCGCCGGCTTCCTCCGGGCCCAGGGGATGTTCAACCCTCTGCTCCACCCAAGGTCCTGCCCCTTTCCCCTAAGACCCCACCCCATCCCACCTTTTCTTGCCCCTGCTCCTCCCCAGGCCCTGCCCCCACACCTGTCTCTGAAGTCCCCATCCCCACCCTGCCTCTTCCCACCGCGCCCCGCCTTTTCCCACTCCCCTTCCGCCTCTTTCCCACCTCTTCCCACAGATACACATATGAATCTTTTTTGCTTCTAATTTAACTAGGAAGTACATAATGCCTTCCACTGTTTCATTCTCTTCAGAATATCATCTTATACATTGAATGTAGTGCTCTTGAAAGGTGCTAAATAGACTCATTTACTTAAAATGAAGTGGGTACATGAGGGTAAGTTGGCTCAGGGTCATAGTTCTAAATAGAGGAAAATATTTCCATAGCTGGCATTAAAAGAGTACACAGATGGCTTCCAGATCTTTCTGAAATGTCACTGAATGAGTATTATTTTTCAGTTGCAAGGACCACTACAGTATCTACCAGCATTGCTACTACTAGTCCAGCAACCTCCAGACCCACAACAGCAGGTAAAAGAAATGAACGTCAATAAAATGTACTCTAAAGTGTTGTAGCCCCCGTACAAAACACAGAATAAAAAAGACCTCATTGCTTTCTTGAATCAGACAATTTGCTTCTAAATATAGGTTGCCTGTCTATAATAGTGATTTCTATAGCAAACTGAGCTTTGTACAGGTTAAAAACCCCTAGAGAGCCAAGGATAGGTGTCATATAAATAAATGAAATAATGGGGGACATTTATATAATATTTATTGCTCCTTAAGATCAGTATCCATTCATTTCTGGTAGCATTTTTGGGGCTCATTTCTGTTCCTATTGAAACCCCCATAATTACTTCCATAGAAATGGGAGTGTGGCTGTTGTTGCTTGGTGACAATGAATATGAAATATTGTTGAGTGACACACTTCCAAAGACTTGTTTTAAATCGGGTCTATGACCTGTTCTTTTGAGTTACTTTTATTTTTGTTTTTAGTTTTTCGAACAGGAATCCGAAACCTTGTTATAGATGATGAAACCACATCAAGCTTGAGAGTGACATGGGATGTTTCAGACAACAACATTCACCAGTTCAGAGTGACCTACCTCATTAGTAAAGGTGATCGTGCTGAGGAAGTGGTAAGACTGGTCTGCATGATTTTTTTTTTTTTTGGTACGACTTAAACAAATGTTCAGAGATCCTATTAGTATTAACAAAGGGCCCGATCCTGCATCTGCCCTACATCGAAGTCAATGGACAATCTGTGTATGGAATAGCTGCAGAATTGGACTCCAAGTCTCTAATCCTGCAATTGATGCAGTGCAGACAGACTGCTGTGTCTGTGCAGAACCCTGTTCAAGTTGCTCCATGCAGGTGCAGCACTCGACCTGTGCATTGTCAAATATAGGATTAGGGCCTAACTGACTAAAAATTTTGGACTTTGGGTTAAACTTCTAGGTTAATTGATGCTTAACTGCTGTTCTTCTTTGTGCTGTGGCAGGCCTCAACCTTTGTAACACAAGTATTTAAGAAAGTACTTTTCACGGCTGCATCTCTGTTCCCTTTCTTGTCTCTCTCAGTGCAGCCCCTCAGGTCTCAGGCCTTGTTCCGTCACCTCTTCTGCAATTTTGCAATTCCCCCACTCCTTGGCTGGGACCCTGTAGTAACTGTGTTTACCTAGCAGTCCTGAGTTCAGGTACCTGTGGTTCTTCCCTTTGAGATCCTGTTGTCACACACTGACATATAGGCAGCGTAACCCACTGGTTGGAGCAGGAGTTTGGCCTATGGTCAGAGGAGAATCAAAGGGGAGAATTGGGGGTATGGTCAGGAGGCAAGCCAATGGTCAGAGCCAGGTGCCAGAATTGAACCAAAGGGCAAAGTCGAGGTCATGGCCAAGAGAAAAGCCAGTGGTCAGAGCCAGGAGTAAGGAATCAGGAGTTCAAAGGTAGGCAGTGTCTAGTACTGGAGCAAGGGCTGGGCAGGAAGCAGGTCTGGTGCAGCTGTGGGTGTGGTGCAGCTGTATGGGTGCGGGGGGTGCTGCAGCACCCCCAGGTTTTACATGAGGCTCTGCTCCTGGCCCCTCACGAAGGGTCCCAGCTGCTGGCCCTGCTCCCAGGGCTCCCCTCCCTGCCCTGCATGCAGGCTCCCGGCCCCACGCTCAGGGCTGCTGGCCCCAGCCTTGGCCTCCTTACCCCTGTCTGGGTGTCCCCCCGCAGGAGACACAGTCCTGTTCCCGACCCCTGGCTTTCAGCACGCCCACTATTAAAAGTGTTCCAGCACCACTGACCGTGCTCTTGTTGCTACAGGATGTAAATGGTGATCTGTTGACCCTTCTGAGCAATCTGGGAGCACAGCACTTAGTGAGGGATTATTGGGCCCAGCAGAGCTTATTGGGTTGCTAGGGATCCGAGCCCAGAGGCAGCTGAGTATCTGACACCTGTGACTAGTATAGTGCCAAAACAGCCTTCTGAAATGCAAAGTATTGTTTAGTTTGCAGGAGGGGCAAAGCTTATAGAGAAAGAGGATTTTTAAACAACAGACATGCATGTAGACTGTCTATCATACCTAAGGTCTGCCCATCCCCTTATGGTAACCTACAGACTTAACTTCTTCAGGTATCCACAGTGGGCGTCTGTGTCTCCGTCTGGTTCCCCTGAACAACTACCTCTCTCTCTTGAGAGAGAGTCCCTTTTTTAAACCGGCCAGAGTTCTTTGGATCTCCTGTGTTCCTGGGCCTTTGTCTGCCCTGGCTTTGTCCCTTACCAACCCTCAAACATTTGCAGAAAAGTGGCTAAACTTGAGCCATTCTTTCTTTTCTGGCTTTGTTTTCCTCCAACAGTCCCCTATTAAACTAAACCAATATATCCATATAGTAAACATTTCAATAATAAGGCTGATCTACAGTATTCCTAAACTATTGCAGGAACTCCAAGTCTGTCACACTACTCATGGATTGGGATCATAGTAAGAATAACACTTCCAAATTTGAGTGCCTTAAGACAGATACATGTGAATCTCTTTCGGACACCTCAGTAAGAATGTCCTCATTTTAAGCTGTGCTTTACACCTACTGTTGTCAACTCTAAGTCGTGCAATATTTGGTATTTTTCTTAAAGCCTCATTTCCTGGAGTCATGTGAATACAACAGATTTTCATCTTTAATTTTTTAATAAAATGTAAGTTTCTAACCCTTGTGGTTGTGGGGAAAAGCTTGAAAGAGAGAACGCTAAAAGTTTAAAGACTAGAATACAAAAAGAACCCCAAATTTATTATTTTTAAAATCTCATGATTTTTGAGCCAGTTTTGTAATATTTGGGGGCCTGACTAATGCTTTTTGAACACTTGGGTTTGTCAATAATGTATACCTGAGTTTCCTATTGAAGTCAAGAATTAAAATTTCGGCCTAATGGTATACATAAAATAGAGCAAAAAGTATCATTCAGGCTTATGTCTCCAAATTATTACTTCAGAATATAAAAGCATTCTTTCATGTACAAGCTTCCTTCACTCACATTCTGTAATCTGATGGAGTTCTCATTCATGCAGCTCACTCCTATTTATGTTAACAGGAAATGTTATTGGACATACTGGATATTCTTTCATATTCCCTGCAGTCTGCTTTTTTTTTTTTTTTTTTCATTTTTTCTGTTTTATTTTTCTTTGATGACTATATCAGTAAGAACGGCAAAGAAAGGAACTACTTGAATATATTTTCTCCTGAGATATGAATCATGTTATTGTTTCTTTTCAGTTTCATCCATCTTTTATGAGGCTTTGGTAGAAAATTACTTTTTAGCTATCTCGCTGATGTCAAAACAGTAATCTTAAACTGAACCTTTTTAATAGAGTGGTTTCTTTTTGGGGCAGTACAAAAAGCTTTATAGATCTACATAGCATATATGACACTACGATACAAGGCAATAGCAAAAATATACAGCCTAATAGGCAATATTCTTCTGTTTCATCTGATATAGCCAGAGGTTTCTTAAATTTTCAAATCCCAGATTAACTTTTTTCAGGTCAGTGAAAGCTTAAACCAAGCCAATTAGATAATATAGATGTGTCTCTGTTTTTAATAGTCAATAATTGGTTGTTATTTTTAAAAAATTAAAATAAAATTTTAGTAAAGTTATTAAAACTCTCGCTATTAGAAAGATTTATGCTTTTTGAGCTGGATCACATGCCCATAAATGTAAATGGTAAAGCTGCAGGACCTGGCATTTTGGTTCCGATTCAGCAAAGCACTTAAGCAAGTGCTTTAGTCCCACTGAAGTTAAACTAAAACAAGTGCTTAAGTGCTTCATGGAATAAGGAATAATCCCTAAATTACTCCTAGATGGGTCTTAGTTAACAGGTACAGTGTTGGGCAATCCCTTTCTGACCAAGAGTAAGCAAAATATACAGATTCCCCCACCCTCTATAGTGAAACCACGCTTTGAATAGTAATCATGCAGTTAATATAACTGATCTAAGGAATATTTGAAAGTTGTATTGGCTCAGAGATTTAGTACAGAGTGATAGTTCATACATGCAGAGATAGCTGTCTATCATAGGCAGGTTCTCTTAGTACATTACTATCTTAGATATGTATAGCGAACAAGTCTGCTGATTATTTAGGGAGGGCGAATATTGTCAAAATAGAGCATCACAAACATATTTAAAATGTAAACCAGCTCATAAGGAATAAATTGCTGTACAGAAGTGGGAAAGGTATATGATGGCCGAGATCATATGTGTTTATAAAAGGATTTAAGAAGCTAATAATCAACTTTGTCTGTTTCTGATGTTCTGACCATCCAGGTAATGGTACCTGGAAGACAAAACAATCTTCTTCTTCAGCAGCTGCTCTCAGATACCGTATACAAAGTTACTGTCACTCCCATCTATTCTGATGGGGAAGGAGTCGGTGTCTCAGCTCCTGGAAAAACCTGTAAGTACAAACATTTGGTTTTAGGCAGACGGAAAGGTCTGAGTAAGAGATGTTTTGTTTTGTTTTTTTCTCATACTATGCAACCATTTGAGTTCAGGTTAAAACATAGGTTCAAATTAAAAATGAAGAAATGTATGAATCAGGACTTTTATACAAATCCCACTGCACTGACTGATAAACGTGACTGTTTTTAATCAAGTTTGACTATGTCTTGTGCTGTGAACTGTCAAATATCAGAAACTCAGTGGGAGCAAGGCTGGTCAGTTTTTGATTAAATTCTAGATAAATTCATGGAGGATAGGTCCATCAGTGGCGATTAGCCAGGATGGACAGGGATGGTGTCCCTAGCCTCTGTTTGCCAGAAGTTGGGAATGAGCGACAGGACATGGATCACTTGATGATTACCTGTTCTGTTCATTCCCTCTGGGGCACCTGGCATTGGCCATTGGCAGAAGACAGGATGCTGGGCTATATGGGCCTTTGGTCTGAACCGTATGGCCGTTCTTATGGTTTGGGAGTCCACCAAGGAGTCCAAGTTCTGTAGAAAGTGATGATGATGATGATGCCATGAGTGACATTCAACTATTTTTAGTTAGTGCCAAATCAATACCCCAGCCAAAATGCTGTTGGAGAGATTTCTTTTGGACGAGATATTTTTTAAAAAGTTCCTGACCATTTGCAGTTGTTAAAGACCCTGTTGAACTTTTCAGCAGAATTGTTATATTAGTTCTAGACAACATACCAACACAAGTCACTACATTCTCTCTAACCAAATTCAACCTGTGGATAAAATGGAAAAAGATAGACCTACTGCGCTCTGCTAAACAGCTGGCATGTTCCACCTGATAAGTGGCTGTATTTCAATGGTGGCTGAAATTATCTCTGTGCATAATTTGTGTATCACTTTCAGTCCCTGATCCTGCAACACTTACATGCATACTTAACTTTAAGTACATGAATAGTCCCGTTGACTTCAGTTTAGCAAATACATAAGCATTTGCAGAATCAAGGCCCAAATTTATGACGCACCTTGGGATACTTTGAGTTGAAAGGAAATATACACATGAAAGATAATTATCACAGAATTCCCTTTTACTCCTCTATTCTTGGGGGGGGGGGTTACATTAAGGCTGTGTATTAATTTGAAATTACAATACTTGTTCAATAGACACAACAGTCCAAATTAATCCTTGCTATAACTCTTTTAGAAACTCCATATTTTTTAATTCACTGGCATAATGCTGGGGATGAATTTGACTCAACAGGCCCAGATCCTCTCTCAGACACATGGCTGTGGCTCCTCTGGACTTTTGGAAGTTGTGCCTGTGTACTTGGGGGCAGAACTGGTCTCCTTATCTAGAGTTATGTGTAATCTGGGTTATTATTTATATGCATGTCTATCTTTTATACAAGTGCTTGTAAGAGATGCAGATATGGAAGCTCACAATTTGTTTTGCTTTTAGTGCCTCTTTCTGCCCCCAGAAATTTAAGGGTCTCAGATGAGTGGTACAACCGATTACGTATTAGCTGGGATGCCCCTCCATCACCAACAATGGGTTACAGGATTGTCTACAAACCTATCAAAAGTGAGTTTTCAAAATTGGTTGCTTTGGCTTCTGTTTTTGCTTTTTCAGTTTTCACATCTATTGCTAAAAGTCCCACTTAAAACAAAAAACTATAACTGATTGCAACTAAAAACCTGAGAGCCTATAGAAATACATTTTCAAAGTAGTTCAGAGAGATTTAGACCCAATTTTTCCAAGTGCCCTGTAATTTTAGATGCATTAATTTTTGGATACCGAACTCTAGCTATGTAGAATACCTAACTGTAGACTTCATTCACAGTTAGCCAAGCCACACCCACTCATTCAAATCCCTCTGAAAAACATTTCTTTCATGATGACCATAAGAACTGAGTTTACTGTTATAATGGGGAGGAAATAAAAATTAAAAAGAAAAACACGCCAAGGGCTGAATTCTAAGCTATATCCTAAGCCGTAAGCAGTGATTACAGTTAAGATAGACATGGCAGTGTTTGCAGCTCTTTGTCCTGGTCCCAGTTCTACACAGTTCCTGATCCCAGACTCAGAGCTGCTTTAAATGATGCAGGTTTGCAATAGCCCTGTAGGGACTTGTTTTGTGGGTGGGGATCCCCAGATCCTGTTATGCCTCCAAGCCAAGGGAATCTTCAGCTGCCTATTTAGGGCAGTGCTGAGTCCCCTTTGTTCCCCTGGAGCAGCACAGAAGGGGCTTAGCAAGTGCCAGTGTCGAGCCTTAGATGAATGTCACTGCTGGATTCCTCAGTGTGTGCTGGTTTCCACATGTCTGTCTTAGACTGTGAGTTGCTCTGGTTATGAAAGGTTTCAGAGGAACAGCCGTGTTAGTCTGTATTCGCAAAAAGAAAAGGAGTACTTGTGGCACCTTAGAGACTAACCAATTTATTTGAGCATGAGCTTTCGTGAGCCACAGCTCAGCTGTGGCTCACGAAAGCTCATGCTCAAATAAATTGGTTAGTCTCTAAGGTGCCACAAGTACTCCTTTTCTTTCTGGTTATGAAGTGTCTTCAGTTCTGTGTACGGTACTGAGTGCACCACTGGGGCTAAGCAAGTAATAATAAAGCAATGTGTTTAGGAATAAACCTATTTTTGACTACAGATTATGATATTTTTTACTGCCTGATAATTCCTTTAATTACAAAGTATTCTATTCTTTTTCAGTCCCTGGACCAGCACTGGAGACCTTCGTGGGGGATGATATTAACACCATTCTCATTCTTAATCTATTCAGTGGAACTGAGTATAGCATTAAAGTATTTGCTTCATACTCAACAGGCTTCAGTGATGCCCTAGCAGGCACAGCCAAAACATGTAAGAATGATTTCATGCTGTTCAGATCTCTACGGACCATTTTCCCATTGTAACTTTAGCTTCACACAACTCCCTGAATGAATTCTCACACAAATTCTTTTCCTCTTCTAAGTATTTTGAGCTAGTTGTTTGCTGAAAGGAAAAGCCTTTTTTCATCAGACAGAATAGAGCTTTAACATGTTTCCTGCTGGAATTAACACAAGACAGGTCATAAAGCAGATATTATTTATTATCATTCAACTCTAGTAACTATACATTTGCTTAATGAAAGTCTGTTTTCCTTTTTCTGATCAGGCAATCCTTCGAAATCATTTGAGTTAGGCTTTACATCATGGAAACCTTAACCTTAAATTCAGCTTTGACAACAGTATTGTTATATCAATAACATTTTTGCTTTTAAGTGAATTATTAACACTGTTTATTGGTCCTTCTCAAATTCCAGATCTGTGGACTCAGGATGTAGATGCCTTCTTTCTGCTTCCTGTCCTTTATTAGATATTATTTTGGGGATTATTTTTTGTGCAGGCTTTTGCATTACAATTATTTCTTTAAAATTAATTAATAAAAGTGGTCACTCACTTTTTTCCTTTTTCTTCTGATTTTTGGATAATTATATTGCAGCATTTTCTTGTGTTCTGGCATTTTTACTGTAGCAGTGACTATTTGTTTTTATATTCAATTGCAGTGTACTTGGGGGTGACAAATCTGGATGCATATCAAGTGCGCATGACTAGTATTTGTGCCCAGTGGCAGCTTCACAGACATGCTACTGCATACAGGATAGTTATAGAATCTCTTGTTGGTAAGTTAGCACATTGTTACATATCCACTCGACTTAATAGTTTGTAGGAATGCTGCTTGTAGAGAACCACAGGACTGGATCTAAATGAAATTTGCAAACAAAATTTCCACTCCTAAAATTAGTAAAATTGTAAAAGTAATTGAATGACAGTGTTTAAAATAAGTGGAGGAGAGCAGAACTACACAGAAACTGGAAATGAATGAACCACAAAAGATTTGGAGTTAGAGTTCCCTTAACATAAAAGCTTGACTAGTTATCTGTGACTACACAGGCTCCAGGTCACCCCCTTACCTGATACTGCCTTGTATCTAGCGGGAGATCCAACAGCCTCCTGCTCCTTTCCCCCCTCCCACAGCATCTTCAGGGTGCAGCCGCCCATCCTTCTCCATCTCATCTCGTCAAACCCACTGGTCTCCAGCTCCCAGCTAAGTCACGTGCTTGGGTTTGTTCAGCCTCCCACCCTGCAGCAAAAAGATCAAGAAACACTCCTCTATGTTCCTTATCTGCTGCTTCCAGCCCATTGGATTGTGTGGGAATGAACGTACAGGCTGGCTCCCAAAAGAATGGAGGATGGAAAGCAGTACTGTGGTTACTTCATAAAGATCCAGAAGGGAGAGTGAACCTCCTGTCCATTTAGATCTGATAAATGGAGATGTCCAGGCCCATTGAGGGAAGGGAGCTATGGTGAATGCTCAGTGGGCTTTACCTTATCCAGATGAGGTTCACGGGGGCTATAACTGTATGCAAGCTCATTTGCTCATCCCCGGTAGACACTCGCTGTCTTGTTATGGTGAAAAACCATTACCTTGCATAGAATGACTCCCTTGAAAAACTTGAATAACTTGAGAAGTGCAGTTAGTAAAACCTAATCAAGTTAACCAAAGACGACATGAACAGTAGATGCTAATCTGATTGTAAAATAATGACCCTTGTATTTTACAATTGATGGATTCAGATAAGGTTTATCTGAAGGCCTGAAATACAGAGAAGCTATTTTAAAGCAACGATCTTAGTTGGCACGAGGGAATGCAGATTTCCTTCTTACCTGGGAGTTAGCCTAAATTCTGCTTCCTCTGTGCCTATTCATTATTATGTAGGACTGCCAGACATGTGTTTAACCTAGCCTGAGAGCCTTAATTTGAGAACGAACAAAAGAGCCATTCAAATAGCTCCTTATTAACATCTGTCATGAAGAACTTTCATTGTCCAGCTTGTTCTGCATCTCACTCAACCAGTTGTCAATTATCTTCATAGTATTGCTACTCAACTTGATATGCATAAAATGGTTTTTACTTGGCAACAAATGGGACCTATTGGCACATTTAGTAAATACTATATAGAATGTGTAGTATAGTCTTTCATTTCCCTGCAACGCTCCTTACTTTTACGGATGTTTACTTCTCTTGAAAGTATTCCCATTAACTTCAATGGCATTTGGATCAGGGCTTTAATGCACAGGGGGTGAATTTGCAGAGGCACCACTTGAATCCTATGTCAGAATTATTGGGAGTGGTGAGCATTAAATGGTGCCCAGGCTTTTTGGTGGGCCTCTCTGCACACAGATGAATTTAATCCAGATTGGAGGCAGCGTGTGGCTCAAAATGGTTAATAAATAGAGAGTTCTTATAGCCACTTCATTTACTGTCATATTCCCTTCCAGTTTCAGGCCATTATATGACAAATTTTTTCAGGAAAATGGTAGGTAAAATTCTGTTCTAATGGTTCCTTTTATAATTCCTTTTATAATTCCAGATGGGAAGAAGAAAGAAGTAACCCTTGGTGGAGGGACATCTAGACATTGCTTCTTTGAGCTCATGCCTGGCACTGAGTATAAAATCAGTGTCTATGCCCAGCTTCAGGAGATAGAAGGCCCTGGTGTAAGCATCATGGAAACTACATGTAAGTGAAGTCTCTTAAAGGTCAGCCACCTCAGGCTAACCCTTGGTTGTCCCCATTGGGGCAAGAGGCTAGAACCAATGTACAGTAACCACATGGGTACTAACAGTTTTTTTTCCTCTTTCATTGCGGTTTTTTAATTGTTCTGCCTCTGATAGTGCTCAAAGGGTTGCTTCCTCCAGAGCATTCTCAAACATAGCTATGCATTTCTCCCGGGAGCTAATAACCACACACAGGAATGGGGTGGCAAATGCAGCCCTCTTACAAAACAGGGGGAGGATGTTTTAGCCCAGTTCACAAATGGTCCCTTCTGGCTGTAAAATCAATGACTCTCCAAAGAGGATTTCAAAACATGGACAGCAGAGAAAACCAAAGGGCACAAAATACAGAGAACCAGTGAAAGATTCAGATCTTTGATGCTGTCATTGGGAATAATTTTCAAAAGCGCCTCAGTGGATGAAAGTCAGTGGGACTTGGGCTCATAAATCACCAGAGCACTTTTGAAAATTGTATCCATTATTATTTCTCAAGGGGCATAAAGTGAGCTAGATGCCTCATAAACATATAAGAAGATAGGTCCCAGCTCCGATGAGCTTACAATGTAGTGAGACAAAAAAAGGATGAAGGGAAGGAAATGGAACACTTTTTCCAGCCTCCCCTCTCTCTTTTCCCTATCTCACCTCCAACCCAGTCTTTCAGTGTATTTAGTTTAACCACTCACCTAAGTGGTATGCCCTCCCCTTTCCCTTCTTTCATCTGCCTCACTCCCCCAGCAGACACTTTTATCACCTCCCCTTTCAGTTTAATCCACACCACACTTTAGGGCAAATGTGAAAAATCAGGACAGGGGGTGGGTGATATTAGGAGCCTATATAAGGAAAAGACCCGAAAATAGGGACTGTCCCTATAAAATTGGGACATCTGGTCACCCTACCACACCCAGAGTCTTCCTCCTGGCTTCTACGCAGCAAAACCCTTCCCAGATTCCATCCCTCCACCTCCTACATTGTCCAGGCCCATTTCCCATTAGAAACTCACTGAGGATAATGAGCAGTCTGAGATCCTGATGCCTTTGGGAGGATTGGGAAAGGTTTGCTGTGGGCCTGGTGTCCTGGAATCTGGGTGTTTGGGAGAATCAGGAGGAATTCAGCTGGTTCCCATGCTCCCCCTGCACTACTCTGAATAGACTGTAAAATTAAACCCTTTCTCCAAAGCCAGGTTACCATACGGAAGGTTAAGCATGTCAAATAAAGAACTGAACTGCCCAAGGTCCCATTTCGTGTGCTTGTGTCTCATGGACATTAGGAGGGAGCAGCCCCTGCATTCTTCCGAGTGCAGAGACTGCAATTGTGCCTGACCCTCTTACAGATGGGAGCTCCTCCTAGCCTCCACCTTGCATTCATGCCAGGCATAATTTACCCCTTAGGTGATTCATAGACTTGGCCCTAACCTTTTCCTCTTAAAGTCAATGAAAAACCTCCCATTGATTTCAGTGGGAGATTGGGCCCACTAGATGTAACTGTGGGCACAAATCCCTTTATGTGCCAGTCTTTCTGGGAATCCTTTCTGAAGGATAGTTTTATGCAACTGTCCTCATCACCTGTAACCATAAATACGATGTGTACATTGTGGTGAATATCAAATACACAACAACCTTTAACTACATCGCATGTGGCTCCCTACCTTAATCATGTTGAGAATACTGGAAAGAATGTTGTCTGACAAGGTTTGGAACTTTTCCTCGGTCATAAATGTGGAAATCAAGCATGTACATGTTACCTCTGTGAACTCCGCCTAAAACTATATTGAAATTTGCTAACAAAGCTTTATTCAATCACTGTCAGAACCACAGCAGAGCTGTTGAGTAGCTGATAATTTGTTCAGCCTCATTTCTGGGAAAGTGCCATTCAGAGACTCCTCTTAATGTGAAGTAGAAGACAAGGAAGCCAATTTTTCAAGATTACCTGTGCATAGTAACCTTGTAACAAATCATGCACTGCAGTCAGCGAGAGGCACAATGACTCGATATTACACAGAGAGCTACAAATCTGGTCTCCAGATTAAAAAGATACCAACCTCTACCAGTTGAGCTAAGGGAGAGTTCCTTTAGGGCCAGACTATTGTCTTTTCTGCATGCCTGCACTGGGCTGTAAGGAAATGGAAGGCCCCTCCTTATTTCCCTGTGCTGGCTGCCTGTGGTAAGTATAGCAGTATGCTGGGGAAGCCAGCCTTTGAGGAGTTGTTACTTCCCCTCCTGGGCAGGTGGGCAAGGGAGTGGTCAGAAAGGGATAGGAGAATTATACCTGGCACAGCAGAGTATGGACACTGCAAGTCTAGGGCCTGCGCAAGATATGTCCCCCCAGAGCAGGGGAAAGTGTCTGTGTCACAGTCTGCTTCCCGAGCTACTTCTGGGACAGCACAATACACTATATCATACATAAAAAGAAAAGGAGTACTTGTGGCACCTTAGAGACTAGCAAATTTATGCATCCGATGAAGTGAGCTGTAGCTCACGAAAGCTTATGCTCAAATAAATTTGTTAGTCTCTAAGGTGCCACAAGTACTCCTTTTCTTTTTGCGAATACAGACTAACACGGCTGCTACTCTGAAATGTATCATACATGGGGCTTGTGGCAAAGCCACAATTTAGGCCTTAGTTGGTAGTTGCAGTAGTAGATCCAGCCAATAGCGGTAGACATCGCAAGCGTATGTACACACACACAAAGCTAGCCTTTGGGTTGTATAACTAGATAGGTATGCAAACAAAACAAAAGGAGAAAATGCCTTACCTCAAATAACTAAAAATGTGTGAAGGTGTCTTCAGATAAGATTTCTTCTTGGTATTCTCTCCTTTTAATTTCTAGTACCATTTCCAACTCAACCACCGACTTCTCCTTCAACAATAGCTCCACCACCTACAATCCCTCCTGCAAAAGAAGGTAAACATGTGCTGTGTTTATGGGTTAAAATAGTCTTAACTTATGTAGATCATTTTCTGGTTTTGATCACTATTATAGATTTCTAGGGCCAGATTCCCAGTTCGTATAAATTGATGTTGCTCCATGGAAGCTAATGGGTCTGGGCTGATTTACATGCATTGAGGAACTGTCCCCAGATTGTGTTTTATTGTTTGGGGGACCTTTTTGGTGAATTTATGCAAAGCATACAATTGGTAAATAATTAACACGTTTTAAATATGTTGCAACAGAAGGAAACAGATAGGTACATTTTACTGTAGACCAGTGTATATATAGCCTAGTACCGTGGTTTTCAACCTTTTTTCATTTTCAGAGCCCTAAAAAATTTCAAATGGAGGTGCGGACCTCTTTGGAAATCTTAGACATAGTCTGCAGACCCCCACAGTTCAATGGACCACAAGTTGAAAACCACTGTTCTATGGTGACGACAACCTTTCGTGGACTCCATAGACATGCACACAGGTTGAAAACTACTGTCCTAGCAGTTGTTAGACTTATAAAACAACATGATTTTTCTAGTCCATAAAAATATTCTAATGCAGAAGGCATTGGCCATGTGCATTTACTATACTCACAACTCTTCTCTTTAAATAAGGGCTTCCCTTGGCTTATCAATCTCCTATAAACTTCCCTGAGTCTCATATAGAGTCTCATAAATGTTTCTGTTCAGAGTGCTTTATTGTTGGGGATTAAGGGCAGATCCTCAACTTGAAGTCAATGGAGCTGTGCAACTTCAAACCAGCTGAGGAACTCATCCTTAGATACAGCAAGAAAGGGATCGTACGCACTGCATAGAACTGTGCAGCAGCAAATATACCCAAAGCTGAGTACACTTCAGCTGAAAACAGCAAGAATAGTCACATTTATGTGTCTTCCTCTTCTGACCCTTGGCACTTAAGTGAATTTCTTCCTTAGGGGGTAAAAATTTTTTTTCAGGGGCAACCTCAATTTATGCCCACTTTCTTGCCCTAAGCAATTGCTGTGCAAATTAGGGAGGAGACTCCAAGGAGCCTTGTCAGGAGTAACTCCTCAGTGAGATGGAGCTCAGCTCCATGGGGACTGTCTATTGAACAGCATGCAGGGGTGAGCGGCTGAGGTCCAGCCTCACAGGTCCAGACTGCTGTCTATTCTGCATGCCTGCACTGGGCTGCAAGAGGATGTAAGGCTCCTCCTTATTCCCTTGCTCTGGCTACCCGTATCTAGTCTCCTGGAAGAGGAACATAAGGAGTTATGGAGGTTACTCCAGTCTGTCAGCTGGAGGAGCTTCTGAAGAGCAGCTCCACAGCCTGGCAGTGGAGGATTTCTCGCCCTGCTACCTAGTACAGTGGCTCAGTATGTTCTGCCAGCTTCTCGGGTTATGTAAATGTGTGTGCTACATTATTTTAAAATTAAAATGTTTAGCAAAATATTTAATAACCTTTAAGACTTTAACCTCTGATATGTAATCACATCTGCTAGTGTAGATGCTTCATCCCGTGCAGATCCCTGTTGATTCTGCATGCACTCGGGTGTCCATGCCAGCAGATCCTATTGCCGGACTGAGACCTTAGTGAGTATTAACAAAGAAGTTACCAGTGACCAAAAAGTAACTTCCAAAATATTTGTTGTTCAACAGTTTGCAAAGCTGCCAAAGCTGACCTAGTGTTCCTAGTGGATGGGTCATGGAGTATTGGAGATGACAATTTCAATAAAATAATTGGATTCCTGTATAGCACTGTTGGAGCTTTGGACAGAATTGGTCCTGATGGAACTCAGGTAACAAACACAAAGAGAGAGAGCATAACCGAACAAGTGTATCTAGTGTCTAAAATCAAACCAATCAAAGTGTGGTTGACATTGTTTCACACTTCTTTCTATAAACTGAGTTCTGGCAGCAGTTCTTTTGCAGTATCTTATTTTATATATTTCATAGAATGAGATTCACCAGAGAGACAGCACAATGTGTAAGAATGATTCAAGTCTCTCTTAAGCCCTCACAACGGGATTTAAGTAGTATTTAGGCCTTGTGCTGCTCCTCCACCTGGTGTTTATTTCAACCCTAGTCCTCTAGAAACAATAGTGTTTTCACTGACATTAAAAATTGTAAGCTTATTTTTCAATTTTCTTGTTTTTATAAATTCATCTGCTCTAGACTAAGCACAAATGTGATATAAAATAAAGCACAATATTTAAAATAATTACTATATTCATATTTTTAAAGTACTTGCGCAGGAAAAGATGATAAACACTGAATGTGCTCTGTAAGAGTTTTTTATAACCTTTTAAAAAATACAGCTGTGCATATCACTGTTTTAAATCACGCCATTTTAATTTTGTTGTTGTTTAATATTGAGGTTACAAAAGCACCCAAAAGGTGTTAGACACTTTCCAAACATAGAGAAACACTTAGTCCTTGCTTTCTCTTAATTTCTGATTCACATCAGAACAAATTATTTTTACAAACATAGTCCTCAATCCCACAGAAACACATGCTTAATTTAAGGCAGGGCAGGGCTCACGTAGCAACACATTTGGGAGAGAAAATAACTAAAAAATAGGTTCTCATGTTATTTCTAATACTTCCTAAGTTTCGGTCACAATCTCACAGTTACTCACGTAAAACTATTTCTGAGCGGGAATAACTATACATATATGAGCAACTGTGTATAGGATTTTGCCCTGGGACTGAACAGGGAATGCTTTTGCAAAAGTGGGAAAACTTCCTCATCCTGTTTCTACCCAATGAAACCAGAAAGTGATAGGCAGCAACCAAAGCTGCAGAGAACAAATTTGAACTTTATGTAGTGAAATTAAAAAAAAAAAATTAAAAAAGACTTCAAGTCAAGGAGGGAGCAAAAGTCCAAACAACTCTTATTTTAAATGATCTGGTTCACGTGCCCTTGTTAAACGTAGAACAGTGTTTACTAACTAGCATGTTTTCCGTATACAGGTTGCCATAGCTCAGTTCAGTGATGATCCCAGAACAGAATTTAAACTGAATGTGTACAAAACGAAAGAGACTCTTCTTGAAGCCATTCAGCACATAGCGTACAAAGGAGGAAACACCAAAACAGGTGAGAGCAGTTGTAGGCTGTGAAACAGTTTCTTATGACCATTTTCTGGACAGAGTTACCTCTCCATTTGCAAAGTGGTTTGTCAGGATAAGGCCATGTGACATCAGTGCAAGAAGAGTGGGGATGAAGATAGTCGGCAGTGGGGATGAAAGACGAGACTCTGGAATGTCCCACATCATCATGACCAGAGAGCCCGGGTGATCTCCTGGTTGCACTACCCACATGATGCACCTCTGCACTTCTGGGCCTTAACCCAACTATAGGGCTGGGGACCAGTGAAGGGAAAAGGGTCTATCGAAGACAAATGGCTGTGGAGGCTGGGGAAGGTGGAATGGGAAGTAATGTGGATTCATGCTGGCAGGTGGAAAAGTGAGAGACTCCATCCTGGAGAGGGAAGTTGTTCAGGGGTTTGCAGTGTGTTTCAGCAGATCAGGGGAGGAATGGGTGTGGTACTAGCTAGAATTGTGTTTAGCCCCTGAGGATAGCTTTCTGAGGAGGAGGAAATTCAGCTTGAATACTGGCAGGATTATTTGGGGCCATAGAGTTTATCGTCTCAGACTTCACAGAAATTTAATGCAACTACTTGCACTGCACTGTGACCACAATTACACATTTCCATTTTCCCCAGAAAATTCTGCACTGGCATTTTTGAACTACTTGCATCCTTGTAGGGGAGGACTTGGTGTGTGTTGACTACCATAGGACCCGCCACATCCCAACCAAGTCCATTTAGTATAGAGGATTTGGCCATATCTTTTTAAACCTAAGAAGCCAAAGGTCAAGAGATGAGAGTTTGAAAATACAAGGTCAAAATTAGGTTCCTAAATCCATATTTATTCATCTATATAAGTGGCCTGATTTTCAAAAGTGCCAAGCACATGCCAGCTCTCACTGAAGTCAGAGTTTGCTGCTGGGTGCTCAGCACTTTTCAATATCGGGCTATCTATTTAGGTGTCTAAACATGGCTTTAGAAGCTTGGCATTAGGTAAATGCTTTTGAAAATCTTGACCTAATAATTTATATGGGGCTTTGTTCTTTTATCAGTATATAAAGCATTAACAGAAAATCTAGGATGAACCAGATTCGTTTCATAGTGAATTTCTTCTGTTTCAGGCAAAGCAATTAAGCATGCACAGGAGGCCTTGTTCACCACTGATTCAGGCATAAGGAGGGGTATCCCTAAAGTTTTGGTGGTCATTACTGATGGACGATCACAGGATGATGTGAACAAAGTCTCCAGAGAGATGCAACTAGATGGTAACACATATATTAAGAAATGTTTGCATTTTCAGTTTTTCCTGCTCCTCCATCTTCATCTTCATAATCACTGTTTAAGCCAGACACAAGATATGGATAATTCCTGTCCCAGAAGGGTTTACAAATCTAATCCAAGTCAGACGTAAAGCAGACAGCACACACTGGGAAACTCTGAATTCCACTAGGGAATGACTAGCATTTTATATAATTTATTTGTAGTTATTAGTATTATTGGCTCAATTTTTGTGCATGTTTTTAAAATCATGCAGACTACTCACATGCTTAAGTACTTTCAGGAGTGGGGCCTACAAGTCCATATTGTCATCCACGATAGATAAACTCACTTTTAGAAGCATCCGAACTGTTTTGTCCTTCCAGACAAGAGCTCTTAGGAAGCACCTTTGATGGACTCTTGTGCTGCTTCTAATCTGCCGCTCATCTTCCAATAACTATCTTAAAGTTTTTATACTACCTATCTCAGGGTTTTATATTGGTGCCCATCACCATGGTTTCTGAGCACGATAATTAGATTATGAACGTTATAACTATTGTTGTTTAGTATTTGTACCAAGTCCCAAAGTGTGCTTGGAACAGCACAGAACATTTACACATGGTCCTTGCCCCCAAAAGAATGAAGAGGAAGCTTGGGTTCCAGATGGGCTGGATAACAGAAATAAGTGTCTATAATGGCTGTTGGTTCAATAAGTAGTATGCACACACTTTTTTTTTTTTAAAATTTGGCATGTACAGGGCTCTGACTAGTCACTGGGTCTTGTAGCCCAAAACAATATGGTCTCTCCATTGAGTTGTCCACTTGCATCATTTGAATGTCAGATATTGACTCATAAGAAATGAATCATGCTATGTTTATTTTTCATGCATTTACACTGAAACCACGGCTAAGCACAGCATCTCGCTAATAAAACAAGAATTACATAATAACAGAACACTAGTTTTTAAATTTAGAAGCGCAGCAACAAAAATCCCAAATCTCTAACAAAAATAAAAAGGCTCTCCAGTTAAATTGAACCAAACTATTTTGAAGAGTTGATCAACTAGATACATCATGTATTGTGCATTGGCGCTCACTAGAGCAGTGGTTCTGAACCCAGGGTATGTGTACCCCAGGATTTAGGCAGAGGTCTTCCAGGGAGTACATCAACTCACATAGATATTTGCCTGGTTTTACAACAGGCTACATATAATGGACTAGCGAAGTCAGTACAAACTAACATTTCATACAGACAATGACTTGTTCATACTGCTCTATATACTATGCACTGAAATGTACATACAATATTTATATTCCAATTGATTTTTATAATTGTGTGGTAAAAATGAGAAAGTTGGCAATTTTTCAGTAACATTGCGCTGTGACATTTTTGAATTTCCATGTCTGATTTTGTAAGCAAGTTGTTTAAGTGAGGTGACACTTGGGGTACACAAGACAAATCAGACTCCTGGAAAGGATATAGTAGTCTGGAAACATTGAGAGCCACTGCACTAGAGACACAGTGTGGTCTGCTGGATAGGACACTGGAATGGGAGTCAGGAGACCCGAGCTCCCTGGGCAAATCACTTAATCTCTCTGTGCCTTTGTTCCCCCTGTCTGTGTTGTCTGTTTAGACTGTAAACTGGTTGGAGCACGAACTGTCTCTAACTATATGTATGGACTGTGTCTAGCACAAAGGAGCCCTGATATTGGTTTGGGCCTATTGTAATACAGATAACAAGAATTATTACAGTAAAAGTCTGGTGTATCTGTGAAAGGAACGAGTTTCAGAGGTTGGAATTCTCAGTTAGGAAAGTCCTTCTACTGGCCATGGCATTATGTACAAAAATCCCTGCATTCAAAAATAAAACAATGTAAAACTTTAGAGAATACAAGTCCAATCAGTCCTCCTACTTCTTGTTCAGTCAATCATTCAAACAAGTTTGTTTACATTTGCAGAAGATAATGCTGCCTGCTTCCTGTTTACAATGGCACTTGAAAATGAGAACAGGCACTGTTGTAGCTGGCGTGGCAAGATATTCACATGTCAGATGAGCTAAAGATGCATATGTCTCTTGAGGCTTCAACCACCATTTCAGAGGAATGTGTCCATGCAGATGACGAGTTTTGCTAGATAACGATCCAAAGAAGTGCAGACCAACGCATGTTCATTTTCATTATCTGAGTCAGATGCCACCAGCAGAAGGTCAATTTTCTTTTTTGGTGGTTCGGGTTCTGTAGTTTCTGCATCTGAGTGTTCCTTTTTTACTCACTGAATTACTGAGTTACTCATTGAATGCATCCGATGAAGTGAGCTATAGCTCACGAAAGCTTATGCTCAAATAAATTTGTTAGTCTCTAAGGTGCCACAAGTACTCCTTTTCTTTTTACTCTTTTTAAGACTTCTGAAAGCATGCTCCACACCTTGTCTCTCTCAGATTTTGGAAGGCACTTCAGATTCTTAAATCTTGGGTCGAGTGCTGTAGCTATTTTTAGAAATTTCACATTGGTATCTTCTCTGCATTTTGTCAAATTTGTAATGAAAGTGTTCTTAAAACGAACAACATGTGCTGGGTCGTCATCCGAGACTGCTATAACATGAAATATATCGTAGAATGCGGGTAAAAAAGAGCAGGAGACATACAATTCTCCCCTAATGAGTTCAGTCACAAATTTAATTAATGCATTATTTTTTAATGAGCGTCATCAGCATGGAAGCATGTCCTCTGGAATGATGGCCGAAGAGTGAAGAGGCAAATGAATCTTTAGCGCATCTGGCACGTAAATATCTTGCGACGCCAGTTACAACAGTGCCATGCAAACACCTGTTCTCACTTTCAGTGACGTAATTAAGAAGTGGTCAACATTATCTCCCGTAAATGTAAACAAACTGGTTTCGCTTAGCTATTGGCTGAACGAGAAGTAGGACTGAATTTTTCTACTTTTACATTTAGTCATGAAAGGAGCCAAAGGACATGGTATGTTTGTATTTGATTTCTGCTCTTCGAATGAACACATTACAAGAATATTTCCTTTTGTTTTATAGGTTTCAGCATTTTTGCTATTGGTGTGGCGGATGCAGATTATTCAGAATTAGTTAACATTGGCAGCAAGCCTAGTGAAAGACATGTCTTCTTTGTGGATGATTTTGATGCCTTCAAGAAGATTGAAGATGAGCTGATCACTTTTGTCTGTGAAACTGCATCAGCAAGTTAGCCATTTTGATTTGTATTTGTGCCTATGCAACATTCAATACCTGCTAAATAAGGAGTTTATTTATTCACTTTTCTATTCCAAAAATTCTATTTCCATTCCATTGAAACATACAGTGAGTTTTCTAATATCTCTATGGCTATCATTGCTACAATATTATTGTGGTACAAGACTAATCGGGTTCTGGTTGCAGTTATTCAGGGACCTCTGTTATACTGGTGTAAACCCAGAGTAATTCCACTGACCACAAAGAAGTTGCTCTGAATTTACAGCAGGGTAAATGAGAGCAGAATTTTGGTCTACAATTTTTAAACGACTTTTTATTTTCTACAGACCCTTAACCTATTCTGTGATTAGTGTTGACTAAACAGTCCTTATTTAAACAACATCTGTAAAATGCATTCCTCAGGGCCAAATTCTAGTATGTATATAGCACACAAATTGGAAAAGTTATAGCCCAAAGGGGAAGGGTGGAGCAGGACTTTCCTGCTATAATTCTGGCACCTCTCCAAAGTCATGGAGATGTCATTCTTCTAGACCCTCTATGACTAGAGGAAAGGAGGGACTTTCTGGGTCAGGGCCTAGTGGTCAGAGGGCATGATCCACGTTTCATACACACACACCCTCATTATGTTCCATTATATATATGCCTGGAAAATGGCATGTATGTAGCTGACATGAATATAGAGCTGCAATCTGCCAGAAGTGAATACACAAGAATGTTGCTTTCTTTGTATTCCGATGCATCCTTTTTTAAACCCTTACAATTTACTTCTTGATGGTTGCAGCTTCAACATTATGCATCATTAGTAGGGCCCTACCAATTTCATGGCCATGAAAAATGCATCATGGACCGTGAAATAAGACCTTTCCCGTGAAATCCGGTGTCCCCTTGTTCCTAGGAGCGCCCCAGAAATGTGGGGGTCCTAGCTCAGGCTGGGCTGCGGAGGGACAGGACGTATCCATCCCCTGCACAGCTGCTCTGGGGGGAGAGACCAGACCCACCTCTGGGTGCCTCCCTCTGCTGCAGGATGCTCTGGGACAGGGCAGCAGTCCCAAAGGTTCCTGCAACTGGAGGAGACTTTTGGGTTTGATCTTCCCTGTGCTGCTGGGAGCGCCCCAGCAATGGGGACTCCTAGCTCCGGCTGGACTGGGGCGGGACGGGATTTGTCCATTCCCTGCACAGCTGCTCTGGAGGGAGGTGGGGGGAGATCAGACCCACCTCCACCTCTGGGAACCTTCTGTGGCTGCAGGAAGCTCTGCGATTGCTTCCTTCAGAGTCCAGCTCTGAAGGCAGCACAGAAGTGAGAATGTCAATCCCATGACCACCCTACAACAGGTTTGTGACCCCCCCTCCCCATCTCCTCCCCTTTTGGGTCAGGGCCCCCATGACTACAACCATGAAATTTCAGATTTAAACATCTGAAAATGTGAAATTTACCAATTTTAAAATCCTGTGGCCGTGAAGTTGACCATAATAGACCATGAATTTGGTAGGCCCTAATCATTAGACCAGAACTTTGCAAGCTCAGCAATATTATTGATTGGTCATTCAGGCCTACATTTTCAAAAGTGCCCTTTAATTTGGGGTGCTAGCCTGGAACACCTAGTGGTGCCACATGGGATGCTGTCAGGCTCTGGGCTCTAGGCTGTCATGCCTGGTGGTTGGAGTAGTGATTTGAATCCAAACAGAGTCAGGACCAGAAAGAGGGCAATGCTGAAACCAGGGTCTGGGGACAGGCTGTGGGTCAGAGTCGGGCAAAGATTCCATAGACAACCCAAATCAGGATTGTAATCTGAGTCTGGAAGCAGGCTGAAGGTCAAAGCTGAGTTGGAGTCAGTCCAAAGGTCTGGGGTTCAGAGGCAGGTGCAGGGCTGGAGCAGGTCAGGATCAGGGCTGGAGCACATTCAAATTAGGGCACAGACGAGGCTGCAACAAGGCTTGGACAAGGAACAGGGACAGGACTGAGGGTAGTCTGGAAGCCTAGAGAGTCAGTAACACCATGAGACAGCAGGAGGGTTCCTAGCCAAGTGGTGATCTTGTACAAACTTACTTGTGGTTCTGGCAGTAAAGGTGAAATATCTGTGCACTGGGGTCATCTGACTTGGGCCCTGCCCAGGGATATGCTGCTGCAGCATGCCTGAGAGTTGAGTCACTGCAGGCTCTGCTGGACGGGGGTGAGTCCTAGCTGAGTGAGCAGCCATGGTCTAGCTGTGGGTTTGCCTCACAGATGCCCAGAACTAGATCTGTAGACCTCACTGTTTGCTGATTCTGCTGCAGACCTTTCCTGGGAGAGATTAGTTTAATTTTCTCTTTATAGGAAGAAATAAAACAGATATATTTTGAAGTATGTACTGCTCTTCTGAGTTTAAATATATTTTTAATTTTTTCCAGCCTGCCCATTGGTATATAAGGATGGCAGCAGTTTAGCAGGTACAGTATTGTGATAATAGATTCTGCATTTATGTAATCATTTTCATTTACTGAGATACACACCTGTAGGGAATAAATTACTTACTTTTGTTTATAACAACAGCTGTTAACCGCACGGTGATATGAAGCTCCTTTATGTAGTTCAGTTTGTCCCTTAACATAATGAATTTAAAGTGATACGTTCAGTATTTTTATGCTTTCCAGGATTTAAAATGATGGAAATGTTTGGTTTGGTTGAAAAGGAGTTTTCGACAGTAGAAGGAGTATCTATGGAGCCTGGTACTTTTAATGCTTATCCGTGTTACAGACTGCATAAAGATGCCTTGGTTTCTCAGCCTACCAAGTAAGTATTAATATATGTAAAAGGCCCTAGTGCCCTGTGCAAGACGCCACTCATTTTAGACTTAGTCTTTCCATGGCGGAAGAACATGGAGACCAACATGTTATTTCAATGTATGTTATAATGGCGAATAGCAAGAGTGTTTCATGGATACCCAAGTCCTGAACTAACTCCACTCCAATTTTTAGCTTCAGACATAAGCTACTTGCAGACAGGTGTCAATATGATGATTATCAATTTCGTGTATGCAAATTTAGGGCCAGATTGTGATAATTTACTCATGTTCAGTATTACTTAACTCTATGAATAGTCCCACTGTTTTTCAGTGGGATTTCTCATGGATAGTGCTACCCACTGGGAGGAAGGGTATCAGTCTACCCATGTGTTTAAATCCAGGATCTGCCATGCAGTTCAAGAATTAGGACTAGGTTCTGTGAAGAGGCACACAGGTGGAGGTAAAGAATCGCCCCTGGAGTACTTATTATCTTACTCCTTCAGAAGAAGGGTGATGGGAGGATCTTCTGACCTTCCCTTAATCCACGAGGACTCTGCTTCTTGTGCTATGCATGGTCCATGGCTCCTCTACATCCAGTTCCCCATACAGACACAGTGGACTAAAAACACCACAGCAGAGGAAAGGAATGGATTAGCTTTTATATCTGGGTGCCAATTACTGGATTACACCCTGCAGAAATTAACTAGAAGCATTTATTGGTCTGAAATTAGTACAGAAGAACAATAGTTTTTCCACAAAGAAATAGTTTTAAACGTTTATGTTAGATACCTTCTTGGTGTTTATATGAAATTATCTTGTTTTGCCACAGTTGGGACTATACTCCTAGAAACTTTCTTATTGATGGCTTTCCCAATGTTTTGTTTGGCGGGGAGGCAGTTTGGTTGGAATCTACAGAGGTTAGCAGTTCATGCTTCTGCCCTCATTTGTTTTGCTTTATTATCTCTTCTGCTTTTCTATATGCTCTTCCCTTACCTCTCTGGCTACCTCAGCAGCACAGCTTTCCTGTTTGCTTCATTGTGTTTTCAACCCTTTGCACAGTATTGAGATTGTCTTTCTCTGTGTTGTTAAGGACTCCTTACAGGTATGGCTCAGGGATATCTTTTTTTTTTTTTTCTCATCTCATCTGATCTCATTGTGACATTGAATATTATGGATATCTCTTCCTTCTCTGAGCACTGTATGCAAAAACTTGATGTCTTCACTGCACTCCCTCTTGGTTTCAGTTCTAGCTCTCCTTTTCCAATTTGGAATGCTGTAAGATTCTGTTTTTCTATCTATCTAGTTCTCCATATATTTTCTCCTTGGGGACCACATTCTTAGCTTCATCTTAGGTCATCACTTTTATTCTGTTCTATTGTACATCCGCCTTCCACTCAGTGTCTGAACCTTTTATTTTTCATTTACCAGCCTGTCTTGACTCTGTCAACTTCCACCAATGGTGTAATTTCTTACGCTGAATACTTTGAAGACCAAAGCTGTCCTCCTGACAAAATGGTCCTTTGTCATAGAATCATAGAATATCAGGGTTGGAAGGGACCTCAGGAGGTCATCTAGTCCAACCCCCTGCTCAAAGCAGGACCAATCCCCAATTAAATCATCCCTGCAGATGATTGTCTCTGACTTTACTGTCTCTTATCTCTGACTTTACCGTCACTTTCCTGAACTCAGATTTGAATTTGCTTTCCAAGCCAGAAATCCTGAAGAGACTCTTGGCCCCCAGTGTTTTATATTCTTTATATTCTTCATCTCCAATATATGTAAATCTGCCTGGGGTTTGAGTGCTGAATACACAATAGAAAACATGTTGCTGGTAAGGGCTTCAGAGAGTGGTTCTAAGAGCAGGACTTTGCCTAAGAATTGTGCACACACATACACAGAGAGAATGTACTAATGCATCCCATATGTGAATTGTACAGGTTATAATGATTATTGAATGCAATTTTTATGCTGTTTTCTTCCAAAAATAAGCACGGTATCCAAAAGCACACAATTTCCAAAGTAGCACTGGGACCAGTGGGAAGTTGGACTTATCAGTAACTTTTCCCCCCACATAAGGCATCTATACATGTTATGCAAATCAGACTCATAATTCATATTTCCACTTTAGAGCCAGCTAGTGCATTAATCCTGGACCTCTCATTTTTCTTTTGTCCCTGCTCAAGATTGGTCAAACAGAGCTTAAATAAAAGCTTAGAGTGTAGAATAACAAACCCAAGCTTTAGGAAATGAAATAAAATAACAAACATCTCTTCTATTATGAACATCCCTGCTCTTCTGGAAAAAATTCTGGGAGGCTTTCAAAAGAGCTGAGTGAAAAACTGATTTTTTGGTTTGATGGCCAAACTGCAAATGGCAAAAGAAAATTCATTGTGGGTTAACCAAAACTGATTTTGGGGGGGGGCAGGGGGGGTTCTCAATTAAACTAAAAACTCAAAAAGAATAATAATTTTGCATTAAAACTCAAATGACTTTTTTTTTTTTTTACATTTTTGGGCGAGTTTTACCCTTTTTAGTTTTTTTTTTTAATCTAACTAAATTTAGAAATGAAATGTCATTTCAAAACAAGACATCAAAACATTTCCTTTCAAAAATGTCAAAATGAACTATTTCAACTTCTTTGAATTTTTTTTTTAGTCAGCTGAAACTATTTGCCAAGTTCTACCCGAATTCATGAATAGTTTTCTTCGACTGATGAATGCATTTTTTTGGCAAATAAACTACCTACCAAAAAGTATCTGCCTATTTCTAGCTATCAGTAGATTTCAATTTTATATGTAAAGTCCATTTTGACTGGACTGTTTAAAATTTTGGCTTCTATATTTATAAAATACATTCTAAATATAATTATAAAAGTTCCCAAAATAGTCTCTGTCACAAGTTAGTTGCTTATCTACCAATGGTTTAAAGGACATTGAACTAGAAAGGAAAGGTCCATTATAATGGGTCTTCCAACTCATTTATGTTTTCATCACATACTAAATTTAAGGTTTCAGAGTAGCAGCCGTGTTAGTCTGTATCCGCAAAAAAAACCAAACCAGTAGTACTTGTGGCACCTTAGAGACTAACAAATTTATTAGAGCATAAGCTTTCGTGGGCTACAGCCCACTTCATCGGATGCATTGAATGGAACATATACTAAGAAGATATATATATACATACAGAGAAGGTGGAATTTGCCATACAAACTATAAGAGGCTAATTAATTAAGATGAGCTATTATCAGCGGGAGAAAAAAAACTTTTGTAGTGATAATCAAGATGGCCCATTTAGACAGTTGACAAGAAGGTGTGAGGATACTTAACGTGGGGAAATAGATTCAATATGTGTAATGACCCAGCCTCTCCCAGTCTCTATTCAAACCCAAGTTAATGGTATCTAGTTTGCATATGAATTCAAGCTCAGCAGTTTCTCGTTGGAGTCTGTTTTTGAAGTTTTCTGTTGCAGAATTGCCACCCTTAATTCTTTTACTGAGTGGCCAGATAGGTTGAAGTGTTCTCCTGCCAGTTTTTGCATGTTATGATTCCCGATGTCAGACTTGTGTCCATTTATTTAATAGTATCAAAAATCTCACAAATGGATGCATTTAAAAAATGTAGCTTTTAATATAATTCATGGCTTGATCATAAATACCTTCAACTCCCATTGAACTCAGGATTAGGCCCTCAGTTTCTAAAATGAAACTCTTTTTTAGTTGCAGTTTTTAATCTCTGTTCTACGTTGTTATTTTAATTATCACTTCAAAAATGTAAAGCACCATCAAGTTTATAATTAAAATATTTGGAAAAATCCCCAGGTTAGCATTGTTCTAACTTATATCATGGTTGAGTAGATTCTACTAAGTGTAATGATGCCTGTCTCATATGGCTGCATGATCTTGATTTCAAAAGACAAGTCCAAAGTAATAAAGAATGCTTTTTAAATCAGCTTTACTGTGATTACTTCAGTGCACAGAATATTCTTTTTGTTACAGATACTTGCACCCAGAGGGGCTGCCTTCAGACTACACCATTACTTTTCTATTCCGTATACTCCCTGACACACCCCAGGAGCCATTTGCTCTGTGGGAGATTTTAAATGAAAAATATGAGCCACTTGTTGGAGTTATTTTGGACAGTAGGTATTTTATATCTTATGGCGTGCTTTTTTGTCCCCTTGGGATGTGTGATTAAAAATAATGCTGAAACTAGGCATTGATGATGGTTTAAATAAAGAATGTATTAATAAAATAATTATCAACATATTGAAGCTGTGGGTCTCCAATGGATTTTCTATAGATAGAATCATATATTAATCTGAGCTGGAGTCAGTTGTTCAGATTTGGATTTTAGTTACTGGTGAAAATCTGGAGTAACTGTGAATTTACATAGGTGAAACTGAAATTTGAATCCTCCCAAGTTACTTTGAAAACTCACATTGATTTCAGTTGGCACTGGATCAGGGATGTAATAGAATTACTTTTTGATGTATGCCAATGAGATCAGGATATTTCTCAAGGCAGTGTTTCCTAGTGGATAGAGCACAGGACTAGGAGTCGGAAAACCATAGGACTATTCTGGCTCTGCCACTGGCCTTCTGAGTGACCTTGGGAAAGTCACGTCACATCTCTGTGTCTCAGATTCCCCATCTGTAAAACTGGGATAATGATGTAAAGTGCTTAGAGATCTACTGATGGAAAGAACGAGGCATTATTATTATTTAATTATTTATATTACTCCCATCACCAGAGTATAGGGGCACATCCCAAATATTTGAAAATGAAAATATCAGGAACATTCTTTCTTAGAAAATATAAGGCCCACATTTTTAAAGATATTTAGACATTGCTGGGCTCAGAATTGCAATGCCTAGCTGATTTAGAGCCTGTCTGATTTTCAAAGGGATTTAGGCACTTAGGACATTTAAGCTCTATAAATCACTTTTGAAAATCAGACTTAGTCCCCTAAATCAGTTAGGCAGTACAACACTGGGCATTGCAGTGCCTAAATACCTTTAAAAATCTGGGCTCAGGTGACTTTCCCAAGATTACATAGGAAATCTGTGGTGGAGCAGGGAATTGAAGCCAGGTCTCTTAGGGGATATCTATATTGCAATTAGACACCCATGGTTGGCCTGTGCCAGCTGACTTGGGCTCATGGGGCTCAGGCTAAGGGGCTGTTTAATTACTGTGTAGATGTTTGGGTTTGGGCTGCAGCCCAAGCTCTGGGACCCTCCCACCTCTCAAGGTCCTACACCCCAGGCTCCAGCCTGAGCCTGAATGTCTACCTCTCAACAGTTAAACAGACCCTTAGCCCGAGCCCCACTAGCCTAAGTCACATGGCATGGGCCAGCCGTGGGTGTCTAATTGCAGTATAGACATACCTTACAGGTCTAACCAATATGTTGCCAGGTGCCACAATTGACAGTCAGATACAGCATGAATGTATGAAAGTTAGAAACCTTGTATGATGATTATGAAAGACACTGTAGCATTCCTCATTGTGTGTGCTGATCTCAGGTCCGTGATTAAGATTGTAGTCAAGAAGTAACCCAGTTCTCGCTATAAACTCTGTAAATGCTATAGCCTCTAGCTATAAACCCAACTCTAGCTATAGATACAAAACAAGAATGCTTTCATGACTTCATAGAAACACCTGGTGCCTTGTAGTAGAGGCTAGCAGAATGTGATAGGCTTTTAGTGCTTTTTGCAAATCAATTCAAAACATCTTCTTTGATAGACTAGGCTGAAATCAGTGAGGATATTGAATATCATCTGGTCACAGAGCTCTGCTTGCACCTTTCATCTGGGTTACATCTATGGGACAGTTGGAATGGGGTTTTCAAAGGACCCTAACAGAATTTCAGTGGTAGTTGGGCACCTAACTAGAGTTAACTGGAGAAACTTTGACAGAACTATATTTCATCATAATATGCAATTCCATCCAAATCCAAACTCTTGGCAAAATTAGGTCAGTTTTGTCTGAGTTTTGTTTTGGAAGAAAAGCAAGAAAAAAGTTCTGACAATATCAAAACATACTGTTTTCACGTTTTCAGAATGAAACGTTTTGATTTTTCATTTTGAAACCATATTTCTCTTTTTTGCATTATGTTATAGCATATTATAATATAATACAACATTTAAAAAATCAAAATTGAAAATTGAAAATTTTGATCAACCTGAGGCCATTTTTTTTTTTTTACATTTCTTTTATGGGGAATTTCAAAATTTTCAGTTTATGTTGCAATTTGGAACAAAGTCAGGTTTCAAAATCTTTTTCATAAAACAAAATTCTCATCCTCTGCACAGCTCTACACCTAACTCTTGTATGTTCTTTTGAAAATCCAAGTCTCGGAGAAGACTTATTCCAGGGGTATAATTCTGTAGCTGCTTCCAGTGAAGAATTCCAGCTGACTCCAGTGGCTACATCACGGTGTAGCTGCAAATATGATGTATCAGAGGCACTATACATTGTAGCGATAAAGCATTGATTTAGAAAGTACTAATAACACAGCTTTTCCTTTCCTTAACCAGAATAAATAGCTGCATGATTTTCAGTTTGCGGAACATAAAATACAAATGATAACTCTGTAGACTGTAAGGTTTTTAGGGCAGGGACTGTCTTGAAAGTTTTGTCGTCTGTTACTAAGAACAGTGTTGGCTCTTACAAATAATGATGCACCTGTTTTTTCCTCTCACATTGAGATTTTCTCTCTCTCTCTCTCTCGTTGTACAGATGATGGTAAAACTCTGATTTTCTTTAATTATGACTACAAAGGGGATTTTCAAACTGTTACTTTTGAAGGCCCTGAAATAAAGAAAATATTCTACGGAAGTTTCCATAAGGTTAGTTATACTAACAGAAAAATGCATTTTAAGCATACAGAACAAAGGTTTTGGAGTTCCCTTTTTCACATTTTGAGGATTTCTTGTATACATTCCCCTTTTGTCAGTGATTTCTTGTATTTTACAGCTTACAGGTCATCTACCAAACTCTGTTAAGAGAACAATTTGGCAATAATAGGTTCATGTATGTAAAGGATTTGTTTTATTGGTGTTGCTGGTAATATCAATCATGGTCTCATTCTTCATTATTATCTATTCACTTCTGTTTCTACCTATATTTTAAAATTGGTCAAATTCAGTGGTTTAGAATCGGTCGAAAAGTGATTTAGACAATAAATGGCTTTTCATTTGAAAACTGGAAAGTTTCACTGAAAAAGGAAAAATGCAGTTTTTAAAATTTTCTGCAAAAAATAATTGGCCGTTTTTGACCAATTCTATATGTATAGTAGAGATGCACAAGGATGATCCTTTCATAGTCATTAAAGATCTCCTGGCACTTCCATAAGAATAGTGGTAGTAGCCTTGGTGTTCTGGCTAAGTTCTAATAGTTACCATGTTCCTAAAAGTCTGTAAATGAAGACACACATGACGTATTAAGATGGGGTTGTACTGCACATAGGAGTAAATAAATCCCTTTAATTATTCACTTTTATTTCTGGGGCTCAAATCTTTCATTAGGAAAAAAAGCACGTATATCTCGGCTGATTCCCCTGGCCTAGTTATGTTTGAAAGGCACAAGCGTGGGTGCCTTGCAATCATTTTGTGCCAGCTAGGTCTGAGCAAAGTGGCTACAAAGTTATTGTGTGGCTACTGCCCCTCCCTCCCAGGTGATACTCCCAGCACAGAGAGTCTTCCCCACTGCTCTGCCAGCTTTGCGCACCTCTTCCCCCAAAAAGCTCCTGGCACAGATGGTGCCTCAAGGTGGGCTGTGTGTGTGGAAGGTGCAGGATGGGTTGTGACTGGAGCAATCCTGTGTGCTGGGTACTGCCCAGCTGTCTCAAGGCCCGTTAACGTTGGACGGCAAGGTGAAAGATAACGCAGCTCTCGAGGCAGTGTGGGGAGGCTTGTGCTGCTACTTCCTGTGCTTTCCTGTTCCGTGACTCACTAGGGGATTTTGATCTTGTAATGTAAAACTTTCACACTGATTTTATTTGACAATTTCATCCAAATTTAGTAAATTTTACTACTATTTTTGGTAGAGTCCATTTGTCTTTTGTAAATCTGCAAAACATTTTGGGTGAAAGACAGTCCTGTGCGACAGGCTCAGAAAAGGCCTGCGCACCACTAAGTAGCACAAAAATCAAGGGCTCAGTGGGACTTAGATGGCGAATAATCCTTGTATTGGCCCTTTGCACCGGGGTGAGAAGATGGCCACCTGCTCACAGAGATTCCATAGGCAGAAAAAGAGGCTTAATTCATTGAATGGATTATCTGCTATGTATTATTTGCTCAGCTCCACTAGCTAACATAACATCAACTCATTTTGAAAATGCTCACTGTGTCTGGTAACCCATATTCCTTAGTCTCCTCTCTGTGTATTTGAATATCTTTACTTTTGCCTAGTTACATGTTGTTATCAGCAAGACTACAGCCAAAATTATTGTTGACTGCAAGCAAGTGAGTGAGAAGACAATTAATGCAGCAGGGAATATTACTTCTGATGGGATAGAAGTTCTAGGAAGAATGGTCAGATCCCGAGGACAAAGGGACAACTCTGCACCAGTAAGTGAAACAAAGGCCATTTTTAAACCATAATAGAATTCTTGAAGTTGAGCATGCAATATCCACAAATTTGTGGTTTTAGCGGAAACAGGATGAGCTGAGCTAGGACACAACAGAGTTACAATGTTTTAGAAATTCTGTGAAAACCTGTTATAAACTTCAATCTAGGCAAAACCATTTTGATTAATGATCTCCACAACTAAGATTTTTCACTCACACACACATTTAGAAGTGAGTCCCCCTGTGGAAGGTACTGTGCAGGAAGGGATGGTTGTTGCCCGAAATAACCCTCATTACACAAGTTAACAATATGCATAACTTGTGGGTCCCAAATCATTTAAACATGATTATCAGTGATCATTCTGAACATCCCTGTGTGTATAATCCCCCGTGTCCTTTAATGTTTGCCTGGCCTTAGGCTTGCTTCCTATTAATTTTATATAAATGCTTTGGTTTTACACAGACTGTCTCCATGGGCGCCTTTCCCAGCATTCCTAGCTCCTTTAAAAATAGTAAACATTCAAGTACTTAAAAATATAAATGATCTTCCAGAATCTGAAGAAGTAGATTGGGTCCTTCCCTCCACTCACTTCCCCTTCTCTTTAGAATCATAGAATATCAGGGTTGGAAGGGACCTCAGGAGGTCATCTAGTCCAATCCCCTGCTCAAAGCAGGACCAATCCCCAACTAAATCATCCTTTGTGGTGCCTGCCCCCACGCAGAGCTGAGCGGCTACCAGAGCCTTGAGCAATCTCCCATTGTCTCTGCTGGTGTCCAGGGGGAAGGAATGGGTCCCTGCCGATGTCAGGTGCAAGAGTACAGGCATTCCTTTGCTCTCTGATGTCACGTAGGCAGGACTGTGAAGGTGCTTCTGGAGATTACCTGTCACAAGACCCCCTGCTCAGGGATCTTGCTTTCCCAAACACAGTAATCAATCTTCTTATCCCACAAAACAGCTCAGAGTCCAGACTGTTGACATCGTCAGGGTTTCTGAGGCAGTAAAGATTCCCCCACCCAGCCACTACCACTCTGGAGTCATTGTAACCGAGGTTTGGGAAGGTGCAATTGGAGTCTGCAGGATCTCAGGGTTGCAGGGATGGTTCTGCCCCCTGGAGGTGTTACTGCTTCATCTCTCAGCCCATGTGGCTGGGCAGGAGGGGTCCATTTGGGGCTTAGTGCTCTGAGGCGGAGTGGGTGGGTAGTTCCACTCCATGCTGGCATAAAATTGTGACATTCTCAAATCAGACACAAGTATAGAATCAAAATTTCCATCTACTAAGAACAGAACAAGTTCTACAAGGCATTTTAATCCAAAGGCAGGCAGGTCTGACTTTTAGCTAGCTTCCTGGTTCTGGACCTGATCCTCAGCTGGTGTAAATCAGCATAGCTGCCTTGACGCCAATGGAACTCCACTGATTTACGCTGGCTGAGGATCTGGCCCTCTGTGTCTGATTCCCACTAGGTCTTGCTCCATGCCAACCTTAACATATATGCAGAGTCCTTGGATGTTTTCAATTAATAAGTATTGATACTAATACTTCTTCATTAAGGGTAACAGTAGGGATCCCAGAAGCTGAATGTTCTTGGTTGTTAGGTTCTCATCCCAATTTAAATTGAGCAGATGTTTACATATATTTTTAATCTGCTTTTCTCCATTGCAAATTATTTTTTTTAAATGACCTGGGGAGGGAGTCATTTTTAAATAATTGATTTATATCTAAGTTTTATCCGTATCTGTCCAAATCTTCTGAAATGGACATTCCCTTTGGGTGAGGTCCTGGCCCTTTTAAATCAATATGAGTTTTACTATTGGCTTCAGTGGTGCCAGGATTTCACCATTTGTCTTCTACAGTTGGATTTAGTTGTTGGAGGGGAAAGTTTGTGGGGCATGGAAGTATATCAACTTATCAGCTGTATAATCAACTCAGTGCATTCTCTTTGAACTGTCTTGACCTTGAACCCAAGGCTTGGTTTGAATGGGACTGAGGTTCGTATTTAAAATTTATCACTTCTGATTGTATTTAAAAATTCAGTCCAGTCAAAAATATATTTACCCAAAGAATAGATTTCTGTGGGGGAAAAAAGAGTCTTTAGGCTTCAAGCTTATGGATGATGATTACTGAATATCTTGCCTCTAAAGACAATTAAACAGAACAACCTTTGTGGCCACATTCCAGTAGTAACAGACAAAGGCAAACTCAGAAAAGTTTGGAATTAAAGAGGTCTTTGTAGGGAAAGAAATGGTGGCTTTTGTTGGAATCTAGAAATCTATAAAAGATAAGTCATTCAACAAGCAACCCACTCACTGAAAAATTTAGTTGTGTTCAAATGGAAAACATGGCAACTTACAGAAGACTGTAATCATTCAGCTCAACACATAATTCCTTTTCTTATTAATATTATCTAATTGGTCCCTAATGTGTGTGTTTATATGTGTATATATGCCCCTGTAGACAATAGCAAGAAAACGTCCAATCACCAGTTTTTAAAGGTCCAGGTCTCACCCTCTTCTTCATGCTGAGTAGCAGTTATCTAAGCAGTCCTATTAAGAGAGGAAGGTTGGCCTTGTGGTTAAATGCACTGGACTGGGACTCAGAAGACTGTGAGTTTGGGCAAGTCACTTAGATCTAGATCAAGGGTATTTAGATACCTCAGTCCCATTTTCAGTTTAAATCAATGGAAGTTAGGCACCTAAATACCTTTGAAAATCTGAGCCTTAGAGCGTGTCTTCATTGACAGTCAACATCAGGGCACTCTCTAGTCAACTCCGGTATTCCATTTCTCCGAGAAGATTAAGGTAAGTTGACGGGAGAGCATATCCCATCAACGCAGCATGGTAAAAACACCATGGTAAGTTGACCTAAGCTACATCAACTCCAGCTACGTTATTCACGTAGCTGGAGTAGCGTAACTTGTGTTGACTTACCCTGGTAGTGAAGACAAGCCCTTTGTCTCGCTCTGCCTCAGTTCCTCAGTGTAAAATGGGGATAATAATACTTCCCCACATCAGAGGAGTATTGTGAGGAGAAACTCTCAAATGTTTCTATGGCAATGCATGCTAGGTAAGTGCCTCATAATGCTGAAGCCTCACCTTATGTGAAGGAACTAGGTCTTATGAATTAGAGTAGAATTCTCAGGAGTGTCAAATTGATTTAAGAGCACAAGTTCCATTGATAGCCAATGGAACGTATGTGCCTAAGTCACGTCAGCACTTTTGAAATCTCCACCCATAACAAATTAATAATACTTTTGTTTTCCTTTGCCAATAAGAGGAAAATGGTGGCACTAATTCAAGAGAATCCAGCATTAGGAAGACTAAACTGACCCTGGACGATTTTGAGCCAAATCCTAAAAAATAGCAAAGTATTAAACACTCTGGAGCTTTGACCATTAAAATAAGCAACACATTCAAGTGTCAGCATTACTGAAATAGAGCCAAGATTAATTTACTGTATATGTTACAGATACAGTAACAGTACAGTAACTACTGTAGTAAAACCTTGTGCATGTGTAACCCACTCACCTCCTGGGTGTGGTGCTCTGTCCCATCTAGTGGCACTGAGACCACTTAGAGAGAGAGAAAGAGATTAATGAGTCTGCTCTACAGCCTTAGCTAACAGCCAGTTGTCTTTTAGTTTATGCAGTAGAGGCTCATGCACTAAGCTTCAAAGGTCCCCAGGTTGATCCCACCCGCCAACGACGGGGGTCTGTCAGTGTTACACATGAACAATGAGAATGTCTGGTTACAGCTGTGGACTAGTTGGTTTTGCACAGGATTTAGGGATTTCAAAATTTGATTTAATTCTAAATTGGAACAAAAATTGAAAAATTTGAAATTGTCCACAAAAGAAATCTCAAAACATGTTAGTTTCAGGTTGATCAAAACATTTTGTATCAGCAAAATCTAAATGTTTTGTTCTAATTTCATATTTTAAAAATGTATTGTATAATACACAATATAATATAAAATTTAAAAAATTCAAAACAAAAAATCAAAGCTTTCATTCTGAAAATGTCAAAACATCTTGTCAGAACTTTTCTCCCTGTTTTTTCCTTAAATAAAATTCCAGTGAAATTGACTCAATTTTTAAGCATTTTGAAATAACTGCATATTTCTACAGAATATGGTTTCATTGACGTTTCTGTGACCAGCTCTTAGAATAGTATCCTGGAGCTTTGTAAGCTGTCATATAATTGAGCCCTCCGGTGGGACTGAATGAACTGGACTGTTCATTTCGGCCCTAGCCTGTTGTTTGTTCACCTAACACCTTGCAACTGCTATATGCTATGCATTTTCTATATTTACTCTGTGTGTCAATGTATATGGATTGTAAAAAGATAATTGCAATAGGGTTATCTGATCTAAAGCAACTTTAGGCTGCAATCCTTCACTGAGTTCAGCACAGGCAGACTCTTGTCTCCATGGCTCTGCTTGCAGGATCGGAGCTTTGGGAGGCTAAAATGCTATGAATGCAGAGAGCTATGAATAAATGTTTAACAGCAGCAAGGAAAGCTTTGTTAAGTAATTTAGCTTGAATCAGAAGAATCAACCCACATACGTAACATTTTAAAATCAGAATACTGACTCATTCAGTATTTAAATGAACACAATAAAGCAATTCAGATAACTGTTTCTACTTATTCCTTATTTTACAAGAAAATATTTTATCACTGTGGATTTATGGATTGTTTAATCTGGAGAAAATGAAAGAATGTGTTTGCATATGTAGAGGAGAGAGTATAATATGTGATATATAAGAAGTGGCGTGTGTATGTGTGTATGAATCTCAAACACACGCACACACACACACACACACATACACACACACACAGAGTTCATTTTAGTACCCTTCGATATGATTTAGTTTTAAGTAAATCTTTCCATTCACAAAGAAATCATAGTTCGACCCAATCTCCGTACTGGCAATGAAACAATGTCAGTGAAACCTTTAAATAATGTGTCTGGTTGAAATTAATAGGTAGCAGTAGCACGAGGTTTCTGCAACATATAAAAGTATTTCAACTTTAAAATTTAGGTCCTGGTCCATCAGATGCTTACAAACACACTTACCTTTACTGAAGTGAGTACTTTTGTTGAAGTCCATGGGGCTATTCATGTGAACGTCTGCTAAGAGCCATGCACATGAGCTACCGGCCATGTGAGATTTTAGTAGGACCAATCAGGTGAGCAAAGCCACCCATATGGGCAAATGCCCACAGAACTGGGCCCTTAGGGAGTAGTGAAAGGAATACTCAATTTTAGACCATTGTATCTAGACTTGGATTGCAATTTTTATGAACAATATTATTTGTCAGTCTGTGCACTGATTCATTATTGATGACACAGTGTGACATTTCTAAACTCCATTCTTGTGCCATCGGGACCCTTTTTGTTTTCCACTACTGTATGATCACACAAGGAAAGAAAATTTAAAAAAAGAACAGGATTTGTTGGTGAGAAGAAATAGTATCATCTTCACGAGGAACCTTTCTGAGACTTATCTTTGCATTTAACGAAGGGTTTTCATTCTGTTTCTACAGTTCATTTACTTTCTCTTATATATTTTTCCAGTATCTTCATCATTTTACACAGTCGATGACTTCTGTATTAAATCAGCATTTTCTGTACCATTTTCAAATGTATTGTGGTGTGGCGAACTTTTGTATTTAGGCTATATCCTGGTGTGCAAGCCCATTTAAGATTGCCTCTTCCCGACTTAGCTAGAGAGGTGAGGTGTTTGATTGGGCTGGCAGGGGAATGGCCACCTTCTGGGGTCCTGGTTGGAGGCCAGTGTGCTCTCTGTTACCACTTTCCCCTTCCTTTTTCCTGTCTCCCCACCCAGAACACTGTAGAGTGGGGCTTGGGCTGGGGAGAGTGGAGCAGAAGTTCCACCTCCTTTAACCCCCATTGGCCAATTCGCGGAGGTAAGGAAGCCAAATGGCCCCACCAAACCCACCCTCTCATGTGTTAAGCACTCCTGGACACACATCAGCCATTCTTGGTTCTGAAAGCAGTCCCAACCCCTTTGCCATATAGATGGGGTAGCCATTAGAGCTGGGTTTCCAGGCTTGCAGTAAGTTTAACCCAATCATTTTAGTGGGTCAGGAAGGAATTTTTCCCTCTTTGTGTGTGTTTTTGGCAAGATGTCTGGTGTTGTATTTTGTTGTTGTTGCTGCTTTTCTCATGGTATCCTGAGCCCTGGTAGCTGGGGATAATAAGGATTGAAAAGAGTTAATTTAAAAAATAAAATAAAACTAGAAGTGGTAATAAATGTCACTAAATATTGTCATAACTTGTGGCAGGTGTGCAGTGCAAGTAAAAGGCTTCAGGGGAACAGGTTCCAGAGTAAATCTGAGCATGGGACCTGTGAGGTCAGAGGAAGTATTTAGTTTTTACAGGTTTCAGAGTAGCAGCCGTGTTAGTCTGTATTCGCAAAAAGAATGTTTGTACAAACAGAGCTCCTTCTTGATTGTAGCCTCATTCCCCCTTGAGGGGGGAGGGTGGTGGGTTGCAGCATGGGGCTGAATCGGGAATTCAGAAGCAGGAGTGGGCATGATGCCATTCAAGCCCATAGTAGTCCCAATTAAAGCCTGGTATTTTGGACAGGGTGGTCAACCACACTCCCCTCCCCCCATTTTTATATTAAAGTTGGTATTGTTGTGACCTGCTGCTTTAAATCTACTCACGTGTCTCTGTCATCAGTCTCCTGTGTGCCCTGATCAATGGCCCCCCCTTTGCAGTGGCTCCCCTTTTCACTGAACTTCTAACAGACACGTTGAATTTTATTCCTTTTTTTCCAAACAGTTCCAGTTACAGATGTTTGACATTGTTTGTACCACCTCCTGGGCCAATAGAGACAAATGCTGCGAACTTCCTGCCTTGGTAAGAATCCCTTTTTTTAAAACTACCATCGTACCTTTTTTTTTCTTGCATCAAGACCAAATACTTTTGCAATTTTCCTCATGAAATCAATAGGTGGGATTTTCAAAAGGACCTAATTGTCTTTGGAGCAAGAGTCCGATTGAAATTCAATGGGTCTCATGCTCCTAAATTATTTAGGAGCTTTTGAATTTTCCTTTCAATATTTGTTGTCTTGATCTATAAATTCTCAGCTGTTGAATTTATATTTTGAATACAGACTTACTATTTTGCTCTCTTCTCAGAGAGATGAGGAAAGTTGCCCATCTCTTCCTCATTCTTGCTCCTGTTCCGAATTTAGCAAAGGACCACTCGGACCTCCCGGACCACCGGTAAGCGTTTATTCATGTTTGTACTCAGCTGTACCAGATACTCCACTCTTCAGTCTTATTTGCTGGGAAAAAGGGATACGCTGTACTGTTTTAGTTATTACAATTAATTACAGCTGGCAGAGAGATGCATATTCACTCCACTTAGCTAGTGAAGACCTCATGCAGTAGCTTTAAAAAACTAACCCTATTAGTGAACCAAATTCTTATCGTATAATCCAACTGCAGGGCAGTAAGATTGACTGTATTTGTTCTGTTTGTACAGCAGTTAGCAGAGTGCAGTCCTGTCCATGACTAGGGCTCCTAGGTGCTACGGTAATACAAATAATAATATGTCAATTTGTAGAAACTTTGATTTCTGTCTCTAGAGTCAAGAGACATGCTATGCAAATGCCACCCATTTACCACTTTTTTTTAAACCACCATAGTGTTATCTGAATGCTTTCTAGTACACACGTTTAAATACACCTTGGAATCTAGCTTTCTGAAACACCTGATCAGTAACAATATGCATATGAATTAAAGGCCAGATTGTGCCTGGCCCTTAGGAGGATGCAGAGAGTGTGAGGCAGGGAGTTGAAAGAAGCCTTTCCCACCTTGCATGGCCTGGATTAGAGATAAACTCTTTTGCAGTCTCTCTGCTTGGAGGAACTTAAGGACTGTTCCTCTTGTGGTTCATCTTGTCCACAGGGACACAAAAGGGGTACATGACCCTGCTCTCCTTCCACATCATCTCAGACCAGGCTGGACGCACTTCTAAAACATGGTGCAACCTACAGTCTCCCTTGTATCAAGCAGATCAGAGAGAGAGGGTGGTTCAATGTCTCCCTAAAATCTCTGTGGTGCTCTTACTCAGGCCAGTGGCTAAATGCTACAATTCGGCCTCGGTTGGCTGATTTTTAGCAGTTTAAAAATATTAATTCTAGTTTGCAATGATGGGATTTTTTTTTCTTTACCAGTGTCCCTAACAAATTTACACAACAGTTGGATGTGCTTTTTCTTTTAAACCTGCAATGTAAACCTGTATGATTAGCTTCATAGGACTGGCACTAAGTTTACATAGAGATTTTCATGTAAATTGAGGACCTCAGGTTTGGAATTCATGAATACATTTATGCGAACACAGAGAGATATAGATGATATATAATCACATTGTAAAGGGACAGAGAAAAAGGATAAGGGAGAAGAGCTGTTGTGATTAAGTAAAAAATGTTGACTCAGGAAGGAAAATAGTTTTCTGAAAAGCCTTGAGTGCACAAATCAGACTAGACACTGGACAGGCCCAACTTGCACTTTAGACAGATGCACAGCATATCCAAGCCGACACTTATGCTGGCAGCATCTTGGGGGTTAATCTTTTTACAAGAATGAACTGTTCTTGAACATGTTTTCTGTGTCTGAGCAGCCAGAGTTCATTTCAAGTGGATACAGGAATCCAGTCAAAATTCTAATTATTTTAAGGACAATATGATTTTTATCTTGTAGTCCTTCAGTGGTGTCAGTGGGAGTGATAAGTGTGAAAGGACTGCTAAACTAGCCCCTAAGGGCTGTAATTATCTGACACTACTGCAGGCTTTTTCAAGAAATCCTTTCACCTGATGGGATTTTTGCATTCAAGTGGAATCAGTTCTAGCTAGGATTCTAGGATGAAATTAATCCCTGCCATGACTCCATGGTGGCCCCTGAACTTTACAGAAACATGCTTCTTTTCAACATTGGTAGGCATTTTTCTTTCACTGTTGTTTTTCACTCCTACAAAATGTGCCTCTTATGGTGGCTAGTGAATCAAAATTGTATTGCCACGTGTATTGTTAGAGTATACCAGTCCAATGACATAATACAGAATATGTTCTGGGTAAGTCATTTCTTTCCTTTTAATAATCCAGTGCTTTGGAATAACTCTGATGTTTAGTGGTTTATCTAAAATCATCCATTTTAATTTACTCTATTTTATTGTCATTAATTTAGTCTATTTTATTTTGTACTGTGTATCCTTTTCTTTCCCATATGTCTCATGTATAATATTTTAAGATGCCTATGGTAGTGGTATCTACATTTTTAATAACCAGTAACCCAGTCATTTTGCACCTTATGAGTGAAGTAAATTTTAGCTTGGCATTTAAAAAAGTAACTGTGTGAGTCCTCTCAATTATCACAATGGCACCAAGAAAGGAAGATTTGGAGGCAGACACTCCCTTAGAACCATAGGTAAGAGCAGAATTTTGTTGACATTCTCTTACAATAGGCTAGGTCCTAGGAGAACATCCTGATCTGTTTCTTTGAGCTATATGCTATTGAAGTTTGTTTTGAATTGATTGGTGAACTAGAAAATAGTTCATGTTAGCCTCACATACCTGCCTTATGTACTCAAAAGAAAGGAAGGATACTTGCCTTTGCTGAAATCTCTCAAGTGTAGTGTATGCCAAACCCTCCCCAAACAGCTGCATATGGATAGATATTTCAGAAATGGTGTTTCAGTGGAGGTGTGTAGTGAATACACTTGGCTTGCTCTCTCTTCTCTAGCAGAGAAATTGCATGAAAATAAAGAGATGGATAAGTAATTTTGAGTAGAGATATTAAGTCCCAGTCCTGCAGCTGCTTCATGTGCAAAAGTTTATTTGAAGTAAGTGGGAGGTTTGGATGTGGAAGGCTTGCAGACTCAGGCCCTAACTGGTTGTGAGGGAATGTTCTCAATCCCACTTCAAGTCTGTAAATGACTGTGTTATGAGGAAGAAAGAATAGCAGCCTTCCAGGTATGAGGGAAAGTCCCAAACCAAGTCATCAGGAGCCTTGTGCTCTGGAACGGGACCATCTGGCGCTGAGAAGCACCAGATCAAGATTTCAAAAGGGAAAACTGGAGCACACTCTGGTAATGGGACTGCTTCTTTGGCACCAAAATTCTAGCTGGTACTGCCAGATCTGGCACCCTCTACTTCAACGACCCGAGTTATGAAAATGACTCCATCAACTATGATTCACTGCTCCACTCTGGAAGACCTTCTACTGCTCCCGGAACTGGAGTCATCTCTCCACTCCAGACCACAATGCCCAGCCCCAGAACTTCAGTCGGTACTATTTTGTTATGATACTCATCCTCATCCACAAGTAGGGGTCAAGCCAGACTGTCTCTGTTACTATCAACAAGTAGAGGCAGATCAACACCATTTCCTCTGGTATTAAGGACTCCCTCTCCATGATCAACTCCTCAGAGTCAGAAAAGGACTACGATGGACACCCGGTCCTGGACTATACCCTGAGGCACTGCTTGCGGGGGTGGAGTTTCCAGCATTTCTAACTACTCCTGTGTGATGGAATATTACCCCTATTTTCATTGGTACCCTTCCTGCTGCAGCCCGGTAGTGAGGGGCTATGAGTTCTTTTAGTGGCAGTACTGGGCCTTGGAAGACCCATGTAATTACCATCCAGTATAATGCCTTGTCGCAAAAGGACCCCAGCATGCCTAGGACTCCTAGGATAGAAGAGAAGCTTCTTCAGCCTTCTGAGGAACCACAACTTCAGTAGCATGGGGAAGAATAGCAACAGGAGCAGGAGGAGTCTGTCACTTCCCTCGGCTCCCATTGGCCGGGAATGGTGAACTGCGGCTACTGGAAGCTGCGGGGAGCCATGCCTGCGGACGGTCAACGTAAACAAACTGTCTTTCGGCCCACCAGCGGATTACTCTGATGGGCCATGGGCCGAAGGTTGCCAACCCCTGGGTTCAACTGTTTCTCTGAAAGATTGCACAGCATCCTTGGCAAATATGATATTGTTATCCTCAGGGAAGATCTAAATGCACAAATTGGTGATGATGATAATATTGGATATGAACACATTATGGTATGAACACATTATGGGCAGACATGGCATCCCAGGACAGACTAACAATGGGGAGAACATTATGTTGACTTCTGCATTGGGGGTATGCTATTTCCACATAAGGAAAGACATAAACTGAAACTGAAATCAAATGATGGCTTCACCCAGAGACAGCTTGATCATTAATAAGTGCTGGAGAAGATCACTGTTCAATGCCAGGGTTTAAATGAGTGCTGCTGTTGGAAGTGACCATCTTGTTATTGGGACAATAAAAATAAAGAAGCTAACACCAGGCAATGCAGAAGGTATGCATGATGCTAGAAAGTTGTTAGATCCAGCTGTGAAGGCACATTTTAAGCTGCAACTTAGTGATAGAATCTGAAGATCTAACATCACTGATGGAGAACATAGAAGAACAATGGCAGTTTTTCAAAGAAGCAAGTGTGGATGCAGCCATTACTACAGCGGGGATGAGAAGGTCTAAGAAAGAATGGCTCTAACTAAATAGATGGAGGCTTGTTGAAGAGAAGGAAGAATTAATGAAGAGAATTCAACAAGAATGAGAGCAATAAAAGAGTTATTATGCCACAAGAATATGTAGACAAAGACGAGGAAGTTAAAAGACCGCCCAGAAGAGATAAGTAAGAGAATAAATGGAAGTAAAGCAAGAGAAGCTGAAGAGACATACAAGAGAGGAAAGGAGTACTTGTGGCACCTTAGAGACTAACAAATGTATTTGAGCATAAGCTTTTGTGAGCTTCAGCTCACTTCACGCTGTAACAAGAGTTATCAGGTAAGGTGAGCTATTACCAGCAGGAGAGGAAAAAAACCTTTTGTAGTGATAATCAAGGTGGGCCATTTCCAGCAGTTGACAAGAACAGTGAGGAACAGTAGGGGGGAAAAATAAACATGGGAAAATAGTTTTACTTTGTGTAATAACACATCCACTCCCAGTCTTTATTCAAGCCTAATTTAATGGTGTCTAGTTTGCAAATTAATTTCAATTCAGCAGTCTCTTGCTGGAGTCTGTTTTTGAAGTTTTTTTTGTTGTAATATTGTGACTTTTAGGTCTGTAATCGAGTGACCAGAGAGATTGAAGTGTACTCCGACTTGTTTTTGAATGTTATAATTCTTGACATCTGATTTGTGTCCATTTATTCTTTTACGTAGAGACTGTCCGGTTTGGCCAATGTACATGGCAGAGGGGCATTGCTGGCACATGATGGCATATATCACATGGTAGATGTACAGATGAACGAGCCTCTGATAGTGTGGCTGGTGTGATTAGGCCCTATGATTGTGTCCCCTGAATAGATATGTGGACACAGTTGGCAACGGGCTTTGTTGCAAGGATAGGTTCCTGGGTTAGTGGTTCTGTTGTGTGGTGCGTGGTTGCTGGTGAGTATTTGCTTCAGGTTGGGGGTCTGTCTGTAAGCAAGGACTGGCCTGTCTCCCAAGATCTGTGAGAGTGATGGGTCGTCCTTCAGGATAGGTTGTAGATCCTTGATGATGTGCTGGAGAGGTTTTAGTTTGGGGCTGAAGGTGATGGCTAGTGGCGTTCTGTTATTTTCTTTGTTGGGCCTGTCCTGTGGTAGGTAACTTCTGGGTACTCTTCTGGCTCTGTCAATCTGTTTCTTCACTTCAGCAGGTGGGTATTGTAGTTCTAAGAACACTTGATAGAGATCTTGTAGGTGTTTGTCTCTGTCTGAGGGGTTGGAGCAAATGCGGTTGTATCGTAGAGCTTGGCTGTAGACAATGGATCGTGTGGTGTGGTCTGGATGAAAGCTGGAGGCATGTAGGTAAGTATAGCGGTCATTAGGTTTCTGGTATAGGGTGGTGTTTATGTGACCATTGCTTATTAGTACCGTAGTGTCCAGGAAGTGGATCTCTTGTGTGGACTGGTCCAGGCTGAGGTTGATGGTGGGATGGAAATTGTTGAAACCATGGTGGAATTCCTCAAGGGCTTCTTTTCCATGGGTCCAGATGATGAAGATGTCATCAATGTAGCACAAATAGAGTAGGGGCATTAGGGGACAAGAGCTGAGGAAGCGTTGTTTTAAGTCAGCCATAAAAATGTTGGCACACTGTGGGGCCATGCGGGTACCCATAGCAGTGCCGCTGATTTGAAGGTATACAAATCAACTTTAAGAAATGTGCACCAACTGTGTCTCAAGATCTGCCCCACCCCTCTGGTCTTTCCCCTGCCTGTGGAGGCCAACTTTCTCATTATCTGCATGCCTGGGCAGAAATCATAACTGACAGATGGGTACTAGAGGTTATTTCTTTGGGGTACACCATCCAGTTCTCTTCCTTCCCTAACCCCCTTTCCCATCTTCTTTTGGGGACCCATCTCATGAGAGCATCCTCCTGCAGGAGGTAGAATGACTCCTCAAACTGGGGGCAGTAGATCTGGTACCTCTACCTCAAGGGGAAATGAGTTCTACTCAAAGTACTTCTTCGTCCCCAAGAAGACAGGGGATAGAGACCCATTCTGGACTTCAGGGAACTGAACAAGTTCATCTGCTACCTAAAGTTCAGAATGGTAATCCTGTACTCCAATATCTCATTACTAGTTTCAGACAACTCATTCACGGTCCTCGATCTCAAAGTGGCCTGCTTTCACATAGACATTCATCTGGCACACAGGAGATTCCTGAGATTTGTGGCTGGTCAACTGCACTGCCAATATAGAGCTCTTTCCTTTGGGCTCTCAATGGCTCCAAGAGTATTTTCCAATGTACTGTCAGTGGTACCTGCTGCAAGTGGTACCCTGTCAGCAAGGGGCCACAGTTTACCCTTCCTTAGATGACTGACTTCTGAAGGGATGATCTTGCCAGGAAATGGTGGGAGGCAAGCGCAATGCTTCTGTTCAAGAGTTTAGGCCTCCAGGTGAACCTGAAGAAGTCCACCCAGGAACCCTCACAATCCATAGAATTCATAAGGGCAAGGTTTTTTACAGCCTGAGGACAGCTTCCTCTCTATCACTGGACTCACTCAGTGAATACATTTGAGCCCCAGAATGTCCATATGATCCTGCCTGGTGCTGTTGAACCATATGGCCATAAATACTTATGTGACCCATTGTTGTGATACCCTCTGAGACCTTTTCCACTCGGTTTATCCGGAACACCTCACACAGTTCTGGGAGAACACTTTGTCCAGTTCTCTGGTATCCAAGAAATCAGCTGAACTCTGTACTCATCATTAATGGCATACAATCAAACTACACTTGAGTTGACTGGCAGAGAGGGTGAGTCTAGGACATACCACACATACCACACATACAATGTACATAATCATGAATCAGCTTATTTACACACTTACACTATTGGTTAATACCTCATAGCACATGCTTTATGATTGGTCTACTAATTTTTATAGCCCATTCCCATCTAGATCATGAGCTTTTCATACGCTGCACTACGTGCTAGGCCATACCTGTAAGCTATCACACATTGCTTACTATCCTGATCCATCTCTTTTCTACTAGCTACATCTTTTACATATTGAGAGGGCTACTGTAATTCATGCTTGGTTTCACGCCTTGCTTTGAATAGACCTACATTCATTTGTGAGGCTTTACCTCAAATGTCTACAAGCCTGGTTGCAGGCACTTTGGGCAAGTGCAGTCTCTACCTGCTAGTCACAGTTCCCCAAAGAAGCTTAGCCTCCCTTACTCAGTGGGGGTACCATTCAAACACCCCACTTCCAACAAAGACTGTGACCACACATGGAGAGACAGGGGAAGTGGTCCCTTCACAAGATTATGCTTCACATCAATCTGTTAGAGCTGAGAGCAGTCAGATTAGCCTGCGAGCAATTCCTCCCTTACATCTGCAACCAGTCAATTCAGGTGTTGTTAGACATCATGATGGCAGTTTATTATATTAACAAACAAGGAGGAGCACGGGCTTCATTAGCTCTGCATGGAGGTCATCACCCTCTGGTACATTCCCATGCTGATTACACTAACCAGTATCCACATGCCAGGTATCCACAACACTCTGGTGGATTCTCTGATCAGACTCTTCTTCACAGAACACAAGTGGGAGTTGCACAACCTGATTGTCTGTGAGGTGTTTGGGGTGTGGGGTCTCCCATACATGGATTTCTTTGTGTCCCATGTGAACAACAACTGCAAGGAGTTTTGCTCCAGAGGGGCTGCAGGCCAGGGTCTTTAGGTGACATGTTTCTCATACAATGTTTGGGAGCCTTGTGGTACACATCCCACCCCCATTCTCCTCTTAACTCAAGAGTTGAGGAAAAACAGACAGGACAACTAGCAAGTCATCCTTTCCTATGAGGGGCGGCATAGCTCAGTGGTTTGCGCATTGGCCTGCTAAACCCAGGGTTGTGAGTTCAATCCTTGAGGGGGCCATTTAGGGATCTGGGGCAAAAATTGGGGATTGGTCTTGCTTTGAGCAGGAGGTTGGATTAGATGACCTTCTGAGGTCCCTTCCAACCCTGATATTCTATGATTCCATGATCCTTATAGCATCAGTGTGGGCCTGACAATTCTGGTACCCAATGCTTCTGCAACTATCTACCCAATCTCCTCTCCTCCTTCCTCTGATACATCTGATACTAATCTAGGACAAAGGATGGACTTGCCATCCCAAACCAGTCACGTTTCATCTTAGGTCGTGGTATTTGGATGGATGTCAGAGTTAGAGAGGGCCTGTTTTTTATGATGTCTGGGCCATCCTGAGCAGCAGTAGGAAGGATTCTGCCAGCAAATGTTATTAAGTAAAGTAGAAAAAGACTTATGTTTTGGTGTAACCAACCAGGAATTTCCCCTTTACAAGCTGAGATCCCAGACATACTGAAGTACCTCTTGTCCTTAAAATTCTCAGGGTTATCTGACAGCTTCCTCAGAGAATACCGGTTGGCAATGAGCCCATGTCATCCTCCTGCAGATGCCTACTCTGTGTTCTCCCATCCAGTCACTGCCCACTTCCTGAAGGGTTTGATTTGCGTCTTCCTTCTTGTGGCAACATTGGTATTACCCTGGGGATTGCATCTTTTTAAATCACCCTCACCAAGACCCTGCAATCCTGTTCCCTGTTACATATATCTATGAAGGGAGCATTTCTGGTTTTATCGTGTAAGCCAGAAGAGTCAGGGAGAATGGGGTGCTCCTGGCTGACTTCCTCCATAGAGTGTTCCACAAGGTTAAGGTGAATTCATCCTGAGTTTGTCCCTAAGGTGATGTCAGATTTTCACATCAACCAAACTATCCATCTCCTTCTGTTTTTCCCTAAACCCCACTTTGGCAGAAAAGAGGTGGCATGGAATTCACTGGACATGCCTAGGGCTCTTGCTTTTTACCTTCACGGAATGAAACCTTTCGAAATGTCCCCTAAACTCGTCTCGTCCACAGAACATATATGTGACAGACGTGGCAATTTCCTGCAATATCCTTGAAAAAAATGTATTGAATGAAGTTTAAGTATCTTTGGAGTTCATTGTATTAAATGCATAGTTTATTTACTATTGTGGGCTGGGATTGTATGCAACTTCTCTATAGGGGAGAGATGTGGTGTGAACTTCAAAGGACTGAACAACTTGCCAGACAAGAATGAACTTTTAGGACAAACAGGTCCAAGTGTTTGCTTGGGTAATCTCTACGGCGGAGGTTCTCAAACTGGGGGTCGTGACTCCTGAGGGTCTCACAAGGTTATTACATGAGGGATCACGAGCTTTCAGCCTCCACCCCCAAACCCCGCTTCACCTCCAGCATTTGTAATAGTGTTAAATATAATAAAGCATTTTTAATTTATAAGGGGGGTCACACTCAGAGGCTTGCTGTGTGAAAAGGGTCACCAATACAAAAGTTTGAGAACCACTGCTCTATGGAGAGGCAAATGCAAATTTCCCACTTCTAGTTATGCAAAACCCCAACCTTTTGAAACTCTGCTCTGAGGAGAGGAGCATTGTCCTTTGATTACCTGTTCCCAGAATCTGAAGTTCGAGGGCCCAAGCTATATACAGTAATGGAAAGACTGAACTATTCATGATGGTTATGGTTCTGAATCTGAGACAATTACAAACTTGTAACCACTGGGAAGACCCAGTGGTGGGTTTTGAAGGACTGACATCTACCAGAGCCCGAAGTTGGAGTTGGGGTGACCTCTGGTAAGCTTTTTAGTCTGCATGTAGGTTCTTTTATGGTTTGTAATGTTTTCTCTGCAACATTTTCACCTTAAGGATAAATGTGCTTGCTTATAAAGAGCTGTGTGGTAACCTGTGACTGCTGGTAATTACAGCTGTTTATAGCTTTCAAAGAGAAAGCAAAGCACAGAAGTTGCTGGCTTGCTGGGGATATCACAGTTAGGCAGAGAACTGTGCAGCCTGGAAAAACCCTGATCAGGAGCAGGAGAGAGATGGGTCTCTGCCCAAGAGAGGTTATGGTGGAGGAGCCAGGAGCCTAGAGTGAGTGCCCTCGGTGGACAATGGAGAAGGAAGACAAGTGCAGATGCCCTGAATTGTGACAGTGTGAAAGGCGAGGCCATCTTCTCCCAGAGACAGTCAAAATGGATTCCAGGATGAATCCTACTTTGCTATGAGATGAATGATATCTCACTTGAGGATGGCATAAGAACTCATTCAACTAGAGTTCAGGCCAGGCGCAGGAAGTTATATGGGCCCATGGTGCCCAGGCTCCAGCAAATTCAGGGCCCAGGGGACCTGGTTCCACTAATGTTTGGGGCCGGGTCTCTCCCCTGACCCTGCCTGCCACCCCCGTGCGCCTCCCCCAGAGTATCCCACCTGCCACCCTCGCACACCTCCCCTGAGCATCCCCGCCTGCCCTGTACAGTGGGCGGCTGCCCCCTGCAGCTCCACGCTGCACTCCTTTGCTGGCTGCTGCTGGCTACAAGAGAGCGGCACCGGGGGGCAGGTTGAGGGAGGAGGGGAAGAGACGCATAGCAGCCCCCTCCCCCCGGCAGGTGACTTGGGTGGGGGGGGACTTATCCTGGCTGGCCTCCTGAGCAGCAGCCTGGGGGGCCTTGGGTCAGCGTCATGCTGGGGGGGGTGGGTGGGGAGGGGTCCCCCTCTTCCCCCAGAGCTTGCTGCTGCTGGGGGGGAGAGGGCTGGGGGGAGTCCTCCTCTCTGGCTCCCTGCCCCAGCCCTGGAGCAGCCTGCCTTCTGCACCCCAATCTCCTCATCCCTGGCCCCACCCTGCACACACTCCCACACCCCAACCCCTCTCTCCCATCCCAGAGCCCACACACAACACCCAAACCCCCTTCCAGAGCCCGCACCCAGCATCCCAACCGCTCCCGCACCCCCTTCTGCGCCCCAACCCCCTGTCCCAGCCCAGAGCCCGCATCCAGAGCCCAAACTCCCTCCCAGAGCCCGCACCCCTCCTGCACCCAAACTCTCTCCCAGAGCCTGCACTCCAAACCCCCTCCTGCACCCAAACTCCTTCCCAGAGCCTGCACCCCCTCCTGCACCCCTGCCCCAGCCCAGAGCCTGCACCCAAAGTCCATCCCAGAGCCCGCACCCCTCCCGCACCCAAACTCCCTTCCAGAGCCTTAGGCAGGTGGGTGTGGGGGGGACTTGGACCCATTCTGGGCACCACCAAAGATTATACAAACCTGCCACCCCTGGTTCAGGCAGCTTTGGTAGCTTCCCTTAGAGACATTCCTATTGCTGCTCCACAGATGTCAGCAGCTTGGAATTCTGCTCACACTTTTGCTGAATGCGATGCACTGATGCAAGCAGCTGCTTCTGGAGCCTCTCTGGGCAGGATAGTGCTTCAATCTGTTGTATCATAGTATTCCAGCGCCCCTGCTTCCTGATAAAGACAATGTTTGTGATTCACCTGAAATGCACTATATAGAGGGACAATTGCTTGAGCAAGAAGGAGGAGGAGTTACCTGATAGTAACTTGAGTTCAAGATGTGTTGTTCCTATGTGTAGTGTACTATCCACCCTCCTTCCCTACTGTCTGGTTTCCCCTTACTGGGAACTACTGATTGAGAAGGTTGCCCCCTTTATTTCCCTCAGTGCAGAGTACAAGCAGAGTGGAAGCACATGCTTGGACCACATGGACACTGCTAGGGAAAAATCTCCAGTTGTGAGCACATAAAACACGTGCAACCTGAAGTGCCCTATACATAGGGACAACACATCACAAAGAACACAAGTTACTACATGGTGGGTAACCCCTTTTTACGTTTCTTTGTGTTTGATGGGTTCTTTATTGCTGTATTGTTGGTGATCACAGTGCTGCCCATTGTAGGTAGCATTATGTTTTCTTTGACTATTTCTGACATTTTATATCACAATACTGAAATGTGGAAAAAATGGGCACTATATAAATTAATAAAATAGAACATTGTGAAACAGCAAATTGTTGTTATACACTAAAGAGCTAAGAAAATACAAATAATAAGGTGTATAATAAAGTTTTAATGCTCTTATTGATTAAGTACATTTTCTTTTATAGTATTGAATACTTCTGTCTCCTCAGGGTGTACATAACTTTAAAAAACACACACAGCTCTTTATAGAATCATAGATGATAGGCTGGAAAAGACCTCCTGGATCATCTAATCCAAACAGTTTTGCCTGGAGTATGATTTTAATTTACTTTGTTTCTCCTGATGTATAATCTGTTTTTAAATACTTCTAGTGATCTCTCTCAATTTTTCCAGAGGCAAATTATTTATTTAATCATCTGTTGAAGTTGGGCCCCTAACCACTTCATACATAAAGAAGAAAAAATCTTAAGACATACAGGGAAAAAAAGAGACTTAAATTTAGTAAAGATCTCATTCGTGAAAGCTTTAAACCCCTCAAGTCATAGCTGTGCAGACTTGAAGAAGAGCTCTCAGGGAGCCTTTTTTTTATGTGAATATTGCACTGGAGATAACAGATCTCACTCAAACAAAAAATATATCCGGCTGCAATGGAAAAACGATTCCATTGTCTTGTTTTAATTTAGACAGCAATCAACTGTGTTTTGAAGTTTAATTTCCTATGTATATGAATTAAATTAGTGTCCTAGAAAAAAGGCATCTGGATAATCAGGAAAGTGAAAATGCAAGTAAATCTGCTTAATTTTTATCAATTCTTTCAGTATGAAAAATGTTTCCCATGGCATCCTTTGTATAAATTTAGGTTTGATTAGAAGGGTATCTGTTGTTAATACTACATAGAAAATATATGGATATCTGGGATCACAAAAACCTAATTTTCCAATAAAATTATTTGCTCTTCTTAACCATAATAGATAATACAGTTCAGTAGCAGAGTTACTTGGTAGCTACACCCAAAATAAAGCATAAGAATAACTGCACTGGACTCATATCATTGTAGGCTTTGGCCAGTTATGAGGTAGATATATTTTTTGTCAGCCTGTCAGGTAGGATTCATGAATCTCTGGAAGAAGTTAGTGGCCTAAATAAAAAAACAACACAAAACTATTATAACCTAATTAAGAATCAGAAATTCACATGTGCTAGCTGTCTGGTTCAACATTGTTTCAGGGAAATAAAGAAGAGAAACTTCCTGTCTCATCTTGTGAATTTTTCTTTTTAAAGCCAAGGTTTTTTTTTCTTATGTGCAACTAGTTTCAAAGATCAGCTTCAAAAAAAGACCTTTAAAAATTTTTTATACTTATCCACAACCATTTATGATGAAATTTCAGGATATTTCTCATGAAAACCTTTAGAAAGTATGTAATTTATAGGCAGCACATGTAGTGATGCCTTTAATTCAGGTTACCTGACGCTTTCCATGTTTACAGTTGCTTGTAACTTTGCCAGACTAACCATTTGGACTGAAATTTTCCATGCCAGGTGAAATCTATACTGGGATACTGCATCCAGTTCTGGTGCCTACATTGTAAAAGATGTTGAAAAATTGGAGATGGTGCAGAAAAGAGCCTGAAAAATGTTTGAGGGTTGGAGCAAATGCCTTGCGATGAGAGGCTAGAGAGCTCAGTCTGTTTAGTCTATTAAAAAGAGGCTTCAGAACAGGAGCATAAATGTTTTTGGCCTCCCCGGCCCCAGGCGGCTGAGCCAAAAAAAAAAAAAAAAAGGCCAGCCAATCACAGCAGCAGTTCAGTGCCCCCTGGAAGTTGGCACTTAGGGTGACAGCTGTGCTCATCCGCCCTAGAACCGGCTGTGACTGAGAGATGATTTGATTACAGTGGATAATACTTCCATGGAGAGAAAACGCTGACTACTAAAGGGATCTTTAATCTAGCAGAGAAAGGCATAACAGGTACCAACGGCCTTAACGCAGAAGCTAGACAAATTCAAATTAGAAATTAGGCAAAAATTTTTATCTGTGAGGGTGATTGTTCAAATAATCAATCTACCAAAAGATATGCTGGATTCTTCCGCTCTTGATGTCTTCTTATCAAAAGTGGGTGCTTTTCTGGAAGATACGCTTTAGTCTCAAACACAAGTGCTTGGGCTCAAAACAGGGATAACTGAGTGACATTTTTATGGCCTGTGTTACATAGGAGATCAGAGTAGATCCAATGGTCCCTTCTGGCCACAAAATCTATAAATATGTGTCTGCTTCAGGCTGTTTTTGTTTTTTGTTTTTTTTAAGTTTTATCCAAAAAATGTCATCTGTTTCTCAGAATGAGACTAGGGAAAAGCATGTTGTTTTGACTATGTTTAAAAAAATTCTTACGGTTGTTTCATTGAGAGGTTCTAGCATCTCCATTCTTTAGAGCAAGGACTTGAAATTGGATAAGAGTGTTGCCCTGCTGTCAGGGATATGTCTTTTGCTGTTCCTGTGAAAATTCACCCAAATTTGACCTAATTATGAGCCTCTGAAAATCTCAGTTCACACAAGCTCTTTAGAATTTTTAGAATTTCAGTGAAATTCCTGAAGATTTCATCTGGGCTGAGTATGCCCCATCCCCAGGCTTTAGAGGCTGACCAGGACTATCCATGCAATTGCTCCTTCTGGAAGCCACTGTGGCACTGGGTACAGGAACTGAGAGCAGAGAGACTCTCTCTCCTGTGCTTTCAGTCCCTTACCGGCTAGTGCCTAAACAGCATGGAGGAGAAGGCAGCCTGATGGAAGGGCAGGTTATGAGAAGCCAGCCTGGTTAGAGAGGGGGGCAGCAGGCAAATAGCTGGACAAGATCAGGATGAGGAGCCAGGGAGGGGGTGGAAAGGCAGTTACTGGGATGTGGACCTGATGAGGGAGTGGAACTGGGGAGACATGAAGCAAAGGAGGATGAGGGTGGGAAAATAGTATGTGATCATGTAATTAAAGATGTTTGTGGTGTATACACACAAGGAAGTGGAAGTAAAGTTGCACAGACAGCTTTAATTCTAGCATTTCTTAATTTACGAGTGCTTGATTTTGCAAGCTTAACATACCTGTAATATAATTTTGATATGTCATAAAGCATATATTGACTTTGTGTGTCAAAGAACACTGATTTCTTGCCCCTCAAAGTGAACATTACTTGGCTTGGCTTGTAAGCCAATATCTTCTTAGTAGTCCCATTTGCTATATTGTTTTATTATCTATTTGATATTTTGTAGCACCTCCCCACACCCTGGGGAGGAATGATGTCTAATTGTACTAGATTCTTTACAGACACGGAGGTTGGCCCGGCCCTGAAATGCTCACACTGTAAAAAGATAAACATTATCCCAAGGGTGGGGTAGAGAGAGACAATCAGTGAATATTTTATTACAAGAATATAAAAAAGTAAAAATAAATATTTCTTTAAAATCATCCAAGAGGGCAAGACACGTCTTGCATGTATATCAGAAACATATTCAAGGCAGTCATCCTTAGAAATGCACAATTCCAGTGTCCCATACGATACTGTTAACAAAAGGTTTAGACTGCAATTGGTTAACAAATGATTAAAAGATTCAGGCATCCGTGAAGAAAGCAAAAAAGGAGAAATGGGGAGCGAGAAATTGAATGGCTCTGAAATTAAACCATAGCAAACACAATGGGTCTCTCGGGGGTTTTATCTGATAAAAATGTTACTAGAATCATTGGAAAGTCTGCCTTTACCAGTGTGATGATATTGGAAAGAGCAGATGTGGAGAGCATTTTAACAATAAGAAAAAAAGCTGACCTGTGTATCCAGATGGGTCACTGCCTGCAGCAACATTTTGATCCTAGTGCATTATAGGCTAGTGCATTATAATGCACTGGTACAGGCTTACGTACTTTCCTGAGCTCAAGTCCATCCCTACATAGGACTGCTATTAAGCGTATGCTTTAAACCCCAATGAATTCGTAGGACTTAAGCACACACCTAGGTAGTTCCCTGAGTAGGGTTGCTTTCCTGAATTGGGGCCTACAAGAATAGAATAATCAATATGATTCAGGAAGAAGAAAGAACTTGTTTTTTTTTGGTGGGATTCACTTTTCTGCTAACACTAATCGTGTGCTTTACAGGGTGGTCCAGGTGTCAGAGGCCCAAAGGGACATCATGGTGATCAAGGTCCAAAGGTAATCTGCCACCACTAAACCGTTGTAACATACTCCCTTATTTTGGCTTTTGTCTGTTTGTGTCTAAATCTAGAGTTTTTTCTTTTTTTTGAATGAGCTTAAATCTAGAATGGTTTCAGAGTAGCAGCCATGTTAGTCTGTATTCGCAAAAAGAAAAGGAGGACTTGTGGCACCTTAGAGACTAACCAGTTTATTTGAGCATAAGCTTTCATGGGCTACAGCTCACTTCTCTGATGTTCTTGAGGAAAGGGTGTAGCCAGATGCCATTGGTGCTTGTTGGGTGAACAGCGTCCAGGTCTCCTGGATCACACTGGCTACACATCATGTTTGTTTCTGGGTCAGGGGCAGTAAAATGCATAGTGCTGCTGCTGTCAGCATATATTTGTGGCTTTTTGCATGCCTAAAGGAATCAGGCCTTTGTAAATAGGAGCCTTATTGTCCTGTCAGCACGTTAACTCATATTTTAGGTGCTGTTGAATCTATTGGTATTTAATTCTGCACACAGACACTTCCTTCTTATGTACAGTAGGAGTTAAACTTGTGGCCTTTATGTTTTCCCTTTTGGTGTCATAGGGCCTAGATGGACCTCGTGGTGAAGTTGGTGCTCCAGGACCCCAAGGGCATCCAGGACCCCAAGGGCCAAGTGGACTTTCTATTCAAGGGCTTCCAGTAAGTCCTAAATGAACAACTGTGGTCTTAATTTTGTCACAGAAGTTTGCCAGAACCCGTACATTAGGTTGTACCAAAAGGTTAGATAAAACTAGAGCTAGGACTGAGATACAAAGTCCAGATCCAGATCTGAAATTCACCAAAATCTGAGGTGTCTGGATCATGGATTTGGGTTTAACCTGCGATCGGCATAGGAGCCAGCTCCAACAGTCAGATATGTATTGGGATCCGAAGTTCACTAAACCTTGAGACAGTTTGGACCACAGGTGTTTGGGTCAGACCCAAATCTAGATAAAAGTTTTTAAAAATGCTGCGAGCTGGAGTGTGTGGCAGGAACACTTAGAACATAGTATTTTTTTGGTTATTTGATTTTTTGTGACTTTGTGCAGTCCCTAGTGGAGAGATGTTCACATACCAAAACCACTTCAATCACCTAAATTAACTGGCACGAACTGGTACACTTGTTGGCAGCCTCATCAGAGAGGCCAGGGAGTGAATTGATAGGCATAGAGCCAGAAATACTATTTTAGGGCTGGTTTCTCAATACCAATGTTGAGACACATCAGCAGTGCAAAAAACCTACACTTCCAATGCCCATGCTGTCTTATAAATAGGCTTGGAAGGATTAGATTTTTATCAGTAAATATCAGTAAATGCTGCTGCACACACACAAACTGATGAAAAAATATTTCCATCCATAATAACTGAAATTTACAGGCTGACAAAGTAAGAAAAATGCTGCTGGAGAACTCATTAGAGTTTGATTTAAGGATATTTACTGCCTACATTTTGACTTGGGATGTTGGCAATTTGTGTTTTAATGGTTATAAAAGATTTAACTTTTTGAATTTCAGCATTGACTCTCATTAGATGATGATGATTGTCTGACCTCCCCATTGTCTGGCCCTCTGATAATTTCCTGCGACTATGTTAATTGATAAAAATTGAAAAAAAGCAACTTAAAACCCATAATTTTTGTGCAACTGTGAAAATGTAAATAGCAAAAAAATGCTTAAAATTAAGCATCAATATTATCTGTTGAAATTATAAAAACATTGAATTCTGCACATCTATTTATAAAAATAGATAATATATAATAATGTATTAAAATATACAATAATAAATGTCGTGTGGATGGATATACACAGGCCTTAAGGACTATCAACCCAGCACCTTTTCCTTGTAGAAAAATCTAAACAAATTTAATAGAGTACAGTATTCTTTCTACAGAATTTTTTAACCAACCTATAGGATTCAAAACAGTAATATAATTAAACAGGTTTCAATAGAAATTATTCTTAACACCTTGTCATGGGCTGTACAAACCCCACACTGGAAGGGAAGGGACTACAGAATTGCCTTGGGCCCAGATGTTTCTCCCCGCTGCACCTGTAAAGCTTGCACAGGCTAGATGAGGAGCTTACAGGGGAGCAGAGTAGCTCAGTAGCTTGCAGACCGCTGAGGTGGGCTCTGATCTCCTGGGAAAGTGCACTGCAGGAGCCTGAAAGCTGGCTGTAATGACCTTGCCAAGCCAGCAAAGGAGGGATTTGTGACTCAGTGAAGGTTAGAGACCCATTGGAGAGGGTCAGCCCAGGTTCCCCTACCTGCCCCTAAGGAGGGGCCAGCTCTAGAAGCCTCTCCCTGGAATGGGGAATCTAGCTGAGGGAGATCCCTGAAGATAGAAGGTCTGAACCATGAGGCCCCAAGTTAAGGGGAAGCCAATCCCTTGCCTAATCCAGAAATCTACCCTGTTATTGGACCCTCTACATATACCCTGAAAGGGTTGGACTTGAATGTGTGACCTGGCCAGAGGGCTGAGTTACTGAAGGGGCAGATCTTTGCAGAGCCAGAGTGGCCATAAAAAGAAAAAAGCCTGCCACAGCCCTGCCTGACCACTTGGTGGCATTGGCAATGAGTGTTCCCTTTCACAGACTTATATTTACTCCTGGGGGAATTCTGCACCACTGCGCGCACACATATTTCACGTGCCGCACAGTTTTGGTTTTTTTTGCAGAAAATAGCTTCTGCTGAAAAGTTGTTGCAGTTCCACCTTTAGCTCACCAGAGGGTGCTGTGGTGCTAGAACAGAGCAGCTGCTCCTGGCAAACACCAGCCATGATAGGGAAAGAGAAAGAACCTGCCTTCTTCACAGCGCCTTTTGGGCCAGGTCAGGAGATAGGGGATATGGGGAGACAGACAGCGTGGGGCTGCTGGGGGATCAGATAGGGGCTCATAGGTGAAGCCAGACTGGGACAGGGGCTGAATGGGAGTGGAGGCACAGGGTCACATGGGCGGAGGGGTTGCAGAGCTACAGGGGGAAGAGGGATGGCTGAGTGGGGGCACAAAGACACATGGGGCCAGAGGGCACAGAGACACATGAAGATGAGGGGAGAGGGCTGGCTGAGAGGGTGCAGGGCCATGGGGAGTGCAGAGTGACAGGGGGAAGGGAGGTGGCTGAATGGGGGCACAGAGACACATGGGGATGGGGTGCAGGGACACATGGAGATGAAGGGTGGGGGCTGGTTGAGGGGGTACAGGTACACATGGGGATGTGGGAGGGATGTAGGGCCACATGGGGGGTGGCTGAGTGGGGGCACAGAGCCACATGAGGACAGGGGAGGGGTGCACGGACACATGGGGATGTGGGGAGTGGGTGTCTGAGTGGGGGTGCAGGGACACATGTAGATGGGGGTGCAAGGACACATGGGGGTACAGGGACACCTGGGGACAGGAGCAGATGTGCCTGACTGAATAGGAGAGGCTAGGGGTCAGCCAAGGTCTCCATGGGGGATGCTCCCTAACAATCCCTCCCTGCCCCCCAAAATAACCTGTTCCATACTTTTCCTACCCATACCCAACAACCCTTCAAGTTCATACCCAGGCTTCTTCCCAGCAATTACTTCCCTCTCCCTCAGCTCCTCCATTATCCCTGACTCCCCCAAGCCTTTGCACTTCTTCTCGGGAGTATGGAGTGCGGGAAATATGGTTCTGTACTGTAGTTTAAATGAATTATTGCTCAGAATTCTGTATTAATATGCCTAGTAAGGAATCTATTTGTCAAAAAACATTTCCTGATTTTTTTTTTTTGGTCTGTGTTGTTACAGACATACTTGCTGACAGGTATTTTGAAATAAATTACCAAAATAATTGAAACTGGTGTGATTATATTGTGTTATTTTGACAAATAAAATATGCAGAATTTTAAAATGTGTCCAGAATTTCTAATTTTTTGGCACAGAATTCTCCCAGGAGTATTATATATTCTTGATTATTTTAGCAGAGAATATAATAAAGAATATATGGGCTGTAAGAATAATTTCCAATCCTTTCTATAGCATTTAATAGAGAATTATATTCCTGCTGTGGAATTTTATTGACTGGTTAAAAACATCCTATAGAAAGGATATTCTTTGTAATTAATCATGTATATTCTATAGAAACCTGTTTAATTTCTATAGAACTCTGTTGATTTCATCTCTATAGGACATTTCCCTGAGCGTCAAAGAGAAGCAGATTCACTCACAGGGAAAAGAATGTGTTTCCACTAGGGCTCTCGATTAATCGCAGTTAAGTCAAAAAAATTAATTGCGATTAATCATGTTTTTATTCGCACTGTTCAAAAATAGAATACCAATTTAAATTTATTAAATATTTCTGGAAGTTTGTCTACATTTTCAAATATATTGATTTCAATTACAACACAGAATACAAAGTGTACAGTGCTCACTTTATCTTATATTTATTACAAATATTTACACTGTAAAAATGATAAAAGAAATAGTATTTTTCAATTCACCTCATACAAGTACCATAATGCAATCTCTTTATCATGATAGTGCAACTTACAAATGTAGATTTTTTTTGTTACATAACTGCTTTCAAAAAAACTATGTAAAATTATCTAGCGCCTACAAGTCCAATCAGTCCTACTTCTTGTTTGGCCAATTGCTAACACAAACAAGTTTGTTTACATTTATGGGAGATAATGCTGCCAGCTTCTTATTTACAATGTCACCTGAAAGTTAGAACAGGCATTCACATGACATGTTTGTAGCCGGCATTGCAAGGTATTTACATGCCAGATATGCTAAACATTTGTATGCCCCTTCATGCTTCGGCCACCATTCCAGAGGACATGCTTCCATGCTGATGACACTCATTAAAAAAATAATGCGTTAAATTAAATTTTGACGAAGTTCCTTGTGGGGAGAATAGTATGTCTCCTGCTCTATTTTACCCGCATTCTGCCATACATTTCATGTTATAGTAGTCTTGGATGATGACCCAGCACATGTTGTTCATTTTAAGAACACTTTCACTGCAGATTTGACAAAATGCAAAGAAGGTACCAATGTGAGATTTCTAAAGATAGCTGCAGTACTTGACCCAAGGTTTAAGAATCTGAAGTGCCTTCCAAAATCTGAGAGGGACAAGCTGTGGAGCATGCTTTCAGAAGTCTTAAAAGAGCAATACTCTGATGCAGAAACTACAGAACCCGAACCACTAAGAAAGAAAATCAACCTTCTGTTGGTGGCATCTGACTCAGATGTTGAGTAAACATGCATTGGTCTGCACTGCTTTGGATCATTATCGAGCAGAACTCGTCATCAGCATGGACATATGTCCTCTGGAATGATGGTTGAAGCATGAAGGGACATATGAATCTTTAGCACATCCAGCATGTAAATATCTTGTGACGCCGGCTACAACAATGCCATGCAAATGCCTGTTCTCACTTTTAGGTGACATAAACTAGAAGTGGGCAGCATTATCTCCAGCAAATGTAAACAAATTTGTTTGTCTGAGTGATTGGCTGAACAAGAAATAGTGGACTTGTAGCCTCTCAAGTTTTACATTTTTATTTTTGAATACAGTTATTTTTTGTACATAATTCTACATTTGTAAATTCAACTTTCATGATAAAGAGATTGCACTACAGTATTTGAATGAGGTGAATTGAAAAATACTATTTTTTTTTGTTTTTTTACAACACAAATATATGTAATAAAAATAAAGTGATCCCTGTACTCTTTGTGTTCTGCATTGTAGTGGAAATCAATATATTTGAAAATGTAGAAAACATCCAAAAATATTTAAATAAATGGCATTCTATTATTGCTTAACAGTGCGATTAATCGTGCAATGAATCGTGATTAATTTTTTTAGTCACATGATTAATCGTGATTAATTTTTTTAATGGTTTGGCAGCCCTAGTTTCCATTTTGTTAAAGGTTTTGTTAAACAATAATTTGACAGTCATTTTTGAATCAGAGTTTCCTTTTCTTTATTTTCCATATCTCTAAAGATTTAATTTACATTTTTGCAAACCAGTACTGCAGATACAATTTTTGGATATTCTTTAATAGGAAAAATGAATCTGTAGTTAATTTTTTTCACATTGTTTTGAAAAGAACAATTGAAAATAGGAGGCATCCAGCAATTTATCTGTTTAACTATGTGTGATTATTGATCTCCAGGGAACACCAGGTGAAAAAGGAGAGAAGGGTGATCGTGGTCTCCCTGGCCAGCAGGTATTCCCTATATTATTGCTTTAATGTAGCATTTAGTAGACCTATCTGAATGTGGAATTGCCATCCTTGTGTTGGGCAGAGCAGATATTCAAAGATATTGAGGAGCACTGTGGTGCAGCTGAATCTGCAAGGGATTTAGAATCAGTAACCTCTGAGATCTGATTGTGGCCCTGTCACTGATTGGTTGTGTGCCCGTGGGCAAATCACTTAGGGCCTGACTTTGAAGAGCCAGCCTCTCTTTTTGTACCCACAAGTAATCTGAGGTGCAATTTTATGAGAGCAACTGTGAGCAAGCTATCTGACTACCTGATTTGCAGAACTCTGGTAGGTGGATATCTACATATCCCCATGGGAACCTGTAATAGCATCATAGAAGATTAGGGTTGGAAGGGACCTCAGGAGGTCATCTAGTCCAACCCCCTGCTCAAAGCAGGACCAACCCCAACTTAATCATCCCAGCCAGGGCTTTGTCAAGCCGGGCCTTAAAAACCTCACTCCTATGCTCTTAAAGATGTATGCATCTGTACCTTCCCTGACCAGTCCATGTTGAAATTGATGGAGCATGCCCAGTTACCCATCAACGCTTGCATAACCATAGAAAAAGTAGTCCTCTCTCGATGTACCCTGTTGCAAGGGGGACTGATGCCAAAATAGGAATATGCATGCTGTCTGTCACCCCACCACTGTTCAGGAACCCCATTGCTGCAAATCCATTCACTCTATCCTGCACGCTGCTGACCACCACAGTCCTGCATATTGCAGTTGTTATGATTACTAAGGGAGGCTCTTTTAATTGCCATTTACAAATCAGGCACTCAATTTTTCTCGACTTCCGTATGAGGCGAGATGAATAAGACTGGGACTTTTCAGTTTGGAAAAGAGACGACTAAGGGGGGGATATGACTGAGGTCTATAAAATCATGACCAGTGTGGAGAAAGTAAATAAGGAAGTGTTATTTACTCCTTCTCATAACACAAGAACTAGGGGTCACCAAATGAAATTAATAGGCAGCAGGTTTAAAACAAACAAAAGGAAGTATTTCTTCACACAATGCACAGTAAACCTGTGGAACTCCTTGCCGGAGGATGTTGTGAAGGCCAAGACTATAACAGGGCTCAAAAAAGAGTTAGATAAATTCATGGAGGATAGGTCCATCAATGGCTATTAGCCAGGGTGGGCAGGGATGGTGTCCCTAGCCTCTGTTTGCCAGAAGCTGGGAATGGATCACTTGGTGATTATCTGTTCTGTCAGTTCCCTCTTGGACATGTGGCATTGGCCACTGTCAGAAGACAGGATACCGGGCTAGATGGGCCCTTGGTCTGACCCAGTCTGGCTGTTCTTATGTTCTTATGACCATCTTGCAAAATGCTGAGGGCTGCTGAGCGCCCACAACTCTTGCTGAAGTCAGTTTTCCTGATATGTAGCCTCAATTTTTCATTTCTTAGTTTTATCATATTACTCCTGCTTATAATCTCTTGTACCAACCAACCAAGATAAATCATTTCCCTCCTTGATGTCTACACACTTCAGATATTTGTCTGCTATTACCAGGTTCCCCAACTTCTAGTCTTGCTAGATACTTAGCTCTCATAATCTTTTCTCATAAATCAATCTCTCCAGCCTTCTGGATTGTTTTTTATGCCTGTGGTTGCAGTAATGGTCTGGGATCAATGCCAGTGCCTTTAGGCAGCCAGTGGAAGGAGTGGGAGGATTTCATCTGAACTCTGTGGAACTCTGCCTGGCATAGCACATTTATTTGGGCTGGATGCTTGATCAAGGGTTTGCCCCTTTGCTATTACTGCACTGAGCTCAGACAATATGGTAACTCATGCCTTTACAAAAACTGAAAGAGAGAGAGATGGAAATAAAGATTTAGTTTAAGGATCTGATTTACCTCAATGGAGTTACACTGGTATAAAACTGGAGTAATACAAAGCATCTGTAGACATTATTTGCTTTTAAATAAGATATTAAAATGGAAAAGGTTAATTGCATGTGCATATTAATAAGCCCTATTTATTTCACTGAAGCTCCACCTCACCTGAATCATAGACATGGCCCTACCATGAGTCATCCTGTTGAGTATCTGAAGCCCCATTTATCCCAGGGCTTTTGATGTCATGTCAGATAAAGGGGGTTGCACTATACAGTGTAGGGGTTGCTGCCACTCTGATCTTTTGCCCTCTTATCATTCATAGGGTGTCCCAGGAGCATCAGGACCACCAGGACGGGATGGAACTCAAGGTCAAAGGGTAAGGTGAAACAAACAGATTTCTCATTTGAAGTGTTTCCATTCCATCAGTGATGGCACTGGGACAGGTGAGACCTGGGAAGTTTAAGGAGTGCAAACAACTATATTGAAATGTGCCAGGCAGGCACGGACTTTTGGGACAAAAAGTGTTATCTGGCTTTCCTGGGGAATGCCTGGGAAGTGATTAATGTAAATAATACGACTGAAGTTATGCAAAACCCCAGTCTTTTGATGCTGTGCCCTGTGGAGAGGGTCATTGGTCGATGATTACCTGTTCCCAGAGACTGGAGATAAAAGGCCCTAGCTGGGGTCTGGTTCCTGATCTAAGAACAGAAAGGAACTTGTAACCAAAGGGGCAAACCCAGTTCTGTGGTATGAAAGACTGATTCCTACCAGAGCCCTATATTGGTCTTGTGGGTGACCTCTGATAATCTTTTAGCATGCATTTAGGGTCTTTTATAGTTTTTTATATCTTTTCTCTGAACTGCTTTTGCCCTAAGAATAAATGCAGTTTGCATTGTGAGGACTAATTGGTAACTGGTGTACATCATTATAGTCCCTGGACAAAGAGTTAACCAAAGGTGCTGGACACTGATCAGACCTGCTGGAAAATTGCAGTGAGGTGCAGAGGGACTGCAAGCCTAAACTTCTGGTCTGAAGGGAGAGAGATGTGGATCTCTGCCTCAAGAGCGGTGATGGCTAGGAATCAGATTCATAGAAATATAGAGCTGGAAGCGACCTTGCGAAGTTATCAAGTCCTGTCCCCTGCACTGAGGCCATGCCAAGTAAACCTAGACCACCCTAGACAAGTCTTTGTCCAACCCGTTCTTAAAAGAAATGATGGAACACTTGGAAGCCTACTCCAAAACTTAACTACCTGTATAGTTGGACAAGTTTTCCTAATATCTAACCTAGATTTTCCTTGCTGCAGATTAAGCCCATTACTTCTTGTCCTACATTCAGTGGACATGAGGAACAACTGATCAGTCCTCTTTATAACAGTCCTTAATATATCTGAACACTTATCAGGTGTCCCCTCTGTCTTCTTTTCTGAGAACTGACTATGCCCAAATTTAGGTTATGCAGAGGTCTTCCAGGGGGGTGCTTCAACTCATCTAGATCAGTGTTTCTCAACCTGGGGGTTTCAGCCAGTCCAACCCCCTGCTCAGAGCAGGGCCAACCCCAACTAAATCATCCCAGCCAGGGCTCTGTCAAGCCAGGCCTCAAAAGCCTCTAAGAATGGAGATTCCACCACCTCCCTAGGTAACCCAGTCCAGTGCTTCACCACCCTCCTAGTGAAATAGGTTTTCCTAATATCTAACCTATACTTCCCCCACTGCAACTTGAGACCATTGCTCCTTGTTCTGTCATCTGCCACCACTGAGAACAGCCTAGCTCCATCCTCTTTGGAACCCCCCTTCATGTAGTTGAAGGCTGCTATCAAATTCCCCCCCAATTCTTTTCTTCTGCAGACTAAATAAGCCCAATTCCCTCAGCCTCCCCTCATAAGTCACATGTCCCAGTCCCCTAATCATTTTCGTTGCCCTCTGCTGGACTCTCTCCATGTTCATTCCATAATGTATTTATTTAATTTAAATATATCCTTCAAAATAACAAATTCTACATCTTATATTTTGGCTCACAATTTGTTTAATACTGGTGCTGTAACAGGGAAAAAAAAGTTAACTACATCAAGCAAAGCCACAACTTTCGTATAGTGGGTTCTAATGTGTTATCAATAGGATAAAATGTAGTGTCGTAAACCTCAGCCATCCCTTTCTAGGGGCCCATTAACTGTTCTGCCCTGGGGTCCAGAATTGCTTTCGGTGGGCCTGGTAAATAATGATAATAATAATATGGATCTATTTATATAATAGTTTTAGATTTATACCTGATAGTTCTTGTGCACTGGTGGGGGAATCAAAATTGTTATTAGTTTAATTTACAGCCAGTCCAGTGACACAGCAATCTAGTACATAGATGTCCATGTCACAAACAGTGCCATGATTACAGCTAGCACTAACTAGCACCTTTGTTGGTTGTCTCAAGAGAGAAGCAAGGAACAGAAATGGGTTACTTTATTGCCCTCCAGAATAGGTTGAGAAATGCTGGAATAACAATAAGGAAGCCTATGCTATTTCTGATGTATTTATTTGGTACAAATAGAGGTCTTCTGTGTCCAGTACTCTTAATCTGGCAGTACGTTATTTTCTTAAATGTTTAAAAATGAAACATGGGTAAAAGAGTAGGTGAAAAGGTGAACGCTGTTAAACTAAGAATGAACTACATAATATTAGAAAGATGTGATCAACTTTCTTCTGCTTATGGTGAGCCTGTGAGGGATATTTACATTCTGGCTAGCAACCAAGATATGGATTTTAGTATTAACTTATTTGGTTAAACCTCTAGGTACTTTCACCTGTGTCTTTGGAAACCTCTATAAGTTAGACTTATAAAGCAGCAGCTGATCAGTCTTTTGTTTCATACTGCTAGGTACACTGAATCCAGGTATTGCAAAAGAATCTCTATCTGATTATTAGTAATTCAGTACAATGTACAGGTCAAGTACGTAGTTAAATTGGACTTATAGTTTCCTTTAAACAAGATTTACATTCTCTTCTGGATATTTAGGAGCTTTTCTTGAAAATAGCTATGAAACTCTGTAACTTCAGAAGCCTGTGGAGCTTCTTTCTTCTTCATTCTTTGGACTTCTGGCATTGAGCTCAGCCCTGTTATTTCAGGATCTGTACAGTGGTACAGATCTTGGCCCCAATCCTGCAAACACTTAAGCACATTTAACTTTAAGCCCGTGCGTAGTTCCACTGAAGTCAGTGTAGTGTTTGGGGCAATAGATGGTTTCCCTGTGAAATTAAGAAAAAAAGGAGAGACTTTTTAAAGAGTAAGATTTGTGCTGAGTTATGTTCAGATCAAAACCAGCATTTTGAACTAAGTTTCCAAGTATACAACTAAATTACGAATCAAACATATGAGATCACAAATATTGCTGTATTATGTTAGACAACCAGACTTCATATCACCTGCCCTCTTTTCAATCTTATTCTAAGTGTATTCCCTTTTCTATGTTGTATACTACATACCTCTCTGTTTTTCTAATACCTCACAATCTTGTAGCTTCTCTTAGCACCTTCCCATTGGCTATGTCTGCATTGGCCTTCCCCTTCCCCCTACTTCTCACTGTTGTTATCACTGGTTCAGCTGCAATTTCAGTACTGGGGAGAGCACTAGTTTTTTAAGGCTTCCGTGACCATGTGTTCTTGTCACCATTTTGTCTAACCTTGCTCAGAGCAAGTCTAGGTGACATGGTGCTAAAAATGCTAGTGGCCTCCAGTGACTTGTCTGTGTAACCCACTAGTGTATGTTACAGGTTCTCTTCTGTGCCCAATCCCTAGAAGTATGAGGCTGCTACAGCCCCACTTAGACAGGTTTGCCATTTTCTCTCAAGCTGTAGCTGCTTATCCTTTTGGCTCCAGAGATGCCCGGTTCGATCCCTTGTGTGCCAGACAGTAGTTTTTAAACTGGTGCGACCACTTGGGAGCTGAACTGGTAGTGTGGCCACAGTGGGATATTTTTGAGAAAAAAGGATGGCATAGACAAAGGCTTTGATTAAGTCAGGGGAAAGGCAATTAACTCTTATTCTGGAGATAGCACCAGCGTGGTCTATAATAAGGGTGGGAAGTTAAATAAATTCTCAGTTTTAAATACTGATCATAATTCTTTCCTGTGTCTAGTTTCCCCGCTTTTGAGAAAATGAACTAGGTGATTGTTCTTCAGTTCTATATTTCTCAGGAAGTTCTGAGGGTCTTATAGAATCAGGCCTATCATTGGGTGTTTGTGCTATATTGTCATGCTACAGTGATTTCTATGGCAACAGACTCTGATGTTATACATACAGCATGATGGGCTTGATTCTCCACTCTGTTGTATTAGTTTATGCTGGTGTAACTCAATGGATTCCAGTGGAGTTACACTGGCATAAAAGTCCTGTGAAAGTGGCGATCCAGTCCAGTAACCTCACTGCACAGTCTGTCTGAAGGAAAGGCTAATCGGCAATGGAGTATTCTGTCACTCTGACAGATGTCACTCCAGCAACAGCAAAGGGGCACTGGAAAGTTATGAAGAAGTAAATTACTTTTTTGTACAATGTTTTCTTTGTCAAACTTCCTTCTGTAAGCCAAGCTCTGAAACTATTTTTCAGCCTATACTATGAAACTAAAGTTATACTAGAATTGATGTTTTCCGTGTTATTCTTAGCTTGGCCATCACTTTCTTTTTAATGTTTATTATTAATTAAAATGCTTGAGGCATAATGGACCTGATTCATCAAAGCACTTGAAAAATTCCACTAGCATTAGTGGGATTTAAGCACGTGACTAAGCATTTTGCTGAATCATAGCCGATATGATGTTAATTTTAAAACGTCCTTTAACTCCAAATAGATTTTTTCCCCTTCCAGTTCACGTTTATTTCCTTTCTGCTTCGTCTTACTTTCTAATACTCAGAGCTTCTAATCATTATTAAAATCTATTGATAAGGGTCTCTGATTTTGCTTCCCATTGACATTTATTTTAATTTTTTTATTCAATACTAAGTTTAAACCCCCGTCCCCCCAGGTTGTCGATTTTTTTCTTTTATCCCTGGTTTATTTATCCAAGATTTTTAAAAAATTATATTTCTTTCCTTTTCGTAGCTTTCAGTAGTTTCTTTTTAAAAGAAGAAATTAGAGTATATCCTCTAATCAGGTGTATAAAATACAAACAGAAATCAATTTCATAATGGACTGCCCATGCTATGAGATGAGATTAAAATTCATTTTAAAGGTTGAAATAGAGTTAAAGATCTGTTTTCTGTTAATAAAACAAACTCTAAGCATCCATGATAGATTTTTTTAAAACAAATCGGGTACCTGGACTAAATCTAAATTTCAGATTAATACGAAGAACCATCCCTGGCTTATTTTAGTCCTCCTGATATAAATATAGAAATAAAGATGTTGGGAAAGGAGACATGGTTTCTGCCTGTTTGATTCTCAGTGATGTGGTCATTGCAAAAATATTCAAGGAACCTTTCCCTGCCCTTCTCTTCCCACACAATCGCCCATACTAGAGTGGTTGTACTAAAACAGGCAATGTGTGCGTTTACACTAACTCTCCTGGATGCAGCTATGTCCTGCACAAAGGGGCCAGGTTGAATTGTGCAGGACTGTGTGCTTGAATTGAGATCAAGGTGTTGATTAGCCCCCCTCACTCTTCCAAGCCACATCTGGCCCAAATATTCTCCACTTACACTCCCTTGTCCTTTCAGTTCTTCCTTTTCTGCTTGGGCTATGAAGTTAAGATTATGACTGGCCCTTGTGCAGGTGCACAGGCAGAGGAGGAAAGGTGCTTTCTTTTCCCATGTTCCCCATGGCCTACACACATGGTCCACTCATACTTACAGTCCTCATTCTCTTCTGAGAGATGCAAGCCACCCTTGTGGGGGCAGAAATAGCCAGCTGGGAAGAAAGGACCATAAAGTACCATTCTAAGGGATGGTGCAGTAGGTACATCTCTCCTGCATGCACATACTGGGGGAGAGACTGCCTCCATCACTCTGTCCTCAGATTCCTCAGCTCATTTGAATTACTCCCTACCCCAAAATGTCTGTGACTTGGTCACCTCTCATTGTTCCCTGGTGGCTTTCTCCCCCCTCCATCCCCGCCACCTCCATCTTCCCTAGGGACTCCCCCTGCACACCAGACTTCTCCTTGGCAGAGGGACAAGAACAACATGCTGGTGTTGGGGTTGCAGCCAGGAATGATTTAGCAGATAGGCAGGTAGCCTTGGAAAGAGGAAACTGCTTTATTGCATGTGCTTCACCATGTCTCTGCTGAGCACCAGGAAGCAGAGAAGAAGAGATGTGGTGTCAGGTGACTACCTTCCCTTGAGCTGCTCCATGGGTGTACTAGTAGCTCAGGAACAGGTGGGAGGGCTTTGACCATCTGCTGCTTTACCTTGCTTGCCAGCATTAGCCCAGCTGGAAGGTGCATTTAACTCTTCTGGTCCTTCAGAGCTTTCTCCTGGCCATGGTGACACACTTCTACCTGCTCAGCCCCATGTGTGGAATAGAAAAGGACCAGATTGGTAAGGAAGGGAATTTTATTTTCAAAACAAGATTTTTTTTTTGCAGCATAGTATAAACAATGGAGGAAAAACATTTACGTGGTTAGCAGAGTACACCATATCGGGCCTTTTGAGTTTTAAAATGTGAAAAATAAAAGAGAAACTTCTTGTATGTCAGCTCTTAGAGGGGATGACTCAAATATATTCCTTTTAATCTGCTGTACTACAAAGGTGAGGTGGGATATTAAATGGGCATTACTGTGTTCAACTGCTGTGAAGCAGAACTAGTCTAGTTTGGCTTGTGCTGTCAACTTTCCAAACACTGTCATTACATTAAAAGGATGTGTATTCTGAGCAGTGAAAGATTCTAGAAATCACTTTACTAGTATTTTCCCGAATTAGCTTTATTTAGTCAGAACAAAACTGAGCCCTTTTGTGAACCACCTCACATCTGCAGATTGACATTACTGAAGTAGTCTGTAGTATTTTAGTGAATTAACTGGATAATTGTATGCCTGCCACTATTACTATGAATTAGCATAAGGGTAAAAACTAATGCAAAATAACTTCAAAAATCCTTTACAGTGGTGAAATGTGGGAGGGAACAACACTACTTTTTGAGCTTTTGATCTGGCAAAAACAAATATTTGAAGTCTCGAGTATACTGGCATTGGGCTTGATTCTGTTCAGACAAGCCTGGCCTGCCATTATATCCTATCCTGCAGCCTTTGCTTGGACACGCTCAGTAGTTTTCTATGAGTAAATACTGAATGATGGGGTTCACTAACTTCAGTGAGAGTTTTGCCTACATGCAGGACTCCATAGTTGGCCTTTAGAGTGAAAATCACCCTTCTGCAGAAGGCCAAAAAAAAGCCTAAGTACCACGTATGTTCAAGGTGTGAAATCTTGGTGCCTTTGAAATCAGTGGGAAAACTCACAAGGACTTCATTGGGGTCAGAATTTTACCCACAGTCTTAAATCAGGTTTAAGTCTCATTCTGCCCACTGCACATGGGTGAATTTAATCCCTAAGGTAGCATTTTACCCCAAAATACACCACTGATATTGATTTCTCGTGCATGTATTTAAGTTCAGTAGCACAATATGCCCTGAACTAAACCAGTCTTACAAAATAATGCTGGATAATTTTTGGTTGGCATTCAAATCTAAACTTCTCTGTATTTGGGGGTAGTTTTGAAATCCAGGCATTGAGTGTGGATTCAGCTCTTATATGCATGTAAATCTGAAATATCTGGTTCCTAGACACAGGAGTATCTGGAGCAAATTCATGAATCCTTGACTACTAAGTTTACTGAATAAGACCACATCTGAGGTATAGTACCATATTTCCAAAAGATGACAATATTTGGGTTAAGCCATCAAAAGAGAGCTGAATAAATGAAACAATGCACAGTATCCCAATGTTTTAGTATTCTGAGTACTATTCTGTGAGCTCACACAGTCTTTACTCAACCAAAATTAGTGGCATAAGCAGCCAACAGAAACACATTTCCATTTTTTTCTACCAATTCCTCTTCCTAACCACCACCCCATGCTACATATGTTCAGAATTAGTCTAAAACACATATCAGCTATCAAATAATCTGAAAAACCACTAACCCTCATGGTGGCATAAACAAACCACACTGTTATATATTTTATACTTCTGGGTTAGCACAACAAACATTTACGACCATACTGCTCCTTGAGACAGACTCCTGTTTGACTTAATTTATAAACGGCAATTTTCACACCTAACAAATACAGCGGGAGACCATTTTAAATGGCCAAGAGATACAGAAACAGTGCCAAGAGAAATGCACCCCCAGGATATGCAAGGAGACATTCTCCAGCAGCCAAGAGTAAGAAGTATTGCCCTGTGGGAATAAATGAAGTGTAATTAAAAACTTTACATTCAAAGAAAAACCAGCATTTCTAAGCTTACTGTTAGTTCCTGCCATTTACTGGCAGGGTGGGAAGGGAAGTATGGCAGTAGTGTGGAGACTCTTTGAGTCCAATTCAGCTCCTTGGAGGTCAGTGGAAAGACTTCCATAAAATATTCTGGATGAAATCCTGGCCCCATTGAAGTCAACAGGGACAGGTTTTCACCTACTTGTTTTTAAAAAATTAAACAGTTTGTTTAAATATCAAAGCATCAGTTTTCGTGAGAGTTAAACCAATATGAAAACAAACAGGTATTCTGCTTCACATCACTTTGTAAGGGGCTTCCATACTGCGAGTGTCACAAATGAAGACTGTCTAACATAAATTTTTCAAAACGTTCTTAAAAACAAAACACTTCTTTAGCAAAATGGCTACTACCCGCATCAAGCTCAGAAACACCGTTTGTATTTGTCAGTTTTTATTTTTGATTTCATTTCACGGGTTATTCATGGGTAGAGTTTGTCATACCTTTAGAATTTGCAGTTTCATGAGCTGAGCAAACTTTTCTTGATTTGCTGATTTGATTTGAAATGAACAAAATTTATTTATTTGTTTATTTATACTTTTAAAGTGGATTCAGGTACACTGGCATTTATTCATGGTAACATCACCATTCTTTTTTATTCTTTAGTTCTTATCATAATGAGGGGGCCTTATAGGGCTCTTGAAGCTTTAGGAATCATAGTGGTATACTTTGAAACAGGAAAGCATCCCTTATCCACAGTGTGGATAGTTGATATAATATGGATAAGTTATATGATATACTTATTTTGTCACCTAAACACCTTTACAGCAGAGTAGAGAATATTTTCCAGTTACACCGAAGATAAATTTTCAAACCAATGGTTTATACCATATATAAGCAGGTTAGAATCACAGTTTCCAAATGCTAAAGCATTACATCTAGTCTGGGCCGTTCCTAGGGGGGTATGGGGCTCGAGACAAATCAGCCTGCCCACTAGTCTCCTCACTGTCCGCCCAGCGCGCCCAGCCACCACTTGCCTCCTCATCCCGCCTGCCCTCCCACCACTCTCCTCCTCGCCCTTCCGCCCGCCTGCCGCTCGCCTCCTTACCCGCCTGCCCACAGCTCACATCCCTGCTAGTCTCATCACCACCCATCCAGTGCACCCGTCCATCCGCTGCTCTCCTCCTCGCCATCTGCATGCCCATCTGCCTCCTCACCTCCCTCCCTCTTGCCCTCCTGCCGCTTACCTCCTCACCTGCCTGCCCGCTGCTCACCTCCCCGCTAGTCTCCTTGCTGTCCATCTGGTGCACACACGCCGTGTCCACCCAACCGCCGCTCCTCGGCACCATCCGCCCGCCACCTGCCTCCTCACCCCGGCCCATCTGCCCTTTCGCCTCCTCACCTGAATATTGGGACAAATGGCATCCTGATCATACATCAGTCGGGATGCGGGACAAAGGACTAAATATTGGGACAGTCCCGATTTTATCAAAGCATGGGGCCCCCAAAGCATGGGGCCTGGGGTGGTCGCCCCGATTTGCCCTACCCAAGGGACGGCTCTGCATCTAGTAGTTTGTCACCTAACCACTGCTAAAATCATCAGAATTTAAGGGGAGGAGGAAGGAGGGAAAGAAGAAAACCAGTATTATGTGATTTATTTTTTAAGGTTGCGCACAATATATTGTAACTTGTCAGGGTTGGGAGCCTTTTGGTGGACAAATATAAATGCTTTTAGAACTAGCAAACTTTTCCAAATATTGGTTCTGGATTAATGATCAGAACAATTGGTGGGGTTATGATTTAGAGTATGTTAATGGAAAAATGTGCTTCCTGATTAATATGCATAAGTATCCTTTACTCTTCTACATTTGTACACTTCCTGTCATGAGTAATTTGCTCTCTAGTATGGGGTAGTCTTTGGCTCTGGTTCAGGAAGGTTCTTAAGTGTGTAACTTCATTCATGAATATGCCCAATGAAGTCTCATTAAGCAGCTTCCTGAATCAGGGCCTCTGTGGTGTCCAATAAAGCTGTGCACTATTTCTGGGCAATGAAACTTTCCTTTCTGATAATGCCTTCATCATGAAGTCAATGGGCATAGTCACATGAGTAACAATGATCTGTGTGAAGAAGAGTTGGTAGGATTGGGATCCATCTCAGGTAATTTTAGTAAGAGTTTTCAGAGTGCTTAAAATTCACAAAAGAGCAATCTTCTCATCCAACATTATAGGTGAAATTTGCCCTTTTGCAGAGCTTCAACACAAGACTTACGTACCACTTCATCCCACTTAAACATTGTTCTGAGGTCCTAAGTGGGACTTGAATGGTATGTAGGCTTCTGCTGGCCCTCTGGATGAGGTGAATTTTTTTTCTTTTTCTTTCATAGAATCATAGAATACTGGGGTTGGAAGGGACTTCAGGAGGTTATCTAGTCCAACCCCCTGCTCAAAGCAGGACCAATCCTCAACTTTCTTTCTTTCTTTCTTTCTTTCTTAACAAAATCTTTTAATAACAAAATTAAAAGTAAGTTGCCTTCTAGAAGAAATTATCTGGACTTGGAAAGTATAACTCTTCTAAGAAGCTTGTTGATTAATTTCCATGTTCCTCTTCTCTAGGGTGCACCTGGCAAAGATGGACCCACAGGGCCCCAAGGTCCTCCTGGGCCAGTGGTAAGTACTGTCTATGTGAGATTTATTACTGTATGAGTTGAGGTCTTTTCAGGATGTAGGTTGCTGTCTGTGCCAGCTGGGGCTAAATAGCCGATTGCACTGGAGATTAGAATTCAGATTAATCATGAGTTTGGCAGAGAGCTGACCGTGCTATGCCAGTTCTTTGGATTCTTACCTTGAGATACAATGACTCCCCCATGGTAAAGGGAGATTGAGTCACTCAATAAATAGGCTGCCATCTTGTGGTAAGTAAAGTAGCTGCGTTGTGTAAAGTGGACTAATAGCCCTTGGCATTGAGATGAGGCAGAGACTCTAGTCTTGTGGGAAGTTCCAATCTGGACTTGTTCTCTGACATGAGCCGCCAGAGTTCATTGCCCCAGGTCATGCAGCTGAAGCCCTGTAGAATGTATTCAAACATTTCACAAAATAATTAAGAGATCATCTAGAGGCCAGAGTCTGACCTCAGCTGGCTTCAGTGGGAGCAGTACACATTCATCTGAGGGCAGAATTTTGTTCCTTGTGTTATAAATCTGCCTCTGGCAGATACATTTTTTAGGAGTGATATATTTACTAGCAAGATTTGTAGTGGGGTTATAGAGAACCGTGGGCCAATTTGCCTGTGATGGTTTTAAATATTCTCTAATTGCCAGATTCTGCCAGTCTTACTTATGTTCTGTAGTAGGGCAGATGAAATCAGTGGGTAAGGTACTACACATTATGAGCAAGCGTGGCAAAATCTGACCCTAAAGTTGTTGCTGTTAACACTGACTAGGATAGAAGATAACTTTGTGGAAGGAATACATGCACCTTGGACATTCACAATCTGTGGTTTGAATTCCTTATTTGAAGGCTTGTGACACTGAAAAATGTACAAGGGCTTTTATTTTATTACTTTATTAGAACTAGCCAGAATCAGGACACAAGACCATCTATTATTTACATGTTAGTGACAAGAAAATAAAATATTTAGAAAGTAAAAGTCCACCTGCAATCTCCTGAGTTTCCCCTTCCCCATTCCTTGGCTACTGCACTAACATCATTACTACTTTGGGGTCCTACAGGAGTGGGGGAAAAAACAGTTGAAATAATCCATGAGGATAGAGGCAATGAACCTAACCCATTTGGGAAATAAGATCTGAGGATTCATGTGGGTGCAAATCTTGCCCCCGAAGCTACAGTCACAGGAAGTGCCATGGTAGCAGAACAGCTGTGGTTACACAGTGTATGGAGGGATGAGATTGGGACTGGGTGGGCCTGGAGGAAGAAAAGGCCAAAGGATCCATTGCTGTGTAAACCCTTCAGTGATTCCAGAACATCAAGCTGCAGTAACTTCCATATGGTTGTTCCATAACTACTCAGCAATCTGGGGAGGGGTGGATTCTTTCTTTTGTTCAGCCGCTCCCTAGTTACTCAGGCCAAGTGCTGGGTTAAAATTTGCCCCACAGCCCTGGACCCTCAGACTCACTGAAGTCCATGGGAGGTTTGTCTGATTAAGGATTGTAGGATTGGGCCTTTTACTCCTTTGTGAAATTATGTAGCTACACATTGAAAAAAGAATGTGTTACTAGCTGAATAATAGTGTTATTACCCTTTATGATATTTGCATAATTCTAAATAAATAAATACTGCCCAGCACCTATTTCTTTACCTGTTTTGAGCTGACATTAACTAATGCATTACATTAATGAATATTCATCACTGTGCAAAGCGCATCTAGAACAGGTATAGTTTCATTCTTAATTCACCTTCTTGTGCCTATTGCATGGGGTCTCCAAATAGTGTATAGTTTTAAATATAGTCCATGTTTCAATTTTTTGAGGAATTGAAGTGTGAGGCAATCTGCTGGTAGTTTAATTCACAATTTCTTCAAATTTGTAAATTGACCTTTTCTCTGATTTTTAATAAGGATTATTAATTCAGAATTCATTTATATTTTAATGGTCATTTAAAAAAGAAAACAATGACAATAAACATTTCATCTCTGGCTTCTATTATTATGGACATGAAAGTGGATCCATAGGACTTGATAAAGGACTAAATTTAGCAGCAATAATCTAATGTAGTGTACTATGCATAATGTGTAGTCTTCTCACTTTTCAAATGACCAATGCATCATTGTGGAACTGCTGTAGCTAGGATGCTGACCATATATTACAAAAATTGTGTTTAAGTATTTTTGTCAATAAGAACTCATTGATGTGGATGTCACAATTAACTCTTTACTCTTTCTTTTTCCATTTAGGGAATACCTGGTGCTCCTGGTGTTCCAGGTGTTACGGGAAACACTGGGCCACAAGGTGGTGTTGGACCTCCTGTAAGTAAGCTTACATAATCCTTATATATTAGCAGTCCTGTGCTATTCGGTGTCTAACCTTTGCTGTTATCCATTACAAAAGCTACACAGGACCCAGAATTGTGGTCCATTTGCTCATAAAGCACTCACGCTGATTGCAATTAATGACTAAACGAAACATCCCATTGTTGTTTTAATTTAGGTTTTCTTTAGTTTTGTTTTGCTTTTGGTCTGACTTAAAATGTTGTGTAGAAATATATGCATGAAAGCATCAAGAAAAGACATTGTCCTTAAAGGTTAAAAGCATACAGGATGGGAATTCATATTCTGAATGTAGCCGTTTAATTTTCTTTCCATTTCAAACTACGCTAAAGAAAATAAAATGTTCCTGCTTTATTAGACTTAACACTTTCCACAAAGATGGCATTTTTTCAAAGTAGCCTGATTCTGATCTTATTTATACTGGTTTTCCACCAATGTAACACTGTTGACTTCAGTGAGTGTACTCCTGATTTACATGGGTGTAAATGACATCAGAATCAGACCCACTTTTAAACTGTAATTACAGGCTTCAACTACAGAAAAATTTGCCATTGATGTCAGTGAGAGCCTTGGGCTCTTGATTCTGTTCAGGATCTAATGCTCAATTTTTCTACCATTTAAATGTCAATGACTTGTTTTATACATGAAAGAAAACATTTTAAGTAAAAAAAAAATCTATAAAATGAGGGTATAAATTCCACACTAGTGATAGTTTTGGAGTTTTTCATTTGGCCTTTTAGGTGTAGCTATTCACCTAAATATTTTGAATTCATAAATTATGAATTTAACATTTTAACATTTGTTTCCTTATGTAGCCTGCTTAAAAATATTTTTATATATCATAATGGATGTTATAATCTCATGTTCTAGAAAGTATTTGAGTCTGACATTGTCCAGCTGCACGTCTGGCTTGATTTGTAGAATACTAAATAATTTTAGATTTTTTTCAAACATCCAGTCGGCTTTGGCGATTTATACTAACAGAAGCATTTGAAATATTTGGCTAAATGGGAATATAGTGACTGATGATAAAATATAAGCGAAGATAATACACTAACACTCTCTTCATCATACTCTACCAGTATAATAATGAAATGCCCAATTAAGAGATTTGGTGAGCTATAAAACTTACCTGGAACTGGAGCATTGACAATAATATAGGCACATGCTCCAGAAATTGGTCTAAATTTTCGTAAGTGCAGATATGCCTGAAGGTCATATGAGGCCAAACTCTGAGCGTGCCTGAAGTCTTACTGGAGAGGTCAAAAATGACAGAAAATCAGGGCTGCATCCACCAAAACCTACAGAATGGCCAGGTTCAAAAGCGGGTACATTTGTGCAGCAGATTTCAGTCCGCACTGCTGTTGGCCCAAGCGCCATTTTAGAGACAACCGAGGCAACAGAATACAGTGTGAAGAGAAAGGTGAATTTGGCAGCAAGGGAACAGAAGCCCCCCTGTGTTTCCAGAATATCATCCTGGCTACACTAGCTCTGAGAAAGAGACAGCACTCACAGCCATTAGGCGGGATGAGTTTTCCCAGACTCAGGGGTCAGAAATGAGGAACAGTGGAGAGACAAAAGCTGGGAAAGGTAACCGCCTGCTACTCAGTCATGGAAAGAGAAATACCTGCTGGGTGTTGACAAGGAAAGAGCATATTTAAGAGAACGTTGCTGTCCGTTCGCCAGGGTTAAATAGGGTTCTAAAACTGAGTTGTTTACCTTCCTTCTTTTCACTGTAATACTCTAATATTTGGAGATTCAAACATACAGTACTTAGAACTAGAGAGAAAGGTAAGAATTAACTTTGTTTAATCTTTTAACAGGGTGCTCCTGGTGCAAAGGGGGAAAGGGGTGAGCGGGTAAGTACTCTGTAGCCATATTCAACAGCCACAAATACATTTCAATCTGACCTTCTGTCCCATAAACCCCCCACCGCAGTAATTTACATTCACTCTACTCATAGCTATGGTGAGTTTAGATCTAATCTGACAAACTTTTCTTCTTCACTAATCTCCGTCCCTCTCCCTAAATTTTAATAAAATTAAAAAAGAAAGTAACAATGTGCGTGTATCAGTGAGCATATCCCATGATCTTCTTTTGTGGTTACCATCCCCAGCCTTTTGTTTGTTGTCTGAAAACAGGAGTTTCTCATTTCCAACTCTGTTATCAACATCCCTGGGCAAGTCCCAGAGGTTCTCTGCCTCATTTTCCCCATCTGTAACATAGGGATCATAAAGACATACCTCCCACAGGCTCTCTGAGCACATTCAAGATAAAAGTGCTATAAGAGAAATGTGTGGCTATGATGGTGTTGTTATCCAGGGTGACATTCAGTCCCAGGCAATGGTGCGTGCGGTTGCTCATCAGGTGTGTGAACAGCTCATCCAAGGTAAGTAGATCAATATCTCTTATGTTCGAATTTTAGGTGGCTGTTTCTACAGCCATAGAATAGATCTGTAGCTGGTACGAAAACAAAAAGCCACCAAACAATACCTACCCTCTACTGTTTCAGAGTAGCAGCCATGTTAGTCTGTATTTGCAAAAAGAAAAGAAGTACTTGTGGCACCTTAGAGACTAACACAAGTACTCCTTTTCTTTTTACCCTCTACAGTGTATTCCCTAGGCCACCGAACAATGCCTGCCCTCTAACAGTGTATTCCCTAGGCCACCGAAGAGTACCTCCCCTCTAACAATGTATTCCCTAGGCCACCGAACAATGCCTGACCTCTAACAGTGTATTCCCTAGGCCACCGAAGAGTACCTCCCCTCTAACAATGTATTCCCTAGGCCACCGAACAATGCCTGCCCTCTAACAGTGTATTCCCTAGGCCACCGAAGAGTACCTCCCCTCTAACAATGTATTCCCTAGGCCACCGAACAATGCCTGACCTCTAACAGTGTATTCCCTAGGCCACCGAAGAGTACCTCCCCTCTAACAGTGTATTCCCTAGGCCACCGAAGAGTACCTCCCCTCTAACAGTGTATTCCCTAGGCCACCGAACAATGCCTGCCCTCTAACAGTGTATTCCCTAGGCCACCGAAGAGTACCTCCCCTCTAACAGTGTATTCCCTAGGGCACAGTGCCTACCCTCTAACAGCCTGTACCCACGGCCACCAAACAGTACCTACCCTCTAAGGCCACTGAAGACTACATACTTTCTAACAGAGTATTTCCTAGACAACCAAACAATACCTATCCTCTAGCAGCGTATACTGTATACCACTGAACAGTATCTACTCTCTAATAATATATACCCTATGCCACCGAACAGTGCCTACCCTCTAACAGCATATACTTGGCCACCAAAGAGTACCTGCCCTCTAACAGTGTATATTCTAGGCTACCTAAGAGTAGCCTATACTTCTCCACCCACAAGTACACACTTTATCATCACCACAACTAGCATATATCACAGACCACATTCTTAACTTCTCCCTCTTAGGACGAGAGCCTTCCAGCACCCCTTTCACCAACCTACTCCCTTCAAACACCCCTGAGCCAGATTATCCACTTTGTCCTGAATTTGGTGGAATCTTTCCCCCCACAGGTCACATGGCCAGATATAATTCAATTCTGAACCAGATTCCAAGTCAGTCTGTCTCAGAACGAACTATCCCAGGACCTCCTGGCGAGCCAGGTCGACCAGGATCTCCTGGGTCACAGGGAGAACAAGGAGCACCAGGAAGACCTGGATTTCCAGGCAATCCTGGCCAGCCAGGAAGACCAGGAGAAAGAGGTAGGCTGAATACTTAAAATGTATGGTAATATATATCACCATGTTGCCATAATATGATTACTTTACTTACCTGACTTAATTTTAACATGTGAACATAGTTTTCTCTCTAGTTAAGAGCTGGTCCTAAGCTGCAATGTTTGGGTAACACTGAAAGCTATGGAAACTGCCAATCACCAAGTTAATGCAACCTTTTACAGAGTGTGATTGGGTAGAATCACATTTGGGATTGATACAACCGCTGCTAAGGATTGATGATCATATGAAGATGTACATGGTGCAAGAGGTTTGCCTTTTTGCAGAATTCTGGGGTTGTGGAAGTTTACAGCTCCAAACGTGTTTCATTTTGAAATCTGGTTTTTGCCCTCCACCCTGCAAATGAAGGCACTACTGTATAGTCAAAAGAATATCAGCTTCAAAACTGGTAGGTTAGTTCTGGGGAAAAGGTAGAATTTTCTTACTAAATTTGAAATGAATTAGACTAAAGGTTCCTAAATTATAATACCATAATGACACACATTGATCAGATGGGGAAGGAGTGTACTGTTTGAGACAGGAGGGCAGGATCAGGGTCAGATGGTGAAAAGGCGAGGATAATGAAAAAGGTGGGGCAAAACAACAAAAAATTAAATGAAATTTTGCAGTTAACCAGCCACTTGCCAAATTTCCCCTTCATCCTTTTACCTATATTTATATGATGTCCCTTTGCCCCCTCCTCAGTCTGTTTTGTCTAATTAAATAGCAAACTCTGTGGGGCCTGACTTTGTTCCAAACTGTGAGACATCTGGCATGCTTTGGTGTACTTTATAAATAATAACAGTAGCCTCAAAATGGCACTGTGAGACTAAATCAGTCAGTGACTGTGAAATGCTTTGAGATCCTCACAGGGAAGGCACTACTGAAGAGCCAAGAATCATTGTTCTTATAATTACAATAACCAATAAGTGGCATTTTAAAAAAATTGGTCCAATGGCTGTTCACATTCTGGAGCTTAATAGGTCACGTGTCCTGTTTGGTAGTCAGAAAACTAATATTATATTGTTCTGAGGAGAACACTTTTGAGTGACCTTTGAACTTGCCACCCTTCCTCCCCCACAAGTCTCTAAGCCCTCAAGGCCATAATTCGAATGACCCTACTGTAAGAGGAGATGAGATTTAGAGTGCAAGCTTGTCAGCGATGGATTTCTGTGCTCAAGATGAACGATAGACATTGTTCCAAGCTATCGGGAAAGAGGGAGGAGGGGACAAGAATGGAGGGAGATGGGAAGATGAAACAAACAGGGGACTGACTGAAACTGGATGAGTGAGAGAAAACCAATGTGGGCTGCAGGAGAGCTGCCTCCATAATGTAAATCTTTGCACCATTTAAACAGTTTCTTAGAGTATGCAGAAATCGCACAGGGGTTAAGCCCATTTATATTAACAAAATGAAGGACAAATAATGCTATTGATTGTAAAAATTAATCTGCAAGAAACAGCACAGACAAGACAGCTAGTACAGAAATGATGGAGAACTTAGAAGTAATAGTTATTGATGACAAAATATTGCCCAAGAATGAGGCCCCCCCATTCATTATTGCTGTGGATGCAACAGCTGCTGCAGCAGAAGATACACTTTGGGAGGGAGCTTTTGTTAATTTGGATTTGGAAATAAAACAAGGCTCCATTAAGCATGCTGTCAACCACTGTTAGTCCTCATAGGCTTTTACTAGATGTGATGAATGCCAATAGTTGATACTGTCTCAGTGTGCCCACTGGCTAAAACTAGACTGTTTTAAGGATTGGGATCAAATGATGAGCAACTGCAGATATGGTGTCCTTCTGAATGGGCAGTTCAGCAAAGCACACGCCCTCAAGGATGGTCTACCTCAAGGATCCGTGCTGGCTTCTTTACTGTTCAACATCTACATTAGGGACTTACCCAACACAATTTTGTGTAAGTTCATTTATGCTGATGACATTGCTCCTGCTGTATAAGGCAAAGCACTCTCCGCCATCGGCAATGCCCTCTCCACTGACCTCAGGATAATGACAGAATATTTTCAGTACTGGAAGCTCCACCCCAACTCCTCCAAAACCTTGGTAGTAACTTTTCACCTAGACAACAAAGCTGCCAAGAACAACGTAATGTCATCTTTTTGTGGTCAATGGGTCTGAAATGAGCCCTTGGATGCAACCTCAGAAAGACAGTTGACTCTTAATCCCCATCTGGAAAAGATACATGAAAAGATAAAGGCAAGGTCTAGCCTTGTCTGAAAACTTGCAGGCACAATATAGGGTGCCGGTGCACCCACACTTCGAACAGTGACTATAGCACTGGTATACTCAGCCACTGAAGATTGTGCACCAGTCTGGGTGGGCAGCTCACATTCAAAATCTCTGGATGTGCATCTTAATTCCATGATGAGAATCATAACTAGAACATTAAAATCAACACCTGTTCAATGGTTGCCCACTCTTGCACATATACCCCTATCCAAAATCTGGAGAGACACAAGTACAGCTCATGAGTACAACGAAACTGTTGTCAACCTGAATTTACCAATTCATGAGGCCCTCCATAACCTTATGAAAACACATTTGAAATCTTGCACGCCTTTTGGGGATTGAGTTAAAGCTCTTAAAGTGTCCCCATTCAATCCTCATCCACGTTGGAGAGAAATCTGGGATAATGCTAATGTCCCAAACACACACTTGACTGCCAACCCCACAAAAGAACTTCCAGGCTTCAACCTGCCCTGGAATCAATGGTCCACATTGAACCATTTTAGAACATTGCATGGCAGATGCTGTCATCTCTCACACCTTCGGGAGATGACAGGCAAGGCACAGTGTGACTGTGAACACCAGTCAGAAACTGTAGGCCACATTTTAAATCAGTGCCCGCTTTGGTCGTTCGCAGGTGGCATCTCAGACCTACATCAAGCATCTCCCAAAGCTGTCTCACTTAATCTGGACATAGTCACTGGAACATCACTAATTGTCTCTCTCATGAAAGAAGAAGTACTGTCATGGGGAGAAACTACTGGATAGTAAAGGACTCTTTAATCTAACAGAGAAACAAGAACCAATGGCTGGAAGCTGAAGCCAGAAAAAATCAAACTAGAAATTAGTCACAAATTTCTAACAGTGAGGGTAACTAATCATTGGAACAAACTACCAGTGGAAGTGGTGGATTTGCAATCTCTTGATATTTTTAGATTAGGTTGGGTTGCTTTTCTGGAAAATATGCTGTAGTCAAACACAAGTTATTGGGCTCAATATAGGGGCAACTGTGTGAAATTTAATGGCCTGTGCTACACAAGTTGTCATACCTGATGATCTAATTGCCCTTTTAAACTCTATGAATGTTTGGATCTAGGAATTCCACCCCCAACAGAAAATTCTGGAGAAATCTTCACAAGATGGCATTTCCCCCTCTTTGGCTCCCTCTTATGAGTTTTACAATTGGAGGAGGCTGTCTTAGCCTTAGCTTTTACTCAGGAAGGAATTTAGATCACAAGCAACCTGAAGTAGATTAATTTTCCTATGCTCTGCTGTGCTGTTTTGGGTGTTTGCCATGCAGATGACTTCAGTGAGAGTTTGCCTGAGTAAAGACTAAATAAAATCCAAGTGAAGACCTCAGAGTTTAGCCCACAGTGTACATAGTTTTTCAGTTTGAATAGTCATGTTTCAAATTTGCCATTGCTTATTGATATAATTTCACCTGGTGTATATGTGTATGTGAAGGAATAATAATTCAGTGTGGGAAGAGTTGTGGTTTGAAACCTCTTGTGGCAGTTGCTTTCTGAAGCACCATATTATTGCTGGCTTAGTGTAAGCTTAAAATGGGGCTTATACTAGATAACCACATAGATTCCAGATGTTTACTGCAGGCAAGTCTTTTACAGTTTTCATGAACAAAGCAATGCACTCGTGCAGACTTTGCCTGCTGCATGTGCCAGCATTTGCTTCCAGAACAAACACGTACTACTATTGTTTGCAGTGAGGCAAGGTGGGTAAGGTAATATCTTTCATTGCCCCAGCTTCTGTTGGTGAAAGAGACAAGCTTTTGAGCTACACAGAGCTCTTCTTCAGATCCAGGAAAGGTACTCAGAGTGTCACGCTAAATACAAGGTGGAACAGATTGTTTAGGCTCTGTCTCCACTTGCAGAGTTTTTGCGCTGTCAGTTTCACCAGTGATAGGGAACTGGTAAAAGAAAAGCGCTGGTTTGTGTTCTCACTTACTTCCACAGGCGTCAGATCGTGTTCACATTTGCAGGACTTCCATCGCCGATGAGAGCAGGGCACTGAGGGCAGCTATCCCACAGTGCAGCTCTCTCCATTTTGAGGATAGGTCTTGTGGGGGGGAGGGTGATCGTGGGGCATCCTGCGTCCCTGCACAGCTTCCTCTCCCCAAACACTGATCAGCTCCAGTAGCTCAGCATTGCCTCAAGCAGGGGATCCTTTGCTCCATGGAGCAGCCATTGTCACCTGGCCAGATAAGTGAGCACTTGCCAGGAAAACAGGAAGGGGAGTTTCAGAGTTCCTGGGGCTTTACAGGGAGAGGGGCAGACGTCTGTTTACCTGGTGTCAGAGCAGCAGAGCTGCTAAAAGCTGTGTAAACAGGAAGAACATGTCTTCACTTGCACATCACCGCAGAAGTATCACTGGTAAGAACTGAATGCCTCTCGTGGAGGTGATGTTCTTTTTGTGGTGAAATTCTGAGTTTCACCGCAAAAAGTCATTGGCAAGTGTAGACACTTCCACAGTTTTTGCACAGAAAAGGACTTTTTGCACTTTACATGGCAAGTGTAGACATGACCTTAGCATAAGTGATTAACATGTTTTCTAATAGACCATCCAAGCTGAAGTGGCCTGTTAACACCTCTGCAGTCATAGGACAAAAAAAGGGGAGTTAGTGGGTTACAGACTGTTATAATAAGCCATAAATCCAGTGTCTTTTATTGAGATATAGTGTTTAATGTCTAGCAAAGTTATGAATTTAAGCTTCCATGCTTGTCTTTTGAAAGTGTTGTACAGGTTTCCTTTGAGGATGAGGATTGAAAGGTCAGATATGGTGATCCACAGGAGATAGGGTGTTTTTGTCTTTTATCATTTTTCTGTTTGTTCACTTGGGACTGTAGTGATTGTCTGGTTTCACTCACATAATTGTTATTGGGGCATTTAATGCACTGGATGTGATACATCACATGTTGTGATAGGCATGTGTAGGGTTCATGGATCTTGAAAGGGCCCAGGGATCTTGGGGAGGGGGGGTATTGATCATCATAGCCGTGGAGGAATGTCTGCAGGTTTTGCATCTGTTATTATGGCAGGATCTGGCGAGACTTGGAGTTGGTGAGCCCAGGGAGGAGCTTGCTGTGGGGAGCTTGCTTCTAATGATGAGCTTTGAGAGGCTGGGAGGTTGTTTGAAGGCCAGAAGTGGGGGTTCAGGAAATATTTCTTTCAGGATGTGGTCCCCATCAAGTATGGGTTGTAATTGTTTGATGACACCCTGTATGGGTTCCAGTTTGGGGTGGTAGGTGATAACTAAGCCCTGGTCTACACTAGGTGGGGGTTTCAATCTAAGTTACGCAACTTCAGCTATGTGAATAACGTAGCTGAAGTCGAGTACTTAGACCTACTCACCGTAGTGTCTTCACTACAGTGCGTCGACTGCTGCTGCTCCCCTGTCGACTCTGCCTGCACCTCTCGCGGTGGTGGAGTACAGAAATCGACGGGAGAGCGCTCGGGGGTCGATTTATCCCATCTAGACTAGACGCAATAAATCAATCCCCGCTGGATCGATCGCTGCTCGCCGTTAGTGGGTGAGGTTGGAGCAGGGGTGGGCAAACTTTTTGGGCTGAGGGCTGCATCTGGGTGGGGAAATTGTATGCAGGGCTGGGGCAGGGGGTTGGGGTGTGGAAGGGAATGTGAGGTGTGGGAGGGGGTGCGGTGTGCAGGAATGGGCTCAGGGCAAGGGTTTGGGGCAGAGGAGGTGTGCGGGGTGTATGAGGGGGCTCAGGGAAGGGGGTTGGGGTGCAGGAGGGGTGCAGCATGCAGGAGGGGGCTCATGGCAGGGGTGCAGGAGGGGTGCAGGGTGCGGCAGAGGGTTGGGGTGCAGGAGGGGTGCAAGGTGCAGCAGGGGTCTTAGGGCAGGGAGTTGGGGGGCGGGGTCCAGGAGGGGTTCGGGCTCTGGCCTGGCGCCGCTTACCTAAAGCGGCTCTGGGGTGGCAGTGGCATGCACTGGGGCCAGGGCAGGCTCCTTGCCTGCCTGCCTGCCCTGGCACCATGCCGCGCCACTCCGGGAAGCAGCTGAAACCACGTCCCTGGGAGCTGCAAGGTGCGGTGCCTGGAGGCAAGGGCAACGCACGGAGCCCTCTGCCTGCCCCCACGCCCCGGGGCCTCAGGGACTTGGTGCCGGCTGCTTCTGAGAGCGGCACGGGACCTGTGGCTCCACAGGGGGCAATCCCACGGGCCGGATCCAAAGCCCTGAGGGGCCGGATCCAGCCCGCGGGCCATAGTTTGCCCACCCCTGGGTTGGAGGGTTGTTTTTTTTTTTCTGTATTGAAGCAGGTTTTCTTGAGGTATTTGTGTGGCCCATTCCATGATGCAATCTACTTCTCTAGTGGGGAGTCCTTGTTTGATAAAGGTACTTTTAAGTGTGTTAAGGCAGTGGTTCCCAACCAGGGGTCCGGAGCCCTGTAGGGGACTGCGGGCAGGTTTCAGGGGATCTGCTAAGCATGGCCAGCATTAGATTCGCTATGGCCCAGCACAGAAAGCCAATGTCCCGCTGTGCAGGCCTGCAGTCTGGGGCCCTAAGCCCCACCACCCAGGGCAAAAGCCGAAGCCTGAGCAACTTAGCTTTGCGGTGTCCACTGTGGGGAGGGCCCCAGGTAATTGTCCTGCTTGCTACCCCTTAACACTGGCCCTGGCTTTTATATGCAGAAAAACAGGTGTTGTGGCACAAGTGGGCCATGGAGTTTTTATAGTAGTTAAGGTATGTATCCTGTATTTTTTCCTTGGAGCATATTCTGTGGTATCTGAGTGCCTGGCTGTAGATAACAGATTTCTTGGTGTGTTTGGGGTTGTTACTGGATCTGTAAAGGTAAACATGGTGATCTGTGGGTTTCTTGTGCATAGTTGTCTGGAGGGTTCTATTGTTGATGTCAATTGTGGTGTCCAGGAAGTTGATGCTGGTGCAGGAGCGTTCTAGACAGAGTTTGATAGGTGGGTGGTGGTTCTTGAAGTTGAGATGGAAATCTGAGGGATTTTAGGTCATCAGTCCAGAGAATAAAAATATCATTGATATATCATTGGTTTCATGGTGTGTTCATCCAGAAATTCTTCCTCAGTGTGGCCCATGATGAGGTTGGCATACTAGGGAAGCATCCAAGTACCTATGGCTGTTCTCATGTTTGGACAAAGTGTTTGTTGTTGAATGTGAAAATTATGACTGCAGAGTTAATGAGCCACTTCACCGTGAATGATCTCTGAGAAAGTATGTTAACTACCTCTGCTAAACTGTCTGTTCCACCTTGTATTTAGCTGTGACACTTTCCCGGACCTGAAGAAGAGCTCTGTGTAATCTTGATAACTTGTCTCTCTTACCAATGGAAGTTGGTCCAATAAAAGATATTGACTCACCCACCTTGTCTCTCTCATGTACTACTGTGGCACTTTAAATGCATTTGCCTTGCTGTAGTACCCACAACAAAGCTAACAGAGTGCAATGGAGGGTTTAGTCCCCTTTTTTTGCAGCTACCATGGCACATCAACTGTCTCAGTAATACCTAGAAAATATTTTGCATTTGGAATCCAGAGCTAAAATTTGGCACAAGGAATTCATTTTTAAAAGCAGGAGGAATTCAGCCCCTGATCACGTAAGTATTGTTTAGCATGCTTCTGAGGCAGGCTCCCACAGGAATTAACATGTGGGTTGTATCAATCTGGGACTACTTCCCACATATACCATACAATAAAACCATTCACACAAGGTGTCTCATAGCATTTCACAAAGAAATTGAAGGTTACATAGTAAGCAAATGCTAGATTTCAAAGAGAAGTCTTCAGCTCAGATGTATGAAAGGGATAGAACTTCAGGAGCCCTGAGACCAGCAGGCAAAATATTGCTTTGCAAAGAAGTGCAGAAGAAAGAACACTGGGGTAAAATTTTCAAAAGTGCCTGAGTGACTTAGGAGCTTAAGTCCCATTGCCTTGCAGTAGGATTGGGGATTCTAGGACCTAAGTTACTCTAAGAATGGGACTTAGGCACTTTTGAAAATTTTACCCTGGCCATTTGTGACTTTAAACAATGGGATAAATGCTAACGCCTGTTCTAAGGAGCTTAGTAAGCTGAGGGAAAAATATCAAATAAGCAAAACAGAACCCAGCTGTTGGTCATGATAAGAGCAAGACTTCAAAGATGAACATGACATCATCCTGGAAGCCAGTGTGAGGACTCTGGAGTAGGAGTTGCATGCTAAGTGGTCAGAATCCTGGCTGTTGAGTTGCTATGATAGTTTGCAGATACATTTTGGCAGGCAATTCAGGAAATGAAGAATTACAGTAATCAAGTCTAGCTGTTATAGAGGCGTGAATTCCAATCTCCAGGTCAGGGCTGCAGGGATTGGGGTGTACTCTGGTAATATTTCTCAAATGATAAAAGGAACATTTGGTAACACGTTTAACACGTTCTGACACAGGCCTTAGTCTAATGTTACCCCCAGATGTAGAAGAAACGGCACTGCATTACAGCCATCAAGTGGCGAGGCGGCCACAGGCACTGAATTTAATTGCTGCACACAGCTAAAAAGAAGCATTTCATTTTTAATGGTAGTGAGTTTTTAAAAGATTTTGACTTCCATAAATTCATGGGTGAGACATAAAGACTTAAATCTGCAAAGGGATTTAGGCACATAATCCAAAATTTCAAACTAATCCCTGCTCAGCTGGTGCCTTACATTCCCTAGGTGCGTACATTTCTGCTGGTAAAATCCCCAAGGTGCCCAAATTTCTACTGCTGGGCACATGCACAGCTACCTTGGTCCTGATGCCCGAGTGCCTAAGCCCCGGGGGGATCCTCAAACTAGGCAGTGTCCCACCTATCAAGCATAAGGCCTTGCACAAAATGATGGTATGGGTAGTGGAAAGTTTCAACAGGAGAGATTGAGAGAGACCTTTCCCAGGGTACTCCTATAGCCCAGTGTCTTGGGTTCCAATCTCTGAGATGAGACTTGGGTTCAAATCTCTGCCCCACATCTGGTAGAGGGGGGATTTGAACTTGTGTGTGAGTGCTCCAACCACTGGACTAACAGTTGTAAGGGGGGGCTGCTGGATCCTGATTTATTATTTATTTTATAGAAAGGATTTTGGTGCCTAACTCCATGAGAAGCGTGTGACACTATCTCGGGGTGCTCAGGACTGAAAGACACCCTGTTACTAACCTGCCTGAGAGAGAGACTCGTTTGTGAATAACTAGTTGTGAGGTCCCTGACACCACCAGTCTGTTAGCCACCAAAACAACATCCTCAGATCTCTGCCAGCCCCTCCTTTGCCTTGCAGATAAATAAGAGGTGCGCCCCAAACCCTGACCCCCTCTGAAAGCATCCCCCTGTAGTATCCAGCCCCTGTCACTGGACACACTAATTTACCAGATTCCCTGTTCCCAAGGGAATAACCATAGCTTAATTGGTACAACTCAGGATTAGGTCTTTTAAAACACAACACGACAAAGATATATTTATAGTGAAACAACCATATGTTTGTTGTCAAAGATAAAGATTTAAGAGCTACCGAGTAAGGTTAGGTTTCAGAGTAGCAGCCGTGTTAGTCTGTATCCGCAAAAAGAAAAGGAGGACTTGTGGCACCTTAGAGACTAACAAATTTATTTGAGCATAAGCTCACGAAAGCTTATGCTCAAATAAATTTGTTAGTCTCTAAGGTGCCACAAGTCCTCCTTTTCTTTTTGCGAGTAAGGATAATAGAAACAAAAATAATGACATACAAAACAAGAAGTATAACATGCTTCTTAGAGTCTACAATTCATTTTCTTTAAACAGTCTAAAATTCTTGTCTGACATAGTTTCTCAGTAGGGTGACCACCCAAGCTAATTTTAAGGGATGCTCCTTGACCATTTTAAACATTAAATGGCAGTTTATGGTAATTGCATTGTATACTTGAGGGGAGTAAAAACATACACTTGAGAGCAAAATACATGATATGTGAAGGGAAATGGTGTTTCCTTAAAATGTCCCTTATGTAAAACACTGTCCCTTATTTTTCATGTGCTTTCCCCTATTTCCTTCCAGTAAAGGTGGTCACCCTATCTCTCCCCTAAAGCTTTCTTGCTGTGTTTCCAACCAGGACAGGTTGGGAATCCCATTTTCATTAATGTAATCACACTGCCCAATTACCTCCTCAAGTGCAGGATAACAGGGTGCTGTCCCTGTCCCCCAGGTATAGTCCAATATATCTTTGAAGGCAGCGCACCCCCGAGCCCAGAGAAAGCTCTTTTCCCCCTGCTATTCTCCTCCTGTTACATCTCACCGCCTTCCATCTGCCTTCAGCTCAGAAGGGTGATTGTGAATGAGCCAATACTCAATTTATATTTCAACAGACAGACCATTTCAGCTGGTCTGGCAGGAAACCAGTTTTTCATTAGGAATAATACCTTGATACAAACAGTCAGGGCATTCTGTCAGTGTATAGCTATAACTTTTTTAAACCTCAGGATACTGAGCTAGTTGGACCATTATTTGGACCTAGTATGGCGGTTCTTAGGGTATTTTCTTATGTTGGGATAGCTACTTTATAGCAAGTGTATGAAAGGATGCTCTAGGTGTAGTTCAGGAGATATTAATGTAGGGCTTTTTCTAGCCTACTTGCTATGTGGTCTCCTGTGACATAGATCAGATACTGAGTTGATGTTTTCAGGGCAGTTCAGCCATGTTGGAAAGGGTGGGCGTGGAGGTACCTAACTCACCTGCTGTGGCAGGAGGGACATCAGAGCTGCATGGAACTGGCGACCTCAGACTGGGCCTTATTACCTGTTCTTGGGACCAGATTCTGTGCCTTCTTTCCATTGCTCTTAAAGGGGCTGCAGTGGCCCCCCTGAGGATTCCTGCCAGTGCAAGGGTGGTATAGGACCAGCACAGGCCCTGCTTTAGGGGCAGGGAGTTGGTGAAGCACAAAATGGCCTGGCTGTTCTGGGCTGCAGCGCACTACAGAGACAGCTGTGGCTAGCTGGGGCTTGCTCTTAATTTATTCCAGAGGCTGCATTGGAGCAGACTGGAAGTAGCGAGGCGCAAAGCCACCTTTGCTGGCCCCCTGCTGCACCTTCTCTGCTGATCCTCCGGGGCAGTGTGGCCTATGCTTCCTCTCTTTCTACCCTGCTGGTGCCATACTGGCAGCAGGCCTAGGAAAGTTGTGACCCCCCTTTGGTAGACTGTCTGTAGCAGGAAGGAGAGCTAGGATCCCCCACTTTCAATACCAAACACCAGTCTGTGGAAAGATGACTGAGACAAGCAGCCAGTTTATAAAGACCCATGTTAAAGCTGTTGTTCTGATTGTTAATATTTCAATAGGTTTACCAGGCGAGAAAGGAGAAAGAGGCAACCCAGGTGTTGGAACACAAGGGCCCAGAGGCCCACCAGGGCCTGCAGGTAAAGTTATCGTTCTCCAGAGCTCTTAGGGTTAACACACAGCTGTAACCCATCCTAGTATTTGCAGGCCAGTTGAGATTCTCCGGGGTCTGTCTAGCTCCTTGCAGGCTTAGGCAGCAGGACCCTTAGTGTCCCAAATCTACGTTGGGCACCTCAGTGTCACAATGCTTGTGTCATGACATCACAACCCAGCATAACATGATGACACTGTGTCAGTCAGACACATATTCTCCCTTTGCCTACAATAAACCACTTGTCCAAAGGACATGTGCTTTTGTGGAATAAGGGATTGATGACCAGGAGTGGCTATATTTGGTTTCTTATTGAAACATTTATGACTGCTGGAAAGGTTTATACTTAGTTCACGATAAAATATACAGGGTGAAATCCTGGCCCAATAGACATCAATGGAAAAAACAGATTTGACTTCAGTAGAGCCAGGATTTCCCCCACTGAATATATTGCTAGAAAGGCAGAGTATTCCAGGTGTGACTAACCTCCCCGAATAGTTACCTGACACTTGGTGCAATCTGCTGAGCCTTGACTGCAAAAGATTTGCTTATCAGAAGTATTATAATAAACTTTCAGGATAAAAAAACTCTCTGTGGTAGGGATGACTTAGCAGTATCCAGAGAGGATGTGAGGCTTAGCAGCAGTAGGGTAATCACCCAAAACTCTTCCCAGTTTGCTGGGGGAGTTTTAAGGAGTTCCCAGGAATCCCTTCCTCTTTAGTTAAGCTGTCTCCCTGGGTATTTACAGCACTCTCGGAGCCATGGTATCCTAGCAGGTGCTTCCAGTGCTGCCAGGATGTTCTAAAGGCAGTGCTTTTACTGAGGATGATAGTTATTTGTTTCATGCATGTACTTTATGCAGGACCTTCTGGTGAAAGTCGAACTGGCAGCCCAGGGCCACCAGGATCTCCAGGCCAACGAGGCCCAGCTGGTCATACAGGTGTTCCTGGTCCACAGGGTCCTTCTGGCCCACCTGGTTACTGTGATCCTTCTTCTTGTGCTGGGTATGATGTGGGAGGTGAGTACATTTCTTCAGTGTAAATAGTCTTTATCCAGCCTTTAGGAGTCAGCTTTGTAGAAGGGGTGGGATGAGAAGGAAGTGTAGTGCCTTTACCAACAGCCAAAGTAAGATGGAGGCCTTTGATAAAACCTTGCATTAAAATGTGATACCCCTTGAAAAGCTATGGGTCTATTTCTGTTCTAATTTATGGATTTACACTAAGAGAAGAGTGTAACAGAGTAAGAAACAAGAAAATTCACATCAAATCCAGAAGGCCTATACCATGAATGAAGCGTATCAGTATTGTCATGTGTGTGTTTGTGGCACTGTCCGATTGTATGCGTCCACTACCTGTCAACTGAATGTTTTATTTGTTGAGTCTCCATTTTCTAATGTTTGTGACAGTGGAGTCTTGTAGTCTTTGAAACATATTACCCAATTTCCTCATTCATGTGCTTCTATATAGCATGAAAGCATGAACTCTACTAAACAAAAACTACTGTAACCTGAAAGAAGGACGCACGTGCTCATCAATAACCAATGAAACAATCCAGAAAACAGGATCTTTTCTAAAATCCCTTCTGTAAAATTTAGGGATCCTGTATTGTAATATTTTCCATTATAATATATAGAGGCAATGGAAGGAAATTAACAGGAATTATGACACAGTCATGATACTGGACTTTAATTTTAATTTTCTGTTTTAGTAAGCTATTAGTCACTACAAATGTAATACATGAGACAGCTTAGTTTGTATGTTTTACTAATCTGTATGTTTTTGTTGTTCGTCTCTTCCCATCCTTTTCTCCTCTCTACCCCCACCCTCTATTGTTCATTTCCTATTTTAAGGCCCAATCCCTTACAATGGCTTCCACTCCAGAAGGTGAAAGGCTCATTCTGGTTGCATTTTTCCTTTCATTTGGCTGAAGGTCAGAAACGATACTGAGCTGCCCTATACTTTACATCAACAATATTGACCGCCACTAACAGACTTGGTGTTACTGCTGTATATGCACTTAGCTTCCTTGTCCTGTTAAAATTAAAATTTGCCTGACCTTTTCTGTCCATTAATGATAGATTCTAGGACATAATTGGAATCTGATAAAGCAGACAAATTGCTTTAATATATAATAAGCACAATGGTGTAATTTTTGGTGATGATTTCCAACTAACTTGGCTGTCGAGTGGTAGGTTTGTTTCCAATCTCTCCTGCTTATTGTGTTAAATGTTTTCAGTTTCTTTTTGTGAATTAAATGTATTGTATTTAAAGAGATGAAATATTCCAATTTCCTAATTATTACTTTAATTTTCTGCTCCCCTCCTTTTGTGCTAACCATATAAATACTCTCGCTGGTGGTGGGTCAAGGTGGATACGGTGATGCAACTGATCAAGACATCCCCGTAGTGCAATTGCCACATAACTCCTACCAAATCTATGACCCAGAGGAACTTTATGATGGTGAGCAACAGCAGTATATAGTTCCTGGGTCCTACCCCCAACCAGCCCAATATCCCCAGTCCTCCTATCCAGAACCTCATCTTGCTCAACCAGAGTTTACTCCTGTTCAGGAAGAGATGGAAGCCATTGAAGTGAGATCTCCTGGAATTAGTCGTTTCAGAAGGCAAATATCAAAAAGAAGTGTGAACATTCCAATACGTAAGAGGGCAATTAAAAAAAACACTTAAGGAACTGTTAAAAGGGAAAATTTATGTGCATATATATTTAGGCTTGTGTCCAGTTGCCTAAATTATCATAATGGAAAATGGTTACAGGCTCATATGTTAAAGGGAAAAAAATTGTACACAGCCACCTCAAAAGAACAAATAATGGTAATAATGTTGCATGCCAGAAACTATTAGTATTTTAGTGGGTTGGTGCTAGAAGATTAAAAGGTCATTTATAGACCTTTGAGACTCTTGTGTACTGTTTGACACATTATTCAAACTGTATCTAAAAAAAAAAGGCATCACAATAGCTGGTTTAATTAAGACAATTCAGAAAAGTTAATTCAGTAGTATTTTGCTGTCCATGTTTCTCCATATGATTTGTTCCATTAATATTTTGATAAATTGTTTTCTTAACAGAGTAACCTTACTTAATTCACCACTGAAGACACTGCATATTCACTAGGTTTCCTTATACCTGGCTGTTACATCCCTTCACAAAGAAGTCTTATGTTAATGGAATTTTTTTCACAGTATCTATTCAAAATACACAAAGTTATATGGGAACATGCTGATAATTTATTGTGAACCTATTTCAATTGTTTTGTATGCAAATAAAAGTTGCACACTTTTATAAGTAAACATTCCATTTTGTTGATTTTAGCTCCAAATATTTGGACTAAACTTCAGATGGCAGCGTGTAAAGGCAGAATATAGACACTTTCTCAATACAACACTTAAGGACCTATTATTTTTGCCTTCATTATAGTATCATAATGACAAAAGAAGTAGGATGGGACACTTGTTTGTTTTGCTCTACAAAATGCACACAGTTGAAATTAAATTTGTATTTATTACTTGAAAACTACTAGTGTAAGATGAAATATGAATAAGACAACAGAATGTGAAATATACAGCACGTGGACACTGGATATTGCATATGGGTACCAAATTAGTAGCAAAGGACTGGAATCTGTAACTGCAAAACAACTTGGTCAGCTAATCATGGCACAGTGCAACCACTCAAGACACAAATCAATTCACATACTACTATACTTTAATCTATAATAATGCACATAAATGTAAAAAAGGCAAATATAACTCAAATCAGAGTTCTGACCAGAGTAAGCAACAGTTATGTTAATCTTAATGATAAAACCTCTTGTAGGATTTAACAAAGAGGAAGTTGCATACCTTTTAGTAATTGGAGGTTCTTCAAGATGTGTGGTCCTTACCTGTGGGTAGTCATGTGCTCCATGTGCCCAGAGTCGGGAATTCTGAAAGCTGTGTCTGCTGGTGCCCTTTATCTCCTTGGTTGGGGGCACAAGGAGAGCAAGGGTGGGGAAGACTGACCACTCTCCACTCCTTTCTCTACCACGAAGCAGAAGATGAGCCAAAGCAGATAGGATGGAGAGCAGGGAGTGGAATGCAGAGAGGGACCACACATCTCAAAGAACCTCCAGTTAATCTTCTCCTCTTCGAGTGCTGGTCCCTATGTGTATTCCACTGTGGGTGACTGACAAGCAGTACTCAGGAGGTGAGGCAGTTGGTCTGTCCTGGCCTTTATCTACTTTTTTGAGGCATGAGGTTAGGAAGAACTCATTTGTGGACCAGTGAACACTGCTTTCAAAAATTCTCCAGCTCCGTGGGTACCCACAGTGGAATACACATAGGGACTAATGTCCAAGGCTACTTACAAACCTCTCAGAAACAAGATTTGTATTGCAGTAGTGCTTAATCATAGCCCCGGGCGCCATTGCGCTAGGCACTGTAAAAACAATTCTAATTTAATAATTACTCCAATTTTAATTCTTATCCACGACTGATCGCTTTGGAATATGTTTTGTCTGTGCTTATGCTGCTTAAATGCCTGTGTGTTGGGCTAAGAGATTGCATGGCAAAGATGAAGCAGCTGACACCATGGTTACTGTTCCCCTGAAAAAGGCCAGCGTGTGTTCATTCTCATCCAGCTAAGGACCGTCAGTCTCTGCTTGTGCCCCATGGTGCGTCCTCTTTGCTCATCAGTATAAAGGGAGGTGACTCATCGGCATTTAGTCCACAACAAAGTTGTATATTTTTTGCTGTACAGTCTCAAAAACCTCTGGCCCAAAATTAGGCCCCAATTTACCAGAGCATTTATGCACAGGAGTAAGGACATCCCTGTTCATCTCCCAGTGCTCTTTCCAGTAAGATAACCACGTATGTTTATATTCTGAACTTTAATTTCTGCATTGTCATTTCTTTGCCCTCTAATTCTTACCATTCTCCTGCAATTAGCTCCGGGTAAGCTATGAAGTGCGGGATTGAAGAGGGTGCACAGTAAATTTCTCACTGGAACTTCCTGCATTTTACGGAAGAATGGTGGAATAGCATAGAATAATTGACTAACTACATTTCATGGCAGGATGTATGCACATTCATACATAGTAATTCCTTGCCAGAAAACACTCAAGTCTGCCTCACACAGACTAGCCCAAATAATTTTTTTTTCTTCCAGACAAATTAACAGGAGGAGGTATTGAATACTAACTTTCCCAACTACGCAAATAGGTACCAGCATAACATTAAGATGTCAAAGGACAGTTATACCAATTTTTTTAAATGCTGGGCAATAGTGATTCCAATTCTGCAGTCCTTAATCAGGCAAAATCCCTATAGGGATTAGGTCCTAACAAACAACTTTAGAATGGGAGTACTAGTGGCACCTTAGAGACTAACCAATTTAGAATGCATACTGACCCTGAGTGCTCTAAAAATGTGTCCGAAAATGTTTGTATGTAGTTGGTAGGCTACAAAAGTATTTTCACACATTAGTACTTGTTTTAACATTTTGAAGATGGCCAGCTGCATCTTTCATTGTAACAACATGGAAAATACAAACATTCTTAATGCTAACACTTGAACATTTTCTAAGTAGTACTTAAACATTTTTAACTTCATTATGAAATCCAGAGAATCTCATTAAGTGTATTGAACTGAAGTAAGTTTGCTAGTAGCATCACCAGAGGAAACAGCAGCAAAAATAAACTAATGAGAATTCTGTAGAAATATTTTGCAGGAGGATCTCTCTATTTGTATGAGATTTGGGCAGGATTTAGTGAATGCAATAGATCTACTTAAAGCCACAGTCTCTAATGTTTGAGTTAGAAAGAAATTAATGCTACTGTAACTGCAAGGGTAGGAAATTAATATACTGTTGTCTACACAAAGAGTATTTGAGCAGTAAAATGTATAGTCAGTCAGATACAGGGCAGAGTGCTATCCATCAGCTTTAGACTTTGGATACAATGCTGAATAAGCGCAAATCCACTCAACTGGTTTCCTTTCATGAAAGGGATTTTTTCTGGTCTGCACTGCCACTCATGTAACTAGCCAGCTCAAATGTACATGTCAGTACACAGAGTAAATCCCAGCCTACAAACTTGCCTTTCTAAAGAGCTTTCCCCACCTCTTCAAAGAACATACATTGAAAAATTCAGAGGGAATTATTTACGTGTCATAGGTGCCTATCACGTTGGTATCTAAGCTCCAAAACCAGATATACAGAAACTATGACGTTGGTCTCTCTCTACCATTCACTAGAGTTCAATGATGTGTGTTGTATTTTGTTGTTGCTGAAAGGTTTATTACTTAGAAAAGTGGGTCTAAAGCCGCATACAGTATGATGTTACCGATGCTTTACAGCATATACTTTGCTTATAACAAGCCCACCATTCTTAGCTCTGCAGATGATGTAAATCAGCATAGCACCCTCGGAAGTTAAGGGAGCTACATCAGTTTGAGAATGGCCCATTAACTAAATGTACTCAAAATTACGTCCCACAGTGAATCAGTAAGCTCTTTTGAGTGAGTGGCAGTAGATAATATTCTATCATTGGCTAAGGTCTACTTGGGATGATCCTAAAATAACATTGAAATGTTTTTCCTAACAGGTTAACTAGAGCGTTATGAATTAAAGATTCAGGATGTCAAAAATGCTTAGTTGTGTATATTATGTACAAGTATATTATGTACATAGACTGTGATTGTGACAGCAGTCTAGGGGTTTTATTCACATTGCCCATTAAAGTTAATAGATATGTCTAAACCCCTTAAATCAGTTTGATAAACTCAACCATTACACACACATTATATAGAATGTATTTCAATTTCACTGCAAGGTAAACTAATCCTGTCTCCAGAGTGAAGCCCCCCTATTAATAACCCCACTATAACATTAATTCTCTTAGAATAGTAATATAGACTCAAGCCTCTCTCATAATGAGGAGACTCATCAGGACTCTTTGCTCCATGTATGGTATTAACAGCTGCAGTATATAATCACTGTGCTAGTTATATTCTTGCTCCATATTCTTCAAATACTGCCATCAGCCACCATGGAACAGCTCTCCCTTCTGCCCCTCCCACACATAAATCCTTCTAATACACAAGTTAGAGGATAACTTTGAGGCAATACAATGAGAGTATTGGTAATGTTTCATATTATGAATTAATTTACGTATTGTAGTTCACAACTTGAGCGTATATTTACAGTTTAGTCAAGCAAATATTAAAATTATGGCTTACCATAATCAAAGTACTCCATGCACACAAGTTAATATATGTGAACCTAGTGTGTCCATAGTGTGTCCTCTGATGATAAGTACATGGGAGTGCCCATCTAACAAGTCATAAAAACTATTTTATTTGGAATTTGTGCACTTGCCAAAAAAAGTAAAAGACAGATGCTCAGGCTCAACATTTCCTCCAAAATCCAGTCACTTTTATCCTGAGAGTTCCAGACTTTGCCAGATGGTCTAATAAATTAAAGTTGCTGATTGTGAAGTATTTAACACAGGATGAATGGCTGAAACCATCCAGTGCCTACCTATAAAATATATACTGTATCCTCACACACAAAAAAGAGGGCTTATTTCAAGAAGTCGGATTTTTTTTTTTGTTTTAAAAAAAAAATACTCCTACGTTAATGACTGAAATTAGGTTGTGAGATCACTGGCTAAGAATGTTTAAGTCCATTTGAATGCCAAAGAAATGGCTGATATGAAAAATACATTGTAAGCAAAACAAAATGTACTTTCTCTTATGCTCTGGCTTTAGAAAATGGAGCCAAAATTTCCTTGAGAGACTAAAAGAATGAAAATTGGCATACAAGCAGTCTATATCCTCAACCCCAATGGCAATACTAGAATAAGGCCTTAATTCCATCACCACCTTCACTTAGGAGCATTGTGTACACATGTAGCCCCATCGACTTCAAAGGGGTAGTTTGTAGGAATAAAGTACACTTTTGAATGAAAAGATTCGCTGTAACAGGCCCTTAAAAGTTTTGCTTAATTTGCATCACTGAACAGTTATTTTGCTCATCTTCAGTTTCATTGTTTGGGATCAGTAAGAAAGATGCTACGTTTCTGTAGTTTAAGTAAAACAACCTAATTTTCCTAAGACCGGGTTGAAGGACAGATTTTGGTTTGAAAGGAAAGAGCTCTGTGCAATCTATTTGGTTTTCACAGTTGGTGTCCTATGCAGGATTTTTCTTGTTTCAATAGGCTCTTTGTCAACTGCAGTCAGCCCACGGTTGAGTTGCCATCCAGGCTTGCCCTTCCTCAGTTACCCAGGGGAAAATATTTTAAGATCAGGCACAGCTCAAGATGTACATTTCTGTGGCTACGTGCTGATCTACGGACAAACGATTTTGCACGAAAATTGTGACTAGGTGCAGTTTTTCCTCAAATTTTTCAAAGTAGCAAAGTTTATTTTAAGACAGAGATGGTCATGTGGACACCACCCCTCTGTCACAGTGTTAGTGTCCCAGGGCACCTAGGGGCCAAGATGGGGCCATTGCACTCACCCCGCCTCTGGTTTGCAGTGCCCAGGCATTCTGCTACATGGGTCTGGTTGCAGGAGGATCAGTCCCCTGGATGAGTCTCCAATAGTCCACCCTCTTCCAGGGTTGTCAACAAACTTGAAGAAATGAAAACACGACTGTTCCAAAGGTGTGATAGGGCTCTTTCTTCAGAGGGTCTCTGGTAAGCTGTGGTCCTAACGAAGCGTAGAAGCTAGTCTAAAAACATAGTCCCACAGTAATGATTCAGCGTCAGGCCTGCCCTTCCTTCAGGGAGGGAACCCACTGGTTGCCCAAGAAAATCTTGCCTTCAGCCAGCCCTTCAGGAGCTGAGGACTGGAAGCAGGCTCTCCTCTGTGGTCTGCCTCCAACTATCCGGTACTCTCCCTTTTTAAAGCCTTTCCCTCTGAGTGGGACATCTCTCACAGATGTAGCGGGGCAGGATTGATTGAGCCCATAATAGTTTATTAACCCAAAGCTGCGCCATGAAGGACTTGTGGAACCCATCACACCCTCCCATTTGTAATAATATAACCTCCTGCTAGAATGAACAGTGGTAGTACTGGAAAAGTAGTATTAGGAAATATTTAGTTGTCATTTAATGCAATTTAGCAGGTAGAAATAAAGAAGAGTCAGCACCATGTCACCATCCAGCTCTTTGCGGACTACTCGAAAGTGCACAGCGGACTAACAGTGGTCTATGAATTAAAATTTGGGAACTTTTAGGCTAGTACAAGCAAGAATAGTCCCCATTCTGTCTGAATGTTACAAAAATGTCTTAAAACTAAGAGAATGGCTTACAATATTGATTAACTTTTAGGTTAAACTGATGCTAATATTAATACAATATGATGGAAACTGCAGATTCACTTAGGGCCACATTCAGCAAAATCTCTCCTGACTTCCATTCAGCATGTCTTCAGAATCTGGAAAAGGTTTTCTGAAGAACTGGGCATAAAAGATTATGTCACAATACAGTTTTATGTGCACTCAGTTTAAAAATATTTAGTTATAAACAAACATGTAGAAGTGACAAATGGCTTCCTTATATACCACAAGTCACAGTTTCCTGAAGCTCCAAAAAAGGCTATGCAAGCATTAAAGAGGTTCTAAAATACTTTTCTTGATTTTTCTTAAAACTGGACTTTGTATTCTATTACATCATAAAATGTGTGAAAATAAACCATCTGCTCTGGCAGGTCAGTAAAATAGTTAATTTACAGTTACTGTACAGTTCATGGGAGTGAAATGTCCATAATTATTCACTATTATTCCTTGAGAAAAGGAGACACAAAGTTCTGCAGCATTTAGTCTGAGATAGCTTAAGTGTCAGTAAACAACATGTTTCCATTAGATGTAAATACACAGAAAGATAACTGGAGTTCTCTATAGAGAAATAAAAAAAAATCCTTTTATTAACATTCAACATCAAAGGCCAGATTCATGCAATACATTCTCGAACAGGTAACGTCAGAAATACTATATCAGTGTTTAGCTTGGTGTTTCCATTACACTAAAGATGACTGATCTTCCCCAAACAAATTTGCCTTGTACCTGAAAAAAATCTGTCCTCTACATAGAATGGATGATTAAGATGCATGTGGGTTTCCAAGTTAATGTGATGCTGGAACTCATCCTTTCCTCTTTCAGTTCTTTTTCACATTTTTCGATAATCTTTAGGTCTAGAAAAAAAAATCATCATATTTCATCAACAAAAGCAGGCATAGAAAATACTTGTTTGACTTAAAATTTCTGTAACCATCATATGTATTGTAATTTCCTTACTTTTGGTGCCTGAAATTTCAACCTTATGGTTGGTGGGGTTTTTTTTGTTTTTCTTTTTGGTAAAAAGAAAAATGAACACATAAATCTAGCAATAAATGATCAAACCAGAGCTTTGAGAATTTACAAGCCTCAAGCTTTGTTTGCAAGTTGTTTGATACCGGGTCTAGGTTAACTGCTCCCTACCTTCACAAATGTAACAGTGCATCTTTAAATGAGTGCATTCTTTAAATAGCTAAATACTGCTATTCATTTTTCTCCAAACTTAGGTTTGTTTTTAAAATCTGAATAAGCTCTACAAAACAAGACAAGTTTGAAGTTGAGAGCTTAGGCTATACTTTTGAGTTATCAAAAACCATTAAAGCTGAAGAATTTAAAAATCTACTTTACTTTGCATCTTTTCTGATGTTTATGTTTTGCATTTCAGTCTGCTTGGACAATGAAACTAGACTGGACTATTCATAGTGTCCTGGGGTTCACTAGCAAACAAAGGGGTTACTAGAACCTGCCACTCTCAGCCAGTTAACATCCACTGGCAGTAGGAGCAGACTTTTTTCTGACTCCTGCTGGGCACAGGGTCAGGCCAGATCCCAGCCTTTTGAAGACTTCTCAGTAGTGGCATGAGATGTGGCCCTGACACCCCCAGTAGAACCTGGGGAACAGTACAGGCTCCCCAGCCATTTTTGAAGATGTCTATTGGTAAACTGATGATATGGTAACTTGAGATGAAGAGAGTGGACACTGTGGACAGCATCATCAAACTGCTTTAAAACACAATCTGCCTTAATATAACTTATTAGAAAAAGCAACACAAAGCAACAGTTGCTTTCACCTACAAACTGCAAATGGATACAATAACTATATAGCTCTTTTCCAATTCTAACTAGATACAGAAAGATTTTAAAAAGTTGAGACCTCAGCGTAGAAGCCAAAATTGTGTACAAAAGGTTATTTCAGTAGACTTCATGTGAATCTCATTAGTAAAGACGATGTTTGGAATATTTCATTGTCATGTGCAATTCACAAAAGTAAACCTGACTACATTTTCAGATATGGAATTCAAATACCAGGAAGTCAGTGAAGAAGTATTGTGTACTCAGGCTAACTGCAGAAATTCACAACAGGGACCACACAAAGCATCTACCTAGATGGTTCCACAGAAACCAGGCAAAAATCTCACTATTTCTTGTTAGGTGTCAAAGCCACATGTCCAGGATTCAGCATTTTGCCATGGATTGTAAAGCTGTATAAAGGGCATATGTGAAATACTACTTTATATGAAAGCAACTGAAGTGGTGATCTAGAGTCAGATCTTAGCTACTTATCACATGTATTGCTATGCATAATTTACAGTTACAAGACATACTTTTACGAAAAAAGGGACAACGCTGACCTTTTATATTATGTACTACATGACTTTTTACCATTCAGTCAATTATCCCAGTTTAGCAGTGCACTGTTTGTATTAATTTCTGAACTCTGTCTTCATTCCACATGCAAAAACTGTAAACAACATGTATGGACTTACAAGGAAATATTTAAACAATTGGACAATGTTTATTCAATTATAATGTGGAATTGAAATAAGTCCAGCATTCAGTAGCTGGTAAATGAAGCAAAGCCATGTTTCGCAGAGCTTTGCAAGATGATATCTCCCCAAATCTTTGGAAATGCTCCAAACTGTGTTACTCTAAGATCACTCTCCATGCATGCTCATGTAGTTCAAAATGTTGTAGTGTCTGATGTGAATTAAAAGTGGGATTTTCAAAAGTGCTCAATATTGGCCTAACTTTGCTCCCACTGAACTCAATGGCAGTTTTACCTGACTTCAGTAACAGCAGAGTTGGCCAACACTCAGGGATTTTGAAAATCCCATGCCAGAGATACTATTGATTGCATGGCATAGTACAAGTTTCCTCTTTTGAGTATTTCATAGTCTTTGTGTGTGTACCAAATCATTCAATACACACATACAATAACGCTTCCTCTACCCTGAGCACTGAAATTTGTTTCTCTCTGAATGGCAGCTTAACATTTCAGTCCAGTCAGCTGGCAGTCTGTGCAGGTCAAGCTTATTATGTTAAACTGGTTACAGATCTTAGGATCCCACAGAACTTTTCACTGATCTGAAAACACATTCAGGATTGTTCTGGTTTTGTTTTTCTGCATGCAGACTGCAATTTGGACTTAAATTTTGTTGTTTCAAAGTCAAAAGGAATTGAAGCCTCAGTTTCCAATTGTATGAGGTTAATGAAGCTCAAAAGCTGATTTGTCTCTGCTGAAAGTCTACCATGAACAAACATAAAAGTTCTTAAAGCCTTTTCTGAAGTCATACTAGGCTTTAACAGTTATTGGTAATTTACTTTTTGAAAGCAATAGTCTCTGCTTTACAGACTGTACTTGGCACTGGTAAAGCTAAGCCTTGAAAAGTAGTACCTTTGGTAAGGATGATATCAATGTTTTGTCACAGAAAGAACTGAAGCTTAAAAAAAACTTGTCTAACTCAGAAAGAATTAGAAGCTATTGGTGAACATCAAAGGAAAGCTCCTTGCTGATAACCCCCATACATTGGGGGGGGGGGGGGTGTTCCACGAGGCAGGGAAATACTTTATCACTCTCACAACAAAACACTGCAATTATGCATTTGAACAAACTGTTTTAGTGAAACCTAAGAAAGTACCTATCATTTAACTACTTCAAAAAGGAAATGAGGTCTCCTAGAAAGAACCGGTTCAAAACTTCATGCGCTGGCTGAGGAAAAAGACTGTACGCATTTTAAAACACTGAATATTCCTATGAAGAATTTATCTGCTGCATGTTGTTAACTGCAGACTCCTGGGAGAGGGATACAACCTCTCCGCAATCAAAAAAAATGCACAAACGAAGGGAAGTAATTTTGGTTTTGCCAATAATATGTAATGTAAATCCATGCAGCTGATGTCTGCCAGCAATATGTACACCCCCCCAGGAATGTTACACTGCATATAAAAAAGCTTTGAAAACATAGATCAGTAAAATTCTAGGAAAAAAATTCCACTAATTTAAATAAGTAGCCTCTTCGAATGATAATTTCTATGAAGCTACTGTTTCTCCCTTACTAGGAAGTACTTTGGAATTATGCAAAAAAGATGTTGAGAGATGATCGTGAGCTGCAAAATTTGGATACAGATTTAAAATCTCTTATGCCCTGTTGATACAGCAGCATTTTTTCATGCCCCCTAACTGGGAAGAGATGGGCACAGCTGACTAAAACACTGTTTTTGTCCAGAGAACATACAGTTAATACTTGGTAAATTTTAATCTTCTGCCATCCTTGCTTGCTGCCTAGACTGGCGCACAGTTCAGTTTCTCTAACAAGTTAGGCATACGCTTATTTTGCTGTGGAGACAGAGGCATCCTTATACTGTCCCAGTGAAACTGGCAAATCTAATCCTCCCCTCTTTCCAAAACTCTGTGAGGTTAGACATGTCACAGAGAACTTTCCCATGTGATATAGGTGCCAGTCTATGTGCCTGAATTCTGAAGACTCTATCCCCCACCCTGTGAAAGCAATCCAGTAAGACTTTCCTTGATACATTACACAGAAAACGCTGGCCAATTTAAAGCTTCCAGAATTTTCTTTTGCAGGATCTATTGTTTTCAGCACATTGTCTGACTAACTTAAAATTGTGAGCTGTAGAGCAACCTCATCTATCCAGAATCATGTGTGAGGAAGTATGGAATAGCTGCGCAGAATGCATTCAAAATAAACCCAGTTAAGTACCAGGCGTGTGGGTGGCGATGCCACAGTTGTGATGGCAGAAAAGCTTCTCTGAGGACATAAATTCAATAATGTTACTTGTAACGAGTTAAGCCAATTGTGCCTCTAAATGGCTCCAGAATCACAGGTGTAGCATGGCTGATCCGGTTGCATCTACACTAGTCTTTTCTTTCCTTAAAAAGTACCATTGGTACATCCATCAATGAAGCTACAGCAACAGTAAGAGTGCTAATGTAGAGAAGCCATTGAGGTTTCAAAAAATATTTCTTTTCACCTTGCTTAAAGGAGGTCTAGATGGCAAGAACTACTAGGAGTTGACAGCAACTTGTCTACATGAGCACTCTCACCACTGCCATCAGCAACGGTAGTAGTGGGAAGCTAAGGAAAAAAGGCTAGCGTAGACAAGACCTCTGTTTAGTCCTTAACCTGCATCAGTGCATAAAGAGTTTTGTAAATGCCTAGGTTAGACACACAACCTCCCAGACACAGACATGAAAGTTAAGATTTACAGACTCTTAAGTACATTTATTTGCAGAACTTGTCCTTAATTCAGAGACTTGTCCTTAATTCAGAGTTTATGTAATTATCTGCAAAAAGGGTGTTAAGCCAACATAATACTGTGTTACAACTTGTAACTGTATAATAAAGCATCAAACTTAATCATTGGCCTCCAGTGTTTTATACCATATGCTGAGTTTAGTATTTGTAAATTTGTAAATATCAAGATAAAGCTTTGACTATACTTGTTTCCAGAATAAAGCAGAAAACAGAACCCATGAAAGAGTAAAAGAATGAAAAGAATTGGTAGTTTGAAAACAAGGAAGAGAAAAGAAAAACTTAAAAGGAAAATCCCTAACATTATATTTCATCATTTCCTCAAGAAGATGTCAAGGTTAGAAGGCTAGGGATCCTTTTTCAGTTTGCCTGTTTAATACCCATCTAGATAGTGTGAGTGGAATGCTAAACATGATCATACGGAGTCTTTTACAGTCAGCATTACATACTTGGGTATGCTGTGAGGCTAATAAGGTCAAACTACTTTAGTGTGCTGATTGTCCCGTACAAAGTTTCTTGTGCCAGGGCCTGAACTACCAGCATTCCACGGAGCCCCTTCATGTGGTCAGCAGAATGAGATCGTTTGAAAATCCATGAGGGGGTTGGGAAATTTTGGGGTGGTGGTGCTGTGATAACTGGGCTTACAGTTACCATAATTGCGAGTTCAACTGTCAGAATTGAGTGTAAGATGTCACAATAACCTATAACAACAAAGGCTGATGGGAAAAGGTAGCAAAGGGAGACAAAGGCTGAAGTAGTCCAAACAAAGAGGCCTATTGGTATAATTCAAGAACAGTGTTAAGATCATGGCTGGTAAACAAGAACAGTGTAAGACCAAATATCAATAAACCAACATTGCTATATTTGATATTACCCCTAATAAGGGGACAAAAAAATGAGAGGGTGGGCTATTCCACCCATCACTCTCTTTTGGGTTCCTTAAAGAAAAAGATAATGGAGGTGGGGAGAAATTGGCTACTGGAGCGAGTTTCACCGTCATGGCTACTACCCCTGCTGTCTCCTGGGACCCCAGGCCTTCGTAATCCTGATCCTGAGATGTCCTGACCGCCTCAGGAGAGAGAGGGAGGGACCCAGATGACACTCTCACTTCCACTGACTCCGGCTGAATCCCAACCACCATCTGGGATGTGAGACTCGGTCTCTCTCTTCCTTCCTCATCCCTCCATGTGTCCAGTTCCTTTTCCACCTTATTTCTTATCTTTCCTATCCCTCTCCTTTTTCCTTTTGTCAAATAAGGGTCTGGATAACCGGTAAAGACTGTATATTTTGCAACACTGCTGTAACCCTGTGACCAGGAAGAGGCAACTGAAAACAATACCCTAAACAACTTGAAGCTGGTATGAGTTTGCCAGGTCTAGGAGTGGCTGATAAGACTATGTGCTGAGCCTGTGTTTTTCCAGCAGGGAGGCTGCAAGGAAAAGTGGACACCAGAGGCAGAAGCTGCATTCTCTATCTTTGCTATTCTTTTCTCTCCCATTTTGTGTGCGTTTGTCTTGTTTTCTCTTCTTAGGAAGCAGGATCAGACTTTAACAACAATAGCAACAACAACAGCTCCAGCCCATCCAACTAACTTCTTCTCTTTTCCTCAAAAAGGACAATTACTACTATCCTTGATACACTTAAAGAGACTGTCACACAAGGGGATTAGTCCTTCTAAAAACTCTCCCCACAGAAAGGGGACAAAGGATGTTAAAACAAACGCCTTATTTAATACTTTACATTTCAAATGCTTTACCTGTTTTTCCTTCATTTTCTGTACCTTTAATAAAATATTATAAGGACCTTTAATAGTGTGTGTGTCATGGTACTAAGTAGGCTGAGATCTCTGTATGCCAGAGCCCAGGCCTTGTTTAACACTGGACAGTGACTGGGTTATGTTAACACTGGTAGCTGATATATTCCACCTGAATTAATACAACAGTGGCGCAGGAGCTCTCTCTTTTATGCGGTGGTCCAAAGAGTGTAAAAGACAGAGAATGAGTGGTTTTTATCCAAAATGCCTTGTCGTGCGTTATTGCTGGAAAGTGCAGGAACTGCCATACCAAATTGCCATACCAAATCAGATAAGTGGTCCTCCAAGTCCACTATAACATCTTTGGCAGTGGCTAGTTAACAATGCCTTAGAGGAGGTGCAGGAAACCTGAAATGGGCAAATAAGGAATAACTTGCCCATGGATAATCATTCTGGCTTAACACTTCAATGCCAGGTTGGCTTATGCCCTGAAAGAAAGGTTTATATCCCTTAAAATTTTTTCTGTCTTTCTTATTCCATGCTCATGTACATATGGATATTCACGTAATCTATACTGTTTAAATCCTAAACTCAGCCTCAATGATATCTTGTGGGAATCCAATCCACAGGCTAATTATGCATTGTGTAAGAAAGATGACAAACCCCTCTTTGTAAATATCCTTAAAGAGACAGCATCTGTGAACATCCCTCCCTCGTATAAAGTGGTGGTGGACTGAAGGGAGTTAAAAAGCAAACAAAACTAATTATGAAGACAGCTTTCAGAATAATGACCTGTAATTTTATCAAAAGGATTCTGCTGACACCATGTAGGTAGATTTCAGAGTAGCAGCCGTGTTAATCTGTATCCGCAAAAAGAAAAGGAGGACTTGTAGCACCTTAGAGAGTAACAAATTTATCTGAGCGTAAATTTTCGTGAGCTACAGCTCACTCCATCGGATGACACCCTTAGTGGTTAAGAAGACCAGAGGAATCACTGAGGTCTTCCTTGCTGAGACATGAAACTTGTTCTTCTCTCTTTCTCTCTGTTGAGAATGGAGTTGCTCAGGTAGGTTAATAAATTATTATCTAAGAGTCAGCAGTCTGAGTGGGCTACTGTAGGCATACAAATGTTTCATATACTACTTCCTTAAAAACAAACAAACAAAAAAAAAACAAACTGATTTTCCTTTTTTCAACCTCACATTTTGTCTCTGGTGATGCAACATTTATAGAAGTATTTCCACATGTAATTGCTTATCAAACAAAAATTGAATGCAGTGTAAGACAAATTCACATAGACACTATGATGAATTGTGGATTAAACGTAACTATCACTTTTAGCTACTATGAGAAAAATCAGTAAAACCTAGTTGTTTTCTTCAATATGATGCAAAATATTTTTTCAAATACTTTTTTCCGGCCTCCTCTGGTTATTTCAATCAAGTCTCAACAGACTTGCCATACAGTTCCATCTTTATTACATTCTTGTCAGTGCATTCCAACTAAGATGGTCTTTCTGCTTAGCAATATTTTGTGAAACAAAAGCAGGTTTCTGGCAGTCTCAGAAATGAAACAAGAAGAGATGCTATTGTTTGCGAAGGCCGGATTTGAGTTTTAATCTACCTATGCCACAATAGAACCAGCAAGATTTCAGCAATCTACATCCCATAAGAAGTCCAGCATCTTATTGCTAGTTTAGGGCACTTGCTGAGGGAGAACACACATTTTTTATACCATGAGCCAAAATAAACAATTGTAAAATAACACTGCTTACCTCACAGTAGTCTTCAGACAATAAATTAATATTTGGATTAACATACTTGGATTAAAAATGCTGTAAAACAGTGTATTATCATCGCTTATTACTTCTATACTAAATGGCCATTATTCTTTTTGACAAGATGAATTTCTCATATATCAATCTGTCAAAGAATAATTTTTCAAAACTATGTATTTAAGGGCACCATTAATCACTTTTTTTTAAAACTTATATGCATCAGGATTAATTTCACAACATGATTTGCAATACTAATTTCCCTTCCCCTCTCCTCAAAGAGGGAGTTACACGTCTGCCAAGTTTTTGCACTTCATGGGGCTAATAAAATGCTGCTCCTGATAAGAGGCAATTCTCTCTCCAACCCAGCTAAAAAAAAAAAAAAAGTAATGAAGAATCATCTTTTCATAGAACAATCTCTTTTCAAAATTACAATGTTAGTTTTGACACTTAGTACATATTCTGATGTATTTCAAATAGCTGATATGAAGCCAAACTTAACTGAGTGATCTCCTGATTTCCCCTGAACAATGACACACATATTCCCGAAGTATTATCCCATCCTCACTTGTCATTATATTCAGGTCTTCTAAACAATGATTTTTAAAACTGTCTCCACTAAAAGGGGAAATATGAAGATTATCAATGCTCCTAAAGAAGTTACCTGTCAATGCCTGCTCCTGGGTTAGTAGTGCACACCTGGTTTGAAAGCTTTGAAGTATTCAAAGTGCATTTCTTTTAGCACCTGCAGGCAATCATCCTTCCTCATCAGTTGAGGAGAGTGACCAAGATACAGATGGGAAGTCCAGATATTCATTGCAATCTTACCAATGACAAGTATGAGTTTTCAAATGGGTCAATGCCTTAAAGCTAAAATATTAGAGCTGTACACCAATAACCTTGCACAAAGATTAATATAATGGCAAAGTTGAAAAGGGCATTTATAGGTTAGAATTTGGTTTAGATTTTGTTTGCTAGTATGAGTGAGTGAGGAAACAAAAGTTTCCATACACATAAAAACCCCGTACAAATTAATAACCATTCCGTGTGAAAGGCAGCTGGTAACAGTTGTATGTGATCTATTCTACGGGTTTTTTGCAGAATAATTACAACCATTCTATAAACTTTTTTGCAGAATAACCACAACCTGTCTGCAAGCTTCCAATATGCAAGATACAGATGTCCCCTGGCACTTAGTAATTCAACACTGTAAAATTTAAACAGATAAAGTATACTATCGGAGTACCGAAATTTAAGAAATTACTGATCAGAATTCCTAGCTTTTTCCCCCTATATCTTCACAGCAGTATGAAGTGCTGCAGGAGTGAGATTCATCCTAATGGACTGTATAAGGTTCTATGGATAGCTTGCTTATGTAAGTCATGTCTAGGGATGTAAAATAGTAAACGGTTATACGGTAAGCATTAGTCTTACCACACAGCCGTTAACCCACAGCCCCTGGCCGCCAGAGCAGCCCCAGCCCTGGGTCAGCAGGAGCACCCTCAGCCTCAGCACCTCTGGTCGGCCGGCCGAACATCCGGACCAGTGGCCCTGGGTCCCACCGGCAGACTGGAGCAGCCCCATCCCCTCTCCATTTAATCAGTTAACTGGTTAAACGATATAATTTTAACAGTTTAACTGGTTAACTTTTTAAACAATATTTACATCCCTAGTCACGTCAGCCTCTTGAGTGCTAATGTATTATAGGGAAAAACCCACACAGGAGACTATTAACTAAGCTGAAGATTGTACTACTGAGAGTTTCCTGCTAATTATTTATATATTCTAATTAATTATATTGTCAGGGGCAAGGAAGATGTTTGCTCCTCTGTGGACATGGCTGGGTGGCCTGGCACTCAAAGCTTGGGAATTTCATTGGCGCTTCTGGAGACAAAGGCCATCTACACAGATGGAAACAGCTCCAGCCCCTTGGCAACAGTCCCAACAGAGTCCTTCCCTGATTTCTGGCCCCAGCATTTACATCCTGCTTCCTGGAAGGGGTTGCTGGGGCTGTTCTAAAATCATGAATAGGTTTCAACAGAGCACTACTGGGAGCCAGCTACAGCAATATCCCACACTTCATCCACCCACCCACCCACCACTGTGGCATAGTTCTCAGCACATTCCGGACACTACCACACCAGAATCATACAACTCTGAAAGCAGAGAGCCATGTTATTCGAGGAAGGAAAAGTGAAGGGGTTGGCTCTTAACAGACAACCAAGAACCATACATATGGAGACGCGCTGCTGAACCTGTGGGTGCAGCTGCCACGCAACAATTCCTTCCCAGCCTTGTGCTTCCCCAGCCTTAATGGTACGTTCACTCCAAGCCACATGCAGCAGCTGTCAAAGTCTGCAGGTCACCTCTTTCCCCTGGCTTCTTAGTAAAAAAGGCAGATATAGGTCCTCTCAACTGAGGCTCACCCCAGCCTCAGCGCTGCTTGTCAACTATTGTCTTCAAAGCATCCACAGCAGTTGCTATCTTAAACTGGGAAATGGAGGCTAGGGTTGGAAATATGCCCTGAGGGTGAAAGTATTTGGGAACTGAAAAGTACATAGAGTTTTAATTTTGAAAGGTGCATTTAGTGGTTAGAGCTCTGTCATTCTTTAAACATATAATCTACAAATATGTAAATTCTTCACATAACAGTGCCTTTTTCCTATGATATGGCCTCGATAGGTCCTTTAATGTTCTTCATGATCCAAATAATAATAATTGATAATCTTCCATAACTGAAATTCTACTTGGCATTGAGGACTGTGGCCTCTGTCATCCCCTCATCGTTATCAGCAGCATTTGTCTTCTGCAAGGCTCAAGTATCATTATCCCCATTTTGCAGACAGGGAAAATGAGGCACAGAGGTAAAATAATTTGCCCAAGGTCACCCAACAGGGCAAGGAACAGAATGCAGGTCTAGGGAGGCAGTGTTTCCTAGTGGGACTCAGGAGACCTGGGTCTAGTCCTGGTGCTGCCACTGGCCTGCAGGGTGACCTTGGACAGGTCACTTTACCACTCTGTGCCTCAGTTTCCTCCTCTGTAAAATGGGGATAATGATACTCAGCTCCTATGTAAAGCACTTTGAGATCTACTGATAAAAAGTGCTGTAATAAGAGTAAGCTATTTGTATCTTTTTTAACAGCAACTCTGTACAAGGTGATGGCATCAGTACTTTGTTTTCTTTCTATTTAATATCCAACCAGCCTAGAACTTTGATCACCCTGGAAATAAATCTAAACACACAATAAAGAAAAGCTATAAATCAAATTCAGTCAAAGCAGGAACCCTTCTCTTTCTCTCCCTGCCCTCCCAACACATCTCATAGTCATTAACAGTCAGTAGAGGCAATATGAATTAAAACTCCCAACCCACACTTCCACCTCTACCCCCCAAACAGAATTCCTATCCTAGTTGCCTCAGCCCTCTCCGCCAACACCTGCTCAAATAGATGGGCTCTGAAGCATGCCTTGGAGGTCTACGGGTTCAAACTGGGGGAGTGGGAAAGCACTCCTAAGGAAAAGTGCCTTCATAGAGAATTCCCTGATGACACTTCCCTCTATTTGTATCAAGCAGGATACAGCTTATAAAGCATGGGGAGAAAGGCTGTCTCTCAGGTATGTAAAATCCAAAATCCTTTTTTGGGGGTTTGTATATTGCACCGCTGGATCTATTTAAACATGCCTTTTCCATTTACAGTTACCTCAGACATCATTTTATATTTGTCTATTGTGCTTCAGTTTTCATTTACTGGCAACGATGGAAAAGACCTACAATAAACCATTACAAATCTAGATGCACTATTAGTTATATTTCCAGTGAGAGTACCATCAGCATTTAACATTCTTTACCTTCACTATCAAATTCTCATATAACACTACACACAAGAAATCTAAAAAATAACGTTTGATGTTCCCCATTAATGACTTCTTTCCAACTATGGAATTTACCAATTACAGTCATTCACTGTTATCTGGTTTTCAGCCAGTTCTCTGTCCAATGAGACAATATCTTCCCTCTTGTACCATGAACTCTTTTCTTAGCCAGTAATTTTTAATGTAAAACCTTATCAACATCCGATTATAGAACCACAATTGCATTTCCTTTGCCTATTAAACCAGTGTATCTTCAAATCCCTCCACATGCCAGTTAACCAAGGTGGTGATTCTGAAACCTTTAATTAAGACGTGCTCCCGCACTAAAGCAAACCACAGTGTTTTTTTAATGGGATCAAGTTAAAAATGGGTGTCAAGGTAAAAATCACGTTTGTAAAACACTATAGTGCAGAAGGTCCAAGCGAGGGTAGCAGGCGCAGAGGTGGGTTTACCCTATCTCGGTGCCCTCTGGATTCTGATCTGCTGGATGGGCCAAGAGGTCACTCTGATTTATGGCTCCTGTGCTGCCTACGGGCTTTGCAGCAGCCCAGAATCCACACAGCAATCGGTGCTACAGGCACAGCTCCTTCCCCCCTCTAACTTCAGGGCCTGTAACAGTGAACGGAAGGGAGAGGCCAGCAACAGGTCAGTCAAGTCAGCTCTGGGCTGCTCCTGCCCTAAGGGAGTTCTCCCTGCCCCTTGCAACTCCAAAACAGAGTGACATACAACAGCCAGGGCAAAGGCTAAAATCAGTCCCCCATGTCTATGTTATTGCAATTTAGGATGATTAAAAATGAAAGAATATCTGAAATCTAATTTTCTTTCCACTATGGCTGATCTTTGTTTACTTTTTCCATAAGTGTCAGCTAGAACAGTGGAAACTTAACTGAAACTGGCTAGTCTAGTTTCAGAGTAGCAGCCGTGTTAGTCTGTATTCGCAAAAATAACAGGAGTACTTGTGGCACCTTAGAGAATAACCAATTTATTTGAGCATGAGCTTTCGTGAGCTACAGCTCACTTCATCGGGTCACTTTCAAGTTCTCATGTGCCTGAACAATTCTATTAAGTTTGGACTGCAAACACTGCAGGGAAATGCTTATTTAATAAATAATTAAATAAATAAAATACTACTACCACTATTACAAGGCTGCTTTTTCCTTTGTATTTTGTAGCGTGCATGAAAACATTCTTTTTTAAATACACAGAACTCAGCCTTACATGAGTGTCTTTCTAACATTTCCTCTGCAGTATGTTGAGCTAACTAGTCCACAATTGTCTGTCATGTCCCATGGCCCATTTTTAATATGTGGGGTTACTGTCACCCTCAAGTCTCAAGAACTTGATCAGTCATTAAGGAACAACTGAAATATCATTTCAGTTTTGTAGTTTCTATGCTTATTTTCTTTGAAATTAGTACTGAAATCAGATGCTGTCTCCCTCTTGGGCTGACGCCTGTGCCTCAGCATAAGAGCTCAGAAGCTGGTGAAAAACAGGGGATACCGGAGCTGGATATTTACCCTGCCTATCTCCCAGGGCCTCCCACCAAAGTGTATATAAGGGCAGCAGCCCCAACTTCCACACAATTCCTTTTGGCCAGTAAGAGCAGTAAGACGAACTGAACTGTGCCTGTTGCAGACCATGAGAGTCCTTTTAAGTGGTCTTTCTCTGTTTTGTTTTACTTAGCTAGATAGGGTAGTTTAAATCAGAGATGTTATTTTACAAGTTTGCTAAGTTTTAGTTTCAGGGCTCCACTGAGCCTCTTTCTGCTCTAACTACTGATGGAGTCCCCATCATTAGGCACCATAGCTCATTAATGTATTCTTCCTCACCCCACCACTGTGAAGTAGGGAAGTACTTTTAAAATTATTATTATTATTCCTCCCATTCTTAGAGACAGGAAACTTTACTGTGTCAAATCATCTGTTCCTGAGCAAGCTCACAGAGAAGTTAGCCAAAGGCCAACTTTGAGGTCATTTAATTGAAGATAACATCCTAAACTTGACACAATCTAGATTCAGGCCAGGACATGAAAACCGAAACCACCTTAATGGCACTGATGGGTGACAGAAGGCAGACATCCATTCCTATTCCCCTGGGCCCCTCTGCAGCATATGATATTGTCTACCATAGGATACTGCTGGCTTGCCTTAAAGTAAATAGTTTGAGCACTTCCTGGATGGAAATAGTGATGGGAACGAGTAGGAATGGGAAACTATACCTCCACTACTAGTCCTCTCTTGCGTGAAGTCCACAATTCTCTCCCCTGTTGAGTGGTTCTGACACCTAAGAAAGGCCTAGTGCCTAGGAGTTCAACACACTAAGTGTTAAAGGGCAGCTGCAAGCTGAGTGAACATGTGGCATGCTCATTAGGAACATCAAATAATTTTACACAGGTCACTGAACAGCAGCTATACATCCACTACCAAACTGGGATAAGATGTGAAAAAATACAAGTGAAAGACTCTGTATTCTATTACCAAACTTGTGAGCAATGCAGTTCTCACGATCTCATATTCCTAATTTCCCCCCACCCCCCAAAAATACAGGAATGCAAAAATTCTATAAAGAGGAATCATATTCTGATCTTTATAACTTACGTGCATAAGCTCCTACACAGCTCCATGTGTCTGTTTCACGGACACAGACAATCAGACAGATCTTCATTCCCTTCTACATTGTGTTCAATACTAGACAAATGGTACGGACTAATGGGATCGATTCTCCTGTTGTATGTACAATTTACAAAGGTAACTGATTACCTTTACTGGGAGTTTCATACATGCTTCAGTTGAAAACATCTCCCCATACCGGATAATTATTGGAATGTTACCAGATTATTTGCCCCACTTTGATAAAAATCCTACATATCGATGTAAAACAAAAAACTGAAATCTTTACTACTTATTAATGTGATTTCTTAATTGTACACGGCTAGGTCATTGTTATGAGTATGTAATGGGAATTGTGCAGGCCTGTCCCAGTATACAGATTAATCCTTCTCACAGGTCCAGTTTATATTATGTAGTCCTATTTTTCAAAGGTATGTGTAATTCTTTAAAAAAATATTAAATTATGTTTTGGAGAAGTTCCATCCCTTGTTGTGCATTTACTGTCAAGTGTGACAGATGACTATTCCCATTTACATGTGCACTATCATATAGAAAATATGCACTATTTTTTTGTGGGTGGCAAATACTGTTTGAATAAATTTTAAAAAGGAGCCTAGTGACTTTTCCTTGTTTAACTTCATGTTAAAAACTGTGATTTTCTCTTACTTCTAAAAATAAAATCTTTTTTACCAGTTTGCCGTTCCTCTTCTATACTGAGGAGCTACTGATGGAACTATTTCTGTGAAGCAGAATGTTCTCTTCTCTTCATAACCCGAACTTTCTCTTTTAAAATGTATTTCCTCCTTCCTTTGTTTTCAATTAATTGCTTTGTTTGAAAAGACTTTTTGCTTATTACCCACTGCTTTATCATTACTAAGTAGAAATACAATCTAAATCATGTTTACAGTACAGTATTAAGAATCTGCAGCAATCACCTAAACATTAAATCTAAAAGTAAGTCCATTACACACTAGTGTCAAAGTGTAAGTACGAAGGGTTTCATCCTACAAAGTAAAGAGCATGCCTGCCCTTTGCCTTCAACTCTGACTGATTTCCATAGGACCCAAGGGTGATCACTACCTGACAGCAGCGTACAACACTTTGCAGGACATAGTCCTATGCTTTCTCACAAAACAAACTGCTATACTGTTTAAGAGTGTCATCTTGCAAACTATTTATTCCCATGTGGATGCTCATTCTCACCAGCAGTCCCACTGGAACCAATGAGACCAAGCGTGGGACTAATGAGAGGAGTAACTGTTTATAATATTGGGCTCTTCGCTTTTAAAGAACAGCCTGCTGCCTCTCAATATAATCTTTTTAAAATTATAGTGGTGATACAAATAAGCATCAGCAATTCCCTATCCCAGCATTCTATGCTGGCTAGTTAGAGGACCTGTAGTGCTTGCTGAGATAGGGAATCACTTATATTTATTTATATATTAAACTAACAAAACCCTTGTAATTTTAAATGATTTGGAACCATCATGTCACTTGCATGGCTAGCCTATATAAATATGGTCTTCCCCATTCTCTTCTATTGTTTTTTTATTAGATTGTAACCTCTCCAAGGCAGAGACTTTCTCTTCACATGCATCTATATAGTGCCTAACACACTGGGATTTTAACCCTGACTAGGGACTCAGTCAGTAATGCGACACAAATGTGCAATATTAAGAATAGTAATAAGTAGAACTGTTATGTATGTAATAGTGATATTTACATTGGTTGGTAATTCCATGTTGTCTTTACATTGCATTTGGTAGTCTAAATATTCCCAAGAAGTTACATTTCAAACCACAGAATCTGTTCTCACTCACTGCCCCGAGACCATGCCACTTCCTAAATCACAAAGCACACTAATAAAGAAATAATTAGTGACTGCAGGATGTGCACTGCCAATATTAAAATTCACCCATTTTAAATCTGAATTAAAGAATGACATGACTTTTTTTTAAAACTACAAATACCTTGTATACACATATGTACACTTAGGTATATTTTGTCTGACTAAGTTTTGGTATATTCCACACAAACTTCTTAGTGTGTTCATGGATACATCAGGGATTAATTCTGGGATAAATTCAGTGTCTATTTGCTTTTAGGGCAGAAATTAGCATAGATTATTGCTGCAAAGTAAATGCACCGTTCAGGATATTCAGATCAAGATCTGTGCAAGTTGTTACAAAGGTGGGGCAGGGAGCAAGGTGCCGAATACTTCCCCTGTAACAAGGCTCCGATGGTAGGGGACCTGGGGAGTGTAAATGCTTGAGATTTTTGGGAAGCTGGAAGTTTTGCAGAAGTTATATCTCATGCTTCCCCCACCCTGGGCTTCCCCCGCCAGGCTAAAGGACAGTAGGCCATAATTTAGTTGTAGTACTTCCCGCAACACACTGTTTCCTGGTAATACTGTTTTTCCTTTGGATTTCATGCACGTTAATGACTATTTAGTAACATTTGAAAATGGAGGCTGTCATACAGTTTAATTTGATATACAATGTTTTTGCATTGTGACCAAAAAGCCTGAGGAGACAAGCAGGGCAATATGAGAGGGTTATGAAGGAAAAAGAAAGAGACAGAGAGAATAGGGGTTGGTAGGGATGATTTTCCCTGCAACATTATTAGAATTTTCTCCTCAGAATTTTAATCTAGTATCTGAAACATACTCTGACACTGACATGTAATATATGTATTACTGCAACTTTGTGGGGAAAAGAAAAAACAAAAACACATCTCCATGGAAAAGAAAGTTTTCATCAAAGTGAATGAATGACATGCTTTCTGCCAAACATTCGGTCTAAAGGGCTGTGGTTTAGTAAAATTAATTTTCCCCACATATAATATCCAGAGAGAAATCATATTTTATTTGTATATATTATTTCACCTTATAGGATAAAGAGTTAAGGCTTCTTTCAGCTATGTCTAAAGATTGTAGAATATAAAGCAAATCCGCAGTTTAAGGGAGTTCTCTCTATGAATGAGAATCCACTACATTTATGAGTCATATACCAGGAATGGGCAGATACAATTTTCAGCCCAAGTTCTTTATATGAAAAACAAAGAGGGGGGAAAGTTGCCACTGAGCTCTATTTCTACGACAGACATTTCCTCCTCAAGCAGAAAATCCATGCCTAAAAAAAAGCCAAACATAACTGAACGTATAAACCGAACACAAAACTATGTATTTTATAAATATGAAAAATTGACATGCCTCAGAGGGATCTCATCTGTTTCTTTAAAGGTTGACGTATCACATCTACAGTCATAAATGTCCTTTTCAAAGGTTTTTAAGATACTTACGGAGTCCAGACCATTGGGAAGGCATCTATTTCTTCTTGCGTGTATTCATCTAACCTCTTGGGGATTCGGCGTGGCTGAGCAAGCTCCTCGACAAGATTATTACGTATGTCTTCTGGGATAACCTGAGGTAGAAGATAATAAATGATTCTCAGCTTTCTAGTTTTTAAGCAATAAATTTTCCCAGTGAGCACTGAAATTCCAAAGAGGAAACCTAAATATCTGTGTGTAGGTACACTTTTCAGAACATTGTGCTACCAGTTCAAGTGGATTCAGTGCTTAATGAATCAACCCATCTAATCAACAGAATTGAGACTACTGCAAAATAATGTTAGTACCTCTAGCTAAGTTGGAATTTGAAGAAATATAATACAGACCATTTAGTATGAGAACCTAACAACATATCTCCAGAAAAACTGTATTCAGTCTTGACTGTAATTAAAAATATAAACATTGATAAGACACCAATTCAAGGTGCTGACATTTTATATATATATATATAGACAACAGTTAAACAATATAATGCAAAGAAATCCCCCAAACACAATTACAGGACCAGACAGAACCCCATTCCCAGCAGAAGCATGACTGAGTTCCTCAGAAAAAGAGCCCTGTCATCCATTCACTGGAGTTCAAATGGCAAAGCATCTCAAAGTAATTTCAGACAATAGTAACTGACTTGATGAAGTGAAAGGTTAAAGGCCAAAGGACAGAAGTAGTCTCAAAGGCAATCAGATCCAAGTCAGTTAACATTATGTACTAGATCGTACTCATCAATCCTTCAGAAATAATAAGCTTGCTCCAAGAAATGAAACTCAAGAGATTAATACTGTTACTGGTATCAATAATCTGTGACTGCTTGATTTGTAAAAAGTATGCTACCAGACACTAAAGATATATACAATATGATTTTGATTTCCTTAATATAGCTCATAGTCAAGCATACTTTTCCACACTTCTGCTACACAAAATGCCAAATAAAAAAAATAATTCTTTTTACTGCCATGCTTTCTGTGGATTGTACCCCAAGAAAATAGTGCATACACGTAGCACTAAAGATCTGGGTGTTGGCATTTATTTAATAAAGCACAGAAACACGCTTCACATATTGTTGCTAGAAAGATCTATATATACTACTGGGTTATAAGCTTAACAAAAATGAAAATATAAATCTGCGTTTTCGACAGAAACCACAGCTGACATGTTCACAATATATTTACGGGTCACTGCTTGACTTAAAATACCTCATGCGGAAAGTAATATTCTAGCTCTTTTGCTGACATGCATCTTTACTTCATTTAAGACAGAGAAAGGAAACGATGGTGTACTGAATAAACATATACATTTTTTTCTGATCACCGCTCTCATATTCTCTCTGTGAGTACACATGCTTCATTTGTTAGAATGTAATTTTTAGAAATTTCCAGTGTAAGGCTGCTGCGTGTTGGCTCCCAAGCACAATGTACAGTATTATGATTATTCTTAGTACAGGAACAACATTTTTAATTGTGATCCTAACAGCATCTGCAAGACGCTCATTGGCATTTGGCAGTGAGTTTCAGCAGGACTGACCAGTTGTTATTACCTTTATCTAGTGGGTGTGGTGTAAGATATCAACAGAAAGCTACCAACATATTGATCATTGACATTATTGTGTGGTGTATGCATGGAGGGCAAATTCAAATTACAAACATAATGAAAATTATATTATCAAAGTGTATATGACAGGCAGGACTAAAGTTACTCCCACCCTAGACAAAGGGGAGGAGACAATCACTCAGCATCATAGCAAGGGGAAGAGATTTGAGAAAACAGATCAATATGCATTTTAGCGAACACCAGAGAGGGAAGAAACCAGCATGGAACTTCCTTCATGACCAGACTCCATGTCATCTTCCCCCCAGTTACTTTTGGGGTACCATTTAAAAGAATCCATTTCAAAGGTTCACTGGACTATAAAAGAAATGGGTGAAGAACCCAAAGCTATCTTTCATCTTAGATGACAAAGGAACCGAGCACTTTAGACTCTATGGGAGATCCTGACGGGCTGGTCAGCCATTTCACTGGTAGGTAGATTGGTAAGGAAACTACCCTGAACAAAGGCTGTGGTTTGTTTTGTTAAGACTTAGCCTCTAGAAAGCATTTTTCACTTTTATTTGCTTGTAACCATTCCTAACTCTATTTTTTATATGTGACTCACTTAAAATCCCATTTCCTTTTATTTTACTTGTTTTTCTTTTTATCTAAACCGACCTCGTGTTGTGTTTGATTTGAAGTGAATGTTAACACCAATTAATGTGGCCAGCTGCTGAGTATGGTCTCTTTAAAGGAACAAATGAACTTGACTCCCTCTCTGAATGGTCGAAGAGAGGGCTGGACATTGCAGAACACACAGTTTAGGGAAAATTCAAGACTGGGGGTGGGGGGTGTTTGGATCATCTTGCCAGGTGTAACCAAAGCTGGGTGAGGCCAAAGTGTGTGCAGTGATGTTACAAGCAGGCTGCTGGAATCAGAACGCTGAACCAGGGCTGCTTAACACAAACAGACACTCAGGGCATGCTTGTACACTGGCTGGAAGCATCCAGCCAAGAGACCTATAGCAGCAGAGCATTTTGAGGCACTCAGGGTTACATGTCAGACAGTGACACAACCCTTCCCTGGTCTGGATTGCACCCCAGAACGTGACATTAATATACACGCTGATTAGTGGAGTAGTCTGGTGAATGAGTACCTTCTGGTTTGGGAGAAACGGGGCTCATACTCCCTCCTATATGGAGACATTATGCTCTGTGAAGTAATTTAGCAAGTTCTGTCCCTTCTTGAGAAGCAAGCTTGGTGAATCTTCAACAGTGAAGATTCTTAGTAGCTTCTGGAGGTTTTATTAGGGTTCTGGGGACTGGAAATAACTTGGGAGGCTTTTTCCCATGGTTTGTGAATTCACAGACTCATTTTTATGCATAACAACTTAGCTTCACCACTGTAGTGCTTCAGTGTAGACACTACCTACAGGGACGAGAGGGGTTCTCCCATTGGTGAAGGTAATCCACCTCCTCGAGAGTTGGTAGCTAGGTCAAATGGAAAGATTCTTCTGTCAACCTAGTGCTATCTACCCTGGGGGATAGGTTGGCTTAATTATGCCACTCAGGGATATGGATTTTTCACACCTCCAAGTGACATAGTTAAGCTGACTTAATTTTCTACTGTAGACCAGGCCTTAAATTTTGAAAACCAGTTCACGGAACCAAAGTTTACAGATACTGTACTCTATCTTGATTTCCAGTTAGAAATAATCTTGTACAGTAAAAGGCCCTTTGTTTTGGCCAAAATACAGAACAATAAGCCTTCTAATGCATGACAATCTTCAGAGCTTTATGAAGTTATAAAGAAAAAACATTAATATTCAAACTGTCTTTAGCTATAAAAGAAACAAGCTGCTTTTCTCATGAAGGGAGATATTTCAATAACTACATCTATACTTCCTTAAAGCATGAGAAATCAGAACATAACCAAGTACAGCTACTGACTTACATCTTCTGGAAAGAGGTGAAGCCTCTGCATCATAGTTCTTCTGTGCAGGTTCTTTGGAAGCATTCTATAAATAGCCAGTTTAACAATCTGAAAGAGACATATATATTATGAAAAAAATATACATCTGGGTATGAAGCAGACATGCCAAAAGAGCAGAAACAATGAGAAAGAGGTAGGCTGAGCTTCCCTCTGCCCATTCCTCCAGATCCTGGACTTTGCTTCAACAAACCACCATCTGGAGGTGCAGCCTGACCATTCCAAGAGGCCAAGGCTCTGGCAACTGTCAGAAGAGCGGGAGAAATTGGAGGGAGCAAGGCTGAGTACCTGTTCATCCACCAGCCCTAGTAGCACAATGCCTGTGCAGACGCAGACATGTACCATGGAAGGCCCCACCACCTTCTATGATGGGGAAGAAGGGAAACAATTATGCAACCTTAACTATCACAGCCACCCCAACCACCTCATAGTACAGAATCCTTTCTAAATATTATATTTTAATTGCTCAGGATTAGAGAGCACTGACAACTTTTCTTCTAAATTAACTGATATATGTGATGTGATAATTAATTAATACTGTTGACGGTCACTAAGTGCTGACAATAACATCGTATTTCCCAGTAGGAAAGCTTCCACAGTGAGCTCTATTTGCAGTTGAGGACTAGATATGTTCATAGGGAGGAAGTGGTTGTGAATCTGAAGGTTCAAGGCAATTGGAGTGAAAGTGAGCATGTATGATAGATTTCATGATTCCAAGGAAAGGAAGGAATGAGAGCAACAAAATAAGAACAATGGACTCAAAAAAAAGACCACATTTTAACAAACTCAGAGAACTGGTAGACAAGATCTCACAGGAAGAAAAATTCTAAGGGATACAGGAGTTCAGGAGAGCTGACAATTTCTCAAGGAAACAATATGAAAGGCACAACCGTAAACTATCCTGATGCAAAGAAAAGATAGGAAGACTAAGAAGAGGTCAATATGGCTCCATCAGACCCTAAGGTTTATCTCTGAGTAACAGCTTCTCCTAGAGTGGTGCAGCTTACATTCTTTCCTTGCTCAGGACCCTGGCTGAAGCCACCACCTAGCTCTAATTGCACTGATGAGAAAACACAGAAGTTTTAATTTAAAAAATTAAGCTTAACAGAATTTGAACTGGCTAATTTTCCAATATAAAAAAGGCACAATGTAAAAAGCAGCACCAACCAGAGTCATTTACAAGCTGATACTTTAGCTACAAAAGGACTCTGATATTGTTACCTGAATACAAAAGAAATATAATTGAGTTTTACAGCAAAAGAACTGAATAGAGGACTACAGAATTCCAAGAAAGCTGTTCTCTAGATCATAGAATATGTGCATACGGATTCAATATTTCATTAAAATTAGACAATGACTTTTAGTAAAACAGAGAATTTTCTTATATTTTAGCTATACATTTCCAATAAACAGAATTCCAGTTAAAATGATGTGTTTATGTGATGATGGTGATCAGATTTTTAAAAAAACCTTAAACGGTCTGAATTCTACAATGAGAAACGCACAGAGCCCCATTGACTTCACTGGGGCTCCATCTCGGCAAAAGGGCCTGCCTACCTAGTTCTCTCAGCAGGACTGCGGCCAAAGTTCCAATGATGGGTACTGTTAAGCCAGCATCCACCAAGTTCAATCCTGTACAGTTGTTTATGCACTCCACCAGTTCTTTACTCGTGGTCCTAGCAACAAATAAGATTTTACATCCTATTTTAAAAAACAACACTCCTGCTGATTTACAAGACACTGTAAAATCTTGTCTTTCAATTATCTCATTCTACTTTATGTACTGAGCCCTGCCTTCAGATTTATAGCTGATGAACAGAGTCCACAGATTTACATAAGATCTTGGGTTCAAAGCATTAAGCTGATGTACACCCCTTCAAATCTGGAATTTCTTTTGATTGATACAGTTTTAGCTATTACCTCTAGACTTAAAACACCTTTGTTTAAGTTGGTCAATTAATACATTTTTGAGACATTAGTTTAACTATTTGTAAAGCAAACCATGAATGTGCCAAAAACATTAATTTTAAATGGATTGCTCACATGTCCAATAAAAGGTCTCCAAAAAAGTTAACAAAACCAAACCTGGGATAGATATTCACTTCAAGTTTCAAAAGTTCAAATTCTGCTTCTTAAACTACAATGAAATGAATATGGTAGTATAGCCTAGAAATGCTTATTTACACTAACATATCTGACTTTTGTTGATTAAACAAACCATTTATGTACACAGGACTGGATTACATTTAAACCTGCTCTAGTAAACTCTCACATTGTCAGCTATGCTAGTGAAAAACTAGCATTTTATTAGTATGAAAAACCTTTTTATTAAAATAATTCTAGAGAGGATTTGTACATTAGGACTTAAAGATTTCAACTTGCGTTGGTGGTGATTGACAGAGCCTGGCTCTTATGTGTAGTTTAATACTGCCTTATATACATTTGTCACACCCAGGAGTGGCTAATTCCTGGAAAAGAATCACTGAATAAGTAAAACAAAATTAAAGCTGTTCACCAACAGGACAATACCACTAAGTACTAAATAAATTGACTGAGGTCCCAGGAGAAAGTATATGGAAGTGACTAAGAAGCTAAGAATCCTAGAACATTAGCAACATACCTTCACACCACATTTATCTGAATGAACTAGCCTTCACAAAGATGCAGGATATGAAAGATTCAGCTAAAAGGTATTGAAACTAAAAGAATTTCAGGATATCTGGGATTTTTTTTTACTAGATTAGACAGAGCTACTGTACATACATCAAAATTACATAAATCCTCTCCATACCAACTCCTTGGTTCTCTTTCCTGCTTAATCATAATGCTTTTCTTCTAATTATTTAGGTTCCACTGGGAGTATTTCAAGAATCAGGAGAAGCTGCATCACTCTGGCTTCGAGAGTTTGATTTCTGTTAACACTTCCCTAATATCTGAATATTTTTATTTATGTATATTAATTGTACTTCTCCCAATCCACCCCATCTCACTCCCCATTACTGCTCTGCCCAACTATTTAAAACTCTAGAGTTAGAGAAGTACTTTAAATTGATATCCTTCAGCGAGCACAATCCTGAAAGGTATTGAGAGCCTTCCACACTTTGCAGGATTGGGCTCAGAATGAGGAACAGATTAAGAACAGTAAAAGCAATTTGTTTTCATCCACAACCAAACCAGAGATCAAACCACCTGTGAAGTCTTGCTGAGAGTATTTTTAACTTCTAAAATACTTGATCCTGTTCCAATATTCTCCCTAATCCATAGCATACTCACTTCTATGTCTCTACTAATCCAGGCTTCAAAGTTTTGCTCTGGTTTATTAAAAACTGTTCCCCCTCCCCATAGTTTTAAAAGAAAACTCTCTGTGTTTGATGTTTTACGAATAGCCTTTTGATATGTATATTACTAGCCAAAATTACTCCTTGTCTTCCCTGACCCAAACTATATAGTCTTTCAAAGACCAACTGTAAGGATTCTGTTCCAGGTTTTTCTTCCAAAAGGTAATCATTATGCAGATGCAATACAAGTCTATGCACATAAGTGATTTTTAAATAACATTCAAAGGTAAGAATGTTTTAAGCGCCCTTATTTCAATTCCTGCAGCTGCATACATTGGGGCAATGACTCCACTGCAGGCTTCCTCACAGCATATTGCCAGTGTGAAATCTTGTCCTGCTTTATAATTATTCTCAGTAGGTGAAGCACACTCTGAGCAATTGTCAACCACTAATTCTTTTCCAGTGGCAACACAGCCACTAAAAACTATGGCCAACTCACATACAGTACTTCTCACTTCTTTAGAATTGTTTTATACTCACTAATTTCATGTGACGTTTTCCAAGTAACTAAATAACCAGCGTCAATTAAATTTTGCTTATATTTTCAATTAGAAAATAAAGTGAAATTTTTAAGTGAATATTTGAGGCCAAAACTTTCTAAACTGAGGTAGCTGAATTAGGCTCCTAAATCCATATCTAGCCACCAATCCAAAAGTAGCTTCATTTGCAAAACTGCCAAGCATCCATAAATTCCACTGAAGTCAATGGAAGTTGCAGGCACTCAATTGCTTTAAAGTCTAGCCACTTCCATTTCTAGGCATCTCAAGAGATGTATGGGCCAAATTTTAGGCATAAAACTTTCACAGTTCTGGTCTCAAACTTTACAGTAATTATGCAAGTGAACTAAAATGTCTGTATGCTTTATTTTTTTATAAAAACTGCCTTTGAGTTCCAAACATGTGCTTCTTGCAAATAAACACATTGAAAGTACATAATCTCTCTGCTTTTTGCTTTCAAAAATGGGCAATATTGGCAAGATAGGGAAATAGTTTGGGAAGTCCAGTGATGCTGCAAGTCAATGCATTCCCTTAGCAGCCTGCAGCAGAAATTAAAGTTGTCCCCAACATATGTCCTAAAGGAAGTTAGTGGTGGTACTACACATGACCTGATTCACTACCACAAAACCAAAGAAGAGGGAAATCATTTTGACCTATAGCAACAGGACGTTATCGCACTGAAACTAGAAAAAAATGTATTAACAAAATACATGGATCGTCCAACAATCTGCACTTAATCTAAGGAAGTCAAGTGAAAGGTTAAAAATGAAATGGTAATTTCTTCTTCATTAAGCACTTCCTGAATAATATGGGCAAGCCCAATATGAAGGAACCCCTAAAACTGCTCATGTAGAAGACACAACCCAGAACATTAGAATTATAAATACTTACTTTAAAACACAGATCTGATCATCTGGTTTTGGAGGCAAAAATTTGCCAAGACAGGCTTGATGACTCTGATAACTTCTTGAGACGATTTTGTTCTTGTTAGAGATCAGTCTTCAAGGATAAAAGGTTAAATTCAAAGGTTCACAAGTTAATAGCCACTCTGCTCTACTTGTTAGACAGAAGTATTAGCAATACTCAAATTTCACCCTATAACAACGGTACTTCATAGCTCCAGCAAGTGGAAAGTCCAGGAAAGAAGCTGTTGTATGGCAAAGATGCTGTGATCAAAACTATTCTGTTGAATAAAATGTCATCAATCCAAAGATCTGAAGAAGATGGTGACGAAGAGGTATGATTATCCATACATCTACCTGCTAATCAAAATGGCTCGTTGCTATCTTTCATTTTTGGCAGCTAAACATTCAAGAAGATTATAGATCTGATGTGTTGGAAATAGGTTAAGACTGAAGGTATGGGATGATTGAGTTGGTGTTCATCCTGGTCCTGCTTTGAGCAGGGGATTGGACTAGATGACCTCCTGAGGTCTCTTCCAACCCTAATATTCTATGAAGGTAAAAGGGTAACACAGATCAAGATGTCTGAGATCCACTCGGGCTGTTTCAGAATATAGATTTAAAACTTGTTTGCTTCATTTGGCTTTCTCCAGTAGAATTCCTCTGAAATGTGAGAGATTTGATCTTTCTCAAGCCAACTCCAAGTTTCTCTTAAGCTTGACGGGCCAATTTAAGAGTCATTAAAACTTCTTATTCAGAGAATTAAGAGACCAATTTATTTGCTTACTCTGACCATCTATTGCAACTCCTCTAGAGCCAATTAGATCTGCCATGCATCAGAATCGTGTAAAATGAAGGCAGGCTGGTCACTTGCTGCTTTAACTTGCCATTTCTCTGTGGCTCTTACCTTCCCACAAAAAACAGAACACAGAGGCATGCACAGGAATTTAAATTTGACTGCTTTTAGAGGGGCATGTTCTGTGTCCCCAGGGCCGGAGGAATCCTGTACCCCCACCGATTACTGGGGGGGGAAGGGGGATATGCCTCTGCTCCCTGCCCCCATGCATGCCCCCTGAAAAAAACATATGTATTCAGTATAGCAATAGAAGCTAGAACTCCTGTGCTGTTATCTGAGTGCCTCACTGTGAGGCTCTGGGATGTGCAGGCCTCTTTGAATATCCCTTATTCCATGTGTAACAAGGGAATTGTTAACACTGGAGGGGATACCAGGAAATTATTTGTACAACTAGGTGGATCCCCAGCCAGCTGTTATGACAGATTCTGCTCCTTCACCTTGATTTGGTCCCTGGCTTCTGACTTTGGCTTTGACCCTTGGCCTGGTTCCTGGTTTCTGATTCCAGTTCTGACCTGTGGTTCTCTAGGGCTCAGTCTGGCACCACCCACTAGTCCTGACTGCCCACACCCCAGCTGTGACAGTTAATAATTTCAAAAGTACTGACAAATCGCTGTTTAATACTGTTTAATATATAATACTATTCATTGTTTAATCATTTAAATTTAAATAACTTCTACCATGTTTTAAGTGAAAGCAAATAGTTTGCTAATTACAGGCAGTACACCTATTTAGTATTAAAACGTTTTAGAAGCTTTGAATTAATTTACATGTTTGCTAGCTAAAGAATACTTCTGAATACTATTTGTGCAAGTGGATAGAATATAAATAGGATTTTTCTTGTTGAACTTGCTTACCTTATTGATAGATGGTTTAATAAAACATTTTCATACTAATTCTGACGAGATCATACTATAGTTTAGTTACTTTGCAATAAGAGGTTTGTGTTCTGCACTTGTATAGACATAGCAAGGAATACAAAGTTAAGCACTGATTAGAATATGTTGTTTAAACAAGACCTTGTATTGAAGTAGCATGGAGAATGCCAATGTTGGGGGGGTGGGGTTAGGGGGAATTAGCATAGATTTCCACTTCCAAAAATACTGTTCAAGTTAAATTTATCAGAAGCTAATCTTGATAGATTCTTAACTATAAATGAATATCACAGAATCAACTCAATATGGAGGATAATCTCATAGTATTTATAGATTTTTCCTATAATTTAGGTCCTGTCCTTGGGCCACTAGAGCACTCTGCCTTTCATCCTGCCATTTCATGTAGTTACAAAATATTGTTGTCTGTGAAATGCAAGTAAAAATTAGAATACACACCCAGGTTGTTAACAGAAACTTTCATGCACATTCAGCTACCTATATTATTTTTTGTCATGTCACTGTTTGTACAGGTTGCAGATAAACTGCTTGTTATGCCATCATGGTCCACTAAACTTATCAAGATCAGAATGATCTATAAGAATAGCTACACAGACAGAATATTTGGCATACTAAACTACCATCTACTATTCTAAACTAACAATGTGACAAAAACAGAAATCAGATCTCTTTCTGATCTCTCTAACCATCAAATTAGATTTTTTGCTTTGAACACAGAGTGAGTTAAATCCCCAGAGTTCTTTAGAGGGTTGTTACACAAGAACACCTTTCTCGCTAAATACAATGAAGTTCTGAATTCTATCACCATTTGCTGAATCTTTGTCAAACATGTTTTAACTATTGGCAATGCTCTGAATTTGTCTTAGATGAATTTCGCTGGGAACAGTGGGAGTTTGGCAAGAAAAACAAAACTCAGAGTGAATGCCAGAAGGGATCCAGTTCTCAGGCCCTTGCAAATAAATTAGGCTATAGCGCCTCCCAGTGTACAGCTACTAATATCTGAAGTTCAAACAAAAATGGTAAAGTAGAGAACTGATTTTGGACATGGAACAAATAATAGTTTAGGAAGTCAGTACAGATATAGCAGAGCCTCCCCTTTAAGTGCTTTTTTGTTTTACTTTAATTGAGTACAATTAGACAACTGACTACAAGCAGCAAAGCTCTTTGGGGGCAGTGACTCTCTTTTTGGTCTGTATATGTACAGTGCCAAACACAACAAGATCCTGGTCCATAACTGTATCTCCTAGATGGTACTGCAATAAAACAACAATAATTCAACAGATGCATAATCTGGTGTGATTACAGCAAGTGTTTTAAAATTAGTTATATAAATGTCCTTGAGCCAAATCCTTTTGAAGTCAGGGGGAATTTTCTATTGGCTTTACTGGGCTTTTAAATCAGTCCCTAATGGATGTGTGTCTTAGGGTATGTCTATATAGCAGTTAGATACCTGTCGCTGGCCCATGCCAGCTGACTTTGGCTCACAGGCCTCGGGCTAAGGGGCTGTTTAACTGCAGTGCGGACACCCAGGCTTGGGCTCTCCCACATCACAGGGTCCCAGAGCCCAGGCCCTACTCTGAGCCCAAACATCTACACCACAGTTAAACAGCCCCTTAAGCCGAGCCCCATAAGCTCGAGTCAATTAGCATGAGTCAGCCGCGGGTTTTTAATTGCAGTGTAGATATACTCTCAGAGTCTAATCCTTAGAGGTGCTGCACACAACTCTCAGTAAAAGCAAGGGAATGGATTCCAATATGTTTTTCCCAAGTCAGTATCACAAAGCTCATATCTATATATCCAGAGCAGGCAAGATTTTCAAAAATGGGAAGCAGAAGTTAAATGCCTACATCCGCAGTTAGGGTACAATTTTTTGAAAATCTTGGCAATCAATAATATTAAGCTATCAATTAATACCTATTAATCTTCTCCCTCAGCAGAAGTAGTAGTATCCCGTTTCTGCATTACACACTGAATCCAGATTTTACCCAGGGGCCCAAGTTCAACATGATCAACATTTTTCAGTTCTTGGATACATCATATGTTCAGGATATACCACTGGAAAACAGCTAAAAATCAATCAATAGAATCCACTGTTGAATTTCACTGCAAGAGAGATGCGGGTGTACTGTCTTGCATTCTCTTTTTAAAATCAGCATTATTTCCTCCAGCTGCTTAGAAAGGACTATGATTATTAAGCGATGTACAACTTTGCTAAGACTGGCTTGGGGTGTGTGATTTATGAAAAGGGTCAAATCTTTAAAACTGAAGTCAGTCAGTCAAAAATGAACCAAGTTAAAAACCTTGATTTGCCCATTTGAATAGCATAATGTGAACCACAGTTTTAGCTACAAAGCACAGCATTATATATATTTTGTTGAAATAACTGTCCTTAAAATTGTCACACTTTAGCTCCATACTGAAGGTTAATACAAAACACATTAGTTTCATAGTAGTTACCATCTCATTGTTTTTTTATTAGATTAACCTGTTTTACCCTCTTGACTAGTTCCCCATATGTTATTCTAGTTTTGTGTAGTAGGCTGGATATGGTAATCCACAGTGTAGGAGCTTTACTCCCACAGCAGGGAGTTCATCTGGTGAAGGATCTCTGGTCTGCACTCCATTTTTCATGCTGTCTAAAGTGCATGTAAGAGCAAGAAGCAGAGTACTCCCCGCTCGGTCTGATACACCCACCTCAAGAAGAGCAGAGTTCTAATTCACTTTAAACAGTGAACCTTGCTGTATTAAAAAAGAATAAACAGTGCTCCTACACCAGTGGTGGACAACCTGTGGCCCATCAGGGTAATCTGATTGCGGGCCGTGAGACATTTTGCTGACGTTGACTGTCTGCCGGCATGGCCCCCTGCAGCTCCCAGTGGCTGCAGTTCGCCATTCCCGGCCAATGGGAACTGCGGGAAGTGGTGGGCTGCAGGGAAGTGCTGGCCGCTGCTTCCCGCAGCTCCCATTGGCTGGAAACAGAGAACCGCGGCCACTAGGAGCCGGGGGACTGTGCCGGCGGATGGTCAACGTCAGCAAAATGTCTCACGACCTGCAATCAGATTACCCTGATTGGCTGCATGTGGCCCGCAGGTTGCCCACCACTGTCCTATGCCATATGGCTGGGGAGGCCACCACAGGAGGAGTGGGGGAGAGAAAAATCAGGGAAAAGGACAAAAACCAAAGAGGAAAGAAGGAACATAGAAAGATAAGGCATGAGGAGAAACAGAGACAGTGATGCAGATTTAGGCCACCAATTCAGTAAAGTATCCCTATTTAGGAGACTATTTAAGCATGAGCTGAACTGGAGAGAGAGAGAGAGAGCGCAGAGGAGAAGGTGAAAGAGTGAATACGTGAAGAAAAAGATGGGAAGGGGAAGACAGAACTCAGAATAAAGGAGAGGACAGAGTGATACAATGGAGAAGAGAGTAGCTGGTCACTCAGGAGATCCCAACTACAAACTAAACACCAAAATTTCTATTTTCCACCTTTGTAGTAACTAGGGTTTCTTTTTCTTTTTTTTTTTTTTTAAAGTAAGGTTTGGTGAAAAGGCAAATGGAAGAGCTTGATTCAGTTTTTTGTCCATCGGAAGAATAGCAAGTCAATATGATGAAATAGTTCCCCTAAACTAGCTAAGGAGAGCAAAAGTTAAAATGAAACAGGTTACTTACCGCTGTTGGATCTTTTAGGTGAAGTTGTGTTGCTGTCACTTGTTTTAAGCCACCTGGATAACTAAAAAAACACCCAAAGAACATATTTAATAATTAAGACAGTGAAACAAAATAAAAAAGACAGTGATTTTTTTTCTAATACAATGTTTGATTCTGTAAACACTTTTTTTCATTATTACTCACTGTTGAATTATATTTGTAACACGTTACCTGCGTATTATAAATTTTACATAAATGGCTTTCATGGACACAAGCAGATCAGTACACAAGGCTGAAAGGTTTGAACTAAAAAAAATATTGCCAGCTGATCACAGCGAGGCAGGTGGCAAGTTACATCATGCGCAAGCTATTATCCCAACAAACAGCTTATCATTATCATTACTTTGCCCTCTGCTCCCTAATCCCATTTACCTATATTGTAAGCTTTATGGGGGAAGATGTTGTGTTTACTGCTGTTATAAATCTTATCGGGTCCTACAAATTTGGTATTTTTTCCAACTACTGATCTGAACTTTGGATCTGGTCCAAAATCTATTGAAGTCAATGGGGGACTTTCCATTACTTCAATGGATCAGCTCCAACTTCATAAAACCTTAAGAACTGAAAATATCAGTACTGTCAGTATATGGAATACATTTAGAATATTCACTTAAAACTGCAGTTATCTGAATACTACTATAATTCCCTCCCTCTACTAACACCCTCAACTCCACTTTTATGTTTTCCATACAATTATTCAGATTTTCAGAATAGATCTATTTTAATAATTAGAGATAAACCAACTAATGTGGTCATGTTCGAAACAAGGGAGCAACTGTTCCTATTTGCTTTGACTGACTGATTAGAATTCCACCCAGAAACAAATTATTCCTGCCAGTACTAAATACAGAAGCTTGGGAAATAACCACTATTGACAGCTTATATATCAATTTTGTCTCCATAGTACCTCATGTCTTAAAAGTTTTCTCAGTGATTTTTAGAGAGATTTAAATCACACAGATGTAATTCTGTAACATCAAAATGCATTCTTTATCTTTATTCAGTTAAACCTTTTGCATTGGAAAATGATCTTGATCTTGCTATTTGCCCTTTGGTATAATAACGTAACTTAAGAGGACTTCTGCACTGCTCTTAAATTGTTGTTTTTTGTTTAGTTGGCTTTTTTAGTGTTTTACAAAACAAAATCCCTTTTGCTATTTAATTAAAATGATATTCCTGTTCTTGGCTTCACCTCCATCCAGTAAGATTGTTTTGCTAGGCAAATTTAACTTATGCCTTCTTCTGACGTCTTGTATCTCAGATGATTTCCCTAGCAATAGATATTGTGCCAGGGTGGACAGAGAAATTTAACAGAACATAAGATTTATGACACACAAAAGGAATTTCCTTTGAATTCACATTTTCTAGTTAGTGAATTTACTTAAAAGCAAAATGGATTTCAGCATCAATCTCTACTACTAACTTCTTTGAGCATTTACTATCAAATCATGGACCACTTACCCTGTGTGAGAAGAATATACTTTCTGTTCCCATTTGTTACCAGAAAATGCAATGTGTCTCGTATTTATTATGACAACATGATCTCCACAGTCACCTAGATTATAAAGGATAGAAATTTCAATAGGAGATATCACAAGGGAAATACAAAAGTCCTCACAAAATTACTCACAGAAACAGAGCAAATATCACATTATAATGTCTCAAATGAAACAATCACTGAAAAGCATCACCTTTAAAATAAAAATCTAGCCATAAATAGAGAATTTATTTACTTTTTTCATTATCACCACCACCATGTTAAATGCTGGGTGAATACATTTTTTTTTTAAACCAGCGTGGGTAGTTTAAGTCAATGCAAGTTGCATGAGTAAGATCTGCATGTCTTAAGTCACTGGGTAACATTTTATTTTATTCAATACACTATATGTTTGCTCTACACTACCAAAAGTCAATGTGAACAAATTAAACACAAACTGAAGATAAATCTTTAAAGCAGAATTTAAATTAATTTCAGATTTCTAAAACAATTTTTCATATTAAACAATTTCATAATGAACAATTTTTCATAATACTGAATTTTGGACTAGAAAAATATTAATATGAAACAATCTTAGGACCTAAAGCTAAAATATATATTGGAAACTAAAAGAAAGATTTAACGTCATTAGCTTTGTGCTAGACTGAAGCATTTGTACTAAAAATCAGGTAGAGCTGAGTGTTACAATGTAGAATCATAGAGCTGGAAGGGACGTCAAGAGGTCATCTAGTCCAGTCCCCTGCACTCGTGGCAGGACTAAGTATTATAACATACACAAATGGGTGCAATATGAAAATTTTCCTGCTATATAGAGAGCATCCCTCCCATCTATAGGTACCAAAATGAAAAAACAAACAAACCTGTATTCTATTACTAAACATACTTTTCAAGCATTAGAAATTTTGACAGATCTTCCAAATTAAATAAAATGTGACTAATTTGTTTTTTTTACTAAATTCCAACATGTATAAAATAACTGTGAAACAAGTGCAAGTTTTCTAAAAAATATATATACATCCTCTTGATGAGTCATTACTATTCCATTAATTCAGATCTCTGGAAGATCATTCACCTGGAATTCATTTCCATATTGAGATTTAACCAGTTAGTCTAAGTGCCATATTAACGTATAATAAAAATGTAATTAATATTTGAAGAAACTGATAATGCAAAACAAACATTGTTGTGGGGGAAGATCTCCCAAAGGTATAATCCTTACTACATACATCCAGAAAATCTATGTGACATTTCATTGCTGACTGATCACTTTTACAAGTATTGTCTATCTACACAAAATATGGAAGGCAGGTGAATTCTGAGGAAATCTGGTATAATTTGTAGGTTTTTGGGAGGAAAAATGGATTTAAGATAATTTTTAGCAATTATTCTTCAAAATTGAAAGTTTATGCACCAGCAGTTGCTGATGGAGAAAATCTTTGACATCAGCAGCTACATTTTTCTGTCAGATTTTATCCTAAAATGCTGATGGTTTCATGTGCTGTCTGATCTCACAAACTAAACAGGATCATTAGGCGATTCAATAATTGTCAGTCTACCATTTGAGCCAATATTGAACCAATGCTCCAGTATGTTACTGGAGGTGCCAACCTTTGGATTAGAGATTAAAAATCCAAAGAAAAAATTTATTAGAGTAGACATAATAACCCAATTTGTAATTTGTTTATTTATTTGTTTAAGGTCTTGATTATGACAGAAGTTGCTTTAAAAAACAAACAAATCTAAAATCAGTTTAAAGCTGATTTTGTTCAGTGAAAAATCCTGTGTGAACACACAAACTGGTTTAAAACTGGCCTATATGTGTTTAGCTTACATGATAGCATAAACAGATTTAAATAGAATTAACATTGTTCACACATCACACCTTTAGTTAAACCAGTGCAACTCTGTGGAAAGACCAAGCCCATACATATCTCAGGAATCCCTTGCGCTTTCAGTTGGACACAGTATTCTTTGCTTCTTGTCTTTAAATAGTATGCACTGTTCCTGTAACACTTCAGAGGTGGCCTCATTCAACAGTGTTAAAAAGGGAAAACAGTACTGTATGCACAATTAAGCTCAATATTTGTTCATAGCTCCTGCAGCGTAGACCCAATGAACTGTATTGGAGTAAAAATGTTTTCTGGCTGTTCTCATGATATATCGATTTGTCATATTTTAAGTTTTTTTAATTAATATTTCTTAATAAACATACACACACACAGACCCCAAAGAAAAGACCAAGACCTTAATCTTCATTAATTACTTAGGTTTTTCTTCTTTATTTAATAAAGTGCCTGACATCTGCCTAGCATCACGAGTCAGTCTGCCACTTATTAGCTTACAAAACTAACAACCTACATGCCAAACTTTGTGTTCATTTTCAGATGATAAGTCTTAACTCTTTCTCCTAACCATTATAAGTACCAAACATTACAAACTGAAGGAATTCCTGAAGTTTTCACCCTAAAGGCTGATCAGCATTTTATTGCAAGGGGTGAAGAATAATTATCCACATTAAGGTAGTTGTGCTGAGCTCCAACACAGTAAATTACCAAGTGCATTTTGGTTTCCTTTAATTGCTTTTGTTAGATTTATTTAATCTTCTAAGAAGTTTTAATAACAATTAAGTATCAATGTTTAACTTCAATTGAGGGAACAAAAGTACAGTGAATATGATCAATATTCTTATGATATTGAATGCTTGGTGTAATGTGTGTGGTATAATTTTATCTAAAATTTTGAAATTTGCGGAAAAAGTATACCACTGTTCACGGCTTAAATGCAAGATAAGTTTACATGAAATCAAATTTCTTCCCTCCCTCTGAGTTGGAATTCAGTTCAGTATATTTGGAAAAACAAACAAATAAACAGAAGAGTTTTATTGAACAGAAGCATTACACAGAAAATTCAGTTTTAGTCCATTTAAAATATTGAAATCTCAGAGTTCTGAGAACTATGTTAATAATTTAAAAAACAATAGTCTGCACTTCCAGCATCACGAAGCAATAAACAATGCAAAATGGAAATCCATACGGACACTGCTCTTTTACAGATTACTTATCTCTCACCCGCACTAGCCTCCAGAAACAACACAATCACATTAAAAAACTAACAGTGTTCAAGACACTACATCAAAAGCTATTTAAATAATAAATGAATGTATTAAATACAGTATCCTGTGTGCAATACTGTATAAGTGGTGCTTTACAGATTAAAAGTACTGTTATTTTATTAAAAAGATTTTAACCTGTTTCATCAGAAGCAGCAAACCAAATAAAATCCTTCTGGAAACAACCTTTCTTCCCTGCCCAGAAGTTAAAAATTGAATGAATGTGAAGTTGAATGATCTTTTGCAGTGAATGATCAAAAACATTAATTTTCAGGGAAGTTTGGTCTCAAGTGACATCTTGTGGATAAAAGATGTTTTGCAGTTTTAAAATTCACATTATTCAAATCACTTCTACAATCGCATTGTAAGTTATACTTTCTGCTATGAAAAATAATAACTAATCTAAATTTTCACATGAAAATTAATTGTGAAACAATGTATACCCAGCTTCAACCAATATTAGATTCGTTATTTCAAAGACAATATCAACAAACTATAGCAATACAGATAAGGTTTTGGAACACAGGGTTTTCAACTCAAAAGATTCATATTTAATAAAAGACTCTGAACTTAGCGCGCACACAAGGTTGAAAGTGTCAGTGTTTCTTTTAGCCTTACTAAATCTTTGTGATAATTTGCACAAGGGCCATGGAAAGATTTTCAATGTCACATTCTCAGCATTGTGGACAGGGACCATCTTTTTGTACAACTACCTGGCACAATCGGGTCTCAATCCATGACTATGGCTCATAAGTGCTATAGTAACAGAAATAAACAGTAATGCCTGTATAGCAGATTAGCCAGCCTGTTTGGAAGGGAGACAAATCTTTTGGTTTAAATTAAAATAGATATTTGAAATTTATTTAAAAAAAGAGATGAGAAACATTTTATTCGTATATTTTGAAAATTCTGCTTGAAAAGGAAGTAGCTTTTAATGAACAATTTTGTCATGTGTTTTACGTAAAGGGACAACCAATTTGATGTATTTTAATGTCAATTTAAAAAAAAAAAGTTAAAAAGTAGTGTCAGTTACTGTACTTGCCCCTATGCTCACTTTCACATTATTTTGGTTTCACAATAATATTTTGCTATTTGTTAAAACGTTTCTCTCTCTGTTATGATAACTGCACAGTTATATACTTAAAACAATGATGCCAAACCACAAGCAGCCATATTGTGTTGTCAAATGCACAAACTAAAAATTAAAAAAATAAATATTTGTTGTTCTAATCTCTTTTAGCATTGTAAGGTATAATCACAATAGATTTTAGACAAAATTTATATAAGAAGATTCCAGGAGCGTCACTATGTGTGTCACTCCAAAGCCTAAAACATCTGTAGAGGCAGCATAAAGCGATGGAAACAGCTACAGCATAATTGAGGGCTCTTTTTGTCCAGAATATCACCAGGCTGAATCATCACCAAGTTTTGCTGACTGTTACCATCCAATTTTTAAGTTCTTAGCTGTTCTTACTTTTTGAATTATACCCATGAGATATAGCTACAGTAAAGCCTGGTCTATACTACAAAGGTAGGTTGACGTAAGCCACCCTACGTTGACGTAATTGTGCACAAGTCTACAATTAAATTTATCTCCCACAGATGTAAAGTGGCCCATTATGACGGCATACAACACCAGCTCCCTGAGTGGCACTGAACCATGGTCTATGTATGGAGGTTGATGTAGCATGAGTGTAGATGCTGTGTTACCTGTGCGTTACCCTAACAGTCCTCAAGCAGCTGTCCCACAATGCCCAACACGGACCACTCTGGTCACAATTGTTAACTCCACTATCTAGGGATCACGCATTTCAGAAGCCCCCTACTCTGCCTTTAAAACCCCTGCGAATTTTTGAAATGCCTTTTCCTCGTTGCCCAGCTTGGTGAGCACACCTCTATCTGCTTTGTTCATGTGTGCAACGGCCCAGCTGATTATGTCGGCTACATGCTCTGGACACACACCTGCCTGGAGCAGAGAGAAGATATTGAATCTCCTGGGCCTGTAGGGAGAAGAGGATGTGCAGGCACAGCTCCGAACCAGCCATAGAAACATTGACATCTATCAGCAGATTGCTCAGGAGATGCAGTAGAAGGCGTACGACAGGGACCAGCAGTAGTGCTGCGTGAAAGCCACAGAAATGCAGCACACAAACCAGGATGTCAGAGAGGCCAACGATCAATGTGGTGCTGACCCGCAGACCATCCACTTTTACGAAGAGCTACATGCCATACTTGGCAGAGACCCTACCACCATGCTGCACACCACGTGGATACCTGTGAGGAGCTCCAGTCACAGGCTGCTGCTGTGAACAATGAGGAGGTGGATGAGGAATATGGGAGACAGGTGTTGGAGGGTTCAGCTGTGCTGTGCGTCAGGAACTGTTGTTGATATCACTGCAGTCCAGCCAGTCCCTGCAATCGAGCATGGGCAAGCACAGTACAGAGGAAAGAACTTTGGGTAAATGTGTAAATAAATTTCCAATTACAGTGATGGCACCCCAAAATTAGCAGGACACAGCTATTGACTTTTCATTAATTTATTCATACTACAAGAAGTAGCGGTACAACAAAGAGAGGTAAAGTTGCTATCTGCTCTTCATTCTCCTCAAGAGTAAGGTGGGGTGGGGGCCATGTGGAGCAGTTTGTTTATGTACACAGGGATGTACCTTGAATCCTCCTGAGAGATCTCGATGAAACTTCCATGGAGGTACTCAGCAATCCTTTCCCAAAGGTTTCTAGGCTTTGGCAACCTTATTTCTTCCTCTGCAATGGGCCACTTTCCCATGCCAGTCGGTGGTTGTCATAAATATAAAGGGAAAGGTAAACACCTTTAAATCCCTCCTGGCCAGAGGAAAAACCCTTTCACCTGTAAAGGGTTAAGAAGCTAAGATAACCTCACTGGCACCTGACCAAAATGTCCAATGAGGAGACAAGATGCTTTCAAAGCTGGAGGGGGGAGAAACAAAGGTTCTCTCTGTCTGTGTGTTGCTTTTGCTGGGACCAGAGCAGGAATGCAGGTCAGAACTCCTGTAAAGAGTTAGCACCAATCTAGTTAGATATGCATTAGATTCTGTTTTGTTTAAATGGCTGATGAAATAAGTTGTGCTGAATGGAATGGATATTCCTGTTTTTATGTCTTTTTGTAACTTAAGGTTTTGCCTAGAGGGATTCTCTATGTTTTGAATCTGATTACCCTGTAAGGTATTTACCATCCTGATTCTACAGAGGTGATTCTTTTACTTTTTCTTCAATTAAAACTCTTCTTTTAAGAACCTGATTGCTTTTCACTGTTCTTAAGATCCAAGGGTTTGGGTCTGTGTTCACCTATGCAAATTGGTGAGGATTTTTATCAAGCCTTCCCCACGAAAAGGGGTGTAGGGTTTGGGAGGATTTTGGGGGGGAAGACTTTTCCAGGAGGGCTCTTTCCCTCTTATATATTTGTTAGATGCTTGGTGGTGGCAGCAATAAAGGGCAAAAAGTAAAATAGTTTGTACCTTGGGGAAGTTTTAACCTAAGCTGGTAAAAATAAGCGTAGGGGTTTTTTCATGCAGGTCCCCACATCTGTACCCTAGAGTTCAGAGTGGGGAAGGAACCTTGACAGTGATTACTTTGGCAGGCACCATTGCTGTAAACAGGATAGTGGCATATGGTTCCAGGTGACTTCGGGATGCTACAGCAGCTGTGCTTTCTCTGCATTTGTTACCTTAAGGAGTGAGATATCAGCTAAAAATCACCACCTCCTGTGGAAAATGGTGCCGTTATTCAGTGCCAGTGCACTATACTCAGTTTCATGCAACCGAGCAACTCCCTCCTTGTTTTCCTCACCCCTGGCAGGTCATACTCACAATGGCTTGAGCTGAGAGTGGCAGTGGGCACAAGCACTCCAAAGCAGAAGTGTCAATAAACACAAACACTTCAGGAGAGCAACAGAAAGGGGGTGGACAGGAAGTTCTGAATCTTAAATTTCGCTTTCCATTCCTACTATACTGACAATAGTACCTCTGTGTGTTTTATCTGTAGCTGAGGCTGATGCAGCCTTGAGGGATTCCCCCTGCACACCAGCGGAATGACTGACCCATATAAGGAAGAGGAAAAAAAGAGGACGCGGAAGGACATGTTCTGTGAGATCCTGCAAGCCAGTGCTGCATCAGACCTTGAACAGAGGACCTGGAGGGTGAATATTGCAGACCGAAAGGAGAAGGAAAGTGCAACAGGAGAAAGACGCAGGAAAAGGAGAGGGAGATGCACCAGGAAAGGCAGCCAACTCAGATGCTGCAGACTCTTGTGGATCTCCAGGTTCAACAATCCAGGGCTCAACGCCCTTTGCCCTCTGTGGAGAACTGAAGCACAGCGCCTCCCTATACCTCCCTCAGCTTTCCTCATGGCCTGCACACCTACTCCTACCCATGTAAACCAGGGAAAGGCCTGGACAACCACAGCTTCACTTACACTGATCTGTGAGAGCCTCGGCTGATGTATGTGTAGCTACAAAGGACATCAATGTTCCTTCCTCTTCTTTACTAAGGTTCCTAAATTTTTTTAAGTTAAAGCTGAAGAACTTAAGTGTTTTTTTTTTTTGAGCTGTTTTCATAAGTGAAAGTTTTGTTTTGAAAGTTATTCATCTTTATTAGTTTACAACACATGGTGTATAATGCCTGCTGGCAGTGAAAGTAGTGGTCTGGTATACTCACAACCAATAGGATCAGTGCCAAACAGTGTAGTCATAACTGTACAGGAAGCATCCCAGCTTGCACTGTCAAGTGATATATGCACAGATATGCAGCAAGCACGACAATTCTGAAACAAGACCCAAACTGCGACACCAGGTTGAGCACAGTACACTACAGCACATTCCTGGGGCTCACTGCTTTTTCAAAGCCTCTCTAAGGCACACAGCTCATCTGATAGCTGTTCAAACTCAGCAGACAGCCATTCTACCTTCACACCCACAGCAAAGTTTCCCCCTTTGTTTCACAAATATTATGCAGGACACAACAGGCAGCTATAACCATTGAGATATTTTTTGCACTGAGATCCAATCTGGTGAGTAAACACCACCAGCATCCTTTCAATCTACCAAAAGCACATTCAACTGTCATTTGTGTCAGCTGAGCCTGTATTTGAATCTTTCCTTGGTTCTATCAAGATGGCTCGGGTACAGGTTCAAGAGACAGGGTAGGCAGGATCCCTATTAGCATTTCAAGATCGCCAATGGTAATCCATGGTCAGAAAAGAAGGCTCCTTCTTGTAGCTTTCTGAAGAGTACTGTGTCCTTAAATATGCAAGCAGCATGCACCTTTCCTGACCAACCAGTGAAGCATCACCGGTGATCCATCAGAGCTTGCATAACCATGTAAAAATAGCCCTGTTGATGTACTCTGTAGCAAGGTGCTCTGGAGCCAAAATAAGGATGTGCGTCACATCTATTGCTCCACCTCAGCTTGGGAACCGCACAGCTGCAAAGCCATCCACTATGTTCTGCACATTGCTGAGAGTCTCAGTTCTGCGTAGCAGAAGACTATTAATGGTCCTGTACACTTGCATGGTAATGGCCCCCACAGTGGATTTTCCCACTCCAAAATGAATTCCCACTGACTGGTAGTAATCTGACATAACAAATTTCCACAGTGTGATTGTCACTTGCTTCTCCACTGTTAGCGTAGGTCTCAGTTTGGGGTCCCTGTATTAGATGGCTATGGCAAGTTCAGCACACAGATCCAAGGAACGTGGCCTTATGCATCTGAAAGTTCTGCAGTCACTGCTTGTCATCCCAAACCTGCATTACGATGGGATCCCTCCGGTTAGTGCTCATTTCTCGGTCCCAGAAGTGGCACTCCACCATTTCCAGCTACTCCATAAATGCCACCAACAACCTTGAATTGGTTCTCGCTATGTCCCACAGCAAACTGATCACCAGAAAACTGTGCTCCTTGTGGTTCTTCTTGCAGCTTTGCAAATACCAGAGGATTGTGTGTATTGCGATTGAAACGCCCATGACAATAGTGCAGAGTGGTACAGGCTCCATACTTCTGTCAGAGATGTCAGACAGTGACAAGTCCCGTGCAGGTTTGTGGGAAATTGAAAATAGGTGCAAAAATTATGGGATAGATATGATATTATGGGATGGAGAACACTGCATTATGGGAAGCTGACCCCTTGCTCCCAGTCACCCTTGCATGAGTCTTTTCTCGCCAACCATGCTTTGCCAAAACTACGCAAAAGACAATGTGCTCAACAGTGGCAGGCTGCACACTGGGATACTTACCCAGGGTACATTGCACTGTGCATCAACACAAGCGCTCCTGGTAAGTACAAGCAGCGCCAATGCAAGGAGCCAAATACGTACACGCACAAGCGATATACTAACTGTGGTGGATGTCAGGGTGGTTAAGCACTGGAATAAATTGCCTAGGGAGGTTGTGGAATCTCCATCACTGGAGATTTTTAAGAGCAGGTTAGACAAACACCTGTCAGGATGGTCTAGATTATACTTAGTCCTGCCATAAATGCAGAGGACTGGACTAGATGATCTCTCAAGGTCCCTTCCAGTCCTATGATTCTATGTATGCCAATGAAACTTGCATCAGCAAAACTTTGTAGACATGGCCTAATGCATGTATCTATACTATGCCAAGAGTCCTAGACCATTGTGATGTCAAATGTGACTCAACCAATCACCACCCCATCTACAGCTAATTTGCATACAACAATTTCATTGGTTGTAAAAGGAAGACTGCAAACTCCAGTATACCCTCCATTTGCCATCCATACAACTCAAGACAATCCCCAAAACACGTAGCCCATCAATGCCCTCACACCCTCGTTTGGCACCTGCAGAAATCCACACAACTCTCCCAGAACTACACACAAATCGACCCAACCAGCACACACAACAAAAACCACAAACATCACTCAGAAGCCTAGCATTTCTGTTCAGTCAGTGTGAAGCGATGGAAACAGGTATAAGCATGGTTTTTTGTTTACAATATCACCAGATTCGCAGTCTGTTACTATCCAGCTATTTTCTGCTTTTTTTACACACAACTTTACAAATCATACCCATGCAACAGCACAGGCTTGCAGCTACTAGTAAATTTATAATTAGGAATATATTTTAAACGTTCCACTGGAGTGGGATAAAAAAGTAAAACTTGATACACATCTGTTTAAAAAAAAAGCAAAAGCAAGTAAGAACAAAAATACTGTCTACATTAGCTCTAATTCTTCAAGTTGCTCCACATGGGCAGATCCTCTCATTGCCTGTGCAATGCCTCAATGAAGGCAATGGGAACCTTCACATAGGTGTAGGGGTTTACCCACATGGGCTCTTTGCAGAATTGGATCCTCAGACTGCACAGCATCAAGGACCTGATACAAAATCCACTGAATTCAGTAAGAGTCTCTCCATAAACTTCAGGCCCTTTGTGAAAGGCAGCTGACTGGTGACTTCAGGTGTGCCAAAATAAATATAAATTAGATTTTTAATTATATTAAGAAATGTTTTTTCTGCTGGAAGATTCAGTGGTTTAAAAGTCAAAAAGCTCCAAAGAGCATTGGTGCTCTGCCTTAGCCCACCTCTCTTCAACGAATCACATACTGGCAAAGCTCCAGACTTATCCTCATGCAGAGAGGATTGTCATTGATGGAATTGGCTTAGCATGTTAGACTCCGCTCTCCTCTTCCATTCTTTCACAGCTGACTGGCATTTGCTTCCATACATGATGCACAGTGTAGGGAATATTACTATTATTATCTGTTTTACAGAAGTTGCTCAGAGGCCTCAAACCAGATTCATGACTCCATTATGCTAGATGCAGTACAAACACACAGGAAGATACAAAATCCCTACCCAGAGAAGCTTACAGATAAACATAGTTAGGCCAGGGACCATGTGTTTATACACCATCTAGAAAAATGAGACCTATAAGTAGGGTGATCAGATGACAAGAACAAAATATTGGGACACATGGGGGGGGGGGGGGGGCAGCCACAGGCTTGCCGCCCCAAGCAAAAAAAAAAAAAAAAAGCCGGAGTGCTGCCGAAGCAAAATATCAGGACAAATGGCATCCCGACCATACATCAGTCGGGACATGGGACAAACAACTAAATATCGGGATGTCTGGTCATCCTACCTATAAGTGCTACTGCAACGTAATTGTTCAGCATTAAATAATACACAGCCTAGCTTTATACGGAAGAATAGTTCAGTGACATAAAGCCTCAGGGAGAAAAAAAATGAAGGTGGGGACAAAATGGTGAGTCTTAAAGTTTGTAAAGAATACAGAAAACACAAAAACTTAAAAAAAATATGATTAATCAAATTGAAAGGAAAGGAAACTTACAAGCAAAGGAAATCAAGCTTTCCTCAGTTTACTACAATACTTACTTAGTGCATGATACATAGGTTTATGCTTCCCCTGAAGTCTGATTACACTCACAGCTGCAAGTTTTCCGGGTGGTTGCATCTTTCCATCTATGAGATACCAGGCTCTGGCAAAGGTAGCCCATTGCTAAAGAAGATTGACAAAGTTGTAGTTAATGTAGTAAAATAAATACACTCAGCCTAAATAACTCCACAAAACCACAATCATGTTACGTATTTACAAGAAAATACATTAGATATTTTAGAGATTAACTACCATGATTTTTAACCAATATATAAATTAATTTTTAGGAAAAAAACTTTAATCACTGTTTCTAAATACTGTACAAACATTAATGTCCAATTATATTTCCCCAAGATTTTAAGAAAGGGTGGGGGAAACTGTAAAGTGCTGTATAAATTATGTTCAATAGTGATAATGCTATGAGGAAATAGCTAGACGTCTTTTCCACTTTCTGGTATTGTTTTCAAAATCTACATGTCCTCTTATAAATTATTGCTAACTAACAAGATAATAAGAGTTATAGGCCATCATAATTCTGATTGCTTTCTTTACTTTCATCGGGGGTGGGGGCTGGGAGAGGGGGGGACGGACACAATTCTAAATGGAAGAATTACAGCTCTAATCCTGCAAGCACTTCATTAGTGAAGAGCAGGATCAGCAGGAATAGTTCGGTTGACTTCCATCGGTTGACTCTACGCCTGCAAACATTTACACACTTTACTTAATCCTGCAGACACTTAGGCACCACCTACTGCACACATTTATGCAGAAGCTTAATTTTACTACTGTCCCAAGAGAGGTGCCCGATTGTTGGCAGAATCCCGGCCGAAGCGTTTGCAAGATTGAAGCCTACGTTTGTTCCTTCCTTTCTGTACCTGCCCTGTTACTTGCTGCCCTACAAAATTAGCTGCCCCACGTGGGCACGATGAGCTTTACTCCTCTCTCCAGGGAGGGGAAATACAGCAACGCGTGGAGGCTTTACCTGCAGGGAAAACTGCTAGGGAAATGCAGAGAGCCCTTCCCTTCCCTGCTCTGCAGCCCACGGCCTGCCGCCCTCCACAGGCCAGACTCATCCCCGGGAAGCGCCCCGGCCTGGAGGCCGCAGCCGGCTCTTGCGCCGTAGGGCAGGGACAACACAGCTCCTGGGGAGAGGGCCCCGCTCCCCGCCCCGCAGAGGCACCAGTCCCCGCAGAGGTGGAAAGGGAGGCACCAGGCCGAGGGCACGCAGCCAGTGAGGGGCGCAGCCCGCGCTCTCCCCTCCCCCGCTGAGAGGAGCCGCCTCAGCGGCCGGCCCGTGGGCTCCCGCGTCCCCTCACCCGGCGAGGAGCCCTGCCCGGGGCCGCGGAGGGGCCCGCTCACCTGGGCCGCCTTGGTGTAGCTAGCCATGGCGGACGAGCGGCGCGCCGGGGGAGCGGGTTCGCTGCCGGACCCGGCCCCGACTCCCGGCGGCGGCGGGAAGCGGAAGCGTTGGAGGCGGGAGAGGCCGGCGCTGGCTGCTGAGCGTCCCCCCGGGCGGAGGCGCCCGGCCGCGGCTATGGACCGGTACCTGCTGTTCGTGAGCTGGGAGGAGCGGCGAGCCCCGCGGGCCGGCGGCGCTGAGCGCGTAGCAGGTGCCGGCGAGCGGGAATCGCGGGTGGCCAGAGAGCCCCGGGGCCAGGAGCTCGCATCCCGCGGTGTCGTGCGCCGCCCGGTGCGGCTCCTCCAGGCACAGCCAGAGGGGCGTCTCTCGCCGGGGGCGGGCGCTGGTGCGGTGGGCCCCGAGTGGGTGAGCCGGCTGGGGGCCACAGGAGTCGGGGGAGGTCTGGGTACAACCAGCTGCAAGCGTTGGGGGGCGGGCGAAGGGGTGACCAGGACCCCCAGGCTCTGTGCGGGGCGACGCGTCCCTGAGAGGGGCCGTGGCATCACTTCCAGCGTTGTTCGCTGGGGTGGTCAAGACTTCGAGTCGTGGCTCGAGCGTTGTGCGTGTTTTCCCCTGCAGCGCGCATTCCTGGTGGGACGCGTCCCAGGTTTCGGGCAGGCTGAGTGTGGAGCAGTGGGCACACAAGTGCATTCATTCGCCACGCTGCCTTCCGCTCCAGGCCACCCCGGGAGCTCGGAACAGCTTGGTTTTGAGCCATCATCATTCCTTCCTAACGCTACCCTCTGCCGGGGGAGCTTGGGAACAATCCCACCGTGCAGCCGGCCAGCAAGGGAGAGGGGCGTGTTTCCTAGAGGATAAAAGAGACCTGCAAAATTGTGGCGTGAGATGTTTACATCGTGTGGTCATGTTTGCAGTGCACCGTCACACCGATGTATAGAGCGACAAATGAATTAATCTACAAATGAAAAAACAAAACCACAAAAAAGCTACTAAGTCACAAAGGGCCAGCTTCTGAGAGGTGCCCGCAACAGTTCTAGGCAACAGTTCTATGCTATCGCACATCTCAGAAGGAGGCCCTTTGTGACTTGGTAGCTTTTTTGTGGTTTTGTTTTTTCATTTGTAGATTAATTCATAGATTCTAAGGCCAGAAGGGAGCATTGTAATCGTCTAATCTGACCTCCTGTGTAACACAGTCCATAGAACTTCTCCAAAATAGTTTCTAGAGCAGATCTTTTAGAAAAACATCCAGTCTTGATTTAAAAATTGTCAGTAAGGGAGAATCCGCCCAGACCCTGGGTAAATTGTGGCAAGTTGAACTTTGTTATAGATGGGGAGGTGCAAGTTCCCATGATATTGCTCTTGTGAGTTCTCTTCCTGGCTGAATGTGTCACAACAAATTTCAGGCCTCAAAACAGGCTCTTCTTTGCATATCCTTTAAAGGCACCCTCTGCTAAACAGACGCTTGAGACTAACTGGATCTGCTGGGCTAACTAGCAAATTTTCTGGCGTTTGCAAGAAAGGAAGGAATTGTTTTTGTATTTTCTATTAATAGAAACTTGTTTTTTGCAGGTATAACTACTGCAAATGTTTATAACCTTCTGAAAGAAAATTGTAGAACCTTTATAAATGAGGATGTAAGCACATTCCCAGGTAAATATAGTGGCAAACAGCAATATAAGGCAAATGTAATTGTGGTTATTGTTGTTTAACCATGGCTTGAAAAATTATGTTCCCTGGGCAAATAGGAACGTTTGAATGAATGAATGTCATCACTCTCTGCAGAATCTGTGCTTTCATTTTTTTTTTTAAATCCACAATTAAAGTTTCTAGCCATTATATTTTTGAAGAAAATCTTCCAAATGTGAAACAAGTATAACCAATGCAGATTTAGCCAGAAAAAACTCCTGACAGCCACAGTGTCTGCTCCAGCTTGTGGCTTTCCCAAGCTACAACAGGTGTTTTCATTGCTGTTCAGAACAAGGCAGTACTGAAACTGACAAAAATAGAGTCACTTTCACTTTGCTGCTGCTTGGGAAATGGTGAAGTCTTCCCTTGACTCCCCTTGCGCAGGAAGTAGCCAGGTGATTGGGGGTAAAGTAAAATAGTAGAGACCTCCACCCATCTTTGCAGCCAGGAGGAGGAGTTGTTTCAGGGGTATGAGATGGAACAGAGAGGATTCTTTTTCTCTCTTCTAGCAATTGATTTAGGGGATTTAATGTGTTTTAGAAACCTTTGGGCAGGAAACTGAAATGAAAGCTAGGACCTTAAAACAATGTCCTGGGATAGCACTCTGACAGGAACCCCAGCATTTTCCTCGCCTTGCCCAGCAGCTTAATGGAGGGAAGGGGGAGCGGGCTGATTCAGACTTGGGCATTGCCATGGACAGTCACATTTCCTTCTCCCACCTATTTTCCATATTTTTCTCTGGCTAATAGGCTTAGTTCTCTAGATATTAGGCATCTGTAGAATTTCCAGGCCTTATGGATGAGTGTGGGCAGGAGAAAGAGGTGGAAGGACTGATGGGATAAGTTGAAAAGGAGAAGTAAAGTACATAGTGAGATTTTTGTTGTGAGACACTATATAGGGAAAATGAGAGAGAGGCAGACACAAAAGGTGGGTGGATGGAGAAAAGGGGAAATGGATGCAGAGGACAACTCAAGAAAAGATCATGATTTATCATAGGAAAGAAAGAAGAAAGCAACTGGAGTGAAGCTAGGAAGAGAAAGAGGGGATAACACATGCAAGAGAGTTGTAATAATTTCCAAAGAGCTTGTCAAACTGTCCAGCTGTCAGTATTTTCACTAACTAGTATTTGAGCAAATTCCAGTGAAACATGTTGAATAATATAGTCAAATTATTTTTCTGCTTTTTCAGTAAAACCAAGTTGTAAGCTACATCATAAAAAAGTATTAAATAGAACACTGACAATATTATAGTTAAATACAGTACACACTATCTGTTTTATTCCTTCACTTGAAAAGGTAAAGCTTGTCTGTGTGTGAAACAGTACTTTCTTGGGAGTCAGAGACTGTGGAAACAGCTTCCACCTGAAATAAGGACCATTGCAAACTTCACACCTTCTGCTCTAAGGCAAGGCTCATCTCTTTGATTTTGTTGTCTTTAACATAAATATATAGACACATACACTTAAAAAATAGCAAGCCCTACCACAAGGCATTCCACTACTCACACTTCTCTCAAGGGGAAATGATGAGAGAAGAAACAAAATGTGACAGATTTTATTCACATTTCTTAATCTACTACTGGAAGGTGCTCAAATACTATATGAATGAGCGTGGTATAAGAATCTGTATAGAATACAAGGTATGTGGCTTTGGGTAGTAGGAAATGTGGCCTCTCAGGTTTTTTTTATTTTGACTAGTAAGTGTCAGGTAAGCAAATGTTGTCCAAAAACTATATTAATCTACATGTTGTGTCTTGTTCCTAGCAGCCAGGGCACTGTGGTTTAGTGGCAGTAAAGTCAAATGGCAAGAATAGCAGACTGAGTTTTCTTCAGGTCTGCGGCTCGCTCATGGCAACTCTTTGTTCAGGTCATACCCATTGTGCCTTGGCTACGGACTGACTGTGAGGTGATGAGCTCCTTATCTCCCATGATCAGGCCCTTCATAATTATACTTGTGGTCCCAGGTTTTTTATTAATAATCATATTCTTTGTACCTTGGTTCATTTTAATGGATGTAATACGTGTAAAGCTTGCAGAGGCATTCAGAGCCTCAAGTAATGAACATTTGTAAAGTGCTTTGAGATCCTCTGATGAACTTGTACAAATTTCTAAGGTGCCTGTTCTGGTATTTTTTGACAATACCTGAAATTCACTATTTAATTTGAGTATTATATTACTGATTTACTTAATAATCAACCTATTAATCTCTGATAGCTGTTGCATTTATGTGTGACTTACATAGCACAATTGTGACCTTACTGAGTACCATGGCTATAGCTTTATGCGTAGGACAGGAATGACTGGATTTCAAAACAACTAAACAAAGTAATTTGTTAATTTTTACGCAAAAGGGTGAATTAATTACTTTACAAAATATAATTAACTGATCTGGATATGCTCTGTTTGTTTACGGCTAGCCCATTACCTCCAGTGGACAGCTGATTATGAGCCATGAGGAGGGATCCCGCTTTTAAGTTAAGCAGTTTGAGAGAGTTATCAGACTACTGAGCTGGCAATGTTATTTTCAGTTTTAGGGAAGTCACTGCAATGCTTGCTGATTTAGGGAAAACATTACTCTCTCATTCTATCAGCCATCTGAGCCATGCTGATGAGTGTTGTGATTCAGCTGAAGTATGTGCATAAATTGTGGGAGGGGATAATTGTGAAGAATCAAACTGAGAAATTCTCTTACATTATCCTTGGTACAACTAGAGGCTCACAAATGATTCAATGCCTGTGGCTTTAGTTGTGATACCAAAAGAAGACTAATGCGTAAGCAACAGTGGCATATTAAAAAGTACATGTTAAGCACGTTTTGCTACAAAACTAAGATGCAAATATGACCTTCCAATACTGGTAACTTTTACCATCTACAGATTCACCACCATTCAGTTTAGTGTGGCACGATTTGCAATTTTTATGCACGTCTTACCTATGCTACAATACAGCCACGTTGGGGGAACTGATTACAAGGCAGTTGCCCCCATTATTAATTGGTTTCAACCAGTCTGGAATGGAATCAATTTGTAGTGCAGACTGGACCTTCAACATATCTGTAGGCTAAAGCCCCAATATTCTGCACATACTACAAATTAGGACATTTGTTAGCACATTGGGGGTAACTGTGTTATAACCAGGTTACCTGACATGGTTGTATTTGTAACATAGGTCCTCAGATGACCAAAATAGAGCCTGCCCAGGACAGAGGGCAAATTATAGCCAAAAGAAAGCATCTTCGTTTAAAAAAAAAATGGCTGTAGTTACCTGAAAAGTTATATATGACTGGGTTAGAAATTTAAGTAACTCAAGCAGTAAAGTAAGGTCACAAGTAAAAATCTTAATTCAAAATCTTTGTAAGAAGGAAATGAAATTGAAATAGGAAGAATGGACGTGTATGGATCGCTTTTGATGTTTAAAAATTTGTTTTATTCCTCTTTAGCATGTTCCGTGGCCGGCGTTCCAGGTATGAGGAAATGGTATTTTGCAAATCAAGTTATATATGATTTTTATCAGGTAAGAAGAAACACAGTTCTGTAACTCTTTAGCTGACTGTGCAAATTTTGATTAACATAAATCAGCACTTTGACTAATACGTTCCTTTTGCTTTATTAGTTTTGTAGTTCTGACTGGGAGGAGATCAATTTCGATGTGAAAAAAGATGGAAGTGAAAACTCTCTTCAAACCAGTATAGAAGAATGCCTGAGTGCTATTCAGAGTTTTGAGGAGGAAGATAGCAGCAGCAGAGAGTCACTGTCACTGATTGAGTATGCTTATTAAATTTTTATTGAAACATGTAGTGATTCAGATACGATACAGAACAAGGGAACCAAGTGAACTAATTAGTTCTTTTGATGATAGTTTGTGTCCATTTTAATTAATCAGTAATCCCCGAAAACCTTTAAATCCAAAATTCAGTGTGGTTTTTACATGACTCTTTACTTTAAAATATCTTAGTTATTTTGTTATTCCATAAAAGTTATCTTACTAACCACTGAAATTTTTGTACAAAAAGAAATATTCTACTGCGAAAATGCAGGATATAATAAAGTTTACATGGAAACCTTGACTTGGTTTGGAAACAGCATGCATATTTTCTAGCCAGAGGCAGACCCTACTTTTTGGTGCTTAATTAACTGGCAGCCCAATATTGTGAGTGGTGCTCTTAAGTTTTATCTTGCTTCCTGTGAATACCCAGTGAATGAATTCTTTTTCATTAGTTCTAACTGCTGACTTAATTAAGATACTGAGACAGGCATGAAACATGTCCCCTTTTTGTTCTACATCAAGATGTTTGAATCAGTCAGTTAAACATAAATATAGGGGATTGATTTTTGTTCTCTGTTTTTTAAGAACTTTGACATCATTTCAAAGTATCACAAAGATGTTTGTTTATGTTTGCTAATCTGTCATTTTACTTCTAGCTGTTCAGTGACTAGAATACCTAATACTCTGCCTGTCTTGAATTATGTGTGTATGCACAGTTAAAATTTATATTATATTCTTATATTTTATTTCCTCAAAAAGGTCCATTGTAGTGACATGTTCCAGGATTTTCAAAGGAGCCTGAGGCAGTTAGGTGCTCAAATCTCACTGAAATGCTGTAGGAGTTGGGTGTCTAATATAACTGGTCAAAAAAAATTTTGAAACGTTTTCCACTGGAGAATGCAGATTGGTCCAAATCAAAACCATTTCATGGGAATGTGCTGATTTTGACAATTTTGTTTGTTTTGACTTTATTGATTTGATTAATTTAATTTTGGTTTTTATAATAATTATAAAATATTACATTTAATACTAGATATTGGTTTGATGTTATTGAATTCTTTTGTTGTTACCAAATTGAAATATTTGGAATTTTTGTTCCAAGGGAAATCTTGAATTTTGCCTTTTTGTTCCAATTCTGAACAAAAACAAATTTTGAAATGTCAGCATTTCTGACAGAACAGAAATTCCTGCTTCCAGTTAGTGCTCATGTATAACTACCTTAGGTCCCTCTGATAATCTCAGGTATAGCATACAATCTGTTAGAATTATGTTTAGTCTAAATCTCCTTTCATTTTATCATTTCAAGATAAAGTAAGTTTATGGAGAGAAAGGAGAGCAAACAAATGAGTAAAAGAAGTTTAAATGCATGTTGAAAACTGAAAAACCTATAAAATCAGCCATACTGGGTCAGACCAAAGGTCCATCTAGCTCAGCATCCTGTCTTCTGACAGTAGTCAATGCCAGATGCCCCAGAGGGAATGAACAGAACAGGTAATCATGAAGTGATCCATCTACTGTCGCCCATTCCCAGCTTCTGGCAAACAGAGGCTAGGGACACCATCCCTGTCCATCCTGGCCAATAGCCATTGATGAATTTATCTAGTTCTTTTTTGAACCCTGTTATAATCTTGGCCTCTACAGCACCCTCTGGCAAGGAGTTCCACAGGTTTACTGTGCATTGTGTGAAAAAATACTACTTTTTGTTTGTTTTAAACCTGCTGCCTATTCATTTCATTTGATGGTTCCTATTTCTTGTGTTATGAGAAGGAGTAAATAACCCTTCCTTATTTAATTTCTCTACACCAGTCATGATTTTATAGACCTCTATCATATCTCCCATTAGTCATCTCTTTTCTAAGATGAAAAGTCCCAGTCTTATTAATCTCTCCTCAAACGGCAGCCGTTCCTTACCCCTGATTATTTTTGTTGCCTTTATCTGAACATTTTCCAATTCCAATATATCTTTTTTGAGATGGGGCGACCACATCTGCATGCAGTATTCAAAGTGTGGGCGTACCATGGATTTATATAGAAGCAATATGATATTTTCTGTCTTATTATCCATCCCAGTGGTTCTCAAAGCCGGTACGCCGCTTGTTCAGGGAAAGCCCCTGGCGGGCCGGACCGGTTTGTTTATCTGCCACATCCGTAGGTTCGGCCGATTGCGGCTCCCACTGGCCGAACCTGTGGACGAGCAGGTAAACGAACCGGTCAGCCCGCCAGGGGCTTTCCCTGAACAAGCAGCAGCCTGGCTTTGAGAACCACTGATCTATCCCTTTCTTAATGATTCCCAACATTCTGTTCGCTTTTTTGACTGCTGCTGCACATTGAGTGGATGTTTTCAGAGAACTATCCACAGTGACTCCAAGATCTCTTTCTTGAGTGGTAACAGCTAATTTAGAACCCATCATTTTATATGTATAGTTGGGATTATGTTTTCCCATGTGCATTACTTTGCATTTATCAACATTGAATTTCATCTGCCATTTTGTTGCCCAGTCACCCAGTTTTGAGAGATCCTTTTGTAACTCTTCGCAGTCTGCCTAGGACTTACCTGTTTTGAGTATTGTATTATCCTCAAATTTTGCCACCTCACTGTTTACCCCTTTTTCCAGACCATTTATGAATATGTATAGTAGGACTGATCCCAGTACAGACTCTTGGGGAACACCACCATTTACCTCTCTCCATTCTGAAAACTGACCATTTATTCCTACCCTTTGTTTCCTATCTTTTAACCAGTTACCAATCCAGGAGAGGACCTTCCCTCTTATGCCATGACTGCTTACTTTGCTTAAGAGCCTTTGGTGATGGAGCTTGTCAAAGGCTTTTTGAAAATCTAAATACAGTATATCCACTAGATTCCCCCTTGTCCACATGCTTGTTGACCCCCTCAGAGAATTCTAGTAGATTGGTGAGGCATGATTTCCCTTTACAGAAACCATGTTGACTAATCCCCCAACAAATTATGTTCATCTATGTGTCTGACAGTTTTGTTCTTTACTATAGTTTCAACCAGTTTGCCTGGTACTGAAGTCAGGTTTACCGGCCTGGAATTGCTGGGGTCACCGCTGGAGCCCTTTTTAAAAATTGGTGTCACATCAGCTATTCTCCAGTCATTTGGTACAGAAGCTGATTTAAATGTTAGGTACAGTTAGTAGTCCTTCAATTTCACATTTGAGTTCCTTCAGAACTTTTGAGTGAATACCATCTGGTCCTGGTGACTTATTACTGTTTAGTTTATCAATTTGTTCCAAAACCTCCTCGAATGGCACCTCGACCCGGGACAGTGCCTCAGATTTGTCACCTAAAAAGAATGCCTCTGGTTTGGGAATCTCCCTCACATCCTCAACCATAAAGACTGATGCAAAGAATTCATTTAGTTTCTCTGCAATGGCCTTATCGTCCTTGAGTGCTCCTTTAGCATCTTGATCGTCCAATAGCCCCACTGGTTGTTTAGCAGGCTTCCTGCTTATCATGTACTTAAAAAACATTTTGCTCTTACTTTTTCAGTCTTTGGCTAGCTGTTCTTCAAATTCTTTTTTGGCCTTCCTAATTATATTTTTACTCTTCATTTGCCAGAGTTTATGCTCCTTCTATTTTCCTCACTAGGATTTAACTTCTCCTTTTTAAAGGATGCCTTTTTGTCTCACTGCTTCTTTTACTTTGTTGTTTAGCCATGGTGGCTCTTTTTTGATTCTCTTACTATGTTTTTTAATTTGGGATATGCATTTAAGTTGAGCCTCTATTATGGCGTCTTTAAAAAGTTTCCATGCAGCTTGCAGGGATTTTACTTTTGGTGCTGTGCATTTTAATTTCTGTTTAACCTCCTCATTTTTGTGTAGTTCCCCTTTCTGAAATTAAATGCTACAGTGTTGGGCTGCTGCGGTGTTTTCCCTGCCACAGGGATGTTAAATTTAATTATATTATGGTCATTATCACCAAGTGATCCAGCTATATTCACCTCTTGGACCTGATCCTGCGCTCCACTTAGGACACATCAAGAATTGCCTCTCCTCTTGTGGGTTCCAGGATTAGCTGCTCCAAGAAGCTGTCATTTAAGATGTCAAGATACTTTATCTCTGCATCCTGTCCTGAGGTGATATGTACCCAGTCAATATGAGGATAGTTGAAATCCCCCATTATTATTGAGTTTTTTATTTTAATAGCCTCTCTAATCTCCTTGACCATTTCACAGTTACTATCACCATTCTGGTCAGGTGGTCAGTAATATATCTCTACTTCTATCTTCTTATTATTCGAGCATGGAATTGCTATCCATAGAGATTCTATGGTACAGTTTGGTTCATTTAAGATTTTTACTTCATTTGACTCTGTGCTTTCTTTCACATGTAGTGCCACTCTCCCACCAGCACGACCTGTTCTGTCATTCTGATATATATTGTACCCTGTTATTACTGTGTCCCATTGATTATCCTCATTCCATCAAGTTTCTGTGATGCCTATTATTATCAATAATCCTCATTTAATACGAGGCACTCTAGTTCACCCATCTTATTATTTATTTAGACTTCTAGCATTGGTATATAAGCACTTTAAAAACTTGTTACTTTTTAGCTGTCTCCCATTACATGACATAATTGAATGAGACTTTTTTTCATTTGACTGTTTCTCACCAAATCATACCTGTATTTTATCTTCCATACTCTCCTGCTTACTAAGACATAGGGAATCTCCATTAGTAGATCCTTCCCTAAGGGATGTCTCTGTCCGAACCACATGCTTCTCTGTACCTGTTGGCTTTCCCTCAGCCCTTAGTTTAAAAACTATAAAATGTGCTAATGCATCATGGGGAAAAATTACCACTAGAAGAGCCAGTCAGTTATTCTCTGAAACATAGCATCTTTATAAAATAGATAGCAGTGTGTCTTCAAATATACTTTTAAAATCAGGCTTTTAGTTTTTGTATACTCACTTTTGTTATTCTGATGATAATCTACAAAAAATATTTCCAAGTAACACCAGTTTTAGGATCTTCTCTACAGCATTTTTGACTTTGCCAAAATGCTCTAATGTAGACCATTCTACCGCAGATGTAACCACCAAGCACTTGGGTAGGTGCCATGTGTCTACACTCACAACTTCTTCCAAGTGTGCACTGACATTCATACCACTGTTATTTCACTTACTCTGAGCAAAGATAAACACAGTTGCATCCTCCACTGTGTCCCTCTGCACCACTGTAATGCCAGCATTGCCAGAACATGCCAGTTGCAATAGTGCTACCCAGTGCTACTCCACAATGTTCTTGCCCACAGTTCAGTGACATCTCTGATAGGTCTCTTTCACTTGTCTACTCACACTCCATCCCCTCTATGTAGGCCAGATGAGGCAGTACTCATCTGGTCTTGGCTCTGCTTTTCACTTGCCTTTGCCATTTTCTCCTCCTCCTTGTTTTTAAAAGCACAGAGTCCTAATACAAGCAAAACTTCATGTTAGGTTTTCTCCTTTGGCTTTTCAGCAATGTATAATCTGCCTAATAAAGCCTTTGTATAATTGAAACATGTTAGAACTCCAACAATAAACTTTTCAAAGGGGAAGTGGTTATGCCTCCTGGGGAGCCTAGCGGGATCTCTTCCATCACAGCAGGGCTTACACCGCTCCCCTCACAACATCTTAGTGGAGATACAAAAGAGAAGGAGATGGTTAACCCAACAATAATAACTAGGGCCCTACCAAATGCATGGTACATTTTGGTCAATTTCATGGTGATAGGATTTCTAAAATAGTAAATTCCATGATTTCAGCTATTTAAATCTGAAATTTCATGGTGTTGTAATTGTAGGAGCCCAGCTCTAAAAGCAGAGCTGCCGCCAGCTGTAGCGCAGAAGTGGTATGGTACTCGCAAAAAGAAAAGGAGGACTTGTGGCACCTTAGAGACTAACCAATTTATTTGAGCATGAGCTTTCGTGAGCTACAGCTCACTTCATCAGATGCATACCGTGGAAACTGCAGCAGACTTTATATATACATAGAGAATATGAAACAATACCTCCTCCCACCCCACTGTCCTGCTGGTAACAGCTTATCTAAAGTGATCAACAGGTGGGCCATTTCCAGCACAAATCCAGGTTTTCTCACCCTCCACCCCCCCACACAAATTCACTCTCCTGCTGGTGCTAGCCCATCCAAAGTGACAACTCTTTACATAATCAAGTCGGGCTATTTCCTGCATAAATCCAGGTTTTCTCACATCCCCCCCCCACCCCCATACACACACAAACTCACTCTCCTGCTGGTAATAGCTCATCTAAACTGACCACTCTCCAAGTTTAAATCCAAGTTAAACCAGAACATCTGGGGGTGAGGGGGGTAGGAAAAAACAAGAGGAAACAGGCTACCTTGCATAATGACTTAGCCCTGCTGCCGGCAGAGCTGGGCCCTCAGTCAGCAGCTGCCACTCTCCGGCCACCCAGCTCTGAAGGAAGCAGCTCAGAAGTAAGGATGTCATGGTACGGTATTGCCATCCTTACTTCAGGGCTGCTGCTGGCAGGGCGCTGCCTTCAGAGCTGGGCATCTGGCCAACAGCCACTGCTCTCTGAAGGCAGCACAGAAATAAGGGTGGCAATACCCCGAGCCCCCTAAAATAACCTTGTGATCCCCCTGCAACTCCCTTTTGTGTCAGGACCGCCAGTTTGAGAAACGCTTGTGTCCCCCGTGAAATCTGTATAGTATAGAGTAAAAGTACACAAAAGACCCCAGATTTAACAGTTTGTGATGCGTTTTTCATTGCCATGAATTTGGTAGGGCCCTAATAATAACTAAAAATTCAAAAAGCAAAACAGCTATGTCACAAAACATGAACTCATGAAAGTAATCACAAAAAAACCCAGTAATAGGAACACAAGCTTCTTGCCTCCTCAAGTGTAACCACTCCAAAAAGGGGATGGCTCACTCTTGCAGAAATCAGGACGCTAGGTCTAAAGTTGATTCGTTGTAACACAACATTTGCTCAGGTGACTTGAATTCAGAGAAGAGCTTAAGAAAAAATCCCCAAAACTTCGGTTCTAAAGAACAAATTACAAATCTTGATAGTGAGGAAATGGCAGCATAGAGCACAGGTTGTTAACATATAGAGTAGTTGGCATTCTAGAGATATTGGGGTGGTTTTTTTTAATCTTAGAGGGAACCAATTGACTACACTTTTCTTCTGGCTGTTTAAAATCTTAGATACTTAAATTCCTACCGTTTTTAAGTTTAAAATCTAGGCTTTTATGTAGTGAATGTATAAATGGTGTATGTTCTTATGCTGTCACTTGTACCAAGATAAGGCATGCCTTGCACGTCTCTTCTGGAAAATAAGATTACACATGTAAATGTAGTAGATTCTATTGCAATAGGTAAAGGTGTAGCACTGAGAATGAAACTACTCATATTAAATGTAAGTAGTAAAATACATAGGATGGATAGTTATCCATTATTGTTAATATGTTGATAGCTATAGTACTACAGAGCAGAAGATTGTAAAGAGCTGTAAATGAAGCTGAAGATTTTACCTTTGGTTACTCGCTTTGAGAGGCAGCATAGACTAGTGGACAGAGCACAGAGCTGGGAGCCAAATACTCTTGAATTCTAAACCCAGTTCTACCACTGACTCTGTGGCCTTAGGTTAAGTGATTTCTCCATCTGCCTTTGTGTCCCTGTGAGTAAAGTGGAAATGTCAGTGATTCCTTGCAGGGTTTATATGGTAATTGCTTCGTGCTTTAAAGATGTAATATACTTTCATGAAGTGCTAAATATCATTACAGGTAATTTAGTTCTGGATAATTTTGATTATAAACTTTTTCAGTCTGGTAATCCTTTTTAATTTCAGTGTCTATGAAGAATCTGCAGAGAGTCTACATCAGTTATCGGACAAGCTCCCTGCTCCTGGTAATTTCACAGAAAGGCTAGTGTTTATCTTGAAGGTCCTTGTTCTGAGGAGCTTGCAGGCTAAGGACAGACAGACAGAAGTTAAGGGAATGGGAGCAACAAATGGGGAATTTTTAAATGTCAGCTAGTTTCACTCTAGGTGGCATTGCAGAAGTGGATACTTTAGTGACTTAAACATGGACTGGATATTTGCCTTGTGAATAAGCTCAGGGAGGTTGGACCATGCATGTGGTGGGGGCTGTGTGGAAGAAGTGATGGAGGTAACTGATTGTGAGAAGGCAGATGGAGGTTGAGAACATTGGCAGAGAGGGGGTGGAGGGTAGGTAACATGAAGCCCAATGTGCAAGTGTGAATAGGGAGGGGGAATTAGAGAGTTTTGAAGCTTACATTTGATTCACTAGCTGATGGGTGGCGGAAGTGGGTGTGGAGTGTTAGTGGAGAGATCCAAAGGAGAGTGATGATCAAATCAACAGGCAAGGAAAATGACTGGACTGAAGTGAGCGATGTGTGATTTTTTTGGGAGGTCAGAGTGGAGGATGTTGCAGTGATCAGGGCAGGATATAGGGGGTGTGAATGGCGGATTTCACTGTGAGAGATGGAAAGAAAAGTACACACCTTGAAGAGGTTGAGGAGGATGAAACCAGACACAGCCTGGCAAGGGAGAAGGGGGAGTCAAAAATAATCTGTGTATCATTGACTCGAGTCACAGGGCTGGAGTTGTTGATGGTGATAGAGAAGGGAGGGAAGTAGAGAATGTTTGGGAGAGAAGATAATGCGTTTTGGTTTTCCTGTGGAGCATAAGCTGGTGACAAGACATCCAAGAGGAGATGCTAAAGAGACAGGCTGAAATTCCAATAGCAGTGTTTCAAATCTTGTTCCTACATTTCTTGATTCTGCCCCTTTAACATATCTGATCTCCATCAGCAGTAAAACCTATCTTCTGTAAAATGTTTTATAAATTTGGCTTACTCTTTAAAATGAGATGAATGCAATTAATGCACACCATGTGTGCTTTATTTACAGGAAGAGCCATGGTTGATGTAATACTACAGTCTTCTGAAAGAGATGCCCCCAAGTTAAAAGACTGCTTACCTGCTATTGGTGCCCTGAAACATCTGAGAGAATGGCATTCTGCAAAAATCACTATAGCAACAAATGACTATAAAGGGTACGATTTTTTTAGTTGTTCAAGCAGGTTCGTTATTTGTTTTGCGTCAACATGCGCTACTGCTTTTAAATAAAGCTCATGCAATGTCTTCGTTCTTGACAGGTATTCTTTAGGAAAGTACAGATTTCTCTCTTCTCGTTATTTAAGAGGAGGAGCTATCCAGACAATTCTGTTTCTATTAATACATGCTTTCAGCAAAGGGGCCGACAGAAATGCAAGCATTTAAAAAGCTTCCTTAATATCTAGGGCAGTGGTCTCCAAAGTGGGGTGCGCGAGAGCCCCCGTGGGGGTGCGTGGCAGGAGGAGCCCCCCCAAAGCAGCGCTGACCCTTCGGCGGCACACTGGTGGCAGCTTTTTCTTTTTTTTGCTTCCCCAGAGCTGGCCCTGGGGGTGCGCGATCCAAAAAGTTTGGATACCCCTGGTCTAGGGCACATTATATAAATATATTTTATCTCATTTTACTCAACTTTCCCTCATATATCTAGTTTTCCCTGATATCCTGGCTTCATTTTACATAACCTATTGTATAAAGTTAATATGTTACAACACGCAATTATTATTGATTAACTTTGAATCTGGGTTTGTAATTTTTATAAAATGGGAATTGTCAAGGTTCCTTCCCCACTCTGAATTCTAGGGTACAGATGTGGGGACCTGCATGAAAGACCCCTTAAGCTTATTCTTACCAGCTTAGGTTAAAAGCTTCCCCAAGGTACAAACTGTTTTACCTTTTGTCCTTGAACCTTTATGCTGCCACCACCAAAGTGTCTAACAAAATTAACAGGGTAAGTGCCCACTTGGAAACGTCCCCCCCCCCCCCCAATATCCTCCCAAGCACTACACCTCCTTTCCTGGGGAAGGCTTGATAAAAATCCTCACCAATTTGCATAGGTGAACACAGATCCAAACCCTTGGATCTTAAGAACAATGAAAAGCAATCAGGTTCTTAAAAGAAGAATTTTAATTGAAGAAAAAGTAAAAGAATCACCTCTGTAAAATGAGGATGGTAAATACCTTACAGGGTAATCAGATTCAAAACATAGAGAATCCCTCTAGGCAAAACCTTAAGTTACAAAAAGACATAAAAACAGGAATATCCATTCCATTCAGCATAACTTATTTGATCAGCCATTTAAACAAAACAGAATCTAACGCATATCTAACTAGATTGGTTGCTAACTCTTTACAGGAGTTGTGACCTGCATTCCTGCTCTTGTCTTGGCAAAAGCATCGCACACACAGACAGACCCTTTGTTCTCCCCCCCTCCAGCTTTGAAAGTATCTTGTCTCCTCATTGGTCATTCTGGTCAGGTGCCAGTGAGGTTATCTTAGCGTCTTAACCCTTTACAGGTGAAAGGGTTTTTCCTCTGGCCAGGAGGGATTTAAAGGTGTTTACCCTTCCCTTTATATTTACAACAGGAATCAAGTTGCTATTTTTGCCTTTTGAAGTTAAGACTATTGACTTGAATATTTTTAATTACACCCAAGTTTGTTGATTGCCTATTACCCTCCCACCTAGTCAGCTCAGTGTAAAATATAGAATGACTTTGGATATGTTTTATTTTTAACCACAAGTCACTTCAGCTGCTTTTTTCCCCATGAAGAGAATTGGGAACTAGAGTAGGGGTGCCTAAGTTTTGGGTCCAATAGGTAGGCTCAGTCATTCATAGTCTTGTTGTCATTTGCCATAACCATGTACTTTCTTTCAAATCCAAGCCTGGCATTTGGGACAGAGGGTTAATCCCATAATATGTTACCTTGCTTGAGACCTGGTCAACAGAATTGTGATAAAACAAGGAAACTAAATGCGTAGTCCTGAAATAAACACCTATAGCTAGAGAAAATATTTACTTGTCGTAAGACACCTGCTAATACACAAAGAGGGAGATGAAAAACTATCATGATCAATTTATCTCAATGGAAAATTCCTTCCTAGTTTCAAGTATGGCAGTCAACACTTCCCTGTGCAACCTGCTTTGGATCAAGTAGGCTTAGCTCCGTGCTGTGCTGAATATCCCTTATCCATAATGAGGCAACCTGGTCCTGCTCTTTCAACATGTAAACCCACACAAACAATGAACAAGGGTAGGGAGATCTTCTAGTTGGCAAGCGAAGCCAATGTCTTCCCTTTCCATACATGCCTCCTTATTCCCCTTTGTACACAGAGATGGCCAATAGTAGGACGTGCAGACCACAAGACTGCTAATTACAGGCCGACTTATTTTGCCAAGCCAGTCATTGCTTGATACAGGCCAGTGCATCCTACTGTCATCTTGGTGGAGCACGAAAACACCTTCCCCTACAGAAGGGGGAGCCAGCATTTCTGTAAAAGTTTGTACTTTTCAGAGTACAAAGTTATACATATTTCTCTGTGTTCACATATTTTCAGAAGTCTGTGTTTAGTGCTAACATTTAGTAGATACATTGGATTAAACCACATAGCATGTTAATCTGTAAAACTAGATGAAATATGAGATTCATTCTTTTTTCTTTACATTTACAGTGGCTGGCAAAAAATTGCAGACTACCTATCAGCAGATGTTGTGGCTTCAGATAATCTAATAAATATTATTGATTCAAAAGAGCTGTGGAGAGGAGAGATTCAGATATGGGAAAGAAAGGTAAATTAATTTTTTCTAGTTTTGGTTAACTTTGTTTTGGTTCACTGTGTACACATGCTGTATGAAATTGTTATGGGATATATACTGTATTATAAATGCTTAAACTTCCTGCTTTCATCTGAATTTTTTAACAATCTAATTATATAGAAACAAATTTTAATCATTAAGACTTTTTTTCTAAATGGAGACAGTACAAGCTGACTTTTTTTTTTTTTTTTTTTTGTAATTCAGTATATCTAAACTGTGGAGTTTCATGATTTAGGGGCCTAACTTTAGGTACCATTCTTTTTACCCTCTTTACCTTAGGTTTGTGTGTGTGTGTGTTTCTAAGCCAAATCTTTTGTTGTTCATGACAAGCCATTATCCTCTTTCTGTGCTATTTTGTAGTACTCGGATGAAAACCCACATCTAGCACAAAAGCAGCAACCATTCAACTGTAGAAGACTCTGCTTGTGTTTGCAATGTCTTAATCTTGAGTACATTGCCTGGTGATCCAACCCTAATATTATTCGTACTTAGTTGTTTGTTGAAATCTGTTGGGCCATATCCTTTTAAAGTAATTGTGTATTTAATTGACTGAAGAAAAATGGGTTTATTAAAATAATGCTTTACTTTATGTAAACTTTATTTAATTCTTCATCCGCTAGTTGCACCAAATGCTTGATATGCAAGAACATGAGCATTTTTCTAACCTAATTCATCCCATTAATGTCAGGCTTTGTATCTGCCTTTTTAAAATATTCTATCTATTTTCTTTAGTTTGGATTTGAAGTTAGGTTTCCAAAATTTTGCATAAAGGGTGTCTCGGCCAAACCATTCAGCACATCACATTTAAATACTTGCTTTGCTGCCAAGAAAACAGCACAATCAAAGACTACTAATATTTTGCCAGAGGTAAGGCCTGTGTTTGATCTTTCTTTGAACTACAGTAGTTCACTTTTTTTACCTTCCTGAGGAAATTAATAATGAGGGAAGCGATAGTCAGGATTCAAAAACAAATATAAAAGTACTGACTCTATAATGTACAGCTCTTAAGGCTTATCTTGTTCATATTTTTGTCTGGATAGTATCTGTAATATTTGATCTAATTACATGTCTAAAATGTGACACTACGTTCCCAAAGTAGAAACGAAAAATGGTTCTGATTTCTTAGCTTTCAAAAAATTTAATGTTAAATACTACTGTAGCATGTTGGAAGCATATATTCATTTATTTACTTGTACAAATACACTTTATTAAACACTTTTTTCTGAAAATTGCTTGTACCATTTTTACCCAGTGGAAATTGGTCATCTTTTTTAAAGTTTAAAAATCTAAATCCATTTATTGGTGGAAACTACTTAATATGAAACCCCTTTAATGTAACCACATATATGAATTTTAATAGTTTTTTACAGTTAAAGCTTCTAAATATATTTTGTCCTTAATTGTATGGTCTTGGATGATTTGTATTTGTAGTATCTGAGGGAAGATGGGCTCAGAAGCAGCCCTGCACATATTATTTCATATGTATATTCTAAGGAATCTATTGGAAGAATTGTTTTAGGCACATTTCATAAGTTTGCCCTTTTAAGATGTTTAATTATATTTTAATTTGACTATATTGCAAAACCTTCCTCTATTTCTCACTCCCACCTCCCTGCTTCAGATGTGTTTCTAAATAAGGACCCAGTTCAGCAAAGCACTTAAAGCAAATGATTAAGTCCCACTGAAATAATATCTAAAATATAAAAGTTACAAATTCTGAATTTAATTTCTTTTCAGGTTTTTCATTATTATGGTCCTGTGTTAGAATTCATGCGGCTGGTGGTGCTCTCAGATCTGCCATCCTATTTTGTATCAGATCTTGAATTTGAGCTGTATCCTTTTGTTTCAAAGCTCCTCTTTCCCCCCAGGTGTTTACAAAGTGGGGGAAGAGGACGGGGGCTGTGGTGGGCTACCTTAATTTGCTATACTTATGATGTATATTTAGTTATGCCAAAGGTGCCTAGATTATATAGACAGGCACCTTTTAGCGCTTCTATAAAACGAAATAAAATAAAGATGCATATTAATATTATAAAACTATTTTTCTGATTATATTACCAATTACATCAAGTACTGTGTAGTATGTGATGTGAGACTATGGTAATGTTTACCTTTCTATAGCATAGTAATACTTCTCTTGTTATAGAAATCTGTGATTTAAAAAAAAAAACTTTCAAAAAAGTATCTCTGGGTGCATGAAAGTTTTAACATATTTGCAATTTCCTGAGGATGTTTAATAAGATCTAATTATAAATAGGTGATATTAGAACTGGAATGTCTAATGAAAAGTTTTCTCCATATGGAGGATTTCAGATAAAATAAACTATATTCAAGTGATTCAGTAAATTCAGAGTTAAAATTAAAGCTAAAGCAGATGCAGAATATCTTCATATCTGAAACACTTTCCTTAAAGACAAAACTTTCAGCTAGTTTAACACATTTTTTTTACAAACAGCATAAAATATGTATAAACTTTTCCTGATCAAATCTATATTTTAGAGCATGAGTTTGAACTACTTATTGAACCTTGGAGCCCTCATGGTGTGCACCTAATATTTGTAATTCAATAACTAGAGGGGGAAAGGAATCTTAAGTACTAAATGCATTCTCATGTGCTAACAAGAATAAGGAAAACATGGACTAAATTATTATAGTTGTAAAGAGAGGGCTTAAAATAACACCAGGGTAGTCAGAGGTTAAATGTATACATCTTTGAAAGTGTTTTACTTATTTTTAAGACACTATTGATGCAATATATTTAATGCAATGACTAGATGAGGCATGTAAACCAATATATTCTCCATCTTATTCTGCACAGTATTTAAATTCACCTTGTATTGGCAGCTGGTCATTTAAGGGGAGGCCCTTCAGGGTAAAAGAGCTTCTTGTCGTGCTTCATTTTATTTTTGCAAGAGTCAAACCATTTATTGTCCAATGTCTCTATTCTTTCTTAAATTTAATTGCTGATCGCTTTAAAAGAAAATGCTCTGGTGTTCAATTTAATATACTGAATTCCTCTTATCTTTCATTCTAAATCTGGACCATTTTTCTTAAACCGTCTTCTAAAAATAAGCGTGTTTCTTGGCTAATTGCAAGAGGGACTTCATTACACATATTAAAGTTATATGGCCAATCAGAAAAAAAAATGGCACTGATGTATGAATCTAGTTTCCCCCATCAGCAAGACCTGAATAGTGCTAATTAGTCTGAGCACTTGTGACGCTTTTTTTAAACCGAGTTCTCCAAAGCTAGGTAATTATCTCTGTTTAATATTGTCTCAGGATGTTTTAATACTCCGTCAATTAAAGTACTCCTCAGTGCATTAGTGATCATACCAGTCTATTGAAGTAGTCCCATATCATTTAGACTGTACTATACATAAAAAAGAGTGAGAAATTCCTCCCACTCCCAGACTTTTCAGAATACAGAATTACAAGTATATTAATTTAAAGAGATTTGTCTGTTACATTGGAACTGACATCTGTGGCAGTTCTGCTGTGAACTGGAGGCAGTATTGTAGCTCTAAGGGTATGTCTGCACCGGAAAAAAACAAAATAAAACCCCAAACAAAAAGTAACTATGGCAATGAGCAGACTTGGGTTTGCGCTGTGGGGCTAAAAATATCAGCGTAGATGTTTGGACTTGGGCTGGAACCTGGTGAGAGGGAGTGGATCCTAGAATCTGCACTCTAGTCCAAGTCCGAACATCTGTTTTTGGCGCTGTAGCACGATCCCGAATCAGTTGATCCAGCTCTGAGACTTACTGCCACGGGTCTTTTTTTGCAGTGTAGGCATACCCTTTAATGTTCTGGGTTAATAGACCATAATACTCTATATGCATCGTGCGTAGGAATATTTACATGATTTAAAAGACATTTACCTAATAGAGAAGCCTCCATCCATAGTAGTAATTATCCCTACATATAATAAAAGGAAAAAGATCATGGATTAGTTTGTGATATGCAAATAGCTTGATCAGAGGTAGGCAAAAAGCCAAGTCTTTACAGCCTGCTAAAATGAAGTAGGCTCACAGCCATATGAAGTTTGTCATGCTTAGTTTTGTAAGTGGAGGTATAAAGTGCACTAGAAGTAACACACTTGCTTTGATCTAATGCCATGATAAAATTAAACAAATAATCTTAGCTTGCGTAGTTTACCTAACAGGTTGAAACAAAGAGGGCCATGCTGCTTTTTGTAGGATGAAGAGGAGAAGGGGAAATTTTGCTATGCGCTCCTATTTTGTTATAGTGACACTCCACTAATGTTGAGCTTTCTGTGTGAAGAAAAGCCTTAAGTGGTTTTAATGTATATAGCTTATTTCAGTGTGTAGAGACACATTTACACAAAACTGGTATAAATTAAAGGGAATGGATAGCTAAGGAGCCCTTTGTCTTCTAGCACAGAAGTTAAAATATCCAGACCAGCACTTTCTGCAGTTGATACTGTCAGTCTGTTTCTAAAGCTGCCAATCAAATGCCTTTCAGAACTAAGAGGTGATGTTTTTATCCTACAGAAGGATATTCCATGTACCGTGAAATCAGTAAACTTAAAAACAGAGAAATTGAGGAAGAGGAAGAGAATGCAAGAAGAAATATAATTGGGCCTCTCATTAAAGCCCCCAAGAAAGTACAAATATGACTGTAGTCAGAACACAAATACCCATCTTAAACTGAACCCATTCGTTATAATGAACAGCTTTCTCTGAAGGACCCACCAGGAACGAACCATTCACTCACGTATGTTGAGCACACCAGAAAGGAAGAACATAAAAATACAAATCTAATCTCTTATCGAGGTCTGCGGGATATATTATTATACAGTTTAACCACTTTTCTTTAAGACCCCAGGAGTAAAGGTCTGTCAGCACCTCAAAGGATTGGATCCTAAATGATTATCTCAAAACTATCACCTGCTATTTTGGTGGTTGAGTGCAGAGTGAAAGATGGATCTCAGATTTTGTTCGACAGAACAACAACAAAAAATTAAAGAAAGAAACACAAGAAGGCAACTCACCATCCAGGTGATATGAGTGCTGCCGGTGCCTGGAGTGCCTCAATTATGACAATATATCTGTTGCTCTGTAGAAGTTACCAGAAATTCAGGCTTCAGCAGTAACATTTGATACCAGCTGATTAAAATCTTGATATATATAAAAATAATTAACTATCATAATGGTTAGAGATTCAATAAAGTATATAAAAAAATTGCTCCTACACGGTTACTTGGCAGCTTTCAATAAATATGCTGTATATCATAACATATATTTACAAAATGCCTGAGTTAGTATATTACCCCGTCTGATAAAGAGAATTTATTCATTCTAATGCTTTGACAATAATGAGGACGGTGGTGGTTTAGTTTGTATTTAGGTGGATTAAAATGTTTCTTCGCGTAAAATATGATAATAAATTGATTTATAAAACAGCAACCAGTAAAACCATTTGAAGATATGGCTCCTTAAACTTTTCTATACAGGAACTTGGCCAGAAACAGTATCAATGAAAAGTCTACACTGCTTTTGGACCAGATTTCTTCTCTCTGTGAAAAGGTATATTTTTTTTATCAACTTTGCAGCAATTTTTTTTCCAAATTATTTGTGCATAATCTATTTCTGTGTACTTTTAATTTAACACCTGATCTCCATGGAGCCTCCTCCAAAATTTTCTTCTAGGGCCAAAATCTGCCTTTTTTTTTTTTTTTTTTTTAGATGTCTGTGCTTTATAGTTTCCAAGAACAGAACTCCGATGCCCATTAAATTGTGAACTTCAGCTAAGTTTTGACCTCATAGCACATCTTGATACTCACTCTGAATCCCACTCATCCTCACTCCCATAGCTGTCTTGTCTGCTCATTTTCATAATTCAGTTTAACCCTTTAACAAAAATTACTGACCCCACCCTCTTTGGTTATTTTCTGTTCTCACAAATCTTTTTTAAGCCCCTTTACAACAAGAGCCCCCCCTTCCTTTCCCCTGCCGACCTTCATAAACACAAACAGCAGAGTACTCTGAGTAATTTTTTATGTTCTGCAGGGCAGTACGTTGCATAGATGCTATACTGTTGGGCCAGCTATATCTTCAGTGTATTTGCCATATTCATAGGTTTTAAGGCCACAAGGGACCATTAGTTCACCTATTCTGACCTCCTTTACGTCACAGGCCATTACATTTCACTAGTTACCTATATGTGGAGCACAGTTCATACAAGCTGATATAGCGCTTCTAGTGTAGACCTGCCCAAAGTCACTGATTTCCTCGTAGTGTTGGACATTCTTGCCTCCTAGGGGAATAGGAATAAAAACTGGTGATAGCCTTATCCCTCCATTTCTCATGTTGAATGTTGGTGGTTAGAAATTTCCTCAACAGTGCATTCTAAATGCTGTTGGACAAGCCACTGTATTATCTTACCTCTTATGTCTCTAATGCAGAAAACAAGAAGGCATAGTGCATCATTTATTTTGCAGTCCTAGGCTGATGGAGACATTTTTATATTTTGCAGATCGTGATGGCAAGAAAAGCCGATATATTTTGAAAAACTGAGAACATTCTATAGTTTTCGTAGGACAGTGCTTTTTAACTCTTTGTTCAGATACAATAGTTCTTGCTTATTCTTGGTACCATACCTATGAATAATTATGCAGTAATGTTCATTTGAAAATGCTGTTTGCCTGAATTTTTAAGGCAATGTAGGTATGTTTACACAGTGTTTCTGATGTTTTTAAAAGTAATCTACAGTAATCAGAACATTGGCTGCTGTGGGCAAATTGATATAATTATAGCAAGTTACTCATGTTACAGTGTGGAGTTGTGGTTCCATTATAAAGCCATATTTTTAAGTGTGTACAGTGTAGGTGTTGAAAACTGGCTCTGGTGTTCAGCTTGATATTTAGGATTTCTGCTAAGGAATGTATTTTCCTCAAACCCCTTCTTCATTTTCTATGACTAAACAGCTTAGTTGTTTTAAAAGTATACCTGTTCCAAAAAACAAACAAACCACAAGGTTTTTGGGCATTGGTATAACTCAGATAATTATGATGTGTAAAAATGGTATTTAGCAGACATGTCAATTATGTATAGTAACTTTAGTTTTTCTTCATCATTTAAAAAAAGCTTTTAGAACATTTTATGCATACTTATTATGATAAACTAGAGATGCTCTGACAATTGTGTGTAATTATCTGTACTAATAGATTGAAAATGTTCTAAAAGTTTTATATGCAGTCTATTAAATACAGTACAATGCATATTTTAAAGAAGTACATCAGAAACTTGCTGAAAAATGTATTTTTCCTGATTCCACAGCCTGAATGCTCAAGTAAATAAACATAGTTACTTCTGTCGTTCTCCTTATTACTAATATTTATTGTCCTGAGAGAGAAATATTGGCAGAAGCAACATCCAATTTCTGAATTTATTGGAAAACAGAAAATATAAAAAAGATACGTCCTCTCTTGAGAATGGAGAGTAGCCCATTGTGGCTATTTATTGGAGTACACAATTAATTTCAGATTTTATTATTATATGGAGATATTGTTAGCCTTACCGGATTTAGGTTGAGTTGAGATTTGCAATTATAATGTGAATTAATTCTCTGTATCAGGTATGAAACAGAAAATACAGTATATGTGAATCCAGCAATACTCCATTTCTTAACTTTCCCTTGATTTTAAAAAGCTAACTTTTCACAGTTGGGAATGTTGCTTCTGCTTAACTCAACTCAGCATGATACCAATAGAGACAAGCCCTGTTTGACAGTGAACAAAAGAAGGAAGGAGTGTCTTTAATAGAAATGTACTTTAATGAGCCTCTAACCAATAGCTAAAGAAGAGAAAACCTTGAGCAGGTATACTCTAATGAGCTCATGCTACACGGTTTCAGCCAGTCACCAGCATGGATTAGGAGGGAATCCATCCCCTTCCACTCTCCCCCGTGTATTTTGGGACAGTTTTTTAAATCTCCTTCCTCTGAAGCATCAGGGATGATCACAGCTGGAGATGGTACACTGGACGAGATGGGCCAGGGCTTTGAGGTGTTGCTGAACATTTGAGCATTCCCCCTCTCAGGTGCTTGGCTGGCCAGTTCTTGCTCTCTTGCTCAGGGTCTAACTGATTGCCAGAGCTGGAGTTGGGAAGGAATTTTCCCCCGGGTCAGATTGGCCGTGACCTTGGGGTTTTTTTGCCTTCCTCTGTAGCATGTGGGTGCGAGTCACTTGCCAGGTTTATCTAGGTATATCTCACATAATCATATCCCTGCCATTTTGGGGGCATCAAGATTGGTTTACCTCAGTGCCCTCTATTCTCTGCCTGTGGGTCTCATTTACTTTGGTCTCATTTCCATTGTTGGGCTTAATGTGTGCGGGGTGGTGGCAGCCCGTGATGTTCAAAGAGGTCAGCCTAGATATTCTAGAGGTCCTTCCTGGCTTTGAACTCTATGACTATAGGAGTCATATTGAGAGCACTGTATTTGCTCTTTCTACAGGTAGGAGCCTTATTTGTTTTGCCTTGCAATGTAAGCAACATGTTGATTCCATCTCCTAGCCAGCTGAGTACAAAAAAATGGAAGGAATATATGGCCAAAAAACCAAAGGACATAACCAGTAAGTAATATATGTGTAGGGGTGTTGTGTTTATGTGTGCATCAGGAGTATATAATATAAGTAGGCTTGGCAGAATTTGATTTTTATTTTGTTATTATTTCAACAGATAATATCAATGTTTGTTTTTAAGCATTTTTTTCTGTTTTTTGTTGATTTAAATTTTCATAGTTCCAGGAAATTGCTGAGGAGGTCAGACAATAATTCTTAATGACAGTAGATATTGAGATTCAAAAAATTATAGCTTTATAACCATTAAAACACAAATTGTCAACATTGCATATCAAAATATACAAAGTAAATATTCTTAAATTAAACTCCAAGTTCTCAAGCAGCATTTTTCTTTCTTTGCCTGTCTGTAAATTTTGATTGTTATTGATTGAAATAGTGTTTTGTCTGTGTGGTAAAAATGGCATTTACCAATAAAAATCTAATCCTTTCAAGCCTAAGTATAAAGTTTTTATTAGCATGAATATAGAATAGTTGCATTACTTCGAAATGGAGCTGCACTGGGGCTAGCAACAGTGACAGAATCTCCATAACATACAAAAGGCCTTAGCTATTATAAATTCAACTGTGCAATATTCAGAGCAGAGAAAAATTAAAAATAACCTGTGCAAGTTTTGTGGTGGGTCCAGCCAGCCCTGGGATCAGGGGAATGTAAATGTGGCTTAAAGGTACCGTTGTGTGCTAGTCTTTAAGAGCTGGATCCTCAGCTGAATCTGATGTCTCTCCTTTCCTTTTTATTTTAAAAAGATGAAAGCCTCATTTTACAAATTGACAGGTTTCAGAGTAACAGCCGTGTTAGTCTGTATTCGCAAAAAGAAAAGGAGTACTTGTGGCACCTTAGAGACTAACCAATTTATTTGAGGATGAAGTGAGCTGTAGCTCACGAAAGCTCATGCTCAAATAAATTGGTTAGTCTCTAAGGTGCCACAAGTACTCCTTTTCATTTTACAAACTAATTCAAGGCCATTGGTTTATGTTAACAGTGATATGATACACTCTAGTTAGCCAACAATGATGATAGCTGCAGAAGTTGTCAGGGATCATTGGTCAGTATAACTGAACAAGTTACTTATGCCCCAAGATTTTGACCATACTCTGTACAAATTTATAATTAGATTATCATGGGCTCTTTCCAGTTCACTCTCTCCATTGTGCTATACATTGTAAACATGGTCTCTTTCCTGAAGAGTTTATAGCCTAAGAAGACAAGTGACATAGGTTTATGGGAAGAGGCATATAATCAGATAATTCAGTATGCATATGCAGTTGTAGTCCTCAAAATATATGATAAATGAAGTGTCAACTATGCTCATCTGGCCTCTGCCTGTTATGTCAGAGGTGTATCTTGAGGAAGAGATTGAAGGAGGAAAGGCTAGTGGCGTTACAAATCTGTTAACGGAAGACATCCATCTATGTGGGGCAAGCATGGAATAGGCAAGGTGACATTTGCATGAGAAGCAGCCACATCTGCCCATTTGTTGTCATTGGCAAAGAGGAGGATATATGGGGATAAATGACAGGGAGAGAGGAGCAGGATTGTGAAGGGCCTTGAAAGCGAGGGCAGGAAGCTTAATGCTGTGAAACGAGGGCTGGGCTGGGTGGGGAGGGGAGGAAGGGCAGATGTGATGTGATTATAGAGAAGATTAGCCATTGGATTTTCATTGATTGAAGTGACAGCACAGGTGAAACCACATGAGCACAGAAGAACATTCTCATATTGAAGGCTAGTATTCCTAATCTCCCAGCTCAAGTAGAAGTACATTGTATACCACTTTCTCCAAAGCCTGTGGCTAGCCTGTTTTGAGTAAATTGAATAGGTGCTGGTCCACAATCTCTTAATTATGTGAGAGAGGTACAATGCTTCATCAAGATTAAAATATAAAAGAAGACGTGAAAACACCTTTTCTTGACATCTCAAAATGAGAATAAGTGTCTGAGATGAAGAGAATACTGGGGGGTGGACATAAAGAGAATACATGGATGAATGGATGTCTTGAATTTAATCCTTGTGCAGCTATAGATACCAATTTGATTTTTCTCCCTAATTTAAATTAAAACTGTTCTAGAAAACATTAGAATATTTTATACAATATTAACACAGATTTGTTGAACTTTCACTGCTTAAATCTGTCTAAAATATTATTTTTTGAGACAGTGTTATAAATGCCTCAATACAAGAGGGATAACAAAGCTTGAAGGTGGTATTAAGTGATTTGATCTTTGAAGCTTAATACAGTATTCTGAAGTGCTCAGTCTCTGAGCTTCTTGTGTTAGCAGACATCTGTCAATTTAATAGTTTGTATAAAACCTGAAAAAATAGTTTCTTCAAAGTTATTACTGTCAAGTTCACAGTGATAGATTTTATTCTAGTACAATCCATATGATCCATGCTTTTGTTAATAGAATGCAGTATTTTTCATATGCTTCACAGCAGACGTTTCTTGCTATCCTTATATGTTTAATAAAGAGTTTAAATTTTTTAATCTATTAGGATAAATACCTGCTTTGTGAGTAGTATCTGCCTCATAATAAAAAGCATTTACAGAAATGTACATAGTTAATGAATAATCCTATTTTCTCACTTTTTGGGGGGCTGAGGGAGGAGGAGTAGTGAGGTGCCTAACACTTCACAACACATTTCTAAAAAATTAGGATTGTTTCAATCCAAATGTTCAAAGAAGGGTTTCCCACTAGCAAAGATTCCATCCACCACCACCATCTTTACAAATGTAGCAGACTAAGCATACAGTTTTGCTCCTGTTTTAGGATAGAACTGTAACTTTTCTGACTCATAACAAGGTAAGATTTAAGGTATTTATCTTCTCATTTAATAATAACTGAAATTTTATGGAGCACCTCTCATCCAAAGATCTCAAATGTACTTTACAAAGTTAATTATCAACTACATGCAGACATTGTCTCGTACATGGCGGCAGCAGCATTTAAATAACACACAACTATGTTATCCAGTAGTTCAAGACAGAAAGTAAAAAAACCAAACCCACCCTTATCCTGTTGAAATTAAAATGATGTGTCAGGCACAATATGATAACCCAATTAGATGTTGTCAAGGATACCAGAATTAACCTTGCTAATATTGTAAAAAGTGCCTAGGATTTTTAATGACCAAAAGTGGTCAATACCTCATATTTATCTCTTGTCCATAGGCATCATACTAGGATACAGGTTGGAAATTAATGTGAAAGAATCAGTGGCATATCTGGATTTGGTATTTGCACCTGATGCATTTAGAATATTTTAGAAGTCTCCCATCAAAATACTGAGCACATTTGATTCTGCTGGCTAATGTGATCTGATTCAATCTCAGCTGACAAGGCTAGAGGCCGTGCAAGTGACACCATGTTAGAGTCTAGAAAATATTATGCTTATTTTAAAGGCTTTTTTTTCTCAGAATGGTTCATGATTATCTGTTGGTATTTGCTTAGTTCCAGAAATTGAGCTAAAAGGAGAGTCCTGCCAATATTATTTCTTGGTACAAAGCAATGCCTTTGGAGGGTGTAAAGCAACTTTGATTCATTCAGCCAATCAGATCAATGGCACAGCCACTCTTGCTTTAATAAATGGAAAGCTACAGACAAGCACAGAAGAAACACAGTCAAGTAAGACTTAAACTCTGTTTTTTAAGGGTTTCTGGGGGCTTGGTGGAGGTGACTGACAATATATGCAGTTTATTTACAGTAATAAGGTGGGGAAAACTAAGGGGAATAGTTACATTTGATAACATATATTTTTGTTTCAGCAATATACTTGTAAAAATTATTTAACATTGATGGAAAAGGTCAGAAGAACTAATAACTTTAAACTAAATCTTTAAGTTCAAGTTAAAATGTATGTGATTTCAATATATTCTATGAGAGATGCATAGCCCATCATTTGTGATACCTTCATTGCCACATGGAGCAAAGAGAGTGCTTTATTGTACAACTCCAGTTAAAATGAATACTTAAATCAGACTTGCAAAATTGTCATGAAAATTGACCAACCCAGCCGAAATTCTAGTTGCTTACCCTTGAGATGAAATTTTTTTATTTTCCCTAGGCAAATGGACAAGTCCAATTTTGCAAGGCTGACTTAGATGACATTCAGATAGAGGAAGTCTGTTCCCTTGTAATTGGAGGAAATGGAAACGGAATAGAATTGACTGCCTGATCATAATAGTTTATCTTAGTCAGATGAAAAAGGTGGTGGGGGGAAAACCCTAAAGTCCTTCCCAATATGTTATAGAAATTGGAAACAATGGGTTATGTTCAAACATCAAATGCAGTAGTCTGTTTACCTCCTACGCATGTTAATTATATTAACTGCAATAACATATCAACATTCAAAGTCTGACTTTAATGCATAACAGCATGGAAATTCAAAGCTAAGGATTAGGCAGATATTTCATCCAAATCATGCTTATTTATTACAGCGTGTAATATGGAAAAAGATTGCCAAGCATGTGGAGACCTCCTTGGTAGTTGTGCACAATAAGGTGACTTCTAGGTGGATTTTCAGCCTTCGCTTTTAATTTCCTTGCTTTAAAGGATTCAGCCAAATACTAAATTTTAGCTATGGCTTTCTTAATATGAAATATATAGTAATGCGTGTGTACTTGCGTCATACACAAGGATAGCTCCTTTAAGAAATAAACATGAGCTGGTGATTTCCTAAGTCATATGAGACATACCTAAGAATGGCTTTCTCATAATCCATACAGGCTTTTGTACTGCTGACTTCATCAGTTCTCTTCCACATTTCTATGGAGAGCAGATACTACAGAGAGAAAAGAAACTGGCTTATGTCCAAGCATTGGCCTTGAAGGAATGTCTCGGTAAGTAATGGAGAGAATATCGGATTAAATCACCACTGGATCTCAAATCGGTATTCAACAAATATATCTTCATTTTGAATTTTTAATGTGACTGTTTAATATATAAAGTCCCGGGAAGATAGTCTATGAAGAAGGAATAGAAACATTTAATATTGTTTGCAGTTAGGAAACAATTAGTAATACATCTGTGATGACTTGTTGCTATGTTTTTTTTAAACCATAGAGATGAAAGAGCGCTGATTTTTATTTTGGTGTTTGAGTCTATGTTTCATAAATATGTTGTGGAGAGCAACCAGGTTTTATTGCTGAAAAGATGATTTCAGAAAGAGACTATTGTGGGGATTTAGTACTCCGCTACTTTGTAGTTCTTTCTGTTAATCTCCAGTAGTGTTTCTTTCTCTCTCCCTCTCTCTCTTTTATTTTTTAATGGTGGAGGTTGAACGTCTATTAGAGATTCATGTTTATTGTAAGTGGGTGTATCATTGTAAACCGGACTGAAAGGTTTTTCTCTTTAAGTGCCTCAACTTTGGGTGAGTAAGGAACATTTTGTTTGTCCCTTGATATTTAATCTAGTTTCATTGATCGAGCAGATTTAATTAAATGAAAACGTACTTTGGAGAGACTGCAGTTTTAATAGCCCGATCATAATGTAAATGGTTTGCAGTTAACAGGATGTCAATAGACTGAAGGTAACTTTAGTCATAAAAAGCACTTGTGAAAATGATCTCTGAACTTCAGCCTTCCCAATGTTCCACATGTGCTAATGGAATAAACTAGTAACACGTCCCTAAAGTATACAGTATTGCATGTCTTGTCAACTAAATTCTCTCCCAACCAGGGTCCAATCTTTCCTAATTGCTTAGCAGCTTGAACAGTAATTTTTTCCCCTTTTTCTTATTGTTTTGCAGAGAGGCGGGAATCAGGCAAGCAACCTTCAACAGTTTCTGCTGATGAGCTCAAAACCCTGTTAACACTTACTAGGGAACGTTTTTTAGAGTTGTATGACACCAGCCTTCCAAAAACTATTCTGCACAAAGCAATCAACAAAACTAGCCCCTACACAATGACTAGTGGTAGGCATCTGTATTAGAAAATTCACCACTATTTTATTGCGATTGTTTTGTTTTTTGGAAAAGTATCTGCAAACAAGACTTCTTATTCACATATTGCAGTTACATTAAAATGAATGTTAAAGGAATTAATCCAGAAAGAGAGGAAAGTGGGAAATCCATAATATTTATTGTACATTCATATAACAATTATTCTCACCACTGGACTATTTACATCTTTTTGGGTATTGCTGACAATGATACTATGATTTCTGTATGATATTGAAAGCTCTTTATTGAATGAATGTGCATCTTATCATGTTCTTAAGATGTTTTTGTCCAACTTCACTACAAAACTGTTCATGTGTGAGAAGTAGTACAGTTTTTTTTTATATCACCTTTGTGTTTTGTTTTTTTTTTTTGCACTTTCATTGAAGAACTATGGTGGTATTCTATCCAACTAGCCTTTTTTATATTTTTACCCCATTAATTCATCTGTTTAATTCACATGGAAGAATAAGTGCATACATCTGGGATTAGTGGGCATAGTACTAGAATAGCAAGATTATTCTACAGAAGACCCAGCACTTACCATATCGTATCACAACTTTAATAAAAAGCCTTTCCAGGTTCACAGCTGCTATTTATCTGTGGCATACCAAACACATATCTCTTCACTCAGAAAATTGTTTGCAAGCAGCAATGATTTAGACCCACAGCAGTAATATGCTGAATACAGTACATCATCTTCTTGAGTGATGATTTTAACACATGCAGATAGGGACTGTGAAATTTTTTTGTATGTGTGGAGACTTCTCTAGAAGCAACCACTAAACACACCACACACAAATGTGCAGGATTTCCTAGTCAGTATAAAACTGAACAAGATGTTCCCTTTTTGAATTATTTATCGAGTAGTGTTGCCAGCATCATATATTTAGGTAATATCTTCTTTGTAGACATTACAAAATTGTTCTGTCTTTGCTCCACATAAATTTTAATATGATATAATTCAGTGGAGTCACAGATAACTCCAGTGTGATTGTCATGTGCTATCCGAACACTGTATTACCATGTCTGCACCATAACCTTTCCTCGTTACAACACAATGTGTATTGCTACAACATGATGATGAAAATATCAGTCTCAGGATTGAGTCCCCAGGATTATTTGGGGACTCAATTTATTACTGTGTGCTCTCTCTTTCTTCCTTTCTTGACCACTAGGAAGAATCTTCATGACCTGGTACATTTCCTCAGTACTCTTCATGCTGCCCTAGATGTGCCTGGCAATGTGGAGTGTGCTACTGTGAATGGCTCTGTATTTCCCTCCACAAAGCAGAGCATATGGATGTTCAGTTAGAGCCATGTATTCTATGACAGCCTCTCTTGGTGCCTTAAAGACTTGCCAAGAGGCTCTAGAGCCACAGTTTGAGTATCCTCCTGTTAGTACTAATAAACCCGGCTCTTTTGATTGAAGATAAATGGCATCCGATTTATTAAGTGTCAGCTGACAGTAATAGCTTTGGTATTAATCTAACTCTGTTTTTTTTCTCTCAGAATCTGAATTAATAGGGCCCAATCCTTTGGAGTGGCCAGAAAGAAATGTTCTTCAGAACTTGGAAAATTTTGAAAAAATTAAACAAAAAATGAGGTAATGGTAAATACTGTGTATTTTTTAAACAGATGACATTAAAGATCATTCTACAAGATCTGTGAATGCTGACAGAGGTTTTGTAAATCTCATAAAATATGTTTAAGGGTCCTGCAGAACTGAGGAGAGGAGGGAAATTTATGTAAGGTTGAAACTGGGTCCCTGATCCACTGCCATTTTGAAAAGGTATTGCAGAGGTGTTTCAGTATTTATGAGTGGGTGTTGTTATGTAGCCTTTTGATAGAGCACAGTTCTAAGTTTGTGAAGTTCCACTAGGCACCATTGGGTGGGTAAAAGATAAAGGTCATATCCACACTAGGAACTGGTGCATAATGGCGTCAAATTTGCGCACCCAGTGGCACAAGTTGTAATGTAAACACAGTGGAGCAGTTTTTGCCACTATATCCCAATATAGACGCACCATTAATCTTTTTGTGTTGCTTCATTTAGAGCCAGGGTCATAACATTTTAAAAGCATAAGAGAATTAATGGAGGTTTGAAAAATGTTCATTATTTAGACTTGGGTTCAAATGCTGCTCCTTTGGGTCTTTTACGGCCTCATGTAATTAGGTATTTAACTCATTCTTATAATTTGTTTCATTTCACCCTAACTCCCAATTGCTTTTTCTAGGTCTTTGTTCTATTGTGGATCTTTAACATTTTACTGGATAAGCGTACAATCAATTTGAATTATCATGGGTTGCTTTTTTCTTTCAATTTACAAAGTCCCAGGGTGGCCTGGCCTACATCAGGGTGTTGGGAGGAATGTCTCACTTGCAGCCTCGGCTTAGATCTATGCTTTCTTGTGCCTTTTTCAAAACGCTGTCCTTGCCTCTCAAAACAGATAAGATTATCTTTCTGCTAATCATAGCTTTTGACAGGTATCTCAAGGACCTTTCCATCTCTTAGATTCAGTGAATGTCGCTCTAAGTCCTAGATGAAATACATTTATTTTATCCTATTTCCCATTGGTGAATTTTACTCTTCCTAAAGTAGTATGGCAAAGGTTCTCAGTATTAGAAGAGGAGACAGTTTGCTGTCCTTGAATTAGGTGCATTGAAAGAATTATGAGGGGCGGGTTGTACAATACTTTCCTTTTAGTTCTTACCTTTAACTATGCTATAAATCTCTCTTTCATGAGAATTAAATTAATCTTCAAATATATAAAATTTGCTCACAGGCTGGAGAATCTGAATGTCTGCTTTCCATCCCAGTGTTAAATTTCTCAACTAAACTGTAAAATCTTGTTGATAATTTATATTGGGAAGACTGGTAGAGCCTTGGCATTGAAACCATTTTATTATGAGGTTTTCAATAAATATTTTGAAATGCTAATTCCAGTAGTGTTACACTGGAGATAAACCATTTTTAATTGCTCCAAACTAACAGTGCCTCTTGGCAGGACAGATTTACTTTATTGTTTGGTTTTTTTTTCTCCAGAGTTTCTATGTTGGCGCATTCCTCTGAGCAATTACTGGGCCATAAAGATGGTCAGAGGGAATCTCTGACATTGCTGGATGCTAAAGAGCTACTGAAATATTTCACTCCAGAGGGGTTACCTATTGGGGATCTTCAGCCATTACAAATTCAAAAGAGGTAAGCTCTCAGAATGCACAAAACCTCAGGGCCAAATTCAGAACTGATGTAAACAGGCACTACTGACGATTCCATTGCTGGGAATGAATTTGGCCCTCAGAATCTCCTGCTCACAGTTGTGTAAATGATCATTTATATTGTGCGTGATGATGGAGAGTAGGCTTTGACTATGTCAGAGCTGTCCCAAATAAACACCAATGATTAACCTAAGTAGCTTTTCCATTGCAGTTGAAAATATGAGGGGTTTTAAATCTTATCCCTTGCAGATGGGTCAGAGCCACATGTTTCCTAGCATCTGACAGAGAGCACTTGGTGGATAGGAACAGGGAGACTGTAGCATTTGTAGGGGACAGCATCATAGTGTCGGTGGAGGCGAGAAAGGGGGAAGCAAGGTGAAAAACTTGTGAGGACTATAATGATGGGAGCCATACAAGATAATACTTAGCTCATATATAGCACTCTTCTTGCATAGACTCCAAAGCACTTTACAAAGGAAAAGGGAAAAATCCTGCCCAGTTTACAGATGGGGAAGCAAAGGCACAGAGAGGTGAAGTGACCTGCCTACGGTGACACAGCAGGCCAGTGGCAGAGTCGGGATTAGAAACCAAATCTTCTGAGTCCTAGGCAGCCTCTGATCACTGGAGCCAGCTGCCTCATGGACCGTGATGGGGCAGAAGGCACATGAAGGGGGCACGTGAGAGCAAAGATATCAGTAGGGGCAATATTATAAAGGGTCTTGTATGGGAGGATCATCAAATCTAATGCAGAACAAATGACAAGACAAGGGTGGGAGGCAACTGGGTATTGGTGAAGAAGAGCCAAAGTGGTGATTGGAAACCACAGTGTTTGGTAAAAATCAAGTCAAGAGTGACTGAGACAATGAGTGGAGAGGTCAGATCAATATTGGAGCTTGATAATTAAACCTGTTTTCTCCATGGAACGTGGTGTTGTACATTCAATTGAGTTACTCTGTGTTCCCGCCCCTCACTCCCTTTTAAACACAATTCAGTTCACAAAAGGATACTGATACTCGGCGCTTGCATCATTATCACTGCAGAATTGTTAAGAATATACCAGCTCAAGTACAAAAATCTACGTGTCCGCTCTGTACCATAATGATTGGTAAAGAAAAAAATATTTACTCCAAACAAATTACTTTCCCCAAAAGAATGGGCAAGTAGAATTTTGCAAGACCGATTTAAATGGCACTTCACTTATTTCAAGTGCATTGCAAACATTAATTCTCTCTGAGGTAGTTCCACAGATCCTCAGTGTGAGTTGTCATCTGCCTGTATTTAGGGGGCAGAATCAGATCTGACTGGAGGGCTGATGAGGGAGTAGCCCCCACCTTCAGAAGATCCCATCAGTTTTATTCTGCCTCCTGTAGCTACTGGCAGAGCGGTAAAATCCAGCATCTAATGTGTGAGAGAGAACTTTTGTTAATAAGTCATTTGGATAGCATTTGGTCTAATTTGGACATATTGGATTCCCTAAAAAAAGGGTGGGGGGGGGCTTGAAGAGGCACTTTGTCTCCTCTTTGGAGTTATGACAGCAACCTCCCCCTTTCTGCCCCCAGTGCTCAGGTAATAGGCTAGGAGGATGGCGGAGAAGGGCCCAAAGAAGAGTGGATTAAGGCAGTGTTCCTCTTGCTCCGTACCCTTTCCAGAGCATGTAAAAGTAGAGGTTTGTGCTTTGTGCACTCCATCCTTCTCATCGGCTGGGACCAGGAGGGGTTCGCTTTGACTCCCTTCTCTGACCTAAGAGCCTGTTCTGTAGGAGTTCTCCACCAGCAGCCTGGCCACAGCTGCATTGAAGGATAGAGGAAAATGAAAAGAGCCATAGGACCACCAGAGGTGGTTGCATCAAAGGACAGCAGCCCGGCTTGGGGAAACCATAATCAGAGCAGCCAGGTCTCGATCTCTTAGCCCAAAGGGAGAAAAAGTGAATCTGCCCCTAAGGAAGACATCCCCTCTTGGGCTAAGGAGCTCCTTAATTTGTTGCATCTTCCCATCAGAGGCCACCATCTTGTGAGCCTCAGGCAGCAGCTACCATGTTCCCTGACAGATATTCTGTCTGCTCTCAAAAGGGCAGGATTAAAAAGATGCCTGTTAGTAGAGAAGTTTGCAAGACCCCTTATCTGACTCAGGTTCCCAATCCCCACATCCCCTCTGTTGGCTGCAGGATGACTTTCCCAGACGACCTGCTCAGAGCAAGAAGAAAATAAAACAGAATAACCAAAAAGGATTCTATGCACTACTGTACTGTTATTTAGTCTTGGGGAAGCTCTATAGCAGAAAATCCCTTCTGATCCAAGGTTGCCAGCTACAGCAGCTTCCAGTGTAACATATTTGGGGAGGCCTCTGTGATGGAACACTTCTCTATTCCTCTGATTGCCTATGAAGTTGGAAAGGGTGCAAAAATGTCTGGGCTAACCAGACCCTTCTTATGCTGCAGTTGGCCATGACACGCCTGCCAGGCAAAATGGAACCCAGATCAGTGCTTTTGATCATGCCTCATACAACTTGTTGAGAAGGAGAGCAGCCCAGACATGCAGAAATAAATAGCTGTGAAGGGGCCACTTGGCCAACCACTTATTTCTGACTAATTTATTCTGCCTGCTTTAACAGGTGTGAGTCAGCCTTTAAGGAAATCTGCTTGCTCACCTTTGGATTCAGTGAGACAACATGTCTATGTCTGTGGCTTTTCTGTAGCACTGCTTGCCTCATTAAGGAATCCCTTTGAGGAAAAAGGGCTGTGCCATCTGGCAATTATTTTAGCACTGCTTGGCTGACTAAGGGATCCAATGACAGGCCAAATCATGTTAGTGGCTTCTAAATATTTCAGGTCAATTATTTGGGCAGCCATTTGATCAAGTGGTGGTGAAGTCCTCAGATAAAGCAAATCAGTCCTTACAGAACATTTCTAATTCCAAATCTGGGAAAAGGAATAGCTGGCTGCCTTACAGGCCTAAGTATCCTTTTCTGGCTACAGCAAAAGCAGATGGAACAAGTCTAAATCCAGAAAGTGAAGAGACCAGTCTTCCCACAATGCAAATTTCAACACTAGAAACAATGCCTGACTGCAATGAGGAGAGGTCTGATGATCAGATCAGTGACTGCTCTTGAGGATATCCGTAAGCACTTTGAGTGTTCTAGGGATGATTGTGTCCTGCATAGGAATAATGCCTTGGGCAAGAATGCACATGAGGATTTTCCAGGGCTTCCTGCTGCCCCTTCCCTGCCATTTTCTGATTTCTTTCCCCCCCCTCCCCATCCTGGAAAGTGAACATTCCATCACTTGAAATCCATGAATTGGTGGATGAGTGTGGAGAGGTTGCAGGTAGGGATTGCAGAGAGAGATATGTCGTAACAACAGACATGAATCTGGAAGGATTTGGGAGCATTCTTCAAGAAGTCAGTGACTCAACGGACATGATGTTTCTTGCAGCAAAAGAAAAAGCATTAACATTTTGAGTATTGAGGGCAATAAAGCATGCTCTTCAACAGCTGGGCCCTGCATTGCTGAAAGATCATAACCTTATAGTGAGGGACAGTAAATCAGTGGTGGCATACGTAAACCATCAGGGGGTTTGAGATGAAGGGATCTACAGAAGGAAGCAGCATTATTGATACAGTGAGCGGACTCTCCGCTATTATCAGGGTCCGCTATTATCAGGGCATTAGCAATACAAAGACGATTGGCTGAATGGAAGGACTATCAGGCAGGAAGAATGGAGTCTTCACAGTGAAGTCTTCTGATTGATTACTGACATTTTCCAAATTCTGATTCTGGATCTGTTTGTATCCAAGGCAAACTAAAAAGCTCTCCAGTACTTTTCAAGGAGGAGAAAGCCAGAAGCCCTAAGCATAGATACCTGGCTGCTCAAATGCTAAAAGGGATTACTTTATGCTTTTCCCCCAGTGCCCATCATCACCACAGCAATACAGAAAATCAGGAAGGAGGAAGCAGAAGTGATCTTAGTGGCTCCCTATTGGCCCAGGCGGCCTTCGTTTCCCAACCTGATGAACATGTCAGTGTAGCCACCATTTTTCCTGAATCTGGGGCCAGGTGTGTTATCCCAGGGACCAGTTCTTCATCAAGATCCAAGTAAATTACATCTAGCGGTCTGGCATTTGAAAATAAATTTTTGAAACAAAGGGGTTACTTTTCTGTCTTGTCTGAATTGTGTTGGCAAAGGATTTGGTCTAAGTTCAAAGCTTGGTGCAGAGTGAGACATATTCAGCATCATGTAGCCAAAGTGTTTTATGTTGTGGAATTTTTACAAGATGGTTCTGATCTCAGGTTGCGGGCTAATATCTTGAAAGTGCACGTTTCTGCACTGTCAGCAATTTTGAGTGTATCGAGAAAGTCTTCCTGTACCTATCATACAGACATTTTGTCACTTAATTGGAGCAGTTCAGCTATTGCATCCTCTAAGGTGCATACAGCTCTGAGTTGGGATTTGAAAATTGTGCTCAATGCCTTACCATAGGTGTTTTTTGAACCTATGAAATTGGTTTCACTGTATCTATCAAAACAACCGTTTGGGTCACTATCACTTCGGCAACAAGGGTGTCCGAGTTGGGAACTTTTTCAAGTGATCCATTCTGTTGCATCTTCCACAGTGATAAAGTAGTTTTGGAAAACTTTACTCCACAAGTGAATGTGATTGTTCGTTGAGCACAAGAGATTATCTTCCTTTTTGTCCACCTCCTCCTTGCCCAAAGGAGAAAGTATTGCATTTGTTGGATGTAAGGTGAGCTTTAAAGATTTATCTGAAGAGAGTTGAGAGCTTAAGAAAAACAGGTTTGCTGATCTTGTTTCATCTAAGGAAAAGAGCTGCTAAGACCTACACATCATCAGTCTCATGGTGGATATAGTGGTGCATTGCTGAGGAATATAGAGCAAAAAGACGCAATCCTCCAGTGAGTACAAGAACTCTCACAGTACAAACAGTGTGGCATCACAATGTGAGAAGGGACAGGCCATTTATGTGGAAATCTGTTGGCTATCCCTGCGTACATTTACGAAGTTTTACAAGATAAATACTTGGTCTTCAGCCAATTTAGCCTTTGGCAATTGGGTACTGCATGCTGTGGTGATTCCTTAGAGTATGGGAATCCTTTTTCTCAGTGATGGTATTTTGTTGCCTCCTTATGAATTTTGTCACTGCTGAGAAAATCCTGCCCTGAGAATCTGTGGACCTCGCCTTGAGAGAGACGGGGAGACCTGTGGCTGCTTATCTGAAAATTTTCCTTTTTTTGGATGGATAGTCCACAGATCCAGCCCTCCCTGAAAATTCATTAAGCAAGATCTGCTATCTTTATGGTTAATTTTAACTACTGCAGAGAACTTTTTCTTGTTTTGTGTCTTGTCGTGTGTGTGTGTGTGTGTGTGTGTGTGTGTATACACATTTAAAAAGTGTATATTTTTTATATATAAAATATACACTTTTTTTTAGGCAAGGTGGTGATATAAGATGAGGAATTTGTTCTTTGTTTGATAGCCCCTTTTGACTCTGGACTAACTTTGAAAGCATCTAGAAACTGAGAGGGTCTTCAGAAGCTGTCCAGTGAGCTTTAATTCTTTCCCTTACAGCTACAGACAAGTGATGACCCACACTGAGGGTTATCAGATACATAGAAGAACTCAATATGAGGGGGAAGAGTCACCACAGCTTTTGTGAGGGGCAGTCATGCTTCACCGATCTATTAGAACTCTGACAGTGTGGTCAAGTATGGAAAAGGGTGATTCACTTGATACAGTGTACTGGGACTTTCAGAAAACTTTTCACAAGATCCCTTACCAAAGGCTCTTAAGTAAAGTAAGCAATCATGGGATAAGAGGGAAGGTTCTCTCATAGATCAGTAACTGGTTAAAAGACAGGAAACAGAGTAGGGATAAATTGTCAATTTTCACAATGGATGGGTCCCCCAAGGATCTGTACTGGGACCTGTGTTATTCAATATATTCATAAATGAACTAGAAAAAGTGATGAACAGTAGGGTAGCAAAATTTACAGATGATACAAAATTACTCAAGATAGTTAAGTCCACTGCTGACTGTGAAGAGCTACAAAGGGTTCTCACTAAACTGGGCGACTGGATGACAAGATTGCAGATGAAATTCAATGCTGACAAGTGCAAAGTAATGCACATTGGAAAAAAGAATCCCAACTATACATACAGAATGGTGGGGTCTAAATTAGCTGTTACCATTCAGGAAAGATCTTGGAGTCATCATGGATTGTTCTCTGAAAACTTCTGCTCAATGTGCAGCAATAGTCAAGAAAGTCAACAGTATGTTAGGAATCATTAGGAAAGCGATAGATAATGATACAGAAAATATCATAATGCCACTATATAAATGCATGATATGCTCACACCTTGAATACTGCGTGCAGTTCTGCTCTCCCGATCACAAAAAAAGATATATTAGAATTGGAAAAGGTGCAAAGATGGCAACGAAAATGATTAGGGGTATGGAACAGCTTCCATGTGAGAAGATATTAAAAAGACTGGGACTGTTCAGTTTAGAAAAGGGATGACGAAGGGATGGGGGGATATGATGGAGGTCTATAAAATCATGAATGGTGTGGAGAAAGTGAATATGGAAGTGTTATTTAGCCCTTCATGTAACACAAGAACTAGGGGTCACTCAATGAAATTAATAGTCTTTTCCTTTATATAGCTTGGGCCTTTGATCTTGTCCTCATGTAACAGGTGACCAGCAGACAATGGCTCACTCCTCATGGCATAGCTTCCAAAGGCTGGGTTTTTGCATAATCGGCGGTAGGGAATTTGCATTCACTTCCCACTAGATATTTCTCAGGAAGACCACTTAACACATTTTTGTTCCAGTAGTCCATTCTTGTCTTGCACATTGTTCAATATAGTCTTTTGAATCCCCATCTGTCGCATTTTCTCCCCCCCTCCCCCACCCCTCCCGGCCCCTATTCCTTGAGAGGTTACATACAATCCTGGCCCATAATAATACATACACCATTTATTTAACAAATGGGAGGGGGGGGGGTCAGTAAGGTCTCCCAAGGATATGGCAGGAAATTGTCATAGCTGTCGCCATGTATAACATTATAAAATTGTTTATGAAAGCAGAGTGTTCTGTGGCATTGGGGTAAACTGCTGGAAAAGCAGTTTTAGAACTGCTGTATTCAGGAAACTAATTTAAAGATGTGCTGATTGCACACAAGTGGTAGACAATTTAAAACAAAGACTAGCCATAACAATGAGAGACTTTTACAAAATTTTTAGTTAATCAATGCAGATGTCTCCAGGATCTTGGCTAAATTACAAATAAAACTGCGTCATTCCAATTAAGTGTGTGTGAGAGAGAAGTGAATAATTTGTTCATTACAAGAGTTCTTTTAATCACCAATTTTGAGAAACCTCCAGAGTTGCTTTATAGCCATGGAGTATTTTGATTCGCTTGAATGGCTTGCTTTGAATCACACTTCAATAAACCCTGAATTTGAAGGGATTTTTCTCCAGCTCACTCGTAGTAATAAGTTGTAGAATCCAAAGGGTTGTGATCAAACTTTGTCTTGAAGTGCTTTTACCGTAACTAGAAAATCTTAGAGCATTACAAGAGAATTTGGGTAACTGTGGGAAGTGCAAAACAAATGCAAGAGGTCTAAGATACTAGAGCAGGACTGGGTAAGCTTCTTGGCCAGAGGGATGAAAGATCTGATAATGGCATATACTGAATATCCCCATCCCATTCAGTCCCAAAGAGAGAGAGAGAGTGGAGGCACAGCAGTGGAGATTTTCCAAAACACCCTCTCCCGCCACCCTCAATTTGGTTAAAATGTGAAACATGCAAGATTGACTGAGAACCTCTGTCTACACCAAGCTTTCCTGTATCACCATGCCAGTGTGCTTGAGTCTTGATCTGGTGAGCAGTGACACGGGCTTTTCTGCTGAGATGGTCAACAAAGGTGGCATTTGTAAATGTTGTTTGAAGTTTTGGACACTGGGGGCTGACCTGATCCACTGAAGTGAATAGAAGTCTGGTGACTCTGAGGAGTTGGATCAGGCTATTGCCTGCTAAGAGCTGCACTGAATGGCTTTGTTTCACATTCACTGATGACCAGCCATCCGATCGTAATGAGCTTTTGCCACCACCAATAAGGATTGAATTTGACTAGCTGACCAGGCAGTTCTGTGCTCTTGCTTAACCAAGACTATAAAGTCTCCACCATGCAGCACATTCTAGCTTTAAAAAAACAGAAACAAAACTAATAGGTTAATAAGTACATATTTAACATTTTAGCTTAGATTTTTCTTGCTCTTTAGTTTTCTCGTGTCGTCTTTTTCTCTTGTTTCCCCCTTTCCCCCCTCCTTTTCTTTCTCCTCTATTGTGTCATCAATTCCTCATCTGTAAAATGGAGATAATGGAACAACAAACAAAACTTTTCATTTTGAAAATGGCAAAACTTTTTGAGTCGTGACAACCATCACAACTGACCCTTTCTGTAAACTCTTTTGGTTTTGACAAATTGGTATTTTTCCAACAAAAGAACAGTTAATTGGAAAATTACTGACCAGTTCTAGCTCTAATCACTAAACTTTTCTCTCTCTTGGAGCACAGTGCAGCAAAACCTTATGCAGGAAATCATAGAATCATAGAATATCAGGGTTGGAAGGGACCTCAGGAGGTCATCTAGTCCAACCCCCTGCTCAAAAGCAGGACCAATCCCCAATTAAATCATCCCAGCCAGGGTTTTGTCAAGCCTGACCTTAAAAACTTCTAAGGAAGGAGATTCCACCACCTCCCTAGGCAATGCATTCCAGTGTTTCACCACCCTCCTAGTGAAAAAGTTTTTCCTAATATCCAGCCTAAACCTCCCCCACTGCAACTTGAAATGCAAGTGGCAGGAATGGTTTGAAGTGTACCCAGTCCTCCTGTGATAGCTAGTACTTACAAAATGCTGCTCATCCATAGGTCTGAGTGCATGCAAAGTAGGTAAGTGTCATCTCAGATGATGAACTGATTTAAGGAGAGGTTGTGAGTTGCTCACGGTCACAGAGAGCAAAGTTAGTGGATGAGCCAAGAATAGAACCCATATTTCCTGTCTTCCTGTCCTGTGCCCTGTCCACAGGGCCCCACTGCCTCCATGAACTTCTCCAATATTTACATTCTTTCCTGTATTAGAAGAAAATGAGACAGATGGGAGGTATGGAGTGGATCGGTGTGGGAAACCATGGGTGTGCAAATAATAGACCTCAAAAAAACGAATGTAACTGGAATTTACTTATTAATCCTTTTATTTATTTATTTATTTATTTTTATTTATGTATAAACAAAATCTTCTCCCATCTAGATTTAAATTAAAAAATTTTGTGTGTTTCTTATTGAATTGCATTGCAGTATACACAGCATCAATCATGAAAGGCTTTTTTTCCCACCTATATGTATTTTGTGTGTGTATAGGGCTTGCTGACTTTCCAACTGAGGAAACCTTTTCCTCCTCAGATGCCCTCTGGCTTTGGGACTCTGTGCCACGCAGATGAACTGGCTCGAAGGTGGATTTATAGTTGTGTATGGCTCAGAAAATTGCAAAGTAGTTCCCATCTTTTAAGCTTTGCTTCATCTCAAGATGCCTGCTTGATTATTGCACTGGGATGTCCTTCAGGATATGAATATAGAATTCTGATGCCAGTTTGCAGTGAAAACTTAATGTGTATACACAGGTTGTGTGTCCTTGTTGGATATTTTATTCCTGCTGTGTGGCTAGATGATGAAGTTCAGGGCATAATTTAATACTGAAAGAATTTCTATTTACAAGCTTAAAAAAACCCCCAAACCTTGAAAGTTTAATAAGAAGGAAAGTAATGATAAACAACATATGCTTCTGTACAAACATGCTGGAAAGACTGTAGGGGCTACTGAGAGACAAGACAATGAAACTCAATGAGAGATGAAGTTGGTATTACTAAGTACTTAATAGGATCTTCAGTAAAATGTCACAGATTGGGGAGGAAGCAACTTCTTGCCTCTGGGATAAGTAACTTATGTAGTTTAGTGGAAGGCCATCTATAAACTAAATAGAACTCTCAAGTTGAGAACATAAAAACTTAAAGCTCAGGAAAATACTTGGGTGATACTGAATACAATCCGTGGAGATAACCCAACTGCTATGAAGTGTATATGTTGAGATGAGAGGTAAAAATAGTCAGACATTTGGACATAAGTTAAAAATTTAAGACCCCATTTGAAATATTTTATTCAACTCTAATCACCTAATTACTGGAAGAACTTTGCTCAGATTGAAAGTAACCATGAAGAAGTGATAGCGAGTTCATAGAGGCATGGGAGATACTGAAAAGAAGAGAAACTTATAGGAGCGTTTACACTGACAAAGGAGAATATCAGGAAAAAATTATTTATGTATAATGGCTAATTACCTTTCCCGTTTTAAAAAAGTGTAGGTTCCCCACATATGAAAGTAGGTGAGAGAACTACAGTATGGCCAGGGCAGCCTTTTCTTTCCAGTGCATAACTTTCTTATCTTTTAAGATACTGCGGGGATGAATCTTTGTCATAGCTGTCTGTTTCTTATTACAGACAAACTATGATCATTCTGAAACATTACTGATTTCTATAGTGCGTTTGCAGTAGAGGTGATAAATTAACATATAAACGCAGCTTTCAAAAAAATCACTAGCCCAGTGGCCCCCAACCTATCTGTGGGAATAGCATATTCCTATTCCCAGAAGACTGTGGCGGGCGCCAGACACCCCGCCATTGAGACGTGGCAGCGGGAAGAAGCGTCGCTGCCGAACTGCCGCCGAGAAAGAAGCTCAGCTCTCATTTAGGTACCTGGCTGAAGTTGCCAAATTTTCAAAATTGGCCCAAAGACTTCCCATATTTGCTTTTAAATGTAAACAATTGCTCTATTCTTTTCCAGTTTAAATTTGGGTTAATCTTGCTGTATGTATTGAAGAAGAATAAGAATGCAAGAACAGGAATGATGCGCATATTTTACATTTCCGTTAGGCAGCATATAACTCTTTGCCTTTTTTATATGAATCATAATTGTCCTGAACAAGAGCACTCTCAACCTCCATTGAATTCAATGGGAGTCATGCCCCCATAAGGACAGCAGGAGCATACTTTTTATTTATGTTTGGCACTCTTCAGCCTGCACATTTCCCCCACTGCTATTAAAATACAATTTAATTGGTTTGCTTTTGTTAATTAAAAAAAGGGGGGAGGAGGGAGTAGCAGCCTTAACTGTGTTGGTGCATCACTAGTCCTCACTAAACATTATCATGGCACAGGAGCTCCAGCAGTCCATGCTACTAGTATATAGAGACAGTACCCCATGGAGCTGTTGCTGATTAAACTCTCATGAAACACAAACACAAAGAAGCAGCAGAGGTCCTCTGTGGTAAACAGAGTATTTATTTTAACTACATTAGCATAAAAGAGCACTTTGAAACTCCCTTTAAAAATAAATAGGATTCCTGTTCTTTTAGGTTTTGCTTGCTCTTTTAAAAACTGATAGGTTTCCAATAACCAGTAAAAACCACAAGCTACTTCATTAAAATTTAACAGAGATGTTTTCCTATAAACTTGAATCATTCTATCATACTTTTTATTTTAAACTCCCTACTTTTGAATGTAAAGTGTAGCACTGTTCCCCTCTAGAAGATATGGAACAGCATAGAGATGAAGGGTACATGCACAGAACAGCACCGTAATAGCAGCATACAAAAGTAATGTCATACAGAAATTTTGCCTCTACATCTGGTCTTCTACTGGTCCATGGCTGCATCCTACTCTCTTCCTGTTCACTAGCCTGCTTTGTTTCTCCCAGTCACCTCTCCGGTATACCTCTTCCCCTTGTTCCCTGATGGTCTTCCCCTCCTAATTATCTTTGCTATCTTAGCATATTACAGGAGAGTACTCTTAATGCACAGAGTTGGCTCTGTGATACCGGGGGCATTGTGATTCTAGTCACTTGCTGTTAGAATATACAAATAGTTTAGATCTAAACATCTACTGAAACGCTCATATTAATGTAGATTTATGTACCTCTCTTAAGAGGAATAAACATTTGTTCAGTCCATTGAATTTTATAACTACATCCCTCTATATTGTGTGAATAAAACTATAAATAGTTAAAGAAAATTGTGTTGCCCGTAAAGCAGCTCTTAAGATTAAAAGTAATGAATCTCACAAGGCGCGTGGAGGTTTCATGTCGTCTAAAAGCTCTCTTCACTGTGATGACTTGGTGATCTGTATCCTGATTATATATACAGAATCAGGTGTAGGCTTACCAATATTTCTACAATGTTTAAACCCCTCACTGTTGTTTTAATATTTATTTTACCATAGCACTCAGAGGATCCAATTAGGAATGGGATCATTGTGCTGAACAGTGTACAGATACATAGGAACAAATGGGTTGTGCCTTAAAGATCTTACAATCTAAAATTTCCATGCAGTGTTGTTATATTAAGTTGTCAAACAGTTTATGTAGAGGTTAGCTATTGGCTAAAATATTCTCTGAACTATTTTTCTTCTAAAAAAATGAATTACTAAGCTGTCTTGGATATAAACTTGGAATCTTAGCATTAATCTACATTCCTGTTTATTTGATAATGACCTCTGTTATTATAGTAGCATGCTCTACTTGGAATACTAATTCACTGAAACATATTACAAATGTTTGTCATATAGCATTATAACTGACTGCATAGAAAACGATTGTACTATAGTAAACATACACGAATTGGGTATCTAATTATGTTCTCATGTACACAAGTATCAGATACTAGAATGTTCATAGGTTTGATAGTTTGATGTACCATGAACTAAATATGTGTTCTGCTGTGCAAAACAGATACATAAAAAGCTAGACAGTGCTTCTTGGAAAGTGATTTAAAATTTCACATTGATTAATGTTATCAGACTTTCTTCCAGTCTGCCTCAGCTTGCAATGATTTAATTTTAATGTTTTGAGAGATGGGCTATCCCACTAAAAGAAAAAGAGTACTTGTGGCACCTTAGAGACTAGCCAATTTATTTGAGCATAAGCTTTCGTGAGCTACAACTCACTTCATCGGATGCATACTGTGGAAACTGCAGAAGACATTATATACACAGAGACCATGAAACAATACCTCCTCCCACCCCACTCTCCTGCTGGTAATAGCTTATCTAAAGTGATCACTCTCCTTACAACGTGTATGATAATCAAGTTGGGCCATTTCCAGCACAAATCCAGGTTTTCTCACCCCCCCCCCCTTTTTTTTTTTTTCCAAAAACCACACACACAAACTCACTCTCCTGCTGGTAATAGCAGGGCTATCCCACTATAGTCTTGCATACTAGAGGAGAGGGGTTTAAACACACCAGAGTAGAGTGGAGTAAATATTAGAGGGACCCATATTTTAAGTATCACATCTATTCCCTCCAGTATAAGCTCCCTTTCCCCTATCCATTATCCTGCCCACCCCAAGTTTATGCTCTTTTACTGTCCTCACAACCCCATTTCTTCTCTGGTTTGGGGGAAATCCTTGGGGGTGTATGGGGAGTAAATGCCAAGTCTCACAGACAGAAGACTATCTCCTAAATGGGAGCCACAGGGCAAAGAACTCACTGTAACACGGTCACTTCTCTCAATGCTAACCATATTCAGCTGTGCTAGGGAGAAAGAGAGGGAACCATGTCTCTGGTTTGCATTCCACCTCATTCTTACCTTCTGCCTTCGCCCACCAGGTGTCTGACCTCTTGATAAGGACTTCTAGCAGCTGTCTTTTCAGCTGCTCACACAACCTAAAAGGTTTTGTATCTGGTCTCCAGAACAATCAATAACTTTTTGTGCTGCCTTCGGAAATGTTCCAGGTATGTCAGTCGTGGCATCTCTGATGTACACTGTGGTTTCTTTGTTGTGCCTTTTTAGCTCATGGATTCTTTCAGCTTGAGCTTCCAGCTGATGCCCTAATTCAGCTTCATTTGTTCTTCTCATTGTTCCTTTGGCATGGAAGAGGGACTTAAGCACAGGTCCTGTGGGAGACTAAGAACAGTTGCCATTGAAACATCATCTCTGAATCTTGCTAAGGATAGGGCTCTGTGGAAAACAGTTTCTGGACTGATAGCTGTGATTGTCCCTCCCTTGCTAAATTTATATTTTTGGCCATGTCAGCAAATGTTTTGATTCCAGTTTTCTTGACTGGGCTGAAGAAGTTACATGTCCCATCAGAATCATTTGCGTTGCTCAGAAATCACTCTGCTTGTTCTTCACCAACATCTACTATTTTCAGTAGAGACTCTTGTACATCTGATGTTACATGCAGTCCCGTAGATACGTTGATAAGCCCCTCTGGATGTGATTCAGAATCAAATGGGTTTTTCATGTTGTTGATGACATGATTGGTAAGAACTGTAACATTCATCCCTCTTCATTGCAGAGGCAAGGATTGGCTTGTGGATTTTGTCTTAAGTACTTCTTGCTAGTCCACTTCTTTCTTTCATAGCTTTGGATATTCACTCAGGAGATGGCTTATGTGGGTCCTCTGACAGGGGTAATCTGAAGAAGGAATTTAAGTCATCCATATGATTTGTGGATGTTGCTCTGGTGACTGAGCCTGATGAACATGTGGTTTTGTATAATGCCACTTCAGTCCTTCGGTCAGAAATAGCCACAGTGAAATCCTCAGAATATTATCCAAAGCCCGGTGATTGTAGTATACAGAGGTCAGCTACTTTTGTGCTCCAGTTGGTACACGAGTTTGTCCTTTGGTTGACAAGTACAGAGAAATATAATTCAACCAGCAATAGTGTCATCCTTCAGAAGACATTCAAAGAAGGTGCCTCTCAATTGCAGAGTGCGTAGTATTTAACAGTTCCAAAATTATCACACCGTTGCACATAAGCCTTGCTGCAGAGCTGCACCATGAGTTTGGGGCTCACAGTTCAGTTGATATAGTACACTATCATGGATTCTGCATCAGTTATGATGAGCTGCAACATGACTCTGACTAGTTTTTACCGTTTAAGTTAATTTCAGCACCTTAATATGGTGGTGATTGGTCAAAGCTACAAAATGACAACATATTAAAATATATTTGTATTGGTTTTGCGTGGTCAAACATATTTTTTCAGAAATGCTGAAGCTATTTAGTCTGAGGCAAAAATGGCAAATATCAACATTTTGCAATATACTAATGTGAAATGTTTTCACATTGCATATTCTTAATGAGGAAGTATCTCACAAGTCATTATAATAGTTTCCTGTATTTTCAATTGATATTTGCATACCAGCAGATGAGTTTCATACTTGAAGGTTGTGCATTGGTAGCAGTAGGTTGCCTGTCCATAGTTTGTACTGCATTAGAAGGTAGATATAAATGTACATGAATTCCTAACGTAATTCTTTTCCATTTGTAAGCTTTTGTATGTACAGTGTAGCATCTAGTCTGCCCAGAAGAAGGTTTTAATTTGTAGTTGCCTGTGCTTTCAGTACTAACTTTTGAAATAGCTTTTTAATTTAGTGACTCTTACGCACAGGTCAGTTACAGTGAGATCGCAATACACAGCTTCGTATTGGGCTTCAATCAAAGTGCTCACTAAACCAAATGGCAATTTAGATACTAACGTATAGATCTAATTTAAAATACATACTCTTTTCTTTTAGTGAAAATGCTTTTCTTCTGACACCAGAGCTTACTCCACTGAAGCTGGGAGGTCTGTCTTTTGAAAAAGCAGCTGGGTGCCATTATCATGGGCTTGAGTAAGTTTCCTTGCACTGCTTGATGTGATTGTTTTCTCAACACTGTCATCTAGCATAAAACCCAAGTTAAGGTGGGACCCACTTTATGCAACCTGGATACTATTTATAGAGAAGTAGATTTACAAATATGTTTCGGACATTTACTAAATGGTTTTAGTCCTGAACATAACATGTTTTTTGTTCCCTCCACACCCCACCCCAAAAAAACCAGAAACCCACAACCTCTTCTGTTTTCTTTACCCTCACTTTCTGGACTGGTATCAAGTGCTATACTCCTGTCTCCTTGATGATCATGAAGAATGTGACTTTGGCATTGTCTATACACACACAAGTTGTACTGCTTTAACTTTACTGCATCTATATTCAGGCCTGTAGCTTCTGAGGGAGATGCTTCATTTGCATAGTTAAATGTCTAAATTAAAATATGGTTTTACTTCAGATCAAATCATAGATATTTTCAGCTGAATAGTCATGAGATATGTTTATAACAATATTTTTAATGTAAATGAAATTTGTGGTAAAGATTGCTGTATGTATCTATATAATAATCCAGGAATGTCAGTGTGTGTGTCACTCTGAAGTTTAGCATGTCTGTTGAATCAGTATGAAATGACAGAAACAGCTGCAAGCATGGTTGAAAGCTCTTCTTGTTCAGAACATTACCAGGTTGAATCATCACAGTCTGTTACTGTCCAATTTTAAATTCTCAGCCATGTTGACTTTACAGATTACACCTGTGTGGTGTACAGCTACAGTAAGGATCTGTGCCATGCCAAGTGTTCTTGGCAATTTGGTTGAATTAGCTATGAGAACACATCACCCTTCCTCTACAGATTATTTGCATGCAAAAATTTCACACACAAGTCAACACAACCACCCACACAACAAAACAAACTGCACACACAATGACTCCAAACACACACAGCCCTGCATCTCAGCACAAAACCCCATTTTTTTGTTTGTTTGTTTGTTTGTTTTTTACACATGTGACTTTATACATCTCTTAAGAAGAATAAACATCCTAAAATACAGGAAAGGGCTGAACAATAAACCATCAGTTTTGCATCCTAATCTGATGACAAATTTCAGTGATTTAGCACTATAGATTTATGTGGTATAATTTTATCACTCGTATTGGCACTTTATGGATGTCTTCAAGAAGAGCACTTGAGGTGTGGGTGAGAGGAGGAGAAAGAATAACATGGAACTGGTTAACAGAGTGATGGGCTCCCTAGAAATTCCTGAGATAGAGTAGATAGAAATAGACTTTCATAAAACTCCTGAAAGCTCACTTAAAATACTGTAGTTTTGGAGGAGGTGAGTAAAAAGGGTTCGAGGAAAGGAACTGAAGTATACTGCTCAGGTTGTGTTGCCAATTTTGCTTGAACATGATTTTTCTTGCCCCTAATCTTAATCCTTGCACTCTGAAAAAGAGTACCTGATGTGGGTGAAGATGGTTTCTCTATGAGATCTATACTATATAGATTCTAATACAATCCTTCTTGTATCTGAAAGTCACGTAGCTTAATGCATTACTAGAATGCAAATGTCTGTCACATGGCAGGAAGCTTTCAATAAAATATAAAGCAAAGGGATTGATAACTTTAAATATTTAACAAGAGCCTGATTATATTTATAAGAGAAACACGCTCTATTGTCAACATCCCAGTATGTGCTAAAGGGAGAAACAAGACTTCCATAATGCCAAATCCTGCATTCAATAATTCAAGTAAACTTTCTGTTGACTTGAACGGAAATTTTACCTTAGAGAGAACCGAGTAAGGATAGTGGGATTTGGCCCCTATTAAATATGTAACCCAACTTCATCTTGTTGACTTGAATGTAGCAGAATCCATGAGAGTGTCTCTCATGTAAGCTAGTTTGTTAGGTCATTCAACGCAGTTGTCAAGGGCAACCTAGCAGTTCAAGTAAAGAGGCACTGCAGACATTTCCATAGTAAAACTTAAGCATGATTATTCAGTTTTTCTAATGGGAAAAAATTCCCCAGCTCTGTTACAATGGTCACTGGTTTTGTGTTTGTTTGTTTTTTTTTCCTATTTCAATTTTAGATACTGTCTAGATAACAGAAAAGCTTTAGAGAGAGATGTGAAATTTGCTGAACTTCAGACTCGTCTAATTCGCTATGAAACGCAGACTACGTGTACTAAAGAGTGCTGTCCTGTACCATGTGTCTTGAGCCCTCTTCCATCTCCTGCAGTTTTGTCAGAGCCTGGAAGTGTCCCAGATGGGGAATCTTTACAAAGTGAACTCAGAACAGAAGCATCAAGGCTAAAACGCAGATCAAAAGACTTTGATTGCTTTCATTCCAACAAGAGGTAATGCACTAAGTAAAATTTAAAAAATTAAGATTTCTTTTAAAGCATCTATCTATTTAAATGTTTAATCCCTCTTCTATCAATTTGCTATTTCTCAAGTGTGACCTCCCATTGACTATATTAGATGCATTAAAACCATAAACCTAAGGCATTTTAATTTAAGAAATTGAGGGCTGCATCCTGCAAGGTGCTGAGTGCCTCTTGAGAGGTGCCAAAATGCGCTTAGTAGCCACTGAAATTATTTGTTTTGAAATAGCACTGAGAGTCCTCAGCACATTGTGCTGGTGACTGTACAAACCTGGAATAATACAGACCACGGCCAATAGAGTTCACAGTTTAAGTAGAGAAGACCCACTGAAGTTCCAGTTCACCCAGCCCTGACCCTCTCCTCATTCAAATCCTTTAAAAACCCAGTTTTTTAGAATGCCCCACAAGAAGCATTTTTATATCATTTGCATCAATGTAAAATCATCAGCGAGTGCATATGCCGCAGCTGAACAATTGTGTGATCTTATTACTGTAATTCTTCCCATCCTGTCCTTCCAATTGTTAGTTACACTCTTGTTGTTGCACACCTGCTCTTCAAGCAGGGATTGTGTCCAGTGGGGATTTTAATATACTTCCTCAGCAAAGATGCTGCCAGATTCTGGTGTTCTGTATAAATAGTAAGAAGTGGAATTGTGGTTGTTCTCCATTTCACTGGATTGAGCCCTTACCTTAGGAGTTTCAAGCATTCTCTTCTTGACCCTGTCTTGGTCTAGATTCATGAGAAGAATAAAACACTGGACTTGGTGACTTGGCAGGCCTATTCGTCTTCATTTTTACTGGCTTAACAGGGAGAGGCTCCACATGGGAGAATGTGTCAAACAAGGATGTTTTTTCAATTGGGATGGGGGCAGAGGGAAGAAATTCCTGCAGTTTTTGTGTCCACCTTTAATTTGCATGCGTCTCCTCTGTCCCTCTGTCCTCCTCTGTGATTTGTTCCAAACTCTGTTTTTTCTGTAGCATCTGCTATACAAAAGACTCCTTCACTCTGTTCTGGTTTAACTGTTGGAGAACAAATCATTAGTAGGTAAGGGAAGAGAGTCTTCCTCACTTAGTAGGGGAAAGAAATTTTGTTAATAGTTTGTCACTGCTCACCATTTTCAGCCTCCATTTGTTTGAATGTACTGCATATCTTCAATATTTTAAGCAGTTATAGTAGCCATTTATAGTTGAGACAAAACCAGCAAGACGATAAACACTTATCTGATTTTTTAAATTTTTTTCCTCCAGACTAATAAAAACTGAAAGCACAGATTCTCTCCTGTCTCAGGCAAGCGGAAGTAGTGTGGGTCACCATTCAATACGTGTCATAAGACAACAGCCAGGCAGATCATTGTCTCTAAAATCTGCGTCTGTTAAGCAGCCTAGTGGTCAGACCAACAAAGTAACTGCAGAGGCTGGCCCAGCAAGTCAGAGATGTGTGCAAGAGTCAGAAACTTCAAAGCCAGTTAAGGAATCAAGATCTCAGAAACATATACGGGTAAATATATCTATATATTTATATTTGTCTCCCCCCGCCCCCCTGATACCTGCCCCTTCCCAAAAGATAAGATTCCCCATTTTTAGCCTCTTTCAAAACATGGGACCAGTCCCCAAATCTTTATTATTTAGTTCTGCTCAAGGGAAATTTGTAGAAATCAAGAGAAGTTTTGCATAAGTAAGGCTTGCAGGACTGTCAGAAAAGAACTTAGTACACACAGTAGAGTGCCCAAGAAACAAACAGCAATAGATAACAGATGTGAAAAAGGGGAAATAGAAATGAATATAAATTAGAAGTTATGAAATATAGAAACTTGATAAGGGAAGACAGATATCGGGGAAGGGTCCATGGTTGGCAGAGTTAAGAACAATAACAAGATTTTGGGATGGGGAATATCAGGAACAAAAATCCTAGCAATGATATAGGCCAGTTACTAGAAGGAGATGGTGTTACTGTTAAAGATGGAGAAAAGGAAGAAGTATTCAGTAAATATTTCTCTTCTGTATTTGGAAAGAAGCAGGATGATGTGCTTGTATCTAGAGCCATCTGGAAATGGAAAGCTGTTCCTGTGAAAAAATTTTACTCTGGAAAAAAAAATTTTTTTCATCCCAAATGGCAATGAAAAGTTAAAAACATGGAATTTTTCATAGAAAGGGATTTCCAGGAAAATTCCATCTTGGAAGAACCAAAATGTAGCCTTTTGGCTTTCTGCCTGCAGAAAATGAAATTGACAAGCCTTCCCAGCTGACTGCTGAAGGGTGAGCACCCCATTTTTCCATCGCTTCCCCTACCTCTTAGTTGCCAGAGAGATAACTAGGCTGCCAAGGATGTGGGGCAGGAAGAGAGCTGGGGCGCTCAGCCTCCTTGCCTCCCTCAAATCTGTTTGCCAGAAGGGAAGCTGGGCAGGCAAAGTACTGAGGTGCTGAAAGAGTGCTAATGTACCAGTATTCAAAATCAGCAATGGATGACCTGGATAACTATAGGCTGGTTACCTTGAAGTCAATCCAAGGCAAGTAAATGGAAAACCTGGTATGGAATTCAATACATAAAAAATAAAGGATGGGGTTATTATTAAGGCCAGTCAGCATGGTTTTACGGAAAATAGGTCTTAATGGACAAACCAGATTTCATTCTTTGATGAAATTGCAAGGTTAGTTGATAAAGGTAATAACAGTGTAATATACTTGGACTTCTGTAAGGTGTTTCACTTACTACCACCCAACATTATAATTTAAAAATGAACACTATACAATATGAATAGAGCCCACATTAAATGCATTAAGAACAAGCTAACTGAAGGAGCTCACAGTAGTCATCAGTGGGGAATCCTCATCAAATGGGGGTGTCTGTCTCCAGTGGGTTTCACAGGGATTAGTCTAAGTCTCAACATTACTCAGCTTTTGCATTAATGACTTGAAACTATATATAAAATCAATGCTGTTAAAATTTGCTTAGTAAACTGGGCCCATTCAATCAAAATGTGTTTTAATACAACCAAATGCAAAGTTCTGCATCTACAAACAAGGAATGCAGGCCTATGGAATAGGGGACCATATCCTATACATCAGTGACTCCAAAAAGGATCTGAGTGTCATAGTGGACAGGCTTATGCTCAAATAAATGTTAGTCTCTTAAGGTGCCACAAGTACTCCTGTTCTTTTTGCCGATACAGACTAACACGGCTACTACTCTGAAACCTGAACTCCCAGTGTGGTGATGTGTCAAAAGAGCTAATGCTGTCCTTGGATGTATGAACAGGGGAGTAGCAAATAGGAGTAGGAAGGTGATTTTATCTTGGGATTGGTGAGATAGATACTAGAATACTGTGTACAGGTCTGGTGTCCCCGTTTTAAGAAACGTGTTGAAAAAGTGGGGAAGAGGCCAAAAAGAGCCAAGAAAATTATTTGAGAGCTGGAGAAAATGACATACATTGAGAAACTTAAAGAGGTCAATATGTCTAGCTTGTCAAAAAGCAGACTGAAAGACCTGATTACAACACGTAAGTATTGTCATGGAGAGAAAATATTGGCTACTAAAGGGCTTTTTAATCTGGCAGAGAAAGGCAAGAACCAGTGGATGGAAACTGAAGCCAGTCCGATTCAAATTAGAAATAAGACACAGATGTTCAACAGTGAGGGTGGTCAGTTATTGGAACAAACTAATGGGAAGTGGTGGATTCTTCATATCTTGTTGTCAAGACTGGATGCCTTTCTGAAACACAAGTTGTTGGGCTCCACACAGGGGTAACTGTGTGAAACTTAATGGCCTGTGATGTACAGGGGGTGAGACTAGAAGATTTAATAGTCCCTTCTGGCCTTAAACCCTATGAATCTGTGAAAAATATGAAAATGAGGATTTTCCATTACCCTCATGGATATGTGAAGCAGGAAAATACAATATATATCACTTTATTTTAAATAATGCCTAGCAGCTATACATAGTGTTCCGTCTTCAAAGCACTATGTAAATGTTAATTTATCCTCAGCACTCAGGTGAAGTAGGTATTCTCTTCATTTTCCAGATGAAGGAAATGGAAACTGTTAAATAACTTTGCCCTAAGCTGCAAAATGAACTAGTGGCAGAGTCAAGGCTAGAACTGAAGATTTCCAGTCTCCCCGTCCCATACTCAGTTCAAGTCACCAAGCTGCCTCCCTAAAATTAATCTTTGGGGCAGAAGGGCAAGAAGTTATGTATGGGTTTATTCTTTAAAAGTGGGCTATTGGAAAGCTTGTCATGGTGATAATTGATCCTAATTCCTAAGTGTGCCTGTGTTGTCTCCAAGATGCTGACAGAAGTGGTTGCTAAAACACTTAAGAAACACGGCATTGCAGAGAACCACAAATGCTTTGCATCATGCAGCCAGCGTTTGTTTGAGATATCCAAGTTCTATTTAAAGGTACTTTTTTTTTTCCCCCTCTTGCTCCCACAATTGTACATAGTTACTCCACCAAAACTATATCCAGGATTAACACGTTTAAAGGGATATGATGATTGAGATCGACAGCTCCAAATATTATACTTTTTGAAAAATATATTTTTAGCTCTATTTGCATCCTGTTTGCTGAAAACTTGTAAAAGGGAAATTGCTCTACACGACCATGTGATGGAGGATCCAGAGCTAAGTTTGTCTGCTGTTGGACACATGAATGCATGTTTTGTGCTTCCAAGATGCAGGGCAAGCAAAATTATAAAACTGAACAAGAATCCGATCACCCTGCATGTAACTGGTAAATCTGATTCTCTGAGGTCCAGACTTCACAGTATCCCTATTTCCTAGTGACGGTGTTGAGAAAATAAAATGTTAGCTGTCAACAAGTGTAAATCAACAGAGCTGGAGCTACTGTTGTAAATCACAGCCACTGGTTGTAAATCACAATCACCCATGACCATCTGTTGTTTCTATTCTACACAAGAAAGGTTAGCAAGGCTTGCTCTTCGTAATTCATCTGCCCTCTCCAACAAGACAAGTGAACTGGGCCAAATATTGACCTGTTCTAAGATATGGAAATTTCAGTGATGTAAATTAGGCCCATTTTCCCAGTGTGTAATTGGGTGCCTGTGGTAAAGTAGAGTAACTTGTACTGAGTTAATGTTGTGTAGGAGTAACATATCTTGAGGAGACAGAACAATGAGATAGAGCAAGAAAAACAACCAAGAAGATGATGTAGGACCCCTTCTGTCACCTCTATGTATACATTGCACATGCTTTGCACACCTGTTTGGGCATTTAATGGATGCAGATTACCCTACCAATTTACATCAATCTGATGTGTAAATGCACTGCTATTTATACCTGTTGAACATGCCCTTACCTTCAAAAGTAGTCTTATCAATGCCTTATATTGTGCTGCAGTTATTTTGCACTTTATATTTGGGTTCCCTCAATGGATAACAGGGCCGATCATCAGTCTGGAGACAAGTAAAGATGCTGTTTTATCATCAGAAGCCCTCTCTTGACTTGACTTGCAGTAATAATCAGTCTGTCTCTAGCACTTTATGTATTTTTCTTTCCCTTTTTAGAATCTAATCTAAACACTGATTGCAGAGGTTTCAAAAACTTGCCCTTACTTATACAAAGCTTTAGGAGACCATTATGTTTCACTTGTGACAATGAAGAGCACATTCATTGTTCTGGACAAAGCCCATTGATTACAAGGTGAAGAGGGAGATGTCAATAAACTTCATGCTGAGTCTGTAATCTTCACTTCTTGCTGTAATGTCCTTCCTTTCTCAACCGTTCCAAAGCTATTGGCTGAAAAGGAAGAGAATTTGTGCGAGTAGCTGGAACTGTAGATTCCATGGCATTGCTCAGCAAAGTGCCTGTGAACTTTCTGTAGAACTCCACGGCAATCCAACACTTTTCACCAGGCAGCCTTCTGTTTTCAGTTACCCTCAGTTTTCAGAAGTAATTGGGGTAAAATTTTCAAAAGTGCCTAAGTGACTTTCAAAGTTAGTGTGGTTTAGGCTCCTAGATTACATAGGCACTTTTGAAAATGTTACCCTAGAGGTTTAGGGAACAGAGTAGTAAGGGGCAAATTCTATCCTTAACCAACAGCCTGGATGACTGTTGGACTATGGACTGTTGGACTATAGACTATGGAGAGGTGGCGGGCTGTAGACTGTGGAGAGGTGATGGATGGGGTATAGGGTCCTCTCCTTCCCACACAGGACACTGAAGGGAGGAGTAGCTGCTGGACCTATGTAATTGTAAATCTGATTGCCTTACCCCTTAAAAAGCCCATTTGAATGCAGAGAGTTATGTTTCACTTGTGAAACGTGCTTGGGTCTGCTCAAATGTGCTTGGGTCCGCTGAATTCTTCCCCACATCTGCAGTAGAGCCACAAGAGTGCTGTGGCATTGTGTGTTTGCCACTGGGGGTGAGGCCATATTCTCCCCTTAAAGGGTGTAGGAAATATACAAGTGTAGTTCTCTTTTCCCCTTTCTACTACATTCCTACCTGCTTGCTACATGCCATCTGGGAGGGGTCAGACTCCAAAATAGAAAAGGTGGTGGTTTTCCTTTCCGGGACTGATCTCTCTCACAATTTCACCTCCTCTGGTCACATTTATTTTGGAGCTCTGCCCTTTGTTACAAGAGTGCAGTAAAAGTGCCTCGTTATAGTTAAATGTTCAGTCAGGGCCTATAAGAATTTTGAACAGCATATAGAGCATCTCTGTAGCTTTGAAAGCGTTCAGGGGACAGGCTAAATCCCAAAACTTGAGTGACAAATTTAGATGGCCTTTGGTAACTGCAGAGTGAGGCACAACCCATTGTTAATGGATTAGGAGAGAGGGTAGTCTCAGAAAAGAAATACGTAATCAAGTTTTCCAATTAGGGAGCCCTAGGAGATCCTCAATCAGGGAAAGTCCCTACAGGTAACTTTAATGTTAGCATCAGCTCCAGCGGAGGTATATGTATGTTCAAGTCTGTCTGGCAGCAATTCTATCAAATGATGTGTTCTCTGTTTAGGATCTGAAAACTTCCAGGGGACTGTTTGATGAAATGAAGAAAACAGCAAACAGTAATGCTAAACAGGTAACCCTATTCCTGTATGTTCTGGAAATGTGTTCCTCAAACGCTGCTGTGGGAAATCTACTGCCGTTGCGTCTTGGAATGTGGGTTGGTACATGGCTTTAATGGGTGAACAGAGGAGACCATCTGTTGTGTTCTCTATGTTCTCTAGTTTGTATTGTGAGAGTTCTTTTGAGGTTAGTTCCCTCAGTGCAAAATTCCAGTTGAAGATGTTGACTTGCTATGAAAATTGTTTTAATAAGGGTGGCCACTGTCAAAGAGAGAAATTTGAAATAAGGGAAAAGACTCAAAACTCTCTTTCACATTAGTGAGAAAAATGTGTACATGAGCTTCTGTTTCTCAGAGGACTCTCTGCACTAATGGATTATTAGGGGGCCCATTATGTTATAAAAGGAAATACAGTTGTTCTAAAGGAAGAATTATAGAAATGGTAAATCCAAGCTCTGGGAATAATTATAAATAGAAATCTGAGAGAATGGTGACTGTGCTCATTTGGGTGTCAGGAATTTGTTAGTCTTTAAGGTGCCACAAGTAGTCCTCGTTCTTTTTAGGAAGATTCATGTGAATTTTAAGATGGGGAAAGTACTTGGAGAAAAAATACTCCTATCCAGAAATTTATCAGTGCATTGAGTCATATCCTGGATACCTCATTAAATAAACTTTGTAATGATGATCAGCACTGTGGAATTTTGCCATTTTTGCTCTCTATACTGTAAAATAAAATGTAAGGATTTGGTTGGTTCATTCCCATAGCAAAACCCGTGCTGAAGGAGGGGCTAACTGAGTGGAAAACTGCAAGATCTCACCATGGAGTTTCTCCATGATTATTCTACGAGCGCAGTGTTTGCCCCACCCGATCGTCCTCTAGGATAAATCCACCCCCAAGCACACAGATTGTAAAGGATAGGTGGTAAGCCAGGGATACTCATGCATAGTACCCCTGCACCTCCATACCAGCTCTGACTTCTAGCAGTAGTCTACACGCTAATGCTCCTAAACTCATCTGTGAGGAAAAGGGGAGGTATTCTCTCCATTTTCCCAGACTGGGAAATAGATCTCATTGTAAGTCAATGATGGAACCAGGCATTAGAATTCAGGATTTTCTGTCTGCTAGACCATGCTGTCTTTCCTGCTCTGCAACAACAATTTACAGGGCCTTTTAGTGGGCCAGAATCTCTCTAATAGACCAGTATGGACTTATGCTCAGCCACCCAGTTTGAGGAATAGCAACCGCTACAGATGCAGGTCCAGCAATGAAACAAAACATTTGTTCTTCAGTTTATAAAGCAGGAAATTATTCAAAAGGATAACACTGGATATTTAGAATTGAGGGTGTACTTTGTTACCAGTGCATGGAGAGATTGGAGTATAGTATGTCAACTTTTGAGCCTAAAAAAGTGACCTTTTTAAATGCAAGAAATTATTTAGGAGTGAAAAATTCAAACAGTTGTATGTTAATGACTGTATCTGTTTCATATACTGAACACATTGACTTCTTTTTGGTGAAAACATTGCCTATTAAAACTTCTGTCACAGTAAACTTTTTGGTTATTCTTGCTCAGTCTCTAATATTGCAGAAGTTTGGTTTTTGTTCTTGAAATTAAACCAACTTTGAAAATCTGATTTCTCCTTTATTTGTATAGGTGATTGAATGGGTTTTGGAAAAGGCTAACAAGTAATGATGATGAATCATTACATATGAATGGAGTTTACACCCTCTTCTCCAACTTCATAGAGAAAGCACAGTGCATTACAACAAAAGTATAAAGCCAGGTAATGGGAACAAAAAAAAAAGAACTTAAAACTTGGTTCATAGACTTAATTCCCAAATCCAATACTGTATTGTGGCCTTTAGATATTTTATATTGAGTTTTTATTAAAAAAAAATCTGTAATGAACATTGCATTTTATACTATATGCCTATTTAATTATCTAAAGGACTATGACTTAGATTTTCAGAAACAGTTTTATATGTGTTGTACAGATTTTATTTTAGATGTAATAAAAAAATCCAAATTTGATTGTAGTAACAAGACTATTTTATTTCTTCTTTTTTCACAGTCTTTAAGAAAAGACAATTGTTCCATATATGACTACTTTTTTGTTCTTCATATAAGTTAACTGGAAAGGTTTACAATGCAATAAAACTCCTTTCACATTTTATAATTTAACTAGCTATAATTCCTTATTGTTCTACAGATTAATATAATTATGGTTAGGGTTGAAGGCACAGTAACCTCTCCACTCTTAAGGTAAAACATAAAGGATGTTGGTTTTGAATGAACCCAAAACCAAACATGCCATTTACAGCAGTTTTTTTATGGTTTTGATTTTTATTTTTATTTTTTTTTGAAAGCAGACACAGCTTTCCATAGAATTTGCCCTGCAAAGCAATAATAAAAAAAAGGAACCTTTAGTAAAATGGCTTGTAAAATCTTAGTACAAGCACCCTTAATCTGGATTATGTCTTTTAATCTCATGGGTTTCCAGTATCAGTTCTCATTTCATATGGTTCTCTTGTAACAATTTGATATTTTAAACCTATTCCTAGAATCCCTTTGATGAGATGCATTTTCACACTGTAAAAAAACGAGTCCTAAAGTACCATTGATCTAAAGAGAGCTGTGAAATTGAGAGCAGTGGCTTCCTAAATAGAACAAGAACCATTTTATCTGAAAATGGAGGAGACTGACCAGGGCTGCTTTAAAGTGGCACTGTCTGATTTACAAATAAAAGAAAAGAAAATCCTGACCTATGTTACAAACACCTTTAAATTAAAAGTTCCTTACACCAGTATAGTTATTCGTGTAGGGAAGGGGAATGGGTGCTATCAGTCCTAGGTATCTTTACACTGATAAAACTGAATCCACAGTAGGGGATGTGGCACTTGTAACTATTTTGGAATTCAGATCACTCCCCTAATGGGAATAGTTGTATTGGTACAAAACCTGTAGAGCAGGCTTTCCAGCAAAAAGCTACACTGGTCTAGGTACATCCATACCATATAGAGTGTACCCACTGTAGGGTCTTTGTACTGCCTTAACTATACTGGTAGAAAAGCAGCACAATTTCTCTGTGTAGACAAGATCTAAGGAGTTGGTATCCAATTGGCAGTGAGGTGTTTAATTCCCGTAGGCTCCTTTTGAAAACCCAGGCCTAAATCATTTAAAGTAGATGGCAAACTCTGAGCTGAAGAAGGGAGTGGGGGGGGTTGTTTGTACAGTGCCTGCTATCATGGGTCTTTAGGTGCTACCATGATGTACGCAGTAATAATGGGTTTCAGCCGTGTTAGTCTGTATCCGCAAAAAGAAAAGGAGGACTTGTGGCACCTTAGAGACTAACCAATTTATTTGAGCATAAGCTTTCGTGAGCTACATCCGATGAAGTGAGCTGTAGCTCATGAAAGCTTATGCTCAAATAAATTGGTTAGTTTCTGAGGTCCCACAAGTCCTGTTCTTTTTACAGTAAAAATGGTAATACTACTTTTCAGTGTAGACAACAGAAATAAACTAGTCAATTTCACCTTTGTTACATCTTCGGGTTAATTTCACTGTCAGGTTCTGATGTGTTAACACAACGCTACAATGTTGAGTTTCAAACGCTGTTTAAACATTTTTCATTTTTTTCTTTTAAACATTACATGGAAATATTTCTACTGTTTCCAACTTTCATAAAATTTCTATTCTATGAGCTGAAACTAAATCGTAGGCCAAATTTAACCTGACATTCTCTCCTCAAATACCCAATAAGTTTTTTAGCAAAAATCTTGATGGGAACAGGATGTTAACCTCCCATAAGAAGGTAGGTCTTCACTTACACTCGTAGGGTTATAATGAAATAAAACTATAAACATAACATTTGGGTTAGTGGCCTGAAAGGTTTTAGTGATTCTTATTCTGAACTGGGAATGCTAAAGTCTTAAAATGTATCACTGTGTCTGTTCATTTAAATTAAAAAATGCATGTACAGAACTGCTGAGTTATATTTGTGACCATATGGCTTATTTATTCTACTACCCTATTCACATTTTACTTTTCTGTTTTTACCCTGTTACGATGTCGACTATAAAACAGAAATAAAGTTTCTAGGTATACTTTAATGAGACTTGCTTAAATTAACAGTCCAATTTTAAGAGTATAAGTACTTTGTGCTACTGTGATCTATCAAGTTAGTTATTTCTTTATACGCTAAAGAACCCTTGAATGCAGATGTGCATGTTTTTTTAATGTTTGATGAATGTATAAAGATTTTGCATCTGGAAGTTTCATTATGTTTAAATTTAAATTAGCAATCTGAATTTGAAAACTAACACTGCACTTACTCTTGAACAAACCTTAATTTTATAATGTAGCTTTTGGAAGCTGCATTTGCTACTTAATACTAGACGTTTTCTTGCTGATACTGTTTATAGCTGAAAATGTAAACTCATTTTGTACATAGCAAATTAGAAAATTGGATTAATTATGCAGGAGTTAACCTGCAGGTAGTGGGGCCAAATTTCTACACTTTGTAAAATGGCTGAGGCTTGCTACAATGAGCAAGCACAACCTTATTAATGAAACTGATTCCTAACCTTATACTGCATGAAACGAATGCAGTACTTAGTTGCAGGAGGGCTTGTATAAATTAGGTGTAATAGTCACTCTTCTCTCTGCATGTGGTGTGTCCGTAGTCAGTACTGGAACTGGCTACTCACTTATAACTCTCAGCAAGTGAAACTCATTGGTTAGAGACACACTGTGCTAATAACCACCACGGTATCCAAGCAGTCTGAAATGGGGGGGGAGGTGTGCCAGAGTGTATACTCGTCCCATTTAGCTCCACCAACTCAGGCTGTAACAACATTATGCATTTATATAGAGTAGTGCCTTCCATACTTTATAAACTTGCATTAATATGGCCTCAAAATGACTCTGTGGAACAAATTATGATATCCCCAGTTTTTGAATTTGGAAGCTAAGACTGCTAGATCATCCTTTTTCTAAACAGAGCTGATCCTGTCCCATTTAAGTCAGTGGGAGGAGTGGGTCATATGTGACTAGTCTTGTGCCTACCTTGAAGCAGTGTGTTTATAACTTTCGTTGCTTCCTTCCCTACTTGTGCAAGTCAGGATGTGGTACAAGTCTTATTCTACCAATGTGCAGTTCCTTCCCACTCTCTCTCTTCATGCTGCATGGGGGGGGAGCAATGGTGAGAGTACACAGAGGGAAGAGTTTACTTCCTACAATGCTTGAGTACCTGGAACACAGTTTTCCCACTTAAATATGTTTTAACCCTGTGCAAAAATTGCCTCAGAGGCAGGAACTATTCAGTTCTGGTCTGGCAGTCGTTTTTCAGTTACCTTACCTATATTTATTGTACATAAACACAGGATTTGTAACTGGACTAAAATACAGTTATGGCTTTTCAGTTTTGACGTGGAAAAACTCGTCCACTTTGAGGAAATGGTGTAATCCTTGTTATTTTATAAGTATCTAACATGCTGCACGGTTCAATTTCGTTATCTTAAGATTTTGCAGATAAAAGATTTAAGATAAAAAGGGAGCAAGATTGAGCCATTGAAATGCCATCAGAATGGATATCATTTTAAAGTATAGTACAAGGGGCCTGATCCTGTCGTCCAAATCAGGCAACTAGGCCCAGAAAAATGACAAGTCGTGAAAACAAACATAACTCCATGTCCTCCAAGAAATAGGAATATTTGCTTTCATGTGGAGAGAGCAACCAGTAGTTTCATTTGTTGACTAATGTTGTGTGGCAGTGGTTTACTTGGCAATCCATAAAAATGCTTTTCATGATTTAACAGCGGCCACTTAAAAAAAATACTAGTTACTTTTATGTACAAAGCATTCATCTACATTCAAAAGACCTTTTGAAGTGAGCAGCTCCTGCCAATTCATCCTCCTACAGTAAAATTGACTTTTATTTCTTTCTGTGGGATTGCAAGGAGAGAACTATTAGATATTTGCATGATCTTGACATTCTTCCTTCGTGTACATACTGCGTTTTCCAAGGAGCAGAAGGTCTCATAAAAGAATCAGTATGTTTCCCTAACAGATCAGATCAGTTTTATTTTCTGTGATATACAATGTAGATGGTAGTACTTTTCTGATAACATCTTCTGTATAGATGTTCTATTCTTGCTAATATTAGTGATATTTCTATACAGGTTTTACAATTTCAAGAATGTTCTATTTAGAGTTAAAGTTAATTATTCACAAATAATATTTTAATAAAAGTCCCCTCCTTCTCTTTATGGGAAGCCTGTTCTAAACTAGACTGAACACTTTCTCTCTGAAACCACAATCTAGTTAGTTAAATGAGCAGGCTTTATAGACAAGATACATTGGTTTTTTTTATTTAAGGCATTATTTATGAATTTGAATAGTGAGAGGAAACCAAATCTTCTTTCCCCAGCCACGTTTTTGATGAAAAATGAAGTGTTCAAAGGCAGTGATTTGTCTACTCTCACTTCACTACACTACTGCTACCACCAGGCAGACACGCTTCAGGAACTGTGTTGGGGAAAACAAAGTGAATTTAGTGCTTGGAAAAGGTGCTGGAAAGATACCTCATAGACACGGCAGGTTTCCCCACTCAGCTGCATACATGCCTTCAGTGACCCCCAGGTAGTAGAGTTGCCTTTTCCTTTCCGTCCTTGGTGATCAGAGAGACTGCCAGCAGAGATGCATATTAGGATGTGGTTATTTGTCCACTAGGAACTGGACTGAGACCCTCAGCTCACTTCACAGGCCACCAAACGCACTGCTGACACCATTAATAATGGTGTATTTTCTCTCCCATTTAAAATCATGTCTAAAGAACATTGTCCTCACTATAACTATAATGCACTTTTAAGCCAGCGAAGAAGTGTTTTTCCACCTACTTACATTTTATGAATTAAGTGTAATGTTCCCTGAGACCAGAAATGGTGTAAATACTGAATTCTCAATAGCCTATTGTACAAATTAAGCTCACCTCACAAAAATCAAATAAATGACTTTTATTAAATATATTTTCCCTCTAAAATATAAACTATACTCCTATAAATGTAGAGTAGGCCCATATTTTGTCAACCCCATCCAAATATGAATCACTCCAAAATCTGTAAATGATGAAGATATAACACTTGTAATTACCATAATTTTTAATTTGTCTATAAATATAGAATATGAACTTTCTTTGCAAACTATTTAGTTATTCACTTATACTTCATATAGTACTGAGCACCTCAGATTACATACTGTGTAATTTAATTATTGATACTAATATGAATTCTGATTATTTACAATGAACATACATGTTTATATAACATTCCAGTGACTTTAAGTGTTAAAGAAATAAAGACATAGTGCAGTATAATTTACATATGTATTGACTCTTATCCATAGTACACAAGCTGCTGCTTGAATCTCTCAAATTTCTATAGGAACAGGGGTCCAAATACATAAACATTTTGTACTTGGACAAAAAACACTTTGCATTGCGTGAGCTAGAAGGTTTCAGGGGAGATGCCTCCTGTGTTAAATTCACAAACCTTGGCATTTACTTTTTGATACATTTTGCATAGGCTTTTACTGAAATATGATTCTATGATCAAAGGCCCAACCCTATACTTGCCCCCCTGAAAGTCTATGCAGTCTAAAATCATGCATACCTAAACCAGAAGAAATCAAAGATCTACCAGAGATAACTGCATGAATGGAAAATAATAGCAAATTATTTAACTTTTGGTTTTTTTGGTGGGGGGGGAATAAAATAAGTTTTAATTCCCTATTGTAAGTGGAATTAAGTGCCATTAAGGTAGAAATGAAAGTTACTAGATAGGCAAATTACTTTGAAGATAACTACATTTATGTACTGTTCCAAAATTACCTCTTTCTCGGGTATAACGTTTTGCAAGTACAGTGCAGTGTTTGTGAATTCAGCCCAGCAGCTCTTTAAAAATTTAAAATGAGTATTTTTCTATTACTAATTAACACATGTATGGAAACCACCATAAATCAAGCCTTTATGTATGTGGAAACAGATCTGACTTATTTACTGGGCTCAAGACCTCAACTGAAAACAATTAAAATGGAATCACTGTTTTATTATTTATTATATTAATGTGATTTGTTTTCTTTGCCAATTGAGTGACATCTAAATTAAAACGTAGCTTACTGGTAAAGTTTAAAAAGCAATACAAATCATTGCAATGCTACAGCTGAACTTCTGCAAGCAATCACATTCATGACTTCTGCTTGTTTCTAAAAGCCTGGCTTTCAAAATGTGGCTTTAGCCTCAACACATTACGAATATCTATTTCAAAGAGTTAATTCTGTTTGCAGCTTAAATGTGGTATAAATTCTACGTGATCAACAGTTTTTCATTCCACTCCTACTAAATTCTCAGGCCACTTTCTGTATCTCAAATGCATTTTTAAACTAATTATTACAGAGCTACACATGTTTCTTAATGAAATCTATTTCCATTTAACTGATTTAGCAGCAGGGCATACTACTAGGTCACAATGTTAAGTGAGGCACCATAACTTGCCTTGTGGGTAAAATTTCCAAAGCTCTTCAGTCCGATTTTGAAGAGTGACTGGGTGCCCCTGACCTTCAGTGGGACTTAGGTTAGTTCTTTTAAAAAGTTTACCCTGTTTGCTCATAAGTTAAGGACACTTGAACAGGCCCCTTTGCGCTCTCTTGTGGTTACCCGGCTATACAACAAAAGTCCTATGATTACTGCTGCTTTGGTGCCCCTTACAGGAATGTGCACATATGTTCATTACACAAGGACCATTAGAAAATGCCCCGGATGCTCTGAACTGGGTGCTGGGCTGTTCACTAAGGAGCTCTTGGTTGCTTTAGAGCAGAGGTTCTCAACTGGGGGTACGCCAAAATAAACCAGAGAGCAGGGCTGGTGTCAGACTCAGTGGAGCCCAGGGCAAAAAAGTGAACCCGAGCAACTTAGCTTCATGGGACCCCTTGTGGCGTGGGGCACCAGGCAATTGCCCTGCTTGCTACCCTCTAATGCTGGCCCTGGCTTTTAATCTAGTGCATATGAGAAAAACAGTTTTGGGGGCACAGGTGGGCTGGGGAGTTGTTACAGCATGTTGTAGGGGGGAAGGGGGCAGCCTCAGACAGAAAAAGATTGAGAACTCCTGCTTTAGAGTACCCTACTGGAGTACATGCACACACAAAACATACCTGCCGGGGCATTAAAGCAGCTGCCTCTCATGACTCCTTCTTATGGAACAGCAAGATATTTAAATAGCACATCAACTGGGATTAAAGTAATATTTTACTGATTTTTTTTTTAATCTTCGTAAAGCCACCACTTCACGTAGTATCAAAAAAGAGAAACAAATATCAAGCCTTATTCTGAATCCCGACTGATAAGGGCCCAGTCTTGCATCTGCTTAGCCCTTACTTACTCTATATAAACCAATACTTAGAAATAGGCACGATTTATGATTTTGAAATGCTTACACATACAGTACTATACTCATTTCCACTGTACAGTATGTGGTTTTAAATTCCTAACATTGTAAAATTCCATTTTTGCCATTGTTTACAATGAGCTATGTTATTGTCTCCTGCAACTGACAGTGACGGAAACGACTGTTCTGAGTCTAAAATCTGTTGGTTTTTTTCGGTGTGTGCCTCCTTTGTAGTTGATCAAAATGAAGGCTGGGCCTTGGAGAATCACCAGAGCTGAAGTCCTTGCATTGAACTCCAATCTTTTGTACATTGCTAGCAGCTACAGGTGTCTTCTATTGATTGTACTTCAGATTAGCATGACAGTTTCATTTTTCTTTTAGGAAACCGATGTAATTTATGCCACCAAACCAAGTCTTGTAATCTTAGCTGAAAGGAAGGAATGAATGATGAACACAATTGGCTTTGGACAAGAATGAAGGTCCAGTTGCTGAAATTAGAAAAGAGATGGAGTTAGTGGTGGTTCAGGTCACAAAGTACTGACAAAACTAGCCGTCATTTGCCGATTATTTACTTGATCTATTATCTGCTAATAGTTTTAAAGCAATCAGATAAAAACCAGCACTTTATCATGTACATCACACTGCATCTTATTTTTCTACAGTTTGTCTTGTTACAAATACTCAGGTCATTAAGAGTAATCAATGACCCTGCCACTGTCCAAAAAATCCTAGAGCTGCAGAGTTTGCTTTCTGATGAGTCTCGAAACTGAACACGGTAGGTTCCTGTAGGGCTGGCTTAGCTGATGTGAGCAGGCCCAACTTAAGATAAGACGTGTCTGAACAAGTAACTGCTGAACAAGCCGAGACAAGTAATTGCTGAAACTACTAACTATTGTGAATACATTTTTGTAAATAAGAGAAGCAAAAACTAACTAAACTAACTATTGTGGATCTGTTTAGAATAGATAAAGTATACAGAAAATCCCTGAACTGATAAGCTTGCTTTAGAGAGACAAGATGGGTGAGGTAATATCTTTTACTGGACCAACTTCTGTTGGTGATAGAGACAAGTTTTCCAGCTTACACAGAGTTCTTCTTCAGGTTCTGGGAAACACCTGAAGAGGAGCTCTGTGTAAGTCTGAAAGCTTGTCTCTCTCACCAACAGAAGTTGGTCCAGTAAAAGGTATTACCTCACCCACCTTGTCTCTCTAATATCCTGGGGCCAACACTGCATCCAAGCTTGCCTTACGCAATCTGCAAAGCAATTGGTCTTTAATGCAAGAAGTATAGATGTTAGGGGCTAGGGAAGATGTATACAAACTTTATGGTGTACAACATGAATTGGAATTGTGGTTGCCCCCTGTAAATAAATCACCGGTTCTCGGGCCAGCCCGGGCAAAGAGCTGTTGCATGTCTAACACAATAATCTGAGTGACAGGCTGGAGTCGAACTGAGTTTTTTGGATCCCTGAGAAGTGGATGAAGTGTCCTCCCAGAACTGGATGAGTGGTTCTGGATAAACCCAGCAGAAAGGTCTCACAGGGAATCCTAACACTTCTGTTTAGAGGGTGGAATTAGTTTAACCCCTGAAGTTTTCCAACAGGTTCAAGTTCCAGCTGTTAAAGGGAGCCTCACACAGGAGAGGGGAAGGTTAGGGGGCACAGTTTGGATTGTGAAAGAGAGGCTGAGTGCCTGAGGTTTGCAGGCTGGAGCAATTCAAGCAGTCAGTCTGTGTTCACTAACTGAGAACACTGTCTGAGACTGGTTAATGCATTGAACCATGGCCTCAAGGCTCAGTTTGAGATAGCGGTTTGAAATGGCATACTTTTACACAGCTTTAGCAAACTGAGTGAAATTGACTCCCCACAGCACATCCAAAAATGCCTTTCAACATTAAGGCGGCAAATAACCTGAATTTTTCTTTTTTTTGAAAACTGCCTTAATTCTACTTTCTTTTGTTTAATGTGTTCTGCTTTGCAAGTGTAAAAAATAAAATCGGCACACGTCTGAGCCTGATGGCAGAGCAACAGCAGAAACGGCGCAACGTGTTTACAGGCTTTTCTGAGAGAAGTATCTGACTAGATTTGCAGAACATTTCAACTATCTCCCCCATGCTTCTGTTTGAACTTCCTGATGTAGGCGTGCACACAAAACCAATTCTGAGTGATAGAGCAATAAAAAATTCTGGACTGAGTTTAGAAGCCGTAAGAATGGTGGGATCGAGTGAATAATTCAGCTCAAGAGATTAGGATGTATCAGCGTCTCAGTGAAAATAAAACAAGAAGCTGCCTGTCGTAGACAAACTGTCTTAAGAACAATTTGCAAATATTCAGTGTACAATTTGACTTCAGCTTTATACGAACACCAACATGCTCTAGGCAGCTGTCTTTTCAGGTCCACAAGTAGGTGCCTACAATGGATTTCACTATATATAGAATATAATTTCTAAATGTCACATGCATCTAAAAGAGGCATCGATAGATAGACAGATAGGTATGTCACTTTCCATTAAGGGTTTGTTCTTACTCTTTTTGACACTATTAGCAGAACTCAACTCCAGTATGAGTAGTCTGGGTCTCTGAAATACTTCTTCACTGCACATGTTGTCATTGTGCATTTATATCACAGACCTTCTTATCCTAGCAGCTATAGATGGACCAGTCCAGATGCACCATCTTTTAACTAGCCAATGGGGTAAAGATGGCAACTGGCTGTTCTAGAGGGCCAGTGCCTCAACAACTGCCAGTCAAGCCAGTTTCCAGAAGGAAAATAGATTCTTCACCTCGCCTCCTGCAACAGCAGAGGGAATGTTTTGTATCCCATTGATCGCACTATAGCAACTATGGCTGTTCTGTTTTCGATGCTAGACCTCATTCTACATAGAATAAACATATAAATTAATGAACAGTACAGTACAAGGTGTCATCACCGGGTAGTAGGCAAGAGCATGACAGTCAAATCTTCTATTATAGAATCCCACCGTTAATACAGGGCTAGCTCCACACAAGGATTTAGGCACCTAACTGCCACTTTAGGAACTGAAGTCAAAATTTAGATCCTCAAAACCCTCACGTAGCTGCTCATTAACCCTGTAGGTGCCTAAACTCTCTAGACACCTACATTTCCACCAATAAAGTCTTCTAAGCCCCTAAATATTTGCCGCTGGGCATGTACACAATCACCTCAGTCCTGATGCCCCGGCACCTAACTCATGCCTATACCCTGTCAGGATCCTCAGATGAGGTCTTTCCCCAGCTAACTCACTGTGGGATCTGCTAAGGTCGGCATGCTCAGAGGCTAACTAACCAATCAGCCCCCACACAAAGCAATGGTGGTAGGATTACCGCTGTGTATATGAAACCTTTAGCCCGGTGGTTAGGCTGCTCCCCCAGGAGCCCTGCGGTCATTTGTTCCCTCTGTCTGATTTGGAGCAAGAATGTGAACTTGGGTCTCCCAGCTCTCAGCAGAGTGCCCTAACCACTGGGCTATGGGGTATTTGGGGTAGGACTGTCTCAGTCTCTCCTTTTGAAACTATCCCAATTTGTATAGGGAACAGGGATTGGAACTTGGATCTTCCACATCCTGGCAATTGTGCTAACAGCTGGGCTCCTGGCAGGGGTGGGGACAGAAGGGGGGGTTCTCTTGTTTTTTTTGTGAGAAAGAGCTGACCTGGCTTAGGTTCCCAACGCCAGGAGAGAGTTCATGGCTGTGAACCTTGAATGAAGAACCATGAACCCTGCCTAAGCCCTACCCCTCTCTTCAGTATTTCCTGTTAGCTAGCTGAGGCAGCTCCCTGCTCAGCCTGCTGGCTTTTGTGAATCCCATTCCTGGGCAGCTAACTCTCCAATTTGTCTTACATACAGAGCCTGGGCACCTAACTCAGGGCTGTGGATTCCACTAGGTGGAAGGGTATCTAAGGGTTAGGTGCTACAGTGCTGAGCCAAAGTCCTTTTTGGGGATCTAGCCCACAGTCTCTACCCTTGAAATGAGACTATGTTTTGTTCTGCACTTTCTTGAAGCTGATATGGTTCTTTGCGTCTGATGTAAGGATTTCATAAAGCCAGGAATAGTGGCACTGTATTTTAAATGGCCATTTATTTCCACTCTTTGTTCTACATTCAAATAATGGGAACAGTGTGTTTCTACAGAAAATGACTTTCTAATCCATTCTCTCCCACTGCTGCAGGTCAATGGCGTTAAAGTGCAACATTATAGCCTGATCCTTTTAGGTACTCAGCACCTTCACTTTACAGTAACTTAACTAGGAGTAGCAAGCACCTAGCAAGACTGGAGACATAGGACTGAATTTTCAAAAGAACTTAGCACCCACAGTTGTGGCCAGATCTTCATAAGTGCTTAAAGTCCATTTAGGCACCAAAATAAGTGGCCAGGTTTTCAAAAGTGCACAACAGATTGGTGGCTGAGGTGTTTTTGAAAATCTGGCCATAAGTGTCACTGTGGGTGCTGAGCATGTTTGAAAATCAGTCCTTTAGTTAACAAGTGTTTGCATTTTTCATAAGTGTTTACAGATTGATGCATACAAATGCAAAAACTCTGGAGTGTCTGACCACCATGGAACCCAATTTGTCCCTAAATACAGGAAATCATTCTTCCCTCCTTGCATGGTTTTACCATTTTATCCCTACCCCATTTTTATTTTATTGACTCTTTCTAAGGACAGGTCCATGTAATCGTGATAAAGCCAATTTCCTTATAAATTTTAATAGATATCAGTCATTATTACTTTAGGAGTTCAACAGTGCACGGAACAATTTACGTTTTGATTACCAGAAATCATGGCACCCATACGTGTATATTTAACCTATGTTAGCTTGCTTGTAAGTGCCTGCCCCAAACCACGAACTCAAGGACAGGCAGCTCCATTGAGCATACTGTCATGCTAATCATGCAAAGAATAATTGCTTGTAATAGTTGCATGCACAAATGGTCACCTGCATTCCCATAGCTAAATGCAGTACTTACAAATTCTCCATCTTTGCCTCCGAAGTCTAAATAAAGCATCCTAATGCCATCATCTGAAGACATTTTTAGTTTTTCATAGGGACACTGTGCAATTGTTTTGGACAAGGCACCATCTTGTGGTTCAACTGTGAGAGAGAATCCATGTTCATAATGGATGGTCAAATGGCACTCCTGGTTTTTGTAGGTGCAAGCTGAATATGAAAAACAAAATTGAGATTATGAAACCCCTGCCCTTAAGAAGCTTATATTTGTAAAATACCATTCACATCTATGGTGACTTATTATCCACTCTACTTACAACATTAACAAGGAAACTACCTTTTAAAGGAAACAGAGTCACCCTGTCTATGTCCACATTTTGACCTGCTTTAAACCTCTTCCAAATTCTATTTAACTAAAAAGAAACCAACATTCTTTTATAGACAGAAACTCAAGCCACTTTTCTGAAACAGAGTTAAAGTAGTGTGGGTATGAGATTGGTGATTGGAGATGAGTAGCTAAAGAACTAGACGGTGTGGATTTGAATGTCGGATTTTATGTGTTTTTATTCTGTATTCCAGAGGCACTATTCCTTAATTGGCTTTCACTGAGTTTCCTTTAACATATATAGTTGTGTGTGTTTTATACTTAATAGACACACACACACATAGTACCAATTCCCATGGAAATTCTAGTAGGTTTCACTAGAGTCCTTTCACAGGATTCTCTTGGTTTCTGCTGGTCTGTGATGTCTACAAAAGGATGAGTTGCCCTGGCTCTGTTCCAAAATTTGATTGCCAACTGGAACCAGTTAACTTTCAACTGAATTTCCATCAGGCATATGTAAAGCCCTTCCTCATCCTTTGCTCTTGCTCAGGGATAGAGAGTGGGTGAAATTAGTTGTTCCTTCTGATCTGTTTACTGCTGTTCTTGTGCTCAGCAGGGCAAGGCTATTGGTTACCTCCACAATGCCGCTCATTGACTGTTTATAGGTATACTTACCTGAATGATTGACTCCTTGCTCAAGAGGAGTGCAGTCTTTACCTTCATCTGCCTGGAGTTCTACTTGGAAATAAGCCCCTCATGTACCTGTAGGGTACTATGCCTTCCCCTGACCTCCAATATGAGATCAGTTGCTCCATACTCTGTTCCTAACTATTCAAAGATAGCTACATGTTCTAGTTTGAAGTTCTCTCTGCAATCCTCTCCATAAGTGTTTCAAATGGGTTTGTTTTATGCAGTACAGACAGAACCCCAAATTGTGTCTGAGTCAGGGGTGCCGGAACGGGGGGGCTGGCCCTCCCACTTTTTACCAGCTATCAGGGCAAGGGACGGGTGTGTGGGGAGAGGAGCGAGTGAGGACTGGAATCTTGGCGGGAAGAGCCGGCGTGGGGTGGGGACTAGGGAGAAGGGGCAGGGTGGGGGCTTGGTGGGAAGGGGTGGTGTGGCCATGGTTTGGGCGCTGGTGGCCCCCCCACACACACTTGTAGGAAGCTTTTGCTACTCCTGGTCTGAGTAACTACTCTGGTTGGTCCTCCTTTCTCCCAAGAGGCTGCCTCTCTGCACCAGGACACTTCCAAATGCATTGCCCCGTGAGCAGCTGATCTGGCTTCATGGGCACCTCCTCAGGACACTACTCCTTACAGAGGCACAGTGGATCAACTGACATGAATGTCTTTGTCAGGACGGAGCTAGGCAGATAAGTGTCGGGTGTAGACGGAAGAAAGGCAGGTGAGTGGATGATGTAAACTGAGCTGTGTTACTTGTAAGCAGTTAAGATAACTGCCTGTCATTGGCCACAAAATCAGAGCTGTGCAGACATGCCCTAAAATTAGAACAGCTTATACCACTTAGCACTAAAACAAAAGTGTTATTTTTAAAGGCTGGACTGAAGAGCTGTGGAGAAGGACTATGAAAAGCAGAACTCTGAGAACTGACTGATACCTGGTGAAACTTCACATTTGGTATAGACCTACAGTAAATTAATCACGACCTTGTTCTATGCCTCCAGCCTGTGAAAGACTACTGAAATTCATTCTGCTTTACAACACCCAAATATATATAGTTAAATTAATTTGTTGGGTGTTGTAGGGAGTAAATAAAAAAGGTCATTCCCCTGGACCTAATTTGTCTCACCCTTCGTGTTTGTGTGCATCTCTGAATGCCAAGATACAAAAGAAAATCTCATTAACCTTAAGATTCAGGTAGCACCCCTGCTTCCAAAACAGACATTCAGAGAGTCAGCCTCTCTTTTCAAGCACCAAATGAGCATTGAAAGTTAAAAGCTGCAAAGGGAATCACTGAAGAATTTCAACAAAGATGAAGACACTTTTGAGTACTAATTAGTTTCCTTGTAATTGAAAAAAGACCCTGATAATTGTAACCAGCATCTATTGCAGCAGGAATTCTGCAGCATGGCTGATTTAACCTTTAGGTTAGCTCGGGGACTGAGTGCCAGATGAGTCTTAGACCTTCAAGTAAAATTGATGGAGTACCCAATTTTACGAGCATTGATGAAAGGAAAGAGTGGGTGACAAAGAGATCACAAAACAAGGATTTTACAGGTTTTGGGGATGGGTCTTGAACAGCGAAAACTGCACCCCTTTGAACAAGTAAGAAGGCAAACCAACAAATAGGAACGGCAGGGTGAAGGGGGCTCAGCCAGGCATTTAAGTTCAGTTGACCAAAATATGGGCTTGTCCGCAAGGGAAGTTCATCTGAAATAAGGTGAGGTGTGAATTTGAAGCCCTATTGCTATTCTGGAATAACTCTGCTTGTGGACACTTTTATTCCAGAATGAGAGCATCCAGACAGGGAGATAATCCAGAATAGCTATGCCATTTTCCCCATGTAGACAAGCCCTAAGAAGAGAGACTGCCGTGCTCAGTCACTCAATCTTGACTGCATCTTAGAAGGAAGGTAGGTTGTCTTAAAGGGGAGGTGGTTTGCACCCATTGTTATTAGACTCCCCCCCCCCCTTTTTATTTTAAAAAAAGCAGGTCAAGGTGGGTAAATGGCCAATATCTATTTGTGAATTTTGGACATTTATGGCTCCTGCCTTACCCACTCTTCTTTTCAGACAGGTGCCCCAACCAGATCACCAGTAATCTTTACTCCCTCCCCCCAATATCTCCTCTTACTCCACGAGGTTGTTCCTTCCAGGGGTCACAGAGCTGTGGGCCTTTGAAAGAGAAGCATAGCAGCAGCAGGAGCCCTTCCTTTCTCATCATGACAATCACTTCCCAAAGGCATGAGGTCCCCATCTCTGACTCTAGCACTTCATGCATTATTGGCTGCTAGACTCGTATCAGAATGAGGACGAAAAGAGCAAAATGGAAGTCAGAATGACACCATAGGGGGCCTGAAAACACAAAATTTGCCACGGTTACTATAGAAGTTAAGAGCTGGCTGCAAAAGCAGCAATAAACTTTTCACAGTAACATTTCATCTACATTCTGAAGTTTCAATCAGCTCCAGTGGAAATAACTTGGAGAAACCAACGAACTTCTCCAAGCATTGATCCCGGACTAACGATCACAGATCCAGCATTTTGATTCTCGCACTGAGAAACAGGCCTACGGGGAAATGCCAAAGTGACTCAACGTAAAGAAGAACTTCCAAGTGTTACTCACAGGTTGTGATTTCCGTGATCAGCTCAGCTGAATTGTGGCAGCCCTGCACTATGTTCCTTGTCCACAGTGAGAGGTCTCTGCTAGTCTCTGTCCTGAAGAGATGGGTTTCAATCCCTTGCCTTGTACCGGTGCGCGTTGCAAAAGATAAATCCACCCCAGATTGTGGGGATCCCTTACCAGGACCTGAATGGACCAACCTGAAATTGGATTTAAAAACAAAATAAAATGCTTGCATTGCTTGACGCTGCTCAGACTGCTCGGAGTTTCATGTCGCACAGCTGTACGCAATGGAGTGAATTTAGTGCTGGCGAAAGGTTCGAGAGTAATAGCCTTGGAGACTGAAGGCTTCTGTTTATCCACACAACAGGTACAGAATGGGCAGAAGCAGGGCAAGAGGCCTTAACATGGACCTGCATATGGGAGAAAGAGTAACTCAGTTTCCAAGCCCACTCAGAGCTTGACGTCCCTGCTGAGGCTGCCAACAAGAGTGGCAAATAGTGTTAGTTGTGGGGGATGGTTTTTGTGATGTGGACACATCTTCCAGGAACTGGACACAACACAACCAAGCAGCGCCAAAATCCTGGGTTTGGGGTTGTATATTATCCTAGTTCTCTCTCATTTGGACTAGAAATGATACTTGCTGAGCCCGCTTTTCAAAACATTGAAAGCACAGGGCAGCAAGCACAAAGTCTGCCTCACAATTAAAGCAACTTCACATACAAAGGAGCAACATGATGTTTAAACGGTTGACAGGGTGTCTAAATATTCATCTGGGTGTACAAAACATTTAATTTGCATCAGGGATTGTGGCAATTGTGCATAAAAATTAGCTACACAATTATGCACCTGATTCTGGCCCTAATGCTTAAGCCCTAAACTGTATGCTTTGCTTCAGAGATATGAGTGCTAATTCAGATAACATTATATAGAGAGAAACCTCTTCCTTCCAGTGGCAAAATGTATCCCTGATAAAAACCTAAAAATCTGCAGCCTACCTTCACAATAAATGATGTTAGATAACAAGGTAACAGGCTCCTATAAAACATCAACTAAGGGCAGACACCTAGTACCATCTTGTATATATTTTTCCTTCAACAACTAAAGCGCAAATAATTTCAAATGCACCAGCTAACTGTAACCTTGAACTTTTCTCTTATATTTGTAGAACATAAAGAAAAATTGAAGCTACCTTTACTCCAGGACAACCAGCTGATATTCAGAGTGGCAAAGAGTCATCTAGCCCAAAAGCTAAATTTCAGAAAAAGCTATTTTAAGATAAAATTGACATCCAAATATCTCTTTTCTCCTTGAGATTATCCATATTTTTAAGGGGTCTGTGTATGTGCAGGAAGTTAGAGAAGTAATTCAAGGACATTGCAACAGTTCAATTGCAATGATGAATGCAGGGAAACATTTTACTATTTAAGGGTTAAACAATAAATCTCGGAGAGACTGATAAACTGAAACCAGGAAGATTCTTATAAAACTGACACCTGAAGAAAACAGGAATATAAATGTGTCTTTTTTTTAATCTCACCATATGTTAATGATAAATGTTATACACAGAGACAATATATAACAAAAGGCCACTGCTCCAATACCTGCAATGTAAGATAATCCCTACATTTAAATATTAATTCCCAGCTAACGATTTATTTTGCACACCTTAAAAAAAGATTCCTTGTGCCTGACATCACAGAATGGTACTGTTTAATGAAGACAGTGTTTTATAAAATAAAAAGGAAGTGAAGCAACAGGACTTTGGCATTGGAGAATCAGATGCCTCCATTCTGAAACACTGCCCCTTAGAGAGTACTGTACACAAAAGCTCATCTGAATAGATAAAATCACAAAGGCAAAGACATTATGCCTAGAGCAGGGAGATTTTTGAAAGACATAATGGGCCAGATCCTCAGCTGGTATAAACAACAGAGGTAGGCCAATTTATACGAGCTGAGGATCTGGCCCACTCCTCCAGAAGTGCAATTTCTTTCCTGCCGGGATATAAAGTTTTCTAGGTTTGTCCATCTTTGACTTGATAGAAACTGTCCATGTATTTGTAGCTTCTGATCAATTTCCTTGATTTAAAAAAGACAAACCATGCGAAATTAAAGCAGGGCCAGGTTACTGTGTGCAGATCTGCCTCTGACCATGTGGCTGGGGAAATGTGCCTCTTCCACAGAGCTGTATGTGATCACAGTACCCCACTTCCATCCTGCAAGGCAGGCATGGCTTGAGGCATTAACTGCCACAGCCCCTTTCCGAGCTTTGGCACCCTCCCATCTTTTGTGGGAGATTCTGAGGACAGCTGATAGCACACCTCCCTGGCAGCCATGTGACTCGATGGAGGAAGAGGAAGAATCAGAGCTTGTGTGGAGGCCTCCTGAGTCCCCAGTTTGTTCTGCAGGGCTCTCACCCCCACTCCCAGTAGGACAATATGGTGAAAACTCTGCAAGGGCCATTGGGCCTTTGACTATCAGAGTGGAGGACTGGAGTCAGTACTCCTGGGTATACTCCTGGTTCTGCTTCTAACTTCCTTGGGGAAATGACAGCATGCATGGGTGACAAGATGGGTGAGACAATATCTTTTGTTGGACCAACTTCTGTTGGTGAGAGATAAGCTTTCGAGCTTATACAGAGCTCTTCACAACAACACTTCATACAGCATGTCTGGGCCTCAGTTCCCCAATACACACAATGGGTATAGTAATCACTTTCACACTGCCCCAGTGACAAGCCATTTTTAGTAAGGAGGTTTGAGAGCCATAGATAGAGGATGTTTTACAATATCAACCTGTTGTTATAAAACAGTAAGTCACAAAGTACAGACTTAACATTATTGCCCATGAGAAATTGTACACTAGGAAACTATTTCAAAGTCCTCTGTCACATCCTTTCTGCTGTGGACAGAGTTCATTAACTGCTCTGCTAAGTATTTCCCAGCACTTGTCACACACTATGCCACTCAATTTGGAAACCACATACTCCGAGATAGTAAGTGCCTAAAACTAGTTCACTTCTACAGGAAAATAGCATCACATGTTATCGATAACATCAGTAATACAGCAGGGCTAACATTACTGGTCCTACAATATGTTGACAGACACGAGCAGCATGTTGGACCTACCTAGTACCATAGTGTCACATCCAGTATGAACCATATTTATTCCCTACTTCCTTATCCACACCACTACCTTCTTACTTACTCTTACTTCTTACTTACTAGAACTTTAGCTACATTATTTAAAATTCTGCTCATCATGGATGGCATCAATTGTACATCCAGTTAGAGATCAGGCTTTTCAAAGTCCAGCAGTAAGACATGAACTAGACAGGTATTCAGCAGGGAGTTAATATTATGGGATATCATTACTTAGGTCTTTAAGTCTGAGACAAAGGACTCCCAAGTCTCCTTTTGGCCAATACTATTGCTGTTCATATGAAATATTGGCAACATCAGGCTACTGAAAAACCTGACAGCCATTAAAGAAAGCCAGCTAAACCAGTTCTTTTTGCGAAACCAAAGAGCATGTTATTTAGCTGCTCAAACTGGCTGATTGACGTAAAAATCAGTTCTTCATTTGAGGAGATATGCAAAACCACTTTGAGAGCTTGCCAACAGTCCTAATAACATTACGGAATGTCAGAATATTTACTAGCATGCACATCTTTCGCTATTCATATTAAAAAGAGGTCAGCTGATGGTTATTCAATGGTGGACACTACAAAGAACTCCAGAGATAGCCTGGAAGCTAGTCATTAGCATAACCTTCAACTTTCAGCCAGTGCAGTCACCTGAAGGTTACTCAACAGGACAGACTTTCCAAGATATAAGATCCACCCAGTGGTTCTCAACCAGGGGTCCAAGGCCCCCTGGGGGGCCATGAGCAGGTTTCAGGGGGTCCGCCAAGCAGGGCAGCATTAGACTCGCTGGGGCCCAGGGCAGAAAGCCAAAGCCTCACTGCATGGGGCTGAAGCCCAGAGCCCTGCCACCCGGGGCTTGAAGTTGAATCCTGAGCAATGTAGCTTTGGGGGGGGGGTCCTGTGGCGTGGGGCCTGGGCAACTGTCCTGCTTGCTACGCATTAATGCCGGCCCTGGCTTTTATATGCAGAAAAACAGTTATTGTGGCTCTGGTGAGCCGTGGAGTTTTTATGGCATGCTGGGGGGGGCCCCAAAAAGGAAAAGGTTGAGAACCCCTGAGATATAGTATATGTCTAAGAAGCACTGAGAGCTTCTAGAGCTTTTTCACCAGAACTCAGAGCAGCCGCCAGAGGGCATAAGAATGTTAGTAATTATAAACCAGTCTGCTCAGGAATAAGTTGATATAGGGTGTATTAGGAATAGACAGTTACTGTAAAATGCCCCTCTTTACATTCTGCAGAGAGCTGTAAACACAGATTAGTTTTTCAGTTTATCTGATTGCTCCCTCTTCTATTTGTATTCTGTCTACCTTCTCCATTTTTCAGTTCTTTACGTATGCACAGTAGCATGAGATGAGGAATACAAACCAAGGTGTTGGTGCTGGGTGGGACTCTGTGGTCTGCATTTTACTTTAATGATATGAAAAGAATCTCAGGCATTTGTTGCAGCACAGAAAAATCTTCACAAATGACAGTGAAATTCTCATTGACACCCTGGGGAGTATTTTCAAAGCAGGTATTCAACTGCTCAGCTTAGGTTTATGTCAGTAGGCATTGATTTAAGTTCTTCATCAAGTGCAGTCATCAAGCAGCTCAGTCTAGCAGAAAGCTTTGAAAAAACTAATCATGTAACATTACTTCTTTTCTCCACAGGACAATCCCCAGTTTGACTTCCCCCATGAGACCTGCTCTTGAACAGCTATGCCCTTTGGAAATCTGTCCCTCCCTGCTCACTCATCCTAGTTTTGTCCCTAATGTAACATCACTGGAAGACTCAAGACAAGATAATACTAAGCTTTCCGACCCTCCTAAAGGGAGAAAGCAATAAAAGTTTGAAAGAGCTCTCCACATTTTGGGTTGGTTGAAGGTTTTTCTAGTCATGTTGCAGAAATAGTGTTTGTGGAACTGGGGAGTACTCAAAACAGCTTGGCGCTCAGATAACAGTGTGGGGAACGTTAGAAATACCTAGATAAATTAAACATAACACACAGTAATTGTGATCATCAAATGTCTAAGCTGGGGCAGGGATAGCTCAGTGGTTTCAGCATTGGCCTGCTAAACCCAGGATTCTGAGTTCAATCCTTGAGGGGGTCATTTAGGGATCTGGGGCAAAAATTGGGGATTGGTCCTACTTCAAGCAGGAGGTAGAACTAGATCAGTGGTTCTCAAAGCCGGTCTGCCGCTTATTCAAGGAAAGCCCCTGGCACGCCAGACCAGTTTGTTTACCTGCCGCGTCCGCAGGTTCAGCCGATTGCGGCTCCCACTGGCCACGGTTCGCCGCTCCAGGGGCTTTCCCTGAACAAGCGGTGGACCAGCTTTGAGAACCACTGGACTAGATGACCTCCTGAGGTCCCTTCCAACCCTGATATTCTATGATTCTATGATTAATTAACAACAAAAGCTATTTGATGATTTGTGTTCCAAAGCATCAAGAATGTTTCCAGACAAACGCATTAACTACTAACCAAGTTAATACCATTTAGGACCCAAGATGTAGCTTTGCATTAGTTTTTTGGCATCATAATGTGTAGATGGTTAATATTAAATCAGAATCTGGGACTTAGCATTTTGTTCATGTCTACTATGATATGTAATGCAGTTTTATTGTAGGGTGGTTGTTTCTTTTAACTTCTACAGCACTTTACACACATTTAACATTGAATTTTTTAAGCTGCACACACTCCTGTGCTATGGGTAAGTATTGTTATCCCTGTTGGACAAATGAGAGCAAACTGAAACACACATATTATGGCAAAAATGTCTCAGACTCAGCACCAAAATGCAGGAGCCCTAACTCCCAATCTCCTCTTGTAGTCCCAGAGTACAATGCCTCCCAAGTGTATCATTTAAACTTATCTCTATTATATATAAGCCATATTCCACACAAAGCTGGAAGTACAGACTGATGTTGTTCTTTAGGACTTATATGGATGCCTAACATTTATATGTTGAAATATTGAAAAAAAAATCAAATGTTAAATAAGAAAAAAAAAAAAAAGACAGATCCATGTAAACCTACTGGTGGCAAACTGACAAGCAAACAAGGACAGGCTGCAATTCTGCTACTACAGTGCAGTAGAAATACTGTACCCCTTATCCTACCTCCAACTTCCTCTGCTCATTGCCTAAGGTAGATTGAACAGGACTCTGTACAATAGTATCTTCTACTGAACTTTTTCAGTGTTCAGCAGCATTTCAAATCTGCTTTAGCTTAGCAAAAACGTTTTCCCAAGGACTCATAAAAAAGCAGAAAGATGGGAACAGCCTAGATTACAACATGCTGTCTGCAAACTTTCCAGGTGAAAAGTTATAAATTGCATCAGTCAATTCACAGAAGGGTATTAGAGAATGTGCCAGTGGGCAGGCTAATCACTAACAAATGTCTGAAAGTAGTAGTCAACATCAGTAGTAAACTGCATGCTTTAAAAAAAAACACCAAGCCCCTTTCCCCCTCCCCCCCCGCACACACGCTGTATGGCAGATAATCAAATTAGGAGTCCCACTGGGCTTTGAACAAAATACAAAAGTAACAGGATGTTTAAAAAAAAGACACCACAGTCAGTAGTAGACAGGGTTAATTGGTTCAAAAATACATAGGACGTCCAAACTGTGAAAACCCGCCTACCCACAAACAGATCAGCAAAAATGTGTGCTTCCAGGCATAATATGCTCACATTCAGGGCTTCAGAAAGTGAAATCACATGGGTTCTGAAGGATTTTTTTTTGCCCAGTTTCACTGTGTCATTGCACAAGTGTCTAGGTGCATTGTGTCATTGATTTTTCCTGTCTTCATTTTCTTAAGCATTAGGAATAGGACACTACTGTAGGCAGGATACTGAAGATGATCTACAATGGTCTCACCAGGAACATCAGGCCCTGTATTCCTCTTTAAATACCCATTTGCACCTCCTTACTACCAGCTAAAGGTTTCTCATAAGCCTGGAAGCCGCTGCTTCTGTCATGAATAATGTAGCTGGAATCGATGTAACTTAGATCAATTTACTGTGGTGTCTACACCGCACTGGGTCGACAGGAAATGCTCTCTCATCGACTTACTTACTCCTCTCATTCTCGGTGGAGTACCAGAGTCGACAGGAGAGCGCTCTGCCATAGATTTAGGAGGTCTTCACTAGACCCACTAATTCCACCCCCGATGCATCAATCGCAGCAGCATGGGGATCCACGGTAAGTGTAGACATAGCCTATGTCCCAGCACAGTCACAGTCACTTTCATTTGTCCCTGACACACAGGCAATACTGTATCCATTGTAAATGGGGAGAGGGATAGAATTACAATGCACACACACACTTTAAAAGATCTGAGCTAACATTTTCCAAAGTGCCCAAGTGATTTAGGGCCCTAAATCCCATTTTCAATAGAGACTTAAGTGCATGTCTACACATACGGCAGTACGGCTGCTGTGCATCTGGTGAAGACGCTCTATGCCAACAGGACAGAGCTCTTCCATCGGCATAACAAAACCACCCCTGCAAGCGGTGGTAGCTATGTAGGCTGGAGAAGCTGTACACACTAGCGCTTATGTTGGTGTAACTTATGTGATGTACGTTATACCGACATAGGCTGTAGTGTAGACGTAGCCAGAGGCATCCAGGCTACCTCTCCCATTAAAATAAGTGGGATTTAGGTGCCTAAATACTTTGAAGATCTGGGCCCTTGGAGCCTATGGGTTTGTCTACTTTAACTGCAGCAAAGTGGGGTGGGAATCTAACCCGCACCAGCCGTCTCTGGTCTGCGTGCATCCTGCTAATGTCCTTTAATGGCTCTTTACAGTAGCCTGATTTAGTCTTCTTTGAAATGGCACTAGCTCAAAGTGAGTTAATGAACTGTTAACATGTGTCAGAGTGCACAGAAACCGTTAACCACAGCAGACTAGGGCGGGGTAGATTCACACCCCAACTTGCTGCAGTCTAATAGTACAGGTTAACAAGCCCTAAGTCTCAATGAAAGTGTATGGAACCAAAGCTCCTATGTGCCTACGTCAATACTGAAAATGGGACTTCGGTTCATTTGAAATTTTTACCCAGTCCGAGTTCTTTAAAACATTATTCCAAGTGCACTTATTGTCCAAGCATTTAGGGCAGGGGTTCTCAAACTGGGGGGTCAGAACCCCTCAGGGGATCGCGAGCTTATTACATGGGGGGGGGGTCACGAGCTGTCAGCTTTCAGCCCAAGCCCCGCTTTGCCTCCAGCATTTATAGTGGTGTTCAATATATAAAAAAGTGTTTTTAATTTAAAAAGGGGGTCACACTCAGAGGCTTGCTGTGCGGAAGTGGTCACCAGTACAAAAGTTTGAGAACCACTGATTTAGGGTCCAATCCAACTCCCCACTTAAATCAGTAGAAAGATTCCCATTGACTTCACTGGGGGATGGATGTGGCCACTGAAGAGCTTTAGTTTGTTTGTTTTGGGGCCAAAGAGGGTGCAAAAAAGGCCAGCTTCTCCCTCAAAAGCCTGAAGGTTAGAAGAAAAATAAGAGATGCGTGGGGAAGTACTAAAGAAATATGGCAAATACTATCTTGCCATTTAATCTGTCTTTAGGGGTGAAATCAGTGTTGTGTGCGAGGTACTGAATTGAGAGTCCAAGAGACTAATGTGTTTCTTTTATTCCCTCTGCAGGCATGGCATGGGCAGCAGCAGCGAATGTGTCCCTTCACTGTCCTGCCAACACGCCTCCAGGCGCCTGTGGTTAATCTTACTCCCTAGCTAGGTGGACTGTTCTGGCTGCCCTTCTTGATTTATCTGAACAATGCGGTCTGTGTAGCTCAAAGCACATAACATCGCAAAGCAGCAACACTTATACAACCGTGTCTCCGGTCTCTGCTCCCAGGGCAAGGATTTCGCACTCTGTGTATCCTGCACAACACGCTACTGTAACACCTACATGTTGGTACAATATGTATCCCCCAGACAAAGAACAGAGAGAGAGAGAGACTCTCTATCCAGTATGTGTCTTGTATTGCTTGAGTTTTTTAAAACCCCATCTGCAGTACAAGTCATTATTAGTGTTATTTCATTTAATGCAAGCTCCTTTATCCCTCATTGTGTATGTTTTCAGAAAGTTCTATCAAGGAACATGGGTACAGATTAATTTCTTCTCCCGCCCCCATTTAAAGCTTCCTCGGGTTAGCATTTGCCCATTCCAGGACTCATCCCCCACTGGGTCACAACATTCTGCCACCTCCTCAGCACAGAAAGATGTTGCAATGGGACGAGATGATCCATCATCCTGGCATGGGCCCAGCTACCCTGATACAATGTTACAGCCTCAGGATGCACTACCAGTCGCGGAGTATACACGGTATCAGAGTCTGGTGATGGAATGTCAGCACGTCCCGCAGTTCTGACACACCCTTCTGCTGCAACATCCTACCTAGCTTTAAATAGGGATTCTTGAACGTGAGCTGTTGTCCTCTTATTGGATTTGCTGGAGGCACACAATAAGCTTGTCAGTATGTTGTAAAGCACAGTGTGGTCACCTTACTTTACAACAACACTGGGTGAACAGGAATGAATAAGTTACTTCTCTTTGACTATGTTTGAAAGTTCCCAAGGGTCTAGATACTTTGGGGTGAAATAACTTCTAGTATCCTTGGCCTTTTGATTAAATTTTGATTTATTTTTCAGTGAATTATTCAACAACAAAATCTTAGATCGTTAGGCAACAAAACTCAGTTGAGTAAAGCAAACGAGTGAGAGCTAAAAGGAACTAGTGAACTTGCCGTGAGTGATACCACTTGTGGCTACTTGGCACCAGTCCCACTGAATGGAATGGCACTGGGAAATAATCTGACTTGGAGTCAGACCAGGGAAATGAGAACAGCAACTCCTTCTCAAGCCCTGAGACTGTTCTAGCAGACAAATACGATTAGAATTAGCATCAAAAGCCATAGATGACTCTCAGTGTAAGGAACAAATGTGGGCAGATCTTTCCATAGCGCAGGATCCCGCACACATGCTCGTAAATAAAAATGAAGTCAGTGTGTCTGACAGCTGTATGTCTGACGGTGTCAACTCAGGATTTAATTGCACTATACTGACCCAAGCCAGTATTTCTCTCTGGGGTCTACTGGGAGTCAGATCCATGAGAGAAGCAGGAAGTCCATAACACAGTTGGAAAATACTTTAACTGGACTCTGTAGGAAAAACATGAGGGTATGATGCGTGCACTTCCTGTGCTCTACATGTTTGCTTGGCAATGATTTCGCATATGATGCCTATGAGTGAAAATATTTTTGGGGCGGTACTGCACTTTAGTTTTTGTCTAAAGTAAATATACTGTAGATCATTACAAGGACACTAGTTTGTTTAAGAAATATGCTGTAGTCTTTGCTTTTCTGTTGCGTTTCTTTCTCCACGTTATGGACACAGACACACAGAGGATGGTAAGGAGACCACACGCCTCTCCAGGTCTAAGCGTCAGTTTCTCCAGGCAAAACAGACCTACTCACATTATTTTGGATCTGTCAGGTGGGTTATTTGATTCATTATTAAAAAGAATGGAAAATGGTACTACAGCATTATTTTCAAAGCATTTTCACTCACACAGGTGAGTCTGGGAACATTTCAATACCTTCCAATGGATTATCTTGATGTACATACTCCTGGGACAAAAAATTTGTGATTTTGGGTGACTCAGTAATTGGGGATCCAACTTGACACATATCAAATGGGCCTGATTTTCAGAGGGCAGATGCTCAGCAGTTTCAGAAAATCAGGTCCTGTTAAATTGCATCACATTGGGCACCCAAAATCACTAGTCACTATTGAAAAGTCTTGCCCAGTTTGTCTATCTCAATAATGGCCACATAAAAGCATTTTGTTAAATCAATATTTAAGCATGGAGTCCAACCAGTGTTATTCATTTGTTTGACTTGATTAGTTATGGGGAGCATTCTGGCACTCCAACACACTCCACCAGTTAAAGCATTTCAGTACCTACCCATCTCTTTTGGACAGAGCTTGGGTATTACTAGAGATGGGCAGGTATGGTATCTGGTGTTGAAATACTATGGTGATGGGAACCCTAGACATACCTTAGATAGAAAGATAGATAGATTAGATTATGAGAACAAAGAGTTCACTGAATTAGGAAAAGCTGTAAATAAGCCACTTAGAACAGAAACGCTAACAATGCTGAAAGTAAAACATTCCAAAAATGTGCATGACTCCTGGTGATAGGTGAGCTTCCAAAAAGCTCAGCTGTAGAAACACTACTGGGTGTCATGGTTCCAACCCTGATAGTAGTAATGTACTACATTGACTTCCTGGTAGGTTTAGCATGGATAAGCATTCAGAAGCGCAGATGCTTATTTCAAGCCCTTGGGTCTGCAAATTTGATTGGAAATCTCATGGAAACAGGCTCTGCCATGAGATTTCCAGAATTTCTGTTTCAATTCTTGGCTCACAGTATAGCAGAAATAATCTTTCTTGTGATATTTTGGCATTTCCAGTCTTGGACAGAATTTGGAAGTGGGGGAGAGAAGGACACATAAACTGAGTATTTCAAGACCTTAACAAAAAGTTTGGTTCTAAAAACATGACATTTTATGTGTGATTTCGTGAGTATCTCTTTTCTTACCAGGTTTACCCACTCCAAATAACGACTGAAGTGCCTGCAATAAAATATAAAACTACCTGGTGGCTAGCAGAGGGTAAGTATGTAGAGGGCTGAACCAAGCTTCTTTCATTCGTGGCATGCTGTCATATATTAAAAGGTCCTTCTCCGTCAGTACAACCAGTGCTGGCTTCCAGTGCTTCTCATTCTCTCCTGGCACCTGGAAAAGAACATAGTTTCAATGAAATAATGAGTGAGGAAGAGAAGGGGGACAGGCTAGCAGCCTGCAACTACAGAGACTGTCAATGTGAGCAAGCAGGATTTGGACTGAAAAAATTAATGAAGAAACAAGTTTTACTACTACAGGTCTCTGGAACGATTCTGCCTCCTGAATAATATTCTAAATTTATGACTAGAAGCAGCAAAAATGGATTAAAGCACAAGCAGATTGATGAACATCTGTCATTGTCATTAGTACTAAAACTTCCAAACCTGCTGTATCCTTTGCTCACTATGGGCTGTTACATATGTGAAATAAGCAGGAGAAAACTGAGACAGAGCCAGCTCTGTTATTTATATTTGATCTTTAAGAACCTATGAGGTCCGTTGTCCTTGAATAAGCAACGAGAATCAATGCAAAGCATACACCCAGGCCGCTACCCAGAAACAACTCTAAAATAGTGACATGGGGTGGTGGGGGAGAGGGAAAACCTGATGATCTCTCTCTAATTTCTATGATTAATGATTCTTGGTATGATCCTGCACTCAACTTACCACTGGGCTGAAATCCTGGCTCTATTGAAATCAATAGCAAAAAAGTCCATTGACTTCGATGGAGCTAGAATTTCATCTCTGGTGTTGTACTTACTATCATGCACTCATTGTAGTAGTAGGTTACTTCTCAGGTTATACTCCTGGGAGAATTCTGTGCCGCTGGAATGGGTTACCTAGGGAGGCTGCAGAATCAGCATCATTGGAGGTTTTTAAGAACAGGTTAGACAAACACCTGTCATGGATGGTCTAGGTTTACTTCATCCTGCTTCAGTGCAGGGGTCAGGACTAGATGACCTCTTAAAGGTCCCTTCAAACCCTACATGTCTATCATTCTTCCTGAAACAACATGAACAAAAACATGTTTTGGTTTTACATTGAGAAAAAAATCTCTCAAAAACAGTGAATTTGATTTCATGTTTTGTTCAAATTGGACAAAAAGAGTGACTATTACTAAGGCTGCGAGTTTGTCATGGAAGTCACGGATTCTGTGGTTTTCCATGACCTCAGTCACTTCTGCAGTGGCCGGTGCACCTGGCCTGGGAGCAGATCAGGCAGCCCCTGCACCAGTCGCACCAGCTGCTGCTGGGGCAGTCTTGGGCCACTAGCCACGCCTCTGCCTAGGAGCTGAGCGAGGGGGATGTCACCACTCCCGGGGAGGTGCGGAGCCACTGGGGGTCCTGGGCTGCCCGCTGCTGCCCACCCCCCACCCTCCCAGCAGTAGGAGGGGTCCTGGCCCACGCGCTCCAGGCCACTGCTCTCCCACCCACCCCCCCTGCCCCCAGCAACTGCAGTGTTCCCACCTGAGCACCTGCAGTGCCCCTGGGCCACGCTTCCTCCCAGGATTTGGTCTGGGGTGTATAGTAGAAGTCATGGACAGGTCACAGACCGTGAACTTTTGTTTACTGCCCGTGACCTGTCCATGACTTTTACTAAAAATACCTGTGACTAAAACAAAGCCTTAACTATTACCCACCCCAAAGTGGCAGTAAATTCACCTCCTTCTTCCTCCAACTTTCCATTTAATAATTTTCCTCTTTTCTGCTGCCAACAGCATGGACAGTTATGGCATAGCTACCTGTTACCACCTACCCAAACACACACCTACGTGAACATAGATTCTACATGAAAATATTTTTAAAATAATTCACTTTGGAGAAGAACAGTTCATCATTTTGTGTGTTGCAATTTTAGAGGCAATTCTCTTCAAAACACAGCTACATGTCTTAAAAGATCTCCCCCTGAAATTCACAGCCTGTAATGTAGGGTCATGTACGTGTACTTCTCCTTGGTGGTGTCTGATCTGATGTTGGTAATTGTTGTCCCTTGTGGTTCCCACTCCCCCCCAAAAAGCACCTAAAAAGAAAAAATATTAGTATTGCTATAGAACTTCTCCTTTAGTCCAAGTGGTAGTGATCTGTGATTCTGGAGCACGTTTTGCATTTTACTTCAGCAGCCGATGCGTTCTGTGTCCCCTGAGGACTGTTCTCTCTCTATTTGTGCAGTCCTGGCTTCAAAACATTTTCACAATCATCAGTTTAAACAAACAGAATCAGAACCAGATATGGGCTTGAACCAGAACATTGATCCGAACTGCCTCCAAGTGAGAGGAAGTTCGGATGCAGTTCTAAAGTTTGTATACGATGGATATGAATTGAAACATCAGAAACCAAAACCACTTGAATGGTAGAAAAATCTGAAACCAAATTTTGAAACTTGGGAACATCTCTGTAGCTTGATTAAAGAACCATGTACTAGGTTACATAATTAAATCTACTAGGGTTAAAATATGGGGCCTGAGTCTCATTCCCATTATTATTATTTGTATTACCATAGTGCATAGGACTTGTAGTCATGGACCAGTATCCCACTGTGCCAGGTACTGTACAAACACATGGGCTGTAACAATGGAGAGGACATGGAACGAGCAGCTGTGTTCGTGTCCTCACAGCATGGGAAGGGGAATCAGATTCAGAACCAAGTTTAAACCTGAGTATCTTTATAGACTAAACAGGACCCAATTAAACATCCTCAAGTTTTAGGGAAGTTCAAGTCATAGAATCATAGACTTTAAGGTCAGAAGAGACCATTATGATCGTCTAGTCTGACCTCCTGCACAACGCAGGCCACAGAATCTCACCCACCCACTCCTGTAACAAACCCCTGACCTATGTCTGAGTTACTGAAGTCCTCAAATCATGGTTTAAAGATTTCAAGGTGCAGAGAATCCTCCAGCAAGTGACCCATGCCCCACGCTGCAGAGGAAGGTGGAAAACCCCCAGGGCCTCTGCTAATCTGCCCTGGAGGAAAATTCCTTCCCGACCCCAAATATGGCGATCAGCTCAACCCTGAGCATGTGGGCAAGACTCACCAGCCAGACACCCAGGAAAGAATTTGCTGTAGTAACTCAGATCCCACCCCATCTAACATATCATCATAGGCCATTGGGCATACTTACAGCTAATAGTCAAAGATCAATTAATTGCCAAAATTAGGCTATCCCATCATACCATCCCCTCCATAAACTTATCAAGCTTAGTCTTGAAGCCAGATGTCTTTTGCCCCCACTGCTTCCCTTGGAAGGCTGTTCCAGAACTTCACTCCTCTGATGGTTAGAAACCTTTGTCTAATTTCAAGTCTAAACTTCCTGATAGCCAGTTTATATCCATTTGTTCTTGTGTCCCCATTGGTACTGAGCTTAAATAAGTCTTCTCCCTCCATGGTATTTATCCCTCTGATATATTTATAGATAGCAATCATATCTCCTCTCAGCCTTCTTTTGGTTAGGCTAAACAAGCCAAGCTCTTTGAGTCTCCTTTCATAAGACAGGTTTTCTAAGTCTACTTCTAAGATGGCTCCAAACCAGAACACCAGGCCCCAAATCTCTCGAACTCTGCATAAGTTTGCATTTCAAACTCAAGTGTTGCTTAGACCCACTCTAAAATACCAGAGGTATTTCCCATGTGAATTAAGTCTTTCAATAATCACACTCCTTTGTAAGTAGGTAGATGGTTTCTCCATGGTTATTAATGCCTCTGTTTTAATTACAAGGAAAAAAACAGCCTAAACCGAATAAAGGTTCATCAGTTTGTTTTGATGAACATCCATATATTTATTTACAATTTTTCTTGCTGCAACATCTCATTTTCATGTGGTTCCCAGGGGAGAGCAGCCACACAATTAATCCATCAAACAGTCAAGCAAGCAGACAAAACCCAAAGTATTAATAGACAAGTGCTAATCACAAATATGCCAGTCACCAAAAACATATCAAGCAACTAACAACACAGATACCACAGTTATCAAGGAAAAATTAAGGGGGAACCTTAATTCTGTCATTTCCTAACTTCTGAGTGCTGGACTTTGCATGGGAGTGTTCCTTAAATGTATCAGAGGGGTAGCCGTGTTAGTTTGTATCCACAAAAACAATGTGGAGTCTGGTGGCACCTTAAAAACTAGAAGATTTATTTGGGAAAAAGCAGTGGGTTTTTTTACCCATGAAAGCTTATGCTCAAATAAATCTATTAGTCTTTAAGGTGCCACCGGACTCCTCGTTGTTTCCTTAAATGCAGTTTTTTTAAATTTTCTAGGTTTAAAAAAAGAAAACTAGAAAATATAAATTCCATCATGTGGTCATCAGCAGTTTGAAGGTAGGTCCTTCAGATCCATAGCACAGATTGCTACTACTTGAGTTAAAGGAGTAACCAAGAGCAGTAACAGTCTGTTATTTTTTGTATGGACCAGCCACTAGAGCAGGACATGATACACTTGACAGCAATGAAATGTTGGGAGTAAGGATTCCTGGCTGGGAATGGGTCTTGTGGTTAGAAACAATACAGTCACACACACAGATCTGGCACATTCATTCTAACAGGCAATTTGGCTATGGAGGAGATGTGGCTCGACCACAATGGAGAAACGTTTGTATTCTCCCAGCTCTGCCCAAAGTGAATTTGTGCAGCCTCTCACCTACCCAATCAGTAAAATGGGGGATTATACTTGCCAGGCCTCTGAGTTGAAGCCTTGATCATTAAGAAGGATAGTGAAGTGCACGTAAGTATTTAAGACCTGAGTCTAGAACTTGTAGTCTCTTCCTGCCTCCCAGCTCAGCACTTCTCTCCATACACCAAAGTGGTAGCTTCTGATGCTTTTCTCTTCCTGGAGCTCAAGTTCTGTGGGGCCAGGAAGCATGTTAAGTGAGGATGGAATCTTCAGAGATTTTAGCAGCAAGCTTCTGAAAAGCTATCAATATTTGCAAATGGCAACTTTTAGCCAAATTTGGATGGATTTTTATGGGGTTAGCAAAAGATGCTTTCTAATTCCAAAGTGACCCTTGCCCCCACCTTGCCAAATGTCAAATTTCTGCTCCAAACCATGGAAGTGCTAGAATTCCTAAAAAACAAAAGAACGTTGGGAAACATTTTTAATATTGACAAAGTCACCTATTCTCTCCTAGCCTTACTCCTGGAAATGGCTGAGTTGTTTTTACTGCAATTTAAAAACACAAAGAACAGGACAAGCATGGAAAATTTCAGCTCAAATGGTTAAAGTTTGGCAAAGTTGGGGCTTAAAATGGTAAGTGATCCGCAACTTTAACTGCAGGCTTTGCTACCAAGTCCATCTACAATTATTATTTGTTAGATATTAATATGTAAACACCAAAGAACAATTAAAGCTAAAAAAAAGAAATTGACTTCTTGAGTTGGCAAAATAATAGGCAGCAATATAGTGAGTTGTAGTGTACTGTCTCCATTTTACAGATGATGAAACGGAGACACGGAAAGGTTATGCAACTTGCCCGTGGTCACATAGGAAGCCAATGACAGAGACGGGAATAGCACCAATGTCTCCTGACTCTCAGTCCCCATTGAACCAGCTGGTCTGAAAATGGGAAAAGGGAGAAAAAAAGAATAAGCTGTACAAATGTTGTCAGTTTTTGCAAATTTCTTTCCCTTCATCAAAATACTGACAAACTATTTCACTGAGAAAAAATCAAACCTTTAAAAATTTCAACCAGCTCTATTGCCTCATTGGTGCAGAATGCTGGCATGTTTGCTGATATGTTCCTATACTATTCAAATTACTTTCAGTCGAAAAAGGTTAACTCGAAGTTGTTCCAATGAAAGATACTGCCTCACTCACCTTTCTTTCTAATATGCTGGAACCAACACGGCTAGAACAACACTGCAAACAATATTATGACAATTTATATGTGCATATACTGATGCATGTTTTTGTTATTACTATTGTTAGGTATTGTACTTTGTACAGTCCAGCCTCCCCTAAACTATAGGACGTAATAATGATTCTGCCTGTAAACAGAGAACAGGATGTGGAGTTTTCCCAGGGGAGTGACCTCCAAAACCAGAAACATGTGGATAGGACTTTGGGCCGGCTTGGTCCAGGTTAATTTCCCATATCCAATTGCTCAAAATGTGCCCTTCAGCCCGGTGTTGTCTGTTAGCTTCGTAAACAATGTGTTCAAACTTACTGTAAATATCTGACGTGTCTTAAAGATAGCATTAAAGACGCTTCCAAGTATAAATTTCAGTATTATTTTAGATATGTAAAGTGATGTTTTGTGATAATATTTTGGGTGCTGGTTTTTAGTCAGTGGCCTTTTAAAAATTCAGGCACTCACAATGTAATCCCTTCACTCCCATTACTATTAACAAGCATCATATTCACATATCATCCGAAGTGCCGTTATTCATCTTTCAGACATGTAAAATCACCATCCGATCAAGCACTTCAGCCGGAGACCTTCTTCAAAGCCAAAACATTGGATTAGTTTAAAGCTGAATGTATCCAGATAAAAGCTATATAAATACTTTTCAAATTACATTTGGGTTCAGAAATCTTCATCCCATGTCAGTAATATGGAGTGCAACTCTTACAAACCAGTTAACATGGTTGCCTTCTGCATGTGGCTATTAAAGTAGCACCCAAAAGCAAATTAGTACCTAGTTGCTCATCCCAAAGCCGCCTAGCCAAATTCAACACTTGCATAAGCAGCTAGAATTCCACTGAAGTCAATGGAGTTGCACCTGTTTGTACCTGTAGTAAATATGAATTTACTGAAATTAGAAAGAATCTGAGGTGGTCTACCAAGTAAAGGGTCTTTGACCACTCTAGACAATCTGCACCATTTATAGGTTTAATGTACAAGCAAACTTGAAAAAGAAGAGAATACTCTAACAAGAAGAAATGCCCAGAACAAGTATTCTTTGTGCTGTTAGCAACCCAGTTATTGACCTACCTCATCCAGCAGTGTAGTTAAAATCCTGGTTTTACAGAGACTGCCTGTAAACGCTTTTCAGTTTTGTCTTTACAAAACTAGGTAACAATACTGTGGTACGTGGAGCACTTTTTAATTTTCCTGTGTTTAGTACAGGGAATTCCTCGGCCCAGGACTGGAACACAGGAAATCTGTGTTCAAATCTCACTCTGCCACAAACTTCCTGGGTAAACTTGCGTAATCCCTTTGTGCCTCATTTCCTCATCTGTAAAACAGGGATAACACGATTTCTTCCCCCCCACACACACACACCTTTTCTTTGGCATGTCAATTTAGACTGTAAACTCTTCGGGGCAGGGACTGTCACTTACTCTGTGTGTATACACTGCCTAGTACAATGGCTCCCTGATCTCACTTGGGGCCCCTAGGTGCTGCTGTTTTACAAATAATGTTGCATTTAGTTACGGCAGCTGAAATATTTCTAAGGATAACCACTGTGCATTGTCAACAATCTACAGCCCATCCATGATTACAGTGTCATCGAGTTAGCATTCTGTCTTCACCTGGGGGAGGCACTTGGAGAGGAAATGTGAGGTGGACATGGCAGAAAACCCGTGTTTAAATTTAGAGAGCATCCTATTAATTTATCGAGAATAACACATGAAAATAAAATGGATTTAGGATATAGCAGAACAAGTTTGAGCCTTCCCTACCCTTAGATGCATTTGCAATGGCTGGCCACAATATCAGTTCTTCTACCACCTTGAGCAGCAGGACATCGCCTGGCCAGCACCATTGCCAGTGCTAGTCTCCTCAGAGAGGTACAGAGGCATGGGCCACCCGCCATCACCTCACATCATCTAGCAGAATTGGCTCCATGCTGCAAGAAGAGCAAGTGCCTGCTATTGTGATGCCTCCACATCATCCCTCCCCTTTTTGAGGGCTGTGGCTTAATGCCATGCCTTAGCCCTAAGGACCTGACCCTGAAACACTTAAGCACATGTGCAATTTTATTGATATTAATAGTCCAATTGTCTTCCCAAAGGCTACTCACATGCATAGGCACCATTCTTTGCAAGATCAGGGCCTAAAAGTGCAATCCCTCTGATACACGACAAACATAAACCCATACATATTTCAAAGGAAAGCAGGGTCTTTTTTCCCCCAGCTTGGAAAAAAAAACCTCCCTTGAAAGACATCCCAGTTTTATGACACCTTTCATATTTTTACTTATATACTTTGAGCCTTAGAGTCAGCTGGTATAAATGGATGTAGCTCCACTGAGTTCTAGGGCTGACCCATTTATTCCAGCTGAGGACCTGGCCCCTGATTCTTTCATCTGCCTTAGGTTTCTTTTTTATACGTTTTTATTTTAAACTTCAGTTCTTTGTCCATTTCAGACTTTCAGGAATGGATGAAAGACTACTTTCAATTTGTGAGTCCCACAGATAATTAAATTAGAGTCCTTGGTTTATTTTGGAGAGCGAGTTTATAGAGCTGTAGCTCACGAAAGCTCATGCTCAAATAAATTGGTTAGTCTCTAAGGTGCCACAAGAACTCCTTTTCTTTTTTTATATTTTCATTAACTCAAAAGAGCCATTTCAATGACATTCCCTGTTTAGTAAACAAATTATCTATTACTAGCAGACTTCATTTCAGGAAGTATCCAAATATGACCTTTAAGAAAACTGCTCTGTTATGGTGGTTTATGCTTCAAAAAAAGTGGTTTAAAAACCTCAGATATTGTGGTGTTGCATTATCAGGAACGCAAAGTACAACAACAACAAAAGAACCTTTGAAAACTTCATCCTTACTAGGTTCCCCACCCTTTAAATGCTCTTCTGTGTTAAACAAAAAATAAATAGCTTTGACACATGCTGGGGTATGTTTGCCTGTGTATTTCTCCCCTTTGTCTTTGATGAATTGGGTATGTCCACATTCATAGTACATTTGATTCACTTACAGAAAGCTGCTTGTTAATTTCTGAAAACAATGACTCTGCCTGAACAGTATTTCACTGGCCGAAGCAAAACAGTCTCAACACAAAAATATACCAAGTAAGGTTGATGATGCCAAATGATGTTCGTATTCGTAGGTGCTCATTTGATTCAAGGTAATTTTCAGTGCAAGGGTGGGTGGAACATACAGCCACAGGCAAGGGATGTCAACACCTCCCACGCAACATGAAGATGCAGTGTGTTTTACTTCTGAACTTTGCAGTTTTAAACAGGAAATAATATGAAGATTGATTAAAGAGAAAACGTGTCTATTTTCACTCTTCTTTCTCTCTCTGATCCAATGAACAACATAATAAAGGCTTGCACCTTTATCAGATTTGGATTTTAGTCACCGTACACAAAATTTCCCAAAGGACATAATATTTCATCCTGCAACTATCTAACAATAACAAGTAGGGCTGTCAATTAGTTAATTCATGCGGTTAACTAAAAAAATTAATTGCGATTAATCACCGTTTTAATTACACTGTTAAACAATAGAATACCAATTGAAGTGTATTAAATATTTTGGATATTTTTCTACCTTTTCATATACACCTCTACCCCGCTATAACGTGACCCGATATAACACAAATTCAGATATAACGCAGTAAAGAAGCGCTCCAGGGGGGGCGGGGTTGCGCGCTCCGGTGGGTCAAAGCAAGTTCAATATAACATGGTTTCACCTATAACGTGGAAAGATTTTTTGGCTCCCGAGGACAGCGTTATATCGGGGTAGAGGTGTATATTGTATTCTGTGTTGTAATTGAAATCAAAATGTATATTATTTTTATTACAAATATTTGCACTGCAAAAATTATAAAAAAAACAGTATTTTTAAATTCACCTCATACAAGTACTGTAGTGAAATCTCTTTGTCGTGAAAGTGCAATTTACAAATGTAGATTTTTTTTGTTACAAAACTGCACTCAAAAACAAAACAATATAAAACTTGAGAGCCTACAAGTCCACTCAGTCCTACTTCTTGTTCAGCTAATTGCTAAGACAAACAAGTTTGTTTCCATTTACAGGAGATAATGCTGCCTGCTTCTTATTTACAATGTCCAAGAAAACATCCAAAAATTTTTAAATAAATGGTATTCTATTATTGTTTAACAGTGCAATTAATCACATGATTAATCACAATTAATTTTTTATCGCATGATTAATCGTGATTAATTTTTTAATCACTTGACAGCCCTAGATCAAATATGTTGAAATTAAATGTTTTGACTGTTCTGAATAATAATTTTTTGAACTTTCCATCTCACAAAAAATATTGACATTAACAAATTTTGGTGTATTGTGATTTTCCATGGGGCAGAAATTCTAATATTTGAACAGGTCTAGGAATTTAACACAAAACAGGAACTGATGATGGATCTTCACACATATGCCGTCCTTCTCTTCAAGCAATCTTTCCTCTGTTCCAGTGAGTCACACAATAAATATTGCACTCTGGATTTTATTGTCAAAAAGTGATGTAAAGAAAAGATGATTACATATGCTCAGCTGTGGTGCTGAGAGTGTGAACTGTGAGATGAAGACAGCAGGGATGGGCATCTATGCAAATGTTCCAGGTGTCACAAATATCAGCAGTGTTTGCACCCAGGCAGATACCTCAGATTTGGTTCCTTATAAGTGGGCCTGGAGTATGTGCAGGGCTGGAGCACAGGAAAAGTGGTAGGAAGCAACGGTTGTTGCCACAGTGACTATAGATGGGACCGGGTATCATAGGTGGCGAGTTATATGGGCCCATGGTGCCTGTGCTCCATCAGTATTTAGGAATGTGGGCCTGGCTCTACCAATGTTTGGACTTAGGAGGACACAGAGTCCAGGGCAGCCTGGCAGGCTAGCGGGGGGCCTGGTGCCAGCAGCAGCGAGCGACCCAGACCCAGCCTGCCCCGCTCTGCCCTGCAGGCTCCCGGCTTCACTCAGGGGAGGGGGCGGAAGCCAGAAAGAGGCGAAGCGGAGGCTTGGCGGAATGGGTAGAATGGGGATGAGGAGGGGCCGGAGCAGGGGCGGAAAAGGGGTGGGAAGAAGCGGGGGGGACATTTGCCATCCACAAGAGCTATTACCTCTACTGCCGCTGTTCCTCAAACCTGGGGCTGGCTGTGGATTAGTTCCGCTCTCAGTTCAATTTACAGCAGGATGCTTAAATCAGTGGTGCAAAAACTTTTCCAGTCACGCCCCCCTTACCATTCACAGGATTTGTCGCCCCCCTCCCCGCCATTACTTGTAATTTGAAACTCGGGGTTTTTTGGCATTACTTGTAATCTGAAACTGTTTTTTATGCCGGAAGGTGGAGGGGAAACACAGATATGAGACTATTCATTCGGATTAGTGTTAGTGCATCTGACTCACTCAAGAGGTCCTGAGCTCTCAACTATTATTATACATATTGCCGGTTTATGTCTTTTACTATACATTATTAATCATTAAAATTCATGAGAATCAAAATTAATTTTAAAGGGATAGTAGGTGTGCTATGGTTATGAAACTTACTAAATCGTTGAAAATAAGCCAGGCTGTCCTTTTATTTATATGTTTGTTTTTAAAATGGGTGAAAGGCTGACGTTTCTTCACACCTGCCCAGAGAACTTCTTGCAACCCCCATCACCACCACCACTACCACCTCCGAGGGAGTGCACGCCCAGTTTACACACCACTGGTCTAAATTGCCCCTGGCTGCCCATGCCGCCTCAGGGGACCATTTCAGCAGCTGGAGAGGTGTTCCAGCCACAACCCCTATCCTAGTGGCCAGGAAAGGGGTAGTGCAGAGCTGCTATGTGGCCAGCCCTATGCAACTCAGGGATTCCTACTACGCTAAGGAAATCATCAGGAGCACCAATAAGCTGGCTTTATAGTCCCTTTGTGCCAGCCAGAGCAGCATAAAGAGGCTGTAGCTGGGCGGAGACTCTTTAATGTACAATAAGGAAGTCTCTGATGCTTTCTGGTTAACAAGATCTCTTTCTTTAACGCAGCTTTTCCAAGCCACAAGACTAATAATATCTGAAGTTTAAAAGTGGTAAGATTACAAGGTTCTGTAAATAGTTATAGTCCAACCTCAAACTAATGCCCCGCTGTGCTGGATATCTTCTGCAGGGCATGCTGGAGTGCTTCTGCTTTGCATTCTCTCTCTTCCTTAGAAATTGGGGGGAAAAGAAAACCCCAACCATCAACAGCAGTGGCAGAGGGGAGTGGCCTGACTATTAAAGTACAAAAGAAGAGACAAAGGGTGAGAAAGGGGCTCACTCACAAAGGCCAGACGAAGACCAGCCAACCCTGGAAACAGAAGGCTGATCCAGAGACAGTGAAAAGGCCAGTTGTATTTTAACTCTGACCTTCAAGGCCAGTGTGTCTGTGAACAATTCTGTGCTGGCAGGGGGCACGAACTGCAGTACTGTTTACATTTCTAATATAATATATTCACTCATTAACATCAGGCTTGTTCAGGCTAGCAAAATTTGCACTCAATCTGTTACACTGGTGCAACCTTCTAAGGCACATTCAGAGCTCTGGTGCAAGACCAGGGTCTATCACACCAGTGGAAGCCCTTTCTCACAGTTGTGCAATACATCACCAGTGTAGCTACATTGGTGCAAAAGAATCCCAGTATAAACAGGGCCTTACAGTATGTCTACACTGCAGCTGAAGCTGCGACTGCAGCTCACAGAGGCTGCTGCATCTTCACTGCTATTTTTAATCAGACTAGTTAGATTAAAGCTACCGTTAACTGTGCCTACCCAAGCTCCAATCACATCTCCGACTGATGTAGACCTACTCTCAGAGCTGCTTAGCTGCATAGTCCATCATCATCTACATTCCACTCTGTCATCTCCCCTCCTCAACTTCAACCACCTCTCTTCCCAAAAATTCCAACACACAGAGCTGGGGTATCTCCACCCTCATCTTGCACATCGGGGCCCTTGACCATGTTTATCCATTGCATGTTCATGGGTTTTGATGATTACTACAGGGTTGGGATGGGTTTTGTAAATGACATCGTATAGAGTTCTGTATGGACGTTTCATCTGTGTAAGTGAGCAAGTTATGGTATCAGATTGCACATGATGCCTGCAAGATATGGTTTTCTGCAATGTTTAGGAAAACTCACGTGAATAGGTGACATATTGTTAGGAATTATTGTAAATTTGCTATTCATTTTTATGGAGCTATTAGAGAATTAAAATCTGCACTGGTATACTGCTTTTATGGCACATTTAAGGCTGAATGTTGGTTACTCATCAGAAAGCTAGATTCATTTAGGCTCCATCTCTCTCCCCCAGTCCCACCATACCCTACACTATTTAGTCTATCTCCTTGGATCACCAGGTGTATGTGCAGGGTACAGCTCGTAAATCCAGGAATGCACTCCAGCATACTAAACGCTATCCTCTGAAGTTTTATTTTGCCAAATTTGGAGACTTAAATGCAATCACAAAATGTGAAACAAGGGGATTTGAGATCTGCTTTAACTGCAAATCTCAATGCAATTTGGACCTAAGGAGTTGTTTCCTAAACCTGCAGAATTACAGCAATTGATATAGCTCATGCTGTGCTTTTTATTCAACCACAGATCTCAAAGTGCCTTTGAAAGAAAGGCAAGTATCATTAGCCCCATTTTACAGATAGAGATACCAAGGCATATAGAAGTCCACATAGCAAGTCAGTGACAAGCGAGCAAGAGAACTCAAATTTCCTGACTTCCAGTCCAGTGGCTTATTACTTGCACCACATTGCCCCAGTAGTGCTCAAAATCTGCTAGTTCTATCTAGGCATAATTACAGGAAGGCAGAGTGTCTTCTCCTGAAGCACTTACAAATTGACCCAGTTTAACTTTTTTTTACCTAGAATTAGTATGGTGCTGTGACATACGTTTATAGTGTAAAAGCAAAGAGCCAAATATCCCTCAGGAAAACCTGCTTTTCTTTACAGTGAGAATGGCCAAACTGTCTCCAGTAATAAGTGAAAGTTTCATTCCAAGTATGACATTTTTCACAAAGCCATAACTGATAATTTTTTTAAAGAGAAATTTCTTTGTGTAAAAGAAAAGCCATATTTGGGCACACGGCATACATTTAGTTAATCTATCAATTTTAAGGGGTTTTATTGCCACCCATCACTGCAGTATCTGAGCACCTTCCATGTACAATAATATCAATTGTGAAGTCCCTAGTGGACTTTATGTAGTCTGCCACTTCTGCCTTTTTGAAGTCAATACTCTTCTTGGGGTAGGGTTTTCTTTATGTTTTTTTTTTGTTTTTTGTTTTAGATTGTATTAATGTATGTGTTTTTTTGTTTAGGTTGATTTGTTTGGTGGTAATTTTTTTTTCTTAAGGTAGGTTGAGAATTTGGGGTAGAAAGAATTGTGCATGTTGTGAGTATCATGCCTATGGTAGAAAGGTCTTTCAGAAGAGGAAGATTTTGCAGCATTTCCCAAAGATGGTCAGACTCTGGATTTGTCTTCTGAAAGTTCATTCCATAGCCTGATCTCCTCAACCACAAATGTTTTGTCCCTAACTCTCAAGTGCCTCCTCTTGGGCTCTGTGATCTGCATTGTCCACTCTGTTGCAGTGGTTCATAGATTGACTTTTGATCTGTATGTAGCTGGGGCTTAATCCTTTAATTGTTCAAACATTCTGATCAAAGCCTTAAACTGGCACTGGAAGTTGGCTGGGAGCTGGTGGCGGGATTTGAGAACAGGAGGTCTAAGCTATGGAGTAGGTAGGCAGCCACTGTCTGTATAAACTGGAGCCTGTGCGTCATCCTCACATTCAGCTTCAGACACAGTGAGTTACAATAATCCAGCCTGGAGGTGACAAGCATATGGATCAGTGTGGGCAGGTCCTAATACGAGAGAAAGGCATCACGTTTTCTAGCCAGCCGTTGGTGAAAGAAGGCAGTTTTAGATTCTGATGCTACCTGGTCTTCCTAGCCAACAGCCACAGGCTAGAGAACAGGAGGGACCAAGGTGCACCAATGCCTGAGAATCTTGCCACAACCGGAAACGGAGTAAGTGAAATATACCCAGGTGATCCTAGCAAGTGATCCCACACCGCATACTACAGAGGAAGACAAAACCAAAGGTCACTGCCAATATGACCTGAAGAAAAATTCCTTCTCGACCCCACATATGGCAATCAGTTGGACACTAAGTATGAAAGCAAGAGCCACCAGCCCCACACCCGAGAAAGAGAATGCTTAATAGCATCTCAGAACTCCATCCCATCCTGTCCTTCTCCCATTTCCAGTTATGGCCCTTATGGCCCTCTCTGATGCTTCAGAGGAAGGAGACAAAAAAGAATATGTTGAGGAGAAAAATCCCCTTCCTGGCCTCTACAGGAGGTTCTCCATTTCCCCTTTCCAGCCAGCATCATGTCAGTCTTACATCAGTTCTGTGTAAACCAGTGCTCTTCACCCAGGAGCTAATATCTTCTAGGAATTCTGGTGTTTTAGTAGTGGTGGTGGTTGCCTCAGCGGAGAATGAGATATATAGTGCGGATATGTAAAATTTCACCTTACTCATTTCATTAACAACCTTAACTCTGACCTACAACACACAAACTCTTTCAGTATATACATAGTTCATTGTACACAATGGATGCCATATGTTATTAGTAAGTGTGTGTTGCAGGTCAGAGTTAAGGCAGTTGCTGATAAAAGTAAGAGGCAGACAGGAGCCACAGTAACCCTAAGGGGAGTTGAAGGAGGGATTGTGCCTCAAACTCTCCAGTGTGTAAGGGGGCTGCAGACACTGGTTGCTTCCTCTCACTGTGCACAGCCTTTTCTGTGGCATGATGTAGTGGAATGGATGGTGGGGTCATGGCCTTGGGGACACATGGAATGACCAGGGATTGCAATCATCTGTGGCTCTTATGCAGGGAGTACAAAGGGTGGGGATGGAGGGAGGGCTCTGTCCTCATTAAACTCCATGTTAAAATTCCCAGTGACTGCAATGGGAACAGAATTAGGCCAACACAGTGCACACTGGAAAATCCTACCCTATCTTGCTCATAGTGAGATACACAAGGCTGTGCCCTACAGGCACAATCTACGGGGTAGCTGAACTGCTGCATAGCCCCCAGTAAAAATCGGGGGGGGGGGCTTGTATGCTACCCCGAAGCCCCTCACTTTCATATACCTACTCAAGAGTGAGGACTAAAATAATGGTAATTACATAGGAATAGGATCTAAGTCAAGACAGACCAAGATTTCAAATCCATCCTATCTAAGAGCCACTTACCGAGATTTCAATGTAAACTCAACTGATAAAGCGGGTTCTGGATTAAGACTGAAGCCAATATCTATTCCCCAAAATAGAAGTCAGATTCTCTTTTCAGAGTAGCAGCCGTGTTAGTCTGTATCTGCAAAAAGAAAAGGAGTACTTGTGGCACCTTAGAGACTAACAAATTTATTAGAGCATAAGCTTTCGTGAGCTACAGCTCACTTCATCGGATGCATGCGGTGGAAAATACAGTGGGGAGATTTTATATACATAGAGAACATGAACAATGGGTGTTACCATACAGACTGTAACAAGAGTGATCAGGAAAGGGGAGCTATTACCAGCAGGGCACGGGGGGGGGGGGAACACCTTTTGTAGTGATAATCAAGGTGGGCCATTTCCAGCACATTACAAGAACAGTAGGAGGGGAAATAAACAAGGGGAAATAGTTTTACCTTGTGCAATGACACATCCACTCCCAGTCTTTATTCAAGCCTAAGTTAATTGTATCCAGTTTGCAAATTAATTCCAATTCAGCCGTCTCTCGTTAGAGTCTGTTTCTGAAGTTTTTTTGTTGAAGAATTGCCACTTTTAGGTCTGTAATCGAGTGACCAAAGAGATTGAAGTGTTCTCCGACTGGTTTTTGAATGTTATAATTCTTGACATCTGATTTGTGTCCATTTATGCTTTTACATAGAGACTGTCCTGTTTGGCCAATGTACATGGCAGAGGGGCATTGCTGGCACATGATGGCATATATCACATTGGTAGATGTGCAGGTGAACAAGCCTCTGATAGTGTGGCTGGTGTGATCAGACCCTAGGATGGTGTCCTCTGAATAGATATGTGGAGACAGTTGGCAATGGGCTTTGTTGCAAGGATAGGTTCCTGGGTTAGTGGTTCTGTTGTGTGGTGTGTGGTTGCTGGTGAGTATTTGCTTCAGGTTGGGGGGCTGTCTGTAAGCAAGGACTGGCCTGTCTCCCAAGATCTGTGAGAGTGATGGGTCATCCTTCACGATAGGTTGTAGATCCTTGATGATGCGCTGGAGAGGTTTTACTTGGGGGCTGAAGGTGATGGCTATTGGCGTTCTGTTATTTTCTTTGGTGGGCCTGTCCTATGGTAGGTAACTTCTGGGTACTTCTGGCTCTGTCAATCTGTTTCTTCACTTCCGCAGGTGGGTATTGCTTGATAGAGATCTTGTAGGTGTTTGTCTCTGTCTGAGGGGTTGGAGCAAATGTGGTTGTATCGTAGAGCTTGGCTGTAGACAATGGATCATGTGGTGTGGTCTGGATAAGGTAGGTAGGTAAGTATAGCGGTCATTAGGTTTCCGGTATAGGGTGGTGTTTATGTGACCATCGCTTATTAGCACTGTAGTGTCCAGGAAGTGGATCTCTTGTGTGGACTGGTCCAGGCTGAGGTTGATGGTGGGATGGAAATTGTTGAAATCATGGTGGAATTCCTCAAGGGCTTCTTTTCCATGGGTCCAGATGATGAAGATGTCATCAATGTAGCGCAAGTAGAGTAGGGGCATTAGGGGATGAGAGCTGAGGAAGCGTTGTTCTAAGTCAGCCATAAAAATGTTGGCATACTGTGGAGCCATGAACGTACCCATAGCAGTGCCGCTGATTTGAAGGTATACATTGTCCCCAAATGTGAAATAGTTATGGGTGAGGACAAAGACACAAAGTTCAGCCACCAGGTTTGCCATGACATTATCGGGGATACTTTTCCTGACAGCTTGTAGTCCATCTTTGTGTGGAATGTTGGTGTAGCGGGCTTCTACATCCATAGTGGCGAGGATGGTGTTTTCAGGAAGATCACCAATGGATTGTAGTTTCCTCAGGAAATCAGCGGTGTCTCGAAGATAGCTGGGAGTGCAGGTAACCTAGGGCCTGAGGAGGGAGTCTACATAGCCAGACAGTCCTGCTGTCAGGGTGCCAATGCTTGAGATGATGAGGTGTCCAGGATTTCCAGGTTTATGGATCTTGGGTAGCAGATAGAATACCCTGGTTTTCTAGGGGTGTGTCTGTGCGGATTTGTTCTTGTGCTTTTTCAGGGATTTTCTTGAGCAGATAGTGTAGTTTCTTTGGTAACCCTCAGTGGGATCAGGGGGTAATGGCTTGTAGAAAGTGGTGTTGGAGAGCCACCTAGCAGCCTCTTGTTCATATTCTGACCTATTCATGATGACAACAGCACCTCCTTTGTCAGCCTTTTCGATTATGATGTCAGAGTTGTTTCTGAGGCTGTGGATGACATTGTGTTCCGCACAGCTGAGGTTGTGGGGCAAGTGATGCTGCTTTTCCACAATTTCAGCCCATGCATGTCGGCGGAAGCACTCTATGTAGAAGTCCAGTCTGTTGTTTCGACCTTCAGGAGGAGTCCACCCAGAATCCTTCTTTTTGTAGCATTGGTAGGAAGGTCTCTGTGGGTTACTATGTTGTTCAGAGGTGTGTTGGAAATATTCCTTGAGTCAGAGATGTCGAAAATAGGATTCTAGGTCACCACAGAAGACACAGTAAATCGACCGCCAAGCACTCTCCCATCAACTCCGGTACTCCACCAGAGTGAGAAGCATAGGTGGAGTCAATGGGGGAACATCAGCAGTCGGCCTACTGCAGTGAAGACACCACGGTAAGTAGATCTAAGTACATTGACTTCAGCTATGTTATTCACATAGCTGAAGTTGCGTAACTTAGATTGACTCTTCCCCCCCTCCCCAGTGTAGACCAGGCCTTAGTGGCTGAAATTTGTCTCAGGAACTGCATGTGTCTTTCTGTTTCATAATGGCTTTTCTAATAGTCAGTCTCAGAAAGGACAGCCCATCACAACTTGCTCCTCTTCAGACCAAGAGATTTGACTGTTATACTCTAGAGCCACAACCGCTGGAATGAAACACAGTAGGAATGAGTTGTTTCTTTGTCTTTGTTATTACAATGTCTCAAGGACTACAGTCTGGAACACACTGATTTGAGTAGGTTTCAGAGTAGCAGCCGTGTTAGTCTGTATTCGCAAAAAGAAAAGGAGTACTTGTGGCACCTTAGAGACTAGCCAATTTATTTGAGCATAAAGCTCACGAAAGCTTATGCTCAAATAAATTGGTTAGTCTCTAAGGTGCCACAAGTACTCCTTTTCTTTTTACTGATTTGAGTAGTTTCAGCTTAGCATCCAGTGGACTGTAATCCAGTTAAAAGCACCAAACAACCCACAGTGAATTCACTATAATTCTGGTGTACACAAATTAATTACTGCCAGAGTGCTAAAAAAATCTTTGCACCTGCGATTGGACATATCAGGGCTTTGTGGCCACTGCTACAGGCCCCATTGCTCTGCTACACTCCACCCCAGGAAGCGGCAAGATGGGAGAACAAGAGAAGCAAAGGTAGGTCCTCCAGTCCAGCACAGAGAGGCCTCACTAAAGCAGCCACCTTGGAAGCTCAAGAGACCCAGTTGTCAAGGGTTAGAAGGGCTTGTCACAGCCAAGAGAGCCCAGCGGGCTCAGATGGAAAGGAGCTGCAGGACCAAAGAGTTCAGTTTCTGGCTGGGACCAGAGGGGCTAGGAAGGGTTTGCCTCTCTGGCCAAAGGAACTTGAGGGAGAGTTGGAGTTTATTTTCTGACTGCATTTTGCTAAGCTGGGTTTGCACTGAGGAGAGGACCTAAGAACCATAACCCTGAGATAAGGGTGAAACTAAAGGGGCCAGGTAAGAATAGGCCCAGGGAAGAAACAGCAACGTATTGAATTGAGCAGTATGTGGCTGACATTTAAAGAGTCTGTAGGTTGGAACCCCGAGTCGTGGATGGCCTTGGGCTCCCTACCAGCCACAGGAAAAGTGGCATACACCGGAAAAGGGGATATACCTTATTTGGGAGCCCAAGAAAGGACTGAATTTAAAGGACACAGAGCTGAAGACCCTAGGCAAGGGCAAATAGAGGTTGAGTTATTGGACTCTTTAAAACCCCGGAAGGGGTTCATTTGGCCTTTGTGACTTGGCTGGATGCAAAAAACAACTTAAAACCTGCCCAGGTCAGTCAGCAGCTTGCAGGGGGCAACAGGGGTGAGAAAAGGACTATGGTATCACCCCCAGCTGTTTGGAGGCACTCAAGAGGTGAGTCCGCCTTACAATACCATACTACACCAACTGGTCTTTTGAGTAGGACACATACTTTACAGAAACATACACACGTTTTAGAGCTAAGATTTTTTTTTAAAAAAGAGGAGTCTAAAGTTATACTCCTAAATAAGTGTCCTAATTCTGAATAATCCTGAGCACCCAACAATTCCCATCAACTTCAGTGAAAGCTGTTAGGTGCCCAGCACACTGGAAACTAAAACCATTTATTTTGATGGCCACATCTAGAATTTAGGATTTAGAAGCTTAACTTTAGTCTCCTAGTCTCACATCACTGCTACGTGTATAGAGTCCTTGGTTACCTGGTTGAGATCTTCTAAGCCATCTAGGGATTTAAACATATCTTCCATTAAAATTAACATCCCCAACAATCATAGGCCAACTCCGTGGGTGCTCCAGGACTGCTTAGCACCCACCGGCAGCCAAGTTCCCCTCTCTCCCCCCGCACTTCCACCTGCCGGTGGCCCCTGCCGATCAACTCCTCCCCCTCACTTCCTCCCTCTCTCCCTCCTAGCACCTCTTGCAAGCCACAATAGCGGAGGTTTCTATCGCAACCCTACCTGCTTTCCTGCCAACTCACCAGCCTAGTTCCTCAGCAGCCTGCCTGAGGGGGCTGATGTGGAACAGGGAGCCTGGGAGTCCCAGCTCCCAAGCTCTTGCCTCTTTCACAGCCCAGCTTCCATGATCTCTAGCCCCAGGACACACAGGCAGAGTACCGCGGAGCTAGGCAGAGAATGGTAATTCCCTTTGGCAGAGAATTTCAAGACTTTTGGTCTACATCCTGAATTAGAATGAAACCAGATTTTGAAATCTTGAATGGAAAATAAAACTACCATTCTCCACCCAGCTCCCATTTTTTGTTCTGCATGCATGATTGCAATTAATAAGCTCTTCTCCACATAATTAAACTGGCAAAGCTAAGTCCCTAAAGGACTTCATAGAGACTCCTGTGTCTTTCCCTTCGCTGGTGATGGGAGCTCTCATTGGGATAGGTTTTATTTTGATGTTTTTTTTCCTGGAGGGACAGAGGTGAGGAAGGGCTAGAAATAAGTGTGTCTGTCCTACTGGAAAGCTGGCATTCTCCTCTTTCCTGTGGTATAAAACTCCCATTTCTAGCTATGCAGGGTCATACAATATCAGATCTTAAACCTGTCAGTTGTTCAGAACTGAGAACTGCCAATGCTGGGCCTTGGGCCATTGTAATTTTGGGGAGCTGCGAGGGTGGGGATTCCACATTTGATGAGAAAGAAGGAAACATCCTTGTAACAAGATAATTTTTTTAAAAGATGCAGCTGTTATAAGCAGCTCAGAGGTTTCGAATGTCAGAAGAACTATGTACCACAGGGAAACGGGTTAGGGGGTAGAGTGCAGAAGGTGCATGATAAATGCCTGTTATCACTGAATTCTGTAATTTATTATGTGGATATCATCACCATATATATTGTATATACACACACAACCATCCTCTTGTAAAAAATGCTAGAGGATCTTTAATGACTAATCAGTACTGCCAACCTTAAGCAGTCAGAAATCACAAGCCAGTCCCAAAAACCCATGAGACTGGCTATGAATGTATGACTTTTCTGAAAAAAAAAAAAACACCCCAAAAATATTAGGGTTCTTTTTTGTTAGTCTTCTGAGCCTTTAGGTTGCATTTGCTTTACATTTTCAACCTTTTTTTCTGCAAACACAAAAGCGAGAATCTTACCTTATTTTTCCCTCTTTTTTTTTTTTTTAAATGAAAGCAGAGATTTTCACGCACTCTTGATTTCCAGAACAGTGGCAATTAGAAGTACACTTGTGATAAACTCATGAGAGTTGGCAAAACTGGACTATAAATCAGGGTCTCCGTTTTCACACCTCATTCAAATGAGATAATATATCTAACATCATTGTTGGGCACCTGTTGAGTACGCATTCAGTTAGACGTATACCATCTACTGAATTAACATTGCTCCTTTCTGGAGCACCTTGGTTCTTTGTGGGGTATCACTGACCAGGCCTGATGCTGCTTAGCTTATGAGATATGACAAGATCACAGCCGACAGTGCTGTGGCACCAATCTTTTAACTAATCAGTTATCTGTGATAAAACATCCACCCCCAAAAGCTTGCTACATTTAACAGGAACTATGAATATTCAACATAGGTGAATTAGCAGTATGATTATAATGAATCTTCTACTTGGTAGTTATCTATGCTGAGTTTTAAATTAGCCACATATGGTACTAATGGATTTAGTGCAATGCTATGTTATTTCATAAAGATTATTAAATTATAGACCATGAGGGCTGTCAATCTTCAGACTTAAGTTCTATGAATATCAACAAATTACATGGTATGAGCAATGCAATTTTGAAAGTTGATGCTTTTAAGCTGTATTTTTAACACTTTCACTATGTGACCATAGCATTTAATTTCCAGAAAGGACATTCCTACTCAGCACCGATCATCTCTCTGGTAGAAATGTTTTAGAGGAATAAAATAAAGAAGCAGATGTCATGGGGCTAAGCTTTCACACTTACTTTTAAGAGTATATAATTTAGTAACCGTAACAGTTTCCTGGTGATGATATAATCTCTTCTGTTTCTCTTTGCAAATTCACCACATCTCTAAACAAAAATGTGTGAGATGCATATCTTTTAATCAAGTTGGTTTAATCAATAAAGGAAACTTTCCTATTGTGAGTTAATAAATCATAGTACATAGCAAATGCCAGGTACATTCAGAAAGGGAATCCCGTGAATACTGAAGCTGATTCTAACAGTTAAAACAAATGTAGCTCAAAGGTTACCATTCAAGCCACATAAAAGTGAAAGACAACGTAGAGCTATATGTAGAGAGTTATCATAAATTCTGCATTCTTTATTCAGATAAAGCTCCTATTGAAGTCAAAGGAAATTCAGAGTAAAGACTGCAGGATTTGGTCCAGAGATAATAAAACCATAAAAGGCCATTTGTGCTATCCAGTGTGATCATCCCTATCCAATACAGTCCATGGTCCCGGAAAATGTAGTTCCAATGATGTCTTATTTAACCTGTTCTTAGCTATTTGTTGTGATGGTGCCACAACCACCTCTCTTGATTAGTGTGTGTCACTGTTTTCAATTGCTCAGATCTTTCTCCTAATACATAAACTTTCTTTCCTTCCCTTAGAACCATTGCTCTATAGCCTCCTATCTTCCGAGACTAAGAATTATTCCTTTCCTCCGATTATACTCTTACTATGAAGGTAAACATGAGTTCTCTCTTTTATAGACTTTATGGGCCTGAGTCTCTTCTCACATACAATGGTGTAAATCAGGAATAACTCCACTGAATTATACCAGCATAAAACTATGTGAAAAGAGAATCAGAAACAACACATACCACTTCCTCATATATCTTGTTCTCCAATTATTGTGTTAATTTGTTGTCCTCTGTGTAGTCTCCAGTTTTTTTATATAGTCCTTTTTAAACTACTAGGGAACAGGACTGCATGCCACATTGCCTGTGTAGTCACAAAGCAGTTTTTTAAATGTGATTTCTCCTATTGGCCTTTATACTTTCCGTATGGTTAGGGAAACTATTAAGTATTTGACAAAAGAAGAAGCTATCAGTGTTCTTTTTGCAATTAATTAACATAATTCTATTACTAATTGTGTGAATGAGCTGAAAATCAGGTTCCCAGTCTGGCATGCCTGTATTCAAAACTAAACATAACTACAGATAAGTTGCCCGAGACGAGTGACCGAGGAAAAGAGAACTGCTGTGTAGTACTTTATAAGCACAGTACAACCTCAGAGTTACAAACACCTCAGGAATGGAGGTTGTTTGTAACTCTGAACAAAATGTTATGGTTACTGTTTCAAAAGTTTGCAACTGAACATTGACTTAATACAGCTTTGAAACTTCACTGTGCAGAAGAAAAATGCTGCTTTTATCCATCTTAATTTAAATGAAACAAGCACAGAAACAGTTTCCTTCCCTTGTCAATTTTTTTAAACTTTCCTTTTATTTTTTTAGTAATTTACATTTAACACAGTACTGTACTATATTTGCTTTTTTAACCCATCTCTGCTGCTGCCTGATTGTGTACTTCTGGTTCCAAATGAGGCGTGTGGTTGACTGATCAGTTCGTAACGCTGGTGTTTATAACTCTGAGGTACTACTGTAGTAGCAGCCAATGGAAAGATGGATGGTCCACAGGACTGGAGGGGCTTCACCCTCTCATCTCGCCAGCAGACCTTATCAGCTGATCTTTGATTAAACTTGGGTGGAAGTGGATTTAACCCTAACTCAAAGGTCTGTATCGAGGGGAGTCAGAAATGGGAGTGAGGGGAAGAATCAAAGTATAGAGCGTTTTACACTGATCAGCAGAAATGTCACAAAGGAAGATCAGCTTGGAGACGGAAGGGACATATGCAGCTGGAGGGATGAAGTGGGAAATCTTCTGAGAGGACTGCTTCTCTTGAGATAGTGGGCCTTTCTGGTTAGATGAGGGGGGGCAAGAGAAGCTGCATGAGTATATAGATATCCTGCTCTGTGTTCTCACTTCACTTCACCCACATAATATATATATTTACATAAATAAGTGCACAAGCTTTTCCTTCCATAAGCTTTCTTCTCAACATTCCTTTTTTTAATTAGATTTTTTCCCCACAAATGTCATTGATGTTGCTAATATAAACCGAACAAGAAGCTATATCAAAAATGTACATCAGCATTCTAAAATGTACAATTATTTTTAGTAAGAGATCAGTAAACAGACACTTGCATAGTACAACTTGTTCAGCAGGAACCTATAAATAAGGGAAAAAACCCACAACACACAATATGTTCACACAGCTTCAGGAATGTTCAAGTGTGGCCAAAGTGCATAGCTGTTGGAGCCTGGTGATTAAAAAACAGGTGTTTCCTGCCAGTAGCCTAGGTTACCATATGAGAACCCAAGATACACAGTCGTCTAAATAGCATCTGAGAAAAGGTTTAGAAATGTTTATTTGCTTTTAGAGGTAATGCCATAGACTTAATGCAAGGAGCGTTTAAAAAAGTGTATGCACACATATGCATATTTATTCATTCTCCTATTAAAAACTTCTTGTTCTCTGGCTGTACATACTTAATTGTGAGGTCAAAGAATACACAACGCTTTCCTGACCAAATTCTCAAAAGCAAAATGTAAATTTGTGTTGCATGCAGAAGTTCACACCTTGGGATCACTAAGGACTGAAGCCTTCAAAGTGCTAGCCGCTCCACTGAGATCAGTGCTCTGAGAAGGCACTAAGTGCCCTCAGGTTTCAGAGTAGCAGCCGTGTTAGTCTGTGATTCGCAAAAAGAAAAGGAGTACTTGTGGCACCTTAGAGACTAACCAATTTATTTGAGCATAAGCTTTCGTGAGCTACAGCTCACTTCATCGGATGCATTCAGTGGAAAATACAGTGAGGAGATTTATATATATATTTATATAAATCTCCTCACTGTATTTTCCACTGAATGCATCCGATGAAGTGAGCTGTAGCTCACGAAAGCTTATGCTCAAATAAATTGGTTAGTCTCTAAGGTGCCACAAGTCCTCCTTTTCTTTAAGTGCCCTCAGCTCACCAATGACTGGAAGTTGTGTGTGCTCGGCATCTAGCAGGATCAAGCCCCAGATGCAAGTTCTACAACGATCTTTCATGCACAAGGCACTTAATTTTCTATGCACAGGTGAGGTTTCAAAACCCAAAACTGTAAACCCCCAAGCCTAGGGTGTACAAATATCAGTTTGAGACAGCTTGGAAGTTTGGCCCTATTAGTTTTTGTGCATTATTTTAATAATTAAGGGAACGTGACAATTAAAGGAGCACTGTGAAGGCTCATACCACCCTCCTCACAGAGGAGAGGAAAATAAAGTCATGTTTTAACAGTTGCCCTTAAAGCGAAAAAGCCTCCAAAACAAGGTCCACAATGGTCTTGAAGTTAGAGGGCCTTATTCTCAGATGATATAAATGGGTGTAGCTCTAATGAAGTCAACAAAACTATCCTGCCAAATTATACCTGCTCTAGATCTGGCCAGGGCTCTTGTGGCAGAACACTGCACACTACCATCCCCGCATCCGCCCCCCAAACCACTTAATTTCTGGTGCTTTTGTTTCCTCTGTTTGGTTTAAAACAGAACATGACTAAAATCTAGAAGAAGAGAAAAATATTCAGAGTCACCCTAAGTATACAAATAGCGATTAGTGTATGTGATCTGTTCTAAGATAGAACTGCATGTCTCAATATATTTTCTCTGGGGGCCCATTCTGTGCTCACTTATGCAGAATGTGTATAAGATTTTAGCTGTTATATATTCTGCATTATTGATGTTGCATTAGTGGCAAAAAGGCCCTAGTTAAGATTGAGGCTTCATTGTACCAGGATTGGGGTGGAATGTGTAGAAAAGTGACCTAGATCCACCTTTAACCAACTCTCAGGTCTTGTATCATGTTCAGCTCATGCTTTGGTCCCCAGCTATCTTGTTTTATTTATTTTAAACACAACTATTTCCCCAGCTATTACATGCTGAAGGAAAGGATAATGACACTGGTGGTTATACCTTCTGCCCCTTACATATCAGTTCTATGTCCTTCACACTCTCCAAAGTTTATATATGATTTGCCCCCATGACTCCTCAATCACTTAGGTTAGGCTCTCCAGGAACAGTGTCTATATTAGCATTCTTAGGGAAATCTCCCACCTTTCCACTAGCACCAGAACTGCTCAACCAGTGGTAGCAGTGGCGGGGGTGCTAGTCTAAGCCTCATAGTGGCATTATTACTGTCATGGTGTCTACACACCTCTCAGAATGTTCCCATTGGTGGAGCAGCAGCAGGGGTAGTGCAATGGTGGGAGATTTTCAAAAAGTCTATATACACAAGGCTAATGAGAATTATTCTTCGCATAAGCCCCATTTTGGACTTTTCTTCCAACTGTCCCTCTCACTCTCAGGCACTCTGTCTCCAGAATCACATGCTCTCTTTTTCAATTACCGACCATCTGCTTTCTCCTTATTTCAGCAAACTACCAATTGCCACCTTGGAGAGAGTGATAGCTAAGGACTGCACATCCCTGAAAAATGGATGCAACTTGAGCAACAAAGATAGAATCACAGAATCGTAGGACTGGAAGGGACCTCGAGAGGTCATCTAGTGCAGTCCCCTGCACGCATAGCAGGTCTAAGTATTATCTAGACCAGGGGTGGGCAAACTTTTTGGCTTGAGGGCCACATCGGGTTTCCGAAATTGTATGGGGGGCCAGTTAGGGGAGGCTGCTTCTCACCCCCCTTGATGCCCCCCCCAGGACCCCTGCCCCATCCACCCCTCCCTGTCCCCTAACCGCCCCCAGGCCCCCCGCCCTTGACTGCCCCCTGCAGCCCCATCCAAGCCCCCCTCTCCTTCCTGACTGCCCCCCCCAGGACCCCTACCCCCATTCAACCTCCCTGTTCCCCGCCTTCTGACCACCCCAACCCCTATCCACATCCCTGCCCCCTGACCACCATCCCGAACTCCCCTGCCCTCTACCCAACCCCCCTGCCCCCTTACCGCGCTGCCTGGAGAACCAGTGGTTGGCAGCGCTACAGCTATGCCGCCCAGAGCACCAGGACAGGCAGCTGTGCCTCCCGGCTGGAGCCAACCACACCACTGTGCAACACAGAGCACCGGGTCAGGCTGTGGCTCAGCAGCTGCACTGCCCCAGGAGCTCACAGCCCCGCTGCCCGTGGCGCAGTGAGCTGAGGCTGTGGGGCAGGGGGAACAGCAGGGGGAGGGACTGGGGGGAGCCTCCCAGGCCAGGGGCTCAGGGGCCGGGCAGGAGGGACCCGCGGGCCATAGTTTGCCCACCTCTGATCTAGACCATCCCTGACAGGTGTGTGTCTAACCTGCTCTTAAAAATCTCCAAAGACAGAGATTCCACAACATCCCTAGGAAATTTATTCCAGTGCTTAACCACCCAGTTTGGAAGTTCTTCCTAATGTCCAACCTAAACCACCCTTGATGCGATTTAAACCCATTGCTTCTTGTCCTATCCTCAGAGGTTAAGGAGAACATTTTTTCACCACCCTCCTTGTAACAACATTTTATGTACTTGAAAAGAGTTGTTATGTCCCCTCTCAGTCTTCTCTTTTCCAGACTAAACAAACCCAATTTTTTCAATCTTCCCTCAGAGATCATGTTTTCTAGACCTTTAATCATTTTTGTTGCTCTTCTCTGGACTTTTTCCCAGTTTGTCCACATCTTTCCTGAAATGTGGTGCTCAGAATTGGACACAATACTCCAGTTGAGGCCGAATCAGCGCAGAGTAGAGCAGAAGAATTACTTCTTCTGTCTTGCTTACAACACTCCTGCTAATACATCCCAGAATGAGGTTTGCTTTTTTTGCAATAGTGTTACATGGTTGACGCATAGTTAGCTTGTGATCCACTATGACCCCCAGATCCCTTTCCACAGTACTCCTTCCTAGGCAGTTATTTGCCATTTTGTATGTGTGCAACTGACCCTTCCTAAGTGGAATACTTTGCATTTGTCCTTATTGAATTTCATCCTATTTACTTCAGACCATTTCTCCAGATCATTCTGAATTTTAATCCCTTTCCAGCTTGACTGTGAAGCACTGATAACTACTCTCTGGGAATGGTTTTCCAACTAGTTATGCACCCACCTTACAGGCTCAATCTAAGTTGTATTTCCCTAGTTTGTTTATGAGACGGTCATGCGAGACATTGTCAAAAGCCTTAATAAAGCAGAGATCTACCGCTTCCCCCCTATCCACAAGGCTTGTTACCCTATCAAGCTGTCAGGTTGGTTTGACAAATTCATGCTGACTGTTACTTATCACTTTATTATCTTCTAGGTGTTTGCAAATTAATTATTTGCTCCATTATCTTTCCGGGTAGACTGTACATTATAAGAAGGTACTCGATACATGTATTTGCTTCTTGCAAAACTGAGCATATTCATAAGAGCAGGCACTTAACTTAGAGTTGCACTGAGCAACTTTATCTTTAGAGTTCATATGCAGCAAGCCACAGAAAACTACCAACCCTAATAGTGACCAAACCCATCATGTCCTGTGAACACTATAGAATACAAAGGCTGCTCGCTCTTTTGGCTGATCCTTTTCTTTGGTACTGGGACCATACATTAGCATAAATGGTTTCCTATATAATGCACTGCCAAAAACCACTCAATCAGCACTTCAGGAATGTGATATTCAACAACAATGCTCGTACTCTCCTTTTTGGCACTATCCAGTGTACATATTATTACAGAGACCACGTAGTGCTTCTATAATTAAGGTTGGATTCAGTTTTTCACTTAAAGCAAGTATTCAGCTTCTGTTTTGCATGAATACCACCATATATCTTCTCCAAATTTATGCACATAATCTGTGAGTAGAGAGTGAATTTACAGGATTTTTAACCACATTTATTTGGTTTGAGTTAGAACTAATTTAAAATGGAACCTTTATGAAAAAAATTTCTGACATGTCATCTGTTTTTAGACTCTTTTCACTAACCAATTCATAGATTTTTAAGACTACAAGGGACCATTATGATCATCTAGTCTGACCTCACACATAACACAAGGCACAGAATTTCACCCAGTAATTCCTGCATCAAACCCTAACTTCTGGTTGAGCCAGGGCAAATATTTTAGAAAAATATCCAATCTTGATGTAAAGACTTGGGTGGCTGAGAATCCACTGTCCATCTTGGTGAGTTGTTCATCTTTTTCCAATGCAAAGGTTGAGTAGGGCTGAGGTTAGGAGCATATTCCATCCACATCTGTTTTGAGCTATCATTTGAGCTATTTGGTATAAGTTTTTCTTATATTTAATTACTCTCACTGTTTAACAATTTAAACCTTCTACCTCGTCTGACACCAGATCTCGTTATGCCTTTATCAGATTAAAAAGGCCTCTATACTATCCGAAATCTTCTCTCCATGAAGGTGCTCACAGGCTGTAATCCAGTTATCTTTGAATCTGATCTTGGATAAGCAGAGTACCTAGTTTTCAGAGAAATTATGTTGTGATTAAGCAAAGTTATTAATTAATGTAATGAATCTTTACAGGTTTCAGAGTAGCAGCCGTGTTAGTCTGTATTCGCAAAGGTGTACTTGTGGCACCTTAGAGACTAACAAATTTATTTGAGCATAATTTGCCTTTGCACAAAATGTCTGTCATTTCATAAAAATCGAGGCTGCCCCTAACAAGGATGGCCACCCTCCCCTATTGTTTCCAATGAGACTGAAGCTAGAAGATGCCCTTAGGGAGGATGGCCACAATTTTACTAAAGGCTTGGTATGTGAAAGTGAGGTTTCCCCTAATAAAGATGGGAAGCCATCTCCCATTATTTTCAATGGGGATGAAGCCATGGTGAGCTCAAAGAGAAAGCATTCCTATGCTGTATGTTTAAAACTAGACAGGAAACTAAGGAGATTCTATACAAAAACCTGGCTGAGCCAGGGGGAACAGCAGCTAGAGCTTCTGGGAGAGGGAGAGCTGTATGTCAAGGGCAAGAAGAAACTGTGATTCAGTAAAGCTATTTGCCTCGAGTCTTATCGCTGGAATCTAAGATTTAATCTAAAATTTAAATAATACCGTCTAAAACGTACCCATGTTATGGTTTTATGCTGTGCAGCATTGATAACTATCCTATGTTTCCCACATTCCCTCTGGGCAGGACTTTATGATAGCTTGTGACTTTTTAAGGTATGTTGCTATATCTGGTTAGGAAGAGAAATGGTCGAGGGTCCACAGACAGCAGACTAGTCATAGGGTGCTGGCTCCTCCTCATTTCCAATTGTTAATCAAAGACGTCACTAATACCAATTCTCCAGGTAAGCAAGTGCTGTAGTTGGCACATGTAACCTCGATTTGTGTGTTCCCAATTTATAGTTTAAAAATAAGGAATAGAACCAAACTCAGCTTCTCAAGGGTCAAGCTTCTGGGGACAGTTACAGATAATTTAACTTCATGGAGGACTGTGAATGACATAATGAGTAACAGAATTAAAGAATTTATTAAACAAAACTAGTGAAAGCAAACAGGCTTTCCAATATAATCATACACTGCATTGATACTCACATTCCAGGATGAAATGGTGTATGTAGGGGTGATTAGTCCCTGGATGAGTAGAATGGGTATATAACCCTCTCTAATGGTACCTTGATAGTGGATGAGCATGCTAATCTAAAATTAGCATACTGCCCTTGGTATAATCATAATACCCCTTAGTTAATTAGCACTAAGCCTACCTTTTACCATATCTGTATTTCCATTACCACAATTAAATATGTTCTACTTTCTCATTGGCTATTTCACATTAAACATCTTAATGAACATCTGCATAAATATCATTCGAATAACTATCGATACAGATCCCATTCTTCCAAAATGTTCACATTTTGTCTAAAACACTTGTTAAAACCAAAACACATGACCTGGGGTTATGTCCTAACTTTTCTCTCACTTGCTTCTGAATTGTCTCACTTCACTTCACTCATGTTTTACGAGGTCATTAGAATCATAGATCTTGTTATCAAACCCAAATTTAGGTCCAAAAACCTACTCTCTACTGACATTTCATCACCTCTACAGGCTACACAGATCAGATACTATCTGATCACCGAAGGGAGGGAGAGAGCCCACAAGACATTCTCTCTAGTAAGACGTGAGTAAACACTGCTCTGAAAATTGTTTCAGGAGCCTTCCTAGAGAGCAATTTGTTGTTCAATGCTTCATGATTTTCTGAATTCCTATTTCAAGCAATAACATTCTTTCAGCCTAATTGATAAATTTTTGTTGTATTAAAGAGATGGCTTGGAGCTGTCTGGCATTTGTGGTCGTATTTATTCCACCTTTGCATGTCTAATGTCCTCCTGCAGCTGGATGTTTAAGGCTTATGCTCGTCCCAGCATTCTTTGCTTTGTATTCATGTGGTTAACATGCAATGTTTGTTTTCTTTCCCAATCCTTAAACTGAGGTAAATGGCCGGGAGTAACAGACTGTGCATGTTGGGATTTTTGCCCATGGCTCTATGTGGATGGTTAACCAGCTGCCTGCTAACAAGGCCAGGTGGGTAACAATGTGTTACTAATTTGGGGCCAAATCCTGGAGCCCTTACCCAAGTAAAATTCCTGTGGACTCAGAGACTGAATATGGAGTGCAGGATTCAGCCCTGTGTTTCTTAGTGAACTGGTGTCTTCAGAATTAGTTGCTAACAGTTTGAACGCAATGTGTCAGATATGAGGTAACTCCATTGACTTCAATGGAAGTACTTTGGATTAACATCAGTGTAAAATGAGATCATAATCTGGCCTGTTCAATCCAGCACCATTTCTCACAATTGAGCAAAAGCAATTGCATATAAACTAGCTGTTGTGACCGTGTTCTAGTACCTCAACCACTGATCAAAGTGGCCTTTTCCTATGCAGATGGAAGGCCCCTCCTTGGGTAATGTGTTGATACATACGTAATCACATGTTTGTCAAATGGAAATTATAGCACTGCTCTAAAATGCCTTCAAATCCAAGGAGAATCATTGTGTGGTAATCGGACAGCCTTAAATGTATTATTCAGTGGCTGTTCCCCAAAGCAGCTTCCCCTTTGGTAGTAAAATCATTACCTTACTGTTTAAATGTTCAGGCTTTAATCTCTATTTCACAGTTCATAAAGCACCTTTATGATGCAGAGATTTTTTTTAAACAGACAGAAGATGGCTTGTTTTTCCTCCCTTGATTACATTCTACTCCCACAAGCAGTGAACCAGTGACATGTACTACTGTTTTTAATTGCACACTTCTATTAAGATGCCGGCACAGTGCGTCTCTTTGAAGCCCCAGTGTGATTTTGCTACGTGCTTGGCATCCGCACAGTCAGGTCTGAGGTTAATGTGTACACCATACAACTCATTAGCTGCATGTAACTATCAGAGCCAAAAATCAACATGATTGATCCAACAATATGTTTGGTCTTGGGACTGAGCCTCAAATGCAGTCTTATCAAAAGCAAAGGTCAGCAGCTTGGCACAAATTATGCTGCACATATTAAAAGCTTTTATTTCAAACTATTTATTTGGAAAGGTAAGAATGACAACTAATATGGGCCTCATTAAAAACTGAGAAGAGGAAACCCCTTGGAGAAGACAAGGAGGCTCCATCATTATCAATTTGTTTTTCAGTCTTTCACTAAAGCTTTTATTTATGTTACAGTAAATAACATAAATAAAAAAGCGGAGTGCTTAATCAGGAGGGGAGAAAAAGTAACAACACTTTGGGGGAATTAATATAACTCATTACTGCTCCAAATGAGCAGACATGATAACTTTGCAGCAAGAAATCAGCCTATAGGGTTGAAGAATTTGGGGGAGAGAAGGGGGAATTGAGTTAAAGCTCTTCTGTCTGTGTTTCCTATCATAAAACAAATAACTAAAATAAGCAGACACTAGTACTGGTTGTGGGGAGTGCAGGATATAAGTTAACTTTTCAACTAATGGATTCCTTTCAACTGCAGTCCTTTATGAAAATTTCACACAGAACTAACCTGTTCTTGCTGCAGAAGGTCCCTGTGACCAGTATCCCACAATATATTATTTTGCATATGCCACTGCCATGTTCTCACCTTCCATTGTGACCAGGAGCATTGAAAATGTTAGCAGTAGAACAATTAGGTTAAGAAAGAAATACTGCCACACTGTCTCCAAAGTTTTGTTGCAGTATAATTGTCTAATGGCACATTTTTGTTAGAGCTCTCATGGTATTAAGGTATTTTCCTTTTAGAAGATGCAACAACAGGGTAAAAGCCTGGAGTTAATAGCTTTAGGGGAATATTATATAAGCAGAGGTTGATGGCTAAAATTAGACTGATTTTGTAGAGTCTGCATTGAATTAATGTCTTGCCGTTCTGAAAATTATAGTGCATGCAATTTTTCCCTCACCATTATATTTTTTACTCTCATATTTTCCTAAAGGTCAATCCAATCACTCCAGCAAGCAAACTTTAGTTTCTTTGCAGGGTATTTTTAAAAAAATCTGTTATTTTCCATGTCAACTCTTGTTTGGCAAAACAGACACTTTGGACCGAATGGTTTCTCCGAGAGCCAATGTAGTGCTGGGAGATGGCCTCTAGCAACTGTAGCCCCCGACCCCAGCAAAGGTGGAGGGAGGCACTATGCCTGTGAAGGACAAAGCATGCATAGTGCTTCTGGGAGCATGCTTGGCACACCCACCTGTTTACACCTACATGGCAGGTGTTGTCAGCCAGAAACAGCATCTGAGCAATATAACTGGTGTGTGCAGTGGCAGACTGGCCAGAGCCCTGATCCAATGCCCACTGAAGTTGAATGGTCAAAGTGCCATTTACATCAATGGAAGCTGGATTAGGCCCATACCCCCAACAGGTCCAGGCACACCACTTCTGGTGTTAAGGACACAGTTTTTAAAAGCAGCCTCTAATATTGCATCAATTTTTAGGTGACCATAGAAACATAATTGCCAGACAGGATCAGAACTGTGGTCCTTCTGTCTAGTTGCTATGGAGGGAACTTGCCTTCCCCCAAGATTACAGTGAACTTTGCTGCTTGCTCTGCAAGCGGTTGCAATAGGGGTTCCGTGCCTGGGGGAGGCTTTGAAGAACTTACCACCAGCTCTATTCCACTGATTCTGTCTTGGTCTCAGTGAAGGGAGCGTCCATGCAGCCTCCTTAATCATCTTGGCACGGCCCTCACCAATGCACAAGCTGGCAGCCTGGTTTCTCTGTGACCTGCTCAATTATCTCAGCATGGACACTGTCCGCATGCAAGTTGGGCGCCTGCTTTCTGTCTTGGTATGTACTTCACCCAGACACCAGCTGGGAGCTTTGCCTTTGGTGCAAGAGCTTCCCTGGTGACTGTGTGTGTGAGGAGGGTGGGGGCGGGAGGGAAGACTACTCTTTGTCCAACATTTCCAAAGTTGGGGGATTGGGATGGGGATGCTTCTCCTCAGAAAGCCAAAGGGATTTTTTTTTTTTTTTTTTAAAGTTTAGCAGTTTGGCTTTAAGACTTTTCTCCCTCAAATCAAGAAACAAAGAGACATTTTTCTACAACCCAGTGAAAACTCTGCTCCAAAGGGAGCCATTGTGTGCGCCATCTGGAGGCAGAGAATTACGGAGAGTTCTCCTGTGAGGTGGTCCTAAACCCAGGCTCAGAGTAAAGATCTGCTCTGACCCTCACTGTCACTGAGGGTCATGCCACATGTGAAGACTATCTGAACATGCCACAGTGAAGACTATCTGACATGGAGGGACTGAGAATAGCATAAGCAAGTACACTCAGGCAAAAATAGTTCAGCAAAGCAGCAGTTGAGGGCCTTTGCTACATAAGGCAGGAGAGTCAAGTAAGCTATATAAGGCAGCAAACTGGGAGAGCCATGCTTTGATCTAGATGCATATTCGTCAGTCAACAAGTGTGCCCCATCTCTAACACACTTTAAAATGTTTTAGAGAAGCAACACAGGTACTGTGGTTAACAGTTTACATCACACTTTTTTAAACTTGAGTCTGCATTATGTGATAAATTAGTGACTGTACATTTGGTAACACTTATTGATCGGAGCTCAGCAAAGGGATAGGATACTCAGATAGGAACGCTGTTGAAAACAGCTTAGTTAAAGTGGCTCTCTTTTAGTGAGGACAGGGCTTAAGCCATTTCTGAAAATTACTCTGATCTGTGCTTCATGTGGGTAAGGTACACAAGACTGGGCACCACAGACCTATCTGTGATGAGTGTGGTCCCAGGGATGAAGCACAGACCTTGCTTCAGCCAAGTGATATTACTGAACATTTATATTTCAGTAATGCCTAGAAGCATCAGTCAGGTTGCACTAGGCCAGCATTTCTCAAATGCGGCCACCCAGGGCTTTGCTTGCGGCCACAGGCTCCTCGGCAGTGATTGGGGGGAGGGGAGAATAGGGGAGCAGCGGCCCTTCCCCCGGAGCCGCCAGCAGGGGTTGGGCCCTGCCAACCTCTGCAGCCAGAAACACTGGAGGAGCAGGCAGCTAGTAAGAGTCCCCTACCTTCCTGGGCCCAGTGGAGCTCAGGCTTCAGTCCTGACAGTTCTGGGGTGGCAGGTTCTCATGGGGTGGCAGGCTCTGGTCAAGGGCCACAGGACTTCGGCCTGGACCCACTGCCTCCCCTAGCCCATCGCCTCTGGCCCCGCTGCTTTCTCCAGCCCCTCATGCATTGCCCTAGCCCCCGCTGCCTCACTACCCACCTCCCCATCCAGGGCTTAATTTGTCCCCCAGCTTGCCAGGGCTTTGTAAGTTTGCTGTGAAAAGTGATATTTGTATGTTTGTTAATATCACTTTTCACTGCCTCCCAGCTAGCTAGCAAGTCTGCTGCTGTGAAAAATGATATTAACAAACATACAAACATCACTTTTCATACCAGCAGACTTACTAGCTAGCAAGTCTTTAAAAAAAACCACCACAAAAGACAAGAACATGCAAAGCATTTTACTTTTTTTTCTATTCTGTTTAGGTCCAGTAAAGAATAGAAACTACTGTACATTGTTTGTATTATTGATTTAAAAAAACCCTTACATAAATAAATTACAATGATTTGGACATGTATATGTGCATATTTATGTTTTTCTGAAAGTTAATGAAGTATTTTAGGAAAAATTGTCAGAGAGGCCAGAGTTGTTGAGAGAACCCCTGCACTAGGCACTGTGATATGCACAGAAACTGTTAGCAGGAGTTTAATAAAGGGAGCTATATGCTACAGCTCCAGAGGATGAGAGTGAATGTGGAATTAGAAGGAACACTTCTCCTAAGATTCCTGCAGAAGCAGAGAGATACCCAGTTTCCTTCTGGCAGTTCTCTGCACCCGTTTCCACTGCTGTGCTCTCTCCAAGCGACGGGTCACAATTTCCTCTTTCAAAATAAATACTTGGTTTGTTCACAACTTTAAGTATATATTCAGAAGGCCAGACTGCCTTTTAATTTTTACTAAATGTCCCTGCAAATTCTGTGTGCATCTGCATGCATTCATACAAGAGACATATTAAAGATCATATGTCTCCTGGTCTGGAAAGTGTATAATTAAGCAAAGTATCACAAATGACATAACCCTAGAATAATGTTGCCCACCAGTGAAATGCAGCCTCCTCTGGGTCTGAAGCAACAGTACCACCAATGTGCAATATTTTAGGACAGGAATGAAGACTATTGCTGTAAATTAAGCCATAGGGAGAACTCAGAGCATACATAAGGTAATTACCTCTACTGGAATTTCACTAGGGCACTGGGACTAATTATGTAACCCTTGTGAAAAGTGCTGTTGGGGATATGTAGGGTCTGATTTTTAAACTCAGCCTGCCATTTTGCACTTGCAAGGCATTTAACTACTCACCTGTGCCCAAAACATCTATTGTGAGCCTAGATGTGCCCAGAATTAACTGCAGGAACAAATATGTCGGTGCAATTATCTTTGAGAACAAAACTCTACTTGCAAAAATAGAGGCCAACTTTAAAAATCAGGCCTTTGAATTTCTATTCCTCTTTTCCCCTCATCTCTTCCGTTCACTCACCTTCCTGTCCATTTTTTAAAAATATTAATCATGCCATTCATATCCATCTTCCCCCATTATCCCTCTATTTACCCTCTGCTACTTATCACTTCACTATTTGGTTTAGCTTTTATCATCATTTAGCTAAATAAATGATAGGCACAAGCGTGGTAAGGATACCATATGTGTTGCCCAAATGAAGGAGAGAGTCCTGACAATGTGCTTAATGTCTGCTCATTCTGGAGTCAGGTTTCAGAGTAACAGCCGTGTTAGTCTGTATTCGCAAAAAGAAAAGGAGTACTTGTGGCACCTTAGAGACTAACCAATTTATTTGAGCATGAGCTTTCATGAGCTACAGCTCACTTCATCGGATGCATACTGTGGAAACTGGAGTCAGTTTCTCTAAATATATCCATCAATCAGGTAAACCAAAAACTACCAAAATCTGATCTTCTCAACACTGCTTCATCAGTGTGGATACATCTGTTCTAGGAAGGAACGCCATTGAATCTAGGAGAGGAAATTACTCTTCATGTTACTTCAGGTTTAGGTCTTTCATAAGCAGAGACTGGTCATTATCCCAGATAATGCAGTCTGTTTATGTAATTGAGCACTGTGCTGTTCTGTTTTACGAAGCAAACAACCAAGTTCTGGAGTTAATAAGCTACAAAGTCAAGCAAAATGGGGCAACAGCAGAGCTCTCCCTGTTCTTATACAAGTGTTCAAAAATAAGTGATCCAGCCAGGATTTAAAAATCAGATTCTTGTTGGGGAAATATATAGGATTTTTCCATTTTTGTGAGATAAGTAACAGGAGTTTTATCGTTGAGGTGATAGGGAGAGTGTATAATGCTGCAATGAGGTCATTATAGATGGGGTTTGTCCACTGACCATCTTCAAGGGCGTATGACATGACCTTCCCCTTTGATAACATTTTCACCAGATGCATGGAAGAGAATAAATGGACACAAATGATAATTAAAACAAATTCAGCAATATACCCAAGTCTTCTATGACAGTGATGTGATAAAGTGCACTTTGCATGTTCTGCAAACTTTTTTGGGAAGCACTTAGATGTTATAGAGATAGGATCAATAGAAAACTCTAAAATAGACAGCATATCATTTATCCAGGCGTAAAGCATGCTGATTGGTTAGAGGAATTATGGCATATTAGAAGTCAAAGGTCACTTTGGCATAAATGAAAAACACCACAGTGCTTTCTAGTGACTAGAGCAATGAGTTGGGAATCAGGAGCCTGGATTTTATTCCTGAATGTACCACTGGTTCCTAGTGTGACTTCACTTAAGTCCCTTCACCTCTGTGTACCATCTGTAAAATGGGGCTGCTTAAAGAACTGATTAGTCAAAATGTAGGGGGGTACAACCACAATACCATATATTAACTTTCTATTCTAATGGTTTCTTAGCTTATCCTCTCTGGCATTAGATGGCTGAATAAATGAAGGTAGTTAAACCAAAGTACCTAAATAGATTATTTTAGGTTACATAAAATTGTTTTAACTACATTAAGCGTGTTTTTTTCAAACACATTTTATGCTTTTTTAATATCATGGTTATTCTAAGATCTCAAAAATGGTATCATATTTTCACTGAAGCTCCCCTTTTGTTCTTTAAAATTTACCAAGTCAGTACTGAAAATCCGTGACCACAATCCAGGAGTAGAGGAACTATCAATTCTGCTGCTGCCTGCTTGTTTCACTAACCAGAGTGTAAATAAATGCAAAGCAAATGGAACATGGAAATGTTTTCATTTGAAGTCCAAAAATGGGCTCGCAGTAACTTTTGTGCCATTTGACTAAATCTTGTTTGCACAGCTTGCAAGTTTCACAACCAGAGTGTTATGCTTCATTCCAAAGGATAAGAGAAAACAGGAAAACAGATAACAACACAGCACTCTCCAGTCCAGTACTGAAGGAGACAGCTGCGATAAAGGACATCTCACATATCTTAATTCCAGTACAGTGATATGGTTATCTGACTGCAGAGGAGTCTGAATGTTCTAGAATATATTAGCACACTTTTCATTTTGGAGATATCATACACTGAAAAATAATTCCAATTCACTTTGCCAGTTAGGTGACTTCTTCTCCTTTTCCTCATTTGGGTATGTTCTCCTCTCACATCCAGCCACTGGATTTTGACAACAATAATCTGCCTGCTCTAGGCAGAGTTCTGTTAACATGTGCCAAATACTGGAGTCAAGATCCAGTGCGAGAATCTTCTCCTTTTTTTCTTTTCAAACATTATTAATATTATCGGGGACCTGCTAGCAACTCTTACATTTAAGTTGCCTAATGCATGCTATGACAAAGGATTTTTGAGACCTCTTCTTTGAGAAGCATTAAACACTTCTATAGTTTGCAAGAGGCTTTTGATGTTTGATGCCCCCAGGCTACAAAAATGCATTTTCTAGTTTTGCCAGCATAGCTATGTCAATTAGAGGTGTGATTTTTTTAAAGACACTGCTATGCCAGCAAAAGTCCTGGTGTAGATGCAATAAAACCAGCAGGAAAAAAAGTGTGATTGCAAAAAGTTATTTTGCTTGCCAAACCAGAATAAGCTATACTGCCAAAAGCACTGTTTTCTGATATAACTGTATAGATATACCAGCTAAACCTTTCAGCATAGAAAAGGCTTTCCCCCCAGGAAATTCTGTTCAGCTTTTGTTGAGATACAAACTGTTAAGTCACAATTTCCTATGCGGTATAGCTCTCCACTGCAAGAGATGGATTTTGCCCCATACTCCACTATTCTGTTCTTCCCACACTGAATCAAACTACCATAAGCATCCCTTTGCTTGCATGATTGACAAGAGAATACCACTCAGGAACACAGGTAAGAGAAGGTGGCCATTGACAAACAGATGGGACCAATGTACATACACACATGCAATCTAGGCCTGTCCAATTTCCTTACCTCATCCCCTAGGATCTGATATTACTGTCATTTAATTCAGTGGCAAAACTCCCATTTACTTTAATGGAGCAGGATTGAGGTTCCAGTTCCCTTCATCTTGACGGAGCTCACTCCAGATCTTCTGAGTGAGACTGCTTAATCTGGTAGCTAAAACAATGAATTTTCTCTTGCCTGAGCTCACATCCTGCTTTCAGCGGTGGTATCTTCAGGTTTTTTGTAACTATCCACATTTCTTTACAGACTAAGCCCTTCCATACCAAACCATTTTTCCCTTCAATTCTTGCTTTATCTAAGGGTGGAATTACTGACATAAACATAGACAACATTTTAGACCAGAAGACTGTAAATATCAGCTACATACAATAAATAACACTCAGTCTCTTCATGTGCTGAGATACTTGTGCTAACTTCTAGTGGAAAGAAAATCACTGGCCACCTCCATCCAGTGCAAACCTAGCAATAGGGACACATGCAAGACTGGATTATTGCAACTAGTTCCACCAGGCTGAACCAAGAGGTCATCCAAAAGCTGCAACTATTGGCTGTATGCAAAGGCCACCACCCTAAGCAGACCTGGCTGGCATGAGTACATCACACCAGGGTCTTATCCAATCAAATTCTGGGACTTGTTCAAGTTCTTCATCTTCTTTAAAGCTCTAAATAGGCAAGAACTCCTTTACCCTAGAACCATCTCTCTCTAAGGTTCTAGCATGCTTGCTATGCCCTGCTGGAAGAGTCTATGTTTTACCTTGTGGTGGTAGGGGAAATAGCATTGAGTGGAGGAATCACAATTATGGATGTGACAGATATGATAATATTCTGGATAAACCTTATGGAATTAAGTTTAAATAGTGGGGGAAACCATTGTATTGAAAATGCAAAAGGCTGTGTACTATTGTGGGATTCTACAGAATTTCTTTAAGAGGAAGGCAGGATTAACGCAATCTCTGGGGCATATTAGGAACTTCAAAGACTTTTGGGGGACACTACGTGTGAAGTGGATTTCCTAGGACATAGTTGGGGATGAGGGGAATACAAATGACCCACCTCAAGTACATCCTTTTGGAGCTACACTTTGAGCAGAGACCCACTGAGACTGATTACCTATTCAGTCTCTTCAAGGAGCCAAACTGCATAAATTAGTGACTGACAGAGTCATGGATTCGCAAAAAGAAAAGGAGTACTTGTGGCACACAGTATGCCAACATTTTTATGGCTGACTTAGAACAACGCTTCCTCAGCTCTCGTCCCCTAACGCCCCTACTCTACTTGCACTATATTGATGACATCTTCATCATCTGGACCCATGGAAAAGAAGCTCTTGAGGAATTCCACCATGATTTCAACAATTTCCATCCCACCATCAACCTCAGCCTGGTCCAGTCCACACAAGAGATCCACTTCCTGGACACTACAGTGCTAATAAACGATGGTCACATAAACACCACCCTATACCGGAAACCTACCGACCGCTATTCCTACCTACATGCCTCCAGCTTTCACCCTGACCACACCACACGATCCATTGTCTACAGCCAAGCTCTGCGATACAACCGCATTTGCTCCAACCCCTCAGACAGAGACAAACACCTACAAGATCTCTATCAAGCATTCTTACAACTACAATACCCACCTGCGGAAGTGAAGAAACAGATTGATAGAGCCAGAAGAGTTCCCAGAAGTTACCTACTACAGGACAGGCCTAACAAAGAAAATAACAGGTTTCAGAGGAACAGCCGTGTTAGTCTGTATTCGCAAAAAGAAAAGGAGTACTTGTGGCACCTTAGAGACTAACCAATTTATTTGAGCATGAGCTTTCGTGAGCTACAGCTCACTTCATCAGATCAAAGAAAATAACAGAATGCCACTAGCCGTCACCTTCAGCCCCCAACTAAAACCCCTCCAACGCATTATTAAGGATCTACAACCTATCCTGAAGGATGACCCAACACCCTCACAAATCTTGGGAGACAGGCCAGTCCTTGCTTACAGACAGCCCCCCAACCTGAAGCAAATACTCACCAGCAACCACATACCACACAACAGAACCACTAACCCAGGAACCTATCCTTGCAACAAAGCCCATTGCCAACGGTGCCCACATATCTATTCAGGGGACACCATCACAGGGCCTAATAACATCAGCCACACTATCAGAGGCTCGTTCACCTGCACATCCACCAATGCCATCATGTGCCAGCAATGCCCCTCTGCCATGTACATTGGTCAAACTGGACAGTCTCTACGTAAAAGAATAAATGGACACAAATCAGATGTCAAGAATTACAACATTCATAAACCAGTCGGAGAACACTTCAATCTCTCTGGTCACGCGATTACAGACATGAAAGTTGCGATATTACAACAGAAAAACTTCAAATCCAGACTCCAGCGAGACACTGCTGAATTGGAATTCATTTGCAAATTGGATACAATTAACTTAGGCTTGAATAGAGACTGGGAGTGGCTAAGTCATTATGCAAGGTAACCTATTTCCCCTTGTTTTCCTACCCCCCCAACCCCTTCCTCAGACATTCTTGTTAAACCCTGGATTTATGCTGGAAATGGCCCACCTTGATTATCAGACACATTGTAAGGAGAGTGATCACTTTACATAAGCTATTACCAGCAGGAGAGTGGGGTGGAGGGAGAAAAAACCTTTTGCAGTGATAAACACCCATTTTTTCATGATTTGTGTGTATAAAAACAAACATCTTCTGTATTTTCCACAGTATGCATCCGATGAAGTGAGCTGTAGCTCACGAAAGCTTATGCTCAAATAAATTGGTTAGTCTCTAAGGTGCCACAAGTACTCCTTTTCTTTTTGCGAATATAGACTAACACAGCTGTTACTCTGAAACCAGTCATGGATTGTTCTTGTTTGGAGGAAAGGGTGTGATGAACATGAACCTGCAGAAAAACCCCTGGGTGGGGGTTGAAGAACTGCTCCTCCCAAAGCCCATGTTGCAGTTGGGGTGATCTCTGGTAAGCTTATTAGCATGCACATAGGTTCTTTTATTATTTTTAATATGTTTTCTCTGTCATGCTTTTACCTTAAGAATAAAAGGTGCATGCTTAGAAAGAACTGTGCAATAACTTATAAACTGTGGCAATAACACTGTGTACTATCTTGAAGCAGAGATGTGAAGCAAGCCTGCTTAAGGATATTGTCTTTTGCTGGAAACAACACAGTGAAGGTAGGGAACTGTTCAGCCTGGAAATACCCCACTTAGAAGGGAGAGATACACGGGTCTCAACTCAAAAGACAACTAGGGACCCAAAAAACTTATAGTGGGTACCCTTGCTGGACAATAGAGAGGGAAGAGAGGTGCAGTTGCCCTGAAATGTAACAATGGCACAGGCTTCTTCAGAACAAACTGAGCTCAAATCTCACCAGCCTCTGAACACCTGGTAAGACACACCTGTCTAAACAAGCACTTCCCCAAATACCCATCAAGTAATGGCACCTGATGCAGAAAGAATCAAAGACAGCCCCTTTCACAGTGGTGTTGAGCCCCATCAGAATACCTGAAAATAAACAACTCATTTCAATTCTGAACATGAGCTTAAAAGCACAGCTCTCAAGACAGGCAAAGTCAGAAGTATGGACACCTGGGGAAAAAAACAGGGGTGCAAATTTTAATGCTACTGAAAGACAATGGACACAGAGCTCTGGTACAAAATGGAGGGACAAAATGGAAATATGGCAATGACATTATTAAAAGTGTCCCTCTAGTATAATCACATTTAGTATGTGTGTAAAGGTCCCCCCAGGTAGGAATTTCTTTTATGTATTATTCTGCCACTAAAAGGCTCTCAATAAGGGGCATGAAAAAGGAGAGGGACTGTAAGGACTAACCATCACCGTACCCTCCTGCTCACTATACTTGCTAATCCCCTGGATCTGACTGATTAAAGAAAAAAATGAGAGGGTAGAAACTTACATACTGGGCAATGTATACACTTCCTTGCAAGCTGATACTTGATATTGGAGTTAATACCAGAAAAGCATAAAGAATGTCTGACTAATAAATCCTTAAGCCAATGTGGTATGTTTCAGAACCCATTCTCCCAATACAGTCAAGTGCAGGAAAAATTGGGATGGGCACCTCTGTAACCATTGTGTCTGGCTGCTTTTCTTCCAACAGCCTGGAGTCTGCCGTGAGTGACTTTAGTTCCTAAATGTGTCCCAAAATCCTTTGCAGCAGTGTTTCAAAAGATCAACTATATCTATTAAAAAAAAAAGGAGTACTTGTGGCACCTTAGAGACTAACCAATTTATTTGAGCATGAGCTTTCGTGAGCTACAGCTCACTTCATCAGATGCATACCGTGGAAACTGTAGCAGACTTTATATATACACAGAGAATATGAAACAATACCTCCTCCCACCCCACTGTCCCCGCAACCTGAAGCAAATACTCACCAACAACCACATACCACACAACAGAACCACTAACCCAGGAACTTATCCTTGCAACAAAGCCCGTTGCCAATTGTGCCCACATATCTATTCAGGGGACACCATCACAGGGCCTAATAACATCAGCCACACTATCAGAGGCTCGTTCACCTGCACATCCACCAATGTGATATATGCCATCATGTGCCAGCAATGCCCCTCTGCCATGTACATTGGTCAAACTGGACAGTCTCTACGTAAAAGAATAAATGGACACAAATCAGATGTCCAGAATTATAACATTCATAAACCAGTCGGAGAACTCTTCAATCTCTCTGGTCACGCAATCACAGACATGAAGGTCGCTATCTTAAAACAAAAAAACTTCAAATCCAGACTCCAGCGAGAAACTGCTGAATTGGAATTCATTTGCAAATTGGATACTATTAATTTAGGCTTAAATAGAGACTGGGAGTGGCTAAGTCATTATGCAAGGTAGCCTGTTTCCTCTTGTTTTTTTCTACCCCCCCCCTCCCCAGATGTTCTGGTTTAACTTGGATTTAAACTTGGAGAGTGGTCAGTTTAGATGAGCTATTACCAGCAGGAGAGTGAGTTTGTGTGTGTATGGGGGTGGGGCGGATGTGAGAAAACCTGGATTTGTGCAGGAAATAGCCCGACTTGATTATGTAAAGAGTTGTCACTTTGGATGGGCTAGCACCAGCAGGAGAGTGAATTTGTGGGGGGGGGTGGAGGGTGAGAAAACCTGGATTTGTGCTGGAAATGGCCCACCTGATGATCACTTTAGATAAGCTATTACCAGCAGGACAGTGGGGTGGGAGGAGGTATTGTTTCATATTCTCTGTGTATATATAAAGTCTGCTACAGTTTCCACGGTATGCATCTGATGAAGTGAGCTGTAGCTCACGAAAGCTCATGCTCAAATAAATTGGTTAGTCTCTAAGGTGCCACAAGTACTCCTTTTCTTTTTGAGAATACAGACTAACACGGCTGTTACTCTGAAATATATCTATTAAAGTGCACCTAAAACCCCTACTGTTCAGCACTCAGCAGAGACATGCCTTTGGAGTGGAAAATTCATGCCAGAGATGAAAGATTCAGGATTGGCTTTTTGATAAGTGGCTGCAGTGGTCCCAGAAGAATTCTGGCAGTGTGCAATTAGATGTAGCACCCTAGATGTTCACCTACTTATTTTAATATTGCCCTACCTAAGCCAGGATTTCTAATGCCTCTATTATTTACAGTAAACGAAAGGCTGAAGTTAAAAGCTAAATTCCGTGCACGGACACGAAATACTCTAGTGCAAGTGTAGAACAACCCCAGCAATCGCATTGGCATTTCAATGGGATTACATTTTACATCCCTACAACCACCAGAAAAATTCATCATGATTAATGTCATAGTGAATGCTAACCACAATATGAGGATTTGCTACAAATTATAAAGTGGTGTCATAAATGCTCTCAATGGTTATAGACTAAAGAGAGCTTTCCTAAAGAGAGCTCAGATTTCTTCCCACAAGGGTCCACGGAAAAGTTACAGACCTGTCACAAATGTAAGGAAAGCAGAAAAAAAAAACACTGAGATTAGTCAGGTACACATAATGTAACTAATGGGCTTCATTTGACCATGTGGGAACACCATGTTGTGTTTCCTCCCCCCATGGACAAGTGGCAATTGAAACAGAGAGGGGATTCCCTTTCATGGAAGGACAGATAGTACTGCTGCTGGCCTCCCCAAGGCACTTTAACCGGCTGGAAATAGCTTTAAGTTCTGACCAGGGCTCCACAGGAGTAATTCTGCCAGAGAGGGTGCCCAGGGTATGTGCTGAATTCAGCTCCTCGTCCAGGTACCCTGACACCTCCCACTTTCTGGTTTCACCAACCAACTCCTGACTGGGATTGTAGGAAGCCTGCACCATAGTGCCCTCACCTTCCAAGTCAGCTTTCTGAAACCAGGGATCTGCAGCTTGCATCCCGGTGACAAAATAAAACCAAGCTGATTTACTTTATATTGTACATACCCTTTATTTCCCCTTCTAAATGGGCTCCTACAATAAAGTGGTTAGAAGATTTTTGACTTCTCACCATTACTACTGTACACAGCTGAGTGGATAGGTTGGTGTGAAAACATGTTTACTTTTCAAAGACAACACCTCTTAAAATCTATCAATGCTAATTCTTCATTTTAGCTATTCTAAAGATACAGAAATCAGTACACACAGCCAAATCCTGGCCCCATTAAAGTCAATGCAAATGTTGCCATTTTGGTGCCGGTCCACAATGAACACTAACATTTGATGCAAGATTTTGAGCCACGTGAAGGGGTTCCGCTCATTGCAGGAGCACCTCCTTGTGGTTAGATCTGGGAAATAGTTCTTGCCCCATCTGGCGCCCCCTTCCATCCACTACTCATGCTGACCTCTCTCTGTGACTCAGGGTTCTTTCTCTTCATGACTTGGCCCACTGGCCAAGGTCACTACCTAGACCCCTCCCTTCAAGGGCAAGAAAGGTCCCATCCATATGCCGTCTCAGGCAGTCTTCTGTTCCAACTCCAGGTCCTGTGCCACTTTGCCAGTGGCTGGTAAGAGAACCTGGGCTCACCTGCTACTCTGGGTTCCAGCCCGGGACCTGATGACTAGTAATCTCTGTCTGTTCAGTCTCAGACCCTGTTGCTCTTTCCCCCTAGGCTCTTTCCTACCCCACCTCTCTATCTCCTTGCCTATCTCTGGGTTTACCCCTGGAGTTTCTTTGGCTCTCCATGGCTATTTCACTCCTCTAGGTCTCTTGTAAGTCTCCCGAATCCAGGGCAGGACCCCACAGCTTACTCTCCTCCTTGTCCCTGGTCAATTCCCTTTCCCTCTAGAGAGTGACTGCAGACCTCATCCCTGCCACCTCTTCCTGCTCTCACCTCCTGGCTCTCCCAGCTCCTCCCTCAGCTGGACGTCATCTACCATTAGGCCCTCTCAGTCCCTGGTTCCCCTCAAGGTGCAGCATCTAAAGAACTGGCCCCTCCTGACCCACATTAACCTGCCCAGAGCTTGTGGAGGGTGGACACCCCATCACATGACATGAAGAAAGCAAGAGGACCGCATGTAATTATGTAAGATTATATGGTGACTGCGAGGAAGAGGCCAGACGGCAGATGCTTTTCCTTACTGAATGAGGAAACACTGGGTTCGGTTTATGAAAATATACACTCAGTAATCATTTTAATGAGAATAAGAACAAGCTGCATTTACACAGCACCTTTGATCCTGAAGGATTCACAAATGGATTCAATCATAAGAGAAATCAATTGCCCACCAGTGCAATGCAGCCCCCACTTTCGCGTGGAATATGGAAGCTATTTTGTGCCAGTATTACTGCATAAAATGTCAGTGTATTTTCAGAATGGGTGCTCATCTCTTCTTTATTTAAATGCTAGCACGTGTCCACAGTGTGCTCTACTGCACACCTGCTGTACTGCTAGGGAACTGTCTGCAATTTCACAACTCTCCTTTATTTTAATCCTATTATGTGGTGATGCTGATCACAAATGCTTGAAAGGCACTCTGCAATGTACTCTGGGAGCATGCAAAATATGATGCTTTAAAGTGACCTTGTAACCTGCTCATCTTTAACATGCATATTCACTTTAAGCCTATCGATAGACCACTGCAAGGTGTGTAAATGTTCTAATGCAGAACAGCTACATTCAGCTAGGATTGGGAGACAATCTCCTGTTCTGAAGAATACAGGCCTAGCACATAGAGGTGTATGCCTTCAAAATGGGGCTACATACTCACAGATGATAATAAAACTTTTTATGCCCAATAAGTATTGGTGTTTTGCCTCTTCTTCGGGGAGATGATTCGGATATACAGAATAGCCAAACATATTCTGTGTTCAAAGAGCTTACAAAAAGGAGTGGGGAAAAGGGAGGCTCCCCTGTCAAGCCCAAAGCTGCGAACTGTAAATTTCAACATTAAAATTCATTAATGAGGTTCAGCAGTTCTAAGAAAGGGCCCTATTCTATTATGGTGAAATTCAACCCAAAATGTTGTGTGATATATAGGCCTCAGTCTGGCTCTCTACAGGGTGAGCTTCACCTTAAAATAAACAGCAGGGTTAACCATCATGGACTTCTGCTGACTTTTCTAACCTTGGATGGAGCTGGGAAAGGTATCTGAAAATTTTTTGCATCCTTTGCCTCATTATGAGGCACTAATACACCACACGTGCTGCTGAGGAAATCGTGTGTCTTTTTAAGGACACTGTAAATCAATATCCCAGCACTGCTAGTGGAACCAGTCAGAGCACACAAGCTCTTAGAGCGTAAAGTTGATTTCTGGAGCTCTGACACTGAAATAATGTTGGATCTGTTCCTGTGCGTGCCTGGATTTTCTTCTCACTACATCAAAGGTTCTCAAACTGCGGCCCATGGACCACCAAAGGTCTTCAAAGGTGTATGCAGATTTTAACATTTGAGAGCCAAGCAGTGGGAGACAGAAAGGTTGGGATGGGAGGCAAGCCCCTAAGAGGAGCTGGTTACTAAACGGTCTGCAGAAGCAGAGAGTCTGGGAACCACTGTGTTAGATAAGATACCACAGGTCAGAGCAGGCACAATCAGAGGCCTTTGTAAAAGCTAAATAAAAACAAATATCTGATTCAGCCTCTACTTCCAGACATACAGAGAGCTTTGAAATGAAAAAGAAAATATGTTCATTACCTTTTCTGCAAGCCAGCCTAGATGCCTAATCTCTCGACTTCCAGCGATCCCGGTTTTACCCAGCTGGTCTTTCACCTCTGAAATCACCCTGGGAATAAGGTCACTCACACTGGAGTGGATAGCATTGAACCAGGCCTGGGCTGTGGCTGAATCCTTACTCCTTAGAACCACAGTGTGCTTGGCATCAGGGGAATGGACTTCAAGAAGCCTAGAAAAATGGGAGGGAAAATATTACTTTTGCTCCCCAAAACTTGGGGTAACTAATTGACTAAATATACTAAGCTGTTTTACAATAAAGCAATTGAGTTAAAAGGACATCAGCAAGGTTTTAAACTAAACTTACCTTTACCGTTGTTTAATTTAATAGTATTCACGTTAAGGATTTCAGCTCTGGTGAGGTTAGTAGTTGTTGCTCCTTTGAAATACTGATCCTTAAAGGTGACTTGCAGGGCTAGACCCTGTCCCATACTTGGAACTTCAGTGGGCGTTCCAAGCACGGAGTGGCTAGTTAGAAGGGACATTCATTTGTTACTTAAAACATATCTTCTTGTTTTTCAGGTCCCATGAATTTCCACCCTGTTGTGATCATTACCTCCTGCCTGATCCGATGACCCAGCAAGCATTATGCTCATGACATGATGCCCACCATAAAACCCTGATGGAGACTAGAATGTATCGATAAGGGTTAGGCAACTCCCTTCTTTTTCCAGTATTACAGTTTCCTGCATTGATCAATACACCTGTTATAAGCCGTACAGAACAGTGCAACAAAGAAATAAACCCCCCACCAACTGATCATATATAATGTGGCTTAAACAGAGTTCCATTGTGAGTTTGAGGTCACCATTAAGCAGAGCCAGCAGCCTGCACTGATTCAGATTTCGTGGGAAGTAAAGCAACAAATGTTCTGAATGCTCCCTTTAGACCCTGTTCACACAGAATGGGAATGTGTTAGTTATAACCATATCAAACAATGGTTCTTGCTAGCAGCGTCCTGTTATGGTTTCCCTGACTAGCATGTAGACGGGTACTTTTTTCTGAGAACCATGCCCCACAAACCATGATGTGGGTTGCCACCTGTAGTTTCAAAGTACAGTTTAACACAGTTTTCTAGCAAAAGAGAAATATCCTCTCCACGCTGGTCATGGGAACAGTGCCAAAAACATTACTAGCAACAACTGCTTTCAATGTGGGCTGTCTCTCATACAGCTCTGCTCCCAGGGTGGACAGAGCCTTAGATATGAAGTGGTGGGGTACTGTGTGTGCGCACACATTTTTCAGTTAACTTTGTAGGCCACTTTTTATGCCCCCCTATCAGAACCAAAATAAGTTAAAGCGTGGCCCAGCTGTGACAAGAGTGTGTGAAAATGGCACTGTGGGCATCCATATTTATTGTCTCTGTGACTCCATATTGTATTTGCTATTTATAATACAAATAATAAGACTTCCTCGCCTAAATTCCATCTTTGTAAATTCATTACCTGAGATCAGAGAGTCAAGCTGTATACTTCCTGGTTTGAACCTCATTGCTGTAAGCTCTTTTGTGAAAGACCAGTCTGTTTCTATTTCTGTGTGTACAGTGCCTAGTACAGTGGAGGCCCTCTCCTTGTTTGGGGCTGCCAGGCAATAAGGTAATACACATACATACATCATTATGAATATCCTGAAATTTGGAGCTTAGTTAACAATTCTGCTGATGTACAAGTCAGAGCAGAATCCAACTTACTTTCCCATAGCTGAGTTAGCACTATAGGGTTGACAGCAATCATTACACTTTTTTGGGGGAAGGGGGAGCGAGAAGGGGTGGGTGTGTGGTCCTGCAAGTCCCTCAATGCCAACTGGGCCCACCATACTGTAATTCATGTCAGGCCTGACACATGTTATGACAGTGTGTTGGAAGTAATGAGTGTATCTAAAAGGTGTCATGTAAGGTATATGTAAATTGGTGACATGCTGGTCTTAAAAATCATTGTATGATGTATGTGTGAGTTGTGTATAAGGAAAGCTGGAAATATGTTCTTAAAATGTGTTTGGGAGGCAGTGCATAAACCCAGCCTGCCCCAGATGAAGGAATATTGTTGTACCGGCCTGACTGGCTTGGTCACATGCAAAGGACAATGAAAATACATTTACATATAAGGTAAATATAGCCATCAAGCTAACAAGCAATCACAGAATACCACGGTTGGAAGGGACCTCAGGAGGTCATCTATTCCAACCCCCTGCTCAAAGCAGGATGAATCCCCAATTTTTGCCCCAAATGGCCCCCTCAAGGATTGAACTCACAACCCTGGGTTTAGCAGGCCAATGCTCAAACCACTGAGCTATTCCTCAATGGAGAAGATAGTTTAGTGATCATGCCAAGGGACAGAATCTGCACCCCAGGAATCCTTCCTGGCTCTTGAGGCAAAGACAGTGGACTTTGGGAAATATAAGGGGAGCAAAAACTTAGGGGACATAGTGTACAGTACCCTCTGAAAGTTGGATCCCCTAGCGTGGAGAGCTAGAGATCGTAACTTGATATAAGAAAGAAAACTATTTAGGCAAAGATTGTAACGTGTTAAAATTAAGATTTAGTCACTAGAAACCAGGTTTTGTTTTGTTTGTAACCATACTGGTCTCTTTTTCTCTTCCTTACATTGCTGGTTTTTATTTAATAAACTTATTCTACTTTTACTATAAACCATCTCAGTGCTTTTTTATACTGAAGTAAGTGTGAGCCTTCAGCTAACCTAATCAGCTGGAGCGCACACTGTCTTTGGAGGCAGTGAACTTAATTTCTGCGAGTGTCACAGTGAGAGGGAATGGAGAGAGATGTCTCTCTGCAGAACTCGGGTTAACTGATCCTTACCTGCAAGGCAAGGTTTAAACTGGCAGAGTCTTGAGGAGTTTGCTGGTGAGGAAGATAGACCCGTTGGGGGGGGGGGGGGGGCGGGAGCGGGAGAGAATCCAATCTCCAGCAATGCACACCTCTGTCTCAGCAAGAATGAAATGCAATGGCTTACAGTTCTGAGTGGCAAGAACAGAATGTCACAGGATGTCACTGAAGTCAGCAGATCCCATTCTAAATGCCAAGATTTTCAAAAACTGGAGACTAAAGTTAGGTTCCCAAATCAGTATTTTAGGTACCTAAATACTTTTCTTTTCAATAGTGCTGAGCACCTAGTCGCTCCTACTTTTCTCAATGAGAGTTGTTGGGAGCTCAGCACTTTTGAAAAAAATCAAGCCACTTATTTAAAATTCCTAAATATATATATATTTCAGACCCTAACGTTATTCCTATTTTAATAATCTTGACCAAAGCATGCAGAACTGTTAAGAAAATGACACTTTTGCAAATTCACTCATCTGATCATGGATGGAAGAAAGAAAAAAAGAAGACTTTGGTTATCGCTTTATCCATTCATGTCTAGTGGGTTTATAACTATTGTAAACTGTTTTCTTCTTTTAATCCAAATCTGATATCCATGTGCTATATCCGACTGAGGTTAATAGGAACAAGATCTGGCTCTACTGAGACTTAGATTTTAAATAATAATATTTAGTTCTTGTATAGTGCTTTTCGTCACTAGATTTCAAAGCACTTTACAAAGTATTATTATCCCCATTTCACAGATTGGCGAAGGAACTGAGGCACAGAGAGCTGATGTGATTTGCCCAACGTCACCCAGCAGGCCGCTGACAAAACTGGGAACAGAATCCAGTGCTCTCGCCACTAGACCACACTGTCCTCCATTTTAATGATTCTTCTAAGAAGAGGCATTATCTTGGAACAAGACTTGTATAGCGCTCCTTGTAACAAAAGTTAATGTTCAGCTTGATCTTATGAAACAATGCTTTTTGCAAAAATGTTACAGTACAAAATCTTTAAAAGAACCCCCAAACGTACTGTGCAAAAAACAAAACATTGTGCAAGCACTGTAATGGGAGACTGTTTTCAGTTACAATGAAATTCATGGCAAGTTTGTGTTTGGTTCTTTTTAAGTTAATTTGCAGCAATGTTTGGTTTAAAACTAAATTCCCCATGGATAAAGAACTTCCAAATGATAATATGAATCTGTGCCATTTTGAATTAGCAGCCTGAATGATATCTGTGACTTTAATGAATAGGTATTTTAAACACACAAACATATAACTTGCTATGTTTGCCCCCCCCCAGTGTATTTTCCTTGACTGCATCTCTTTAAAGTGTATGTCTAAAATAGCTATATTCCTTTTCCCTTCCATCAGCTGTGTCAAGATGCAAATACAACATATAAATCGATTCCTTCAGTTTCTTGGCAAAAGACATCAATTTAGTTCTTCATATCCTAATCATCATGAGCATTTAGAGGGTTTATCCCCAATAATTCCTTTAATTGAATCAAAATAATCAAATGCTGTTACAATTTGGCATCATGCAATACATTTAATGGAAAAATTTGCGAAGTATCATCTGTCAATGATTTTTTGATAGGGGTTATTTTTAGGAAAGGTGATTACACCCAGTTTCTTGTAAACTGCCTGTCAGACACCAAAGCTTGATGGTGATGTACTAACAACTGCAAATGGCTACATTACTCTTCACCACATGACAGGAAGATGGAACAACATATACTGTGCTTTTTAAAGTAATTTCAGAACTGAGGAAAGATGATGTGTTGACAGTGATGACAACTGAACCCTTCTATCCACAGAAATGATTCCGCATGGTAAGTAACAACGCAAGTTTAGTGCCCCACCCCCACCCGCACACCACCGCCCTTGTGGCCAGTTCACATAAGAAGATGAGAGTTTACTATCGCTACCAATTATTTACTCCTTCTGCTCCAACAGCCAGGACTCATGATTTTATGCTGGAAGTCCAGAGACAAAATCTTGCAGTTAGCCTGAATGAGGGTCATTATAAGAGCTGTGTAAATAACTGATTTTTTTTGGTTTGCTGGCAGTTCGAAAAATAAAATAAAATAAAAATGAAATAGTTGGGTTGAAGCAAAACTGATATTTTTTCTGAATTTTCAGCAAGTCAGAAAAAATTCATTTAGTTTCTGTGCATTTTTAACCCTTGTTTTTTTAAAGCAAAGAATATGAGGGGTTACATTCATAGAGGAGGGGGAGGTTTACAACCCTACACCCTCTCCAGCCGCTAGGTACCTAAGCCCTTTCTCAAAAAAAAAACAAACAACCAGGAGAAGGAGGTGCTCTCCCCAATAACTTTTAGCCCAGTGGTTAGGGCACTCCCGTGGGATGTGAAAGACCTAGGTTTGAAACACTGCACTGGAGCAGTGACTGGAACCCAGGTGTTCTTCTTTCCATGTGGATGCCCTACTCACCAGATTAGTGTTGTTCTCGCTCTGACCCAATGACTGTTCAAGTATTATCCAATCTATAAAAAGGGAAATAAGGACAACCTGGGGAATTACAGACCAGTCAGCTTAACTTCTGTACTCGGAAAGATAATGGAGTAAATAATTAACAAATCAATTTGCAAACATTTAGAAGAAAATAAGGTAATAAGTAACAGTCAGCATGGAATTGTCAAGAACAAATTGTGTCAAACCAACCTGATAGCTTTCTTTGACAGGGTAACAAACCTTGTGGATAGTGGGTAAGTGGTACACGTGGTATATCTTGACATTAGTAAAGCTTTTGATACTGTCTCGCATAACCTGCTCATAAACAAACTAGGAAAATGCAACTTAGCTGGAACTACTATAAGGTGGATGCAAAACTGGCTGGAAAACCGTTCCCAGAGACTAGTTATCAGTGGTTCACAGTCATGCTACAAGGGCATAACAAGTGGGGTCCCGCAGGGACCAGTTCTGCTTACGGTTCTGTGCAGTATCTTCATCAATGAGAGTACACTTATAACACGATACCAAGCTGGGAGAGGTTGGCAAGTGCTTTGGAGGATAGGATCACAATTCAGAATGATCTGGACAAACTGGAGAAATGGTCTGAAGTAAATAGGATGAAATTCAATAAGGACAAATACAAAGTACTCCATTTAGGAAGGAACAATCAGTTGCACACATACAAAATGGGAAATGACTGCCTAGGAAGGAGTACTGTGGAAAGGGATCTGAGGGTCATAGTGGATCACAAGCTAAATATGAGTCAACAGTGTAACACTGTTGCAAAAAAAGCTAACAACATTCTGGGATGTATTAGCAGGAGTGTTGTAAGCCAGACACGAGAAGTAATTCTTCCACTCTACTCCATGCTGACTAGGCCTCAACTGGAGTATTGTGTCCGATTCTGGGCACCACATTTCAGGAAAGATATGGACAGATTGGAGAAAGTCCAGAGAAGAGCAACAAAAATGATTGAAGGTCTAGAAAATATGACCTCTGAGGGAAGACTGAAAAATATTGGGTTTGTTTAGTCTGGAAAAGACAAGACAGAGGGGACATAACAGTTTTCAATTACATGAAAGGTTGTTACAAGGAGGAGGGAGAAAAATTGTTTTTTCTTAACCTCCGAGGATTGGACAAGAAGCAATGGGCTTAAATTGCAGCAAGGGAGGTTTAGGTTGGATATTAGGATGTCAGGGGGTGGTTAAGCACTGGAATAAACTGCCTAGGGAGGTTGTGAAATCTCCATTATTGGAGATTTTTAAGAGCAGGTTAGACGAACACCTCTCAGGAATGGTCTTGATAACACTTAGTCCTGCCATGAGTGCAGGGGATTGGACAACTTCTCAAAGTCCCTTCCAGCTCTAGGATTATGCAAAGTGGAACCACTTCAGCAGGAGACATTGAGACCCATCCCAAAGCAGCCAATAGCTCTGGGGTTAGGGCACTCACCTGGGTTCAAGTCCTTGCTCCAGAATGGGAATTCAAGCCTGGGTCTCCCACATCCCAGGTGAGTGCTCTAACCACTGGGCTAAAGTTTATAAGGTCACCCCACCCACCTCCTCCTCTTTTCTGAACGGTGCCTAAATCCCCTTGTGAACCTGGCCTGAAAAAACAAAACAATTCATTTCGATATTTCTGAAGCTGTTTTTTCATTTTGACCAAAAAACAAGAAGCCAAAACAGACATGAATTTGCAAAATGTTTCAGTCGACTCAGATGTGCTTTTTTTCCAGTGAAAAAAATGTTTTCTGAAAATTCCACCCAGCTCTAGTTATTATGCAAGTTTCCCTCATAGAGCATTACCAAGTCACTTCTATGGTGCTCAGAGGTCAAAGGCATTATAGCTTCACTGCCTATCCCTCCTTGTCTCTTACAGTGTGTACTCAATACATTCACAAATCCTATTGGGAAATGGTCTGCGTTAACAGCTATTTGCTGACTCATGACATTTCCATATTTTCTGAAAAGCAAGAAATATCGATGAACTTAGTAAACTCAAACTCTAAAGTGCTTAAATGTTTCCGGCAGTCCAGTCTTTGTAGCTCTAATTGACTCCCTGGCTGAACTGGCCACCGCCTGCTGAATTATGTCTATCTGCAGTTCGATGATAAAGTTCTCTTTTAATTCCCCATTGAATAGAAATATTTAGGGCAATGCCACAGCTGTGTTTACTCTCACTCTCCACCACAGTTACGTAAATACTGCATATGGAACTATTTCTGATAAAGCCCATACCAACCCAAAGGAATTATATGTTAGCTCTAGATGGCTGCCAAGATGTGCGGTCTCTCTCCAGATTGGCAATGCATATGAATGATATCACATTTTCTCAGAGATCATTTGGCAAACCTTATAATAAAAGAGTAATTTTCTCTCTCTTGCAGAGTTCCAGTGAGCCAAGGAATATCTCCCAGCGTTCCTTTTCCTACTTACAAAACATGGGTTCGACATAAAACCCCAAACCTCTAAATGCTGCAACCTTGCATTAAGAAGAACATTCACTCCCACCTGAACTCCAGAGCTTTTATTTTATAGAGGGGTAGATATCTAAGACAAATACCCAGTATACTATATTAATCACATTTTTGATAAGATCTCAGTGGAAAAGAGTGTTTGTTTTGTAAGAACCACCTTTTGTCAAATCACTTGAGGATTTTCCCCTCCCACATCAGCTTAGGGTCAAATTTTGCACAGATTTACATGCTGTACACTCTCTCATGGACCAGATTCAGGAGTCTGTTACTCAAATTAAAGGGATTGATAACTTCATTGCAATTAACAATGAGTGGAATCAACAGACTTCCTGAAGTCAGCAAACTACTCTGGATTTACACCACTGCAACTGAGAACAGAATTACTGCCACTGATTCCAGATTTCTGTGGGGTATACAGTCAGCACAGCATTTGATCATTAGGGCCAACTTCTTTTCTCAGTTACCCTTGTTCAGCCTGCTTGGATCAGTGGGAATATTTTGGTGCATTTCTCCAGTGTAAAGAAGGCCAGAGTGTCCCAAGATGTCAGTCCCGATCCCATTCCTACAACATATGATGTTTCCCTCTGACTTCCCAGGTGGCTCCATTGGCAACAAGTGCTGTTAGGGTTGTGCCAGTTCAATTCCAACTCCAGTATCAGGGGATTTAACTAGGAATAAGTTGTTGAAATTAAGAAATGGAAAATTTAGGTTTCATTTCAGGGGAAAAGTCCCAAAAGTCCAACCTATTAGACAATGGAATAATTTCCTAGGGAAGGTCGTGGAAGCCTCATTACCTGACATAATTAAATGTGGACCAGAACAATGTTATAGGGTGAGACAATCTAGGCCTTTTCCATCTGAAAACTCTGTGGTTCCATGACTGTCAGAAGAATGCCAACTGTGCTCAGTATTTAAGTTTCTTGCTGACTTGCAACTAATGCTAGTTAAGTTGAGGATTTGTATGATGTAAGATACCTGTTAATTGAGAACTGGACCGAGATGCCCAGCAAGGGTAGAATTTGACCCTGCAATAAAAACGTGTGCTGACACTGACTGATCTACAAATCCAAACTAACCATTTTCTTTATCTAGAGCGGGTAATGAATGACATCAATTTTAAAAAAAATATATCTACAGACATTAAGCAATTTATTTCCCTTATGCACAAAACTCTTTCCTTCCTTTCTCATGTTCCCATATTTTTCTTTCATGCTCTAGTCGTAGTAGTGCTGAATGCAGAGACAGTGATATCCAGTCCAATCCTCATTACTATGGGTAACTGGTTTAAGTACTGAACAATTGAACCAAACTGTTTCAGGTACTGGTGAGGTCAGTTATTTGAAAACCCAAGGGACAGCGGAATTAATTTGTCACAGTGAGTTTAGTGTCACATCACAGAACAAAATCAGAGATACTGCAGGATCTTGCCTGCACTCTGGTCCGAAGCACCTTTAAAGCTTCCTGATCTACAAAGCCAGTTCACATTGCCTTCCATATGTGTTTGGGGTGAGAACCTAGAGCACAGCTCCTTGAAGCAACTAGCTGTCAATGGAGGGGGGAAATATATGTGTTTTGATGAAAAAATACTTTAAAAATCTCTCACAGAAGTTAGAGCGATCCTAAAACCATTGTCAAGTTCACAGAATATAGTGTCTGCTGTTTGTGGTGAATCTCCACTAAGTGAAGTGTGACTGTAACTACTGTACAGTACAGAACATAATCACTTTATTCGAGGAAAATTGTAGAGACATGGGACAGAATCTCATGCCAGAGCACGCATATAACTTCCACTGGCTTCATGGGAGTTAGATGAATTCTGTGGTGGGAAAACAGGGCCCCAATTAAGATAAATCAGGCAGAAATGTCACAAGACACTGGGGTGAAGAGCAGGACTCCAGATCCATCCATAAAACAGCTGAGGAAAGCAGAAGAATGAGGATACAGTCTCCAAGAAGACCGTCTTATTAGTCAAATGCCTGCCATAAAGAGATTACTATAAAAGCACACTCCAATTCTTTTAGTTTTACACTCTTTTAAGATGAAAGGACAAGTGCCTTCACAAAGAGATCACTAATGGGTTGTGCAAAAAGGTTAAATAAGCAAGAAGAAGAAAGGAACATCTGAAAGAAAAATCACAAAATTCCCTAGGGTTCAATTCCTGGCAGCACGGTCCAGTGGAAAGAGCCGTAGCCTGGGAGTCCGCTCTGCCACTGACATGCTGTGACTCGTGGCAAGTAATTTCACTTTTCTGTGCCCCAGTTCCAACATCTGTAAAATGGGGCTAATGATATTGTCACATCATGCCCATATTCTTCACAGAAATATGCTTATAATATGAATAGGCATAACTAAGATATGTTTTATGCAAGATGGGTCATGTGAAGTATCATTGAAAAGGTTATGATTTACTGAATATGATTATTTCATTTGTACGCATGTATCATTTCTGTACCTGAAATTAGAAATATTGACTATGTAACAATTACAGATATGTGTGTGTACTTGGGGGAACGCCAGCCAGACATCAGGCAACCAGCCTCAATGGGGCTTTTAAAGAGGACAATAGAACCTTGAACATACTAATCTTCCACCTTCCTGAGAAGCTTCCTGGGATGCTGCTTTGACACTGCAAGGTCATGTGTTGATGTCACCTGGTACAGAGTATCACCTTGGACATTGCTGGTAATTTTCCACTGCAAACAAAGCATTCCCGCCTTATGAAAATCTTATTTAAGGCTGGGAAGGGAGTCAATCAAGGTTCTTCTCCATTGCCTCCCCGCCCAAGAAGGAAGACTGCTGAAAGCACCTGAAGAGACAAAGGAACTAAGCTGGGGAAAGGCAAGGGATGAGTCCAGGATGAGACAGGGGTCTAGCCTGTGAAGAGAAATAACTGGAACTCTAAGCTGCAGAAACTCTGTAACCTGCCTAAAACAACATTTAGGGTGAGAAATTATTATTTGTAACCTGTTTCTTTAGTGAATCAAGCTAGGGTTGCATGTTTTGTTTTACTGTCTCAGTAATTCACTTTGTTCTGTTTGCTATCCCTTATAATAACTTAAAATTTACCTTTTGTAATTAATAAACTTATTTCTTGTTTATTCCAAAACCCAGCTTGTGCAATTCATATCTGGGGGGACAAAAAGCTGTGCATCTCTCTCTCCACATTGATGGAGGGGCGATTTTTATGAGCTTGCATTGTACAGATCTCTCTATACAGTGCAATATAATATTATTTTGGGGTTTAGGTGTAAAGGAGGTGTGCATGTGAGTGCTAGGTAAATCCCCTAGCTGAGTCCTCCCACAGAAAGCTAATCTCAGACTCTGTGTGATTCCGCAGCTGCGTATGTCCCTACCTGCATGTATGCTTGAAAAGGGCTTAAGAGCCTATCACAGCAGCATCAGAGTAAGGGCAACCCTGGTTGGAGTGGTAGATACGCTGGAGGGGAGGAATAGGATACAGAAGGACCTAGACAAATTGGAGGATTGGGCCAAAAGAAATCTGATGAGGTTCAATAAGGATAAGTGCAGGGTCCTGCACTTAGGACGGAAGAACCCAATGCACAGCTACAGACTAGGGACCGAATGGCTAGGCAGCAGTTCTGCGGAAAAGGACCTAGGGGTGACAGTGGACGAGAAGCTGGATATGAGTCAGCAGTGTGCCCTTGTTGCCAAGAAGGCCAATGGCATTTTGGGATGTATAAGTAGGGGCATAGCGAGCAGATCGAGGGACGTGATCGTTCCCCTCTATTCGACATTGGTGAGGCCTCATCTGGAGTACTGTGTCCAGTTTTGGGCCCCACACTTCAAGAAGGATGTGGATAAATTGGAGAGAGTCCAGTGAAGGGCAACAAAAATGATTAGGGGTCTGGAACACATGACTTATGAGGAGAGGCTGAGGGAGCTGGGATTGTTTAGCCTGCAGAAGAGAAGAGTGAGGGGGGATTTGATAGCTGCTTTCAACTACCTGAAAGGGGGTTCCAAAGAGGATGGCTCTAGACTGTTCTCAATGGTATCAGATGACAGAACGAGGAGTAATGGTCTCAAGCTGCAGTGGAGGAGGTTTAGATTGGATATTAGGAAAAACTTTTTCACTAAGAGGGTGGTGAAACACTGGAATGCGTTACCTAGGGAGGTGGTAGAATCTCCTTCCTTAGAGGTTTTTAAGGTCAGGCTTGACAAAGCCCTGGCTGGGATGATTTAACTGGGAATTGGTCCTGCTTCGAGCAGGGGATTGGACTAGATGACCTTCTGGGGTCCCTTCCAACCCTTATATTCTATGATTCTATGATTCTATGGTTGGTGGGACAGGCGGGCTCAGTGGGACCCCAGCACATCTCGTGGTACCCCAAAAGGGGGGGTCCAATCCATCACAGATATTTATCCTCCTTTGTAAATACACTATAAGAACAGGGAACTGCAGCCAATGGGAGCTTCGGGGGAGGTATCCACAGGCAAGGGCAGCGCGCTCACCCCTCTGCCCCCCACCCCTAGGGGTCACAGGGACTTGGTGCCGGCCGCTTCCCAGAGCGGCACGGGGCCCGCAGTGCCACAGGTGTGGCAATCCCATTGGCCGGATCCAAAGCCTTGAGTTTGCCCACCCCGATCTAGTGCCATAGAAACGTGCAATGCTTTACAGAGACTCAGAGGGGCAGTTCATTGTCCTGCACCTGTACTTATTTACATCAGTACAAAATGAGTGTAAAGTGGATGCAAACTGCTACAAAATCAGAACATTAGCATTTTGCATTGGTGCAGATCAGTGGTTCTCAAGCAGGGGTCTGGGGCCCTCTGGGGGGCCCTCAAGCAGGTTTCAGGGGGTCTGCCAAAATAAACCAGAGAGCAGGGCCAGCGTTAGACTCTCTGGGGCCCAGAGCAGAAAGCTGAAGCCCGAGCCTGCCTCCTGGGGCTCAAGCCAAAGCCCGAGCAATTTAACTGTGCAGGGCCCCCTCTTGTGTGGGACCGTCGGCAATTGCCCTGCTTGCTACCCCCTAACACCGGCCCCAGTTTTTAATCTACTGGATATGCAGAAAAACAGTTGTTGTGGCACAGGTGGGCTGTGGAGTTTTTCTAGCACGCTGAGTGGAGAGGGGGCTCAGAACGAAAAAGGTTGAGAACCCCTGGTGTAAATGACTACACAATTGGCAAGGCAATAGCAAACCAAGCCCACAGTCAGCAGACTCAGCACCCTGAAGATCTTATACTACACCAGTGGGTCTCAAACTTTTTTACTGGCAACCCCTTTCACACAGCAAGCTTCTGAGTGCGACCCCCCAAATAAATTAAACATACCTTTTAACATATTTAACACCATCATAAATGCTGGAGGCAAGTGGGGTTTGGGGTGGAGGTCGACAGCTCGCAACCCCCCATGTAATAACCTAGCGATGCCCTGAGGGGTCCTGACCTCCAGTTTGAGAACCCCTGCACTACACAGTCCAGAAAGGCTCCCATTGTCTTCAGTGAGCAGTGGATTGGGCTAGATGTTAGTTACAGGACTGGATTTAAGGATTAGGGGTCCAGTGGGCAAATTAATTGTTGGAAGCAGAGTGCTCAGGTTAACTGGGCTGCAGGGTGGGGGGAAGAAGAGCAGTGTGGTGCTGGAAATAAGAAACAGCAAAGGTTGAGGTTGGAGAGGCAACACAGAGGGACTCTAGTGAACTTGGAGCAGCTAGTGTAATTGATCTTCCTTCCATTCGGCAGCATCTTGTGTGTGTGAAGAACAAACATTGTTTACGGTAGCTTTGCATCAGACTTCCTATATAAAGACACACACTAAAAATACAATCCACTTACTCTGTCTCATTTGTCTGTATTTTTCTTTTCCTTCGCTCCACTCTTCCTTTTGGCTGTATCTTTCCTTCCTTTTCGGCGTTTTCCCTTTAGACCATCTTTTAGAGTCAAATTACTACAGTTCAGATCCCCTAACTTTCTTTCACACTTTCCATCCCCCTCTCCCTGGCTTGGATTGTCACCCTTCCTCCTTAGATTTCAGTTATTCTCCCCATTCCTGTTCTTAACCCCCCTCTCTCCTTCCACTGTGTTCTCTCCATGTCTTCTTCCTACATTTTTGTTACCTTTCCCCATCTCCACACCCAATTTCTCTCTTCCCATTCCCCAACTCACTCCTCTACCCAGTGCCTCTAGCACTAGTCTTACCACTAGAGATGGTTGAAAAATGGGAACCCTCCCCCAATAGAAAATTGACTTTTAATCAAAAAGCCTATATCTTAATGTTTTGGGTCAGAAGCCAAAACCTTTTGAAGATGGGGTTTTTTGTTGTTGTTTTGGGTTTTTTTGGACAAAAAGTAAAAATTTTCCATGGAGACCAAACACTTTTCACAAAAAGGTTTCCATTCATCAAAAACCCAGTATTAACAAGCAGGGAGAACTGGAGGTCCTGGTAAAGTCAGGGAATTATGACGTGATTGGAACAACAGACTTGGTGGGATAACTCGCATGACTGGAGTACTGTCATGGATGGGTATAAACTGTTCAGGAAGGACAGGGAGGCCAGAAAAGGTGGGGGAGTTGCACTGTATGTAAGGGAGCAGTATGACTGCTCAGAGCTCAAGTATGAAACTGCAGAAAAACCTGAGAGTCTCTGGATTAAGTTTAGAAGAGTGAGCAACAAGGGTGATGTCGTGGTGGGAGTCTGCTATAGACCACCGGACCAAGGGGATGAGGTGGACGAGGCTTTCTTCCGGCATCTCGCAGAAGCTACTAGATCACATGCCCTGGTTCTCATGGGTGACTTCAATCATCCTGATATCTGCTGGGAGAGCAATACAGCGGTGCACAGACAATCCAGGAAGTTTTTGGAAACTGTAGGGGACAATTTCCTGGTGCAAGTGCTGGAGGAAGCACCTAGGGGTGGAGCTCTTCTTGACCTGCTGCTCACAAACCGGGAAGAATTAGTAGGGGAAGCAAAAGTGGATGGGAACCTGGGAGGCAGTGACCATGAGATGGTGGAGTTCAGGATCCTGACACAAGGAAGAAAGGAGAGCAGCAGAATACGGACCCTGGACTTCAGAAAAGCAGACTTTGACTCCCTCAGGGAACTGATGGGAAAGATCCCCTGGGAGAATAACATGAGAGGGAAAGGAGTCCAGGAGAGCTGGCTGTATTTTAAAGAATCCTTATTAAGGTTACAGGGACAAACCATCCCAATGTGAAGAAAGAATAGTAAATATGGCAGGCGACCAGCTTGGCTTAACAGTGAAATCCTTGCTGATCTTAAACACAAAAAAGAGGCTTACAAGAAGTGGAAGATTGGACAAATGAGCAGGGATGAGTATATAAATATTGCTCGGGCATGTAAGAATGAAATCAGGAAGGCTAAATCACACCTGGAGTTGCAGCTAGCGAGGGATGTTAAGAGTAACAAGAAGGGTTTCTTCAGGTATGTTGGCAATAAGAAGAAAGCCAAGGAAAGTGTGGGCCCCTTACTGAATGAGGGAGGCAACCTAGTGACAGAAGATGTGGAAAAAGCTAATGTACTCAATGCTTGTTTTGCCTCTGTCTTCACGAACAAGGTCAGCTCCTAGACTACTGCACTGGGCAGCACAGCATGGGGAGGAGGTAGCCAGCCCTCTGTGAAGGAAGAAGTGGTTCGGGACTATTTAGAAAAACTGGATGTGCACAAGTCCATGGGGCCGGATGCGTTGCATCCAAAAGTGCTAAAGGAATTGGCGGATATGATTGCAGAGCCATTGGCCATTATCTTTGAAAAATCATGGCGATCGGGGGAAGTCCCGGAAGACTGGAAAAAGGCGAATGTAGTGCCCATCTTTAAAAAAGGGAAGGAGGAGGATCCTGGGAACTACAGGCCAGTCAGCCTCACCTCAGTCCCTGGAAAAATCATGGAGCATGTCCTCAAGGACTCAATTCTGAAGCACTTAGAGGAGAGGAAAGTGATCAGGAACAGTCAGCATGGATTCACCAAGGGCAAGTCATGCCTGACTAATCTAATTGCCTTCTATGATGAGATAACTGGTTCTGTGGATGAAGGGAAAGCAGTGGACGTGTTATTCCTCGACTTTAGCAAAGCTTTTGACACGGTCTCCCACAGTATTCTTGACAGCAAGTTAAAGAAGTATGGGCTGGATGGCTGCACTACAAGGTGGGTAGAAAGGCGGCTAGATTGTCGGGCTCAATGGGTAGTGATCAATGGCTCCATGTCTAGTTGGCAGCCGGTATCTAGCGGAGTGCCCCAAGGGTCGCTCCTGGGGCCAGTTTTGTTCACTATCTTCATTAATGATCTGGAGGATGGTATGGATTGCACCCTCAGCAAGTTTGCGGATGACACTAAACTGGGAGGAGTGGTAGATACACTGGAGGGTAGGGATAGGATACAGAGGGACCTAGACAAATTGGAGGATTGGGCCAAAAGAAATCTGATGAGGTTCAGCAAGGATAAGTGCAGAGTACTGCACTTAGGACGGAAGAATCCCATGCACCGCTACAGATTAGGGACCGAATGGCTAGGCAGCAGTTCTGCAGAGAAGGACCTAGGGGTGACAGTGGACGAGAAGCTGGATATGAGTCAACAGTGTGCCCTTGTTGCCAAGAAGGACAATGGCTTTTTGGGGTGTATAAGTAGGGGCACTGCCAGCAGATCGAGGGATGTGATCGTTCCCCTCTATTCAACATTGGTGAGGCCCCATCTGGAGTACTGTGTCCAGTTTTGGGCCCCACACTACAAGAAGGATGGGGAGAAACTGGAGAGAGTCCAGCGAAGGGCAACAAAAATGATTAGGGGTCTGGAACACATGACTTATGAGGAGAGGCTGAGGGAACTGGGATTGTTTAGTCTATGGAAGAGAAGAATGAGGGGGGATTTGATAGCTGCTTTTAACTACCTGAAAGGTGGATCCAAAGAGGATGGATCTAGACTATTCTCAGTGATAGCAGATGACAGGACAAGGAGTAATGGTCTCAAGTTGCAGTAGGGGAGATTTAGGTTGGATATTAGGAAAAACTTTTTCACTAGGAGGGTGGTGAAACACTGGAATGCGTTACCTAGGGTGGTGGTGGAATCTCCTTCCTTAGAAGTTTTTAAGGTCAGGCTTGACAAAGCCCTGGCTGGGATGATTTAGTTGGGATTGGTCCTGCTCTGGGCAGGGCGTTGAACTAGATAGCCTCCAGAGGTCCCTTCCAACTCTGTTATTCTATGATTCTAACTGTAAAACAATTTTGGCAGAAAATTGTCAACAAATCCTGGAGTCTGCTGTCTCAGCATCATAGCCCACTGCCACAGACATTCAGCCCTGCTCACACCCAAAATCACAATTTATTCCACCCACCTCTCACGTACGCCCACAGACACACTTGCAGTTTTGTCCTTTTCTCCCTCTCAAATGAGAGGGAAGTATGGGAGAATATGGCTCTCTTTCCCTTCAAGATGAGGAAGGAGTAAGGGGAGGTAGAATTCCATGGGTTTATAATAATACTAATTTGCCTCAAGTCACGTTAGATTCCATTAAACGTACAACCAGCACAGCACCCTTTGGCAGTCTGTGTGAGCTGTATTCCTCAATCAGGATCATTTCTCTTTCTCAAGGTCCTACTTCACACAAAATGTTGAACCATTACAAAGAAAATACTGTGGATAATAAATAACAGCATTATAGTATGATGATTAAATAATACTGGAGGTTAGAGCTGCGGGCAGCTGGTGCCGTTATTTTAATATGACCTTGCGTCACTTTCATTCAGGACCCAACAGTGCACGTTTTGGAAACTTCTTTCCTTTACAGAGAGAAGTGCATCACTTGCTGTGTCTGATAGCTTAGGAGAGTGTCCTCACTTCACAGCTGGCCTCTCCCTTGGATCTGCAATGGCCTCTCTCACCCTACATCTTCTCCTAACGCCCCCTCTAACTGTTCTGGGGCGTGGCCCTCCACCAAGCCACATAAAAGCATAAACCCCTTCTGTGGTAGTCCAAATAAGAATCCAAGCAAATTTTCAAACTAACAGCACTCCTGCCCCTTAAGCTTCACTGTAGTTTCCTTGTCAGCTCTACCTCAGGGCTTCCTCTGCAGGAGCCTAATCCACTCCTATAGAGTGCTCTCTCTATTGGTTATGTCTATTAAATCCTATCCCAAGGGTTCTGTCTACCAGAGAGACCTGTCTTCTCTATTATCTCTCCCCATCTGAGTTTCTCAATCTACTTACAAGGCCTATCTCCACCTCCTCTGGCTAGGAGGCAATAATAATTGGAGTTCATCCCCCTGCCTTGCAGGTCGTGGGGTTAAGCCCCATCATAAACAGATTATGCCTTTCCATTGTGCTTGGTGGTCTCCAAATCCCCAGAGAATTGTTTCTCAAAGCACAGGTTGAACAGGCCTAACATGGTGAGTTTAATATAGCAAGACATTTCAAAATTAAGGCTAAAACTGCAGTCTGACCTTGTTCTTAACTTATCTACATTTGTGTGCAAGTACCATAAAGCCTCCTAATAGTGGGTTATCTTTCATAACACATTGTACATGTTAGCCTAGCACAACTGGGTGATTTATGGATGATGGGATGGCAGACTGGTGTTTCAACTGTAATGTTGTCAATTTCACTCTTTTATAGATTTAAATTAGACCCTTTTAAGTTGTTTTATTTTAATGTAGGGTGAGTTGGGTATATCCCCCTCCTAGTTAGTTATCTGGTTAGATTAATATTAAACCCAATCCACCAGAAAAACAGTAACCAAGATTCCAAATGTAAATCAGGAGTTTGACTCTAATAGGTTTGGTAACTTCTTCAAAGGACTTCTCAATATTCAAATAGCAAAACATGTCTGTGCCAATAATCTTACTTATATTATAATTAAGTTCTTGAGGCCTTTCATTCCAGGATATCCAAGTGTTTTAACAACCACTAGTTAAGGCTCACAACAGCCCTTTGAGGTAGGTAAGGTATCCCCAGAGACAACTTGGCCAAGGTCAGATACCAGCTTTGTGACAGAACCAGGAACAAGACCCAGGTCTCCTGATTTCCAGGCTTCTACATTCATTCTTAGACCATACTAACAACATAAAAGCACTCTCTCACACACACAAGTCACAAGCTAACAGCAACAAAAGTATGAAGAGAAGGTGAATAAAGCAGACTGTTAATATTTACTATTTGAATTACCACAGCACCAAGGAGCCCTGGGAATGGACCAGGACACCTTTGTGCTAGGTGTTGTTCAAACACAGAACAAAAATATGGTCCCTGCCCTAAAGAGCTTATAATCCAAGTATAAGACAAGAGACCACAGGTGGGGAGTACATGGAAACAATGAGGCCGGGTCTATCTTAATAATTAGATCAACCTAGCTACGTTGTTCAGGGCTGTGAAAAGTTTTGTGCGCTGAGCTCTGTTATTAAGCTGATCAAACCCTCGGTGTAGATGGAGCTAGGTCTATGGAAGAACTGTCCTACATACTGCCTCTTAGAGAGATGGATTGACTACATAGCTGGAAAAACCCCTTCTACACTGTAGTGCCATGGCTGTAGTGTTGACATGCCCTGAGACAATATTAGTCCACATGATAGGCAGAGGTCTCAAGTTGTTTGTGTGCATCATGGCAAAGGAGATATTTGGGGAGGGGTTTGAAAGAGGATAATGAAGTAGCTTTTCAGATATTCATAGGAAACTCCTTGTAAGCATGATGGGAGTAAGCAAGAAGGTGCTTGTTTGAAAATTTAACAAGTGGACAATGGAAGCCAGTACTGGAGGTAGGAGTCAGCAGCTTGATAGCAACTGACAGTTGATAGGTAGAGTGGAGATAGGCTATGAAGAACCTTGAGAGAGAAAACAACTCGCTTATGTTTGATGTGATAGAGAAGGGGGAGGTAATGGAGAGGTTCAGTGAGAAACGTGACACATTCAAAGCGATGGGCTAGGAAAATAATATTTGCAGCAGCATTCTGAACAGACATGATCAGGGCAAGACTGCACTTGTGACGGGCAAAAAAAGAGATGTTGCTATAATCAATATATGAGATGAGGAGAGCCTGGATAAAAGTTTTAGCTATGTGGATGGATAGGGAAGGCCATTATCTCAGAGATATTATCCAGAAAGAACTGGCAAGATTTAGACATAACTTGGATGTTTCTCAAGGAGCTGGCAGTTTCTCAAGGAGAAAATATTAACAGCACAATAGCAAACTTTTCCGATGCAAAGGAGGAACAGTAAGAGGCCAGGTTTCAGAGTAGCAGCCGTGTTAGTCTGTATTTGCAAAAAGAAAAGGAGTACTTGTGGCATCTTAGAGACTAACCAATTTATTTGAGCATAAGCTTTCGTGAGCTACAGCTCACTTCATCAGATGTATTCAGTGGAAAATGAGTAAGAGGCCAGTATGGCTCCATTGGGAGCTCTTTAATGAGCTGAAAATGAAAAAGGAATCCTACAAAAAGTGAAAGCATGGTGTTGGGGGCGATATAGGTGGTTGTCGTCTGCCCCAGCAGTACTTCCTACTGGTGGTACTCTGGGCTGTGTCACCCAGCAGAGGAGTGGGAGTGCGGCACAGCAGTGGGAGTCCCGGCCCCTCCCTGCTCCACCAGAGTCTAGCCCAGGACCCATTGAAACAATTATTTGAAATGTTCAGCCTCGGGGCCACTTCCTACCCTGGCTTCTGTTCCTTTGTTGGAAATTCTGGTTCACCTTTCAGTCCTTTGCAGTCGTGTCTCGACGTCATCAACCTCAATGATTTAAAGAGCTGGGGCTGGTTGGCAGCAAGGCCTGGTCCCCGCCACAGGGGGCCTCTGTGGCTTTTCAGCAGGAACCTGCAACACACAACTGCCCCGTCCACCCTGACTGAGCTAAGCTGCTCCCTTCTGAGCTCAGCCTTCACTGTGAGCATACCTAGCAGGGGCGGTTAAGTGGGGTTTTCTGGGCTCAGAGTTGCTCCTCAACCCTTTCCTCACCACTGTGGAACTTGTACTCCCCATCACACATGGACAAATTGCTGAGGAGGAGAACAAAAAACTAGCACAAACATGTAGGAACAAAATCAGAAAAAGCAAGGCACAAAATAAGTTACACCTAGGAAGGGACACAAAAGGTTTTATGAAGAGGTTCTTTAACTACATTACAAGCAAGAGAAAGCTGAAGGAAAGTGTAGGGCCTCTATTTAGAGGGAAAGAAGAGCTAATAACTGATGATATCAAGAAAGCTGAGGTGTTTAATTTCTATTTTGCTTCAAACTTTGCTAAAAAGGTTACTGGTGATCAGATACACAACACAATTAATATTAACAACAAAAAGGAAGGAACACAAGCCAAAATAGGGAAAGAATAGGTTAAAAATATTTAGATCATTTAGACATATTTAAGTCAGTGGAGCCTAATGAAATTCATCTTATGGTACTTAAGGAACTACATGGAGCAATCTTGGAACTGTTAGCAATTATCTTTGAGAACTCCTGGAGGATGGGTGAGGACCCAGAAAACTGAAAAAGGGCAAATATAGTTCCTATCTTTAAAAAGGGGAACAAAGAGGACCTAGGGAATTATAGAGCAGTGAGCCTAACTTCAATACCTGGAAAGATTCTGGAACAAATTATTAAACAATCAATTTGTAAGCACCTGAAGGATAATAGGGTTATAAGAAATAGCCAGCATGAATTTGTCAAGAACAAATCTTGCCAACCCAACTGAATTTCCTTCTTTGACAAGGTTATTGTCCTAATGGACAGGGGGAAGCAGAAGACGTGATATATCTTGATTTTAGTAAAGCTTTTGACACAGACCTACATGACAGTCTGATAAGCAAACTGGGGAAATGTGGACTAAATTACATTACTTTAAAGGTGGGTGCACAACTAGATGGAAGACCGCACCCAAAGAGTAGTTATCAGTGGTTCACTGTCACACTGAGAGGATATATCTGGTGGGGTCCCATGGGGTCAGTCCTGGGTCCAAAACTATTCAATATTTTCATTAATGACTTGGATAATGGAGTGGAGAATATGCTTATAAAATCTGCTGATGACACTAAGCTGGGAGGGGTTGTAAGCACTTTGGAGGAGAGGATCAGACTTCAAAACAACCTTGACAAATTGGAGAATTGGTCTTCATTCAACAAGATGAAATTCAATAAACGTAAATGCAAAGTACTACTCTTAGCAAGGAAAAATCAAACGCACAACTACAATATGGGGAGTAACTAGCTAGGTGGTAGTACTGGTAAAAAGGATGTGGGATTATAGTGAATCACAATTTGAGTATGAGTCAACAACGTGATGCAGTTTCAAAAAAGGCTAATATCGTTCTGGGGTTTATTAACAGGAGTGTCACTTGTAAGACATAGGAGGTAACTGTCCCGCTGTACTTGGCAGTGGTGAGACCTCAGCGTGGGTACTGGGTCCCATTCTGGGTGCCAAATTTTTTAAAACATGTGGGCGAACTGGAAAGAGTCCAGAGGAGAGCAACAAAAATGATAAAAGGTTTAGAAAAGCTGACCTATGAGGAAAGATTTAAAAAATTGGGTGTGTTTTGTCTTGAGAAAAGAAGTATGACTGGAGACCAGATAACAGTCTTCAAATATGGTAAGGGCTGTCATAAAGAGGACGGTGATCAATTGTTCTCCATGTCCACTGAAGGTAGAACAAGTAGTAATGGGCTTCACCTGACGCAAGAGAGATTTAAGTTGGATATTAGGAAAAAAATTTCTAGCCATAAGGGAGTTAAGATCTGGAATAGATTTCCAAGGGAGATTGTGGAATCCCTGTCATTGGAAGTTTTTAAAAATGGGTTAGACAAACACCTGTCAGAGATGATCTGGGAGGTTTACTTGGCCCTGCTCAGCAAAGGGGGCTGGATTTGATGACTTCTTGAGGTTCCTTCCAGCCCTACATTTTTATGACTATGTGTCAGGACTTAAAAGAGAGGCCCAAATTGAAGATGATGCCCAGATTATGGGCCTGAATGAAAGGCAGAAAGGTGGCACTGTCCACAGTGACTGAGAAAGTAGGCGGGGGGAAGGGTTTGGTGGGCAGGGAGAAGTTTAAGAGCTCTGTTTTAACCATGTTGAGCTGATGGCTAGACATCTACAAGTTGTGTCAGAGAGAGAGAGAGAGAGAGAGAGAGAGAGAGGCTATTTTAAATTGAACAGGAGTAGTCTGGAGTAGAGAAGTTGATCTGTGAGTCATCAGCACATAAAAGGTAGTTGAATTTGTGGTTGCAGATGAGATTACTCAGAGATATGATTTAGAGCAGGGGTCTCAAACTCAAATGACCACGAGGGCCACATGAGGTCTAGTACATTGGCCCAAGGGCCACACCACTGACCACCCCCACCTGCTTCCCCAGCCCTGCCCCCACTCCACCCCTTCCGTGAGGCCCCGCCCCTGCCCCGCCTCTTCCCACCCCTTCCCTGCTCCCATTCCAACCCCTCCCCTGAAAGGGAAACTCACCCATGTCACCCCTGCCCCCCAAATTTGAAAGAACAAGACATCCACCCACCTTCACACCAACACAAGAAGCAGGAATGAAACATGAACCAGCCTTTCCCCTGTTCTAAAGACTAGCTGCATGGATATGGCCCTGCAAAGCTTCAGGGGCCAAGAAAGCCACGGGTGAATCCCTCACCAAAAATCTTAAATTCTCATAAGCTAGAGCAACTAGTGAAACTGAGAATCCAGGACAGATGTTAGGTGCCAAGCTACGTGCTCTCCTCTCTTGTGGGTTTTATTAAAGGTACAGAACTCCCACTGTGAAAACACATATTTATAAAATGACTAGACAACATTTACAATGAAAGCTGACCTAATAAAACAGTTCATTGTTTTCTAAAACAGCTTTATTCAATATCGTATTACTGTGCCCTGCCCTCTGGTAAAACATGATCAAATTTTTATTCTGTCCTCATCCCTACACTGCTTATTTATTTCACTCACCCATTCTGCCTGGTCATTACGACTGTAAGCTCTCTGGGGCATGGGCTATGGAATTTACCAGAGAATAAACTTTCTAAAGCAATTTTTAAACTTACTGACAGAATTCTACATTAGGGTTCTAATTCTCTATACAATCACTAAGATGGTTTAAAAATTCTAGAACAAAAATTGTATTCTATATTATATTCAATAGGTATATTTTCAGGAATTTCTATAGGACCCTACTGGCTTTACTATTATCTGCCTAAATACTGCCACTCTGTGCAGGTTGCCTAGCTAGCTATATGTCACTCAGGTGCTTGGCTGGATGGTTTTTGCTCACATGCACAAGGTTTAACTGATCGCCATATGTGGGGTTGGGAAGAACTTTTCCCCAGGATCAGATTGGCAGTGACCATGGGGGTTTTCCACCTTCCTCTGCAGCATGTAGCATGGGTAACTTGTCAGGATCACCTGGGTATATCTCACTTAATCAATTCCCTGCCATTGCAGGGGCCCCGGCATTGGTGCACCTCGGTCCCTGCTATTCTCTACTGTGTCACATAATAGTAATTCTTTGGTCTAATTTTGGTTGTTGGGGGCTGGGGGCATGTGCTGGAAGATGATGGTGGCCTGTGATATAAAGGCGATGCTCTGGTAGCCCCATCTAGGCTTAAACTCTATGACTCTATGTCATTGTGAAATTGTCCTTAACTCCCTTTCCCATCAAAGGGCCCAGTGTTACAAATACTATGCTCATGAGTAACTTTATCCTTGAGAGCCAACCCACTGAATTTACTCTTTAGGATCACATTGCTTAGTCCAGCTGAACTGCTGCCAATGGGTAAAGTTACTCATGTGCACCAGTGTTTGAAGGATTAGGTCGAACACATTTTGTTTAGTTGGATAAATGGCAAGTGGGGGGTTTGAGTCAATGCAAAATGGCAGAAACCTGAATTCATTCAGCTTGGCCTCATCAGTCATTTTATCCAGCATGTGTCATGTCTTTTGCATACTGACCCCATAAATGTTTTTGCATCAGGTGCAAAAGAAGCTTTAAAAGCAGAAGGAAAACAAATCTCATCTAAGGGAACCCATCAGAAATTAACGAGAAGGTTGTTGTGCTACAGAAACATTTACTGCTTAGCGATATTAATAATTTTTCCCAGTCTTGAGTTACTGGGTTGGGCGCGGGAACTTTTCCCTTGAGACCTGACATAAATCTCTAGTACTGCTATTGTATATGACACTTGTCAATAAAAGTGAAGGCAAACAACAGACTGCAGTAGTAATTACCTCAACCTAGTTTATTCCACCCTAAAATATAACAACACAGGCTCCTGTGTCTGGACCAGCATGAGTTAGATAAATAGTGCTAAAATGTTCTTTATGTTTCTTCCTTTCACCATGTTTGTGTTTATTAAAAATACTGTCCTACTCCCTCAGACCTAGGATTGATTTGTATTGCATAGGACATTTTTTTCCTTGTGCTGATGTCTTTCAAGTAGCAATGAAAATCATATACCATCCTACTAACACTAAACTAATGTACAGAAATATGAGGAGAGAGAGGGATAGGCCTGGGTAACAATGCCCTGGGTCTGGTCTTTTACAGGGGCTGAACCCAAGACCTGTGGATCTAAAAGCACGCAGTTTTACTGCTGAGCTAACAGGAACAGGTTTAAAGGCAGTCACAGACTCATGAACCTCTTTACATGGTCCAGTCTCTACAAGGAGAACAAGACCCCGTACAGCCCAAATTAGGAAACCAGACCTTGAATCTCCTCCGTGTCTGGAGAAATCTGGTTCTAGAAATCAAACTTCTTGACTCAAGCCCATCTCCAATTTTTTTAAAAAATGGTATTTCCTTCTCAGTCTCTTTCAACACAGGGGAACAACTGTGCTAAGTAAAACCAATTCAGGAGAAATCATGCTGTAATCTAGCCCCTCTAGCTAATCTACAAAATGGTTCTGCTGCACAGCTGTGACTATGTTGTATGCAGACCTCTTCACAACCATGTTTGGGCTTAGCCATATTTGAAAGTGATTTCAAATACAGTTTCAAGTCCTAGTATGGATAGGGCCTTAGTGCAGGCTTTGGCAGCCAGCTGATTCTGCTATTATAAACATTACAATAAAGTTACATCATCAGTTATCCATGATGTGCTAGGGAACAGTGTTATAAAAAACCGTAGTGCACTGAACATGCCGTAACATAGTGTGGTCTTGCCTGTGTTTAAGAATGTTTTGGAATCAAGCGACTGTCCTGATCTAAGTTACAAAGGGTACATCTTCTAACCTGCATGATGATGTCATTCCACTACGGAAGACTTCCGTTCTGATATTCAGATATCTAAAAAAAGAAATTATGCTTATGTGACCCATAATATTCTGCAATTTCACTGCTCTTGTAGAGTAGCAGAGAGACCGTTTGGTTGTATGGAAAAATCCAGCATAGGGTAGTGTGAAATTTTGCATGCTGGCCTACAGTAAAAATCAGAAGTCACTCTTTCCACAGGAAACAAAAGCAACCAGAACAAAAAGCCAAACTAATGAGTGACATGGCTCTCCCACGCATTATTTCTTAGTAACACCAAGAACTGCACACGTCGCTACTATATTTTGTCATGGATAAAACTTGCATACTATTTACAAAGTATCGTGTACAACATGATGTTGGTCCCGCCAATGTTTTTTAAGCAAATTTTAGGGTCAGGGTTGTGATAGAGGCCCAGAATTGCAACATAGCGAAAGAAGATTAGGCCTCACCTGGAGTATTGTGTCAAGTTATGGGTGACATATTTCAGGAAAGATGTGGACAAACTGGAGAAAGTCCAGAGAAGAGCAACAAAAAATGGATAAAGGTCTAAAAACATGACCTATGAAGGAAGATTGAAAAATCTGGGTTTGTTTAGTTTGGAAAAGAGAAGACTGAGAGGGGACAGGATAACAGTTTTCAAGTACGTAAAAGGTTGTTACAAGGAGGAGGGAGAAAAATTGTTCTACTTAACCTCCGAGGATTGGACAAGAAGCAATGGGTTTAAATTGCAACAAGGGAGGTTTAGGTTGGACATTAGGAAAAACCTCTTAACTGTCAGGGTGGTTAAGCACTGGAATAAATTGCCTAGGGAGGCTGTGGAATCTTCATCACTGGAGATTTTTAAGAGCAGATTAGACAAACACCTGTCAGGAATGGTCTAGATAATATAGTCCTGCCATGAGTGCAGGGAACAGACTAGATGACCTCTTGAGGTCCCTTCCAGTCCTATGATTCTAAGAAGAAGGAGAAAACTCAAAGCATCTAAAACTAACATACAACAAATATTGTTATTCTCATAGTGGCCCATACAATGGAAATGGAGCGGTTTTTTTGTTGTTGTTTTTTTTCCCCATCAGGTAGCCCGTGATTGGGAGAACTGCAGGCTGGAAAGCTAGTGATGCAGCTGCCAATCTCTTATTTAAAAAACAACAACAACAAAAAACAGCATTCTAGAGTGATGGTCCAAACCACTACACACTGTAGCAATGACAGCTTGCAATAGTGATTTGGGTTGTTACTGCAGAAAACTGGACTACTCTTTTATAAGGGTTGACTACCACTAACCTTGCCAATAGCCCTTTGATGAGTTGGGGACCAGGAAAGGAAGCAAACCATAACAGCAATATGCACAAAAAAGGAAGAAAGAAAAAAAACCCTAAAAGAACGACAGAACTAGAAGTGGACAGGAGAGGTAGAGAAAATGAAAAGAAAATAGCCAAACTATTGGAAGGGAGCATGCATCCTTCAAACTATCATGAGGGATGGGAGTGTCTCCAGCAAAAACCAAAAGCATGGGGAATCATTGCCTTCCACAAACCCCACCTCCTCATTCCACATGAAAAGCTAACTCTGAAAATGTAACTTTCAGTCCCTCCGATGCGTAAGTGCTGAGAATCAAAAGAGTTCCCAGCAGCTTCTTTAAAAGCTTGTGTGCTAGAAAAGAACAAAAAGCCCATTGTTTGGATGGAAGAATCAGTCTCTATTTCCACCCCCTCACTGACTCTTTTGGTTCTTTTTGCTAGCAGCTGTTAAAATAGATGATAATGGAGCATGCTGGTGTGATGCAGCTGTTCCACATGTTATAAATAAGGGCCAGTAAGCTTATCTTATTTTTAGCATCGTGAAAAAATTTAAAAAGCCACAGAAAATCCCCATTTATTTTCTCAAATGTAACCTCTCTCACTCTCCCCTTCAATAGTCAGAGTTGCATTTAATGGACAAGACAATTAGGCTACTCAAAAAAAAAAAAAAAAAAGCAACTTTGTTCCTTCTTGTCTGATCTTATTTATCTGATGCTGCTATTAGTGAGTGGGGATTGAAGAAAATCATACAACTGTGCGAACAGCAAAGTGTTAATTTGTGTATTTCTTATGAAAAGTATTTGATTGTGCCACCAGAGCCTTTTTCCAGTACATTCCCCAAGGCTGATGAATGTGTATTTACCACAGCAATCTCATAGGTGTTATAAAATGCTTTGTTGTGAAGTGTTTGCAAAACACTTTGAGATTCTCACATGGAAGGAGCTTTGTAAAAGCCAAGGGCCAGATTATTATCTCAGTTCAATAGAGTTATAATCCAGAAGTATTCAGAGTAGCAGCCGTGTTAGTCTGTATCCGCAAAAAGAAAAGGAGGACTTATAGCACTTTAGAGACTAACGTAACAAAGAATCTGATTCTCAGTGTTATCAGCCACAATACTCAAGCTGTATAGTTAACAGCTCTAAGATGAATAATAGAATAGTATGTTTGAATGCATAAAATTAGGCCAAGACAAAGCCATAGCTTACCTGTTTTCAGGATCTGACACCGCCATGTTGCGTGTCACATAGCACATTTTGAGTGGAATTGTTTTTCTGTCTCTGTGGATGGTGAGAGAAAGCTGCGACAGTGGGTCAGAGGATACACCTCCCAACCGTGGAGATTCAGGTGGAGGTGTTTCCCACCCAATTTCTGAAACTGGAGAACCTTTCTTCACATACGGGGTTGCTTCTCGCATGTACTTCACTATAAAAAAAAAAACAACAAACAACACTCAATAGATGCTTAGCTCCAATGTGAATTCTAACAATTATGATTCTTTATTGTTTCTATTGGGCCAGCGTCATTGTGCTAGATGCTTTACAACCCCATAGGAAAATATGGATCCCACCCTGAATAATTTACAATCTACTTCAAAATGACACAATAAATTGGTCTGGGGCTGGGAGAAGGAGAACAGAGGTAACAGTGAGAAGACTAGGTAGATTCACAGAGGGACCATTATGATCATATAATCAGATCTGCATAACACCAGTCATAGAACCTCACCCCATAATTTCCATATCAAGCCCATAACTTTTTTTACACTATAGCATCTCTTTTTAAAAAATAATCCAGCCTTGATTTAAAGGCATCCAGTCTGTCTTGACTTAACGACTTCAATCCCCTACACCCCTAGGTAAATTGTTGCTATGGTTAACTACCCTCACTATTGAAAATTTGCACCTTATTTCTGGTATGAATGTGCAGTGTGGTTGTAGCCATGTCAGTCCCAGGATTTTAGAGAGACAAGGTGGGTGAAGTAGACCCAAAGAGGAGCTCTGTGTAAACTTGAAAGCTTGTGTCTCTCACCAACAGCAGTCCGTTCAATAAAAGACACTACCTCACCCACCTAGTCTGAATTTGTCTAGTTTCAGTTTCCAATCACGAGATCTCATCACACCCTTTTTCACATTAGATAAGAGAGCTGTCTACCAGGCCTCTCTTCCCAATGTAGGTACTTGTAGACCACGATCAAGTCACCTTTTCACCTTTGTGATGATTTGGAGAGATGTCTGTATAACCTATGAATTCTGGGTGATACAGTGCTATGAAATAGCATCATGAAATTCCTGTCTTTTTGAATGTGAAATTCCACCCTGGTTGGCATGGGCTGTACCACATCCTCCTAGGACAGACAATGGGGTGGCACTCAGAATTCAGTTGCAAACACCTTGGAACAATGAGTGAGCGAGAGCCTAGGAAAATCAGACCTGTGGCTATGTCTACACTACCATTTATGTTGATATAACTTAGGTCAGTCAGGGTTGTGAATAAGCCACCTCCCTGAGCAACATAAGTTATATTGACCTAAGCACCGGTGTGGACAGTGCTACGTCGGCAGGAGAACAATGCAGCTGCGCCACTGTAAGCTCTCTAGTGTAGCCATAGCCATGGTTTACACTACAAATGATTTTACGAATAATGAACGACATAAGTTACACCGACCTAAGTGCTGGTGTAAACAGCGCTCTCTCTCCTGCTGACACAGCTACTGCCTCTCACGGAGGCAGGAGTTATTAAGCCAACGGGAGAACTCTCTCTCAGCGGCTTTGAGAGTCTTCACCAGAAGTGCTCCAGCAGCGTAGCTGCATCGGTGCAGCTGAGTCGCTGTAGTGTAAACATAAGCTATGTCTTTACTACCACTTTTGTCGGTATAACTTCGGTTGTTCAGGGGTGTGAAAAAAACAATTTTCCAAGTGTAGACGTGGCCCAAGTATTTTTTTTTAAATGGATTATTTTCAAGCTAGAGTTTTTCAAACTACCTATTGAAAATAAGTTCCAATAGGTTACTAAACTGTGTGCTGGTGATGTACCAGCACTTGGCAGCCAAAAGAAACTTTGGGACCAATAATGCAGCTACTGCATGTGTGCAATTCCCACGCTCTTCAACGGGAGCGATGTGCCTAGGGAAGCAATAGGAATGGGCCCTCTAAAATTAAGAAACGAAGAGAGGGGAAAAAACTGAAGTTGGAGTCAGACCTTTGGATCGAAATCTAAACATGAAGCAGAAACATTGAAATGTGCATTTAATTCCCAAGACACTGGGAACTAAAGCAAAGACTGTTCCCTTCCCCGTGCCAAGTGAGTTTCCATGCAATGTAACGGTGACATCATGACAAGCTGCTGCACTATTTCAGAAGCCTCTGTGAAAAGACTGAGTGGAAATGTATTACCAGGAGAAGGGGGTAGAAAAACAATATGCTTTCCAGGGATCCAAGTATCAAACACAATGCATTCTCTCTCACCCTCCCCACTCTCACTCACTTGCTCATTTTCACCAGGCTGGGGCAGGAGGTTGGGGTGCGAGGAGGTGAGGGCTCTGAGGTGGGGCCAGAGATGATGGGTTTGGGTGCAGGAGAGGGCTCCAGGCTGGGGCAGAGGGGGTACAGGAGGGGGTGAGGGCTCTGGGCTGGGAGTGCAGGCTTCGGGGTGGGGCCAGAAATGAGGGATTCAGGGTGCGGGAGGGGGATCTGGGCTGGGGCACGGGGTTGGGGTGTGTGTGTGGGGGGTGACGATTCTGGCTGGAGCATGCAGGCTTTGAGGCAGGGCTGAGGTTTGGGGTGCAGGAGGGGGCTCCAGGCTGGGGCCAATGAGTTCAGAGTGCAAGAGGGGGCTAAAGGCTGAGGCAGGGGGTTGGGGCACGAAAGGCAGTTTGGGGTACAGGCTCCAGGTGGCGCTTACCTCAGGCAGCTCCCAGGAAGCAGCGACATCTCCCTCCGGCTCCTACGTGGAGGCACGACCATGTGGCTCTTTGCGCTGCCCGCACCTGCAGGCGCTGCCCCCTCAGCTCCCATTGGCCATGGATCCTGGCCAATGAGAGTTCTGAGCTGGCACTGGGAGTGGGGGCAGCGCACAGAGCCACTGTGGCCATCCCTCCACCTAGGAACCAGAGGGAGATGCCGGCAGGTTCCTGGGAGCCGTGCGGAGCTGGAGAGGGAGCCTGCCTGCACCACCAACCAGACTTTTTACAGCCCAGTCAGTGGTGCTGACCAGAGCCACCAGGGTCCCTTTTTGACCAGGTGTTCCGATGAAAAACTGGACGCCTGTCAACCCTAATTAAAAGAGAAGCAGCTACAGAAAGCACTGAGTTTTGGTTTTTGTTTTGTTTTTTCCAACTCTAAGGTCTATAATGAACCAAAACCAAAAATACATGATAAAAAGGAATAGGAAAAGCCATTGAATAGTACACAAGATCAGCTGTAATCCTGAAGTATTAAAATCTCATTCATTTTATAGTTTTTTCTTTAAAATGAGTGTGTATTCATAATACAAAATTTAATCTGCAGGGACTGAAAAAACTACTGATTACATAACTATGTAATGGCGGTAACAGTGTATTGGTAGACTAATTGCAGTATAAAACGGTCTAAACTCATCCACTTGGTACTACAATCCAGCTCCAGAGAGCCTTGTAGTCTGTACTAATTAGTAATCATGCCCTTTTGCTGCACTGCAAAATAACAACTGTGGTCAAGCAATTAAAATTCCAATCTGCAGAACCAACCCCTCCCCTCTCCTTCTGTGCATCCTTCCCCTCCCCCCCCCAAAAAGAAAGGTAGAAATGGCAGTCAAATGAATTAATCCACTGACATAAGTTCAAATACGTTTTTGTTGTTGTTTATAATTTGGAAGGCAGGCAATGAAGCTTCCAAAAAAAGCACTTAATTAATGCACAATTCTGCCAAGTCCCAGGTCCCCACAATTAAGTTTTTGTAGCTTTCCACAGATGACAAAAGAAAGCATGCCTCTTATATCTTATGAGGGAAATACTACAGGCAAATCTTGTCAAGTCTTCTACCAGACACAATAGTGAAGAGTCTGGAACTTCCATGGACACATTCAAATTGTTTTGCTTAAAAACCAAAAGAAAAGCCTTCAGTAAATCTTCATTACCACGGAGGCATGGTCAGGAAGTGGAGGTTCTCAATATGAAACTGAAAGGAACAGCGTACCCTTATCAGCTCAAAGAGAAAGGATCAAGACTTTACCTTGCAGGGAAAGACAGAGGCAGTGGTGAGCTGGAGCCAGTTCACATCGGTTTGCTAGAACCAGTTGTTAAATTTAGAAGCCCTTTTAGAATTGGTTGTTCCAGGAGGGACAACCGGTTCTAAAAGGGCTTCTAAATTTAACCGGCCAAATTTATTAACCAGCCTTAGGCACTGACTCCATGGGTGCCCAAAGGGAAAATATGGTGGGTGCACAGCACCCACCGGCAGCTCCCTGCCCCACCCCTGGCCCCAGCTCACCTCCGCCTCCTCCCCTGAACGCGCCGCCCCGCTCTGCTTCTCCCGCCCCTGCAGGCTTCCCGCAAATCAGCTGTTCGCGCGGGAAGCTGGGGCAGGCTGAGAAGCAGGCGGCAGCTTCGCACTCAGGCCCAGGGAGGCGGAGGTGAGCTGGGGCAGGGAGGCGCGAGGAGGGCCGCCCACGCCGCAGTAGGTAACCCGGGGGGGGGGGCAGCCTGAGTGGGAAGCCGCCGCCTGCTTCTCAGCCCTCCCTGGCTTCCCGTCAAACAACTGATTTGCGGGAAGCCGGGGGGGGGGGGGGGGAGGAGGGAGGGCGCGGAGAAGCAGAGCGGGGCGGCGCATTCAAGGGAGGAGGCGGAGCGGAGGTGAGGTGAGCTGGGGCCGGGCGCGGGGCGGGGAGCTGCCAGCGGGTGCTCTGCACCCACCAAATTTTTCCCATGGGTGCTCCAGCCCCAGAGCACCCATGGAGTCAGCGCCTAAGACACCACTTTTGATGTGATCAGTGGGGGGAGCAGCCGCTTCCCCTGCTCCCCCCCAGTTACACTCCCCTGCCCCTAGGAGCCAGAGGCACCTGCCAGATGCTTCTTGGGAGCTGCTCCAGGTAAGTACCGCCAGGACTCCCCACCTCGCCCACTGGTCCCTCTGGCTCTTAGGGATGGGGTGGGTACCCAAAATGGTGGTCCACGAGACCCTCCTGCCCGGTTCTGGGGGCAGTCAGGGGACAGGGGTGGGGGGTGGATGAGGCGGGGTGGGCAACGACCGCCTCGTGGGGTGAGGAGGGAACTGGCAGCTCATCACTGGACAGAGGCCATGCAATCTGTGTGCATTCTCTTAAAGAATTCTTTGTTGATTGCCTACTGCATTGGCTGCTTGGTAAACAAAAAATACAACCAAAAAGACTGTTTTCAAAGTTGTGCAAATGCTAATGAAAAAATTCAGCCAAACAAGAAACTTCATTGAAAACAGTCATTCAAACTTCCCCTGTAGCCCATTTCCAAATGGAAACTTTTTCCTTATTTTAGCCTCTCTCAGGATGAAAATTAGCTCTGTGCAGAGGACCTATGCAAGCCCCTCGTACCAATTAAGACCCACGTCAGCCTTGCATTCAGGGCCAAACCTTGATACAATGGAAGCCCACGAGGGCTGAATCCAGTGAGACCAGTATTTGGCCTTCTGGGGTTAAGTGGTGTGAAGGGCATTATTTAGGCTCTGTGCACGGGAATGGTGTTCCCCCTTTATGACACAGACCTTACCACAGGTGATATGGCACATAAAGAAGGGGTGCGGGAAATCATACAATTCTGACAAAGCAGCTATGCTGGATGCTCCCGATAACCATGGAAAAGACCTAGTACAAGAGAACCATACGAATGGTCTTCATAGAGCCTGCCAGTAGGAAAGGAGAGAGGAGAATGCAAACTCACACCACCGAAGTAGCAGAATGGAGAAGAGATGAGGGCCACCTAATCTAATGCTACTCCAAGCAGTGCTAACCATCCACAGTGACACAAGCGTTGGCAGACAGATGTTGTAGGAAAACTTGGGAAGAGGGAGATCAGCTGAGCAATTTGATTATTCAACAGGGACATGGCCTTTGCTTTACAGAAATGTCATATACTAGGATTTCAAATGCAGCAGGTTCAGCATGTTACCAAGACAGTTTCAGAACAATTCAAAATTAAATATCTTAACAAGTTATTTTCTGTGACACTTTTCCCTGTAACACACACAGGACCAAATTCGGTTCATAGCTACCCCAGTGTAACTCCAGCATTATCTTAGGTTGCAGCCAATGGAGTTACTACGGAATGACACTGGTGTAACTGTGAGAAGGATCAGGACCATAGGGTCAATTTTTGTTCTCATTTACATCAGGACAGCATAAGTATCAATGACTGCAGAGTTTGTCTCTGGTTTCAATGCTCAGACCAAAGATCAAATGCTCAGTTAAATCTGTGCCAATGCACAGAGGTAAACTGACGGGAGAATCTGGCCCTAAACAGCTATCGGTGCTGTTATCAAAATAATCATGAGGAAAATGCATGCTCATCATTTACTCTAGGAAAAAAAGTAAAATTATGATTTCTATGATAGGGTCACAGGAAATAGTTTTAATCACTTCTATACTGAAATGGAGAAATCAGAGCCAGTATTACTGTACATTTGTGGGTGTTAAGTTTCCATCCACTTTCCTACAGAAACAACACCTGTTCTCATGATCAAAGAAAGCCACCTCAAGTATTTATTACCGTTGCTGAGTGCCAAAAGGTTCTGAAATATACTAAACCTCTTGATCTGTCAACAGCCTTAGGTCTCTGTTAGATATTTTACAAATTAGAAAAGTTTAACATGTTGAGAGAATACAAATGCCCTCTACACTCTCTTGCACACAGAAAAATTAGAACTGGGCAAAGAGTTCCATTTACTGTTTTCTGTCGTTCTTAAATGAATTCAGCTGAACTCTGCATGCCCTGCTTCAGCTCTTAAAGAGACATGGTTTGTGGGCACAAATTGTGACCAACCGTTTTTTAAAATCTGTGTAATTCCTTCTATGTATGCTTGTATTGTATTCTATTTTATTTGAAACAGAGGAGTCAGTGCTCTTTAAGGAAAAAATAATCAGTGTCTTCAACTAAGTACTCATGAACAACCATACAGGACACCTGAGCTATGATACATAGATGATGGGGCAAAAAGTTCAGATAGATTCCGGACACAGACAGCTAGATAGAATTTTATTTAAATGGTGTGGGGGAGGGAACTGAGGCTAGAAACTTCTTGGAAAGGAACCAGATTTTAGCTTCAAACTTCCAATGTTCCATTATAAATGGGGAGGGTGAACAATTTTTTAAAATTATTAAGAATGTTTTGACTGTATCCTTTTAAATAAACAGCCACCTTTATGACAAACTCTGGTGGCAGTGGCAGGCTGTGATGCTTCGTAACATAGTCACACCCAGAATTGAACACTGGTCTATTCACATCCTGGATGCAATCACTGATTTTTCAATGGCTCAGAGAACCTCCTTGCAAATTTCATATGTTCTCACAGCTAGCTACCTATTAAAAACATTAACACATCCAAAGGGACTTTCCCTCCTGATCCTTCAATTTACTATATTTATTTTCAGCCTCAAAGTTTCTTCTTCAAACAATCGTTGCTGCCCAGTTCAGTTTTACATTCTATTGTGAGCTGTGACTTCTGATAAATCTATAAATTCTACTGTCAAGTTTCCATACATAGTTGATTCCTCTCTCTTTTTTAGTAGGGTTGTGCTTTCCCTAAATAAAGTAACAAAACAATACATCTTCATATATTTTTCATTAAAAAAATGTAAGTTTTTTTGGTAAATATTCCACAAAACCTAAAAGTATAATGCTAAGTTTAAAAAGTGAACACTCATTGTCGCTTAGAACCTGATATAAAAGACAACATGGGCTCTGCCCTGAAAAGCTCACAGTCTAATACACAGCAAATCAACAGTGAGCAGTGAAAAAGTACAACATACAAGCTAAGTAAACGGGTGGTCATTGGCCACATCCTGATAACTTAAAAATAAAGATATGTTGACTATAGCCAAAGTACTGCAGAGCCTTGCCATGAATCAGCCAGTTAATTTCTTAAGTGTCCATTCTAAGAAAAACAATGTTTGCATACACAGAACACATCTCTTACTATATGTGTATATGACAGTGTAAACTCTGTAACTGGAACTGTGTGAATCTTTCATACTGAAAGATCGGTATCATCGATAGTACTTGGCTGCACTTTGATTTTCTCCAAAGAGGCCTACATTTTTTTTAAGGTGGATTTGCACTTGGTCACATGGTAAGCCATCTATGCCAAACCCCTGCAAATCCACAAACAATATGACATGAGACACTATCATGGCACATGCAACAAACTACAAATTTTCTTCAGTAGCCTAATACAGTACTTACATTTGCCTGGGCTTTCTCCTCTTCACAATGCGAAGCATTCTTCCCAATACTCTTAAAAGTAAGGTTGGCATTTAAAATAGTTTATCTAAACTTCAGAAATGAAGTCAAAGCTTCTTATGTGCCTTACAAGTGTGCTGATTTTTCTTCTGTTAGTTCGTATAGCTCCCTCTCCAATCATCCATACTCTCAGATAAAATTCAAGGTGTCTGATGTTGCCTGTACGCTAGGGATCGGCAACCTTTCAGAAGTGGTGTGCCAAGTCTTCATTTATTCACTCTAATTTAAAGTTTCGCGTGCCAGTAATACATTCTAACGTTTTTGGAAGGTCTCTTTCTATAAGTCTATAATATATAACTAAACTATTGCTATCTGTAAAGTAAATAAGGTTTTTAAAATGTTTAAGAAGCTTCATTTAAAATTAAATTAAAATGCAGAGCCCCCCCGGAACCGGTGGCCAGGACCCGGGCAGTGTGAGTGCCACTGAAAATCCGCTCGCGTGCCGCCTTTGGCCCGGGTGCCATAGGTTGCCTACCCCTGCTGTACACTATAATTTTCTATTTACATGAGTACGCTCAAGTGTCAGAACAAGTATTTCAACCTCTAGCAATTATGTGAAGATACATAAGGGCATTATGTTTTTGGAACAGGCCATTATTTCAGCAGTCACACAAATCATGAAATAATGCAGAATAGACCGGAATTGGCACACATCAAGGGAAGTTATTACACTGGGTATAATAATACCTGTTTTACAGCTGGCTAAACTGACACAGACAAATTAAATGACTTCTTCAAAGTCCCATAATAAATCAATGACCAGGTTTGGAACAAAACACATATTGGTGCCAACTCTCAGTCCCCTGCTCCACCCAGGATTCAATTTTCAGTTAGTCTGATCCTCTGCTCCCCATATTCTGTGGCAATTGGGGCTTGCCCAGCCTTTGGTGTGAATCAGAGCAGTCTCAAGACTGCTCCAACTTATGCTCTGCCTCTAAAGGCTCCCCCTCCCCCAATGGACCCTGGGAAGTAGAGAATAAAAGTAGCATTATGTACTCTCAATTCACCTCTTCCCTTCCCTCACCTTCTCGTCCTGTCATCATACATTCCATACAGTTGGCAAAAAAGCTCCTATATCCGCTCCGTGCTGCCTGAGAAGGCCCTGTGCAGGAGTTATTCTCAGGAGGCAGTTTCTTCCCCCTTTGTAGATTTCTGCTGCCAGAACAGCATCCAGGGACCACAGGGAAGTGAGAACTGGACCCACAACACATAATAACCTTTATCTAAAAAGATCCAGATGTACTTTAAGGACACTCCATACTACGTGCTGGTAACAGCACATAGGAATCACTTCTCCCATCAGTGAATTGCAACCATCTTAGGGATGTCAGGCTGCAGCTGTTTAACAGAGCACCCACAATAACAGGATAATGGTTAGGGCAGGAAGAGCATAAGTGCTTATCCAACTGGAAGTATGGGGAAATTTGCACAGAAATATTGAGATTTTTGATGCAGACAGGAGAATAGGAAATGCCAAAAAGGGGGAGGAACCACACCTGATATCTAGGCCCATCGTCCTGGGGCTACATTCATTGTGTAATTATGGGATAGCATGGCACCCACAATTTGACTTGGCTTGGCTTGGGATGAATGGGCATGCAGTCCTTTGCTGTGTGATGGAAGAGGACAAATCTATGTGCAGATTGAGAACCCTCCGCTTGACATTACAGATCCTGCTCAAAGTGGCTGCATGCAAGGAGGACCGGGAAGGGAAAAGCTGAACCCAGTTCTAACTTTGCTTAGCTCGACCACTGAAGCTCAAGGCTTGTCATGGGGAGACCTACAACAAAGCATGGAAGAAGGAGACAGCTCCTGAAAACAGCCCTCAGTTCAGTCCCTTCCTCCCCTAGCACTTCAGCCAATGAGGCTAGTTGCTGAGCCTCTGCAAGAAGGGATGGGCCTTATTCCACATCATCACTCAATGGCAAGCGGGAATCACAGACGCACAAGGTGGAGAGAGGAAGAGAAGAAGCAACAACACAAGGAGGAGATGGAAACGCCAAGACAATCCCAGGACTGGATAAGGAGGAGAGATGGAAGAAACAGAAAAAAAAATGGCTTTTGTGTTTAAGGCTGGGATTCTATTTGAATCACTTTCCTTCCTCCCGGGGATTATTGTTTCCAATATACAGAAACAGCAAAGCTCCAACAACAAACTAGAAGAATTAACTTAAAACATCGACCAGAGAACCACAATAAACACAGGACTTTTTTGAACAGGGAAATTTCTCAGCAACGCAACAGCTGAACAAACTGCTACTGAAACCCGACTCCACATTCACAGAACCATGACATCGTCCACTAGTCACTACAAACCACACCAATCAGCTAAAGATCTCTTTTTAACAGCAAAATAACTTTCCCATCTATATCCCTGATGAGTCACAAGCTATAGGACCTTAAACTTGTCACTGATCCAGGACTGAAGATCGCCCTCCTGGTCCGCCAGGCACCATAACTTTAGGGAAAAAACATCACAGCTGGGGGAAAGAAGGAACTATTTTTATAGCAGGTTTATCATTTTTAAATAGTATTGTGAAGTTTCTCTGAGGTATGGCATGCTACAATAGGCCTGATCCTGTTACATACTGAGTATTTCCTACAATGAACTAAGCCCTTTAGTCAATGGGATCTGGCCTTAAATCCTATTCAAGAAGGAGGCAAATCTACCCTTTGCATTTAACATGTAGCTTTAAAGATAACTTGGGGGGGGGGGGGGGAGGAGGAGGGGATGTCAAGCCCTTCACCATAGTATACACCACTTATTTCACAGATGTCCCTGCATTTATCCTGTAAATATAATCGTGTTTCAGAGGACACTTAATCCTCCCAGAAAACGGACAAGGGTTTCCTGTCTTTACACAATCTCATTAATCCTCAATTTACTGACAAGAAAATTCTTCCATCCACCCAGGCTTTTACTCAGAATTGTCTGGCACTGTTCAGCTGTTAATGCCAACATGTTCACCCAGTTTCTCCATAGGACAAGGCAGATATAGTTTGCCCGTAGCAGCTGCTGAGCAGTGAGTGCAGTTGACTTGGCATATCAAGACAGATTTTTTCCACTGACCACAAATGCCAATTCAGAGTGTCCCAGGTCAGGTCAGAATCAGGTTAAAACAATAAAACATATTGTTTTTCACAGGCAGCTAAAAATGCTTGTCAGACATGTTTTTGGTCAGCTTCAGCACAGGAGGTTGATAATAGTCAGGCAGGGATTTTCAAACCGGGGGTAGTGATCCCTCAGGGGGTCATGAGGTTACTACATGGAGGCCGTGAGCTCTTGGCCTCCACCCCTAAACCCCCGCTTTGCCTCCAACATTTATAATAGTGTAAAATATAAAAAAAAGTTTTTAATTCATAATGGGGGGGTCACACTGAGAGGCTTGCTGTGTGAAAGGGGTCAGCAATACACAAGTTTGAGAACCACTGAGTTAGAGGCTGCACGTGATACAAGAAAACAGACCACTTTTTCTTGGCTGAGTCACTAAAGCCTGGTCTACGCCTAAAAGTTAGATCATTCTAGTTACATCGCTCAGGGTGCAAAATTTTTCACAGCTCTGTGCAATGTAGTTAGGTCAACCTAATCCTGAAAACATTTTGGAATGGAATTCTTCCATCCACCTAGCTACCAGCTCTCGGAGAGATGGATTAACTACATCAACAGGAAAAAACCCTCCCATCGATGTAGGGAGCATCTTCCTCTACAGTCGAGCTCAAGGGTGCAGCTGTGCTGTTGTAGTGCAGACATATCCTGAGGGTTGTAAGGAAAAGCACCCTTATCTATTTCAACACTTCACCAGCACACAACAGAGAAAAAACTGAATATTTTTAACCAAAAGCAGCTTCACAGCAGAAGGACATTAAACTCATTTGTATATCTGTTTACTTTTTGATTTAGTAATTGTAATGTATGCTACACTGGAGATGTGTCATTACAGACCTGGAGAAGCATTCATGGTACTTAACACAGTCTAATGGACCAAAATAAATATCTCCTTAAGTGAGGTTATATTGTAGTTCTTTCATCTTTGAAGCAAACCATTTCCCAAGCTCCATAAGAAGAATCAAACTCAGTTTGTTGAAGTCAAGGTAGTGATATTGTTTGGATGCATGTTAGAGGCTAGACTGACTTTAAAGATGCAGCCCTATGATAGTGGAACTGCATCAGGTATTGCTTGCATTCTACACGCATTTTATATAGCTGGATCCTGCAGGAGTGGCAGGGGGTGGGAAAAAGAAGCTCACGGCATCTCCCCATTGTTTATCTGCACAGGGCTAGCCACAGTCTGACCACAAAAAGAAAAGGAGTACTTGTGGCACCTTAGAGACTAACCAATTTTTTTTTAATTATTTTTTTAAATTGGTTAGTCTCTAAGGTGCCACAAGTACTCCTTTTCTTTTTGCGAATACAGACTAACACGGCTGTTACTCTGAAGTCTGACCACAGACATCTAAAGGACAATATAAGCGCCTCTTTGTAGGACTTCGCTTTTTTTCCTTAAGGAACAAAAGGGGTTAAGGTCATACTAAAGTACTGCACAAACGCTGGGCCAGGCAACCTCCTCTAAGAGCAGCACTGCTCTGAAAACCATATGTTTGCTGGCTAATCAAGATTAACAGCTTGTACAAGTCTAAAACTATTCACTATCATCAAAATATTCCTTTATTAAGTGTATAGCTGCAGAATATCCTCCAGATAAGTTTCCTTTACAGTTCTGTGTCCAGTTGCATCATCTTTACTAACCTCCTGAAATGTTAACAGCTCTGAAGCAACGGTTGTAACGGGGCACTGTATTACTTACCTGTAAACCCTAAAGAAAAGGATAACGATCCAGTTCAGAACACATGGAAATAGTACAAGGATTACCCTGAACCATGATACTATACTAGACTTCTGTATTCTGGATGGAACCCAGACATAAACCCAACCTCAACTACAAACAACAACAAACTGCTATGGGAAATGGTGTCTGCTGGTGAAAACGAAAAAAAGCACGGTTGGATAATACAATGGCAAAATGTGTGTTGCATCCCCCTCAAATGACTGGTCCACAGAGGGGATAAAAGCCTACTTTGTCACCATCTAATGAAGGTACTCTTTAGCTCAAGTGATTGAGGTCTATGCTGCAGCGCTAAAGGTCTTAGGTTCAAAACCCTCCTGACCACCCATGTGGAGAATTGTTGCAGTTGCAATGTATTTCCTTGTAACAAAGACAGATGTAGAAGGTGGCGTTTGTGAAAGGAAGCAAAGGAAATCAGAGAAGAGTTATGCAGTTGCTAGGATGCATCTGTTAGTAACTTGTGTGAGGGATTTTTACTGTTTGCACTTTCACACTGTATTCAGGGACCAATCGAGTTATAAAGCATTTCGGTGCCACTGCAGGGTTGGGAGATTTTAGCACTGGGGACCCTGTATCAATACTATTTAAGCTTACTTGTCCCAAGCTTTGTTTTTCAGTTTATTAGTCTTCATGTAGTTGCCATTCGGTATAAATAGCTCTAACGAAAAAGGAAAAGAGCTGCAAAGAAAGGCCTGCGTATATTTGTGTCTCAAGTCTTAGCAAATTTATCTCTAAGAAAGAAAACAAAACTTGCAACACAAAAGAAGAGTGAAAAAAAGACCCTATATGTGCTTGTTTGTTGTTATACTAATAGATCTTCTCCATGCTCCAGTGCAGGAGCACCTTTTACAGAAGGGGCTGAAAGCACATCTTTACCAGCCATATACAGACTTTGGGACAGAAAACAGTGACAGCTATGTGCTTGAGGCTTATCTGCTTCATTTAGTTCAAGAGCAAATCTGTTGCCACATTACACAGAGCGCAATCAGATGATATCACTTGTTAATTTCTTATAGAAGACAATAGATTCATAAATTACAAGGTCAAAGGGGACCACTGTGATCATCTAGTCTAATTATTTTTTGTCAAGGTCCAGACTCCAGAGAAAATAATACAAAAACAACAACAACAAGTAAATAAAAAAGATTTTGCGGTCTGTTCAAAAGCATCTGGTGGTCCAGATCTGGCCTGCAGTCCACCTACCCCTGATCTAGTCTGACCTCTTGTTTAACACAGGCATTAGGAATTCCTTGAATTAATTCCTGTTTGAAGTAGAACATTTCTTTTAGAAAGACACTTTAGAAAGACACTTAATCTTGATTTAAAAATTTCAGTGATGAAGAATCCACTGCAACCCTTGGTAAGTTGTTCCAACGGTTAATTACCCTCACGGTACTGTATAATTCTAATTTATTAATCAAGATGTCATTTGGTACCAAGTCAAGTGCCTTACAGAAGTCTAAATATATTACATCAACGCTATTACCTTTATCAATCAAACTTGTAATCTCATTTACACATACACACACACACACACACACACACATTAATTATATTATATTGTATTAATTATAGATAAAGTTAGTTTGACAAAATCTGTTATCCATAAACCCATGTGCTTGGCATTAATTCTTTACTGATCAAGTCCCATATCAGCGATCACACTATTTTGCCTGGGATCAATGTCAGGCTGACAGGTCTATAATTACTTAGGTCATCCCATTAACCCTTTTAAAATATTGGCACATCATTAGCTTTCTTCCATTTCACGGAGCTTCCCCAGTGTTCCAAGACTTACTGAAAATCAACATTAATGGTCCAGAGCTTCTCAGCCAACTCTTTTAAAACCCCTGAATGTAAGAAATGAAGACCTGCTGATTTTAAAATGTCTGAGTTAGTGTTCGAATGGAAAGTATTTCATCATCATATGATATGTCATCATTCACTTTTTCCCTAAATAAAGAACATTTATTGAACACTTCTGCCTTTTTTGCATTGTTATTGATAATTTTACCATTTCCATCTGTTAATGGAACAATACCATTGCTAGGATGCTGACATGCTCTCAGCCCCCCCCAAAACCCACTCTCTCTCCCTCCACATACACACAACACAGTCCCCGTGACACTCACCCCAGCCCCTGCATTTGAAAAGCACGTTGCAGCCACTTGCACGCTGGATAGCTATCACAATGCACTGCTCTTTGTGGTGTCGCAAGAGCTGCTAATGTGGCCACACCAGTGTGCGTACAGCTGAGAGTGTAAACACTCGGCAGCGTTTTCCCTGTTGTAGAGTGCTGGAAGTATAGCCATGCCCTTAGAGCATCTTCACCAGAAGCCGCTACAGAGGTGCAGCTGCACTGATGCAAGTTTGTAATGTAGACCTGCCCATAGTTTCAAAAGTTCATTGTCTTGCTCCTAAACAGGATAAATCCTGCTGTTTTTCCCCCTCTAATACCCACAATCTATTGATTAGTATTTTGATGAGACGGTAATTGGGTGTCCACTGTGAACCATACAATACTTCATTTGCACATGATCAGCCGGAGTAAGATAAATATCTCTTCCCCCTGCCTGATAGGCCTATATCTTTCACCTTTCAGAGACTTCCTTTAACTTCAGAGACCCAGAGAACATAATTGTAATATATATACAGAGCTCGTCACATATTTTCCATATACATGTCTCACAATGATTATGACGACAAGCGTGACACAGGCTTTTAATAGAGACCTTACATGACATTTTTGAAGGACTAGTAGATAGATTCCAGATGCAGAGGCAAGAGCAGTGGAAGCGCCCTAAAAGTGGGGGGGCCACTGGCACCACCCCTTCCCTGAGACCTTGCCCCCCCCCACGCTGCCCCTTCACCCAGAACCCATGCCTCCACACCATCCCTTCCCCCAAGGCCCTGCCCCCTCCTCGCTCCTTTCAATTCCCCTCCCCCCTATCACTTTACTGCTGGTAAAAAGTGGAGGGCAGAGTCCCCCCCATGTTCCAGCACCCCTAAGCAGGGGCTCTCTGTAACCCTTGCATACTCCTGTGCCCTCTGCCAGTTGGCATCAAGATGTCCTTGGGGCACAGGGTTTTAGTACTATTATTTATAGCAGCATGGCATTCTAAGTAAATCAAAGCAGGATTTCTGCCCAAAATCTTAAAGGCCAGTTCCAATTCCTAATAAAGCCAGTTGAAAGATTTAACTTCAGTAGGAGTTGGCTCAGCTCCAATATTCAGATAAGAACAACAGGAGATGATAACCTGGAGCTCTGGGATGGAATTGGGAGAAAATATTACGGTCAAGCAATCACTTGGGCGACTAGCTGATGAACCCCAGCTCAAATGACTATTATTATTTGTGTTACCGCAGCACCGGGGAGGGCGTGAATCACAGACCAGGAGCCCACGGTGCTAGACGCTGTGCAAACACAGTGCCTGCACCAAGGGACTTACAATCGATACTTTCCACGGTATGCATCCGATGAAGTGAGCTGTAGCTCACGAAAGCTCATGCTCAAATAAATTGGTTAGTCTCTAAGGTGCCACAAGTCCTCCTTTTCTTTTTGCACGTACTATGGCTTTGAAGCCAATGGCGGAGCTCCCATTGACTTCCATGGCACAGAGTCAGGCCCCTGTGGAGAACATCAAGAGCCACAATGTTAGTTAAATGTTTGCGGAGGTCCACAAGCTCAGGATGTTGTTCCTATGACTTTCCTCTCTACTCCCCACACCAGAAAGGCCATCAGAGTAAAGTAAACACTGCTCCGAAGAGATCAGTCACATGAAGCAAGATGACCTTTGGGCTTCTTGCCAAAGCAAGTGCACGCTCCAATTTTTAAAGGACAACTTTGAAACCCTAGATTTCAGCAAATGTCACAAACCGATAAACAATTTTAACATTTATAATATGCTCAGGATGCCCCCATTGCCGACCTTTCAAAACCCACCTCCCTAGTTCCTCCCTCTCCCTGAGGCAACAAAAGGCTGCAACAGAGAACTAGTGGCAGACAGATGGGCTTGCATTCTTCAGAAATGTTATTCTGTAACACCAGCCTGCTTGGTTTGTTCTCACATTTAAAAAGAAAATGTCATGAGCTAAGCTAAGCGATGATCTCAGCTATCTTATTCCTATTTATGATTGATATAGTATCACAGGTAAATTAGTGCATCACCGACAAAAAACAAACAAAAACAAAAAGACAGGCCTCTGTCCTGAGGAGCTTATAGTCAAAGAGCTAAATTAATCTTTGGTGTAACCCCACAGAATTCAAGTGTCCAATCCTGCTTCCTTAGAGATCAAAGTCCAAACCTCTATTGACTTCAATGGGAACAGGATCAGAGCCTAATCAATCTATTCACTGTACTCTGTACAGACCCCATATACTGCACCATCGGGATCAATCTATCCGTATTAGTGCTGTCAGGGGGTTACTGAGTCGCTAAATTACCCAGATAGGATTCTGATTTGCTCAGTCAACAAGACAAAGTTGGGGGACGTGGGTCGGGTTCGGTTGTTTGTATGTTTGTTTTTTTTAAGAGTTATTTTCACTCTGCTTATGTGAATCGTCAGAGGCCCAACAGGGCATTCAGTTACTAAAAATTAGGTACTGAGAGGACTGAACAGTTGTATATGCTCTCTATTACACTAAGGGCTAGATTACACCGATGCATGTTAGGAAGCGCACAAAACACCTTTCACAGCTCATATAACTGGAATGAGTGCAGCCCACGCAGTGCAACTCCGTGGGACTTGGTCAGTTCCAAGGAGGCCTAAAACTACTATTGATTTGCACCAGACTAATTCTTTTGTACAATTTACTGTGGCCTGTACTAAGCTGTACTGCTGCATAGAGCCCCAACGGGCCATTCAAGCATCTTACCTGGCTATACCTCCTTTCTCCTATTCATGACCCCTGTGCCTGCCAAAGGGAGAGGGGTTGGCTATCATAGTTACTGGGCTAACTGCATTTCTGATCGCTAGGCTCTTCAAGTGCACATCACTCAGGTTTCAGGCCTTGAGCTCTCATCACTCTTGTGGGAGAAGTGAGGAAGGAGAGAGACTCTTGGGGGAGGTGGAAAGGGAAATCACATTCTCCCGTTCTCAAACCGGGCCCTAGGCTGCAGACGCAGGGGCTAACAGCAGACCTGGCTTATGTTCAGTACCTGCAGTTCTCTTCCCTCCAGGAGCAATGACATTGGTAACCAGTGACCAAACAACCTTCTTAAAGCAATGTATTTATTTTAACTGGGGATCTCAAACTTCATTGCACTGTGACCCGCTTCTGACAACAAAAATTACTACACAACCCCAGGAGAAGGGACCGAAACCTGAGCCCACCGCCCAGTCAGGGTGGCCAAAGCCAAAGGGCTTCAGGCCTGCACAGTGAGGCTCAGGCTTCGACTTCAGCCCCAGACCCAAGCATGTGTAATGCCAGCCCCGGAGACCCCTTAAATTGAGTTCACAACCCACTTTGGGGTCCTGACCCACAGTTTGAGAACCACTGAGAGCCAAAGCACTTAAGACAAAACAGATCTTAAAACAAATGAGCAGTCTGCATGGGTGCCTGCCTCTCTCTAAGGCTTACCATTCCCTGGAACTGGGGACAGCCCAGCTTCTTCAGACTCCGTCCACCAAGCCTTCCTCTGTGACAGCTGCCCTTGAAAGCGTTTTTTAACCGCTTAGTGTCCTCTTGATAGCTAGGCTCCCAGTACTGGCAAAACGAGACTTGGCACTTCTCTGGAGACACAATATAAGAGCTTTCTCCATTGTCTTTTAGTTGTCTGCCATTGTGTTAGCTCCCTGCTTGTATTTCCAACAGCCCTCTAATTAAGTTAGATTGATACACTCATACAGGAAATTGTAATAACCCCCAGATTTCTACAGGTTTCAGAGTAACAGCCGTGTTAGTCTGTATTCGCAAAAAGAAAAGGAGCTCACGAAAGCTCATGCTCAAATAAATTGGTTAGTCTCTAAGGTGCCACAAGTACTCCTTTTCTTTTTGAAGATTTCTACAGTAACTTTACCTCACTGACTAGGTCACATGTAGTATTCATCCCATTACATACCATGTCGGTGTTCTTAGATTATTACATAGCAGCTCCACATCTGCCACAGTAGCACTGAGTCACTAGAGGAGATCTGTACCACTCAAAGGTCCCCTTACATAGGGGAGATCCTTCTGGCACTTGCTAAGATGACTTTAGAACACCGATATCGTAGGCATGAAGGTACCCTAACCCAGCTGATAATCTAACCTGTAACATTCACAAGGAGGATAAAGAAGTTTAATTTTACAACATACAGTAAAATTAAAAACTTTGAGGAAAGGATTCATGCTTGAACTGGAAAAGAAAATGTTATCAAATTAAAAGAGTAAATATAGGAAAAGAGTATCTTTTATAACAGGAAAATTAGATCCACTGTTAGGGCTATTATTGATAGAGACACATAATAGGATGAACATAGCAATTACCATCTGTCTACGCTGTTAACACACTCTACTTTGTTATCATCTACAGGACACTTACAGAGTTATTTGTAATGGTAAATCTTGGCTATATTTAATACAGGCGGTAATTAAATGGTTATAAAGCGTGACACTGGAATGCTGACAAGGTCCGCGAGTACCATTATCAGCACTAATGGCCTGATAGTCAATCTTCTGCACTCCTACAGTTTAAAAAACATTTGCCAGAATCCTCCAGTCAACACTCCGTCACTGCTCCCTGCCCTTTTCTTTTTGCTTCAGGCTGCAGTAATCTTATAGGATCCCGCTGTGCTCAAATGATGAAAAGCTCAAAAGATTCTTCAGTGAAAAACCACATAACTAAGCACTGTTTCAGCATCCAGAGAGACTGGCCAAAGGGATTACAAATGCCTCCTCACATACCCCACAGAAACAGTGGCGATCCTTTTAGTCCCCTCTCGTTGTAACGCATCTGTAATAATTTGTGTTAAAAAAATCCAAACCATAATTATGTGACTGACAGCCATCCATTAAACTGAGCCCAAGCACAACTGAGTCCATTTAAAGAAACGCTACGGTCTCAGGGAGGGAGGAGAGACACTAGCACAGCTGAGGGGCAGGGGATGCGCAATGGTGCCCGCTTTGATTCCACTGATCCTGGGGCTGGCTAAGAGACAGTCCAGTCCTCAGCATTATTAACAACTACCTCAGCAGCTGCAGGCTGCTGCAATAGTAAGAAATTCACGGGCACAGCGATTCGCGGGGCACACCCATTTTTTCCCAAAAGTACCTCCAAGGTTGGGGGCTTGGACGGGGGGTTGCAAAGAGCTGCCAGGCTGGCTCTATGCCCCTTTCACAAGGGGAATTCTCAAGTAGCCAGTGAAGCCAAACTCGGTAATGTGCACTTAACTGTCTTCACTTTCCTTCATCATCCCTTCTTGTGTTTGTTATCATCACTGGCTATATCTATGTCCAAACCTTATGGCCCATCCTGCCTACATTTCCAATATTAGTAGGACTACTCAGGGTAGCAAACACTTAATCTAGTTGTAAATGTTTGTAGGATCAAGTCCTTCCATTGTAAGTTTTTCAGGGCATGGACCATATATTTTATTGTTCATAGAATCATAGAATCATAGAATATCAGGGTTGGAAGGGACCCTAGAAGGTCATCTAGTCCAACCCCCTGCTCAAAGCAGGACCAATTCCCAGTTAAATCATCCCAGCCAGGGCTTTGTCAAGCCTGACCTTAAAAACCTCTAAGGAAGGAGATTCTACCACCTCCCTAGGTAATGCATTCCAGTGTTTCACCACCCTCTAATCCTGTTCTGTAAAACATCATTTGCATGTAAGGTACTATCAAAATAACAACCACTTTTCTGCCTTTTTTTTCTTCTTTCTACTTCCCCCCCCTCCCTCCCACGCCAGAGTCATCATTTTACTGCTAATATCCCATTGTAGGAAGCAATAAGATGCACAGCACAGACAAAATCCATTTTGCTGTTTCTCTTGCAAAGCAAATCTTGTACAGACTTGTTACAGTTCATTTATAGCAAGACACGTAGAAAGTTCAATCTGTGGGAGAGTGGCTTCTGTGCTCTACAGAATAAAGGATGTGGGGTTTTTTATTTTTAAAATAAACTACAGCTGTAATCCCAACTATCTGAGTTAGTCTGAGTAAAAGCACATTCCGGTGACAGATTATGTAGAGCTTCATTGTTTTCCTTTAAGCATTTAATATTTACCATTTATAGAAAATGAAATAGTGGCACATACATACACATGCACACTTTACTGGGTCCATGTTACGGGTACATCCAGTTCTGGGTATGTACCACTCTGCTCTGTTGTTAGAAAAACAAATCAGCCACCAGAAAAATAATGTGGTCATAGCTACTGTATGCTTAAGCTATTTAACCTCATCACAGATAATGAAAGAAACTCAACAATACTCGAACTTTACCCTTCCCTGTTTATCCTCTCTATCTTATTTGGGTTGTTCCACCATATCTTCTATTCTGCCAGTGATGCCAACTTCAATTAACCATGTGTCCACCTCTCCCACAAGCATTTCTTCCCAAGTGCCCCTTGCGCATTGGACACCCTGACCATATTAATCCATAAAGCTACTCCTCTGTCCATCCTCAAGATCGACTTTCTACCATGAAGCCTGTGGGAGGTTTCCAATGAACAATGTCTAGGCGGGTGGACAATAGGGGTTACCACTATCTGTTTTATTGTCTGTTTACTTGTTTCCTATAATTAACAAATTACTTTAAATGGGTCAAGATCATGTAATAGTGCACATAAGTTTATGTAACTACACTTTCCTTTCACTGTTACCCTCATCCTCCCTCCCACTTGACATATTGTGTCTTTAGATCCTAATCTCTTTCGGAAAGGGCCTATCTCCTGTTAAGTGTTATACAGTGGAGCTCTAATCCTGATGTTTGCTGGACTGGAGAACGAGATGCTTATTTTGGCATTATGTTCACTGAAGGCCAAATCATTGAACTAGTACCTAGCCCAACAGTCAGGCTGCCTGCAGGGGAACTCTTTAGGGTGTTGGAGAGGCAGTGGGAATGACTGACCCCAGCTCACGAACAGTAGCATAGTCCCATGGCCAGTACATTTCTCCTCCATTCAAGAGGATGGCCGGTGGATTTTGGCTTAACTCAAATCCCCCTATATGTAGGTACACAGAAGACCCCAATGGAGAAGAACTTGATACTGCATGGGCTCTTCAAATCCTCCCTCCCTTTTCCTCAGCAAAACCTCTGTACAATCAGCCCCTCCATACCCCTGGAGAATGGGGCAGTATTTGGCCTCCAGATTAAGGCAGATTAAGACCAGCACTGTTATTTCTGTCCAGCTTTCTTCAGTTCCCTTCTTGACTGTAATTCCATGCGTACCCAGTGTAGCATGAATAGTAAAAAATAATGTGAAGAGTAGAAGCACGAATAGGAAGATATTAAAATTCAATGGTCTACACCACAAGCTAAGTGGTGTTACAAAATTACATTACAAATTCAGTTTATAAAATTAAGCATCTTATCCTGTCTTCCAGTAATATATATTACAGGCCAAATTCTGTTCTTAGTCATGTGGGTCCAGTTCCCACTGCAGTCAATAAAAAGCTGCACAAGTGTAACAGAGCAGAATTTGACTCTACATCTTATGAAACAAAATTCAGATTTTGTTTCCAATTATAAGCACATGAAGCAATGAAGCACATACTAGTATACGGAACCCTTTATTGCACTGGAAGGTTAAGGGTCTTTACAAGACTAGAAAATGCTTACTGTACTTCTCATTGTAGATCACTTGTCAAACAAAATTCAATGTTTTATACACTTTATTACACCCAGACACTTGACCTGGTTCTCCGATTCCTTGAACCTTGTGTAGTCCTTTATATTTATTCAAAGTGAATGTTAAAAAGCAACCATCTGATACATAAGTGTGAGTTTTGAATTTCTGGATATGTGTTATGAAGTGAGCTTTTGGTAATCTTCCTGGAGCTTCCTAGCCGAAATGGTCACACAACAGAAAATGAAGAATTAATCTCTCACCTGCTAGTAGCCAATCAGCTATTTATAGCCTATCATTGGAAAAAGAAAAATACTCCAACTGTAGAGGAATGGTTCAAAAAATAAGGGAGGTTGTGATTATGGAAATTTAACACACCAACTACATACACAGCAAACCAGATAGAGGACAAGTAGATACTTAGGTATTTAATTACCTCTTATTTGATACTCAAAGTACATTCACCGGCAAAAAATCCAGCACCCCATCCATTTTAATATAACCATTTGATAGACACGCCTCGTCCATTAAATATGTATAATTAGAGATTTCACTCAATTGAATAAAAATCACTAGAAATGACGTGTTACATATATAATGATGCTCATGCTGTAATGTGGTAGAACCTTGTTAAATAGTTCTGATGACTATATTCCCATTTAATGGCTCTGTAAACAAATGTTCACTGTTACCATGTAAATATCAGAAACAAAACAATAATCATTACAAGGATGTTTGTAAACCTCCTAATACTTCCCAAATAAATAAACAGTTAAAGAAAATAGTGAATTCTGATTCATAGGACACTCACTCTGCACAGGTGTAAATGACTACCCTAGGGGCAAGGCAATGTGTATCTGATTCAGGATACTTGGTTGAGGAACACACATGTAGCTAACATGGATTGTTCTGCCATGTTGTGGACAGGGCTTTGGATTTCCCAAGTCTCATTCAGGATTTGCTCTTAAATTGCACCTGCATTACTCCTATGTACATGAAGGCAAAGCAAAATTGTGTTACGTTTAAAACAACAAGTTAAGAGACTAAAATAAAAGATGTTACTGGGCTTGTGGTTTTGTATATAAAATACTTTGGTTACCCAAAGTTTGATTTGTCATAGAGAACAAGGTAGTTGTGGGACAAAATGTTAAATCAAGTCAGAAAACTGAGCAAAGGCTAATGTTTAAGTCCATTCCCTTTTCCCCAGCTAGTGCCAGGAGACATTGGGCCAGATTCCTTACTTCACTCATTTAAATCAGGAGTGACTTCACTGCAGTCATTGGAATTACACTGATGTAAGAGAGATCAGAGTCACACCAATTGTTGCGAACTAGCAAGAACAATTTCAGAATAGAATGAAATTGACAATATTTCTGGAAAGAAGTAGTAAGAAACAAGTATTTGCTTCTGCTCACAGCTACATCCATGCCATCCTATTGACTTTAATAACCAAAGGCAGAATTTGGTCTTGTATTTCACAAGCACTCTGATTTAAGAGCTGGAGACATACTTTTCCAAATGTTGCTACTCATCCAGTGTGTATAATCTGAGTCTACTCAGTCTTGGATTCAGAGGAATGGTGCATCCTCAGCTCCCACTGAAGTCAAATTGAGTTTTAGGGGCTCAATACCTCTGAAAATCAGACCCAAAGTGTCGCAAATTATACAACCAAAACTTGAGGCACCTCAAATCAGCGGCTGCTTTTTAAAAATGTAGGGCTCAGGCCTTCATACTGAAAAGTCCTGAGAGAAGATTTAGAAAAATTAACACACAGTAAAAGTGCTATTGAGAAAAATTTCTGGGGGGAAAGGCTATGAAACAACCGAGACACATTTCTTGGACTGGAGAGTGTACCCGCCACCAGGAAGAGCCATGAAATCCCCTAGAATCATCCATGCTCACAGAGAACACTGACCTTGTTGAGAGACAGCATGAATAGAAATGCGCATCACACTCTAAAAAATGATGAAAATGAGAAGCTCATTGAGATGTGACAGTTTGTTTGCAAGAGAGAATCCTGTTAGCCCCAGCAGACTAAATCACATAAACCACCACCACACTAAGCAGCTCTACAAGTGGATAAATCAAGTGACACTTATTTGACATGTGTCCTTTTCTTTGCCCTTCAGCTTCTTTTTTTCCCTGCAGACATGTGGAATCTCCTGTCTAAATAACATTTTAGAAAGCTGTATAATCTAGGGCTTTAGATTTTATAAAGAGACTAGGAGACATGCTGTAGGCCTCCCCCTTTTTGGGGGGGGGGGGGGGGAAGGGAACCTCTGGCTCAATGTCCTCAAGCAAACTATTAGAAAGTATCTTGAGAGGAATCATTTGGGGAATCATGGTCACAATGTACATCAAATGAAGGGGGAAACAAAGAAAGCCTGAGGAAGAGTAAACAGCAGGTTTACCTTAAATCAGAGAGAAGCGAACCTAAAACATCCAACCAGAGCACAGAGCCAAGCCTGACCATTCTTATTCACCAAGACCCAGGAAGTCTAGTTCAGTGGTTTTCAACCTGTGGTCCACGGACACCTGAGGGTCCACAGACTATGGCTAAGGGGTCTGCAAAAGCTTGTTGTTACCAAATAACAGTGGTTTTCAACCTGTGATCCATGGACCCTGACAGGTCCACAGACTATGTCTAAGATTTCCAAAGGGGGAAATTTCCATGTGAAATTTCTTATGGGTCCACAAATGAAAAAGGTTGAAAACCACTGGGCCAGGTTGACCACAGCATAAAGAACATACTGCAGCTTCAGTAAGGAATTCATAAGGCAATAATCTCTTTTTTTACTTTCTGGTAATAAAACAACAGGAGGCCCTGACATTTCTGCCATAATTATAGTCTAGTATCAGCAGTAAGGGTCAGGCTGAAATTTAAAACTCTCAGGAATTTGTCATTTTGTTTAGTTGCCGCAGGGGACTGATACAAAGGCCAAAAGTTATCCTAACAATGTAGCAAATCCATTCTGTGTCCAGAAAGCCTTTCTATTGAGATGGTCTCCTGGTTACAATAGAAACAAGATCAGAGTTAATCTCCAACAGAGAGCTATGTGCCTTGGCTAAACAAAATGTATACCCCTTCATATTCTGTATCAAAAAGCGCTGCTGACAACAGCAGAACCTATGAACTGTTAGTTATGAGGACACGGTAGGACTGCTGAGGTTGAACTGAAATTACTTCATCATCTCTGTTTTGGTTAGCTATTTTCCCTCATTGAAAGTCTGATGTTTTCATACAGTGCTATTTATTTTAGCAGGGAGGAATAGTGTTAGAATACTGAAGTACCATGTTTGCTATTGGACTTCTGGACCTATATTCCACCCAAATCAATGTAATTACACCACAGATTAATCTGGCCCTTACTGTATTTTCCAGTTTCTTCAGTTAACCCCAGTGGTGAGCTGGAGCCGGTTCACTAGAACCGGTTGTTAAAATTAGAAGCCCTTTTAGAACCGGTAGTTCCGCAAGGGACAACCGGTTCTAAAAGGGCTTCTAAATTTAACTGGCCAAAAATGGCACCTTAGGCACCGACTCCATGGGTGCTCCAGCCCTAGAGTACCCAAGGGGAAAATGTGGTGGGTGCAGAGCACCCACCGACAGCTCCCCAGGCCCAGCACACCTCACCTCCGCTCCGCCTCCTCCCCTGAACGCACTGCCCCGCTCTGCTTCTCCGCCCGTGAACCCCCCCCCCCCCCCCCCGCCGGCTTCCCACGAATCAGCTGTTTGTGTGGGAAGCTGGAGCAGGCTGAGAAGCAGGCGGCAGCTTCCCGCTCAGACCCTGGGAGGCGGAGGTAAGCTGGGGCAGGGGGGCGCGAGGAGGGCCACCCGTGCCGCAGCAGGTAACCCAGGGGGACGCAGGGGAACCGCTCCCTGCCCCAGCTCACCTCCGCCACCCTCGGCCTGAGCGGGAAGCCACCGCCTGCTTCTCAGCCCTCCCAGGCTTCTCGCCGAACAGCTGATTCGCGGGAAGCTGGGGGAGGGGGTGGAGAAGCAGAGTGGGGCGGGGCGTTCAGGGGAGGAGGCGGAGCGGAGGTGAGATGAGCTGGGGCCAGGCGCGGAGCTGCCGGTGGGTGATCTGCACCCACCAAATTTTCCCCGTGGGTTCTCCAGCCCTGGAGCACCCACGGAGTCGGTGCGTAAGGTGCCTCTTTTGATGTGATCAGTGGGGGAGCGGCTGCTCCCCCTGCTTGCCCCCTAGCTACGCTCCCCCATCCCTAGGACCCAGAGGGACCTGCCGGATGCTTCCTGGGAGCTGCCCCAGGTAAGCACCGCTGGGACTCCCCACCTCGCCCCTTGACAGGTCCCTCTGGCTCTTAGGGGCAGGGTGGGCACTCACTACGGTGGCCCACAAGACCCTCCTGCCTGGTTCTGGGGGCAGTCAGGGGACAGGGGAGGGGGGGTAGATGGAGCAGGGGCCCTGGGGGGGGCGGCATCAAGGAACTCGGGGGGGTTAGATGGGGCAGGAGTCCCGGGGGGCGGGGGTGGGCAATGACCTCCTCATGGGGTGAGGAGGGAAACCGTTGTTAAGGTTTTGGCAGCTCATCACTGGTTAACCCACCTCCTGTCCTTTCCCCGCCCCCGAGACATACATATATATACCCCCAAAGGATTCAAGACAAGATTACACAAATTCAGTCCTGGGGCAAACAGATGCAACTCCATTTGCTTCAGCTGAGTCACACCTGCTTACGCCAGGGCTATTTTGGCTCAAAGTATTGGTAACTATGAAACTCGTAAGAAATAAATGCTATCCTATTTTGGGTGGGGAGCTGCAGTTTTGATTAGCACCATGATTAGTAGAGGTCCAATAAGCCTGAATCCATATAAGCCAGACACAGACAGGAAAAGAAGTTTGGAGATGCTGTTAACTGAGGGGAAATAATTATTCCCAGAGAATACCACCTAATATCCATGTACGTCCCTAACATGGGGGTCTAGTGTTTAGAATTAGGTTATGTTTTTTGCAGAGATTAGTTCCTGATGAACTTTTGCCATTCTATCCAGCAAGTCTTGCATATACATCCATTAACTGCTTCTTTATATTGTTAATGTCTAACCATCATCTTGACACAGACTATAATTAGCACAATAACTGGGCAGGTTTCTGTGTGGTATAGGTTTACTCCCAAGTATTACAGTAAAGACTTATTTAGATAACTGAATCCTGGACAAGTTGAACATAATTGCATCCTTCCTTTTTGCCACTGAGGAAGAAATTGAGAAATCATGCTAATGCAGAAGCATTTTGGAAGACTGATTAATGTGGTGTAACAGAGTTCGTTCTATTTTCTTCCCTTTGTCGATCTGGGTTTTCATCAGCTGTAATATTCTTTGTCTGTATGAGTTACCAAAAAGAGGGTTGTCCTCCGTCAGTATTTTTTCTTTCAGGCAAAGCCTTTTTTTCCAAGCTATTTTCTCTGCATGTTATTAGGGTAAGCCAGATCATGCCCTGCTCAGGCTTTTAGGCCTAGTAGTGTTAATTGAATCTGTAGGACCTACATTTACCTTGCTTGTCATCCCTTGCTAGGTCAGCCTTCTAAAAGTTGTATTCAAGTTTAAAAATTTAAACCTTGTCTACACTTGGGTTTTAAGCACCAATTGCCAGTAACTAGTGTAGCTGCACAGTTGCAAATCCCAAGCACAAAGAAAGAAAACCATGATTTGAACAGGCTGCACTTACACCAACTTGAAAACAAGATAAGCTCAATGGATGCAACTCATGTCTTTCCTTGTCTGCCCTTGGAGTTTGAACCACTACAGCTCAACCAGCTATTTCATGAGAACTTCAGCCCTCATTTTCAAATCTGCATGCTCAAAGTTCAGCTCCTCAATCTATATTTAGGCACCTTAACCAGGTACCTACTAGGGTGATCAGACACCAAATATGAAAAATCGGGACAGGGGGTGGCGGGTAATGGGAGCCTATATAAGAAAAAGACTCAAAAATTGGGACTGTCCCTATAAAATTGGGACATCTGGTCACCCCAGTACCTACCAAAAATACAGATTTAGGACCCTAACTTTAGACACCCAGGTTTAAAACATCTGACCTAACGCTTTGCAGATACAAACCCAAGAATAAAAAGAAAGTTGTCCATTTGTAACAGGAAAAACTAACTGAAAATAACATTTTCAAACAGTGTATCACTCTCTTTATTGTAGAGCTGACTGAATAATTCACAATGAATAACTTATTTGATGAATTTAGCTTCTTTTTCTGTTTATGAACATAAGAACCGCCCTCCTGGGTCAGACCAAAGGTCCATCTAGCCCAGTATCCTGTCTTCCGACAGTGGCCAGTGGCAGATTCCCCAGAGGGAATAAACAGAACAGGTAATCATCAAGTGATCCATCCCCTGTCGCTCATTTTCAGCTTCTGGCAAACAGAGACTAGGGACACCATTCCTGCCCATCCTGGCTAATAGCCATTGATGGACCTATCCTACATGAATTTATCTAGTTCTTTTTTGAACCCAGTTATGGTCTTGGATTTCACAACATCCTCTGGCAAGGAGTTCCACAGGTTGACTGTGCGTTGTGTGAAGAAATACTTCCTTTTATTTGTTTTAAACCTGCTGCCTATTAATTTCATTTGGTGACCCCTAGTTCTTGTGTAACGAGAAGTAATAAACAACACTTCCTTATCTACTTTCTCTACACCAGTCATGATTTTATAGACCTTAATCATATCTCCCCTTAGCCGTCTCTTTTCCAAGATGAAAAGTCCAAGTCTTATTAATCTCTCCTCATATGGAAGCTGTTCCATACCCCTAATCATTTTTGTTGCCCTTTTCTGAACCCTTTCCAATTCCAATATCTCTTTTTTGAGTTGGGGCAACCACATCTCCACGCTGTATTCAAAATGAGGGTGTACCATGGATTTATATAGAGGCAACAAAAGATTATGATTTCCGCAAATGCATTCATCATCATTTGCATTCCTTGAACAAAAATCTTTTTGAATATTACACTCAATGGCTTATGAATGTTAACTCTTCAAATTGTAAAATTTAGTTGCCATTAGTTAGATAAGTCAAATAATATTGTTTCTGTTCACAGATTGTTTTCCATGTGCATGCTTATGTATGGAAGTTAATAATGAGAATGAATATTTGTGGCTTTTTGTTTGCTTTGTTGTTTTTATTTTTATTTTTTTCCATTACTTGTCCAACTGTAACAGTTTTTCACTGATGTTTCCCTTTTAATTTATGGCATTATTTTACTGAAGGAAATGCCACATTGAAACACAGAGCTAATAAGTGACTGGCCAACAGCCTGGGCTGGATTATGACATTCTGAGGCCCAAAACCAGTGGTGGGCAACCTGTGGCCTGTCAGTATAATCCGCTGGCAGGACATGAGACAGTTTGTTTACATGACCATCCACAGGCACCGCTGTCCACAGCTCCCAGTGGACGCAGTTCACCGTTCCCAGCCAACGGGAACTGCAGAAAGCGACAGCCAGCGTGTCCTGCAGCCCGTGGCTTCCCACAGCTCCCACTGGCCAAGAACAGTGAATCACAGCTACTGGGATCTGCTGGTGGCCATGCCTGTGGACAGTTAGTGTAAACAAACTTTCTCGCAGCCCGCCAGCAGATTACCCTGACGGGCCACGTGCGGCCCATGGGCAGCAGGTTCCCCACCACTGCCCGAAGCTATGTCAAGTGTAAGAGACCCCATACCATAAACAAATGAATTTATTATTTTCACAGGAAGGACAGTGAATATATAAATGCCAAAGCTTTATATTTGCATATATACAAAGGCAAAGTTGTAAAAATAGAACAACCACCTTCATTTTCAGCAGCCCTCTCTGTTACGATGACATCATGACAAATAAATTTTAGACAAATTCTTTGAACTAATTGCATAGGTAAGTAAAGTAGAATTAAACAATACAATATAAAAAATACAAAATAAAAAATATATACAGTTAATAATACAACTTACTAGAAGAGCTCTCAGGAAATTTTTCTTCTCTGTTGGGGAATTAGTGGAATAAAATAGTGGAATTCCTTGTCTGAATACGCAATGAGACTCAGAGGATATAAGATGGCAATAGAGGATGCAAGAGGCAATAGAAGATAAAGAATGCAGATAACCCACAAGCTTAAAGCTCAACTATTAGTTATAGTGATAAGAATTACACTCAGGTAATAAGCAAACAATCAGAAAATTGTATGTGTGTTCTATTTTTCCACTAAATTCATTAGTTTTGTTTTTATAGAAGGTTATGCTTGAATTACCCAATATTGGTACTAAATTAGGAGCAGAAAGCTTGTATTGAAACCAGTAAAAAATATTTATATCACAAATAGTGAGATTTATACATCTATACAACAACAAATAATATTTTTATTAATATATATATGCCAAAACACATGTTGTTTTACCAGGATATTTCTGTGAAAGTTAGTGCTATTTTGTCTAATTTCTCACAGGAAACCGAGAGGATATATCAATTTTTTTTACACCATGAATAAGGAAAATGATCCTTCTTTTCATATGAAGAAATGAAAAAATGTTTGATGCATTTTGTTAGGGAAATACAAAGTTTGTCCAGACTATATATAAAATATATTTACAAATGTCTATTCCAATTTGATTTTTGCTACGAAACAATGAATTGTTGGGATTTTTCTTTTGCCATACTATAAAAATACAATGTATTATGCATATGATATGTGATTTATAATCTACATACAAATTTTTACATAGCATACTACCTATAATAAAATATTATCTTGTGCGCTCCAAACCCACTGTGCAAAAAATCCCAGTCGTTTTTCCTAGACAGACATCTCTCTTCACGTTTGCTTCTCTATCCTCTGTCTCCCGCAGAGCCATTAATTAATCTCGAGTAAACACCTTGGACACACAGTGACAACAAGCTATATGCGCAAAAGAGAAAAAGAATTTACCAGAAAAAAAGACTGGTAATCTCTAGACAGGCATTGAGAAAGTGAGAAAAACTAGCCTATATTCAAGCAAATATAATGAATATTATAGGCTTTAATAGCCTATAAATCATATCTGCACATAGTTTGAAATAACCTGTTCACCAAGTACTCTGAATATTTTGATATACATGTATATCTTCCGTCACTTCTCTCAAAACCCTCTAGTTATCCTTTCATCAGCACTCTCTGATATTTACTGTAAAGGTTCCCAAAACTGACAAAGGGAAGCCAACACAAATTTATCTTCCTCAAAATCCACCTGACCAAAGTCCATAATACAATCACCTGAAAACTCAATCATGTGAAGTATGGATAGCGCATGAAGTAGAAAGTGGCGTGTGCACTAAAATACACAACTGTATGTATGTACAGATCCAAAGAAAGAAAGAGCCCACTAACATAGGAATATGAGCTTGGCAGGATGGCTTCACGACACTGCTGTCTCCGACCTCACATTTTTCCTGTTTTTAACGGCACTGAGTTTTATTTAAATAAGTTATGAAGGCACGGTCAGAATTTACCAGTAGCAGCTGGCCAGCAAAACGCTGCCTTAGGAGACTGATAGCAGATTTACTCGTAGAAATACTAATTTTACGAGTGCAATTATTGTTTTTTCCTCAGCCCTGGCCTCCCGCCTGTCAATAATGAACAATTACTGAAAAGTAAGGGTATTTGTGTAGCCAGATGTGTATATTTTTTGTCATGTTTGAATGAAAATGTCTATATTTAGAGAGAATCTTCTTTTCCCATATCTCCTTCATCAACCAATTTTGATAAAATTTGAAATGGAGTCCGTTTTTTCTTTTTTTTTAGAGGCCCCTCATATTGCGAAGCCCTAAACTGTAGCTTAGTTAGTTTATATTTTAATCCAGCACTGCCAACAGCAGTGGCAAAAATGTTAGAAATGTTCAGAACATTTTGAACTAAATGAAATTTCATTAAAATGGGCTGTTTTGTCAAAGCTGAATCGGTTTCAATGATGTTTTCAGTGGGAAGGTTTTTGAGGTCCAGGGCTTTCTCGTCACCTCTGATGAGAGAGTGACCCAAATTGAAAACCTGAGCTTTTCGATCTGAAAACAGCTGTTTTGACACAATTCCATTTCGTGAAAATGTTTGAAAGTTTTTGATCTTGTTCCAACGTAGAAAAACAACAACTGAAACCTTGAAAGTTGCCATAAAATTGAATTGTTTTCTAGACAGCTCTAAAGTAAGTGTGATACTGCCTCATTCTCAGTGGATGGTTTAATGCAAACCTGTACACGTGGCATTCACAAGCCATGGAGTGTAAAAAAAAACCAAAAGGTTGTCTCTTTATTCGTTTACGGCCAGATCACAGTATCATTTTAAGAACTATCTTAAAGAAATCAACAAGCTCTGTTACTCAAATCGTTTACTAAATTGAAAATTACAAGTAAGCTTGCCTGAAGGGAAAAACCAGGCTTGCTACACTAATTTCTTCTTCTGAATCAGATGCACTTTTTCGGAATCATCTCTGGCAGCCACCGTATCCTTTTTCATAAGGACGTTTTCTTTTCCCAGGTAAAGTCACATGTTTGTTTGTTTGTCATGGAACCAAGGATACTGACAATGCATCAATAATGCTATCAAGTTGAGCCTGGCCTACCTAAGTAATATTGCCTAAATGTATATTCCTTATCCTGCTAAAGGGAAGTTTGTAATCAAGATGAAGGTATAATTAGTGACAAACAGAGGTCATACTAAAATGGAGAGAAAGAAGAATGTGCTTATGAAAAGGTTGAAACGGTGTAACAAACTGGCACTTTGCTCCTTTTAAAGATCTTCTTTGAAACTCTTGCTTCCAAGACCAAATACCTGAAAGATCTTCACATCATTACTGTGGCATGCTGCCAGAACAAAATTGAAGGAGGATAGGGTGGATGAGCCAATAAGATGGGTTTCTGGTGTATTAATTCCCTAAATCTCTTAGATCTTGCTTCCTGACGTCAAACTTTGTTTATGGATCAACTCTCACTCTTTGCTCAATTCAGACGGGGATAGAGAGAGGTTAAATGAGTCACCCGTTGTCACATGGTAGGGCAGTGATAGAGCCTTACCAGGTGTCCTGACTTGAGTCCCAACTTTACCCCCTATCCACACTCCCTACAGGTTATCAGGTAACTGACTTCACCACCAATAAGTTGGAATCAATAGAGTACCCAGGACTATGGGCAGATCAAAATTAAGCAGAAGACTCCACAGACTCTGAAGAACAGTTTCTGCTGTATAACAACTTCCATGTGTAAAAAGGATGCTTAGTCCCCAAGCCTCATATAAATCCTGAAATCAGTGGGGATATATTGTGGCATGTTAGTCAGGATCATCCTTGTTTTTTCTGACAGCAGAACTCTCTCAAGGACTCTTGCATGCCAGGACATTTGAAAGCACGGTACAGGAATGCACAGGTAGTAATGCCTTCCATAGTATGTTAGCATACTGTGGAAAGCATCTCTCCCTTCGCTATGTCCCCAGTTAGTCACTCCAAAGCTAGCAGAGCCCTGATCCTCTGACATTCACACACAATCTCTTCCACTGATTGAAAGAGGGAAATGATGCTTCTTAGGCACAATGCCCCACCCACAGACAGAGTTTTGGCGATGTGAGAAAGTCATCCACTCTTCCTTTCTCACCTCTGGAGCTAAAATCAGAGGCAATAACCTGGCCCCAAATTCACATCAATTTCTAAGTAAAGTCACCCTAGCAAGAAAACAGCTTGTTTAGAAAAGAGTTTCTTTCAAGTCAGACACACAAAGTTTAAGAGGAACAGCCGTGTTAGTTTGTATTCACAAAAAGAAAAGGAGTACTTGTGGCATCCGATGAAGTGAGCTGTAGCTCACGAAAGCTTATGCTCAAATAAATTGGTTAGTCTCTAAGGTGCCACAAGTACTCCTTTTCTTTTTACAAAGTTTAAGAATACTGTGCAGTCATTTGATTCCTCCTCTCTCCTACTTAGCTCAAACAGTTGTAAAAACCAGTGCCACAGGAATTTACTACACACAGTCGTTTGGAAACATACTTTTACCTTGGTCTAGCTAGTTTCCTGAGGGCTGCCATCCCCCTACTTCAGAACTCTGAACACAAAAATTCAACCCTTCCTTCTAATGAAAATGGGTTGTGACGTATCCTAACAAACAATTTTGGATGACAAAATGTGCAAGACTAACATAAATGAAACCTGACCTCCATATGAGACAGGAGTCTTGAATCTTTTGTCCTTAAATCATATTAGAGTTTCATTTTATAATCAAGTGGAGTCTAAAAATTCTGCATGACCCAGCTGTAATTATAGAAATCTGTGGCCAACACAGACTCCTTGGCTTCCTGATCAGTGTTCATCAGGCCCATCCAGCCTCATCTGGCTGACAAATTGATGCTTGCAGTGCAGAGGGCTGTCCTCAGACCACTTTGACAGACAGCCTGCTGTTCCACTGCTAGCCTGTACAAAAACCTCTGAAGTGCATATGCCACAGCAACAGAAGCCCCAAAATCCAATGCAGTTTAATTTGCAGCAAAGGCGTGAGCAGAATTCCTTACTACTCGAAGAAGGAAGGCCATGCGTGAGATATGAATAAAACATTAAATGCACAGCAGGTAATCAAATGACTGAAGATGTTTTGAAGGGTTTTTCTTTTTTTACTATTATTTTTGGCAGGGGGGACTGAAGTAGTCTGTCTGTTCCTAAACTTAACGTCTCTCAGTTGGAAGCACAACATGCTGCTGTCGTGCTGTAAGGCTGAATTAAACCACTTTTTACATTTTACACCAGATAACTCCTACTAAATTTAATGGGCTAAAGAAAAGTTATATCTTATTAACTTTCATATTTCCAGCTCCCTTCGACTGAAGGGAGGCTAAGAGGCTGCATTCTGCCAGTCTAAGTTCGGCTCTATACCTGAGGGGCTGATAGTATCAATAGCCATGTCCCCAGTGCACTACAGCCCCCAGTTACATTGGTGTAAATCCAGAGGAACTCCGTACTGACCTCTGGAATTACACAAGTGACTGAAAGAAGAATTTGGCCCATGTGCCTTTCAGAAGATGAGAGTGTAATGTTACCACTGATTTCACTGCAGAGTAAACCCACCCAATTTGCTAGTCATTCCTAACAATAGGATGTTCTTGTAAACGCACAGCAGACTTCAAATGCTAGAGGGTGTACATCTCACAACAGGGAGCAGAATGCATCTAGTAAAGCAATGGGCAAACAGGCAGAAGGCTGGAGTTCTGGGTTTACACACACGGTATTCATAAAATCATGGATAAAAGCTAGGAACTGGGCTGGGAATCTGAAATGGAGAGGCAAAGGGCATCTTCTTCTCATCCTATTACTTTAAAAAATGCCCTTCCCCCTTCCCTACTGCTCTCTTGTCAGTATATCTTCCTGAGCTGCCTTTAAGCCGGAGTGGCATATCTGAGTAACTTTAATTAAACTCTCCTTATGCTCATGAACTTGCTCAGGCGTCTTTTGTTTTTGGTGTTTTGTTCCCTCCAGGGCTCACCAGGAGGTCTCCCCTGACCAAAAGCTGCCACAGCTTTAATAAACACCTGCTCCTCACTACAAATTTACCAGAGCCCAAGCCAAGCTCTCCCTCTGCCTCAGCGTGGACAAGGAGGCTGTTCCTGAACATGGATCTCTCTCTGTAAGCACAACAGGGCGCGGGGCAGGGGAATCCTTGAAACAAACCAGGAAAAGAAAAATATCACGAGCCAGCCACTCCTAGGATGGAGCCATGTGTCTACTGACAACTAGTTTGAACATAAGAACAGCCGTACTGGATCAGACCCATAGCCCATCTAGCCCGGTGTCCTGTCTTCCAACAGTGTCTGGTGCTTCAGAGGCAACGAGCACAACAGACAGTCACCAAGTGATCCGCCCCCTGTCGTCCAGTCCCCGCTTCTGGCACTTGGAGGCTTAGGGACACCCAGAGCATGGGGTTGCGTCCTTGCCCATCTTGGCTAATAGCAGTTGATGGACCCATCCACCATGCACTTATCTAATTCTTTTTTGAATCCCGTTATAGTGTTGGCCTTGGCAATGAGGTTGACTGTGCCTTGCGTGAAGAAGCACTTCCTTTCAACAGCCTCTTCCTTTCCTGAAGCTCACTGAACAGCTACCAGACAACCGTAACATCCAGTCACTACTGACATGGACTGAATCTGAATGGTCTGTGGAGAGGTAAAGGCTCTGTATCACAATCCTAATACTCGTGGCTAGGTATTCCCCACTCAAACCACTGCTACAAATGATACCTTTGCTGGTTAGCCAAGGACTGAATGGAAACTGAGCCTCCTATTACTGGATACAGCCCCAGATTAGAGAGGGTTGAAGCACACCAACAGGGCATGTGAAGGCTTACACTGTCACTGGCCGTACTGTACCTGTTCTATGGATAAGGAGGGCTTTGTATTCCAGGACTATTAACTTAGCACTGTTTACAAGCATTGAAAGTTGCACACCTCCCAGCCAGATTTCATCCTCCCCTCCCCACTCCATTTCCCTGAACCTTGGCAATTTTATTTTCGATAGGTTTAATATTTTCTCTCCGAGAACAGACATTTGGCATTTTCCATGTACTAGCACAAGACACATGAGTGGGATTCAAGTGGGGGGAAATGGATCATTACAATTATAAGTGAAGTTAGATGTTTAACTGTGGCGAGTCTTACTTACATGCACAGTGTTAAACAGTTTGCTAAATGTGGAGACAGCAGGGAATTTCCCCTTTCCCTCCCAGATATAGAGGTGTGGATTGTGGAGTTTTCACCTGACTCTGAAACTCTGAGCAAATACCACCCATTAGGGTTTGGAGAGTGTATCCCATATGCTCAATTTGCTGCAATTCCAGGAGGATATAGGAATTGCTGGAGTGAATGTCTACATTTACTGTTGCTATTAACATTGTCACAAGAGAAGGCTATTTTTAATCAGGTACAATGTTCAAAAACATTTTTAAAATTTTCTTTTTTTCTTCCTCCCGTTTTTAGCAAAACAGAAGTAGAATTCTACCTTCTTTCCCCACCCCCGCCTAAAATCACCAATCAATCCAGGTGCCTAGAATAGGAAAATAAGAGATTTAACCCCCACAGCAGCATCTGCTCCTTTGGTAAACTCCCAAGTACTCTACGAGCAGAGATGTGCTGAATGGATCAGCCAAAAGATAAGCAGGAGGAAGATCAGAGGGAGTGATTCTATCTGCTGGTTTGCAAGCATCACACCACCTGTGGCCCTTCCTACTTCTATAGAAACTGCAGCTGGAGGACTGGCTGCCATGAGGAGTCCTGTAGTCTTGTTACTGGGAATACAATGATAGGGGTAATAGGCGAGGAAGCATAACATAAGACCTTAAAAAAAAAAAAAACAGAACTAACATGTCTGCAGAGCATCACATTGTCCACTCTATTCATATGATGTATTTCTTTTTTGCCTCCTGTCTTGTCGATTTAGATTGCAAACTCTTAACAGCAGGGACTGCCTCTCCCTCTATGTTTGTACATTGGGGCTCCACTCTTCGTTTGTCTCCAGGTGGTACTATAGCACAAAACAATACAAGGCTTTGTGCATAACTGTGCCAGAATTTAGGCAACAGATATGTACGTTAGTCAACCTGTGCTCTCTTCAACCCTCGACTGAACTACAAAGGCAGCTCAGGATAATCAAGCAGAGGGAAATTAAGGCCTCCCTAAACCTTGAGAGCTTCACAAAAACATATAATTCAAAAACTTATCAAGGTGGCTGCTTTTGGGTGGCTCAGAAGAATGGTAACGAGCCCTTCCCTCATTTGCATCTATCCCAGAATGATAGTGACCCACGAGCTTCACCATTATATTGATTAGCAATGACAAGAGCATATAAAATGCGTTGCAAGTCTGCATCCAGATTTTGACAGACAAGTGTGCCCATCTCCAAAAGACACCAACACATATAAAATAGCTTTGCACTCTTCTTGGCAGCATTATGAGAGACAGGAGACCAGCATCCAAAAAGCGAGTTCTCTTTTCACTCCTGTAGAAGGCCCCTTCGTATGTTTGAACGGAGGTCCTAGTGAGGCAGCACAGAGGAAGCTTCCACTGCTCCTGCTTGCAACATTCAAGTAGTTCAGGCTCAATTGCTGCTGAATTCACTTTTAAAAGCGGTTTTGGATCTTTGGATTGGGTTACCTTTTAGGTTTGCTTTGTTTTCGCTTTTAAATTGGTTCACCAATTCCTACTACTACTAAATACAGTTAAACATGCTGTCCTAGAGACGCAAAGTATCTCATTAGCAGTGTCCTCTCAAACATTACCATCTCAGATGCAAGGGGTGTACATTCAGAGTAGCTCCCGTAACTTTATTCCAAGTTTATCTTCTCCAAATAGGTATTTACACCCTGCTTATCACCACCTTATCAAGGTACCTTACTAAATCTGGAGTTCCCACACTTTTTCCATAGTTTGGACTACAATGTAATAGAGAAATTGTCTTTCAGACACCTCCTACTCCATTCATGCATACACTATCTCCTGTGGCAACTATGGCTAATGCTTGAATGGAAGAGTAATACAGTAACTCCTCACTTAACGTCCTCCCACTTAACGTTGTTTCAAAGTTATGTCGCTGCTCAATTAGGGAACATGCTTGTTTAAAGTTGTGCAATGCTCCCAAATAACGTCATTTGGCTGCCTGCTCTGTACACTGCATGTAAGATTTTATGAAAGAGCAGCGACTTTACAAGGGAGTATTGCACGAGTTCCTCTTCTCTGCCTCCTCCCCCTCCCTCCCAGCACTTCCCCCACTGACAAACAGCTGTTTGGCGGCGCTTAGGACTTTCTGGGGGCGGGGAAGGAGCAGGCGTGCTCCGGAGAGGAGGTGTAGCAGGGGTGGGAAGAGGTGGGCCTGGAGTGGAGCGGAGCGGCGACGGGAAGAGGCGGGCCTGGAGCATCCCCCAGCAAAATCGGCACCTGTTCTTCTTCAGGTAAGCTGCCACTGCTGCTGCGAAGGTCCTTTCTAGCGTCCTTGCCTGCAGCAGGCTGTGGGGTAAGCCAGGGGCACTTCCCAACCACAGTACAGTACTGTACAGTATATACTGCCTTTTGTCTGCCCCCCAAAAATTTCCTTGGAACCTAACCCCCTGCATTTACATTAAATCTTATGGGAAAATTGGATTCATTTAACATCGTTTCACTGAAAGTTGCATTTTTCAGGAACATAACTACAACGTTAAGGGAGGAGTTACTGTACTCAGAAAATATTTAATGTGTTTTTAGCTGTTTTCTAATGAGATTAAAGCAGCTGGAAACAAGAACCAGCACCATGGGACCAGCCAGCTCTCCACAGACCACCACTCACCTCAGTTTGGAAACCACTAACATATCATAGAGACCCTGAAGCAAAATCCATTGAACTTAATCTGACTCCAGTGGTCTTTGGATTGTGCCCATGTACAGTACAGTTTGAATACAGACTCTGAAATTCTCTCCCCCCTTTCCCTGCAACTTAAATTACTCCATGTGAGAGGACTCTGCATTTGAAGTAAAAAATGAGTTACTTTGTAGGGGTCCACCCATGTAAGTAATTTATAGGATACCATGGTTCTTTGGAGAGTTGTTAGGCTCCCTCAGGTGCGAGTCTTGTCGAATTCCCCCCCAGCTGTTTTTTCTCCACTCTAACATTTTAGCTCTTCCTAAGGACAGCATCTGCCTCACAGGTCTATGACTGGCAGAGCAAGCAGGACAGAAAGTCTACCCAGTTTATTATCATGTGGATGGCAAGGAACATGTTCCAATAAGGAATTACTGGTGATACCATGTATGGATTCACAGTAGCTCACAGAGCTATACATGTGCCAGTATTTGAGTTTATTTCTCACCTGATGGAAATGGTATGGTTATCAATCCTTTGGGTGCTAAGCCTACCTAGAGGCAGATTTAGGTAAAAATGTATTTCATGAGATCATTATGACTTCGGGAGGAATAGTCAAGTGCAGGAAGAGGCTGTCTAGTCAGAAGACCCCCTACTTACCTCCCCACTCCCAGAGCAGAGCTTGCAGGAAAACAGCATCAGGCTGAATGACTCTGTGCCCAGGATCCCATCCCTTTTCGATAACCAGGCCAGATACCAAAGTTGCCATTCTCCAGAAATGCTTACAGACAAATTGCTGCCACTGCATTTCTTGAGCAATAAGCAATGCAATGCAGAAAGCAGGCAGAGTTGCATGTATACCGACCATTGTTATATGCCAAGAGACCTGTGTTTTCCTGGCCCAGCTGACGGTCTCCAAGCCCTTGGTGTCACACCAAACTAGGTCCCTCCTGAAACCTGACCTCCTTTCTCCAGTTCCACTCATCATACTACAAAGACGACCAGGCAGCCAGATGCAAAAGTCCCCACCGTTGTGAAGAAGATGGGAAGAAAAGAGTTGAAGTGGGATGGGAAAAGGGGAGTGGAACAACTCAGGAAATGAGGACTGGAAAGAGACAGACTCACTTTGAGGACTTAGAGAAACATGTTGTAAACAGGCAGAATGCCCACGCCATTCCCACACTCAATACGATATTGTCCAGACTCATATTCCCTTTTGGGGTTTGCCTTTATTTTTAAAGGAAGTAACCAATCCCCAAAGCTGCACTGCACTTACAAACGTTAAAGCCTCAGCCTCAGATAACTAGTGTCAGGGCTTTTCTCGGCCAAACTTTCAGTCCTCCCTCTAGCTCTCTCCTTCCTCAGAGGGACTCTCAGTCTTTTATAATGGTGAGATGGAGCCAAGACACACACCTGGTCTGGATGCTAGGGTGAGTCAAGCTCTGTATCTCTCAATTGTGTCTTACAGTCTGAAACTGTTCACAGAGGCAACACAAACATTTTTGCCTACGGCCCCAACATAGCTAAGGCCATTTGTGGCCATACTAAGCTTTTGTTACTTCCTAAGCCCATGGTGAGATCACTTCTCTTCCAACTGAAAATAAATTAGTGACATATAATTATTTATGAAATATAATAAAGAAGATGACCATGACCATCATCTGATTACATTAAAATGGATTAGATTCCAAACAGAGCTTTTCCTGGGTATATACAGGAAGTTTATAAAAACAGGGCTATTCAAAAATGCATCTGCTTTTAATTTAACTGTTGCCCAACTCAAAGTAAAAGGATAATGCAGAATAGCACACTTTAATATTTTGTGTTACAAGTGTGCAATATTTATAGGCAATAGATTGTTTCATTGGTTTCTCCGCCTAACCGTGCACTTTGGAGGCCCCTCAGAGGAACATTCTGACCAGTTTTGGCATAATTGTCTTCACCACTGAAGGTCTTCAGTGGCTGAAGTAAGCGCAAAGTGGTTTTTGTTTACTGAATTAAGCACAATGTATACTTCAATTAACCAAACTATTTACCAGGAGTTCAGTGGATATGAATACCTTTCAGGACAATTTAAATACAGATGGCCAAATTCGGAGGGGTGCATGCAAATTTCAACAATGTCTGCATGGATGTAACTGAGAATTTAGCCCAACTATTTGCTGTCTGTGGGCCTGCTCCAAAGATCATTGAAGTCAACAGAAAGACTCCCTTTGACTTCCATGGGCTTTGGATCAGGCTCTGGATGTCAGATCATTAACATCTGTGTCATTCATTGAAACTTCTGAAACACTTTCTTGTTACATTGAGAAGGAATCTTCTGATTTGATTAGCTACTCAAGATATTCTAGAAATCAGACTTTTTCTTCAAATGATGTATTTTTAGTTCTTTTAATAAACATGCTGTTTGGAAAGTGCATTCAATTATAACTATCCTTTCCCTTAAAATTAAAAACTTTATATTTATAAATGAAATGTTCTATCATTACTATTTTTAAAGGGATGGACCCAGGGCTTGGCTAGAATACAGTAGCCCTGATTTTCAGAAGTGCTGAACACACAGTACCTACTGGGAGCTGCAGTTGCTTGGCACATCTGAAAATCAAGCCCATTAGGTTACAGATCAGACACTAGCACTATCAGATAGAACGATGGAAAACTTTTCATCATCATAATACTACTACTATTCATTTCAACAGCATTTTCCACTGGAGGATCTCAATGTGCTTTACAAACATTGCGGCCAACATTTTCAAAAGCAATCACTGATTTGGAGTGCCTCAATTTTCTGTTTCCTATTGTGAGAGACCCTGAGCGTTCTGCTGATCACCCTGTGGTCACTCATGTTGAACAGCCAAAAATTGATGTAATGGTCATGTTGACAGATTTTGGGCCTCAACTGATTTCAGCCTCACACTGTACTGTTCCAAGATAGGTATGATCATCATCCCAATTTCACAAATGAAACAACTGAGGTACTGAAACATTTCATTTCCCCCCCTCACCCCCTGCACTTATGTTGACAGAGCTCTCCCTGAATTGGCCCCTATGGTATGCCTGCACAGCCCATGCGTGGCAGGCAGCAAGCCTCCAGCCCCAGGTCGGCTCACGGGGCTTGCACTAAAAATAGCTGTGTACTCCAATTCACCTGTTCTAGATCACACAACAGAGGGCCTGATTTTCCCTTGCCTTGCACATTGTCATTTTTACCTGTACAAAATGAGTGTGTGCTGTGGGCAAAAGAGAAGGGATATGAATTCTCACAAACTGAAATTAAGGGGGAAAAGTATCTGCACGAGTTCCGAGCAGTTCTACTTACAAGGGAGCCTAGCGATCTCATTCCATTGATAAGAAAACCTCCAGTGCACCTTGCCAAGGACGTGTCAAAGTTCACCTCACTCCCTAACCCTAACCCTACGGCTGGCTATTCATGAAGTGGCACAGACAGTTGTCAAAAGGACTCTGCATGAGCAATCATGTAAGAGAGAACACGAGAAAAACAGGGATCAAACAGCGACTTAGCCCTGGTCTACACTGGGGGTGGGGGGGGGAGGGGAAATCGATCTAAGTTACACAACTTCAGCTACATGAATAATGTAGCTGGAAGTCGACTTACCATGGTGTCTTCACCGCAGTGAGTCAACTGCTGCCGCTCCCCTGTCAACTCTGCCTCTCACGGCGGTGGAGTACAGGAGTCAACGGGAGAGCGCTCGGGGGTCAATTTATCGCGTCTAAACTAGACGCGATAAATTGATCCCCACTGGATTAATCGCTGCCTGCCGATCCGGCGGGTAGTGTAGACATAGAATGAAGGGCGGGGGGGGGAGGGGGAAATCAATGGACCCCTTCTGCATTTGGATAAAGGTTAGACATAATATGAAGAAGCCTCAATTCCCAGAATATTTGATAGACCCAGGCAGAGCAAATGAATGAAATTACATATTATTCTGGTTGCACACCCTTTCTACCAAATTCTCCAGATATCAAACTCATGCATTTTGCAAATAACATATCCTACTGGACTCTTTCTGTAGTTTTCAGAGTAGCAGCCGTGTTAGTCTGTATTCGCAAAAAGAAAAGGAGTACTTGTGGCACCTTAGAGACTAACCAATTTATCTGAGCATAAGCTGTAGCTCACAAAAGCTTATGCTCAAATAAATTGGTTAGTCTCTAAGGTGCCACAAGTCCTCCTTTTCTTTCTGTACAGTGTTTCCTCACTTATTGCTTCATTTTGTGAAGCCAAACCTCTGATCAACAACTAGATTAACAAAACACACACTGAAAAGTATAATTTATTCCTACACTTGAACAATAGTGACATTTCACATGTGTTCGTAATTCTGATCAGCTCAGAAGGTTAACAGAGCAGTTATATTCCCCCAGGCTATTCATATCGTTAATGGATTCTTTATTAAATCTATAAGCCAATGCAGGATGGGTTGCAGATATTTAAACAGTAAAAACTAATTAAACTAACTGCAACTACTGCCTTTGAAGTTTTAGTAGTTGGTAGCAATTTCCATTCATCTATTTTTATGTGTGAATTGGAAACATTTGTGAAACTCAGCTTTCTTCTGTCATGGAAATTAAGGACAGTATTTGAAAATACAGAATCATCAGAAATCCTACAACAAGTAAATGTCACTAGTTTAATCACTTTACTTTGATAATTCTGCCCTGGCAGGGCAAGAATGAGATGACAGCTTCTCCCCCATTTCTCAATACGATTGTTTGTTGAAAGAGTTCTTTCTCTGAGAAGTTTCTCTGTAAAAAAGAGGTATGTTTATTGTCTCTCTGGCTGCTGTTACACTCAGTGCTTGGGGCAAAAGTTCCCCAATGCAGCTCTACCAACAGTAGCAACTGTGGAGGCTCTAGTGTTAACATAGTTCCCAAAGCCTGCTGACATTGTGTCCTCTAGCTTTGATCAAAACAGGTCTATATGACTAGGGGTTAAAAGTGCTAGTGGGTTTAAATCCTTATTTATATTAGGGCCTTAACCGTGTTACCACTGACGGAATAGCACTGGTGTTGAAGACCGTCTAAATTTTTTTGCCAGAATAATCTAGTAGAGAAAGGCCTCAATGGATTTCCAGATCCAGTTTGCTCAGTCGCCAAGTGAAAAAATGTTGCAATCTGGAAGTCATGCTGTCCTGCCACCTTCATTATCACAAGCAATTAAGATTCTGCAGGCCAAATTCTCCCCCCCCTCCCCTCACACTTCCCCTACTCATTTTAGTGTAGGTTTCAGAGTAGCAGCCGTGTTAGTCTGTATTCACAAAAAGAAAAGGAGTACTTGTGGCACCTTAGAGACTAACCAATTTATTTATGTAGGCACTTACAGAGTTAGGTTGACATAAGCTGCCTTGTGTTGACCTAACTTTGCAGTGTAGACCAGGCCACATTAAGTTGTGTAGGGCATTCCAGTGCGGCTGTTCACACCTGGGCGAGGCTAACCTGGGTGCACAGACATAGCCCTGGTCTACACTAGGACTTTAGATCGAATTTAGCAGCGTTAAATCGATGTAAACCTGCACCCGTCCACACGATGAAGCCCTTTTTTTCGACTTAAAGGGCTCTTAAAATCTATTTCCTTACTCGACCCCTGACAAGTGGATTAGCGCTTAAATCGGCCTTGCCGGGTCAAATTTGGGGTACCGTGGACACAATTCGATGGTATTGGCCTCCGGGAGCTATCCCAGAGTGCTCCACTGTGACCGCTCTGGACAGCACTCTCAACTCAGATGCACTGGTCAGGTAGACAGGAAAAGAACTGCGAACTTTTGAATCTCATTTCCTGTTTGGCCAGCGTGGCAAGCTGCAGGTGACCATGCAGAGCTCATCAGCAGAGGTGACCATGCAGAGCTCATCAGCAGAGGTGACCATGATGGAGTCCCAGAATCGCAAAAGAGCTCCAGCATGGACTGAACGGGAGGTACGGGATCTGATCGCTGTATGGGGAGAGGAATCCATGCTATGAGAACTACGTTCCAGTTTTCGAAATGCCAAAACCTTTGTGAAAATCTCCCAGGGCATGCAGGTCAGAGGCCATAACAGGGACCCGAAGCAGTGCCGCGTGAAACTGAAGGAGCTGAGGCAAGCCTACCAGAAAACCAGAGAGGCGAACAGCCGCTCCGGGTCAGAGCCCCAAACATGCCGCTTCTATGATGAGCTGCTTGCCATTTTAAGGGGGTTCAGCCACCACTACCCCAGCCGTGTTGTTTGACTCCTTCAATGGAGATGGAGGCAACACGGAAGCAGGTTTTGGGGACGAAGAAGATGATGAGGAGGAGGAGGTTGTAGATAGCTCACAGCAAGCAAGCGAGCGGAGAAACCGGTTTTCCCGACAGCCAGAAACTGTTTCTCACCCTGGACCTGGAGCCAGTACCTCCCGAACCCACCCAAGGCTGCCTCCTGGACCCGGCAGGCGGAGAAGGGACCTCCAGTGAGTGTACCTTTTAAAATACTGTACGTGGTTTAAAAGCAAGCATGTGAAAGGATTAATTTGCCCTGGCATTCACGGCTCTCCTGGATGTACTCCCAGAGCCTTTGCAAAAGGTTTCTGGGGAGGGCAGCCTTATTGCGTCCTCCATGGTAGGACACTTTACCACTCCAGGCCAGTAACACGTACTCGGGAATCATTGTAGAACAAAGCATTGCAGTGTATGTTTGCTGGCATTCAAACAACATCCGTTCTTTATCTCTCTGTGTTATCCTCAGGAGAGTGAGATATCATTCATGGTCACCTGGTTGAAATAGGGTGCTTTTCTTCAGGGGACACTCAGAGGTGCCCGTTCCTGCTGGGCTGTTTGCCTGTGGCTAAACAGAAATATTCCCCGCTGTTAGCCACGGGGAGGGGGGAGGGTTGAGGGGACAGCCACATGGTGGGGGGAGGCAAAATGCGACCTTGTAACGAAAGCACATGTGCTATGTATGTAACGTTAACAGCAAGGTTAACCTGAAAGAGCGTAGCCACTGTTTTATAAAATGTGTCTTTTTAAATACCGCTGTCCCTTTTTTTTTCCTCCACCAGCTGCATGTGTTTCAATGATCACAGGATCTTCTCCTTCCCAGAGGCTAGTGAAGATTAGAAAGAAAAAAAACGCGCTCGTGATGAAATGTTCTCTGAGCTCATGCTGTCCTCCCACACTGACAGAGCACGGACGAATGCGTGGAGGCAAATAATGTCAGAGTGCAGGAAAGCACAAAATGACCGGGAGGAGAGGTGGAGGGCTGAGGAGAGTAAGTGGCGGGCTGAAAACAGGGCTGAAGCTCAAATGTGGCGGCAGCGTGATGAGAGGAGGCAGGATCCAATGCTGAGGCTGCTGGAGGATCAAACCAGTATGCTCCAGTGTATGGCTGAGCTGCAGCAAAGGCAGCTGGAGCACAGACTGCCACTACAGCCCCTGTGTAACCAACCGCCCTCCTCCCCAAATTCCATAGCCTCCTCACCCAGACGCCCAAGAACGTGGTGCGGGGGCCTCCGGCCAACCAGCCACTCCACCACAGAGGACTGCCCAAAAAACAGAAGGCTGGCATTCAATAGTTTAAAGTTGTAAACTTCTAAAGTGCTGTGTGGCATTTTCCTTCCCTCCTCCACCACCCCTCCTCGGCTACCTTGGTAGTCATCCCCCTATTTGTGTGATGAATGAATAAAGAATGCATGAATGTGAAGAACCATGACTTTATTGCCTCTGCAAGCGGTGATAGAAGGGAGGAGGGGAGGGTGGTTAGCTTACAGGGAAGTAGAGTGAACCAAGGGGCGGGGGGTTTCATCAAGGAGAAACAGAACAGAACTTTCACACCGAAGCCTGGCCAGTCATGAAACTGGTTTTCAAAGCTTCTCTGATGCGTACCGCGCCCTCCTGTGCTCTTCTAACCACCCTGGTGTCTGGCTGCACGTAACCAGCAGCCAGGCGATTTGCCTCAACCTCCCACCCCGCCATAAACGTCTCCCCCTTACTCTCACAGATATTGTGGAGCGCACAACAAGCAGTAATAACACTGGGAATATTGGGTTTCGCTGAGGTCTAAGCGAGTCAGTAAACTGCGCCAGCGCGCCTTTAAACGTCCAAATGCACATTCTACCACCATTCTGCACTTGCTCAGCCTGTAGTTGAACAGCTCCTGACTACTGTCCAGGCTGCCTGTGTATGGCTTCATGAGCCATGGCATTAAGGGGTAGGCTGGGTCCCCAAGGATAACTTTTGGCATTTCAACATCCCCAACAGTTATTTTCTTGTCTGGGAATAAAGTCCCTTCCTGCAGCTTTTGAAACAGACCAGAGTTCCTGAAGATGTGAGCGTCATGTACCTTTCCCAGCCATCCCACGTTGATGTTGGTGAAACGTCCCTTGTGATCCACCAGAGCTTGCAGCACTATTGAAAAGTACCCCTTGCGGTTTATGTACTCGCCGGCTTGGTGCTCCGGTGCCAAGATAGGGATATGGGTTCCGTCTATGGCTCCACCACAGTTAGGGAATCCCATTGCAGCAAAGCCATCCACTATGACCTGCACATTTCCCAAGGTCACTATCCTTGGGAACAGCAGATCTTTGATTGCGTGGGCTACTTGCATCACAGCAGCCCCCACAGTAGATTTACCCACTCCAAATTGATTCCCAACTGACCGGTAGCTGTCTGGCATTGCAAGCTTCCACAGGGCTATCGCCACTCGCTTCTCAACTGTGAGGGCTGTTCTCATCTTGGTATTCATGCGCTTCAGGGCAGGGGAAAGCAAGTTCCATGAAAGTGCCCTTACGCATGCGAAAGTTTCGCAGCCACTGGGAATCGTCCCAGACCTGCAACGCTATGCGGTCCCACCAGCCTGTGCTTGTTTCCCGAGCCCAGAATCGGCGTTCCACAGCATGAACCTGCCCCATTAGCACCACGATGCATGCATTGGCAGTGCCCATGCTTTCAGAGAAATCTGTGTCCATGTCCTGATCACTCATGTGACCGTGCCTCCTCGCCCGGTATCGCTCTGCCAGGTTCTGATGCTGCGTATACTGCTGGATAATGCGTGTGGTGTTTAATGTGCTCCTAATTGCCAAAGTGAGCTGAGCGGCCTCCATGCTTGCCTTGGTATGGCATCCGCACAGAAAAAAGGAGCGGAACGATTGTCTGCTGTTGCTCTGACGGAGGGAGGGGCGACTGACGACATGGCTTACAGGGTTGGCTTACAGGGAATTAAAATCAACAAAGGGGGTGGCTTTACATCAATGAGTATTTCAGGCAGGACTTCACGGAGGGTTCCAATAAGAAATGGTGCACCTAAGTAAATTGTTCTTATTGGAACAAGCAGGTTGGTCTGGCCTCTGATTGATACATGGCTAGATTTACCTCGCTGCGCTTTCTCTGTGAGTGACTGCAGTGTGACCTAGAGGAATGAGTCCCCTAGACGGGGGAGGGGGGGAAGCAAATGAGTACAAAACAAATCTGGTCTATTTCTTGTTTTGATCCACTCCATCTATCTTTTACATCTTTGGCTGGCAGCAGACGGTGCAGAAGGACTGCAAGCCATCCACATCTCATGGCTGCTGAGCAGAAGATGGTGCAGTAGAACTGCTAACGATCCTCATGTCTTGCCTGCCTGGCAGAAGATGGTACAGTAGGACTGCTAGCAATCCATATTGCCTGTCTGCTCACCATAAGATGGTTCAATAGGACTGATTGCAGGACTAAAGAGAATGACCTGGTCAGGTCACTTCTAATGTAGTCCCTGCACCCATGTGTGGCCAGGCGCTCCTGGCCGATGTGGCCAGGAGCACCTCGGACATGACGATGATGGCTACCAGTCCTACTGCACCGTCTGCTGTCACAAGGCAAGGGGTTGCTGCTGCTGTGTAGCAATGCAGTACCACGTCTGCCAGCACCCAGGAGACATACGGCGACGGTTACCTGAGCGGGCTCCATGCTTGCCGTGGTATGGCGTCTGCACAGGTAACTCAAGAAAAAAGGCGCAAAACGATTGTCTGCTGCTGCTTTCACGGAGGGAGGGAGGGAACGGAGGCCTGACGATATGTACCCAGAACCACCCGCGACAATGTTTTAGCCCCATCAGGCATTGGGATCTCAACCCAGAATTACAATGGGCAGCGGAGACTGCGGGACCGGTGGGATAGCAACGCACAGTGCAACACTCCGGAAGTCGACTCTAGCCTCGGTAGTGTGGAAGCGCTCCGCCGAGTTAATGCACTTAGAGCATTTTCTGTGGGGACACGCACACTCGAATATATAAAACCGATTTCTAAAAAACCAACTTCTATAAATTCGACCTAATTTTGTAGTGTAGACATAGCCCTGGTCCTCAGTACCTATGGGTAACTCTATGGTTAAGACAGACCCTGAGATATGAATTCAAAGAGCATAAGGGCCAGTGTTATGCACCAAACATCAGATGCTTTAAATGTAAGGTGATCAAAGCAAGGTAAAAAACTGGCAAAAGAGAAACAAAGACTAAACAGAAGTGACTAAATTTATAACATTACAGTATTATTGCCCTAAGAACTCTGGTGAAAGGTCAACAATGGGAACAAATGCTTTGCTACTGAAATTTTTGCTACCCATCTTTCCCCATGGTAAATGATCACTCCTTCCTTACATAAATATGGGCCCTGCTCTGCCATCTGAGCATCTTGAGCATAAAACTTGTGGAGATTCTCTTTTCCAGCTCTTGACAGGTAGTCTAAGAAACAGAACTCAACTGTCCATCTGGAGGAGAGTGAAGTGAAACCTCAGCTCCTCCTTTCAAACGCCAAGTAGAATTCTCCACATGGCAACAATAAAATAATGTTCTTAGATCCTAAGGTGAATAAAAAGTTTCCCCTTTAGTTAAAAATAAAGGAATCTATTTCTTTATTCAGGAAGAAGCAGAGAGATTTAGCACTCTGAAGTGAATTTTAAGAGGAAAAGGCAGGGTAATCCCATCACCCACCCCCTAAAACATCTTATCCAAAAGGAATCAGCAAGACTTCTTTATTACAAAACTATCACAGCTCTTCCAATATGAAGGGTTTTTTTTAATTGATATTTGTTAGATCCAGAGGCACTAGAGTCTGGAATCAGTCAAGAGAGCCACATAAAAGGAAGAAGAATAGCTATAGAAGCATGAAAGAGATTTGCTGGCTAGATCAGAAAGGAAAAGAAACAAACACTCTCCCAGGTACAGCAAGTACAATTTCTCATTTACCTTTACTTCTCTTCTTTATTTTCTCTTTCCCCCCCTGATTTCATGGCATCCATCCCACAATAGAGCAGTCTAATTAGAAAGGGGATACTTCATCCTCTCCGTAACCTCATCAGACAAAAGCCATGGAAAAATATGGGGATTTGACTATAACAAGAATTAAGATAAGCTTAAGTAGAGTGCATGAATGCCGGCACTGTGCCCAATGCTCTTGAAGCATTTTCAGAATGCCAGCGCAATGTACTTTTCAGCTGGCGCTAGGCCGAACACTCTTCAGGGACATTTGGAAGGTAGCCTGAAGCCCAGGAACCTGACGGATTTGTAGCTTTCTATAGACTCGCCTGCTTATTTGACTGTCTGTATTTGTCTGAAGTGTCTTAACCAAAGACCTTGACGAAAACATATTCCATTCTAAGATCCCAACCCTGAAAAGGGGCTCACGCCGGCCAACCCTTTTGTTCACGAGTGTTCTGTAGGGTCGGGGCCCAAGATGCATTCTGGAAAGTTTTAGGAAGAACTCACAAGGGTTCTTCAACTGTTTTCCAACAATGTCACAGTAAAAAAAAAAAAAACCTAAATAAAGGACAATTTGCACTACTTTTTATTATATTATAACAATTTGTATAGTCGTAATATGCACTATCTAGCCATCTGCTAATACCAGATATCAAGATTCTGGGTATGGCATCGTGCTTATACTTGACTGAGACTTAAAGCTTCAAATATCTTGATAACATGCAAAAGCAACAGAGGGGAAAAAACCAACTGCTGAAATAAAATAAAACTAAGTACAGCATCCTGTTGCCCCATTGAAATCAATGGGAGTTTGGGGTCTTTACTAGAACACTCTTATAAACTGAAGGGAGAAGCTCTGATGAGTACTTGTTAGTCAGATAACGTACTTTACGCTTACACAGCATCTGATTTCTGATGATCTCTAAGCACTTAGCAAACATTAAGGACCCAATCATAAGCCACATACCATGCTTGTACAGGAAAGTAATGGGGTATTAGGTATTTCCTAGCTCCCCTGCACTGGCGCAGAGAGAGAGAGTGTGTGTGTGTGTAAAGCATACTCACCCTCTTGTGTGGTGGCCACAACAACCCTCCCTTGTCCTCCCGCAACACGAAACCAAGGGGGAAGTGAGGAGTGCCAGAAAAAGAACTGGCTCAGATCACTTCCCCTACTTTGGGGCAGAGACCAAACTGTAATTGAGGTCCTCTCTATACATGGAGTTATTCCTGATTATCTCCACAAGTGAACATACTCAATCCAGAATAAAAGAGTGTCCATACATGGGGTTATTCTGGAATACCAACTGTGCTTTAAGTTTACACCCTATCTTAAACTATATTAACTTTCAAGTGTAGACAAGCCTTGGATCTCAAGTCAGTCTCTGCTGAGCTCCTGGAGCAGCACAACTATGGGCCTAGGTCACACTGCCAGATGCCCATCCAGCCCTAGCAAATCAAGCCTCAACACCTGAAAGAGATAGGTGCTAGTATCCTCATTTTACTGATGGGGAAACTGAGGCACAGCAGGATGTCTGTAGTGACAGAATTGGGAATAGACCCTCAGATTTCCTGACTCCCAATCATGCATGTCAACCACAAGACCTATCTTTCCTGTTATCACAACAAACCTATGTTATGTCCAGGCTGGGCAGTTTCTGAAGAATTCCATTAAAGTTTTATGTTACTGTTTTATGCAGTAACACATGGTTATATTAAACCTGGGTTATGTGTGCACTGAATCAGATTACAGATGAGGAGCATCATTTAACTGACGGCTGACAATTCACAGTAGAAATTCAGGCTTCTCACCTAAAATATTAGCACTCTCATACGAGATCCCTGACAACAGCATAGTTTAAAATATTGGACAAAATCCTGGCCCCATTGAATCAATGGGAGATTCACCATTGACTTCAGTGGGGCTGGGATTTCACCCAATGCGTATTGATAGCATAGCATGGTACGAGCTTTAAAGACCGGCCACAACATAGACATTCCCAAATAGGTAGAAATTTGGAAATATTAAAAACATGATGTGGCTATGCAGTCTACCCCTTAAAGGCAGCAACACCTGGTGGTCTGCACATCCTGCCACGTGGCATGGCCTTTACATAGGACCTTTCAAACTCTTAAAGACCTAAGGGGGATATGGATGGAAAGGAAATGGCTCCAGGAATGAATGGTGTGTGGGAGAAAATTCTGTTACTGTTTCTTTAAAGGCGCAGGTGCCGCCTTGCCAAGGGGGTGGGGCCAGGCTCTCCTCTCCCCCAACCAATCAGGAATGAGCTGAGAAGGAGACCAGCATAAATTCGTCTCCTCTCTCATAGCAGAGGAGACAGAAGCAGGCTGCCAAACCCTCTGATCCTGAGGATTAAGTGGGCCCAACTGAGGTAGTAGCTGGCTAAGGCTGTACAGCAAGCTAAATTACAACCCTGCTCCCGGAGGAGAGCTGGGGCTCCTGCTGATTTAAAAAGGACAATAATTACCTGAATTACACAGCTCCAGGAGCAGGCTGGGGCTCCTGTTGTAAGCCGAGACAGAGTGACTGAGAGGACACCCTAAGGGGACTGGAAACAAGGCCCAGCGGGCAGGCCTTCAGAGAAACCCAGAAAGCCAGAAGAATCTTTTATCTCAGATTTTTGTTATGGACTTATTTTGCACAAGATTTTATAATAAACCAGCCCCAAGAAGGATACTGTTGAGTCAGGAGGACCTGAAATGGAGTTACTGGGTTCCTGAGAGGGGAAAATGAAGCAGGGAATGCCTGGAACGCCACTCTTAGCCGGTAGAAGGCACTCTAGGGCAGTCACATCCTGTGACACTTTGCATAAATAGTTATTTTAATATTCCTTTAGACTAAGCTAAGCATTGACATCTCTCACAATTTTATCATGAGCCTTGCAATATATGGTGTTTTTCTTTAAACCCCAGCTCCTGAGGTCAGGTGATTATGTGAGAATTTCAGTTTTCCTTAAAAAAAATAGTTTTTAGCCCTCACGGTTGCAGAGAGCAGCTTGAAAATGTGAACCCTCAAGGCTCAAAAACCAGAAGGCAATAAAAAGAACTCACAATTTAGGTTTAAAAAATTCATGAGTTTTTCTTGGGGGAGGGTAACAAGGGGGGGAAATCTGATTAATGATGTTTGAACACTTGGGGTTGGCAATACTGTAAAAGTGAGAGGAAACTTTCAAAGAAATGAACGCCTAAATGTATAAAATAAAAAGGAAGGAGTTAGCCTCTCTTTCAATAAAATGTACTAAAGACTGTTTTTAACATTGTCCTTTTAAGAACATACACTACATCTCAAACAACTCCCCTAATAAAGAGGTCTAAATGACTTTTTTTACAAATGCAGCCCAAAACCTAGATTAGTGTTTCATTTCATGCGGAATCCAGTTCGCACTTATGTTAAACTTTATGCCTCTGTGCATTGTGACAGGGTTGGGCCAGATGGCTTTAGGAAAGTAACAGAAGCCAGATATATTAGCTCCAGGCTAAGTAGGTCCCCTTTCCCTGGGTAAGGTAACAGGGGCGGTTCCAGAACAATCAGGAACCTTCTGGAGACCATTAAGACAGGCTGATTAGAACACCTGCAGCAAATCAAGAAGCTGCTAGAATCAATTAAGGCAGGCTAATCAGGGCACCTGGGTTTTAAAAAGGAGCTCACTTCAGCTTGTGGTGTGCATGTGAGGAGCTGGGAGCAAGAGGCACTGGGAGCTGAGAGTGAGAACGCGGACTGTTGGAGGACTGAGGTGTACAAGCATTATCAGACACCAGGAGGAAGGTCCTATAGTGAGGATAAAGAAGGTGTTGGGAGGAGGCCATGGGGAAGTAGCCCAGGCAGTTGTAGCTGTCACACAGCTGTTCCAGGAGGCACTCTAGACAGCTGTAGTCCACAGGGCCCTGGGCTGGAACCCGGAGTAGAGGGCGGGCCCGGGTTCCCCCCAAATCCTCCTAACTCCTGGTCAGACACAGGAATTCAGAAAAACGGCCAAGCTGAGGAGTGAAGCTCCAAGGTGAGCAAATCCGCCAATAAGCTCAAGACCCACCAAGGTAGAGCAGGAACTTTGTCACAGCATGTATCACAGTTACTCAAGAGGTCAGAAAAGTCAAAATATTATTAGATATCTCTTGCTGCATGTTCTTCTGGGCATTAAAGTACAGATATCCTAATAATGGGGCTGTTAAAAAGCGGTATGCCTGTTCTTAGAAGATCAAATTTTATACTTTCTTTGGACGGATTTTTGGTGTGTTTGACAAAATGGAATATTTAATCATTAAGAAATGATACCACACTCTTTTAATGCACAATCCAGCTACAAGATCCACTACCATGGACCTATGAGGAGTCCCATTGATTGACTTCAACCCATTAACTACAAACAGTAAACACCTCAGGCTAAAAAACCTGGAGCTTCCCTGCAGTCTTTGGTGTGGGAAAATTATTTGCTGGCCATTTTTCCTCCTCCTGAGACTCCACCACAGAACAAACTATTAGAAAACCAAATAAGCTGCTACACATGAAATCAGCTACAAAATTCTTACAGCACATGGGATGTATGCTGGAGACCCAGTAACAGGACACAGCCATGCCACACTGTGAATGCTCAGAATGTCATCCACACCCTGAATACCAAAGGACCTTGAGTGCTTTCTTCCACCACCCCTCCCTCAAAAGCACAAATATCAAAAATATCACAATCGGGATTTTTTGCAAAGCTAACAAAATTTAAAGGCCATGAATCACGTAACTTCACTTAACTTGGTTTACTGGAGTGTAGCTCAATCTGCAATGACAGGCCAGTGGAAGAAGGTAGTCTTTGGAACAAACCCCTGAATTTGGGAGGGGGTGTGTGTGAAAATAATGGGCTTTGGCTCCAGCACAAAGCATCTTAAGCATCAGCTTTCTAATTAGTGTCAGTAGACACTTGATAGTGCTCTCTATTTTACTGGGCAACCATTGTTAGGTTCCCCTCACATCAGACTACTTCTTCAGTTGAAAGAAAAGGAGTACTTGAAGTGAGCTGTAGCTCACGAAAGCTCATGCTCAAATAAATTGGTTAGTCTCTAAGGTGCCACAAGTACTCCTTTTCTTTTTGCGAATACAGACTAACACGGCTGTTCCTCTGAAACCGTTCTTCAGTTGAGTGATGCAATTTAAAAAAAAAAAAAAAAAAAGCCCTTGAGGCTAGATCCTGCTATAAGTGTGCTCGTGTGCACCAACTCCGATTACTCTATCGGCCATGTGCTGTTTTCTTAGGGTGGAAGGTCCATGGCACAATCAGGAAACATTTAGTCAGACAGTGGTACCCCCTTAGTACACAGAGCAATAAAAGCACTGTCCCCAGTGCAAACATTCCACACTTTATTACAGACTGCTTCAACTTGCATACTGTCCCCAATTTGCTACATGCCATCTAAAATCCTGAAGATATACAGTGCTAGGGGAGGATTCCAGGAATTCCACCTGATGCAAAGGCACTGAAGAATGTTTCTCAGTATCAGCAAGTTGTAGGCGGTTTCCTCCTGCTTCTCCCAAGTGCAGCTGAGATATGCTGTAATTCAGAGGTGTCCAGAGTGTGATACGCAGATGAAATGTTGCCAAAGAACCTGGCAGCACAGGCCTCAACTCCCTATCATTAAAGATATGAGTGGCTGTAATCTGTGTCATTTTATACAAATTATGTGCTGCTCTTGGGTTCCTGACAAGTGGTTTATGTGGCTCTTAATGGGGCCAAATCTGGGCACCCCTGAATAACATGAATTAAAATACTGAGCACTTCTTTTTTATTTATTTTTTTTACAGTGCTTCGAAAATGTAAAGAAAAAAAAGGCCCAGTACTGCTCCTATTGACATCAATAGCGGATTTGACATTGAATGCAGTGGGAGGATGACTGGGCTTTCTACTTCTGAGCTACGTTCCCTGCTCCATATTCTTCTCTTATGTTGCTTCTAAATTTATTTTTCTTTCCGAACATCCAACAATGAACACAATCTGCCTGATTCTCTTCTCGTACATTGGCATAACAATAGCATCTTGTGTGGAACAAAAACCAGACCGGAGTTCAAAGTCCAGCTAGCCATTTTCAGAATTAGGTTCAAAACAGAGACCAAACAACTCAGATTTGTTTGTTTACTTTCCGTATATGAGGGAGGTTGAATTACCCCATTGCTCATCATATGGAAGCACTGGTGTGTACCTTCCTGCTCCCCAACCCCAATACCTGGGATTCATTAAGGAGGTATTTCCACTAAATCATTGCAAAAGAGCAAAACTGTGCAAGGAAAAAGTTTGGAACAAACAAAAGCAGCTTTGCAAGGCAACACAGTGCTGCTGCTCTATAAGCCAGTCTTCCATAAAACAGCAATCAAATTCAGGGAACCAATTCTGAGTCTCTAATCAGAGAGCAAAATCTTAGTAATTAAAGTGCCCTGTACAGTCTTGTGACACAGCTGAGGTATTTTATGGCTTATGTTAAACTTTGGCTAATATACATTTACTCAGATTAATTACTTGGTGGATAGTTCGCTCAGGAGCATTTTTAAGCTGATTGAGGGAAAAGACACTTGTATCCTTTTTATGATGGGCAAACCACAAACATGTTACTGCTTCGGTTTAGAATCCATTTTTCCCATTTCCCATGAAATAAGGCCAGTAGCATAATTCTGTTTGTGTACTGTACAAACAAAGCCATTTTGTTTCAGACTTCGGTATTGTTCTTCTGGGCAGCTCTGGATCACAAATTTTATACTGACAGAGTTAAAATATAGCTGATCTCACATTTTTCAAAATAATTGTAATGACATAACAGATTTTTAACCATTAGACCCCCTTCATCAAACATACGTAATCCAATTGGATACTGTGGGGAAACTCATATGCATAAGTTTGTAGGATCTGAGTCTAAATTCGTACATTCTGCAATACTGCTCTTGTTTTGAAACAAGTTTGAAGTTTCTACATTTTGTTTTCTGATGTTACTTTTCCACTGGCACACACCTTTTATTTGCTTGTTTGGTTTTGGTATACTTGGATGGAAAGGGAAAGAAGGGAGCAGGAATGTTAATGAAAAAGCTTAATACTTTTTATTCTCACCTTGGGCTTGTTAGAGTATTATTCACCATCGGTTTCTCCAAAAGTGAGACATTTTAGACAGTTGAATGAACTCATGTGGACACAGAGGAAAAACAAAATCTGGGCCTGATCCCGCAAATACTTCCCCACGTGAGTAACTCTACACACGTAATAAATTCCACTGAAATATATGAGTCTACTCAGGGTGCGTAACGTTACTCAAGCGTGTAAGTGTTTTGCAAGACCAGGGACTAGGCAAAGAAACAGACTTCAGCTGTACTAGCAGCATAGGGGTTTACGATAAACAGTGATTATATATATGTTAAAATTAAACATATTTTAATTCTCTACTTTATGGTTAAATCCCTCTTTTAATTGTAGGTGGCAGCATTGCAACTCTAAAAGAAACAAGATAAAGAAGCATGTCAACTCTGGCATTTAGCCAAAAGGACATCACCAAACGACGAGAGCTCTCCCCGTCTTAGGATACCACTCAACGCTAGTGAATGTCTGTGCAGTTCCAGGAAGGTGTACAAAGCATTTAACAGGAGGAAATCATCAAGTTTAACACTTCACTCATGCAATTGTTTATTTAGCTGTAAATGCAGTTTCTTGTACAAGACTATTTTGATAATCAGCCTGAGAAGTGTCTGGCTGTTTTTAACATTACCGAATGTTATAATCAATACACAGAAAGGCAGACTGACTTATGTTTGTGACAGTCACATAGCAGCAAGTTTGCAGTTCACTGGAAACCAGAGATGAGTCAAATGCAATCTCCACAGTGAAGGGGCTTCTAGAACGGTATGTATTGTCTGCCCTGTAATCTTACATCTTGAAGTACAACCCGCCAGAAAGAAAAGGAGTACTAGTGGCACCTTAGAGACTAACCAATTTATTTGAGCATGAGCTTTCGTGAGCTACAGCTCACTTCATCGGAGTGAGCTGTAGCTCACAAAAGCTTATGCTCAAATAAATTGGTTAGTCTCTAAGGTTCCACAAGTACTCCTTTTCTTTTTGCGAATACAGACTAACATGGCTGCTACTCTGAAACCCTCCAGAAGACACTAAAGTTGGCCTGATCGGAAAACCAGAATTTTTCTTGCAGAACTGTCCACAATTTCTCCTGATTGTATCCTAGGGAGAGCACATGGGTATCTAGTATATCTACTGCTATACAGGGAACATGAATTTCTGCTAGCCATGACTATTTGGAGAAAATATGACTCCCCAAAACCAAACCAAACCAGAAACTAAAATTTTTGGTGTTTCAAAAAAAAAAAAATGAAACAAAACAGACAACCAAAACAAACAAACTCCTGTGGCTATTTCTCCCCATCCCCAATATAATATTTTATTTTTGTGTCTCTCTACTGTTCCAGTGCTTCTTCTGGGCCAGAAGAAGAAAGTGATGAAATGCTGCTTGGAAACCTGTTCATGTAGCACAGGGGTCGGCAACCTTTCAGAAGTGGTGTGCCAAGTCTTCATTTACTCACTCTGATTTAAGGTTTCGCGTGCCAGTAATACATTTTAATGTTTTTAGAAGGGCTCTTTCTATAAGTCTATAATATATAACTAAACTATTGCTGTATGTAAAGTAAATAAGGTTTTTAAAATGTTTAAGAAGTTTCATTTAAAATTAAATTAAAATGCAGAGCCCCCCAGACCGGTGGCCAGGACCCGGGCAGTGTGAGTGCCGCTGAAAATCCGCTCGCGTGCCGCCTTTGGCACGCATGCCATAGGTTGCCTACCTTTGAAGGAGCATTTCCTGCCGTATCACATACAAGAAGCATCCAACGTTTTTGATACTCATCTGAATCTGGACTCTATCCCTTCTGAGATTTTCCCATCATTAATAACTATATCTGGAGTCTAGGATTTCAGTGCAAGTCAAATCACTTTGCTTTATAAAGGTACCGTGACAAAGTGGGAATTTTTTGTAATATTTTTATGAAGCCTATGTGTGCTTCAGTTCCCCTGTGTATGCTGCAGTTACCTAGTGCAGCGGTTCTCAACAGGGGGTCTGCGAACACTTTCAGGGGGGCCACAGGGCCCCGCAATTAAAACCCAGAGCCCAAGCCCCAGCACCTCCTGCAGGGCTGAAGTCAGGAATCACAGGGTTGAAGCCCCAAACCCCTGCACCCCCCACCAAGTTGAAGCTGGAAGCAGCCGGGCTGAATTCCAGAGCCCTGAGCCCCAGTGGGGCAGAAGCCTTGAGCCCATGGGCAGAGTCAGGGGTCACGAGGGTGTTTCCCCCTCCCAAAACTATAGTGCAAAGGAAGGGCAGTCCTGGGGCAGCTCCACCTCCGCCCCCCCTCCCCACACACACACAGCTCCTTCTCTCCCCACTCCCTGGCCAGGTCAGAGGCAGGAAGCCAGAGTCGGGCAGCATGGAACAGCTGCTGCTCTGGCTGGTGCCATGGAGCAGGCAGCCACGGCGTTCCCTCGTCTCCTGCTGGTGCAGGGGGTTGAAGCTGCCCCTCAGCTCCCAGACCCTTTGCTCACACAGCTAGTAAGAGCCGCCTGGGAAGGGAGACCCAGCTCCATGGCTGGCAGAGCCCTCGGGGAACAGGGATCACAGGGGAGCCCTCCAGACACACAGCCACTAGCTACCCCCTCCCTGCACCTTGAGCTACCCCCCTGCCTGCATACAGCCCCTAGCTACTCCTCTCTCTGCACCCTGAGCTACCCCTCTGCCCACATACAGCCCCTAGCTACCGCCCTCCCTGCACGGAGCTACCTCTGTGCCTAAAAAAAGACCCTAGCTACCCCTCTCCCTACACCCTGAGCTACCCCGCCTGCACACAGCCCCGAGCCACCCTTCTCCCTGCCCCCTGTGCTGTTTTCAAACTTTTTGAGCTGAGCCCCCCAACTTTGCCACCCCTCCCCCAACCCAACCCAGACAGGCAGGTGGCCTGTTGAGGTGAGTCAGAGGGTGGAGGTGGTGCTCCCTCCATGGACTCCGCCGTGCGGAGCTAGCTCAAGCCCCGCTGACCCCTGTCCACCCACAACAGAAGTCAAACTACACCTATGCCTGAATCCCCACCCCCCCTTCTCCTACTGGGCCCCTGGAGTTTTTAATAGCAAGTTGTGGGGGGGCCTCAGAAAGAAAAAGGTTGAGAACCTCTGACCTAGTGGATGGAAAAGGACGATTGGGACAAGTTAAGAGACAGGTGTGAATGGTGCCTCACCTCCCTGTCCCATATCAAGAGACTATAATGACAGATCCAACTGCCTGGTCATTGACACCTAGAAAACTATGACCATAGATTGCCCCACCCCTCCCATCTCTGGAACAAAGAACTGGAGAGGAGGGGGTTGAGTGTGGGCTGCAGGAAGCAGGCAGGCACACCTGGGAGTCTGACAAAGAAGGTCAGATGGAGGGAGGGAGATGGAGCTTGAACTATGGGGTTCACTACAGCTTGGCTGGGCTCTGAGCAAACCAGAGTGGACTACGCTTTAACCTTCATTCCTCTATGCTAACCTAAGGACTTCCTTTGCTGTGTTCCAGATAACTAATAAACCCTACTGTTTTGACAACACAGTGCGAGTGTAACTGCAAATGCTTGGAGAGGTGCCTTGATCCCTAAAAAGGATACAAATCTCATGAGGGGTCTGTCTCAGCTGGACTTGCTGAATGGAGTTTCATAGTTTGAAGCAGCAGCACCACAGACCCAGAAGTCCAGTCTAGGGAGACGGTGAAGCCAGGTGGCTGAGCCTGGAGGAACAGTGAAACCCCTAAGGGGTCTAGTACACTGGAGGAGTCCCTCTTAGAGACTGTTCCAAAGCTGGGGCCATAGCCCTGACTCTGTGGTGCCGGTCATAGATCCAAATTCCAACCCATAACTGATTGTATGAATAATTCACTCTCTTTGGTTAACACTGAACATTAGGTTAAGAAGTAACTAGTGTTTAAAGAACTATCAATGACCAGCACAGAAATGAGCTCTGAGGCTGAACTGGTGTCATGTCTATTCTATTATCGATTTTCTAAAAAAAATTCTGGAAAGCAGAAACTCTCTCTTCAATAGGAGGTAGAATAGCTTTACTACCAGAGGATACAGAAACTGGAAGGCAGCTTGCTCCCCTAGGACACGATCCTGCAATAAGCTTTGCGCAAGTAGATCCTTGTGCTCATACAGTCCTGAGGAAGTCAGTCAGGCTCCATCAGGGAGTGGGGTTTACCCATATAGAGTTCATCACAGAATCAGGGTCACATGAACAATAGACTAATAAAGTCAGGATATAACCACATCAAATCTTCCTTCACCTCCGTAAACTCCACTTAACACACAATATATATACACGTGTGTGTTTTTCACCCTACTAAATTTGTGCGTTGAGGAACAGAGAAAGAGGGAAGAAAAGAATGAAGTACTATTGCCTCAAGTCCCTCCACAAGAAGCTCATCTTCTGTAAGTTTGTGAACCCTTCTCCCTAATTAGCTAGAATAGATACCTCTACATGTAAGTCTTTAATAAAACAAAAGTTAAAGGTGTTATGACTCCAGGTGAAGCAGAACTGAAGTTGCAGCTGTAACAAGGAGTAGTTGAAAAGTTGTGCATAGAAAAGGTACTTGGCAATTTTTAGAGGCGTTAGAAATTTATTTAAAATTTCTCTCTTTCTTCAGGTCTTTGCTGTGAATATCCTGGTATTAAGGAAACTTACCATCTTACAGGTAAGAGTATCTGAAAAATACCAATTTGAAAAATTAAAATTTTCATCATAGATTTGTAGAACAGTTTCCTGTAAAACAGGCAACACATGAGGGATACACTGTGGCAAAGTATAAAGATTTTATGAGAACTCACATTTCGTAGTATGACAGGTTTCAGAGTAACAGCCATGTTAGTCTGTATTCGCAAAAAGAAAAGGAGTACTTGTGGCATCTTAGAGACTAACCATTTATTTGAGCATAAGCTTTCATGATGAAGTGAGCTGTAGCTCACGAAAGCTCATGCTCAAATAAATTGGTTAGTCTCTAAGGTGCCACAAGTCCTCCTTTTCTTATTTCGTAGTATGTCACTCACAGCTTCACTACTCATTAGCAATGCAGCCATCTCAGCTCAGGACAATACAACCCCAATACCACACCACAGCACCATAAAATGCATGAAGGTATATGTAATAGGGAACAGAACAGAAACCAGTTAAGAGGGATAACATGTCCAAAAGCTTTGTTGGAAAGTTATAAAAATACAAATGCTTGGGTATATAATGAACTACATAATTATGATACTCGTTATTTCAGAACTACTGTGTAGAGATGTCCAACATCTTCTGGCCAAATAGTTTTCCCATTTGAAAATGTCACTTTATCAACATTTCCACAAGGAAAATGTCAATTAAGAAAATGTTTTTATTTTCTGATCAGAAAATTCAAAATAAATCTTTTCATTTTGAATTGACATTTTGAAACTAATCCACTTTAAAAAAAATAGAAATGTCATTTCAAATCAAAATGAAATAAAAAATCCCATGGAAACCGTGGAATTTTTCCCAGTCAAAACATTTCAAAGTGGTATTTATTTTTTCCAGAAACCTTTTTACTAGAAAAATGTGGGGTTTCTGACAAGTCCTATTAGTATGTAAAACTATGTTCTCATGAAAATATGATGATCTTGCAGGTTTTAAATAGCAAAACCAGACATTTCAATTAACCTACAATGGCCCTGATCCAGTGTTCCTCACACAAGCAAATCTCAGCAGGAGTTTGCTCTGTTTTGGTGGGATGAGGATTGCCATATGGGTTCAGGCCCCGTATTTATTTCATCGAGGCTTTACGGATTAATTCTGCTATTTTGACAGTCCATTCTACACCTTTTTTAAACTACAAGTATAACAGGTGGTGAAAGGAAAATGTAACGGACTTTGAACCATTTTTGAGTTTTAGGAATCTTTGTAAATGATCTTTTTAGAATCTGTATTTAAAGCCTTTCCTTAATCGGGTCTTTGAAGGTTGATTTTATTGTATGTGAAGTGGAAACATCAATAATTTGTTCCTTATATGTTTCCTTTATGGCCTACCCCCGTGAAACATATGGGCACAATTTACTTACCCAGACAGCTATTTGTGAATGGATTGTGAACAGATTTTAACGTAATTGCTTTCACTAACATTTTTACCACATGAGGATCCTGTATTTTTCCAATGCTTTTTTTGGCTGGACACCTCTCTCCAGAGCTAGAAGACTGAAGTTCTTGGTGACCTTCAGTACTTGCCATTCAGTTTCTAACACAGGAAACTGGACTTACAATGCAGGCTCTTCTCTAGGCAGGATGAGGAAGTGTCCCTGAAGTGGCTAGGGACTGCATGGCAGAAACAATGGATTAGCAGCAGCCTCTATAATACCAGCAGAAGTTTTGTAGGCAAGTTTTATGTTGTTTTGCTCTCTCTCCTGACAGCATGCTCAACACTACTTCAGTTGTTTAAAGAACTGGAGTTGTGTTAACATTTTGTCAGGCCATTTACTTGGGCAATATCCAGACTCTACTGTTTAGAAATGTGCTACATGAACTTAACTTTCGCAAACTGCAGTAATTACGTCTGGATGCTTCATGAGGAGTATACAATTAACCAGTTCATTCTGGTTTTCAGTCGATACCCTTTCTAGTTCTACTCATGTAAATACAGTTAGGAAGACATGTTTGTTTTCAGAGAGTTAAAGTCAGCTGAATTCTGCTGCTATAGACCCTGGATGAGACCTCTAGTGGCAGAATACACAGAAATCACTACTCTGCTGGGGTAGGAGGGAAAAATGGGCCAGCACTGCCCTCAACACTGAAATAAGGTTCACCACGGAAATAAGTTTTAAATTGCCTATTATATACATATCCTCCAGGAATGTGCTCTTCTGTTACTGGTTCTGAGGAGGACCCCACCACCACCACTATGCATCATGGATAAATGTCACACATACCAGGCAAATCAGTAATTGTGTAAGATTAGCTGGTACGAATGAGGTAAGAGCAGTGGACATTTAGAGAGGATAAAACGTTCTTTGGAAAGGCACAGCAAGTTAAAACTTTACACAACCCCCCTCAGATTAGGGGGGGAATGAACGAATAAAACTCAATTAGCTCAAGCAGCAGCAGTGTTGAAAACAAAGCTTGCTCATCTTATTCATGCAAAATACTCATTAAGTCCAGGTGTTAAATTCCCCCCCCTGCAGTTTCAAGCCAATGGGAGTTTTGCATGAATAAAGCAAACAGGATGTAGCCCACTATGAGGAATCAGGTCTGCAACAGCATTTTCCATTACCTACTTGTTATTCCCTTTAAGGCCTCAATCCTGCTCCCACTGAAGTCAATGAGACTTTTGCTATTGACTCCAGTGGAAGAAAATAGACACCACCCAGGCTGGGGAGGGGGACTTTTTGCAGTGACTGAACCTGGGACCTCTCTCTGGATGTAAAACATGAGTCCCTATTACTCAAGCTAAAACACCAGGACCATCCACTGAGAGGCAGTAGCAGACTCAAATGTCTCTGTGTGACCTAGCCACTAGAAGAGGAAGGCAAAGTACCACATAGTTAGAGTGGGTTATGCTACATCCCTCCTGAATACCTTGAATACCAAAAAGAAAAGGAGTACTTGTGGCACCTTAGAGACTAACCAATTTATTTGAGCATGAGCTTTCCACGGTAAACATCTGATGAAGTGAGCTGTAGCTCACGAAAGCTGATGCTCAAATAAATTGGTTAGTCTCTAAGGTGCCACAAGTACTCCTTTTCTTTTTGCGAATACAGACTAACACGGCTGTTCCTTTGAATACCAAATTCACTTTACTGTTCCTCCAATAAAAAGAAGAAAATTGCACCAGCAATGAATTTGACCCCTCAACTTCAGAACCTTGCAGAATCAAACCCAATGTCAGTTGGCAGATAAAACAGTTCTGGTTATCTTAATTAACCAAATCTCATCAAATATCTCTCTCACCTACTGATCAATATTCACAAGTATTCATTACATTAATGGTATAAACTGAAAATTGCTTTTGTACCACTGAACACACTAACAACAACAGAGCAATAAACTTATTTAAATGTCACATTACTTTTAAAAGAGACATAGGTCTGACTGAAATATCCGCCTCATGAGTATGACCCACAAACTGTAGGGTCAAATTTTTTGCTGGTGTAAACAATCAAAACTCCACTGAAGTCAACAGAACCCTTTTACACCAGCAGAAAATTTGGACCCTACTTTTTTTCCTAAAGGTTTTATATTCTGATGTTCAAACACTGAATATGCTTTAAAATGGAGAATTAAAACAAGTGGCAGGTGGAAGGGGAGAAATACTGCTCTCCTAGGACCCAATCCTACTATTGGGCATTTCTTCAATAAGCAACCTTAATTACACTAGTTGGGGCCTTTGATGTGAACAAAAACCTACTAACAAGAACAAAGTTACTCATGTGTATTAGTGTTTCCAGGAGTAAGGTCTGACTTTAGTTGAAATTATTATTACTGTGCTTAACTTTAATAAAAACAACACATAAAATGTCCCTAAACCATGAGGAAATAAAAAATGTATTCAAAGCCCTATTTTGGATCGGGCTTTATTAGTTCTGCCAATATAGTAACCTCCAGTAGCTCAGCAAAAGGCTACATAACATTTTAATCAGGAGTATACTGTATGTTAATCATTTCAAATCAGAGACAGTCTCTCCAGTCTACTGTTCTGGCTCATTTCCTTACAATTAAGAACTACATCTTACTCAAGTGCTACAATACAGATATATGACTTCAGATGTGACATACGGTGCAGTGCCCTATCTAAGTACAGATTTAGAGATTACTTAACCCTTTCAGTACTCGGAATTGTAGACAGAATAATTAAACAGACCAAAATGAAAGCGGCTAGTAAATCTAGCTTGCCAGACAGTTAGCCAAAAATTAGGCTTCTTGATTTCATTAACTTTAAAAAGAATACAGCAATGTAACGAACAGAACATCAATCCGAACTCTGTGTGCAAAGCAAACCTGAGGGACCTGTTCACAAAGTATATGCTTAATTGCATTCTACGAGATAAGGGAGAATAGACTTCACAGCTAAAACTCCATAGCAAAACACACCTCATAAAATACATATAGTCACTCACATGGACAATCCCAGATGATTGATGAGTTGATGCCATCCTTGATACCTTTATGCCAATATTTCTGGCAGTTTTGTTGTTCCATTTGATGCATTGGATTATAGGTGATATGCATCAATGTTTAAATGAAAAAAGTTATACCTCCTTGTAGACAAGCTTGCTAACACTTCTGTTTTGGCCAGATTTAAACTTGAAGTAATCAGAATGTAGTTGACCAACTTCAACTCAGTAATTACTCAATTCCCCCTGCAGGTGCTGTTGGAGAAGTTACTTTGTGTCCCAATTTATTATATTGTGCTGCTATGCTCCGTGATCCTGCAAGATGCTGGGCACCCTCATTCCAATAAACTCCCCTCTTCACAGGCACACAAGGCACAAAATGCAGTGGAAATATCACCTTTCTGCTAGGCATGGAGGCCAAGCCACAGAGACCTATGCAGAGGCACTCTGAGTTGCCAAGGAACAGTGCTCTGCAGAAGGCACCTACACAAGACTGTGAAACGGATGGGGAGCAGTAGGTATATGACTCAGGGCCCAACACACAGCGTGATCCACAGCCCCAAATGCTGGGTGAGGGGCAGGGAGGAGCTGTGCAAAGGGCAGCAGCCATTAATCCTGCCAACAGATTCTCGCAGCTGACATGACCTGGCTGTGTGTTCCTTCTGAGTTACTCGAAAGCCTCTCCAGCCCTGAATAATTTTGTCTCTGGAATTTTTTCGTATGCACCGTTCATCCCATTTCCTGCTCTCTGGTAAACAGATTAGATACCAGCCCTTGGACAGAACTGTAGACCACTTCCCCACTCAGTACAGAACTTTGGGGCACTGCTGAGAACTAACTATTGGTCCCACTCTTTGTTGTGTCTCTTAGCCAGTTTCCAATCCATGACAACACCTTCTCTCTCCCTGCATGACTACAGAGTTTCCTTAATACCCTCTGGTGAAAAGTTTTTTAAATGTCCAAATAAATTACATCTACCAATCTTCTTTATCTACTTGTGACACTTCCTCAGGGCATCCACAACCATAGGCCACCATGTTACCTCCTGGCTCAGCACAAGAGACATGTTGGTGCTAAACTGTGTATCAGTTCCCTGCCCCCACAGCAAACTTCTCAAGATCCTGCCAACCTTTATTTTGCCTTGCAAGTTAATACTTTGTGTACCCTAGTCCCTGAACTACCCAGAAGCAACTCCCTGCAGTGTCCAGCCCGTCACTCGACATTCACACTAATTAGCAGGTAAGCTGTCCCCAAACAGACAGTGTACACACAGCTGGAAGATTACTCCTCAGGATCAGGTCCTTTATAACATAAGAACAGCCACACTGGGCCAGACCAAAGGTCCATCCAGCCCAGCATCCTGTCCTCTGACAGCAGCCAACACCAGGTGCCCCAGAGGGAATGAACAGAACAGGTAATCATCAAGTGATCCATCCCGTCGCACAGCACTGTAATCTATGGTGAAAACAAATATAAATCCATTAACAAAGAGCAAAGATTCACAGATTCAAGTGAGTGGTGAGTAAGAATAATGGAAACAGAAATGGTTATGGTTATAAATAAAACAAAAGTATATCACGCTTTCCAGAGACTAAAACTTAACAGGCTACAGCCCTAGTTTCTCACCCTCTATATCTATCCAGGACCCATTTCTTCAGAATCAACCCCCTTTATAGATCATCATTGATTAGATTAAAGTGTTCCCTCTCAATTCAAAACTAAGCTTCAAAACCTTTACCATAATTTTCAGTCAAACGTAATTATCAGGACTCAGATTATCGCACAGTCCTTGGAAGTGGTGTAACTGAGACTAAGATTATATAACTTTCTTCTTTAGCTTGTGATTTGATATTCAAATAAAGGTGTTTAAAAGATATCGAGAACACCCATTAAGCACGATCCAGCTTCTAGATGATAACAGAGGCATTTGTTCAATTAGATATTTGCTGGTATAAAAGGAAGTGATTAGACTATTTTACATATTTGCTGTAGGTATAAGGAGTAGGTTTATCAGTGAGGAACAATACATGTGAGTGGCAATCTCAATTTTAGCTCTACGTTCCCTGGGCCAAAGCATACATAGATTTAGTTAGTGGCTATAGTGTAATATATAGGTCAGCAAGGACATATTTTGTGCCCTATATCTCTCTTACTATTTTCACATTCTCGCAGGAGATGGGCATTGTTTCACAAGTAATGTCTTTTGCGATCCCCTAAAAGTAACTTGTTGCCAGGGCATTGCTGTAGGAAACACATGGCAACATAGGTAAGTGAGAACAGTTTTTCAGTAGCCAACAAGTAGCCTTTGGCCATTTTGCTTTATGTGAAGTAGACTGCTGTTTTATAAGGGTTGAATTATTTTTCTTTTTCAAGAGAAGATTAAGAAAAGGGAAATTTATTACAGTAGTTGTTTTTCACACGTTGCTTTAGTTCACACTTTAAATGTACATAATGTTAGTATTTTCAACTCCTAGAAGTATTGTATATAAATACCGCTGGGGAAATATTACACCGTATCATACTACAGAGCAACAATATGCTTCCATTTACTCTAATGAGCAGAAAATTGCTCCTATATGACTATTATTCTAGTCTAATTGAGAATCACAAAAAATGCTGAGTGAAATACATACAAACTTTAAGAACCCCTATGAAGATCCATTCTGTGTTTAATGCTCTGCTGCTTGCTCACCTCCATCATGTCCATCTCCATATCAGCATGTTAGAAAGTGATATGGTTCAGAGGTGTATCCGAATCCTTCTGACATAAACAGATACATTGGTTAGATTATTTTCCTCTACCCCAGACCAGTGAATTAGCGGGCAGAGGCAATCCTGCCTGAAACCAGCACAGATTATGTTTTGTTTTTTACCTTTATTGTAGGAACATAAAAAGGGAATCTGTACAATACAATCTGTTTGGCCTTTTAGTACCTACAGAAAGTGCCATGATGTAGCGATCACTCTTAGATGCTTTTTAATACTCTTGTGATTCAAAAAACAAGGTATCTATCTACTTGAACATAAGTACGTCGCATTGCACAATCTCGGAGATCACTAGGTTTTCTGTGGTGTCTGCTGTAAGGGGACCAAATTTAATAGAACTGGAGGGAAAATATAAATTATACACACACATTTTTTAAGCAGTAGCTATTAGTGTAATTTGGGCAGCATTCCAGGCCCATAGGTAAACAGTTCACATTTTATAAAGAGATATTCTCGTCTCCCATCTAAACAGCAGCTAAGTGCATATATGGTTAAACACAAATTGGAGGATGACAATCCAACCTCAGCTCCAGTGCTATCCCCACTCCCTCCGCTCACCAGCCTGCTCCCTTCCCCCATCACATGATTTTCCTGTTGTGGGTCTAAGCAGGGACTAAAGTAAGGGGGCTCGGAAGGAAGCACATCTCCCCCTCCTCAGGGAAGATGACAGGGGAGCTGTCCCTCTTCTACCTGGCAGCATTCCCTACAGTTCTCCCCCCTCCTTCAGGGACAGCTCCCCTTCCTTTTTCCAAGCTTCTTTAAAGCAACTGGGTGTGAGCCCCTTCCACCTAAAGTCCCGAAACAGCATCCTCGCTGCCTCAATTACTTTCTGTTTTCAAATTTCTGTAACAGACTCATCCTCTGGGGATCAGGCACTGAGGGGGACACAGCACATGCTGATCAGCAGGTTACACAAACGTCTTTCTCGAAATATACACTCTAAACTGGTCTTGCTTTGCTTTCATGTTAAAGGGGTTAGAGATTGTGGGTGTGCCACAAGCCCATAGCAAGGCGCAGGGCATCGTTCTGTTGCCCAAGGAGCAGAAATAAGCTGAGCTATCCCTATACTGGTGCAGATTACATCCCCTTGCACCAGCTCCAATACATTGGCTGATGCAATTGGGGAGAAGGGGTTAGAGCTAAGGCTCATCCCTATTGCACCCCCATTCCCCACACCCACCCACATAGGAGGGGAAGCAGCAGCTCGCCCCATATATGCATCTCTCTCTCATGTTAGTACCTGCAATGCAAGTGGCAAGCACGGGGGATAAGGGGGTGCCTTCCATTGCCTGAGCCCTCTGTGCTGGCATGTGCCACAATTTGACTCTCACTTTGTCAATACATCATTTAGCTGGTCAAGCATTTTGGCATAGTGTTTCTATGGAGGATACCATACAAAATGAAGGCCCCACTACTGTGAGGTGCTGGGTGCCTTCAAGCCTCACCCACTTAAATTGGGAACAGAACGCAGCCAGCATCTTTCAGGATCAGGCCCTTATAACTCCATTGCACTGAACTTGCCCCTTCAGATGTTGTTGCTCAACAGGCATGAGTAAATTCCATTATTTCCCCAACAATATAAGCATAACGTATCATGACACCAGAACTAATGTGTTAGCATAGCAGCTGGCAATGTTCCTCTGCCCTGCCAATTGTTTTTAATGGGGGAGAATTCCTGGAGGATTGTCTCTTGCACACCTGTGTGTTTTTTCCTGCAAAGCTCATGGTTTTTAATACAGAGCTCTCTAGGAGGCTAGGGCTGTAAGTAAATCATATAGGGGCATAAGCTTGTTCCCACTGCAGGCAACAGCAAAACCCCCATCGACTGCAATAGGCAAGCAGGAACAGTCCAGCTGTGTCAGCCTCTTTAAAAAACAAAAAGTTTAAAGAACCTTTGAACTTCCTTTGTTCAGCCATAAAAGGACTGTTTTAAATGGCATCACTGAAGAGTGATCTGCAAAGTGGGAAACTAGCTCTCTTGTTTTAAGCAGCCTTTCCTTCGTAGATTCCCTGTCAACTGAATAGCAGGTTCTGGGAGACACTATGGCAGATTCTGATTTCAGCTTCTCCAGTGGACCTGGCCCAATGTAAGTATTTCAGCATCAGTCATCCATTGGAGTGACTATTAAAATACACCACTGAATGATGAGTACTACTCTATTGCAGAAATAAGGCATCAGCATTCACTTCAAAGGAGGAAAGAGCTGAAGGCAGCAGCTGCAACAGGGTTTAAAAATGGGGGATGGAGGGGCACAGGAGCAGACTGATCCCTGGTCAAACTGCCTGGTCTTTGCTCCTATAGGGAACAACACTCACTCTTTTATAAGTGTCGCACAGCTTCTGCATGTCCAGTTTTGTGTATTGTGCATAGGGGAAAATAGTTAAGAAAATTATGCAGTATTTGCTATGTTAATCATTAGACAACACCAAAGGTCAGATTCTGTCCATACATAGGTAACCTCTTACCAAAGATGGAATTTGGCCTCAGTAACCTCTCCCTTTCTGCTCTCTGACCTAGTAGACCTTCATGAACTATTTCACTGCTGGGTGAAGAAAAGGGGCAATTAGATAAGAACACCCTGACAAACAAGTACCCAATTACTTCTGGGCGATGTGGTCCCGTTGTTATAAGATGCAACATTGATCAGTTCCTCACTTTCACAGCCAGAGTCAGATGAAATTTTCTTCCTTGTCTTTTACCTAACCACAGACTCTATCTGGTTTTAAACCAAGGATTCTCATCCCCTTTCCATACCATAAACCCATATTCAGCTATTTACAACTGATCCTAAAATGCACCCCATAATCCATAGCACCGGTTCCCACGGCTCCTCCAAGAAGCGTTACAGTTCTTCAGTGACTCAAGAGAGGCACATCAGATATTGTACTGTTGTTTAGTAGAACCAGAGGGAGGACAGGTTGCAAATGACTGAGGAAATCCGTTTCAAACTAAGATAGAAGACATGGAATGGCAGCAGGTTCACCACCTCACTCCACAAATGCTAATGACTCTAAGGTCAAGAACCGCTGGTTAAATGAACTTATGTACAAACAAACAAGCACTTTATCAAACACACACATACACACCAAGGGCATTTTCTTTTTAAACACACACTAGTTTCTTTCTGCTGAACCTTTTCGCAGGTCTAGCAACTAAATTATCCCACAAGGAAAAGACACTTATAAAAGATTTAAAAAAAAAAAAAAAAAGCTTTCAACTCCTCTGAAACCTGTTTGAGAAGGGAGATCTATGGAACTTTTTTTCTGGTCTTTAACTTATCCTCTCTCTTGTTTTTGTCTCTCTTCCCCCAGCCCCACTTGCCTTCTTTTTTGGTCTTTTATATCGTCTGTGCCAGAACTAACTCATTTAGAGTGAGATTCACTTCTTTTGCATTCAGTTTTTAAGGTGGCTTCTAAAAGATCATCTCACTGCTGCTTGGGAATCAAAGTCTCTTTTTTTCCCCTGCAAATGTTTCAATGAGATATTTGCCAATTTCAGTCAGATTTGTTCCCTTTCCCCCTTGCTATGAACTGGGGGAGGGGTAAATTTCAATAATTTCAAGTCACAAGACACAGGTTGGCATAGCTCTGTGTGATCTGATCTGCTTGTTTCTCTCCCCTTTTGCAGAGCGAAAGTAGTAGTCAAACTCTCCGCCTTGTGGATCTGAGGTCTGCTTCCCCCCCTTCACCCTGTCATGTGTTATCTCAGCTGTTTAGGAAGGTTTTCCTAACCACTTCTCCTTGCAGAAAGAAGGGCTGCAAAGCCCCAGGCTCGGGATCCTCGAGATACTTTTCACTTAACCCAGTCAATGTGTGTGATCTCAGTGGTTCAGGGAGTTTTGTCACACTTCTTTCCCCCAGTGTTGGAGAGTTTCAAATCCTTCAGCTGTGTGGCCAGAGACATGCAGTTGCTTTATATCCTGCTCGGGTTTGCACTGTAGTGTAGTTTGTGTTCTGATCTGGCTGGTGAGGCTTTCCTACTCTCTCTGTCTTTTTTTTTTTTTTTTTTGGTCTTCTTTTTTTTTTTAAACGTGCACGCAGAGAAACTTGCAAAGCCGGCAGCTTTGCAGCTGGGGTTCCTGGAGTTCCTTAAATCAAATTAACTCCTAACGTTCCCTAGCCATAGACTGGAACCTCCCTGCTAGCGTACGATCCGATCTGCTTTCCTTATACCGAGTTGCAAAGTCCTGAGCTGCGCGCCTGGGGATCTCAGCGCTGCTTTACACAGATTAACTCTTTACTTTCCAGTCACAGACTAGCACAGCCCTGGAGTTCGTGATCTGAGCGCTCCGGTGAGGACAGGTCCCTCCCCCGCCATAAACACGCCTGAGAACAGGTAGCAAAAGTGCCCAGCTTTGCAGGCTCCGTCACCCCTTACCTACCGCTGTCCCCTAGGCACCAGCAAAGCCCTGATCCGCGAGTCTCTCTCACGGGTGCAGGGAAAGTGGCTGGGGCATACCGGAGTCACGGTGTCTTTCCCCCCCCGATCATCCCCTACCTGCCCCGCTGGGCGACCCTGGCCTCCCCTTGCAGAAAGGGCGCGTGTGCGCGGCTGGGGAAAGGGGGGTGGGGGAAGCTGCCGGGCCCATTTTAACCCCTTACCTTCCAGCAGCACCTCCTTGCCGGCCCGCTTGAGCGCCTGCACCGCCTCGTCGTGGGTGGCGTCCCGCAGGTCCGTCCCGTTCACGGCCAGGATGGCATCGCCCACGTAGAGGGCCTGGGTCTGGTCGGCCGCCAGCCCCTTGAAGATCTTGCTGATGAGGATGGGCATCTTGTTCTCCTTGCCGCCCTTGATGCTGATGCCCAGCCCGCCCAGCTCCTGCTTCTGCACCTTCACGCACCGCTTCTTGTTGGAGATGGCGTCGGGCACTTGCTCGGGGAGCTCGGTGAAGGCGGTGCGCACCCCGCGGCCACCCCCCGCCTTGGGGCTGCCGCCGCTGCCCGCGGGCTCGGCCGCCCCGCCGGGGTTGCCAGCGGCGCCCGGCTGGCTCCCGCGGCCAGCGGCAGCCCCTCGGCAGGGCGCCCCGTTGCCGCTGGCCCCGACGCCGTTGTGGGCTGCGCCGTCGGCGCGCTCCTCGCAGCTCAGCACCAGGGCATCCTCGGCCAAGTTGGCCAGGACTTTGTGCCAGCGGTCCCGCACCAGGACTTCCAGCCAGCCGCTCCGCTGCTGCGCCCGGCCGCCGCCGGCTCCGGCTGCCGCTACCGCCATCTTTGGAGCATTCTTAGCGCACCATGTGATTGCACAGCCCGACCGACAGCCCGCCGCACACAGGACAGGGCTGCGCCCCGGGAGCGCCCCGAGCGCCGCCAGCTGCGCCGGCGGGGCGGAGCAAAGCCCGCGGTTAGCCTGGCGCCCCAGGCGGCGGCAGCCGGGCAGCCGCTCACCTGATCCCGGGCGCCACCTCCCGCCCGCCCGCCGGCCGCTCACCTGCTGCGGGCGGCACGTGGCGGGGGGGCGCCCCCTGCAAGGCACAAGCGGGGCAGCAGCCCACCTGCTGCAGGCCCTCGTCAGCTCCTGCAGGTTCCCGGCCACCTCCCGCCTACAGGAGGGTCCATGGCAGGAGGCGCCCGGAGGGCAACTCACCTGCTCCGCGCACCACTTAATCCCTCTCCACCCCCACCTCGCAGCAGCAAGCACAGATGAGTCAGTAGACGGCCCTCCCCAAACCAAGCGCGCGCTGAAATCTACCCAAATCCGCTCGCAACCCCATTCCTCCCGGCCGTTTACCTTCCATTTCTTCCTGGGGGCAGTCTCTCCACTCTCCTCCCCCGATCTTGGAAGACAGCGGGCTAGGTCCCTTCCCTTACGTGATCTCTCCACTTTTGCCTGTCTTTCCCTTTACAGTCTGGATAAGAAGGGACTCCCACTCCAGCTGAGCCAGTGTCACTAACCACAAATGCCCCGACAATAGCACAGACTCAGAAGGGTTTGGGGACAGAACATGAACATCAGATTGGCCATACTGGATCAGACCATTTGGCCCAGTCGCCTGTCTGCTGCCAGATGCTTCAGAGGAAATGAGCAGAACAGGACAATTATTGAGTGATCCATCCCCTGTTATCCAGTCCCAGCTTCTGGCAGCCAATGTTTAGGGACACCCAGAGCATGGGGTTGCATCCCTGACATGGGCAGCATGTATTGTAGGCTGCACCTCCCCAAACAGCCGGGGCGGGGCCCTGTCCACACTCTGCCTGAAAGGCTCCCTCCTGCTTTCCTTTCCCCCTTGGCCCCAGCCCAGGCAGGCTGGCTGCTCCTCTTCAGGGAAGTGGGATGGGGCTGAGAATGGGGCTAGGGCTGGCCTGCAGCTGGGACTTGGGGTGGCTGGGGCTGCCCAGTGCTGGGGGGCCCTTGGGCTCTGGGGCACACCACGCAGTGCTTGGAGGGTGGGCTGCCTGCCCTGTGCTCGGAGGAGCCTGGGGGCGCTGGGGCTAGGAACCATGTGCTGCCCACCTGCCCACTTGGGGGGGGCTGCGTGCCGCCCACCTGGCACTTGGGGGCTGGGGGCGCCGCCCGCATGCCTGAGGCTTGGGGGTCCACAGCCCACCCACCCCATGCTTAGGGGCTGGCGGCCACAGGGAAGGGGGGCTCTGGGCTCCAGTGGGAGAAGAAGGGCTCTGGGCCTCAGACAGGAGGGGTGAGGCCTGCTGGGGGGGGGGGTAGCCTCCCTGAGTTGGCAGGTCACCTGCCACCCATGATCCCTGACCATCCTGGCTAATAGCCATCGATGGACCTATCCTCCATGAACTTATCTAATTCTTTTTTGAATTGGGCTTTTTGGCAATGAGTCCACAGGGTGACTGTGCATTGTTTGAAGAAATACTTCCTTCTGTCTGTTTTAAACCTGCTGCCTATTAATTTCATTGGGCGACCCCTGGTTCTTGTATTATGAGAAGGAGTAAATAACACTTCCTTATTCACTTTCTCCACGCCATTTATGATTTTATACTCCTCTATCATATCTCCCTTTAGTTGTCTCTTTTCTCAGCTGAACGTCTCAGTCTTTTTAATCTCTTATAAGGAAGCTGTTCCATCCCCCTAATCATTTTTGTTGCCCGTCTCTGTGCTTTGTCCTATTCCAATATGTCTTCTTTGAAATGGAGCAACCAGAGCTGCACGCAGTATTCAAGGTGTGGGCATACCATGGATTTATATAGTGGCAAGTGAACCCAGTGCTGACTTGGGCTTTCATACCTAGCACTCTGTCACATAAGGGTCTCTGAGTAGCCTGTTGACTGAGACAGAAGCAGGACCAAGGAGGTCCTGTTACACAGCATTATGTACTTTCTGTCTTATTATCTATCCCTTTCCTCATGGTTCCTAAGGGCATGTCTTCACTAGCAAGGTTCAAGCGCTGCCATGGCACCAGCCCTGGGAGAGAGCTCTCCCAGCACTATAAAAAACCCACCTCTATGAGGGGAGTGGCTCTCAGCACTGGTGTACTGTCTACACTGGCTCTTTATAGCGCTGAAACTTTCTGTGCTCAGAGGGGTGTTTTTTCTCACCCCGGAGTGAGAAAGTTGCAGTGCTGTAAAATGCCAGTGTAGACAAGGCCTAACATTCTGTTCGCTTTATTTGACTGCTGCTGCACATTGAGTGGATGTTTTCAGAGAACTATCCACAATGACTCCAACATCTCTTTCTTGAGTGGTAACAGTCATAGGCGACTTGTGCCTCTTGATACTGGGCCGGGGGGGGGGGGGGGGGCACAATGTAAAGGAGGGCACACGTGACCACCCCACATGTCACCTCTGGGAGGAACTTGCAGCCACACCTACCTGGGCCAGGGCAGCCAATCCCACTGGCTCCTGGGGCTTCATCCCTGTGGGGCGAACCAGGACTCAAGGCCTCAGCCCCGCGGGAGGTGCCAGGGCTAAGGGCTTTAGCCCTGCGGGTTTGAAAATATTTACCAGAGCTCCACTCTGGACAGATCTAGCTGAATTTAAATCCAGGCTTTAGGACCCTTTGGAGTGGGAGGGTCCTAGAACCCCGGGCTCCAGCCCAAGCCCAAAAGTCTACACAGCAGTGAAACAGCCCCACAGTTCAAGCCCTGCAAGCCCAAGTCGACTGGTTCAGGCCAGCTGTGGATTTTTCTTTGCTGTGTAGACATACTTGTAAGCAAGGTCTGAATGAATGCTTCCCAGACAGCTAGCGGGGAGGGGAGAGACTTTGGGTGTGTTTATGTAAATACAATTTGCTCTTTCTCTGCTTACATATTCAGCAGACTTTGGCTGGTGTTGGGTTACAAATCACCTTAGTACTGAATGCAGGGGTAGTGAAATATGGTTACCAATGTTGTAATTATTGTAGGAATACAGGAAAGCAGGACTGTGCTTAACCTATCCCAAATGGGGTGGGGGTCACCCTCAGTTGAAAGAACCTTGGTAAATCAGGGGCTCGAATGCCAGAGCCTTGTAAAAATAAGAAAGGGATAGATATTCTAGTAAGGAGACTGTAAACTGTTACCAGGGGTTCTTTTCTACCCTGGTTTAACCTGTTTTTCCCCACTGTTCAAAGAATAGAGTTAAGTAGGCTTTATGAGAACCTTGTTTGTTATTTTTATTGCTCAATCAGAACTGAAACCAGTGATTATAGGACTGTGTTCTGCCCAGCCTGCTAAGAGCTAAAAATGATTGAGAGTTGAAATCATGTGAGATGGGGTTATGTTAGTGCACAGGTGACTGATAAGTGGCTGGTGAGGTAGAAAGGCATAGTGTGTGGCTGGTTGGGCAGCTGAAAGGGAGTAAGGAGCCTCTTTATCCCCTCCACCCAGGGTGGGAGGTGAACTCTGCAGATGCACCTCTGAACTCTGGGTCTGCACTGACCAAGGACAGCAACTGTGAGTGGGGTGCAGAGAAGGGTCAGGCACACGAAAGGGACTTTTGGGTTGCTAGACTTAAGAACCTGAGGGGAAAAGGACACTGCCCAGCCTACTTGGGGGTGGGTCTTTTGCTCATGGTTTATGTTTATTAATCCTGTTTGCAGTGTTTTCCCAAATTAATGCCAAGTCACTTCCCTCCTTTTATTAAAATGTTTCTTTTCTACACTCAGACTCTGTGATTGTGAGTGGGGACGTATTGCCTCTAGAGGCACCCAGGGGTGGTGTGTAATTTCCCCAGGTTACTGGAGCTTGAGCCAGTTCTGTGGTGTATCAATGGAAAGGAACCCCTAGGTATTGAACCCAGCCCTGGTTGCTGCTGGCTTCGCCTGGCAGAAGGGTTACATACTCATAGTGAGACACAGCCCCTGCCCCAAAGAGCTTTCAGTCTAGTTTTACAAAGTGTAATAAGGGGCTGAAACAAATAACTGGTAGGGAAGTAGGTTTGGCAACGTTGGTGAGGACGGGATAGCTGAAATACAAGCTTATTTTTTCATAGACTAAGCTGTACAGACACAATTAAACAACACAATGGAAATGATTCTTTTTAAGGGATGAATGGATTTAAATAAATACAGTAGCACTAATGTATAGTGAATACAGTGAAACTTCACTTATCATAAAGTAGAAGGAATGTTCCAGGCTGTTTCCATGCAGTCCAAGGTGCACATGGGAAGTGGTTCCTGTTAGGGAATCTTTGCTCTAAGCCCTGTATCTGTTGAAGAAGCATGGTAGTATCCTAGGCCAGTGGCTCTCAACTGGACTGGGCCTAGCGTGCACAGCACCCTTTGGGACAGAACCAGTTATGCCTCTCTGCCTCTTACTACATGAGCCTATTACTTCATGTTTGACTTCCAGTTCAAATACTGCTAGATCAGTGGCTCTCAACCTCTCTAGACTACTGTATCCTTTTTAGGACTCTGATTTGTCTTGCCTACCCCAAGTTTCACCTCACTTAAAAACTACCTGCTTACTAAATCAGACATAAAAATACAAAAGTGTCACAGCACACTATTCCTGGAAAATTGCTTTTCTCATTTTTACCATATAATTATAAAATAAATCAATTGGAATATAAATATTGTACTTACATTTCAGTCTATAGAATATAGAGCAGTATAAACAAGTCATTGACTGGATGAAATTTTAGTTTGTAGTGACTTCGCTAATGCTTTTTATAAAGCCTGTTGTAAAAGTAGGCAAATATCTAGATGAGTTGATGTACCTCCTGGAAGACCTCAAAGTACCCCTTGGGGTACAAGTACCCTGGGTTGAGAACCACTGTCCTAGGCTGTGCAAGCTTCTCCTCTTGGCCCTGCCAGTATGCCCCACTGCTGTGTTAACGGGAACATATCCACATGAAAGTAGTCTCTGCGCTTATTCTGTTTTTGAAATATCTGCTGAGACTGCCAGCTGATGGCAGTTATGCTCTGTGGCTAAACAACACACAGTCTTGCCATTCCCAGTGTTCAAAAGTCATGAGACTGTCTTAAAAATCATGACATGCAAAATAATACATTTTCATGTTCGTTTATTTGACCTGTGGCTTTTCAGCCTTTAGGGTGCACTCATGTGACATTTACAAGCTTTCTTTGCAGCTATGAGAGCTAGAAAATTACCTTGTTAGTGAAAGCTGACGTTCTCCTGCAATCACCTAACTCAGGGGTGGTCAACTTGAGCCTGAGAAGGAGCCAAAATTTACCAATGTACATTGCCAAAGAGCCACAGTAATATGTCAGCAGCTCCCCATCCCACTCCCAGCACCTCCCACCCACCGGCAGGCCCGCCAAACAACGCCTCCCCCTCCTTCCCCGCACCTCCCGATCAGGATCAGCTGTTTCGTGGCATGCAGGAGGTTCTGGGGGGAAGGGAGGAGGAGCGAAGGCACTGCAGGCTCAGGGGAGGGGGCGGGAAGGGGTGGAGTGGGGGCAGGGCCTGTGGCAGAGCCAGGGGTTGAGCAGTGAGCACCCCCCCCCCGGCACACTGGAAAGTTGATGCCTGTATCTCCAGCCCTGGAGTTGGTGTCAATAGAAGGAGCCACCTATTAACTTCTGAAGAGCCACATGTGGCTCTGGAGCCACAGGTTGGCCACCCCGACCTAACTGTAGGAGCTGAGGCTTTGAGAAAAATATCAAAAATTGCAAGAGTTGGCAACACTGACAATGGACTGAGGCTATTTGGGCATTTCACAGAGGCCTTTGCACAGCCATTACCAAATCTATATTCAAGAGGTATTGAAAGGACCATTGTCTTAATAACAAGCCCACAAACTATCACTCCTTTCTATTATTTGTCTTTCAAGTTATGTGGTGATTCAAGATCTTTCACTTACAACTGAGCAAGCATTGTATGGAAGGGACCGTAAAGTTAACAAGGAGTTTGGAAACTCTAAATTTCTATGATTACGAAAGATGAATAATACTTTTCCCTCGTCTAGCTTCCTTTTCCCAAAGATCTCAAAGTACTGTACAAACATTAATTAATTAAGCCCCACAATGAGGCAAGTATTGTTATAGCCATTTTATAGATGGGGAAGAAGAAGCATGGAATGAGAAATGGCTGGATCCACAAAAAGGACTCAGGCATTGTGATTCTGAGTGTCACAACACCTAACTTTTAAGTGCCTATCAAATTATAGAACAACAGTGCAATGCATAACACCTGAGTTAGGTGCCTAGGCTCCTATACAACGAATGGGGAGAGATACGTGCCTTTGAATGCAATCCACAAAACCAGCAGGTCAGGGAGCCACCAAGGGTAGCCAATGGGAGATGCTGAGGAGAGGAGTGTATCCTAAGCCCCTCCCCTCTTTCATAATTCGGTGCCAAAATCTGGGTTCAGCGAGGTGCATATTTCTGCTTGTGATTCACAAATGGGGGGAAGATGGTCATTTAGCTGCCTAAATTGTGTGAGGGGCCTGATCAGAAGCCCCCTAACTCCACAGGAAGCAGCCAGGGTGAGGGGCAGCAGATAGGGGTGCTGGCCTAGAACCTAGCAGTTGGGCAAGGGTATTAATCCAAGCGAGGGGGGGGAGCCCTAGTTCAAGTTCCCCTTCTACCTCTGAGGAAGGCTTTGAACAGGGATCTGCCACCTCTCAGGTGAATGGCCCAGCCATCAGGCTACAGAATAGTCTGATGTGGGGCTTCTTCAATCCCTCCTATTGAAGTTCCACTTTAAGTAGTAATTAAACATTATCTGGGCCAGAGAAAGCATTATAGTCTAGTGGTTAGGACACTCATCTGAGAGATGGCAGATCCCTATCCAAAACTCTTCTATTCAGACCGTGGGGGGACTTGACCCAGAAGTGTCTCACATCCCAGAGGAGCACCCTAACCATTGGGCTAAACATTATAAGGGTGGTGGTTGTTTTTCTGCTCCTGCTCCTCCTCTCCCTACCCCCACACCTCCAGCTCTTTTGCGTGGGGTTAGGTAGTCTCTGAGCACACCAACTGGACCAGGCCCTGCATGTGACTTAGATAGCTGAATACCTGTCCTTCCCCTGGTTCATGAATCGCTCAGGGCTTAGGTGGGAGATAGTCACCTAGACAGACCAGTGATGCAGCAGTGCACTTGCCCAGAGGCAGAAGTATAGGCACCTAGGGATCTGTTACTGTAAAAAGTTAAGCAACAAAGGACAGAAATTTGATGCTAAGTATTTTTCAAACTTTAGAAACTTTATAAGCAAACAAACAAACAAAACCCCACCACCAATAGTTTAATGATTTTTGCCCTTTTTATAGAAAAGCCAAGGTTTAAATTTTACAAAAAATAAAATGAACGTTATTTAATTAATCCATCACACGAAGGTTACTATATGCATGGCACATGTTTGTGCCATTTCAGAACTCCTTCGTGGTTCCCACTGAAATACCTGTAGTTTATTGGCAACTGCACTGTATGCAATCAAGACTTGTCTTGTTCCCAACTTAATTAAATTCTTCTCCATTTCCTTTCCCCATTCCAGCAGAGGTAAATAATAAGGTTGTGCGGGGCCAGCAGCAGATGTACTGGTGCCCTAAGTGAGAGTCTCCTGGCAGCCATCACTCCCCTCTTATCCCAGAGTTGGGAGAAACCAGGGATGACGTTTTTCTCATTAAAAAAAGTAAAAAGTAGGAGATGTAAGGGCTAGAGTGGACCTTTAGGGGCCAGTCCAATGGCAAACAGTTGGAAGTGCAGAGGCACATCACCCCAGCAGAAGCACCCCAAGGAATCATACCTGAAGCAGGCACGGTGCAGCATGCCTTCCATCTTGTGAGGGGCCAGTCCTGGTACCTGTTGTGGAGAAGGGGAGGTGTCCTTGTTCTGCTGTATTTGTGCCCTCCCATTCTATTTTGAGCTCATAGTTGGAATTAGTTTCTAACTCTCCTCATGTTCTCTGAGAACAAAGGCTGGGATGGTATCTGGCCTCCAAGTCAAGGGGCAGAAGCAGACGGTTCCTTGTGTCCTCTCCCTTCCTTGTGTGCTCCAACAGAGCCAGACACAGTCTGTTCTTTAAATCAGTAAATCACACTCTTGAGAATGGTCCCTGAAATGCAGGCGAGAGTGTACAGTAGGAATGAGAATAGATTAAAGGGTATTTAAGGCAATATTGTGGGGCTTTTCTGGCTGTTTTTTCTTTCCATTTCCTTTCTCTCCTTCAGGCTCCCAGTTCCTTTCTTTACAAAAAGCAAATGATAAACATTGGTTGCAGTGTAGTGGATTCTGTTTCTTATGCATTAGAATGAAGGTCCTCAGTTGTTTCCAGAACATTGCAGTGTGCAAACTCTCATTCCAAGTGAAGCTGTTCTGTGAAATAATATAATTGTCATATTATAGTGGTAGGGTTCAATGCTCCCTGGATGGCTTCAGTGGGAGTCCAAGGTGCTCAGAGCCTCACAGGAGTGCTCAGCACCAGGCAGGGTCAAGTCCAGGGTCACTAAAAAGAGATCCACTGTAGACATAGCTCATAAAAAGCGGCACCAGATGACTGGCCTGTTTGGAAAAAACCCATATAGAATTTAATAGGGATTCAAGCAATAGGGTTCTATTGTAATTTAACATTTCTATTGCAGTAGTGGCTTAAGTCCTCAACCTGCTCGGGGCCACATTGTGCTAGGCCAGGGGTTCTCAAACTGGGATTGGGGGGGCGGGGTTCACGAGGTTATTACATGGGGGGTTGTGAGCTGTCAGCCTCCACCCCAAACCCTGCTTTGCCTCCAGCATATATAATGGTGTTAAATATATTAAAAAGTGTTTTTAATTTATAAGGGGGGGGTCGCAGTCAGACGCTTGCTATGTGAAAGGTGTCACCAGTAAAAAAGTTTGAGAGCCACTGTGCTAGGCACTGTATAAACATATGTTTATGCTGGAAAGTGTTAATGACTACCATCAAATGGATCTTTGATTTACAGATCATCATGAGGCTTGTGAACACTGATGCGTGTGCTAAGCACCCTTCTTTCAGGCTCTGTGGAAGGAACAACTAATTCCATTTACGCAGTGAGATAGCTGGAACCTATAGAAGGCACCACCCAAGGCAGGGGGCCACATGGCAAATCCTGAGCAGAAGCTAACTGCGGGCTGAGGCTAAGGTCTGGTCTGCACTGTAGAGTGAGGTGGACACCAGGCAGTGCACGTCGACCTAACTATGGACGTGGCTACACTTAAATTTTGCTCCCACTGATCTAACTACCTGCTATGCTGATTTAATAACTCCACCTCCACAAGCAGTGTAGAATCAAGATTGATGTAATTAGGTTGACACAGAGTCAGTGTAGATGCTGTGTTGCTTACATCAACTGTTACTGGCTCTGTTACTGGAGCCATCCCACAATGCCCTACACTGACAATACAATCAATATAAGCCTTCCCGGTGAGGACGCTCACCGCTGACACAAGGCGCAAAGTGGAGACATGCACAAGTGATGTAATTACTCTGGTGGCTGTATACTGACATAAATAAGATTGTCTTAATTTTGTAGTGTAGGCATGGCCTAAGGGATCATTTGGCAAAATGTGTGTGTGCGTGTGTGCAGGAAGCAGAAAGCCAGGAAAAAGCAAGCAGAGATGGAGAGAAGCATTCACGAATGTGGCCCTGAGAGGTCGCAGGGAGAGTTTGTTGCGTACAGAACTGACTTGGGGGGCTGACTTGGAATAGTGAGCCAGGAAACTGCCCTCTGCTATTTGTTCCTACCATGTACAGGGAAATAGGATTTACTGTACATAATTTGTAAATCAACAGGATTGCACCAAGGAGTATATCTGAGTCCACCATCAATTTCTCCTCCTAACAGAAACCAGGGGCTGAATATTGCCTAACCATTGGAGCCGAACTGGCAATAATACAGTGAATGACATTCCCTGGCTCAAAGAGCTTTCTATCTAAAATACAAATGGCACTAAAAAGCTACAGAGCATAGTGGTGAATGATGTCCTATTTATAGGTTTTATTTTTTGAATCTCGTTATGTTATTCTATAGCAGGGAAATGCTTTTCTATTAACTACTATGGGATATCTCAAAGGAGGGAACCTGAGAGTCAGTGACCATGAGATGGTCAAGTTCAGGATCCTGACACAAGGAGGAAAAGAAATACGGACCCTGGACTTCAGAAAAGCAGACTTTGACTCCCTCAGGGAATGGATGGGCAGGATCCCCTGGGAGAATAACATGAGGCGGAAAGGAGTCCAGGAGAGCTGGCTGTATTTTAAAGAATCCTTATTGAGGTTACAGGGACAAACCATCCTGATGTGTAGAAAGAAGAGTAAATATGGCAGGCGACCAGCTTGGCTTAACAGTGAAATCCTTGCTGATCTTAAACACAAAAAAGAAGCTGACAAGAAGTGGAAGATTGGACAAATGACCAGGGAAGAGTATAAAAATATTGCTCAGGCATGCAGGAGTGAAACCAGGAAGGCCAAATCACACTTGGAGTTGCAGCTAGCAAGGGACGTTAAGAGTAACAAGAAGGGTTTCTTCAGGTATGTTAGCAACAAGAAGAAGGTCAAGGAAAGTGTGGACCCCTTACTGAATGGGGGAGGCAATCCAGTGACAGAGGATGTGGAAAAAGCTAATGTACTCAATGCTTTTTTTGCCTCTGTCTTCACGAACAATGTCAGCTCCCAGACTACTGCACTGGGCAGCACAGCACGAGGAGGAGGTGATCAGCCCTCTGCGGAGAAAGAAGTGGTTCGGGACTATTTAGAAAAGCTGGACGAGCACAAGTCCATGGGGCCAGATGCGCTGCATCCGAGAATGCTAAAGGAGTTGGCGGATGTGATTGCAGAGCCATTGGCTATTATCCTTGGAAACTCATGGCGATCGGGGGAGGTCCCTGACAACTGGAAAAAGGCTACTGTAGTGCCTATCTTTAAAACGGGGAAGAAGGAGGATCCGGGGAACTACAGGCCAGTCAGCCTCATCTCAGTCCCTGGAAAAATCATGGAGCAGATCCTCAAGGAATCAATTCTGAAGCACTTAGAGGAGAGGAAAGTGATCAGAAACAGTCAGCGTGGATTCACCAAGGGCAAGTCATGCCTGACTAATCTAATTGCCTTCTATGACGAGATAACTGGCTCTGTGGATGAAGGGAAAGTGGTGGACGTGTTATTCCTTGACTTTAGCAAAGCTTTTGATACGGTCTCCCACAGTATTCTTTCCAAGTATGGGCTGGATGAATGGACTATAAGGTGGATAGAAAGCTGGCTGGATTGTTGGGCTCAACGAGTAGTGATAAATGGCTCCATGTCTAGTTGGCAGGCTGTATCAAGCGGAGTGCACCAGGGGTTGGTCCTGGGGCCGGTTTTGTTCAATATCTTCATAAATGATCTGGAGGATGGTATGGATTGCACACTCAGCAAGTTTGCAGATGACACTAAATTGGGAGGAGAGGTAGATACGCTGGAGTGTAGGGATAGGATACAGAGGGACCTAGACAAATTGGAGGATTGGGCCAAAAGAAATCTGATGAGGTTCAACAAGGATAAGTGCAGAGTCCTGCACTTAGGACAGAAGAATCCAATGCACCGCTACAGACTAGGGACCGAATGGCTAGGCAGCAGTTCTGCAGAAAAGGACCTGGGGGTTACAGTGGACGAGAAGCTGGATATGAGTCAACAGTGTGCCCTTGTTGCCAAGAAGGACAATGGCATTTTGGGATGTATAAGTAGGAGCATTGCCCAGCAGATCGAGGGATGTGATCGTTCCCCTCTATTCGACATTGGTGAGGCCCCATCTGGAGTACTGTGTCCAGTTTTGGGCCCCACACGACAAGAAGGATGTGGAAAAATTGGAAAGCGTCCAGCGGAGGGCACAAAAATGATTAGGGAGCTGGAGCACATGACTTATGAGGAGAGGCTGAGGGAACTGGAATTATTTAGTCTGCAGAAGAGAAGAATGAGGGGGGATTTGATAGCTGCTTTCTACTTCCTGAAAGGGGATTCCAAAGAGGATGGATCTAAACTGTTCTGAGTGGTACCAGATGACAGAACAAGGAGTAATGGTCTCAAGTTGCAGTGGGGGAGGTTTAAGTTGGATATTAGGAAAAAAATTTTTCACTAGAAGGGTGGTGAAGCGCTGGAATGGGTTACCTAGGGAGGTGGTGGACTCTACTTCCTTAGAGGTTTTCAAGGTCAGGCTTGACAAAGCCCTAGCTGGGGTGATTTAGTGGGGATTGGTCCTGCTTTGAGCAGGGGGTTGGACTAGATGACCTTCTGAGGTCCCTTCCAACCCTGATATTCTATGATTCTATTATTCTATTAGAATATCCTAATTTCCTATTCAGTGTGGTAGGGGACTTACAGTATAGCATCAAGCTTCTTTTTAATCTGAAACAGGATTATGATCCTTGAACATGTTTCAGACAATGGAGGTTAGAAAAAATCCTGTGCGCATAATAAGGTTGCTATTTGTTACCCTGAGCCAGACCCAGCTCACCCAGGAATGATGAGAGCCTGGAGATGGAAGCTCCAGAACAGAGAGGAATAGAGTTCGACTCCTGCAGTTATAGCAAACACTGCAGGAGCCAAGCTTAAGTGAATCCTGCTTAGGGGCTGTGTCAGGAACCAGAACTTTTCCCCCCTTGCCCCTCCCATTGGCAGCCCACTGTGCTACAGCACTGGGGGAGACAGGCAGCAGGCTTTGAAGTCTTCATGCAAGTGCTCCCTCAGCTCTTCTGGTTAGCTGAAGGCTACAGATGCCCCTTGAGGCCTTTGTATACTTGAGGTTGCATTGTGATTTGCCTCCAAAACTAGTACAGCATTCTGATTTTTGTTACTCTCTAGCTTCAAGATGGCCAGAAGTTTCCACATAAATCATTGTAATTACAAAATTAATAGAAATGTGCTCATTAGCTAGCATGTTAGGGACTAAATGTTTTAAAGTCAACGCCCACTTGCATGTGCAAGAAATTCCCAGGTGTGCACTCACCCGTGTCTCAAATGGGTGTGCAAACTGGGAAAGTGCTCCCACCACTGGCAATTTAGGAGGCAAGCAGCCATCAACACATCTGAAAGCATTTCTACCTCTGCATGCACAATGCTGGGGGCCGGTGGGCATGCACATTTCTTACGCACAAAGGGGAGGGGGGCACAGCCATTTAAAAACATGAGCTGGATCCTTCTCCCGTTGAAGTGAATGACAAAATTCCCATTGCTGCCTTGTCAGGATCAGACCCAGAGCTCTGCAATCTAAGCCTCAGCCTCAGTCACTTTTATGGTAGAGGTAAAAACAACAAACCCTAAAAATAAAGGCTCATAACTAAAGTGTTGGCGCATCTTTAACTACAATAATGAGGTTTTTTCCCCATCTCTTGGCATCCTATACGTGTTCTGGTCTATTTCAGTGCAGTTAGTTTTTCCAGACACTAAGCCTCCTAGTGTTTTCTTTCCAAGTGGCTCTGATTTTGTCTCATTACGGTTTCTTGAATCGATTTTATCTGTTGCATAAAAAAGCAGGTTGTTTTAAATGCCTTTTTAGATCAGAGATTTAAGCTGCAGGCAGTTACTGAACAAATACAAATATGAACGAGAAGAAGATGGGACAGATTGTTGGAGCAGAATAAAGCCAAAGAGAAACAGGTTGATCTGGTTAGGTGTCAAAGATACCCAACTGCTTTTTGTTTCCTGTGTTCCAGTGCCATTCTTTCAACGTTACAGAGGCAGAGCAACAGACACCCACACAGTGCCATCACGGAATTGAAAGGCCCGGTCCTGCAATTCTGATGTGACCAGGTTCCTGTCAAAGCAAATGGAATGGCCAGGACGCTGCTCACGTCAGAATATGATTTCATTGACCTGACTACAAGCTTTGCCCCCATAAGGACTGAAGGATTGGGTCCAAGCATACAGAAACTGAATCACTGAGGAGTGAGACCCAATCTGATGACTCAGTCTGCGTGATTGGAAAGTTCCCCAGGGCTGGGGAAAGGAATTCTCACAAACCAATCCACAGAAATCACTGAGCCTCTCAGCAGCTGCTATTCCAGATTCAGGGTTGGAGAAACGTCCCATCCCCAAATCTCCACTGCACGCTGATGCATGCAGAACCCCACTGGGCTCTGCAGCATACCAGTGTGCACACTTTCTGAACAAGCAGTTGGAATCCTGTTCCCACCCCCTGCACAGCAGAACCACACTAATGGTTCCCACTGCAAGATGGAGGAGAGGGTACAGGATTTCCCCCATATAACACAAACACATGATTGTTGTCATATGTATAGTGCACAAACTACACTAGGAAGGCCTGCTCCCTTGAGGGATGGGAGAATATAGTGCTAGCAATATAGGAACATTAGGCATAATGCTGTTTACTCTCGGTGCTCCCATAATATCATTAGGCTATTTGCACTGTACCCTTAGCACTGCCAACTTCTTTCTGCTTTTACTTCCATACTCTGTGAATGTTCACTCCAATACTCCATTCATCTCCATTGTTACAGTAAATGTATGGGCCTGGTCGCTCTCTCACTTACATTGATGTCAATTGCGAGTGACTCCATTTAAGTCAATGTACAACTGCATAAGAGAAAAGAGAATCAGCCCCTGTGTATTTTTGCTGACTGACTCCTGCTTGTATATTCCAGAAATAAGAAACCAAGCTACAGGATCTTTCGTTAATTCACTGGGAAAATTACTCTTTGGTGTCATGTTGGCAGTCATGAGGATCTCGGACCGTGTGTGTCTTTCTCCAAACCAGCCAGTAGGCCTTACCAGACCAAAGAGAAAACCACTGAAAATGTGTCTGTGGGTGAGTGCTATTATTCAGAGAACAGCACTTTCAAGAGTAACATGAAGGAAAGCAAGAGCCAGCTCCAAGCCAGCCACGGGAGCCAGGAGAGTCGGTGGAAGAACAGACCCCCTACACAAAGCAAACACATGGATTGCTAATATTTTTAAATAGATCCTATATTTCTTTGCTAACTCAGGGACTTTTATTAGAGAGAACAAAGGTAGAGAGTGCTGGGAGAGGTATCATGCAGCTCCAACATCTGGGCTGCAGCTCCCCTCCCTGCGATTTCCTTGCCCGCAACCCCTTACCTACTGTGTGTCTTTGGAGAGGCTAACAGAGAATAGCTGACCATGAAAAGTGAAGGTATGCGGGGAGCGAGGGAGCAAGATTTCCTTTGCGTTAGACTGTAATAACATTTTCAATACTTTGCAACACCCCCCTTCACACACACACACCCTGATGACCTTTCATGACCCTCCTGGGGATTGCAACCCACTTGGGGACAGACGCTGGTCTACAGGATTCCTACCACAAGGGAATCGCCACCACTTGCTGCCCTTAGTATCCTTCCTAGATGGTTTCACAGTGCAGAAAGAGATGGGGCACGGTCAGCATTAACTTGCAAACATGCTGGAGCTGGAGCTGGTGCTAGGCATAAGCAGAGCAAGAAATTGCTTAGGGCTCTGAGCAGCGAAAGGGGACAACCTATTCCAGGGGTTGCAGAGCCTTCCCAAAAGTGAGGGGGCCAGGGGACCCCACTCCCCCGAGGTTCCACCCCTCCTCTTCTCTCCAAGGCCCTGCCCCTTCCCTACCTCTTCCCCCAGAGGCTCCACCCCTGGCCAAACCAGAAGCCAGAGTGGGGGCTGGGAAGCCCAGCCTCCCCCCACGCCTGGTGTGGGATGGGGCAAAAGCAGCCCCCTGCCCCTGCCCGTGTCCTCACCTCCTGAGCCCCCCACCCAGGGTAGGTGGAGGGACCCAGGCTCCCCCACAGCTGCCTGTGCAGCCCTTACCCCAACCCGTCTCCGGCTGAGGGGCAGGGTGAGGCCTTGGAACCACAGCCTTTTCATGGTAAGAGCCATGCGGGCAGCTGTGGGGAGCCAGCGCGGACCCTCCACCTGCCCTCAGTCAGGTGGGGAGCGCGGGGGGTGGGGACATAGACTGGGGGCTATTCTCAGGTCCCCTGCACCGCGGGTAGGTGGAGGGTCCTCACGGCTCCCACAACTGCCCAGGCTCCCCTGGCTGCTGGCCTGGCCCGAGGGGTGGGGCCTCAGGGGGAAGAGGACGAGAAGGGGGCAGGGTCCACTGTGGTGAAAGTTGGACGGGGGCCCTAGTAAGACTTCCCTTTGAAGGTCCTAGTAAGACTTCCATCCATTTCAACAACAGTTGGATCAGGTTCCATATGAGTCAGAAGATTTATAAATGCTGTTTTAGTAGAAGTGGGAATCATATTAGCGTGATAAAGAGAGTAAAAACACCACCACAAAGTTGTACCTTTTATGATGTTTCCTAGGCAATGGCATCACCTACAAATCCTGCAGCACTAAAATTAATTAAAAGGGAGACGCATGTTTATTCTCAACAAGAGAATGATACCCTGTTCATTATAAATAAAACTGCTTTAAGCCTTTAAAGATGCCCTGGGAAAGCAGAGCAGGTTGTGGGCATAAAAGAAATGAAGTGATCAAAGGATTCTGGTTTCAGTAAATCATGTTCGTGCATGGTACTAGTAATTCAGGATGCTGGGTAGCTAGTCAAGTGTAATTAACTTCTTCTGGGATCTGACATCTTATATCTTTTTGGTAGCAAGAACTTCAGTACATAATGTTTGTGTTAGAAAGCTGATCAATGGAAATGTGCCATTACCTGGAATACTATGTTCTTTTGATTCTCTTTCTGGATTCTGCAACAGGGAAAACTCTTTTTGTTCCCTGAGCAGAACTATAAAAGGACTCTGCTCAGAATAAAGTAAAGAAGAAATGTGCTTGCCATCACATCCACACCAAGAACATTATAATATGAGTACGGGATGTGATTTACACCAGAAAACTTATTAACCAGAGTACCTTATTGTGGAGGAGTGGGGAGACTGGTCTATAGAAACAATTCTGCATTTCTTAGGTGACCATATTGGGTTTAAAAGTACATAAGACACTCCACTTCAATTCAAACAACCCAGCAAAATAAACAGAATGTGACAGTGAAAGATCAATGAGAAATTAGTCCCATTAGCATTTAATTTTTTTCAGTGGCAATATTTTCTGAACAATGGCCCCTATTGATGCTGTGAGTGCCTGCTTTGTGCCTTCTACTCATCGAACAGACATCACTTTATTCTTAGCAGCTGTGTTCTCTAATTGGGAAAGGGAATGTTCCAAAAATGATAAAAGGGGAATCTCATCACAGTGTTGAAAATCAATTTGGAGCATAACTGATTCTGTTGCCCTGGTCTTTTCTTTCTTTTTTTTTTTTTCTTTTTTTTTTTTGTTAGCATCTCTGTGAAGAATTTGTTCTCAGAAGTGGCAAGGTAACTAGAGGCCAAACCTAAATACAGTAGCTTCATTTTTTTTAACTCCGGGAGTCCTTTGTATTTTACTATGGGTTAGTGCTTATCAGCCTAAAAAGGTAAACAGAAGCTTTGTCTACATTAGAAAGCATTTGCTGCTGTAGTTATACGGCAAACTTTCCTAATGGAGATGCAGCTTATACTGACAAAAGAGTGTTTCAAGACCTTCCAAGCCCACCAATTGCTTACAGGTGTTCCTCCATAGCTCTGCTGAGATTGTGGGTGCTTCTATTTAACCCCTTCAAGGACAATGTGGCAGGAAAGCAAGGAACCAGGGCTTAGCAAAGGAATTTCTTAATCCCAGAAACTTCACTCTTGAAAGCATTTGTGAGTTACGGATCTTTGAAAAGACCCAAAGGTCCTGAAATGCACCCACCCCATGTTTGATCTTGCTCCTTCTGCGAGTCCAAGGTTTGTCAGCATTTCAGGCTGGGCAGATTTCCTTCTGCCCTCTTCTCTCCAGAAAGTCTTCCTTACGTGTGGTGATGGTTGGACCCCCTGCTCAGAGCAGTATCCAGCTCTTAAATAGAGTCTGCCTCCTTCCTGCTCTCAGGGCTGGATTTAGGAGTAGGTAACCCAGATGATTGCCTGGGGTGCTGGGCTTGAGGGGGTCCTGGGATCGGGATACTGTTTTTGTTTTTAATAACAAAAGGAAAAATAGATTATGTGAAGTAAAATGTTTCAGGTATTCCATATGTAGATTCATTTTTCACTAACCTCCTACAATGTTCTTGACCTTTGTAGAATCTCGTGGAACCTTCCAGACTTGCTGAGAACTACATTTTCCTTGAGCCTCTTAGAATGTTGTCAGCCATGCCCTTGTGGGTATATAAGGCGCGGAGCATCGCCAGTCAGTCAGTGAAATATGAGAATGAAGTGAAGTGAAGGGCCCAGTAGCAATATTGTGAACCTTGTTTTATTGTGTAATTGTGAAAGTGTACTTGTGTTTTAAGACTTGAAGAGTCTAAGTAGCACTAATAAAGGACATATTTAATGAACCACTAGAGATATCTATCAAACCCCTGTCTACGCAACAATCTAAAAGGAATACTGTTACTTCTTTTGCCATGCTTAACATGTAATGTTTCATGACTTTCTAAAACTGCACAACGTAGACTCTTGTTCTCCCTAATACTGTCTTTTTTCCCCTGTAGAAAATAAAAGATCCTCCCAAAGAAGCCTTCATGAGCGCAGCATAGGAAGTGAAAAGCTCACCTGAAATCAAGTTTGCAGCAAGGGCAAATCTGATGAGAAAATATTTGAAACAGAACAACATAGACCAGGCTTTCGGCAGTAGTGATTGTCCCAGTGCAGAAGAAATTGAGGAGTGAAGCGTAAATGGTGGAAGTCCTAGTACTAAGAAATTAGCAGATTTACCTGAAGATAAGGAATGGAAATGTGAGGAAAGTGATGGAGAATCATCCAGTTTTCCTGGCAGCATAAAGGAGAGTGATGATAAAGAACAATATGGCTCAGATGAAATGAAGACCAACGACAAAGAAAAATCTGGTTTATATGAAAAAGAGGGAAATGATAAAGAAGTATCAACCTCACATGATGACAAAAACAGCAGCGAGAAAACTTGTTCACCACAAATGGATACACCAGATCCTGCTTATGGCCAGTGATCCTAAACTCTGCTGATATTGATTATACAATTTTGAATAGGCCGGGCAAATCAAGGATATGATGTTTTCAGTAAATGAGCAGAAGAGACATGTCTCAAAGTCACACTGCGAAAGACTGTTGAGAAACTGAATTGGAATTGGCTAGTTTGAGTTTAGGCTCAAGCTGAATAAATGCATAGAGGCAGAAAACCAGCACATTATTAATGTAGAAACCCAGCTTTGCAGGAATGTGCTCAAACGTCTGATCTCAATTAGCCTCCTCCTTGAGTCAGATGTAGCATAATCTTCTTTAGATTCAGTATCTCTCTTTGGAGTACTTTTAAGTATATATGTCCAGTTTTAAGCATCAAATATCAGGTGGAAGATCCTCATGGACAATGTTACAAATCTGACCATGAAGCTGCTCAGTAACACTCACTGTGAGAGGTGCTTTGACAACAAGGTACCAGTGAGGTACCAAGTGACTGAGATTTACAGCGCCCTGATGGAACTGGTGCAGACAAGCAAAGCCAAGTCTGGAATATGATACAAGTTGCAAAGCCTGGCAAACTAGATCATTGACTTTAAATTTCTGGTCTCAATTGTGGCTTGGCACCATATCCTGTTCCAAGTAAACCTTGTAAGCAAGGCATTACAAACTCAGTCAATGGACATTGTGACTGCTACCACTTTGATGAGAAGCTGCCTTGATTTAATTGTGGCCTGCAAAGACGATGGATTTGAAAAATGCCACCAGTGCTGCCGAAGAAATGGTGGAAAACTTAGGAGTTGAGCCTGTTTTCAAGGAAATTTGTATTCAGCAGAAGAAGAGATAGTTTGGTTATGACGGCAGAGACAAGGTGCTGGGAAGCTCAGAAGAAAAATTCAAGAGAAATCCATCGAAGAAAGGTTTGGACAAATAAAGCAGCACAAAAAGACCTGGGTTTTTTTGGTACGATCTTAGTAAGCTGTTGGTGGACAGGAAAACGCTCTTGAACAAGTGTTCGGATCTTCATTGGACGCTGACACATGGGGAATATTTGGACGTCAATGATAAAGACTTTTATGTCAAATTGGATAACATCCATCACATTTTGCAGAGCTGAAGAACACTTTTCCTAATGGGTGGATAGCGCTGAGGATTCTACTCAAGTTGGCAGTCAGAGTTACGAATGGTGAGCGCAGCTTTTTGAAGCTCAAGCTCATTAAAACATATATTCAATCAATGATGTCCAACAAGAGACTGACATTGCATGCTATTTTATCACTTGAAAATGCCATTGGCTACTCTCTGATGCTGTGCTTCAGTTCGAGAGGGCAAAAGTGAGAAAAGCGACCTTTTGAACTAAAGGACGAAGGTTAACATTGGCTGTCTCTACTGTAACACTATTTAATGCTGATGCACCCAATGTTGGTGCACAGTTCAATTTCTTGATGTTAGGACATTTCAGTTATTCTTAAAATTAATAAGTTTCTATCAGCTTAGAGAAATGAATTAATTTTTATTTGCTTATATATGGCATGAATATCTACGATTTACAGATCCTAGTGTGCAAATTTATCATCTTATATGACAGGGAGAAATCATGCACACAACTCAGGCATCAAAGTCATGAAATGGGCTACAAATGCAACAAAAATAAAGTATTCAAAAGTTTAACAAATGGGGTGGCGCTGAAGACGCTCCTTGCCTGGCACACCTTTTGGTCTAGGGCTGGCCCTGCTTGCCATGTCTCCACTGGAAAATGTCAGTTCCCTTCCCTAGTCATGCTTGCCTCCCACCAACCCACCCTTATGGCCCCCTGTGTAGGAAAAAAACATTGTTTTTCAACTGTTGGCCAAACCCCAATCAAACCCAATGACTCCAGATTTCTGTCTGGATGGCTTCTTAGTGATAGTCCTTCAATGAGTGTCAAGTACCTTCTCTGGCCAGGGCCACTGTCTGGATTGCAACCAATAGGCTTGCCTGGGGCAAATTTAAACATATGTTCAACACAGAATACAAAATATGGTTCATAATTTGAAACAAACATAGCCTATTCTGTCACATATCTATATATACTAGCCAATGTGCGCATTCTAATAGATATGTGATGGGGTATGTACCCCACGAGTAATGAAAAAATTAACTGGAGACAGAGACCAATTAGTGCACTTGGTCGCAGCTGGAAGGTGAGCCAGGCCCAACTGAAGATGAAGCCCAGCTGGGGGAGTAGTAGGGTGGTCAGCATAAATCCCACATAACAAGGGGGCTGCTGGGAGAAAGGGGAAAAACTCTGCAATCCCTCTCTGGTTGTTAGAGAGCAGAGGAAAGGCTTGGAGATGTACAGTAAGTCCAAGCAAAGGGTGTGGGAAAGGGCCTGAAGGAAGGCCAAGGTAGGAAGAAGTCCAGGAAGGCAGTGAGGAGTCTGAGGGAGCAGCCACAGGGCCTGTGTAGTGACGCCCAACAGAGAGGGAGGGTCTGGATTTCCCTGCCGACCACCAGGAAAGATAGTATGAAAACACCCTGACCCAGTGGAGAGAAGGACTATTGAGTCTGGAGCCAGGCCTCCAGAGAGGAAGCCCTGGGAGGCGTTGCTCTGCACAAGAGTGGGAGGATGACCCTGCAGAGCCTGGGAAGAGGTGAAGAGTCTGTAGAGGAGTGAGCCTGGGTAGGGTGAAGAGTTATGTTTTTTTGAGTTTAGTATTGGACTCTTTATTTATCCCAAAAGAGGTGGGCCTAAATGTGACCGGTCTGGGTGGCTGACTCATGAGAAGAGGCAGCCCCTTGCAGTGCTGGAGCGACTGCCAGCAGGGGTCCCTGGGGCGGACAGCCTGCTACACCAAACTGGCCATGAGGGCATAGGTGCTGGAACTAGGGGTGCTGCCGCATCCCAGGGTTTACAGTTTGGTTCAATGGCTCTCAGCACCCCCACTATAAAAATTGTTCCAGCACCCCTGTGTGAGGGGGAATGCCAGCAGTGAGTCCTTTTGTCTGCAAGAGGTTTTCAACCTTTTTTCATTTGCGAAACCCTAAAAAATTTTGAATGGAGGTACAGATCCCGTTGGAAATCTTAGACAGAGTCTGCGGATGCCCAGGGTCCACGGATCATAGAATATCAGGGTTGGAAGGGACCTCAAGAGGTCATCTAGTCCAACCCCCTGCTCAAAGCAGGACCAATCCCCAATTTTTGCCCTGATCTCTAAGTGGCCCCCTCAAGGATTGAACTCACAACCCTGAGTTTAAGCAGGCCAGTGCTCAAACCACTGAGCTATCTCTCCCCCCAGATCACAGATTGAAAACCACTGCTCTACAGCATTATTTATAATAGCACCCAACACATGCTCAGCACTGGACCAACATATGGCAGACACAGTCCCTGCCCTGAACTGGTTTACAATCAAAAGAGATCTCCCCGCTTCCCCCCCAAAAAGAGACACACAAGAGTCCTGCTCCTGCAAACACTAATGCCTGCATTTAACTTTATGCACATGAATAATCCTATTGAAGTTAATGAGATTATTCATATGAGAAATTGTCAAAAGTCATTGTGGCTCTTGGGGGTATGAAGGCACCATTCTCGCTGGCTTAGTCTGTGTTATCAAGAGTTATGCTTCAGCAGGAAGCTTAAAGTTGCCACACATCCTGCATTGTGTTGGTTCTTTGAGGGCTTGTCTTCATTGCAATGTTGACTAGAGGTGTAATTTGTGTGTTGTCTTCTAACCCAACTCCAATCCACCCATAAAAACCTCTAGCTCACATTAAGCGGTGCTTTAAATAGGAGATAGTTGATCCATCGGGGGGAGGAGTTGAAGCTCAAGTGCTGCTGACTCTTGCGCTAGAAATGCAGTGGTGATGCAAATACAGGCTACAATTTGAGCTAACATCAGCTGCTAATCAAATCACTTTGGCTATGTCTACACTACAGACCTTACGTCGGGACAGCTGTACTGCTGCAGCTGTGCGGCTGCAAGGCCTCCTGAGAAGCTGCTCTACGCTGACTAGAGAGAGCTCTATCACTGGCATAATTAAACCATCCCCAATGGGCGGCGGTAGCTATGTTGGGGGGAGAGCATCTCCCGCTGACATAGCGCTGTCCACACTGGCACTTTTGTCGGTGAAACTTATGTCAGTCAAGGGGGTGTTTTTTTCACACCCCTGACGACAAAAGATTGGCCAACAAAAGTGCTAGTGTAGACAAAAGCCTTTGTGTAGCTTGAATGCTGTTTCTCAGTGTGGCCACACTCACTTGAGCTAGGTGACACTGTTAGCCAAACCAGGCTGGGAGTGGAGTTAATCTATGTCTACACTAGCAAGTTTGTAGGTATAACGGATGTTGCTCAGGGGTGTGAAAAAACACCCCTCTGAGTGACATAAGTTTCACCAACAGAAGCTCTGGTGTGGACAGTGCTATGTTGGTGGGAGACACTCATCCGCCAACATAGCTACTGCCACTCGTTCGGGGTGGTTATTTGTGTTGATGGGAGAGCTTTCTCCCAACAGCCTGGAGTGGCTACACGTGCGATCTTATCGTGATACGGCTGCATCGGTATAGCTGTGCCACTGTAAGCTCACTGGTGTTGACATGGCCTTACTCAAGCTAACTGCTGCAGCCCATAGACTCTCTCTCACACACATGGGAATCAGTTGCTGGGACTGAGGGCTGGTCTACACTGGGAACTTACACTGGCCTAGCTACATCTCTGAGGGGTGTGAAAAATCTACACCCGAGGCACATGGCTGTGCTGACCTAACCCTTGGTGTAGACAGCGCTAGGTCAGCGGAAGAACTCTTCCATTGACCTATCGACCACCTCTCGAGGAGGTGGATTACCTACACCAGTGGGAGAACGTGCTACCGCAGCCCAGCTGCAGTGCTGCAGCACACAGTATTGCAGTTGAGGCGCAGACATCCCCTGAGATAGCGCATACAGTCAGGCTAGTTTGTAGCTGTATCAGTGCTCTCCGGTCATAAGTTTTTTCTTGCAGTTGGGAAAACAAATTCCTGTCTTGGTCATCACTGAAATTCTACGTGGTGTCAGAGGCAGAAGGCACCAAGTGGCAGTGAACCCAGAAACGGAGCAAGCAGTTGGCAAATGTTTGAAAGAGGTGCTGATTGCAACCACCCCCTACTCTGCAGCACCCACTGCTGACAAACAGCTTTGGTTTTCTTTCATTACGCTAAAGGATTGTGGGATGGGACCAGAAAGGATCTGGGGACGGGGCTCATGGCCAGAAGCCATATGAATGATGTCCAGGGTGAAAACCTTAAGGAGCAATAATTCTCTTCTTTGACCTGCCCTGGGGATTGTTAATTATTGTTAATAATGAGGAAACATATTTGATAATAATTAATGAAACTTCCTTGTATATCACTTTAGACTTTCAAAACAATGAACACGCCCACATTAAAAAATTAATTCTCACAACAGCCCTCGGAGTTAGGTAAGAAAAAACAGTTTTCCCTAGGCTGCATGGAGGGAAATCATCATGTCCAAAGCACCGGTTAAGAAGCCAAAGGATATTAGTTATATTCCCAGCTCTGCCACAAACTTCCTTTGTGACCTTGGACAAATAATTTAACTGCTCTGTGCCTCAGTTTCCCCATCTTTTTAAAATAGGAATGATAATACTTAGCTTTCTTACAGGGGCATTGTGAGGAGGGTGAGTAAGGCAATGGTTATGAAGTATTTTAAGATTGTAAGACTGGAAGCGTTACAAAACTGCACAGTAAAATAAAAAGATGAAGACCCGTAGCCTGACAGTGAGGTTAAGTAACTTGCCAAAGGCTGGGCACTGAGTCAAGACAAGATCAGAACTCAAGAGCTTCTAGCTCTCAACCATCTAAATAGACAATCAACAATCTCTGGCTGAAGCTGTTGGGTTCAAATAGCCAACTTATGTACAAACAGGATGTAAGATAATATATTTGCCACAGTTCCCCATCTCCACTGCATAGTTACTAATACAGATTCCATGCTACCCTGCAGTACAACATATCCAGCCAGATGTACTGTGGCATTCAGAGGTAATGAATGCCACGGTTTGTGAAATGCCTGTCAGTGAAATTAAAAGCATATCACATAGGCTGACCTTTTGAGTGTTGCGTGGCGCCGAGACTGCTGCATGTCTCAGTCGAGACAGTCACCTGCTTTTCCCTTCTCCGAGGGTCTATATGTCAAAAAATGCGACAGCCCCTTCTTTTCATTTTCCAGCAGTTTTCATCCTGCTCTTTCTCTGGCATTCATGGGTTCTCAAAGAGTTAATTCAAATGAAGACTAGTGTTCCATGTACTTGCCTTTTGCTGTTTATTCATCCAGTGTGGCAGATTTGTGATTACCCAGAGGTCTCTGGGGAGACTTAATTGGAAGTCTGGTTGAGAGGGGAGCTATTTCTGTGCCTTGAAGTTGCATTCAACAAGGTCCCAATTCAGCAAAGCACTTAAGCATGTGATTGAATTTAAACCTGCTGAATGCCCATACCGTGGGATTTAAGCACGAGCTGAAGTCCTTTGGTGAACAGGGAGAGACTTAAGCACTTACATTTAACGATGGACTAAAAGACTTTGCTGGATTGGGGCCACAGGGCCAAAGCCTGGTCCCAGTGAAGCCAGTGGGAAAACTCCTTTTGACTTCAATGCACCCACAATTAGATTAATAAACTTTTAGAGTTTAAGGCCAGAAGGGGCTATGAGATCATCTAGTCTGACCTCCTACATATCATTACATTTCACCCAAATACTCCTACCCATGACTCCTACCTACTCCTACCCATGCCCAATGACTTCAGTTAAACTACAGCATTTTAGTCCTCGGGAGACAAAATGATTGTGTGCCACAGGCAGATAACAGGAGAAACCAAGGTGACACCAATGCCTGAAGCCCCGGTGATGGCAGGGAATTGAGTAGGGGGAACATGATGGGATGATTCATGCCCCATGCTGTACAGAATGGTCAGAAACCCTTAAGGTGCCTCCGATATCCCAGGACTCAAAACCAGGCCTGTGAGTTCCCAGACAGCCATTGCATCCTCGTCCCGACCCAGTGTGTACTGAAACCTAGCAGGAGGAGGAGCTAACAAAACTATAGCCCCATCCAAGGCACCTCCCATGGGAGCCCTGATTAGAGATCAAGTGAAAGACTTCAAGCTCTACTGATTGGTCCAGCCATGCTATTTAAGCCAGAAGGAGGCATAGGCAGTTGTCTGAGCGTAGGCGGTGCATGATTCTTTCATTTGGGGAGGCTTACGCAAGTGCCAGAAGCTCCCTAGAAATGGAGGGGCCACCATTGCCCAGATTGTGACCACACACCCTGTTCTACCCTTAGGCCACACCCCTGCTCGGCCTCTTCCCCCTAAAGCCACCCCCCCACAGCACTTCTTCCCCTAAGGACCCACCCACCCACTACTTGCTCCTCTCTGCCCCCTCCCCCGAAGTCCCCTTCCTCCTCATTACTGACCATTAAGGCAGGAAAAAAGTGATGGGTCCATGACCACATCACTTTTAAAAGTGGGGGCTATGCCCTCCCACTTTTTTCCTGCCTTAAGGGTGAGTAATGGGGGGAGAGGGTAGAGCAGAGCGAGCAGTGGGTGGGGCTTGGGGGAAGCGGCAGGGGGGGAGGAGCCTTGGGAAAAGAGGCTGACTGAGGCGGAGCATGGCCACGGTCTAGGGCCACTTCTAGGAAGCTTCTGGTGGCAGCACTCGAAAGGCGGCAGGCCGGTGTGTCTCCAAAGGGTAGTGACCCGTGCCGCATCTGGCATTTCTTGTCCCCTGCATGGCAGCCTTTTCTGGGGAGGACCTCCCCAAGACTCTTATATGTGCCTCCCACGTGTCTGAGGTACTAGGTGTTTCTCTGTTGCATTAGACACTGCTTGTGAGTGCTTCCTGCATTCCGCACCCAACTCCACTCTTGATTCCTGCTCCACTCCTGCCTCGCCCCTGCCTTCGGTCCTAGTTCCCACTGTGCTCCTGCTCCATGCCTGATCCTTGCCTCTCTTCTGGTTCTTACCCTTATGCCTTACTTCTGACCATCTGTTACCAGTCCTGGCTTCTGACCCCCAGCTCTGGCTTCTGACTCTAACTTGACCCTTGGCTCTGGCATTTGGTATTTGATGCTGGCTCTGACCCCCAGCTTCTATTCCTGGCTCTGATGGTGGCTTGACCTTTGGCTCTGGTAATCCGCAGTTGACTCTGGTTCAGACCCTGAACTCTGCTCCCTAACCTGGATGCTTGCTTCGCCCACTAGACCTGACTCTTGCTCTGGACACTAGACCAGACTGCCTACATCCTTGTCCCTAACATCTGAACTGGTGGAAAATTCCTTCCTGGTCCCCAGTATGGGGATCAGTTAGACCCTGAGCAAGCCCCACCAGCCAGACATCTAAGACAGAGGATTTGTATGTAGCACCTAAGAGCACCTGTCCACCCCAAATGGTATCCTGTCTCTAGTTGAGGCTATTCTCTGATAATTAGGAGGAAGGTAAAAAAACAGAACAAAACCTAGATTACAAATATGCATTGGGAGAAAAAATTCTTTCCTAACCACTGCAGTGATTGGCTGAAGTCCTGAAGCATCAGATTAGACTACAGTCTTCGTAATACAAAACTACAAGTGAGGGCATCTAGGCAATCCCATGTTCCCTGTTAAGGCCAATGGCAGGGGATCTCTCTCTCCCCAAGGCCCAGGAAGGAAGGCGATCCATAGATTCACAAGCTCCAAGGCCAGATGGGACCATCATAACCATCCAGCCCAATTTTCTGCACATGCAGACCACAAAACCTCTCTAGAAACTGGATTAAAGCCAGTCGTGCAGAAATCTATCTACTCTTGTGAAAGACTTAAAGTGATGGAGAATCCACCCTCTCCCCAGGGAAACTGTTTCCCCAATGTTTAATTTGGCCCATAAAGACTTCAGTTCATCTGGGGCACAATTCTTATATAGGCACTTAAGTCAATGGGAGCGGAGGGTGCCTAGCACCTTGTAGGACCGAGTTCCCAGCAGGTATACACTGAAGTCAAACCTTGGTGAGAAGGGATATACTCAACCTTAACCAGAAGCTCTGGGTGAACTAGGATTGAGTTTATGTGTGTTTGTCTGTATGTGATAAAACAGGGAAACTATTTGTAAGTCTCTGTTTATAAAGTGGTGTGAATGCAATTGCACCTGGGTTATTCATTAAATGGCAACAGTAACTCATGATAGATCAGTTATTTATCAGAAAATACAAACTGACTCCTACTTCACTGTAGACAATAGGATCTTTGCTGCAAAGAAAGCAGGAACGGGTCTAGGTGGTCATGGTGCTGTGAAGATTAGGGGCTGATGCTGCAGGTCTTACATCTTGGCTTCCTCACGAGTTTTTGTTTGTTTGTTTGTTTGTTTTTCTCAAGGCTGTGCTCTTAATAGATTAATGCTTGTAAAACATTCTGAGAATGAAAGGCTAAATTCTGCCTTCATTTACACAACTCCCTCCATTGAAATCGATGGGGTTTCACAATGCAAATAAGGGCAGAAAGACCTGGTGTGCTAAGGGCCATATTTACAAAAGTGTCTAAGCACCACTAAAATCAATGGGAGTTAGGCACCTAACCTGCTTAGGGGCTTTTGAAAATCCCACAGAACACCCACCTGCATCTTTAGGCACTTAAATACCTTTGGAAGTCTGGTCTGAGGAGACAAAAGGGGCCCAGCCACAACCACTGTGTGGAGCAGAAGGACTGAGTGAGCCCCAGCAATGGTACTACATTCCCTCAAGGAGGCAAAATGGAGCTGAACTGATGTGAGGGGATTTGTATACAAGCACTTACTAAATCTGTTAATTTTTAGTTGTCTGTCTTCATGTGGTATAACTGAATGGGACTCTTTTTCATGTGACTGTTTCCCTTCAGTTCCCACCTGTACTTTTGTGGACAGGGAACAGGACTAAATTCACCTATTAAACTGTTCACAGCAAATTGTTCACACAAAGGTAAGGCATGTACTCCTCGCTCCATTCTGTGTATATCCTTTGGCCAAAGTCACCTTCTGTGTGGACACTACACAGGGTAACCAGCTATCAGCATTTTAAAATCACATTCATTATAAAGATACCATAATGCCGTTAAGAAAGATCAGATTATTGTGAAGCATGGACAAAAAATTCAATTATTTTTTAAAGAGGCCTATAGCCAGGTGACACTGACTTTTCCAAGCTTTGCTTTGGACTTTTCTAAACACTTTTCTGAGATTGATAGGAAGATATTGAAGAGGGGCATATAATCAATTCCCTGCCATTGGCAAGGGCCTTGGGCATAGGTGCTGGAACTAGGGGTACTGGGCGTGCTGCCCTGGCTTGAAGTGGTTACCATTATATACAGGGTTTACAGTTTGGTTCAATGGCTCTCAGCACCCCCACTATACACATTGTTTCAGTGCCTCTGGGTATTGGTGGCAGCTTGGTCGCTCCTGTTTTCTGCCTGTGGCATACAATGGTTTAGTTTCCTGAGGTCTCAAATGCTTTAGTGTAACGCAAGTTACTGGGCTCAACACAGGAGTAATCTGGGTGGAATTTAACGGCCTGTGTTATACAGGAGGTCAGACTAGATGACCTCATGGTCCCTTCTGGCCTTAAATGCTACAAAACTATGAAAAATAGATTAGTAGAAATGAAGCGACTTGAAAATAATAATAAAGGGCATACTTTGCCTGGAACATCGTCTCACGCAAATCAAGTATTCTAACTGATGGAGTATATTCCACCCTGGAGGAAAGAATGTGGCCCTGGGGGATGGAAAGTGATGATGGCCAGGGTACATGCTGGAATATTGACAATGGACATGCACTTGCTGAAGTGTTTCATGCTTCACAATTTTCATTTCCAAAGCACAGAAAAATGTATTCCCTGCAACTCTTTGGGGTGGCCTGCAGAGTACATATACTACATGCCCCCTAGCACAGGTGTAAGCAGTAGTGAAGATGGTGAGGCAAGTAGAGTAATAATACACCTGAACCCTGTACGTACCCAAGTAGATACCCTACTCTATTCACCCTGTCTACACTGCTATTTTTAGCTGCTTGAGCCTTTCCCTGCTGCAGAGAAAGACTCCAACAGTGGGGAAAGGCTCTGGCAGGGGGAGAAAGCACATCAAGGCCCCAGCAGCTGTCTACTGCCGAGCCTTTCCCCGCTGGCTCCCCCCAGCAGAGTCTTTCCGTGACACCTGCAGCTACGCACCGCAGTTTGGAAGCAGCCTGCTTTTTCACTGTGGCTTGTGGCTACACATATTGCACATGCCACTGCAAGTTTTAGATAGTTCAACTGATCCTATTGATGAAAGGCTATGCAAATTAAACTCATACTAAAGCAGTGATTAGCCGTACCACGAAGAACTCCTTAATTATCGGGATTGAGCACAGCAATCAACAATAGAGTTTAATCATTTAAGACTGCTTGTAATTCATTTTTCAGTGTTTGGGAACTAAAATTCTTAGTGTTAAAACCTGCCTTCTTTATTTGGGCAAACTCTGACTGATGACAATGGGGTTTTTGCCTCAGTAAGGAATAAAGATAGTTTGATTTGGCTCAAATCCTCCACCCCTTGTAACCGCTGCACAACATCCAAATAGTCAGACTTGGTGCAAAGAGTTTGGTATGTGGAAAGGAGATGCTGACCCCTTTAGGCTGCAGAGTGGCAATAAGCCTAGTTTGTGGCCACTACTAAAGCCTGGGGCTACAGCAGCCCTCACCATTCCATGATGGGGGATATGCTGAGGGATAGATCCACCAGTTCTGCCATCACTGGTCTGCCCCTGCTCAGGCCCCATAATGTGGGGACCAATATGGATCCCCCATAGGGCTCAGCTCCTGTAGATGCTCCATAAACCTTGCCCCCTTGGCAGAGTGGAACCTTTAGCATCCACTGTGCCTGAAGCCACCACAGCTATGGAGGAGAACTTGACGTTCACAGAATAAAATCTACTGTACAAACTATGGAAGTCACCTACCACATCGAAAAAGAGGTTCATAATATTTGACTGCACCTAGTTCTTTTGAATGGAATCAGCACTTGCTGCATCACTGCTTTGTTATTAAATGTATGAGAATCTAGTATAAATTAATGTTAAGAACTAGTTATTTGCTTGTGATACAGTTAGTCAGGGTTCAAGCCGGTGCCATGCAAGCTTTCCCACACAGTTCTGCCCCTACATCTAATTCCAGACCTGTGACACCTCTACTATTGCAATCCTGCTAACCTTGTCAGATTGTGTGAGCTCTTTGTGATAGGGCCAAAGAATGACTAAAAACAGGATTGACACAACTGAAAACATTGGTACCAGTTACCTAAACTCATATTTGAATCCACATTGATAGGGAGTAAAAAGGCTAATGCAATCGAAGGAAAAACGAATGTATAATCTGAAAGCGGGATGAAACTAGAGGATTAAAAAAATTATTCTACAGTATTTATAAACCTACAAAAATCCCTTTATGTTTGGAGATCTTCATTAACTTTACGCATTGGTACTTTATTCATTGCCGGCATTGCTTTTGTTTTTATTCTTTACCGAGAGCAGAGTAAACTTCTTTTGCAAGAAACAGTTTGGTTTCTTTCTTTTCATCTCTCATATTTTAAAATGAAGGAAACTCGAAAAGAGGTAAATAGGGAGCTGAAATTAAAAACAAAATGGTGCATTTGTAATCCGTTAATTTTAAAGCTCCTATAAGGTGCTGAGAGCTCTGGCCCTGATCCAGGAAAACAATTAAGCATGTGCTTATCCATAAGTTTCTGAGTAACCCCACTGAAATCAATAGGACTACTCCTGTCCTTAAGGCTAAGCATATGTTGAAGTGCTTTACTGGACTTGGCCTAGACTGCACAGCACCTTGTGGGACAGAACCAGTTATGCCTTTCTGCACCTTACTGCATGGGCCTGTTACTTCACGTTAGACTTCCAGTTCAAATACTGCTAGATGATACAGGATATTGAAACTAATGGGAGTGTTTCCATTGACTCTAATAGAGCTGGGATCAGGCCCATAATTTTTATTTTCTAAGACCCTCAGAATATGGGAATGGTGCTGAAAATGAAGATCCTATGTAAAGACATTCAATAGCATCACTAATAGATAAGCATTGTGGGGTTACTTGTTCCAGGAATCAGGATTTTGACATAACTATCTAGTTTAACACAAACATAGTAGGTGCCATGCCCATCACTGCACTAACTTGTTTGGTGCAGTAGTGCCAGTAAGGTTAGACAACCAATTGCTAGATGTAATACACACACATAGCGAGAGACAGTCCCTGCACTGAGGAGCAGGGACTCCTAACTTCAACAGGTTTCAATGGGAGTTAGGTGCTGAAATACCTTTGAGGATCTGGACTTTACAATCTGCATAGCCAAGACAGACAAAGGATGGGAGAAAGTATTATTTTACCATATCAAGGCACAGAGAGATTCAGTGATGTGCGCAAGGTCATATAGGAAGTCTGTGGCACAGCTGGGAATTAAACCCACATTTCCTGAGTCCCAGTCCAATGCTTTAATCACTAGATCATCCTTCCTCCCTGGAGAGAGAGTATTGGAGAAAATGCAACTCCTCAGACTGCAAAGGAGTGACACCAGGGATGAATTTACCCCAGTAGATTTTGTGTTTAAAAACAGGGTTTTAAAGGAGGCTAATCAAGGGGACAGTAAAGGCAGCATTGCCAGCAATTTATCAAACAAAATTGGCAGGTTGCTTTCCTGTGTATGAGTCTTCATACATAAATAGGCTTTAAAGGCCATTGCACCACATGAATACAGCTGGAACAGCCTTCAAGAAAAAAGAAATCCCAAATAGTCAGGGAAACTAAAGTCCTGGGGACTGCAGGGGAATTCCACACATGCCTGTCTTTTGTAACTCCTGTCTTGTGGAAAAAAATGTTATCATGGGTTTTGCAATAGTTACAATCAGGCCAAAGGAACTCTCAGACAGGAAAACCAAGGTTATTTTTTTTCTAGTTTTTACATATAACTTTTCTTTTTGAGATTATTTTGTTTACATTTATTTTCTTCAAGTTTCCTGTCCGATTTAAAGTGTATATTCTTTACATTAAATCCTGTTCTCCTTTATACCTTCATTCAGCCTGTTTTGTACTATGTGTCATGGCATACACACAAAGAAGTTAGATAAAAACATAAATTACTCTTGCTGTAAGGTTGCAACATAACACTATTTCTTAGAATTCAGAACAATAACACACATGAACTCAAAAACAGAGAGAGACGAAGCAGGCTGCTCCCTAAAACAGAGATGCTCAACACACCCCGCCTTTCTTTAGGCTGTCAGACTCAGATCCCGTGCTTCCCTACACATATCCCTAACCTGCAAGGAGGACTAGGAAAACATCCTGAAATTAAAAGTAACAGTTCATAATTTTAACAGAGTTTTAAATATACCATATTTTGAAGAACAGTCCAGAGAATATTTTTCTATGCCCTTTTCTATTTTCCTTCCCCTGATATTACCTATAGTCTTTTTCAGTCTTTATATCAGTCTTATTATGCAGTGCTCATGCAGCCAAACACATAATAATAATCTATGGGCTAAATTCCGAAGACCGGATTCAGGCAAAACTCCCGTTGAAGCTTATTATTCTTGTTGTGATGGTGGTCTTTTTCATTGGAGTGAATACTGGAATAGTTATAATAGGTATGTTAAGTAAACATTATTATAATCTGAGAGTAGGTGAGTACCCCTTTTTCTGGTTAGGAAATAAGTCACATCTTGTGACTTTCACAAGGTCAGTGCAGAGCCAGGAAGAGAAGAACCCCAGGCATCCTGACTGCCAGTCTCCTACTCCAAACCCTAGACCACACTCTTTGTTTTGTAACTACATAATTTGTTATTAGATATTATTTAATATTTCCTTATGTAGCTCTATTATCAAATCTCTAAGACATTTTGTGATTCACTTGTATCGAAACTGCTCCTTTAAATGAAGTTTAGTTTGTTAGGTTTTGTGTTCCCTGGTTCTCAGACAGGGACACCCAAATCAGTACCTGTCTTCCAATTTTTTCACTCCTTTCCCATTTCCTTCTCCTGCATTCTACCTGGGATTCCATGCTAGGGGATCTGGTGTCGCCGTGTGGCAAAACACTGACAAGTGAGACCAAGAAGATTATTCTAGATTTACGGAAGACTGTAACTGTAATTGATGTTACATATTTCCTGCCAAGATCCAGCTACTGAGCAAATGTTGCTTAGGGGCGCTAGATGTTGGAATGTGCAAAGGTAACAACTCACTCACCTGTCGTGTGAAGTCTTTGCTTTAATTGCAGATTATTTTTGAAAAAAAAAAATTCTCCCAGTGAGAGTTATTTGCTTAACATTACTCAGCAAGTTGAGACCTTGTTAAGATACTCATGCTTCCTGAAAAACAGTGGGCAGGACATGCAACGCAAGAACAGCAAACAGGATTTTAATCTTGCTGAGCCTGTGCCTTCCCCCTGTTCCGTTTTGTGGAACTTTTACATTAAACATTTCAACTTCCTTTTGAGAACAAACCAGCTTCAGCTGGGTTCATTAGGTACAAGGAGTCACATTTGTCAATGGAGGAATTACCCTGCGCGTGGGGTTGGGCCATCAAGATTAACTTGTTTGAAAAATCACACTTAACTAGTAAAATAAGTAAAGTTAGACTGTTGTATTGTGGGTGTTATTTGAAAAACATGCCAAATGGAGAGTTTTGTAGGTGACAGGGCTATTAGGTAGTATAACAGCAAAGGGGGGCAGGGGGTTATACTATGATACCTTTACTTATGGCGAGTAATACCTTACTCCACTAACAGTTCAATTAAAATCAATGGGATATAGACAAGCAGTAGGGCCAGGGCCGGATGTAGGGGCAGGTGACCCGGGCAAACACCTGGGTGCCAGGTCTGGGGAGCACTGGGCTCGGGGAGCTGTTTTTGTTGTTAGTGACAAAAGTTTAACAAATGGAGCGGGGGTGGCACTGAAGAAGCTCCTGGCCTGGGGCACTATTTGGTCTAGAGCCAGCTCTGAGCAGAGCCTTGTCTCTGTGAAGGAAATGGACCAGCATAGGTATTCTGAAATAACTCCCTCACATGAACTCTCTATTCCAGAATAAAAGGGATTTTATTCCAGTATAAATTCCCTTTTATTGTGGAATAAAGTATCCACCTTGGGGAATTATTCCTGTTGAACTATAACAGAATACTTATAATAGAATAGCTATGCTGGCCAATTTCTCCATGTAGGCAATCCCTAAGGTACTATTCAACTTGAGTAAGGGTTTCAGAATTTGGCCCTCTGTGATCTATTGAGTATTATTAATGATTTATGCCATAAACTAGTTATGCATGTGTGTGTTTAAAATTGCTTTACATTTGTGATGAAAAAAATCAAGGAATATTATACTTTTATTTAAAAAGTTTGTGTGTAGCTTTTCATATGTAACAATGTTTTGAAAAGAAATGTCATGGTCAAGGTATGTGACAATCATCACTTAGACCATCCCCTTCTTCTGCTTTTCATCTGTCTGACTATAGTTATAGACTAATCTCTTCAGCACAAGGCCTATGCCTTCGAATGGACTTGTACCTTATCACCTAGCACATTCTGAGTGCTGCTGTGACATAAATAAACATATCATAGCATAAGGCTCCAGCATTGTATACAAAGTCAGATTGGAACTTCTACCAGAATTCTTCCATTTACGACTTTATGGAATATATTTGTATTCACAGACATATAGGGCCCAGTCCTGCTAGGTGATGAACTCTTCCTGCATTGTTTTAAGTGCTCTCAACTCCTTTTAAAGAAAGTGGAATTGAGGGGAGTGATCACTTTGTAGGACTGGGACCTTACGGTCTGATCCAGTGCCCGTGGACCTCAGCAAGAATTTTTCCATTGGGTTAAATGGTCATTGGATAACACTGCAGGGAATTAGCTCATCTTTCACTTGGAGAAGAGGGAAACCACTTGGTCCAGTAAAGTGCCATTTGCAGAAAAGTGGTTCTGAAAAAATGTCATTGTGGGGTCCCATATTTAGGCTCCCTCTACGACTCCATAGCCTCTGTTTACATGTCAAAAGATAATTTTCTAAATGAATACTACATCTGGGATATGAAAGTCAAGATGAGTGTACTCTCTTAGATTACCACAGTTAGAAAGATTCTGAAATTGGAATTTTAAGGTGATACAAGGAAATAAATCTTCACACAAACATAATTAACCTGTGGCACTCTCTGCTACAAGGTATCATTGAGTCCAAGAGTGTGGCAGGATTCACTAGAGGATTGGACGTTTGTCTGGGTAGTGAGAATAGTCACCATAAGAGGATTCAGAAATGTATAAAAGAGAGAAACTCTTATGCATAGGTCATAGAATCATAGAATAGAATCATAGAATATCAGGGTTGGAAGGGACCCCAGAAGGTCATCTAGTCCAACCCCCTGCTTGAAGCAGGACCAATTCCCAGTTAAATCATCCCAGCCAGGGCTTTGTCAAGCCTGACCTTAAAAACCTCTAAGGAAGGCGATTCTACCACCTCCCTAGGTAACGCATTTCAGTGTTTCACCACCCTCTTAGTGAAAAAGTTTTTCCTAATATCCAGCCTAAACCTCCCCCACTGCAACTTGAGACCATTACTCCTCGTTCTGTCATCTGCTACCATTGAGAACAGTCTAGAGCCATCCTCTTTGGAACCCCCTTTCAGGTAGTTGAAAGCAGCTATCAAATCCCCCCTCATTCTTCTCTTCTGCAGGCTAAACAATCCCAGCTCCCTCAGCCTCTCCTCATAAGTCATGTGTTCCAGACCCCTAATCATTTTTGTTGCCCTTCGCTGGACTCTCTCCAATTTATCCACATCCTTCCTGTAGTGTGGGGCCCAAAACTGGACACAGTACTCCAGATGAGGCCTCACCAATGTCGAATAGAGGGGAACGATCACGTCCCTCGATCTGCTCGCTATGCCCCTACTTATACATCCCAAAATGCCATTGGCCTTCTTGGCAACAAGGGCACACTGCTGACTCATATCCAGCTTCTCGTCCACTGTCACCCCTAGGTCCTTTTCCACAGAACTTAACCAAACTCTAATTGCCTGGGTTTAAGAAGAAACTTTACATTATCAGGTTTTTGTTGAATTTTTAAAAATCTCCTTCTGAAGCAGCTAGTACTAGCCACAGCTGGAGACAGGATACTAGACAAGATGGAGGACTGGTCTGATGTGTTAGAGCTGTTCCTATATTCCCGTAACTCCTGAGTTCAAATCCTGCCTTGATTTATACCCTGGACAATCCCACTAAAACCAGTGCAAGGCCATGGGGAAAATCAGTGCAGGATTTGACGCCTAGTGTGCAATGGTGTTGTACGCACCACAGGGCTAACTGACCCTCTGAGATCATCTGGGAAAGACTTGCCACCTCACAGGATTAAGCTGAGAACAGCCCCAAATAATGAGTCCCCAGTTGCTTCTTAAGTCCACATTCCAGTGTGCCCAAATCTCCCAAATATGGCGTGACACAGCTCTAATAGCCCCCTGACCTAGGGCAAAAATGTACCTTTCTAAGGCAAAACCCCTGGAAGTGGAAAAGATAAATAAAAAATGCACAGGGATGGCAATGTAGAAAATGCATTGCAGTTTGTTCTCGGGGAGGAGGAACTGTGGCACCCTGGATAGGGTAAGGAGTGAAGGGGCAGAACCATGGATATTCTTGGCTCCAGCCTTGCAGATCTTTTGGGTATTTACATGGGATTTCTTGCATTCCCCTCTGGCAGTTATATGCTACTTTTCCCTCCAGAGGTGGGAGAGAGCAGAAGTTGCAGAACTGAATTAATGCTGCATTAAGTAACACATGGTAATTTGTTGTATAATTAACAGCTGCTTGCTGAGGGACCTGGCCATGCACTGGCCCGCCCTCTCCACGCCCACTCTTTAATGGTGATCACCATGTATGGAAACCTCCCAGTAAATGTCACTGGCAGCTCTTCCTTGGCCTCTTCTTTCCCCTCCTAACAGATAAACAACGTACACTGTGCAACAACCCAGCAGCAACTACAGTTTCCTTTTTTTTGAGCAACAGGAACCAGTACCAGCTAACAGGCTGAAATTTTCACTCCACAGAGCTGAAAGGCTGAGCAGAGGTCACTCTTCAAAAACGGAGTCAATCAACTTCAAAGTCCAAGAGCCTGATTGTCCTCTCGCTGTGTTTCTTCTACACAGGTGTCATTCCAGTGACATCAGTGAAGTTACTCCCGTTTTACCTCAGGCATAAAGGCCTGAGTCAGCAAAGCACTTATGCAGGTGTTTAAGCATGTGGTTAAGTCCATCCTTATTCAGCATGTGAATCAATGAGACTTAAGAAGGTGCTTAAAGATAAGCTTTGCTGAATCCGGGCCCAAGAGAGTTCAGAATCAGGACTTGACAGAAATAAGGGGTCATGTAGATCTCTTAGGCTCATATTAGCACATGTGAGGTTTGCAGACAAAGGGTGGTACTGTTTGCTGTGCCTAGTCCCAGAGGTGCAGCCCAGAATTTGCAGCCCAGGGGAAGTGGCTTTAAGACATATGTGCCCCCTCCTGATTGTGGAGTGCCACCTGGCCATAATTTAGACAATGGGAGGTCTGTCTAAAGCGACAAGCAGCCTGTCCCTGGCCACCTAAAGGTGGTTGGGCTGCCTGGAATTGCCATAATGCTAGGTGCTTTGGCCCCACCCTTAACAAGCCCTGCCATGCCCTTACACTAGGGCTTGCAAGTAGGTACTTGGAGGAGGTCTTCCTCGGTGCCTGTGGGGCAATTCTCCTTTGGCCAGAACCAGGACTTTTAGGGCCCTGTTACTTGAAATAAATAGCTTGGAGGGGGATGAAAATCTCATTCAAAGGGTCACCTTCAGCTTTCTAGTTGCAAGCATGGCCAACCCCACTGGAGCCACAGCTTATTTCAGAACTAAATATCTGAATTTGTCCTGATATCGAGAACTCTTTTGAAGGGCTTTTATTTCTGTCAAAATTCACATGAAAGAAAAGCATCTGAAAGATATTCTGATTGCATGATTTTGATTCAAAGCTGCCAAGTTAGCACAGGGACCAAATGTGGCAATAAATAAATTAATTACATGGGAGACCATAACCATAAACTCAACACAGACCCACCTATGAAACGAACTTCCTAACAATAAAACCTGGAAGCCTGTTGATTCTTGAACACCTACGGCCTTAAAATGTAGGCCAATTGTGAGTTCTTATGTGGATTGTAAACTGTTTGGGGCAGGGACCATCTTTTTGTTCTGGCACCTAGCACAATTGGGGTCCTGGTCCATGACCATATTACAAATTATTAATAATAATTGGCCAAAACTTTGAAACTTGTGTGCCTAAAGTTAGGCTTTTACATCCATATTTAGACATCTAAAGAAAAGTTTATATTTAGGTGCCTAATTATGGATTTAGTAGGTTAATGTTAGGCGCCAAGGTTGAGAAATTTACATAGATTAGATTTAGACAAGGGCTGCATATTAAAGAGGTATGCATCATTTTATCTCGTCAGATGGAATCAGGAAGCTGAGCCAATGTTAAATGCCTTCGCTGCAAATTAATCTGTTTAGCAATAGCAGCACGTAAGAGACATTTCACTCATATTTCTCTGGCAATTTTTTATTCCAGTTTCTTATGGGAAAGGAAAGAGTTAATATCTTTTTTGCATAAAGCATAAAACATAAGGAGAAATCATTGTGAAATGTATTTCCAGTGTCAGTTTTCCTGGATGATTACAGGAAATGGAAATATTCGTTGTTTAACTCTAAATAAACTTGGCCGTTTCTAACACCTTTCCTCTGGGATTCTCAAAGCAGTTTATAACCATGAATAAATCCACATATCACTCCTGTCAGGAATAGAATTGTTATACCCAATTTAAAGACAGGTAAACTGAGTTAGAGAAGGTTTAATTAACTGACCAGAGGTCACAAATCAAACTGGTGGCAAAAATGGGACTAGAACCCAGGAGTCCTGACAGCCAGCCTTGTGAGCTAACCATTAGATCAAACACCTTATTTCTAAAAATGAAATTCTTGATACTGAAGTGTGAATGTGGTTTCCATTTATGACAGTGCATGAAATAAAATATAAATGACCATTAAAAAACATTTGGTGAAAGAACCAGAATATATTATTTGAAACTACAGGACAAATATTCAGATTTATATTAAGTGAGATTTAAAAAAATTGCTAATGCAGATTCTCACTTTAATGGGTAAATCCGTCCCTTTCATATCTTCAACTTTGCGAAGACAGATAGAGTTGATGAGAATGTGACTTGTCACTCTGGTGTCCTGGAAATCAGGTTAGTTAATCAGCCTGCACAAACACGTAGGCTTAAGGGAAAAGTCTTCTACTCCTCAAGCATAGAGGGAAACATTGCTCGCGAATATCACAGCTGGGTGTAATCATTGCCAGCTGCGGAGTTGCTGAGAGATCCATGCTCACAGCGTGAAAGGAATAGTGCACATGTAGCTTATCTGGCTTCTGTTCTCTAGTAATTTAGACTGTGAAAGTTGCAGATACGGTGTCATTTTCTTTTGGCTGGACCTGAAGCACATAGAAAACCAATGGCATTGCTGGCTGTGCCAGATCAGTGATGAGGCCAGAAGCTGACTAATACAGACATTCTGAGTTAGGCTTTTTATAGCCAAAGTGAACCATAGGAATCTCTTACCTCAGTATTTATCAGACTGGTTGAGTCAATGGGAACAGAGTCAGGCTTGTTGAATTTACTGTTAAGAGCCTCATCAGTGCAGCATAGGAAGGCCAACATTATGGGGTTTTGATTATGTTGGGGATGTGTCTGCTCATGATCACACTGTAAATCAGGAGTAAATCCACTGGCTGGAGTTACTGTGGATTTACACCAGCATTAATGAGAGCAAAATTTGGACACTATTTTCTTTGCTTTGGTTTGATGTATGATACCGTCAACCCCCTTACTGAGTGCATCAACAAATCCCTGTGATATAATTTAGTTGGTTGAATCTTCTGTGGAACGGGGCTGCTTTCTTGTGTTTGAGATCACTGAGTTTCAAATGGTTGAGTGCTTCTAGCACTATAGTTTTCATCCAGATCATCTGTCCTTGCAAAAGACTTCATTTACCAGACTTAATTTCATACAGCTGCTAGAATATATCAAAGTGCTCAGCAAACTCAGCCGTCACACAGTCTCTCAGTAGTGGAAGCTGCCATCTGTCTCTAGTGATCTTTATTAGGTCCCTTCTTCCAAGAATCCTGAGTATTTTGTTTTAGTCTCATATGCTGCTCTTTAAAGGTACGCTCTTACATCAGCTGATGTCCAAGTGACAATGGTCCCTGGTGTAATCAACACTGGTAGAGACAGAGCTGGGGCAGGAATGATTTAAAGCTTATTTCTGCTGTAATGCATACAGAAACCTTCCATCTGATAATGACCAACTGGCTGACAGGTATCTAAGGCCTGGGCACACAGCTAGTCTGGATTAAAGGATCCTAGGCTCAGTTTTCCACTGCACCTTGTGTAGTCATTTATCCCTGTGCAAACTGGGTGTAAAACACTGCCAGAACGGAGGGACAACACTTCCCGCCCACTTTGCATCAGTGACAACAGCTACAAAGGGGGCAAGGCAGTGGAGAGTCACACGCCCTATTCTTTGGGTTACCCCTTTCCCATTTGTGCCAAGATGCTTGTTGATTGCTGGTTTGTCTACACCAGGGGTCTCAAACACACAGTCCGCGGGCCGCATTTGGCCCATGGAGTTATTTCCTGCAGACTGCTAAGCTCCTCCCCCTCCCCCGAGCACACTGTATTCCCATTCCTCCGCCTACCTCCCAGTGCTTCCAGCTGCCAAACAGCTGTTTGACGGTGCTTAGGACTTTCCGGGAGGGAGTGGGGAGGAGCAGGGATGTGGTGTGCTCAGGGGAGGAGGCAGAGAAGAGGCAGGGCCGGGGCAGGGATTTGGGGAAGGGGGTTGGAATAGGGGCAGGGAGGGGGCAGAGTTGGGGTGGGGACTTTGGAGAAGGGGTTGGAATGGGGGCAGGGAAGGGGTAGGAAGAGATGGGGCAGGGGCAGGGCCTCATGGAAGGGGTGGAGTGGGGGCAGGGCCGGGGAGAGAGGGAGGGCTTTAACCGAAGTAATTCTTAAAGTAAATGCGTGTTTTGTCCTTTGAGTGAGGTGCATTACTGAGTGTTTCTATTTTATTAAAACCGCTCTTTGCATTACAGTTTTAAAAAAGTTAATACATTGACTTTTAATAGCATACTATACTACTCTTCATTTTTTTAATTTTTGACTAGACTTTTGTATTGTTGTATGAAAAGGTTTCAGTGATGCGACCCTCAGGCCAATGTTCTCGTCCTCTTGTGGCCCTCGTGGTGACCTGAGTTTGAGATCCCTGGTCTACACACACACAATGCACTGCTTTAGCTTAAATCTTAGTTTTCAAACAAATTTCTATTGGTGAACAACCCTAAGCAGATACTCTTCGTTCAGTTGAAGAGCGGCTTTGTTCAGTTTCACTGAAACCGGTTATGAATCGACTCAAACTACATTGAGCCCTACCAGGCACGGGCACTGGAATCAGGGAGGCCGGGGGGGGTCATAACCCTCCCACTTTTTGAAAGTGGATCCTGCCTCCTTCCCCTCCTCTTCCGTCCTTATCCCCAAGCCCCCACCCCTGGCCCGGCCAGTGTGGAGCCAGGCCAGGAAGTTGTGGGAGCCACGCAGACCCTCCTCCTGCCTGTGGTGTGAAGGGGCTGAGAGCAGTCCCCGGCCCATGTCCCTGCCCCTCGGGCTCTCTACACGGCCCAGGGCCAGGGCAGGTGCAGGTGATGGGCCTGTGAGCCTCTGCTGGCTCACCATAGCTGCCTGCGCGACTCTCCCCGACCTGGGGGCAGTTGCTCCAGTTAGGGAGGGCTGGGAGTAGCCAGCTAAGGCTGGAAAAGTCCTGAGACACCAGGGGAGTTCGGGGCTGGGCCCAGCTTAAGGGCAAAGGCTTTCGTGTTTAGTTTTTGAGCTTTAAGTTACTAAACCAGTCCCTAAGGAGGACTGTTGTCACTGGACTCATGAAAGCCTTTGCAGAGTCTATTTAAGAAGCCCCTTGAAGCGGGGAGGGGAACTGGGGCAAGCCACCTGCAGAATAACCTTTGGCCACAAGGGGGCACTTGGGAGGCAGCTGGAGGGGTGACAGTCCAACACAGCCTTTAGCACCGGCTTCCCTAAACCAATTCCAAATCACACCTTTAGTTAAACGGGTGCAACGTTGCAGGTAGACAAGAGTCTTAGAGTATATGCTTCTTGGGGCAGGAACTGTCTTTTACTATACATTTGGACAGCACATAGCATAATGGAGCCCTGATCTGGTGGAGCCTTTAGCCACTACCACAATATAAATGTTTCATTATAATAACAAAATGTCCCACTGAGATTAAACACTAATGGAGCAGAAAGAAAAACCCTTTTAATATAATAATATGATAATAACACTTAAGAGCCTTAGAGCTTTTACTCTTCACAGTAGCTAATTAACTAATATGCAGCCAGTCGCACCACAGAAGCAACAGGGAGCAAAAATGCAATCCTGTTAAGGTCGGGTTTTCAATCTGAGCTTCAAAGCTATTGATTCTGGCATATATCTGTCTGTATATCCCCCGTCATGGCACTGTCCAAGTGTCAGAATGTATCCTATGCTTCAGCCAGCAGAGGGTAGAGTCCAATGCATCCTAGCTTAGGGGTTGCACTGCTCTGTGGCAGCATTCCTCTGCTTTCCTCTCCATGGTGGAGGCCCAGCTGTGGGTGCTCTCTGAGGTATGGACCAGCACACGAGGAGGGATCAGGAATGAGGAAGTGGGTGTACAGCAGCATCACTTCCCCACGAACCCAATATCATAGAATCATAGACTATCAGGGTTGGAAGGGACCTCAGGAGGTCATCTAGTCCAACCCCCTGCTCAAAGCAGGACTGATCCCCAACTAAATCTCTCTCACAATGAAAACAATTGAGTAAATTATTGTTAACCAGAATTCCATTAAATTAGAAGGGTGCACTGAAATGAACTCCATTCTAGCAGACTCTAAAATGAGTTCTCCCAACAGAGATGGGTTCTAGCTTAAGGTCATCCAGGCACAAGCATAGTAAATCTAATTTAACAAGAAGTATCAAATGTGTCAGTAAAAATGTAACCACCTCTCCCTCTCATTGCAGTGGAATTTCCCTTTAGGGGTTTTTTTAGGTCCAGTGGAGAGCGCCTTCCAGCACAGTTCCTTTGGCAGCCATTCTGATAGGGAGCTAGAGTAGCTGGGAGCTAACGGGGTTGACAGCACAGGGCTTGCATGCATATGGACTGTCACTGGATACCCTAAAAATGTGTACAGATCTCAGGGACTTACTAGTTTTGGGGGGCTGAATCCCCTGCTGCTTGTGTGGTGGTGGTTGTGGGGGAAACTCTCCCCCTCCAGGGGAAGAACCCTATAGAGGTCCCCCTCCCACCCCGATTGGGAGCACCCTACATAGCAGATGAAACAGTCTTCCTCTCATATACAATACTTTCAAACTGAGGTTTGGGAGCTGTCTGAAGAAAGGCATTCTTCTGAAGTGTCCTGCCTGCCTGAGTCTGCATTCAATATGTAGAGACTTACTAAATGGCTATTTTTTATGTGATGGGTTATTCCTGGATTCTGTGGTTTTCTGGTGTGCATAGATAAGGTAACCACCAATGCCCTTGCAAGGGGAAAAAAACTGCTGTAAACCAGGGAGACTGGAACTCTACTTTCTATTCTTGGTCAGTTTTATTAGCACAGCTGTGCCACTTTCTCCTGGCTTCCTTACAGAGATGGCTCAAAACGGGAACCATTTTCCCCAATCTGTAAGAGTTCTGGTAGCAGTGAGCCAAGTTCTGGAGCAAGACTTGGTTTAGGGCTATCCTTCTTTATGACCCTTTTGGGGTCTGTAGCCTTATTATTCCTCAGCAAGAAAATGGGTGGGGAACAACTTGTTTGGCTCGCTGAACACAGTGTTTCTTTGTAGACCATAAGTAAATTGAATCAGAACAAATTCGATGCTCACTGGAGTCTGCCTTAGAAAATGTAGTGATTGTTTTCCCATCACCACTGCTGGAATTTAGGCACCACGTTTTCTAGTGTAGCAGTGTCCTTGAGTGCTGGATTGCACATGCTGAAAATGCAGCTGGCATTCCACAACACTGAAGACAGCAGTATGGTCCCTCTGTTCTTGAGATTCCTCTGTCTTGAACTAGTCAGCTTTAAAAAAAAATCTCATATTTTGCTCTTGTCTTTTGTTGCTGTGATTGTGTTCATGTCTGCAATGAGTCATACTGACCGGTCAGTTGCCATACTGCACGACTCCCATGTACAAAGTCCTTTTGTTCTTGATGCCGAGGAAAACTGATTTGCTCAGTTGAGGATTAGTGACTGCCCTCCTGCATCATATGCTTTACACAGAGAGCCAACTGTGGAAAGAAAGTACTGAAGACTCTGTGTGATCCTCAAGAGTTTCTCTCTGTAGCTGACTCCGTCTGTACACAGCTTCTGTGTCTCTCATCCACTGCACAAGAAGCATCTGGGCAAATTGCAGAAAATTGATTGGGGGTGGGTGGGAAGGCAAAAGCACCTGCCACTTATGCCTTAAGTGATACACAGGGGACCTGGTGCACACAAGCGTTGTAGGCTAAATACATGTCAAGTATCTTCGTACAAATCAGAAGGTTCAACACCAAGCCAAATTTTGCTTTTAATTCCGCTCATATGACCGCATTGACATCAATGGGATTGCATCAGTGAAATAGTGAGCAGGATTCACCCCAGAGGAGAAGGAAATGGGGTTAATGAGAGGGAGAGATTAAGGACCACATTTTAAAAGGGGCCTGTAACTAGCCTCCTTTGCTCCCACATTTTTTATTGTCTGACTTCCTGGTGAGTTCAAATGCCACCACTTATGCAAATAAGCCCCTAATGCAACTAAGTAGAATACACGGATGCAATCAGTAATTTAGCCATTGGATTAGTATGATTTGCGGCCACAATTAATTCCAAGTGCAAAATATATGGTTGCACCTTTGGCAGGTGTGCACTGCCCCCACAATAAGGGAGATGGCCCTTTGGAAACCTGGGCCTAAAGGTGAACCAAGATGCCAGCTTAAATAAAGTTGAATATCCCAAGTCACTGACTAGATTGGAATGCAGGGACTAGGGTTCTCTTCCAGGCTTTGCCACTGAATTTGGGCAAATTATCTCTGTTCATTCTGCCTCTTTGGCTTGTAAGCACTCCAAGGTAGGAACTGTTTATTGTTATGTGTTTGCATAGCACCTAGCACAATGGGAACTCAGTCTCAGTTAAAGTCACTGTGCTCTACTGTAATGTAACTAAGACATAATAAATCAGACTCAGAAGTTTACAAACTATCACAAGAGCTGACTTTCAGGCCTCCCTCGTATCTGGATAAATGGGGTTTGACTGTACTTGTGAACACTTTTTGAAGGTGAACCAAAAATACACATTACCTACCAAGACCTAAGTCAGGCCCATTACTAATACTTAAGGCAGTGTAGGAGCAGAGCTGTGTTCCTAAGCCTGCTTCAGGCATTAGTTACATCAGCCATTGAAACCGGGCCTGAGCCTGGGTCCTGGGAGGTAATGGAAGGAGGAAGTGATCTGAAACAAGTTTCAGAGTAACAGCCATGTTAGTCTGTATTCGCAAGTACTTGTGGCACCTTAGAGACTAACCAATTTATTTGATGGCACCTTAGAGACTAGACCAATTTATTGGTCTCTAAGGTGCCACAAGTACTCCTTTTCTTTTTGTGAAACAAGTTTGTTTTCTCAATGCCTGTGATTGCTGCTGGTGACACTTTCTTGGGGAGGCCAGGATTGAGAGTCACCTTGTTACCCACCTGCCTCCAGCAAGAGGGAAACTTGCTTGTGCTAAACTGGGTGTCAGCTCCCTGACACCCCAGTTTATTAGCCACCTAAACAACATCCTCAGGGCTCTGCCAGCCCTTCCTTTGACTTGCAAGTTAACAATAGGTGCATCCCACTCCCTGAGCCCACTCGAAGTGTTCCCCTGTGATATCCGGCCCTTAACCACTGGACTCTCACAGAAATTATCAGGTAACAGGGCACAAACCAGCTTGGTGGAGTCAGCTGAGGATCAAATCCTATATAACATCATAGCACTGAGCTACATTATAGAGAAAACAATCACACATTAATATAAAAGAGGAAGGTGTCAGAGACAGTCAGTAAAGATAGTGGAAACAGAAATGATTACATGTAAAACGAAAAGTGGGAACTGGAGAACAGGAGCGGCTAACGGGAGTTTTGAGAGGGAGTTGTCCAGGTGAAGAAGGAGTGATTATGTGACTCTTGGGGTAAGTTTGTTGTCTGTAGTGTTTGTGTCTGTGGTGTGCTTGCTGCTTGACTGAAATATACCATGTGGTGTGTTTGGGGGACCGTGTGCTGAGTCTAGCGGCCTGCTAGGCAAGGCTGAGAGCTTCTTAACAAAGCTTTGATCCTGAAGCCCTTTTGCACCTATCAACCCTTAACTGGGGGCGGGGCTACTCAGGAAGACTGGGGCTTTAAAGCAGCCTAAGTGACCAGGAGCAGCTAACAGGGAAGTTTTGAGAGGGAGTTTAGAGAGGAAGTGTGTGTGTGTGTGTGGGGGGGCTAGATACAGGGAAAACATCACAGCAGCCCAACACTGTAGCATTTAATTTCAGAAAGGGCAAATACTTCCTTTTGTTTTTTTTAAACCTGGTGCCTATTAATTTCTTTTGGTGACCTCCTTATGAGAAGGAGTAAATAATACTTTACTTTCTCCACACCAGTCATGATTTTATAGACCTCAATCACGTCCCCCCTTGGTCATCTCTTTTCCAAGCTGAAAAGTCTCAGTCATATTCCTTGCTCCTCATACTGAAGCCATTCCATACCCCTAATAATTTTTGTTGCCCTTTTCTGAACCTTTTCCAAATCCAATATGTCTTTTTTTGAGATGGGACAACCACATCTGCAGGCAGTATTCAAGATGTGGGCGTACTATGGATTTATATAGAGGCAATATGTTATTTTCTGTCTTATTGTCTATCCCTTTCTTAATGATTCCCAACATTCTGTTTGTTTTTTTGACTGCCGCTGCACGTTGAGTGGATGTTTTCAGAGAACTATCCACAATGACTCCAAGATATTTCTTAAGTGGTAAAAGGTAATTTAGACCCCATCATTTTATATGTATATTTGGGATTATGTTTTCTAATGTGCCTTACTTTGCATTTAACTACATTGAATTTCATCTGCCATTTTGTTGCCCAGTCACCCAGTTTTGAGAGATCCTTTTGTAGCTCTTCGCAGTCTGCCTGGGACTTAACTGCTTTGAGTAGTTTTGTACCATCCTCAAATTTTGCCACCTCACTGTTCACCCCTCTTTCTAGATCATTTATGAATATGTTGAATAGGACTGGTCCCAGTACAGACCCTTGGGGGAAACCACTATTTACCTCTCTCCATTCTGAAAACTGACCATGTATTCCTACCCTTTGTTTCCTATCTTTTAACCAGTTACCAGTCCATGAGAGGGCCTTCCCTCTAACATAACAGTTAAGACTAAAATATTGGGAAATTAAAAGTTAATGAATATTCATTTTGGAAAAAAAATCATTTTCTTTCCTTTGCTGTTGTGTTTGTTTACTCATGGTTACTCAACATGAGTCCATGTGAGCCTCTCCATGAATGAATTATCTTAATGTAGCTAATAACCCTGCGTATAAATAAAATAACTTTACTGATATTTTCCATCACTCTTAGTCACTTTAAACATTGTCAAGGAAGTTATAGGAAAAGAAACTTGATCTCAACACAGAGGCCTGGCTTCCAGAAATGCTGTTCAAGTATACATGTCTAATTTTATCTCTTACATGTTCTTGGTTTTTTCCTTTCACTTAATATCATGCAGGGATTAAAAAAGCCAAAACACTTGCTAATGTGAAACATGAATGACAGTGTTTTAAAATGAAATTTCACTCTAAAACATATGGAATGTACTACATATATGCAACCAACCCTCTTTGTAGTTTATTTTATCGGTACAATCATCATATCTGACATTTAGTAAACTTTTTAAAAAATTTTAAATTTGTCAGGTGGACAACAGAACTCCCTCAGTCAGCATGCAGACAACAGTATGAATGCTTACTCAGGACAATGGGCAAGGGATAAATTGAGTGTAATGCATAGATCAGTGACACTAAACAATGGACACATCTAGTCCATTTAAATGGCACACCTACTGCTGTCTGCAAAACTATACATGGTAATTTCAGACCTGAGTCTGGGATTTGGTAGCATAAACTCTCCACTCATTGCTATAGCCTTTGTAATCCTGTCTTTTCCACTGATTTGTTGTGTGACCTTGTACAAGTCACTTATCTTCCCAGGATCTCAACTTGCCCATCTGTAAAATGGGTCACATAGTACTCACTTATAGTTCACAGTGGCATGGGAGCCTGAATAAATGTTTGCGAAAAATATTTTTGAGATCTGTGGTTTAGGGATCCTCCCTACTGCCTTGATCCTGCAATGAAATCCATGTGGCAGACCCTTGTGCAGGCATGAAGGGCTCTCTGTGAGCATAGAGGAATGTCTGCATCTGCAGAGCTCACTGCAGAATTGGGGCCCATTTAAGAGCAAAGTTCATCATCTGCTCCTCTGCTGAATAAGTTGATTTCACCTTTCCATATAGCTTTAAAATGATCTCTACAAAGGCTTGTTTTCAAAGGGGAATTTCTCTCAGCATAATGTATTCCAGTGAGGCTTCTGATAATCAGAACAAGAACTTAATAGGCACAGTTCTGCTACCACCGTGTTCTAATTAAGAGGATTCTGCACTCAGAGCAGACACTGTTTTGATAGAGAAGAGTGACTACAGCTAGCTCTACAATTTGAAGAAGAATTATCATATTGCAAAGTTACATAACGTTTGGGGGTGGGAGTGATGTTCCCCATGCAGTAGTTTGCCCAGTCAGTAGATCTAGCCTTAAAGTCAATACAGCTGAGGCGCAGTAGAATTCATTTGATGAACACTCATCTGACAAATGACCAGTTATATAAACCACTTTTCCTGGGGAGGGTGGGGAGAGGGAAACACATAATAAAAGTGATGTTGGTCCCTTCACATGCTGATGCCTTCAGTGCACTGGAAATTGCTTGGCAGTGATTTGAAGGACAAGGAGAGAGCCATGCAGTGCATCATAGTACCGATTATGCACCAGATGTACTGTCATTTTGAGATGTTCCAGTTTATGAACATTGCCATTTTATGAATTCCTTAATCCCCAGTGAGTTCATAAAATAGGGGTTCTGCTGGCTAGTAATGAAAAAAGATCATGTCGCAAATATCTGGTCTTGTCTTGCCTTGTCTTTCCGATTTACACTGACTAGAAATGTTCTGCATGTTGAGATGGATTATCACATTTAAAGTATATTAGTGGACACCAGCTGTGTGCTGTAATTATTTGGCTAAATATTCCTACATTAGAGGAGCAAATCTGGGCTGCTGGTGGAGATAATGGGCCTGATCTCCCACTGCCTTGCATCCTTGTGCAGCATTTATACCTGTGCAAAGTGGGGGGTAAAATGCTGGCAGTCCAGAATGGTGGCATTTGGCACTCACTGTGCCGGGGGAGATGACTAACCATGCTGGAAGGCAGCAGATAAAGCGAGGGCCATGCTTTGATCGGAATACTAAATAATCCATAATAATAGCCCCAGATATGGAGGGAAGAGGATTTTAAATTGCATGGTTTTCTTTCTAGGTAATTGTAACTCCTGGCTGCGGTAGTCGAGCACTGTAATCCTTTTAGATCCTCTAGAACCCTGAAGTATGTGGCTGGTGTAGGGAGCTATTTGTCTTCATAGCTTCCCTTCCAGGTGCCTGATCTGTCACCTCTGATGTGTATGTGTGCACAACTCCACACTGACTCCACTGGGGTGGAAGGCACTCAGCACCTCCCAAGTTCATAGCCAAATCCTCTGAGGAGTTGCTGCTAGTGAAGTGCCAGTGTATCAGCAAAGTCATCAGGTGACTGACTATGTCAAGGGGGGAAGGGACAGAAATATTACTGATTTCAGTACAGCTTTGTAGAGTTGTTAGTTAACTTTTGCAGCCTCTACTGGTCGAATGTGGAATGACAAAACGTTGTGGCTTTTATAATAATTTCTCAGTGACAGAGTGGTAGATCGGGGAGGAGTGAAAGAGATATTTGGAATCTGGAGGATATTCCTGTGATGCTCTGTACCTCGGGGGAACCCCCTGAACCCCCATGTTCATCCTCATAATGTGATTGTGTGGTATCCAATGCAAAGTTTGTCATGTCGGGTGTCTTTGGAAGGCTCATGATGCACTGAGCATTGTTGTTATAGTAATATTATAGGTTATAATTTCATGTATATAGTTATGAGGCTGAAAATGAGTCCTCATGGCTTAAAAAAAGCCCAGACAAAAACTCTCCAGGACCAGAGACCCAGGCAATACTCTCCAAGAGCAGAGGGGCAGTTCACACCTCATCAGGGGCTGTATGGGACACACCCTGCCCAGCTTCACAGGAACAGAGGACACTGGCTCAGGCAGCAACAAAGGATCTGTTGGACTCTCCAGTGAGTCACCTCCCTTCCCTTGGTCAGTTTGGGAGTAGGATGAGGTAATGCTCACCTGACTCTGAAGGGGGGGGGGGGCAAAGCCAAGAGGGAAGAAAGGACATGATAAAAGAGAGAGACGTTTGCCATGCTCTCTCTCTCCTCTCTTCCACCTCCATCTATAGACACCACCACCAAGTGACTGAAATGCTGATGAAAGGGGAGAGCCTGGCTGAAGGGCAACCGGCCAGCCCGTGGTGAGAAGCATTTAAGTTTGTAAGGGCACTGAAAGTGTTAAGATCAGCTTAGAATGCGTTTTCCTTTTATTTCATTTGACCAAATCTGACTTCTTGTGCTTTGACTTATAATCACTTAAATTTGTTTGTTTATTCTACCTGAAGCAGTGTGTTTGATTTGAAGCATGTCAAAGACTCCCCTTGGGATAACAAGCCTGGTACATATCAATTTCTTTGTTAAATTGATGAACTCATGTAAGCTTGCAGCGTCCTGCGGGCATAACTGGACACTGCAAGATGGAGGTTCCTAGGGTTGTATCTGGGACCGGATATATTGGCTAGTGTTATTCTGTTGCACAGTACAAGCAGTGGCTGGCCGAAAGTGCTCACTCACGTGCTGGGAGCAGCTTACTTGCCAGAGGCTGTGCGTGAACAGCCCAGGAGTGGGGGGTTCTCACAGCAGAGCAGGGTAAGGCTGGCTCCCAGAGTTGGGGACTGGAGTGACCTAGCAGATCACCGGTCCTGCTAACACCAGGGGAATGTCACAATTCCCCACCAGTGTAAAGGAGTTTAATGCAGTTCAAACCTGGGCACAAGTTGCAATATGCAGTTCCTATCAAATATAAAAAATAATTTGAGGTTTTTTTAATCTTCTCATTGTTTGAAGAGTGCTGGAAGGAGACCATTGAAATGCACATTTGAGGTGAACTTTCCATTTGACAGCACAGTGCTTAGCCTTGCTCAGAACAAATGTGGTCCCAATAGTGGTGCGAAGTTCTGGGCACCTTGTGTCCCAATATATATTGCCAATCTCAAGGATCTAAAAATCATGAGATTTAAAAAAAAAAAAAGAATTTTTTTTTTTTTAAAAAAAAAGTTACTTTCTGAGTATCTAGGGTTTACCCACTTTATGTTTTCAAACTTTTCTCCACAACTCTCCTGGCTAGAAACTTGCTTTTTAAAAAAATGAAAGCTGAGATTCTTATACAATCTCTTTGTTTTAGAAGCTGGGGCTTTAATGAAAACACAGAATATCGTGAGCCTTGTGATAACATCACAAAAGTTGACAACACATCAACCGTGAGTGTGGATGTGTGTGTTACAGGCATGCTAGGTGCTTCTCTAGTGCAGACAAAGTCAAAGTATCAGTCCTGTTTATTATATACCTCATGCCCTTAGACTGTAATCCTTTAGGGCTAGGGAATTGGCTGCTTGATTAGGGTACAACATCACATATACATGCAGTGCTATGTAAAAGAGAATTCCCTTTTGGGGCTGGTCTGTCTGTCCCTTTGTTAATTGGTGAATGAGACTTTCAGTTGTAAAGATCAGCTCAGCAATGATTTCTCTGATGTTCGCAAAAGTAAGGAAATATTTAGGAGTAATAGTCAAGTCATGGATAGTGTGTGAAAACTTGTGGGGGTGTTAATTGGAGCCAGTTATTCCCAGGCAAAAATATTTCTATTTTTAATGTTGTAAATATCCACTAATTATATTAGGAGGGAAAAAATCCCGAGCAGATTGCTGTAACTTTGTAGCACAATCATGAGAGAGCCTGGAAATTCCATGTTAAGATTACATATTAAGAAAACAAAATGAGACTTCATAAGTGTCCCATAGACTTCAACATGAGTGGGATCAGATTGACAGTGCACATCTAGGCTATTCAGAGCCCAATTCTCCATTGCATTGTGGCCTGTGTGGTCATTTATGTTTGTGCAAAGTGAGTATAAACTGCTACCACTAGTGTTAGCAAAAGGAGAATTCCTGTTAGTAGCACTTTACACCCACGTTGTATAGGTGTAAGTGACTAGACAGGCTACAAGAGAGTAGTGAGTTAGTCTTACCAAGTTACAAGACCAAATTATGGTTTCATTTATACCAGTATAAATGTAGAGTAATACCACTGAAGTCAATGAAATTAGTCTGAGTTTACAACACTTTAAATACAATCAGAAGCTGACCCTTTGATCCATATTCATATGAGTTAACTCGTGGATGAGTTTGGAACTTTTTGTCTAAAACCTTCCTTAGTTATGTGTATCTACACTCTCATTTAGACTCTAAGTACCTTGGCTGGCAATGTTAACTGTATTAGAAATAATACGATACATCTTCAAGTGAACACTGCCAACTTAATTTAAAAATGCCCTCTAGTTATTAAAAAAGAAAGTGATGTCAGGATGGAGGGCTTCTTATTCCATTAAGACTATCTCATGCCCATGGAATTAATTTTTTTTTTTTACCCAGTCGTTGCCTACCATAGTTATCATGAAAAAGTGTGGAAAAGTTAATGACAAAATATCTTGTAAACTGGAGTCATAAAATTAAAGACTTTCCAATATTCTTCAGTCAAGCTAGCCTATGACCTGGGAGAGAGAGTGTTGTTTAATGTTTGGCAATAGCATTGACTGTTCAGACTCCTGGGTTCTATTCCAGACTCTGTCTCTGATTTGTCATGTTACCCTGGGGACATCCGTGCTTCAGTTTAGCCGTATGTAAAATTATGATGATAAAATGCACTACACCTCCCTCAAAAGTGTGTAGTGATTTTGCAAGGCTTAATTAATTGTTTTAAGTGCTTTGATGAAAAATCAGTGCAAGGCAGTATGGTTTCCGGAAAAGAAACACATAATTGTAGTTTAAAAATAAACCCATCTGTTTTTCATTCCAGAACAGCCTTAATGAAAGGTCAACATCTCAGTCATAAATCATAGATCTTTTTCTATATGATGTTTTTTTACAACTAATTCTGGACTAATACATAAATAATACCATATCCTTGAAGTTGTTTTGAACAATGAGTTTTTTTAATGTGGTGTAAAAGTGCTTTCTTTACATCTTCTTTCCAGCATTGATTGGCCAATAATGCCATTACAGTAGATAGGATAATTTAAGAGTATGCAGTAATATTTAGACTCTTACTGTTTGGGAAAGGGGGAATAAGCACATCCTAAAAATGTCTGTAAGATATCAAATGTTATCCTTTAGAAAAACTACTACTGAAATATAACGAAATATTTTCAACATCATTAGAATCCAGCCTTGGGACCTGCCATGTGGTGTGGCTCTCCTCATGCCTGCAGTGACTCTTGCCAGCCCTTTGGTGGCACTGTCCTGGGAGGGAGATTGTAATCTCCTTAGTGCCTCCAAGAGAATCCATTCTCTGCTTCTGGTGCAGCTTCTCCAAGGTCCAAGTTCAATTTCTCTCTGTGGCAACCATCAGTAATGGCCACAGCTAACCGTTCAGGCAGGAATGATATTTTTTTTGTCAGTGTAATGCTGTAACACGTAGTCTTCCAAGTTGTTTTTCTTAGCAATCAAGCAAATGTTTGGTCTTTGAAAGACATGCTGTGTGTGGTTGTTAGTTATGCAAAGTTCTGTGTAATGGCAGCTGTGTGACCACAAAGACAGTTTACTTTTTGCCTTGGTCTCTGTTTGGAGTCCATTCTGAGACGAAGTTGCTCTCTGGGATCCAGGCATTAGTGTTCTGCTGAGATTCCTGAAAAAGGGATTGCCTCTGTGGTGTCTGTGACCACCCCTGTTCTAGGACTGGTGTAACTAAAATAAGTTACACTTAGAATATACCCAGACTCCCCATTACTAATTTCACCTCCATTGGGAAGCTGCCGTGCAGGGCCTCAGACATCTTCTACTGCTCACAGAGGGGCAACAATAGAAACACAACACTTAGACTGATGTCCAATAAAATGACCATGTCCAACACCCGTCCTACCAGAACTCCAGCCACGACTTCCCATTGACTCATCCTTCCAATCATTTCCGCCCACCCCGCATAGGAAAAGCCTGGGAGAACAATTAAGCCTTTAAATACAAGTAAAGATGGAGGGCTTCTTTTCTAGTATATATTTGCTTTCCACCCTCTGGGTAGGGTTCTTCTCTTGGCCTTGTTATCCGTCAGTCTTCATTAGTCTCCCATTTACATCTCAGAGGTGGGCTGTTCTGGACACGTCAGTTGATCAGTCCCACCCAGCTGAGTTCCCCAGCCTACAGAGAAGCAGCAGTGCTTCTCTCTGCCCACTGTGGAGTTCTTTTGGTACAAGATATCAACTAGAAAATATCCAGACAGGAGATAAAATGGAATTAAACGGATAATGCGAGGGGTAACCTATGACAAATCCTTTTTAGAAGCTGTTGGTTATCAATGCTGCTACTGGCTGTACTAGTTTGGAGACAGGTGCAGAAGTGTTACTGAAAGTCTTAAACTACATTGTATACTTTTCCCATGATGGATCTGTAAATCTTTAACAAATGAAATCTTATGAAGGGGAAAAAGCTGCATGAGGGAAGCACCCAATGAGATTACCACATAAACCTAATATTACAGTGCATCTTAATGCAGGCAAGAGATAGCTGAGGCAGAGTCCTAATTGTGAACTTATTCTAAAAAACAATTGATTGAACTTCATCTAACAACCCTCCAAGTCAGTCAGCATGGCCCAGGCAAGTCTTTTCTTTTCATACACCTAATCCAGGAGGCTTATTGACTAGTCCCTCTTGAAAAAGTGTTAGCAAAATAGGCAATAGAAAAATACTAGATAAATAAATAAATCCAAATAAAAATCACGGCACCAACAAGGTGCCTGCTACATTTCATGCTAAGCATCAACAAGCTGCTCAGTGATTCACATACAAGATCCCTGCCCTTACGAGCTCATAATCTAAAATTAACAATGTACAGAAAAAGGGGGTCTGGACTAGATGACCTCTTGAAGTCCCTTCCAGTTCTATGATTCTATAATATATATACACACCAAAATCTTGCATTGCCTGAGGTATTACTTTTGTGGTTAACAGGTATAAGGTTCTGTGCATATGTATGCAACACTAACGGAGTGAACGTGGGACTGGAAATAATGGACCTCTGACTTCTGTTCCCACTTCTGCCATGGATTTACAAAGCAACTAGACTTTACCCAGGCTCCAATCTCATGCAGACACCAGATATCACTTGTTAAGCATTTGGATCACATACCCTCTAATTGGGCCTGATCCTGTGAGAAGCTGGGAGCCCTCAGTTCACAGTGAAGTCACCTCACACGTTATAGTAGCCTTTTGTAGTCTTTTAATAGGACAGCAATAAATTCCCAGCCATCCAGCAGCATCCACTCCACTATCCCAGCCACTATAGGCATTCAGGGCCCAGTTCAGGAAAGCAGTATTATTAAGCAAAGCCCTTAATCATGTGCTTAACTCTTTGACTTCAGAGACTTACGTTTAAGTGCTTTGCTGAACAGAGATGGATTTTAGCACATGTTTTCCTGAACTGGGACCACAGTGGTTATAGGGAATCACAGCTTTTTAAATTTCCTTCTTCTGTTGTCTTTTATAAAGCATTTCTGAAGATGCTATACAGAAATAAGAGTCTGATCCTGAGGAGAGTTCAAATTCCTATTCAAGTCAACCAGAGCTGTAGGTTGCCTACTTTTCCCAGGATTGGGCCTTAAAGCCATTCCGTAATTATATATCTAAAGCAAAGATCCATATTCTAGAATTAAAATGAATCCTGGACACACCTTTGAACTGCTTTCATGACTGTAGAAAAGGCTCGACAAGTGAGCTGCACAGTGCTGTTAGTTTGGGAGCAGCACCACTTCTACAAGCTGGGAACAACATACTAATTGGGAGCCATTTTCAATCAGGCCTAAATGAGCCCCCATTGTTTTGAGCGAACTAGAGGTTTGTTATCAGTAACTACAAGAAAACCCAAGTTTAAAATCTGTGGAATTAATTGGTATATGAAACAAGTGCTTAAAAAACCCCCTTGGTGACCAAAGTGAAAATGACATTTTCTATAAACATTTATTTTCCCAGAATTATACAGTGTATCTGTTTTGCCTGATTGATTGTTTTTTTTTAAATACTCACCTGTTCCTCTGGTCTATATATGCTATAGGAATCTGTTCTGATCTGCAGGTTTGAAGTTGTACTAGTCACACCCTGATTTTGAGGATGATGTCAACAATCATAGTTTGCACTAATGGGTCTTCCTGTGGCTCCATAGATCAATTCGTGAAGAACAACATTTACCGCACTGACTGCAGAGGCATTTGCCTGATTGTGTTGATTGAGCTGCCCATAGTTTCTGTACCTGGCACTGTGTTTTCAAGTGAGCAACGTGGTTCTTCTCATAGCATGGACACTCACCCTTATGGCATGTGCCATGTGATATGGTCAGTTGCCGGTTGCTTGAAGATCAAGTCAGAAATATTAGTCTTGTGCAGATTTTGTTTCAGAGAATCTTGAAAGTGTTCTATCTGCCCTCCATACATACCATTGCTGGAGCTTAATTTAGAATATAGAATTTGTTTTGATAGACAAGTCTCCGGCATATGAATTATATGACTAGTCCATCTCAATTGGGTGCAAATCAAATGAGCCTCGATACCGACCAGTCCAGCTTTTGCCAAGACTTCTGTGCTGGACACCCATTCCTGCCATTTGATGCCCAGCAGTGATTATAGGAGTCACAAATGGAAACTGTCAAATTTTGAATGTACTGTTGATAACAGATTCATGTTTCACACTGGTGGTGCAGTGTCGTGAGGAAAACAGCATTATACACTTCAATTTTTTTTCTGTAGATGGATTCCATGTTGCTTCCAGATTCAGTGATTAAGGCAACTATATGTGCTGTGGTCTTTCTGTCAGGAGGCCGAGTGCGATGGATGACACTCACCTCTCATGAGTGCTTTCTGTCGGCTAGGTGTGCTACGGCAATCTTTCCTAGTCCTAGCACCCCCTATAGGTTGATGACCTTGCTTGGTAGGTCTTCAGTGGCTCAGCCCTATGGCCAAGTCACACAGTGAAAAAGTGAATGAACGAACCCCTTTAGGGTAACAAAAGTCCAACAAACTATCTGTCTTCACCAGTGTTTTCAGCCCTGTCTAGGGCTCTTTAAATCTAGCTCTTTTCTTGGGCTTTTGACACTAGGACACTAGATGTGTCTCCTTTTCACAGCTTAGGCCACACCTGCACGGGCTGGTGGGGGAACCCAAGCCATGTCCCAACCGAGGGAACCTATACACGGCAGCCATCTACCGCTACATCCCGTTTGCTCCTGCTATTCCCTGGGCCTTTTTCCACTTAGCCCCTTTCTCTTCACCCTTACCTCAGGGCTGAAGCTCTTGGATCTTCTTCCTCCTTCTCACTGAATGCCAGTGCCACCAGAACCTTTTTACTGTTTCTCCCTCAAGCTACAGAGACCAGCAAGGAGCACCCTTCCTTGTTCTTGTGGACTCAGTCAGGAACTGACCTGCTCAGGCCCTGCAGCTCCTTTTAGCTGAGCCTGCTGGACTCTGATTGGCTATTCTGCACAGCCTTAATGGTGTTAAGTTTGCAAATTAATTGTAGTTCTGCAGTTTCATTTGCAAACTTAACACCATTAATTTGGGCTTGAATAGGGACTGGGAGTGGCTGGCTCACTACAAAAGCAACTTTCCCTCCCTTGGTGTTGACACCTCCTCATCAATTGTTGGGAGTGGACCACATCCACCCTGATTGAATTGTCCTTGTTGTCACTGGTTCTCCACTTGTAGGGTAACTCCCTTCTCTTCATGTGCCAGTATATTTATGCTTGTATTTGTAATTTTCACTCCATGTATCTGAAGAAGTGGGTTTTTCACCCACGAAAGATGATGCCCAAATAAGGTGCCACTGGACTCCTAGTTGTTTTTAGGTAGTTCTGTTGTGGCCCAGCTGTGCTCATTGGCTTCTGATGACTGGGCAGGCACAGCTGCAGGCCCTCATTCTCACTACATTCTTAATTCATGCACCCACTATATGATTGATGGTTGCTTCATTGTTTAACATGTTGTTTAACATCAGTAAATGGTTTGATGGCATGGAGTGTGGTAACTTCTGAGTTTATTGATGGGTCTTGGTAAAGTTGTTGAGGAGCTGGCTGGCACATAGCCTCAGTTTTCATTTGACTGATGGTAAGGCCAAAGTTATGAACCGCCACAGCAAAACAGTTTGTAGGATCCTGTAGTGCTGCTTCAGAATGTGCTACCAAGGCATAGTCATCAGTGTAGAGCTGTTCCTGGATCAACACTTGGATTGCTTTGGTATTTGCATGTAAATGAAAGAGATTACAAAGCTTGCCAGTGCAAAAGCACAGAAAGACGCCATTTGAAGAGCTGTTGCCGGCACAGAGTGCCTGAGGCAAGCAACAGCAGGGGTTCATTGCCTGGTATGCGTCACCCAATAATCACAATGGGGTGGAGAAGTAGAAAAGTTTATTTGGAATTCCAAAGAAAGGTACAGGGAGAGAAATCTCAAATCCTGCACATTTGAGCAGGTCATTACACACACTTTTATATTCCTTAATGCTACTGCACTACACATCAGCCAATCAAAGCTTTGCACAAATACTCTGCCTTCCTTATATGGGTTACAACAATGTTTATTTCCTGCAACCTCTAACAAGCATTCCTAGCAACTTAAACAACCAACACATCCTGTCTGGCCTTGTAACAGTCTCCTCCTGTTATCTTTAACTTGGCGTCAGCAAACCTTACACTATAAGGCGTTATCTGCGGCTGCAACATTGTTTTAAGAGCAAAAGAGCTTACTCAAACCAGCCAGGCCTGAGTTCCATTAAGGGGGGTTGAAAAGAAGCCCTTAGGCCTAGAGCAGGGAGACTTCCTCGACGCTTATGGCCTTCCATCCCCTTGACTTAACTAGTGGCCATGCCCTGGGGTCCCCAACAGAGCCATGAGGGCTTCCCCTTGCATCATAGTAAAAATAGACCAAAAAGGCTAGGAATGAGGATACATCCTTGCTTCGCCTCATTCATGATTGGAAATGGGTCTGTAAGACTTCTATCACCACTAACTCTTCCAACCATAGAATCATAGAATCATAGAATATCAGAGTTGGAAGGGACCTCAGGAGATCATCTAGTCCAACCCCCTACTCAAAGCAGGACCAATCTCCAATTTGTTTTTTGCCCCAGATCCCTAACTGGCCCCCTCAAGGATTGAACTCGCAACCCTGGGTTTAGCAGGCCAATGCTCAAACCACTGAACTATCCCTCCCCCCCATGCCTTTGTGGAATTGCCAAATGATATTAATAAATTTGTCTGGACTTCCAAATTTAGCAAGCAATTTCCAGAGGGAAGTGCGGTTGACCGTCTCAAAGGCTTTGGTTAGATTGAGAAACATAATGTACAAAGATTGATGGTATTTGTAACATATTTCCTGTAATTGTTGGATGATGAAAATCGTGTTAATTATGTTTTGCTGAGCACAAAAACCACACTGTGACTCAGATAGAACTTTCTTGATAATTTGGGCCAGGAGCCAGTTCAAGAGGATCCATGCAAGAATCTTACAAGTCATAGAGAGAAAGGAGATGCTGCAGAAGTTGCCACAGTCACTTTTTGAGCCTTTGTGCTTATAGATAGTGATGATGTTGGCATCTTTCAGTTGTTGAGTTATGAGTTCTTGAAGCCAGACATGTGAGAATAATTCAAAAAGCTTGTCAGTGAGGAGATTTTCTCCGTGTTTGAAAATTTCAGCTGGAATGGCATCAGGACCAGGAGATGTATTTTTCATTGCTTGGACAGCATTCAAAACTTCAGCTTGTGTGGGTTGATCAGCAAGTGTGTTAGATGTAGGCAGTCTGTGGACATTATCCAGTGATTCATCACAGACACTAGATAAAAGATTAAGTAATTCACTAAAGTGTTCATGCCACCATTGGTGGATGGCAGTGTGATCCATGATGAGAAATTCACCATCAGCACTTGTTAGTAGTGTCAAGGTAGACCAGATAGGGTCATACACAGCTTTAACCACATCACAGAAGTCTTTGGAGTCATATATTGCATTTGGTGGAGTTTTTGCTGAAGCATGCTGCAAGCTAATCTGTGTCTGACCTTCAACTGACAGACTGGTCAGCTAAGAGCACTTCATGTGCTTGACATCAAGAAGATTCGATATTTCAGGATTATTATCATTGAACCAGTCTGCATGACAATGTTTCATATATCCAATGAAGTCCACAACAGTACGCATGCAGGAATGCACATTTGGCAAATACATCATTACTGATTGTTGGAAGAGTTTCCAAAATGGTAGTTAGCTGTATATTGAGAATTGTTCAGTGGTTGACAGATCTTTCAACTGGGCAACGTTTATACACTTAACTAACTGTTTTTTATCCAAATGAAAAGAGAAAGCTTTGATTGAACAAGGTGGTGGTCAGTCCAGCAATCAGCTCCATATAATATCTGGATTATGCACACATCTCATAAGTCCTGCTGTCGGCCCACTACATTGTTGATCAATGCCAATGACATGAATGAGGGTGCATCCAGCTCATTGTGTATTTGTCGGGGAGCTGGAAGACGTTTGTGATAACTAATTGGTGCTTGACACATCTTCAGCAAAAGATTCACCTTGATGATGCCATGTTTGCCAGGTACGGCACACCATGTGGAATCATCACAGCCAACACAAACATTAAAGTCACCTAGGCTAATCAACTTGTCTCCATAGGGTGTCAATCAGATCAGATAATTTATTTTGATGTAAAATTGCTCCTTCTCCTCATCATTGTCATTATTTAAGTACAGATCAGCGAAGCAGAACATCCACCTGAGGGGCAATCAGAGCTTCATCAATCTGTCATGTGTACCGATCAGTAGGCTTTCCAAATGAGAGACAAGAATCTTTCTAATTGCAAAACTGATTCATGTGCCACATGGGTCAGTTTTCTAGAAGAAAGTGTACCCAGCAATCCCCTCTGTCAGTTGACCCTCTTCAACAAATCACATCTCGTACAGTGCCTCAACGTCGATGCAGTATCTTTCAAGCTCTTGAGCAACCTGAATGGTCTGCCTAGCAGGAATGGCCAGTTTGGTTTGGACAATCTAGGAGCACACAAACATTCCATGTCGCAACACAGAGACAAAAGGAAATTTTTTGAGGCGTATTTAAGTTCTGACTGCGTGATGAGACACACTCTGTCTGTGAAAAGCTGGTCAGGGCTGTTTGGGATGAGCAATTTTTAAGGCACCTTTTCTAGCCCCCTCCTCAGATTGAAGTTGGCTGTGCTGTCCCTGAATAGAGCAGCCAAGTTGATCAAGATGCTGCCGAACTACTGTGTCATCCCAAGTCAATGCAGAACAACCAAAGTGTTCAGCCGCCATGTGTAGCTTCATGATTATGACTCCCAACAATGTCCATTGCCTGTCACTTTTGCTGATCCCTCATTGCCATGGGACATACTGGATGGTTGAAGCCTGCATGGGAATTCATTTTAAGTGGACAAGCAATTGTGCAACAACTTACACACTCTCTTGACCAACAAGACTATTTCCAGTGGCAGGATAAAGCTGAGACAAATGAAGGATTTGCTGGCTGCAGGTTTGTATTTGGAGTGACCAGCTGTTAGGTCAGTTGTCCAATTGCCAGGATAAGAGCCTGCGTGCCCAGCCAGAGCCCTGTCAGCCAGGATGTTCCGGAATTGATGCCTATAAGCCTTCACTGCTACCATAGCAGCATGGAGAGAAGAGCTCACCAACCATATTTTGCCCTTGACGGTAATCTCTTATTCTCCCTGTTTCCACCATCCCACCACACGAAGGAGGGTTTTAAACGGCATGTTACAATTCTCCCCTCGATTTTCACACAACTCTTACTAACAACAATGGCACTTTTATACATGAATTAAGGCTATTGTTTTGATGGGGGGCAGGGGGATGTTTCACGCTCCACAAGGAATGTATTGTTAATAAAACCCTTATTTACTGCTATATTAGTTAAGTGTGGTTCAGAGCTTTGTGGTATTGCGGGTGACTCCAATTGTAATAGCCGCCATTAAAAATCTTTTAAACCTTTTATTAAAGACACAATAAAAGAAGATGCAGTGAACGCATTTGAAACTTAAAGCATTAAATAAGGCTTTCCTTTTAACAATTTCCTTTTAGTGGTATAGAGTCATTTATAGGGGAACCTCTCTCCCATCCCCCCCAGTTGAAACACTCTTTACGATGGGATTAAAGATCACATTAACTGTCCTCTTTGGAAAAGAAGAAAAAGTTAGTTTAGATGGTCTGGAGCTGTTATTTTTGAAATTCAATCCTGTTTCCTTTAAGAGAAGCACACATAAGGGGAGAGAAAATAATAACAAGGAGAGAAAATGTAGCTGCTGTCTCTGATGCTGTCTTTCACTTGCAGTCCAGCTGCTGGAGTCACAGAGCCCAGTGCACGGTCTGATCTGATGCATCATACTGAGCTGGCAAACTCGTCCCAGTGTCACGCTGTTTAAGACATTACTTTTAGCTGACCTTTCTGGTCACAGGCTCTGGATAGTGTGGCGTTGTCTTGGCCAGCTAAGCCAGGCTTTAGAGAAGGCAAAAAGAAGGAAATAGGAAAAAAAGGAAATATAAGGTGGGGAAGGAAAATGACACATTAGGAAAGTTGGCCAGCAGGAATCCAAGATTCACATCCCAGGTTTTGAGGATTTAGCCAAAGCTGGTGGAAATGGTGATGTCATTTGGTTCCCTATCACTGTCCCAGTCTGATCAGGATGACTTTCAGGATCAGGAAAATGGTGTCCTACTATATCCTGGAGTCCAAGGATGAGGGTGGCAGCAGGCATCAGGATAAAAGCTTGTTGCTTCCAGTCCCTCTGTCTTGCTACTTCCATTTAGCAACCCCAGATAAACAATGCTCCAGCAGAAGTGGCAACTTCATCCCACTAAAATCACTCCATCAGAACACATTCCTGTGAGTTTAATTATAAACATTTCCTCCCAATCCTAGAATGTTTTCACTTATTGCCATGCCAACCATTGACTTTACCAGGAGCCTTTATTTCAACTCTTTATTTCAGTTCTTTTAGCATAAAAAATACAGTTTGCATCAGTCTCTTTGTCTCCAAGTTTTGCAAACTTTCATATACAATTTTACATAACAGGCCAAGTTGGACTTTTGTTACCTTTGGTAATGTCAAGTACAGATCTCTGCATGGCAATACCCATTCATTCTGAAAAGAGTTCCTATTGACTACTATTTTCTCTTTTTCTGAAGTCTATTCTGATGCTCTGGGTCAGAGCCAAATTCTGCTCTCCTTCCTGAGGAGAATACTCCCATTCAAGTCAATGGAACCACGAACATGTATAAGGAAAGCAAGATTTGGTCTGTACTCTATATGTGAAAATATGCATAGTTTGTTACTGGGAAAGTGAAATTACAATTCTTCACAAATGCAACAGAAAATATGAAAGAACCTCTGCTCTGGAGAATGAAGTTGTAGAGCCCTCTTGTGGGCAGAAAATAGAAGTTCTAATTATTATGAAAAAAACACGCACTTTGGAAAAAATTTACAACGGGTTGCTAAAAACGTGCTTGCAGATTTGCACCTGCAGTATCTGTAGTGACATCCATTTGTACAGCCAGTCAGTACACAAATCCAACTTCTACATACAAATGAGAGGTTTTACAGATGTAACTTGAAGTGGATGCATGTGCGGAGGAAATATCAAACTCATGCATGTATGTGGCTCAGTTGCTAGGATAGCCCGCACATGCAGAGTCTCTATGGTGCTGTCTGTGCTGTATCGTGGGGGTGGTTTTCCCTTTGCGTATTTCCCCACACAAAGTCCATGACATGGCATGCGAGAAGGGACTTTTCCCCGTTGTGTCCTTGACCATCTCTTATTGACACAGGATCACTAAAGCCATTTCCTATGATTAATGCCCAGTTGTGCAACCCTCTCTCTTTGGGAGTGGTACTTTTGAATGTAAGTATTGACTGGCATAGGCACTGTACTAATACTTCACTTAAGGCCCAATTTTGCAGTCCTTATGCAAATTGAGTAGTTCTTACTCACAGGAGTATATTGCTTGACATAGGAGTCGCAGAATAAGGCTGGGCCATTCCTTAATGGGGAAAATCCAGATACACTTCTTGTCTGTTTGCTATTTAACATTCCTTGGTTAACTGTATACTCCATAAAATAAACTCTGAAGTCCAAGTTAGGATAAAGCACCTTCATATTATGATACTGACGGGTGTTCTCCATCCTTACACCCCGGTACTCTGATTAGCTATCATAAATACCTGTGTTGTGATTGGTTATGGCCCTCAGACATTTCCATCCATACACCTGCAGCATGTGGCCAACTGAAATTGTGAACCACTCCCTATCCCATCACCCACCTTTTATTTAAAAAGACTACAATATTCTATAACAATTGCTGCAAACTTTGATGAGTGTAATAATATATGATCTGGTCAGAGGGTGGTTATCATTCTGTTAATCTAGAAATCTTTCCACTATTCCAAATCCCAAGAGCCCAGAAATCATGAGTCACACCTCAAAATATCATAGTAGTGCTTAACAATCGTGAGATTTTAACAAACAATTAATACACTTGGGATTCATTTTATTTGTCTTCTGGTTTCTGAGCCTTTAGGTAACACTGTGGCCTTGTTTTCAAACTTTTTCTCTGCCATCACAAGGGCTAGAAAGTAACTTTTCAACATTTTATTTTAACATTATTTCCAATAACTTTCCATATAAATATTAACAGATTTTATTCATAATCTATACTTGTTTCCTTTAAAAGATTCAATTTCGTTTGGTCAACCTTTTGCACTATCTTATGTGTTTATTTTGTTCAAATTCCAAAAAAAGATAACCTAATCTACTGAAGCCTATCTGTCCTTTTTTCCATTAGAAGGATTTCCCATACTTTATTTCTCCACCCCACTAATGTTGGAGGATCTGTCCTTTTCCAAAACCAAATGGTGACAATTTAGAATACATCTGTAAGTATCTATATCAAAGTACAAATTCCATTTTGTTTTGTGAGCACTATTTTGTTTGTGAGACCGTACTGTGCCTTTCCTGTTGTCTTTTTGTCTCAGTCTTGGTCTGGAATTCCAAGAGATGTTGGCAGAGGGTGAAACAATGCAGTGCAATCAATGGTTGTTAACAATGAATGACTTTGCCCTGGCAATACAATGGGTATGCCAAAGAGAAGACTATGCCCAAACTGAAATAAACAGTTTTTTCAAGTCTGGACTTCAGATTGGCAGTAACAGATCATCTGACAGGGGCTTTCAGGAGGACCAGGAAGGTCACATGTCAGGGAATCAGGAAGTTATAAAAGAACAAGGTTTGCTCTTTTTAGCTGTATCTTACCAACCAGAACAAAAAACCCCAAAAAACAAAACCAAAAGAACCCCCCAAGATTGGGCAGGAGTAGAAGGAAGAAGGAAAAGAGGATCTTGGGACCCTGAAAGGAGAGAATGTGTAGAATGAAATGCTGCTACTTTAGACATCAAAAGCAAAATGGAGACTATATGCAGAATGGAGTGCTGCTATTTTAGACAGCCCCCAAGCAGGGCTTACAAATGTGTGGACTCAGAAGTGAAAGCTGTCCATTGTTACAATTTGCAGCAGGGATCAGGAGTTCTTAGAAAATTGTGCAAATATATTTACAGTTTTAGATCTCAACCCCTTGTCTAGTTCCGGCAGTGAGCTTTGAAGAGGGATGTAGCTTCAGGCAGCAAAATCTTGATGGGATGATTCTCGAGAAATTTGCCTTTCATTTTGGAAAAGAATACTGCCTACACCAGTCTATGGGTTTCACTTTGCTTCACACGCAAAGGGAACATCAGAGGTGTTGTGTAGCACTGCTTTGTGGAGGACAAGGACGAAAGCACCCCTAAAGGCTGGTGAGCAGCACAGCCAGGCAGCAAATCATGGAGAGGTTTTCAGGCTGCCATCTCTCCTGATTCAGGGGGTGAAGCACTGGAATGGGTTACCTAGGGAGGTGGTGGAATCTCCTTCCTTAGAGGTTGTAAGGGACTGCGGAAGACTTTGTTACAGCCTAGCTAGGGAACTTCCGCTTTCTCAAGGCCGCCCGGTTACTGTAGGACATGGAGAACCAGCTATAACCAGCTTTAGGCCGGTTCTGTCTGTCCTGTATGGCCCTTTGCCAGTTCGCGGAAAGCCCCTGTTGGGAAGTACCTTATTATATATTCATGAGCTGCTTGTGTGTACTACTTATTATGGCTCGCTGGTTGCCCCTTCGTTGGACTCCGTCCCAGGCAAAGCTCCGGTGTGCTGGGTTCTCCGCCTCCGTGACAGCAATGCTTGGAGTCCCCGTTGCGGGTGTGTCACGAACCTTCAATAAAGCCAATAACTCGCTGCTTAGCTGCGTGTGGGTCTCGTTTTCTCAGAGTACCTCTACCGGCCTGCGGTGCTTCGAACACCTTGGCCCAGAACAGAGGATTTTAAGGTCCGGCTTGACAAAGCCCTGGCTGGGATGATTTAGTTGGGGATTGGTCCTGCTTTGAGCAGGGGGTTGGACTAGGTGACCTCCTGAGGTCTCTTCCAACCCTGATATTCTATGATTCTCTAGAGGTGGAGTCTGTCAAAGCAGCTTTATAGTTCTGCTTTTATTTTTAATGGGATACAATCTAGGGTTACAGGACTTTCCCACACTTACCTTTACAAGTACAAGTATGATTAGCTGTGTTTTCCTGATGGAATAATGAATTGCTAGGAGAGCATCAGAGTCACTTCTCACACACAGCCACGTCTACAAATATCGATTCTGGGAAGAACTATTAACTGTTCTGTTCTCACTCTAAAGGACTCTAGAGAGCTCTGATCTTGTTCTTCTAAATATTTCCACCCCCTCTTTTACATGGCTGTCCATAGAGGTGACCCTGCTGATATTAAGAGTATTATCATTTGGATCATGCCTTAATTAAATTGGATCTTGACTTTTCCCACCAAGAACAGAGCATGATTTTAGGAGTCTTAATCCCACTGTGTTCAGTGATATTCACTGTAAACATTATTTAACCTCGCAGTGGCAGTTAGCCTTAGAAACCAATGCCATGCATGCAGATAATCCTATCTGTTTCTGGGAATCTGCCAAGGCTTTTCTGAGGGGAAGCTCTGCCAAGAAAAAGATATTCAGACAGGATCTATTTGAATAGAAGGAAACAATTAATGCATTAGGGAAAGGGAGAATTTAAAGAGGGGCAATAAAGCTCCATTTGCTCTGGAGAAATGGATTCAGTTTCTGCTTGGGTCCCAAGTTAAAATGATCCCCCATCTGTGCACAACACAAAACCATGACAAATTGTAAAGTGATTGTCAGTCTTTTCTCAGATGAGGCCAAGAACTGGCAGAGCATGGATGTTGCAGGTCAGGTCTGAGATCAGTGCTGGAACTTTGCCAGGGCTGAACCCTGAAAGCAGCAGAAACTCCAGCACTTCTCATGATGGATGGTCAACCAAACTGAATATTCTGGCAGCTGAGTCCTATCTCTGATTTTCTTAGCGGAGATTGCGCTGGATTTTTCTAGCTATCAAGTGTTGGTGATGAGGCAGCAGTTCTAGCTGAGGATGGTTGGGCTGGTTCTTAAGTGACTGTATTCATTCCAGGTGGAAGGACTCAAATGGTGATGAGCACTGGCTTAATTTTACTACAGGTTTTATTCCTGCCACATTCAATATTCAATATGTATATGAGGGCACTGTGGGAGAATATATGAAGGTATGGGTTGTGCAACTCTGCACTTCCTTTTCAATCAACCTGTTATGGATCGTGTACCTCAGCTAAGTGACAGGTTTATATGGACGAGAGAGAGGCAGCTGCTGAAAACTCGTACTGAACAGGACTGAGATGCTGCTCATGTATTTGGGAAAGTATTTTTACAAGCTTGCTGGAGGTTTGTTATAGCGACATTGGTGAGAGGGGGCAGAATCTGGGAGTTGTCTGCTGCTGAGTTGGAACTAAAGAACACACATTTGTTTTCATTTCAAAATTGGGCTCTTTTAAAAGTTATCTTACTCCCTTCTTGCGTGTAGTGGTAGTCATTTGTTTTCTACTCCACACTGTATATAAATAAAAATAATCACAGAAAAGTCTATTAGCCTACTTGGCTGAAGCAGGAAACATTGGCTTGTAAATGAAATAGAATGTGATGGTTACATCACTGCTTGGTAAATTCAAAAGAGCACAAGGTAAAGGCCTGATGCGGTACCATTGAATTTAACAGGAATTTTGCCATTGATTCAGTAAGACCAGACACAAGCCCTAATTCCTCAGATGCACGATATTGATGTAGCGGCTCTGAAACCCTTACATAAGCTACCACATCAAAGACTGAGGATTTAGTGTTAGAAGAAACATTCTCCAGTCATAATAAGCACAGTACGTTCATTCAGAAATCGTTACATGGCAATAAAAAGCTTCTGTCACAAGGTGATCTGGCCCTTTTTGGGATTGGGGCTCAGCTACACCCATGCCAGGCTCAGCCCACCTCCTTAGGCAAAGGGAACAAGTCCAGGGGTTCCATGATGGGAGCATGTGGTTCAGACCCAGGTCTGCTGATATAAAGGGCAGTTTGTGACAGTGAGTCTGTTGAGTGCAGGGAGACACGCAAAAGAACAAGAGGGCTGTGTGAGCTGGTCTACATGGGGAGACTCTCCTCAGCTTGCAGGCAGAGGCCCTGGGGAATGCAAGCATTAGCTTTACTTGGCTTCATAGCTTAATTCATATGATCCTTAACGTTAAACTACGTTAGATACATGCTGTCATTTTACCATGACAACTAAACAATATCATGACTACTTTGTTCTTTTGGGTATTTCATGAAGAACTTAACTTTCAGTAAACTAGATCCACATTACTCCATACATGTACTCCTTCTTGTACAAATGAAGGCTCTGATCCTACAAAGTCTTACTCCCAGGATTGATGTTCTGCACTATGAGTAGTCCCACTGCACTCAGTGAAACTCTTCAAGTGGCACAAAGTTAAGCATATGACTAATGCTTGCTGGCTCTGTGCCTATAGAATGAAATATTAATTGGACATTACACTATTTAGACATCCTTAAAGGACAGCTATAAACACAGCAGAACCCACCCTCCAAGATATACGTAGGCAATCGAATGAAACAAAGGAGAAATCTGTGAGAGCGATTTCTACTTACCCCCTCCATCCTCACCGTAACTCTTTACTGGTTAGGAGCACGGTTGACTAAAAACATGCTCTATGCACATTGTTAATAATGTCAGTAACTGGTGAATCTTCAACTGCCTACTGCCTCGGCTAGATGCCTATTCAGGCACATGTGTTGGTTCCTGTAACCCCATTGGCTAGGGTGACCAGATGTCCTGATTTTATAGGCACAGTCCTGGTATTTTAGGCTTCTTCTTATATAGAAGCCTATTACCCCCTACCCCCGTCCCAATTTTTCACACTTGCTGTCTGGTCACCCTACCATAGGCACACTTATTTTTGCCAGTGATCTGACTACAGTGGCAAAGATTTGAGAAGCAAGTTCCATCTACAGCACAAGTGTGGTCTGGGAAATCCAAACTATAATCAAAGCCCTTTGTTACTTAAGGAATATTGGTAGCCTTAATCACAGAGGTCAGTAGGACTTGGATTGTTTAAGTGTTCACCTGCACTTGAGTCCCCCAATGTGGATTTCCCCAGGCCAGAGTGTTGCAAGGCAGCAACAGTCCTTAAGTACTTTGTCATTTACACATCCTTAAATCTCAGTTGTTTATTCAGATTAAGAGTGGTAGCCGTGTTAGTCTGTATCAGCAGAAAGAACGAGGAATACTTGTGGAACCTTAGAGACTAACAAATTTATTTAATTTAATTCAGATTAAGAGGCAGATACACCATGTGATGTGGGGCTTGCTTGGATCTCTGAAAGTGTGTTCTTAAAAGCATGAATATATATTGTTTAAAAATGAAATCTTAATTTATTTTGGTGCAATTTCTAAAAATATGAACTTCACTTTAATTTTTTTTACATTCAGCCTTTGAATAAGTAACTGGAAATAAAGAAACTCCTTCTGTACACTGAAACAGAGCAAACATCTGTAAATGAGATACCAGTAAATGGCTGTTAAAAAAATGTGATTCAAAGAGATATTTACAGGAAGGCAGGCAGCTGTGTAAGTAATTAGGCACATAAAATATACATAAAGTTATAGTGGTACTGCAGTTACCTCCTACTTAAAATTATAGACTCAAAGAAATGTAGGGCTGGAAGGGACCTTGAGAGGTCATCAAGTCCAGGCCCCTGTGCTGAGACAGGACCAAGTAAACCTAGAACATTCCTGACAGGTGTTTGTCCAACCTGTTCTTAAAAGCCTCTAGTAATGGGGATTCCACAAGCTCCCTTGAAAGCCTATTCCAGAGTTTAACTACCCTTAAAGTTAGAAATATTTTCCTAAATTCTAATCTAAATCTCCTTTGCTGCAGATTAAGCCCATTACGTATTGTGGACCTAGAGACCAATGGATCACCACCCTCTCTATGGCAGCCTTTGACATAGTGGAAGATTGTTCTGAGGTCCTACTCAGTCGTCTTTTTGCAAGACTAAACATGCCCAGTTTTTAAAAAAGTTGCCTTGTAGGTCAGGGTTTCTAATCTTTTTAGCATTTTTGTTGCTCTCTTCAATTTATCCACATCTTTCCTTGTGTGTGGCACCCAGAATAGGACACAGTACTCCAGCTGAGGCCTCACCAGTGGTGAGTAGTACGGGACAGTTACCTCCCAGGTCTGACATACAACACTCCTGTTAATAACCTCCAGAATGAGATTAGCTTTTTTGGCAATTGCATCACATTGTTGACTCATGTTCCACTTGTGATCCAAGTATAACCCTCACATCCTCTTCAACAGTACTACCACCTCGCCAATTATTCCCCATTGTGTAGTTTGATTTTTCTTTCTTAAGTGAAGTACTTTGCACTTTCTTTATTGAATTTCTTTTTTGTTGATTTCAGACCAATTCTCCAATTTTGTCCAGGTCACTTTGAATTCTAATCTGGTCCTCCAAAGTGCTTGCAACCCCTCTGAGCTTGGTGTCCCCACAAATTTTATAAGCATACTTTCCACTCTATTATCCAAGTGATTAATGAAAATATTGAATAGTATTGGACCCAGGACTGATCCCTATGGGACCCCGCTGGACACACACTCTGAGTTTGACAGCAAGCCATTGACAATCATCCTTTGAGAATAGTCTTTCAACCAGATGTGCCACCACCTTATAGTCATTTCATCTAGACCAGTTCCCTAGTTTGCTTATGAGAACGTCATGTGGGACTGTGTCAACAGCCTTAAACTAAAATCAAGATATATCATGTCTACAGCTTCCTCCCATCCAGTAGGCCAGTAACCCATCAAGGAAGGAAATTAGGTTGGTTTGGCATGATTTTTTCTTGACGTATCCATGCTGGCTATTCCTTAGAACTAGGGCCCTACCAAATTTACAGCCATGAAAAAAGTATCACGGACTGTAAAATCTGGTTTCTCCCCTGGGAAATCTGGTCTTTTGTGTGCCTTTACCCTATACTACACAAACTTCATGGCAGTAGACGAGTATTGTCCAAATTGGGGGTCCTGACCCAAAAGGGAGTTGCAGGGGGGTCACAAGGTTATTGGGGGGGGTCATGGTATTGCCACCCTTACTGCGGTGCTGCCTTCAGAGCTGGTTGAGCGGAGAGCGGTGGCTGTTGGCCGGGCACCCGGCTCTGAAGGCAGCGCCCCGCCAGCAGCAGCGCAGAAGCAAGGGTGGCGATACCATACCAGGCCATCCTTACTTCTGCACTGTTGCTGGTGGTGGCTCTGCCTTCAGAGCCAGGCTCCTGGCCAGCAGCCACCGCTCTCCAGCTGGTCAGCTCTGAAGGCAGCGCTGCCGCAAGCAGCAGTGCTGAAGTAGGGGTAGCATTACCACAAACTCCCCTACAATAACCTTGCGACCCCCCACCCCCCAGCCCAACTCCTTTTTGGGTCAGGACCCCTACAATTACAACACCGTGAAATTTCAAATTTAAGCTGAAATCATGAAATATATGATTTTAAAAATCCTATGACTGTGAAACTGACCAAAATGGACCATGAATTTGGTAGGGCCCTACTTATGACCCTATTTTTCTCTAGGTAATTACAAACTGATTGTTTTTAATAATTTGTTCCAGTATCTTTCCAGGCATTGAAATTAGACTGGAAAGATAATTCCCTATAATTCCCTGGGTCCTCTTTGTTCCCCTTTTTAAAGATAGGTACCTTGTTTGCCCTTTTTCAGTCCTCTGGGACCTCACCCGTCCTCCAGGAGTTCTCAAAGATAATTGCTAATGATTACGAGATTGTTTCAGCTAGTTCCTTAAGTACCCTAGGATGAATTTCATCAGGAACTGCTGACTTGGATACATCTAATTTATCTAAATATTCTTTAATCTGTTCTTTCCCTATTTGGCTTGTGTTCCTTTCCCCTTGGTATTAGTATTGTGTTGAGTATCTGGTCACCATTAACCTTTTTACTGAAGACTGAAGCAAAATACGCATGAAATGCCTCAGCCTCATTGAGAGTTATTAGCCCCTCTTCCCCATTACATAGAGGACCTACACTTTCCTCATCTTTCTCCTGCTCTTAGTGTATTTAAAGAACTTTTTCTCGTTCCCTTTTATGTGCTTTGCTAGGTGTAACTCATTTTGTACATTAGCCTTTCAGATTTTTTCCCTACATGCTTATGCTGTTTTGTACTCCTCTTTAGCTATATGTCCATGTTTTGTAGGATTCCTTTTTTGATTTTCAAAATATACTTTCTGGGGGAAATCCCTAGCTTTTACAGACATCCTGCTCTTTATAAAGCTTCTTTAAATATTTAAAATTTTCACTCTATGAGGTGTAATTTGGAGGCACGACTGAGTTGTGTTTACTAGCAGAATTCTGCCAGAAGTTTCCTTCAGGCTGCTTATTAGTCCGAGAGTCTGCTCCAGAGCAAACAATAATGGTCAGATGACTCCAACAGTCAGGCACTGCCATGCCACAGCATGCATTTTGAGACATACAGAGTGCAGGTGATGGAGCTGCACTCCAGGTAGCTGGGTGGGGAAGGAAGAAAGGTGGCTGTAAATCACTTTTATTACCCTCCCCCACAAATCCTGGAGCCTTTGTGCAACTTAGTGCAGCTTCTTTAAGGAAAGATCTAAGCTCCTTGTTTACTTGAAGAGATGGAAGTCTTTGCAACTTACCTTTGAAGTCTGGTAGTGTAAAACAAACATAACATTGGCAAAGGGATCAAAGTCTAGTGCTGTCTGCTGCAATGCACCTTCCCAGCTGTTCTGTGTGATGATCGTGAAAAAGCTAGGGCTCTTGCATTTGCAGTCTGTTTCTCCCACAAATAGCAAAGCTTACTTAGACAAAACCCCACATTTAATTATTAGGGATCATAAGGCATTCCAATCCTGTAAACCCATACCGTGTAGTATGTGACAGGATGATATAATAAGATTAAAAGGGAAAGTCTATAAAATGGTGGTTTATCCAGTTTTAATGTATGGCGCTGAGTGCTGGGTAGCAAAGAAGAAACGTGAGCAAATGATCTGTTCCACAGAAATGCAAATGTTGAGATGAATGAGTGGGTTAAGCAAGAAAGACCCACGTGAGGAATGAGTATGTTAGAGACATGCTCAAAATAACACCCATAAATTTAAAAAGGAGTGAGCGCAGGTTCAGATGGTTTGTCAAATGCAGTCCTGACAACTATGTCGGTAAAAGAATCCAACAGATTAAGACTGAAGGGAAAAGACAGAGAGACCAACCCAAGAAATGGTGGGATGTCCTAAAGGAAGACATATTAACATGTGGTAAGATAGAGCAGTGGTTCTCAACCAGGGGTATGCGTACCCCTAAGAACATAAGAACGTCCATATTGTGTCAGACCAAAGGTCCATCTAGCCCAGTATCCTGACCAAGAACTAGCTGTACCAGGCAATTCAACTTCCCAGGCTGTAGCTTGCAAACTGGCCATTCAGTGAAGGGATGCTGGCAGTATTTAATCGTTGTTTTGAAACTTTTCTTCAAAAATTTTTTTTTCTCAATAGAAAACATGGTTATTCCCTTCAGATCTGATTGCACACAGTCTGGGATGCAGATTTATAACATATCTTTTTCCATGGTGCCTTCAAAAACCTTGACAATTCTTAGGCAGCTGATGTCCTGAGACCATAGCCTATCATGCTGACCAGTACTGTCTCATTGTGCTCCCCTGTTGTCTCTTGTCTGATCTTTAGATTGTAACTCTTTGGTGCAGAAACGTCTTTTTGTTCTATGTTTCCACAATGCTTAGCGCAATGGGGTCCCAATGGGGCTTCTAGGTGCTATCATAAGACAAATAGTAAATAATAATTATTCTATTTTGCTTTAACATTCTATATAATTTTATATATGTTTTGGAAAAATATGTTAATGTTAATTATTATGATTTTTGCCTTGGACTTGTTGGGCAAAGCAACTGGGAGGAGGAGACCAGACCTGGGAGACAAGGAGGGAAATGTGTGTGTGGGATTATATGCTGCTTAGAACCATTTGGGATACTGTAAAATAATAATAATTGAATAAATATTTAATTTTCCTTGTGGAGGAGGAAGACAGACAAAATCAGACATTTAGAACAGGCCAATTTCACTAACGGAAAACTGGAGTACTTCAATCTACAACACTAGTTTCACTAATTGGTTTTTTAAAATGTGCTTAGCTCAAGTAATAGACAGAAGCAAGAATTTGCTGGGCATTATGTGCATGGGTATGATGTCATTGACAATCAGTCCCAAAGCTCCATGTCGTTTTATAGCCATTTCCCAAGACATTTTATTGGTTCCAATTGAAAGATGTTAATCTGGTGGCTCTGAATGGAGTTTAGTCCAGAAATCCACCAATTTAAGCATAGGATATAGAATCCTCTACGGAATGGGATAAGAAAAGAGATTTACTGAACTACTGCACATAAAACTGCTTATCTGCAGAGCAACAGAGAGCCAAGTATTAAACCCTGATTGTGTTTGTTTTATTTCATGGAGACTGGATTATAGATATGGGCTTGCTATATTCTATCCTGGAGAGTTGTTTCCAAATTAATATACAGTAAATCAATGAATTCCCATCTCATGCAGTTTCATGATCATTAAGTTAGAGTCCTTTATAGCAAGCACTTAAAACACCCAAAGCAAACCCAAATATGACAACAGTAGGAACAGTTTATTCAGAGAAATACAGTAAATACTTTTTTAGAAAGGAATCTTGTGCATATCAGCATAGCTCCAGTGGAGCTACTCCAATTTATGGCAACCAAGGATCTGGCCTATTGAGTGAGTCTTATGAAAGAATGGTTAACTAAACTACAGGATAGTTTCCCCAAATCAGGGCCAAATACTGTGAAGTGCTGAGATTCTCCTGAGAGCTGCTGAATGCCTTCAACCTCCACCGTAATCTGACCCAACCAGAATTCCCCTTATGGTTCCAAGATATTGACCCATGCAGCAGCAGGTCTACCCCGTCCTCGCCAAGGAGACCATTTTCTATTACATTTCATAGGACTTTTCATAAGGATCATGGTGGGAATCTCCCTTTTAAGGGGTTCCAGAGCTAGGTACAGACTGGAGAGACCCTGATTGCAATGGAGATGCACTAGGAACTGGAGGAGCTACTCGCAACACAGATGTAGCACTGACACCTGAGGCCTCAGAGAAGATGGCCCTGGACCAGAATCTATATTTTTGGGGGGGTTGGCTCAATGGTCTTCTCCATGATGAGTGACAAGCCCCTGTTTCCCCAGTGTAACAATTGGGAGGAAAGTATGAGGGGAACCTAGCAGAGATTCTTCCCTCTTTCGTCCCCCTCATGTGAGCTGTGAATGTTTCAAACCAAAACATGGGTTTGGGTTTAGTTAGAAGATTGGGCAAATCTAAGGTTATTTGTACGCATTGTGGCTGACCCAACTCTGCAGAAACATTGTGTTTCTGTTAGTTATTTTCCTGTTGGTTAATGTGTAATATTCCAATCATATTCCTTTACTTACATTTAATTTCCGTTCGTGACTGTTTAGGGCATTGTGTTCAATAGGTTCTTAGAAAGAGTTTGAGCCACTCACCAGTATTCAAGGGAAGTGAGCCAAAACGCTGGCAACAATGATTCCGAGACCACTGTCAATGAAGGAACCTGTCCCCAATGAATGTAATTTTCCCTTAGCGCAAAAAAAGAATAACATCTTGGGAACACAACTGAATGCTTTTGGACTGTAACACAATTGACTCTTCTGGTTAAAACATAATTAAATGTGCCAGCAATGCCCCTCTGCCATGTACATTGGTCAAACTGGACAGTCTCTACGTAAAAGAATAAATGGACACAAATCAGATGTCAAGAATTATAACATTCATAAACCAGTCGGAGAACACTTCAATCTCTCTGGTCACGCAATCACAGACATGAAGGTCGCTATCTTAAAACAAAAAAACTTCAAATCCAGACTCCAGCGAGAAACTGCTGAATTGGAATTCATTTGCAAATTGGATACTATTAATTTAGGCTTAAATAGAGACTGGGAGTGGCTAAGTCATTATGCAAGGTAGTCTGTTTCCTCTTGTTTTTTTCTAGCCCCCCCCTCCCCAGATGTTCTGGTTTAACTTGGATTTAAACTTGGAGAGTGGTCAGTTTAGATGAGCTATTACCAGCAGGAGAGTGAGTTTGTGTGTGTATGGGTGTGGGGGGGATGTGAGAAAACCTGGATTTGTGCAGGAAATAGCCCGACTTGATTATGTAAAGTGTTGTCACTTTGGATGGGCTAGCACCAGCAGGAGAGTGAATTTGTATGTGGGGGGGTGGAGGGTGAGAAAACCTGGATTTGTGCTGGAAATGGCCCACCTGATGATCACTTTAGATAAGCTATTACCAGCAGGACAGTGGGGTGGGAGGAGGTATTGTTTCATATTCTCTGTGTATATATAAAGTCTGCTGCAGTTTTCACGGTATGCATCCGATGAAGTGAGCTGTAGCTCACGAAAGCTCATGCTCAAATAAATTGGTTAGTCTCTAAGGTGCCACAAGTACTCCTTTTCTTTTTGCATAATTAAATGCTATTTTAATCTCATAAAAGAAATGAAAAACATTCAGGTTTAAGACCGTGCACCTATCTTTCACTGCCTATCTCAAGGGAAGGTAATCCATTAGAAATATGTTTCAAGATGCCAAAAGCAATAAAAACGCAGAGTCTCAGGGCTGGCCAAATTCTGGTTAAAGTGCTTTCTCTGTGGATCACACTCACTCATTAATTCTAGTATTGGACAATTTCCAAGCTATATGGCTGATTTGCAACAAGGGGCAAGACCCCAGTGATTAGATGCCTTTACTATCTGACATTTTTACTTTCTTTTAATGTACACTGTAAAATGGAAAATTGATTTTTCAGTACTTAGCTGTTTTCTGAAGCAAGACTAGTAATTTAAGTCTGTTGAAAATGGACACAAATTCTAAACATGTTAAAGCAGCTTAGAACACAAGTACATATGGGTCAGTGGTTTGGTTCATGGATATACGATGTTATCCTAGTATATTTTATTTTTTTCAGTGGGTAGGAAAGTACCATGGTCAAAATGCTTTCAACATAATTAAATCCATTGCATATCATTTTCTTTCAGTATGGATTGTTGATAAATGATGGTCCCTTTGGCATATGTAGGAAAGGAAACACACGAAAATCTCCTTATTAAACACGCTTATCTTAAACATTGTAACATACATTGTTCTTAAAATGTATTTATATATTTAAAGATCAGTAAATAAACCAGCAAAGGAGTTGCCAAAGCAAAAATAATCCTTTACAAAAAAGCAAGCCATGAAATTATGCTCTTCTATTAAAAGACCCTATAGAGACACATAGGGATATCTGTGGTTACTTGAAAATTGATGTATTTATTTTTAAAATTCAGATCCAGTAGAAGCAATTTATATTTTAAACTTCAAAGGAATACAATGAATAGAATTACAGTTCTCTCTGCTGAGAAGCGTAACAAATTTATGGTAAACTTCTTTTAGGATATGCCTTTTTAGCAAAACCTAAATTCTGTTTAAAAGCCTAAAATTCATTGTTCAGGATTTTTTTCAGATCAGTCCTCTGATTCGGTTTAGGAGCTCTATGGCATGTGATAGAATGGCCTTTCAGCCAGTTTACTAATTTAACAGGGCTCCTATTCACTAGGATATTAGGTCTTGTTAAGACACAATGGGTGAAATCCTGATACCATTGAAAGCAATGGCAAAACTCCCATTAATTTAAACAGGGACAAAGTTTCATCCGAATCATTCTTCAGTTAACCCAGAATTTCAGTTAACTGAAATTTAGAAAAACGCAATGCATTATGGCTTACAGGAAGTCCCACCCCAGAGCCCGCACCCCCAGCTGGAGCCCTCACTCCTTCCTGCACCCCAATCATCTGCCCCAGCCTGGAGCCCCATCCTGCACCCTGACACTCTCATTTCTGGCCCTACCGCGGAGCCTTGGGGAAGCTACGAGTCTCCGCACTCCCCCGTCTCCCCAGCTGGGGCTGTGTGCGGCTCATGATTGATTTTTAATGTGGGTCAGTGGCCCCTCATAGAAAAAGGGTTCCCCACCCCTGCCTTACACCCTCGGTGCAGAGCATGAGGAGAGCCAGGATCCAGGCACAGACCAATGAACGCTACTTGTAAGATTATTTGGTCTCTAGCGCATGGTGGGCATGCATACCCAAATGTGGAATACATGTAGGGAGCAGAACTCGAAGGAGAAACCCCTATTTTTACTTTAAAACTATTTAGAGTAAAACAAATCTGTTTTTTTCCCCTAAGAATGTTAAGAATGTATTTTATACTGCATCTACCTTTTGTATCATTAATCATTTACTCCCTCCCAGAGCCTGCACCCTGAATCCCCTCCCGTACCCCAACCCCTTCCCCCAGCCCTGAGTCCCCGCTTGCGCTCTGAACCCATCAGCTCCACGCCCCCAGCCCAGAGCCCGCACCCCAACTCTCTGCCTCAACCCCGAGCCTCCTCCTGCACTCTGAACCCCTTGGCCTCAGCCCGGAGCCCACTCCTGCACCGCAAACCTCTCATCTCCAGATCCCGCACCCTCGGCTGGAGCCCACACCCCCTCCCATACCCCAATCCCCTACCCCAGCCTGCTGAAAGTGAGTGAGGGTGGGGGAGAGCGACTGACAGTGGGAAGGGGATGGAGTGAGTGGGGCCTCAGAGAAGGGGCAGAGGAGGGTTGTGGCCTCGGGGAAGGGATGGGGCAACTGTGTGTAGGTTTGTGCAACTAGAAAGTTGGGAACCCTAGTGAGGGGGCTCTGGCCTAGAGCAGGGAGTTGGGGTACAGGAGGGGTGAGGGCTCCAGCTGGGGGTGTGGGCTCTGGGGTGGGGCTGGGGATGAGGGGCTTGGGGTTCAGGAGGGGGCTCCGGGCTGGGGGCTGGGGTGCAGGCTCTGGAAGACTCCCTGCCTGCTCTGGCTCCATGCAGCTCCCGGATGTGGCTGGCATGTCCAGCTCCTAGGCACAGAGGCAGCCACGGGGGGGCTCTGCACGCTGCCCATGCCCACAGGTGCCGCCCCACAATTCCCATTGGTGCAGTTCCAGGCCAATGGGAGCTGTGGAGCCAGCTCTCAGGGCAGGGACAGCGCGCAGAGCCCCTTTGGCCACCCCTGCGCCTAGGAACCGGACATGCTGGCTGCTTCTGGGAGCCGCATGGAGCCAGGGCAGGCAAGGAGGCTGCCTTAGCCCTGCTGTGCCGCCGACCAGACTTTTAGTAGCCCAGTCGGCAGTGCTGACTGGAGCTGCCAGGGTCCCTTTTTGACTGGGAGTTCAGGTCGAAAACCAGACACCTGGCAGCCCTACCATGTAGATGAATTGGGTAGGGGGCCTTCCCTCATAACTTCTAGCACAATGGCTAGGGTACTCATTTGGAAGGTGGGAGACCCCCGGTTCAACTGCCTTTCTCCACCTGAGGAAGAGAAGGGATTTGAACAGGACTCTGCATCCTTTCAGGTGAGTGCCCTGTCTACTGTATAGTCTGATTCTTCCATTATTTATCCACAGTGCAACAGTTTCAGCATTGGACTAAAGAAAGCAAGCAACACCTAAGTTCCTTTGTGAATGTTGCCCTAAGTATTTATACTGCACACATGAACTGTATGATTTATGAGCAATGTGTGGGGTGAGAATTTAGAGAAATATAAATTATGCCTGTTCATCTGGTTGACATATTTTAATATTTCCCACATGTTTCTATGACAATCTTCATGGAGTATATATTTTTAAATTTTAGTTGCATGGAGGAAGCTTGTTGGGACTGCAGATTTCACTTGATTTTATGGCTGAATGCTGTCTAATACAGGTTGTAAATCTTTTTGGAAAAATATATACGAGTTTTCATCACAGTGACTCTCATGGCAATTCTGAAGTTTTTAATAAGCATAATTCAAATGTTAAAGGAACTGTTAAACCCCTCTGCAATGCATAGACTTCAAAAGTGGGGTCAGTAAATCTTGTACAGAACAGCAGAAGCCTTCACGACAACAGTTGGTGAATATGTAGAGCAGTTAAACACATTGTTAAAACTCTTAAATCAATAAACCTTGGAAAAATATCTTGTGGGCTAGTATTTAATTTCCTGTTTTCCCTGCAATAGGTGCAGGATACATTGCAAACTTCCAGCTTTTTTTTCCCCTTGTGGAGAGTTTTTTATAATCTAGTGAAAGTCTTTCATGGGATAGGAAGGCACATTAATTAGAACAAGACTCACAAAAAATATCAAAATACAGGACTACATGGAATGATTTTTACAAAGCATTTTTTGAAATCAGTGAGATAATCACAGTTTCCTCCTTTCAAGTTGTTTTTCCATGTGGCAATCAGTTTTTGTGTGCATCTGAATCCAATACAGTGAAAAGTGATAGCAAGTCACGCTGACATGCTATTGAACGTAATTATTGAGCTGGCTGGGAACCATTAATCATAGGGAGCATTAATTTTATGAACTTCAGCAGGCAGGAAAGTGAGCATTCACTTATTTTTATTTATTTTTACTCTTTATTTGGGAAATGATTAAACAAACTAACAAACTGAAAAGCAAACTTTGCAAAAGTTTAAACTAAAAAAACGTTTGTAGTAGTATCATTACCCATGCAGAATAGTAGAGGAGATATTTATTCATTTCCTTGTAGCTATCAACAAATTGTGCCTTGCAATATTACCATTAGGAAAATACCATTCCTGACTCTTGGCTAGAATATCTCTTTCCACAGAGAAACTCACATGAGAGGCGAAGTGGAGACCCCATCCCCCTAGTTCCTTTTCCATGTTGATTTACCCCCACTCACACAAGGAGAGGGACAATATGGGCCCAATCAGCTTACTTATCTTGTGAGCTCTCACTTAATATCAATTTCACAACTTCCCGGCAGTAGTTATAATACTCTGATACTTGGCAAACTAACAACAAGATAGTGCTAAACTATTAATGGAAAATAAACCTGCTTTAAGACAATGGCTGCTGCCTTTCACTTGCATTTGCCTATATTTTATATCTGTGCTATTTGTTTCCTTTTCTGAGTATAGGACTTCTTACTAATTAATCTCCCCTCATTGCCGGCAGTCTGCACCACTCTAATCTGTAGCTACCTTTGTACCTGGGTTCTAATCTCCTGTTTCTTTGCTACCCCTCCAATTTTTGGTGTTTTTGGAAAGTTTCGCCCCAGTGGAATTTACACCCTGGAAACATTTGACAAAGAAGGACTCTGTGCAGGATTTTTGAAGCCTAAAAACAGTCCTCAACTGGTGTCAGCTAGCAGGAAGTAGCCCTGTTGGAAGAGTAACAGCGGCTTCATCACTGGGCCAGAAACCACTCTGAAGGCCACCTGGGAGCATTCTGGTGACCTCCAGTACTCCATCCGCCATTTCTTTGAGAACGACTGCTGTAGACTGAATAATGAAGTCCGAAATTAGTGAACTTGCCAATCTTTCTTTTAAAAGTTCTAAAAAAGGCCAGACCTTTACACAGTTCTGCTTTTTCATATTATTTGAATGCACATCCATATTGTAAAACTATCAAGACCTTTGTGGCTCACCTGGAACCTACAACTTTCAATTTAACATGGATCCTTAGGAGACCCCGGCTTTCTGGAGGCCACCCAATCTAGCAATCAGGGTAGGGGCAGCAAGCCCCTGGCCCAGCTATGCCCTCCCTCATCAGCTGAGCCCCCATATCTTTGTCTCTAGTAGGAGCAACATGGGGGTTACTGCAGTGCTCTGTCCTAGTTTTTCTTTATGCTGCATCTCAGATTTATTCAGACTGGTATAAATATTTAAAAGAATCTTTTGATCTGACTTAAGCTTTTTTCTGATTTGGGAAGTTGTTGAGATCTCTCTCTCTCTCTCTCTCTTTTTTTTTTTTGTAAAGCAAAATTGCTGTATTCAGCAACACCAGACAAAATGGTAGAACTGGGAAAGAAAGTTACTCCCAGAGCTTTTTTCCAAGATAGAATTTCATTACAATAATATAGCTGCTAAACTCCACAAGTCCCCTGCTGATTCTTGTTCTTTAAAAGTAATCTCCTCTTACCTACCATGCCATGTTCACAATTTACAGGGGGCAGGGGTGAGAATATGCACAACCCTTTCATCTGGCAGAGCCCGTCGCACACTCTAAATATAGGTCCAAGCACAAAGGGCAGAGCTATGGGTTGGAACCTGACTCCATGCTGTGCATGGAACTCTTATTGACATCACTTGGAGGGACAGCGGAATTAACAGAGTCAAGCTTCACTACGTGGCTATGAGAGGGAATTTTTGCCCTAAGCGTATGTCCAAATAGGCCTATTTTACCCACTGTCCACTTTTGTCAAAAATTTTAGAAGTGGATTTAAGTCAAATGAATTAAAACTTTTAAACTTTCTGCTAACAATGTGTTGAAAAATTAAAATGTAGGTATTGCAAAGCACATACCAGTTTGTTCTGATTCAGCATGTGAGGCTACTACAAAGTGTCTTTCATACAAGCTTGGTGCGGCTCTTGCAGCTTGGATTTGGCAGAGTACAAAGGGACAGTGGGAAGTGAATTGGTTGGTTTGTTGTATTATTTATTATAGGGGAAAGTTTTCAGAAGTACCCCAGGGATTTAGGAGTTCTATTTGAAAGTGTGCTTTTGAAACTCCCCCTGCACCATAGTTTATGCTGGGTATGCAAGTGGATGCCATGTGGAGCTTTATAATTGTGCAGTGTTATGATCTACAATATTTTGTGTGTATTTGTTTAAGGTAACTTGTTTTGGCAAAATAAAGGCACTAATTTGGCTAAGAAAGGCATCTGGACTACGAGCAAGGTATCAGTCTACATTGTCTTGGGACGTAGTCTTTGGTGACTGTTGTTGTTCTTTAGCTGTATTGCAGTAGCGGCTAAAGCTTCCAGTGCCAGACTAAGAGCAAATTGCTGTAGTAGGCACTGTACACACACACTAACAGGCCCCAAACCTGGGTCTGTGGGGGTCCTGGGAGTCATCACACTCCAGTTCTCCACCTAGCAGCTCACAGACAACAGCTGGGACTGGGGTCCATGAAGCCCAACTGGGGCACAAGCCCTGCCCCATGCTTTAATTGGGAGAGCTCAAAGGCTCCTGATTGGGTTGAAGTCCCTATTTAAGTGAGAAGAGGAAGCAATATGAACAACTGGTCTCCCCCTGCTATGGATCGGTTCCTTGGTGTTTACCTGTTGTTGCTTCCTGATCCTCACCTCGTGGTATCCTGACTCAGCCTGATTCTTGGTAACTGCCTCCTGGTTTCTGCCCTCCGGTACTATCACCTGATCCTGACTTCTTGGTAACCTGACTGTATGTGTCTCCTGATACCTGTCCCTTGGTTCCGGCCCTCCAGTTTGTCACTCAACTCTGATCTCCTGGTATTCCTACCTTGCCTGGTAATAGGCTCCCTAGATCCTTGGCCCACACCTGATGCTCCAGACTTGATGGAGATTATTGATGGTTCCCCTCTGTCTTCAGGTGCAGTGACTGAGGAAACAATACCTCTGGAAAGAGTCATTCAAGGGCACTCTAAGACAATACAATTCAGTGTAATTTATTCTCTGCACTTTCCCCTGACCTGACCTGTCAGCATCCCTTCATCCACTGGTTGAAAACAGTAAATCAGTTTCCCTTCCGCATTCTGTCAACAGCACCGTCCGAGGCCACCAGATGCTGTGCCAGCACTTGGAGTGGTACAGGCAGGGGTGGTGGCTCAGATAGGGGCACCCCCGCTGAGGCTTTGTTGGCGCTTCCCCTGAAATACCAGAACTATGCCAACCCTTTCGGAAAAAAGAATGCAGAAAGCCTCCTCCCACATTGGGCCTACGATTGCCCCACAGAATTACAGCTGAGGGCAAAAATGCCATTCGGGCAGATGTACGCCATGTCCAGACCTGAACTGGCTCCATTGTGGGAATACCATCAGGAGAATAGGGCTTGAGGGTTTATCTGCAAATCAACATCACCAGCTGGTGCCCCAGTTCTCTTCGTTAAGAAAAAAGATGGCAGTCTCTGACTCTGTGTCAATTACCATGCGTGTATAAAAAGATCTTTTATACTTTCCACAGTATGCATCTGATGAAGTGAGCTGTAGCTCACGAAAGCTTATGCTCAAATAAATTGGTTAGTCTCTAAGGTGCCACAAGTACTCCTTTTCTTTTTGCAAATACAGACTAACACGGCTGTTACTCTGAAACCTACCATGCCCTGAATCAGATAACCGTACAGCACTTATACCTGCTGCTCCTGATTCCTGATTTACTGCATTGCATGGGGCTGGTCCTTGTTATTACCCTACATGGAGTTTGCATACAATAACTTGGGCCATGCCTCCACAAATAAAAGCCTCTTCTTTGCTAACTTTGAGTACCATCCCCTATTCCACTCCCAGCTACCTATAGTCTCTCCTAACCTAACTACCTCAGACTTGGTGCAGAGGAATCATCTAATCCAGGAACTAGTAGGGGCCACCTGGAAAAAGCAAAAGCCAACTTCAAGTCATGCAGACCAGTGTTGTCAATCAAGCCCCATCTATTCAATGGAACAAAAAGTGTGGCTCTCAACAGAGCACCTCCACGTGAACAGACCCTCGCATAAGTCAGACTTCCAGTTCCTTGGCTCTTATCAAATCTATCATAAAGTTAGTTACCCCAGTCCCTGTTGAACTACACCTACACTGATCTCTGAAAATCCACTTGGTATTCCACTTGGTATCCCTCCTGCAGCCATATACAAGAATTCATTTCCATACAGGACCCAGTCACATCCCCCACAAGTGTGCTTACAAGGCCATGAGGAAGATGTCATGGATGAGATCTTGGATTCTAAATGCTGGTGGGGTAAATTTTTGTATATGATTGAAAGAAAAGGCTATGGCCTGGAGGAGCACACGTGGGAGCCAGTGGAAAATATTCATGCTCCCACCCTAATACAAGCCTTCTGTGAGTAGCACCCTGAGAATCCTGGACCTACTGAGCTCAGAGGTCACCCCTTCGGGAGAGGATGATGTCAGGCGCTGTGGGCCTTGAACCTGGGCCTGTGGGCATCCGGGGGGGTGGGGTCATCACACTGCAATCACCAGCTTGCAGACAGCAGGTGGGACCAGGACCCTAGAAGCCCAAGTGGAGCACAAGCCCTGCCACCATGCTTTGACTGGGAGAGCTCCATGGCTCCTGATTACGCCTCAGCCTCTATGTAAGCTAGAAAATGAGTCTAAGAAGGAAATTGTCTGAACAACTGGGTTCGACCCTGCTCCAGACTGCTTCCCTGGTGTTTACTTGTTCCTGGCATCCTGACTTTTGTTAACTGCCTCCTGGTTTGTGCACTCAGGTACTGTCACCTGATCCTGACCTCCTGGCATCCTGACTCTGCTTGCCTCGTGACATCTGTGTCTTGTTTCCCGCCCTCCTCTTTGTCACTTGACCCATCTCCTGGTGTTCCCTGACCTAGTTCCTGACCTAGAACCTGACCTAGTTCCTTGTAATTGGCTCCTGACCCCTGGATCCGCATCCTGTGCCTGACACTAACCCCTAGGCCAGGCCTCCCACATCCCAACTCTGACACACACCATGAAAAGATGATCCCTGCACTAAAGAGTTTACAAGCTAAATTTACAGTGATAGACAACAGGTAGATACAACACACAGATCAGAGGAGTTGTAGGGACCTGTGAGATGATTAGGATTAATGTAATAAGCAGAAGTTGTGGTAGAACAGCAATCTAGCCATTCTCAAGTGTGAAACTGTAAGTGAAGAATTCCATTAAGATGTGACAAGGTGAGGATTGGGTGTGTCCCATTCAAGTTCTGTGCAAGAAGAACAGTTTGTTTGCTAGAGATTTTTTGGACCCATTTTGCTACTTAGAGTAGTCATAAGAGGGGCTACATGTTAGTTCAGAGATGTGTCTGACTCTAGGGTGTTTAGAATTATTCATGTGCCATGTCATCTGGTACAATCTGAGCTCAGGGAAATATGATAGCATCATGCTATACAACCCCCAATATTTGGGTCTATCTTCAAGGGACTGAGTTTAGCTCCAGGGAAATTCACAAAAAGAAAAGGAGTACTTGTGGCACCTTAGAGACTAACCAATTTATTTGAGCATAAGCTTTCGTGAGCTACAGCTCACTTCATCGGATGCATACAGTATGCATCCGATGAAGTGAGCTGTAGCTCACGAAAGCTTATGCTCAAATAAATTGGTTAGTCTCTAAGGTGCCACAAGTACTCCTTTTCTTTTTGCGAATACAGACTAACACGGCTGTTATTCTGAAACCTGTCATTATGCAAGGAAATTCACAGTATCTTCTTCTTTTGTATGGCTTACAAACAGCAATGTTAGATGTCCAAGTCTAGGTTGGTGATCCAATTGATTACTTCAGGTGATGTGGAGTCAATGAAAGAAATACCACCAGGATATAATTGTTTGGGACATTTGTTGACGAGGTGTTCCAAAGTTTGAAGACGGTTTCCGCAGTCAGAAATAGGATTGCATCTCAAGCCCCATTCATGGAGGAGGTAGGCACATCTCCTCTGTGATGTGCAGATACAGTTCAAAGTGAGCTATATTTTCTATGGGAGCAAAAAGTCACTGGGTTCTTTGGTTGGGTCCTTGATGAGATGTCTTCCCACCTTGTTTTCTGGGGCACATGATGACAACCTTCTTGTGATCTGTCCTTTTATGTGCTAAGGTACAACTAATGTAATCAAATCATCACTCAGTGAAGTCCTGGATCAAACAGCAATGGAAATAGTTACTCTGCAAAAAGCACGTTCCCTCCAGAGCTACCTTATAAGAATCATAGGCTCAGCGCTATGAATTTGCCAACTGAGTCTTGAATTCAGAGAATGAACTATTCATATATATAGCAGGGTGGATTCTCCAGAGCCATCAACACTTTCCCCCGAAGTGACTCCTCTCTGACAGATAGTCTTGGAGCTCACTGTAGTTTTTGGCTGAACTGCAACAAATGAAAAAGAAGAGGCAGCGATCGGAGAGCAAGTGGTGAGGGAGTCTAGAATAATGAAAGCTTTGTTGCAACAGGGTGTGGATGTAGTGCAGAGCTATAGGGAGGAGAAATAAGGACTATTTTGATTTGGTAAACTAGAGAGGCATAATTTAGTGGTCTGAGGATGGGACTTGAGATCAAGGAGGCATGTTTTTATCCTGGATCTGATGCTGCCTTCCTCTGTAAAGTATAACTCCTCTGTAAAGTAGCATATAAAGGCCACAGCAGAGATAAGGATACCCTATGGCAGTGATGAGCTGCCAAAATCTTAACAACCGGTTCCCTCCTCACCCCACGAGGGGGTTGTGCCCCGTCCCCCCAGGACCCCTGCCCCATCCATCCCCTTCCCCTGTCCCCTAACTGCCCCCGGAACCGGGGCAAGAGGGTCTCGTGGGCCACCGTAGTGGGTGCCCACCCCACCCCGCCCCTAAGAGCCAGAGGGACCTGCCAGGGGGTGAAGTGGGGAGTCCCGGCGGTGCTTACCTGGGGTGGCTTCCGGGAAGCATCCGTCAGGTCCCTCTGGCTCCTAGGGGCAGGGTAGCATAGCTGGGGGGGGAGCAGGGGGAGCGGCCACTCCCCCCACTGATCACATCAAAAGTGGCGCCTTAGGTGCCAACTCTGAGTGCTCCGGGGCTGGAGCCGCCACGAGGAAAATTTGGTGGGTGCAGAGCACCCACCGACAGCTCCCCGCCCCGCGCCCGGCCCCAGCTCCCTTCCACTCTGCCACCGCCTCCTCCCCTGAATGCAATGCCCCGCCTTACTTCTCCGCCCCCGGCTTCCTGCGAATCAGCTGTTCGCGCGGGAAGCCTGGGAGGGCTGAGAAGCAAGTGGCGACTTTGTGCTCAGGCCCAGGGAGGCGGAGGCACCCCCCACTTCAGCTCACCTCTGCTCCGCCTCCCTGGGCCTGAGCATGAAGCCACCGCTTGCTTCTCAGGCTTCCCACACGAACAGCTGATTCGCGGGAAGCCGGGGGTGGGGAGGGGAGAAGCAGAGCGGGGCGGAGTGTAACTCAGGGGTGGAGGTGGAGCGGAGGTGAGCTGGAGCTGGGGGCGGGGCAGGAGCTGCTAGTACCCACCAAATTTTCCCCGTGGGTGCTCCAGCCCCGGAGCACCCACGGAGTCGAGGCGCCACTTTTGGCCGGTTGTTAAATTTAGAAGCCCTTTTAGAACCTTTTCTAAGGTTCTAAAAGGGCTTCTAAATTTAAAACCAGTTCCAGCCAACCACTGCAAACTGGCTCCAGCTCACCACTGCCCTAAGGTGCTCAAGTTGAAGGACTGTGGCTTGTTTCCATTCCACCATGTACAGTGGAAGTAGTTCTTTCATAGGGTAGGCATGAACCAGGAGCGCCATTTAGGGGGGGGTAGGGAAGTGTGTTTTGTAGGGGAAGACTACTCACCCTAGCCCCAGACGGAGCTCTTAACTGTAAGCAACCGCTGAGTGTGATATGTGATGAGTTCAGAAGCTGGGAGCAGCACAGCCTTTGGGGCAGGGAATTTGTTTATAAACAGAGGCAGGGTGATTAAGATAACAAAAGGCTTATCATTAAAGTAAATTAAGGATCCTTAGATGACCCTTTGGTTAGTCTCTAAGGTGCCACAAGTACTCCTTTTCTTTTTAGATGACCCTGAAAGTACTGCCACACACTTCAGTTAAAATATAGGAAACAAAGGGTAGGAATAAAAGGTGAGAATGGAGAGAGGTAAATAGTTGTGTCCCTCAAGGGTCTGTACTGGGACCAGTCCTATTCAAATATTCATAAAATGATCTGGAAAAAGGGGTACGAAGTGAGGTGGCAAAATTTGCAGATGATACAAAATTACTCAGGATAGTTAAGTCCCAAGCAGACTGCGAAGAGTTACAAAGGGATCTCACAAAACTGGGTGACTGGGCAACACAATGGCAGAAGAAATTCAGTATTGATAAATGCAAAGTAATGCACTTGGCAAAATATAATCCCAACTATACCTACAAAATGATGGGGAATAAATTGGCTGAACCTTGTCAATAAAGAGATCTTGGAATCATTGTGGATAGTTCTCTGAAAACATCTGCTCAATGTGCAGTGGCAATTAAAAAAGCTAACAGAATATTGGGATTCATTACGAATGGGATAGATAATAAGAGAAAAATATCGTATTGCCTCTATGTCAATCCACGGTATGCCATGAATAGTTCATGCAGATTTGGTCACCCCATCTCAAAAAAGGTATATTGGATTTGGAAAAGGTACAGAGAAGGGCAACAAAAATGATTAGGAGTATAGAATACCTTCTGTATGAGGAGAGATTAAAAACACTGGGACTTTTCATCTTGCAAAAGAGATGGCGAAGGGCCGATATGATTGAGGTCTATAAAATCATGAATGGTGTGGAAAAATTGAATAAGGAAATGTTATTTACTCCTTCACATAACAGAAGAACGAAGGGTCACCAAATGAAATTAATAGGCAGCAGATTTAAAACAAACAAAATAGTGTTTCTTCACAGTCAACATGAGGAACTCTTTGCCAGGGGATGTTGTGAAGGCCAAAACTATAACAGGGTTCCAGTAAGAACTAGATAAGTTCATGGAGGATAGGTCCAGCAATGGCTATTTGCCAAGGTGGGCAGGGATCCAACACCATGTCCCTCGCCTCTGCATGTCCCTCACCTTTGTTTGCCAGAAGCTGGGAGTGGCCAACAGGGCAACTTGATAATTGCTTGTTCTGTTCATTCTCTCTGAAGCACCTGGCATTGGCCACTGTTGAAAGACAGGATACTGGGCTAGATGGACCATTGGCCTTACCCAGTATGGCCATTCTGATGTTCTTATATAGAACACAGATGTATCTGCTCCCTGCTCTAACCTACTAGACCCTGCTCTCCTCCCAGAGCTGGTATAGAACCCAGGAGTCATGACTGGGTGTCTCTCTCCACAGAGTTAGTAATAAAGTAAGAATATACATTAAAATTTTAAACCTAACCAGTGTCCTTTAAGTGACTTGCCACAAGATGTCAGAACATGTTGTTATTAGAGCTGAGTGGGTCTAATATTTATTCAATTTTCTTTCTTTTATAAAGGAATTAGGTACAGGGCTCCTGTCAGCTATTGATAAGTTATCTGCCAAAACCCAGAGTTTTAAAGTGCTTAAGTAGCCCTAGAAATCACGGTTAAAGTCCCCCCACAAATCTGAAATGGCACTCCTGGCATTAACCGTGATGTTTCTTGGAGAAGCCAGATACCTGTACAGCTAAAATATTCTGATGTTCAGCCCCTGCTAAATTATCTGTGGATCTTGACTGAATTATTGCATAGTCTCAAATCTTCCACTTGTGTTGAGAAACCCACTAGGACAAGAAGAAGAATTTTGAAATTTTCCTATCAGATGGACTGAGATGGATCACCTGAAAATATCATAACTCTCAGCAGTGTGTAATAGTCTTACCTGAGTCATGGGATAGTCATGCCCGAGCGGTGAACTGAACCTGCAACCTCATGTTTTGTTGGCAATAGTTAAGATCAGCTTTTCTCATCTCAGAAATATTCTGAGGTTATGACAGTTTCTCCAAGACACAGACACTGTTATCCAGGCTTTGGCAATTTCTAGGATAGAAAACTTCTGAGATTTCTTCTTGGCTCTTTGGTTTTATTTAGAGCTTTCAATACAGTCGACTACAGGAATCAGACTGTCTGTTGCCTTCTCTTGGAAGCGCAACCTTGAGAAGGTGAGTGATAAGTCTATTGACACTGAAAGCCTGCACCTTTTGAACCCAATCCCCCTCAATGTCCACAGGTCTATGTCTCTGGTAGCCTTCAGGTCAATAATGAAAACTTTTGTTTTTCACGTAAATTGAATCTGTCACATCTGGAAACATTTAAATCACATGTAAAATATTGTCCTATTTCTTTATCCACCAACACACTCTTTATCTTGTGTTTTTTCTGTTTAAGGAATTAGAGGTTGTTATGGGTGTTTCCACGCTTCATTCTAGTACTTGTATTTTCACAGATTGTTCTATTTTTCATCATATTGTTCTGTTTATACTTTGTCAAGGCACCCAGGGGTCTTTGGTCATGTTAAATTAAAAGTGCTGATTAGGTCTCTTGCATAAAACACCCACTTTGTGCTATCCCTTATATGCCCCAAAGGCAAGAAACTTCTGGCACATTTGAAGAATATTTGAAGTGTGAGCACATAGCAGTGCCATTATATAAGTGCGTAGTGCTCTTGTCATGGAATTGACACTAAAGTGTTGTAGGCACTAATAATTGGTAACAAAAACTTACAATCTTGGCTGATTGATAAGCTGCTTTCCAAGTGTGGGGTTATAAAATGGCATATGTCTACAGAGTCTACACTGCTTTTCACTGTTTGTTTAAATGTCAGTTGCTGGCTGTCATCTTGGAAGCAGACGATTATTGCTTCAAGTGTTACAAGACAGCTTCGTCTTGCAACCAGTGATGATACCCATCATCTGCTAACATGCTTGTCAAATCTCTGTGTCACACTCCCACTGTGTGTAGTCAATGCACTATCCTTTTCATGGTTTCTATTTCAGAGTAACAGCCGATGCTGACAATGCTGACAAGTCCTGTAGCATGTATGTACCAGACAGATACCACGGAAGTGTTGAGATTTCCTCTGAGATCTTTTCCGATTGGCTTATCCAGAACAGCTTGTCCAGCTCTGGGAGAACACTTCATCCAGTTCTCTGGGATCCAAAACTCAGTATGACTCTAGATTGTATCACTCAGGTTCCTTTATTTGGCATACAGCAAAGCTATACTGAGTTGAGCAAACTCAAGTAGCAGGGATGGGTCTACGGCAGACCATGCATCCAAAGTTACACAGAAAATCTCTTCCTTTATGTTCATTTGCACATTACATTGAATCATAGAATATAGAATATCAGAGTTGGAAGGGACCTCTGGAGGTCATCAAGTCCAACCCCCTGCCCAGAGCAGGAAAATATTGGATTTAATATACATTGCATCACATGTGTTTTGGATTGGCAGTGTTGCTGACTCTCACGATTATGTCATGAATCTCTGATAATTATTGTTTTCCTTAAAGCCCCAGCTCCTGGAGTCAAACGGACATGTGATTTCATCCTTCATTCTTAAAGAAAAAGTAAGTTTCTAGCCCTCGTGACTGTGCAGAAAGCTTCAAAATGTGACCCCCAGTGCATCCTAAAGGTTCACAAAGCAGAAGGCAAATAGAAAGAACCCCAAATCTAATATTTTTACATAACCTCATGATTTTAAAGCCAATCGCATAATTTTTGGTGAGCCTGACTCATGGTTTTTGAACGTTTGGGGTGGGCAATACTGGATTGGCTTGGTTACTTTGCAGGAACCACTCCCTGCACAGCATGCTCTGTCCAGTGCTGGTCATGTAGAATGTGATCTTTCTGTTCCTGGTTTATCTTGTCCATCATCCCTAGCATCAGGGTATTCCTCCTTACCCAGGGTAGCACAGACATATTCACTCCACCATTCACCTTCCCAATCATGCCCACTAAGAAATAAGGTGAGTTACTTATGTCAAGCCAGGCCTAAAAGAAGGTGCTTCAGACTTAATGATCTTATTCAGATGCAAACTTCTGGGTCAATGGATGAGCTGCGTCCTTAGAAAATCAGCTGATTCCTCTGGGGCGGAGGGGGGAAGATAGGAGCTAGGGAAAGTTCCCAGGAGGAGAATAAAAGTGGCCAAGGGAGGAACCAGTACTGCAGCCTGCTGAGGGGATCCAAAGCACAGAGGCATGGGCGGCGTGTCGCATAGACTGCGGGAGGCTGTGCCTCCCCAAACAGACCTGCGTGGCCCTTCCCACGCTCCTCGCTGAAGCTCCCTCCTGCTTGCCCTTCCCCCTTGGCCCTAGCCCAGGCGGGCAGGCTGCTCCTCTTCAGGGAAGCGTGCTGGGGCTGGGGCTAGGGGTGGGACTTGGGGTGGTTGGGGCCTCCCAGCACTGGAGGGCCACTGGGTGCAGCGCTGGGAGTGGGGGGGCTGGAGGCACTGGGGCTGTGGGGGTGGCGGCATCAGGGAGGGGGGCTCCAGCCAGGGAAGAGGGCGGGTCCTCGGGCAGGGGGTGTGTCCTTGGGCAGGGCAGGGGCTGGCCAGATTTGTGATCAGGGAATTTTGTGCTTTATTTAGGATTTTTAGGATACACTGTATTAGGGATTAGTACTTATTCTAATAAAAAGATCATCTGTTTTTTGAAAGAATAGTTCCTGTGTCAATTACTTTATTGCAGGGGTGGCCAACCCGAGCCTGAGAAGGAGCCAGAATTTACCAATGCACATTGCCAAAGAGCCACAGTAATACATCAGCAGCTCTCCCATGAGCTCCCCCACCCCACTACCAGCGCCTCCTACTCCCTCCCCGCACCTCCCAATCAGCTGTTTCATGGCGTGCAGGAGGCTCTGGGGGAGAGGGGAAGGAGTGAGGGCACGGCAGCCTCAGAGGAGGGGGTGGGAAGGGGTGGAGTGGGGGCAGGGCCTGTGGCATTGCCAGGGGTTGAGCAGTGAGCACCCCCCGGCACACTGGAAAGTTGGTGCCTGTAGCTCCAGCCCTGGAGCTGGTACCTATACAAGGAGCTGCATGTTAACTTCTGAAGAGCCACATGTGGCTCCGGAACTACAAGTTGGCCACCCCTGCTTTATTGGAAGGTTATACCTGTGTCTTTTAGTGTTTCTTTAGCAACCCAGGAACTTTTACCTTGGGAAGAACAGAAAAGGGGGCAATAGGCAGGTTATTGTTGCGGTGCCCCAAAACTCATTTTTTGGCATTACACCAGGGTACAACATGCCCCAAGAACTGACCTGTTAGAATGATTAAGGCAGAAAGCAATCTCCTTCGCTGCTTATTACAGCTCCCCCAAATAAACTGCAACAGAAAATCAGTGGCATTTCTTTCAAGACTTAAACTTGCTTGCATGTGAAGAAAAAGAACTTGTAAGACTATGCTTAACAGTGCCAGCTCACGGTCTCCGCCGTAACAATACTATGTGTAATTGAAACCAATGGAGGAATTTAGGTGGGAAGATGGCAGTTATTCAGAGTGAAATCTGGCTATAGTATGTTACTGAGACTAACAAATCTAGTCTTGCAAAAAGTGCCATGGTATTTTCACTGCCTGTAAGTGGCCAAGTCTTTGGTTTAACATCTCATTCACAAGCTAGCACCTCCAGTGCCCTCTAACACCAGATTAGGGCACTGACTGAGTACTGATTTTGAGGGTAGAGTTCCACTTAGGGTATGTCTACACTTCAAGCTGGGGGTGTGATTCCCAGCGCGAGGAGACACACTTGCACTAGCTCTCAGCGAGCTAGCATGCTAAAAATAGAATGTAGCTGCAGAAGCACCAGTGGCAGGATGGGATAGCTGCCCCAAGTATATGCCCATCCGAGAATCTAGGTCTGCATTCAGGGAGGCTAGCTCATGCCACTGTGGCTCATGACACTGTGGCTGCATTCTATTTTTAATGTGCTAGCTTGATTGGAACTAGTGTGGGTATCAGAGCTAGGAATCACACCCAGCTCACAGTGTAGACATACTCTTACTGTAGGTCTTACCCTGGGCAGTGAATACTCTCATCACCCACTGACATCAATGGGACTTGAAGCCAATCAGGATTTCACAGGCTCAGGTCCCAAGTTACCCACACCATTTCCTACAGAAGCCAAGTTTCCTTGGTGTATCCCTGTAAAGTAGACTGACTAGGCTTGACCCTAGTCTAATTAGTGGTGTCTGACAAGATCAGTCTGGCATACTTACCTGTACTGAACATATATAGATTATGTCCTTATAGTACTTAATGTTTAAACATATCCTAGCACTTGCAAAGTCTTGAAATACCTATACCAGGGATCGGCAACCTTTGGCACGCAGCCCATCAGGGAAATCTGCTGGTGGGCCGGGATGGTTTGTTTACCGGCTGCGTCCACAGGTTCGGCTGATCACAGTTCCCTCGACCCACACAGCTTCCCGCAGCCCCCATTGGCCTGGAAAAGTGAATCGTGGCCAGTGGGAGCTGCGATCAGCCGAACCTGCGGACGCTGCAGGTAAACAAACTGGCCTGGCCCGCCAGCAGATTTCCCTGATGGGCCGCGTGCCAAAGGTTGCCAATCCCTGACCTACACTGTTACCTTTTTAAATCAAACATAAGGAAGTACTTCTTCACATAATACTCGGTCAACTCGTGGATGTTGTGAAGACCCAAAGTATAACTGGGTTCAAAAAAGAACTAGGTATGTTCATCGAGGATAGGTGCATCAATGGCTATTAGCCAAGATCATTGGGGAGCAACCCCATGTTTTGACGGTCTGTAAACCTACAACTGCCAGAAGCTGGGAGTGGACAATGGGGGCTAGATCATTTGAAATTTCCCTGTTCTGTTCACTCCCTCTGAAGCATCTGGCACTAGCCATTGTCAGAAGACAGGATCCTGGGCTACATGGACCATTGGTCTGATCCAGTGTGGCTGTTCTTATGGTGTTATTTACAGTCCTGTGAATGATTCCAAGCCAACATAGCTGATCCATTAATTCACGCTGAGCCTTTGCTACTGTAATCCATCATTATCAGACCCTTAAGTGGAAAGCTGAAATGACATTTAATAGTGTTTGGAGACATAAAATCTGGAAACTGTTTCAGCTTCTTTTTAAGCCAAGAAGAATAAAACATTAATCAAAAAGGTCATAAAGTGCAAAAGATAAATGGTTATGCAAAAAGGCAAACCACATGTGTTGATGCTACTTCCTTCATTCTTATGTTCCTCTAGAAAAACCGCATCCCCCCATCAGCATAATCCTCAAAGGATTGTTATAATGATCAACAACAGAAAAATTGCAGGTCTGAAGGTGTAAAGTTATAAAAAAAACCCAAAAAATAATGTTTTGTAGGATGATTTCACAACCTCCAGCATAGGTGACTAGTAACGGCTGATAACAAGAGGGCACAATTTAAAGGTTACGGTGGTGCAAATTGGACAATAGAATGGGGACTTAGAAGCAAATTAGGAAGGTCTTGCTCAGATGGTGCACAAAAGTGTGTCAAGGATTTGCCATCTAGCTGGCTTTGAACCCTGCTAAAGTGAATGAGAAAATTTTATGCCTGTGAGCTGCTGTATCCCCATCAAACCAATGAGACAGCCAATCCATCTTTACTTCTGTATTACTTATTTAAAAAGACCAGCCATGGGCTAAAATGTAAGAGACCGTTTGCCTGTAACAGCAGCTATAGAAATGGGGATACCAGGCCAAGACGCTTATTTCAGTGATCCATTACTCTGGTCTATTTCAGAGATTTGGGCTTAATTCTCCACTGTGCCCAAGTGGAAAGATCCCCCAAGGACCTTAAGCCAGCCGAGAACTGGGAATATCAGAGCCTAGCTCTGCCTCCTCCCCTTCCCTCACATGCTCTGTCTTCTCCTGGCCTCCGAGAAGCCTGTGCTTTCCCTTATGCCATGCAGTGGGTTCTAGCACAGTAGCTGCGGATGCAGAAGACAGCGGACCCATCATGGCCACTGGGGAGATTCCTTTGGCTGTTTCAAATTCACTCTGTGCTGAATAAGCAGAGAGCTGTCCCTTGGGTCTGTAATACCAGGGACGGATACTGATGTGATCATCTTAGACCAGGTTTACCGCATCTTAGACCAGGTTTTACCTCTGGGTTTGTACTCAGGTGGCTGGCCCTTGCTCCTCCCTGTGCTGCCACAGCCATACTGCTATTTTTAGCCTGTTAGCTGTAGCAGAGCTAGTGTGTCAGTCTACCCACTTTGGGATGTGTGCTCCAGGGTCTGTGTGACATACCCTATGTTTCTGGCGTTACATTTTGTTTGTAAGAGTCTCCTAAGGTGGCAACAAAGTCCTTGACGCTTTCAGATGGAACTAGCAACTACTGACCCCCTGGAAGACATCTTGCCTTTGGATATTCTCCTCTGGATACTAATGTAAAGCTTTGGAAACATTCTGGTAACTATGCTACACAGAACTATTAAGAAGCTTCCCTTTTGCCAACCCGTTGTCTCCAGGTCCCAATTATTATCCCCTCAGCACCCAGTCGGAATACTGATAAGGCAATGCAGCCTGAGGTTGTATTAGTTCTTCTTCAGCCTCCTTAAATGCCATGGGGCCTCTTCCTTCATGGGGGGCCTTGGACAGCTAGTAGTGGAAGAAGCCCTGACAGCATGGCTTCCATGGGTTTTCCATCTGTTGCTTTTCATGAACACTTAAATCACCTAAAAGAACGGTCCTGAGTATTAACAGGCACAGCAGAATGTGAATGATTTGTATTTTCTTTTCAAATCAGAGGAGAAGGAGCATTAAAGAGAAACTTAAAATATCAAGCTGACAACTGGATCAGAGGCATGATCTATATATGTAGCTAATCATTTGTGCTGTAGATTTCATACTGCCCAGCATTTATCTAGAGAGTTCTCTAAAAAGAATAAAAACAAACCCTTAAATATGTACTACACTATTTACATTACGCTCCTGAAATATTTACCATAGGAGCTACATTTATATGTTGAAGGACACCTGATGCTGCATGTGGCATTATAGCTAAACTTTGGTCAATACACTGAAACCATCTTTGGTAATTAAAACCCATGGAAATTATAACAGTAGTTTCCCCAATTATTTTCTGCATAAAATTAAACAAGTAAGGAATCAAAAAGATGTGGAAAAATACTTTAGCTGAGGTGTCGCTTTTAATGTGATGCTCAGCGTAAGGATACTGAACAGGGAGATATCTTTCTGGTACCTCAGAAAGTTTCAGAGATATAAGGAGATTTCAAAGTTCAGCTGGAAAAACGATGCGCTGAAAAGAAACAGAGTTGGCATTAATGAACCCACCGTCAAAATGAGTTCCAAACAAGAAGTCCTTGAATTATCTTAATTATTCTTTGGTGGGGTTTCCTTAGATTTCTTTGCAAATATTTAATTAAAATAACCCTGTGTTGTTTATTTTCCATTATGTTCATGGGTGTTCCCTTCTACTAGGAAAACATTTTACACAAAACTTTCTCTGGACAAGGGTAGCAATAAACAGAGGCTGAAAAACTTCATTTACTTACCTTTTATTAACCGAGTAGGTGGTTTGAAGAGAGAGAGGTTCATACACAGTCTGTCCTGCAGATGGCTCTCTCTTCCTAAAAATGCGATGGCCATTTGTGTTTCACGGGGACTATATTGCATTACAAACATTGGCTCACTCAGACAGCAGTTGTTATCTCACAATAAATTAATATGTAGTTTGACCTCTTTCTAAGCTGCACTGTGTCATGGTGCTTGGCTTCCAATTCCAGTGCAAACGCCTCAGTTTCTGGTTGATGTTTTAAAAACCATGGGAGGTGAAGAAACATCCATGCTGGAGATTTATTTTTTCTCATGTACTTCACACTTGTGTAGTAGGTTTACTTGCTTGATTTCTACAACTGTGTCATTTAGTATACAATTCAGCCACTCCTCCAGAAAGATACACTGTGCAGTTTTAGTCTTAGGGTCAGCTACAAATCAATGGGAGCTGAATATAGCTATTAGTCTGGTAACACTTACAGAATAGTATGATCAATTCTTGAATAACAATTCGCAAATAATACAAATTGCTCTTTTAATTCTGAGGAGGGTTAATACACAGAGACATTTATTTTGAAATACTTAAGATCACAATGCTAACACACATGAAATAAACTATATGTACATAAGTTTTATTGACTGGATGATTGAACTGGAGAACAGAGGAGACAGGATATCTCTTGCTCTAATCTCAGATCATCAGTTCTCATGGGGGTGAAAAGAGGGATATGATGAATGGGACTTTTCTAGTCTGGTGAATGGGCTGTGGAGTGCAAACTCTGGAGCACTTTATGAGCTGTATAGGGCAGAATAACAGGACCCGGCTGAGCACGTACTGAATCCTGCTGCTCCAGAAAGAGTGGGCAGGCCACAGAGTCACCACAGATAGAATTTATGCATATGGGGGAGCGGTTTGTCAAGCCAGTTTTCTGAGGCCACAGAGGTCAGACAGTAGAACAAGGATCCCTGTAGTGGTGGCCCCCGTGTTGAGGAGGAGTAGGATGCCAGGCATGCTCTTTTCCCCACCCCAGATAAGACCAATTACCCAGAAAAAGTGGGGTAAGAGGAGAGCTAATGGGAGGTAGTAGGGGGCATGCTGAGACCTCATCCATGTTACCACGCTTTTCACACTTTAGTGAAGACTGTAGGAATGAGTAGAAGTCAGTGGGGATGGTAGGGTTGAACTGAACCGCTTCTTCCACCCCTCAAACAGTGAGCATGTCTCTTTACCAGCAATAACATTTTAATATACAAGACTGCCGGGCTGAATTTGAAAAGAGAAAAGACAAGATAATAGTGAAAGTTTCAATTACAAAATAAGCTCCGCCCTCTTAAGACACCAAAAATAGATGCTGCTTGTTAGGATATAGATATTCAAGCCTGTCTGTAAAGGCCTATACTCTAAGAATTTAGGTGTATTCTTATCACTTGGCTAGTGATAGAGGTATAAAAGAAAGAATCAAAACCACTGTCTGCCAGTGTAAGGGCCTTCTCTTACTGTGACAGTTTGTGGCCCTGTGCTTAGGCTAAGGCCTTTGGCTAAGCAGCAGAGGCAGCCATAAGCTGGGAAGCGAACGGTCACATCCTCACATTCCAAACTAGTCACATTGAAATAAGGTGCTATTGGGCTGTTAGGCACTATCAGGACAGGATTGTATTCCTATCACCTCCAGAGAAAGGGAAGTGCCTAGAAAATGTAAAAGGAAACTTAGTTTGATAGCATCCTGTCTGGCAAGAACTCACTTATCAATAGCTGGGATGTGAAATCCTCACTTCTGTATTGTTTTGTCATTATAGTTCCCACTTTGCTGTTGTTTGTCTGTATAATCTCTGTCTGGTTCTGTGATTGTTCCTGTCTGCTGTATAATTAATTTTGCTGGGTGTAAACTAATTGAGGTGGTGGGATATAATTGGTTACATAATCATGTTACAATATGTTAGGATTGGTTAGTTAAATTTCAGGAAAATGATTGGTTAAGGTATAGCTAAGCAGAACTCAAGTTTTACTATATAATCTGTAGTCAATGAGGAAGTGACTGGGGGTGTGGGTGGGGGTGGGCATGTGGGTGTGTGAGATGGGAACAGGGAATGGGGGTGAGAAAATTGGAATCATGTTTTGCTAAAGGGGGAGATGGGAACAGGGAATGGGGGTAAGAAAATTGGAATCATGTTTTGCTAAAGGGGGAAATGGGAACAGGGAATGGGAGTAAGGAAGTTGGAATCATGTTTGGCTAAGGGTAGGAATGGGAACAGGGACACAGGTGTAAGGCTCTGTGGTGTCAGAGCTGGGAAGGAGGATACTAAGGAAGGAAACTGGAATCATGCTTGCTGGAAGTTCACCCCAATAAACATCGAATTGTTTGCACCTTTGGACTTCGGGTATTGTTGCTCTCTGTTCATGCGAGAAGGACCAGGGAAGTAAGTGGGTGAAGGAATAAGCCCCCTAACACTGCTCACAGTATATTGTGTAGATCTTTATAACTTGGTCCTCCTATCAGTGTAATAGTTAGCGGTGTTGACACCTAAACTATCATCATTAGCTCGTACCTCTCAGCTATTGTTTCAGGCTCTCCGCAAACTCAGGCGGATATCACTGCGTTGGTTACAATTTGGTTGCATATTCAAGGTTTTCTTTGCAACCATAATAGCTAGCGACTTACCTTTCATTTTTAAGTGAAAGTGGAGATTCTAGAGTACATAAGAGCAGCTTGGGAGAGCTCGTCACTGTAATCTCTGGATACTTATCATCCATTTGTCCATTGTGGAGTAAGTCACTACCAAGGACCATGTTGCATTCCGCCTATGAGCAAACACAGACATTTCTGGTGTCAAGGTTCCTCCCCCACTCTGAACTCTAGGGTACAGATGTGGGGACCTGCATGAAAAACCTCCTAAGCTTATCTTTACCAGCTTAGGTCAAAACTTCCCCAAGGTACAAAATATTCCACCCGTTGTCCTTGGATGGTGTGCAGACCTGATGGCTAAACTAGGCATAAAATCACATAAAATCATAGGAATTAAACCAAGAATTTAATGCAAATTGAGTTTACAGTCCACTACTCTACCAGCTGAGCTATCAAAGGAAGATGGCATATGGTAAAATGGAGATAGCATTGATGGGGTGTTGAGACGACTGCTCAGTTTTTGTGAATGCAGTATGTACAATAAGTGCTAAGTATAAATGTTATGAAAAGAGCACTCACAGTAACAACTGATGAGCACTAAGAAGCAAGGAATAAGGAGTAAGACAGGATCCATGCTAGGATGTGGTGCACAGCATATACTTTCAGCAGGCTGATGCATTTCTAGAGCTCTGTGGAATATAAGTTTAGAATTACCTATAGGATGATAGATGATATTTTCCCCACAGTAATTTATGCCAAGCCTGAGTGCTGGGACTCACTTTACTTAGGAATATGTATGCTGACCTTAATAAAACTTCAGTTGATCCACAATTCTGGATCTCATCTCCTTAACAACACTAGTCATTGAGAGCACACTGTGCTGCTGCTCTGCATATTACTACCCACCCAATATCAGGTCACATTCAAGGCCTCAGATCACTTCTGTAAGATCCTCCGTGACATTTTTCCAACCTATTCTAGAGAATGTCTCTTGTTCTGGAACCGTGGTCCTCCTCAACAGCTATATCCCTCAGGAGCAATAAAGCTGTCAGCCTTGAGAGTTAAATTTGTGAGAGTGAGGCACAGAGCTTTCTCTGCAGCTGTCTCGTGATTATGAAACTTGCTTCAGATGGAGGTGAGAATGGTTATATACTTCACAGAGCAATGTGTAAAACCCACTTCTTAAGCTTAGTTTTCCCACAATAAGCAACATAAACAACAAAGGAAAAGTAGACGGAAGGGAGAAAAGAATCCTAGCTGCCTCTGGGAAAAGAACTAGACCACATGAGGTGCTTTATACTTTGCTTATGTGAATCTCTGAATGGCACTACTCGGAGATTGTCTATAGAATCATAGGATATCAGGGTTGGAAGGGACGTTAGGGAAGTGCTATTGTCCCTAGTTTACAGATGGGGAACTGAGACTAAGGCCCAGGTTTTCAGAAGTATTTATGTGCCTAATTCCACTTGCCCAAAGTCACACAGGAAGTCTATGGCAAAGCAGGGAACTGAATCTAGCTCTTATGAGCCTGGGGTTCGAACTCGAACCACTGGGCCATCCTTCTTTCCAAATGTGACAGTAATGCATATGGTATGAATGTTGATACAGAGAGGTAGATTAAAAACAGGGAAAACTAACATTCAGTCAGAGACGGCATTGTGGAGCAGTACCCAGTACAGAAAAGCTGGACATTATCTCTGCATGACCTACATTTTTAGGAGCCCCTCTGCTTGCTAGATCATTTTATGGCATGATCAGTATCCTTTAAAATTAGAGTGATTTTATGCCTACTTTAGCCATCAGGTCTGCACACCATCCATCAAATCATGGTGCCACTGAAGGCAATGAGTTGGTTTCCCATTGACTTCAATGGGATCAGGATTTGGGCTCATATCTATTTTTTGTAGGAAGCTAAGTGAATGAGAATGTGATCTTCTTGTATTGTACCAACTTCCCAAATGTGCATATTTACAGATCTACAGGCTGTCTGTCTGCATGAATGGTAGCATTTTTCTGTTCGTTCCTATCTTTTGCAGTCAGATTTAGGCCCAATTTGAGACATTACTTAAGGCTGACTTTTATAGGAATAACTTATGTGTATTAAATGTCCTCAAGTGCTGATCCCATGGAGTGCCATCTGGCTACACGTGTTTTCAAAGACTGTCAACATTTATGCTACAAAGCTATAAGTATTCAGATCCTATTGCACTGTATAATAACATTTAATTTCATCCATCCTTCTTGTTATCTCACCATTTTTTTCCTGAAAATCTGGAGAAGTTTGCAAATTCCTAATCTCATCCTGTATATCCATTGAAAGGTCTCTGCTGTAAGTCTGTGAAACAATGGAATAGCAATCAGAGGTAAGAAAGCAGCTGATGAATAGATTTTTGCAAGTGTCTGTCACAGTGTGGACCCATTCCCTCTAAAGGAATGGGTCCAGTCCACCTGTGCCTTACTGACAGCTTCTTGATGGTGCCTGATAGGGCATGTCTATATAGCCCATGGCAGCAAGTCTCCAAGACTGAGTTCACAGACTCGGTCTTGCGCTACCGTGCTAAAAATAGCTTTGTAGAAATTGTGGCTCAGGCTGGAGCTTAGGCTCTGAAGCCTAGGGAGTAGGGTGAGTCTCAGAGCCCCAGCTCCAGCCCAAGCTCCAATTTGAAAGAGCTGTCTACACAGGTACCTCTAGCAGGCTTGGAGACTTGCTGCTGTGGGCTGCCGCTGGCTGTGCAGACTCACCCACAGAGGGCATCTGGTGTCTATAAAGAGCCAATGGAGAACAGGAAACAGGGAGAGGGGGCTGTAGTGAGCACTAGCTCCTGCAGGAGACCTCTGACCCAGGGAAGGGCCCAGAGGGACACTTGGACAATGCGAACCTGTGGAAGACTCCAGCTAGGAAAACTTGGGAGTTCTGCAAAGAAAGACTTCAGATAGAAAGGTCTGGGAGTGGCTATTCAGAAGAGAGCTGGAAGTGACCTATAGGAACCCAGAGTAGGATGAGGGGAGAGATTGAGCAGAGGCTTTGAAATTTGAAGACAGACAGAGCTCAGAAAGCAGGGGCTGTGCCCACCTGGAGACTGGGATGACAGACTTTTATGTTTGTTTTGAATTTTATGTCAACGAACGTAACCCCAGACAAGAAGGGATGTTGTTATTGGACAGATAAGCCTTGGCGGAATTATTGAAGAGGTGGGAACTGAGGCAGGGATGCTGCAGGGCCACCCCAGGCCATGAGGGGGTGCATAGGAGGTGGCCACCTATTTACAGTCTGCAGTAGTGCTGTCTATACTTCATCCTCACTTTCATCTACACCTGTGAAGATTAGAAACCTTTCAGTACTTCTTACATTGTTTGAGTCCCCTTAAAAAGTTAACATTTGCCAACAGAGACTAACCAATAATGAGAGTTGCTTTCTACTCTAAATATAGGGGAAATTTGGCCTTTTAGCTACCACTCTGTGATAACGGTTGGCAGCACTGATTCTACTGAAGATCTCACTAACTCTTCAGTAGATTGAAAAGCAAAAAAACAAAATAGCAAACTGTATCCATGTGGTAAGATAGCACATGGCCTTTGTAGCTGTTGTATTGGGACATATAAATAGGTATTGGCAATTCTCTGTGCTCCCCAAATCTCTTAGCACAGATATGCAAGAGGCCTTGCAAAAGCAGAAACTAAGACCAGGATCTATAATTGTATTTAGGAACAAGTTGGGTCAGTGTAGTGTGTGATATACTTAGACTTCGAAGGAGTAGATTTTTATAGGTAAATATTGATAAATGTCCATTTCTCCACCTACACACACAAACCGGTGGAAAAATATTTCCATCAATAGTAATTAAAATGTACAGAGTAAATTACAAAGTAAGAAAAATGCTGCTTGAGAACTTTTTAGAGTTTGACTTAAGGCTACTTACTTTGTATATTTTGACAGGTGATGTTGACAGTCTGTGTTTTAATGGCTATGAAGCTTTAACTTTTTGAATCTCAACCTCTACTTTCATTAAATAATTATGGTCTGGCTATCCCCGTTGTCTAACCCTGCTATAATTTTCCACAACTGTGAAAATGTAAATAGATAAATACTGTAAAATTGCGAATCCCATAATCTACACCCAACAAACAAAGTCAGACCAAAGTATTACAGCTCTCAGGAGATTAAACTATTGTGCGCCACTGGCAGAGAATAAGAGGGATTAAGTTGCACCAATTTCCGAGGCCCAGTGGTTTGGCCATGTCACCAGGCTACCCCATGGCAGAAGCACCAGGTTTGTCATAGATTAGACTTCATCTGGAGAGAAGAGAAGGTGTGGAGAGCAAAGAATGACTCATAGCAGGCCAATCAAAAAAGGTGCTGCCATCATGGAGACAACTTACAATGGAGTCAAACATCTTGCTCTGAACAGAGAGCAGTAGCAAAAATCCGTTGCCTCATGTGCCACGACGCACAGGAGATTCTAAGTTGAGAGGCCCCTGCAACGGCAAGGAATCAATGAAGTGGCAGATACCCAGATGATCCTAGCAAGTGACCTGCATTCCACACTGCAGAGGAAAACCCACAAGGTCACTGACAATGTGACCTGGGGAAAATTCCTTCCTGATCCCGCATATGGCAATCAGTTAGGCCCTGTGCATGTCAAGGTGGAAAAAAGGTATTTCTTCCAACTGTGGCGGTCTGTGTATCCAAAACTAGTCCTGACTCCAGGAAATATGACTTTGCCTACTCTGAGGATTAGCTGATGGATGCACTCAATGGAAGGTGAAGGCAGTGCCAAAGATAGCTCCTTAAAGGGCTTAACAGGTATATGGTGGTGTTCAGGGTGTTGATTGATTGTAGGATATATATAATTTTTTCTGTATAAAGTGGTTTATTGATGTCTTTCCTTTAGGCCTCATTCTTTTCCATTACTCTGATTTGATGTCAGTGTAATGCCATTGACATCTACAGAGTTACACGGGCATAAAGCCCTTATAAGATAGTGGAGAGTCAGGCTCAAGGTTCCGTGCATATAATTTCCCTTTTTGTTGTTGATGCAATTGCTTCAGTAGTATGTAATCACCGCGTCTTCAAAGTGATGGCTAGTTCTTGTGATCAGCTGTAACTAATTACTGCATTGCTGGTCAACTGCCTGTCCTGATGAGTTGTAGCTTTGTTATATAATGTGATGTGATACTGGTGCATTCCCTCAGTACTGTTTGTGAGCTCTGAGGAAGCCACTACGTGGAAATGTTAGCGGTTCTGATGCTATTTTAATCACCTGCTGTGAAGTAACACTGAGTAAAGTAAGATGTTTTTATTCTTTTTTTTCTCTTCGTTATTTTTCTGCTTTGTACTAGCTCAGTGTGTTTTAATGGTCATAAATATGCTGTAGCTTGTTTTTAGCTTTAGTAAAAGTAACCAGCAATTTTAAGCAACCAAAGTTGATTTAATTGTTTGTGTTATGGGGAAGGGAGTTTAGAGTTTTGTGTTTTTTGGTTTTTTTTTTTCTGTTTGTGGAATGGTGCTTTAGGTGGTTGGGGTTTTTTTTCCTGGCTCTCTCTCTAAGAACTGAAACCCCAATTCTTTCCATATGTTTTCTTGGACTGTGTCTTCTTGTGATCTTAACCTGACTGGTGTAAAAGTGGTTACTCTTGCATATTGTAAAGGTATTGTGATAAACAAGGATTTTTTCTTGCTGTAATGGACAGGCTATGCTGAGGAAGATAAGATATAATGGCTACCTACGGAAACCAGGAAATAATATGTAGCACGACATTAGTTATCAGTTAGTTTGGAGAGGATATACTTTTGTTTTTCATACATTCCCGGCTTTAAGTGCCAAATTTAGTATTTATTATCTTTATTACACTATCACCTAGTGCTAGTTGCTGTAATATTCAACTCAGCCAAAACTATGGAGCCATAACTGGTGCTACCATAATTAGGGTGACCATCTTTGTTGGATGGAAATAAGAAAAAAAACACATGAAAGAAAGGGACAATGCTTTATTTTAAGGGGCATTTTAGGAACAAGCCATTTCCTGTAGCATACTGTGTATCCTTCTCTCAAATGAACATCTCTCCTGCCCTCAGATGTAAAGTGTAATTATCAAAAGCTTCAATATAATGTTTAGAATGGCAAGGACAGTGTGGTGGGCTAGCTGCCCCAAGTACAATCCCACCTGAAACCTTGGGTAAGTACTGGGACAGTTAGATCAGGCTGCTGTGTCTACACTGGTATTTTCAGCACACTGGCTTGATTGAAGCTAGTGCATTTACATCTACCTGACCTGGAAATTACACCTCTCGTGGCTGTGTAGCCATACCTCTCTAAGGGCATGTCTACACGGGAACACTCAGGAAAGATGAATGAACTAAAGGGGTGACTTTAAAGTGCATTATTTAATACATATTAAACCCCTCTGTCGATGCTCTTCCTTCAGATGTAAAGTGGCCTTTAAGATACTTCAAATTCATGCCTTGAGTTAATTCAGCTTAAGTTTCCTGAGCATCCCCATGAAGACATGCCCTGAATTTACTAGAGACTCCTATTTAACCTTCCCACAGGAACAAGGCAGAGACACCCCACACCCTATGACCACAGGTTAGTTAAGAGCCATTATCCTCGAATGGGCAGATAGCACCAAGCATCTCTGGTGCAGAAACTCCTGCCACTCACATTCCGGGGTTCATGGAATGTTTCAATGAAAGGCAGAACCCTTGGCCCAGGAATATTGTTTCCCCAAATGAATGGTTTACTCAAGATGAGCTTGTGAGGAGTACTGACCCAGGGATCCTGGATGAGCCCCCCAAAAACGTAACCCTTCTGCCAGGTGGAGTTGGCAGCTACAAGGGCTGGGTTCAATGGGCGGGGTTTTTCTTAAGACCAGAAAGTAGAACCAGCTTGAGCCACCCTTGGGAAAGCTAAACACCACCCCTGGGACCCTCTAACAGGCAATACTTCCCCTCTCGCAAGCACTGAGTCTGTGTATAAGAAAATACAACTGTTATTAAAAGGGGACCCAACATTAATTTAAGAAAATGCCACAATCACATTCTAAAGCAAGTGACCGTAAGCAAAACCCCCCACAGTATGTTAGGTAGTGTCCTTTGCCTCCATTTCCCACCTTATGCTGGGGAAAATCTGACAAACAAATATCCCTTAACACACCACTTCTCTCTCCCTCCCCTCCGCTCCGCTCCACTCCACTTACAGTTGGGGAGATCCTTGGTTAGCAAAGATCAAGAGTTCAGAGATGTATTCTTGGGGGTTCACCTCCCACCCCTAGGGAAGATGGGCAACAAGCAATGCCTCTGCAACTGGCTCACAGCTGCCACTGCTTCTCTGCGCAGTCTCTGTGTTGTCTTTCACTATCCCCCCCCACAAGTTCTAAGGCTTAGCTCATAGACAGCGGTGAGGGTGGTTCTAGGAATCACCAGCCAGAAACAGGGCCTCTCAAGTGAGTCAAATCAGCTCAGTTATTAAATGCTGGAGACAGGCAGGTCAAATGGTGTTTAGGATTCTTTAGGCAGAAGCCATACCACCAGATAGAACACCTGTCCCCACCCACACGCCTTTTCACTGGGATTCGAGATCCCAATCCCCCTGCTTAGCAAGTGAGGTTCAGTTTAGGGTGACCCCATCAATCAAGGCAGGCTAAAGACAGTTATCTTGCCCTTTACTCGTACAATAAGGATAACATTTCATTACCCCTGCGTTCAAATTTAAAGATGTTATTAAAGCTAACTTTAAAATTATGTAATACATAGGTTAAGAAAACAGAGTTTGTACATTTGGGTATAGTGCTTAAATTATCCCAAAGTACAAAGGTTGGTTTAAAAGTAATTCATTCTCTCTCTCTCTCTCTCTCTCTCTCTCTCTCTATATATATATATATAGAACATAATCAGCAATAACCCAAATAAGATTAAATTTAATGATACACTTTAGATATTATCCTCCAAATATTCGGGTACATCACTCATGAAAAGTTGTACAGAGAATTGGTTGTGGGAACCAGATATATCAATGAGTGAAGATTGTCCCTCAGTAATTGAGAATTTAGGAAATACAATCCATCAGGGAAGTATTTCAGTTACTTTTCTAACTGGGTTTTTAATTGGTACTCCAGCTCATCTCTCCCGGTATTGCCAATGTCTGGTGATGTGTTCTAGATGTTTACTAGAGTTACTTGTAACCCAAAACCAGACATAATTGATTGTTTTGGCAAAGCAGCTCCATCTGCTGCACACCAAGGCAGAGTAGGCATGTGTATGCAAACACTGTCTGCTCCAGAAGTTTTTTTCCGCCCCAGCTCATCACTGGATTTCAGTGGAGAGCTCATTCAGGCCCTGCTTACACATCTATTTATTTAATCCTCCAAAAAGAAATAATAAACATCAGTTTATATTGATATAAAGCAGCACAGCTAAATTAGAATACTCTAAGATTTATTACATATCTCCTGTAAGTGAAATAGAAACTTCTGTGATCTAAAATGTTCAGATTTTATGAGTTAGTTAACAAAAGTTCTGCTATAAAATATCTCCAATCCTGAAACTTTTCTTTGCCCATAAGGTAGAAATTGTAGTATGATTAAGGGTCTATTTTCTTCATTATCTATTAACTGGAAGAATGCATGAAGAATTACATGTGTAATGTACTTGACGTGATTACATGTAGATGAGGTTTGTCATATATAAGGATGTAACCCTTCTGCCCGTCAGAGTTGGCAGCAACAAGGGCCGGGTTCAATATCTAGGGGATCCATTCCAATAACACAATGCAAACCGGCTCGAGCCCCCACCCAGTGACCTGGGACAAATATATACCATCCCCGCTGGGCGCCTCCAAGAGGCAATACTTCCCCTCTCACAAGCACCTAGTCTGAGTGTAGCAAAAAGCCTTTTAATAACAGAGAGAAACAATGTGGCATTATGTTGGGGAAACACCACCAACAGGATTCATAACACAACCCATGAGCAAAAAACCAACCCCAAGCAAATTGGGGCATGCCCTTTCCCTTTGGTTCTTGACTCCAGCAACCCCAAACCACCCAAAGTCCCAAAAGTCCAATGACCCAAAAGTCTCTGTCCCTGGTCAGGGCAGCCCCAGAGTTCTAAAGTTTATCTGCAGAGCTTTACCTCCCAATCTGGGTGGAGATGGGGGCTGGGTAAAAGGCACCTTACATGATCTGAAGCTGACCGCCCCACAGCTCCATAGGCCTTCGCTCCGCTCCGCTCCACCAGCCACCCCATGAACTGCTTTGCTCAGCTCCGCGGCCCACAAGCAGCTCCCGCCGTCCCACAAACTGCTCCGCGTCCCACCAGCAGCTCCTGCCGTCCTATGAACCTGCTCCACCAGCCTGTCCACAAGGCACTCCAGCCATCCCGCAAACTTCTCCACAATATAGCTTCAGGCTCCCCCACTACTTAACACAACGCTCAGTGATTTCCGCTCTTAGTCAGTTCAGCTGTTTGGTGAATTCAGCGTGTAGTAGGGGAGCCTCAGTGCTGGTGCACCATTAGCTCAAAGTGAGCTCAGCAGCCTGTAACTAGACTCCTAATGAAATCAAAATTAGCTCTGATATTCCACAGTGGAGAGAGGAGGCAGTACAATTAGCATGTAAGGCCCTCACTAAGGGGCCCATGCCACCAAGTATTAATACTTGTCCCCAGCCTCTCTCCAGTCACAGAGTTTTGGAACCCATGACCCTTGCCTAGCGAGTGCTACTTAGTTGATGGTGAGTCCCTCCATCATAACGAAAGGCCAAGTACAGTTCCAAGCACAGTTCCCATAATCAGGATAATAACAATTTATTCTTCCTGCCCCAATAACAGAGACACTGGGGATCCCACAGCAGCCAAAGTGACCATTTGGGCAGCTATGGCCTCATTCTAGGCGGGGTGGGTGTGCCTATGCAAATGAGCTCTGCCCCTGAAGTTCTTTTCCACAACTTGCCACACCTCACCACCCGATGTTAGGGTGGAGCTCATCCTGACACTGCTTACAAGGAGAAACTATAAAACCACTTAAAACAAATGACTGAACAAAAGCCTGCAATCAGGAGAGTCCTATCACCTTCCCGTTTGTAAATATTTAAAGGAAATGAATAATCCTATCATCAGTTTGCATTTATTGGGATCTGTTGACCTCAAAATGCAGGTGATAGAATTAACAGATGTCAGCACAGAGTTTATTGGATTTTGCATCGTATCTGTATTATGACTATCTGTTTTGAATGACACTGATGAATGAGAATGATGTCTCAATTTTTTTGAGATCATTGTTATTGTAATCACCTCATTTTGAATATGCTTTGTACTATACTTTTTCTTGGATGGCTACCACTCAAGTGACATTGCCAATGACTTGTCTTAGCCTGTGGAGTGCCTCATGATGTGAGCACACCTACTCTTATAGCAATCAAATTAATATTCAATTCAGGATGGCCCAGCTTGGCCTCATATTCCACAAAGTAAACAAAACAGTCTTTCGCTGACACAAACAAAAAGATGCAGTCAGAGGTAGGGCCTGATCAGTTCAGATTTTTGGGTTAATACGGAGGGGATGGATTTGGGGATTCTCTCCAAGAACTTGTTCCACTTGGCTTCCCAAGAACGCAGTTCGACTCCAGACTTTGCCACTCGGGTATCATTATTTGGCACACAACAATGCTATGCTGAGTTGATCAGGCTCAAATGCAGGTGGAGTGGATGCAGAGTATATCACAGCTCCAAGGTTACACAAAATCCCTCTCCCTTTATATACATTACACCTCTCATTACATTTATTATACATTGCATCACACTTTTGGATTGGCTTGGTTACTTCACAGGAACTAATTCCTGTGCAGCACATGCTGTCCATGCGCTGTCCAGGGTTCGACTTCCTTTTCACCTCATCTATACATTCCTAACTTACATTGTTCCTTTGTTATCTAGTTCATAGTGAATAGTTCCTTGGGTGTACTTCCTCTTATCTTAGTTGGCTCACACATTCTGTGTTCTTAGCCTATTAACTTATTTACTTATCTTATTTAGCACAGACATTCTGTTTTCAACCTGATGATTCATTTCCCTCCCTAATTCTATATTCCAAGAAATGAGGCCTTCCTCCTTGTGTTAATTACTCATGTCAGGCCAGGCCTCAGCTTCTTTGCAGATCCTTCCTCCCCTATCCATGCTTCACCCAGAACTGGCCCCTGGGAAGAAGCAGCCAGCCCTTTTCATCCTGCCTACTGGGCCCTGATTGCCTTCTGCCAGTTCCAATCCTTCTAGCCTCTGGAGGACCAGTCCTCATTGATTCTACCCACCACTGATCCTGGGTGGTTTCTCTAGTCCGCTCCTGGAAGATTAAACTTGGTGTTCTTTTTCCCCAAAAGTACACCTTCGGGAGGGGTGCACCACCAAGGTGGTGGGGCCTCCAGCAGGGAGCAGCAAATGCCTGTCACAGACACATTTAACCTAAGATGGAGGAAATCATGAGAGTTGGATGCCCTCAGGGACTAATCCAAAAGCCATTAATGCCAACAGAAAGACTTTGTTTTTGCTGGAAGTTGAGTTGATCCCTTTGGGTGAAATTCTATGGCCTGTGTTAGGCAGGAGGCCAGACTAGATGATCTAATGGTCCCTTTTGGCTTTAATCTACAAAGCTATGAAAATTCATCCGTGTGCAGGATGCCTGCACAAGGCCTATGCAAAACTTAACTCCCATTTATGCTCTATTTTGAGGAGCTAGGTGGTGCATAGGGCTTGTTCTGGCCTTTGCACAAGGTGAATTTCACCCAAACTGAGTGCAACTTCACTTTTTTTTTTTTTTTGGTCAAATGGCGTATTTGATTATGAATTGCCACACATATTGGGTGACAATCCCATACCAGAGATTTCACTAGTGATGGCAGAGGACAATCCCATACCAGAGATTTCACTAGTGATGGCAGAGGTCAAAATGCATGTTGGATCCTGTTTTTAATTCTCCCTTTAAAGGTGCTTGAAAATTAAAGTAAGTTCTATGATATACCCTTTTCAAATTTCAGTTTGCCCTGTGTTTGCCTCTAGTTTTCGACATACAGTTGAGATGAAGCAATTGCCAAAATAAGGTGTCGATTCAGGAAAGCATCCTCCTTGCTTAAATGCTAGTCTGAGGGATGGATTTGAGCATGGAGGCCCACATGAACAGAGTGTATTTTGAGCTCCAATAGCCTTAGCTAGGGTAGTGTGTCTCATTGTTCCTGTTTAAAAAATATGGACCTTCTAAAGAGTGATCACTTTAGATAAGCTATTACCAGCAGGAGAGTGGGGTGGGGGGACAGAAAACCTTTTGTAGCGATAAACACCCATTTTTTCATGGTTTGTGTGTATAAAAACATCTTCTGTATTTTCCACAGTATGCATCCGATGAAGTGAGCTGTAGCTCACGAAAGCTTATACTCAAATAAATTGGTTAGTCTCTAAGGTGCCACAAGTACTCCTTTTCTTTCTGGGACCTTCTAACGTTTCTCTTTGAGCCTACATGCTACAAGAGTTTAATAAATTGCCAGACCACTCAGTATGTCTTTGCGGTTCTGACTTATACAGCTTGCAAGAAAACAATCTTACACCAGGAAGGTATGAATTAACTTACATGACATAAATATCATTGCTACTTCAAGAGTGACTGGGTTATAAATACAATGGATTGTGCTCTAAAACGTATCAGATTTTTTTTAAAAAATCTGAAATGGCATCTAAACAGCAACTGTTTTGGAATTTTAAGGATTGTCAATGAAGTTTATTTTTAAAAGTAACCTTTAAGAACCAGTTTAGACACTCATGCAGGAAACACATGGTAGGATGAAAGCAGATCCTTGTGGATCTCTTTAAATGCATCCAACAAAAACTACTGGACTATTTTCTTTATGCATCTGAATTAGAAACTAATTCTATTCCTGTTCATTTCACAGCCGTTTTACCTGATCAGTCATTCTCCATGAAGATCCTTATGAGAATTTCTCACAGAATTTCTCAGAGAGCCTGCCCAGGCCATCACTGAACAGAGTGTAAGCTGCAGAGGAGAGGGGTAAGAAGAGGACAGAGGAGCTGTTCACGTTGCTTAGAAGTTTAGTGGGCTCTGGCAACGCAAGGTGCATGGACACAGGAGGCAATCCTCAGGGTGAATAAGTGGACCTGCCAGGAATGGAGATGCCTTGGATACACCATGAAAGATAGTGTTGACTCAGCAGACATGAATTTATATGTTTATTTGTAGTTTATCTTCTACTGCTTTGACAAAGGCTGATATAGAGTTTGCCGGTTCAGAGGGAGGGATGATGTTGCTTGGTTCAGCTCCCTTCCCTCCAGCAGACTTTTGGCCATTTGAGCAACATTTCTTCCAGTATATCCCCAGGAGCAGATGCAATGATATGGTTCTTTCTTTCAATGTAGTTCAATTGATTAGAAACTCTACTGAATCAAGTGCTGTGCACTTAAAGGGCCTGATTCTTATTTACACCAAGGTCCCTTTGCTCCACTCTGGCAACGTAAAGGGTATTTATAGTAGGTAAGGTGTACGTTACTTTTAAAGCCCCTTTACAGTGCCAGACACTGTAAAGGGGTCTTAATGTGAGGATCAGTACCTACAAGAGGCCAAAGCTGGCTCAGAGTGCTTCTGTTTTCACTGGCACACAGAAAAAGATAATAGGGCAGAGGAAGGACAATTCTGCAGTGGTCTCACTCAAGTGCATTATGTCCAAAGCAGGGGGGAAATAACCCAGAAGAGCTGTTCCATTACTCATTCCATCTAAATCACTTCACTAGGGCAGTCATGGCTCTGTCAATATCCCCTTTCACTTATCTACTACTTGGTCTTTGTGTTTGAGTGTTCTCACATCCCTTTATGTCAAAGTCTTCACTGTATATGTATTTAGGCAAGCAGACCTGAGTTTTTATTTTAAGATTATGCTTATGCACTCATATGCTTTATCTGTGGGAGCAGGAAGCTCTAACAGCGTTCTTGCTTCTCCACAGTGATTCCAGATAGAGAGAGGAATTGTTAGCAAATGTTTGATTTGCAAATGACCCTTGATTTAGGTTATGGAGAATTGGATTGATAAAGTATGGTTGACATCCGTGGGAGTAGTTCTTCTGCTTAAAATCATGCAGCGCTTTAAACTAGGTTCACCGGGGAAAGGAGACCAAAGCCCTGAGGTAAGTGGGATACTGGGAGGAAGCACGAGCATGAGAGGGGAGGGCTCCTGCCTCATACTAAGAAAGCAGGACAAACAGCAAGTTATCTCAAGTGCCTATACACAAATGCAAGAAGCCTGAGAAACAAGCAGGGAGAACTGGAAGCCCTGGAACAGTCAAGGAATTATGATGTGATTGGAATAACAGAGACTTGGTGGGATAACTCACATGACTGGAGTACTGTCATGGATGGATATAAACTGTTCAGGAAGGACAGGCAGGGCAGAAAAGGTTTGGGAGTTGCACTGTATGTAAGAGACTGCTCAGAGCTCCGGTATGAAACTGCAGAAAAACCTGAGAGTCTCTGGATTAAGTTTATAAGTGTGAGCAACAATGTCATGGTGGGAGTCTGCTATAGACCACCGGACCAGGGGGATGAGGCTTTCTTCCGGCAACTCACAGAAGTTACTAGATCGCAGGCCCTGGTACTCATGGGAGACTTCAATCACCCTGATATCTGCTGGGAGAGCAATACAGCAGTGCACAGACAATCCAGGAAGTTTTTGGAAAGTGATCATAGAATCATAGAATATCAGGGTTGGAAGGGACCTCAGGAGGTCATCTAGTCCAACCCCCTGCTCAAAGCAGGACCAATCCCCAATTAAATCATCCCAGCCATGGCTTTGTCAAGCCGGACCTTAAAAACTTCTAAGGAAGGAGATTCTACCACCTCCCTAGGTAACGCATTCCAGTGTTTCACCACCCTCCTAGTGAAAAAGTTTTTCCTAATATCCAACCTAAACCTCCCCCACTGCAACTTGAGATCATTACTCCTTGTCCTGTCCTCTTCTACCACTGAGAATAGTCTAGAACCATCCTCTCTGGAACCACCTCTCAGGTAGTTGAAAGCAGCTATCAAATCCCCCCTCATTCTTCTCTTCTGCAGACTAAACAATCCCAGTTCCCTCAGCCTCTCCTCATAAGTCATGTGTTCCAGACTCCTAATCATTTTTGTTGCCCTTCGCTGGACTCTCTCCAATTTATCCACATCCTTCTTGTAGTGAGGGGCCCAAAACTGGACACAGTACTCCAGATGAGGCCTCACCAATGTCGAATAGAGGGGAACGATCACGTCCCTCGATCTGCTCGCTATGCCCCTACTTATATATCCCAAAATGCCATTGGCCTTCTTGGCAACAAGGGCACACTGCTGACTTATATCCAGCTTCTCGTCCACTGTCACCCCAGGTCTTTTTCCGCAGAACTGCTGCCTAACCATTCGGTCCCTAATCTGTAGCTGTGCATTGGGTTCTTCCATCCTAAGTGCAGAACCCTGCACTTATCCTTATTGAACCTCATCAGATTTCTTTTGGCCCAATCCTCCAATTTGTCTAGGTCCCTCTGTATCCTATCCCTGCCCTCCAGCGTATCTACCACTCCTCCCAGTTTAGTATCATCCGCAAATTTGCTGAGAGTGCAATCCACACCATCCTCCAGATCATTTATGAAGATATTGAACAAAACCACCCCAGGACCGACCCCTGGGGCACTCCACTTGACACCGGCTGCCAACTAGACATGGAGCCATTGATCACTACCCATTGAGCCCGACAATCTAGCCAACTTTCTACCCACCTTATAGTGCATTCATCCAGCCCATACTTCTTTAACTTGCTGACAAGAATACTGTGGGAGACCATGTCAAAAGCTTTGCTAGAGTCAAGAAACAATACATCCACTGATTCCCTTCATCCACAGAACCAGTAATCTCATCATAGAAGGCGATTAGATTAGTCAGGCATGACCTTCCCTTGGTGAATCCATGCTGACTGTTCCTGATCACTTTCCTCTCATGTAAGTGCTTCAGGATTGATTCTTTGAGGACATGCTCCATGATTTTTCCGGGGACTGAGGTGAGGCTGACTGGCCTGTAGTTCCCAGGATCCTCCTTCTTCCCTTTTTTAAAGATTGGCACTACATTAGCCTTTTTCCAGTCATCTGGGACTTCCCCCGTTTGCCACGAGTTTTCAAAGATAATGGCCAATGGCTCTGCAATCACAGCCGCCAATTCCTTTAGCACTCTCGGATGCAACTCGTCCGGCCCCAGGGACTTGTGCACGTCCAGCTTTTCTAAATAGTCCCTAACCACCTCTTTCTCCACAGAGGGCTGGCCATCTACTCCCCATGTTGTGATGCCCAGCGCAGCAGTCTGGGAGCTGTCCTTGTTAGTGAAGACAGAGGCAAAAAAAGCATTGAGTACATTAGCTTTTTCCACATCCTCTGTCACTAGATTGCCTCCCTCATTCAGTAAGGGACCCACACTTTCCTTGGCTTTCTTCTTGTTGCCAACATACCTGAAGAAACCCTTCTTGTTACTCTTGACATCTCTTGCTAGCTCACAGCTGATCTCACAACTGTCATCTTAACCCTCACAATCAAATTTATTTAACTCCTGTTGAGGCATACACCTGTAGCAGTTTGGCAGGTCACTGGAGTTGGAAATGACCTGTTCAAAACTTGCCTCATTTTGCTGAGTGAACAGTGTCAGATGCTAAGTGAAAATACAGCATCAATGATTTGATTAAGTAACAAACAAGGGAACACTTGAGGGTTTTTTGGCTTTGTTTAAAAAATGCTGTTTAAGCTAAATAAAGCTTTCTTCAGAGATGTTCTCAACACCTATGCTCCTGTGCTGTGGTCAATGCACCCGTTAGTACAATGGCAGGGCCTGTTTATAGTCTAAAAAGAGAAATACATTATATCCATGAGCCTGTAGCAAAAGCAACCAGAAGAGAAGTATCTATGCCACTCTGCAATGGGGTTTATTTTATATCAAGCAGGTACATGCTTGAAAACAATGTTTTGACTGTTATTAGGATAGATATATATTTCCAGCTCCCGTCACAATCCCCTGCCCCCAATATCTTAAAATCTGAAGGGCTGGGAAAAGGTTGCACAGTACTTAGTAAAAGGGGGAGGCATTATACAGGCTGTAGTCTTCACTGTAGAGGATGTGAGGGAGATTCTCACCTATGAGCCATTCTTTTTAAACTCCCAGACTGAGATGTCAATAGAGGATGTTTTGGAATAAATTGATAAATTAAACAGTAATATGTCACCAGGACCAGATGATATTCACTCCAAGGTTCTGAGGGAACTCAAATATGAAATTATAGAAGTATGAATTGTAGTATGGAGCCTATCACTTAAATCAGCCTCTGTATCAGATGACCAGAGGATAGCTAATGTAATGCTGGCTTCTTAAAAAACTTTCCAGAGGAGACCCTAGCAATTACAGGCTGATAAGCCTCACTTCAGTATCAGGCAAATTGGTTGAAACTATAGTAAAGAACAGAATTATCAGACACATAGATGAACAAGATATGTTGGAGAAGAGTCAACAAGGCTTTTGTAAAGGGACATCATGCCTCACGAATCTATTAGAATTTTTGTAAAAATAGCATATAGACAAGGGTGATCCAGTGGATATAATGTAGTTGGATTTTCAGAAAGCCTTTGACAAGGTCCCACATAAAAGATCCTGAAGCAAAGTAAGCAGTCATGGGATAAGAGGGAAGCTCCTCTCATGGATTAGTAACTAATAGAAGATAGGAATAAATGGGCTGTTTTTAAAATGGAGAATGATAAATAGCGGGGTCCTGCAAGGATCTGTACTGGCCCCTGTTCTGCTCAACAGATTCAAAATGATCTGGAAAAGGGGGGGGAAACAGTGAGGTGGCAAAATTTGCAAGTGATACAGAATTACTCAAAATAGTTAAGGCCAAAGCTGAAGCGTTACAAAGGGATCTCACAAAACTGGGTGACTGGGCAAGGAAATGGCAGATGAAATTCAATTTTGAGAAATGCCAACTAATGCACAGTGGAAAGCATAATTCCAGCTATACATACAAAATGATGGTGTCTAGATCAGCTGTTACCCCTGAAGAAAGAGATCTTGGAGTGCAGCGAGGCCTCCCTCTGAGGCTGACAGGGAGGAATCACTCCCCGCCGTCTGGTGGGCAGAGCCAGGAAGGGCCTGCCCCTCATGCGGGAAACTGAGGGGCAGAACAGGAAGTATAAGAGGCGGGGCCTCCAGCTCAGGGAAGGAGTCAGACCCCTCTGCCTTGAGGCTGGACCCTGCGCCAGAGTCCGAGCTGTGCCAACTCCTGCCCCTGGGGGAGGCTCCGTGGGAGGGGAACTGCTGAGGCTGCCATCGGCCAAATACTATGAGGAGCTACTGGGACTGCCTCTAGACGAATACCCCAAGGAGTTCCTGGAGTGCTGTCTGCCAAGTACCCCGAGGAGATGGAGGGCCTGTGAGCAATGAAGCCCTGTGAACCAGTAGGGGAAAGAAGTAGCCCAGGGAAACCAGGCATTAGTCTGATTGCATTGTCAAAACCAGAGTCAATGTGTTTCAGGAGGATCCCCGCTGTTGCAGGGGCAGGACCACTTGCCACTGGTAGGGCCCCTGGGCTGGGACCAGGTGGAGTAGTGGGGCCCCGAGTCCCCATATCCCCTGCTACCAATCCCACCCCTGGTGTGGTAGCCTACCCAACTTAGGGTAGATGGTCTGTCTGTGTTTGCTGTCTGTCCCAGCCAGAAACCTGGGCTATAGACTGCTCCTGCTCTGCCCTGCTTAGAGGGCCTGAGCCTGATTGTGTTTGCTGTCTGCCCCAGCCAGGGAGATGGACTAAAGGCTGCCAAGTGCCCTGCCCCATCCCACCTCAAGAGGCAGCGTCCTAGACTCTTTACTGACACTTACCGTGCTAATCTCCTGTCAGTTGGCTACCACCTGCTAGGTGGTGTAGCGAGGTGAAGTGGCCTTCCTCCGAGGCTGACAGGTAGGAACCACTTTAAGCCACTGCATGGAGCCATTGTGGCTAGTTCTCCGAAAATCTCTGCTCAGTGTGCAGCAGCAAGCAAATAAGCTAACAGAATACTAGGTGCCATTAGAACAGGTATAGATAATAAGACAGAAAATATCACAATACCATTGTATAAATCCATAGTACATCCAGAACTTGAATACTAAATGCAGTTCTGCTTGCCCCATCTCAAAAAAGATATATTAGATTTGGAAAAGGTACAGAGAAGGGCAACAAAAATGATAGGGATATGAAACCGTTCTCATATGAAGAGAGATTAAAAAGACTGGGACTGTTCATCTTAGAAAAGAGATAACTAAGGGAGGATATGGTAGAGGTCTATAAAATCATGAATGGTGTGGAGAAAATGAATAGGGAAGTGTGATTTGCCCCTTCGTATAACACAAGAACCAGGGGTCACCTAATTAAATTAATAGACAGAGGGTTTAAAACTAACAGAAGGAAGTTCTTCACATAATGCACAGTCAAGCTCTGGAACTTGTTGCCAGGGCATGTTGTGAAGGCCAAAAGTATAACTGGGTTAAAAAAGAATTAGATAAGTTCATGGAGGATAGGCCCATCAATGGCTATTAGCCAACCTCATCCACTGGGCAACCCTAACCTCTGACTGCTGGATGCTGGGACTGAATGACATGGGACAGATCACTCGATAATTGCCCTGTTCTGTTCATTCCTTCTGAAGCATCTGGCACTGGCCACTATTGGAAGACAGAAGACTGGGCTAGACTGGATCATTGTTTCTGACCCAATCTGGCCATTCCTGTGTTCTTAAGGCAGATTTCCATTTGCTTCAGACAAAGCTGGGGCCAAGAATCTGACCCATGAATATAAAGAAAAGTGTTGTAGTCAATTATGTATATTTTTTCATGGAAAAATATATTGAATGTACATTGTTTGTTGCAAATTTTGACAAAAGGATGGAAAATGAAGGCAGACATTCCATCTTTAACTTCCACAGCTGTTGTTAAACCCATAAAGACATTCTAGACACTCATGAGACAAATACTTATTACGAGACCTCAGTATTCCCAATTAACCTTGAGCTGCTGGTGTCCTTTCCCTGGTTTCTTGAAACTTTATCGGCTGTTGCCCTGAATTCTAACCCCTTCTGTCTTGACCAGTTGGAAATTGATGTCCTTTGTTGGTGGGCAGGCTTGCTTTCAAGATCACTGAGTTCTCTCTGTCAGATTTGTTTGGTTCTGGCCAGCCATGCATTTGGCCTGGCTGATTCTTTGACTAATCTTTAAAAATATTTTGTAGTTTGGTGGTGTTGTACAATGCTGAAATGCTTGGTGATTGGCATCTTCAAGACAGGTTAAAAATTAAATAATAATAAAATAAAACATGCCAGCAGAACCCACCAAGATGACTCTAGACCCAATCCAAAACCCACTGAAGTAAATGGGAATCTGATATTTGACTCTCTAATGATCCTATGGCTGGGGCTATCAGAAAGGATTGAGTCCAGGACCTTAGCTCCAAAGCACAGACCTCAAACACTTGAGCTAAAGTCAAGCCCATTAGCTGAGAGCTGTAGCAGGTGACTATCTTCTGCAGAACAGACACAGAATGAGGCATCTAACATGTTTGGCTAATGAGTTATACTTTAATGGGCTTTGGACCAGATATTTCGGCCCAGATCCTGAAAGATATTTCATGCTTAACTCCCACTGATTTCATATACAGCTATACCACTACCCCCAAGATGGGGCAATGTTTGGTTGAGATCAGCTCATGGATGAAGAACAGCTGATTGGAGCTGAACCTGAGCAAGACAGAGGTTATGATGTTGGCAGAGGAAAGCCACCATGCAGTCTCCTTCGAGACCGGTCAATTCAGTTTTTAGTTTAGGAATGCTCCTGGATTCCTTGCTGATGATAAGTTCTCACCTAGTAGCATCCACAAATAACATTTTCTACCATGTCCAGCTGGCTAGGAGACTACATCCCATCCTGGTGATTGATGATCTGGCCTCAGTTACGCATGCCTTCATCACCTCCTGTCTTGGCTATGGCAATACATGAAGCCATCAGCCTTTAGGAAACGCTAACTAGTACAGACTGCTACAGCGCATCTCCTCAGCAACACAGGCTAGTGAGAGGATATCAGACCTCTCTTCTGATCCCTCTGCTTTCCCTAGAGTTTCGAGTAAAGTTCAAAGTCTCGGTCCTTATATTCAATGCCCTCAGTGGCCTGCACCCAGAATATCTAGAAGGTTGTTTAAAGCTCCAGGATGAAGATTGTGGTCAACAACATAGCTCCTCAGGCACAATGAAACACTCCATCATAAAGGTAAAGCTCATTTATGCAGGAGACAAAGCTTTCATGGGAGCTGGTCCGTGACTGTGGAACTAATTCCCCAAGGGTCAAAAGGACCATCACAGACATCACCAGCTTCCACTCCAAATGCACTTCTTTCCCCTTCCTTTGGTGATATAAACATATAGCAAAATATGTAAGGCACCCAGATACTATAGTGAAGAGGATGGTATAAGAACATAAATAGAACTGAATGAAAAGAAGAGACCCTGTCCTAGGGATTGTTGCTCTCTGCAACATATTCCCTTCTTAGTCCTTCTCTGAAAGAAGCCATGCAGACATAGGACAGGGAGGGGTGGAGAATAGTGCTGTCAAGGCTGATTCCCCACTCTGGCACTTCGAGTGCAGAAGGTGGGGGCCTGCAAGGATTCTAACAATTAATACTGGCCACTCCAGGCTGGTATTAAACTTCCAAGGTTACAGCTTCTCTCTGATCTTGGATGGGTAGATGCTGCCACCACGCAAGCGCAAAAAACGTCTTTTGACCCAGGAAGAAGCACTTGGGAATTCCTCCCTGTGGGGTACCCTCAAGTCCTTTCACCCCCCGATCCTCTCTGGGGAAGAGCTGAGAAAGAAAACGAAGGAAATCAGCTGTTGCCACCAGCTAATTAAACAACATATGCACAAACCTCTTAGGACAAAAAAACCCAATCCTGTTCTTAAAGGTAAATTTTATTTAAAAACAAAAAGAAAGATAACAAAAACATAAATACATCTGGAACTTAGGCTATTGCAAGATTTAAAAAGAGCAAATATAATAATTAAGCATCAAGAATGGTTTTCTTGAGGTCCAGCTTAAAGGTTACAAGCAAAACAAAAGCACCTGGGGTTAGCACAGAGGAGTCCACAAGCCATAAAGAAATAAAAGAGATAAACCTAATCGTGTCTTCCCAGACATTTCCTGATCTACTTACATATCTGGGGTTTCAAATAAGTAGCTTCTAGGTATGATCTGATGGTTTTTCATACCTGGCTTAAAACTTCTTACAGCATTGCTGCTCTGTGTCTCCTCTCTCTGGAGAACAACCACACACTGACAAAATTTTAAAAAGTTCTAGCCTTCCCATTGGCTCTTTCAGCCAGGTGCCCACTCACTTCCTTTTACCTATGCATGCAGTCAGACTTTTTAACCCTTTACAGGTAAAGCAAGAGGAGAACAGCTACCAAGAGGGATTTTATAGCTAGCTGGCTGGCTGGGTGTCCATAAAAGGAAGCTGGCCCCCCCTTCATTTATCACAAGTGCCAAGGCAATGAATTTGCATGTAAGTAATCCAGCTCTCAGCAGATGGTCCAATATCTCTAGTAGAACTATCCCCAAGTCTTAACCAAAGGAGTGTTATATAGGGAATACAATTAGTTAAGACAGACAGTTGCCTGTCAACTGTGAGGGTTTTCCCCATACAGAGAATGATGCAACTCAGAATGTTTGATTTTAAATGTATTTTTAACGGGTATTATCCTGTAGTGTCATTCTGGCACAAGGACAACCTGGATAGTGATGTGAAGTAAGATACTGGGTATAAGTTGGTCACTCATCAAGACTGATCTTCCTCTGTTCTTATTTCCCCCTCCCATTATTAGCAACACACCTGAAACAGTTCTCTCTTCCCAGTGGCTGCCATTTGTATATTTGCAAGGAAAAGGAAAGTATTTTTCTGTTCTGGACATAATAAAACTGTTTTGCAAAATGTGAACATTTGTGCCCTGGATAAGAAACAACTGTGACATAGACATCAGACTGGCTTCCAGTTGGCTCTGCTCACTGGAATAACAATAAGCAAGCCACTTTCAATTTCTGTCTTTACCCCAGGAAGAAAAACAACTGGTAACCATGAACAAATATGATGTATTAGTTCCTACAATATTCAACATAGTCTGCTCAGAGGAAAGTAGAATCCAGTATAGTTGGTTGTTAGTCTTAGTCTTTCAAATTTGGATAGGGAGTAAATTATGATACTGTAGCTTCTTCACAGATATGAATATTTACTTATAGAGCTGAAGCTACTAAATGCAAATATAAGCCAATCTATAAAGGCACAGTCAGATTTGTGTGCTAGGAAGATAGGTGTGTAGGCGTATTATAACCTGTACTAATTAACTGATGCTATTGTTACACCTGTTGACATTTGTTTGTATTTGCCTACAGTGAAAGAGGCCATTACATAAAGAAGTCTTATGGAAAGGAAGCTTTCTTCTGCAGGTCTTCTCTTACATTTGCTACCTGGGAAGGCTCCATGATTCTGGAACTTGCTCCCCCTCTTGTTCTGAAATAGGTGACCTTCCTGGCATTCTGCAAAAGGAATCTGCTGGACAGAGTTTCTGGAGAAGGTTGAAGATGTTTCCAGGAATGCTGAAGGGTTGGAAAGGAGCTTTTGTGTAGTTTGCTGACTGGCAGAGTTCCTCTTTGGATGATTATTTTGATGTTGCTGCTGCTATGTTGCAACATTAAGGGTGTGCACCAAAAGCCTTATATAACTGCCATCTTTATTATTTAAATTGAAATAAATACATATGCATTTTCCTCCTAATATTTCCATAGTTGTAAAGCATAACATTCCTGTCACCCCTTTCCTACAGTAGCATTTCCTTTCATTCTGTTTGCCCTGTTTTCCCCTGTCCTCCCTTTTATCTGCTGTCTAACAGATTTTCAAGCAGAGCTACCTTTGGAACGGTCTCAGACCATTATATCATTGCTGTAACCAGCGTGGCAGGTTGAAATGGCATGTGCAACCTTGGCCTGGTGTGAAAGACAATGGCTGGATAGAAACCAGACCCCAGCAGCCAAATGATTCCCCCAGCAAGAGATGTGTGCCAGGATCCAGGGGGCTGAGTGTTTGTTTGATCTGCCTTTGTACCCTGTCAATAACAAACCAGTGAGGCAGCATCAGAGACTGAAGCTTCCTATTGTCTTCTGTTCTCTCTTTTCCCTCATGTATATTTGTCCTAATAGCAGGATTAATTCTTTTTTTTTAATGACTGAGCGAAAATTCTACATTCATCTGATTCTTCCGTTCTGGTGGTTACTAGGGGGTCTTTACATGAAAACTTGGTTAAGAGGCTTTATGCATAGGAAAGAAAATGATTTATTCATTTACTTTTGATTTCCCAATATTTAATCTTATCTGTTATTTTTCTAGGATAAGAGGGAAAGTCCTCTCACGGGTCAGTAACTGGTTAAAAGATAAGAAATGAAGGGTAGGAATAAATGGTCAGTTTTCACAATGGAGAGAGGTAAATAACTGGGTCCCTCAAGGATCTGTACTAGGACCAGTTCTGTTCAACATATTCCTAAATTATCTGCAAGAGTTACAAAGGGATCTCACAAAACTAGGTGAATGGAAAGGAAAATGGCAGAAGAAATTCAGTGTTGTTAAATGTACAGTAACACATATTGGAAAATATAATCCCAGCAATATGTTCAAAATGATGGGATCTAAATCAGGTGTTACCATTCAAGGAGGAGAATTTCACAGGTAAGATGCAGATAGGCATCCTGTGGGAGTTAGGTGCCTAACCTGTTAGGCACTTTTGAAAATGCCATTAGGAATGCGTCAGAGCCCTTGTCATAGACTAGGACCCCCCTTGTGCTAGGCACTGTACGAACAAGGACCAAAAAGATTGGTGCCTGCCCCAAGAGACCTTTGTGACCTAGAAGCCTAAATGCCCCATTTTCAAAATGGAATTTAGGCCCCTACATCACTTAGGTATTTTTGAAAATGTTACCCATATAGCCTCCTCTTCTCCCCAGTTGGTCTGAGTGTAAAGTAGGTACAGCTGAGAGCGTGGGCCCACAAAGCTGTGTTCTTTACCTACAGATCTGGAGTTTTAAAAACCTTTATTTTGTGTAGTTTAAATGACTTGCCCACTTTTGTTTATGTAGCTTTTCTATGACCATTTCCAAAAACCAATTCTGAAACAATTTGGAGCTGCTTTTCCTGGCAGTCCCTATTGGTACTGAACAATGATGCAGGAGCTTTGTTCTCTTGCTCAAAGTATGTTAAAAAGAAAAAACTCAAGTACTAAGCCAAACACATTTTCCCCATTTGTCAAACTCACTTTTTTCCTTTGTCAACTCTCTATACCCAAGAAAATTTGAATAAAGTCCGTTTGTTGTTCACCACAAAACCCTTTAAGTTGCCAGCCTTAAATTGGTGGTAACTGAGAAATAGCACCAAAAAATTACATCACTTCCTTTGAGTCATTCACTGAGCTTTGAAATCCTTCCTTTCTCTGAGTAGGGTTTGAGGAAAGGGCATGCAGTTTGGAATTCTTCGTAAATAGTAAATACTATGGCCCCCTTCTGCACAGGGGGCCATTCATGTACAAATCTCTTTCCCATCCTGCATGGAAACCAAGGGCTCAGTCTCCTCTAGATCCTGTGGGAGCTTCCTTCAATGTTGAGGACCCCTGCACAGTGGGGGCGTGGAGGAGGTTAGAGACTAGATGGGCTAGGCATGTTGAGAGTGGGTGGGTAGGTTACACGTTTGCCCCTCACAGAGACTAAATGGAAAAGATAATCCTTTTCTGTAGAGGGAAGACATTGGAGCTCCAATGTCCTGAAGCCAAGAAGGGCTGCTGAGGGCTATAGGCAGAAGGCCTCCATGTGGATGATTTCTGTTAAGCCCCACAACTTTTTCTGTAGGAGAGGTAAGGTGCCCAAATCCTATGCCCCAACAGGACACTAGAGGTGAAACTCTGTCAGGAGATCTCCTCCCACAGGTTTTAATATGGATGGGGATGAGCAATACATGTGTGTAAGTCTCATTTATAAAATAAATAACACCTTCATACTGGGAGAAATCCTGGCCCACTGGAAGCCAATGGCAAAACACTCATGGACTGTAATAGGGCCAGGATTGCACTGCACTGGATATCTATAGATCTGTCTGTCTATGAACGCCTTTCAGCGTACAGTAATGCTCAAAGTACTTCCATGTATTCTATCCAAGAGAACATTAAGGTTGCATGATAAGTCAGGAACTATTACAGTTAATGCCACTGTTGCCGGCACCCAGTGCCGAGAGGTTGTTAATTATTGGGTGTAGCACACCGGGTAACAAACCAACTCAAGCTGTTGTTCAGCCTCTCGGCACTGGGTGCCGGCAACACCACCACCTTAACTCTCCCTCCTTGTGTGTAGCATTACAGTACAGTTTTTTTTCAGGGTTTTTATTGTAACAAGGAAATCAGGACAGTAACAATTACAGTGAAATAAATGAAGGTGAAGGTCAGTACAGTATAAAGCCACATTCATTGCATCATAACATGCATTTGTTCACTGTTTAATGGAAGAAAACTCGGGGGGAAGGGGGGAAAAAGGAACCAAAGCAAAGAGGAAAGATAGACAAGCCATAGAAAAGGAAGGAACATGGAACACAGCATGCCAGAAGGGCAGAGAAAATACCATACAGCAATAAGCTTACACTGTAAGGGTCTGGTGGTCAGAGACAAGGAGGACCTGACTGTCAGAGTTAGAGTTAATGAAAGCTGTGGGTGCTCAGTACTGAGTTAAGGACAATACCGTTATGGGATGAGTTTCCCAGAGAGTCTGAGCAGGGTGCTGTGAAGCTCTTCTTTTTAATCTCTGGCAGTTGTTGGAACCAGACTAAGGATAAAGCAGTAAACACAGTGCTCTGCTTTATTCTCTGTCTGGTTCCAACAGCTGGGAGAGCTTCACCGCACCCTGCCCAGACTCACCCCTTAAAGGCACCGTCCTCAATGCTACCCACAGTCCCCAGCAGTGCTGCAGCACACCCATCAGTAGATCTCCCCAGACAGAGTAAGTTACATGCTTCACACTAGTTTTCAAATAATAAAGTATAATATCATGTGTGACAGGGTCAGGCCAGATGGCTACCGGAGAGTAATAGAAGGCAGATATATTAGCCCCAGGTTAAGTAGGTCCCTTTTCCCTGGGTAAGGTAACAGGGAAGGTTCCAGAAAAATCAGGAACCTTCTGGAGACAATTAAGACAGACAGGCTGATTAGAACACTTGCAGCCAATCAAGAAGCTGCTAGAATCAATTAAGGCAGGCTAATCAGGGCACCTGGGTTTAAAAGAAGCTCACTTCAGTTTGTGGTGCGTGAGTAAGGAGCAGGGAGCAAGAGGTGCTAGGAGCTGAGAGTGAAAACACAGACTGTTGGAAGACTGAAGAGTACAAGCATTATCAGACACCAGGAAGAAGGTCCTATGGTGAGGACAAAGAAGGTGTTGGGAGGAGGCCATGGGGAAGTAGCCCAGGGAGTTGTAGCTGTCACACAGCTGTTCCGGGAGGCACTCTAGACAGCTGCATTCCACAGGGCCCTGGGCTGGAACCCAGAGTAGAGGACGGGCCCAGGTTCCCCCCAAACCTCCCAACTCCTGGTCAGACACAGGAGGAGTTGACCTGGACTGTGGGTTCATGAAAACAGCCAAACTAAGGGCTGCCGTGAAGCTCCAAGGTGAGGAAATCCGCCAATAAGCCCAAGACTCACCAAGGTAGAGGAGGAACTTTGTCACACATGAAAGCAATCTCAAGTTTCCATTATCTCTACAAAGCATTACCACATGTATTTTAACAAATTCTTTAAAAAAATACATCTGTCTTCCTACTAGCTCTATACACTTTTAAATTTTTCACAAGGGTAGAGGTGTGAGTTACAGTGCACTGGCTATATATCTAATTCAGTTTCTAAGGTCATCTGCACATTCTCACACTTCATGGCATATTTCCTCTTGTGAGTCACTGACTTTTTTTTTTTAAAGTATGTGATTAAGACTGAGTCAAATACTGATCCTTGAGGCATTCAGTGTGTCACCTCTCCCCTACTTAACCCATCATGTTCTGTCTCAAGCAATAAGACAATATCCAATAGAGATTTTATTTCAGACTGTATTTCCTTAACTTTATTATTGTGGTAGCAACTGAGGACCCCAATCAGGGATGAATGTGCCATGGTATGAGGCACTGAGCAAACTAATAACACAAAGACAGTCCCTGCATCGAGACACCTGTTCAGCAAGGTACTTAAGCATGTGCCTTACTTTAAACACAAGTCTCAGAGTAGCAGCCGTGTTAGTCTGTATTCACAAAAAGAAAAGGAGTACTTGTGGCACCTTAGAGACTAACAAATTTATCTGAGCATAAGCTAAGTGACCTGTAGCTCACGAAAGCTTATGCTCAAATAAATTTGTTAGTCTCTAAGGTGCCACAAGTACTCCTTTTCTTTTTTTAAACACAAGTCATCTCATTTACTTCAGTGGGAAGACTCATGCTTAAAGTAAGACACATGTTTAAGGGCCATGCTGAATCAGGGTCAGAGAGCTTCCAGTCTAAGATTTAGGCCATCAGGGACTGAATGCTGGGCCACTGGTCTGATCTGGCACTGCAAAGCTCTTCCCCACTGCAACGGGGCATGATCAAGGTACCACTGAGTTTCCCTGCTGAAGGTGCAGTCTCTTGTTGCTCTCTGCTAACCCACACCAGCCACTTTAGCATTTGAGGTGCTGTCATTTCCAGTGCCGCTCTCAATCCAAACAGGCTGGGCTGTAGTTTACCAGGTGATCTGGTTTCCAGAGGAGAATTGTTCCAGTCTCCATTGTGGTCACACATCTCTAAGTCATGTTCTGGGAACCCCCAGGCACGTATGTGCATGTATGTTGATGATAGCCTTCCCTGAAAAACCCGTTAATAGAGGATTGTACGGAGTGGAGCAGGGGCTTGATTCTGCCCCTCCACATTCCTTTGCTAAGAGTAGGAAGCCCAAGTATTGCCGTCTTCTGTCCCACAGCTGGGCTGGTCATGCTGCCACCCTCCTGTTGCTGCCAGGTGGGAACTGTAGGAGGCTCAATGTTATTCACGCAACATCTTCATTATTATTGCCTGCAGCAGCACCCACAATGTGCTAGGTGCTTTTCAGGCATAGACTGGCCTGAAACTTATTCCAGTTACAGGGAGCAAGCCATTAAATTCTCCCCTTTACTCTGCCCCCACTTCTGTAACTGACCAGGACTCTCACTTCTTTACAAAACGAGGGCCAGTGAAAAAACATGGCAGATGGTTTTTAGTGTAAGTGTGGTAAACTCTTCTGTAATAGGCAATGCCACAGCTTTCCCAGTGTCACAAAGTGTGCTAATCACAATTCCCACAGCAAGAGTTAATGCTTTTACTATACAGAGTTCAAAACCCCGTGAAAATGTTTAAAATACAAACTTGCATTAGAGTTGGTCTAACGACAAAACTTGCTGCCTTTTTCGTTACTACCCCAAGACATTCATGGAAACAAGATGTCTCATCTCAGTAGGAATTTTTTGCAGAATAGTATTCTAAACTCTGAAGTCTCCGGGCTCCAGCATCCTTAAGGTTTCCTCGGTTCTCTGTAACTGATCTTTCAAGATCATTATCATGGAACTATTTGACTTGCAATGCTTACAAGTTCTGTCTGTTTCACCAGTCAAGTAGGCTGTCCTTAATAAATGCATTCCTTAAAATATATTCCATAATAACCAGTAAAGTTATAATAGACACACACAAAACTGCCAGTTTAAAATGTTTGCAACTTTAAAGCAACCTATCTGCTTTTTTCACACTTGATTTGATATTAAAATCTTACAGTATTTACAGACCACCTGAAGTTTCTAGCTTTTGTTGTCTTCGAATTTTCTTGGTGCAGTTTTACTGATCAGAACATATGGAAACTCAAAAACAGCAGAGCTGATTTTGCTGAAACTTTAAACATAACACAGTAATCATAAAGAAGATAAACAAACAAACAAAACAAAAACACCTTTGGGTTGAGACCGCACATGAGAAAAGATTGCAAAAAGGGGGCAACAGAATGGAAATGGGAATTTAGCATTAACTGTAGTGGGTACTGCTGGTGCTTACTGTCTATCTTAGTTACTTATATAGGCCCCATTACCATAGTAATGAATACCTCAAAGTCTCTATTGTATTTATCCTCCCAACACCACTGTGTGGTAGGGAAGCACAATTATCTCCAATTTACACATGGGGGAGTGCCTAAAAGATTAAGGCCCAGATCTTCCAAGGCATTTAGGTACCTAACTCCCCTTGATTTCAGTGAGAGTGATTTACCAAAGATCACACAGGAAATCTGTGTGAGATCCAGGCCTACCATGTCCCAGGCTAGCACCCTAACAACTGGACTATCCAACCTCTCTTATTCTTTTCCCCCCTGTAACTAGGGGAAATCTCTCTTCTGTGAAGTTTAAGATACAAACCTAGAAAACTGCCACAGTGCATCCAAGTGCATTGGCAGAAGCAACAGGCTACATCATATGGGTGTGCAAATAAGAATATATGTTCTCCAATCCAATCATTTCTGTGTGCACGTCAGCACTATGCAGTAGCCACTAAGAGAGCAGCAGGATCACAGCTGCGAAGTTTGCAATTATGAAGATTTTTCAGGTACTCATATAATTGAAATCTGTCATAGCCTCATTCAATTTCAGTGAGTGTTTTGTTAGTATTCTAGACTGGATCATCTCAGTGCCAGTGGTGAAGTGCCCCTGGTTTGGCAGGCACTCTGATGTGGAGATGCCAAAGTTGGTTTGGCCCATCTCTAATTACTCTTCAAGAGCTGAACCTTGAAAGTGATCTAGCATGGTCTTGTTTCTGCTCTGTTTCACAGTGAGAAGTACATCCAGATTACTGTGAGGATCTATTGTCCATTAATCTCTCATCCACACGCATAAACACGTAATCACTCATTGGCAGGCTTCCCTCTGTTTGGCAGACTATCCCTCTATCACTCTAGGATTGAACAATATAAAAGATGTGTTTACTATAGTTGGGGGGGGGTATGTGGAAACTGACAAGGTTAAAGGTAACAGGATTTCTGCTTCAAAAATATTTGCTTGCTATTGAAGGACTCTGTTTAAACAGACCTGGATTTAAATAATGTATTTGCAAAGCTTTCTTGGACCACTCTTGGTTTAAGCTGATGAAACGCCACTGAAGTCAATGCCAGTTTACCCTAGTTGTGAGTTTATGACTGAAGCTGTTTGCTAAATGATGCAACTTTCAAGACTTAGGCAAACAGACCACTCCCAAGCACACTGGTACACTTTAGAGTAAATTGTTCTTGCTGTTGCTGTAATAGCAACTGCTGGGTTGTTTTGTTTTAAACTAGAGCGTAAGCTAATCAGGTTAATTTTCTGATTTCAGACTATTGCCCAATCAGCTTTTAATTGCTGGCAAAATTCCTTTAGTGTCCACATCAGTAAGACGCTTTGAAGAGAAAGTTTTCATCTCTTACTGTTTGAATCTTAAATGTTAGCCAATGATGGTCCCAAATATTTCATTGTGTTTTTAACTAATGACAGCCCTAACCTGTTACAGTATCTCAAATCATATCCCCTCTAGGGAGGAGTCTATCTGCTAAGGAAATTTTACAACAGAACCCCACCACTAATGGCTACATGGTGCCAAATGAATGATATTAAATGGCTCTGCCTTTTCTGTGAAGTTGTCTTTCCTTTTCCTTTGGCTATTGTTCTATTGACAAACGCTCTGAAATTTAATGTTACATCTCACAGTGGAGAGATAAAGTGTATAGGAACAATAGGAATCTTTAGAAATCATTGGAAACACTATTCTTGGTAGGCCTAAGTCTGATCTAACTCTGGTACAAATCAGTAGTAACTTAACTGAAATTGGCGGAGTTACACCAGTTTAAAATCAGTTTAAGTGATACTATTGAAAGACTCATTTCTTATCTTTTCTGGAAGCAATTCTGGGCTTGCATGTTTAACTATTAAGTTGCCCATAGGGAAACCACATAGTAGAGATAGATAGATGCATCCAATGAAGTGAGCTGTAGCTCACGAAAGCTTATGCTCAAAAAATTTGTTAGTCTCTAAGGTGCCACAAGTACTCCTTTTCTTTTAACATAGTAGAGAGTATTTCCTCCGTCACGTTCATTTGGCACTCAAAATGGAAACAAATCCCTAAAAATAAAATATCATGAATGAGACAGAGGTGGGTTCATATTGACCAGTCTGGCAGCCACTATGATCAACCTTGTTTTAGGGTCCACACAATATTTCTGTGGATTCTGTATCTCAAGACCGTACATTTTAAAAATCTGACTGACACGCCTCACTGCTGAGCCTTTTGAAATATCAATATTTCATTCCTCCCATGCCACCCCTCCAATGATCAGTAAGAGTCTGTATGATTTGGAGCATATAAAATCAAGGCAGAAGAGTTTTAATGCATGAAATGCATGTATTTAACATTTGCAATGTCAATCAATAACAATGCGTATTTGCATAATAGGGGTGCATGAAGGAGGAAGTTAGGTGTATAGCACTGGCTGAAATTTTCATTTAATGCAACAACCAATCTTTTTAATGTGAAAAATATTCAGCACATTATTGTTGTGGTTTTCAACAAAATTACTATAATAATAATAATTAATAATAATTTTAACCAAATACTTCATTTTGAAGTCATTATAAATGATTACTGTGTTCTTTCTCATTCAAACCGCAGCTGTGTGTCCTAATATGAGTAATACAGGCCCCTACCTGTCATCACCATTTTCATCTGCAAATACTAACGCTGATTTTGTCAGGTCATTCCAACACCCCACACCTCCTTGGCATGAACAGAATATAGTACATGGGAGTTTGGCATTGTACAGCCACTTTTTATAGATTTATTAGGTGTACTACTCTCAGAAGAATACTTGATTAACTTCAAAATATCTGAAGGAGCAAGCACATTGTCTGGTACTGTTTTTGAAAGCAGTGACTTGGAACTGCCATTGCATATCCATCCATACTGCAGTGAATCAAGTGGTAGTGTCTGGCTCCAAAGCACTTTTCCCACGCATATGCCTGAAGATGTGCTCATTTTACATCTTCTGTAAGTGCTTCAGTTGTTGATGGTAAGGAGCTGGGGTTTGGTGTTGATGTGGTACCTGTGTAGGGTGACCAGATAGCAACTGTGAATAAACGGAACAGGGGGTGGGGGGTAATAGGCACCTATATAAGAAAAAGTCCCAAAAAACGGGACTGTCCCTTTAAAAACGGGACATCAGGTCACCCAATACCTGTGCCAAAGTTTGCTGCTTATGGTTTCTGCCATGTTTCTGACATGGTGGTACAGTTTGTATGTAACATGTAACCATGAATTTGGTTGCCTGTTCAATGACATCAGGCATTGCTGCTTTCATGTAACCCATCAGACAGAGGAAGTATCTAGCTCATAGAATCTTCAACTCAGTGCCTTTACAGAGGCCAAAATAAGAAGCTACTGTATCACAGCTTGAGTGTGCATTGTGCAGCTAACTGTCCTGGTACAATGGTCCAGTGTTGCTCTGCAGGAGCATATCACAGCTCCTCTGTGATATGACGTATATCACAGCTCTCTCTTGGAGTGGAGGGTTCCATAATCACTAAAGGTGTTAGCCCCCATTCAAGGTAATGGTGCAGTAGTAAGACAAAAACGCGTCATCATCTGATAGTACTGATATTCCCACCAGTTTCTCTTTTGCAGCCATCACCATCTATTGTACAAGGATGTTGTCAGCTTTCTCATGTGAGATGGCCATATCTTCTCCGTTGATCACCACACCACCCTGTTTTTTTTTCTACCAGCGTGTTGTCCCTGTCTGTGATGACTAGCTTGTGTTTTAGTGTATGTTGCTGGTGAAACTTTTGGTCTTCAGTGGGTTCTATAGAAATGATATCAATAGTTTCTTATTTTCAGTAACCATCAAGACAACTTTCTGTGGAAGTAGCAGTGTATTTGTTCTCAGCTGATGCGCTCTGCTTGCTTCTGTAGCTCTGCTAGACCTTGTGACACCCTTTGTGCTGAAGTCTTTATACCTGTCAAAGACAAGACGTGTCACCTGGTGCTGGCGTGTGTAATATATACACTCTGAAATTGGTCACAAAGTCTTGGATAATACCACTTGATGTCCAGTGTACTACTCGAAGAACTGCAGAACTGTCAATGACTGTGCAGGTGACTTCTTGTGATGTATGTCTATTTGACACCTCTGTCTGCAGTTGGTTCTTTAGGTTAGACTTAGCCTTGGCAATCCTCCTGTTACCAGAGTCAGTGAACATTGATGCTGGTACAGTAGCCAACTCATGTGACAAAAATATTCTTGATGTCAGCCTCTCATGGACTTGCTTGCAGGCCTATCACTCTTGAATAGATAAGATTGGTGTCAAATACCTTTGTTGAGTTAACTTGTACATCCTTTTTTGTCACCGTCAGTGTCTCTATTACCTTTGCCATTGTGTAATAGAATCCGGTGTGCCAGCTATGTTCAAATTATTGCATTTGGAGAATGCCAATTGTATATGTGTTGTCTACACTGACTGATGGTGGTGCCACTCTATCACTGACAATGTTTACTTTTGCCTCTGGGTGCTAAGTAGGGTTTAAGGGATCGATGCACAGCAGTAGCTTTTCACTAATGGCCTCTCTGTCCCTTGCATCTGTAGCAATCCTTGACTTCATTTCTTCCTTGTAGATCTCTTGTACTTGTGCCTCATTCGTGTCATTTATGTTTGCCATGTCTTTTACCAGCCAGCTGCACGTGTGGAGGATAAGAGATCAAGTCTTGACAGTCTCTGGTTTCAGCGTGAGCGCAGTGATGCCACCATGGTCATGGCCATGCCTCATGAAGGTGGTTTCAACATACATGTTGCTCCAGAAGAACACAAAAGGTGAATGAAGAAAATATCTGACTGTGTGTTTGGTTTATAATCTGTTAATTGTCCAACATCAGAAATTTGGAGGCCAGAACTGTGTGAGCAGGAGGCTCCTGTTGGAAGCCCTGACTGGGCCTTGGCCTTGGCCTAGACCTAGGCTAGAGCCAGAGCTAGAAGGCTCAGATCCAGGTAGGAAGAACAGGGAGAGCTGTCTGTGAGAACAGACTGGGGCATAAGAAGAGCTCTTCTTGTGATGGAAGATGATAGAGCTAAGTGTGAACTTTAGTGCTGTGGTGAGGGACTTTATTCTGGGGCCCTGATTTGAATGGTCTGTTAAACCAGCCCCAGGTATGGTGGTACTAACCCTGAGAGAAGCCTGTGTTTAGTTCTCAACTGAAGAAGAAACAGAGGCAGGGTGCTGCAGAGTGACCTCACCATGAGTGGGTCCTAAGCAGGCGGATTGCGCTGTTACAGTGTTCTTGGTGGAGGACACTATAAAAGCGGTGAAGTATAAGCAGTAGCAGAAAATCGGTGAAATAACTTAGCCTAATAGAAGTTATGATCTTGGTAGGGATCCAGATTAAAGGGTTTCTTCTACTGTTAACAGTTCTTTAAGTGTTATTGTTTAAGGAATTTTTCTCCCAACAATTTAAGTGTTTTAAGCTGCAGCCTACATTGAAATGCCAGCCTAGTTTTGAAAATGAATAAATACTCCCTTCTGTTTTTGTTGGCTCAGAGAAAAAACCCCACAGAAACAAAGACTCAACCAAATGTTATGTAGGCTCGGAACCAAATACACCACAATCTACAACGGGGTCTCAAACACGCGGCCCATGGGGTTATTTTCTGCGGCCTGCCAGCTCCCCGCGGCCCTCCCAGCGTTTACCTAGAGCGGCTCCGGCCCGGCCTGGCGCGCACCGGGGGCGAGGGCAGACTGCCTACCCTGCCCCCCGCGCCGCTCCAGGAAGCGGTCGGGACCTGGGCTGGGGAGGGGGGCACTGGGGTCTGTGTGTTGCCCTGGCTGCGCCTCCAGGTACCTCCCCCGAAGCTCCCATTGGCCGCGGTTCCCTGTTCCCAGCCAATGGGAGCTGCGGGGGGCAATGCCTGGAGGTGTGGCCAGGGCAACACACAGACCCCTGTGCCCCCCCACCCCACAGGTTCCAGCCGCTTCCCGGAGCGGCGCAGGGGCAGAGCAGGCAGGCGGGGAGCCTGGCCTGCCCCCGGTGCGCGCCGGGCCAGAGCCTGCCCCCCGCGCCCCTACTGCAGCCGAATCCCCTGCCGTACGCTGCACCCCTCCCGCACCCGGACCCCCTGCCCTGAGTCCCCTGCCGCACCCCTCCTGCGCCCCAACCCCCTGCCTTGAGCCCCCTGCCACACCCCACACCCTTCCTGCACCCCAACCCCCTGCCACACCCCACACCCCTCCTGCACCCTGACTCCCTGCTCTGAACCCGGACCCCCTGCTCTGAGCCCCCTGCCGCACCCCTCCTGCACCCCAGCCCCCTGCCTCACCCCGACCCACTGCCCTGAGCCCCCTCCTGCACCCTGACCCCCTGCCACACCCTGAACCCTCCTGCACCCCCTGGGGGCAGGGAGGGGGCGGAGTTGGTGTGGGGATTTCGGGGAAGGGGTTGGAATGGGGACAGGGAAGAGGTGGGGCAGGGGCAGGGCCTCATGGAAGGGGAGGAGTGGGGCCAGGGCAGCGGGGGGTGGGGGTCAGTGATGTGGCCCTCAGGCCAATGTACTAGTCCTCATGTGGCCCTCATGGTCATTTGAGTTTGAGACCCCTGATCTAGAGAGGTGAGGTTACCAGCACATTACTCTGGAGTGAGTCTTTTCAACTTACTTTCCTCAAATACCCTGTCTTCAGGCAGGTTAGCAAGTCTCTATTTTTTCAGGACATTTAATCTCCTGCTCTGATCTTCTCGGTATCAGCCTTTCGTTAGAGTCTGGGTTGTTCTCTTGTTCCTTGACAGTTTCTCCTCTGTGCATTGATGATAAATAGGGCCCTACCAAATTCATGATCCATGTTGGTCAATTTCGTAGTCATAGGATTTTTAAAATCTTATATTTCATAATTTCAGATCAAATTTAAATCTGAAATTTCATGGTTGTGACTGTGGGGGTCCTGACCCAAAAGGGGGCTTTGGGGGGAGGGTTGCAAAGTTACTGTAGGAGGGTTGCAGTATTGCCACGCTTACTTCTGCGCTGCCTTCAGAGCTGGGTGGCCAGAGAGCAGCAGCAGCTGCTAGCTGGTCGCCCGGCTCTTAAGGCAGCGCTGTCAGCAGCTGGAGCAGCAGCGCAGAAGTAAGGATGGCATGGTATGGTATTGCCACTCTTAGTTCTGCGCTGCTGCCTGCAGAGCTGGGCCCTCAGCCAGTAGCTACCACTCTCTAGCCACCCAGCTCTGAAGGCAGCGGCGCAGAGGTAAGGGTGGCATGGTATGGTATTGCTACTGTTGCTTCTTCACGGCTCATGGAAATGGCACTGCCTTCAGAGCTGGATGCCTGGCCAGCAGCCACTGCACTCCAGTCACCCAGCTCTGAAGGTAGCGCAGAAGTAAGGGTGGCAATACTGCAACCCCTGCATGACCCCCTTTGAGTCGGGACCCCCAGTTTGAGAAACGCTGATCTCCCCTGTGAAATCTGTATAGTATAGGGTAAAAGTAGACAAAAGACCAGATTTTATGGAGAAGACCAGATTTCACAGTCCATAACATGTTTTTCATAGCCGTGAATTTGGTAGGACCCTAATGATAAAGGATCACTCAGATGGGAAATGCCAGAGTCCACATCTACTATCAATGTGTTGGAACATTCTGGGATTACTTGTAAATTCCTTCGTTACACTGAAATTTGTCCCCATGATCTGTCTGGATAACATAAGACCTTGAATGCAGTTGTTCTTAAAAGGTACCCTTTGGCCCCAAGTTTTAGAGGTGTGATTCCTCAGGCATGCTCTATCACATGGGTTAAGAGATGGGAGATCCCAGGCCCTTTTGTCAAAATAATTTCTGCTTCCATATCTGATATTTTTCATCTTCTGTAAGATCTTCCTTGTTATGAGATTTCAACAAATTATTAGTAATTGGTAAATTAGATTTGATCCTTCTTCCTGTTAACAGCTGAGCTGGAGAAAAGCCATTCTCCAGGGGTGTACTTTGATAAACCAGTAACGTTTTATACAAATCACCCCCACTGTCAAGTCTTTTTCATAAGGTTCTTTACTGTCCATAGAGACCTTTCCACAAGTCCATTTGAGGGGGAGAAGTTTGGACTTTATGGTTTGTAATAAAAATCCAAATCTATGGCAAATTGCTTAAAATCTGCATTGGAAAATTGTGGAGATTCCCTTCACGCTGGCTATCACCAATTTATTATTAATACTGTGCAATGTGCAAATTTCTGGAGACAGAGAATAATAATCTGTGACTATTAAGTAATCCTTTGATTGCCAGGTAAATAAGTCAGTGCCTATCTTCTCATAAGGCCTTTGCGGAACTGGATGAGGCCTAATGGCTCTGCCTGTTGGTATCGCCTATGTTTCAAGCATGAAAAGCAGTTTCCTAGCACATTAGCGATGTGATTGATCCGCAGCCAATTCAGCACCTCTCGTGCTCATTGTTTGCACTTCTCGATTCCAAAAGACCCTCATGGATCTTCTGTAGCATTTTTTTTCCCAGAGGTTCATTGGAATTACAGGCTTACTGCCCTTGGCAATCACCTCATCTATGACTGTAAGTTCTTGTCTGCAGTTTCAATAGTCTCTTATACTCGGACAACAACTGCTTATTTTTTCTGGCCATCCTTTAATTATCACTTTTTTAAGGATTCTCAACAATTCATCTTTCCCCATTTCCAGTTTCCTGTTAGCTATGGGAAGAGGAGGTTACTCACCTGTGCAGTAACTGATGTTCTTCGAGATGAGTGTCCCTATGGGTGCTCCACTGTAGGTGTCAGTGCGCCCCTGCGCCGTTGGTCGGAGATTTTCACAGCAGTACCCGCATCGGCTGCACATGCGCGGAGCCTGCCTCACATACCAGTCTTGTCTTAATAGTGCGCATGTGTGGCCGAACTCCTCAGTTCCGTCTCTACAACAGAGGCCGCCCCCGCTCCAAAGTAGAGGGGAGGAGGGTGGGAAGTGGAGCACCCACAGGGACACTCATCTCGAAGAACGTCAGTTACTGCACAGGTGAGTAACCTCCTCTTCTTCTTCGAGAGGTGTCCCTGTGTGTGCTCCACTGTAGGTGGCTGAAAAGCAGTAGCTCTCAAGGAGGTAGGGACTTTGGATCTGGAAAGAATGCAGTAGATAGAACAGCTCTGCCCATACGTTTATTGGTGATGGGTGTCTGTATAAGAGCATAATGATTTGCAAATGTGTTTACAAAAGACCAAATGACAGCTCTGGAAATGTCCTTAAGCGGGACGTTATGTAGAAAGGTCACTGAGGCTGCCATGGATCTGGTGGAGTGAGTCCTGATAAAAGTAGGAGGAGTCATATTCTGTAGTTGATAACAGAGACAAATGCACCTCGAGATCCAGTTGGAAAGTCTGTGGTTAGAGATAAATGAGCCTTTAGAGTGTTCTGCAATGGGGACGAATAGCTTGCCGGAACACCTAAGATTTTAGTCCTGTCGAAGTAGGAGGACAAAGCTCTATGCACGTCCAAAGTGTGCATCGTAGATTTAAAGGAATTCGCATGTGGTTTTGGAAAAGGTAGGGAGATGTATAGGCTCATTGACGTGGAAAGATGAGTGCACTTTCAGAGAATTTCGGGGAGTAAGCGTAGGGTGACTTTGTCCTTAAAAAATATGGTGTATGGCAGATCTGCCATGAGTGCTGCAATTTCTCCTGCGCATCTCGCAGAGGCAATCGCTACCAGAAATGCAGTTTTCATAGAGAGATGTAGGAGGGAACATGTGGCTAATGGTTCAAATGGTTTTTGGGTGAGGCATGTTAAGACTAAGGGAAGGTCCCAAAATGGATTAGGCGGTTTGATGTCTGGGTATAGGGTTTGGGGTCCCTTAAGGAATCTCTTAGTAATGGGGTGAGCAAAGATAGTCCTATCATCGATGGCATTATGGAACATTGTAATTGTGGCCAAGTGGATTTTGATGGGACTCAGAGAGAGTCCAGAGAGTTTAATCTTCAACAGATAGTCGAGGATTAGTGGGAGAGGCGTGGAAAAAAGGAGTGGTGTTTGTGACAACCCCCCAGTGTGTAAATCTTGTTCAGTTATGAAGGCAGGTGGTGCATGTAGAATTTGTTGTGCTATGAAGGAGTACATTTCGAACCTGTTCCGAGCAAGTTCGCTCAGCATGAGAGAACCATGAAGGAGCCAAACCTTGAGGTGTAACATGGTTAAATTGGGGTGGAGTAGTAGACCATGTTGTTGGGAGAAGAGATTCGGGTAGAGGGTAGTGGGATGGGTGAGGAAATTATGACCCTGGCTTGGTGTGTTCATATTTTTATCAATAATTTGTGTATGAGTGGTATCAGGGAAATGCATACATTAGATCGGTGTTCCATGGGAACATGAATGCATCCCCCGAGGAGTGTTTGCCTAGTCCCACTCTGGAACAAAATCGTGGGCATTTCTTGTTTGCTACAGTTGTAAAAAGGTCTGTGGTTGGGTATCCCCATGTGTGGAATATGTCTACTACTATATCCTCATTTAGTTCCCATTCGAGATCTACGGGAAATCTTCTGCTGAAGTTGTCGTGGTGGTATTGAGAGATCCAGGAAAGTATGCAGCTGATATTCAGACATTGTGTCTGAGACACCAGTTCCATCATTTCATCGCTTCTGTACAAAGGCAGTGGGATCACACCCCACCCCCCTTGCCTGTTTACATAGAACATGCAGGCAATGTTGTCGGTCATTATACTGACATGAAGGGGAGAAATTGGAGGCAGGCATTGTGTATCGCTCAGAGTTCTAGACGTTGATGTGAAGGGACATCTCGGCAGGAGACGAAAGCCCCTGGGTAGTGTACTGGGGCATGTGTACTCCCTATCCCCTAAGGGATGCGTCTGTAGTTATGAAAACTGATGGGACGTCCTGTAGAAAGGGGACCCTGGAGCAAATGTTGTGAGGCAATGTCCACCAGTGGAGGGAGTCCTTGACTCTGGGAGGTATGTATAAAAGTTTTTTTCAGACCATGGACATTTGGTCTGTAGACAGTGGAAACCAGCTTTGGAAACACCTCATGAAGAGGCGAGCGTTCCTGACTACATAAGTGAAAGAGGCCATGTGGCCTCAGAGTTGTAGGCAAGCTCGTGCAGCCACTTGTGGACTGTTGCACAACTTGGGAACAAAAAGGTTGATGGTGTTAAAAAGGTGGAGTGGGAGAGATGCTACTCTTTTGCGTGAGTCGAAATGTGCTCCTATGAACTTCAGTTGTTGGGTGGGAGTGAGTGAAGATTTTCTTTGTTCATTCGCAGGCCAAGAGCATGGAAACATTGGACTGTCTGCTGTGTGGATTGAATAGCTTCTTGGAGAGTCCTGGCTTTGAAAAGATAGCTGTTGAGGTAAGTAAAAATTATGATTCCCTCCCTTCTGAGATGAGCTGTTACACCTGCAAGGAGTTTGGAAAAGACACAAGGTGCAGTCAAGAGGCCGAAAGGTCATACCCTGTACTGGTAGTGTTGTGAGCCCAGAACAAAGCGAATAAAATGTCTGTGGGCAGGACGTGTGGTCACCAGGAACATAAGCATCCGGCAGGTTGAATGCTGAAAACCCAATCTCCCTGCTCCAGTGCTGGAATTATGGTTGCAAGAGTCACCATTTTGTTTTGTTTTTTTATTTAACAAATTTATTGAGGTCGAGAATGGGTTGCTCTCCCCCAGTTTTCTTTTGTGTTAAAAAGTAATGGGAGTAGAACCCTTTTCCTCTGTGTTGGTCAGGCGCTGGTTCTACTGCTCCTAATTGGAGGAGGTTATGCACCTCTGGGTGGAGCAGTTGTTCGTGAGAGGGGTCCCTGAAAAGGGACGGTGGGGGGGGCGGGGAAATGGGCACTGAAGTAGGGATAATGTTTTCTATACCCTCGGTCACATCTTCAGATTTGCTTATTAGGGGGAGGGGGTTGACATGGAGCCGATGAATTGCTGTGGCGGCGTTTATATCTTGGTCACTGACGTTGTTGTTCATATGGTCTCTGACTTTGTTGAGTATACGTTGGGTAGTGTGGATGTTGATAAGTTTGGTATCTATATTGTCTCCTCCTATTTGCAGGGGTTTGGATACCGAGAGACCGTAATGTCACTCTCAAGTCCTTCATGGTGTGAAGCACATTGCTGGTGTTACTGGCAAATAGTTTTTCACAATCAAAAGGGAGATCTTCAATGGTATTCTGGACCTCGCAAGGAAAAGACGACAATGAAAGCCATGAAACTCAACACAACTGCTGTAGCAGTGGACCTCAGAGCTGTATTAGCAACATCTAGTGCAGCTTGTAGTGAGGTACGGGAGATGATTTGTCCCTCAGAGACTATGGGTTTAAACTGATGGGTTTTTTTGTTTTTTTTCCCCCTCTGGAATGTCATCAATAAAGTCCATGAGTTTCTCATAATTTTTGTGGTCATATTTTGCCAGAATGGCCCCATAATTAGATATCCAGAATTGTAATGTAGACGAAGCATACACTTTACGACCAAGCAGGTCCAGCGTTTTACTGTCTTTATCAGTTAGGGTAGACCTGGGAACTGGTGTTTGTTCTTTTGGTTAGCTGCCTCTACTACCAATGAGTTTGGCACTGGGTGAGTAAAAAGAAACTCAGACTCTTTGGAAGGAATAAAATATTTCTGGTCAGCTCGCTTACAAGTACGTGTGCTAGTAGCCGGTGTCTGCCATATGGTTTTGGCAGGATTCATAATGGCTGGATTTATAGGAAAGGCAATCTTGGATGTGGAGAAAAGTTGCAGGATGTCAGTCAGTTCATGTTGGTTTTCAGAAACTTCCTCCAGATTAATCCTCAGCTCGTTGGTGACTCTATTGAAGAGGTCTTGAAATTTTAAGAAATCATCTGACAGCGTTGGTGGGGGAGGCAGTATAGCCTCATCCTGTGTGGATACAGGCTCCACAAGGGTTGGAGAAGCATGTGTAGTGTGTTCATCGAAATGTGGAGTAACAGCTTGTTGTTGTGTCTCATTCGTAGCTGTATGCACTGGTGGTGGCGAGGTGGCATTGCTCCTATTTTTGGCGACTTGACAATCATAGTGGAATCGCTTATATGGTGCCCATGGACCCCAGTATTGCCACTGACCGGGGAAGGGCATAGGTGGTGCCATCCACGGGTTTGTATACCAGGGAGGGAGGTCTTTGATGAACAAAGACCTAGATTTTTCTGTGACCAGTGCTGATTTGGCTCCGTGACTGGGAGAACTGGTATGGTGAAAAGTCTCCATGCACTATGGCTTCCTCATCACTAGAAAAGTGAGAAACAGCCAGAGACAGGTGTCCGGACTGCATGCGAATGTCCAGAGAAAAACAGGTGCCATGGAGAGGTAACTGTAGGTTAGGTAACACCTGTAGGTCTGGTGAATGACTAAACTGCGGTGCCGGAGAGCCTGTGTGAGATAAACCCTCCGTTAGGAGCGCCTGCGGCACTGGAGGGTCGTTCAGCACCGATGTTCTCTGCACCATAGCGCTCAATGCAGGCACTGAGCTTGGAGGTGCTAGGGAGGTAAGCACAGCCCCCGTCTGTTCCGGCAAGGTCATCTGTGCTGGCACCGTGTCCATTGCGGGGCCGGACGGTGCCATGAGAGAGGCAGGCAACTTGAAGCCTGAAGCCTCGGCACTGGGAGCTTGCGCTGTGGCTGCAGCCACAGGTGGGATTAGTGCGATGCCAGAGGAACCTGGCACATCAAAGGTGCTGAGCCGGGGGAAGGTCTGTATAGAAGAGAGAGACCTCCTCAGTGACCTTTTTGCTTGCAATGTTTCCCTTCTGGGTAAGGGAGGGAGGCGTTTTCTTTTTTTTTTGTCCTTTTTGGAGGCAAGAGGGCTGCAGTTCACTGAGGAGCCCGTACCTGGGTCAGAAGCAGGGTCCGAGTGACTTCTGCATAAGAATCATTTTCAGTCGGAGTTCTGTCTTTAGTTGCCCTGGATTTTAATTTGGAACAGTGGGCACATTTTTGAGGAATGTAGGACTGCCCCAGGCATTTTATACACTGGGAGTGACCATCTGAGATAGGCATCCCTGCACGTAGTGCACCACTTAAATCCTGGGGATCCAGGCATATTAGCGTGGGCTGGAGGCTGAGAGGAACAAGCGGGAACGAGTTTTTTTTATTTTTTTTTTTTTAGGGATGAACTTATCTAGTAACTAAGGGAAAAAAGGATGTAGAATGGGTAAGAGAAAAAGTTTTAATGAGTCTTCTGTAGGTATGACTCTGGCCGGGGACGGTAGAGAAGGAACTGAGGAGTTCGGCCGCTCATGCACACTATTAAGAAAAGACTGGTATGTGAGGCAGGCTCCGCGCATGTGCGGCCGATAAAGGTACTGCTGTAAAAATCTCCGAACAATGGCACAGGCGCGCACTGACACCTACAGTAGAGCACCCACAGGGACGCCTCTCGAAGAAGAATTATTTTTACAATCAGATCTACATAGGCTTTCATCTCTGTCTCTAAAGTCTTCTCTGGTTTCATGGGCATCACTGCTCTAAAAAGTGCATCTGCAGTGAATGTGAATTACTGGGTGTGTAGGTCACAACGAAACCATACTTTTGCAGCTTTATCATCATTCTTTGAATCCTTAAGGTACAGACATTTAGCGGTTTGCTAAATAATGCTACCAGGGGCTTGTGGTCCTTTTCAACTTCTGCTCTCTGTCCGTAAGTATACTGATTGAATCTCTCACAGGCAAACAATATTCCTAAAAGCTCCTTCTCGATCTGGGCGTACCTGATTTCTGCCTCTATCAGTGATTTGTATGCGTATGCCATTGGTTGCCAAAAATCCTCGTGCTTCTGTAAAATCACTGCTCCTAACCCAGACTGAAGCATCTGCTGAAATTTTAATAAGCCTTCCTGGTGCACAGAACTTCAACACTGGCTTTTGTATCAGTTGTTGTTTTAAATCTTCCCAGGATTCCTCCTGTTCTGCACCCCAATACCATTCATTTTTATTCTGTAGGCATTTTCTCAAAGCTACTGCTTTGGTAGATAAATTAGGTATGAATTTTCCAAGATAATTAACCATTCCCAGGAACCATTGGACATCTTTCTTTGACTGGGGATGTGGCATCATTTCAATGGCTGAAATCTTCCTCTTATCAGGGTTTAGACCTTCGTTGGGAATAATGTCCCCAACAAAAGTCAGTTCTGTAACCTTAAAACACATTTCTCCCTATTTAGTTTGAGGTGTGCAGCTCTAGTTGCATTCAGGACTTCCCGAAGTATACAATCATGCTCCTCTTTTGTTGGGCCCCAAACGATGATGTCATCCACTGAGGTGTCAACACCATTAATATGTTCAGAGATCATATGCATAGTTTTGCAGTATGCTTCTGGTGCTGAAGTTATGCTTAAGGGTAAGCATAAGAATCTGTATCTTCCAAATAGGGTATTAAATGTGCACAGTTTTGAGCTTCCTTCAGGTAATTTTAGCTGCCAAACACCTGAGGATGCATCCAATTTAGTGAAATATTGAGCATTTGCAAAATGAGCCATAATCTCTTTTGGTTGGTAGTTTGAAATGTTCTCTTTTTATAGCCTTGTGAAGGTCTCTGAGATCTAAGCATATGCGTAGCTGGCCATTACTTTTCTCCAAAATGACGAGGGAGCTCACTCATTCTGCTGGCTTCTCAATTATTATATTACTTGCATTGCTTCCATCCTTGAAAGCTCAGCCTCGATTTTATCACTGAGTGCAAATGGCACCTTTCTACATGGATAGATAATTGGAGGGACCTGTTTGTTTATCCGGATTGTATGTTTACCCAGCAAACAGCCCAATCCTTGAAACAGATCAGGATATTCCCAAATGAGTGCCTCATAGCCACATTCAGTATGATCTTGCAGTGAGAGCACCTGTTTTACCAGATTGAATTTCTTACATGCAGCCAGGCTTAAAACTGGTGTCATCTCTGTGACTAGTTTCCCCACCTGGGATGCCACCTGGAACTGGGGTACCACTAAGCCCCCTGACTCACCAGCCTGGGCTCCCTCTCACACAGTACTGCTGTGACAAGCTGCAAAGCCCTCCAGCCTGCACTTTCACCAGCATTCATACAGGTAGGGACACACCCAGCTGCAGTTACATGCAGGCTCTCTGACTGGCTCCTGCGGAGGAAGTCTACAGCAAAGGCAACTCCCAGCGCCCCGGCACGCACCCCCTCTGGAGTATAAACACCAAATTATACTGTCCTGTGCTGCACAGGGAACTGTACAGCATAAACTCATAAAGTTTGCCCACCCTTTCATATGGAGAAGAATATGCAACAACCTTTTCCCCTTGAGCTATTATTCCTATACACTTCACTCCAACTCACTGGTTTAGATAAAGCAAAAACAAATTTATTAACTACAAAAGAGATTTTAAGTGATAGTAAACAGATCAAAGCAGATTACCTTGCAAATAAATATAAGACACAAACTAAGCTTAATATACTACGTAGATTGGATATGAATTAGCAGATTCTCACCCTAAGAGATGATACAAGCAGGCCGCAGATTCTTAAGGTGCAAGCTATACTTGCTTTACAGCTTGGAATCCCCAGGTATTTCATTCACAGGCTAGAAATCCCTTTAGCCTGGGTCCAGCACGTCCCCCAGTCCAGTCTTTGTTCCTCAGGTGTTTTAGGAGTCTTCTTGTGTGGGGAGTGAAGAAACCCAGATGTCATTCCCTGCCTTATATAGCTTTTGCATAGGGTGGGAGCCCTTTGCTCCAAAGCTTGGTTCCCAGACCAGTCTGTGGAAAAATACTGATATCCCCAGCACAGCTTAGAGGGAACACAGACGTCTATGAAAATCTCCTCAACCAGATTGTCTTTAACTGAATACACTTGGATTTTCTACATCTGCAGCATTTTGCAAAGGAATTATTTCCCCACATTTATGACCGTTTCCCAAAGACAAAACACTGTTTGGGGCCATGCTGTGATCCACACCTTTCACGTGACCATCTGTACCCAGTCTTTCCCCTAGCAGTGTTTTTCGTAGTGTTGGTTCCATTCTTTGATTTGACCTATTCTGGCTATATCCTTTTGTACTTAATACATGGATTAAACCCTTCTGGTGAATTCAGCACTTTGGCTTGTGCTTTCACAGTTTCTGCTGCCCTGAATATTTGGAGAGCTTTTTCTAAAGTTAAGTCTCCTTCATGGAGCAGTCTCTCTCTTAACACATTGTCTTTAATGCCACAAATGATTCTATCTCTGACAAGAGACTGTCAGCTCACCAAAGTCACTGGTTTTACTGACTTTCCTTAATTCTGTGATATATTGCATTATGGTGTCATCAGTTTTTTGTATGCATGTAAAAAAGGTATGTCTCTCAAAGATTTCATTCCTTTTTGGCATGCAATGTTCCTCAAATTTAGTCAGTTTTTTACTTAACTTTATGTTTTCACCATCTTCAAACTTAAAGTTGTTATAAATATCCAATGCTTCCTCCCCAACAACATGCAAAAAGATTGATTTCACTTTATCATTTTTCTCCTCTGCCCCTATGGCTGCTAAATACAATTCAAATCTCTATCTGATTTTTTTCCAATTCTCTGCAACATTGCCTGACAATTGCAGACTGGATAGAGGTTGCAACACATGCATTTTTTGGCCTTTCCCCCCATCTTAAGCTAATCAAGTTACTATTGTGCTCATCAAATACACGCAAAAGCCTCTGTGCCTGGTGCTTCTCTGCTGTCTCCCTTTGCAACTGAAAGCAAACTTCAAAAATCACTGCAGTTTCCTTCTCATTCAGCACTTCTGACACCATGTAACTATTTTGGGGTTCATTAAATAACAACCCAGTGAATGAGAGAGGAATAAAACTTTAATCAAACTGGAGAGCGTCTCTGGCAAAGTTGCCAAGTCTCACGAGAAAAAGTCTCGCGACCCTGCCTTTCAAAAACAAGCCCAAGCTTCCCCAGAACAAGCAGCTTGGTAAGAGGTGACTTGAGCTCCCCCGGGCCAGCTAGCCGCCCCTGGGTTCCTGGTTCCATTTCCCCCCTCATTCTGCCTCTTCTCATCTCTTTTCCGTCCCCTCCCCACAGGATCCCAACTGCCCACCACTTGCGTCGTGCCTCTCCAGCCCTTCCTCCCAGGCTTCCAACCATGGCTCACTCCTCTCTCTGCTCCCCCTCCAACCACCACTCTAGGAGAGCAAAGTAAACACCTGGTCTGCAGACAAAGCGCTATGGTTTTAATTTAAAAGGTGGGGTGTGTGCGGGGGAGGGGAAAGAAGTAAACTAGTCCCTTCTAGTTGTGTTTAGAAATCTGCCAAAGGCACTAATCAGAGTTTCCCACAGATTAGGTTCCTTTGAAACAAATGGTTATGAAAGGACTAAACTGCCCATAGTACGGCAGAAAGGGAACTCTGAGCCTTCCTCTGCACCATGTGCAGTCCTCCCCGCACAGATGCTAAGGCACATGAAAGCTGTCAGTACAGCAACAAGAACATGCCAGGCTCTTCAGAAGGGTAATAAGACCCAGTCCTGCCCCCAAGCCCAAAGTGTTTACAGTAGGTAGGCAACATACCAATGCAGGGAGATGGAAAGAAGGCAATAGAAGGCCACATACCTGAACATCAAAGTAAGGCACAGTGTTTGGTTAGTTCCTTAAGTTTTTTGAAGCATGTGTTGGGAGGGAAGTCAGAGGAATGGTGGGAAAATCAGAGTTTGAAGGAAGACCCGCATGTTAAAGGCGGGCATGGAGGAGAGAGTGGGTACATGGCAGGTTGGTGCTGAGAGGGGAATCATTCAAAGCGCATGGAGTAAGAGTTGCTTCTCCCACTCCCAGGCTCTTGGTTCCCTGAAACTCTTCCTTCATTGGCCTGTAGTGCCCTATCCATTGGGCTGACCTGGAGCATTGGCCTCTGCGCATTGGCTCTGGGGACTGTCAATCTCCTCCAGATCCGTTCTTTTGATTAGAGGGATTGTGCAACCAGGAGGCAATCGTGCTTTCCAGCGGGAAATTAAAAAAAAAAGCAGCAGCCACTCCTTTGGAAGCCCAAAACAAGCAACGATCAACCGGCCACTTAAAGCAGGAAGCCTAAAACAAGCAGCAACAAGCCGCTGAAAGAGCTGGAAAAGCCCCAAAACAAGCAACTCAAAGAAATAACAAGCCAAGCCTGCTTAAACCAGCCTACTTTCTGGTGAACTGTGGCACGCAGCCATGTGATGTTCCCAACCCCCACCTCCAGGGGACATCTCCAAATCCCTATGTTCATAATACTGTGCCTTATGAGGGAGCGTCTCTAAATTATAATCTTCTAAGTGGCCTTAAATCTGCTGAAAAGGGCAGCTGTGGAGTCTCTTGGGGGAATCCGGAGTGAGCGTAAAGCTGTTCTAGGCAGCTGTTTGGCAGCCCTTCTGCCTCCCAGAACAGTAGTACAGAGTGTATTTTGGGGCTGTCTGGTGGTGGGAAAGAGGGGCATTTCAATGCCTGGAGGGGTGGGGCTTGTGGCTGCTCTAATTTGTGCTGGGAATTGGTACAGCTCCTGGCCATCCTGGGAAGACTTCTCCACAAGCAGATTTAATGTACATATGCAACACTAAATGGGAAAGATTCCTAGGTCTTCAATGAACAGGCTTGTAATGGATAGCTCAGGATAATGCTCACCAAGGCTACATGACATGGGAAGGAGAGTTCTAGGTGAAAATCTCTTCTGCCACCCAACATCAGATTCTATCTGCAGAATCTTTCTTACTGGTCAGATTCAGCTGGAACATAGTTTGATTTTTTCCCCCTGACTGGTGATTGCAGGTTATTTGACTGTACATGGAACACATATTCTATGGGAATAATTGAGGCAGAGAAGATATTGACCCCCCGCCATGGCAATCTTCTGACTACAACCCATACTCTAAAGAGTCAGCAGTTGCATAAAATACAGTCCTTGCCCACACTACAGTATCTCTAGGTAACATGCTTGTTAATGGACACAATGTGCCCATATCCCCCAACAACTACAGCACATAGGATAACAGTCTACTACTGCAGGCAATTAATAGGATCATCCTTTTGCTCAAGTGATAGCTATTCTAGGTACGTATATGGCACCAGTACCATCATATCTCATATTTTTGAAAGTATGTTGTGACACCCTAACACTCCAATATTCACCACTGTCATGTAATTAGGATATGTCTTATAAAAAAGTATGCCTTCTGAGGTGTCATTCTAAAAGTCTTGATCTGCTAGACAGTAATATCTCATTGGATTGTATGTTCTATCGTTGTATATGAAGTTATGAAGTTTGCTGTGTATGTGTTACTGAAACAGTCGTGAGGTTGAAAACACCCACAAGCAGCCTTTCAGGCACGACAGTAAAATGGCCAAACAATGTTAATGGGTTATTGAGGAAATGCACACAAGCACAAGGATTACCCCAGGAACTGTGTACAATAGAAACCTCACTACACAATGGGAACTGTTTGAGCCAGGTCACAGCAAAAGAACTTTCCAGCAAGTAGGGAGAAGATATAAAAGGGGGAAAATGACAAGCAGAGGGGATCTCACTCTCCCTACAACAACGCACCTGGAAACACCTGAGGAACAAAGACTGAATTGTGGGAAGTTATGGTCCCAGGCTGGAAGGATTTTTAGCCTGTGTATGAAAACCTGAGAAAGACAAAACAACTTGTGCCTTAAGAATCTGCCAGCCTATTTATCACTCAGGGTGAGAATTTGCTAATTTATATCACACTTACCTAGTGTGTTAAGATTAGTTTGTGGTTTTTGTTTGTTTACTAAGGTAATCAGCTTTGATCTGTTTGGTATCACTTAAAATCTATCTTTTTGTAGTTAATAAATTTAATTTTACAGGAAAAACAAAACAGTGTGGAACTCATACTTGGGGCAGAAAGCTGTTGCATATCTCTCTCCACATTGAGGGAGAGGGTGAATTTTATGAGCTTACACTGTATAATTCTCTGTGCAGTGCAAGATGATACAATTTTGGGTTTACACTCCAGAGTGGGTGTGTATTTGTGTGTTAATTGAGCTCTCCCATTCAGAGCTGATCTCAGTATCTGTGTGAATATAGCTGCAGCTGGGTGTGTCTCTATCTGTGTGTGTGCTGGAACGGGGCTTGAGAGCCTGTCACAGCAGCACAGAGTATGGGGAACCCAGCCTGGTGGGACAGATGTACTTAGTGGTATCCCAGCTCCAAGTGGCACCCCAGGGGAAACCCATCACATATGTATCCTTACAAGATCCCTCTGAGGAAGGGAAATACTACTATCTCCATTTTACAAACAGGAAACTGAGGCACAGAGACAGTGACTTGCCCAAGCTCACACAGGCAGCCTCTGGTGAATCAGAGATGAAGCTGAGTCCCATGAATGTCACACTAGCAGCCTAACTGCTAAGTGGTTGAGATCTGCACTCTGGTGCTGAAGGTCCCTGGTTCAGGCCTAGCTGACAGTTGCGTCAGGGATCGGTATGTTTAGTGCTAGGCATACCTTTCAGTCTTATATTCACACATAAAAATAAAAATAATAAAATCTATTTAGGAAAGTATCGGATTTTTCAAACTGCTAAGAGAACTAAAGAGCCAAAGTCACCGTATGCAGGACCCCTGTATTTAAATATAGGATAAGTGAGTTCATGCTCACTGACATTACTCCCTTTATGTTAGGACTAAAAGTGGTCTAGTTCACAGCCCTTGTATGCTTATTCCTCAACAAAGACTGATGTTAAATTGTCATCAGCAAAGACTGGCAGGGAAAGGATTTGGAAAAAAACACTAGGCAAATTGAAAACACAGTTCTTAGTGTGTAGGACTTCACATTGTAGAGCACATCACCACTTCAGAATGAAGGGGAAAAAACCAAAGGATAGGCAGAGAGAACAAATACTTTTTCAACCAGGCTATTTTCACTGGAAAATGAGGATAGCAACTCCCTAACTCACCCAGTGTTGAGTAACTAGTTTGCAGTAGAAAATTTGGCATACACATCTGACATTTGGTGCTATTTCTATTGTTTATAGTTTACCAGCTGTCAGGATTCAGGATTCTGAACCGAACACTGGAATGGTCAGATGTTCCAAGTCACTTTAAAACTTATAATTGGGCCTCCACCGAAGATCTTATCCTCTGAACTTAACTAAGACGGTAAACTGTGTGATCTGGCAGCTTCTCTGATTATTAGAAAGGCAGCTGAAGGTGAGTCTTAAGTACAGCACTAGAGGAAAATATGATCCTGAGGTACATAAACAGGGGAATCTTGAGTAGGAGTAGACAGGTTGTTTTATCTCTGTGTTGGGCACTGGTGCAACGCTGCTTGAATACTGTGTCCAGCTCTGGTGCCTGTGATTCAAGAAGGATATTGATGAATTTGCAGAGGGTTCAGAGAAGAGCCATGGAAATGATTAAAGGATTAGACAGCATGCCTTAGAGCAGGGGTGGGCAAACATTTTGGTCTGAGGGACACATCTGGGAATAGAAATTGTATGGCGGGCCATGAATACTCACAAAATTGGGGTTGGGGTGCGGGAGGGGGTGAGGGTTCTGGTTGGGGGTGCGGGCTCCTGGGTGGGGCCAGAAATGAGGAGTTCAAGGTCCCGGGGGGGGGGGGTTCCAGGCTGGGGGTGTAGGCTGGGGATGAGGAGTTTGGGGTGTAGGAGGCTGGGATTGAGGAGGTCAGAGGGCAGGAGGGGGATCAGGGCTGGGGCAGGGGGTTGGCGTGTGGGGAGAGGCTCAGGGGTGCAGGCTCCAGGTGGCGCTTACCTCAAGCAGCTCCCGGAAGCAGCAGCATGTCCCCCCGCCAGTTCCTATGCGGATGCACAGCCAGTTGGCTCTATGCACTGCCCCACCCGCAGGCACCACCCCCACAGCTCCCATTGTCTGTGGTTCCCGGCCAATAGAAGCTGCGGGGGTGGCAATTGGGGCAGGAGCAGTGTGCAGAGTGAAGCCCCTTGGCTGCCCCTACGTGTAGGAGCCAGAAGGGGGACATGCCGTTGCTTCTGGGAGCTGTGTGGAGCGGCCCCTGACCCTGCTCCCCACCTGGAGTGCCGGAGCACCAAAGTGGGGCAAACCCCAGACCCTGCTCCCCAGCAGGAGCTTGAAGGCCAGATTAAAATGGCTGCTGGGCCGGATCTGGAGGTAGTTTAGAGCAGCCTGTAGGCTGCTTGAGCCTGTGCCAGCTGGCTATGGCTGCCATGGGAATATACCCAGATGACTATTGATGGCATGTAAAGTGCTCTGGCCACCTCTCCTGCCCAGCCCTCCCTACCCTGCAGTACCCCCTACACTCTTTAAGAACCAGCTCGGCCTGCTCTGTGCCTGCTGGGGACTCCCCAGCAAGAGGATTATGTCAGTCTTTGCGCTCTTTATGTAGCCTGGAGTAGGGCCAAGAATCTGCACTTAAAATAAAAGAATTCACACCTCAGGTGCTGAGCCTTCCAGGATCAAAGGCAAAATGATAGAAGGAAGCCAATAGCCCTGAACCCTTGTTCCAACGGTTGGTACAGCACATGTTGGTGTGGCCAGGACAGCTGGGAATGCACCGATTCAGCGTAACCCCTGGACAGCTGCAAATGGGGCTCCTACAGAATCCTGGCAGGGATTAAAGCTGGTCTGCCTCTGCAGGCAGGTAGCAGTATTAGTGCCTGTTGTTCCCCAGGGTGAATCTCCCTAGGGCAATTGTGTATGCCAGGCAGCAGTAACCTGCAGCCCTCTGTGTGTTTTGGGGGTGATTTACCCCCCAGAAGTTTCCTACAGTAAGTATCAACTCATAAGGAAAATACAGAGATGTACAGCTTATTATGGATGTGTGAGATTCTCAGCATGCTGTTCAGGCCAAATCCCGCAAGGCTTCTGAGCACAAAGAACTCAGTGAAGTCAGTGGGAGTTTAGCTCACAGAGGACTGGAAGGACTGTCCTTCATGCCTAGCATTGGTGAACATTTTATTATAGATGGAGCTGGTGTCATGGCTTATAGTTGGGTTGCCCATCCTCTGGCATAGGGGATGTTCTAGGAATGGAAAGGGAATAATGGAGCAGATCTCCACTATGCAGATTCTCAGCTGGCATTTGGATCCTTAGGGGCCCTACATCAGCAATAGGAGTGAGAGAAAGTGCTGTAAATGCCAGAGTTGGTGGGGGGTGGGAGGTGGTGGGTGCTGCTGAGCCCAAACCCATGGGTGATTTGAGGTCTGAAACATTCAGGGCCTGATCCAAAGCCCATTGAAACCAATAGGAATCTTTATGTATATTTTACTTAAATATTTGGAATGTATCCTGCTTTCTTACTTATCCAGCAGCAACCTCCCATCTCTCCCCACCCCCTAACAAAGCTCCTGCTTTCTTTTTTTCAACTCTTCTTTGTTCCCAGATGAAAACAAATTGGATTGATGGCTCCCACTGCGGGCAACAGATGAGCCAAACCCTTTGAAAGGGAATTGACACCAAACAGAAGAACTTGCACAAGTAAATGTTTTTAATTAAAAATAAAATGTTTTGAAGTATTAGCATGATGTGTCAATAGCCCAGTAATTGTGACATTGCATCCGTATGGAAGCTATTTAGAACTGGGAATGAAGCTTTGCTATCACTCAGATAAACGACAGGCAGTTTGCTCTAGGTGCTATTATTTTGTGTGTTGTAGAAAATAAAATTGCTTCCAGAAGTGGAATTTCCCTATTTCCTGATAATTTTCTTCCCCTCTTTCTTCCTCTTTTCTTGAGGCATAGAGGTTTCCAATGTCCAAATTTGGCCCCTACCTCTTCCCACCTGTTTTTTCTACAGCTTCTGCCAAGAAAATTTTCAGCATCCCTGTGTAGTAACTCAGCATGAATTAGGTCTGTTCTGAGCGGAAGCTGTGGTGTCTTTACCTTCTCCACTCTGGGCTGTGTTTTTCTCAGTATAACACTTTTTCCCTCTCACATGGCACAACACGATCTCAGCCTCCTCTGGGGGGTTCAGTGCTGCTCTCTAAACAGCTGCAAGGAAGTACAAAATGGAGATGCATGTTGAAGCCTTCTTCCTAATTCCCCCATCAAGAGACTAAGAAGGTAATCTTGACAATTTCTGCAGCCCCTACTTGCCCCTGGAGCAAAATTCTTTGGGTAATTTCCAAACTTTTGTGTGTGGTGTTGTATTGTAGGGCTCTTAGCCCTGCCAGCCAAGAAAGCAACTTGAACAACATGGCAGGAGATCTAAAGACAGCCCCCCTAGTTAGAAAGAATGGGTAGTTTTGCAAGCACAATAGATTGACCTTTAAACACTTAAGTGTCCGTAAACATTTATAATTTATTTTTGATCTACAGGTGCATCCACATGTGGAGATGGCTATAAGGGGACCTGGGGAATAGATGCTTAGGGAAAATATCCAACTGTGTTGGAATGAATGAATGAATGAATAAATAAATACATTTTTCTGAAAATCTGCTGAATGGCCCCCAAACGCTTCTGCAAATCAGCCAACTGGCCACTTCTGCATTTCTCCTTCCATCCACCCCAATACTCTTGGGTCGGACGGTGATTTTATTTTCTGTGAGGAATTCATAATGGCTGGAACAAAACCACTGTTCTATTAGATGTGTAAGCAAAGGACTGACTAGGTGGCATGAACTGAATGATGGCAGGTCGGTTTGGGGAATGCTGACACAACAGTGATCTAGCAAGATGGATTGAGCTTGCATGTTAACAGCATGTGAGTTTGTTTACTGTCTTTTCTGTAAAGTCCAGTAATGTTTGCACCGTCTCTTATTTTATGTGAAGTATCATAGACTAGATAAAGGTAGAGTCATTGTTACAGAAGGGTTTAGAGTCTATTGCCTCTTGGGCTCAGTCCCGCTTGCACTTCCTTCTTAGCTTATGCGCAACATGCCTCAGGTGGCACGTGACCAGGATTCATCACCGAATTTAGTCCTGAGAGCTGCTGAGTACTCTCCCCTCCCATTTATCTGACTAAGAGTGGGGGCCACTCAACACTTCACAGGATTAGGCCCTTACAAAATTAAGACTCTAATGACAGAATTATTGATCTGTAACCTGTTTAGGCCTGTGTGAATCTTACCAAAAGAAACCCTGCAAAGTCAGCATGGTTTGGGTTTTGTCTTAAAGTAAAACTCAGAGGTTCATTGACCTGGGCTAACGGATTGTCTCAAATTCAAAAGGGACACCTGTTCCCAAAAAATCACCCCCCCTCCCTCAACAGGCCTCCCTTCCCTAAAACAAGCCCCTGTGCCTGTATCCATCTCCAGGAGGAAGTGAGAGTGGGAACCCCATGCCAGTGTTTTTGCTGACTACTAGTTTGCTCGCTTCTCCCATCTACTGTCGTTAGATTAGCAAAGGGTAAGAAGACTGATGGTTGCTCAATGCTGACAGCATCTTCTGACAGTGGACAGGTGGCTTCCAGATACTGCATTCAACAGCAATGGGCTGTTCCTTCCTTCTGCCATCACAATGTAATGGCTCCAGGGATTATATGTATACAGTGTGCTATAGATCTTCTTTCTGTTCAGTTGCTTCGTAGTTTTGAATCACTACCGGCATCATGCGACATGCCAGGTAACTAAGCACCGATAGGAATCTCTCAGTCATATACTTATATTTTAGAGTCCAGAATCCAGAGTTAACCCTCTTTTACACATGACCTCTGACTCGACATATAGTCACACAATATTCCAGTCTGTCATGATATGCAGGGATTGACTTATAAGAGGTATTTGTTAAAGAGGGATTCAATGAGGGATGCAAACGAGGTTTCCACATAGCTTGGTTCTCATCTTTTTGTCCTTTGTTTACCTGGGACACCACGCCCAGTCTGGAAGTCTAACTCAGCACACAGACAGCTACTGGCTATATAATTTACTATAAGTACATGTATTGTTAGGCAACAGATAATCACAAATTAGTTTTCAGTTCTCCCTGTTGAAGTATATATTACTCGTATGACGTATGCCAGCATCCACTGGAGTATAGGTGGAGGGCCACTGAGACATTCTGTTAGAAGGAGGAGTTGTGGAGAAAAAAACTTCACCAAAATGGTTTACAAGTAGAGTATCACTGTATTTTTTTCCAATCTTAGTCTCTCTTACTGCTTCAATGTGACTTTTCTCCTCCTAAAATAGTTTCCTCAATTAGAGTTATAAGCTATCAGGAGTGATGGCAAGTGTTCAGAGGTCCACTTCGCTGATACGTAGCATCCTGGAAACTTTTGTCCTTTCCAAGTGAATCTGTCTCTTGTCCACTGCCTTCTTCGTGTATCATTCCCTTCTCTAAGGGTATAAGCTTTTCTTCACATAGTTCACTGTTGGTATTAAGGAATCTCTAAACTGCCTAGTTATTTTGGCTTGGGTTTTTCTCCCTGGTGTTACATTTTGTCTTCAGTTCAAGCCACTAAAATAACTAACAACAAGCTTCTCTCTGTGGGTTTTTACAAACTGCTGTAAAACAGAAAAATCCAGTCATATCCAGTCTGCACTCTGAGAGGTGCAGCTATATGTTATTTTCTTTACAACCTGCTAGCAAAATTTTAAAGCGATGCAGTCCATTTTTGTAAACACAGAGCCTGATCTTGTGTACACTGGTATATCTCCAGTGACTATATCTGAGCTATGGTATGGAGTGCTGCAGAAAGACCGCTTCTAGAGTTTGCTTACATTTATGGCTGCAAGAGATCAGGCTCCTGCTGAGCCTGCACCATGGTGTGAGTCCCCTCCATGGTACCATCTGCTGCAGATGAGGAACAATTTGGACCATTCCATGCCCATGCAACAAGGACTTGACTTAGCAGCTGGACAGAGCAAATCACCTCCATGCAGCAGTGCCAAGCTCATGCTAATCGTGGCAGAAAGGGAAAGGAGCATGGGGACATGCAACCCGAGGGGATTTATTTGTTGGCACTGCGTTCGCTCTTTGAACCGTTCAGTGTCTGGTTTGTATACTTTGTTGTTTTGACGTTGGTTTATTGCCAGTGTGCTGAGAGTAGCTGGCTTGCCAGGCAGTGGTTTAACATTTTTTTTTATTACATCCATGTTGATGAATAGAGGCCTTTATTTTATTAAGAATGTCTGTTTCCATCACATCTTATAATGTGCATTTCAAATAATAAAGATAATCACCAGCTGAAATCAGGGATATTTTTAATGCCCACCACCTTTGGGTAAATCATATGCCTGATAGCCTCAGAAATCTCTATTAGTACCTTACCCACAATTAACTTTCTAATGCCAAACTGGTCAGCTACAGACCTGTAGCAGTCTGGGGTAGCCAGGTCCCAGACAATTAGAGCAACCCACTTCTCAACCATTATGGTTGCCCTCAAGCATGTGTCGTGATGCTGGACGGTCAGGGCAAGCTGCCCACAAAGCACCAGAATGAAGCTTTCTTCATGTAAAAGTTCCAGCCAGTGCTGGTCATCCCAGGTCCATGAGATGCTGTGATGTGGGATAGGTCTATGCTTGTCACCTTGCTCCAGAAGTACTGGTCTACATCGGGGGCAGCAAAGGCTATACTGAGAGTCGTGAGCAGCATTAACAAGTTTGAGTCTTCCATATCTGTATCGTCCTGCTCCGACAGGTGACTTTGGTAGGTCATAAAATGCTGCCAGAATGGCCACCAGTGTCTCATGAAAGCTCTGCCTATTTCCTGAAACAGGAGTGAAAGCCCAAATGGTGAGAGAAGTTCTCCAAATGGTGCCTCCTCCGTGTTGTTGGCTCTGGTTGCCAGGAGCTTGCAGATGCAAAAGGATGTTTAGCAGGATGTGTTGGCAGGGTGAGACAACTTCCTGTAACATGCAGAGTGGACAGTTATGTTTTCCCATGCTACACCATGAACCGAGGGCTAGAGTTGCACAGCTGGGGAGGGTGCTAGGAAGCCTGGAATATGGTGGTTTGACTTGGGTCTGCATAATGCGGTGTGGACTCTAAAGCCCTGGTTTGCGGCCTGGGTCCAGAAATTGTAAACTTTGGGTCACCACGGAGTGTGGATGCTCAAGCTTACAAACCCCGGGTCCAGATTCAAGTCTCACTAACCCTGGGCTTACATTACAGTGTAGACATACCCTCAGACTGGTAGATCTGACTTGGCTGAACGGGGTAAGGAGCCTGGCATAGCCAAATAAGATAAGGAAGCAATCTAATTCTAATGTAGTTTTGGATCCCTTTGGAACATATTCATACTGAGTCCTATTCTTCTACAATATGTATGTATGAGATCATTAACACTAATAGGTGCATCAAGATGGATAATGATCCCTATATTTTTAAATTAGGTTCAGAAAGAGAATGGTCTAGCACTGCGGTTCTCAAACTTTAGCAACCCAAGGACCCCCATTTTGATTTAAAAATGTTCAGGGACCCCCCCAAGCCTCCCCGCTCAGCCCCAGGCCCTGCCACCACTCCACCCCTTCTCCCAAGGCCCCATCCCTGCCCCACCTCTTCCCACCTCCTGCTCACGCCATCCCCTCTCCCTCTGTCACTCGCTCTCCCCCACCCTCACTCACTTTCACCAGGCTGGGGCAGGGGTTTGGGGGGCAGGCGGGGGTGTGGGCTGTGGGAGGGAGTTTGAATGCAGGAGGGGGTGAGGGGTATAGGCTCTGACCAGGTGGTGCTTACCTCGGATGCCTTCTGAAAGCGACTGGAACATCTCTCTGGCAGCAGCTCCTAGGAGAGGGGGGCCAGGGGATCGCCGCGCTCTGCCCCTGCCCACAGGCACCGCCCCCACATCTCCCATTCGCTGCAGTTTCCGGCCAATGGGAGCTGTGGAGTTGGCGCTCGGGGTGGGGGCAGCATGCGGAGACCCCCTGCCCCCTCCAGAGGCTGCAGAGCTATGCCAGCTGCTTCCAGGAGTGGCGTGGAGCCAGGGCAGGTAGGGAGCCTGCCTTAGCCTTGCTGCACTGCCGGACTTTTAGCATCTAAAAGCTCCTGGTTTGGGTTCAGTAGCCTCCGGGAGGTAGAGGGACGGGGAGGAGTTGCTCATCGGGGCCCGTGGACCCCCTGGAGTACCCTTGGGCCCCCCCAGGGGTCCGTAGGACCCCAGTTTGAGAAATGCTGGTCTAGCAGTTAGGGAATTAGAGTTCAGTTCCCTGCTATGTCACAGACTTCCTCTGTGACTTTGGGCAAGTCATTTAGTCTTTCTGCACCTCAGTTCCTTATCTGTAAAATGGGGGGTAATAGCACTGCCTTAGCTCTTCAGGGTGTTAGGATGATAAACACACTAAAGATTGTGTGGTGGTCAGATAGATAGCCAAGCCAGCTAGTTTTTCTGTGGCAGTACACTGAGCAATGGACAAACTGGAAAACATCCCTTAGGAGAATTTAGACAATTTCTAATGATATAACTCCATCCATAAATCTGGGGGAGGGGAATAAGGGAAAGAATTCTTATGTGAGCAAAAATTTACCACCTCACCAGGTTTCCAATGATATATTTTGTCAATGGTAAATTGTTGTCGCTATACAATCTAATGTACTGTACGTAATCTATTACTGAGATGACAGAAAGCTTGCTCAAAAGTGGCAAGAATGATTAAAGATGAATGCAGTGTTGTAGTCGCGTTGGTCCCAGGACATTAGACAGACAAGGCGGGTGAGGTAATATCTGTTATTGGAGCAACTTCGGTTGGTGAGAAAGACAAACTTTCGAGCTTACACAGAGAAGCCGTCCAATAAAAGATATAACCTTTCCCACCTTGTCTCTCTAAAATAACTGAACAAACATTGCAGATATAAACAGATTTTGGAGATGTAAAACATAAATTGCTGATAATACATATATTGTGGAACTGTGTTTAAAAATTACTTCCTCTCTTTTTTTTTGCTCAGTTTGATGTATCACGTGATAATGGAAACTAGAAAGAGTCCTGGTGGTGCCCGGATGGGTTTCAGAAACTTCACAGCATGCCACCCCGAAGAAGTGGTTTCTGAGAAAAAACAGATTTCTCCAAACAAAATTGAAATTCTGGCTAGATACAATCGTTTAAAATAGACTTTTTCTTTCATTGAACTCCTTATGGGAGACTGTTCATGACCTGTATGCAAGTGCGCAGCTGAGGGGCAGATTTTAAGAACCTTTCTCTGCCACTTGGCTGGATTATGCTCGGAGCACGTGCCTGTTAGGGTATGTCTGCACTGTTGTGCTGATGTGTAGGCAGACCTGAATTAGCTCATCCGTGAAGCTGCTGTGACCTTGGTGTGGTGCCTGAATACAAGCCTGCCTGGGACCCTGGGGATGTAAGAGAGTGGCTAGCCCTTGGCTGTGCAGCTGTGCCTTTACAGCAGATGTTAGCAAGCCAGCGCAGGTATGTCTGCTGCAATCACACCTCCCGACTGCAGTGTAGACCTACCTTTTGGGTTGTCGGTGATACTGTAACGGCCAACATGTGGCTATGCCCTTTAACAACAAGGCTATCCTCTTGTATTTTGCAATTGTTTTTTGCTTAACTGGAGAAACCCCCTTCCCTGTCCCCAAACTTAATGGAAATGATTTTATTAAAGCCGACAGAAGAAAAAATTGAAGCAAAAATAGTTTAACCAGTAGAGACAGGAAGAGGTAGCTTAATTTCTGTAGTTTTCAGTTTGCTGCAGGCCACTGGCAGCTGCTGTATATTCTGTTTTAAAAGTTCTTTATTTTATAATGTACATAACATTTGTGTAGTGATTATATAATGATCAAAATAATATTTTAACATACTCACTTTGTTCTCCATTACCTTTTAAAAATGAAAAGCAAAACAGTGTGTACATTTAAGTCTTTGAATCTAACAAGGGGGCACAAAAATCACTTCAGTGAAAAGTTACTTATAATTTTGATAGGTTTTCTAATAACGGGGAAGGCAGGAAATACCATGAGATGGAACCTTCTCATACTATGCCCAGTTCCTCCCAGAGTTAGAATCCCTCATAACTTCACTGGAACTGACCCATATGAAAAACAGCTGCAGTTTAACTGTGCAAAGGATGCACTTTTCCTGTGCCTGGAAAGCATTTTTTGATTAACTTTAGCAAAAAAATAAAAATAAAAAAAATCCTCAGCAGTTTAACTTCTGTTATTAAACCCTGTAGTAGGAAAAAGATATTACAGCAGAAGTAGTTTAGCTAATGGACACAGGATGATGAAGTTTAATTCTATCTCTAGTTTCCAGTTCATTGCTGATTATAGGCAAGTAAGTTATATTTTAATAGTTTTTTAAGTGTACAATATACAATGGATTCATGGATGAGCTTTTAGCAGATAGCTCAGTGAATTAATTGACTAAATACTTTGGAACTGTGAAGACAACAGTGTAAATTAGGCTCACGAATCCCATGATTTCCTATCTTGCCTTATAAAGTGCTGTCACCTGAATAAAGCATGTCTTGTTTACATTTCAGGTAAGATAACTATGTAATGTGGTTGATAGTATAGCATTACAGGGGACATTTAAAAGGATATGCCCCTCAATTGAAGTATCTGTGACAATCAGGGTCCAGGCACCCCAAGGAGAGAACAGGGGGTCTGAACCACAAAGAATAAGCCATGGAATCAACTGATTGTATACAATATTATAATACTGTAAAAGTGTATTGAATAAGGTATCATTTGAAAACTGGTGACAGCCTCATCATGAATATCATTGCAAGATGTACGTATGGGTTGTGTGTAAAGAGTATGAATCTGGTAATGTGTTTGTTGTAAAGGCAGCTGATAAACAAGTTTGTCCTAGACAAAGGGATGTTGTTTTGCCTGTTTGTCTGTGTCTGCTTGAGTAAGGTGTTGCCAGAGACAATGGAAGTTCGTTTGCAGCTGAGTCCACAGGAAAAGCAAATTGAGAGGAGGGTGAGGAAGATGGGATGTTTCAGAGGAACAGCCGTGTTAGTCTGTATTCGCAAAAAGAAAAGGAGTACTTGTGGCACCTTAGAGACTAACCAATTTATTTGAGCATGAGCTTTCGTGAGCTACAGCTCACTTCATCAGATGTTTACCGTGGAAACTGCAGCAGACTTTATATACACACAGAAATCATGAAACAATACCTCCTCCCACCCCACTGTCCTGCTGGTAATAGCTTATCTAAAGTGATCAACAGGTGGGCCATTTCCAGCACAAATCCAGGTTTTCTCACCCTCCACCCCCCCACACAAATTCACTCTCCTGCTGGTGCTAGCCCATCCAAAGTGACAACTCTTTACATAATCAAGTCGGGCTATTTCCTGCATAGATCAAGGTTTTCTCACATCCCCCCCACCCCCATACACACACAAACTCACTCTCCTGCTGGTAATAGCTCATCTAAACTGACCATTCTCCAGGTTTAAATCCAAGTTAAACCAGAACATCTGGGGGGGGGGGGTAGGAAAAAACAAGAGGAAACAGGTATGCAAGGTAGCCTGTTTCCTCTTGTTTTTTCCTACCCCCCCCCCCCAGATGTTCTGGTTTAACTTGGATTTAAACCTGGAGAATGGTCAGTTTAGATGAGCTATTACCAGCAGGAGAGTGAGTTTGTGTGTGTATGGGGGTGGGGGGGATGTGAGAAAACCTTGATCTATGCAGGAAATAGCCCGACTTGATTATGTAAAGAGTTGTCACTTTGGATGGGCTAGCACCAGCAGGAGAGTGAATTTGTGTGGGGGGGTGGAGGGTGAGAAAACCTGGATTTGTGCTGGAAATGGCCCACCTGTTGATCACTTTAGATAAGCTATTACCAGCAGGACAGTGGGGTGGGAGGAGGTATTGTTTCATGATTTCTGTGTGTATATAAAGTCTGCTGCAGTTTCCACGGTAAACATCTGATGAAGTGAGCTGTAGCTCACGAAAGCTCATGCTCAAATAAATTGGTTAGTCTCTAAGGTGCCACAAGTACTCCTTTTCTTTTTGCGAAGATGGGATGGTGTCAGCTTCTTGGAGCACAAGCAGCAGGGGAGACAAACTTTAGCTGGAGATACACTTCAAAAACACATTCCAAAGGTTTACTGGACTATAAAGAGAAGGGGAGAGAACCTCATAGCTATCCATCATTTAGAGGCAAAAGAGGCCAGAGCTCTTAGAATCTGGGAAAGGTGGATCCTTCAACTATGTGGGCTGAAGTCTCTGGGAGCTGACTATAGGTGAGAAATTGCCTGAGACCAAGATTGTAATCTGTTAAATTTTAGACACTGGAAAGTGTGTTTTATTTTGTTTTGTTTTGTTTGTAACCATACCTGGCTTTTTTTCGGTTGCTTAGTATCACTTAAATCTCTGTTCTTTGTTAATAAACAGTCTTAATTTTACTATAAACCATCTCAGTGCTGTTATAGTGAATTAAGCGTGACTCCTCAGCTAAACTAACAGGCTGGTGTGTGCTGTGTCTCACTGGAGGTGGCAAACTTAATAATTTCTGTGAGTGTCCAGTGAGAGGGACAGCATGCTGCAGGGAGATGTCTCCGGGGAACTTGGGAAATGGGGTGTTACCTGAAAGTCAAGGTCTGGACTGGCAGAGTCTCAAGGAGTTTGCTGGCAAGGCAGATAAACTGTGTGTCAGCTCCCTGACACTCCAGTCTAACAGAAGCAAAGCTCTCACTTGCTGAGGCAGAGGGGTAACACAGGTGTTTACAGTTCCGGCAGTCCTGAACAGAACAGCACAGTACCTTTTGTATAGGTACAGAAGAGCTGTATTTTGTTTTAGATGGAAGCTTTGTAAATAAAATAACATTGCTTGTGCAATTGCACAATAATCAGTATAGGGCCTTGTAGTGAGGTGGTCACCCGCTCCTGCCCTGAAGGGCTTGAAATCAGCCCTGGGAGAGGGCTGAGGCTGCGAGAGGGCTGCTGCTAGGGAAAGCAGCAAGCCTCAGCTGATTGGGGAAACAGCCACAGCTGCGGCCACGCCCCAGACAGGGCCCAACAGGCCTTTATAAGTGGGCAGTGGGCCAGGAGGAGACAGCCTCTCTCTAGATGTTGAGAGGGAGGTGCCTGACTGCTAGGAGCTGAGCAGGGTACCTAAAGTGGAGTAGGGCTGGGGAAAGGCCAGAGGAGTTGGGGAGCTCCGGTCTGGGAAATCCCCAGGCTGCAGGCCTTGTAGAAAGCCGATCAATGGAGCAGGGCTGGGGAAAGGCCAGAGGAACTGGGGAGCTCCAGCCTGAGAAACCCCCAAGTTCAGGCCTTGATGAAGGCGTAGGAAAAGGGTACGGGGGTTGCAGAGGGCAGCCCAAGAGTAGGCAGAAGCAGCAGGTCCAGACCCTCCTTGCTGATGATGAGTGGCAATTATACTGCAGTCCGCCCCAGGGAGCCGGGGCTAGATGGGGACTGGCAGTAGCCAAAGACTGAGGCGAGGTGGAGATAGAGGGTGGGGGTTCCCTGGGGGGAGGGGAGAGACCCAGATCTGTGGGGGTACTGCCAGGGGGCAGCACCCCAACATGAAAGGGGCACCGGGGTCCAGGAGGGACTTGGGGCCCAGTGGCAAGCGGGACACCGGCCTGCAGAGGGTGCTCCAAAGGCTGGAAATGCTAATTCCCTGGATGACCAGTAGGAGGCGCTGCAGAGATGAGTCCCGCCCCGCCACAGGCCTGAACCTGAGAGGTGTGTTAGGCTCTTAATGCTCCCATGGAAGTCATTCAAAATTGGCACCTTTTTGCAGTATTATAATGGGCCTGCACTCCTCCCCTGTTCCCTGATAGGGACTGTGCTGTTAGGTGGGCCTATCGGATCCCCTGGATATGACTGGCAGGGCAGTCCACCATCAAAGTCCTCCCCTTTGCAGCAGGAAAGGGCTGGAGATGCAGAAGCCCTATCTATCCAGAGGCCACATCATAAAAGGGGATGACCATGTGGCTGACCATGGGGCGGGGGTCAGAGACCTAATGCTACCCACCCATGCAGAGACTTGGGGAGAGGTTCAGGAGATGGTATGTCAGATACCTCTGAAAGGGAAAGACTAGGGTTGTGGAGAATAGGACCTGTACTACAAGTGCCCTTCCCTTCAGACAGGAGGGCTGTTGCTGGGGAGCAGGGCAATCCCCATTCCCCAGATCAGTAGTTGGGAGAATCAGCCTGCTGTTTCAAGGATCCTCTGAGATTCAGTCCCACTCTTTAAGAGCCATCTTCACCAGGAGGCCTTGCCAGCGACTTGACTGTACTATGGGCCTGAAAAGTCCATCTAGGATCAGATCTGCCTGGCGATGAGGAGCCAATGTGGGATAGGTCTATCAATGACTATTAGCCAAGATGGTCAGAGATGCAACCACATACTTGGAGAGACCCTAAAAACTCTGACTGCCAGAGAACAGGAGGGAAATATGGGGGTGGGAAGGTATGGATCATTCCAACTGCCCTGTTCTGATACTCCCCCTGAAGCTCTGGTACTGGCCATTGTCAAAGACAGGATACTGGGCTAGGTGGACCATTGGTCTGACCCAGTATGGCAAGCTCATGTTCTTACGACACAAAGATTAGAAATTATTGAATTGTTAATACACCAATGCAAGGAGACTCAATAACAAAAAGGGTTGGAATTGCTCATTTATAAGCAAAAATTCAATCTAGCTGGCATTACTGAGAGTTGGTGGGATGATTCATATTATTGAAATGTTAAAATCAATTTTTTAACCTATTTGGGAAGTATCAAGTGGACAAAAAGGTAGGGGGAGTGGCACTCTAACAAAAAAATCATTACCAGTTTCCAAGTCACTGATAACTTAGAAGAAAATTATCTTGAATGCTTATGGATCAATATCCTAACAGATAAAACACAAGATGGGGTATTAGTTGGCATTTGTTCTAGACCAAACACAGTAGGGAACTGGAAGACCACCTCCTTACACATCTATCCATAATACGTAGGAAAAAATCCCTGCATGATCATGGGGGACTTCAATTTGAGTGACATATGCTGGAGGTGTCATACTGCCAGTACTAAAAGGTCCTTGGAATTTCTGTACATTATAGCTGACAATTTCCTAACTCAAAAAGTGTTGCAGCCAACACAGGGAAATTCTTTTTTAGACTTTGTCCTAACAGATAAAGAGGAACTGATACAGAACTAAAAATTAATGGTAGCTTTTAGGTATAAGTGATCATGACCTGATCACATTTATAATATACAAGCGGAATAAAGTCCAGACCCGTAATATATATTCTTGTTGCTTGAATATGGCCCATTTCACAAAGCTGAAAACAATGATGAGCCTGGGAGGAAGAATTTAATCAGAAACGTGTGAATTGTAATTGGGAATGATATAAGAACATCTTAGTAGATGGCCAAAAAGCCACAATTGAGGAGGAAGGCCATATTGGTTAAAAAACTGACTTGATTTAGAGGGGAGTGAAGGCAGCTATAAAAAATAGTATATAGTTAATGGAAAAAAGAAGCAGTTAATAATAATGAATATCAATCAGAAGTTAGGAGTGGTAGAAAATTGATAAGGGAAACCAAAGGACACAAGGAGAAATCTGTAGCAAGCAGAATTAAGGACAATAAGAAGGAGTTTTTAAAATATGGACCATAGATCTGTAATAATTTTATGAAAACTGCATGTGGCCTGGTCACTGAGGTAAGGTTACTGGATAGCTGTAGTGGGTTATTAGAATTTCCTGTATGAATGTATTGGTCTAGCTATATAGTAGGGCTACTGGAAAAGCAAACAGCAAAGCAACACAATGGCTCTATATAAGCAACCACCCGACATGCAGTTGGGGGTGGGGGCTGGCAGTTACAAGACAATGGACTACTTCCAGGCCTACTCTAGCTGAAGTTATAGCTATTTTTCCAAGGCTGGGAGCCTAGAGATCAAGGGGTGACTAAACGTCTAAAAGGACTCTCTGGAGGTAGGTGGGAGGAATTGTGAGTGAGCTGTTGCTGATGGGAACAGACTGAGATGGAAGAGGCTCAGGTCCTATGGGAATGTCTGCAGCAGGTGAGGCCTGGCTTCCTCAGCTTCCAGGGAAAGCAGGCATGCGTATAGACTGTTTTTTTAAAGATTTGTTTTCTCTGAAATGCTTTGGTTCTGAATACACAATACTTTGCTTTAAGAAGGCTGACTGTTGATGGAATACCACAGGTCATAGCTCCTGAAGGGAATGGAACTGCAGGTACTGAACATACTTTGGCCCTGCTCAGGTAATGATTAATACCTTGGATGGCAGACAGTGGCCTGGTCTGATACTGGGAGTACTGGAATCATGTGATTCCACCCTGAGAAAGATGATGGCTCAAGGTCAGAGACCTGAGTGGGGTGCACTTAGAAAGCAGGAGGAGTCAGAGAGGCAAGTTAGTTCAGTCACTGTGAAACTGCACATGGAGTATTGTGAGCACAGAAAAGATGTAAGGTTCCCCTAAAATCTTCATGGATCACCTCAGAGCTCCAGCTCTGGTGATTGCTCTTTGGGGTGTCTTGAATCAGTTATACAGAACGTTTAGAATGCTACTAAAAGTGTCTCAAACCAGGGAGACCCCCATGTAATTCAACTAAACTCCCGTTGAGCTACAAATAAAGACTAGGCTGTAGGTGTAGAGAAGTATCAAATTATTCACCTAAGGGGACTATGTAAATGAGAGATACAGGAATCATTATGCAAATACCTGTGGTAAATCTCTGAGCATGCCCAGTGTGAATTGCATGTTTCCAGAATCTGAGTTGAGAACGGCTCTAACTGCTTGCCTTGGTTTTATTCATGAGCTGTCTTACCTGTCCATATCACCAGTCTGTGTGCGTTGTAAAATTGCTGCCACTCCTCTTGTGCTTTTGCTCTGGCCCCTAAATGTGCCAGATGGTTCAGCTGAGCCAGTACGGAGGGAAGTAAGCTGAAGCAGCTGTCTTCTGCTCTTTGGTGAAGGGGGAAGCAGACTTAGGGTCACAACTCAGTGCCTGCTGTGCTCTTGGGACAGCAAAACTATGCCCTGTCCCTCTGCTCAGTGCTGGTAGCAACTCCATGGTCTATCCGACAGCTGACAGAAATGCTGTGCTTTTTGTCCAGCCAGTCTGACTCCTGAATGCTTTACTCAACATTTCAGTAGGGCTGTTAGAGAATGTCTTCGGGAGGGTGGGGAACAGAATGGTCTTAGTTCAAATTATTGACAGGAAGTTGTTTTAGTTACAGCTGCTAGCAAGTATTATGGCTGCTACTTAATTACATGCAATGAACTGGCCCTTGATTAATAATATCTTCAGAAGGAACAAGCCTCATACCACTTTCAAGGTACTGTACCTAGATTCCTTCCTATTAGAGCTTTCTCTTTCTTTAAAGAGATCCGTTATTTGAGCTCTGGGTGATTGCCAAAAGTAGGATTGTCAGCAAGTGCACTGACTTTAACATTTTCCTCCGAGTATCATATATTAGTTCAAACAAATCGAATCATTTCACTTTCTCTGTAGGATCCTTTGCCAATGCAGTGCAGCAATACTAAGTTCTAATGAGCCAAATTCATCCCTGTCATAACTCCATACGCCCAAAGAAGTTACTCCAGAGAAGCATATGGCTCCAAATGATGATGTCACAGAGCAGGCAACTGCATTTTCTGCAAGAGCACGGCACTGTCCAGCATAATTTGCTGATATATATATTTAATTATATCAATAATCTCTCTCTCATGACCTCAACACTTTGGAAGAACAACTCCAATAAAGCTCTTTTCCAAATATTTTTTGTTCATTAACTGTCCTTAGTTCACTCTGAAGCCATTACATGGGAAAGGTTTTTAACTCAATCTCAAGACATGATATGTCTAGTGTTGTCCTGCTGAAGAACATCTGGGCTACCACACACACACAAAAGCAGTACCCTCTGGACATTCACTTACCTTGTAGCCTATGTAAGAGGGGTTCTCCAAAGTTTTCCTCATTGTGGACTGCATTTGAAGCTACAGATCTTCTTATAAAGCCAACTCTCCTTCCAGATTCCCAATCCTGAGTCTATACCTTCCATCTGGCAACTTGGTACGTTGCTTGGTTATACTGAAAAGAAAATAGCAAGGATAGTGTTAAGATGGGAGAAAAAGGCCTTTCACTGTTATAGTTGCTTGGCTATATATCTGATTTGTCTATGATTTTACACTGTGCTCATCATGGTATCTGAGTCCCTCTGTTTTATATCTGTGCTGTTTACCTCTTCTCCGAGTCAATATTTTACCGACCTTATAAGCTAGGCAATCCCACTGAAACCATTCCACAAGGTATAATTGACGGTAGAACTTAATCCTGAGGTATAGAACATTAAAAGAGCAATGCATCTTATTTTAAATGCTGAATCTCCCCTCATTACCTGCAGCTTCTGTCTTCTTGTGTTTGCCTTTGGTGTTGTCTGAAACTGAGATCATAGATGAATTTATACAAAGACACAGAGCAACTCCTGGGGTGCAGGGAGGTTAGTTTAAGTTTAGCTGAGTTGGGTTCCAAATACATGTTTACATGTAACATTCAAGACTTAACTACATTTACATAAAGCTGTTCTGATGGCTTCTGAAACATAGAAGAGAGTAAGGCCCAGGGCTCACAAACTATTTAAAGGGATACTACTCAATTCCTATAAACTACAAGTTGGTTGTAAAAGCCTCTTGAAACTCTAAAACAATCGTGGGCTGTACTGCAACTAGCAGGAAGCATCATTGCTTGCTGACTGATATACACTTCACTATTGGATGCTCATTATATTGTGACAGCTAAGAAAGACATACAACCTTCCTCTGTCCTTTTTTCCCCAGCCAAGACATGTATTGATAGCCAATGAGTGCATTTCATTTGGTAAGGAGCTTTTCTTTCTATCATTGTATTAGAATCACTAGAAGTTAATGCCAAAATAGCTCTTTAAAAACTAGTTCAGCTGAACTACACAGGCCCCAAGTTCCTTTGTTTAGTGACTAAATCCAATCTTTTGCTTCCTTGTTAGTATATGGCTGGCCACCCAGTTAGCATCAGGGGTAGAGAAATATTAACAGCAGCTTTCCAAGATATATTGAGACATAAATTCTGCTAACGGTTCAGTTAATGATTTATATTTCTCATAGTCTTGTTTCATTGCACCATCTTAAGAAAGGGAAACAACTCTAAATACAAGGAAAATGAAGAAAATATGTGAAAGCAATGCTAGATCCATGATTAAAGGTCATGTTCTTGGTGACTTTCCAGAATTGTTTGGTTGTGATTCATTTATACAGATTTGGGCTTTAACAGCCAGGATATATAGAGCCATGGCTGTGTAATTTATAACTGTCTGTTGAATCATCTGTGGAATGGGCTCAGGGGATCCATTCAGGATGAGAAACAAACTCAGGTGTCTATTGTTGTTTGGGTGATCCATCCAAATCAGACTTTATGGGGTTCAGTAGTGTGCTTCAGGGAGACTGAAATAGGGCTGAATTGTAAATGAGTGGCTTCATAGCTTGTAGAGTGAACTGCAGATGTGAAAGTGAAGCCGTGAAGCTTATGGAGTGAACTGCAGCAGGGAAACTCAACTAAGATTGGATAATTGTAGAACACTCCAGGTAAAATTAGGATTCAAAACATGAACTCAAACTTTCAATTAATGTTTAAACTGAGAAAATAAAACCAAATTCTGAGGAAAAGAGAAAAATCTACTGACCATCCCAGAAAATTCTTAAACTCGAAATTATGAGATTCATAGAGAGACGGAGTTGTAGACGGCTGTTAATGTGGAGTTGTTCTCTACAGTAGTTCTAGGGCTTTGTCTAGTCTATCTTTAAATCTCAAGAGATGGTGTTTACACCATTTCTATTAGTGACTATTCCAAAGGGTAATAAATCTGATAGGAAGTCTGTCCTAATGATCAAAGGTTTTTTTCTTCTGTCTACGCTCTTAAATTTCTTCAACTGCACCAGTTAATTTCATTGTGACAATTAAATATGCTATTCAGCCTTCTAGTTTGGTGATATAGCTGTTTACGAAGAGATGCTATGGGCCCAATTCTGATTTTAAAAACTGGACACTAGCACACATAAATGGGCCTTAAAAGGACCATCACTGCCTTTGTGCATGCTCATAGAGTAACCGAATTCTCTAGATATGTTGTTCTGGAGATTCAGCAGGGAACTGATCCCTTAGGTCAGGGACGTGAGAACACTGCCAACACAAGGCTACATTGACAACAAAATTGGGCAACAAAATGGCAAATGAAATTTAAAGCAAATGAGATTTAATGGATAAATGTAAAGTAAAGAACATTGGAAAAAATAACCCCAACTATACATACAATATGATGGGGGCTAATTTAGCTACAACTAATCAGGAAAGAGATTTTGGAGTCATTGTGGATAGTCCTCTGAAGATGTCCATGCAGTGTGCAGCGGCAGTCAAAAAAGCAAACAGGATGTTAGGAATCATTAAAAAAGGGATAGAGAATAAGACAGAGGATATTTTATTGCCCTTTTATAAATCCATGGTATGCCCACATCTTGAATACTGCATACAGATGTGGCCTCCTCATCTCAAAAAAGATATACTGACATTAGAAAAGGTTCAGAGAAGGGCAACTAAAATGATTAGGGATTTGGAACGGGTCCCATATGAGGAGAGATTAAAGAGGCTAGGACTTTTCAGCTTGGAAAAGAGGAGACTAAGGGGGGATATGATAGAGGTCTATAAAATCATGAGTGGTGTGGAGAAACTGAATAAGGAAAAGTTATTTACTTGTTCCAATAATATAAGAACTAGGGGCCACCAAATGAAATTAATGGGCAGCAGGTTTAAAACAAATAAAAGGAAGTTCTTCTTCACACAGTGCATAGTCAGCCTATGGAACTCCTTGCCTGAGGAGGTTGTGAAGGCTAGGACTATAACAGGGTTTAAAAGAGAACTGGATAAATTCATGGAGGTTAAGTCCATTAATGGCTATTAGCCAGGATGGGTAAGGAATGGTGTTGCTAGCCTCTGTTTGTCAGAGGGTGGAGATGGATGGCAGGAGAGAGATCACTTGATCATTATCTGTTAGGTTCAATCCCTCTGGGGCACCCGGCATTGGCCACTGTCAGTAGACAGGATACTGGGCTGGATGGACTTTTGGTCTGATCCAGTATGGCCGTTCTTATGACAATTTACCAGGAGCCCAACCTAGTTTCATAAAAAAGAGACCCATTATGGCTACCCACATTTTGAATAAAGGGGTGCACTCCTTGGAGACCACAGATTTCAACCTACAATGCTACATCTTAAACTGAGTAGCCTGCTGGGACCTGTAGTCTCGACAAACAACTCCATATTAAATACAAGGGCACCCAGAGGGTTGCATTCGGTCCAGGAACCGCATTTTGTTCACCCCTGTCTTAGGCTGGACACTGTTGTTAGAGATGATAACTTGCAAAGTGATGTACCTTATCAGTGTCTAGATGATGTTGATGTTTCTCACATTAGCCCCCAGGATGCTATCTAAACCCATAAGAAGCTGCCCTGAAGAGTGTAACCCTTTAAACGGATAAAGGGGCAGGGGGAGGATGGAAACATATAAGCAAAGTAACCACAGTGATTGGAACTAAATTCTGGGTGCAGGGATAGGGTGAGAAAGCTGCTGAGAAGAGATAAGTTCATAGAAGCAAGGGACTAGAAAGAGAGGAACACTGAAAAAGAAAGCAGGGAATGTGGGGAGGAACATGGAGGGCTGGGGAAATGAAGCTGGCAGTGGAAGGACGAAGGAGAGAGGCAGGAGGGGGTTGGGAATACACAACCAATCAGCAAATAGAGATGAGTACTATGTATCAAGTCCTAGTTACTATACGTAAGGCCTCAGTTCTGCAATTCCTTCTCTTTCAGTAGCACTGACATCAAATACCCTTCCTGGGTGCTACTGGGGTGCTCCTGCCATCACTGCCCTCAGATCCCTCTATTAAAATGGTGGGTACAGAGTGTAAACCTGCAGAAGTGAATACAGCATCAGAACACTAGCTTCTTGTGCTTTCTCACCCCAGTACGGGGACAAATTCACAGGGCCTCGGCTGGCTTCTCCCATGAGCCCCTGACCCCACTGCACTGCCAAAGAGCGGCTTATGTGGGGGCAGCGGAAGGGACAGAAGGCTGCAAAGGCAGACCTTTCCCTCCTGTAGGTGCAAACTCACCTCTGGAGACACATGAGGAGGTAAAATTTGTACTGTCTGCTTCATGTTCTCATTCAGAAAAAATTAGAGCAGCAATCCGCTCACTCATTCATGGATCTGTTTTTCAAGATGCTATGTGCATCAGGTATTGAACTGTTTCTTATTATCTAGCGTTTATACAAAGGCCTGAACCTCTCTGCTTTGTTCAGATGCCAAAGACAGCAAACGCTGTCAAGGAGCCTACAGCATTGGAAAGGGCTGGCTCGTATACTGTACAACTCTGAAAGTCCATCCCTAAGCCTCCATTTGCAACCAATGGGGATCACAACTACTGAGTACTGGGCACTGTTTGGGAGGCTCAGGAATAAATTTTAACTTCACAGAAACCATTTCACAACAACAAATTCTCAATTTTTCTCCCCATCCTTGAAGCATCATGATGTTATGGGTAGGGCTCATCACATCCCAGAAATTCCACTTTGCATAAAATTGAGGTTTTGCTGTTTGGTTTTGTTCATCATCAGAAATTTCAGTCTGTGTTATGGGGGAAAAAACCACCTATCCTGGTATAGCCAAGAACCTAGTGGTTAGGTTCCTCAAGGTATGTCTACAGCTGGGACTGAGCCTTCCAGCTCAGGTAGACATACCCTCATCGGTAATGTGGGAGACTCAGATTCAAGTCACTGCTCTGCCTGAGTCAATGGGTCTTCCATATCCCAGGCAAATGCCCGAACTATCAGGCTATAGACTCATACTCTCGCTCTCTGACCCAGAGGCTTTTAATATAGGAGGAAAATACAGCATATGCAACATTGTATAAACTCTATATTTCAGATTTTATTTACTCTTCAGAATTCACACAAAGTAGAACATTTTCACCAGGAAAAAGTGAGAGAGAAGGCTTATGGTTTTAAGAAGTGTAATTGCTCCTGGGAGAGGGGCTGATTTTGTGCTTTATGTTATGTCTTTAAAAAAAATCTGTATTTATCGTATTGTGCACTGTGGCCTAAGGCTAAGATGCCAGACTAATAAACAACTTGACTTCGATTGTTGTATTTTTCTTGACTACTTCTCTAATTTTCCTTTTTTGCCAATGAATCCACTAGAATGAATTATGTCTAAAGGTTTTCCTCACTTTCCCCCCCCCTTTTTCCATCCCTCCAAAGTTAGTCAGAAAAGGAAAAACGTAATTCTGTCACTCTAGCTGTTCAAAATTTCCTCAGCTTTTAACTTTTTTCATTAAGGAAATAAATGTAAAATTGAAAATCATTGTTCCAAATATTTTTTAAAAACCATTTCAAGAGCCAAAAGATTCTGAAGCAAACATTCAACCCAAAGTAAACTTTTATAACTAAGTCAAATAAAATGCAAACTGTAATTAAAATTTGTCACAATGGTTGTATGAACAGCAAGACTGAAGCTAAAACAAAATTAAGAGTAATTTAATTTTGAAGAATAAATAAAATCTGTAATACAAAATTTATACAATGCTGTATGTATCATATTTTCCTGCTATAATAAAAGCTATCCCAAATTTACAACATTAGTTATGAATCTCTAAACAAAAGACATCCAGTTAAGATAAGCACCTGGTCTTGCTTACAAGAATTATAGCCAAAATTTCCCCTCAGAAGGAGCTCTTTAATCATGTAACACTTTCTGATGGAACTGCAAACTCTTTTGTGCCAAAACTATGAAGTAGGAGGTTGGTGATGAACATCATCCTGAAATGGGTACCCGCATGGGTACCCACATGGCCCCACAGTATGCCAACATTTTTATGGCTGATTTAGAACAACGCTTCCTCAGCTCTCGTCCCCTAAAGCCCCTACTCTACTTGCGCTATATTGATGACATCTTCATCATCTGGACCCATGGAAAAGAAGCCCTTGAGGAATTCCACCATGATTTCAACAATTTCCATCCCACCACCAACCTCAGCCTGGTCCAGTCCACACAAGAGATCCACTTCCTGGACACTACAGTGCTAATAAACAATGGTCACATAAACACCACCCTATACCGGAAACCTACTGACCGCTATTCCTACCTGCAAGCCTCCAGCTTTCACCCTGACCACACCACACGATCCATCGTCTACAGCCAAGCTCTGCGATACAACCGCATTTGCTCCAACCCCTCAGACAGAGACAAACACCTACAAGATCTCTGTCAAACTTTCTTACAACTACAATACCCACCTGCAGAAGTAAAGAAACAGATTGATAGAGCCAGAAGAGTTCCCAGAAGTTACCTACTACAGGACAGGCCTAACAAAGAAAATAACAGAATGCCACTAGCCGTCACCTTCAGCCCCCAACTAAAACCCCTCCAACGCATTATTAAGGATATACAACCTATCCTAAAGGATGACCCAACACTCTCACAAATCTTGGGAGACAGGCCAGTCCTTGCCTACAGACAGCCCCGCAACCTGAAGCAAATACTCACCAACAACCACATACCACACAACAGAACCACTAACCCAGGAACTTATCCTTGCAACAAAGCCCGTTGCCAATTGTGCCCACGTATCTATTCAGGGGACACCATCACAGGGCCTAATAACATCAGCCACACTATCAGAGGCTCGTTCACCTGCACATCCACCAATGTGATATATGCCATCATGTGCCAGCAATGCCCCTCTGCCATGTACATTGGTCAAACTGGACAGTCTCTACGTAAAAGAATAAATGGACACAAATCAGATGTCAAGAATTATAACATTCATAAACCAGTCGGAGAACACTTCAATCTCTCTGGTCACGCAATCACAGACATGAAGGTCGCTATCTTAAAACAAAAAAACTTCAAATCCAGACTCCAGCGAGAAACTGCTGAATTGGAATTCATTTGCAAATTGGATACTATTAATTTAGGTTTAAATAGAGACTGGGAGTGGCTAAGTCATTATGCAAGGTAGCCTATTTCCTCTTGTTTTTTCCTACCACCCCCCCCCCCCCCCCGAGATGTTCTGTTTTAACTTGGATTTAAACTTGGAGAGTGGTCAGTTTGGATGAGCTATTACCAGCAGGAGAGTGAGTTTGTGTGTGTATGGGGGTGGGCGGGATGTGAGAAAACCTGGATTTGTGCAGGAAATAGCCCAACTTGATTATCATGCACATTGTGTAAAGAGTTGTCACTTTGGATGGGCTATCACCAGCAGGAGAGTGAATTTGTGTGGGGGGGTGGAGGGTGAGAAAACCTGGATTTGTGCTGGAAATGGCCCAACCTGATGATCACTTTAGATAAGCTATTACCAGCAGGACAGTGGGGTGGGAGGAGGTATTGTTTCATATTCTCTGTGTATATATAAAGTCTGCTGCAGTTTCCACTGTATGCATCCGATGAAGTGAGCTGTAGCTCACGAAAGCTCATGCTCAAATAAATTGGTTAGTCTCTAAGGTGCCACAAGTACTCCTTTTCTTTTTGCGAATACAGACTAACACGGCTGTTACTCTGAATCCTGAAATAAACTATTTCACCGCAGCATGCCAAATGAGATTTGTGTTCCAGACTACAAACTTTCAAATTCATGTTCTTATGATATGACTATTAGAAACAAAGTTTCTATTTTCTTAGTGGAATTTATACACATTTGGAAAGACTGGTTGGAGCTGTACACCCATACTATGTGTTCTTCATCTTCTTGTATCGATTTCTGCCGTGATCTTTATTAAAGAGTCAGTAAATATATTCGCAAAAGAAAAGGAGTACTTGTGGCACCTTAGAGACTAACAAATTTATTTGAGCATAAGCTTTCGTGAGCTACAGCTCACTTCATCGGATGCATTCAGTGGAAAATACAGTGGGGGAGATTTATATACATAGAGAACATGAAACAATGGGTGTTACCATACACACTGTAACAAAAGCGTGATCCCTTAAGGTGAGCTATTACCAGCAGGAGAGCAGGGGTCTGGGGAGGGGGGAACCTTTTGTAGTGATAATCAAAGTGGGCCATTTCCAGCAGTTGACAAGAACGTCTGAGGAACGGTGGGGATGGGGGGAAATAAACAAGGGGAAATAGTTTTACTTTGCGTAATGACCCATCCACTCCCAGTCTCTATTCAAGCCTAAGTTAATTGTATCCAGTTTGCAAATTAATTCCAATTCAGCAGTCTCTTGTTGGAGTCTGTTTTTGAAGTTTTTGTGTTGAAGAATTGCAACTTTTAGGTCTGTAATCGAGTGACCAAAGAGATTGAAGTGTTCTCCGACTGGTTTTTGAATGTTATAATTCTTGACGTCTGATTTGTGTCCATTTATTCTTTTATGTAGAGACTGTCCAGTTTGACCAATGTACATGGCAGAGGGGCATTGCTGGCACATGATGGCATATATTACATTGGTAGATATGCAGTGAGGAGCGTGATCTATCCCACTCTGCAGGGAAAAGGTGCAGCTCTGGAAATGGTGCATCTGGCATTTCCACAGAAATCATGAGTGGGAATTCTATCCATCGGTAGTATAGTACCTCTTTCATCAATGGGGTGTCCCATCCTAGGACCTTTTTGTAACATAGCAGAACAAGCATTGCTCAACTTATTGCTTCCAAGCTGCTCAGGGCCTCAACTCCAAATGGGAAGCCTACCTGGTACAGTGGTCAGACCCGCTGATGTATGCCTCCCCTCCTATCCCTCATCCTTGGGAAAATCAATCTGGACAGGGCAGTGGTGATCCTGATACCTCCCTGGTGGCTGAGACAGTTCTGGTTCACCATCATCCTGCAGCTGGCTTCCCACCCATACATTCACTTGCAGCTGTTCCTGGACCTACTGCCACGGAATGACGCCAGGACCAACCACCCCATCCCAGCTTCCCTTCATCTGGTTGTGTGGTTTTTGGGTGGATAACAAGCATAGAGAGAGCTTGTTCGCAGGATGTGCAGTCCACCCTTAACAATAGCAGGAGCCCCTCTACAAGGAAGTGCTATGCTGCCAAGCGGAAATGAGTCTCCCTGTGGTGTCAACAGCACCACTTACCTCCTCAGGAATTGGGAATCCAGCTCATCCTGGAATATCTTTGTCATAGTTTCAGGGTAACTGTGTTTGTATCCCCTGCTCTGTGGTCCACTCCCAGGAGTGCCCAGTCAGGTCTCAGAACTCCAGCCATCACCTGTCTCTGTGCAGGGATCTTGACTGGAGTGTTTTAAGGCTGGTGCCCTGCTTTACACTGTGATATCCCCAGCTAGCCATGCTGCCTACTGACCAGCACCTGTGCATGGCTTTCTCTCTGAGGACTATGAACAGGGTATTTCTAAGCAAGCACATTTATTCTTGAGATAAAAGCATTATAGAGAAAACATAATAAGAACAATAAATAGATTTAAACACACTCTAAACATATCTGGAAACACCCATCAGTCTTATGGGGCCGTAGTGGGCCAAAGTCTTTCCAACTCTTCCACAAGGGCTGGCGCTCCCATTGCACAGAAGGTCCTGTCCATTTCCTAGATCAGAAAGAAGGCCTTGAGTCTGTTTAAATGCATCCTTTTTATGCCCAAAGCCCTTTCTTTCTCTGTTGGGCTCTGAAAAACTCAGTTTGAACCAGTATATGAAAGCCTCCATACTGGAGGAACCTGAGTGATTCACCTTAATCACCACCTACTGCTTTTGGTTCCTGGAGAAGTTGTGGTAACCCTCCTCCTTGGAGTTATATATAATCCCTGGCCTACAACAATATATCAATTTAATGCAACATGGTCCCCAAAGATATTGCCTGGCATTGCAGCCTCCTGCACCCTTCTACACCTATCTGTGAAGGTTTCCATGCTGACGGCAATTACCTCTGCTGGGAGAGTAGCTGAGCTTGGGGACTGTATGGCAGACTGTCCATACATGGCCTTTCACAGAGATAAAGTATCTTTCAGATTGCATCCCAAGTTCATCCCTCAGGTACCTTCTGAGTTTCACCTAAACAAGATTGTTCACCTTCCGGTGTTCTACCCAAAGCCTCACCATAACACAAAGGACAGAAAGCTCCACTCACTGGGCATATGCAAGGTTCTAGCCTTTCTGCTTGCACAGGACAAACCCCTTTTGGAAGTCTCCAAGGTTGTTTGTCATTATTGGTGAAAGAATGAAAGGGGAAGCAATCTCTTCCGAAAGCCTTTAGGTGGGTTTTCACTTGTATCTTCCTTTGTTAAATCTTATAGAAGCTCCCCCACCCCTGCAGACTGTCATAGATTCCAAGGCCAAAAAGAAGTATTGTGATCATCTTGCCTGACCCCCTGTACAACACAGGCCATGGAACTTCCCCAAATAATTCCTAGAGCAGATCTTTTAGGAAAAACATCCAATCTTGATGTAAAATTATCAGTGATGGACAATCCACCATGACCCTTGGTGAATTGCTCCAATGGTTAATTATTTTCTTTAAAATGTACACCTTATTTCCAGTCTGAATTTGTCTAGATTCAATTTCCATCTACTGGATCATGCTATACCTTTCTCTGCTAGATTGAAGATCCCATTATTAAATATTTGTTCTCCACACACTGAAATCAACTCCCTTAACCTTTTCTTTGTTAAGATAAATAGATTGAATTCTTTGAGTCTATCACTGTAAGGCATGTTTTCTAATCCTTTAGTCAGTTTTGAGGGTCTTCTCTGAACCCTCTCCAATTTATCAACATCTTTCTTGAACTGTGGGTCCCAGAACTGGATACAGTTGTAACTATAGCGCCCTCGTGGCTAAGATGGAGTCTGCTTTATAGGGTGTCTCCGGCCTATGGCATGTGCAGGAACGCAGCAGGGAAACTCCCTTCCGCTCCAGGGACACCCATTCCAACCACTCTCCCCCACCCCCCAGAGTAAACACACACACACAAAGACACACACCCTGGAATAGTACAATGAATATAGGAAAGGGAAATATGTATTTACAGAGAATCATAGAATCATAGAATATCAGGGTTGGAAGGGACCCCTGAAGGTCATCTAGTCCAACCCCCTGCTCAAAGCAGGACCAATTCCCAGTTAAATCATCCCAGCCAGGGCTTTGTCAAGCCTGACCTTAAAAACCTCTAAGGAAGGAGATTCTACCACCTCCCTAGGTAACGCATTCCAGTGTTTCACCACCCTCTTAGTGAAAAAGTTTTTCCTAATATCCAATCTAAACCTCCCCCACTGCAACTTGAGACCATTACTCCTCGTTCTGTCATCTGCTACCATTGAGAACAGTCTAGAGCCATCCTATTTGGAACCCCCTTTCAGGTAGTTGAAAGCAGCTATCAAATCCCCCCTCATTCTTCTCTTCTGCAGGCTAAACAATCCCAGCTCCCTCAGCCTCTCCTCATAACTCATGTGTTCCAGTCCCCTAATCATTTTTGTTGCCCTTCGCTGGACTCTCTCCAATTTATCCACATCCTTCTTGAAGTGTGGGGCCCAAAACTGGACACAGTACTCCAGATGAGGCCTCACCAATGTCGAATAGAGGGGAACGATCACATCCCTCGATCTGCTCGCTATGTCCCTACTTATACATCCCAAAATGCCATTGGCCTTCTTGGCAACAAGGGCACACTGCTGACTCATATCCAGCTTCTCGTCCACTGTCACCCCTAGGTCCTTTTCCGCAGAACTGCTGCCTAGCCATTCGGTCCCTAGTCTGTAGCTGTGCATTGGGTTCTTCCGTCCTAAGTGCAGGACCCTGCACTTATCCTTATTGAACCTCATCAGATTTCTTTTGGCCCAATCCTCCAATTTGTCTAGGTCTTTCTGTATCCTATCCCTCCCCTCCAGCGTATCTACCACTCCTCCCAGTTTAGTATCATCCGCAAATTTGCTGAGAGTGCAATCCACACCATCCTCCAGATCATTTATGAAGATATTGAACAAAACCGGCCCGAGGACCGACCCTTGGGGCACTCCACTTGATACCGGCTGCCAACTAGATATGGAGCCATTGATCACTACCCGTTGAGCCTGACAATCTAGCCAGCTTTCTACCCACCTTGTAGTGCATTCATCCAGCCCATACTTCCTTAACTTGCTGACAAGAATACTGTGGGAGACCGTGTCAAAAGCTTTGCTAAAGTCAAGAAACAATACATCCACTGCTTTCCCTTCATCCACAGAACCAGTAATCTCATCATAAAAGGCGATTAGATTAGTCAGGCATGACCTTCCCTTGGTGAATCCATGCTGGCTGTTCCTGATCACTTTCCTCTCATGCAAGTGCTTCAGGATTGATTCTTTGAGGACCTGCTCCATGATTTTTCCAGGGACTGAAGTGAGGCTGACTGGCCTGTAGTTCCCAGGATCCTCCTTCTTCCCTTTTTTAAAGATTGGCACTACATTAGTCTTTTTCCAGTCATCCGGGACTTCCCCGGTTCGCCACGAGTTTTCAAAGATAATGGCCAATGGCTCTGCAATCACAGCCGCCAATTCCTTCAGCACTCTCGGATGCAACTCGTCCGGCCCCATGGACTTGTGCACGTCCAGCTTTTCTAAATAGTCCCTAACCACCTCTATCTCCACAGAGGGCTGGCCATCTCTTCCCCATTTTGTGATGCCCAGCGCAGCAGTCTGGGAGCTGACCTTGTTAGTGAAAACAGAGGCAAAAAAAGCATTGAGTACATTAGCTTTTTCCACATCCTCTGTCACTAGTTTGCCTCCCTCATTCAGTAAGGGGCCCACACATTCCTTGGCTTTCTTCTTGTTGCCAACATATCTGAAGAAACCCTTCTTGTCCTCTTGACATCTCTGGCTAGCTGCAGCTCCAGGTGCGATTTGGCCCTCCTGATAACATTCCTACATGCCCGAGCAATATTTTTATACTCTTCCCTGGTCATATGTCCAACCTTCCACTTCTTGTAAGCTTCTTTTTTATGTTTAAGATCCGCTAAGATTTCACCATTAAGCCAAGCTGGTCGCCTGCCATATTTACTATTCTTTCGACTCATCGGGATGGTTTGTCCCTGTAACCTCAACAGGGATTCCTTGAAATACAGCCAGCTCTCCTGGACTCCTTTCCCCTTCAAGTTAGTCCCCCAGGGGATCCTGGCCATCCGTTCCCTGAGGGAGTCGAAGTCTGCTTTCCTGAAGTCCAGGGTCCGTATCGTGCTGCTTACCTTACTTCCCTGTGTCAGGATCCTGAACTCAACCAACTCATGGTCACTGCCTCCCAGATTCCCATCCACTTTTGCTTTTGAGGGATGAATGGAGAAAAACAACAAGGGCAGAAGATAGGAGGAGTGGTAAAACAGGGTTACAGCCAACATGAGGACCCATGGGACCAGGGTACCACTATATGAAAGGGCAGAGGTTGAACAATGCGTCTAGATTCAGAGGTCAGGAATCCTGGGCAGTTTTCCAGTCCAGCAGTGAGTCGTTGGGTGCTCCTGGTCATCTTCAGCACCAGTAAACTTTTCCCAGCAACCTCCTCCAATGTCCTCTTCTGGCTCTCTGCAAACCCAGATAGAGCAACAACCTCCTCACTTAACTATCTTCAGCCTCCCTCCTTCTTCCCAATGCAAGGTCTCAAGCCCCAGTACTCACGGCCCTATACAGTTCTGGGTGATGGTGACACCAGGTCCGGCTCCAGTTTGTCCTTCTCGGATGATTTATTCCCAGCACAGTGCTCCTCCTGGCTCCTGTTTTTGGACATCCCTGGTCGGCTGCTCTGTTCTTCCCTGGCTTGGGCAGGTTCTTGGCTGCTTCTCTACGTGAGGGCCTGCGCCCTGAAGGCCTCTTGTCTGAAGCTCCAGAAACATACACGCCCCTGTTGCTCTCCCTACCTCAACTCCCCTCCCTCTGGAACAACCAGCACTTCTTCCTGGAATGACCAAGCCTTTCTCTGCCTCAGGACAAGGTTTAAAGGGAGCTGTATTCTCTAAACCCTAATGGGGTTACACAGTATTCCATCTGTGGTCATACCAGTGCCAACTCATCGAGGAACTAAAAACAGTCAGAGGGATTCTTGTTCAACAACCCCAGAAGAAGAACCCAAGCTGCTTCGGTGGCTTCCCTGTTGGGAATTCCTCTCTCAGAAATATGTGACTTTTGGCTCCATTCACACTTCCACCAGGCATTACAACCTGCTTCAAGCCTCGGCTGGAGATACTTCCTTCAGTTCAGCAATCTTGCAGTCTGTGGTGCAGGACTCTTCCTTGCACTCTCCTCCTCAATGAGCCCAGCTTGGGAGTCACCCACTGTGAATACACATAGAGATCAGCACTTAGAGAAGAAAAGAAGGTTATTTACCTTGTAGTCACTGGAGTTCTTCAAGATGCATGGTCCCTGTGGGTATTCATGAGCCTCCTTCCTTCCCCTCTGCTCAGGTCCTGGTATGATTTGTAGTAGAGTAGGAAGTGGAGAGTCAGTCAGTCTGTACCACCCCTTATACCCTCAGTTGGGAGCACAAGGAGGTGAAGGGCACAGGAGTGGACCAGTGGACCAATTCTCTTTTGCACATGCACACCCACAATGAATACCTATAGGGACCACATGTCTTGAAAAACTCTGGCTACTATAAGGTGGGTAACCTTCCTTTCTGATTTTGTATTGCCTCCAGGAGTTGCCTCTGCAGCTTTCACTGGCCATGGCAATGCTAGCCCTGGGAACTGCCATGCTGTCCTTTGCCACTCCCACAATCTCTTTGAAGAGCTCCCTGGATGTTTCCCTTTCTATTCTCAAATACTGCCTCCACCTCTCCACTATTTTCAGTTGTTTTGGGGAGTCCACGTTATTGTCTGCAAGGGACTGTAAGGATAGTCTTAGTCTCTCCTGCTGAAACTGTTCCACTGTAGATATATAATTAAAGGACTGTTAAGTTTAGGCATCTCCAGGGGTCAGTAGGGGTTTTGTGGATCGTAGTGGAACTCAAGACTAGGACTTAGACACCTAAACACCTTTATAGATCTGGGCCCAAATTCCTTCCATTTACCTAGCTACAACCAATTAACTCCTTCAATGTGAATCTGGCTTTTACAACATTTGACACCTCCTGTGATAAATGAAGGGGGTGGTGGGAGTTCCCTTTTATGGACACCCAGCCAGTAAATTAGCTATAAAATTACTCTTAGTAGCTGTTCTCTACTTGCTTTACCTGTAAAGGGTTAAAGAAGTCCATAGGTAGAAGGAAAGGAATGAGCACCTGACCAAAAGAGCCAGTGGGAGAGCTAGAACTTTTTAAAATTGGGAGAAAAAACTTCCCTTTGTCTGTGTGTTATGGTTCTCCAGGGAAGAGGGGAACAGGGCAGCCATTGTGTTGTGAGAAGCTTTAAGCCAGGTATGAAAAACCATCAGATCATACCTACAGATTGCTTATTTGGAAACCCAGATATGTAAGTAAATCAGAAATGTCTAGAAAGACATGATCAGGTTTATTTCTTTTATTTTGTAAGGCTTGTGGACTCCTCTGTGCTAACCCCAAATGCTTTTTGTTTTGCTTGTAACCTTTAAGCTGGACCTCAAGAAGGTTTTTCTTGATGTTTAATTTTTGTAAGTGGGTTTTTTAAATCTAGCAAAAGCCTAAGTTCCAGATGTATTTTCTTTCCTTTTGTTTTTAATAAAATTTACCTTTTTTAAGAACAGGATTGGATTTTTGGTGTCCTAAGAGGTTTGTGCATATGTTGTTTGATTAGCTGGGGGAAACAGCTAATTTCCTTTGTTTTCTTTCTCAGCTCTTTCCCAGAGGGGGCAGTGAAAGGGCTTGAGGGTACCCCACAGAGAGGAATTCCCAAGTGCGCCTTCCTGGGTCCCAAGGGGTTTTTTTACACTTGGATGGTGGCAGCATCTACCGATCCAAGGTCAGAGAGAAGCTGTGACCCTGGGAATTTAATACCAGCCTGGAGTGGCCAGTATTAATTTTTAGAATCCTTGCGGGCCCCCACCTTCTGCAATCAAAGTACCAGAGTGGGGAATCAGCCTTGACACCTGCCCTTTTCTCTCTTCTGCCATTACTTCACTTGCAATCCCCCGTATATTACTAGAATGCCAGATACCCTAGATTTTTTGTGCTGTTCAGCAGACCATTCCCAATAGAATCAATATTTTCTTGCTACACCCTTCCCCATCTTTGTACATCCTGTCCCATCTCATGAAGCACAGTCAGAGTTTAAAGGGATTTCTTTTTTGTCTGTTAAATCCCTTCACGTAAATTAACTCTGCAATTCAGCTAATCCAAAAACAACAGCAATTTTGTAAAAGCAGTATTAGAAGAGACAAAACAAGTCTAACATATCAACTGCACTGATCATTGCCAGGCCAGGAAGCCTGTTTCTTTTCCAATCAATAACAGGATTTCAAATGTAAATATGTCAAACTTATTTCAAACTAATTAAAATAATAAAACATGTCTACTTAAAAGCTCAGGAGCAATCTTTTCTTTTGGTTTTATTCGAACACAAAAAGTTTAGAGTTCTTTTTGTTACAATAATTTATTTTTTTCCTGGAGGAAAACATGAATTCAGCATCTGGTTTTCAGTAAGGTCTTGCTCTTTCCTATTTTTTCCAGCTGTGTTGGCTCTTTGTTTGGAGGGCTCCTCATTCAACCATCCCAGAAGAAGAACTAATTCATGCTGATTGGATGCCCCTTGGCCACCTTCCCATTTCAGAGACAGGAAGAAGGAGCGGATACCACACAAGAACTTGCTCATATGGAACTAAACTGTCCTCTCTGCTTGTAGGCACAGAGGGGATGAAATGTTTGCAAATATCTATAAAAAATGGTAAGCACATAACGACAGCAGTATCTATTCTCTCTGAAAATGCAGAGTCCCCTCAAAATCCCCACCCATGTTTACAGCTCTGTGTTCTCTTGGAGTTGTAGCCAAGCAGAGGGGGATGAAGCTGGGGGATGGAGAGGCAGTAATGACTAGTGGATGGAGACAGGGTTTATGTCTCCTGGAGTTACAGGAGACCAGAAGTACTATAAGGAGAGAGAGGATAGTCCCGTGAGTAGAATACGAGCTTGTGACTTGGAAGATCTGAGTTCAGGTTTCTGCTCTGCCATAAACCTCTACTGTGAGCTTAGGCAAGTCCCATAGTCTCTCTCAGCTTCAGTTACCTGTAAAATGGGGATAATAACACTTCTCTAATTTACAGGGGTGGTATGAGGCTAAACGCGGTAAAGACAACAAGGTGCTCAGATATGGCACGGAGGGCCATATGAGAGTCATGGGTGGATAAAAATCTTTGTCTCTCTAGCAGCATCTTTAGTCTCCTGTTTTGGGACAAAATGAGGACAAATGTAGCACAGACTACAAGAATAAAAGTTAATTTTGTGTAGGGCTTTGAAAGGGCCTGTTTAAGTTTTGAACGAAGGCTCAGGGCTGTACATAGGCCAACATTTTCTAAATTGGTCTCCTAAGTAAAAAATTGTATTCTGATAATGTATTTAGTCAGATTTTTGAGTCATTGAACATACACCATTCCTTGGGAAGTCCCATTTAACTGTGGAAAATCAGCACTTCTGAAAATCAGGCTATATTTATTTAGATGCCTAAGGCTTAGGTCAATCAGGACAACATTTTCAAACTTACTGTACTGAGATTGGCACACCGGCCTTAATTATATGATCTCTTTCCCTTGCAGGCACCATTATATCCCTCTGTGACTACTATATCTTTTTGCCCACAGGTAATACTGTAGCTCCATTGACCATCTGGTACAGAATCATAGAATATCAGGGTTGGAAGGGACCTCAGGAGGTCATCTAGTCCAACCCCCAATTTTTGCCCCAGATCCCTAAATGGCCCCCTCAAGGATTGAAGTCACAACCCTGGGTTTAGCAGGCCAATGCTCAAACCACCGAGCTATCCCTCCCCCTTACACAGGATGTGAAGTCACACAACAGGATTTGGGCTCAGAACCAATGATGATACTACTGTAACATGGAGAGACCCTGGTCGTCGGTGGGCAGGATCAAACCTGGGATCTCTGGAGCTAAATGCATGAGCTTCTACTGCAGGAGCTAAAAGCCATATGGCTCTTAGCTAAGGCTGTACAGCAGACTCATTACTTATTCTCTCTCTTTCTCTCTCTTTCTCTCAGTGGTCTCAGTGCCACGAGTTGGGACAAAACACTACACCCAGGAGGTGTGTGGATTACACTACAATGCAGGGCTAGAGACGTGTTGCATTGTTAAACGTGCTGTGATTTGGATGGGTTCATTGTTATGAACTGAGGTTCTTCCTGCCTGTCTCCAGTGACTGTTCAGGATGGAAGTTAAAGATCCAATGTGTTCCTTATTCATCCTGTTCCTCCACATACCATGGAAAGACAGTTTTAAGCCAGTTTCCCCCCCCCCCCCAAGAGAACAAGAAGATCTGCTGTCCAACACTTTATTAAAAATGATCATTTGGTAACAATGGCTGCTCCAGATTTACTGTCTTGTAAAGTGCATTGAGACACCAAGAAACGGAAGGCACAGTGAGTTACAGAAGACAGCTGAACAGATTCTGCTATGTTAAAAAAAGAGGAGCGGAGGATTTGAGAAAAAAAATCAAAGAATCAGGTTTGCGTGCAATTTATTTAGCTGTGTTCTTGTTTTCACTTACATTCCTGGGTTTAGATTATGAGTAGGGCCCTACCAAATTCACGGCTGTGAAAAACGTATCATGGACCGTGAACTCTGGTCTCTCCCGTGAAATCTGGCTATTGTGTGTGTGGGCGGAGACGCAGTATTGCCACCCTTACTTCTCCGCTGCCTTCAGAGCTGGGTGGCTGGAGAGTGGCAGCTGCTGGCCGAGTATCCAACTCTGAAGGTAGCATCACTTCTAGCAGCAACACAGAAGTGAGGGTCACATGGTATGGGGGAAGGCACCACTTTTTGCAGGGGGCCAGGGCCAGCCTTACGGGTGGGCAATGTGTGCAACTGCCCAAGATGCCACGCTCAGGTGGGTGACATGGTCACTCTCCCCCAACACACACAGCCAGCCCAAGGCCCTTTTATCCCCCAAGTGCTGGCCCTGGAGCCAGGGTGGGGCAGAGCTGGGGGCACCCCGGCCGGGGGCTCCCACCTTGTGCCTGGCTCCAGCTGCTAGTCCTGGCTGGGCTGGACAGGGGTGGCACTTCCTGTTCCCCTGCGCAGGCTGCTCCTGGGGCTGGGTCAACCCACTTCCAGGAACCGGCTGCAGCTTCTGGCTTCTGGCTGGGAGCCCAATTCTGAAAGCAGTGCTGCCACCAGCAGCAGTAGTAGCCTTGTGACCAGGGCCATCCCTAGCTATTCTGGGGCCCTCCGCAGCTCCCCGCCCCCCACCGCCAGTGAGTGCAGGCCCAGCTCTGCTGCAGTCCTGACGGGAGTGGGGGCGGGGCTGGGACAGAGCAGGAGTGGGAAGGGGCGGGGCTGGGGTGGGGGCCATGGGGAAGAGGTGGAGCAGGGGCTGGAGCAGCATGCAGCTGCGTAGGGCACCAGGGAATTTGGTTCCCCAAATTTCCGGGTGCCCTATGCAGCTGCGTACTTTGCGTATGGGAAGGGATGGCCCCGCTTGTGACTGTGCCCCACAAGCCCCTTTTGGGTCAGGACCTCCATGGTTACAACACTGTGAAATTTCAGATTTAAATATCTGAAACTGTGAAATTTATGATTTTTTAAATCCTATGATTGTGAAATTTACCAAATAAGAACATAAGAACGGCCATACTGGGTCAGACCAAACGTCCATCTAGCTCAGTATCCTGTCTTCTGACAGTGGCCAATGCCAGGTGCCTCAGAGGGAATGAATGGAACAGGTAATCATCAAGTGATCCATCCCCTGTTGCCCATTCCCAGCTTCTGGCAAACAGAGGCTAGGGACATCATCCCTGCCCATCCTGGCTAATAGCCATTGATGGACCTATCCTCCATGAACTTATCTAGTTCTTTTTTGAACCCTGTTATAGTCTTGGCCTTCACAATATCCTCTGGCAAGGAGTTCCACAGGTTGACTGTGTGTTGTGTGAAAAAATACTTCCTTTTGTTTGTTTTAAACTTGCTGCCTATTAATTTCATTTGGTGACCCCTAGTTCTTGTGTTATGAGAAGGAGTAATTAACACTTCTGTATTTACTTTCTCCACACAAGTCATGATTTTATAGACCTCTATCATATCCCCCCTTAGTCATCTTTTTTCCTAATTGAAAAGTCCCAGTCTTATTAATCTCTCCTCATGTGGCAGATGCTCCATACACCAATCATTTTTACCACAAATTTGGTAGGGCCCTAATTATGAGTTGAGAGGGCATATTTCCCCCCTCACTCCCCCAACCCCAGGCCCTTTGATCAAATCTCATTGAGGTCTATATCAAGTAAATCATTCTAGTCATCTGGAGGAATTTAAAGGGCATGTGTTGCTATCCTTGTTTTGTTCACATTAGGGCCTGATCCAAATCCCACTGGAGTCAATGAAGAGACTCCTCTTGCCAGCAGATCGCTTTGGATTAGGCTCTCTGTGCGCTGAGCTTGACTGGTCCTGTACGCACAGCAGCTGGGAGTGTGCTTCCCTGCCTGCGGAGACAGACACATGCTAGGGCTGCTGAAGCTAGTGCACTAAAAATAGCTGTATGGCCCCAGCAGCATGGGCAGCAGCTCAGGTTAGCTGCCCAAAGATGTACCCACAGGGTCAGGCAGCATTTTTACTTGGGTGGCTAGCCTGAGCCGCCACCCATGCTGCTGCAGCCACATTGCTATTTCGAGCCTATTAGCTTGAGCAGAGCTAGTGCTTCCATCTACCCGTGCTGGGAAGCACCCACCCAACTGCTGTGTAGACATAGCGTAAGTTCTTTAGAAGAGTAATGCTAGCTTTTTGGAGTAGATACTACACCCATTCTTTTGCTGCATTAGGACTATACCAGCGGGTACGTCTATATGCTATAGCGGCATAGCAACCGCACTGCAGGTAAGCTGCTGTAGTGTAGACGCTTCCTGTACGGAAGGAAGGGGTTTTCTGTTGATGTAGGTAATCCACCTCTCCAAGAGGCGTTAATTAGGTCAATGGGAGAATTCTGCTGTGTCTACACCCAACTACATCACACAGGGCGCACGTTTTTTCACAGCCCTGAGCGATGTAGCTAGGTCAGCCTAAATTTTAGATGTAGACCAGGCCAGATGTATTTCTTTCTCAATTTCATTCTAAGAGATGGAGAGGGATCACTAATTGATAATAGCATGACGTAATAGAGATCTTCTGCATAGATGCTACATCTGTACAGAACAACAGATTAATCCCTCTGAACTAAGATCTCTGTTGTTTTAGTTTGTGGCCTAAATCTTTCTGTCTTTAGGAATCTGTACAAAAGATCAGAAGAGACCATTGTTTCATGGACTCTAGATTATATGTGCAGATTATGTAAATGTTAAAACTGCCAAACTAACTGAAGGCAATTTACAAAAAAACCAGCCATCCTGCACCAATCTGGAAGAAATCTAATGTGTTGTTCAGACAGTCTAAGGCTTGGCACAAAATTAACTGGCTTCTACTCTCTTTTTGTGGTCTCTAGATGCAAATAAAGCCAAACAAACAAAAGTGAAAACCCTTTAGAATGCAGAATGTCTAAATGATAAATTTAGATCAGGGGCTTTTCAAGTTTCAGACTGAAAACCAATCAGTCTTTTTCAAATGAAAGTAACTGCAAAAAGTATTCAAAACACTAACTGGGTCTGAGAGCAAAGGACTATTTTATCACATTGCATCAGGTCTGCAATGAGATTGTAATTTCCAATTTCTGTTTCTTCTCTGAAGTGTTTAGTATCTTTTTGGATGCTGAAGAAAATAATAAATCCACAATGCTACAGCTGAAATTATAAAGATCAAAGACATCTTCAATTTCTGCATAAGTATAACACAGACAACACTGGAAGCATTAGGAATACTCAAACTGTTTTGCAAACCATAAAATTGCTACCTATTTGCTTTTCTGGTTAGAGTGGGACCTTATCTTAACACATTTATTTTTCCTTTGCTTGTAAACATGCTGAAGTTATTATCTTAAATTTGTGACACCCCATAGCAATGCATTGTGAAATTACAAAAAAGCTATTTGATTAGCAGTGTCACACTAACTGTTTTAATTGTATTTGGAGTATTCCATGTCCAGCACTGGGGAGCTCAGAGTTTTCATCTACTGTAGTCAAATTTTTGCTTGCCTCATTTCATTCATACATGGACCAGATCCTCAGCAGGTGTAAATTGTCATAACACCATTGACATCAATGGAATACTGCTGTTTTGCCAGCTCAGGTACTAGCTCAGAGTTTCTATGTATTTGTTGTTCTGTTTTTGCATACAGTTTTGCTTATTCCTCCACTGATGACCACATCCACCTCTCATTTAAGTTTGTGGAAAGACCTTTGTTAATGGAAAAGGATTTGCTTTCCAGTTCCCATATGGTGTGAGGAGGAGGCATGGCCCTCAAAGCCAAAAGAAACCAAAATATCCATGAGAATGAAAAGCCTGCAGATCTTGGGTCATCTGAAGAAGGCTGAGGCATTCACACTGAGTCCCTCTGCACTACTCCCTGGCCCTAGTGATGGCCTTTGGAGGGTTCACATTTGCAGTACAGAGCAATAGTTGGCATGAAATAATGATATGTTTTATTCCAACTTAACAAAAACATTGACCTTTGGACAGAGACCAAGCAAAAGTTTGATGAGCAAAAGTTTCAGAAAGCCACAAACAACTGATACTAGAGGCCAGATTTGTAGTGGTTTTTAGACACTTTGTGGATATCTATCTTCATCTTTAGGTACTGTGACAAAGTTCCTCCTCTACCTTGGTGGGTCTTGCACTTATTGGTGGATTTGCTTGCCTTGGAGCTTCATGGCAGCCCTCAGTTTGGCCGTTTTCGTGAACCCACAGTCCAGGTCAACGCCTCCTGTGTCTGACCAGGAGTTGGGAGGTTTGCGGGGAACCTGGGCCCACCCTCTACTCCGGGTTCCAGCCCAGGGCCCTGTGGAATGCAGCTGTCTAGAGTGCCTTCTGGAACAGCTGTGTGACAGCTACAACTCCCTGGGCTACTTCCCCATGGCCTCCTCCCAACACCTTCTTTATCTTCACCATAGGACCTTCTTCCTGGTGTCTGATAATGCTTGTACTCCTCAGTCCTCCAATAGTCCACGCTCTCACTCTCAGCGCCTAGCGCCTCTTGCTCCCAGCTCCTTACACGCGCACCACAAACTGAAGTGAGCTCCTTTTTAAACCCAGGTGCCACGATTAGCCTGCCTTAATTGATTCTAGCAGCTTCTTGATTTGCTGCAGGTGTTTTAATCAGCCTGTCTGTATTAATTGTCTCCAGAAGGTTCCTGATTGTTCTGGAACCTTCCCTGTTACCTTACCCAGGGAAAAGGGATCTACTTAACCTGGGGCTAATATATCTGCCTTCTATTATTCTCCTGTAGCCATCTGGCCCGACCCTGTCACAGTACCTAAAACCTCCTGGCCTTCATGGAGTAGAATGGAAACACTTATGGAACCTTAACTGTTGTGGTCACAACTGTTCCTGTGCTAATGTCTATTATTCTGCACAAGGATGTGTACATCTTCCATTAAGACACTGTTCAACATTCTGTACTCCACTGCCTCTACCTATGACTTTCACTACATCATCCTGTGGCAGGGAGCACAAGTATCTGACTCTCCAACTGTTGTATTTGCTTCAGACTTTGGAGCCCGGGCTCTGGGATCATCCGCCCTTGCAGGATCCTAGAACGCAGGCTCCAGCCTGAGCCCCAGCATCTACATTGTAATTAAACAGCCCCTTAGTCTGAGCCCTTTAGCCCAAATCACCTGGCACTGTCCAGCCATAGGTTTTTAATTGCACTGTAGAGTGTAGTCAGACCCAAAAGGGCTACAGGGTAACCTAATGCTAAGCAGGAGGTAATCTCTCTCATTCAACTGAAATAATGGATCCCAACCTTTCCCCATAATATGGCAGGTCTGCCTCAGGCTCTAGAAGTTCTCATGGGTTTTCATGGATAAACTAAGCACAGACTTCCTCAGTTAATGAGTCCCAGGTATTTCCATACAAGGTTCATTATATTTCCTTTAACCACTAAACTAATTATCCCCTCAAACAATGCAACCGGAATGCTCACCAATGATACCTGCTCTGATGGCCTGTTTCTCCAGCTTGTACATCTGTGCCTTTTCCCCATACTGTTCCCTATCTATGGAACACTCTCTCAGTTCCGGTTTGCCAAGTCACTCACCTCTCTTCGTCCAGATCCCTAACTCCAGACTCGCTTCATCCATAATGCTCACAGGAAGTGAGTCAATTCCGACTACCATCAACCACCCCTATCCGTTTCCCCTCAGTCTTCTAATTGAACCACCTACATGTGCACATGGTTCTGTTTTAACTCTTGTCCTTCCTCAATTCTATCCTCTCCCCACTTTTCGCATCAGGTCTTCAGTGAGTTTGTAATTTCTTTGAGACATGTGTAATGTTTTTTGTTTCTTCTCTGAGGTGTCTAGTATCCTTTTTGGATGCTAAAGAAAATAATGAGGAGAAAGAGAAAAATAAACTTCATTTCGCATAATTTGTTTCGGATAAACCTATGCCACCACCTTAGAGCCTATGCTGCAAACACCTTTTATTGTACCATAGGCACTTTGTTGTTGTCTCTTCCAGTCTTTGATAATCTTAATGACTGCTGCATGCCTCAGCTAGGGACTTGGGCAACAAACCCAAGGACTTGTCCCCAGCTACACTCAGTAGACTATGGGGGCAGGGATAGCTCAGTGGTTTGAGCATTGGCCTGCTAAACCCAGGGTTGTGAGCTCAATCCTTGAGGGGGCCATTTAGGGATCAGGGCAAAAATTGGGGATTGGTCCTGCTTTGAGCAGGGGGTTGGACTAGATGATCTCCTGAGGTCCCTTCCAACCCTGATATTCTATGATTCTATTTGCTGATTTCTAGCAGCCAGATAGGGGCACGGTTTATGAGGATGTATGGTGGAGAGCAATATAAGGGACCTCCTCTATTGTAATCACAGGTACAATCTGTGGCAGATGGACTACTCCATCATTGTGACTGAGAGGGCTTGTAACCCAAAAGTGGGATGGGTGGGTAGAAGGTGGGCCATGGGTACTATCCCTTATCTGCACTAGCTGCATCTAAAGGATAGCCCAGGGGGATGGTACTGGCTTCTCTGTTTGGAGAAGGATTGTTCCTGCTTGAGGCACAGTCCCTTCTGGAGTTCCTCTTCGGACAGTGTGACACCGCACTGCCTCTAGTGAAAGCCAATGGTCAAATTCTACAGTTTGGTCCATGGGGAGCTAAAGGTGCTTAGCATCTCACAGGACAAGGTGCAAGGTTAATGGATTTATAGGAAAATACAGAGTATATGTTCTTAAAAACCAAAACACAACAAGAAAGTGCTACTTTTGAATAGATCGTCTGACAAAATCCAGTTTCACTTTTAGGCGCACTCCATCCACCTTAAAATAAAAAGACATTTTCCAAATGTTAATCCTTATGGAGAGAAAATGTTACATTATTCTAGACTGATAGGGAGTGGCCCACATTCAAACTATGGAAAGATATAATAAAGGATTAGAGATATGGAATGCATTACGCAGCTCATATTGGTAGAGTAGCGGGGACTGACTGTAAACTTGCTTGGTTGCTAACTCTAATAAATAAAAAGAAATCTTGATTCACTCAAATGTCAGGTCACTTTGTTCCCTCTATAGAAGTGGGTGGAAATAAGGATTGTGTTTGGTGTGTGTGGCTCCATTTTGTTTCCAGAAAAAAGAAAAATCTGATTACTCATACCAGTACAGAACAACAGGAATATTTCTTTGCCCTGTTTATCTAGAATCTGATCCTGCTCATTGATTTCCCATCTCTCTCTGGTATTTACAGAATACTCCTCTCCATGGTATCTACAGCCTTGTCCACACATAAAGGTGCGCTGGTTTAGTTAAACTGGTGCAAGCCCATGTACAGACATGCATTTTGGTTTAATCTTAAACTTTTTCCTAATCAATTTATGATAAACTGAAATAAGTATCCATATACACCCTTTTGCACCAATACGTCAAGTGAAACTGGTGCAACTCTGCATGTACACAACCCCCTATACACTGATATAAATCAGGAATGACACCAGTGAAGTCAGTTCAATTACATTATAGTAAACTGAGAGGAGAATGAACCCTGAAGACGACAATGGGAGCAGGACTGAGTCCCTAGTTGGGAGGTGTTCTTGGATTCTGGCCCACTTCAGTGTAACATATCTGTAGTAATAAAAATATTGAGAAGTGTTCATTTATTTCTCTGTGTTTTAATGAGATATTTTAATGGGATATGTATTTCATTTGGAAAGAGTTAACTTTCATTTCCCTTTTATTAGTTTGTTTTTCTCTCCTGCTTGTTACGTTTTTGCATTTGTGATCGTGTTTGTGTCTGCTCATTTCAGGAATCTTTCTTAAAGGCAGTCATTGTTTCCTAAAGTCTGAATGCTCAACAGCATTGGATTGCATCATTTATGCAAAAATTGTGTGCCATCTAGTGGCTAAATCTGGCTATGGGGGACCAGCAAAACAGTGCTAGTTTTGTCTCTGCCACTGACTAGGCAAGTCATCCTTCTTCACGGGACATTGTGAGACTTAATTAATGTTTGCAAAGTAACTTGAGATCCTTGGATGAAAGGCGCCATGTACAGTAAGTGCAAAGTTTTATTACTAAAGACATGTGAGCTGGCCAGTGTAACGTGACATGACATGACAATGCAAATAGTCAAGAGACCTTCCCTCACCCACCAAGGTGCTACTGCATAGTTACATCAGTTTGTTTTAGTCCTAGGTCATTTTGACTTAACTCTGTACTATGTCCTGGGTTTTTGTTGTGGTGGGTTTTTTTAGACTATTCAGTTGTCCACATGGGAGCCAAGTTGCTAGGGAAATTTGTAAGTACCAACAGCATATGCAGCAAAGGGGTGGGGGAAAAGGATGGTCTCTCAACAGTGATGAGGATTTTCTGGCATTTTCCCTTCTCAAATCACCTGTCTGTGTCTAATGATAGCAACTCTCATATGAGGAGCTCTGAGTGCTTAACAAATATTAATCAACCCTAACTAATCTCAGTTAGTCAGGCTCACTAAGTGGCATTATCCCCATTTCACACAGGAGGATACTAGCATAGCAAGATGAATAGAAGAGAAGAGAATAGAAGCCAGGAGAGAGTCCCAGCTCCCAGCCCTGTTTCCTATCCACTACACCATTCTGCAGCGTCTGCAGATGGATGAGCAGGCCCTCACATACAGATGCCTCTCGGCTCCCAGGTATTTCAGCTTGAAAGAACTTTTTTTCAAGGCTGAGGGAGGCAAATTGGTTCCAGTTACACACTGAGTAATTTATCCTTCTGTATCAGTGTCAATGGGCTACTCCTACACAACTGTGTCAGTGACACAGCTGGAGGTTTCATTCTCTGCTCCCTCTATTGAGCAGAGAGTCACTATTGGATTCTTCACTTTCATATGGATAAGATGCTGGGTTGTGGGTTTTTGGTTTTTGTTTGTTTGTTTGTTTGTTTTGTTGTTGGTTGACCTTAGACAGCACCTATGGTTCAGAGGAGTAAGGGATGGTGAATGGTGGAGTTGTCAGTCACCTTGTCAAGGAAAAGTCATTGCACCACATCTTGATGTCCCATCACGGTGAAACACAACATCACATGGTGTTGTGTTGGATACCCAAAGGTGCATCAGTGCACCTGGAACCAAATTATGGCCACACAAACCTGGATACAGTGGAGGATGGAAGTTTGTTCCAGAAGCTCCTTCCCTCTCCCAAGTCCTTTGATAGTTGCCTACACTCTTTGGCTGTGATTCTTGGATTCCCCTGAACTCTGTTTTCCACAGAAAAAAAGTGGCTTTGCTGTATTATCATCTTCATCATAACAGAACTCCAAACTGTTGAGGTTTACCCATTACTAGTTAAATCATAATGTGTGTGTCTGTATCTCATCTACCCTATGGCCTAAAATTCACCTAGAATACATTCAATTACCGATTTCTGCTTTAAATCCTCTGCATTAAATGTTAATGGCACATGAAACCATTTGCCAGGCTGTGGCATTGTTTGCATTAACAGTGGTGGTTTACAGTTAATTGCAATGCTGTCATTTTCAGGGGGCAACCTTTGGATAGCTTCCTGTAGGTGGTTTTATATACAGTGTGTAGAAACGTTGGACAAAACTTTTGAAGGAAAATAAGCTCTGTTCAAAATCTAGGCTACCATAGAAAAGTTTACTTTTGATCTTTCAACAGTTATTTTTAGACTGAAATCACAAAGACAACTGCCTGGTGTGTGGCTATGCAGGAGGTTAGTAACACTTACTATTAGAAAAATAGGTTACATATGCATTTACTTAGGGCAAAAGCCTCTTCCCTGTACAAAGCCCAAATAGAAGGGTTGTGCTGCTCTGGTGAGTAACAAAGGATCAGGGAGACAGAAGGCTCCTCTGAGCCCATATAGTGCTAGCAAAGATGCTCTTCTGCTACTGAACCTTTTCCCACACAGTGAGGAGTAGGTGCCTGGCAGGTGGTTCCATGTAATCCTCATGTCCACCTCACCCACTGCTCTCTGGCAGCACAGAGAGCCCCATGGAGCTCAAGTCAATCTCTGCATGAGCTACTTGTATCTTCTCTGTGCAACACAACAGTATTCAGGGTGTCCTGGGGTCCAGAAGAGTTGGCCTTGATAATTGGCATAAGAATGATACGAAAAGCAACAGTGGGTTGGTGAAGGTGTTGGATTAAAATTAATTGAAAGGGAATGTCACACAGTCTACATTATTAAAGTTCATATATTATTAGTTTTACATTATTAAGGTGCACAAATTATGGATTGCAAGTACTATAAGAGTACCTACTGCTACTGTCTTGGCTACATGGAAAGCCATAGAGAATGGTACTTCCAGAGAGTGTGTCCATTGTGGACTCTGAGGACAAGCTGTGAAACCTGTGCATGCTACTTGTGGACCACTAAATTGTGGTGTTTAGATGCTGCTTGTAATTATTAGAACTGGGAGCACTGGCTGTTGGGAGTCTGAAAGGACAGAAAACAGGAAGGAGGGGGGTGGGAGTTGAGGAGGTGGAGGGAGAGCGACCGAGGGTGCAGCAGCAGCTTGGTAAAGAGGTTTCCATTTTAAAATAAAGTGCTGTTGAAGTTTGCTAGTACCTTGCCTGGTTGCTACAACATTTTGGTGATGAGGATGGATCTTCTGCCTCTGAACCCACCTGCACCCTTTCTGCAAAGCCCAGGTGAGCCTCCGATTGCTTTTGCTGCCTGGATCCATATGTTTGAGACTTATCTGCTTGCAATCAGTGCTACAGAGATTTCTGAAGTAAGAAAGCATGCTCTGCTAATCCACTGTCTTGGAGCAGAAGGGCAGCATATATTTTACACTTTTTCCCTTGCAGATGATAAATATGAGACTGCACTGACTGCATTAAAGAACTTTTTTGTGCCAAAAGTGAATGCAGTAGCTAATCGCTACAGATTTCACCAGTGTGAGCAAAAAACAGGAGACTATAATGCAGTATATTGCTTCCCTGAGGAGTCTGATTGTAACTTGTGACTTTGGGAATATGGCAGATGAGAGGATTAGAAACCAGCTCATTGAGAAAACAACCATGCTTCATGTAAGAGAACGCTTACTTCTAGAACCACAACTTACACTAGAAAAAGCAATAACTATTGCTACTCAGATTGAATCAGCTACAGCTGAAGCCAAAATAATGAGCATGGATACAGGAGGCACAATCCAGGCTGTGACTCCTTTGCAAAAAAGTTCACTATCGCTGCAGACAAACAATTACAAGAGGAAAACTAATGGAAAACCACTGAATCTGCAGATTCAAAATACAGTAAAAGCATGCTTTCGCTGTGGATCCCCACAACACCTTGCAAGCTACACAGGATGTCCGGCAAAAGTAGCTCAGTGCAATCATTGCAAAAAGATTGAGCATTTTGCTAAAGCATATTGCAGCAGCCAGTTCAATCAACAGGTGCATGCAGTTACAATACCAGATGTTACTGTGCTGAGTGGACAAAATCACTACTGCACATATTCCAGAACAAATAAAGTGCACTGTAAATGTTTCTGCCACACCCTCAGGCAAATCACACTCTATTCAGCTAATGTTGGACACTGGCTCAGCAGTATATATACTACCTGATTCCATCTATTTGCATTACTTTAAAGATGTGCCTCTTACTGAACCCAAACTTCACTTGGTGTGCTATTTGAAAAACCATATTCCAGTACATGGCTGCCTGCCAGCAAGTTACTTTTGGTGGTTGCTGTGTAACTGCAGAGTTCTACATTGTCCACAAAGGCACTCCTATCCTTGGGAGAGATTTATTGGCTGCTTTAAATCTCAGGGTAGTAAATGGATGAATTGATCTTCCTCAGCAAAGCACTCTTGCAGTACACACACCAGTTTCAGCTGGGACCCAACACCAGGTTGAGGAGAAACTTGGCTGTGCTTATGGGTTTCTGCATAAAGTTAAAATGCAGAATAATATGATGCCTGTATGACAGAAGTTATGGCTCTTAACCATTTTCAGTCAGGGAAGCTGTTTCAGAGGAACTTAGAAAACTTGTGCAAAAGGACATTATTGAGGAGATTGACTTCTCGGAATGGGTTTCACCTATAGTAGTGACACAGAAGAAGGGTGGAGGCATTCACCTTTGTGTGGACTTAAGGGAGCCAAATAAAGCTATTGTGATTGACAGCCATCGTCTTCCTCACATAGAAGAAGTATTTGCAGAACTCCGTGGAGCAAAGATGTTTTCTACTCTTGATTTGCAGAGCGCATACTACCAGGTTATGTTGCATGAAGATAGAGACCTCACAGCCTTTATTACACATGAGGGACTATTTCATTTTAAACGTGTTCCATATGGTCTCGCATCTGCCCCAAGTGCCTTCCAAAGAATGATGTCATTGATTCTGAAGAATCAACATGGAGTTCAGTGCTATCTGGATGATATTATCGTGTTTGGAAATACTTCCGAGGAGCATGACAATAATCTGCAGTCTGTACTAAACTGCATCAACAAAGCAGGCCTCAAGCCCAAATAGGTCCAAATGCAAGTTTAGACAAACTGAACTCTCCTTTCTGGGGCATACAATTTCACAGGATGGACTAAAACCTGATCCAGATCATATCCTGGCAATTTCAAATGCTCCTCCTCCAACAGATTTGCAAACCTTACATTCCTTCTTGGGTCTTACCTCCTGGTATGCAAAATTCATTCCCAGTTATGCTTCTGTCATTGAAACGTTATGAGAATTACTACAGAGAAGTTCAACCTTAGTGTGGACAACGGATGCACAAGCTAGTTTCAAAACTGTGAAAGACTTGATTGTACATAGTCCAGTACTTGCACTATTCACTCCTGCATTGCCCACAATTGTAACTACTGATGCTTCTGATTATGGACTTGAGGCTGTCCTCACACAACTTCATGAGGACCATACAGAGAGGACTGTTGCATTTGCTTCAAGGACACTAAGTAATGCTGAGAGGAAATATTCTACAGTCGAAAAAGAAGCACTTGCTTGTGTCTGGAATACTGAAAAATGGAGAACTTATCTGTGGGGTTGCACGTTCAAGTTGCGCACAGACCACAGGCCTTTGATGATGTTGCTCACCACAAAAGGACTGGGAAGAGCAGGATATCGTATTGCTAGATGGTCTGCAAGATTACTCTCTTTCAATTATGAACTGGAATAATCTTTGCCTTCACCAGATCGTCTACTGGAGGATGAGGATGTAGTAGTTGCGCTTATTAAAAGCACTCTCACTGCAGTTACAAAAGAACAATTTCAAGCTGCTTGTTCAGCATGTCCAATTCAACAAAAACTACTGGAATTTCTGACAAAGAGATGGCCCAGTAACCCTAAAAACCTTGACCCAGTTTTGCTGCCTTATTTTAGAGTTCAGGATGAACTTTCTTTGCTTGATGGCTGTGTGCTACGAGGTATGCACTGGCTACTTGTGCCAGAAGAATTACAGTCAAAACTCATAAACCTGGCACACGATACTCATCAAGGAATTGTCAGAACCAAACAACTACGGAATCTGTATTGGTGGCCAGGGATGGACTCTCAAACTGAAGCATTCAAAATCCTGTGTCACTTGCCAAATGCATGATAAGACAGCAGTGACATGTACCCCTCTATTACAGCCTGTTCCTCTTCCTGAATCTGCATGGGAAAAAGTGGCGATTGACATTGTAGGACCCTTTGATACTGCTCCAAGTGACTCCTTTATGCCATCACTTTTATAGACAATTTCAGTAAATGGCCTGAGGTAACGTTTACATCGCAAATCTCTTCTGCTACAGTAATTAAGTTCCTCTCTTCAGTTTTTAGCAGGGAAGGTAACCCCAAAGAACTGGTTTCATATAATGGTAGTCAATTTACTTCCCCTGGAGTCTGAAACTTTTCTAGCAGAGAGGAACATTTTACACAGAAGGTCATCCCTCTATTACCCTCAAGCCAATAGGGAAATCAAATGGTTTAACAGAAGTTTAAAAGAGAGTTTGCAAATGGCTAAACTGGAAGGGCGATTGTGGATAACCTTCACTACTGATTTCTTGCAAGCATACCAGGCTACATGACATGCCACAATGCAAAGGTCACCCGCAGAGTTACTGCATGGGAAACAGATGAATACTAAACTGAACATTGCTGGATTGTTAAAGGCATGACCTGATGCCCCAGCTGAGGATGATGTGAGAAAAACAGTTGAACAGAACCAAGCAGGCTTTCACAGACAAGCGGCAGGGTGCTAAGGAACCAAAGTTTGAGTGTGATTCCTTCTTTAGAATATGAAAACCTGGAATTTTATGCAAAGGGGATCATAAATTCACAGCTCCTCTTAAAATCCTAGAGAAGAAGGGATCTTACACCTATTCACTTTCTGATGGGCGGGTAAGGAATGCTTCTTATCTTGCACCTGCCTATGCACCAAGAGGGGATTATGCCAACACCCAGTCTGCATTGGATGACTTCACCATAGTATCAACACAACAAGACATTGCACTGGAACCAGGGCTTGAAAGACGGCCTGTCAGACCCAGATGACCACCTGTCTGGACTAGAGACTATGTAATGTAGTATCTATAGTGTTTTCAGTGTAATATTTCTGCCAACAGTATAGTGTCTTGTTTCATATTTGTTCCTGTGGTTAGAACAACAGTGTTTATTTTAATTGGGAGATTTTCTTAGGAGAGGAGGGAATGTGGTGTTTAGATGCTGCTTGTAATTATTAGAACTGGGAGCACTGGCTGTTGGGAGTCTGAAAGGACAGGAAACAGGAAGGAGGGGGGGAAGTTGAGGAGGCGGAGTGAGAGCTACCGAGGGTGCAGCAGCAGCTTGGTAAAGAGGCTTCCACTTTAAAAATAAAGTCCTGTTGAAGTTTGTTAGTACCTTGCCTGGTTGCTACAACATAAATTTAAACTCCTCTTTAGGTAAACTTGGGGGTTAATCAGAAGATCTTATTTTTTCCCCAAGATATTCAGCCTTATTGTATGTTTAGTGATCATTTTCATATCTATATTTAGTACCTATTTTTCTATTTATGGAAGGTGGCTACTTCTGGTTGATTTATCAGTATGTGTTAATCATAGCCTCTACATGTGTTTCTTTGACTATGTAAGATCACTTTGGCTCTCTAAAATACTGTAGATTTAAGTGTGCCTCCCTTATCTTTTGAATAAATCCATAAATCAGTGCTGACCTTGATGCAGGCAGTGTTATTGTTAGAAGCAGAGTACATTCCGTTTCTATTAGTCTCTTCATTTTACCTGTGACAACAAAATGGTTTGTGGACAATTCAGGACATAGCCATTTACTGCTACAGTAACACAGCATGCTGCTAGACTCCTTTGAATATCCTTAACAATGGGATTTACTGGCCACCAGGAGGCATGCACAATGCATCCACTGGAGAGCTGTAGCAGTGGGCATGCAGCGAGGAACTGTTAGAGGCATTGCCTGGGAAGTGAATTGCACAGTGTCTCCTTGAGCCATCTACATTGCCTCTGGCCAGCATCTTAATAGTCCTTTTTGAGGCCATAGTTACCAATGGATAGTACCTGAATAATTGGTTTAGAAAATCTTGCTGTACTGAGAATTCATATTTGCCTCTGTTGCCTACCTAGTCTTGAAAATAAAACCACACGTTGTTCTATCCAAAACTCGGATGTCAGGAAGAGATGCTATCTTGGCTGGATATACATCTACATATCTTCAGTGTTGTCACTTTTCAACTACGGTGGAGTCTGCAATACATTAAGGAGTCATGAAACTACTTCAGCAGGGTTTCCAAGGCAGCAGGTGATGGCACATTCATGGCAGGTCTAGGGCTTGAAATGCTGCAGCGGTGTATCTCCGCCCCCTCCCTGCCCCTATTCCAACTCCTTCCCCAAATCCCTGCCCCGGCCCCACCTCTTCCCCGCCTCCTCCCCTGAGTGTGCCACATTCCCACTCCTCCCCCCTCACTCCTGGAGCATGCAAATAGCTGTTTGGCAGCAGCCGAGTGAGAAACACTGGGAGGTAGGCAGAGGAGCGGCACGCTCAGTGAGGGAGGAGGGGATCTTGGCTGCCGGTGAGTGCACACCCACTAATTTTTCCCCATGGGTGCTCCAGCCCTGGAGCACCCACGGAGTCAGCGCCTATGCCACTGATGGGTGTGGATTTTTCACATCCCTGAACAAAATAGTTATACTGATGTAAGTCTGTAATGTAGACCTGGTTTCAGTTCATCCATTTGGCAGCCTTATTTTTCAGTAGAATTAATGTTGACATCAGCAGATCTGAATATTGGCTATCTTGTGAACACACACTTCTGAAATCTCTCCAGTTGGAGGTGCTGGCAGATATTGCCTGGGAATCAGGTCTTGTGAAAATGTGTGGTGCCTGACAGACTGCTAGGGGGCAGCAGCCAGGTCATTGACTGGACATTTGGATGGTTTCCCCCCCTCACTATTATTTTTAGTGAATTTAGAGTTCATGAAAGTCTGTCAGCTTAGCCCCTTCTATCCCATTTACCCACAAAACAGATAAAACTGCAGAAGTTATCTCATTTCACCCAGCCATTGCACTTCAAGCCTGGCCTGGATGGAGCAGCTCTAGTTACAAGAGTTGAGACAAGGTCCAAGAGTCTTTATTTGTCTCTTGCTTATAAAGGCGTAAGTTAGAAGTATATTTACTGAAGTCAATGGGCCTAGGAGTGCCCCAAGGGTTGGTCCTGTGGCCGGTTTTGTTCAATATCTTCATTAATGATCTGGAGCATGGCGTGAAGTGCACCCTCAGTAAGTTTGCAGATGACACTAAACTGGGAGGAGAGGTAGATACGCTGGAGGGTAGGGATAGGATACAGAGGGACCTAGACAAATAAGAGGATTGGACCAAAAGAAATCTGATGGGGTTCAACAAGGACAAGTGCAGAGTCCTGCACTTAGGACGGAAGAATCCCATGCACCACTACAGACAAGGGACCAAATGGCTGGGCAACAGTTCTGCAGAAAAGGACCTAGGGGTTACAGTGGACGAGAAGCTGAATGCGAGTCAACAGTGTGCCCTTGTTGCCAAGAAGGCTAATGGCATTTTAGGCTGTATAAGTAAGGGCATTGCCAGCAGACAGAGGGACGTGATCATTCCCCTTTATTCAGCATTGGTGAGGCCTCATCCCTGAGTACTGTGTCCAGTTTTGAGCCCCACACTACAAGAAGTATGTTGAAAAATTGGAAAGAGTCCAGCAGAGGGGAACAAAAATGATTAGGGGACTGGAACACATGATTTATGAGGAGAGGCTGAGGGAACTGGGATTGTTTAGCCTGCAGAAGAGAAGAATGAGGGGGGATTTGATAGCTGCTTTCAACTACCTGAAAGGGGGTTCCAAAGAGGATGGATCTAGACTGTTCTCAGTGGTAGCAAATGACAGAACAAGGAGTAACAGTCTCAAGTTGCAGTGGGGGAGGTTTAGGTTGGATATTAGGAAAAACTTTTTCACTAGGAGGGTGGTGAAGCACTGGAATGGGTTACCTAGGGAGGTGGTGGAATCTTCTTCCTTAAAGGTTTTTAAGGTCAGGCTTGACAAAGCCCTGGGTGGGATGATTTAATTGGGGATTGGTCCTGCTTTGAGCAGGGGGTTGCACTAGATGACCTCCTGAGGTCCCTTCCAACCCTGATATTCTATGAGTCTATGAGTTCTCCTCTCATGCTGGTATAAACCAGGAATACCTCAGCTGGAATTAATGGGGTTATACCAGCTTGACAGCTGTGTAACACACTGGTGCCAGTTCTCATGATTTTCATTGCAAGTCTCCCAATATTTGTTTAAAGAGCCATCTCCTGGAATCATGTATTTACATGAGAATCTCCACTTTCATTTGTGAACCCCCCCACCCCAAAAAACCCCCCAAGCTTCTTGCCCTTGTGGTTGTAGAAAAAAAGCTTGAAACCATGAACCAAGCATATTTTGAAAGGTCAGAAACTAGAGCTGGATGAAATTTATTGGTCAAATAGTAAATTACCCCATGCCCCACCCCCCTCAGAAAATGAAGTTTTGGGATGACTGAAACTATTCAGAAATTTGAGGCAAATTTGGCAAGTGGTTTCAGCCGAATAAAAAATGAAAAAGTTTGAAAAAGTTAAAATGGTTCCATTTGACACTTGAAATGAAAGTTTTACATTTCATTTTGAAATGATGTAATGCTTCAAAATATATAGCTAGCTAGTTAATTTTTTTTAAAAATAAAAAAGGTAAAAAATACCCTAAAACAAAATGAAAGAAAAATTTTTTAAATCAAACAAAACATTTTGACCCAAAATGATTTTTTAAAAAAAATTTGGGTAAGAAACCAAAAAAATTACAATTTTGAATTATTTTTGGATGTTTTGGCTCTGCCACCAAACTGAAAAATCAATTACTCCCTCAGCTCTGTCAAAAACCCAAAGACAAATAAACCCTACCAAATTTATATTTGAAGTCTCATGATTTTAAAAGCAATCTCATGATTTTGAGGCCTGACTCATGATGTTAGAATGGATGGGGTTAGCAGTCCTGATAAGTGCCTTGGCTACATGGAGTTTTACTTGATTCTCACTGATACAAGTGAGCAGAGAATCAGGCCTTCATGACCATTCCACATGTAATGGGAAAGTCCACGTCACTTGGGATCTACATATCCTGTTGCTTAAGCATCGTCAGGAACTGTCTGACTGCTGGAGCTACCGGGAAATGGAGCCACCGACCGGACAGTGACTGATACACCCACAACTTCAACTTTTTATAAACAATGCAAGTAAAAAACAAATCCCCCCAAAACAAACCTTTCCCCATAAGCTGGGTCTTAGGTCAGTACATTTTAAACCCATTCTACAGCTATTCTACCAATATTGCAGCCCATGCAATAGAACAGTAAGTGTATTTATTATGATATTCAGTTGCTTTCTAAATATTGGTTCCAAATTTAACGATTGTGGATATTGGCAGTCTTTGTCCAAGAGATCTCTTTTTATTCATTCCATCCTTTTTGTTTGTCTTTAATAAAATATAAAAAAGCCACCATAGTTTTCAGATAACCTATATAGACATAATTTCAGCATAGTGTCTGCCAGTTAAAAATGGACAACAGACTACTTGGAATGTGAAAAATCATTTTGTTGATTATAAACGAGTGAGAAATTGATTTGCATTTTTCTAAGGTTGCTGCTTTTTTTTTGTGTGTTAGACATATACATTTAGCAGGGGCTTCTGAAGGGAGAGATGCCAATAAATTATCTGAGAGATGGTGATTAATAAAAAAAACAAACAAAATCCCTCAAAGATTCTTAGATGCAAGGCAAGGAGGAAATTGTCTTTGAGAAATGGCAACAGAAAGCAGCTTAAGTTTTAAGAGGTTTTAAAGATCACAATTAAAACAAGGAGCATAAGCTGACTTAAAGAGAGCTAAGTGCATTCATAATGGGATGAGACCCAGAGTACACCCTTTCTTCTTGTTTGGGTAACTCTTAAAAACTGACATCATGTCCATGAGAAACAAGTTTATAATCCACCAGATAAATAAACCCCATAAATCATCACTTCTTGAATGCTCCTTGCAGGCTGTCTTCTTTGTCCGTCTGAGGTTGATTCTGCAAACCCTTAAGCAGGTGCACAAGTTTACTTATATGAGGAGTGCCCCTGACCTATTTGTGTAAATAAAGTCACTCATATGTATAAGTGCTTGTGAAGAGCCAGCTATTCTGGCTGACACAGGAACTGAACTGAGGGCCTGCAGAGATAAAAACCTGAGCCGCTATAACTTGAACTAAGGACCAATGACTCTTCAGCTAGGGCTGTAACAGAAGCTGATGCACGGAGTTTCAGGCATAGAGGGCAACCTGTAACATATATGTACTAGTAGGTTACATTTGCCCTAAAACCCCAACCCTGTAATCTGACTGAAGTGAACTAGGTTCTGCATGAGTGCAGGGACACAGTCATACAGATCAAATTGCAGGACTGGATCCTAGACTCTGATCCTGCAAACATTTAGAGCTTGTCTACACAGGAAAATTTACTGGCATAGTTATACAGCAATAAACTATCCCATTATAGGTATTGTGGCAAATTGCCAGTATGATTATGATGGGTCCCACACTTCCTCTTCTTGGCGGGGGGAGGAGAGGATTCAGGGCACAATTTCCTGCCCCTGAACTAGGGTATATACTGTCCCACTAGTAACCCAGAGAAGCGGAGTGGAGAGGGAGGGACCCAGGACATCCCCCTACTCCGGGTTCCAGCCCAGGGGCCCTAGGGATAGCAGCAAACCACTTTAACTCATGCTTCCTTCCCCTGGGCTACTTCTCTCTCCTGCTCGTCAGCTTGTGGGGCTTCCTGCCGTCTCTCTCTGCACAAGCCAGGGATCTCTTTACCTAGGGTCTTGGTCTTCTAGTCAGCCATGGCTCTGCTTCAACTCCTTCAAACTGCTCTCTGCTCCAACTCCTTCCCCTGGCTGATTGAAGCAGGGGGGTTTTAGCAGGTGACTAGCTTCAGGTGCTCTAATTGGCTTCAGGTGTTTTTAATTAATCTATAGAAACCTTTCTTCCCTCTACAGGGAATAAGGCTTCTCCTCATCCTGGGACTTACATATCTCTCCTATATCACTCTCCTGCTGCCTTCTGGCCATGCTGTATCACAGTATGCAGAATAACTCCCTGTGTAGACACTGTTTTTCTGGAATAAATTACTCCACTTCCAAAGTGGAGTCACATGCATAATTTTGCTCGTATGAGTGGTCCTATTTATGTGAATAGGGCTAGTCACTGGAGTAAAGTTATGCATGTGCTTAAGCTTTTGAAGAATCAGGACCTTAAACTGTTAATTCTTCAGGGTAGGGATTGTCTTTTGGGTATTGTACTGTTGGTGCTAACCAATAGGAGGATAAGAGAAGGGAAAACAATAATTCACCAAATTTCTTTGACAAATTTCCTAACATTTCTAGGGAAAAAATATATTTGTAATTATTTTGTCCAGCTATCAAGCTTGGCTGATAATTTGAATCTATTTGCAGATATTTTATGATGAATTTTACAATATTTTTCTACGTTATTTGACAGATCTCTCTTTTAATTATTGGTCCAAGTCCACGAAGGACATGGATGCCCTCACTGGATAGTGTTGAACATTCCAACCTTTTGTCTGTCCAGAATTGCCCAGGACAGAGCTGTGTAAGAAAATTGTGCCTTGTTTTTTCACCAGCCAATAATGCTAGTGCCTCGGTGAACAAACTATGTTTGAGGCTGCGGCTGAGTGAATGACTGTTCATTGCAATGATTTATAATCTGTTACTCTCTCTCTCTCTCTCTCTCTCTCTGTGCGTTCTAGTTAATGAAGAGAACCTAAGCAGGTTCAGAAGTCCCATTCACGTAAACACTTCAAATTCAGATGCTTCTCAATACTGCTGTCATACTCACAACTGGGCAGGAAATTACGTAAGACCAAGCTTTCATGCAAAAACCTTCTAGTGCTTCTTCCACTGATGCTAATCATACCAGCTCAGCCTTTTCCTGTCATCCTACAGAAAATAATAATTGGGTTTGATGGTGAAATTTTGATATGTTTGTTATCACGTTCATCGCTCCCCGGTCCCAACTTCTTAGATTCTCCTTCGACTTGATCCAGCTCCCATTGACTTTAATGGAAGTCAAGCCTCTCATAATTGTAGATGCTTGAGGGAGAACGGTGTCCAGATTATTTTACCTTTTTCACACCTGAAGAAGATTAATTTCCTTTGATATCTTTGCTCATATGAAGAAAAATGCCAGTGGTGGTGGGGATGGCATATGTAATATACATTGTTGATATCAGATATCATCAGTAAATAGAGGCAGGTCTAAGTCCTAATGTTCAGATCTGGATCCAGACTTTCCACATGCTCTGGAGAATACTCAGATCCAAGATAGCCTTTCCTATAATGAACAGGAGAATCCAAGCAGTGTGAATGCTCTGAGCACATTTTGTATGTCTGTCAAGCACATGACTTGAAGTGGTGTTTTACCCATGAAAGCTTATGCTCAAATAAATCTGTTAGTCTTTAAGGTGCCACCAGACTCCTTGTTGTTTGTCTAACAATATCGCTGTTACATAACATAGTAGTCAAATGGTAACATTGGTATGTCAAAACATTTCATGAGTCTATGAGATAACACTAAGTTGACCATGGCCAGATCTAGAGGTTTTCCTGCTCTAGGCAAATCAGAAAATGCCTTTCCCTCTATTCAACAGGATTTTGGGGGGAAGTTGAGGATATACTCCTGGGGAGTGAAAGGAGCTTCTCTGTTGCTTTGACTTGCAGGCTGAGTTAATGTGTTATCTGTATGGTATGTCTGGACAGTAATCATTGTTTTATTGTTAGTTTAATTAATTGTCACGGAGCTGTGCATATGGACCTCACTGAAATAAAACCAGTTATGGAATGTTTTGTTACCCTATTCTGCCTACATTGGTTTCAACAGCAGTTGCTGGATGCTCTGCACTTTTGAAAATAATGCTGTCTCTTTAAGTACCTCAATATGGAGTTAAAGCTTCTAATGTTAAGCACACATTTCTGAAAATCTTGGCCAAAATGAAGACAGATGCTACCCCTATAAGCGTATAAGAAAAGGATAAAATGGAACACACAGAGGAAGAGGATTGGCAGATTTTATATTTATGTTTAGTGTGGTTCACTTCTTGTTGGTGCCATGGAAGAAGTGGTCATTGGGAGCTACTTGATTGCAGGGATGATGGTGGCTTGGCAAACTGGAAGGAGACTGTGTCTTATTAGTTAAATTGTATACACAGGAAAAATGCTTAGTTCAACAATCATTATTATGGTAATGCTCGAAAGCTTCAACCAAAAGGGGGCCAATTGCACTGGGCAGACAGATGGCTACACAGTCCCTGTCCTGGAGACAAGCAATTATGTTAAGTCTAAAACCTAGCTGAGCATGTGTTTCTCTGGTGCAGAGAAATGTCAGAGAAGATACCTAGAAAAGCAGTAACTCTACAACAAATAAAGACTTTCCATGGACGACGGTTTAAAATAGAATGAGTATTAATGGAAAAAGATGAGATCATGATTTTTATGTGTTGTCGTTTGCTAGCTTGTTCTACACGTTAGCATGTCAAGTTAACGTATGGGATTTTTTAAAAGGTTTCTGCTAAGGCTAAAGGGATGGTCTTCTGATGATCCATGAGTGGGATGCCTGCTCTGATAGAAGAGAAGTGCTACATCTTTTCATCTAGGAGATGGGTTATGTTCCTGTCTCTGCTAACGATGTGCCTTTGCAACAGTCATCTAACGTCTCACATCTGTTTCCCCAGCTTTAAAACGGGGGTAATGATACTTAACTACCTTTATAAAGTGCTTTGAGATCTACGGATGAAAAGTGCTATATAGCTGCTAAGTATTATTGGTAAACGATCATCAGCTTTTTCCTAGGTAGGGATGGATAAACCAGGTTGGACTGGATCACATCTCAACACTTTCCTCAAACCAACCTGAACGTGCATTTTCTTTTATGTTTGAATATACTCACCCTACTGTCTGTTACTATCTATGGTACTTACGTTGGCCCCATGACTGTTGCATCTGAGCACCTCACAAGCTACCCCTCTGAGGTAGGGCAGTACAATTATGCTCATGTTACGAATAGTGAACTGAGGCACAGAGAGGTTAAGTGATTTGCTCAAGGTCACACACGTGGTGGATCAGGAAATTAAATCCAAATCTCCTGAGTCCCAGTTTATCACCCTTACCCATAAACTCTCTCTGAGTGACTTAACGCCCTCCCTTTCAGTGACCTCAACAGCCATCTCCCTGGATTCTTGCTTCTCGTCTATGTGCCCTGCATTTGCTTATCTGAAGTGGACCTCCCAAACCTTTTGACGCTTTTCTGTGACTGTTTCTAATACCTACAAAAAGAGTAGTTAAGAAGTAAATCCGTCTTTTACAAGTGAATGGAAAAAGGAGCAAGTCACATTAAGTACCCCAAAGTATGGCAGTTATAATAGCTCAGTTGGAAAAAAAGGGTAAACTGGGAGGCATTAATATATTTTATTGGGAAAACTTTACAAAAGTAGTTCAGGCAAGCCTTTGATAGCTATACTAGTCCCTGCAGGCTGACTAAGAGAGTATCTACATCATCATAAATTGCATGGTATTAATTTCCATCTAGTCCCATAACATATGTAATTTGTAATCCACCTCATCTTGTTACTGTCACCCAAAAATCAGAGAGCCAAAGCCTGGAAGCTGGAACAAAGCCTAAGCAAAAGGGCTGTGCTCCAAAGAAACTGTTCTGAAGTAGAGTGGGGCTAAGGGAAGGAAACCTTGGAGCATGTGCTTCGGCGTCTGTTGAGTCAATACCTGGATATGTGCGGGGGGCAGGGGGAAAAGGGGAGAGTAGAGTACTTCCTCTCTAATGTGGGGTGTTGCTCTTGGGTATGTACACAGTTGCGGAGTGCCCCCCCTTGGTGATGCAATAGGGAAAGCCACCTCTGCAGAACAATCAGAGAGCAAAGGAGGTCTCCTCAGCAAACATGCAAGGTAATCTGGAGTTCCCCTGCATAGATTGTCCACTGCCTAGCCCTCTACTGCCACAGAAACCCAGCATTTCTGCTGTGCTTGGGTGTTGTGTGGGTGCAGGAGCCTGCTCATCATTTGGCCCTGTCAAGGTTCCTCCCCCACTCTGAACTCTAGGGTACAGATGTGGGGACCTGCATGAAAACCTCCTAAGCTTACTTTTACCAGCTTAGGTTAAAACTTCCCCAAGGTACAAATTAATTTTATCTTTTGTCCTTGGAATAACCACTGCCACCACCAAACTCTAACTGGGTTTACTGGGAAACGTAGTTTGGACATGTCTTTCCCCCCAAAATCCTCCCAATCCTTGCACCCCACTTCCTGGGAAAGGTTTGGTAAAAATCCTCACCAATTTGCATAGGTGACCACAGACCCAAACCCTTGGATCTGAGAACAATGAAAAAGCATTCAGTTTTCTTACAAGAAGACTTTTAATAGAAGTAAATAGGAGTAAAGAAATCCCCCCTGTAAAATCAGGATGGTAGGTACCTTACAGGGTAATTAGATTCAAAACATAGAGAATCCCTCTAGGCAAAACCTTAAGTTACAAAAAAGACACACAGACAGAAATAGTCATTCTATTCAGCACAATTCTTTTCTCAGCCATTTAAAGAAATCATAATCTAACACATACCTAGCTAGATTACTTACTAAAAGTTCTAAGACTCCATTCCTGGTCTATCCCCAACAAAGACAGAATATAGACAGACACACCGACCCTTTGTTTCTCTCCCTCCTCCCAGCTTTTGAAAGTATCTTGTCTCTCATTGGTCATTTTGGTCAGGTGCCAGCGAGGTTACCTTTAGCTTCTAAACCCTTTACAGGTGAGAGGATTTTTCTTCTGGCCAGGAGGGATTTTAAAGGGGTTTACCCTTCCCTTTATATTTATGACAGGCCCATAGTGCTAATCATGAAATAGAGGGGGGAAATGACATAGGAGGGTTCCCTCCTGCAAGTCCTTACTCATGTGAGTAGTCTTTAGTCATGTGAGTAGCCCTATGACTCTTTTGGGATGAGCTGCACAAATGGGGTTATAGGATCAGGCCCCGTCCCCATTTTCCATCCAAAGGAAGCAAAGACATCAGGTTTTGTTGCGCTGTAGCTCCATGTGGCACAGTTCTACTTTCTGCCTGAGAACGAGCCTGGGGAGCTTTCACAGCTCCATCTCATGGGACCGTTATGTTTGACGTGAAAGAGCTGGAACCACAACTATATTCACATTTTCTAACCTGGCAAAGATTCCACAGTGTTTTCTATTTAAAGTTGTGACAGGGTGTACCAGGCCTTCAGGACCCCCTGCTGGAGGCCCCGCTGCTCTGCTGCCCCCAACCGCAGGAAATGGTTCTCAAATTGGAGAAGATGAGCAAGTATCAGAACTCTGGGCTTGCCCCGTGTGGCATCCCAGGAGCAGCTATTTTGGAAACCAGTGAGATCTGATCCTCCAGCACCTAGAAGGGCTGGGGACCAGCAACAGACCACCAAAGCCGAGCAGGCTGAAATAAAAGTAGCTTCCTGCTATTAACAAGTCAGTTCCTTGCTGGAGGCAGAGGAGTGACAAAGAGATGCTCCCTGGGCTCCAGCCAAAGCAAGTAGGCCCAGGCATAGGCCCACTGCAGGCTATAATCAGTGGCAGGAGTTCAGAGGGAACCCTGCTGACCCAGTCCCAGAGAGGGAATTTAGCCCAGAAGGGTAAGAAATGGTTTTGTATATAATTGGTCGTGAAGGGCAAGGAACTTCTATTTTGAATTTGCGATGCCCTGGAAGGGGTTTTGGACTGTCTGATCTGGCCAGAGGTAGGGTTGCCAGGTGTTTGGTTTTCGACCGACTGGTCGAAAAGGGACCCTGGCAGCTCTGGTCAGCACTGTTGACCAGGCTGTTAAAAGTCCGGTTGGTGCAGGGCTGGCAGGTTCCTTACCCAGCTCCTGAGCACCAGCTCCGCACTCCCATTGGCCATGGTGCCTGTGTCTGGGGGGCAGTGCACAGAGCTGCCTGGCCACGCCTCCGCCTAGGAGCCAGAGACATGCCAGCTGCATCTCAGGAGCCACCTGAGGTAAGTGCCACCTGGAGCCCGAATCCCCTCCCACACCCCAACCCCCTGTCCCAGCTCAGAGCCCCATCCCACATTCCAAATCCCTCAGCCCTAGCCTGGAGCCCTCTCCTGCACCCCAATGCCCTCATCCTCGGCCCCACCCCAGAGCCCACACCACCAGCTGGAGCCCTCCCTTTCCCACACCACAACCCCCAGCCCCAGCCCGGAGCCTCCTCCTGCACCCCGAACCCTTCATTTCTGGCCCCAGCCTGGAGCCCACACTCTAAAGCCAGAGCCTGTCCCCCTCCCACACCCCAATCCCCTGTCTCAGCCTGGAGCCTCCACCCACACTCCAAACCCCTTGGCCCCACCCCTCACCCTGGAGCCCTCTCCTTCACCCCAAACCCCTCATCCCCAGCCCCACCTCAGAGCATGCATCCCCAGTCGGTGCCCTCACCCTCTCCTGCACCCCGGCCCCGTACCCGGTGAAAATGAGTTAGTGAGTGAGGATGGGGGAAAACGAATGACAGAGGGAGGGGGGATGGAGTGAGTGGGGGCGGGACCTTGGAGAAGGGGTGGGAAAAGGGCAGGGCGTTGGGGCAGGGCAGACAGCAGGGTGAGGGTGTTCGGTTTTGTGCGATTTGAAAGTTGGCAACCCTAGCCGGAGGGCTGAGCCACATAAGGTCTGCAGAAGCTGGCTGACAGTCTTCAGGAGATGCTGGAAGCTGGAAACAGTCAGCGCCCTGCCCAGACCCAAAGAGGTGCTCATAGAGGTAAGTGCAACGCATCACAAAAGTCTATTTTTTAGAAGATGTTTGTTTTCCAAAGTTGCAAATTGATATTAATCAGGTTAACTGGGGTCCTGTTCAATTAGTATTTGCTGTGGATGTTACATGCTTTTCTAAAACTTGTAATAATATTGCAAAGTACTAGTGAAATCAGGTTGCAAGGCAACGATTTCCTTGGTTTGTCTCTTCATTAAAATGCAGAAGAGAAATAACCTCTGCCTTAACTAAGAAGTCTGGATTGCTGTCTGGTTGGGCTTTGTTTAAATCTGGAAGTAATTTGTATACAACTACAACTTGATTTGATTAGCAATATATATATTTTAATTGCTGTAGAAAATATTTGAAAATGCAGGAGGGCATGCTGGGACCAAATCCAAACTTGGTGTAAGGGGGCACGACGCCACTCAGCCTGATCGTGATCCCAGGTCAGTACAGCATAAGTTATCACTATTGATTTGTTAAGTACTGGCAAGTGTTCAGTGCTGTACCAAACACAGATATTAAGAAAGTCCTTTCCTTGCACAATCTAGAAGACAGTGTGTCCCCACTGTATTGACTTCAGTGGAATTCTGCACATGGAACACTTGCAGGATTGGGTCCTCAGTTCCTCATTCCTTTTGAGGAGCTATTGCAGCATTTTCAATAAGGTCTTTGGTTGGTGAGGGGGCCCACACAGTTACCATTACATATCCAGTAGAGGACAGTTCTCCAAAAGAATGTAGGGCAAGTTTTTTTTCAAGTGCTCAGCACTCACAGTCAAGGCCATATTTTCAAAACTACCCAGCAGCTCCCATTTTACTACAGATGGCCAGCTTTTTCTAAGCAGCTTGTCATGGGCCGGATACTCCAGGTTATTATTCTTATCCCCACTTTCCTTTTTAGAAGATGAGAACTGAAGCACAGCAGAGCTGAGTGACTTGACTAAGATCACAGAATAGAGCCCAGTCAAGTACTTCACTTACTATTGAAAGCTTAAAGATGAAAGGAATATCTTTGGAAGTAAGTATGGAAAATGAGCACGTATCCAAGGACTAGCCTTAAAAAAGGCATACATCAGACCGCTGTTGCAATTGAATAATACTTTCCACCATTATACAACAAAAATATGCAAAAAGAAAAGGAGTACTTGTGGCACCTTAGAGACTAACCAATTTATTTGAGCATGAGCTTTCGTGAGCTACAGCTCACTTCAAGTGAGCTGTAGCTCACGAAAGCTCATGCTCAAATAAATTGGTTAGTCTCTAAGGTGCCACAAGTACTCCTTTTCTTTTTGCGAATACAGACTAACAAGGCTGTTCCTCTGAAACCTAACAAAAATATGGGAAGCTCTACATTTCAAAGGCTCTAGAAAACAGATAGGCTCACTTTACTTGGCATAAGCAATGGAACAACTCTAATGGTAGATGAAGTCAAGGGAATGAGGAGGGGGCTGTATAACTTACCAGTAACAACTACCTTTATGAAGGCTATTCGTAGCAGTGGTTCCTTAACACTTGACCATTTCCACGCTACATCCATTTAGACATGTCCTCCTCCATTTACAATTGCCAGTAAAAATCCAGTAGTTCTTGCCAGAAAGATAGGCAGTTTGGATGAAAGAAAAGGAGTACTTGTGGCACCTTAGAGACTAACCAATTTATTTGAGCATGAGCTTTCGTGAGCTACAGCTCACTTCATCAGATGTTTACCGTGGAAACTGCAGCAGACTTTATATACACACAGAAATCATGAAACAATACCTCCTCCCACCCCACTGTCCTGCTGGTAATAGCTTATCTAAAGTGATCAACAGGTGGGCCATTTCCAGCACAAATCCAGGTTTTCTCACCCTCCACCCCCCCACACAAATTCACTCTCCTGCTGGTGCTAGCCCATCCAAAGTGACAACTCTTTACATAATCAAGTCGGGCTATTTCCTGCATAGATCAAGGTTTTCTCACATCCCCCCCACCCCCATACACACACAAACTCACTCTCCTGCTGGTAATAGCTCATCTAAACTGACCACTCTCCAGGTTTAAATCCAAGTTAAACCAGAACATCTGGGGGGGGGGTAGGAAAAAACAAGAGGAAACAGGCTACCTTGCATAATGACTTAGCCACTCCCAGTCTCTATTTAAGCCTAAATTAATAGTATCCAATTTGCAAATGAATTCCAATTCAGCAGTTTCTCGCTGGAGTCTGGATTTGAAGTTTTTTTGTTTTAAGATAGCGACCTTCATGTCTGTGATTGCGTGACCAGAGAGATTGAAGTGTTCTCCGACTGGTTTATGAATGTTATAATTCTTGACATCTGATTTGTGTCCATTTATTCTTTTACGTAGAGACTGTCCAGTTTGACCAATGTACATGGCAGAGGGGCATTGCTGGCACATGATGGCATATATCACATTGGTGGATGTGCAGGTGAACGAGCCTCTGATAGTGTGGCTGATGTTATTAGGCCCTGTGATGGTGTCCCCTGAATAGATATGTGGGCACAATTGGCAACGGGCTTTGTTGCAAGGATAAGTTCCTGGGTTAGTGGTTCTGTTGTGTGGTATGTGGTTGTTGGTGAGTATTTGCTTCAGGTTGCGGGGCTGTCTGTAGGCAAGGACTGGCCTGTCTCCCAAGACTTGTGAGAGTGTTGGGTCATCCTTTAGGATAGGTTGTAGATCCTTAATAATGCGTTGGAGGGGTTTTAGTTGGGGGCTGAAGGTGACCGCTAGTGGCGTTCTGTTATTTTCTTTGTTAGGCCTGTCCTGTAGTAGGTAACTTCTGGGAACTCTTCTGGCTCTATCAATCTGTTTCTTCACTTCTGCAGGTGGGTATTGTAGTTGTAAGAAAGCTTGACAGAGATCTTGTAGGTGTTTGTCTCTGTCTGAGGGGTTGGAGCAAATGCGGTTGTATCGCAGAGCTTGGCTGTAGACGATGGATCGTGTGGTGTGGTCAGGGTGAAAGCTGGAGGCATGCAGGTAGGAATAGCGGTCAGTAGGTTTCCGGTATAGGGTGGTGTTTATGTGGCCATTGTTTATTAGCACTGTAGTGTCCAGGAAGTGGATCTCTTGTGTGGACTGGACCAGGCTGAGGTTGGTGGTGGGATGGAAATTGTTGAAATCATGGTGGAATTCCTCAAGGGCTTTTTTTCCATGGGTCCAGATGATGAAGATGTCATCAATATAGCGCAAGTAGAGTAGGGGCTTTAGGGGACGAGAGCTGAGGAAGCGTTGTTCTAAATCAGCCATAAAAATGTTGGCATACTGTGGGGCCATGCGGGTACCCATAGCAGTGCCGCTGATCTGAAGGTATACATTGTCCCCAAATGTGAAATAGTTATGGGTTACCAAAAGCAACTACAGCATTTGCTCAAGAAACTTCCTGAAAAAGCACAAGATCAAATCCGCACAGACACACCCCTGGAACCCCGACCTGGGATATTCTATCTACTACCCAAGATCCATAAACCTGGAAATCCTGGGCGCCCCATCATCTCAGGCATTGGCACCCTGACAGCAGGATTGTCTGGCTATGTAGACTCCCTCCTCAGGCCCTACGCTACCAGCACTCCCAGCTACCTTCGAGACACCACTGACTTCCTGAGGAAACTTCAATCCATCGGTGATCTTCCTGATAACACCATCCTGGCTACTATGGATGTAGAAGCCCTCTACACCAACATTCCACACAAAGATGGACTACAAGCCGTCAAGAACACTATCCCCGATAATGTCACGGCTAACCTGGTGGCTGAACTTTGTGACTTTGTCCTTACCCATAACTATTTCACATTTGGGGACAATGTATACCTTCAGATCAGCGGCACTGCTATGGGTACCCGCATGGCCCCACAGTATGCCAACATTTTTATGGCTGATTTAGAACAACGCTTCCTCAGCTCTCGTCCCCTAAAGCCCCTACTCTACTTGCGCTATATTGATGACATCTTCATCATCTGGACCCATGGAAAAGAAGCCCTTGAGGAATTCCACCATGATTTCAACAATTTCCATCCCACCACCAACCTCAGCCTGGTCCAGTCCACACAAGAGATCCACTTCCTGGACACTACAGTGCTAATAAACAATGGCCACATAAACACCACCCTATACCGGAAACCTACTGACCGCTATTCCTACCTGCATGCCTCCAGCTTTCACCCTGACCACACCACACGATCCATCGTCTACAGCCAAGCTCTGCGATACAACCGCATTTGCTCCAACCCCTCAGACAGAGACAAACACCTACAAGATCTCTGTCAAGCTTTCTTACAACTACAATACCCACCTGCAGAAGTGAAGAAACAGATTGATAGAGCCAGAAGAGTTCCCAGAAGTTACCTACTACAGGACAGGCCTAACAAAGAAAATAACAGAACGCCACTAGCGGTCACCTTCAGCCCCCAACTAAAACCCCTCCAACGCATTATTAAGGATCTACAACCTATCCTAAAGGATGACCCAACACTCTCACAAGTCTTGGGAGACAGGCCAGTCCTTGCCTACAGACAGCCCCGCAACCTGAAGCAAATACTCACCAACAACCACATACCACACAACAGAACCACTAACCCAGGAACTTATCCTTGCAACAAAGCCCGTTGCCAATTGTGCCCACATATCTATTCAGGGGACACCATCACAGGGCCTAATAACATCAGCCACACTATCAGAGGCTCGTTCACCTGCACATCCACCAATGTGATATATGCCATCATGTGCCAGCAATGCCCCTCTGCCATGTACATTGGTCAAACTGGACAGTCTCTACGTAAAAGAATAAATGGACACAAATCAGATGTCAAGAATTATAACATTCATAAACCAGTCGGAGAACACTTCAATCTCTCTGGTCACGCAATCACAGACATGAAGGTCGCTATCTTAAAACAAAAAAACTTCAAATCCAGACTCCAGCGAGAAACTGCTGAATTGGAATTCATTTGCAAATTGGATACTATTAATTTAGGCTTAAATAGAGACTGGGAGTGGCTAAGTCATTATGCAAGGTAGCCTGTTTCCTCTTGTTTTTTCCTACCCCCCCCCCAGATGTTCTGGTTTAACTTGGATTTAAACCTGGAGAGTGGTCAGTTTAGATGAGCTATTACCAGCAGGAGAGTGAGTTTGTGTGTGTATGGGGGTGGGGGGGATGTGAGAAAACCTTGATCTATGCAGGAAATAGCCCGACTTGATTATGTAAAGAGTTGTCACTTTGGATGGGCTAGCACCAGCAGGAGAGTGAATTTGTGTGGGGGGGTGGAGGGTGAGAAAACCTGGATTTGTGCTGGAAATGGCCCACCTGTTGATCACTTTAGATAAGCTATTACCAGCAGGACAGTGGGGTGGGAGGAGGTATTGTTTCATGATTTCTGTGTGTATATAAAGTCTGCTGCAGTTTCCACGGTAAACATCTGATGAAGTGAGCTGTAGCTCACGAAAGCTCATGCTCAAATAAATTGGTTAGTCTCTAAGGTGCCACAAGTACTCCTTTTCTTTTTGCGAATACAGACTAACACGGCTGTTCCTCTGAAACCTGGCAGTTTGGATGGTGATTCCAAGCTGGCTACTCTTTAAATATGAAATGTCCTCTTGGTTTCTTCTGTAAAATAATACTTCTCGACTTCAGAAGGTGTTATGAGGATAATGTCTTAATGTTGTGAGACGCTCTGATACTATGGTGGTTTATGCTGTGTAATCAGATTGCAACTTCCGAAAGCAATCCTGATGGATCGATGATATAAGTCCCTTCATCCACCCTGACTGAGGGATCATTTTGACCCATACGTTTTGATAGAGACAGCTATGCTAAATCTTTACATAACGGTGAAAAATATTTACTTTTGTTGATACACCTTATATTATCATTAAGGCTGCGATGCTTTGGCAGTCACAGAAGTCACAGATTCCGTGACTTTCTGTGACCTCCATGACTTCTGCAGCGGCTGGTGTGTCCGGCAGTCCCTGGGGCCAGTTGCACTGGCTGCTGCTCGGGAGGCCCCAGGCAGCTGGCTCCAGGGATCACCCAAGCAGCAGTTCTGGGGGCGGCCCCAGGGATCATCTGAGCAGCGGTCCCAGGGGCTGCCCTGAGGCCAGCTGCACCGACTGCTGCTCTGGTGGCCCTGGGCAGTTGGCTCCGGGAACCGCCGGAATAATGGCCAGTATGGCTGAGTCTGGGGAGCGCCCAAACAGTGGTCCTGGAGGTGCCCTGGGGTCTGCCTGAGCAGCAGTGGTCCCGGGGTGACTGGAGCAGCAGCCCCAGGGGCGCCTGGAGGCTGTCCAGATAGTGATCCCCAGGAGCGGGGCCCCAGAAGTAGAGATTTAGTCAGGGGTATTTTTGGTAAAAGTAATGGACAGGTCACGGGCCATGAATTTTTATTTATATTTTTTTATTCAATAAACCTGTTTTTAATGGAATAGATAAAATCTTTGCACATGGAAATATTTCTATTTGTGTGCAGTATTATAGTTTTTTATTTTGTAAATTGGAATTTACACTTTGGGATTGTATGGAGTTAAATGTGCTAATGTTGATAGCATATAATGATCCTAACATGACTAAAGGGAGTATTTATGGGGAAAAGTGTACCTAACCTACCTCAGATATGGACTCTAAAAGCAGGCAACCTTCCCTTATTTGCCTCCTCTAAGGCTAGTTAGGTTTGATATATGAAGGACACATGGAAAATGATAATAAACATCACATTTGAGGCTGATAGCAGGGAACCCTGACTTTTCACTCAATTAAAATATTACATCCCAAGATCGAGTAGCAGAAGTAGTGTGTTTTTAGTTTGGCAGGAAATACATTTGTAGTGCTTAGATTGTTAACATGTGTTATAATTACAGTTATCCCAAAGTGGAGATAAGCTGGACATCCAAATTGCCCACTTGAAACCTGTCTCTTTAAGGATCACTTTCATTTATCTTGCAAAAACTCCTCAGCAATGGGAGTTGGGCAGCGAACTTCATGAGGACCTTGTGTAAATCCCACCCAACATTACTAAATGGTATACAGTGGCAGCCTTCTCACACTTAGCTTAAGTCAGTGTCTATTTCTATGGTTGTGTGTCACTACTCATTGAATTAAGTAGGAACTCTTTGGTGGACAAAATAATGCCTCTGAATTCTCCTAGATATTAATCAAAGCCTATATTTCATTGGTACATATTGGTTACCCAAAGTTGTAATATAAAACTAGATCTAGATCAGATATGAAAAAGTATCATTTTATAGGAAAATCTAAAAAAGAATATTTAAGACTGATCACTGGAAAATAGTCTCTCTTAATATGTATTTTTTTCCACCTCAGTATAGACAACTCCTACAGAAGCACTAAGAACATAGGATACTAAGGTACATGGAAGAGTGGTCTGATCCAGTATGGTAATTCCAATACTCAGACGTTTAACAGGAAAGTGATCTTCCCATTCCAATAATCCCATGATCAACTGTGCAATATTATACCATGGGGAGAAATTTCTCCCTGACACAGCTGGGATCTGAACCAACTCCCATTAAAGTTGATGGAAAGACTCTTCTTGAAATCAGTGGTAGTTGCATGCCTGATACAGAGGGTTTGATAAGCTCTTGTAACCATTATCCTAGCTATTGGAATTGCAAATGCTAGTTTTAGTAATGTACATGTCTAATCCTTTCTTGAATCTTACTGAGCAACTTTTCTCATACTAAGGATTATAGAAACAAAACTTTCAATTTTCCATTAGCCTGATGGAGTCTGGAATAAAAACTATAATCCCACAACAGGAAGTATACAAATTTTGACACACTGGTCTCATCTTTGCTACCACTGCTGTGCAAACATAGGTCAATCCCTGCTCTTCTGAAGCCTAAAGACAAGCTGTAAAAAATCTACCCAATAAGTAGATGTCTTGGGTAGTAAGGTAGTAAGGTCCTACGGCTCATACACACAACCTAAATCCTTCCTGAAAGGAGCTATTAAAAATAATTAAACTAATCTAAGAGGATTGTTAGGATCTTTACAAGTGACTGGTAAATGAAAGGTTTCAGAGTAACAGCCGTGTTAGTCTGTATTCGCAAAAAGAAAAGGAGTACTTGTGGGACCTTAGAGACGAACCAATTTATTTGAGCATAAGCTTTCGTGAGCTACAGCTCACTTCATCGGATGCATACTGTGGAAAGTACAGAAGATCTTTTTATACACACAAAGCATGAAAAAATGGGTGTTTACCACTACAAAAGGTTTTCTCTCCCCCCACCCCACTCTCCTGCTGGTAATAGCTTATCTAAAGTGATCACTCTCCTTATTATAAGAATTATAACATTCATAAACCAGTCGGAGAACACTTCAATCTCTCTGGTCACGCGATTACAGACATGAAAGTTGCGATATTACAACAGAAAAACTTCAAAACCAGACTCCAGCGAGAGACTGTTGAATTGGAATTCATTTGCAAATTGGATACAATTAACTTAGGCTTGAATAGAGACTGGGAGTGGCTAAGTCATTATGCAAGGTAACCTATTTCCCCTTGTTTTTTCCTACCCCCTCCCCCCCCGACGTTCTTGTTAAACCCTGGATTTGTGCTGGAAATGGCCCACCTTGATTATCATACACATTGTAAGGAGAGTGATCACTTTAGATAAGCTATTACCAACAGGAGAGTGGGGTGGAGGGAGAGAAAACCTTTTGTAGTGGTAAACACCCATTTTTTCATGCTTTGTGTGTATAAAAAGATCTTCTGTACTTTCCACAGTATGCATCCGATGAAGTGAGCTGTAGCTCACGAAAGCTTATGCTCAAATAAATTGGTTAGTCTCTAAGGTGCCACAAGTACTCCTTTTCTTTTTGGTAAATGAAACCCTTCTTAAATGTAACTGCTACAGGAGAGCCAAAACCACTTCAAATAATGGTTTGTTTATTTTTTATATGTATACCCCCAATTAATCCTCCTTGGAATCTATGATAATATGTTTTATGTCATTGTTCCTCTGATCACATGGTATATGTGGAAGCTGCAGTTGTCTGTAATTAGGAGGCCTGTAGAGAAATCATGCAATAAGGCCATGTAATCAGGGCAAGTTTAAAATTAGTCTTTGAACACTAATGAAAATCATTCCGGTTATGGGGTCTGGCTTGATTGCTATGACATGTCCTCTCTATGTGTCTCCCAGGGTTTACAAGTGTCTCGGATTTAACTGAACAGCACAGAACTACTTATAACTGTTGGAGCACACATTTGAAAGACCAACAGGCTCTTAAAAGTAGAGCAATGAGCACCAGAACTTGGCTCTTGCCACTAGGTACCAGAACCAAGTTCCAAATTAAGGCATTAATAAAAGATCTGGAGCACTTCACCTGTTGTAAAGTGCACTATATTATAGATAACAATCTACCTGATTTCACTGTGCTGTCACTACCGGCAGAGTTGGAGGGTTTTCTGGGTTGTCTTTATATCAAGGCATGTGCATCTACGATAAATAAACCACTTGTTTTCATTAGTTCTTTAAATTTCTTGCCTGTTAAGAAACCTGTGTCGTCAGGTTTTTAAAAAATTGCATGCTGCTGGCATGCAAGTAGTTGTGGACATTTTCTGGACATTTTCCAGGACTTTTTTGACTGTCCACATGCAAACACACAAGCATATAAACATGATTATTTTATACATTTATAATACCTTATAGAATGTATGTGTGGTGTTCATATATGGTTCCTTAGCTTCATCCTAAAAGATGCAGCAGGTGAGTACAATATCTCACCAGAACATCATATCCTGTTATCACATACATAAAATACCACTATGTTTCTTAGGTCTTTGCAGTCAGAGGTCTAAATACCACTAGTTCTGTTACCTCTCATCTACATCTGTTTTATCAAAGCCTATACTATCAATACCCTAAACTGGAATAATCTCTGTTTCCAGACTCATTGTTAGTGCTAATTAAGAGAAAATGTCATTGTTGGAAGAGGTATTGGATGCAGCCTGGGTAACAGATTAGGAACTTGGCCTTAGTTGGAGCTGTGGTAGGAATATGGAAACTATACATGGAATAAGTGAAAGCTACCTGTAGTGACCCATCTGTTGTTTTCAACAACTTTGTCTAGCAGTGCAGAGTGGATAATAATCGATGAAAGCTGACCCAACTATGATGGATGGGAAGGTGCTCTTAAAACTGGAGAGAAACCAGTTGTTTTTTAAAATTCAGCATACTGGTCACTGAACAGTTATATCTGGAATCTTTTTTCCATGTACTTTTGGCACCTTAGAGACTAACAAATTTATTAGAGCATAAGCTTTTGTGGGCTACAGCCCACTTCATCTTATGCATCCGATGAAGTGGGCTGTAGCCCCTGAAAGCTTATGCTTTAATAAATTTATTAATCTCTAAGGTGCCACAAGTACTCCTGTTCTTTTTGCGGATACAGACTAACATGGCTGCTACTCTGAAACCTTTTTTCCATGTGTGAGAACCAGGTTGTTCAGGCACTAGCAGGAGCAGGTTGCAGGGAACAGTTTGGGTGTGACACACTTCCCCCAGCCACAAAAAGCCAGTTGTGTAGTCCCTTCCCCAGTAGCTGCCACTGGCAGATAGAGATATAGAATGGGCATAGTAAAGCCTGCTAGCCGTCAAAGCAAGAGCAGGAGGCCCACAAATCCCCATGCCACACCCTTTTTTGCCACAGGAAAATGATCATAATGGATGTTCCTTGTTCACTGCTTCAAAGGAAGGTGAGTCCCCCCATCCACCGGGATCCTTGTGTAGATATCTTTTGGAGGAAGTTCCTTCCAGACCTTCATATGTGAGCAAGACCCACTGTAGTTAAGCACTGATAGAGTAACTAATGATGGTCTTGGCCATTGTATACAAATATCCTATCCCCCTCCAGTTTTGTTTTTTCAAAAACGGACGAGAGAAGAGGGAATCATTGATCAACATGGCTGCCTGACTGAGATGTCTATATTTATGCTAACAGGAATGATCTTATGGCTCTACTTGGTAACCAGACGTCTTCCATTCTAATCCATATTTGATTCTCCCTGACACAATTTCTCTAAACTTTTTTGGGTGCAAATTATTATGCTTAGCCTTGGGCCAAAAGCAACTTTTATTGAAAGCACTGAAGGAAATTGTCCCAGCTATCTCTCTTCTTGAGATGGGTACTGAAAACTGAACATATTTCTAACATTTCCCAAAAGTGTATAATTTTATGTCTCTGGAAGCCATAGCTCAAAAAGAACTTGGTTTAAGGTCTTTAGCCTCCGCAGCCACAAAGCCTGATCCGAAGTCCATGGAGCCAATGGAAAGGCTCCCATTGACTTCAGTAGGATTTGGAATAATGGCCTTTGGTCCTCCATAGTCAGCACTGAGGATAGATTTGACAGAACTTAATGTAAAAAATCAACAGTTATTAATATTGTACGAAACTCATTTGTGTTAGCTGCTAGAGAGGCTAATGGGGAGGTGGTGCTAAACTATGTTTAATATTTTTTATTGAAAATTTTTTTTTCAAAATTTTTGAAGTTTTTTTACCCTTTCTCTTCACATCTTTTCCCCTCCCTCTCCCCATCTCATACTTATTTTTTTCCTTTTGGCCTTTTGTGGGGATGGAGGAAGGAAAACAAAACAAACTAAAAAAAAACTTATACAAATTGTGGCATGTGGGGGGAAGAATGGAAACAGAAAACTCAATAATTTTTCGTGAAAATTTCCAACGTCTGAACATGGCCTTTTTTGACAAAAGAAATCTTTATTCAAAAAATCTTGACCATCTTTCGCCCTCGCCCTTATACCCTCCAATGGCCTAGCCCAGGTGCCCCTAGAAAATGGTGAAACTTAGTTTGGGTTAAACTTATAAATGCATGTTTGAATATGGACCTTACGTGAATACTCAGGAAGTGAGAAGTGCTCGGTTTGCCTAGCTCTCCTGGCAGCAATGACCTGCATCAAGAAACTAGAAATATCTGCTTTCCAGCATGACTCAGAGTTGGACATTCTTATCATAATGTATTTGAAAATCTTTTTTAGCCCTAGGTGCACATTGAAATGAGTCCCTATTCCATTAAATCATCTCCACATGATGACCTGACCTTGCCCTCCCCCTTCATTTGGGTAGGATAAGGTATGGGGAGAGAACGAGAACTAACAAGACATCTGCAACCTTACAAAAACAAATCATATGGTCTTTATTTGTAATAACCCTTCTCTTTTGGTTCCTGTCCTACCCCACTGTTTGCTGTCATCACTTGCAGTGTCATGTCTTATTTGATCTATCAACTTTTTAGGGTTGGGACATGACATTTTATAACTTTGCAAGTGCTCTGTATATCATAGAATCATAGAATATCAGGCGTGGAAGGGACCTCAGGAAGTCATCTAGTGCAACCCCCTGCTCAGAACAGGACCAATCTCCAACTAAATCATCCCAGCCAGGGCTTTGTCAAGCCTGACCTTAAAAACTTCTAAGGAAGGAGATTCCACCACCTCCCTAGGTAACGCTTCCAGTGTTTCACCACCCTCCTAGTGAAAATGTTTTTCCTAATATCCAACCTAAACCTCCCCCACTGCAACTTGAGACCATTACTCCTCGTTCTGTCATCCGCTACCACTGAGAACAGTCTAGATCCATCCTCTTTGGAACCCGTTTTCAGGTAGTTGAAAGCAGCTATCAAATCCCCCTTCACTCTTCTCTTCCGCAGACTAAACAATCCCAGTTCACTCAGACTCTCCTCATAAGTCATGTGTTCCAGTCCCCTAATCATTTTTGTTGTCCTCTGCTGGACATTTTCCAATTTTTCCACATCCTTCCTGTAGTGTGGGGCCCAAAACTGGACTCAGTACTCCAGAAGAGGCCTCATCAATGTCGAATAGAGGGGAACGATCATGTCTCTTGATCTGCTGGCTATGCCCCTACTTATACATCCCAAAATGCCATTGGCCTTCTTGGCAACAAGGGCACACTGTTGACTCATATCCAGCTTCTCCTCCATTGTAATCCCTAGGTCCTTTTCTGTGAGGACTACTTGTGGCCCCTTAGAGACTAACAAATTTATTTGGGCGTAAGCTTTCGTGGGCTAAAATCCACTTCATCGGATGCATGCAGTGGAAAATACAGTAGGAAGATATATATACACAGAGAACGTGAAAAAATGGGCGTTGCCATACCAACGTGGCAACGCCCATTTTTTCATGTTCTCTGTGTATATATATATCTTCCTACTGTATTTTCCACTGCATGCATCCGATGAAGTGGATTTTAGCCCACGAAAGCTTATGCCCAAATAAATTTGTTAGTCTCTAAGGGGCCACAAGTACTCCTCGGTTTTTTGCTGATACAGACTAACACGGCTACCACCCTGAAACCTGTGTATATATACGATGCTGTATAAATATGGCCATGGCTCCCTAGGACTTCACAGTTGTCATTGTGGCCATCTGGTTATTTCTGGTTACTTCAAAAGCACAAGCTCCTACAGTACCAGCTGAGGAAAAGAATCCTCATTCACTGTCAGCTGTCTAGGGCCTATGACACACATCCGTCCAACAGAAGGACTGGTATACAAATACCATGTGAACACATGCTAGTTAATTAAAATATTAAATATAAATTAATTATTCTTTTAAACTTCTTGTAACTGTGCTTCTTTTAGCTCCATACTATAGAGTAGACCATTTATGTATGTGGGAGCCATCCCTTTGAGTAAGGGTACAAAAATGGATTTCATGTCAGGAGCAAAAATACCAGTATTACTAAGTACATGTAACTGACTTACAAGGCCTGGGAATTGACCTAACATCAGAATAATAAAACAAGTCAGATAACGAAACTGCTTTTTTCCAAACTTGAAGATTATATACAATTTGACACAATTTAGCTCTTTGCAACTGCAAAGAGTGAAGTGTCAGAAATGCCGTCTAATTTTTTTTTAAGCCTGTGGCCTATGCAAAGAGCTAGTAACATACTGGAATGATTTGAGTGAGTGTACCATAAAATGGCTTGGATTTGCTCATCTGGCTTCAAGTTCAGAAGAATGACCAAGTTGACTTATGTTCTTAACGGCATAGACCCAGAAGGGCTCGAGCAGATGTCACAGGCTTACTCCAGGCAAATACACAAGGTTTTGTGGTTTCTCTTAAGTGTTTGCTAATATCTACCATATTGCAAAGTCAGATGTCCTTTCTCAACAGAGCTGACTATTCATAATACAATACAGATGATTTCATCTGTGGTTGGGGCTTTTCTTTTTCTAGTAGAGCTGTGTAAAGTCTGAAATGCTCAAATTTACATTATAGCAGCATTTTTGAAAAATCCCTCTAACAGTTCACACCTCTGGTTTGTTATACCACGGTCCCGCCTATGACCCCATACATATTCTTGCCCAAGTAACTAATTTGCTTATATTTTCTCCTTCAAATAAAGAACTGAATTAGACAGGAATTTATTTTGGAGAAACCTTTAGCAGTAGAAAGAGGGTTTCTTTGTTTGTTTTCAGAGCAGGGATTTGAGACTTCTGGATTTTACTCCTGGCTCTGGCACTTGTATTATGATCTTACTCACCTCTTATATCCTGCATGTGTCTCCATTTCCCCACCTATTACATGGAAATCATGTTATGTTATTTAGTCACCTTAAAGGAATGTTGTGAGGCATAATTAATTAAGAAGTGGTTTTATTCTTATCATTTTTCTTCCAGTGCTGACCTAACTTCCCTCCCAAGTTTCCTGGTAGGAGCAAATTCCTGAATAAATAAGTTTACACTTCGGGTGAAATCCTGGCACCATTGAACTCAATGGCAGAATTCCCATTGACTTCAAAAAGGTCAAGATTTCACCCTTCATCTTCCACTTTCAGCTCAGTTTTCCTTCATTATAATTGGGAGAAGTGAAGGACCCTTCTTTGCTGGTCAAATCACTGATGGCGAATTTGTCCCAAGAGAAACATAAAATGTCCATTTTCCCTTCTGATCCTAAAAACATTGAAAAAAACAAATTCTCCACAATTTTATAATATATAGTGGGATTTAAAATGTATTTTAATGGCTTTTGTCTGTAATGAACCCTGTTTAAGATGCTAATAATTTTTGACAAGGGCTTCTCTTGTGTCTGGCTTTTGAAAGGCAAACCTAGTATATATAATGGCCTTGTTTTAGCCATGCAGTGGATTGAAACCAGCAGAAGCTGATAGTAAACAGCTTTTCTCAAACTGTATGAAGTTCATTTCTTGTTCTGATTTAATCCTGCTTTGGCTCTTTCTGCATTCTGGGAAAGTGCTGCTTAAAAATAAAATAAAACTGAGACATATTCAAACTCTTTGCTTCAACTTTTTTTCTCTGAAACCCCCTACCCCCCAAAAGGGACACAATTCTCTCCAACGGAGTTTTGATAGCCTTATTGGAACATGAGAAAATACTACAGAAATTATGTAGGCTGAAGGTTACCCTAACCTAGCAGAAGCTGAGCATGAATCTTGGCAAGGAGAAGGCTCCAGGTTCACTCTTAGAGATACCTGAAGTCTAGAGAGAAGGGGACACACTTAGGAGTGTGGGCTGCTCCAGAGTGGAGACTGCTGCTGGTGTAAATTAGAGCAGCTCCAGGGCTGCTCTAATTAAAAGTAGTCTATGGACTGTGCCACAGTCCAGAGAAGCTCAGATTATCATGCCCCCTGGACCAGGGCTTGGGAAGGGGCCACTGTAAATGGCCCTGGGCTGTGCTAATGCCAGGAAAATTCTCCCCTGGTCCCTTGTAGCACACTTCCAGCCTCTGCATGTTGCCAAATGTATACAGACATTAGGCAAGGGATAGAATCTGTTACTGAAAGTGTTTCCTGTGTCTTTGAGGAAGTCCCCTCTTAGCTGTTTCCTCAGCTAATTGCCAGTCTCCTAATGTGCTTGAATTGCCCTTTGTGGGGGCAGAGGAGAAAGCTTTAGGTTTGGGATAAACCAAAACAAATTAAGAACCAGCCTAAACCTTTGCCCATCTCCCTTGTTTCCCCTCTTCCTTCCTTCCTTCCACTGCGTTAATGAGAAATAATAAATGGTAACAATCCTTAGCACTCTTCACTATAGATTTCAGAGGCAGGGAAGGATTTGTTGGCCCAAACTTTCAAACACTATTGTCTAAGGTTAGGAACCAAAATTCATGTTAAATAAATGGCCTAGCTGAACACCTCTGAAAATTAGATTACTCTCATTTACATACCAAAAATAGGTCTTGGTGCTTAACTATTTTAGGTTTTGGTTAAAAATCCGTATACTGTGGTAAAATTGGACACCTAGATTTGAAGATTTAAATGCCTACAGCTAGTTGTGCAGGTAAGTAGCAAAGCAGGGAGTACACCCTAAATTCCTCTTTCCCTAGACTGGATCATGCTGCCTTCCTATTCACATTCACTATCATGTCCTTTCTCCTGCAGTCTCTTTTCTCTCACTTTCTAATGCCCAGCAATATTCTTTTGTCTTTCTCCCCCTCCCCACCAAGCTGCTCCCTCTTCAACTTTCTCTCTGGTTCATCTGTACTTCTTGCTTCCCTAAGCCCTAGTTCTGCTCACTTTTCTTCTTTCCTATCTTTCCCAATCCTGCCCTCATCCCCAGCTCAGCCCCATTTGATTAGTTCTGCCCCCGCAGCCCTGTTTCTGCTTTGTTCTCTCCTTCCCCAGCCCCTCTCACTTTGCCATGTTAGACTTATTTTGCCCTTGCTGTTCTCTCCAGCTGCAGTTCTGCTCCTGCCTGTCCCATTGCTTTCCCTGCTCCCTCATATAGCATATGAAATGAACCCCAGTAGAGACTTGTTGTGGAGAGTTAGGCTAGATGCCAGCTCAGTCCTCTCCAGCTCCTCACTGGAATGGGAGGAGGCAGAACTGAGATCACAGTTGTCCGGCACCATCCCTTCCCCATCCTCCAGTGAAGAATAGGAGGGAGTAGAGCTGGGAGGCAGCCTATTTTCCTACAGTGTAAGGAGCCAGCAACTATGTTTACAGACTCTCCATGGAACCCTGGGATGGCAGAGAGGGAGGACCGTCTACATTAGTCCATGTTCCATCTGATAAGTAATCTCTACAATGCCCTGCTGTAAGACCAGGTGGTCTTGTTTTTGTGGTAAGTAAATATCAAAGCAGCAAATCAACAAGTAACTTTACCCGTGTGTTGAATGATAAGGACTCCACATTTATCAGAGAAACCAAGTGCCAACAGAAGGTTGGACTTCCCCTCTGCCTATATGGTGTGACAATCCACCCTTTCCTCTCTGATTTGAGTGTTTAATTAAAAGTTACTTGCTGCATATGTGGAAATCCAGCAACGGCATTAATCAAGAGGCTCCCGTTCTAGTACTGCATCAAAAAAGGAGCAGGTTTATTCTTGTTTTCCAGTGATAACTCTTAAAAACTCCTTTCATCTTTGCCACCCACTTCCACCCCTATCCCAGCTAGACAGCCCCACCTCTTCTCATTTTGAGCTGCAACATCCTATTGGATTTCCCTTTCACTCCCTCTGCCAGCTGCAGTCCCCACCCACCCGAGCACAAATAAGGATTACACACATTTAAAATTAAAATGGTCATTTTCCTTTCGCTTCCAAGCTGCAAATTTGCCTCAGTGTATCCCTCTCCCCCTTCTTTCAATTTCTTCTTTGAGTTTCATAGGAATAAGGCCCATGGTTAATACATATGTTTGAAATCAAAACAATTTCCCTGTGTCTGCCACCTCTTCTTAACTGTAGATTCCCACCAGATCCCAGGATCCAGCCATGATTAACAGAGTACACATGTGTTTCAAATAAAACCTTTCTTCCATTCACACACACCCTCCCACTTCCAGCTGCAGACTTGCCTACTGCACAGGCTCCATTTGGATACATCATTTTCTCCTTTCCGCCTTCTCTGTCTGCCATTATTAGCATCATTCATAAAATAGTATTTTTTCATCTCTAGATCTCTAAGTGCTTTATGAAGCTGGATCAATACCACGATCTTCATTTTGCATATGGGAAACTGAGGTGCAGAGGTTAAGTAACTTTCTTAATATACCAGAGTGAGGCAGTGATCCAGCTGGGAATAGGAGCTAGTGCCAGATTCCCAGCTGGTGTAAATTCACAATGCTTCGTTGTGGAGCAATGCCAAAGCACACCAGCTGAGAATCCAACCCCTGGCTCTCAACCCTGTATCCTCTGCATGGGAGCATGCTTCCTCTAAAGATTACTCTTTGTTGGAATGTGTGACTATTGCTTAACTGTGGTTTATGCCCTGGACTTCTAAGATTGTATGTTAGGGAAGCAGACTGTTGCAACACCTTCACCCACAGGTAAGATTAAGATTTTGTCACAGACAGGTCATGGGCTTAAATGAATTTTTGTTTATTACCCATGATCTGTCTGTGACTTCTATTGAAAATAATGGCGGGCGGGTGCTAACAGGGAATGATTGAAGCCCAAGCCCTGTGGGCGGGGAGGGGGGAGCCCTCCAGCTCCTGCTGCTGTGGTGGCTGACAGCTCTGGGGTCCCCACCACCTGACAGCTCTGGTTCCGCTGTCCTAGGGCTGAAGAGAAAAATGTCACAGAGGTCTCTGAAAGTTACGGAATCCGTGACTTCTGTGATCTCCATGACATAATCTTATCCTTACTCGTAGGCAAGGTACCGTCACTCTAGCGAGAATGAATGGGTCCTTAGGAGCCAATGCCAGAGTGAGTAGCCTGAATGGCAATCAGGAGGGAGTACTGAAACCAGTTTGAACAGGGTGGGTCAGAGTGGGAGAGGCTGTTTTGAGACCCTCCGACACATAGGATGGTCAGCGCTAGCTAGAATGGAAGTTGGTTGGGTTCTGCTCCTGTAACTGAAACTTATGCTTGCCGTGAAGCATCAGTTTAGATGAGACTGCTTTGTTCTAACTGCTATATAAAAACAGGTTTCAGAGTAACAGCCGTGTTAGTCTGTATTTGCAAAAAGAAAAGAAGTACTTGTGGCACCTTAGAGACTAACCAATTTATTTGAGCATAAGCTTTCGTGAGCTACAGCTCACTTCTTCGGATGCATACTGTGGAAACTGCAGAAGACATTGTATACACAGAGACCATGAAACAATACCTCCTCCCACCCCACTCTCCTGCTGGTAATAGCTTATCTAAAGTGATCACTCTCTTTACAAAGTGTATGATAATCAAGTTGGGCCATTTCCAGCACAGATCCAGGTTTTCTCACCCTCCGCTTCCCCCCCCCCCCAAACTCACTCTCCTGCTGGTAATGAGTTTGTGTGGGGTGGGGGGGGGCGGAGGGTGAGAAAACCTGGATTTGTGCTGGAAATGGCCCAACCTGATTATCATACACATTGTAAGGAGAGTGATCACTTTAGATAAGCTATTACCAGCAGGAGAGTGGGGTGGGAGGAGGTATTGTTTCATGGTCTCTGTGTATACAATGTCTTCTGCAGTTTCCACAGTATGCATCCGATGAAGTGAGCTGTAGCTCATGAAAGCTTATGCTCAGATAAATTGGTTAGTCTCTAAGGTGCCACAAGTCCTCCTTTTCTTTTTATATAAAAACACATTGTTTTCAGAAGGCTGTCGGACATGGGTCACCGGCTCCTGAAGAGAGGAAACACGGCTGTCTGAAACCCAATTGGCCCTTCAGACTATTAAGGAGTTGGTGTACCTGGGATACTGTCTTAAGAGTGAGAGAATCACATTATTCCTCTCCAAGACAGGTAGGGACAAGAAGCCTGTTACCTCCAGGGGTTCTCTGAAAGAGATGAGAATGGGGGCTGGGGAACAGCTAACTTGACTCCTCTGGCAGATTGCTCATCCAGGATTTGGGCCCAGGTCTGCTCAGTCCCAAACCAAGAACAATATCTAGAGCTGGATGAAATATTTCTGGTGAATGCATTTTCTGGCAAATTTGGGAGGGCACTGAAACTATTCACTAATTCAGGTAAAATTTGGCAAATCATTTCAGCGGGAAAAAAACTTCATTTTAACACATTGATTTGAATCCATGTTTAGTTCAACCTGCATAATTTTTTTTTGTTTCAGTGAGAAATTGAAAAATCAGTTATTCACTCAGCTGTAACTATATCCCTGAACAGCTGCAAAGGTTTTCCCCTTAGCCTTGGCCTTTTGAATCCTTTATCCCTGTATTTTAGCCAGGATTGTGATTTTTAGATCTTAGTCATCTTCTCTGCCTTCAAGCTGTGTGCACATTACTTCACAGCCTCCCCAGGTTTCATTCCACTTCACAAAATCATCCTGCAAAAAATGGTGGCCCTTCCTCTTGTCGTACTATTCCCAAGATAACTGGCATATGCTGTGCAGGTTTTAAGGTCCACTAGGTAATGTTTCTTTAATACAGGTCTGTCCTGCCTATGAGAGGTAAGATGCACTTTGAACCATGTGCACTCGATGCACTTGCATAGAGTCCCCATTTCAGAAAGTCCACTGACCACTGGAGAGACTGGTGGAGGGGAAGATGGGCTACTGATGGCCTGGGGGATAGGTCTGGCCTGCCAGATCATTTTATTTGGCCCACCACCTAAATGCTGGAGGGAGGGGGGGATTTGCCTCCCTTTCCTTATCTCACTGTGTTGCTGTGACCTGGTGCTGGGCCTGATCCTACAAGACATGCTGCTGAGAGAGTGCTCTGTTGCTCCAGGAGGAGATGGTGCCGCCCCGGGATCTTTGTTAGAAGCACAGCGTGCTCTTCAGGCTATTGCTGTTGCCTAACAGCTCTGAGAGCTGGTGATGCTTGTTGTTGCCCCGTGGAAGGGCAGATAGCTTCTTAACAGTTCCTTTCCTGGATTTTTTTGACCCTCTGCAATCACTGTCACATGCTCTTTCTAGTTGAGGGAAGGTGGGGGTGGGGGTGGTAATATCTGCAGTGCACAGCTCTCCCAAATTCTTTAATCTGGCCCTGGGCAGTATTGGCAACTCTAAGCATTTAAAAATCCTGGGCCTGCTTCCCCCAAAATAAGATTGGCGTAAAAAGCATGAGATTTTTTTTTAAATAAAAATTCTGATGATCTTTCTATTTGCTTCCGGTCGCTAGGGAGCACTCGGCTCATGAGTTCAAGTTTTTTGTCCAGAACTTTATAAAGGCTAGAAACTTATTTCTTTTTGTTTGCTTAAGTGAAAAGTGAAATTCTTTTGTTATCACATGTTTTTGGGAAGTGGTGCTTAAAAACCCGTGCCAACCAACAGGAGACTGGTGATAAAATCACAGAATTAGCAACATTCCATATGTATGTCCTAAGAGAGACTCCTTCTTTGTTCCCAGGGGGAATGTAGGCTTGTTTACACAGCACTTGGGAGCTCATGCTGCTGTGTGAGTAGACACAAGCACACTGGCTTAGCTCAAGCTAGCATGCTAAACGGATGTGGCAGTGTTGTCCTGGGTGGCAGCTCAGGCTAGCCACCATAGTACCTACCTAGGGGGTTCAGGTGGGATTGTAGTTGTGTGGCTAGTCTGAACTGCTGCTGTGGCCCTGCTGCTAGCCCCCATTTCTAGCGCATGGGCTAGAGCAGGTGCGATGGGGAGCACGCTCCCAGCTGCTATGTAGATATACTCTTCATTCATGGGAAGCAGGGTTTAAATCTACTTTGCATTAGCCTGCTGCCCACTAAGTATCTGGGCGGATCCTGCTCCCATGCATTAAAAGTTCCTTAGGCCTAGTCTACACTGGGGAGGTGGATTGATCTAAGATACGCAACTTCAGCTACGAGAATAGCGTAGCTGAAGTCGACGTATCTTAGATCAACTTAGAATCACTTACTTTGCGTCCTCGCAGTGCGGGATCGACGGCCGCCGCTCCCCCATCGACGCCGCTCCCCCGTCGACTCCGCTATCGCCTCTCGCTCTGGTGGAGGTCCGGAGTCGATGGCAGAGCGATTGGGGATCGATTTATCGTGTCTACATTAGATGCGATAAATCGATCCCCGATAGATCGATCACTACCCACCAATCCGGCGGGTAGTGTAGATGTGGCCTTAGTGTGCTTTGGTCGAGCCCCGTTTCAAAGCAGAGTGGACCAAATCACTCTGTGAACCTTTCAGTGAGTGGAAGGGGTAGGTTTGCACTCCGGCTTGCTGTGAACTAGGCGTTTGTGTAGATAAGCACTCAGGCTGGGATGCATGAGAGGATTTAAGCACTGCAGTGCTGAGAGTCCCAGCACCTGAGTTTTAGGTGTCGAGAAAAACACAGGACCACTGTGATCCACAAAGCACCTAGGCTCCCTATACGAGGATAGGTGGGGAGCTGCCTAAAGAAGCCAAGAGGAGATGCCCAGTGTTTAATTTGTAATGAAAGGGATGTGGAGGCTCAAGCAATATTTTTACTTTCATAACTGGTGCAGCAAGCCCAGAGGTACCAGGACTATGAACTGCCAAGCCTAGAGGTGCTGGGACTGATTCCCGGCAAGACTTGGTACAAATTAAGCACTGGAGATGCCAACAAGAGGTGTGTGTGTGCTAAGCCCTGCTCCTTTCCTGGAGGGTGCCTAAATCTAGGCTGCAGGGAGGTGCGTAGTTCTGCTTGTGATCCACAAACTTGGGGAAGATGGGTGTTTGGCTATATAAGTGGCTTGGGGAGCCTGAAACAAAATGCCAAGGGAGAATCAACTCCCTTGTAACCTTTAGCCTATTGAATGAAGTACTCATCCAGGAGATGCGGAACCCCTCCCCACACAGCTTAAGTCTACTCACCTCCTCAGGAGAGAAGGGATTTGAACAGGGCTCTGCCACCTTTTAAGTGCTCTAACCCCTGGGCTATAGTTATTCTAACTCTTTCATTGGACCAATTAATATTTAATCATTCAGTTCAAATGGAAAAACTTCAATTGGAGAGATTGATGGTGGCCCACATCAGACTATTCCGTAGCCTCAGGGTCAGGGTGCTCACCTGAAAGATGGCAGATCCCTGTTCCCCCAAGAGAAGGAGGGACTTGAACTGGGGGGGGGTCTCCCATCTGGGTGAGTACCCTAGCCTTGAGGCTAAAGGTTATGAGGGAGACTCTCCTGCCCCAACTGTTTTGTCTGAACTGGCCTGAGGGGCTAGATTTGGTAGGAGTTCTCAGAGGCCACCTTCTGGATAAGAGCCCACGTGTAGCATGAATTGGGCAGCTGAATGCCTATCTTCATCTGTGAATCACTCTGGGGCCTCGGTAGGAGACGGTCATCTGGACACCTATCCAGAAGATGCCTAGAGTGAGGCTGCAGAATGCTAGGCCAGAGACAAAAACGTAGGTGCTGAGCAATGTTCCCTCTAATTTTTGACAGGTCGTTTGTGCAAAAAAGTTCTTCCGTGCAAATTTTTGTGCACATGGTGTTTTGCTGTGTGCGCGGGGTTTAGGATCTGTGTGCATGTGCACACGCGCACAGCTCAGAGGGAACCATGGTGCTGAGTGAGCCTACTGGGTTAGGCGGCAGCCAAGTGGGAGTTTTGTGAGTAGTAGTGAGGCCTAGGCGGCCAACTATTTTGTGGATTGCACATTTAGTGTCCTGGGGTGAGATCCAGGAAGGGACTTAGGCTTTGCAATGCTGAGCATCAGTGCACCTATCTTGTGGGTGCTGAGAAAATCATTGGAACGATACCATGATCCACAAAGTCTGAGTAAGGGGCTTAGGATCCCTATGCAATGAATGGGGAGAAGATAGGACCCTAAGAATCTGATTCACAAAAGCCAGAACACTAAGTGGGGAGCCTCCTAAACTAGCCAATGGGAGATGGTCAGAAAAGGGGTGTGTCCTAAGCCCAGCCCCTCTCTCAGAGACAGGTGCTTGAATCCCGCCTGTGGGCAGGTGCGTAGCTCTGTTTGGCTACCCATGAATGGGAACCAGCTGCCTGGAGTCAGATGGGGGGAGGGATAGCTCAGTGGTTTGAGCATTGGCCTGCTAAACCCAGGGTTGTGAGTTCAATCCCTGAGGGGGCCATTTGGGATCTGGGGCAAAAATTGGGGATTGGTCCTGCTTTGAGCAGGGGGTTGGACTAGATGACCTCCTGAGGTCTCTTCCAACCCTGATATTCTATGATTCTATGACTTAGGCACCTTGAGGAATAAATTAGGTGCCTGCCTCAATGCACAAAACTGCCAGAGGAGGAGGTGGTGTCCACCGTAACTTCTAGCTGAGTGGTTAGCACACTCACCTGGGATGTGGGAGACCCAGGTTTCCATTTCCATTTCAGAGGGGAAGAAAGGAGTTGAACAGGCGTCTTGCACCTCTCAAGATAGAGCTATAACCTTTGAGCTCTGAGATAGACTGATTGTGGGGGGCTCCCTCAGTCTCTTCTGTTGAAGCTGTTCTACTGTGAACAAATGGGGAAAAAGGGGACTGGACCCAGGGTCTCTCACCTCCCCAGTCAGTGCCCTAACCACTGGCCTACACTCTGTCTCTCTTTGTCAAATCAGGCATATCGAACACATGCCCTTTCTACACAGGAGTGGCCAATCTGTCACGGAGTGCACTGCAGTGGGATCATCCAAGGTGTTAACTGAGTTGCAAATGAAAGTGTGTCAGTGACTGGTGAGAAAGCATAGTTCAGGCAAGTGTCGTGCATGAAAATCTCGCTTGTCTGCTAGTATGCTGCATGCCTATATTTGCTGTAGTGGGTCTCAAACTTTTTGTATTGGCAATCCTTTTCACACAGCAAGCCTCCACCCCTCCTTATAGTTTAAAAAATGAGGGGAGAGGTAATTTTAATTTAACAGGAGCTTGGGGTGACCACCCCTGTGCATGGCTGGGCTTGTGATCCCCTGAGGGATCATGACCCACAGTTTGAGAACCTCTGTGCTACTGCAGTGGTCCTGATATCCCTGTCCTGAGGCTTCCTGGATCAAAATCTGTGTCACTCATGTTGACTACATGGAATCCTAAGGCCTATTTCTCATCCTACAAGAAATGAGTGACTCCTGCTGACTTTGGTGGGAGTCACTCACCCTGCAGTGGGGAGAATCTAGCCACCGGAAATTAGAGATGGAATGATGTCAAAATGTTTAGTGGTTTTGAGATGCCAATAAATATCCACTGGAGACTGTGTGATACAATCACCACAAATTCCTTCCCATTTGTAACCTAAGTGGTATTTTAAAATAGATATGAAACAAATATTCTTTCAAGTGGGTTAGCCACTTGTTTCCCAGGCCGGAAATCAGGGTTAAACTGCTGCCTTGCTGCCATAGCAGGACTCCTATTCCAAGGCTTCCTTTGGTCTTAGCCACTCCTTTCCCATTGATATTACACACTATTCATCACTGTTGGCAATGCTAATATCCTGAGTATGTAGTATCTTGTAGATGAAACTCCCTTAGAGTATGTTACTGTGGGTCTTTCTCCATTTCTCTATATTCCATGCATACTGGTTAGTGACCAGCTGCACTGAAAATGTGTTCTGAATAAATGGTAGAACTGCTTAATTATTTGACCAGTTACAGTCAAATGAGGCTATAGGCTGCACTTAAAAGCCAATCTGCTAAGTCATCTTGCAGCACTTTGGGGTCATTTACATAGGCTGCCCCAGTGCAGGAAATGGACAGTGTTGTGCTATTACTAGTAATAGCAGGCAACACTGTAGTTAAGAACATAATGGCCATATTGGGTCAAACTAATGGTCCATCTAGCTCAGTATCCTGTCTTCTGACGGTGGCTGGTGCCAGATGCTTCAGAGGGAAGGAACAGAACAGGGCAGTTTATTGAGTGATCCATCCCCTGTTATCCAGTCACAGCCTCTAGCATTCAGAGGTTTAGGGATACCCAGAATACGAGTTTACATCCCTGACCCTCTTGGCTCATAGCCATTGATGGACTTATCCTCAATGAATTTATCTGATTCTTTTTGAACCCAGTTATACTTTTGGCCTTCACGGCAGCCCCTGGCAGCGAGCTCCACAGGTTGAATGTGTGTTTGTTTGAAGAAGTACTTCCTTATGTTTGCTTTAAAGCGGCTGCCTATTAATTTCATTGGGTAGCCCCCTGGTTCTATGTGAAGGGACAAATAACTATTCCTTATTCACTTTCTCCACAACATACATGATTTTAGAGACCTCTAACATATCTGCCCTTAGTCGTCTCTTTTCTAAGCTGAACACTCCTGGTCTTTTTAATCTCTCTTCATATGGAAGCTGTGCCATACCCCTGATCATTTTTGTTGTCCTTCTCTGTACCTTTTCCAATTCAAATTTTTTTTCAGCTGTGTGATCAGAACTGCACACAGTATTCAAGGTGTGGGTATACTCTGGGTTTATATAGTGGCATTATGACATTTTCTGTCTTATTAGCTATCCCTTTCCGAATGATTCCTTTTAGCTTTTTTTGACAGCCGCTGCACATTGAGTGGATGTTTTCAGAGAACTATCCATGATTCCAAGATCTTTCTTGAGAGGTAGCAGCTAATTTAGAGTCAATCATTTTGTATGTATCGTTGGGGTTATGTTTTCAAATGTGCATTACATTGCACTTATCAGCATTGAATTTTTTCTCCCATTTTCTTGCCCAAGCACCCAGTTTTGTGAGATCCCTTTGTAAATCTTCACAGTTTGCTGTGGACTTTATTATCTTGAGTAATTTTGTATCATCAGCAAACTTTGACACCTCACTGTTCACCCCCTTTTTCAGATTATTTATGAATATGTTGAACAGCACTGTTCCCAGTATAGATCCTTGGGGAACCTCATTATTTACCCCCTCCTCTGTGAAAACTGCCCATTTATTTCTACCCTTTGTTTTCTATCTTTTAACCCTCCATGAGAGGACCTTCTTTCTTACTCCATGACTACTTAGTTTGCGTAAGAGCCTTTGGTGAGGGACCTTGTCAAAGACTTTCTGGAAGTCCAAGTACACTATATCCACTGAATCATCCTTGACCACATGCTTGTTGACACCATCAAAAAATTCTAGTAGATTGGTGAGGCATGATTTCCCTTTACAAAAGCTGTGTTGACTCTTCCCAACACATTGTATTCATCTAAATGTCTGATTTCTGTTCTTTACTATAGCATCAAACAATTTGGTATCGAAATTAGGCTTACTGGCCTGTAATTGCCAGGATCGCCTCAGGAGTCTTTTAAAAAAAATTAGCGTTACATTAGCTATCTACCCATCATCTGGTACAGAGGCTGATTTAAGCACTAGGTTCCATACCACATTTAGTAGTTCTGCAATTTCATATTTGAGTTCCTTCAGAACTCTTGGGGGACTACCACCTGGTCCTGGTGACTTATTGTTTAATTTATCAATTTGTTCCAAAACCTCCTCTGTCTGGACAGTTCCTTAGATTTGTCATGTAAAATAATAATAATAACAATAATTAATAAAAAGGCTGAGGTGATCTCTCACATGCTTTCCAGTGAAGACCAATGCAAAGAATTCCTGTAGCTTCTCCTCAATAGCCTTGTCTTTCTCGAGTTTTCCTTTAGCACCTGGATTGTCCAGTGGCTCCACAGATTGTTTGGCAGGCTTCCTGCTTCTGGTGTATTAAAAAAAAAATTGCTGTGTCTTTTGCTGGTTGCTGCTCAAATTCTTTTTTTGGCCTGCCAAATTATACTTGACTTTCCAGAGTTTATGCTCCTTTCTGTTTTCCTCCATAGGATTTGACTTCCAGTTTTTAAAATATGTCTTGTTTCTGACTGCCTGTTTTACTCTATTTAGCTCTTGTGGCATTTTTGGTCCCTCTACTGTTTGTATTTATTTTTTAAAATTTGGGATATACATCTAGTTTGAGCCTCTGCTATGGTGTTTTAAAATAGTTTCCATGAGGCTTCCAGGTATTTCACTCTTGTGATTGTTCCTTTTAATTTCCATTTTAGCTCGTCTCCTCATTTTTGTGTAGTTCTCCTTTTTGAAGTTAAATGCTACTGTGATGGTTTTCTTTGGTATTCTCCCCCTCCCCCTGCAAGGATGTTAAATTTAATTACAAGCAGTTCAGCTATATTCACTCGTGAACTAGATCCGGTACACCACTTAGGACCAAATCAAGAATTGCCTCTCCCACTGTGGGTTCCAAGACTAGCTGTTCCAAGAAGCAGTCATTAATGGTGTCTAGAAATTTTATCTCTGCATCCCATCCTTAGGTGACATGTTCCTTGTCAATATGAGGATAGTTGAAATCTTCCTTTATTACTGGGTTTTCTTTTGTTTGTTTGTTTTGTTTTTTGTTTTGTTTTGTAGGCTCTCTAATCTCCTTGAGCATTTCCCAATCACTGTCACCATCCTGGTCAAGTGGTTGGTGGTATATTCCTGCTGTTATGCCCTTATTATTCAAGCATGGAATTTCTATGCATAGAGAGTCTATGGCACCATTTGATTTATTTAAGACTTTTACTGTATTTGACCCTATGCTTTCTTTCACATATAATGCCACTCCCCCACCAGTGCAACCTACTCTATCCTTCAGCACAGGAGCTTCTTTATAACAGTTGCTTAGTGTGTGTGTGTATATGGAGAGAGACACACCACATATGTGGTGACGCTGGCATGGCATACCATAATTTGCATATGGATATGTACCTTTGTCAACTTCACTTGTACTCTAAACACCGGTCTGTCTCCTCTGGGACCACTCACTGTCCTCATCTCTGAGCACCTTTTGACTACCTTCCCTGTACACAATCCACTAGCTTATCTCTTCTGAAACCTTTCTAAATCTCTGGGCAACATCAAACTGCCCCAATGGTTTGTTTCTTTATTATTTTTTTTTAAACCACCTGCCAGGTAAGCCTGTCTTTCCTCCTTTCTTCCCAAATTCAACTGACTGAACACCCAGCATGGATAACATTCTATGCTGGATCAGTGACAGGTTTAACACATAACTGTCAAAGCTCAAAACAATGGGGAGAATTTTCCAAAGCATCTAGCACTGGCCTAACTCTGCTCCCACTGAAATCAACAGGGAGCAGAGTTAGGCTGATGTTGAGCACTTTTTCAAATTATACCCAGTTTCTTTATGTCATTGGACAAAAGAGATCCCAAGTTACTAGCACAAAACAGCTGCTTCTAATTCTGGCAGTACCTGAGGGATCAAATCTTAAAATTGTGGTATTATGTAAGAAACAGCTTTTTAGAAATTTTTATATGTTTCTCGCTTGGAGGCCTGTGCAATTGAAGGTGTAACTAAATCACCTGGCTTCTTCTTTAGAGGGAAATTAAAAGTATTTACTGATAAAAATTCTTAAACTCCTAAGATTTCTAAAATGGCTTCTCTGTAAATTGGGATATATATATATCTATGTAATAGTGTGTTGTGTTATGGAAGTTTTGTCAGCACTACTTTGGGATCACCTGCATGACTCACTCACAGCTTCCTGGCTCATTCATGAGCCATGTGTAACTCATGCCAATACAACTTGTAACACTTGTCAGGGATTAGGCAGCTGGTGTGCTCAAACCACTCCCTATCATGTTGATCAGCTCTATTGTCATTTCCTTGTATACCCCATTCTGCCATCCATGTGGTGTCTCTTGTCTAAACATAGATTGCACACTTTGGGGGCAGGGACTGTGGTTTTGTTCTGTTTGTACAGCACCTAGAACTGTGCGGTCCAGGTCCATGAGTGAGGGTCCTAGGTGCTATCACAATATAAATAATAGGTGAGACCATCATGGAGAGAAATCTGATTAGCCAGTTTTCTTTTGCATCTCTTTATGCAGATTACTCCCATTAATGTGTAATCAGTAATATATGTATATATTTACATTGGCTCAAGTTAAATAGGTGTAGTGAGAGGACATTTTCATAATCTAATTATCTGGAGCAAAAAACATTTGGCTGCTCTGCAGTAGAAATAGGAGGTGTCCTTTCTTGCAGATACTACCATAAATGCACTGCTCAGAGCTCTAATAAAATGGGATTATTTGACTGAAGCCAGCCTGCTGGTCACAGACATCACAGGTGGTGTTCTCCAAAGTGTCCCACAAACCTCCGCGGTTACAACACCACCTTCCCTTCTGCCTGTTACACATGCCCCTGTGCATCAGTGAACACCTGTTTGATGCCCCACCAGCCTTTCCAGCACGTACGAAGTAGGTTTCTATTTCATTGGCACTTCCTGTTTCAGTCTGTGCCTGGGCTGTTCTCCTGTAGTTCTTGAAGGGTTTGAAAGGCTTCTATTGCAGTGGGCACAATATTTTTTTGCCCTGTAGGCAGCACAGTCATTGCAAATCGAGGGTCAAGGTGGTAATTATCCCCTGGGTGCTATTTCTTACTGCAGCTGTAACCCACACGCCTCCTGGGTGCAGTGTTCTGTCCCATCCAGTGGCACTGAGACCACTTAGAGAGAGAGAGAGCAATTAAGGAGTCTGCTCTACAGCCTTAGCTAACGGCCAGTTGGCTTTTAGCTCATGCAGTAGAGGCTCATGCCCTAAGCTCTGGAGGTCCCAGGTTCAATCCTGCCCGTCGGTGCCCGGGGTCTGTCGGCGTTACACAGCCACTGCCTCCGGCTGCACACACCCTCTGCCTGCCTGCCTAATCTAGTTCTCATGCAGACCAGCTTATTTCTGAGTCATGCTGGGCTCATCTCCTGTGAGCTCACAGTGGCAACAGGCACAAGGAGAAGCAGGCAGGTAAATGCCCAGCGATTATGCTGAGCAATATCTTTTCTTCCCAGGTAGTGTGAACAGCCCTGACTATATTAGTGTTAATATTCATAGTGTGGGTGAAGACTGCTCCTTCACCATTCATAATTCTAATATATTAGAAAAGCTTGAATCTTAATTACCCCTAATATCTTTGTAGTGCTGCATTCTGTGAGGCATTCCTTACTATTATGATTTGAAGCTGCTTTCCTAGTCGTCTCATAGTCTCAATCGGTTCCTCACTGAGTGACTAACAGACCAAGGTTGGCTGCTTCTTCTTTATTTATGTAACCCTTCTGCCCGTCAGAGTTGGCAGCACAAGGGCTGGGTTCAGTATCTAGGGGTTCCGTTTCAATAACACAATGCAAAACCAGCTCGAACCCCCACCCAGTGATCTGGGACAATTACATACCACCCCCCTGGGTGCCTCTAGGAGGCAATACTTCCCCTCTGGCAAGCACAGAGTCTGAGTGTAGCAAATGCCTTTTAATAAAGGAGGGAAACAATGCGGCATTATGTTGGGGAAACACCACAAACAGGATTCATAACACCAACCATGAGCAAAAGACCCATCCCCAAGTAAGTTTGGGAGTGTCCTTTTCCTTTTAGGGTATTAAGTCCAGCAACCCAATAGTCACCCGCAGTTTCTGTCCTTGGTCAGTGCAGCACGCCCCCCCCCCCGCCCCGAGTTCAGAAGTTCAGTCGCAGAGTTTACCTCCCAGCCTGGGTGGAAGTGGAGGGAGGTATGGAGGGCATCTTACATGCTCCGCTGCTCAGGTCGATGGCCGAGTGCCACGCCCCTCCATGGGGTTCTGCTGCAGTGTTCACCACCAGCCACAGTCTTCACCGCCAGCCGCCCTGCTATCTGCTCCACTCTGCTCTCCACTCCTGTCCACCAGCTGCCCAGCTCTCACCGTCCTGCTGTCCACTCACCAACTTGTCTTCAGCCCTCACCCCGTGATCTCAGCTCTTAGTAACTTGAGCTCTTTAGCAATTTCAGCTCTCAGTGATTTTTAACTGGTAGTAGGGGAGCCTCATTGCTGGTGCACCACTAGCCCAAAGTAGGTCTAATGCTTAGACCTATGTATCAGTGATTTCAACTCTACAGCATGTAACAAGACTCCTAATGGATCCAAAATTAGCTCTGTTATTACACCGGGGGGAGGGCATGCAAAGTAGTGTTGAGGGCCCTCAGAAAGGGCCCACACTACTAGATACATATACCTGTCCTTAGCCTCTCTCACTTCACTGGCTTTTGGAACCCATGTCCCTTGCCTAGCGAGTGCTACTTAGTTGAGGGCGAGTCCCTCCATCATAAAATGCCAAGCACAGTTCTACTGTCCTTGATTCACATAACCAGGATAACAGCTCTTTATTACTCCTGCCCCAATAACAAAGAGACTGGGGATCCCACAGCAGCCGAAGTGACCATTTGGGCAAGCAGTCCATCATGCTAGGCAGGGTGTGTGTACCCATGCAAATGAGATCAGCCTCTGAAGTCCTTTTCCACAGCTCACCACTATATGTCAGGGTAGAGCTCATTCTGTCTCTGCTTACATTTAGAAACTCTTTCACTGGATCACAAAAGTTGCCATCTATATCTTCTTCATGTTTGGCTATACTTACCTAGCAAATCTGAGGTGACCCCCTGCAAATATGTACCATTGAGAGTTTATCCAGATGCCCACTGTCATTTCTTTGTTTTTCATTCTTTTTATCCTGAACCCAAAGAACTGCACCTTTCACTTCCAGAACTATTCTGGATAATCAGTACAAGAGAGATATTTGGGGAATTCTATTCATAAGTGATCTGATTGGTCAGATGTAATATAGCACTGATCTTTATGATCAATTTCAAGGAAAGGTACTAAGTTTATTATATTAATAACTGATTATATATATAAACTGGGACCTCTAATAATCAGGACTGTTGTGCTACATATTATACAACAGTGGTTGATACAGCCAAGCTTACAATCTACAGTGAGTGCGGGGGGAAAAAAGGGAGCAGGGGTTAAATGTATTTCTTATCTGAGTATAAGTGACAAAAGTGAAGGAAGATCGGAAGTTCATAAAATGAGCGTTGCCTAGAGATTTGGAGGAATATGAGCTACACATGGACTTCAGTGGGAAGATTGGATCCTAAGATATCATGTGATGTGAGATTCACTGCAACTTCTAAATGATGTCTGTGATCTGCTACAGAAAGTCTTAACTGAAGTCTGTGTGATTAAAGAATATTATAGAGCATAGAAGGAATGCAATTTGTCGATAGTACTAGTGTGATGATGAAACAGATTGATGGGAAAGGAGACATAGTATTTTTAAAGTAATGCTCAAAATTAGGAGTGAAACAAAATCAACAGTTCTAAACTTATATTAGTTGTGACTTCTCACTATTGAACCAAATAGGAGTAATGGGTTATTTGCTTCCATTTATCATATGTAGCTAAAGGGTCAGACTTTGCAGCCCTTTCTCAGGAAAAGCTCCTGTTTAGCTCAATTGGACCCAAAGGTCTGTCGGAAGACATTGAAAAAATAACATCTCATCTAAAAATGTTAGACCATCTTATTCAATATGTGGACTAACCTGGACTATTGAAGGTGTATTTCTTCATAAGAAAAACTGATTTATTTAAATTGGGAAACTGACCAAGATGTAAGAACAGGATGTAGAATTCATAGGAATGACTTTGAGGGAGAAATTGAAGGAGAAGATGATGAAGTACAGTGTGGTAATGTGAGGGAGGACAAGGCGTTATATGCAATGAACACAAAGATGACCTGTTCGTATTGGTTTACCACAGCAGAAAGACTCTTGCATTCAAGTGGAAGTAGAAATAACTGCACTCCAAAGAAAACTCTTGTAAACTTTCAGGAAATGCTTCTGCAGACAAGTAAAAATCATTACATTAAATGTTTTATTCAGTGACACCCCTGAACACTGAGAAGCAAAGATGCTGGTACAGTAGAGAGGCTGAGTTCACATTCATGACGAGGAGATAAAGCACTATAGCTCATTAACTCTAAATATCTTCTCCTCAGATGTTCCATATTAAAATAAGTTTGCTTTCGGCAGCTCTCCACCACCTTCACCCCAGGAACATAACATGTGGCTTCAGAAGTTCCCCAGAAGTGCGCTGAGAAGAACATTGGAGGAGGAATTGGAAAGAAGCCACAATTGAATGACTGCAGAAGGGGTCCCAGGTTTGCTTGTACTGGCACTGAGTACCTCCCAAAATGTAATGTTTGGCTGCTAGTGTTTAATAGTGTGTTTCTGGAGAGCGCATACCTACAGGTGCTAAGCAACCAACCAAAAGGCAGAGATGCAGTAAAGAGTGATAAATAAGACTTGTTGGAGCCTAGCAGATCTGCCTTCATTCAAGACTTCAGTTGAAAAGAACTTGTGTTGTATGCTCACAATGCAGGGATCTAAAAGAGAAAAAAAAATCCTGGAAATTGTCACCTAGCCAACAGACAATCCGAAGTGGTCCAAGTGCAAGAGCCAACAGTGTTGCTGCTGAAGTGTAATATTCAGAATGTGATGAATGCATAATAAGCTTGTTATGAGTGTCATCATATGCAGCTTACTTGATTAAACCCAAAGCTAGAGTGATGACTGCATCATAGACTGGGAGAGGACTACAGAACAAAAGCGGGGGAGAGATGAATTTAGATAATAAAAATAATCAAATGCAAATATTATTTAGCCATTTTATATATGGGACTTTTTATACACAGATTAATGGTTTACGATGGTGAGTAACCATTATGACTTAATTCAGGAAAATAAGGAATAGAGAAATTAAGTGGTTGCACAGACTCTGCTCCTTCAAACACTAATGCATATGCATAACTGAAACATGAGCAGTCCTGTTGAAGACAATGGGACAAATTTCATGCTTATCGTTAAGCACATGTCTTCAGGATTGGGGCCTAGCAAATAAGTGACAGAGGTGGTAATAAAACCAGACCACTTCATTCTCTTACCTGCCTGGCTGGTAGGTCTTGCTCACATGCTCAGGGTCTAATTGATCACCATATTTGGGGCCAGGAAGGAATTTTCCTCTCAGTCAGATTGGCAGTGACCATGGCTTTTTTTCACCTTCCTCTGCAGCATGGTTGATTGTTAGGGTCATCTGGGCATATCTCAGGGCTTGTCTACACATACAGCGCTGCAGTTTGTGCCACTGTAGCATTTAGTGAAGATGCTGACTATGCCAACAGGAGAGACTCTCCTGTCCGCATAACTACTCTACCTCCTTGAGAGGCAGTAGCTATGCCAAGGAGAGAAGCCCTCCTGACAACATAGTGCTGTCTACTCTCGGGATTAGGTCGGTATAATTGCATCGCTCAGAGGTCTGGATTTTTCTGCTGTAATTATATTGACATAAATTTGTAATTTAGACTAATCCTCACTAAAACAATCCCTTGCCACTGCAGGGGCTTCAGCCATTGGTGTACCTCAGTCCCTCCCAGTCACTGTCTGTGACACACAACAGCCCTCCGGAGGGCTGTAATACTTCGATCTAATTCTGGTTGCTGGGTTTAGTGTGGTGGTGCTGGCTCCTGTTGGTGGCCTGTGACGTAGAGGAGGCCAGACTAGACGATTTGGTGGTCCCTTCTGGCCTTAAACTAGGGTGACCAGATGTCCCGATTTTATAGGGACAGTCCTGATTTTGGGGTCTTTTTCTTATATAGACTCCTATTACCCCCCATCCCTGTCTCGATTTTTCACACTTGCTGTCTGGTCACTCTACCTTAAACTGGTTTCAGAGTAACAGCCGTGTTAGTCTGTATTCGCAAAAAGAAAAGGAGGACTTGATGGAGTGAGCTGTAGCTCACGAAAGCTTATGCTCAAATAAATTGGTTAGTCTCTAAGGTGCCACAAGTCCTCCTTTTCTTTCTACCTTAAACTATGATTCTGACTCCTTGATTATTTTTAAGTGAATCTGACAGCATGTGAGAGTGGCTGGCCCTACAACGTGATATAGGGCCTGATTCAGCTAAACACTTAAGCACATGCTGAAGTCTAACTGAAAGAAACTAGATTCAAGCATATGTTTAAAATGAAGCATGTATTGAAGTACTTCACTGTACTTGGGCCATAGATATCAGAAACTGAAGAACCATGTCCTCCAAAAAAAACCCAAGACCCTGATGGTCTGAAGACTAAGCCATGCAAGTAACTTAAGCTACTTGTGCGTGAAAGTCTTTGCAGGATTGAGGCCATAGCCATTATATAGAAAGAGATACGTGTGAGCCTAAAATAAAATCTGTTCACTTAAGTGTATATTGGACACAGTCCCAGCTTGTGACCTAGAAGGGATAAGTACAAGAATGATGAAAGCTGCTGAGCATGTCGGTTCAAAAACTTAAATCTTTGACAAGGATTCATAATGCAGTATGATGAGTGGAACTGGAGAAAGAGGGTCAGGTTTTTGGAGGGACTTAGTTCAGGGTGGCACCAGTGGTTCATGGATGTGTGTTTGGCCCAAGCTACTTGCATTAAAAACTGTAGAGCCTCAGCATATAGCATTGGCCTCAGTGCATGCTCAATACAAGTCTTTTCCCCTACAACTGTGCCTGCTGTGTCATTATTGCTAAGAATAACCACGGCTTTATTTAAATTAAGCTAGACGCCTTGATCTATTAATTTTTGTGGAATTGTGGGGACTGATCTGAATCCTGATCTGAACCCCACTGAAATCAGTTTGGTATTTCCATTGGATCAGCACATTCATGATTTTGTCTGAAATTGTTCCATCTGTGTTAGTAAGGGCACAGTCCTTAGCCAGATGCTTTAACTCTGTTGCAAACTGTCCTATGGGTTCGTGTACACCCTGTGCTTTGCTCTAAAACGGGTAAGGTGTCAACGTTGGGTTAGCTCTGGGGATGATATTCATTAAATCTATTGATAAATTCCAGAACTCTGTTAAAAAGACAGGTCTCGTGTTTTCAAAGACTTACAGGTACTACAAAAGTTTAAAGACAGAATTTTATGGGAATTTGTTTGCATTATCAATATTACAAAAGAAACAAAAGCCCACATGGATTTCAGTAGTGACCTTGATTTATCATAATTTCACTTTAACTTAACCAGCGGCACTTTTTTACATTGTCTACTGAATTTTTCAAAAACGGCTTGCCTTTTAATAAATCCTTTGCAAAGAAAAATGTAGTCAAACATTTTTTTTCCAGTCCTCCTCTTTGCTACCATTGCTTTCCTGTGAGGGGAGTGGAAGTAATTTATTAATCTGTTTATCTAATCAGACACTGCCAACAAATGAGGAGTTCCATAATCTCTTTAATATGGTTACTACCACATTCACCTTGCAGAAACCAGAACAGGAAAGGATTCCCCTAGAATCTTTTCAACATCTGGGGATTCTACGAGGATCATCAGAGTCTGGAGGAGGATCTGAAGACTTCAGCTACATTTCTGCCAAGATGCTGAAGTGAAAGGTCGCCCTTTTCTCTCTTGGGTCTCATCTGTTTCCATCACATATGCAGGGGAAGGAGAGGAGCCTTTCAACTTCAGATGGGTGAAGGGAGGGCAGCAGAAAGGAAATGTCAGAAAAGCATGAGGCCCTCATCAAAAGCTGGTGCCGCAAGCCAGAGCTACATGGATAGAAAGTCTGCGTTATCCAAGTGCTTTTGTGTGTCTGCAAAAGGGTGCCTAAGCTGTATGTGCATAACTTGATTCTGTGGTGAATCGTTGTACAGAATTTGCCTTTGTCTTTTCTGAAAAAGATGTCCCCAGTAGTAATATGCTACTTTTAAATATCCTGCTAGGCCAAATTCTGCTGTCACTGTCAATAAATGAGGGCCGAAATTTGGCCCTCTGTGTTTTAAAAAAATGAGTGCCTATGTTCTAGCATGGTGGTTCTCAAACTGTGGGTCGGGACCTCAAAGTGGGCCACGACCCCCTTTGAATCGGGTCGCCAGGGCTGGCTCAGACTTGCTGGGGCCCAGGACTAAAGGTTGAGCCCAAGGGCTTCAGCCCTGGATGGGGGTGGCAGGGCTCAGGTTTCGGGCCTCCTACCTGGGGCTGAAGCCCTTGAGCTTCAGCTTTTTGGCTCCTCTGCCCAGACCAGTGAGGCTTGGGCTTTGGTCCCCTCTCCCGAGGCCATGAGATAATTTCTGTTGTCGGAAGGGGATCGTGGTGCAATGAAGTTTGTGAACCCCTGTTTTAGCAACATAGGAGAGTTAAAAGGGTCTGCTGTGGGCTGGGAGACAATTCCCCAAAGCAGGACAAACCTAGTGAGTGAATCTATGCTGCTGTCTTGCAATTTCGGGGGTATGAGGTGGGCTGAGTGCAGGCAGGGAGCATGTCCACAGTGCACAGCACTTAAGGGAATTCTGAGATGCATGGCAGCCCAGGAAGGCTGCCATAAGTTAGATCAGCCTCTTTATCCACTAGGCGACAAAATCTTTTGTCATGCATGGGAATTAACAGGAGTAACAATAGCCACAAGAGGGATAGACTCTATTCTGAGAATGCAAGCCAAACATGCTGAGCCTTAGAAATATATATTAAAAAAAGAAAAGGAGGCAAAAAAATTCTGTGGTTTAACTTTGTTTGGGTCAGGGGCCTGGCTTTTTTGTTTGTCTGTAATGTATGCCTACGGCACAGTATAAATAACCAACTTTGTGGTTCACAAGAAGAAAAGTAGGGGGATTCTTATTGCCAACCCCAGACTTTGCAAACCCTATTAAAAATAAAGCATGGGGCTTTCCCTGTAACTGAGTCCCACCCACTTCTGATAACTCACAACATCCTAAGCCACCTCCTGTCTGCATGTGGGGGGCCCCACCTTAGTTAGTTGCCCCCATCAACTCTTTGTGAAGCTCTGTGGCCTCTCCTAGCCCACATGCCAGGGACCAGGAAGCCATGAGATCTAGGCTGAAATTCTGACTCCATAGAAGCCTATAGAAAAACTCCCCATCATTTCAATGGGACCAGTATTTCACCACCCATGCTGGGGCAACATTCCAAGCAGGGAATATAAGAGCAGTTAATGAAGTTGGTCTCTGCTGTGGCCTGCTGGTATTGGTATCGGTTTGGCTTGCAGAGATGTAACTGGAATGGGCTTGGTGGTGGTTTAAGTATATGTGTATTGTGTGGGCTACTGGAAGCCTGAGACCCTAGATGGTAGCTCATAGTGTTTGGAAAGGGACATAGAAGATCTACTAATCAAACATAATTCTAGTTTGAGCCAATTTTAGTCCTTTATGTTTATGCTGTCCCACTGCAAAGGTGCTGGTTGTTTGGAGAGGTGGGTGCTGATTTTTGCAAAAGTAGGTCAAAGCCTTTTCATGAAATTTGAATGTATTCCTATTGTTTAAATTCAGACAAAATATATGATTTTTTTTTGTGCTTTTGAATCACACAAAGCCTCTTGCTAATAAAAGCTCATCTATTTGTTTGCAAGTGTCAAAAATCCCCAGATGATTTCCCCATTTGGCAAAGATCATGAGAAATGTCTTGTTCCTTTATTTGGTAAGCCACATCATGATGTAAAATGAAAAAAGAAAGCTCTTTCAGCTGAATATGAGCCATGAGTCTGAGATGCATAAGATAGCACTGAGTGATCAATTAGAGGATGCTTTATGATAGTAATAGGCTCCCATAAAACTGAAAATTACTTAACCATGTATCCAATCCTACAACATTTATTCACTCCATGCCAAACAATGGATTGAATATATCCTTTGCTCTCTAGAATTTTTACTACCAGTACACATCTGTTCCCACCATAACCTTGATTGTGTGTGTGTGTGAGGGAGTGGGGTTGGGGGGTTGTGGTGGGTTGTTGGTTTTTTTGGGTGCTTTATAAGTTAAACCTCCTTCTCTGTCTGTTGGGAGGGGAATTCCACTGGTGGGAGGATGCCACTGAAAGTAAGGAAACTGTGTTCTTCTCCTGCCATCAAGTCACTCCTTGGCCTTGGGAAAGTCATTTATTTTTGCTCTGCCTGTTTCCTTATTTAGAAAAATAGGGATAATGATACTTATGCACCTCTTTAAAGTGCTTTTGGATAAAATATGCTAGATAAATGCTGGGTGATTATTTTTAATTTAGTAGGTGGTAGCATTACCTGACTTTCTAGGGGAAAAGATCAGGATTTGAAAAGCAGTGAATTAGGACCATCTACAGAACAGAAAGCTATCCTTTCTTATGTTACCTGATGTCTCTGCTGTCATTAGTTGTGTGGTCAGGGGAGGACAAAAGGGCAGCCAGATGAAGATGGGTACTTCTGCCTTACTCCAGCTCAGAGTGGTAACTGACTCCTGAGCCGTTAGTTTGGTATATGCATTCAGTAACACTGAATATTTCCCCTAATCTTCAAGTCCTCAATGACCTTCATTAGGCACCATGACACTTAACCTTTCCCAGACTTGCCTCCTGCCAATAGGCCTCCTACCTTTCTGCAGCTGGGCGAGAGCAAATGGGGAGTGTCTCCTGTTTAGCACGCTTTGCTGACCCTGAATAGCTGCTCTTCAGAATCTTGCGTGCACCTAGGTTGACTCTGCATGGACACTCCTAAGAATGGATCACTCTATTCCCTCAACCACCCAATAAGGGGGAAACCTCAGAACTTCCAAGATTCAGACACTAGGTGAAAGTTGGGACCAGGATTTCACCTAATAGCTTAACAAATATTGCTGGATCTGCCTAGACCCCCATGCAAATTTCAGCCAAGGTTGGCGAGGTTAAGGAAAGCAGCTGGAATTTATTCCAGTCCTTTCCGCTTGTGTTTTGGGAGCTGAGCTGCCATCTTTATTCTTTCTTAAGAGATTGACCCATCCTGAAATCCTGCATTTCAGATGTGTGGTGGCACACCCTGAAGGAAGATAAACAATCCTAACTACATCAGATGATTCTGGTTGGAACAAATTTACAAAACAGTTTTTCTATTCCAATATAAAAATCCTGAGTCTGAGTGCTTTGTAAGAACCACTTTGAATCCTTTAATGTCAGGGGGCAAACCATTAATAAGATACTATATCATCAATATAATTCAGGTTAATTTAATATAAAAATATTATGCTTTATACAATTAAGAAAAATAACATATGGTATGAAGTGCTTTATGCCAAAAGAAAATTATAAGAGGGTTTGAAAAGCCCTTATGTTCAGCAAGAAGCCACTAGGGGGTGTGGCTGTGTTCAGAATTTCAGTTTGGTAGAAAGCTGCAGGCTCAAAATCGAAACCCTCCAACACGTAATGCATGTGACTTCTTTTTATTGCTATGGAAACACCAAAGCAAAGTGTAAATATGTCAACAATAGCACAAGACAACTTTAATTTTTATTCCAGCTCAAATGTCACACATTTGTAATGTGCGCTGCTGTAACGAGATACTACAGATGCAGCCCAGGGCTGTGAGTGGGTCTATATGTCTGTGGAATACAAGACCCTCATTATTGCCAAATGGGATCACAGCATGTAGGTCTGTTTAGACACTGTGATGCATTGTAAAAGGCCTGGCTTCAGGGATAGCCATAAAAGCCTCCTTTCCCCCCGCTCCCCCTTAAAAAAGAGCAGCTGTATTCTTCAAATGCGGACAACTCATCAGACTGCCTGTCTTTGCCTAAAAGAGATTCTCTAGAGTCAGATGTAAAAAAGCAAATTTAATTTTTCAGCTGAAATTTAAAATCTGGCAAAGGATTTGCTTGTTTTAAGGTTAATGCTGTGATGAGAGTTGCACTCACCTTTTGAAGGATTTGTGTGGTGGCTCTGTGGAATAAAGGCGTCTGGTTTATTAAATGTGAACTGGCAGACAAGGTGTGTGATGAACATTTTGGCAGCCCTGGAAAAGCTTTAGAATATGAACACACATGGACATTCTCACAATGGAATATATTTCAGGCCACTAATTAGCCAATAATGACCACTCTCAGTGACTTTGAAGTTAAACTAAGGCCATGACACTTGCTCGTTAAACAGGAGAACAAGGTCAGTCTTGGCTTCCAGCACCCCCTACTTTCTCAGTTGCAGTGCAGCCTAATTTTCCCTGTTAAAACTAAGGTCAAAGCACTAAATCAATGAGGTAAATAAATAAGATTCTGCTTTAGTTTATTTTACTGGGCAAATTAATAGTTGGCACTACACTGTTTGCCTATAGCGGCGTCACAGATGTGCATAGGGCGCTGGTTCTTGGAAACAGGATTTCCTAGATAACTTTCATACTGAGATACGCTGCCCCTCCTTGAAATTCCCTTTATGGTTCCTGTTAACTGTTGAGTGAAAATTCCCCATTCACAATAGAGATCATTCCCGTAAGTGCCACTGAAATTGGTGGAAGAAGATGCCCAAATTCCGAGAAATGAGAGAGAGGTCTGGTTTTTAGAGGAGAAGCCCATGCATGACATGTTCAGCATCTTGAAATGTTAGCAGGGCTCTCTGTGACAGGACAAACCCCAAACACATTTGAATTTTTCTTCTACAGCTAGAGCCAGGAGGTGACCTTTACTAAAAGGGCCCATGAGGATTTGACTTTGAGTCAGCCGGTGAGTCAGGGTACTAGTGGATTTGGGTTAATTGCAGAAGCCCTTGGTTGATAGCAGTTTAGCTGAGTGCCTGTCAGTGTTCGTTTCTCAACCACCCTGTGATATCTCAGACATAGAAGGTTGTTCTGAGATTAAATTTAGCACAGTAGGTCTTAATGAGAGCAATTCCCTTTTGTTACAAATTTAGGAGGAGAAAAAATCCAGCTGGTCATTTGTAACTTACACTTTCAGAAATAATATATTGAGTCCAGTGGCTTTTGATGCTTTTCAGTTGAGATGTTTCACCAGGATTTTTGCTACTTAGTGAGTATCACACATACATTTTAAACAAGGGAGTAAAAACATGAGTAATTCTGCAACAGAGAATCATCTTGTATTGCCAAGGAGAGGAACTAGATGATCTAATACTTCTCCCTCCCTTAACTTCTGTGGTTTTGTGCTAATCTGTAACTCTTTACTGTAGACACAAAAGATGCAAATCCGGTTCCCATGCAGTATAATGGCTCATACAATGTACTGCATGTTGTGAATACACATTAAGAATACTGCAATACACAAAATCTGGCCAACTGCCGTCTCCCTTTATGGATCCCCAATATGGACTGCATGCTATCTTTTTCATAGCAATTTATGTTGTGAATGTCCTCAAGGAAAAATGGTCCAAATATGTATGATCAATTATACAAATCAACCAATTCCGTTGCCATGTCAGATCCTGAGTTGCTTTGTCAGCTGACGTATCCCCTCCCTCACACTTCATACTCACTTATGGTTTAAAAGAAAACCAATATCAAAGGAGAGTAGTTTTTCCAATGGGCCATGAAGTGATCTCAAGAGCAAGTGTGTGGGGCCAAATTCACCACTAACACAAGTAGGAGAAACTCAGCTGATTTTAATGCCTCATTACCGAATCACTGAATTTGGGGTTCTTGAATTTAGTCCACTTTTATGTTTTTTCCCCAGGAAAATTACACTGCATTTTGATTAGCCACAACAGCTACTGGAAGACACTACCCTCGCTGTCTTATAGGCATGATTCTATAGTCCTCAGTGCATTTAACAAAAATCAACCGGAGTTATGTATGTGCAATGACAGCAACATTTTAGAATCATAGAATATTGGGGTTGGGAGAGACCTCAGGAGGTCATCTAGTCCAACCCCTGCTCAAAGCAGGACCAGCACCAACTTGGCCTCTCCTCATCTTTCTCATCTAAAATGTACCTCTGAGTTTTAGGGTTTCCTCGTAAAAAGTGATCTAGATTAAATCCTAGCTTCCTGAAGTTTTAAACTGGATGAATACCTCAAAAAGACATTAGCAAATATCCGCTTTAATAAAAAGTTGAATTTTGGGCCAGATCCTTTATTGAGGTCATTGCTGATTTACACCCACTGAGGATCTGCTCTGTGGTGTTTAATAAGTCCTCAGGTGCCAGGATAGGAGGATCACCATGTTTTATTAACTGCAGAGGCACTCGGCTCATTTTGAAACTGCTCAGGCTTCAGGAAGTTCTCTGGCTACCCTGGGCAGGTTCAGAAGCTTAACAGTTCTAGTAGCATAATCGTTCCCACACCAGCATTGTTGCTTCTCATTAGCACAGTTATGCCCTTATTTGTAACATGATACCTGTTCTTATATGTCCTCTTTAGCCTTTTAAATTTACTTTGAGTTATGGGTGAAGATTTTGAACAGCTGGCAAGTAGATTTTTGAAAAACTTTTCGAGGTCAATTAATTGGTCAACTTTTATTTATTTCACTCTGTGTTTCTAGGAGCTTTCTGATCAATATTCATGGAAATGACTTAACACAATCACCTGTGCTTCATTCAGGTGCTAGACTTGGGAACATGGCAGTGCTGTGTCTACAATAAACCTGTCCTTCATAGTCTTGCCAATGCTGATGGCCTCAGTGATTCTGTTTCAGAGGAACAGCCGTGTTAGTCTGTATTCGCAAAAAGAAAAGGAGTACTTGTGGCACCTTAGAGACTAACCAATTTATTTGAGCATGAGCTTTCGTGAGCTACAGCTCACTTCATCAGATGCATACCGTGGAAACTGCAGCAGACTTTATATACACACAGAGAATATGAAACAATACCTCCTCCCACCCCACTGTCCTGCTGGTAATAGCTTATCTAAAGTGATCAACAGGTGGGCCATTTCCAGCACAAATCCAGGTTTTCTCACCCTCCACCCCCCCACACAAATTCACTCTCCTGCTGGTGCTAGCCCATCCAAAGTGACAACTCTTTACATAATCAAGTCGGGCTATTTCCTGCATAGATCCAGGTTTTCTCACATCCCCCCCACCCCCATACACACACAAACTCACTCTCCTACTGGTAATAGCTCATCTAAACTGACCACTCTCCAAGTTTAAATCCAAGTTAAACCAGAACATCTGGGGGGGGGGGGTAGGAAAAAACAAGAGGAAACAGGCTACCTTGCATAATGACTTAGCCACTCCCAGTCTCTATTTAAGCCTAAATTAATAGTATCCAATTTGCAAATGAATTCCAATTCAGCAGTTTCTCGCTGGAGTCTGGATTTGAAGTTTTTTTGTTTTAAGATAGTGACCTTCATGTCTGTGATTGCGTGACCAGAGAGATTGAAGTGTTCTCCGACTGGTTTATGAATGTTATAATTCTTGACATCTGATTTGTGTCCATTTATTCTTTTACGTAGAGACTGTCCAGTTTGACCAATGTACATGGCAGAGGGGCATTGCTGGCACATGATGGCATATATCACATTGGTGGATGTGCAGGTGAACGAGCCTCTGATAGTGTGGCTGATGTTATTAGGCCTTGTGATGGTGTCCCCTGAATAGATATGTGGGCACAATTGGCAACGGGCTTTGTTGCAAGGATAAGTTCCTGGGTTAGTGGTTCTGTTGTGTGGTATGTGGTTGTTGGTGAGTATTTGCTTCAGGTTGCGGGGCTGTCTGTAGGCAAGGACTGGCCTGTCTCCCAAGACTTGTGAGAGTGTTGGGTCATCCTTTAGGATAGGTTGTAGATCCTTAATAATGCGTTGGAGGGGTTTTAGTTGGGGGCTGAAGGTGACCGCTAGTGGCGTTCTGTTATTTTCTTTGTTAGGCCTGTCCTGTAGTGGGTAACTTCTGGGAACTCTTCTGGCTCTATCAATCTGTTTCTTTACTTCTGCAGGTGGGTATTGTAGTTGTAAGAAAGCTTGACAGAGATCTTGTAGGTGTTTGTCTCTGTCTGAGGGGTTGGAGCAAATGCGGTTGTATACAGATTCTACCTCCCCTAGCTCTTCCTGAGGAATCCCTTCAAGTTTTTAAATCTTGTTCTCCTAAATCAACAGGTATCTAGTCTGTCTTAGCAAAAAGAAAAGGAGTACTTGTGGCACCTTAGAGACTAACCAATTTATTTGAGCATGAGCTTTCGTGAGCTACAGCTCACTTCATCAGATGTATACCGTGGAAACTGTCTTAGGCATTTCAAGTCAATCTTGGTGATTTCTTGAGTGGCTCTGACTGTTTCCACAATATATGATTCTGTCTCTTCTACTTTTGCTGGCATCCAGCTGCCAATGTCAGTTTTCCGGTGGACTTGATTCCTGCATGTCACACTGCAAGATGTTTTTTTTTTAATGTGTTTTTGCTTCTTTTGCTTTTCTTCTAGTACTGTTTGGAAGCATGGTAATTGCTTAATTTTGAGTAAGTGAGGTGTTGGTTGTTTGAAGTAGTCTTTGTCTGCCTGCAAATTAACATTTGTACTGGGGAAGATTATCTTTAATCACCACTCCTTCCTCCGTGTTTAGCAGTCCCACTTCTTCTTTCCTTGTTTTCTTTTTATGTATATGGCTATAAAACCTTTTATTATGGGTTTTAATCTCCTCTGCAAGATCTAACTCTGCTTGGCTTTTGGCAGATCTTTTCCTCTACACTTTCTGACCTCCAAGAGGTAGCTTTTCTTGCTGATCTGTCCCATCTTCCATTTTTTGCAGGCTTTCTTCTTTCTCTTAATAACCTGGTTGAGATGCGTTTGGTGAGCATAGCCTCCTACATTTGTGTGTGTGTTTTGTCATCTCCCTCTCCCCCTTGCCCTGGTTCTGCTCTGAGATTTCATTTTATTTCAATGGGCTTTGGATCAAGCCATTTGTTTATAACTTGATTTTAGTTTAGAGATCTAATTTTACTCTTTGGGGCATCCGTGTTACACTGTTAAAGCCAGTTTTGAACCAGCAGACATTTTTGGTGTGTTAGTTTAAAATGCTGCTAATTTTTGAAGTGGCTATAGGCCATGTGGCCTATTATAATAGCATTTGCCTTAGCACACAGATTTCTGCCAGGCACAGTCATCTACTAAGTGTCGTTCCTCCCTTTCCCTCTTGAAGTTACTTGTGCTTTCACAAGTCCTCCACATCAACTCTTTCACTTTGAGGGCTAAGACCCTAATCCAGCTCCCATAGATCTTGATGGAAAGACCTCTGTTGACTTCAGTAGGAGCAGGAGCAGGCTCTAATTTCTGTTCTCTTTCAGATAATGTTCTTATTTAAAAAGATATTTACTTTTCCTACTAAGATCTTGGATAGAGCCTTGGCAACTCTGTCACCAGAAAACACTTACCATGTAGGTGGATGGTTTGGACAGCCATGAATAATTAATTAAATGTGTGTTTTCCTGACAATTCCTTATGGTGCATTATTTTGTTCTTTCATATCTAAAAGTTACCCCATCTTGAAGACAACCTGGTTTGATTTTATTAAGAGGCAGAACAGCAGGCAAATTACCCACATTTGCTAAATACATGTAAGTTTTTAATTTATTTTATGTCAGAAACTTCTTTTCAGTTAAGAAACCACATTTTTACTGCCTTCCAACTGATTGCCTGTAACCAAAATGTCTCTCCAGATATTTTCTAAAGTTCTAGATGTCTTGTGTACTTTATAAAGTGATTTCAGATTGATGATGATAAGTGCTATATAAGGGCTTGGTATTATTATTGTTTATTATTAATTTTATAATCCTTACTGTGTTCAGTATTGGACTTTGTAACTGGTGGTTTATATGTATCATCAGGGCTAGAAACATGGAGGGTTTCCCCAGCTACAGATTCTCTTTGAAAAGGGGAATCAGTCTGCCTGCTGTCTCCTGCATCACCACTCTCCTGGCCCTGGGATATGGGGCATACTAGGTGAGGAAGGGGAAGATGGTTTGTTGAAGTATATTGCACTTCTGTAATCCCTGATTGGTGCACTAGTCCCTTTGGGCCTTTGTCAACGAGGTATAGTTAAAAGCAGTCCTGGGGGGATAGAATATAAGATATATATTTCATAGAAAACCATGCATAAGTTAGAGGATGGCAATACAGTCACACTTGAACAGTTTTTTTTTAATTATTATCTTTGCATCTCAATGAGATCAGCAAAACAACCCAAGTTTGAGGAGGGGAATAATCAGTTCAATAGTTCTAAAATGTATGAAAATATAAAGTTAGACCCATTTAATACAGGATTTATTCAAATATTAGTTTGTGTTGAACTTTTCTGTTGGCTCTACAGTTATAGGTGATTTAATAAATCATATTCTTAATGCCTATGCTACTTCATGCAATGGGCAACAGAAAAAGCCATTAAATTCAACTACATTTGATACACAGCAGATTAAAGAAACAACAATGTGGTGGCATTTGGAGTTTAATGAAACTCAATTTTATTTTGAAAAGCATGAAACTTTTCTGAGTTAACACGCTATTATTTTTCAAAGGAAATTTAATAACTTAACAGGCATTTTTAACTAACTGGCTGTATATTCTTGTTGAACAATAAGAATTGACTGAAAGCCAAAGTGGAATGAAATGAAAACATGCAGCTACCTGGAACTTGAGGTTTGATTTCATGTTGTTTTTGGCAAAACCCAACACTTTCAAGTTTCAAATGGGTTTTGAGTTTGGTTAAAATGACTTGTCACCGCCTTATGAATGGAATAATATAGCAGAAAAGAACAAAAATCAGCTGGAGAAGCAATTATCATTCCGTGAGTGTGGAATGATATTAGAAAATATCATACATATATATCAAAATAAATCAAGGGAGATGACTCTTGTCTCCATTTATTTTTCCTTTGGACTCTCAATCTCTCCCAATTCTCATCACAGCCATAATTCTGTACAACTCACTTACTCCCATTAATTGCCCAAACCATTGTCTTTTCAGCTAAAATGGCTCAATACCCAAATATAAATATATACAATTTGGCAACTCCCTTCACATTTGTTTTTCATTGTAAGCTTAAAGGATGAACAACAGTGAGCTTCTGAGCTTTCTCAAGGGAGAAGAAAAGGGGTTAGAGTCTCTGGTGACTACCTCACTATAGCTTTAATTCAAATCTGAATCTCCCATTAAGGTCAGGTCTGTAGTGGTTTGAAGTTTGCCTGTTCATTAACCTCTGCACTGAACCGAATACTCCTTAGATTCTCTAATTAGTTATAGTCTAAGCTTTAGTAACTTTCTAGAGTTTCCTCTCTGAGATGGAAAGACAAAGGTTCAAACAATGGCCAGGAAACCTTAAAACATCTTATCTATCAGCAGTTGGATTAGACAAGAGCAGTCTTGATGGATGGAGCGTCCTCTGTATGAGATAAGAATGAGATGGATAAGAGCATTAGAGGACTGATTTTTACAAAAGAATAGATTGTTCCATCTCCATTCAACAACATTCTCTTCTCCATTTACCCATTAGAAGATAAACATTGTTATTAGCAATTATTACTCTTGATCACACAAATTCACTGAGCATACATAAGTTATTTAATCAATGGTGCCTTATTTCTTAACTGCTATGACAGATGGAAATAAGATTAAACTATTAGTAATGCTGCTGAAAGAGAGAGAGACAATTTCAGACCCTTCTTACATCCTGTGTGACCCCACCAAGGTCAGAAGAGTTGCGATTGGTGTAAATCAGGCAGAATTGGACCATGTGTAGATTTTTAAATCCCCAGACGACTTTATTTCCTGATACCTAGAGTTTAACAACAATACCATTAAAGAAGAGAGTTTTCTATTATTGTAACAGGTAGCAGGCCCTAGCATGAAGACTATCGGGTAGTAACTGCATTCTGATCTGTCTGGTTAGTGATTTGAAATTGCGTCCACCCAAAGCACATTTGGTGGAAGGTGGAGAGGAAACAGATGGATAAAAAATGAGCAAGAGAGTTAGTTCTGTAGCATGTTCACATGTAAATTACATAATGACAAAATGCAGGTAAATGGAAGAAATCCAGTATTTAGTTGCTTGGGATAGTTCTACTAGTGTGTAAGTGATCTTCTAGTTTTAACTCTGTTCAATAAGCTACTTGGAGCTTTTCTTCCAGTTGGTTTTCATGAGTCACTTTTAGAACCAACGGGCAGACAGGGAAATTATTTACAGAGACTTCCCTTTTGCTCTGATGGAATATGAAGCCACTTCGAACCAGTTCCCCATTTGTAGCGCAATCACATCCCCGTGTAAGTCATATCAGAAATTAACCACATAAAAACTGGAGTAGATGATGCTCTTTATCTAGTGATGGCTAAAAGCTGGACCTCTGAATGTTTCCTTTAAGCAAGAAGATGGGTTTGTAGACTCAGCATGCTGTAGCTTTGTTCTCACTGTGCAGATAGAGAGGGAGACCACAAGGCATGTATTAAGGAGTCCACTGGCTGTATTTTTTCCTTCAGTCACACTTTGGCACCCCTGCATCAAACAGTTTCACTGTTACAAGTCTCCTGGGTAAGTCTCCTATTAATCCACAGTTCATACTATTTAAAAGGCAAATCACAATCTGATGGTATTATGCTGTATGATTATTCTCTCTTTTAGTGAAAGAGTTAATAATATCTGGAAGCTTCTGCTGTATTTATGGCTATTCATTTATCACTACAGTATGTTCATTCAAATGTTGTCATTGAGCATGAAGACTTTTTATTAGCCCTCTGTTTATAATTACATAAATTTATTGCACTATAAAGTACAGTATCTTGGGTGACCTACCAAAGATTTATGGACCAAAGTAGCGGATTGTACGTATCAGTTTTAGTAGCTGTTTCTGATTTATATTAATCATATTTATTCAAGATCATTTAAGCAAACAAACCCAAACAGTTGAGATGGTCTATATTTCACACTGGCAGTTATTTACCTATGAACAAAATCAACTCCAAAATTCAGAGTATTAGTATTTAGAGAAAATTGAGTAAAATAGTAAGTTTGGTTCTATAATCATCTACTTATATAGACTGGCTTTTCAATCAACAGGTACAGTTAGATTGCAAGGACTGATAAAGATGAGCTAGTCTGCATGTACAGGTTTCAGAGGAACAGCCGTGTTAGTCTGTATTCGCAAAAAGAAAAGGAGTACTTGTGGCACCTTAGAGACTAACCAATTTATTTGAGCATGAGCTCACGAAAGCTCATGCTCAAATAAATTGGTTAGTCTCTAAGGTGCCACAAGTACTCCTTTTCTTTCTGCATGTACATTATCCTTTATGGAGAGGCCAGCCAGTGGGTATCCATCAAAACACATGTGGTGCCCTTCTGGCATCATTGAAATCAATGGCAAAATTCCAGCTGACTTCAGTGAAGCCAGGACTTCAGCCCTGGATACTGCCTTAGAACAACTGAACCAAAAAAAAAAAAAAAATGGTTCAACTAACGAGAGACAGTGAGGGAGGGACACAGTATTGGAGGAGATTGCTGAGACAATGGGGTACCGGTGGCAGCAAGGAGGACAAAGACATGAGAATGCAGGGAGACAAGGTAGGTGATGCAATATTTTTATTGGACCAACTTTTGCTTGTGAGAAAGATAAGCTTTCAAACTTACCCAGAGCTCTTCTTCAGGTCTGGGGAAGGTAATCAGAGTGTCACAGCTAAATACAAGGTGGAACAGATTGTTAAGCATAAGGTGTTTACACGGGTTTCAAGAAACAATTCCCAATGAAGTGGGCAATTAACACCTCTAGTCATAGGACAAAGAAGGGCTAGTGAGTTACAGATTGTTGTAATGAGACATAAAGTCAGAAAAGGAGGCAGAGAAAATGGAAGGGAGGCACAGAGAAAGATACAAGAGAGTATGGGGGACAGCAAGGGAGTATATAACAGAGAATGGAAAAAAATATACTGGGGTTTTTTTAAAGCAAAGGAAGAGGAAAGAGTACGTTTAAAATGAGAGAAAGCAAAGAGATCTAGAGATAGACAGAGGCATAGATTTGTGAGAAGAGTTAAAGGGGTTAAAAAATTCGGGGGTGGGAGGGGATTTCACATTGCATTTGGGTTAGATTGTCCTTCTAAACCAAACACTTAAGGCCTGAAACTCCTCTCACTGACCCAGTTTACATGTGTGTAATTCCATTGAGCTCAGTGGAGTTATTCCTGATGTATTCAGGTATGAGAGAAGAATCGGTCCCTAAGGTTATTTGAAATAGGTCTTATATCCTGGGTTTTCTAATAGTAACAGACTGCACACAGTGTTCTGAAACTACATTTTTGTGCGTTATTCAGGAGGCAGAAATTGGAGCGATAAAAGAAGGTGCATATCCACCCAGAGAGAAGCTCATGAGGCTTCAAATTCTTGGTAGTTTAAATTACAATAGCTTCACAGGTTTCAGAGTAACAGCCGTGTTAGTCTGTATTCGCAAAAAGAAAAGGAGTACTTGTAGCACCTTAGAGACTAACCAATTTATTTGAGCATGAGCTTTCGTGAGCCACAGCTCACTTCATCAGATGTGTACCGTGGAAACTGCAGCAGACTTTATATATACACAGAGAATATGAAACAATACCTCCTCCCACCCCACTGTCCTGCTGGTAATAGCTTATCTAAAGTGATCATCAGGTGGGCCATTTCCAGCACAAATCCAGGTTTTCTCACCCTCCACCCCCCCACACAAATTCACTCTCCTGCTGGTGCTAGCCCATCCAAAGTGACAACTCTTTACATAATCAAGTCGGGCTATTTCCTGCATAAATCCAGTCACTGAAGTCTCTGGACCTGCTCCAGTTTACACCAGCAGATAACCTGGCCTGATATCTCAGCTTTCACTGAGGAATCATTGGGAATTAGGCCACTGATTTCACTGGGCGCCTGAGCAGGCACAAAGTGACCAGTTGCCTCTGTGGTGTTAACCTTAGAACTCACATGTTGTAAGCTCCAGCCAGGAACCCCTTGGCTCTTTGTGGCATCATGCCCTTTGAGGCAACACACAGATTAACCAACACTTCACATAAGGGCACCACGTTGTGCCCAGGGTGGCCCCATGTTCACCATTGGAAAGTTAGTAATTACCTTCTTTTCTTGGCTGTTCTCCAAAACTAACAGACTGGGGACTGAGAAATGCCAGTTCATAGACACTTCTACTTTTCTTTACACCCACCTCGCCAATGTAAAAACCTCTTAATTTCTTTTGACAAAAATGTAAACAAGGAGACTGGATGACTCAGGGGATTTGTAATGGGATCTAGAGCCTTTCACCTTCAGGCAGTGAGCAAACACTATCTTTGATCCACTTTCAGTGGCTTATGAGGAAAGACTTGATGGTATGAATCTGGTGTCAGGTGTCCACAACAGAAAGCCACCAAAATTGGGACCAATTAGCATCATTGGAGGCTGCCTCAGCAGAGGGGCCGAAGACTGAAATGATAACTCCTCGTCAGAGAGGAGACACATTGGCGAGGCTCTATAGGGAAAACTTGCTCAGCCTGCGCTCCTGTTGCATCTCCCATGCTTAAACAGCACACTACAGGCTCCAGGAATGTCAGTCATGAGCATTAATTCACTTTTTTGAAACTCTAATAAAAGATATTAACAAGGAGAAAAATCAATCTAAAATAAAGGAGTCAGATAAAATATGGTAAGTTATTGTACAATCTTTCTTTTTTTTAGATGCCAACATATAAGTTCCCATAAAACAATACTTCATGGCTCAGATACACAATATGGTGCGCTATAATGCATCCATTGCTGAGTTAAAAGTGAACTTTTGGGGTATGTCTACACTGCAATAAAAGACCCACAGCATGGCTGCGGCTGGTCCTGGTCAGCTGACTTGGGCTCAGGCTGTAGGGCTAAAAACTGCAGTGTAGACATTTGGGCTTGGGGTGAAGCCCGGCCTCTGAAACCCAGTGAGGGCGTGAGTCTCAGAGCCTGGACTCCAAAGTAAGCCCAAACATCTCCACAGCAATTTTGAGCCTTGCAGCACAACCCCTGAAAGTCCAAGGCAATTGACCTGGGCCCTGTGTTGCAGGGATTTTTACTGCAGTGTAAATGTTCTCTAAAGGAATTGATCCCATAAAGTTGAGTCTAAAGCTCAATGCTGTGGCTAAGTACCTGAGCTGTGATTTCCCTTTCAGATGTCTTTTCCCCCAGTACTTGTTTTTGCTCCTTCTAGAGACATGGTGATCCATTTACATGTAGGTCTCAAATAACTAATCCTGCTTTGTGCTTCATGTGTGTGCAAAAAGGAAGAAGAAATTAAAGGAGGCTTCTTTTCCTTGTGCAAGCAGCAGGGCAATATCCAATATTGCTTGAGAAGATGGCATTTACATCTTACAATTGAAGGGCAGGGTATCCTACAGTTTAGGAGGTGGAGTTCCCAAATTCTAGAAAGCATGGTGGTGGGTGGGCCCCCAGTTTGGGGAGGCTAGCCCCAAGGCCCCACCCCTTCCACACAAAGCCCCACCCCCTGTAGCAGGAACCCCCCACTCCTGCGGCTGGAAAAGCCCCGGTCCAGCCCCAAGCCCCCCTCCCCTCCCACTGCCAAAGGAGCCCTGGACCAGCCCCAGCCAGCTGACCGACTGGAGCACCAGCCCTAGCAGCGCCAGTCGGTTAACCAGCCCCACTACTGGGCCTGCCCAAGCAGCCCCAGTCCAGCGTCCCGTGGCAGCAGCTCCAGCCAGAGAAGGCAGAACCTTCCCTGGCCTATTATACCTGCTGTCCATGGCTGGCTGGTCACATGGCAGTGCCTTTTTTCCAGATGCTAAATGACATTAAAATACGTTCCCATTTAATCCACTGTACTCATTTTCAAACTCCAACTCACACTCACACTGAAGCCTCTGTGAAAATAATCTCAGCTGTCAGGTCCTGCCTTCTGCAAGCAGGGAAACAGCAAAGATCCTGCAGCTCAGAATGCATCAGCCACTGGGGGCATGGAATTCCTGGCCTCAGGCCTGGAAGTAGCTTTGTGCTAAAGAGGTAGCTGGAGCTGGAGGTAAGATGAGTGCAGAGAGAAAAGCTCACCACCAGCTGGGAGTGGTGGCTCACTTCTGGTGGTGCCCTGAGTGGAAGATGTGGAGATGGCAGGTCCAAGTAGAGCATATGAGCGAGGGAGAAATGAAGGGAGAGATGGGAGCTCAGTTTACTCAGTTCCCGTCCCTCATCTCGGAATTTGTAAGGCTCAGTACCATTAAGATGAGCTCACGTGTCAGATGGGGAAGAACAAAGTTGTCGCTAAGTAATTGATCCATTAAATTATTAAGGATGGACAAAATACACTGGATAAAATAAGAGCCAACCAACCATTCACTCAGATGAGCTGAATGAACCAAACTCTTCCAGAGCCTTAAGAGTATAATTAATTTACCTCTTAACTTTCTTTCTTCCAATTATTTGGGGGATCTTCTGCTGTTCCTGGTCTGGTGGAAGTGAAAAAACCCTATACTACAGTGAGGATAGCATCTATGTATTACCTACCACCTGACTGGGAGCACAAAGTGCCAAAAACCTGTTCTATTGAGATCTCTAACTCAGTTTTGCTGATTCAAGTCATTCTAATAATTTGGCTCCCTGGCCAAGTGCTTATCTGAACTACGCCAGCTTTCAAACTCTTCAATATTCATAAATGTTAAGGCCAGAAAGGACCATTACAAGAATCTAGTCTCATCTCCTGCATAACAGTATTCCACCAACACTAGAAGTTATTAAGAACATAAGAATGGCTATACTGGGTCAGACCAAAGGTCCATCTAGCCCAGTATGCCAGGTGCCCCAGAGGGAATGAGCAGTGATCCATTCCCTGTCGCTCATTCCCAGCTTCTGGCAAACAGAGGCTAGGGACACGATCCCTGCCCATCCTGGCTAATAGCCATTGATTGACCTAGCCTCCGTGAACTTATCTAGTTCTTTTTTGAGCCTTGTTATAGTCTTGGCCTTCAGAACATCCTCTGGCAAAGAGTTGCACAGGTTGACTGTGTTTTATGAAAAAATACTTCCTTTTGTTTGTTTTAAACCTGCTGCCTATTAATTTCATTTGATGACATCTAGTTCTTGTGTTATGAGGAGGAGTAAATAAAACTTCATCTACTTTCTCCACACCAGTCATGATTTTTATACACCTCAATCATATCCCCCCTTATTCGTCTCTTTTCCAAGCTGAAAAGTGCTAGTCTTATTAATCTCTTCTCATACTGAAGCCATTCCATACTCCTAATAATTTTTATTACCTTTTCTGAACCTTTTCCAATTCCAATATATCTTTTTTGAGATGGGGTGACCACATCTGCATGCAGTATTCAAGATGTGGGCATACTATGGATTTATATAGAGGCAAAATTATATTTTCTGTCTTATTAACTATCCCTTTCTTAATGATTCCCAACATTCTGTTAGCGTTTTTTTGACTGCTGGTGCACATTGAGTGGATGTTTTCAGAGAACTATCCACAATGACTCCAAGATCTTTCTTGAGTGGTAACAGCTAATTTAGACCCCATCATTTTATATGTATAGTTGGTATTATGTTTTCCAGTGTGCATTACTTTGCATTTATTAACACTGAATTACATCTTCCATTTTGCTACCCAATCACCCAATTTTGAGAGATCCTTTTGTAGCTCTTTGTGGTCTGCCTGGGACTTAACTATCTTGAGTAGTTTTGTATCATCTGCAAATTTTGCCACCTCACCATTTACCCCTTTTTCCAGATCATTTATGAATATGTTGAATAGGACTGGTCCCAGTACAGACTCCTGGGGGACACCACTATTTACCTCTCTCCATTCTGAAAACTGACCATTTATTCCTACCCTTTGTTTCCTATCTTTTAACCAGTTACCAATTCTGAGAGGAACTTCCCTCTTATCCCATGACAGCTTACTTTGCTTAAGAGCTTTTGGTGAGGAACCTTGTCAAAGGCTTTCTGAAAATCTAAGTACCCTATATCCACTGGATCTCCCTTGTCCACATGCCTGTTGACCCCTCAAAGACTTGAATTCAATTGATTTGGTTCAAGCAAGTGTAGCAAATACTCCTGAATATTTTTAATTGTGGCACAAACTTATGGATTCTTGATCTAGGACACACAGTTTGGGAGAGAGCTAATAGAGGAAATAAGAGTAAGCCAAAATCAGGCCATCATCAGTTCACTCTACCAGTTTGCCAAAGCCATGTTACCATAGCAAAAGACAAGGAAACATTAACATCCCTTCCAAGTCCTAGAAATGCTCCTAAAAATCTGGAAGAGGGAAAGAGCAGAGACCACTATATGGACAATGCTTTGCAAATCTAAATGACCTGTTCCATGCTTTGACACAATTATAGGCACTATAGAGAAATCTTAGTTTTATCTAACTACAGGCTCCTTATGTCAAGTGAAAAAGCATTTAGAAAAGACAAAGTTAACACAGCAGAAGTTCTCTAGCCTACCCAAGCAAGCTTGAATCCAGCTAGTGCAGGTAACAATGGCACAGTGAAGACAGTGTCGTGCGGGTTTTACAGTGGGCTAATTATCTGAGTACATACCCAGTGTCCATGCCAGTTTTGTACTACCTGTGCTGAAGTGTGTGTTGTGCTGTCTTCACTGCTATTGTTCTCTGTGCTAGCTGGGCTAGGTTAGCCTGGGTACAGATTTTGCTGTGTAAACATACCCTTTGTCTTTTCTAAATGCTTTTTCTCTTGATATAAGTAGCATATAGATAGACAAAAGTAATATTTTTCTATAGTGCTTATAACTGTCCAGATATAAAGCGCCTCACTACAAATTAAATGGCAAGGAACTATCATTAAGGATGGAGTATCTGACAAATCAACGATCAGCACAATAGCTTGATTACTTAAAACAGAAAATATTGCAAGGAACCAGAGAGAGTGGATGGAACTAGTCTGTGCCCTGTGCAATAGATTTTTCCTCTGTAATGCTCTGTGTAAAAGTGTCACAACAATAATGAACTCCTGCTGTTCTTCATGAGAAGTGAGGGTTCAGGTTATTAAGGCATTCATAACTTTGGAAGGTGTTAATTGATTACCCAAGTGCTCCAGTGCTTTGAGCGTTGTACCAGCTGCCCATCTGTTTCACATCAGTTTGTTAACACAGCTGGAAAAATTGATATGCAAGAACCTAGCTTGTCCTAGGAGTCTTTAAAATCTAATCACAATTCCCAGTCATACAGCTAAAACAATTAGGGATGTACTGTTAAAATAACAAAAGCAATAAAGCATTCTTTGGAAAGAAAGATCTGACTGCTGCATGTTTGTGACACACACTGACGTATTTGGATAAACAACGATAAGATAAAAGTGGACTGTGGCCTGATAGGGGGATCTCAGAGATCATGATCCCTAGAGTGCTCCTGGATTTAGCTGCTCTGTATCCTATGGGCTTATAGGTAACACTTGGGGTTTTTTGTTTGTTTTTTAACAATACCTTTTGTTCTCAGTTAATGTACTTCTTGTTGGCTTTAGGCAGCATTCCAGAGGGTCATAACAACCCAGGGATAAACGCTGGCTGGGTGATAATGAATTCAACTGCAATTTTAATTCCTATGGTAACAACTGGACCAAGAGCCTGAAGTAATAACTCACAATAATCCTTCCTCTCTATTGGGCAAATCTTTCCTCCCCATGTCTCTCATTTATACACCACCCCCAGTGTAAAACTCTGAATGCAGCCACGCCACGGCAGACAATGGGGAGGGGAAATAATTGAAACTCGCACATGGGATCTTAGCCTTTATGGGTGCCATGCACTTGGCTCCATCATACAAGGGGGGATAGGAGAGAGGGCTGGGATAGTAGTGGAACAGTGCAGTGCCAGGGGATCCATGATTGGGCCAAATACCCCTATAGCAGGGGTGGGACTGGGAGAGCACAGCAGCGGCCAACCCTCCTTTGTGGAGAGGGTCACAGCAACTGTGAGAAGCGCGGCAGCCCTCAGATGGCAGTAGTGGGAGTAGAGCAGATCTGCTGCTCCTTGGCAGACCGTGGGGAGTTATTCCACGCCTGCTGGCCCCTGTGGAATTTGTCTCTATGCAGCCTGGTGAACTCTGGCCAGGATTTGGCTCAATTTTGCTGTTTCACATTGTGCCTCTAGTAGAAATACGATCTGAGCTGAGCCGGTGCTATGTTCCCCTTGGTCTCTTAGAGTTCCACAGGGAAGAACTGCCCTTGGCGGTGATAGATCTAATTCTCTTCTTTACTAGATTCCAGCACTAGAGAATAGTGGTCTTGGCCTGAAAACGTGTAGTTGCTACAGTGTTTTCTGTAAGTCTTCTGTGGACAGATTCCCATTTCGGGATCACACGCAGTTTGAGGATTAATTTCATCCTCTTGTTTGAAAGATGATGGAATCTGTGTTTATTTTTTGTGTTAATTAACAACTGGAATACTTTTTTTTTTCTTTACAGCAATCAGTACTGACTGTATACACGCGGCTGTGTCAGCAAGCTGCACATGTTAACATCTGCCATGTGTGCTGGCCATTAGAAAAGTTAAACACCATTTACTGCCTGGCGGTTGGAGAAGTGTCTGACTATGGAACAGTTGGGGATTGCCAAACAGCAAACCACAGCAGTTGTCGTCTGACTCTGGACACCACGTGACATAAAGGTGGTGAAACAGATCTTGTACACCATGCCTTCTGTCAGTGCTAATGGGCACGTGCCAGATAAAGAGAAATCCTGTCTCTCCTGCTGCTCTTTCCCCATGCAGCTGCTCAGCTTCACGCAGCAGCAGAATTTACACTTTCCTCTTGTCCTCTAGTTCAGATGTCTCCATGTTTAGACTGCAGAACATCCTAGTACATATGATTGTGAGAGCCTGTGACCAGTTCACATTGTGCAGTAGTTCTGTATGTTGTTTCCTGCTTGTGTTTTTCAATGAAAATGTCATTTTAAAAAACTAACCAAACAAAACCCCTTCTAAATTGGCCACAAGCCTGTCTCTCCTTATAAAACCCAGAAAGCTTTTTGCACTGCAATCAGTCAAAAAGGCTTATTCACAGTGTTATAATAATCAGGAGATGTCCTCTGATCATTCTGATGTGTTTATGAGGGTCTTATACAATTTGGATTTTTTTTAATCAGAAAAGAGTTGTGTTTCCACTTGGAGTCTATTTAATTTGTTTTACAATTTTACAACTTTAGTAAGGCTTTTGATACAGGCCCACATGAATTCTCATAAGCAAACTAGTATAATACGGTCTAGATGAAACTACTATAAGGTGGGTGCACAAATGGTTGAAAGACAATTCCCAAATAGGAGTTATCAATGGTTTGCTGTCAAACTGGGAGGGCGAATCTAGTTGCATCCCACAGGGATCAGTCCTGGGTCTGGTACTAGCACATAGTTTCATTAATGACTTGGATAATGGAATGGACAAAACGACTTATACAATTTGCAGATGACACCAAGCTGGGAAGGGTTGCAAGCACTTTGGAGGACAGGATGAGAACTTTATGTAGTGATAGGCAGTGTCAGTTTGAGTTCCCTTCAGAGGGCTGAGCTCTCCAATATAAACAATCGTGCAAAGTCTCTAGGCCTAGATGTGTGCTTTACATTTTTAGATGCCGTCATATCTGAGCCCAGTCAGCTCTCACTGCTTTTTCAGCTTTTAAGCTTTCAGCTTTTTGAGTGGCTTAATACAAAGCTCATTCTATAATGTTTGCACCAGGAAAGAACCATTTCTATTAAAGGCAGAATGTCTATGGCTACTAGAAATGTAGCATTTGCAGGAACAATCTGGATTTCACCAAAGCATGGAATTAATTAGAAAGAAAACTTGGGAGACTTTGTAGCTCAGGAGATGAATAATAGGATATGGTACCTTGGGCCTTTATTGTAAGTAACTAGTTAAAACTTAGCCCAGCTTGAGAGCCACTTGTTATCTATTGATAGCTGCTCAGTAGACCTACATGCAATGAGTTGGTGTGTCACTCCAGTTCCTAGTGCACAGGTGACCTCATTACAAATCACTGGTTAGGAATGCCTAGTTCTTTAGTGCTTTTCATCAGTAGATATCCAGGTGCTTTACATAGGAGGTCAGTATTATCTCTGTTTTACAGATGGGAAAACTGAGACCCACAGAGGGGGAACTGACTTCCCCAAGGACACTCAGCAAGCCAGTGGCAGAGCTAGGAATAGAACCCAGGTCTCCTGAAAGTCACCCTTATTGGGTTGGTAGTATCAGCAAAGCCAAGGACTGGATGGGCTTGGAGACCGAATGACCCTTTCACCCCATATGCTCAGAGTTGAGGCACAGTGTGTTGTTGTATGGCAGTGTGGGAACGCTTACATGGCTGCTGCCAATGCTGTAAAGGTTGTCTGAATAAATAAAGGACTTTTCTCTCCTGGGTAGTGAATTCAGTCATTTTTGCAAGCCCCCAATTCAGGTTTAGAAAACAAAAAATCCATCCACTGAGCCTTTGGGGGCTCCACAGACATAATCTTTGAGTTGGAGGTCTTGGACATTATATGGACAACTAATGTGCAGTTCTGAAGATTTTTCCCCCTAACCTTGTTACTTACTTGTAGGGGTCATTCTATAGGGCTGCCACTCTTCAACGGCCCAGGCCCACAGATGGTCAGTGGTAGCGAGGGTACTCCATAGAACTGGTCGAAACATTTTCTGCTAGACTTTTCTGTGGGAAAATGCTGTTTTGTCTGGAAGGTTTTTCAGGTGCAGAATGTGGGGAAGAGAAAGAGAGAAACTCTATAGTTTGAATAGGCAGCACAGAGATTTCAACCTCCCACATCCCTTCTGAGTGTCCTGACTACCAGGTTATGGGCTATTCTGGGGTGTTGCTCTCGCGCTGTGTCTCCAACTGAAAAAAGTTTCCTCAAAAACTTTGAAATCTCAATATTTTTCGGTAAACGCAATTGTTGCATTCCATTTAGCCCTAGAACTCAGCATCTTAGAGGAAACCGTTAGTGCTTTGCAAGTTTGGGCTGCATCCAAACAAGTCCTGGGAACCATGAGGCTGAGACATTTAAGGCTTATGCTTTCATTTGGTCTGGTTCACTGTGGGCTGGTCCACATGCACAAACTGTGTGAATTAAGACCAGTTTAGTTATTTTGTGTGCAGACCAGCCCCGAGGGAGGAAATCTGCAGTAATTTACTGTTGCAAAACACAGCAAGCACTCAGTGCCTCTGGAAAACGTCTGTGTGGAATGTTATGATGGCAGTGCAGTGCACCCACAACATGTCAGACACAAGGGCACGTGAAAGGATTCAGCCCCACCAAACCTTGCTTGATATGTTAACAACCCCTCCCCCCCAAACAAATCAAAACTCACAGGGAAACCCCGTATTAGTTAATGCTACAGCTGTCCAGTGCACTATTAATTCTCACCACATAGTAGAGTTGCCAACAGTCTAATCACACAAACCCAAACACCCTTGGCCTGCCCCTTCTCCAAGGCCCCGCCCCACTCATTCCATCTCCCCCTCCCTCGTTTGCTTGCTCTCCCCGACCCTCACTCATTTCAACTGGGCTGGGGCAGGGGGTTGGGGAGTAGGGGGGGTGCGGGCTCTGGGCTGGGGCCAAGGGATTCAGAATGTGTGAGGGGGCTCCAGGATGAGCCTGGAGGGTTGGGGTGCAGGAGGGGGTCCGGGATGCAAGCTCTGGGAGGGAGTTGGGTGCTGGAGGGGGCTCAGGGCTGGGGCAGGGAATTGGGGTGCAGGAGGGGCTGAGGGGTGTGGGCTCCATCTGGGTGGCACTTACCTCAGGCAGCTCCCGGTTGGTGGCGCAGCAGGGCTAAGGCCAGCTCCCTGCCTGCCCTGGCCCCGCGCCACTTCTGGAAGTGGCCGGCATGTCTCTGTGGCTCCTGGGGGCAGGCCGGGGGGGGGGGGGGAGGGTGGCTCTGCACGCTCCCTCTGCCCTCAGGCATCACCCCCGCAGTTCCCATTGGCCACAGCACATGGCCAATGGGAGCTGTGGAGTCAGCACTTGGGGCGAGGGCAGCGCTCAAAGACCAACTGCCCTCCCCCAGGCGCCTCAGGGGCATGCCAGCCACTTCCAGGAGTGGCGTGGGGCCAGGGCAGGTAGGGAGCCTGCCTTAGCCCCGCTGCGCCACTGGACTTTTAAAGGCTTAAAATCTCCCGGTTTGGCTTTAGTAGCCTCCGGGAGATAGAGCCTGATTCCGAGAGCCTCCTGGAGAAATTGGGAAGGTTGGCAACCCTACCACACAGTCTCAGGATCCCATGTAGCCAGTCAAAACCATGCAGCTCTCAGTGAGGAGCCAACAAGCATGCTGCCTAGAAGTGAAGTGTGCTGACTGCTAGCAGAATGAACACAATGCTGTGTGCAGAAAAGAGGATGCACATAGCTTTTACCAGCAGCAGTGCAGAGGAGGCTTCGTTTTCATGTCAAGCTCAATGCTCCTTCTGACTGTTGCCTAGCATGGAACCAGCATGGGACAATGCTGTTCTCTCTTGGGTCCATACATTCAGTGGTGATGGGTTCTTCAGTCTCCATGCCATCAGAGTCAGTCAGATGTTTTGATTGGCTGAGCTGGGCTGACCCTTCTCCAGCTGAAGAGCCCCTCCAGGATTTTCTCTACTTCCAAAAGTGAAGGAGGCTAAGAGTCCGTTCGGCTGTCAACTGTCCATAACCTGGTTATTTTTTTCTTCTTTTCCCGTGTCTTCTGGATTCTTTTTTCCTCAGCTCTTGATTTTTTTTTTAATGTTGGGGTACTGGCTTTTTGAGGGACAAAAAAACTCTGGGAAATTGTGAGGACTTTCACCGAGCTCTCCCCCAAAAGAGCCCTGATAATGGCTTATGAAAAAAATATTAAAACGTGGGAAGGGCAGGACTGTATCCTGTGATCAGCACAGCTGGCCGAGAGTAAGGAAGGAGCAATGTGTCCCTTTCACTCCCCCATTGGTGCTACTGCAGCTAAAAAGCAGGCCACCAGCAGCCACAGACTTACAAGGGACCCAGTAAGACAAGGTGCTGAAGCCCAGCCTGCAACAACTGACATGGACATTGCTGGGTACTCCACCCCAGGAGGTGTTAGGATATAGATATTCAGGCCTGTCTGTAAAGGCCTGTACTTTAAGAATTTAGGTGTATTCTTATCACTTGGCTAATTATAGAGGTATAAAAGAAAGAATCAAAACCACTGTCTGCCAGTGTAAGGGCCTTCTCTTACTGTGACAGTCTGAGGCCCTGTGCTTAGGCTAAGGCCTTTGGCTAAGCAGCAGAGGCAGCCATAAGCTGGGAAGCGAACAGTCACATCCTCACATTCCAAACTAGTCACATTGAAATAAGGTGCTATTGGGCTGTTAGGCACTATCAGGACAGGATTGTATTCCTATCACCTCCAGAGAAAGAGAAGTGCCTAGAAAATGTAAAAGAAAACTTAGTTTGATAGCATCCTGTCTGGCAAGAACTCACTTATCAATAGCTGGGATGTGAAATCCTCACTTCTGTATTGTTTTGTCATTATAGTTCCCACTTTGCTATTGTTTGTCTGTATAATCTCTGTCTGGTTCTGTGATTGTTCCTGTCTGCTGTATAATTAATTTTGCTGGGTGTAAACTAATTAAGGTGGTGGGATATAATTGGGTACATAATCATGTTACAATATGTTAGTATTGGTTAGTTAAATTTCAGGAAAATGATTGGTTAAGGTATAGCTAAGCAGAACTCAAGTTTTACTATATAATCTGTAAAAAGAAAAGGAGTACTTGTGGCACCTTAGAGACTAACCAATTTATTTGAGCATGAGCTCAAATCTGTAGTCAATGAGGAAGTGAGTGGGTGTGGGGGGGAGTGGGGTGGGTGATGGGAACAGGGAATGGGGGTAAGGAAATTGCAATCATGTTTTGCTAAGGGCAGGAATGGGAACAGGGACACAGGTGTAAGGCTCTGTGGTGTCAGAGCTGGGAAGGGGGACACTAAGGAAGGAAACTGGAATCATGCTTGCTGGAAGTTCACCCCAATAAACATTGAGTTGTTTGCACCTTTGGACTTTGGGTATTGTTGCTCTCTGTTCATGCGAGAAGGACCAGGGAAGTAAGTGGGTGAAGGAATAAGCTCCCTAACAGGAGGGTACACAGCAGAAGCCACCAGGAGCTGAACAAAGGGCCCCAGCACCCCAGGACCCAATTAGCAGCCACTGATGCAGATCAGGTCCCATCGCCAGGTGTCCATCCCAGGAGGGTGAACTGAGGAGGTTCAATTGCTGAAGGTGCTTTGGTGATAAGTAGAATAATGAATTATTATTTGCTGCTGCTAAGCTGTTGCTAGGGAGATTGCTAGTTTATTAGGGGCCATTATGAGTTATGTACTTTGTTTGGAGAAAACCTATAAAGAGTTCAGTTAGAGAGTGTACTTTGGAAAAACTTGGGGGAGAAGAAAGGCAGGCCTGCTGCTGAATCACTTGACACCACTTCAAAATTTGGGTTTTTGGGTTGCTCTAAGACTATGGCTATTTTAGATGTGTGCTTTGTACTCAAGGACTTTTGAGTGGAAGCACTCTTGTGTGTACCAATCATTTATCAGAGGGAGGTGCTGTGTCCCCCCACTGATTTATTTCCTGACACTGCCTGGAAAACAAAGATTAGTTACCACCACATCTTAGGGTTCAGAGAACCCCAGGTAACAAATGGATATTAACCAAGATGGTAGGGATGCTACCCCAGATCTTCCATAGCAATATATACTTGGGGCAAGGGAGAGGGGGACATAATTTTTTGTGGCATGTAAAGCTAAGGAGTAACCTCCCCCCATTCAAGATTAAAGCCCATTTCACTAAGGCAATAGCAGCGTCATGGGTTGATGGATCCAGCGCATGATATGAACAGTTTTGTGGGCAGCGATTTTGTGCGTCCCAGCATACAATTCACTAAATTCCATGAAAAACTTCAGTCCAGTGAAACAGTCTTCAGCAGGAGGTTTCTGCAAGCTGTAGTTCAAATAACTGACAGTGATGGGGAAGGGGGTTACTACTACAAAAATCCCATCACTATTGAATTTATGCACCTATCCACCTACGTGAGAATGAAAAAATGTATTTAACTTACGTGGAAATTTTCACTCTGGGTAGGGGGATGGGTTCATAAATTCAGGGAATTTTCATCTCCTTCCTTTGAGAGGTGATTGCTTGGTAGTGTTGCATGGTTCTTTCCCCTTTTTAGGGAGAGCTGATGGATAACCATGTCTTAAATTTAATCAATGACATTTAGGGTTATCCCAGTTGATACGTTTTTGTCAGGTTGGACAACTCTGCTTTTTAGTTGTCATGGAGATTTTCTGCTATTGTTAATTTGTGAGAGACTGCTAATCAAAACATCTGCTTTTGCCACCAATAGCATGGAGATTGAAGAACCCTCCCTACTGAATTTATGCCTCTCCCCCCTCCCCCACTCAGAATGAAAATGTTTGGAAAAGTGAGACAAATTTTCTCAGTCCTCTGCTGCTGTGGTTTTTCAAGTGTAAGTACTTTTGCACTGTGTTTATTGTGAGCAGGAGATTGTATCTTCCAGGAGGAAACTTTTCTTGCATCTTATAAAATTAAGACCTGTAAACTCAGTGGACAACAGAGGCACTACAGATCTGTGGCTAGGGTACTTGCATTCAGGAGGCCTGGGTTCTGTTACTGGATCTGCAACTTACTTGCTGAATAATCGTGGACAAACCTCTTCATGTTGCTGTGCCTCAGTTTCCCCATCTGTAAAATGATACTAACCTCCTTTCTAAAGGGCTTTGGGACCTATGGAGGAAAATTATTATATCAGAGGCATTATGAACAGACCGTGCTGTGCATCATCATGAGGAACTATGGAGTTTGGACCCTCACTTTTAATTACCTATGACCAGCAGGAAGCTACTAGTATTTTCAGCTCTTGGAGGAAGAATGAGTCTCATGTCACTCATCAGTGATGTATTGGCTGATTAGCAATGGCATTAACTATTTAGCACTCCTGGCTGGAAGAGAGGCATAGTGATATAGGTGTATGTTCACAGGGATGGCACTCATTATACAAGAGAGAAATGAAAGTGCAGACTAAATCCACACTTCCCCATGTTTTCAATGTACCAAAGCTGGATCAGTCCAGGCAGCAACTATAGAGAGTTCAGGAAACCTAATTCTAAAGGAATGTAGCTAGAAATGGAAAATTATGCTTGGATGGTTAACAATTAAAGCTAAATTAAATGTGAACTAAAGTAAACTCCAGTAGAAATAATAAATGCTAGGTGACATTCTGATCTCAGCTACATGACTGCAAATCTGGAGCAAATCTCTTGATCTCAGAATCTGTTCTGCTGTGTTTAAATTGCCAAAAGCCTTTTACTTAGAAAAGCCCCAAATAAGTGATATAATAATAACATAAACTGTAAACCAGACTGCCCAACATTTCACCACCTTGTCAGGAAAAACCCAAAGAGTTCCAGGTGGATTTCACATTGCAGAAAAATCTCCAAACCAATTTAAAGGAACAATTTATAATTTAGGAGGGAACTAAATTGGTGCAGTGCTGGGCTTAAAATATACAGTCAGTTTCTTCGTAAGAAAAACACAGCTAAATACGACTGTCCTATGGAATGCTGCAAAACAGCAGCCACCTCAGACAAGTATTACTGGTGCCTGGAACCAGCATGTCACTCTACCTTCTGTGCAATGACTTCTTTGGGATTTCTCTTAGCTACCGGCAAAGCCATTTCGTTCTCAAGCTCACACTGCCTCCTCAGACTTCATTGGGCCCTACTGTATTTCTGATCTTGGAGACAGTGGGACTCCCTGGAGTATTGGTTCTTTGGTGGAGAAGGTTAACTTAAGAGACAGACATTGTGTAACTCAAGCTCTGCAAGATTATTGTAAGCAGAGTAAATGCAGAGGTCAGCATGACTGGGGAACATACTTGAAAGACAAAATTAAACTCACAGCTCCATCTCCTTTGCATCTCAAAAACTGACCTTTATGTATGGGAATTCATAATTGGTAGAAATCCTGTCAAAGCTGGTTCTATGCCATCCCTATGTCCAGTGAAAGTCTGGAACTCCTTGAATTATGGTAATCCTAGGCCAGCAGAATGGCCATGAGGGGGCCATTAATGCTAGAACAAGTGAGTGGCTGCCCTAATTTACTCCTGGGGCTGAATCAAGCCTCACTGTCCAAGGATCAGGGGAGCACAAAGGTGACTAAGGTCAACTTGGCCGAACCTGGGGATCTGGGCCAAAGTTTTCCAAGTGATGGTGTGACCAGTGTCTGAGCACATGATCAGCATTTCCCAATAAATGGTAGCTATGCTTTCTTGGGGTTTTCAAAGGGTGCCCACTCGAGCACATTGTGGCTGGTCTGGGACAGATGCGAGGGAGGGAGGGAGCAGGGTCCCCTCTTTATCCAGCCTCTCTCACAGAGGAGGTCGCTGTAGTGCTGCAGCCAGGACTTGAACTCAAAGAGCGTGGCTGTTCCAGATGGGGTGTTTCTGGGTGGTTTGTCGGTGTGGCCATGAGTGCAAAGCTGGGAGCAGTGCAAACTACACATCTTGTCAGGCTGTAGCAAGTGCCCTCAGTGACTGCTGTTCCTCCCCTGTTCTTGCCAGTGCAACCCACTGGCAAGCAGTACAGATCCCTCTCTGTGCCTCATCCACCGAGGATAACAGTCTGTTACAGCCTCAGTTAACGAGCCTTGACTCTTTAGCTCAAGCTGTAGCTTGTGCTTTAGCCTGGTGTATCAGCCAAGATGACAGCTGTCACACCCTGATGATATTATGCCTGCCTCTGACCTAGCTTGTTCTCATCCACCCTCACTCAGGAAATGCACCTTCTGCCCCACATCTGCCATAATTCTGGCCTTACCTGAGCCCCAAGTGAGCAATTAGGGGAAGCCGGCAAATGAAACTTCTCCTGCAGATATGGAGATATTCCCAGGAGTGCAATTGAAGTGCCTAGCTGCAGCTGAAAATAGTTACATCTTTGCCCATGAACAGTTGGGCTCTATCTGTCTAAATAACGGAGCTTTTCCCATTTTCACCAAAGCAGGATCTGGCCCTACTGGTGTCAGCACCTACTGGAGTAATTCTGCGCAGCTGTGCTGTACTCAACACTGTGTTTGGGCCCTGATATAGTTTGTAATGGCTATAGCCAAATGTGTGCAATTATCATTATGCTCTACCTTAGGGTGAGAATCAGGAGTCATTGTCGAATAGTCTTGCCTTGACTGTACAACCCTTCCCTATGTCAGTGAGATCTTACTCATGTGAGTGGTCCCACTGACACCAATGTTAGTAAATGTTTAACAGCCAGGTGTTGGGTATGCTGTTGCACCTATGCCCCCAACAGACTATGTACAGCCTGAGTTTCTGAACACACTGTACAGTATTCCTTGGAAAATCTAGCTCTCAGAAGCCCAGTTCACAGCTACTCAAGTTCAAATCAGGTATGGCTGTAAGTGTTAGAATTTATAAACAGAGCAAATTCATCACAGAATGCTTAATGAGCCAGCCCTTGAAAATGGAGGACACCAGTTTCTTTCTTTAGCATCCTGTCTGGTCTGCATCTGACATATTCAAGCCAAGTAGACACCATCAAAAGTATTCACATTCAGGCCAGCAGTGGAAAAGCAACAAAGTAGCATTTCACAGTCTAAGATGCTACTATTGTTCTGCATAAGATCTATAAATTAAGCAAGTCTCAAAGCTTCTCAGTAAATAAAGGTTTCTAAATGAATGCGTTAATAAAAACCAAGATTTTAAAATGAGCAGATTTAGCTTTCCACGAGAGTGCTATTGTATATTGGCTATGAAATATATCTTTGTTTCTCACATTGCTGGTTTTCAGGTTGATTTTATTCGGAAACCTGTTCGAAAAGAGCCTTTCTTTTAAGGAATGGATATCAGAAAGGTTAATTTAAGTAAATCTAGGAGGCCTCTTGAGCTTTTGGAGAAGGGAAAGCTTAAGACTTAAGGGGCCTGTAGACTTTAAGCATTCTCCTGTGATATTTTTCCAGCAAGCTCAGCTTGACCCAGACCATTACTGGGAAAAATGGCATGGCTGTAATTGCAATGGATCCACAATGACAAGCTCTGGCTCCTCTGCTTTGATACCAAGGAAGGAGGTGGAGAAAGGCATCAATAGACAGCAGCAAAAGGGCTGCCGCCACTGGCTTACATTTCAAAGCTACGAGCCACACTTTTTTTTTCTCTGCTAACTCTTAGTTGTGAGAAGTGACAAGTTAAGAGCCAGATTCTGATCTCAGTTAAACCAATGTAAACTGGGAGTAACTCTATAGACTACTCCTGACTTGCAAAAAGAAAAGGAGTACTTGTGGCACCTTAGAGACTAACCAATTTATTTGAGCATGAGCTTTCGTGAGCTACAGCTCACTTCATCCTTCCCTTAGAGCCACAAGGGAAGGATGAGCCCAGCTCTCGTATGTACTTCTGGATATACTCAGATTACACTGATTTAGCTCTGCATGTCCTAAAACGTTTTATTATTATTTATTTCAGCATTTCCCTATAAATCATTCCTCAGACGTGGGGTATTTATCTGACATGTCGCACTTAGCATTGTAGCCGTCATAGTCCCATGGCAAAAAGATGAATTACTAACTTCCCCCCAATGCCTGCGTCTCCATTCACTGGTTTGAACAGCTATAGTCTGTATAATGGAGACCAAGCCACAAGGATCTGGAAAAGCTTGAGTTGTCCTGTCAAGAGAATCTACTGATTTATGGCTACGGGAACATCTCCTCTGATTACAAACAATAGATCAAATACCGACAGACACTCGAGCAGGGGTGGCCAAACTGTGGCTCTGGAACCACATGCGGCTCTTCAGAAGTTAAGCTGGGGCTCCTTGTATAGACACCAACTCCAGGGCTGGAGCTACAGGCGCCAACTTTCCAGTGGGCCGGCGGGTGCTCACTGCTCAACCCCTGGCTCTGCCACAGGCCCTGCCCCCACTCCACCCCTTCCCGCCTCCCCCTCCTCCCCCCCCCCCCCCCCGCAGAGCCTCCCGCACGCCATGAAACAGCTGATCAGGAAGTGCGGGGAGGGAGGAGGAGGCGCTGATCAGTGGGGCTGCCAATGGGCAGGAGGCGCTGAGAGAGGGGGGCAGGGAGTTGATGAGGGGGCTGCTGACGTATTACGGCAGCTCTTTGGCAATGTACATTGGTAAAGTCTGGCTCCTTCTCAGGCTCAGGTTGACCACTCCTGCACTAGAGATAAACTTAACATTATTTGTCTTATTTTCATCCATTTTTACAAAGCTACTCCCCTGGTTTGCACACCCACTGCCTTTCCTGAGTCAGACTCTCTCTGCAGCTATGCAAGTGTGGGAACAGATTAGTGAATTGTCCAGAATTAAACAAAAAACAGCGATCCTACCCACACATACAAATTTGACACCATATGCCCAGCTTTGCATTCCTCGGTAATTTTATTGCATGCATTTAAAAAAAAAAGCAATTATTGCTCCTCCCCTCAAACCTCCTTGTAAAGCCATTAGGTATGTGACATTTCCACCGAAACAATAATGTTTTCAAACGTTGCCAGTGAATGTTGGAGGGCTGAACTGAAGTGACAAAAGACAGATGTGAGCAAGTTAACAGTTTATTTCGCCAACTCAAGGAAAGCAAACTGAGCAGTGTCTCCTTTCAAAGAAAGGAACTTGCAAATGAGTTTCTGAACGTCATAGTAAGCACTTATTGTTTTGTTTATTTATATATGTCTCATTAAGTGTGTTTTCTGTCAGCTGCTAATATGCCTTATCTAATTCAGCAAAGTAAGTTTGATTTAATTAATAGACTACAATACCAGCTATGATTGAGAGATTTCTTGGTGGTCTTATCATTAGTAATGCTAGAGAAATAGCTACAAATAAATGTAAATGTTCGCTCTTTTGTGTTCTACTTGTTATCCTGGAACTCAGGCTCCCCCAAATAATCAAGTCTGTCTGTCTGATCCTGACCCTCTCCCTATTATTACTAAACATTTACACTATGGTGGCATTCAGATTCCCCAGGTGGATTGAGGCTCCATTATCCTGGGCTCTGTACAAACCCAGGTAAGATCATGTTAACCCTGATAACAGAAGGGAGCATCACAGGGGTAGTCTCAGTTGTATTTCAGGCCAATGCAGGTGAAGGTTTTTCTGGGGGCTTTCAGACCTGGAACTGATTTCCATGAAGCATGTTCTGTTGGTACCAGAATTTGGTCTTTTTTGGAATTTGGCCCATGCTGATGCTGACTGAGCTATGCATGCATCCAGCACATACAGTTCAGCTTGGTTATCCCTATATTCAGAGATTTTTAAAGCCAAGCAGGACCATTTGATCAACTAATCTGACCTCCTGTAGGTCACAAAATTCCATCCAGTTACTCCTGTATTGAGCCGAGTAACTTGTGCTTGACTAAAGCATGTCTTCCAGAAAGCATCCAGTCTTGATTTGAAGACATCAAGAGATGGAGAATCTACCCCTTCTCTCAGTAGTTTGTTCCAGTGGTTAAAAATGTGTGCCTAATTTCTAATAAGCCTCATTTACCTGGATCCTCTGTTATCTACAACAAGGTCGTGTCCCCTGCTATCTATTAAAGATTTTGAAAATTGCCCTTAATTATCACTGCTTATCTGAATGTATTCAATGTCCCAAATATATTCAGATAATCAAAGATACCATGTAATGATAGTGGCGTTCCCAGGTCAGAGCTGAATGACCTTAATCGGCACCCCTCCTCCCCCAGCCTCGAATTAAAACCTTCCTCCCTAATTATCTATCTTTAAGTCAGCCATGGTTTTGTTTATCCAATTCACCCTCGTGTAGAAGTGGGTGTAAAGGAACGGGAGGCATAGAAGATATAATTTGACCTGGGGGGAAGAGAGGTGACTGAGTTACTACTGCCACATCTGAGGCCACATTAAGACTCGTAGGTACAGCACTGTGATGGTTTGTGTTACTGTCCACAATCAATCATACTGGATAGCCATAAATTATACAGTCTTAATGTGTGTGAAGTTTCTAAAATGGTTATGTGCTATCTGCATATCTATCCTGTCCTGGAGGGATACAGGAAGCTGCCCAGAGGTGTCATTTATGTTTACTTCCATTCACTGTATATATTACACCAATTTAGACATGCTTTGGGCTCCCCCTTCTATCTTCCTCAGTACTTACATTGTCCTCATCACTAGCACCTGCGTGCCTCCCATGGATTTATGGATTCATCCTCACAATACCCCTCTGAAGCAGAGAAGTAGTATTATCCCCAGCTTATTGATGGTGGAACTGAGGCTCCGAGAGATTAAATGATTGGTCCACAGCTTCTTAGGAAGTCTGTAGTTGAAATATGAATACAGCCCAGATTTCCTAAATCCATGTTTAGTGAAATCCTACAAGATCTTCCTTTATTCTATTCTATATACATTCTTATACCACACTCATCAGCACAGTATCTGAGCGCCTTCCAGTATTGCATTAAGCTCACGACTAATATTTCTAATTGCATTGTTTGGTCTCTTATCCACTTCCCAGGGGGAGAAGTATGTGCAGTAGAGCATTGTGTTTTAGTAGGGCTTTTAAAAATATATATACATGTTGCTGTATATTTATGTTAGAATCACAGAATCATAGGACTGGAAGGGACATCAAGAAGTCATCCAGTCCAGTCCCCTGCACTCATGGAAGAACTAAGTATTATATAGACCATCTGTGACAGCTGTTTGTCTAACCTGCTCTTTAAAAGAAAAGGAGTACTTGTGGCACCTTAGAGACTAACCAATTTATTTGAGCATAAGCTTTCCTGAGCTACAGCTCACTTCATCGGATGCATACTGTGGAAAGTGTAGAAGATCTTTTTATACACACAAAGCATGAAAAAATACCTCCCCACACCCCACTCTCCTGCTGGTAATAGCTTAGTGCCCACATATCCATTCAGGGGACACCATCACAGGCCTAATAACATCAGCCACACTATCAGAGGCTCGTTCACCTGCACATCCACCAATGTGATATATGCCATCATGTGCCAGCAATGCCCCTCTGCCATGTACATTGGTCAAACTGGACTGTCTCTACGTAAAAGAATAAATGGACACAAATCAGATGTCAAGAATTATAACATTCATAAACCAGTCGGAGAACACTTCAATCTCTCTGGTCACGCGATTACAGACATGAAAGTTGCGATATTACAACAAAAAAACTTCAAATCCAGACTCCAGCGAGAAACTGTTGAATTGGAATTCATTTGCAAATTGGATACAATTAACTTAGGCTTGAATAGAAACTGGGAGGGCTAAGTCATTATGCAAGGTAACCTATTTCCCCTTATTTTTTCCTGCCCCCCCTCCCCTCCTCAGACGTTCTTGTTAAACCCTGGATTTGTGCTGGAAATGGCCCAACTTGATTATCATACACATTGTAAGGAGAGTGGTCACTTTAGATAAGCTATTACCAGCAGGTGAGTGGGTTTGTGTGTGTGTGGGGAGGAGGGTGAGAAAACCTGGATTTGTGCTGGAAATGGCCCAACTTGATTATCATACACATTGTAAGGAGAGTGATCACTTTAGATAAGCTATTACCAGCAGGAGAGTGGGGTGGGGGGAGAGAAAACCTTTTGTAGTGGTAAACACCCATTTTTCCATGCTTTGTGTGTATAAAAAGATCCTCTATACTTTCCACAGTATGCATCCGATGAAGTGAGCTGTAGCTCACGAAAGCTTATGCTCAGATAAATTGGTTAGTCTCTAAGATGCCACAAGTACTCCTTTTCTTTTTGTGAATACAGACTAACACGGCTGTTACTCTGAAACCTGCTCTTTAAAATCTCCAGTGATGGAGATTCCACAACCTCCCCAGGCAATTTATTCCAGTGCTTAACCACCCTGACAGGAAGCTTTTCCTAATGTCCCACCTAAACCTCCCTTGCTGCAATTTAAGCCCATTGCTTCTTAGAATCATAGAATCATAGAATATCAGGGTTGGAAGGGACCTCAGAAGGTCATCTAGTCCAACCCCCTGCTCAGAACAGGACCAATCCCCAATTAAATCATCCCAGCCAGGACTTTGTCAAGCCTGACCTTAAAAACTTCTAAGGAAGGAGATTCCACCACCTCCCTAGGTAACGCATTCCAGTGTTTCACCACCCTCCTAGTGAAAAAGTTTTTCCTAATATCCAACCTAAACCTCCCCCACTGTAACCTGAGACCATTACTCCTTGTTCTGTCATCTGCTACCATTGAGAACAGTCTATATCCATCCTCTTTGGAACCCCCTTTCAGGTAGTTGAAAGCAGCTATCAAATCCTCCCTCATTCTTCTCTTCTGCAGACTAAACAATCCCAGTTCCCTCAGCCTCTCCTCATAAGTCATGTGTTCCAGTTCCCTAATCATTTTTGTTGCCCTCCGCTGGACGTTTTCCAATTTTTCCACATCCTTTCTTGTCCTATCCTCAGACGTTAAGGAGAACAATTTTTCTCCCTCCTCCTTGTAACAACCTTTTATGTATTTGAAAACTGTTATCTTGTTCCCTCTTAGTTTTCTCTCCTCCAAACTAAACAAACCCAACTTTTTTCAATCTTCCCTCACAGGTCATGTTTTCTAGACCTTTAATAATTTTTGTTGCTCTTTTCTGAAATTTCTCCAATTTGTCCACATCTTTCTTGAAATATGGCACCCAGAACTGGACACAATACTCCAGTTGAGACCTAATAAGTGCTGAGTAGAGCAGAAGAATTACTTCTCGTGTCTTGCTTACAACACTCCTGCTAATACATCCCAGAATGATATTCACTTTTTTTGCAACAGTGTGCCTCTGTTGACTCTCATTTAGCTTGTGATTCACTCTGACCCCCAGGGGCTTGGTCAAAAACACTTTTCTCTGTATATTTTGTAAAATACAATTAATTACATGTGACTCAGATCTTGAGCAGCCAAGTTGGGTTTTACTTAGTTATTAGACTCAAGCACATTTATTTTGTTTCATTTTCATTGTCTGTCATTTTCTCTCTATTTTCTAAAACTATTTTGTTTAGAATAATTGGGATTTAAATGGTTATTATTTGGGGGTAAGCTCTGTAGGATGAAAACAAAATTCAGATCTTGGAGAAACAAAGGTATAAAGTTAAAGGCATAGGCATCGGAAGCCCATACTCAAGAGGTACTACCATGATGCTGGCTGCAGCCAGTGTGTACATGAGAAATGGCCAAGTGAGTGCCAGGCATGAGGAATGATTGACACATACCTTTTGTGGGTTTCCCTCAGTACATTAGAATCCTGTAAAATAAAAATTCAGCACAGAAGAGTTCATCATAAGCTCATCATCCTGTAAAGATCAGTACAAATGTTTCTTGCTTATACATTGCCAGGACTGTGCTAACATGCATTTCCAGGCTCTAGATCCCTAGGGTTGCACCCAGCTGTGTTAATCTACATCTATCCAATGTGGTCAGAAGCAAGTTAATCTTTTCTGTCATCTTGCTTTTTCAAGGCAGCAAAAAGGAAAAGCCAAAGGAAGCTCTGAGAGGAAAGCTAAATATTTTCTACAGAGAAGTGAGGCACATACTTAATAAGGTTTCAGAGTAACAGCCGTGTTAGTCTGTATTTGCAAAAAGAAAAGGAGTACTTGTGGCACCTTAGAGACTAACCAATTTATTTGAGCATAAGCTTTCGTGAGCTACAGCTCACTTCATCGGATGCATACTGTGGAAAGTACAGAAGTCTTTTTATACACACAAAGCATGAAAAAATGGGTGTTTACCACTACAAAAGGTTTTCTCTCCCCCCACCCCACTCTCCTGCTGGTAATAGCTTATCTAAAGTGACCACTCTCCTTACAATGTGTATGATAATCAAGTTGGGCCATTTCCAGCACAAATCCAGGGTTCAACAAGAACGTCTGGGGGGGAGGGGTAGGAAAATTCAAGGGGAAATAGGTTACCTTGCATAATGACTTAGCCACTCCCAGTCTCTATTCAAACCTAAGTTAATTCCTACCTACATGCCTCCAGCTTTCACCCTGACCACACCACACGATCCATTGTCTACAGCCAAGCTCTGCGATACAACCGCATTTGCTCCAACCCCTCAGACAGAGACAAACACTTACAAGATCTCTATCAAGCATTCTTACAACTACAATACCCACCTGCGGAAGTGAAGAAACAGATTGATAGAGTCAGAAGAGTTCCCAGAAGTCACCTACTACAGGACAGGCCTAACAAAGAAAATAACAGAACTCCACTAGCTGTCACCTTCAGCCCCCAACTAAAACCCCTCCAACGCATTATTAAGGATCTACAACCTATCCTGAAGGATGACCCAACACTCTCACAAATCTTGGGAGACAGGCCAGTCCTTGCCTACAGACAGCCCCCCAACCTGAAGCAAATACTCACCAGCAACTATATACCACACAACAGAACCACTAACCCAGGAACCTATCCTTGCAACAAAGCCCATTGCCAACTGTGCCCACATATCTATTCAGGGGACACCATCACAGGGCCTAATAACATCAGCCACACTATCAGAGGCTCGTTCACCTACACATCCACCAATGTGATATATGCCATCATGTGTCAGCAATGTCCCTCTGCCATGTACATTGGTCAAACTGGACAGTCTCTACGTAAAAGAATAAATGGACACAAATCAGATGTCAAGAATTATAACATTCATAAACCAGTCGGAGAACACTTCAATCTCTCTGGTCACGCGATTACAGACATGAAAGTTGCGATATTACAACAAAAAAACTTCAAATCCAGACTCCAGCGAGAGACTGTTGAATTGGAATTCATTTGCAAATTGGATACAATTAACTTAGGCTTGACTAGAGACTGGGAGTGGCTAAGTCATTATGCAAGGTAACCTATTTCCCCTTGAATTTTCCTACCACCCACCCCCAGAGTTTCTTGTTAAACCCTGGATTTGTGCTGGAAATGGCCCACCTTGATTATCATACACATTGTAAGGAGAGTGGTCACTTTAGATAAGCTATTACCAGCAGGAGAGTGGGGTGGGGGAGAGAAAACCTTTTGTAGTGGTAAACACCCATTTTTTCATGCTTTGTGTGTATAAAAAGATCTTCTATACTTTCCACAGTATGCATCTGATGAAGTGAGCTGTAGCTCACGAAAGCTTATGCTCAAATAAATTGGTTAGTCTCTAAGGTGCCACAAGTACTCCTTTTCTTTATACTTAATAAGATCGCTAAATCTGAATTTTTTTCAGAGGAACAGAGCTGTAGCTCACGAAAGCTCATGCTCAAATAAATTGGTTAGTCTCTAAGGTGCCACAAGTACTCCTTAAATCTGAATTACGTGTCTTGAAAGCTTTGTTCGGCATTATCAGGATAACAGGAACATGATGGTAGAATCAGGAATCTGAGCAAGTATTAACAAGTCAGGGTACAGAGTTCAGAGAGATAGACACAATAAAGCCCCCCTGAGGAGGGGAAGCAATTGAGTCTGAAGAGAGAAGCAGTGTAAATATTTTGGCTGACACACAGTAGAGGCCATTTAATGGAAGGTTAGGACAACAAAGGAATTCTGGGATGATTCAGGTGGTTATGGGATGTTTTTATAGACCTCAAAGCTAGTGAGAGGAAGAAGGGGAAGAAATATCTGACACAAGAGATCTAAATATTGAAGGGTTTCTTCCCTCCCTTGATGCACATGTGGAAGGGAGCCTCTGCACACAGGTCTTCCCACTTCCATGGTGAAGGGGGCTCAGCCATATCCATGGCACTGTTCCTCTCTTTCCCAGACCATGGGACAAGAAGAAGTGGGAAATAGAGGGCTGGGCTGTGGGAGGAGAGGAAAGGGCTGGGAACAACACACACAGACTCCCTACTGGCCTTATGGAGAGAGAATGTGATTTCTCCAAGGAAAGATAATACAGCCTGGGCAGTGTTATAATTTCCGTGGATGCTTCTCTGTGGTGGGGAGCCCTCCCTAAAGGCAGTCCCTGGGACTGGGAATCTCTGGAGCTGCAATTCCAGGGCCCAGTGTAGGGAGAGCTATTAAGAATCAGAGTTGCTTGCAGTGGCAGAGGGCTGTTGGGCAGATGGCCATCATTTCCTGCTGAACCTTGGGGATCTCTGGGGCTAGGGGCCAGGTCCAGAGTCTATTCTGTACAGGGGGCAAACTCCAGCCCCAGGACAGAATCCTATGGGGTGAATTCTGTGAGGAGATCTTCGAGATAATTCTGCCACCTTAGACTCCTCCCACAGGTTTTATGGCAGGAAGTGGTGGTCTGGCACTTGTCATGGCAGTTTCTAAGTACTCAGGTAGTGTCTGGAATAATAACTAAGCAAAAACTACAAGCCAAATTCTGCCTTGTGTAGCTGAATCCACTGGCAGAATTTCCCCCTAAAGCTAGAAATGAGAGGTAGCAACATATTTTTGTAGGGGTTTTAACCATGGTTTCCTGACTCAAATTCCAGCATGGATACTCTGCCTACTGAGATCTCCCCTGTAGTTTCCATTGGTATTCTTCTTCATTTCCTTCCCTGAACAGTTGTGTAGTATTGCTTTACAGTATTAAATAGCGGGCATGTTTTATTTTAGTGGAAAGTGTGAAGTGATCCTTGTGTGTTCTCCATTTTAAAAAAACCCACACCGTTGCAAACCAGTAAGTCTGCAAAAATGAAGCACTCAACATTAGGAAAATTAAGGTTGCCTGCAAAATCTTTACTCTGTGCCTTGTGCATAATGATACAGCCTTAATTCTATGATCACAAACCATTATTTCTACAGGACGTTCTAAACTGGAGCTCATAGGAAAATTTTTGCACAAGAATTTTTATGAAAAAAATCCTTTTTTCCCCACAGAAATGTTTTTGAAAGTAGACATATTTTTTCTCTGCTATATTAAGACTGCAACCTGGATGGGGCTCAATAGGGTGAATTTCACCACTGGGCAAATAGCCATATATTGGCTATACACCACTTAAGTCTGACATGTCATAAAATAGGCTTTAACTGATGCAGAAGCTTTTTACAAGGGTGAATTTTGCATAGGGGTGAATTTTACCCTGAATTAACAGCAGTTTGCTATTGATTTATATGCACCCTCTTGAAAGAATCTGCCTCAATCACAGCAGACACGCCAACCCGCAGCCTGACCAAGGCAGTGATATGGTGCACCCTCCAAGATTGTATGGAATCTTGTACTGAGCTACAGTAAACATTGAACCTTGAATAAGACATGATTTTTCACAATTAATATGAATGATGATCTAAAATTCTACCCAACTTTGTGTGCATATTAATGCCAATAGAATGCTGAGCCATCACTGCTAAACCAGATATGGAGTCTGTCTATCTGTTCGCTCTGCTGGAGCCTATGGAGAAAGCACAAGGCCTATGCCCCATGTAAGTCCCTCTTAAAGCTTATTTTGAGGGCTTAAGTGATGCATTGTCCTTCTGCTGTCCATCTGCACAGGGTGAATGTCATGCCCATTTATCAAGAAGTTTGTAGAAGAATATTCTGTGTGGTCAGAGAAACTACTATAAACTTAATTCTAAGAAATGAGCCAAATGTGCAATAAGTTGGACTTTGATGGTGCATCAGGTGTTCACAATATTATTAGATTTCAGTGTCTGGGTGGGGAAGGATTGGAGAAAACACAAACATTGTGATGTTAGCGAAGAAGCCTTTGAGGTAATATGAAATGACTAACCATCTCAACTTGATTTCTGTAATGGGTGGGGGAAATGGGAGATACTTCTAAAAAGGGTATTTGCCAGGAGACTGCAATTTAAGTTCAGTTGTAAACAGGGGAAAGAGCAACAAAGGCCAATGTGGGTTAGGTACAGATGTAAAGAGTAGTATAAGCAATAGCTTTTAAGAAACATAAACAATCTGGTAAGCCGGAGCATTGGGAGAGCTATAAAAATAAGCAAAAGGAAGCTAAAAGGATATTATATTTAGAGGAACAAAGTGAAATATTGAACACTGAATTTTAGTGAATATTTCTACAAACTCTAATGGATTCTTCAAAAAATATTTGCATTAGACTACCGGGGAAAGAGAAAATTTGTACTTTTTTTCTCTCTCTAAAGACAGCTGGGAATTGGAGACTGGGGTAAGGAAAGGAGATCTATTAAGTCATTCATTTTGGTACTTTATTTACTTACAGAGCTGGAGAGCAGCATATACTAGTAATTGGTATGAGCAAGGGGGAGTTAGATAGTAGTGCATAAACCTAGATATGGGAATAAAAAAGTTCTGGGGCTCTCAGATCAGACAAAATCTCATAGCCAGTTAGCACGTGTCTCAGATATTTAAGATACCCATGCATGAAGGAGAGACATGACTCCGTTCTTAATAGACTGTTCTTCTGCTGACAGATCACTTTCAACAAGGACTGGATACAGGCAGGAGGTCTGCACTATTAATTTTTAAGGACTACATTGTCCATATGGAGAGTATGAAGAACTAAGAACCTTACTTTCACTACTGCATAGACTACCACTGCTTAGAGTCCAGGCATGCAGGAGTCGGACCCTATTCCTGCTCAAGTCAATAGTAAAACTCCCAATCATGCAGGATTGGGCCCTACGTGGAGGCTACACACCCATTTACTCCCTCTCCAGAGCAGATGGGAAGGGAAGGGCAGCGATCAATCCATCTGCATTGCATTCTTTGCAAACTGGGGAGAAAAGGAAGCAGGGTAGTACTAGAAATCTAATAATGTTTTTACTATACAAAATATATTTTTCCTTTTCTATGTAAATTGTAAAAGCACTTATGGGAATTTTGGATCCAAAAGATCAGAAAGCTCTATTCCAAGGCATATAAGCAAACAGAAACAAAAATTGACCAAATAAAGAAAAGACATAGAATAAAAATTACTTTTATCAAAGCTGTACAAATGTGCTAAACATGTCAAGAAATGTTTCAGAGTGGTCGCTGTGTTAGTCTGTATCAGCAGAAAGAACGAGGAGTACTTGTAGCAGCTTAGAGACTAACACATTTATTTGACTATAAGCTTTCATAGGCTAAAGCCCACTTCATCAGATGCATGTAGTGGAAAATACAGTAGGAAGAGATATATATTTACAGAGACCATGAAAAAATGGGTGCTGCCATACCAGCTGTAATGAGACCAATCGATTAAGGTGGGCTATTATCAGCATGACAAAAAAAACTTTTGTAGTGATAATTAGGATGGCCCATTTCAAACAGTTGATAAGAAGGTGTGAGTAACAGTAGGGGTAAAATTAGCATGGGGAAATAGATTTTAGTTAGTGTAATGACTCATCCATTCTGAGTCTTTATTCAAGACTAATTTAAGCTTATACTCAAATTTCGCAAAAAGAAAAGGAGGACTTGTGGCACCTTAGAGACTAACCAATTTATTTGCGCATGACCTTTCGTGAGCTACAGCTCACTTCATCGGATGCATACTGTGGAGCTGTGGAGCTGTAGAGCTGTAGCTCACGAAAGCTTATGCTCAAATAAATTGGTTAGTCTCTAAGGTGCCACAAGTACTCCTTTTCTTTTTGCGAATACAGACTAACACGGCTGTTACTCTGAAACCTGTCAAATAAATTTGTTAGTCTCTAAGGTCACAAGTACTCCTTCATTCTTTATGTCAAGAAATGTAACTTTTTCACCTAGATCACAGCACACCTGTGCTAATGTGTCTAGAGAAGAACTGCACCAGGAGGGAAAAAAAACAATGGAGTAGAGATGGTCATAGCTTTGGATATAAACCTCAGAGTATTTTTTTCTCCCCCTTTTGGATAGATTTTCATCGGAATTTTGGAACCCAGACTTGCATCTAGCCCACAGTCAATGTAGCGAGATGCATCTTCCTGTGCTTTACTGACATAGCGTAATGAATCTCCATTTCCTCCGGGTCGATCTTTGATCTCCGCTGGCCATTGGGTGGTATATTGGCTTGACACAGAAAGGTCATTCAAGTGACCTCCCTCTTTCCAGCTTCCTTGAAAGCTTTTGGTTCCATCTGCTTCAGGTGCTAACACCTGGAAACTCACTACTCCTTTGCAGCTGCAGCTCCAGTCTCAAGCTAAACTGCAGCATGTACATTTGGTTCTGTGTCAGCTCTGTAGTAATATGAGTCATCAGTCTGGCTATAGCTTCATTTCCTTTGATGCTCATGATTTATTTATTTGTTTGTTTTATTTTATTGGTCCAGGTTATTCACCCAGATTATTTCACTCCATGCACGCTGTACCGTGGATGTAAATTGTTCATGTCTACATGTTGAGATGAGGAATTGTTTTCTCTAGAAACATTTCTGTGATGGGGCATCTGTCACTGCAGTGCTTCTTCCTGAGGTTACAGTACGCAGCTCTCAAAGGAGTTTTAAGTATATGAAATAGACAAGATTTCTTCCTTCAGCTTTTGATCTTAAATGGTCGATGGCAATTTCCTTTTTAAAAGGAAGCAAGGAAACCCCTGCACTATTCTCTCTCCTTAGATGATCCTTTAGATTAGCTTTCAAGCCCCTCAGCCCAGTGCGTCTGGGTGGTTTGACCGACGTTACAGGCAATGGATTGAGCCAAATGTAAGCATAGCTTGCAAAACATGAAGGAAAACTTGTGTTAAGCTGCAGAGACTATATTCTAATTGCCAATTGCCTGTAGAGTGGGCATCCGCTCTGGTTTATCCAGAGCATTGTGTACACTCATAATTTTTGAGATTTTTTTTCTCTGATGGTTTCTTAGTAGAGATGGGCCCATATCAAAATCCTGGATCCAAACATCCCCAAATATTGGTGAAGATCTGGATCCAATTTCTGAGGTGCAGGTCTCCTACTTCTTGGTCTTTCTGAGCAGATTATTCATCCCCAACAGCCTTCAAAACTGGCTTTAAATCTGTGCTGAAAACACCTGAATCTGAGGGCAATTAGCTTTTTTTACCCCTTAAACAGTTCTCCTGTTAAGATCACTGAAAAATAAAGTAGGACTCTAATTAGTGACTCCCAAGTGACCAGGTGCAAACTGTACTTTCAATGATTCTACCAGTTCCCAAAGAGCACAACAAATACTGGTAAAGGAGTCTTCTGGGATCCTTTATTTCGATATGCTTTACACATGTGAGTGACAGTTGGGAGGAAGGATGGTCTAATGGTTAAAGCACTTAATTAGGACACAGGAGATCTGTGTGGAATTCCAGGCTCTGCCACAAATATAGGGTGGGACTTGTGCAAATTACTTAATCTCTCTGTGCCTCAGTTCCCCATCTTTGTCTGTCTTGTCTCTTTAGGTTATAAAATTCTCAGGTTAGGAACTAACTGTTACTGTATGTATATACACTGTCTAGCACAATGGGCCCCCGATTTCAGTTGAGGCCTATAGGTACTACTGTAATACAATTAAATAATCATTAATAATAGACATTCAGTCATAATTAATAATAGACATTCCGTCACAGTATTTAGTAGTCAACAACAAATGAGGGAAAGTGTAGGAATAAAGAAAGAGGAGAGACCCATTTAGAAATTAAAATTGCTTCCAGAAACATCTTGTGGTTAAGGAACTGGGCTGGGTCTGTTCATTGCTATGCTACAGACTTCCTGTGTGACCTGGGGCAAGTCTCTTAATCTCTCTATGCCTCATTCCCCTATAATTAAAAAGGAGATGAAAATATTTCCCAGCTTGAGAGGGGGATTATGAGGGTGAATTCATTAATGTTCAATTCAAATACTTTAGTGATGAACGCCCTAGAAATGGCAATGCATAAAACCCAGCTTTTCTGACCAGAATTGCAGCTAGATTTTGGAGAATCTGATAGTATCTTGAGGTTTTTTAATGAAACTTCAAATGCTTAAAGAAATGTTCTATATTTTGCAAAGTTTTATTGATTTTGCACAACTTTCCCCCTTACTTAAAATATTTGTTTTTCGAGAAACAGAATTTAAAAAATATATATTTCCGGTGCTGGTCTGTGTTGCACATACAATAAAGTTTCTTGTACTGTGCTTCTGGGACTAGCTGGGGAATAAAACAAAAACATGCAAGAACACAGAACTCATGCTGTTCCAGGCCAAACAGAACTCAAACTTTAAGGACCTGATTCTCATTTACACTAAGGCCATTTTACACCTTCATAGCGGTGTGAAAAGATCTTAAAATGAGCAAAAATGTAATTTGCATTCACTTTAACACCCCTGTACATTGCAAATCTAAAGTGGATTTAGACCATGGCAATTAAGGCCTAAGGTTATGAGTTTTGTTCTTAAATCTAGAACCCATGATGCCTGAGTGAGTTCCTAATTTGAGAAATATTCTCCCTTCCCTACTTGTAGACACCTGATTCTTGTGAAATTTCATTCAGGCTTAGCAATATCAGGGGTTTCAACGTTCATAAAAGTATACCTAAGAAGAAATCAGTGAAGAAATACAGTACTTCCTGTTTCAGAGTAGCAGCCGTGTTAGTCTGTATTCGCAAAAAGAAAAGGAGTACTTGTGGCACCTTAGAGACTAACCAATTTATTTGAGCATAAGCTTTCGTGCACTGAATGCATCCGATGAAGTGAGCTGTAGCTCACGAAAGCTTATGCTCAAATAAATTGGTTAGTCTCTAAGGTGCCAAAAGTACTCCTTTTCTTTTTGCGAGTACTTCCTGTGTTATACTTAGAATCAGGAATTCTTGCAATACTCATTCAGAGCCTGGAGAGTGTAGCTTTAATAGACTCTAACTCTCATTCTAATTTCAAAGATTTCACTAAGAGAAAAGAATAAAAAGGGTGTCCTTGAAGGTTGCCAAGTGGAGTGAAGATATTATATTGTTTAATTTCCTGGTCCCATGTTGAATGACTCCAGGACAGCATTTTTCCGGATTCCCTGTGGCACTGCTCCACACCTGCCAGCATCTTCCTAGGGGTGGGAGGGGTGTGCTGAGGTGGGCCCAGGCCACTGTGGGGAGATCCAGAGTCCAGGACCCTCCACCTGCCCTGGGCAGTATGCCTTTGGGTGTTGAGACATGGGCCGGGGGCTGCTCTTGGGTTACCCCGCCCCCACTCCCAGGGCAGGTGGAGGGTCCAGGGCTCCCCATAGTGGCCTGGGCTCCTTGGGCAGCTCTTACCACTGCCCGGCTCTGGCTTCCGGCCTGGGCAGGGAGCAGAGCCTCAGAGGGAAGAGGAGGCACAGGGGCGGGACCACAGAGGGGATGGGACTTCTGCATGTGTCCAGTTTTAGCATTTTGAAAAGATGGTCACCCTACCTATTAAGCATGTGCAAAGTGTGATTTTTTTCGTAGGTTTATAACTTGGCCAAATTTGGGTGGTTTTTCATGTGGCTGGCAAAAGGCACATCCCTGATACAAAGGCCACCCTTCTGCCAAATAGCAAGGCCTTGCTTCAAAGCATGGGGAGCTCAAGCACATCAAAGTAAAGATTTTTTTCAACGTGGGTAAACAATGTGTTTTTCTCTAGTCTCCTTCTCAGAAATGACTGAACCATTTTGACTGAAATTTTCCCAAAAATTCAGCCTAAGGCCAACACCCAGAATAGAAAATTTCATCCCAAATTGTTAAAGTTTAGCAAAGTTATAAAGAACTGAAAATAAGGTCTTATAGTGGGAAGTGTCAGGCAACCTTAATAATATGCAATGCTACTAGCCCTGCCTATAATACATATACCTGCATGTGTATATTTATACATATCAACATTTTATGACTGTATGGCTGAATTGTTCTGTTTCCCCACTTGTATCTGTGAAGTATTTTAGATTAGATGGACTTGAAAGTGTAGAATGATTGTGGGGTATTTTCTAATTGGACTTCAATTCTCTATTGGCATGACTCTGAATCAGACAAGTGTGGGCTTTGTGCTTTTATGATTTATACCTTAATACAATATTTTCTAATGAAGTATAAACATCTTGGGAATCTTCCCAGGTTTGAATTTAATCACTAAAATGTGTTTTTTAGATTTGACATAGATTAACTCATGTTGTTGTCCTACAATTAATGTGTAAGGTTTGGCAGTTACACAAACTTAAAAAAAATAAGCGACGTTTATTTATTCTTTGATCTGCAGTGTTGGAGAACCTAACCCACATCTGAACAAGGCTTTCTGGCATGGATCTAGTTTATGGGGACCTAAAAGCAACATTATTCTCACAACCTTTATCACTTTCACTTCATTCTTGCACATTCATCTTATCACATAAGGTGGTAACATTAAGCAAAACAATCAGTTGTGTATTGGAGACCAAAGAAAAATATACACCAAATACTTTACTGACTTTTTATAGGCATAAATGAAGAAATGTATTAACAGCAAAGTTACAGCACAATTAGAATTTCATCATAATAGCACTTTAATTTATTTTGTAATTGCTAATGGTTGAGTGTTAAACAGAGATGGCTTTTGAAGTTGAAGTTCTTGCACATTATCTTAGTGAATTAATGACAATAATATTTTGTACATATATAGTACCTTCTATTTGAGGATAGAAAACCACCTCATAACTGAATATTTGAGCTTTATAGTTAGGTAAGTGTTATTTCATTTTTAAACATGGGGAAACTGAGGTACATAGCAGTTAAAGGATTTGTTTAATGTGACTCAAGATGTCTCAGATGCAGCCTGGAACAGAAGTTAGATTTCCAGACTTCTAGTCCTATACTCTAGCCACAAGACCATCCTTCCTTTCCTAATATTGAAATAAATGTATTATTCAGGCAGTTTTGTGGGTCTAGGTAAGTTATTTTTCATATGTTTTACATCTCAAAGCCCAAAAATGGAACCCAGTTCTGCCATCTGTCTTCAGGCATGCAAACACAAGAGTCATTGACAGCAGTGGGAGTTGTATCTGAGGACATAACTGACATCTTTTTAGTTAAATACCCCTCTCTTATTTTCTCCGTTGTATTTCCACATTTGAATTAAAGTTCAGTGGACCCTTTGGATAGCTCTACACTGCAGCTGGGCCTGCGAATGACTCTTCAGCCCAGGTAGACCAACTGTGCTACTGGAACTCAAGGTAATGCTCTGAAAATAGTAATGTGGAAGTTCTGATTTTGGCTGGACTACGTGATGCAATGTGGACAGGGACTCTTAGTAGTGAGTGAAAGTGGTGCATCGTGTATTTAGGCACATGCTTAAGTACCTTGATGAATCAGAGCCTTGGCTTGTAGGAAGGCAGAATAGTCACTGCTCTTCCTATACTAAAAATGACCTTCCTTTGAATTCTCTGGAGTGTTGGCTGCCTTGTCAGAAGGGCTTTTAGCAGGAGTCTCTCTGCCAAAGCCATTGGAGTCTGACATGAATATAAACAATTACATCTGAACATGATAAAGCGTTTCTTATATTTCTAGGTCACTGGTTCAAACACTGCCGAACATGGTAGTTATCAAAAGTTGTTACCAGCTTGTGACTCTTCAGTGATCCACGTGAGTTTGGTGTTTTTATTTCATTTGGTGGGTTGGATGGGTTCCCAACACCAAATACTCAAAATGGTATCAATAGGTAGCCTTATTGGTAGTCTCAGCAGACAGGTCAATGACTGAATGGACATGGGAACCAAACCACAATCCCATCCGAGAGGTGTCTCTTCAAGTCAGGGTTGAATCATGGTGGTGGTGCATTGTGCGTAAGTATACACTCCACTTGCCCATGTTAGGCCCAGGGTTGTCTCTCCAGTGCATTTCCAGAGGCACAAAAAACAAACAAAACAAAACAAGCCCCAACAGAAAGGGAAATTTCACTGATAAAATGTAACAAAGACAACTTTAGGTTCGCAAAAAGAAAAGGAGGACTTGTGGCACCTTAGAGACTAACAAATTTATTTGAGTATAAGCTGTCGTGAGCTACAGCTCACTTCATTGGATGCATACAGTAGAAAATACAGTGGGGAGATTTTATATACACAGAGAACATGAAACAATAGGTGTTACCATACACACTGTAACGAGAGTGATCAGGTAAGATGAGCTATTACCAGCAGGAGGGTGGGAAGGTTCTTTAGGTTCTTCACACATGCAAGAAAATGGAGGATTTTCAACTGGTGTCTTTGCTGGGACAGAATTTTCAAAGGTAATTCTGAAGGAGGCATTCCTGATGCACCGAGAAGCCCAGGGCTGAGTTTCCCCTGCATCAGATATCTCCACAGAGATGAGCAGGATAAGAATGGAGAAATGTGATAATAAATGAAATATAGTAAACAGCCAGTATTTACTGAAATACAGTAAACTGCCAGCTTCAGAGATATAATCATTTGCTTTTAAGGCAGAAGGCGAGGTCCTTATTTGCTGTAAATCAACATATTTACCTGATTTACATTAGCTAAGACCTAGCCCCAAATTTTTAAAGAACAAATACCAAAAATTACTGCTGCTAATAGACCTCAGGCTGTTAGACATGTTTGCTGCACTCCTGAGCAACTTATTATGTTTTATGGGGTGGTGTTGTAGGTGTGTTGATCCCAGGATATTAGAGAGACAAGGTGGGTAAGGTAATATCTTTTATTGGACTTGTCTTGGTGAGAGACAAGCTTTTGAGCTTACACAGGGCTCTTCTTCAGGTCTGGGAAACATATTCAGAGTGTCAGGTGGAACTGATTTTTTAGCATAAAGTAGTTAAGGCATAGGTGCTGAGTTTCTAATCTGGCGGGGGGTGCTCTGCCCCCTGGCTCCAGCCTGATCCTGCCCCCACTCCACTCCTTCCTCCAAGGCTCCACCCTGCCCTGCTTCTTCCATGCTCCGCTCTGCCCCCATCCTGCCTCTTCCCACCCCAGCCCTGTCTTTTCCCTGCCCAGTTTCGCCCCCTCCCCTGAGCACGCTGTGCCCTCGCTCCTCCCCCTCCGGCCCAGCGCCTTCTGATGCCGCGAAACAGCTGATCTGTGGCAGGTGGTACGAGAGGTGGAGGTTCTGGTAGGGGGGCTGCCAATGGGTGCTCACCACCCACTGTTTTTTCTATGTGGGTGTTCCAGCCCCAGAGCACCCACGGAGTCAGCATCTATGTTTCAAGGGACCATTCAAGGTGAAGAGGCCTGTTAAGACCCCTCCAATCAAAGGGGGTGGAAAACGAAGGGGAAGGCAGCTGGGTGGAGTTGCTAGTGGGTTATAGATCCTTGTAATAATCCATAAATCCAGTGTCTCTATTCAGTTCATGATTTTTCGTTATGAATCTAAACTCCCAGGCTCATCTTCTGAAAGTGTCATACAGATTTCCTTTGAGGATGAGGACTTCCTGGACCTGAAGAAGAGCTCTGTATAAGCTCGAAAGCTTATCTCTCTCATCAACAGAAGGTCCAATAAAAGATATTACCTCATCCACCTTGTCTCTTTATTATGTTTTACATGAACTTGAATGCTTAAATATGATCCTGCAAACATCATCTTCAGTCATTGCATTTCCTATTAACAGTATAACTGTGACATTAATAGCCTGTTTTACAAAACCGCAGCCTGCGATAACTTAGCACTTTTTATTTGCAAAGCTCAAAAAAGTTTACAAAGGAGGGTAACACTAGCCCCATTTGGAAGACTGGGAAGCTGAGACATGGAGAGATTAAGGCAAAATTGTTTTTGTTTTTTTTTAAATAGGTGCCGAAAGATAGGAACCTAAATCCTAATTTTCTGAGGTACTGAACATACACAGAGCCTACTGAATTCAGTGTGAGTTGTAGGTGCTCAGTACCTGTGAAAATCAGGTCCCTTTTATACAGGGATTTAGGTGCCTAACTTTATATAATCATCCAAGTTTGAAAATTTTGACTTTGATACTCATCACCCAAGGTCCTAAGTTTTGGAAGATCCAAAATTAGAATGTAGGACTCTTGACTACCAGTCTCGTGCCCTGTGCACTAGACCGTGCTGCCTTCTGCAGAATCCTAGCCAATTTAATGCATCCTTAACTGAAGAATATAAAAAATATATAAAATTCAACTACTCATATTTATGATTTACCATAACAGTGTTTTTGCCTATTAAAATAATTCTTCTTAGGCTTCACTGCACAGTCAACTCTCATGATGATTCCCAGAGGCAGCTGCCCAAAGTTCCTGATTTAAATCGTTAAATTTATGGTATGTACTTCCTGAGCCTTAGCACTTCTCAGACGCACATACTGTAATGTAGTCTCATTCTATCACATTACTATTTGAGCATATTTGGATAGTGGTGGACGAAAGTTGAAAGGCAGTATGTTGGGTTTGTTATGAAGGGTTAAACACATTTCTCTAGCTGTTATTTTAGTTGCAGCAGCCCGTAGCTCAGAGCAGCCTAATTAGCAAGTTTGGGGTATTACTGAAACTCAGTCAGGCTTACTGTCTTCACTAGCGTTTGATCCTGCTTTGAAAATGTGTGCACTCTGGAGAACATCCTAATCTGAGTTGGAAACAGTTCTTTTTCTGGATGACTGAGTAAATTTAGCTATTCTTTTGCCTGGCACAAGACAGAGGGAAAGCTCAGCACCACCAACCTTGGAAAAAGTGCAACCATGAAAGCAAAAGCAGGTTATTTCAAACCCATTTCTCTATCCTCTCACATTCTACTGTTCATCCAAAGTAACTGATCACCTTTGTACTTTGTTATAAATGGCCTTTAAGCACCTGATGCAAAATCCTTTGAAGTCAACACTCACAGTAACTTAAATGCGCTTTTCATCAGTGCGCACATATAAATATGATCAAGTGGTAAATTAAAAAACTCAGTCAACCTGTGATGATAGTGCATCTTTTTGTTTGTTTTTGTTTTATTTGTACAATAAAGGGCCAAATTCAGACCTACTAGATGTTGAGTGCAACACAACTGAAGACAAGAGAGTTGCATTTTTCGTACAGCATGTCTGTGAGGAGCTGATCTTCATCTTTTCGCTGTTAGAGCTGTATTTTGGGAATATCATCCAGGGACAAGCAGATATAAAACAATAAATGGTCCGATTTGTAATACAGTGCATTATCCATATCATATTCATTTTTAGTTGTCTGCTGGCTGTCTACCAGTGTCTTCACATATTATTGATAGTGTTGTGTGTAACGGCACACTTAACTGGGAAAGGATGGGTGCAATTTGGGCTGAGTTTAATAGATCAGTCAGCCTAGGCCCCCATTTCAAAATGCTAATTGCACTCACATGCAACAAACTGTCACACATGACCACTCTAATCAGATGTTCTGGGTGAGATGTTTCATGGGAAAATGGCTGGTGAGAGAATAATCATAATAATACTTTGCATCCTCAAAGGATCTTAGGACAATTAGTTAATCCTGAGGTATAGGTGAGTATCGTTATATTCTGCCTAACGAAGGCTAGCAGCCAAGTTGTGGCTGGACCTCTGCATGTGGGAGCATGCACTGGGAGAGATAGGTAGCAACTATAGTGCCTTTATGACTAACACAGGTGATGATGCCAGTCTTTACAAAAGGGGAGGGTGGGGGTGGGGCCACAGATGTACCATAACCATTGCAGCTGGTTGGTTACAGAGTGGACCCCAAGTCATGCCCTCCTTTGGTGTGGCAGAGCTGTCACTGGAGGTGTGTCTCGGCTCCAACTGCTACATTCAGAATTTGTGTCCCCTCAGATTTTTTTTTCTCCACAGAATATAGATTCTGCTGGAGAGGCACTATAATTACACCTTTTGCCCACCAGGGCTGCTGAGGTGCCAGAAGAGAGGGCAGCCAGCTGGCGTAGAGGGCGGGGGAGAGGCCATGTTCCTCACAGCGGGGCCAGGTGAGGAGGATGGACAGAGCAGGGCACATGGGACTGCTGGGTGTGTGTGTCATAGACTGGGGTTCAGAAGGGCTAGTGTGTGTGTGGGGGGAAGACGGGGCATTGGCTCAGGAGTTAGTGGTGTGACAGCCAGGGGCTGAATGGGATGGGGGTTGCAGGGCCATATGGGGATGGGGTAGGGGGGCTGCAGGGACACATAGGGACAGACGCAGATGCGCCTGACTGAATGGGACAGGCTAGGGGTCAGCCGGGGGGAGGCTCCCCAACTCCCTAACAATCCCTCCCCCACCCAAAAAAACCCTGTTCCATACTTCTCCCACCCACAACCAACAACCATCCAGGTTCACTCCCATGCTCCTTTCCTCTCCCTCAGCTCCTCCATTACACCTGATTCCCCCAAGCCTTTGCACTGCTTCTGAGGGGTGCAGGAAATACATTTCTGTATTGCAGTTTAAATGAATTATTGAAAGTTCTGTATGTATGTGCCTAGTAACGAATCTATTTGTCAAAAAAAATTCCCTGAATCTTTCTTTTTGCCTGTATCGTTACATACATTGTTACTTGCTGACAGGTATTTTAAAATAAATTACCAAAATAACTGAAACTGCTGTGATTATATTGTGTTATTTAACAAATAAAATATAGAACATTTTAAAATACTGTGTGCAGAATTTTTAACTGTTGGTGAAGAATTTTTTTTTTGGCACAGAATTCCCCCAGGAGTAAACTGCAGCACATGTAGGTATACCCAAGTTAGCTTTAATCTAGCTTCTGTGAGTACCAAGAGCAGTGAGCCTGTGGCAAAACAGACTTCAGTGTGGGTTGTGCATCTGGGTACTTATCTGGGCAGCTAGCCTGCACTGATGTTTTGAGAATCTCTAAATATGAAGTGTAGGACTGGAAGGGACCTCAATAGGTCATCTAGTCCAGTCCCCTGCACTCAAGGCAGGTCTAAGTCATAACTAGACCATTCCTGACAGGTGTTTGTCTAACCTGTTCTTAAAAACCTCAGTGATAGAGATTCCACAACCTCCCTAGGCAATTTGTTCCCCTGCTTAACTACCCTGACAGTTTGGAAGTTTTTCCTCATGTCCAGCCTAAACCTTCTTCACTGCAATTTAAGCCCATTGCTTCTTGTCCTATCCTCAGAGGTTAATGAGAACATTTTTTTCATCCTCCCCCTTGTAACAACCTTTTATGTACTTGAAAACTGTTATCATGTCCCCCCTCAGTCTTCTCTTCTCTAGACTAAACAAACAAACCCAGTTTTTTCAATCTTTCCTCATAGGTCATGTTTTCTAGACCTTTAATAATTTTTGTTGCGCTTCTCTGGACTTTCTCCAATTTGTCCACATCTTTTCTGAAATGTGGCATCAGCGTGGAGTAGAGCAGAAGAATGACTTCTTGTGTCTTGCCTACAGCATTCCTGCTAATACACCCCAGAATGATGTCTGCTATTTTTGCAATAGTGTTACACTGTTGGCTCATATTTAACTGGTGATCTACTATGAACCAGATCCCTTTCCGCAGTACTCCTTCCTAGGCAGTCACTTCCCATTCTGTATTTTTGAAATTGATTCTTCCTTCCTATGTGGATTACTTTGCATTTGTCCTTCTTGGATTTCATCCTATTTACGTCAAACCATTTCCCCAGTTTGTCCAGATCATTTTGAATTGTAAACTTATCCTCCAAAGCACTTGTTTGAGAACCACTGCTCTATGCCATTGTCTAAATCCTTTATGGTAATATAATTATATGTAATGATATTATTGTAATATAATGTAAAATATGAAATATACTATCCTGTAATAATATACATGTTTTAACAAAATGACAATGTGAAAACAAAACATTTCAGCATTACCAAAGCAGCGAAATGAGAGAGAAATTATCAGTGAAAGTCACACAGTTCCATAAACATTAAAATTTTTATGACACTGCCTTTTCCAACAGAAAACCATTCTGCCAAAATGTGTCATCCAGGTCTATCGTACAGGAACTCCTTTGGCAGAGACAGAGAATGACCACAGATGAGAGCCTCTGTCCATCTGTGGGGGCCAAACCTGCGTGGCACTGCAACCCCTGTGCACCATTTTGCAGTGCCACTCTCTCAATTTTGGCCCCATTGCCCCCGCTCCCTGTCATGACACAGGGACCGTGGAGCCAAACTGGAGTAGGCACTGCTCCTCCTTGCAGCTGCTATGGGGCTGCTTCCTGCACTGAGGCTCCCCACCCCAGCCCCCAACGGCCTGGCTGGCCTTGCCCTGCTGCCAGCAGCCCATGCCCCCTTTCCGGGTTGAGGGGTGACACTGCACCTGCGTGGGCCAGGCTGCAAGGCAGGGACTGATTGGGGTGTGGACTCAGTAGGTGAGTACTGGGGCCAGCGGCTGCAGTGGGAATGGCTCCACAGTGATGGATGGTGCCAGGGCTTAAAATGTAATGAAAGAGGTGCCCGGGCTCCAGCAATTTTTACTTTCATAACTGATGCAGCAAGCCCAGAGTTTGAACTGCCAAGCCTAGAGGTGCCAGGGCTCACCCCAGGCACAAATTAAGCAATGGATGGTGTGTACCATAGAAAAAAAATTCAGGGGGGCACCCCTGAGCCGGGCCACAAAGCAGAGCAGTGCCAGAGCCAGGACTAGAAGTCAGGTCTTCTGAATCTCAGGCCAGAGCCCTGCCCACTGGATCATACTGCAATCTGTCTCTAAATATATAACCAGACCTTAGTTGGATGCATTTGAAAGGGGCTTGGCCTTCCCCACTTGGAATTCTATTTAACTTTTTAAAATTAATCTTTGTCATTCTGTTAATGGTTTTAAAGTGTTGCTTAAGGAATGGGAATTTGCTGGATGGTACCATCTGCCTTCCCTTGGGAATACAGTACTGTAAAAGGAGAAGTGAATTTACCATATTTTTAGTGAGAATCCCCTAGGTCTTTCTTCTCTCATTTTATTCACTGGAAATTCCATGGGAATATTTTACTGTGGCTTATCTGCAATCACATACCATTGTGTTTCTCATTTCATATACAGCAAGCCATATGAGAATCTGGTCTAGTGACTCAATGATGTGCTTGACACAGACAAGACTAATATTGGTGAGTAAGGTTTGATTTGCATGACTCAATGTCTAAAAGGGCCTTTCTCCTTCAAAAGCTGGCGTTCTATGTCATTTCCTTGCCACTGCTGCAGTTATATAGCTCTGTGAATTCTTTGTAGAACTCCCACCCTGCTGAACTGTGGACTTTGTATTTTAGGACTATCTGAAATACCATTCTGAAGTCCAAGTGAAAGATTTTACTGTTTCTCTTTTGTCTCCTCCCTCTCATTTCCTCAAAAAATTCTGCCAGATTTTCATTCAAGAGTTACCCTTTGTGAAGCCACGATGACTAGGGTGGGTTTTTTTTTTTTAATCAGCCCTTATTCTCCAGATGTTTTGTGATCTCATCTGTTATTAATGTAGGGAAGAACTTGCCTACTACAAAGATCAGATTTACTAATCTATGGTTTCCTGACTCCTCCTTAGTTCCTTTCTTAAATATTTCAAAGAATGGATTGTGGTACTGAGTCTGGACTCCTGAGGCTTGAACTAAGCAAACATACATTTTTAAAAAAAACCCTACTCACCAATTCTTTTGTGTCCTTTTTCTGAATCAAAGGATATAACCTCCATTCAGAGTAACTGTTCAAGTTCTGTGTATAGGTAATCAGTGAAGCCCTACTTAACTGGGATCTAAGGGTATGTCTTCCCTGCAGTCAGACGTGTGATTGCAGCAGCATGTGTGATCATATGTGAGCTAGTGTAATCAAGCTAGTGTGAGTACTAATAGCAATGAAGTTGTGGCGGCAGAGGTTACAGCATGGGCTGTACAGCCTGCCCAGGACCCTGGGTACTTACTCAGCTGGCTACCCTGTGCTGGAGTCTGTGCCAAGTGGCTTCGCTTCTGTTGGTAGTCTCACTAGCTATATTAAAACTAGCTCAGGAATGTCCACATGTGCAGCTATCACATCACTGATTGTAGTCTAGACATACCCTAAGTGGTGCATAGGCCTTGTGCGGGCTTTCTGCACAAAGGTGAGTTCATTAATTGGACTGTATGTGCCAAGAACAGTGGAAAGACACATTTCCATTATAAATAGTGTCCATTTCTGCAACCCTTGCTCACAATGTGCAGCACTTACCAGTGCAAGTCATCTCACTGGCTGGGGAATAATCCTGGAAACTAGTGCCCCATGAGTGAGAGTTGCAGTGGGTCAGCATGACGCCTCTGCATTAGTTAGGTCTAGGCCTTTCCCTAGCCCTCTACCCTGGAAGAGGGGGGATTTCAATCTTAACAAATAAAAAAAGAAGACGCATGAATTCTGTCAATGTAAGGTGGTTACTAGTATTCCAAAAATATCTGTAAAGGATTGTGTTTCAAATGTTCCCTTGGCAACTCTCCCAACAATATCATTGCTTCTGCTTTTCTTGTTAGAACTTGAGATTCTGCTGAAAACTTGCATTCATTTCAGACTAGCTGCACTGAGAGTTTCTGCTGTGGAAATATTCACTAGTATATACCGCCATAGGAGACCTTCTTGTGCATCCTAAACTATCCATTCTATTCACTCTTCATTTCAACTGCCAAACATTTCAAAAACATTGCAGACAGCTGAAGGGAGAGTTCCAATTAGCAACCCACATTGGAATGAATTATAAAGATGGAGGCATACCTGTGAACTTGGCATTGAGTACAAGCCCCAGTTCCAGTTCACAAATTTATCTGGGAAATCCAAACTCCCAAGATGCTTAAACAAATACGCTCCGACTTTCCTGAGTGTCCTCTTCTGTTCTGGATACTGCACATTATTATTTTAGAGTATCTGCCCATCTCTTCTTTCCCCTCTAGCTTCCCTAGAATAAAGCTGTCTCACTCTATCCCTTTTCAACAGTTTATTCTGATCATAGTGCAGCTTCCAGGGATCAGTCACTGTTATCTTAGGGCTATGTCTACACTACAGCTAGGATCGACGCTCTGAAATCAATCCACTGGCGGTCAATTTAGCGGGTCTAGTGAAGATCCACCAAATCGATAGCAGATCTCTCTCCAGTCGACCCCTGTACTCTACCCCTGACGAGAAGAGTAAGGTAAGTCGATGGGAGAGTTTCTCCCGTCGACCCCCTGTGGTGTAGACCCTGTGGTAACTCGACCTAGGGTATGTCGATTCCAGCTTCGTTATTCACATAGCTGGAGTTGCGTAACGTAGGTCGACTTACCGCGGCAGTGTAGACATAGCCTTAGAGATGCATAGTGTTAGCAGAGGGAAGGGAGTGCAGCTGAAGTGCTTACAATATTCTATTAAAGATGCCCACCAAGATGGGAGAGGGGTTTTCCAGCTCTCCCATCCCCTGGGAAGAGAATACTGTGTTGCATAATTTTCCAGAATCAGCCTTTCCAAGCAGGAGTTTCAAGTTGAAACTGTTACTAAGGTTGATTCTGGCAAAACAATGGAATGCATAAGATTGTCATCTCTTCTCCTTCCTGTCAGAGATATGACTATGCCAACCATAAGTGGCATAAGTCCTTACCAACCCTCCCCCATTTCCTCCTGGCAACCTTGCTACACAATCTCAAACCTACTGAAACAGACGTCAGGAAATGTGCTCATTCCAATGTCTGCATGATTTCGGCACTGAGTTATGATACTGGCATCCCTCTTGTGGAACAAGTTTTTACTTTTACAAATCCCAGTTAGGATGGCAAAAAACTCTTTAAAAATGACATAGATTTTTTCTTGTCTTTTGCAAATTATTACTGCTGTAGGCATGCTACCTAACTAAAGAGTCTTGTCTTTTTTCAGGTCATACATACTTTTTCCAAAGGAAGGAACGAGATCTGAGTAAAAAGGGTGTTAGCAGGTCATAACTTAAATAGCATTCCCCCCCCCCCCAAGCATTTGCTTTCCTAAATTAAACCAGTGGTTTGTGATTCCTTACATTATTCTTCTAATGTCATGACCTATGTGTCAAAGCGAGAGGTTGCTTGTGGATTTTTCTTGTCTTTGATAGCAATACTTTCTCCAGAGACAAAGAGGCTCTTTTTTAGCACTCTCAGCAATTGCCATGAGGTGGGGGCTACAAACCAGGCAAGCTTGGGCCGTATGTATGCTGACATTTTTCATTCCTAGTGTCCCACAAGTATTTCTCCTTCAACAGAGCTTCTGTGTAAGTGAAAAGGAACTTTTTTGTTTCCTTGATTCAGTTCTACTATGTTTGAAAATTCCTCCTAGGCTCCCAATTTCCCTCTGGAAGCTGCTCCTCTCACAACATTTTCTCTTATACACCTTAAAAAGAAAAAAGCTAATTTGTGTAGTTCCTTCCTGCCCACCAACAACTGAGGGACACATTTCTTCTTCTTAATTTGCATTTTCAAAGCCCTTGCAAGCGATTTTTCCACAAGAGCTGACTCATTGCTGTGCACCTCAACAATGCTCAAACTGGCAGATTTGGCCCCCAAAATGAGGCATTTCCAACTTTTTGTAACCACCAAGGACCTATTTGTAAGGAAAAGGAAGACATTTTGCACAATGGGACACTAAAATACAGAAGAAACTACCAAAGGCAGTAGGAGAAATAAGTGGTGGAGATGTTTTTGAGAGGAAGCTAAACAGGTTTTTGGGGAAATGAGAGGATACAGATGAACAAACACTCAGCCTAGTTAATCTTATGCTGAGATTAGGGAGATCCCTTTGAAGTTTATAGCTGTTTCTACACTAGCCTTTCATCCCTAAAATGTCCCAATGTTGCTATGTTTGGTTCAGGACACTAATGGTGCTTATGGGGCAACGCAGACAAGATAACAGCAGCTGCTGCTGTTTTAGGCCTCCATCCTGCAATGCAACGAGCACTCTCAATTCCTATTGAAGACAGATGTTAGTCACATCATTTAATGTACTTTTGGAAGGTGATCTGATACTATGGTGATGCGTGGGGTATTAGAACCTCAACAGAATAGAATAAAATCTGTGTGCGTTGAGGGTGTTCAGTCAGCACCTTGCAGGATCAAACCCTCAACCTCAGAGCATGGTTAGATGACACAGTGATCGTAAAGAACCAGCAGTTAACATCATCTTCTCTACTAGTGCTCCCACCATTGCTATGGTGGAGCTATGCTGGTGATAGCAATGGTGGACAATTCCAGGGGGGAAAAGCCCAGTGTTGACACAGCTATGGGGACTTTGCAAACACAGAAGAGGGCAAACTTTGACTTGCTGATTAGATTTTTGGATATTGGGCCTGATTCAGTGCTGCCTTGCACATTGTGTAGTCACTTAGAACCTGTGTCAAGAGAGTGTAAGTCCTACTGATTCATCACATGCAGGCAGCTGGCCAATCTGCATTGTTACTTAAGTTTTATTTGTTGATAGACAGCAGTATGCTCAGGGCAGTACAGACCAAAGAGGAGGCAAAGGATCTGTCCTCAAGGGGTCTACAGATTTTGTGTCAATGAACAAATGGTCTATGACTGCAGACCCACCTAGGAGGGAAGTAAAAGGCCAGCCATGTCTGCTACTCCTCCCAATACCCAGCCTGGCTGCTCCTGGCTTGGTTTCCATCCTGGACAGTCTCCTCAAGTGAAGCACATTTACATAGGGTTTGCTCACAGATTCAGCTAGTGTCATTTAAGTGGTGCATATGCCTTGTGCTGGCATAGGGTGGAATTTCATGCAGGCTCAGAGTTATCTCATGTGGGAATTCTGCTTAAGTAAGGTCTGCAAGATCAGTCCTATTCCGCAAGCAGTATGCTGGCTGGCATAGTAGTCCTAGTATAATAGTTCATGCTAGGATCTCTTATGGAAAACAAAATTAACCGGAAACCTTTTTAATAAATTCACTGCTTTTTCTCAGCTGTGTTGCTGCTTCTCGTTATGATTCCTCCTTTGCTCCATGCTACCAGCACCTACCAGATAAGTGTCCACCTGCACAGTGTGTAATTCACATTTATGAACACAATTCATGCTAATTGGACAGGGTGGCATTTCCGGATATGATGATTTAGCTCTAGAGAATTTGCTTTTTGCTTTTCCAGCACTGAAATGTCATGCCTCACAAGTACTGCTTTCTAAAGTATTACTGCTGGAAATCATGCTCTCGAACAGCAAAATGTAGCCTACTGCCCTTATTAGTACTTTGTAAGCAAAGGTGGGGGCAAGTGACAAAATTTTTACCTGTTTCTCGATCAGCCAGCTTTCCCAGATTCAGAGATACCTCAGCCTTGGCTGGAATAACGACTAAATCCCTATACTAAATTCACCAAAAGGTCAAATTTGAGATTTAGGGATGAAACTAATTATTTAAAGCCACAGTCTGCCATTCTGTTCTGCATGTGGAGTTGGGTCATGATGTGTGATCTAAAACAGCCTTTTATGCTCAAGATCAAGGATGTTGTAGGATGGTTGATGTCATGCGTGTCTGCCCAGAGGTCAGGTAACACGATCCAATGATCTTAACCAGTGCAGTACAGTAGCAGCATTTCTTGGTAGACCAAGAGCTAGCACGGAGGGGCAAATGTGCAAGACCTATTTGGCAACTGATTCATGCTGAATGAATGGCTTTTTTGGAGTTCTTTGGGAGTAGGTGGGAAAAGAGTGGCGAAAGCAACCTTTGCCAGGGTAAAGGGTATTGGTGTGGCATGTGTCTCACTATTGTAGCATTGTTTGATGCAGCTGCTTGTGGGAAGTGAAAATAGCCCAGTGAATTCAGGCACAAAACTCAAATATGTTACCATGAGGTAGGGCAGGCCTACTGCTGTGAAATAAAACCACAGCAAACCATAAAGTGTCACAGCTTGGTAACAACAGCGCAGGAGAGCAAGACCCATGAAATAACACTGTCTCAATGCCTTTAAGTGTGTACAAGCAGTGCAAGTGTGCAAGGACTGCAGTAAAACACACAGCAGAGTTGTAGCTTTGGAAACAGGAGAGGAGTGCAAGACTGTAAAGATAGATTCATAGGCGCCTTTGAAGGGAGTTAGTCACCCAACCCCCACTGAACTTTAATGGGATATGGGCACCAAATGCCACACCCCATTTGAAAATCCCACCACGGATCTTCCTTTATTTGTCAATGATTCGCCAGCAAAATTAAAACTAAAATAAACAATAAAACAGTAAAAAAGAAGCATAAGAGAGTAATGATTCCTTGCAAACTCAAACATCAATATTTCCAAGAACCATCGAAAAAATAACCAAAGAAGAATGATAATTATTCTGTCTCACAAATAGCTCTGTTGCACTGTACAATGTTGATTTCATTTCTCTCACATTAATCTAAAATACATTATACCACATATCACAATTACCTTTAAAAAAAAAAAAAAAGAAAAAAAAAAGAAAAGGAGTACTTGTGGCACCTTAGAGACTAACCAATTTATTTGAGCATGAGCTTTCGTGAGCCACAGCTCACTTCACTCTTTTATGTTATAACATATAGCATACATATAATGTCTGTGTAAACTGTGTATGTTAATAGGGGCTTAAAACAATCACAAACAATAATAGTCAACTTTAATGTGATGTACAAAGTATTTTTTTCTAGCTATTGTCATTTTATAGGAGAAGATTTTGGTTTGAGACAAACCTTGAGGGTTACAACTATTCCAAAACCAGTTTTTAAAAGATTCTGATAATGACCAGGTGTGGGGTATTTGGAGATAATCTATGTATCTTGTCTATTTTAATCCTCTTTTTATCACTTTGCTTGAATGCTGTACAATTTTCCTCTAGCCTTTGTCTGTCTGTTTTTGTCTTTTCAGAGTGTAAGCCCTTGGCGGTAGGGACTGTGTCTTCTTTTGTGTTTGAAAAGTGCCTGGGGCTTTGTGGCTGCTGCTTGAAACAAATAATAATACTAAAGAATTGCCATTGATAACAAAATAGTTGCTATCAGATTTCAGCAAACTTGAGCACATTGGTTAGTGCTAACAGCAAACCCTTTTTATCTCAGGGCAAGTCTGCACTACAAAATTAAATTGACCTAAGTTACGTCGACGTACAGCCACTCCACTAATTGAATTGGTTTTACGCATCCAGAGTTCGCTCCTTGTGTCAGGGGTGTGTGTCCTCACCAGCAGCACTTGTACTGATTTCACTGCCAGTGTGGGGCATTGTGGGACTATTTCTGAAAGGCGGCAACAGATGATATAAGCAACACAGTATCTACATTGATGCTGTGTCGACCTAACTACATCGACATAAACACTACAGCTCTCCTGGAGGTGGAATTATTAAGTCAATATAGTGGATGAGCTACTTTGGTGGGAGCCACATTTTAGTGTAGTCACTTACAGAGTTAGATCGATGTCAGCTGCCTTACGATGACCTAACTCTAGCGTAGACCAGGCCTCTGTTGGGCAGAGAACCAAAAGGAGTAAGGAGTCAAATACAGGTGCTTGAGAGCTAGGCAGTTGTATTTGTAAGTTATGGGTACAGCTGCAGCTATATCTTTTCTTTGTAGAGGGCCAAATTCTGGTCCCATTTAAATCAATGTCAGTTCTGCCACTGGCTGCAGGTCTGTATTTGGCTCATAATTGTTTACTGTGCTGAGTGTCAAATCCTAATTCCACTGAAGCCAATGGCAAATCTCCCATTGACTTTACGAGACCAGGACTTGGCCCTTAGTAAGCAGTAAAAACATCGTTAAGTAAGGGGGAGGATTCTCTCTGTAAAACCCGAGGGGCTGGTTTATGTGCTGGAGATATTAGCTCATGCTCCACCCTTCAGCATCAGCTCCAACCATTAGATTTATAAGACTCTGAGGGGGAAGTATCTGCAGAAATCATTGACATACCGCTACATGACAGATGTAATCAGGAAGAAACTTTTCATCGTGTTGGGTTGTGGCTTCAAAGTGAACAGTCTCATCACCATTATATGGATCAAAGGGGTAATTAACCTCTCTACAACTGTTTCTTGTATAGTGTTAAAAATATAAATGATGCCACATTTTAATGTATTTTAAGTTTCTCTTTGTAGAGGCCACAATTGTCAAACCTGGGTACCTAAAATTAGACTCATAACTGCACACTGAAGCAGATAAACAACTGCTGTGGGCTGTAGTGTGCTCCACAGGATAGTGTAGATGGGGAAACAAGAACTCACCTCCTTCTGTAATATGTGCCCCTCATGGCTCACCTGCTCTGTAATATGTGCCCCTCAGGGCTTCATACAGATTTCTGTCACTTCATGCTCTGGATTGGGCTGCCAATAGTACATGGGCAATTTTCCTCACACTATTTTTGGAACTTCTATTACTGTAGTAATCTAAGTGCTTCACAGTCTTTAATGTATTTATCCTCTCAACACCCCCTGTGAGGTAGGGAAGCTCTGTTACCTCCATTTTACAACGGAGAGCTGAGGCACGGAGAGGCTGAGACCACGTTGACATTACAGACTAATATCAATGTAAATGTCTCACCCCTGACCAATGTAGTTATATTGACCTAACATCCCATGTAGACAGTGCATTGTCAACAGGAGGGCTTTTTCCATTAACATAGATACTGCCTCTTGGGGAGGTGGATTAACTATGCTGAGGGGAGAAGAAGCTCTCCCCTCAGCATAGTAGTGTCTTCACTAAAGCGCTACAGTGGCGCAGCTGCATCAGTGCAGTTGTGCAGGGGCTGAGCCCTGGGACCTTTAAATAGTCCCCGGAGCCCCGCTGCCGCTTCCCCAGGGATCCGGCAGCAGGGCTCCGGGGACGGGGCTCCGGCCGCCACTACTGCGCCGGGCCCTTTAAATCATCCCCGGAGCCTGCCGGAGCTCTGAGGAAGCAGCGACAGGGCTCCGGGGATGATTTAAAGGGCCCAGAGCTCGGCCACCGCTACCTCCCCGGGCCCTTTAAATCGCCGCCCGAGCCCCACCACCGCTACCCCAAGGCTCTGGCAGCGGTGGTCTGGCAGCAATTTAAAGGGCCTGGGGCTCCAGCTGCTGTGAGCTGCAGGCCCTTTAAATTGCACCTGGGAAGCCAATCCACCCCGGTACGGCGCACCGGCTCTTGCTGGTACACCGTACCGGGGCGTACCGGCTTACTTTCACCTCTGCTTGCACCCTAACTACTGGCCCATCCTCCCTCTTGTCTACTTCTATTTCCAGTAAGAGCTGGGTACTGCAAAGAGGTTTAACAGGCATTTTGATTATCTTCTATTATTTGTTGGCAGTAGAGCTGGTCAAAACATTTTCATCCAAACATATTTTGGATGGGTTTTTGTTTTGTTTTATTACATGGAAAATCTTAATTTTGTACAATTCTTTTCACATTTTTTAAATCAAAAATCAGAAACTGAAAAGTTTTTGGTAAAATTTTTGGGGGTTCTGCATAATATTTTGGGTTTGGCTTAAAACTTTTAGTTAGTTATTATTTGTTACCAAAACCAGTTTTTTAAAATGAAAATATTCCAATTTTCATTTCAAGCTTTTCATTAAAAGAATCATGAGAAATTCATTTTAAAATTAAAAATTTTAAAATTTCTCATGGAAAATGATTGGCATTTTCCAACCAGCTCTAGCTGACAGTCAATACTACAGAGAAATAAAGGAAGATCCCATCCCTGACCCAAGGATTTTACAATGTAAGGGACCAAATTCAACTGGCACACTCATATAAATCCAGAGTAACAGCAGACTTTGGCCTGGAGGGACTGACCCTGCTTAGACAGAACTTGATGCAATGTGGCCATTAAGCTCAGTGGGTGCAGAATCAGGCTTTAAATCCAATAAAAGGTGTGAATGTGATTTAATTTGCAGGGGAATGTTTCAGTGAGGTTCTCATTTGATCTGAATCAGTTCACCCATCTTTAAAAATGGATCCAAAAGAAATGGCCATCATTGATTTCAGTGGGCATTGGATCAGGCTGTGAATGCTGTAAGATTTTATTACCTTTCTAGTCAATGCCTGGACTTACCTTGGATATGAGACCCTCCCAATCACATTAATTTTCTAGCCATTGCCTAGCTGCTATTTTTGCATCTTATTCATAAGGGCTCTTTAGTCTACAGCGTTGGGCAATGATTTCAACATTTTAATTATGTACTTTACAGCTTCTGAGAGGGGAAAATATACACCATCCCACCAGGATACATTTGTACTATTTGTGGTTCAATCTAAGTAACTCCAATGGGTAATTGCTTGTAACACAGTTTATGAAATACATATATTATTGCAGCACTTGATACATTTCATTGGCATTAACGTAGCCAAACCTGTAAAATGAAGAGACGATAAATCCATGAACATTTGGTTTAAATCTACCGCTGGTGGAGTACCGCACAAAACAAAAGAAAATCATGCATTGGAATAAAAAATGCAAATTGTCTCTGATACGGTTCATGGTGCCTTTCATTCTCTTCTTGTGATTGTTTCCATTTGTGCAATTTTGTTTGAAAGAGGATTGATGGGAGCAGAAAGTGTTACATGCAAACATTGCTGCATGTAAATACTTGTGCAAATAGGCTTTTGCACAAGTATTCACAAGAGAAGTATTCATAGGGTCAGGCTGAAAGCGTTCCAGGGATTTGTCCATTCAGGGTGGAGAAACAATAGCCTGTGATTTAGGGGATCAGTTACAGACTGAATAGCAATACTGAATATGTAAAGCAACAGTGGGTAGTTTGCAAGCAATCCATAGGCTTAAATATGTTCACAGAAACACTCATCAAATAATGAACCCATTTTTAAAAAAGGAAGGCTGGTCACAGAACATTGCCAACATTCATCAAATATATTGTTCACTGTATATAGTTCACCTGGCTGTACTGGTGGACATGCTGGACATTTTGTTGGCCTGGCCAACGAGAGAAAATGTTGCTTCTACAAAATAGATAAATCTGGGGTTTTCAAGGCAGCCTAAGGGGATTAGGTGCCTGAATCCCATTGCATTTAATTGGAAGTTGGGGGCCTGATTTCCTTAAGGCCATTGAAAATCCCAGCCTAAAGAACCAGCATTTTGGAAGTGTTCAAAGAAGCAAGGGAGCTTTCTGTAAGAATTATTTTGGCTACATACACATGTAATATTTGATTGGAGGGTAAAGAAATCATGCTTTGGCTGGTAAACTTTAGTCCCTGTTCTGTTATTTTCTAGCCATTTTAGATCATGTGTAACAAGTGAGAAATTCATTTGTGTTCTGAAATGTTCCCTTTAGTGCTTCAGGATGGAATGTTGTGTTTGCTCCAAACTTCAGCACATTTGTCCTTTTATGTGTAAAGCTTTTATATAATTGGTGGGGAGACATACAGCTTGCACTGATTGAATTTTAATTGCCAGCTACAAAGGGAAATCTAAGCTACTTGCGCTTGTCTACCAAAGGTTTTGCTGATTGCTGGGGAATAATCTCTTTGACACGAAACTCTTCAGAGCTCTCAACGCATTCTGATGGAAAAGTAGTAAAGGTAAAGGTGCTGACCGGCACATTACTACTGTCTCCCTGCAACAGAAATGAGTGAGACTCAGGGTACGGGCGACACTAAAAATTTGTCTAGACGCAAGTATGCTGATAAGATTATTCCAGCAGAAATCAATTGATCCAATTGTTCTGCAGTTTGCAGTATCACACAGGCAACCTTAGAGACAAAACAAGCTTATTTACAGCTGTGTAAGACTTTGGCTGTTGCATGGAGGCAGAGGAAGTCTGCTTAGATTCCAACCATCTGGAAATATTAGAGCCTAAAACAAAACATCTTTCCAGTTTTACTTGTGGGACAAGTAGCATGTCTTTTCAGTAACTCAGATCTGCAGGGAGAAAACAGATGGCCTGGTAACAATTGTCTGGCGTATGGAAATGTCACCTTTCAACATTTTGAAAGACAATAAGAGTGAGCTTAAAAACTAATCCTTGTGCAATACCATTTACTGCTGAATATATTGTATGCAAAGGTGTCCTTCTTAGTGTGATTTAACACTGAAACAGACCATTTCATTTTCTTACTTTTTTACTTACACATATGCGTGCACACGCACACTGATGATAACGCCAACCAATTAGCCTGAATAAGAGGTTTTTATGCCACAGTATTTCCTATCACTCTACCAATGGGGCCTGATCCTACCAGTACTTCACTGGGAGTTCTGTGCAAGGTGAGCTTGCAGGATTGGGCCCTAAGTCTGCCTTGGGGTGCAGACTGGTGTTTGGTGCCTATGGGAACTCAATAGAATACATGTAATCATTAGCCTCTGTCTTCTGAAAAAGATTAGTGATATGAACTCAAAGGGACCAGTATTATTAGCAGGAGGAACATAATGAAATGGAGACCGTACCCAGTGGTGATGGCATTGTCTCAACTGTGGGCCTTGCCCTTTTGCAGAGCAATGCACATTACTGAAGGATGACTGTGGTCTTTGTTCTTGAGAACTTCAGCTACAAACTTGGTGCTTCCAGGGGGTAAAAATGGAGCTGAAGCTAGTTTTTCAGATCACTACTATTAACAACCAGATATCACCAGCTGGAATAATACTCTCTGCCTTCCACATCCTTGCCTCCATTTAACACAGAGGCTACGCCAGATGTGCATTTGCCATTAAAGAATGTCAGCAGCCATAGCAGTAGCTGCAAGAACACTCTTGAGAAGTTGAACCACTGTTGAGCATGTTAGGCAAGATTTTAATTGTTTTTGAAAGGTGCCGTATTGGCAGTCTTAGAAATCTCTGTGCTTCAGATCCTTCATTTGGGACAATAATACTTGCCCATCCTTGTACAGTGATTTGAGATCTGTACAATGCTAAGTAGTATTACAGCATCTATTTTCCTTGTGTTTGCCTAAGTTCTGGGCCAAAATTGGCAAGTGATTCTGGATTTCTCAATTTTTGGATGCCCAACTTGAGACATCTTAAAGGGACTTGATTTTCAGAGAGTGGATGCTTAATGCTTTCTGAAAATCAAGTCCTCTTAAAGGTGTCTCTGGTTGGCCACTCAAAAATAGAGAGGTCCCCAAATCACTGGTCACTTATGAAAATCTTGGCCTTGGTTTTCTTCTTCCCCCAACCCGCCACCCCAACCTCTGTTTTCAATCAGGTGAACAATACACAGTGACTCTTTAGGTCAGATTCAGAGTGAAATTGTACAGGCACAAAGGAATTCATGACTCTGCATCATAGTAAATACTTTGGAAAACTTGAAGTTTCATCCATATCATTCATTAGTTAAAATCATATTATTATGCAGTATGTAGATTGCTGTAGTGCCAAAAATGGGCTACGTAGTGTAGTTAGAGACATATTGGTTCCAGGATATTAGAGACACAAGGTGGGGGAGGTAATATCTTTTACTGGACCAACTTCTGTTGGTGAGAGAGACAAGCTTTCAAGCCACACAGAGCTGATGCTGGGACTAACTTTCCCAGACCTGAAGAAGAGCTCTGTGTGGCTCAAAAGCTCGCCTCTCTCACCAACAGAAGTTGGTCCAATAAAAGATATTACTTCACGCACCTTGACTCTCTAAAAATTTGCTAGGCACTTTCCAAACAAAGAGGAAGACACTGAACCTGCCCTGAAGAGCATCCAGCATAAGAAAACAAAAGACAAGGTAGATGAGATAATATCTTTTATTGAACCAACATCTGTTAATGAAAGATCACTCCACATTGACCTACAGTCCTCATCCTCAAAGGAAACCTGCACAAACCTTCAAAAGATGAGCCTGGGAGCTTAAATTCATAACTTTTCTAGAAACTAACAACTATGGTCTTAATAAAGTCACTGGATTTATGGTTTATTACTACAATCTGTAACCAACTAACCCTGTTTTTGTCCTATGACAGGAAAGGTTTTTAACAGACCACTTCATTTTGAATGGGTCCTTACAATGTATGTTATCTACTTCTGCTAAACAATCTGTTCTACCTTGTATTTAGCTGTGACACTCAGAGTATCTTTCCCAGACCTGAAGAAGAGCTCTGTGTAGCTTGAAATCTTGTCTCTTTCACCAACCAAATTTGGCCCAATAAAATATATCATCTCACCCACCTTGTCTCTCTAATATACAGAGACCAAACTGGCTACCACCACACTGCAAATAAGAAGACAAAGACAGATTAGGGGAAAGGGACCCGTGCAGGTGTATACTCATGGAATATTATAGTTTTGGTTCATATTATTATAAAATAAAACACTGAAAATTCCCCTTTCTCCCAATGCCCATTCACCATTCACACTCTCATTTCTCTCTGTGAAGCAATCCCCAGCTTCAATTTTAGCGTCTTTTTCAGCCCTTCCCCTAACATTCAACCTCTGTCCTCCACCTACATAAGAACTAAGACGTTAACTGATGGGATAAATAAATAAAGTATTTAAGCAGTTGGGTAGTTTTTTGTAGGCATCTCAGAAGTGGGGCTTCAAGAAGGTTTTAGGGCCCTGATTCACCCAGGTTTTTAAGCAAACACCTGCCTTTAAGCAAGTCAGTAGCCCCATTGAGTTCTGTTAAAATCTCAACTCTTTTGAATAGATGCATTGGTTACACAGAATCATCAAAATGTAGGACTGGAAGGGAACCTTAGTATGTCATCTAATCCAGTCACATGCCCTGAGGCAGGAATAAGTATTATCTAGACTAGTGGTTCTCAACCTATTTACCATTGTGGGTTGCATCCAATATTACTTGTATGGCCCTGAGGATGTCCCATGGGCTGCAGCTGTGTGCTGACTGGGCCACAAGTGGCCCACGGGCTGCAGGTTGAGAACCACTGATCTAGATCCATCCCTGTCAAGTGTTTGTCTTAAAAACCCTCAGTGACAGAGATTCCACAACCTTCCTAGGTAATCTGTTCCAGCGCTTACAGTTAGGAAGTTTTTTCTGATGTCTAACCTAAATCTCCCTTGCTGCAATTTAAGCCCATTACTTCTTGCCCTGTCATCAGTGATTATTGAGAACAATTTATCACCCTACTCTTTATAATAACCTTTTACATACTTGACGATGATCATGTTCCCCCTCAGTCAGACTTAACAAACCCATTTTTTCCAATCTTTCATTTTTGTTGCTCTCCTCTGAACTATCTCCAGTTTGTTGACATCTTTCCCAAAGTGTGATGCCCAGAGCAAGGCACAATACTGAGGCCTTATCAGTGCAGAATCAGTACTTCTAGTGTCTTGCTTACAACACTCCTGCTAATACATCCCGGGATGATGGTTGCTTATTTTGCAGTGGTATTATATTGTTGACTCATATTTAGTTTGTGGTCCACTGTAACCTAAAGATCCTTGTCTGCAGTAATCTAGGCAGTCCTTTCCCATTTTGTATTTGTGAAATTGATTCTTTCCTAAGTGGAGTACTTTGCATTTGTCCTTATGGATTTCATCCTATTTATTTCAGACCATTTCTCCAGTTTGTTAAGATCATTTTGAATTTTAATCGTATCCTCAACACACTTATTATCCCTCCCAGCTTGATGTATATGATGTGTTCCTGCTTGCTAACTGGATACAATCAAGTTTTTGCTACTAATATTTCCAGTTGCACATTCATAATTTGCTTTCTGTAACTATTCAGTAGCATTCACCTAAAATTCACCTGCTTTCTTTTAGCTTGTTTGTTTGTTTTTTGCTATGATTCTTTTCAAGAAGCTCATTAGCTAGAATATCAATGGAAACAAACAAAAGGAGCACTCAGACCATGTCTACAAGATGAACTGGGGTCAACACAAGTTACACTGGTGTGCAGTCACATCAGTTTCTATATTATTCAGGCACGTGCATACTTGGCTGCTTGCTTACTCACCAGGAATGCCTGTGTCAATGCAAAGTGCAGTGCACCATGGGTAGTTATCCCACTGTGCCATGCACTGTTGTCTGGTGCAATTCCTACATTTGGGACATTTTTGAAATGTTTCTCTGTCTTCAGCTCCTCCAAGGTATGCACGGTGGTCTGTGGGATGCTAGTGGGGTCTCCACCAAGTATGGTATGCAGTTCACTGTAAAAGTGACAGGTTTGCAGAGCAGCACTAGATCTACTGTTTCCCTCCCTGGCCTTGTGATATCCATGACAAAGTTCCTTTGCTTTCACACAGCACTGCTGCTGATCCCTGTCATAGTCCTTAGCCTGCGTCTGTGGTGCAATCTGTTCATAGATGTCCACTTTTCTACAGCTGGTCCACAGCTGGGCGTGCACAGCTTCTCCTCCCCACTGGCTGAGGAGATCCAATGCTGGTTGTCTATTCCATGCAGCAGTGCATTTAGTACCACTCTGTGTACATGGAACCAGCATGGTCTGTTGGGCAGCTGCACACAACACAGATTCTCCTGAAGGTAGGAAATTAGGAAAAGGCATTTCAAAAATACATTTTAAAAAGGAGGTAAGAGGGCAGGCTTACAGTCTCTGTGATCCCTAGGCAGTGGAATTTAAAATTGTGACCAGAGAGATTACTGTCATGGGGAAGGGGTATTGTGGGACAGTGGCTGGAGGACTCTTAGGATCAATATAGTTCATACAGTTCTACACTCTCACTGCATTGACCAAAATAAGTCAACCATGGCTCTACACTATTCAGGGAGATGGTTTTAATGTTTTGCCATAATGGGGTGCTTATTTCAGCCGGAGACAAATTTGAGTGTAGACACTGTGACGTTCCACTCTGGTATTATCTGGACCAGTGATCTGCTAGGTCACCCCAATCCTTGACTCTGGGAGCCAGCCTTACCCTGCTCTGCTGTGAGAATCCCCACTCCTGGGCTGTTCATGCACAGCCTCTGGCATGTAAACTGCTCCTTGGATTGTGCAACTGAATGACACTAGCCAATATTTCCGGTCCCAGACACAACCCTAGGAACCTCCGTCTTGCAGTGTCCAGTTATGTCCTCTGGAAGCTGCAAGCTTATATGAGTTCATCAATTTAACAAAGAAATTGATATGCGTCAGGCTTGTTATCCCAAGGGGGAGTCTCTGACATGCTTCAAACCCAACACACTGCTTCAGGTACAAACAAACAAATTTATTAACTACAAAGATAGATTTTAAGTGATTATAAGTCAAAGCACAACAAGTTGGATTCGGTCAAATGAAATAAAAGCAAAACACATTCTAAGCTGATCTTAACACTTTCAATGCCCTTACAAACTTAGGTGCTTCTCACCACAGACTGGCTGGTTGCCCTTCAGCCAGGCTCTCCCCTTTGATCAGAGCTTCAGTTGCTTGGTGGTGATGTCTGTAGATGGAGGTGGAAGACAGAGGAAAAGCATGGCAAATGTCTCTCCCTTTTATCATGTTCTTTCTTCCCTCTTGGCTTTGTCCCCCACTTCAGAGTCAGGTGAGCATTACCTCAATGCAGTCCCAAACTGACCAAAGGAAGGGAGGTGACTCACTTGAGAGTCCAACAAATCCTTTGTTGTTGCCTAGGCCAGTGTCCTTTCTTCCTGTGAGGCTGGGCTGGGTTTGTCCCATACATGCCCTGATGAGGTGTGACCTGTCCCTTTGCTCTTGGGGAGTTTATGCCTGGGCTTGCTTTAAGCCATGAGGACACATTCTCAGCCTCATAACTATATACATGAAATTACAACCTATAACATTACTATAACAACTATTACTATAACAACAATGCTCAGTGCATCAAAGACACCCGACATGACAAACTTTGCATTAGATATCACACAATCATTTTATAAGGATGAACATGGGGTTGCTGGGTGCTCCCTCGAGGTACAGAACGTCACAGACACATGTATAAATAAGTTGATGCCAGGTGACTTACACTGATGAGCTTTGTGGTGTAGACAAGGCCTCAGTCAATGCTCATTCAATTTAAAAATCTGAATGAATATTCAAGGATATTTTTTCTAGTATTTGCTCAGCACATTCATGGATAAATATTTACACTTTTAGTCCACAAACTGTCAAGATGCAGTACTATCATGGTTCATCCCCAAATGTATGAGTTCTAGCTGGGTTTGGTTGTGAATTAATGTTAGTCCTATAGGACACTGATTGATAGTTGTTTATACTAATTAGAGTCAGAGTTCATGGAAGAAGTATATTCAAAGACTTTGAACGAGTGTTATCCACTTATTTACTTTGTTAATGGCAGTGAGTCACTTTGAGGAAGCATTTTTTAAAACATTTTGTGCATTAGATTTTCTTTTAGCTGGATTCAGTACAAATCTACAGTACAAGCTTGGTCAGCTCAGAGTCTCGGGACACAAAATCTTTGGCAAACTGCTGATTCAGCTAATCAGAGGGATTTTTGAAGTCTGATCAGTGCCTCCGAACCATGTGGGTACTCCTCAAAGCCAGATGGACAATACCCCTGTGTATAGGTAGCCTTCTTTGGGATCTACTCCTACCCATCTTATTCCCAGTCCCTACATCCCTTTCCCCATTCTCCTGTGCTTCCTGATTCACCCTTGATTACACCTGAGTGGGAAAGTTTTCCCAGCCGGTGAAATTTTTTGAGATTAAAAAAAAAAAATGTTACCGTTCTGCATTGTGGTGAAACTGAGACTTTGGAAAGTTTTTGTGAACAATCAGAGTAAGAGCCAGCCCTAGACTAGCCAGTAGCCTAGCAGTTTAGGGCATTCAGTTGGGATATAGAAGAGTCAGGTTCAAGTTGGGATATAGAAGAGCAGGTCCCTGCTCCAAGTCAGCCAGAATAAGGTGCGGGGGACTCAGGGTCAAATCCCTGCACTACCTCATTTGGAGCAGCAGCTTGAAGCTGGGTTTCCCACACCCCAGGTGAGTGCCCTAACTGCTGAAGGGGTGGGTCTTTCTCTTGGGTTTTGAGAAGAAATCCCAATCTGGACCTGAGAAACTTTTCTGACTAAAGTTTCATAGAAATGGACTCTTTCCCATTAAAAGCTTTTGTTTAGACTGTCACAGATCCCCAGGATCTGTACAATGCCCCAGCTTTTAAACAGTCTCCCGGAGGAGCCCCTTCGGTGTGGCTGACCCCTCAAGAAGTCCCACTTTTCCTGCAGGGTAGGCCCCACCGCTTCCTAGGCTGAGCCTCTGAGCTCCAGCACTCCCGTTTCACACCACGAGCTCTGCCCAGTAAGTCCAAATGAAATAGACTCCTGGCTAGAGACTTGTATACTCCTCAGGGACTCGTGCACCACCTGCCAGTATTTGCAGTGACACCAAGCAGTATTTTCAAAACAGAGTAGGATTTATTTGTCAGCTGGAACACAGCACTGGAAGTCCTTAGGTTCGCATATAGAAATAAAGGTTAAAATATAGTTCCTTCTGGCCGAGCCAGCACAATTCATCAGTCAAGCTGCTGTGAACTCCATTTCAGGCTCACTGTTTCTGACCAGCCTAGTCAGTCCCAGAAGAGAGCAACCAGCTTCCTCCAGAAGCCCACACTTTATCCTCCACTGGTCACATCTCAGTCCTTTTCTCTCGAGCTGGGGATCTCTGCTCAGCCTCCCTGTTGAGAGGTGGTGGGATTGGGAGGGAAACGCCTTCCTCTTGGCCGTTGTTTCCTCGGTGTCAACGTTTTCATCATTTGGGCTTTCTCTTGTCTCTTTGGGATTCCTGCATTGAGATAGGGTTGTTTTCAGGAGGTTCCAGTCAGCTCTTTAACAACCCTATTCACTGTGGGCCAGACAGCAGGGTGACACCCACACCTCATGTCCTGTGCTTTCCCCCAAGAGTGGACTTAATGTTTTCCCTTCCTCTGGGTAACAATGCAAAGTGCAGAGGGAAACTGAGGCACACACAGGCTTCATTAAAATACTACAGGAAATCCTCACTTTGTGAAATATCAGTCTGCTCTGATCCATCTCTGAGGAGCATAGTTTACACTGATCTGTGGCCTCTTCACCTCTTGCTCCCTCTGCTTCCTCATACTCAGCAACATCTAGTCTCTCCCTCCAACCAGCATGTGTTGCTGCCCTTTTCTCTTCACCCAATCCAAGCTTAGCAGTGATGGTATTTGGCTCCTCTTCTGGTTGCTTCAAGCCATCTCTCCTCCTCATCCTCACTCCTTCACTTGCTGTGAAGCCAGTTCCATCCATCTTTTCGCTCCTTTCTCCTGCCACTTGGTCATTAATTACCATCCCCCCTGCTTTCTTATTTTTCTTTCCCATTGATATCAGGTTTGGTTGTTTCTTCCTCTCACTTCCTCCCCTATTCTCATCCTGGGAGAATTCAGTTTCCTCATCAATGACCCATTTGATTCCCTGCCACTCACTTACTTTCATTAACCATCGTTTTGATCTCCAGCTTTGGAATGACTCTCCCATTCACCAGTTCAATTACCCTCTTGACCTTGTATCTTGCTGTCTTCAGATTCCATCTCTTTGGTCACCACTTGCTGTCCTTCGACACTGCTCACCCTTCCCTAACCTGATACACGCTCCTTTCATGATCTCCAGTCCTCTCTTTCACTCCCTGAACAGACTTCCTTCCATTGGTTCCATAGTGTCTGCCTTCTCCTCGCTTCTTGATTCATTCACTTTCCCTTCACACTGCTCCACTTCTTTAATCTTTAACTTTGGTTCTCCCCCACTCAACATACACATGTGTATTCATTTAGTGATTCATATTTCTTGAAATTACTTATCTTCTAGCTTCAAGAGCTTGTACAATGGTAACATCAAGTACATAAACTAAGGGTGAAAACACCCTCTTGCCTTCTTGATCAATAAATAACTCCTGACCAGAGGTGAAAGTAAGCCGGTACGGGCCGGTACGGCATACCTGTAAGAAAGTGGCCGCCAGTATGGGCCGGTACACAGCCAACGTTAAAGCGCTGCTGTGGCAGCATTTTAAGCACCATGCCGGCAGGGCCACTGACGGGGGGCAAAAGAGGAAGCTGCCCCGGGGCCCGGTGATTTAATAGGGCCACAGTAGCTCTGCCCCAGGGCTCTGGTAGCAATTTAAAGAGCCCAGGGCTCCCGGCCACTGCCGCCGCTACTGCAGCAGCGCCCGGAGCCCGGGCCCTTTAAATTGCTGCTGGGGCCCCAGGTGCTGCAGGCTGGGCAGCGCTGAAGGGCTGGTTGGGGGAGTCTGGCCCCACCCCTGCCCCTTCCGGGAGGCCCAAACTGCCCTGCCCACCTTTCCCAGGACCCTGGCTGCCCTGTGTACCAGTAAGTCTTTTAAGTTACTTTCACCCCTGCTCCTGACCAAAATGAATGCAACCCACACAAATTATCCTCCTCAGCCTTTCCGTATCCCTTAACTTTCCTGTCACCCCAAAGGCCAAGATAAAAAAAAAATCTGACCAGTGTGCTCTGGAAGTGACTAGATTTCAGCTTTGGACCAATTTCAGGAGAGAATTACAGAGATGAGGCCTCTGCAAGGAAAGCAACCTGGTGCCAGTCCCTTTCTTTTTAAATCAGAGAAGTACAACTAAGCAAGGACTCGCCTCTTCTTCTTCCTCCTAAACCCTAGTCTCTCACTGTGATGTGTCCCATCTGCTACCTGGATCTAATTCTTCCCTTTCATAGAATCATAGAATCATAGAATATCAGGGTTGGAAGGGACCTCAGAAGGTCATCTAGTCCAACCCCCTGCTCGAAGCAGGACCAATTCCCAGTTAAATCATCCCAGCCAGGGCTTTGTCAAGCCTGACCTTAAAAACCTCTAAGGAAGGAGATTCTACCACCTCCCTAGGTAACGCATTCCAGTGTTTCACCACCCTCTTAGTGAAAAAGTTTTTCCTAATATCCAATCTAAACCTCCCCCACTGCAACTTGAGACCATTACTCCTCGTTCTGTCATCTGCTACCATTGAGAACAGTCTAGAGCCATCCTCTTTGGAACCCCCTTTCAGGTAGTTGAAAGCAGCTATCAAATCCCCCTTCATTCTTCTCTTCTGTAGACTAAACAATCCCAGCTCCCTCAGCCTCTCCTCATAACTCATGTGTTCTAGGCCCCTAATCATTTTTGTTGCCCTTCGCTGGACTCTCTCCAATTTATCCACATCCTTCTTGTAGTGTGGGGCCCAAAACTGGACACAGTACTCCAGATGAGGCCTCACCAATGTCGAATAGAGGGGAATGATCACGTCCCTCGATCTGCTCGCTATTCCCCTACTTATACATCCCAATATGCCATTGGCCTTCTTGGCAACAAGGGCACACTGCTGACTTATATCCAGCTTCTCCTCCACTGTCACCCCTAGGTCCTTTTCCGCAGAACTGCTGCCTAGCCATTCGGTCCCTAGTCTGTAGCGGTGCATTGGATTCTTCTGTCCTAAGTGCAGGACCCTGCACTTATCCTTATTGAACCTCATCAGATTTCTTTTGGCCCAATCCTCCAATTTGTCTAGGTCCTTCTGTATCCTATCCCTCCCCTCCAGCGTATCTACCACTCCTCCCAGTTTAGTATCATCCGCAAATTTGCTGAGAGTGCAATCCACACCATCCTCCAGATCATTTATGAAGATATTGAACAAAACCGCCCCCAGGACCGACCCCTGGGGCACTCCACTTGACACCGGCTGCCAACTAGACATGGAGCCATTGATCACTACCCGTTGAGCCCGACAATCTAGCCAACTTTCTACCCACCTTATAGTGCATTCATCCAGCCCATACTTCTTTAACTTGCTGACAAGAATACTGTGGGAGACCGTGTCAAAAGCTTTGCTAAAGTCAAGAAACAATACATCCACTGCTTTCCCTTCATCCACAAAACCAGTAATTTCATCATAAAAGGCGATTAGATTAGTCAGGCATGACCTTCCCTTGGTGAATCCATGCTGGCTGTTCCTGATCACTTTCCTCTCATGCAAGTGCTTCAGGATTGATTCTTTGAGGACCTGCTCCATGATTTTTCCAGGGACTGAGGTGAGGCTGACTGGCCTGTAGTTCCCAGGATCCTCCTTCTTCCCTTTTTAAAAGATTGGCACTACGTTAGCCTTTTTCCAGTCATCTGGGACTTCCCCCGTTCGCCACGAGTTTTCAAAGATAATGGCCAACGGCTCTGCAATCACAGCCGCCAATTCCTTCAGCACTCTCGGATGCAACTCGTCCGGCCCCATGGACTTGTGCACGTCCATCTTTTCTAAATAGTCCCTAACCACCTCTATCTCCACAGAGGGCTGGCCATCTCTTCCCCATTTTGTGATGTCCAGCGCAGCAGCCTGGGAGCTGACCTTGTTAGTGAAGACAGAGGCAAAAAAAGCATTGAGTACATTAGCTTTTTCCACATCCTCTGTCACTAGGTTGCCTCCCTCATTCAGTAAAGGGCCCACACTTTCCTTGGCTTTCTTCTTGTTGCCAACATACCTGAAGAAACCCTTCTTGTTACTCTTGACATCTCTTGCTAGCTGCAGCTCCAGGTGCGATTTGGCCCTCCTGATATCATTCCTACATGCCCGAGCAATATTTTTATACTCTTCCCTGGTCATATGTCCAACCTTCCACTTCTTGTAAGCTTCTTTTTTATGTTTAAGATCCGCTAGGATTTCATCGTTAAGCCAAGCTGGTCGCCTGCCATATTTACTATTCTTTCGACTCATCGGGATGGTTTGTCCCTGTAACCTCAATAGGGATTCCTTGAAATACAGCCAGCTCTCCTGGACTCCTTCATTTCCTTCATTCACTTGCTTTCCCCTTATCTTTATCCCCTCCCCCATCCCTTCTGCTAGCTGCCTCTAACTTGTCTTCTTAATTGCCATCCTCTCTCTCCTCCTCTTTGTCTCCAGAATCTTACAGTATGCTCTGCTTCCACTACCTCAATATCCTGTCCTCGAACTCACACCTTGATCACTTCCAAGATGACTTAGTCCATTCATTGATGTCACCCTGACCAAGGCCTACACTCAGTAGAACTGATCAATATTTTTTGAATGAAAAAATATTTAGTTGAAAAATTGCTGTATTTTTAACATTAAAATAATTTATTTTTAGATCGTCTATTGTTTTTTGGCACATTTCTTTAAAATGTTTTGCATAAACTCTTCATCTTCAATGTTTATCTTCACCTACCTGTAGCTCTGTTCCTACTTCTTCCTATCTTCCTCTCTCTGCCTCCTTCTGTGATTTCCTGCTTCTTTCTTCCATGTCTCCCAACCCAGTTTTGCTTGCCATCCATTCTGTATCATCTGTTATTTCCCTGCAACTTGCCCACCAGTTGTCTTCTTTCTTCTCCTTACAGTTCCCTCAGAAATCTATTCCTTCAAGAAATCTGTCCTAACTCATTCTCTTCACTTTACCTTATACTGAAGTGTTATCCCATGACTTGTTTTATCTTTGTCTCATCTAATATTCACACAAGCTGATCAGGACAGGGAACTTGTCTTACTCTAAGGTTGGGGCCACACTGAGAATTTAGGTTGGTTGGGGCTACACTGAGAATTTAGGTTGGTATAACGGTTGCTCAGGGGTGTGAAAAATCCACACCCCTGAGCAATGCAGTTAAACTGACCTAACCCCTGGTGTAGACAGTGCTAGGTCAATGGGTGAATTCTCCGATCGACCTAGCTACCACCTCTCTGGGAGGTGGATTACTTATGCTGATGGGAGGATCTCATACACTTCTAGCTTCTGGTGAACAGAGGCTAGGGAGACTCAGAGAATGGTATTGCATCTTGGCAAACAGATGCTAGGGACACTATCCCTGCCCCGACAAACTTAAGACTGTAAAGTGCTGTGTAAATTAAAGCAATCCTATGAAAATTAAAGAAGAACATTTTTAAATGTAAGGTTCTGGGTACATGATGACAATCATAATGGCTAATAGTCATGTACACATGTTTTTACGAGCATAAGGACATAGGGCAGGATCCAGCCATTAATTTCAATGGGAGCCAACTCAGACTCTTAGTTCATAAAGAGATTGTCTCAGGCCAGCCCATTCAGTAAGACAAAATAAAAGGGAAAACACTTTAGCTAAGCAGTGGGTCTCAATCACCTTAGTGCAGCTGAGCTGGCTGGCCTTGGGGAAGCTAGATGGTTCCATTATCCAAACCTCACTTTAAAGTAAGTGAATGTGACCCTGTTTCAGATAATGGGATAATAGAGGATGCATTATACATCATTTGTAGGATTATCTAGGAGACAGGACATTCATTACATAAAAGAGACAGAAGTCACAAAGCAAGACAACTTATGATCTAAATTATTTGGACATGCGAATGCCAGTCATAGAACATGATGCAGTTGTTTTAATTACATATCGTTGTCATATTTCTAATACATTAAACATTTGATCCTCTTTTACTCTGATCATAAGTTGAATTTGGTTTTCTTCCACAAATGTGTTGGCACAGTCATGCCACATGAAAGCTCCCAAAGTCATTTTGCAATTCATTATTTTTTTCCATTACTAATACTTTCCATATTCTCTCTAGACAGTCTTTTAGCCTTGGGGATTTTCTTTTGATACAATCTTACGAGCCACAACTAGTAATAAAGAGGTGAATTTTATAAGTTTTCTTTCACATTTTCCTCTTACTGGGAGTATGAGAGGAAGGATTATTCAGTTATTAGGGCACTAGCTTGAGATTCAGGAGACCTGGATTCAGTTCCCTGATATGCCACAGCCTGCCTCTGTGACCTTAGGCAAGTCACTTAGGCCCAGATCCACAAATGTTTTTAGGCTTCTAACTTTCATTGACACCATTTCATTCAATGGAAGTTAGGTGGATAAATACCTTTGTGGATGTAGGCCCTAGTCTCTTTCTGCTTCATAATAGTACTTCCCTACCTCACAGGACTGTTGTGAGGATAAATACCATAAAGGAGGTGAGGTGCACAGATACTGTGGTGATGAGGGCCATATATGTACCTTAAACAGATAGTTGTATTGCCAGCAGATCATAAGGAAGTTCAGTTTTTGTGATTCAGTTTTTAACACTGTCACTTTCCCCAAGCCATTTTTCATGGGCCCCTTGTGTTATGTATGTAAAGGACAGGTTTCAGAGGAACAGCCGTGTTAGTCTGTATTCGCAAGGAATACAGGAGCTTCTGTCTCTACAAGGTGTTCAGCACATAAAACTCCTAAATTAATTTTTTTAACCACCCTAGCATGCAACGCCAGTGGAATAAAAACGCAAACACGTCTTCAATATTAATTTTAAGTCACTTTTTATATAGTCTTGGGAAGTTCTTTGTTGTGTTACTCAAAGATCCTAATAGCTTCCTTGTACTGGGCTACTTGCATTTTATTTGTAAGTAATGGAAGCTGGAAATGTTAGGGAGTGGAAGCTCTCTTAATCACGGCTAACCATTACCTTGTGGAATACTGTGCTTCTCCAATGTGGGTGATGCTGTGTCAGTGCTGGAACTCTCTAGTAGTTTTGCCCGAGGCAGCGTCTCAGTTCCCCTTTATGGGGCACATCAAAGCAGTGAAGGAAATGTCCATTATTTGATCCTACTCCCTGGGGTTCAGTCTTGCATGAAAGTGGCCATGGATATGTGAAGGTCTGCTCTTTTAAACAGTATAGGCCACTGCTGTGAGTAGAATTTTCTTTTGCAGGGACTCAGGTTAGGAAAAATCCTATTTCCAGAAGCCTGGGGACAACAAAAAACCTTTTCCGACCCAATGTTATTTCATTATTTACTGTCCACCAGGCATGCTGCTGCTCTGCACTTAAACATCTTGGTGTGTTGTCTGACTAGCACATTTGACCTGCGACTGAAAATTAAAATTGGTCTCCTCTGCTCAGTGCCCTGGGGAATACCAAAAGAATGGTGTCTGTACCACTTCTTACACTTGGGGGAAGTGCATTGCCAGCACTCAAGAGCTGCCCTTATCTGTTTAATAAAAGGAATGTAATTCAACTCCTATATAGACAAATCATGAAGCCTTAAATGTTACTTTTTAGTCACTCCTTATCCAGTAGAATTCCACTGATTTCAGTGACATTGATCATAAGTAATGAAAGACCTGGGATAGGGTTTGCTAAGCCAAAAAGACCTGGGATAGGGTTTGCATAATTAGGCTTGTATTGCAAAGTTGCCTGTAAGAGCTGGGTGAACTATTTGCAATGATAATTTATTGAGAGCTCAATCCAGCAAAACACAAACTGTGATATTCAGATTTGACCTAACTCTGCTCCCATAGAAATTAATGGAAGGTTTGGTCACTATCCTTAAGCATAGTAGCAGTATGACTGAAGTCAGTGGCAATGCAGACATAATTAAAGTGAAGTATGTGCTTAAGCACTTTGCTGGATGAGGGGCCTGATGCATTTAGCTGCTTTTCTGTTTGTGAGCAGCCTACATACAGAGCGATTCTTATGATGTGTTTGCTATTCAAAGTGATTCTATGAATGGTTAATGCAAATATATTTCAGATTATGACTGCTTGTGAACTGTTCACGGTATCTATTGCGTCACGTGTCAGCTATTCACACCTCACTGTTCACACTGTGATTGGTCTCTTGAGATATGTGGAATTATTTCTGTTCCCGGATTGGATGACCCACAAAGAGCATTCAGGGTGGCCATGGGAACATTTCTGGTGTGAAAACTCATGCAAATAAATCTTCATGAGTATTTAATTGCACAAGTATGCGTAGACAGCAAATGAAAGGGGTTGTGACTATTATTTGCAAATACTTTGGGCAGGATTCAAGCAGCAGCTGTAGTGACTATTATGTTTTACAGCCTTTATGATACTGTTTATTGATTTGGGATCTGACCTGGCTGTCTTTGAAGTCAAAAGTAAAATTTTTATTGATTTCAATGGGAGCAGGACCGGATCTGTAATTCTGTGTACATATTATATCGAGCCTTGAATTTGTAATGATACATTGATCCTAAATATGCAGTCAGGTTAAAATGACCTGAACAGAAGTAACTATAAACTACAAAGTTGTCTGCTTTGAATCGTCTGTTTAATCACTCATTTAGCATAGATCTGTCTAGGGGTGTAAGTGTTTGCAAAGCTACCAAAAAACTGGTCATTCTGGAGTGCTGAAGGCTGGCTGAAGGCTAGCTCTTGATTTTCTTCAAACCTAATGAGTTACACCTAGCAAGGGACATAAAAGCCTATAAGAAAAGGTTCTATAAATATATTAATATTAAGAGAAAAATGAAAGAAAGTATAGGTCCTCTACTTAGTGGGAAAGAGGAGCTCATAATGGATGAAATTAAGAAGGCTGAGGCTTCATGCCTATTTTGCTTGTCTTCACTAAAAAGGTAAACTGTGACCACATACTCAACACAATTAATATTAACAACCAGAGGGAAGGAACACAAGCCAAAATAGGGGAATAAAAGTGTAAAGAATATTTAGGTAAGTTAGATGTTTTCAAGTCCTCAGGGCCTGATGAAATTCACACTAGGGTACTTTAAAGAAATAGCTGAAGCAATCTTGGAACCATCAGTGACTATATTTGAGAACTCATAGAGGACAGGTGAGATCCCAGAGGACTGGAGAAGAACAAACATATCTTTAAAATGAGGAACAAAGAGGACCTGGGGAATTATAGACCAGTCAGCCTGACTTTAATACTTGGAAAGATACTGGGGCAAATTACTAAAAAATCAATTTGTAACCACCTGGAGGATAATAGGGTTGTCAACATGGATTTGTCAAGAACAAATCATTCCAAGTCAACCTAATTTCTTTCTTTGACAGGGTTACTGGCCTAATGGATAGGTAGTAGCTGTACATATGATAGATCTTGTTTTTAGAAGGCTTTTAATGCAGTCCCACATGACATTTTCATAAGCAAACCAGGACAATATGGTCTAGATGGAATTACTTTAAGATGGGTGTGAAACTGGAGGAAAGACCCTACTCAAAGAATAATTAGCAATGGTTTGCTGTCAAACTGGGGGGAATGTATCTAGTAAGGTCCTACAGGCCTCTGTCCTGGGGCCGGTATGATACAATATTTTCATTAATGACTTGGCCACTGGAATGGAGAATATGCTTAGAAAATTTGCTGATGACATCAAGCTGAGAGGTGTTGCAAGCACTTTGGAGCACAGGATTAGAATTCTGAACAACCTTGTCAAATGGAAGAATTGGTCTGAAATCAACAAGATGAAATTCCATAAAGACAAGTGCAAAATACTATACTTAGGAAGACAAAATCAAATGCACAGCTTTTTATTTGGCATATGCAATCTGGTCAAGCCAAGCCACAGCGTTCTTATCAACAATGTACCAGGCATGGAGGCCTCCAGGAAGTTCAGTAATTTTTCAGTCCTCAACAATGTGTGTCATGGTTTGTGGCTGCCCACACCGATATAGTGGACTGTCTCTGAAACACCACCGAAATTCTGCTGCGGTACAACTACAGTGTGGCGAATAGCTGATTAGGTGGTAGTACTGCAGAAAAGGCTCTGGGGTAAAAGTGGATCACAAATTGAATAAGGGTCAACAATATGAAGCAGTTGTGAAAAGGGCTAGTGTCATTATGGGATGTATTAACACGATGGTCATATTTAAGACATGGGAGGGAATTGTCCTGTTTTACTTGGCTCGGCTGGAGTACTTTGTTCAGTTTTGTGTGCCACACTTTAAGAAAGATGTCTGCAAATTGAAGAAAGTCTAGAGAAGAGCAAGAAAAATGATAAAATGTTTAGGACTGGTATACACTACACAGTTCGGTCAACCAGAGGTAGCTTACATTGACCTATTTGTGCAAGTGTCTACAGTTTAATTTGGCTCTTGTCAACAAAAGTGCCACGTCATGCCAACTTAATAACATCACCTCTCTGAGGGCTGTAAAGTCATGGTTGATGTACTTCAGTTGACACACTGGGAGTGTAGACAGAGCATTACTTACATCGACCCTAAGTCCTCCAGCAGCTGTCCCACAATGCCCCACACTGACCACTCTGGTCACCACTGTGAACTCTGCTGCCCAGGGTCACAGAGACCAGAAGGCCTTCCTCCCCTTTAAAGCCCCATGCATTTTTAAAATTCTTTTTCCTGATTGCCTCACTTGGCAAGCACATCTAGTAGCTCTCCATTGTTGAGTGCAACTGCCCAGTTGGCCATGCCTGCCTGGACTAGACAGAAGATATGGATCTCCTAGGCCTGTGGGGAGAAGAGGATGTGCAAGCCCAGCTCTGAACCAGGCCTAGAAATGTTGACATCTACGAGCAGATTGCGCAAAGGATGCAGGAAAAGGGGTGTGACAGGGACCAGCAGCAGTGCCTCATGAAAGCCAGGGACCTATGGCAGGCACACCAGAGGGCCAGGGAGCCCAACAATCAATCCGGTCCCAAGCTGCAGACCCGCTGCTTTTACAAAGAGCTGCATGTCATACTTAGTGGAGACTCACCCACCACTCCGCACAGCACTGTGGATACCTCCATAAAGCCCAAGTCACAGGCCCCTGCCGTGAACAGCCATGAACTCACCTACCTCTGCAGCCCACTGAGAATTCAATTTCAGGACCGCCCTATATCCCCTTCCCGCAATGTTCCACCTGTCATTAGGGGTTGCTGCGCTATCCCTACTACTCCTCTCCAGGAGACATTAAAGACAAGCACAACTTCTCATACACTGACCTGTGAGAACCCTGGTTGGTGGATGTGTAGCTGAAATGGACATGACTGTCCCTTCCACTTCATAAGTTCTCTTCTCTTGTTTTATTAAGTTTTTAAAGTATTTGTTTTTAAATTGCCAGGGTTTTTTAGCACTGTTTTTGTTACCGAATAAAATTCTATTATTTGGAACATAATTCGTCTTCATTAGTTCACAACATATGCTGGCTGGTACCCATCAGTTCTGAAAGCAACCATTTACCTGTTACTGCACAGTGTCACACAACTAATAAGACCATTCACAAACAAAATTAATAGGTGAATTGACAATGTTATAACTCTACACGTACAGCAATCACCACACGATTCATACCAGGCTACAAAAGAGCAGGGCCAGGTGGAGCACACGACTACAACACACACCTCTCTGGCTCACTATAAAATGGTCTTTCAAAGCCTCCCTGAGCTGTATAGCTCTGCGTTGAACTATTCTAATAGCTCTTGTATCTGGCTATTCAAATTCAGCAGACAGCTGCTCCACCTCCGCCCTTTCCCCTCTTTGCTTCATAGATATTATGCAGGACACAGCAGGCAGCTATAACTATTGGGATATTTTTCTCACTGAGGTCCAGTCTTGTGAGTAAACCATGCTGATGACACTCATGACAATACAGAACTGTACAATACAGTACAGAACTGTGCAGGCTCCATGGATGTCCATACATCTGGGATTATGAAAAAAAGGCACAAAAATTATGGGATACAGATGACATTACGGGATGGAGACAGTTGCAAACTGGGAAGTAGACGCCATTCTCCTAGTCACCCCATGCGACTCGTTTCAGCCCCATCATGCAATGCCAAAACTTCCAAAAAGATAGTGCACTGGACAGTGGTGAGCTGCATACTGGGATACCTACCCATGATGCACTACACTGTGCATTGATACATGCACTCCTGGTGAGTATACACGCCGCTGTCACCAGTAACCAAGGTGCATGCACACTAGCAATATACTAACTGTGGCTGCTGTATGTTGATGTCTCTTGAGTCAACGTAAGTTTGTAGTGTAGACGTGGCCTTTAGAAAACCTGACCGATGAAGAAAGGTTAAAAAAACTGGGCATGTTTAGTCTTGCGAAAAGAAGACTGCAGGGAGACCTGATAACAGTCTTCAAATCTGTTAAGGGCTGTAATAAAGAAGGTGGTGATCAATTGGTCTCCATGGCCATTGAAAGTCGGAGAAGAAGTAATGGGCTTAATCTGCGGCAAAGGAGATTTTGGTTACATATTAGGAAAAACTGTCTAACCATAAAGACAGTTAAACACTGCAATAGGCTTCCAAGGGAGGTTATGGAATCTCTGTCACTGGAGGTTTTAACAAGAAGGTTAGACACACACCTTTCAGGGATGGCCTAGGTAAACTTGTTCCTGAGTCAGCATGGGAGGATGGATTAGACGACCTCCCAATGTCCCTTCAAAGCCTACATTTCTATAATATTATGAATCTATAGTCTGCTACATTCCCATTGTTCTGCTGATTTAGAGGCCCACATACATTCTACAAGATGTACACTACAAAGCTGGTCTCAAAATGAGTCCCTCTTGGGGTTCTCATATTGAACAGCTAATTAAATCTTCATTAAAAAGATGAATTTTCAGGACAGGTTAATGGGAGCTTTTGAGACATTCATTATGAGCAAGTAGTTTTAGGGGCTTTTTTATTTTAATCCAGGGAAATTGATTTCCTAGTCACACGCTTTGGTTAATATACCAGCACATGCCTTCATAAATAGTCAAAGATATTCAAGAAATGCCAAGAACAATTCAAAAGGTTAGTGAATGTCTACAGGAAAGTTTTTAATAAACTCTTCAAGAATAAGTATCAAGTATCTCAAGGTCAGTACCGCTCTTATACTGGGTTCCTAAACTACAATTAGGATGTCACATTTTAGCATTTAATAAAAAAACACAGTGTGGCCACTTTCTCATTATAGCCTCGATTCTGCCAAGACTTACAGATGTTCTTATAGTAAAGCAGGCAAGTAGTTCCATGGGCTTCAATGGGTCGTGCACTTAAACTATAAGGGGTTTTCAGGATCGGGGCCTTGCCGCAAATGACTGGGCTTTTGGGGTCCAATACTCCAATTGCCTGTACATATGACAACCATTTCCTTAAATGTAATGTATAGTCATCGTTTTAGGGTCTGATGCTGCCAGCCCTTACTTATGCAAGCACTCCTTATTTACATGAGTAGTTGCATTGACTTCAGTGGATAAGGGCCTACAGCTGCAGTCAGACAGACTCTCCTTTTATATGTATGGTTAAAATGTATGTATTTAAGATTATGGGCAAGGTGCCGGCATGAGAGCTGGAGCAAAACATGCCAAGAACCAAACTACCAAATATAATAGCCGAATACAGACAGATTTAAAACAACCAAATGTATATTCAGAAAAAGATCACTCTGATTCCATGTCATTTGAAATGACACAAGGCTCTGCTTATAGGCAGAATTCTTTGATAAATTGTAACAGCTGGTGGCGTCATGGAGTAGTGGTTATACAACTGAGGGCTTGTCTTCACTACTGTGCTAAATCAATGCCGCTACAGCACGTCTGAAGAAGACACATTACGTTGACAGGGGAGCGCTCTCCTGTCAACGTAATTACTCCACCGCAGCGAGAGGCAGAAGCTACGTCGGCAGGAGAGCATCTCCCGCTGACATAGCGTGGCATAGACACCACCTTAAGTCGATGTAAGTTATGTCACTCGGGGGTAGTTTTTTCACACCCCTGAGCGACATAACTTGGATCGACTTAAGAGGTAGTGTAGACAAGCCCTGAATGGTTATCACCTAAAGTAATCTTAATAGAAAGATTAATCTTGAAGAAAATTATCTTGACTCTGCAAACAATAATTAGAAATGCCCTATGTGAAACAGTTTTGAGGACAGAGTTAACTCTCCTCCTAAAAGGCATTTATAAACCTGTAGGTTAAAAACCAAACTGAGATTGATTCTTATCTATATTAAGGGCTTATCTTGCTATGTATGCACAATAACTCTTACAGTGAGTGTTGTAGTGCTTTTAATTCAATGTGACTGGTCAGTCAGGGGCTGACTACAGCTTGAGTTAGTACAACAGGTCAGTCGCTCATCCAATCAGTCTGTGCAGTAATCAATCACTCTCTGCAGCTCGGGTGTTATTTTGCAGCATGGCTGCTCTCACTAGAGCTAGGCTAACACAAGAGGAGTTCACTTGAGTTAACTCTGCAGTGAAAACATGGTCTAAGGGTATGTCTACACTGCAATGAGAGGAGTGATGGAAGCATGTGCAGATATAGCCAAGCTAGATTGGATCCTGTTAGCTCCAGTACCAGCAACATCACAGAATCCTAGAAATGGAAGGGACCTTGAGAGGTCATCTAGTCCAGACCCCTGCACTCGTGGCAGGACTAAGTATTATCTGGACAGTTCCTGACAGGTGTTTGTCTAACCTGCTCTTAAAAATCTCCAATGATGGAGACTCCACAACCTCCCTAGGCAATTTATTCCAGTGCTTAGCCACCCTGCCAATTAAGAATTTTTTTCCTAAAGTCCAACCTAAACCTCCCTTGTTGCAATTTACGCCCATTGCTTCTTGTCCTAGCCTCAGAGGTTAAGAAGAACAATTTTTCTTCCTCCTCCTTATAACAACCTATTACATACTTGAAAACTGTTATCATATCCCCTCTCAGTCTTCTCTTTTCCAGACTAAACAAACCCAATTTTTTCAATCTTCCCTCATAGGTCATGTTTTCTAGACCTTTAATCATTTTTGTCACTCTTCTCTGGACTCTTCTGAAATGTGGCACCCAGAACTGGACACAGTACTATAGTTGAGGCCTAAACAGCGTGGAGTAGAACAGAAGAATTACTTCTCTTGTCTTGCTTACAACGCTCCTGCTAATACATCCCAGAATGATGTTCGCTTTTTTCCCAACAGTGTTATACTGTTGACTCATACTTACCTTGTGGTCCACTATGACCCCCAGTTCCCTTTCCACAGTACTCCTTCCTAGGCAGTCATTTCCCATTTTGTATGTGTGCAACTCATTGTTCCTTCCTAAATGGAGTACTTTGCATTTGTCCTTATTGAATTTCATCCTATTTACGTTAGACCATTTCTCCAGTTTGTCCAGATTATTTTGAATTTTAATCCTATCCTCCAAAGCACTTACAACCCCTCCCAGCTTGGTGTCGTCCACAAAATTTATAAGTGTACTCTCTATGCCATTATCTAAATCATTGATGAAGATACTGAACAGAACCAGACCCAGAACTGATCCCTGTGGAACCCCACTCGTTATACCCTTCCAGCATGACTGTGAACCACTGATAACTACTCTCTGGGAACTGTTTTCCAACCAGTTTTGCACCCGCCCTATAGTAGTTCCATCTAGGTTGCATTTTCCTAGTTTGGTTATGAGAAGGTCATGCGAGACAGTATCAAAAGCTTTATTAAAGTCAAGATATACCACATCTACCTCTTCCCCCCTATTCACAAGGCTTGTTACCCTGTCAAAGAAAGCTATTAGGTTAGTTTGACACAATATGTTTTTGGCAAATCCATGCTGACTGTTACTTATCACCTTATTATCTTCTAGATCAGGGGTCGGCAAACTTTTTGGGCCGAGAGCCACGTCTGGGTGGGGAAATTGGGCGGGGGTTGGGGTGCGGGAGGGAGTGCGGGGTGTAGGAAGGGGTGCGGTGTGCAGGAACGGGCTCAGGGCAAGGGATTGGGGCAGAGGAGGGGTGCGGGGTGTATGAGGGGGCTCAGAGCACGGGTGCAGGAGAGTGTGGACTGCGGGAGGGAGCTCAGGGCAGGGGGTTGGGGTGCAGGAGAGGTGCGGGGTGTGGCAGAGGGCTCAGGGCAGGGAGTTGGGGTGCAGGAGGGGTGTGGGGTATGGCAGGGGGCTCAGGGCAGGGAGTTGGGGTGCAGGAGGAGTGTGGGGTATGGCAGGGGGCTCAGGGCAGGGAGTTGGGGTGCAGGAGGGGTGCAGGATGCGGCAGGGGGCTCAGGGCAGGGAGTTGGAGTGCGGGGTGCAGGAGGGTTTCGGGATCCGGCCCGGTGCCACTTACCTAAAGCGGCTCCGAGGTGGCAGCAGAGCGCACCAGGGCCAGGGCAGGCTCCCTGCCTGCCCTGGCCCCACGCCGTGCTGAGCCACACCTGGAAGCGGCCAGAACCACATCCCTGTGCAGCCCCTGTCAGGGAGGGGCACAGGGCTCCATGCGCTGCCCTTGTCACACCTCCAGGTACCTCCCTTGATGCTCCCATTGGCCGCAGTTCCCCGTTCCCGGCCAATTGGACCTGCAAGGGTCAGTGCCTTAATCCTTAATATTTGTTGTCTGTCTGGCTTTCAGAGTATGCCCATATAAACTCAGCAGCATTAATGTGGGCATCTCTTTTATATGGTCAACTGCAGAATATCCAAGGCCATATTTTAAGGTCAGCTAAAGCAAGGCACTCATTCTCACAATGGCCAGTACAAATGATATAAAAACGCACTGAAGTCAATCTTGAAGTCATAGTAGGTTCACCCCAGCAACTGCGAAGCAACAGCCCATGACAGAGCAAGGAGGTGTCAGATTTGTCATGTCGCTGTTAACCACTTTGAAGCAAGGCACATTAACACCTTATGTGAAAAACATGAACATTGCAAAGCATACACCAAACTGAAATGGTCATGGACAAGCTTGTCTGTAACACATATAACCATGTTTGCAGGTTTCACATTAGTCTGACCTCATGCATACATGTTCACCTATAGTGCTTCCAGAATCCTTGTGTGTGGACATCAACATGAAACTCCATCATAATCATCAGTGACACCTCTGGTTGCAGCATAGATATATCCTAAAGCCATGTCTACACTACGAGGTCTACATGGGCATAGCTGCTACATGGTTGCTATGCTCGCATAACCCCATAGTAAGGATGCAGCCTAGATTTGATGGAATGGGTTTTTCCATTGGTGGAGGAATACTACTTCCCTCACCAAGGGTAACTAGGTCAATGGAAGCATTCTTCTGCTGACGTAGATGGATCTACACTGAGGGTTAGGTCAGCATAGCCATGTCTCTCAGGGATGTGGATTTTTCACACCCCTGACCCTTAGTGACGTAACATGTCAACCTAAATTTTAAGTGTAGACCAGGCCTAAGACTCTTCCATTGCTCAGGCATTGTAAAGTAATATTAACATGGATGTAAGGTGGCTTTAGTGCGAATGAGAATCAGATCTTCAATCTTCTGGCCTCAAAGGATAATCAGTTTAACTTTTTAAAGGTAAAATGATTTTATAATAATATAACTACTTTATGTGTATAATAGCTTTATAGCGGGTATAATGCTTTAATACTAAAATAGCTAGGTTAATTCAGAAGTTTCATAGATTTTAAAGTCAGCACCACTCATCTAGTTTGACAGCAGAATTTCACCCAGTTCCTGCAGTAGATGGAATAATTCCTCTCTGCTGGCTGGGTAGCACTCCTACAGAAAAACTTGAGGGTTAATAAAAGTTTCTGAGGAATGCCCTGCTCAATATTGTGGATTCAAAACTGTGCGTGTGTGTCAAGGATAACCCCATGTATCCATTGCCTTGACAGGGAATTTATTGTCCAACCCGGTAGATCCAAGAGCATCTACAAAGATAACTGGTCCCTCCATATGGCTCCCGCTGTCTCTTCCTCTGTTCTGACAGCACAGGTAATCTGAACCCTAAGAGGGAATATCAGAGAGCTTCATGATTTATAAATGCAAACCCTTCCAAGTTAGGTAGCAAAGCTGTTTCAAACCATTTTGCAGTGTTGCAGTTTTCTCAGGATGAGAGAGACACAGAGGGTGAGGTAATATCTTTTACTGGACCCAACTTCCATTGGTGAAAGAAACAAGCCAAGACATGAAAAAGAACTGTGTGGATCTGGGAAGGTTTGTGTCTTTCACAAACAGAAGCTGGTCCCATAAAAGAAATTACCTCACCCACCGTGTCTCTTGCAAGCTGTTTGTCAGAATCAGTTCATGTGTTTTCTCAGGCCCAAGAAGGTTCAGGTTTGACTAAACCAGATGTTTCCATGGTTTAATCTTATTGCAAACATGTGGACAAGTTTCAGATTTAAACAATTTGCACAAGTTCACATAGATTTATATGGGTTTGTATGAAGTGACTAGTCCTCTGGACATCAACATGCAACGAACTAAAAGGCAAACATTACCATGTGACTTGCCTGTGTGACCTTACCCATCAAACAAAGTTTGAACTTGAAATGCACCATGAACAATAGCCTTAGAACACAAGTGGATAGAGCAAACAAAGTACAAATAAAAATAAAAAATGTGCAGAGTTCAAAAGATACAAAAAGAAGTCCTAAAGATCCACTGCTGATTTATAAATGGAGGGTGAACGCATACCAAGTCTAATTCCAAGAACTTTTGTAGTTCAAGTCAAACATTTCACACAGCTCTAGAAATTACTGCTGGAAATGAAGAGGAATGTCATGGGAATGAAGCAGTTAGACTTCGGTGTAAAGACTATGATAAACTTCAGTTCAAATACAGCAATTGGAAGAATAAAACATGTTTTGGTTAAAATAAGTTTTGGGATAATGTTTCTCTTACAAACAGAGAAAGGGTAATCGGGTAACTCTATAATGGATTATTTATAATAGCTCAAGTACGAAGATTATGGGATCTAGTGAGAATTATTTGTGTCACAGAATTGTGGACAGTCTGGATCATTGAGACATAGATGGTGGAGCTGGCTAAGCATTGAAAGCTTTTGGTTTCTTACAGAAAGACAATGGGCAGACTGTTAGAGCTTGTCTACACAAATATTTAGTTTGCGGCAAACTGGGGTGTTAAATCTACCCTGCTGCACAGCAAGTGTCCAGATGGACCTTCCTTTCACACACTAGCAGTTCCCTAGTGTGCTGTGATCTACTCCCATTTCAGAGGAGCAGATCAAGTGCACTAAGGAACAGTTAGCGTGCAGCAGCAGGGTCCACAGAAACACATGGTATGCGGCAGGCTAGTGCAGGGTAGATTTATACCACAGCTCGCCGCAAACTGTGTTTGCATATGCAGTAGACCAGAGGTTCTCAAACTGTGGTCAGCAGACCACCAGTGGTCTACAAGCTCCATTCAGATGGTCTGCTGAAAGTTCTCTCTAAGATGCATGCCTGGGCAGCCTCACACAAGAGAATGAAGGGCCACCCACCCAATTAGTGGAGCTGCGCAGGTGTGGCTCCACTAATTAGGTGCCTGGACCCTGGAGAAGATGCACATGTAAGGTGAGGTGGTGGCCTTGGAGGGAATAGGGGGTAGGTGGGAGGGGACAGTGGGGTGAGAAGTGTGGGTGGAGGGAATTTGGGATGTGCAGGGCTGTGGCGGTCAGAGAAAGAGGTGACTTTCCCCAGATCTAGGGCTGCAGCTGCCAGGAAGAAACGGCCCTCCTTCCCAGCCTCAGCACTGTGGCTGCTGTGGTTGGGGAGATACCTCCCTCTTTCCCAGGTCCAGCAGAGGGGCTGCTGTGGTGGGTGAGAGAGGGCATATCCACTGCATTAGAAAGGTAAGACTACTGATATTAAAATATGAGTTGCGTGCTTTCATTTGTAGAACAAAAAAACGTTTCTTGCAAACCAATATGCAACACAAAGCTTTACAACATTTGCTGGTTTCCATTTCAACTTTGATGTTGGGCTAAAAGAAACCCAAGAGGTAAATGAAACTGAAAGGTGCAAAAAAGGAAAAGAAAAGGAAACTGAAATGGGTGAAGACTTTTGTTGACATCCATGCAACTTGAAATGGGCACAGTCCTATGGTGAGCAGCTGAGAACAGGAGATAAATCTTTATTACATCGAGCGATTAACTGATTTTTTTGGTTCATTTCAACATTTCCACACCAAAAAAACCCCATCTTTTTTTGACTGAAACTATTCACCAAATTTGACCTGAATTCGCAAATTGTTTTGGTGCCCTGCAAAATGCATTTTCTGGCCAATTTACTATTCACCAAAATTATTTTGCCTAGCTTCACTCTGTAATGTGGTAGTTAATGTATATAAATGTTACGATCTGGAGATTGGCTACAGACTAAAGACAGCTTAAAAGTGCTAATTCGAACAGGGCTCAGTTTAAAAGCCAAGCTAATGAATGGAGATTCTCTGTTAGCTCAAGCAGTCAAGGCCTCTGATTCTGTAACTAAAGGGCCTGGGCATTATTCCCAATTTTTTCATGAGTGTCGTTGAGTTGACAATGCCTTATTTGTGCATAAGCATTGATTTTAATTCTTCCAACTACCGAAAGAACAGTACTGAGTTGCTCCAAAAGAAGTCCCATCCAGTCCTCCTCAGCTAGAAAGATGATCATCATCATCATGCAGGGGGTTAAAAAATGGGGTAAAGAATAAATATGGGGGTCATTTTGGCAAAGATCACGTGGAGGACCCAGGAAAAAATTATCCTCCACAAAATATTCCTGAAATGCTAAAATAATAATAATTTTACTGATATACAGCGGCAAAGCTATGCAGTGTAGTGCTACTCATGGCATTCAAGAAGATAAATTAGCTACAATATTTGGATAAAACAAGAAGGGACCATTATAATGTTGCACACAACGAGCAAAGCCCTGCATTTTCTAATTAAGGCCAAAGCTTAGCTTTACAATGAACTATTTGTTGAACCTGAAAAATATAATTTGGGCTCTTTGAATAAATTACTTTCTGCTATGGAATAAAAACAGAGAAACACATGGAATATATTATATCCCCAAATGCCTACAGAGTTTTAGAATGGCCGCTGCCTGGCAACTTTTGTACCGGCTGGGAGAGCAAGGACCCAGCTGGCTTGGCAATAACCACCATATTGTACCGTGTCTGGCAGATGGCCACCTGACTCTCTTGCAGAGTCTGTATTCTTCCTTTCAGATGTCTATGCCAATGGCAGATCAAGAGTGAGCTTAGAAATAGTGGCAGATCTTTCTCAGTAAGGCCAATCACTTTTGCAAATGACAGCAAGGTGAGGGATTACTGTCCCACAAAAAGCCAAATCAGGGCTAGAGTGGAGCTCTGGCAACAATTTATCAGTTAAATTTAGAACTCATGAAATGGTGGTCAGAAATTGGCCTTCCTTTTCAATGTTCAATGCTGCAGTTAGGGACAATGTATAAACTCTAAACTTTCTGTCGACAATACAAGATGTAGGGCATGTGTGTCAATTCCAACATGGAGGAAAAGATGCAAACAAAAATACATATAATATTTACATTTATTTAGTGCCTTTAATCCAAGCATCTCAAGGCTCTTTACAAATATTAATTAAATTGTGTGAACTAAGTAAGTATTGCTATAGCCATTTTACAGAAGTACAAATGAGGAAACTGAGGCAAAAAGGCTAAGGGATTTGCTCAAGATCACACATCAAGGCAGTGGCACAGCTGGAAATAGAACTCAGGAGACCCAACTCAGAGTTCCCTAATTTAATCTTGAAAGGAGGTAGGAATACAGGAGAAAACAATAAAGGAAATATACAATTTGGAGCAATGTTTATCTATCCATTGAGAAATTTAAACAAACCAGCAGGATTGAGCAGTTTGAAGTAATGACCTAAAGTCTTTCTTCCTTCCCCCCAGGTTCCCATCACTAACTTCAATCATTCTGTGCAACGACCCTGCTTGGCTTTGCAGCATCTGGATAGTATTTTGAACCATACATTTTATACACAGGTATGGACAAACATAACGTTTTTAAAAGTTCATCTGGGAATTTTTTTAAACATAGAACCCACTGCCTGTTAAAACATAGAACCCACTGCTTGGCTTTGCAGCATCTGGATAGTATTTTGAACCATACATTTTATACACAGGTATGGACAAACATAACGTTTTTAAAAGTTCATCTGGGAATTTTTTTAAACATAGAACCCACTGCCTGTTAAAGAAGTCATTGTACACTTCTAATGACACCTCCTGCAGAGAGACTGCTGAGTTCTCAGGAATCAAATGCAAAGACCATAAGAATGGGCATATTGAGTCAGACCAATGGTCCATCTAGCCAGTCAAGTATCCTGTCTTCTGACAGAGGCCAGTGCCCGGTGCTTCAGAGGGAATGAACAGAACAGGCAATCATCAAGTGATCCATCCCCTGTCATACACTCCCAGCTTCTGGTGAACAGAGGCTAGGGACACTTAGAACATGGTGGTGCATCCTTGCATCCTGGCTAATAGCCATTGATAGACCTATCCTCCATGAACTTATCTAGTTCTTTTTTGGACCCTCTTACAGGGTCACAGAGACCCAGTCTGTAGAACCCAGTGCTCGAATCCCTTCACTGTGTCTCTTCCACGTCACCTACTGTGCTGCTATTGTCCTACCTCCATTTACTCCATGTACCTGATACCCACGTTCAAGAGAGATGAGTTCAGACTGGAACAGGTGCACAGAAGGATGCTCCTAGGATGCTCAGGGGAATAGAACACCTATTTTACCAGAAGAGATTTAGGGTATGGCTACACTTCAAGCTGGGGGGAGGGGTAATTCCCAGCTCGAGGAGACATACTCGTGCTGGCTCTCATTAAGTAGAATGCAAAAAATAGAATGTAGCTGTGAGAGGGGCTGTGGGAGACCTGTCAGAGACCCTAGGAATATACTCGGGGCAGCTAGCCCATCCTGCCGCTTGCATTGCCACAGCTACTCTCTACTTTGAGCGCACTAGCTCCATCAGAGCTAGTGTGAGTATGTCTCCTCCAGATGGGAATAATACCCCAGCTGAAAGCATAAATATACCCTTCGGCCTGTTCTACACTTGGGGGGGGGGGGGATCGATCTAAGATACGCAACTTCAGCTACGAGAATAGTGTAGCTGAAATCGACATATCTTAGATCGACTTAGAATCACTTACTTTGCGTCCTCGCAGTGCGGGATCGACGGCCGCCGCTCCCCCATTGACTCCGCTTCCGCCTCTCGCCCTGGTGGAGTTCCGGAGTCGACAGCAGAGTGATCAGGGATCTATTTATCGTGTCTACGCTAGATGCGATAAATCGATCCCCGATAGATCGATCACTACCCACCGATCCAGCGGGTACTGTAGACGTGGCCTTAGAGAGCCTGGCTTGTTTAGCCTAGCTAAATGAAGGCTGACAGGAGATATGATTGCTCTCTGTAAATACACAAAGAGGGTAAACCCTAGGGAGGGAGAAGAGCTATTTAAATGAAATGACAATGTTGGTAGAAGAACAAATGGATATAAAGGGGCCATGAATAAATTTAGGCTGGAAATTAGAAAAAGGTTTCTAACCATCAGAGGAGTGAGGATCTGGAACAGCCTCCCAATAGAGTAGTGGGGGCAAACAATCAAACTAATTTTAAGAGGGAGCTTGATGAATATGTGAACAGGACTATATGATGGAGTTGTCTGCAATAGCAGGAGACTGGACTCCGTTACCAAGGTCCCTTCCACTCCTGTGTTACATTCAACAGAAGTCAAATGGTTAAGAGAGAAGCTTTTGTTGGCTGTTTCTCACAGGGTTTAGTGGGAATTGCTGGAGCATTGAAATTACCCACAATCAATGGATGTTTTAACTTCTGCCCACAAGAGTGATGTGATCCTTCTGCTCAACAGAGCAGCAGCCGGAATCCCACTTCCTTGCTTTTCAATAAGGCACACAACATATCCTCTTCAAGTATGCAAGCATCTGCATCACGTATTTCCTTTGGAAAAACCACAAAGCCACTGAAAGGGAGAACGGCTCAGCTCTCATTTTCAAAGGTTTTGTGGTTTTCCAACTGAAGTAGGTGCACCGATTCTACCTCTCTATGCTCGTAGGGCTAGGACAACAGCAGGTGCTGAGAGATTAGATGCAACCTTCATCCTTTCTGAAACATACAGAATTGAGCTCTGACAACCGAGTGGTGATTCCTGGTCTGGAATTGTTCTCCTAAAGGTTTAAATATTTACTGAAGACATTTCCTTCCTTCCACTGGCACTAATATATTCATAGGGCCAGATCCTCAGCTGGTGTAAATCAACATAGTTCCAATGATCATAGTGTTCCTTCCTGGCCTGAAACCTATTAAACAAGTCCTCAGCTGGTGTAAATCAATGTAGCTCTATTGACTTTCATGAAGCTAAGCTGACATACACCACTTGAGAATTTGTTTAACCAGGTTTTCAGGCCAGGAAGGCATACTATTATCATCTGTTCTGACTGCCTGTATAATACAAGCCACAGCATTTCACCCAGTAATTCCTACAGTGGAGGGAATTTATTCTTCTTTACTACATATGTGAACAATATCAAACCCAAGAACTAGAATGAGGATGAACTAGTGTGACAGTAAGATACCTTCCCAAGGATGTGTGGGTACAATTTTCAAAAGCACCCAAGTCCCATCTTCAAAAGTGACGTAGGTGTATAAGTCCCAGTGATTTTTCAATGTGACAAGTTCCTAATTGCTGACCACTTTGAAAATGGGACATGCTCCTAAGCACTTAGATGCTTTTGAAAATTTTACTCTGTAGACATTGGGGAATGTCTCTTGCAGAGCCTCTGCTTTAGAAATATTCATATGAACTGACTCGGCCTCTCACACACACTCACATTGTACTTTCTCTGCAAAATGCCTTGAAAGTCATTATACAGTGTAAAATACTGGAAAACATTTAGGCTTGTGTCACCATTGCATTAATTCAATTTCATGTCCGCATACCTCCCTTGAAACTTATCATATGGTGAATCAGGTCCCTTGTTTTATTTATGGTGAGCAACACATATTTAGGTCCTCAAAGACTTATGCTTGTGTTTAACTGCAAGCCCACGGGTGAGCCTGTTGATGCCAATGAGTATGCTCACATGCTTTCAGTTAAGCATGTGCATAAATTTTTGTAGAATCAGGGCCTTACAGTATAGCTAGGACTGAAACACAAACATTTTCTTTGCCCTTGTTTAAATAATTCATTGAGTTGCGCTGTCTCAAACCAGTTTCAAGTTGGTGAAATTCCATTGACTTAATTAGAGGTACACCTGATTTGCCCCCATGTGTGAATGTGACAGTGTGATTACGTACAGTGTATTAATTCTGTTTGAGATTATGAAATCTTGCATCCGATGAAGTGAGCTGTAGCTCACGAAAGCTTATGCTCAAATAAATTTGTTAGTCTCTAAGGTGCCACAAGTACTCCTTTTCTTTTTGCGAATACAGACTAACACGGCTATTACTCTGAAACCGCTCAAATAAATTGGTTAGTCTCTAAGGTGCCACAAGTACTCCTTTTCTTTTTGAAATCTGTATGTGTATCTGTGTCACGCTGCAAACTCCATTTTGAATGTGGGGCTTTGTGCCTTCCCTGATGTCCTTTTACCTCCAGATTGGATTTGAAATTCTAAAGGATGGTGGCACAGGGCTAACAACAGAGCAGGGATGGGCAAATGGCAGCTTGGGGGCTGCATCTGGACTGCCGTATCATTTTATTGGGCCTGCCACCGCCCAGCTCAAGGCAAGCAATTCAGCAGCTCCAGGACCAGAGAGGGGGTGGGGTGAGATGTTGCGGAGGGAGGACTGCATGTAGAGATGTGTGTCACTGGGGTGACAGCCAACAGGCCAGAGCAGGGAGCTAGGCCCCGCCCCACAGGACAGGAGCTACCGCTGCGGGGTAAGCACACTCACTTTCCAACCCTCACGGGGCCTCCCACCCCCTGGGGATAGGACCTGACCCTCCCCCATGTCACATCCTCAGGGCAGGATCCGACCCCCACTCCCGCATGTCATGCTCCCCAGGGGCAGGAAACGACACCCCTCGCATCACTTCCCCCCAGCCCACCAAAGGTGTTTTTTGTGATCTTCTATTACCTTAAAGTTGCTCCAGCTGGGATGGTCCTCTATTCAAATACAAGCATCCCGGACAAAGAGTTGGCTACTGCCCAGAAGAACCAGTCTGCCCAAGTGGGCTGGTAACTAAGCAATGGATCAGCTGGTGAGGGACTTTGATCCCCAGAAGAGGCTGATCAGGGGTCACCTGACAAAGGGGATGGGAGATTATAAAAGAGAGGCTCTTTCATCAACCATTTTGAGAAGAAAGCAGAAGCAGTTGAAGATGAAGCTAGGGCTGGAGAGTGAAAGGGCACTAACTGCAGAGGACAGAGTGAGGGAGAAACTCCATGACTCTGAAGAGAAGTCATATGCAAGAGGGGGATTTAGGACTCCACAGAGGACTCTGGAATAAGACCAAAGAAGTCTCTAGAGTGATGAGAAAACTGAGGCAGGAAATGTAGTTAGGTGTGTTTATTATTTTTGTCTAGATCTGGGTATTTCTCATGCTACCTAAGTACAAGAGTAACTTGTTTTAGAATCCTGTTCAAAGTCTGCGTGCATGTATTAGGCTTTCAGTATTGCACAGCCCTGAAGAGTTAAACTGTAAACACAGATTGCCCACATGAATGAGGTTCTGGGAGAGGGTGTGCTTAAAGTATGGGGGACTCTGTTTGGTCAGCACTTAGCGCAGAGGCTGGGTAGTCAGACTGTGGGGTTTTAGCTCTCAGAGGAGGTGCTAGGCAGAGGATCTGCACCCTGGTAATGTGCCTTGGAGGCTCCAAACAGGGGCAGTACCCAAACCATGTTCTGAGGAGGCTAAAAAGCACATGGGGCACAGTCAGGTGGGTCCCACACACAACAGTGACAATAGACTCAGGTCCCATGTCCTTAGATCCGTAGTGCTATAGGAGGGATATGTTGCTGATATGTCATTTGTCTGATTTTATTCATATTTATATTGAAGCTAACAGGAGTTTTGCCACTGAATTCAGCAGGCGAAGGATCAGGCCCCATGTAAAATAAATAGTAATCTAAGCTGTAACTCACATGGTGTTGCATCATAATTACAGTATTTTCTTTTCACCTTACAGCTGAGGTCCAGAGTGCCTGATTCTCCTCTCACATTAGTTTTGATTTACACCAGCATGGAAAGGAGAATTAGTCCAATAGATTATACTAACACCCAAAAGTTAAAAGGAATGAGTGCTCAGTACACTTCTAATCTTGAGAGGTGAAAATCCATGGGCCTGATCCACCACTTTATTACTTATTCCAACTGTACACCAATGTCACCCTACTGAAGGGGCCTGATCCAAAGCCCATTGCAGTCAGGGGCCAGATTTTCAAATGTATTTAGGCACCTATGTAGTTGCAGATAGGTGCCTGGCAGGATTTTCAGAAGCACCTTAGCAAGTTAGGGGTTTAATTTCATTGATTTCAATGGGATTTAGGTGCCTAATTTATTTATATGCTTTTGAAAATCCCACAAGGTGCCTATCTGCGTCTTCAGGTGTATAAATCTGCAGCAATAAATCTTAGGTTAGATATTAGGTAAAACTTTCTAACTATAAGCGTAGCTCATCTCAGATGTAGGCTTCCAAGGGAGGTTATGGAATCCCCATAACTGGAGGTTTTTAAAAACAAGTTGAACAAACACCTGTTAGGGGTGGTCTAAGTTTACTTGGCCCTGCCAAAGAGCAGGGGCTGGACTTGATGGCATTTCGAGTCCTTTCCAGCACTAGATTTTTTGTCTACACAGGGATAAAAGACCAGTGACATAGCTGCAACCGGCCTGGGTCAGCTGACTCAGGCTCACAGGGCTTGGGCTGCAGGGCTAAAAATTGCTGTGTAGATGTTGGACTTGGGCTGGAACCCGAGCTGTGGGACCCTGCCACTCCAGGACTGGGGGTGGCTTTCAAAGACCGCTCTCAGCAGATTGACCTAGAGCATCCTTCTGTCCTTCTCCTCTATTACACTCCAAACTGCAGAGATTGGAAAAGCCTGTGGCACATGACAAAGGGGAGTGTGACTAAATGGTGATCAGGGATGGCTCATTTTTATCCATAATTTAAACAGGGCCTAAAATAGAAGAGAAAAATCAAGTTTCTTCAGGGAACTCCAGTCTGGGGTTTTCCTGTGGCTGTTATGAGGGGAAAAGCTCATTAATAAAATCTGGACTAGTAACAGATCAGGAGAGTTCTCCTTTTGTTTGCTTTTAAAAAGTCATTCACTGTGACTTTTTACTTATGACAAGCACATGTAGATCACAGATTGGTATTTCTTTCAAAGCACTTATCACTTATTTACACAGCAAAAACTGCTCGATCAAGGGATTGTACAGGATAATGACCATCTGTGTTATAAACTTTTAGTATTGCCTGCGTAAACTGGACCAAAGTGTGTTATAGCCAAGTTATGGATTCATATTGGAGTTCTCATCTTTAGAAGGAATGCTGTCCCATTGGTCATAGCAGGGAGATAAGTAAATTTGGTCAAGCAATAAAAATGTTTTGTGAATATTTTAATGACTAAAAATACCAAGTTTGGTTTGCTATGATTTGTGGGGGTTTATTGTTCTTGAGCACTGAATAACAGCTCGGTAGCTAAGAAAATGTTTGTGAATCCCATTAATTTTGGCATCACTAAGCCCTGGTCTACACTATGAATTTAGGTAGAATTTAGTAGCATTAGATCAATTTAACCCTGCACTTGTCCACATGACAAAGCCATTTTTTTCTACTTAAAGGGCTCTTAAAATTGATTTATGTACTCCTCCCCCACGAGGGGATTAGCACTGAAATTGACCTTGCCGGGTCAAACTAGGGATAGTGTGGGGTAGTGTGGTTGCAATTCAACGGTATTGGCCTCCAGGAGCTATCCCAGAGTGCTCCATTGTGACCGCTCTGGGCAGCGCTCTCAACTCAGATGCACTGGCCAGGTACACAGGAAAAGCCCCACAAACTTTTGAATCTCATTTCCTGTTTGGCCACCATGGCAAGCTGCAGGTGAGTGCAGATCTCATCAGCAGAGGTGACCATGATGGAGTCCCAGAATCGCAAAAGAGCTCCAGCATGGACCAAACAGGAGGTACGGGATCTGATCGCTGTATGGGGAGATGAATCCATGCTATCAGAACTCCGTTCCAAAAGATGTAATGCCTAAACATTTGAAAAAAATCTCCACGGGCATGAAGGACAGAAGCTATAATAGGGACCCTCAGCAGTGCCACGTGAAACTTAAGGAGCTCAGGCAAGCCTACCAAAAAACCAGAGAGGCAAACGGCCGCTTGGGGTCAGAGCCCCAGACATGCCGCTTCTATGATGAGCTGCATGTCATTCTAGGGGGTGCAGCCACCACTACCCCACCCTGTGCTTTGACTACATCAATGGATTATGACGCAACAGGGATGTGCATTTTGGGGACGAGGAAGATGATGATGATTAGGAGGAGGTTGAAGATAGTGCACAGCAAGCAAGGGGAGAAACCGGTTTCCCCGAGAGCCAGGAACTCTTTCTCACCCTGGACCTGGAGCCAGTACCCCCCGAACCCACCCAAGGCGGACTCCCGGACCTGCCAGGTGGAGAAAGGACCTCTGGAGAGTGTGCCTTTGTAAATATAATACATGGTTTAAAAGCAAGCGTGTTTAATGATTAATTTCCCTGAAGACTTGGGATGCATTCGCAGCCAGTACAGCTACTGGAAAAGTCTGTTAACGTGTCTGGGGATGGAGCGGAAATCCTCCATGGACATCTCCATAAAGCTCTCCTGGATGGTCATTCCTCATGGTCACCTGGTTGAAATAGGGTAATTTTATTAAGGGGACATTCAGAGGTGGCTGTTCCTGCTGGGCTGTGTGCCTGTGGCTGAAAAGAAGTATTCCCCAATGTTATCCACACGGTGCGGGGGGGATGAAGCGATCATCCAAGAGAATTGGGTGTGTGGAGGGGGTGGCCATTCCTGCTGGGCTGTGTGCCTGTGGCTGAACAGAAATCTTCTCCACTGTTAGCCACGCAGTGGGGGGAGGGGTGAAGCCATCATACCAGAGAATTGGGGGGGGGGGGGGATTAGTTGGGTTTGTGCTGCAGGTTAACCCAAAAACCGCAGCCTCTCCTTTTAAATTGCCAACCCATTTTAAATGGCCAACCCAACGGCTGCTTGGTATGGGAAATGAGGGCGCTGCTGTTTGAAACCATTCCCACATGTTATGAAGATTAAAGAAGCCAAAAGACTGTGGCTTACCATGGCTGCCTGCAAGCTGAATTCCATTGCCCAGCCCTGTGTGCGTGATCTCTCACACCAAACCGGCAGATACTCAATATAAGAGGCAAAATGCGACCTTGTACCGAAAGCACATGTGCTATGTAATGTTAACAGCAAGGTTCACCAGGAAAGAGTCTACCCATTGTTTTCTAAAATCTCTCTTTTTAACTACTACTCTCCCATTTTTTCCCTCCCGCAGCTGCAAATGTTTCAACTCTCACACTATCATCTCCGTCCCAGAGGCTAGCAAAGATTAGAAGGTGAAAAAAATGCACTTACGATGAAATGTTCTCAGAGCTCATGCAGTCCTCCCACACTGAAAGATCCCAGCAGAATGTGTGGAGGCAAGCAATGTCAGAGTCTAGGAAAGCACAATATGAATGCGAGGACAGGTGGCGGGTTGAAGACGATAGGTGGCGGGTTGAAGATGATAGGTGGTGTCAGCTTGCTGACAGAAGGCAGGAGGCAATGCTGAGGCTACTGGAGGATCAAACTGATATGCTCCGGTGTATGGTTGAGCTTCAGGAAAGGCAGGAGCACAGACCGCCGCTACAGCCCCTGTGTAACCAACTGCCCTCCTCCCCAAGTTCCATAGCCTCCTCACCAAGACACCCAAAACTGTGGGGGGGGGGGCCTCCAGGCACCCAAGCACTCTACCTCAGAGGACTGCCCAAGCAACAGAAAGCTGGCATTCAATAAGTTTTGAAGTGCAGTGTGGCCTTGTCCCTTCCTCCTCCTGCACCCCTCCTGGACTACCTTGGCAGTTATCCCCCTATTTGTGTGATGAATTAATAAAGAATGCATGAATTTGAAACAACAATGACTTTATTGCCTCTGCAAGCGGTGATCGAAGGGGGGAGGGGAGGCGGTTGGCTTACAGGGAAGTAGAGTGAACCAAGGGGACGGGTTTTCATCAAGGAGAAACAAACAGAACTTTCACACAGTAGCCTGTCCAGTCAGGAAACTGGTTTTCAAAGCTTCTCTGATGCACAACGCACCCTCCTCTACTCTTCTAACTGCCCTGGTGTCTGGCTGCACGTAATCAGTGGCCAAGCAATTTGCCTCAACCTCCCACCCCACCATAAAAGTCTCCCTCTTACTCTCACAGATTTTGCGGAGCGCACAGCAAGCAGTAATAACACTGGGAATATTGTTTTCACTGAGGTCTAACATAGTCAGTAAACTCTTTTAAACGTCCAAATGCACATTCTACCACCATTCTGCACTTGCTCAGCCTATTGTTGAACAGCTCTTAACTACTGTCCAGGCTGCCTGTGTATGGCTTCATGAGCCATGGGAGCAAGGGGTACGCTGGGTCCCCAAGGATAACTATAGGCATTTCAACATCCCAAACAGTTATTTTCTGGTCTAGGAAGAAAGTCCCTTGCTGCAGCTGTTCAAACAGACCAGAGTTCCTGAAGATGCGAGCGTCATGTATCTTTCCCGGCCATCCCATGCTGATGTTGGTGAAACATCCCTTGTGATCCACCAGTGCTTGCAGCACCATTGAAAAGTACCCCTTTCTGTTTATGTGCTGCTGCCTTGGTGGTCTGGTGCCAAGATAGGGATATAGGTTCCATCTATGGCCCCACCACAGTTAGGGAATCCCATTGCAGCAAAGACATCCACTATGACCTGCACATTTCCCAGAGTCACTACCCTTGATAGCAGCAGCTCCATGATTGCTTTGGCTACTTGGATCACAGCAGCCCGCACAGTAGATTTGCCCACTCCAAATTGATTCCCAACTGACTGGTAGCTGTGTGGAGTTGCGAGCTTCAACAAGGCTATCACCACTTGCTTGTCAACTGTGGGGGATGCTCTCATCTTGGCATTCTTGCATTTCAGGGCAGGGGAAAACAAGTCACAAAGTTCCATGAAAGTGCCCTTACACATGCGAAAGTTTCACAGCAGCTGGGAATCGTCCCAGAACTGCAACACTATGTGGACCCACCAGTCTGTGCTTGTTTCCCGGGCCCAGAATCAGCGTTCCACGGCATGAACTTGCCCCATTACCACCATGATGTCCAAATTGTCGGGGCCCATACTTTGAGAGAAGTCTGTGTCCATGTCCTCATCACTTTCGTCACCGCACTGCCGTCGCCTCCTCGCCTGCTTTTGCAGGTTCTGGTTCTGCATATACTGCTGGATAACGTGCGTGGTGTTTACAACACTCATAACTGCCGCGGTGATCTGAGCGGGCTCCATGCTTGCCATGGTATGGCATCTGCAGGAGAGCAGAGTGGCAGCGGAAGCGGTGGGTGGATGACAATGCTGACAGCAATATGACACCCGCATGGAAAAAGGCACAAAACTATTGTCGGCCATTGCTTTCATGGAGGGAGGGGGAGCAAGGGGTAGGGTGGCAGCAGACAGTGCAGTACGACTGCTAGCCGTCGTCATCTCCTGGGTGCTTGCCAGCAGATGGTGCAGTATGACTGTAGCTGTCATCGTTTCCAGGCAGACTGAATCTCCATGAGATGAAACTTTAGAAAAGAATGACCTGGAGTCACTCCCATTTATGTCCAGGCGCCCCTGACAGACCTCACTGAGGTCTGCCAGGAGCACCTGTGTCTGCCCAGGCACCCCTGACCGACCTCACCGAGGTTGGCCAAGCACATCCAGGAGACGATGACGACGATAATGACGATGATGACGATGGCTACCAGTCATACTGCACTGTCTGCTGCCACAAGGCAATGAGCTGCTGCTGTGTAGCAATGCAGTACCACGTCTGCCAGCACCCAGGACACGCACGTTGACGGTGAGCTAAGCGGGCTCCATGCCGTGGTATGGTCTCTGCATGGGTAACCCAGGAAAAAAGGCATGAAACGATTGTCTGCTGTTGCTTTCACGGAGGGAGGGAGGGAAGGGGGGGTCTGACGAAATGTACCCAGAACCACCTGCGACAATGTTTTTGCCCCATCAGGCATTGGGATCTCAACCCAGAATTCCAATGGGCGGCGGAGACTTCGGGAACTGTGGGATAGCTACCCACAGTTCAACGCTCCGGAAGTCGACGCTAGCCCTGGTACTATGGATGCACTCTGCCGACTTAATGGTCTTAATGGTCTTAAGTGGGGACACACACAATCAACTGTATACAATCGATTTCTAAAAAATCAACTTCTATAAATTCGACCTAATTTCATAGTGTAGATGTACCCTAAGTAGTTCCCTGAACATTTGTACCACAAAGTGCATTTGTTACTGGTTAAATTCTCCACTTTTAGTGTTTGTCATCCAATCAGGAAGAAGAAACAAAACTGTGTGATTAAGTGATCACATGACACAAATGAACTGTGAATAAACCAAATAATGAATTGCCCCCAAATGATCTGACAAGCTATTCATCTAATAGTTCTGAGCAGAGCTGGCCAGGAATTTCCCATCTAATTGTTTGTTTGCTTTTTATGGAAAATACAGTTTTTGCAAAATTTATTATTTAAATTTTGCTGACATTTATCGATTTTCTTCTGGCTGAACTGTCACAGTGCATCACAGGAGTCTGATGGTTATGGTGCACTGTGGGTGATACAGTCTGGCCACGGAGCTCTGCGAGAGGAGATTGCGGACAGGATACACTGTAGCAGGGTGGTTTGGTTGGTCAGTAGATTTACTGGTCTGGGCCTCCAACTCCAGTCGTATGAGTTCCAGGTGTCCCAGCCCTCCAGACAAGGACCAAGCCAGGGGTGAAAGTAACATAAAGGACTTACTGGTACGCAGGGCAGCCAGGGTCCTGGGAAAGGTGGGCAGGGCAGTTCGGGCCTCCCGGAAGGGGCAGGGGTGGGGCCAGACTCCCCCAACCAGCCCTTCAGCGCTGCCCAGCCTGCAGTACCTGGGGCCCCAGCAGCAATTTAAAGGGCCCGGGCTCCGGGCGCTGCTGCAGTAGCGGCGGCAGTGGCCGGGAGCCCTGGGCTCTTTAAATTGCTACCAGAGCCCTGGGGCAGAGCTACTGTGGCCCTATTAAATCACCGGGCCCCGGGGCAGCTTCCCCTTTTGCCCCCCTGTCAGCGGCCCTGCTGGCATGGTGCTTAAAATGCTGCCACAGCAGCGCTTTAACGTTGGCTGTGTACCGGCCCAGACTGGCGGCCACTTTCTTACCGGTATGCCGTACCGGCCCGTACCGGCTTACTTTCACCTCTGGACCAAGCAGAACTGGCCTCTTTGCTGGTAACTCCTAGCACTGCCTTCCTTGAGACCAGGCGTTGTAGCTCCAGGATGGGAAAAAGGACCTAGGCCCTCCCTTTCCACTGGGTGCCAGCCCAGGGCCCTGAAAGTGCAGCAGTGTGAGATGGCTTAGATTCGGCCAGCCCCTGGCTTACCTTCCCTGGACCATTTCCTACCACACCCTGCATCTCAGGTTGGGGTGTGGCCAGAGATGATTTCAAATCTTTACTTCAGAATCCCCACTGTCTAGGGCTGATGCCTGTAGCCCTCTTGTGCTCTTGCTAATGGCTCTCTCTCCTTCTTAGGGAGTGCCTGAGGGTGGGAGACTCACAGCCTCCTCCTCCAGGGAATGGGCTTCTCTTCCCCCACCCCTAGGGGGCTGGAGCTCCCTTTACACTGATCAGCTCTCCAGGAGCATACTCAGCAGTGCCTGAGGGTCTGGGCCTTCCAGGCCCCATAAAGCTCTTGCCCTTCCCCGGCTCGGCATTAGTGTGGGGTGTGTAAACCCCCCCACAGCCCCTCCGCTACAGCACCCACAAGGCACTACAACAGCTCAGGCTGTTGCAGTTCAGTGTCAAACTGAGCCAAAACAAAATGTTTCCACTTCACCTCCTCCTCCTCAATCTTCAGGCTGGTCAACGCAGCTGCTTTGGATGCACAACAAAGAGTATGTGCCGCCAGCCTAAGGGTGGATTATCTGCATTCATCGTTCATGCCAGAGAGCAAACTGCGGGGTTGTGCTCTCACCATAAAATCAGCCCTAGAAGTTAGAAGCTGAAGTGAAATTAGAGAAGTCACAGGAGTAAGAGCTGGAAGAGATCTATTAGGTACTTTGGCGGAAGGGTGGATTAATATGGGCAGGGTTGGCTCTGTGCTTTGTGATACTTCATCTTGCCTAGTACAAGGCCAGCCTGGAGGGAGAGATTGAGCCAAATCGCGAGTTGTGAGTCTTTCATGGTCACTTGTGTCACTTTTTTTGTGTAAAGCCTGTTCTGAATCCAGCATTGTTCTCTACAGTTTAGTATCTAGTAATTTATCAAATCCAGTTTTAAATGACACAGGAAGCTGGGCTTCCAAATAGCCCCTTTTCAGTGCATAACTGAGGGTTTGTAGCATGGCCATAGGAGATGTTGCTTGCCAGCCAGGGAGGATGGAGAAATGCAAGGAGGTTGTCAATTTTTTAGGGGAAGGGACTGTGTCATTGTGACGCCCCGATCTTGGTTGGGCCTTCCAGGAATTACTGTAATACAAACACTAATGAATAAGAAGAATGATAGGAAAGATCATGGGCAATATCAGAGGAATTGACCTTTACAAGACTGGGGGAAATGTGTATCCTTGTCTTCGTAGGCTAATGCAAGTTATCACTGTGGCTAAAAAAAATGGAAAGAAAAGCAAGACTGACATCAAGGCCTTTGATATTGCTAATCAAAGAATTTCATGGGGAACTTTATGATCAGTCAGTACTTGATTCTTAATGCAAATGGTTTGAGAATGACTTGACTGGAAAGATCTAAGCAGCAGCCATTGAGGGAACCCTGCCAGATATTAGGTAACTCAAGACTGCTTAGGAAATCAAAACAAAGTTACAGCTCCATTAGCTCAGTGTAATGTTTTTGGAGGGAGAAAGGGTTGTGGTGAAGGGGCCCCAGACATCCAAGCACGGACTTTTTCCTGCCTCATCAATCCTGGCAGAGACACGTACTAAGTAGACTTTATTTCCCCCAGGCACTAAAAATACAGCCAAGTCAGTCTTTGTGGGGGTCCAAGCATTTTACCCACCCTGTCATTCTGGGATGCTTTTTACCTCAAGTAATCCCACGTGCTTCCTCTCTCTGGGAGCCATTACTGTTGCACCCACGCCACTTTGGATGATGGGGTGGTGGGCAGTGGCTCCACCACTGGTCTCTGATGAGCCACTAGAGGAGTGAATGTTCAAATGCTGAGTGGATCCACGCCCATGTCTCTGCTAGTGTCGGTTAATTGGTCCAAGGAGTCAAGAAAACCAAGGTCAAATCTCAAACCTAAGTCTCCTGGTAGTACCTATTATTCATTGGGCATTCAGGTCAGCCCTCAGGTTTCCCCTTTTCCTCCCTATTGAAGCTACAGTTCATCTTTGGGATACATTCTCTCCACCGGTGCCTATATAACACTTTCATACTGCTGTGCAGATGAAGCTAATAAATTAAAGTAAGGGAAGGATTTGCTATTGAGCGTATAATGTCAGTCTCTCTGGCTCTCCATGGGAGTGTTCTGCCAGCTGAGTTAAAGTTGCAGCTACACTTGCTTTAAAGAAGCAGAATCTGTAAACTTTATTAAACATTCTTTTGGTGTCCTAAAGCAGGCTAACAAAATAGTGAGAAGTTTATCATGAAACCTATTGATGGATTACCTCTGGCTCTAGTGAATCCATTCCATTGTTTTGATAAGTGATTATATTTATGTCTTTTACTTCAAAGATTCATATTCATACAGTGCAAAGCCAGCCCTGCCCAGTCCTTTAGCGTGTCAAGGTGCAACACCATTTTGATTGCAAAAGACTGAAGAGATGTGAACCAGGAGACTCAGATATAATTTAAAACAATAGTCGCTCCTGTTATTTGAGGCAGATATTCTGGATGTACTGGGTGTGTGTATGTCTGAGTGCTGGTATGGTTGCCAAAGATTTCCTGCAGTGTTCAGTTTTATTATACTGAGATGGGACCAAATTATGCCCCAGGTCCTGAACTTTGGGAGAATTACAGGACTGGATCCAGATCCAAACTTTCTGGTTCAAGGCCTTCTCTGCAAATGAGGCTCGCTTCATATCACAAATAGTCTTGAGCCACAATAGAGCTATGCTGATTTATACTAAGGATCTGGCCCACAGCTCAGACATCTCATTTGCACAAAGATATACTTAGCTTTGCTATTGCCATTATTAAGTTCTGCAGCTGATATGGCCCAGCCTCCCATTGCCTTAGGGCCATAAAGTTTCCTCCTATTCTACAACTTGGAGAAAGCTTGTTTGGGGGAGGGGTGGGAGGTCCGGCAGCAGCAGGAACGTGTTGTTGTTAAACTAGACTCTGCTTCTCTGTGTGTAACTATAACCTGTTTTTTCCTAATTGAAACAAAGTGCTTTTTTGTGGTACATAGCGTGCAAGCTGCCTAACCCATCTGTTCAGGCCCTACATGCCCATTTGCCATCCTTCATTAGCAGAGAGCACCGGGAGTTGAATAAGCAAAGAAATGGGAGTAATCACCAAGTAAGCAGCTTTCTGCAAACTAGTTAGGAATTAGCTGTACTTGCCCATGAATGTCTGAAAATGAATTGGATGTTTCTGTATTAATTCTATTGAATCATTTGCATGGGATCATTATTATTTAAATAGCGGTGGTACAAACAATGTTCTAAATCTCGGCACTGTTAGAACATGTGGACATAGTCCATGACCTAAAGAGCAAGACTGAAGCTGTATCCATTCATACTGATGTACTGTCAGGAAGCAGACATACAGACACAGGGCATGAGGCTGTGTCCAGGAGTATTGATGTGTGGGCAGGAAGTTGTGTCCAGGCATATTGTGATCAGAACATTTGTGAAGTTCCAGTGCTGCTGTGTAAAACTGTTCCAAACTGATCAACAGAACTGGGGATTATTACATATTGCTTTGAAACATAAGTTACTCATTGTGTCTTTGGGGAAATTGGGTAAAGTTCATGCCTGTGCTGAAGGCCAACAAAAGGCCCAGACACAAGTTAAGCTCTCAGAATAGGACTTTAGTGGTTCTTAAGCCTCTTGCTGGTCCTTGTTAAAGGGTTTTCCCTTTACCCCCTCCCCTGGTTCTTGTCATGCAGACAGAAAGCAGAAGAGCAGAAGTCCAAAGTGCAGGCAATGCGATGTTTATTGGTGTTAGTTTCAAGCAAGCATATTCATAGCTCTACAAGCCGGCAGAGTTTGTTTTCCAGTGTTCCATCCCAGCTCTGACACCGCAGAGTGTTTACCCAGTGTCCCCCTTCCCAGCTCTGACGCCACAGAGCCTTGCCTATGTCCCTGGTCCCCATTCCCCATTCCCATTTTCCATTTCCCATTTCCTACCTTCTCCTTCTTAGCAGGCCAAAATATACCTGCAATGCATGTCCACATTCTCACCCCATACAATTTACGGTTTTGTTCTGTTTTGGGGGATCGTGTGTTTGGGGTCTTCATTTCACCTCTTTTGTACTCCATGGGATGGGTAAGGAGTGAGGTTGTGTTCTGGCCAAGGCCAGGCCTTTTTTTGGCTTTTTAGTGTATCTTATGCCTCCCTCCGTCCATCCCCCTTGCCCCTCCCAACTGATTGCTTGACCTTGGCTTGAGAGAGGATCCAGGCAGCCTTCCAGTGTATGCTTATATATTACACTTCCACCATACCCTGTAATACTTTAGTTCTATTCCTTATTTTTTCTTATTGTACTAAAAGCCCCATTTGGTTGTGGGAAATGCAACACACAGTGTCTTTGTTCATTGTTCTTTACACATATTAGTATAAGATATAAGAGTATCAAAAAGTCAAACCCTAAATTTTATCTCAGGATGACAAACAAGCCTATATACTAACAGTCCTCTGCACAGTGGTGAATTTCATCCATTGTCCACAATTAAGGGTGTATATTGCAGTGAAATGAACAACAGTTTTGTTTGAATCCTGGTGGTTCATGTCATTCTGTGTTCATATAAATATACTGTTAAACTAATTTCTGTTTGGGTCACATTCTGTTCTTACTTTCGCCTATATAGATCAGAAGTAAGTCCAGTAAAGTTGTTCGAATTTCTCCACACTACAGTGGTGTGTAACTGAGAGCAGAATCTGTCCTACTGATTTTATAGTTTTAGGTTTGGAGTTGTTGTTATCTTTGTAGGAAGGTTTTACAAGGTAGATGTTTGTTTGTAGGGAACAAGCTGGGTTAACAGGCACATATGGAAAACTGGCCTGGGCTGAGGAGCAAGCTGGGTGAAATTTACTCTTGTGCAGGAGATACCACAAGGCCAATGTACCACTTTCCCCACTTGAGCCCTCTTTTTAGGGCTTAGGTAGATGGTACCTGCTACATAGGTCTTGTGCTGGCCCTCTGTTCAGGGGTAACTTTCGCAAACTGTGACTGTCAGGCAATGTATTATATAGCGCGACCCTAGCACCGGTGACAAATTCATCTTTGAATCAGCTGATGTAATGACACCACCTTTGGTGGGATAAATACATAAGAAAGGGAAAGAATCTGTGGCAAGGAGGCCTGTGACATTTCATCATAGTGACCCAAAGGTTCTGAGAGCCCCCAGAGATTGATCACATTGTCTATTGCTTAATTCCTGACTAGCCTCTTTATTTTGCTTTGAGGTTAAGGTTTGCTATGTTGGGGGCCTTACACCATGCACTGTTACTGCATCTGATTAAAAAATGGGCAAATATTTGCATGTCTGCACTTGAAACTCTATAGTATCACAGCTGCAGCGCTTCATGTAGACCCTACCTACGCTAAAGGATGGGGTTCTCCTGTGGGTGTAGCTAATCCATTACCCCAAGAAGCAGTAGCTAGGTCAATGGAGGAATTCTTTTGTTGACTTAGTGCTCGCTACCTCAGGGGTTAGGTTGGCTTAACTACATTGCTCGGGAGTGGATTTTTCACACCCCTAAGCAGGGGTGAAAGTAAAATTAAATTCTTACTGGTATGGGGGCCAGCTTCGGGCCCCTGGAAAGGGTGGGACCTCGGGAGGAAGGGCGGGGCTGAGGGGTCAACCTCCTGCAGCCAGCCCATCCACACTGCTTGGCCTGTGCTGCCTGGGGCTCCGGCAGCGATTTAAAAGGGCCCACAGCTCCAGCTGCTGGTGCAGTAGTCTCGGCAATGGCCAGGAGTCCCAGGCCCTTTTAAATCGCTGACCCTGGGGCAGCTGCCTCTTTTGCCCCTCCACCCCCCCCCCGTCGGTGGCCCAGGGGGGCAAAAGGGGCAATGATGTTAAAGCGCTCCCACAGCATTTAACATCACTGTACCTTTTGCCCACCCTCCCCCGTCGGCGGCCCTGCTGGTAGGGTCCCTACCGGCAGGGCCGCTACCGCGAGGGGGTGGGAGGGGGCAAAAGGGGCAGTGACGTTAAAGTGTTGCTGCGGCAGCGCTTTAATGTCGGCTGCATACGGGCCGGTACCAGCTTCTTACCGGTACACGGTACCGGCCCACTTTCAGCCCTGCCCCTGAGCAACGTAGCTAGGTCAACCTAACCATTTTGTGTAGACCAGGACTAGACAAATGGTCACTCATACTGCCTGCTAAATGGGCTGTTGGCTCCTGCTCATTACTTAACATTATGTCATGTATGATGGTAACTTTTCCAATTGACCTGTATATGGTATGGCATGATTAATCTGGAGACAGCATTTATGGCATATTATAAAAGTCACATGTAGGAGCCAGGAATGGGGAAACATTTGAGATAGTCAGATGTTGTAAGATTAAACATTTGGAATGTCAGGATCAACCCTGCAGTCCTTGCTCAGGCAAAACTCTCAGTAATGTCAGTGGGCGTTTTAGCTGGGAAAAGGCTGCAGTATTGGGGCCCATAATCAGATTTCTGTAGGTTGGAATTCAAATAAAAAGTTTTATATTTATAAATGAAAAGCTTTCTCTATTGTAGAAGTGGACATGTCCTCTGTGATGTTTGACATTTCCAGACAAATTCCACTCTGACATTTCTTGCTTATACAGAATGGATTATAGTTAGTCCCCAGGCGAGATTCCCTGGGGGGGAGTGGAATAATCTACCATTACATTGTTAAATTCTGCTAGATCAATTCATCAGAGACCTTTTCTATAGGCACCTCTGAAAGGTTGACGGGTAATTGCATAAGCAGACAGGCATAGGTTCATAGAAATCAGACATGAAAAAGTTCCCTTAAGTTGTCATGTCTAAACGCATAGAGTGAGGAACAGGCATGGGGACCTAATGGTCTTGGAACTAGTGTTTTGTTGTTGTTTTTGGCAATGAAAAAAATGTCAATACTTAAACTAATTAAATAAAAACAATCAGTCGCACAGGAAAAAAATGTTAGTTGCTCTTTGATTCAACCAAGGTAGAGAAGAAGAGCCATGATGAAGACTGGACCTTCAGCTGTTAAACCCCAATCTAGCAAAGCACTGAAGTACATGCTGAACTTTAAGCCGATGAGTAGTTCCACTGAAGTAATTGAGACTACTTGTGCTCAATGTTAAACATATGCTTAAATACACTGCTTGGTCAGGGGCAAGTGTAAATGTATGGAATCGTTCATGTTATATTAGTATTCTGTTAATCATCTGGAACATCCTGAATGAGCAAGTGTAAGCAGTTTGCACCATGCTTTAATATATGTACAGCAATATGTTTGTATCGTTGCCTGTGGTAATGAATCAGGGTTAATTGATGATACAATTATTAATCCTTTGTAGAAAATGTGTCCCCAGCTTTCAAATAGAGTAGGTGGGAATTTTATGAGATCTTTGTCAGAAAATGCAGTTTTCTCTCTACTGTAACTTTCACAGAAACATCACTTTTGACAAAACTTTTGCGGAGAGTTTCTTCGGTTCGGGATGGAATTCAGATTGAGAGAACCCCTGCCCCTCACATAGCTGATAGTCCAGTGGTTAGGGCAGCTGCAGTATGGGAGACTCAAGTCCTTTCTCTGACTGATTCAGAGCAGAGACTTGAATCTAGGTCTCCCATGTCCCAGCTGAGTGCCCTCACCACTGGGCTAGTATCTATTTTGGGGTGTCTCTTGCTCTTGTTTTTTCATGAAACGTTTTGAATGCTCTCATTTTTATTACACCTTGGAACAAAAACAAGGCTTAACACTTTGAAATTGTTCACAAAATCAAATTCTTGTTTTCTGGCCAGCCCTGCTTTACAATTAAAGAGTACATGGTTCCCAGGAACAGAGTAATTTGGGAAAATACTTTGGAGCACAGCTGTCAGACAAGATTCATCCAGTGAGCTATGACAAATATCTAATGGTCTGGAAACTGGGCCACAAGTAATATGTGATTTCAGCTCTTTATTTATCACAATTTTTACAATAGCTCTACTAACAGCATCTGTGGTAGATGACAAGGAGGTATGGGCTGGGGAGCTGAGACGTTGCTGAATATGGAACACACACAAACCAAAAACCCAGGCAGAAAGGAAATGTCCATTTAATTGACATGAGAACGTTCTCTTGGCAGTGCTTTGTAATGTGGCAAAAGAAAATTGTTAAACAGTGAGTGCAGCAGACTAAGGTCTTTTATTTTGTTTCCTCCCCACCGCCCTCTCTCAGACATCCAGATAGCTGCTGCCTTATGGAGGACGAGTCCAAGCTCCAAGTCATCAAGATGACATCCAGATGCCAAATCCCCAATAATCAATGTTGCATCCAGATTGGGTGCATTGCCAGGAGAAAGTCTCACATATCAGCTCTGCAGTCACACCTAGTCATAGCTTTGTGACAGAAATGCTGCTCTGTAATAACTTATGAATGCTGTATGTGACCTGGTGTTTGGGATATTTACTGTACGAATGTTCTGGTTTATTTTTAATGGAGGACTGTAAGGGAAAACATGCAGGAAGGAGACAAGAATGGTTCCAGATAAGTTGCTTCTCCACAACACTTGAGGGTTGTTAAGAGATAATGTCCAACAGGAAGGGGCCCAAGATTAAAAGGACACTAGCAGTTTAAAAAGGGATTCTCTCTCAAGGGAGTGGGGGAGTTGTTCTGAACTAAACCAAAGGCACCCTTTGGGGTGTCTGAAAGGTCTGAAGTCTGCCTAGATTAGCATCCAGGGATGGTGAGCCTTTAGGTAGGATCTGTGTATACTGTTTGTTGTTTTAAAAGCCATTTTCTCTAAATGTTTTGTTCCTACTACTAAAATAAAAAGTACTTTGGTTTTAAGAAGGCTGCTTTGACTGGGCACTGCTTTGCCACTTGGCACAGACTTCCGAAGGGAAGCACTGAAGCTGTCTGACCTCAATCAGACCTACTGGATGAGACCAGTTGATACACTGGGTGTTGTAGCCCAAGACTTGAAATTCTACTCTAGGAGAGGTAAAGGCACAAGGACTGAACCTGAGGGCTTAGCTCAGGGATACCAGAAAGGGTACAGAAGTGTAGCTAGCCCTGTAACTGTGCCATATTGGTGGCAAGCTTCTTCAAAGATTGACATTTAATTTTTCCAGCCATCCACTTTTCTCAGTTGAATCGTACAATTTGAGTCTACTTAATGATGACACAAAAGTTTCCGTAAAATTAAAAGTGAGTAAGAAATAATTAAGGTGTACAATATGCCAGCTTTGGTTATGATTGTCCCTTATTCTTACAAGCACTTAAACCGAGGAGTTAAACAATTAATTACACATATAAATGTGTCCCAGTATCTCAGGTCTTAATCTTTCCTAGCTTAAAAAAAACCCCAAACTTCATTTTACCCTTTTAAACACTAATACTTGTGACACCTGTCTAACAAAGCAGCACCTGCATGGCCCAAGGTTGTACATTACATGTGTCTGTGATTCTTCCAAATGGCTGGTGCCCAACAGGCTTTATCTAGTCCATCAGTGTGCATAATGTGTCCCCCTGAAGAGTGAAAGGAGGATGTCATGAATCTGGGTCTGGGCAACAGGAACTCGACTGTGCCTACTAATATCAAAAGAATACACTGGAAACAGTAGTAAATCTCTGTTGTGAAAAGCTGTAGTTCTGGGTGTGTCTGTTCTCCCACGACATGTACATCTGTACAAACACCACCGTCTTCTAATGCAGGAAATGTCAGACTTGATCAGTGTGCAAGCACACGTGTGTGTGACTGTGAGAGAGATCAATATCTTGGTCCCTGGTGGTTAAATACAACGACTCTACACAAGCTATGTTACTGTAGGTGTTCAGATACTAGTAGGAGCTCAGCTACAATGGTGACGGAGCCATTATGAGAGCCTGCACTGATAGATATCGATGTCTTGAAAGTGTGTGTGTGAGAGGGAGTTTGAGAGATTGAGTATATCACACTCCAGTGGTTGCAGCCTACAGAGGCAATACCCACCCTAATACTGTCACACAGGTGATACTGTTAATAATATTTAATGCAGCTCACAAAGGAGTTGTACCTGATTAAGGACTGTGGGATTAACCTTTTAGATTTTTCAGTTATGTTCAGCTATACAGACGTTATTATTTTCAGACAGAACTGTGGTTTGGAAACTCTTCGCTCTTTTGAAAAAACATATTAACAATTTCTCTTATATCTCAGTCTGAAAAATAGCAGGTCATCAAAACATTTTTTTAAACTTATTTTTAAAAACTTCCTGATAGAAACACCATCTCATCAAATTTCAGAGTAACAGCCGTGTTAGTCTGTATTTGCAAAAAGAAAAAAAGAGTACTCTCTCTAAGGTGCCACAAGTACTTCCTTTTCTTTTTGCATCTCATCAAGCTATCTTGCATAAGCTTTCTCCTTCTTCTTTGTAGAATGCATTTCTATTACATGTAAAACAGATGTTGTGAATTATGGTGATCTGCCAATTCAAAAAGAGTCTTAAAGAATAAAGCAACTGGTCTGGATTTATAGCTAGAGATTATTCAGAAAGAGATCCAGACCAACAGACTAGAGAGGCAGCCAAACCAATCAACAAGCAGCCGACATTACCTTTTCTTTCTTTCTTTCTTTCTGCATGGCCTTTGCTCAATCACATATGTAATTAATGATAATCAGTTTGGTACATTTTATCTATAAATTGGAAACTAGGCAACCAATGTACATTAAATTAAAGACATACAGAGTAAAGAGGATACAGCTGGACACTACATTGCTGAATTAGATCAGTCATTCATAGGCAGGTAAAATAAACAAAGGCCTACTCTTCACTAGAAAAGGTTTGTTGGTATAGGTGTACTGGAAGACCTATACTGGTAAACTTTCTTAGTGTAGATGTAGCTTACACTGGCTTTTATCAGTATCACTTATACTAGTTCCCTGAATGAAATAAGCTATACCAGCAAATTCACTTTGCTAGGATCTACACTGTATAGAAATATCTTTTTTTAAATCACCCCTTAACCCATATTCCTATACTGTCAAAAGTAAAGTGTAAACCTGACCAAAGTAAGGCAAGAATCACATCTGTAGTTACAAGAACTGTGTAACATCTTAAATGAGGTTCAGGTCAATCTCTGTAAATATATAGTGAAAATAGGCCTAATTCTCTGCTGGTGTAATGTTTTTACTCTGTGGTTGACTTTCATGTTTGTCTGCACTACAAATTAATAAATACCAGAGCTGGCTGAAAAAGGTTGACCAAAAAAAAAAAGGGCGGGGGAACGACAAACTATTGCAATTTCTCCCCCATTTTTCAACAGGCTCTAATGATTACTTTAAAATGCATGCGCTATATTTATTAATTATAACAATAAACATGGGTTTTAGGTTTACAGGTTCTCTCTGGTTACATTTTTCATACAAGTGGATTCAGAATGCAAAAAAATTCTGATAAATGCTGATTATTCATTTCTGAAGTATTGACTGTTTAACCATTATTGTACTTGTCTATAAAATGAAATTGCTGACTATTCAGTCTTATTTTCCTTTCTGTGCTTTGTTAATGGTTGGCAGTCAGGAAGAGCGGGTGTACTTTGGAGTAGCCAGAAACCACAATTGCTAAGGTTGTATCGTTTCCCTTAAAAATATATGAAAATGGCAAATATAGTACAGAAAAGCAATATTGTGGCCATATCCCCATAGCCCTTGTAAAATGTGTAACAGTGTGTATTTTGATTAGCTCTATGCTGTAAGTTAGAAGAATAAAACAGAAGCTCCCATGTAAAACTTGAGTTTGTGTGATGCAAATTAACTTTAAGGACACCTAAACTGATAACCACAGCTGCAGTTTAGAGCTGTCAGTGATTGCTGTGACTGGTGGTTTTCCAGCAATCCTGTTAAGAAACTACTGAAAAGTTCACCACAAGCAGTTACTCTGTAGCAAACTGCAGAACTGGAATAACCTTGCATCAGTTTAGCACAGAGTTGCTAAACAAATGAGTTGAAAATTGGATTTTGACTAGCTAGGCTACCACTCTAAAGAGAAATGAGATTAAATCCTTCTATCAACAATCACCACGGTAACTAACCGTAGAATACTCCATTGCCAGCAAGATTTGAAATCTTGACTTCAGTATTATTTATTCTGGTTCCCAAATGACATTGTCTTATAAAGTGCTTCATCAGTCAAAAAAGTGTTTGAAGCATTACACTAATGATAACATGCACTTGGTAAATTTGGGTGGTGCTTAGTTTTACAATTTATTAATTATTATTATTATATCACAAGTGACAAAAGTGAGATATAAGTATGTAACTGAGTGGACAGATCTATTTGGGTTTGCGAGGGGAACCTTTCTGAGGGTAATCTCCCAATCCTGGTGCTGGGTTTGCCTCTAAAAGCACCTGTGAGACAAGAAATGCAATCACTGAGTGGGAGGAAATGGTCTTGAGTTGATTGTCCCATACCATTGAGGTCAATGGGAATTTTACATTGAGTTCAGTGGGAGCAAGATCAGGTCCTTTCATGTCTTTCACATCAATGAAGGGTTCAATTTGTTTCTATCCAAACACCTTTGCCTATTTTAGCTCTGGACCTACAACTACAGTTTTGTATTAAATGAGATTTATATTTGAAGAAGAGCTGTGAGACCTGCCTCATGACTGGCCAATGCAGGTGCAGGAGACAAGTAGGAATAGTCAGTTGTTCTGGAAACAACTAAACTGATTGTTTTTCTTTTTTGATTCTGCTGCTCATGGGAGACTTCTTAACCCCTAGTAAACCAGCATCTTGGTACAAGTAAAGACAAAGAAAAAGGGAACATGCAAAAGTGGTTTGCTAGGAACTGCTTCTGTTTATTCCCCTGAACCAGACCATTTCTCATTTACCACAAAATATTGAATCAGACCATATACCATTCCATTTCCCATTTTATAAAAACTATTTGGTAATCAGTACTGTGAAAATGTGTAAAGGAATTGTGTCAAATTAAAAATACTTAACAACTCTTATCTTTTTGGTATGAAAATAAAAAGAAATGAGATGTGATTAATCCTGGAAACTATTCATCATTATTAAATTCTCAACCATTTAAATCAGGAATCTGCATACACTTCATTTTTAATTTGCTGTCATGCTCAGAAATCAATGAACCCTTCTGGTTTGTGTTGAGTGATTTTCTGACATGACCCCATGTTTGCCACTTTGATCAGTGGACGTTCAATCAGATACGCTTTTGTGTCTGAAACATGTCTATTTTCTGCTCTTAGTATATGACAAAGCTTTTATCTAATGCCCCAATTCTGCCACCCCTACTCACACTGAGTACTTCAATTTAGGACAGAAAAAGAGTGAACTTTAGCTTAAATAGCTTGTCTTATAAGCTGTCTCTGGTTTTGAAAACCTATGGTGAACTAATGGAAACCTGTAAGGCAGGGTGGCAAAAAACAATTCACTATGTGCCTGATTCAGCTAGGTATTAATCACCCTGAATTCAGTGGTGTCCCTAATTAAGGCACACCAATTAGAAAATTGGACTGTTCAGGCCCAATTCACCAGTAGTAATTCTGTTGAATCCAGGGCTTGCTTGTGTCACAGGTGAATTTGGACCCTGAATTGAAAATAGTGGTGGGTGACTCTTGTTTTAACTGAATGGGTTCATGCACCGCCACCATCAAGTCCAGTAGTTCACATGACACGCTGTCATATACACTGGAAGTGGTGCCTGTAGATGAACATTTGTGTGTGTGATGCAGTGACCTTTTCAGCTTGAAGGCCGGACATATTGTTTAAAACCGTAAAAGGGCCGCAGTCAATACGTGAACTAATTAGGCTGGGGCACAGTGAGGCACACTCCTATCCTGCTGCCCCTAGGGTTCCCACAGCCTGGCTGGGAAGTAAGTAATAGAGCAGCTAGAGCTCCTCCCTTCTCTCCTTCCTCCCTTGTGATGCATCAGGCTGCCAACAGAAGATGCTTGCTGAGCAGCTGTTGCAGGGAATGGAAGGCAGCTGTCCAGACATTGCTGGCTCATGCCAGAGCTGCTACCAGGGCTGAAAGGGAAGTAGTGGGAGGCAGTAAATCTAATGTCAGTTTTCTTCTCAACACGTGTGACGGCCGCAGTTTAGAGCCTTGGGCTATGTCTATGCTGTGACTGGGAGAGAGCCTCCCATCCCAGATAGCTAATTTTGGTTAAGCCTCTGTACTAAAAATAACAGTGTGTGGGCAGTGCTGCACAGGTAGTGGCTTGGGCTAGTTGCCCAAGTCCGAGCCCATCTGATGCCCTGGGTCTGAGCCCAGGTGGCTAGCCCGAGTTGCCGTCTGTGCTGCTGCATCCACACAGCTATTTGAGCATGCTACCTTGAGCGGAGCTAGCTCAACTCTGTCTACCCTGGACTACAGACATACCTTTGTGTGTCACTAGTGGCCTCTGGACATTACTTTAAATCAAGGTAGAGGCTGAAAAACACTACAAGGAATATCAGCCGTAATGAGTGCAAGTTATATCTGTCCTCTGAAGAGATATGAGCCAAATCCTGAGTTCCTTACTCCAGGAGGATTGTTCCCCCCCCACACACACACACACCCCGCATCTGCACAGAAGATCAGCAGTGTGCCCTTGTTGCAGTGAGTCAGCAGTGTGCCCTTGTTGCCAAGAAGGCCAATGGCATTTTGGGATGTATAAGTAGGGGCATAGCGAGCAGATCGAGGGACGTGATCGTTCCCCTCTATTCGACATTGGTGAGGCCTCATCTGGAGTACTGTGTCCAGTTTTGGGCCCCACACTTCAAGAAGGATGTGGATAAATTGGAGAGAGTCCAGCGAAGGGCAACAAAAATGATTAGGGGACTGGAACACATGAGTTATGAGGAGAGGCTGAGGGAACTGGGATTGTTTAGCCCGCAGAAGAGAAGAATGAGGGGGGATTTGATAGCTGCTTTCAACTACCTGAAAGGGGTTCCAAAGAGGATGGCTCTAGACTGTTCTCAATTGTAGCAGATGACAGAACGAGGAGTAATGGTCTCAAGTTGCAGTGGGGGAGGTTTAGATTGGATATTAGGAAAAACTTTTTCACTAAGAGGGTGGTGAAACACTGGAATGCGTTACCTAGGGAGGTGGTAGAATCTCCTTCCTTAGAGGTTTTTAAGGTCAGGCTTGACAAAGCCCTGGCTGGGATGATTTAACTGGGAATTGGTCCTGCTTTGAGCAGGGGGTTGGACTAGATGACCTTCTGGGGTCCCTTCCAACCCTGATATTCTATGATTCTATGATTCTATGATCTATGCCCTCTGTGTAACCTTAACCTCCCCTGTGCGGAGGTGGGAGGAGCACCACTGTCTGAAATAGCATGGACAATGGGCTTGTCCAGTCTGCAGTACCACATACACCATCTCCAGTATCTTCTCAGGGGAAGCCATGGAACAAAAGCATTTTCAGCAGCGAATTGATCCTTCCACTGCAGACAGGCTTGTACAATGAAAGGCTTTATTTTCGGGGGGATTTCCTGAAGTTAAGGCAAGCAAAGTTTTGAACAAAGCACTAGGAAAATTTCTTAAACATAAGAACAGTGGGCAGTGGCATGGGCTATCCAAGGGAGGTGGTCACAATCAAAGCCATGTAAGACAAGTAAGTCATTAGCAGGAACGAGGGAGGGAGTAGTCCTACAAAATATAAGGGGTCACCAATACTGGAGGGCCTGCATGTTATGGTGTTTTGTTTCCTCTGGCCACAGGCTTTGTGCTTCTATGACTAATGTCTTAATTAAGGAAAACTTGCTCATGCTCTCACATCACACTGATTATGAATCTATTTTAAATAAGTGAGCCAGGGAGTCATCTCCATGTACAATTTGCCGTGTTAATGATTTATGATCTACCATGGAAGATCATTATCGGGTGACTAAAAACACGCTGCATTTCACTCTTGGCTGTGTTTTAAGTGCTGTTCTGGAACACAAAGATAAGGGGTACCACAGTGGGTGAGCCCAAACCAGTCTGAGCAGCCTTGTTTGAGTCTGCAGATACACGTGTATAACTCATGCTGCTTCTCCCTTTTGCCTGTTGCCCCAGTCTTGTGGATGAGGTCTTGCTGTACCAGTCTTGCATTTTGTTATTTGACAGTGTTTTTGTTTTAGCTGCCTTTCTTATTCAGAACAAATTAATAAAATAAGAACTTGCCCACCTGTTTAGAGCTGCATGTCTGTGGTATGCTTCCCATTGTTTCCCCCCTCTATTTACTATTATGCACTTGTGAATACATTGCAAGGGACTGTCTTTTAGCATATGCTGGATCATTATAGTCGTGTTGGTCCCAAGATAATAGAGAGACAAAAGAAGAGCCTGGGAGCTTAAATTCATAGCTCACTAGACACTAAAAATCAGACTGAATAGAGACACTGTACTTATAATTTATTACAACAATCTGTAACCCTCTAACTCCCCATTTTTGTCCTATGACTGCAGAGGTGTTAACAGGCCACTCTTCCTCGAATGGCCCCTTAGAATGTGTGCTAACTTTGTATGCTAAACAACCTGTTCCACCTTACATTTAGATGTGATGCTTGGGGTACCTTTCCCGACCTGAAGAAGAGCTCTGTGTGGGTCAAAAGCTTGTCTTTCACCAACAGAAGTTGATCCAATAACCAATATTACCTCACCCTCTCTGTCTGTCTTTTAACATGCGTCACAGGTTGAGCTGTTTCAGGTATTTTTTGATTAAATGATTTTTTGGTTGGAAAATGTTGATTCACCAAGATCACATATTTTTTGCAGAACCATACCAACTTCAGTGAAAACTTCCTTAGAAAAGATAGGTTTCGCAGATCCAGAATGGAATTTCTGATCAAAACCAGGGAGAGAACCTCCACAGAACAGTCAATAACTTCGGTTATTGCCATTCAGTTAGTATGGTGAAATATGGTAGAGTCAGCATGAGAACCCATGTTTCCTACTTCCCAGGTTAATAGCCAAACCACCAGATTATTAGTTATTCTTGGGGAGAGGGAAGCACATCTCTCTCTCATGCTGAATTTTTTTTAAAACCAAAAAACGTCTCTAGTTCATCCCAATGCACAGTTGAAAAATTGGTGAAATCTCAAAATGTTTGGTGGGATGAGAAAGCGTTTTCCTACCCGGCTCTCGTTATGGGGTAAGATGGCCCTCTAACGGTGTTGGAGTTCAACTCACCCTGTGTCGAGATCAATCCACCTCCCCAGGTGAAGGGAATGAGCCTGGGGTCCCACTGGAGAAGCCCATGACTCAGAACCCGGCCTGCTAGGCTCTAAAGGGCAGCCTGAATTCAGGGAGAGATGAAAGGGAGACTTTCCTGAGGGCTTGTCTTCATGTACAGCACTACAGCTCCTGTAGCAGTTTAGTGAAGATGCTACACTGCAGATCGGAAAGCTTCTCCCATTGGTGTAGTTGATCCACATCCCCGAGAGGCAGTAGCTATGTTTCTTGGAGAAGCTCTCCCATTGGCATAGAACTATCTACATGGGGGGTTAAGTTACATTGCTCACCGGTGTGGATTTTTCACACCCCGGAGCATAGGTTGTGTATAATGGAGACAGGGAGATTGTGCTGCCGGAGTGGGGGCAGTGGAGGATTTGGGGCCCCTGGAAAAATCTTGCCGTACCATGGCCCTGGGGCTGGAGGAGCTGTTACTCCCCGCCATGGCCCTGGAGCTTTTCCAGTCTCAGGGCCACAGTGGGCGGGAGGGGGGAGGAGTGTGTGGTGGGCAGGGCCTCAGGGCGGGAGAAGTGGAGTGGGGGGTGGAACGGGGGCCATGGGCAGAAGGGGTGGAACAGGGGAGGGGCTCCAGGCTCAGCGCTCCAGTGAGGGCCAAGGGTTCTGCCATGGTCCCAGCCAAGGCTGAGAGCTCAACCCCAGCTGGGGCTGAGTTCTTGGCCCCTCCCAGCATAGCTCCAACTGAGCTCTCAACCCCCACCCCCACCCTGCCCTGGCTGGGGCCACTGGGGGGGCTGAGAGCAGGGCGGAGACTCGGCCAGAAGAGGCAGGACCTCTGCTGGAAGAGATGGGGCAGAGGCCTGCGTCCCCCAGGGAAGCTTCATCTGCTGCTCATGCCCCTGAATGACGTCGTTATACCAGTATAGGTCTGGCCTAACCTCCCAGGTAGAAGGCTGATTTCACACACACCTGTATTAATTCTATTAAGGTCAACAAAGTTACAACAGTGGAAAATCTCTAAGCAAGATGAGAAACAAATCCATAGTGTGCTACATAGTGATGACAGTGAGGTTACAGGCGGGCTTGGACTTGTTAAAATGTTACCTGCTCTGGGGGAACTGTTTCTGTCAAATATGAACAACAATTCCCACTGAAATCACATACATATATTGGCAAAATGTGTTCCTTTTCTTATACACACTTCCTCTGATATACATAAGCATCTTTGCTTCAGAATCCCTCCCGCTTTTTTAGCTGTATCCACTTCTGTTCTGTTGACAGCAGTCCAAAAAGACAATAAAATGACATTCAAATATGATTCATGACAGCAATAGCCTTCACAGCGTAAGTGGTATGTTAAATGGTTGGTTTTGGTTATCAAGTGCTCCAACACATGCATGTTTGGAGATCCATTCTTCACATTATTTTTAGTATTAATGCTCCTCTTCTTGCTGATCCAGGCTCTGAGTTTTGATAGGAGACACTGTTAAAAACAAAAAGAAAAGGAGTACTTGTAGCACCTTAGAGACTAACCAATTTATTTGAGCATGAGCTTTCGTGAGCTACAGCTCACTTCATCGGATGTAGTGATGAAAGCTCATGCTCAAATAAATTGGTTAGTCTCTAAGGTGCTACAAGTCCTCCTTTTCTTTTTGCGAATACAGACTAACACGGCTGTTACTCTGAAAACTGTTAAAAACAAACTTACTCCTATTATTTGTTTGTTTGTATTGCAGTAGCACTTGGGAGCCCTGGCCATGGACCAGGACTGCATTGTGCTAGGCGCTGTACAAAGACAGAACAAAAAGACAGTCCCTGCACCAAAGAGCTGACAATCCAACTATAAGACAAGGGAGGTGGGGGATGCAGATGGGAAAGCACAAGGAAACAATGAGACAATGCTTTTCAGCGTGATAAGCCATGGTCTCAGCACCCCAGGAGCCAACTGTTAAGTTTTTTGTAAGAATCATGGCAAAGGAGAATTTTAAGAAGAGGTTTGAAGACGGACACATTTCAATCCCTTTGTTTTGTTTAGTGGGTGACTCTTTTGCTGTATTTCAATGCTGGGATTTCTGGGGCCCTTCTTAGAGTTTGAGCCACAACAGATTAAATTAAACCAGATGCAGAGGGTCCACGCAAGGTCCACTGCATTGCTTTAGCCTCATGATAGGAGCCAGTGGGAAGGCCCCCATACCCACCATGTACTGTAGATAGAGTCTATACTCTGGCTTCAAAGAGACTGGTACAGAGATGGCTATTGAGGAGGAAAGGGTCAGAATTCTTCCATCGGAGCTTACTGGATTCAGTGGCTCCTTTGCCCCTTCAGAAGAGAAGCTGTTACTCCGGTTCACAGGCTGAAACTGAAACCATAGATGTGCCCTGGTGTAGCCCCATAGCCTACCCTTGGATTGAAGGGGAATTCCATCTTACCTGCCGCACAAAGCCCAGCAGTTTCCGTTAAGAGCAAATGAGCCAGCTGAATGATAGCAAGCCAAGCTGTGCACAGGATTCACAATGGAACCAGAACACACACACACCTCACCTAGCATCAGGTTTTGTTGCAAACTCCAAACTCAGAACAGATCCTGCAAAAAGTTCCCGTAGACAGGGCCGTCCCTAGGGCGGTGCGGGGCCCAGGACAAATCAGCCTCCCCACTAGTCTCCTTGCCATCCACCCGTTGCATCCGCCTGACCGGCCACCACTGGCCTCTTCACCACAACCCACGCCCGCCTGCCTGCCACTCACCTCCCCGCTAGTCTCCTTGACGTCCACTCAGCGCACTGCCCACCCCATCCACCCGACTGCTGCTCTCCTCCTCGCCGTCTGCCTGCCCACCTCCTCACCCCCGTCCAGCCCGCCTGCCTGCCACTCGTCTCCCCGTTTGCCTCCTCACTCCACTCGACCACCCGCCTCACCGCCCCGCCCGCCTCCTCACCTGAATGTTGGGACAAATGGCATCCCGATTGTACATCAGTCAGGACGCGGGACAAAAGGCTAAATATCAGGACAGTTCCCAATTCTATCGAAGCACGGGGCCCGGGGCGGTCACCCCGATTCACCCTACCCAAGTGATGGCTCTGCCTGTAGACACTTTTTGTTCAAACTCCAAACAGAAACTTGGGGCTTAGGGAGTGCAAACCCACATGGACTGAACCAGTGCTTAATCTGTGCCAGGGCTTGCCAGAGCTAAGCCCCCAGCACCTCTCGGCTTGGCAGTTCATAGCCCCGGTGCCTCTAGGCTTGCCACATCTGTTATGAAAGTAAAAAAATTGCCTGAGCCTCAGCCCCAGTTGCTTGAGCCCCGGCACCTCTTTCATTACAAATTAAACACTGGACTGAAACCGTTACATCAATACCTTAGGAAAGCGAATCCGCAAGCACTGATGGGAAGCTGGGGACGTTTTAGGAGTATATTCAAGAGAATCAGTGTGAAAACTGATGGACATCGCAGCTTCTGCTCTGCATTTTCAGCAAGGATGTTATTGTTTGGAGGTGGGGGCTGTTCTCATTATCTGCTAATGGTAAGAACTCTGCTGGAAGAAATAAAACCTGCATTTAGGAGCCAACACTGTGAGGTGCTGAGCACCCGTAAGTCCCATCGAAGTCAAAGGGAATTTAGGGCATTCAACACCACACAGGAAGTTCCCCCTGCCTCACAGGATCAGGCCCTAAAACAGGTGCCGGGTTGTTACAGCTATTGACCTATAGATACAACTGTCATAAATCCCATAAAGTAGTAGCATTTGGCAGATCCCATTATTAATTATCCTCAGTTTGCCAACAAAGTAAAACAGTACCACTTGGGAGCTAAAATATTAAGTCATATGAAGATTTTCCTGCATTCCCGCCAAAAATTCTACTAAGCCCTTGTAAAGGCTGACACATCAGATATCCCTTCTGTCCCAAGAGCAAAGAAAGATAACTTTCCCACTGCTGTGCTGTGGGAAACGTAAGCAAAAATCAGCACAGATTTACTCCATTGGATGTTAGTGGATTTTTAAAGAATGTTGGGGATTTTTAAAGAAACTAAAAAACCTGCATCTGATTGTTTGTGTGGTGGCAAGCCAGCTAACTGGACTGATCTGAAAACAAGAAATGAACCATTTTTGTTGATGCTGAAAGGCATGTGTTGGTGCTGAGAGGCAGGGAAAGAGGAGGATCCTGGGAACTACAGGCCAGTCAGCCTCACCTCAGGCCCTGGAAAAATCATGGAGCAGGTCCTCAAGGAATCAATTCTGAAGCACTTAGAGGAGAGGAAAGTGATCAGGAACAGTCAGCATGGATTCACCAAGGGCAAGTCATGCCTGACTAATCTAATTGCCTTCTATGATGAGATAACTGGCTCTGTGGATGAGGGGAAATCAGTGGACATGTTATTCCTTGACTTTAGCAAAGCTTTTGACACTGTCTCCCACAGTATTCTTGCCAGCAAGTTAAAGAAGTATGGGCTGGATGAATGGACTATAAAGTGGATAGAAAGCTGGCTAGATCGTCGGGCTCAACGGGTAGTGATTAATGGCTCCATGTCTAGTTGGCAGCCAGTATCAAGCGGAGTGCTCCAAGGGTGCGTCCTGGGGCCGGTTTTGTTCAATATCTTCATTAATGATATGGAGGATGGCGTGGACTGCACCCTGAGCAAGTTTGCAGATGACACTAAACTGGGAGGAGTGGTAGATATGCTGGAGGGGAGGGATAGGATACAGAAAGACCTAGACAAATTGGAGGATTGGGCCAAAAGAAATCTGATGAGGTTCAACAAGGACAAGTGCAGAGTCCTGTACTTAGGATGGAAGAATCCCATGCACTGCTACAGACTAGGGACCAAATGGCTAGGCAGCAGTTCTGCAGAAAAGGACCTAGGGGTTACAGTGGACGAGAAGCTGGATATGAGTCAACAGTGTGCCCTTGTTGCCAAGAAGGCCAATGGCATTTTGGGCTGTATAAGTAGGGGCATTGCCAGCAGATCGAGGGACGTGATCGTTCCCCTCTATTCGACATTGGTGAGGCCTCATCTGGAGTACTGTGTCTAGTTTTGGGCCCCACACTACAAGAAGGATGTGGAAAAACTGGAAAGTGTCCAGCAGAGGGCAAGAAAAATGATTAGGGGACTGGAACACATGACTTATGAGGAGAGGCTGAGGGAACTGGGATTGTTTAGTCTGCAGAAGAGAAGAATGAGGGGGGATTGGATAGCTGCTTTCAACTACCTGAAAGGGGGTTCCAAAGAGGATGGATCTAGACTGTTCTCAGTGGTAGCAGATGACAGAGCAAGGAGTAATGGTCTCAAATTGCAGTGGGGGAGGTTTAGATTGGATATTAGGAAAAACTTTTTCACTAGGAGGGTGGTGAAGCACTGGAATGCGTTACCTAGGGAGATGGTGGAATCTCCTTCCTTAGAGGTTTTTAAGGTCAGGCTTGACAAAGCCCTGGCTGGGATGATTTAGTTGGGGATTGGTCCTGCTTTGAGCAGGGGGTTGGACTAGATGCCTCCTGAGGTCCCTTCCCACCCTGATATTCTATGATTCTATGTGGGTGGAATGAAGGTCCTTGCAGATTTATGTGTGAAATTCAAATTTTAGCATTGTGACATGTATCTAAATATACATGGAATATACCTGGCAGTTATACAGTGTCTTTTACATCGGAATCTCAGAGCACTTCACATACTAATTCATTAAAACTCACACACCCTCTTATTATTATTGTCCCTTGGACCTGAATGGTCAGCTAGTGTCTAGGGCCTTGCAGAGTTAGTGTCTGTTAGGAGGAAAAATTGATAATACAAGTCATGTATTTCTTTGGTGTAAAAATGTACACAAAGTCCTGTTTCCCTGAATGCAATGGAAACAAACAGCAGGCAGTTTCTTTGCTCAGAAATCCCCTGATCTGCCACTCCGCAGAGCTCTATGCCAAAGAGCCTCTCCCTCCTTCTCAGGTTCTCACTCACAGCTGCTTCTCCAGGCTCTCTGCCTCTAACACACACATCTCCACAAACCTAAACTCTTGTCTCCCATGTTTTCAATCAAGAAAACCTCTATTAATTTAGCTGGGTTAGCTCTGCTCAGGTCCTGTCTAGTGGCCCAGTGCCTCGGACAGTAGCTTACATTGTTTCCACCTGTCTCACTACATAAAGGGCTTCAGTTGCTCCTTCCACTGAGCCATTGATTTTAACTAGGTCTGTGATTGTCTTTGGATCAAAGATTTACTTGTTGGCTGCCATTAGCACCATCTAGCATAACATTATTAATTAGTGCCTATAAGTTCCAGTCCCTGACTGGGAACCATTGTGTGGAGCACTTGACAACCATGTAGTAAGAAGAAAAGCTTTGCTGCAAAGAGTTTACAATCCTGGTTAACAACACAATGCAATAGGTGGATGAAACAAACAAATAGGCGGAGATGGGAAGAGGGACAAAGGTTGCCCATCTGCTTCTCAGATTACAGTTGTCATCACTATCCACTCAATAAAGCCAGACTCTACCACCTTAAACTGGAATGAAGAGTCCAAGGCAGCTGAAGTTCTGCTTGGAAGGGGCCTCCAGCAGCTCAAAGTGACCACAATTCCTACCCTTCCCTTGGGGATCCCACAGCTGCTACAGTCATACATTGGTGACCAGGAAGGAGGTGAGGCCAGTGCAGCCTGGGGGTACATGACTCAGTGCATTCTCAGGCCAGACCCTACCAGCGATACTCCTAGCAAATCTCAGGCATGATTTAAAGCTATTCTTCCCTGGCAGAACCACATGGTGAAGGCAGGGGTGCAAACAGATTGATTTATTCCACCAAGGGGTATAGCTGTTGACAGTACAGTTTGACTGACTGGTCTGCCTAATATAGTCATGATTATTCATCCTTAAATCATCCTTTTGTCCCACCTTCCTCCTCACCTACTGCCCCATCTTCCTTACTCCTTGTGCCTTCCTTTCCTCCAGCTCCATCCTGGATCCCTACCAATCTGGCTTCTGCTTTCTTCATGCTACTGAAACTGCTCTCACAAGGTCGCTCTTAATAATCTTTTCCTGGCCACATCCAGGGCCTCTAATCTATCCATATTGCTCCCTCCCCTGCTTTCAACACTGTTGATCACACTATCCACCTGAAATCTTTTCCTCACTTGATTTTTTTGTCCCCTCCTAGTTCACCCCTCCACTTGTTTCATTAAGAAGTTCCAACTTTTTCTGGTTGGTCTCTCTCTTTCCACTCTCTGAGGTGGTTCCACATGGCTTTGTCTCAGGCCCACTTCTTTCTCTCTCAGTGATTTCATCTACTCACTTGGCTTCCACTTAACTCACAAATCTGCCTCAACTTCTGACCTGCCTTCTTCTACCCCGTCCAAAATCCTGTCCTGTCTTTCTGATATTTCCTCTTTAGGTCTTGCCATGAAGCCAGCTCAGTGTGGCCAAAACAGAACTCCTGATCTGTCCTCACAAGACCTCTCCATCCTCTCTGCCAGTTCTCTGTCATTGTTGACAATACCACCATCCTCCCTCTCACTCAGGAGTCAGGCCCAGGCTTTGGGGAACCATCTTTGATTCCTCCCTCTCTCTTTCTTTCTTTGTACATCAAGGCCATGTCCAAATCATGCCTTTTCTCCTTATACAATACTTCTGGGACCCAGTCTTTTCTTTCTGTCCACACAACAAAGGACTTGTCTACACAGAGACTAAGCGGATGGCAAGCCAGGGTCTGAATCTATAGTGCATTAGCTTTCTGCCCGCTAACTGACCATATGGACCTTGCTATCACGCACTAAAAATGCCATAGTTTGCTTTGACGTACTGCAGCAGTAAGTCAGAGTGCACTATGGGACTTCTAATGTGCAGTAGCAGGGTCCATATAGCCAGTCAGAGGGCAGCAAGCTAGTGTACTGTAGATTCACACCTCTGCTTGCTGTGCACTAAGTGTCCATGTAGACAAGCCCTGAAATTCTCATTCAAACTCATATCATCTCCCATCATGATTACTATAACCACCACCTCATCTCAGCTCTCTCCAGTCTACACAAAATGCATCTCCTAAGATATTCCATCCTTCGGACCCTGTCACTGCTCTCTTTGAATCCCTCCACTAACTCCACTTTACTGCTACAGGATGATCAAGTTTTTAGGGGGGCCTTCAGTTCTGAGCCTTTCCATATATGCATGTTTGCCTCTACTCACAATATCCCCCAATCCGTTCCGCTCCACCCTTTGTGCCCGTATCTACATCCTGTTTGTCTGCTTTTCCTACAGCTACCCCTGCACTTTCTCCCATGCTGCCACCTACACCTGGAACATTTTTTCTGAGGTCTGGTCTACACCTAAAATAGGCCGACCTAACTACGTTGCTCAGGGCTGTGAAAAATGTTGTGCCCTGTGCACCATAGTTAAGTCTGCCTGTCCCCCATTGTAGACATAGCTAGACTGATGGAAGAATTCTTCCATCCACCTAGCTACTGCCTCTTAAGGGGGCAGATTTATTACAGCAACAGAAAAATGCCTTCCATTACGGCTGCACGTGTTTACACGACAGTGCTACAGGGGCATAGTTGTAGCGTCATTGTCGTGCTTCTACCCTGAGCAAAGCTACTACCCATTTCTCACTGAAGTCCTTACTTGAGTCTTTCCACAAGACCTATAGGAAGCTTGCCAACCAGGTCATCTTTTTATATATCTCACTTATTTGTCTCGTGAATTGATTGCTTTTTTGGGTGGAAGGGATGGGTGGAAAGATGGGAGGAAGGGTTGTAAGATCACTGGATATGAAGCTAGGGAAAGAGGGCTGTATGAGAGGGTGGATAGGAGAAGGGATATGTAGTGAGTGAGGATTTAAATGAGTTTATCTTCAACAACAAGACATCCATGTAACTAAAGATCTTTGTACCTATCATCACCCTTGTGCCCAGATCACTTTGCTCATATGTTATATCTCAATCCTGCATCCGTCTTCACCTTGTTAGATCATACTGTTTGGGGCAGGAACTGAGTCGTCATGTGTTTGGAAAGCATCTCGCACTGGGTACTTTCGCATTCTAAGTATTAATAGTGCTAACATTCAGTCCCTGCTATTCATGTAACAGAATGTCAACTGACCAGTGCTCTTTAGTTTCTGGGTTCACTTATCTTCATATTTGATTTGTATTTTTCAATCTCCCTTGTAATATCATCCATGCTTTTAGAGTGATGATATGCTTACTTGTTATTGTTTTTTTTAATATCTGGATGAGTAATGAGGCTTGCGTCATGGCAATAATGGGCTGTTACACCCAGGTTGACCTCCATGTGTTTCTTCACTCTATTTTGCTCTCTGCAGAATAGGATTTAAGTTTTGTCAAATTCTTTTTTAAAATATGATAGTTCTAGGAAACACTTGTTTTGTAAGTAACTCTGCAGTAACATTACTTATTGTCTTATTATTTGGGGGCTTATTTCCCCCCGAACATCCGTAATTTTTATATCTAAATGATAATTTGTAGCTCAAATCCAGATTGCGTCACCTTTTTAGGTATTCATTTTACAAGATATCCTTTCATTCTGTATAATGCAGGGGTAAGCAGCATGTTCTCTGAATACAGTTTTTAATAAATAGACCATTAAATCCATATGTGTAAGAGTGATTTATGAACTTCCATCTCTAAAAATCTCTGTACAGTGAAATTACTTTGGCCTGAATCTGATCATTTTGGAGTCATTCCCTATCCTCATGTGTGCAGTTAATATGGTCCCATTCTCCAGTAGGGAAAACATCTTTATGTGAGAAAAGCATTCCCTATGCTGCTTCTACTTTGAGAATGAAAGATTGAGGCAAAAGGAAAGATTTATGATCCACATTTTAAAGCTGCAAAGTCTTTTTGCCAGCGCTAAAGGAAAATTTATATAAATACAGCGTGGGAGCTTTTCAAAAGCACCAATGGAAGTTAAAAGGAAAAGTTCCATTGGTTTTCAATAAGAAAAGGGGTACTTGTGGCACCTTAGAGACTAACCAATTTATTTGAGCATGAGCTTTCGTGAGCTACAGCTCACTTCATCAGATGCATATCGTGGAAGTGAGCTGTAGCTCACGAAAGCTCATGCTCAAATAAATTGGTTAGTCTCTAAGGTGCCACAAGTACTCCTTTTCTTTTTGCAAAGACAGACTAACACGGCTGTTACTCTGAAACCTGTCATTGGTTTTCAATGGGACTTCTGCTCCTAAATCCTTTAGCTGCTCTTTTAAATCTCTCCCAGAGATATGTATAGGGTCACTGCTGAAGTCCTCACTCAGACAAACCCTCATTGATTTTAAGGGGAATTTTGACTACATAAGGACTTAATGTATGCGCCCTGCATGAAAATGTACAGTAAATTTTTTTTGAAGAGTTTGTACTGACTCCTGTCACTGTTTCATAATGCTGGGTTAGGCTGGTGTCTCTGTCAGTGGCCTCAGTATTGTCAAGAGATCTCTTAAGTGGGCTCCTGAGTTAAACACAATCTCCCCCTCCTTTGTACCCAGAAAAAAATAGTTTTAAACCACTTTAGAAAATGCCATATAGTCCTTGACATCAGTATTGAGCCAGATTTTCAAAAGCTGGCCTCCTTTCTTCATGTAGACATAGTGGGAGAAAAGTAATCGCTTGGATGGCCAAGTTCCTGGTTTTCAGGTGAAATCAGCTATTTAGATGTCCAAATGATATGAGCTGTGTTGACAAATAATTTATGGATGCAAAATTGTGCCTTCTGTTATTTATATTTTAAAATGTTTGGGTGCAAAAAAGGAGGCCTAGTTGAGGCTAGGCAGACATTCAGTGCCTTTACTCTTTAAGTTACCATAAGAGCACCCTTTATGGAAAAAGAAGGGACTGATATGTGCCACAGCTTAATGGCAAGGACATATCAGAGCATCTGATTCAGCTAATATTATCATTATTTACGGGTAAAGATCATAACAAAAGGAATTCTTCCCAGGAGAAATTGCTAAAACACAGGACTCAGTATTAATTGATCTGGGTTCAGTTGCCAGCTCTGCTACTGACTGTTGTGTTATCCTGGGCATGTCATTTAGACCCTGATTTTTTCCACCCTTAATCAATGGGATTACCTGTAGAGTAAGTTACTTAAGAAGGGGCATTGCCTACCTTGGCTAGTTATCTATTTTATAGGTATTGTAAGGGTTCACTCAGTAACTGTTGTAAAGTGCTTTGGGATCTTTGGCTAGACGAACCATAAAAGTGCATATATTGTTATTAGATATGAATATTTAGATTTTATAGGTCAAATTCTGCCATTGTATATGCATGTGTGGCTCCATTGAAGTTCACGGAGTGCCACATGTACATCCAAGGACAGATTTGGACCTAAATTTTAAATGACTAAGTCACTTCTAAGCGTGCATTTTATTGTCAAGAAAAGGGTTGTTGCATCTGGGTGCAAACTCAAAACCACACCCATACAGATACTCTGACTATTTCAATTCTCATTACCTGGAACTTCTTGAGCATAAAGCCAAATTGGCTGATATTCCTGAGAAGAGCATTTGAACATCAAAAAAACAACATTGGTTAGTCCTTGGGAAGTTTCTGAGCAGGGATTTTGGTTAAGTGAAACATATTGTTGGCTAATTAAAGGAACCAGATGTTTCAGCACTTTAAGGAAGACTGCTGTCTGGCTAATTATTGTCATTGGGAATTGACAGTCTGATCTGTGCCAGAAACATCAGGGAAAGGGAACTCTATAAAACAGGAAGAGGGAGGAGACAGTTCTGCAAATCTGAAGGTTGTTTCCAAAGCAGCTTACTCAAAACTGGTTAAATCTGGGGGTTTTTTTCAGACTAACGCTAAACCACAATTTCTTCTCCATCTGTATATCAGACTGAAAAGAACTTGATTGATACAAAAGCTTTAGATGTGATTAAATTTTACCCTCAAAACATATTTTTCCTTATGGTATCACGGGATTCGCTACTGGGGTACCTTCACCTGGGGACTAGCTCATGACCAGTCTGACATCCCCTCTTTCAGTTTCTCACTCCCATGGTCAGTCTTTCTCTCTGGAGTCAGGTTATTCGGTCTTTATGGCTTGGCCTTCCAACCAGGTCACCATTGTTTTCACCTTCTGAGGTATCAAAGTCTCTCTGGACTAACTGTCTCACACAGTCTTCCAATCCACTGCCCAGATTTTACCACTTCCCAGTGGCTGGTAGGATAACCCAGGCCTATGCACTACTTTGGGTTCCAGCCCAGGACCCTATGACTAGTAACCATGGTCTATGCAATCCCAGACTGTGTTGCTGTTTCCTTGGTCTGCTTCCTAACTTTCTTCTCTAGCTCTAGCCTCCCTCTGGGTTACCATTAGAGCTTCCTCTACTCCCTGGGGCTGTTTCACCCTTCATGGTTTCTTGCCAGAGTCAATCATCTAAGGCAGGATCCCAGAGCTTTCACATCCCCTCCTCTCTAGGGAGTAGCTGCAGAGTTCCTTCTTGCTGTCCCTCTTTTACCATCAGCTTCCTCTCTTTATGCCTATTCCAACTCCTCCCCAAACTGGGATTCATTAGCCATTAGGCCTTATCAGCCTTGACTCTCCTTCAGGTGTAGCCTATGACAGGGTTCACTAGTCAGGCTTTGTGTGTGGTAGGCACCCCATCACATACGGGAAGAAATGAAAAAAACCCACAACCTTCCTTCTAGTAGTTGCCTGGAGCTCACTAAGGGAAACTGATGAGCCCAATGACTGAGCTACTCTAATGATTATGTATAACTAAAATAAAAATAGGGAAGTTTTTGGCTGTATTTAAAGCTGTTTTGTTTGTTTTCCAATTCCTTTTGGTGCAGTTTCTCTACACAGAAAGACAGGTAAGTCAAATGCCCAGTATTTAACATTGAAAATATTGAAAATATGTACCCTCTTGCTAGCATCTGGACAGGCTATAAACTGTTGTTACTTCTGTACTAGTTTTGAGTCTTGACTGAAGGAATGATAATTTTTTATCATAAATGTAAACTACTTGAGTGCCAATATGGATTGAACAAGTCAGTGAATGTTTAGACTCAAGAAGCAGACTTTGCATTGTGTATGGTGCATAAGAAATGGTTGGCTCTATTGAATGCTGTTCCTGGAATGATGCATCCGATGAAGTGAGCTGTAGCTCACGAAAGCTTATGCTCAAATAAATTGGTTAGTCTCTAAGGTGCCACAAGTACTTCTTTTCTTTTTACGGATACAGACTAACACAGCTGCTACTCTGAAACCTGGAATGAATACAGTGGGTCTGTAGGGGAAAAATATCTTTCAGTAAGAGCTCTTCCACAGGGTTTTATCCTTGAGGCTAGAGGGCAGTGTTTATAGGAGCAAACCCAATTGTTTTAACAAGATTATAAACAGAAAAGTCCTTCATCTTAAGGTATACGCCAGTCTCTTGATCATTAGTGCTCTGCCTTCACAAAGGCATTTCCCCCTTGTATTCCCTTCTAGAGCAGGTTAGGTCTTATCTTCCCAGCCCTGCTACTTACTCAGCTCTCTATGCCCTAGTAAGCTTGAAGCTGGGAATTAACTGGGTTTACTGGACAACAAGGGCTTCAGGCCCCTGTTACAGATACAGAACCGGTTCATCGCAGTCTGCATGATGGCTGTCATCTTGGCTCACACATGGGATTGAACCAAGGATCTCCCGCACAGAAAGCCTGAGTTGCTTGAGCTTGAGCTGATGCTCTGTAGCCAGCAGCTATGCAACGCATGTCCTTTGCAGATCTGCACAGAGGGGGACTGTAATACACACTCACCAGTGGATTACTGTAGCAGGGCAGTTACCCCCGCTCTGGTGGAAAAGGCTAGGCTGACTGGGGAAGAAGCCACAGCTGGGGCCACGCCCAATCAGGCCACGGCAAGCCCTGATAAAAGGGCTGTGAGCCGGGCTGTGAGACTGAGTCAGTCTCTCTCTAGCCTTAGAGGGAAGAAGAATCTAGCTGCCTGGGAGAAAAGGGTACCCGAAGAAAAGCAGAGTTGGGGAGCTCTAGCCTGGCAACGCTGTAGGCTGAGGTCTTGTACAAGGCCTAAAGAGGTACTGGGGCTGCAGAGGTGTAGTCCAGGGATAGGTAGAGGCAGCTGGTCCAGGTCCCTTGCCTATGATGAGTGGCTATTACAGACTGCAGTTTGCCCTAGTTAGAGGGGTCTAGATGATAACTGGCAGTAGCTACTGAGGCAAGGTGGGTGTAGGGGGAAGGGGTTCCCCTGGGAGGGGAGACCTGGAGTGTGGGGGTACTGCTGTGGCAGAACCCTGAGGTAAAGGGGTACCAGGGTCTGGAAGGGACACAGGGGCCTGAGGCAGGTGAGACACTGGCCAGCCGAGGGTGCTCTGAGGCTGGAAAAGACCTATTGACCAGCAGGAGGCACCGCACTGGTGAATCTTTGCTCTGCTACGGTTACATTGACTCATGCTGCTATCATCATACTTTATCTGTGATAGGCTTAGAATGTCAATTTCTTGGGACAAAGATAACTTCTTCCTTTAGGTTTGTATGGTACTAAGCACCCTGGCCCTGCTGGTGGCATTCAGATTACAAAACCAATAATCAGATACTTTGGATTCTTTGACATAACACAGCAAACTCTCTCAAGGATCTAAAGGCCAAGAATGGAGGGGAGATAATTTGTATGCTACAAAAGGGGTATTGAGAATTAGTTGATATTTGAGAATATCAGGAAAAATTAATCAAATGTATAATGGGGCTTCCACCACTTTCCTTGGAACAGTATCTCAGTCACACCCCTGGAAATTTGGAGCAACTTCATATACTTAGAGGAGTTATCCCTGGGTTTCCAATGATATAACAGAGAAGAATTTGACCATATATGTATTATATGAAATATACTTTATATAGTTGGCATTCAATTTGAATTTTCTCATTTGAGGTAATGCTTAAAGTTCTCCTGCTGCCTAGGAACTGATGACTTGCTGCATTTCTTTTGAACAGCTTCACACATGTCGAACATGAATATGTAACATCACACAAGTGCATCATGACATTAGATTCCATTAAACTAGCCGTTCCATTACTCCATTAGCGTGAGCCACCAGGAAACTGAAATTGGCAAGGTTCCTGAATCCAGATTTGTTACACCAGTAACTTATTTGATTTAATTGGAGTTACACTAGGATGGCTTTGACCCAAGGTCTCAGAATACTCAGGAAGTGAGATTTTGGGACTGTTACACCCATGGTTTCAAAGACTTCTAGTTTATTGGAGGTAAGGGTGGGAGGAGTTAATATGATGGGAGTATTTTAAAACAGAAATTGGGTTGGAAGGAAGAAAAGGTAAAATAAAGAGCTTGTCCGGAACCTTTCAAACTGACTTCTACACCTTTAAGTCACATTGCAACCTTATGTATGACTTCTCTCCGCAACAATGGATAAGCCTCAGAGCATTGCTGCTGAATCAATCTCACTATAAAATGCATCTCCTGCAGTGCTTTGGAGCCAATACACAAAGGGAAAGGAGGACCCACTTATGTTAACATGTTTAACTTTCCATTTTTCTTTTCAATTTACTTCCACGGACAGAGCAAAGAAAGGCGATTTTTGGAATGATCCCAACTATTTTTGGAATGAGAAATTTGAAGAGAGACAAATAATTATTTCCTATGCTGGTTGCTTATTAGTTAATGTAACCTAAAACATCTTGAGGGGAAAATGTCACCTGTATTTACTGTGTCCCTAATAAACCCACAGATCTGAAAACCTGCAATTAGTGAAACAGTCAGCCCCTGTAATTACTAACTTTGCAGGCCAGTGCCCTCTTAGCAGGAATGTGACATACTCTGATTAGCCATGGTTTATATCAGAGGGAAAATTAAAGGTTATAGGGAGAGGTGGGAAGAAGATGGACAGAGAAACAAACAGAATTGAGCACTGTCCCAAGACAATACATGAGTATGAGAAACAAACTTACAGATGCTCATTTATGAAACAGTTATAGACAGTTATAACACAATTAGCTTGACACTGACAGACCAGTGGCATAAATTGCAAGGGAGAGTTACCATATCTTCTCCAGCAGAAGTGTGTTTCTGTGAAAGACAAATTGGTTGTGCTTTTCTTGGCTGTGGCGGAGCCTGTAAAATGCCCCTGGATTATCCTGGGATTGAGTAGCAGCTTCAGCAGCAGAAGGTGTATGTCTGCAGAAGAAATATCCTCTCCCAGAGCAGTAGAGGAAGAAGCATCATCATCAGGAGTTTCAAAGAGGGAGTCTGATAGGGCAGCCCTTTCTGTTATAAATCATAGTCCACTCAACAGCTAATTGAAAAGGAGTACTTGTGGCACCATAGAGATTAACAAATTTATTTGAGTATAAGCTTTTGTGAGCTACAGCTCACTTCATCGGATGCATTCAGTGGAAAATACAGACTTTTCCACTGACTGCATCCGATGAAGTGAGCTGTAGCTCACGAAAGTTTATGCTCAAATAAATTTGTTAATCTCTATGGTGCCACAAGTACTCCTTTTCTTTTTGCGAATACAGACTAACATGGCTGCTACTCTGAAACCTGTCAACAGCTAATGATCATCCAAGATTCTCCACTTCTGCACTTTTGTTCAGCAAGGCATAGTGTATCATGCAGCTCTCAGAATGTTGGGTTGACCTGATTTCATGGTGAAGAGGGTTAACTTTTCTCCTAGCAGCTCAATCCATTATAGTAGGAGTGTTCCTTGTTTAAACAGTAACTCAGTAAACCATCACAAGGGTGCCCAAGTTTTATGATACTGAGAACTGCTTTGGGAACTTGCTGGGCAACTGAGTGTGGTACATAGCTTTCATATCAATCTCAGAATTTCAGGAAGTGGTATTGGCAATCAATGGAAAGCACTCTTCCCCCTCATTCAGTACTGATTCCATACTCTGGCCTGGCTCTAGGGGGCACTGAGCTGTTGAGGGTGAGGTCTTTCAGATGAGATGTAAAGCTCAGGCCCTGGCCATTCAGGGTTGTCACTATGTTAAAGAAGCTTGTGATGCTGGCAGACCAGGTGCCAGCTCATGCCCAGGTGCACAGGCCTCAGTGAAACATTGACAAAGACATAGCAAGAATCAGTCTGGCTCACCTGTGTTTACTCTTGTTAAAACAGGTATTCGAATTATAACAGTATTTAGACTTTATTGAATGCTTGTGAATTACTGTATGCATTAATCTCACTTATAGCATCTGTATGCAATATTGTAAGGTAATATTTGAGTGGTTGCACTGTAAACCTCTGTGACTGTAAATCACCAGATGGGAGAGAGACATTTAAATAGTGTGAAGTGTTGGTCTCCAACAGGAGGTGTTATGTCCTGCCCAACAGAGAGGGTCCATCAACACCAGACTATTGTGGAACATTAAAGAGGACAAAAAACTTTGTTTTGCCATCCCGTCCCCCCACACCCTAGAAGATGAGTCATGCAAGTGGATCCCTCCCATCAGCTGGATTCAGAGCTCAGAGCACATGGGAGGAGGGCAATGAAAAACCCCTAACAAGAAGGAACTGTGTCTTTATGCTGCTTGAACTCTAGGGGACAAGATTTAGTAGGCATAAGCAAAAGATCCCCAGTGCTTAGCATGGGTTAGCCCTAAAGGTTATATAGAGCTTTTGCTTATTATAGAAGTTTAACCTTTGAAACTTAAGACTGTAACTCATTTGTGCATATATGTTTACCTGCTTTAACTTTGTAAATAACTGTCTTATGTCCTTTTCCTATTTAATAAGTCTTTATACAGTGTTTTAGAGGATTGGTTGCAAGTGTTGTCTTTGGTGTGAGATCTAAGATGCAGTTGACCTGGGGAAAAGTGACTGGCACTTTGGGACTGGGAGTAACCTAAATATTGCTGTGATTCTTGGTGTAAGGGACCATCTATCACAAAGGTGTGTTCTCTCTGCGTGGCAAGATACTTTGGAGTACCGGGGGGGCTGTCAGTGAGTCCATGATTCGGCTGTTACAGTGCCTGAGGAGTTTATATTGATAATTGGTTGGTGAAATCTAAACATAGTACTTACAAACCCCAAATTGGTTGTGTCCTGTTTTTTAACTGTCTGCCATGAGGTTGGTACTCGTGTTTTTAGTCATTGCAGGGCAAAGCTGTTAGGTGAATTTTTGTGGAGACATAGCTGTGATGTGTTCAATAGGCTGATGACTAGAGCTGGGCGAATACTTGATTTGTTGAGATTCAGCTAACAAACAGAAACATCAGGGGAAATATTAATCACGAGGCTATGTTCTTAGTCTTTTTTGGTGTAATGATTTTTAAGCCTTTATAGAAAGTGGAACAGCTTCCTCTGAAGAGATTGTGAGCCCCCTTCCCCTCCAGAATAGCCAAGCGGTGTGAGGATGTGCATTAGAGAGGAAGACATTAAAGTTCAAGTCCTAGCTCCGGATTGGGGATGCAAATCTGGGTTTCTTGCAGCCTACACAAATTCCCTAACTACTGGGCCTAGGTTATGTAGAGGAATGCTTGCAGGTTTCTGAAGCTGACCCTGAAAAGCTTTTTCCCAGCTGAAACTATCAGTTCAAATTTATGAGTAGTTTCGGGTTGACTGAAATTGCATTTTTTCAGCAAATAAACCAGTCAACTGAAAAATTTTGCCCAGCTCTACTGATGACACCCTTGTCTATGGCTCCATCACATCAGACCTGCCTTGTGCAGTGCGATGAATAACCCAGTATCTATTTGACAGCGGGGTATGAATGAGAGCTAGCAGGCTGACACTAAGTCCAGAGAAGCCTAATGTTGGTGGGTTGAAGTAGTGTGTGGAAGAGCTAAGAGTAATACCTGCACCCATGGGCAAAGGAATGACTCTGCCATTTGGAGAACAGGGTCATAGTCTTGGATTTTTGTAGCTTGTGTTCTGCTTTAGTGTGTGATCTTTTCTTTTGGCTGCAGATTTCACTGTCACTGCCACATCTTTTTCACATCAAGATAAGACCACTGTAATACTGTCTACCTGGGACTACACGTTGGGACATTGATGTTAATGGGACCTAAGCATGTGTCTAAAATTAAATGCTTTGCTGTATAGGCATGAGCGGCTGAACCAGGGCCTTAGAACCTACACATCGCTCCTCCTGTAGCGGAACACTTGAAGATTGAGTCTAAATTTTAAAACAAATATGTAAATGTTGTATAGACCTGACTGGAAAGGAGAGAAATAACAGCACCCCCTTGCCATGCCTGCTGGGAACCGATATCAGAGAAGTGTGACACAGGAGCACCCTGAAGATAAGCCCCCTTTTCTTGACTGTGAAAACAAAATGTAATGGGCTTTACAGACCCTTGACTAAGACTAAAGGAGTCTTGGAGCAGTGCTGGGCCAGCAAGGGCCTTCCACTCATTAGCAGCAAAGCAAGCTCCAAATGGAGGGCCTATGTGATGGAGCGGCTGCCCCTCACGGTCAGAAAAGGGGTTAAAAGCAGCCCAAGGGAGGCTGTATATGAGGCAGCCAGACAGAGAAGGGCTGAGAGGAGCAGCCCATCAGGGCTGGGCAGGCCCATATAAGAAGAGCTGCAAGGCAGAGCAGCTTCAGGAGCTGTCTGGAGCTTGAGGGGAGAATCCCCGGCTCCTAGGAGGAGGAAGGAGCAGAGCAGTACTGCAAACAGCGACCAGGGGAGCTAGAGAAAGCTCCTGGCTGGCTGCTAGGGCCTGTAAGCTGAGGCCTTGAGGTAAGGGCAGAAGAGGGTGCTGGAGCCACATGGAAAGCGGCCCTGGGACAATGGACTGCAATTGCCACTGAGGCCGTGGCTGTACAGAAATTGCAAGTCCCCCAGAAGGGGGGAACACAGAAGAGGATGCTGCAGTCCTGGGAGTGGCGTGGGTTCTGGAATAAAAGTGATGGTTGTGAGGCACCACCAGAGGAAGGTGCCCTGGTGAGCAGAGCTAATTCCCATGACAGCTGGCAGGAGGCACCACAGTGGTGAGTCTCACCCTGTCACAGCCTGCTTCACAGGAGACTCTGACAGGCAAGCCCGGAGAGACTGAATGACAGACTGGCAGCAAGCAGGTAGCTGAGCTGTAGTTTTTGAAACAGAGGGATTTACAGGGGCAGAATCTGGACTATGGATGAGACCCAACTGGGAGGCCAAGGGCCTGATCCTCTTTTTCTCCCTCACCCCACCCTTCTCCCTGACAAGAGGGAGCCAGTGGACGCTGGTTGGTGAACTGGGAAGACCCTTCTAACAGAACTATTGAGACTGTGGGAGCAATCTCTGCTGAGAGGGAAAATGAGTGCCACATCCCAAACTGAAGAGAGAATAGGAGGAGGTATGAAGTGGCCCAGGGAAGCCTGGTTGTACCAGATAGAGGGGAGTGATAATCTCTCCTCACCTCTTCCCTCTTGGGCCCCGGGCCGGGACACAGTGGAGAGGGAGGGCCTAGGTCCCCCGACCCTTCCCTCCCTCCACCCAACTGGGGGATCCTGGGGAGCTCTAGGGGATGGTGACTGTAACTTGGCCGCTAGGCCTTCAGATTGTCTGACATGGCCATCTCAAGGCTCTGAGAGACTGAGCCATGGCCTGCCCACTAGGCCTGTTGCCCCCAAGTGAACCCTGCTACACAGAACAGAAAAACAACAAAAAGCCTACTAAGAGATCAAGCACTAGACATATGTTGGGCTATTGAACTCAAGACTTAAACGTATGAGATATGGAAAGCTCTCATTCATCCTAGAGAAGTCAGATGAACAATTTTCCAAAGTATTTATTCCATATGTTGTTAAATTGGGACTTGAGTAACTTCTCACCCCATATCTCCAAGACCTATCTGGATGGTTCACCAGACTGAAGGAAACTGAGCAACTCTAGAAACCCCAAAAGAAAGCCAAAACAACAACTGGATTTACTTTTGTCACCCAGCCACGAAGACCCACCCCTGTTGCAACACTGAACACATTCACGTCCTAGCTAACAATGACCTAACTAAATATACAAGGCCATTGACCCTGGTACACTATAGAACAGTTGTATAATTATATCTGGTCTCTGAAGTAACTCTAAAATGCACAGCTACAAAATCTCTACAGTGCTCTGTAACAGTGGTTCTCAAAGCCGATCTGCCGCCTGTTCAGGGAAAGCCCCGGCAGGCCGGGCCAGTTTGTTTACTTGCCGTGTCCGCAGGTTTGGCCGATCGCGGCTCCCACTGGCTGCAGTTTGCCGCTCCAGGCCAACGGGGGCTGCTGGAAGCGGCGAGGGTCGAGGGATGTGCTGGCTGCCCTTCCCGCAGCCCCCATTGGCCTGGAGCAACAAATTGCGGCCAGTGGGAGCCACGATAGGCTGAACCTGTGGACACGGCAGGTAAACAAGCTGGCCCGGCCTGCCGGGGGTTTCCCTGAACAAGCAGTGGGACCAGCTTTGAGAACCACTGCTCTATAATATTAGCTACTTCTCTGCGTCAGTGGAACTTACTGTGCTGAGTCATATAATTGGCCCTCTTATGTTTTCATATTTTGTGAGTGGAAAAAAATGTGGTAACCTGAATAAATATTCTACACAATGATCAAATAATTTGGCCACAAAAGCCAAATGCTTTGGGTTCCTTCAACGTGAAAAGTGATATATTGTTATTAATAATAATAAAAAATTAGTTACATAATGTGCTAGTAAGTCTGAAATCCAGAATTAAAGCCCTCTAGTGTATACAAATTTCAGCCTGACTTAATATTAGAAAGGATGTGACTCTTGAGATCTGAGAGTTTGTTTGTTTTTGAGCTAGCATCTATCAGGTGCCTTCTGTTACAAAATAAACCGATCTTTACCAGCAAAGGAAAAAGAAATTTCAATTACCTTCGCAACGCTATGCCCAAGTGCTGAATAAGCAATATTACTGGCAGAAGATGGGATCAAAATAATCTATGTAGTGTTTGCTTATGGTTCACCTAAGGATACACTTTGTAGGAGAAGGCCTGTATGTGCTGCATGGTTGGATGCTGAAAACAGTGGGCCCAATCCAGCAAAACTCTCATTGAGTTCAATGGGAGTGATATCACTCCCGTTGATGTCAGTTTCCCACTGAGAGGTGCATTAGAGAAATCTGAAATCATTTCAGCAGACAGAGTTGTAAACACAAGTGAGGTTTTAGCTTTCCCTGGCTCCTGAATTAAGAATGGTAAATATTCTCATGACATCATAAAACGCATGACAGAATCCATTTGTGTTTGTGTTTCCACAAAGTTTCCTGCAGCCTTCCTGTAAATTGAGAGGCAAACATTTGCATGTTATTTTAGGAGAGAAGTTTTAAAAATACTGACAAATGGCTTTTAGAAAGGGACCAGAACTTTCATGGTCCAAGAGAGGCACTAAAAGTAGCTGAGAGCTCTGAGGACACACGGCCTTTGTAGTGTTGATGCACCACCCCATAGTGTTCCTGAGCTTTCACAGTACTCACTTGCAGGGATATTTTAAGGGAATTTGTGGGTTTTTTTCACTGGAAATATCCTACAGTTTGCAGCCGGTTGTACTGAATATATATATAATTTTAAACTAAGGGAGAAAAACATTTAAAATATGTATTGGGGGTAGCTTGGTTAGTCTGTATCCACAAAAACAACGAGTCTGGTGGCACCTTAAAGACTAACAGATTTATTTGGGCATAAGCTTTCATGGGTAAATCTGTTAGTCTTTAAGGTGCCACCAGACTCCTTGTTGTTTTTATTGAAAATATGGAGTCCAGTAATATGACAGAACAGCCCGTTTGTGTCTCACGACTACTGACTTAGGACAGGGATAGTTGGCATTAGGCATTTCTACTGAAGAGAAATGAATCAAATGGATTATTTTAGCCCTGACATTGTTTTTTTCAATAGTGTGAATCATGAGCATTTGTTGCAGTATAAAAATCACAGAAGTTAGAGATGGGAAAGACCTGGGCCATCCATTCCTCAGTAACCCATCCTAGGGAAGGGGAGCTCTTTACTCAATATCCTTTCTAAATGATGTGCCCTACATTTTCATAAGTGAACGGAGCCAACTGGAAAGGATGGTTTGGGGAGTGAGGGGGAGAGGCTGAGGGGAGGATGCAAAGTGCAGACACATGTCAGCCAACAGGATAACCGCTAGATTTGATTAAGAGCGAACAGTAGAGGGGTCAGAACTCTTTTCTCCCACCCTGACCCAGTTTTTCAATTTGAAAGGGGCAGAGGATGTCCCGTCTTTCTTCCCACTTCCCTGCAACCCTTTCTTATCTCTTAATACCTCTCCGGGACACCCTCTGACTACAAAGTCCCAGCTTTTTCCACTTTGAAAATATGATTCTCCTTCAAGGGAGGGTTAGAAGTAGTGGGAAAGGGCTAGCTTGCAACCTATCCCGATAGTCTGTCCTGGGAAGATTCTGTCTTGAAAAAGATTTGGGGGTCAAAGTGGATAATCAGCTGGCCATGAGCTCCCAGTTGGCGCTGTGTCCAAAAAGGCTAATGGAGCCCTTGGATGATCCATATGGGAAACCTTGAGTAGGGAGCAGAGAGGTTATTTTACCTCCATATTTGGCACTGGTGTGACTGCTGCTGAAATACTGTGTCCCGTTCTGGTGTCCACAATTCAAGAAGGATGTTGATAAATTGGAGAGGATTCAGAGAAGAGCAACAAGAATCATTAAACTATTTGAAAATATGTCCTATAGTGATTAGACCCAAGGAGCTCAATCTATTTAGCTTAACAAAGAGAATGTTAAGGGGTCATTTGATTACAGTCTATAAATACCACCATAGACAACAAATATTTGATAATAGGCTCTTCAATCTAGCAGACAAAGGTATAACAAGATCCAATTGGCTGGAAGCTGAAGCTAGACAAATGCAGACTGGAACTAAGGTGGACATTTTTAACAGTGAGAGTAATTAGAACAATTTGGCAATGTTTGTGGTAGATTCTCCATTACTGGCATTTTTTAAATCAAGATTGGATGTTTTTCCAAAAGATCTGCTCTAGGAATTATTATGGGGAAATTCTATGGCCTGTGTTATACAGGGGCTCAGATTAGATCACAATGGACCTTTATGGCCTGAGAATCTATTTATCTAAGGGAACGGCTACATTACAGAGTATACAGTGATGCAGCTGGACTGATGAAGCTGCACTGCTGCTAAGTTCTCTCAGGTAGCCACTGTAAGCCAACGGGAGAGATCTCTCTGGTTGGCTTAAATACGCCAGCCCCCACCAGCAGCAGTAGCTATGTTGGCAGGAGAAGCTCTCCCACAGACTTAGCGCTGTCCACACTGGCGCTTACGTTGGTGTAACTTATGTCGCTCAGGGAGGTGATTTATTGACCCTCCCTGAGCAACATAAATTATGCTGACATAAGCGGTAGTGTAGACATTGCCTTACCCTTTAGGGGAGGGTTAGAAACTGTGGGAGGGGCCAGTTTCAAAAGTGCAGAGGAAGGTAGGAGAGTGGGAAAAGAGGAGGCTAGTTTGCAACTTTCAGAAGAGGCTGGGGAAGTCCTGACTTGCCACCTGCAGCCCCAGTTATTTTCAGCCCCAGAGGCCACTGCCTAAGGTCTTGCTGTGCTACCTGTGTGCCACATACTGTGATTTGCTACACAGACTTTTATGGGAGGCTAATGTAAGCAATTGGGTTAAAATCCCCCCACAATAAACCTGCTTCCTGGGAAATGCTGCAATCTTCGGACACCTCATCTTGTCCACAACACAAGTCTAGCATCACCAATCAAAGGGAGGATGTGAATAGTGACAGTAAAAAGTTAACTGCCTCTGTGATCTGATTGCATTGGATGAAGCTGGTAATGAGTATGAAGAGAGTTTCTCATCTGGTCATAAACAAGCCAGAGTGACTGCAAACTCTACCTGTTTAAATTTCCAATTAATGCAAGCTTTTAAATCTCTCTCTAGATCAGTGCGGTTCTTTTTTTTTAAACGCATCTAGTGTTTCCAATTTGCAATTTTAGGTGTTTTCTTAAAGCCTCAGCTCCTGGATCCATGATTACATGAGAACCTTAGTCAGGCTTCATGTTAATTAGGTTGCACAGAAAAGCTTATAAACACGAACCAAGAGAACCCTAACAGCTCAGAAACCAGAAGACAAATAAAAAGAACCCCAATTGTCCTAAATCTCCATTTTTAAGCCCATCTCATGTCTTTTGAGGACCTCACTCTTGATTTTTTTTTTTTTTTTTTTTAATGCTCCTAGTAGGCAATACTGAGTCATCTTTTAAAAAACAAGCCACCAGGGGAAAAAGGGCCTCACTTATCCTTGTGCCAAATGGGGCCTTGAAGTGTTATGGATCCTTTATAATGGTTTAGCAGGAAGGAAAACAATGACCAGTGATTGTGAAGTGTCATAAAATGCACCCTGCTGGCCATTTGCATTGCAAAAAGTTACCCCAACTGTTGTTTATCATGAAGCTAAATTAGCACATTCAGATCCTCTGGTCAGTAGATACAATCAGTTAAAGTGGCCTCATGTGAAATCATTTGTTTCCGATCAGCAACACCTGGAAAACAATCATGATCTCTGTAAATTGAAAGGATAAGAGAAATAAAAGAAACAGAGTTCAAGACCTGTTGAGCCCAGTGGGGAGAATTTGTGTTAATAAATGCAGTCAGATTCTTGAGAGTGATATTAGAGAGCTAGAAAATGTAATCCAAAACTCAGCATGTAAAATCAGGGTGTGTCTACACCGAGTGGGTGGACGGTACATTTCCCTGGTGTAGCTACACTAATGTAGCTGCACTGCTGTCAGCTCCAGGCACTAGATTCTCACTGGTGTAAATCAGCGTAACTCCACTGATGCCAACAGAGTTATGCTGATTTATACTAGCAGCATTGATATAAAAAGTGGCTTGCATGAGTGCAGTTTACCCCAAGCAAGTCATTCTTCATACCAGTGCTGCATGTAACAATATAGGAACATAGGAATTGCCAGACTAGTCTAACCCATAGTTTGGTGTCATGTCTCTGACAAGGGGCAGCATCACAGGAAAGTGTAAGTCACTTTTTCTACTGATGCCGCATGTCTGACATTGTAGATTTGAACTGCTGCAGCTGCACTGGTATAACTACACCAGTGCAAGAAAACCCCCATGGTACGGACAAGCCCTGACTAGGGCAGAGTGGTATTTTTGTTGCATTAGTGTGTGTTTTAAGAATGTGCAAGACTACAGTCAGGACAGATGAGATGATGAGTCTTACCATATAAAACTCTCTTTCAGACACTATCTATCGCATATAGTGCGAGTGTAAAGATTTTTCAGGCCAAAATGTTTGAAGTAAATATAAATAATTTTACAAGACTTAAAATTAATTAATGTGCATAAATGAAGGATTTTCATGTGGTTTATTGGTTTATTCTTTGTGGTAATCCATGTATTTTGCCTGGCAACAGGGAGGAGCTTGACTGTGGAAGACTGTTACAGACATACGGAGGATCAAAGGAGCTGTGTTATTAAAACTAAAGATTTGTCTGAACCAAAACACCTTTTCTAAGCATTAGGGAAATTTGGATTTGTCTCCAGCCTTCACACCTTTCTTCTGTCTCAATACTGAGCTAAACTGACGCTTAGATCTAAATCCCCTCAAACTTTGGGGAAATTTGGATTCAAATTCCAAATCAGCAGTTAACAGTTGTCTCCGAATAAAATATAAACATTCACTAAAACCTCTGGGCCATTCTTATCACGTGTTACACATCCAAACTTCCCACTGATGTGCTTATTCCCACAGTAGGACTGGGCCCTTTGGGTAGGTATCAGTTGTCAGTAGTCACTTGTCAGGATAATTCATTGCCCTGGGGGGGAATGTGAGTTCAGAAGCAGTAGCCTTCTCCCAGTTCAACAGAGGTCAGCCACATCAAAGAGTAGATGAGCATGGACTCTGAGTGGGTGGGAAAGGTTACTGCTCTTGAAGTTGCCAGTTTTCCTTTGCTGTACAGTCCAAGGAGTGGCAGAGGATGCTTTTGAAGATAGAAATGTGCTGAAAATCTGGGATCTCTATCTCAATCTCATCTGGGCAACAGTAAAGGGGAAAAAAAATAAAGATTGCAGAAATCCAAACTCGATCATATTTGATATTTAGACTTAGTGCAAATAATTTTAAAAAATAGTAGAAAAGAATAACACATAGTAGACTGATTTCACACTGGTTTTACACCAACATAACACAACTGACTTCAGATAAGTTTCTCTCCTGATTTACACCCCAGTAAGAGAGAACAGAATCAGGCTAATTGAGAGTTAAAAAGAATATTCAAGGAGTACATACTGTGTGCCCAAAGGATGTGTGTGTTTTGCTAGGAATATGTCTTTTCTACTGCTTACATTTAGGGGAATATGGGAAAGAAAACAGCTCACTGAACATTTTATTTTTAAAGAAAAATTTGCCAGGTGTGCTATGCTAAGTGAGTTTTATTAAGCTGTGTTTGATCGGAAAGAGATTAAAAGAGCTAGAATGGTCCGGGGAGAGAACACAGTGGGCAAGGGAGATTAGAGAGACATGGAATGGCTGAGTGAGGGACTGATCAGAGGAACTGAAGGTTATAGAGGTTTTTTTAAGGTTAAGGGCTGTTGCTGGTTCAGACTGATTTATAGCAGGAAAAGGAACTTTTATTCCCCCTCTTACAACTGCTTATTAAGTTTTATAAACATGAAAAAGCCTACCTAAAAATTTACCTCACTCCTCTTGTTCAAGTCTGTCTGAACTGAAGAATTTATTCATCACTATCTCGTCTTGCGGCTGTGTGGGTGAGCTAGACAAAAAGAGGCTCCTGTTGAGGGTGACCATACGTCCCGTTGGCCGGGACAGTCCCTTTTTTAAGCCCTGTCCTGGCTGTCCCGACTTTTTTGGCAAATGTGGGCATTTGTCCCATTTGCTCTTGCCAACTTAATCAGGGGCGTGGAGGAATGTGTGGTCGGGGGCAGGGGGGAGTGGCGATGCCAGCCCCTCACAGTGGGGAAGGGCAATGCTTGAGCAGCAGCAATGCCAGCCCTGTGCATGGAGGAGGGTCAGGGCTCGGGCAAGGGGCTTGGGCCAGCCTTGTGCAGGGAGTGTGCTTGGGAGTGTGGCTTGAGCCAGCCCTGTGGGGGGGGGGGGGGGAAGAAGGAGAGGCTCTAGAGCTAATATGGTCACCCTATTTTTGTGTGATACTACTGTAGTTATGGTAAAAGGAGGCATTTAAGCTGGAACTCTCTTGCTTTAAATAGAGGATGGGTCCCTGGATTTTGATCCAAAATACTTCAGTTCTCTTGAAATTTGAAATGCTATCAATCCCATCTATGGTTCCAGGGATTTTGAGGAGGACGGGAGGTTGGCTACAATTGGTACTGGATGTGTGTGTCGACGGTTGGTTTGGGGGGGCGGGAGGCAGAGGTATTTCCTTGTTTTTTTCTTTTTGGTTGGTAATTTGTAGCTATGAGGAAGTTGAGACAGTTGAGACATAACTGATGGATTCGTTATTAATGGGGACTGTATTTCAAATATCTGTCAAAGGGCACCCAGAGCCTAACATTAATAATCCCTAGCTCTTATACAGCACTTTTTGCCTGAACAAACAAATACATAAATAAAACAATATAACCTGAAATGAATAATTGCCATGTAGATGACACGCAGACTACAGTTTCAGAGTGGTAGCCATGTTAGTCTGTATCAACAAAAAGAATGAGGAGGACTTGTGGCACCTTAGAGACTATTTATTAGGGCATAAGCTTTCGTGGGCTAAAACCCACTTCATCGGATGCATGCAGTGGAAAATACAGTAGGAACATGAAAAAATATACAGAGAACATGAAGAAATGGAATGGCAATACCCATTTTTTCATGTTCTCTGTGTGTATGTGTGTGTATGTGTGTGTGTATCTATCTTTCTTCCTACTGTATTTTCCACTGCATGTATCCGATGAAGTGGGTGTTAGCCCACGAAAGCTTATGCCCTAATAAATAGTCTCTAAGGTGCCACAAGTCCTCCTCATTCTTTATGCAGACTACACTGCATTTATATGAAATGTTTTCTCCCTAATTATTTATCCTTTTTCCACTGTCCAAATGGAGGGCTGTATTCCACCCCACTCTGCATGAGCATTCTCGGGACAGGAGTAGGATGACCAGATAGCAAGTGTGAAAAACTGGGACACTTTTTTGGGGGAGCCGGGGGTACGGTATAGTTGCGTATATAAGACAAAGCCCCTATGTTGGGACAGTCCCAATAATATCAGAATGTCGGGTCACCCTATAACAGCTGGAGACTCTTTTTTTTAAATGAAAAAAGGAGGTTCTGGAGAACAAAATGACAACTCCCCCCTTGCCCTCCCCCCCAAAAAAAGTCTCACTGACCTGGTACAATCCAGCCCAAAGTGAACCCTGTAAAGGGCATTCCATGGGGCAACATTTCCAAGTTTTGAATATGCAGATAGAATATTAAGTGAAATTCAGTGGCAAATGAGTTGATGGGATCAATCCATTTCCTAACAGACAAGTGTTCACGTCACAAAACTACCCTATTCTAACTGGAGAGAAAGATGAGCGTGGAAGCAGAACTATCGTGTCCCTGCTAGATGTGGTCTCTTGGGGTCAGCGTTGAGGAGCATCGATGGGTCTGTATGAGGACAATTGTACTGCCACTGCTTATGCTGTACCAACCCTAAAGATACAGGCCTTTGATCTATGAACCCGACAATCCAACAACTTTCCAAAATACAAAATTAGATCAAAAATTGCTAAAGGAATATTTAAATCTCATAGAATCCAATTCAGGTACTTTTTATTCTTACGGTAAATAATGTACATAGGGTCATTTACTAAAATATGTAGGACTCTGGAGTGCAGCTCAACAGGTAAGATTTTTTGTGTTTCTGTGAAATCTGGCTCCATAACAGTAGCAACAGCAAATCTTAATAATTTAAACAGAGTTATCATGACTTTCCTTGTGTCTGACAGCAATATCTGGATTTAAATTATAAGGGCAGGCCAACTAGGGGAAAAATAACTACGTCAAATCTGTGTGATTTCTGCAAAGTCCCTGTAGATATCCTGTATATCTTGGCAAAAAGTGTTATAGATTTCTACTTTTCAGCTCATGGTGTGCTAGTTACTAGAAACAATATATAGATAAGATACAAACATAAAAAGCAGTACATTCTACATACATCTGCATATTACAACAAAAACCACATTAGACAAATGATTTGAATTCCAATATAAGTTTATTCAAACAAAACTAACAAAGCAAAAGGCCAGTTTTTTTCATTTCTTACTTGGTCAAAACTCCCACTGAAGCCAATCCAGCAGACATGCAGGGGGATTTGCAAGTTTGTGTGGGCCCTTTGGAATGCAGAGCCGGTCCTGAAACTTGGAATTTTTTTCCCAGATAATTACATCATGCAAACAATGCTACACATGCACTACTAACTGAAACATCTAACCAACTGTTATTAAAATATGGTTTGCTTTTAATTTAATTTTATGACATGTGAATTGGGGAGGGGAGGAGATAAGGGGAGTGTGTCAGAGTATTTCTTATAGACTAACAGACTTATTGGAGCATAAGCTTTCGTGGGTGAATACCCACTTCGACGTCCAATACGTCTATTAGTCTATAATGTGCCACAGGACTCTTCGCCACTTTTACAGATCCAGACTAACATGGCTACCCCTCTGATACTAGAGTATTTCTTGTTATCTGTGTCCCTATTGACCTAGCACATGTGCATCTAATGCATTTAATGTCCTGTTAAATGTAAAATGAAACTGTAAAATGAAATTAAGAAAATAATCGGTTCTAGTTTCCAGATAAACAAAAACACTGATTCAATGTAAACAAGGTTTAATGACAACACAGTCCTAATTTCCAGTTGGAGTTGCTGCCTGATAAAGCTGGATGGAGGAGGAAAGGCCCCTCCAAGCTATGACAAACCGCCTTTTGGTAAATGCTTTTTTTTCTTTTTTTTTTCTTTTAATTTTTGACCTTTCACTCAAGTCCTAATAGATCAAATGTTGGAAGAAATAAGAAAAACATTTCTGAGTGAATAGCTGAAATTAAAGGTTCAAATAGCCTCAGTCTCACGATAGAGGCAGAGGGCCAGATTGGAGCCAGCTGCTGCATAGAAGAACAAAGGGAGGAGGCAGTAAGATCATCTTCCCTCTTAGTCCTCCCACCCAGAGGGCCTGGCACGATTATAGTTCCTGTGCTCTCCTGAGGGCTTGTCTACATGTAACTTCTCAGGAAAATGAATTCAAATTAACTTTTAAAGTGAATTATACTTGTCTACGGAGAGACACTCAGGAACATTAATCTGAATTAACTAAAAGGTTTGAATTAAAAGTGGGTTAATTAAACTGCATTAAACCCTGTGTGGAAACTCTCATCCAGAATTAAAATGTCTTAATTCTGTTTAGTTTAATTCAAGACCTCTTTAAGAGTGACCACACAGGCGTTTAATGAAATTTAATTAATCCACTTTAAAAGTTAATTCTGAATAACTTTCTTGAGCGTCTCCATGTACATAAACCCTTAGGTGGACTGCTCCCTGAGCACTAGTCAACCTAAAGGGGAAGGAAACAGTGCCATGGTCAGCAGAGCTATGGAGGAGAGCACAGCTACACCCATTGCCTATAGAGATAATCTGGTTTAGAGCGACAGGCTGTGTGTGTCAAAAACAAGTTCCACAGATTTACCACAAACAATCTACATTTTGGTAATATGTTTTTACTTCCTTTTTGACCTTTCACTCAGCATCGAATAGAAAACATGGCTAGAAGGAATAAAACAAATATTTAAAAGTAAATTATTATTGTACATTATTTTGTACTATCATAGTTCCCAGTACGCCCACTCATGGACCAGGATCCCATTATGCTAGGCGCTGTACAAACACAGAACAAAAAGATGGTCCCTGCCCCAAAGAGCTTAACATCGAAGCAGAACTTGCCACTAAAAGGTAGAGGCCAATTTTATTCTATCTGGTTCAGAATCCCATTTTCCAAAATAGAGGATAAATTTTGCATGAGTAGCCACTCCTCACCTCCTTAGACAACTATGACAGCTACTGTATACAGATTCCTCTTTGGTAGACACTGGTTCCTAGGAGTGTACACCATTTCCAGAATGTTTTTGGAGAACTCAAAGTAATGAAAGATTTGCTAGATTCACTAGTAATCCACAAAGTATCAGTGGAAGGGCTGGAGGAATCTACCAGGATAAAGATTAAAAGGGAGCTGAGGTAAATGCTTAGCACAAGAAAAGAAAAAAGCATCCTTGCTAAACCATCAAGTAGATTACTATGCAAACAGAGACAAAAGAAGCAATGCTTGGGTTGCCGGAGAGAGGTAACTTTGAATTTCCAGATTTTCTAATGTCTCTGCTTTCTGCGAAAGCTACAGTATTCTTGAATGTTCTCCACTCTGCCCTTGGCAATTGATATATATTTACAAACCTTAACTCTGAGTCAGCAAAGCTTTTTGCCATATGCAATCAGAGTCCTGTCCAACTCTTCAGCATATTAATGGTCAAGATGATTTGGAGGAGGCAACTCTCCATTTTGCTCTTCAGGACAAATTCAAGATCAGTAATTCACTATCACTGTCTAATACCACAGTGTTTTGACATCAGATGTCATTGTGTGATAGTATTTTGCTAGCTAACCATTTCGGGGTCAGCTAAATAGTGACTACAGAATATGGATCAAACTCAGTTACATGATGGTAATACCACAGATTTTGAGTCCGGCATTGGCCTTAGATGGATATTTTTCACAGTAGATACTTTCAAAACCTTTCACCCTGCTTGATGGAAAGTTCCTGCAGCCCAGGGATCACTTTGGAGGAGAAGCAGGTTTCATTTGGCATTTGTCTATATAGAATATGTATTCAAAGGGTTGCTGAAAATCTTCAGTTTCTTCAAATGAAAATGCTGAAAAGTAACAGTCTGATTGACTGTGTGTTAAGCATACAGATTAGATCATTTTGGTCTGGTGCATTTGGCAATACATCAAAATCTTTCTTTAATAAAGACTCCCTAAAAAACTGATAGCATTTTCTCAAAACCTGTTCGAGTATATCACCAATTTAAATGGATTATGTTGGTCTGACTAGCAACCCTAGTTGAATGGTTACAAAAGCCATTATTCAGCTATCTGTTGTTAATTGATGTGACCCTAAAATCCATAGCAAGTACCCCAGACCTCAGTGGTGGTAAAAAAAAAAAAAGTGAAAAACCTTAGAAACTGATTGTTTTATTCACTCTGGCTGTCACCTTGATGATTCACAGTGTGAGCTGCTAACGACGCTGCCTTTTATTTTTAGACAGCATCCTTGGTGTTGGCAAAATGCTTTCCAGGGAGACAATTGTAAACTGTAGAGAACACATCCGATGAAGTGAGCTGTAGCTCACGAAAGCTCATGCTCAAATAAATTGGTTAGTCTCTAAGGTGCCACAAGTACTCCTTTTCTTTTTGCGAATACAGACTAACACGGCTGTTACTCTGAAACAAATGTTTTAGAATTTACGGACAAGAAGCTCAGTCATAGAATCAAAGCCATCTGAGATGGAAAAGACTAGATCATTCTATCCCTCCCCCTTACAAGTGCATGTTTGTTGGTGCACTCTAGTTTGAAATGACTGAGGTCAAGTCTGGGCTACAGCCTTCTGATGGCATTAGTTATGTCAGGCAGGCTTGTGAAGAGGAGTGATTGTCCAGTGTAGACATGACCTAGGGCTTGTCTACATGGGAAAGCATTACCAGTTACACCATATAGTTATACTGCTTATAACCCCCTGAGTGGACACACTTATTCCAGCAGAAGAGTAGCTTTTTCCGGTTTAGCTTAAACCCTTTCCTATACAACATATGCATAACAAAAACAGGGGGGAGGGGGAAAGGCCTCACTTATATGAGAATGACTGTCACCCCATTGGGGTTTACTGGTATAATTTCATCAGTTTAAATTCACACCTTAGCTTATATTGAATAAATGTTCCTGTGTAGATGAAGTTTTAAACTCCTTTCTCTCAGAGGTTTGGTGGCAAGCGGGGAAATGCCATATCAACTAGATAGGACCCTACATGTGGAAGAGTTCCTCTACACATCAATCTTGTATAATACAGTATTTCCACAGCCATGATGTTTTATGGTTCACCCATAGGCTCCCAATACCATATATTTTGCAGTGTAAATGGATCAAAAGACTGACCCTTGTGGGCCACTCCCATCTCCTTACACACACACACACACACACACCCTACTTTCCACTGCATTCTGTTGACTTGTCCCATAGCTTGTGATGAAGTGTGCATTTCTTAGAACTAGTTTCAGAGTAACAGCCGTGTTAGTCTGTATTTGCAAAAAGAAAAGGAGGACTTGTGGCACCTCAGAGACTAACCAATTTATTTGAGCATAAGCTTTCATGAGCTACAGCTTCATCCGATGAAGTGAGCTGTAGCTCACAAAAGCTTATGCTCAAATAAGTTGGTTAGTCTCTAAGGTGCCACAAGTCCTCCTTTTCTTTTTTCTTAGACAGAAAGATTTAATTCACCCCTGATGAGAGGGGCAGACAGAGCTGCCAACACTCTCCGCCAAGGGAGACAGCTTTAAACTACGGTTGGAGTTCTCTAGAAGCCTCACTAGCACAGGTCTCCCAAATGGCATGTCCCCACCCACTTTGTGGGCTGCACTGACTGACTCCCAGCAGAGTTCGTGGTGGTATGCCAGGCACCATGCCTGGCAGACTATTCAGGCCCAGCCATCTTTTGCTTTAGGTGAAAGATTTAATAGGCATTAATTCTCAGCAAATTGACGGGTGTTTATTAGACTTTTCTAATCCCACCTCTAGCTGAAATATAGTGGATAGTAGAGGATCCTTTACTGTTAGTTTAGGATGCTGAAGTATCTGACATGATCATTTCCAGACCCCTTTTTGCTATCAACATCGAAGAGATTAGTGGTAGCTCTGGAGGAAGATGATTTAATACCAGTAATCATAATAGATTCCATCAGGTGCATTTCACAGACTTTACAAAAAGAGGCATCACTTCACCAGCTACTGAAATGGAGACGTCGCTGGGGTGGAACACAGCTATTTACCATTGCTCAGAAGTACTGCAATAGAAAAGAATTTAGAGCAGAGAATGAAGATTACCAGTTCAAGTGAAACTGCAGGGGCAATTCTGGTAGGCAGAATGTAATTACTGACACTGGAATTTATATAGGACATCCTGCCTATTCTTACACAATATGGTGTTTAATTACTACAAGTGGTTAAGACAGTAGTTTTACACCTGACTGGCTGGGCTGATTGAAACAGATGTAATGAAATAGGTTCAAGAAGGTGGGTGGAGAACAAAGGGATGCAGGTGTCCCATCCACTGTTGACTGAATCTGCCTACTGGCCCAGGGCAGTGCCTGACGGCACCCTCTGACATGTGAGTCAAACAAAAGGCATGGGCAGTAAAAATTGCAGAGATCATTATTTTTGTTCTGCCTTGACATAGGATTGAGAAAATTGGACACAATTCTCAGTCATTGACGCTGACAAAGAATATGGTCTAAAATGGTCCCTGTCATCAGTGAATTCTTTCACAAGCCAAAGGAAAGATATTTGGGAGTGCGTGGACAGGGGGTTGATTAATCACTGGTACACAACATGCACTCACAGACTAGAGCTTTCGACAACTTTTGCAAACACACTGCAGCAATGTATTTCTTGAAAGAGTATTTTTGCTGACAGATTCTTTCCACAACAATTACAGAAAGAATCATTGCTGGAAGACAACAGCTGTATTTCCCTAGTAACTTTGAAATCCATCTGTTTAATCGATATATTTATATAGCTCCCCATTGCTTCTTAGATTCTACAGTGCTAGCGTGATACAGACAGCCTTCAAAGCTGCTGGAGAAATATGAATATTAGTTTCTAGTCATTATTAGCATGGCTAGAGCTGTACATTGCTTTAATTAAATTAATAACATAATTTTGATTAGATGAGAAAAAGACAGAGAGAGTTGCTGATTTGGCAGCAAAGTTTACTCAGGGGGGCACAGGACAAACGAACCCACCTTGCCTAATCAATAAATCCACCTCAACCCTGACCAGGCACACCCACTTGAAGGGGTGGGAGGAAAGTTCATTCTCCACATCTCTTCACTGTGTGGTCCTTTTCACTTATAACACCAGTAAAGGAGGCCATGTGAATGGTAGTGGTGGTGGTTTTAGTCCTGGAACAGGGCTGAACCAACTAAACTTAGGAGCAGCTGTAGAAGCAGCCAAAGCAGGGACTGCTGCACTGGGGGGAGAGGGTAAAATAGGGCCCGGATGGGGCAACCCTCACCCTAGCACCTCTCTGGATGCAGGACTGGGGGCGGGGGGGAGAACCAATGTTCCCTCTAATTTTTGACAGGCCATGTGCTCAAAAAATGTCTTCTGTGTAAATTGTTGTGCTTCTGTGCACGTTTTTGTGCAAGCGGTGTTTCACCGTGTATGCAGGGTTTAGGATCTGTGTGTGCACGCCCACGCGTACACCTTAGAGGGAACCGTGGGTGGGACCCCTCTACTCTGGGGAAACTAAGATCCAGTTGGTGCCTCCCCTCCACAGTCATGTGGCCATGGAGAAAAACTGCAGAGACGAGTCAGGGAGAGACTCGAGCCAGGAGGACTAGAAGCAGCTAAAGTAGGGACTTCTGGACATTCAAACTCTCTACAGGTTTGACTGAACTTTCTGATTGGCTGTGGACTAGTGTAATTTGGGGAAGTGGTTTTATTTGGACAGACTGGGTTTGGTCGGCTTACCTCAGATTTAGGTGTGGACGCATGCATGTGCTGCCAAAAGGTGTCTTCTGGTTATTTTGGTTTAGCTTTAACCCATTCCTAATCAATTTAAGATAAACTGAAGTTAATCTTGTGAGACAAACCCTTAGATTTGGTACACACTGCAATCACCCTAGATTAATGAAAAGCATGATTTAGAACCAGCTTAGTTAAACTGATGCTGGGTCTCTGTGTTTCAAGACCTTGCCAAGGAGTCACTAATATAATTTCCTTTAGCTTTTTCTACTGGGCCTTATATCTTTGCTTTCCTGGATTTTCTCATTCTTCCATTCATTTTGTTCTATAGTTCCACACCCACTTTTTGTCTCTCACAATGAATTTGTCATCCTAGAATTTTGTGTCACCTGAACAGGTGATTTTCATCCTTTATTTTCAAATGGGAAATACTATTTAAGAATTATGCACTCCTACCCTTCCTGTGTTGTTTCTACTTCAGTATCTTTTGCCACCATGGTCCCTCTTTTTTGCCACTGGGCTCTGGTGATCACATGGATCACACTACTACAAGCCTCCATTGACTCCCACAGGAGCTGGGCGGGGCCCACAATTTGCTATTGTAATTTGATGCCCAATCTTACAGGTTGCTGAGCAACCTCAGTTTCCAGTGATGTTAATAGAGATTGAGGGCGTTTAGCACTTTGTGGAGGTACTTGGTACTTTGCAGGATCAGGACTCCAGTGATAAAAACAAACTGTGGGCCCAAGTCAGCTCCTGTGGAAATGTATGAAAAAACTCTCATTGATTTCAGTGGGAGCAGAGTCAAGTCCTGTGGTCCCAATTCTGCCTTCATATAAGTCTAAGGGAAATTTCTGTGCATTGCACCCATTAAAAGGAAGGGAGAGCTGGGTCCTGTATTGCAAATGCTATCTGCAGCTCCATCTCGAACACAGTGAAGTTATGGAAAGCAAATACAGGCCACAATCCTACAGAAGGCTGCAAGTGGGCTGCCCCCTGAATTCATGCATAGCAGCATTGAAGTTAATTGGTCTTCCTGGGCATACAGGGTTCCATATGCATGGCGCACCTGGCAGGATCAGGGCCAGTTACAGGTTTTTTCCACCAGAGAACTTCCCACCCTGCTCCTGTTAAGCCTAAAAGTCAGAAATTACAATATGCTGACTCTCAATAGTTCCAAGCACTGGAACTCTCAGCAGCAAATTCATGACAATTTTTTTCCTGTTAAAAAGTTGTGCTAAATAGATATTCTTTTGAAAGAATCCTGATTTATGGCCAAAACAAAGCCCACAAGCAATCATAATAGGAGGGCTTCTTCCTCCAGGTTACCACTGAGGTCTCCTAGGTCTTGCTCTACACCTGATGAATGCAGATGCTTGTTCTTGAGCTAAATTGGTTCAGCTCTGGGAATGGATTGTAGCCATGATATAGATACCGTGATATAGTGTCTGTGTGTGTAGATGTATACATTTATATCTGTATATCCAGTTCATGGGAATTTTTTTTAATGAGGCTTTAAGTGTTGTATTATGCATAGGGGTTTTGTTTTTTGTTTTTAATGGAATTCATCACCATAGAATCTAGAGAACTTATAACAGCTGGTCAAAAATGCCAGTTTTTCACAGGAAATTTAAAACTAAAACTTGTTTTAATTGAAATTTCCCATAATGTTTTGGGTTTTGCATGAAAAACTGAAAGCAGAATGTTTTTGGTTTGCAAAACTATTTTTGGTAAAGAATTATGGGTTTCAGGACAACTGAATTTCGCTGACACCCAATCATTTTTGCAGAAAACATTTCATTTTTGGTCCAAATAGCAGAAAATAGCAGAAAATTTTCCATGAATATTTTTACTTTCAATAGAAAGATTTTCAAAAAATTTTTTGACCAGTTCTACCTCAAGTGTTAAATGAAGCCTTGCAACCCTCCTGCTACTATAGATGGGGAAATGGAGGCACAGAGAAGTTAGTGCCTTGATTTGCAGAGGTGCTAAGCTCCAGCAGCTCCCATTGACTTCAGAAAAGTACAAGTGCCCAAGGTCACACAAGAAGTTTGTGGTAGATTTGGGAATAGAGTATTAATTACTTAGGTGGGTGCCAGCGTCAGAAAGCATCCCTATCCTAGAGAGCTATCTTCTTTAGTACTTGTCTGTACAGTGCCTAAAAATAACTAGCTTCTATAGTCTGGCTCATCCAGAGATCTCAAATCACCTTACAAAGGAGGAAAGTATCATTATCCCTGTTTTGTAACTGGGGAAACTGAGGCAGGGAGCGGCCACGTGATTTTCCCAGGCCATAAGGCCAGTGATAGGTTCGGAATGGAACCTTGATTTCCTAATTCCAGTTCAGAGTTCTACCACACTCCCCACCCCATCTACCATTGTACCCAGCACAATGGGACTCCCAATCAAGAATCATGGACCTTAAATATTAACCTAATACAAGTAGTAATGCTAGATTGAATCCATGCTGGTTGTTTCCTTTCCATTTCCTCAAGCCACAAGACCATCCTTGCTCTCTTCTAGGTCTGAAAAATTGCCAAATTGAAATTAACTGTTCATTGACATGTTATTGAATTGCAACCCGGAAGTCAGGCATGTGGCTACCATTAAAGTGTGGCATGTGGCTACCATTAAAGTGTGCTGCAATAGCTGCAAAAGCACTATAGAAAAACAACATGAATTAGTCATGATCTTATCAAAAATATTTTATTTATGAAAGTAACAATTATACTATACCACCTATACTGGAAGTACATTGAATAATTGCTAGAATAAATACAGGCAATTAATTCAATATCTTATAGAATGAGAGGATTTATTTGACATTTGAATGTTACTCAAGCTTTAACTTACAACATAAATAGTTAAAAGGCAAACTCAAGTTTTTTTAAAATGTTTTTTTTTGCTTGTTTTTAATACTGCTTGTTCTATTTTGTAACCCACAAAGATCAACTCTTCAATCATGAACATAGTATAACATTCAAGCAACCATGTACCTTAACATAATCAGACAAGAAGGTAGTGTGTGTCCCATTCATTCTACAGCAGAATATATTCACGTCTGCATATAAAGGAAGGTGAGCATGCTTCTAGGTTGTTAAAAATATCATATGCTGGTTTCTGCTTTGCGACAGTCCTTTTTATGCCAGAATCCAAAAGGGCATATATTTGTATGCAGCCAATGTTCTATCATTCTTTATATAGGTTTCAGAGTAGCAGCCGTGTTAGTCTGTATCCACAAGGAGAAAAGGCGTACTTGTGGCCTTTTAGAGACTTAGAGACTAAAAAATTTATTTGAGCATAAGCTTTCGTATTTTAAGGCTCAATGCTGCATTCCTTTGGCTAACATCCTGGTTAAGGACTGCAGAATTTAGTCCTAAAAGTGACTTTCCAAAGCTTTCAAACCCAGTGTCCTAAATTATATTTAGGCCAGGGAAGTAGTAGATTCTCCATCTCTTGAAACGAAGACTGGATGTCTTTCTGGAAGATATGCTTTAGTCAGACACAAGTCATGGGGCTCTGTACAGGGGTAACAGTGAAATTGTATGGATTGTGTTATACGGGAGGTCAGACTAGATGATCTGATGGTTTCTTCTGGTCTTAAAAAAAAAAAAGATATATGGATGTCAGTTTAGAAGCCTTATTTAGGCACCCAGGGTTTGAAAATTGTGGCCATTTTTGTCTTCAATGCGTTGACTTTTTATCCTAAGAAAATGTGCACTCTCTGCCTGGTCCTGAGCAATGCTGAGCATCGCAACGTTCATGAAAGTCAAAGCGTTGTGGGTGCTCAACATGTCCTAGGATCAGAACCTGTAGGCCCAAATCCTTCTCCCATCAAAACCAAAGGGAGTTTTGCCATTAACTTCAATGGCATCAAGAACAGGCCATTGTATACCCATGGCCATATGCCAAGACTGTAGTGTTCTCTTTAGAGAATCAGGGTTCCCTCTTACAATGTCCTCCAATAAAATTGCACATTTGTACCCCTTTGGCCTTTTCGTGCCTACAAATATGTTTCTATTCAAAACCTGACAACAATGTTGGCCTTTTTCGATACAATTAAATCAAAAGTTCAAGAAAACATTTAAATACTTTTCACAGAAATAACCATTCAGCAATTTAAAAAATGTAGAGAGACATTTTATTATTTTTGTTGTGAACAATATCAAAATCAACACGTTTTCACATTGTGGGCAGCTTTTTGTGGGGAGAGAGAGTGAATTCTTTCAAAACGTATTTAGAAGGATAGATAGAGAGCAAAATGTCGGGGAGGTGTTCTTTTGGCAGATAAGTAAAATATAAAATATGGAAATTTTTCAAAAAGTTGGTGTAAAAATACACACACACAAATAAGACAATAATATAAAAATACAGCTCAGCCAATGGCCTCTTAAAATTTACCTTTGGCATTACATTTGTCAGCCTAACACAAAAAGACCCTATAAAACAAAACTATTTAAAAAAGTTCATAAATTAGGTTGCAAGATCCTTTGCTTGATTCACCAAACTCCTTTCCTTCCTGTCCACCCACATAAGCATGACTAGTGAGGTATATAGAACGTAACACTGTCAGGCATATGCACAATAAAAAAAAGTGCATAAACAAAGAAGTCCTCCCATTTTCCTGTGAACAGGTTGAATCTGTGTGGTTTTTTTCCCCCTTCAGAAAAAACAATGGTGTGTTTTTACTTTGGCAGGATGAACCCATAGAAACATGAACGTTTAAGTCCCAGCAGCAGTGATCCATTTCTCATGGTGACATTAATTCGATGCCACAAATACTATCAAGTTGTTGGGTTGCTTTAAAATTTTCTGTGTAACGTTCTGCAGAAACATCATACATCAAGCACCATGTCATACTGTTGCCCTTTCTTCCGCCTGCCACATTTGGTGATAAGAACCAAATACAAAGTCAAAAGCATAACCCAGTAGCATGCATAGAGTACTGTACCAATGATGAGAACAGTCTGTTTTGAATCGGAAAATGACTTTTTTGATTCCTTGCATATAGTGAAAATCACACCGCCTAGGAGGATTGTAAACCAAACAGATACTGGAATAAGTCCTATGAAATTGACGACAATGGTTTTTCTTCCTGATGTGCCCCACCCTGCTTTGTTTATTGTGGCTATTGCGAACATCTTCGCTGGAAGTAAACTTGACATGTACAACACTGAGTAGAGTGACATGAACACCATGACAATGTTCCCCCTAAGGCAGCTGGCAAAGGAAGACTTTACAAGGCCTACTAACTGAACTGTCAACAAGAAAAGGAGGATGTTCCAGATTTTCCCCCGGTAGAAAAGCTGAATGACTGTGGCAATGAGGAAGAAAGGAAAGAATCCAGTGATTACAGCTTCGTAAGTCATCCACAAATGATGCCTGTGGAACCACATTGCATTATACAGCCACTCTCTAAAGTATGATTTACTCCAACGGGTCTGCTGGTTCAGCCACCTTAGGTATTCTATAGGTGTTTCAGTAAGGCACTTTGATCTAGCTGTGTACTTTGTGGCATAACCCAGACTCAGCACTCGGTTAGTCAGATGCCTGTCATCTCCAAAACTACACTGGGAGCCCATAAATTCTTGATTGTACCAATCTTCCACAAATTCATGCAGTAAGGAGTTCCTGTACATTCCCAGAGGTCCACTGATGCACTGTACACAGCCAAAATAGGACTGGCAGGCTCGTTCTATGTTAAATGCCATCCAGTATCTCACGCTGCTAAGAAAGGAGATCCAGGAATCATACTTGTTCAAAATCTGCAAGTAAAAGGAAATTTAAAAAATTAGCTCTTAAAAAATGGAAATATTTCTGGATCAGAAACTAACACTCATGAAGTGAAGGGCACTAACCAAAATATGGGACAATGAATTGTGGGAAGAGCTGTCCACCTTGACAATTCAGGATAAACATCAAGAGTTACCATTAAAACGTCAGCACTTTAAACCAAGGGTTAGACTATCAATTCCTACCAAGCTGAATTGGCTCTTGCAGAAGCCATGCTTCCTCACTGACAGTGACTGTTCAGAGTCCCAGACATGTCTATTCAGAAGGGCATTGCTAGGGAGGTCAAAATAAACATTAAATAGGATCCTGTCCCACCAAAACTTCTCTCCCTTCTGTCCAAAAACAACATAAACCTTCCCCTCACTCCCACAAAGAATCACCCTCCCGACTCATTGATCTTCCTTTCCAGCCCCATGTACTGACTCTTCCTCTGTGCCACTCTGCCCATTCCCACTTAACAGACCCCAAAAGACTCCTGAGGACACACCCCCTGTTGTGCTCCGTTTCTGCTGTGTGCCACAGAGCAGAAGCGCTGCTTAGGGACCATTCACCTCCCTCTCTGAGCTCACACTGTCTCCCACCTCCTTAACTCTCACACTCACAGGTAAGTGTAATGCCTGATTTGTTCTGAGCAGGGTGCAGCAGCAGGGAAGGTGGGCAGCAAGCTCAGACAGGGACTCAGGCCCAGGTATTTAGGTGCCTAACTCCCAGACCCTGGGCCTCAGCTATTAGCTGTCTGGCCATCTGACCACATAGCTAGCAGGCTGCAAGAGTAAAGATATTTCTCCTTCATCCCATGTTAAAAGTCTACTGGGTGGAGAGGGAAACTAGAAGTTTTTTTTATAAAAACCGAAGACCAGTGAAACTGTTATTATGCATTTTTTTAAATAAATCCCATCAGAAGCAATTGTTTTGAAAGAAATAAACACCCCTCTGCTGCATTTTCAACCCAAACATTGCAGCACTGAAAATGCACTAAAATGGGTGAACTTGAGTGGCTGGTGTTAAATTGATATGGATATAACAGGTATCACAGGATGATGATAATCAAGTGGACATGGTAATACCAGGGTGCAAAATATATAGGAATGATAGAGTAGGTTGTGCGGGTGGGGGAGTGGCACTATCTGTTAAAGAAAGCATAATCAAACATAGTAACAATGTTAAATTAATCAAACTGTACCATAGAATCTCTATGCATAGGAATTCCATGCTTGAATAATAAGAATATAGCAACAGGAATTTATACTACTGACTACCTGACTCGGATGGTGATGGTGACTGTGAAATGCTAACGGAGTTTAGAGATGTTACAAAAACAGAAAACTTGATAATAATGGGGGATTTCAACTATCTCCATATTGACTGGGGAACATGGCACCTCAGGATGAGATGCAAAGATAAAATTTCTAGATACCATTAATGACTGCTTCTTGGAGAAGCTAGTCAAGGAACACACAAGGTGAAGGCAGTTCTTGATTTAGTCCTAAATGACACACAGGATCTAATCCAAGAGATGAATATAGCTGAACTGCTTGGTAATAGTGACCATAACATAATTAAATTTAACATTTTTCTAGGGAGGAAAAGACCAAAGAAACCCACTACAGTAGTATTTAAGTTCAAAAAATGCAACTATACAAAAATAAGGCGGCTAGTAAACGAAAATTAAAAGGAACAGTCACAAGAGTGAAATGCCTGCAAGCTGCATAGAAACTATTTAAAAATATAAAAGACACTCGTGTATGTATACCCCAAATAAAAAAATACAGTAAGAGGACCAAAAAATGTCACAATGACTAAACACCAGTGTAAAAGTGGCAGATAGAGGCATGCTTTAGAAATTGGAAGTCAAATCCTGTTGAGGAGAATAGAAAGAAACAAAAACTCTGGTAAATCAAGTGTAAAAGTATAATCAGACTGTCCAAAAAAAGAATTTGAAGAGCAACTAGTAGAAGAAACAAAAACTAACATCAATTTTCTTTTAAGTACATTAGCGGCAGGAAGTCTGCCAAGCCATCAGTGGAACCACTGGATGACTGAAGTGCTAAAGGAGCACTCAAGGAAGACAAGACTGTTGGGGAGAAGCTAAATGAATTCTTTGCATCAGTCTTCACGGCAGAGGATGTGAGGGAAGATTTGCCACATCTGAGCCATTCTTTTTAGGTGAGTGATCTGATGAACTGTCCCGGACTGAGATGTCAATAGAGGAGGTTTTGGAACAAATTGATAAATTAAAACGTCACCAGGACCAGAGGGTAAGAGTTTTGAAGGAACTCAAATACGAAACTACTAACTGTGGGATGTAACATATTGCTTAAAACAACCTCTGTTTCAGATGCCTGGAGGATAGCTAATGTAACATCATTTTTTTAAAACAGGCTCCAGAGGGAATCCTGGCAATTGCAAGCCAGTAAGACTAACTTCAGTCCAAGGCAAATTGATTGAAACTATAGAAAAGAACAGAATGATGATATGTCGGGCAAGAGTCAACATGGCTTTTGTAAAGGGAAATCACGGCTCACCAATCTATTGCAATTCTTTGAGGGGTCAACAAACATGTGGACAAAGTTGATCCAATGGATATAGCGTACTTGATCTTTCAGAAAGTGTTTGACAAAGTCCCTCACAAAAGGCTCTTAAGCAAAGTAGGTAGTTATGGTAAAAGATGGAAGGTCCTTCTCTTGGATCAGTAACTGGTTAAAAGATAAGAAACAAAGGGCAGAAATAAATGGTTAGTCTTCTAGTAGAGAGGGGTAAAAAGTGGGGTTTCACCCAAGGATCTATACTTGAATGAGCGCTGTTCAATATACTCATAAATGATTTGGGAAAAGAGGTAAAAAGTGAGGTTGCAAAGTTTACAGACAATATAGAATTATTCAAGATCGTTAAGTCCAAAGCTAAGTGAAGAATTAAAAAGGGATGTCACAAAACTGTGTGCCTGGGCAACAAAATAGCAGATAAAATTCAATGTTGATAAATGCAAAGTAATGCACATTGGAAAACAATCCTAACTATGCATACAAAATGATGGGGTCTAAATTAGCTGTTGCCACTCAAGAAAGAGATCATGGAGTCATCATGGATAGTTCTCTGAAAACAGCTGCTCAATGTGCAGTAGCAGTCAAGAAAGCGAACAGAATGCTGGGAATCATTAGGAAAGGGATAGATAATAAGACAGAAAATATCAAAGTGCCACTACATAAATCCATGATACTTCCACACCTTGAATACTGTGTGCAGTTCTGTTCACCTCATCTCAAAAAAGATAAATTAGAATTGGAAAAAGTACAGAGAACGGCAACAAAAATGATTAGGGGTGTGGAACAGCTTCCATGTTAGTGAGATTAGAAAGCTTGGGACTGTTCAGTTTAGAAAAGAGATGGCTAAGAGGGGATATGATAGAGGTCTATAAAATCATGAATGGTGTGGAGAAAGTGAAAAGGGAAGTGTTATTTACTCCTCATAACACAAGAACGAGGGGTCACCCAATGAAATTAATAGGCAGCAGGGTTAAAACAAACATGAGGAAGTACTTCTTCACACAACACACAGAATCGGTGGAACTCATTGCCAGGGGATGATGTGAAGGTCAAAAGCATAACAGGGTTCAAAAAAGAATTAAATAAGTTCCTGGAGTGTAGTTCTGTCAATGGCTATAGTCCACATGATCAGAGAAGCAACCCCACGCTCTGGGTGTCCCTAAACTTCTGACTGCCAGAAGCTGGGACTGGATGGCAGGGGATGGATCACTGGATATATTGCCCTCTTTTGTTCACTTCCTCTGTAGCATCTGGCACTGGCCGCTATTGGAAGACAAGATACTAGGCTAGCTGGACCATTTTTCTGAGCCAGTATGGCTATTCTTATATTCTAATGAAAATATCAGAGAATGTGACTACAAACAAAAGTGGAACTGACTTCAGTGATTTTCATTGTCCTAGCTCAGAGAAATACAAAAGTAAAACAGCATACAGAGTGACTAGTTTATGAGATTTCAAAAATACTTTCAGTTTTAATAATCAAAGCTGGAAATAGTAAAATAATTAACAGAGAGGAAGGGTGGTCTATTGGCTAGGGTGCTAATGTAACAGTCAGGAGATCCAGGTTCAGTTCCCTATTTTACCACAGACTTCCTGTGTAACTTTGGGCAAATCACTTAGGCCCAGATCCTCAAAAGCACTTAACTCCCATTGAAATCAGGTAGGTACCTAAATATCTATGAGGATCTGGGCCTACCTCACAGGGGTGTTGTGAGGCTAAATATATTATAAAGATTACAAGGTCCTTAGATACTATGGTAGTGATGAGTACCACCAGAGATAGAAAATCTCTTAAAATAAACAGGACTCTAAAATATTGCTACAAAATTCCCAATTCCTTGTGTTAATTCAAGTCTGGGGATAATTTTGTTTTAGAAATATTTGCTATTAATGCTGCTCAGTTAATCTGAAGTTCACCATATCCACCTGCACATCACCCCCAACTCCGCCAACCATTGGATCTTCCTCTAAAACCTTTACCATCTCCACCGACGAGGCCGGATCAAGCATTGTATCTGAATCACAAACCTATAAGTAACACAAAGAAAAAAAGAAAAAATGGAGTTAGGGAATGCACTAGAGAAGAAAATTAAAAATAAGAGGGAATATAGTGTTTCAGTGTACATATTAATAAAATCTCTGGAATTTGTATTGTTACTTCTGCTGAGGGCATTTGATATCAGACAACTAGATTTATCATTGAATGAAACAGAGCATTTGTCTGTGGTATAGTCACAAAGAATCTTCTATTTTCCATATTATCTGTATTTGTTTATTGGCACATTGGATCCGCTAATCTGAACAAGAGAGATATTATTTGAGAGAAGGCACTAAGACCCATATGAATCAAAACAAAACTTTTATGGATGGTCTGCAGTTTCCTGGCTGAGCTTTGGCACAGGGAAACCGGATGTGTTTGCACCCTGTTCAAATGTTTCCTATTCTCATAAGGGAGATCAATGAGGAGTTAACCCACAGATGCTTATGTAGATTAGCTAGGAGTCTAAGAAGAACCCCAATAGCACTTTCACTAAGAAAAGGGTTTAGCAATTCATGTGAAAGTACGTATTGTGGATTTCAGGACAAATTCACTTTTCAGTTTAGTTGCATGGAACGTTACAAATAATACAAAGATTTGACATTTGATATGAAAACTATTTGGTATTTTCTTCAGTAGTTTTATAAAAAAAAAAAAAAAAGGAAAGGCTAAAAGCAGCAGGTCACCAATACATAGAGATATTGATACAGAAATGGATGACACACTCAGGATGGCCCACTTTTTTTTGGCACCCAACTTAAAGACACCTAAAAGGGGCCTAATTTTCAGAGGGTGGATGCTCAGTGCTGTCTTTAAGCAGGGGATTGGGCAAGATGACCTCCTGAAGTCTCTTCCAACCCTAATATTCTATGATTCTATGTCTGAAAATCAGACCTGTTTAAAGTGTCTTAAGTTGGTCACCCTAAAAATGAGGCACCCAGAATGACTAGCCACTTTTGAAAATCTTGCCTTCATTTGCAAAACAGCCATGCTTTCACTGTGTTGTGGGATACAACTGGTGTTACCAGACCCACTGAGACAGTTGTATTTGTAGTGTAGATGTGACTTTAGTTGACTTCATCATTCTTTAACATGACTCGGTGGTTGGCGTACTCTAGCGTTGAAGTTTCTAAGACGCTCATCAGACTTCTTGAGTCAATGTCATGAGTCAGTCATGTGCCCCCTATGAACAGGTGCTAAATAGACCTAGCAAGTGCTGGCAGCATCTCTGCGGGGAGGCACTTCCTTTTTCCCATTTTTCATAGATTCATAGATTCCAAGGCCAAAAGGAACTGCTGTGATAACCTAATGCAATCTCCTGTATAACACAGGCCATAGAACTTCCCCAAAAGAATTCCTAAAGCAGATTTTCTAGTAAAACATCCAGTCTTGATTTAAAAATTGTCAGTGATGGAGAATCCATCTCAACCCTTGGGAAATTGTTCCAGTGGTTAATTACTCTCACTGTTAAAAATGTTCACATTCTTTCCAGTCTGAATTGTCTAGCTTCAACTTCCAGCCATTGGATCATGTTATATCTTTGTCTGCTAGACTGAAGAGCCCATTATTAAATATTTGTTTCCCATGTAGATACTTATAGTTATTAATACTTTTGGCCATTGTTTCTTTAGCAGAAACACTTCACTACAGTTTTCCTGGACAGATGATATGAAAGATCCTGAACCAGCAAAATAGGAGATATGACAGGCCTGATTCTCCACTGTGCTTCTTGTGCAGCCATTTACATCCATGCAAAATGCTTTCAAATTAGAATAGCACTTTGCACCCTGATTGGACTACACAAGATTTGAGACCATGGAGATCAGGCTCATCACGTTTAGGGAACAAACCAGTTTAATTTTTCTGAGGTGGGTTGGGGAAAGGTGGTTATTTACATTTTTATTTATTTATTCTCTGCTCTTTCCATCTGTTCATGTACCTATAAAATCCTGCTAAGAAACTCTTTCCTGTACCCCTCCACCTTCTCTGGCCTTTGAAGACCCTATGGTGTTGATCCAGCTACTCTGGTAGCTCCTTTGCAAGGCCTCAGATGGCATGATGTTCAAATCTTGCACACTTCGTCATGCAATGCATTCTGGATTAGCCCGAGAGTGTAAGCAACTAGAACACTGACCCTTCCAGAGCCCGGCAGAGAGGCTCCATAACTGGTTGACCATCAAAAGAGGATTTTTAAAGGTGAAACCCAGGGCAACCGACTTTCAGGTCCACAGGGAGGAAGGGGAGAGCCTCTAAAAAGCCTGAATTGCTTGAACAATCATCACAACTTCTCAGGGCTTAGTCAAAACCAAACCCTGAACCTTGTAAGGTTTATCCATTGCTAGTGGTGTTCAGTGTCAAAAAATGGCCTGATCCTGCAAACCTTACTCACCGGAGTAGTTTTTATTCATTGAAGGCAATAGAACCATTTCCAGGAGTGAGGAGTACTTCTGTGCATGTGGATCACAGAATCAGGACCAAAACATAGGAAAACTTGTACAGAATCCAGGACAGCTTGAGACCAATCTGTCTTTGCAGCTTTGTAAATGGGGATAGGACTCTGCCTAATTCATTTTAAAGTGAACAGTGTGATTAAGGCTTTAAAGGCCAAGTTGTGGTGAGTGAGGTAATGCAGCTGTAAAAGATGAAGCAAATGCTACTTCTGGCATTAGCTAAAGAATTTCTCATCTGTGTTTGTAAGAACTCCATTCCTTCTCTCTCCCCTTTTATTGAATAGTCCTAGCTGGCTTTGAAGGCTTAAAAATGTCTCCTTTTTACAGACTCTGTCAATGCTTTGAGATATTCCTGAGAATATTTCCTAATACAGGGGTCGACAATCTTCGGCATGCGGCCCATCAGGGTAATCCGCTAGTGGGCAATGAGACATTTTGTTTACATTGACCGTCCGCAGGCACAGCCCCCCGACAGCTCCCAGTGGCTGCAGTTCACCGTTCCTGGCCAATGGGAGCTGCGGGAAGCGGCGCGGGCCGCAAGGACATGCTGGTTGCTGCTTCCCACAGCTCCCATTGGCCGAACTGCAGCCACTGGGAGCTGCGGGGAAGCCGTGCCTGCGGACGGTCAATGTAAACAAAATGTCTCATGGCCCACCAGCGGATTACCCTGATGGGTCGTGTGCCGAAGGTTACCGACCCCTGCCCTAATAGGTTATTGCATGTTTGTATCCAGGGCATCTCCCAGAATGAAAAATTACCTCTGATCTCAATTTACATTGGCAAAGCAGTGATCTTCCAAAGTAGATAATTTTTTTTAAAATGTAACGATTTTGATAAGGGAGTAGTAGTGTTAAATATCAGGAAATGCATCAGACTTCTCAAATAATAGTGCACAGATTTAGCATACTCACAGAAAGTCTAACCGTTTTAAAAGGTTACAAAATATGCTTTCAACGGTCATGCTGTTTTCAAATAGACTGAAAGGAGCACTGTGTTCATAAGGGACTAGGATGGGCTAAAGCATGCTGCATGAAATATACAAAAGCTGCTTTATGTCAAGGTATGTTTGAATTGGCATTGGCCTAGTGCTTTAATACCTACCTGTACATAATCCACACTTCTCCCCAGCGCTTTGAATGCTGTGTACATTACTTCTCTTTTTCCACCCCATTTCTGCATGATGCAAATACTTTTGTTGGATAGGACTAGTTGAGTTACGTGCTGCATACTCTCTTTATGTGACTCTTCTGTCTCACCTGGACCCTTCTCGTGAAAGTTATTCCTCCATATATAAGTGACAGATTTGTCCCTGCCCATGATTTCACTAAAAATGTCCATCATGTAAATGTCATCTTCTGAGTTCCCATCAATGACCATGATAACTTTAATTCCAGGGTAGGTCAATCTTTTCACTGAAAGTAAACATTTTCTTAAGTAGTCAGGATCCTCTTGATAGGCAGCAATACAAAGGGCAACTGTTTTGTTCAACTTTATTGGAGTCTCAAGTGATCTTTTCATTTTCCGGTGTTCTAAATAGGCAAATAGGCTTTGGATGATGAGATGTGATGCCAAAATAGCACCATAGAGTCCAAAAGAGAAATAGTAATTATCTGTTTGGATAAACTGGTAGCCAACAATGTAAGCAGCTGTGATTCCGAGCAGGAGGGAAACCCCAAAGAGCGTGGTTCCAAGTATTCTCAGGATACATATAAATCTCTCACAATGCATCTGCAACAAAACCAGAAAAATAATTAATGTGATTGCTGTTTCCTGCTACAGAGTGTAATCTGGGTGGTCTAATGGCTAAAACACAAGATGGAGAATCAGGAGATACAGGATCTGTTTCTGCATCATCTTGGCCAAGTTGTATCATCTCTGTGTTGCACTATTCCCAACTTGCAAAATTGGATGCCAATACTTCACAAATTTGTGAACATGTATAAGGTCCTCTAAGATCCTCCGACAAAAGGTGCTATCTATATAAGAATCTGATCCTAGAAACCTGGGCTTGCTGGATGAGACCTTAAGTATAATAGTATTGAAGAGACTTTTAAAAAATAGATGTCTGGCTAGTAATGTATGTGAATATATATATTTTATATATATAGGTGAACTCCCAGCTCTGTTGAAGTCATGGGAATTTTTGCCGTCGACTTCAATGGGATCAAGATTTTACCCTTTGAAGTCAATGGCAAAATACTCATCAGCTGCAATATAGCTGGGATTTTACCCAGTCTTTGCAATTCTGCAAAACTTCAGTTGATTCTGACAACTTTCTACATTTTTAGCTTAGCTGTCCCTTGTATCCCCTTTACTGAACTCCAAGGTATGCAAGATCTAACAAGTATGTAAGGTGCTAAGATATACAGCCTGGTGATAAATGGTATGTAAAAACGTATGCAGGCAGGTAGGCAGATTAGCAGTATGGTATATTCCTGGCTTTCTTTCAATCACAGTCAAACCAACCATTTTATGCAACAGATTTCTTAAAACTAACATAAAACATGTAACATGTCTTCAAAGTCCTGATTCTCATTCTTAACTTTAACTGCATGCTTTGAATTTCATTTGATCTAAAGACATACGTGAGTGCTTTGCTGAATCAGGGCCTCTCTTTGTATTTTGGGCTCTTTCCTTTTCCATTATTCACATTTTCCCTACTGTTATCAACTGGCATGCATGTTGATAATATTCATCACACCATCTGTTGGCCACAGTTGAATTTGGAACACCACCCTTTTACATCATATATGCCTGCAGACCATCCCCTGAAATACAGGGGGAAATTGCTACTAAACTGTAGCAATGCAGCTGTACTCAGCTGTTTACATTTCAGTCTGCAAAGTTACAGCCACGGGGAAAAAAATCTTTCAACAAAAAATAAACCACAGAATTTTAGGCTGAGAAAAAATGCACTTCTTCCTTTTTGCTATTTTAAAGTGATATATTTCAATATGGGAGGAAGGTTCTGAAATTTACGTTTGGAGACAATAGTAAAGTAAGTATCATAACCTGGACTCTATAACTAAAACTTGCTTGAATACCTAAAGCCGAATTTTGGCAGGTGCCATAGGTACACATCAGCAAATTTATGGCCAGCAGTAAGTCTGTTGACTGTAAATTGACAGTCCCTATTCTGACCTGTCTGAAATGTTGCAGAGAAGATCACTCCAAAAGCTTTCCATGACAGTAGTCTTAGGGTGTGTCTTCACTACCCGCCGGATCGGTGGGCAGCAATCAATCCAGCAGGGGTCGATTTATCGCGTCTAGTTTAGATGCGATAAATCGACCTCTCCTCCCAGCCCCCCAAGCGATCTCCCGTTGACTCCTGGTGTGACTCCTGTACTCTAGCTCGGTGAGAGGCATAGGCAGTGTCGACGGGGGAGTGGCAGCAGTCGACTCACCACGGTGGAGACACCACAGTAAGTCGATCTAAGTACGTTGACTTCAACTACATTATTCATGTAGCTGAAGTTGCGTAACTTAGATCGATTTCCCCCCCACCCCACCCAGTGTAGATTAGGCCTTAGAGAAGCATTACAGAACATGACCATGAATGCCAAATGATAGGTGCATTAGAAATAAATGAATAAAATAAGTTAAATAATCTCATCTAGATTAGATGATCCTAAAGATCAGAATATGTGGTCCATGTGTTTATTCATCTTTCATGTAAACTGGTTCCCTGACAGCTGAACTCAAAAGGTTTTATCCGTCTTACACCTGGGCTGAATTTGTCTCAGTAATGACTCTTTTATAGCATGTTTACTCATTTTCCATCCATCTGTTCTCTGGCCCAACCCAGAATATTCCTGTTAGGGAGCAGGGGCCAATTCTGAAGCACTTAGAGGAGAGGAAAATGATCAGGAACAGTCAGCATGGATTCACCAAGGGCAAGTCATGCCTGACTAATCTAATTGCCTTTTATGATGAGATAACTGGCTCTGTGGATGAGGGGAAAGCAGTGGACGTGTTATTCCTTGACTTTAGCAAAGCTTTTGATACAGTCTCCCATAGTATTCTTGCCAGCAAGTTAAAGAAGTATGGACTGGATGAATGGACTATAAAGTGGATAGAAAGCTGGCTAGATCGTCGGGCTCCACAGGTAGTGATAAATGGCTCCATGTCTAGTTGGCAGACGGTATCAAGCAGAGTGCCCCAAGGGTCTGTCCTGGGGCCAGTTTTGTTCAATGTCTTCATTAATGATCTGGAGGATGGTGTGGATTGCACCCTCAGCAAGTTTGCATGTGACACTAAACTGGGAGGAGTGGTAGATACACTGGAGGGTAGGGATAGGATACAGAGGGACCTAACAAACTAGAGGATTGGGCCAAAAGAAATCTGATGAGGTTCAACAAGGACAAGTGCAGACTCCTGTACTTAGGATGGAAGAATCCCATGCACCACTACAGACTAGGGACCGAATGGCTAGGCAGCGGTCCTGCAGAAAAGGACCTAGGGGTTACAGTGGACAAGAAGCTGGATATGAGGCAACAGTGTGCCCTTGTTGCCAAGAAGGCCAATAGCATTTTGGGATGTATATGTAGGGGCACTGCCAGCAGATCAAGGAACGTGATCATTCCCCTCTATTCGACATTGGTGAAGCTTCATCTGGAGTACTGTATCCAGTTTTTGGCCCCACACTACAAGAAGGATGTGGAAAAATTGGAAAGCGTCCAGCGGAGGGAAACAAATATGATTAGGGGACTGGAACACATGACTTATGAGGAGAGGCTGAGGGAACTGGGATTGTTTAGTCTGCAGAAGAGAAGAATGAGGGGGATTTTATAGCTGCTTTCAACTAACTGAAAGGGGGTTCCAAAGAGGAGGATCTAGACTGTTCTCAGTGGTAGCAGATGACAGAACAAGGAGTAATGGTCTCAAGTTGCAGTGGGGGAGTTTAGGTTAGGTATTAGGAAAAACTTTTTCACTAGGAGGGTGGTGAAGCACTGGAATGTGTTACCTAAGGAGGTGGTGGAATCTCCTTCCTTTGAGGTTTTTAAGGTCAGGCTTGACAAAGCCCTGGCTGGGATGATTTAGTTGGGGATTGGTCCTGCTTTGAGCAGGAGGATGGACTAGATGACCTCCTGAGGTCCCTCCAACCCTGATATTCTATGAGTCTGATACATTACAATAGAATTGAAGCAGTTATATGTAACTAACTTGCACCAGCAGGAGAGTGAATTTGTGTGGGGGGGGTGGAGGGTGAGAAAACCTGGATTTGTGCTGGAAATGGCCCACCTGTTGATCACTTTAGATAAGCTATTACCAGCAGGACAGTGGGGTGGGAGGAGGTATTGTTTCATGATTTCTGTGTGTATATAAAGTCTGCTGCAGTTTCCACGGTAAACATCTGATGAAGTGAGCTGTAGCTCACGAAAGCTCATGCTCAAATAAATTGGTTAGTCTCTAAGGTGCCACAAGTACTCCTTTTCTTTTAACTTGCTACAGTACTGGTCATGTTATCATATTAATTCTCTCTTCCTATGAAATATATCTGCACAAAAATGCTGAGTTCTGCTGTGTTTCCAGCATAACTTTCCCTCAAAATATTTTCACAAGATCAAGAAGTGGGTTTCTGGACCTGATAAAACAGCAATTTTTTTCCCATCGAAAACGATCTAAACTAAATATAATATATATATAATATATTATGCATATTATATAATAACTAACTAAATATAATCTGATCTTAATCCTGGCTACAAAACTAATGCATACTTTGACCTAAATTTGTGGCTTTAGTGAACTCTCTTTCCCCTTTTATACATATAAACTAGGGTTTGACTTTTAACTGACTGACTGTCTGGGAGAGTCTGGAAAAAGCTGTTCAAGGAACGTTCTCAAGCTTTAGCATGTGGACTGTTGATGTTTTGCCCAGTAGACCTGATCTTTATCGGTTTGAATATACACAAAGAGAGAGGAGCCAAAAAGCCTCCACCCTGCTTTAAACATTTTGCCAAGGATCTTACAGGAAATTCACATTTTTACATGTCTGGGGCCAAAAAGGAGTGCTGAGTCAAACAGCACCATTCAGAGTAGGCAATTGCTCTGTCAGAGACTTTTAAGGCCAATGGGAACTATTATGAACATAGTCTGGCCTTCTGCAGAACTCTTAGCCACATCCTTAATCACACTTTGAACATGATTTTACTGAATTTTACATTTGAGCACAACTCCAAAACTATCAGAGAAACCAAAGACCTAACTCAGGAATGTGTTATTCCAATTTTACACTGCTGTAACTCCTGAATCAGGCCCAAGGTGGCAAGCATATAGTGAAGGTTAAGTGCCAGGTTTAACTTTTCAGATCACCATTTTTTTTCAGTGACTTCTTTAATACCCCTTTCTAAATTATGGCCTTAGGCCTCAATCCTGCAGACAACCATTAACTTCAACAGGAGTGCTGCCTAAATAAGACTGTTCAAAGGTGTCCAGATTTGGCCCTTTGTTTTGATTAAACCAGAAATTCCAGCCCTGATCCAGCTCCTGTTGAAGTCACTTGGGGCTTTGCCATTGACTTCAAAGAGAACAAGATCAGATCTATAAATACATGTATAAATTACTACGCTCATTAAGGGCTTCATCCGGAACCTGTTGAAGTCAGAGAGAATCTTTGACTTAAGTGGGTTTTGGATCAGGCTCTCAGAGTGAAATCTTGTTGCCCATAGCATGGGATCATGGCCCAGATCCTCCAGGTATATAGGCAATGGAAGGTAGGAGCCTAAATATATTTGACAAACTGAGCCCAAGTGCCTAATCATGCACCATTAAAATCAAGGGGTATATCTACACAGCCTGCAGAGGCGAGCCTTCCAGCCCAGCTCAGCAGATTTGGGCTAGCAGGGTTTGCACTAATGCTCTAAAAATAGGCCGGTAGGCAGCACTTTGAAGTTGCAGCTTGGGCTTGGGGCTGGGGCTGTGAAGCCTAAGGAGTAGGCGGGCTTGTATTTAGTTGTGACTCTGAGTTCCTTTCCCAGACCTGAGGAAGAGCTCCATGTGGCAGGATAGTGGGCCTCACTCGCCAACAGAAGTTGGTCCAATACAAAATATTACCTCCCCGACCTTGTCACTCTAATATCATGGGCCCAACACGGCTACAACTACACTGCAAATATCAAGCATAATGTCTGTTTACGTTAGCATGATGGTGTAAGTGCATGAAACATAGTGTTTCTCACCACTGCTAAGATTAAATAGATCTTACTCTACACTAGCCTTACCTGGCAGTGTAACTGAAACCTGAAATTCTACAGGGCTTTTCATAAAAGCTTCTGGATAAGAATGTGTGAACAACTATAGAAAGTGGAACTGTGGCATCTAATTTATAATTACGGTCCAGGTTGTGCCATTTTTACTCATGTTGTATAGTATGTTAGGTTCTGAATCAGGAAAACACTTCAATATGTGTTTAAGTTCACCCATATATCCAGGAGAACACTTAACTCTCAATGAGAGTTAGGCATTTGCTTAAAGTTAAGGGTGTCCTTAAGTGCTTTCCTGGCTAGGGATACTTTCCTGAATCAGGGCCTTACTCACCAAGTTATCCCATGGAATCGGCGGGACTAGTGACATAAGGTACTGTTCCTCTTGAGTGAGGCTGGCGCAGTCTGGCCCTGAGAGTGTAAATCAGTTTCCATAGATGCAGAGGGGGTATTCCTCTCAGAGACCAATAGGAGCTGCACATGATCAGTGCATATGAAAAATGAAAAGGCCAGAAATGAGTAGGGCCCTACCACATTCATGGTCCACTTTGGTCAATTTCGCGGTCATAAGATTTTAGAAATCATACATTTCATGATTTCAGCTATTTAAATCTGAAATTTCACAGTGTTATAATTTTTCGGGCCCCTGACTATATGGGGGGTTGCCAGGTTATTTTAGGGGTGGTTGCGGTACTGCTACCCCTACTTCTGTGCTGCTGCTGGCAGCAGCGCTGCCTTCATACCTGGGCAGACAGAAAGCGGCAGCTGCTGGCCGGGGGCCCAGCTCCGAAGGCAGAGCCACTGCCAGCAGCAGCACAGAAGGAAGGATGTCATGGTATTGCCACCTTTACTTCTGTTCTGCTGCCTGCAGACTTGGGCCCTCAGTAAGGAGCCACCACTCTCCAGCTGCCCAGCTCTGAAGACAGAAGTAAGGGTGGCATGATATGGTATTGCCACTCTTACTTCTGAGGTGCTGCTGGCAGGGTGCCGCTTTCAGAGCGGGGTGCCTGGCTCACAGCTGTCACTCTCCAGCTGCCCAGCTCTGAAGGAGGTGCAGAAGTAAAGGTGGCAATACTGTGACCCCCTTAAAATAACTTTGCAACCGCCCTTCCTCCCCCCCCCCAACCAACTCCCTTTTGGGTCAGGCTCCTCAATTTGAGAAACGCTGGTGTCCCCTGTGAAATCTGAATAGTATGGATTAAAAACACACAAAAGACCAGATTTCATGGGGGGAGACCAGATTTCACAGTCTGTGACATGTTTTTCATGGCTGAGAATTTGGTAGGGCCCGAGAAATGAGAGTTCAATCTAATAAATAGATAAGAGAATAATAAATAGAATTGGGGAACAAAATATCACAAAAATAACACATATTGATATAAGAACACTTCAGCATTCACTACCATAGACCCCTTAAACATTTATGTAGCCGTTTTCTCAAGTAGTGAAAACCTTCAGGTGGTCCTCTCCATCTGCTAATATAGGATTTGGATCTGGTGACTATTAAAGGAGGTCAAATTAAAGTCAGACTTGTTTGCAACACATGGGATGTAGCTCACTACATCAGCTGTTGTAAGAGAAGTCCCTAATGTGCAATGCACACACAGCTTTTCAGAGGAAACCCTGAGCCACTTTTTTCCCCCAAAAGATTGAAAACAAGAAGGGTGAGATATAAGGTCACAAATACAAAGGAAACTATGTGGGGGGTTTTGTTAGTTTGTTTTTTAATAACTTCTTAGCCATTTCAAATTTTCTGGGATAAGCTTTAAAAAAGGAGGATTAACTTTACAGTATGATCATGATACTATTTGGGAACGTTTGTAATTGGGTTTTGAAATAGAATACTCATGGGGGTGGGGGGAGTTAGGATGCTTTGGAATTTAAAGTTTGGTCAAAATGTGGTTCTGAACATCAAATGAGATTACAAATACTGCAGGCCATAATATTTCATTGCTTTTTCTGATGAACACCACTGAAATCGTTAAACCTCTGTAGTACAAAATGGCCCTGATCTAGGGACATAGCTTAAAATTAAACACTCTTTATAAAGCGGAGTCATTTCCAGTTTTGCCCTAGTAAAAATGTATCCAAGTTGTATGATACTTTTTAACCTTTACAGTTATATTATACTGAATAATATTTCCTGGAAATGTAAGGGACACAACAGATTAACCACACAATTTAGTTTCCCATGTGTTCAAGAAGGATAGTGATACTGACCTTCCTAGTAAAGCACTAAAGTGCTTTGAGATCTACTGATGAATAGTTCTATATAAGAGCTAAGGATTTGATTTGTATCTCTTCTCAGTGTCATTCAGAATCCACCAGTTTTGTAATTTAATCTTTCTCTCTCTCTCTCCCCCTACCATATGTCAGTCCAAACCTTGCTCACCTTACCCACATGAGTAATTCAATTGATTTGAATGTAATTATTCAGATGAGTAAAGCAAGTCCTATAGTCCTTACTCAGGCTAATATTCTTGTTGATATCTATGAGATATGATCACAAAAGGTTTTAATGTCTCACACACATATCAATATATAAACAGATCTCCCACTGATGTCAGCAGGAATTGTATGTATACAGCCAAGGGAAGAATTTAGTTAGCCCTTTATAAGCCAAAACTTGATTTCCTTACCCATGTGACTAGTTGGTTTTGGCTTCAGTAAAACAACTAGGTCTGGCCAGTGTGTATGTGGGTGTGTCTAAGAGAGTATATACACAGATTGATATATGCTGTAATGTGTATATATACACAAACACTGTATATACACAGATAGTGTAAATGGTATCTGATTATTATGAATTGGCATCCAACTTAAAGAAATGTAGATGTATTTTGACAGCATAATAAATACTTCAACTTTGAAGTACAAATGATTCCATAAAATATGAATTATAAGCATAAAATAACTGTCTACATTCCCTCTTCCAGTTTACAGCTGGCAGAGGGGAAACAAAAGTTATGTTACATCTGTACATCTTTGTATCAACAGAGTTACCATAGCTGTTGTTTAGAGTTATTTGTCACTTCTAGATTTTACATACCATTTATCTTTTCAAAAGGGTCCACATAAGACTAAAGTTAAACCTGGTTTTAGGTTAAATAGAAAGAACAGGATAGCGTATCAGAATTAATGACAACAAACTGTGCCTGCCTTTAGAAGTTTTTGAATACTGGACCAAGAATCTTCTCTTTCTACTCACTACTCCTCCAAAAAACTACACAAATGTATTCTCTTATGAGCCTTAGCAAGGCCTCTGTTGTTTGTTAGTTTTGTCCCTGATGTAAACAATGGTGACAACTCATAGGGTTATGCAAAGGTAAGCCATGCTTGTACAAAAAAAAATCTATTTTATCAATCGTTTCCAGTTTACCTGTCATGCAGTTTAGGTAAGTATTTGGAGTTAAACACTTTAGCGGTTCTCAAATTGTTGGCAGGGACCCCAAAGTGGGTTGGGACCCAATTTTAATGGGGTCACCAGGGCTGGCTTTAGACTGGCTGGGGCTTGGGGCTGAAGCCTGAGCCCCACCGCCCAGGGTGACCAAGGGCTTCAAGGGAGGCCCCCTGCCTGGGGCTGAAGCACTTGGGCTTTGGCACTCCTGAGGCGGTGGAGCTCGGGCTCGCCCCTCCCGCCCCTCCCCTCGGCAGTGGGACTCAGGCGGGTTCAGGCTTCAGTCTGCCCTTCTGGGACCATGTAGGGGGTTGCAATGCAATGAAGTTTGAGAACCCCTGAACTAATTACATAGTAGTAATGCATGTTACCGAACTTAAATAAATTTGATTGGTGTTTATATCTTTGTGATCTTATAATTTATTTACTGCTTATTCATAGATCATAGGCCATACCCTACTGGACTGACTCATGTGAATGGTCCCATCACCTTTATTACAGGAATCATTTGGCCCTGTGTATATAACTATGGAGGAGGAGACAAAATAATTTGTTTCCTCCAATGCCGTAAATATGTATGGCCAAATTATCTGCTAGTGTACATGTGTGAAAAGAAAAGGAGTACTTGTGGCACCTTAGAGACTAACCAATTTATTTGAGCATGAGCTTTCGTGAGCTACAGCTCACTTCATCGGATGCATACCATGGAAACTGCAGCAGACTTTATATACACAGAGAGATCATGAAACAATACCTCCTCCCACCCCACTGTCCTGCTGGTAATAGCTTATCTAAAGTGATCATCAAGTTGGGCCATTTCCAGCACAAATCCAGGTTTTTTCACCCTCCACCCCCCCACACACAAACTCACTCTCCTGGATGGGCTATTACCAGCAGGAGAGTGAGTTTGTGTGTGTGTGGGGGGGGGGGGGGGGGAGGGTGAGAAAACCTGGATTTGTGCTGGAAATGGCCCAACTTGATGATCACTTTAGATAAGCTATTACCAGCAGGACAGTGGGGTGGGAGGAGGTATTGTTTCATGATCTCTCTGTGTATATAAAGTCTGCTGCAGTTTCCACGGCATCCGATGAAGTGAGCTGTAGCTCACGAAAGCTCATGCTCAAATAAATTGGTTAGTTTCTAAGGTGCCACAAGTACTCCTTTTCTTTTTGCGAATACAGACTAACATGGCTGTTACTCTGAAACCTGTACATGTGTGAAATTCCACTGAAGTGCTGTGTCCTTGTGCACTAGCAGAGAATTTGGTCCGTGGTATATGGGCAAGTGTGTAAGAAGAGTTACAGGCTTGGCATGGAATCTTGGCTCCACAGAAGTCAATGGTCAATGGCATGAAATCTTGGCTCCACAGAAGTCAATGACCAATTGACTTCATTGTGTCTAAGTTTTCACCCATGACTCTTTAGTATTTGAAGGAGAGATGCTATCTTGAAACTAATACTTTAATATTAATATGGTCATTTTAAAGTGTCCAAAGCCCCAAAAGACTAAGAACTGGATCCTGCAAACTCTTTTTCCTGTTGAGTTGCATGAGGAGTCCCATTCAATGTAATGAAATGGTGTCCCTAGCCTCTGTTTGCCAGAAACTGGGATTGTTCTGTTCATTCCCTTTGGGGCAGCTGCCATTGGCCACTGTCAGAGGACTGGATACTGGGCTTGATGGACCTTTGGTCTGACTCATTATGGCGGTTCTTATGTTCTAATGAGATTACTCATGCAAGTATGTGTGTGCAGTCACACAAAACTGCAATAAGTATGGAGGCACTCATGCTGAATGCCTCAGTGTGTACTAGTGAAAACGTTTGTTTTCATTTTGAAAACTGTGATATGTATTAATATTTTAAAGTAAGCAAACATTAAGAGTCTGTACAGATTCTACCAATGTGTGATAAGGAAACCTCTGATCTCTTCTATCTTGTCACTGGAAGACCAACTGAAATTTGGAACTCGGTTCTCTGCTATTTTAGATGGAGCATCTGCATAATACATAAAATTAAATTCAAAATAAAATTAACGTAACACTTTCATGGCAGGAGCGATGTAGGAACATTAATCCATAATGATCTCCACATCAGTATGTTGTTTTGTGTTGTCTGCGTGGTTCCGAAGTGTGCATGGGGCAGATTGCGATCTCTCTTGCACTGGGGCAAATATGCAGAAGCTCCGTTGAAGTCAATAGGGGCTAATCAGGTTAAGGGAGATCACAATCTGGCTCCTGGGTTGGTCTCCCCCAGGCACTTATGTATCTCCCAGGCTGCAAACCTTTTAAGCAAGGGAAGCTGAGTGCTCGTTGCACAGTGCTCCAGGGCTCTTTGCCAGAGAACAGCTCCATTTCCTAAAGCGGCACATGCCAAAGGGCTAGAAAGCACCAGTCTCCCAACTCCTGTCCTCCCCCAGCGAACTCCCCCTCCCCCGACTGAGCTAGGGAGCCCTGGGCTCGGACCTCCACTTCCTGGGGAACCCCCCTGCCGCAGGCATTAGCCAATCAGGGAGAGGCGGGCTCTTGCATCACAGGGGGGCGGCCCCTAATGCAGTGACCTCAAAGGTATTCCCCGCTCTGCCACGTGGGTCGCCGCTTGTAAATGCCTTCCCCCAGCGGCGCTGGCTCGGCGGCTGCCGGCTGGAGCAGCGGGCCGGGGAGCGGAGCCGGCGCTCGCTGGGCGCCCGCTGGGCGCCGGCGTTTCTTGACCCCGTGCGGCGGCCGCGGCTCTCCCTGCCCGGTACGTACCCCAGGCCGGGGCGCCTCCTGCGCCGGGGAGACCCGCCTCCCGCTGGCGTTGAGCCACTGCCGGGCGTGGGATGGGCTCCCGCAACACCGTGACAGCTGGACCCCGCGGAACGTGACACCGGGGGCTGTCCCTGACACCCCCGCCGCTCGCCCCCTGGCTGCACCACGTCTTGGGCCAGATCCGCCCTCCTGCTCCCCCCCCCCCCCGGGGCGCGTTTGCGGGGTTCCTCCTGCGGACGGGGGCACAACGAAGGGGTGTCGCTCCAGTGGTGGGGCTCGGAAGCCCGCCCGCCAATCAGCCTGTCCCCGATTTGCTCTTCAAACACGTGCCTAGCTCGCTGGCTGGCATGCCACGTATCTCCCCCTCCCCAAGCACAGACACGCGCGAACCCATGCAAACTGGCGTGGCTGGGGCTTGTGACCGCTGGCATCGGAGCCCAGCAGGGCTGCTCCGAGTTACACGCTCCTCCTCAGCCTGTGCAGCCACCGGGCGCCTTAGGGGAGGTGCTAAAAGTTTTCCTGGTAGTGGTAGGTTCTTCTCCCCTCCTCGCCCCCCCCCCAGGCTCCCCCCCCCCGAAACTTCTCTCTCTCCCCACTTTCCAGAGTAGCAGCCCTGTTAGTCTGTATTCGCAAAAAGAAAAGGAGGACTTGTGGCACCTTAGAGACTAACCAATTTATTTGAGCATGAGCTTTCCTGAGCTACAGCTCACTTCATCGGATGCAGTGATCTAAGTTCATCGCTAAGGTGCCACAAGTACTCCTTTTCTTTTCTCCCCACTTTGCATTTCAGCCAGACGGCTTGATCGCGTTTGCGCCCTCTGAGGTGGGGCTGGAGGACACCCCCCCCCCCCAGCTCCCTCCCCACTCGGCCTCCCTGCAGCCCCATCCCTGCCTGTGCTCCTGTCACGTCCCCCATCCCCTGAACGCACAGCGGAGAGGGAGGGGATCACGGTCATGTTTGCACAAGTGTATAAATGACTACACTGTGTGCAATCCAAAAACCCAGCAGCAGGCTGGATATGGTGCGTGAGGATGGCCGGGGAGGCTCCAGCTCCAACGCACCTTTGCAGCTTACCGTGCCCCGCTTTTCCAGCGGATAAAGAGCGTGAGCTCGGCAAGGTCTAAAGCATATTTTTAGGTGAGAGGTTAGTCTACAAAATGCATCAAGGCAACTCTGCATTCTCATTTATTGCCAGAATAGGTGTGCATGAGGGGAGGGTAAATACCCCCCACATACCATTCAGATGCATATAAATCGATCTCAAGTCCCCTTTGCAACAACTTTAATTCGAAGTTTAAAATGGTTTGTTCCTCTTGAGACGAAATAAATATAAATCACGTACCTTGTTTGTCCTTTGCTCATAAAGGGTCCTCGGCTTGCTGGGTGGTCTTGTATTTTGTAGCTCCTGCGGAACAGTTTCCAGGACTGAGGTAACAGATCAAATCGCGGGGTCTCAAGGATTGAGCATCAAGGAGAAATACAAATAATCATTGGAAATTATTCACTCGCCCTCATTTCTCTCCCACGTGTTTTCCCTCCCTCCCCCCTTTTCCTTTCTCTGCTTCAGTTTCTAGCTCAAAAGTTTCTCTCTAAAAAAAAAAAAAAAAAAAAACACGGCTTCGAAATAATCGACGTGAGGCTTGTTTCTGGCGCTCGAGCGCACGGTCCTGTTTGAAACGCGAGTCGCCAGGAGCCCGGAGAAGCGGCGGGCTCTGAAAGTCGCGGGATGGGCAGCATCAATCGCCGAAAGTCTCTGTGGTGATGCCTCGCAGCTCGAGCGCCTGGGTCAGTGAGGCGCAGCAGCGGCGGGCGGGCGGGTAATATTTTCCAGACGTCTTGACTTTTCCTTTCCTGCCGTTGCTTTTCTGCCTCCTCCACGTTATGGGGTCTTTTAACAAGTGAGACTTGGAGGTTGTTTTAATAGGGCGGAGGATGGGGACAGGGAGGAGGAAGGGAGGTCCTGTGGGGAGGGGTGGGGGGGGGAGGAGGAAGAACTGCCCATTCGGACTAAGTTGGGTCTAGAACCAGTTCAACGGAGTGAATTCAATTAGCCTAACGGCAAACATTTGCAGAAAAATGCAATACACATATGTTGTCACCACCTGATTTCCTCTTCACGTACAGCAGGTCGGAAAGGAGAGCCTTGCTTTTAAAATCCCTTGAGCTGTATTTGCATGCTGGGGCTGCAGAAGTTTCTCCTGCGACCATACTTCACACAGTACAGTTCTTATAAGTGAACTGCGTCTATGGATTTATGAATTAATGGTCTCTTCTTGATCTGAATTAACTTCAGTTTCTTGATCTATCCAAGCTTCTAGGATTACCTCACACGCTCACTGTCTCTCCAACTACTTGCACTAAGAAATAACATTGAACCTTCCCACTAGCATGGCTGACTTCTGCAGATGTAGTTTCCAGAAACTCGGAAATAAACCATATTGTTTAAATAGATAAGCCTCAAATTATCATAGGAGGTTTGCCCAAGAATCTTTATACTGATCTGTCTCTCTCTCTCCGTCTATACATGTATTGTAAGCTTGCAGTTAACTCTAATAATCTATTCACGTGGTTAACTGCAACCCTTCCATCAGCTTCCAGAGTCACAGTGACCTGTAAATATTATTAGCTCTGATATAGGAGATCGTTATCTTTATGTCCCTTTGCTACTTCATTGTAAATTTTCTCAGATCCGGAGAGCGTTTTTTTTCCTGGGGAAGCCTGGAAGTTATTCAAAAGGACCACTAGGTGGCACTGTTTAGGAAATAATAAGAAGTAAGATACACATGCTGAGTGGAGAATCACAGCAGCCAGCCATCAATAGGTTGTTAAAATAGACAGGGTAAACGTGGGTGAACATATATATACACACATATACACAGCCTAACAGATACTGGTGTACATTTAACAGTTGTATCTTTTGAGGGCAGGGATCATTTTAATTTTTATCTTAAGCCATGCTGTTTTCTTTCGTCTTGATAAGGTAGTTACTGGGCTAGACGTTCTTTTAAGTCTACAGACCTGGTCATGTTTAATCACAGTTGTGAAACATGATTGTGACTCTTCACTGAGTTATTATCACCGTTCATATTTGCTAGTGTGGGGGAGAAACAACCATGCATGCTCTAATCATGCTAAAAGAAAAGGAGTACTTGTGGCACCTTAGAGACTAACCAATTTATTTGAGCATAAGCTTTCGTGAGCTACAGCTCACTTCATCGGATGCATACTTAGGAAACTATTTTAAGTCCGGTGGGAATGTTGAAATGCCAATAGTGATTCTGGACGACCCAGTTTACCTCTTGCTCCCATGGCTCATGAAGCCATATACCAGCCACCTCAGCAGCACCAAGGAGCATTTCAGCTACAGGCTTAGCAGGTGCAGAATGACAGTTGAATGCGCCCTTGGCCATTTGAAGGGTCGCTAGTGTTGTTTACTTTCAAGATTGGAACTCAATGACAAAAATACCCCAATGGTTATAGATGTCTGCTCTGTCCTGCATAATATCTGTGAAGCCAAGGGGGAAAAGTTTCCCCTAGGGTGGAGGGCAGAGGTGGCGCAGCTGTCTGCTGAATTTGAACAGCCAGATACCAGAGCTATAAGAAGAGCTCAACACAGAGCTATCTGGCTTCAGGGAGGCTTTGAAAGACCATCTTAATAGTGAGCCAGAGTAGCATGTGTTGCTGAAGTGTTCTTTACCTGATCTTTCTCTTTTGTGGCCCGGAATGAATCTTATAGTGATTGCTGTGTGTGTAGGACTATAACATTGTCAATGCACCTATTAATATTGTTTGTGAATGTTGTTATGGGTTCTGTGACACAGCACAGTGACTTGAAATTGATTGCTGTCAGACCTGCTCATCACCAGCCAGCATACGTTGTGAATTAATAAAGATGAATTATGTTCCAAAAATATAATTTTATTCTGTAACATTAGCCAGGCAATTAAAAACATTTAGAATTTAATAAAACTTAATAAATTAAGGGGAAAGAACTTAGGAAGGGGAAAAGACAATCACTTCCATTTCAGGTACACATACACCAACCATGGTTTTCACAGGTCAGTGTATGCAAAAGCTGTTATTTTCTTTAATGTCCCCCCGGGTAAGGGTAATGCACTGAACCCTGATGCCACATGGAATGTGGGTAGAGGGAGGGTATAGGGAGAGTATAAGGAGGTCCTGATGTAGAGTTTTCTATGCGCTGCAGAGGGAAGAGAGCACCGGATTATTTAACCTGCTGGTCCACCAAAATCTCTGTTTGCTGTCTGCATCTCTGTTTGCTGTCTGAGAAGCGCAAGCATCTTCTGCTGCACATCCCGCTCCTTTTCTTGTGTCTTTCTCCTCTCCACTCTATCCTTGTTCATGCTGTCTGCAAGGGTGATCCTTCAGGCCCTGGTTTCGTTCTCTGATGCAGCACTGGCTTGCAGGATCTCCTGGGTCATGTCAGCCGAGTCCTCTTCTTTCTCCTCCTTATCTGGCTCAGGCGTTCCACAGGTGTGGAGGGGAAGACCCTGAAGGATGCAGCTGCAGATACAACACACAGAGATGCCACTGTCAATGTCCTCATGATGGAAATTGAAACTTTAGGTGCTGAACTCACTCCCCTTGCTCCACACAAGTTTTAAGCACTACATTCTCACTTCTGCTTGGGATTGATAAAGCACGGTGCCAGTCACAGCACCAGCTGTGGTGAATATGGTCCTCCAGGGGTCTGGGACATGAGGAGGGGTTAGCTCACTTGCATGATTCTAGTTGTATAGGGCAAGGGAACTGAATACTGACACCACTTTCCACAGGAGGTGGTGATTTTAGCTGATATTTCACTCCTGAGGGTAACAGATGCAGAGAGAGCACAGCTGCTGCTGGGATCCCGATGCCACCCAGGCCCATACCCTGCTAGCCAGTGTACTGCACTGCTGCCTCCTGAAGTAATCGCAGAGTGGTGTGGGAAAGTGTCCTACAGCAGAAGAAGAAATAAGGCAGCCCTTCCCAGAAACCTTTGTCAGAGGATTGCAGAGTACCAAAGTTTAATCGAGATCTCTATAGGACATCCCGGTGCACATAAACAAACTGCTCCATGTGGTTCCTCCATGTGGTTCCTGCTGTCTAACTCTAGAGGGGAATGAAAGGCTGATAGTAACTCCACCTCTCTTGGTTGTTCCGTTGCCACTCCTAGCACAAGTAAAAATGAGCAAATCAAAAGATGCATCCTGATACTATGGGGGTGCCAGCCCTGTAACTTCAAAGTAAACAACATACTTACCGGAGGTTCCTTCCCCTGCATCAGACTTGCCCGTGCTTGACTTTCAGGACAGGCGGTACAGTGGAGTCATGTCCTGGCTTGCTGCACAGCTGGATTCCCCGGTCATCTGTCCCCCATACTCCTCCTCTTCCTCGTCTACTTCCTTCTCTTCACTGTTCATGTGGGGCCTGTGACTCCAAAGTATCCACAAGGATCTTGGGGGAGGAGGGGTCTCCGCTGAGGGGGGCACGCAGTTCTTTGTAAAAGCAACGGGTCTGCAGCTCCGCACCAGATCAATTGTTGGCCTCCCTGGCATTCTGGCACACCTGCCGCAGCTCCTTGGTTTTCATGCGGCAACGCTGCTGGTCCCTGTTGTGGCCCTTCTCCCCCATGCCCTGAGCAATCTGCTCGTAGGTGTCAATGTTTCTATGGCTGAGCCTGCACAATCTCTTCTTCCCACAGGCCCAGGAGATCGAACATCTCTTGTCTACTCCAGGCAGGAGCATGTTTGCAGCGTGTAGCCAGCTGGGCAGCTGGCCAGTTAAACTCAACAGTGGAGAGTTGCTAGATGTGCTCACCAAGCTGGGCAACCATGAAAAGGAATTTCAAAAATGTGTGGGGCTTTAAAGGGGAGAGGGTGGCTTCCTGTCTACCAGAGCCCTGGGCAGCAGAGTTCACAGTAGTGATCAGAGACATCAGAGTGGTGCATTGTGAGACAGCTCCTGGAGGCCTGCAGCACTGGATGTAAGTAACGCAGTGTCTACACTGGCACTGCGGCAACCTAATTACATTGACCATGACTCTAGACCATTCAGGGAGGTGGTGTTATTCAATCAGCGTAGAAAGGCGCTTATGTTAGCGGTTGGTTGCCTTGTGTTGCCATAACCGGGTAGACCAGGCCTATCACTCCCATCATTGCTAAGTCCCAAAAAACTTTAATGTAGAAGAATGAGTCGGAAGCGCTGGTTATAACATGATTAACACTGGTAGTGTGGACAGGCTAGGGATGATCAGTTAGGTTCTGCCAAAACTACAGATGTTAATTGTGTTGTAATTGTGTCCCATGAATCAGTGCAAGTAAGTCCTAAAACACGATTTCCTAACATCAGCTTTTCTCTGTACAGCGGCAAGAAGGGACCAGGTTATAACACTGCTTGGCCACAATCATGTTTGAATATGTCTGCATTTGCAGTCTTGAGATATCCTTTGAGGGAAAACTGCTAGCTTGTTTCACCTTCCTTTGCCTGAGCCCTCAAGCATGTCCTGTGCAGATGACTTTAAAGACACAATGTAACATTCTTAAATGTTTTGAGAGTGATGGTTTTTTCATTACCACATGTCCTCTTTTGAACTATTTCTCCTTGTTCAAATTTTAAATGGTTGAAATCTATTTTTGGTCATTTGTGGGTAAATGTTTCTTGATTGAATGCTTTCTAATGCATTTGCAAGCTTTACATGTACATTCTCCACTGGTATAAGTAATTCTAAACTAAATATTGGGCCCAGATCTCTATTCTCTGTGCATCCTAAACGTATTATAGCATGAAGAGAGGTGGCCCAATCATGCAAAAATCCTTGTGTCCTGTGTACCTTACCAGCAGTAATAAGCGGTTCTTAAAATAAACTGAAGCTTTCTAATTGGGCCTGATTCTCCTCTCATTTACTCTGGTGTCAGCCAGTGCTAATGTTGTGCCAGGCAAAATAATGGAAGAACTGATATGGGATTCAATTACTAGAGAATTGAAGGATGGGAATATAATGACTGCCAGTCAACACAGCCCGTTTTCATTTGGTGATGAGATAATGAGTTTGTCTGATAATGTAATTCTAGAGGGGAATGTAGGTTCAATACACTTTATTTCAGTGGAAGTTAGGTATCTAAATGCCCTTGAGGATCTGAGCCTTATACTTTTGTAAGGCTTGGCTGAATAACATTCTGATTAAAAAATTAGCACTACAATATCAATAAAGCACAGGTTAAATGCATTAAGAACTGGCTAACTGATAGATCTTCAAAAGTAGTTGTCAAGGGAGAATCATCAGCAAATAGGTTTCAGAGGAACAGCCGTGTTAGTCTGTATTCGCAAAAAGAAAAGGAGTACTTGTGGCACCTTAGAGACTAACCAATTTATTTGAGCATGAGCTTTCGTGAGCTACAGCTCACTTCATCAGATGTATACCGTGGAAACTGCAGCAGACTTTATATACACACAGAGAATATGAAACAATACCTCCTCCCACCCCACTGTCCTGCTGGTAATAGCTTATCTAAAGTGATCAACAGGTGGGCCATTTCCAGCACAAATCCAGGTTTTCTCACCCTCCACCCCCCCCCCCCCACAAATTCACTCTCCTGCTGGTGCTAGCCCAAATAGGGGTGTTTCTAGAAGGGTTCCACAGGGATTGGTTCTAGGTTGGATGCTATTCAATATTTTTATCAATGATCAGGAAGCAAAATATAAAATCACTGCTGATAAAATTTGTGGATGACACAAAGTTTGACAGAGTGGTGAATAATGATGAGAATAGGGCATACATACTGAGTGATGCGGATCACTTAATTAAACTGGGCCAATTCCAACAAATTGTATTTTAGTCTAGCCAAATGTAAGGTCATACATCTAGGAACAAAGAATGCAGGCCGTACCTACAGAACGGGGGACTGTATCCTGGAAAGCAGTGACTGTGAAAAGAAATTAGTAGACAGACAACTGAACATGAGCTGCCAGTGTGATGCTGTGGCAAAAGGAGTGAATGTGCCCCTTGGATGTATGAAGAGGGGAGCAGTGAGAAGGAGTAGGGAGATTATTTTACCTCTGCATACAGCACTATGAGGCCAATACGTGAATACTGTGTTCTGTTCTGGTGTCCATATTTTAAAAAGAATGTTGAAAAATTGGAGACGGTTCAGAGAAGAGACACAAAAATGATTTGAGGGTTTGAAAAAATGCCTTACAGTTAGAGACTTAAAGAGCTCTATCTGTTAACATATCCAAAAGAAGATTGAGCGGTGACTTGATTATGTTACATAAATACTTTCAGAGGGAGAAAATACCAGGCACTAAAGGTCTCCTTAATATTCAGAGAAAGACATAACAAAAACCAACGTCTACAGCTTAAAACCAGACAAATTCACATGAGGAATAAGGTACACATTTTTAGCAGTGAGCATGATTAACCATTAGAGTAAACGTCAAGAGAAATAGTGGGTTCTCCATCTCTCTCAAGTTTCCAGTTCAAGACTGAGGGCCTTTCTGGAGATATGCTTTAGTTAAATATAATGTATTGGGCTCAAGACAGGGGTTAACTAGATGCAAATGCTGTGGCCTATTCTATGAAATTATACAGGAGGTCAGTCTAGAGTATCTAATAGTCCCTTCTGGCCTTAAAGTCAATAACTCTATTGACATCACAGGTATGTCTGCATATATTGTGGTGTGTCGCATCCTCCACTGAAAACAGCAGCATTACAGAAAGTAAAAGGGGTGTAAATGAGAGGAGAATCAGGCCTCTGAGTTATGACTTTTGACAACTGGAAATCCATAGACAGATTTTAGTGTAAACATCACTGTGAGTTCGGGGTTCACAACGAATGAAGTCTTGGACCAAGACATTTCAATCTTCTGAGATTGTTTTCATTGTATACAGAGTCTGCCAAGGTTACCAGTGCTCTGGACATTTAAATGTCCATTGATTTATTGAAGGAGCTTTATAGGATTTGCAGAAAACCACCTATCTTTAAAACTAAACCACTATTGAAAAGTTGAAACTTTCCAACAATTTATGGATGTGAATATACCCAAATCCCTTGGCTGGCACTGCCTGTGTTATCAGCATAAAGCCCAGTTGGAGGGTAGCCGGCAGCCTAATTTACAATGGCTTTATTCCATAAATGGTGATTTCACCCTTCTTTTTCAAATAAAATCATTCCACACTGCTTGAACTGAAGTCTTGGTTTCATGCATTTAAGCATCTAACCTTGGAACTTTTGGTTAGTTCTTCCAGGTGGTGGTAATAATAACCGTCAGTACAAAATGAATACAAGGTTATTTGCTTTCACCCAGAAGCCATGGACTGCCTGAAAAAACTCACTGTCATGTTGTGGGTCCTGCAGGGGGAAGGGGCTCCTGCATGTAATGGGGTTGACCAGTCCTTAAGGGAGACAGGATACCAGGGCACGTGGAGGTTAACCTTGACCATGCTGCAGAGGAATCCCAGGAGCTGCTCAGAGGATGGGGAGCTCATGTTAATAATAATGAGCTTTCTGAGCTGCATCTGAATGGGGCTGGAGAGAAGGATGAACTGTGTAGGGCTGGGTTCCTTTACGCCCCATATTCTGCCTGTCAGAAGTTCAAAGTAATGGGTAATGTAGACATTAAAAACTGCTCACAGGCACTGACAAAGCTAACAGGCACTGCACGGGGAGGACACTGCAGCAACCCTGTTGGCACTATCTGTCTTGGGTACTTGCATGGCCCCTTAAGGCTAGGTATGGGGGGCTAACTGCTAGACTGCACTTCCTCTGAGGCTGGGAACTGTAGACAATTTAACAGGCCATTGGTTCTGCTCTGAACCCAATTCGTCTCCAAGCAGCAGCAAAGGCTTGTTACAGACCAGTGTTTCTGGTCACACCATGCACTGCAGGAATGGCCAGGAAAGACCCTGACGGCAGGGAGGTGGAGTCAAATACTATGTTACAATTGTATGTGTTTCAGAGTAACAGCCGTGCTAGTCTGCATTCGCAAAAAGAAAAGGAGTACTTGTGGCACCTTAGAGACTAACCAATTTATTTGAGCATAAGCTTTCATGAGCTACAGCTCACTTCATCAGATGCATACTGTGTGAGATCCTTGCAATAAATGCAAGCCCCGGGGCTAGAAGGCTTAAAGGGAAAAAGAAGCTCTCTGCTCCTCCAAAAGGAAAAAGGGGGAACGCAAGTTCAATTCATATCAATTACCATTTTGCCTCTGGGCAGTTTGGCACAGTGTTCTGCTGTTGTGTTGTTCAGGATTGCTTTGTGTCCTGTTTTTGGCAATGACTTTCAATGGTGCATGCAAATGTAAAGAGATGAAAGGGGGAAGAAATCATGAAAGCTATACCTTGGCGAAAGTGGGTCACCCTGAGTGTACAGGTCAGGGACTTAGACTGGGGAGTGAGCCCAAATTAAAAGGATGGAATTCTGCCTAGGAGCAGAGTCTATTTTTAGAGTTCTTGCTTTGCTCTGGGTTTTCCACCCAGAGATTTTGGCTCCCATGTGTAGCTGATTTTGTAGAATTAGACCTAGCAGGAGTTGTGGCCCTACCTTTCTGAAACCAAACATGACAGCTGCAGATCAGAGCAGGGCATGATGGTGTGGTTTTCACAGGACAAGAAGAGCAGGCAGTCTGGGAAAAAGGCATCTACTTGACCACCCCTGAGTCTATTTGGATTTGTGAGTAAGATTTAGGTGGGTGGTGAACTGTTTTGTGAATAGCACTTTGGGCCCCAACAAGCCATGCAATTAATAGCTGGGTCTGTGGGCTTGGTCATGCCCCTGATATACCCTTTGGGTCTTGCTAATTTCATTTTATTATGTAAAGAGATGGTTTATCTCTTTTTCCACAATAAAAAGCATTTGTAGTTTCATATTCAAAGGCTCCTGAATGCTTGCGAGTTGGGAAGAGACACCAGTGAATGTAGCCAGGCAGTTAAAATTGTAAGTTCCTTAACCAAGGCCTGGGCAAAGTTTTAGGTGGGGGCTTGATCCAATCTTTTAGTTATTTAAAACAGAGCCCAAGACTGTGGTGTAATGAGGACTGTGTTGGAATTGCAAGCTATAACTTTAAGACTGACACCCCCTTCCACCCACTTGGTTTCCTGGTCCAGCTTGGAGGCCAAGGGGCTCTGCAGGGAAGTGTGCAATCAGATTCAGTTACTCTGGTAAAAGCCATTTTAAAGCAAGGTGAAGTGAGTTGTACCTCACTGCCTTATGGAGCAGCCTGTTTTCTTTTCCTCTGTTTTAGGGTTCTTGTGTGTTACCACTCTGAATTCTGTTATGCTGCAACCTTCAAGCAGGAGTATTTATGTTTTTATCTGACTTCTCTGTATGTGTATGCTTTGAACATAACATATACATAATCTGAATCTGGCCCTTCATACTGCTAATTAGCCTGGTAGAAGGTTGCAATAGAGGCAAATACAGTGGGATAGGATCTACCTCACTTGGAAACATCCAGATATAGCTGCCAACTGATTGCCACAGAGGTTAGTGTTTACAGCAGAATTTACGCATTTCAGCAACAGACCTTTGCCTATGACAGAAGCCATGGGACAAAGAATGAGGCATGCTATAGCAAATGGATCCTGCAATCCCACCCACACCGAGTTAAGCAGTTGTATACTTGCCCCTAAAGATTCTTGAGAATGTGGAGCAAACCTAATTCTTATTTCACTGCATAGCTGGAGAGGTGTGCTGTGGACCCCACTGTACAATGTACTCCAGACCACAATGTACGTAGAATGTACCTAAGCGACTGCCCGTCTTCCTGGACAATACTGTGATTGGTGGAGATCTTTCAACTGGTATTAATTCACTGGCCTGGCCTAGCTTGTATCTTTTGTCCTAGGGCATACTGCAACCATCTGGGGAGTAGTTGAGTGGTTGGGTCCTGGACAGGGTAGGTGGCTGAATTAGCTGGCCAAGCTGGTTGTATTGTGTTATGTGGGTTGAATTGTTTGGCCTCTTTGGTCCCTATTTTGCTAATAATTATAATCTGTTTTAATGTATTTACATGTAAAATTTTATGAGAGCCCCAGTCCGACTGTGCTGGGGGCAGTACACAAACCTGAACAGAATAGGCACTGCTTTATAAATAAGAAATTGTCACGGTTATTAATGACTATTTAGAATGTAACTTAATCCTCCCCTCCCCACCTAGCATTCACACAAATAAGATGGCCCCTTCCTGAGGAAGTCCGAAAGATTTTCTTATTATCAGTATTTGATTAGGAAAGTGGCTTGTACAGTTTTGTTACAGACACTTTGCAAACATAGTTAAATGTACAGGCCAGTGACAACAAATTCATGGGGAAGGATAGTCCACAGATCCTCAGGGTTTTACTCCCCTCCCCCACAGTCTAATCTTTTCTTTGGGAAAAAATGTTTCTTGCCATTTTGCTTGTGAAGATGGACTTCAGACACATTCTAGCCAGACTGAGGCCTTGCTTACCATGAGGATTTGCTCTGAGTGCAGCCATTGGAGTAACTGAGCCAAAGCAAAGCAAAAGTGAGCCAATGTAGACAGGGAAAGCTGCTATTGACCACAATTTGCATTGATTCAGCCTGCAGGCTAGGGTCATAGCCCATGACCCCATTGTGCCAGGTGCTGTACAAACACACAATAAAAGGATACTCTGTGCGCTAAGAGCCTTTTTATAATCTAAGGGCATGTCTACACTGCCTTTCAGACTACGGGCATGTAAATGGCAGTGCCCACCAAAGTGCTGCACTCTGACCTCCCCACCCCCACCCCGTGTGGATGCCATGGGCACTAATATACATCAATGTGAACTAGGAACTTTTTAGTTTGTGCCAACCACATATGCATGGAGAGTTACAGCAGACAACTTTGGTGTGTACTGCTATTCACCCCCCCCCCCACACACACACACAGTCTGAACTGTGGGGCAGTGTAGACATGCTCTCAGTTTGAAACAGGGGACACCAGACATATATAGACAATAAATAATCAGACAATATGCAGATTACCCTGGTTTCCAGCTGAGCTAAACTGCACTGGTGGTTGGTGCTCACTGCAATCTGTAGTGGTTTTGCTAGTCTACCTTGGGGCTTGTCTACACAGGGAGTTAAGACAAATTAGTAAATGTGTGAAATAAGTTAAGCTAAACCAAAGGGCTGTTTTACTTCTCAGTGAGAGGGGGTCCAAACAGAACTTTAATGAGCTTTAACTTATGTACATTAACTTCACACTTTTAGTTAAGATGTCTTGACTTTCCTGCCTGTAAACAAGCCCCAAGGGTTTGACCTCGTGGAGCTTTACCCTTGGCTGACCACTGATAGCTGATATCCACAGCGGAGACAAAGATTTGGAAACAATGCAACAAAGAGAAGTGAGAACTTCCCCCAATTCAGCTGTAAGACCTGTCAGACATGAAGCCCAGCTATCTCCATTGCAATTTGAAGGCTGACGTGTAATCATTTCACTTCTGAATCCCCTATCTGGGAATAGTAAGATAAGGCATTTAAGGGTTTTCCCCACTGGCTTCAATGGGGATTGGATCAGTTCCTTTCCCAATGTGGCTGGGTGAGTTTGTCCTAGCCCAGTGGTTTTCAAACTGGGGTACTCAAGCTCTCATCGGGGGTACATGAGAAAGAGCCTGTAATGGCATTTTATTTAGTAAGACTTGGCAAGCTACTCATGGGTATATCATGACCCTATCTCAGATGTGGGTAGGCGGCAGACTATATTATTTGGAAAGGGGTACGCAGCCTAAAAAGTTTGAAAACCACTGTCCTTGCCTCATACTCTATTCATTTAAAGACACTGCAGAGGACAAGGCTCCCTGCTGTGAATATGGAGATAGTTACATGTTCTAGTTATTGTATCAGATAGTCATTTGATTTAAAAGGTTATTTTTTGATTATTAAAATACCGTAGATGCTTCCTACTGTTTTGATAGCTTTTTTTAAAGTGTCAGCTACAGATATTGGGTCTAGCGCATGCTTGTTTATTGATTTTTTTTTCTATACCTAGCCATTCAACAGGGCTTTCACTTTTATAATCTTATTAACATATTGGGCTGACTCTTTGTGTCACACACAATGATTGGTCCAGGTGAATATACCATTCAGTGCAATGCTGCACTAGTGATATTGGAACAAAAGGTTCCACAAACATTCCCACCCTGTAACCAGTGATAGACTATCCCTCTGTGAGGGACCGGGGAATCTCTTGCTCTATTTATTTTCCAGTTTAAACAAAAATGCTTTTTCAGAACCATAATCCAAGGAAAGATGCAACACCTACCAGCAAGCAAACATGTATTGAGCTGCACTTGTGGGAATAGGGCAGAATATATTGATTGTATAGCACAGTGGTCAGTTTGTGTAATTTGACAATGGAGATGCAGGAAGGCCAGGCCAGAACAGTGATCCAGGATGTCCTCCCAGGCCCATTACCATTGCCTGGTGCTTTGTAAATGAGTCCTTTTGGCCATGTTATAGCTTTGCACCACACTCTCATCTCGCTACCTATCCAGTTCCAGATGGAATTCAAGGTCCCATTGTCTGTAACTTTATTGTTGGTTTTCTTAAATGTTTTAGGTCAGGGATGCTTTACGGAAGGGAGCATATTTGTGAGTTGTGAGGTTTATTCATTTAAATACGTTTATTATAGGTACTATAAGAGGTAACAAAATAAATAAGTACGGTCCAAAGGCTAGGGTATAGATCTGCAAATAAGGAAAGTTAGGTTCTCTCCCTCTGCCACATACTTTTTGACATCGGTCATGTCAGTTAACCACTCTGTACCTCAGTTTCCCCATTTATAAAAGCACTTTGGCAAAAAAAACTGTATAAAAATGCATCATGTGATTATCATTCATAATATGAGAACTGATGGGACAATTAATGTAGACAATGAAAACACCCATTATCTTCTCTGTAGAAAACTTGCATATGTAGGGAAAACCCCTCTGGATTTTGCCAAAGTTCCCCACAGATTAGTATTATCTCTGTTAATCCTTAATAAGATTGTGTGTCAACACTTTATGAGACGTTTGCTAAATACTGTGGTTGTAATGATGACATATGCACAGTAAGTACATACCTGGATTTTCAGATATTTGGTTGAGCCTGCAGTGCTGGGAAGTCAATGGATGTTGTTTTGATTTTTAATGTGAGTGCATTTGAAATGGAAAACACTGAAGGAATATAAATCTGAAACTTCTCCATATCATTTAAAGCTCTAGTCACCCCAAGCAGAATCATTGTAGCTGTCTTTCCCCCTTATCTATTGTAAGGGAGAATAATGTTATAATGGAATAATGTCCAGTTTGATCTTGTTTATATAGATGGGACTAAACCATGTTATAACTGTGTTATGGAATTGTTACAGTCCTTTGATGATCAGAGGCATTATTCACCCATATAAATTGAACACATCTGTAGGTGGGGATGCATTCAAGTGAATGCAGACTTTTTACACCATGGTACAAGCAGGAGTGGATTAAGATTATATTAGAGTGGACTAAGTTTATACTATAACCATAAAAACCTTCATCAGAAAATATTGTCCATCGTCTGGAGTGCTGCTCAAGTAGAAGTCACAGCTCACAGCCGTTTCCTTCTTTGCTTTTCTTCCAGGCACATCATGACACTATCTGAGCGGGGTATCTTAGACCCAGAATCCATCTCCTCTGAGTGTCCTGTGCCAATAGCAGCTGGCCCTATGCTCTGACATGCTGTCTGCTACTCCCTGGCTCACTGCTATAATGGGGCCCTCTCTCACCTTGGGACCCAGTTTGCAAGGATCTTGTCTTAATGCTTTCCTGATGGAAACTGGGGAGAAAAGGAAGTGAGTTATTTGTTTTATAGATTCAAGTTAATCCACCTCCCCGAGAGGCGATAGCTACGTCAATGGGAGACCTAGTGCTGTCTACACTGGGGGTTAGGTTGGTTTAACTGCGTCCCTCAGCGGTGTGGATTTTTCACACCCCTGAGTGATGTAGTTACACTGACCTGATTTCCGAGTGTAGACCTGGCCTAAGTGTTTGAGAGTACGGCAGATGTAGGCAGCCCTGTTCAGTACAGTACAAAGGCACAGTCTGTGCAGTGTGGTATGGGCGTAGGGGGCATTGCTCAAAGAGGGCAGAGCTAGGGCTGCCTGGGCGTCTGCCTTCCCTCTGTATTTCCTGGTCTTCAGAAGTTTGAGTTTTGCTTCAGAAAGGGCACGAGATACCACGCCGGGGATGCTGACTCCGTGTTGAAGAAGCCTTGTGTCAGCACAGTCTGCTTTTTTAAACAGAAGGAAAATCTGGAGGGAGTTGGTGGTCATTTGGGCAGTTGTAGTTACTGTGTAGGTTTGCAGTCGAGATGCTGCTGTGGCCAGATAATGATAATACCGAGTAGCTCTCACATGGAGCTTTTCATCAGATCTCGAAGCACTTTACCAAGAATGGAAACATCCTTATCCCCATTCTACAAATACAGACCCTAGGGATAGAGCCATGCAGTGACTCAGAAGGGGCTCTACGCACCCATCTGCAGCACAGGAGGCTCTGAGGTGTGAGGCATCCCGTTCCTCTCAGGTGATGTTCTCAACTGGGTGAGAACACCCCAGGAGGTGCCTGCAGCCTGAAACAATAGCTCTGAGACATGTGAACTCTTCCACTCCTCTCAGTGGGTGTTCTCTTCCTGCCTCCCCACTGACAGGCTTGAGAGTCTGTGATAGGCACCAAGCATGCCCATTCTCAGCTCCTCCACCGCAGTGTCAGGGCGTTCTTGGTGCATTCCCCCAGAATGTCTGTGCTCAGCTCTTCACTCAGAGGGGCAGGGCTTCTCTGGATGCTGGCTCACATGTGGCGGGGGAAGGGAGAAGGGCTCAGAGCCCCCTCCTGAGAAGCAGGACTTCCCCAGGTGCCAGTTCATATGGGGGGACCAGGGAGAGGGTGTTCAGACACCTGCAAAAGGACAGCCCCCCAGATCCTGGTATATGCACAGGGGGCAGGGCTCAGACCCCACAGATAGGAGACCCCAGATCTGAGACACCCCCACAGGGGTGCAGGACCCCCCATATTGCAGGACAAACATGGGAGAGGAGAATGTGATGAGGCTGACAGTCACCCCCACTCACCCTGTCCCCCCCACCTCCATGTCACCCCCTCAGCTCTTCTATGCCCCTAATCTCCCCCCAACTCTGACCATCCCCATTTATCCCCCATCCTCTCACTGGAGCCCCCAACCCCTCTACCCTAGTTCCCTGCCCTACAATCCTCAGTGCTCCATTTCCCCTCCCCGCAGCCAGCATTCACATGTGTAATTTATTTTCTTTCCGAAAATAGTGTGAGCACCTTCTGAATGTTCTGCTGTGCTCATTGCATTTCCCCCAGATAAAACCCAAACCCACTCGGACAGAGGCAGGCTGTCGCAATGCAGCCAGGTTTCCATCAGCACTTTCAGCCCAGGGCTGGGTGTGAAGTTACAGTGTGTGGGTGTCGCATACGTTCGATGGCTGTAATATGTTCACTGGAGCCACACAGGAATGAGCCATGCCTGGCTAGTAAATCTCTTGGGTCCTCTGGCTGCTTGGGCACCGGGTAATCCATCCCGCACATGCGCCTATCTGGAGAGCCCAATGCTTTCTGAATCCCCTTTTCAGGCTTGCTCCTCCAAAGGGTTTAAATAGCATTGTGACAAAGGGAGGTAAGATCTCTTTAAAACACCTCCCAACTCTTTTTGGGGTCACATCGTGTAAAACCCCCGGGAGACACCAAAGGGCCCAGGAAGCACTAACCGACGTTCCCTTGAGGCGCCAGCAATTACTGTCCGCAAATCGCACTGATCCACGGCTGAAAGAAGCACTGAACTCAGGGAGGAGTTTCCTCTCAGGTGCAGTTCACCCTCTCTCTCTCCCCATCCCTCACTGAACAGCCCATTTAGGAGTCCCGCCCTATAATGCAACACTTTACCCGCCGCACTTCCCTTGGCTCCTTTGCCCACACCTGTGCAATAAGAGGGCTGCAGAGGTGGAACAGGAGTTCGTGGTGCTTGGAGTGGCAATAGCTATGACATGGATATCTGAGGGGAGCATGCTGAGGGTTGTTGCTGCTCCTCAGCCCTGCTCCTAGCATGGAGTGAGGGTGTGGTGTTACTTAGAACTGACTTCAAGGGGCTTTGGACCAGGACCCAAGAGAGGAGGGAACTTGCAGTGGAAGAGCTGCTCCGCCAGGTCAGAACTCACCACCTGCTTTTACTCCTCTCCACCCTTGTCGGTGAAGGGCAGCATCAAGATCCTAATTCCTTTTACACCCATCTTGCCCCACTGACCCCACACTCTTGTGAATTTGCCAAGCATTGGGGCCTTCATCACCTCTGCCAGGAAATAGCCAGGACAGCTCACCGATTAATTCAAATGGTGGGTGCTTACCTGTGCACTGTTGGGAACATTAGTGTGTGTGCATATGTAGAGTGTTACAGGCTTGGTGGGGGCAGCAACAGGGGGGTTGCATGCCAAATGTATCTAGTGCAAATAGGTCTGTAAAGACAATGAGCCCGATCCATCACCACCTTTCACCCTGTGTCCTCATTTACGCTTGAAGAGATTGTGACTCAGAATGGCAGTATTTTAGACTCATTTTGCATAGGTCTGAATGATAATACAAGGTGCATGGCAATGGAGAACCAGGCCCTATGGTAGATCTACAGGGGCCCTGAATAGGAAAAGTTAAACAAGACAGTCAAAGTTACAGTGGTAACTTCTCTTAACCAATATAATATAGTATAATATATAAAAAAAAACAACCCAGCAGGATGTAAAGAGATAAGTAAATCAATGAACTTTTCAGAGGTTTTGTTTTTTTAAATACGTGAAAGAAATATCATGGGACTCTTTCCCCACCTGTGGATAATGCTACTGATCTCCTTTGTAAAACACTTTGCGATCTACTGTTGAAAAGCACTAGATAAGGATTCGGTGGTATTATTATTATTAATAGTACACTAATGGTACTTGTGAGTAATTATTAATTAGTACACTAATGGTACTTGTGAGTTACAATGGATTAATAATGCTCCTGACACAGTAAACATTTCCCTTTCCAAGTTCTCCTTTTACTTTTGCGCTCACTAATCTTATATGGGCTGCATCTGATGCAGTTTTGAAACCTGATCTGCTCAAATGTTGACCTCCATGTCTCTTCCTTAATTTTCTCGTCTTTTTCAGGAGTCAATCAATCTTCTTTTCTGAAGCAGCTTGGTTGGTGTGTGGGCCATTTGAACTAGCCACAGCAGGGAAGGAAGCTATTTGAGGTGTCCTGTGTCCTTATCTTCTGTCTGCCACTGGGGATCTTCATTTCCTCTAATCTCATTTGTTCCTTCATTTGCTGGGTGGAAGATCAAACTATACAGCTGTGGGTAAATTATTTGGTAAACGCTAATCTATTACAGTCAGTGACTGGTCTGGGCCAGTGCTCAGTGATGTGTCATGCTAACATTTTTCTGGTGGCTCTGTCTGAAAGAGATTTTAAATTTTCATTAAAGCAAAAATAAAAGTTGGGATGTTCAAAAGCACTCAGCTTTGCCCTAACTCTGCTCCGGTCAAAGTCAGTAGTCCCCACTGACGTCAGGGGGAGGGAGCAGAGTTAGTCCAAAGCTGAGTGCTTTTCAAAAACCCCACCCTATGATTTAAGTCATCACATTGTGAAGAAAACCTCCCAAATCTGACCTAGGCCAGTGCTGCCTTAGGCTTGGTCTATACTACAAATATTATCATGTCAGAGGACAGAGCGATACACAATAACCCCCATCCATGTTACAGCACAATTTAGTCTTGCCTGTGTTGACATGACCAAGCCATGTTATAACCATGTGACCAGATGTAACCTCTTTAGACAGCTTGGGCCCACTTTTTTTGTGCTGACTTACATCTGGTGGAACTCCACTGATTTCACGTGGGAAGCACAGATTATAAATCAGCACAGAACTTGGCCCATCACATGTAAGCTGTTGGCAGGACATCCAAGGGGGTTATGAAAGAAGCAGGTAGAGCCAAGGGACTGGTCAGAGGTCAAGGTCAGGGAAGGTGTAATTGAAGCAACATTAACCATCAAAATTGCTTTATGTTTCAATACATGAACAACTACACTGCTAGAACGTATGTGACCTACTAAAATAAACATTGCCTTTTGGAGGGACTTAAGGAGTCTATTAAAAACATTCAAATACCAGTAATAATAAAACAAAACAAAATCAGTTTCATGCAGTTTACTGTTGGAGTGGTTATTCAAACGAGACCTTCAAATCTGCGGGCCTGTCTGCTCCAGACCATGGCCTTTCATGAGAAGAACTATTTGCCTCAGTTTCCACTGTCAACCCCCTACCCATGCCACTAGCATAAAGTGGGCCGTCTGCCATTTGTCTGCCTGGCTACTGCATTTCTATGCCAGAGACTATTGCTTTTCGGTGGTTGGTGACAGTGGTTTCTCATCTATGGAGAATTTAACATTGCCTTTACAGCACAGCCAGCTGTATGGGACTTTGCAGAGCTGCACCGCGCCCATGGGTGCTCCTGGATCACTATGCATAGTACAGGGGAAATGCAGCCCATGTGCCATCTTTTGGTGGGTCAACTCTGTGGCAGAAGGGCAAGAATCAGGTGCTCCCTGCCTCCTCTGGGAGTTTAGCAACATCACTAATAGACTCTTATAATCCTTGAGCTCAGGGAAAGACAAGGACCATGGTTGTGCCCAATATGGGGTGTATATGGACTTTTGGAGGGGTGGAAGCAATCAAGCCAGCTCTTGGCTCCCAGCATTGCTCCCTTTGCATCTCTCACACAGTGCAAAGGGAGTGGGAAGCAGCTGCCACTTCTCCGGGTCGGGGACCCACAGTATGCAGAGAATTCTGGGCTTCTTGGTGAGGGAAGGAACTGCCTCCATGTAGAAATTAAAGGATCTGCAAAGCTAATGCAATGTGAGGTCTCGCAGATTTGATACTGTAACTGAGGTTCACCAATAGCTCTAGTTAGAATTTGTGAAACTTATACTCTCATTTAAACCCAAGTATTTTTTCCAAGGGTAATTCTAATTAACCCTCCCCCGCAACAATATCCTTTTTTAGCTACAGGGAAGCCTATGCCATATGCTTGAGCATAGAAGAAGCTCTCTACCCACTACCTCTCTCTATCAAAACTATCGTAGACTAGCACTAGTGGGGGCTTCCAACACAGATAGGGTGACCAGACAGCAAGTGTGAAAAATCGGGATGGGGGTAGGAGGTAATAGGCCCCTATATAAGACAAAGCCCCAAATATTGGGACTGTCCCTATAAAATTGGGAACTAATCACCCTAAATACAGAATACATACAATATTTGCTTTTTATTAAGATTTCTCTTTCTCTCTCACTCTCTGCTTTTCCTCATGCTCTCCTTCTGTATTTGCTTTTTCCCCTCTGCTTTATTCTTCATCTTATTGTTTTCCTTTCCTCCCGCCCTCCTCCTTCCCATCTCTGCTCCTATTTGAAGAGTTTCAGAATGCCAACCAGATCATTTTAGAACTCAAGTCAAAATTTTGAACCCACCATGTTTGAATGGATTCAAAATCGGGCAAAACAGGCTCATGCTTACCCAATTATTCAATATTGCTGATAAAATTAATGATAACAAGTAATACCTTATAAATCAAAGGGAACAAAATGGAGTGATCAGATGTGACATCAGTCTGGAGGCAACATTCATTTAGGCCTTGTCCATACAAAGACAATTAATCCATTAGTGGATTCTCCCAACGTTGGTCTAGCATTGGTGCAACTCTATCAGCGCTAAAAATGTCAGGAGCACGAGTGCAGAAGAGGCACTTGCATTTGCACCCTTGTGCTAGCTGGACCTGCTCTGAGTGCAGCTAGATGAAACAGTGGTTACAACCCCATTGACCAATAAACATGGGGGCTCCGAGCTTCAGGGGGATGCAGGGTCCAGGCAGATCCATCCCATCCATAGGACTGACTGGGGCAACTGCCACAGGCCCTGCACTTTGGGGGGGTCCCATGCTTTGGGGGGCCCCAGCCCGCCCCTGCTCTGCCCCCTCCCCACCCCCATTCTGCCTCTTCCCCCAAGCCCTCGCACTCGTCCCACCTCTTTCCGGCTTCTGCCCCTTCCCCCGAGTGACGCCGGGAGCCGGCGGGGCGGAGCGGCATGGTCTGGCGACGGGTCGCTTGCTTCTGCTGGCATCAGGACCCCCGCTAACCCTCCAGGCTGCCCTGGAACCTGCATCCCCCTGAAGCGCGGGGGCCTCCCCAAAGCGCGGTGCCAAACATTGGTGGAGCCGGGGCTCACGTTCCCAAATATTGGTGGAGCCTGGACACCCCAGGGCCATAAAACTCGCCACCTATGAGTACATGTTAGTTTGTGTAAAGATTCCAATAGTCTGCTCCATTTTCTAACACAAGCTCAAGTTGCCTCAGACTCCGGAATGAGGCAGCTAGAGGGTTAGTGCAGACTTTTCAAACTGGGTTTATACAGGTGAAAAGGTACTGGCAAACATTTCTTCCTACCCCTTTGCTTCAGCTCATTACTGGCTTTTTTCCAGCTCTGTAGTGTTCAACCCCCCCTCCCCAGCCCATAGTGTCAGTGAGAAAAGAAATTGCTGAAATCTGAGCTCTGTGTGTGTCTGGCTAAAGAAGATGAGGGATGAGAAGAGGAGGTGGTAATTAAACCCTCCCCCATATTTATTCCTGCAAGGCAATTGTCTTTGAACAGCACTTCAGCCTGGGAGACTTTCAAAGTTCAAAGCAAATTCAGAGCTGGTGTCACTCTGGTGCCTTAATCTAATCACAGTGTCCCCCTTTGATTTAAAAATCCACTTGGGAGGTAGCAAATAGCTAACAGGCCCCTTTTTCGGCCACAGAAAGACGATTTTAGTTATTTCTACATTTTCCATGTTTTAATGCAGAATTTTAGGCCCATCAAGAACATTGCTTCATAAAGCGATTGAACCCAGAAACATCTTTAAAACAATTCAAGTTCCTGAAAGAGCACAGACGAAACCTATTTTTTATTTAAATCTCTCTTTTAAAAAATATTTTTAACCTGTTCTGGCCTTGTCCACGCTGAAGCTCAGTCTACCTGACGGATCTGGGGGGAAGCATTCATCACTGCTGTTGAGGCTTTGGAAAGCGGTTCTCTCCAGATGAAAGTTTGATTCAAGAATATAATCAGAACATGGCTACGGTCCCATCTACACTAAAAACAAAACAAGCTGGGTTCTAGCTAGAGCTGGTCCAAACTTTTCTGCCAGAACACTTTTCATTTGAAAATGCCAATTTAATGAAATCAAAGCATTCTGCAGGAACATGCCAATTTAAGTTAAAATTGAAATGAAGAATTCAATGTTTTGTTTCAAAACAACTTTTCATTTCAAACACTTTTAGATTTGCAATTATAATAGAACAGACCAGGATCTGACATGCCTATTAAGTGAGATTGAGGTGGTTATATATGCTTTTCCCTCCAGCGAAAATGCAAAGCATCAAATATTGGCTGATTTTGAACAAGGACTACAGAAAAAACGTAGGTGAGATGAATTCCTGTTGTTCTGCCAAGAAGAACATGTGATCGTGCATAAAGCCTTCAGAGAAATAGGGCAACTACTGGGAGATGATATGCAAGGGAATTTGCCCTTTTGTAACAAATTGGAAAAATATAACATTAGTATGTATCTCAGGAGGGGTTTTTGTGTAAGCTGCTTTATGCAGAATCCGGTGGAAACTGACAAATGACTATGAGAACAGCAACCTGGCTTTTATCCACACCAGTCCTGCACAGAGGATATTTCATCATTCCATGTAACATGCCCCATCTGGCAAAGTGGGATGAGCATTCTTTCCTTGTATTTTGACAATCTGAATGAATGTAGTTGGCTTTTCCAAATCAGATGTTTGTTCAGTTCTAGAGGTTATCAACAAAGCTAAAATGTTGACAGCCAGGAAATAGCCAACCAGAGAGTCACATGAAATGTCATCAGTTTTAATTTACCCACGTTGTTACAATCACAGCTTCAACTTCTGGTAAAGTATAGGATGCTGTCATTTTGCAAAGGCATGTTCCGTTTGTTTTATTTTTGTGTTCTTGCATAATTTTTAACCTTCTAAAACCACATGAGAAGAAACATGAGACTTTCTAGTGGTATCTTGAATCCCTCAGTATTTTTTGTATTGGTCAGTTCACAGACACTTTAGATGCAATGATCTACTGAATAACCTCAGACTACATGGTATCACACCAATACCCGCAACAGAGGAAATTGGTATTAATCACAGAATAAAAGGTTATATGACGTAGTCTCCATACTTTTTGGTTTCCGTTCACAAAAGCCAAATGAATGAACAGGGTCAGGTTATCAATGCAGTTTCTGAGTCACATTTCAAATATATAAAGCCCAAGGAACAGATGCAACTTTGGCCAGATTTAAATTTGGCTGGTCTCTGTGACTCCATGTCCAAGTTGTGGGCCCTATTCCCTAAAATGACCAGCAAAACTATGATCTGCAATTACCGCCGAAGATTAGGCAATTCTCTGATGCTTAATGTAGCTTGTGTCTGTGGCTAGTGATCAAGGAAAACTAACTCTAGGATTTTTACCAACACAGTTTTTCTGTTAGAAGTTAAAATATTTTTAAGAGAAAATGTAGTTTTATAGACTCATGCTGGAAAATATGTCATACTCTCTTCAGTATTTTATACAATTTCCAAGAGTATACTTACCTAAAAGCCTTGCATAATGACAGGTTTCAGAGTAGCTGCCGTGTTAGTCTGTATTCACAAAAAGAAAAGGAGTACTTGTGGCACCTTAGAGACTAACCAATTTATCTGAGCATAAGCTTTCGTGAGCTACAGCTCACTTCATCGGATGCATACATGTTTCCTCAGACCTCACTGAGCTCTAGGTGTTCACAGATTCATAGCAGGGATGTGCAAATGTCAGCCATTCTGTTCACTCAGGGTTGGTAATCTTTACTATGACTTTGTTCTCCTGGGTCACATCCTGGGGGTATTACTTTCAGTTTTAAGTTCAAATGAAAAGCCAGCTAAACACAGAGCAGAGGGTGCATAAAAGCCTCCCTGATCATCCTACTGTAAATTTACCAAGTGAATGCACAGCCATCACAGACCAGGAGCATGGTTCCAAAAGTGTGGTCCATGGAACACTGGTGGTCCATGGAACTCTTGTTAGAGATCCATAGACAGCTGGAAGATCACTTTATTCTATCTTTTTCCTCCTTGTTTTCAACTGTTTCTACAGGTCTTCAAACTCTTTGTTGCAACATCTCAATATTTTATATGGTCAAAGGAATATTTTATAGAAGGTTTGACTATCTGCATATTCAAACCATGCTATTTTGCTGTCTGCAGTGTCCTTTTTAAATGATTGGAACATCACCAAGGTAATGCCACATACAGCCGTAACTCAGCAATAGTGCCTAAGTGCATTTTACACATCCAGGTTCTGGTGCACAAAGGGGTTGAGTGAGTCCCATGTCTACAGTGCAAAAAAAAAAAAAAAAAAAAGGTGTGTTCTTAAGTCAGGCTAGTGCTGTGTTTTAAGACACAGGCTAGTGACTGTGTAAAATAGCAGTGAAGTGATGGCTGCCCTCCAGGCTTGAACTCAAACAGCTAACCTGAGCTAAAAGTCATGTCTTCACTGCTATTTTAACCCAAGGAAGCTAATGTCAGTTGAAAATAGACTTTCTTTCTTTTCTTTCTTGTACTGTAGACATACCCTAATGCCCAGGAACCCCTCCCAGAGAACCTTGTGTATAATGAGGGAAGTCCAGTTTGAGCACCGTTGCCTATCACACTGTGGTAGAAAAGACTAAACAGAACATATGCTGGGGGGATGGGGTGTGTGCAAAAAGTAATTGTGTTGAATTTACATTAAATGTGGGATACTAAGGGAGAAGGCAGGACTGTTGGCATTAAGGATAACTGACCCGCTCCCCTTCCCTCAATGAGGGTCCATGATAATTTTGTCCTTTGCTTCAGTGGGCACAGGACTGGATGCAAAGCATCAGCTTTAACTCGCAGGGCTGCACTTAAAACAATGGGTAATGATGGCTTGTTAATGATAAACTTTCAATGCAGATTTCAGGTTTGGATAACATTAGAAGAGCAATCAGAGCTGCTGTGGATGAGAAATTTGCACATTTTCACCAAAGCAATTCATCAGAGTGCTCAGCTGCCTAGCATGAAAGCCACATTTTCCCCAAGTAGCTTACACTTCTCCTCTTCTGGTATTTTTTTTTTTTGGCTTCTTGATTGGTTGCCAGGGATATCGTCATCATCACAGATTAATTAATACTAAAATACCAAGCTCTTACATAACCCTTGTCATCAGTAGATCTCAAAGCACTTTACAAAGGAGGTGGGTAATGTTTTTCTTATTTTAAGGTTGGAGTCACTGAGACACAGAGAGGTGACGGGACAGGTCCAAAGCCAGTTAGCAGGCCAATGGCAGTGCCAGGAATAGAACCCAGCTCTCCAGAGTTCCAGTCCAGTGCTCCGTCTCCTGTGCAACACTGCTTTGGAACAGGCCCCTGAGGAGTGTGAAATTTTCCTGAAATTTCCTGCTCTTGCTACCACCAGTGCAGCTCCCCCAGTGGTAGGACTGGGGGAAGAGCTAGCACAGATAAGGCATCAGCAGCTACCAATGATGTAAGTATCATGTTCCCTAGATCTGATCCGAGCAGGGTTAGATAACACAGTGGCTCAGAATACCTGTGGCTCATTTACATTAGTACCGAGACCCTGCCCCACGTCCTGCGCAGCTGCAAACCCCGCTCCAGAGCCTGGCAGCTGCACCACAACGCCATCCAGAACTACCTGGTGAAAGCCATCGCACTATGCCTGAGGGAGGTCGCTATGAACTGCGCCATCCCCGGCACTGACAGCCAGCTGCGACCTGATGTCGTTGTCACTGACAAGGCTCAGAAAAAGATCATCCTCATCGACGTCATGGTCGCCTTTGAGAACAGGACCCCGGCCTTTTGTGAAGCCTGAGCTCGTAAGCTGGAAAAATATGCCCCCCTGCCGACACCCTGAGGGCAAAGGTCTATGAGGTGCAGATGGACGCCCTGATCGTTGGAGCCCTGGGCGCCTGGGACCCCTGCAACAAGAGTGTGCTGCGGGCCTGCGGGATCAGTCAACGCTATGCACGGCTCCTGCGGTGCCTCATGGTCTCGGACACCATCCGATGGTCAAGGGACATCTACATCGAACACATCACCGGCCACCAACAGTACCAGGAGGCGTGAGCCAGTACGACATCGTGCTTCGACTACGAGAATGGGACCGAGAAACTTTGTCCATTGGACTATATGAACTGGAACCATAAACTCACTGAGCATTAAATCTCACCAAATGAGGGTCAATCCATCCTCATCATCGTATCCACTCATTATACTCCACACCTGAACATAGCCATATATGAACAACATACCCTCATAACTCGATGTCTGTACTTTGACCTTTTACCACCAATCAGGGATATAGCAGATTATGTATTCCTTATGCCACCCGATCTTAAACCGAACTTCGCACCCCCTTCAGAATCTGTACGTTATTCCCTGATAACCAGAAACTTCTATGCTTAAACGCTGTACTGTTCACTTTTTTTAAACATCATCTTAATACAATTTTTAATTCTCCCTATTACTATCATCTAGTTCGACATCTTGTATGTCATAGGCCACAGAATTTCATCCAGTTACTCATTAGTGAGCCCAATCACTTTCATTTGACTTATTCATCTCTTCCAGAAAGGCATCCAGTCTTGAACTGTAGACTTCAAGAAATGGAGACTCTACCCTTTCCATTAGTCATTTGTCCCAATAAGAACAGCCATACTGGGTCAGACCAAAGGTCCATCTAGCCCAGTGTCCTGTCTTCCGACAGTGGCCAGTACCCTCACAGTACAAATTTGTGCCTTGTTTCTAATGTGAATTTGTTTGGTTTTAACTTCCAGCCATTGCTTCTTGTAGTGCCTTTCTCTGCTGCACTGAAGAGCCCTTTGGAACCTGATATTTTTCTCCCTGTGAAGGTGCCTGTACACTGTAATCTGGCCAACTAGTGTAAGTAAGTGAGAGTAAGTGAGTACATTTGATTTTGCACTATATAGGGCAGTGGCCTGGAAGTCAGGAGACGTGGGTTTTGTTCCCAGGTGTGCTACTGCATGACCCTTGGCAAGTCTCTGGCCTGGAGCCTGTCTGTTTTCTCTCCCATTTTTGTCTATCATTTCTGTTAAGTCTGTAAACTCTTTGGGGCTTGTCTTTCACTATGCTTTTTGTACAGCACCTAATCCAAAGCTGTTATCTTCATCCCCCCACCCCCATCCTGGGATGGGCCTTTTAGAGGCTACTGTACTACAAATAAACAGTAATAATAGTGGTTTCAGGGAGTCACATGCTTTTGTTCAATAATTTCCAGATTTCTTTTTTCCAGAATGTAAGCAAATCAAACCCTTTCAGTAAAAGTCATTTGGACTTCCCCCAGCCCTCCATCTCATTATAAATGCCATGTACTCATGAGCCCTATATTCCAGGCCATGATATCATTAAATACCCAATCCCATCACATAACTAGATTTCACAAACATTGCTAGGCTTGTTGGGAGTAAGGCTGTCCCTACCAAAATGCTTCAGCAGCGTCTCATGCCTTAACAAGATTCCCATCTTATTCTATCAATCCAATGCAAATTAAATGTTAACATGCTAGACTATTTTCCCCTGCCATCCTTACACTTTATAAATATATATCTTTACTCTGGAATGCTAGATGCCACACACACTGCTGGAGGCTTTTGGGTTTCCTCATTCAGTACATTATATTTTTAAAAATCCCTATAGCTTAAAATCTCCCATGCTGATAATAGACACATCACTTTTCTGTCTGGGAATTAGAAGCTGGTTATTTCCAGAGCCGACCTCATTCCTCTCCCATGGCAGATGCTTCCTTTCCGTGGGCTAGATTGTGCAACCCTTACTTGTGTTGGCGAGCATTAACTCACACGAATAGTCCCATTGGCTTCAAAGGATTTATTCACATGAATAAGTGCTCATGAATGTTAGTAAGGGTTACACAATTGGACTCTATGTCCATTTATGAAAAATGGATTATTTTGGAAGATCAGTAAATGGTCTTGGGTAAACAACTATAGTGATTAATTGTTTAACTTGTGTTCGACTAATGTGGTTAAAATCTCATTGCAGGAAAGAAAATTCACAGACAAGAGCTACTGTAGATGCTAATTTATAAAATAAAGACCAAGTCTGGATGAATAAACAGAAAGATACTTCATCTTTCTAATCTGGTTAACATTTGACTATAATTGAGAAAATATTAATTCATCTTATGACTGGAAAAATTGATAATATAGTTCCTATTTTTAAGAAAGGGGAAAAAAGTGATCCAGGAAACTACAGGCCTGTTAGTTTAACATCAATTGTATGCAAGGTCTTGGAACAAATTTTGAAAGAGCAAGTAGTCAAGGCCAGAGAGATGAATGGTAATTGGGATAAAATGCAACATGGTTTTACAAAAGGTAAATCTGATCTCCTTTTTTGAGAAGATAACTGATTTTTTTACACAAGGAAATGCAGTTGATCTAATCTACCTGGATTTCAGTAAGGCATTTGATATAGTTACACATGGTAAATTATTAGTTAAATTGGAGAAGATGGCGATTGATATGAGACTTGAAAAATGGATAAGAAACTGGTTAAGGGGAGCCTACAAAGGGACATACTGAAAGGTGAACTATCAGGCTGGAGGGAGGTTACTCCTTGAGTTCCTCAGGGATCGGTCTTGGGACCAATCTTATTTAACATTTTTGTTAGTGACCTTGGTACAAAAAGTGGGAGTGTGCTAAAAAAAATTGTACATGACACAAAGTTTGGAAATATTGACGATATAGAGGAGGGCTGGAATAACATACAAGATGATCTGGATGACCTTGTAAACAGGAGTAATAGAAATGGGATGATATTTAATAGTGCAAAGTGCAAGGTCATGCATTTAGGGCCTAACAACAAGAATTTTTGCTATGAGCTGGGGATGTATCAGTTGGAAGTAATAGAGGAGGAGAAAGACCTGGGTGTATTGACCACAAGGTGACTATGACCCACCAATATGATACAGCTATGAAAAAGGCTAATGCAGTCCTAGGATGCATCAGGTGAAGTATTTCCAGTAGAGAAAGCCAGGTGTTATAAACTGGCCATCAACAAGTTTAGGCTTGAAATTAGATGAATGTTTCTAACCATCAGAGGAGTGAAGTTCTGGAACAGCCTTCTAAAGGAGCAGTGGGGGCAAAAAAACTAACTGACTTCAAGACTGAGTCTGATAAGTTTATGGAGGCGATGGTATGATGAGACTGCCTACAATGGTATGTAGCTGATCTTTGACGGCTAGCAGTAAATATCTCCAATGGCCGGTGATGGGACAGTAGCTGGGGAGGGCTCTGAGTTACTACAGAGAATTCTCGCCCATACACTCAGGGTCTAACAAATCACCATATTTGGGGTCAGGAAGGAATTTTCCCTCAAGTGAGATTGGTAGAGCTCTTGGGGGGTTTTCACCTTCCTCTGCAGCATGAGGCATGGGTCTCTTGCAGGTTTAAACTAGTGTAAATGGAGGATTCTTTGTAACTTGAAGTCTTTAAATCATGATTTAAGGACTTCAGTAACTCTGCCAGAGGTTAGGGGTCTATTACAGGAGTGGGTGGTTGAGTTTCTGTGGACTCCAATGTGCAGGAGGTCAGACTAGATGATCATGATGATCCCATCTGATGAGTATATAAATCAATAGTACTGTTGTGAATTTTTTTAAATTGCACCCCAAAGGTGTTTCTTGTGTTCAAATTAAACATGGTTTCCCACTAAAGACAGTATAATGGAGTAATCACTTAAATCTCAACCTACTTCTTGCTGATGAGAAATTATTAGTTATAGTAGCAATGAGATATTGTTTAAGATATTCCAGCTTTTCAGATTTTGACTAAGAGGCAATATAGATCTAGAGGCTAGCACTCTGAATCCTAGAGTGGAACTTAGGAGAGCTGAGTTCTAGTCCTGCCACTGGCCAGGTGGGTGACCTTGGGCAAGTTGCATCTTCTTGCTGCCTCAGTGTCCCCAGCTGTGAAATAGGGATTATGATACTGACCTCCTTTGTAAAGCACTTTCAGATCTATTGATGAAAAGTCCTAGGTATTAGTTCTAAGAGCCAGGTATTAATTATTAATTATTATTATTATTATACCTAAAATATGGAAAGGACCCTAATTGTGAATGACTTATGAAGTTGTGAACCAAATCAAAGCCCTGATGATCCAAAGCCCATTGTAGTCAATGGGAGTCTATCATATGATTTTTTTTTTTTTTGCTCAACCGAATATTTCCTTGGGATTTTTCTGAGAAAACTCAGTTTTGACTTTATTGGGGGTCAAACCATTTAAACAAACATGGTTCCAGCAAAACATACCTCCAGGTCTGTCAGACCCATAAGAGGATTTTGAAAATGGAAGTAGGGCCTGAAATAGAGCGGGTAAGAATGGGATGAAACTGAGGAAGCTCACAGGAATGTAGTACTCTGGGGTAATGGAGAAGGCAAGGGCCGAATGAGTTGATTGGGGATCATGGAAAGAGTGAGTGGTTGGATGACTTTATTGAGGTGCATTTAACAGGAACAGGTGAATTTGTTGTGGAGTCTTGGAGAGGGCTGATGGAGTTTAGGAGAATCACAGAGAAAAGGGCCCAATTCCTCACCTAGTGTAAATCACATCTGAGGACTTGGCCCAGAGGCAGTTGGAAGATGAAAAGGGAAAAGCAGGGTTTTGTTTGTAACCTGACAATGTGCCTGGGATGATGGGAGTTAGTGAGTGGATGCGGGAGTCCTTCATCTGAACACTAATAGAGGTTTGGTCCAAGATCCTCAACAGAATTTAGGTGCCTAACTCCCATTGATTTTCCTTTGATGATCTGGGCCTTGGTGTTACTGGTTTCCCAGCCCTAGTAAATTGGAAGTGCTCTTAAGGTTTGATCCTGCACTATTTAAGTCAATAGGAGTTTTTCCATTGGCTTGAATGGTAGCTGATTTAGCCCTTAATGGGCGAACTTACCATACACTATTGTTTCTCAGCTGGACATTAATTCTTTGTGAAGCCGTTAACACATTAGGACAAAAAAGTTTAATTGCATGTATGCTTCATCATCAATAAAAATTTCTAAATATTTAGTCTACTACACTGCAGTCTTTTGTTCTCACTGAAAGTTTCAATTTACAGTAAGCAGATTCACTAAGAGGCATACACAATCATGGCCTCTGAGATTGCAGTGCAAATGTGGAGAATCTGATCACAAATAATCAAATCTGTCATTCCCGGTGACCAGAACCTGTCTGAATGACAAGCAAACTCCCTATTATTTCTGTGGGTTCACTGATGAGACTGGACAACTTCTTTTTCTTTAAGGGAAAAAAAGATGACAGCATTTTTTTTTCAAGATGAGTTACTGATATCAACCTAAAATAAATGGCAGTAACTTTTCGAATTATTATCACAAATTAACAATGAAAAAGAAAAACCCAAGACAAGGAAACTGGATAGAAAAATACATCTCCCGATAAACTGAAACACACTGTACAGTAGAAAAATGTGGCTAGTGTCAGATCCTCTGATTAATCATGAGTATATCCTTTGGGCTGGGACATCCATGTCACTCCTTGGGGTTTGTCTACACAGTGTCTGGCAAAGCACATTAGAGCTGTGTATAATTTGTAAAGTGCTCTAATATGCTACACTATAAGTGTCCCATTTAGCCACTAAAAAGTACATAGCTCACATTAAGGTAGTTCTGTTGGAGACAGTTTGCAGCAGGATTGATTTAATTATTCTTAAACCATCTTTGATAGATGAGAGACAAGGTGGGTGAGGGAATAACTTTTATTGGACCAACTTCTTTGGGTGAAAGATACAAGCTTTCAACCTTACACAAAGTTTTTCAGGTCACCTCTAGATGATGTCTATCAAGTCTAGTCTTGAGTATCTGCAGCAAAGGTGATTTCACAACTTCCCTTGATGGATTTTTCTACTTTTCTATCTTCTAAACAGATTCAAAACTTTCCTAGTATAGATAACTGTGTAGATGTAATATATGTAGACTCTTGTAAGGCGTTCAACATTTGTATAAATGCTCTGGAATTAAATAGAAAGAATCATTGCTAATAACATTTTTGGCTGACAACAGATAGGTAGAGTGGTTAGTAGTGATGAGGACAGGCAGTCATATAGAGTGATCTGGATCATTTGGTAAGCAGGGTCCATTCAAACAAAATGTGACTGATACAGCCAAATGTACGGTCATATATTAAGGCTAATTTGCAAACAGAAAAAAAGGGTTAAGCTAATCAGATAAAGAACCTGTTAGGTATATTTTGTCCAACTTCAGTAAGGACTGGATCAGGACCACCATCAATTCATTGCAGCCAAGATTTGTTTTTAAAATCAGCACTTTGCTCCTTATTTGTATCTCTCTGGAAATATACAAAAAGAAATGCAAACATTTGCCTCCAAATGCATGTGGAGTCTCTTGTTGAAGTCAATGGGAGATGGCCATGCCCATCAGAAGGAAAGGAGCCAGTGAAATTGATCACATAAGGAATGTGAGGAAACAAGCTATGAACCATCTATCAGTCCCTAGACAAATATACACATTATCCAACACAGGCTTCCTGGTGTGCAGTGTGTATGAACAGAATATTTCACGAAGTCAAGAATTTAGATTTTCGCCTTTCCTTGGATTCATTTTTCAATATGCCCTGATTTTTGCCTTGCTACCTATGGCAGATCATTAATTAGCATCAGCGATTCAGGTGTTTTCTGTAAGCTCTCTCACTCTTATGCTATGTCTATACTAGAAACTAGGGGTGTGATTCTCAGCTTTCATATACGTGGTTATGCTAGCTCGATGAGAGGCGTGCAAGTATAAAGAGTAGTGTAGCCAGGGTAGCACAGGGAGTGGCAGCAATGACATGGCTTAGCCGTGTCAAGTATGAACCTGCCTGAACCCCGTGGGTACATACGGGACATGGTTAAGCCATGCCACCACTGCCCAAGCTTCTGAGGCTACATTATTTATACTCACTCTAGCTCTCATTGAGGTACTGTGAGTGTGTCTCTGTGAGCTGGAAAACACACCCCTAGCTTCTAGTGTAGCCATACAGGACAGGCCCCTCAGGCCCATTCAGTCCCCTCAGTTTTGCTGAGGGGACTGAAGCAGATGTTTACCTTTTCAACATAGACAGCTCATGCCTCCCCATACGGGGAGGGCACAATGTAAAGGGGAGGACATGTGACCACCCCACGTCTCCTCCCCAGTCCTGGTCCCAGCCTGGGGCTGCCACGATCTCTGGGCCTCGTGTAACCTGTGTGTGTGATGGGGGACGGGAGGCTCTGTCCTTCTTCGGCCACACCTCTCTCCCTGGCAGCTGGGCCTGGGTGGGGAGTGGGACGGAGCCGCCTCTCATGCAGCTGAAGCTGGCCACAGCGCAGCAGCTGCCTGTGAGACCCTGGCTGGGTGGCTGGTTCCAGGCACCAGCATTCCAAGCAGGTGCTTGGGGCGGCAATCTGCAAGGGACGGCCGTCCCCAGCAGCCCAGCCGGGCCCCAGCAGCCCAGCCGGGACGGGGAGAGGGGCCCCACTGCCTCCCAGCCAGGCAAGCGTTTCCGTGGCGGCGGCAATTCTGCGGCAGCTCCCATCTCTTCAGCCACTCACAGCGGCAATTCGGCGCACAGCTTGGGGCGGCAAAAATGGTAGAGCCTGCCCTGCGGCCAAGCATGTTAGAGAGGAGGGGGGGTTCCAACTCGCTCGGTCCCAGTCCCTGGCAGTCGGGGCTGGGGGGGGCCTACCACTCCTCCCCAGCCAGGCTCTCTCACAAGCTGCTGCTGCACTGCACAGAGCAGCATCCCAGTGGCCGGCTGTCGTGAGAAGTGGCTCTGGTCCACAGCTGCCAACTTTCACGTGGTAAATAAGCACCCCAACTTTCGCAATTAGCCAAACATCAAGCTAATCCCATGTCAAAGCAAACTAATCCCTAAGAACCCCAACACTCTATGTGACTAGATTCCCCTGGCGTGCAGTCTGGGACTGTGCTGGGCACCCCTGACTCTCTCCCCGCTTGCCCCTGCTTGCCTCCCCTTGCCCCTGCTTGCTACGAGCCATTAAAAAAAAGAGAAGCAACAAGCTACAACAAGCTACAAGCCAAAAACCAGCCAACAAGCAACTCACAAGCCAATTAAGCCAAAACCAAGCCCAATTTCTGTCTTTTTTTTGAGGGTTTGGCATGTCTGCTCTGGTCTCGCCCCTTCCGCTCCCCCACCCCAGGCTGGCTGCTGGGGGGAGGGCATTTGACCCCACATGCCCCCCACCATGCGTTGCCTCTGCTTTTCAATGTATGTTGTAGTCTACCGTGGAGATGTCTGTCTGCCTTTTCATCTTTCACAGAGATGGAGAATCATGTAATTGCAATGAGGAGAAACCGTTTTTAGCCTGTTTGATTTGGGGGCAGCTTTTACAAATGTTGGGATGGAAAAGAATAAAGTTTTGCATCTATGATCTTTGAACAATTTGGTTACAAAGCAGAAGCCTTTCTCAGGTGCAGGCCTGCCAGTGGATATTTATGGATGTTGCTACTGCAGAATGCACTTTAGGTATAGGATTTCTTTGTCATTTGAATGAGAGGCACAAAGTTTTAATGATATTTTGCACTTAGTTAATACCTTTCAAATGAGGATCTTACAGTGCTTTATAAATATGAATTAATTAAGCCATGGAACATTCTTCTGAGAGGATGATGATAGTAATAATAATTAACAATTAATAATATCTATTTTAAATATTTAGTTGTCTAAAATCATGCATTGAGCCAGTAGCAATGGCAGGATTAGAACCTAGGAGTCTGAGCTCCCAATTTCTTGAAAAAACAGTACCCCAACAATAGAACTGTGCAGAGCACACATAACATGAAAACAGAGCCCTTCTGGATTTTTTATTGTTCACTTACATTTGAAAAACTAACTAATGCAATGCAAGGAGGGGCCCAGTCCTATGAACACTTAGACATATGAGTAACTTTATTCACATGAATTAGTTCCACTGAAGGCAACAGGACTACTCAAAGTTCCTCATGTGCCTAAGTATTTACAGGAACCAGTCCTAGAACAGAGCTTTGCAAAATTGTTCTAATATAACACTTACGCTACCTACCTAATAGATACATTGTGATTCTTTGTCTGGGGTTTTGCTCCTTTAAAATCCCACCATTCATCAATTATCATTGTTCATATTTAGCATACTGAGATGCTCAGACGAGGGCACTTGATAACTTATTAATATGAATAGGTAATGTTTTAATTCATGAAATTTTTCTTTCTAGGACGGGGTGAGGCTCAAGCATTTGTTATGGAATGTTAATTTGAAACTGTATAGACTTCCCTAAAAGGTGCTAGGAGCTGGGTGTCTGACAGCCTTATTTGTATCCTAAAAAACAATCAAATGACAAAAATCGCTTTTGATCCCTTCTCTACTCTAGCTTGGTTCTAATTCCATTATTTGTACATTGTTTGCCACTAATTAGCAAAACTTTGTCTTGTGATTGCAAAAAAACAATGCAGAACTATAGATCAGGTAAATGTCAGGTGACTTGAATGAGATCCTGAATGGGCTAAAATGCAGCAAATCCAAAACCAACAAAACTTCTCCACCCACTACTTGGGAAACCAGCCATACCCAAAGCATTATAATTATAAACAGAACTGAGTATCAATAACAAGTATCCAGGCATCCTCTGGGTCTGGCTGTATTTAAGATGGCATATTTTGAACAGTTCCTGTCAAGATATCTTGGGCCAGATTCTGCCACCTTTATTCATGTTGGGTAGCACCTTATTCCATGGGTGGCTCCACTGAGTTCAATGGAGCTACTTGCAGAACAAGGTAAAACTCAGTATGAACATTGGGGGGTGGTGGAGGGGTGGCAAAACCCGTCTCCTTACTAGTGATATTACTCTGCACAGTGATAGCACCTTGCACCGATCAATTATATTTCACAACACCCATGTCAGGTATGATCATCCTCATTTTACAGCTGGGGAAACTGGGACACTGAGAATTTATGTGACCTGCCATAAGGGCTCATCCATCAAAGTGCTGAGCACCATCAATTCCCACTGAAGCCAATGGGAGTTGAACTGCACCTACCAGAAATGGTCCAGTTAGGAGCCCATGGCTAGAAATCTAGCAGCCTGACTCCCAGTCCTCTGATCTGGTCACTTGGCAACATGCTTTCACTTTCATAATTACTCTCAGCTTCCATCTGTACATCTATTACAAGAATTTTTTTTTTTTATAAAATGTTTGGTTGGCTATATGGATTATGGTGGTGTTTATTTTTTTAAATTTTCTGACTTTTGAAAGAAAATTTTCTTATTTGATGCTTCTGTTTCCCTCCCTTGCTCCAATTAAAGCCACTTGTTTTGTCAAAAAAAAAAAGAAAAGAAAGAAAAACAAATAATATGCTATGCTATCTCTATACTTTAATGTGATGCTCTTCAGAAGTTCCAGGGTTTTGTAATATACCTGAATTCGTTTCAGTGGTGTCTTCCTTACTGGTAATCTTTGATCATGTGTGCTTTTAGGGCTAGACTAAAAGGACTGTTGAGTAATTGCAAACAGTGCTGTTTTCCTCCGATTGGCATTTTACTAGCAAATGCAATGGTGAGTTACATCCAGCAATATATTCTAATCTAAAGCACACAAAAATCAGCACACAAGACAGACTGTCACTCCCACTGGGTGGGAACAGTTGTCTCCTACTTTGATGGTACAGATTTCAGTATGATATACACATTTTGAGATTAATTATGCTCTTTGTAACCAAAGAGACGAACCAGGTAAAAATCACAAAAAAGACAGACGTCCTAAATGCATCTAATGTGCCTACTGCTGCAGTAGAAACCACTTCCTGGCTATCTGAGCGTTTAGCACATTGTTCATGGCTGTCTGATAAAGTAAGAGAGCAGTAGATTATTGATCTTTTTATATATCTCAGCAATGCACCTTGGGACTTTTAATGGTGCCAGAACCGAAAACATTGTGTTGCCAATGCACTCATTCACCTGGTCTGTTCCCTACAACTCCCTGAACAGCAAAAGAGGATGCAAAAAGAAAAAAAGAATGAAAAATGCTACTTTGTTAAAAGCTTTCAAGTTATTTTGGAATAACCTGGCAGAAAAAAAGGATAAAATCGAAAATTAGTTAGCAGGCCCATGGACTGCCCTAAAAGGAAAGTGCATTGTAAACATACACAAAACCACACAACACATGCCGCCCTCTCCATGTATCAGAGTAGCAGCCGTGTTAGTCTGTATTCGCAAAAAGAAAAGGAGTACTTGTGGCACCTTAGAGACTAACCAATTTATTTGAGCATAAGCGTTCGTGAGCTCACGAAAGCTTATGCTCAAATAAATTGGTTAGTCTCTAAGGTGCCACAAGTATTCCTTTTCTTTTTCCTCTCCATGTAGTTGCTTTAGTGGGGTGTTGATATGAATACCCAGGCACTTCCACTGCAACATGTTCCACACTCCTTAGGCCTGGTCTACACTACTGAGTTAGGCAGACACACGGCAGTTTACGTAGACCTAACTACAGAAGTGTCTACACTAAAATTTCGCTGCCACTGACGTAACTGCCCTGCTATGCCGACTTAATAACTCCACTTCCACTAGAGGCGTAGAGTCAATGTTGATGTAGTTGGGTCCATGTAGACACTGTGTTGCTTACATCGACTGTTACTGGCTTTCAGAAGCCTTCCCACAATGCTGCACACTGACAGCACAATGGATACAAGCACTCCTTGTGAGGATGCACACCGCCAACACAAGGAGCAAAGTGTAGACTGCACAAGCAACATAATTACTGCAGCAGTTGTATGCTGATGTAACTTAGGTCCTCTTAGTTTTGTAGTCTAGACATGCCCTGAGAACTGAGAAAGAGAAAGGGCTATTGTGAAGAAAGATGCACAGCAAGGTTGCCCCACTTCTGCTCCCACTGGCTGAACTGCACTAGCAGTAGTGAAGAGCTGGACGATTTTTAGAAAAAGGGTGTAGACGGCCCTGTGATGAGCGACACAACAGAAGTGCAAAGCTTTGTGATTAATAACATCAAATGAAAATCAACCCAACTTTTACCCAAAGCCTGAACTAAACTTTAACTAAAATGTTCTTGTGAGCTTCACTTTGTACGTGAGGCTTCTGTTTGTTTGGAAGGTTAATGTGTGTTTTGATTTTGACCAGAACCAGGGCTACTGAAATAAACTTGAGAAATGGCCTCATTGTGATTTTTCTGAGTCAGCCAGGATTAGGAATGATTGGAAGTGTTGTCAGAGAGCCTGTTCTCATGAGATTTCCATTCAGATACCTAGCCCAAGAGGTTTCTCCCTGTGAATTTACAGAACACTTTTCAGCACCCATTGATGTAATCTCCTTGCTTCCTGTAACAGAAAGAAAAGGTCTTTCTGCATTGTATCTATGCAAATTACAAGAAAGAGGGCAATATAAACTCACCTTTTAAGACTCCGACCTTTCATTAGAACTGCTAACACCTGAAGGACAGGCCTTTTTAGGCTTCAAAGCTGAGGTATTACAGTTTGTTTGTTGGTCTAGGAAAAGCTATCCCATTACCTACCCTTTCAGGACAATGCAATAAGCACAGGAGGTGCAGTTGTTGTTTTTTAAACCCACAAAAGCCAGGAAATACATAGTTAAAGTTCAAACTCTATCCCCAGTGCACCATGTTTTCTTTATGCAATTACTGGGGGTCTCCAATCAGTGAGGGGATCTCACAGGCCAGGTTTGCAGCATCACTGACACAATGGATTTAAGGCTGGAGTTTCCAGCTTTAACTTGAGAGAGTCTTTGTGTTTGTGGATTCAAGTCAGACAGTTAATGTTACCTGGACATAATTGCAGTTTGTTTTTACTTTATATTGTGCTCTAAAAAGGATTCTGGGGAGGAGAGAAGCCTGGGAAAAACAAACTGTGTTGGAGACCAAGACAGCTTCAAAAGCAACGTTAGGAGTAGGCCACCTCATAGACCAAACAAAATAAGCCCTAAAGGTCATCTCCCTTTCCTGCTGCCCTGACTATATTACTTCCCTCCGAATCCCCTCCCTGGCTTCCACATTATGCTGAAGCTTCTGTGCGCTTTCATGCACAATTCTGTCCCTGGCTTCATCTTTGTTCCTCCTACTCTGGTTCTTGTTGCCCATCCTTCTTCTCCTAGTCCTTCCATTTGAACACTCTGGGCCTGATTCTGCCCTCACTCTCAGGCATGTAAATCAGAAGGCACTCTTGTATTCTTCACCCGCTTTTGTCTTTGTGCCTTCCACATTCTAAATACTATTTGGTGAGCACTAACCATGGACCCCTTCTGCTTGGAACTTCTTCCCTCTTCCTGAGACCCTCTCCTCATTCCAGTCCTTTCTTAAAACAATAGTCAGTGGGACATGTGTTCCTAAATTCTATAGGCACTTTTGAAAATCTGCCCCTCAACTCATTCCCGGCATGTCTTCCCCTATATTTGTGTAGAACTAGGCTCATTATTAGCACCAGTGCATGAAATGTTAAGATATGGATTTATGCATTACAATATGTTTGCATTTTTCATATATATTCACAATATATACTACAGTGGCCTCTTTTGAATATTTTAATGGAGATTTTTCTGAATAAGTATTACAAATATGACCTATCTGTACACTGTAGATGCACATTATAGAATACCCTTAGCTATAGGTATTGTTCTTGGCTTCACAGCCTACATAATAATGCTTCTTCTGAGCTATGCTGATAGACTTATAGACTCATAGACTTTAAGGTCAGAAGGGACCATTAGGACCATCTAGTCTGACCTCCTGCACAATGCAGGCCAAAGAATCTCACCCACCCACTACTGTAACAAACCCCTGACCTATGTCTGAGCTATTGAAGTCCTCAAATCATGGTTTAAAGACTTCAAGGTGCAGAGAATCCTCCAGCAAGTGACACATGCCCCACGCTGCAGAGGAAGGCAAAAACCCCCCAGGGCCTCTGCCAATCTGCCCTGGGGAAAAATTCCTGCCCGACCCCAAATATGGTGATCAGCTAAACCCTGAGCATGTGGGCACGACTCACCAGCCAGACACCCAGGAAAGAATTCTCTGTAGTAACTCAGATCCCACCCCATCTAACATCCCATCACAGGCCATTGGGCATATTTACCCCTAATAGTCAAAAATTAATTAATTGTCAAAATTGGGCTATCCCATCATCCCCTCTCCTCCATAAATTTATCAAGGTCCTGAAGCCAGATATGTCTTTTTGCCTCCACTATTCCTCTTAGAAGGCTATTCCAGAACTTCACTCCTCTGTTGGTTAGGGTATGTCTACACTACGGAATAAGGTCGAATTTATAGAAGTCGGTTTTTTAGAAATCGGTTTTATATATTCGAGTGTGTGTGTCCCCACAGAAAATGCTCTAAGTGCATTAAGTGCATTAACTCGACGGAGTGCTTCCACAGTACCGAGGCTAGCGTCGACTTCTGGAGCGTTGCACTGTGGGTGGCTATCCCACAGTTCCCGCAGTCTCCGCTGCCCATTGGAATTCTGGGTTGAGATCCCAATGCCTGATGGGGCTAAAACATTGTCACGGGTGGTTCTGGGTACATATCTTCAGGCCCCCCTTCCCTCCCTCCCTCTCTCCATGAAAGGAAGGGCAGACAATCGTTTTGCACCTTTTTTCCTGAATTACCTGTGCAGACGCCATACCACGGCAAGCATGGAGCCTGCTCAGGTAACCGTCACCGTATGTCTCCTGGGTGCTGGCAGATGCAGTATGGCATTGCTACACAGTAGCAGCAACCCATTGCCTTCTGGCAGCAGACGGTGCAATACGACTGGTAGCCGTCCTCGTCGTGTCCGAGGTGCTCCTGGCCACGTCGGCTGGGAGCGCCTGGGCAGACATGGGCGCAGGGAGTAAATTTGGAGTGACTTGACCAGGTCATTCTCTTTAGTCCTGCAGTCAGTCCTATTGAACCGTCTTATGGTGAGCAGGCAGGCGATACGGATTGCTAGCAGTCGTACTGTACCATCTTCTGCCGGGCAGGCAAGAGATGAGGATGGCTAGCAGTCGTACTGTATCATCTTCTGCCGAGCAGCCATGAGATGTGGATGGCATGCAGTCCTTCTGCACCGTCTGCTGCCAGCCAAAGATGTAAAAGATAGATGGAGTGGATCAAAACAAGAAATAGACCAGACTTGTTTTGTACTCATTTGCTTCCCCCCCTCCCCTGTCTAGGGGACTCATTCCTCTAGGTCACACTGCAGTCACTCACAGAGAAGGTGCAGCGAGGTAAATCTAGCCATGTATCAATCAGAGGCCAGACTAACCTCCTTGTTCCAATAAGAACAAAATAAGAACAATAACTTAGGTGCACCATTTCTTATTGGAATCCTCCATGAAGTCCTGCCTGAAATACTCCTTGATGTAAAGCCACCCCCTTTGTTGATTTTAGCTCCCTGAAGCCAACCCTGTAAGCCGTGTCCTCAGTCGCCCCTCCCTGCGTCAGAGCAACAGCAAACAATCGTGCATCTGAGTTGAGAGTGCTGTCCAGAGCGGTCACAATGGAGCACTCTGGGATATCTCCCGGAGGCCAATACCGTCGAATTGTGTCCACAGTACCCCAAATTCGAGCCAGCAAGGCTGATTTAAGCACTAATCCACTTGTCAGGGGTGGAGAAAGGAAATCGATTTTAAGAGCCCTTTAAGTCGAAATAAAGGGCTTCATCGTGTGGACGGGTGCAGGTTTACATCGATTTAATGCTGCTAAATTCGACCTAAAGTCCTAGTGTAGACCTTAGAAACCTTCGTCTAATTTGAAGTCTAAACTTCCTGATGGCCAGTTTATATCCATTTGTTCTTGTGTCCACATTGGTACTGAGCTTAAATAATTCCTCTCCCTCCCTGGTATTAATCCCTCTGATATTTATAGAGAGCAATCATATTTCCTCTCAGCCTTCTTTTGGTTGGGCTAAACAAGCCAAGCTCTTTGAGTCTCCTTTCATAAGACAGATTTTCCATTCCCCAGATCATCCTAGTAGCCCTTCTCTGTACCTGTTCCAATTTGAATTCATCCTTCTTAAACATGGGAGACCAGAACTGCACACAGTATTCCAGATAAGGTCTCACCAGTGCCTTGTATAAAGGTACTAACACCTCCTTATCTCTACTGGAAATACCTCTCCCGATGCATCCCAAAACCCCATTAGCTTTTTTCACAACCATATCACATTGGCGGCTCATAGTCATCCTGTGATCAACCAATACTCTGAGGTCCTTCTCCTCCTCTGTTACTTCCAAGTGATGCGTCCCCAGTTTATAACAAAAATTCTTGTTATTAATCCCTAAATGCGTGACCTTGCACTTTTCACTATTAAATTTCATCCTATTACTATTACTCCAGTTTACAAAATCATCCAGATCTTCCTGTATGATATCCCGGTCCTTCTCTGTATTGGCAATACCTCCCAGCTTCATGTCATCCACAAACTTTATTAGCACATTCCCACTTTTTGTGCCAAGGTCAGTAATAAAAAGATTAAATAAGATTGGTCCCAAAATCAATCCCTGAGGAACTCCAATAGTAACCTCCTTCCAGCCTGACAGTTCACCTTTCAATATGACCCATTGTAGTCTCCCCTTTAACCAGTTCCTTATCCACCTTTCAATTTTCATATTGATCCCCATCTTTTCCAATTTAGCTAAAAATTCCCCATGTGGAACCGTATCAAATGCTTTACTGAAATCAATGAGGTTCTATGTAGTGTATGTGAATGTGTATAAACAATTGAAAACATGTATATTACTCATCCAAAGTTTTATGTGTCTAACTGAAATTAAATAGAAAAAGTAGCTAGCTTAGACTGTAAGCTCACTGGAGCAGAGACTGTCTTTTTGTTTTGTCTTGTACAGAGGACCAGAAGCCCTAACACAATGGGGTCCTGGTCAGTGACTGGAGCTCCTAAATTTTACCATAATGTATATAATTATTATTAATAATAGTTTTTGCTCACATGCACTCCCCTTATACAATTTCAATACAGTGCTCATTTTCTTTTACATTTTAAGAACTAAAACAATCTACTCTCCTAATATCTCGAATGATTTCAATGAAATAACAGGACACTTTCAAAGTTACAACAGAATAAAGAAAAATTCTGAAGTCAGTGAGCCTCCGTTGTTTTTAAAAATGACCAAACAATTTTTGTTGTGTTGTAGCCGGGTTGGTCCAAGCATATGAGAGAGATAATGTGGGAGAGGTAATATATTTTATGGGACCAACTTCTGTTGGTGAAAGAGACAAGCTGCACAGAGCTATTCTGACCTGAAGAAGAGCCCTGTGTAGCTTGAAAACTTCTCCCTTTCACCAACAGCAGTTGGTCCCATAAAAGATATTACTTCAGCCCCTTGTCTCTCTCAATTTTTTTTTATTATATTTGTAAGACAAAACCTATCCTCCCTCTGCTGACCAAGAACAAATGTAAAATTACAACAGAAACATTGATGGGAACTTAAGTAATGTGGCTAGAGCACAGAATTTAAAACAAATTAAAATATATAGTATCTTGTTAAGTATTGGTATTGGTGAATATTTAACAATATTAAATAATAATAAGTATAATATCATAATAGTGGCCAAAAGCGGCTGCCTAAGATTAGGCTCCTAAATCCATAATTAAACACATAAATAAATAATATAATTTTCAAAATTGCTGAGCACTCAGCAGCTTTTACTGACTTAAGATGGAGGGGCTGGGTGCTTCCCAATTTTGAAAATCAGGTCACTTAGAATGGTTAGAATGCTAAGAATGATTTAAATTGGTTAGTCTCTAAGGTGCCACAAGTCCTCCTTTTCTTTTTGAGAATACAGACTAACATGGCTGCTACTCTGAAAAGAATGATTTTAAGAGCCTAACTTAAAGTTCTTATTTTTGAAAATCTTGGCCAATATAATAACTCTATACGGAGTCATTATCAGACAAGCCAAACAAATTATCCTCTTCCTCCACTCTAAATCACTGGACTCGAGTCTCCTGTCATTTATGCCAGTTTTATCCTGATATAGCTCTGTTGACTACTTCTGCCCATTTACCCCAGTGTAAATTAGAGTAGAAGCAGGCCCAGATTACTTTAATGGAATTACTTTGTATTTTCACTGGTGTGAATAAGGGGAATTTGGCCGTAGGGTTTTTTTTAATAGTTTACTGTATCTGGGCCTGATCCAAACCCCATTGACATCAAGACTCCCATTCACATGAGTGGGGTTTTGACTGGGCCCTTTATTTGCAGAGCAATTACACATTACCATTTTGTCCCAGTTATCTATAACTGTACCTAAATAGAAAAGGAGTACTCGTGGCACCTTAGAAACTAACCAATTTATTTGAGGTGCCACAAGTACTCCTTTTCTTTTTGCGAATACAGACTAACACGGCTGCTACTCTGAAACCTGTATCTAAATAAGAAGTTCTTGATTTTTGGATAGTGTACGTCCTCTTGCTTTCATTGTCTCAGATCCTTTTATCCAACACACACAGTCAGTCAGTTTTGCTAGCAGGATTAAATCCAATTTTATCCCTTAAATGCTGCAGTTGGTTTCCTTAGTCATTCTAGGCATCTTTCCAATTAAATACAGACTAAACAGAGGATATTAATTTTACCTTAACCTATATGGATTGCACAAAGCAGTGATGCATAAGGGTTTTGGTTCCAAAAACTACAATAAAATAGTTGTGCAATCCATCAGTTTCAAACGTCAGTGATAACTTTCTGAGGGAATTAAAGGCACTTAAGAAGCAGCCCTTTCAGGCTCATTTAAAAATTAATAAATACCATAATAATGTGGGCTGTGAGGCAAAAGTGGGTAATATGAAATTAACCTCCTGGTTAATAACGTTAAGTACTCTCCATTATTGTAGTCTCCCAGTGTGGATCACTGGAAAATACTGAGCTATGTCTCAAGGGTGCATGACATTCTTTTTAACAATGGGAGGGAGGAATCCAACAACTAGAATCCAAATCATACTACATTCTCACTGTGCGTCTTTTGAAAAACTAGGGCAAGTATATTGGGAAGAATGGAGCACAAGTTACTGACTATGGGCCAGATCCTCAGCTGCTATAAATCATTGTGAAGTCCATTAAATCAGTCAGGGTATGTCTACACTGCAAAAGATCTCCAAAGTCTTGGCAGTGAGTCTAAAGCCCAGGTCTACAGCCTTGGGCTCACAGGGCTTGTGCTACGGTGCTAAAAGTAGCAGTGTGCACGTTCCCATGCAGATCGGCGCTCAAGCTCTAAGCCACCTCCCCACCCCCACCGGGTTTCAAAGTCCAAGCGCCAGCCCGAGTGGGAACGTCTACACGGCAGCATGAGCCCTGTGAGTCCAAATCTGTAGACCAGGGCTCTGAGACTCACGACTGCAGCTGTTTTTTTGCAGTGGAGACATACCCCGGTTTCGCTGGTCTTGTATTAGTATGTCTGAAGAACTTGTCCTCTTTGAACTACAGCAGTGTGGTTATTTGATGTATTGGTAAATTAAGCTGCATGGGTGTGAGCCCCATGTTGCAGGGGTGCACTGTGTTGGAGCTTCCACAGGTACAACTTTAGCAATTGTCGTTACACCAGGAAACATTTCTTTAACACAGACAAGCCTTAACCAAACCACTCAGCCAGTACATTGGTTTGAAAAGAGGTATGATAATAACTTCCAGAATCCTAAACAAAAAGAGGTCTTGGACCTTGTGTTGGGGAACTGATTGGGTTTCTGTAATTGTTTTGAGACTTTATCAGTGATGCTCAGCACAAACTGTTTGGACTTTATCTCTAGCAAACATGTGAGAAACGCAGTCACAGCCAGCTACAACTCATTGCCTGCGTGTTATCAGCTGATTAACAGCGAGCACGTAGAAATAACAAACTCTCAGTCCAAGAATCAAGGCAGGAGAGAACGAGTTAACCACTCACTGAGCTGATGATGCTGTGATGTTATGTAGAGACTGACACAATCCAGTCTAAAGACTTGTATCTAAAATAAAATCATTAAAATGGTATTTGCTTCCTTGAAGATGAAATAGCCATGTCCAAGACATTATTCCATAGGCCTGCAAAGACACATCTGTTGATACATATGGAGAACAGTGCTGGCTTAACTAACCAGCTGTACAGGAAATATATTTAGAGCTTTTTTTTGAGAAAACTTGTGCCATGTGTAAGGCTGATTATAATTTACAAAAGTCTGACACGCTCTATTCCGGTGCTCTCACTATGGGTGCAATGTTCCGGGAAGCCTGTCTACTGGGGGTTGTGCAAGTCCAAACTCTGAAGAAAGAAAGAAAGAAAGAAAGAAAGAAAGACTCACATTTAGTTGATTTGTAAGTTCTTGAAACAGATTTTATAAAACCTAGAGAGCCAAATCCTCCCCTGGCTAGTCTAGCAGTGGGGAACAGAGCATGGCTGCTGTCACAGGAATCTTGCCAGTATGGGGCAGGATTCTGCACTGTGGGGCATTCCTTGGAGCAGCAATGTGTACTCTCACCATTGGCAGGTGAGTGCCTGATGCTGTTGGCAGCAGATGTGCTAGTTGGCTAGTTGAGTAACTAGTCAGGCCTCCCAAAACTGGAGGCCATACCCGCTTTCAACATGGTATGTGGACACATGTACTAACTGGCCAGATTTTCCAGGCATATTGTGAATGGAGCGTTTACACCCAAAATACCATGGGCAGTATTTACAGGCCCCAGAAAAGATTTGCAAGCAAGATTCTTTCGTCCTCATTTTCCTGACCACCATAATCAACGGCCCTCAGCCCTTCCCCTTCAACCGTCCATGCTCTCGCCCCTGTTTTTCTTGTAACTGCTCCTTCATTCCCCCTCTCTCATGTTTTTCTTTTCCCATCCCCCTCTCTGTTTTTCTGTCATCCCTCTCTCATCTCCTATTGTTGTCACTTGGACAAGAACAGGGCCTCACTATGGCCAAGGATGGCCCAGAGCTGATCCTGACTTTTCCCCACTGGCTTTCCCCACCCTACTGACTGCCCTCTGCACCAGCGGGACTCACTACTTTGCTACATTGCACAGAGCAGCTGCTGGACCCAGACTGCTCTCAAACCCAGGCCTGGGACAACTGCTCCTGCGATTCACTGTCCCGCCCTGTCCTCCAGGAGCTGTGCTCAAGCTGCGACTGAGTATAAAGCGTTGCTCAGATCTCCACATCACGGCTTGCAATATGTACACAGAGGCTTGAAAATTAAGATACTTTCTGTTAGCTGACGCTGTCCTTTTCCATCTGGCAAACCCTAACTTCCCCTCAGTGCTACCAATGAAACACAAACCAGGGTGGGTCTGTTTGCTTATCCGTATCCTTTGTTTACTAGTATCAAGTCAGATCTACAGCTCTAGGAAAGGGTTTGCTAGTTCTCATTTGAGCCTTCTGTTGGCTTTGCAGAGGCAAACCACAAAGAGCTTTAGCTCTACAGAACTAATAGTTGTTGTTTATATTTAGTTTTAGTTGCTTGGTGATGGCTTGGTGGATTTATAAAAAAAATAAAGATTAGATTTGGAGATTTCCTATCAGATTAAAGTTTTGTAGTTCAGCTTAGTCCAGGTCAGGATTTAAAGAGACTTTTTGTGGATCACAATCTGTGTCCACAGTATGCATCCGATGAAGTGAGCTGTAGCTCACGAAAGCTTATGCTCAAATAAATTGGTTAGTCTCTAAGGTGCCACAAGTCCTCCTTTTCTTTTTGCGAATACAGACTAACACGGCTGCTATTCTGAAATTAGTGTCTTTAGTCAGTCTCGGATCTGGAAAGCCAGAGAAAAATGAAGAGTCTTGTCTCTGTCCAGTAGCTTCAATAAAGAATCACCGGTATTTTCATTATAGTTACCAAATCCTGTCTCTTCTCTACAGTGAGAGACACTCTGGTGGAGTCTACACTAGACTTCTTCCCTAAAAATTCCCCTTGTTGTTACTAGTGTAGTATAGCCCACAGCTGGTATTTTAACTGCTGTATCATCCAACCCTTACATGGACAAATACTTACAACGTTGTGTTTAAATGCCGTGGCTGCCACAGACCATCTCTGCTAGTACAACCACCTGTAGCAAAGGTGGAAAGTTTTAAGAAAAACATTGAGTGTAGGCAAAATACTTTATTCACCAGTGCATTGCTGCAGAGTTACACAAGAGTAATTACACTGAAAACACTGGCGTTCTACTGGTGCCACACTGAAGTATGGCTTGGCAATGGTGAATCAGGCCTAAGCCCTGAGATGCTCAACTCCCTGACATTGTCCCTTTGATCTGGGAGACAGACAGACACACAACTGCCTCCGCTGATGCTTCCCCTGCAATGAATTGCTCTTGATTAACATTTTAGGCCCTAATCTGCATCAGAGTCTGCTAGCACATACCCCTACATCTGTACCAAGTCCCACTGAATGAGTGGGTCTCTGCTTCGGGCACGGGGTGGGGGTCTACACTAATTAGCCGTGCAAATGATATCCTTGGGCAGCTCTTCACAACAGGAGCAGGGCCCGAGTCACACTTTATTCAACAATAGGCTGTATTCTTATTACAGCTAGTCCGAATATCCCTCCCCCCACTTCTACCACCCCCATGAGAAATTTTGACTTTCCAGTGAAATATCAAAACCTGGAAATTTTCAGCTGAAAACTGAACATTTCAATTCAGAAATGGCGTCTTGTGGAAACTGTAGCTAGGATGCTTCGTGTGCCCATTCTCCTCTACAAGCCAGTCTCCCTGACAGGCTTGCCTCTGTCATATCTCTCATGATGTACCATGGTCTCCCTTCTTGCTGAGCTCCTGGGGTGCCTCTTAGGAGTCCCTGACCATCGTCAATCCTGGGAAATGAGGTCCCAGCTGGGGAATGTGGCCTATTAAGTACCGGAAGGAACAATTCCCCTGAGGCACTGCCGGGATATCTCCTAATAATATTTTTTTTGGTTTTCAGTCTTCAGCCAAAACCCCAAAACTTTTCATTTGCCGGGTGTTCAGATTTTCGACGAGAAGTCAGTCTGTTTTCCAGACTGCAGACATTTTTGATTGTATTTAGTTGAAAATGAGGTGTTGGATTTTTAATGGAAAATTTTCAAACAACCCTAATTCTTACGCCTTTTTCTTGAACAAACACTGTGGAAAATCCTACTGTGTGTCTTGAGCCACTGTGTTTCTCTGACAGACCCATCTAGACTCAAAAGTCACAGAACACCTGGCAATGTCTAGTGAACTTCGGCTGCTCTGCTTTTGGCACAGGAACTGATATTTTTCTCTCCTTCTCAGCCAGGCGTGTAGCTAACCTTTTAATATTTGGTCTCCTCTCACCATTACAGTTGGTGTTTCCACCTCCTTTTCAAAAAGATCTGGGGGATCTTGCCTGGGAACTGTTCTTTGAACACACATGCCATTTGGTGCATTCCAAGGTTTGCACATTTACTGTTCAGAGGTATCTTTGTGAGCCAGGGCTGACAGTCATTCTGAGCAGGGGTAGTTTAGCCATATACAGCAAGAGGGTATGAATGCAACTCAACCAGTTAAATCCCTGCTATGTCACCTATCAGTTTCAACACTGTTTTTATAAGTGAAAATGTGATCTGTCAACAAATCCACTCTTATTATTATACAGATTTTTTTTAATCCCCTCCAGCCTGGTTAAATAAAAATCTGCTACACTTGCTTACAGAAAAATCTGACAGACACATTAAAATCTCCCACTTACCTTTTCACAACCACAAAAACAAAAAAAGTAACCGAGAAACAGAAATCACAGCACAACAAAAACTCAAGCTCCTTACTGCCCCAGGGTGGCGGTGCTTGGCATAACAGACTCCAGATCCGGAGTAGATCTGGCTGTGGCTCAGGAGGGAGGAAACTGATGACTCTTCACCCTAGCATCTATAATGTCAGTGTGAGGATGTACTAGAGCAGGGATCGGCAATCTTTGGCACGCAGCCCATCAGGGAAATCCACTGGTGGGCCGGGATGGTTTGTTTACCTTCAGTGTCCACAGGTTTGGCCTATCACAGCTCCCACTGGCCGCGGTTCGCTGTTCCAGGCCAATGGGGGCTGAGGGAAGCGGCATTGGCTGAGGGATGTGCTGGTCACCGCTTCCCGCAGCCTCCATTGGCCTGGAACAGCGAACCAGGGTCAGTGGGAGATGCAATCAGCCGAACCTCTGGAAGCTGCAGGTAAACAAACCGTTCCGGCCAGCCAGCGGATTTCCCTGATGGGCCGCGTGCCAAAGATTGCCGATCCCTGTACTAGGGAATAGCCCTTGCTCTTAGGAACATACATGTAGCTCCTGACACAGGATAGAAACATCCATTGGAACAAACCAAAAATAGGAACAGGTGCAAATGTATGCTAGATACCCTCGGCATAATGTAACTGCTCCAGGGTGCTATACAGGGGGTTATGGGAAAGATGCAACAATCTACAAGCTGTGCAGTGCTCTCAAGGAGGGCTGTGTGTGGACATGGTGCAATGTGTGTGAATGAAACAGGAGGACAAGCACTCATGTTCTTTGGTGTTGTGTAGGGCTAATTTGGTCACACCATTGCAAATGGCCGCAGTGCTATTTTTCAGTGTAGGCCAGGATTAACTCTTTTCCTTGTTCCAAAGAGATCTGTAAGGGGCAAAAAATTTTCATGTGTAATAGTAATTAGAAATGAAGTTTAAGGGTGAGGGAAGTTGAGTGGAGTGCTCAATGGTCTGCTAATGGTACTGGGTCACTGGTACATATTCCCACCAGAAAGAACAGGAGTACTTGTGGCACCTGGAAGTTCCTACTATCTGATGGCTGTTCAGTGGTATAGTTCATGATGACTGGGATTTCCATAGGGGTTTAGGGGAGTTAAACACTCAACTCCCATTGAATTTCAGTGGGATTTGGGCACTTAATTCAATCCTAGTCTAAATATGTACATGATCTCAGTCCAGGTGCTCAGCTGTATCACCAAAAAATCCTTATTCTTGGCATCTTCTTTAGTCCATCCCAGCACTGCAGAGAGACTAAAGTGCCTGAATATTCATGGAGAATAAACCACTCACCCTGACACCATCCTTACAGGTTAACCCTGAGGCAGTCGAGGTGGGGTGGGGAAGATTACTTTCCTTCTCCCTCCTCTGTAGCCAGTCTCTGGACTTCATGTTTCTAGAGGCATTTGTCCAGCTACTTTCTGCAGCACAGAAATGTAATAAAGTTAAAAAAGGGGGGAAATGGACTTGAAAGGGAATCATTGTGATGATATTTGTAATGTTCATGAAAGTTTGTGGTTTGGCAAACCTCGCTGATATGCTATTGCACAACTATGAATGTCAGAGATTAGGTTTGTGGAATACCATGAAACCAGCCAGTGTGCAGATCCTACTGTTTAGGTGGTCCCTAATGAAATAAGTCCTGAGAAATCAAAGCTGTTTCTAATGCCAAAGAATAACCGTCTCCACTGCATTCAAGAAATGCTACTACAAATCAGTCCTCCGCTATCAGGATATCAAGTAAGCCGTACTTACACAATGGAGGACACTACCCTGGGAAGCAGTGAAAAAGATTTGGGGGTCGAGGTGCATAATCCGCTAAATATGAGCTCTCAGTGCTATGCAAAAAGGCTAATGCAGTCCTTGGATTCATAGACAGGAGACTCTCGAGTAGGAGTAGAGAGGTTATTTTACCTCTCTATTTAGCACTGGTGAAATGGTGTGTCAAGTTCTGATGTCCTCAATTCAAGAAGAATGTTAATAAATTGGAGAGGGTTCAAAGAAGAGGATTAGAAAACATGCCTTATGGTGATAGACTCAAGGAGTTCAATCTATTCATTTTAACAAAGAGGAGGCTATGGGGTGAGTTGATTACAGATTATAAGTGCCTACATGGGAAACAAATATTTAACAATGGACTCTTCAATCTACTAGGGAAAGGTATATCATGATCCAGTGGCTGGAAGTTGAAGTTAGACAAATTCACACTGGAAATAAGATATAAACTTTTAACAGTGAGGATAATTCCACTGGAGCAACTTACCAAGGCTCATGGTGGATTTTTCATAACTGACAATTAGTAAATCAAGCTTGGATGTTTTTCTAGAAGATCTGCTCTAGGAATTATTTTGCGGAAGTTCTATGGCCTGTGTAATACAGAAGGTCACGACTAGATGATCCCAATGGTCCCTTCTGGCCTTGTAATCTATGAACCTCTGAACGGATGCACGTGGGTATGCTTGAATTTCCCATAGACTCATGGGTATGTCTGTCAGCTATCTATGCTGCAGTAACATCTTCTGAATTTCCACCTCTGTGAAATTATCTCTGTCTCTACGGGCTCCATCACTGTAGTATCTGAGTGCCTCACAGTCTTTAGTGCATTGATCCTCACAACACCCATGTGAGATAGAAAAGTACTATCAGCCCCATTTCCCAAATAGGGAACTGGGGCACAGAGAGGCTAAATGACTTGCCCCAGCTCAAGCTGCAAGGCTGTGGTGGAGCGGGAATTGAATGCAGGTGTCCAATATCCTAGCCTAGTGCTACTGGACCATCCTTTCTCTCCTTCTTCTCCCAGCACTGGCCTATTGGTGTTCCAATATCCTGCATACCCTTTCCAAAAAGAATAGCTCTTGTTCCTTCATGTATGATGTATCCAACACTGCAGTGACTGACTCTGTTTTGAGGTGGCCAGAATAATCCTTCCTGAGGGTTTTTCTGAAGATAGAAAATTTTTAAAGTTCCTTCAATTTTCTTCTAGACTGCTCCTCTTCTGGTGATTTTTGTTTAATTTTATTACACTTTGATGATACTTTTTTACATTCATGATCAAGATCATTATGTATTTATCTATTCAATGGGATTTGTACCTATTCAATGGGATTTTCTATGTTATTCTCATTTCAGAGGAAATCCTGCAAAACTGACATTCTTAAAAACAAAGATGTACAAGAAATGGAAGCTCTTTGGTTTTCTTTCAGTAAGATCATGGTTTTAAGAGAGCAGCTCAACTGAAGAAAATAGAAACCTATAGACTGTCGTTATCTGGTGGAAACGTTTCGTATGGATGAAATGTATCCTAGTGTGGAAGGCCTGAAAAAACCCCTCATCATCACTTAAGCCTCAAGGCACAGGACAGCCAAACAGAGGAGGTCTTCACCACCCCGTGCAAACCATAAGGGATGTCTTTGCTCTTCCTCATGATTTTGGAAGTGTGCTGCAAGTGTAAACGTGAAGACCCACACAAGGCAGATCAGCAACTCAGATTTGGAAGCAAAAGAAAGACTCACCACAAGGTGGGGCCATTACCATGACCCTAACTATACTACTCATGCTCTGATGGTATCCGTGAAGTAATAGTTTCCAGAAATAGTGAACACATGTGCGTGTGAAGTTAGAAGGGTCCTTATAAGTAGGACAGCCATTTTGTTTCCCTCCAGCCTTGCGTGGGAAGCTGTTGTACAAGACTGTGTACCAAAGCTCTAGAAAGTCTGCTTCCAAAAACCTTCTGCTAGGACATACTTAACCCCTGAAGAATTGTGTTTACACAGATATGAGGTAAGAGTATAGGGTAGCTAGTGGTCACTAGTAGTGTGAGGATCTGATTGTGCCAGACCCTTTTGTAGATGCAGGGGAACTGGGAGGGTTAGCAAGTTGGAATGGCTGCTTCATGGCTTGTGTGGAGGAAATATTCTATCTATGCTTCACCCAATACATCTCCTTAGCTGGTAGGGCCATGCACAGGGAGCTGGATTCAAGCCTAAACGCATAACTCACTGACAATATCCCCGTTGTACTTGTTAACTGATAAATCTGCAGTGAAATAGGGGTTTAAAGTTTTGGGATGTAAACTACGTAATGACTGTATTATATTGTATTGAATTTCAAATCTGGATGGCTTCATGTATGGAAAACCATACACGCATGGAATGTTTATGAAATATCATGTTGTTTCTATAAATGTCTGAAACCTGAACAACTTCAGTCCTGGATCACAGAACTTTATTCACATTTGGCTCAGACATGAATGAGCCATGATAAAGTACGGCTGGCTGTCCATTTGTTACTCAACCAGCACTGTATTGAACTGCATCTGAGCTTTATTCACTGTCCTGGATATTTGATAAGCATGAGTCTTGTACCATGGTTTATTCTGTGGTTCTTTTAATATATATGATTACATTATATTTATATTTAACTTATTAAAACAATTATGAAATCAAGGGGAATTAGGCACTTGGGGATTTTTGAAAGTCCTACTAAACACCTAATTCATCTTCAGGCACCTAAACCCTATAAAATATGGTCCTCCATTTCTCTGTGCCTGAGAATAATAATATTCATTATCTCTTAAGGGTGTTTGTGAGGATAAATATCTTAAAGATTGTGAGGTACATGGAGTATCCAGTGAAGACCTGACAGTTATATCAGTAGGATGTAGGGTTGCCAACACCCCGGGATTGGCCTGGAGTCTTCAGGAATAAAAGATTAATCTTTAATTAAAGATAATGTCAGGAATACGTCCAACCAAAATTGGCAACCCTCGTAGGATGGCTTTTGTAATGATCATGAATAGAAGATGACCAGGAGGGAGACCAAAGAGGATATCAACCAGATATCAGCAGGCCTCAGAGAGACCATCTACATGGCGGCCTGGCATATGGTCATGAGTTTTGGAAGAAACGTATAAAAGTTGCTGACCCCAAATAGGGAAGTGTCAAGAAAGAAGAAGAAGAACTGTGTGACAATCAGATGCTAGGGTGATAGGCCATATAAGTACTTAGATAGACATGCACTGGTGTGAGTCAGACCTCTCAAATGTTCCTCATTTCAAAGAATGTCACTCATTTGGGGTTCCCTTACTTTTGTTGTTGAAAATTACTTTCAGCAGAAATAAAGACTCACAAAATTGAGGTAATAGAAGATTGGTAGTAAACAGGAGCAGAATCAGACTAAGTCTTTGAAAAAATAAGAACAGGTATAAAATAAAGTTTAAAGGGAAAGATTTAAATTTGATCCAAAATGTTTAGACTAAAGAAAAATGATATAAAATAAAACATGTTAATTGTGTGAGTGTGTTGCCACGTTGGAGCATAGGTCAATAATAATTATCACCTATTAATCCATGTGAAATGCAAACTATGGAGAAGAGGGAAACAAACTCTGAAGAACTGGGATTCAAAGATGACAGTTTGAGACACAAAGGGGAAATGAAGGAGGGGAATGAGGGGAAGGAAGACCCCATGAAGACCCACTGGTAGAGCTGGGTAATATTTTTCAGACAAATAGTTTATTCAATACAAAAATGCAGTTTTGGTCAACCCGAAATGATTTGTGAATTTGACACAAATAGATTAGGCTATTTATAAAACTACTGGAGGAGGAAGTGGTACTGCTTCCCCCCCACCACCAAAACCTAGCCCTTTATAACCTTTTGCCCAGAGGTTAAAGCACTCATCTGGCACTGGGGAGCCCCAGATTCAAATCCCTTTTCTGGAATAGACTTTTTCAATTCAGAAAATTTTGATCCCAATCAAATTTATTTTCAGCTACAGAACCAAAAAAATAATCAATAGTTTGCCCGGCTTTGCTCACTAGCCTGTGAGATGTGGACTTCAATGGCATGATAGTTTCCCGCAGCATGTTCCAAGACTAGGAAATTAGGTCTTGGGTGTGTCTACATTAGAAAAATGAGTGCATTGTATTTCAGTGACATCCAGCAATGGTGCAGCTATACTGCTGCTAAGCTACTCGTGCAGTAGTAGCTCAGGAATTTTATAATGTGCTATGAAAACTTCCAAGCAGTCTTCACTGTGCAGTGACAGAAAAAAAAAAAAAAAGCTAACAGAATGTTAGGAATTATTAGGAAAGGGATAGATATCATAATGCCTCTACATATGATGCCTCTACATAAATCCATGGTATGCCTACATCTTGAATACTGCATGCAGATCTGGTCTTCCCATCTCAAAATATATATATGGAATTGGAAAAAGGTACAGAAAAGGGTAACAAAAATGATTATGGGTATGGCTCAGCTTCCATATGATACTCCTGAGCGCATTCTGTGCCCAACAATTACAAATTCTGCACACAATATTTAAAAGTTCTGCAAAATTCTGCAAGTTTTATTTGTCAATAAATAAATGCAGAGGCTCCAGCATGGCAGTGGGGAGCACAGGCCACTGGCTGCTTGAAAGTGGGAGATCACCCTGCAGCTTCTCCCCCGCCCCGAGGGACACGTACTCCGTGGTGAAGCTCCACCCAACCCTGGCACAGTACAAGGCCTGGGCCTGCCCCAGAAACACCCTGGGGCCCTGCCTCTCTGAGCCAAGTGCACCAGGTGGGGGGCAGGCAGGATCCAAGGGTGGAGAGGCTCAGTGTGGGGGGATCCAGGTGTGGGGTAAGAGGATTCTGTGTGGGACAATCTGGATACAGGCAGCTTGGGGGGGGGGTCTAGGTGTGTGGGGGGATCAGCTCAGTGGGGGGGTCTAAGTTGCGTGTGGGGATCTGGATGTACAAAGGTTCGTTGGGGGGGGGGTTCTAAGTGCAGGGGCAATGGGACTCTGCAGGGGCTTCCAGGTGAAGGTGGTTGGAGCTCAGTGGAGGGGTCTGGATGCTGGGGGAGTGGGGCTTGATGGGGTGGGGGTCTGGGTGCAGCTAATTGGGGGTCAGGGTGTGGGGGTCTGGATGTGGGGGCTCAGGGTGGTGCAGGGGGCTGGGGCTTATCAGAGTGGGGTTTTGAGTGCAAGGAGCTCAGTGGAGGGTGGTCTGGGTGTAGGGGTGGGAGTCTGGAGGCAGCATGTCTGGGTGCCAGGGGTCTCCAGATGCAGGGGTTGAGGTGCAGTGGGGTGGGGTTCAGATATGGAGGACTAGGGAGGTTCTGGGTGTGCGGGATGAGGGTGGCAGGGGCGTCTGGGTATGGAAGGTCCAGATGCATGGGGATTTAGTGGATGGGGGAGCAGCTCCCCATACAGTGACCCCTCACCCCTGCAGCTGAGGAGCGATGGGGGCAGGAAGCAGAGGAGGATGCTGAGGTTCCTGCAACTGGGGAAGGCTTCTAGGGGTGGGTCTGACACTTCTTGCAAAGGAAGAGGAAGTCCCGTCCTCTCCTGCCTCCAGCCCAGCTGGGACGAGCAGCTGATCCTGGATCAGGGTTGTAGCCACTGGCTGGGGTGTCCCCAGCCCTGTGGTGATTTCAGGGTCGGATTAACTGTTTGTGGGCCCAGCGCCAAACATATTTGTGGGCCCCCCGGGGAATGAAGGGGCCAGGGGCAAGAGCACAGCGGGCAGGGTGGATTTGATTTAAATCATGATTTAAATTACTAATCAGGAAGATTCGATTTAATCATGGTTTTCTACCTAAAAGTGCATTCTTGTTGGTTGTTATAACCTTAATACATATTCTTCACAAGTCATAAATAGATGTAGGTTTCATTTTTAGAAGGTACACACTATACATTTTTAAACAGTGATTTATTTTGAAAACTTTTCAGATGAGTTTTACAGCTAAATCAGAAAATGAATGATTGTGTGGTTATTTCATTTACCAAAGATAATTGAAGCAGATATTTATGAAGTCATTGGGAGGTGAACTATCTCCAATTCAAGAGGTTAATCATTAATATTTGGAGGATTTTCTTGCCAGGCTGTATTAGGAGGAGAACATCACCAGACAGACATTTAAATTGTTTTATTTAACTAAAACAGCAACGTTAAGTATTCTGGATGCTTTTCTTCAACAGCAAACATTATTTTAACAAAAAAGCATATGTCCCTTTCTTCTCACATTTATCTCCAGACTTCTCCTTGTCCAGATCTGTTCTGCCCCCAACAATCTTCTATTCCTTGAGCTTTTTGAAATTTTTCATTTTTAAAGAGAGGTAAGAGATTGACACAAGTTTGCAGAGGGACAATAGAGTTGAGGTCTGTTATTTCTCACCTCTCTATATTATTTATTTATTTAAAACATTTTTGCTGTTAACAAGCATTTTACCTCTGAAGACACAAATCCACAGATTGAGAAATGCAAAACTAAGCATCTCTGATGGCATCTTCTAGACTGAGCACTGAGCATTGGGTAGATAGAAAGATTAACCTAAATAATCTATACAGAAGCCTGTGGAACCCCATAAGATTGGGTCCCTAATCCTATTAGAACTCATTTACAAAACTTTTCTTAAACATTACATGAATATATTGTCTCATACTATAGAATTAGAACCCTATTCCATGACGAGATTAAAAATTATCTTTAGATAGGTTTTTTCCCTCAAAAATCTAATTTAAATAAAAAAAATGAATTTTTTTATATTTTAAAAAAAGTAATTGATTTTTATCCACCCTAACAGTGGGGCATGGTGGAGGGGAAGGATTGGTCCCCAGCTGGAGCAAGGCAGGGGCCAGGGACAAGATGAGCACAGTGGGGCATGGGGAAAAGATTAGTCCCTGCTGACTGGAGCAAGGCAGGGACTGGGGGCAAAAGCACAGTGGGGCAGGAGCTAGAGTTGGTCCCTGGAGCAAGGGAGGGGCCAGGAGTAAACGGCAAGCACAGTCAGGCTGGGGAGGGGGTAAACAGGATCCCCCCCACTCCTGCCCAGATGGAGTGGGTACCTACGTCTCTCTGGTTCTAGCCCATTCTCTTCATCTCTCTCTGCACTGAGCTGAAGGTGGGGGTGCACTGAGCACAGGGCTGGGGGTGCAGGGTCTGGGAGGGAGTTAGGGTGCAGGAGCAGGCTGGTGGTTGGGGTGCAGGGTCTGGTCAGGAGCTAGAGTGAGGGAGGGGGCTCAGGGTTGGTGCAGGAGGTTGGGGTTTGGAGCGCTTACCTGGGACAGCTCCCATTTGGTGCAACAGATGCAGGTGGGAATGTGGGGGGTGGGGTGCAGGAGCTCCCATTTGGTGCTCAGGGTGGGGATGGGGATGTGTGTGTGTGTGCAGGAGTCAGGACTGGGGGCTGGAGGTGAGTGAGGGGGGTGCAGGAATCAGGCATGGAGTGTGGGGGGGCTGGGTATGTGTGGGAGTGCAGGAGTCAGGGCTGGGGTCGTGGGATGTGGGGAGGTGCAGGGGTCAGGGCAGGGGGCTGCCAGGTGTGTGTGGGGGTGCAGGAATCAGGCAGAGGGCTGAGGGTGTGGGCTGGGGTCACGGGGGTGCTCCCAGCCCCCTGCCCTGAGCAGCTCACGGCAGGGGGCTAGAGGGGGTATGCCCTGATTCCATCCCCTTCCCCAAGGCCCCGCCACCGCCTCTTCTCTGCTGCTTCCTCCGAGGAGCAAGCATGCGGGAGCTCCACTCCTTCTCCTCCCTTGTGCTGGCGAACAGCTGTTTGGCATCTGGGGAAGAGCTGGGAGGGGGAGGGGCAGGAACGTGGCACGCTCGGGGGAAGAGGCGGGGGAGCTGCAGCAGGAGCCAGCAGGACCAAACAGGAGAGAGTGGTGGGCAGGGGGCGGAGAAGAACGGGCCGGCCTGGGGCCCCTTTGGAGCGTGGGCCTGGCGCCATGGTGCCAGTGGTGCCATGGTAAATCTGGTACTGGGTGATTTACCTCCCCGCCAGCTGCTCCAGGTGCCTGAAATGATGTACCTGTGCAGCTAGGGAGTGGTGGTTGACTGATCTTGCAGCTTCCCTTTGCTTCCCTATCAGAAAGTCATTTTTCTGTGGGGAAGCAAAGAAATCTGCAGAGGACATGAATTCTGTGCACATGCAGTGGCACAGAATTCCCTCAGGAGTTATAAGAGGAGAGATTAATAAGACTGGGACTTTTCAGCTTGGAAAAGAGACTACTAAGGGGGGATATGACAGAGGTCTATAAAATCATGACTGGTGTGGAGAACATAAATAAGGAAGTGTTATTTACTCCTTCTCATAACACAAGAACTAGGGGTCACCCAATGAAATTAATAGGCAGCAGGCTTAAAACAAACAAAAGGAAGTATTTCTTCACACAAGGCACAATCAACCTGTGGAACTCTTTGCCAGAGGATATGGGCACTGAAACAATTTTTGGGGTGCAGAGAGCCATTGAACCAAACTGTAAATCCAACAGATGGTAGAAACCACTTTAAGCCAGGGAGTGCTGCAGCACCCCGATCACCCCTAGTTCCAACACCTATGCCAGAGGATGTTGTGAAGGCCAAGATTATAATAAGGTTAAAAAAAAGAACTAAATAAATTCATGGAGGCTAAGTCCATCAATGGCTATTAGCCAGGATAGGCAGGGATGCAAACCCATGCTTTGAAGTCTCCCTAGCTTCTGTTTGCCAGAAGCTGGGAATGAGCGACAGGAGATGTATCACTTGGTGATTATCTGTTCTGTTCATTCCCTCTGAAGCACCTGACATTGGCCACCATTGGAAGACAGGATACTGGCCTAGATGGACCATTGGTCTGACCCAGTATGGCTGTTCTTATGTTCTCATTAATACTGACACCATTGCTGAAATATGGACACTAATTTTCATAGTACAGGCAATTCCCTAAGGAGTTTTTAAGAAGTGGGGTCACCAGAAGGTGGAAAAACCCAAGCATTTTATTTGGTACCCTCTCTTTTTGGGAATCTCTTCCTTAGGCAAGCAGGATTTGGTGGGCAAGGGAGAGTAAATACCTTGGGATCTATTAATACAGTCAGAACATCATAAAAAAGCAAACCTTTCATGCAGGGCCTTGCATGTATAATGGTCACTGGGACTTGTAAAGCTATAACACAGCTGGAACAGCACTGCTGTCAGTAATGCATGAGTTGTTACAGAATAGGAACCTGGCTGCTTGAGCTTTGCCAGTAATAGAGTGCAGGGCTTGTTCCTGTGTGTACCAGGATCTTCTTCTCACAGGATAGGACAGCACCATACTTCTTAACTTCTTTCACTTTACTTTGTTCTGTGCAACAGCATATTTTCACTTTAATCCTCACACTGGCCCCCAAACCACCCTAGCTACTTCCTTATTGTGGTCTTGGAGACGCCTAGTATCTTAAAATTGGAAAAACACACATGGGATGTCTGACTATATTGTAACCAGCATTGTTGTAGCCGTGTTGGTCCCAGGATATTAGAGAGAGAGGTGGGTGAGGTAATATCTTTTATTGGACCAACTTCTGTTGGTGAAGGAGACAGGCTTTCGAGCTCTGTGTAACCTGAAGAAGAGCTCAGTGTAACTTGAAAGCCTTTCTCTTTCACCAACAGAAATTGGTCCAATAAAAGACATTACCTCACCCACCTTGTCTCTTTACTGTAACCAGTGACCTATACAAATATGAACAAGTGAAAACTTTCCTAGATTCAGATGCACACTACACAATATTTGTGTTGGGGTCTAACTGATTCCATGATCAAACACATTTTTTAAAAAGCTACATACTGTACAGGCCTCAGCATCTAAACTGACTCCGTGTTTAGAAAATGAAAATAGATGGCAACAATATAAAAGGCACAAACACAGCAAAGTGGCAGTAGATGGCCTACTACTTTGAACAAATGAACATAGAACATTTTTACACCATGCGCGTGTCTGATGTACTCTTCTCTCTTGTTCTCTGCAACAGATGTATCATCTTCCCTGTTTCTTACACTCTGGGTCAGTACCAGTCACACTAGATGCTGCTTTCCTAGAAGCCTGAGGCAAGAGTGCAATGATCCTTTTCTGCCCTAGTGGTTTCACCATTTCTGTACCCAGGTCACTGAGAAACTTCCATCTCTTATTCACAGATTTATTATGCCATGTGCAATTCAACAAAATCCAAACAATATATGCATTCAAGCCTGCAACGTGCAGATGCAATGCAACCGTGAGTCTTTGCCCCAGCAACAGTATTTGTCAAGTGTAGGTGTAACACTGACAGACCCCAGTCGTCAGTGCACGGGATCGAACCAGGGACTTCTGGAGCTTAGTGCATGAGCTGCTACCACTTGAGCTAAAAGCCAACTGCCTGTTAGCTACGGCTATAGAGCAGGCTTATTTTATCTCTCTCCCTAAGTGGTCTTGGTGCCGCTGGAGGGGACAGAACACCACACTCAGAAGGTGTGTGGGTTACAAAGGCTTGCCAGAAAATGTATCTAACCATTGTGGGTTTCCAAGAAACTTTTCCTAGCAAGTGTAGGCTTCCCAGAAAATCAATTTGATGGCAATATCTTCAAAGAAATTTAATTTGCTGTACAATTGTGATGATACGTGAGGCAAACATTATCTGGGGTCTCACAGACACGCAAGGCCCTTTTGGTGCATTATTTTGAAAAACAAAACCAACTCAACATAGGATGATAAAAACAATGCTAAAAGATTTTCAGCCCAGTGGTTTCATCTCCTGACCCACATGATCACTCTGTTTCATGCTCTCAGCTGAGAGATGTGTGTTGGTGTTGCATGGCCTTTCTAAGATTTGCCTACAGCTGATGGTTAATCAGCCAGTGGGAACATGATCCCCAGAGGAGATAACACTGCTCTTCTCATGTGCCATCCCCAAAGACCCCATTAGGGACTGTGTAGTTCAGGATTGGCTGCTCATATCATAACTGCTGCCTCAAAAGAACAACAACCTGATGCTTCAATACCTGCATAATTAATTTGGTATCTAACTGACCCCAATACCTGTTGAATGACTTTTTTTGCTACACTAAAACCACAACATATATGCAGACAAGACCAATGCTAACTGGCTGCCTTCACCATAATCTGAGAATACTTAAAGGAAGAAGAGGCAGTGGTTTGCCCATTATGTTTTATTTAAATTTTTGTACTTGTTTGGGGTTGTCAAGGTTCCTTCCCCACTCTGAACTCTAGGGTACAGATGTGGGGACCTGCATGAAAGACCCCCTAAGCTTATTCTTACCAGCTTAGGTTAAAAACTTCCCCAAGGTACAAACTTTGCCTTGTCCTTGAACCCTATGCTGCCACCACCAAGCATGTTAAACAAAGAACAGGGAAAGAGCCCACTTGGAGATGTCTTCCCCCCAAAATATCTCCCCAAACCCTACACCCCCTTTCCTGGGGAAGGCTTGATAAAAATCCTCACCAATTTGTACAGGTGTACACAGACCCAAACCCTTGGCTCTTAAGAACAATGAAAAAGCAATCAGGTTCTTAAAAGAAGACTTTTAATAAAAGAAAAAATAAAAGAATCACCTCTGTAAAAATCAGGATGGTAAATACCTTACAGGGTAATCAGATTCAAAACATAGAGAATCCCTCTAGGCAAAACCTTAAGTTACAAAAAAGACACAAAAACAGGAATATCCATTCCATTCAGCACAGCTATTTTACCAGCCATTAAACAAAAGAAATCTAATGCATTTCTAGCTAGATTACTTACCAACTTTTTACAGGAGTTCTGAGCTGCATTCCTGATCTGTTCCCGGCAAAAGCATCACACAGACAGACAGACAGACAGACCCTTTGTCCCCCCCCCCCCAGCTTTGAAAGTATCTTGTCTCCTCATTGGTCATTCTGGTCAGGTGCCAGCGAGGTTATCCTAGCTTCTTAACCCTTTACAGGTGACAGCGTTTTGCCTCTGGCCAGGAGGGATTTTATAGCACTGGGGACAGAAAGGTGGTTATCCTTCCCTTTATATTTATGACAGGGGTCCAAGAGACCCCCAAAGACCTTGGAAGTGTCGTACTTTCATTTTGCCTATGGACTAACTTCAAGCAGTCTGACTGACCCCATTACCTTTTTAGCGACCTTGTTTGCTACACAAAAAAGCAGGTTAAAACCAGTTCTAGTCTGAGAATATTTAATGTATGAAGAGGCACAGACTTGGCACAACCTTTTTGATTTACATGATTGGGCGTGCTGGGGTCCGATAAACCCCAGAACATTGCTGGTGTAACTGTGGGGAGAATCTGGCCATTAGGCCCAGATTTTTAAAGGGATTAAAGCCCCTTAACAGGCAGATCAGCACTTAAGTCCACCATGCAGCTGCCACTGACAGAGGCAGCTCAGGCACCGCCTAACCCCCTGGGCATCTCAGTTTCTGCCCATTGGCATTTCCAAAGCCGCCTAAGTGCTGCCACCACCCACAGCTAATGAGCTGCTCGGGGCTCTAGCTCAGGCCAAAGCCCCAGAAGCCCTGAAACAGGATTTTTAAATTAGACAGGGGAACACCTGTCTCACCAGTGGGACCCAATCCTGTCAGACCCCACAGCAGGATGGCCAGACTGATGGGGGTGGGGCAACAGCACAGTACATTCACAAAAGGCAGCTGGGGGCACAAAACATGCTCTTCTCTGAGAGAGGCATCAGGCCTGAGCACGAGACACAGAGAGAGGTGGTTTCGGTGGGCAAGGCACGGGTTACCTAAGCAGCTGACCTGATTTAGGTGCCTAACTCCAGGAGTGAGTCTGTGGCTGAGGATCTCGAGCAGAAGGAGGTGCTTATCTCTGGTCCATCAGCCAGACACACCAGGCCAGCATCTTAGGTTATGTCTACACGGCCTGTGGGGAGCAAACCTCCCAGCAAACCTCTCAGCTGTTAGTGCTAGAGCTTGAGTCTGTCAAACCGGGATGGGAGGCTCACTTCCGTGGGGGTGTGTAGACGTAACCTCAGGTACCTCAGCCCCTCTTCTCTCCTCACCCCTTTCCTCAGTATTTCACTCCTGGCTACTTCAGGCAGTTCCCTGCTCAGTAAACCCCTTTCTCAGGTACCTTGACATACCTATCCCCAGGCACGCTATAGGGAGCTGAGGTGATACAGAGCTGCCTGTCTCAGGGAAGAAAATTCCACAGGGCAGCAGCTGCCTAGGGCTTAGACACTGCTCCGCTCAGCCAAGCCATGCCTAAATCCCTCTAAAAATCTGGCCCTTAGTTCTTATCTCAGTTTCTCTGATGGAGAGGGGCAGATAAGGAAGGCACTGTTGTTGCTTTTGATGCAGTATGTGGGAAAGACAAAGAATTAGCTCTGCATTACACAAGCCTTCCCATTCAGAATTGCTTTGAACAGGTCTTTGACTTGCTTTGATTTTCGTTTGCTTTGACCCCAGAACTGTCAATCGACTGAAATTCTCAGAAGATTTAAAAGAAGAGAATTTAGAGAGAGCAGTGTGAGAATTTTAAATATGTTTTGCTGTCTGACCCCAGTGCAAGTTGAGCCAGATTTTGCCCTGACTGACAGTCCTTAAAGGGATTACACAGGCTGTGAATCAGGACAGAATTTGGCCCTAAGGCAAAAGAGAATCCAACTGAAATAAAGATTTATATTTGCTATTGGTGATACTGTAGTAGTAGCTTCACCACCTGAGGCAAAAGAAAACCTCTGTTTGCTATTGGAGATATTGCAGCAGGAGCCAACCTGGGAAACTAGTATTTTATTACATTTTTGTCTCACTAGGGAATACATTTAAAATTTTTTTTTACTATCATATTCACTTCACTGACAGCCTTGCCTGAGTATGGTCTTCAGAACTGTGGTCATAATCTGTACCCTCTCTAGGGCTGAAACTCACTCCTGTGCATCGGGTCTGTGCATCACTTAAGTTCCTCTTAAACCTTTTGCTGGTCCATTGCACAAGGGTGAATTTCACAGCATCTGTTTCATTATACCTGCAGAGACAGTAGCGGAGGTGCTGGATGCTTTCAAGGAAAGCAAGGAGACCAAGATTCATGGAAGGAAAAAAGTACTTCTGAACTTTTTCCACATATAACATTAAAATCCTGTTGAAACGAAGGGAAACTTTTTAAAGAAGGAATTGGAGACTGAGCTGGGATGAGCCTGAGTCTCATCAAAACATCAACAAAGGAGAATCAGATGTAGATGTACTGCATTTGTACGCAGGTATCCTGAGCTGGTAAGGTAACATATGCCCTGATACCATTGTCATATTCATAGGCCGGCTTAACATTTTTATAGCTCTGAGAAAACTCTGTCTGCGCATGGTGCTGCTGACATTTGGCCGAAGATATAACATAAGGTAGAGTCATCAAATTACATTTATGGGGAGAACTTCTCTTTATAGTTGCTTAGGGATTTGCTTGTTCACTATAATTGTTACTATTACAGCGTCGAGTGAGAGCTTTCTCTTCTTCTATGAGACACGAGGGCTTTTCCCCCTTTACGATGCATATTGCAGCAAGAGTGAGCTTTGCCCATTCTGAAGGGAGAACAGAAAAAGGCTAAGGGCCTGATTCTGCAGCCTTGACTCACATGGAATAGTAGGTTTCAGAGGAACAGCCGTGTTAGTCTGTATTCGCAAAAAGAAAAGGAGTACTTGTGGCACCTTAGAGACTAACCAATTTATTTGAGCATGAGCTTTCGTGAGCTACAGCTCACTTTGTCGGATGCATACCATGGAAACTGCAGCAGACATTATATACACACAGAGACCATGATACAATACCTCCTCCCACCCCACTGTCCTGCTGGTAATAGCTTATCTAAAGTGATCATCAAGTTGGGCCATTTCCAGCACAAATCCAGGTTTTCTCACCCTCCGCTCCCCCCCTACACAAACTCACTCTCCTGCTGGTAATAGCCCATCCAAAGTGACCACTCTCTTCACAATGTGTATGATAATCAAGGTGGGCCATTTCCTGCACAAATCCAGGTTTTCTCACCCCCCCCCACCCCCATACACACACAAACTCACTCTCCTGCTGGTAATAGCTTATCCAAAGTGACCACTCTCTCTATAATGTGCATGATAATCAAGGTGGGCCATTTCCAGCACAAATCCAGGCTTTCTCACCCCCCCCCCCCGGAAACACACACACACACACACACACACAAACTCACTCTCCTGCTGGCAATAGCTCATCCAAACTGACCACTCTCCAAGTTTAAATCCAAGTTTAACCAGAACGTCTGGGGGGGGGGGGTTAGGAAAAAACAAGGGAAAATATTACCAGCAGGAGAGTGAGTTTGTGTGTGTATGGGGGTGGGGGGGGGGTGAGAAAACCTGGATTTGTGCTGGAAATGGCCCACCTTGATTATCATGCACATTGTAGGGAGAGTGGTCACTTTGGATAAGCTATTACCAGCAGGAGAGTGAGTTTGTGTGTGTGGTTTTTGGAGGGGGGTGAGGGGGTGAGAGAACCTGGATTTGTGCAGGAAATGGCCCACCTTGATTATCATACACATTGTGAAGAGAATGGTCACTTTGGATGGGCTATTACCAGCAGGAGAGTGAGTTTGTGTGTGGGGGGGGGGCGGAGGGTGAGAAAACCTGGATTTGTGCTGGAAATGGCCCAACTTGATGATCACTTTAGATAAGCTATTACCAGCAGACAGTGGGGTGGGAGGAGGTATTGTTTCATGGTCTCTGTGTGTATATAATGTCTTCTCCAGTTTCCACGGTATGCATCCGATGAAGTGAGCTGTAGCTCACGAAAGCTCATGCTCAAATAAATTGGTTAGTCTCTAAGGTGCCACAAGTACTCCTTTTCTTTATGGAATAGTAGTTACTCATAGCAGGCATCCATGACTTTTACTGGGACCGCTTGCCTGATTGAGCACTGAGCAGCATGAGGAGGGGCTACAGAAGACAGCCTAACTTAGTGTCTTTCTCTCAAATGTCAATAACAGCACAACAACATCAGAGCAATAGCTGGGCTCTAACATTTCATTCTGGGTATTATTTTTATTGATTAAAGTAAATCGAGCCATTCAGGTGGCCTGGACCTAGGGCTAACATGGAGAGAAGTGAAGGCCTCACCCTGAACACCTAACTCGCTCTCCAATCAAGCGAGATACCCATTAGCTTCAGTGGAAGTTTGGCTGAAGTAGTATGTGAGTAAGGAGTACAGGATCAGGCCCCCACTTTGTAGTCATGTTCCTCAGTTAAGGCCAATCCTGCTTGGAGCTTTATCGCCTGTGAAGCACAGAACAGCTCCAGCTCCTACTGAATGTAGTGCCCATCTTTAAAAAAGGGAAGAAGGAGGATCCTGGGAACTACAGGACAGTCAGCCTCACCTCAATCACTGGAAAAATCATGGAGCAGGTCCTCAAGGAATCAATTCTGAAGCACTTAGAGGAGAGGAAAGTGATCAGGAACAGTCAGCATGGATTCACCAAGGGCAAGTCATGCCTGACTAATCTAATTGCCTTCTATGATGAGATAACTGGCTCTGTGGATGAAGGGAAAGCAGTGGACGTGTTGTTCCTTGACTTTAGCAAAGCTTTTGACATGATCTCCCACAGTATTCTTGCCAGCAAGTTAAAGAAGTATGGGCTGGATGAATGGACTATAAGGTGGATAGAAAGCTGGCTAGATTGTCGGGCTCAACGGGTAGTGATCAATGGCTTCATGTCTAGTTGGCAGCCGGTATCAAGTGGAGTGCCCCAAGGGTCAGTCCTGGGGCCGGTTTTGTTCAATATCTTCATAAATGATCTGGAGGATGGTGTGGATTGCACCCTCAGCAAGTTTGCAGATGACACTAAACTGGGAGGAGAGGTAGATACGCTGGAGGGTAGGGATAGGATACAGAGGGACCTAGACAAATTGGAGTATTGGGCCAAAAGAAATCTGATGAGGTTCAACAAGGACAAATGCAGAGTCCTGCACTTAGGATGGAAGAATCCCATGCACCGCTACAGACTAGGGACCAAATGGCTAGGCAGCAGTTCTGTAGAAAAGGACCAAGGGGTTACAGTGGATGAGAAGCTGGATATGAGTCAACAGTGTGCCCTTGTTGCCAAGAAGGCCAATGGCATTTTGGGATGTATAAGTAGGGGCATTGCCAGCAGATCGAGGGACGTGATTGTTCCCCTCTATTCGACACTGGTGAGGCCTCATCTGGAGTACTGTGTCCAGTTTTGGGCCCCACACTACAAGAAGGAAGTGGAAAAATTGGAAAACATCCAGCGGAGGGCAACAAAAATGGTTAGGGGACTGGAACACATGAGTTATGAGGAGAGGCTGAGGGAACTGGGGATGTTTAGTCTATGGAAGAGAAGAATGAGGGGGGATTTGATAGCTGCTTTCAACTACCTGAAAGGGGGTTCCAAAGAGGATGGATCTAGACTGTTCTCAGTGGTAGCAAATGACAGAACAAGGAGTAATGGTCTCAAGTTGCAGTGGGGGAGATTTAGGTTGGATATTAGGAAAAACTTTTTTACTAGGAAGGTGGCGAAACACTGGAATGTGTTACCTAGGGAGGTGGTGGAATCTCCTTCCTTAGAAGTTTTTAAGGTCAGGCTTGACAAAGCCCTGGCTGGGATGATTTAGTTGGGGATTGGTCCTGCTTTGAGCAGGGGGTTGGACTAGATGACCTCCTGAGGTCCCTTCCAACCCTGATATTCTATGATTCTATGAAGTCACAGGATCAGGCACCTAGATACCTAAACTCTTAATGGGTGGGGAATCCTCTCGTGCTAACAGCCTCACCCCTCAAGGTCCAGACCTACAAATCCACTTCCTCCCATAGTGCCGCCTTTCTCTCACCACCCCTCCCTCTCCCATGCTGCTCTGTTACTGTCTAACTTCCCACCCCCTGCTTCCTAAATGCTCCTCCTGCTCCCTGGCTACCCCTCCATCCCATCCCCTGCTGCCCATGAACCTCCTCATCTCCCTCTTCCCCTCTTCTGTGGTGCCAGAGTTCTCTTACCGACCAAATCCACAGTGACTAAGTGACTCGGTAGATAGCGATAGTCACTATTTGATACTCCAGTTGCCAAACCACCACATTGCCAGATTGCTGGGAAACCAGCCAAAGTCCTGTCCCTCACAGAGCAAATTGAGAGCTATCACCATTGGGCAACAACTTGCAGACACAACTTGCTGACTGGAAACTATCCTGACAGCAGCGAGAGCGCTTGTATGGTCAGTCCTTCATATCACAAAACCTTTAAATAAATATGCCACAGTATCTGGTTACTGATCAAAACAAATTCCTTCCCCTCAAATCAGAAGAGGCTCAGTTATTTCCTTAGAAGGCTTAAAAGCCTGGGATCGAGGAGGACATCTTTATGGATTTAAGGGACAATGGCTATGTAGTGTGAATTGAAATGGCTTCCCTGAAAGCCAGCAACAGCAACTGCTTTACAAAGAGTTCCACAGAACCAGGTGTCATGCACCTGAATTCTCCCATTCAAAGCCCTTGGCTCTCAACAAGTGGAAGGGGGCCAAGATAGTCACATAACTTGTTAGCACAGCAGAAGTGAGGACATTTATTCCTCAGAGACCTATTATTGGTGCATGCAGACAATGGCGTCTGTACTAGCCCATCTACCACAGAAGGCTCAGTCAGGCTGATGCCATGAGCAGTGCATCCTAAATTTTATGGCTAACTATACTAGCCAGTGCCTTCGCCTTCCCTTGCATTTGTGATTCCTCTAAGGTAAGGTGCTTGGGCTGCTCCGGTAGCCCATTGGGCAAGTTTGCCTCATTATATTCACTGGCTTGCCTTTTATTGTATTCAGCTGTAATGCAAGAAACCTACAGGCCTGTATCCTGTAAGACATTAACTGGAGCATAATTTAGCATACATGTGGCTTAGTAATTTAGCATAATTTTGCATAAGTGTGGCTTCTTTGCACAGATCACCGGTTACCTTTAGATTTGGGGAACTAAGAAGAGCTTGTTCAATGACAGGAGTTAGAATGTCCGCGTCCATGCGACCACAAGGAACATGGAAGTAATACTGCAAATCCACTTAAGCCAGGGGTGACAGCATGATCATGCTGAGTCCTGCACTTAGGACAGAAGAATCCCATGCACCACTACAGACTAGGGACCGAATGGCTAGGCAGCAGTTCTGCAGAAAAGGACCTAGGGGTTACAGTGGATGAGAAGCTGGATATGAGTCAACAGTGTGCCCTTGTTGCCAAGAAGGCCAATGGCTTTTTGGGCTGCATAAGTAGGAGCAATGCCAGCAGATCAAGGGATGTGATCATTCCCCTCTATTCGACATTGGTGAGGCCTCATCTGGAGTACTGTGTCCAGTTTTGGGCCCCACACTATAAGAAGGATGTGGAAAAATTGGAAAACATCCAGCGGAGGGCAACAAAAATGATTAGAGGACGGGAGCACATGAGTTATGAGGAGAGGCTGAGGGAACTGGGATTGTTTAGTCTGCAGAAGAGAAGAATGAAGGGGGATTTGATAGCTGCTTTCAACTACCTGAAAGGGGGTTCCAAAGAGGATGGATCTAGACTATTCTCAGTGGTAGCAGATGACAGAACAAGGAGTAATGGTCTCAAGTTGCAGTGGGGGAGGTTTAGGTTGGATATTAGGAAAAAACTTTTTCACTAGGAAGGTGGTGAAGCACTGGAATGTGTTACCTAGGGAGGTGGTGGAATCTCCTTCCTTTGAGGTTTTTAAGTTCAGGCTTGACAAAGCCCTGGCTGGGATGATTTAGTTGGGGATTGGTCCTGCTTTGAGCAGGGGGTTGGACTAGATGACCTTCTGAGGTCCTTTCCAACCCTGATATTCTATGATTCTATGAGCTGAAATGGTAGCTATACATATCATTATGCTAATCTACAGATAAGTACACCTCAGTATTGTATTGCTGAAATGGCTAAAATGAGCATATATCGGGCACGGAGGACTGAGCATGAGAAGATGATACTCAGGCCCTATAACAGGGCAGTCACCATGTGGTCCGGGGCTGTTCTTTCCTGGGCCTCTTCCATTGCTGTCTTCTTCTTTTCTACTTGACCATTCAACTTGCTGGGACATTGCATGCCAGAGACAGGGCTGATCCTGTTGTCTCTTACCACCAGGTCCTCAACTAAGGGTGTGAGTGTGCAATTTTAAAAGCTCCTGCATAGAATGATACCACAGATTATCCCAATCCGGTATTATCTTTATCTTGTTATGTGGCTTGGATCTTTCCTAGCTTTCTCTGTTATTTTAATAAAGATATCTAAGGTTTTACTTTGCCCTCCATGTGAGTGTCCTTGTTATCCACCCCGAGACTCCCCACAAGATATTGAACTCCACAATATGAATTCTGTGTAGCCTGATTCTGTGGGAAAGAACCTTATTGTAGTCAGCTCAATTGTTCAGTAAATCTAAACATCATCAATCATAAAAAAGATCAGGCAACACTCAAAACTCCACCCACTGGATAGGAATTGGGTAATGGAAGATCAGCAGGACTCATTATCAGAGTAGGCAAGAAGACCCCAGAGGTTCCTGAACTGCTACTCTCTGGGCTAGATCCTCAGCTAGTGTAAAGTGGTGGAATCTCTGTTGACTTCTAAGGAGCTATGCTGATTTGCCCCAGTGATTTACCCCTTCCCCCCACCAACCTTCCATCACACAAGATTTCCTTAGCTCATACTGTTTCAGCTAACCGCACCTTTGCCAATGGCTCTCAATCTATCTGTCTCTTTCAACCACAGCCACATAGTCTAGTCTTTCATCTGCAGCTGTTTCTCAGATCTCCCCTGCTGCTATTTCACATGAGGTATGTCCAAAACAGACAATTCCACTATTCTTTACATCTCCCAGGTTCACAACCTTAGTGTCACCATCAACTCCTCTCTCTAATGTTTTCCCTCTTGCAAAGTCCTGTCACTTCTTCCTCTATAATGCTACTAAAATCCACCCTTTCCTCTCCATCTCTACTGCTATAACTGTGAGCCAGGGCCCTACAGAAGCACATTGGTAGTTTCTCATCTAGGCTTCAGTGACCTCCTCCCCTCTGGTTTCCCTGCCTAGATGAGAAACTACCAACGTGCTTCTGCAGGGCCCTGGCTCACAGAGAGTACAAAATGTCACTAACAAAAATCATCTTCCTCTCCTACCATTCCTCATCTCATCAATGCCCTTTCCTTGAAACCCTTCACTGGCTTTCTATTTTTTACCACATCAACATCAGATTTATCCTTTTGTTCTTCAAGGCCTATGAAACCTTGGCCCCACCTCTGTCTCTGCTATTATTTCTGCATGCTGTCCTCCTTCATCCAATCTTCTCTCCTTACTGTTTCCTTCACTTCCTCACTTCTTTCATTCCTCCTACACTTGGAACAGCCTCCCATTTCTTGACAACCATGAAACCTTCATTTCCTTGAATTCCTTCTATGAATCCTTCTTTAAAACTCACTTCTTCTATGAAGCATTCCAGCAATGATCACCCTGTGCCATTTTGTGTTCACTTTATTACTAGACATCATATTTGTCTGTTACAAATGCTCTGTAAATTCCTTTGGGTAGAGACCATGTTTTTCCATGTGCTGCTAAAGTTAGAAGTGCACTTAGAAAATTCCATAAGTATTATTAGCAATGATTGGAAACAACTGTACGGTGAGAGATGCTAGAACTATATCTAGATTCATTTTTGGCACCAGTCAGGAAGCAGAGACAATATCATGTTTCTTCACTGGGAAGTATTTTAAAATATTTTCCCAGTGTAAGTTTATAATCTATTGAAGTTAGCTTAGAAACTACCCATCAATAGTTTTATTAGTCAGTATTCTTATTGGATCTTGATAGGCACTGCCAGACTGTACTACACTGACCAAGTCCTTGCTCTTCCATTAACATCCATGTGTGACATTGGCACTTTTCAACATAAGTCCATAAAATTGTGTGGCTGTCATCACGGCAATGATGTCACAGCACCACGTGTGTTTTCATGTGGCTGCCTAGCCTGATCCAAGAGGCACAAGATTCCGAACAGATGTCATAGAGGAATGTGCAGGCTCCCACTGAAGATCTGGCATAATGCTTGGCCTTTATTTCTATCAGTTTTTTGCATCTGTCTTCCTCAAAGTGTTTACAACTTTTACCGATAGTTGCTGTCCATTCAGGTCTGTCCTTAGTTATAAAATAACACCTTTCTTTCTCCATCCTGAAGTTTTAATATATCGGTAACATAAAGAATAGACATTTTGGAAGGTGGGAATCTGGCTAGATTATGCTAAAATACATTACTAAAATATGCTGTGTTAATGGTAGTAAAACATGGGTTCTGGGGCTGCTCCTGTAAAATATTATAGTACTTTGTAAAAAGAAAACTGTATTATTGGATATGACATTGTATTCATGGAACTGAGAAGTGGCTTTGGTGTGGGATACTTAGGAACCGATATGGGTAATGTAGTACTTCTGGTATTTGGAGCCAAAAACATTTAAAATGGCCAAGATAATTAACTTTGAAAAGTTGCTACCGTTCCTGTGTGGGCTGATACAAAGCCCACCGAAGTCAAGGGAAAGACTCCTATTGGCACCAGTAAGCTTTGGATCAAGCCCTTAGTGCTGGCAAAAGGTGCAGGATTGAGAGCTCTTGATATAGAAGTCATGTGTTTACCCACAGACCAAACAAAGAATGGTCAGTTGAGGCTCAGCCTCCCCGCAGATAGCTGAGCCTCCATGCTTAGACTAGCCACCCTCTCTGCTGAGCCTGCCAACTCTAATTAAAGATGATTGTAGTGGTGGTTTTTGTGATGACCACTGGTCAAAATGCAAACCAGGCAAACCTCAGATTCCAAGCAAACCTGAAGGAGAGCAAATCCACATGATCTGAAACCAAAGAAGGTCCATGCTACCTCCTGGAAATTAAACCAGCATGTTTTTGCATTGCACTAATTGGAGCACAAATAGTATGAAAAAAATCACTCCTTGCTTATGTGCTACTTGGTTAGCTGACCATAAAGTCACATGCCTGCTGATTTATGCTGGAAAATGCTTGTGAATCCTGAAAGTTTAACTGATCTCAGCACAAATGATTCATCTGAAAATTCATACCAGATTCTTTTTTCATTACAGGTGAAATTCTCCGTTGTGCAGAGGTCCAGCACAAACCCTATGTGCTATTTAAACTCTAGTTTTATTTTGTGACCTTAAATGGTACATGGTCTTTATACAGGCCATGGGTGAATTTCCCAACTAAAAAGTTTCAGTTAAACAATAACTTTTTTTCTTAAACTACAATGAGATTGCACGGTGATGGTCACTGTATAAGAACAGCAGATAGATAGACAAATAGATGTCATGAAGGTGACAAAACACATGCCAATAATGATTAGCGAATAGCAAACTAATCAAAGCAATTGTCTGCACAAACTGTTTTGCAATCACGACTAACAAGAACATTAATAAAAATCAAGATTGGTTCTTGAATGATATGAGACCACAAGAAGTGCTACATTTGCCAGGTAATTCATTTGCAACAAATAATTCAACCAGCTCCACATCTGAGTTTCCTGGCTTTGTTCAGCGTGAGACAGCTGTCCTGGCTTGCAAGGGTGTTTTAACAGAGGGTTTATGTATGAATATTCTGTTTCTTTTAGGTGTGTCATGCATTAATACCTCATCAAACTTGCATTGTTGGCAGGCAAAATATGAGTGTGGCCTAGGGATTTTTTTAATGTAAAGTTCACATTTCCAAGTGAATTTTTTTAAAGCCTATATTACCACGGTTTCTGAGAAGGAAAAACTAAATAAACACAAACACCTGGCAACCTCCAGTGGGTGGGTATAACGTAAAATAGATGTTATATCTGTGACAATTAATGTACATGTAGGGAAACTGAAACTGTTGACTTTTGCATAATTTAATCAACAAGATGTAGCAAATCTCCAGCTCATTTAATAAAGATGTCATCAAAGGCTTTTATAGGGCGCCAGAGCACTTAACATTGTAACAGCATTCAGACCTGCAGGAACTGGGTTTATTGGGAGAGGATTTGGGCTCCCCACTCTCCAGATCAGTTAAGAGCTCCACTGAGGGGCTGCCAGGGCTTTTGAATATAATAGAAAGTTCTAGAATAGAAATGGATAACACTATATAAAATAGAAGCTTTAAAAATCCATTAAGGATCCTTGTATTTGCTGTTTGGTTTCACGTTGAGATATCTGCATTTAGCCTAGACAAGGGAATGCTCAGTGTAGCTTTAAAGCAGAGTGAAAGCTGCGCTGGGTAAATGTGTGAAACCCGACAGCGCTATGGAAATAAGTCATTCAGTAACATGGGAGGAAGGGGGAATCAAGGATAATAAAGTCAGAGGAATTTGCAAACCTGCCATGGGCTGGAAGAGCAATTCAGAATTTGGGAATGCCCAAGACACTTCACTTTGTGACTTATCATAGGGTCTGCCTGAATTTGATTACAGTTAAAGAAGGTAAGTGTTGTGGTGTGGAAGGGAAAGTTCAGGTGTTTGTGTCTATGTTCCTGGGTGTGCAATGACACATTTTGCCTGAATGATTAATCAATCTGGGCTCCATATTCCAAAAGAACTCACCCCCTATACTACCAAATGGCAAAATATTCATGGACATTCAGGTGGAGCAAAACAGCCCATATTTATCTCCGACAAAAAGCTTGTGAGCACAAATATACAAACCACTGCTGGTTTATGAAGGCAGGCTGAACTTGCTCCAAGTCTGGAGTTTTACTTTGGCAAAGGTTCAAGTTGAATGATTCCCCAACCTGAGGTGCTGGATTTCTAAAACCTTTCCCTTTATAAAAATACACAGCTCAATGGGGAGCAGTCACTATAGTGCAGAAAGAGCCAGAGATAGGCTCAAGCCGCAAGACTTGGAGCTGGATCCAGATTCTGAACACCTCAAAATCTGGAGTTGTTCTGAACCAAGAATTTGGCTTGGTTCATTATAAAGGGTAAAGGCCATTTGCAAGATTTGGATCAGGATTTCCCATAATCCAAAGCTTAGTGATGGATAGTGCTGAAGTCTGGAATTTAATCTTCTTCTTAGAGTACGTGCAATGTGCCTCAGGTGGCACTTGACCAGGATTCATCACCAAATTTGGTCAGCTGGTCGGATCATTAGCTTCCCCAGGCCAACCTGGGTACGGACAGTGCAATGTGAACGCTGATCCATGCCCCCCTAGAGTTTAGTTTTAGCCCATGTCTACAAGGTGAATACAATTTACTGATGACATTTTGTGTATTGGTCAGAATGTGGAATGTGGTAAATTTGTCTGTCACCATCTCTTCATGAGCTATCAACTCTTTGAGTGAAATCCTGGGTCCACTGAAGTCAACAGTTTTGCCACAGACCGTAATGGTGCCAGGATTTTACTCTTTGTAGCCTAATGCTGGGGGTGTTTGTGCACAGTGGTCTGTTCAGTTTGTTTCCATGGTTAATTTAGTTGTTTCTGATTTTTAAGAAGTAAAACAAGAAAACTTTATGGGGTTTGTTTTGTTTTTTGGAGCTGCTGGCATCTCGTAGCATTGCAAGTGCCAAGCTTGTTATTTTGCTGACAGCTACATACAGTCCAGAGGCTCCAGCTATATTTTGTTTCTGTTGTGTGCATCATTTTATAATTTTCTTTTTGACTGAAAGAATGACAGGATTGGCAGCGTCTGGAGCAACAAGCTAGGCACTGTCTCTGTGGAGGGCCTTCCGTCCTCTTTAGCAAACACAGTTCCACTTTGCTTTCATTTCCCCCCTGTAGCAGGTCTTTCGTTTCTTTGTGGTTTGTGTGAATGTAGGACCACAAAGATGTGGACCTCCTTTGCCTCCATTACTGTTAGAGCTCATCTCTCTAAATCCCTTTGTTGCTGTTGGTGCTACCACAGTGGTTCTGGTGCTGGAATGAATGCCACCTCACCTTGCACAACCTGGCTTTTTTGTGAGCACCTGCCACTTGAGTTCTGGTTTGAGTGTTCCTATATTAGGCACTTTTATGGCCTCATCAGAGTGTCCAAGCATCTCACAATATGTAAGGTATTTATCCTGAGAGCAATCCTCTGAGGTATGGAAGGGAAGTTGGAGCAAATTTCCCCACTGTAGACAAGGTCTTAGGCTATGTCTACAGTAGTGAGCTTACAGTGGCACAGCTGTACCGATGTAGCCGCTCTATGCCAATGGGAGAGAGGTCTCCCATTGACCTAATTAATCCACCCCCAAGGAGTGGTGGTAGCTGTGTCGGCGGGAGAAGCTCTCCCTCCAGCATAGCGCTGTCCACACCGGTGCTTTTGGCAGTGTAACTTATGTCTCTCAGACAAGTTTTTTTTTCTTCACATGCCTGAGTGACAGGTTATGCCAACATAGGTGACAGTGTAGACATAGCCTTAGCTATAAAGCCAGTGAAGATGGGACCGAGAACTCATCAGGTGGCCTGCTGGGTGCCAATGGAACTTGCTCCCTTAGCTGAGGTACAAAAATAACTGCTTATGTTTTCACCCCATGGTGGCAGGGATCAAAGCAGCAGTTTAGTTAAAGATGGAGTTTATGTTCGGTTAGTTTACCTACTTCTTTTTTTTACCAGTACTCCACTGTGTGTTAGCATGATAGACAGAATACTTGTTCCCAGACAACCCCAGATGGAGTCAGAGACTGCCTGTAGAATAATGAGAGCAGGATTTAATAAACAACTTTTAAAGTCACACATTCATGTTATACAACAATTTAAAATCTTATTTGGTCTCCAAGTTCCTCATGAACATTGTTTACTCACTCTTTCTCATGTTAGCTCCACAGAATCTCACTCAGTCTACAGACTGGACCCTCTGCCCAATTTGAGGTTTCCTATCAGTAACTCTGGAATTGGAGGAGTCGTGGCAGTGGAGTAATGTTTGAAAACAAATCCCTTCTGGGGGTGAGGGGCAGGTGTTAGTGGTGGAAAACCGGGCTAGCGCTGAATACTTTATCTTGTGTGCGGATGCAGTTTCTAACCCTGATGGATGGTAAACTTTACTGTAACAAATACAGGGAAACCTCCATCTAGCTGTGGATGGAAGTAGGTGGGAAAGGAAAAGAGCTATCTGGAACGAGGAGGTTCATTGCAGGTTACGACCAGTATTGACAGAGCTGTGTAGTGAACTTCATACCACTCTTGGGTTTGGTTTTCACTGAAGCTCTTGGTTTCCTACTAATGGAGGTTTGCACTTAGTCCTGTAAAAAAATAATAAAAATGAGGAAACCTGTGTCTCATTTTTGCTGAAACATGTTTTCAATTTGAGATTTCTGTTTCCAGATCAAACCACTAACAACCACAGGAGACGAAATGCCAGCACAACAAAATGGTCCTCAACAGCACATCAGTGATGACATCCAGAACCACTAGTTTTCCGTGACAAAATGTTATGATGCAGATGAAAGACCGATCCCAATACGTTGTTGGTATGGATGTGGGACAAGCAGGGGAAAAATCCCAAAATGAAAAATGTCTGAATGGAGGAACACTTCTAAGGGTACATTGAAACCAGGGCTGTGAAGGGCAGCTTGTGTAGCCATACCTGTGCTAGCCGTACTCTAGCTAGCTCACTAAAAATAGCAGTGAGAATGCCACAGTGAGGGCTTTAGCACAAGGTGCACAAGCCCTCCTGGCCCCTCTGGGTACAGACTTGCTTGTGCAGCCAGCACTGAAGCCCACCCCACGGAGTCCTCGCTTCTATTTTTAACAAGCTAGCTAGAGTATAGCTAGTGTGGGTACATCTACAGAAGCTGCATATCACACCCCTGGCTGCAATGCAGATGTACCCCAAGACAGCGAAAGATTCAGGGGTATGAGAGGCCAAAGCAGAAAGTACTTGATCCCACTTCCATTGAAATCAGTGGAAAGACTCCCATTAAATTCAGGTTTCAGAGGGGTAGCTGTGTTAGTCTGTATCAGCAAAAACAACAAGGAGTCCTTGTGGCACCTTAGAGACTAACAAATTTATTTGGGCATAAGCTTTCGTGGCCCACAAAAGCTTATGCCCAAACAAATGTGTTCGTCTCTAAGGTGCCACAAGGACTCCTCATTGTTTTTCCATTAAATTCAGTGGGAGTTGGATCAGGGTGAAAGATTAAAATGCATGGTGGTCGGTGATACAGAACTCATTTTTAAAGGCAGAGGAAGATGAAATTCCCCCTAAATACAGCCAAGAAAAGTAGCTGAAAGGACAGAATCTCCATTTGCAGTAATTATTCTTGCCATTCTTCATCTTCATCTGGCTGACATTTATTATTACTTATTATTAACAGAGCCCCTTCCCTGTAGGGCTAACATTTTAAAGTCATGAGAGGGTATAATGCAGAACACACACACATTTGTCATCAGACCATAGAACTGTAGGAATTCAATTAACAGAGAAATAACATTTGATCAGGAGTCAGCAATGGAACATTCTGCTTCCCACTAAAAGAGCACCGCAGACTGGGGGCCATTGAACTCAGAATGTGACTCTCCTGGCCACAGCAAGATGGGTGGCAACCAGGAGAGCTCCAGCCTGTATCCATTTGCCAAATCAGCTGGAGCCCAGAAGTGAGCTATGTAAGCCAATGAAGACACAGTATGCCAAGTGAAGACCCGATCCTTCACCTATTCAAGGCAGAGACAGTGGAGAATGATCGCCTGGATATTCTCTGCATCTGTGGGGACCCTTCAAAATAATGGGCTTTATGGTTCAAGATGCTGATGATGGGTGTCAATATTATAATACAATCTTACACCTTCAACCCCTTTCTTTATAGGCATTTGTGTGGCATTCATCACCATATTATCTGAGTGCCTCACAAACACCAATGTATTACCTTCACCACACCGCGGTTGTTATCTTCATTTTACAGTTGGGGAAAGTGAGACATGGATGACTTGCCCAAGATCACACAGGAAGTCTGTGGCAGAACCACAAACAGAATCACTCTCTTTTGTCTCAGCCCTCAACTCCTTGTTGAGAAGTCCTATAGAATGGAGGAAATCAATTCTATAGAAATTAAATGGGGTTCCATGGAAATTCCTCTAAACTCCTTTAGAATTTAACAGAGAATAATATTTTCTGTTATTTTTGTGTAACCATTTTATATAATTCAATAACAGGGATAGGATTTTCTATTGAATTCCATAGGATTTATTCACAATATTGTTGTTTTATCACAGTAGTGATGTGTCCCAGTTATTGATGCAACACAGCCCCTCCCCCAAAATGCTTTCATTCTAATAAAGATCTTGCAATCTGAGAAGAACGATTAAAAAATCCCTTGGAAAACCTTGCTCTGTGGGATGGGGCTTTTCAAATGGTATCTAAGCAGGAATTGATCAGCACTTAGCATTTGAACTGATTGGAATATTTTCGACTACATGACATGTCATCTAAATATCCTGTTCTGTTAAAACCAAAACATTTCCCAAAGACGTATCAGATTTGACAAAGTTTCTGTTGGGAAGGTTTTTGAGATCTGGAACTCTCTGGTCACTTCTGGAGAGAGAAGGAGAAAGGAAGAGGAGAGATGTGAATTGAAAACCTAAGGTTTTTTGATCCAAAAACAGCTGTTTCAACACAAATTCGCTTTGTGAAAATGTTCAAAAGGGTTTTGGTTGGTTCCAGTGAGGAACAAAAACAAATTTAGAAACCTTGAAAGTTGTCACAAAATGGAATTGTTATTCTCCGGACAGCTTGGCGTAGCAGGATTGGTCCCAACATGGCTACACCTTGACCTGCTGTCAAACACAGAATCAAACACCTGTGTGTCAGATACATAAAGCTGTATGTGTGCCACTGTTGATCCATCTGCAATATATTACATCCTAATTTATTACTGAGGGTGTTTTTCAAAGGGGATTCATTAGACAGACAGAATCCATTGCACAGTTAAGGAACTGTTTTTCTTCCCACTGCTCTAATTTTCTCTTCTTCTCGGGTTTCTGTTTCCCTTCATGCTATGGCAGGGATATTAAATGCTGGTGAGATAATATTTGGTCCAACACCAGTTAGTCTGTTCTGGGCAATTAATGTGGGTGGTGAACAATTCTTGACCCAACTGTTGCTGGTTGAATAAACCATGAGATGTGGTTAATTATCTTCTACAGCCCGTATCTGCTTAACGAGGGGTGGAATTTCTCATTTGTAGACCATAAATCTATGAGTTCAGGCTTTGTCCTAAAGGAAATAAAAACACAATTGTCTCTAAAGGGAGTAACATTTTTCATGTTGCTGTCTATGGGCTGGATCACAGCCTGGCAAACTTGGCAATGTGGGGCCATTAAGACCCTTCGTGAGATTTCCCCACATCTTCACTGCAGGCGCGTGGGAATGGTGGAAGAGTAGGGGCTGCACACCAGGTACCTCCTCGCTCCAAGCCACATATGGAGTGGGCAGAGAGGGGCAGGGAATGAGTGCAGTTGGCTATGCCTCCCCCCAGCTGGGCAAACAGCACAGCTAAACTGGCACACAGGCCGGCCGGGGTAGTAATCTGCTACTGGCCTGGATGAGTAGCAGATTACTCTCCAAACTCCCCATCCCTCCCTGCCCCACCTCAGATGAAGGGAGGAGCAGGGAAAGAAGAATGACTCAGAGGGTCAGCTCCTACTCTGGGCTGCCCCCTGGGCTCTGTTCCACCCCATTCTCTGGTAAAAGGTCAGTCTATACCCTCAATTTGCAGTATCAGCAATGACAGCAATTTTTAATCCTCCTTGTTTAGCTATTTTGTCTTTATAACGTATCCAGCCACACACAGAATGCACAGAGAATTATATCTGCTTTTAAAATCCCTCCCCAAATCAAAGCCTTCTCAGCAGGTTTGCCTTTATGCAGAAATAACTGATCAACACAGGTCTTTCCCTAGGCTGGAAATGACTGACTAGTGAGAGAATACTTAAAGCATATTTATGAGTTGAGTCACACGTCTCACAACCCCTACCCCAGGCTGACATACCCTTTTGCTTTTCTATTAAGAAAGCCACAAATTCGGCATCTTAGCCTCACAGGTTCTCAGAGCTTATGAAGAAATCCAGTGGCTGAATTATGAGCAACGTGGGTTTGAGGTTTCTCAGAGCTGGTTGTGACATGACCTTTTGAAACACTTTCCTCTCCCTTCCCCCTCCCTATCAAGCACTATTGCATTAAAGAAAATTTCTGTCAGTTTCAGCATAATAGAAAACGTACACTGTCTGGCCCCGAGTTGTTCCTGAGGTTTTTATGACAAACTTCTTTTTTGACATCTGGTAACGAGTTGCAGCTCCCTTCTGAAGAAGTCCCTCAGAGGTTAAAGGCTAATGATATCAAAAACGAGGCTGCCTGGTTTATTGTAAGAGTGTTTGGGTTAGATCAAGCTCTTTGATATGAATGAAACTGCCTAGTCTGGGAAAGGAAATGACTTAAAAGTGATGTGGCAGTTCTTAGAGAGAGGCAGAGGGAGACACATAGAGCACGGCTGCCTTGCATGTTGGATTTAATTGGTTGTGCTATTAATTCCTCAGATGGTGCAAAGAGAAGCAGTATTTCCTAATAGTTTTTACTGTGCAGTTTGCTGAAGATGGGGGGAAATAAAATAGCTGTGTAGAAAGCAAGCCCTGCTAGATGAGCTGCAGTGATGAACTAAAGACCTAAAGTAATGAAGAATCTTCTCTTTACTGCATCACTGAATAAGTTCCAGTAGAACCTGAGTGATCATGACTATTATGAATGATCCCCAGTCTTCTCTGGGTTGTGTTTGTGTCCTTTGAATACTTCCATTTGAGAGGCAGAGTTTGCTCCCAAATAGAAGAGGCAGGAGGATTGGCACCCTCAAACCATAAAGGATCTGCCAGAGGCAGGGGTCATCTGGTACTGGAGGCTCCTTGCCCACAGGCTGCCACCTTACCCCACCTTTACCCAAATTCATGGTGCCCCTTGGGACGCCCTCCTGGAGACATTCCAAAAAAACAGAGAGGGAAAGAGTGTAAGGGCTTGTCTACGCTTGGAAATCTATCTAAATAGCTATTCTGGAATAATGCCCCAGGCGGATATTCCAGAATAAGAATGCCTTTTTCCAATTTAGCTTAATCCACTTATAGTGGTTTCATTGGATAATTTGCAAACTAGTTTAATCCACTTCAAGTAAAGTTCACAAAGTACTTTAGGATCCTTCTCCATGAAAAGCCCTATCAACAGGTAAAATATTATTTTAATTACCTGCTAACTCTATACATTACTGGATAATATCTCCGAAGAGTAACTGTGCACTGTGATAATTTTTCACATCAGACTTTCTGACAGAAGAGCCCATACCAAATACCATGTGATCCTGTAGACAGGTAATGGGTTTCAGGAGCTGAAAGTTGTGTGTGTTATAAAATTGTTCACTAGGGCAGAGCCTGATTCTGATCTGACTTATATTGCTGTAAATCAGGACTAATTGCCTGTTTAGAACTGGCCAAAACACTGAATTTCTGGTTCATGGGAAATTTTGCTTTTTCTACATTTGGCTTCATTCAGATTGGAACAAATCCCAATTTTATCAAAATTTCACATGGACTGGAGATCCTCAAAATTTTTTTTTTTTGGAAACAGCAACATATGGTGGTTCTGAAATGAAATCTACTCCCTGGGAGCTTGACAGCTGATGAATGAAATTAAAACTCTTGTCAGTGTCATAGAAGTTAACAGTAGCTGGAGAACTGACAATCTCAAGTTTATTCAGCCACTCCTGGATCTCCCAGAGTCTGTGGCTCCAGGACAGCTCCACACGTGGACTGCCCTGGGGTGGGGACTTCAGGGCTTCCAGACTCCCAGACCTGCAGGAATCTGGAGCCCTTGCGGTCCCTGGCTTGGGGCAGGCTACATGGAGAACCAGAGGCCCTGGGAGCCCAGCTCTGTAGCAAGAAGCTTGGAAGCCCTGAGAGCCTACCACAAACTGGTGGGCTTTGGAGCTGGAAGCCAATCATATGTTAGAGCTGGAACTACCAGGGTTTTCAGGCTCCTGAATCCATGTCAGTGAGACTAGAAGCCCTGCCACAGCTGACTGCCCCCAGAGGAACAGATCCTGGAACACTGGGCTCCCTGGCCCCTGGGATGCCTGCATGGTGTGGCTGCCCCGGAGCTATGGTGCCTGGGAAGCTGGGATTCCTAGGAGCCCAGTGAGCTGACACGTTTCCCATGGAGCCCTGACTTCGGTTCACAAAAAGATCACTGAACCTCAGTGTGTACTGTTGTCCCTTTTTAGCCAAAGCAGTTAGCAAATAGTAGACTAGCCTTGCTGGGTTGTTTCTGTTAGGAGGAGTAATTGATGATACAAGTCAGGTCTATTCCTTGGTGCAAGCCTGTTTATTTTCAGTGAATACACACAGAGTCCTCTATCCCTGAACACAGAAGAAACTAATAACAGGAGGCAGTTTCTTTGTTCAGAAATCCAAGTCTCTCTCCACTACTGTGCTCCAAAGAAGCTCTGTCTCTTGGCTTCCTCCCATGGCCATGCTCACCGCTGCTTTTCTGGCTTCTTCTTCACTTTCTCTTCACTTTCTCTCTCAGACACACCCAGCTACAACCAATCAGTGCTCCAGCCCTTGCATTTGCAATCAGTCCTCAGGGAAACCTCTTGGCCCACATGATTTAACTTTTGCTCAGGCCTTGCCCAATTGGCCAGTGCCTTGGGCAGCGATTTCTATTGTTTCCACTATCACTCAACAAGGGAGTATTAAACTGCTCCTTCCATGTAGCCTGAATAAATGGTACTTAATACACACATTGGCTTTACCCAGGTCTGTGATTGATGGCAGCCATTAACACCTTCCAGCATAACACTCCATTTGAAATCAGTGGAGTAAATCCAGTCTCCAGGCAATTAGAATCAGGCCCTGTGTTTATTTTTAAAATTAAAGTATTGCTCTACTGATCATTCTGGCCCCAATCCAATTTGGTCTTAACTCTAAGCATGTGAGTAGTGCCTTTGACTTCAGTGGGAAGACTCACAAGCTTAAAGATAAACGTGATTATAAGTGCTTTGCTGGATTGGGTCCTATAGCATTAACTAAATCACACACAAAAATCTGAGATGTAAAAATCCTTTTAAATGATCTCCGCCATTACAGGATTGTTCCTTGTATATTCTTGAGTGTTTTATCAGTCTGGTTTTAAATGACTTAAGCAATGGGGCCTCAAGCATTTCCTTGGGGAAAGGATTGCAGAGTCTGAGAGCTTGTCTACACTAGAAATGCTACTCAGTGTAATCACTCACTATAGTAATAAAAAGGGTTCTCCCACGGCTGTATTAATCCACCTCCCTGAGCGGTAGTAGCTGGATTGACAGAATTCTTCGGTTGACTAGCACTGTCTACACTGGAGGGTTAGGTTGACTAATCTACATCGCTCAGGGGTGTGGATTTTTCACACCCCTAAGCAATGTAGCTGGGTTGGCTTAACCCCGCGCATCCCTTTGCCTAGTTTCATCCAGTCCCTTTTGATTTTATCAATTTTACAAATCTGAACAATCATTGTCCCAGGTGCTTGACTTCAGATAACTGTAGATGATTATCAGATTCCTAACAACTGCCTCTTACAAACAGACTTTAGTTATTTCAATCTTTTCTGGTAAATTAACAGCCTACTCCCCCTCGACTCTTGAATCATTTTATTGCTCTTCTATGAAATCCTTTCAATTTGTTAATACATTTCTTGTAATGTGGCAGCTAGCACTGTATGCTAGGTGAGGTCATACCAGCGTCATAAGGATGGGTATGATCCCCTCTGGATCTGTGGATCTAGAGTTCTAGCCATAATTGCACTTTTTCGGCTTAGTGGGCTTATATTCCACATACTGTTTAGACTTGGCAGCTCTTTTGGGTCCAATAGAGCTTATAAACTCTACAAGGTCAGAGAGAGCTGCTCGGTCTGGAACCAGGGGAGACTGAGGACCTGATCAGATCTGCAAGACCACGATCTTGGCCCACGCAGTTCCAGCTGGTCCTGCACAATGGACATGCTCTGCAGGCTACAGAGCACCCCACCTGGTGAGTCTCTTCCTGCAGAATTTAGAAGCCCCGGTGTTCCCCAGGAATGAACTACCATTCAGGGAACTCTCCTAGGTTAAAAACCAAACATGACACCCAATAAGAGTAAATTAACCTGCCAAGCATTCCAAAAGCAGTCTAAGGAACCAGTGTGCCTTGAGAACAATAGAATAAATCAGGTTTGCATTTCCTGTGCCAAGACTGGAGCTAGTAAAAAAGAGAGGTGGGTTGTGGGGGGGGAGGGAGGGGGAGGGAAGAGCCTGGATCATTCAATTAAAAGCTCATCTCCACATTATGAAGAGAGCTCCCTGGGCTACATCAGGCCAAGTGTTTAGAAGAGTTGAAGGCCAGATTTTTCAGATGCTCAACACTGACACCTGGGGCCAGATTCTCAAAGATGCTCACCCCCAGCAGCTCCATTGAGACACTATGACCAGTGTTCAGTGCTTTGGTCCTGAACCTCAAAGGTATTCAGGCACATAGCTCTCACTGCAATTAATAGAAGTTAGACATCTAAATAGCTTTGGGGATCTGGGCCCCATTGTGTTGAGTGCTATTGAAATTCTGGCCACTTATTTTGGTGCCTAAATGGAAGCTGAGGACTTCTGAAAATTTGGCCCTAATTGTGTGTGCTGAGCTAGTTTGAAAATTCTGGCCAGGAGGAAGAGGAGAGGCCTTTTCCACACTGTGTATCTGTATTGTGATCATTTACATCAGCTTGCACTGCTGGCCCTGTCTGAGGGAGGGGAATGGGAAGGAGTTCGGATAGATTCATATGGTTTTGATCACTAAGGGAACCCTTTTCTTCAAAAGCACAGATTTTTGTCCATCTCATTTTATAACTGGGGGCCTGAAAGGAGGAAGTGCGCCATTAAAAATAAAACCAAATGGAAGCGAAAAGCAGCTCAAAGTGTAATTTAAATGAGGGCTGCCTTAACTGGGGAAATGTTTGTTATATCACTGTATGGAAAGTAGCTCTCTTTTTGCTTATTGCAAGTGACCGTGGGGATTTAAAGTTCCAGTTCTCAGCTCCAGACTTTGCCCAGTTAAATAAACAAATACATAAAACTTCCAGAAGCTATTAAACCAAATATATTTAGTTTCTCTCACATGCTAAGTATGTTCTTTCGCTTTACCCCATATCTACCCCCTTGTGTTCCACAGTGCCTTAGGAGAAACCAGCATATTTTCAGATGCTCTCACTTGGAGAGGCGATAGTGCATGATAACGGAACAGTGTTGTATTATTTTTTGAGACTCCATGGCTTTGCCTATCCATCTCTGTTTGTGAGGAATTATTTTACCCTGCCTCTCTCACGCTATCTACTTCTGTTGTATCTGATAAGTGCCTGAAAAGAACCAGGACTTCCAAAGCCCGCTCCATCCACCTCTAAAAATAAAAACAAGCTTCCCCTGAGCTCGCTTGGTTAATTTAATACTTTTCTACTTTTTCTGGTCACAAGTTGTTAGTATTTGACTTATGTTTCACTACACTATTTCTTGTTATTAGTCTTATGCCTATGTACACGTTATTGTGGATAGGAGCCCCAGCTGACCGGACTCAGCTGGTATTCTTTTGCCAGGCCTATTAAACAATTTGCCACCAACCCTAACTTCAGCCTACAAAACAAAATTACTGGCTCCTTTAATGTGAATGAACAACACAAACTCAGTTGATCTGATTCCAGATAACCAGGGTCTGTGTGTTCCTGACAACCAGAACAAGCCCTGTTTCAGGGTCTGCTTCTGCTGGTTTTACAGAAAACATTGTTTTCTTCTGGTTTTTGTAAACCCTGATAGAGTGGCCCCTTGACAGGGCTACAAAGCAGCTGAGCTTGTGGAACTGGCAGCAGGCTGAGCACGCACTTGTGCAACTTCGAGACTACTCCCAGCTGTAGCTAGCTCTAGAAGTTGCCACCTGTCCTCCAGGAATCCCTGCACTGAGCTCCCCCTCACATAAAGATTGATCTATGTGGAGACCAAGGGCCGCAGTCTGTGCTGTGCCTGGCAGGATGCACTGCTCCCGAAGCATTGCTGGGGCAGGGGAGGAGTGGTTTTGTGCCATCTCTGCTCTGCCTGAATTCTGGACGAGTCCAGAGATCAATGCAGATCCTTGAATTAAGTTTATGCTGTGATAACCCAGGGGCTGCTCTAATTTTACACTGACGGTCACAGCTCCCTGTGGAACTGTCCTGTAGCCCAGGACAGATGCAGAGTACAGCACTCTAGCCACTGCCCCTCCAACATGATGTTACTCCTTCCTGCCTTTGGGCCACTACACATCAAAGGCTCTGGGGTAAGGCCACTATGCTGGTTTACAGATGCCTGGGAAACCGCTCCTTGCAGCAGGGGAATTACTGATGTGTGGCGGGGGAGGGGGGAAATCTGTCTGTGTTTCAGCCAATTTACATGGCAAGAACGACCCAGACTCAGGGCCTGAGATTCTGGGTGCTCCTGCGAGTTCCAAGAGTGCAGGCAGCTCAGGCTGCTCCACAATCAGATGCAGTTGGCTACTGATCCAGACTTGGGGAGAGGGTCCCTTTTGCTGCTCATTTCCCACTCCTCCTAGGTGAACACTGGGTTGTGGGAGGAGGCGCTGGCCACCAGGTAGCCCACTGGAATACAGTGCAGTGCTCTAGGACTGTGAGGAGGAAAGGAAGCTCTTCCTGAGCTTTAAAAGTTATGGGGCAGGAAGAAAGCTCCGAGGCTTCACAGGGATCAGCTGCCCTGACCACCCTTTTAAAATACAAGTGTATCCTCCTGCAAGCTCAACTCTGAGGGGTGGCTGCCATATGGCTGAGGTGATGCTGAAGACCAGTGGCACTGCATCATGTCTGTTCTTTATAGCAACCCTGCTGTGACTGAGGGCAAGTAGAGGCCATTGAGCTGCCCCCCATAATAAAGACAGCAGGGAGAGCTTAGGGAGACCTCATGAAGGTCCAGGAACCCTGGTCCAAGGACATTTTACAGCAGCAGGGCCGTGTTTTGCCATATTCAGCTGGCATGCAGGCTCATGTGGTAACTCTAGCTGCTGTGCTCAGCAGTAACTGAGAAGCCTTGTGATCGTTCTGAATTCCCCAGAAGTCCTTTCCTGGTCAAATGAGCCCATAATAGGGACAAATAAATTCAACACTGAAATCATGTTAAAACAGAAGTTTTACATAAATGTTACAAATCTACCCTAAAATCAGCTGACATCTGGCTCTGGCCCTTTCTTATTTTTATTTCCCCTTGAACTTTGTTCCAAGGAAAGCATCTGAATCCCAGTTCTAGGACTAGTTCTTAGGACCGTGGGATGGAGGGAGTCCCCAACAACCTGGCAAGTAAACTGTCTTTAAAATACTGACAAGACCTATGTGTTTAGGGACTAAGGCCCAAATCCTCAAAGAGATTTAGGCTCCTAGCTCCCACTGATTTCAATGGCTGCTAGAAGCCTAAATACCCTTGAGGATCTAGACTTAAAGCCCAGTATATAAAGCTAGAGAAGGATTTCCCAACCTCACAGGGGTGCTGTGAAGAGAAATACATTACAGATGGAGAGACACACAGCTACTGCAGTAACAGGGGCCATACATGGTTTAACCAGATAGAAAGTGTGAAAACTCAGAACAGTGGTGGGGGATAATAGGCACCCATATAAGAAAAAGCCCCAAATATCAGGAGTGTCCCTATAAAATCGGGGTATCTGGTCACCCTAGCCATACAGGTAGGTAGGCAGGGAGACAGCCAGACAGGACTAAGGAAAGTCACTGGAGAACGAATCAGCAGTTGAGCAGTAGAGTCCCTATGAATGGCCTACATTTTCAAAATTGTGTCCAATGATTTTGCAAGTTTAGGTGCCCCACCTTGAGACACCTTAAAAGGAGGAGCAGCCCTTTCTGAAAATCAGGTGGTTCATGTTAAAATAAGATGTCTTCTATCAGGCACCCAATATCACCAGTCATTTCTGAAAATTTACACCAGGAATTTTCTCCTCCAATACAAATAATGGACAAGAGATTGGCCATATGAGGTCAGACCAATGGTCCATCTATCCCAGGATCCAGTCTTCTGTCATTGGCCAGTGCCAAATGCTTCAAAGGGAATGAACAAAATGGGGTAATTATCGAATGATCCATCCCCTGTCATCCAGTCCCAGCTTCTGACAGTTGGAGGTTTTCGGACACCGGGAGCATAGTGAGTGGCATGCTTGACCATCTTGGACCTATCCTCCACATAATCAATGTGCTTTCCTCTTAGATCCCAAGAACATATTTATTTACTACACACAAATTTAAGATGCACAGATCTGCAGGGGGCAGCCAGAAGCAGAAGTGGCTGTAGTACATATGGGATCGGATGGAAGCTTATAGAAGGTGGCCTCCTAAAACTCACTGCAGCTGTCTACCTCTGTTCTGTGCATCCCTCCATTCCTTGCATGGCAGAAAACAGTCTCCGACAGCATAGCTGTAGAAAAAGTGTATCCCTATCCCATTACTGCCAACACCAAACATTTGAATAATCCCAAGCCCCAAAAATCATGAGATTTTAAAAAAAATTGTTTAAAATTTGGCTTCTGGTTTTTGAGCCTTTAAGATTCACACTTTCAAGCTCTTCTGGGCAACTATGAAGGCTAGAATCTTACTTTTTAAAAATCTGAAACCTGAGATTCTCACATAATCACATGATTCCAGCAGCTGAGACTTTAAGAAAAGCACCAAATATTGTGAGACTTAAAAGTCATAAAACTGCGAGAGTTGGCACCACTGCCCCAACTGTACTCTTGAATGAAGGATGATAGTACGCCCCATTCAGCTCAATGAGGTATGAACTTTTGAAATTAACTCTAGGAGTTGATTCATTTATTACCTTCCCCTTCTCATAAAACTTTCTTACCTTCCTTCCATCACCTGTGTGCCAGCCTCTGCCCTTCCATAGAGTGAAGGCTGGTCCACATTGGAAATGTTGCACAAACACCACTAAACCAATCTGACATCCATCTAGGTACACTGCTGCAAATGTGACTATAGAAATTCTTCTGCCAGTTTAAATCTCTCTTAAATTGGTTTAGCTTGAGTTGGTAGTTAACCACATTAAGATGAACAGATATAGGACTTATCTATACAATACTTGGTTTTAAAACAGTTTATTTAATCTGGTCCAAACCATTATCTGGATACACTTACATTGGTTTAGAACAGACTAATATCGACATAACTTAAATTGGTAAGTTGCCGACTTTTGTTAAATTAGTGCAGTTGTTGTGTAAAGAGTATAGACCAGCCTTTAAGTGAGAGTGAACCACTTTCAGGTGTTTGCACCTGTTAGTCAATTTAAAACAGATCTAGTTACACTGGTGCAATTTTTCTAATTTGGACGTGGTGAAAAATTATGAACATTCACTTACATATGGTTATTGTGGATAGAAAATTAAACTACAGAGCTAAGCTAAAACACATCCTTCCTTGAGAGGAGGTCCACAAATGGTATGTGGCTCTACTGATCAATTGGGTAAATGCAGCTGATCATGAGGCTGGAAGGCTTATCATATGTCTTAAACGATGTGACTTTTGGCAAGAAATTATGCAACAAAGTCTCAAACTAAAACTGCAAAATTCAACCTAAAAATGTGTGCTATTATATTGCACAGGAAAAACTTGAAGTTCTTTCAACAAAAGGGGAATAGATAAAAAATGCAGTAGAAACATCAAATAGTTTTGTTTCCATGGCCACACAACAAACCAGCAGAATTTCAGATGGTTTCGAGTTTCTATGAAAAGACAGAAAGGTCTAGGAATATACAAGCGTGTACATGCACCACACTGCCCTCTGCTGAATGGAATCAGATTTGTTCAAATGTAAGCTGTCCACTGGATTGCCACATACAAATAGACTGTAAATCTTACTATCATCTAACAAAGAGTCCACGTTAGCTCAAATAACGAGGAGTCCTTGTGGCACCTTAGAGACTAACAATTTTATTTGGGCATAAGCTTTCGTGGGTTAAAACCCACTCCACTGGATGCATGGAGTGAAAATACAGGAGCAGGTATAAATACATGAAAGGACGGGGGTTTCTTTACCAAATGTGAGGTCAGTCTAATGAGATAAATCAATTAACAGCAGGATACCAAGGGAGGAAAAATAACTTTTGAAGTGGTAAGAGAGTGGCCTATTACAGACAGTAGCTCAAATGGCTAAAACCATTTGTGACCTTATGTCCTATATTCTTCATAGAGATATGCTTATGATATGAATATGGCATAACTAAGATACGTTTTATGCCAGATGCATCATGTGAGGTATCATTGGAAAGGTTATGATTTACTAAACATGATTATCCTATTCGTATGTATGCATTGTTTCTTTATCTGAAGTTAGAAATATGGACTTTGCATCAGTTACAAAAGTGACTGCATCTGGGAAACGACCATCAGACAGTAGGCAATCAGCCTGAATGGGCCATTAGGGAGGACAATAGGACTTTGAAGATGCTAATCCCCCACCTTCCTGAGAAGCTTCCTGGGATGCTGCTTTGACACTGCAGGGTCATGTGATCATGTCACCTGGTACTGGATTCCATCTTGGTCTGCTAGGATTTTGTCATTAAGATGCGGTGGGGATCAAACTGGGAAACAAAGGATTCCCGCATTATGTAAATCCTATTTAAGGTTGGGGAGTGAAATAATCAAGGTCAGTTCTTCTCTTCATGGGTTCCCCGCCTAAGATGACTGCTGTAAACACCTAAGGCTGAACTGGGAAAGAAAGGGACTGGACATAGGCTGGAAAGGTGTCTGACCTGTGAAGAAGATGCTTAAAACAACATTTAGGGTGAGAAATTATTATTTGTAGCCAGTATTCTTTAGTGTATTAAGACTAGTTTGCATGTTTGCTTTATTTGCTCAGTAATCTGCTTTGATCTGTTTGCTATCCCTTATAATTACATAAGATCTGCCTTTTGCAGTTAATAAATTTGTTTTTTGTTTATTCTATAACCAGTTGGTGTGATTCATAACTGGGGGTTGGGGGGGAGCTGTGCATATCTTCCTCCACATTGAGGGAGGGAGCGAATTTCATGAGCTTACGCTGTATAGATTTCTGTGCAGCGCAAGACAATTTAATTTTGGGCTTACACTCCAAAGGGGTTGTGTGCCTGAGTGCTGGGCAATCCCCAAGCTGAGTCTTCTCACACAGCTGAGCTCAGTGTCTGTATTCTTTTGCAGTTGGGTGTGGCCCTACCTGTGTGTGTGCTAGAGAAGACTTGAGGGCCTGGCACAGCAAGGACAGGCTTGAGGTAGCCCAGCCTAGTGAACGGGGGTGGGGGGAGTCAGTGGAACCCCAGTACATCAGGTGGCACCCTGAAAAGGGGGATGACCCATCACACCATTCGATAGTGACGACTGTATGAATACAACCACAGATTCATTTCGGCTACTACATTTTCACTTGTCTCTCGCCCTAACAATCCACTATACCATAGACATTGATAGAAAAAAACAGGCAGGAAGTATAGGAAACAATGAAACAATTTTGCTTTCATAAAATGAAACAGACCATTGCTGCCAGCTGCCCCATATAATATGCAGCTATTGCAACTGCTGTTATTAAGGCAAGAATCCTGTCTATCTAACATCAATCGACTTTACTAAGAGGAGAAAGCCTGTCTAGCTAACATATCCTTAGGGCAAAAGATACTGCAGAGACCAGAAAACATGGTCATTTATAAAGTTTTTGCAAATGGACAGGGCTGATCTGCTGTGGGGACACACCAGAACTTTACCTCTCTCATGGACTGTGAATTAATCCATTGCACAAATTACTTACTGATGCACTGTCATCCAAGTGCACAAGTCCATAGCATGAGCAGTGACCATCTGTGTACACTGCATCTCGGACAGAATTGCCAGCTGTTCAGTACTCTCCAGTGACTAAGGGTGAAGTCTGACCCTGTGCAGCAGGGTGGGCAAGAAACAGAGCCTCTTCCTGCCTAACCCCTAGAATGGCAGCGAGACAGGCTCCCTCCGTAGTCTTCAAGAGATTGGCCAGCACTTCATCATCCAAGGGAGTGTGATCTTCTGGCTAGGAGATGTATGCAGTCCCTGTTGGCGAATGTTTTTGCTGCAGCTGGCAGCAAGTGCTAGCTGGTGTAGGTTGTACTTTGTCTCTGAGCAGTTATAAGCAATGCCCAGCATTGTGCTCCGGTAACCTGCTACTCAAGACTGTGAAAGAGCAGATGTGCAAGAGGAGCAGCCAGCACCTGTACCTTCCCCTGCTGGCCTTGATAAAACTTTCACACAGGCCAGATTTTCCCTGAAGCTTTTATTTTTTAAGTAAATGAGGTAGTTAGCCATACTGCTTGGAAGCTCCTATGCAAACCAATGCAAAGGTAATCTTGGTTCTACATCCAGGATGACTAAAACAATAGCAACTAAAGTAGTATGAATTTCCCTCATCTATTTGGTCCTCTGCATCCATGGATAAAATTGAGGGATCAAATTAACATTAACATTTGAATTCATACCTTTCATTCAGTCATGTATTTGGAGGGCCAGTTTTGTGTCTAGGGAAAGAAGCATGTATCCCAAACCCTCTGCCCATTTGTACCTGGCATTTCCTCCCTGTAAAGGTACGTACACACTGTGATCAAACACCTCTTAATCTTCTTTTTGATAAGCTGAAGATGTTGAGCTATTTCAGTCTCTCACTGTAGACATTTTCTCTAAGGAGCCTTCAATCATTTTTGTGGCTCCTTTCTGCACTCTCTCCAGTTTTTCAACATCCCTTTAAAAATGTGGACACCAGAACCAGATACAGTATTCCAGTATCTATCTCACCAATCCATATACAGTGATAAAATCATCTCCCTACTCTACTCACCGTTGGCCTGTTTAGACATCCAAAGACCACGTTAGCTCTTTTTGCTCCAGCATCCCACTGGGAGCTAATGTTGAGTTGCGTGTCCACCATGATCCCTAAATCCTTTTCAGTTACTGCTTTCCAGGACATAGTCACCCATTCTCTGGGGGGTGGCTTGCATTTCTTGTTTTGAGTATAAACTTTGCACTTGGATGTACTAAATTTTTTAAAAAGAGTCCCGGCATACTAAGTGATCCACATTGCTCTGTATGACTGCCCTGTCATCATCATTATTTGCCACTCTGTCTATTCTTGTGTCATCCACAAATTTTATCAGTAGTGATTCTATATGTACTTCCAGATCATTGATGAAAACGTTGGATAGTGTCAGGGTTAGTACTAATCCCTGCAGAACCTCACTGGAAACACTCCTGTTCAATGATGATTCCCCTTTTGACAGCTACTTTTTGAGGTCTGTTAGTTAGCCAGTTCTTCACCTATTTAACATGTGCTGTATTGATATTGCATCGCACTAATTTTTAATCAGAATGTTGTGCGGTACTAAACGCCTTACAAAAGTCTACATGTATAATATCTGTGCATTCACCTTTATTGACCAAACTTACAATTAATCAAAGAATGAAATCAGGTTTGTTTGATAAGACGTATTTTCCACAAAATCACATTGACTAGCATTAATAATAATCCTAACACTTAATTTTTTTATAACTTGAATCCTGTATCAGATTTTCCATTATTTTGCCCAGGACTGATGCCATGCTAACTGGCCTATTATTACCTGGGTCATCCCACTTGCCCTTTTTGAATATTGGCACAACATTAGCACTCTTCCAGTCTCCTGGAATTTCCAAATATTGCAACATTTATTAATTATTATCATCAGCAGGCCAGAGATCTCCTCAACCAATTTTGTTAGGATCCTAGGGTATAAGTCAGTGGTGGGCAATCTCCAGCCTGCAGGCCGCATGAAGTCCTTCAGAGTAATCCGCTGGTGTGCCGTGAGACAGTGTTTACATGGACCGTCTGCAGGCACGGCTGCCCGCAGCTCCCAAAGGCTGCGGTTTGCCGTTCCTGGCCAATGGCAGCTGAGGGAAGAGGTGCGGGCTATCTAATAAGCTTTTCTTAAAGAACTCCCAATTCCAATTAATATTTTTCTGGATACATTTTTTGTCCCACTCAGTATGCTTATAATTTCGCTCAGTGTTGGGAAACTAGCCCTTTTGAATTACTAAATATATAAATTACTGCAGTGGTTCTCAATCAGCGGCCTTTGGGCTGCGTGCAGCCCAATTAGCACACAGCTGCAGCCCACCTGTGTGCTAAGGCCACCCAGCCCACGCAATGGGATTGGGGTTCCCAGCAACCTGGCTGCCCAGCGCAATGATGTATGTGTTTCTGGCTGCCCAGTGTGGTGGAGTCTGGGCTGCCTGGGTGCCAAGCCTGGTGGGGTCAGGGTCCGGGGTTGGACTGCCACCCAGCCCAGCCCAGCCCAGCCCAGCCCAGCCCAGCCCAGCGGGGTCGGGGTCCAAGGTCAGGATTGCTGGCCGGCCGGGGTATAGGTTCGGGGCTGCCAGCTGGCCCCGCTGGGCTAGGGTTGGGGCTGCTGGCCGGCCCCATGGGTCCAGGATCCAGGCTGCCGGCCAGTCCCGCAGGGTCGAGGTGTGGGGTCAGGGCTGCCACCCAGCCCCATGCAGTGGGGTCAGGGCTGCAGCCTGGCCCTGCACCCAGGGCTCTGCTCATGGCCCCACTCTGTGGAGGGGTCTCTGGGCAGGAGGCACTGGGTATATGGGTCTGGGAGGAGCTGTGGTTCTCAACCTGCGGCACATTGTGGGTCGTATTTGCAGCCCACAATAATAAGTAGGTTGAGAACCACTGCATTACTGGTTGGGACTGTTCTCTGTGTGCTTTTATTGAATAATCAGGTCAAGATCACTGGTCCCCAGGCAACCACTAACTTCCAATCCAGACATTAATTCAGTTGTATCCATCATAATGAGTTCCAAAGTAGTGTTACCTTATATTCAGCGTGCTTCTGTTCATTAGCTGTTTATTTCCTAACAAGTTATTAATGGAAGACATTAGAAAGCTTTTGCCATGTTTTTTTTATTAAGTTATGGACTGGAATAAATCTGCCTTCTGAGTATATCAAATGAAAAGCCAGAGGTAGTATATCTAATCATTTATTTACTAATGAATTTTAAATGTGTTGTTCTTAATCATGTTTGGCTCTGGTGGGGATGCTCTGCTCCAGCATTTTTGCTGAGTTCTCACTTTTTATTCATTTATAAACTAGGCATTTAGCCAAGCCCATAAATATCAGAGATTAAGACAACTGACTATATGGTGGGGCAATCACCTTCAAGTAGCTGGTTGGACTAATGGCTATTTAATGACTACAAGTTACTAAAATATTTTTACTGTAAAAAAAGAACATAACAACTGATCTGAATTGAAATGTATTCCCTCTTATTATTACAATATAATTATACATTTCCTATCACATTATGTCCATATGTAGTTTGGAGATCCTGCTGCCATTAGGCTTTTACTTTTGACATTACAGTACCAATGATGGATTCACAGAACTTTAAGCATGGAAAAATTGTCAAGCCTGCAATGGGCACTAACGCAGATAAACAGCATTCTTTCCATGCAGACTTTAAGGTCCAGAACCAGACACCCAGGACACTTACATTTTATTGCTCCAGCTAAGATAATTCACTTGGTCTGTCTCTTTCACTCATCTTCCTACCCTAAAAACCACCTGGCTTCTTCATCTTCTACTTCATAATCTGGCTAATAGGCAAGGTTATCTTAGGAAGAGGCCAAACTAGGGAAAGGTGTACATTTAATGGAAAGTAAAGGTTTCTACTTTCCTAACAAAGCACACAACAAGCATCGAATAATGGATGATAATAACCACCATACTTAGCATTTATCATAGAATCATAGAAATGCAGGGCTGGAAGGGACCTCAAGATGTCAGTTCAGCCCCCTTCTCTGAAGCAGGACCAAATATATCTAGATCTGCCCGGTCTTTATCCAACCTATTCTTAAAAACCTCCAATGAAGGGGATTCCACAACCTCCCTTGGAAGCCTATTCCAACACTTAACTATCCTTATATAGTTAGAAGTTTTCCTTAGTATCTATCCTAAATCTCTCTTACTCATTACTGAAGCCCATTACTTCTTGTTGTACCTTCAATGGGCATGGAGAAGAATTGATCACCATCCTCTTCATAACATATTATAACATATTTGAAGACTGGTCCCCTAACAGTCTTCTTTTCTCAAGACTAAACATGCTCAGTTTTTGTGAACCTTTTATCATAAGTTTAGAAAACTGGACATTTTTTTTTAATTTTTGTTGCTCTCTTCTGGACTCCCAAGTTTGCTGACATCTTTCTGAAAGTGGGTTGCCCAGAAGTGGACACAGGACTCCAGCTGAGGCCTCATCAGTTCTGAGTAGAGCAAGATAATTACCTCCAGTTTGTACATAAACACTTCTATTAATATACTCCAGAATTACATTAGCCGTTTTTGCAACTGTATCACTCTATTGACTTGTATTGTGTTTGTGACCTGCTATAACCCCCACCCCCCACACACACCTCCTGCATAGCCTTGTCAGCAGTATGACTACCTAGTCAATTACTCCCCCTTTTGTAGTTGTTGATTTGATTTTTCCTTCCTAAGTGAAGTACTTTGCACTGGTGTCTATTGAATGTCATCTGGTTGATTTCAGACCAGTTCTCCAATTTGTCAAAGTCATTTTGAATTCTAATCCTGTCCTTCAAAGTGCTTGCAACCCTCCCATCCTGGTGTCATCTGCAAGTTTTATAAGCATACTCTTCACTCCATTACCCAAGTCATTAATGAAACTATTGAACAGTGCTGGACACAGGACTGGCCCCCATCGGGCCCCACTGGATATATCCTCCCAGTCTGACAGCAAAATAACTACTCTGAGTACAGTCTTTCAACCAGCTGTGCATCCACCTTATATTAATTTCACCTAGACCACATTTCCCTAGTTTGCTTATGAGAATGTCAGATGAGACTGTATCAAAAACCTTACTAAAATGAATATACATTACATGTATAGCTTCCCAACTATTCACTAGGCCAGTAACCCTGTCAAAGAAGGACAGGTAGATTTGGTATGCTTTTTCTTGTGCCATTTTGGCTATTATATATAACACTATTATCCTCTAGGTGCTTACAAACTGATTGTTCAATAATTTGAGAAATTGCCTTTTATGTCCCTTGCTAGGTATATTGTGCCTTAACCTTTCTGATTTTGTCCTTACATGCATGTGCTATGCTTTGGTACTCACCCTTAGCAATTCATCCGTGTTTCAACTTTTTGTAGGATTCCTTTCAGATTTTCATATTATTAAAGAGCTCCTGATGGAGCCATATTGGGCCTCTACTATTCTTCCTCTCTGTCCTTCGCAGCAGGGTTATTTGTTGTTGTGCCTTTAATATTGTCTCTGAGAAACTGCCAGGTCTCCTGAACTCCTTTTTCCCTTAGATTTTCTTCCCATGGGACCTTACCTACCAGTTCTCTGAGTTGTTAAAGTCTGCTTTTTAAAAGTCCACTGTCCTTATTCTGCTGATCTCACGCCTTCCTTTTCTTAGAATCATGAAATCTGTCATTGCATGATCACTTTCATCCAAATAGCCTTCAGTATATCAATTGTAACCAATTCCTCCCTGTTGGTCAGAATCAAATCTAAAATGGCTGTACGCCAGGTAACTTCCTTCACTTTCTGAAACAAAAGGTTCTCCACAATACAGTCCAATCCTTACGGGAAATGTTGTGTTTGTCATATTGCTTTTCTTTCCAACAGATGTCTGGGTAGTTAAAGTTCCCTATTACTTCCAGGTCTTGTGTTTTGGATATGTGTTATTTGTTCTAGAAATGCCTCATTCACCTATCCACTTCCTCTTCTTGATTTTGTGTTCTATAGTAGACCTCTACTACGACATCACACCTGTTCCCCCCCCATCCTCACCCAGAGACATTCAAGTGGTCTGCCTCTCACCTCCTTCTGACGCTCCAAATATGTGTATTCCTGATGTTTCATGAAATACCTCCTCTGTTTTTTTCCCCTGCCTTTCCTTCCTGAACAAGCTACACCTCTCTATATCAATATTCTAGTCATGAGATTTATTCCACTGTCACAGGATGGTCTGCCCCTTAAAGGCATAGCAACTCATGGTCAGCCACTCTGCCACATGGCATGGCCCTTTAAGGGTCCAACAGAGGGAGCTAGAGAGATCTAAGGAGACAGAACTGTAGAGGAAATGGCCTTGGGAATGAATAGTGATTGGAGAAGAGATCCTGTCACTGTTCTTGGGGCCAAGAGCCTTGCGGAGCTGGGACCTGGTCTCCCCCAAATTGCTGTTCAAACTGACTAATTAATCTCTACAATACCCTGTGAGGCAAATAATAATTAACCCCATTTTAGAACAATGAAAGGGGGAGTCAAAGAGAGTAAGGGCCTGATCCTAGCGTAGTCTAGTGGAAAAGTTCCAGGGCCTCAGGACGTAGGCACCACAATGGTATCCACCCTTAGCAATTCATCTAGGCCCCCGGACTGGCTCTGTCACTGATTTGCTATGTTCCTTTGGGCTGGTCATTTTACCTCTCTGCCGCACAATGGTTAAGGACAGGAAACAAATTATATCTTCTGTTTGAAACTGCAGGTGGAATTAAGGCAGCGTGCCATTGTCTGATTTGGCATTTGGCCAGGACACTGAACAGTGCTTGTGGAAGTTTTCTTAACAACATACAGTAGGGCTTCAGTTTTCCATACCATGTTGTGAGCCCATATTTAAACAAATAAAAGAAGGAAGGATGGTCCTGTGGTTAAGGCCCAGGACCGGGTCTCCGGAGAACTGGAGTCAATTCAAACATCTGTCACGGATTTCCTCCATGACCTTGGCAGGTCACTCAGTATCTCTGGCCTCCATTCTGCAAAGTACTTCAGCACATGCTTAACCTTAAGCATCTGAATAGCCAATTATATTGAGTGGGGAGAGAATAAAATTAGATATATTTGTACTAGAGCTATTTTGGAAATTATATTGTTTTCCTCGTGGAAAAATCATTTTTGTCATTTTTTTCATGGATTGCATTGTTTGCGATTTTTTAAACTTTCCAGTGAAGAACTGAAAGCCAGATATTTGCAGCCAACACCTGAAAATTTTCACCCAAAAAATTTTGGTTTAAAACTGAGTTTTTAAAAAATGCTTCCACAATGCCTCTTGGGAATTGTAATTTGTGTGCCTCATGCCACTGTGCTACACTATGGACAACTGCCTGGCCTGGCCAGGCTACATCCCCTCTATTGCACTGTGGTCCCTTCCTGTTGAGCCGCTGCAGGGCATTAGAGGAGTCCCTGGCTGTGGTACATCATAGGAGATGTAGTCCAGCTGGCAAACCCGGCCCATAAAAGAGAATGGGAGTATGCGACATCTGAACCACAACTCCTATAAGGCATTATAGCAGCATTTCCAAATGAAATTTTTTTATGTGGGGAGGGGGATTCAATATTAGTTTTGTTCAACAAAAAGTCGAACTTGGCTTGTTTAGCCTAACTAAAAGAAGGTTGAGGGGAGATATGATTGCTCTCTATAAATATATCAGAGGGATAAATACTGGAGAGGGAGAGGAATTATTTAAGCTCAGTACCAATGTGGACACAAGAACAAATGGATATAAACTGGACACCAGGAAATTTAGACTAGAAATTAGATGAAGGTTTCTAACCATCAGAGGAGTGAAGTTTTGGAATAGCCTTTCAAGGGAAGCAGTGGGGGCAAAAGATCTATCTGGCTTTAAGATTAAACTAGATAAGTTTATGGAGGAGACGGTATGATGGGATAACATGGTTTTGGTAATTAAATATTCATGGTAAATAGGCCCAATTGCCTGTGATGGGATATTAGATGGGGTGGGATCCGAGTTACCCAGGAAAGAATTTTCTGTAGTATCTGGCTGATGAATCTTGCCCATATGCTCAGGGTTTAGTCGATCGCCATATTTGGGGTCGGGAAGGAATTTTCCTCCAGGGCAGATTGGAAGAGGCCCTGGAGGTTTTTCGCCTTCCTCTGTAGCATGGGGCACGGGTAAGTTGCTGGAGGATTCTCTGCTCCTTGAAGTCTTTAAACTACGATTTGAGGACTTCAATAGCACAGATATAGGAGTGAGGTTTTTCGCAGGAGTGGGTGGGTGAAATTCTGTGGCCTGCGTTGTGCAGGAGGTCAGACTAGATGATCATCATGGTCCCTTCTGACCTAAATATCTATGAATCTATGCATCTATGAAATTTTCTGCAGAAAGCTGATACTTTTTCAATATATACACACACGTGTACACACACACACATACACAGCCTACATTCCACCCATGATGCCAACTTGGGTCATCTGCTTTTCCAACAAGCACTGTCGCAACATCTGCAATGTTGCCCCTCATGAGTGGGAAAGTCTTCAAACCAAAATCCAAAAAGCCAGCTCCGTGTCCTCCTTCAGATCCTCCTCAAAAACACACCATTGCTGGAAAACATAGAGGGAACTGCCACTTGATAATGGCTGAGTCAGTCGTGAGTTGTGATCACTGCTATTAAATAGCTATGGTCTTGTCTAGATACAAAAGTTGTACCCCTTTAACTGACAGAGTATAACCTCCATTCTGGTATAACTTATTCCAATCTAAGTCATTTTTATACTGGGGTTGTACCATTGTAACTATTTTGGTGGGGGGAAAAATCACCTCCCCCAATTGAAACAGTGAAATTGGTACTAAACTGTGTAGGCCAGGTCTAAGAATCGCACACAATCTTATTAGATGTGTTCCATTGTCTCTTCTGCCTCTGACCTGTCCCTTTGTCTTCCCTAACATTTATGGCTTGTCTTTCAAGTCTGCAAGCCATCTGGTGCAGGGATTTTCCTGTATTATGTATTCGTACAGTTTATAGCACAATGGGGTCCAACCTGGTGATGGCCATTAGGCATTATTACCATAGAAATGTTAAATAAATAACAGGGATGGTTACTAATGTCTAATGTCAGTGCTTTCTCTTGTAGTATTTTCATTTCCTAATCTGTACTCTTCTGCCTGGATTTTGAACTGCCCCTTACTCATGCTTTGAAGTGCTCCTTCCAAATTCACAATTTACTGTTTGAAGTGTCTGATGTAATGCTCTGTAACCCTTCCCAGGGCCCTCAGCAAGAGAAGCTTTCACTCAGTGGAAAATGCATTTCTGTAAAATAAAACAAAATAAAAACCACTTGCAGAGTGAAATGGGCTAGGCAGCCCAATAGCACTCTCTTATGTTATGGAACAAGAGTCAGACCCTGCGCCATTAAAGTGAACATAGGATCAAGCCCCCGGTTCTATGCTGGACTTTTTTTGTTTGTGTTGTAAAAGGTTGGTGATCAGGAAGAGGTCAAAATGTAAAGATTAGGACATGTTTTACAATATTCTTGAATCTCTCTCTCTCTTTCTCTCTTTTCCTGGTGGTTATATAGATTAGAGACCCTACACATAGGTTACTAATATGTATTACACCTGGTAGCAATCACTACTCTGCATTATGCAGCCACTTCTCAATATCATATATAAGCAGATGGGGCCTTTTTTCCAAGGGTTCTTTTTATCCATGTTCTTGAATGTAAGTTATCACTGTGATCTTAAGCCACTTTTATTAGAGTCTGCTTTCAATCAGGAGAGGGGGTTTGTCATGGAGTGAACACACTGGTGGGTAAAATGAACCACTTTAGAGAATAAAATAAACAAACAGGAATTTCCTCAATGCCCCATTTAATCTTCCTCTTTTTCCTGTATTAAATAAAATTTACCATAATGTTGTTGTTATAAGTACTCTCATTAAAGTATATAGGTGTTCAGAACTGAGAAACTTTTTTTTTTTTTAACTAAAAAAAAAATATGAAGAAGAATCCCTTGAGGAAGACATTTAGCGACTCATGATCAAAACAATAAGCAGTGGGGCATTTCAGCGCTTCACTTTCCTGTTTCCCATTAATTTGAACTATAAAACTAAATTTTAAAAAGCCATATTGTTGATTTAAACATGCTGATGTCTATATTTATAAAGTTATCATCATTATTTATGTGATGACAGCAGTTAGACGTCCCAGATGAGAATGGGGCCCTGCACATACACAGCTTGGCTTTGTCTAGATTATGGCCTGGCCTAACTAGAAAACTAGGTGGGTTTAACTACATCAGTCAGTGGTGTGAAAAATCCACACCCCTGAGCGATGTTGTTAAGCCAACCTAAGTCCCAGTGTAGACAATACAACGTCCATGGAAGAATTCTTCCATCAACGTAGCTACCACTTCTCAGGGAGGTGGATTACCATGCCAATGAGAGAACCTCACCTGTCCTCACAGGTAGCGTTTACACTGAAGTGCTGCAGTGGTGCAGCTGTGCCACTGTAGCATTTCAAGTGTAGACAAGCCCTAAAAGACAGCTCCTGCAATTGAATACACATGGGATCCACCCAAGTTAGCAACTGCGCAACCATGGTAGCAGAAATCATTAAAAAAAATGCTGAAAAATGCTTTACTAACACACAGGAAACTCTAGAGTGGATGAGGTCCAAGAGATTCGGGTGGCCAGCTGCTGCCTGTGTACTGAACATATATCTTATTCTTCAAAGAAAAGTCCCACACACTTAAATTATGGCCTTTCCCTGTTTTACAGACTCCCAGAGGCCATAGAGGTTGGTTCTGTGGTGGCCCAATTTATCCAAGGGGAAAAGGTCATCCTAGTGCAGAAAAACCTTATCCTCCAACTTTGTCCCAGGGAGTAGCAGATCATGCAAAAGCTTTGCCACCCACTGTGTAGAGCTGGTTGAAAAGAATTTCAAAATTTTTCCATCGAAATTTACAAAAAAAAAAAAATAAAAAAGTTACCACTCTAATTGCCTGTATTCACTTACAAAAAGCTTTGTTAAGGTTGCTGTCATGCAACACTATCCTCTGTAGCTTATATCTCCAAACTCAAATGTTCAAAACCCAGGAAGTTCTTATTTAAAAAGTCTCCCTACATATCTCCAAAAAGAACTGTTTATACACAACTAGAAGCCACTCCTCTCATGAACCAACTATACATACCATCTCTACTAAGCCAGGTCAACGCCTACTGGGCACAATCAGTGACAAAAACAATAAATCACAAATGTTTCCAGGGGAGTATGGCCTCAGACTAGAGATGGCTGAACTGTTTTTGGCAAAGTTAGTCACAACATGAATTTTCATCCTAAACTTAAATTGAACCCAAAGATTTTTTTTTTTAGGTTAAAAAAAGTCACTCGTGTTTAAAAATAATTTGTGTGTCTTTTAACCTCCTGATTTCAGCTAAGCAGAAATACTGTGAGAAAAAAATAATCCAACTGTAAGTCAAAGCTAACTCAATACAAGAGGAAGGAGAACAGACTCTGATGAGATTAACAGCCAAAATTCTGTGCCAAAGAAATTAAGGTTCTCCCATTGTTGTCCTAGACTCTTCCTTACTAAAATTCTTTGGCCGGACCCTCAGCTGGTATAAATTGGCATAGCTTCATTAAAGTCAGTGGAGCTACAGTGATTTACACCAGCTGAGAATCTGGTCCCCTGATTTTTGGTCGAATTCGATTTTGTATCAGATTGAACAAAATGTAAAATTTGTTTAGAAATCATCATTTTTAAGTCCTCTACCCAGCACTCAGCAAGCAAGTTTCTATTACAAATCAGTTGTCTGGGCCTCCTCCATAATTCCCCTAAATGCAAGACTGTATCCATTCTCTACTGATTCTCAAATTTGCATCCATTTCAGTCCATCTAAACAAGCAACTACCAGCATTGTAATACAATAAGCCTTCTTTAGAATGAAGCCCCTTTGGTTTAATTTGTGATCCGTGTGGACATTACAGTAGATGGATTATGCTAAATTGGTTTCTGTCACAGAACAGTTGGACAAAGCAGTGGTTTTAAATGCATGGAATGAGCATTCTGAAATAAGCACTTTGTAACTGAATTCAGAACAAGAAGTTAGCCTAAATGATTTCTATTTACATATGTTTACATCCAGTCCTTACACCTTACAGAGACTCCCTTGTTTGCTGTTACTGTAGTAAATGGTTGTTCACAGGCTGCTTAAAATCAAGCAAGGAGGTCAAGCTGGGATCATGTCAAAAGCTGATAGTCTGGTCTGCATGCCTAAACTGAATATCCTCTCAGGGCTCCATCCTGTACCGCTGGAGTAAATGGGAGTTTTTCCATTGACTTGAGTGGGAGCAGGATTAAGCTCCAAATGCCTTGTTATAATACAGGCTGTCCTTGACTTTATGATGTTTGACTTACGACGAATGGCACTTATGACGTTTCTGAATTGACACCATGATTCGACTTACGACAATTGGTTTTGACATTACGACGCTCTGTCCCGCAATGGAGTGGACTGCGGTTCTGAGTTACATTTTGATTTACGATGCAATTCTCAGGAACCAATTGTGTCATACTGGGGACCACTGGTTAAACTAGAAACCCTCATGTGGACTAACTTCCCCTTATCACCCTTCCATTCCTGATCCATATCTTTAAATCAATAACTATAGTGCTTGATTCCAGAGCAAGTTATAGGGGAACAGTATTATCAGGCTGAAACTAAACTCTTTAATGTAATGGGTGAGGCTGCTTGTTTAGATCCCACAATTTTGTCTCCATTTCTTAAACCTAGGTGTACTGCTTTCTGTTTATTAACACCAAACCCCACTCACTGCCTGCATCCCCACTTTACACTTTGGTTCTGCTCTGCTGGGGGTTTGCTACCCTTTCAGTTTGCTCTTTGCACACACTAATTTATTCTGCCTCCCAGCACTCCTGAGCAAACCAAGGCAGAGACGTTGACTGAGTTGACAAGTCAGTGGAAGAGCTGGAAACAGAGCATGGGATTTGATTCCTAGCCCCCTGCTTCAAAATACAACTCCCTACATGGGAGAACCTCACCAGACATAATGCAGCTGAAATGTAAAGTACAGAAGGTCCCACTCCTTTAAGGTGGCAAACTCTCTCTTAGAAAGACTGATTGTAGTAGTGGGTTGTACAGCACCCAGGGGTTTAGGGGAAGATTTAGTGGCACACCCTAGGCATACTCACTGTCAGACAAGCTCATCCCAAGTATCAGAGGTCCACAGGAGTTCAGTTTAGGCTGTTGGTGCACTTTGTAGTTAGCTGAAAGTAGGTTGTGAATCCACCTGAAGCATGCACTAGTCAAATCATGTGATGAGAATAGAGGCTTGTTTCTGTAGGACTACCCTTTACTTAGAATTTGCTTATATTGCTGGATTCCTGTTTGTCTGAGAGCTTGGTGATGCTATTTTGTTATGCTGTCTAGTCCTTGATCTTTGACTATATCATCCATTTTGCCTGTTGTCTTTGTTGCTATGTTTTGATTTCACTTTAGCCCTTCCATCTAATCAGCATTCTGCAAATGACTTAGCCATATTATCTGTTTCCTTTTTCACTTCCTCTTCTTTCTGACACACTTGTCCTGTATTCTGCATGCCATGCATAGCCTAAAGCCATGGTGAAAGACTTAATGGTCTGCCTGCTAGACAGTTAAGCAACTGGTTGGGTATATTAGCAGTTCAGGATGAGAGTAGCTGTTCAATTGCTATGTGAAATCTGAAAAAGAAACCCTGTAAAGCTTTCTGCAATGCACAGTGACATGGCTCAGAGCTATAATAAATGTGTAGAACTCTATAAAATATTACAATTCATATCATCATTTCTAAACATAAAGAGCAGAAGCAGGAATTTCGTTACTGGTGGTTCATACATTAAGACTGTAGAGTTAACCAGGTTCCACTGTAAACAAGCAAATGACTGAATTAAATTCAAGGGTGGACTATTGACTTTTCTATGTGCGAGGCGAGAACTCACAAGGGTGGGATAATAATACTTTGCACTTATTTTATATATTGTCTTCCAGCTAAAGAGCTGAAAGCACATGGGAAACCCTGAATTAATTTAGCCTCACAACATTCTTGTGAGATAGGTAAATATTATCACTGTCTCCTCACTTTTAAGAGCCTTCACAGCTTAGCTCTGCCCTGCCTCTCTCATTGCTGCCGACCCCCAATTCTACTTTTCAAGCAGTGCTAGCTTTCATGGTCATTAAGTCCAGTTTCACCTAAAATCTTTGTGCTTTCTCTCATGCTGCCTCTTAAGCATGATAAGGCTCCTTAGAAAATGCACAATGGCACTACATTGTCCCCCTTCTGTCCCTCCTTAAAAAAAATTACCTTGGCTGTGATGTCTACAACACACTTGACAATGGCTAGGCTGCTTTGTTTTGTGATCTCTCTTTATTTCACTGTTACCTTCTGCTCCCCTCATCTATTAGTCATATCCATCAGTTCTCCCTCAAATTTTAGTCTCTTTAGGGCAGGGACCATCTTTTCATTATGTGTGCATACAGCATCTAGTACAACCAGGCCACATTCCCTGACTGGAGTCTCCAAGTGCTACAGCACTACAAATAAATACTAACAACAAAGCTGAAATCTTAAGTTACTCCCTCAAGGTCACACAAGAAGCCTGTGGCAGAGATGGGTAGAGACCTCACATCTGTTGATGCCCTGTTATCTGTTTTAACTACAAGACCAAAGAGGATTGTGATCAATTGTTCTCCATGCCTATTGAAGGTATGACAAAAAGGTAATGGGCTTAATCTGCAACAAAGGAAATAGTTAGAAAGTCTTTTTCCTAATATCTAACTTAAGGATAGCTAATACTAGAAGAGACTTTCAAGGGAGGTTGTGGAATCCCCATAACTGGAGGTTTAAGAACAAGTTGGACAAACACCTGTCAGGGAAGGTCTAGTTTGACTTGGTCCTGCCACAGCAAAGGGCTGGACTTGAAGACTTCTAGAATTCACATTGAGTGCTACATTTCTATGATTCTATACTTCAAATTCCATTGACATCTGTGAAAGTCTTTCCATAGGATCAAGCCCTTTGTGACTCTCCAGGAATATAGTATATAATACTAACAAACTTCAACAACAAACAAAAATGATCAGAACCTCACTAATGTGGTAACTTTTATGTATTTATTTTTATAACTGCTTATTAAGGCAAAGTTACAATAAAACATTAATGTACTACATCAAATGTTACTTATTCAGGATCAGGTTAAATATTCAAAGAACCTGGCTAAAGATTCTGACTTGCTAAAATCTAAAGAAAGATAGTGAAATGGAATAGAACAGGACAATCATGAAGAAGAAACAAGTTACATGAGCTGGCAGTTGTAGTTTCTATTTGAGGGACTGTCTCCACTTCTAGGGGCAAGAGCTCTCATCTGGTGGCCTGGTCAGAAAAGGTTACCAGAAGAGTAGCTTGTTCCCCTTTGAGACATCAACATATGGAGTGATGGATAAGCTGCTACTGGCTTACTGATCCTTAGGGCACCATTTTGAAACACACCCCAAAATGCTTCCCCACTCCCTGCAACACACACTCCAGTCACACTCTGTCCTCCATTTCACACTCCCATTGTGTGCTCTCACCTCAAAGATATCAAACAACAAACTACCTCATTTTCAAGTTGGTAGCCCTTGCTGAAGGTCTTTTCCACAGCCGCTATTATTTGCAACAACAGGTCCTGATCTATTTATTTATTTATTGCCTCTCCAGAGAGGTCTGCCCTATGACCTCATAACCTTTTTCACATCAGTGTGAATTGCATCTAAAGCAGTAGCCAAATCACAGATGTCATCTGTCCTAAATAGAGCATTTGCCCCACCCATGCTGCCTGCCACCCACCCTTTTGTCCTATTGAATATCTCCCTCCCAGCAGAAACCCTTCATCTTACCATTCTGAAGGAAGCCAAGTTTCACTTACCCAGTTACATCATCTCTGCTACATGTGCTTCCACTTCAGCAGTCTTGTTTCATTTGCTTCTTGTGTCTGGAAAAAGGGGCTTTCCTTGATAACCATTCCGCCAAGTCCTATGCTCTCTACATTCTTCCCCCCAGCCCCATATTAAATATTTTCCTATTCTGTCTCTCGCAGTATTTTTATTGTCCTCTTTTGTTCCTTCTCCCTCCAGCATCTACTAATAAAATAAGTTACTGTGAAGCTTCTAGACACTTATGCACAATCACAGAATCATAGAATATCAGGGTTGGAAGGGACCTCAGGAGATCATCTAGTCCAACCCCCTGCTCAAAGCAGCACCAATCCCCAATTTTTTTTGCTCCAGATCCCTATTATATAATCCTCATAGTATTTGAATTTTGGAGATACTCCTGCTACCACCTTTCTCTTTTTTATTTGCTCGTCCCCACCAAACAAGATCTGAAGATGACAGCAGGACAATGAGGAAAAAAACAATATAAGAAATGTACATATTTTGACCTATGCCTTTGGTCCAACCCTGCACACCTTTTTTTGCAGAAGTAATCCAGGTAGTCTTTACACACTGAGTAATAAAGTATCAATGGGAATAAGGGTTTGCAGTATCACAATGTTTGCAGGGACTTTTTAAAAATCTTTTTGTTTGTTTTGTTGCTCTGTTGAGACCATTGAAATGATTTCTTATCACTGGGTGGAACCAGAAAGATGCATTGATGTCAGTTTTGGGACATAGCTTGTTATTTAAGAAGTTCACAGTTTTGGGAGGGTCACATTTGAGCTTTGGAAATAATTAGCTATGATAGCGCATTCACATTCTTCACTGATGTCTACTGAAGAAAAAATTAACTACTGGCAAGTGATGAGGCCATCTAATAACCAAGACTTCTTTGAGAACTTCCATGACCACCTTTTGTAAATATCATTGTGGGCTTGACCTGTATATTACTTCGATTTAGCCTATTACTGAGTTTTATTTATACAGTTCCAGTCAAATAGTATTCTACTCTGAAAAGGGACTTTGCTTAAAAAAAAATAAAAGCATAATGGGGATTCATATTCAATTAGTGATGAATCTTTTAAGGTGCTGAGCACGTATGCATATGCTAAATTTTAAGCATGACATGAGTATTCCCACTGACTTCAGTAAGACTTCTTTGGTTTTTAAAGTTAAGCATGTGCTTAAGGACATTGCAGGACTGCAGCCAAAATACTCAGCACCTTGCCAGGATTGAGCACTTATCACTCCATGTTTTTTTTCCCCATGGTGACCCTGTGCATGGAACTAACTAAGTACCTTGGCTTATATCACCCACTCTTCACTTGAATCTCTTGCTTCCCACAAGGACAGGTGATGAATAAGACTCATGTTCTCCTGTGTGGTCTTTAAAGCACTGAGCCTTGGCTGAGCATATAAATAATTGTCAACACTGGAAAAAAGCTCTGTCTCTCAAAAATCACATTTCCCCTTAATGCCCTTGATATATGGGTCTTGCAGAATTGTTAGTACCTTAACATTCATATTAGTGCAAACAAGGCTGTTTATCCACAAGTATGCTGTTCAGACCAATATGCAGGTTTAAGTATGACAGTGTTCACGTTAGTATGTACACAAGGCTAGCTTGCGCTCTTAGGACCAAGGTGAGCAAAATTTGGCTCAGTGTATAAAAGTAGCATTCGAAAATCGCTGCTGATTCAAGCATATTTTACAGCTGACATTTGTTTACAAAAAAGTAGCATCAATGAGATGTCTATGTGTTCACAAGAAACTCTTATATTGTGCAGCTGAGGACTTGAAAGGGCTTGCACTCCGTCCTTAACTGTGTATGTTTGTTTTTTACTTTCATCTCTTCTCCCTAAATCCCAGTTGGTTTCATTCTTCTTGCTGGTTTTAATTTGTTCCTTTATTAGACTTTCTCTTTCTGTCTATTCCTTTGCTCTTATTTTTGGATTCTGATTTTGACCACATTGACATAATGTGACCCATAGACATACCTAGCTCTAGAACCTAGTCACATCCTCTTTTGCTAACACAGGATGCTCGTTAGTGATAACATTATGCAGCAAACTTGAGTCATCAGTTCTGAAAGAAAATTATGTTATTGTTTGGCTATGTAAAGATTGAACTTAACAAATCTTTTCTAATGTGCAACACATGGCCAGATGAAATCTACTATTTATTTATCTTATACATTTTCCTCCCTTCTTTAAAAATAGCATGTTAATGATAAGGAATTGTTCCACATCTCATGCTTACTGTGAGAAAGTGTTAGCATTTGCACTCATACAATGAGTACTGTTGGGTAGCAAAATGGATCACTTCATTTGATTTTATGTTAGGCATTTGCCATCCAGCGTGTTCAGTAATAAATGTAAATATGAACTGATAGCACTATTTTTCCAATATCACCCAAAGACAAAATTAAAAGCTGATATACAGCATGTTTAATTAGTATCATATGCAGCAAAGGGGTTTGTAAAAGCGTTCTAAATTAAAAAGCCAATGGTCAAAGGGATGGGAATATGTAGATAGCTTTTCTTCCCATGGGTTTTGAGACCACTATTCTAAGAGTTATAATTAAGTCTAGTTTAAATTAATTTAGTACCTAGTCTCAGTGCATGTTGCTCTTGTGTAATCTGCCAATGCCTGGCTCATAAATATCATTTTTGCTGTCCCTGATGAACGAGAAACATTTTGTTAAAATAAACTATTGAATAACTGGGGTATCATAAATGACTGCTGCACTAAACAAAATATTTAATATGTCTACAAGCTACCATCCAAAATGTCATCAGACAGACTGAAAATATGCTTTTAATTATTTGTGAAAGCATGTCTATCTTTTGTATTCATCACACTGAACAGTTCCACAAAGTTCCCAAGATACATCTATTATTCTAGTCTATTGTATATGTTTCTAGCAGGGTGGCCCTTTACTGAGCATCCCCTCAGGGCCAGGGGTCACTTTGCACCCTATCCCTTCTAGACCCCTGTCATAAATATAAAGGGAAGGGTAAACACCTTTAAAATCCCTCCTGGCCAGAGAAAAACCCTTTCACATGTAAAGGGTTAAGAAGCTAGGATAACCTCGCTGGCACCTGACCAAAATGACCAATGAGGAGACAAGATACTTTCAAAAGCTGGGGGGGGGACGGAGAAACAAAGCCTCTCTCTCTGTCTGTGTGATGCTTTTGCCGGGGACAGAACAGGAATGGAGTCTTAGAATTTAGTAAGTAATCTAGTTAGATATACTTTAGATTCTGATTCCTTTAAATGGCTGAGAAAATAAGCTGTGCTGAATGGAATGTAGATTCCTGGTTTTGTGTCTTTTTGTAACTTAAGGTTTTGCCTAGAGGGATTCTCTATGTTTTGAATCAATTACCCTGTAAGGTATTTACCATCCTGATTTTACAGAGGTGATTCTTTTTACTTTTTCTTCTATTAAAATTCTTCGTTTAAGAATCTGATTGCTTTTTCATTGTTCTTAAGATCCAACGGTTTGGGTATGTGTTCGCCTATGCAAATTGGTGAGGATTTTTATCAAGCCTTCCCCAGGAGAGGGGGTGTAAGGGTTGGGAGGATTTTGGGGGGAAAGACATTTCCAAATGGACTCTTTCCCAGTAATATACTGGTGGTAATATACCAGTTTTGTGGTGGCAGCAATAAAGTCCAAGGGCAAAAGGTAAAATAGTTTGTACCTTGGGGAAGTTTTAACCTAAGCTGGTAAAAGTAAGCTTAGGAGGTTTTCATGCAGGTCCCCACATCTGTACCCTAGAGTTCAGAGTGAGGAAGGAACCTTGACAACCCCTCTTGTGGCTGCCTCAAGAACTGCACACAGACTTTCAGGTGGATGACACCATCTGCTGCCTGTTTCTGTTAGATCAGCTCCAATCCTTAACAGCCCTCAGAGTCCCAAAATAAAATCCATCACCACTCCATAGTCCATATTTAGCTCTGGTGTCTTCTCTTACAGCCAGAGCTCTTCTTCTGTCCCAATCTGTTCTCACAGTCCATGGTCCCAGCTCTTCCCAGCTGGAGCTCAGCTTTCTGGAACTGGCTTCTAGGCCCCCAAACTTCTAGGTTCAAACTCCATCCAGGTTTTCCCACAGGAGCCTCCTGCTCCTGGGCTCCTTTCTATCACAGCTCCTTGGTCTCAGGGTCTTCATTGCAGGAGCCCTTGGCTTTAGCTCCAGTTTCATGAGTTCCCCTGCTTCATTGCAGCCACCTGCTGTTCTTTATAGGGCAATCACCCTGATCTTTCCCAGGTGTGGCTCATTCTGTAATCAGAGTTGGCTGGCCCCACCCCTCAAGGGTCAGTCACCCTGTTACAATGTTCATATACCACCCTCATCACCAGAAGATCAGAGTGCCTTTTAGAAGTGTGTTAAGTGACATGACTAACATCTGTCATGTAGTTTTTTCTCTCCCTCATCCTGTCCTCAGAAAGAGAATTATGTGTGCTTAGTTCTGGTGGGGGTTTTGTTTCAGATGTATATGCTTCTCTCCGGGGAAGGCAGGTCGAAGAATCGCACCTTGCACTTGGACTTGGAGGTAGTAAGTTTTGTGATAGTCCTTAGCCTGGGGCAGTTTTTCCATAGTCTTGGACCAGCCCCTGAGAAAACTCTGTCTCCTGCACAGATGGACTTTACCCTTATTGGAGAGAGTTCCATTATTTCAGAGATGTCAACCATGGACCTCATCCTAGAACTATAGACTTTTTAGATATCCTGGGCTCAGGTCATTGAGTGCCTTGAAGATAAGGACTGAGACCTTGAACTTGATTTGATGTTCAACAGGAATTCATCAGTATAAAGGACTTGTGGTAGCCCACATTGCTGAGGAGATGTGCTGCAACATTCTGTACCAGCTGGAGCTTCCTAAGGACAGAGGTATATGCCCAGGTATATTTCATTGCTGCAGTCCAGATGGACTATGGTAAAGGCAAGACACAGGCTATTCAACAAGATTTACAAACAAGATCAAGTAGGAGAGAATTGAGGAAAGTAACAATAGTACCAATCTATAAAAAAGGAGATAAGAGAGAGCACAAGAACTACAGCGGAATCAGTTTATTGAATGTGCTGGGGAAAGCATTCACCAAGATTCTGCAAAGGAGAATGAAGAGGTACATGAAAGTGGTGCTTGCAGAGAAACAGACCCAATTTAGACAAGGAAAAGTAGTGCAATAGATCAGCTAAGATGAGACATATAGAAGTACATAGAACTTGTTACAACAACTTTGTGGACTTCAGTCTGGCTTTTGATTACATTTGGCAGAAAGGGTTATGTCAAATTTTGAGAATGTGTGGCAACCCAGATACACTGATCAAAATGATAAGAGATCTATAGCAAGTCAGTGAATATAGTTAGAATAGTCAAGAAGCTGATGGAATGGTTAAGGATGACTGAAGGTGTGAGACGAGGATGCATACTATCATCAGATTTGTTCAACTGGGTATTGGAAAGAGCAATGGCTGTAGCACTGAGAGATGAAATGGGATGAGTCATGTTATGTGGGAGGACAGTGAATAACCTAAAGGATTTGCAGATGATATTGACCTCATAGCACTGACCAAGGAGGACTTACAGAGAATAACTGACAAGGTAGACAGGGAACATAGAAATTTCTGATTAAAGATCAGTATGACGAAGACAAAAATTATGGCAATTGGAAGACAAGAAGTAGAGATAAAAAGCTAGAACAAGTGGGAAAGTTTGTGGAGCTTGGAGGACTAGTATTGAAGAATGGGAACCGTGAAGATGATATAAAAAGAAGAATTGGACTACCTGCCATTGTATTCAGAAAAGTCTGCAAGATCTGAAAGACTAAAGACATTTTGATAAAAATAGAAAATGAGTATTTGAAATGATTGTTGTGCCAATACTGCAGTATGGATTGGAATATCAGAGTATGAGGAAAGCTAAGAAATTAAAGCTGTTGACTGCAGAAATGACTGGCTAAGGGGAACAGAAAGTTTCAAGACAACCATAAAAAAATGAAGTGATAAGAAAATAGGTAAAGGGAAGAAGTGACATGGTTACAGAAGATTTAAGGAAGATGACTGCAATGATTTGGACTGTGTCAAGAATGGACCCAGAAAAAATGTGATACATACCAGAGTACAAGGAACTGGAACTAGAGGAAGACTGAGAATGCATAGGATATACATGGTGAAGAATGATGGAACAAAAAGGTTTAATGATGAACAAACCCATGAAGCTGGTACAAGACAGAAAGTGGTGGAAAGACTTCATGAGGCCCTATCATTACTGTTAAAAGACAGATAGGAATCAAAGAAAAAGTTGTAGTAGTCTAGATGACAAAGGCACGTACAACTGAAGCCAGGTCATTGTCCACCAGCATGGGATGGAGTCTCCTACCAAACCGGAGACAGTAGAAAGTGTTACTTGGGGACGCTGCTATTTGAGAGCTTACTGTTAGCAAGGAATCCAAGAGCATTCCTAAACTATGGAGTTTACTGAAATGACCACCTGTGATCATGTACCTTCAACCTAAAGAAACTGCACAGTGGCTGTACACTCTTCAAAGTGCTTGTTTCTGTCCACCTGCAAAATTTCCATTTTGCTTGGGTTTGCTTCAGCCAGCTGTTCTTCATCCACAAGCTGATCTCATCCAAGCCCTGGGTCACCTTGGTGGTAGTGGTATGCTTGTATGTGATGAAGGTTAGATAGATATGTGTGTCATCTGCACATTGCTAGCACTTGAGTCCATGTTGTCATACCAGTTCATCTAGTGGCTGAATGTACATGTTGAGAACTTGTCCTCAGCAATCGTAGGACCCAATGCAAGGTGAAGAATAATACCTGGAGGTCCTGAGCACCCTCAATTCCCAATGGGTCCTATCAGCTCCAAGAGTTATTCAGCATTTTACAGGATCCATCCCATATTCTGACTAGGTTGGGATAGGCTAGGGATAGCTTTCTGTCTTGGGAAAAGGAGGAGAATTACCCTCAGGAACTTAAGTTGAAAAGCAATCATATTGTACATAATCAGAGTAACTTTAACTTTAGAACAAGGCACCGTAGAACAACAAATACCTTTTGGTAAAATCACCACTTTCTGACCTCCATAGCTAGTGGGAAGAATTGAGCTCAACACTGGTGAAGTAAGTTTTATCTTCATTATACAGCTGGAAAAACTGAGTCATAGAGAGGTTAAATGACTTGCCCAGTGTCACTCATGCAATTACCCTGTTTGCACGTCCCACTTACCAGTTTTGCTAGAGCAAATGTGTATTCTTGTGCATCTAGGAGTGAGGCTGTATTTTACAGGTACTACATTTGCATCCCTCTTTGAAAAATCTAGTCCCAACAAAGTCCCCGTGGCAAGCTCAGATACAGAATAATTATCCACAAATGTGGCTTTCAAAAATATTACTCTCATTGGGAACCCACCCTGTAAAAGGATTGTTGGTTCTGGGACTGCTATAGGAAAACTAAAGAAACTGGGACACAACAGGAAAGGACTCAAACTACTGCTAGAAAGCTGAGCTGCCATTTTAGCCCCCAGTCCAGCCAAGCACGTGCATAATTTTGCTCAGATGAGTAGTCCCATGTGGCGCCTAACCACACAGCGTAATATAATAGGAAAGTGTGGTACATCAAAGGAAACATGGGCAAAAACAAGAGACAAGGAGTTTGTTTACAAATCTAGTGGATTGACTTGAGTTGAAAACATTTGCCAATATAAAATAAATATCACACACTTCATGCCATACAACACAGTTATTGATGATATTTATGTGCTCATGTTATTCATGTAGCACACTGTCACCTGGAAGATTTTGGGATTCTACTGTGTTATTACACAGCCATAGTTTAAGAAAGAGAAAATCCACCTTCATAGACGATGGCTTAATTCCTACTTTCAGTAATGACTTGACAAACCAAAAGTGTTCACAAGATGAGCTCTTAGAAACTAACTGGAGCTAGGGATTATAGTCTCCTCAAATAAAATTAATAAGAAATATCCACTGAATAAAAACCTGGTAGAAAAGGGACAGATTGAGGCTGATTTAATACTCAAAAATGTTAGGTTGCAGTGTGGTTCTGGTTCAGTTCAGTGTCTAGAGAAAAGATAGTGCTGGTTAAGTAGAAGATCTGAAGCCTTTCTCATATTCACGCTGGTTTGGGGAGATAGCATTTGAAAATAACACTTAAGGCAGACCCTTCAACGAGTTTTTAAGATCAATACCAAGATAAATATAATTCCATTTGAAGGACAGTAGTAGGATTTTTTTTTAAACTGGACTAAGTACTCCCTTAAAGTAGGTTTTGGAGAAAAATGAAGTCATTGTTAGCTGATTTTATACTTATAGAGAACTGCTTGGAAGGCCTGCCACCAGTGTATGTGCCACAGGAACAAAATCTGGGATTAAGGGTAAGAACTCCTAACCCATTTGAATTGTCATGCTGAAGCTTGGCACAGAAGATATGGGCGTTTATAAAGGCTACTATGTACAAGTTTCTTGGTATGATCCTTATTAGATCCTTATAAGGGTACAGGCATCCTTAATTCTGGCATTTCTAACCTTTTGAGTGCTTGGCTTTGCAACCTTAACGTTCTTTTAATATAGCTTTTTAATATAGCTATATGTTGATGTAATATAGCTATTACATCAACATATATCTACTGCAACCAGTACATTTGAAATATTATTTCCATTATCTGTCCACAAAATAATTGATGTGTTTCACATTTTTGTGGATAAGGCTATATAGGTTTATAAATTTGGTCCATAATTAGGTCAGGTGTCTGTAATGGGATCAGTGATATGCAGAGGTCTGTATTAACTGTCAGAAATTGTCCCTTTGATTAAAAAAAACCGAAACCCCAAAATAAATAACTGGCTCCCTACAGAATTGTGAAGCTGCAGAGAAGTCACAAGAAATAGTCTGAGTTAAACTAATCAATTAACTTTTTTTTTTAGAGCCTGTTGGGGCTGAGTTATCCTTCTGCTAGTATGGGTAATAGCCCAAATTACTTCATCCACCAGCATGAACAGTAGGGATAGCATCAGGACAGTCAACCAGAGGGAAATTATGGGACATGGGAGCAGGTGGGCAAAATAAATATATATTTGAAGAAGTTAATTAAAATACTTAACTCAGAACAGATTTTTTAAAAAGCAGTTTAGTAGTAGAGCTGGTCAAAAATTTTCTGACATGTTTTTTGTTGAAATCAAAGCTTTCTGTAGAAACATGTTTAGATTTTTTTTAAATTAAACAAACAAAATGAAGCTTTTCAATAATGTTGAAGTGTTCCATTTTGACATTTCTGAAATGGAATGGTGATTTTTCATTTCAAAATTACTTTTCATTTAGACATTTATTAAAATAAATTCAAAATTGGAATGAAAAATTTTGATTTTTTAGAAACTGAATGCTTTTGTTGACTTTAGTAATGCTTTGGTGTAATTCCAATTGTTGGGCTTCATGTGCAGGTGGCTGGGTGGTTGCCTGTGATATACAGGAGGTCAGACTACATGATCTAGGGGTCTCTTCTTGCCTTAAACTGACTGACTCAATAGCCTTTTTTAAATTTCATTTTGTGAGAAATTTCAATTTCGTGTTTTTGTTCCATTTTGGAACAAATAGAAAATACAAAATACAATAGTGGTTCCCTTAACCCACCCAGCAATATTGTTAATCTATCCAACTATACTCTTAGCCCAGCAGAAGAATCTGTCCTACCTCGGGGCCTCTCCTTCTGCCCCTCCACCCCCACGAACGTGATACAGTTCTGTGGTGACCTAGAATCCTATTTTCGATGTCTCCGACTCAAGGAATATTTCCAACACACCTCTGAACAACATACTAACCCACAGAGACCTTCCTACCAACACTACAAAAAGAAGGATTCTGGGTGGACTCCTCCTGAAGGTTGAAACAACAGACTGGAGTTCTACATAGAGTGCTTCTGCTGACGGGCACGGGCTGAATTTGTGGAAAAGCAACATCACTTGCCCCACAACCTCAGCTGTGCAGAACACAATGCCATCCAGAGCCTCAGAAAGAACTCTGACATCATAATCAAAAAGGCTGACAAAGGAGGTGCTGTCGTCATCATGAATAGGTCGGAATATGAACAAGAGGCTGCTAGGCAGCTCTCCAACACCACTTTCTACAAGTCATTACCCTCTGATCCCACTGAGGGTTACCAAAAGAAACTACACCATCTGCTCAAGAAACTCGCTGAAAAAGCACAAGAACAAATCCACACAGACACATCCCTGGAACCCCGACCAAGGGTTTTCTATCTGCTAACCAAGATCCATAAACCTGGAAATCCTGGGCGCCCCATCATCTCAGCCATTGGCACCCTGACAGCAGGATTGTCTGGCTATGTAGACTCCCTCCTCAGGCCCTACACTACCAGCACTCCCAGCTATCTTTGAGACACCACTGACTTCCTGAGGAAACTACAATCCACCGCTGATCTTCCTGAAAACATCATCCTGGCCACTATGGATGTAGAATCCCTCTACACCAACATTCCACACAAAGATGGACTACAAGCCGTCAGGAACAGTATCCCCGATAATGTCACGGCAAACCTGGTGGCTGAACTTTGTGACTTTGTCCTCACCCATAACTAGTTCACATTTGGGGACAATGTATACCTTCAAATCAGCGGCACTGCTATGGGTACCCGCATGGCCCCACAGTATGCCAATATTTTTATGGCTGACTTAGAACAACACTTCCTCAGCTCTCGTCCCCTAATGCCCCTACTCTACTTGCGCTACATTGATGACATCTTCTTCATCTGGACCCATGGAAAAGAAGCCCTTGAGGAATTCCACCATGATTTCAACAATTTCCATCCCACCGTCAACCTCAGCCTGGACCAGTCCACACAAGAGATCCACTTCCTGGACACTACGGTGCTAATAAGCGATGGTCACATAAATACCACCCTATACCGGAAACCTACTGACTGCTATACTTACCTACATGCCTCCAGCTTTCATCCAGACCATACCACACGATCCCTTGTCTACAGCCAAGCTCTACGATACAACCGCATTTGCTCCAACCCCTCAGACAGAGACAAACACCTACAAGATCTCTATCAAGCGTTCTTACAACTACAATACCCACCTGCTGAAGTGAAGAAACAGATTGACAGAGCCAGAAGAATACCCAGAAGTTACCTACTTCAGGACAGGCCCAACAAAGAAAATAACAGAACGCCACTAGCCATCACCTTCAGCCCCCAACTAAAACCTCTCCAACGCATCATCAAGGATATACAACCAATTCTGAAGGATGACCCATCACTCTCACAGATCTTGGGAGACAGGCCAGTCCTTGCTTACAGACAGCCCCCCAACCTGAAGCAAATACTCACCAGCAACCACACACCACACAACAAAAACACTAACCCAGGAACCTTTCCTTGCAACAAAGCCCGTTGCCAACTGTGTCCACATATGTATTCAGGGGACACCATCATAGGACCTAATCACATCAGCCACACTATCAGAGGCTCGTTCACCTGCGCAGCTACCAATGTGATATACGCCATCATATGCCAGCAATGCTGCTCTGCCATGTACATTGGCCAAACTGGACAGTCTCTACGTAAAAGAATAAATGGACACAAATCAGATGTCAAGAATTGTAACATTCAAAAACCAGTCGGAGAACACTTCCATCTCTTTGGTCACTCGATTACAGACCTAAAAGTGACAATTCTTCAACAAAAAAACTTCAAAAACAGACTCCAACGAGAGACTGCTGAATTGGAATTAATTTGCAAACTGGACACAATTAACTTAGGCTTTAATAAAGACTGGGAGTGGATGTGTCATTACACAAAGTAAAACTATTTCCCCTTGTTTATTTCCCCTCCTACTGTTCTTGTAACGTGCTGGTAATGGCCCACCTTGATTATCACTATAAAAGGTTCCCACCCACCCCACCCCCCCGCTCTCCTGCTGGTAATAGTTCACCTTTCCTGGTCACTCTTGTTACAGTCTGTATGGTAACACCCATTGTTTCATGTTCTCTGTGTATATAAAATCTCCCCACTATATTTTCCACTTTATGCATCTGATGAAGTGAGCTGTAGCTCACAAAAGCTTATGCTCAAATAAATTGGTTAGTCTCTAAGGTGCCACAAGTACTCCTTTTCTTTTTACGGATACAGACTAACATGGCTGCTACTCTGAAAAATTTCAGAGTGTCCTATGGAATGGAAATTCCAAGTTTTGATCAGCTCTATTTAGTAGTGTTAATATTTAGGCAAATTGTTTATTAAAGCCAACATCATAAAAGCTGGGAGCCAAAGTCCCATGATTTTCAAAGGAGCCTGATAGATTTAGGTGTCCAGTTCCCATTTTAATGTAATGAGAGATTGGCACACAAATCCCTTATGTTCCTTTGAAAATCCCAACCTTAAATCCATATTTAAGCACCTAAATAAGATTACCCTGTTTTTTGGAAGTGTTTAGCACCCATAGCTCATGCTGACTTCACTGGGGAGGTGTGGGTGCTCAGCACTTCTGAAAATTAGTTGTCTTGATTAGATGCCTAAACTTAGGAATCCACATTGGAAAATTTTGGCCTAATTTCACTAACTCAGCAAAATATGCAACTCAAAGTATTATACATCCCCCTGCTAATTTGAAAACTCTCAAATTTTCACAGTTCTGCCACTGAAATTCTCCCTACAGCCTAAACCTAGCATCCTGTGACAAAAATCATCCTCTGGACATTCCAAAGATCAAATGAGAAGGAAAATCCTAGAGACATTTGGCCTTTGGTATGCTACACACCCTATTGGTCTCCCTAGTTTCAAAGAGACTTTTGTTACAGGGTCATTCAGCTACCTCCCGTTACTGCTGGGTTCATGAGCTCTGGGTAAAATCCATCAAAAGGTGTTCACATTGTGGGACCAATCTGCATAAAAGTTTAGGGCTGATGACAGCGTGGCAGAGTCATTTATTGCATTGAATGAGCTCTCTGTGACTTCTTTCTCCCTTCATACAGAATAAAGCATTCAGAGGCCAAGACAGAGAACTCCTGTCAAGGTTCCTCCCCCACTCTGAACTCTAGGGTACAGATGTGGGGACCTGCATGAAAAACCTCCTAAGCTTATCTTTACCAGCTTAGGTCAAAACTTCCCCAAGGTACAAAATATTACACCCGTTATCCTTGGACTGGCCGCTACCACCACCAAACTAATACTGGTTACTGGGGAAGAGCTGTTTGGACGCGTCTTTCCCCCCAAAATACTTCCCAAAACCTTGCACCCCACTTCCTGGACAAGGTTTGGTAAAAAGCCTCACCAATTTGCCTAGGTGACTACAGACCCAGACCCTTGGATCTTAAGAACAATGAACAATCCTCCCAACACTTGCACCCCCCTCTCCTGGGAAATGTTGGATAAAAAGCCTCACCAATTTGCATAGGTGACCACAGACCCAAACCCTTGGATCTGAGAACAATGAAAAAAGCATTCAGTTTTTTACAAGAAGACTTTTAATAAAAAATAGAAGTAAATAGAAATAAAGAAATCCCCCCTGTAAAATCAGGATGGTAGATATCTTACAGGGTAATTAGATTCCAAAACATAGAGAACCCCTCTAGGCAAAACCTTAAGTTACAAAAAAGATACACAGACAGAAATAGTTATTCTATTCAGCACAATGCTTTTCTCAGCCATTTAAAGAAATCATAATCTAACACATACCTAGCTAGATTACTTACTAAAAGTTCTAAGACTCCATTCCTGTTCTGTCCCTGGCAAGAAGCAGTATACAGACAGACCCAGACCCTTTGTTCCTCTCCCTCCTCCCAGCTTTTGAAAGTATCTTGTCTCCTCATTGGTCATTTTGGTCAGGTGCCAGCGAGGTTACCTTTAGCTTCTTAACCCTTTACAGGTGAGAGGAGCTTTCCCCTGGCCAGGAGGGATTTCAAAGGGGTTTACCCTTCCCTTTATATTTATGACAACTCCTTTAGAGTGAAGGAGAATTAAAGCGTGTAACAGGTATCACCATGTAAGCCAGCCTCAACAAATGGTCACACAGCTGTTCCAAACAAGATATCTGAGTGAGTAGAGTAATAAGAGACTAAAAAAAGCTAAGTCAATATTGGAATTCATTTAATATTTTGCATTTGATGAGTCTGATCCAAAGCCCATTGAAGTCTATGGGCATCTTTCCATTAACTTCAATGCTTTCTTACCTGTGGATCTCCAAGTATTTACAAACATTACTTACTCAAGCATCACAACACTCTTGTGAGGTAGATAAACAGAATGAGCCACTATGTTAGGCATAGCTGTATTGAATGGTGGAGGCCAGGAGGGATTAGCTGGAGCAGCTTGGCAGAGCCATAATGGTGATGTGCCAAGAGGCGCATGGACACATCAAAGGATCAAGTGTGCCTCCTTTCAAGTGAAGAATTTTGTAGCTTTGTGTCCACAGAGCTGCAGAAGAGTGTCTTCGTGCCATGGGAATTGTTAGCAGTCTGGTGGCATGCATCAGTGTGAACTGCAAACAGGCCCCTACAGTCTAAGACAAGCGACATCAAATGGATACAGACAGATGGAATATGGTCAAAATGACAGTGGCATCAGTTCACTCACAAGGGTGCTGTGAGAACAAACAAATTAAAGAGTGTAAGGTGCTAGATACCACAGTGATGGGGACACATGCATACCTCTCACTGGTTGAGGGGTGGAGGTTTGTGGGGACAGAGCTGAATATTTCTCCACTTACCCCCCACACCACATCCTCCACTGCACAGCTCTGATGCCCTGCATTCCACCCCATTCTTCTCTTCACCGTTCCAACACTCCCCCTCATGTTCTGACCAGCTTCTTTCCCCTTGGCCGCCAACTGCAGAGGCCTAGTCTATACTACAAAGTTAGGCTGACATAAGCCACCTGGTGTCGACCTAGATCTGCATGTGTCTACATTTAAATTTGTCTCCCACCAGTGTAAGTGCCCTGTTACAGCAGCACAGTAATACCACCTCCCCAAGCAGCATTGAGCCATAGACAATGTACTGAGGTCAACACAATGTGAGTGTAGAGACGGCATTTCCTATTTCAGCCCTAACAGTCCTCTAGCAGCTGTCCCGGAATGCCCGACACTGATAGCTCTGGTTACAATAGTGAACTTGCTGTGCAGGGATCATGTAGATTAGAAGTCCTCTCCCAGCCCCTTGAAAGCCCCATGAATTTTTGACATGCTTTTTTCCCAATTGCCCAGTGTTATGAGCACACCTAGCAGCTTTCCAGTGTTGTGTGCAGCTATCCAGATGACCACGCCTTCTCCGTGCTCTCCATGCACTCCGGCTTGGAGAAGACAGGAGATGTTGGATCTCCTGGGCCTTAGGGGGAAGAAGAGGCTGTGTATGCATAGCTACAGACTAGCCATACAAGAGGGGACGACTTCTATGAGCAGATTGCATAGGGGATGCAGGAGAAGGGGTACGACAGGGAACAGCAGCAGTGCTGTATAAGAGCTCAAGGGGAGCCTCCCCAGCCGGGAGCTCAGGCGGGCCAGACAGGGTGGTCCAGCAGGCCAGAGTTTGCCCAAACCTTTAACAACCAGTTCTAAACTGGCTTCTAAATTTAACAACTGGTTCGCGCGAACTGGTGCAAACCAGCTCCAGCTCACCAGTGGATATGCGTGCTGTCTATTGCTCCATCGCAGTTTAGGAACCCCATTGCTGCAAATCCGTCCACTATGTCCTGCAAATTGCCGAGTCACAGTCCTGCATGGCAGGAGATGATTAGTGGTCCTGCACACTTGCATGACAACAGCCCCTGTAGTGGATTTTCCAACTCCAAAATGATTTCCCACTCACCAGTAGCAATCCGGCGTTGCAAGTTTCCACACTGTGATTGTCACTTGCATCTCCACTGTCAGTGCAGCTCTCATTTTCGCATCCCTGTGCTGGAGAGAGCTTGGCACCCAGAAATGTGGTGTTGCATATCCAAAGTTTTTGCAGCCACTGTTTGTTATCCCAAGCCTGCATTACGATGCCATCTCAGCAGTCAGTGCTTGTTTCTCAGATCCAGAAGCTGTGCTCCACCATCTGGAGCTGCCCTGTGAATGCCACCAGCAATCTGGAACTGGTGCTGCGGGACCAACTGAAAAATCTGTCCTCCAAGAAAGAGACATGTTTTCCACTGATTCAGTTCTTCTTACGGCTCTGAAAAACTGGAGGATTGTGCATTCTGTGCTTGCAATGCTTATGACAATAGTGCAGAGCTGTAAAGAGATAGGGGACAGCGAGGAGGGCTGTGTGGGTTTGTGGGATTTTTAAAAAAGATGCAAACATTACAGGATATAGATGACATTTGGGGTGGACATAGTTGCATGTTGGGAGATTGTCCCCTTGCTCCCAGTCCACTTGCACAACTTACTTCTGTCCAACCATGCATTGCCAAAACTTCCCAAAAGATAGCGTGCTGGACGGTGGCAGGTTGCACTGGGATACCTACCCATTGCGAATTGCACTGTGCATCAACACAAGCACTCTTGGTGAGTATGCGCAGCACCAACGCAAGAAGACAAGAATGCACATGCATGAGCAATGTACTAATTACAGCAGCTTTATGCCAATGTAACTTGCATTGACCAAAGTTTGCAGTGTAGACATGGCCTCAGACTCCCCTTCACTACTCCAACTCCTTCAATGATCCATTATCATGACCATCATTCCAGGCTCCCCCCACACCTCCCCACTACTCCGAGCCCCTCTCCCCCCATACACACCAGTCAACCTTCCTCCTTGCCACTCCATACTCCTCATAAGCTTGGAGGGGCCACAGAGAGGCAGGAAGATGGTGAGGCTGAGGAATACCTGTGCCTGCTAGAGGTGAGAAGGAGAGTGGAGATGCAAAGCCCCTAACACAGCTCTGGGCCCAGTTTATAAAGAAGGGGCACCACATATCCATTTGCAGTACAGGAGGCTCAGAAGTGTCCCATTCATCTCAATGAAATATTCTCAGCTGAATGAGAACATGCCAGGGGAGGTGAATTCAGCCTGAAACAATAGCTCTGAAACAACAGCCTTGAAACAGGGGCTCCAGGTTGGAGCTGAGGAGTTCGGAGTGCGGGAGGGGGATCAGGGCTGGGGCAGGGGGCAGAGGGTTGGGGTGCCCTCTGATCCCAGCCCACATGGTGGTCAAGAAAAGGGGTTCAGACCCCCTAGATGGGCTGCTACTCCCCAGATCCCAGTACACCCCAGGGGGCAAGGAAAAGGGCTCATCCTCCCCATCCCATATCCCAACTTACATGGGAGAAGTCAAGAAGATAGCCTCAGACCTTTCTGCACGGGCAGGCATCCCAGATCCCACCTGTGGTGACAGAGAGATGGTCCGACCTCTCAGGAAAGGAAGCCCCAGCCCCAGATCCCAGCACACACACCAGAGAGGAGAATGTGGAGTTGACAGCCCCCCACCACCACATCTTCTGCCACTCACCCCTTCATGTTCCCTACTTCCAGTGTCTCATCTCCCTCCTTCCCTTCTACACCCTAATCCCCACCCCCTCTTCCAGGGGTGAGTCCACTCAATCTCTCTCACCTACCATCCCCCCCTCATTTGTCCCCCTCCTCCTAACCCCTTTTCCCTTGCCACAGCCCCACCCTCTCTCCCCCAATCCCCTTCCCTGCAATCTCAATCCCCACAGACCCAGCAATGATCCAGCACCCTGCCCCTCCCACACTTCTCCTACCCCTCTCATATGCCCAGCTCTGCATCGAAACAGTTCTATGAATCTAAACACTATACAAGCACCTCGTGTTAAGGGGATGAGTCAGGAACCACTTGTCCAATAAGCACATTCATTTCCATTGTTCAGGAAATATGATTACATTATCTTAACCCTCTTTCATCTTCCCTCTGGTTCATCAATGCTAATTGATTAACCAAAACCTATCATAACCCCCCAGGTAGAAAAGTAGCAACATGCCCAGCAATCATAACTGCACAGATCACGTGTAATTCAGTGTCTTTCAGAAAACAGTAACAGCCCATAATGGCAGGGAGTGGAGGGGGGGGGGGGGGGAATCACCTCTTGAGCACCTCCTACTGCTGCATGTGGTACTTCAGGCCTTTTCTCACTCTTGGCACCCGCTGTAGGTTGTCAGCCTCTCTCAGGGCTAGGGTGACAAGATAGCAAGTGTGAAAAATCGGGACGGGGTTGGGGAGTAATAGGCGCCTATATAAGAGAAAATCCTGAATATCGGAACTGTCCCTATAAAATCAGGACATCTGGTCACCCTACTTGGGGCAGCGGTGGGGGAGGGTGGGTCTTCAGTGGCTCCAGCCCCAGCCAAATCTTAGTGCCCAAATCAATCCCTTCCAGGGTAGCAAAGAGTCCAACAAAACTGTCTGTCTGCTTTCCCTGGAATAATCAGCCTCAGCTCTGGGCCCATTAAATTCAGCCCTTCATTCAGGCTTCCCAATGAGCCTGGTACCCTTCTCAGGGTTTACACTCCTAAGGAGCCGGCAGCTGATGGGGTAACAACCAGCCCACCCACTACTCCAAGTTCCAGCCCAGGGACCCTGTAAACAGCAGCCAGGCACTGCTCCCCTCAATTCATTGCTGCTCCTTCCCTGAGTCTCTTCCCACCCGACCTTGTTAGCTTCATCCTACACCTTCAGGTTAGAGCTCTCAGGTTTCCTCTCCCCCCCCCCATCCAAGGTCCTTGGGGCAGACATAGATTCTGGTCCCAGCCAGGAACTGACCTGCTTAGTCCTTACAGCGCCTTTTATCTGAGCTTGCCGGGCTCTGATTGGCTGCTTCCGTGTAGCCTCTCTAGGCAGGCCTGAAGGACCCACCTTCACTGCACCTTCACTGCTTCACCCACCTTCACTGCTCCTTCACTGGTGGGGTGTAGTAGGACTGTGGGGCCTCCAGTAGGAGGCCATGAAGATCTGGTTCACCCTATCACACAGCTGCTTCTAAATTAGTTGTACTATGCAGGGCCCTTTCCCAAAAATATAAAAACCCCTTGACAGAGGTGGATAGTAGGAACATGCCCATCTATTACACAGATTTCTACCAGGGGCAGGGACTGAACTGACAAAATATGCCCATGTAGTTCCAGTTCATTGGCCGCAAAATGTCCCCTTAACCCATCCAGGTACTATGACAACAGGATGCCTGGAAGCCCCAGTCTTGTTGCACATGTTCATTTCAAACTCTTTGGCTTATGAGTTTTAGCAATGCATGTGCCATTCTAGAGATCTAAACTCTTCCTTCAATAATGTTTTCAGTATTGCTTCCCCAAAGGGGCAGTGTGTGCCATGCACTAATGGAGATAAATGCTGCGTGACTGAGATCAGATTGGGGATTATTAGAACCATACTTTGAGCCCCAGGAATGTGCAAAAAAATTATAAGAACTAGTTGATTTTGTAAAATGCTGCTTTTGGGGGAGAGTGTTTCTCAAGGATTCCTGTCCCAAATGACCCCAAATTTGGATCACTAACCCTACTCTGCACTCCATGGGGACAACAAATGTTAAGAAAATCCAAGTAAGCATGCTGATTTTAGAGCATATAAACTGCACTGATCAATGTTAACTATGCCAGAGCTGGTAATCCGTCATAATATTTCTTGGAGTTCAGGGAGTGAGTCAGTGGCAAGGACAAGAATAGAATCCTGAACTCATGACACTTAGGCCTTGTCTACACACAAATTTGCACCATGTGTGGATACTCTTACGACAATTTAAGGGTGGCTTGTTTCCATTTAGTCTGTAGACAAGTCCTTAGTCCCAAGGTCTATTTGGTAGACGACACTCCTTCTGCTAGAGTACGCCTTGACTGCCAAACTAGGGGGCCCACTTTCATTTAGTCTTACTTCCAGTCAGGAGTGTTGCTGGAGTTTCTCCTTGAGTTAATTAGTGAATGTTTATAAGACGTTTTGAAGCTGTGAAAAGCGCTATAACTTCTGGGACTCAGCTGTAGGATATAACTCCAGCACTGCTCTGGGTTAAACAAAGAGCCAGTTACAGAAGAAGCTTATTATTATGATTACTATCAGTAGTCATGGACCTTGACCTTGACCTCTCTCGCTCTCACACATACACACTTCACATATATACTTCTGGGTCCAAATCCATCTGGTTGCTGGCTAACATATGCAAACACTAACACAGGCATATTATGGGCTAGAACTCTGCTCATGCCACTCCTGAAATATCTGCAGAATATTCTACATGGTGCCAGTTAATTTGTTTAGGATGGTTTGATAAGAGATCTGTAGACTTAATGGTTTTTAAAAAACAATCCCCCAAAACTATTTTGGAAGATTCCACAAGCTACTGTTAACAATGTAATTAGCATCATGTTTCAAATGTCTGAGACAATTACTACCTCCTCAAGAGGAATGTGGGCTGCAGATTTCCTGGTTTCTCTGCCATATTGAGTGACAGCATATAAACACTGGTTCAATGAACCATCCCATTTTAATCGCCGATTTCCATTCAGCTCCTTGGGTTATTATCATTTTTCATTGTTTCTGTTACAATAGCCCCTATATATCCCAACTGAGATCAAGGTCCCATTTTGCTATGCACTGTATTTATGCATAGTGAGTGACAGTCTATGCCCCCAAAGAGTTTACAACTTAAAGGGTCGATGGGATTATTTATATGCAGAATGAAAACAAAATTTGAAGCCTCAAAAGTTGTCACAAAATGGAATTGTCCTCTGGAAGCTCTAATTATTATCCCCATTTAACATAGGGGAAACTGAAGCCCAGAGCAGTTAACTAAAATAATTTGCCCAAGCTCACATAGCAAATTTGTGACACAGCTAGGAAATGAACCCAGATCTCAAGTCCCAGTAAAGTAAAAGACATGTTTTACCAGTGTTCAGCAGTCAAAGAGGTGGAAATAAAGAAACAGTAATCTGGGATGAGGCTCTCCACCTGTGTGTTTCAGGTTCAGTGATCACACCAGGTTTCCTTCAGCCACCAGTTACTGTGACACCCGGCTGCCTGGAAGCCCTGCTCTTGTTGAACATGCCCATTTTAGTCTCTTTGGTTTATGAGTTTTGGCAATGCATAGAAAAAGTCTCTCTTTCCTGCAGAATCCAGAGGAAGAAAAGGGAAAAGGGAATTTTCAAGTGCTAAAGCAATTCTTTTAGAGTCCAAAGATACAAACAATGTATCTGCCTGAGGAATTAGTGGAATTGGAAAGATCACAGAAGCACTGGCAGATCTGAAAGCAACCGGAGTATCCTTTCCCTCAGTTTTCACACCTTACACTTTATCTTGAACCACAATTCCCAACGGAGAAAAACTCCAGCAAAACCAGCTCCCCAAAAGTCAAAAGTCACAGACTCAAACAACAACGTTGCTGCTTCCTTGTATATATGCACTCTCCAGCTTTGATATTTTAACAACTACTTTCCTCGATATGCATTCTTTAATTTAGGTGCAATTCTTGCAGTTTATCAGAGACAGATTTGCCTGAATAATGGCTGATGATTTTGCTCATTGGTTTTATATACTTCCCCTAGCTTGATATATCTTTATTTGTGTGTCCTTCACCTTTTGCCTCTCTTTGCTCTCTTTTTGGTAATTTAAAGTCCTAGCTATTAAATGTTATTTAGGCCCTTATAAAATGAACTGAGGTGATGACAGTGCTATTTGGCTAATGTGGCAACTCCCTGCATAATAAGCGTTGATTTTATTTGTTTTCTTTTGGTAAAGAGTGAGGTCTGTGTACAGCCCCAAGACATGTTTTATTTCATTTGGAAAGCAATGTTTATGGGCAGCTGCAGGGAGTTACTCGCAAGTGGTGTAAACAAGGAGGGAAGGGGGAAACATCATCATCCCATTGGGCCCACCCAGCCACCAGATTTGTCAGTTGGACAGCAGACTAAGGTTAATCCAAACTGGTCTGTGAAAACTGAGCCCAAACAACTGTCAGGATCATGCAAGCTGAAGAGATGGAAAAGACTGTGATAAACGCAAGGAAAAGTAGCTCCGCTAGAACCGCTTGACACGTCTCTTGTTTGGACACTGTTATGGAATTAACAGTGGTTTGTCAGATAAAGAGAGGAAACGGGGGGGAGAGGTTAGTCACAGGCACCAGAAACCAAGTTTAAAAAGGTTTCAGAGTAACAGCCGTGTTAGTCTGTATTCGCAAAAAGAAAAGGAGTACTTGTGGCACCTTAGAGACTAACCAATTTATTTGAGCATGAGCTTTCGTGAGCTACAGCTCACTTCATCGGATGCATACTGTGGAAACTGCAGAAGACATTATATACACAGAGACCATGAAACAATACCTCCTCCCACCCCACTCTCCTGCTGGTAATAGCTTATCTAAAGTGATCATCAAGTTGGGCCATTTCCAGCACAAATCCAGGTTTTCTCACCCTCCGCTCCCCCACACACAAACTCACTCTCCTGCTGGTAATAGACCATCCAAAGTGACCACTCTCTTTAAAATGCGTATGATAATCAAGGTGGGCCATTTCCAGCACAAATCCAGGTTTTCTCACCCCCCCCTCCAAAAACCACACACACAAACTCACTCTCCTGCTGGTAATAGCTTATCCAAAGTGACCACTCTCCTCACAATGTGTATGAAAATCAAGGTGGGCCATTTCCAGCACAAACCTGGATTTGTGCTGGAAATGGCCCAACTTGATGATCACTTTAGATAAGCTATTACCAGCAGGAGAGTGGGGTGGGAGGAGGTATTGTTTCATGGTCTCTGTGTATATAATGTCTTCTGCAGTTTCCACAGTATACATCCGATGAAGTGAGCTGTAGGTGAGAAAACCTGTATTTGTCCTGGAAATGGCCCACCTTGATTTTCATACACATTTGTGAGGAGAGTGGTCACTTTGGATAAGGTATTACCAGCAGGAGAGTGAGTTTGTGTGTGTGGTTTTTGGAGGGGGGTGAGGGTGAGAAAACCTGGATTTGTGCTGGAAATGGCCCACCTTGATTTTCATACACATTGTGAGGAGAGTGGTCACTTTGGATAAGCTATTACCAGCAGGAGAGTGAGTTTGTGTGTGTGGTTTTTGGAGGGGGGTGGGGGGGTAAGAAAACCTGGATTTGTGCTGGAAATGGCCCACCTTGATTATCATATGCATTTTAAAGAGAGTGGTCACTTTGGATGGGCTATTACCAGCAGGAGAGTGAGTTTGTGTGTGTGTGGGGGGGGGGGGGGAGGGCGGAGGGTGAGAAAACCTGGATTTGTGCTGGAAATGGCCCAACTTGATGATCACTTTAGATAAGCTATTACCAGCAGGAGAGTGGGGTGGGAGGAGGTATTGTTTCATGGTCTCTGTGTATATAATGTCTTCTGCAGTTTCCACAGTATGCATCCGATGAAGTGAGCTGTAGCTCACGAAAGCTCATGCTCAAATAAATTGGTTAGTCTCTAAGGTGCCACAAGTACTCCTTTTCTTTTTGCAAGTTTAAAAAATGTTAGAAGTAGTCATTAGTCCAGTGGCCCTATTCAGCACTGACAACTCCAGGAGTTTCACTGGAGCTACAGTCAGTCTATATTAGCGATTCTGATTGCAGTTAAAGTGGTGTAAAGCCAGATTTGTACAGTGGTTTACAAGGTTTCAGCAACATTCTGACCTGTCTATTTTAGGGTTTTATACTGTTGCCCATGTGGCCTGCAACGTGCAGGAGGTCAGACTAGATGATCATGGTGGTCCCTTCTAACCTTAAAGTCTATGAGTATCTGAGCACCTTCCACAAACAACTGAAAGCAACAGTGAAATCCCTAGTGGATTTTATGGAGTCTCTGGCAACTTCTCCTTTTATGGGGTATTTTGGAAGATTCCACACGCTACTGTTAACAATGTAATTAGCACCATGTTTCAAATGTCTGAGACAATTACTACCTCCTCAAAAGGAATGTGGGCTGCAGACTTCCTGGTTTCTCTGCATATTGAGTGACATCATATAAACACTGGTTCGAATGAACCATGCCATTTTAATTGCCTCCTTCCATTCAGCTTGGGAAAAGGTTTTTGTTTCTGGTTTTCTCAAAAGATATTAATATACTTTTGGAGGGTTTTTTTTCTTTAGATTGATTTGTTTCAGGGGTTTGTTTTGTTTGTGGTTGGTTGGCTGGTTGGTGTTTTCTCTGGGTAAAAAAAAGAGTGTTGATGCTGTGAGCATCATTCTTAGGATAGAAAGTCAAAATGATGGTGTGACAGAGATCAAAATCTGGCCCAACCTCTTCAAAATACAGCAGACATACACCACCACCACTGTCCTGAAACAGAACAAAACCGTATTGTTGCTTCTCTCTTAGTGAACAAGGCCCAGATTTTTAAAGCTATTTAGCTGTTGCTGTGCTCAGTGTCACAACACCTAATTTAGAATTTAGGAGCCTACATCCCATTTTCAAAAGGCATTTAGGTACTTAGGAGTCTAAATTCCATTGACAGTCAATGAGAGAGACAAGATAGGTGAGGTCATATCTATTATTGGACCAACATCTGTTGGTGAGAGAGACGAGCTTTCGAGTTTCACAGAGCTCTTCTTCAGGTATGGAAAAGGTAACCAGCGTGGGACAGACTGATATGCATAAGCATAAGTTGCAAGAAACCCCTTAAAATGCAGTGGGCAATTAACATCTCTGCAGTCATAGGACAAAGGAGGGTTAGTAGGTTACAAATTGTTGTGAGCATAAGCTTTCGTGAGCTACAGCTCACTTCATCGGATGCATAAAAGTGGAAAATGCAGTGAGGATGTTTTTATACACATAGACCATGAAAAAATGGGTTTTTATCACTTCAAAAGGTTTTCTCCCCCCACCCCACTCTCCTGCTGGTAATAGCTTATCTAAAGTGATCACTCTCCTTACAATGTGTATGACAATCAAGGTGGGCCATTTCCAGCACAAATCCAGGGTTTAACAAGAACGTCTGAGGAACGGGGGGGGGGGGGGGAGTGTTTATGTGACCATCGCTTATTAGCACCGTAGTGTCCAGGAAGTGGATCTCTTGTGTGGACTGGTCCAGGCTGAGGTTGATGGTGGGATGGAAATTGTTGAAATCATGGTGGAATTCCTCAAGGGCTTCTTTTCCATGGGTCCAGATGAAGAAGATGTCATCAATATAGCGCAAGTAGAGTAGGGGTATTAGGGGACGAGAGCTGAGGAAGCACTGTTCTAAGTCAGCCATAAAAATGTTGGCATACTGTGGGGCCATGCGGGTACCCATAGCAGTGCAGCTGATTTGAAGGTATACATTGTCTCCAAATGTGAAATAGTTATGGGTGAGGACAAAGTCACAAAGTTCAGCCACCAGGTTTGCCGTGACATTATCGGGGATAGTGTTCCTGACGGCTTGTAGTCCCTCTTTGTGTGGAATGTTGGTGTAGAGGGCTTCTACATCCATAGTGGCCATAGTGGCTTCTACATCCATATTATACCATCCTGGTCACTATGGAAGCAGAAGCCCTCTCCACCAACATTCCACACAAAGACCACACCACATGGTCCATTGTCTACAGCCAAGCTCTACGACCCATCACTCTCATAAATCTTGGGAGACAGGCCAGTCCTTGCCTACAGACAGCCCCCCAACCTGAAGCAAATACTCACCAGCAACTACATACCACACAACAGAACCACTAACCCAGGAACCTATCCTTGCAACAAAGCCCGTTGCCAACTGTGCCCACATATCTATTCAGGGGACACCATCACAGGGCCTAGTAACATCTGCCACACTATCAGAGGCTCGTTCACCTGTACATCTACCAATGTGATATATATGCCATCATGTGCCAGCAATGCCGCTCTGCCATGTATATTGGTCAAACTGGACAGTCTCTACATAAAAGAATAAATTGACACAAATCAGATGTCAAGAATTATAACATTCATAAACCAAAAAGAAAAGGAGTACTTGTGGCACCTTAGAGACTAACCAATTTATTTGAGCATGAGCTTTCGTGAGCTACAGCTCACTTCATCAGATGTATACCGTGGAAACTGCAGCAGACTTTATATATACACAGAGAATATGAAACAATACCTCCTCCCACCCCACTGTCCTGCTGGTAATAGCTTATCTAAAGTGATCAACAGGTGGGCCATTTCCAGCACAAATCCAGGTTTTCTCATAGGAAAAGAACACTAATAAGGACACTAAACTTTCTAAACTACTACATGCTACAAGGGGCCACAGCAATGGTTCCCTCACCCCACCTAGCAATATTGTTAACCTATCCAACTATACTCTCAGCCCAGCAGAAGCAGCTGTTCTATCTCGGGGCCTCTCCTTCTGCCCCTCCACCCCCACGAACATGATACAGTTCTGTGGTGACCTAGAATCCTATTTTCAACGTCTCCGTCTCAAGGAATATTTCCAAAATACCTCTGAACAACATACTAATCCACAGAGGTCTCCCTGCCAACACTACAGAAAGAGGGATTCTAGATGGACTCCTCCTGAAGGTCGAAACAGCAGACTGGACTTCTACATAGAGTGCTTCCGCCGACGTGCACGGGCTGAAATTGTGGAAAAGCAGCATCACTTGCCCCATAACCTCAGCCATGCGGAACGCAATGCCATCCACAGCCTCAGAAACAACTCTGACATCATGATCAAAAAGGCTGACAAAGGAGGTGCTGTTGTCATCATGAATAGGTCGGAATATGAACAAGAGGCTGCTCGGCAGCTCTCCAACACGAGTTTCTACAAGCCATTACCCTATGATCCCACTGAGAGTTACCAAAAGCAACTACAGCATTTGCTCAAGAAACTTCCTGAAAAAGCACAAGATCAAATCCGCACAGACACACCCCTGGAACCCCGACCTGGGATATTCTATCTACTACCCAAGATCCATAAACCTGGAAATCCTGGGCGCCCCATCATCTCAGGCATTGGCACCCTGACAGCAGGATTGTCTGGCTATGTAGACTCCCTCCTCAGGCCCTACGCTACCAGCACTCCCAGCTACCTTCGAGACACCACTGACTTCCTGAGGAAACTTCAATCCATCGGTGATCTTCCTGATAACACCATCCTGGCTACTATGGATGTAGAAGCCCTCTACACCAACATTCCACACAAAGATGGACTACAAGCCGTCAAGAACACTATCCCCGATAATGTCACGGCTAACCTGGTGGCTGAACTTTGTGACTTTGTCCTTACCCATAACTATTTCACATTTGAGCACAATGTATACCTTCAGATCAGCGGCACTGCTATGGGTACCCGCATGGCCCCACAGTATGCCAACATTTTTATGGCTGATTTAGAACAACGCTTCCTCAGCTCTCGTCCCCTAAAGCCCCTACTCTACTTGCGCTATATTGATGACATCTTCATCATCTGGACCCATGGAAAAGAAGCCCTTGAGGAATTCCACCATGATTTCAACAATTTCCATCCCACCACCAACCTCAGCCTGGTCCAGTCCACACAAGAGATCCACTTCCTGGACACTACAGTGCTAATAAACAATGGCCACTTAAACACCACCCTATACCAGAAACCTACTGACCGCTATTCCTACCTGCATGCCTCCAGCTTTCACCCTGACCACACCACACGATCCATCGTCTACAACCAAGCTCTGCGATACAACCGCATTTGCTCCAACCCCTCAGACAGAGACAAACACCTACAAGATCTCTGTCAAGCTTTCTTACAACTACAATACCCACCTGCAGAAGTAAAGAAACAGATTGATAGAGCCAGAAGAGTTCCCAGAAGTTACCTACTACAGGACAGGCCCAACAAAGAAAATAACAGAACGCCACTAGCGGTCACCTTCAGCCCCCAACTAAAACCCCTCCAACGCATTATTAAGGATCTACAACCTATCCTAAAGGATGACCCAACACTCTCACAAGTCTTGGGAGACAGGACAGTCCTTGCCTACAGACAGCCCCGCAACCTGAAGCAAATACTCACCAACAACCACATACCACACAACAGAACCACTAACCCAGGAACTTATCCTTGCAACAAAGCCCGTTGCCAATTGTGCCCACATATCTATTCAGGGGACACCATCACAGGGCCTAATAACATCAGCCACACTATCAGAGGCTCGTTCACCTGCACATCCACCAATGTGATATATGCCATCATGTGCCAGCAATGCCCCTCTGCCATGTACATTGGTCAAACTGGACAGTCTCTACGTAAAAGAATAAATGGACACAAATCAGATGTCAAGAATTATAACATTCATAAACCAGTCGGAGAACACTTCAATCTCTCTGGTCACGCAATCACAGACATGAAGGTCGCTATCTTAAAACAAAAAAACTTCAAATCCAGACTCCAGCGAGAAACTGCTGAATTGGAATTCATTTGCAAATTGGATACTATTAATTTAGGCTTAAATAGAGACTGGGAGTGGCTAAGTCATTATGCAAGGTAGCCTGTTTCCTCTTGTTTTTTCCTACCCCCCCCCCCCCAGATGTTCTGGTTTAACTTGGATTTAAACTTGGAGAGTGGTCAGTTTAGATGAGCTATTACCAGCAGGAGAGTGAGTTTGTGTGTGTATGGGGGTGGAGGGGATGTGAGAAAACCTGGATCTATGCAGGAAATAGCCCGACTTGATTATGTAAAGAGTTGTCACTTTGGATGGGCTAGCACCAGCAGGAGAGTGAATTTGTGTGGGGGGGTGGAGGGTGAGAAAACCTGGATTTGTGCTGGAAATGGCCCACCTGTTGATCACTTTAGATAAGCTATTACCAGCAGGACAGTGGGGTGGGAGGAGGTATTGTTTCATATTCTCTGTGTATATATAAAGTCTGCTGCAGTTTCCACGGTATACATCTGATGAAGTGAGCTGTAGCTCACGAAAGCTCATGCTCAAATAAATTGGTTAGTCTCTAAGGTGCCACAAGTACTCCTTTTCTTTTTGCGAATACAGACTAACACGGCTGTTCCTCTGAAACCATTCATAAACCAGTCGGAGAACACTTAAATCTCTCTGGTCACGTGATTACAGACATGAAACTTGCAATATTACAACAGAAAAACTTCAAAACCAGAGTCCAGCGAGAGACTGCTGAATTGGACTTCATTTGCAAATTGGATACAATTAACTTAGGCTTGACTAGAGACTGGGAGTGGCTAAGTCATTATGCAAGGTAACCTATTTCCCCTTGTTTTTTCCTTCCCCCTTCCCCCTTCCCGCCCCCCCCCCTCCCCCGTTCCTCAGACATTCTTGTTAAACCCTGGATTTGTGCTGGAAATGGCCCACCTTGATTATAATACACATTGTAAGGAGAGTGATCACTTTAGATAAGCTATTGCCAGCAGGAGAGTGGGGTGGGGGGAGAGAAAACCTGGATTTGTGCTGAAATGGCCCACCTTGATTATCATACACATTGTAAGGTGAGTGATCACTTTAGATAAGCTATTACCAGCAGGAGAGTGGGGTGGGGGGAGAAAACCTTTTGAAGTGATAAACACCCATTTTTTCATGGTCTGTGTTTATAAAAACATCCTCACTGCATTTTCCACTTCTATGCATCCGATGCAGTGAGCTGTAGCTCACGAAAGCTTATGCTCAAATAAGTTGGTTAGTCTCTAAGGTGCCACAAGTACTTCTTTTCTTTTTGTGAATACAGACTAACATGGCTGCTACTCTGAAACCTGTCAAATTGTTGTGATGAGCCAGACAGACAGAGTTTCTGTTACAGTCAGGATTTTCCATGTCAATCAGTTACAAATTTGAGTTCCCAGGCTCGTCTTTTGAAGACGTTGTGCAGATTTCATTTGAGAACCAGGACTGATAAGTCAGATATGGAGTGACAGGAGGCGATAGGGTGTTTTTGTCTTTTATCTTTTTTTCTGTCTGACTTCATTTGAGAGCTTAGTGATTGTCTGGTGTCACTCACATAGTTGTTGTTGGGGTATTTGATACACTGGAGACCTCATCCCCTTTCTATACTATTTGTTCTTGTATATGTAACAAGAAACAAGCCTTGTGGATAGCAGGGAAGTGATAGATGTGGTATATCTTGACTTTAGTAAGGCTTTTGATACGGTCTCACATGACCTTCTCATAAACAAACTAGGGAAATACAACCTAGATGGAGCTACTATAAGGTGGGTGCATAACTCGTTGGAAAATCGTTCCCAGAGAGTAGTTATCAGTGGTTCATAGTCATGCAGGAAGGGCATAATGAGTGGGGTCCTGCAGGGATCGGTTCTGGGTCTGATTGTGTTCAATATCTTCATCAATGATTTAGAAAATGGCATAGAGAGTACAGTTATAAAGTCTGCAGATAATACCAAACGGGGAGGAGTTGCAAGTGCTTTGGAGGATAGGATTAAAATTCCAAATGATCTTGACAAAATGATCTGGAGAAATGGTCTGAAGTAAATAGGATGAAATTCAATAAGGACAAATGCAAAGTAGTACATTTGGGAAGGAACCATCAGTTTCACACATACAAAATGGGAAATGACTGCCTAGTCAGGAGTATTGCGGAAAGGGATCTGGGGGTCATAGTGGATCACAAGCATAACGCTGTTGCAAAAAAAGCAAACATAATTGTGGGATGTATTAGCAGGAGTATTGTAAGCAAGACACAAAAAGTAATTCTTCCGCTCTACTCCGCGCTGATTAGGCCTCAACTGGAGTATTGTGTCCAGTTCTGGACACCACATTTCAGGAAAGATGTGGACAAATTGGAGAAAGTCCAGAGAAGAACAACAAAAATGAGTAAAGGTCTAGAAAACATGACCTATGAGGGAAGATTGAAAAAATTGGGTTCGTTTAGTCTGGAGAAGAAAAGATTGAGAGGGGACATGATAACAGTTTTCAAGTACATAAAAGGCTGTTACAAGGAGGAAGGAGAAAAATTGTTCTTCTTAACCTCTGAGGCTAGGACAAGAAGCAATGGGCTTAAATTGCAGTAAGGGCGGTTTAGGTTGGACATTAGGAAAAACTTCCTAACTATGAGAGTGGTTAAGCACTGGAATAAATTGCCCAGGGAGGTTGTGGAATCTCTTATCATTGGGGATTTTTAAGAGCAGGTTGGACAAACACCTGTCAGGGATGGTCTAGATAATACTTGGTCCCGCCTTGAGCGCAGGGCACTGGACTAGATGACCTCTCGAGGTCCTTTCCAGTTCTATGATTCTATGATTATCTATGATTCTATGATACTATGTATAATACACATATTTAGACTGAGATTTTCAAAGCTGCATGAGAGTTTTGGCCCTGTCAATCCCTATTAACATTCATGAGATTTAGCAGCCCACTCTTATAGGGAGCTATGAAAAACTCAGCCATAACTTATAACTTATAACTCCAATTGTTTTAATTTGGTTCTCAAACACAGGTGACAAAAATACAAAATGTGATTTCCATAGCTATTTTCCTGCCATGCCTTCAGTTCAGTGCAGTGTGGTGATTTGTCCTCCTGACAGTAGAAAGAGAATACTATCGGTGCACATATGTTTTACAGTTTAGATGTTGACATATTCATAACGATTGAGAAGGCAAGTGCTGGGCTTGAACAGCTTTCTTGTTTGAATCCAATCTCACAATGACCTGTTTTCTTTCAAAATATACCCTCTGAGAATGTTATTGTGCTTGTTACAAACTAAATGAACTTCACTTCCTAAGCAGTGTACAGAGTCATGAGGCTGACATGGACTGGAGTTAAACATAATCAGCTAGGGTAGCTAACAACTTGCTGAAACAAAATCAATTTTTTTTAAATAGCCCTCTAATTGTCAGCATAATAAACATTTATAGCTACATATATTTACTTTGAATTCAGCAAGAGAGATGGCATACAGATGTAACTGAGCAAATTCATTACAATTAATACTCTGCCCTTACACTATTGTGAGAAATAAAAAAAGTACAGTGCTATGAGGTAAGGACAGATGATTAGCTTGAGAGTGTTGCCTGGCTTTTGTGGAGAATGTGAGATGAGGAGGGCTTGGAAGAGAGCGAAGCTGGATATTCATAAGAGCATTCAGATCATTTTAAAATGTTACCTTTTAAAAATTCTGTACAATCCACACACCAAAATAACAAATAAAACTGTCCACAGAAAGTTTAAAACTGCGTATTATATATCGGAGTGATTGCAGCTGTTCCACTCCTCTGGGGGAATGCGTATTGAGGCCTTTGTATGCCAACAAGCCTCAGTCCAGAATGTTTTGCTAATAGCAGACAGTTATAAAGTGTTCAAAAGAGAATTTTATAAAGAAAACGCTGACAGGCTGAACTCCAGTGATCGTGAGCGATCCTGCCATAGTAACTCTGTGACGACTTTACCAACGTTATTTTCACTGGAGAGTGTTCCCCAGGCAGGGCACCTCGGCAGACTTCACAACGTGTCGAAGTCACATTGTACTAAACATGAGCTCCACTTGGTTACCACCGTGGAAGCATGCCTTGAACCTGATTTTCAGAAGTGCTGAGTACCTGAAATCCCAACTGACGTCAGTGGGAGAGACTCAGCCATGCTGCAAATCAGGCCCCAGGTGTCTCACTCAGGTCACAGAAAAGAAAGGCGCTCAAGGTTCATGGCCACATTTGAAAATGTTGCTTTATGCAGGGCTGGATTAAAGTAATTCGGGGCTCCAGGCATACCTGTTATGGGGTCTCATGAGGTTCGTCTCACTTAGACCTATGCCATGTTGTGGTGCTACTACCTTCTTGAGTGGTGGTTGCAAAGGGCCCCTCTCTTCTCCCAGAGAGGCAGGAGCAGCAGCAGAGGCCCCCTTCCTTTAGGGGTAAAGGATGTAGCTGCAGGGATCCTCTCTCTTCCTTGAAAATCCATGGCATTGGTAGCCAGGGATGCATAAATTGAATGGCTAGACCAAATCTGCTGCACTCTCCCCCTGCCTCAGCCAAATTTCTTGGCTGGTGAGCAGATGGGGCTGTGCAGAGGCGTGGATCTTGGAGTTAATGCCCTTTTAAGAGGTAATGGGAGTTCCTGCCCCTCAAAGCTATTGTTTCAGGGTAAGAAAATTCAAGCAGATGTATTGGCATATGTTATACTCAGATCACCTTTTCAAGATTTTCTTTGCATTCATGATGGCTGGAAACCTACTTTTTAAAAAACAAACTCTGAGATTCTGCTGTAATTACATGACTCCAGGGCTGGTGCCCTATCTATGGGCCAATAGTTCCTAAGCCTGAAACTAGCTCTATCTTTAGGACCTTTGCAGAAATGCTGAGTACCTACTGATCTCTGACTTCAGCTATACGTGCTCAACCTCTTTGAAAATCAGGCATCTAAAATTGGACATCCAAAAAAGGAGGCACAAAAAATTTGTCCTTACACTCAATTTCCCATCTGTGAAAGGGGGATAATCCTACAGTACTTCCCTACTTTCCAAGGTTGTTTTGAGGGTTAATTCATTGACACGGTGGTTGACAACCTCAGAGGGAAGGCAATATAAAAATACAAAGTAGTGCATATTAATTGTAGTATTACTGTACATCTCTGCACCGTCAAAGTGGAACAGAAGGTATTAGATCTAGGGCTCTCAATAAAATCAGAGAAAAGGGGGATTGTACCAGTAGGGCAATCCCAGGATTTGTCTAAAGAACAATGCCCTAGATACTCAAAAGGAGTTAGGAAACTAGGTCCCTGATTAGGTGCCTAAATCCTAGTTTTGGCTCCCCTGCAATGCACTGTTCCACTTTGGATTAATAACAAAAGAGTGATTGGAGCAGGGGAACAGGAGTCTGGGTCTCTTACATCCTGAATCAGTGTTCTAATCACCAGGTTATGAAACCATGCTCCCTCCCCCGAAGGGAGCCCCACATCAGAAGATCCTATAGCTCAATGGTTAGAGCACACACCTGAAAGGTATCAGATTCCTGTTCAAATCCTTTCTTCCGCACAGGTGGAGGAAGGACTTGAACAGGGTGGAGCATGGTCTCCCACATCCCAGGTGAGTATGCTAACTACAGGGCTAAAAGTCATGAAGGAGGTCCTTCTCCTCCCGCCTGCTTCTTACAACAAACACCTTAGCTGCCTGGATTTAGGCACCTTTCTCTGTGAGGGAGTGGGATTTAGCACCTTCCCTCTGATCAGCATCTCCCATTGGCTAGCTTAGGCAGCTCCTCACCTAGTATGCTAGGTTTTGTGAATTGCATTCTAAGGCACCTAGCTCTCCCCGTTCATTGCATAGGGAGCCTCTAGAGAACCCAGACACATAACTCAGGCTTTGTGAATCGCAACGTTGTTCCTGTGATTTTTCTAAGCACCTAAAAGTTAAGTGCTGTGACACTGCATTGCAACACCTAAGTCCCTTTGTGCATCTAGTCCAACGTTCTTCAGTAAAGTTAAATCACGTCATACACACAATACAATCAGACGACTGTGGACAACAGCTAAGAGTCAATGTTCAATATATTTATTTTCAAGAAAACAAGGGAAACCCAAATAACTAGATGGCAGTTAACTTTTCACCTCCACACAGTTCACCCTCAGAGAAACTGCTACTTATTTTTATTTCCATCATTTGCAAAAGCCTTTGAAAATATTGGCTTTCCAAGAGGCATTTCTGGGTCATCAAGACTCATGACCCCTGTAGAGAGAAATACTGCAAAGGCTAAAACAAAAATATCAATAAAAAATAAATGAAAATTGCTCTTTAAAGTTCTGAATCTTGCTCAGATGGGGAGTCCATTTAAGTTACACCTGAGTTAGATCTGGGTCATAAAGATCCTACTGCCTGGAGTAAAAATAATTCCATAATTTCAACCCCACTGTCTTTGAGGTTTTGTTGTTGTTGTTGTGATTGTTACAGTGCGGTTTGACCCTGGAAAAGCCTGGGGCTAAGCCAGCCCTGATTACAAGATGAGCCCAAACTGAGCAGAACCAGGTATTTCAAATATAAAAGGCAGCAGAAAGCTTCAGAAGGGGAGTTTAACTTAGGGTATGTCTACACCACCCACCAGATCGGCTGGCAGCAATCAATCCAGCAGGGGTCGATTTATCCCGTCTAGTCTAGACTCGATAAATCGACCTCCGAGAGCTCTCCTGTTGACTCCTGTACTCCACCACCGCGTGAGGTGCAGGCGGAGTCGACGGGGGAGCGGCAGCAGTTGACTCACTGCAGTGAAGACACCGCGGTGAGTAGGTCTAAGTACGTCGACTTCTGCTACGTTATTCACATAGCTGAAGTTGCGTAACTTAGATTGATTCCTCCCCCCACGTCCCCAGTGTAGACCAGGGCTGAGGGAGGTAGTTGGGATTGCTAGAGGAAGGTGGCCTAGTAGCAAGCTGGGGAAGCCCAGGACAGGAGACTCAGGCCTGGTGAAGCTGGAACTGAAGAAAGGCTTTGCATTTGTATTGAGACTTTTTGAGTTCTGTTTTGGACAAGCTCTGTTGCCAACTTGATGAAAACTGAATTAAAGGACTTTGGGCTGAAAAGGTGACTTGAAACTTTTGAGTTCTTGAAAGGGAAGTAGAAGCCGGTGGCAGCCACAATACTACAATGATTCTACAATACAGATGCTCATATAAGCACTATTATAAGATTACTACTCCAATTGTTCTATAATAATAAAACAAAATAATAAATATTAGACTGATTCATCGGCTGTAAACTACCTGTGTTCTTCACCATGTATTTCAAATTCAGAAGCTTCATAAATTCATAGACTGTATGGTCAAAGGATCCACTATGATCATCTAGTCTGATCTCCTACATAAATTTGACGATAGAATTTCACCCAGTAAATCCTGCTTCCAGCCTCTGACATCTGGCTCAGCTAGAGTATTCTCTTTTAGAAAGACATCCAGTCTTGATTCAAAGACTTCAAGGGATGGAGATGTCTGGGACTATTTCTTCAGACTCATCTTACCCCATAATGATGGCCAAGAATCTCTTGCACAACATCAGCTTCATGGCTCCATATACAGATGTACCTTACTGATGAAACCAGCTGAATTCTGCTTTCAGTGAGTGTGAAAATCACCAAAACAGCAGACTTCTAGGGTATATGTCTACACTGTGCAAAATCACCCCCACCAAACAAAAAACCAAAAAAAGGGGCAGCAACTCTGGGAGCCTGGATCTGTGCGAGTCCGTGTCAGCTATGAGGCTAAAACTAGTGGCATAGGCATTCCTGCCTGGGCTGGAGCCCGGGCTCTTACATGGCAAAGGGGTGGGTCTCAGAGCCTGGACTCCAGTCTGAGCCAGAACATGTACACTGCTATTTTTAGCCCCTTAGTATGAGCCCAAGTCAATTGACCCGGACTCTGAGACTGTTTTTTTGTTATTGTTGTTGTTGTTTTGCATTGTAGACATACCCTTAAAGACATAAATGTTCTGGCCCAGATCCTCATCTGGTGTAAACCTGCATAGCTTGCTTGAAGTCAGGCTACTTTAGTTTATACCGGATTAGGATCTAGTCCAGAGGTGGGCAAACTACGGCCCGCGGGCCCGTGGGACCATCCTGCCCGGCCCTTGAGCTCCTGGCTGGGGAGGCTAACCCCCGGCCCCGCCCCTGCAGCCTCAGCTTGCCGTGCCGCCAGAGGTCTGGGTGGCAGGGCTGCAAGCTCCTGCCAGGCAGTGTGGCTGCAAGAGCCACAGGTGTAGTGTATTAAATTATTCCCCGTAGGAATGTGCTACTGATGGTGTACTACTTATGGCTGCCAGTCCTGGTGCTCTGAGCGGCATGCTAAGGGGTCAGGAAGTGGGGGAAGGGGTTGGATAGGCATGGGAGTCCCCGGGGAGCTTGTCAGGGGGTGGGGGTTTGGATAGGGGTTGGGGCAGTCAGGGGACAGGGAGCAGAGGAGGTTATATAGGGGATGGGGTTCCGGGGGGGATGGTTAGGGGCGGGGGGTCCCATGAGGGGGCAGTCAGGGGACAAGGAGCAGGGGGTTTGTATGAGTCAGTGGTTCTAAGGAAGGCAGTCGGGGGCGGGAAGTGGGAGGGGGCAGATAGGGGTCAGGGGCCAAGCCATTTGGGGAGGTACAGCCTTCCCTACCCGACCCTCCATACAGTTTCAGAACCCCAATGTGACCCTCAGGCCAAAAAGTTTACCCACCCTGATCTAGCCCTAAATTTCCCTAGTTCCCCCCTCCCCAGACTATCTTCAATGGCAGTATCATAGAAACTAATCAGCTGGGGAGAAGCAACAAAAGCAAGAGATTAGGTTCTAATAAGAAAGGGCAAACAAACAGGCTAAACTGCAGGGTTAATTAACAGTACAGGGCTAAATTTTTCCCTGATTTACATCCTGTGAATCCCCATTGAATTCACTTGAGTGGGGGTGTACATTAAGGCAAATCTAACCCAATATCTTTGATTTTTGTCAGCTAAAATCCCAGGGAAGAATTCTGCTCTCATATCCACTTGCGTAACCCCACTGGAGTCAAAGGGCTACATGGTTGTAAATGATTGTGGAATATGGCCCTGATGTTATAATATATGGTGCTGTTAGCTTTCTTCACAAAATGGCTCGTCTAATAGATTTTATCTATGAGAATAAGTGGTTACGTTGAGTTTTCCCTCCACAAGTCGTTTGATATCTGAGAATACATTTGCTCAGAACCTCTGCTTTTCTGCCTTTGTAGTCTGCTTCAAAATCAATACTTTGTGCCAAATTCATTCTGGGTGTAACTTCATTGACTTCAGTAGAGATACAGTCCCAAATGAATTTGGTTCTGTCAGCTTATCTGCATATTTTACGATTGCTTTGTTTACAACATTTACAAATTTTCACTAACATCGAACCTCAGACGGGTGCATCACTCAATCCGTAATATCAGGGAGCGCCCTGCATGAATCAGAATTGTCAGCACCACCAATCCTCTGTAGTTTCAGCCCAACAACTTCCACATGGGCTGGAAAGAAATATAGTAACTGATTTAATTGTTAAATCAAAGCTTGGGAAATTACCAAGTTGTCCAGATGCATCTGTCCTGCTGCTGGAATGCTACATTGCTTGTGTGAATGCAGGGTTCCTTACTGAAAGAGGCCAGAAGTGTTTCTGTTTAATCATGTCATAAGGAAAAAGAAATAATAAAGGAACGTGTATGGGCAATCTGCCCTTCATCCCACCCTTCTAATGCACAGTGTAAGGAGGGGCTTCTCTCTAGTTACATCAAGAATTTTGCAAGACGTCAGCTGGACATAGTTTGAACTACAGGGAGAACTGAAAAATCTGTGCACAACTTTCATGTGGTTGACTTCACTGTGATCAATCATAAGTGTCATTTGGAGAACAAGAGAGAGATGATTTGCAGGATGTTAGAGCGGCTGCTTATTTTTTGCTTTGTTTTTCCACATTCTCCTTTAACATGTCTAAAATATTACTATTAATTATTATTTATTATGTGTAATGTGGTAGCACCTTGGAGCCCCAGTCACGGAGATGAACCCCATTAGGATAGGCACCATACAAACACAGAATTAAAAGACAGCCCTTGCCCCAAAGAGTTTACAATCTAAGTATCAGAAGAGACAACAGCTGGATACAGACACATGGGGAAGCACAAGGAAACATTGAGACAATATTGGTCAGCATGATAGGCTATGGTTTCAGTGCACCAGCTGCCTTTCCAACACCCTAGGATACGAGAAATAATATACAGTACATCAAAATCAACCTAATAAAAATGTAATGTAATCAAACAGTTCTGTTATGATAAACCCAAGTGGTTTTCACCAGAAAAGTTTAGAAACAAACACAAATAAAATGCCAAGAGTTTTGCAAGGGATGTAAGCCCTCACACTTCAGCACATAAACCAACCTTTGATGGTGTGTTAAGCAAGAAATGTCCCTCATGCACAGGTTATTCCATAACTGCAGGATTTCTTGGAACTGGTTCTGGTCAAAGCAGCTGGTTCTAGTCAAAGTCTAAAATAGATTACTGGACTAGACAGACCATTTACATTTCTTGTGTGTACACATTTTTGTGTTTGTTACAATGGATAAAAATGTTTATTCCTATTAAAAATACTTGGAATATATATATAATTTTGTACACACACACACAACCTAATTTTGCAACATTTAAGGTTGTCACACACATAACATAGATGACACAAAACCACAAAAGCAGGGAAATTACAAAAATAAGCCATCTAGCAGTAAATAACATCTACTCCTCCACCCACAGAAACTCACATTCCCTCTTCAGCAGCTACTGTAAGCCATAGACCATGCATCACAACCATAACTCTGTCACCGTTGGGATGTCAGATTTCCACCACAAATTTGCGTAACGGAGATGGTGGAACTACTGTTGTTTGCACGGAGATCATACTTGGTCACAGAAAACTTTGCATCGCATAGAGCAGTTACAAGAGCCATGAAGGTGTTTCCAGTAGCTGCCTAGTTGCGGATCAGTGTACTGCTATCCTGGCCTAGAAATTCTCCTAGAGTTTACTGTCACCCCTTGTGAACTACACAACAGCACCCCACCAAAAAGCTATTTTGAATTCCAAGCATCTACAATATTTCTTTTGTGGTACATGAAGAAAAAAAAAATCTCTCACTGAGTTCATCGTGGCTACGGAAAGGATGAACTTTACGCTTTCATAGACGTTTTTTGATGGTGGTGATATTTCACAAGGAATTATATTGATTGGAGAGATTTAAGATGTGAGATACCTTTGTGTGCTTTGTCACTTTCATTGGCAAACCCTGTATAACGGAGGCGCTAAACCCCATCAAACTTTAGACTGCTCACTATCCATTCATATCATTTTAGTCTGATGGAATGATAGCATCCATTCATGTTAGCAGACAAGAGTACACTGTCTCTTTGATAGACTGTTTCTCACATGGAAATAATTCTTTACAGGCCCTTTAGGCTTTTTTTTTTTAAGCTGGCATTATTATAATGGGACAGCCAGAGGCATGGCAGTTATTTTCTGATGCTCTGGAGCTTTCTGAAGTTCACTGTTTTACCAGTGAACTAAGTAATTGATACTTCATGCACAGCACCATTTCTGAACTACTGAAACATGATTGGCCACTTATTTTAAAAGTGTTACTATTTGAAGAAGTAGTGAGAATGTATGTACTAGTCTGCAGTTCCAAAATGGGCTGTTTTGTCATTGGACCTTGTATCCTAGAAGACTTATTTTCACAGATAAATGACAATATAAGAGGCTGCAATTGCAAGCCAGTGAGAGTAAAACTGCCTTTTACTTGAATGGGGAGGGGATCAGGCCCATAAAGAGTAACAGGCTGTGTGCTGTGTTTTAAAGATTAAACAACAGTTTGAAATGTGTGTAAAATAATTAATAGAAACAGAACAATGAGCAATGATCAAAACCACAATGGCTAGAACCTAATCTCGGTCTATTGATTAAACAAAGAGCTCAAAGAACCAGGTATAAACATGATCACATTTAATAGAAGTCTGGAAAACTACAGAGAGGATTTTTCTCTCTCCTTTTCATCCAAATATCATGTTAGCGTTAGCGTGGTAAAGGATGGACAGCATTTGCTTTAGCCTGACACACTTTGGGCTGACACTGTGTAAACTCTCCTATCCCAATGCAGCTTAATTCTGACCTGTTGAACACGTCTGCTACTTTGGGACCCTATTCCCAACGGATTGGTATCTATTTTTTTAACTTGGGGTTAAATCCTGTCCCTACTAAAATCAATGGGCGTTTTGCCATTGACTTCAAAAGGGCCAGGATTTCACCCCTGGATTCCTCTAAGTGGGAGCTTCTACAGTAAATTAGATGAGGACTCGTAGAGATAATAGGCCCAATGCTGTGAGATGTGCAGTGAAGGCACTCACTGTCTCACAGGGCTTTGCCTACTACTAACATCCTCCCTATTAACAGGCTTGTCATTTGTCTTACAAAGCCTTTCTCACAAGAGTCACAAAATGGCGATGCACAGAACGGCTCCAGTTATGAACGTGAAATTAAACCAGTTTAAGCTCCTAAACTGTTGAAAAAACACCAAACCTTGCTTTCCAGGCCCTCAGGCCTCTATGAATTTCTGTTCTAGTAAGATATGTAACTAGTAGGTAGATTTAAATCCGTAATTATGATAGTTAGCCTTTTGTAATGAAAGCACCACTATTCAACTGGCCTCTGGCAGAGATGCTCAGACTAGAGAGTTTATTCAAGGGGCTATGACTGCATGGGAGCACAGCCAGCCAAAGTACAGGGATGAAAGACAACAGCTGTTCTCCTCTGCAGTCAATACATCTTAAGGATCCTCGCCTGGTTGTATAGCCCTCTCAAAACAATTTATTTTAATCCCCTCAGTGCGTCATCCTTCTTATCATTCCCTTTCCCCCAACACCCAGTATATCATCAAGATATAAGTCACTTGTTATTAGAATGGGTCATTTGACAAATATATTTTTAATACCACATATGACCTGTCTGAATTTTACTAAAAATATGAATGACAAAATCTTAGCCTTACTAATAGTCGGTGTTCCAGGCATGTCACACAAAGTAAACAGCACAAAAGTGTTTAAACAAAAAGTGTATTACATTAGTAAAAAATTGTTTAAGAACAAAATTTGCCCAATGTTACCTGCTTTTTACAATCTGTCCCCTCCAGCTGTAAATCCTTCTCAATTTTATGAATAGCTTCATACCCATTGTCAAAGCCATGATTCTGGAATATCCTGTGGAAAATGTCCACTGTACACACCTGTTCTTGAAGCAAAGGCTCTTTGGGTTCAGCAGCTGATGCACTATACACTCGTGGCTCTTCAGACTGTGGGTGCTTAACACCTGAGACTGTTTTGAGAAGTCTGCCATTGGTGAGCTCATCTGCATCTTCATATGACTGTCAAACTCATCAATGGCTTCAAGTTCTTCTGCTGTCAGATTATCAGGAATGACAACACCAGACAACACATCAATGTCCACAATTATCTGTGGTTGATACAAAACCCTCCATTTCTGAAACTGTTGTGAACAGTCTTGGGGAGAACAGCAGCCAATGATTCCTTAGTGAGATAAAGTGCACCAATGAGAGTTGTCTCTTTGGCAACATCTATCACGCAAAGGTGCGGGTCAGCATCAAGAGAGGCAATGATTTGTGCATTCAGAGGAACACGGTAGTGTCCTATGAAGTTTTTAATGTCACCTATGTGCAGTGGCTGCATGAAATCACTGTGTTGGGCGGCAAAAATTTCAGCACAGTGTGTGACAGCTCTACCTTAACTGAATGAACTGGACAGTTGTCAATCAACAGGCACATATGATGGTCTTATAGGTGCAGCTCCCTCTTCCAATTCTTGAACCACTCTTGAAACAACAAACTAGTCATCCAGGCATTGGCAGAGTTTCTGTAGATCATGGGCAGCTTTGAATAATCTTTTTGGAAAGGTCCAGTAGAAAAGAGAAATCTCATCAGCACTGCAGATATCACGCTGCTGGAAGTCAGCCAGAATGCAGGGCAGGGTTTCCACCCTCCATTCAATAACTGCCAGAAGGACAGCATCTTGTTTCGCACTGTGTTCCTTACGCTGAACAGTGTTGTGTCAGCCTTTCCAATGACTGAACCAGCTGTCCGAAGAGTTGCATTCCTTCCCCTGCTCTGCTGCCAGCTGAATCAGTTTCTGTTGCAGCATTGACTAGAAGAATCAAGCACCTTGGCCAAGCTTTTGCTGAAATCAGAGTCACAGGGCTTCACTCAGGTCCGCCTTCTTGCCATCACGTTGACGCTTGCAGCCTCAGTTTGTGTTGATCTTGTGCTCCTTTAAAATGTTACTGCTATTCTTAAAAATGCATGAAACAACAGATTTTGAGACCCCAAACTTATCAGCTACTTACACTTGCTTAGCACCGTGCTCATATAGGGACTCCAGAACTTGGCATTGGCGAGAGACAGATCCACATATTTAGAAGCCATGACATGCAGCAGGGGTGCTCAGCTGTGCAGGCTTGGAGCCAGCAAATCAATTACAGGTAGAACCTCTCTTCTAATAAAATTATCAATAAGCAGCATTTCTATTGCCAATATCTGAATCCCATTAACATTAAAGTCAATGGGATGGGATCAGCTCCAGGGAAAATGTTGCCATTAACCAAAACTTGTTAATAAACCACTCCCCTTGTAAAGTGTGTTAATCAATTTAGTACTTCTATACCGCCTGAGAAAATAAAAAAGTACTAAAATTTAAAAAAAAAAGTATTTTACTCTCTACTTGGCTTTTGATTACAGACATAAGATAGATTGCACCCCAGTACAAGAAAGTTGTCTACAAAGAGTTAGAACAAAAGAATGTTTTTAGGATCCCCTGGTTTTCTTACTGCAAAAGAACAGTGATAATATGCTGACTGTGTAAACTTTTTGAACTGACCAAGTGAAGATTCACACATACAGACCCCCTTTTTTAAAAAAGTAAGGGAAGTGATTGTTATAACTGTTGCTGGTTGAGAAAATTTTGACAGTTTTTTTTTTTTTTAGTCAAAAATGCCATTTCATTGAAACAGAAACATTTTTCAGAAACATATTGATTCCAATGAAGTTTCTACTGGAAAGTATCTCTGGTCCAGCATGCTCTTTTTGGTCAATCCCAGAGACCTGATTCAAGTTTCCACACAATTCTGTTTCTTGACAACTGTCTCAGCGTTTGGGTTTTGATCTTCATCAGAGCGAAAACAAATTCCGAAACCTCTCAAACTTTTTGGGAAACAGAATTGTAATTCTTCAGCCAGTTCTTGTTGTAACCTTTCTGGGTATGACATTAAAGGGCCAGATCCCAATGGCTTTATTCACACTGAATAGTGCTTTACTACTCAAATAGCCCCCATCAACCCAATAGTCTACCTGAGGAGTGAGGTACTACATGATGTGATTAATGATATCAGAATCTGTCCCCAATGGTCTGATTTTGATAAACAGCCCCAATACTTTGCAGCAGTTGTCAGAAATAGTTTAATTTATCCATTTTACTATTTATTCATTATTCATATTTATATTTAAAAGTCCCTCCCATAGCTCTAAGAGCTCTATTGTCTAGTTTTTAAATGTCCATTTAAAATAGCCACAATTAAAGAATAAAAATCAAAAATGGAAAGACATTCAATTCAAAGAATTGATGGATTCTTGCACATGTCTTTGAATGTGGTCTTCTAGGCAATGATACATGCTGGTTAGTCAGGTGCCAATTTGACATATGTTATTTGGAAAGGTCCAAAAATAAGAAATTTGGGGTCAACTATTATCAGTGTTATAGGAATAGTACATAACCAGAAGTTACCAGTGGAGTCAAAACCGTGGCTCCAGTCCTGCAATCAGAGGTGCATGGACAGACCCTTACACCTGTGCAGAGTCCCACTGAAATTAATGGGGCCCCACATGGGTGCAGGGGTCCATCCAAATGGATTTGATTGCAGGAATGACAGCTTTGTTTGCTGCATGATGTCTCTTCAACACATGGGAATATAAAGTCTTTTAAAATAAGAACTGAATAAGAGAGGCTGTCTGGGCCTCAGTTTTCCCTCCTGTAATACAAGGATAGTGATACCGATCTCCTTTACATTTTGAGATCTACAGATCAAAAATGTAAGAGCTTGGTAGTAATCATTATTACCTAGTTAGATTGTAACACTGTTTGGATCAGGGACTGTCTCATACCCAATGCCTAGCACAACAGAGCCCTCAATTTCAGTCCGCTAGGCTCAACAGTAATACAAATAATAATAATAAGCTCATTGTAATGTTTCCTGGATTAATATTTTAATGGAAACATTTGCCTGCAGTAAGATCAGAACTGAAATGTACAGCCTCACCTACCAAAACCTCTCTCGTAATCGGAATAAGCCCATTCTGTACTTTTCAACAAATATGCTTTTCAGCATTTCTACAGAAATCTTTCACCAGTCATCCCCTCTCAGGCTGATTACACAGAGAAAAGCTGCAGAGTGTGATTGACTGCTTCTTAGTTAGCAGTGAAAAGTATAATCAGAATAAAAATAACTAAAATTCTTTTTTGTCACTGAGCATTGTATCCACACGTATAAGCCAGAAGAAAAGATCAGTCAGCCAGCATGAACATGTTGGGGCTTTCTCTTCTTTGAAATAGGTTCCCAGGACAGATTTCAGTTAGATGACACTTACAAAGGAGTACAAAAATGAAAGCCTGTTGGGCCTTTTGTTCGTCAATCACTTTGCTTTTCCCCCATGAATTTACAAACTTTCATATGTCGAATCTGTAACACTTCACATGAAGCTCTTGATACATTTAGGAAAGCGAATCCACAAGAGAGCAGGTAAATGGTTACTAGAGAAACACATCTGTCTTAGGCGGCAGCCACCCAGAAATAGCTGCCCTCATGTCAAAGTGCCAGTGAGCCATAAAACAGCAGGGGCCATCACTCCACAGGGACATGTTTTCCTATGCAAATATGGTAATAAATCTAGGGCTCTGTTTAGTAGAAATTCATATTGGGTACTGGATACAGATGCTTTCTGGGATTCTTCAACATGGTCTTCACAGACTCCGATTCTCACTCATATAAAAACCATCAAAACAAAAAGAACATTACTCTGATGTTTGGTCATTGCTCCTTTCTCATCCCTGCTTCGCCCCAGACATCTGTCTGCAGGTTCATTAATGGAACATGCCTCAAAGGTAGTAAGCAGAACTGAGCTAAATTAACACATTTTTTTTACAAAAAAAATCTTCACAGTTTTGTTTTATTCAATTTCATCCACCACAATTTTTGCTTCATTCATAGTTTTGATTAAATGCATTGAAAAGAGAAGAAAACGCAAATGCAAATTTAAACAATTTTGATTAAAAAAAAGCCCCTTTTCACTGGATAATGCCCTGAGTATTTTCATGCCGAACTTCAGGCATACAATCATAGGGTCAGAAGGGACCACAAGTCTCATATAGTATAACCGCTGCCAAGATGCGTGCAAGTTTGAAAATATGGCTTCAACACAGACATATTTGATGTTACTTGGAATGAAATGCAAAACAACTTGAAATTCAATGTGATTAAGAATTTTGTTATGAACTTGAAAATGACCCAGTGCTCAGTGGTTTAAGCATTGGCCTGCTAAACCCAGGGTTGTGAGTTCAATCCTTGAGGGGGCCATTTGGGATCTGGGGCAAAAATTTGGGATGGGTCCTGCTTTGAGCAGGGGGTTGGACTAGATGATCTCCTGAGGTCCCTTCCAACCCTGATATTCTATGAGCAGTTCGTATTCGTGGATTTCTAGATACCATCAGGAGGTGCTTTGACATTTGACAACATTTCTGGAAGAGTAGGAAATGCCCTGGTAATATCATGTGTTTCAAGAGAATGTGGGACATTATCCTAATGAAGACATTCCTGAATAAGCTGGGAGAGGAGGATGGTAGTATGTATTATGGTTTCTACATATTGGTTAAGTGTGCAAAAATCCGTTTGTACAATCCTTACTCAGCTTGATGAACAGGGGTAATCCCATTAAATCAGTAGTGCCTTGTGGTGGTGGGGCTTGAAGAGCTCCTTGGACTGCTCCCTCATGATCTAAAAGCAGGGATGGGTGGGTGCTGAACAGTCATTGGAGCTGGGAGTAGAGCAGAGGTGTACTGGGGGGGAGTGTGAAGGGAAGAGATGAGTTAAAAGGAAAGAGAGGGGGCAAAGGAGGTGCAGAACTGATGTGGGCCTGGGGTCTTGGCCAGATGTGGGTGCTGGGGATGCAAAATGAGTTGATGAGGCGTGCCTAATTAATTCTTTGGCTTGAAGATGGGCAGATGTGCAAGTAGGGGATGCAGAATTAGTTAACTGTCGTGTTGGGAGAAAGTTGGAAGTTCCACACTATCAGCAGCATTTTGTAAAAATGTGTATAACTTAATCTCATTTGGGTCCTGAAGCAGGAGTGCCTACTTCAGGGTCCCAAATCACCTTCTTGCGCTTTATGTTTGGGAGAGCTGGCAATACTAACTGTCACACAATGACCCAGGGTGTGTGCATTAAGAGTTGAAAAATCAGGGGACAGACCAAACATGGTCCAATCTTTTGGAAAACATGATTGTTTTTTGCAGGGAGGGGCTGATTCATGATTTTTGAACTCTCGGGGTTCTGAGATGGTGACATGATCCTAAATGCAGCGGCAACCATACACAAAATGACAGAGTAATCAGATAAATTACACCCTTGGAAAATCAGGCTCCTTCAAGGTGTCTCAAGTTAGGTGCCAGAAATCAAGGCATCCAGAATCACTAGTCACTTTTGAAAATCTTGTCATGATCTAAATATCCCATTTGCTGAGGTTTTTAAGGTCAGGCTTGACAAAGCCCTGGCTGGGATGATTTAACTGGGAATTGGTCCTGCTTCGAGCAGGGGGTTGGACTAGATGACCTTCTGGGGTCCCTTCCAACCCTTATATTCTATGATTCTATGATCATTATTGACATTTAGTAATTATTACCAAGCCTCTGTTAAATTCCAAAAGAAAACCAGCATACACTCAAAAAAATCATCAACAGGAATGCTATTTTTAAATTCAGCTTTAAGAAACAAAACAAATTCTTATCTAGTTGATATCCTTTTTAGTGAACCCAAACGGCAGGCACCTGCTCACTCGAACAGAACTGCAAAGTCACAGTCATTTGGAAGGAGGCTCATTTTGGAGGCCGTCTTTTTCTTTCCCTGCCCTGGAGTAACCTGAGGGTTTGGCTCTGTGTATGTTTCAATAAGACATTACACAATGTACCCTTTACAATTCCTGGGAGCTCTATCATTGTGGCACTTCACAGCCCTGTTTTTAATATTATTGCAGGAGCATCTCCTAAGCTATTATTTCATAACCTCTTACATGCTTGCGCTCTTCCCATGTATACTTCCTTGGTGACACGGCCCTCCGTCTGTTTCCTGTATGTACCCCTTCTGGTGTTTAGATAGCTAAAAAGCTCCTTGTGCAGCCACATTGGTCTCCTGTGGATCTCTGCATCGGAATAGCTTGATGTTGGGTCTCTAGTATTACATCCCTTAGGAACTGCCAGCCCCCTTCAACTCCTTTTCTTCCTAATTCGTCTCTCCATGGGCCCTTGTCTACTATTTCTCTGCAGCTGGTTAAAATCTGCCTTTTTGAAGTCCAGTGTTCTGTTTTTTCTGTTCTCACATCCTCTTTTCCTTAGGATCTTGAATTCCAGCAGATCACGATCACTTCTTCCCAAATTCCCGATCACTTCTTCCCAAATTCCCCTTCATGTTCACAACTAATTCATCCCTGTTGGTCCAAACCAGATCCAAAATCGATGACCCCCTGGTTGTTTCCTCAACTTTCAGAATCAGAAAACTGTCCCCTACACATGGTAAGAACTTGCAGGACATATTATCATTTGCTGTATTAGTCTTCCAACAGATATCAAGGAAAGTAAAATCCCCCATTAATACTAGCTCATGTGTGTTAGTTACCTGCTTGAAGAATGCTTCATCCATTTCTTCTTCTTGATGTGGTGGTCTATAATAAACCCACACCATAACATCATTACCATTCTTTTCCCTTTTTATCCTCACCCAGATACTCTCAGTAGGTCTGCTGCTCACTTCCTCTTGGGACTCAGAGCAAGTGTATATATTCTTGCTATACAACTCCATATACAATGCTATACATCTTTATGAGTTGCCAGGGGGCGCTCAACCCCTGCTTCACCTCCCACCCCACTTCTTCCCACACCTGCTCTGCCCCCGCCTCCTCCCACCCCTGCCCCGCCCCATTCCACCCATTCCCCCGAGCATGCCCCACCCTTGCTCCTCCCCCTAGCGCCTCCTGAACACCTTTGAACAGATGACTGCAGTGGGCATGAGACACTGGGGAAAGATGGAGGAGCTGATGGGGGGGGGCTACTGGTGGGGGCTGAGCACCCACTAGTTTTTTTCCTTGGGTGCTCCAGCCCCGGAGCACCCATGTAGTCGGCACTTATGTACAATGCAACACTGACTCCTTTTCCCCCATACCTGTTCTCCTGGAACAACCATAACCCTTAATACCAGTACTCCAATCACAAGATTTGTCCCACCCAGTCTCTGTAATGCCAATAAGTCCAAATTTTCTTCATATACCATGACTTCCAGTTCAACCTTCTTGTTCCCCATACTCCTTGCATTGCTATTCAGGCATCAAAGATATTTTGCAGACTGCCCTGTTGTTTTTATTCTTGCTTCTTTAATGCAGTTGTGGTTTCTAGTCCCTTGTCCATAATTTAGCCCCTTCCCTTGTCTTCATTACTTGAGCTTAGATGTGCATTGGCTGGGTTTTTGTCACCATCCCCCATAAGACCTAATTTAAAGCTCTCCTTATCAGGCTAGACAGACAATGTCCAAAGATTCTCTCACTAGATGGAGTCCATTCCAGAAAAGTAATCTTTCCTGGAACATCACTCATTGTCAAAGAAGCCAAAGCCTTCTTGCCCACCCCACCTGCATAGCCACACATTTACCTCCACAATTCAACAGTCCCTGTCTGGGCCTTTTCGTTCTACAGGGATGACGGAGGAGAACACCACTTGTGTCCCAAACTCTTTATCCTTCTTCCAGAGCCATGTAGTCTGAGGTGAGCTGCTCAAAGTCATTACTGGTAGTATCATTGGTGCCCACATGGATCTGTAGAAAAGGATAGTGGTCTGAAGGCTTGATGAGTCTCAGCAGATTCTCCGTCACATCCTGAATTCTGGCTCCAAGCAAGTAGCCTCAGGATTTCTTGTCCAGATGGCAGATGGAGGTCTCTGTCCTCCTTAGAAAGGAGTCCCTGACCACCACTACCCTTCTCCTCCTCTTGGGAATGGTGGTTGTGGAGCCCCCAGCCCTAGGACAATACATCCTGTGCCTTCCAGTTGATGGGGTCTCCTTCTGATCCCTTCCCTCAGATGCCTCCCCCAGGCATTCTCAGAAGTATTTACCCGTGCTGAGGGCCTGAAAGCAATTGCTTACCTCTATCCATGTTGGGTAGTTCTCCTCCTTCTTCTGGAGGTCACATGATACCAACTTTCTTCCCCATTCTTCCGTTCCCCCCTGCACTGCTCTCTCCAATTTCTTGGCATGCTGTGCCTCCAGTACCAAATCCTGACTTATATCCAGGAAGTCTTCATATTCTCTGATGCAACGCAGAGTCAATACTTGGGCCTCCAGTCCTTTAACCTTTTCTTCCAGTATGGAGATCAGCGTGCACTTTGTACAGACGAAGTCACTTCTATCCTCCATGAGGAAGACAAACATGGCGCAGGTTACAACAGCTATCTATCACTATCCATATTTTCTTCCTTTTAATGTATCAAGAGCCTCTTCATACATAGCTGGAATCAGTCTGGCTCACCTGAGTGTTAGTATTATTAAAATAGGTATTAGAGTTATGAGAATGTGCTTCGTGTTTAGACATTAGTCTTGCCATGAGTGAAGGGGACTGGACTAGATAACCTCTTGAGGTCCCTTCCAGTCTGATGATTCTACGACTATTGAATGCTTGTGAATTGCTGCATGTATTAATCTCACTTATAGCATCTGTATCCCATATTATAAGATAATATTTGAGTGGCTGTATTGTGAGCCTCCTTGACTGTAAATCAGCAGACAGGAGAGAGACATTAATTAGTGTAAAGGGCTGATCTTCAACAGAAGGCGTTTATGTCCTTCTCAAAATGAAAGGTCCATGGATACCAGGTGGACTATTGTTGGATGTTGCAACTGGAATTTTCCTATGTACCATCAACAGGAGGACAAAAGACTTCTGTTGTTCTGCTTTCCTCCCTGTGAAGATGAGTCATGCAAGTGGACTTTTCCCCTCAGCTGAGTTTTCAGCTCAGAGCACATGGCAAGAGGGGGATAAAAACCCCAAACATAAGAAATTTGGTATCTCTGTGCTGCTTGGACTCTAGTGGGCAAAGTGTTTCTACGTATAAGCAAGAGATTCCCAGCTGCTTCGCCAGGGTTAGCATTAAAGGACACATAGAGCCTGCTGATTACAGAAGCATCTATTACCTTTTGAAACTTAAGATTGTAACTCATTGATGTATATATGATTACCTGCTTTAACCTTGTAAATAACTCTCATTATCTTTTCCTATTTAATAAACCTTTACATGGTTTATTATGCACTAAGCCTTTGCTAGCTGATTTGAGATTTTCGCAACCACTTCACCTAAAACACACTGGTTAAGATAAAACATAAAACAACTTTATTAACTACAGAGAGATAGATTTTAAGTGATTATAAATGATAACAAACAGATCAAATCAGCTTACCTAGGAAATTAAACAAAATTGCCTACTAAGCCTGATATACTAGATCGGTAAGATCTGAATGAGCAACCTCTCACCCTGACTGATTATACAGGCAGGCTTGCAGCTTCCTGAGGCACAGGCTACATTTGCTGTGCAGCCTGGGTTTCCCTCCTCCATTCCAAGTCCTTTGACATTCAGAGGTTCTTCCAGGTGGGGGAGTGAAGACAAATCAGGATGTCACTCCCCATCTGATAGTCTCTCCATATGGTGGGAACCCTTTGTTTCCAGCGAAGTCCCCAGCCCAGTTTGTGGGAAAATACAGGTACCAAAATGGAGTTCAGTGTCATGTGATCTGGCCACATGCCCTTGCAGCCTTGCTGAGTCATAGCCGCCATTACCCAAAGGCTGTCTGAAGCATTCCTAGGAAGACTCACCAGGTGGGAGATAAGCTTCTTCTAAGGCCTGTTGTTTCCCTTAGTGGCCCATTACCTTGAACAGGCCCTTCACAATCAGCTGTCTAGACTGGGAGCATCTTGCCAACTGGGCATTACCCAGGTGTAATTACATGTGAAATACAGATACATAGTCAATATTCATAACTCCAGATATAAAAATGATACATTCATACGGATAGGATAATTGTATTCAGCAAATCATAACTTTTCCCATGACACCTCACATGACTTATCTTGTATAAAATGCATCATAATTATGTCATAATCATATCATGGTCATGCCATTATGATGAATATGGGGTGCAGTGTCATAGTAGCCTAGCACGTATATTATAGGGAGGCACACTACTGATCGGGACCCCCACCCACACAGAAAAGTTCTATAAAATTGGATTCAGATTAAACCAACAGGGTCCTACATAAATGAAAAGTTTTTCTTTGTTTTAATAGAAATTACTCTTAAGACCTATAGAATTTGAGAGAATGATCTCTTTTCTATAGAGATTTTTTAAAAACATCCTGTAGAATTCTGCACAGAAGGAATATTATTTTCTATTAAATTTTATACAATGGTTTAAAAAACTGTAAAAAAAGGTTAGCATTGTCTATTATATTTGATGGGTATTTTCCATTATAAGTAAAGGTGGTGTGTTTCCAAAATTCTGTAGCTTGCATATGGAGGTGTTGGGGCTGGAAGTGTGCCCATATGAAACACATGCAAAAATATCCCCATGGGGGCTGGTTCACAGTGAATAGCTGCCTCCTACTGCTGCCAGCTGGTGAACTTGAGACCTAGTGATAGCAGCCTGTGCTTTGGGGAAGAAAGTCCTTGCGTCATACCTAATGTTTTTCAGAGTTTTTACACAGGCACAGATTTTCTTGATCACAAGTAGAGACTGAGTTAAAAAATTCAGGTCCTTTCTTTTGTCTGAAAAAACATTCTTCAATAGTGTTCTTCCACCCCCGCCCCCAGCCCCGTTCACTTAACCTTTTGTTTTTATTAAAAACAAAAACTGAACCAAACAACCCACAACATTAGCACAAATGGGATCAGACAGACATTGCCCGCCTTATTGTCCAAGAGCTGGGGATAATACATCTAGGCCTCAGTGACCTCCCGGTCACTAAATATATATTTATGTGTTGTACAGCTGTTGCTAAACAAGCATAATCCATTGCTCCACTTATGTCATCATTTCTTGGTTGCCGTGGAGATGAGTCACAACATTTCCCCCTCTCGGGATTGTTTTCCATTAAGGGAGCACTTAAAGGGTTTTCCCTGGTTTTGTTACACTTTTGTGAGGTAAAACTGATGATTAAATTAAGATGTTCTGCTTTTCAGGCAGGAATATAATTCCTTCGGTGGTATTAAAACCTTTTTAAAAATGGACTTCTGTGGCTATCTGAAGGCTTCGAAACACACTTGTACTTGTAAACAACTTAGAGTTGAATCCTAAGCAGTGGCACCCTCTGGGAGCAAAGCTCTCCACCCTGTCTTTCTGCAGTAAGAACCTGACACAATGACTTCAATGGGCTTTGGACCAGACCCTAAGTGCTCAAACACAATTCCCTCCCTCCCTCACTATTGCAGCTTCAAGGAGTCTAGATTTACTTCCAAGTCTGCAGCCTTCTTGGATAGAGGGGGAGAGTGCAAGAGCCAGCTGAAGAGCCAATGGCAACTTTTCTCCTGAAAGAGCAAATTTTCAAATCTTAGCACTTAAATTGCATGTACAAAATATACACCAGCAAGATAGGTTATTTATTAGAGATGAGCTCAAAGCAAAACCCCCAGGATCCACATTGCAAAATCTAAAACAGTTGAGATTCAGACCTCAGCTTGGTTCTTGTATGCATGGTGTTTTTGCTAGCAAATAATCCTTTTCCACATACAACTCCCCCATTTCCTTTGCATGGGCAAAGGCATGTTTTGTACCTGGGTTTCATGTCTTGCTTCTTTTAGGTTAGTCACAGAGTTGTGCGGAGAATGTAAATTCCGCTTCACAGAGGATTTTGAAATTCTGAAATTTATTTTCATTCCTATTTGGAAAAAAACTCGAACACTTTGAAATTCTCCAAGACCTTTTCAAAAAAACAAAACAAAACTTCAGATCAATCAAAAAAAGTTTGATTTTGATTTTGACTCTTTAAACATTTTTATATTTTAACATATAATCTACTGCACACTTTTAAAAAATGGAAACAATGTTGTTTCAAAAGGAAAAATCAAAACATTTCATTCTGAAAAGGTTGAAATAGGACAAGAAGTTATGACGTCACTGGAACTTTTTTTCAAATAAAATTCTGGCAAAATGGACACAATTTTGCAAAGCATTTCAATTTCTACAGAAATGCATTTTCCTTCAAAAAACTGTTCCATCAAAGTTGTTTCAACCAGCTCTAATCAGTCTGAAAGCTCTCAACAGTTGGATACAAAATGCAAAACCCAGGGACAGGTCATAAACTTTTCAAAAAGTGTCAACACATTGCATGGGATATTAATTTAAAAAGAAATCATCTGATATTACCATGGGATTGTTGCAGAGGACCCACCCTGCAGCTGGCAGACAAGGAGGTAACTCCCTGCTCAAATCTCCAGGGTACCATCCCCAGATAGGTGGAAAGGCCTGGGATAATGAGGCAAAGTTTCTATCTGTGCTCTATCAGAAAGCAGACTGCTGAAAGCCTGTAGGACAGCTGTACCCTGTGCAGGATTGTTCTGTTTTTAAAATACCGTTTTTGTTTGTTTTTTAATTGTTTAAATTTCACTGGGATATATATTCATACCATCTTTTGCATGGGAGTGAGTTCTTTTTCAGAAGGGCATTTTGCCGAACGTTTGCCTTAGAAATGGCTTATGTTGATTTACACATGCAACCAACAAGGATCCTTTTTCACCCTTGATGCAGTTCCCCAATGATAGGACTCTCAGCTCCACGAGTATAATACCCTGCAGGCTGCTGTAGAAACAAGGGGAACAAAGACGTGGTTGCAAGGCCCAAGATTTGGGCTTCTCCCATAACCAAAAGATTTTGTCACCCCTTTTGAATTTCTGGTGTAAAAACTATTAGAGAAACTGGCGGGTGTCACTTCATGACACCCAATGACCTGTTGAACTGCATTTTAGAATTCATTTCCCACATGAAACCCAGTATTCAGCCCAAGATGTTTGGATCTGGGGTTTTGCTTCAGGAGCAAGTAGAATGCGGTTTGGAATACAGCTGTTTGAAAATTTTCCAACAGAACATATTGCTATTGGAAAATGTGTCTGTGTCGAAACTTAGGCTTTCCCCAGGAACATATCAATTTTGATAAAATTTTATTTTCAAAAATGAATCTGGATGAAGCATTTCAATGATGCTGAAATGTTCAGTTTGGGCATTGCAGAGACAAAGTGGGTTTTTTTTTTAACCTCACCCACCTTGTCTCTCTAATATCCTGGGACTAACATGGCTACAGCTACACTGCATACATTATCAGAATGGAACATTTTAAACATTCATTTCAAAACAACTTTTTGATTAAATATGTTTTTACTTTTTAAAAACAGAAAATGTTTGTCTGTTCCTGGCGGCTTGTAGTCCATCTCTTTGTGTGGAATGTTGGTGTAGAGGGATTCTACATCCATAGTGGCCAGGATGGTGTTTTCAGGAAGATCACCGATGGATTGTAGTTTCCTCAGGAAGTCAGTGGTGTCTCGAAGATAGCTGGGAGTGCTGGTAGCGTAGGGCCTGAGGAGGGAGTCTACATAGCCAGACAATCTTGCAGTCAGGGTGCCAATGCCTGAGATGATGGGGCATCCAGGATTACCAGGTTTATAGACCTTGGTTAGCAGATAGAATACCCCAGGTCGGAGTTCCGGTGGTGTGTGTGTGCGGATTTGTTCTTGTGCTTTTTCAGGGAGTTTCTTGAGCAAATGGTGTAGTTTCTTTTGGTAATCCTCAGTGGGATCACAGGGTAATGGCTCTACACCAACATTCCACACAAAGAGGGACTACAAGCCACCAGGAACAGTATCCCCGATAACGTCATAACAAACCTAGTGGCTGAACTTTGTGAATTTGTCCTCACCCATAACTATTTCACATTTGGGGACAATGTATACCTTCAAATCAGCAGCACTGCTATGGGTACCCACATGACCCCACAGTATGCCAACATTTTTATGGCTGACTTAGAACAATGCTTCCTCAGCTCTCGTCCCCTAATGCCCCTACTCTACTTGCGCTACATTGATAACATCTTCATCATCTGGACCCATGGAAAAGAAGCCCTTGAGGAATTCCACCATGATTTCAACAATTTCCATCCCACCCTCAACCTCAGCCTGGACCAGTCCACACAAGAGATCCACTTCCTGGACACTACAGTGCTAATAAGCGATGGTCACATAAACACCACCCTATACCGGAAACCTACTGACTGCCATACTTACCTACATGCCTCCAGCTTTCATCCAGACCACACCACACAATCCATTGTCTACAGCCAAGCTCTACGATACAACCGCATTTGCTCCAACCCCTCAGACAGAGACAAACACCTACAAGATCTCTATCAAGCATTCTTACAACTACAATACCCACCTGCTGAAGTGAAGAAACAGATTGACAGAGCCAGAAGAGTACCCAGAAGTCACCTACTACAGGACAGGCCCAACAAAGAAAATAACAGAACGCCACTAGCCATCACCTTCAGCCCCCAACTAAAACCTCTCCAACGCATCATCAAGGATCTACAACCTATCCTGAAGGATGACCCATCATTCTCACAGATCTTGGGAGACAGGCCAGTCATTGCTTACAGACATCCCCCCAACCTGAAGCAAATACTCACCAGCAACCACACACCACACACCAGAACCACTAACCCAGGAACCTATTCTTGCAACAAAGCCCGTTGCCAACTGTGTCCACATATCTATTCAGGGGACACCATCATAGGGCCTAATCACATCAGCCACACTATCAGAGGCTTGTTCATCTGCACATCTACCAATGTGATATATGCCATCATGTGCCAGCAATGCCCCTCTGCCATGTACATTGGCCAAACTGGACAGTCTCTACGTAAAAGAATAAATGGACAAAAATCAGACATCAAGAATTATAACACTTCAATCTCTTTGGTCACTCGATTACAGACCTAAAAGTTGCAATTCTTCAATAAAAAAAACTTCAAAACCAGAGTCCAGCAGAGACTGCTGAATTGGAATTAATTTGCAAACTGGATACAATTAATTTAGGCTTGAATAAAGACTGGTAGTGGATGGGTCATTACACAAAGTAAAACTATTTCCCCATTTTTATCCCCCCCCCCACTCCCCACTGTTCCTCAGACGTTCTTGTCAACTGCTGGAAATGGCGCACCTTGATTATCACTACAAAAGGTTCTCCCTCCCCCCCGCTCTCCTGCTGGTAATAGCTCACCTTAAGTGATCCCTCTCCTTACAGTGTGTATGGCAACACCTATTGTTTCATGTTCTCTATGTATATAAATCTCCCCACTGTATTTTCCACTGAATGCATCCGATGAAGTGAGCTGTAGCTCACGAAAGCTTATACATTTCCAAGAAACTTTCCTAAAGCATCAAGTATACCAGGCATACACTAAAACAGTTAATCAAGACAAGACTGCCTTCTGTTGCATCTTCGGCTTATTCTTCAAAAGGAAGGAAAAATGGTAGTTTTTGATCCAAAAGAAGGTCTTTTGATGATCACTTGGCCTGAATTCAGCAATTTTAGTGTGACTTTGAAAGTTTTGTACAATACAAAACCAGCCAAATATTTAGGAGGAGTAGAGCACATACTGTGTGGCCATTACATTTTCTTTTTCAATTCCACTTTTTTTCTTCATGTTTAGGAGCTTTGTTACAGACTATCAGCCTACAGTAGTGGGCTGGGAATATGAGACTTCAGTGATATATGGAACATCGAAAGAAATGTGTAACAAATTGTAATGACAAGGTAGATCTGGAACGCAGCAGCGTAGTGAAGAGGGAGACTGTTTGCAGCACAAAATTCAGGCAGAGATAATGCAGAAAACACAAAGACCTAAGTTATAATGAATATGTTTAAGCCCACAATATCCAAGAATCCCTGCAAAAATACTCCAAAACCACACCTGCTCATTATTCAGCTTTACAAACACAGAAAACTGGGTACAATGTTAGAACTAGGTGAAATTTTTTGGCTGAAACTGTTTTTTGGTGGCAAATGCAAATTCAGCAACATCAAAACTGTCTGCGAATTCATGTCAGTACTGTCAAATTGTTTTGGTTACAAAGAACCACCAAAATTCATAAAAGTTGAAATGTTTCCATTTTTTAATTTGATTTGAAATGACTTTTTGTTTAGAAATTTCTTTCAATTTTATTTTTAAAAACAAAACCTTTTTTAAAAAGCTCACGTTTGAAATGAAACGCTTAGCTTTGGGTTGGGAATATGTTTCAGGTGACCTGAAACAATTTTTTTCTGACTTTTTGATTAACTTAAAATTTCAAAAAGAAATTGGTTTTGGGTTGATCTGAAACAACTTTTTCCCCATTTTTTTTTTTTTGGAATTGCCGGCAAACAGAAAAATCTGTTATTCATATAGCTCTATTCAACAGGATGTGGGATTTAAGTAACTTGGTTCATGAAAATAAGTTACCCATCCTCCAAAGCAAGCCAATGCTTTTCTAGGGCCTACAATGGATCAGTTTATCTTCCCCTCCATGACCTCACCGCAACCACACTGCAGTGCCCATTCTTTGAGTGTCGCCAAGCAGTCCATACCATTTCCTGTTGGTTGGGAGTGGGTGTTAACTTGATGACTGTTGATTTGCTTTGGGAAAGGTGGTATGTTTTTGCAAGTGAGAGGATACGTGTGAGAAGGTGATGTGTATGGTTGCACAGATTTAGGCCCTGATCCTGTGTTTCCAGATTGATATTCCTGCGTGAAGCACAAGAATCTACCCATGCACAAGAAGATGCAGAATTGGGGCCTTACTCTGTATTGCCGGTTTTTGTCGTATTGAGCTGAACTTCATTTCTCCTTAGGCACCTTAATTGCTTTAAACAAATTTTTCTGTATGTTTGACTCACAATTCCCCTCTCGTTAAATGGCATCATAATGCTAAATGCCTTGAATGTTGACCTATTATAGAATGGGAAAGAAGAGACTACTTCAGACATAATTATTGCTGAGTCATTTTCCCCTTTTCTCTTGTAGTTGTAAGAGGTGAAAGCTAGATGCCGTTTTCTAGTGGGTTGGCTGCAGGGGTGGCAGAATAGGGGGAACCAGGGGACTATGATCCCATCACTTTTAAAAGTGGGAGAACTATGCCTTCCCACTTTTTACTGGCCAAAGGGCAAGTGACAGAGGACGAGAGGGTGGAGAGGAGTGAGCAGGGGCGGGGTCTTGAGGGAAAGAGGCAACACAGGAGCAGGGCCTCGGGGGAAGAGAAGACACAGGAGTGGGGCTTTAGGGGACGCCTGAGGGTGGGGCCTCGGGAAAAGGGGCGGCATGGAGAGCAGGGCCATGGTTTGGGTGTTGGTGGTCCCCCCACTTTTAGGGGTCTTCCGCCACTCCTGGTTTGCTGACTAGAGTTCATAACTGGAGTGATCATTAGAAAGGTATACACATAAAACTGGGTTCAGAAAAAATTCACAGAAGATATGTCCTCCAATGACTATTAGCCAAGATGATCAAGGACGCAACCCCATGCTTCCTATATCTCTGACTGCCAGAAGCTGGGACTGGATGACAAGGGATGGATCACTCAATAAATTGCCCTGTTCTGTTCATTCCCTCTGAACCATATGGCATTGGCCGCTGTCAGAAGACAGGATACTGGGCTAGATGGAGCATTGGTCTGACCCAACATGGACATTCTTATGTTCTTATGTGAAGTACAGGAGAAAAGGGTTCAGCAAAGAATAATATGAGGAACTGACAGTTTGCTTTTCATTAGATTTCATCTGATCAAAACTATCTGAGGTTGACTACAAGTGGCTTTGCAAAAAAATTCTCAGTGCCTTTACACGACCATGAACTAGAGGCACAGCTTGTAATATTATTGAGTGGCAAATATAGTCACAAAAAGAAAAGGAGGACTTGTGGCACCTTAGAGACTAAGGGTATGTCTACACTATGAAATTAGGTCGAATTTATAGAAGTCGTTTTTTTAGAAATCGGTTTTATATATTCGAGTGTGTGTGTCCCCACAGAAAATGCTCTAAGTGCATTAAGTGCATTAACTCGGTGGAGTGCTTCCACAGTACCGAGGCTAGAGTCGACTTCCGGAGTGTTGCATTGTGGGTAGCTATCCCACAGTTCCCGCAGTCTCCGCTGCCCATTGGAATTCTGGGTTGAGATCCCAATGACTGATGGGGCTAAAACATTGTCGCAGGTGGTTCTGGGTACATATCATCAGGCCCCTGTTCCCTCCCTCCCTCCGTGAAAGCAAGGGCAGACAATCGTTTCGTGTCTTTTTTCCTGAGTTACCTGTGCAGATGCCATACCATGGCAAGTATGGAGCCCGCTCAGCTCACTGTCACCATATGTCTCCTGGGTGCTGGCAGACGTGGTACTGCATTGCTACACAGCAGCAGCAACCCATTGCCTTGTGGCAGCAGATGGTGCAATAGGACTGGTAGCCATCATCGTCATGTCCAAGGTGCTCCTGGTCGCCTCTGTGAGGTCGATCAGGAGTGCCTGGGCAGACATGGGCGCAGGGACTAAATTTGGAGTGACCTGATCAGGTCATTCTCTTTAGTCCTGCAGACAGTCCTATTGAACCATCTTATGGTGAGCAGGCAGGTGATACGGATTGCTAGCAGTCCTATTGCATCATCTTCTGCCGGGCAGGCAAGAGATGAGGATGGCTAGCAGTCCTATTGTACCATCTTCTGCTGAGCAGCTATGAGATGTGGATGGCATGCAGTCCTTCTGCACCGTCTGCTGCCAGCCAAACATGTAAAAGATAGATGGAGTGTATCAAAACAAGAAATAGACCAGATTTGTTTTGTACTCATTTGCAACACCCCCCCCCCCCCATCTAGGGGACTCATTCCTCTAGGTCACACTGCAGTTACTCACAGAGAAGGTGCAGCGAGGTAAATCTAGCCATGTATCAATCAGAGGCCAGACTAACCTCCTTGTTCCAATAAGAACAATAACTTAGGTGCACCATTTCTTATTGGAACCCTCCGTGAAGTCCTGCCTGAAATACTCCTTGATGTAAAGCCACCCCCTTTGTTGATTTTAACTCCCTGTAAGCCAACCCTGTAAGTCGTGTCATCAGTCGCCCCTCCCTGCGTCAGAGCAACGGCAAACAATCGTGCATCTGAGTTGAGAGTGCTGTCCAGAGCAGTCACAATGGAGCACTCTGGGATAGCTCCCGGAGGCCAATACCGTTGAATTGTGTCCACAATACCCCAAATTCGACCCGGCAAGGCCGATTTAAGCGCTAATCCATTTGTCAGAGTGGACTAAGGAAATCGATTTTAAGAGCCCTTTAAGTCGAAATAAAGGGCTTCATCGTGTGGATGGGTGCAGGTTTACATCGATTTAACGCTGCTAAATTCAACCTAAAGTCCTAGTGTAGACCAGGGCTAACAAATTTATTTGAGCACAAGCTTTCATGAGCTACAGCTCACTTCATCGGATGCATTTAGTGGAAAATACAGTGGGGAGATTTATATACACAGAGAACATGAAACAATGGGTGTTACCATACACACTGTAAGGAGAGTGATCAGGTAAGGTGAGCTATTACCAGCAGGTAATATATTCAATAATATATTCAATAATTCAAATATATTCAATAATTTTCTCCTTGGGAATATAAAACATATTGTGAATAACTTCTATCATTTCCTGTCCCACTATATCACATAGCAGCAATTAAAATGATAAGAATTCGAAACACAAGCAGTGTCTGTTTGTCTGTCCAGGTATTTATATGTCCCATCTCACCATAGTATCTGAGTATCTCCCATTACTTACAAAATGACAATGTTCTCTCGCTCTTCTTCCCTTGCTACTAAGCAGCAATCTTAGTGGGGGCATTTCTTAATGAAAAAAATCTGAGGATGAGGACATTATTGTGGAGAGTCCTGGGTGCAGAAGGGGTTAATATTTGGCTGGATCCTGTGAATGTCCCAACCCCTTCAGTCACAAGATCTGGGGCTATGACTGTACACTTTATGAATTATGACTCATGAATTATGTAAAGTTTTATTATGAAAAAATGCTGCATGATTAGTGTCTGCCTACAGGATCCACCAAAGCTGACTGGCCTGTGGCATGTACACACCAAACAGACACAAAGGGAAATACTGAAGGTTGACTGTGGTACTTAAAGCTCACAAAGGTTATGTAAAAAAGCAGCTGCATCCTTAGAAAAACCAGTTTAGTTAATTCCTTTGGTGGGATGGGGAAAATAGGGGCAGTGGAACTTTATCAGGAGAACAAAAGAAATCAGGTGACCAGGAGGGGTTTAAAATAAAGAAACAGTGCACAGGAACAGAGAACAGCCACGAAGAGGAAGCATGAGACAAGAGAGACCAAGGTCACAGAAGCTGAGTGAGGGACTCCAGGAGGGAGAGGCATGTGGCAGCTTCATGGGGCAGGGGGACACTGCCTGCTTTCCTGATCCCCAAGTCCTTTTCCAGATGGCCCCAAGGACTTTGGACAACCCAAGGGGCTCAGATCCCAATCCAAAGAATGCCCTGGAGTGGTGAAGAAACTAAGCTAGGGACTTGCATTTGGTGTTTATTGATTTGCACTCTCCTGTGTTTTACAGGAATAAGTATAACAGAGCATAAAGCAAAATATACATGTATTCACTGTTTTACAAATACAGTGTGCCCCTGTGAGAGTTATCCTGTAACCAGAAACTTCACACCTTTGGGGTAGAGTTCTGGGAGAGGGGTGTACTTAAGTACCGGGCAGTCTGAAGGGTTAGCACTGTGCCCAGTGGGGCTAGGTGGCTGGACAGTGGGTTCCAACACTCAGTAAGGGGTGTCAGATAGCAGTTCTGTGCCCTCAGAGTGTGTCTAGGGACCCTTATATTGGGTCAGTGGCTGGAGTCAGTTCAGACCGCAGGGGCTTGAAACACCTGGGGGTCCAGAGCAGAAGAGGGTTGCGTTTCCCTCCTGGCTGTCCTAGTGGATGGCCAATAGGGAGCACCTGCTAGGATCAGTGACATGAGCCTACCCCTGCTGGTCAGCCATAATATTGCTTCAGCGGAAGGTCATGGACATGGAAGGAGAAAGTCTGACATTGAGTCAGGACCAATTCTTTGTAGGGCTTTCTGCTGTTTGCAACAAATGGTATATTAGGCCAAATTTCTTTCATGCAATTGGACAAAACATCGAGTCTCAAGGGAGAGATTTCTAAAGGTATAAATAAATGGTTGGTGGGTGTCTATCTCTCACTGAAAGTCAGAAAAAATTAGGCACCTACCTTCCATTTGAAAGTATCCCCGCTAACAAACAAGATGCACGCAGTAGCTACTTCTTCAGGTTTAAAGAGCTACATTGGCAGACAGGCTAGAGAGTTATGGTCTCGTTTCATATTAGGGACAAAGTGGGTGCAGTAATGATTATACAGTATACATGAGAAGGTCAATAACAGTGCCTAAAGGCAACAAACAAAGGAGTATTGAGACTGGGTTTGTTTTCATAAGATTATACTCAATTCAGAGTTTCTATGACCACATATATTCTTATGTTTATTTATGTAACAAACTTCCCTTGTAAGATAAAAACCGGAGAGCCATTCCAGATGTGTGAAAAAGGCAGTTGCTTGGACAGGGCTTTATATATTGTGTTGCTACAAGCGATTTTAATTCACTAATCATAATTTAGAATATTTGGATTTTCCTTTCTAAACCACAGAATCTTTATGTAAGAAAAAACATTGAGCGTATAAAGTTATAGTGATATAATTTAAACTTTTTTACTAAGAACATTATTGAGATGGTTCTTGGAAAGCCCTATTTCTCTAAATGGCCAGGGTCAGTGTGTCTGTTTATCTAGCTATACAGGTACATATTATCTAATCTAATCTATCTATCCATCCACATACAGACCCACATATTGTCTGTCTGTCTATATATAATATCAATGGGTAGTGTATGCATACACACACACAACCAAATTCTGCTCTGAGTTACATCAGTGTAAGTCTGGAGTAACTGTCTGATTCAATAGAAGTTCCCCTCACACTGCTGTGAGAGCAGAATTTTCTACATAGGATGTAAAATATAAAAATGTATGTTAATATTCCATTGAGCAGACAAATTGAAATGCTTAAAAATCAGGTGATAAAGTTGAGTCATAGTACAGTTAATTAGACCACACTACACAGCATGTATGTTCTATGGTCTATACATGTAATTACAAACACAAATATGTTAATGTTCCTATTTGAAAAGCAACACAGGAATACAAAATGCAATACATATATGTAACATCAGTGTCTTAACATTGTTATGACAACCTTGTTTTTTCATTTGATGGCTTTTAGGCATTTACATTTATAAAGCTATTTTTATACAATTTAAGAGTTTGCATTTTAATTCTGCTGTTTTATTTTTTAAAGAAAAAAATTAAAAAGAAGGAAAGTTTAGGGCTATTGGGCTTTCAGCTCACCACTTGGTTTTGCATTGATGAGAAGGTCCACAGGAGAAAAGTTTCAAATCTGGAACCTAAGCAAAATTCAGATTTAAATCCTATTCCTGTCCCATATTTCATGAGTTGGTCACCATTAGTTAAAATGAGGACCTGATCCTGCAATTTACTAGGCACTTCCTGTCGAGTTACTGAGCTGAGCCATAAGAGATAAGTCAAGAAATAGAAGGAACAATTGCTGATTGACTTCAATGGAGCCGGGATTTCATCCCAGGTCCTCCAGAGTTCAACTCTGGTGTCCCAACCAAAGACTCACACTTCCTCTCAGACCTTTCTCCTAAGATAGACGGTAAGAGATGGAACTGTACCAGAATCCCAGATCTGAACCTTCTTGAACTTTAGGACAACTTGCATCCATATCTAGATCTAAACTTCATAACTAGGACCCATCTCTAACATTTACCAAAAAGGCCTTTTGATCTTTTCATGAGAACTATGTGAGTCACTTTGGTGAACTAATAGCAATCTTCGCCACAAAGTCGATCAATGTCTACAGACCCTGACCCTGAGCTCACGCTGCAATTTTATATAGGACTCAATGTGTGCCTTAAGATAAGAATGGGCTTTTGATCCTTCTCCTTGTGTTTCTTTTCTTCCCCCTTTGATGTGATGTCACTCCTGTTGAATTTACATGGTTAAACCAGAGCAGTATTAAGCACAGCATATTCATGTGCCAGGAAATTGTGGATTTAGTGAAAGCTCACAACAAATCAAAGCATCACATGTGGATCTACATTTTATGTCTTTATTAACAAGTTTAATAAAATTTTAAATTTAATTACTTGTATAATCAAACAAAGGCCTGTAAGTCCCCGAGTGCCTTGCACAATTTCAAGTAAAACAGATATTGTAGAAGGGACTAGGGAGTTTTCCATAAGCCTTTAATTATAGTCACATCTCAAAATTCATTTCAACTGGAAATGTAACTTGAAGTTATCAAAACAGCTTGCACTAAGAACAGTACCTGCCTTTACTGATTCAGAGTGCTCGTGGGAAAAGGAAAGTGGAGGAAGCAGGATCGCGTTCCCTTTCCTGTTGAACCCTAAGTGTTGTCACAGAACACACTCTATTGTAGAATTGTTGTTAGCTGCCATGCAGTGTACCCTAAAAACAGTGGTACAGCATAGAGCTGTTACTAGCTAGGCACAGAATGTCATTACTGTGTGCCTCTGGCTTAACTTTTTTTTCCCTACAATTATTCTATCCAGTGGAAGCAATACCCATAAGTAATGCAGCCCATATGGTGTTCTCTTTGAAGAGTATGCTGTTTGCATATCCTGTCAGCACTCTAAGGGGTTTCCTGTGTTAGAGTTTTTTAACTCGAATTAATTGATAGCTAATTGAGATTGACCAGCTAACACATGTTGAATTACAATTTGCCATGTCTACATGAAGATTATGACATGTTAAAACACACCTTTTTCCCTTGATATCATTATTGGTTGTAGTAACTTACTATATGTATTACTGTAGTGCCTAGGAGCCCTAGACATAGAACATAAAAATGGCCATACTGGGTCAGACCAATGGTCCATCTAGCTCAGTGTCCTGTCTTTCGACCATGGCCAATGCTAAGTGCTTCAGAGGGAATGAATAGAACAGGCAATCATCAAGTGTTCCATCCCATGTCATTCACTCCCAGCTTCTGACTCCATTGTGCTAGGTGTTGTACACACGCAGAACGAAAAGACAATGCTGGACCCAAAGAGATTACCGTCTTGTAGAAAATGCTTTTTTTAGAAAGTTGACCCACATAGAAGAGTTGAAAGACAGAGAGGATTCCTTCAAAACGAGTAGTTTTGTGTGTTAATAATAAAGTCTATTGCTTGTGTGGCACTTTTCATTAGTAGATAGCAAAGTGCTCCACAGTTTTTAGTCTCACAAGGCTCCTCTAAGGCAGGGAAGCATTTTTACCCCCATTTTACAGATGGGGAGCTGAGGCACAGTGAGGTAAGCGATTTGTTTAAGGACACAGGAATTCCATGGCAGGGCAGATACTTGAACTCAGGACTGTGACACCCCAGGAAGTGCTCTAACCACAGGAACCATCCTTTCTCTCCTGTACATTATAATTAATACTTCTGCATTTACTTATGCTATAACAGAGCTCTGTAGTATACAAGACTGCAGGCTAATCTACCTGGGAAAAGATGAGGTAGGGTGTGAATTTAAGACACTCTAGTTATACTGGTATAATTCCTGGTGTGGAAACTCTTATTCCAATATGAGTACCTTTTACCAGTTGCTAAGGAGGTGATTTAAGTGAAGTAAAAAAAAGAGTAATTTTTATTCCAAAATAAGAATATCCACATGAGGAAGTTATCCAGGTATAACTACAACAGTTTAACTAGATTTACACTAGTATAATTGGAAAAATCTCCTGTATAGACAAGCCCTGAGACCCCAAGAGAGGTAATTTTATTTATTTACTTGAATTTATACAATAATTGAAAGGGGTGTTTATTGAAGCCTCTGAGCACCCATGACATAAGTAACAAGAACAAAATTAAATTAAATTAGATTAACCACTTACCCCCAGCACAAATCTGCCTCTACCCCCACAGACATAACTCCATCAAACTGCTTCAACTGTGATAGCCAGCACAAACAGATACACTGTCCTGACTATTTCAGAGAGGGTGTGGAGTGAGATTTGGTCTAAAGCAGCTTTGCCTCATTTAAATCAAGGAGGAAATAGTTCAAGGGCCTCTGCTGACTGGGACTATGGTAGAGGATTGTCCATTTGCATTAGTCAAATCCACTGTAAATTACCATGTCTAAGCCCTTGTCTACACTACAAATTTATGTTGGTATAACTACATCGCTCAGGTGTGTGGAAAATCCACGCCTTTGAATGACGTCGAATCGTGGAAGTCAACGAATGGCTACGTAGGTGGTGTCGGAGAGAAGGCTTTGGATTCTTTTACCATGGGATGATGTTCCAAGAAGGAGTGCTAGACAGAGATGGGCTCCACCTAACGAAGAGAGGGAAGAGCATCTTCGCAAGCAGGGTGGCTAACCTAGTGAGGAGGGCTTTAAACTAGGTTCACCGGGGGAAGGAGACCAAAGCCCTGAGGTAAGTGGGGAAGTGGGATACCGGGAGGAGGCACGAGCAGGAGCGTGTGAGAGGGGAGGGCTCCTGCTTCATACTGAGAAAGGGGGGCGATCAGCAGGTTACCTCAAGTGCCTATATACAAATGCATGAAGCCTGGGAAACAAGCAGGGAGAACTGGAAGTCCTGGCACAGTCAAGGAATTATGATGTGATTGGAATAACAGAGACTTGGTGGGATAACTCACATAACTGGAGTACTGTCATGGATGGATATAAGCTGTTCAGGAAGGACAGGAAGGGCAGAAAAGGTGGGGGAGTTGCACTGTATGTAAGGGAGCAGTATGACTGCTCAGAGCTCAAGTATGAAACTGCAGAAAAACCTGAGAGTCTCTGGATTAAGTTTAGAAGTGTGAGCAACAAGGGAGATGTCGTGGTGCTATAGACCACCGGACCAGAGGGATGAGGTGGACGAGGCTTTCTTCCGGCAACTCGCAGAAGTTACTAGATCACAGGCCCTGGTTCTCATGGGAGACTTCAATCACCCTGATATCTGCTGGGAGAGCAATACAGCGGTGCACAGGGAATCCAGGAAGTTTTTGGAAAGTGTAGGGGACAATTTCCTGGTGCAAGTGCTGGAGGAACCAACTAGGGGCAGAGTTCTTCTTGACCTGCTCCTCACAAATTGGGAAGAATTAGTAGGGGAAGCAAAAGTGGATGGGAACCTGGGAGGCAGTGACCATGAAATGGTCGAGTTCAGGATCCTAACACAAGGAAGAAAGGAGAGCAGCAGAATACAGACCCTGGACTTCAGAAAAGCAGACTTTGACTCCCCTCAGGGAACTGATGGGCAAGATCCCCTGGGAGAATAACATGAGGGGGAAAGGAGTTCAGGAGAGCTGGCTGTATTTTAAAGAATCCTTATTGCGGTTACAGGGACAAACTATCCCGATGTGTAGAAAGAATAGTAAATATGGCAGGCGACCAGCTTGGCTTAACAGTGAAATCCTTGCTGCTCTTAAATACAAAAAAGAAGCTTACAAGAAGTGGAAGATTGGACAAATGACCAGGGAGGAGTATAAAAATATTGCTCAGGCATGCAGGAGTGAAACCAGGAAGGCCAAATCACACCTGGAGTTGCAGCTAGCAGGAGATGTTAAGAGTAACAAGAAGGGTTTCTTCAGGTATGTTAACAACAAGAAGAAAATCAAGGAAAGTGTGGGCCCCTTACTGAATGAGGGAGGCAACTTCGTGACAGGGGATGTGGAAAAAGCTAATGTACTTAATGCTTTTTTTGGCTCTGTCTTCACAAACAAGGTCAGCTCCCAGACTGCTGCACTGGGCAGCACAGCATGGGGAGGAGGTGACCAGCCCTCTGTGGAGAAAGAAGTGGTTCGGGACTATTTAGAAAAGCTGGACGAGCACAAGTCCATGGGGCCGGATGCGTTGCATCCGAGAGTGCTAAAGGAGTTGGCGGATGTGATTGGAGAACCATTGGCCATTATCTTTCAAAACTCATGGCGATCGGGGGAGGTCCCAGATGACTGGAAAAAGGCTAATCTTTAGAAAAGGCCCATCTTTAAAAAAGGGAAGAAGGAGGATCCTGGGAACTACAGGCAAATCAGCCTCACCTCAGCCCCTGGAAAAATCATGGAGCAGGTCCTCAAGGAATGAATTCTGAAGCACTTAGAGGAGAGAAAAGTGATCAGGAACAGACAGCATGGATTCGCCAAGGGCAAGTTATGCCTGACTAATCTAATTGCCTTCTATGACGAGATAACTGGCTCTGTGGATGAAGAGAAAGCAGTGGACGTGTTGTTCCTTGACTTTAGCAAAGCTTTTGACACGGTCTCCCACAGTATTCTTGCCAGCAAGTTAAAGAAGTATGGGCTGGATGAATGGACTATAAGGTGGATAGAAAGCTGGCTAGATTGTCAGGCTCAACGGGTAGTGATCAATGGCTCCATGTCTAGTTGGCAGCCGGTATCAAGTGGAGTGCCCCAGGGGTCGGTCCTGGGGCCGGTTTTGTTCAATATCTTCATAAATGATCTGGAGGATGGTGTGGATTGCACCCTCAGCAAGTTTGCAGATGACACTAAACTGGGAGGAGTGGTAGATACGCTGGAGGGTAGAGATAGGATACAGAGGGACCTAGACAAATTGGAGGATTGGGCCAAAAGAAATCTGATGAGGTTCAACAAGGACAAGTGCAGAGTCCTGCACTTAGGATGGAAGAATCCCATGCACCGCTACAGACTAGGGACCGAATGGCTCGGCCGCAGTTCTGCAGAAAAGGACTTAGGGGTTACAGTGGATGAGAAGTTGGATATGAGTCAACAGTGTGCCCTTATTGCCAAGAAGGCCAATGGCATTTTGGGATCTATAAGTAGGGGCATTGCCAGCAGATCGAGGGACGTGATCGTTCCCCTCTATTCGATATTGGTGAGGCCTCATCTGGAGTACTGTGTCCAGTTTTGGGCCCCACACTACAAGAAGGATGTGGAAAAATTGGAAAGGGTCCAGTGGAGGGCAAGAAAAATGATTAGGGGACTGGAACACATGAGTTATGAGGAGAGGCTGAGGGAACTGGGGATGTTTAGTCTTCAGAAGAGAAGAATGAGGGGGGATTTGATAGCTGCTTTCAACTACCTGAAAGGGGGTTCTAAAGAGGATGGCTCTAGACTGTTTTCAGTGGTAGCAGATGACAGAATAAGGAGTAATGGTCTCAAGTTGCAGTGGGGGAGATTTAGGTTGGATATTAGGAAAAACTTTTTCACTAAGAGGGTGGTGAAACACTGGAATGCGTTACCTAGGGAGGTGGTGGAATCTCCTTCCCTAGAAGTTTTTAAGGTCAGGCTTGACAAAGCCCTGGCTGGGATGATTTAGTCGGGGATCGGTCCTGCTTTGAGCAGGGGGTTGGACTAGATGACCTCCTGAGGTCCCTTCCAACCCTAATATTCTATGATTCTATGATGCAGATATACCAACCGAACTCCTGGTGTAGACAGCATTATGTTGATGGGAGGGCTTCTCCCTTAGACATAGGTACTGCCTCTTGGGAAGGTGGAGTTACCTGCACTGCTGGGAGAAGATCTTCCGTCGGCGTAGGTAGTGTCTTCACTAAGTGCTACAGCAGCACATCTTCACCAGTGCAGTGCTGTAAGTGTAGATAAGCCCTAAGTCTGCTCACAGGAAATGTACAGGTCTCTCAAGTCAGGAATAAAAGTAGTTGTGTTCTGTGTGGCAAAGGATTTTATTGTGGCCTCTGGGACTTCCAGTTGTGGTTGGGTAGTCTGATTAGACTGCCTTGGAAACCCTTTCTTTACTCCTTTTCACATCCTCATTACTCTGTGCCCATTAGTGGACAGTCAGGAATCCTAGCTCTGTTAATATGTTAAACTGTAAAACTTCCATGCATGATTTGTGTCTGGATTTCACAGGGCTGAAATTTCACCTGGATTGTAAGAATTTCAGAATTTTGGGCCATTTCTCCTCAGAACAACTGTCTGAATCCACTTATGACAAAAACATGTTATAAATTCAGTCAGAACAAACAGACTCATCATTTTCTCAAGCTTAGACAATCTCATGCCAGGCTTAGTTAAAGTAAATACCATTTAAAAGCAGTAAAAAAAAAAAAAAAGAGCAAATCTGTTCAAGTCGTATCTGGGATCAAAAGGCAGGCAGATCTAATCCAGGCTAAATGAAACAATCCAAGCCTATCAGCAAATGCTAAATCACAGTACATGCAAACTAGTATCAGATCAGTATCAGATCCACCACCACATACATTTCTTAGTTCCCACAGTTTAAGCTTTACAGAAGGAAAATAAAACAGAGGGCAAAATAATGGAATGCTTCAGAATACACCCTGGTCAAAACAGCCAACTCAGAACATTTCCTCAGACTAATTAGCCTCACACAGTACACAGAATAGCTGGCCATTCATTGGCCTTGATTTGATAAAATTAACCACTTCCAAAGCTTTGCATAAAACAGAGTTAAGGTGCACAGACAATTGTCCTGATGCAAATGCCTCCATGTGATTGACGCAATGATTTCAATTTACAAGTGTCACAGTCAGATTCTTGCAACTCCTTTTTCTGTTCACCCCAGCAGCTGTGTCTTTTGTCCAGATTGAGTCAGACCATCACCTGTCAATGTCATGCTCTTTATAAAAACTCAGAGGATGAAGGCTTGCTCACCTGTGGTCTATCTGGGGATTAGTCTGCATAGCAGAAAGCTCTTACCTCCCCCTTTCATCAAATAACATTCAAAACACCAAGTTCAACAAGTCTAGGCAGTGATGGCTGACTTGTTACATTGAAGAGCCAAGGTTTTTGTGAGGTATCTTTCAAATCACTCCCAGTGTCACATCAAATACCATTCTGTCAGGTTGGAATATGACAATACTGCGAGAGGTTTGGGGGAGATTTAACCCGTGTCCACAATTTTTTGTGGTTTTGATTAATCAAACAAACAATTTCAGCAAGACCAGCTATTGATGGTGGTTCCTTGCTGAATGGATAGGCCTTTTTAGCTTCAGTGATTAGGGAGGATATAGAATATCATGCCATTAAGTCTTTTTCAGAGACATAGCTAAGCTTTTTATAAAGAGCTTTTGTGTTTTGACAATTCTATTGGCTTTCATTTGTTAAAAAGCTACAGTGTCTTGGCATCATCCTTGTGATTTGGCTGGCAGTGTCTGCACAGCTTGGAAGGTTGGACAGGCTGAGGATGCAGTTCCAGAAAATACAGATTAGATACAGGCCTTCAGTGCTGCCAGTAAAGGCAAAGCTGAAAGCCAGGCCATTGTCCTCACCCTTTCTTGATATGGCCTTCTTTAACTTTGTGTTTGGCTTCAGTGTCTTGTCTGTCTCTTTCCACACCTTGACATGTTGCTGTCATGGTGTGTATATACCCCATGCTGGCCCAACAACCAAAGGGTTAATTGCCAGTGCTGACTGGCAATCTCACAGCAGCTGAGAGGATAAAAAAGCTGAGAAGCAGCAGGCTGAGGTAGCTGGCAGTCAGAGGAACAATCAAGGCTGGAGAAGGGAACTCCTGCCAGCAAGCTGCCAATAAGCCACTCAGAGAAAGCACCCCTAGAAGGGATGACCAGACCAACAGGCTGAAAAGCCTACAGAAACCAGGGGAGAAGGAAGGAGCTCAAGGCACAGCTGGGGTTGTTGAGGCCTGTTTCTGCCTATCTGACTTAAGGGCCCTGATCTGGAACCCAGTTGTGGAAAGGACTGGATTCCCCTACTAACTGCCTGAGACACTTGAGAACTGAGGGGGTTTTCAGGCCCCTTGGACACCAGGATGAGTTGACCATGCCAGGAATAAGGAGAAAACCCACACACCCAAGCAGGACTTGGGTGAGAGGGACCAACTGATCACCCTGCCAGACCGAGTGTACTCTCATGCAACACTCTGTTCGGCCAGAAGGGGCTGTGGCATCAGCACATCAGTCCAGTTGCCTTTTCAAAAGACCAGTTTATGCTGCATTCACTAACACCACAGGCCTGCCATTGTTACAGAAATGTGGCAGTTGTGACCCAAATAGAACAAGAGATCTACAGGTGGAGACCCACTCCGCCAAACGCCATCCACACATTTTCCCAGTATCAGCACACGTTGCCCTGTGAGGATGACTCTTGAGGAGAAAAGAAGAGCCAGTTGGAAATTGTCCGATGGAATGTTCTTTCCATTGGAGATTGCCGATTCATCGAAATTGAAATGCTTCACTGAGACGGTTTGGTTTTGACGAAGTTGTGCTGGAACCAAAACAGGTTTCAAAACCTGCCTGATTTCTTGCCAGCTCACCCACCCAGTCCCAGGTGGGCTGTTGGAGAACCTGGGCTCCTAGTTCTTTGGCAGCCAGCCAAACTCCTAGCTCCCAGACTCCTCTGCAGCTCCAAGGGCTTCTAGCCTCCTGAGCTCTGAGTCACCTGAGCTTCCATTTCAGTCAGGGCTTCCAGGCAGTCTGCCAGGCAAGCTGACCCTGAGCTGGGGATCCCAGGGCTTCCAGGGTCCGTGGCTCCATAGTTGAGTGCCAGGCACGTTGCCCTACAACCTCTTAGTCTCTTTCATGGAGAATTTTGAATTTTTTTGTTTTCATTCCAAATTGGAATAAAAACCAAATTTTGAAATAGCTAACACAGAGAGGACCACTGTATTGAAGATCATGAACAGCAAATACTCATACTGATCCATCACATCACTGATAGAATGGCCCACTGACCACAGATGCCAATGGTTTCAGTGCTTCTGTTGATATATTTAGTCCATATTTTAATTGGGGCCTGCTCTCTCCTGATTTTTGCATGGTGACCCTTTCCCAGGCAGTCTTCTCACATGTAGAACTCCCACTGACTTCTACAGGAGTTCTACATGCAGAAAGACTGTGGGATTTTATTGTCTTAAAGTACTCTTACTTTTATTCTGTGCAACAAAGACTGGAACAGAGTAGTTAATAAGCATTTCAGCCTTTGACAGTGAGCCCTGGTCTACACTAGAACTTTAGGTCGAATTTAGCAGCATTAAATCAATGTAAACCTGCACCCGTCCACACAATGAAGCCCTTTTTTTCGACTTAAAGGGCTCTTAAAATCGATTTCCTTACTCCACCCCTGACAAGTGGATTAGTGCTTAAATTGGCCTTGCCGGGTCGAATTTGGGGTACTGTGGACACAATTCGACGGTATTGGCCTCTGGGAGCTATCCCAGAGTGCTCCATTTTGACCACTCTGGACAGCACTCTCAACTCAGATGCACTGGCCAGATAGACAGGAAAAGAACCGCGAACTTTTGAATCTCATTTCCTGTTTGGCCAGCGTGGCAAGCTGCAGGTGACCATGCAGAGCTCATCAGCAGAGGTGACCATGCAGAGCTCATCAGCAGAGGTGACCATGATGGAGTCCCAGAATCGCAAAAGAGCTCCAGCATGGACTGAACGGGAGGTACGGGATCTGATCGCTGTATGGGGAGAGGAATCCATGCTATCAGAACTCCGTTCCAGTTTTCGAAATGCCAAAACCTTTGTCAAAATCTCCCAGGGCATGAAGGACAAAGGCCATAACAGGGACCCGAAGCGTGAAACTTAAGGAGCTGAGGCAAGCCTACCAGAAAACCAGAGAGGTGAACGGCCGCTCCGGGTCAGAGCCCCAAACATGCCGCTTCTATGATGAGCTGCATGCCATTTTAGGGGGTTCAGCCACCACTACCCCAGCCATGTTGTTTGACTCCTTCAATGGAGATGGAGGCAACACGGAAGCAGGTTTTGGGGACGAAGATGATGATGATGAGGTTGTAGATAGCTCACAGCAAGCAAGCAGAGAAACTCGTTTTCCCAACATCCAGGAACTGTTTCTCACCCTGGACCTGGAGCCAGTACCCCCCGAACCCACCCAAGGCTGCCTCCTGGACCCGGCAGGTGGAGAAGGGACCTCCGGTGAGTGTACCTTTTAAATACTATACATGGTTTAAAAGCAAGCATGTGAAAGGATTAATTTGCCCTGGCATTCGCGGCTCTCCTGGATGTACTCCCAAAGCCTTTGCAAAAGGTTTCTGGGGAGGGCAGCCTTATTGCATGCTCCATGGTAGGACATCAGTCCAGTTGCCTTTTCAAAAGACCAGTTTATGCTGCATTCACTAACACCACAGGCCTGCCATTGTTACAGAAATGTGGCAGTTGTGACCCAAATAGAACAAGAGATCTACAGGTGGAGACCCACTCCGCCAAACGCCATCCACACATTTTCCCAGTATCAGCACACGTTGCCCTGTGAGGATGACTCTTGGGGAGAAAAGAAGAGCCAGTTGGAAATTGTCCGATGGAATGGAACCACTCCAGGCCAGTAACACATACTCGGGAATCATTGTACAACAAAGCATTGCAGTGTATGTTTGCTGGCGTTCAAACAACATCCGTTCTTTATCTCTCTGTGTTATCCTCAGGAGAGTGAGATATTATTCATGGTCACCTGGTTGAAATAGGGTGCTTTTCTTTAGGGGACACTCAGAGGTGCCCGTTCCTGCTGGGCTGTTTGCCTGTGGCTGAACAGAAATGTTCCCTGCTGTTAGCCACGGGAGGGGGGAAGGTTGAGGGGGAAGCCACACAGCGGGGGGAGGCAAAATGCGACCTTGTAACGAAAGCACATGTGCTATGTATGTAATGTTAACAGCAAGGTTTACCCTGAAAGAGTATAGCCACTGTTTTATAAAATGTGTCTTTTTAAATACCGCTGTCCCTTTTTTTTTTCTCCACCAGCTGCATGTGTTTCAATGATCACAGGATCTTTTCCTTCCCAGAGGCTAGTGAAGATTAGAAAGAAAAAAAAACGCACTCATGATGAAATGTTCTCTGAGCTCATGCTGTCCTCCCACACTGACAGAGCACAGATGAATGCATGGAGGCAAATAATGTCAGAGTGCAGGAAAGCACAAAATGACCGGGAGGAGAGGTGGAGGGCTGAAGAGAGTAAGTGGCGGGCTGAAGAGAGTAAGTGGCGGGCTGAAGAGAGGGCTGAAGCTCAAATGTGGCAGCAGCGTGATGAGAGGAGGCAGGAAGCAGTGGATGTATTGTTTCTTGACTTTAGCAAAGCTTTTGACACGGTCTCCCACAGTATTCTTGTCAGCAAGTTAAGGAAGTATGGGCTGGAAGAATGCACTATAAGGTGGGTAGAAAGCTGGCTAGATTGTCAGGCTCAACGGGTAGTTATCAATGGCTCCATGTCTAGTTGGCAGCCGGTATCAAGTGGAGTGCCCCAAGGGTCGGTCCTGGGGCCGGTTTTGTTCAATATCTTCATAAATGATCTGGAGGATGGTGTGGATTGCACTCTCAGCAAATTTGCGGATGATACTAAACTGGGAGGAGTGGTAGATACGCTGGAGGGGAGGGATAGGATACAGAAGGACCTAGACAAATTGGAGGATTGGGCCAAAAGAAATCTGATGAGGTTCAATAAGGATAAGTGCAGGGTCCTGCACTTAGGACGGAAGAACCCAATGCACAGCTACAGACTAGGGACCGAATGGCTAGGCAGCAGTTCTGCGGAAAAGGACCTAGGGGTGACAGTGGACGAGAAGCTGGATATGAGTCAGCAGTGTGCCCTTGTTGCCAAGAAGGCCAATGGCATTTTGGGATGTATAAGTAGGGGCATAGCGAGCAGATCGAGGGACGTGATCGTTCCCCTCTATTCGACATTGGTGAGGCCTCATCTGGAGTACTGTGTCCAGTTTTGGGCCCCACACTTCAAGAAGGATGTGGATAAATTGGAGAGAGTCCAGCGAAGGGCAACAAAAATGATTAGGGGTCTGGAACACATGAGTTATGAGGAGAGGCTGAGGGAGCTGGGATTGTTTAGCCTGCAGAAGAGAAGAATGAGGGGGGATTTGATAGCTGCTTTCAACTACCTGAAAGGGGGTTCCAAAGAGGATGGCTCTAGACTGTTCTCAATGGTAGCAGATGACAGAACGAGGAGTAATGGTCTCAAGTTGTAATGGTCTCAAGTTGCAGTGGGGGAGGTTTAGATTGGATATTAGGAAAAACTTTTTCACTAAGAGGGTGGTGAAACACTGGAATGCGTTACCTAGGGAGGTGGTAGAATCTCCTTCCTTAGAGGTTTTTAAGGTCAGGCTTGACAAAGCCCTGGCTGGGATGATTTAACTGGGAATTGGTCCTGCTTCGAGCAGGGGGTTGGACTAGATGACCTTCTGGGGTCCCTTCCAACCCTTATATTCTATGATTCTATGATTCTATGATTCAATGCTGAGGCTGCTGGAGGATCAAACCTGTATGCTCCAGTGTATGGTTGAGCTGCAGCAAAGGCAGCTGGAGCACAGACTGCCACTACAGCCCCTGTGTAACCAACCGCCCTCCTCCCCAAGTTCCATAGCCTCCACACCCAGATGCCCAAGAACGCGGTGGGGGGGGCCTCCGGCCAACCAGCCACTCCACCATAGAGGATTGCCCAAAAAACAGAAGGCTGGCATTCAATAAATTTTAAAGTTGTAAACTTTTAAAGTGCTGTGCTTAAAGTGCTGTGTGGCATTTTCCTTCCCTCCTCCACCACCCCTCCTGGGCTACCTTGGTAGTCATCCCCCTATTTGTGTGATGAATGAATAAAGAATGCATGAATGTGAAGCAACAATGACTTTATTGCCTCTGCAAGCGGTGATCGAAGGGAGGCGGGGAGGGTGGTTAGCTTACAGGGAAGTAGAGTGAACCAAGGGGTGGGGGGTTTCATCAAGGAGAAACAAACAGAACTTTCACACCGTAGCCTAGCCAGTCATGAAACTGGTTTTCAAAGCTTCTCTGATGCGTACCGCGCCCTCCTGTGCTCTTCTAACCGTCCTGGTGTCTGGCTGTGCATAACCAGCAGACAGGCGATTTGCCTCAACCTCCCACCCCGCCATAAATGTCTCCCCCTTACTCTCACAGATATTGTGGAGTGCACAGCAAGCAGTAATAACAGTGGGAATATTGGTTTCACTGAAGTCTAAGCGAGTCAGTAAACTGCGCCAGCGCACCTTTAAACGTCCAAATGCACATTCTACCACCATTCTGCACTTGCTCAGCCTGTAGTTGAACAGCTCCTGACTACAGTCCAGGCTGCCTGTGTACGGCTTCATAAGCCATGGCATTAAGGGGTAGGCTGGGTCCCCAAGGATACATATAGGCATTTCAACATCCCCAACAGTTATTTTCTGGTCTGGGAATAAAGTCCCTTCCTGCAGCTTTTGAAACAGACCAGAGTTCCTGAAGATGCGAGCGTCATGTACCTTTCCCGGCCATCCCACGTTGATGTTGGTGAAACGTCCTTTGTGATCCTCCAGAGCTTGCAGCACTATTGAAAAGTATCCCTTGCAGTTTATGTACTCGCCGGCTTGGCGCTCCGGTGCCAAGATAGGGATATGGGTTCCGTCTATGGCCCCACCACAGTTAGGGAATCCCATTGCAGCAAAGCCATCCACTATGACCTGCACATTTCCCAGGGTCACTACTCTTGATATCAGCAGATCTTTGATTGCGTGGGCTACTTGCATCACAGCAGCCCCAACAGTAGATTTGCTCACTCCAAATTGATTCCCAACTGACCGGTAGCTGTCTGGCGTTGCAAGCTTCCACAGGGCTATTGCCACTCGCTTCTCAACTGTGAGGGCTGCTCTCATCTTGGTATTCATGCGCTTCAGGGCAGGGGAAAGCAAGTCACAAAGTTCCATGAAAGTGCCCTTATGCATGTGAAAGTTTCGCAGCCACTGGGAATAGTCTCAGACCTGCAACACTGTGCGGTCCCACCAGTCTGTGCTTGTTTCCCGAGCCCAGAATCGGCGTTCCACAGCATGAACCTGCCCCATTAGCACCATGATGCATGCACTGGCAGGGCCCATGCTTTGAGAGAAATCTGTGTCCATGTCCTGATCACTCACGTGACCGCGCTGACGTCGCCTCCTCGACTGGTATCGCTCTGCCAGGTTCTGATGCTGCATATACTGCTGGATAATGTGTGTGGTATTTAATGTGCTCCTAATTGCCAAAGCGAGCTGAGCGGCCTCCATGCTTGCCTTGGTATGGCGTCCGCACAGAAAAAAGGCACGGAACAATTGTCTGCCGTTGCTCTGATGGAGGGAGGGGCGACTGACGACATGGCTTACAGGGTTGGCTTACAGGGAATTAAAATCAACAAAGGGGGTGGCTTTACATCAATGAGTATTTCAGCCAGGACTTCACGGAGGGTTCCAATAAGAAATGGTGCACCTAAGTAATTGTTCTTATTGGAACAAGCAGGTTGGTCTGCCCTCTGATTGATACATGGCTAGATTTACTTCGCTGCACCTTCTCTGTGAGTGACTGCAGTGTGACCTAGAGGAATGAGTCCCCTAGATGGGGGGAGGGAAGGGGGGGCGGTTTGCAAATGAGTACAAAACAAATCTGGTCTATTTCTTGTTTTGATCCACTCCATCTATCTTTTACATCTTTGGCTGGCAGCAGACGGTGCAGAAGGACTGCAAGCCATCCACATCTCATGGCTGCTTGGCAGAAGATGGTGCAATAGGACTGCTAGCCATCCTCATCTCTTGCCTGCCTGGCAGACGATGGTACAGTAGGACTGCTACCAATCCGTATCGCCTGCCTGCTCACCATAAGATGGTTCAATAGGACTGACTGCAGGACTAAAGAGAATGACCTGGTCAAGTCACTTCTAATGTAGTCCCTGCACCCATGTCTGCCCAGGTGCTCCTGGCTGATGTGGCCAGGAGCACCTCGGACATGACAATGACGGCTACCAGTCCTACTGCACCGTCTGCTGCCACAAGGCAAGGGGTTGCTACTGCTGTGTAGCAATGCAGTACCACGTCTGCCAGCACCCAGGAGACGTACAGTGACGGTTACCTGAGCAGGCTCCATGCTTGCCGTGGTATGGCGTCTGCACAGGTAACTCAAGAAAAAAGGCACGAAACAATTGTCTGCTGCTGCTGTCACAGAGGGAGGGAGGGAACGGGGGCCTGATGATATGTACCCAGAACCACCCGCGGCAATGTTTTAGCCCCATCAGGCATTGGGATCTCAACCCAGAATTCCAATGGGCAGCGGAGACTGCAGGAACTGTGGGATAGCTACCCACAGTGCAACACTCCGGAAGTCGACACTTGCCTCGGTACTGTGGAAGCACTCTGCCGAGTTAATGCACTTAATGCACTTAGAGCATTTTTTGTGGGGACACGCACACTCGAATATATAAAAACGATGTCTAAAAAAATGACTTCTATAAATTCGACCTAATTTCGTAGTGTAGACATACCCTGAGTGTTTTTGTAAACTCTTATTCTCTCCCTACATGGCCTCTTTTTTTAAGATGTCCATGGCTATTCTACATCCACAGCCAGAACCTCCAACTGGTGTTAATCGATATAGCTCCACAGAAGTCAATAGAGATGTCATTTTACAGAGAGCTGAAGATCTCCCCTACAGTTTATATCCCCCCTATTGCTTTATGAAGACATGGTGTTATAACTGACCAGCTGAAATGAAGCTACTCAGTATTTTGAGAGGCATCTATCACATAGAACCAAAGGCAGCTCCAAGTAATTCTCTGCTTGATAGTTATTTAATACATTTAGGTCTGGTTTCAGTTCTACATTTAGATTTACAAAAAAGAATTCTTGACATTTTAGCCACTTCTCTCCACCCGCCACCCCCATGCCTATACTCCCACTTCATCTCACATTTCCTCAGTTCATTGCAGAAACCCCTGCTATGACAGGATAAAGCCATACACAAAAAGTCCTTTCATGGTTACTTAATATCAATATCTATTTTTGAGAGAGCAACTGAAATAAAGCAGCATGACTCTCCAATTAAGTTTTTTCTCCTTGTCAACAACTGGATTGACAAGGCTGAGCCACAGACAGGCACACTGTCACACTGAGTTTAAACTTTCCCCTGGGACCCAAATTCATAGTGAAGGGAGTAAAAAAAATCCAAATGTGAAACATATTTAATGCATATGCCAGATAAGGGAAGCCATCCTCCCCTCTTAAGAACAGATTATTTTCAGAGAGGCCACATATGTAGCCTGTAAGAAATTGGGTGGTGTGTTCCTTAAAATTGTGAAGTTCTTTCATAGAGTTGCTGGCTTAATTTCAGGTGATTCAATAACTCACTCATAAACCTCTTCCTAGCAGGTATTCTGGCACAAGCCACCTTTTAGAGATTCCTCTTTTATTACTATTATTCTGTGGGTGTGCAGGTGACTGTTTGCTATGATGGGTCATAAAGCATACAACTTGCTGTTCCTAGATATGGGTCTCAGTTATCCACCTTCATTTTTAAACTATTACTATAAAAAAGGTAGAACAGATGCTTCTGTTCTTCCTATCTCATAACCCAAGAACCAGGGAATATTCAATGAAACTGAAAGCTGGCAAGTTCAAAACAAATAGAAGAAAGTACTTTTTCACACAACATGTAATTAGACTCTGGCACTTGTTGCCACTGGGTGTTGTTGAGGCTAAGAATTTAGCAAGATGCAAGGAGGGATTAGAGCAGGGGTAATCAATTATTTTTTGTCCAGGTCAAAATTTCTTGGTCAAGGAATAGACAAGGACTGGATTTCAGAGAAACACTTTTTGCACCACAAGTGCTCATGTTCAACGAACACATACAATGCTGTGTAATATACCCAGGGCATATTGCTTATATTTTTAGTGCATTAAATGAAAAATAGAATCAAACCGCTGTATAACCTAAAAACAACCCCCAAGAGAGATTTAATAAATTACATCTGAGACTTTGAGAAAGTACATGGATAAAATGTCAAATAGATGCAAATATTAGCATTAAAACACTTTCAGACAAGTGTTTTAAGTTTTGAATGTGTTTTTCCAAATAAAATTATTGTAGGCATATATGTATATAGATAGGTAAATATATTCAAACCTTTCAAGCATTTTGTGGTTTATTTAATATCAATATCTGAGTTTGAAAGAAAATAATAGTACACATGAACTCTTTATCTTTTATGATTCAAGTCTTTCCAATAACCAATTGTAATGAGGAAGCGTGGTCTCCCTCCCTGACAGACAGGGAGAGAACTGCAACCGCCCCCGGTAGGCAGAACTGGGATACCTGCAGCCACCCCGCTGGAAGCAGAAAGGCAGGACAGGAACCAGAAATATAAAAGGCAGGCCCTCCAGCTCAGTTGGAGAACTGCCAGAGGAGCAGGATGTTTCCCTCCCCGCCCCCCACTGTTGGAGCTTGGAGCCGATGAAACTCGCTACAGGGCCAGAGATGTGGAGGAACTCCCCAGGGCTGCCAGACACAGGGAACACTGAGGAGTTGTTGGGGCTGCCACTAGCCGTTTACCCTATCGAGATAAGCGACAACCCTGGAACGAAGGTACCCAGACTGGGAGCATAGGAAGGAGCCGCAGGAAGCTGAATAGGGTTTGGCTGTGTTACTGACTTGCAAGCCGGCCAGCACATTGCAGTGGGATTTCCCCCCTGACCCATTCCATCCATTTCCACCCAGTGGCTGACCATTCCATCACTGCTAGGGCCTTGGGTTGGGACATAATGGAGCGGATGGGCCAGCATCCCTCTACCCCCTGCCACCACACCATCAGGGGTGGCAGCCTTCCCACCTTCAGGCCAGGAGGCCTGCATTGGTCGGACGCCCACCCTAGGACCCCAGACAGTTTTGTTGACTCTCCCACTAGAGAGTTAATATCCCCTAGACTGCTGTGTTGCTCTGCCTGATGGCAGGCCAGAGCCCCTTTCCTGATTACTGCCCCACGCTGATTGAGGGCCTCGGGCAGATAGACTCCCTACTGCTCAGCCTGACTGCAAGCCAGAACCATTAACTGAGTACGGCCCTGTCCTGACTGAGGGCTCCGGACCTATAGACTTGCTGCTACCCAGCCTGGCTAGGGGCCAGAACCATTGACTGTGTGCTGTCCCACTCTGGTTGAGTGTCGGGGCTACCAGAATCAGTTGCTGCCCGGCTTGGACTGCAGGCTGGAGCCTATTAATTGTTGACTAATTCCCTCAAATGGAGTCACTCTAGGAGCATTGCAGCGAGAGGGCAGGGTCTCCCTCCCAGATGGACTGGAAGAGAACCGCAACTGCCTTGCACATATATACACCCACCACATATTGACTGTGTATGACTTCAGTATGCTGACTACTGTGCTATGCTCACGCATGCTGAGGTTGATTTACAAGCCACTCTAGATCTCTTCTCAGGAGCCTATCACAGCCTGGAACTTTCCCTTAACATTGGGAAGACTAAGGTGCTCCACCAGCCTGTCCCAGTACAAGTTGCCCCCCTTCTCCCACATTTGTCATCAGTGGTGAACCCCTGGAAAACCTTAAGCATTTCCCTTACCTTGGTAGCCACCTTTCCCAAACAGCCAATCTTGATGTGCAAAGTGGAGATAAGATCTGTTGTGCCAGTATAGCCTTTGGAAAGTTGCTCCGTGGTGTCTTTAGTGACAGAGATCTGTGGATCGAAACGAAGATCCTGGTCTACAATGCAGCAGCCATCCCCACTCTTCTTTATGGGTGCAAGGCATGGGTGACATACCAAAGCCATCTTAAGCATCTGGAGTGGTACCAACAGTGCTGCCTTAGGAAGATTCTCTGTATCTGATAGAAAGACCATCGAACCAGTGCAGCTAACATCACCAGTGTTGAGGCGAAGATCATGAAACATCTACTTCACTGGGCTGGGCACTGTGTGCGGATGGCTTGATACTAGTCTTCCTAAGCAAGTCCTCTTTTTTTCAACTTAGTCACGGTAAGAGGACACACATGGGATAGAAGGAATGCTACAAGGACACCTGAAAGTATATCTTAAGAAGGGAGGCATTGACCCCATGAATTGGGAAGAGCTAGCTGGCAATAGACTGCAATAATGTCGCATCACACATCAAGTCTCAGCCTGTTTTGAAGAGAATCGCCTTGCTCAAGAGGCTGAGAAATGGCAGCAGAAGAAGAAATGGCCAGCAGTTGTACTCTCTCCAAGCAACCACCTGTCAAATATGTGGAAAAACCTGTAATGCACGAATTGCACTCCTCAGCCATTTTAAATCCCATCAATGACTTTCCCCCTGGCAGACATCATCCTCATATCATAAGCAAAAGAATCATGAATAATTATTGTGAAATACCTGTTAAAACTGTAGTATCACTACTGAAATATAATTTTATACGACAATGCAAATTTAAAATAAAATATGTGTGAATAATGTATAATTATACTACTTGCCATCAGTGGGAAAAGTGACAGGCCCTCTGCTGCACAAGGACCTTGAAGTTTGGAGTGAGTTCAGTCAAGGCAAGATGGAGGCAATTGCACAGATTATCAGTCTGAATGGAGCGATTATGCAATTGAATGTTGTTCATTGTTGAGAATGCTGGCTCACGCATGTACATCGAGCCAAACATAGTCAAAATGTTAGATGCCACCTTCCTCAAGTGTGGATATGTGGAGTCCAGCACATGGGTTGTCCAGAAAATTTCAGATGTAGTGTCAGTGTGCCACACCTTAAGCACTTCATCCTCTTGTAAATCAGTAAACTCCAATCGTAGTTTTGCTTTTTCAATATCTGGAAAAGATGCTTTTCCTTGATCACACCACGTTCCATTTGCTTGTACCACAAACGGGTTCCTTACAAACAGGAAGATGTCTTTAAATCTTTCAACTTCTTGGAACCCCTGCTGGAAGTTTTGAAGAAGTCTGTCCAGAGATGATGCCATCTGATTCACGTCTGCAGTGTCCCTGCAGCTTAGCAGCACCGGGAAATGCAGCATCTTCCCAGTTTCCAAATCACTTTTGAAGAAACTCTGTTTGTTTTTAAATGAAGTGACACTGCTGTGGAGATCCACTACATTGCGATTTTGCCCCTGTAGCTTTAAGTTGAAATCATTTAAGTGACATGTGAAATCAAAAAGGAAGGTCAGGATGCTCATGCTTGTAGCAACCCTCAAAAATGCATGTAGCTCTTATGCTTTTTCCCCTGGAATGTTACATAGATATTCCTCCACATGAACTCAGATTTCACACAGCCTTCTTAGTACTTGCCCTCTGCTCAGCCAGTGGATGTCATTGTGAACCAACAGGGCATCATAATGGGCAGATACTTCTGAAAGAAAGCTTTTGAACTGTCTGTGTTGCGGTGATGACTTGCACTGAAGGAAGTTGACAAGTTTAATAACCATAGACATTACATTAGCATACTCATTGCTAGGCTTTGCACAACATGCGTTTGGTGGATTACACAGTGATAGGAAATCAAATTGGGGTTCAGATCTTGCAGACATTTCACAAGCCCTCGGTGAGTACCGATCATGGCAGGACCGCTATCCGTTGTAATTTACACAATCTGAGTCACATCAAAACCTTCATTAGACAAAACAGTTTGAACAAATCCTCACCTGTCGTATGATTTTTATGCAGTATAAGGGACAATAAATTTGCCACAAATTTCTCTCCATTAAAAAAAAACAGACATAGAGAGCTAGCTGCACTGTGTCCCTGATATCCCAGGATCTGCCCACTGCCATGAAAAATTTTCCATTTTTCAGTTTCTCACACAACTACTTGAAAACATCTTGTGCCATGATCTCAGCACGCCTAATAGCTGTTGTGTCTGAGAGTGGCAGTTGTCTGAAGGCATCAACAATGTCTTTCTTCTCCGCAAAAAGGGTTTCAGCTGTAGTAACCATACACTGCTTAATAATGTCCGCATCTGGAAAAGGTTTCCTGTGCTTTGCCATTACCCACACACACCTTAATGAAGCTTCAGTTGCCTTTTCCTGAGCACCAGTAGCCTTTGAAATAATATTTGTGCTCTGAAAATATGCATCCTTTAATGAAGTGATCTTGTCTGATCTTAAATGGGAGCCCAGTGGATATTTGTGGTCAAAATCCATGTGCTTCATTTCATAGTACTGTTTGATGTTCCCACTTTTAACAACAGCGTCGGTCCACTCTTCTCTAAATGAATGATTTTCGGTGTCAGCTTTCCTTTTTCTTGCTGCCATGTTTTAACACAGTGCTGTTAAATGTCGAAAGTGCCAGAGGTGGGACTACCTTGGCTCACCTTCGCTCCTCCTGCAGTTCCTGGGGCTCTTAACCTCCCCCACCACCACAGGTGCAGGGAGGGAGAGGGGAACAGGGAGAGGCTCAAGAACCCTTCCCTTGTCACAGGAGTAGAGGGAAGGGAAGAGCAGAGCTGACACAAGCCATTGAACGCTTTCTTCTCCTTCCTGTCTCCTGTAAGAATGGCGCCTGCTGAAGGGCAGGGGCAGAGACCACTGCCTGCTTCCTGCAGCAGCCCTGACTATCAGCAAGGGGAAAAGCAGCCAATCAGAGGAGGTTTCTCCAAGACCGACAGGAAATATGCACCCCCAGGAACTTAGTAGGAATTGTGGACATTTTAATCGCAGGGTCCATGACGCTGGGGCACCATTTCAGAATTTGATTTGGGGGGACAGCAACTTTAACTATGGCTCCAGGGGCTCTTTGGCTGTCAGCCCCAGGCAGCGGGGCTCCCTTTGTCAGCTTAAATAGGGCTTAAATTCAGCCGGAGCCCACTCGAGGAGAGCTCCGGTAAATATTTTCAAACCCGTGGAAACCCTGGCAGCTCCCGGCAGGTCTGAAGCCCCAGGCCCTGGTGCCTGCCATGGGGCTGAAGCTTTGAGTCTCAATGCTGACCAGCAGGGCTTCAGCTCCCAGCCTGGGTGCCGTTCAGTGGGCCTTCAGCCCTGAGCCCTGGTGTAACCTACAGTCCGGTCAAAAGCCTCTTGCAATCTGGATTTGGACCAAAGGCCGCCTATTGACTACCCCTGGATTAGACAGTTATTATATAGATATCATGAATACTCAGAACTATAATAATTAATGCCAGAAGTAGTTTTGGAAGGAAGATCTCTAACGATTAGAGATCAGAATGAGACTTTCATGGGGAGCAAATCATTCTATGTTTGCCTGCTATGGGGTTTCTTGGCCTTTCTCTGAAACATCTGGTACTGGCTACTGTCAAGACGTGGGATTAAAGGAACTCTGGGTCTGATCCAGTATGGCAATTCCTGTGTTCTTAACTCTAAAAACTCCTTTGGGTGGGATTTTTCAAAAGTGCTTAAAATTGGCCTAACATTGTTCCCATTGAAGTCAAATGCAATTCTATCATTGACTTTAATTTTTGAAAATATCACCGTTTGCTTTCAAAAGGATTTTTTTTAACCCATCGTTGTTGGGATACATATGGGAACATCCCTCTCCCCAGATCCCCCCAATATAATCCCAAATAACCCATTGTTCAAATGATGCTGCTCAGTTTATGGGACATGATTCATGGTGTTCATATGCTATATGTGTATATGTATGTTGGAACGCAATAGCCACCAGTAGGACCTAAACATTTGCTAAACTCATTTGTTAAAGAGGGATGGAGGTAAGCACAGACATAACTTTTTTTTCTCAGTTGGGACTTAAATTAACAAGAAATAAAAATAATGATGATAATTAAAGTAACATGGACTAGAACTGTGTAGAAAAGTTTGCTCACCGGCCTCAATTTCTGGTCTCATTTAAATCAATGTGAGCTAGCTCATTGCAGAAATGAAGGATGGCCCAGTGGTTAAGGAACTACCTGGATTTAATTCCCTTGTCTTCCACAGGCTTTCTGTGTGATCCTGGGAAAAACCCTTGCTCGCTCTGTGCCTCAGTTTCCCATTTACAAAATGGGGCTAATAACAGTGCCCTCCATTATAGGGATGTTGAGGATAAATACATTCTAGATTGAGATGCTTGGTTACTATGGTAATGGGGGTCACCTATGTACTTCAATAGGATCAGGATATATCCCATTGCGCAAAACACACGTTGTACAAAATGCCCCATTGTACTTCATTTATTGTTTCATATACTGTTATTTAAGTGATTAAGTGGAAACAAGGAAACACCCATATTCTGTATTACATAACTGAAGACAGAAATGGTTTGCAAACAGAAAAAAGTGCTAATTTCATTGGATAACCTATTCACAAGTAGTTTTATGGGCACAAGAGGAAAAAAGAACCTGTACAATTATGCCTTAAAAGTACATCATCTGTGCACTTTCAACTGCTTAGAACTGGATTATCAAACTCAGTCCATGGAGAACGCCAAATTCCATTTGTAATTATTCTCAGGACGCTTGGGTATGAATTTAAAATTACATAAACTTATCAGTCCCCCAGTAACGCACCCACTGACCTCACAGGGACATCTGCACATAGATCAAGGGTAGAATATGGCTTTTATATAGTAAAAAGGCATTCAGGCCCAGAGTTTTAAAGGTATTTAGGCACTACTGTGCTCAGCATTGCAAAGCCTAACTGATTTAGGTATCAAAGTCCAATTTTCATAAGGGGTTTAGGCATTTAGGAGCCAAAATCCCATTTTAAAAATGAGATTTAGGCTCCTAAATCAGGTAGGAGCTGCAATGCTGAGTGCTGCAACACCCAAATACCTTGAAAAATCTGGGTCTTAGTTATTTCTTTGTTCAGTACCTTCTGGTCATACTGAGTATTTCTGAGTGGGGAAATTATGTTCCCCTTCAGGATTGCTATTCCTGCCATCTCACAAGTTCAGTATTGCCAACCCCAAATGTTAAAAAATCATGAGTCAGCCTCACTAAAAATCATGAGACTCGCTTTGAAATCACAAGATCATGGACAAATAACAGATTTGGGGTTCTTTTCATTTGCCTTCTGCTTTTTGAGCCTTTAAGGTGCACCGGGGTCACATTCTGAAGCTTTCTACACAGTCATGAGCACTAGCAATTTACTTTTTCTTTAAGAATGAAGGCTGGAAGCATCACATAGCTACTTGACTTCAGGAGCTGGGGCTTTAAGGGAAACATGAGATTCATGACAAAATCATGAGAGTTGACAATACTGTTTTTTCCTTCTCCATTGTCTTTGCTCGTTTCCTCTCCCTCATGCCTGCCTTTCTATGTTTCCTCTGTTCATCCCTCTGCATTTCCTTCCGTGCGCAACTGTCAGCTTCTACCATGTTCCCTGGTCAAATGATCAACAATTAAATATTTTGTGTTACCATCAGTGTGTCATTGGGCTTCAGTGCTTGTCTACACGGAGATTACTTTAGTTTAGTTAAACCAGTGGACACTTTTATACTGGTTTAAAACTGTTTATATTAGGTTAGCTTGCACCTGTAATGACCTATCAAGATCATTACATCAATTTAACTTAAATTGGTTTGAAACCAGTTTAGTTAAATTGGTGCAAATCCCAGTGTTGACACTTATTTTGGGCTAAGAATGGTTTATTTAGGTTTAGTTTGAACCACTTCCTAATCTATTTAAGATAAACCAAAATAAACCTGGTTTAAACCAAAATAGAAGTGTCCACCTGACCTGTTGCACTGGTTTAATTAAATTGATTTATAAATCATACATTAAATTAAGCCGATACAACTTTATCATGTAGACAAGTCCTAAACTTACGAATGCAAACCAAACTACTATAAACCAAGTTTAAATTGATGTGTGTGTTCACACACAAAAGTTGCACTAGTTTAACTAAATTAGTTTAAAATCACATCTTTATCTAAACTCATACAAGTCTGAGTTTAGACAATGGATGACCAAATGAGATTAAAGGGAGCAGGGGAGTTTACATCCCTGAGCCACTGCTTCCCATGTTTCAGAGTAGCAGCCGTGTTAGTCTGTATCTGCAAAAAGAAAAGGAGTACTTGTGGCACCTTAGAGACTAACAAATTTATTTGAGCATAAGTTTTTCTGTTGTAATATCGCAACTTTCATGTCTGTAATCGCGTGACCAGAGAGACTGAAGTGTTCTCCAACTGGTTTATGAATGTTATAATTCTTGACATCTGATTTGTGTCCATTTATTCTTTTACATAGAGACTGTCCGGTTTGACCAATGTACATGGCAGAGGGGCATTGCTGGCACATGATGGCATATATCACATTGGTAGATGTGCAGGTGAACGAGCCTCTTTCCTGGTCTTCAGACTCAGGAAAACAATCCTGAACTAGTGTTATTTTCAGGTTACAGTTCAAAAGTTTTCTTTGCAAACAAGTGTTTATGCATATCTAGAATTATGCATATCTTTTAGAGCCAGTTGGAAGAATTTTGTTGGAACAGTTTTCCATTAGAAAATGGCATTTCAACTCAACCATTTTTTTTGGTGACACTGTATTGATTTTAATGAAATATAATTTAAAAATTGATAAAAAATGTAGATGTCCCATTTTGACATTTACAGAATGAAAAGTTTCAATTTTTCATTTTAAAATGACTTTATATTTAGAAATTTACTTCATTTTCTAATTAAAAAAAACTTAAAAGGGTCAAAATGCAAATGAAAAAATTTCAATTGACCTGAAAGAATTTTTGAAAAATTTCATTTTGTGAAAAATGTCAGCATTTCATCTCAACATGGGACTTTTTTTTATGCATGTGTGCATCTTGTTATTGTGGTCTAGCGGTTAGTGTAGGGGAAGACTGTGATTCTAAGTCTGTCTTAGACACTTACTCATGCTATGGCCTTGGTTTAGTCACTTAGGCCAAAATTTTCAAAGGCAAATAATTTTTGGTGCCTCAGTTTTTGGGGAATAAATAATTTAGGGATGCCAACTCTAATGGACGCTTTTGAAAATATGTCCCATAATGTCTCTGGCCCAAATTCAGCTCTCATATGAGGATTACACTGGTGTAACTCGATTGACTTCATTCTTACTCATGTGTATTACCATAACAATTAGCAGTCCTGATCATAGTCTTTAAGGTCAGAAGGGACCATCATGATCATCTAGTCTGACTTCCTGCACACTGCAAGTGACAGAACCTCACTCACCCACTCCTTTAATAGATCCCTACCTTCTGGTTCAATTACTGAAGCCCTCAAAAAATGGTTTGACTTCAATTTACAGAGAATCCACCATTTACACTAGTTTAAACCTGCAAGTGACCCATGCCTCAGGCTGCAGAGGAAGGTGAAAAACCCACAGGGTCTCTTCCAATCTGACCGGGAGAAAATTCCTTCCTGACCCCATATATGGCAATCAGTTAGATTCTGAACATGTGGGCAAGACCCACCAGCCATACACGTTGGAAAGAATTCTCTGTAGTAACTCAGAACCCTCCCCAACTAGTTTCCAGTCCCCACCCATTGGAGATATTTGCTGCTAGCAGCCACAGATCAGCTACATGCTATTGTAGGCAGTCTCTTTATACCACCCCCTCAATATACTTATCAAGCTCAGTCATCCATATTTTCTTGTATGACCAAATCATACAAGACACTATACCAATGCACTGTAAAAAACACTCCACCCATGAAGAGCTTACAAGCTAAGGGCTAGAGTGGGACAAGCTCTTACTTAGCCAGTAGAGGAAAGCAAGGTTTATTCCACTTGCATGACCGCATAAGGCATGGCTCTATCTTCAGCCCTGGCATTCGGGGGAACATATGGGATTGCACCCTAAATACTTTCCCATAGAGACACATGCACAGACAGTAGACAGAACCATGGCTATCCTCTCCTGTCCCCCCATGTGCCAGCCAAGAGAACTGGCTCTGTGTGTGTGTGTGCGCCCCACCCAAGAACAAGAGTAGCAAAGGTGGGTCCTCCAGGCCTGCCTAGAGAGGCTGCACAGAAGCCACCAATCAGAGCACAGCAGGCTCAGATAAAAGGACCTGGCTGGGGGCCAGAGGAGCAAGGAAAGGTACTCGTCTCTGCCCTAAGCAGCCTAAGGGCTAGCCAGAGTCTGTTTCTGGCTGCATTTTGCTTATCTGGGTTTGCAGGGAGGGAGAGATCCTAAGAACCTTAACCTGAGATAAAGGTGAAGCACAAAGGAACCAGCTAGGAAATCAAACAGGGTGTAGCTACTGCTTATAGGGTCCCTGGATTGGAAGCCAGAGTAGTAAGTGGGCCCATGTCCCCCCATGTACAAGTAAAGCAGTGTGAACCCATGAAGTGGGCAGGACTATGTTAGGAGTCCCAACAAAGGGCTGCATTTAAAGGATCCCAGAGCCAGGATTGAAGACCCTACTAAGGGCAAATGACAGATCCCAAAATTGAAGTTTCTGGTTGACAGGGACCCACAGCAATGACACATTGTAATTATACTGATCCTTCTCTCAGTGGATCTTTCAATGCATTTCTCTAGATGACAGGAATACAAATCCCTGGATCCTGTACATTTATGACTAGATTCAACCATAAATGATTACTATACCCCTGCATTTTGTTGTCCTCAGACACGAGAAATGTGTACTTGTAAGGATTTTTCTTCATCAAGCATTCATTCGTTTAAAGGAAGACATAATTCTGACTCACTAGTTAACCAACACCGTGCCAGCTGACTATATTTGGTAGAATTAAAACCTAAATAAGTGGACCATATATGTCACAGGAATGCTTTGCGTGTTACCTGTGCTAATTTTCCAAAGCAGTTTTTACACCCTTCCAGTTTTGGTTGATAATCCTCTTTATTTAGTTTATATTTTGTGCCCTGATATATGTTAAACGTTATGTTCTCCTCCTAGTACTTATGACTTCCTTTGTCAACCAAATTCATCTAATTCACCCTTCTTATATTATTATTTCTGAGCAATGTACTCATTTCTGAGCCTGGAATATGTTTACTATTAGAAACCTCCATTTCCCCTCTGCTGGTCATAGACCTCCTTCCCCTACCCTAGTCAGCTCTTTCCAATGCTACTGTCATTTTCTCAAAGCTTGCCCTGTTAATGTGTAATGATCTCCTCTAATCCTCTTTACTGATAACCCTGGTATTTACCCTGTACCTTACTTATTACACTGTGGTCACTCTTGTCAAAGATTTTTGTCTGCCTTTATCTCTGTGACTGCATCCTTCACACTGCTTAAAAGGAAAGGTCATGTATGGTGTGTTCTTTGATACCTTCTCTCCCATGCTGATTTAGGAAGTTATCTGCAAATACCATGTTTCAAACTGCCTAATTGCCAGGTGTGTGTGCCTGTAAGCACACACACTATGGTAGCTGATGGCTGGGTAGTTAAATCCCCCCTTATGGTTATCAGAAACAGGTTGAGCTACACAATTGGGTATGTTCCTATCCAGGGTTTTGTTCTAGACCCATCTCTGCTTACACCATTATTCTTCTCATCCCTGTCTTACGTTTTACTGTTGTCACTGGCATTTTCCTTCCAGTGGGAAATCAGTTTGCCAACTTCTTTTGGGCTCAACTGAAATGAGAGGGGGAAATAGCCACACAAACATGCAGTGGATAGATTTTGCTTCTGGGAAAGTAAAAGAATAATGTGAGTTCTCAAAGCAGGTTAAGCAGTCTCAGAGGCTAAGACAAAGGAGTGCAAAGTGTCCAATCTAACTTGCACATGGCCTTCAACAACCCACGTCGCCAAACTCTTTGTTCATAGAAATTTCCCATGTAGCAATTTTGGGGCAGGGAAAAGCTGCCCAATATTTTGTACACACAGAAGCTGTGAAGTTCACTGTTCAGAAAAGAAACATTTGAAGAACAAGTGACCCTTGTAACAGGATATGAATGATCCCCAAAGGCAGTGCATCTATTTAGCCAGATGACAGAGAAGTCCTGCATATATTATCATAAGGAATTGGTACAGGAACTGATTTTATAGATAATGCAAGTTATCCTCAAGAACAAAGGTGAGTCAAAGGTACTGATGCTTTTGGGGTGAACGAGCTATTGGCTCAGCATTCTAATTACATGACCTCAAAGGGAATTCCTGAACCACTAGCAGCGTTGTCTGATGAGCACAGGAAGAGCGTGCATTGGGGTCTTATGTTCAGCTGCTACATCTTGCACTTGTATGCCAGGCAATTTTCCATCCACTGGTAAAGGAGCTAGGCAGAGGGACAGCAGAACAGATTTAACCATTTATTTGCTTAGCGCTCAATCTCTATTCTGTGCAACCCTAAATGGCTTTTAATTCTACACATTAGATAGTGTTAAAAACAGCATTACATATTTTTTCAATAACCCAAAACTATTACAAATAATTGATAAATGTGATAAAGAAAATGTATACAAAGACTTAACAAACATAACAATCTTCTCCACCCCAAATGGATTTAATTGTATTCCAAGCAGTTTGCATGTTCTTATCTTGATTTTGGGGTGGGAGATGGGAAATTTATGCAAAAATGCCATGACTGTTGTGATCAGCCCCAGGAGCCCAGATAAGGGAGGTCAGGAGACAGATTCTCACTCCCTTTGTTCTGCTCAGTGCAAAGAGAGCAGAAATCTCCTCTATTTCCCTAGTTGGAGGCTCACCCAGTATGGAGTCCCTGGCAATATAGCTGCCTAGTATGCCACCCTCCTTCTCCCCCCTTGCAGCCCCAGCATAAGGGCAGGAACGGGGCAGTTGTCTTTAACAAGATGGCAGCCATTATAGCATTGTGGATGTTTGATGCTGCTCCTGAAGAGGCTAGAGCAGCTATCAAAAGAGAATTTGAAATAGGCTCTGTCCAAGATTTTCAAAAGTGACCAGGGATGGTGGGTGTTCAACCTGAAAATCCTTAAAGGGACCCAGTTATTAGAAAATCCTGAGCAGCTGCATTCTGGAACTCAGGTCCATCCCTTCAAGGTATCTCAGACTTGGGCACTGAAAATTGCTAGTCACTTTTGAAAATCTTGACCCAGCACTTATTTACTAAAGACAAAGTGCCAGATTTTTAAAAGTATTTAGGTGCCTAAATCATAGAATCGTAGAATATCAGGGTTGGAAGGGACCCCAGAAGGTCATCTAGTCCAACCCCCTGCTCAAAGCAGGACCAATTCCCAGCTAAATCATCCCAGCTAGGGCTTTGTCAAGCCTGACCTTAAAAACCTCTAAGGAAGGAGATTCTACCACCTCCCTAGGTAACGCATTCCAGTGTTTCACCACCCTCTTAGTGAAAAAGTTTTTCCTAATATCCAATCTAAACCCCCCCCACTGCAACTTGAGACCATTACTCCTCGTTCTGTCATCTGCTACCATTGAGAACAGTCTAGAGCCATCCTCTTTGGAACCCCCTTTCAGGTAGTTGAAAGCAGCTATCAAATCCCCCCTCATTCTTCTCTTCTGCAGGCTAAACAATCCCAGCTCCCTCAGCCTCTCCTCATAACTCATGTGTTCCAGTCCCCTAATCATTTTTGTTGCCCTTCGCTGGACTCTCTCCAATTTATCCACATCCTTCTTGAAGTGTGGGGCCCAAAACTGGACACAGTACTCCAGATGAGGCCTCACCAATGTCGAATAGAGGGGAACGATCACATCCCTCGATCTGCAGATAAGTGCCTAGCACCAGCTTAAATACCCTTTGAGGATCTGTGCCCTAAGAGTTTTTGAAAATTCTAACTCCCATTAACTTCAGTGGAGTTGGATACCTAAACACCTTTGAGATAGCACGTAGGCACCTTTATAAATCTGGCCCAAAGTGCTTAAATCATCCAGTGCTTTGGATTATATGACATAATGAAAATTTCCCACATTCTGATTATTTCCATAAGGAAAGGACAGTCAATCAACACTGGAGAAATCTATTACTGTGTTTCCTACCCCCACGCCCACGTTGGTTTACAAATGGGTGGAAATTGAAAGTAAAATAAAGTCGGTAGCCAGGTGCCAGAGATAGAGGCTGTTCTGAAATTACACCTCTGGCTGCACGGACAACTATTTTATTTCAAAACAAATGTGGTCTTACTTGTTTACTCTCTAGGCACTTCAGTGATGTACGTGGTGATGTTATTGGTGGAACAAATTGTACTGAACATAGGTCCCTTTCTATATTATACCCACTTCACTAATTTGTATATTTACAAAACAAACAAAAACAAAGATTACAATGTCCTTGTTCCGCTAATAAAACCATATTAGAGATCTTCCTGATGTTCTGTGATGCTGCTAACCAAGAGTCACTCTGGCTCATACAATTCCTATTGTCTCTTTAGCTGCATGAATAGAGCTGTAAGGACAATGTCAAAAAAAGCCCACCCTGTTTCTATGCTCTATTGTAACAATTCACAATACTTTTGCTAATTGCTCTGTGGTGCAAGTAATTTAATTTATTCAAATTAGTTAATTTTACTCTTTCCCCACTCCCTTTGGCATCCAAGATTTCTTGTCACCCTTAGGAACATACATAGACTCTGATTCATGTGAGCTTTGTGTCTGCAGTTGGAAACAGGAATGCACTAGCTGGGTCACATGAGCTACAGCACTAAATTTCTGGGAAATCCTAATTGGCCATTTCTTCATCCCGTGGAAGCATGATTTAAAGTCTGCCTATTTAACATAGATGCTCCCCAGCTTAAAAGGCATTAAAACTATTTCCCAACTGTTTTCTTTAAAAGGTGCTTTATGGCTACATGGACTCAAACTGTAAATTCAACTAAGATTATTCAGTTTAAAATAAATAATGAGCACTGGCATTATTCCTTGTGATTTCATTGCTACTTGTGCTTCCTTGTACAGGAAACAGATGTAAACTGAGACATGGCAGCCATCAGAGAAATATGACATGCTGCTTCTCTCTCTCTCTCTTTGAAGATTTAAGTTTCCAGACTCCCTGCTAGTGCCCAAATGTTTAAAGGAAAAAGAAAAAAAGCTGCCATTCTTCCTCCTGAACTGTCTTTCTTTTCATGTGATCCAATTGCACAGAATCTACAATCATCATTGCACAGTGAAACTGATTCTAATGTTACATCTTGATGTGTTTGCTTTTAAATAATATTTTTCCTACTTTGGAATTGTCACTTACAATGAAACAACTTTTTAGACAGAAGGACAAGGTTTGTGCACAAGGGTGTTGTGGGGGGTAACACAAAGAGCCAAGGAGCTATTAGCTCAAGTTGCACTCTCAGTTACGTCCATGCAAGTCAGAGTCAATAGGTCTAACTCTACCTTCACTTGGGCCCCCATTTTGCAAACACTTACGCATGTTCTAAATCTTACAAATGTGAGTAATCCTATTGACCACAATAGGGTGGCCCAAGTACTTAAAGGTAAACGTGTGTGTTTGTAGGATCAGAGCCTCATTGTGGAGAAACTAAGGAGAAACTCCAGTGAAATTAATGAAGTTACAGAGAGCCAGCCATAGAGGTGTACCTGTGTGCACAATCGTAAAAATGTAGGGCACTCATTGTGGAAGGGACCTCAAGAGGTCATCTGAGTCAGGACCAAGTAAACCTAAACCATCCCTGACAGGTCTTTGACTAAGCTGTTCTTAAAAACCTTCCATGATGGGGATTCCACAAACTCCCTTGGAAGCCTGTTCCAGAGCTTAAATATCCCTATGGTTAGGGAGTTTTTCTTAATATCTAACTCATTTGCTGCAGATTAAACCAATTATTTCTTGTCCTCCCTTCAGGGATGTGGAGAACAATCGATCAATATGCCCCACCGCTTTTGTTTATTATTTACTCTTTGTAATCTGGTAGTAGCAAGCAGGGCCCCATTGTGCGGTGGCATTTTACAAATATAGAACAGAAGGCAGTCTGTGCCCCAAGCAGCTTACCCTAGAGAAGATAAGACAAACCAACAAAAAAAGCAATTTACCACAAGTACAGTAGAATTTTCCCCCCAGTTTTCCCTTCACATAACAACCCTCTCTCCTGCTAATACTTCCAGCTGCCAGTCAAACTTCTTCAGTCCTTGCTCAGTTCAATTGTCCTGTTTCCACCTTCTCGCACAGGAGAACACTCATCCACATTCTTGGAGACAAATTCTTGATATACTTGACAGACACAAATATGGAGTTTGAAGCCCAACTCCCCTAATGTTACCACACACAAATGATGGATCTATGATATGGCTTTATCCTGGAATCATTCCATACACAGAAATCCCATACACAGAAATCCCAAAGACATCAAGGACAGTCATGCACATAGAGTGACATGCAAAACAATGCCATGTACCTTCCAGAAAAATTATCTTATCATAGTTGTTAAAGGTTCTCTGTTACTCTGAAAATAAGACATGAGGCCAGCTCCTCAAACAATGTAAATCAGTATGGCTCCATTTAAATCAATGGAGCTATGCCAGTTGTCACCAGCTGAGAGTCTGGTCTATGGGGTTTAATTATTTTATCCTCCTGTGACAGATCAAGGGTGCTGCCAATATTATGATATTAGCTGGGCAAGCTCAGAGTTGGGGAAGCAAATCAAAGTTAATATGCCTGAATATCAGCCAATGAGCATTGGCCGTAGTTCTTTGGAATGAATATTTATATACTTCTTCATCCACCAACACACACACACAGACACACACACACACACACACACACACTTTTTGCATTAGTTTTCTTTTCTGTCTTGTAACTCAATGAGACACATAATGTCATAACAGATGTCAAAACGTTAAAGCATGGCACTGCATGATGAATTGTTTTTTTATGAGTTTTAGAAGGATTTGTAGGCAGCCCATTTGGAAACTGACAGTGTGTGATTACCTCAATAGTCCCACCTTAGGTTCAATATCTGCAGCTCTGCTCCTCGGAAGCTATGACTGGTGGCATCCATTGACCAATCAGCCTTCTGAAAGCAAAATATTGTTCAGTCAGAATCAAAGCATTTTAGATACAAACATCTGGAAACAATAAACAGACTATAAACATGTTGACTTTGCCAGTGTCTACCCATATACCATGTGGGAATCCTGGTAGGTCTAAGCTTTCAAGAGACTCCCCAAGATCTCTAGGATTTGGGTGGCAGTCCGTTCTCTTCATTCACAATCCAGTTCACTCCTTTTGCTTTCAGGAGTGTGTCTTTAATGCCTGCTCAGTCTTTTAATCCTGCCCCCCTTGCAAAGACCAAAGAGTTAGACACCTAAATATCTTTGGGGATCTGGGCCCAAGTCACTTTTTAACTGTTTATAGTCCTATTAGCTCCCAGCACTGGCAGACCAAGTCTTGCAATCTGGAGACAGGATGCAGGATCCTCAAAGCCAATAGCTTTTCAACCGTCTTTCAGGTGTGTGCTGGAATGTTCTTACCCGCTGCTATTGTTTTTTCCCTGGCAAGAGACCCCATTGAATCAAAGCAACATAGACATATAGGAAACATTTCATTAACTCATCATACTCTCTCAATAACAAAGTCACAGACAGTAATCATAAACGTATTACATTTCCTCCATCCCTAAGAAAGCAAACCGTTAACTAGGAAGAGAAAAAAAAATTCCATTACATTAAAGACACATTCTTTAATTGTTCATTTCCTGAGACTGTACCATTGTTTCTCCCATGTGTCCCTGAAGAAATCCGCTTCAGTAGTACATCATGGCTAGAAGGTTTATACTCACTTTCTTCATTGCATCATGGCAATTTTTATAATCCCTCCAATATTTCAAAATCATCTGAAATATTTATCATGCACCCCACCCCTTTAGGCTAGATTGTAACTCTACACAGATCTGAGACAAGGGTGGTGCATGCAAGGCCAAACAGAGTTCTGGGGGTCTTGGGGCAAACTCTGAAACCGAGGCTCCTGCACCCTTCCAAAAAACAACAACAACAACCACCACCACCACCCTGGGTCAAAACCACTGAGGGGAGGTCTGGGGTGAGGAGATGGGGAAAGGGTAAAGTCAGAGAGCGAGCCCACCCTTCGCTCATACCACAACAGCGGCTCCTGTCCCATGAGGCTGGGCCTGGTTCCCTGCTCCAGCACTCTCTGGCGCCACTCATTCAGATTAGGACCCAGCCACCTCTCTGTCCTGAAGGACAGGCAGCCAGGCCAAATCTGAGTGCATCAGGTCACAACACCGCTTAGTTTGAGGGCCCTCTAAAACAAGGCACCTGAGGGAAACTGCCCCTTTTGCCTGACCTGAAGGCAGCCTTGGTGCAGGAGGCTTTGTGACCCAGTTCTGAATCACACTTCCTTCCCTACCTCCTTCTTGCTCCAATGGGAGTAAATTGCTGCAGGCCTGTATAGTAGGACATGACAACACCCCTGTGTCAGCTCAGCTACAGTGACCGGCATGAAGTGGAGGTGGAGCCAAGGATCTGCCTATTCCCTGTCCCCCTGCTCCTGGAATAATGTCCTCTTATTCCCACATGCCTGAACTTAAGGTCCAAGCAGCTCTGGCAAAGACACGAGAGGGATTGCTCCCCATATCTGCCTTGTGTGGGTGTATAGGCCAAGTCACGATCTAGCCCTTAATAACTATCAATGCTTCTGCCAGTGTTATGATTTAGTAACCATTTCTCCACACTGAAAATTATGCCATCATTCTCTGAAATACTGGCTGGTATTAGAGTGTGGTTTGGGGGTTGGATTTTGGTATACACATGTATAAAAGCTACATCACTTTAAATAATTATGGCCCTCCTACTAATCTGAAACTGGTTTATACCACGTAGGCCATTTCTTGTTGTGCACTTTACTGACATACTTTTAAATACTATGAAGAGCAATGACATGTTACTACTTTTCTATCTGGATGCCTAGACATAACTAAGCTGTGGGAAAAGGAAGGGCTGCTTACCTAATGCTGTGTGTAATGAGTATTTAAATATATACAGGGCTAAGGAGTAAGGCTACGCTGCATGCTTTGTCCTGGCAAACTGGATGCCTAAACAAAGAGCTGCAGTGAGCTCTTTGCCAGACACTCAAACTGGTGATCAAGTCCTTTCCCGCTCACTTGCAAAAGCTCCTGAACATCTGGAGATAGTTAGGCTCCCAATGAAGGGAGAGTCAAAAAAAAACTGAGCCACTGAGCAGTCAAGCTGCCAGAAAATTGAAACTGCTGCAAGGCCCCAAGATGACAGAGCTACTGAAACTATAAGGTAACTTTCACAAGGAGAGCGCTGTATTGTGATCTTCCTCTGTGCTTGATTGTTTTGGTGAGAGAGCGGACCAGAAGAGGGGAGAGGGAGCACAGCTTGAGCAATGCGGGATGTAAAAAAAATACATCGGGGTACATACTTCTCTCACTGGATGCACATAGCTCCCACTAGCTTTAGTTACAGTTCTGAGCACCCAGCAAGAAGAGAGTAAACACCCCAGCTTTCATAAGGCAAACGTGAGCAGTCACAAACAATTCAGACTCCTCCCGTCTGAAGAATTATCCTTTGTTATTAAGCTTCAAAGGACCACTTAGACATATGCAGATCATAAAAGACCTGGGAGAAAGGATGTCAGCAAAGGGCAAAACACAACACACATTTCAATGTATTCAGAGAGTTAGAGATCAGGAAAAGCAAAGAGAGTGTTGTCAAAGATTTGGGGTTTATTTAGAGGAGGTTCAGTTCTAGATTTTAATCTGGAACCAACCGTCATGGAAGTTCAGGAGAGTTTGGCTCCACAGTTCTGGAACTGGGCCCAACTTCCGTTTTATCTTCCGTTTGTCTTGCTTTCCTCTTATGTTCCTCCATTTGATATTCTGATTGACTTTAACACAATTCCCTCTGTGCGTGAGGGAATAAGGAAGTCAACTCACCAGGTGGTTTTATCCCAAACACTCCAAGCTCTGCTGATAATACAGAGGACTGGTTACTCCCTTCTGCAGCTGTGGTGAGGTTTTTGTCTTAGTAACAAGGTCTTTGCAAAAGAAGTAGTAAATGGATTAGGCTGTTTTTTTATTTGTTTGTTTATTAAACAAAAACCTGCAGCAAACAGACAAATCTGAGAACAAAATTTGCCCTAAAAATCTGGTCCTTAACCTTCATTATTGGGTTTTCTCAATGAGGGAAAAAACTAATCCTTTCTGACCAAGGCGCTGATTCACAAATGCTTTTAAACACATGCTTAACTTTATACATGCAACTCAACCCAACAACGGAACTAGCCCTGTGCATCAAGTTCTGGACAAAGTATAAAAGTATTTGCAGGAATGAAATCACTGTTCCATCTGATACTTGGACCACTGCAAGAACATACCCTACATATACTGGAACAGACACTGATAAACTACTGTAAAGATCAAAAAGGTCAAATTGTCTGCCCATATAAATTGGCATAGTTCCATTGAAGTCAGTAGAGCTATACCAATTTGCATGAGCAGAGAATTCCACACTAAAATGTTTGCCAGACACAGTTCTGGCCAATGTGAAGCTGACGTTGTTTTATCATGGTTTGGTTCTCTAGGTGTGGACAGGGATTGCCTTTAGAACATTGCATGCTTTGGACAGACTATCACTCACCAAGGTTCTGGCAAAATTTCTGAATATGGTTCTATCAAAGCATGCATCTTAGAGATGGTAGAAACTACCAAAATGAAGGTTGTCACAACATGATAGTGCTCCAGCCAGGTTATAGCATGCTTTGGTTTTGCTTGTGTAGATGGAACCAAATAGTGGCGTAATCATTATTAAGGAATTTGGTGTATGATTCACATTGCCCTCATCCTCTTCAGTCCATTAATGTTCCAGCTTCATTTGCCTGCTTGTCAGCTCCTTTTACAATCACCAAATCTGTGCCTTCTTCCATATGGCTCCCTACACATAGTACCATCCCTCAGCTCATTGCCAGACCGCTAGCTGCTTCAGCCATGCTGCTTACAGGGATCTGATACAACTTGTATATGAGTTACCTGATATTGTTCCCCTTCCCCTAAACTTTGGCTCCTTGTTTGTCCTCAGATGGCAAGCTCCTCTGAGTCCTGGATGTTTGGAAAGTGCATCACACATCATGGGTGCTATTATAAATAAATGTTTTTAAAAGTTCCAGCCTAGTGGTTTGATCCAGCAAACACTTACACACATGGATACCTTCACCTAGGTATATTGCAGGGAAAACCAAGCAGCCAAACACTGGGGCCCAAGTTATTGGAGGCAAGTGCCCCAGTGATGTTATAACAATGTCTTTCCACAGTATGCATCCGATGAAGTGAGCTGTAGCTCATGAAAGCTTATGCTCAAATAAATTGGTTAGTCTCTAAGGTGCCACAAGTACTCCTTTTCTTTTTGCAAATACAGACTAACAAGGCTGTTACTCTGAAACCTAACAATGTTTTTGTGACTGTGTAGGTAGGACTAAGCCATGTTTTAGCCACATTGCAGAATCATGTTACAATGCTGTAATGACTAAGTCCCCTACTGGCTACTTGCATCAGAAGCTACACGCACAGCTTAGACATGTACTCTCTGGAAGATTTAGTCCAGTTTTGTGAACCCCAAATCTGCATTTAAATGCAATTATTAAGCTCTGCCATTTGACAGCCATTTCCCCCTGAGTAAATTCAAGTACATACTTCTAAAGTAGAGGCAAAACTGTAGTTCAACTCATTTTTCAGATAAAGTCCTTATGGTTAAGACACTGCCTCGGACTGAGGAGATCTGTGTTCTAGTCCCAACTCTGTCACAGCCTGACTGTGACATCTTGGGAAAATCACTTCATTTCTCTACCTCAGTTTCTCTTCCTCCTGTGCCTCTGTCAAATGGGGATAATACTCATTTTCTCCCATCTGTCTTATCTATTTAGACTATAAGCTCTCTGGGGACGGGACTCTCTCTTACTTTGTGTACGTATTGTACCTACAACAATGGGGTCCTGGTCTTGGTTGGTTCTTTCAGATGTTACTGAAATACATATAACTAGCCATTTGAATACATCACTTTCTTTAGAAATTCAAGTGAGTAATTAACTGTCTGCCCTGAGTTTGTAGCATTGCTGCCTCCCATCCTAGTAGCAACTCACTCCAGGGACGGGTGAAATGATCCCTATGTATGTGTATGTCTACAGATATAGATAGATATCGTTTTTCAAGTGTTTCAAGGATGTTGACATCTTTGGAAGAAAGGTGCTACAGTCTGTAAATGTCAGCCACCATCATCCTCATCAGCTGTATCCAGCTATGCCTGCAGAGAAGCAGATTATTCTGGCTCCGAGGTGGGGAGCGGGGTGGAATTACTTTACCTCGCACTACAGTTCTTTATCCCCAAGATCTCTCTGTTTCTAAAGCTATGTACACACTACAGCTTAAGTAGGTATAAGTTATGTCATTCAGGAGTGTGAATAAGCCCCCCCCCATCCAGAGTGACGTAAGTTACACTGAACTAAGAGCCAGTGTGGACAGTGCTATGTCCTGCCACCGACATACCTACTGTCACTGGGGGGGGGAGGGGCTGGAGTAATTAAGTCGACAGGAGAGCTCTCTCCCGTTGGCTCAGAGCATCTGCACTAGTAGTGCGGCAGCTGCACCACTGTAAATTCTGTAGTGTAGCCATAGCCTAAGACTGAGACTTTTCAGAGCGTCTCTGCCTCTCTCCCCAGGTGAGCTGTCCCAACTAGTGCCCAATCTGGTTTAAGGAGGAACTGAACCTGACAGCCAACAAAGAAAGCCTATAATGTTTTCAGAGCAGAGCTGAGCCTTGCACACAGCTCCCATAATCTGAGTTGTAGACTTGGGGAATAGCTTGTGATATTACCCACACGAGACATGCGTTAGACATCACCAGTATTTTCTGCTTCTTCTAGCTGAGAGGCAGATTTCCCTGGCCCCTCAGTGGCTCTCCATATCTCCATGGAAAGATCAGTCACAATCTAGAGTGCTGAGTCTATGCACCACCAGGAACACAGATCTCCCTTCAAGGAGTGAAGAGGAAGCACTACCATGGACTATTCACCCACTCTCTGCCCAACGTGCACCCTCTTGGCAGACAGGGTGGGTCGCAGGCACTTTACCACTACAGACAAATCACAAGATAACCTCGTAAAGAGCTTCTAGCCCAGGTCTACTATTCTCACCCTTCAGAGCATTTTGCATGTCTCCTCACTGTTTGCCAACATTCTATTATTTTACTTTTTGAACAGAGGATAAAAAAGTCAAAGTGTATAATTGATGAATGCTCAGATCCCATAGCATGGGGTATGTTCAAAGACACCTTTGGACTGTAAACAGATAAGAAACAGAGAAGCAAACCCTAATCCAGGAAAGTATTTGCACACATGCTTTAGTCCACCTTTATTCAAGAAAACACTAGAAATGGGAAGTAAGTGCTTTTCTGAATCAGGGCCCTTGATAGGATACATAAGCAAATCTCAGTACTAGCGCCATACACCACATCCCCTTGCAATCAGGTATTATTCAGTTGTTTCTACCTGTGTTTTGTTAGTGGACTACAGCATTAGAGGCTGCCAAGTTAGATGATTCTTTTGTACCTTACTTGAACTGGCAGTGGGTTAACAATAGACACCTCACCAAATCTTCAAACAAAACTCTCACCTTTTTGGAGGCCTGAAAACAGTTTGCTGTTCATACGCCACCAAGTTCCAGCCGGTTGATCTCACGATAACTCCACACTGACTGGAAGTAAGAAGACATGTCAATCTCAAAAGAAAGCTCTCTCTTTTGAGAGATTTCCAACCTAAATTTGTAGCTCAAAGACATTTATAGAAGCTTTGGACATCTGTCCATATTGTTGAGAGATTTGCAGTTTGGAGACTTAATGAAGCTATAAACCTTTTGGGGTGCACCGCCATCCCTCGGTTTAAAAGGTGAGTGACATCCTGGCACCCTCACCACTGTCATGTAATTAGGATATGTTTTGTACAACGTATGCCTTGCGAGGTATCATTTTATAAGTCTTGATCTGTTAGACATTAGTATCTCGTTGGATTGTGTGTGCTATCATTGTATGTGAAATTATGAAGTTTGGCTATGTATGTGCTACTGAAACATGTTGTGAGGTTGAGAACACTCCAAGCAGCCTTTCAGGTACAACAGTAAAAAGGCCAAACAATGTCAATGGCTTACTGAGGAAATGCACACAAGCACAAGGATTACCCCAGGAACTGTGTACAATAGAAACATCTCAGGGTTAGCACTACACATGGGAACTGTTTGACCCAGGTCACAGCAAAAGAGCTCTCCAGCAAGTAGGAAGAAGATATAAAAGGGGGGAAATGACATCATAACTGGACCTCACTCTCTCTACAACAATACACCTGAAAGTACTGGAGGAAAAAGACTGAAGGGGGGCGGGGGAGTGCTGGTCCCAGGCAGGAAAGAAGGAAGCCTGTCTGTGTATGCTTGTACTATATAACGGGGTGAGAGACACTGCTTGATTCAAATACTAATTAGTCCATTAGGCTTAGATTGCGGTTTTATTTCTTATGGTAATCTACTTTAATCTGTTTCAGAGTAGCAGCCGTGTCAGTCTGTATTCGCAAAAGAAAAGGAGTACTTGTGGCACCTTAGAGACTAACCAATTTATTTGAGCATAAGCTTTCGTGAGCTACAGCTCACTTCATCGGATGCATGCATCCGATGAAGTGAGCTGTAGCTCACGAAAGCTTATGCTCAAATAAATTGGTTAGTCTCTAAGGTGCCACAAGTACTCCTTTTCTTTCTACTTTGATCTGTTTGCTATCACTTATAATCACTTAAAAGCTATCTTTCTGTAGTTAAATCTATTTTATATTTTACCTAAAACACTGTGTGTTGTTTGATGTGTGAAGTGGATAAATCTCAGCTCATGAACAAGCGTTGGTTTACGTCTTCTTTCCTTTGTAGAAGTGGCAGACTGGGTAATAAATTCATACTGTTTGGGTCTTGACCAGGGCAGGATGGTACAGCTCTGGGGTCTTAGGCTTGGGAGCTGGCAGTAGTTTGGCTGTGGCTTCTCTTTTGTGGGTTCCTGAGTGGCTGGCCAGAGCATTCATGAACACACCTGGGGGTGGTCCCTGCATGTGAATGTTGCTGTGAGTGCAAGCTTGTAGGGCTTTGCAGCTTGTCACAACATCACAGTGCAAGAGGGAACCCAGATTGGTGAGACAGAGGGCTCAGCTCCAGGGAGGACCTGTCAAAAGGTGTTTCTTCTTTTACATGCTAAATAAAGACAATGATAAAAGATGCACAAGCAATGCAAGATAACTACCTTCCGTGGGGATTCAGCAGGCCACTGTACTCCTGCCTGTGTTGTTATTAATACTGAGCACACTGACACTGTAACACCACGCTAAAGGAGGAAGTAAAAGTTTAAAGGACAGTCCACCCTGAATTTTCCCAACACTGGTATAATTGCAGAAACATCTGTGCTATATAACTGTGATTCAGTATAAAAATTCAGCTCATTTGTTTCCCAAACACCTTATTTCTTATCTGCTATGGGGTGGTCTAGTGATCCCTTGGATTACTTTACAAACATAAGGAGATTGGTTCAAATCTTCCTACAGGGGTGTTTTTCCCCTCCACAGCCTATTGATTATGAGAGCTGGCCATATGATATGGGGTTCTGTTTTTCCATCTGTTAAACGAAAACTGCAGTGATTACATATAATCCCTTAGGTATCTGGAGAAATACTTAATGAAAGGCTTGGTTCTGTTCTCACACCGGTTTTACTCTGGTATAAGTCCATTTGCCTCATCAAAGTGAATGGTACTCCTGATTTACTATGGTGTCAATGAGAGGAGAATCCGGCCCCAACTAAGGATACCACTGTGTACATATTAAATGAATGTCCCATCTACTTTTAAAAGTTTCTGCTGCTGTTTCAGAACCTCCATTCAGTGCATGGTGCCAGTGACTCCATTAGCAGGGGTTGGCAGCTTGCTGACACCTCAGAGACAACCTCCCCCTAGGAAGCAGATTGAGGCAAAGATGGTCTGATCCATTTTACACCTGACTTAGTGAGTCAACGTTGGTGGTAAGAAGAAAAGGAGTACTTGTGGCACCTTAGAGACTAACCAATTTATTTGAGCATGAGCTTTCGTGAGCTACAGCTCACTTCATCAGATCAAATCTTGATCTGATGAAGTGAGCTGTAGCTCACGAAAGCTCATGCTCAAATAAATTGATTAGTCTCTAAGGTGCCACAAGTACTCCTTTTCTTTTTGCGAATACAGACTAACACGGCTGTTCCTCTGAAACTTTGGTGGTGGAACTGAGAGAAGGATCAGGCCCAGGCAATATAGCTCACCATTTGAAAAGAAGGGAGAAGCTCATTCTCCAAGTGACTGGGTGACCAATTCTATTTCTTTTTAAACAGGTGTTTTACCCCTGTTAAATTAACTCATTTACTTAAAATGGAAAAGTTATTTTAATTCATTTAAAAGAATTTAGTTAGCAGCTTTTGAGAGTATAGACTTTCCCCAGGCACCCCAGTGGTGAGCTGCATTTCCAGTGTCTCAATCGGGGATCCAGAAGAGGCCAGCTCCCTACTAGGCTAGTTAAATACTGGAAAAAGGCAGAAGAAAGAAAAAGGCAGTAGCTTATCAATGAATAATGAGAAACATTTGTCAACTAGCACATTCAATAAGTAAGAATCAAACAGCTCTTGTGGTTGTTTATTATATTCAAAGTGCTCAGTTACAGCAGCAATGGGAGCTAGGACCCACATGGTTAAGAGCAACCAATGTTTTCAGAGGACTGTTTTTGGGTGCCCAACTTCAGATATATTAAAAGGAGCCTCAATTTTCAGAAAGTACTGAATATCCACCCTCCAAAAGCATGGCACCTTTATGGTGTGCCAGATTGTACACCCAAGCATTGAGGCACCCAAAACCTCTAGTCCCTTTTCAAGGGCTTTACCCTACATAAGTATCTAGGTAAATAAAGAAGAGGCAGTTTGCAATTTTAAGGTAATCAACTCTTCTAATCTCCTTTGTAATTAGATGGAGCAATCAGAAGGATTCCTTATTCTACTGCCATTTTCCTTTGACCAGATTTTTAAAAAGCATGGAGAAACCATGGAAAGAAAGGAAATACAAGATAAAAGACCACTTCAGAAACTGAGGGTCTCCCACATTATAATTTTCTGCTTTTCAAACAAGCTACAGATGTACAGCACATGAGCCCAGGTGAAGATATGATTGTGAAAGAGTGTGATGATGCCTCCGCATGCAAAATACATTCATCTCCGACATGCCCTTGAGCATCTGTTCTGTATTTAGGGTTTTTATTCCTTTGTACAGCTAGCTTTCATGAGGTTTAAACTGGTGATCCTTGAGACCTCAAAGACCAAACTTTTAAGGGGAAATGTTAACAAGGGACTTGACAACAACGCAGCGAGCATGATGACTGAGACACACTCACTGTGGGTAAGAGTGGGATGAGACGGATATGAACTAGGTCACTGGCTTTTATGGAGGGCAGCCAAATATGCTTTTTCTCACAGCTTCTCATTGTAAAGAGAGTTTGGACTGATCCTCTATCCAGGCAAAACCCCCATTAAAGTCAATGAGGGCCTTTGCCTGAGCAAGGACTGCAGGATCACAGCAATGCTGACAAGACAGTGTGCACTCTTACTCATCAGCATTGAAGATCTGCTGTTGGATACACTGGAACCATTTGCATCAATGGACTGGTTCCACTGAGGACAGCAGGGCAGCCGCCCATCTGTAATTGCAATGGCTCATGTCCAGGGGTTAAAGAAAGGAAGATGAAGAGTAGGGGAGACAAGATCAACTATCCCTCTGTGCAGGAAGCAGTGGGGGTACCCCCTTTTCTCCCTGGCTTGGTGAAAGCAGTGCTCCTCCTTCTCCTTGGCTGGTGCAGTGAGAGCTCTCCATCCTATTTCAATCTACTTTAACCACTGCTCATGTTGAGTCCATCTTCTCAGGAATTTAAGCAATAATCACTGGAGATCAAATATATGCTTTTGTGCCACAAAATACTTGCTATATCTACTTTAAAGCAGAGATGGGAGACATTCCCTTTTCAGGAAGGGGCCTTTTAATCTCTGCTCCAGCTGTCCTGGGTTCTGTCTGTGGCTGCCCATCAGTTCCTGTAGTAGGTGACTTCTGGGTACTCTTCTGGCTCTATCAATCTGTTTTTTCACTTCAACAGGTGGGTATTGTAGTTTTAAGAATGCTTGCTAGAGATCTTGTAGGTGTTTGTCTCTGTCAGAGGGACTGGAGCAAATGTGGTTGTATCGTAGAGCTTGGCTATAGACAATGGATCTTGTGGTGTGTCCTGGATGGAAGCTGGAGGCACGTAGGTAAGTAGAGTGGTCAGTAGGTTTCCGGGATAGGGTGGTATTTATGTGACCATCACTTATTAGTAGAGTAGTGTCCAGGAAATGGACCGCATGTGTGGATTAGTCTAGGCTGTGGTTGATGGTGGGATGGAAATTGTTGAAATCATGGTGGAATTCCTCAAGGGCTTCTTTTCCATGGGTCCAGATGATGAAGATGTCAACAATGTAGCGCAAGTAGAGTAGGGGTGTTAGGGGATGAGAGCTAAGGAAGCGTTGTTGTAAGTCAGCCATAAAAATCTTGGCATACTGTGGGGCCATGCGGGTACCCATAGCAGTGCCGCTGACTTGAAGGTATTTATTGTCCTCAAATGTGAAATAGTTGTGGGTGAGGACAAAGTCACAAAGGTCAGCCACCAGGTTAGCCGTGACATTATCGGGGATACTGTTCCTGATAGCTTGTAGTACCCAGAAGTCACCTACTACAGGACAGGCCCAACAAAGAAAATAACAGAATGCCACTAGCTGTCACCTTGATCCCCCAATTAAAACCTCTCCAGCGCATCATCAAAGATGTACAATTTATCCCGAAAAATGATCCCTCACTCTCATAGATCTTGTGAGACAGACCAGTCCTCGCTTACAGACAGCCCCCCAACCTGAAGCAAATACTCTCCAGCAACAACACAACACACAACAAAAACACTAACCCAGGAACCTATCCTTGCAACGAAGACCGATGCCAACTCTGTCCACATATTAATTCAAGTGACACCATCATAGAACCTAATCACATTAGTCACACCATCAGGGGCTTGTTCACCTGCACATCTACTAATGTGATATATGCCGTCATGTGCCAGCAATGCCCCTCTGCCATGTACGTTGGCCAAACCGGACAGTCTCTAAGCAAAAGAATAAATGGACACAAATCTGACATCAGGAATCATAACATTCAAAAACCGGTAGGAGAACACTTCAACCTCTCTGGCCACTCAGTAAAAGACATAAGGGTGACACTTTTGCAACAGAAAAGCTTCAAAAACAGACTCCAACAAGAAACTGCTGAGCTTGAATTAATATGCAAACTAGATACCATTAACTTGGGTTTGAATAGAGACTGGGAGTGGCTGGGTCATTACACATATTGAATCTATTTCCCCATGTTAAGTATCCTCGCACCTTCTTATCAACTGTCTAAATGGGCCATCTTGATTATCACTACAAAAGTTTTTTTCTTCTGCTGATAATAGCTCATTTTAATTAATTAGCCTCTTACAGTTTGTATGGCAGATTCCACCTCCTCTGTATGTTTATATATCTATATCTATATCTATATCTTCTTACTATATGTTCCATTCTATGCATCCGATGAAGTGGGCTGTAGCCCACAAAAGCTTATGCGCTAATAAATTTGTTAGTCTCTAAGGTGCCACAAGTACTCCTGTTCTTTTTGCAGATACAGACTAACACGGCTGCTACTCTGAAACCTGTACACTCATAGACGCTGCACCCTTCTTGCCTTCAATCACACCAGATACTGTGGTCAAATTATTTTCTACACAGACAAACTATTTCCTTGGGTCTTCTTAGTCAGTTCAGTACACAAATGCATCTCTCCTCTGTGGTGCAGCCACATTCATATCCGACAATGAACCAACATACTGCTCCTAAGGCCTTTGTCCCAGTGATGCACCTCTTCTGTACAGCAGCTGTTCATCTTAGGAATCCAAAGTTCTGGTCTAACTCCTTTAAGTATCAGGGATTGCTTCATCCCGCCTTTTTAGTTGATGGGTGCAAAGTCTGGTTCCTGGTGCCTGTTTTTGGGTTCATCATCATGGCCACTCTTTAGAAGTGCTGTGGGATGCCATGTGCTCAACATCCTGTGTCCAGTTGTCTCTGTGGTCTTTCTTACCACTGGAAGAAGCACTTAACGTAGCAATGCTTGTGTTTATGTATCCTAGCCAGTTATAGGGGCAGTCAGCTGTAACTTAATTCTGATTGGCAAGGGACAAGGGGCAACGCTTACTATCACTCATAGCAGAAGAGAGTTTGAGTCAGGAAACAGAATAACAGAACAAGAAAAGAACGGTCCACTCCGATCAGGCTGGGAGTCTGCTAGTCGTGGTATCTACTGAAGCATTCAGGCAATTCGGCTATCATTATTCAAAATATCCTCCTCCTCTTCAACCCATAAACTTTTCTCAATACATTCAATTTTGGGGCATCCAATCAGTTTCTTATAAATTTGAGTGGTGCTTTCTTTGCTGTTCTTGTTCACTTTATGTATTGAACTCTGGTACTTTTCAGCACTAGCCTAGGAAATACGACAATTTGGTATATAAGGGTTAGAATGTGGGTTGGCTTAAAATTGTCCTAAAGCAAATAGGGAATGTCCTCTGGACTTTCAACAGCTGTTGAATATGTAAGCAATTTCAGATAAACCAAAATAATGCCACCACTGATGCACAGACTTCCAATCTTTTGCTCTGCTGCTGCTAAGCCAAATAGCCAGAAGAGGGAGCAAAAGGTAATCAAACGAAAAACCTACTTCCAAAATTTTGTTTCTATCCTTGATACTCATTACAACAAGGAAGTAAACACTGTAAGAGAGACATTGGGTTTTTCTCCATAAGAAACAGGGGTTGGGAGGGACATAAGAGCTTTTCACATAAAAAGAAACTGGATATGGTACAAATTTAACAGTGTAAGACATGGTCAGTTTTAACCTTCTAACACCTGAGTGGAGTGTGGTCTGTGAACAAAGAAAAGAAGTTTCCCGGAAAATAATACCATAGTAAGTTCATGACTCATTTGACCATCATTGCTTTCTTCTCCATGACAGAGTATACCTTTTCTCAGGAAAACAGCTTCCCATTTATATCAGTTTATTCACCCTCAATCTCCTGCAAAAGGACTTTCCCTAATCCCACATCTGAGAAGTCCAGATTAAAAAGGACCAGCTCTCATCATAAACACTCCTGTAATGTCTTGGAGGCCTTATCAAAGGCCTCTGATCACTGAACCTTCCTTGAGCATCCATATTTTTAGGTCTGTGAGGGGACCTGCAATGGTGGCACAAAGCTCTGGACTTGTTTCTTCGTCATAGTCACTGGACAGTCTGTCGACACTTGGATCTAGTAGACTAGTGGCCACAGAAGGCCTCCTTCCATGATATAGCCCAAATAGGTGCCTTTGTGGTTCCCTATTTTGCATTTTGCCAGATAAGCCTTTAGGCTGACGTCTGCAAGGCCCTGGAGCATTGGTGCGAGCTGCTTTATGTGGCTGTCCCTATCTTGACTCTGTGTCCCCAGTGATGCCACCGAACAGCCCATAGTCAGCAAAAGAGCTTAAACAAAGGAAACAAAGAAAAACCCATAAGCAGCTCCCTCCAGTATATGGGCCTTCCTTCAGGGGTCCTGGGTATACCAATGTCCACTTCAGAGCTCCCTGGGCTCCAGTGCCAGCCTGCTTTTTCCCCTTCAGCTCCGGGGTTCAGCACCCTACCTCTGTGAGGACAAAGAGTCTCTAGGCCATCAGTCCTCTCTTCCCAGCTGGAGAAGCTCAACCATCTGATCCCTTCCCAAGGCTGCCCCCATCTGAATGGGGTTCTCTCTTTTTAACTCCTCCTCCAGTCCTGCCATGATCTGTAGGTGCAATAGGGCAGGGCCACTGCAGCTCATCAACCATTTCCATGCTAGTGTGGGGTTTATATACTCCATCACACGTGCCCACGATGGATGTGTTCACTGTTGTAGAAGACACAACTAGATTGCATGCTCCTTGAAGCAGTGACCAACAGACAGATACTAAAGAGAAGACATGATACAAAGAGACTTAGATGACTGGGTGTGACCCTTACAGCATCCCTGTAACAGATGGCCAGGGGCTCCCCGGGTATCTAGTAGTGATTTTCAAGTGCCCTGAGTAGCTCAGTTCTCCCTAACTCACTATTGCTATAATCTGTATCTAAAAAGTGTTGTGTAATATGTCATTGGAAAACTAATGACTCATTGATCATTAATATTTTTGCAGTCAATACACAAAGGATTATACAGATGTGCTGGAATTGTGACTAAAATGCGTTTAAACCAGGCATGTCTGGGGAAACTGATAAACAGTTCTTTCTTCCAGATAAAGAAATGCGGTTCCGCCTGCTTGAAGTATCTCCCATGTAAATTTAGCAAGGTGTGACCATGCAGGCCAGGCAAACAAAGCCATCAGGAGAACATGTCGGGCGGAAAATGATCACTTAACATCTCAACGAGGATGGAGACTACACTCCCAGGAAGCCTTCCTGCCTCTTGAAGCAGGGTCAATAAACTTTGAAGGAGATAATTTTAAAAGGTTTACTGGCCTATAAAGAGAGGGGCAGAGAACCCCTAAGTTGTCCTTCACCTGAGGACTCAAGAAAAACCAGCGCCTTTGACTCTGTGGGGATCCTAACTAACAGTGTGTCAACCATTGCTGAAAAAGGAAGACTGGTGAGGAAACCACCTTGAACAAAGACTGTAGCTTGTTAAGTGAGGTCGTAGGTACTAGACAGTGTACTTTTTACTTTTGTTTGTTTGAAACCCTGTCTATCTTTATCCCTTTTATTTGAACTCAAAACCTCTCTCTTTCTGATTGAATAAACTTGTTTTATTTTTTATCTAAACCCACCCAGTGTTTTGATTGAACAGAAGTGATTGTTAACTCCAATCAAGATAAGAAGCTGCTGTTTGCGTCTTTTTAAAAGAGCAGCAAACTTAACTTCTGTGAGTGTTCCAGGAGAGGGCTGGACACTGCAGGGAGACTGTTTTGGGGAAATTCGGGACAGGGTGTGTGTGTGCTGGGTTCACTCTGCAAACCTTAACTAGGCGGTGGAAGCCAGAGTGTGACCTGCATGCTTTTATACTGACTGTCCGTATCCGAGCTGTGAGACACAGCAGCAGAGCATTTAAGGCACCCAGAGTTGCAGGACAGGCAATGATGCAGCCCCTCACTGGTCCAGGTTGAATCCCAAAACGTGAAAGAGAGGTGGCTGGAATAGAGTTTCTTTTCCCTTCCTCTCTCATAAGGTTGGGTAGGAGGAAGTCTGGTATGGATTAGTGTTTGTGAACCAGGCAGAAGTAGTGAGCGTTTGGCAGGCCGATTTGGCCCGGAACTTACAGAATGGCTTGTTACTCTAAACTTTTCACACACAATGAAGGAAAGCTAAGAAAGCCTCTGTAGAACTTTACAAGGTGTGCTGCCAAAACTTGCTTTCTGTAGCAGAAGGACAGGCAGGGCCACCAGGGCTGTCTGTCTAAACTAAGTGGATGAGTGATTCATGGTCCAAATGATTCCCACTATACTGACCTACTGCAGAAGCACAAAGAAAGGGTTAGTGAGAGTACACAGCCTTTGTACAAACGAGGAGCCAAAAATCTAATGTTTCAGTCTCCCTCTCCAACAACACTTCATAACTATAAGACTCTTTTATGTAGGGTCCAGAATATGAATTATTATCTTGTGCTTCTGACAACCTTGACGTGTAACAGGAGGACCGAAACATGGATGGTTTCCAAGAATGTCACTGGGAGGGCAGGTAGAATTATATAAAATGTGAGTTCATGAGGAAAAGAATCAACATCTCCAGTCTGGCTGGCTTTGACGGTGAAATGTATAGATAACTACTATACTTTGAATCATCCTCGTCAGAAATCCTGGGGCCTTAATTGGGGAATAAATAGACTTAAAACCGTTTAACCTAACTAGACGGCAGGCACCATTAAACTTACAACTTTACAAATATATAAAACATCTACAACAAAAATTCAAGGTTAAGAGCCTTAGCCTTAAATACTTTATTTAAACACATTTAACCTCAGTTTGCTGCACAAGTCTGCTTGACTGCTTCAGCCTGCAGTCTCTATAGATGTTATAAAATGACTAGTCCGGACTCCATACTGATGTGGGATCAGAATTGCATCAAACTTGGAACTGGAGTGCCTCGGAAACAGCCAGTGAGAATCACTTGCTGACATTAGCAAAAAATGTTGTACAGTATTGCTATGGATGGATGGATGGACTTCACTGCTGCAAATGCCCAGCACCTCTGAAAATCAGGACAGTTAGGTGCCTAACTATGGATCTAAGTGCCAAGCTTTGGATACCCAACTTTAAGAATGGGGGTCTTACTTGTCTCATTCTCTTTTGTTGCAATGCTGGGCTTGATGTCCATCCAGGTGAACAATAATTTAATTTGAAAATTTTGCCCTTCCTTTGGTTAGTGATTTTTCTGGAAACCAACTCTGGTTTCTGCAAATGTGTTTGTTGTTTGAATGTTGGCTAAGTAGGTAGCAAATGTCCCCTTCAACTATTTGGTATTTGTTATGCATGCTGTGTGATATGAGATCACATTTCTGCTACATGAGAGAAGGTGTCTAAACAGGAGAATAGCAAACATTCATTACAATCATTCATGCTAAAATTCATGATTTTTTTAAAATTTGTGAACATTTTCACAAATGACCTGGCTGTCAGTCAAATATATGTGACTAATGAATAAGGCCATCAAAAGAGACAAACCCTCAGCACTTCTATTTGCAAGTCTTTTCTTTCACTGTTTAGCCAGTCTGATTTAAAGATATTTATACACAGAGAAATTAAACAGTTATGTTGCTTTGACGGTGTTCAAACGGCAGTTAATGGCCAGACGTTTGTGTGTTAAATGCATGAAATTACAGATCACAATAAAGATCACACTATCTCTGCTTGTTCCCCATGGCCTCTCAATCTGAACCTTGACCTCTGATCTAGCAATACTCACAGTGCCTCTCAAAGCACCTCCAGGTAGGCCTTGCCCACTTTAGCCTCTACTCTTACCTTCAAACAACTGTGCTGAATTTTCAGGTGCATTGAAGCAGCACTCTGAACATAGGAAAAAAGAGCAAAGATGGCAAATCCTGAGGCCAACTGGAGTACAATAGTCCCTGACAAAATATAGAGTAGCAGGGCCTAGTTCAATGCCTAACAATGAAGTCTATTGATTATAATGGGCATTCGGTTATACCCTAAATAGTGCTGGCTTGTAGTGGTACCTTAGGTAAGCGTTGCTCAGCTACACCATTTCCAGCTTTGTGTCTGTAGGACATTACAAACATTTCCTGTTTCTGAACTCTAGTCCCACATGTTCACTGGAGTTTTCTCTTAGGATGTAGACTGAGGCTCAAGGTCTTCATATCATGTTTTAATTAAAACCGCAACTAGGAAGCTAAAGGAATCAGAGTTGTTAGTTGTGGTTTTGCTCCCAGCATTGTCACGTAGGGCTAATTTGTAATAAATCTTGAAATAGGCACCAACAAAGAAGACTGAATAGTTCATTAATGCATTTCCATGTTTTGGATAAAAGGTTAATGGAATATCTCTTGCAGAGTCTCCCTAACCACAAATTGCCTTGTCACAAGAGAAAGGTATCACTCAAACATGAAAAAGACAGAAGACAAGCACTTTCTACTTTTATACTGTGGTAGTCCAGGAAAATTTTTTGTCTTCATCTTGAAGACGGTCAGTGATGGGCAATTTAGGAAAACTGACTAGAAGAGGGCAAGGAGGTGGTAAGCTTATGACCCATAAGACACCAGATGGCATCATAGAGACTGAAAAGCCTATGAATTTCAAATTATGGAGCACATAACTGGCCACAAGTAGATTTGTGAAGAATTTTTTATGATTAAATTCAAAAGCCACAAGAAGTGTCTTATGGGTCATAAGCTTACCACCTCCTTGCCCTCTTCTCTAAAGGGTGTCTGCTAATCCACCACAATCATTTGCCATAGTTATGAGGATTTGAAAGGAGGCCCCTTAGCCTCCCTTTTCGTTCTTCAGCTTGGTAGAGATTGGTAGGCAAGCTCCCATTCCGCAGCATCAGGACAAGAAAAATTCTTCCCTTGGTTATCACCATGCCACAGAGCCTTACCTTGGTCTGAGCAATCTTTATTACTCACTTGTGCCATCTGAGAGAAGTAGGCTGTTTTGGAGTTCAGAGAGTGGTGTTTTCCTCTCCCCTCCCCCCCCCCAACACAAACATATACAGTCCTCCATAAAAGTTGGGAAGTAGAATACATTTGCCTCATCTTCCTATGACCGAGATATATTAGGCCATGGAACAGTCCATGGGAAGTGGCAGAAGCTCTGTTTAAAACTAAACTGGACTACACACTTAGAAATATACTGCAGAGAATATACTGGTAGATAGAAGGATGATGTAAAAGGTCTTTTCCCTCTCTATATTCTATTAATTTTGTGGTGATAAATAAGAAGGAAGAGGTGGAAATATTCCCTACATGAGAAAGAAAACTGTGTCAAATGCACACAAAAATAGATTTTTGGATGCGGGGGGAGGTTGGAACAGTATGGGCATGACGTTACAATCATCACCAAAAAGAAAGCACAGGAAGGGAGTTACAAAATATATTAACAATATGCATGATTATACTTGGAGAGAACATTTACAGACATGATGAAATCATGCACTCTCTACTTTATTACAGCTTGAGATACTTTAATGGTACATTAAAAAAAAATTCACACGGAGTTTCTTCTAATAAAAGGCAATCACAACAGCCACATGGTAATTATTTCAATTTCTAAAGAAAGCCTGCATTGCAATTTTTGTGTCTTCTGAATTTTTTGCTTCATAGTACATTATGCCTTCCCTTTCATAGACCTCTGGATGGAGAATGTTCAGCTGGAGGTGAAACTAGGAAATCCAATTTGACAGGCACACTTTTATGTGTGTACTAATTCTCCAAGCTTAAAAGGCTGAGAGAGAATTAATTTAGGTGTGGTGAACAAGAGGCAACCACTTATGGGTGAGCATAAGAGGTTTCTTATAGGAGCTTTGAAAACCTGGTGTTTTGTACAGCAAGAGATCTCCACACTAATCCATCAGCTGGACTTGAGATGGAGCTAATTAAATTGAAAAATTTTTCCCCAAATTTTTTTGTTTGATGCCCTAATGTAGGAGAACAAGGGGTGGCTAAGGAATTTGTAATGGGGTTATAGAGCCTTTCACCGCTAGATCACCAGTTCAAATCCTACCTAAGTCATTAGTGAATTAAAACTGATCTATGAGACATGACCATGAAATTAAGTTCCCACCCTGGATAAGAACAAGAGGTAGGGAATAGGAGCCAGGATCCTGATGATGGATTCAGCTTTACAGTGAATATACAAAAAGGCAAGTCGTTCAATGCTTAAAGTGATCTGGAAAAAGCAGGGGGTCTATTATTCCTCCAGTCTTCACATCCGCTTTATCCTCCCAAAACCCCATCAATTCTGTCCCCTTTAGCCCACTATCAATTATACCCTCCATATCAATTCTGCCTTCCCAATGCTATCTCAGCTCCACCTGTAGCTCCTGGGCATCTTCACCCGCAGGACTGGGGTGCTGCAGTGATGTCCTGCTCCCCCTTCTCAGGCCAGGTGTTCAGAGAGGGGGGTGGGATGGAGGAGGAACAGAAGAACCATTCCATTGGTCCCTCCTTCCTGCTTCCCTCTTCTGAGAATTGTGTCTGCTCCTGGGGGGAAGAGAGCGCTGTCTGCTTTTTGCAGCAGCTCTGATTGGTTGTTTTTTCCCAGAAGGCAGGCAAGTGGTGAAAGCAGCCAATCAGAGGGTTTTCCCTCAGGTGGTATTCAAAATGTGCTGCCCCTTCAGTTACACAGCTCCCTTTTTAGAAAATGTATTTCCCAGATCTGCGACCCCCTCATGACCTGACGCACATTAAGCACTGGAACTGGTCAATTTGCTCCAGAGGTGTGAATCACTTTTCATGTGTTCTTCTGTAAAGTTAAGACACTGAATTGGCTCTCGGGATACCAGTGTTAAGTTTCAGCTGGGCCACAGACTTCCTGAGGGGCAAGTCTATTCATGTCCCAGTTCCCCGTCTGCAAGAAGTGGATAATAAAGCTTCCCTATCTAGAGTGGTGCAGTGAAAAACACATTTACTAATGCTTGTAGAGCACTCAGAAGGTATGGGATGAGTATACAAGTATAAAAGATACCTGCACTGAAATCAGAGCAGTGATGCTGGCCGCAAGAATAATATACTCAGGGAATCCACAACCACAAGGAGTTTTCCCTGGCTATGCTCCCAACAATATGATTTTTTTCATGTATATCCATATGAGTTTCCTAGTGTGTTGGAAACTGATGAACAGTTTATGCTAGCTCTCTTACTGCCACTGCTCAGGAAGTCTCCTGGCAACAGACACTAAAATATAGTATGTCACTTTAATGTTTCCAAACTGTGTGGGTTACTGCCTGCTGGAATCAGACAGGAGGCTGAATAATATTGCAGATCAAAGTCTTTAATCTGTGACCTTATTAAATGCAAAAACCTTAGAACTTCAAGCTTGTCTCTGATCTGATTGCAGATATAGACAATGCACGCTGGACACATTATCCGATTTGTTGAAAAGACTTTTAATTTGCATATAGAATTGGGCTCCTTCCTTATCTGGAACATGAAGTGTTGGGATGTAGTTTAGGAAATGGAAAACTATAGTATCAGAGAAAATATAGATGCTATTTCTCATAACAACTTTTGCTGTTGACATGCTGCAGTGGTAAGACAGAACTTTTATCACAAAATAAGAGTCCTCCTTACTTGATTAAAAAGTGCTCTATTTCTAAAAATAATGCTTTTCCCCCAAATCAGTTGATTTACAACATTCCCAAGTCAAAACTTGGTGTTTTCACATCACTCACTGAATGAGGAGAAGCATTCACTTGTTAAAGAGAATAATATCGACAAGTGTCTTTCGCTTTTCCTTTGTCATTTTTCCTAACAAAATTTGATCCAGAAAATAAGATACAAATGAGAAACTATGGGTTTGTTTGTTGTTAATATTCAAGCAACCAAGCAATGCACCCAAGTAATATAGTGCCATACAGGGAGCAATTCTGCATTTGGACAGCTAACATCACATTTAAGAAAGAACCATACACAATTTATACAGCGTGAAAGTGGCACACGGCTGTCCCCTCCCTTCCTCCCCACATGAGAAGGACCTAGAGGAATTGTATCTTAAGAAGCAGAATCTAAGTATGTGTGAGGAGACTATGCAGGCTATACCATCCCTCCTCTACTTGCTGCGCATGGTCAGCTCCCTAGGCCAGTACAAGAGAGGTCAAGGCTATAGCCCTGCCTTCTCCTCCATGCTGTTTGGGGTAGATTGCACCCTTAGGCACACACAGGAACAATTTACCACCAACCTCAAATCTACACACCAGCACAAGTGCCTGAGCATTATGGCCCATGCTTTTTAGACTCAGAGTTTAAGGCCAGAAGGGACCACCAGATCATCTAGTCCAACCTCCTGCATATTACAGGTCACCAACACCACCCAGCACCTGCACATTAAACCCAACAACCAAAATTAAACCAAAGTATTACAGCCCACAGGAGATTAGACTGTTACGTACCACAGGCAGAAAATAGGAGGATTCACCTATACCTGAGGCCCCTGCAATGATAAGGGAATGATTAAGTGAGTTACACTCAGATAATCTTGGCAAGTGACCTGCACTCACGCACTGCAGAGAAAGGTGAAAAACCCTCCAGGTCACGGCCAAGCTGACCTGGGCAGAATTCCTTCCTGATCCTACATATGGAGATCATTTAGACACTGAGCATGTGAGCAAGCCAAGCCCCTGAAAAAGAGAATGCTCAGTGGCACCTCAGCACCCTGACCTTCTGAACCAGTGTCCCATCTCCAGCATCCCCAATGCTTCAGAGGAAGGACATAAAGAATGTAATGAGGCTGAATGCCTTAAAAAGGGGTGATTTTTTCTGTTAAGTGTTAAGCTTTCAAGTGAAACCCTGTACTCCATGCCTTGCCATCAACACCAGGGCACTTATGTTTGCAAGATGTCCTTCAGCCAGAGAAACATGGCCTTGTATTAGGCCATCCCTGATATCATCATAATACACTCAAATACTTTACAAACATTAATTAGTCTTCATAGCAGCCCCAAGAGACAAGTCTAGTAACTGCTATAAACTCCATTTTACATGTGGAGAAATGGAGACCCAAGGCCAGAAGATCCAAGTTTAAGAATTTAGGCGTTCATGGACCCTTATCCTGTGTGCCATGCATTAGCCCACACTGTCTCTTGAAAAAAATTAAACTATGGTCTTAATCCTAGAAACACTTATGCATGTGAATAGTCCCATATGGTTCAAAAGACCTAAAGTAGGCATCGGGTAAAGTTAAGTATGGGAATAAATGTTTTTGGGATCAGGGCCACAGTGAAGACAAAATGAACATAGAACCAATTGCACTTAAAACAAATAGCCAAGATTGAATGTTGTGTACAAATAGCCTGGGAACACAGGATTTGAGAGTTATTGTACCATTAAACATTTTTTTCCACTAGGTCACATTTGTGAAGATATCCAAACAGAGAAGCACGTATAAAAATGTAGGAGTATAGTGCATATAAACTAGGATAAGCATAAAACAAACAGTTAGCTGTTGTCATGCGGCTGTATTTTACTTTCTCTTAAAAATGTCGTAGATATACATTTAAAAGTAGTTCTAACATTGATAAAGGCTCTCTCTTTACCCTGTAATGCTCTCTTCCCTTCCCCAGCCCATCATGTACATATTGGAGTGTCCGTTGAGAGCTTCCACATTTATTGCTTGGATCCCACAACAGGTCATTATTCTTCCTCGCATTCATGACCCTTTTCAGCCATCTGGCTAGTAATGGGTTTACAAGCGATTTCATATTTATTTTCTGAGGCTGCTGTAGCCAAATCAATGTAGAAGTAATGGCAGCCATTTCAGATTAAATGTGCAATGCTGAATTCATGTGTTACAGTTCAAATTGCATGATATTGAAGACTGTTCCCTATAATTTTAGGGTACATTTGTTTTTCATTTTAAAAAATTATTTGCCAGCCCCACTTCTCTAATTTATTTACAGTGAATTTAAATGATTTCCTCATAGCCCAGACAATATGATTTATTATCTTTAGTACTTCTGGTACTCAATACTTTTATGAAGTATACCACTACATTGTATATATGTCTAGAAGATATTTTTCCAGTATATTTCTATGGCCTTTGCTTTTTTTCTTTAGGGTTATGCACGCACATGTACACACATGATTTTTTATTTTATTTCCTAGGTCACTGCTATACCAAAAATTAGTCTAGATAAGTTTCTATCTATGTTTCATATCACAGGTCTGCATGTGCAGTTAATCATGATTCCAATAGCACCTCAGGTGTCCTTTATGCTTCATAAGACAACGACAGAGAGTCCAGATTCTGATCTCACACTGACTTCAATGAATTACTTCAAATTTTGCAAAGGCCTTGTCCAGAAGAGCTCATAGTTCTTGTGATTTTATCATAAGTCTCATGATATTTCCGCCCCCCTTAAAGCCTTAGCTCCTAGAGTCCTGTGATAGCGAGAATCTCAGCTTTCATTTAAAAAAGTTTCTAGCCCTACTACTTGCCAAGAAGTGCTTGGCATCTTGAAGAACGCTAGGACTCAAAAACCTGAAGGCAAATAAAAAGAACTCTCTTTTTAACTCTACAGTTTTAAGCCAGACTCATGATCTTTGAATGCTTAAGGGTGGCAATACTGCCATCTGCAGACTCAGTCCTGCAGCCCATACATTATTGCTTCCATGAGTAAGGATTACTCATGTGAGTGAGTGTTTGCAGAATCAAACCCTTAGTTCAAGTACAAGAGGAGAACGGGACAATCAGAAGGGAGCCCTGCTGTCTAACGGGAGATGTGTAGCACCTTCCCCATAGCAATGAATAAGACCTATGGAATATGTTTCTGTACAGCCACAATGTGAAACCAGAGGAAATCTAGGCTGTGTTAAATATTTTAGGGGTAAATTTTACTCTTAGTTTAAGTCTTGGTGTTCAAAGCGCTCCTGGCTGTCTCTCTTGGAAGAGAAGCTGCCTTCCACACCCAATGTCATACTGTGGCTGTGGAAGTACACCCGTCACGTCAGGCCAAAAGAATGCAGCTCACACCACTACCATACAAGACAGCAGCACAGTGTCGCAGGGCCATTTCCAGATTGCCTTCCTCACATGAGTAGGGTAGTTACCTGAGTGAGGCTATTCCCATGAGTAGGGTTGGATCTGCAGTTTTAATTTAACTGTATTTTAGGAAGTGCCTCATACTTTCTTCTCTGTAGCTGTTGGTTGGTTAAGGAGAGGGGAGAGATGGGACTACCGGCTGCTACCAAGGAGCAGTCCTCTACTTGACACCTCCACACAAGTGTTAGCTAGGAGGAAGGCTTTTTGCACACCTATGCAAGGGCACGTTCCTATATGGCTGTGCTGAACTGCACCTGGAATATTGCACAAACTTGGCAGAAACTGTACTGCCATTCCTCTACCAATAAGTTTGCCTGTGATAAGTGGGGCATGCTAGGAAGCATCAGATGTACTGAATCTGTTTTGAGAAAACATTGTGCTGTTTGGAGGACCCACTATGATGCCAAAAAAAATCAAGCATAAGCATTTAAGTTGTATAGCTCAGCAATGCAGGAGGGCTGGGCACAATCCAATGCTTTACTAGACTGTGGTACTAGAGAAGTGCCACATTGCTGGGTTTAGCTGAGGTCAAATTCGGGACATCGTTTTGTATACAAGCAAATTGCTCTCCTTTCACTTGCCCACTATGATGGCTTCTTCTGAGTCACCGCAGAGCAGAGGCCAGCCAAGAGAAAGGATGCAGCATGGGTGTGGGGCTACTTGGTCCCACCAACCAACCTTCTTATCTCTGTTAAGAGGATGAGGCAGCTGTGGAGGTGAATGGAGTTTAATGTTAATGTTAATCTACACAATTCCAACATAAATCTCTTTCATAAGCATAAGCCCACATCTCCAAAGGGAGCCAACGGATGATTGAAATGATGCTTGCAACTATTTAATAAAGCCAATTTGTCAAAATCAGCTTAGCCCTAGAGAAGTTGACCTGATCTTGATACGAGCTGGCCTGACCCTTCTTCATTCTCTATAGCATTCTGCTACAAAAGTGAAGACAAGGAACAGGACAGATGAATTTCTCTTAAATAAGATGGGAATTACAAGGTAAATATGAAAGTTAAGCGTCATATATTTGTACAAAAACATCCAGTAAGATGAATGCAAGTTGAAAGAAATAAGATACATTCTGGCTTAGTCCCAAAAAATCTCAGTCCCTCTTCCTCCAAAAATGTCCCTCACAGCTGGCTTGAATGTATTTTTGAACATTTAAATCACACACGAGGTGGGACTCCCAATTCCACACAGAATTTATTTGTATGTTACTAGTATGTGAGTGGGAATGTGCAGTGCCAGATGGAATGTAATATATACTGTTAGCATAGCTACAGATGGTGCAAGATATAAAAGTAAATATAGTCACAGATTAAGCACAAGGCTTTGATTCTAAATTCCTTAAAATACTCCTGAACAATCAAGAAAACAAACTGAGACAAGATTAATAAATAGCAATGTTATAGAATGGAGAACGGGGCCTCCAATGGTCTAGCTTCTGAACAAACACAAAGTACAAGACAGTCCATGCACTAAAGAGTTTACAATCTAGATGCCAGAGACAAAGGGAATGTGAGGGAAGGCAGTGGAGGCACAAGATACGTTAAAGGACTTGATCAAAGCCACACAGGGAGTCTGCACAGAGCTGCGGAGTCCCCGTCTAGTGCCTTAACTACAAGACCATCCTTCCAACCTAAATTTAAATGTAGACCTTTTATTTGTTATGTTATTCACAAAGGAGGACCCAAGTTAAGTATAAAAGTCATGCTGCATGCCTTTCCTATTGTAACGGATATAAAATTCGAGAAATATACATTATTCTGCATGGACAGTATTGTATCTTGATATTAAATGAGGTCTCAAGTCTTGTTCATCTTGTGTAGCACTTTACTCTGAAAGATGCTCCACTGAAATAGGTAGCTGTCAATGCAGCTGTTTGGGATAGTGAACTGGATTCCTATTCCCTGAAGTATGTGAGACTATTAGTGGAGTAGGATATTGCCCGGATATGAATAGGGATGAAAGAACTGGGCCCTGCAGAAGAGCAGGCTTCCCTAGAGTGTCTTGAAAAAATATATTTACTTTAAATAAAAAAAAATCTTTAAAAAATAATGATAATAACAATAAAGACATCCTTATAATGGAATATAGAACTAGGGGAAAATTGACTTTTGACACCCTTTCCTTCAGTTTTGATCGAAAAATGAGAGGGGGAGGGGGAAGTGACAGAATTCTCACATTCTTCCCACATCTCAATTTCTAAGAGTTCATTGATAGATAAATAAAATAAATTGCAATTACCTCATCTGGATACAATGTGCATTGTATGAGGGACTGCAATCCTTCCAATAAGTAACACATAAGTAGTTCCAGCGGCTTCAGTGTTTTTTTCCTTTCTTGACTGACACAAGGGCCCTGAAGCCTGACATTTGAGTACTTTTAGAACCATACAGTATCTTGTGTCATTAATATTCTTTAGTTGTTATGGACCAAATCTTGCAGTGTCTATTCATTGTTCACTCTGGTCTAATTCCCATTCTTTTCAACTGGAGTTTCGGCCCCATAAAGTCAATCTACACAGATGGATAACCATGCCTTTCACAAAGAACAATTTAAATATATATATATTTTTCCAAAATATATTGCTCTTTAATTTAAAAGAATGCTCCCTTCAAGTTTGGAGGCAGGTTTTGTAGCAGGTAGTTGCTAGAATACAACAGTGAGGAGGGCAATATACATTAAAGCAACTGATGTTAAACACTGTTCATTGAAGAGCCACTCTATCCTCAGTTAAACCAGTTACATTGAAAGTTACTCTACTGAAGACATAGGATGCAGTAAAGGCAGAAGTGTGCAATAAATGATTCTATTCTGTATTTGGAGGAACAGAACATGATATAGTCTCATCATATAGTGATTGCAACACTTTTTCCATTCCACTAGTATCTCCAGAGGACGTTAAACAGAAGCTCCTCTCATTAGATAGTTTAAAATCAGCAGGTCCAGATAACTTGCATCCGAAAGTTTTAAAGAGCTGGCTGAGGAGCTCACTGGACCACTAATGCTGATTTTCAATAATCTTTCGAGCACTGGGGGAATTCCAGAAGACTGGAAGAAAGGTAATGTTGTGACAATATTTAAAAAGTGTAAATGGGATGACCTGGATAATTATAGGCCTATCAGCTTGACATTGATCGTGGGCAAGATATGGGACTTGCTTAATAAAGAATTAAAGGAGGGTAATAGAGCCTTAAAAACTAACTTGATATCTTTTTTGATGAAAATATAAATCTGGTTGATAAAGATAATAGTGTAGATGTAATATACTTCTATTTCTGTAAGGCGTTTGACTTGGTACCACACAACATTTTGATTAAAACACTAGAATGATATAAAATAAATACGATACACATTAAATAGATTAAAAACTAGATAACTGATAGAGTTCAAAATGTAACTGCAAATGGGGAATCATCATTGAGCAGGTGTTTCTAGTGAGGTCCCATAGGAATTGATTCTTGGCCCTATGCTATTTAACATTTTTATCTGTGACCTGGAAAAAACAAAATCAGTGATAAAGTTTACAGATGGCACAAAAATTGGGAGAGTGGTAAATAATGAAGAGGACAGGTTACTGGTACAGAGTGATCTGGAACATTTTGTACACTAGGAAGGAAACAATATGTGTTTTAATATGTGCAAGGAAACAATATGTGTTTTAATACAACTAAATGTAAAGGTATACATCTAGGAACAAAGAAAGAAAGCCATGTTTACAGGATCAGAGACTATACAGGATCAATGACTGTGAAAAAGATTTGGAGGTCGTGGTTGATAATCAGCTAAACATGAGCTCCCCAAAGTGACACTGTGGCCAAAAAGCTAATGCTATCCTGGAATGCATAAACAGGGGAATCTCAAGTAGGACTAAAGAAGTTATTTGACCTCTATATTTAGCATTGATGTGGCTACTGCTGGAATACTGTGTCCAGTTCTGATGCCCACAATTCAAGAAGGATGTTGATAAACCACAGAGGATTCAGAGAAGAGCCACAAGAATGATTAAAGGATTAGAAACCATGCCGTCTAGTGATAGACTCAAAGAGATCAGTCTATTTAGTTTAACAAAGAGAAGATTAAGGAGTGACTTAATCTACAGGGGGAATAAATATTTGATAAAGAGCTATTCAATCTAGAAGAGAAAGGTGTAACATGATCCAATAGCAAGAAGGTGAAGCTAGACAAATTCAGACTGGAAGTAAGGTACATATTTTAACAGTGAGAATAATTAACCACTGGAACAATTTACCAAGAGTCATGGTGGATTCTCCATCAGTGGCAATTTTTAAACCAAGATTGGATGTTATTTCTAAAAGATCTGTTCTAGGAATTATTTGGGGGAAGTTCTATGGCCTGCATTACACAGGAGGTCAGATTAGATGATCACAATTGGTCCCTTCTGGCCTTGGAATCTATGGATTTGCTGAGTGCATTTGACCCCTGAATACATTGTGGTTTGGGATTTTTCTGCCTTCCTCTGAAGCATCAGCTATTTAAATGCCAGTCTGATCACTGATCTGGTATGGCAAATCCTACATTAATATGCACCCTATCCACAGCTTCCTGATAGCACTGGATAACATGACCCCTGTATGGAAAGGAAAGTATCTAAGAAATCCAAGTGTGTTCTCTGTTGCAAGTTATTTCTCCCCAGGGAGAAGGTGCTTCAAACTCTTCTCAAAACCCCCTTCTAATTATTACTCTGCTCCTTCTTTCAAGGCCCACACATTGTAATAAAACACCCTCTAGGAGAAAATGGTTGGACACAGCACCCTGAAGACTCAGACCCATAGGTAAGAAAGGTTTGTTTGAAAGTGATACATACAAACTGCCTTCACAGCCCAGTGCTAACTGCCACTGGCCTTTCAGGACCTGAACCCAGATCTCCGGCATGTTAGCTCTGATCTTAGACTGCTCTACCAACCATAGGTGTGTGAATCATGCCACTCAAATGCACTGGAAATTAGCCTTGTGCTGAGCTTGTCCTGCATTCAGCCAGCAGTAGTTTGCACAAACTGTGTGTGGTCAAATTTTACTATTCTCTCTGAACATTTTGAGGCTTTTCTCTGTCGCAAGGTTAAATTGTGCTTCTGCCTCTGTTCCTGCACACACACCCTTCAACCTGTGAGCTGTGCATAAATTACCTACCTTGTAGGGATGTCCTGAACATTAGTTAATATTTGTAGAGTGCTCTGAAAATATGAAGTGCTGAATACCTATTCTTTCCCCATCTCTGGTTCCAGCAAACCAGTGACACAAGTTGGACGGGATCCAAATATTGCCTAAGAGTTCAGTCATGGGAATAGCAGGCTCATTGGAATCTGAATCTCTTCAGACTTCAGGGCCCACAACCCCCATGTTGAACTAGTTCTGGCATGAAAAGAATGGGTGAACCCCTTTAAAACAGAACTTTGAAGTCTTTGCACAGCTGTAGTGCGGCTTCTCTTCCCACCATCATCCAAGATTTTGGGGCTGTATTCAACTGTATAAAATTAAATGATTAGCATTCCGTTTTATATATGGTGGGAAAAAATCAAATACCCTTTCTGTAGTTTCAGCTGTGTATTTTACTGTCCATTATTCATAACAACTGCTTGGGAAACAAACTATTTACCCACTGTTTTTAAAGCTCCCCACATTTCTTATGGAGTACATGCAAATGTTGCAATGGATAGTTAACTTTTGTCATGATAAAGCAATGAGTAATGTCAGACCTGGGAAAATAAAGGTACTCAGGTACTTATTACAGGTACTCTCTGCAGCAGAACAGAAATATTACATGGTCAGGCATTAACAATGGGGACGCTTTACATTCTCAGGAAGAGAATGGTTGATTAAAACATACAGAAGTGAGAAAATATAGGGCCTGATTCTTATCACACAGGAGTTTTACAGTAGCGTAATTTACAGCTCGGTAATTGAGAACAGAATGAGGCCCGTATGATCTAGGGGATGTCCCCATTAGTTGAAGATGTTACTGTTAGTGTTTTACAGAACAGTGTTATAGCCTGAGGTACATTTCACAACATGATTATGTCCAGTCCGATTGGCCAGGGTGACCTTGTCATCACCACTGTGTTTAGACATAGGTCTTACCGGGAATGTGATAACATGGTTTCAAGTGTCAATGTAAACAGGGTCTACAACTAGAGCTGCTTAAAACCTGTTTGTTTAAGTTCACATGCATGCTATCACTCAAGCCTGACAAGTTTTGTTCAGACAGGTTCGAACCTTTTAATTGCACTTGGAGTTACAGATTAACATGAACCCAAGACAGGAATGCAAACCCACAAGTGCTAGTTTCATACAAATGGGGATTTAGGGTGCAAAATATTGTTGACAAAGGTAGTCCAATCCATTTCTCTGCAAGTAGTAAGGAGTATTCTCTGTGACAGAAAGAACAGAATCATACTCCAAAGCGTACTCTAATTTCAAAGCATTTAAAGCAAGAGGAACTGCTGAGTGGCTGTATGTACTAAGAGAACACACACATATGAGAAGGAAGAAGCAACAGCCCCTGAATATCCACCCTTCTGCAGTTATCTTAAGCCTCCCTTATTACTTTTCCTTCATAGCCTTCAATCCATCTTCTCTCCAAAAAGAAATCATTTGCGCTTGTACCTACCTCTTGGCTTCAATCTTTTTCTTTGCCTCCCTAATTGATGGATGGTGTGTCAAATCAATTCAATCACTGCAAACCTTTATTAAGTGCACCAGTCACTCACCTAGGACAAGATTCAGTACCCAAGGGGAGACAGATTAAGAACTGAGTAAAAACTGCCTAAAAAAGAGCCTGATCCTGAAAGATGCTGAACACTTTCAATTCCCTGTGTAATTACTTGGGACAGCATGTCAGCAATATGTTGCAATACCTACAGAAAGAAATGTGTGTGTGTGTGTTGTGTGTGTGTGTGTGACAGAGAGACAGTCCCTAACATTAGTAGCAATCTATATTCAAGCCTCTTTCCTGTGTAACTTTCTATTTAAAATTCACCTTTACCCCATGGTTCATCCACCTCACCATTCCACCGCATAATAACTTAGTTAACATTTCCTCCTTTTATGGTCTTCAGACAAATGGATTAGCAGAAGTGTTTCACCTTATGCTCTTGAACTTGGCATAAGTTGGGTTGCTCTAAACAGTCAACTTTTCCTGGCCTTGCTTGCTTCCAGAGATGAAGTTTGCATTTGGTTTTTTACATTTAAAATCAAAGTAAAACCCCACAATTTTACATATTCATCAGAATAAGAAGGGCGTTGAGTGGCTCCGCTTGTACTCTGACTGTAGAATGAAGAAACTCTTGGCTTTGGTATACATTATGAGAAAAGAAGTGAATTTGGAGGGGGTGGACTTCTAGCCTCCACCTAAGAAACAAATCTGGAAGAAGAAAATCTTGGGGTCTCAGCACCATTTTAGTATTAATATTTCTTCATTGAAATGAACTGTCAAAAGCAGTAGCAGGTTTCAGAGTAGCAGCCGTGTTAGTCTGTATTCGCAAAAAGAAAAGGAGTACTTATGGCACCTTAGAGACTTAGAGATGCATCCGATGAAGTGAGCTGTAGCTCATGAAAGCTTATGCTCAAATAAATTGGTTAGTTTCTAAGGTGCCACTAGTACTCCTTTTCTAAAAGCAGTAGCAAATACTGTAAATTAAACAGCCTGGGCTAGATCCTCAGCTGGTGTAAGTTTAGTCTGGTTCCATTAACTCTGGGTGAACTGCACTGATTTTACACCAGCTGAGGATCTGGCCACTTTTTTTACTGCCCGTAGACACATTTACCTTAGAATAACACCAATAACTGTATTGGAGACAAGGGTTAATATTAGACTGCTTTGTCCTCCCTGTCTTCTCACCAAGATTGGCTTTACGCCCATGTAACTTTTTCTTATTTACATGGAGCTACTTCTGATTTATACCAGTGTCTGTTAAAGGAGAATTTGGTCTAGTTTATTGAGACCATCTGAACTAATCTAACTCCTTTGAGGTTCACTTGTCACTAATCCCAGTGGAAGTTGATGAGTATTCATTTGTTATGACTTTCTCTATTACAATCATGTCGTCAATCCATAATGAATGGTCATGGATGAATATTGCCTTGGGATGTTAGCTGTCATTGCAGGAGAACAAAAGAGAAGTCATTTAGCTTTTAAGTTCTAATCAGGTCATATTAGACGAATGTTTGGAGGATTTTTTTTTACCCCACTGTCAAAAAGTGTTTACATGCCAGCAAAGTATTTAAAGAACTCAGTCTCTCTCAGAAAAGAAAAGAGAATATGTACAGTTCCTCTTATGAGATGGCCTTCCACTGTATTCCAAACTTACAACATTTCCCTCTCATCCACATCCTCAGGTGGGCTCCTCTACGTTATAGGACAGAAAATAAGCCTTTATTAGAGGAATGTTTCCCACTGAAATTCCTAGTAGCTCTATCACATTAGATACCATTCTTTTTTGAATATCTAATTACGAGGAAAAGAATCTCCAGGGCATAACTGGTAACATCACAGGTTATTGTAGTTAAAGTAGGATCTTAATTAAAAGGTTATTGTAATTAAAATTCAGGATCACCATTTTTTTCTCTCCTCACATGTACCTGGTCTTTTGTGGTAGTCTCCAGAGTTGTCTGTAACAATTCCACTACAGCATGACTCCTTGTAGCAGCACTCAGTCCTAGACAGCTTGGGTTAGACATTTTGAAAAATATCAACCAACTGATATTTAGGGTCCTAAATAGGAGATTCTACTTAGGTACCAATGTATGTGAATTTAGGAGCCTAACTATGTATATAGATTTAGGAGCTTAATTAAATGCCCAGGTTTGAAAATTCTCCATAGTTTCAGAGTGGGCCTCTTTCTTACTGATAGAGACACGTTTGGGGGAAAATAGCCTCTCCCCCATTGAATTCCATAAGATTTCAAAGGAAGCATCTCCTCCTTTCCCAAAAAGCTGCAATTGCTCCACTTCTATTACTGCATGTATTTCTAAGAGAGTTCCTGTAGTATTTGGACTCTACCAAATTCTGGTAGGATCAGCTCTGAATGCAACTTCTGGCCATCATTCCAACTCTCCAATCCACATAACTGAAATGTGATAAACCACATGCAAGCTAGGCAACCCTAAAACAAGTTTATATCAAACCAACCTGGGAATGGATCTAAAAAGAGGTATTACTTGGCTGCTTCATTCTGTTTCACTGGGATTAGAACTCAGTTAAAAAATGGTAAGACATTTTTGCAAATCTTTTCACAAATTTATTTTTATTTGGTTGAAAATTTTCAACAAAAATTCTGACCAGGTTTACATGGGATACTGTTTTCCCCAACAATTATCAAGTATCCCAATTAAAATAATAGATTATTCCTATAAACAGAATATTCTGAACTCAAAGGGAGGTTGTCTGGAACATAAAGCAGGGCAGAATTTCTAACCCCACCTGCTGTCCTAATTTCTAGCTCCTCTAACCTGAACACTAGACACACTTTTATACCACTTTCTACTTGTGTAGTTTTACTGAGAAGAAAACTACACTTTTTCTAGGCAAATACTAATAGTCCCCAATTTACTGTAATCTCTTATTATTAGAGTTATATGCAAGATCAAAATTTGGAACAGATAAAAGAGAAAAAGTTATTTATGATGAGTACTTCTAACGTAATGCATCTTGGATCTGACCTCATTCTGTCAACCCAGAGAACATATATATCATAGAATAAAACAGAATAGTGATATTCTTCAGAAATTATATAAATTCACTCCATATTACCTTATGTATATATGACTCTTGATCTTCTTTCACTGTAGTGCTGATGTTATTGTTACCATATGGTTGGCCATATGCCTTCATTTACCCAGGTTCAATGGTCCAACAAACAAGGGACAAAAAAAATTGGAATTATATTTGATGCATGTAGCTGATGAAATGGTATGTAGAGGAACAAGAAGTAGGCCAAATGAGAATAGCCTTTGCCAGTGCTGTCTTACAAGAACATAAAAGTGGGTTCCAATAAACTTTATGAACTTAACTCACTGTGACAAAAGTTTCTTTAATTTGTGAGCAAAATCCAATGGCTACTCATAACAACTAAACTTACCGTTTTCCCCACCCCAACCCTCCCTACATTGTCTTCAGCTTTGTTGTGAAAGACCTCCTTGATTGGGGAGCACTTAAGGTGGAAAAAAAAGATTCAAATACCCATCCCAATGATAGATGTCTGTGCTATTTCACTTTCTTCTGTGGATTAATCTTGGCATTAGCCTTCTTGTCAATATCAACCTTCAGTAAATCATGTTGAATCATTTACCTTAAAGTATGGGCTTCATTGTCATTCAGCTGCACAATAAAGCTTTGTTTGCTTAACTGGATTCAGACAGTCTGAGTCAGCCAAGATTTTCATAGCAAGAATTTTAGAATTTTAGAGTATTATCTCTGTGCAATGATATCTTGCTAACCTGAATGCATATTTGTATTCCTTTAAGTCTGGAAGGGAAGGGGGTGCAAAAGAGCCAACTTTCCAGTCTCCGCATCAAGTTACAATCCTGTCCCGATTTTCTCTTACAGTCTCCCTCCAGTTGGTTGGATACTTGGGTGACTTAGCCCTCAGGCCAAACCAAAAGTGCCCCCTTTGAAGGAAAATGAAAGAATCCAATAAAACCAAGAGACTTCTCCCCCTCCCAGAGAAAGTCCTTCTTCCCATTGGCTTCAGGGAAGCTCCCTCCCTCCCTCCTGCTCAAGAAGACCCAGCCCAAGCTCCCTTACAAAAGGGGCTTCACATTCAGCTTTTTCATTACTCCAGGTGTCCCAGGATATGCAGTCCATCTTCTAGATACAAACCTTCACCTTATTATGCTGGGTTCACTCTCCTTTGCTCCAGGGTCTCATAAATATTCCTTGGTCAGTTTAATTCTTCCTATCTGGTTTTCTAGGCCAAACAGCATACCTTTCATGCGTACTTTCCCCAGCCCTTTGCCTCGCTCTCCATGCCACCCCACCAGGCCATTAAGAACCACCACTCATGCACATCCTACTCACACCATCAGCAATTTTATAGCCCTGCCATCACCTGACCCGCTATCAGTCACCTGACTCCTGTAGAGATTAGAATTCTCAACCACTGTCCTTAAGGACCCAGAACATGGAACAGGGAAGGGCTGTACCCAGGCCTAGGGCCAGCCCCCCCTGTGATAGGATCTTTCCTGATGTGTATGATATAATAGTATCCATTCACATTTTTAAAGGCGATTCATAAATCTGAAACCAAGGACATTTTACAAGTTGCCAGTCAAATAACTATTACATGAGGATCCCTATAATTATCTATGACAGTCTAAGAGCTCCATTCTGGCTCTTTTGATCTCACAGTACTTACATGCCTCTTTGTGTACATGTATATGTGTACCAACTACAGAATACGCTGCTCAAGAACATTCAGCGTACACCATTGTCCTCTGGGTAGTGTTTAAGCGATGATATATTCAGAGAATCATAAGATTGGTCCATCCTGTTACCATATAGGATTGTTACTTGCAGTATGTTTGCTAGCGCTTTGTCCAGTTTAGCAATGTGTCCCAAGTGATAGGACTCATTTCACTTCCCTTGGGAGACAACCGTAAAGTAATGGGTTTCAGAGTAACAGCCGTGTTAGTCTGTATTCGCAAAAAGAAAAGGAGGACTTGTAGCACCTTAGAGACTAACCAATCTATTTGAGCATGAGCTTTCGTGAGCTACAGCTCACTTCATCGGATGCATACCGTGGAAACTGCAGCAGACTTTATATACACACAGAGATCATGAAACAATACCTCCTCCCACCCCACTGTCCTGCTGGCAGGATTTTTTTCCTAATACCCACCTTAAGGTTTGCTTAATTCCATTTAATACTGTCTTCAAAGGTATACATAACAAACAATCTTCCTTGTAAAAATAGTTCTGAAGCAATGTGTGGACGCACTGTCAGTTCTAATGCACTACGCACCAAATTTGTCTCCAGAATACAGCTTGAGCTGTTGGACGGTCTACTTAGGGCTTCTTCAGGGACAGGGATGGGGAGAATGGTGGGTGGATCCTATATTCCTGTGCGCTGCTGCGTTGCAGGGGTATAGAGTGAGTCCCCAAGGACTCCAAGAGTGGGCACTCCAACTCACACAATTATGCGCTGGAAATACGGTAATTCCATTCCACGTAGTGTCCTCAGGGCACAGAGAAGAATGGGAAGGATTTTGTGCCCTTTTACACAGTTGGGGTAGTATTCTACTACTAAGAGGTAGCATCCACCAGTAGGATAACACATTGTAATATGAAATTGCTTGGATTGGTGGAAGAACTGTCCTGTCAGTCAATACAATCAATTCAGACACACGTGAATATTTGTTTTCTTTTCCCTTTCATTTTGCAAATCAAATAAGATAGGTATAAGAACAGGACTTAAGAAGCCATGCTTTAGTGCATGGACATGCAAATATAGTTTAAAATCTTTGCAGGACGTTTCCTGGCAAATGGACTTCATTTTACAATCCTCTTGGTAGTATTAAAGGGAAAATATGACCGTTACTACCTGAATTCAGTTCATGCTCTCTGCCAAGGTTTATGGACATGTTCAGATTGCACATGCATTCTTGTCCAGAGTTTGCTTTCAAATGTTTATCCTCCATTGTGTGGGAGGAAATGAAAATAAAATTCAGCACTCTTCCTACAAAGACTGAAACTAAATGGAGCCTTAAAAATCTGGAACTACGAAAGGGGCTTGTGTTTAGCAAAGGAGCTGGGGAAGCCCCGACAGATGTTACCTCACAAAGGGCTCATCAATAACTCATGTAAAAAGTAGCCACTCACACACAAAAATATGAAGACATAATAGAACAACCAGCTACAGGTCCTCAGCAGGATTTGACTCTGTGACCTCCAGCACCAAAGCATGGAGTGCAGCAACTTAAACTGAGAACTAGTTCTATGAATTACTACTTGAATATATGATCCTGTGAGGTGTTAAATGCCTCTTACAAGTCAGGGGAAATAGAAAATGATCAACACCTGCCAGAATTATAGGACCTAAACTGACATTAGGAAATGGAAATAAATTATTGGCATAGAGATTAAAGGTGGGATCCACAAAGGGACTTAGGTGTTGCAATGATGTGTGTCATGGAACCTAATTTTTAGGCACCTAGAAAATCACAGAAACAACTTTGTGATCCACAAAGCCTGAGTAAAGAGCCTACACTCCTTACACAATAAATGGGGAGAGATACAGGCCTAAAACTGAAATCCACAAAGCCAGCACACTAGATGGGGAAACAGCTAAACTAGCCAATGGGAGGCACCAATGGGCGAGAAGAAGGCAGGGCTAAGCCGAACACCCAGAGGGGCTGGCTTCCTCCAGGTCCCCGGGGTGCTCAAACCCAAACTCTGTCCCAGGCACCATCCTCTCCTGCCCCCTTCCCCCAAACTCCCAACCCACCTCTTTGTGCTCCCACTCCACCCCAGGCCCTGCCCAAACCCCACCCCCAACCTGCCTCTACCCAGCCCCTCCCCTGAGTGCTCCCCATCCCTGCTCCTCCCCAGCACTTTTTAGATGGGAGGGAGGGGGCCGCTGGCTCCTGGTTGGCGCTAAGCACCATTATTTTTTCCCACAGGTGCTCCAGCCCTGGAGCATCCACAGAGTCATTGCCTATGCCCACCCCTCTGTCAGAGACAGGTGCCTAAGTCCAGGCTGCACAGAGGCATCTATCCATGAACTGGGGGAAGATAGGGACTTGGCCCTCTAGGAGACATGCAAAACAAAATGACCCCAGGGGAGGATCTCCCTCAGAACCTTCAGCCTGGTGAACAGGGGACTCCCCCAGAATGTGGTTCAAGTCGCTCTCCTCCTGAGGGGTGAAGGGATCTGCCACCTCTCAGGTGAGTGCGATGACCCTAGAAATCACTCTAACTTCTGCATTGGCTCAGTTAATATTTAAGTATTCTTTTGTGAAACAGCTTCAATACATATGAGAGACTGAGGGAGCTCTCCATCAGAATACTCCATAGCTTACCTTAGAGATGGCAGGTTCCTGTTCAAATCTCTTCTTTCCCCTCAGAAGGTGGGGGGATTTCAACTGGGGGTCTCCCACATCCTGGGTGAGTATCCTACCACTAAGCTAAAGATCATGAAGGAGGCAGCCCTCCTCCCCTGGCTGTTTTGTTTGAAATTGCCTCAGGGGCCTGACCCAATTGGTGTGCTCAGAGCCACCTATGGGAATGGGCCCCTGCACATGGCTTGGGCAGCCAAATTCCTATCCGTCCTTATCATAACCATACAGCCAAGGGTAGCCTAGAATTCCTCCTTACCTGTAAGGGGTTAAGAAGCTCAGATAACCTGGTTGGCACCTGACCAAAAGGACCAATGGAGAAAGAAGATACTTTCAAATCGGGGGTGGGGGTGGAGGGGTGAGGCTTTGTGTGTTCTCTTGGGAAGCAGAGAAGCACCAGGTCAGAAAACTCCTACTCCTATAAACCATCCTAAAATAAGTCTCAATATTGCAAAAAGAGTAAGTAAATAAGGCAAGGCGCGTTAGATTATCTTTTGTTTTAGCTTGTGAATTTTCCCTGTGCTAAGAGGGAGGTTTATCCCTGTTTTTTTGTAACTTTAAAGTTTTGCCTAGAGGGAAATTCTCTGTGTTTTGAATCTGATTACCCTGTAAAGTTACCTTCCATCCTGATTTTACAGAGGTGCTTCTTTTACTTTTTTTTTAATAATAAAGTTCTGTTTTGTAAGAGTCTGGTTTACCTATTTGGTTGGTATATTATTTTCAAGCCTTCCCAGGAAGGGGTGTCGGGCTTGGGGGGATATTTTGGGGGAATAGGAATTCCGAGTGGTCCTTTCCCTGATTCTTTATCTAAATCTCTTGTTGGTGGCAGCGTACTGTCCAAGGACAAAGGATTTGTGCCTTGGGGAAGTTTTTAACCTAAGCTGGTAGAAATAAGCTTAGGGGGCTTTCATTCGGGTCCCCACATCTGTACCCTAGAGTTCAGAGTGGGGAGGGAACCCTGACAGTTCCAATTTGTAAATCACTCTGGGGCTTAGGCATCCAGACACCCGTCATAAGGCAGTAACACAGATGCTCAGGAAGGTGGTAGGTGCACATGTACCTTGAGTGAGTCTGCAACGTGCACGCTCAGAGGAGAATCTTAGGCATCTACAGGGTTAGGGGGCAGCCAGACAGGAGTTCTGTGGATCACAGTCATGCCTAAAAATGGGACTTGGAGGCCTTAATACCTTCATCAATCCAACCCTAAGTGCCCAATTCGACTTCCATTGGCATCAGTGGGTGTGGGACCATGAATTCAGAACAATAAAACAGCAACTGTGGGTGAGGGGAATTTGACAGCTAGCAATGAGATATACAGGACTTTTCATGAACAGCTGTATTAAGATGATTACATGGACAGATAACATCTGGCTATTTTTTTTTTCAAACTGTCCAGACCCCAATGAGAACTAATATTCAAAAGGACACTTTAGAGCAATGGTTTTCAAACTTTTTTTCTGGGGAAAATTTCTGGGGAAAATTTTGAAGAAAATTGTTGATCCCTGTGACCCAGTGGAGCTGGAGATGAGGGGATTGGAATGTGGGAGGGGCTCAGGGCTGAGGCAGAGGATTGAGGTGCGGGGGTGAGGGCTGTGGGGTGGGGCCGGGAATGAGGGGTTCAGGGTGTAGGAGGGGGTTCTGGGCTGGGGTGTGGGAGGGGGTCATGGCTCTGGGCTGGGGATGTAGGCTCCAGGGTAGGGCCAGGGATGAGGAGTTTGGGGTGCAGGAGGGGCTCTGGGTTTGGGGAGGGATCAGGACAGGGGGTAGGGATGTGGGAGGGGGTCAGGGCTCTGGGCTGAGGGTGCAGGCTCTGGGGTGGGGCTGGGGATAAGGGGTTTGGGGTGCATGAAGGGGTTCCAGGTTTGGGGGGGAGGGGCTCAGGGCTGGGGCAGGGGATTAGGGCTGGGGTTGGGGCACGGACTTACCTCCGGTGCACCCCAGCCAATGGGAGTGTGGAGCAGCATGCAGAGCCCTGTGGCCTCCCCTGCCTAGAAGCCGGACTCGCTGATGGCCAGTTCCAAGGCACAGCACGGTGTCGAAACAGGTAAGCACTAGCCTGCCTTAGCTGGGCAGCACTGCTGACGGGACTTTCAACATCCCGGTCGGCGGTGCTGACCAGAGCGACCCAGTGGCTGACAGGCCACGATTGGGTCACGACCCAAAGTTTGAAAAATGCTGGTTTAAAGCACCTTGTTGTGCCAATGGAGGTTATTGTATGAATGAGGCTATGAGTAGTCTGAAAACAGTGGAATCATGTTTTATTAAATGTTTAAAGAAATTGTCAGATTCAACACTGTGCATTGCATCTATTATAGCAGTTAAACCGAGGAGACTCCTCCTTTAGAAATCTTAGGATATGAATAATCCTGAAAGCTGGCAGAGACTTGAGTAATAGCAGTAAATATATAGACCTATTTTGCTATCCAAAGCAGATGTAAGACACTTAGAAAGGTGTAAGCCAATAGACTAGATCTTCTCTTGCCAGATTTGATACATGGGAATCCAACAGAATTCATAAAACAGAGACATTAAAACATTCATATCCATCTCTCTCGCACTATTACTAATTTAAACCAGACTAGCCATAATCAGACAGTGGCTATAACACAGGATAAAAAGGAATCAGCTGATGCTATTTACTAGGACAATCTTTTCTATATTTTGGAAGGAAATATTTTAAATAGGTTAAATTCATCTCTAGAGGACAGCAGTGATAGGATAACTCAATTTGCCAAATTTAGAATCTTCTTGTAAATGATGGCTTTTTTATTTAGAACAGAGTTCACAATGTGAGGTTCAAATGCCTCTATTAAAAATGAAGTTCTTGATGGTTGTATGTTTATTTTAAATTTAATTCCCCTGTGGGGATCCACAGCCAATAAAAGTCAGTCTACTGGAACCCAGAAAAATATTCTGGTCCCGGTAACTTTAATGCTTTACCAATAAATAAGTCTCAAATTTCATTCCAGTAAGACATTGCAGGAATTTTTGTGGCAGAGAAATGAAAACCCTAGAAAATCGTTGTAAAAAACGGTATTTCTGCCACACTGCACAACAAATATTCTTTGGGACATATTCGGAACCCAGCAGAATAAGCAATCCTAAAATCAAGGAAAATGACAGTTACTAGGATGATGGGAAGGGGAGAGGAAATTGATTCCATTATCTTTGGCATTAACCAAGAACATAATTGCACGGGGAAGATACAAGGGGCTGGTTGTACATATATGTACATATATGTCCCACATGAATTTTTATTTTACAGGATCTTGAGACTATCATGAATTTGAACATCTGTTACTAAGAGCATCTGCAATCACTTAAATGACCTTTTTTTCAAAAACTGGAAAGGGGCCTGTAAATTGAACATAGCAGAATGATACTCCAGTCTGAGATGAGTGAACTAGTATATCTAACATTTAGGTCATATGATGACATTAATGGGGAAGGCACTGGAGTTCCCTGTTAGAATTAGATAATTAGGTAACCAAAGACAAACTTAAGAGGTCTGTAGTTTGAGAGCATGCACAGATTTGCAAATGCATATGATCCTGTTTCCACTTATAATGGGCATTTGTGAAAAATCATTTAATATTGTGCACCTGACAACTTAATTTGTGTTTCCAAATGTGGGGTTTGTGGGTACAGATTTATTCCTGTATACATTAAATAATGTGACAAATAACCTCATGATACGTTTACACTGTTTAGTTACATATTTATAGTGCCTATTATTTACCAGTTTTCGCATGGTTACCTGCAGGGCATATAGGTTTACTATATAAGAGACCCAATACATAGGTCATCTCTAGTGATTTTGCATGCCACAAATCTTCCTTAACCAACTCCCCGTGGATTCCCCTTACATAAGGAGAAGCCAATAATGGCACAGAGTCACTATATCAGCTATGTACTCACATTCCCCTTCCACAGGCACCTTTCTCAGGGACCTCAGTGCAGGGGGCAGTCCCAGAAATAAAAGGGGTATGTTTGGTTGCCATTATAACTTGACAATTCCTGGCTGCAAGGACAGACCACTGGGGCTGTGGTCAACTGGGCATAACTTAATACAGTCTCAGGTATCACTGGGGATCATCAGGTCAATCTCTGGATCAGGGTATTACAGAGATGGCCAACAGCTACCAGTGCTTTCCATCCCCATCTCATCTGTGCCAAAAGTATCTCTGGTACAGCTAAGGATCTAGCCCATTACTCCTGTACGTTTGGATAAGTCCTTTCCTATCCTCTCAGAGCTGGGCCACAATCTTCATGTAATTAATTTCTTTTTTGTTTCACCTTACATACACTCAGGGTTATACTCTGTGTTTGACTCCAAGGGTACAGTGGGAAGGTGCTTTCCAGCGCAGCTAGACAGACATGCCCGTGCTCTCCTGGAGCTAGCATGCTCAAAACAGCAGCGCGGCCATGGCAGCAGAGGCTAGCCAACCAAGTATATACCCCGGGGGGGCTGGGTTTGTACTCAGGCAATAAGCCTGTCATAAATATAAAGGGAAGGGTAACCACCTTTCTGTATACAGTGCTATAAAATCCCTCCTGGCCAGAGGCAACATCCCGTTACCTGTAAAGGGTTAAGAAGCTCAGCTAACCTGACTGGCACCTGACCCAAAGGACCATAAGGGAACGAGATACTTTCAAATCTTCGGGGGGGAGGGCGGGGGGAAGGCTTTTGTTTGTGCTCTTTGTTTACATGGTTGTTCTCTCTTGGGACTGAGAGAGGCCAGACAGAAATCCATCTTCTCCAACCCATCCTAATCCAAGTCTCCAATTTGCAACCAGTATAGGTAAGCCAGGCAAGGCAGATTAGTTTATCTTTTGTTTTATGTGAATTTTCCTTGTGTTAAGAGGAAGGTTTATTCCTGTTTTCTGTAACTTTACGGTTTTGCCCAGAGGGGGATCCTCTGTGTTTTGAATCTGAATACCCTGTAAAGTATTTTCCATCCTGATTTTACAGAGGTGATTCTTTTACCTTTTCTTTAATTAAAATTCTTCTTTTAAGAACCTGATTGATTTTTTCATTGTTCTTAAGATCCAAGGGTTTGGGTCCGTGTTCATCTATACAAATTGGTGAGGATTATTATCAAGCTTTCTCCAGGAAAGGGGGTGTAGGGCTTACGGGGATATTTTGGCAGCCCTGAGGGCTTGTCTAGTTAAGGCAGGCTACTGAAGCTACCTTGTGGGCTGCAGCACTGCTAGGAAACTCTACAGTCTCTCAGTATGTCTCTTCTGACTCCAGACCCACCACTGGCACATCCTCTTATACCAGAGATTTCAAGGGGGTCCTAAGAACACAGTCTTACATTTGTCTTCCACCATGCCTGTGTAACCCACACACCTCCTGGGTGTGGTGTTCTGTCCCATCTTGTGGCACGAGACCACTTAGAGCGAGATTAAGGAGTCTGCTCTACAGCCTTAGCTAAGAGCCATGTGGCTTTTAGCTCATGCAGTACAGGCTCATGCACTAAGCTCCAGAGGTCCCAGGTTCAATGCTGACGACCGGAGTCTGTCAGTGTTACACCTGCACAGGCAAAATATGCCCTCAGCTGGAACTGGGGCTTTTAGGATATGTCCTCAGGGCAATTAAACATCCACCAATGGCCCTTGTCATATGACTTGGGCTCATGGGCCTCAGGTATTAGAGAAGTTGTTCAAGGATATTTCATATCCTTATATAGAAGTGACCTTTACATTGCTGTCAAGGACAATAGGATTTATGGTGAATGAAACCTATGAATTAAATGAGACCTAGTCTAAGAAGTGAAAAGTGATCCTCCCGAAAATCCTATCACACAGTACCTTAATGGCCCCAAATACTGCAGATTCATAGGGTATGTCTACACTGCTAAGAAAAACCCATGGCACCAAGTCTCAGACCCCAGCTCAATTAAATCAGGCTCATGGGGCTTGAGCTGTGGGGCTAAAAATAGCAGTGTAGATGTTCCCATTAGGGCTGGAGCCCAGGCTCTGAGACCCTACCCCCTCACCAGGTTTCAGAACCCAGGCTTCAGCCGAAGCAGAAATATCTACACTGATATTTTTAGCCCCATAGTCCAAGCCCCGCAAGCCCAAGTCAATTGGCCCTGGCTCTGAGACTTGGTGCTGTGGGTTTTTCTTCACAGTGTAAACATACACAATGATTCATAAATTCCAAGGCCAGAAGGGACCACTGTGATCATCTAATCTGACCTCCTGCATAACACAGGCAATAGAACTTCCCCCAAATAATTGCTAGAGATGATCTTTTAGAAATAACATCCAACCCTGATTTAAAAATTGTCAGTAAGGGAGACTCCACCATGACCCTTAGAAAATTGTTCCAATGGGAATTACTCTCACTGTTAAAAAAGTACACCTTATTTCCAGTCTACATTTTTCAAGCTTCATCTTCCAGCAATTGGATCGTGTTATGCCCTTTTTTGCTACACTAAAGAGCCCATTATCAAATTTATTTGGACATAAGCTTTTGTGGGCTAAACCCACTTCATCAGATGCATGCAATGGAAAATACAGTAGGAAGATATATATATACACAGAAAGGAAGTTGATGTCTGTCTGTATCTGTACGAGTATTTCAGCAGCCATCTCACTGTGCCAAACATAGATGTAAAATAACTGCTGTACTCCTATCTGAGATTCCCCTGTTTATACATCTCAGGATCACATTAGCTCTTTTGCCACAGCATCACATTGCAAGCTCATATTCAGCTGATTATCCACCATGACCCCAATCTTTCTCAGAGTCACTGGTTTCCGGGATAGAGACCCCATTTTGCAAGTATGGCCTACATTATTTGTTCCTAGAGGTATATAGTTAGTCATATTAAAACACATACTGTATTGTTTGCTTGTGGCCAATTTACCAAGTGATCCAAATCATTCAGTGACTTGTACTCTTCATTATTTACCACTCCCCCAATTTTTGTTTCATTTGAAAATTTTATCAGTGATAATTTTATGTTTTCTTCCAGGTCATGCCTAAAAATGTTAAACAGCATAGGGCCAGGAACCCATTCCTGCAGGACTCCACTGGAAATGCACCTGCTCGATGACGATTCCCCATTTACAATTACATTTTGAGATTTGCCAGTTTTAAATCCATTTAATGTGTACCATGTTAATTTCATATCATTCTAGTGCTTTAATTAAAATATCATGCAGTACCAAGTCAAACACCTTACAGAAGTCTAAGTGTATTATATCAGTGCTATTGCCTTTATCAATCAAACTTGTAACCTCATCAAAAAAGATTACACTATTGGTATTAACATGTCTTGAGCTATCAGTATAACATACTTTCCTGAAGACTCGCCAAATCTCAAATATAATACACAAGTGATAGTTCACTTCATTGTTCTCAGGAAGGTGAATGTAAGGGGGTTTTGGGAAAGAAGTGTGTTTTAAGGAGAGCATAAACCAAGAGTGTGTAGAGGAGATGAAGGGCATGGATAGGAAAAAAGGAAATATCTGGCAAATTTCTTAAAATGCCTTTCAAATACTAGGAGGCAATTGGGCACAATGGGTGTTGTTCACACACAGAAAGCAGCATTGTCTGGGAGCTAAAGCAGCAGATTCTCTCTGTGATCCAGGAAAGCACTTAAGCACATGTTCAAGCCTATCCTTATTCATGACAGCACTCAAGCATGTACTTAATTTTTAAGCACTTTCTTGTATCAGGGCCTAGGAGTTAGGTCTAGGACTTGTATGCTAGTCCCATTTGCCACTGACTCCGTGTGTAGCATTGGGAAACTGATAATGGGCACCAAAAATTAATGGACATTTTTCCAAATGTTGGTCCAAGGTACTTGTCCAAATCTTGCTCACCCTGAATCAGATGTGCATAACACCACAGGGTCTTAATTTTTCCACTGATGCTGAACACCTGCAGCACCCATTGACTCCAAATGGATTTCCATGTGCTCAGTTGCTCTGAAAATCATGGTAACATTTCGGGCATCCAAAATTGGGACATTAGTCCCAATTAGTGGGCCCTTTTAGAATGTTTGGCCTTAGGCTCAATATCCCTCTGTTTTAATAATATTTACCCACTTTTGCAAAGCACTTTGAGATTTTTGGATGAAAGACACCCTATAACGGCAAAGTATATTGTTAAATAGACAAGGGAGAGAAAACTGTTTTGTTCAAATAAGGGAAGTGGACTAAGAGAACATGAAGATACTAAAGAGCTGTAAGGATCTAAACATCTGTTTATCAGCAATGACAGTACTCTATAGAATCCAAATACATATGTTATTAAACTCAAAGCATAAGAAGCAGTAGAAAGAACATATATTTTCTCAATGAGAGGGTGTGATGCAAAGTTGAGGGACGTTTATTTGATTGCACTATTTAAACAGAACCCCAAAAGGAATATACATCTTGCAAGGGTAATTAAAACATTCCAAGATAGCATTTTACCTCTTTAATATGGATGGCACTCAGAAATATGTATAGTACATGTAATACTTGGATGATATTCCAGTTATCATGGAACAAAAACTGGAGCTGCTGCATGTACATTTATAATTGCATAATGAAGCTCCTTTCATGCTTCCTTCAGAACAGATGGAAGTCATTTGTTCACCTAAATTGCTCCCCTGCTTGCCTGGTGTTTTACCAAAAAAATATTATGACTGCTATATTTCTAGGAAAAGGACATGCTGTAGCATGATGTTTTGCATGTGCAGTACCAGTTCAAATGGAACAGTTGGCTTATTTGCAGTTCAGGTGTGGGTAGTTAACATTTCCTCTTTGTTCCCAAACGGAAAAATTAAGACTCTATCAATATGTTTTCTAACCTTTTGTTGTTGTTCTTTAAATCAATCAGTTTTAAAGTAACATTGATTCAATAAAGTCTGGTAGGAGTCCGTTTCAGAACTGACCAATTAGTAATCAATGAATATATTATTTGGCAGATTCTGTGGGGACTGTTTGCTTCATTGTCCCATAAGATCACAGCTGTTTTGGTGGGTCATGAATGATGAAGAATCCAGCATGGTATCTGAGCATTCTCAGTGCGATCAGTCAAAACAGATAAACAAGGGCTGAACATCAAGGTTCCCTGGACCCTGTTCAAGGGGAATGGGTGAAGCCATCATGGTGTTTTGCCAACCATTATATCTAGGTCTTTTAATTGGGTCAGAAACATTTAGTGATCAACTGTGCTGAAGGCTTTCAGGTAGAGCTAGGTGAAATTTTTCAAATAGTAAATTCTCTGGAAAAAAATGCAGTTTTGGGGAAACAACCTATTCATGAACGTGTGTCAAATTCAGAAAATGGCTTTAGCCAAATACATTTTAAAAAAATAAGAAAAAGTAAAAAAATGGTTCATTTAAACATTTTTGAAACAAAATAGTTAGATTTTGTTTAGCAGTTTAAGTTAATTTGTTTATTTTAAGGGTAAAATAATCCCATAAGAATGGCCATACTGGGTCAAACCAATCTAGCTGAGTAACCTGTCTCTGACAATGGCCAGTACCAGAGCTTCAGAATAGGGTATCTAGAATGACCCATCCCTGTCTTCCCCTCCCAGCTTCTGGCAGTCAGACAGTTAGGGTCACCCCAAGCAAGGGGTGGGATCCCTGATCAGTGTGGCTAATAGCCATTGATGGACCTATCCTCTATGATCCTACCTAGTTCTGTTTTGAACCCATGTATACTTTTGGCCATCGCAACATCCCAGGTCAATGAGAATGCCAAAGGTTAATCCTGCATTATATGAAAAAGTACTTCCTTTTGTTTGTATTAAGTTTGCCTATTCATTTTGTCAGGTGACCCCAGGTTTTTGTGTAGTGGGAAAGGGTAAATAAAATTTCTCTATTCAGTTTTTCCACGCCATACATGATTTTATAGATCTTGACCATGTCCATCCTTAGTCCTCTCTTTTCTAAGATGAACAGCCCTAATCTTTTTATTCTCTCCTTGTAAGGAAGCAATTCCATACCCATGATCATCTTTGTTGCCCTTCTCTGAACCTTTTCCATTATATTCTTTCCACTATATTCCTTTTGAGGTCGGACAACCAGAACTGGACACAGTATTTAAGATGTGCATATACTCTGGATTTATATAGTGGCATTATGACAGTTTCTGTCTTATTATCTATTCCTTTCCTAATGATTCCCAACATCGTTAGCCTTTTTGACCACAGCTGTGCATTGAGCTGACGTTTTCAGAGCACTATCCACAGTGGTTCCAAGATTCCTCTGTTGGGTGGTTACAGCTAATTTAGAACCCATCCTTATATATGTGTAGTTGGGATTATTTTTTCCAATGCCCATTATCTTGCACTTCTCAGGGTTGAATTTCATCTGCCATTTTGTTGCTCAGTCACCCAGTTTTTTGAGAGATCTCCCTGTAACACTTTGCAGTCAACTTTGGACTTAATTATCTTGAATAATTTTGTATCATCTGCAATCTTTGCCACTTCACTGTTCACTCTCTTTTCTAGATTGTTCACGAATATGCTGAACAGATCAAGTGTCAGTACAGATCCTTGGAGGACCCTGCTGTTAACCTCTCCCCATTGTGAGAACTGACCATTTATTCCTACCCTTTGTTTCCTATCTTTTAACCAGTTTGTGCTCCATGAGAGAACCTTCCCTCTGATCCCATGACTACTTAGTTTCCTTAAAACCCTTTGGTGAGGGACCTTGTCAAAGGTCTTTCTGAAAGTCCAAGTACACTATATCAACTAGATTGCCCTTGATGACACCCTCAAAGAATTTTAATAGATTAGTGAGTCATGACTTCTCTTTATAAAAGCCATGTTGACTCTTCCCCAACAAAGCACGTTTATCTGTGTGTCTGATAATTCTGTTCTTTACTACGGTTTCTACCAATTTGCCCAGTACTGAAATTTGGCTCACCAGTCTGTAACTGCCAAGGTCTCCTCTGGAACCCTTTTTAAAAATCAGCATTACATTAGTTACCTTCCAGGCATCTGGTACAGAGGTGTTTCAGCAGTAGTTACATACAACCAAGGATATAATGAAATTTAAAAAAAACATTTTGAGTCAAATTGAACCTCAAATGAATGATTTTGTTTGTTTCATTGAAAAATTTTAGTTTCAGTTTAAAACAAATCTTATTAGTTTATTGGTGGCTAAACAAAAAAAACCCAAATATTTGCTCAGCTCTACTTCTGAGAAGCTTACCAGTACTATTAATATAGCAGTTTGGCCTCTAGCCATCGATATAAGGCTGTCATCCATCACTGCTATTATAACCATTCCCCTACCATGTCTTGGTCTGAAGCCTCAGTGTGCATTCCTCACCTTCCCTCACTTTACTCAACCTTCTCAAGGTGAATTATTATTCTTGTTGTCTGTCTCCATGATTACATGGCATACACAAGTAATCACTTTGTTCATGTTTTCAATTTGCTTGTATTTTTCAATTTCTCTTAGCCCTGGTTCAATTATTCTTCCCTTCCTCCCCAGCTCACTGCTGCCAGGTACCTTTGCTTCTTGTTGGATGAGTAATCAGTACCAGATGCCAAGCAGGTTTCACTGGGACTCTGAAAGCTCAGCTGCCTCCCTCTAAGACTGAACAAGTCACTCCTCTGAGACGTGCAGCCTCTGACAGGAGAATATTAGACTTTTGATACAGCTTGGACACTCATGGCACAGTCGCAGGCCAGCTCCTAAGGCTGTATGACTTTCTGAGTGATTAAAACAAAAGCAAAATAAAGAACAAGAAGAAGCTACATCTCTCCTCGATTGAGAATTCCCATTAGAAAAATTGAAAATCCTTCCTTTTACTGGTGCTTGCAGGCCTGCCTGCAACAGTACAGTTGGAAGCACTTTCTGGTCTCAACCCAATGGCACAGCTGTCCTGTCACAGTCAAACAAGAGAGTATTTTATATTTGTTTTTAATAAAAAATATTAGGATTAGCAATATGGTTTAACTTTAAAAATTTGTTTTCTTTCCTGCTCCTTTGGTGGACATCTGATAAAATCCTCTCTGGGTTAAAGAAGAGAAGCGGACTATTTGAATTTTCTGCTCATGGGATACTGATAGATGGTTACATTAAAGACACCAACAAATCTTCAGTTTTTCTTTCTAGTTACGTTCTGTTTTACCATTAATCCAGTTCAGGAGGGTCAAGAGAGTACATAGGGTCCTTGAACAACCTCTAGGTCAGAGGTTCTCAACCTGCAGCCCAATCAGCACACAGCTGAGGCCCATGTGATATCCTCAGGGCCATACAGGTAGTATTAGATGGGGCCCACATAACATAATGGTAAATAGGTTGAGAACCACTGCTCTAGGCGATTTTACCGTTTGAATCTATGGTTAATTTCTGGCCTCCCCAGTCTAGTCCTTCTGAGCATAATGAACGGGATGTAAGCTATTCTTTCTTCAACACCTTAGTGACATTTTTACACAGCAGGCTATTAATTCACAATAGCAAACCATTTTCCCTTGTTTTCTTCTATGGTGCCTTAAATCCAGAAGAATACAGAACATAATATGGAGAAGAGAGGGTTCAACTGCTTCATCTTACAGAAGTGATGATATGAAGTTTGCTTCATTAAGAAGTTTCAATGACTCCCTTCTCCTTTACACCTAGGCCACTTTTGGTTTTGGTCTCACATCTTCTCCTTTATGTCTCTGTCCCTAAATCCATTCATCTAAGTAGTGCATAGCCCTGGAGCTGCCCCTCTGCACAGGAGTGAATGTCACCCATCAGTCCTCAAGCCCATTTGAACTAAGCCTCAAGTTTTAGACCTTTGCCGCCCTCAATCCACATTTGTGAATGGGTTGTTCATGTTTCTTGGAAGCTGCTGTACCTCTCTCCCTAGCTAACTTCCTTCCACCAGTTTCTCCCTGATGCTCCCTTTTTCCCAACAAAGCCAAAAGGCCCCATCTTCTAAGCCTAACCCTGCAGTATTTGCACGGCACTGGGGAAATTCCCCAAGCTACAATGCACCTCGCCAATTGCTCAGTGCACTGGAAGGGAATGGAGGGAACGTCACTCCTGAGCTGTGCAGGCATGAATTTGATTATCCTTATGACCTGTTGAAGAGGAGTGGATGCAGCTCTCTTGGGAGCCTGCATAGGCAGGAGGGAGTTATTGCTGGTGGCAGGGAAGATCGATAGAAGGCTCTTAATGCCCTACAACAGCGCTGAGCATGCCACTCCACAACACTGCTGTCCGGGGCACACACCTCGGTTATAAACACATGCAACTTCTCACCTGTCAAATATTCTATTCTTTTATGTTGTAGGTTTACTTAAAAAGGGGGGATTGGTGCTAGAGCTGGATCTGCCATGAGCAATAGCTCCTTGGGAGTTTTTGTATTACAGACTGTAGTCACAGAACATGTTTTTGTTTATAAGACACTAAGTTTATAATTGCACCAGATGGAGCAGGTTTTGTTTGACTTCAGTTTATCTCAAGAAATCAGTTTTTCCTATGTCTTTTGGGCATCAAGCCCAGCTGATTTCATATTTTTCTTGGGTTACGATTCCCTGTCTGTGTACCCAAGTTCTTTCAATAACAAACAAATAGAATAAGCATGGTCTAGCGTGAATGGTCTAGCGTGAATGCTCACTCCATCAGCACGGCAAACCATATTGCCGTAAAAACCAAAATAATAAAAATAAGACAATCTTGTGATTGTTGCAGTAGCTCTAAGGAATCCTGCAGCACTTATACAATGCTAGATAAAGATACCTCTATTTAAACAGAGAGTGAAAAATTGTAGCAGAAGCTGGATAAATACAAAGCTGAGCAGAATCAACAGTGAACTGCAATTCTGACAATGACATTGAGCCCAGAGCAGTTCTCCTTTCATTTCTGAGGCACGAAGTGACATACATATTACCCTGAGTTGACCCTTATTATTATATTAGTATTACTTTACCACAACATCTCCATGGTCCATCTGGTCAGGTATTCCAGCTCCAACAGTGGCCAAAGCCACATGCTTCAGAGGAAGCTGTAAAACTACATGTAAGTTCATCTGATTCTGCTCCTTTACACCATGGAAGGGAAAACTTTTTCCTGCCCTCAGATGGTAATCAGCACATGCCCTGAAAAATGGGGATTTAGCACAGATCTGCAGCCCACAGTTAAGCATCCAGGATCCCAGCACCATGCCTGGAGAGCATTAGGCACCTAAGAATGGCATTCACAAAAGCCTGCATGGTGAGTGGGAAGCTGCCTAAGACAGTCAGTAGAAAATGCCAAAGAGAGGGGTGCGGCCTGAGTCCTGCTCCTCAATGGGATTTAGCTTGGGCTGGAAGGAGGCACCTATCTCCACTAGGGTTGCCAACTGTCTAATCACACAAACCCAAACACCCTTGCCCCACCCATGCTCTGAGGCCCTGCCCATGCCCTGCCCCTTCACCAAGGCCCTGCCCCGCTCAATCCATCCCCCCTCCCTCTGTCACTCACTCTCCCCCACCCCCACTTACTTTCATCGGCCTGTGGCGGGGGGTTGGAGTGCAGGAAGGGGTGCAGGCTCTGGGCTGGGGTTGAGGGGTTCAGAGTGTGGGAGGGGGCTCTGGGCTGAACTTGGGGCACGGGGTTGGGTGCAAGCTCTGGGAGGGAGTTTGGGTGCAAGAGGGGGCTCCGGGATGGGGTAGGGTGTCAGGATGCAGAATGGGGCTTTGGGCTGGGGGTTGAGGTGCAGGAGGGGGTGCAGCATACAGACTCTGGGAGGGAGTGGGTGTTTGAGGAGACTCAGGATATAACAGGAGTTTGGGGTATGGGAGGGGGTGAGGTGTGCGGGCTCTGGCCAAGCGGCGCTTGTCTCGGGCAGCTCCCAGGCAGTGGCGCAGCAGGGCTAAGGCAGACTCCCTGCCTTCCTTGGCCCCATGCCGCTCCCAGAAGCAGCCAGCATGTCCTTGTGGCCCCTGGGGGCCCCCTGCCTGCAGGCACCACCCCACAGCTCTCATTGGCCGCAGTTCTAATCTCTAATGTCTAATCTCATTATGCTTTTCAGAAATGGTCCTTCATTAAATTGATATCACATGTGGTGCTTTATTGTAAATACTTCAGGAGAAATCGCATCATTAACGAGTTGTCCTGCAGTTGGGATGTGAAATATGGCATCCCCATGTTGGTGACAAGGGCTGCTTTCCGCTAATGTCACAGCAAACCTGGTGGTTGAACTTTGTGACTTTGTCCTCACCCATAACTAGTTCACATTTGGGGACAATGTCTACCTTCAAATCAGCGGCACTGCTATGGGTACCCGCATGGCCCCACAGTATGCCAACATTTTTATGGCTGACTTAGAACAACGCTTCCTCAGAGAAACGCTTCCTTTCTCGTCCCCTAATACCCCTACTCTACTTGCGCTATATTGATGACATCTTCATCATCTGGACCCATGGAAAAGAAGCCCTTGAGGAATTCCACCAAGATTTCAAAAATTTCCATCCCACCATCAACCTCAGCCTACACCAGTCCACACAAGAGATCCACTTCCTGGACACTATGGTGCTAATAAGTGATCGTCATATAAACACCACCCTATACCGGAAACCTACTGACCACTATTCCTACCTACATGCCTCCAGCTTTCACCCAGACCACACCACACAATCCATTGTCTACAGCCAAGCTCTATGATACAACTGCATTTGCTCCAACCCCTCAGACAGAGACAAACACCTACAAGATCTCTATCAAGCATTCTTACAACTACAATACCCACCTGATGGAAGTGAAGAAACTGACTGAAAGAGCCAGAAGGGTACCCAGAAGTCACCTACTACAGGACAGGCCCAACAAAGAAAATAACAGAACGCCACTAGCCGTCACCTTCAGCCCTCAGCTAAAACCTCTCCAACGCATCATCAAGGATCTACAACCTATCCTGAAGGACGACCCATTGCTCTCACAAATCTTGGGAGACAGGCCAATCCTTGCTCACAGACAGCCCCCCAACCTGAAGCAAGTACTCACCAGCAACCACACACCACACAACAAAAACACTAACCCAGGAACCTATCCTTGCAACAAAGCCCGTTGCCAACTGTGTCCACATATCTATTCCGGGGACACCATCATAGGGCCTAATCACATCAGCCACACTATCAGAGGCTCGTTCACCTGCACATCTACCAATGTGATATATGCCATCATGTGCCAGCAATGCCCCTCTGCCATGTACATTGGTCAAACTGGACAGTCTCTATGTAAAAGAATAAATGGACACAAATCAGATGTCAAGAATTATAACATGCATAAACCAGTCGGAGAACACGTCAATCTCTGTGGTCACTCGATTTCTGACCTAAAAGTGGCTATTCTTCAACAAAAAGACTTCAAAAACAGACTCCAATGAGAGACTGCTGAATTGGAATTAATTTGCAAATTGGATACAATTAACTTAGGCTTGAATAGAGACTGGGAGTGGTTGAGTCATTACACAAAGTAAAATTATTTCCCCTTGTTTATTCCCCCCCCCCCCCACTGTTCCTCAGACATTCTTGTTAACTGCTGGAAATGGCCCACCTTGATTATCACTACAAAAGGTTTTCTTCACCCCCCCACCCCCACCCCGCCACTCTCCTGCTGGAAATAGCTCATCTTAAGTGATCACTCTCCTTACAGTGTGCATGATAAACACCCATTTTTTCATGTTATGTGTGTATATAAATCTCCTCACTGTATTTTCTACTGAATGCATCCGACGAAGTGAGCTGTAGCTCATGAAAGCTTATGCTCAAATAAATTGGTTAGTCTCTAAGGTGCCACAAGTACCCCTTTTCTTTTTGCGAATACAGACTAACACGGCTGCTACTGTGATTCCTAAGGAGGCTATCCCAATCTTAGAATGCATGGCAAATGGTACCCTCAGAAGAAAAGCAAAAGACTGAATGAGCAAGTGGTCCCTCCAGAGACCCTTTTCCGTTTTAAGAAATTGGAGGCATAGTGACAGGAGATTGTCAGGGAACTTGTGTTGCAGCTGCCTGTTCTATGAAGACTACATTCTCAAGAGTTGCAAGATGAGCACCTTTCAGCAGCGTCAAATTATAAAACCACCTCAAACCATGAACATAAGATCCATGCTGCTTTGATTTCTTTAGAAGAGAACTAACTGGCATAAGCTTCAGACTGCCAGTTAGCACAGTGAAAAGAACAGGAGTACTTGTGGCCCCTTAGAGACTAATGAATTTATTAGAGCATAAGCTTTTGTGGGCTACAGCCCACTTCACTGGATGCATAGAATGGAACATATAGTAAGAAGATATACATATACACACACAGAGAAGGTGGAAGTTGCCATACAAACTGTAAGAGGCTAATTAATTATGATGACCTATTATCAGCAGGAGAAAAAAACTTTTGTAGTGATAATCAAGATGGCCCATTTAGACAGTTGACAAGAAGGTGTGAGGATCATCTTCTTCCATCAGACAATTTGCCAGATATTTCATATCTCAGTTTCCTCAAGCCCAAAGGGAATATGGAGGGTATGTGTGTTTAGGAGCAGAACAGAAGATAGGTATCATAGAATCATAGAATATCAGAGTTCGAAGGGACCTCTGGAGGTCATCTAGTCCAACCCCCTGCCCAGAGCAGGACCAATCCCCAACTAAATCATCCCAGCCAGGGCTTTGTCGAGCCTGACCTTAAAACTATAGGTATTAACTATAGATCATCCTACAAAGGCTTTGAACACTGTAGTCCAGTTTCAACCCCAGTTTAGACCATCTTTTGGCTTCCTGTTCTATGTAAGAGCACTTCATACAGTTTTACCAACATTTCTGTTTGACATCACTGTTAGTCATCATTCCCTTTTCTTGCTTTCAGTACCTCTCTCCCAATAAAGGTGTAAAAACAAGACTCATCACAGGGGTAAAGGATGTTTTTCTGAGCTACAATGACACCTCCACCCACCAGAACAATTTGATGTCTAAATTGATCACCCTAGAAAATGGTTCATTGATAATTAAAATATATATAAATAGTAAGTGACAGTGATGACAAGAACAACAGCCTGAGGCCCAAGCCTTATCAGGAGCTATCAGCACAGTGCCCATGTGGAGCTCCTCAGGGGAACCTGTGACATTTTTGAAGTTAGCATTGCGAAAATGGAGACTTCAAAAAAGGGCCCTGTATAGGCACAGGGGTCTGCTCTAGCATATCTCAATGAAGGATCGGGGCATAAATCTACCAGTTCAGTCAGTAATAAAATAGGACACTCATACAAATTCAACTACTCCACATTTTACCATCTAAACAGCCTTTTTTTTTAAACCACATCTTGTAACGGAACTGAGACTTCACTAAAGAGAATTTAAATCAAACAGTAATTCATGATATATAATAAAAAAATCAAACAGCAAAATACCCATAACAAAACCACTAAGGCTCAGAGAAGACTTTGCATATATATGACTAGTGCACACAATTGTATTCAAGTAGTGATTTCCATAAACCAGCACAGAACATTTCCTTAAAAATAAACATGTAGGAGGACTGTGTAGGAGAAGGAGGTCATAAAATAGCCACCACAACACAATCTTCTACACAGCAAACAAGTTGACATGAAATATCACTGAGCCATATCTTAAAATTGTTCTTCAAGTCATTTCAGAACGGAAGACAAGGTTTTGTTTTGCTCCATTGCTGTCCAGGCCTACAAAACTGTCAGTGTCTCGGTTAGCTGTCTCTCCCTCATACAGACATATATCTGTGCTCTAGCCTCTCGCACTGAGATATGGGTTTTTTTTTTAAAGAAACAACTTCCTTGCCAGTTGTGTTTTCCCAGCCTCTCAACTTCAGCTAAAAAGATACACATTCCCAATATTTCACTAGACAGGGAAGAAGCAATGATATTATCAAACAGAACATTTGCAAGATACAACAATTATCCAGTCCAATGCAAAGACTTTTTTAAGGAAGCCCAACACAAAAGCATGGGCACTTTGAGACACATTTTCTTTTCAGGAGTGAATCAAACTTGTGGTAAGTAAACTGCTCCCAGTCATGATCATACAGAAACTGCTGTATACATCTACTTTTGTTATAATGAAAATATTCCACTATGCAATAAAGTTTTCAAGTAACCAAGATCCCAGATTTCTGATCTTGCAACTAGAAGTTTAGATATTAGAATTCTGCTCTGATGTTAAATTCTACAACCTCCCTCCTCTCTCTCTCACACACACACACACTGCATGCTCCACAGTTGCAAGAGTGTAAAATTTTGAATTCACCAAGTTAAAATTATGATGTGATGGTTATTAATCAATGTTGTTTTGTTTTTCTGAAGAAAGTGATGATAGTGAATATGATAAGAAATAATTTGCAGGCCCTACCAACTTCAGTCTCGGCATGTAACCTTAAAGTAGGAGACCAGCTAGTTATTTAGCAAGCCGAAGCCAGTAAAGGTTTCACTAAAACACTTGACAGTTATTACTCCCTTGGAACCGACAGAGCTACACCGGTAGACAGCCATATATTGGTCTATATGAAATAGATGGCATGTGGTAAATTAGAGGGTTCTATGGGGCACACATGTTAAATGTTAGTCCAGTGAGGCTTGTTAAACACATTACAGCCCTAAAGAGTCCCTTAAAATAATGGGCCCTTGTATTCATTGGCTTGTGCAAGTACCACAGATTGCATCTAGACCAATCTTGTCCTGGGAATAGAAACAAAGAACTAGGATGAGTAATTCTGAATTTAAACCAGCTATACTTAAAAGGTATACATTGTTGTATCTATCATTGCTTAAGATAAAATGGACTAATTATGAAGTTATCTATCAATTAAAAACAGAAATGTGAGGAAAGTAAAAGGACATAGTTGGATAGAGTTGAGAGAGAACTCCTGTTGATTATTAAAACACAACCACATTTTCTTACATGGTCTTTTGATAGAAATTCCCCTCTAATAGGCACTGGTGAGGCAACATCTAGAGTATTATGTCCAGTTTTGGGTCCCCCACTACAGAAAGGATGTGGACAAATTGGAGAGAGTCCAGCTGAGGGCAACGAAAATGATCAGGGGGCTGAAGCACATGACTTACAAGGAGAGGCTGAGGGAACTGGGCTTGTTTAGTCTGCAGAAGAGAAGAAGGAGGGGGGATCTGCTAGCAGCCTTCAACTACCTGAAGGGGGGTTCCAAAGAGGATGGAGGTAGGCTGTTCTCAGTGGTGGCAGATGACAGAACAAGGAGCAATGATCTCAAGTTGCAGTGGGGGAGGTCTAGGTTGGATATTAGAAAACACTATTTCATTAGGAGGGTGGTGAAGCACTGGAATGGGTTACCTAGCGAGGTGGTGTAATCTCCATCCTTAGAGGTTTGACAAAGCCCTGGTTGGAATGATTTAGTTGGTGTTGGTCCTCCTTTGAGCAGGGGGTTGGACTAGATGACCTGAGGTCTCTTCCAACCCTAATCTTCTATGATTCTAAATCTAGTCCATGCGTGATTGGGAAGGAATAGATTTGACTGCAGCATGGAAAGTTCCCTATTTCACAGCAATCTTTGAATTTGTATAGGGTCAAATCTTGAGAGCAATACTCAGTTTTCACTCAGGCAAACCCCCACCAAAGATCCAATGGACTCTTTGACTGAGTCCCACAGACATTGTTTGTTTTCCTCTTGCTGCTTTATGGAGATGGGTTTGAGATGCCAAGTTTGGATCCAGATCTAAAGTTCCTCAAAGTTATGAGGTGTTTTGTTCCAGGGATTTGTTCTGGAACCATCCTGAATTCACACAGTGTATTACCCCAATATTAGCCTTCTCTCTTAGGTACTTCTACATACCTCAACTTGTGGCATCAGAAACTAACAAGCATGTCCTCTGGGTGGCAGACGGGGGAGTGTCCGCAGGTGGACAGCTCTGAATAATGAATAAGGAGCCATGGACTTAAGGTTGTCCATGGGGCTGGTAACCCAAACAATGGAGAAAAGCCAAATCCATCAACATGACACTGAGAAACCTGAACAGATCAGCACAAGACCAGAACACGTGGTAGAAAGTGGTGGATGTGCTGTGCAGCTGAGAGTGAAGGAGGGAAAATAAAAAGAAACATGTGCCAGAAACCACTCCCTTCATTCACCGTACAGTGTGAGAAGTGTAGTACACCCAACTACCATCATTTTATTTCTTTTAGTACCACTACCAGGGTTGTTGTTATGTCTTTTATGTATTAAACAAATACTATATAGAAGCGTATGATATTTAGACATTAAGGTTACCTAACTGAGGAAGATGCCACATGGAAATTGGGGGCGAGGGTTGGAGAAATAGAGCTTTAGAAGATGCAGATGGGGTTAAAAAAAGGGGAAAATATAATAATGGGCTAAGCTCCTGAAGTCTGGAGTTGGGTTTCATTTCAATAGATTTATATAAAAGATTGGCTTCCTATCATCGGCTTTTCCAAGCTTCTTTGCATCTGTATAATGTTGAGAGGGTAAAAGGAGACATAGTAAGAAGTAGCAGACCGAATGAGAATGTGCTGGACTACAAGTGCAAAGGGAATCAGATTATACCAAAGTGGTGCTTTTATGGGAGGCCCAGACTTAGAGGAAAGCAACCTTCAAGAACCAGATAACTAGCTGTCAAAGAAAGAGGGAGACGGAAAGTGAAAAAGTCAGAGGAAACATCTGTAACCAAAGATCCTGGTGAGGAGGAGGAGGAGGAGAGGGAAGAGCTCAACCATCATATTGCAAAGCAAACTGAAAAGAACACCAACGTCATGTCTGTGGGAATTTTATATCAAAAGGACAGTAACAATGCAATTTGCTGTTGAAGCCAGAAAGTGTAAGGAGGGGAAGGAATCTGGTATGGCAGTGACACGTATCCGTGACAACTCCTTTCAGAGTTGAAGGAGAATATTCAGTCCTGCTAGAGCCCTTTACTTTTTCCAAGTACTGTTCAAACATTTGTTCAGTTACCCAGTGATGTTTTATCTCACAAGACATCCCAATAGAGATAATGTCATATAACATGATAACTCATGGCAGCTCAGAAAGATACCACTGTACATGGCAAATGTCTTCTATAAGAAGTCTCTTTCAAATAATATATCCATCTCAGAAGTGGAGGAACATCTTTTCTGCATGCAGCAGGGGAAAAGTCCAAGCTGGCCAATGGCATTATGTACACTAGCCGCTTCCATGGTTTAGTACTTACACAATCACAAGTGGTGAAATCTTGGCCCCACTGAAGTCAATAGGAAAACTCTGACTCCAACAGGGCCAAGGTTTCACCCTGGGTTTCCATTTTGCCTGTCTCCTGTGCATTCCTGGTCCATAAAAGTTTAACTGATATAACTTCATGGATGAGGGGTGTGGATTTTTACCCATATAGCTATACGGGTACACCCTGTACTGGGGATACAGTTATTCCAGTATAAAGGTCTCTTATACTGGTATAGCTTATTACTTCTCCTACAGGAAAAAGCTATACTGGTATAATGGTTTTATACTGGTATAATGGTTTCCACATTAGGGAGGGATGCCTCTTTATCTATACCAATATAGTTTCTAGTGTAGAGAAGCACTAGATAAAGGTGTAGAGGGGGCTCCCTGAGCCTCTATATCCCTCAGAATTTTTCTCCATGTGTTAATCTTTGGCCTTATAAAATAATGATCAGAACATTTGAAATGGTAAAAATTTTTAGCATAGCTGAAATGAAGACAGAAGATACTATGACAACAATGCTGTGAGTGCCCACGCAAGCAATGGGCTGAATCTTTTCAAGGAATCAACAGAACATTCTCTTCTCCCCCCAAATGATGTGTGGTTTCCTAGATGCTGCATAGCATTCAAACAAAGCTTTTCCCCCCATAATGAGCTATTCATTTGGATTTCACAACATATCATCATTGTGGCCACAGCTGGTCATCATGCCAAGAGAATTTCTCACATATCATTTACATTTACCATGTTGTCTTTTCATGCCAAGAACATCAGTCCCACAAGTAGGAAAAGGGCTATTCTACATAATGGTCTTGATGATGAACCTATTCCTTCATTGTGGAACAACTAGGAACTTCATTGTTAAAGATAGGTAGTTAAAATGCCTAAACAATGCCTACTGCAATACCTTGACAACTCATTGGTTGGTAATACAGTATTCTCCTGCTGGCTCCCTGAATATTAGAAGAAAGGCAGAGGATATTTCAGACCTTTTTAAAAACATTAGCACTACATGGAAACTTTTGTTGCACAATAATTCTTCATACGCAGAACATTTATTCCAGCCCTGCAGCCTTTACTCACATGAGTGTGCTGTCAGTGGGACAGTCACCAGAGTAAGGATGGAAGGACTGGGCCCTAATACAGCACCAGTGTGGCTGCCATTTTACTTCTGACAGGGGTGACACCCTGATTTTATCTTTTTATAGAAATATGCTAAAACTGTCAAACTGTTTTCCAGCTATCAGACGCTAGCAAAGTCTTACCGATTCACACTAACCATTGCTATATAGACTACCCGATAATGATATTTGAATCATTTTAAAGTACCACGGGCATTAATGGGATGGTTGTACTGTATTGTATTATTTAATATCAGAATGCACAAACAGCAGCACTTTTCTCCGATCTGAGCAAATGTACATGCATGCATCTACCTATGCAACTGTTTATGGATTTTTGCCTCCTGAGGTCTTTTTTTTATCAGGTCATAGAATCACAGGGTTGGAAGGGACCTCAGGAGGCCATCTAGTCCCACCCCCTGCTCAACACAGGACCAATCCCCAACTAAATAAAATAGGTCATATTTAATCACATTCTGATGGACTGTCCTTATTTCTGGAGGCCAGAATCATCCCTTATAGCAAAGATCTACAGAATAGAATAAGAATGAAACCAATAGATTTCTATAGAAATGTATTTGTATTTATACTGCAAATTTACCAATAAGAGACAATGGTTCCATTGTGGTAGGTAGCATACAAATGAATCAAACAGACAGTCCTTGCACCAGCAAGATTGCAATCTATTATTATTAGTTACTGTAGTGCCTAAGTGCCCCAGTCATGGATCAGGATCCCATGGCGGTAAGTGCCTGGTCCCTTCCCCCAAAAATGTATGATGTAAGTTTAAGACGAGAGACAATAAGATGGATACAGATAGACTAATGAGGAAGCGCAAGGAAACAACGAGACATTGTCAATATAGGCAAGAGACACTGGTTGGGGAGAAATAGGTAGAACATACAAGCAGAGTGAACGATATGATGGCAACATAATCTAGGATTATGACAAGATGTAGCGCATGGAAGAACAAATGGGGTGGGGAGAGGTGCAGGATAAGGCAATGGAAAATTTGGATACATTTGCATAAGTTAGTAGTCACAGAGATCATAAATATAACAGTTGTAAGCCAGTGATGTCCCCATACAGCTCTGTGCAATATTAGTAGAGTCAGAAAATTGTCTCTATTGGGGTGTGTTTTATTAGAATCATAGAATCATAGAGAATCATAGAACATCAGGGTTGGAAGGGACCTCAGGAGGTCATCTAGTCTAACACCCTGCTCAAAGCAGGACCAATCCCCAATTTTTGCCCCAGATCCCTAAATGGCCCCCTCAAGGATTGAACTCACAACCCTGGGTTTAGCAGGCCAATTATAAGGTAATTCCAAAGTTATGCAATAGAAAACTGCAGCCAAAGCAGTCTCCAAAGCCTTTTTGCTCTATTATGACTGATCTTCATTAATATAAACATTGTGCGTACTCCCCATTAATCCTTTTGTTGCTCCTCTTCATAGCCAATGATCAGGTGTGCTGTTACTTCTTGGTAAGTGCTGTGTAAGTGAGAGGTCACTGGTAGCTCAAGAACCCCTCTCAGGCATCTCTCACTCTCTGCTCTGGTAACTTTTGGATGTCTGTATTTAATAAATTCAATTGTTGCTAACTGTTATCCCCCAGTCACCAATGGCAAATGTTGGGTGATAAACTCCTCTGAAAATCAGGCCATTTTTTCAGGTGGCTAAATATACCATAAGCTGCATAACTTTAGACACCCACACATGAAGGTGGTTGCCTTAGATGAAAACTACCCTTTGGTTTGCACTCATACTGCTGCTGTCTTAAGCATGTGTCAGGCAAAGCCACTCAGACCTCTAGCTGCATCCATCTTCCCATGCAACCGAGGTGAAATCTTGGGCCCACTGAAGTTAGTGACAAGACTCTCAGACTTTAGTGGGGCCAGTGAATGAGAGTACCATCTGTTACTTCTACTGGTTAAGGTTAAGAATGCAAATACAAAGTCTCTCCACAGACCATACACCACTTCACAGTATGATGATGATATGACTCATTTTTCAGTCATTCTTTTTGCCTGTGTATTTAATAGATAAGGAGTTAGTCATTTTCACATCAGGATTATCTTACTTCTCCATCACAAACAGTGAGAAACCCTATTACAAGTCCTAGTAAAAAGGGAACCTTAAGAAGTTATAAGATGCTTTTGGTTTCTCTCTACTTGTACATCAAAGTTAGGATGGTATTTCTGAACTTAAAAGGAAGTTTGAATCTCAGATGAAGTCTGAGAGAGACTTCAGAAGTGGGGAACTCTGACTTATTTAGCCATTATTAGTCACCAGGTACAAGAACACATCAAAGTGATGTGTGATCTGTGGGAAAAGGGCATCATAAGTTTGAAGTCTGAGGTGGACTAAATAGGCTAAGACGATAATGGGTCTTACAACATGTCCCTTCCAAAACATTTCCTGGCAGCCCTGCTTCCCTATCAAGCTAATTCTTAATAGCCAAGCTTTCTTCTTGTCTGAAGAGAACAGCTGATTGTCATTTTGTCTTCCCCTTTTCTTCATCCAAAAATATCAGGAAGAGTCCATTTCTCCTCAGGCTTCCTGAATTAGGCTGGCTAACCTAGTGAGGAGGGCTTTAAACTAGGTTCACCGGGGGAAGGAGACCAAAGCCCTGAGGTAAGTGGGGAAATGGGATACCGGGAGGAAGCACAAGCACGAGTGCGCGAGAGGGGAGGGCTCCTGCCTCATACTGAGAAAGAGGGATGATCAGCGAGTTATCTCAAGTGTCTATACACAAATGCAAGAAGCCTGGGAAACAAGCAGGGAGAACTGGAGGTCCTGGCACAGTCAAGGAATTATGATGTGATTGGAATAACAGACTCGGTGGGATAACTCACATGACTGGAGTACTGTCATGGATGGATATAAACTGTTCAGGAAGGACAGGCAGGGCAGAAAAGGTGGGGGAGTTGCATTATATGTAAGGGAGCAGTATGACTGCTCAGTATGAAACTGCAGAAAAACCTGACAGTCTCTGGATTAAGTTTAGAAGTGTGAGCAACAAGGGTGATGTTGTGGTGGGAGTCTGCTATAGACCACCGGACCAGGGGGATGAGGTGGACGAGGCTTTCTTCCAGCAACTAACGGAAGTTACTAGATCGCAGGCCCTGGTTCTCATGGGAGACTTCAATCACCCTGATATCTGCTGGGAGAGCAATACAGCGGTGCACAGACAATCCAGGAAGTTTTTGGGCAGTGTAGGGGACAATTTCTTGGTGCAAGTGCTGGAGGAACCAACTAGGGGCAGAGCTCTTCTTGACCTGCTGCTCACAAACCGGGAAGAATTAGTAGGGGAAGCTAAAGTGGATGGGAACTTGGGAGGCAATGACCATAAGATGGTCGAGTTCAGGATCCTGACACAGGGAAGAAAGGAGAGCAGAAGAATACGGACCCTGGACTTCAGAAAAGCAGACTTTGACTCTCTCAGGGAACTGATGGGCAGGATCCCCTGGGAGAATAACATGAGGGGGAAAGGAGTCCAGGAGAGCTGGCTGTATTTTAAAGAATCCTTATTGAGGTTACAGGGACAAACCATCCCGATGTGTAGAAAGAATAGTAAATATGGCAGACAACCAGCTTGACTTAAACAGTGAAATCCTTGCTGATCTTAAACACAAAAAAGAAGCATACAAGAAGTGGAAGATTGGACAAATGACCAGGGAGGAGTATAAAAATATTGCTCAGGCATGCAGGAGTGAAATCAGGAAGGCCAAATCACACCTGGAGTTGCAGCTAGCAAGAGATGTTAAGAGTAACAAGAAGGGTTTCTTCAGGTATGTTAGCAACAAGAAGAAAGTCAAGGAAAGTGTGGGCCCCTTACTAAATGAGGGAGGCAACCTAGTGACAGAGGTTTTGGAAAAAGCTAATGTACTCAATGCTTTTTTTGCCTCTGTCTTCATGAATAAGGTCAACTCCCAGACTACTGCACTGGGCAGCACAGCATGGGGAGGAGGTGACCAGCCCTCTGTGGAGAAAGAAGTGGTTCGGGACTATTTAGAAAAGCTGGATGAGCACAAGTCCATGGGGCCGGATGCGCTGCATCTAAGAGTGCTAAAGGAGTTGGCGGATGTGATTGCAGAGCCATTGGCCATTATCTTTGAAAACTCATGGCGATCGGGGGAAGTCCTGGATGACTGGAAAAAGGCTAATGTAGTGCCCATCTTTAAAAAAGGGAAGAAGGAGGATCCTGAGAACTACAGGCCAGTCAGCCTCACCTCAATCCCTGGAAAAATCATGGATCAGGTCCTCAAGGAATCAATTCTGAAGCACGTAGAGGAGAGGAAAGTGATCAGGAACAGTCAGCATGGATTCACCAAGGACAAGTCAGGCCTGACTAATCTAATTGCCTTCTATGACGAGATAACTGGCTCTGTGGATGAGGGGAAAGCAGTGGACGTGTTGTTCCTTGACTTTAGCAAAGCTTTTGACACGGTCTCCCACAGTATTCTTGCCAGCAAGTTAAAGAAGTATGGGCTGGATGAATGGACTATAAGGTGGATAGAAAGTTGGCTAGATTGTTGGGCTCAACGGGTAATGATCAATGGCTCCATGTCTAGTTGGCAGCCGGTATCAAGTGGAGTGCCCCAAGGGTCGGTCCTCGGGCCGGTTTTGTTCAATATCTTCATAAATGATCTGGAGGATGGTGTGGATTGCACCCTCAGCAAGTTTGCAGATGACACTAAACTGGGAGGAGAGGTAGATACGCTGGTGGGTAGGGATAGGATACAGAGGGACCTAGACAAATTAGAGGACTGGGCCAAAAGAAATCTGATGAGGTTCAACAAGGACAAGTGCAGAGTCCTGCTCTTAGGATGGAAGAATCCAATGCACTGCTACAGACTAGGAACCGAATGGCTAGGCAGCAGTTCTGCAGAAAAGGATCTAGGGGTTACAGTGGACGAGAAGCTCGATATGAGGCAACAGTGTGCCCTTGTTGCCAAGAAGGCCAATGGCATTTTGGGATGTATAAGTAGGGGCATTGCCAGCAGATCGAGGGACAGGATCGTTCCCCTCTATTCGACATTGGTGAGGCCCCATCTGGAGTACTGTGTCCAGTTTTGGGTCCCACACTACAAGAAGGATGTGGAAAAATTGGAAAACGTCCAGCGGAGGGCAACAAAAATGATTAGGGGACTGGAGCACATGACTTATGAGGAGAGGCTGAGGGAACTGGGATTGTTTAGTCTGCGGAAGAGAAGAATAAAGGGGGATTTGATAGCTGCTTTCAACTACCTGAAAGGGGGTTCCAAAGAGGATGGATCTAAACTGTTCTCAGTGGTAGCAGATGACAGAACAAGGAGTAATGGTCTCAAGTTGCAGTGGGGGAGGTTTAGGTTGGATATTAGGAAAAACTTTTTCACTAGGAGGGTGGTGAAACACTGGAATGCATTACCTAGGGAGGTGGTGGAATCTCCTTCCTTAGAAGTTTTTAAGGTCAGGCTTGATAAAGCCCTGGCTAGGATGATTTAGTTGGGGATTGGTCCTGCTTTGAGCAGGGGGTTGGACTAGATGACCTCCTGAGGTCCCTTCCAACCCTGATATTCTATGACTCTATAATTCTAATTGGTTGTTACCCCTTTCCATTTCTTTGAGAGCTCTTGGGCTATGCCTCTGTACCTCAATTCCCTACCACTACTAATTTCTGAGATCAAACACAGCATTGCCGTCAGCCATGTTCTGCCAACAAATAGATCATTGTAAGCTCCAGGGCTGTTGATTGAGCATTTAGTATAAAGGCTAATTGCAGATATCACTGCCACTCTACCACAACTGGGCTTTTAGGTGTTGTCACAGAAAGGAAGGTTGGCAGGTAAGTGGTTAGGACAGGCCTCCTTTGCCTGGTAATTGTCTCTAAGGAAGGGATCTAGAAAATTATTTCCATCTAGTATGAGAAGCCCATGGGACTTGTAGGGTATCTCTACACTGCAGCTGGGGTGCAGGCCTCCCAGTCCAGGCACACAGACTCGCACTAGCTGTGCTCGAGCGAGCACACTAAAAATAGTAGTCTAGACCTTACTGCACAGCCAGCAACTCAGATTAGCTACCTAAGTCCAAGTCCACCCAAGCCACTGGATTGGAGCTCTGATGGCTAGCTCAAGCTGCTGGCTATGCCATCGTGTCCACACCGCTATTTTCAGCACACTATCTGAAGTGCAAGTCTGTCTGCCTGGGCTGGAAGACATGCTCCCAGCTGCTGTGTAGATATATCCTTGTGTTCTGATCTAGTATAATCGATAAACAGAATAATATTCTGGAGTCAATCCCCACACCAATGGTACTGTGATTCAAGAATAATCAGATCTCCTTAAACTGCTCTATTATTTACAAAGGGAATCATTATATTGACCTGAATGAAAAATACTGGTGGCCAGAATACTACTGGTGCAACTTAAACACAGCTGTGCTGATTTACACTAACCGGTGATCTAGCCCAGAATCTTGATCAAGCAAATCTGATCCAGCAAATCATCTAGTGAGGTGCTTAATGTTAAGCAAGTGGGTAGTATCTTGCTCAATCAAGATACTAAACTGAGCCTAGAATGTTCTTAACAGCTATGGAAAGACAGTGTACCAACAAATAAAATTTCACAATACTTTGAGTAAGTTCATTTTGTTTGTGAAACCAGATGAACGTGCAAGATATTTGTAAATCATGTTGCTTGACAATTGCATTTTTATCTCACTCCAAAATAAGGCCCAAGAAACATGCAGGCACATAAATACATATGGCCAAATCCTCCTCTGGCTTCTTATAGTCACCCACGCTGAGTTCATTCAGTTTTGAAAGAGGTCCTGGTTTGAGAGATTCTCTAAATGCAGACTGTAGAACATTACTGGAACTGGTAATATTTCTCAAAATTGAATTGCCCTTTAAAGTTCAAGCACTTTACTGGTGCAAATTCAGAATAATTCCATTGAAGTCAGTGTGGAACTTGATCTGTAGCCAATATGAAGTCACTGCAGTTACAATTGCGTATAGCTGCCTAAAGCGAATGAGATCAGAAACAAGCTATATTTTATTTAAATATGACAGACATTTAATATATACACTAATGATACAGACAGTGTCACTCATTGACCAGAGGAGAAAATAGATTAACTACAATTTCTATTACAAAATAAATCTGTTAACATTCAAAAGAAATACCACCTTATTTTTTTTCCTTTTCTTCCTACAATCTGAGAAACAAGCGTATGCTTGGGATGAAAATGGGAACTGATTGACAATCTGGGGATTATTGTAGTTTGGCATGTAACCAATTATCTTCATGTTAAACCTGAAACGTCTCCAAAACGGATCATGATGTGGTGATTATACAACAACCTGAAAGATGTGTCCACTCTTGAAAAACTTGACCTTGCAATCATAGCCGCCACCAGCTCCACTTTTCTCTTTTATTGCATAATACTGTGCAAGCAAACAGCCGGGCTGTTATTTGTTTTCTTCATACATAACAGTAACATATACAGCAACCATCTATTGTCTCTGTAACAAGAATGGCAAGCAACATGCTGGCTTGGAAGGTCATTCAGAGTCTTTGTTCATAAATATCACTAACAGGTCTGCTTAGTGTGTAGCATGGCAACTTCCATTATAGGAAATCACAAGTCTTAAGAAAACACATTGTTATGTTATCTTTTTTTCACACACTCAAAGTCAACATGTCTACAAGGCATTTGTTTGGCTTTCCTCCTATGTAACAACAGGGGAGCAAGATAGGCACTCAGCCCTTATTCAGCGGTCTTGCTGCCAGCAACAATTTGCTCAGCAGTTTGTGACTTTTTTTAAACATAATTAAATAATAATAAAAAAACAACACTAAAACAGACATGAATCTGAGGCAAACTGACCAAAAGCACTAAGAAATTCAGAGCAGTGGTCCCTTTGCTCATTCCTTATTCCATCCATTTGTACCCCATCTTGTACCCCTTCACCCCACCCCTGCTGTGGGTAGTTTATATAATCTGGGTTGAAGGAATTGTTTGGTTGGGAGCGACTTCTGTCAGTGTTGTCAGAAATAACCTACACAACCTTCATGTTTCCAGATCATAAACCTCAATTATGGAGTTAGAGATGAGGGTATATTTCCCTTTAAAACAATAGGCCAGATTCTGATAGCCTTAGTCACTGAGTAGCACTAAATTGTAGGTTGCCACATTGACACATGAGAGGTAGTATGGTCTAATGGAAAGGACACTAGCCTGGAACTTAGGAGACCTAGCTCTACTATAGGGTCTGCCACTGACCTTCTGCGTGACCACGTGCAAATCGCTTCACTCCTCTAGGCCTGTTTCTGTTCCACGTTTTGTCAGTCTTCTCTGTTTAGACTGTAAGCTCTCAGGGTTTCATACAATGTGCGTACAGTGCCTAGCATAATGGAGGCCCGATCTCAGGTGGGTGCCACTATAACATAAATCATTCTAATTGACTTCCACAGGATTGTTTGCCAAGTAAAATAACCCAACCTGAGATTTTCAGAATCTAGCCCGATGTAAATAGAATTTGGTGGTCTCACTTCTTTTCCTTCACCGATCCCTTACTAGATCTTTGTTCTCTCATATCCCAGTTCACATTCTTTTACTCTGCCTGAGTTTTTTACTGGCTCCTGCTTTCTCCTTTCCTCTCTACCCACTGCTTCCTCACCTACCCACTCTCCACCATCATCTCTGTCTCCTTATCCCCCATTCTCATCTGTTCCCATTAGCTTTGCTTTATATTCTCCCACTACTTCACCCCTCATGTCCTTTATGCCTCACCTCCTTCCTCAAGAAGCTTCCGTTAAACACTCGGCAGACACAAGCAAATAAGTCTGGTGGCCACTATATTTTCAGCCCTCTTAAGACATACTCTGATGGCCAGGCATGAGAGGATGGAAACAAAAACCTAGATGAAATAAGCAGCCTTCAGGATAGCTGACCCCACCAAAGATATAATATAATACGTCAGTTTGTGATTTGATACAGTTAATATACATCTTCAGACCAACAAAGGATGTTTTTCCCCTTCAACTGCGTATAGATTATCTGTGCTGCTTAGGGAAATACATACCTTTAAATTGGCCCCTGGAGCCTGCGCTTCAAAATTGTATTTTTCCCCCAAGCGTAATTCATTAATGCCAGCCATGCATGATTTATGCAGTTACGTGGAAATCAAACTGCAGCTATTTGCCCTAGATTCTTAACACACAAGTAACCATTTTCCTTATTATGAACTAATTAAAGTTAGGGCTTCCCAGAAAAGCTTTGAGGTTTTGAAATTTGTTTTTGTTCTAATATGGAACAAGAGAGAAAGAGAAAAGAGAAGGCATCCAGAGTAACCAATAGTCCAGTGGCAAAAGCACTTGCTGGGATGTAAGAGACCCAAATTTAAACCCCCGCTGTGAATCTGGCAGAGCATGGCTTGAATAGGGGTTTCCCACATCCATTGTGCATACTCTAGCCAGCGGGCTATTAGCAATTCTGGGGTCTCACTCTCGTTTTGATGAGAAATTTCACTCTCGACACGAAAAATGTTTCGTCAGAAATGTTTCAATTTCAACTAATCAGCATTCCTGACCAAAAAAAAAAAAAAAAGTAGCGTCAAAAAATTCCCGACCGGCTTTAATTAAATTGCTTCAGGTCTGAACTCAACCACGCAGTGTGGCTACTGGCAGAGACTTGCTGCTAACCACTACATTCTAAACAACACACAGCATTCTAAAATATTTACACAAATATTTGGTTTACTCTGTGTAGCAAACTTTCGCCCAAACATAGCAATTCTCTGAGATATGTGGCAATTCCATGGTCTCCTGCTTTGTCTGTGCACATTATTCCTTCTTTCCTAAAGAATAACTGGGTAAGGTAACACAGACTTCTAATTGGCTTTTAACTCAAATAATATCTGTGGATGTTATCTTCCTTCACACTTTTTGGGTTTTAGCTGGAGTTCCAGCTGGACGTGCGAACCACAAGATTCCTGCTCCCTTCATATACATAGGCCAGAGAAAGTTCACCAGCTAGACTAAATCAGCATTTCTGAAATGTACTACCAGTGGCTTTTCTTATGGCCATGACAGCCTCTTGGGTGGTGATGCTGGGGAAGGAGGGAGCATTGGCCCTTCCCCTCCATGCTGCTCCTGGATGTGCTGCCTTGGTGTTGGTTGCTGGGGCCGCTGGTAAGGGTCGACGCCTTGTGCCACATCTGGAGACACAAGGGGCACAACGTTGGAGGAGCACATGGCTGGTGAGTTTCCGACCCACCTTCCCAGATTCAGCAGGGCTCACCACCACCACCCCCAATCGCCCATGGCCCCCACTGCCTCCGTCTGTCCCCCATCCAGTGCTTGATTTGTAACAGGGTTGAGCCCTGGGACCTAATAGCGCAGACTTCATAGCAGATTTACTAGCTATCTAGCAAGTCTGCTGTGAAAAGTGATATCTGAATGTTTGTTAATATCACTTTTCACAGCCTCCCAGCTAGCTAGCAAGTCTGCTGAGAAGTCTGGGCTAGTAAGGATGCTGTGAAAAGTGATATTAACAAACATACAAATATCATTTTCACAGCCAACTTACTAGCTAGCGATATATAAATTACAATGATTTGGATGTGTACATGCAAATATTTATTTGTTTTTCCTAATTTTTTCAGGAAAGTGTCAGAGTGGCCACCAAAAATTATGTCATGAGAACGCCTGGACTAAATAAACGTTGGCACTAAGTCATGTTCTTAATATTTCTTGTGGAAATTGATCATTGCCACACAAGGAGACAATTTTATTTTGTCTAGCTGTCTTCCCAGTTGCATTTCCATTTCATTACACTGTGCTCCAACCCAGAACTATTTATATACTGTGGGCTCAATTGTGGCTTTGCCAGGAGCCCAGAGTAAGGGGTGATGAGTGTGGGTGTGTTGTCTCAGGAGCAGCCTGAGAAGAAGATCGTGACTAGGAGATAACCCACGGCAGCAGGGAGACAGTAATTAAGACCGGGTTTTGTTGTGATAATTGGGCCTTATTACCTTAATTGTAAGCTCCATTGTAAGAAGTATATGAAAGTTCATAAAATATTAGACTAAGCTATAACAAATGCTAACAAAGTCAGTCAAGTGGCTTTCAGTAATGATTATAAACAGGTGCAGAAGAACCAGACAGATGAAATTAGTCCAAACAAAAAGCCCATGTTGATATAATTCAAGGACTATGTTGAAATCATGCTCGGTAAAAAACAGAAGCTGCGGAACCGGAGATTAATGAACCAAAATTGGTGTGTCAGATATTGGCGGGCAAAATAATAAGTGGATGGGCTATTTCACCCATCATTCCCTTTGTCGGTCCTTAAAGAAAGAACAGAGGGGGAGGAAGAACAGACAGAAGCGGCTGAAGCGAGCTTTCCCATCATGGCTGCCACCCCCACCATCTTCTGAGACCCCAGGCCTTTGCCTTTCTAACTCGGAGACATGTCCTGGCTGGTCTTGGCTAAGGAGGGAAGCAGATGAGATAGTCACCCCCACCAGCTCCAGCTGAATCCCAAACACCACCTGAAATGAAACAGGAACTTCAACAGCATCAGCAACAGCTCCAGCTCATCTCAACTAACTTGTCTTTTCCCCAAAAGGATAGTTATCGTCTTTGACACCATCTAAAAGACTGTCAAAAACGGGCGTTTTCCCTTCTGGAACTCTCCAATTAAAGGGAAAGGGAGCAAGAAATGCTGTTAAAATGAAAGCCTGACAATGCTTTCCATTTCAAATGCCTCAACTTTTCCCCCTTCTTTTCTGTATCTTTAATAAAAGGTTAAAAGGAAGTTTAATGGTGTGTTTGCCCTGGTAATAAGCAGGCTGAGGTTTCTGTATACCAAATCGCAAACCTTGTTTAATACTATTTAATGTTGGACAATGACTGAGTTACCTTAACGCGTTGGCTCATTTATTCCATATAAATTAACACAACAGTTTACGCCTGGTAAAGAGCATTTTGGGAGGCAGAGCCTTTATTTCTTCTCCTTCCTGCCCACCTGCCAAAGTGGAGGCTTATATACCTGCCTAAGAGTCACCAGAACAGCTCCTGGCTTGTGGATTGGCTGGAGCCTAACACAGAAAGGACTCATTGCCACATGTGGATTAATCAGGCTCTAGTTCAGGGATGACTCATCACCTCACATATCCATTGTTGGGTTTTGATCCGAACTGAACCTGTTGAGTAGGAATTGCAGCATGCTGGAAAAAAAAGTCTGTTCTTGAGCCAATAAATAAATAAATTCTAGCCCAAAGAGAGTATATGGATTCTGGATGTGAGCCATAGAGCATGGTGGGAACTCATCAGGAGCTTGCTGGCTTTAAGAGACAGAGCTGCTCTTTGAAGGTCAATGGATAGGGCCCCGAACTGACAGCCAAGAGGACTGGTCTCTATTCCCAATTCTTAGGAAAGTCATCTATCCGTGCCTCAGTTTCCCCATTTGTAATAGGCAGATAATGATACTGACTTTCCCTTCCACAGTGCTTTAAGATTTGCATTCTATAATTGTACAGAACTGGCATCTCAAAGGCAGGGTCGTGGGAGGTGGGAGTACCTGCTATTTCAGGGCAGCTCTGTATCTCACACTGTGTACAACCCACCAAAGCAAAATAACTCTAAGTGGAAATCAGTTAATATTTAGAATAAGTTAAACTTAATCAGTATCACAAGTTTATTTCCAGATCCTGTCTAAGGGAACAGCATTTGACTACTCTGGGTTTCGGAAATTGATTTTTGTCCACATTGTCTGGGTAGTCCACATCTGGTTTAGCCCATTTCATTGCACCAGCTAGTGTAATGTGATGCTGTGTTAGTTTGATTCTTAGACAATTTATTTACAGTTTAGGAGAAGTGAAGCCAGGCCAATGTAGGGGAAAAGGCAGCCTACTGTGTGTACTAGCCAGCCAGGCAAGAGGTCTGTCAGCATTAATTTGCAGCCAGCCATAACTGCCATCATCTGACCTATGTTACAATACAGAAAAACATCAGCAATGATAACAGGGGAGAAACATTCCACCTGGGCCAGAGTGAGTGAGAATGACTCTATAGCCTGGCATTACACCATTCACTTGGGAGGGGAGAAACCTAGGTTCCAGCCCATGCTTCAATGAATATTTAATTATTTATACAAAGTGGAACAATTTCAACAGGAGGGACAGAGAGACCCAACCTATATCCTTGTGGCTGGGATACTCACCTAAGCTGTGGGAAACCTCAGTTTTCAAGTGCTTGCGTCTCCCACAACGCAGGTGAATGTGCTAATTCTGGGCTATAGGGTAAAAGGGCCTGCCTCATCCTCTGTTTTGTGAATCTAGCACAACATTGCCAAGAAACAGTTTGGGGCTGAAACAACTTGCCAAAATGAATACAAATTTGCAAAATGTTTTTGTTGAACCTAATGTGCATTTTTTTGGATAAAAAAGTTTCATCCAAAAATATTTTCCCCAGCTCTAAAGGACACTAATTCATTCTTTTTTTTTTTTTAAGTAAGGCTTAATTCTGCATCTTGGTGGCAGGAAAGGAAGAAAGAACTCTGTCATCTTCGCACACGGGAGGTGCTCAGATATTATGGTGATGAGAGTGGGGCACGCAAGTACTGGACAGAGAGATAGTTAGTCGAACATTTTCAAATGGGTTTCTCTCCTAGGTGCAATGTCTGACCACCATTTGGCAGACCCAATGGCCTTAGTGCATGAAACCCAGCCTTACTGTATCGTTGGCACACTCACAAAGTAAGATCTATATTGCTTGCAATTAACAAAGATGTGAGGTCTTCCCAGGCTCAGGCCCTGGGAAACTGGAGGACTTGGCACAGAGCAGGGATTACCAGTTGTAAGCTACAGTCAGTGTATTCCACATGCACCGTGCAGCAATATTCACTTGTTGTGAGCTCCATGTACACTGTACAGCTGGACATTATTGCACATTAATCCAGATAAGTGGATTTTGTTGTATCATTCTATGACTTTCTATATTGTCCCACTGTTGTCATTTTAATGCACAGAGTTTATTCCCAATGGATACTTGTATTTCATAGAGAGAGACCTTCTAAAAATGTTAAAATGTATTATTGGCACGTGAAACCTTAAATAGAGAGAATAAATGAAGACTCAGCACACCACTTCTGAAAGGTTGCCGACCCCTGCATTAGAGTGTGTATAAACTAATTAGAAGGATATTTCTGTTGCAGGAAAATATTGGCAACAAAGCTTCCTTAAAGGTTTGCTACTTTTGAGACATTTTATCAGACATACTCCAATTCCTAGGTAATGTGCCTTTTATATAAATTTGGGTGTCTTCAGCTACTCTACCCGTGAATAGCTGTCGTGCTTCTTGACAGACATTATGCTCTTCTTGGGTGATCTTCTACTGTATGACCCATGATTGTGTTTCCCATAAAAGAATTTTCTCACAAAGAGTCGGCACATTATTTTAACAAGATAATAATCTGATCATAAACCATGTTCAAAGTTCATCTGTTTGAAATCAGGTACTTGGCATCAATTCTATTGTATAATACTAATAATCTGTCTGATCTTTAATCATCACTGCAGAGAAACATATTGTGGCTGATTTGGCCTTTGCGGAGACCTAGGAGACAGGAATTACTTGTTTCCTTGTACTCCCCCATCTGCCTGTATGCATCTGTTTCTTGTCTCCTTCTTAAATTGTAAGATATTTGGGGCAGAGCCCATTTTTTGTTCTGTGTTTGTACAGCACCTAACACAATGGGGTCCTGGTCCAGGACTGGGACTCCGGCCATAGGAATACAAATAACAAGGAATAAGAATAGTCCTGACTCTGACATTGAATCACTGTGTGGCCATGTATAAGTATTAAAGAACAGTGAAATTTGGGATTTCCAGTCTGTGGGAAATGTTGACATTTCCTCATCTGTTTTCATCCCAAATCAAGAAGAAAAATGGAAATTTCAAAAGTTTTCGTGGAACAGAAATTTCAGTTTGGAAATGTCAAAATGTTTTATTTCAACATTTTCAATCAAAATGAAGCATTTAGATATTCCTGAAATGTAAGTGTTTTTGGAGGGAGAGGGGTTTTGAAATGACCTGAAACACTTTGTTTCAAGTCACTTCAACATTAAAATGCAATATCCCATTGTTTAATGCAAGTTATAGTTTGGGAACCTGATGCTCCCATTCTCTCCTTTGGACTAGGGTCTCTGACCAGACTACATCTCCAATGATGCATCCAGAGTCATGTGACCCCCTTCATCCACTATGAAGAGTTTGGTCAGAAGAAAATATGCACTGTGTTATGGGAAATGTAGTCCTCCAAGGATCTTGGTCCATAGGACAAGAATGAGAATGTGAACTTCAACTCCCACAAGGCAATGCACTGATAGGGAACCACAGTGTAATGGTCTGTAAAACTTATCTGAAACAAGACATTTGGGATCAGAACAAGAAAATGAAATATCCTGTGTCAAACCAACCCAAAACAAAAAATTTCATTTAGATTTTCAAATCAAAAAATGAAAATTTTTCAGCAAAAAAATCAGTATTTTCCCATGAAAAATTTTGATTTTCTGGAAAATCATTTTCCAAAATCATTGGAAAATTATTTCAACAGAAAATTCCTGACCAGCAGTAATAAGTAACTAAGGCCCAGCTCCTCAAAAGTATATAGGCACCTAACTGCCATTACATCTTACTGTATTACAGTGACTATTTATATATGCTTAACCTCTGTAGCTGAGTTTCTCCATCAGTAAAATGGTCATGATAATAAATACCTACTTAGTTCACAGAGGTTTTTCAGAGGACTGATTATTTACATTTATATATAGAAATGTAAAAGATATTTTACATATGATATAAAATATTCTAGGTGATGTAATATCTTTTATTGGACCAACTTCTGTTGGTGGAAGGTATAATCTTTCAAGCTACATAGAGCTCTTCTTCAGGTCTGGGGAAGGAAGGAGGGTGCACAAGGACTTGTCTACAGTTGTAACACTACAGCAGCAAAGCTGCAGCCATTCCACTGTAGCACTTTAGTGTAGACACTACCTACACCAATGGGAGGGGTTCTCCCTTTAGGGTAGGTAATCCACCTCCCTGAGAGGCAGCAGGTGAGTTGATGGAAGAATTCTTCTGGAAACCTAGAGTTGTCTACACCAGGGGTTAGACTGACTTAACTACATCACTCACGGATATGGATTTTTCACACCCCTGAGCATTGTGGCTGGGTTTGACCTAACTTTTTTAGTGTAGGCCAGGCCTGAGTTAAACATAAATTGGGCTAGATTATTAAGCAGAAGGTGTAATGGGGGAGATGGTCACCTGAAATGATATAGGCAATTGGGGTTAGACTGTTATGCATAAAGGATTTGAAGTGGGCAATTAAGTGTAGCAGACAGCATGGTGTGTTACAAATTGTTGTAATGATCCATAAAACCATTGTCCCTATTAAGTCCATGGCTTTTGGTGACTAAGGGATGGTCTACACTGGGAACTTCCACATCCCTGAGATACATAGCTTTGCTGACCTAACCCACAGTGTAGACAGTGCTAGGTCAAAAGATGAATTCTTCCATCAACCTAACTACCACCTCTTGGGCAGATGGATTACCTAACCTGATAGGAGAACTCCTCCTGTCAGCGTAGATAGTGTCTATACTAAAGCACTACAACAGCCCAGCCCCAGTGCTGCAGCTGTGCCACGATAGCGTTTCTAGAGTAGATATAGCAAAAGAGGTATAAATTTAAGTTCCCAAGCTCGCCTTTTTAAGGTGTTGTGCAGGTTTCCTTTCAGGACAAGCATTGACAGATCAGGTAGGCAGTGATCACTTTGTGAAAAGTGTTCACCCATGGGTAATATGGTGGTTTTGTTTTTTCATCATTTTTCTGTGAGTTCATTTGAGAGCACAGTGATCATCTTCACCCAGATAGTTGTCCTTGTAGCATCCGATGCACTGGAGGAGGTACACCCCATGTTATGATAAGCACGTGTAGGACTATGAATCTTGAAAGGTGTGTTATGTGAGGAATTGATCATCGTCACAGTGGAGATATGTCTGCAGGTTTTGCATCTGTTGTAGCTGGTCAATAAAAGATATTACCTCAACTACCATGTCTATCTCGTATTCTGAGACCAACACAGCTACAACAATACTGCAGATAAAATATTCTATAAATGCTAAGTATCATAATTTCAGTTTATTAATGTTTACATTGTGTGCAAGTGTTTCATAATCCTTGACCCTGGCAAATTTCATTCATAAGAGAAAAATAAATGAATGGCATAAAGTTATGCTTTGGATTTTCTCTTTTAGTAGATTCATAATCATAACAACAATTGTAATAAAACATGGTGAATAATGAATTTGCAAGTTGGCAGAGCGAGTTGATATTGCAGAGCAAGCAAGGTAAGTGATCTGCATTACACAACTCTCTTGTAAGGAAGCCAGCATGTCCCTGATCCCCACCATCAATGCAAGGTGCTGTGGGACATTAATACTAACTAGAGGGCCATATGCATGCAGGAGAATGAAGTGAAATGCAATGAAGAGAAAGCCAGAGCAAGCTGCCTAGATAAAAATGAAATTGTAGTCTGATGAGTAATGAATGGCACGTTTATGTTTCATAACAGAGCTAGTACTTACATAAACTGTCAACAAAACTAGAAAGATTTAAAACCCACTTGGCTTGATTCCAAGTACTCAGATGATGGATGAAATGAAAAGATTCTCTCAGAGTTGCTGAAACAATTGCTGACCATGAAATTACTTTAATAAACAAAAGTCCTACTGCAGCTTACAATGAACGTGCTATAGAGGCTACATGGGTTTGAGTTCCTAACGAAATAACAGAGAGGCTTTTTCTAAATACATGCAGAACAATCACAATAAAAGCGTGGAGACCTGGGAGAAGAGTCAGAATCAGGGGAGAGCATGGACCATTATAGCAGGGATAAGGGAGAAACAAGAGGGAATATAGGGGGGAAATCAATCAATATCTTAGACACCTATACACTAATCCGAGAAGCAGGGGAATAAGCAGGAAGAACTAGAAATGCTAATGCATAAACACAACTATGACATAGTTGACATCAGAGATTTGGTAGGATAATACACATGACTGGAATATTGCTATAGAAGGCTACAGCTTGCTCAGGAAAGATAGGGAGGGGGTGTTGCCATATATATCAAAGATGTACACACTTGGACTGAGTTTGAGATGGAAATAGGAGACAGATGTTGAAAGTCTCTGAGTAAGGATAAAAATGGTAAAAAACAAGGGTGATGTAATTGTAGAGATCTACTACAGACCACCTAATGAGGAAAAAGAGGTGGATGAGGCTTTAAAAAAACCTGACAACATCATCCAAATCTCAGGACTTGGTGGTGATCAGGGACTTCAACCACACAAATATCTGTTGGCAAAATAATACAGCAGGGCACAAATTATCGAACAAGTTCTTGGAATGTATTGGAAACATTTTTTTATTTCAGAATGTGGAGAAAGCTACAAAGGGAGAGGCTGTTCTAGATTTGATTTTGATAAATAGGGAGGAACTTCTTGAGAATTTGAAAGTGGATAGTAGCATGGGTGAAAGTAATCACGAAAGGGTAGAGTTCATGATTCTAAGGAAAGGTAGAAAGGAAAACAGCACAATAAAGATAACGAATTTCAAGAAGGGCAGACTTTAGCAAACTGAGGGAGTTGTTAGGTAAGATCCTATGGGAAGCAAGTCTAAGGGGAAAAACAGTTCAAGAGTTTGGGCAGTTTTTCAAAGAGACATTATTAAGGACAAAAGAGCAAACTAACCCACTGAATAGGAAAGATAGGAAGTGTGGCAAAAGACCACCCTGGCTTAATCAGGAGATCTTCAATTATCTGAAAATCAAAAAAGAGTCCTACAAAAAGTGAAAACTAGGACAAAGTACAAAGGATGAATATAAACAAACAACACAAGTATGTAGGGACAAAATTAAAAAGGCCAAGGCGCAAAACGGGATTAAACTAGCTAGAGGATAACAAATACATTAGAAGCAAGAGGAAGACCAAGGACAGGGTAGGGCTGTTATTTAGTGAGGGAGGGAAAACAATAATAGAAAATGTGGAAATGGCAGAAGTGCTAAACAATCTTTTTGTTTCATTTTTCACCAAAAAGTTTAGTAGAGATTGGACATTTAATGTAGTGAACATAAGTGAAAATAAGAGCCTGATGAAATACACCCTGAAATACTCAAGGAGCTAACTGAGGAGATATCTGAGCCATTAGCAATTATCTTTGAAAAGTTATGGAAGACAGGAGAAATTCCAGAGGAATGGAAAAGGGAAATATAGTGTCAATCTATAAAAAGGGGAATGAGAACAACCCAGGAAATTATAGACCGGAAAGATAATGGAGCAAATAATCAAGCAATCAATTTGCAAACACCTAGAAGATAATAAGGTGATTGTGGCACGATATCTCAAAGCAGCACCCCATATTCACCACTGTCATATAATGATATGGTTTGTACAAAATATGCCTTGTGAGGTATCATTTTAAAAGTTTTGATCTGTTGACCATTAATATCCTGTTGGATTGTATGTGCTATCATTGTATGTGAAGGTATGATGTTTTGCTATGTGTGTGTTATGGAAATATAGTGTGAGGTTGGGAACACCCACAACCAGCCTTTCAGGTACAACAGTGGAGTAGCCAGACAGCAGTTAATGGCTGATCAAAACCCATCAAAGAAAGAATCTACTATCCCAGGATCTGTATACAAGGGAGACTTCCCAGAGAGAACATGTAGACAATGGAGAATGCTTGACCAATAGGGGCAGACCCCCCCAGGTCACAAACATAGATCTTTCCAGCAAGCTGGAAGAAACTACAAAAAAGGGAAAGTGAGATCATCACGTGGCCTCACTCCACCCACAACTCAACACCTAGAAACACATCTGGAAGACAAAGACTTTGAACTGTTTGAAACGGGCCATCCTTATTACCACTACAAAAGTGATTTTTCCTCCCTTGGTATTCTACTGTTAATTGAATTCTCGTTAGGCTGACCCCCCACCTGGTAAGACAACTCCCATCTTTTCATGTACTATGTATGAATATACCTGCTACTGTATTTTCCATTCCATGCATCTGATGAAGTGGGTTTTAGCCCACAAACGTTTATGCCCAAATAAATGTGTTAAGCTAAATATGAGTCAACAGTGTAACCCTGTTTCAAAAAAAGCAAGCATCATTCTGAGAAGTATTAGCAGGAGTGTTGTAAGCAAGACATGAGAAGTCATTATTTTGCTTTACTTCATGCTGATAAGGCCTCAACTGGAATACTGTGTCTAGTTCTGGGCACCACATTTCAGGAAAGATATGGACAAATTGGAGAAAGTCCAGAGGGCAGCAACAAAAATGATTAAAGGTCTAGAAAATGTGACCTATGAGGAAAGATTGAAAAAACTAGCTTTATTTAGTCTGGAGAAGAAACAACAGAGAGGGGAGATGATAACAGTTTTCAAGTACATAAACAGTTGTTACAAGGAGGAAGGGGAATAGCCTCAGAGGACAGGAGAAGAAGCAACGGGCTTAAATTGCAGCAAGTGCTGTGTAGGTTGGACATGAGGAAAAACTTCCTAACGATGAGAGTAGTTGAGCAGTGGAATAAATTTCCAGGAGAGGTTGTGGAATCACCGTCATTGGAGGTTTTTAAGAGCAGGTTAGACAAACACCCGTCAGGAATGATCTAGATAATACTTAGTCCTGCCTTGAGAGCAGGGGACTGGATTAGATGACCTCTCGAGGTCTCTTTCTGTGATTCTATGCCCATTATGCTAAGTTTTTCCTTCATGTAAGTGTAGTTTCATGCTACACACAATTAAAAAGTCATCTTTAACTGCGCCTCATCATTGTCTGAATGGTTGGCTTTTCCTAGGACTATGCTGGCAAGCATTGCATCGCCTGCCACCCAGCACCAGTGTTCATGCTAAATTCTGTTTATTTTGGACAGATGTGGCCTGTTAGTTATTGAAGGTTCAAGGTCAGTGCCAAAGGCTAGCGAGAGGGCTTGTTCTAATTGCTGGAAACTCTGTCTTTTTCTCTGTCTCTGTTTTCTTTCTGAAAAATCTGCACCCATTTAAAAACCTTTGTGCAAGCAAAACAACCAGTAAGGTTTAAGAATATTCTTCACAATATTCCAGAACTGCAGCTTCCTGGACTGTAACGCCCATGTAATATTAAGGCCCAATTCAATTACAAAATGAAAGCATCTATATTTATGGTGTACACAGGAACTGGACATTGGAATCCTCATAAATATACATATCTATTGCACATGAGTGTTGGTATCATGGTGGATGGGCCACATAATTCCCTCTACTCCTAACCCATGGGCAGGGCTCAATTTGCTGAAGCAATGCCCTCCCTGTTTTGCCCACAAGCCAAGTTCAGAGACATTGATGTAGACACAGCAGCAAAATGAGGACAGACTCATGGAATTAAGTGTCAGGCTGCAACTTGTATAAAACTTTAACACAGGGGAGGGGTGTTACCTGCCCATCACCCATGCTCTCCTATACCAGGCATTTAATTGGTTTCAGAGCAGGGGCTACAGAGCTCCTTACCATGTAACCCATGATGCAGGGTGGCTCTCCTCAGCCTACCCCCTAGGACTCAGCTCTTTAATTCTTACCATCCTCCTCACTGCGAGTGGGACAGAGGGTGCAGCAAGATGGGGACCTCAGCCTGTGAGGGCCACAAGGTCTGAACTAGGTCTGCAAAGATCACAGGGTATCATCCTATCACATGAACCCAAGGTCCATCACCAAAATCCCAAGTCTTTTACCTCTGGGAACACAGATGATTCATGCCTCCTGATACTTGGTGGGGGGGACCCTGTAAAGGGAAGGATACGTGACAGCCCCACATTCTCCTCTAGGAGGAACTTCCAGCCCCACCTCCCTGATCCAGGGCAGCCAATGTCACTGGCTCCTGGGGGGGCTGGGGACACAGAAGCAGGGAGCACATCTCCCGGGGCTCAGCGGGAGCCAGCCCCAGCCCCGACTAAGCAGAGGCCAGGGAACCTGCTCCCTGTGCCTTCCCCAGCCACCCTCCACTGTGTGCCCAGCTCAGGGACTGCTGCACTCTCCCCATCCCACATTTCCTGTTGGGTGGGGGGGGGAATCTGTCCTTCTCCTGCTCTGCCTCCTCCCCCTGGTACATTTGGCCCCATTCTTGTCAGCTGGGCCTGGACAAGGAGTGGGATGGAGCCACTTATCACATGGCTGAAGGTGGCTGCTCAGGGTAGCTGCTGTGTGCAGTGCACCAGCTGCCTGAGAGAGCCCGGCTGGGGAGGCGGCAGCTTCCACTCCCTGCCTGGGCCTGGCTGCTGGGAACAGGGACTGAGCAAGCCGAAATCGTGCCTGGGTGGGGCGGGGCGGGGAAGAGGGGACTCGCTCGGTCCCTGTCCCTGGCAGCCAGACCCGGGGCGGGGAGCAGAAGCCGCTGGCTCCCCACCCCCCGGCAGGCCAAGCAGAAATCTAGGGGCGAACTTAACCCCGCATGCCCCATTCAGTTTATTGTCTTAGCCACATTGGAAACCAGCCACAAGTTGCGCTGAATAAACAACATAACCCCAGTACCTCAGTTAGGTACTAAGAGTGTTCCTATTTAACCAACTGTGCCTTGAAGATGCTGTGAGGAAGGCAAAAAACTCCCTGGTCCTCTGCCAGTTGGCCAATGGGAGAATAAATTTCTTCTTGGCCTTCTAAACAGGCAATCAGCTAAACCTGAAGCCTCTGTCAGGCCAGGTTCCCATAGGTAGGGTTGGGCTGCTGGAAAAGAGCCAAAAGAGGCTCCACATGGCTCCTGCACTGGACTAAATCCTAGGACCTGGGGAATGCCGGTCAATCAGCACCCCTCTCTCCCAGCTGGCCAATGGGTGCCAGAGACTCACAGAGGGAGGAGCTACCTATTGTCCCTAGGTAGGGGTCTCCCTCCCTTGCTACTGGGACTGTCTCCCTTTTACCGCCGGCCCCTTCAATTTCCCTCACCCACTGATAGAGGTGGGTGGCATTTTAAGTTAACATTCAATTGAGCTAGATGGGTCAGTTCACGCCTCTGATGTCTAATTGGTCACACTTGGTCCATGTTTAGAAGGTTTTCTCTGCAACCATGAGGGCTAAAAACTTATTTCTAACGGAAGCTGAAATTCTACAGAACAAGATGACAGCCTTAAAAATGTGCTGAGTCATAGAATCCAATTCAAGCTGTGCCCATGGTGATACCTGCAGTAGCACTGAATTTTCTTGGATGTGGAGCAGAGAACACAAGGTAATTATTGGGTTACTCTGCATCCCCCAACCCCCTAAGGTGCCAGTAGTGTGCCCTGTGCACCACATCTCAAAAGCAAGCACTGCAGGTAAATCCCACATGGACCTGCACCCAGCAGTAATGCCCAGCACTCATAGCCTGTTCTGCACATGGCTGTGCATCTGTTCCTGCCTCCAGATTCTCTCCAGCACCCTGCTGCCATGCAGCTGCTGCTTCCACTTCCAAACAGAGCCTGGCACTTCCTCGTTCAGAATCTTTCCCCTTACTTGGCCAAGGGAAAGAGAGGAGCTGTGGGAAAGGGGTTGACTAGGGATGCCAATTTTGGTTGGATGTATTCCTGGAGGTTTCATTACATGACATAATCTTTAATTAAAGATTAATCTTTAACTCCTGGAGACTCCAGGACAACCCTGGAGGGTTGACAATCCAAGGGCTGATGGGAGTTGTTGTCTCCTGCTTTGGAGATCCATCACACAAGACCTAACCAAGATTATACTTAAAATTTTTGTATTTGAAATATCCTGGTGATTGATGTTCTATAAATACATCAAAAGACAAAGAGATAGCTATCACAGTGTCCACTTTTGGGGCCTCATTCCAACTCCTACCAATAGAAAGACTTCCATTGACTTCCATAAGAGATGGATCAGTCCTTCTGTGTCTAGTACCACACCTTCTCTGGTGTGGGAATGTGAACACGAAGTACCACATTGTCTAAAAGGCTAATGAAGCCATAGGCCAGATAGGAAGCTCAGGAGCTGAATTCTCCCATGGTGTCACTTGTTATTTATTCTTTCTCACAAAGTCTTATAGGAATTACTCCTTGTTTTGTTGGTTGGTTTCATCTTGTGCTTATATTCTTGCCTTTGTTTCATGTCTCTTTTCCTGTATTAAAGTCATTATTTACATTCTTGCCACAAAAGTTCTGGTACAGCTGCTGCTATTAGTATGGTGTGTGAAGAAGAGAAAAAAGCACACCCAAGGGTAGCCCAGCTAGCACTAGATGGGAGTCACGGCAACAAGAACTTGTATATATCATATTACTTTTATTCCAGTATTTTACACAATACAGAACCCAGAGCCTGTCCTATGATGCAGACTGCCACTCTCTGCTCTGACTCCTCAGTTCAGAACCCCACCTTCTAAGATGGAGGATGGCCTAGTGTCTATATATCCATATTCTACATCCTTAGATGACAATGGTGGCTACTCCAAACAGGGCTGTGGGGTGGCCATGGGGGTTTGTTTTGTTTTGGGAAACGCTCTTTTCCATTTAAAAAAGGAGGCAATTAGCGTGCACAAGATAATAAAAACACATGAGCATCCAAAGACACCTCGGACAGTGTACATGTTATAAATCCATATAAATAAATACATTTGCTTCTGTTTATTTCCAGCCCGAAATAATAGCTCTCTTTCTAATATCACAATTGGTTGTTAGCTGCTGGTGATTATGATCCAGAGAAGATGATTAGTTCAGATGGCCAAATAAGCAGCAGGAGGAGATGAATTTATAAGAAACAATTCTTTGGTTTTCATAATAAACAGTCCAAGTTATAAAACATTATGGAACAATCCCCAGAAAATAAATGATGCATACAGGACTGTGCTTGTTATTTTACTTAAGCAATAGCATGTTTATGGCATTTCCATGGCTTTCTAATTTTCTAGTAGTTTGCGGTTTTTGTTTTGGTTGGAGGTTTTTTTTTTTTTTTGTTCTCCCCCGTCCCACCCCGAAGATAAAGGATATTAGTTTACATCAGGAAAAAATGCAGGAATCTTTATATGGGGAAAATGCCAGTTGAAGTTAATGGCAGTTTTGCCTGAATACAGTCTGAGTAAAGATTGCACGATTTAGTTCACTGTGAACTAAAAACTTTTGCTTTTTTTTTTTGCATTAGGTCATTTACTCACAGGCACGTGAGAAGCGATTCCATCCTGGTCGCCCCCTGGGCCCAGCTGCCAGGGAAAGCAGCGGAACATGCCAGAGACGGGAGGTGCAGAGGGAGGATGGAGCCCCCTCTGTCCAACAGGTAACTCTGGTGGGGTGGGGAGAATATGGTGGCCCCAGGCTAGGCACAGAGCAGGGTGGTCCTAGGGCTGAGGATACACCTGGGGGCAGTCATGTGTCCTCCCCTTTAGATTGAGGCTCCCCCACACGTATGGCATGAGGCATGAGTTGTCTATGATGTAGTGTGTGTACTCAGGTCCATACCCACACCCTTCAGAAGTGTCTTTACTCTACTCACCTACTCTGAGCCTCACCGTCTACACTGCTACTCATGTAGGTTCTCTACGCGTTGCCAAGGGAAGCATGCAGTATAGATGTATCCTTGGTGCGCATGCTACAGCAGTGGACATTTTGCCCTCCTAAGCACCTCCCCCATGACCTGTTTTCAGAAGGGGGTTGGCAGCTCATCAGGAGCTGTGTTAGTGTAATGTAATGCTGCTGGCATGGAAGGCAGGGGTGGTGGGGAGAGAGGGATACCGGCAAGGGACCAAAGTTTCTTGAAAACTGGGCTGAAGCTATGCTGCGATGGCAGCTCCTAACCACTGCTGCTGATGGGGGCGGGGAACCCTTGAAGAGGCCACAGCTGTAATGGTGTCTCCCCCAGCTGCTGTGAGATGAGGAAGCAACCAGGCTGGAGGCACTCCTACAAACTCTGAACCCTAGGCAGCTACCTACAAGGACTATGCAAAAACACCAGCCCTTCAAAAATAAAGAGCTTGATTATGACTGGGTCTAATACAGCCATGAAGGGCAGTGGGGGAAAGAAAACCTTGACCTCCAAGTCCCCTGAACAACTGCATTAGACCTGCCCAATGAGACAGGGGCTGTGTGCCCAATTCTCCCCCCATAAGTGAGTGGGTGAGGAGCAGGAACATAAGAACAGCCACACTGGGTCCGACCAAAGGTCCATCTAGCCCAGTATCCTGTCTTCTGACGGTGGCCAATGCCAGGTGCCCCTGAGGGAATGAACAGAACAGGTAACCATCAAGTGATCCATCCCGTCGCCCATTCCCAGCTTCTGGCAAACAGAGCCTAGGGACACCATCCCTTTCCATCCTGGCTAATAGCCACTGATGGACCTATCCTCCATGAACTTATCTAGTTCTTTTTTGAACCATGACTCTGCCCTCCCAACCCAATCTGCCAGCTAGACATGGGGTAGGGGAGTACGCCGACTCGGCCCTCCGGGGCAATGCAGCTCATGCACTGCCCCTTACGCTGCGCTGTGCCATAGTCACACTCAAGCCCACAATGGTTAAATTATTCCAGTTATAACTGCAGTTGCTGCACATCTACAGAAACAACCAGTCCTAACAAATTCTTTCAGGTTTTTGTTACTATGCAGTTAGTGCAAATAGTACTCTCCAAGTCATTAATTCACTTACTATGAAGTTTCCCAGTAGCCTTGACATATTAAGACCATAATGGCTCCTTCATTTCAATAATTCACAAATTATATCAATGTAGCATGTCTACCAGCCCTACCAGATGTATGTAGTACGTTTATGTGCCAGCGTTGAGAAGGGAGAGCTTGCCAGAATTTACATTTCTCGTACCTAACTCTAGTTTGGAATTATCCTCATACTAGTCAATTACTGCTCTGTAAATTAACACAAAATAGGATTTGTATTGGTTTATTGTTTAACTGACCTTCATCCCAGATAGATCAAATACAAGCATAGCACTAACACTTACAACATTCATATGTAGAATCATTCTGGTAAGTGGAAAACCATTCAAAGGTAAAAAAAAAAAAGCTACGCACAGATATCTTAATGGTTGTTAAAAAACCTTCAACCATTTTCTTCTTTGTAAACAGAATATTACTTTGAATATTTTTACCTTGTTTCAGACAGTCCCTGCATTGGGCTCTAATATGCACAACAAACAACTAACTAGAGCCAGTGGGAAATGCTCACAGTTATCAAACAGAGAGATGTAGACTAAATATATACGACAAATATTTAGGTACAGTATACCTATTTGATGTGCATTTAGCTATATGTGCATTGTATATGCATCACAGACACCTATAAGTCTAAATATTTATAAATATAGATATATATCTAAATGTATATCTACCCATGTATATAAATACATATTAAATCATTAGTTCAATGCCAGACAATAAACTTCTTGGGATTTATTCTTTTGCTAGTGTGTTTCCTGTGGTACCTACCTCTGCTTTTCAATATCATAAGCTAAGACCCAAATGATTCTGAAAACACACACATGCTTATCTTTATGCATGCAAGTAGCAACTCTCACGAATTTGTCATGAATCATGGATAGTAGAAAGTCCTGAGCCCCACCACAATCTTCTTATCTCCTTTTCTACTTTCTGCTCTATAATCCTTCCCTTTCAGTCCATTACTCTATGCCGCTTTTCCTTTCCTTTCTCACAGCTTTTCCATCTCCTCCCTCCTAGAATAAACCATGCCGGGGAAAAACCCTCAAGAAGGATAACTTCTGTGATTGTCTTGAACTGAGTAGCAAGCTGTCCATGACCCCTCACTGGTCACCTCTCACTTACTGCATTGTTGGGAGCATTGGTCATCTGCCTTCAATGACGCAGGCCCTTAAGATTTTATTTCTATTAAGGAATTCCAAATCTATTGTGTCTCATCTAGACGTGATAAATTGATCCCTGAATCGACGCCTGTACTCCAACTCGGCAGGAGGAGTACGTGGAGTCGACAGGGGAGCTGCCACGGTCAACTCGCTGCCATGAGGACGGCCAGGTAAATTGAACTAAGATACTTTGACTTCAGCTACGCGAATAGTGTACCTGAAGTTGCGTATCTTAATTTGAACCCCACCCCCCAAGTGTAGCCCAGGACGAGTTGGAGCCAAAGGGCTGACATGGCTGGTTGTTAATATCTTAGGGACCTTGTAGGACAACTCTCTGAAGGTGGGTGTATGAGGATCCCCTTTCCCTCTGAACCACAGATGGGACAGAGTGAAAATGAAGGCGTTGTCAGAAAATTAGATCTGGAGCTTTCATCCTAGTTGATGGATTTGTTTTCTCTGAGGGAGATGAGGGAGTTAAATGCCTTTCCAAAGCAGAGTCTTCCAGCTTCCTCCACGGTTTTTATTACAAATCACTATAGGATCATTTTTAAAAGGATGGTTAGTTTGTTCATTGGTTTTTTTAGGGGACGGGGGAGGAGCTTTCTGTAGTTCTTCCTAAAGGTAGCGGACATGATCTAGTTCTTCTAAGAGATCCTCCCACCCCGTCTTTATCCGCTCAGGGAATGTTCTCGTGTGCAGTGTGGAACTCTTTCCATCTTTACTGTAAATAAGAAGAACCAAAGGAATTATTATAAACCTTTTCATGGGCTCTATTTGAGGCAAAATCAAACCTCATGTGCTCCACTGACATCTAATCCTATACAAATGACACAACCCACTGTGAGGAGACAGGATACTGGGCTAGATGGACCATTGGTCTGATCAAATATGGCCATTCTTATGTTCTTGTGTATAATCAATGTGCCCGTTACTATAATAACTAAGAAAGGGAGTGTGCCAGCTATGCCAGGTCTGAAACGTAATAGCTGGCTGTGGGTTAGATTCTGATCTCGTTTCCAACTCCATAAAGTCTGCATAATTCCATTTACATCAGTAGAGCCGAGATTAAACTCCAGCCCCCTGAGTATCTGCTTTTTATATTCTTGGGGGGAGTTCTGAGGGCCAGATTTTCCATTCACTTACCGTACACCAGTTTGACATCAGTGTAACTCTGCTGAAGGCAGTGGAGTTATTCCTGATTTACAGCGGTGCAAGGGAGAGAGAATGAGGTGCTGAGTGTATTTTGTACAGCAATACCTTTCAGGCCTTGGGGATATTTAATGTTATCCTTTCAGACTTATCTGGGGGAGGAAGGGGAACCAGTTGCAGTAGCTGTAAAGATTAACTCTTTTCCTTTCTGGAAAAAATCAGTTGCTAATTAGAAAGTAAGCCAGGATGTTAGTTACACAATTTACATATTTTAATTGAAAATAAAGTTTAAAGCCAAGGTAACAATAGAATGTGCTAGTTTCATTTCCATTAAATGTGTTTACAGTAGGTCCTACTACATCACTCCTGTCGACCATAAGTGCCTGTGCTTTCTGCTGTTTGCCCTCAGAGTGAACAACTGGGGAAAAAATCATGTTTTCAACAAACTGCTCTACTGTGATTGGAACAAAAATACCCAGGGTATTACACCAAGATGCCAAAATAATCCAGTTCAACTAAATCGAAACAATGACAGGCATTTTTCAGTTCTTCTCATGCAGGCATCCATATTGTATTTATGTGAGAACTGTAGTTTCTTGTGTGTGTTCTGTTGAGCTATTCTGGCACCCTCTATTTCTATTTTTCATTCAGCCGTTACCGAGTGCTGTCGAATATGTTTTGTAATGCAGTTATTTTAAAAGTCTTAATAAGCTTCTCCATAAAATATTAATTTAATTAACTTGGAACTATATTCCATAAGAAGAGGAAGATCAGCTGTTTACTATGGAGGGTGAGCTGTGAGAAGAAAGCCAGTGTTTGTGTAAATTCTCTGAACAATTAGAGGCAGCTGAGGTTATCATAATCTTGAAGGAAGGAATGATAAAATGCTATAAAATAGTAGGTATCTTCTGTTCATGTTTAATGGGACACCTGGTGTGAATGTCAGGATTGGATTGTCAGGGGATCCCTACAGGTTTGTGACACTGGTAAAACTGAAATAATGTTGCCTGGAGTATGCCTGGGTTTAAACAGTGTCATGTCTAGCTCTCACCTTCACCAGCACTAAAACTCATTACAGCTCCACCAAATACAACCGCAAAAGAGGGAAAGAAAAGCTAAGAGCCTCATTCTGTCACTCATACGCTGAGTAGTACTCGATTCTGAGCATTGTCCCATTGTTTTAAATGGGACTGCTTGAGGAGCAAGGTATTAATTCAAGTGCAGGGAGGGGGTGCAGAACCTAATCCCAAGTGAACTAAAAGAAAAGCCTCAAAAGGAAGCATGGACTTTGAAGCTATGCAAAATTCAAGTACCTCTGAGTCTCCCAGTGTGTTGTATGTCTTATGGGCCCAGCCTTCATTACAATTTTTAACCAAGCATACAAGCACTTAGTAGCATAATTGAATTTAACCATGGTTTGCATCCACATGCAATCTGATAAGCAGTCAGTAACTATGGCAGCTAACATCTTTTGTTCTTGCAAAATCCCCATATTCATTAGACAGTATAGATGGAGCCCCATAAATATTCCTGCTTCGCCTTTCTCCCAGTTCTCTTTGTAGTAGGTCATCCCAGTGTATTGCCCCACATACTGTCAATTCTATTATGCACATGTGCAGTTGGCAGTCTATCCTCTGCTGAGACAGGATGGAACATCTACACCAGTGGTTCTCAACCTATTTATCATTTTGGGCAGCATATACGTCTCACAATGTGCAACCAGGCAGCCCAGACCCCGCCACATTGGGTGGCCGGTAACCCACATCTCACGGTGCCAGGCAGTCGGACTGCCAAGAACCCAGACCCCACTGCGTGGGCCGGGCAGCCTTTAGCACACAGCTGAGCCACAAGGGCCGCTGGTTTAGAACCACTGATCTACACAAATCTTCCCAAACTGGACAGATACAAACATAATTAGACAGCACGGTGGGTGTGGACACACAAGCTTGGCTGGCAAATGACTGTATTGCAAAACAACGCTGCTAAGCATGATACAGCTCAACTGTGATTATTGTAACCAAGACAGATGGGGGTGTCACAAACTGGCTACAAAATCAAAGTTGTATTCACAGCACAGTTGGCCCCTTAGATTATAAACCGTGCAAGGCAAGAATTGTGCATCTCTTTATATCCACTTCTAGATCTCACTGAAATCAATAGCAAAACTCCCATTGAGTTACATAGGGGTAGAGCAGTCCCTTTGGGTCTGATTCATCCCTGCACTGGAGCAGACGGGCCTCAGGGTAGGGATATAAGTCCCTCCCTTTTAGTCCTACACAGAACCAAGTGTAGTGTCAGCATGTGACTGCAATGTGCCATCTCTCCAGGAATAAAAAAGGGAAAATATGACAGGAGTTAAAGAGTACTTACCAGCTGGAAGAGATGGAGGGACAGCAAGCCTCAAGTCAGTTGCAAAATGGCTGCTGCCTCCTCTCTGCTATATTTAAAGGACCAGCTCCCGGAAAGGCATGCTGGGAAAAATTTCCTACACTAAGGAGGATTATAAGAACCAGGAAGGTACTCCTGAAGAAAGGACTGCTTCTACATTTTTGTGTAACACCCCTAACTGCTAAAGCCTAATGAATAACATGAACAGTGAGAATATCAGAAATGACTCAGAAATCTGCCACTATTTATCAACAAAATCTGCCTTTATTTAACATTAATCTTCTGCAGAAAGTTTATTTGTGACATTTGTGTATGTGAGTCATAAAGGAAGTGCAGTGGCTGACACTTACCATATGTGTGCAGGGCGGAACAATGAAATGCCAAAAGCTAAGTATGGATTAAAGATTTAGACAAGGGGATTCCCACTTCTAGGATCAAGTTTGACCTAGAGCATAATGACTTATGAGCTGAATTAGTACAATGTTTTGGTGTGAGCATTAAAGGGAACAAGGACTTAGGCCCAGTGGAAGTTAGGAACCTAACAATCTTTGAGGATCTAGGCCTCAGGGTCTGATTTTAAGAGGTGTCAAACACCTGCACCTCTCCCTGACATCAGTAGGAACCGCAGGTTCTCAGCATCTCTCCAGATCAGGTCCGTAAGCATTCAAGACATTTTTCAAGGAGGGAAGAGAATACAGAGACGATGACAAGTGACATCTGTAATCTTTGCAGAGGAAATATTTGGTGCCCAAGAATATTTGAATTACAAAATGACCAATTGATTAATCAGCAGAAATGTTGGCTGTGTCCTTATTACTTCATGGCATAGATTCATAGAGTTTAAAGCAGAAAGGACCATTGTGATCATCTAATCTGACCTCCTGTATATCACTGGCCATAGAACTTTCCTGAAATAATTCCTCTTTGAGGTAGATCATGCAGGGCCAGCCATGTATAGCAAGGTCTCAGCTGGAGTACAGATGCCAAGAACTGGCTGACAGCCAAGAGCCACATGCATTTGGAGTCCGTCTCTGGAGAATGGGAAGCAGGAAAGGTTTTTCCAAGCTGAATTCTCTCTCCTGCCATCCTCATTCCATCTCTGGAGTCTACACTGTACTGATGAAGCTTGGACTTGGGACTGAGTACACCTGCTTTAGGAACCCAAGCCTCTTCCAGCGCACAAAGGGTGGGAGAAAGGAAATACTACCATCCCCATTTTGCAGATGAGGAACTAAACCAGGAAGAGATTAAAGAAAAGATTATTAAAAATGACTAGTGATTTTGGATGCTGCCATTTTGGGTGCCCATCTTGCAACATCATAAAAGGTCCTGATTCTCACAGGGCAAAAGCCAAGCACTCTGTAAACCAGGCTGTGTTAGTGTGTTTCGATTTGGGCACCCAAAATCACTAGTCATTTTTGAAAATCTCAGTCTAAGTGACTTGCCTGCCCAAGGTCACCTGGCAAGTCTCAGTCAGAGCTAAGAATTTAAAATGGGTCTCTTGTGTTCCAGTTCATGCCATTATCTCAAAACCATCATCCCTCTTTTCTAGCCAGAATCACTGGGCTACCTTTTCAAAGAATGACACAGTGGGGGCACCAGCAAAAATGGGCATGCACCTCCTGAAACCTGCATTTCATATCACAGATAGGCAACTGCCATGTAGTCACATGCATGAGTGCCGTGTGGAGATGAAGTTACCTATTTGGTGTTTACAAATGTGGGGTTTCATGAGTGCCATTGCCACAGCAGGCATTTTTATATCTCTTCTAGAGCTGGATAAACCAAGGCACCTAGAGAATCTAATTTTTTTACAGAGCCTGTAGATTTCCCCAGATCTTGTCTTCCTCATTTCTATTGTGCTTGGAGTAGGTTGCCTTATTTGTCCTTTGAATTGTTTGATCTCTCACTGCACACACTGTCCTTTTTAGCCTTTCAAATAAATGCGTAAGAAAGATTACAGAGTTAGTTAATTGGTGTCTGCTTGTTAATTAAAGTTTAGAAAGATTCTATTTCTCTAAATCAGGACTAGATGTCTTTCTAAAGGTTGTGCTCTAGCTCAAACAGAGGTTATTGGCATGATGCAGGAATCACTTGGTGAAACTTTATGGAATGTGTTATACAAGAGGTCAGACTAGATCTTCACTGTGGTTCTTTCCGTCCCTGAAGTCTATGAATATATACATGAATAAAAATGGGCAGCTTCTTTTTTAATACCTGTGTCAGTATTATTTTATAATAGAGCATAAAATAGAGTTGTGTAGGTTATTAGAAAAATTTCATGCACCACCACAACCTATTTCCCCAGTGATATCACCTATGTATTCTAAAGAACTTTATTTTGAACTCACACCAGTTTTACATCCATGTTACTCAGTTGACTTCATTGATTGCTTCTAATTTACATTGTTTTATGTGAGAGTAGAATCGGGCCCAATGACATGCAGGCATTTTCTAATAACCATTTTTGTTGTGTTGTGATACACCACAGTGGCTATAAAGGCAGCAAATCTCTCCACCAAGGAATACCTCCATCTCTGTTTCTATGCCAAGCATATCTCAGGCATGATGGAGAACCAGGGTTTCTAACTGTCCTGTATCTCATTATCCTCCCCAGCTTTTCTGATTTGACACACGAGTGAGAAATGTTGGGAATACTGGACAAAATATATTCTGGGAATAAACACAACCTTTATTTTTTTTCTGTAAGAGATAGAAAAGATAAGGATGAGACAGGAAAAATCCTTCTGGGACTGTGAGGCAGCTCTTCTGGCTTTAGAACTGATTTGAGTTGATAACTGATTAAAGCGGTATTTGACTTTCCAATGAATGTATCTGCAGATTTATAGGCACTATAATAATACTTTCAAAGAGGAGCCTCTTGATAATTGGTTGAAAGACCTTTTCCTTGATTTACTGAAGTCCCTAAGGAGTTGATCTAACCAGGAGCATTACATTATTATGATCCTTTTCAAAAAGGACTCTGACAGTTTGGGTTTTCCCAAGTGTATAATGGTTTCAGTGCAGGGGTGGGCAAACTTTTTGGCTTGAGAGCCACATCTGGATAAGGAAATTGTATGGCGGGCCATGAATGCTCACAAAATTGGGGTTGGGGTGCAGGAGGTTGCGAGGGCTCCAGCTGGGGGTGAAGGCTCTGGGGTGGGGCCAGAAATTAGGAGTTCAGGGTATGGGTGGGGGCTCTGGGCTGGGGTAGGGAGTTGGGGAGCAGGGTGGGGGATAAGGGTTCCGGCTAGGTGTGCAGACTCTGGGATGGGGCTGGGGATAAAGGGTTTGGGGTGCAAGAGGATGCTCTGGGTTGGGACTGAGGGTTAGGAGGGTGGGAGGGGGATCAGGGCTGGGGCAGGGGGTTGGGGTGTGGGAGGAGGTCAGGGGTGAGGACTCCAGGCAGCACTTACCTCAAGCAGCTCCCAGAAGCAGCAGCATGTCGCCCCTCCAGCTCCCACATGGAGGCGCAGCCAGGCAGCTCTGCGCGCTGCCCCATCTGCAGGCGCCGCCCCTGCAGCTCCCATTGGCCGTGGTTCGGCAGCAGCATGCCCCTATGCCTACAAGCCAGAGCGGGGACATGCCGCTGCTTCCAGGAGCTGGGTGGAACCACGGCATGCATGGAGCAGGGCAAGCACCAGACCCCACTCCCTGGTGAGTGCTCAAGGGCCGGATGAAAACATCTGACAGGCCGGACGTGGTCTCCGCGCCATAGTTTGCCCACCCCTGTTTTAGCATCACAGTAACTCAAGTCAGAAACCAGGCAGCCCATTTTTAGCCTAAATTTAGCTTTACTTTACAATAGAAAGATAGCAATGTCCTCTAGGACCACTGAGAGAGAGGAGCTTCACTGTAATCATTTAAAGGGACACAGGGTAAAATTTTCAAAAGCACCTAAGTGACTTAGGAATTGAGCTGCATGGAATTTTTCTTAAGGAACAGTTTTCTGTTGGAAAGTGCTGATTTGATGGAACTGAAATGTTCCACAAGAATGTGTCCGTTCTGTCAAAACTTTCAATGGAACCAAGTGGCCAGCCAGCCTAGTTACCCTAGGTTCTCAACTATCCAGCTCCCAGACTATCCAGCTTCCCAGGCTTCCAGCTGCCTTGTTCCTTGGCTACACAGCCTCTTGGTTGCCGGATCCCTTCCTGGAATTTTTCAAAAATGTCCATTCCATGGAAAATGTATTTCTGACTTTTCAAATATATATAAAACCATATTCTATGAAGGCACTATTAGACTGAGAAAAGTTATCTGCTTTTGCCACAACAACAGTTAGACATAATGATAAACCTTGTTCCTGCAATCAGCCCCCACACAGGCCCCTGTGGAGTCCTACTGAAATCGGTGGCTCTCTGAATGGGCACAGGGTCACTGCCCTTACTAATCCAACCACAGGATCAGGGCCATGGGGTCTATCAAAATCTCTACTTAATCAAAAGTAGATGTTCTATCCACAGCACTTTTTTCATCGCTCATGATTTGATATTAACTAATTCTATCAATAAAATACAATAGGGGAAATGGTATCTGGCTCATATGTTTTGTGAGTCTTTGAAGTTGATTAACTATTGATTTTGGTCATGAAAGAGGTAGGACTGACAAGCCTAGCAAATACAGTCTTCTCATCAGTTATGTTATGTTTCAAAGTAATCTAGGTTTAATTATAAACTGATTGAACTCTAGTTTCAAACCCTGGTCGTTAAATGTGAAAAGGGAGCTGATTTTTCAGAACCGTCAAGTCAGCCTTACTGAGTACTGCATGACACAGGAAGGTAGCTTTTTAAAACGGATTACTGCTATTATAAACAGAGAACCCTTTGGGTATGTCTACACTGCAGCCAGGGGTGTAATTTCCAGTTTGGGCAGATGTGCACACAGTAGCTTTGATCAAGCTAACATACTAAAAATAGCAGTTTAGCCATGATGGTGTGGCTGGCAGCACTGTCTAGTGGCCCAAATACAATCCTGTCTGAGGCTCTAGGTATGTACCCAGGTGACTATCCCAATCCATTGTCCGTACCACCTTAACTGCACTGCTATTTTTAGTGCACTAGCTTGATCAAAGTTAGTATGTGTGGCTCTATTTGACCTGGAAAGTACACTTCCATCTGCAATGTCAACATACCCTTTGATTTAGGGTTTGAGATAGATGTAGTTCTCTCAGAAGTGCTGAGAAGTGTTGGGAACATCCATGGCCTGATTGTCTTCTCATTTACACCAGCTTAAATCAGGAGTAAGTCATCTAAAGTTAAGTTGCACACATAAAAGGGCCTGATCCAAATGCCATTGAAACCAGTAGAAGTCTTCCTGTTGATTTCAATATGCTTTGGACTGGGCACTGAGCGAGGTGAGAGTCAGGTCTCCAGTTTGTTAGAGTCACCCCTTTGCCTCAGGCTGTTATCTAGAATGCAAACCATTACTTGTTGCTAATGATTGATTTCAGTGCGACCTTTCCTTAATTAAAACTTCAGTTTCTGAGTAACTCAAACAGTGGGGCCCTGTTCACTGACTAGAAAAATGTGGCCAGTGGCCCTTTCAAGTTGCAGGAGGGTATTTATTTCCATCTGCTTCTTAGGTCAGTAAAAACTAGAAAATCAAAAAGAAATTTCAACAAATAAAACAGACCCAAAGAAAAAAAGTCATAAATTACCTCAAACATAGGTTAAATGGGAAAAGATAAACACTTGAACATTTATTGCTATGCTTAAAGGGACACGGCCATATTAAAAATGGCCTCCAAGTGTCTCATGTCCATGTGGACAGCTCCTGTTTCTGTGTCTATGGACATTCCCAGTCCTGCAATTCCTGGGGACCTTCAGAGGTTTAGGATCTTTACTTCCTCCTCACTTAGGTCTTGTGGGAAGCAAAGTCCTTTTAATCTGTCTACTTGGATGGACGGCTGCCTCGTGATAGGGGCAGCCATCCATCTGATGGTGTATTTCTGATATCCAACACATCTAGATATGACAATAATTGTTGTCATTATAATTGTATGTACTACAGGGAAGCCTAAATAAGATTGGTTTCAGAGTAGCAGCCGTGTTAGTCTGTGGCACCTTAGAGACTAACAAATTTATTTGAGCATACGCTTTCGTGAGCTACAGCCCACTTCATCAGATGCATACTGTGGAAAATACAGTGGGGAGATTTATATACACAGAAAACATGAAACAATGGGTGTTACCATACACTGTAAGGAGAGTGATCAGCTAAATAGGTGTAAGGTGAGCTATTACCAGCAGGAGAGCAGGGGGGATAAAACCTTTTACAATGATAATCAAGGTGGGCCATTTCTAGCAGTTGACAAGAACTTCTGAGGAACAGCGGGGGGGGGGGGGGGGGATAAACATGAGGAAATAGTTTTACTTTGTGTAATGACACATCCACTCCCAGTCTTTATTCAAGCCTAAGTTAATTGCATCCAGTTTGCAAATTAATTCCAATTCAGCAGTCTCTCGTTGGAGTCTGTTTCTGAAGCTTTTTTATTGAAGAATTGCCACTTTTAGGTCTGTAATCGAGTGACCAAAGAGATTGAAGTGTTCTCCAACTAGTTTTTGAATGTTCTTGTCAACTGCTGGAAATGGCCCACCTTGATTATCACTACAAAAGGCTCCTCCCCACCCCCTGCTCTCCTGCTGGTAATAGCTCACCTTACCTGATCACTCTCCTTACAGTGTGTATGGTAACACCCATTGTTTCATGTTCTCTGTGTATATAAATCTCCCCACTGTATTTTCCACTGAATGCATCCGATGAAGTGAGCTGTAGCTCACGAAAGCTTATGCTCAAATAAATTTGTTAGTCTCTAAGGTGCCAGAAGTCCTCCTTTTTTTAAAAAAAATAAGATTGGGTTAGGTAGACACTGTACAAACAAAGAGAAAGAGACCATTTCTCTCCTGAGGACTTTATAATCCAAATTATGTTTAGCTTCCTTTATGTGAGTTTTTCACTGTATGAATAGGTTTCTCAAAACATCTTGCTAACCTATGTATAAGTTATAAGGGCTCAGACTGGTAGATCTTAGCAAATTATTAAAATTCTAGGGTCAATTTTCAGCAACCAGAACCTCTGGTATTCCATTCCTTGCATACTGTGAGTTAATTTAATATGAATAATCACTGTATTTTGTTGTTTTGAAACTTCCATTAAATGACAGTAGTAACCAGTAAATACCAAAAGGTTTCTTCATAAAATTCAGATCCCCTCCCCTTTCTATCTTTTACCATGATCTGTCACGGAATTCACAATCTCACATTGGTTCTTACGTTTGCTTTTGAGAAGTGATCATATATATCACACTGATTTATGTCTCATATCTGAGCACTCATCTCAGACTGGAATCAAAAGCTCTCTTGCCCTTTCTTTACATGTTGTAACATCTAGCTGAGTACTATATATTATAACAATTGGTTGTTGTTTTTCTCAGTGTTGCTGGAACAATCAGTTTCTCTCCTGCTCTTTTGCAAAACTTGCCTAAGTCCATTACTGTGTTCTTTTGGATCCCTAACCCAAATTAAAACATTATCCATTATACCTTCAGCACCTTATAATCTAAGATCTTTGGAAGTAGTCTTCTGATACAAAGCAACATTCTTTTAGGATGAAATCCTAGCCCATTGAAACCAATGGGAGTTTTTACGGATCTGATTCTAACATCTTTAACACTAGTTTTATACCAGTTTGATTACACTAATTTTAATTGAGTTGTCCTTATTTATTCTGGTGGAAGAGGAAAATCAGGCCAATAACCTCACACTGGTGTATTAAATTAAACACTAGTAGCTGAAAGCCCATGTTGTTGCATGGGTGTGCCAGTGGGGCCAAGTAATCACCATCTGTGCAGTCTCCATCATACAACCAATGAAACTGTTGAATACAAATTAGCTACAGAGTAAGTAAGGTTGGTGACTGGTTGAGTTACCTTTGTTATCACAATGGTCTTGGCATGGCATAGATACATGCCTTATTTTAGCTGCACACACAGGTGTAATTTGTAAAGTCAAAATGGCTGAGAACTTAAAAATTGGATGATACACCATGAGTCACTGTGATGAGTCAACTGCATGATATTCTATATACAAAGAGCTCTCAACTATGCTTAGAGCTGTTCCCATCTCTTCACATTGACTCAACAAACATTCTATGCTTCAGTGTGACACACAGAGAGAGTTATGATCTTACTATGTAGATTGAGTTTAATATTAAAAGAATGTTACATAGCAAACTGGTAAGGCATTTTAGGCATCAGTGTTTAACAATCAAGTTTGAAAATTTAGGTCCAGTTCCTCACAGGTATTTAGGTACCCAACTCCCATTGGAATCAGTGGGACATAGATGCCTAAATACTTTTGAGGATGTGGGTCTTAGTCCTTAAACTCGTCTTCTCCATCTACAAAAACGGAGCTATCATCAATAATCTGCAAAAAATAGAAATACATGCTCACCCACATTGTGAGATATGAGGATGCATTAATTAATGTAAGTATAGGGCTTTGAAAGAAAACATACTTATACAGAAGTTGAGTGCTCATATTTATATGTAAGTGTTGGCACTTATAAGTTCCAAATATTATGACAATAAAAAAGGCCTGAAAACTATAGAGCTTTGTGTGGGAATTTTATAGGATTCCTACTGAAATTAATTCATAATAACTTCATAAGAGTGTTCTGGTAAGGGAAAAAAACTGGACCAGATCTGCTCAAGTTATTGGGCTCAATACAGGAGTAACTGGATGAAATGTTATGGCTTGTATTATAGAGGAGGTCAGATGAGATGATCTAATAATCCCTTCTGGCCTTAAAATCTATGAATCTATAGACATGCAAATGGAGAATGCAGTGACTACAAAAACAAACAAAGCGAAAAGCAATTACCTGTAAGACAAGCCACCCAGCTGTGGGGAATTCTCCCCACAACAGTCCTCGGCTGTTTTTAATCTATATAAATGACAGACAGATTGAAAACTGTATGCTGGTATTCACTGATTAATGAAATGAGGGAGCAAGAAATGGAGCTGGGTCTGCTCTGTAACTGGGCTGCCATGTGGCAAATAAAATTTAACATTGACAAAAGTAAATGAACATACACTTGGCTCAAGCCTAACAAATGAAGGAAACTAAATGAAAGCAGAAGGATTTGAAAGGGACCTTTGAGAAACAGTAGACTTGAAATGTCTTTATGATGCTGAGAATTGACTATTTTCAAAGCTGGTGTATAGTGACAGCCTAAAAACATATGTCTAGAAAGTTTGGGTGGGGCTACATATGTCTACGAGAAGTCCACGGTATATTCAGTTATGGTCACTGCACCATTAAATAATATATAAACTCAGTGTGGTGCACCACTTCATATCTTATAAAACGTCTACAGGGCATGCATGCCTAAGCACCATTTCTGGGTTAATGAGGGACTCAGCAATGCACACCTGCAATCTGCAATCAGGACTGGGCCCAACAAGTAAAATGGAAAAGAAATAGGCCAAAGGAGACTATCCGTTTAATTTCATGTATTGAAGGTACCAACCTAAGTTGTAACAGTAGCTAAGTAGCATTTCACTGTCTGAACTTCCTAATAAGAGGCTAATTGCATAGGTTTTTAATGAGTAATAGAATATTAATGTAGCTCAGTTACCCACATTACTGGAGTCCACCTAATACAGAGAGCATAAACAGAAAAGGGCACCAAAGGATAGCTTTAAAAACATTCAGAACAAGACATGAACCATTTGTAATTTTTGGAGTTTAAAGTGATTATAGCTCGTGATGCAGGCGGGCATTCAGAATAGAGCTGTCATCCAGATTCTGGGGTAAGGAGCACAAGAGAATCTCTAGGTGTTGAATGGCCCTAGCTGTTGAACATAAGAAGCATCATATTAATGCAAACCTACCTTTCTTGGGGCGGGGGGAGTTGTTGTCACCTATCACCATGGTATCTGAGCATCTTTCATGTAAAGTAGATTGGCAATAGCAAGTTCTCAGTGAACTTCTTAGCCACTCTGACTCTTCTTACTTTTTCAGGTATAAAACTCTGCTTGCGGTAGAATTACTCTTTTTGTTTGTTTCGTTCCTATGTTAGTTTGGGGTTGTTTGGTTGCAAGTGGATTTGGGAGGCATGGGTCTTATGAATGTCATTCTTGTTAGAATGGGAAAGCTTTCTCAGAGAAGGTTTTAATAAAACCACCCTGTAGCTATTGTAACCTGTTATTTCCAGTGTGTAAATAGTGAAGGGTTCACGAGGCAACATTCAGGTCCTGAGTTCAGGGCAAATCACAAATGTTGGATTCAGATCTGAGGACCAGGTTGTGCCATTCTGATCCATGAGTTGAGAGCACCTTCTGTAGGATGGTGTCTCCTTGTCCATGCAAAATGACTCGGTGGCTAGCTGGGTCCTTGGCAGCACTCTCTTTTTCTTTGGAGGATTCTCCATGAGGATATGATCCACAGGGATGGAGGAGGGCATGGACTGGTTAGGCTAGGGGTCAGGAATATGCATTTCGCTATTGGCTAAGGGGTCGAGATGGCGGGGTGAGCACAAACCTCCCTCTAGCCTAGCAGAGATTATCTGGGAAAGATAACACACCTTTAGAGTCAGGTGGATCAGGGAACATGGAGTGGGGATAGGTACACCAGAACTCAAGAGTTGGTCTCAGGGCACAAGGCCTCTACATGCATGGCACTAATCTCATGCAGCTCCCTGGATACATGGCTTATTCTGCAGAAAGACAAACCTCACCCTCAGTGGAATAATGAGAGAGAAATTCCTTAAGGGCATTCTTCCTTTCCAATATCTCTATTAGGGAGGTGCTGGCAGGGATGGGGGATGTAGCCCTGGATATGACCTTTACACCCTCTCCTTTCCCATCTAGGGTTGCCAATTTTGGTTGGAGGTATTCTTGGAGGCTTCCTGGAGGTTTCATCACATGACATAATCTTTCATCAAAGATTAAGATTAATTCCTGGAGACTCCAGGACAACCCTGGAGCGTTGGCAACCACATTCCCTTCAGTGTTTGGGGTGCTCAGATCTGTGGTTTTGGTTTTGCACCCATCTGAGTGTTTCATCACCTCATGTTCCTATTACACCTCTGGCATTTAGGGCAGTGACGAAGCTCCTCCACTCCTGTCTGTTTCTGGCAAGTCTTTCATTGATTCCCCAGCTGTGCCCCAGGTTTTTAAAGCTCAGCTTCCACAGCTCTTTGCCATGTTGTTTTTGGGCAGCCTTATTTTTGCTTGTCTTCAGGTGTCCATCTTATTGCTACTCTGATGATGGAATCAGTTTCCATCCGAAGCCCATGACCGATCCATCTCCAATGCCTCCTAGCAATGATTGTGCTCAGATCCTTTTGGCTGCACTGTGTCAATAGATCTTGGTTTGAGATTGTTCTGGGCCGAAAGATATGGAGGATTTTTCTGAGGCAGGTTGTATGGAATGAAGACAGTTTGGACATGTCATACTTTCTCATTCCCCAGCATCCTGCACTATACAGTAGTGTTGAAAGTACACAGCTCTGATAAAGCTTGAGTTTCGTTTTGGTGTTGTATTTTGATGATTTCCTGACTGTATTTAAGCTCTTTCTACATTGGTGAGAACATAATCCTCTATCCATACTGCTGATGGTGAGGCAATATTAAAGGTCATGATATCTGTCTGATTGCAGTTGATTTTCAGTCCAATTTGCTGGCTGAATGCATTGAGTCCAGTTGTTTTTTCTTGCATATGGTGTTGAGTATGTGATGGGAGAGTGACATCATCTGCAAAGTCCAGGTCTTCAAGGATGAGAAGAGTGTCCATTTTATGCCTCTTGTCATGTCTTCTGTTGTATGCCGCGTTACCTAGTCGATGGCAATGTTGAAGAGGATTGCAGACATGATACACCCCGGACATACTCCTGTTTTGACTTCAAAACTGAGCTCACTGTGGTCAACACTGCATGTAAAGTTGAAATAGAAGCTTTTGATGACATTGATTATACGGAAATATATTCCATATGCCCGCAGAATGAGCCATAGGCTGGTCCTGTGAATGCTATCAAAAGCCTTCTCAAAGTCTATGAAATTTATGTAGAGTTGCCATTGCCATTCTAAGCACTGTTCTATTACGTTTCATAGAGTGAAGATCTGGCCTGTGCACCCATGCCCTTTCCGAAAACCAGCTTGCTCTTTTCTGAGAACACTATCAACTGCCTCTGATATACGCTTGACTATGATCTTACACAATACTTTGCTTGGCACAGATAAAAGTGTGATACCACACCACTTATTACAATCACTGAGAGTTCCTTTCTTTGGTATCTTCACTATAACCCCACTGGTCCACTCATCTGGCACTTTTTCCCTTTCCCATACTGATGTAAATAGAGGGGCCAGGATAGATGCTGCTAATCAGTCCCTGCTACAGGCTGGGGACTGACTAAGCAGCAGTTCTGCAGAAAAGGACCTGGGGATTACAGTGGACGAGAAACTGGATATGAGTCAGCAGTGTGCCCTTGTTGCCAAGAAGGCTAACAGCATATTGGGTTGCATTAGCAGGAGCACTGCCAGCAGATCGAGGGAAGTGATTATTCCCCTCTATTCGGCACTGGTGAGGCCACATCTGGAGTACTGCGTCCAGGTTTGGGCCCCCCACTACAGAAAGGATGTGGACAAATTTGAGAGAGTCCAGAGGAGGGCAACGAAAATGATCGGGGGCAGGGTACATGACTTATGAGAAGAGGCTGAGGGAACTGGGATTGTTTAGTCTGCAGAAGAGAAGAATGAGGGGGGATCTGATAGCAGCCTTCAACTACCTGAAGGGGGGTTCCAATGTGAAGGGGGGTTCCAATGTTCTCAGTGGTGGCAGATGACAGAACAAGGAGCAATGGTGTCAAGCTGCAGTGGGGAAGGTCTAGGTTGGATATTAGGAAACACTATTTCACTAGGAGGGTGGTGAATCACTGGAATGGGCTGCCTAGGGAGGTGGTGGAATCTCCATTCTTAGAGGTTTTGAAGGCCTGGCTTGACAAAGATCTGTCTGGGATGATTTAGTTGGGGTTAGTCCTGCTTTGAGCAGGGGGTTGGATAGATGACCTCCTGAGGTCTCTTCCAACCTAATATTCTGTGATTCTATGATTCTATGAATTTAGGATTTACCTTGAACAATTCTGCATTCAAGTTATCCTTGCCAGGAGCTTTCCCTTTTTTTAGGGATTTGATGGCTTGAATGATCTCTTCCTTAGTTGGGGTGTCTGTGCTGATATCAAGATCTTCTTCTGCCTCCTGTATGTTTGCTTCCTCTTTAGGTGGCTCCCTGTTCAGCAATTCTTTGAAGTGTCCTGTCCAGTGCATTTCTTGTTCTTTTGGTTGTTAGTAGGTGTCCTTGTTTATTCCTGAGTGTTTGTTGGTGTCTGCCGTTTACCACTGATAAACCGCATCATTTTGTAGGTTCCTTGTTCACTACGAGCATCTGAGTGTACTGATGCAATAAATCTCCCTGAAATAGCCAGGCCATTTCATTAGAGCACTAATTAGAAGGGTTTGGGATTTGTAGTTCATAACCACTGATACTGGCTGTGCTGGTAAGAAGGACAATTGTTTATTTTAAACCCATTGAAGAGCACCGACTCCTTAGTGCATTTTGGACCTGTTAAACACCCTGTAGATTGTCCATAATGCTGTCTAAAAACACAGCACAGGTTTTATAAAACCACATGACATTCTGTTAAAGAGGGAGACTGTTTTTCCTGTGAGCTAGCCCTGTTTGGGATTAGGCACAAGGGACAGTATGAGCTGCATTGCACCAGATCCTTACACAGGCATGCAGTGCTGGTGTGGGAGCAAGGAGCCTCGGCAAACACTACCCTCCCCATGCCAGCACAAGGGATAATAGACTCATGACTCTTGGGGGAGTGCAGGACACCAAGCTGCTGCCTTGGGGATGCATCTCCCGCAAAGGGGGCAGGGAGGAGGCAGATGCATAGTCCTGTTTCCCCCCTCCCCTTTGCATTCATCCACTTTGCTGGCCTGGCACAGAGAGGCAAGAAGGTTGCACCATAGCAGAGGTAAAGCCCAAGATAATTAGTCCTGTATTAACATCAGCCCATATTACTCTGTTCAGACCAGCACAGATGAGAGATCTGGGGAGTGGGGGGAGGGGAGTTAAAGGAAATTAAAGGAAAACAAACACAGAACAGATGTTGGAAAGCACATTTTCATTCAGAGAATAATAAATGTGTGCAGTGGCCTGCCAGACAGGGTTACAGGGGCAGGAACACCAAGGTCATTTAATAAACAATTAGATGCTCTTTAGGGTGAAATCAAATGCTAACAAGACAAACCTGGATGGCTGACATTCGACTGAAATAACATCGTCACATTCTTAGGTATGTTCGTTTTTATTCCTTATTTCCTCATGAGAGTTGCCCATTAATCCCCAGCATCCCTCTGCTAAGGCTGTCAGTAAGGGTGCCCCTTCGGGCCAGTTCCAATGGGGATGTGCAGAGGGTGTTTGTATGTGTGTGACGTGAACATTCTCTCATTAGCAATTGGACCAAGACCACCAACATGTCTGACATACTGTAGGTCAATAAACAGCTGTCAGTTGGTAAGCACTCTAAGTCACCTTCAAGCCTGGGCTAGATTTGAATGAGTACCCACGAGCTGAAAGGCTCTTTAACCCATTACTCCCCAGACTGTTCCTCTATAACAGGTCCTTAAAATACATTATTTGTGAACTTAATAATGCCTTTAGAAAAACACCCTGTATTACATGTAACTGTGGTTTTAGGGGCCTGAAAATGTACCTGTTTCACTCTCAAATTGTCATTCTATCATGTACACGGCTTTTTGGAAGTCACTTTTAAATGTAGCCCTGCACTGTCGCTTTCATCCTATGATTGACATAGATCACTGTCTAAACATTGCTTTCATTTATCACACGGAGCTAGCTCAGACAAGAAGGTGGAATGTCAAATTACGAAGGATGAAGAATCAGCAGCTACAGTCTTCAGACACTGTCGTGTTCTTAAGCACTCTCAATTATTATTACAGCTGAGGAAGCTTGGGGAAAGCAGCCTGTTATGCAAGATCATGTTAAAACAAAAAATGGTTTTTCAAATGTGCTGTGCTCACAAGCCTTCAGCAAATTTAAACAAAGTTTACAAAGGGTGTGTGGCAGGGAGGGGACAAAAAATAGGACACCAGCTTGGCTATTTACAAAAAAAAAACCTGAATAAATTAAACAGGAAATATTCAGGGTCCAATTGTGATATCCTTACTCCCATTGTGGCACATCGGTAGCAGTGGAAGAAGTGAAGAAGTCAGGGCTGCCCTCCCCTTCACACACAGGTGAGTAGGGAATGGGTAGAGCAGGTGGGGGCATTGTTTTGCCCCTGTACAAACCATGCAGCACACGGGGGGAAGTTATCTGCACCAGCTATAGGGATGGAGCCAGTTGCTTTTGGACCAGGCCCTAATATAAAGGGCTTTTGATGTGAGTGGTAATTAGATGCTGAGTGGATGAATGGCAGTAAAGCCCAGATTCTCAAAAGAACTTGGGTGCTTAACTCCAATGGGAGTAAGGCACCTAAAACCTTTTCAGACTCTGGGTCTAAATGACTAAGAGCCCAATATTGGTTGTTTAGGATGCTTAGCAGCTCATGGGATAACAGAGATCAAGGGTAAAAACAGTACAGCAAAATTTACAACTGATTGAAAAAAGATAATTATGTTTTGTGACTAATTTTTTTAAAATATTTTTAATTTTGATAAATGTTTTTCACTACATTTTCCATTTCATTTTGGTGAGAAAAATCCCACTTTATTATTTTAATTTTTCCTCCTTTTTCCCCCCCACTGAAAAAAGAGGAGGGGGGAGGACAGAAAGTGGAGGGCAAAACTTGCTTTTTTACTTTTCCTCTCCTTTTTTCCAGTGGGAAAAAATCAACCCCAAGTTAAAAAGTGAGAAAGTGAATTTTGTTTCTCCACAAAAATTCTGAAAAATGAAAAAGAATGTCAATTTTCTATTTGAAGTTTATTTGGAAAAGGAATACATTAGACAAAAACAACATTTTTCAACAAAATTTTTTGGCAGTTGGAAATTTTGACCAGCTCTAAGCAAAATAATTAGGTGACCTTAGCAGCCAGCCAGAAGGCAGCAAAGAAGTAAGTTATTATTAAGGGTGTTCTTAGGCAAGCTGAGATTTTATGCTTTCAGATGTGGTGTTGCAGAAAATATAGTGCTAAGAATTTTTAAAGTTGGCTACTGACTTGTTTAACAGAGTTTAGAAGCCCTGTGTGGGAGCTGAGAGAGCAACTTGGCTTGTGATAGACTGAATATAATGAGGCAGAACTCAGCCAGGTTAGAGAAGGGGAGAAGTGAGCTCAGGGAGCTGAGCTAGTCAAATCATTCATAACTAATACATCATCAGATTAATTTAATCCTTTTTTCTCTTTGCAAAACATTTGCCAACCAAGTCTACTTTTTACAAGTGTATTTATTATTCACAGATATTTGCCAAACAATATATGCAAATATGCCTCAGCCTCTGGAGTGTCTTTATCCTATTCATCCTTCATTATCCAAGGTGTATGGTTGGTAATCCGAGTTACATAGCATTATTTCTGTTTCCTGACTGGAAGACTAAAAAATTGTAAACAGAAGAATACCAATTATATGTGACAAATAGTTGTAAATGAATAGTTAAACTTTACTCCCAATAAAAGAAAATTTTGATAATGATAAAAGTTTTGTTTTTGGGAAAAGGCCATTTTTCAGTGAAACAACTTGTCATTCAAAAATTTTCAGCCAGCTATAGTGAATAACAGATTATGAATGTGGTTTCAAATAGCATTTAAAAATTGGACAAATGTTTACAAATGGTGCTTTTGCACTTCTAGACCAGCCCTACTAAGGCACAACAAAAATGAAGGTGGGAAATGGTCTATGAGAAAGTTTCAGTTTATTCAAATAAACCTCCTGCCAAAGGAACAGAGCCCCGCAAGGAAAGGCAATGGAGCATTTCCTCTGGATGCTAATCTTAGAGCAGAGCATTTGTCCCGACATAGAATTTGTGAATGGATCCTGCAGCCCTGCAAAATATGGGCAAGTTCTGTCCCCATCTGCTTTTTTCCAATTACACAGGTGTAGATTCAGAGTAAAACCACTGCCTTTAAAGAAGCCACTATAGATTTACACCAGAATAATGGGAAGCAGAATTTTCCTAGAATATACAAAATGCTCTTTGAACAGAAGAACTCTCTGATATGTACTCAGATACTGTGGTGATGGCAGCCAAATTAGTAGCTAGATAGAAAGAAATATCATTATTTGTATTATATATAAGAGGTGTAATATAGACAAATGAAGCAGCTGACAACTGATGCCATGTTACATGTTAGTTATAAGAAAGTCAGTATCATAGAATCATAGGGCTGAAAGGGATCTTGAGAGGTCTAGTCCAGTCCCCTGCACTCATGACAGGACTAAGTATTATCTAGACCAGTGGTCCCCAACTTTTCTGTGGGAATAGCACATTCCTATTCCCAGAAGACTGTGGAAGGTGCCAGACACCCCGCTGCCGAAATGCCACTGAGAAACGGCAGCGGAAAGAAGCATCACCGCCGAAATGCCGCCGAGAAACAGCAATGCTTCTTGGCAGCATTTCGGCGGGTGGTTCTCTGGCGGCCACGCTCAGCGGCGGCATTTTGGCGGTGCGGTGTCCTGGAGGCACACACAACTGCCCCAGCGGGCACCATAGCACCCATGGGCACCGCATTGGGGACCGCTGATCTAGACCATCCTGATAGGCGTTTGTCTAACATGCTCTTAAAAATCTCCAATGATAGAGATTCCACAACCTTCCTAAGCAATTTATTCCAGTGCTTAACCATCCTGACAGTTAGGAAGTTTTTTCTAATGTCCAACCTAAACCTCCCTTGCTGCAATTTAAGCCCATTGCTTCTTGTCCTATCCTCAGAGGTTAAGAAAAACAAAATTTCTCCCTCCTCCTTGTAACAACCTTTTATGTACTTGAAAACTATTTGGTCTCCCCTCAGTTTCTTCTCTTTTCCAGACTAAACAAACCCTTTTTTTCAATCTTCCCTCATAGGTCATGTTTTCTAGACCTTTAATCATTTTTGTTGCTCTTCCCTGCACTCTCTCCAATTTGTCCACATCCTTCCTGAAATATGGTGCCCAGAACTGGACACAGTACTCCAGCTGAGGCCTAATCAGCATGGAGTAGAGCGGAAGAATTACTTCTTTCGTCTTGCTTACAACACTCCTGCTAATATATCCCAGAACGATGTTTGCTTTTTTTGCAACAGTGTTACACTGTTGACTCATATTTAGCTTGTGGTCCACTGTGACCCCAGATCCCTGTACACAATATTCCTTCTTAGGCAGTCATTTCCCATTTTGTATGTGTGCCGATGATTGTTCGTTCCTAAATGTACTACTTTGAATTTGTCCTTTTTGAATTTCATCCTATTTACTTCAGACCATTTCTCCAGTTTGTCAAGATCATTTGGAATTTTAACGCTATCCTCCAAAGCACTTGCAACCCCTCCCAGCTTGGTATCATCTGCAAACTTTATAAGTGTACTCTGTATACCATTATCTAAATCACTGATGTAGGTGCAAGTGAAAAAATAGTGAAAAACAAGTAGGGGTACAAAACCGGTGTGAACTACAGTAATGTACTAGTCAAAGGAGAGAGAAGGTACTAGTTCAACACTGGCATAAGTAGCATAACACAGTCAATAAAACAGATGGAATTATATTTTATAATGGTGCAAATCCAAAAACATAAAATAATTTACAGAATGTACTGGAATCCAAGAAGACTTCTCAGGATGACAGCCAAAAATGTTGGAAGTTTCATGACAGCAGAGGTACATTCATGCACCTTCTGGGGGAATGACTTAAAATCCAATTTATTTGGCTAGAGTCCACCATTGGAATTGGCTTAAATACAATGTGGATTTTAATTGTTATTGGGGGGCTACTAGTCAACTAATGAATCTAGATAACTATAATAAAAGGTAGTTGTTAACAGCCAGCATGAACACACAAGAAAATTACCCTCTTTTTTTTCTCTCTATCTCAGGTCAGCCAAGCAATGTTCAATGAACTAGTACCCTTCTGGAGGTCACAAATTTTGTTAGGTTAAATAAATTGAGATTACCAATGGTTTGGCAATGCTATAAGAGTTATGTGAATATTACAAACATGATTTTCTCTTATACTCTTAAGTATTTGCAGCATGAGCCTCTTGGAAGGTGTTTACATCCCAAAGATGGTGAGCCTACCACGATATTTGAACAGTGACTTCTCAGGACCCCTCAACAAGTCTCCATCTGCTAATCTCCATGCACAACAAACCAGTTCTTCCTACTGAGACTTTTACTTTGCAGTTTTCTATGCCACTTTCAACAACTAATTGAATACTTTTATGTATCTATCAAATTAAAAGTGGTCAATGTGTAAATGTTTGCTTGTGTTAGCACTCCTTGTTTGTGGGGTATCATGTTATGGGATGTTTTCCTTTCAGCAAGTTAGAATTTCAATAGAGAGGAATAAAATACTTTTTTAAAACATTGGATACTCACTATAAAATGTTCATATTACCATGTAATCTCAGATGACAAAGATAATATTCCTCCTGTCAAGTACTGGTAACATATGTATATATTTTATGTATGATCAATGGACTTGCAGTATTCGCCTGAAACACTTCATTGTTTATATCCTGCTGGGGAATGTTAAGTGTGTTCTGCTGATCCAGTGATCCAGTAGGGGAATGCTTTTATCCTGCTGGGGAATGTTAATGGGTTCTGCTGATCCAGTGATCCACTGAGTCTGAAATCTAAAGACATAGTCTAGGATGACTAGATAGCAAGTGTGAAAAATCGGGATGGGGGTGGGGAGTAATAGGAGCCCATATAAAAAAAGCCCCAAATATTGGGACTGTCCCTATAAAATCGGGACATCTAGTCACCCTAACATAGTCAGAGGATCAAGGATGTAGGCTGAGCCGTTCAGAGGGAGGAACCTTGGAGAACAACTTTATCTTATTGTTAACTTCTATGTTAACAAAACTGAACCCAAGGAAAGGGGTGAACTTGAACTGTTCATAATTTCTGAACTGCGTTTGAGAACAGGTTGGGAAACACATCTAGTGACTTAAATATATTTATTTTTTATAAATCAATAAACCTTTAAAATAAATGTCCTGACCGTTTCCATCTCCTAAAGACAGAAAAAAACCAAAGCAGAACCCACTCTGGGAGCCAGAGCTTGCTAGGACTGAGCAAATATAAAGAGGAGAATAAGAGAAAATCCTGGTATTTACCTCCAGGTAAATCTAACTTCAGACCTTATTAAATAATGGAAAAAATATTACAAGTAGATCTGTGCAAATAACAGAGGTTTTTGGTTCACTGACAATTCTGAAAAATCTAAACAAAATAATTTTGGGGTGAACAAAAGACTGAAATTTTCAATAAATCAAAAAGCCAACAAATTTCATTTTGGGTTGAACTAAATATTTCATTCAACCTGGATTGAAATGTTTTGTTTCATTTGTGAGATTGTGTTTTTTTAAAAATAAAAATTAAAGGACATTTTGAAACTAAGTCATTTTGAACTGAAATTGAAACATTCCATCTGAAAAGGTCAAAATGAATCATTTTGCTTTTTTTTGAATATTTGAGTTGGTTATTTATTTTTTTCCTCCAGAATGAACAATTCAGTAAAACTGACACTAATTCATTAAATGTTTTGATGTTGCTGAATCTGCATTTTTTGCCCCAAAAAATTAGTCAAAAAATCTCACTCAGCTTCCATCACAAGTAAAGTGCCTTGTTTTTCAAGTATGCCTAGGCATCTAGCTCTTATTGAAATCAGTTGGAGTTAGGCATCTAGACACTTTCGTAAATACTGTGAGGTCCCTATCTGCATCTTCAGGCACCTAAATGACTTTATAAGGTCTGGCCTCGAATGTACGATCCTGGAAGATGCTGAGCACCCTCCCGTTCCAATGAAGTATTACTGAAAGGTACCTACAGCCACACAGAATCAGGGCCTAGAGGATAACAGAACCCTAACAAATTTGACCCAAATTCTGACCTGATTTACACCCCTTGTAACTATATTGTCTGCGGTGGGGTTGCACAAGTTCTGAATCAATGTAGTATTTGGCCCTAAGTGTTTATAAAGAATTAATTGTACCAAAAAACCCTAATATATTTCAACTGAGTTTCAAAATTCTCTGCCTGCACTAATGTTAGGCCATTTAACATTTTTAATAATGGCATCGAGGAATTGCAGCACATTGATTTTATTTGCAGATGTTAAAATTTTGCAAATACCAGTGCAGGCTGAGAAATAATAAAGGAACCTAAGGAGGTTAGAAATTCTGGCTGGCTGGCACCAAAAATTCTGTTTCATGAAAAAAAACTGAGGTTTCAAAATTTGGTTTTTTTTCTGATGTGGAACAAAACTGAGACCTTTAAAAAGTTTTCATAAAAGCAAGGCCAAGTAAGACTCCATAGTAGCCTGATGGTTAAGGCACTCATCAGGGAGACCCAGGCCTAACCCCTGCGCTGTCTAAATAAGTGCCTTAGGTGAGTATCCTAATTTGCAGGTTATTCTGGTTTGTATGGACACATATCCATACTCTTCCTCCCTATCCTGGGCCTGCTAAACCTTCCTGTCAAAATTTCCTGTGAAACCAATATGTTGATGGAAAAAGTTTCATCCAGCTCTATTAAAAGTATCAATAAATAAAACAAAATGAATTGCACCTGGATAAATGCATGCTAATACATCTGGTGAAAAATAATCCAAGACACAGACATTCAAAAAACGTTTAGGATTAGGGAGGATAGTATACAGTAAAGGAGATTGGAACATACAGTGTGATTTCATAGCCAAAACAACCAGTGTGATGTGTAGCTTTTGACACAGAGGCATCTCGTCACAAACCACTGTTGAAAGAAACTAATTGTGGAATATTGTACTCATTTTGGGGCTTGTCAAGGCTAGAAGTATGCTAACTAACTGGAGGGAAGTCAGAAAAGAGAAACAAAACTGATGGAGGGACTCATGCTTGGCTCACTGACAACCCAGAAGACTATAGGACTGTGCAAGAACAGTATTTGAAGGCTTTAATATCAACGTATGAAAGGCATTGCTGAGGATGGTGTAGGTGAGAGTAATGGGATGTGACTGAACAAAGGGAAATATAGGAAGATTTTGCTTTGCATTCTATGAGAAATGGTTCTGAGGGAAGTGACGGATGGCTTCAGTCATATGAAATTAGACTGGACAAAGATTTTAAATATATACTCTAGATTACAATCTTGATTAGGCATAAGAATGAAGGAAATTATCTAATGAGATAAGAACTGTCTAATTTCAATGATTTATAAATATGTTCAGTCTCACAGGTAAAGGCTTGTCTTTATTAGAATATCGCAATGTGTTAGAGCACAGCCCTGAAGAGTTGTTTTAACTAACCCAATGTTGTCCAGAACGTTGCGATTGGTGTAGACAAGGACAAGTTGTATTCATTGTGGTGTCAGCTGGTTATGGGAAAACTATGATCCCAATAAGCTTTACTCACCAACAGATACCCTGATGTGGAACATGATTTATCCCAGTCTATGCTGACTACATAGTTGTGGTCAACATAGTGTTAGCTAACACCACTCCTCAGAGATGCATTCTAAGTTGACGTACTTTTCTAGACAAGACAAGTCCAAAGTGAAGAATGAAACATGCTGAAGGGGGGTAAACACAGGAGTAAAAGTTCCTGAAAAATGAGAGGATTGTTTCCCACAATGCTTATTTCTGGTGAGCACTGTGTGCTCAAGTGACTTTGCACCAATAGTAGCTGTAAATGTGCAAACAGAAATAATTCTGATATATGGTATCTTTAATTTATGCCAAATGGTGTTTCAGATTCAAATGCGTATGTAACTTGGCATGCTATTTGATGAAGGATACAATCTCCCAGAGAAATTCTTATAGAAGCTACAAATATTTGTGTAGAGATTAGCACTATGAAAAAAAAATACTCCAAACACTGTACACCTAACTAATTTATTCACTTATTTTTTTTACTTTTCTTTTCAGTCATAGGGGTTGGAATAAAAATTAAAAACGCCTGTTACTTCCCTGGGAGAAGAAAATTGTAATTTCACATACGTTTTCCATACAATTTCATTCATCTCCAAGGACATTTTAAATCTGTGCAATATCTCTGTTGGCCACATCAATGTTTGAATTTTATCCTCCTTAATCCCTGTTCTCTTCTCCTCATTATATTCTCATTGTATAGAAAAATTCTCTTTAAACTCTGAGGCCACAAAAATACGCAACCTAAAAGGTCTTACTGCTGCATCTTTTCCTAAATGGGAAAAAAAAAACACACCATGAACTGCAATTGTAGATAGGGATGAATCTGGTATTGTTTACAATCCACTTCTCATTTTAACTTTGACATGTAGCTACAGAAACTATGAACAAAAAATTAAAATATTTACTCTGGTTATGTCATATTACTTGATTTATTACAACAGCGAAGTCAATAACAGCTTTATATTAGTTTTTAGTGAGCTAGTGATGAGTGAAGCTAAAAGTGTTTGGAGTGTGGGTTTGGATATCTAAATGTACCAAAGTCTGATCCAAGCTCTCTCAATTGTTTTAGCTTATAAAATTGGTATTTTTTTTTTGCATTATGGACAGAAATATTGTGGAAACAACCTTTCCTGAAGTATTTTGGTGCTTACAATTCTGATAGTTTAAAAACAGAAAGTGTAAAAAATGTATCTAATTCTTTCAGAACTTTATAGGTTGGTTTCAAAAAGTGGGTTAAAAGTTGATGGGGAAAATGAAAGGTTTTGTTTTTTCTGACCTTGTTCCTCCATCCCCTACTGTAATTCTAAACTCATTTTTAGTTATATGGATACTGGAGAACAGTGATAGCAGGTGGTTTTATGTATGTGGTTATAACAGAGTGGTTCAAATAGAGCTCCATGTCTAGCAGCTTGACATCAGCTTTCTGCAATGTTCCCTAAAACACAGGAAGTGGTTTAGGAAGGAGTTTAAATCTTTACCTTCCCTAATCTTTACTTCCCTAAACTGACCTGACAAAGTTGTCCCCTCTTATCATGATTTCCCTGGAGCTTTTAGCCAGAAACATTCACTTCTTTTCCCAGCTCCATTACAGTGAATGGATGGGAACGAGACATTTCTAAAACATGCAAGTTTAACTTCATTGACTCTTACTCCCATTTTTCACAGGTGTAAATGGCTACACAAGGTGCAAGGCAGTGGCAAATCAGGCCCAACATTACTCCTGGGGGAATTCTGCATCAAAAAATTAAAAATTCTGGGCACAATATTTTAAAATTCTGCAAATATTATTTGTCAAAATAACACTACATAATCACGCTAGTGTCAATTATTTTGGTAATTTATTTCAATATACAGTAACTTCTCACTTAAAGTCATCCCAGTTAACGTTGTTACGTTGCTGATCAATTAGGGAACATGCTCATTTAAAGTTGTGCAATGCTCCCTTATAATGTCATTTGGCAGCCGCCTGCTTTGTCCTCTGCTTGCAGGAAGAGCAGCCCGTTGCAGCTAGCTGGTGGGGGCTTGGAACCAGGGTGGACCGGCAGCCCCCTATCAGCTCCCTGCTCCCCTAAGTTCCCTGTGCAGCAGCCACCCAGCAGGCTATCATTGCCGGCAGTTCAGCTGTCCCTCCCCCCACTGCCATGTGCTGCTCCTGCCTTCTGCCTTGAAGCTGATCCCTGAGCCTCCTGCTTGCTGTGCAGGGGTGGGGGCCAGAGGGGGGCTAATGTCAGGGTGTCCCCCTCCCCGCTGCTCCTGCACCCTGCTTACCCCATCTTCCATAGAGTGGGGGGACACACTACAGGGCTCAGGATGGAGGGAGCTTCCTGGCAGAAGCTGTGGTCTCAGCTTTCTGATTAACTTAACAAGGCAGTGTACTTAAGAGTGGGGTCAGCGTACTTAAAGGGGAAATGAGCATCTCTCTCTCTCACACACACGGTGTGTGTCTCTGTCTCTGTCTGCCATGCTGTCTCCCCTCCCTCCATTCGTGCTGCCTTGTAGAGTGTGAGGCTACACTAACAACAATGAGTTAACCCTTGAGGCTCAGCCAATTGCTAGTTCATCATTTAGCAGTAAGGCATTCCCTGGGAAATATCCCACCCTCTGACCTCACCACCTCAACCAAGCTTCACAATCATCATCGCTGTGTACCCGTATTAAATTGTTTGTTTAAAACTTATACGGGATGTGTGTGTGTGTATGTGTGTGTGTTTGTATATAATATAGTCTTTTGTATGGCAAAAAAAAAAAATCCCTGGAACCTAACCCCCCCATTTACATTAATCCTGATGGGGAAATTGGATTTGCTTAACATCATTTTGCCTAAAGTCGCATTTTTCAGGAACATAACTGCAACATTAAGTAAGGAGTTACTGTACCTGTCAGCAAGTATGCCTGTAACAATACAGACACACAAAATTTCCCCCAGGAGTAGAGAGTTAAAGAAACGTCTACGACAACCCAGTTCCTGTTTCTCTGCTCCCTCCTCTCCCAGAGCCCACAGTGGGGGGGGGGGGCAGAAACTTGCACTCTCCTTCCCCCCAGAGCCTGCTGTGGGGCTCTCCCTGGCCCAGACACTCTCACCCTTCCCACTCAGAGCCCATCTGTGCCCCCCCTCCCCACCCAAACACTCATACCCCCTCCCCCCCAGAAGTCAGCTACTGGTCCCCCCTGGCCCAGATGCTCACATCTCCTACCCCCCAGAGGCCAGATGCAAGGCCCCCCCCGAGCCCTGACACTCACACCCCCTACACATCAGAGCACAGCTATGCCCCCCCCTCACAGACCAGACACTCACACACTTTACCCCCCAGGGCCCAGGGATCCAGAAGGAGAAACAGCCTGATGCTGGGGTCCAGGCGTGCATGGAGTTTCCTACATGCTGCTGCCTATCTTCCTTCAGGGTGTGCTGGGAACTGCAGCTGCTGGGAACCCTCCAGTTCCCTCCACTCCCACAGTGGCCCCTAGTGGCATCCAGCAGTTCTGCAGCCAATAGCTGTGGGGACAAAAGGAAATTCTGTGTGCACAACATTAATTTCAGCAAAATTCTGCATTGCGCAGTGGTGCAGAATTCCCCCAGGAGTACAACATGGACAGAATAATGGGGTTTTTCATTGGTTATGAACATTAATTCAGATTTATTAGATTAAATTAGTTGAATAATAAAAATAATAAGTGAACAATAAATGTTACAAAATGAAATAGCCACTTCAACCCAAGTAACCTTTTCCAGGGTTTACAAACTATGGCTCAGATTGTGCTCAGTCTCTGTGCAGGGCACAGATCACTGCAGTTCCATCAAATATGAATTTGGTCACTGGAGTCAGGCATCTTCAAGCCAAAGAAGAAAAATGGGGAATGCCAAGAAGTTGCAAAATTATTCATTTTTAAATTAAGAATTTGACTTAGTTTTTCATAATCTTTGAAATGCTGTATTACATAAAGAAATATTGGAAAAACTTTTCCCCCTTTTTTTAAGCCAGAAACACAAAGATACCATTATAAAAGATCTTGTATCAATAATGCTGGCAACAAGACATCCAAGTGTCTCCAAACAAACGATGCTGGTACTTAAAATTTGAGCCACTTAAAATTTGAGGCTCTACATGTGTCACTGTTTCAAACATTGTCACTGAGAAAAATAAAATTTACCATTTGAAACAGTACAATTGCATGGAAGCTTAACAGGTTCCAGTGGATCAGTTTGTGGGTGTTCTTTGGTACCTGTATAAATTATAAATCTGTGGAGAGATAAAATTTCTATTATTTACAGTCTATATATTTTACATTAAGACAGTTATTGCTTCTGCCATGTTGCTACATCCAAATCTAAAAAAAAGAATGCTATGAGTTCCAAATGTCTGATCCTAAACAATGCATTTAGGGTCTGATGCTGTTCCATTGAAATGTTACCAATCTGATCAGGATGTTCAACTATTTAATTTCAAAAAGATCTTTATACGGGCAGTGACTTGAAAGGAACATTTCAGTCAAAATATAGGGAATAGCAACTGGTGCCATATTAGTAGGCTCCAGTACCATTGAAATGAAATCAGTATTTCTTACCAGTCTAATGCTATATGACAATAAGATACAAAACACAATTTCATATTCCCCAAGATTTATGTACCAAGTACAATTCTTATCAGACAGCAACATCTCAACCATCACAATAGTAATGGCAAATAAAATGTTGCACATTTCTACAGCTGCAGCAAATTTTAACTACTCTACAAAGTGAAAATTAGCATCCTCATACCTATAGCTAAATGTTATCCATACCTCTGCTCCAGGTGCACTGTATGTATGCAGATGACTCTCTATTTCTTTTTTATCCCTGTGACTCTTAAGCAGACTGCAAGCAGTGGACTCTTCATGGAGAAGCATCATGTACAGAATGGAATTTAAACTGACTTTAACGGCCTCATGAATTTCTAATTGAAACTGGACTAGGGACTACAAAATATACTCAACTGAACAGGTAAATGACCGGGTGATAATTTTCCATCTCTAGCCTACATGATTTTATGATAAAGTCAGTCTTTTCACAAGTCTTTAATTTTAAAGCATCACTATATATTTCTATGAATGGAACCCGTAATAATATGTCACATTTTTATCTGTTCAAGAATACCAAAATTGTTTGTGCCAAGAAGCAAAAGTTGCATCGTTTAGGGTATGTCTACAGATACCTAGGCCAACTGTTTAGGATCAGTTGACTCAGGCTCATGGGGCTGAAAAATTGCTGCGTAGACCTTCGGGCACAGACTGAAGTCTGAGCTCTGGGACTCTGTGAGGGGGCAGGGTCTGAGAGCTCAGGCTCCAGCCCGAGCCCAAATGTCTACACGGCAATTTTTAGCCCTGCAGTCCAAGCCCGAGTCAGCTGACCCAAGACAGCCGCGGCCATGCCACGGGTCTTTTACCCCTGTGTAGACGCACCCTAATTAGAGACAAAGATTGAAAGGCTGGCCCCATTGAAGTCTATGGGAGTTTTGCCATTGAGCCAGGATCTCACCCCAAGAATGGACTTTTCATGAAGCCCAGATCTACACTAGAAACTTTTGCTGGTATAACACCACCATTGTCATTCTATTTATTTATTTTTGTGATTTTCTATACTGACAAAAGCCCTAGTGCAGCTGCAGTTATACCGGTAAAAAAACCTTTCTGCTGGTATAGAACTTTTGTGCTAATAGAAGCACTGTCTACACGCAGAGGTATAGCTCTACTGGTAATGCTTTTCTAGGGTAGAGTAGGTCTGACATACTCAGAAATCTTGCAACTACCCCTGTTTTAACATCTGTATTGTATTCTGGTAATGAGTAGAGCTGTGTGTTGTTCAATGTTTACTCGATAGACCAGACAGGACATAATTAAATTGGTGGCACCTTGGTCCTTTCTGTTCTGTCTGTGGCACAAAATAGTTTAGTCCCCTGAGAACTGAAATGCCTTGGTCCAATTAAAATCATTGGGGTCATCATAGAATATCAGGGTTGGAAGGGACCTTAGGAGGTCATCTAGTCCAACCCCCTGCTCAAAGCAGGACCAATCCCCAACTAAATCATCCCAGACAGGGCTTTGTCAAGCCTGACCTTAAAAATATCTAAGGAAGGAGATTCCACCACCTCCCTAGGTAACGCATTCCAGTGTTTCACCACCCTCCTAATGAAAAAGTTTTTTCTAATATCCAACCTAAACCTCCCCCACTGCAACTTGAGACCATTACTCCTTGTTCTGTCATCAGCTATCACTGAGAACAGTCTAGAGCCATCCTCTTTGGAACCCCCTTTCAGGTAGTTGAAAGCAGCTATCAAATCCCCCCCTCATTCTTCTCTTCCGCAGACTAAACAATCCCAGTTCTCTCAGCCTCTCCTCATAAGTCATGTGTTCCAGTCCCCTAATCATTTTTGTTGCCCTCCGCTGGACTCTTTCCAATTTTTCCACATCCTTCTTGTAGTGTGGGACCCAAAACTGGACACAGTACTCCAGATGAGGCCTCACCAATGTCGAATAGAGGGGAACGATCACGTCCCTCGATCTGCTGGCAATGCCCCTACATATACATCCCAAAAAGCCATTGGCCTTCTTGGCAACAAGGGCACACTGTTGACTCATATCCAGCTTCTCGTCCACTGTAACCCCTAGATCCTTTTCTGCAGAACTGCTGCCGAGCCATTCGGTCCTTACTCTGTAGTGGTGCATGGGATTCTTCCATCCTAAGTGCAGGACTCTGCACTTGTCCTTGTTGAACCTCATCAGATTTCTTTTGGCCCAATCCTCTAATTTGTCTAGGTCCCTCTGTATCCTATCCCTATCCTCCAGCGTATCTACCTCTCCTCCCAGTTTAGTGTCATCTGCAAGCTTGCTGAGGGTGCAATCCACACCATCCTCCAGATCATTTATGAAGATATTGAACAAAACCTGCCCGAGGACTGACCCTTGGGGCACTCCACTTGATACCAGCTGCCAACTAGACATGGAGCCATTGATCACTACCCAGATATAGGGGTATGTGGGAGAAATTTAAAGGCTTGTGTCATTCACGAGATCAGACTAGATGATATAAGGAGCCCCTCTAACCATAAACTCTACAAAATCTATGGATGGTCCCACAATATATATGCATAGTCACGCCCATACTTGTAACATGATACCCATTCTTAGATCCCCTTTTCCTTGTTCTTACAAGTTTTTTTCCTTTCTCCCCATTGCCATCAGTGGGTTGGTTAGTCCCCTCAGTCCAAACAACCTAAATTCTTCCTGCCCTTCTATTCTGACCATCCACGCTCAGTACTGATGCCCTTTCAGACCTAGTGTATGGTATTATTTCTGCCCTAGTGAAGATTTTATCAGCTGGGTACTTTATTTTAACCATAAACTGCTTTTTCTCTGATAGAAGAATCAAAGCTGCAACACATAGTGATAATCTTTCAGTACTGTTTGTGCAATCCATAACCAGCAATAAAACTGTCAGACTCATAATTCCTCTCGTGCTGACCCGAGACTGTGTGACTATATCTCAGTCTTAATGGGGAAAGATGTTAAGTGCCAGGTCTGTGGCCTGCATTCTCATAGGTATACAGTTTCAGAGAAAGGACCGGCTCTTTCCTTCCAACCTTTGTTGTTTAGAGAAACAGACCATATTGGATTTACATGCTTGGTGATATGACGGTTATAGAATAAAATGGAGCTGACTTTAACTAATCTGGTACAATATTTATGGAGCAGTAATGTCATCCCAGAAGGCTCACTCTTCCCACCCCATGTGCTTCTTAGAGAAGAAAGCTTTTCCCAGTGAGCAGAAATGGGAAAACAACATATTGTTACAGCAGGAGGTGATCACGTGTGTGCGTACCTGATCTTCACCAGCTGTTGAGTGATTATCATTATTGTAAATACCTGAAATTATTTTTCAGGTGACCCTAAACAGTGGAACAGTAGAGCTCCGTTGCTTTTTTTTAATTTCTGGACAGCTCCTAAAGAGAAAGGAGAATTATCACTAAGTTCACAAAGAGCTTGTGAGATAATGACCAGCCCTGACTAAGAGGAAGGGTCTTGTGGTGGTGACTGGATCAGAATGAAATCCTAGCCCCATTGGAGACAATGGCAAAAACTTCAATGGGACCAAGATTTCACCCCAGGTCATAAGAACATGAGAACAGCCATACTGGGTCAGACCAAAGGTCCATCTAGCCCAGTATCCTGTCTTCCGCCAGTGGCCAATGCCAGGTGCTTCAGAGGGAATGAACAGAACAGGTAATCATCAAGTGATCCACCCCCTGTTGCCCATTCCAAGCTTCTGGGGCTACAATTTCCCATGCATTTCACTCAAACTCACTGGTTTAGATAAAGCAAAAACAAGCTTATTAACTACAAAAGATAGATTTTAAGTGAGAGCAAACAGATCAAAACAGATTCCCTAGCAAATAAACAAAAACGCAAACTAAGCCCAAGATTCTAGAAAGACAGGATAGGAATGAGCAAATTCTCACCCTGGCTAATGATACAAGCAGGCTACAGATTCTTAAGGGACAAGCTGCACTGGCTTTACAGCTTGGAATCACCAGGTCTTTCACAAACAGGCTAGAAATCACTTCAGCCGGTCCAGCATTTCCCCCAGTTCAGTCTTTGTTCCTCAGGTGTCTCCAGGAGTCCTCATGTGGGGAGTGAAGAACAACCAGTGATGTCACTCCCTCCCTTATATAGCTTTAGCATATGGCAGGAACCCTTTGTCCCAAACTCCGTTTGTGGAAAAATACTGACATCCCAAGAATGTCAGTCCAGAATCATGTGGCTTGGTCTCATGACCTTGTGGAGTTACAGCAACCATTACTTACAGGCTGTCTGGAGCATTCTCAGGAGGGCTCACCAGGTGAGGGATAAGCTTCTCCTAAGGATCTATTACCCTAAATAGGCCCTTCCCCACCCACTATCTAGACTGAAAGCATCTTTCCTAGTGGGCATCACCCGGGTGTAACAACATTTGAAATACAGATACATAGTCAATATTCATAACTTCAGATACAAAAATACATGCATACTAATAGGATAATTGTATTCAGTAAATCATAACTTTTCCAATGACATCTTGCATGATCTGTCTTGCATAAAATGCATTATAATTATTCCATAATCATAATAATATAATTATGAAGAATATGGGATGCAGTGTCACAGTGATCAATCATTATTTTAGAGTCTCCCTACATTTTGCTATAATTTGCACCTTTAGACTACAATAACTCTGCACAGTCAACCAATGAGAACCATGATAAAGGATGTAGCTTTACACTAAGCTTTTCAAGAGGCTTCCTCCTGTGGCATAAGTATAAGACTTACTTAGTTTATACACATATTGGAGAGGTGACCAAAAAGTATTCAATATGTCTCATGAATGTTCTCATCAAAATGAAATAGTTTAAGCCATGCAACTCTCAAGGAAACCTGAACATCCCTGACTCAATAGATCCTGGGAATTTGCCAGCCGTTATGAACAGAGTAAAACGTCCAAAGATTTCATGAACTGCAAAAGCCTAATTAGAGCTGTGCACATGAGCTTTTAAATAAAGCTTTTACCATCTTAGCATGTGGCTTGTCCTTGCCTCATGTAACTTTTTGGGCATGTTCAGTAGAGCTCCCTGATGCTACAGAAAGGGACTTTTTTATTCGATACAGTAACAGAGAGAAGTGAATCTATGGGAAAGAGAGGCCAGCTGGAAGGGAGGGGATGACAAACATTCCCAGCAGTTCATTGGAATAAGACAATTCTGTCAACAGAATCTAAAGATTCAACTCTTCAGCTCAGGAGCCCTGTGTATTTATATTTTTCATTAAATATAGCCTCTAATAGGCTTTTTGACCACACTATAGTGCAAAGCTCATCATTATCTTATGTGCATGTGTAATGCACACACAAGTATATGTATGTATTTCTGCCTCCTCTACCTTCTTGGACCCATTCCTCCCACTTACCAATTTAGCAAGCATAGCTTACAAAATAACAGTAAACTCAGTATTCATTAAAGATTTTGGATTCACAAAGAATTAAGGCCTAGATTTTGAAGGTATTAGGTGTTGATCTGCTCAGTATTGACAAGACCTGAATGACTTAGGAGATTAAGTTTCACTGTCAAAAGTGACTTAAGCAGTTAGGCACCTAAAGCTCATTGACTTTCAATGACACTTAAGCACTTAGGGCCAGATTTTTTAAAGGCATTTAGGGGCTTAACTCCCAGTAGTTAGGCACCTGAATATCTTTAAAAATCTAGCCCTAAGGCCTAACTCACATCTAAAGCTAAGACAAAGGCTACTAAATCAATTGGGGCTAGTAATGATGAGCAGAGCAACACCTAAATACCTTTAAGAATCCAAGCCTTTGCTATTCCTTCACAAAACAAGTACAGCACGGGCAGTTGTAGTTCAAACTTCACATCACCTCACTGTTATACCTGAAAGTTGGAATGGAGGGATCACCAATTAGAGAAAACAAGATATTTGGTCCATTCTTTGTGGCCCATTCAGTTTTCAGCTGTCTGATGAGACTGCTAACAAATGATAATTGTTTTTTTCTGCAATAATTGGGCTGAGACCAGGTACCCATTTCCTATAAGCCTCCCAGTAGGTCTCAGATTAGTAAGGACTTTCAGTCACTCCCAGTCTGGGCTGGATTTCATAGAATCATAGAATATCAGGGTTGGAAGGGACCTCAGGAGGTCATCTAGTCCAACCCCCTGCTCAAAGCAGGACCAATCCCCTACTAAATCATCCCAGCCAGGGCTTTGTCAAGCCATCTTCCAGATCATTAATGAAGATATTGAACAAAACTGGCCCCAGGACCAACCCTTGGGGCACTCCGCTTGATACCAGCTGCCAACTAGACATGGAGCCATTTATCACTACTCGTTGAGCCCGACGATCTAGCCAGCTTTCTATCCACCTTACAGTCCATTCATCCAGCCCATTAACTTGCTGGCAAGAATACGGTGGGAGACCATATCAAAAGTTTTGCTAAAGTCAAGGAATAACACGTCCACTGCTTTCCCCTCATCCACAGAGCCAGTTATCTCGTCAAAGAAGGCAAATAGTTTGAAATTTGAAATAGTGACCACAAGTAAATGCCTCCATATTGGATTAGCAAACCCCCTAAATCCAGCTACTCTTCCAGGCTTTTTTGTTAGAATACTTTAAAAGTGAAATTATGAGTTTCAAATCCACAGCTTAATTTTAGCCACAGTATAATATTATTAAATTATGAAATAATAGTACATTGGGTGGGATGAAGTATCAATAGCTGCAAGCCAAACCTACACTTTGAATTTTCACACTGGTATAGTTTCCCTGTCCCCCTCCCTCATTTAATAGCATTGATCTGGCCAAAGCTCATTTATGGTTGAAAAGTATCAGCAGTTGGCCAAATGATAATTATTCCAGTTGGCTGTAAAGACAGCTAATTTACATTTCCTTGTATATGTTGCACAGGATGGCTACAGTGTTTATGCTTTCAATGTTTCTTGACACCCTGTGGTAACTCATAATTGGATGGCCAAATTAAGAATAATGAGGCTCATTAAAAAAAATTGTTTGGTCAGAAAGGTTTTTTTCAGCATCTTACAAAAGAGTTTTAGGCCTGGAGATAGAGTTTCTCCCCTGGAAATTCTACTCGGTCTTAGAAGTGCCTGCCAAGTTACTTCACATGATTTCCCAATAAAACATTCCTCATGATACAAGAACTAGGCCAACTCATGGAAGATGGACAAGAAGTTGAAGAAGAAACAAGTCTCAATCACAGGGAGTTCTTGTAACAATTTACCAATGTGGTTAAAAACTATTTCACACATTTCTTTAGTTTAAATGGGAGTCAGACACATTTTTCACTGCGAACTCCCATGGCAGGAAGGATTACTTTTTATCTATAAACCATGAAATAGTATTTCTAAGCCTCCTGATGGCCGCTATAATCTGGATGACAACTTATAGCCTTTGTAGCATTAAGCAGTTCAAGATCCAGGTGTTGGAAAACGTCAGCCAGTTTCCATTCTGTTTTAATAATGGAATAAAGAAAAACTCCACCCATCTTGTTCAGCTCAGCATTTGGAGGTTCAGAAGGTGAAATGCAATTCTCATCGTGTGGAAACTGTGAAATATACTTATATTACAATAGGCTTTTGACTGCTGGAGGCACCAATGTTGATACAAGAATGTGACAGCAGCTGCGATCCTAGCAACAGAGAAGCCTAACAAAATAACTGTAAAATAATCTTTAAACCCCTCTCTGCCCCAATCTTGTCTCAATGAAATTAATAGAAAACTCCCAATGACCTCCATCAGACCAGGAATTGGTCCACAGACTGTGATGAGAGTTTGGCCCAAGGGTCTGAGTAAAAAGAAGTAGGATTAGGCCCAATAAGAATAATTTATAATGAATGGAACAATTTATGGAAAAACGGGTTAGAAACATGAAAAAAGAAAATGGAAAAATCCATTTACAATACTCAGCATTTGTGAACAGTTACCATTTAATGGCATTTGCATTTACCAGTTTCTCTCATACACTATCAAGCTATTAATGGTCATCCTGATCAGCCCATGACGCAACCTTCATCATCCACTTGTTAAGTTTTCAAACAAGCACCTTCATACTTTCTCCCATGCTGCCCCTCATGCTTGGCAGGTGCTCTCCATAAAACATTGACAAAGCTACCTCATTGTCCACCTTCAATTCCCTCCTCAAAATTCTCCTTTGCTGTGATGCCTACAAAACACTTGACAACAGTTAGGCTCCTCTATCACCACTATTGTCTCATTGTTTCTTTGTAACTGCCTCACCCCCATCTGTCTGTGGCCACCTTCTATCTCTTACAATCTTAGTATAAGATGAGGTCCATGGGGAAGGATCGACTTTTTATTCTGTGCTTGTACAGCACCTAGGACAATGGGGTCTGGGTCAGTGACTGGTGCTCTTAGGTGCTACAATAAAACAAATAATAAATAATAATAACCAGAATTTCCCCCAAAACTTAAAATGGGAGATATCAGTAGTAACAGTAAACAGAAGCTGATGTTGATCTTTTACTATCTATCATACCTGATCTGCTCTGGGTCAGCTTCACACTCCAGCCAAACGCAGCACTAGCTGCGCTGTCATGCCATGAGGCATAGGCAGAACAACCTGTCTGTGACATTGGATAGTTCTTTTGGTGTTGCAATGCAGCCATATATGGATGTTAACTCCAAACTCTACTGCTGTGGGGACCCCCTGACAATACCACCCTACAGAGTACTCTGTTTATGGCAGGAAGAGAAGAAGAAAGTGAGCTTGTGCCCCACCCTGCAAAAGAAATACACCACAGGTGAGGTAAGACCTGGGGGAACCCTTGATGCCACCCCTGCCTCTGTAGGCAGGAAAGAGGACTCCTGCTTCTCCAGAGAGGAGGCAGGGCCTGTGTCACTCCTGGTGGATGAAAAGGGGACCTATACCACTGCCCTTACCTTTCTGGAGAGGGAGACCCCCTGCCACTGCCATTCCATGTGAGGGGGTGGGGCCACAATGCAGGGACAGGATTGTGAAGGTGGAGCCATAGGGAGCCATATATCATGGTGAAACAAGAGCCCCACATTGCCTTAATCAAGCACTGGGTTTGGGAGGCCCAGTGGATGGAGAACCCTTGAAACTGAAAGCAGGTTTGTATGGAAAACTTCATTCATCCCACCAGTAAATTTTTCCATGATATAAAAATCCTTGAGCTGGGAGCATAAAGTTTCAACAGTGCAAGGCTATCAGAGGGAAAACTTCTCACTCACCACATCATGCTTCCAATGTCAGTGCATAATATCTTCCACGGGCACTGTCCCTGTCAATCACAATCTACATTACTACATAAAGTACTTATTCAAGATTTTCCAAAGTGACTAGTGATTCTGGGTTCCTCCATTTTCACGTGCCCATCCTAAGAGACCTAAAGGGGCCTGATTTTGAGAAGGTGGATGCCCAGCACATTGTGAAACATCAGACCGCTTTAAAGGTGCTTCAAGTTGGGCACCCAAAAAATGAGGCATCCAAAAGTCACTAGTCACTTTTCACAACCTTGGCCTTTATTTTTAACCTGATTTGTTCTTTATGTATAATCTCTTGTGTCTATGTAAGGACAAGTTTAAATTCTGTTTCTGCATTCACTTCATGTCAGTATCTATGGTCAAATTTAGGTGTTTTCTCTTCTTTTTTGGCATAAAAAATCCTTAAACTGGAACCAAAACCACAAAAATCAGTGTTCTTTTGTTGTGGAGAAAAGCTGTGGTCTCATTTGAGACAGGATGCTGGGATACCGATACCGCCTCTTAATCCACTGTTAAACAATGAGTTGTAGCTTTGGTTTCAAAGTTTCAGGGCTTGGTTGCTGTTAATTGTCTGACAGAGGTTACAATAATACACAGCCGAAGCAAGAAGTGGTGGAAAACATATTATGTGTCTCATAATTGCACACACAGGCTTATTATACTCATCACAGAGACAGGCATTATTTTTGGAATGAATTATTTGAGGAGCTGTGCAGCATCTTATCCCTGACTCCAATCTAAAATGACTTTAATGGTCAGAAGTCCAAACACTTAACTAGAAAAACAAACTTTGAGGTAGAACATTGGAAAGTTCCTAGAGTATTTTAAAGATTAAACAAACTTGCCACCACTGCCTTAGCCTCTCTTGGATGAAACTTGTTTTAATTTTGATTTAATAAAGTCAAAATAACAGAGTACGGAAATTTGCTGGGAAATGAGGGCGAACCTCCCATCATGCACTGATCTTGTTTCCAGTTTAACTATTTTACCATTGAATAGCCAGGGGATGAATGATTCTTCTCACATGGGCTTCAAAAAGTACAAATTGTGGCTTGTGGCCACCACCATCCCAGGGCTTTGAAACCCTATATATGAATCTGGTAGGACACTCAGATGCCATGGGGATGAATTTGGAATAAATGTAGGAAGAATGGATTGATGGATGGATGGCTATTACTCAGCCATAATACCCAGCACACTATTTATTCTTTTTATAGAACCCTTGCACAACAGAAAGGAATGACGGTCCAGAGGTTAGAGTACTAGCCTTGGATTTGGAAGACCGGCCTTCAATTCCTGGATCTACCACAGATTTCCTGTCTGTCCTTGGGCAAGCCACTTTGTCTCTATGCCTCAGCTATTGGGGGTTATAGAGGTATTGTGAGGATAATTACTATGTTAAAATAATGAGGTGCTCAACTACTACTGTAACAGGGGCCACATAAGTGCCATAGGTAATCAAAAATCAAAATGAGTGCCATATAAATAGCATCATAATTCCCTACATGCCTAAAGGTTAGCTACAAGCACAGTTATTTGAAAGGGTCAAAGAAGAGCTAGTCAAAATTTTTCTAACAAAAGGCTTTATTGTTGTTGAAAAATGGCTTTTTTAAAAACAAGAAATTTGGTGAAAAACTTGAATGCTTTTCAAAAACATTTTACAACATTTTTATTGAAACCATTATCAAAACTCAGTACGATGGATTTGGAGCTTCTTTGTCATAGTTTATTAACTCTGTATGTGATCTGGTTATTGGGAAATGTACTTACTGTGTGAATATATTGGTGTAGTTTGATAGGCTGTTGGAAGAAAAGCAGAAAGCATAGAGTAGGTCAAGAAGAGCCACAGTCTGATAAACCCCACAGGGTGGATGAGAGAAAGTGCCTTTGAATATCCTGCCTCCTGGTTTTAGCCAAATTACAAAGCTTGTTTTGCCAGTGCTGGAGGGCCACCAGATCAAAAGCAGTTCAAGATAGTCTCTGTCCAGAGTTCGGGAAGCTGTTGCTAAGAAGCTATTCAGACTGACATACATACACACCCAGCTAGGCCAACCAGTTAGGCCAGCCTAGCCACTATCCCAGAATGGAAGAATGGATAAGACTTTAGATAAGATAGATATGTTTATAGACTGTTGTTTTTTAACATCTTTTTTGTTATGCTTTATTCCTACTGTTCAGATTAAACAATACTTTGTGTTTAAGAAGGCTGTCTGCTCATCCCATTCATCACTGGTCACAGACTCTCAAAGGCAGGACCCAAAGGAGCTGAACCCAGTTGGACCTCCTGGGTAAACCAACATATTCATACAGTAAACATCCCAATGACCAGGTCACATAGAGAAGTCATAAATTATGACAGAGCAGCTCCAAATTCGTCATGGTGAGTTTTGGGAGAATCATGTGATTCCATCCCAAGAGAGGTAAAGACACAAGGCCGGACTCCTGAGGGGGTTCACTCAGAGAAAACAGAGCGGGAACAGAGGTGCAACTAGCTGCGCAATCATCTTTTCCAATTTGCTAAACAAAAAATTCTCACAAAAATAGACTCCTTAAAAAACCCTACATTTATCTCTTGAATGAGGAGGAGTCATTTTGCCAAACGTTACACTCAAATATCAAAATCCTGAGAGTGACAAAGAGCTAACTCAACTCAAATTAAGAGCACAAGTGCAAGTTTTTCTGAATGATCTGCAATCTCCCCTATATAATAATATATAACCATCAATAATTCATCTTTGGTGGTGCACAAAGCCTATCTTTGGACAGCTACTAATTGGGTTGTTTTCTCCATGGGCAGTTCAATGGGTTCTCACCAAGTACAACAAGGTAGAAGCACCAAGCAGAAAGCATTGAAATTGATGTTTGCTTATGCAAAGATGAAACGTGGAGTAATTTCCTCTTGTTTCAAACTGAGGAACATAGGAATTGCCATAGCAGATCAAACTAGTGATCTCTCTAGTCCAGAGTAATATGGCAAATCCTAAATTCCATTGAATGGAGACCCTGTTCAGGTCAGTGGTAAGTTCTTCCTGTTTGCTAGAAGATAGTACCAAAACCATATCACTCAAGTCTGGAGCCAGATAAAAGGATCTTTAATCCTCAAGGTGAGCCCTTTTGAAGTGCGATACATACTATGAGCCAAATCTTCTCTACTGAGTTTACAAAGCCTTTTAAAATGACGTGTCTAACTGGCCTTTCATACTAATTGGACCCATAGTCAGTACATGCAGTCTTCAAAAGTTTACCCATAAGAAACTCTCATAATATACTGATGTACTGAATATTGTTCTTCCGTAACAAAAATGTACTTAACATTGCTGTGATTACATAAAGGTTAGATGCTTTTGTTAAGAAAAACCTCTAAACAGGATTCTAGCCTTTTGGCCTTAGTAAATCCAGAAGTCCCACAACTGCATTAAACACTATTGCATTTTGCATCAAACAAATAAGTAGTACTGTGAAATTGGAACTCCAGATGTCAGGTGGTTAACTTCATCCCAAACTGACTGAATGGTCTTCCAGAAAAATCACCATTAAAGAAACCATGGGATAAAGAGTGAAAAATAATTCTAAAGTGGAGCTTTACAAGCACTTTTACTAGTTAGCTAAAAAAAGAGAGAATCCTCATTAGCCTATCAGAGCTTTTAAGTCCCTATTATATAATCTTCCAAATTCAGATCTCTGCACCATCATTGCTGTTAAATTAGAGAGCATTATGTTTTTAAATTCTTCCCTCCTGAGCTAAAAGACACACAGCGAAAACAGTGATTCCGATGGCTAGCCAGGAAAATGTCTCATCAGTGGATCAATAAATACTTGCAGGATACGTTCAATCCCTCTGAGAAGCTGCTTTCATCAGGATTCATCACAGAATTGCAGCACTGTGAGCATGATGAGATATCCTTGTGGTTGAAACCAATGTGGCCATAAATTGATGAGATTTTATAGTCAAGAAAAAAATCCATAAACTTTTTTTTATTAACTGCTCCTATGAGAAGCAATAATGCTGCAGAGTGAAGACACCATTTACACAGCCTTTAAATTTGTTTTTAATGGGAGTGGTAAGTTGTCTATATCCTTAAACCAAACACCCCTTGGAGTGCACGGGCTTTCAAAGCAGAAGAAAAATTGAAAACAGTGGGCCAGATCCTAACCTGGTGTTAACTGGTGTAGCTCCACTAAAGAATAAATAGAAATTATGCTGATTTTATACCACTTATGAATCTAGCCCACTAATTGAATGACCTTTACTGAAAAAAGAGGGAGGGAAGGCACACTAGGTTTTTGTACCATTTCTTACCCCAATCTGCAGATTTACTTGCTTTCTCTGGGAAGGTCAAAGAACTCGGGAGTGAGATAAAAGAGAAGAAAGCATGGATAGCTCAGTTTTTGGCTGACTTAAATATAAGAAATACCGATATTACTCTGATTTTCAAAAGAGCTCTCCATTTTTGCATGTGGACATATGGCATGTGGACCCGCAATGATTGTTTTTACCATTTAACATCACTAATCTTGATCTTGTCCCCCACTATGGGTGCAAAATCTCTCCCCAAAAAAGGAAGCCTGATTTGAAAGTCAGATCCTATAATTCTTTAATACATCTATTTAGGGCATGATTCTTTTGAAGTAAATGGAAAGGATGTTATTGACCTCAATGGGCTTTGGATTAGGCCTATGATGTATAGGTTTGTCTTTTCTTCTGAATCTCTGATCACACTCTTTTTTCAGAGGAAATTATTAGAGCATAAATATAAATCACATTAATTCACTCACTCTATTTTTTAAAAAATAGCTAAATACATTAAACAGATGAAAGCAATGGCAAAACCTATTTTCTGATTGCACAAACTATGGTCTAAACCAGTGGTGGGCAACCTGCAGCCCACAGGCTGCACGCGGCCCATCAGGGTAATCCGCTGCTGGGCCGTGAGACAGTTTGTTTATATTGACCATCCGCAGGCACGGCCACCCGCCCACAGCTCCCAGTGGCCACGGTTCACTGTTCCCGGCCAATGGGAACTGCAGGAAGCAGCGCGGGCTGCAGGGACATGCTGGCCACTGCTTCCCGCAGCTCCCATTGGCCAGGAACAGTGAACCGCAGCCACCGGGAGCTGCGGGTGGCCATGCCTGTGGACATGTAAACAAACTGTCTCATGGCCCACCAGCGGATTACCCTGACAGGCTGTATGCGGCCCGCAGGTTGTCCACTGCTGCTCTAAACAGAACTGAGGGAACTCTGTGCTACTATGTGAGTGAATGAATAACTTGGATTCATGGGCCTGTTTCTGGAACCACCGAGCAGAAAGGAGCAGACATAGCTAGAGGTATCCACCTACCTATGAACTCACCTGGTGTTGAGAGTTTATACAGGCCTGTGACAGTACTCTCATGGGGAGCATGGCCTAGTGGTCATGGCTGCAATTCCTGACTACTAAAGAGATTGTGGAGAGCGGAGCCTTTGGGCTACCAGTAGTTGCAACCAAGGCTGCTTAAAACTGTCCTCCCTGGGCCTCTTCTTCTTGTCCACCACCCCTGGGGTCAGCTTAGTCCAAGGTTTTCCCCTGGTGTGGAAATCCAAATCACAATAAATAAAGGGGGTTACCTACATCCAAGTTCCACAGGATACTTCCCTCTCAGGTTGTCTCTGGGGTGAGTCCTCCCTTCCCTCAGGGAGGACCCCTTGGGGCAGCTCTGTCAGAGTCTTAGGCTTCCCTCTGTCTGCTCACCTCCAGCTCTGCTACCTAAATGAGCTAATTCCCTGCCTTTTAATTCCTCCAGCAGGTGGAGCATTTGCTTCAGGTGTGGCGGGGCGGGGCTGGCTGAGCCCAAAATAGTCACTTAACCCCTTGTTGCCCAGTGTGGGGTTTGTACACCCCATCATAAAGTCTTATGCAAAGGGGTTGGTATGAAATAACAGAGACCCTAGCACAGGGGTTCTCAAACTGAGAGTTGGGACCCTCAGAGGATCGTGAGGTTATTATGTGGGGGGTCGCGAGCTGTCAGCCTCCACCCCAATCCTGCGTTTCCTTCAGCATTTATAATGGTGTTAAATATATGAAAAAGTGTTTTTAATTTATAAGGGGGTGGCATTCAGAGGCTTGCTATGTGAAACGGGTCACCAGTACAAAAGTTTGAGAATCTCTGTCCTAGAGGGAGTACTTGTGGCACCTTAGAGACTAACCAATTTATTTGAGCATAAGCTTTCGTGAGCTACAGCTCACTTCATCGGATGTAGCTCACGAAAGCTTATGCTCAAATAAATTGGTTAGTCTCTAAGGTGCCACAAGTACTCCTTTTCTTTTTGCGAATACAGACTAACACGGCTGTTACTCTGAAACCTGTCCTAGAGGGGAAAGTAATATGTGGTCCTATAATTAAAGACTCAATTAATAATGGACAACATTTTTCAAAAATATTGACAAATGGAGGAAATGTTTTTTCTTTACAATCCTAATAATGTTCTCCTTACATAATTGTTTTGTATGTTGTTTATTATTTAAAGTACATATAAAAGTGTTTGTGGCACTTTACATTCATGCAATAGATCACAGCCCTAAAGAACTTCTAATTTAAAAAGATGACAAACAAAAGAGGGAGGGAAAAGCATGTTGCACAAAATGTCTATTATATTTGATTCGGTTAGGTTGGTTTCAGCCTTGAACACCCAACCTTATTATATGACAGAACATCCCTCAACCATTATTCTTTGTACCAAATGGTTTAGCTTCAGAATATGTATTTAGCTTTCTTATCTTTGTAATAAACTTTCTTCCTTTCACCCTTCCCCATTCCTTTACCTAAAGCTGGTTGGAAAATGCGGGTTTCATCCATGAAGAATTTTGATGAACATGAAAAAAATTGTTTCTGTCAAAATTATCCACAGTTTTGATAGAAATTTGTCAACCAGCCTACTTGTAAGTTATTCCTACATTAAAATTCTATCTATAATTACACTTTCTCCCTTTTCTCCCTTCTAGGAAAAGAACTGATGGATTTTCCGATTAACCAACAGTAAGGGAAACAAAAGCCACACTTCATACATTTACTGGATATCTTTGCATTCCTATCTGGAACAATAAAAATCCCATGTTATATGTGATTAAAGATTTCATCCTGTGCCTCCTCTCCAAACTAAAGCACATTAAAGTAAGTCCTAGAAGTCTGTCTGTACAAGGAATATAGAATCAGACCATATATGTAGATATTTCTGAGAAAGAGGACTAATCATTGCTAATAAAAATAACCATGGAGTCATAACCATTCCCCTCCCATGAAAGGCTGCTCCCTGGAGCACATTCTCAAGGGCTTTCTCCAATCTCATTGTAAGTGACTCAAAGAGTGCAGTCTACCACTTCCTTCGGATGATTATTCTACACTCTGAATGAACCTACTGTAAAGAATGTTCCCTTTCAAGCAGGTTCAGTTTTCCTTTGTTCTATTTAATCCCTTTATTTCTAAGTGTACTGCAACATAGCATCCTAAATAATTATTTTCCTTCTCTGTGATTATATTCTTCAAATACTTATAAACAATTATCAAAGCTGCTTTAGTAGCCATTTGGCCAAACTCTGCATAGTCACAGCTCTTAATCTTTGCTCATAAATCAATCCCTTAAAACAAGAACAGCTAATGTAGGCTGTTGTGAGGGCCCTTTAACTAATGTCTGTGAAGCACTGTAAAGATGAAGATAGGACCTATAGAACAAAGCTATTTTTATACAGACTATCTCAAATAAGTGATATTTTAATTATTCTCTTAAACAAAGAATTATTGCATTTGTTAAGGTAGCCAGTAAATACATCTGATAGTGTAAAAGAAGACACTTGTAGAAATAAGGCTTATGTGTAAAGCCACCAGAGTCAGTCTTTTCTGTTCTCTTTGTTTTCTGATGTTTGATATTTTACCTTGATTTTGAGCTTCACATTATTATATCTATTATCCTCTACACTAGCACCTTAATCCATGAGAAACTCCACTGCAGTGATTGGAACTTTTTGTGGAGAAGGTTCTACACATTGTAAATAAGTATCACAATCTGGCCCTATCTTGTTTAACTATTCTGGATGTGGCACTAAAGGTAACCATTATTTATTCATGGCCTCAAGATGGTTAGCAAGAAATCTCTCTCTCTCTCTCTCTCTCTCTGTTGCCCGGTGCATAAGGCAGATGCAGATGATACTGACCTCCTTTCTAAAGCACTTTGAGATCTACTCATGAAAAGCACTATATAAGAACTAGGTATTAATAAAAGGCAGAAGTATCATTTACAGTAATTATTTAGAATCATAGAAGTGTAGGGCTCGAAGGGATCTTGAGAGGTCATCTAGTCAAGCCCCCTGTGCTGAGGCAGGCCCAAGTAAACGTAGACCTAATGTTTGCCCAACCTGTTCTTTAAAACCTCCAAAGATGGGGATTCCACAACCTCCCTTGGAAGCCTATTTCTGTGCTTAACTATCCTGATAGTTAGAAAGTTTCTCCTAATATCTAATTTTTGCTTTAGACTAAGGCCTTGTCTACACTGGCAAGTTTCTGTGCAGTAAAGCAGCTTTCGGCACTGTAACTCCCGAGGTGTACACACTGCCAAACCACTTAGTGCGCAGAAACTGCACAGTTATAGTGCTCTTAAAAAACCACCCCAACAAGAGGAGTAGAGCTTTCTATGCGGGGCTACAGGGCTGTGGTGCCAGTGTAGACCCCGTGGTGATTACAGCGCTGCGATTGGCCTCCAGGAGGTGTCCCACAATGCCTTTCTCACCTCTCTGGTCATCGGTTTGAACTTTACTGCCCTGCCCTCAGGTGGCCAACCATCATCCCCACCCTGTACATTCCTTTGCAAATTTGAAAGTCCCCTTTCTGTTTGCTCAGTTATGCGTGCAGTGGTCTCAGGGCATCTTTCCAGGTGACCAAACCTCCTCCATGCACCAGGCGATTCCCCGCTTGGAGCAATGCCAAGCTGCTGGACCTCATCAGCATTTGGGGAGAGTAGGCTGTGCAGTCCCAGCTGCACTCCAGCCATAGGAATTATGATACCTATGTACAGATTTCAGAGGCATGATAGAAAGGCGCCATAACTGGGATACATTGCAGTGTAGGGTAAAAGTGAAAGAGCTGCAGAATGCCTACCACAAGGTGCAGGAGGCAAACTCCACTCCGGTGTTGTGCCCACAAGCTGCTGATTCTACAAAGAGCTGGACGCGATATTCGGTGGCGACCCCACCTCCACTGCGAAGGCCTCTGTGGATACTTTGTTGGCTCACATGCCAGTCGAGAGTGGACCAAGCCAGGAGGAGGAAATCTTGGATGAAGAGGGGGAGAGGGACTCAGAAGTAGAGGATGACTCGGAGGCCAGAGATGCATGCAGTCAGGAGCTCTTTTCTACCCCAGAGTAGCCTAGCCAGTCACAGCAGTCAGATCTAGGCGAAGCACAAACAGGAGAGGAGGCCCCTGGTAAGTGGATCTGATTTTGGGAATTGCTGAAGCGAGTTGTTGGGGGCAGGAGGGTTGCAGAAAGCAGGCTTGTCTCCCACTACATGTCTAGTCTGAGTGGTGGAACAGGCTGTTGATAGACTTCCTCACTTCACGGGAATCTCCCTCAGAGATCTCCAGGAAACTCTCATGGAGATACTGGGCAATCCATTGCCACAGGTTCCTCGTCAGAGCTGCTTTGTTTCTTGCCCCATTAATCGTAACTTTCCCACACCACTTTGCCATCACGGGGATGGGGGCGACCATTGCTACACACAGGTGAGCCACATAGGGGCTAGGGCGGAAGCCGCAGGCTTGGAGAAGACCCTCTGTTGATTCCCTCCCTGTATCCCTCAGCAGCGGGATATCTTCCATGAAGATCACATCCTGTAGAAAGCATGGGGACAGGAATGATTATCAGGCACCCCCTACGTGCTGGCTCTCCCCAAGAGCCACATGCCAAGTGTACAGCAGGGTCCGGGAAGACTGACTTACCCTGCCCCTGCAGCTACTCACTATTTTGCGGGTCTTGTGGCTTATGTGTGCTTGCGTGGGATCAGCCAGTTAGTGACAGGTGTGTGAGTACTGGCTGTGTTTTAAAGCACTGAATAAGTGTTGTCTGTTTTGCAAACAATACTGCTGCTGTAAAATGTTGCATTTAAACTTCACAGAGATGACCTTGGGAAACCAGCCTCCCTCTTTGTTATTGGCGGCGGAACAGCTGTGCAGAATTAGAAAGCGGCTAAGAAGAACTAAGGAGGACTTTATGCGTGAGGTTATGATGCATTCCACCACTGAGAAACAGGAATTGAAGGAGTGGCGGGACAGCGAGAAGAGGGACTGAAAGGAGTACACGGCACACCAGAAAGAAGCCATGGAGCAGCTCTTAAACATTATGGAGCACCAAGTGGACACGCTCCAGGCGATATTAGCTCTTCGAACCGAGCAGCTCCATGCCCACCCTCCCCTGCAGCTGCTTTCGCAAAACTCTTTCCCATGCACCTCCCACACACTGCTAACACACTGTTGTCAACCTCCAGGCTCCACTCTCTACCTGCAGCATTCCACTCCTGCCTCCTCACAGTCCAGCACTGGAGACTCCCAATACCCACTGCACTCAACACCCATCCCTCTGCAGTTTGGCCCTGCTGAAGTACAGCACCTGCTGCATTGTACTCCAAAGGAGAAGGTTGGGTATGATCCCTGGACATACACAAATCTGGGACCCCTTCTCCTCTTGAGACCTTCCCTTCTCCCATCCACCTCCCTGCTGATGATTTTTTTCATTTGACTCTCTCTTCTGGTTCTTGTCTTTTAATAAAAGAATTGTGTTGGTTTGAAAGCAATCTTTATTCTATTAAGTGAAAGCAAAAAGAGCACTGCAAAGCAACATACAATTACGTTAAGCCGCCTTCTTGCATCATGTGCACCAATCAGCTCCTAGCATTACAAGCACTGCAATCCCGAGCATAGTGACAAATATTAGTGGCTTTCAGCTTCAAATTGCTGCCTCAAGGCATCCCTGATCCTTATGGCCCCACGCTGTGCCCATGTAATAGCCCTGGTCTCTGGCTCTTCAAACTCAACCTCCAGGTGCTGAGCCTCTGCGGTCCAGCCCTGAGTGAAGCTTTCTCCCTTCCCTTCACAAATATTAGGGAGCATACAGCATGCAGCTATAAGCATAGGAATATTGTCATTGGCAAGGTCCAGCTTCCCATACAGGCATCGCCAGCGGGCTTTTAAACACACTCAACATGCACACTCAACTGTCATTCTGCACTTGCTCAGCCTGTTGTTGAGCCATTCCTTGCTGCTGTCAAGTTGCCCTGTATATAGCTTCATAAGCCACAGCATTATGGGGTAGGCGGGGTTTCCCAGGATCATTATGGACATTTAGATTTCCCCTACAGTGATCTTCTGGTCCAGGAAGAAAGTCCCTGCTTGCAACTTCTTGAACAGGCCAATGTTCCAAAAGATGTGTGCATCATGCACCTTTCTGGATCAGCCTGTGAAATGTCTTTGAAACACCCACGGTGATCCACCAGCACCTGGCGAACCATTGAGAAATACCCCTTGCGATTAATGTACTCAGTGGCTAGGTGGTCTGGTGCCAAAATTGGAATGTGCGTGCCATTTCTCGCCCCTCCACAGTTAGGGAAGCCCATTTGTGCAAAGCCTCTGCGATGTCACGCACATTGCCCAGAGCCATGGTCTTTCAGAGCAGGATGCGATTAATGGCCCTGCATACTCCATCAACATGACTCCAACAGTCAACTTTCCCACTCTAAACTGGTTAGCAACCGATCAGTAGCAGTCTGGAGTAGCCAGCTTTCACAGTGAAATCACCACACACTTCTCCAGCGACAGGGCAGCTCTCATTCTCGTGTCCTTGCGCCACAGGACTGGGGAGAGCTCATCACACAGTCCCATGAATGTGGCTTTCCTCATGTGAAAGTTTTGAAGCCACTGCTCGTCATCCCAGACGTGCATCACGATGTGCTTGTTTCCCAAGCCCAAAAGCAGCGTTCCACTGTGGTCAGCAGCTCCATGAATGCCACAAGCAATCTCGTGTTGTAGCTACTACGTGTGGCGAGATCAATGTCGCACTTCTCTTGCCTTTGTAGTTTAAGGAATAACTCCACTGCCACTCATGATGTGTTGGTCAGTGTGAGCAGCATACTGGTCAGCAGTTCAGGATCCACTCCTGGAGCCTGAAAGAGGCAGGGCGTGCAGTACACAAACTGTTGAAAGATGGCACCAAATGCAGATGGAAGCACAGAGTTTTCTGAGAGGCGAAGCAATGCGTCATGGGGCTTTGGGACAGGACCCAGGATGCCCTGTGACCCTCCTCTGCCTTCCCACAAGTCTTGGTGGCAAAAGAGAAAGAGGTGCTCTGTGGGATAGCAGCCCAGAGTGCACTGCTTCAAATACCGCTGCAAGTGCCACAAGTGTGTACGTGCTATTGCGCAGGCAGCTCTCAGTGTGAACACACAACAGTGGTTTCCCTTCTGCGCTCTCTGAGCAGTTCTGCAACTGCCAGTGCTGTAGCTTTGCCAGTGTAGACGTGCACTTAGCCCATTACTTCTTGTCCTACTTTCAATGGACATGGAGAACAATTGATCACTGACAACTGATCACAGTCCTCTTTCTTTAAATGCTCTACATCTCAAGCACAAATTATCGCCCTCTTCCTCCAGCACTTGAACTATAGCAGGGGTTCTCAAACTTCATTGTACCGCAACCCATTCTGACAAAAAAAATTACTACACGACCCCAGAAGGGGGCACAAAATCCTGAGCCCACCCGATCTCTGCCACCCCAGATGGAGGAGCCAAAGCCAAAACCTCCCTGCCCAAGGCTGAAGACAGTGGGGCTCAGGCTTTGGCTTTGGCCCCTGACCCCAGCAAGTCTAAGCCAGCCTTGGTGACCCCATTAAAATGGGGTTGCAACCCACTCTGGGATCCCAACCCACAGGTTGAGAATCACTGAACTATAGCTTGACTGCTATAGTTAAGAGAAGTTCTCAAATGCACAGTTAACTTAATGCCAGCTCGCTCTACTATGGTGCTTTTCATTTGTTGACTTCAAAGCACTTTACAAAGGTGGTCAGTATAATTAATCTCATTTAGAGATGAGGAAACTGAGACACAGAGGTGAAGAGACAATGAGATGACATGACTTGTCCAAGGTCACTGCAAAGCTGCAAATAGAACCCAAGTCTCCTGAGTCCCAGCCCAGTGTTTGTCCCCTAGGCCACATTGCCTCTGATTTCAAAGAATGGAATTTTGCAAGTCCTTGGTCTAGTTTCCAGGATGGCCCTACCAATTATTAGATTCTCATGCACAGAGTTAGAAATATACAGCAGAGATAAGTAAATTGCATTTTCCTCTTATAAAACAACTACAGAGCATTCATTACATTGCATGATTTGCTTAGCAGCTACCACAGAGTCACCAGGCATGACCTCCATCATCTCAGAGTAATGATGTTAGCCATCCCACACGCCAACAGACACCCAGAAGTATCAAAATCACTGCAGTTTGCACTGATTTTGAATGTGCTGTGAATGTCATCCCTCAAATGTAGACGTGCTCTCAGGTATGGCCAAAGACATGATATGACATGGTATATTGAAATTATGGAGTATGGTAAATTATAGATAAAGAACCAACAGAAGATGAAATAATGAGTGCTGTCTTGCCTTACTTAATAAGGTATATCATTCCTGGCTTCAACTCTGATGAATATAGTAATGTAGACATGCATAGGGCATTATAGCAGTTAAAGAATACAAACCAAAATACAGAAAAAAGGCAAAGTAGGTCCAGTATAAAGAATCCACAATAGGTGATTTATGCATTAACACAGGTTGGGTTCACAAACCAGGTAGGGGTTTAGAAATTATTGGAAGCAACAGAGGGAAGGAGCTTGTCCTAGATTAGTAAGAGCTATTCAACGCACAGGAGGCAGCATAAATGAAGGTCTGAATTTGGGAGGGCAAGGAGGAGACAAAGCGGGCAGTGAGGTAAAAACTTGACCCAGAATGGGGCACAGTTTGGGCTGGGAGGTAGCGTGATTAGAGGTAGAGGCTGGAGGGTATTTGTAGAGTGCCTCACAGTAACGGTGAATTATGTTAATAAAGATACACAGCAACAGTGGACAAGCTGATGAAGAAGAAACTCTTCACCTGTGGTAATGTGCACTCCTGTTCCAGTTATAGAGGGTGGGAAGTGGAAGGCCACTAGCATGCAAGACATTCCTTAAGTGAAATGCTACAGTTACAGCCTTTGGATCTATAAGTCCTTCATTCAAATCCGAGGAGCGGTGGGCGTTGCTCAATAGGTACTGTCACCCTTAGAAGGATTTAAGTGTCAGAACACTTTAGACTTTGAATACACATATTACTGATCCTTCATTACACAGGTGATATCTATGGAAGCATACATACCGCTTACTTCTAGAAAGGGTTAAAACGGTTCTGTTTGTCCAGTATTTAAAATAAAAAAAGAACTTATGTCAAAATTTTTGATGTATTAACTGTTTCATTGGAATTTAATTGCAACTACAGTGAAATACATCAATAATTTATCCTAGACATTCATCTGTCATTATGCATTTATCCTTCTTTCAAACACTTTAATACCCGATACATATCCTACATGTTCTTATACTGTAGACAAAGATATGTATGGAAGGTACTGCACAAACTGATTTTGCAAATATCTTATATAAATGTTTTTTTCTTCATAAATCAAATCATAGCCAATGAACACAAGAAAAAAAAAAGAACAGTGTTATGAAAAGTTAGTAGGGAAAGGAAATGAAACAGTACTTGGCAGTATGTCCTCTTTGTACCATTTCCATTTTCTGTTGCCTGCCTCATGGTAATTGTGTATCCAGTATGTGCACTGATATGCCTGTGGGAAAAGGAAAGTCTGCCTTCTCCTTTACAGAATGATCACACAGGTTCCTTTCAGAGAGCAGATTTTCATGGAATGAAGGGCTGAAGTATTGTTAGAGGCTCAATGTAATTGCATGTTCAAATTAGTTGTATTTAACATGATATTTACAATATACAGTTATAATTAGCCTGCAAGGGTTTGTTCCCTGGAGCTCTATAATTATGAATGTCACCTAACATAATCTCTTTAAACTAGAAAAGTAGATTGTCTGTACATTAACAACAAGGGAAGAGATTTTTCAACAGGCTTTCAGTGCGACTTGTGATTCTAATTCCCGTGGGAGCTTTTGAAACTCTCCCCCAAGATGTAGGTTCAGCAACTGTGTAGGGGTATTTGGATCTTGGTCACCTGTAATACCACTAAGGTGTGGATTTCAGATATAGATATTCATTAAATATTATTAGTTTTCTGCAGAAGCTTTCAAAAGTGAGTCTTGAGGCTCTTTGGATTCTGTTTCCTTGTAACCTGCAATGATGAGAATTAATGTTCACCATTAGTATGGCAATATTTTCCAGAACATAGCAGCACAATATTACTACTCTCAGAACCTCAGAGAGTGAGACACGAGTGTATACTCAAGCAGAGAAGATACTCCGCCAAAACTCTCAAAAGTTTCCAATAATTCTGGATGCCCAATTTGAGTAATCTGTTGCCTGAATTTCAAAGGTCATGAGCACCTGTAGTTCCCATTAGCTTCAATCTTAGTTGTAGATTTTCAGCACTTCTAAAAATCACCTGCTTAGTGCCTAAATTTGGGCACCCAAAAATGAGAATCAAGGATCTGCTGGTGCAGCTACAGTTTGAACCAAATCTGAGTAAATAATCAGTATGTGAAGTGGACATAGCACTTTTTAGATGAAAGGTGTTTTAAATCTTAATGTTAGATACTGTTTATTATTTTTTTATTATGAATCTTACATTTTAGGACACTGTAAAAGTGCTGAGTTTATCACCTGGTTAAACTTATTCACACCAAAGGGGCTTTACTGGACTTGTGAATCACCAGTCTACACTGTCCATATTTCCCCGGAGAATAATTTGCTGAATATTAATACAAAGAAACCTGCACAGAAAAGGTGAATCACATGCACCCCAAACAAGTGACGTGGACATTCTCATCTGAACACTGTGTACGTTGGTCATGAATGGATACTTCCGGAAGCAAATAGTTGTCACCAGCAGATCAAAATTTGGGCAGTTTGCATGTTTTCTCAAGAGAAAATCTGGCTTGATGTCTAGTCTAGAGCCTCAGCCATTTAGCAATTAAATTTGAATAAAGATCTCTTTCTAGAGCCATTGATTACTGGGATTACTGCCATTGGGCATCACTGAATCCAAAGTAAACATTCTGACCTCTGATGTGTTCTCTGGAAATCTTTGAAACACACTGGTGATCAGGCTTCAGAGTAGCAGCCGTGTTAGTCTGTATCCGCAAAAAGAAAAGGAGTATTTGTGGCACCTTAGAGACTAACCAATTTATTTGAGCATAAGCTTTCATGAGCTACAGCTCACTTCATCGGAAGCATTCAGTGGACTGGCGATCAGGTAACCTGATTTTCATTACTGCTAAATATGTGTTTGTATTACAGTTGTGACCAGATGGGCGAAACAGGATCAGGACCCCACAATGCTAGGTGCAGTACAAACATAAATGGAGGTCCCTCTCCTGAAGTCTAAGAATGCCAGTGTAGCCTGATGCCTCTACAAGCTTCCTAAAATGAGAAAACACAATAATAATAATACTCTGACAGTGTAATTCTATACTGTGTCTTTTATGGCGAAGTGATTTTCTATAAACTGTGGGGAAGATTCTCAAAGGCACAAAGTGCAGTTAGTCACCCAGTTCCTAAGGGAAATCATTTAAGTTGGATGCCTAATGCTCATTTGTGTCTTTGAAAATCTCCTCCCATCTATAGAAAAGTCACTATTCCCCTACAGAAGAACAGCCACTTCTGGGGTGAAATGCAGCAAGTGTTTAACAATGCAGCAACAATGCACATCACTCAAGGACAAGGAGTAAACATTGTAATCTAATTAAAACTACAAAGAGGATTTAAACAGGCAGAAAGTAATTAATCACAGAATCACATGGGTTTGAGATGGAACATCTGTTGCCATGTCATTACATGCTTGTTCCCTATAGTAGATTTTCTAGTGTTTTGGCCAACCTAATTTTAAAAATCCCAAGCAACCAATGCTTCCAACTCTTCCCCAGAACTACCTAAAAAAAATCTCATTGTCAGGGAGTTTTCCACTGATATTTAGTCCAAGTTCCCCTCCCTTCACACCCCATTGATCTCATCCAGTTATTCCTACTGATACTCCAAGGACAACACTATATCATTCCTCTCTACCCTTGGTGAGAATGTTTCAGACCTTCACCCTTCACATTTTTGTAGACCTATAATTTCTCCTCCTCACTTGTTGCACATTTTAAGGTCCAGATGGTTCATGACAGACAGTGGAGGCTCTGCAGAGCCACCGCCTCCAGGAGAGAGAGCGCTGTGGCTACCTCTATGCTTAGAGCTAGGGCAGGAGTGGTGATTCCCAGCTTGAGTAGACATACTTGTATTAGCTCTCATTGAGCTAGCACATCAAAAATAGTTGTGTAATCATGGTAGCAGCAAGTGGCGGCATGGGATAGCTGCTCCCAAGCGCAAATCGACAGGGACACTGTGGGTACATACTTGGAGTGGTTCATCTCTGTCCCCACCACCACCACCGCTTCCCATGCAACTACACTACTGTCTTTAGCATGCTAGCTACTGGAGCTGGGAATCACACCCCCAAGCTCTAAGTGTAGACGAAGCCTGTGAAGATGGCACAATCATCCCTGGAGTTCAAATTGATGCAGGGAGAATGTGCATACGCACCACTCCTTAGGATTGTGCATCATGGTCCTTCCCTGCAGATCTGGGATGAAATCCTGACCCCACTGAGGTCAATGTCAAAACTCCCAGATCTTCTAGCCAGTGCACAACGGAAGGAGGAGCAGGGCGAATCCCTTTCAGTACCTGCTTCAAAGGGCTGCTGTGATAATTAAATAGTTATTGTTTCTAACCTATGTTGAAGATGGAAAGTCCTATACATTAATGACTATTACACCATCTGTAGTACAGCTATAGAGAAGATGGATGATTCATTTGGGAGCTAGGAGCCTAAGTGTCTGAAAATCCCACCAGGTGCTGTTGTATTCATTTATCTGGAATAAATAGGCCAAAGGTGTTAACATAATCTAATCACTGTCCAAATTAAACAGTGTCAAACAAGATTTGGCTTTTGGTACACAGAGACGTTAACCTGGTTAGTGCCAGGGCAAACAACACCATTAAAAATCTGTTTAATCTTTTATTAAAGATAAAGAAAAGAAGAAAAAACAGGTAAAGCATTTGAAATATAAAGTTTTAAGTAGGGCTTTCATTTTAACAACATCCCTTGTTCCCTTTCGCTTTAGCTGGAGAGAGTTGTAGAAGGAAAACTGACAATCTGTTAGATGGTATCAAAGATGATAATGGTCCTTTTGGGGAAAAGAGAAGTTAGCTGAGATAAGTTGGACCTGTTGTTAAAGTCCAAACCTATTTCGTTCCAGGTGGTGTTTGGGATTCAGCTAGAACCAGTGGAGATGGTTATGTTAACTGGATCCCTCTCTCTCTGGCAAAGTCTGACCAGAACATTTCTCAGTATTAGGACAAAGACCCGGGGACCCCAGAGACAGTGGGGTTGATGGCCATGATGGGGAACCTTGCTATAGCAGCTGATTTTTATCCCCAAATTTTCCTTCTTTAATGAGCCAAAAAGGGAGTGATGGGTGGAATAGTCCATCCCCTCGTTATATTGTTTACCAATTAAATCTAATATCCAATACACCAGTTTTGGGTTCATTAATTTCTAGAGCCACATTTTCTTGTTTACCAGCCATGATCTTAACACAGTCCTTGAGATATATCAGTAGGCCTTTTTGTTTGGACTAATTCAGTCATTTAGTCTTCCTTTCAGACCTTTTCCCATCCACATTTGTAAATTATATGATATTATAACATCCTATGAACATTCATATACTTTTTACAGTTGAGCTCACAATAAGGGTCAATCACAACAGGGCCTATCTAAATTATTAGGTGCCTAAATACCTTTAAAAACCTGGCCCTGTTATTCTCTGTGCCTCAGTTCCCCCATCTTTAAAACTGGAACAATGGCACTTTCCTACTTATAGAAAGATTGTGAGAAGAAATATAGTCTGTGTTTTCATATGTCACAGTCATGGGAGCCGTTTAAGTACCTAAGATAGGTAGAGAAAAATAAGGGGAAAGAAAAAGTTGCAGTTGTGTGATTGTGCCTGTAGAGGGCAGAAGAAAAAACCCTAAAGAAAGAGAAATGGAAGTAACACATCAGCAGTTGGTTGTAGCTGTCACAGAGAGCTAGAGCATTTACAGTAAATGGCGGAAGGTACTGCTCCTTGCTGAACTGTGCAAAGAAGTCAGGTTGCCTTAATATGTTAGGAGACCGATTTAAGAGTCTTAAACACATCATCCCTCTCATAACCGTTGTTCACCTGGTGTATACTTGCACCTCATTACAGTACAATTGGCATGAATGGGCTTATAGACTGTCTGCTCTCTGCAAATCTCACCTTGGTCATCAAGATGGAGGCCAAAGAATCTTCTGCTGGCAACCCCTCAAACAATGTTGTCAGCAGTAAAATGGGATTCATTAAGTGATCTGGAACATATTAGGGTAAAAAGAAATGATGTTGTGCAGTGAACTAATGCGCTATAACGCTTATCAGCTATTTGGATAAGTCGGCCCTGCAGTAACATGAAGCTCACAACAATCTGTGGCTCTATGAACCTCAGCTACCATTAGAGAGAACAAGAATGGGCATACTGCAAAGAAGCAACCACACAAGAAAGAGGAATTCCTGGCTTAACGAGGCTAATTCCAGATTAAATAACTAATTTCTGTTGAGTGTTTTTTTAGTGAATGTAGTGCTCTCATAAGCAGCCAAATAGACAGTTCTGGATCCTGTAGTCCTCTTGTTATTGTCAGACAATGACCTGTGTGATGTTTTCCAGGGAAGGAAATAGAGAGGCCTCTTTTGTCATAAATTTGACTTCTCTCTTGTCACCACTTATTATTTTTATTTTTTATGATCTCACAGTGCCCAAAAGTGCTTCAGGGGCCCCACAGCACAGAAAAATCACACATGATCCCTGCCCCATAGAGCTAACAATCCAATTTCACCCAGAACTCAATGAAAGGGCAAACAAAATAATGAGGTGGGGATGGAAGAGGAAAGAAAAGGCATGGGAGCAGGATCACACAGTTACTCAGCAAAGACATTTTCACAGCATGACCGAACAAGTTTGATTGGTTTGTTATAAGTTATGTTAAAACACTGTAGATAAAATATGTGTCTTAAAAATGTCTTGGTCAAATCACTTCTTGAGGACAGTGTGGCAGAACAGGATCTAAAACGAGGATCTGAATGTCGGGAGGGGTGGGGAATGGCTTGGAGAACAAGCTTGGGAGTGTTTTTTATGAATAAGCTATGGCACAGGAAAAAGTATGTAGATAGTTATGGGGGAGCAAATGAAAAGAAGGAAGAGGATTTGGATGTCATTACTAGCTGAGTGGAAAGCTCAGAGGGTGACGTAAATGACATAAGAGACAGAGACAGATAAATAGATGGATGTAAAGTTAAGTAAATCAAGGACAAGTTGCCTGAACTTGCTGCAGTGGGGCAGGGAAAGCTCCTGGGGAGATGAAAGAGAGAGTGCTGTGGTCAGAATGATCACTGAGGAAGATGATTTTAGCAGCTGCACTTACATGGGTTAGAAAGGAGCAATGTGGAAGGCCTGCTGCTGATTTTTTTCACCAGACTACTGAACAGCCCACATGGCCCATCAACGTTAGGCTAAATCAAAATCGTTCGACAACTTCGCACAGCCTCTGATAGGGTTACTCACCTGGCATGATAGCAACCCCACACAGCTTTGTCACAGATCGCTTGGATCCAGGAACACCCACTTTCTTTAAAGGATATCCATAAAGTTTAGTTTGGTTTTCTCAATTTTAACCCTCTCCTGAAGTCCTCTGGATGCCCCCATGCAGGAACAGATAGATTTATCCTTGGGCAAATTAATGTCAATCAACTGGATACAAATGTCACAGGCCAACCCAGGAAAGCTATTTATGAAAAGCATTTGTCTTCCGTCTCTCCTCGAAATGTAAGAACTTCCACATCAGGATGGGCTTTCTGCAAAACTGGTCAGACAAGACTCCTACGGATTCAAGTTCTATAACTTCCAATGACTTGCACAGCTTGTTGGCCATGTATAGTTTCTGCTGAATAGATTCCAAAGTGCCTTTAACAGAATCAATATGCAAAATATGGAACTTGACACAGATATGTTTTGAAAATAATCAGGTTTCATATTGTTAATGTACATACATACCATATGATCTATTATATGATGAACAAAAAGAAAAGGAGTACTTGTATCCAATATATAATTATTGGGTATTCTCCTTGTTAAATATTTCTTATTCAGCAGTGGTTAGGCAGCCGCATGTATATCTTTCTCCAGCTTTGCAGTGTTGTCCCCTTCACACTCACACTGGATTTGAAAATGACCCTTGCAAAAAAAGGCAAAACCTGCTTTAAACATTAGCAGGCCTAACGTTCTTAATGAAAAATATATACGGATATAGGGGAGGTTTCCAATCTGACTATTAAATTCAAATGAGCAAAAGTCATTACAGGGCATGTCATTGCCTTTAAACAAGTCACAGCTTTTGGTTAGTCCAGGCAACAGTTACACATACAAAGCTGATGCATTTAAACTGCCTGCTTCATTCCATGTTATGTCAAGTTATTTTTCTGCTGAAGTTCAGCCAGGATTCCCTCTAACTTTCCTTCAGTACATACTTGGCTCGGGCTCTTGCACTCTCTCTTACAGAAATGATTCAGAACCCAGTAAGCATGAAAAAAATGTTGGATTGTTGCTAAATGGGCAGAAGCACCAAACTATTCTCGACTTGTGCCTCCGGATTTCAGACATACTGCGAGATCTTAAGACATTTTGATTTTCAGCAGAAAGGTTTTGGTCAGGATGATGGGATCTGAGGATAAATTTCCTGGCACAGGGAGGAATTTGAATCAGCCACCAAATCAAGGCAGCATGGATTAGCCAAACTGTCCACAGGTTGAAATAGATCCATTGGGTGAGCGGATGCTAAGCTTTTCTTTACCTCCTGCATAGCCACAGGTTCAGAATTTTTAAAAATTGCTGATGCAGCCAGTCAGATTCAGCAAGAGATTTCTGCCACCAGCTAGCATTCTTCCCATCTTTGCTAATTATTATGGATGTGTATCATGGCAACACCTAGGAGCCCCAGTCATGGACCAGGTGCTGTACAAACACAGGTTAAAAACATCTGCCCTCCATATTCATCTGACACAGGTAACCTGTAAACTAAGGTGAGTTGTGAGGACAAATCCAGACAAGAGGACATATAGAGGTCATCCCATCAATGGTTAAGAATGAAAGTTTATAAGATCACACCAAGCCTCAGGACTTTCCAAAATGTCCTGGTTCCATAGTCCCTTAAGGGTGTATTGTCAGAATGGCACCTCACTGGCAGATTAGTTGTGTTCCACCATCAAATGATAGGAAGTAATGATTAGTTCATGACACAGGAAAAATTTCTAACTGCTTCAATTGCAATGTCAACTTAAACATTAGATCAAGAGCTATGTCAGTCGACCTAGGACAGTCCTCTAGCCATCAAGGTAGCCATAAAATCCTAAACTGTTCCAGAGGATTCATCAGCCACATGGATGTCAAAGTCACCAAATATTATCAACCATGGTACCTCCAACGCTACCGTGGGGAAAAACCTCAACAGCTCACATAGGGACTTTTCAGCATAGGGCAAGGAGTGATTTGAATAACAGAACTACTGTCAACATTATGATACTATTACAGAATGAGTTGCCCAGCCTCATTATTCTCAGTGCAGTTATATTCTATGGCATTTCAGCTCTCTTTTAAAAAAAGCTGTATTTCTTTAGATGATACCTTAACAAAATGAACCAATTACCCTGTCAGACACTAACACATACCTCCACAGAGAGTAGATGGAACTCAAGGAAGGAATTGATTCTATTTCTCTGGGTTTCAGAAAGATCTAATATTTATTTCCTTATGGTGCATCTCATGCTTGGTTGGCCCATCAGGCCCATTGGTGCTAACTCATCCTCACTGGTTTAATAACATAATAGCAGCATGCCCTTTAATAAAAGCATACCTAATATTAATCTTTTCTGTTGACGGAAGTGGGACAAGAAAGAAAAGCAGTAAGAGGAAGAGAAGCTCCCTTTCTCTATCAGAGACCAGGAGAGAGAGAGAGAACAGATGTCAGAAAGACTATACCTATTTTTGAAGTGAAGATAACATTAAATGGATAGATATGCTGAACATAGGAATGCCATAGGAAGAGGTTTCCCAAATATCGCGATTGTAACAAACGCCATGAAAACATTCCAAAGTTCTTCCCTCTCTCAGAGTGCAGGAAAAACAAGTTGGCACCATAACCCTGTCCATGATCAGTTCTGCAGCAAAGAAGTGGCACATTAACCTTCGGATAGTGGACCCCTTACTGGTGAATAGAGATCCACAAGAGTACTCCCAGAGACTCCACTTTAAGAGGCCAAATCCTCTAGACATCAGTGTAAGTTTCGTCTTAGTAAGGACTAAGTAAATGCTAAGAAGGGCCTTCAGGGTCTGGCAGAAATTTGGAGCACTCAGGATAATTCAGAGCAGTGAGGTCTAAGTGGGAAACAGATAGCAGCTGAGAGTTGGGATTCATAATTGTCCTGGATGCTGAGCAAATCTGGAATTATGTAAACCCTGATTCATACCCTCTGTGGATGTCCACCTCAGTTGGGGGATTTTAAATTACACTACATTGTATATGTAAGCCCTGTACTTTCTGGCTTAGTTATACAACACTGAACATGTAGAACAGGGCAGGTTCCTTACGATTTTTAGGTACTGATAAAGTGAGCATCCGATTCTGGACCTCTCTCTGGGCTGAACACACCACTCTGGTGACATATAGGGTGGTAAATGATCTCCAAAGGGCTGTTGGAGAATTCCCCCAGTGTAGGAACAGCAGAGGGCTGATATAAGGTGCCCCTCTGCAGGAGATTGTCATTAGCAGGGCTGAGAGGAGACATATCAGAGGTGGGGGGAAGTAATCAGAGTACTAAGCACTACAGAGATTCAGCCCATAGGTAGCTGTGGAGAGACCTCCATGAGTCACAGCGGGCCCCGGGATTGTTTCACTTTAGCCAAAGGCCCTGCAGCAGTTCAGAAACAAGGTGGCACAAAAGTGAAACACATTGTTTGCTACATCTCTTAGGACAGTGGTGCTCAAACTGGGGTCCACAGACCCCAGGGGGTCCTCAGAGACTGCACAGGGAGTCTGCACGTCTGCTGGGTGGCCTCTGAGGTGAGTCAGGGGGTGGACGTGGCGCTCCCTCTCTGTGCCCCACTACACAGGGCTGGCCTGAGCTGCCTGATGTCTTCACTCCCACGTGAACATTCCTCCATGCCCCCGATGGGCTCAGGAAGGGAGCACCAGAGGTTTTCAACTAGGGTTGGGGGGGCACAACCAAAAATGGAAGCATCACTGCAGAAGAGAGATCTTCCCCTGCCATCAGAAGGGGTGGCCTTACCCCTATTGACTCCACAAGCAGGCAGCAGCTAGCCAAGGAGACATACCACTTCATGGAACTGGGCCAAACAGAGGGCAGAAACCGGGGGGGGGGGTGAAAGGGGCAGGTGACCCTGCATGCCCCCCACCCCCAACCCGTGCATTGCCTTTACACACCACGGATAGATAGACTGCAGTAAGAAGCAGGCACACCAATCTCACTGATAGCTGTAAGTACTCATACACTTTTTCTTAAAGTATTACTTACAGCTTGTGTTGATATGAGGTATAGATATACATTTGCCAATCAGTTTCTCACTTGGGGGTCCATGATTAACATTGCATTTCAAAAAGTCTCCATCAACAAAGAAAGTTTGAGAACCTCTGTTTTAGGAGGCACAGTACAGGACCTAGCCTAGAGATTATTATTTATTTTACAATAGTGTTTAGGAGCCCCGTGGACTAGGACCCCATAGGAATTATTCTGGGGGCGTTCTATGGCCTGTGCCATATAGGAGGTCAGACTAGATGATCACAGTGGTCCCTTCTCGCCTTCAAATCTATGAATTGTGTCAGATATTGTACAAAACACAGAACAAAAAGACAGCCCCTGCCCCAAAACAGCTTACAATGTAAGTAATATACACCCATTCACACATAATACAGCACCTATATGTATACCTCAAAATGCTACATAGAGTTTTATATACTACGAAGTTTTGATTCAAACAAAACCATATGCTTTTTTGACATAACTTTACAGTTGTTAGTTCTTATTTTGCCAAATTTTATAGTCCAGGCTATAAATACAGATTTGAAGTTTTAATGCTTACAAGTGAATACTTTGAGTTAGGAGGCACTAGTGAGCATCATACAAAGTTTGGAGCTGTCATTGTTTATGCAGAGTTTATTTACAATAATGTAAATTTAATAGCTATTCCCCTAAATTACACTTTAGTTCCTTGAGTACCGTTTATAATGCTGTATCCAGATGTATAGTAGAATCGTGTCATGGATTACGTGTATGCCTTTCATAAGGAGGAAATATTAAAAAGCACAGCCGTGTGTGTGTGTGTGTTTCTTTGTTATAAATAAACAAAAGCAAGGAAATTCAAAGTTAAGAATGACAATCTGTCCTTAGGATAAACATGTCATTTTGCTTAGCTATCACAGCACATGCTGTCTGCTAAAAGACATCACTCCATGTTGGGAAGCCCTACAACCTCTGAGACAAAGTGGCTTTGAAAAAAAAAATATTAGCAGAGCTGTTCAAAATGTTCCATTTTTTAATATATTTTTTATCGAAAATTAATGTCAATGAAAAAAAAAATCAGAATAATTCCCCCCCAACACACACACAAATTCCTACATTAAGACCATCTCTAGTGATTAGTAAAGGAGTGTTTGAACCAGTCATATAAATATGCCATAAATACAAGAGGCAAACTTACTCCATGTCCCATCATTTATTAATGACTGGCATTGTGTTCAGAGTTGTACCAGACACAAAGGAAGATAATGCGGTCCCTGAAAAAGCTCACAATTTACACAGTTATCAGAGCTGATAAAAAAATTGTGTTTGAAACTTTTTTTCCAGTGAAAAATAGTCATCCTATGGATATCAGCATTTACAGACATACAGATGGCATGTGCCATTCAATAAACCCCCCACACAAAGTGGGGAAAATGCGGGGCTTTTGCTTTACCAGAAACTGAGAGTGAGCTGGCTTTTTGTACCTGAGCCGACTGATTTTTGTCTGTTTCTATGGTTACAGCAAGATAACCTACAGACACTGTCTTGAATCATTTTCGGCAGAAGAGAAATACCCTAATAGCTCTCCACCCCCACTGCCTTCCACTGACTGAAGGATTTAAGAAGGAAAATCCAGTCACTAGAAAAGGCCCCATCACCCCCCACATGAAAGAGCACTAACAGGAAAGGAAGTGCTTTAAGAGTACTTTTATCTCGAGTATAGTTGTGTTTCATGAAGAGTGTGTGTGTACAGAAGCTTGTAACTAAGGATTAGGAGATAGTCTGGAATACTGGCCAAAGTGCTTAAAGATGTGAATGTTTTGTGGATTGCTGTGTAGGAGGGGATGATTTGGCTGGCCTGGGAGAAACATGTTCATATGGGATGGGGGGGGGGGGGGGGAAGAGAGGAGTGAGATAAATCTGCAAAAAGAGATGGTGCAACCTTTTTTTTAAAATGTATTGCTCACAAAGGAGCATGAAGAATTAAATTGCTATGCAACCCCATCTACAAGCAAAAGACCCTAGGTGAAAGCTTGGCCCCACTGAAGTCAATGGGAGTTTTGCCTTTTCTCTTTCTCTCAGTGTTCCTTCTCATTGCATTTACTCATATTTTTTCTTAGGGTGACGTGTGTGTGTGTGTGTGTGTGTGTAGTTGGTTCAAAAGAACAACTGTAAGAGCTCTAGAGTTTGAAGCCAACCTCCCGTTTTCTCCAGCACAGCATACACATCATCCCATGTCAGCTTCCCTCGACCAACATACTTCCCCCCCCCCAAACTAAAGTGTTCCTAGCTCCCGTGAAGTCACTGGCATCCCTACAGAGATTGTCAATCAGAGTGCCAATTAGTGGTGGTGGTTTTGTGATGCCAACAGGTTTTAACTTGGAATACGCACTGAGCGCGGCAGGGGTCCTGTGGAAAAAAACAGTATGTGATCACATAATTAAAGATTGTATCATAATGTGTACACACAAAGCCAAATTAATGTTTCACAGGCCTCCTTAATTCTGGGATCTCCTGACTTTGCAACTTTAATAGTGTTCTTTTAATTCAGGGGTTTTTGTGAGCAATTACTTAGGTTGTTTTAAAAAAATCAAACTGAAAAAACAAATTCCACCACATGGGATCATATTGACACCAACATGGGTCATCAGCGGGTTTGGAACCTTTTCCACAGCACTTTGTTCCTATTTTCTATTTTAATATGTATTTATGTTTCCATTTTTATTGGTGGAAGTAATGCATTAAACAGTTTTAAAGAGATTTTAGCTAATGGGCCAAATCCATTTGTCAAGAATAAAAAAAAAGAGTAAGGAAAAGTTTTGTAAAAGCTAGTATGGCTGAAGGTTCTTAAACTCTGTGTCAGCATAAGTTATTACTTCCTATGCTACCCAAAATAATCTTCTACTGTTTTTTTTTTTCTGTCTGGCCTTTGCTGTGAACAATGATTCCAAAAGATATAGTTCAAACTCTATCACAGCTTTAAGTCAAGAAAGAAGAAACTGTAGGAAGTGCAGAGCTAAATCAAGAAAGGATTTTTGTGATATTTATTCTCTCTCTCACTCATGTGGATGAATGTAGACACACACACACACTATTCCAGTCTCTGGTCACTTTAATCACAAACCATATAATAAAAAAGATAAATCCAGCTTTTCTAATCTGACTAAAATAGAAAAAAAAAAATCTTTTAAAGGTTCCAACCCACTACAGCTCCCATCCTCCCCAAGGAAATGAATGGGCCTTTCTTGCGGCATCTCTTAATGGCTAACAAGTTCAGGCTTCTTTGATCAAGGAGTTCCAGAGTCTGGGTCTTTCACAGAAAATGCCCTATTGCTTTTAAAAAATGGAGGTTCTAGCTTGATTGCAGAATGGAATTGGGGAAAGAGGAAGTGTTTTAGGTAGGCAGTGCCCAGACCTCATAGGAAATTCGTTTCAAAAGAAAGTCTTAATTGTCAACTCTGCATTGCAGCCTAATTAAAAGAAACTGGAAGAGACTTTTGGACTGTTGTCTTTAAAGACAGAAAGACTCAGTAAGTGCCTGTCATTGCAAAGGCATGATATAAACAATGCGCTGGATTTTTAAAGTGGTCTCAGCCTGGATTTCATATGTGCTGTACAACTTGAATATGTAATCACTCATTTATACAAGTGTTTTTATACAATCACTTTGGAATGTGTGTGGACAAATGGATTCTATGCATGTAAAGTCTGCCATTGTTGTGCACAAGGGATTGTGAGCAAAAACTCTGCAGGCATATTATTTGTTTGCTCCACAATGTGCTATGCTTGGAAACGTTGGCCCTTTGAGTTTTGCTCTACAGAAATCTTCATAGAGGACAGAGATAAAACAAACAAACACAACAACCCATGATTGTTAGTCCCAGGATTAACAGTGTTATCAGAAGGGAACTTTAGTTTATTTCTTTTTCTGTCATAGTGTTACCTGAGCAGTATGACATTCCTTCCTTCATCACACTCCCCTGCCATGCTCCTGGCAGCTGTGCGCTGCTAGCAAAGTGAAACTTAGCTAGAAAGCTGATCTCTGAAGGGCTGCTCAGCAGACCAACACAGAGATTAGCATTCCAACTGGTCTCATTCTGCTGCCCGCAAAGAAAACAACACACAAGGGAGCAGGGTGGCATAGACAGGAAGACTAACACAGGAACACAAAGGGCTCAAGGATCAGTGAGAAAAAGCCGACAAAGAGCCAAACAGGGAACAGAAGAAAACACAAGACCTCCTTGCATTTGTGTACGCACATCGAAGGTATTTTGCAGACAACAAATCCTGCATCTTGCCAGGGGGTTAGACTAGATGACCCTTACGGTCCCTTCTAACCTGATGATTCTAAGGCAATACCTATGTCTGATTTTTTTCCAGCCCTTGAGTAGCAGCTATATTCTCAGCATTCTAGCTAGTTATTCATGTAGGCAGCAATCTCTCTCTTCTCTGTTTTCTGTATGTTACGGATGTATTAAAGCATCCATTGGGCTGACTCGAGCCATGTTTTCTTTTCTCCTATTTCTGTCAATTCTTTTTAACCTAAATAATCACCAGCGCATATAATGACATTTATTAGATAGAGATGGCACTGTATTCGAAGCTTGAGCCTCATTGTGGAACTAAATGTGGTAGAATCTCCTTCCTTAGAGGTTTTTAAGGTCAGGCTTGACAAAGCCCTGGCTGGGATGATTTAACTGGGAATTGGTCCTGCTTCGAGCAGGGGGTTGGACTAGATGACCTTCTGGGGTCCCTTCCAACCCTGATATTCTATGATTCTATGATTCTAAAGTAGGTCCTGTGTATCTTGCTGTTAGGACATAGATACTCAGGTCTGTCTGTAAAGGCCCATACTCTAAGAATTTAGGTGTATTCTTATCACTTAGCTAGTTATAGAGGTATAAAAGAAAGAATCAAAATCACTGTCTGCCGGTGTAAGGGCCTTCTCTTACTGTGACAGCCTGAGGCCCTGTTCTTAGGCTAAGGCCTTTGGCTAAGCAGCAGAGGCAGCCATAAGCTGGGAAGCGAACGGTCACATCCTCACATTCCAAACTAGTCACATTGAAATAAGGTGCTATTGGGCTGTTAGCAATAGGAATGTCCTGATAATGCCTGTCGCCTCCAGAGAAAGGGAAGTGCCTAGAAAATGTAAAAGGAAACTTAGTTTGATAGCATCCTGTCTGGAAGAACTCACTTATCAATAGCTGGAATGTGAAATCCTCATTTCTGTGTTGTTCTATCACTGTAGTCCCCATTTCCCTATTGTTTGTCTGTATAATCTCTGTCTGGTTCTGTGATTGTTTCTGTCTGCTGTATAATTAATTTTGCTGGGTATAAACTAATTAAGGTGGTGGGATATAATTAGTTAAATAATCATGTTACAGTATGTTAGGATTGGTTAGTTAAATTTCAGTAAAATGATTGGTTAAGGTATAGCTAAGCAGAACTCAAGTTTTACTATATAGTCTGCAGTCAATCAGGAAGTGTGGGGGGTGGGGAATGGGAACAGGGAATGGGGGTGGGGAAATTGGGATCATGTTTTGCTAAGGGGGGGAATGGGAACAGGGACACAGGTAAGGCTCTGTGGTGTCAGACCTGGGAAGGGGGGACACTAAGGAAGGAAACTGGAATCATGCTTGCTGGAAGTTCACCCCAATAAACGTTGAATTGTTTGCACCTTTGGACTTCGGGTATTGTTGCTCTCTGCTCATGCAAGAAGGACCAGGGAAGTAAGCAGGTGAAGGAATAAGCCCCTTAACACTTGCTAGCAATTGTGCAATTTGTTTTTCAAATCATGGCCCATTTGCATTCGATATATCATTGTCATGGGCTAATAGAAAAGTGGCAGACATAAACACAGTAAAACTTATGTTTTCTTGAATTATTGGCCAAGTCAGTGCAGATTTCAGTTACATTCCTTAGGAACTGGCACTTTAGTCAAGTAATCTCTAACGAAGTATCTGGCTGAGATAATGGATTGAAATATTGCCATATGGAGCAGAATATCTCCTCTGGCCATAGGAGAGGGATAATAAATTAATCTCTTTTTGGAAGGAATACATTCAATACAACAGACTTAGATATCAAAGAGTAAGTACATTGGCGAAACAGGAGGTAGGTTTTGTTAAAAGGAAATCTATAAACTGCAGTTACTACTTTTCCCCCACAAGGTTATCCCACTCAGGAGCTACAGCTAACATAGCAGTGATTCTAAAATGTCACATTCAAAGCTGGAAGCCTGTATAGAAAGAGGCAATGTGGTCTAGGTGATAGGGCACTGGACTTGGCTCAGGAAGATGCAGTTCTACTCCCAATTCTGGTACTCTCCTGCTGGGTGACCTTAGTCAAGTCACTTCATCTCTTTGTACCTCTGTTCCCCTCCCACCTTTTGTCTGTCTTGCTTATTTAGACTTTTTAAGACAGGTATTGTGTGTCTGTGTGTGTGTGTATACCATACCTAGCTCAATGAGTCTCATCTGGGGCACAAAGCATTGCTGTAATACAAATAATTAATTATAAGTAATAACAGGAAAGGAATAGAGATACATAGACCTGATGTAAGTTTATAGCTTTACTGGGGTCAATTGAGTTGTACCTGTTTACACGTGGAACTTGTCCTTCTAGTATAAACAGATATTTTGTACATTGTGAGTAAATAAGTATGGTATAATAGTTCTAATGTAACTCCAATCCAGCAGTTCACAAAATCCAAACCACAATTTGTTTGGAGCTGGCCCTTTGGAAATTTGCTACCCACCTTGGAATTTGCTACCCACCTTGGTCTATAATTACCCAAGTTTGTTAGCCCTCAGGACACCTGCAGATCCATTTTTGCTCTCTCCCTGGTCAGGAGATGGGTGATGGGTAGGGCTAGGAAGCAGTGATATGTGACATTGGTGGACATGATCCCTATGATTCCCATATTCCAGGGGAGTACCCATGCAGCCAGTAACAGGCTTTATCTCTGTTTTGCATCCCCAGAGTGGTGCACCGCAAAGTAGATGTGAAAGCCAGTGAAATGGGCCCACAGACTGGCAACTTCTGCTATATCTATTAGCCCAGTATTATTTCTGAACACACAGTTTTCGCACAGTTTTGATATTTGGTTGTTCACATACCTCACAAATAAACCCACAGGCACAAACCCATTTAGAAGTGGATGTCGATCTCCTCAACGTTCCACAGAATTCCACAGCTGTCGTTATGACAGGAGACATCCTAGAAGAGTTTACTGGAGTGTCTTACTGGTATCTGTTAATCCTGACTACATGCTAGGAATAAAACAACACCATGGGACAAATCGTGAATCATAATGATAAATAATAAATATTTTAAAAAAAAATATTCAGTTTATTTATTTGGGCTTTTAAATGCTGTTTAGTACATCCAAGCCATGTCAATGTTTTCAAAGTCTGTGTATAAATACAAAGCCCTGTCAGTTAACCCTAGATCAAATCAAATAACCACACAGAAACAGAAGAACAACAACAATTGATTAACTTCCCCATAAAATCCTTGTGACATTTAACAGATTTGCTTCCAGCTGAAAGTAAACAGTTTCTCTATTAGTTAGTCTCCATGGCTGTGTACTATTGAAATATTTGTTCATTGTAATCAGTAGCATCTCTGAGGGAAAGGCTGAGCTAAGCTGGAGAGTACGGAGTTCAATGGCCTAGGACCTTGTGCTTGTCTCCCTGTCTCAAAGCAGAATTAAACAGGCTCATCAGGCCAGTGGAGTGTTTCCTTAGTGTGAGAGGAATCCTCACATGTCAAAGGGCTGCTGAATTAGCTCCTTCATCATACCCCACTGAATCCAAGTGCAGGGGGCATTTTCAGGGGCAAAGGGGCATGATGGGAACATGGGTGTCCGTCTGTTCATCAATCCTCAGGTGTTGGAAACACCCTGGGGGGGGGGGGGTCATTGGCAGCCAGCATAGAGCCAGGCTTCTGTAAACTATGCTAGGGACTGCACCAGCATAGAACCAGCCCCAAGCTCAGAGGATCATAAATGGCTCCTTTGTATCCCCCATCCTCAACCTACGCCCAGAGCTCACTGGATTGTACTTTCCACTGATATAGTGTACTGTATGCTGTATGATAGAACCTTTCAGAGTTCCGTGGGCCCTTAGTAAAGTCACAGAGTTTAAGGTCAGAAGGACCCACAAGATCACCTCATCTGACCTCCTATATATCACAGGCCACTAAACACCACCCAGCACTCACACTCCGAGCCCTGCAACCAGAATTAGTCTGAATTATTACAGTCCTCAGTGGACTGAACTATTGTTTGTCACAGGCAGAGAACAAAAGGGACTCGGGTTTCAATGCCCCTGCAACGGCTGGGAATTGATTTCAATTCAATTCCTGGTGATGTCAAGGAATTATGACGTGATTGGAATAACAGACTTGGTGGGATAACTCACATGACTGGAGTACTGTCATGGATGGCTATAAACTGTTCAGGAAGGACAGGCAGGGCAGAAAAGGTGGGGGAGTAGCACTGTATGTAAGGGAGCAGTATGACTGCTCAGAGCTCCGGTACGAAACTGCAGAAAAACCTGAGTGTCTCTGGATTAAGTTTAGAAGTGTGAGCAACAAGAGTGATGTAGTGGTGGGAGTCTGCTATAGACCACCAGACCAGGGGGATGAGGTGGATGAGGCTTTCTTCCGGCAACTCGCAGAAGCTACTAGATCGCATGCCCTGGTTCTCATGGATGACTTTAATCTTCCTGATATCTGCTGGGAGAGCAATACAGCGGTGCATAGACAATCCAGGAAGTTTTTGGAAAGCGTAGGGGACAATTTTCTGGTGCAAGTGCTACAGGAGCCAACTAGGGAGGGAGCTTTTCTTGACCTGCTGCTCACAAACAGGGAAGAATTAGTGGGGGAAGCAAAAGTGGACGGGAATCTGGGAGGCAGTGACCATGAGTTGGTTGAGTTCAGGATCCTGACACAGGGAAGAAAGGTAAGCAGCAGGATACGGACCCTGGACTTCAGGAAAGCAGACTTCGACTCCCTCAGGGAACGGATGGGTAGGATCCCCTGGGGGACTAACATGAAGGGGAAAGGAGTCCAGGAGAGCTGGCTGTATTTCAAGGAATCCCTGTTGAGGTTACAGGGACAAACCATCCCGATGTGTCGAAAGAATAGTAAATATGGCAGGCGACCAGCTTGGCTTAAGGGTGAAATCCTAGCGGATCTTAAGCATAAAAAAGAAGCTTACAAGAAGTGTAAGGTTGGACATATGACCAGGGAAGAGTATAAAAATATTGCTCGGGCATGTAGGAATGATATCAGGAGGGCCAAATCGCACCTGGAGCTGCAGCTAGCCAGAGATGTTAAGAGTAACAAGAAGGGTTGCTTCAGGTATGTTGGCAACAAGAAGAAAGCCAAGGAAAGTGTGGGTGCCTTAATGAATGAGGGAGGCAACCTAGTGACAGAGGATGTGGAAAAAGCTAATGTACTCAATGCTTTTTTTGCCTCTGTTTTCACTAACAAGGTCAGCTCCCAGACTGCTGCGCTGGGCATCACAAAATGGGGAAGAGATGGCCAGCCCTCTGTGGAGGAAGAGGTGGTTAGGGACTATTCAGAAAAGGTGGATGTGCGCAAGTCCATGGGGCCAGACGAGTTGCATCCGAGAGTGCTAAAGGAACTGGCGGCTGTGATTGCAGAGCCATTGGCCATTATCTTTGAAAACTCGTGGCGAACGGGGGAAGTCCCGGATGACTGGAAAAAGTCTAATGTAGTGCCAATCTTTAAAAAAGGGAAGAAGGAGGATCCTGGGAACTACAGGCCAGTCAGCCTCACCTCAGTCCCTGGAAAAATCATGGAGCAGGTCCTCAAAGAATCAATCCTGAAGCACTTGCATGAGAGGAAAGTGATCAGGAACAGTCAGCATGGATTCACCAAGGGAAGGTCATGCCTGACTAATCTAATCGCCTTCTATGATGAGATTACTGGTTCTGTCGATGAAGGGAAAGCAGTGGATGTATTGTTTCTTGACTTTAGCAAAGCTTTTGACACGGTCTCCCACAGTATTCTTGTCAGCAAGTTAAAGAAGTATGGGCTGGATGAATGCACTATAAGGTGGGTAGAAAGTTGGCTAGATTGTCGGGCTCAACGGGTAGTGATCAATGGCTCCATGTCTAGTTGGCAGCCGGTGTCAAGGGGAGTGCCCCAGGGGTCAGTCCTGGGGCCGGTTTTGTTCAATATCTTCATAAATGATCTGGAGGATGGTGTGGATTGCACTCTCAGCAAATTTGCGGATGATACTAAACTGGGAGGAGTGGTAGATACGCTGGAGGGGAGGGATAGGATACAGAGGGACCTAGACAAATTGGAGGATTGGGCCAAAAGAAATCTGATGAGGTTCAATAAGGATAAGTGCAGGGTCCTGCACTTAAGATGGAAGAACCCAATGCACAGCTACAGACTAGGGACCGCATGGCTAGGCAGCAGTTCTGCGGAAAAGGACCTAGGGGTGACAGTGGACGAGAAGCTGGATATGAGTCAGCAGTGTGCCCTTGTTGCCAAGAAGGCCAATGGCATTTTGGGATGTATAAGTAGGGGCATAGCAAGCAGATCGAGGGACGTGATCGTCCCCCTCTATTCGACATTGGAGAGGCCTCATCTGGAGTACTGTGTCCAGTTTTGGGCCCCACACTACAAGAAGGATGTGGATAAATTGGAGAGAGTCCAGTGAAGGGCAACAAAAATGATTAGGGGTCTGGAACACATGACTTATGAGGAGAGGCTGAGGGAACTGGGATTGTTTAGTCTGCAGAAGAGAAGAATGAGGGGGGATTTGATAGCTGCTTTCAACTACCTGAGAGGTAGTTCCAGAGAGGATGGTTCTAGACTATTCTCAGTGGTGGAAGAGGACAGGACAAGGAGTAATGGTCTCAAGTTGCAGTGGGGGAGGTTTAGGTTGGATATTAGGAAAAACTTCTTCACTAGGATGGTGGTGAAACACTGGAATGCGTTGCCTAGGGAGGTGGTGGAATCTCCTTCCTTAGAAGTTTTTAAGGTCAGGCTTGACAAAGCCCTGGCTGGGATGATTTAGTTGGGGATTGGTCCTGTTTTGAGCAGGGGGTTGGACTAGATGACCTCCTGAGGTCCCTTTCAACCCTGATATTCTGTGATTCTATGATTCTATGATTTAGATTTAATTAACCAATTCATTCTAATAATGCCCCTGTGATGGTGGTTGGTAAATATTGTATCCACGTTACAGGTGAGTAATCTGATGTGCAGAGAAATAAGGCCCATATTTTCAAAAGTAGCCTTAGGGCTCCTCAGAACTTCAATGTCCCCCTCATGAGCCTTGGTCCCGATTTTCAGAGATGCCTCACTCCCACAGCGGCAATTAATCAAGGTCCCCCAAAATCCAAGGCACCGAAAATTAGTGGATAACCTGAACTAGTGGATTAGAGTTTGAAAGTGTTGGCCATAATGACTTGCCCAAAATCACCTAGCACGGCATGCAAGAGCTAGGACCAGAACCCAGGAGTACTTACCTGTAGCCACTAAGTACATACCCTGCAAATGTCAGCAGAACACCAAAATATACAAAGAACCCATAAACAAAAGAATAAAATAAAGTTAGCAACAGCACTAACTTTTACAATGAAATACTACCTCTCTGTTTTGTATTTTTAAACAAAAATACACAGAAGGACTTTAGGATCTCACCAAGTCCTGTTGAAAGTTTTGCATATTTAATATTTTCAATTCTAGTCCAAAAGGTTTGTATTCTCTTCTCGTAACATAGCAAAGCACTACCAATGAGAAACTGTTTCTGTCTGTTGCCTTAAGAATATACAGTATAGAAGCTGAAGTGCTCAGTAGTGTTAGTGAAGTAAGCGGGGGAAGTAATGGATGGAAACTTGTAGCTGGTATCTCTGAATGGGTAGAAACAAAGCTGCAGACAGAGTGCTAGGTGATATGGAGAATGGGATTCACAAGAGACCCGTCAGACTGCCTCCTCTGATGTGTCACAAGGGGCTAGATCAGACCGGAACCAAGTGGTGACAGAAGATAACGCCATTCCATAAAGGCCAAACCTGCACTGAAAACTGACAGTATGGAACAGTGATCATGGAAACTATTAACTCATTCTGGTGAGTTTTTCCAGCCCCTTACACATATGGATTGGCAAAATATTCAAAGCAAAACATTTATCTGATGAAGTTAGCCCTTTTCCCTGAGCATGAATTATGTGGGTACAGACCTTGACTTCTACAGATTTATTCATTGGATTTATCCATTATTTGTAATTATTTATTGAACTCTTTAGTTCTGCAAACGTATTTTGTCCCAGGGGCTATCTGCAAACTATCCACCTGTCCGTAGCTTGGCCACCATCTTTGCCCAATACACCAGAGATTGAACCAGGTACCTTCAAAGCTAAAAAGTATGAGCTGCTACAGCGTGAGCAAAAGAGCCAACCCTGGTAGCTGGGAGCTGTAACAGATTTATATCCTCAGCAGAGGGGGCACAGAGGGAGATGAGTAACACAGTCCACACCCGCCCACAGAGCATTAATACTCTTTGTTATTCATTAATTGTGGTGTATGAATGAGCACCAAAGTCACATGATATTGTTTCTGTTCCCTTATTGGTTGACTGGACATCTATAAATTGGGAAGAAGCACTTGAGGTGTAAAACAGTGGCTGATCCTGAACCACTAAAGTCACTGGGAGTTTTAATCCTGACTTTAAAGGGAACAAAACAAACGCATGGGATGAAATTTTCTTCTGTGCAGGGGGGTACTGTTAGGCCCATGTATTACATAAATCCCACTTAAGCCTTATTATGTGGGTTAAGCAGGGTTTATTGATGGACAGACACTAGTATAGTTATTTATTAGTTAAATATTTTTGATTACATCGGCATCTAGAGGACAGGGCCACAGTAGATGCTGTACTAACATATAACAAAAAGATAGATGGTAAGCTTTCCTGGGCAAGGACTAATTATCTGCACAGGAATACATTTCACTAATAGTGAATACTTTGTACTTCTTATTCTTATTTATTTAGTATTTATTTATTGTATGATGATAGTGCCTGTTGGCCCCCGATTTGGGGTCTGGCTCTCATGCAAACATGAGTATTTGCACAATGAATAGCCATTCCCCAAACTTCTGTGCAAACAAATTCCACGTTCAAAGTGAACAAGAAAGGCCACGAACACAGTGACACTGAACACCTAGTCAGAATTTGAATAGATGTCTGTGAACGTTGTTTCATTGCCATATTTTGCCTAGCACTATACAGAACTATCACCGAAGTTGGGCTACTGTTTTTCTATGGGTCTCCTTCCAGAGGGGTTTATAAATAAGCTGTACAAATTCACCTGGGTTTGAACTTAATGTGTGTGTTCTCAGAGCCCAACAGCTTTATTGTACTAAATGGAAGAAAAATAGATCTAGCAACTCTTCAGCAGTGGAAAGAAAATAAATATGACACTAAAGTGGCCCTCATCAGAAGCTTTTTGAGCTTCACTTACTGAAAACAGCTTTATTCTAGTCCAAAAAAGTTACATTTTGTACAAATGTCCACCCTGCTCCTTTAGTGAATGTTTAGAAAGGAAAAAATGGAAATGGCTAAGTTATTGCTGTTAGAAAATAGCTCTTTTATGAAGAGAATAGTAATAAAAATTACTAAATACATACATTGATAAATAGATACATTGTATCTCCTATAAGGACAATTCATGAAGTGCTATGATTTCACTGTAGCTGTAGATGTGTGATCCTAAAGGACATACAGGCTATTACTGTTTATACATACTGGCTAAAATCCTGGCCTCATGAAAGTCAATGCAAATGGCAGTGCAAAACTCCTATTGGCTTCACTTTCCTCCAGTGTGATCGTTCACCTTTCAGCACAACTCATTGCTTTCTCCCCTTTAGCCAGTTCCTTACCCACCTTACAATACAATACAATACTAATCCCCATCGTCTCTAATTTAACTAATAATTTCTCATGTAATACCATGTCAAATGCCTTAATGAAATCCAGGTATATTAGATATACTGCATTTCCCTTATCTGAAAAATCAGTATCTCCTAATGGAGTAATATACCTTTGTATTATGTTGCATTACATCCCCTTTTCTGTTTATCTCCATGAATTTAGTTATTCTTTCCTTCACAACTTATTCTAAAGCCTTCGATACTACTGAGGTCAGACCATAATTGCCTGGATCACTTTTTTCCCCTTTCTTAAATATAGGTTTGACATTAGCTCTTCTCCAGTTATATGGTGCTACCCCCAATAGATAGATGTATTAAAAATCCTTGCTACTGGGCTAGCAAACTCATATGCCAGTTATTTCAGTATTCTGGGTTGGAAATTATCCAGTCCCCCCAATTTGAGTGCATTAAGCTCTTTAAGTTTTTCTTCCACCTCAGATGTGTTAATTTTCATTGACATACACTCATTTCTGTCAGCCGTCCTGCCTCATACCCATGTTCAATATTTTTATCCTTACTGAAAAACAAGGCAAAGTATTCATTTAGTTTTGGGGCCATACCTAGATTATCTTTAAGTGTTCTCTCCCTTCAGCATCATGGCCATAGGATCTTTTCAAAGGCTCACGACTGCAGGCCTATACAATGGAAGAGAGTTGACCAAAATTATACTAAGAACATAGAGGTGGTAATTAAACTAAAAATGAGTCATCAGGCAAGGAGGGAGGGATTAAAAAGGGCAACTAACAAGATAAAACAACGAGGAGTCCTTGTGGCACTTTAGAGACTAACAAATTTATTTGGGCATAAGCTTTCGTGGGCTAAAACCACTTCATCAGATGCATGGAGTGGAACATACATTAGGGAGATATATGGTGTGTATTTATACCTCCCTACTATATGTTCCACTCCATGCATCTGATTAAGGGGGTTCTAGCCCAGGAAAGCTTATGCCCATATAAATTTGTTAGTCTCTAAAGTGCCACAAGGACTCCTTGTTATTTTTGCTGATAGAGACTAACACAGTTGCCACTCTGAAACTAACAAGATGTTAATGGCCAAAATTTTCACAAGCAAGTAGTGACTTTTGGTGCCAGACTTGAGCCACCTTAAACGGGTCTAATTTTCAAGGAGTGGATGCTCAAAACTTTTTGAAAATCAAGTCCTTCTAAGGTATCTCAAGCTGAGTACCCAGAAACGGAGGTGCCCAAAATCATTAAACATTTCTGAAAAGCTTGCCCATTTACTTTACCTCATTTCAGACATCTGGCTTGGATGTCGTATCATCTGTCTGCTGTATCTTCTTAGACTCCAGGCTCTTTGAGGCAGACAATGTCTGTTCATATGTGTTTGGAAAATACCTAGCATACTGCAGATGCAACTGTAGTACAACTAAATATTAGTAATAATAATATTAACAACAACAACAACAACAGCCAGGCTTCTATTACACATCAGCTGGCTCAGTTTTTTGGTTGGATGCCTGACCACTTTCCTAGTTTCCCATAGCACTGTGCCAAAGAAAAAGGATGTTGAAACATGACGCACTGCCATTGTTCCCTGGCTTTTCCAGCATACTAGGGGTGTGGGCTCAACGCAAATGGTGTGATCATGATGCCTCATGAGGATAAGAAGATTTCCATGAATCAGCTACACATCATGAAACTGACAGACATGCACATAACATAGAATCATAGAATATTAGGGTTGGAAGAGACCTCAGGAGGTCATCTAGTCCAATCCCCTGCTCAAAGCAGGGCCAACACCCACTAAATCATCCCAGCCAGGGCTTTGTCAAGCCGGGCCTTAAAAACCTCTAAGGAGGGAGATTCCACCACCTCCCTAGGTAACCCTATCCAGTGCTTCACCACCCTCCTAATGAAATAGTGTTTCCTAATATCCAACCTAGACCTCCCCCACTGCAACTTGAGACCACTGCTCCTTGTTCGGTCATCTGCCACCACTGAGAACAGCCAAGATCCATCCTCTTTGGAACCCCCCTTCAGATAGTTGAAGACTGCTATCAAATCTTCCCTCACTCTTCTCTTCTGTAGACTAAATAACCCCAGTTCCCTCAGCCTCTCCTCGTAAGTAACATGAATGCGTGTGTGTGTGTGTGTGTGTGGTGTAAAGATTTCAGTGGCATAAAATTTACAATGGTCTTGTAACTCAAAAATAAGGAATCTACCTATGAGTTATGCAGATAACTCAGAATGTGTATTGATAAAATGTTATGCCATCCACACGATTATGTACATAGTAAATATGTTATAAAAATACTTTAAGAATGTTTTAGTTTTAAAACATTTTATTAAAACCATTTTATGTAACCTTCCACCTATTAGCCAAATGCATGGATCCAACGGTGCAAGAACATGATATATTGTGCTTAAAGCTGTAATATTTTTATATATTAAAGAACCTGTTGCTCGCCCAGGAGTAATATTTTGACCTAAAACTGATGTAACACAGTGGGGATTCAGGCCTTTTTTCTTTTGTTTATTTTTGTTAATGCCTTTAACTTCAATGACTAATTACCACTTTGGATAAAAGGTGCCTTTGAGAAAGACTGAACAGCCTAGTTGTATCAATTAATGTGCAAGCACAATAGCCACATTCTGAGACATCCAGAAGTCTCACCAACAAACCCAGAGAAGACCAGCTAGACATGATGTTTTTATGATAAAATACATGCCTTCTCTATAGAGCATAATGAACACGAGCTTCACTGTTTGAAAATACCCGTCAGGTCAACATTTTCAAACTCAGGTCCCTAAAAGTAGGTATCCTCATCTATTTTTAATAAATGAGTTTAAATAAGTGGGCTGAGTTTCAGATGCGATGAGAACCCTCAGCTCCCACGACAATGCGGAAAAAGAAAGAGATTCTGAAAGAGAAAAAGATGACTTCTCAGTCAGGATTAGGCTCCAGGGACCAGATCTTTGGCTGTTAGTGGCAAGCCAATAGCCATTCCTAGGCTGATTTCATTCTGGGCTGAATTCTCTTCTAACTTGTGCCTGATGCCAACATCTCCAATGGGCTAATATTGTAGCTGGCGATAGCTAGGGTGAATTAAATCATAGCCATATTCCCTTTTCTCTGGCCTCATCACATATGTCAGCAATGAGGAGGTACTATGCCAAATCTGCACCAGCAGATGATCCTTCTGAAGGGGTGTGATCCTTCCAAGGTTGGTGCGATGGGGTGTCCACCCCACAGAGGATTGGAAGGGGTTAAAATGGCCAGGTCGGCCAATTAACTCCCCAGGCTGCACCTGGGGTAGGCGCTAAGGAGCAGGGATTGATTATATGAGGCCCAGCTGGCAGGAACAGGAGGGGCCTGTATAAAGCCCAGGAGTTGAGAGCAGAAGGGGCTGCAGGAAGGCAGGCTGCAGTCACTCCCTGAGAGGAGTGAGGTGTGTTGGGACTATAGAGGGTAGTCCACAGTTGCTTCCTGGTGGAGGAGGGAGGCTGGAAAATCCAAAGTGGAGGGAAGCCAGGAAGGTAGGAGAAGGCTCAGGGGAATAGCAGCAAGGAATAGCAGTGTAGTCCTTGGCTGCTGACTGGAGGACACCTGAGCTGGAGCCCAGAGTGAAGGGTGAGTCTGGGTTCACCTACTAGTCACTGGGGATGTGACTCAAAGTTTTAGGCACCATTGAATTCAGTGGGAGTTGGGCGCTTAAATATCTTTGCGTATCTGGGCCTTAAGCTGCTTTTCAAAATTTACCCAAAGTGTCTCTGAACAACAGTCTTTACCCATAAAAAACAAAATTCAGTGGACTATGGACTATGTTAATCTTTATGGACTATGTTTTAGACTGTATTGAGCCAATGGATAGTGAACTACATTACACTGAAAAAATACTTCCTATTTTTGTTACAATGGTCACAATTTAAGGAGAACAACCAGACAACAGTAACTCAGATTCCCTTCAGTAGAATAACCAGACTCAGTAATACATTTAGTTCCTACAAATTTTGATCACAAGCAGCAGGTGAAAGTAAGACCTGGAGCAGCAGAAATAACTGAGGCCTTGTCTACACTATGGTGGGAGATCGATCTAAGTTATGCAACTTCAGCTACGTGAATAATGTAGCTGAAGTTAACGTACTTAGATCTACTTACTGTCCACACTATGCTATGTCTATGGGAGACGCTCTCCCATCGACTCCCCTTGCACTTCTGTTTCAGGTGGAGTACAGGAGCCGACGGGAGAGTGATGTGTGTCGATTTAGCGGGTTTTCACTAGACCCGCTAAATCGATCGCCGATGCATTGATTGCCATGCATTGATCCCCTGGTAAGTGTAGACCAGCCCTACTACTGAATACAAAATACAGTAGTAATTATTCTAAACCAACATACACAACTTTCTTTATTATTCTATTAACCTCTATTTCAACCAGGCACTATTTAAACAATTACAGTAATACTTTGTACCTACCAATCTGCCCACTGTATTTATGCTTAAATCAACACAATGTATCAATACTCCAGCTGTTCCATTAATCACTACCATGCCATTAATAAAGGACCACTCCCTTTTCTTAGAATGAGTGCACAGACCCAATTTCAGTATGTAAAAGAAACACATGACTTATCCATCTGCTCCCTATTCTAATCCTACATGAATATTCTGCTAAATAGAATAAAATTCCTGTTGCTTTCACTATCAATTGAAATAACTATACAGAAATAAATAGTTGAAGATAATGAACTTAGCCCAGAGACTCATGAGCTCACATTTTAGGATTAAAAAAAGTTGTAATTTTATTAATATAAAGGTTGCTAATGATCTGGATTCCAAAGAGATACTTCTATTTTATTTACTTTGAAAGCCACCTGTAATTTAAAGAAATTGATTCAAGCATATGAGGCCTAATTTTCCAAATTGCTCTGAACCTGCAACTCCATTTGAATTCAATCAGTGCTGTGAGTGACCAGCACCTCTCAAAATGAGGCCGGTGTTGCTTATCCCACGATCTGTTACCGATCACTCCTGCAAAGTCAATTATCATGTTGTCCTAGCTTTAAAAGAAGTAACGAACTGACCAATCTGATTGCTATTTTATCCCACAGCCTCTGGATCTCATGTCACTGCTGTGGTTAACGTAACAAACAAGTCGGAATTGTGATAAAGGCAATGAGGTATAAAAGAAAGACAATGTTACTGGTTTAGCTGCAAGTTAAAGCAGAAATGCTGAAAGGGTTTGGCGAAATACTAGTCTGACAGCTTTATGATTCAGGAAGGTTTAGGAAAAAAAGGAAAGAAATGTTAGATACTAACATATCCTTTCAAAATGTCAAACAAATACTCAAAAACAAGGTAAACAGGAAAACTGCAGAAAATAATTATTCCCAATTTGTCCCATTTTCTTTAATGCTTCATCAGCAAAGTAATTCAGTTGTCAACAGTTTAGTAGTATTGCTCATAGGCTTACCAGTGTTCCCTCTGAACCACCTCCCTAAATGTTCAACACCACCCATTTTCAGCCCAGTGGACTTAGCCTTTAACTGCGAGCAGACGTGGAAAATCATCTTTCAAACTCATGTTAACTATTAAGTTAGTTATAGTTAGTTAGTTATGAGTTGGTTGAGTTCAGGATCCTGACGCAGGGAAGAAAGGTAAGCAGCAGGATACGGACCCTGGACTTCAGAAAAGCAGACTTCGACTCCCTCAGGGAACGGATGGCCAGGATCCCCTGGGGGACTAACTTGAAGGGGAAAGGAGTCCAGGAGAGCTGGCTGTATTTCAAGGAATCCCTGTTGAGGTTACAGGGACAAACCATCCCGATGAGTCGAAAGAATAGTAAATATGGCAGGCGACCAGCTTGGCTTAATGGTGAAATGCTAGCGGATCTTAAACATAAAAAAGAAGCTTACAAGAAGTGGAAGGTTGGACATATGACCAGGGAAGAGTATAAAAATATTGCTCGGGCATGTAGGAATGATATCAGGAGGGCCAAATCGCACCTGGAGCTGCAGCTAGCCAGAGATGTTAAGAGTAACAAGAAGGGTTGCTTCAGGTATGTTGGCAACAAGAAGAAAGCCAAGGAAAGTGTGGGCCCCTTACTGAATGAGGGAAGCAACCTAGTGACAGAGGATGTGGAAAAAGCTAATGTACTCAATGCTTTTTTTGCCTCTGTTTTCACTAACAAGGTCAGCTCCCAGACTGCTGCGCTGGGCATCACAAAATGGGGAAGAGATGGCCAGCCCTCTGTGGAGATAGAGGTGGTTAGGGACTATTTAGAAAAGCTGGACGTGCACAAGTCCATGGGGCCGGACGAGTTGCATCCGAGAGTGCTGAAGGAATTGGCGGCTGTGATTGCAGAGCCATTGGCCATTATCTTTGAAAACTCGTAGCGAACCGGGGAAGTCCCGGATGACTGGAAAAAGTCTAATGTAGTGCCAATCTTTAAAAAAGGGAAGAAGGAGGATCCTGGGAACTACAGGCCAGTCAGCCTCACCTCAGTCCCTGGAAAAATCATGGAGCAGGTCCTCAAAGAATCAATCCTGAAGCACTTGCATGAGAGGAAAGTGATCAGGAACAGCCAGCATGGATTCACGAAGGGAAGGTCATGCCTGACTAATCTAATCGCCTTTTATGATGAGATTACTGGTTCTGTGGATGAAGGGAAAGCAGTGGATGTATTGTTTCTTGACTTTAGCAAAGCTTTTGACACGGTCTCCCACAGTATTCTTGTCAGCAAGTTAAGGAAGTATGGGCTGGATGAATGCACTATAAGGTGGGTAGAAAGCTGGCTAGATTGTCGGGCTCAACGGGTAGTGATCAATGGCTCCATGTCTAGTTGGCAGCCGGTATCAAGTGGAGTGCCCCAAGGGTCGGTCTTGGGGCCGGTTTTGTTCAATATCTTCATAAATGATCTGGAGGATGGTGTGGATTGCACTCTCAGCAAATTTGCGGATGATACTAAACTGGGAGGAGTGGTAGATACGCTGGAGGGGAGGGATAGGATACAGAAGGACCTAGACAAATTGGAGGATTGGGCCAAAAGAAATCTAATGAGGTTCAACAAGGACAAGTGCAGAGTCCTGCACTTAGGACGGAAGAACCCAATGCACAGCTACAGACTAGGGACCGAATGGCTAGGCAGCAGTTCTGCAGAAAAGGACCTAGGGGTGACAGTGGACGAGACCTGGATATGAGTCAGCAGTGTGCCCTTGTTGCCAAGAAGGCCAATGGCATTTTGGGATGTATAAGTAGGGGCATAGCGAGCAGATCGAGGGACGTGATCGTTCCCTTCTATTCGACATTGGTGAGGCCTCATCTGGAGTACTGTGTCCAGTTTTGGGCCCCACACTTCAAGAAGGATGTGGATAAATTGGAGAGAGTCCAGCGAAGGGCAACAAAAATGATTAGGGGTCTAGAACACATGAGTTATGAGGAGAGGCTGAGGGAGCTGGGATTGTTTAGCCTGCAGAAGAGAAGAATGAGGGGGGATTTGATAGCTGCTTTCAACTACCTGAAAGGGGGTTCCAAAGAGGATGACTCTAGACTGTTCTCAATGGTAGCAGATGACAGAACGAGGAGTAATGGTCTCAAGTTGCAGTGGGGGAGGTTTAGATTGGATATTAGGAAAAACTTTTTCACTAAGAGGGTGGTGAAACACTGGAATGCGTTACCTAGGGAGGTGGTAGAATCTCCTTCCTTAGAGGTTTTTAAGGTCAGGCTTGACAAAGCCCTGGCTGGGATGATTTAACTGGGAATTGGTCCTGCTTCAAGCAGGGGGTTGGACTAGATGACCTTCTGGGGTCCCTTCCAACCCTGATATTCTATGATTCTATGATTCTAAGTGTTTCCCCTGATATCTTCTGTCCACAATGGCCTTAATGCCACAAAAGTAAAAATATCCAGCAGATCCATCCTTCTGTTTTTAATACTGATATAAAGTGCGAGCAAGTGAAGCAGCGTGAAGGATTTACAAAGTCAATACACAAGCTTGAAAAATTCAGCACAGACTCATCAGTCTAAGAGAGAACTATGCTGTAACTAAAATTATTTAAGTTGGCAATTCTGAAAAGTATTTAAGCACAAGCTTAAATCCAGCCTTATTCAGCAAAGCACTTAAACAGAGGCTAAACTTTAGACATGTGCCTAAGTTTCATTGCTTCACTAGGCCTTATGCATGCAGCTAAAGTTAAGCGTTGGAGGAAAGGTCCATCAATGGCTATTAGCCAAGATGGTCAGGGATGCAACCTCATGCTCTGGGTATCCCTAGCCTCTGACTGCCAGAAGCTAAAAGTTGATGACGGGGGATAAATCACTCAATAATTGCCCTGTTCTGATCATTCCCTTTGAAACACCTGGCACTGGCCACTGTCAGAAGACAGGATACTGGGCTAGATGGGCTGTTTATCTGATCCAGTATGTGTGTTCTTATGTTCTTATCTGCTTAAGTGCTCTTCTCAGTATAGATGGACCTCTAAATCAGGGGCTAAGATGTTTGGCACTTATTTAAAAGCCAAGTGGCTGATGTTTACCACCTATGGGTCCTAAGAACATATGCAACTCTTACTCGCATGAGTCATCTAAATGTGAGCCACAATGGGATTTATTTTAGAGTAGCAGCCATGTTAGTCTGTATCTGCAAAAAGAAAAGGAGGACTTGTGGCACCTTAGAGACTAACACATTTATTTATGTGAGTAACGATTGCAGGACTGGGCCCCTTTCCCTGTTGTCATTGCCTCTTTTTTTGACTGCAACAAACAAATGAAATTGTCAGAATGAATAAGCACCTAAGGCTATGTTAAGCCATATACATTTTTTAAAAAACATTTTATATTTAATGAGATTCTCTCAACTGTCATAAATTTTATCCCCATTTGTGCCCATTTTGCTTTAACTATCTGTGGGGTTTGAGTCCTGAGATGTTTTAAGCATATTTTTGTTTGGATTTATTATCATTAAAAGGCATTGGATTGACAACCCTGATGCCTGATGTTTTCTGTTTATCCACAGAACAGCTAAAGCAAGGCTTTCTCATGCTGTATCCCAACATAGCCAATCCCTGACTTGCAGTAAACGTCTCTAGGGGGCAAGCAGGTAACTTACATCACTTCTCCATTCATTTGTTGAAAGAAGAAAAGGAGTACTTGTGGCACCTTAGAGACTAACCAATTTATTTGAGCATGAGCTTTCGTGAGCTACAGCTCACTTCATCGGATGCATATCGTGGAAACTGCCAACATTTTTATGGCTGATTTAGAACAACGCTTCCTCAGCTCTCGTCCCCTAAAGCCCCTTCTCTACTTGCGCTATATTGATGACATCTTCATCATCTGGACCCATGGAAAAGAAGCCCTTGAGGAATTCCACCATGATTTCAACAACTTCCATCCCACCATCAACCTCAGCCTGGTCCAGTCCACACAAGAGATCCACTTCCTGGACACTGCAGTGCTAATAAACAATGGTCACATAAACACCACCCTATACTGGAAACCTACTGACCGCTATTCCTACCTACATGCCTCCAGCTTTCACCCTGACCACACCACACGATCCATCGTCTACAGCCAAGCTCTGCGATACAACCGCATTTGCTCCAACCCCTCAGACAGAGACAAACACCTACAAGATCTCTGTCAAGCTTTCTTACAACTACAATACCCACCTGCGGAAGTAAAGAAACAGATTGATAGAGCCAGAAGAGTTCCCAGAAGTTACCTACTACAGGACAGGCCTAACAAAGAAAATAACAGAACGCCACTAGCGGTCACCTTCAGCCCCCAACTAAAACCCCTCCAACGCATTATTAAGGATCTACAACCTATCCTGAAAGATGACCCATCACTCTCACAAATCTTGGGAGACAGGCCAGTCCTTGCCTACAGACAGCCCCGCAACCTGAAGCAAATACTCACCAACAACCACATACCACACAACAGAACCACTAACCCAGGAACTTATCCTTGCAACAAAGCCCGTTGCCAACTGTGCTCACATATCTATTCAGGGGACACCATCACAGGGCCTAATAACATCAGCCACACTATCAGAGGCTCGTTCACCTGCACATCCACCAATGTGATATATGCCATCATGTGCCAGCAATGCCCCTCTGCCATGTACATTGGTCAAACTGGACAGTCTCTACGTAAAAGAATAAATGGACACAAATCAGATGTCAAGAATAACATTCATAAACCAGTCGGAGAACACTTCAATCTCTCTGGTCACGCAATCACAGACATGAAGGTCGCTATCTTAAAACAAAAAAACTTCAAATCCAGACTCCAGCGAGAAACTGCTGAATTGGAATTCATTTGCAAATTGGATACTATTAATTTAGGCTTAAATAGAGACTGGGAGTGGCTAAGTCATTATGCAAGGTAGCCTATTTCCCCTTGTTTTTTCCTACCCCCCCCCCCCACGTTCTGGTTTAACTTGGATTTATACTTGGAGAGTGGTCAGTTTGGATGAGCTATTGCCAGCAGGAGAGTGAGTTTGTGTGTGTATGGGGGTGGGGGGGTGAGAAAACTTGAGCTGGAAATGGCCCACCTTGATTATCATGCACATTGTAGGGAGAGTGGTCACTTTGGATGAGCTATTACCAGCAGGATAGTGAGTTTGTGTGTGTGTTTTTTGGAGGGCGGTGAGGGGGTGAGAGAACCTGGATTTGTGCAGGAAATGGCCCACCTTGATTATCATGCACACTGTGTAGAGAGTTGTCACTTTGGATGGGCTATTACCAGCAGGAGAGTGAATTTGTGTGTGGAGGGTGAGAAAACCTGGATTTGTGCTGGAAATGGCCCAACTTGATGCTCACTTTAGATAAGCTATTACCAGCAGGACAGTGGGGTGGGAGGAGGTATTGTTTCATATTCTCTGTGTGTATATAAAGTCTGCTGCAGTTTCCACGGTATGCATCCGATGAAGTGAGCTGTAGCTCACGAAAGCTCATGCTCAAATAAATTGGTTAGTCTCTAAGGTGCCACAAGTACTCCTTTTCTTTTTGCGAATACAGACTAACACGGCTGTTACTCTGAAACCATTCATTTGTTGGCTTCTCTGAGGAGCGACTGGCTAACAAGGTGTTAATTAGTGGGGCAAAATTATCCATGTGCTGCCTCTCTGCTATGAACTAGATTGACACCATCAAACATCAGACAGTGGGGCCTCGCTCTGAAACCATAGCAACAGTCTCTTGATTTTAACAGGAGCCCAGGACCAATTTGCAGCTGTGAGAAAAGTGCAAACTGGACTAGGTGCAGACAGCAGTAGAGTTAGAACAAATCTGCTCCCTGGCAGCTGCCTATAGCTGAGTTAGCTCCTCTTCTGGGCAGCTATTGAGACCTCTGGCCACTATCAAGGGAGATACAAAAGCCTCTAATCTTGACTCTGACACAGATTGTTTCTGTGGTTTTAGGGCAGAGCTGGGCAAACTACAACCCGTGGGCCACATCCGGCCCGCAGGACCGTCCTGCCCAGCCCTTGAGCTCCCCACCGGGGAGGCTAGCCCCTGGCCCCTCTCCCCCACAGTGACACCGCTGCGTGGCCAGTGCTCTGGGCGGTGGGGCTGCATGCTCATGCAGGGCAGTGTGGCAGGCTCCGGCCAGGCGGCGCGGCTGCCAGATATGCTGCTCTGAGTGGCATGGTAAGGGGGCTGGGGCAAGGGGTCCCGGGGGGGCAGTCAGGAGACGGGGAGCGGTTGGATAGGTGTGGGAGTCCCAGGAGGCCTGTCAGGGGGCAGTTGGTTGGGGGGGGTCAGGGGATGGGGAACAGGGGGAGTGGATAGGCATGGGAGTCCCAGGGGGGCTGTCAGGGGTGTGGATAGGGGTCGGGGCAGTCAGGGGACAGGGAGGAAGAGGGGTTGGATAGGGTGTGGGGTCCAGGGGAGGTGGAAGGTCCCAGGAGGGGGCCGTTAGGGGACAAGGAGCAGGGGAGGTTGGATGGGTTGGGAGGTTCGGGGGGGGGAGGGGCGGTCAGGGGGCGGGAAGTGGGAGGGGTCAGTGGGGGGTTGGGGCCAGGCTGTTTGGGGAGGCCCTCCATACAGTTTTGCAACCCCAGTGTGGAGCCTTGGGCCAAAAAGTTTGCCCACCCCTGCTCCAGAGTGTAGGCTATGGGGGTGTGCATTGCAGAGTGAACCAAAGTGTTGCAATCTGATTGCCCCATGTTGACACTGCTACTGTGAACTAAAAGGTATCTACTTCATGTTAACATAGTCCTCACTCAAACAGGATGTTAAAGCAAACTAGATGCCTTTTTGTTCACACCAGAAGCATTCACACAGGGCGGTTAGATTGCAATGCTTTGCTGCATTCTGCAATTCACACCACCATAGTCTGCACTGATGCACAGTGCAGACATAGCCTCTGTTTCACCACTTTAGGGCCCAGTCTATTGGTAACAACTACTGACTTTGGCTGGATTTTACCGGGCAATCCTGAGAGAAAAGCTTCACAGCTCATTGCTAGTGTCCTCCAATAATTACTCTCCTCAAGTCCTGAAATTTGGTTATTCTTCTGAGCGCTCTATCAACAATAATAAAAAAATCTACAAATACATTTTCCTTTGAAGTTTTAAATGGATTTTTGCTTTTTCTGTGATCTTTCAAGTAATGGAGGCTTACTGGCAAAAATATCTGAAGTAAATTTCCAAATTCAACTGACAAGTCAGGAAAATTGAATTTTAAATTAGCATGTGCAAGTATTCACCTCTGTGCTTAGCCAGTTAGGGAACAGAACCAATATTATGTAGTTTATGTAGCCGATCACAACTAAGGAACACAACTCAAATTCCGAATGTTTGTGACCAGCCCATAGAGTGAAAACTTTAGAAAGATATTCACTGAATAACTTTGAATAATAAATATATTGGAAACAATAGTGATCTGCTGGTAGATATTCCATTTAATAACGGGCTCTTCAAACTAGCAGAGAAAGGTGTAAAATGAGTCAATTGCAGGAAATAGGATGCAAATTCAGACTGGAAATAAGTTGTACTTTTCTGATAGTGAGTGTCATTAATCACTGGAACAATTTACCAAGGGCCGTGGTGGATTCTCCATCACTGACCATTTTTAAATCAAGACCGGATGTTTTTCTAAAAGAGACACTCTAGGAATTATTTTGGGGAAGTTCTATGGCCTGTGTTATATGGGTCGGACTAAATTATCACAATGGACTCATATGGCCTTGGAATCTATTAACAGAGAGATTAAATTTTTAGCTCAGTGTAGCAAAGCGCCGAGTCACTGGCATGGCGCCTCCTGCTGGTCATCCAGGAATTAGCTCAATTCCAGTCTCAGAGCACTTCCTGCTGGCCAGTGTCTTCCTACCAGTACCTGCATTCTGTAACTCTCCACTACTTGTAGCACTTCAGGCCCCGCATCCCTCCTGGACCCCAGTGCCCCTTACCTTGGGGTGCTGCCCCACTGCAGTGCCCCCACACGCCAGGTCTCCCCTCCCAGGGGAACCCCAATCCCCTATACCCACCTTGCCTCAGTGGCTACTGCCAGTCATCGTCGAGCCCTTTCTCTCAGCGGCAAACTGCAGTCTGAAATAGACACTCAACACTGGCAAGGGGGTTGGACCTGCTGCCTTTCTAGCCCCAGCTGCCTCCCTGCAGCCCTAGTACCTCCCCTGGCCTTTAGCAAGGCCTCAGCCTGGGGACTTACCAGGTCAGAGCCCCTCAGCTCTGCCTGCCCTTCCCCAGCCCTGCTCTGCCTCAGATATCCTGCTTGCTGTCCCAGGCAGCCTGACCCTCTCTGCTCCCCAGCTGGAGCAAGGGTCTCTTCTCCCACTCTCTCCGCCTGCCCTTTTATCAGGACCAGCTGTGCCCTAACTGGGTGCAGCCATACCTGTGGCTAACTACCCAGCCAGCCTCCTTTGGCTGCTTTTAACCCCTTTCTGACTGGAGCAGGGTGACTGCCCCGCTACACTCAGCACTAGAGTTATGTATGTAACACTCAGTTTTACAATGTCAAGAAGTTCCCAGCAGCAAGCTGACCAATGTTACTGCTAAAAACAACAAATAGAAGACTCAAAGCTTTCCATCTGAAAGCTCCAACTAGTCAAGTGTGCTGCGTGGTGGAGAAATACTTCCATTTTGGAATAAATATCAGAAGCAAATCCAATAGACATTACAGATGCCAGACTGAGGCTTTTTTCTGATACACTTTACCCAAGAGAAATTATATAGCTCTCAGGCTAAATCCAGATTTCAGGAAAGCATGTCTTTTGAGGACCATGCTTAAGCACATGCTTTGCTTCAAGCTTCAATGGGATTTAAGCACATGCCCAAGGGCCTTCTTGACTCAAGGCCTATACGTGGATAATGTAAAGCATTACATTTTTATTATATATCTGAACAAGAGGGAAACCTGAATTCTGGCCTCCCTGTTACACTGAACAATTCCTATAGGAATCAAAGCAAACGTTACGGTTGCACATCTGAAAATAGTTAAATTGTTAGCACAATTTAAAATAGTTGAAAGGATCTACTGTAATTTGTACATGCTTTGGAAAATGTAGCAGCTATCGTGCATTAACAAGCAGTTCAGTGGTCACATCTAGCAAGGTTCACCTGTATTTTATATTGCTCCTTTTACTGTGAAGCTGTGTTGTGTTTTAGATTGAAATTTCCCATTTATCCTAAACAGATGCAGAAAAGCCCTACTTTAATCAGGCAAAAACAAGAACCCAGAAGTAGAATGGCAGGCAGCAAGGAGAGGCTTAAGGGATGTAATATCCACCCTCCATATTTTTAGGTGTTTTATCCTTAATGTTGCAGCATCATTTTGGTTTTCATTGTGAAATGCAGTAACCAGCACTTGAATGTTGATGCTTGAAGATGTTTGGCTCCACTGTGAGGACAGCTGAAGTAGCTTCACAGTGGTTCTGTTACTCCACATCAGTTAAAGAACAAAAGCAGTCGATCACAAAGGATTGGTTAGAGACAAACATTGGAGTAGTGGGAAAAGCAATGGGGGAATTACATCATTTATAATTAACTGGCACAGTAATTTAAAATCTGGTGCACATCTCATTTTTCTTTCCTTTTTCTTTTCGGTGACCTTAATCCTTATCATCTGGGCTTTAACTGCGGGTGCCCATAGTGATACTCTCAGTTCCAGAAGATTTTGCAAAACACAAGCCTTGTTTTGCTGATGCAAATGTTCAACATTGTCCCAGTGACAGGAACAGGGCTGCTGATGCAAAACCACTCTATTTATTTCAGGAAGGTCATTGTTTCAATGAGCAACTTTCTCTCTTGTCTAGCCATTCTGTGCCTTGTTTCAGGATGTCAGTCAGTGTCAAAGAGTTGGCATGACCATGAAGATAAGACAACTGATGTGGTCACCACATCGCATTGGAGACCAGTAACTATTGTAGTTCCCCACACTGGGCAAATGATAAATAGAAACTAATTAACTGATGTTTACCCATGCAACACATTTAGACCCTGGTCCAACTCTCCCTTACTAAGACAAAATTCCTATTCATTTTAGAACTGTAGGGGCTGACCCTTAATTTATAAACTACTCCTTACAGTGGCAATGCTAGCCTACAAGTTCCTAAAAATCACATAAGTGGAGGCCAGATTTTCAAGTATTCAGCACCCACAATCAGGGTCAGATTATCAAGAGGGCTCATCTTCCATTTAGGGTGTGTCACCATGCATTTGGAGGTGTGATTGCTGCTGGGATAGACATACTCATGCTAGCTTTAATCTAGCTAGCACAGCTAGAAATAGCAGGGAAGGCATACTGGTATGGGCTTCAGTGCAGGCTGTAAAAGCCTCCCCAGAACTCTGGCTACACAGTCACATTGCTAGTCCACCCCAGGGTGCCTGCTACCGCATCTTCACTGCTGTTTCTAACTGTGCTAACTAGATCAAACCAGTGCAGGTATGTTTACTCCAGCTGCAATTATTCCTTCGATTGCAGTGTAAACATAGCCTTAGGCACCTCAATAAGGGTCTGATTTCCAAACGGGCTTAGCATGCAACAGTCCCGATTGTGACACTTATGAACAGATTTTCAAACCAGCTTTTGAAAACCTGACCCCTTCTTTTGGTGTCTAAAGGGGAGTTGAGCTCTTTGGTGATTCTAGCTCTGATTGTGTGTGTGTTGAGCTATTTTAAAAGAAATCTGACCATCTGATGTTATTACGTGTCCTTACTAATGGACAAAATGACTAGACACAACATTTGCATATACATGAACATTTCTTACATTTATTCAATTTCTCTGCATGTATTTGACTCTGCTTTCCGATGTGCTGGTGTCTGGAAATTGCACCCTGGAAGCCCAGCAAAGTCAGGGTTTCATTCAGATATCATTTTCAATCACTATGGTCCAGAAATCAAATCTTTGCCTTCTTAGGGGCTATCCTGCCCCTTTATTCACAGAGCATAATCGTGGAGTAAGGTACTACTTATTGTATATGAGTAAGGGTAGCAGAAGCAGCCTATAATTAGGGATGGGCTCCAGGTGCAAAATTCAGATCCAGAACATGAACACCTCAAAGTTCAAGGGCATTTGGATCAGGGAATTTGGCTCAGATATTTGAAAGGTAGGGGCCACGTGCAAAATTTGAATCAGTTTCTGGGTTCTTTTTGAGACATCCCCAAATTTGGGAAGCTGCAGGTGCTCAGCGCCTCTAGAAATCAAGCCACCTCTCTTGAGCTACTTAAATATAGACTGGGGCGTATAATTTTGGTCATCTACTTATGAAAATTATAGCCTCAGGACCCTATCCAATACTCACTGAAGTCAGTGGGAGTCTTTCCATTGATTTTAATGGCCCTAAGTGACAAGACTAAGGCCAAAGAAGGAGTCAATATCAGAGCTAGGATTAAAAAGCAAGGGTCCCTTATTTTCCATCTTATGCTTAGTTCACATGGCCTTCCATGCTATTAATCCATTTTTCCTTTTGTGGACAAAGGCAAAGAAGCCCAGGCAGCTGTCTGGGAGGGAGCTTCTTATAGCCCTGGCCCCAGCAGAAGCAACCTGGGTTGCTCGATCCCCTCAGCTACAAAATGGCCTGGGATCTCCTAAAAAAGCAAGGGACTAGGGGCTTCAGAGGTCCCAAATGCCAGTCCCAGGGAGCTGAAATGGTAGGAGACATGCATATTCTTTTGAAATAATCATAGTGACAGACTTCCAGCCCTAGAGAGCTGTTTACAGTCGCAAGGTTAGAAACCTTTAAATGAATCCTGAGAGCTTCCTTATAACATGAATAGGGAAACCATGCAGTTCAGGCAGCAGCCCTAAGGTTTGCTGCCCCAAAGGGTAGGATCTGGCCTGGAGAACCAAAGAAAGACTGAAAATTGACAGTAATAGAATGCCAGTACCTAGAGTAAAGGGCCAGCAGTATCTAAAAGCTCAAGTAGCATTAAAATGATGGGTGACTGAGGAAGCATTTCCCAATGTGCATTTACATAGGACAGTGGGATACAAATGGAAGGCTACAACAAAAGCAGTTTGATTTCAGAAGAGGATGTGGGCATGGGGAATCATTTTGGGACATGCTGAGAGTATGGGAAAGAGCTCTGGGTTTGGTTTATTGGTTTAAACAAATATATGACTCAGTGGTGTAAGATGGTATGGTATTTGAGTGCTGTGGAAAGTCTGGAATGTACATGCACAGATTAACAGACCAGTAGGGGAGATACACAAGGCAAGCAATCTTTGAATGAGTGCACGAGATGGTGGGAGAATACAATTGGTCAGGAATTTGACAAAAAAAAAAAAAAAGTTTAATTGGAAAAATGCTGATTCATCAAAACCAAAACTTTGCATGACAACATGCTGGTTTTGACAAAACTTTCATGGCGAAGGTTTCTCAGAGCCAGGATAGAACAGCCAATAGCTCAGAGGTTGCAGCACTCTCCTGGTATGTAGGAGATGCAGATGTGTTTCAGAGGAAGGACTTGAAGCTAGGTCTCCCACACGCCAGGCCAGGCCCCTAACCTCTGGCTATTCAGAGCTATGGCTGTCTCATTGAGTCAAGAAAATTTTCAGAAGATTTTCAGCAAACAAATTCTGAAACCGCAAATTTTCATGAAACCTAATTCTTGTTTTCTGGCCAGCCCTTGCATGAGAGTATTAGAAAATGAAGGGCAAAGTGTTGTAGGGTGCATTTCCCCTGCAGTGTTGCTGAAGGTGGCAGCAATGGAAAATGGAGTAGTCAGCCACAGTAGAATGGTCATACGCTTACCTGATAGAGAACAGTTGAGTGTATAGGGAATACTACCTTTCCCATCTTAAGCCCTGTCTACACACAAGCTTCCACTGGTTTAATTAAACCAGTTTAGCTAAACCGATGCAACCCCCTGCATGGATATTATTTTGGTTTAAGACTGGCTCCCTCGAATCGCTTCCTAATAGAGCTAAGCTAAACCAAAATAAGCCTGGCTTAGCGTCCATGCAGACTTTTGCACTAATTTAAATAAATCTGTTTAAATCAATTCAAATAAATCAGTTTAAAATCCCACTTTAAATTCAGCTGGTGCAACTCTGCATGTAGATAAGCCCTGAGCTTTAATTGTTTGTGTCAGTTTGTAGATAGATATATTCGGGTTAGAAATAAGGTGCACAATTTTAACTGTGAGTGTAACTAACTGGTGGAATAACTTACCTAGGTTTCTGGTGGACTCTCAAATACTGGCAATTTTAAAACCAAGGTTGGATGTTTTTCTAAAAGATAAGCTGCAGTTCAAACAGGAACTAATTCATGAAACACCTATGGCCCAGAGGTCAGGCTAGATGATCGCAATGGTCCCTTCTGGCCTTATAGTCTATGAATCTGAACAGAACTAGAAGGGTAATAAGTTTATATGCTGTACATTTTGAACTGTCCATTTTCTGAGCCATTAGTACCTGTGAGCCCTGCAATTTGTTATTGTTTAACAGCATTGAATCTACCAAATTCCAATCAACTAGGTTTATTCATATGTAGTTATAGCTACTAGGTTTGTTTTAACAATATGTATCTCTGTGTATTTACCAATGATAAGCAGCTCCCGAAACCTAATGCCTGATCAATGTTGTCCCCTAATAGCTGTTATGCAATGCTTAAAATGATAATACGTAGCAGTGATCTCCAAGCAGTAATTAATTCTCACATCATGCTGCATAGTAGCTATAATTATTCCAGTTTTAGATGGGGATGTGGAGGCTGAGAGCACCAGGTCACGCATAGTAAGTCAGCAGCACAACAAGGGTTAGAACTCAGGAGTTCCTGGCTCCCAATCAGGTACTCATTATCTCTGGTGTAAACCTTTAACACAGTACTTGTTTCCCTTGATTCCTCTGGGTTCTGATTTACACTCCACTGCAGCTTCCATTTGAGGCCAGGGATATAGCTCTTTGTATGCGTTGATACTATTTTATATTTATATATGTTATCCTGTAGGATGGCTTCATTAATTATATAAAGAAAAAGTTGCACCAGTGAGTTATATTATTATTAATTATTTATTTGTATTTTGATAGCTCCTAGAAGCCCCAGTCATGGACCAGGACCCTATTGTGTTATGTGCTGTCCAAACACATAATTGCACATACCTGAAAGGTAACAGCCTCTCACACAGAGAATGGCAACTAACCAGCATGATTGCACAACAATGGGATTAGGGGGAATATAGGTTAAAGGCCAACACTCTTACCAAAAACATAACTTAGTTTAGGGCAAATAACTCAAACAGTTGCATGTGGAAATGACCAGTTACATACATAACTAGCCATTTGTTTGTGGAATTATCCAGGTCATGCAAGCAGTCATGGTAACTGTGCATGCAGACATAATCTTGATTTTTAAGAAGTCCGCTATTAAATGCCAACACAGCATGGTATTGAATTCAGTTCAATGGGACTTTATTGGCATGACAAGCTATACAAGCGTTGCCAATGTGTAAGTCAAAGGAGTCTGTCTTCTCACAACACTCTGGTGTACGGTATTCAGTTTATCTATGAGACCTCAATAGGAGGAAGGGCTGAGTCAGGATACGAGCATGTAGTTCTAGGAACTCTATATGTTTCACACCCAACTCTTTCACACCCACTCCATCTTAAAAGAGTTTTGTGATTAGTTTAATGAATCATTGGAAACTGCCTTCAGATGCAAAATGCAGAGGAGTAGGAGATTCACACAAAGCCAGGCTCTTAATTCACCTTGGAACATGAATCAAATAAAAAATGATTACACTATTTTCCCCAGCCCCCAGCATAGTGCATGCCATACTTTTTAGTTATTGGTGTTTTCTGACATATTTGTTTTTTATTACTATAAAATAGGACAATTAATTATTTTGTATGAAAACATTTACTGGAAAGTTAGTAATTGGAGCATAAAATTAAATCCAGATGAAAGGACATTTGCTCAGTGTCTTTTTACCTCTAAAATCTGAGCTTATAAAGATTTTATTATTATTTTTATAGTTATTTTTTCAACAGCAGGAACATTAAGCATAGGGTTTTTTATTTCCAGCCAAAACAGGTTTAGTAGGTTCACCAAAAATATGAATAGGCACCATTGTTCAGAGCTAATTTAAACCATCCTGTGCAGTTTGAGCAATTTAAATATCACTGGAGCATAGGCAAAGAAGATCTGCTTGCTGGTCCCTGAATTACAGGAGAGTCAGGGAAAGTTTAGGTTAACAAACATGCTTGCAAGTTTCCAAAATATCCATTCCTATGTCTCCAGTCAGAAAGAAACATCAAGTTCTTGTTGTGCTGTTCTTCACTCTTTGGATCTATTCAGACTTCTGAAACTATAGCTGGGAACACGTTGCTACAAGAGAGAAAAGCAGAAATGCATCTTTTCCAAAATAGCTGTTCAGATAGATCAAAGCCCACCAAAGATCTCCTCAAGGGCAGATCCTTGAATTCATATGGAGATCCACTGATTACAAAGGGTCGCTGTCTGGGCACAGGGTCCCACCAGCTTAGAATTTCTTGCATGACTGGGGTGATATAGCTAAACACTGAAGACCTGACTCAAACTAGCAAATCCCCTCTAATGTCAACAGGTACTTGTCTGATTAAAAACTGAGGTACCAGTTCAGGCACTTAAACATATGTTTAGTGCACCCCTATTCAAGACAGCATTTAAGCATGTACTCAAGTGATGCCCTGAATAGGAATGATTTCCTGAGTCAGGGCCTGAAAAAGGCCCTCGGTTTGGCCCATAGATGAGAGGATGTGGTGAAGTATATTGGGCCCACGTGACCCAGCTTAACATTTGTTGGGGAGTGCCCCTGGCTTTTGAATATTTATCTATATGGTTTTGTTGTCATGTGTGACATTTGAAAGGAAAAGCAAGATAAACAGGAAGTAAACAAGTTTGCGACATCTGAGAGACAACGGGATGGATGGGAGGGTAAGTGGAACTCAGTGTTTCCCAGACGGAAGGCTCTACTTGCAGGAGAGAAGGTGCTTTGAGGACCTGCTACCTCAGATGTCCATGCAGCTATGAGTCACCATCTCCCCCAAGAGTCCCAAGACTCCCTGACACAGTGGATGGTTAAATATCTGATTCTCCTTTGGCTAAATCCTTAGGTCCTTGCTCAGATTTTACCCAGTCCCTTCCTTCTTAGGAAACCTTCTATTAACATCAACAGGAGTTTTCCTGAGTAAGTTACTGAGTGTGGACACAAGAACAAATGGATATAAACTGGCCACCAGGAAGTTTAGACTTGAAATTAGATGAAGGAGTGAAGTCCTGGAACAGCCTTCCAAGGGAAGCAGTGGGGGCAAAAGACCTATCTGGCTTCAAGATTAAACTCGATAATTGTATGGAGGAGATGGTATGATGGGATAACATGATTTTGGCAATTAATTGATCCTTAGCTATTCATGGTAAATAGTCCTAATGGCCTGTGATAGAATGTTAGATGGGGTGGGATCTGAGTTACTACAGAGAATTCTTTCCTGGGTATCTGGCTGGTGAGTCTTGCCCACAAGCTCAGGGTTCAGCTGATCGCCATATTTGGGGTCAGGAAGGAATTTTCCTCCAGGGCAGATTGGAAGAGGCCCTGGGGGGGTTTCACCTTCCTCTGCAGCATGGGGCATGGGTCACTTGCTGCAGGATTCTCTGCACCTTGAAGTCTTTAAACCATGATTTGAGGACTTCAATAGCTCAGACATAGGTGAGAGGTTTATTGCAGGAGTGGGTGGGTGAGATTCGGTGGCCTGCATTGTGCAGGAGGTCAGACTAGATGATCATAATGGTCCCTTCTGACCTTAATATCTATGAGTCTATGAGTCTATCAGTGAGGACCTCAGGATGTATGCAGCCTTTTAAATGCAGCATGCGGAGATACCAGCATGAAATGAACCAGCTCCATTCTTTAATGGTGATTTTCTGGTTCAAAGTAGGCAGTAGGCAGTGAGGCTGGTTCAACTTGTGGTTGCATCAGTTTAACATTATGGACCGTTAGCCAGTTCTGGGACTTTAGAACATTGTGTTTTGTGATGAATTTGCTTTCATGTTAACACATCAGGAGTGTAACAAATTCCAGTACAGACCTAAAGTACAAGCATCTTCTCATGGAATTCAGCCGGAGTTTTGTCTTAGTAAAGTCTGAGCAAACACTATACTAAGACTTTAGGATTTAATTTATCTGAAAAACCCACATCCCATCTCTTCTCCACTCAGGTATTGTCACAAATATAAACCTGCCAGATATTTCCTCAAAGCCGATACTGATCTCAAATACTTCCTCCTGACTGGCAGGCTTGAATTAAGACCTTTCGGCCTTCAGAGACTGAGATCTGATTGAGTCTCAGTTGAGGTAAATTAGTCACCTGCGTGTTCATGTACACAAAACCCAGAGGAAAGGGAAGTGATGCATAATGATGTAATGTTGATGCATTAGTTAATAAGCCTTGATGAACTTAAATTTTCTGAAACCAGATTTAAAGAAGTATAGCAATGTATATTCTCAATTTTCCGGATAATCTCCCAGCTCAACCAAAAGCGATGTAAACTAACAGCGGTTCTCAAACCTTTTCACTTAAGATCCCCCCTCAGGCTACCTCCTCTTCCAATGCTCCAATATTCTGCTGTATGCTTCCCAAATGATTTAATTTTGCCAGCTACTGAGAAGGGCTCCATAGGATCCTGTGCCCCACCGACGGCAATTTCATAACCATTAAAACATACCTGGACACAATTTGCCATATTGTGCCACTGAATCACTGGGTTGTGTTAGTCAGCAGTGCAGAGCAACACTGCCCCAGCAAGAGCTCCTAGAGAGGATGTGTATCAAAAAGCACATTCCTTTTATTTTTATCTCCTCTGTCTGCAGGCTCACTCCCACCAGGTACAGCTGGTCAAAATGTGGTACATATATTTTGTGAACATTTTCAAAAATTTTCAATTTTACTATGACTAAAACCCCAACAAATTTTTCTCATTCAGTTCTTTTTGTTTTTTTCTTCAACTTTCAGTGGCAAAATGGAAAGGGGGGTGGAGAATGAGAAAAATGATGGAAGAAAAAATGGAAAACAGAGTGAGTAAGAAATATTTTTGGGTCAAAATCACCAGAAAAAAATCCCCTCCCCCCCCAGGAGAAATTTCCATAAAGGGTCAATATTTCATCAATCAACAGTCTTGACCATATTTTTTTCATGATAAATGTATGCCTTCCACCGCTCTGCTATTCAAATTCTGCAGGAACCCGAACAAAGCCAAACTATGAATTATGGGAAAACCCAAACAAACTAGTATTTGGATTTTATATTTTTCACTGGCTTTTTTAATGCCTCAGAGAGCCATTTATTGGGTCAAAGCACCACAAGTTCTGATATTCTCACAGTATTTCCACCATCCAGGAGTCAAAATAGGATAAAGCCAGACTTTGCACAGGCTTTCCATAAGAAAGGCTCAGAGGTATTAAAAGCCTGTGAAAAATATACAAACAAATTTCAGCTTCAAATACTAGACCCCACACTTCTCCCTACTTGTCTTAAAAGGAGAAAATAAACTTCCTCGCTCATTTCTTATAGAAAGCTAAGATTTAGTGTATTTTATTTTCTGCAGGCATTATGTTTTAGCACATCTTTGCTTACTGTTAATTGGTCATGATTTGTGGCTGTGGCCAAAGATCATACCAGGTAAGCTGGTGTAGGGCTAAAGGCACTTTTGCATTGCCCTGATCTTGAGCCAGGTGCTCAGACCCACGTGTAAGTTAGAACACCCTGATGCTGCTCCAAAGTAGGCTGGGTGCCAGTGTCACCTGTGGGTGAATACTTTTCACAAAGCCATCATTTTACAGCTAATTTGTCAGCCCCATCCTCAAAGGAAACCTGCAAAACAGCTTCAAAAGATGAGCTTTGGAACTTATATTCATAACTGATAGACACTAAAAATCATGGTCTCAACAGAGATGCTGGTTTTATGCCTCAGTACAACAATCTGTAACCTACTATCCCTCCTTTGTCCTATGACTGCAGAAGTGTTAATAGTCCGTGTAGAGGAGCATGGCCATCCCTCTCTGTCAGGCTCAAAGGGAGGCCACACCCTCTTGCTCTTGGGGTCCTATCAAGGCAAGGGTTATTGGAGAATTAGTAGTCTCTAAGGACCTGCCCCTCTAGGCAGGGCCAAGGAGCAAGTAGTCCAGGGCTCTGGCCTCAGGCAGGGAGGAGGATCCAACAGTCTAGGGGCTCAGACCTTCAGAGGGGGCGGAGCAACAGGCGCTGGCTCCTCCCCAACAGTCTCGGAGGGAGGCCCTTCCCCCTCACTACAGTCCACTTCAGTTTCAGAGGTTCCTTGCAACATGTGTCAAGCCCTTAGATTTACCAATCTCTCCCATCTTCTGTTTAGCTGTGATACTCTGGTTATCTTTCCCAGACCTGAAGACGAGTTCTGCAAAGCTCAAAAGCTTATCTCTTCCACCAAAAGAAGTTGGCCCAACAAAAGGCATTACCTCACCCAAGCTTGTCTGTCTCATATCCTGGGACCAGCCCAGCTACAACAACACTGCAAACAATGTCCACTAAGGGCCATTACAGCAACTGGGTTTGCTGGGGCGGAGGGAAGTCTTGGCCATGTTCCCGTTTTCCCAGCCATGCCAACTACACGAGTTGCAAGGAATGTGGTGGCAGAGGAGCCTCAAGCTAGTTCTTTGCCATGGGAAGATGATTCTAGGATCTACCTGGATTAGACTATTCACAGTCACTTGCTGTGCCAACAAATATTTTACATGAACAGAATATTTAGAGGCATAAATCAAGTCGCTACCCATCTAAGTCACCAGTTTATACCAACAGTTTGTGTTCACGTTGAAATTCTTATTTGTATTGAAAATGGTTTGTCCATTACAATACTGCGCTCCTCCCAACTGTTTAACATTTGGGCCAAGACTTTCAAAAACAGGTGCCTAATATTAGTTCCCTAAATGGCTTAGATTGTCAAAAGCAATAAGAATCCAGCAACCGCTGTGTGCTCAGAACCTCTGAAAGCCCTAACTATGGACTTTCAATCCTAACTTTAGGCACACATTTTTTCAAATCTTGCCTTTGTTTTTTTTCACAATTTTTATTTGAACAAGAGAATTTCACTTTCAAGTCAGAACAGGAATGTATCATATTCTAAACCTTTGAGAGCAATTGGTGTCTTAGGCTCCCTCTGAGAGGCACAGAAAATAATTTTTTCTTCATTTCCCACAGAAAAAACCCAAGTAACAGGTGTTCTGCTCCTGGCACATCTCAGCATCACATCCTGTTACAGTTGAAATGAGCATTAAAATAATGTTGATTTTGAAATTGGGTCAACTTTTTTGGCTTAAAAAGGAAAATAATCTTATTTTAGAACCCCACAGAATTTTAAATTTGGAGCTATCTGATTGGCTGATTGTCAGCAGTTTGGAAAGCATACTTAAAATGAGTTACATTCATTTTTTGAGCAGAGTAATAGCCATTGTAAATCCATTTGCATTAAGGTGATTTTGTCACTCCTAGATTTATGCAGCAGGATCTTATAGTGTTGGCACCGTTCCAGTGGTTTCTGAAATCCCGTTTCCTCTTCTCTTTAAAAAAAAACACCAACAGATAATCTTATCCAAATTCTGAAACCAATCCAGGAAACTAAAATAAGACATAAAAATCTTCAATTTACCAGAAGGGTAGGAAGCGCGGGAGTGGGGGAAAGAGGAGGGGGGGTGGTTCAAAGAGAACAAATAAATTCCATTTTCTTCCTCGGAGATGGGATCAGAATCTTCCAGTAAGCTTTGCTATTTTGAATAGAAACAGCCATGCAGTTTAAACAGCTGGAAAGGAAACGTCACAAGCTTAGAGGGATTCCTGGTTTCTGCTGACATACTGTGATTCTTCCAGTGTTTCCCATATCTGATGCACTGCATCTTAAGGGTTTGAAAATTAAAGTGGGCCTGATCCTGCATTTCTTGTGCATCCCAAATTCCCAGTTAAGGTTGCAGGCCATGTCTACACTACACAGTGTTACTGGCATAGCTATATCAGCTGGGAGCATGAAAAAAATCACAACTCCTCCTATCTGACATAGGTGGGCCAGCAAAATGCAACTATGCCAGCAGAAGAGTTCTTCTGTCAGCATAATTAATGCCATTAAGGAAGTAGTTTAGCTATCCCGGCAGAAGAACTCCAACCCTCAGTTTAGTCTATACTCCGTTAGAGGGCTCTGCCAACATAGCAGTGAGCAATGACGGATGGGGGGCGGAGGAGCGAGTGGGGAGCCGGGCCTGGAGGAAGAGGCAGAGCGGGGGGGAGCCTTGCAGGAAGTGGAGGAGCAGAGGTGGAGCCTTGGGGGAAGAGGCAGGAGGTGGGGGGAAAGTTCCAGCTGGAGTGTCCAGTTTTCAGAAATTAGAAAGCTGGGAACCCTAATTGCAAAGGGTTCTCAAGTATCATTCTCTTTGCTCTTGCTGAAGGGGTCTCTGATAAGACAGATATCAATCCTGCCTTCAGCTTGCAGTCTTGGCTGACATGCTGGTATCAGTGGTTTTTATCTGCAAGATATTTTTCTTTTAGGAGATGCAGAGTAAACCTGGAGAGGAAACCTGTGCCCCTTAAATATAACATGGAAGGCCAAATCCTGCTCTCATACCCCCCCCCCCAGTATTAATCCAGAATAGCTCCACTCACTTTAGTGGATTTACACCAGTGTAACTGAAATCAGATTTCAGTCCAGAATCTTTTACTAGCATCTGAAGATAGATAGGTGTCTGTCTATGTATCTGTCTTTACATTTTATGCTTGTGAAAAAGGCCACATCGTCAGCACTGGCAAATGAAGTCCCCTATTTATATTCACACACCAGATACAACACAGGCAGCAGTACAAGCTTCCTCATTCTGCCCGGCCAATGTGGGGGAGATGGTAGGAGTGAAAAGGCAATTCAGTCATGCTAGTCAATTTGACCCTTGACCTCTCTGCTGAGGCTGCCAAAGTGGGTTCCAAGAAGTACCAACTGCAGTGATGGCTTAAGGCAGAATATGTACGTCCAGTGGGACTGGACTGAGGCCATTAAACTGGTAGAGAATTATCTTCCAAACACAGGGACATTGTTTATTCGGTAAACCATGATATGAAATGTTAAGGAGGTAGCGTCATGGAGAGTGTGTTTGTTTATTCATACTTGTAAAAAGCTCATGTACAAATTAGTTTAAAAAGATATACACAATGAGCATGTCAATAGCTCTTCCCCCACTTCCCCATCCCCACAGCCCGAAACTTCCCCTTACCAAAGAATCCTGGAAAAATAGTTAAACAGATAAGCTTTAAACTGAGCTGTTTTCCTTAGTTTTTCCTTTTATTTTCTATGCGTAATCAAAAAACACAACAATCCTATCTGCACAGTAAATGTGCATTTTAAAAAATCTTTGAGAGTTTGCGGGAAGAAAATGATAAATAAGTCTCTTAACTCTTCAGCTGCCTCATTAAGTCCAGCTGCAGAGTTTTTGTTTGGACTGAAGTGAATTGGAGGGACTTTTTCACTGCAGTGCAAATTCATTCATATATCTCCGCTGAAGATCAGCCTTCCCAAATGTCCCGTTCCTGAAGGGGGTTTCCTTGCAAACCCTTTACATCAGCGGGATTTCCTTTGACTCGGGTCTCTAGGTTTCCTTTTTCCATTCATTCCGCATCTTAGGGGAGCGTCCAAACATCAACGGCTCAACCTGGCAGAGGAGGGAGGTAGATTTTCTTTCTCACTGGGGAGATTCCCATTGCGCAGGTCCACATTGCTGCAGAAAGCTCTGCTCGTGAAAGTTCCCATCTCTGAGGGAATCTGCTGCAACTGTGATTTGGCATGTGGTTTCCTCCTGCTCTTGGAGCCCTGATTTCATTCGATGAGGTACTGTACTGGGGCATTATTGAAGTGTGTTCGGTCCCATACAAAATGCAGGAAGATAAATCCTTACCGCAAGGAGCTATGTTCCACAGTTATATACCCTGTGATATCAAAACCAGTGTAGGCAGTTGCCATTCTTCTGTACTGCTCAAGCTCAAGCTCTCTCTATTTCCTAAACGATATCACAGACATTTGGTGATTGACACTGAATGGTTATGACTAGAATGCAATAATCTCTATGAAATTCTAACTCAGATGTGCCAGAGCTGAAACTTAACCTGGGATAAGGAGGTTGGGAGAGGGGGCTGTCATTTCATTTAATTGAAGCAATCCTTTAGATGCTTTAGAAGGTGTAAAATCTCACCCTGAAAGGTTAACTGCATCGCAGGAGGTCAGGCAGAAACAAGCCTTTGCTTTCTTTTTCAGTGTTCCCAAACCAAACACTGAGATATTTCTAGTCTCTTAGGAAAACTTGTAATTCCTGAATACATGCTAGATACTCCTTCAGATAGCTGTCAGCTTCCAGTTATCTCTTTGTCCATTTTGATCTACCACCTTTGTAGATTTTTAGACCACGCACATATACGACACTTAGCTGTAGTTCCTGCATTTAAAGAATCCGCCACTTCTTCTATACCTCTATGAGACCTTAAATTGGTCTAGCTGTAAATATTTTAAAACAGAAAAGTGACTATCTCAGCTACTCATTATTTACAGAGCCATTACATTGTGTTCGTTTTTTAGGCCCAGACCCTCAAAGGTGTTTAGGCACCAAAGGCCCACTGAAATCAATGGGCGTTAGGCACATAAATACTTTTGGGGATTTGGACCTTAATGGCTAAAATAGACATATATATCTTCAGCATGCTATTAAATATATTTTAATATCTGTCATTTATTTTACACATATATGGCCTATTGTCAGAAATATATGGTTTTGCTTTCATTCTGGATTTACTGCAGAAGAGTGATTATTCATGATACATAGCACCATTGTACCTGATTCCTTGAAGTCAGTGAGAGTTTGGGGTATGCAGGGTCAGGCCCAGTGTTTTGTTTATCTATTCCCTTCAGTTTTAGTTCTTTTCAGTGTTGTTGTAGTCGTGTTATTCCCAGGATATCAGAGAGACAAGGAGTGTGAGGTAATATCTTTGATTGGACCAACTTCTTTTGGTGAAAGAGACAAGCTTTAGAATTTACACAGATCTCTTCTTCAGGGAAATGTACTCAGATTACCCAGACCTCAAGAAGAGCTCTATGTAAGCTCAAAAGCTTGTCTTTCTCACCAGTAGAAGTTGGTCCAATAAAATATATTTACCTCATCTACTTGGTCTCTCCAGTTTTAGTTCTAACTTTTAAAGCAAAAAATTCACTGATTCAAAGCTAGAGCTCTTTAGAAGATTAGTCTGTCTGCGATTGTCAGACACTCACCTTTAAATATTCATGACTTCAACATCAGCTAACCTATTTTCTTCAAACTTGGCTTACTATGTAGATCTCATTGAGACTGAAGAATCAAACTGAGTTTCAAAGATGCATCTCCTTGTACATAAGGTTGCACACACATATAGAGAGGATCATAATTTATCTCTAAATAAATCATAGAATCATAGAATATCAGGGTTGGAAGGGACCTCAGGAGGTCATCTACTCCAACCCCCTGCTCAAAGCAGGACCAATCCCCAATTAAATCATCCCAGCCAGGGTTTTGTCAAGCCTGTCCTTAAAAACTTCTAAGGAAGGAGATTCTACCACCTCCCTAGGTAATGCATTCCAGTGTTTCACCACCCTCCTAGTGAAGAAGTTTTTCCTAATATCCAACCTAAACCTCTCCCACTGCAACTTGAGACCATTACTCCTTGTCCTGTCCTCTTCTACCACTGAGAATAGTCTAGAACCATCCTCTCTGGAACCACCTCTCAGATAGTTGAAAGCAGCTATCAAATCCCCTCTCATTCTTCTCTTCTGCACACTAAACAATCCCAGTTCCCTCAGCCTCTCCTCATAAGTCATGTGTTCCAGACCCCTAATCATTTTTGTTGCCCTTCGCTGGACTCTCTCCAATTTATCCACATCCTTCTTGTAGTGTGGGGCCCAAAACTGGACACAGTACTCCAGATGAGGCCTCACCAATGTCGAATAGAGGGGAACGATCACGTCCCTTGATCTGCTTGCTATGCCCCTACTTATACATCCCAAAATGCCATTGGCCTTCTTGGCAACAAGGGCACACTGCTGACTCATATCCAGCTTCTCGTCCACTGTCACCCTTAGGTCCTTTTCCGCAGAACTGCTGCCTAGCCATTCGGTCCCTAGTCTGTAGCTGTGCATTGGGTTCTTCCGTCCTAAGTGCAGGACCCTGCACTTATCCTTATTGAACCTCATCAGATTTCCTTTGGCCCAATCCTACAATTTGTCTAGGTCCCTCTGTATCCTTTCCCTGCCCTCCAGTGTATCAACCACTCCTCCCAGTTTAGTATTATCCGCAAATTTGCTGAGAGTGCAATCCACACCATCCTCCAGATCATTTATGAAGATATTGAACAAAACCGGCCCCAGGACCGAACCCTGGGGCACTCCACTTGACAACGGCTGCCAACTAGACATGGAGCCATTGATCACTACCCGTTAAGCCCGACAATCTAGCCAACTTTCTACCCACCTTATAGTGCATTCATCCAGCCCATACTTCTTTAACTTGCTGACAAGAATACTGTGGGAGACCGTGTCAAAAGCTTTGCTAAAGTCAAGAAACAATACATCCACTGCTTTCCCTTCATCGACAGAACCAGTAATCTCATCATAGAAGGCGATTAGATTAGTCAGGCATGACCTTCACTTGGTGAATCCATGCTGACTGTTCCTGATCACTTTCCTCTCATGTAAGTGCTTCAGGATTGATTCCTTGAGGACCTGCTTCATGATTTTTCCAGGGACTGAGGTGAGGCTGACTGGCCTGTAGTTCCCAGGATCCTCCTTCTTCCCTTTTTTAAAGATTGGCACTACATTAGCCTTTTTCCAGTCATCCGGGACTTCCCCCGTTCGCCACGAGTTTTCAAAGATAATGGCCAATGGCTCTGCAATCACAGCCGCCAATTCCTTTAGCACTCTCGGATGCAACTCGTCCGGCCCCATGGATTTGTGCACGTCCAGCTTTTCTAAATAGTCCCTAACCACCTCTTTCTCCACAGAGGGCTGGTCATCTACTCCCCATGTTGTGATGCCCAGCGCAGCAGTCTGGGAGCTGTCCTTGTTAGTGACGACAGAGGCAAAAAAAGCATTGAGTACATTAGCTTTTTCCACATCCTCTGTCACTAGGTTGCCTCCCTCATTCAGTAAGGGGCCCACACTTTCCTTGGCTTTCTTCTTGTTGCCAACATACCTGAAGAAACCCTTCTTGTTACTCTTGACATCTCTTGCTAGCTGCAGCTCCAGGTGCGATTTGGCCCTCCTAATTTCATTCCTACATGCCCGAGCAATATTTTTATACTCTTCCCTGGTCATATGTCCAACCTTCCACTTCTTGTGAGTTTCTTTTTTATGTTTAAGATCCGCTAGCATTTCACCATTAAGCCAAGCTGGTCGCCTGCCATATTTACTATTCTTTCGACACATCGGGATGGTTTGTCCCTGTAACCTCAACAGGGATTCCTCGAAATACAGCCAGCTCTCCTGGACTCCTTTCCCCTTCATGTTAGTCCCCCAGGGGATCCTACCCATCCGTTCCCTGAGGGAGTCGAAGTCTGCTTTCCTGAAGTCCAGGGTCCGTATCCTGCTGCTTACCTTTCTTCCCTGTGTCAGGATCCTGAACTCAACTAACTCATGGTCACTGCCTCCCAGATTCCCGTCCACTTTTGCTTCCCCCACTAATTCTTCCCTGTTTGTGAGCAGCAGGTCAAGAAAAGCTCCCCCCCTAGTTGGCTCCTCTAGCACTTGCACCAGGAAATTGTCCCCTACGCTTTCCAAAAACTTCCTGGATTGTCTATGCATCGCTGTATTGCTCTCCCAGCAGATATCAGGAAGATTAAAGTCATCCATGAGAACCAGGGCGTGCGATCTAGTAGCTTCTGCGAGTTGCCGGAAGAAAGCCTCATCCACCTCATCCCCCTGGTCCGGTGGTCTATAGCAGACTCCCACCACTACATCACTCTTGTTGCTCACACTTCTAAACTTAATCCAGAGACACTCAGGTTTTTCTGCAGTTTCGTACCGGAGCTCTGGGCAGTCATACTGCTCCCTTACATACAGTGCTACTCCCCCACCTTTTCTGCCCTGCCTGTCCTTCCTGAACAGTTTATAACCATCCATGACAGTACTCCAGTCATGTGAGTTGTCCCAACAAGTCTCTGTTATTCCAATCACGTCATAATTCCTTGACATCACCAGGACCTCCAGTTCTCCCTGCTTGTTTCCAAGGCTTTGTGCATTCGTATATAAGCACTTGAGATAACCTGCTGATCGCCCCTCATTCCCAGTATGAGACAGGGGCCCTCCCCTCACAGACGTTCCTGCCTGTGCTTTTTCATCGGATGCATCCGATGAAGTGAGCTGTAGCTCACGAAAGCTTATGCTCAAATAAATTGGTTAGTCTCTAAGGTGCCACAAGTACTCCTTTTCCTTTTGCGAATACAGACTAACACGGCTGCTACTCTGAAACCTATCATAAAGTATGTTACGCTGAAGCCTCTAAGAGGCTGTCGTCACTTTAATTGCATATTTAGGAAAATATTTTTCAAACTATCACATTTTGCAAATTCTCAATATAATTCCAGCAAATATCAGGGCTATACAGTTCACTCTGCATGTGTCATCTATAGGGTTTATTGATAATTTTATTCTTTCCAGACAAGATAGTACAGACAAAGGGCCTGCTGTTATGAGGTGCTGAGCCCCTTTTGAGACATGCTCTGTGCCCTCAGATCCTGATAAAATACAATCCCATTAAAGTTAAAGGGCTACAATGTTCTCTTGCTCTAACCATGCATAACATCCTAGCCCGGATGTATACTTCTCCCCTGGTTTTTTCTATAATTAGTATTATCATTTGCTAAATCTAGTCCAACACATCTTGGACTCCAGTTCACAGCTTTGTGTAGTTTCATCTCTCTAGTATTTAACAAATAAATAATTGGGTAACCCAGATTTTTTCCTCCTTCAGCCCAGATCCCACTTTTGTCTGATCCTTTCGGCCACTCTCTTTTTAGGGTTTTTGCCCTTTGAATAACATATAATCTTAAAGTCAGATTTATGAAGAGTGAGATGACTAAAAAGAGGTGTCTGAGGTCTTGTGAAAAGGAGCTGTGGGGCAATAGGTTTAACCTCTGTAAGGACTGCTGGATTAGTCCCACTGCATCTGCAGGGGCTGCCTGAGCATAACTGGTGCTCCTGGAATGTCTAGAATATTGCATTAGTGGTGACATCATTGGCCAAATTTTGCTGTCACCTGCACAGGTGCAAAACCATATGGCCAAGATTTTCAAAGAAGAATAATGAATTTTGGGTCCCCCACTGAAGACACCTTGGAGATGCTTGAATTTCAAAGATGGGTGCTCAGCATCTTCTGAAAATCTGGCCCCCACCAGGTGTCTCAAGGTGAGAACTCAAAAATCCAGACGTCTAAAATCAAGAAGCACTTTAGAGAATCTTGCTTATTGTCTTCAACTTTATGACTGTACTTTCAACCGTGTAACTGAAAGCAAACTTTGGCTGTGTGTCTATGAGAGACTAGCACTCAGCCAGCACAAACAGAGGAAAACAAAATACACAAGTGTCTGATTTTTAATGATAAGGACCTGGTGAAAAAGAGAAGATGTTTTAGAGCAGCAGGTGCCAGTGGGGGTTTACTCTTGGGCTTTGTGGCTCATTGGGTTATTCAAGGCATTATTATTTTTATTATTATTATTATTATTATTATTATTATAAGGCAGATAAGCTGCTTAAGTTACCAACATAAACATATCATTGCCCACAAAATTAATTCCACATCGCTTTAATAAAGAGCAGGTTTTCCTCTTCATCACTGCATGACAATAATGGGTCTCCCCGGTCCTGTCCACAGCATGGCTCAGACAAGGTGGTAGGGATGGGAAAGTAACATGGTTTCAAAGTGGTTAGCAGCATAGTTTGTCTTCAGACTGTCCGCACTACTTTCTCCTACATTCTGACACCATACTGTAGATGTGGTTTTATCACTATTGGTAGGTAGTTGATTATGCTCATTAAATAGCTGACATGCCCAGAGGTCTAAATTGTACATTTTAGGCACTACCCAGCATAATCAGTAGTGGAAAACCACATCATTCTAGTGGAGCTATTTCCCAAGCAACAGCATAGACCAGGGAAGTGCCTCCTACCCACCTCATCCCTGCTTTTCTTACCCCTGTTGAGATGATGTGCACACAGAGGGAGAAGCTCTTATGCTTCATGGTCCTTGACCATGGCACCGAGTGTGGAAAGGGAGGGAGGTTCCTTTCACCCTCCCTACCCTGCTGCTCACAGATCCCGTGTGATGCACAATAACACAGAGAAAGCGCACAGGTACATATGCACACGGTAGGTATGCACTCTTCATTCCTCATATTCCACATTTACCGTCAAACTCCTCGTTGTCAAAAATGTAGCTCCATGGCACTGAGAACGCTTTCACCTTTGTAAATAAACGCACATCTCCCAGAGATTTGCAAGTCAAACTCTGTAGAGGCTATACTACTAGAGATGAACAGCAAAACTCTTGGAATTTACTTATTACAACCAATATATTTCAAAATGCATAATTTGGGGGCAATATTTTTGCAAGTCAAACTCTGTAGAGGCTATACTACTAGAGATGAACAGCAAAACTCTTGGAATTTACTTATTACAACCAATATATTTCAAAATGCATAATTTGGGGGCAATATTTTTGTCAACATTTTGAATTTCAAGGTAAAAACTGGACCTTTCCCCCCACTTTTTTCTTTTCTTGTATTGGCTCTAGTAGTTGATCGGTTTTGCCTTCTGCCTCTTCAAGTGGTAACCCTCCATCCCTCCTGTAACTCTGCCCAACAGAATAGATGCAAGACATGTAATAAGGCTGTAGAAATGGCTGCAAAGCTGAGCAGGCCCCAGCGTATGAATCTCTTATCAGGTCTATATCCTCTTTGAAACGTAAGTTTCCATGAGGGCTAGCAGCTTTCTAAGATTTTGAACCTATTTATTCCATGTGTATGTAGCATGCGTGAACTGCAGGAGAATGCAAGGAAGCTGTTTATGAGGATCTCAAGAAATGGTGATTCTGTGTAACCTTTGCCTTGTATAAGTTATCAGCAAGGGTAACACATAGTCATTTTTTTATATTGTCTCAGCAAAGTAAGTTCTGTGGGCCAGTTTAAATTTGGAGGCATTAATTTCAAATGCAATCATTAGAAATACAAGCTACCTACAACTTCAAAGCCACAGTTTCTATAAAATGATGGAGTTAGTTTATATTGGAATTCGTGACTTATTTTTAGGAAAACACTCTACATGCTGAAGGGAATCTCCATGCAAATAACATAACTGTGTCCCCAAAAAAAATAAAGTTGATTTTACCCCTTCTAGCTATCAAAGAGGTAACCAGCATGAGCTCAGAGCCTCACTGCACTGATATTTTAAATGTGCAGCTCTCAAGGTCAATTGCTGTAGTGAGATGCCGAGCGAGCAGATGTTTGCAGTCAACCAGTGTCAATAGGAGACACATTTGTTTTGTGGCACTGAATGTGAGGTAGCAAGAACACTGTGTGAAAGAGACAACAAGGTCACTCCTGAACATGCTGATTACAGTAACACTTATGCGCAAACAAGATTCCTATTACAACCTTAATAGCTGTCTTTAGTCCCTTTACCAGTGTAGAAACGGCAACCTCTTTGACACTAAATATATGCCGATTGTCCAGCTACATCTACTTGTAGCCCATTGTCACTGCAACTCCAGCAGCTCCCACCCACGGTGCTGAAGGAGGAAGAACTACTCCTAAGGACAGGGTTGGCCAGTGGGAGTCAGAAACTGCACTTTTATCAACCGGAGCTGTTGCACCAAGATTCCCTCTGTAGCCTTTGGATCCCCATGACATAACTGGAACCAGATCTATTACTGATTGGTCCGGATTACCTGAACTCCCCCACCCTGTTCTGACAGCAGAGGGACCAAGCAGACCTTTCCTGCCACAGAAACACCACCAATTATCTGATCAGCAGGCAGCTGGCAGGGAGGGGCAGGGATGGAAGGAAAGTTGGGGAGTTGTGGAAGGTTCACAGGATGATATACATGATGTTGCCAGATGGAGGGAAACAAAAGGTGGCTGGATAGTAGTAAGTGGTTGGATAGAGAGGTAGGATGGGAGGTGAGGCAAAGGGACACTTTGCTCTAGGGGTATGGTTATTGAGCATATGGGGGTGAGGGGAGTTTTGTATATATTGAAGACTACATTTTAGAATCATATGTGTGCAGAGATACTATGACACCATATGGCTTTATTTCTATTACCCTCACCTGCCAGTCACATATTTCCTCTCCTATTATTTCTAATTTCACTTACTGCATTATGTATACCATTGGACTGTAAACAAATCAAGGCAAGGAGCATGTGTATCTCTCTTCCATAAGGTGGTCAGCACCCAGTGATCATTAAAAATAAATACTAAATAATGTACAGTGCTTTGATTGTGTAAAGCATTGTATAAGTGTTAGGTATTTCTGGCTACTATTAAAACGGCAACATTTCCCATAGATATGCCACAGGTACAACAGTTATTTCCTGTTATAAAGATATTGGGAAGTTAAATACTTGAGTGAGTCAGCTGTTGGCAAGGACCAACTTTTTTATGGCAAACACTGCCTGAGACTTACTACTACATGGAGAGATGTACTTTGATGCTCTATCATGCCATCAGATCTGGTGAAATGAATAAAATACAGAACACAAAGCCGTTATTATAATACAGCTACATCTGGCATGTTCAGATAGAGATTAGCTTGCACAGTAGCACTGTGATAACAATATAGACGTAGTCACCATAATTCATATGTAGCCACATAATATTACATAACCAATCTGCAACTGTAAGGGAAGATGTGTTGCTAATCCTGTGCACTCCTCTGAACATTTCAGTTTATGACAGGTTTCAGAGTAACAGCCGTGTTAGTCTGTATTCGCAAAAAGAAAAGGAGGACTTGTGGCACCTTAGAGACTAACCAATTTAGTTGAGCATAAGCTTTCGTGAGCTACAGCTCACTTCATTGGATGCATCCGATGAAGTGAGCTGTAGCTCACGAAAGCTTATTCTCAAATAAATTGGTTAGTCTCTAAGGTGCCACAAGTACTCCTTTTCTTATTTCAGTTTATGACACCCTCCTAGAGTGAAGTTAAATGCAGGGGCCATTAATATCTTGGATTTGAGAAAGCTGGTAATCTGGTGAGATTCCACACCAGAATTACTTGTAATGTGCTTCATAGGAAATCATGGTAGAAGGTGTTAGTACAACAGCCCAAGGTGCTTGGCACTTGTACAGAGTGGTTATATAAAATTATTAAAATTACTGCCTGAGCTTAAAACACTTGTTCACTCCAAACTGCCCTTCAATGAGATTTAGGCTCTTAAATGCCTAGGTCCAGTGGTGAGCTGGAGCTGGTTCCCACCGGTTCGCTAGAACTGGTTGCTAAATTTAGAAGCCCTTTCAGAACCGTTTGTTCCGCAAGGGACAATTGGTTCTAAAAGGGCTTCTAAATGTAACTGGCCAAAAGTGGTGCCTTAGGCACTGACTCCATGGGTGCTCCAGCCCTGGAGCAGCCAAGGGGAAAATTTGGTGGGTGCAGAGCACCCACCGGCAGCTCTCCGCCCCACCCCTGGCCCCAGCTCACCTCCGTTCCGCCTCCTCCCCTGAACGCGCCACCCCGCCCCGCTTCTCTGCCTGCACCCCCCCCCCCCCGCGGGCCTCCCGCGAATCAGCTGTTCACGTGGGAAGCCGGGGCGGGCTGAGAAGCAGGCAGTGGCTTCGCACTCAGGCCCAGGGAGGCGGACGTGAGCTGGGGCAGGGGGGAGGGGGGCGAGAAGGGCCGCCCGCGCCGCAGCAAGTAACCCCGGGGTGGGCGGGGGACGCGTGCAGGGGAACTGCTCCCCCCTCCAGCTCACCTCCGCCACCCTCAGCCTGAGTGTGAAGCCGCCGCCTGCTTCTCAGCCATCCCAGGCTTCCCGCCAAACAGCTGATTCACGGGAAGCTGGGGGGCGGGGCGGAGAAGCAGAGTGGGGCGGTGCGTTCAGGGGCGGACGTGGAGCGGAGGTGAGCTGGGGCCGGGGGTGGGGCGGGGAGCTGCCCCCGGAGCACCCACGGAGAAGGCGCCTAAGGCGCCACTTTTGATGTGATCAGTGGGGGGAGCGGCCGCTCCCCCTGCTTGCCCCCTAGCTATGCTCCCCCACCCCGTAGGAGCCAGAGGGTCCTGCCGGATGCTTCCTGGGAGCTGCCCCAGGTAAGCACCGCTGGGACTCCCCACCTCGCCCCCCCGGCAGGTCCCTCTGGCTCTTAGGGGCAGAGTGGGCACCCAATACGGTGGCCCACGAGACCCTCCGGCCCAGTTCTGGGGGCAGTCAGGGGACAGGGGAGAGGGGTGGATGGGGCAGGGGTTATGGGGGGGCATCAAGGAATGCGGGGGCTTGGATGGGGCAGGAGTCCCGGGGGGGCGGGCGTGGGCAACGACCCCCTCGTGGGGTGAGGAGGGAACCAGTTGTTAAGATTTCGGCAGTTCATCACTGCCTAGGTCCCTTTTGATAATGGGACTCAGGCTCTTAAGTCATTCAGGAACTTTTGAAACTTTCACCCTACAATTACTAAAAGTATTATTGTTCATATTTCTTTGTATTACCATAGTGCCTAGGAGCCCGAGTCATGGACCAGGAGCCCACTGGGCCAGGTGCTGTACCAAAAAAACAAAAAGCCCCAAGTACTGTAGAAGCTGTTGTGCAACTTTCTCACTTGCAGTGCTGAGAATGTGCCATCCCCTCAGGAATGAAGAGGAGAAAACATACCAGGAGTTAAGAACAGTCATTGGCTGGAAGAGATGAAGTTGCAGCAAGGAGCAGCTGGCCACAAAATGGCTCTTTTAGGGCTGTAGCTGCCTGTCTCTGTTACATTTAAAGGGTTGGCTCCCAGAAAGGCATGCTGGGAAAGGCTCCTGTAAAAGGACAAACCTGGCTCCTGAATAAACAAATAATTTTAGGTTCCCGCCAACTCTCTGTTGGGGCTTGTTCAGGGAAGGTTAGCCCTGACGGTTGGCCTAGCTTGCTTTTTGACTGCCATTGTCCCTATGGGCCTTGCAGCAGCCAGGGAAGACTCTGGGCACAGGGAACCCCTCCCCCAGGACTCATCATGATAGTATCTGAGCACCCCACAAACACTAATAAATGAAATCTCACAATACTGCTGTAAGCCAATACTGGCAAGCTTAAAATTAAGCTTGTGCATAAGTGTTTGTAGGATTGGTGGCAATGGCTGCAGCAACACCCAGAGGAATACCTACCGATCCCCTTTAGGGCATGAATATTTTGTTTGTAAAATGATATTTTATCCTTCAGAGGTCATGGACTATGCAGTGGTAACATGACCTTTAACTTTTCCAGACCAAATGTTTATACAGGTGCAGTTATTTCCTGAACAAGGAGCAGAGGTTTGAATATTATACAAACACTATTAATTTAAATATTTTTTCTCAATGGCTGTGTTTTTTCACCGGAAATATAAAAACTAATATTTTGTTCAGTCTGTTAATTTAAGGTATTGAGAATGTGCCATTATCCACCAGCCAAATCACTGGGAAGTCATACCTCTATGGAAAGGCATCTCAGTTGCTATCATGTTAGAATACTACACCCAGACTCAGATAATTTAGAGGGAAAGGCTCCCAAATTTCCCCTAAAAGCTATAAGGTAATCTAGACACTTTGGCAGCTACAGTTTGAGTGACCAAAACTCACAGCGGTCTGATTCATATGGCTACTAAGTCAGTAGCATGGACGTGTGAAACTGAAAGCAAGATTTTCCTTGCCTCATGTTAGTATCATTTCACAGTTGGAACAGGAAGTAAGTCTGAGAGGCAAAGAATATAGTCTTTCCATAGGAAATGTCTCAGCTACACAACCTTTCAATTGCTCCCTATCTTCTTATGCTTGGAGTTCAGATAAGCTCTAGTTTTCATGTCTGTTGGCTATGATCTGCTTTTCCACTAGTGTGGGATAACCCAGTGTCCTAGCCAACATCCCTCCTCTGAATCAATAAATGCCAGCAAGGATTAGCTGGAAACGCTGCATATGTTCATGGCTTCGGGCTTTATGTGGGATTTTTCTGACTGAATTTTAGCTGCCACATTTGCCTTTTCTATGGAGCCAGGTAGCTCAAGTCTGTAAATAACACAGACTATGAAAAATGCTACATATGTATGATTTAATGCAACACACAGTCACTGCAAGCCAATTAGTTTCTTAGAGGCAATGTTCACTACCATTTTGTCAGTCTTTACTGTGTATTACACATTCAAATAAGTAATTTAAAACAGGTGCTTAGAAATGGATTGTGCGGGTTGTCTGAGCGGTTGCTGTCATTCATTTTCCTGGTTGAAAGTTAAACAGCAATCAGGTTGTGTTGAAGACTTGGATAAAATTGGCAGCGCTCTTTTGCATCCAGGTGATCAGCAAGAAATAGGACTTCCAACAGAAGCAAGGGTTCTGAGAATCTGTTCTTTCATTTACATTTCCCTCTAGATCAGTTTTCTGTGTCTCTTCCTGTGTTTGTAAACACTACCCTTGGATGCATGCATTGAGATTATACTCCTTGAAGTTATGGTGAGGTATGCACATGAGGACAGGCCTGAATACAGTGCTTGAGTCTCCTCTGCCTTGGACTTGTGTAGGTATTTACACCTCTGCAGAGTGGGTGTAAACTCAGATGCCTGATCATGCTCCAAATGAAAATAATGGATGAACTTTCCTTGACTTCAATATGAGCAGTGATGGTGGTGGTTCACGACCAAATGACCAGACCACATGCAGGCAGTGGAGAATAAGGCCTACAGTATCTACCTAATATCTTGCGATGGGCCTACCTGACAGCAATAAAGCTCAGGCTCTAACAATGAATTCTCAGTATTCTTTATCTGGGTGACTTTCTGAGTTGAGCAGATCAGGAGTAAGGAAAGAAGCACAATGATGGCAAGGAGGCAGCTATCAGAACAACCTGTGCCATGAGGCTTTAGTGTGATTCTATGCCCTTCAACTGCAACTTTTAAGGAAGGATCTCAAAACATTTGACAAAAAATGGATTGATTAATTAAGCTTCACACCACCACTGAAAGGTGGGGATATAGTATCCCATTTTACAAATGAGTAAACTGAGGCACAGAGAGATTATGCGAGTGACCCAAAGTTACCTGGTAAGTCAGCAGTGGAGCCAGGAATAGAAACCGCATCCTTCCTGTAACTTCTGGACACATGATCTCAGAACACACTGACCTTTGTTAAAGTTGAAAAGGCACCTACCATTCTAACCCCCTCCTTCTAGTCCCTTGTAATAGTAAGGTAATGACTAAAATGTAAGGAGGTAACATCTGTAATGTGGCCTTCTTTTGATTACAACAAAGGCTACTGCTTTTTGAGTGGAAATGTCTATCTTTTTTTGTAACAAGGTCAGTCCTGAGCAAGTGCATTATCCATCCCTCTATCTTCAGCAAAAACAAAAGGGTGCCACATTTCAACTGCATGATCATTTGAAAAACTTCGTGTGACCACAAACTTTGTGACCACAAACTTCTTGATACCAACTGGCAAAGGGCACAGGTCATGCACAGAATTTTACAAGGATTCCCCTAGACCAGTCATACAATGTTAATAATAATAATTGCATAATAATTCTGAAAAGGATGGCGTGCGAAGTGTCTGCTGAGAGCCAGTAACACAGTGGTCATCATAACCATTGCAAAATATATGAAAGGAGAATATTTAAGAAGTTATATACCTATACTGGAAATTATGTTCTTCAGGTCTGCGCATTAGAGAAGGTCACCAGGAGGTAACAAACATGTTCCTTTCAGACAGGCATGAGACACTTATCTAGTCTCTAAGGTGCCACAAGTACTCCTTTTCTTTTTACTTCACAATGGATACCTATGTGCATACGAAGCCACCAGCTAATCAAAATTAACATGAGAGCACAAAATCTACAGGAAGCAACACACAGCAGGCGGATATCTGTCCAGTTTATGAATAAAGGTGAAAGGGTTGTTTTGTTATATGTGGGATTTCAAAGGGACATCCTGCTATCTTTCACCTAGCAAGTAAGCTGATGGTGGGCTTACTTTATGAATGGAAGATCACAGCCACTCCTGGTGATAATACATTGGAAGGATTTTGGGTGAGCTTTTGCTTTTATGACATAATAACGTCCTATTCGTTAAATTTAGGCTCTTATTTGTGTGTTATGATGTTATTGTATATGTAATCCTTTGTTTCCAATATTACTGCTCATTATCATTTCAGTCTCTGTTCTTGTTCAATAAACTTATACTTGTTTTCTCTATCAACAAATCGAAGGGCAGTGTGCTAAGTGGAGTTGTGTTCTAAGGTGTAACAGGTAAGCTGCGGTGCACTGTTCCTTTGCGAACAGCGGGCCTGGTAAGTGTGTGTGAATAAGGTGCAGGACGTTCCAGGGAGTCTCTTGGAGGACTTGGGGGATGAAGTGTGTCTCTTGCTAACCAGCAGAGCCTGCATGGGCTGAGAGGGGAGCGCTCAAGCTGCCTGTGGCTGGCGGTGTCAGGGAGATGACCTCTGGCAGATGTAGACAAGGGCAAGGGCAAGTAGTAATGAGGTGCCTCAGAACCCGGGAAGTGTCACACCTTTCATTCAAAGACCTCTGTAAGCAAGAACATTGAAATATTCTTATACAGCAAGCCTACTCTTCACAGCTTTGTAAAGGGCTTGTCTACATGGCAAGCCAGGAGGTGAATCTACATGGCACTAGCTTGCCACGCAGTAACATCCCATGTGGATTCTGCTACAGCACACCAAAAGTCCGAGTGCATTTGGCTACTTGTAAAATGTAAAAAGAAAAGGAGGACTTATGGCACCTTAGAGACTAACCAATTTATTTGAGCATAAGCTTTTGTGAGCGACAGCTCACTTCATCGGATGAAGTGAGCTGTAACTCATGAAAGCTTATGCTCAAATAAATTGGTTAGTCTCTAAGGTGCCACAAGTCCTCCTTTACTTTTTGCGAATACAGACTAATACGGCTGCTACTCTGAAACTTGTAAAATGTAGTAAACCAAAGTGCACCCTGGCTCTTTCAGTAGGCTATAGTAGTTTCCACATGGGACGGTACTGTACAGCAAGCTGGTGTGCTGCAGATTCTCACCCTAGCTTGCCACACAGTAATACCCCATGTAGGCAAGCCCTTAGAGAGAGTTTGGATCTTTTAATAAGGCTGGTGTGTGTATCCCAGGACATGCACTGCTCTTTCCTTATGATGACAACCCTCTTACTATCATGACCTTCCAAAACTCCTAACATTACATTAATGCAGGTTTCTGCAGAGAACTATGCATTTAGAAACTGATCCACAGTCCACTGAAGTCAATGGGAGTCTTTTCTTTCAGGCCCTAAGACAAATGAAATATATAAATAGTACCTGTAATACAGGGGTAAGAAGTAGCTTAAGACAGGATATTTCAAGAAATTGATTTTCCTGATTCACCTCTACACAGACAAACTAGCATGCTCTGCTTCTTCTTAGAAACACGGGCATGGTAAAGAGGGATGGGAGGGGGAAGTTTGAATGAAGAAAGCTGAAGTTACTTTAATATTCCCCCAAGAAACAAAGTTTCATGAATGATTTTAGGGACATCAAATCAGCTGACACTCAGCGATCTGATTCGGAAGTATGCAGTTCACAGACACTGCAAACTTGATGCTAATATAAAAGGTGATTGTTTCTGTGACCGTCCTCTCGTGCTGTGTAGAATGTTTTATGCTGCTTTTTGAATTCACTGAGTGAATTCCAGACCTGTTTCATTATACCTGAGATTCGAGAAATCTGTTCTTTTGGTGTCTTAGTAAATGTGCTATTTTGCTGGATACTTATACGTTCTGTTTTGTGGCATGCAGTGCTTATCAGCTCTGGTTTTGCAGCTTATTTCTGACTCCCTTAGAGCAGAATTCTCCCCTGCACTCTGTATTGAGGCTCTCTTATCCACTCATGTTGATCTCAGTTACACAGTCTACACTTGTTCTGTGCACAGAGCAACGGTGTGGAAGCTCCACAAGCATAATGAGCATAGAAGATACAACAGAGCTCAGCTGTGCGGATCAGAGCGAATTTTGCACTTAAGATGCCTTAGGTGGCTAGAATATTAGGATGGTATACATTACTTAGAGCTGGTTGCAAAGCAGAAAAAAGTATTTGTCAGTGCTATTATTCAACACATTTCATAGGTTTACGACTTACAGCATAGTATGTGACTACATGTTGAATGCCACAAAAGTATCTGGTGAATAAATTATTCCATAGAAAATGGTGAAATATGTCTCATAACATATTCAGGGAATACTGTTTGACCAGCTCTAATGCAATGTTACCCTCACATCTTCCCCTTTCATAACTAGAGATGATAATGAATCAGATCTTAGATAGGGAACATTTTTTTGGAGGGGGAAGGGCTGATTATTACATTACTTGGTTTTGGAGACAGAGAGCAATGGGGGGTCAACTATTGCTCTCACACTGACTTGTTCTGTGCTCTGGGTCCAGTTGCAAAGGCCTGAATTTCCAAAAGCAGCTCCTAATTCTGGATATCTTCATTTTTGCATGTCCAGCTTCAGCCATCAAGACCTCTCATGCACAACTTGGATGCAGGCATGGCTGGGGGGCGAGCATGTGTTGTTCCTTTCACCATTCTGCAGCAGGTTCAGTGTCCTCCCCCATTTCAGTGCGCCTCAGGTATTCTGCCTTCAGCCATCGTATGAATGCAGAATGCTTCATAGCACCTCCACTCACATGCGACATTGCCACACATGCCCAGCACCGGCATATCTCCCAGGAGCCCATGGTATATGGCTATGTCCAAGCAGCAGCAGCAGGGCTGTATGTTTATGTTTGCCATGGCAGGCCCTCCTTTCAAAAGTAGCACGTTTTAATTCTTTTGAATGGAATGGGTCCATTTATTCAGAAATCCTCATGAATACAGGAGCCTCTCTCTTTGCTGCTTTTGTTTTGATCAGCCTAATCGCCTCTGGTTCCCCACCCTCCTTCTGCAAACTTTGGGCTAGAAAGGAAATGTTCCAGAGAGGCACTGCCCACCTCCCCCAGAGCCTCCCACAAAGTATATGTGTCACCCATCCCTCCCTGTCTTTTTACAGTCGCTGCCATTTGCGCTAAGAAAGATGATGCGCTGCTTTAAACTATCAACAAGTCATTGTTAGCCATGCCAAAGGATCATGCAATTGCTGTTTTTCTGAGCTCGTATGTGTACTGGAAGTTGTTTCCTTTCTGCAGTTGGCAGGACATGGGAGGAGAGTCATGGCACATCTGTTTCACATTTAACCTGAAACCAAACTTTTTCATACTACTTTTCTATCCTCTGCTGTATATTGATTCAATTACCAGGCTCTGCTAGTGCAAGAGATTTATATTAAACTCTCATACAAAGCTATTGTGTTTTGTCACACAACAGTACTGGTTTTACAATTACAAACATTCTCAACACAACCCTCTTCAATCAGAAGCGTTAACTCTCCAAAAACCTTCTACAGGGGATACTGGACGTGTACCATATCTGAAGGCATAACATCCTTACCTTTCCATTTCTCATCTGCAAGTTTGGATGGCCAGCTGATTATACATCTCCCTAGCTGCCTTGTCAGTGCTGCTCATGTGAACATTGCCTCATTGAGAGTTCGGGGGAAATAAAACATAGTTGGCTCAGATTTCACAAGTTGGCTTTGGGTAAAGGTCCTTAAAGGCATGCCGCAGCAGCACAGATCCTGTTATTCCTTCCACACGCATTTAGCCATCTCTCCATCACTGGTGAGATCTGCCTTTCCATCTTCCAACCAGTGAGACAGAGGAGGAGGTTGTTTTTTGGAAACACTAACTTGCTTTTTTAAAGAAAGAGAGGGAGACAGGGCAATCTGTTGTTTAGGTTGTATTCCTGGCTCTGGCACTGTTTTTATGCATAACCTTGGCCAAGACACTGCCAGGCCCACATTTTCAAAATTGCTGCCAATTTTGTATCCATATATTTTTCCATCTCCAGCTTAAGTCACCTTAAGCAGCTAAAATGAGCAACCAAAAGATGAGGCACTCCAAACTACAGGCCATTTTCAAAAATGTAGGCCTCAACTTTGTTGTCTGTGACAAATTTCCTGGACACATGGACTATCCACAAACTATTCTACCAACTTTATGAATGCTACATGCATCGTTATGGGTTAGGGATCATATTCTAGATCCATGGGGGAGTTGCAGGAGTTTCCTGCAGGAACTAAAATTACTGGGGGAGGGTTGATAATTAATGCAAATCCCTAAGCAGGCAATGATGCTGGAGAACTCTCAGCTCCTGAGGAATGTTGCATGTTCTGCTTTCACCTGGTTCAGAAGGCCTAGCAACCAAAGGATTGAAAATGGTGTAAAGTACTGGCCTGACACTGGGGTGGGGGGTCACACACTCTGTCTCCAAGAGCTGACTGATGTGAGTCTGTGACCAGAGGGACAGGCTCTGTGAGAGGACGTGAAGTAGATCCTGCTAGGGTCTCCATGCGCACGATGGGTGACACCTGGTAAGCTAAGACCTACATAGCAGTTTATTATTTTTAAGATACTCTTTCTCTGCCACACACTTTTGTTCTCAATCTTTATGAAGACTGGCTGGTCACTGGTAAACCTTGTCATTGCCCCTGAAAGAACAGGACATCAGCTGTTGAATGAAAGTCAGACATGCTAAGGTGATAATAGTGAATTGCAGGATGAATTGCAGTGTAACCCCCAGTCTAGAAGGAGAGACTCAAGGCTCTCCACCCCAAGAAAGGTGACAGCTAGATGCCTGACCCAAGTGGGATGCCCTTAAGAAGGCTGCAGAGAGGCCAAAAGTGCAATTGAAACTGCAGAACAGAATTAATTTGCAAACTGGACACCACCAAATTCGGAAAGACTGGGAGTGGTTGAGTCATTACAAAATCTAATTTCCCCCATACTAATTTCCCCCTACTTTTATTCACACCTTCTTGTCAACTGTTTGAAATGGGCCACTCTCATTGCCACTACAAAAGTGATTTTTCCTCCCTTGGTATTTTTCACTCCATGCATCTGATAAAGTGGCTTCTAGCCCACGAAAGCTTATGCTCAAATAAATTTGTTAGTCTCTAAGGTGCCACAAGGACTCCTCATTGTTTTTGCTGATACAGACTAACACAGCTACCATTCTGAAACCTCTCAGGAAATGTAACGGTGTCTTTTAACCCTTTTACAAAATATCCAATAATCCATCAAACATCTTATGAAATATCCTGTTTACTTACCTATAAATGACCTATTGATAAAATTAGTATAACAGTACTTCCTTCCCAGGGCAAGTACTACTTTCAAAGCTTTGAAGTGCTTTGAGATCTTTATATGGAAGCCACTATCCTAAATGCAAAATACTATTACCATCACAAATGTTCACCCTCGTGAAATAATCACTTTAGACACTTCACAACTGTCAGAAGTGTTTAAAAAGTAGTAGATCCCCGGGTAGCCCAGGTATTTCAGATATACAAATATTAATCATTTAGTTGTATAGCTCTTAGCAGCAAAAACTGCTTTTGTTATGATAGCATCCTTTCAAAATCTTTGGGAAAAGGGGATTACTTTCTTCCAATCTTTGTCTAATTGCCAGGCCTGTACAGTGACAGGGCAGACATAGCAGTGTGCCCACATGCATCATAATGCAGGAGGGAGGGGGGTTAGATTGTAAGATCCATGGGGCAGGGACTGTCCTTCACTATGCTGATATAATGCCTGGCACAATGGGGCCCAGATATCACTTGGGGCCTCTAGGTACTTACTGTAATAATAACAATACACCATGCATGAAGAGAAATCTAGCCAAAGGGAGACACTCTAATTATTGTGGTTCAGTTTGTATTTATTCTCCTTTGGCATGAAACAGAGAAGCTGCAAGGAAAGAGCACAGGCCTGGGGGGATCCTAGCTATGCCCCTGGCTCACCATGTCACCTTGGGCAAATCATTTACCCATTCTGTGTCTCAATTTAACAAATAAGAGATGAACAAATCCTGCTGCCCGGTCCTCTTCCCACAATAATAGTAGAATGGTCAAAATCCCACGGAAATAGTGTGTAACCCTTCTGCCAATCCAAGTTGATAGCAGCAAGGGCTGGGTTCAGTAGACAGGGGTTCCCTCTCATCAAAGCAAATGCAAAACTGGCTCGAGCCCCCACCCAGTGACCTGGGAAAATCTTACACACCCCCTGGGTGCCTCAAAGAGGCAATACTTCCCCTCTCGCAAGCACAGAGTCTCGGTGTAGCAGAGAATCTTTAATAACATGAGGTAAATGACATCAGCATTAAATTGGGGAAACACCACAACTAGTGTTCATTAACCAAACCATGAGCAAAGACCCACCCCAGCAAATTGGGCCACATCCTTTCCCTCGGGCTCTTGAGTCCCAAGAATCACCCAAAGTCCAAAAAGTCCAGCCCCAGAGTTCAAAAGTTCATCTGCATAGTGTTACTCCCCAGTCTGGCTAAAACGTGCCTGCGTGTGGGAAAAGAGGTAAGGGGCACCTTATGTGTCCTGAAGCTGACTGCCCCACAGGGCTCCGCTCTGCACAGCACACACCGTCTCACGAACACGCCACTCCACCGTCTCACAAACAGCTCCGCTCCGCCAGCCTATCCACAAACAGCGCCATTGCACTCTAGATCTTCCAGCTCCCCACTACTTGACACAGTGCTCAGTGATTTCAGCTCATAGTAGTGGGAGCCTTAGTGCTGGTATACTATAAGGCCAAAGTGAATTCAGCACAGTACCTGTAGCAAGACTCTTAATAGACCCAAAATTAGCTCTGACATTCCACAGTGGAGAGAGACAGAGGTGCAATTGGTGTTTCAGGCCCTCACAAAGGAGCCCACACCCCCAGGTACTAATACCTGTCTCAAGCCTCTCTCCATTCACAGAGTTTTGGAACCCATGTCCCTTGCCTAGCGAGTGCTATTTAGTTGATGGTGAGTCCCTCCATCATAACAAAAGGCCAAGTACAGTTCCAAGCACAGTTCCCATAATCAGGGTAATAACAATTTATTCTTCTTGCCCCAATAACAGAGACACTGGGGATCCCACAGCAGCCAAAGTGACCATTTGGGCAGCTATGGCCTCATTTTAGGTGGGGTGGGTGTGCCTATGCAAATGAGATCAGCCCCTGAAGTTCTTTTCCACAACTTGCCATACCTCACCACCAGATGTCAGGGTGGAGCTCATCCTGACTCTGCTTACAAGTGCATCTCCACTGCATGGGGGATGCTAGGTCACAGAGAACTCACACACAGGGACTCCACCCCCGCACCTCTCCCTTTATATACTGTGTATCTAGTGGCCCACAGACCCATGCAGGAAAGAAGCAGTAGCACACGGCCATAATCATCACTTGTAACTGCATCGATTCAGCTCATCACTTGTAACTGCATTGACTCAGCAGATGAATGCCAGAGTCCTTGAGCTGTGCTTCTCCCCAGTGAAAATTAAAATGGAGGCTACGTGAGGGTGGAATGTGGTTGGATGAAGTAAAACTAACAATGAGGTATTCTTGCACATTGAGTGGTAATAAATCTCAAGAGCCCTGCACAGCAGATCCCTAACTAACAAATGGGCACAGTTGAAGAAGGGGATTATATGTTAGGCCTATATACATTATTAACAATATACTCTGGCCATTATGATTGGGGCTGGCTGGGAAAGAAAAATTCCATTTCCTTAAACAAATGGAGGTTTCAAAATTGGTTTTCATTCTCATGCTAAATTAAAATGAGCCTTTTCCTTTTTTTTTTTAGGGCTGTCAAACAATTTTAAAAAATTGCAATTAATCCCAAAATTTAAAAAAATAGTCGTGAATAATCACAGTTTTAATTGCACTGTTAAACAATAATACAATATCAATTTAAATTTAGTATAAATATTTTGGATTTTTTTCTACTTTTTCAAATATATTGATTTCAGTTACAACACAAATACAAAGTGTACAGTGCTCATTTTATGTTATTTTTTACTACAAATATTTTCACTGTAAAAAAGATAAAACAAAAATTAGTATTTTTCAATTCACCTCATACAAGTACTGTAGTGCAATCTCTTTATCAGGAAAGTGCAGCTTACAAATGTAGAATTATATTTACATAACTACACTCAAAAACAAAACAATGTAAAACTTTAGAGCGTACAAGTTGAAGCATGAAGGGGCATGTGAATGTTTAGCATGTCTGGCACGTAAATACCTTGCAATGCCAGCTACAACAGTGCCATGCGGGCAGCGTTATCTCCAGTAAATGGCAACAAACTTGTTTGTCTTAGTGATTGTCTGAACAAGAAGTTGGACTGAGTGGACTTGTATAAGAGAACTGAAAAATACTATTTCTTTTGTTTATCTTTTTACAGTGCAAATATTTGTAATAAAAAATAACCATATAAAGTGAGCACTGTACACTTTGTATTCTGTGTTGTAATTGAAATCAATATATTTGAGAATGTAGAAAAACATCCAAAAATATTTACACTAATTTTAAATTGATATTCTATTATTGTTTAACAGTGCAATTAAAACTGTGATTAATCGTGACTATTTTTAATCTAGTTAATTTGTTTTGCGTTGATCACATGCATTGCTATTAATTGACAACCCTAATTTGTTTGTAAAAAAAATAAAATAATGAGACCATAGCCAATAGTCCAATTTCTTCAAAGTGTATCTGCTTCCCCCACCAGGAGAAGGAAGAACTTATTGGGTGTATGTGTTATTTTCCATGGTGCCACATATAAGACACATTATGCATGAAGATGATTCAGGCAAATTGGGCAGGATTCTGTGAGCTGCCGAAAACTTCATGCCTGGGATGTTTGCACCTGCCTATCTGAAAAGATTTCCAAAGCAGAGTAGCCCTGGGGAAAACTGTCACAAGGAGATGTAGGGCAAACATTTCTGTACCATTCTGTTTATGAAAAAAGAAAAGGAGTACTTGTGGCACCTTAGAGACTAACCAATTTATTTGAGCATGAGCTTTCGTGAGCTACAGCTCACTTCCTTTCGATGGGACTTCAGCTCCTGAATCATGAAGAAAAGGAGTACTTGTGGCACCTTAGAGACTAACCAATTTATTTGAGCATGAGCTTTCGTGAGCTACAGCTCACTTCATCAGATGTTTACCGTGGAAACTGCAGCAGACTTTATATACACACAGAGAATATGAAACAATACCTCCTCCCACCCCACTGTCCTGCTGGTAATAGCTTATCTAAAGTGATCAACAGGTGGGCCATTTCCAGCACAAATCCAGGTTTTCTCACCCTCCACCCCCCACACAAATTCACTCTCCTGCTGGTGCTAGCCCATCCAAAGTGACAACTCTTTGCATAATCAAGTCGGGCTATTTCCTGCATAGATCAAGGTTTTCTCACATCCCCCCCACCCCCATACACACACAAACTCACTCTCCTGCTGGTAATAGCTCATCTAAACTGACCACTCTCCAAGTTTAAATCCAAGTTAAACCAGAACATCTGGGGGGGGGGGGGGGGGTAGGAAAAAACAAGAAGAAACAGGCTACCTTGCATAATGACTTAGCCACTCCCAGTCTCTATTTAAGCCTAAATTAATAGTATCCAATTTGCAAATGAATTCCAATTCAGCAGTTTCTCGCTGGAGTCTGGATTTGAAGTTTTTTTGTTTTAAGATAGCGACCTTCATGTCTGTGATTGCGTGACCAGAGAGATTGAAGTGTTCTTCGACTGGTTTATGAATGTTATAATTCTTGACATCTGATTTGTGTCCATTTATTCTTTTACGTAGAGACTGTCCAGTTTGACCAATGTACATGGCAGAGGGGCATTGCTGGCACATGATGGCATATATCACATTGGTGGATGTGCAGGTGAACGAGCCTCTGATAGTGTGGCTGATGTTATTAGGCCCTATGATGGTGTCCCCTGAATAGATATGTGGGCACAATTGGCAACGGGCTTTGTTGCAAGGATAAGTTCCTGGGTTAGTGGTTCTGTTGTGTGGTATGTGGTTGTTGGTGAGTATTTGCTTCAGGTTGCGGGGCTGTCTGTAGGCAAGGACTGGCCTGTCTCCCAAGACTCGTGAGAGTGTTGGGTCATCCTTTAGGATAGGTTGTAGATCCTTAATAATGCGTTGGAGGGGTTTTAGTTGGGGGCTGAAGGTGACCGCTAGTGGCGTTCTGTTCTTTTCTTCAACTAAAACCCCTCCAACGCATTATTAAGGATCTACAACCTATCCTAAAGGATGACCCAACACTCTCACAAGTCTTGGGAGACAGGCCAGTCCTTGCCTACAGACAGCCCCGCAACCTGAAGCAAATACTCACCAACAACCACATACCACACAACAGAACCACTAACCCAGGAACTTATCCTTGCAACAAAGCCCGTTGCCAATTGTGCCCACATATCTATTCAGGGGACACCATCACAGGGCCTAATAACATCAGCCACACTATCAGAGGCTCGTTCACCTGCACATCCACCAATGTGATATATGCCATCATGTGCCAGCAATGCCCCTCTGCCATGTACATTGGTCAAACTGGACAGTCTCTACGTAAAAGAATAAATGGACACAAATCAGATGTCAAGAATTATAACATTCATAAACCAGTCGGAGAACACTTCAATCTCTCTGGTCACGCAATCACAGACATGAAGGTCGCTATCTTAAAACAAAAAAACTTCAAATCCAGACTCCAACGAGAAACTGCTGAATTGGAATTCATTTGCAAATTGGATACTATTAATTTAGGCTTAAATAGAGACTGGGAGTGGCTAAGTCATTATGCAAGGTAGCCTGTTTCTTCTTGTTTTTTCCTACCCCCCCCCCCAGATGTTCTGGTTTAACTTGGATTTAAACTTGGAGAGTGGTCAGTTTAGATGAGCTATTACCAGCAGGAGAGTGAGTTTGTGTGTGTATGGGGGTGGGGGGGATGTGAGAAAACCTTGATCTATGCAGGAAATAGCCCGACTTGATTATGCAAAGAGTTGTCACTTTGGATGGGCTAGCACCAGCAGGAGAGTGAATTTGTGTGGGGGGTGGAGGGTGAGAAAACCTGGATTTGTGCTGGAAATGGCCCACCTGTTGATCACTTTAGATAAGCTATTACCAGCAGGACAGTGGGGTGGGAGGAGGTATTGTTTCATATTCTCTGTGTGTATATAAAGTCTGCTGCAGTTTCCACGGTAAACATCTGATGAAGTGAGCTGTAGCTCACGAAAGCTCATGCTCAAATAAATTGGTTAGTCTCTAAGGTGCCACAAGTACTCCTTTTCTTTTTGCGAATACAGACTAACACGGCTGTTCCTCTGAAATGAATCATGAAGGTGCTTCTGGAAATTTTTTGACCCAATTAGGCAGATACTGGGCCAAATTCACCCTCATTACTGAAGGTTTCACACCCCCATTATCAACAGTGACGCTAATGGTGTAACTGAAGTCAGAATTTGGCCCACTGTCTTTGTATGTGCATACTGTTTCCATAATTAAGAAATAAGGGTTCCTTTAACAGTCAGGAATTCTAGGAAACATGGTCCAAAGTATAACATCCAACCTCCTCTGGCTTCTGATTGCAGGGGTGTGAAGTAGCTGTGGCTTATGGAGAGCTGAAGTAGGAGTCAGAGTTATGAGCTAGTGAAGGATTTTTGAAAGGCAGATGTAACACTGCTCAAATGAGTGGCAGGCAACATTTTGCCTACTCCTATGACCAAAGCCAGTGAGTTTATTTTTCATTTGTTTCTGTACATCTGTTTAAAATAAAGAGCCTTTGTTGGAAAACCATGTGTTGTAAGTTGACATCTTAACACCATGGAGACCACCCCTCTTCAAATCAAATCATTTTAAAATACCTATGAGTTTATTCCCCCCAACAGAACTAATACTGAGATGATAGAAATGTGAATATTACACTCTGCAATAACTTCATTAGACTTAATGCACTGGTTTAACATAGGTTGCAACACACCTTCACCCTTCCACATTGTGGTTTTGTGTTGATTGATGTTTTGAACATGCTGCTTGCTCTTCTACCTAAGGCATTTGGTTTTTCTGTATGAGCATTTGTTAATACAGTCCTTTAGAATATATTTTATTGCCTTTGCTACGTATCAGCTAAAAGAATCAAACTTTATTTGCAATGGAGGTTCATCTTGTACGTATGTAAGGTAGTGCTTGGTATGAATAAGGGTGGCAGAATTTTGAACCATGGTGTACTTTATTTTTTTTATTAGAGAGAGATTTATTCACATCAAGTAGATATTGCAGGCTTTGTTTCTAAAAGCCAAATTTTGCAGCCCTTATTCAAGTTAATTAACTCAACTGAAGCACTGGGGGACTACTTGTGTGAGCAAGTGCTACTCAGCATGAGCAAAGTGTACAGAATTCAGCCCTCCGTGATCAGCATTCAGAGACCAGACACCAGGGAGATGAGTACAGCACAAAAGTTATTTTGTTAATTATTATTATTTTGAATACCCAGACAGGTACTATGCAGGTAGATAGAATTACTAGATAAAAAGGACCAGGTGAATCTATTATAATATGTTGCAGTAGCTCTTAGAAGTGTCAGTTGTGAAGACTCCATTGTGCAAGGAGCTGTACATACATGTACAGTCCTAGGCCCCAGTTCAGGAAAGCAACCCTATTCAGGAAAGCACTTAGGCAGGTGCTTAGCTCCGGGACATACGTACCAAAAGAGATGGACTTAAACTTGTAGATATGCTTAAGTGTTTTCCAGAATCAAGGCCCTAAAGAATATAAAGTATCCCTACAATTAAATATTCTGCTTTCATTGTTTTCTCAGTGTTTTATGCATAGCAAACACTAGAGACTGTTTATACAAGGAAAACTAATAAGCATCAAAACCTTTCCACTGACAATGTCCCCGCAACTTTTTTTCTTTTGGAACTGGACTGTTGGGCATTATATTTATGTGAGACAGATGATAAACTCCTTTGGGCAGGGATGCTGTCTTTCTGCTCGTTTTGTAAAGTGATGGATACACATACAGCAAATAAAAAACAGTAATCTGAATAGCAGCCGTGTTAGTCTGTATTCGCAAAAAGAAAAGGAGTACTTGTGGCACTTTGTTAGTCTCTAAGGTGCCACAAGTACTCCTTTTCTTTTTAGTAATCTGAATGTTATTAAAAAAATCACGCCTCATTACACTTTGGCAAAATTCAGCTTTCGAAAGGGTGATCCCAATGTTAAAAAATGCTATCTGGAAAAAAAGATCTAACATTAACTTCTGTTGGGTTGAGATGGGGGGAAGGAGGATCTGATAAGACAATGTGCTAAAACTACCTGAAATTCCTATGGTAGTTTTAAAAATATCAGAGAGGAGTACTGTACTGTACTGTAGCAGACTGTGTATAATACTTTTGAAAATGTTCAGCACAATATAAGTACATTGAACTCTGTGCTATTTCTTGGGCCCTGGTCTACACTAGGACTTTAGATCGAATTTAGCAGCGTTAAATCGATTTAAACCTGCACCCGTCCACACAATGAAGCCCTTTATTTCGACTTAAAGGGCTCTTAAAATCGATTTCCTTACTCCACCCCTGACAAGTGGATTAGCGCTTAAATCGACGTTGCCGGCTCGAATTTGGGGTACTGTGGACACAATTCGATGGTATTGGCCTCCGGGAGCTATCCCAGAGTGCTCCATTCTGACCGCTCTGGACAGCGCTCTCAACTCAGATGCACTGGCCAGGTAGACAGGAAAAGAACCGCGAACTTTTGAATCTCATTTCCTGTTTGGCCAGCGTGGCAAGCTGCAGGTGACCATGCAGAGCTCATCAGCAGAGGTGACCATGATGGAGTCCCAGAATCGCAAAAGAGCTCCAGCATGGACTGAACGGGAGGTACGGGATCTGATCGCTGTTTGGGGAGAGGAATCCGTGCTATCAGAACTCCGTTCCAGTTTTCGAAATGCCAAAACCTTTCTGAAAATCTCCCAGGGCATGAAGGACAGAGGCCATAACAGGGACCCGAAGCAGTGCCGCGTGAAACTGAAGGAGCTGAGGCAAGCCTACCAGAAAACCAGAGAGGCGAACGGCCGCTCTGGGTCAGAGCCCCAAACATGCCGCTTCTATGATGAGCTGCATGCCATTTTAGGGGGTTCAGCCACCACTACCCCAGCCGTGTTGTTTGACTCCTTCAATGGAGATGGAGGCAATACAGAAGTAGGTTTTGGGGACGAAGAAGATGATGAGGAGGAGGTTGTAGATAGCTCACAGCAAGCAAGCGGAGAAACCGGTTTTCCCGACAGCCAGGAACTGTTTCTCACCCTAGACCTGGAGCCAGTACCCCCCGAACCCACCCAAGGCTGCCTCCTGGACTCAGCAGGCGGAGAAGGGACCTCTGGTGAGTGTACCTTTTAAAATGCTATACATGGTTTAAAAGCAAGCATGTGAAAGGATTACTTTGCCCTGGCATTTGCGGTTCTGCCTTTGCAAAAGGTTTCTGGGGAGGGCAGCCTTATTTCGTCCTTCATGGTAGGACACTTTACCACTCCAGGCCAGCAACACGTACTGGGGAATCACTGTAGAACAAAGCATTGCAGTGTATGTTTGCTGGCATTCAACCAAAATCCGTTCACGCGGTGGGAGGAGGCAAAATGCGACCTTGTAACGAAAGCACATGTGCTATGTATGTAATGTTAACTTTCAAGGTTTACCCTGAAAGAGTGTAGCCACTGTTTTATAAAATGTGTCTTTTTAAATACCGCTGTCCCTTTTTTTTTCTCCACCAGCTGCATGTGTTTCAATGATCACAGGATCTTCTCCTTCCCAGAGGCTAGTGAAGCTTAGAAAGAAAAAAAAACGCACTCGCGATGAAATGTTCTCCGAGCTCATGCTGTCCTCCCACACTGACAGAGCACAGACGAATGCGTGGAGGCAAATAATGTCAGAGTGCAGGAAAGCACAAAATGACCGGGAGGAGAGGTGGAGGGCTGAAGAGAGTAAGTGGCGGGCTGAAGAGAGTAAGTGGCGGGCTGAAGACAGGGCTGAAGCTCAAATGTGGCGGCAGCGTGATGAGAGGAGGCAGGATTCAATGCTGAGGCTGCTGCAGGACCAAACCAGTATGCTCCAGTGTATGGTTGAGCTGCAGCAAAGGCAGCTGGAGCACAGACTGCCACTGCAGCCCCTCTGTAACCAACCGCCCTCCTCCCCAAGTTCCATAGCCTCCACACCCAGACGCCCAAGAACACGGTGGGGAGGCCTCCGGCCAACCAGCCATTCCCCCACAGAGGATTGCCCAAAAAAAAGAAGGCTGTCATTCAATAAATTTTAAAGTTGTAAACTTTTAAAGTGCTGTGCTTAAAGTGCTGTGTGGCATTTTCCTTCCCTCCTCCACCACCCCTCCTGGGATACCTTGGTAGTCATCCCCCTATTTGTGTGATGAATGAATAACGAATGCATGACTGTGAAGCAGCAATGACTTTATTGGCTCTGCAAGCAATGATTAAAGGGAGGAGGGGAGGGTGGTTAGCTTACAGGGAAGTAGAGTGAACCAAGGGGCGGGGGGGTTCATCAAGGAGAAACAAACAGAACTTTCACACTGTAGCCTGGCCAGTCATGAAACTGTTTTTCAAAGCTTCTCTGATGCGTACCGCGCCCTCCTGTGCTCTTCTAACCGCCCTGGTGTCTGGCTGCGCGTAACCAGCAGCCAGGCGATTTGCCTCAACCTCCCACCCCGCCATAAACGTCTCCCCCTTACTCTCACAGATATTGTGGAGCACACAGCAAGCAGTAATAACAGTGGGAATATTGGTTTCGCTGAGGTCTAAGCGAGTCAATAAACTGCGCCAGCGCGCCTTTAAACGTCCAAATGCACATTCTACCACCATTCTGCACTTGCTCAGCCTGTAGTTGAACAGCTCCTGACCACTGTCCAGGCTGCCTGTGTACGGCTTCATGAGCCATGGCATTAAGGGGTAGGCTGGGTCCCCAAGGATACATATAGGCATTTCAACATCCCCAACAGTTATTTTCTGGTCTGGGAATAAAGTCCCTTCCTGCAGCTTTTGAAACAGACCAGAGTTCCTGAAGATGCGAGCATCATGCACCTTTCCCGGCCATCCCACGTTGATGTTGGTGAAACGTCCCTTGTGATCCACCAGAGCTTGCAGCACTATCGAAAAGTACCCCTTGCGGTTTATGTACTCGGCGGCTTGGTGCTCCGGTGCCAAGATAGGGATATGGGTTCCATCTATAGCCCCACCACAGTTAGGGAATCCCATTGCAGCAAAGCCATCCACTATGACCTGCACATTTCCCAGGGTCACTACCCTTGATATCAGCAGATCTTTGATTGCGTGGGCTACTTGCATCACAGCAGCCCCCACAGTAGATTTGCCCACTCCAAATTGATTCCCAACTGACCGGTAGCTGTCTGGCGTTGCAAGCTTCCACAGGGCTATCGCCACTCGCTTCTCAACTGTGAGGGCTGCTCTCATCTTGGTATTCATGCGCTTCAGGACAGGGGAAAGCAAGTCACAAAGTTCCATGAAAGTGCCCTTACGCATGCGAAAGTTTCGTAGCCACTGGGAATCGTCCCAGACCTGCAACACTATGCGGTCCCACCAGTCTGTGCTTGTTTCCCGAGCCCAGAATCGGCGTTCCACAGCATGAACCTGCCCCATTAGCACCATGATGCATGCATTGTCAGGGCCCATGCTTTCAGAGAAATCTGTGTCCATGTCCTGATCACTCACGGGACCGCGCTGACGTCGCCTCCTCGCCCGGTATCGCGTTGCCATGTTCTGGTGCTGCATATACTGCTGAATAATGCGTGTGGTGGTTAATGTGCTCCTAATTGCCAAAGTGAGCTGAGCGGGCTCCATGCTTGCCGTGGTATGGCGTCCGCACAGAAAAAAGGCGCGGAACGATTGTCTGCCGTTGCTCTGACGGAGGGAGGGGCGACTGACGACACGGCTTACAGGGTTGGCTTCAGGGAGCTAAAATCAACAAAGGGGGTGCCTGTACATCAAGGAGTATTTCAGGCAGGACTGCACGGAGGGTTCCAATAAGAAATGGTGCACCTAAGTTATCGTTGTTATTGGAACAAGGAGGTTAGCCTGGCCTCTGATTGATACATGGCTAGATTTACCTCGCTGCACCTTCTCTGTGAGTGACTGCAGTGTGACCTAGAGGAATGAGTCCCCTAGACAGGGGAGGAGGCAAATGAGTACAAAACAAATCTGGTCTATTTCTTGTTTTGACCCACTCCATCTATCTTTTACATCTTTGGCTGGCAGCAGACGGTGCAGAAGGACTGCATGCCATCCACATCTCATGGCTGCTCGGCAGAAGATGGTACAGTACGCCTGCTAGCCATCCCCATCTCTTGCCTGCCTGGCAGAAGATGGTGCAATACGACTGCTAGCAATCCTCATCTCTTGCCTGCCTGGCAGAAGATGGTACAGTACGACTGCTAGCAGTCCGTATCGCCTGCCTGCTCACCATAAGACGGTTCAATAGGACTGACTGCAGGACTAAAGAGAATGACCTGGTCAAGTCACTCCAAATGTAGTCCCTGCGCCCATGTCTGCCCAGGCGCTCCCAGCCGACGCGGCCAGGAGCACCTCGGACACGATGAGGACGACTACCAGTCGTATTGCACCGTCTGCTGCCAGAAGGCAAGGGGTTACTGCTACTGTGCAGCAAAGCCGTACCGCGTCTGCCAGCACCCAGGAGACATAGGGTGACGGTTACCTGAGCGGGCTCCATGCTTGCTGTGGTATGGCGTCTGCACAGGTAACTCAGGAAAAAAGGCGCGAAATGATTGTCTGCCCTTGCTTTCACGGGGGGAGGGAGGGAACGGGAGGCTGACGATATGTACCCAGAACCACCCGCGACAATGTTTTAGCCCCATCAGGCATTGGGATCTCAACCCAGAATTCCAATGGGCAGCGGAGACTGCGGGAACTGTGGGATAGCTACCCACAGTGCAACGCTCCGGAAGTCGACGCTTGCCTCGGTACTGTGGAAGCGCTCCGCCGAGTTAATGCACTTAATGCACTTAGAGCATTTTCTGTGGGGACACACACACTCGAATTTATAAAACCGATTTCTAAAAAACCGACTTCTATAAATTCGACCTTATTCCGTAGTGTAGACATACCCTAAGTAACTTTTGGCACAAGGACAGGGTAATACTGTGCTATACTGTGTTAGAGAGCTGAGCTATCAAATTGAAATATCTGGTATGGTATAGTCAATTTTGAAATACTAGTAATTCAGTACTAGATGGGGCCACTTTTCTCTGTGTTAGGGTGTAGTTTGATATATAGTACTGTATGTATTTGACCATTTCTTCCGTTCAACTAATTTCTGGGAATGAGCAAGGCAACCTTCCAGCTAAAATCCTGATCATTGCATACCCCCCAGAGTTGGCCACTTAAGCAACATTTTTCAGTGAGTCAGCCTTGGAACAGTTCTCCACATGCTGCACAGGGCTTCTCAGGACACGCTCACCCCACACCTATCCCTTATCAAATCCGTGGCTGCTGTGAGAAAAGGTGCGGTGGGTGGAGGATGTTTGGGGAGAAGGGAAGGCATTCCAGGACCCATCCTTGCTTACTCTGGTTGCTGTCAGGGACTTAGAGAGTTAGTTTTAGGTCTCACTGCACCCAGAAGCAGTGCTTTGGTTTCTCTGGTTTGTTACTAATAAAGCACTTACCTTGGTTACATCTACACCTGCCTCTCCTTGCTCCGAGACTTGGGCCTGCACCACAATATGACATTCAGCATGGAATATACTCAGAGGAGAAAGTCCAGGATATACATCTTAACACACTCAAAACCACCTTCACCAAACAAGGACACTCCACCAGAGAAGTAGATCACATCATGGCATGGGCAACCCAAATACCCCAAGAGAACCTGCTTCAATACAGAAATAAAACCCCCTCCGACCACACATCCTTAGTTGTCACCTACCACCCCACACTGTAACCCATACAGGGTATCAAACAACTACAATCCATACTCAATGGGGACCCCAGTCTCAAAGAAATCTTTCCTGAACCCTCTTTTCTGGCCTTCAAACAACTCCCCAATCTCTCCAAGCTCATTATCTGAAGCAAACTCCCCACAGACCAGGACACAGCAACTCAAAGTGGCACCAGACCCTGCCAGAACAACAGATGCAGAACCTGCAGACATATCTGCACTGCTACAATGAACAATACCCCACAAAATACACCATTCAATATCCATGGGTCCTACACATGCTTATCGTAACATGTGGTATACTTCATCCCGTCTACTAAATGGGACAATCCCCACAGTCTCGAATGAACTCACACAGGAAAATGATAAACAACAAAAAAAACCCTATCACCTGTCTTCAGAAAACAATCACTCTATATCTGACCTATCAGTCCTCATCTTCAAAGGCAACCTGTACAACACTTTCAAAAGATGAACCTGGGTGCTAAAATTCATAATTTTGCTAAACACTAAAAATCATGGTCTTAATAAAGACACTGGATTTATGGCTTATTACAGCAATCTGTATCCCACTAACCCCCACACCCTTTTTTTTGGTCCAGTGACTGCAGGGGAGTTAATGGGCCATTTCACCTTGAATGGTTTGTTAGAATATATGCTAGCTACTTATGCTAACCTACCTGTTCGATCTTGTATGCAGCTGTGACACTGAGTACCTTTCCCATTCCTGAGGAAGAGCTCTGGCTTGAAAGCTTGTCTCTCTCACCAACAGCAGTTGGTCCAATATAAGATATTACGTCACCCATCTTGTCATTCTGCATGGCAGACACACAAGTTAGATACGTCCATTTACCTCACCTCTGAGACCAAGAATGAATGCTGTTGGTCAGTGCTATTTCTGATGGGTTACTAAAGCGGGGCAGTGATGACCCTACATATGTATATGTAAAAGTGTGTACAAGTACCCTGCAGGTGCAGACTTAGCAGCCCAGCCTGATTAGTCCATGGCATGAAGTCTGTATAAGTCTTCTAACTGTTGTTTTGCTTTAGGCTTGTAGCTGTTATATGCTGCTGGTTTCCTTTCAAGCAGCTGGTATTAGTGACTATAGCAGTCCCCAGCTGTGTCATTCCAGGGTACAATCTGGACTGATGAATAGCTGTGTCCCATAAGCTCTCTAACCTGACGTGCTTTTTACACTGCTTTGCTGTGAGAACAACCACTCCTAGTCTGCTCACACGTAAATTATTCCCAGTTATATTATCTGAGGATTGCAGCCAGCCACTCTTGAATTACACTGCAGAACAACACCAGCAAACTTCCAGTCCCAGACTTCCCCTAGAAATGTACATTTTGTACGCCTGAGCTCTCTTCTGGACAACACATACTCATATAAAGTTCATAATTTTATTAATAGAAAATGATATGCACAAATCCTGTTATCCCAAGTGGAGTTTTCCAAACCCTGCAATTCAAACACTCTGGTTTAGATGAAACAATAAAACAAGTTTATTAACTACTAAAGGAAAGATTTTAAGTGAATACAAGTAAAGAGGCATAAAAGTCAAAATTGGTTACAATACAAGAGTAAAATTCAACGAATGCCTAATTTAAACTAGAGAGAATTCAAAGCAAAGGTCTCTCTCTCACACCACATTTCAGCAGTCCTACTGGCTGAACTTCTTTCAGTCAGGATCCCTCCCCCAGTCCAACGTTGCTTCCTTTGTTCTTCAGGTGTCGTGCGTGGGCAGAGAGAAAAGGAGGAATGTTTTGGGGCATCTTCCCTCCCTTCATGTAGTTCTTTCCCTTCTTTGAGAAGCAGCTCCAGCTGAGGTTCAGGAGACAAAAAAGTCTGTGTGGATGGGAACCCCAAGCTGCTCCCTTTTCAGATGGAGATTTTTTTGCCCATGTCCCTTTTCCTGCCACTGAGTAGCCATTTAGCAGGTGATGGCCCATTTGGCCTGTTTACACCTGGCTGAGGTGTTTGTCTTCTGTCTCTGAGGAACTGGTTTGGCCACTCCCTAGACTCAGAGTATGTCTTAGTAACACCATACTGTAGAATCTTATAACTTTACGTACAGTGTTGCCACAATATTGACCAGCGAGTTATGAGTTTTCAAACAATACCTCACAAGGCATACTGGTACAATGATTATTAGAATAGTGTGTAAGGGGTGAATACAGGGGTACAGACTCACACCAGCCTCCCCACCAACACAGGCTGGTTGAATAGGTTGTGACAAGAGAGGAAGCCAGGCCCTGGGAGTAGCAAAGAATACACCGACATTCTTAAAGTCTAGGCCTTTGCAGACAGGCCTGAATAACTATATTCTAACACCCCCTAACACACACACACACACACACACACCTACCTTTCCGGTATGTGCTAAGTTGCTCTTTGAAGCCATGCTTGCTTGCCCAGCTCAGACTATAGGCTAGAGCCCGAGCTATGCTTTAGCAACTTCGCAGTGAAGACGCAGGTAAGATCACTTGGGTGCTGAGGGTCCTCCCGTGCCCTTCCCACAAGTCTCCCCAAGGCTCAGACAAAGTTGTCCACAACGGTCAGGGAAAGAATCTTAGAATGTCTCAACACACAGAACCATGGAATATACCTCCAGACAAACACAGGCAAGTGCAGAAACGGTGAAGACACAGAAGTTCAGGTAGAGCTTTGCTGCAGGAACACTTTTACTCAGGCAAGGTTACCCAGGTTCTGAGACGTGTCTGCCAATCATGCAGGGTAACTATGCAGTGTAGACATACCCAAAGAGGCTACTGACCAGTGCAAACTGCGCCATATGTAAGTGCAACTAGGGAAGACCTCCCACAGCCCTTCTCCACTCCCTCCCATAGTCAGGTTCACTAATGCATGCTGGGCATTTTGAAATTCCAGGCTGTGGAGTCAGATCAGGGCTCATATTCCCATGTAATATGCTTCCATACATAGAACTTAATCCTGGCCATTTCAGAAGTGTTAACATGGTCGAGCATGGTTTGTACCATATGTGAAACATTAATATTTCTGTCCGTTAGATTGCAACAACGGTTGGAACGAGTATGTATTTAACTAATTTCATTATAATTTTAGCATTCGTTTCAAAAGTCAAGTGGAAAAACAATTTGTTCTGCTACTGATTTGGATGTGTCATCTTTTGTTGGCTAATGACAACAGCATGTCTGTCCTTACAAGACCATGAGGGTTTTAAAGAGGGACTGAACAAGAGAGGAAAGGATCAGCTTACCAAACCTGCAGTGACTGAAAGACTCAGAGAAACATGAAGATTCTTTCATATTTTTCTGAGTAGTTTCTGCACTAAATGTAAATAAGACATATCTCACATTAGAAGGACACCACATATACAAGCCCATTAGTGTGAAAGTGTCAGATCTTCTACTGACAAATAATGCCTAAAATAACTAACTTAAAGAAATTACTCCCCAAAAAAAGGATTCTCTTTATTTAAATGTGTGGATTTCAGCAACACTTCTGCTGCTCTTTGTATGTGGTGGCTTGGACATTGGACTGACTGCACTCAGGAGCCTTGAATTCTAATTCTGGCTTTCCACAGACATTTCGTTTGTCTGTGCCTCTGTTTCTCCATCTGTAGAATGCAGGAGGTCATGGCATGTGCAGAGCCCTTGGGCTTGAGAGCTACTGATGTGCTGTGTCTGTATAAGAGCTAGCCAGTTGCCTTGCTAAAGAGATGTTTGAACATCATGAGGCGAGCAGGAAAAACCCTTATAACAGTTTTTAAAGTGAAATTAGTCAATTTCAAAAGAAAATTAATGTTTATGTCCCATTAAAATAACATCTAGGAAAATGAACATTATTTCAACAGGTGCATTTATATATTGTGTTGCATGCACGTACTCTTTCACTGCTTGAAGCTGCTGTACCGAAATTCACCTGGGCTGCAAATGAGCCCGTAAACCTACATTATTAATTTTCAGGCTAGTGTTATTATTTAGGAAATCAGCTTTATGCACTAAAAGCTTACTCTACTAAGCTGATTCAGTATAATTGCCATTTTTACAGCATGTGTGCCCCATATGTGAAGGCAGAATGGAGAATCCATCCTTTCTTTGCACTACAGTAAGTAATAATATGTCAAGACGATGTAAACATAATGCCTATATTAATCAGCATTGTTGCACCATCCAAGGGTTTTATTGGCCGAAACACACTTTCCATATTTACATGTTGTATTTAATCACACTTTATAGTCAATGTTATGAAGCAATTTATTATTCATGCACAAATATGGTTTGAGCTGGGTCAAAAAATGCAAGTTCTCTGCCTCCCAGCCATAGTAGAACCATGATTGAGCTTCTGCTGCCTAATCATGTTTGTACCAGTGTATCCTGGGAAAATTTTAGCAGCTTCGCAATAGTGCCTAAGTAGAGACTAGGGTAGCAAGAGAACAAGTGCTCAGAACAGTTTCAGGAGCATGTGGGGCAATGCATTCTGGGACATCCTGTCACATGGAGCACAGGAAGGCATCCAAACCATGCAGATGTGGTTAACATATACTGTACACATAACCAAAGATAGCATGTCACACTAGTTACAGTAAACCAGTCACTTACCAGGATAGGCTTCTGATAAGGGGAAACACTGCTATCTGCCAAGATTCCTAACTGAGAGTATGTCTACACTGCATTCAGGAGATGTGACTGCAGCTCATGTAGGCATATGCAAGCTAGATCAAAGCCAGTGCAAGTAACAATCACAGCATAGTTGCTCCACCAGGGGTGGCAGCATAGGTTAGCCCCTCGAGCATGTACCCAGGGTCTTTGGCAGGGTTGTACTCAGAAGCCTAGCCCATGCCACTACTCCTGAGGCCACGGCTACACTACCATTGTCACTCCAGCTAGCTAAATCAAAGCGAGCTCTGGGTATGCCTATACAAGCTGCAATCATACCTCCTGGATTGCAATGTAAACAATTGCAACATTAACTATGTTGCATGTGGCGACATCCCATAGTCACAGCTCGCCATGGCAGTAACTAATTACAAGCTTGGAGCATTACAGTCAGATCGACTCTTACAAAAAAGAGTTGCATTGAAACCAGTGCAGCTCCACCCAAGCACAGGGTTCCACCTGTGTGGATCAAATGGTAGGATGGGGGGCTTAATTATAGGTTGTAATGTGGACAAGAGCTAAGAGGCAGCTGTTAACAGAAATTCATAGCCACTTTGGGCTAGATGAACTGACATACCTCATTGAATAAATGCCAGATTTTATCAAAGATTCTCTAATGCCAAGTAATTGTATCCATTAGTGATTACATACAAGGGCCTATTTAGAAAAGACATCTTACCATCTCAGAAGCTAACCCATTTGCTACATGGAAAATCTATGCTTGGTTTTCATTGAAACCATCAGCTTGAATTAAAATCACAGATATAATGGAGGAAAAATCAACGTCTGATCAAGGGGGGGAAATGAACTTTGTATAATCTATTAAGCACAGACTAATTGAAATGGAACCTCAAAGGATAGCCTTGCCATGTATAGAGAGATTATTGCCTTGCTCTCCAGTAGATCACACTGTACAAAAGAGGTGATGTCATAGTTTCTACTAAAACTGATAGAACACCAACATATATTTTCTGGAACACAAGTTCAGAGATATACATTCTTGACACTTACAACGTAATTTTTCCACGGAACTGACATGAACTGCACAGTGAACCTCTGTAGTCCCCAAGCGGGACAAAGTATTTTTTTTTTAATTATTTTGTAAAATCTTTCAGTTCCTTATGTTAATATTCTTCACTATTTCTCTTAACTTTACATCTGAAATGCATTAAAGAGCAGTTCAAATTTGGACAGACAAATGCAACAGAACCATTGGATTTCAGCATTTTGATCTCAACGCTTTCACAGGCAAACATGACTATACATTTACATACCAGACAGATTTACATACCAGAGAATTTTTCCCCCCTAGGTCTGTTTGTGAACGTCGTCATGCAAAGCGTTGTTATACAGTTTAGATTCACACTCGACTTGCTACTTAGCAATGTTTATTGGGGGTCAGGGAGGGAAATAGCTTTCTCTGATTTGAAATGGAAACAGGGATGTGCATGACAATATACAAACAGCTATGCAAAAAGACATCCATAAGGCATAAAATAACAACTGGGGAAAAGTCAACAAGGATAATAGTTATTTCCCTATACCCAATTCAACTACACATCCCACAAATATCCGTTTTCAATTTTCTTTCCAAAAAATTCTCCCATATAGAATTTCTCCCATATAGAATTCTTTAATGTTATTAAACAGCTTTGTTCTTTTTTCACACAGGGACCAATTCACTCTATGAGCAATTATGTGTCTTGCCCATAACATAATAAAAAATTATGTTGTTCCTGATAGGTTGTTATGCAACAGTGATCTGGCATGATGCATGATGAGACTTTTGCCATATATGCCATCATGAGATTTAAAGAAAAAAATTAAAGGAGTTTAGTGAACAGCAAAGCAGGAAGTGCGTATGTTTTACATGATAAAAGTTCCAAAACGTTTACTTTCCTTTTAAGAAAACTTGGAATTCAAGTAACCTATGCACTTCAGAAGGGTAAGACCATACACAGTATGATGAAATATAGTCACTAGGAATGGACTCTGGTAGATAAAAGGATACTTGCAGCTGCATCAGAAAAGTGAATTTTATTTATCTATAAACATACAGGGCACGTAAACGAATTTTTCAGACTCCAAAGGTAAGCCAAAAAACGGCTTAGGTCCTGGAAGAGAGAGACAGCACAGCCCGTGCTACCTCAGATGACTCAAGATAGAAGCAGAAGCAGTTTTATAGCTGAACACAGAACTACACTAGGACCCAGCAATCAAGAGGTGGCAGAAACTTCTCTTTTCCTGAAAATGGCAGATTTGTGACACTGAAATATTTAGCAAATTTGCAAAATTTTTGCCCCCAAAAAAGGGGAAAATAAATTAATGAATAAAAATTGAAAAGTTGAAATTTTTGTTTTGACTTTCCTTAAACAAAAAGTTTGGATTTTTTTCAATTCAGAATAACTTTTCATTTTGAAATTTCCTTCAATTTTACTTTTAATTTTTTTTAAACGTGCACAGTTGAAATAAAATGTTTTGTTTGACCCAAAATGAATGCTTTTTCCAATTTGTTGGAACTGCCAGCAAACCCAAAAAATCAGCTCTTCCAGAAGCTTTGCTACTGACTGCATAAATCACAGACTCCTTTCGTCAGCAGCAGCAAGTGTGTAACTCTGGGTGTCCTCACTGAGGATGCCATTGGAGGCTCACTATTCAAGATGCCCTTTCCTACCCTTGCTTCCTTGCCTGAGATTTGATCCGTTATGATGTAACCAAACAAGCCAATTACAGAAATAAAGGAGCCTTAGGCTTGGCAAATTGGGTGTCTCAGAGCAAATTCCAAGACCCGAGGGTGAGATTCTGGCTCCACTGAAAAGAGTGGTAAAACTCCCATTGACTTCATAGAGCTAAGATTTCACCCCCTCAGTTGGGAAGCAGTAGAGATCAGAAGTGTGAAATACTTAAGACTAACCAGAAGAGTTCAGGAAAGATTATTGCTCTGTTCCATGGCTTAATAGAGAGTGAAGAAGGAATAGCGGTGAATTCTCCTTCCTAGGATTTGCAAGCCCCAGAAAGGACACCAGGGCTCAGTCTGGTAGAATTAAACCTTTGTTTTAATGTAAAGAACACCAGATGATTACTGTCATTATTATTATTATTCTTCATGTACTAATTATAGAGCTCTGCGCATATCCTCAACAATAGTGCTTGTCAAGGTCCCTCCCCCACTCTGAACTCTAGGGTACAGATGTGGGGACCTGCATGAAAAACCTCCTAAGCTTATCTTTACCAGCTTAGGTCAAAACTTCCCCAAGGTACAAAATATTACACCCGTTATCCTTGGAATGGCCGCTACCACCACCAAACTAATACTGGTTACTGGGGAAGAGCTGTTTGGATGCGTCTTTCCCCCCAAAATACTTCCCAAAACCTTGCACCCCACTTCCTGGACAAGGTTTGGTAAAAAGCCTCACCAATTTGCCTAGGTGACTACAGACCCAGACCCTTGGATCTTAAGAACAATGAACAATCCTCCCAACACTTGCACCCCCCCTTTCCTGGGAAATGTTGGATAAAAAGCCTCACCAATTTGCATAGGTGACCACAGACCCGAACCCTTGGATCTGAGAACAATGAAAAAGCATTCAGTTTTTTACAAGAAGACTTTTAATAAAAAATAGAAGTAAATAGAAATAAAGAAATCCCCCCTGTAAAATCAGGATGGTAGATATCTTACAGGGTAATTAGATTCAAAAACATAGAGAACCCCTCTAGGCAAAACCTTAAGTTACAAAAAAGATACACAGACAGAAATAGTTATTCTATTCAGCACAATTCTTTTCTCAGCCATTTAAAGAAATCATAATCTAACACATACCTAGCTAGATTACTTACTAAAAGTTCTAAGATTCCATTCCTGGTCTATCCCCAGCAAAGACCCAGCATACAGACAGACACAGACCCTTTGTTTCTCTCCCTCCTCCCAGCTTTTGAAAGTATCTTGTCTCCTCATTGGTCATTTTGGTCAGGTGCCAGCGAGGTTACCTTTAGCTTCTTAACCCTTTAGAGGTGAGAGGAGCTTTCCCCTGGCCAGGAGGGATTTCAAAGGGGTTTACCCTTCCCTTTATATTTATGACAGTGCTAGACACCAAACAGTATTTATGGGCTGAATTTGCCATCTTGTTCTATATAGAAATGAGCAAATTACAACAAGCCACTCATCAGATTCTTCCTGACCTCCGCGTTTTTCAGTCCGCAGAACACTCATCTATTAGGCATGTTACTTTACATATGCCAAAAATCTCATTAGTTTACTAATCCCCTTTTAAATCTCCTTCCTGCCTTACCAACAGATTGCACCGAACAGATTGGCCCAGATTTTTAGAAGTGCACTTACAGTTTTAGAAGCTTAACTGATACATTGGCTTTGAAGGATTTGCATGTCTAAATCAGGTGAGAACTTGTTTGACCATTTGGGTCAATAATTTGCCCATTCTAGGTCGTTAACATACTTTTGCGCACTGTAATAAAATATAAATAGCCATAATGGAATATCCTTAGTTTAAGAGAACTACAGAAGATGGCAATAGTAGGAAATGAGCTTTATGAGTTACACCCATCAGATCTTAATGGATGGTCCTCTCCATTTTCAGAGGAAAATTAAAACTCATCAGTAAAGGCCTGAAAGAAAATTCCTCCCTATGCAAATTTGGACATCAATTTAATTCTATGCATGTGAGCAAGGGTCATCATAGTAAAGCACCTGATCCCAGTTATGTCCCCAAGGAATGAGAACCCACTGAATAATCAAGTCTCCTGTTTTACATCACATGTGAGATGATGGGGATGTCAAATTAAAAGTATAGGATTTGACTGGCACTTTCTAGCTGCTAGATAAGTCAAAAGAAGAAGAGAGAGGAGCTCTGAAGTCAACATTTGGATAGTGATAAGAAGTTGGGTACTTCAAAGCTCACACAGCTCTAGAAAGGATGTTTGCAAATTAAGGTTGAAAAGGTCAAGGACACCTACTAGGAAAAAATGTGTAGGTTTTGTTATTAGCCAAATAAGAGAATCTAGTGAAGTATTCCTGCTGTGCTTATAAAGACACACAATATTCCTCTTTGATCACTCTTGTAAAATTAATTTAGTTCTGCTCAGCTTCAGCCATCTCATGATGGGTCATAAGAAATTTACTAATACATTTATTTAAGAAACCCCTTTTTTCTGAACAATAAATAAAATATTTTTTATCCTCTGTAACTGCAGAGGTGTTTTAGTTGGATTTGGATAAGTGTTTATTTGCAACATTAGTGACTCCACTGGAGGAATCCAGTTTGGAAAATTACTACTTAGATATTTTTCTCCATGTCACATACCACTGATCGTGCTTTTATGTGGGTTTTCCACTTGGCATTATAACTCCAGTGACAAAGTTTTCAAAAACTTTTACATCCATAAACAAATAAAACATGACTAGATGCAAAAATACCTGGCTTAATTTAGTATATTTGTGTTTTCTCATCACCAGTTTTAAAGGTGCTAATACATTGGTTTCTAAATTGTTTGTTACATATATGTAAAACTATTGATTTTTTCAAGTAATCAAGTAATGCAGAAGTAATCACTGTGATCATCTAGTCTAACATTCTGTATAACATAAGCCATATGACTGTCTGAATTAATTCCTGCTTCAATTCTAATAGCCGTAGTTAAACTACAATATATCTTTTAGAAAAACACCCAATCTTGATTTTAAAATTTCCAGAATTGGAGAATTCACCACAAACCTTGGTAATTTGTTCCAATGATTAAACTTCCCTATTCCTACTTGAGAGTCCCCTGTTTATACATCCAAGGATCACATTAGCCCTTTTAAACATAACACCACGCTTGGAACTCACTCCCAAGTCTTTTTCACAGTCACTGCTTTCCAGGATAGAGTCCCCCCATCCTGTAAGCAGGGCCAACATTCTTTATTCCTAGATTTCAGAGCTTGCATTTGACCATATTGAAACACATATTTATTTGACTGTGCTCAACTTACCAAACATTCCAGATTTCTCTGTCAGTGTCCTGCCCTCTTCATTATTTATCACTCCTCCAATCTTTGTGCCATCTGCAGACTTTATCAGTAATGATTTTAGGTTTTGTTCCTGGTCATTGATAAAAGTATTAAATATTGTAGGGCCAAGAGCTATTCCCTAAAGGACCCCAGTTGAAACTTGCCTGTTTGATGATGATTCCCCATTTAAAATTGCATTGAAGACCTATGAGTTAGCCATGCTTTGATCCATTTAATATGTGTCATGTTGATTTTCTACCATTCTAGTTTCTCAATCATAATCTTGTGCAATATAAAATCAAATGCCTTACAGAAGTCTAAGTATGTTATGTCAAAACTGCCAAACTTGTAGTCTCATCAAAAAAAAATCAAGTTAGTTTGACAAGATCTATTTTCCATAAACCCACGTTGATTGCCATTACTTGTATTACTCTTCTTTGAGTCTTTATTAATGGAAAGTCATATCAGCCATTCCATTATTCTGCATGGAATTTGTGTCAGACTGACAGACAGACCTATATTATCCAGATAAAGTTTAGAATGACTGCATGAAAACACAGAGACAGAAGAGAATGAGAATTTGATTTATCTAGTGCCTTTCCCACAGAACGTTTTCCAAACTGTTCTCAGTATTCCAAACAGAAGCGAGAAACATAGGTCCAATTTTGCAATGTTACTTGTGATTTTGGGTGTCTCCATACTGCCATGCCCAGGTTGCGATGGAGTCTCAGAAAGTCCTGAGCACCAGTCCACTAAAGATGAGGCCACTCTAAAGTGTTTCAGACTGAACACCCAAAAACTGAGACACCCCAAATCACTAGCCACTTTTGAAAATTTAGGCCTGGCTTCTACTTCTATATACACCAATGCAGATTATGAGTAACTCCATTTAACTCAAGTAGGTTAATTAAAAGAGGAACCAGGCCCTTCAAGTCTAGTCTTGCACGCCTTGCACATCAAAGACTCCCACTGACTTCAAGGAATTGGCACACTTATGGGTTAAAATAAGTAGGAGCAAAGCAGAGAGAGTGCTTCCCCACGCCTCCTGTTTCAATTTACTTTAACCAGTGACAATACTTACAAATGAAAGAAATGGGAAGCAAAAACAAATATTCGGTTCCCCCAAACTAATATTATGGTTTTATTCATTTACAGTGAAAGCTGACAACATTGCAATAAGATTTTTCCATTTTGTTCCAGTTTTGCTAAATTAGATAAATGTTGTGGGTAAAACATCCCCCACAGTTCAGGGTGTATTCGCTTGTCCCCGTCATCAGCTTGACATCTTGTAGAAAGTGACAGCTGAAGTGAAAACTGAAGGCTGAGCTGACATGAAGAGATTATGCATAAGAGGGGAGGCAGAAGAAGAGTGTGCACATGCTTTGCAGGTGAACTTAGGCATTCTGGGCCAGATCTTTTACACCAGCTGAGCATCTGGCCCAATTAAGTTATTCCAGGCTTGCTCCAGGGTAACTAAGCACAGCAATTGCCCAGTCTATACATTTATTTAAATTTAACAATTAAAAAATACTCATACAGAAGTGTTGAGCACCCTACCCATAATTAAATTAAATCAGATAGTAAAGCTGGCTTCAGTTACTAGTGGACACTAGGTCCATAGTGTGTGCCATTTGTCAGAGCCCTTCAAAATATGCAGACTTTAAGGCAGGAGTCGCTTTCCTGCTCTTGCAGAGGGTGAAACAGGCCCTGTTTCAATGTTAGTGGAGGCCTTTATGTCACCTCCAGGGGTCAGCTCACAAATAAGACATCTCTTACTAGCTGGATATGTTTTTTGTTTCTTTAGATGCTTACCTTGTCAGAACAGGAGCCAATTGATCACCAAAAGTTTAAAGGGAGTCCCTGTTGCAAATTAATAAATTCCAGGTGATCCATATTTAGAGTGTTAGGTCCTTGCTATGTTCATGAAGTATCAGCATGTCAGCAAAAAAAGAGAAAAAAAATACAGGCTTTTTTTACTTTGTTATACCTTTGGGAATTCAAATCTAACCTGATCTTGGAGAGGTTGAATTGAAAAACAAATAGAAGCCAATCAGCTGTGGCCTTGCATTGACTTGGAAACTGCTGAGGTTTGAAAACAGCTGGGCTTCTTATTGCAATGCTTTCCGATATGCTACAGCAAGGAGGGTTGCTCCGTTATGTGAATGTGGGTAACTTCCACAAATATCAGCGCTTTGTGTACTTTGTGTACAGTTCAACGAAACTGGAAATTTCAAGGATCGCTAACTGAATGCATGCATCTGCCTATCTGCATTTTCAACGTGACCTTTAAATCTATACAGTTGTTTTTCTCCTTTGGTTTCTCTTGCAAAGAGCCAGCATCTGGGGAAATTATGATCCTGCAGCTGCCTGAAACAGCAGCACCAGAGGGCTATCCTGGAGTCAATGCAATAGCTCAGGGCGTTGACCTAGTGTTAGCTGTTTCAAAATGTAAAATTATCTAATAGCCTTTCCCTTTTGGCTTTAGGGTTTTTGCAGGGCCTGAAGCAGACCAGAAAGTATTTCACCGTTGTTATACGTTTACATTGTTTTTTAATGTATAGTTAATTATAGGCCAGATTCCACCATAACTCATACTGAGTAGTGCTTTACTCCACAGGTAGGATGGAGCTATTCACAGAGTAAGGGACTCCTCCAAGTAAGTAAGGGTGGCAGAATTTGGCCCTGTATTAATAGTTTGCCCTGCCTGTTATTCATGGTGTCCAAGATTTTCAAAAGTAACTAGTCAATTTTTGAGTGCCAAACTTGAGACATCTTTAAAGGAGCCTGACTTTGAGAGGGCTGATGCCCAGCATTGTCTGCAAACCAGGACTCTTAAAGAGGTCTCCAGTTGGGCACCCAAAATCTGAGGTGCCCAAAATCACTTGGCACTTTTTTAGTTCTTGCTCATAGGCCACGTTCCAACAGAGATGAGATTGGCACATCTCACTGCTCTCTGGCCAGCTGAGACTGAGGGCTTGTCTCCCCTTACCAGTGGATCGACGCTGTGGCAATCGATCCACCGGGGGTTGATTTAGCATGTCCAGAGAAGACCCGCTAAATCTACCACCAATCGCTCTCCGATCAACTCCAGTACTCCACCGCAACGAGAAGCATAAGGTAAGTTGATGGGAGAATTTCTCCCATCAACCCAGCGCAGTGTAGACACCGCTATAACTTGACATAAAGTACATCAACTCCAGCTACGTAAATAACGTAGCTGGAGTTGCGTAACTTAGTTTGACTTAACCCTGTAGTGTAGATGTGCCCTGAGAGTTAGGAACATAGGGATAGAGACAGTAAGCAGCAACTCAGCTAAGCATTTTGAATCCCCTTTAGAAAATCCTGTGCTGCATGTGCCCCAAAACCTGTGCACCCCAAGACTTTGGGAGCAGCGTGGTGTACTTGTGCATTTCCTTTGTTGCTCAATGTACAGATACGAGATTTCAATCCCCTAATGAAGCATAGTAAGGACATAAAGCTCCCTGAGGCATGGACCATTTTTTGTTCTTTTTGTGTAGCTGCTAGCATCATGGCTTCCTGGTCTGTGACTATTGTCCGTAGGCACTATAGTAATACAAACGAATAAATAAATAACAAAGAAATGTAGACTGAAAAGAAATTCAAAACTTACAAATGGAAAAGCGCTCTTGAAAGCGCTTACATTAAAGAGAGAAAGTTATCAAATCAGCACTTGGGAATACACAATCCTGTTCTGTGAGGTGCTAAGCACCCTCCACTTCCATTGACTTGAAGGACAATTAATAGATTCAGAGATTCTTATATTCCAAGGCCAGAAGGGACCATTTTGATCATCTAGTCTGATCTCCTGTATAACACAACCCATCAAATTTCCCCAAAATAATTCCTAAAGCAGATCTTTTAGAAAAACATCCAAGCTTGATTTAAAAATTGTCAGTGATGGAGAATCCACCATGAACCTTAGAAAGTTTTTTCCAATGGTTAATTACTCCCACTGTTAAAAATGTATACTTTTTTTCCAGTCTGAATTTGTTTAGCTTCAACTTCCAGCCATTTGACCATATTATACCTTTCTCTGCTAGATTGAAGAGCCCACTATTAAGTAGTTGATCCCCATGTAAGAATTTACAGACTTTAATCAAGTCACCTCTTCCCTTTGTTAAACTAAATAGATTGAGCTCCTTGATTCTATCACTATTAGGCATATTTTCTAATCCTTTAATCATTCTCATGGCTCTTCTCTGAAACCTCGCCAATCTATCAGCATCCTTTTTGAATTGTGGGCACCACTACTAGACATTGTATTCCAGCAGTGGTTGTATCACTACCAAATATAGAGGTAAAATAATCTTTCTACTTCTACCCAACATTCCCCTGTTTGTGCATCTAATGATTTCATTAGGCCTTTTGGTCCCAGCATTGCACTGGGAGCTCATGTTCAGCTGATTATCCACCACAACCCCTGTGACGGGTTCCCCCCAGGGCACCATCTGGAACTGGGGTACCACTGAGACCCCTGACCCACCAGCCTGGAGTATAAACCCACAATTATACCATCTTGTGCTGCACAGGGAACTATACAGCATAAGCTCATAAATTTCACCCCCTCCCTCAATGTGAAGAGGTATATGCAACAGCCTTTTGCCTGCGTTATGATTCCCACACACTTCATTCCAACTCACTGGTTTAAATAAAGCAAAAACAAGTTTATTAACTCCAAAAGATAGATTTTAAGTGATTAGAAGTCATAGCAAACAGATCAAAGCAGATTACCTAGCAAATAAACAAAAAATGCAAACTAAACTTAATATATTAAATAGATTGGATATGAATAGCAGATTCTCATCCTAAGAGATGATACAAGCAGGCTGCAGATTCTTCAGGGGCAAGCTGCACTTGCTTTACAGCTTGGAATCCCCAGGTGTTTCATTCACAGGCTTGAAATCCCTCTAGCCTGGGTCCAGCACTTCCCGCAGGTTACAATGCGATGACTCACTGGTGCGGCGCCTCCTGCTGGTTGTCCAGGGATTAGCATTTCCAGCCTCCGGAGCACCCTCTGCAGGTGGTGTCCCGCTTGCCGCTGGGCCCCGAGTCCCTCCTGGCCCCTGGTGCACCTTTCACGCTGGGGTGCTGCCCCCGGCAGTACCCCCACAGATCTGGGTCTCCCCGCCCTCAGGGGATCCCCACCCTCTATTACCACCTAACCTCAGTCTTTGGCTACTGCCAGCCACCATCTAGCCCCCATTCCCTGGGGCGGACTTCAATGTAATTGCCACTCATCATGGCAGGGAGGGTCTGGAGCTGCTGCTTCTGCCTACCTTTGGGCTGCCCTCTGAAACCCCAGTACCCTTTTCCTAGGCCTTCACCAAGGCTTGCAGCCTGGGGGTTTCTCAGGCCGGAGCTCCCCAGCTCCTCTGGCCTTTCCCCAGCCCTGCTCCACTTTAGGTACCCTGCTTAGCTCCCAGCAGTCAGGCTCCTCCTTCTCAACATCTAGAGAGAGACTGTGTCCTCCTGGCCCACTGCCCTCTTATAAAAGCCAACTGGGTCCTGCCTGGGGCATGGCCACAGCTGTGGATGTTTCCCCAGTCAGCCAAGGCTTGCTACTTTCCCTAGCAGCAGCCCTCTCGCAGCCTCAGCCCTCTCCCAGGGCTGATGTCAAGCCCTTCAGGGCAGGAGCTGGTGACCACCCCTCTACACCCCAGTTCAGTCTTTGTTCCTCAGGTATTTTCCAGGAGTCTTCTTGTGTGGGGAGCAAAGAACACTAGATTATGTCACTGTGACGTTACACCCCATATTCTTCATAGAAATATGGTTATGATATGAATATGGCATAAGTAAGATATGTTTTATGCAAGAGGGGTCATGTGAGGTATCATTGAAAAGGTTATGATCTACTGAATGTGTTTATCCAATTTGTATGCATGTATCATTTTTGTATCTGAAGCTAGGAATATTGACCATGTATCTGTATTTCAAATGTGCTACTTTGGGTGACACCCACAACTAGCCCTTCAGGTACAACAATGAAAAAGTCAGACAGGGCTGATGGCCATCAGCAGAGACAATGGACTGTGAAAGAGCTCAGTCTTCCTGTGAATGCTGCAAACAGCCTGCGAGTTATGGCTGCTATGACCCTGCAGAGACAAGTGACTGAGTTACCCGGTACTGGACCCCACCTTGGAAAGCCAGAGTTTTTCCACTGGAAGACAAAGGGTTCCTGCCACACACAAAAGTTATATAAGGCAGGGGAGTGAAATCATTGAGGTTCTCCTCTGCATCCCTGCCCAAAGAGACAAAGGGAAACACCTGGAAACAAGAACTAAACTCGGGGGAGAAGAGCTGATCCCGGTCTGGAAGGGTGTCCCGCCTGTGAGTGAAAATACCTGAAGTTTCAAGCTGCAGGCCAGTGTAGCTGGCTTTCAAGAATCTCTTTAATCTGCCTGAGACAACATTTAAGGTGAGAAATTACTATTTGTAGCCAATTTCTTTAGTGTATTAAGTTTAGTCTGCATGTTTTGTTTTATTTGCTCAGTAATTGCTTTGTTCTGTTTGCTATCTCTTATAATCACTTAAAATCTACCCTTTCTATTAATAAACGTGATTTTGTTTATTCTGAAACCCAGTTTGTGCAATTCATAATGAGGGATGGGGGGCAGTATGAGGCTTTGCATACCCTCCTCCACAGTGACGGAGGGGGGGGGATTTCACAATATACCTTTGGGTCTGCATTCCAAGGGAGGTGGGCACCTGAGTACTGGGGCAAGTCCCTTAAGATGAGTCTTCCCAGAGCTGATCTCAGTGTCTGTGTCTTTCTGCATCTGGGTGTGGCCCTGCCTATGTGTGTGCTAGTGGAGACTTAAGAGCCAGGCTCAGCAAGACAAGGTAAAAGAGGGCCCAGGCTGGCAGAACAGATGGGCTCAGTGGTATCCCAGTGCATTAGGTGGCACCTTAAAGGGGGAGGGGCCACCTGTCACAGTCACTCCCTGCCTTATAAAGCTTTTCTTCCCAAAGCTTGGTTCCCAGACCAGTCTGTGGAAAAATACCGACATCCCAAGATGTAGTCTAGAGACATGTGGTCTCATCACATGTCCTTGTACAGCAATAGCAGCCATTACTCATCACCAGGTGGGAGATAAGCTTCTCCTAAGGCCTATTGTTTTTTTCCTAATGGCACATTGCCCTGAATAGGCCCTTCCCCACCCACTATCTAGACTGAAAGCATCCTGTCTAGTGGGTGTTACCCAGGTGTAACATTTGAAATACTTTTCTGCATTATTATTAATAATTCTACCACTTCCATCTAGTAATGGACCAATACCTTTATTATGATTATTTTTGTTTCTAATATACTTGATTAAAAACCTCCTTCTTATTGTACTTAATTGAGTGTGCTCTGAGTGGCAGGAGACACTCAACATTCCACAGGACTGGTCCATAGTCATATGCATTCCTCCAGTAACATGAATGAGTCATAGTTAACTCTCTATCTTGCTTCATACAGTTACTCCTAACCAGCTTGTCTATCTCAGGGCCCGATCCAAAGCTTATGAAAATGACTAATACATTCCCATTGTCTTCAATGGGCTTTGGATCTGACCCTTTATACAGGTATATCATTCTTAGTAACATTAATTTCAATTATATTCACTAATTAAGGAAAGAAAACCTCTGAAAATTTAAGACCCTATTCTTCATGCAAAGAAAACAAAAGAAAAGTCCTTGGGTAATATTTTCAATGTCACCTAAGTGATTTAGGATCTTTCAAAAATGACAGGTATTTAGGATGCTTAATCTCTCTTGAAAATGGGACATAGGTGCGCTTGAAAATATTTTCCCTGATGCTTAACCCTCTAAAAACAAAGTTTCATTTTGTATGTTATTCAATCCTAGTATATTAGTAATAACAGGGCTCATACAAAGACCAACGGAAAGATTCAAACTAGAATAAATAATTGTTTTAGTAAATCAATAACTTGATAATACATCATTTCAAAATGGTCAAAACCCTACAGAGCTGACCTCAGTCAAGTGAGTGAGAGCTTAACATAGGTAAACAATCAGCACTGCAATACTGGTTCCAAAGATTATTTCCATCAATGTCATGTTTGGGTTTTGAAAGCAGTGGCCAACATGCTAGAATTAAAACCTTACTAAGAACTTCCCACCATGTGATGTAGACTGCAGACCTCACAGCAAGTGACATCCTGACTTTATCACTTTTTCATTTATCGTTTGCTGAGTAGGCTTCCAAGATTACCCCGGTTTACTGAAGCCTCATGAAAGGGTCGCAAGAGCACTTGGTCTCAGCCCGGGGACTGTGTTTATGTAGTAATTATAGCCAGGCTAGTTCATTGCGTTTTTCCAATCAATCACGTAGGAAGGTTGTTTGTTTTCTTGTGTTAGGGAATAGGAAGGTTTGCCCTTTCCCAAACAGTGAGGGAGTAAAGAGGACAGGTATTCTTCAGACACAAGCTGAAAATTATTTATGTAAGGAGGCTTAAAATGGGGGAGGAGAGGGGAATCCCTGCTATACAATAAAAAGTAAGGTTTTTCATTTAATAATACCTAGCTGTTATCTAGAGCAGTGGTTCTCAAAGCCAGTCTGCCGCTTGTTCAGGGAAAGCCCCTGGTGGGCCGGACCGGTTTGTTTACCTGCCATGTCCACAGGTTCAGCTGATCACGGTTCCCAGTGGCCACAGTTTGCTGCTCCAAGCCAATGGGGGCTGCAGGAAGGGCGGCCCGCATGTCCCTTGTCCCACGCTACTTCCTGCAGCCCCCATTGGCCTGGAGCAGCGAACCGCAGCCAGTGGGAGCCGCGATCGGCCGAACCTGCGGACGCGGCAGGTAAACAAACCGGCCCAGCCCGCTAGGGGCTTTCCCTGAACAAGCAGCAGACTGGCTTTGAGAATCACTGCTCTAGAGTTTTCCATCAGTAGATCTCAAAGCACTTTACAAAGAAGGTCAGTATCATTATCCCTATTTTATTTAATGGGAAAGTGACCCACCTAAGGTCACGCAGCATGCCACTGGCAAAGTTGCAAATAGAACCCAAGTCTCCTATATCACAGCCCCATGCTCTACTCACTAGCTCATTCTGCTTCCTGGTATTAGACAACGACTGTGTGTTTATGTCTGATTATGTAAATACAGTTTGCTCCTGCTCTGCTGAGGCAGGCATTCTAAAAATGGCAGCCTGCAGGAGTTGTGTGTGCAAAACACCTATTTGGGGCACACAAGTCTGGGTGCATGAACACAAGTGCTTGCATGCAGAAAGCTTCAACTTGTACACATGCATCAGGTATTCCGTGTGCTTGGCGTGATGACTGTAATGTGAGGACCTAAACACAAAGAGCCATGCTTCAAGCAGCAACTAGACAACTCCCTAACCAGGAATTCCTATGTTTATTAAGCTCCCTACGGCAACACATCCTGGTCCTTTTTGGTAATGGTGGAGGACCAAGAACTCTCCACACTGACTACAACTCTTTAACTGTTGGGTTCAATCTGAATTTCAGGACAAAAAAGGAAAAGTTCTGCATTGTGATTGCTCTAAAGAATGGTGCAAAAGAAACACCTTCCCTGGTGTCCCCTATATAAAATGAGTCATTCTCCATCAAATAAACAGCTACATTCCATTGGCTCTCAGTCCCAACCTAACCACGTCTTTGTTTTGGGACATTTATTTTAACAGCTTCACTTATCCAGCCCTTGTCATTGTGAAAGGGGAAAAGAAAGATGAAAGGATGCAACACTGACTCCATTTCCCTTCAAACCTAAGTGCCTTATTATTTCATAATAGATGTATAAACACAAGGCAGTAGGTGCTACTGATGAGGTTAACAACTGACCTGTAACAACCTAGTGTGGTGATGAGGAGTGGAGAGGCCAGTTAATTAGCTCACAAATAAGATGACTTCATCCTATTTGAACTGGTTGCTATGTCTTCTAACTGGTCCAACAGTAGGCATCAACAGACACCAGCCCCACAAGCTTGTGACTGCCTCAGACTTTGCTTCTTAGCAGTATGGCTCAATGGGCAAGGATGCTGGATGTTTTCACCATAGGAAAGCTGAGAGGAAAGGCAAGAATCAGGATTTAACAACACATGGAAAATAACAGCTGCACATTTACCTTGTTCTTCGTGGTGGGTGAAATTTATCCCATGAGCCATCTAAATCTCATTTAAACTACCAAAGCAGGGTTTAAGTGGGACTTATATGGTGCATAGGACTTGTGCTGGCTGGCCCTTTGCAGGGGGTTAAATTTCACCCAGAATGTGTGAGGAAGACTGGATCGCAGGCCCTAATTCTGCTACTGCTGATGTTCTTGTTCACATAAATTTCCCACCAAAATCATTGTTTAATGCAGTTTTCTCTGTATGTGCAGTATGCTCACCAATAAGAGACACAAACACACACTACTTTAACAGACTTCCAGTAGAGAACTATAGATGGGCCTGAACCAAAAACCTAGATCTAAACTGTGTTAAAATCCAAGTTCACCAGGTGAATCTACCAAAATCCAACCCCCTGAAACTTGGAGAAAGTTCAATTTGGATCCAGTTTTTGAACCCTCATTTAGCAGACTTCCAATAGAATAGTTAGGCTGAAAGCCTGATCATGGGAATAAGGCAGAGAGTAGTGTGAAAGGAAAGTTATAAATCAACAGCATATGACAAGGCCTAATGGTCTAAAGTCACTAGGAATAAAAGGTGTGTTCTTGAGTTAACTAATTTGAAGCAAAATCCCTGTGAAGATAAGGCAGTTTGTAGTTTTCACATAAGTTAGCAGGTCCCGGTATACCTTAGGTTGCCCCATAGTCTAACTCTACCTGCTAACTCATATTAGAGCTACAAATTGCCTGGTCTTCCCTAGGAGTTTACTTCATGTTAATTAATTTGTGTTAGCTAACTTGACTTAAGACACTCTTTTTTTCCCTGTTGAAGAGACCATTTTAGAGGGAACAGGAAGAAGAGTTTCAAGGACAGTTACTCAGGAGAGTAAGAGATTTATAACAAAGATGGAGAAACAGGTTTAGCAATATCTGAGAAAGTCAAAAGGTTAGTCCGTGTAGTGTCCCCTACCACCATAGTATCCAAACACTCCACAAGTAAATCTGATCTATATGACAAGGTCTCTAGAGGACTTCATGGAAACCTCTGCTCTTCCCCCTTCCTAGCTATAGGAGGGTCTGCTTGGGTTGAACAGTGAGGTAGCAAAATTTGCAGATGATTCAGAACTACTCAAGATAGTTGAGTCCCAGGCAGACTGCGAAGAGCTACAAAAGTATCTCTCAAAACTGTGTGACTGGGCAACAAAATGGCAGATGAAATTCAATATTGATAACTGCAAAGTATTGCACATGGGAAAACATAATCCCAACTATGCATATAAAACAATGGGGTCTAAATTAGCTGTTAGCACTCAAGAAAAAGATGTTGGAGTCATTGTGGATAGTTCTCTGACACCATCCACTTAATGTGCAGCAGCAGTCAAAAAAGCAAACAGAATGTTGGGAACCATTAAGAAAAGGATAGATAATAAGACAGAAAATATTATATTGCCTCTATATAAATCCACGATACACCCACATCTTGAATACTGCGTGCAGATGTGGTCATCCCATCTCAAAAAAGATATATTGGAATTGGAAAATGTTCAGAAAAGGGCAACAAAAATTATTAGGGGCATGGAACGGCTTCCATATGAGGAACAATTAATAAGACTCGGACTTTTCAGCTTGGAAAAGAGACGACTAAGGGAGGATATGATTGAGGTCTACAAAATCATGACTGGTGTGGAGAAAGTAAATAAGGAAGTGTTATTTACGCCTTCTCATAACACAAGAACTAGGAGTCACCAAATTAAATTAATAGGCAGCAGGTTTAAAACAAACAAAAGGAAGTATTTTTTCACACAACGCACAGTCTACATGTGGGACTCCTTGCCAGAAGATGTTGTGAAGGCCAAGGCTATAACAGGGTTCAAAAAAGAATCTGATAAGTTCATGGAGGAAAGGTCCATCAATGGCGATTTGCCAGGATAGGGAGGGATGGTGTCCTTAACCTCTGTTTGCCAGAAGCTGGGAATGGGCGACAGGAGATGGATCACTTGATGACTACCTGATCTCTTCATTCCCTCTGGGGCACTTGGCATTGGCCACTGTCAGAAGACCCATTATGGCTGTTCTTATATTCTTATAAATTTTAGGGGGCAATTTATTTATTTGTTTTTTTGAGAGGAGCTGTTTGTTGTTTGAGCATTTGGGTTTTTTTTAATTTATCCACCTGGTACAGTTTTCTCAGAAGGGTCTTGAAGCATGTTCTAGTGGTGGTGAAACTCCTGATTAATCTGAGTTCCTCTGGGAGCTCGTTCCACAGCCAGATGCCTTTGAATGAAAATAAATAAAATATTTCATTTTTTAATTCTGACAAGCTGGCATTTTTATGAGCAAACTTTTTATAAAAAGAAATCAGTTAATATTTTAAAATATATTTAATAGGGATATTTTAAGATGTTCAAAAGCATAAAACTGCCAATAGGATGAAGAAAAAGAGAGGGATGCCACAGTAACCTTCTCTCCCTTATATCTGCTTTACTACCCTTGTCCATTAATATTCCGTTGTTTCCAGACTGATTCACTCAATTTATTGTCAGAATTCTGAGGAAGTGAAGTATGAACTCTGGAATCTCCATATGCTCTTAGCTGGTTCACCTCCAAAGAGTATCATTACATTCAGAGTGGAACTGAAGTTCTACAAATACTTTGAATGTTAGGACATGCCTGGTACATATAACCACTCAACCAGTAGGCTCTGCCTGGAGAAGTTTAGGAGATTCAGCAGCAGGCAGGTTCATAGAGAGGGAAGGCTCCTCCTTACATCACTGCACAAGTGTGAGGACCAACCACAACCTGGTCCTAAGGAAACAATTTGGATATTGCACTTTTAGGCTCCTTGAGATATCTCTATGGCATATTCTCCCACTGAGTGTTAATGATGGTTACTTACATACAAGTTTGGCATAGGAAATTAGCCTCTTGTGTTCATAGAACTATAGTTATTACTTGGTAAGGTGCAATCTTTGAAGTAGGTGTGCAGTTGCCAGACTGACTTACTCAGTTTGAATCAGAAATTGAGGGAAGTGAAGTATAAACTTTGGAATCTCCAGCTGCTCTTTGCCTGCTGCACCTCTGAAATGCATCAGGCAATTCCAATAATTGCCTAGAATGGGAAAAAGAAAAGGAGGACTTGTGGCACCTTAGAGACTAACCAATTTATTTGAGCATGAGCTTTCGTGAGCTACAGCTCACTTCATCGGATGCATATCGTGGAAACTGCAGCAGACTTTATATACACACAGAGATCATAAAACAATACCTCCTCCCACCCCACTGTCCTGCTGGTAATAGCTTATCTAAAGTGAGCATCAAGTTGGGCCATTTCCAGCACAAATCCAGGTTTTCTCCCCCCCCCACCCCCATACACACACAAACTCACTCTCCTGCTGGTAATATGAGCTATTACCAGCAGGAGAGTGAGTTTGTGTGTGTATGGGGGTGGGGGGGGTGAGAAAATCTGGATTTGTGCTGGAAATGGCCCACCTTGATTATCATGCACATTGTGTAGAGAGTTGTCACTTTGGATGAGCTATTACCAGCAGGATAGTGAGTTTGTGTGTGTGTTTTTTTGGAGGGGGGTGAGGGGGTGAGAGAACCTGGATTTGTGCAGGAAATGGCCCACCTTGATTATCATGCACATTGTGTAGAGAGTTGTCACTTTGGATGGGCTATTACCAGCAGGAGAGTGAGTTTGTGTGTGGTGGGGGGTGGAGGGTGAGAAAACCTGGATTTGTGCTGGAAATGGCCCAACTTGATGCTCACTTTAGATAAGCTATTATCAGCAGGACAGTGGGGTGGGAGGAGGTATTGTTTTATGATCTCTGTGTGTATATAAAGTCTGCTGCAGTTTCCACAGTATGCATCCGATGAAGTGAGCTGTAGCTCACGAAAGCTCATGCTCAAATAAATTGGTTAGTCTCTAAGGTGCCACAAGTCCTCCTTTTCTTTTTGCGAATACAGACTATCACGGCTGTTACTCTGAAACCTAGAATGGGAATGACATTCTGCAAATACCATGAAAGGGAAATTACAAGTCCTGGGTTATTTACAGAAGAGACATTTACAGGGTAAAAGTACTAAATATTTGAAGAATGATCATTCCTTATTGAAGGCTAAATATCTCAGTGCAGGATCCAAGGTTACTATGATACTTCTATCTTAAGATGTAGTGCAATGTGACATACTGTTTGACACAGGAAAGTAACAAACCCTCTATTAAGGCATAAGGAGAGAAGGAAAAAATGGTATGTTGAATGCTTCAACAAGCCTAAATCTTTCACCACCTTTTTTAAAATTGAAGAAGCTTCATTCACGGCTTCATTTTTTTTTCTGGATAGGCAGCTCTCCAACACCACTTTCTACAAGCCATTACCCTCTGATCCCACTGAGGGTTACCAAAAGAAACTACACCATCTGCTCAAGAAACTCCCTGAATCAAAAGCACAAGAACAAATCCACACAAACCCCTGAAACCTTGACCTGGGGTATTCTATCTGCTACCCAAGATCCATAAACCTAGAAATCCTGGACACCCCATCATCTCAGGCACTGGCAACCTGACAGCAGGATTGTCTGGCTATGTAGACTCCCTCCTCAGGCCCTACGCTACCAGCTCTCCCAGCTATCTTCGAGACACCACTGACTTCCTGAGGAAACTACAATCCATCGGTGATCTTCCTGAAAACACCATCCTGGCCACTATGGATGTAGAATCCCTCTACACCAACATTCCACACAAAGATGGACTACAAGCCGTTAGGAACAGTATCCCCAATAATGTCACGGCAAACCTGGTGGCTGAACTTTGTGACTTTGTCCTCACCCATAACCATTTCACATTTGGGGACAATGTATACCTTCAAATCAGCGGCACTGCTTTGGGTACCCGCATGGCCCCACAGTATGCCAACATTTTTATGGCTGACTTAGAACAATGCTTCCTCAGCTCTCGTCCCCTAATGCCCCTACTCTACTTGTGCTTCATTGATGACATCTTCATTATCTGGACCCATGGAAAAGAAGCCCTTGAGGAATTCCACCAGGATTTCAACAATTTCCCCACCATCAACCTCAGCCTGGACCAGTCCACACAAGAGATCCACTTCCTGGACACTACGGTGCTAATAAGCGATGGTCACATAAACAGCACCCTATACCGGAAACCTACTGACCGCTATTCCTACCTACATGCCTCCAGCTTTCATCCAGACCACACCACACGATCCATTGTCTACTGCCAAGCTCTACAATGCAACCGCATTTGCTCCAACCCCTCAGACAGAGACAAACACCGACAAGATCTCTATCAAGCGTTCTTACAACTACAATACCCACCTGCTGAAGTAAAGAAACAGATTGACAGAGCCAGAAGAGTACCCAGAAGTCACCTACCTCAGGACAGGCCCAACAAAGAAAATAACAGAACGCCACTAGCCATCACCTTCAGCCCCCAACTAAAACCTCTCCAACGCATCATCAAGGATATACAACCTATCCTGAAGGACGACCCATCACTCTCGCAGATCTTGGGGAGACAGGCCAGTCCTTGCTTACAGACAGCCCCCCAACCTGAAGCAAATACTCACCAGCAACCACACACCACACAACAAAAACACTTACCCAGGAACTTATCCTTGCAACAAAGCCTGTTGCCAACTGTGTCCACATATCTATTCAGGGGACACCATCATAGGGCCTAATCACATCAGCCACACTATCAGAGGCTCGTTCACCTACACATCTACCAATGTGATATATGCCATCATGTGCCAGCAATGCCCCTCTGCCATGTACATTGGCCAAATCGGACAGTCTCTAGGTAAAAGAATAAACGGACACAAATCAGACGTCAAGAATTATAACATTCAAAAACCAGTCGGAGAACACTTCAATCTCTCTGGTCACTCGATTACAGACAAAAAAACTTCAGAAACAGACTCCAATGAGAGACTGCTGAATTGGAATTAATTTTCAAACTGGACACAATTAACTTAGGCTTGAATAGAGACTGGGAGTGGATGGGTCATTACACAAAGTAAAACTATTTCCCCATGTTTATCCCCCCTCTTCCCCCAACGCTGTTCCTCAGACGTTCTTGTCAACTGCTGGAAATGGTTTATCTTCATTATCACTACAAAAGGTTTACACCCCCTCCCCCCACCGCTCTCCTGCTCATAATAGCTCACCTTTCCTGGTCACTCTTGTTACAGTCTGTATGGTAACACCCATTGTTTCATGTTCTCTGTGTATATAAATCTCCTGACTGTATTTTCCACTGAATGCATCCGATGAAGTGAGCTGTAGCTCACGAAAGCTTATGCTCAAATAAATTTGTTAGTCTCTAAGGTGCCACAAGTACTCCTTTCCTCTAGATCTGTACAACATCAAATCTATTGTCAGACTAAAATCTCCCTCTGTGATAACACCGTTGACACTCACATCTTGTATTTGCTAAGACAGCATATGGAAAAAATTGGGAGCATCCACAACTGGAGCATATATATTAGCAATGTTTAAATCCACCTCATGTATGTTTGCTTTAATGATTGCCAGCCTTCATACTCCTCTTGTCTGAAGTCCAATAGCTTAAATTGTAAATTTTTCTTACAAGAATGGAGACTCCTCTTGATTTTTTGGAATAACATGAAGAAAATCCATGTTCCATCCAACCACCTTTGAGTTTTTCAGCCTTCTCAGTTATGAAATGTGTTTCTTGGAGTAAGGCAATGTCACATTTGGATCTGTTTAATAGGGTTAAATCCATTTTCCTCTTCACTGGTTGATTTAAGCCTCAAACTCCAAGAACACCATCTGACTCCCTTTACATACTTATTCAAAAAGCTATGCCACAACATATTCTTTCCCATTAAATGTAAACTGATAGGTTTGAAAAGGGGACCAGCTCTTTGTCATGGGATGCACATATAATGATTCAAGTTAGGCCCACCTGTCATTTACATACAGTGAAAGAAAAGGAGCAAGTTAAAGAACAAGGATGAGCAAAAAAGAGCAGATCAAAGACAACAAAAATAAACTGATATCCAATATCGTTGTATTTGGCTATTCCAGACCATTGCAAGAATGAAATTTTCAATTGGCACGTCCAGAGAAAAGTTACAATAAACTGCTAAAAATATAAACCTCAGTAACCAGGGATAGAACAAGGAAAATAAAACAAAGTAATTAAGCATATTCCAACCTATCATGGGCTAAATCCTGCAAAAAGCTATAGAGCCTCATCTTCCACTATCTAGCACATTTCTACACCAGACCCAGTGCACAGTGATATTATACATAGGCACAAAACCACTCTGACCCTTTGCACAGGGAATCCAGTTCTTGACCCAATCCCTGCAGACCCACAGTTTGAACACTAGCATGTACATTGAAAATTGGTGCAGGGAGTGGATGGGGAGTACATTTGATCAGGGGCAGTTCCACATACACCCCAAACCTGGAGACAAAACTTCTTCATGCAGCAGCCATTTTGTAAGAAAACCATGACGCCTAATACGGAACCTGCAGGAGTAACAGAAGATACACAACAAAGGCAGCTGCTGGTAAATCGCATGTCCAGAACCTCAAGCAGTGCTTCTGCATGCTGAGAAGCAAGTCTTGCTATGCATGCAGGTATATCTTTCTTCCCTGAATTGAATCTTTCAGTAATATGTAACAAAAGTTAAGCATCTATTTACTGGGAAGTGTCTGAAACAGTTTAACCACTGATACTTCCTGGATAGGCTCTGAGATTGTAAGATTTAGTTCATGGACTTTCTCCACTCTATCTGTCTATAAATCATCCAACATACTTGCCCCTACACAAATAAAGCAATGCTAATTATAATTAGCCACACAGAAGGGTAGGGTGTCCTTTTTTGTTTCATTTTCTTTAACAGTCAGATAGTAGAATAGTCAGATAGTAGAATGGCTGTGACTAGTGATAAGCACTGAATAAGATCTTTGTTTGTTTCTTTGTTAGTTTGTTTTTGCACCATGCAAAGAACAGCTATAATGAAAAGTTACATTTTTCTATCTGATCCATCATCTGAAGTATTTGTAGAATAGCCATCACCATTGTATGTAGGTGCCATGCTAATGAACCCCTCTGCTGAGAAGTGAATTAATGTCAAGTCCTGAGGTCACAGAGATGCAGTATACAGTTATACATCTGGAAAGTGTCAGATCTGCCCTACCACCCGTAACTCACAATTGCCTTGTGCAGGAGAATCCCATACCTACTGTGCTTGGACAATATGCCACTGAGAAAAATATTTGTTTTTTATATACATGGAATACATACAGTGCTGAGTTAATTTTAAAAATGCTACATAAATTGATCAAAAAGCTGAAAAATATTAACAGTAATTTGTTCATTTTCACATAAATAAGCTTATTAGCATTTTTGTTTTTGATGGTTTCCTTTAGCCATCTTGAACCAGTAAACAGAGTCCTTCAGGCAAGTCTTTCCCCTTCATGTAGAAAATATTTCTTTTCTTGTGATGCCTGAAATAGACAATGGAAGAGTCTCTGGCTGGTTTCCGAGTTCTCTAAGCAAGAAAGAGAGGAGAGACAGAAAAGAGAAATTCGTTCTGATGTGCTTCATTACTCATGAGAATAATTGTCCCATTAACAATCCAGGAAGAAAGTATCCTGGATAGGAACCATTGTCTTCAAAACAAGAAAATGAGGCAATATGATTTCATACATCTTTAAGCCACATAAAAATTAAGGGGCAGACCACCAATTCTTATGCCATAAATTCTTCTTGGATTTCTGGAATCACTTGATGCCAGGAGAATATAATTACCTGTGTTGGAAGGTAGCCAGCATAATAGGATAACACTACTGCAACTGAAAAAACGTACTATGGGATATTTTAATGACCAGAAGTGCTCAGGATCTTGGTTCTACCTCTCATCCAAAAGACATACCTCTAATAGCACAATGCTTCCTAATACCACTTTGAGAAATTCTTTCTTGCTCAGAGAAAAGAATATGATCTACTGAATCAGCAACACCACTTTCTCCTGTGTGTATGTTTCCTTGGAGAGCTCTCATCCCAAATACTGGCCAGGTTCAACCCTACTTAGCTTACAAAACCTGACAAGATCCTTGTCTGCCATGAAACATCTGCAGAAGATATTACTTCCTTTTGTCTGATTGTCAGTTATTTTGTTTATGGATTTTAGAAGTTTGGTTTTACAAAGAAAAGTGATCAATTTAAATGAACATTTCTACTGTGGTTGCAGTTATTATAATCACACCCTCTGGAATAGAGTTACTGTTGTCATGAAACTTCCTTCTGTTTTATAAATCAATCAATTATTCGCATGAGAGATCATTGGAAACTGGTAGTATTTGTTAGAATGCCAGAAGCACATTAAAGGGCTAACAAACAACCTGAATACTTCTTTAATCTATGCTCCTTTATTAATGGCATTGGTAAAATTGTACCATTTCCATCAAATATTTATTCCTGAATAAATATAATCCTTCATTTTAAATCAGCATGAAAGACAACTGTAACCTTCTGAGAATGGCTGGGGAGACAAGCTGTAGGCATTCCATACACTTGTTGACAGAATAGTTTTTAATATGTCTAAGAGGTTGCAAATCTTCAAAGAGTCCCATGAAGCATATAAAGAACTCCCTATAAGCATCTATTGTGATAATTAATGCCAGTAAATATTAGATAATTGTTTACATCTCTGTTAAATAAGGGCAATAGGACTGTTTTTTTGTTCTCACACAGTTTCAGAAGATAAAACCATGCTCTCATTTCAATGACTGGATGAACAGGCCAGGAAAGAAACAATAGATTCCAACAACAAAACAGGATTTCCACTAGCCACTTTTATCTACGGTTCCATCTTACCAGGCCTTTCAAAAATAGTGGGCCAAATTCTGCTCTCAAATTTCTCCTGTGCAACCACTTTAACTTGGGTTGCATGGGCACAAGTGACTCCGTGATTTCAGATCAGTTCCTAATGGGCAGGTATTCCCATCAGAATAAGCACCTTGAAGACGTTTCAACAGAGAAGCTAAGGACAGAATGAGAATGGAGGTTTTCAATCTGAGAAAGACCCACCCAGATCATGGTGAAGGCATATTGGTGGGGCACTGTCAGGAAAGACAATGGGGACAGTTCTCCTGCTGTGCATAGGTCAGCCTCCACCAGGACACATTTCATGAGCACTGCATTTGCTAATCTAATACCAGGAGGTAATCCAGTTCCTCTGAGTAACCAAACATATGTTCTCTTCCATTCTGTTATATATAGGCTTTTCAATTCATCAGTGCAGTATCTGTGTGCCTTCCAGGAGTGTATTAACTGATGTCACTCACATCTGGCACATGTGACTCCTCCTTCCTTTCCTAGTGTTTTGGATTGGTAGTGGGATTTTTAATTTATAAACATTCTGCTCTGTTTTTAGAAAAGGCAAGTGCATGTTGCACTGGGAGCTGAAGGTAATGAGATTTGTGATTGTCCCCCCAAAATGGATCCTCCTAACATAAGTACTGCAACTGGCATGTAAAGTGCACGGCAAATGGAGCAGCCATGATGAACATGCAGCTGTGCACTTCTGACTCACAGGTGTTCCAGCTTGTTTTGCTAAGCAATATCCTGCCAGCAGCCAGATATCTTGGGTGGATCCTTCCTAATGGTTTTAAATTTAAAGAGAGGCAAGAGGGGGGAAATCATCTACAGGGAAACTCTATTATGTCAGCAGAATTACATCAGGGATGAATTTGCACCAAATCTTTGAGTCACAGCATTATTCCCAACTGCGCTCTTAAGTCACTGCCTCAAACTCCATTACAGGGAGGAAGATTGCTTAGGATGCAATTAAATGTGTGCTGGAGAGCTTTAGTCTTTAAAGGGTTAGTGCAATGAAGGAACAAGGGATGGTGGCCCCTTGAAGTTACTCTAAACTATCACTTTGAGTTCAAAACTAATATTAAACTACTAACACTTACTAAGACATTTCCCTTCTTTATCAGAAGTGTGCTAGTCATTAGGCTAGTGGCATATTAGTGATACCCACACTGGCCTCATTTGATGATAGGATAGAAGACTGTGATTCACTGTAGCCCTGTATCTTTGTTACCAGATATGATCTTTTATCACACCCTCCCTGCTCCTAAACCGTGACTGGTGTCTGCTGTTATGTACACATGTGACACTTTGGGGTTCAGTCTAGACCAGTGAGGAGCTATGTCACCAGCTGCCCTTCAGTTCTGGGTGCTTGAAACACTCAGCAAAGTTATTAAGTTTGCTGCTCCTTTAAAGGGATAGAAACAGGAGCTTGTTATCTTGACTGGCATTAACAATAACTTTAATTCAGTCAAAGCATAAAAAAGGGAAGTTTTAAGTGAGTTCAAATATAAGAGATAAAGATAGACAGGGTTACAAACAAAAGTGAAAAAAAAGCTTTTAAGACTAAAACATAACTTCAGCACATTACAGTCTTTGCCTCAGCAGGTTTCTCACCTACATTCAGTTCCTGGACCCAGAGATTTCAGCCCCCTTGATTGAAGGATCCACTTTTCTCAGATGTACAAAAGCCCTAACCCAGTAATCGATAACTACCGGATTCTTTCCCTTTCGCTCTATAGTCCAGCAAACTTTTGAAAGGTATTCTTTGAAAAATAAGCCCAGACAAAGCTCCTTTCCCCTGCTGGGTGTGGACACCATGCTGTCTGGTGTAGACTCCATGCTGTCTTCTACCCGCTGGTGATTTTTACAATGCAAATGATCTCTTCCTGTAACCTCTGATAATAATGAATAGCCCACTGAATTTGGCCACACCTGGTTTGAGTTGGTGGCCTCTTTATTTTGTCTGTAAAAAACTTATCAACTCCCCCTAACATACCTGGTTTAAGCACATTTTAGTCATAATTCTGAATATCTGAATAATCCTTTCTGGGTTGACCATACATACATGACACAAGAATATTAAATATCAGGGAGTTATCAGTTTTCTAATGACCTATTACCTGACACCTTTTAAATACAGTTTATAACAATAGTGAGTTGGGGTACATTGAGCTGGTCAGGCCAGGTGAAACTCACTGCTAGATACCAAGGAGCCCCTTGCCTTCCGTTATAGGGATGCTCTTAGGGTCACAACATGAACTGAAACCTAATTTGTCTGGTTATTGCAACTGCTAAAGCAGAATGAATAGATGAAATGGGGTTACAAAGCTGGTAATATTTGGGTATGAAAGCAGCAGACTGTGTTTGTGTTTGTGTGTTATGTTTGTGACTGACCCAAATATGATAAATACTAGTTGGACAGCTGATTACCTACTGCAATCCCATCCTCATACTTTCTTCCATACTGAAACATCCAATATACGTTTGTGTTTCCTATGGTGCACTGTGTCAGAACAGCTTGAAAAGACGTGCGTGCATTTGTGTAGTCAGCCAGCCACTTTAAATGTTAATCTACTATAAGGCTTAACAGCTTGATCCTCACCTCATTTACTATGCACCCGTTTCATTCCTGTGTAGCCCCTCTGACTCCTCTTGATTTACACTGGTGTGAGTGAGATCAGAATCAGGGCCTAAACGTTGCATGCACTAATATAAACAGGAAAAAAAGTCATAGCAAATGCTGATTTGTGGCTGTAAAACTTCTAACTAAGGCTGATTTATTCAATATGAAATGAAAAAATACCCAGATGTCTTGTATGTTCTGCCTAGATGTAAATTAATTAGAGCCAGGCAGAGTTCAAGTAGGTGCTACACAAGCTTTCCATGCTGCTTTGCTATTGCACCTCACGCACAATTGGCAATATCCTTCCCTCACCTCCGTTGTTCAGTGACCTGCAGGACTGACAAATTGCCAAATTCTGCTGAATTACTAGGAAGTTCACATGTGAACAAATGTCCATTAGGAGCTCAACTGACATACCAAAATTGACTTTTCTTATGACTGAAGCCAGATGTGAACACAGCCCCCTCAAGGTGAAAGGCCACTCCATGAACCCATTGTGCCATCTAGACCTCCTACTGCTTTTTTCAGGAAAATTTGTCCTTTCAAACTTCTCCAGCTGACACATGATATTACAATGCTTTGCATCAGTTTATGTGCATGTGATGTTTTACCACATCATGCACTATAATGTGAAATGACTGATGCAGTGTGATGCAAAGCATCAAAGATTCAGGTTGTGTTAACTACCAAAGTCCAGTCCGAGCAATGAGCAAGACATGAAAGAAAATACCCAGAATGCTCCTGGATCAATTTTACATATGATAAAACTAAGCAGTTGATCCTTAAGAATAGGAGGGGTATGGATAGATAGTTCAGTCTAGTCCATCTTTCTCAATCTGTGTGGCTGGCCTCCCGGGGGAAAGCGTTCATCTTTTCTAAGCAAGGCATATGCATGTAACCCTGGGGCACACGAGAAATGGAATGTGTTATTGTTTAGTACTTTGCAAAACCACAGAACTCTGCACTGACTACTCAGTAACGAATGCGTAGCCTCTATTTTCAGTTGAATTGGTTGACAGCTCTGTGTTACCTCACCATGAATTCAGCTCCTGTGCAGCCACATTTTTTCAGTTTAAAGGGTGAAAGGTACGCTTTATGATTCTCTCAGATTGGGAGACTCTTAGAGCACACGAAGCATTACTATGGTGACTACAAACACAAACACTCTTGTTTGTAAAAAGAAAAGGAGTACTTGTGGCACCTTAGTATAATAATTTATAATGATATGTTACACTCACATACCCATCCATGCAACCTGAGAGAGCTCAAAGAATAGCCAGTGCTGTATTCATACTCAAATCCCCAAAGATGTAGTCTGATGGATTTCTCAACAGGTGGTCATCAATAGAGGGGTGGTTCCTGCTGGAGTCTTCCCACGCTCACCCAACCAGCGAACTCTTTTTACATTGCTATTTTGATCAGACCTAATACCTTATTCATTTGCATGAGGGTTCCAACCTCTTTTTCCTTACCTGCACTTCCACACCCCATACATTTTGGGGTGCGCCACATTCCAGAGGCTGTTCTGTTAGTTCCCCTTTTCTTTTTAGCATCTTTTTAACATTTATGTCAGCCTGTTTCCAGGGTAACCAATGGTCAGAACAGAACTTTCTGAGAGTTAGAATCAGGTGTCCTGTGGTCTATTTTTCCATAACATCACCGATTGACACATCTATTACAGTAATCTTATGGTCTTATTGGCATAGGGTCAGTCTTAGGTCACCCACTCATGTCAAGTCTCCTTAAGCCTGCAGTCTAGAGTGGCTAAACGGAAATCCTACAGGCCTTAGCCTGTAGGCTGCGCATTACAGCCTTACTTTATTTATATCTTCAATACATACTTGTCACTCCTAAATACTGGTCAGTCTTCTACTCCTACAATCGTGTCCTACTTACCTATTCATCACACACTGATTACATATGAAATCATGTGCGTTAATGACAACAACAACAACTACATGATAAAATGAACTAAATTGGCTACAAATGCTTATTATTAAAAATACACCTCCTCATTAAAGGCCCAGCCCCAGCCCAGTAGAGTCAATGGGAGTCTTTCCATTCACTTCAGTGTGCTTTTGGATCAGGCCCTGATTCTTCATGCCTTTTACACCCACTGTACTTAGTGGAAATTCTGAAGGTGCAATGAATGTACGGTTGGTCCCTAGATTAATCCAAAAGTTAATATAAAGCAGCTAATAAATAAAATGAATGGACTGCTCCAGTCACCGTATTTAAAATATGCTTCACCAATGCTCCACTGTTTTTTAACTCCAGACTCTTTCTCTCAGTGGAGACCTGGGTAATTTTCTTTTGCTGAAGTTTGTAATGACTATGTTTTGGAAAAAGTGCAGTGGTGAATACTCTAATGCTGTTTCATTGTTTTCCTGTTCATCTTCTTATGTAGCATTACTTGTGTGTTTTACATGTTAAATAACCATTTTAATCTTACAGGATAACTCCCCTCTTTCTGCCACCTAGTGACAAAAACAACCGCTTGGCAGAAATGAAAGTATATGGCACTTGCTTCCTGGATCACTTTACTTTATTTGGTCATATAAAAGTAACAAAATACTACTATTACTGTGTTAGTAAAATGTCCATTTTCATATTCAGCTAAATATGGGGGGAAATTACTAAGCTTTTGATTTTGTTTCTCTGAAGATACCATGCAGGATTCTCATGTTTAGCATCTTGTGCCTTCAGTGCACATCAAGTCACTGGCCGGTCTTATAGTAGAGACCCAAGATCCCAAGAGAAGGAATCTATTGTAAATGGTGCCTTTGGAGAAATCCACTCAGGTCCTAAACTAGTGCAGCATTTATCACAGGCTTAATTTCAAGCACGAGTACTCCCACTGAAATCAGTGGGACTCACATGCTCAAACATAAGAAAAGGTTAAATGCTTTGCTCGATCAGGCTCTTTGCCAGTTGTACAATAATACACCTGTTGTGGGGTCTCTGCCTTGAAACATGAGTTTTGATAGCCTTTATCTTAACATTATATATGACACCATGATCACCAGTGGGAATCAAATCTGGGACCTTCAATATCACCAGAGCTAAAGCAGTAACTCCATTAGCAATTCGTGAGAACCAGGATCTCTCCTTCATATGAGACCCAATCCAATACCCATTCAAGTCTTTGAAGAGAATCCCAGTGACTTCAGTGGGCATTGGTTCCAGCCCTTAAGACAAACCATGAGAAAGAGAAATGACCACATGCACTCAGCTGGTGTATTACACAAGCGTAATTCTAGATAGAGTTAGTAATAGAATTACATATGCATTTTACCCAGACAATGGCTAAATTACCAGATTAGGTGAGGCAGAATGTGTAAAAACATTAACAAAGCCGTCCTAGCTTTACACTAACTATTACAGTCTTATTTGCAATAGCTGCCTGCTAAACAAGCTGATTTTAGTTTTTTACTCATTATAATTATTGCACAGAACAGTTAACATTAAAAAGTTATTGACTCGTGGTTATCAATTAGATAACTGTAATTTTCTGCTCTAACTATAGGAAAATACTGCAGTATTTCTGTACTACTATGTAATAAATTCAGACCTTTTTATGGTGACCATTGTATACTTATGGATTTGTTCTTGTTTGAATGCTTGGGGATTTACATACACAACTCTCCTGAATTATACCAGCAGTTATGCATGTCAGCCCCAATTAAAATGAAAATACACCCCTTTGCTGTTATCTGCCAGGCATTTTTAACAAAGTGTTTAGAAAATGTTTCTATGCCAAATCACTGTAATTTTAGTTTCAAATAAAAAATACAGTGCATATAAAAATAAGACATTAATATGAACCATTAGTAAGGAAAAGACTATGAAAATTGTAGCTGGATTTCTAGTTGAGGTCAATGGAAAGTAATAAAAAGACCAATAAAACATTAAGGAATCATCAGCATGATAAGGCCAATGGATAGAAACAGAAAGACATCTGCAATCACAGCTGTCAGCACGGCAGATTAATGATATGACCAACTTTTTTTTTTTTTTTTTTTTTTAAAGATTTCCACTTTCTCCACTGTCTTCACCTCCCTTCATTTCCCCATCTGTGATGGGGTGTATAGACCTCACACTGATACGAGGCTCCCTGTGCTAAGATAGCCCCACCCCTGCTAATCAAGCAGGGTAGGGAGGAGACCTTTAAAAGGAGGAAACTGCAGTCAGCAAGGGGAAAGCATGGAGGAGGGAATGGCTTCTGCAGGAGCAGGAGGAATCCCCCTGCCAGGGACCCCCCAGTTCTGTGGAGCAAGCCCAGCAAGGAGAGACTGATTTGGCTACCTGGCCAGAAGGACTCCAGTAAAGCTGCTACACAGGCACTCTGAAGTAAAGTGGTGCTGCTGACCTTCTCTCTTTTAGTTAACCCCGGGAGGGGCTTGTTCTCTGAGTTTGAACGCTTGCTTTTCTCCACCTGTAAACCTAGTAAGAGGGCCCACTGCAAGGACTAAAAGACTGGGGCCTGGACTGAGCTGACCCTGTGGTGGTAGCTGAGTGTGACAAGGTGCTGTGACCCCACTAGAGGGGCATCCCAGAAAGACTCTTTTACAGTATCACTTTAAATTTGAATGAAGGAAGGGGAGAGGTCCTCGTGAAGTAAATGAAGAATCAAAGCTAGTAACATTTTCATAGTTTCATAGCCGACAGACCCCAGTCATCAGCTTCTTGCTGTAATCTCAGACTGAGTAAAAATTCACTATAACTTTCAGCCAACTCATTTGGTAACGAAATCCTACTTAAGAAATCAGGACCCCATTTCTTTGTACAGTCTTCTACATGATGTTTCAGCACATGTGCCTATTAGCGCAGAGACTTGTTGATTCATATGTTGGTCTGGACAAACCAAGATGACTACCTCATGTTGTTTGTTAGTTCATCTGTGAAAGTCCGGGAATTGTACCTTCAAGGTTATATATCCCAGGTGTGGAACCATTTGCCCTCCAGCTATGGGCCGCGAGTGAACCACCCCTTCTGGGAGGCTTGCCCCCTGGCCCCACCCTTCTCACTCAAGACCATCACCCCCGCTGACCGGAAGAACCCCAGCCGGCTTGCCCCAGCTGCCCTAAGCTGCCCACTGGCCTGCACCGGCCGGCCCTCCATGCCAGCCCAAGGCGCCTCGGGCCACCGGCCCAAGCCCTGAACTACAGGCCACCAGCTGGAGCTGAGCTCCCACCAGCTTCAGGGGAAATGTGGCGCGAGAGCGGGGCCTTGGGGCAGAGCATGGGCGAGGCCACAGCCTGGGTTAGGGGAGGTTTAGCCATGCCTCCAGCCCATTCTATCTGAAGTATATTGCCAATAGACTAACTTTCAATAAGATAAATGCTCATAATACAAAGTTTCACATGTGCAGGTCACTTGACAAACAGTATCTATTAGGCAGATACTCTTTACCCACATAGGTAAACATAGCCATGACAAACAGGTCCCACTAACTGCTGGATGGCCTCACTGAAACCGATTTGAGTAGTGTCTATCTCCTGAATCCATTGACCCCGCGACCTTGCTCTGAGAGTTGTTAGTTTCTTTTCTTTCTGGCTCAAACTTGCTCTGATATGACTGTCTACATGTCAGTTGCTGATGTACTAGGCTGGGGTTAGGAGAATTCTCACAATCATTTTGAAAATGTCCTATTTGCCCACAGTTAAAACAAAGGACTTCTTTTGTTAAATCTTAGTATTGCTTGTTTATTACATTCTTTGGGTCTTTGAGGAGTGAATAGCGTATCTGAAGGGATGTTTCAGTACGTGGCTGGGTCATCTGTAGTCCCACCCACTGCTGTTCAGCATGCAGATATTCCTCCTTCCAGTGTATTGGAGTGGCTTCTTCATGGACACTGGAAATATTTTCAGATGCCCTTATCAACTGAAAACTACTCCTACTCATGGCCTTCCTTTTTTCCTTCTAGTTCTTGCCCACATTTTCTCTTTTGTTTATTGCAGTACTCCATTTCAATGCTGTGGGAAATAAACTTTAAATAATCTTCTTCTGACTTTGTAAGATATATCTCACTGTCTTCCCCCATCTCTTTGCTTATGCTCACCAGGTAAAATAATCTACTTCTCCACTAGGTCTCGGTGAATTGCTGAAAAACATTTCAGTTTACATTTCACATCAGCCACAGTTTCACTGGAAGATCTCAGCACCTGCTCTAACAAATAATGTTGTATGTCTAGAGGGAGACTCACAGCAGGAGTAGAGGCTCCTACTGGACTTCTGACCATAACAGGTGTAGCATGTGTTAACCACCTGGCCTGTCTATCACCCAGAGGTGTAACCTCAGCCCATGTTTCAGTCTTGAACCTCGCCTCAGAATATGCAATATCCCTGATCCCTGCACTGAGGTACTCCGGGCACAGAACCAGTCAATATTAAAAAGAAATTTAACTGGCTTCAAGAGTAAATGATAAATTTATGGAGGGCATGATTGGCTGCATCTCATTGTAGATTGTAGGCAGTCTCATCCTATCTGCAACAGCTAACAGCAAATATCTCCAACGGCTGGAGACAGGACACTAGATGTGGAGGGCTCTGAGTTACTGTGGAGAATTCAGAGTAGCAGCCATGTTAGTCTGTATTCGCAAAAAAAAAAAAAAAAAAAAAAGGAGTATTTGGGGCACCTTAGAGACTAACAAATTTATTTGAGCACAAGCTTTCGTGAGCTACAGCTCCGATGAAGTGAGCTGTAGCTCACAAAAGCTTATGCTCAAATAAATTTGTTAGTCTCTAAGGTGCCACAAATACTCCTTTTCTTTATGGAGAATTCTTTCCCAGGTGTCTGGCTGGTGGGGTCTTACCCACATGGTCAGGGTTTAACTGATTGCCATATTTGGGGTTGGGAAGGAATTTTCCCTCAGGTCAGAGTGGCAGAGATCCTGGGGGGTTTCGTCTTCCTCTACAGAATGGGGCACAGGTCACTTGCAGGTTTAAACTAGTTTAAACGGTGGATTCTCTGTAACTTTAGGTCTTTAAGCCATTATTTAAGGACTTCAGTAACTCAGCCAGAAGTTATGGGTCTGTTACAGGAGTGAGTTTGTAAGGTTCTGTGTCCTGCAATGTGCATGAGGTCAGACCAGATGATCATGATGGTCGCTTCTGTCCTTAAAGTCTATGACTCTAAATAAAAGAATTAGTTTTCCCTTCCCATTTTCCCTTTCTGTAATGACCACAGCCAGAGGTTCCCTGTGGGAGAGTTAACAATATCACTAACCTCCTGCAAAACGCTTCAGAGTTTGGGAAAACCGCTTGCTTTCTGCTCCTGTGGCTCAGTTTCTCCAAACACACACAGGGCACATGGCTTTTTTGTAAAGCAACTGCCCTGACTACTTGCCACATCCCAGCCTCCCCACATCTTCCCAGGGCTGCTATCTGGAGTCTTCTTGGTCCCTCCTGTTACTCGGACCCTCCTTCCTGCCCCTCTTCTATCCCAGCCCCACAAAGGGGCATTGCACCGCGAGCTGGATCACAGTCCACTAGCTTCACCTCCTGGCTCTGAGCTCAAAAGTACTCTCACACACTCTCACCCTGCTTTGCTGCCCAGATCCCAGCCCATACCCATTTGTCTTCCCCCCACACTGCCCCCATCTCTGCTACTTGGCTCAACTGGGGGCATAGAGGAACATTTGGAGGGGAAGCAAATGGCAATGCCAGATGGCTCAGGCCAGCCCCATGCATCCCATTTTCAATTTAGGGAAATAAGGTCACCCCACTCTCTAGGCAGGGTGGGCCTGGACCTTGACTATACCTTGATCAAAAAATTTGGACCTTGACAAAAAATAATTGACTATCCCTGCATTAAGCCATGAAGTGGTTCATTCATGGATTTGTTGATCTCAAAGAAACTAATACAGTGATACAAACACAGAAAAGTCCTTTAGAAATATGCCACAGAGATGAAGAAAAAAATCCTCTGACATATGGAAAATGGAGAGAGTTTCAGACACATTACCAAACTCTGATTTTTACAGCTGTTCTTCTACTGTATTAAGACTTTTTCCCCATGATTTTTTAAATATTTTATTTATAAATTTACTATTTAGGTAAAAATTACTCAAATTTTATGGACCAATTCATAAATCACATGCCAGTGGTTTGAATAAGAACATTTTGATTTAAAAAATGAGAATTATATAAAATGAACATGGCACACACTGAATGGATTAACAGCTCCCTAATTAGTAGGTCTCAATGTAACTAAACAGGGAATCATCATGGAGAAGGTATGTTTCTACTGGGGTCCTAAAGGGATCAGTTCTTGGCCCTATGCTGTTTAATATTTTTATCAATACCCTGGAAGAAAACATAAGATCAGCACTGACATAGTTTGCAGATGACACACAAATTGGGGGAGTCATAAATAATGAAAAAACGAACAAGGAGTCCTTATTGCACCTTAGAGACCAAAAAAATGTTTAGGGCATTTATTAGCTTTCATGGGCTAAAACCCATTTCATCGGATGCATGCAGTGGAAAATACAGTGGGGAGATCTAGATAGATATACAGAGAACATGGAAAAAATGGGTTTTGCCATGCCAACTCTAACAAGACTCATCAATTAAGGTGGGCTATTTTAAGGAGGAGAAAAAAAAAACTTTTGTAGCGATAATCAGGATGGCCCATTTCAAACAGTTGACAAGGTGTGGGTAGCAGTAGGGGAAAATTAGCATGGGGAAATAGTTTTTAGTTTGTGTAATGATCCATTCACTCCCAGTCTTCATTCAAGCCTAATTTGATGGTGTCCAGTTTGCAAATAAATTCCAGTTCTGCAGTTTCTCATTGGCATCTGTTTTTCAAGTTTTTTTGTTGAAGAATTTTGACTTTTAGTGTCCAGGGAGGTTGAAGTGCTCTCCAACTGGTTTTTGAAGGTTATGATTCTTGATGTCTGATTTGTGTCCATTTATTTTTTCATAGAGACCGTCCAATTTGGCCAATGTACATGGCAGAGGGGCATTGCTGGCACATGATGGCATATATCACATTGGCGGATGTGCCGGTGAATGAGCCCCTGATAATGTGGCTGATGTGATTAGGTCCTATGATGGTGTCCCCTTGAATAGATATGTGGGCACAGTTGGCAACGGGCTTTGTTGCAAGGATAAGTTCCTGGGTAAGTGTTTTTGTTGTGTGGTTGCTGGTGAGCATTTGCTTCAGGTTGGAGGGCTGTCTGTAAGCGAGGACTGGCCTGTCTCCCAAGATCTGTGAGAGTGAGGGATCGTCCTTCAGGATAGGTTGTAGATCATTGATAATGCGCTGGAGAGGTTTTAGTTGGGGGCTGAAGGTGACGGCTAGTGGCGTTCTGTTATACTTTCTTTGTTGGGCCTGTCCTGTAGTAGGTGACTTCTGTGTAATCTTCTGGCTCCGTCAATCTGTTTCTTCACTTCAGTAGGTTGGTATTGTAGTTTTAAGAATGCTTGATAGAGATCCTGTTGGTGTTTATCTCTGTCTGAGGGATTGGAGCAAATGCGGTTGTATATTAGAGCTTTGCTGTAGACAATGGATCGTGTGATGTAGTTTGGATGAAAGCTGGAGGCATATAGGTAAGTATAGCGGTCAGAAGGTTTCCGGTATAGGGTGGTGTTTATGTGACTATTGCGTATTAGCACTGTAGTGTCCAGGAAGTGGGTCTCTTGTGTGGACTGGTCCAGGCTGAGGTTGATAGTGGGATGGAAATTGTTGAAATCATGGTGGAATTCCTCATGGGCTTCTTTTCCATGGGTTTTCCAGTGGTTCCCTTAATCCACCCAACAATATTGTTAATGTATCCAGCTATATCCTTAGCCTGGAGAAGAATCTGTCCCATCTTGGGGCCTCTCGTTCTGCCCCTCCACCCCCACGAACATGATACAGTTCTGTGGTGATCTAGAATCCTACTTTCGACATCTACAACTCAAGGAATATTTCCAACACACCTCTGAACAGCATATTAACCCACAGAATCCTTCCTACCAATACTACAAAAAGAAGGATTCTGCGTGGACTCCTCCTGAAGGTCAAAACAACAGACTGGACTTCTACATAGAGTGCTTCTGCCGGCGTGCACAGGCTGAAATTGTGGAAAAGCAGCATTACTTGCCCCATAACCTCAGCCATGCAGAGCACAATGCCATCCACAGCCTCAGGAACAACTCTGACTTCATAATCAAAAAGGCTGACAAAGGAGGTGCTGCTGTCATCATGAATAGGTCGGATTATGAACGAGAGGCTGCTAGGCAGCTCTCCAACATGACATTCTACAGGCCATTACCCTCTGATCCCACTGAGAATTACCAAAAGAAACTACACCATCTGCTCAAGAAACTCCCTGAAAAAGCACAAGAACAAATCCGCACAGACACACCCCTGGAACCCCGACCTGGGGTATTCTGCTACCCATGATCCATAAACCTGGAAATCCTGGATACCCCATCATCTCAGGCATTGGCACCCTGACAGCAGGATTGTCTGGCTATGTAGACTTTCTCCTCAGACCCTACATTACCAACACCCCTAGCTATCTTTGAGACAACACTGACTTCCTGGGGAAACTACAATCCATTGATGATCTTCCAGAAAATACTATACTGGCCACTGTGGATGTAGAAGCCCTATACACCAACATTCCACACAAAGATGGATTACAAGCCATCAGGAACAGTGTCCCCGATAATGTCACGGAAAACGTGGTGGCTGAACTTTGTGACTTCATCCTCACTCACAACTATTTCATGTTTGGGGACAATGCTATGGGGGACTTACAGCATGGGGGACTTGATCCTGGGAAGCTGGCAGCAGTGATTCTGAAAGAGATTTGGGGGTCATGGTGGATGATCAACTGAACATGATGGTCTCTGTTGCTCTGGATCCCTGGCTCTGAACTGCTGCACTCTTCCTGGCTCAGCTCTGAGATGCTGCACACTCCCTCTCAAACCTTATTCAGCCCTGGCAGCCCCCAGCTCACATGGAAGACAGGCCCTTGGCTCTCAACTCCCTCACTGGCCTGCCCAGCCTGTCAATCCGGGTGATTTGGAGTGTTGGCCTCCAGGATTCTGACTCCTCTTTGGCTCTTCTGCTTTCTGCTAGGATTGGGAGACAGCCAACCCAAAAAAATAACTGTTTCAGTAAGAGCCCCCCCTCCCCCAACAACCCACAGTGTGACTGTGCCAAAGAGGCTAATGGATCTGTAAACAGGAGGACCTCAAGTAGGGAAAGAGAGGTTATTTTACGTCTGTGTTTGGCACTGCTGGAATACTGGGTCTGTTCTGGTGCCCATGATTCAAGAGAACATTGATAGATTGGAGAGGGTTCAGAGAAGATGATTAAAGATGATTAAAGTGACAAAAATGATTAAAGAAAACATGCCTTGTAGATAGATAGAGCTTCTTGAGTCTATTTACTGTCTTTCTTTGTTAAGATAATCAATCAACCCTATCAGTAACCACATGGAGAACCAATATTTGATAATGGGCTCTTCAATCTAGCAGAGAAAGGTGTAACACAATCCAATGGCTGGAAGTTGAAGCTAAACTAATTCAGACTGGAAATAATATGTAATTTTTTGACAGAGTAGTTAACTATTGGAATTTACCAAGGATCATGGTAAATTCTCCATCACTGACAACTGTTAAATCAAGATTAGATGCTTTTCTAAAAGACATACTCTCAGAATTATTTTGGGGAAGTTCTATGGCCTGTGTCATACAGATCACAATGGTCCCTTCTGACCTTAGAGTGACAAGGTGGGTGAGGTAATATCTTTTATTGGACCAACTTCTGTCGGTGAGAGAGACAAACTTTTGAGCTTACACAGAGCTCTTTTTAAGTTTGGGAAAGGTACTCAGAGTGTCACAGCTAAATACAAGGTGGAACAGATCGTTTAGCAGAAGTAGTTATTTCAAGGGACCATTGAAGGCCAAGTGTCCTGTTAACACCCCTCCAGTTATAGCAGAGAAAGGAAGGGAAAGAGGGGGGGAAGGCAGCTGGTGGGGCAGGGGTTTGTTAGTGGGTTATGTGTTGTTTCTAAAAGCCATAAATCCAGTATCTCTAGTCAGTCTATGAATTTTAGTGTCGAGCAAAGTTATGAATTTAAGCTCCCAAACTTGTCTTTGAAGGTGTTGGGCAGATTTCCTTTGAGGATGAGCACTGATAGGTCAGATACAGAGTGATCACTTTGTGAAAAGTCTTCACCCAAAAGTGAAGCAAAAAGGTGTTTTTGTCTTATTTTCCTGAGTGAGTTCCTTTGTGAACATAGTGATTGTTTGGTTTCACCCATCTTGCATGTGTAGGACCTGTGGATCTTGACATATATCACATGATGTAAGTGCTACAATTATCGACACCCCCCCACCCCAACACACCTTTGAAGATACATCCTTGATGTACATCAGAAAACTGCTTTGGCAAAGATAATTTTAGCAAGTTACTAAGTTTTAGTCACGAGAAAGCATGTTTTGTTTTGTAACCATAACTGTCTCTTTCCCTTGCTTAATATTACTTAAATCTCTTTTCCTTGTTAATAAACTTATTCTTAGTTTTACCCTAAGCCATCTCACTGTTAGACTCAAGTAACAGTGAGTCCTTACCTAACCTAACAGCCTTATGTGTGCACTGTCTCTTCAGAGGCAGCATACCTAATTTCTGTGAGTGTCCAGTAAGGACTGGATACTGAAGAGAGAAGTCTCTGTGGGATAGGATTTCCAACTTTGGTTGGATGAATTCCTGGAGGTTCTCTCACATGACATTATCTTTAATTCAAGATTAATCTTTAATTCCTGGAGAATTGGCAACCCTACTGGGGAAACTGGCGTTCACTGTATTCTGCCTGCAAGGCAATATCTAGCCTGGCCATCTTGAGGAGTTTGATGGTGAAGCAGACAGAGGGATAGGGCAGGGAGTTGATGCAGTCTAGTCTTCCACAAAGATTGCACCTGCTGCGGCAAAGGGTTAACACAATGGTTTATGGTTCTGGGTTCATTGAAAACACCACCACACTACTTAATTGGGCTGTTTTGAAGCTTCATCAACTAAGGTCAGCAAGATCCTCCAATGGAAAGAGTTAATACACACAAAATTATTAGTAATATACTAAGGACCATCCCCCTATTGCCAAGCAAAGTGAAAAATCAAATTATCTGACAATAGTGGTAATTAATGAAAAAGCAAAAGTACATGAAATCATTTACTAGCAGTGTTTTCACTGTAGCTCCTTGAATGGAGAATTTATTTCACAATACCAGAGCATTTCCAACAATTTCCTCATTTGTTGTGGTTGAGCAATGGGTTGATCCACAGCACTGCATTTTCAGTCAGCTGTGCATTTTTTCCCCCTTTTTATTTAGTACACACTAGAGGGGTCCTAAAACCTTAGGTAGGTCTGAGGTTTGTTATGTGCAACTATCTCCCCCATTGGAAGTGAAAAAGGTCACTACAAAATTAGTTCATTTCCTCAGTGATAAAACTTCCCCTGCTGCAGGACAAACGTCAAACCAGAAGTCTCAGGAGCAGTAATAAATGGCACAGCTACCTGGGCAAAAAGCCAGTACTGCTGACTGCCAGCTTTGTTCCACACAGGCCAAAGAGCAAATCTATCTGGATACACATCTACAGCTAGCCATTTGCAATCAAGAAAAAAACAAACAAACAATCAATCAAAGAACATTTAGCTGGAAAAAAAATCTTTCCTTGTTGTACCTGCTGATGAAAATAATTTCAGCAAAATTTTGTACAGTTCAGAGAACTGACAGCTAGGTATTGTATGCTCCACTTTTCCAAATGAGATTGTTTTCTGTTTAACTTTATGTGGCAAATACGCCATGTGTAAATGCTGCAGCCACCATCACTGGTGTGCTTAATAACTGAGCAGTGAAAAAATTGGTATAAATTTATCCAAATCAAAAGTCAGACACTATTATCGGTAACAGAATTGGAGATTTGCCATTATTCACATAATTCACTTGGTACCATGTAAAATTGTATAAACCTTGTATAATTAATTGATGGTTCAGGAAGAGCATGAACTCGGAATTTGAGAAGTCAGCTGTCTCTATAGCTCTCACCATGAGGCCTCAAACAGCCACATGCCCCTTAAAAAATAGGCAAATCAAAGCCATCTTCAGCATAAAAAAAGAAAAAAAAAGGATTCATGGAAATCTATTAAATCTTCAGTGCATAGCAGGCAATGTGTACTGAAAAGAATCTGAATAAATAAGGCCCAGATTTTCAAGTGTGTATTAGCCTGCCTTGCACACATAAAGCCATGAATGCAGTACACAAGTCAGGGTTTGCACATAAGCCATAAGCACTTATATACCAGTTATGGGCTACACTCTTGAAAATTTGGGCCAAAATCCACATGTGAATACACATAGATATACTCCAATGAAGCTATGTTGATTTGCACTAGCTGAAGATGTGATCCTCTATTCTTTAGTGTTTCTGAATGGAATATCAAGGATGACTTATCATGCTTTGATAACAGAGAGCCACTTTCTAAAAGTAGACCACCAATTATCACTGAGTGGATTGCTTGTTGAAAATTCTGAAGACACCCGAGTTCACCTAGGTTTGAGTGTATCCCCAAAAACTCTTAGAGATGTGATGTCACCTCCAGCCACCATTCTGTTTACAAATGCCATTTAAAATGAATGGCAGCTCAGCTCACATAGCAGAATATGGCTTCCTCTGGAAAAGCCAAACTTGAACTTTATTCCCCCCCCCCCCCCCGAGTTCTGAGTCAGAAAATCCAAAACTGCTGTCCCTTTTTCTCCAAATAGTCCACAAAATTGTTCACCTGGCACTAATAACTATTCAGAATTGTGACCTACATAGCTAAGAATCTGGTAACTATACAAGTAGAAATATGCACAGAATGCCCCTAATAACCAGGCTCAGAGGAATATTTTGCATATTTTTATACCTAGGAGGTAGTGAGGTTAAGTGACTTGGCGAAAGTCACATAGTAGGTCAATAACAGATAAGGATTTATGTGAGAGAAAGCATTATTATTACTTATTTGTATTGACTTAGTAGCATAGTCATGGATCAGGACCCCTTGTGCCAAGCACAGCACAAACACTGAACAAAAAAAAGACATTCCCTTCCCCAGAGAATTTATGTTCTAAGGTTAAGACAAGAGACAACAGATGGGGGAATACAAAGAAACAATGAGACTATATTGCTGAGCATGGTAGGCGGTGGTCTCAAGCACCAGCAGCCTTAGTTGTCAAGTTTCTGTTGGGATCGGGAAAAGGAAAGTTTTAGAGGGTTTTGTAGCGCGGGGTGGGGGCGGGGGAGAGGATAGAGGCAACTCTGCCAGTTTTCAGAGGGACCTACTTCCAAGCATGAGGGGCAGCATGGGAGAAAGCATAGAGGTGAAAATTTAACAAGTGGGTGATGAAGGTTGACCTCCTGGACCAATCAGAGGGGAGAGTCAACATCCTGCTAATGTGAATGAGAGGTGACGGGCAGGGTGGGGATGGGCCATGAAGGGCCTTGGAAGCGAAGGCAAGTTGCTTATAGTTAATACGATAGAGAAGGGGGAGCCAGTGGAGGGATTCACAGAGAGAAGGGTCATTATTGAAGCAACGGGCTGGGAAAGAGATGTTTCCAGCAGCATTCTGAATGGATATGACCAGGCCAAAGTTAAAATTTGTTCAGGCCAGAGAGAAGAAGTTGCAGTTATCAAGACATGAGATGAGAGCCTGAACAAGAATTTTAGCTGTAGGGGTGGATAGGAGAGGCTGTACCTCAAAGAACTGGCAAACTTCAGACATCAGCTGGATGTGAGGACCTAGAGAGATCCGAGTTGAAGATGACATCCAGGTTAAAGGCCTGAGAGTCAGGCAGGCTGGCTGTGCGTGTTGCCCACTATGATTGAGAAAAGAAGGCGGAGGGGAGGGGGTGATTTGAGAGGGAAGCTACACTGAGCTTGAGCTGATGGCTAGACATCCAAAAGGAGAAGTCAGAGAGACAGCACATTTTAGTTTGGTTAGAAAGAGGCAGGTCTGGAGCAGAGAGATAGATCCGAGATTCACCAGCAGAGATGGTATTGAATGTGTGTTTGCAGATGAGATTACTCAGTGACAAGATGCAGAGGGAGAAGAGAAGGGGAACAAGGACACAGAGCTGTGGAACCACCAGAGGAAGTTGAAGGGGATCTGTGTTGAGGAGGATCCTCTGAAGAAGCAATTAGGGAGGTAGAAGAAGAACCAAGAGAGGACAGAGTCAAAGCCCAGGGAGGGCAAAATTTCAAGAAAAGCATGGCTGATGGTTTCCAAGGCAGGTGAGGATGGAGTACTGGTTCTGATATTTGCCTAGAAATAGGTCATTATAGATTTTTGCAAGAGTGGTTTCAGTGGAGTACAAGGGACAGAAGCCAAATTGGAGGGGGTCTAGAATGGAATTGGAGGAGAGAAACTCCAGACAGTGCATACAATGATCTTAGAGACAGAAGGAAGATGGGGAGTTGCTGGAGAGGAAAATGAGATCAAGGAAAGGACTTTTGTGTGTGTTTTGTTTCTATTGTAAGTGGAAGAGACTAGAGCATGCTTATATTGTGAGGGGGAGAGAGGTTAAGAATGAGAGTAAGATAGGGGGAAAGCGTGGGTCTGAAGTAGTTCTGGAGTTGGGATAGATTTTGTTGCAAAAAACCAAACATCATTCTGGGATCTATTATCAGGAGTGTTGTAAGCAAGACACTTGGTAATTCCTCTACTCAGCACTGATGAGGCCTCAAGTGGAGCACTGTGCCCAGCTCTGGGCACCATACTTCAGGAAAGATGTAGACAAGTTGGAGAAAGTCCAAAGTAGAAAAACAAAAAATGATTAAATGTCTAGAAAACATGACCTATGAGGAAAGATTGAAAAACCTGGGTTTGTTTAGTCTGAAGAAGAAAAGACTGTTTGGAGACATGATAACAATCTTGCATAAAAGTATATACAAGTTTGTTATAAAGAGGAGAATTATAAATTGTTTGCCTGATCCACTGAGGACAGAACAAGTAGTAGTGGCTTAAATCGCAGCAAAGAAGATTTAGGATAGACATTAGGAAAAGCTTCCTAACTGTAATGGTAGTTAAGCACAGGAACAAATTGCCAATGGAACTTGTAGAATCTCTGTCATAGGAGATTTTTAAGAACAGGTTAGACAAACACCTGCCAGGGATGGTCTAGATAATGCGTAGTTCTGCCTCAGTGCAGGGGACTGGGCTAGATGACCTCTCTAAGTCCCTTCTAGTCCTGCATTCTATGCTTCTACAGGGTCACTGGGGCAAGCGTGAGAGCAGGAGCAGAAGAAATGGATGTTGGGGGTGAGCCAGGGTGGGAGTTGTCAGGGTGGACTTTCTATAGGACAGTGAAGCAAAACAGCCAAGGGTGGAGGAGAGTGAAGCATGTATTCAACAGTCATATCAGTGGAAGAAAGGGAAGGGAGGGCAGGGAAGAGAGGGCTGAGAGCAGATGACAAGTCATCACCACTGTTGGATTGAAGTCAGAGAAAGGCACGGTGACTGGACATGGGATGGGAAGGGGGAGCAGATGGGTGATGCCAAAAGATACCAGGTGATGGTTGGAGAAGGGAATGCAGTAGAGAGATCAGAGCTTGGCAAAGACCAAGCCAAATGAACAATTCTCTTGGTGAGTTGAACCAGTGTTGCAGGTCATGTGAGGTGTGAAGGGAGAGGGATCAATGCAACTAAAGGGTTGGATGAGTCATTAACATAGAAGTTGAAGTCACTGTGGATGAGTGAGAGAATCTGTGAGGAGATTAAAGGAGACAGCCAGGATTCAATGTTAGATAGGAAGGCTGAGGGGGGGAGGAATTGAGTGGACAGTGGATGATGCAACATGGAGGGGGAGAGGAGAGAACAGTTGGATGCTGAGCAGTCAAAGAAGAGAGTAGGAAGAAGGAATGGTTGGAAGCAGCAGGAATGAAAGGAAAAGCCCGACATGTTATGTTCCATTTCCTATCCATTTTGCCACCACTACCACTCTTTTTAAGCACCAGCCATTAGAAGTAATGGCCTGACATTAACGACCTGTGACTGCCACTACAGTGGTCAAAACATTTTTGCCAAATATGAAATATGGTGTTTCATTTGTAGTCATTGGTGTTGCTGTTCTGGAAACCCATAGCATGCCAGTAGCAAGCCAGATGCACAGTAGCATGGCTAAGGGAAAGGTTTTTACTGGGGTTGGCAGGAAAGGAGAAGGTTACAGATACCCTAGGTTCAGAGGCTTAAACAGTTACAGTTCAAAGTGAGCAATAGCGATAAATGTTTGGGTCCCTGGCAGTCCTAGTGTGAGTCAGGGCTTTTCAGGCCTAGTGCCAGGGGTGCCATCTCCAGTCCAGTCTCTATTCAAAGCAAAGAGGAGCTTGCAGGGTTCAGGCCAGAATCACTTAGTGTTTCTCATTGGGGCCCTTCCGCACTGGCTCCCTGCCCAGCTGCTGCTGATTCCCCATACATACCACACAGACCTGCACCCAGCTGTAATGTCCAGCACTCACAGCCTGCACATGGCTCTGCATCCATTCCAGCCTCCAGCTTCTCTCCAGCAACCATCTACCATGCAGCTGCTCCTTCAGCTTCCAAACAGAGCCAGCCATTTCCTCCTTCAGGACATTTCCCCTTACCTCACTAGGGAAAGAGGTGCTGTGGGGAGGGAGCTGATAGGAGTTTTAGTTCTCGGCTTTGCCCAATCACACATCTAAGCTGAAACCCTTAGCCAAGACATTAGTTTCTTTGAAATTTTAATTCAGAAGGTTTTTGGATTGAAGGAGCAAGAGAGTGACATTCTAACAGGAGGTTTGTGTACTAGCATGGGAGGTAGGAGAATCAGGTTCAAATACCTGCTCTGTCTGAGTCAGTAGCCTGGAAAGAAAAACTCTGCTCTGAATTAGAAAGCACGGGGACTTGAACCTGAGTTTCCTAGGTCAGTGTCCTAACCACCCAACTATGGAGTGTATGACACACATGCGCTTCCATTTTTGCAGAAACATTCACATTCATTCCAGCGTAGATGAAAACAAATTTCACAGCCTCCAAAGTTGCCATAAAATGGAATCATCCTCTGGTCAGCTCTAATGCCAACCCTAAATTCATACATTTGTGAATTTTATTTAGGCATAACCTACGGATCAGAGAGTTAGATACATTCTTAATACCCAGCCAAATATTTACCTGTTCACCATTAGCTATTGTCACTTGCATTTCATTCTCCCATTTAGATTTAACATCAATGGTTGACCAGTGCATGAGAGGACTTGGCCATTCCTGTATTTCCTTTGTTAATCTATTACCAGGAATATATTTGGCAAAGACATTTTTCAAAGGCAACATCACTGTCATATTCCACCTGTGGCAGAAAATATAAAAGTGCTCAGAATTTAGCATGGAAAGGAAGTTGGTTCAACCCATATTTCATAATCTACGGTGGTTCTCTCTGGCCAGCTTTGAAGGGGAAAATGCCGATTCTTTCCGGCCGCTGGCTGCGCAGCTGCCCCTGCTCCTTCATGGGCCCGAGGACTCAGGGCCACCCTCCCATTTTTCCCCCCCTCCGGTGGCGCTCCTCCTGCCGTGCCTACCTTTTGCTCCAGTGGCGCTCCTCCTGCTGCGCCCTCCAATTGATTGTTTTATGCACCCCCCTGGGGTACGCGCATCCCACTTTGGAGACCACTGCTCTAGACACTTCTGTATGTTACTGATGATGACAAGATGACTCAAATAAAGAATGTTATTGCTTTTTTGTTCCAAACAATCTTCTTCCTGAGGACAATTTAGGCTATGTCTACACTACTGCGCTAAGTCGACCTACACTATGCAACTCCAGCTAGGTGAATAACGTAGCTGGAGTCAAAGTACCTTAGGGTCATAGAATATCAGGGTTGGAAGGGACCTCAGGAGGTCATCTAGTCCAACCCCCTGCTCAAAGCAGGGCCAATCCCCAAATAAATCATCCCAGACAGGGCTTTGTCAAGCCTGACCTTAAAAACTTCTAAGGGAGGAAATTCCACCCCCTCCCTAGGTAATGCATTCCAGTGCTTCACCACCCTCCTAGTGAAAAAGTTTTTCCTAATATCCAACCTAAACCTCCCCCACTGCAACTTGCATTCTGTCATCTGCTACCACTGAGAACAGTCTAGATCCATCCTCTTTGGAACCCCCTTTCAGGTAGTTGAAAGCAGCTATCAAATCCCCCCTCATTCTTCTCTTCCACAGACTAAACAATCCCAGTTACTGTGGGGTTTACACTGTGGGGGAGTCGACGGGAGAAAAATCTCCCGTTGACTTACCTTACTCTTCTCCTTGGGGGTAGAGTATAGGGATTGACTGGAGAACGCTCTGTAGTTGATTTGGTGGGCTTTTACTAGACCCGCTAAATCAACCTCCGGTGGATCGATCTCAGAGTGTCGATCCCAGCTCTAGTGTAGACCTGCCTTTATTCCAGGTCAAGGTACTGGGGGAATTCTGTAGTCAAATCTATAAAGAGACATATTTTTAACAGAATTCACTAAACTGTTAAATATAGGATTCTTTGGAAGCCCAAATTGCATGTTTTAAACTATAACAAACACTGTAGCAAGTCCAGGATTAGTGCCTGTCATAAATATAAAGGGAAGGGTAAACCCCTTTAAAATCCCTCCTGGCCAGAGGAAAAATCCTCTCACCTGTAAAGGGTTCAGAAGCTAAAGATAACCTCGCTGGCACCTGACCAAAATGACCAATGAGGAGACAAGATACTTTCAAAAGCTGGGAGGAGGGAGAGAAACAAAGGGTCTGTGTCTCTCTATCGGTATGCTGCTTTGCTGGGGATAGAACAGGAATGGAGTCTTAGAACTTTTAGTAAGTAATCTAGCTAGGTATGTATTAGATTATGATTTCTTTAAATGGCTGAGAAAAGAATTGTGCTGAATAGAATGACTATTTCTGTCTGTGTGTCTTTTTTGTAACTTAAGGTTTTGCCTAGAGGGATTCTTTATGTTTTGAATCTCATTACCCTGTAAGGTACCTATCATCCTGATTTTACAGGGGTGATTCCTTTACTCCTATTTACTTCTATTTCTATTAAAAGTCTTCTGGTAAGAAAACTGAATGCTTTTTCATTGTTCTCAGACCCAAGGGTTTGGGTCTGTGGTCACCTATGCAAATTGGTAAGGATTTTTACCAAACCTTTCCCAGGAAGTGGGGTGCAAGGGTTGGGAAGATTTTGTGGGGAAAGGCGTGTCCAAACTACGTTTCTCAGTAAACCCAGTTAGAGTTTGGTGGTGGCAGTGGTTATTCCAAGGACAAAGGATAAAATTAATTTGTACCTTGGGGAAGTTTTAACCTAAGCTGGTAAAAGTAAGCTTAGGAGGTTTTCATGCAGGCCCCACATCTGTACCCTAGAGTTCAGAGTGGGGGAGGAACCTTGACGGTGCCACATCCTTCATTAATGTAAACCCAGAGGGAACTTTACCCTCCTGAGAAAGTCAGAACTAGTTTACCAGTGGATGAAATAGAGAGAGTAGTGTGAGAAAGTGCCATCATCTGAGCAATAGGGAAAACAACGAATTCTTACCAGCTGGAAGAGAGAGATGCTGCTAGTTACAAAATGACCCCATTACGGTTGGGTTCTGCCAGATTCAAAGGGCAATTGCCAGGAAGGCAAGCTGGAAAATAAGATCCTATAAAATCCTGCACTAAGAAGCATTACTAGGAACCAGGAAGCCAAGTCACCAGAGAAGGTTCTACCACCGATATATCACATATAGTTAATAAACAGGACAATTCCATTTCCCAACCACTCATCAGTCTATTTTGCTCATCAGTCTTTCAAGACAGTAAAATCTGTAAAGTTAATGCCAAGTTTTTAAAGAAGCCTTAACCTGGCTCAGAGAACTGTACCTGCCAACTTCCAGATCTTTATGTTCCCCACCTCAATATTAAGCACTTTTAACCTGATTCCCCATTTCAGTTTTCAGCCATACCCATATTCTCCAAAGATAATCATTTCAAAGTCATTCTACTGAACCATTAAAGGCTATGTTTTTCTCTCTAATATTTAATATGTTCCTGTGTTTCCCCAGGTACAGTTGAAGGCATAATTATTGTAGCTTATCCATTGCATAATAGATATTTATTTATTAAACAAGTGACCAAAGAGAGGTACTGGGGCAGTCTCTGATCTCAATTGCTCCAGTATAAAACTGGAACAACTTCACTGACTTCTAAAGAATTTACTCCAGATTTAGACTCATGTAACTGAAATCATGACCTGGACTTGTATTTCCAATCACCAGTAGGCTTGTTAAATAGTCCTATTCGTGTTGTGAAGTTTAAATGCTAAACGTTAAAAGGTTAGATACCGCTACAAGAGAGGGACATTCAGGTACTAGCACATGCATATTTACTTATACATTGGTATAATGTCCATAACTAGGTATCTGAACCCAGTACAAAAGTTAAATTATTAGTACTGGACCCAGCCATCTAGAAAAAGCCACCCTGCCAAAAAATATGGATCAACACAAATGCTGCAGGGGTGCAAGTGACCAAATTTTGGCCCTCCAGCATCAACTACAGCTGACTATCAAATGCTGAAAAATGTCCATCCCCAGCCATTTCCACCCATCAGTGGAAGACCAAAGAGCTTTATGTAATCAGGGTGGGGACACAATGTATCACAGATTGGGGGAACAGGGGGAGTGGGTTTAGAAAGGTCCCAGTTGGGGATGGGACAGTTGTAGAAATCTTTATAGCTGTTTGTCTAAAGTTAGTGACAGCTGTCTTTTGTCCCTTGGAAGATTACATTGTTTCAGTACTTCTTCCCACTCCCCGATCTTCCCATCCCCTTGCAAACAGGAGCCAATGGCACCGGATGGTTGTGGGGGTTGAGGTGGAGGGAGGGTTAGGTCCAGGAAGGGGAAGGGAACACTATGGTTGTCTGAGGAAAAGTTAGTCACAACAGGCTTTTTCTCCCTTAAAAAATTACAAATTTTTTACCATCCCTGTTCCTGGTGCCTGGCCTCACCCTGCATTGAGCCATGCAGCACATGCCTGGTGGGGAGGGGACACAGGTGGTAGAACGATCCAGTCTGGCAGTTGGATAAACAGAGTGTGATGTCCCTTTGCTGAAGAGAGCCGAGGGGCTTGTGGTGCTGATCTGAAACTTCAGGGAACCCAATAAAGTTGTTTTGTCTCTCTATGACGTGGACTAATTGGCAGAAGTGTTAAATGACTTTTTGTTTCAGTTTTCACCAAGAAGGTTGGTGGTAATTGGATGTCTAACATAGTGACTGACAGTGAAAATGAGTTAGCATCAAGGCTAAAATAGGGAAAGAACAAGTTAACAACTACTTAGCCCTGGTCTACACGGGGGGGGGGGGGGTGTCGACCTAAGATACGCAACTTCAGCTACGCGAATAGCATAGTTGAAGTCAGCGTATCTTAGTTCGACTTACTTGGCCGTGAGGATGGCGGCGAGTCAACCGCTGCCACTCCCCCATCGACTCCGCTTCTGCCTCTCGCGAGCTGGAGTTCCGGAGTCGACAGGGAGTATGTTTGGGGATCGATCACTACCCGCTAATCCGGTGGGTAGTGAAGACCTGCCCTTAGACAAGTTGGATGTCTTCAAGTCACCAGGGCCTGATGAAATACATCCTAGAACATTCATGGCTCAGATACCTCCTCAGTCAGCTCCTTTAGTGATTATCTTCAAAAAGTCATGGAAGACGGGAAATATTCCAGAGGACTGGAAAAGGGCAATATAATGTCCATCTATAAACAGGAAATAATTACAGACCAGTCTGCTTAACTTCAGAACCTGAAAAGATAACATCTAGAAGATAATAAGGTGATAAGTAACAGTCAGCATGGATTTGTCAAGAACAAATTGCCTCAAACCAACCTGATAGCTTTCTTTGACAGGGTAACAAGCCTTGGGGATAGGGTGAAGTGGTAGTTGTGGTATATCTTGACTTTCATAAGGGTTTTGATAGTGTTTCTCATGACCTTCTCGTAAATAAACTGGGGAAATACATCCTAGATGGAGCTACTATAAAGTGGGTGCATAACAGGTTGGGAAACCATTCCCAGAGAATAGTTATCAGTGGTTCACAGTCAAGCTGTAAGGGCATATTGAGTGGGGTCCCGTAGGGATCGATTCTGCGTCCAGTTCTGTTTAATATCACTATCAGTGTTTTAGGTAATGGCATAGAGAGTACACTTATAAAGTTTGCTGGTGATCAAAGCACTTGCAATGGCTCCGAGGATAGGATTAAAATTCAAAATGGTATGGACAAAATGGAGAAATGGTCTGAAGTAAACAGGGTGAAATTCAATAAGGACAAATGCAAAGTACTCCACTTAAGAAGGAACAATCAGTTGCACGCATATAAAATAGGAAAGTAATGCCTAGGAAGGAGTACTGCAGAAAGGGATCTGAGGGTCATAGTGGATCACAAGCTAAATATAAGTCAACAGTGTAACACTGTTGCAAAAAAAGCAAACATCATTCTGGGATGCATTAGCAGAAGTATTGTAAGCAAGACACGAGAACTAATTCTTCCACTCTACTCCGTGCTGATTAGGCCTCAACTCAGAATTGGACTGGAGTACTGTGTCCAGTTCTGGGTACCAAATTTTAGGAAAGATGTGGACAAATCAGAGAAAGTTCATAGAAGAGCAACAAAAATGATAAAAGGTCTAGAAAACATGACCTTTGAGGGAAGATTGAAAACATTGGGTTTGTTTAGTCTGGAGAAGAGAAGACAGAGGGGACATGATAACAGGTTTCAAGTACATGAAAGGTTGTTACAAGGAGGAAGGAGAAAAATTGTTCTTCTTAACCTCTGAAGCTAAGACAAGAAGCAATGGACTTAAATTGCAGCAAGGTGGTTTAGGTTGGACATTAGGAAAAACTTCCTGTCAGGATGGTTAAGCACTGGAATAAATTGCCTAGGGAGGTTGTAGAATCGCATCACTGGAGATCTTTAAGAGCAGGTTAGATAAAGACCTGTCAGGGATGGTCTAGATAATACTTAGTCCGATAATGAGTGCAGAGTATTGGACTAGATGACCTCTCGAGGTCCCTTCCAGCCCTACATTTTTATGACTATGACTTAGTCTAAGAGTGCTCAGTGGGTTCACCTCTATCAGGTAAATGTATGTTAAAATACAACTTGTCCTAAATACACTATAGAGTTTTAAACGTGCTAGGCAAATATGGGGTTGTTGGTTTGATTTTTAAATCACACAATTTTTATCCCCGTCTAGACAGGCCCATTGGGAAGGTTCCTGGAAGGACAGCTTGTTCCCTGTATAAAAATCAGTAAAATCTAAAGAGCTCCTTAACTGTGTCTAAACTCTAAGACACACTTTGTTATAGCAATTCAAGCTCTTTGGATGCATTCGCAACAGTAAACTTAGTGGGTGGTCCTTTTTTGTGTGTCTTTGACAAACCATAAAATCTTGATGGCCCACTGGCGCTACTATTTTGTGTGTTTTCTGAAAACTTAAATTATTCTGTAACCTATAACAGATAGTGAGTGTGTTTGCTGTTGATATTAAGGTATGCAAAGGCTAGATTCACAAATGCACACAAGTACATTATGTTTATAATCTGATTTTTTAAAAAATAATAATGTTTCCCCCCTCATATTTCAGTTACAGGCACATATTCCACTGCTAGTATGACTTCTTTGGCTGTACTCAGTTTTGCACTGGATTTCTGTGATTTCATCTTAATGCAGCTTCTGATTCACCACTCTGCTCTCAGAGACTGCTGTGTAAGTAAGTAGTGAATCCAAATCATTCAATTTGAGGTTTCTGTGGTTTTGGTTCAAAGGACACAAACCTACTTTTATAATTTTTGATATCACACAGAGAAGCCACAAGGCCTAGCCAGATACTTAGCGGATATAAATCGGCATAGTTCCACAGAAATCAGTAGAGTTATTCCACTGTACACCAATTGACAATCTACTCCACAGGTCTTTCTGAAAGCCTACAGCTATGCACTGAACTCTTAAGATGCAAATGACAGTCATGGGTTTGGGATTTGTGCATCCAAGAATCAAGATCTTCATATATGTGTGAAAGGTGCCTAGCACTCGTGGGCTCTTCCAGAAATTACATGCATACATTAATAATATTAGAATACTAAATAAGGGAAGGGATACTGGTTCATTATATTTAGAACATGACTTTTTCTGGCCATGCTCTATCTACCTAATGCTTCCCCTTTCTGAGTTGTACCAGGCTAGGATCAGAATCTAATGGATTTTGGACAAATTGACTATCCATTCTTCCTCGTTATAGAGCCAGAAACTCTCTGGACCCAGAAACTTCAAGCACTCTGTGGCTGATATGCCCTAGAGTGCAATGGGGTATTTGCAAATCTCCAATTTCACATGCTATCCAAAGATTTTGAATAAGCCCAAGTTGTAAAAGGTCATTGATCCAGTCACCCCTAGGAGCAAGGTTGTTCAGGGTCTAAGAAAACAGTGTGTTCCTTAGGTTGTATTTCTTTGCGAATTTAAGATCTTTTATACTTAGACATGGCATCCTGAAGGAAGTTTCCTGCTCATTATTCAATTAGTATTTTTCCAAAAGATGCTGGACCCTGATTCTGCTCTCACTTAACTAGTGAGAATCAGGAATAGCTGGTGGTGTCAATATAATTACACCATCATGAATGAGACTAGAATGAAGCCTAAATTTGTTCATTATCTGACATGAAGCAATGCAAGAGAAGCTTATGGGAAAAAAATCTGACTTTTTCATCTGATTGTAAAAGTTTCTCCTACCATAAAAATATTGAAACAAGAGCTCAGAGGATTATTCTGGGAAGTGTCAGGGAAAACAGTCAGTCAATTACTGTCAAAACTTTGGGACCTTCCAAGCCTAGGAATTCACAGAAGACGTTTCCAAGATCATATCAAATATGCCACAAGAACAGGTAACACATCGTAAGAGAAGAAACAAAGACCAAGAGGTCAGTAAAATTACTGTTGATATTGTAGAACACAGGCAAGTTCTTACATTTCAGACAGAAATGTCATGCAAGTTTCTAGTTAGCTGTATTTTCTGAACGCTAAAATAGACAAGTCAACTTACCAGTACCCCAGTGTATTGAAGGGTCTGTGGATTCAGCTGAAGAAATTGTGAGTATTTGAGGTATGTAAAGCCATAGAAAAGAACAGCAAGATCAATATAGAATAGTTTCTGATCTCAGTCCTGAGCCTCCCTCTGTTCCATTTGTGAGATGGAAAGCAGCTAGATCATTCACCGGGCATGAGAGACCATAAAAGCTGTCTCTAAGCCCCCAGCTTGGGGCATACCAGAGGCAAGAGTTGGCTTTGACAGAGCATGTATATTGTCTGCAATCTGGGGATTGCTGGATAATTCCTTGGAGCCAAATGGGTCTCCCCATCAGCTGTGCCAAGCAGATACTGAGTGCAGCTGAGAACTGAGGCCTCTGAAGGGCCTTAGGCCCTGAAGACAATGGATCTACTCATAGTTCGCAAAGTTAAGCATGTACATAATTCTTTGCATGATCAGCACCAGAGGAGGAACTGTGTCCATTGTACAATGTTATTCATAGTGTCTGATCGAATCTATTGTTTCCCTTTTTGACTTGACCAGATAGTCTATATTTAGGGTCTTGAGGCTTGTTTCTGTTAAGAGGAGAACCTGATGGAGTTGGGTATTTCTCTGATGAAATCCTGTTTATTTGCAAAGAATGTACCAACAAAAAAATAATCTTGTTTCTCTGAATACAATAGGAATCCAGCAGCAGGAGACAATTCTCAGCCTCTTTCAGCCAGCACTCTACCCAAAAAAAGCTCTCTCTAGGCTTTTTTCTCAGGGCCATGCTCCCAATCCTTGTTCTGGCGGTCTTTGGCTTTCTTCTGCTTCTCCATTGTGTAGGAAGAGAATCAGCAGAAACACAGTTTGAACAAAATACCCAGCACCCGCACCCCCAGCTCCTCTTGAAATCCCTCTGCCCAAATAGCTCAGATTCTGACCCACATCCATGTGGCCTATGTTTTGGGTGGTGTCACCTATTCTTTCAGCTATCTCATTCCATAAAGGAGCTTAATTCTTTCTTACATTTACCCTGAATGAAAGGCAGCTGCCAGCTTCAAGGAGATTTCACCCAACTCAACTAACTGGCTATGTTAGAGGTTACTAAGGCACATATCATTGGGATTGCTAGGGATGCCATTATATAAATATTTAACAGGAACAACCACCACATTCATTAACATGCCCATAGATTTCCTAGTTTCATTTACAACCTATTAGTTTGGAATATCCCAGATTTTCACTTGTCCATTCTGTAGCATCTCCATGGATTTGTTTTCTGTGTCACAAGTTTTTCAAACTTATTAAGACAATTCCCCTTCTCTCGATCCCACTGTTTTCCCATTTTCTCACAATTCTGTGCGCATGCTTACCTTTTCTCAGCCAATATCTAATTTACCTTATAAAAATTAAATCCTGTTATCCAAATTCTTCACTCACACAAAGTGCTGCTGACCTTTCTGACCTCTGTCAAAAATTGTTTATTGCACCATTTTGTTATGCAGTCCCTTTGGTGGATACATACCTTGGATTTATTACTTCAAAACCTGCCCATGCTTCCTGACAGGCAGAGGAAAACTAGGTTTATTTTGATAGTCTTCTTCCTCAATTAAATGCACACAATTCCCTGTACTTGTTTTAATTCATGCAATAGCTTAGCTTTTCCCTCTCCCTTGCTTAATGAGAAAGAATTCATTTGCCTGCGGGATCCTACAAATAAAAATATGAATATTGTTTAGAAATTATAGGGTCATTTATAACACTCTGGAATAACAAACCTAAAGTACATTCAATCATTTTAGGTTTGAAAACCAGTTTTGAGTCAAGAGAGATAAAAATTGCATTGTCTAATGACTGAGTCAATAGCCCAGAAATGAACTGGTGGACTCAATGACTTCATAAAAAAAAAGTCATCCCCACTTTTGGCAGTAAAAGGCACCCTTGTTGGCAATCTTACCCAAAGTCCAGATCCTGCAAACACATATGCTTAGCTTTGAGCATGTCATTAGTCCTGTCTCAGTGGTGGCCAAAGGATCAGAACCAAAGAGACTCTCTCTTGACTTCAGTGGGCACAGGATCAGACTCTTAAGGTATGTCTACATTTGAGCTGGCAGGTGTGATTCCCAGTTCGTGTAGACTACCTGTGCTAGTTCTTCTTGAGATGGTATGCTAAAAATTGCAACATAGCCAGGGTAGCAGGAGTGGTGGCTCTGGCTAGCCACCAGAGTACATAACTGCAGAGGTCTGGGCAGGTATCTATTCTGGCAGCTAGCCCAAGCTGCCCCTTGCTAACCTGGCTACACTATTTTTAGAATGCTAGCTTGAGCAGAGCTAACTCAGGTATGTCTCTGTGAGCGGAGAATCAAACCTACCATCTCAAATGCAGACATACCCATAGGGTGAAATTCTGGCCCCACTGAAGTCAATGGGAGTTCTGGCATTGAACTCAGTGGACCAGGATTTCATCCTTAATAGTCATATGGATTAAATCCCCATTGAAATCAATGACTTGTGGTCATTACAAGTATATTGGGCCAAATTTTGCTCTCAGTTACACCAGTGTATGTCTGGATGTTACTCTGAATCCCATCAGCGATAACTGAAAACAGAATTTGGCTCTCTGGGGCTAACACATGCCTCCACTCATTTGTGCAGCTCTTCCCCTGTCATTTCTAACTCAGAATTGGATAGCAAGAGTTGATATTTGTTTTCAAAGCAGAAGTACAATGTGCAAGCATTTTCCAGAGCCAAGTATATGAGCTTGAGTCTTAGGCTAATATAAGCCATATTTTGAAACCCAGAGTATTATGTTCTCTACTTCAACTCTCTCTTTTGTTTTCAAAAAAAGAAAAGGAGTACTTGTGGCTACAGCTCACTTATGCTCAAATAAATTGGTTAGTCTCTAAGGTGCCACAAGTACTCCTTTTCTTTTTGCGAATACAGACTAACAGGGCTGTTACTCTGAAACCTGTCTTTTGTTTTCAGTTACTGTTTACAAAGTAGTACGTTTTGCATCAAATCTGAATTAACAAGGAAATGCATGTTTGTGGTGGCAAACCTTGAAGAGGGCCTCATTCTTATACAAAGTCTTTTATTATACCAAGAAAAATCATTGTAGGTTAGGAAGAGCAATTAATTTAGATGTGCTGACAACTTTGAATGAATAGCTTTCTTCCTCTGGGTCTCGCTACATTTGGGCCAAGTGCATGCAAAGATTAGTCACTGACAGAAATCCCAGAATATCAGTCACTTCCGAAAAGACTCCATGGATCTCCTGGAAATTATTTGGAAAAAAAAAACTACTTTTAAGAAGTCTCTCAATTATTTACATGGTATACAGATTTTCTAGGAAAAAGGATTATGCCTTCAGGCTCCAGGCTTTAATAAGTGTCTAATTTCTGTGTCTACAATAGCCTCCTGTTTCTTACTATGTTCAGTTTAATGGGTCATCATGTTGTAGCAGCCAAAGGGTTCTAAAGCCTATCTGAGGCATACATTGGATCCGCAGGAAAATATTACCTTTAAATGAAGTTTTTTTTCCACTTTTTATATTATTTCTTTTTCCTCACAATTTTACAGGTGATCAAATGAAAGATGAATTGTAAAATATAAAGACTCTATTCTACTCTGTTTCTCAGGTATAAATCCTGAGTAAGTCCTCTGGCCCCAATTCTGATCTCACTCTGACTGGTTTTCTGCTGTTATAACTCCATTGGATTAAATGCAATTATTCCTGATTCATTCTGGTGTCACTGAGAAACTGACTTTGCCTTTTAGTAAATATCTAACAACAAGGTAAATGCATTTCTGCTCTCTTATTCCTTCCTACCTCTGCAAACAATGACATTTAACGTTATTATAAGGTTTTTCCACTAGCCACAATGAAATTTACAGTATCAGCTACTCCTCTTGTCCCTTCACACCAGCCCTGCCCAAAAAATAAAACCTACTCAGAGCAAAGCTTTCTACAGGCTGAAAAGCATAAAAAACCAGAGACTCAATAAGGTGCACTAGGAACTTCATTATAACCACTTTATTTTACATAAAGGCACCCAAGGACAGCTTTCCAAAGGTTTAAAAGGCACCTAAGGATGCAAATAAGTGCTTACTGGAATTTACATAATTGTCTAAACAGGTTAGGCCCTATCCTGTACCTTACTATGCCAGTAGTTCCATGTTCTCCAAGTGTTTGATTGTTTTTCTTTAATTAGGTGTTTGCGTGTGTAAGGCACACTCAACGCGAATAAGAATGGCCAAGTCAGACCAGATATGATTCATTGTTAGTATGCTGAAAGGTTACTCCTGTTCTTGGTTAACATCTTTTTTTACCCCTTTGTTAAAAATGCATTTCCCTGAGCAATTTACATTGGTGTAATTTAAGGCTTCTCTATACTAGTGTTTTTTCCACTAGTGGAAAAATCCCCAGTTTAGAACAACGCATGAAAGCAGAATCTGACCCAATTCCTCTTTCTTGACCCAGCAAAGGGTTTGCCTCTATTTACATGGTAATTATGAATTTTTACAGGTGTTGTTTATAGTCATTAACACCACAGAGGCATGATTAACAGCCATGAGCTAAACTGCGTGTCAAGGACACAGCTCATAGGAAAGGGCAGTGAGTTTCTGTGCTACCCCTGAATCATCCCTGGAACAAGAATCATAGTTACTTTCCCATGCCCCCTCTTTCCCTCCAGCTCCCCTTGCTCCAAGAGTTGGTAGTTTGCTGCTGGGCTGTATTACTACATTGTCCCTAAACCCTCGAGCAGCTTAGCCCTACTGGCCATAGTGTTTAGGGGACAAAGTCAAGGTTCTCCCATTCAGTACCCCTCCGCATCACCTCCACTTGGTGGGAGAGGATAGGGTAAGTGCAGCACCCTGTACATCAAACCCAAAGCGAGGGCCTTTTCTGTGCAGGGGCATTAGCAAGTAGCCTACTCTCATTCACACCCCAGTCCAAGTCAAACTCTTGCCAGAAGAATATTGCCTAATATTTGTGCATGTTTAGAAATATTAACTAGCTGGAACCGATATATGAAAGTCAGTGTGTTTCGTCTGATTGCTGATGAGCAGACATCTGAAAGGATCACAGAAGAAATAACCATCTTGCTCTGGATCAAGGTACAAGATAATCCCCAAGTGCTAACTGAAACTTGGCACTTCAGTTTACAGACTATATTTACAGGGTCTCTAAGTACATTGGGGCTCTGACACTGGGAAAACAAGAAGCTAACTTAGAGGGGCAGCTTTAAAAATGGTCTGCAAATATGTGTGTGGTAGGTTGGGTTTTGTTCTGCTGGTATTGCTTTTGGAAAACTACAGCAGCCTCTCCTAACTCAGCCAGTTGCACTGTGATAGCTCCAAGTATAATAGGTGATTGATTTGATTATACAGAGAAGTCATCTGTACTTTTGTATAAAATTAAAACTACTGTTAGAATCTAGTGACTGCCTTCTTCAGTAGCTTACATCTCATGGGACTCCACTGGGTTCTTTGGTGTTCTAAAATCAGCAAAGAACCCAATAACACAATGTAGGAACATATTCATCCTGGTTTGTAATCATGAATGTCCTTATCCTATACACATTATTATTTTTATAATTGGTTTCATGGCAAATTTAGTGCATGTCCTGCCAACCACTTGGTAATTTTGTGATTAGAAATTCTCTTAGGACCAAAATGTTGCTGCTTTCTCAAGGAACCACTCATTGCAATGTGACATTTTGACAGAAGATCAGTTTGCCTAATTTAATTGTGTCCCAGTTTATTACTGAATTGACGTTATCACATGGAGCTTACAAAAGAGATCTTGTTTGATTCATGTTATAGTGGATCATAACTCTGCATCTCCTGGAGTTTCTGTTCTTCAAACCAACACCCATGGGCAAAGGCTTCCAAAGAAAGACACATTTGATATAGGAGTAGATTGGGTCTTTTGGGATGAGATTCTATGCTGTGCCTCCAAGGTGCAATGCAGAACTCACAGCTCAGGAGCCAGGTTTTGGGGGCTATGGTGCTTTAAGCCACCTTTGTGCCTTCCTGATCCTGGGCTACTCCAGGGGCTGGAGAGGCCTGTGACAGAACAGACTGCCACGGGGCTTGCTTAAGTTATGGCAGAATTTCTATAGAACTTCATGCTATGGCCCTGCTGACAATACACCGCTCCTGCCCTCAGCCTTGTCCTCAGCATACCCCTTCACAGCCCAGCAGCAAACTACCAACTCTTGGAGCAAGGGGAGCTGGAGGGAAAGAGGGGGCATGGGAAAGTAACTATGATTCTTGTTCCAGGGATGATTCAGGGGTAGCACAGAAACTCACTGCCCTTTCCTATGAGCTGTGTCCTTGACACGCAGTTTAGCCCATGGCTGTTAATCATGCCTCTGTGGTGTTAATGACTATAAACAACACCTGTAAAAATTCATAATTCACCAGGCATGTCTCCCACAGAGCTGTACTGAGGGAACCTCTTCAAGCAAGATACAAGATTTTTAGGGCCCCTTTATGTTGTATCAGCCTTTTCATTCAACATAAAGGGACCAGTGAGAGGGGTGAATCTCACCCTTTATTTTTATTCTAGTCTTTATCTAGAGTGGATGTGAAGACTTAGCAGATCAAGGAATAAGCATAGAATAATAAGTGACAACATTGGTCTAGATTCTACTGCTCTCGTGTACATCAGTGTAACTCCATAGATGGTGTCTTTTTGAGCTATTATGACTTGATACAAAATCCACAGAGTCTTTCCAATTCAGGGGCTTTTCATCAGGCCCTAGGCAGTACGCGGTTATTAAACAGCAGCATTGTCATTAAGCTTGACTATTAAAGGTATTTTATAGGTACCGTGTAGTTATCATTTAATCTCTTGGCAGTGCAATAAATAACCTGCAGCACCACCCTACTTAGCATCTCAGCTTCATTTTCCACCTCTCCCCTAACCCCCGAAAGCCTTTTCTGTGAGTTTACCTCATGTTAATTTATAAGTACCTAATCTATACCTCTATCCCACAAAGAGATCACTGTTGTGATCTGTTGGCCACATCATTTACATCATACAATAGCATCAAAATCTGTCTTCATATATTTTGATGAATGCCTTTTTTGGTGAAATCCCATGGCATTTTTCAATGAGAGTGAGTTCTTGTTGCATCTATTCTCAAAGAGCTGTTATCACAAAACATCTGTACTGAATGTAAAAACATCTGTTTCCCAAACTCTTTCCAGGTCCATAGATGACTCATTTATTTTATGGGTTTTTTTTCATACTGGCAGTCAAAAAAAGTTTTCACTTGTAAGTTCTCATATTCATTTTATGAAGGTAAAGTATTGCTCCCGATATTAGCCAGAGCCATTCTAGGAGCTTTGTGTTATGCTTTCAGTATTATCATGTTCACCCATGAAATACCATTACTTCAGCTGCTCTTAGCACAACTGTTCTTACATCACTTTTTAAGTGTTCCCAGACTAGTGATGTGAAGTGTTGAACTGACCCCAGATATCAACATCCCTAAAGCACTTAGGTTGGGCTTTTCTAGAGCCTTTCAAGAAGTTAGGCACCCAAATGCCATTGAAGTTCAATAGGAGTCAGGCACCTAATTCCTATAGTCTCCTTTGATGATCCCACTCTTAGACATTTAACGTGACTATAACTTGTCAAAAATTTCAATACAGGCCTTTCGAATTTTACTCATACAATGCCCACTTCAGCCAACCATCTCTATTCAGCAAGACAATAAGCACAAGCTGAAGTGCTTGGCTGAATGGAAGCCACAATCAGGGTCCAAGCTAATTCCTGCTGAAGTCAAGGGGAGTCTTTCCATTGACTTCAGTGGGAGCCATACCAGGCCTCACTGATTAACCATACAGGTGCCACCATGTTCTTTCCTCTCTCCCCCAACCTACCACCTTCATTTCTCTATCCGGACAGAATTATCTCAACTGATTTTTAATGTTTATGATTAAATGAACAAGGGAAGTATAGTAAGCTACCTCACCCAATGCCATGGGGACAGTGCTGCATGCAGACTGGGTCACCTACAGATGCAGCAGTATCACGTCTCACAGCACTGTGACAGTTTGCTCTACTCACGGCCGGACGGCACCACCTCCTGGCAGCTCTGGGGATTAGCTTGGTCAGGCCAACACTCCTTCCAGCAGCTACACCCCATCAGTTTCTCCTCTGCAGCCCCTCTCTCGCTCTCAGGAGCTGCAGCTGTCCTCTTCATGACTCAGCCCTCCAGCCAGGTCACTATTGTGGTTTCCCCCTCCAGGGTGGAGGGGAGACAGAAGTATCAAAATTCTCCAGTAGTGGCAGGCAGGCTTCGACTTCCCAGTGCCACTCCTGCAGTGGCTGGCAGGACAACCCAGGCCCACACTCTACTCCAGGTTCCCTTTACATGTAAGCGGAGTCAGGATGAGCTCCATCCTGACATCTGGTGGTGAGGTGTGGCAAGTTGTGGAAAAGAACTTCAGGGGCCGATCTCATTTGCATAGGCACACCCACCCCGCCTAGAATGAGACCATAGCTGCCCAAATGGTCACTTTGGCTGCTGTGGGATCCCCAGTGTCTCTGTTATTGGGGCAGGAAGAATAAATTGTTATTACCCTGATTATGGGAACTGTGCTTGGAACTGTACGTGGCCTTTTGTTACGATGGAGGGATTCACCATCAACTAAGTAGCACTCGCTAGGCAAGGGTCATGGGTTCCAAAACTGTGTGAATGGAGAGAGGCTGGGAACAAGTACTAATACTTGGTGGTATGGGTCCCTTGGTGAGGGCCTTACATGCTAATTGCACTTCCTCCTCTCTCCACTGTGGAATATCAGAGCTAATTTTGATTTCATTAGAAGTCTAGTTATAGGCTGCTGAGCTCATTTTGGGCTGACAGTGCACCAGCACTGGGGCTCCCCTACTACAAGCTGAATTCACCTAAAAGCTGAAATCACTGAATGTTGTGTTAAGTAGTGGGGGAGCCGGAAGATATATTGTGGAGCAGTTGGCGGGCCGGCTGGTGGAGCAGTTTGTGGATGGCAGGAGCTGCTTGTGGGCCGTGGAGCTGAGCGAAGGAGTTCGTGGGGTGGTCAGCTTCAGATCATGTAAGGTGCCTCTTACCCCCGTCCCATCTCCACCCAGGTTGGGAGGTAAAGCTCCGCAGATAAACTTTCGAACTCTGGGGCGGCCCTGACCAGGGACAGAGACTTTTGGGGCATTGGACTTTTGGGACTTTGAGTGATTTGGGGTTGCTGCACTCAAGAACCAAAGGGAAAAGGGCATGCCCCAATTTGCTTGGGGTGGGTTTTTGCTCATGGGTTTTGTTATGAATCCTGTTGGTGGTGTTTCCCAAACATAATGCCACATTGTGTCTCTCTGTTATTAAAAGGCTTTTGCTACACTCAGACTATGTGCTTGCGAGAGGGGAAGTATTGCCTCTTGGAGGCGCCCAGCGGGGGTGGTATATATTTGTCCCAGGTCACTGGGTGGGGGCTCGAGCCGGTTTGCATTATGTTATTGGAATGGATCCCCTAGTTATTGAACCCGGCCCTTGTTGCTGCCAACTCTGATGGGCAGAAGGGTTACATTTTTGGGGGCTCGTCCGGGCCGCCGGGCAGAACAGAGGTGCTAGACCAAAGCCACCATCCAACACAGACAGTGGGCCCCCTGCAGCTAACTTACCCCTATTCTGCATATCTGAGAGTGAGTCTGAGGAGGAAGACACAACCCTGGTGTATCCTGGGATGGAGACAAGATTTCAGTCTCAATCAGCTGAACCAAACGAGAGTTTTCCCTCTTCCGCCCTAAACCCAATGGCGGAACTATTTAGGCCCCTTTCTGATACCCCGGTGCTGCTGATGAGACCCCCCCTGTGATGACACACACAGGTTATTGGACAATGGGGACAGACAGGTAGAGGATGTCCTGGGCACCTTGGACCCTCCAGCGTTAGAACTAGGAGTGCAGGGGCCTACGCCAGTAGCCGAGGGACCCTCCAGGGAAGCCTCTCCATCCGTCACTCAAGAGGATGTTCCCCCTACCTCGGCAACAGAGATTCTCAATAGACGAGACAGGGTGATAAGACCAGTGAAACGGTTAACTTATGATGCACCTGGGGTGACTAGTGAGGAGCCAATACATTTAGCACACAGGCTTGTGGAAGCTAAAGTGGGCTTCCTGAGGCCCTTTGGAGGAAACCAATGAGTTGGTATAAAGGGAGTGTGATTTGTCGGGACGACAAAGTCTCGGCTGGGGGGAGGATGTAAGCGGAGTCAGGATGAGCTCCATCCTGACATCTGGTGGTGAGGTGTGGCAAGTTGTGGAAAAGAACTTCAGGGGCCGATCTCATTTGCATAGGCACACCCACCCCGCCTAGAATGAGACCATAGCTGCCCAAATGGTCACTTTGGCTGCTGTGGGATCCCCAGTGTCTCTGTTATTGGGGCAGGAAGAATAAATTGTTATTACCCTGATTATGGGAACTGTGCTTGGAACTGTACGTGGCCTTTTGTTACGATGGAGGGATTCACCATCAACTAAGTAGCACTCGCTAGGCAAGGGTCATGGGTTCCAAAACTGTGTGAATGGAGAGAGGCTGGGAACAAGTACTAATACTTGGTGGCATGGGTCCCTTGGTGAGGGCCTTACATGCTAATTGCACTTCCTCCTCTCTCCACTGTGGAATATCAGAGCTAATTTTGATTTCATTAGAAGTCTAGTTATAGGCTGCTGAGCTCATTTTGGGCTGACAGTGCACCAGCACTGGGGCTCCCCTACTACAAGCTGAATTCACCTAAAAGCTGAAATCACTGAGTGTTGTGTTAAGTAGTGGGGGAGCTGAAAGTTTATCTGTGGAGCTTTACCTCCCAACCTGGGTGGAGATGGGACGGGGGTAAGAGGCACCTTACATGATCTGAAGCTGACCACCCCACAAACTCCTTCGCTCAGCTCCACGGCCCACAAGCAGCTCCTGCCATCCACAAACTGCTCCACCAGCCGGCCCGCCAACTGCTCCACAATATATCTTCCGGCTCCCCCACTACTTAACACAACACTCAGTGATTTCAGCTTTTAGGTGAATTCAGCTTGTAGTAGGGGAGCCCCAGTGCTGGTGCACTGTCAGCCCAAAATGAGCTCAGCAGCCTATAACTAGACTTCTAATGAAATCAAAATTAGCTCTGATATTCCACAGTGGAGAGAGGAGGAAGTGCAATTAGCATGTAAGGCCCTCACCAAGGGGCCCATGCCACCAAGTATTAGTACTTGTTCCCAGCCTCTCTCCATTCACACAGTTTTGGAACCCATGACCCTTGCCTAGCGAGTGCTACTTAGTTGATGGTGAATCCCTCCATCGTAACAAAAGGCCACGTACAGTTCCAAGCACAGTTCCCATAATCAGGGTAATAACAATTTATTCTTCCTGCCCCAATAACAGAGACACTGGGGATCCCACAGCAGCCAAAGTGACCATTTGGGCAGCTATGGTCTCATTCTAGGCGGGGTGGGTGTGCCTATGCAAATGAGATCGGCCCCTGAAGTTCTTTTCCACAACTTGCCACACCTCACCACCAGATGTCAGGATGGAGCTCATCCTGACTCCGCTTACATACATATCAGCTAAGGTCCGTTCCCTGTACCTTGCTGCCTTTCCCTGGGCCACTTCCATAGCTTCTGGCCCTCCCCCCTCCTCTGGATTTGCCAGTCTCTTCACTACCTCCTCCCAGGAAGTAACTTTAGGCAACTCATATTTGCAGCCCCTCAAACACTCCTCCCTTCTCTCAGGGAGAAACTGCAGACTCCCTCCCTGCAGCCCCCTCTGCTTCCAGTTTCCTGTCTTGTAGAAGCCCCATCTGTCCCTCACAGGTGAGCTTCTCTCTAATTGGCTGCCTCCAGCCTAATTAGCTGATTGGGCCCACCTGGCCTACATCAGCTCTTGCAGGGCTAGTGTGGAGAGCACACCCCATCACAAGCACCTAGTATTTCTTGAATGTCTCCCAGCCACCTACTGCCCAGGTTAAACCTGCTTAGCTTGTATGTTCTGATGGCTGTAGACCAGGTGCCTTTAATGCAGCCCTGTTTAAAGTAGCCTTACAAATTTCTATGCACCTATTTTTCCAGGTTAGTGAGCAAATAAAATATGTTGGGCCAGATTCTCAACTGGGGTAAAGAAGCATAGCTATATTGACTTTAGTTGAGCTACACTGATTTACACCAATGGGCCAGTTCTCAGATGATTAGACAAAAATGTTTTCACTCATACAAAAGTCTTGGGTTCCGATCCTGGAATCTGTTCCATGTTAACAGATCCCTATGCCTGCCCAGAGCCCCACTGACTTTAATGGGACCCTGCATAAATCCACCTGCATGAAGTAGCTTTCAGGATCAGGGCCTTGGTCTTTTATTATTAACAACCATTACCAAATCCAAGGTTTAAGAAAAGAGAAATGGACTTGCCCCCTGCAGTTTCTGGGACAGAAATGTGGAGCATTAGTGAGTTGGGATAATTGGGGGTTAAAACAGGTTTAGACGTTCACTTCACCAGTTTTAAGGACCCAATCCTTCACCACTGAACGAAATAGGAGTGAAGACATTGATTTCAGTAGGAGCTGGAGCAGGATCTAAATCCTGGAGGGAAATTAACAACTGGAAAGGATCCTGTGTTAGAAACAGTTGTCTGAGTCTTGCTTTAAGTAAATGAACCCTTCTCACATTCTGAGATAAAATTCAGACCAGTGAGAGATTGTGTCACCATTTGTATTATAACCTCCCGCGAGGTTCTGTCTAGGACACACACACACACACAGCCAGCATGCACTCTGTGTTCTGTGTACTGTACAGCTCTGACTCAACCACTTTGAATCCAACAGCCAGCCAGCAGTTGTCATGGACACACTCTTACCAGACTTGGTGGCCCAACACTCCTCCAGTCCTAAACTTTCCCAAACCTAGGTGTTTTGCAATGTCCAGCTCTCTCCTGCAAAATTCTTAAGAATAATAAGGTCCATTTGCTTCTCTAATGAGACAAAATGCACAGCCTATCGCTTTAACTTGAATTCACTAAAACTTTAATTCAGACACAGCACTTTAATTCAAAACAAAAGGCAAACTCCTTCAAATATTTAATTCACATAAAAATATACAGCAATAGTATGTTACATAAATACACGGGCCAAGATTTTTTAAAAAGAGTGCCTAAAGTTATGCTCTTAAATTCATATTTATGCACCTAGAGTCTTGATGGAGCTTGTGGGTGCTCAGCTGTTTTTGAAATCAAGCACTTAAATATGGACATGGGGCCAAATTTTAGATGTCCATTTTTTTAAAAGTTGGCCATGCTGTGTATTAGATACAGAGTTGTAAGGTACCAATATATAAGCTATGCAATGTTTTAATTGTAAACTCCAGGGTATAGGCTCAGAGAAATAAATCACTCTACTCCTCTTGATTGGTGTCCAGAGGAAAGACAGAATAAACTAGCTTAATTTGCATTTTTGTTACCCATAATTCCACCATGAAAGTTTTGTAGCTTGAATTAACGTTTGACTAAGTTTTGAGTTTTGGGGTAATAATTGTCCTTATTGTATCATAAAAGGTCATAAGAATTGTGCTAAATATATCCTGGGCTAGGGGTCATCCTAACCTAATCCCAATCTTGCGCAGTTGGATAGTGGAGTTTGAACACAATGGGGAAAAATTGGAAGAAAGGGTTCTCTCTTCTCTCCCTGGTGAGGAGTCTGTCTAGGGATCCACTATTGCTCTCACTTCCCCATCTGGAAAGCCAGCAGCTTGAAGAAAGTCCAGTCATGCAGATTCTAGCAGTAGTTGCTGCTAATGTGGCCCAACCAGACATGCAGAGTAGAGACAATTCTTCAAAAAAGGCAATGTGAACTGGTAGTGACAGGTTGGACTCTAGACCAGTGGTGGTGGAAAGGACTCCTAGTGAGGACTGGCAGAGGGTGAGTTAAGCCACCTTTACAGGGTCCCGACCCACTCAGAGATTGGGGCAAGCTGAACCAGAGAGCTGAACCAGCTGGCCATAGCACAGGGTAGGACCATGACCAGGCAGCTGTGACAGGAGAAGACGGGATCCGCAGATGACCTGGGCTACCCTGAGACTGACTGACATATCATGAGTGGGGTACCAGATTGGGGAAGACTTGAATAAACTCTCTGTAATTTACAATGGGTTCTCTTTGTGACGGTGCTCCCCATAAGACTTTATGGAAATATGCTTATGTCTATATATGATATAACTGGAATATGTTCTATGCTACATATGCCATGTAACATATCTAAGTAAAGGTTATGATCTACTGAATCTATTAATCCTATTTGTATGCATGTATCATTTTTGTATTTGAAGTTATGAATATTGGCCAATATAAGCTTTATACAGGGTAAAAAGGATTTATTGAGGGTTTGGACCCCATTGGGAGTTGGGCATCTGAGTGTTAAAGACAGGCACACTTCTGTAAACTGCTTTCAGTTAAGCCTACAGCTGTTAGCGGGCGTGGTTCAGACCTGGGTCTGGGTTTGCAGCAGGCTAGCGGATCTGGCTCAAACCAGGCAGGGCACTGAAGTCCAAAGTTGACTGGGCAGGAAAGCAGGGGCAGAAATAGTCTTGGCACATCAGGTGGCAGCTCCCAGGGGGTTTCTGTGATCCAACCCATCACAGTATTAATCTTTAATTTGAAGATATATATAGGCTGTGTGTCCCATGTTTCATTGTTTTCATTCCCTATTCTTTCAATGCACGTTCTCTGTTCCAAAATAGTCAAGAATGCTTGAGAGTGAAGAAGTGCTTCCCAATAAGGGCAACCAGGGAAAACAAAGTAAAATGAGATAAATAGCGGAGATATAAGTGAGACTCTGGGTGGTAACTCAGGCCATATTTTTGTTATTTTTGAAAAAAGCAACCCCCTAGATATCAGGAACCCCGCTCTTGTTATTGCCACCAACCCTAGCATAAGAATTACAGGTTTCTTAGATAATTTAACGCAGGAAACAATTCAACGGATTCTATTTATTGTTCTGATGCAAATGATCTTTCAAATTAAAAAAATCAGGAGGATTGAACAAAGGTAATGTTTAACATGTAATTTGGATAAATCTTCTCAGTAATAAAAAATAATCTGAATGACAGCTGTATTTAAAATGGCTATGAGGGATTTTTTTCTCCTTCTATAATCATTTTTAAGACATTAGCATTGCTACTTAGGCTGTGACAGTGTTTTGTGGAGTTATGGTGTGCCATGCACAAATCAGAGAGCAGAAACAGCACTATGTAATTAATCCCTGCCCCGTGAACAGAAGATAGCTGAAGCCAACAACTCAGAGTGAAAATTTGTAATAAAAAAAATAGAGCTCATAGAACACTTAAAAACTAATACTTTTGCAGCTAACGGGGCCATTTTGCAATGATTTACAAGCAAAACTTTGAAAAATCTCACGTTACTCTGGTTCAAACACATGCTATTTGACCAGCTCTAGTCATTACTAAAGCTCTTTTTGTTCATTATCTTGTGCTTCCTTTAACAGCTGAAATGATAATGCAGTACAGTAGGAATTGCAATGCTGTCTATCAGAGACCGTGGATAGAAAGTTAAAAAGAAAAAAGCTGCTGTATACAGTGATTGCAAAGCCTCCCTCAGACAAAGAAAAAAAATTACTGAGTTAATGCACTTCTTCTCTTTGCTTTTTGACCAAGTGTCAAGGTTCCTCCCCCACTCTGAACTCTAGGGTACAGATGTGGAGACCTGCATGAAAAACCTCCTAAGCTTATCTTTACCAGCTTAGGTCAAAACTTCCCCAAGGTACAAAATATTCCACCCTTTGTCCTTGGATTGGCCGCTACCACCACCAAACTAATACTGGTTACTGGTGAAGAGCTGTTTGGACACTTCTTTCCCCCCCAAAATACTTCCCAAAACCTTGCACCCCACTTCCTGGACAAGGTTTGGTAAAAAGCCTCACCAATTTGCCTAGGTGACTACAGACCCAGACCCTTGGATCTGAGAACAATGACAAAGCATTCAGTTTTCTTACAAGAAGACTTTTAATAAAATAGAAGTAAATAGAAATAAAGAAATCCCCCCCCCCCTGTAAAATCAGGATGGTAGATACCTTACAGGGTAATTAGATTCAAAACATAGAGAACCCCTCTAGGCAAAACCTTAAGTTACAAAAAAGATACACAGACAGAAATAGTTATTCTATTCAGCACAGTTCTTTTCTCAGCCATTTAAAGAAATCATAATCTAACACGTACCTAGCTAGATTACTTACTAAAAGTTCTAAGACTCCATTCCTGGTCTATCCCTGGCAAAGACAGAATATAGACAGACCCACAGACCCTTTGTTTCTCTCCCTCCTCCCAGCTTTTGAAAGTATCTTGTCTCCTCATTGGTCATTTTGGTCAGGTGCCAGCGAGGTTACCTTTAGCTTCTTAACCCTTTACAGGTGAGAGGAGCTTTCCCCTGGCCAGGAGGGATTTCAAAGGGGTTTACCCTTCCCTTTATATTTATGACACCAAGTTTTAATGATACCGCAGTTCAGTTCACCCTGCAGCTTTTGTCTCATGCTCTGTGTAAGCCTCCAATTGTGCTCCGGTTTTAGAAAAAGAGAAGACCATAAAAACATCAGCATGCTGCCTTTAGCCTCCTTGTTTCAATACAAGCCTTGATTTTTGAATTCCTCTGAAATCTCCTAAAGAAAGTTTTTAGAAATAGATCCAAACCAAAATCCTTCGTGCAAACACACTCAACTTTGGGAAAGTGGATCCAGATCTGAACTGTTCAGCTTGTCCCTGTTTCACTATTGGGCCAAACCACAGCCACAGATAAAGAGATTTTGGACGTTCACATTCAAACATTGCCATTCAGCGTCAGCTCTAGTGATTATTTATCTCTACAGGTACAGTAGAGCAGTATTTCTCAGCGTATAACTTTGTCAGTGGGATGGTCAGCTATCACTTGCAAACATCTGTACAAGAGCTTGATCATGGATGAAAGACATTTTACAGCATAAGTACAAAAATATTATTCTCTGAAATATGTATAACCAAAAATCGTGGGTATTTTATTCATTTCGTTGGTATAGATTATTGCATGAAAATTATGTTAAATCAATCACAAGAATCCACTTCCACAGCAAATTATACATATTGGTGTTATTACACAATATGGGTCAAACTTCACCTTAGGTTATCCCCATAAAATGCAGTGAAGTCTGTAGTATTATACAGGGGATAAGAGAGCAGAATTTAGTTCCCGGGCCTAACTGTGTCTTATTCCACACAAAATAGCTGCTATCAGCTTATGCTGCTATCAGTGATATAATGATTCACTCTCCCTCTTTCGCCCCAAAAAACAGCCCAGTGCATATTGACTGGCCAGGATCCACTATGTCTAGCCATCATAACCATAAGAAATTAATTAACACCAATCATGGGACCTATGAAAACAGAAAAAGAAATCAAAGTCTGAGCTGCCTGAGGCCATGTCTACACTAATACTTATGTTGGCAAAACTTTTGTCACGCAGGGGTGTGAAAAAACAGCCCCCCGAGGGACATACGTTTTGCCAGTGTAAGCTCTCATGTGCACAGCGCTTTCTCAGTGGGAGACACTCTCTCATGGACATAGCTACTGCTGCTCATTGAGTTGGTTTTATTATGTCGATGGGAGAGAGCATAATGTGGCTACACGAGCGATCTTACAGCAGCACAGCTGTATCTGTACAGGCACGCTGCTGCAAGCTTGTAAGTGGAGACATAGGCTTAGCCTGCACTTTCTCTGTAATTCTCTCATGCACAAAAGCAATGTGCAATGTACCGTACCTACAGAAACAGGAGTGTGGAATGAACATAAGAATAGCCATGCTGGGTCAGACCAATGGTCCAGTGAGCCCAGTATCCTGAATTCCGACAGTGGCCAATGCCAGATGCTTCAAAGAGAATGAACAGAACAAAGCAATTGCAAGCGATCCACCCCCTGTTGTCCAGTCCCAACTCCTGTCATTTGGAGACTTAGGGACACCCAGAGCATGGGGTTGAGTTCCTGGCCATCTTGGCCAATAGTCATTGATGGACTATCCTCCATGAAGTCATCTGATGAATAAAAGGCACTTCTATGGGTCCAGTACACCTTGCCTTTGTGCACTGCCTGCCCACATTAGGGACAACCTTGCAGTACTCTGAGTAAAGCAATAACCCTGCTTTCCATTTGGGATGTTTTGTGCAGTTTTTCAAACTGATTATTGGACTTTGCAGTCTATTCTTCAGCCTGGAGGAGACAAATGTTCCCCCAAGTCCCATGTGAGTAGTGTCTACATGCTACCATTATGTGCATATTACAGGCCTAATCCAGAACTTCTTATTCACGTAAATAGTCCATCAAGACCAAATTTTTCTATTTGTTAAATTAAAAATATCAAACACATTTTAAACACAAACATTGAACGAAGTCATACATAAATATTTAGGCTGATTGTAATTAATGTTAAGAAATCAAAGCACTCTGAAGTAGCTAAACTAGAGTTAGACAAGAGATTATATTAAAGAGGACTCTACACTCTTCATTTTGCTCTGGAACTCACAACACTGATGTCATAATTATTCTGTAGCTGTAAAAAGAAACAGCTTTCAAATCATAATCCCTGGAATTCAAATCTATGATGGGAGGTAGATCTTGAGTAAATTTGTATTATGAAATGTTTGGCTTCAACCATGGTTTCTTGAAACAATCATTTTATAGTTGAATAATTTGTCAGAGACATTACTTGTGGATTTTTTTACTGTGTAATATGACAAAAATCAGTTCCGCATGTTATCCATAGACTCTGATTTATGGTTTCTGAAAATTACTATTCTGTACTACCAAAAATACTCTCAAATGATACATTGCAATATGTATTTTTTTCTACAACCATACATTCATATGTTTAATAAGTTCTAGTACTGTTCTGGCTGCCAGTCATATAGAATCCACAAGAAACATATATATCAAAGTACATATTAAACTCTTCTTAAACAACTTTTAATAAAATAAAACACAGTAATAGTGAGAACTACTATGCATGAATCAGTCATATATTTTCAGCTAAGTTAGCTTCATATTTAATTGCCTTGTAGCCTGAAGTGCACCTAAGGCCAGCTGTGGTGCAAAAAAAATGTGTATGTAAGGATGTGACATCTCACTTAGGGGTCTGCATTCCTTGTATAAAGCATAGCAGTGACCCTCTGGGGATCCCTCACAAAGAGAATTTTGGTTGAAGGGAATCTCTGGAAAGGCAAGGCTTCTGGATCTGCAGCTATGTAGATGCACTGATTAAACTCCCAAATGGAAGAGAAAGTAGGCATAGCAGGGAAGACCTGAGGCTCAAGTATCATTAGTAGAAGGGCAACACTTATTGCAGTTAGATGCATGGAGAGTTGGATGTGCAAGTTAAAATAATTCTTGTGAATGAACAAAACTTAACTGGAGATCAAATCAACAAAGAATATAGATGTTCCACAGAAACCCTTGGGAACAGACCTGTCCGCCTGGCAATAGGAACGAGTAATTTTTCCTGACGAAATCATATGACCCAGAATACCACGTGCAACATTGTGATTAATTACACAAAATGTCCCAGAAAGGGCTGGCATATGTCAAGAGATAAGCCCAGTCAATGGATTCCAGTTTAACTGCAAAGCTTAACTCAACCTTCAGCTATGGAGCTCTGACTGGCGCCTCCATAGTAAGTGAATAATTCCATGAGAGCTGAAATTCAAACATGCTCTTGTATATCACTTAGATATCCACAACCAAACGGTTTGGACAGACAGCCACTGAAGACTGTTAAAAGACTACTAAAGAAAGCAACAGCTGTCAAAGATTATACATTCATAGATTTTAGGAGTACAAAGGATTATTATAACCATCCAGTCTGATTTGCATAACAAAGGCGATAGAATTTCACCAAGTGATTCCTGCATCAGGCCCCAAATTTCTGGATGAGCACTAAGTTTAGAAACACATCCCATCTTGATATAAAGGCTTCAGGTGATGGAAAATGCATTATAAACCTAGCTACATTGTTCCTATGGTTAATTGCCATTGGTTTAAATGGTGTTGCATTCTTTGAGGGCTTAACATACAGAAGGGGGGAAATGACAGACATTCTCCTTCTCCCCGACCCTCATAGAATCATAGGACTGGAAGGGACCTTGAGAGGTCATCTAGTCCAGTCCCCTGCACTCATCTCCTAGCTCAAGCTGGATCTCCACATAATATTACAGATGGGGAGCAGGGGGAGCAGCCAAGCCTGACCCTCCTTCTCCAGAACTTCAGGGATTGTCTCTCTCCTGCCGGTCTGATCAAATATCCCCCTCCCCACTGAGATTAGGAGAGGCATTCTTAAAACACAAGAAATGTATTTTCCCCACTCTCACTGAAATGTGTTTTTTAAAGGGAGGAATTTTGCTGATATTATCTAAACAAATTCACATTTGACCAGAGATCATTCATGCAAAATTTGAGCCCAAACCTGGAACTTTTTTTGTAAAGTTATGAGTTTGTGAAAGCGGTGGTTGTAATGGTAACTTTGTTCAACCTTGCTTTTAGCAAGTACCAGCTATAACGTTCAGCTAGATCTACACCAATCCTATTAGCTCAGTCCCTTCTGGGAAGTATATCACATTCATATTCTACTGACCTGGCCTTGGTGCAGCAGTAGCTGTGTTTTCAAGTAAACATGCTTAAAGCAACAGGAGCTGGGTGGGTAATGGTTTTCCCATCTCATGAGAGTTTGAGATGTAAAGAGTTTGTCCCATTTCAGGATGGGAGAGAGAGGGGGGGAGTTGAAGTCTTGAACATTTCCATTTCCCAGTAATCCAAAACAAATTCAGATTGGGTCAAAGTGGTTTGTTTTAATAATTTTTAAGTGTTTCATTTTGATTTTTCACTTCTTTTGGAGTATAGATTTACATTTCAAATTAGTCATTTTGAACTGAAAAATATTTTTTTTCAAAACTGTTGAGATATCCTCTTTTGACATTTTTGAAACTTTATTTTAGATAAATGTAGACATCAAAACCAACCTCTTCGCTTTTAAGGAACTGACATTTTCTGATGAAAAACGTTTTGTCGGAAAATTCCCAATCAGCTCTAAAAGCAACACTCCCTGAAATTAGCTACATGTAAATGGTTGCAAAACAAAGTTAATATGACTATCAGGAAGTGTAATTATACGATGCTCAGTCAGTGCATGGTCCAAATCATATAATGTTAACACACAGCTCGTTCCAAATGGTGATGTCTCATGCACAGAGCAGGCAAGCACACTTTCCCAGCCACTTCTTAGTGAAATTTGGTGTGCACACTGTAAAAATAATCAAATTGTATAGCACTGTGTCTCTGGATGGCTGCAGTTAAGGTGCAATTAAAGAGTGGATGGATTTTGTCAGACAGTGGTAGATGTTTTGCTTTCCATGGTCACCTCTCTGGCAGGAAACGTATTGCACAGCTGTCAGCTTGCTCTTTCAGACTGAGACGGCTCTTCTATGAAAGTTGCTATTTCTTATATCTTGGCCCAAAAGTAAGTCAAAGTATTTGACCCAAAAGGGCTACTAATGTGAGTAAGGCAAAAAGGATCAGGCCATTTGCCTCATTGTCTAAAAGAAGAATGAAAGTTATCCACAAAAATCCAAATGGTTCTATAGCTGGTGCACTGAGCTCGCTACCTATCAGGCTGACCAATATTGTTTCATTGTTTCCCTGTGCTTCCCTTGACTGGTGGTCTGAATCCACCTGTTGTTTCTTGTCTTATACTTAGATTGGAAGTTCTTTGGGGCAAGGACCATCTTTTTGTTCTTTGTTTGTGCAGCACCTAGCACTGGTCCATGACAGGAGCTTCTAGATGCTACCACAATACAAATAGTGGATCCAATATATGAGGCAAGAATTATCCTCCAGTGTAAACTTTGTATCATAAGAGGTCTTGCTGTCAATATACGTCATATGCACAGCCTATATTACTAGTGAAAAATACAGGTATACTCCTCAGCTGGTGCAAGTCAGTGTTGCTACATTGACTTCAATGGACTATGTATACTTACACCAGTCCCCACCTGTATAACTGGGATCAGATACAATCAGGCCTTATTTGTATAACAAAGTGCGATGGGGCCTTTCTGCCTCATACTGGCAACAAGAAGGTTAGGGAGACTGAGAGACTCTCCAGTGGCAACAAGACGGATAAGGCGAGCCCACTGAACCCATTCCACTACACCTGCTGTCAATGTCAGGCATGGAGAGAGAAGCTAAAAGAGGGAGACCTAGCCCAGTCCAGGGCTGACCAGGAAGGAGAGCAGAAGTCTGATACTTCCTCAAGTAGGGAAGCCTGGTTCCAGCCAAGAGCTTAAGGCAGCTTGCCACCTGTGTGAGCTATTTGGAGGATGGGACAAGTAGGCCCAGGAGGACTGACTGAAAGGGACTAGCTTCCCGGAAACACACAAGGGCCCTTTTGACAAATCTGTAGATATTGATTCTGACATTGCTGTTTTCCCTTTTTGTTTGGACTCTGACACCCCCAGAAGGGAATACGTGGAAGGTTGAGGCACCACTACCCCAAATCTATGGAGGGCGACACCCAGAAACCTGCAGCAGGGTGAGTAGTGCTATCACAGGCCACAAGGGGGTGCTGCTCAGACAACCTAGTTCAGTGGCTTTCAACCTGGGGTCTGCAGCCTATGTCTAAGATTTCCAAAGGGGTCTGCACATTCATTTGAAATTTTTAGGGGTCCACAAATGCAAAAAGGTTGAAAACCACTGACCTAGTTACACAGGGATACTGAAAAGAGAAAGGAACCATTACAAAAATAGACTCAGCATATGACACGTAATAAGGAATCAAATCAAAAAGCTAACATAATGATGTCTGTTGATTGAGTTAAGCCTTTTTTAAAGTAAGATCCTCAAATCATACAATCTTCAAGAAATAAAAACCCCTAGCAAAGAATAAAATAGCCAAAGTAGTAGGTAATCTAGCATTTAAAAATTATTAGTATTTGACAGGATTATAAATTAATGTATGCTATTTAAATGATTTTAGCTATAGATCTGTCAGTGACCAGGAGATGGGCAGTCGTGCCTCGTAGTCAGAGCAGGCATCAGTAGCCAGGAATCAGAGCCAAAGTCAAATGTCAGAACCAGAATCAGGAGCAAGGAGTCAGAGTCCAGAGTGAGGCAAGGCAGGCAAAGGGCTGGGTCCAAAGCCGGCACTATTTTAGACGTGGGCTAATGCTTTGAGCAGCTGCTGAACACCCGGAGCCGGGCTTAAGAGTCAGTCTGCTGATCCTTTCAACCAATCAGACAGCCTACTACAAGCCAGCTGCTCCTGTTACGTTGCCCAGAGACTGGTCCTGTTGTAGGTTCTGCTTCCAGCCTAATTCTGCTGCAGGCCCTGCTTCTTGACAAGTTCCCTATGGGCTTGATCAAAACCTCACTGGAATCTTTGGGATTGTTTCCATTGACTTCAGTGGGGTTGGATCAGCCCCCTTAGACTGATAGTGTCTCTTCAAGAGTGGTATATGTGCCATAAGATTAATAAAGGAAAATAGCCAAATTTATTAGAGATGAATGTTACTTGAACACCAAAGAAGAAGAAATACCCCTGGATGGCCTTGAGCAAAATTATAAACAATGGGATGAAATAAAAGACAATGAAAATGTAGGCTGAATATCAGGATAAAGCATCCAATAGCAATGTGTGTTATACTGTGAACTAGCCTCCCTAGGGAAGTGAGAGACATTTCTCAAGGCAGTTAAAATTGAATTGGACAAGGAACTTGAGAGTATATTGTAAAGAGAACCCTGCATAGAGGCGTGGAGAACATGACCTAAATAGGTACTTCCCATCTCAAGACTTCTTTGTTGTGTCTGATCCTGGCATCCAGCCATCCCTCAGAGTTGAATTCATGACAACCCACAAAGCCACATGTGGCACCTATAACCATAGAGAGAAGGACTAAGTGTACTAACCGGTTTCCGTGCTGGACTTCAATGGAAGTCAGAGAGCTGGGGAAAGCCTTTTTATTCTATGACAAAGTTATCAAAGCTCAAAAACCAATAGCAACATGCTTTCATGAGAATTCAGAGGCTTGGTAACAGCCATCAATAGCATGTCACTGGGACTCTCCAGGTGTATCCACCTACTAAGAGCACAGTATAATAAGAGTGGCTATATGGCCCACATGTTCTGTGGGCTTTGGATCAGGTCCATATAGAACAAGTGGTCCCTTGCAGCTTTGTGTTACTGGCAAAAGTACCCACATTTCTGTTGCCCCAAGTACTGTTACAGTGGCCATTACATCGCTTTGTCTCCGTAGTACAGCCATAATCAAAATTAGGATTTCACTAGAAGTCTTCCTCTTCATTTTCAGGGGAGTGTGTATCAGCTACAGGAAATCTAATATCCTTAAGTTAGTGGGACTTTTTCAGAAAACAAAAAGATAGGATGTTTCTTAGGTGAGATAGCCACACGCAAAAAAAGAGTAATTGAGCTATACTGTTTTCACATTCAGAATCACTATCATCCTGCGAAGGGGGACAAGTGACAAGAGAAGAAGGAAAAAATAGAAGCAGCAATGTCTTGCTTATGCTGAGTCTGTCCACTTCAGATTCCGCACCAACTCATTCCAAGTACAGTAACTGGCTAGTGCTGTATATGAGTTAGCAATAGGTAATCACAGCATTACCTAGAGGTATTTCATTTTGCATGTGTTCATTCAACAATGGCAGTAAAGGTTCATTGCAGGTCAGAGGTGAAAGGATTATGACACACAGAAAGAGGCATTCCACCAGCCCTAATCACTTTCCTTAATAGGCTTAACACCTGAATCACAACCACTCAGATGATTTTCTGTTCTCACTGTTGATATGAATCATACAAGTTAGGGATGGAAAATAACTATTCGATCATCCAGTCTATCTGAATTGCTCCCTCAGTCCCAAAAGTACAGTGGAATTATGTAGATATAGTAGCTCAAATCTTGTGCAGTGGGTGGAAAGGGACAATTGGTTATTACTCCAGTTGTGGAGAAATTGAGCACCTGCCTCATGGCCTGCCTGCCTGTGACTTGTAGCAGTGATTCCATCCTCAGAACCCCCATTTAGATCTTTGCACAGAGCCCAATTACTCTGGATTTGGGTGGCAATTTCACTCAAAGCCATAACAAGCACCGCTGCAAAAGATAATACCGTGGGTCTGAGTCTCTACTCACTTACACCAGTGGAAATCAGGACTAACTCCACTGAAGCCAGTGAAGCTCTACTGACATATGAGCACCAGCAGTGGCAAGTCAGCTGATGTGGGGTTAAGGTACAGCGGCATTTAGTACTGAGTATTTAAAGAATCGTGATCTGTATGATAATCTCTCATCCTCAACTTTCCATTACCAGGGACTTCTGCTTTAAACAGACAGTTTGCTCCACATCTTCTGGCATGCAGAAGTGCAGTAGGTGCAATCCCTCTCAGGAACTAGGACTGTGAGTATGTGAGAATGTGGCAGGCTCGGTCTCCACAGCACCCCCTTGTGGTCCACCAGGGCACTAGTCAACCTGCCTCAGTTTCCCTCCAGGTTTTTTCAGTGATCAGCAGCCATATCCAGAACAGTCCAGTGCTGTGGTAAATTAGCCATCTAGCTAAGTGAGCCAAAGTTCCACCCCTTCCAAACTTCAAAAACAATATAACAAAATCAAAAGGGAGGGCCAACCAGCCCAATAAATGGCTGGACCCAGCCTTCCTCCTCAGAGTCTGCCTTTTCTAATTAGCACTCATCTGGTCTCCCTGCCTCACCTCTTCCTTCCTCCAAGGAGGTTCTAACAGCCAGCAATCTGACTCAGTTTTCTCTGCCAGGTTTCCCTCCCAATGAGGGCTGAAGATCTACTTCCCTCCCCAGTCAACCACTAGCTAAGCTGGATTCTCCCATTTTAGCTCCAGATCTGACACCTACTGCCAGCATAGTGGGGTGGGGCTGATTAAGCCCATGGGCTCTCATTAACCTGTTCTTGACTAGCATGGGGTTTGTACACCCAATCAGAGACAGTCTTATACCAATAACTTGTCATTAAAATTCAATATCACATAAAGTAAATCATATAGCAAACAAATTGTTTAAAAGACATAGAAAGGTCAGAGTTCAATCTCATTGCATTGGGTGGTAATTAATTCAAAGTGACATAAGCAATAAACATGTGGTATCGTTCTAATAAATACCCAGGATAATGACCATAAAGCCAGGCCAATGCAATAAAAGTGATTGTTCCAGAGAACTTTTATGTGGTAACCAAGACCTGCACTTGATGTTACATTATAACTTCTTGTCATTACTTTGTGTTCCTGTTAGTCTGAGCTCTTCTGTGTCTATCCACTGTTTCTCCAAAACAGTGTGAATCTATCTTCCATTCTGCAGGTCAAAGCAAAATGTGAGGGATTATTATGCTCCACATGGAATTTTGGTAGCAGATGTGTGATTTTTCCTCCCAAATAGCACAGTGTTTCCTCCCAAATAGCACTCTTTTGAGCCCAGTGTTTTTCGTAGGGGAAGAGTTTAAACAAACCATATTCTTGTCTGCATGGCTGTGCTGATGCTTAGATGGCAGATATCACTGTACGGCACTGAAAGAGTAAGTCAGCATTTTTAGAAACTTTTAAAAGACTAACTGGAATCACTGCAGTGTAAAGGTTTATGGAAAACATACAACCCTTTCAATCCCATCCTTAACTTTTAAGGACAGCAGCAAATGTCCCAGTTACCCAGTGAAACTATTTAAATATTCAAAGTTTGCTCTTATTTCTAAGGCATATCCATTCAAATTATTAAAACATTTGGACATATATCCAGCTGAGGAAAGATGGTCCAGGAGTTCAACCACGAGTGTGGAACTTGGGAGACATCAATTCAATTCCCCACTTTGCCACAGATTTCTTGGGTTATTTTGGGCAAATTAGATGGGGAACTAATTCACAGAGACTAAGACACCTCAATACCTTTAAAGATCGGTGTCTTAGTCTCTGTGCATTAGTTTCCCATCTGTGAAATGCAGATAATAGCCCTTCCCTTCCTCACAGACGTTGTGAGAGTGAAATATATTAAAGATTGTGAGGTGTTCAGGTACTACAGATAACAGTAGAGACCGATAAGGACCTATAGCAAAGTTGTTGGTGCAGATGGAATGCACACAGCAGTAATAATAAACTTCAACTGATGTGCAATGGAAATTAGTTTTAACTTTTCACTGGTAAGATGGTAGTTCTGGGCAGCCTCACAGGATTGGTAATGGGCATAGATACTGAAGTTCATGGGAGTCTTTCCATTGACTTCAGTGGGCTTTGGATCCTATCTTTGAGGGACCAATCCTGCAAGTTGGGACCCTGCTTGGAATCTTAAACACCAGCTAGTCCAAATATTTTACAGTTATAAAATAACTGTCTGTAGGTGTCTGTACAAAAATTTTGGCTGATCTTCTTTTCAATGGTCCCATGGTTTTACCCACACATTATACTATTAATCATGCTGTGCAGACAGTTTAGCTAAGATGCCACAAAGTCTGTGCTGCACAGGATGGAATGCTGAATCTGAAATTCCTTGCCAGTTGTGGGGAAGAAAAGAAGGACTTTGCCCTATTAGTGTGGTGGCCTTGGACATATAATGAAGTTAGTTATGCTGGTTCAGCATATTTCCTTTTGTTTCATTGATGCCATTTAAAAATAGTTTTCTAAGATTCTGGTAGCCTCTAAATACTTGCTATTTAAAACTGATTCTTCTTTACAGAGGCTTTAGTGAGAGCTATTTATTGAGGACACTGAGACTGCTTTATTGTCTCTGTATATAATTTGGGCTTTCTGCTTAAACATATACATCCACAGGAAGGGTCAGAAATACCCCCCAATTCTGTTTTGCTGTTAGAGAATGAATGGATGTTCATAGTTAAGCCAAGACAAAGGCCTCTCTCTCCACTTAAGTTACAACGGCATTTCTTTTATACCATGTATTCAAATCCAAGGATCGGAATTATGGATGTCTGTAATAAAATACATGTGCCACAAGTGGCTTATATTTTACTCTCTCTGTCAGAATAATCCTACTCATCCTATTAGTGGTGTTTCATTGGCTTCCCTTGATCAGACTGTATGGCATAGATGAACTGAAACACCAGGTTTAAATTTAGCTGGGCAAACCTGCACATACGGAATATCAGATTCCAGAGGTTGAAACCCCCATGTAGGTCATCGTGAAGGAAAGTTGTTGGATAAGATCTTTGTTCCCCACTTGGCCATGAAATTGCTTCCTCAAAACAGCATGTGAATTGGCATCTCTCAGCCTGTTCCCAGCTTAGTCTTGTTTAATCTGTTACCCATAATAATAATTATTATTATTAATACTTCCTTTCTCCCACCCTTTGCCATTATTTAGACTTTTAGCTGCCTGACAGGACAGGGACTGTATTCTACTACACTTATATATGGTGCCTAGCACAATGGGGCTCTTATCTCATAACCTCATTACTACTATTGATAATGTATATGGGTGTAAGTGAATATAGAATCAGGATCTGAATTTTCAAATGCAAATGTAATGCTGCAGATGGTCAGTAGCTGTTGTTAAATCTTAACAAAGTATCCCTGTGATTCTACTTGAAACAATAAAAAATATCCAGAGGAAGCAAGCCACATTACGGAATATTAGCTAGCAATATTTCATTTAAATCCAAGCTTTTTAACAGCTAGAACAGCAGAACTCTTCTGTTTTATAATGGAAACATTGACACCCCTCTCCCCACAGTTGCTCTTGCGGGCGCCACTATAATAAACACCTGAATATTTGCAATAAGCAATCTAACCCCCTTAAGCAGAGGTTACTGCTGTACAAGTCACAAGAGAAGCGGGAAGCAAATAATCTAAACAAACTCTATTTAGTTTTATAACTCTCAAGTGATGTGTATATTTGGGGTCCAAGTGCATTTTCCTTCCAGGTGTATTCTGTCTCCAAAACCCAACGGACGGTTTGATGCAAGTGAAGCCCTTACCTTTTCCTCATTTTTCCTTTCCCCTATTTCTGTCTGTTAAGTATTACCCCATGACCTTTCACTGATTGGCTTCAATTAAGACCATGGATTTCCTCTTCCTGAACCAAAGTCAGGTTACAGTGCAAGAAAAATAAAGGCAAAATCGACATGGCTCAGTCATCCAGATACAGTCCTTGAATGTCAGCATTTAGAATCAAATGTTACTTGGAGCTCCCACCCACTGGGAGCCCTGATGGTATAAATTTGCTGGCAGCCTTTTGAAGCCTTCAATAGTTCTACCTCCAGTAATCATTTTTTTTTCCTTCATGAAAAAACTATCCAGTTTTCAAACACAAATATAAAATTCAAAAGGAATTAATCAAAATTTAATAAAAAGTACAAGCCTATTCAGTACCCTTTATCTTTACATTTGTATGGTTTCTTTGTAGAGCAAAAGGAAGGAGTATTTTATTGCCTTGTCCACACAGAGGTACTAGACAGACGTGCCCACTTACTGGGAAATGGGCATGTTCTGTCTTAATTTTAAAAAACAGAACGTTTATTTTCGACGTGATAAAATGCCTACTCTTCCCATATACCCAGTACATTAGTAATTATTTGTATTCCAGTACTGCTCAGAGGTTCCAGTCAAGTTCAGGGCTCTGTTGTGCCTGGCACTGTACAAACACATAGTAAGACAAAGTTCCTGCCCCAAAAAGCTTACAACCTAAATAGACAAGACAGCAATAATAAGACTATCATCTCTTCCAAAGTGTGTATTATGGGCTACATTTTTGGAAGTGCGAATTTGTGTCTCCATTCACAATCTGTGTGGGCAGCGTTGTCACCATAATGTAATTATTTTAAAGGAGAGTGCCTGGGGAGTGATATCTACCTAAGATTTGCTATTGCACCACCCCCTTGGTATATAAGCAGTGGAATCAATGCAGTGGGATCCTTTCACTCACACAGAACCCTACTGACTTCAATGGGATTCCACATGGGCAGACACTATGCCCATGGGAAGTCCCATTGAGGGCAACCAAGGTCTGCGTGCACAGATCCAGTTGGAGGATCAGGGCCTAAGCACTAAGGCCCATATCCTCAATTAGGTTAAATACTTTTGAGGACCTGGGCCTCAATGACTATAACTCAAAGCACTCTTGTGTAGTAGTGAAGTGCTATTATCCCCATTTCCAGATAGCAAACCAAGACACAGAGAGACTAAGGTCCAGATTGTCAAAGGGATTTAGGTGCCTAACTCCCATTGGTCTCAATTAGGTGCCTATATCCCTTTGAGGATTTGAACCTAAGTGATTTGCCCTTGGTCAGAGAGGAAGTCTGCAGTAGAGCCAGGAATCAATCCTAGATTTCCTGAGTCCAACTCTATTACCTTAACTGCAAACCATTCTTCCTTTCCAAGGAGAGGACTCCTGCCAGAGTTGATGGAATTTAGCAAAGTTTCACCGCAGAGGTAGCAGCAGGGAGAGGCAGGCCCCGTCTGATGTATTCCAGTGCCACAATTGCACTCCCTGGGTATATCTCCCCTGGGTGTAGTACTGAAGAAGTGGAAGAGGGAATGCAGGCTGATCCATCACCTGTCCTACCCCTGGGGCTCATCGGCAAATGAGCATATTGACCCCCCAGCTGTGTTCAGTGAGATATTCCTCATTTGATGCTGCGGTAGCCATGGTTAGGGAGTGTGACTCTTGGGCGCTGTTGGCAAAATGTGACAAAGTCTGCATTCCAGTTGCTTCCAGTGCATCCCAGTGGCTTTAACCTGCTTGGGTTTCCGTTTGAGGGCCATTATCATTTTGATAAAGCCATGCCCCTGGGGTGCTCAGTGTCATGTACTGCTTTTGAAAGATGCAGCTCCACGCTGGAGTGGCAATTGTGCATGAGACTGACCTGCCTTACACAGTGATGACTTCTTAGCTGCAGGAAGGTTAGGGACAGGCAACTGTGAGTACATGCTTCAGGTGTTTCAGAACCTAGCTGAGTGCCTCAGGGTCCCCCTTGGCATGAATAAAAAAAGAGGGCCTACCAAAAATTTGATGTTCATGGGCATCAAACTGGACACAGTTCAAGGTGTTTCTAGGTTTCCTACAGAGAAGTTGGAATCAGTCAGTGCACTGATGCAGGCTCTCAAAGGGGCAAAGAAAATTATTCTGAGGGAACTAGAGGTGGTCCTAGGGCACCTAAACTTTGCATCCTGGTGTCGGTTACCCAATAGGGCATTTTGTGCTTGTCTGGCATCGGCCTCTCTCTTGTCTGGAGTGCAAAACCCCCACCACTTTATCAGAGTAAAAGTGAGAGTGAAACAAGGAGAATGAAAGAAGACTTAGACATGTGGGAAAGATTCCTGGAAGAGTTTAATGGGCTTTCATTATGGCATTTGGACTGGCAGCTCAAAATTGAGCTGCGGGTACAGTCTGACGCCTGAGGCAGCGTGGGTTTTGGCGGTTTACTTTCATGGAGTGTGGTATATTGGGTGGCTCACGATATTAGAGGGGACCTCATCTTCCTTGAGGCTTTTTCATACACTAGTGGCAGTCATTGTGGGGGAGCAACCTTTCAGAACAAAAAAGTCCATTTCTGGTGCAACAACCAATCTGTGGCCCATATTGTAAATAGAAAATCGCCTAAGACGGCCTGTGGGAGCTGCGGAACCAGCACTCGAGGTGGGGACAGCACGCGGAACCTCCCTGGCCACCCCTGCACCTAGGGGCCGCAGAGACATGCTGGCCGCTTCCAGGAGCCGCGCGGAGCCGGAGCAGGCAGAGAACCTGCTTGTCTTAGCCCCGCTGCGCCGCCAACCTGAATTTTAATGACCCAGTCAGCAGTGCTGACAGGCGTTCTGGTCAAAAACTGAACACCTGGCAACCCTAGTCCTCACATTCATTAAATGTAACGGGCAAACAGTTATCGGCAGGAGCAGTGTCCATGCACTTAAGGTACTCAAAAACAGACCAGAAGGGAAAGCAGAGGCACCATTTAGAGAGGGTGGAAGGGGGCTTCCCCCCCCGCAGCCAAGTTTCCTACCACCGTGGAGTGCAAACAGGAAAATTAACGGTTGCTCACGCTCTCACTGGAGGAACCTGAAGCCCTTAGCTGTGATCTGAGTAAGAAGTTGCTGATGGCTGACAGGGCTGTCCCTGAGGAGCTGTATCAGCAGCTCCCTTCTACCCCTCAGCTCTGGACAGTGTGGGCTGCTCCTGCTCAGTGGCCCGGAGCGGGAGAGCTGTCTGTATTGCTCTGTCCACCCACACCCCTTTGCAGAGTGAGTCTAATGAGGTTCCCAAATGCCCCCTCTGGCTGGGTGGCTGGGAGCCTGAGTGCCCATTAGAAACCCCTCCTGCCAGCCCCCTCGGCCAGCAGCAGCGCTAGCAGCCCTGAGACCAGAGGGACGTGCAAAGCACTTTCATGTGGGTAAATAGTTCCCTGTCACCCAGCTAATAGGATGAGACCCAGGAGAGAGCAGTTTCTGGATAGCCTTGGCTGAGAGAAGAGACCTGATGAGTGCTGATCTCCTTAAATCTCTCCCACAGAGTTGATCAGTTTTATTTTCAGTGTAACAGTCAGTGCTCCTCTTATACATTTCAGCTGCTCCTGATGAAAATCAAAGGAAGTTATTGTACATACCTATACTTCTCAATCAGAAAATAAAAATGTTTTCTTTCTTGAATTAGTCTATGGACCACTGGGTCTCTTTACTAACTTCCTTAATATTTGAGTATGACCTGGAAAATGACATTGTTTAGAGGGCAACTTCTCTTAATAACATTTAAGACGTAAAGTGTCATATTATATTTTCATTAAGGCACAGTTAAGAATCATCCAGTTGGGTCACTGTAGATACATGCTCAGGATTTCTATATTCCATTACTGTCTCCAGAAGCTAAAACAGGCTTTTAGATCAGTCATTTGTAAATGAAATTTCAATTTTTATTTATTTTTTTAATGTTTTGAATCTTTACACCTTTAGTACCTTGAACTGGTCGCCCCATCTCAAAAACGATATATTGGAATTGGAAAAGGTTCAGAGAAGGGGCATGGAACAGCTTCTGTATGAGGAGAGATTAAAAAGACTTGAACTGCTCAGCTTGGAAAAGAGACCACTGAAGGGGGATATGAGAGAGGTCTATAAAATGTTGACAGGTATGCAGAAAGTAAATAAGGAAGTGTTATTTACTCCTTCTCATAATGCAAGAACTAGGGGATCACCCAATGAAATTAATAGGCAGCAAGTTTCAAACAAACAAAAGGAAATGCTTCTTCACACAACACACAGTCAACCTGTGGAACTTGGTTCCAGGGACGCTGTGAAGGTCAAAATTATAATAGAGTTAAAAAAGAATTAGATACGTTCATGGAGAATAGGTCCATCAATGGCTAGTAGCCAGGATGGGCAGGGATGCAACCCAATGCTCTGGGTGTGATGGTGTCCATGGCCTCTGTTTGCCAGAAGCTAGGAGTAGACGACAGGGGATGGATCACTTATGATTGCCTGTCCTGTACATTCTCTCTGACACACCTCGTATTGGCTACTGTCAGACGACAGGATACTGGGCTAGATGGACCACTGGTCTGACCCAGTACAGCCATTCTTATGATACCTCAAGGATTGGGATTGGGAATATTTTGCTGTATTATCTCCTGATTTTTCTAAATTTACACACAGAATTAAAATATGGCTTTAACAGGTGTTTGTAAATATAGTTTCCTTTCTATATAGGAATTAGATACAGTGCTCCTGTTGGCTAATTTCTAAGTTATCATCTGCCAAAAAAATCTAGAATTTTCAGGTGCCTAAGTAGCTCCTGGAATCACAGTTAAAGTCCCCCCGAAAAAAAATCTGAAATGGTTCCCCGGAAGGAAAGGGGGATAATGTGGTGTCGAATAAATATGCAGATGGGCACTTGTGCCTTGTAAAGACAATAAGAGCCACACTAAAAATCCAAGGCCTACATCCAGGACCACTGTTCATAAATGGTGATGGTAGCTGCTTGACAAGTTCAGTGAGATGTTGAGAAACACCTGGCGCTGCTGAGGTCTTGACTTCCTCCCAGAACTATGGTTCTCATTCTTTCAGGATTGGGGCAGTGACATCAGTGTCTGCAGGGATTTTGGCCCATGGCAGGTGCAGGCAACAGGGTGCAGGAAATGAAGGTGTTACAGGATTTATGTCCTCACCAAGGGAAAAGATGACAGGGAACTGCAAAACATATCTAACCCTATGTCATAGGTGCTATGTTCCTGTGTTCCCCGGGGGTGCTCAACCCCCTGCTCCACCCCAGGCCCCACCCCCACTCCACTCCTTCCTCCAATTCCCCACCCCCACCCCACCTCTTCCCACTCCTGCCCCGAGCACACCCCACCCTCGCTCTTCCCCCCAGCACCTCCTGCACATTGCTAAACAGCTGATTCACGGTGGGCAGGAGGCTCTGAGAGGGAGGGGAAGGAGTTGATCAGTGGGGCCAGTGGCAGGCAGGAGTGGGGGGGGGAGGGGAGCTTGGCTGCCGGTGGGTGCTAAGCACCCACTATTTATTTTCCATGGGTGCTCCAGGCCTGTAATTTCCACATGACTCAGGGGACCAATTCAGGGATCATATTTCAGGTTTGGGACCTAAAGTATTTCATTCATTTTCAAGAGATCACACACTCCTCTTTAAGTGTTTTCGTGCTGAAGCACTGAAAAGTTCATGTGGATTTTAGAGTAAAATAGAATGGGAAATCATAAATGCCAGAATGCATCTGACATAACTACCGATGTAACCAAAAGCCCTTGTAAAAGCAAATCAAACAAATGATGGTTAGTTGGAAAAGTAACTTAATTAGATCTTGCACCTCTGTACAATGTTCTGTAGCATTAACACCGCTAAGGCTACAGTCCATCCTTTATGAGGCATGATCAATTTACCAAAGATGATCCTGCCTAATTATCTATAATGCTGGCTTTCAGATAAGTGTTAGCTTTCTTTGGGTTTGAGACCCAGCCAACCACTATATTGTTTCCCTCCATCATTGTGCTTCCTCCACAGTGGGGATTTCACATACTCTTTAATGAAGAGGAAAGAACAGTTTTTCAGGAAGTCAGGAAAGACCACTGGGTTTAATTTAAATGTTTGGCCCAGCAAAATTTATAATCTGTCATGAAATTTACGATGTACTGTAGGGCAAATGTTTTCCCATACTTCATGGGGTGCTGGCTACTGTAGTGTAGCAAAGTGGAAATTGCTTTCTAGGGAAAACATGTAAAGATTCCTCTCACATAGCTCATTCCATCACATGGGTTACATGTAGTCTTTAGGTTTTCTTAATTATTATAACAACGCTTAACATTTTTTATTAAAGATTTTTGGCATCAAAGCATTTGTATCATAAAAGTAACAGGAAATTACAAAGGTATAAATACCAGCCATAGGTACATACTATAAGAGTTATGGGTGCTTGGAGAGGGAAGTGGCAGTGAAGTGTTTGTAAGGCACTAGGCTAAGGAGTTTGCCCTTTTTATGAGGATGTACAACTTCGGAGAAGCCCACAATTGCTGCCTGTTGACGCTTCTTTCAGCTATGCAGTTGGCCTGATCTCCTGGTAGTTAGCACAACAGATTAGGAAATCCAGGATGCCCTTATTTCTTTCAAAAATTAGCATTCCCTCCCAAAAAGGGTGGTGCAATTACACACTGTTCCTTACTTCTGGCTCTGGGCAAAAGACACATCTTGCCTAATAATTTTAATAAAAATGAGCTTCTCCCCCTTGCCCTCTCCCCCCCAGATCTGCGTCTACCTGGGAGCCAGTGTAGCTAGTAGATAAAGTACTTAAGTAGGACCAGAGATTTCAGTGCTATTCCCAGATCTGCTACTAATCTGTTGGATGACTTTGGGGAAGTCACTTGTCTCCCTGTGCCTCAGCTGGAAATAATGACTTTCTTGGTCAATTTGAGATCTACTGATGAAAAGCACTGCATAAGAGTGAGGTGTTATTATTAATATCCCAACTTGCAATGTGATAGGTATTAACAAAACTAAACAGAAAACAACACGTTTTAAACACTCAATAAAACTGCTTGCCATCCCAATCTAGTTGTACTTCCTTGATACCTTTGATGTCATAAACCTACCAGTTCTCCAGTCATCCATAGAAACTTCCAGTAAAAACAAGACAGGCATGACTCAATCTCTAATATAAAAAAGAAGCAAAAGAACAAGTTAAAAAAAAAAGTCTAGGCCTTCCCCTGGATTTCATAAAAAAAATTAAAAAGTCACAAATCCATTTTTTTTTCTGGTCACCTTTAAGTAAAAGAAATAGTTGCTCTATTCAGAGAAGCACATTTGTAGCAACACACAATAGAGGTTTGCTTTTGCTGTGAACTCTTTAGGAAACATATCATCAGGAGTACTGTCTCCCATCAACAGTATGTAATCATCCCCCAAGTAGTTCACCAACCAACTATGACTCCAGCAATTCATAGTTAATGTAATGTAAATGGTATGTACCACACACAGTGTCCAAAAGAATGGGGGAAAAATGTACCACAGCAGAAGATGAGCAGCAATAAAACAAAGGCAATCCATACAAACATTTCTTGGAAGACACCCTTAATTTTCCTGTCACTGCTCTGGGGTACAAGACAAATGAAAAACAACATGTATAATTTTAATTGTCTACACTTCATTAGATCTGCAATAATGTTATGTCAACACCAAGGCCTCCTCAGTAATTTTTTTATTACCTTCTGTATAACAAGTGGTATTCTGATTAACAATTTTTTCTATTTTCCTTTCCCCACGCTGTTCATGGAGAATACATCACAAGGGCCTGAAGTTCACTTCTTTTAAATAATTGCCGCATTCTAATTTCAAATTTTTAACCAACTGGCAAAGTCCACTATGGTTCACATGAACCCACTCACTAAATCTTCCTGCTATGCCTGTTTTTCAGGGACGAGGAACGGCAAAAGAGAAAAAAGATTGATTGTCTTAACCAGAGATCTATTACCCCTCTTAAACTCTAGCTTCAAGTCCCCATTTGGCCACAGACTTTCTGTGTGACTTTGAACAAGTCACTTCATCTCTCTGTGCCTCAATTTCCCGATCTGTAAAATGGTGACAATATTTCCTTTGTCGATCTTGTCTCTTTAGATAGTCCCTTCCCTGAGAAGTTTACAGTCTCTTACCAAGTGTACCTAGAAAAACAGAATTTCAGGCTCTGTTGGCATCTATAGACACAACCAGAATGCAAATAATAATAAAAGATTTTTGCTCCAAATCAGCAGTCAGATTTAGTTACAAAACCCACAACTCATAAAATGAAACCAACTGCACTCATCAGTTGTCATCCTGCATTTGGGGATTTGGGCCAACTCAGAATGGAATTTGGAGGCATGAAGCTAAGCCAACCAAACCTGCTAAAGAGATTCATAAAAAAAAAAAATCACATGAACCAATGCAGGGGCTTTTGCGCAGTCCTGTGTTAGAGACATTTCACAAGCTATTATGTGCTAAATGAAGAAGAAACACTGTACCTCTGTCCTTGGCTGACTCTTCTTTATATCTGGAGCTTCTGTTGAAATAGACATATTTATTAATTAATTTATTAATTGAAGCTCATTCCAGTGTCAAATGACCATGTCAATCTTAAAAAATACTGGAGTCTTCACTAAAGGCTCAATCCTGCCAGGTGCTGAGAGCCTTCATCTCTCTTTGACTTCAGTGCGAGTTATAGATGCATTGCAGCTGTAGAAATCAGGCCTCGTGGGTTTCGATGCCTAGCTTTAAGCTCTTTTACAAAACAAGTTGAGACTTAGTTTTTGCCCAGAAAAGCATACACAGACAATGCTGGGAAGGGAACAGAAAGGTGACTGATAATACCACACAGTTACTCAGTAAGGTATTTTCTCAACACTGATATAAAGTTACTCCTACTCTTATTCTTTGTAAGGCTTGATGCAAAGCCCACTGAAATCATTTCAAAGGTTACTATTGATTTTAATGAACTTTGGATCAGGCCCTCAATATGTAACAGTTTAGCATATACAACCTGCTGATATTACAGGTGCCTTCATTTTTAGAGATAACATATCAATACCAGCAGCCATTCATTTGGACATACAGTAAATCTTGACTGTCTGCTCTAGACCAAGCTCTGCAGCATCCTTGATCTCTAAGCCGACAAGCCTTTGGCTCTGGGCAAGATCTCCCCTCCTCCTTGTTGCCTTCTTAGACCTTCTCTTTCTACCCTCATTCCCACTTGATCATTCTCCCAGGTGCCAATCCTCAAGGCAATGCAGACCTGTCTCACCCATTCATGGTCTTGCACTTTGAGAGTTCCATACTGAGACACAAGCACAGAGATTTCTCATTAGTCGGCCATCCTTATTTAGTTGCTTCTTGTGTGTTTCATCATGTGAGAGCAGTATAGCAATGTACACCTCAGTGTAGCAATGAACAAATACTGGACAGTGTAAATACTAGCTCTCTAAGGATATGTCTACATTGAAAAAAAAAGTTTGTTCTTTACTCAGGGTAGCTAACTCAGGTTAAAATAGTGAAGACATGGCAATTCAGTTTTTTTAATTTGGCTTAGCAGCTCTAGTTAAAGCCCATGTGGCAGCCTGGGGTTAAACAGTTATTTTTACCCATATTACCCAAGCTAAGCATACACCTTTTTTGAGGTGCAGACATACCTTAATTGGTTTTGAGCATGTATCTCTATGTTTTTATATTGAAGCCAACTATGCAAACGCTAGCCCATCTAGAGAAGTGCTGATGTTACTGAAAACCTCAGAGTATTTCACAGTGGCTCAGTACAATGCTATTCAGCACAAATCATACTGTAATCTGACACAGTGTAAATATTCAGTGTTCAGTGGCCTTGACTCACTCACATTTCCACCTGTGTGGTGGGGAGCACTAGCCTGATGGTTTGTAATATGAAACATGTGGGAATACCAAACATCTTGAGAGGTCTGTCTCACACTTCCTGGTCTTTGTTTACTTTGCTGTGTTCTGTTTGTTTCTTCACTTATATTTAGCACGCATGACAGAAGAGCAAATAAGCTCAGATGTTTTAACGAAATAATCAAGAGCTCACAATACAGAAGCCACCAAAAGACAGGATGCAACACCTCCGACATGCAAACAAAGAATGAAAACATAAAGTCAGCTTTGAACCAGAACGTCTGCAACCAAGTGTTTTGCCTGAAGCCCACGGGAATACCTCACATAAGCAGGTGAATATCTCTCTCATATTCACTCCCCTTGTACTGAATGGGCTCATTATTTTCAGTAGAAGTGTTGGAGAATGGCATGATTAGAAGACTACTTTGATCATGCTGAGCAAAATTCTGCTCCTGGAGCAAGCCAATTACACACTGCCCCTTACCTGGGGCTTGTGCCAAAGCTACAATTCAGCCCCGAAATAAATTCATTCAGAGCTGGTACCATGACAAGCTATAGTTTGCACATGTTCAGATGAATTTTGACAGGCCTGTTAAAGGGGCTTTGTCTGTGTTCACACTCCGTGTTCCTTTTTCATGAATCTGTCTTCATTTTTCTTTCCTCCATGTGTAGTAGCTTGTACACTAGCAATACCAATCCCAGATGGCAAAGAGACTCGAGATGAAAATCCTTGGTGCTTCAGTGAACAAGACAACAAAGTACTCAGGGTGGGATTTTCAAAAGCGCCTAAGCGACCTCGGCACCTAATTACCATTGAAAGTCATTAGGAGTTAGGCATCTAACTCACTTCAGCACATTTGAAAATCCCACACTCAAGGTAAGTCTGCACTGCCAATGAAAGGTGTGACTGCAGCACATGTAGACTCACCTGAGCTAGCTTTGAACTAGCTGAATCAAAGCTAGCTTGTGTATCAATAGCAGTGAAGTCACAGCAACACAGATAATGGCATGGGCTAGCCCTATCCACCTGAGATTCTGGGCACCTACTTGATCAGTCACTGCCGATGTTGCCATGGCTTCACTGCGATTAGTTAAGTGCTAACTAGATTAAAGCTAGCTTGGGTATGTCTACACCTCCCCATTACACTATAAACAGACCCTGAGAGCTGAAGAAGACAATGCAAAAAAAATTAACTAACAATTAATTCTTTACCTGAATTTTGAAAACATTGGAATAGCAGCCAGAAATAAAGCAACGGGAGAAAAAGGAAACATGTATATCCACCCAGCAATAAAATAACCTAAAAAGAATACCTTCGCTTTCACATTCATTATCGAGCAAATAAATAAATCAATAAGACAATGTTTGATTTAGTACCCTTGTTAAGATAATGGAACTCTGAAGCCATGTGTTCATCATCCAGAAACGAGGATTGTGGTTTGGCAGCATCTAAAGGCTGGAACCAAAAATGTTAATATAAACATATATTTTCCATAAGAATGGTGAGATAAGAAGTATTTATTTCAGGAAGCTAATATGTGAGCATTCATTAGTAGTTTGCATGATTTTGTTACAACATAGCTTTTTCTTACAAATTTATGAAACACTAGTCAATAGATTAGCCAAATAACCTAGTGGGATGCTAATCTAGGCCGCATAGTGGAAATCCATTCAACAGTGATACACTGTTGTATTCCATCCTTATGTGAGGTGGGAGTATATCATCTCTCAGTGTGCCTAGAACTACCAGGAGCAAGTTGGTCCATCTGTTTTACGAACAAACAGCCTGTACCTTGGCTTGGGACTTAAGGTCAATGGGAGTTCTGCAGCTGGTCAAGGCCAGTGTATGGCCCATAACTCTTGAGCTCCTTATTTTATTTTGTTAATTATTACTACTCATTGGCATTATACTAGCTCCAAAAGACCTCTGTTGCAATTGGGACTAGGCACCGTGCAAACACACAGTAAGAGACAATCCCTACCCCGAAAATGTGACAGACTCATTTAAGAAAAGACACACAAAGTACATCAACAGTCAATCAGAAGTAATAGGGAAAAGCAGGGTGAACAGTGATGTTACACTAATTAACTATATGCCTGGCTAGATAGTTGCAAGTATGTTCAGTTTTTAGAAATGAAATTAACCTACCAAGATATTGGTAATTTAGGAGAAACGCCCTCAGAATTCATACCTTCATATGTGGATCCCTCTAAGGCCCTTCTTAAGCTGTTTGTTTAGAAACAAGAGCCAAAAGGAGGGACTAGACCGCAAATAAGATGATGGCCAAGTGCCCATAGGAAGGGAGATGCCTGCTGCTAAGTAGGTTTATCTGGAGGAGATGGGGTCTTGTGCAGATGAGAGGTTTGTGAAAAATTGTAAGGAACTACCTAAAACCCTGGCTGCAGAGAGGAGACTAACTGCTCAACAGCTAAAGCGGAAATTCTGCATTCCCTTAGCAGGTTCCTCTTCCTGCATCCATCAGTTAAGGTCTATGTGTATGGTGGCCAGACTATTTTGGGACAGTTTAGATTACCTTTGTTTTCTTTGGATTTTTCTTCCTTGAAAACATTCACCCTTCCTGGCTTTGATGATTGTTTCATCCAAGGGCATGACCCATTTGCAGTGTCTTGGAGGTCGCCTATCTAAATACTGACTTTGGGTCTCAGACTGGGCCTGATCCGGCTTCCATTTGAAATCAATGGGACTTCTACTGTGATTTCAATGGGAGCAGAATCAAGCACCCTATAAGGTGTGCTTGGGTTAGCACACGAGTTGGCAAGGCTGCAGGGCCCTATTCTGTTCTTCAGCAGTCTTTTATTAGGAAAGGACACAATTGTGCCATGCATTATAAGCTACAATAAATTAAGGGCTTGACTGAGCCTTGGAGGCAAATCCTTGTGTTGAGGGCAGTTTGTAGCAGACTAGAGGCACATAGAGGCATACGTCCACTGCTACACACCTACATGGCTGGCCAGCTCTGCAAGGACTGGAATTCTGTCTGACCCTTACACTGGCTAACAGTGGAGGAAGCTCTTTGCGCTCACACACACGCTGCACAGCCAAAGCTTTGTCTACACAGCAGCTGAGAGTGTGCAGCCCAGCCTTGGCAGAGAGACTCACTCTAGCTCGGCTCAAGCTAGCATACTAAAAATAGAAATGTGGATGTTGTGGGACCAACAGAGGCTGGAGTCAGCCACCCAAACTGGGATCCACTTGATCCCTTGGGTCTGAGCTCAGGTCACTAGCCCAAGCCTCTGAGAGTCCCACAACATCCACACTGCTATTTTTAGCAAGCTAGCTTGAACTGAGCTAGTGCACATTTTTCTACCCAAGCTGAGAGGCACACTTCCAGATAGAGTGTAGACACACCCTTAAAAATCATTCCAGGCCCTATCATAACTTTTCATCCTAAACAGTTCTTATTCTAGGTTTGACTACCTAGTAATATAACAAACCATATGGCCAAAGTCTGCCCTCATTTGTCCCTGTATCCAGCACCAGAATTTGACCCATTGTACTTAAACATGCAGCCAAACTGCATATGTTTTACTCATGTTCATGACAGGTTTCAGAGTAGCAGCCATGTTAGTCTGTATCCACAAAAAGAAAAGGAGAACTTGTGGCACCTTAGAGACTAACAAATTTATTCGAGCATAAGTTTTCATGAGCTACAGCTCACTTCATCGGATGCAATGATTCACCTGAATAGTCCAATTGGAGTCAATGGGACTACACGGATAAGCAACATCTCACCAGTTGTGCACGATGGGGTCAATCAAAATTAATCCACTACTCAGAACAAACCACTCAGGAACAATGCATAGACCAAGAGTGATGTATAGAAATTCTTTGGTGAATAATTTGAATCATAGATGCATTTGAGAAAATCCTAAACTGCTCATGGACAATTCATGAACCAAAAGGGAAAAATGGCTTAATTCTTAAAATAAATTATGTTCTGTGAATTATTCACTCAGTGATATTTTCAGAAGTTGTGTTTACACTCAGGTGAACATATACAGCTACTGAAGCAGTTGATTAGTGAACCTGTGCCCAAGTTTTAGTTTTTATACCATATCAGAAATTGAAATTCTTCCTGACCAGCATGAAAGTTTCACAAACAGCCAATGAAAGGATTCCATATATCTTTTATTTAGGTAATAAGTATTTTGGGGCAGAGGAGATCTTGTCATTATGGGTGGACCGTGCCGAGTACAATGGCCTCTCCACGTCACCACAGTACAAAAGTTGACTGTGACAAAAAAGTTCACAGAGTTACGTGGTACCCAGCATATTTTGACATCCCAGTTATAAGGCAAGTTAGTGAAGGAAAGGCCACTTTAAATAATCTTTACAGCTACAGTGTGTTTGCACACTGGCTGTGTTACTTACCTCATATACAGTACCAGAGTATGTAGATGAGGAAAGTTACCCTGAACAAAAAGAAAAGGAGTACTTGTGGCACTTTAGAGACTAACAAATTTATTTGAGCATAAGCTTTCATGAGCTACAGCTCACTTCATCGGATGCATGCAGTGGAAAACACAGTGGGGAGATTTTATATACACAGAGAACATGAAATAATGAGTGTTACCATACACACTGTAACAAGAGTGATCAGGTAAGGTGAGCTAGCAGGAGAGCGGGTGTGGGGGGGAATTTTTTGTAGTGATAATCAATGTGGGCCATTTCCAGCAGTTGACAAGAACGTGTGAGGAACAGTGCGGGGGGGAGGGGAATAAACATGGGGAAATAGTTTTACTTTATGTAATGACACATCCACTCCCCGTCTTTATTCAAGCCTAAGTTAATTGTGTCCAGTTTGCAAATTAATTCCGATTCAGCAGTCTTTCGTTGGAATCTGTTTTTGATGATGAAGTCTTCATCATCTGGACCCATGGAAAAGAAGCTCTTGAGGAATTCCACCATGATTTCAACAATTTCTATCCCACCATCAACCTCAGCCTGGACCAGTCCACACAAGAGATCCACTTCCTGGACACTACGGTGCTAATAAGTGATTGCCACATAAACACCACCCTATACCGGAAACCTACTGACCGCTATACTTACTTATGTGCCTCCAGCTTTCCTCCAGACCACACCACACGATCCATTGTCTACAGCCAAGCTCTACGATACAACCGCATTTGCTCCAACCCCTCAGACAGAGACAAACACCTACAAGATCTCTATCAAGTGTTCATACAACTACAATACCCACCTGCTGAAGTGAAGAAACAGATTGACAGAGCCAGAAGAGTTCCCAGAAGTCACCTACTACAGAACAGGCCCAACAAAGAAAATCACAGAACGCCATTAGCCATCACCTTCAGCCCCCAACTAAAACCTCTCCAACGCATCATCAAGGATCTACAACCTATCCTGAAGGACGACCCATCACTCTCACAGATCTTGGGAGACAGGCCAGTCCTTGCTCACAGACAGCCCCCCAACCTGAAGCAAGTACTCACCAGCAACCACACACCACACAACAAAAACACTAACCCAGGAACCTATCCTTGCAACAAAGCTCATTGCCAACTGTGTCCACATATCTATTCAGGGGACACCATCATAGGGCCTAATCACATCAGCCACACTATCAGAGGCTCGTTCACCTGCACATCTACCAATGTGATATATGCCATCCTGTGCCAGCAATGCCCCTCTGCCATGTACATTGGTCAAACTGGACAGTCTCTATGTAAAAGAATAAATGGACACAAATCAGACATCAAGAATTAAAACATTCAAAAACCAGTCGGAGAACACTTCAGTCTCTCTGGTCACTCGATTACAGACCTAAAAGTAGCAATTCTTCAGCAAAAAAACTTCAAAAACAGACTCCAACGAGAGACTGCTGAATTGGAATTAATTTTCAAACTGGACACAATTAACTTAGGCTTGAATAAAGACTGGGAGTGGATGTGTCATTACACAAAGTAAAACTATTTCCCCATGTTTATTTCCCTCCCTACTGTTCCTCACACGTTCTTGTCAACTGCTGGAAATAGCTCACATTGATTATCACTACAAAAGGTCTCCCACCCCCTACTCTGCTGCTGGTAATAGCTCACTTTACCTGATCACTCTTGTTACAGTGTGTATGGTAACACCTATTGTTTCATGTTCTCTGTGTATATAAATTCTCCGCACTGTATTTTCCACTGCATGCATCTGATGAAGTGAGCTGTAGCTCATGAAAGCTTATGCTCAAATTAATTTGTTAGTCTCTAGAGTGCCACAAGTCCTACTTTTCTTTTTGCGAATACAGACTAACACGGCTGCTACTCTGTTACCCTGAACAAAGGCTGCCTCTTTTACTGCATTTCTAAGAGAAAATGTCAAGTATATTTTAGCCCGAAATTTAGGCAATTGTCCTCTAAGTCAGTGATTCACATTGGTTTCCTCACCATAACCCCAAATTCAGCCACTTTTTTTCTCTGGCAATCTCACATCCCAGTTAATACACAAACTTCAAAGCATTTATTGCATGGATGGAGCTCCATTCTCCAACTGTTATTTCTCTGCCTTCCTGGCTCCTCTCCCAGCCCCCTCAGCTTATGGGAAAAGAGACACCCCAGCATAGTGTTCTCTCTTGTACCAACCATACCACTTCCAGTTCTGCCTGATACTTACACAGGACAGGCACACCACTCCTGTTATCAATTTTTAGTATAAGAAAAGACTATGTGAAGGTCAGTCAGTAGGAATCAACAGATGATGTGGGGGAGCCCAAAAATATCTGCTGGCAATGCAACAGTCAAGACCACCCCACTCTGCATTGTAGGTATAATGGGCCCAGTGCAGCAATCCAAATTAAAGTAGAACTCCCTGGGCCAGAGCCTCAGCTGATATAAATTGTTGTAGTTCATTACCTGATTTCAGTGGATCTAGGCCCATCCGAGTTCATTGGGAGTTTTGCTAAGGACTGCATAATTTGGCCCAGTGTCTATCAGGATACAATGCTGGCTTAGGAGATCACAAATGGCAATGAGTTTGATGATTTCACCCTAGTCTCCCCCAGCCTTTGTGCATGCCACAAAATGAATGCAAAGTTTGGTACAATCCCCTGGGGAGAGCACGGAGACTACATAACAGAAGTGGAGTGCATTGGAAAGGGCTGAGTGTAGAAGTCTGCATAGAATCTATAGGCATGATACGTCTAGCTCAGATAAATGATTCATTCTCATGAGTGCTAAATTCATTAATGATTTTTAAAGACAATGAAAACAACACACTTTTACTTCCCCAAAAAGGATAATAAAAATATAATAGCCACTCTCTATGGGGCTGAACCAAAGCCCACTAAGTCAACAGAAGGAATTCCATTGGCTATAATAGGCTTTTGATCATAACCTATAAATAATCTTCTTTATTTCAATTTCTCCCATCCCAGATCTTCAATGTATCTTTTGTCATCGGTTAGCAAGGGAGAAATATGCTTCTTGTTTAAGTAGAAATCTACCTGCTAAAGATTGGCAGCATTAATCTCCACTGCTTCTTGGATCAGCCCAATTAGTCACCGCACTATTAAAAAAGAAAAGAGGATAAATTTATTTCACTACTGTTATTATAAAATATACTATAATGTTTTTTTTTTAATTTAAGGCATTAAAATGCCAGAAGCACATTAAGAAAAGGGCATAAGGAAAAAGTACTGATTGGAATCATATGGAGTGGGGGGGATTATTTATCTTATTCAATGGCAAAACAAGATCTGTAATCAGTTATGTTTACTTCATATTATGCATGAGATACTTTTTAACTCCTCTTTCATCTTCATACTGAAGAGTAATGGTACATTTAGGACAGCAGGACTATTATTATTATAGACTTAAAGAAAGCCTATGAGTTTTGTCATGTCTGACTAATAGTAAACCAAGTAGTGACTATTTATACCCATTACAAATCTATTCCCTGAGGGGGGAAATGTTAAGACAATGTTAAGGATATTAGTTAAGCACTCAGGGTTAAAGCCTTGCCTAATGTAAAGTGGAATAACTCTGATAAAGTCAATGGAACTATACTGATTTACACCAGCTCAGGTTCTGATCCTAAGTGCCAGAGTCAAGATTGTTACGTGTGTCTATATCTTCCATTTCCCTATGCCAGTCTACCCTTGAAGAAAGGAAACCTCTCTTTTTGTGACTTATACTCTTCAGTCCCCAAGCTTATAGCAGAACCACAATGAGATCCCTGGCCCCTTGCGTCCTACTCCAGGCCCACTAGTCACTGTACTACACTACCATTCTCTCCTTAGAAGAATCTTGTTTTGCCACAACCCAAGTGTTTTCAGAGTGCTTTGGAACATCAGACATCTCAAAGAAGTGAAGTAACTTTCAGTGTCGAAGTAGAGGAGAAGGGCAGGTGTCTGGAGCCTACCTAGCTAGGGCACTTCAATCCGAATGACATGGACTACAGAGTCCTCTTCCACAAGGTAAAATGCTTTTTAGGGCTGCAGACCTCTGGATACACTTAATGACCATAGATCAGAGCTGAGTGCAAGAGGAGTGTGGTGACACTTACTGCAACAGCTATAAATTACAGCTTTCTATCTTGATGGCCAGCAAAAAGACGTACCCTTAGGCTATGTCTACGCTACAAGCTAGGCTACATACCCACCAGTTTCATGCATTTTTGCACTTGGCAGGGCTCAGCCATACGTCTGCTGCCACGACCAGTGCTTCTGCTATTTATACTCATGCTAGCTCGATGAGAGCTCCAGGAGTATGTGCACATGTGCAGGGGGATCATACCCTTAACTCATAGTGTAGCTCAGGGGTCTCAAACTCAATTTACCTTAGGGCCAGGGCCAGTCCTCAGATCCTCCCAGCAAGCCAATAACGTCACTGAAGATGGTGTTCAGAAAAGAAAACGTTTATATTGTATTTTTTATTTCTAATTGCTTAGAAATAATAAAACTGTCATACAACTTTCTTTGCCTGCCAGAGAGTTTTTAGTGTTTGCCAGACACCTGGCAATGCTTCAGTTCTGTCAGTTTGTTGATGTTTGCCCTCAGTGACTGAGCAGCTGAAACCTTCAGGGTTGCAGCAAGGTGTGCGCCAGGTAGTTGTGTTCAGTATTTTGACTTGTTTATACTCATTGTGGAAAAAAGTGATGCTGCCCCCATGGCTGACTCTGCCCGGCAACAAATGATGCTGCCTCCATGGCTGACTGTGCTCAGCAACTAGTGATGGTATCTCTGTCCCTTTCCCCCAGCCAATGGGAGCTGCGGGGGGGGGGGGCAGTGCTGCAGTAGACATTGCCGCAGCGTGTCTGCCCACATCTCTCCTCCGCGGGCCGCAGCGGGAAGGTTCTCGGGATGCAGATGGCCCACTGGCTGGGACTTTGAGACTCCTGGTGTAAATGTACCCTTAGTTACATATTCTTAATTTCTTACTACTACCATTTAGGCAATATTCCTTATTTATGTAAATCAAGGCCACCTTGGGTTAACAATTTTATAATTAAAACTTAAAGTTTGCTCTATGTAACTAGGATCAATTCAAAGCGTACATCAGGATCTCCTTGAACAAGCAGATCAGTCATCTTGCCCATCCATAGTGTTTGCTGGAGATCTTCCAAAGGACCGTTCCCTTTCCTTAAGGAGATGTCTCAGTTTCTTCTCTAAAGCTGGGTTTTGTTGGGGCAGCATCCCAGTCCATGCGGTTTCCCTTCTGGAGGTCTTTTAAAACAATCCTTTCAAATCTTACTCTGTGGTTTCTTTCCATTTGAGACAAGCACTATTTGAAAACCCACAAGTTAGAAACTGGAAATAAAAATAGCTGCCACAGACTGTTTTAATGCAAGAAATAGTTGTTCATAATACACAAGAGGCACTATCACAGCCTCAGCCAGAGTCTCAGCTGGTGTAAATCAGCAGAGCTCCCTTGAAAAGAATGGAACTACACCCACTTATCGCCTGCGAAGAATCTGATTCCCTTTGTCTATTCTGATTCAATAGGTTTGCCAAAAAATAACATGAGGTACAGTATACGATTCAAAGTGGCATTCAGCCGTAACTACGAGGGTACATTTACAAAACATATTAGATCATTGCATTTAATAACCACGGACAGATTTAAGGTTATAATCCTAAAACCAACACTAAGATATGAACTTCTAATATGTTGCATAAACTGATACCACAATATATTTCACTTAGGAATGGCAGTGCAAGACCACAGTGAAACAATGTAGAGTACCATTATATATTTAATAGTTCTACCAAATTTAGAGGGAGACGTGTGTAAAACTTTAAGATTTCTAAGTGCTGATATGAAAGAGAACAAGGTTCCAACTTTATATGAAGATATTGGCTTAGAATACTAGTTTGAGACTGCAAAGCTGCCTGTAATATACCTTTTGACAGTTCCCATGCCTATACAGGCTTCTACAAGGGTTTCTGCTTGGAGGGTAAAGGGGAGAATCTCAAATCCTTTCACCATGATCTACTGTTCAAACCATTACTCCACCTGATGAAATGTCCTCTGTGATCAGGGTTCTTCTCTCTGAGGTGTTTCAGTAGCGGTTAATCCTCAGTTTATACTAATAGAAATGTAGGATGGGATAGGACTTCAAGAGGTCATCTAGTCCCATCCCACAGGCCTGAATCTGTTGCCATGTGCCTGTGTAGAGTGAAAAGTAGGTGTAAAACACTGTCAGATCAGAACAACAGGATTTCACACTCAGGTTGCACAAGGTTCAGGGCAACAGAGAATCAGGTCCACCTACAACCAGTTCCAGGTATCTCAAATGAAAGGCAAGGCCAACATTTTCAAAAATAGGGACCTATAGTTACATTCTAAAGGCCTGATCCCACACCATTGACTTCAATAAGAACAAGATCAAGTCCTAAAGCCCAGATCTGCAAAGCTATTTACACACCTAACTCCCAATGGGAAGATCTGGGCCTAAATCCATATTTTGGCATCTTAATAAGTGGCCCAGTTTTCAAACGTGCTGATCTCACTCTGAGATTTGATAGGTGCTGTTAGGAGTGCTAGTGATAATGTAGGATTCAGGCCTGTATATTCTCCTGAGATAGAATTTTGGGTCTTTTTTGATACACTTATGTCCTTACTAATGTGTGTGAACAAAGAACAAAGACACTGTATGTTGCTTCTGCCTAGCCAGATGGGTTTGTTAATATAATGGGAACAGATAAGAACAGAGCTAAGGTGTTACTAGGTATGGTTGGAGTATAATATACCAGTGCACACTTGAAGAATGCATCAATTCCTATCTCAAGGCAAGGTCAAGTAACCAGTCGGGAGAAGCAAGGGGGGATGGGAGGGGAAGATATAAGAAACTGTAAGGCCAAAGAAATGCCTGTCCCTGACCATAGCACAACCTCACTGCTTACCCCTCCCATGGGATACAAAAGAGGTGGGACAAAGCCCCGAGATTTACGACCCTCCCCTCAGCCCAAAACAGAACATGACCATAAATTGTAAGAGGTGGGACCAAGGCTGTGCGTGCACTACAGGTATATTTATCCCAGCTAAGGAGGGGGGCAAATGGAACACTGGGAAAAGGCTCTGCAGCATCCGAGTTATGGATATGCTTGTTTGAAACAAACCCCAAAAAACATCACGTTGCCTGCACTTCGGACTTCCAGTCTTTTGCTGTCTATCTGCGTGACAAGAACCAGAGGAGAGAGTGAAGGGAAAGCCCCCTAACAAGTGTCAATCACCTTTGAACTTGCAAAAGTAAGTGTGCTCACTTACTGATATGCCCAAATATGGATTTAGGTTCCTATATATAGCACCCACGTTTGAGAATTTCGATCTTAGTTTCTAGCAAAATAAATGAAATCAAGACAGAGGAATAATATCTTATATCAGCCTTATTATAATGCTGTTTCTTGACACAAAAGGGTATTTGCATTATTAGATTAATTGCATATACCTGAAGATCTCAGAATGAGAAATAAATTCTAGACGAATGAAGCTTAATTTCTAATACAAAAAAAAATTATTTTAACAATAGCTGATGTGGATAACTAAACCTATTATTGATTTCTAGCTGATGTCTATTACCCCATCAGTATGATTTCATTTTTAAAGTAGAGTGGTCACAAGCTAATATAGAAAACTGTGACACAAATGATACACATCAGAACCAATCCTGTTCCCATTAAAGTCAGTAGGAGTTTCCTTTTCAATGAGAGTACATTTTGGCCTACATACAGTTTCTCAGAATGAATTATAAAACATTTTAGGGCAAATTCTCAATGGACCAGATTCTCAGCTGGTGCCAACTGGCAACGCTTCACTGAAATCAATGAAGCTATGCTCCGTGCACCGACTGAAGATCTAGTCTAGTACCTCACAACTAGAAAGACTGAAACCAGGGAACAATTAAAACTGAGGAAAGAGTTGGTAACTTGGGACCTATATGTAATAATCTAAACACAGCCATGTCAAGACAATACTTCTGTGTATATATTTGCATGGTACTTTTTGGAAAATCAGGGACAGGGGCTATTTTATTTCTTTAACAAATCTATTAGTCAATTATCTGAATTCTTTCAAAGATAATTCAGTATTGTGTAAAACCATTGACATTTCTCAGCTTTGGTGTTTCTGTTGTGTTTCATCTTTGTTTGCAAACTGCCTTGTAGACTTATAGCACTATGTAAACACTTTATACCATCACCAGCCTATGGTGGTTCTTGTACTGACTTTCATTAATAAAAACATAGCAATCTGCACTGGATGTCTATGTTCAATGTGAACCAAGGTTTATCTGATAGTGTTTTAAGCTTTAATATTAAAATACGCACACCATTATGATGTGACCATTCCCTAAACCAAGTAACCACCCAATCCTATAGCAACCTTCATCCTTCCTTATCCCTCTCCTCCTCTTTGACTGTTTGTTACTGTGATTCATCATCCCATGTCATAAACTAAGGCCCAGTTCTGCAAACACACACGCTCACTCATATAAGCAGTCTCATTGAATTCCACAGAACTGCTTGCATCAGGAGAGTAACTCAAGTGTTTGCAGGACTGGGACGTTAGCTTGCAAGTTTATCTTTTACTCATTCTACAAAGCATCTAGCACATTTCTGGGTGCTATAAATATAACAGTAAATAATATAGGACCCATCTATGGGAAGAGTAGCCTGCAGCAACTCAGAAGTGTGGCACTGGAACTGCTCACATTGTCCCAAGATAAATTAATGAGAGGTAAGGCCTCAATATCTGACCGGTAGTGATTCTACAATTCTCAACACGCAGAGCTCAACTGTGGCTCAATTCTGCACTTCTGGAGAGTGTGTATTGTTGCCTGTTTCACAGATATTTTGCAAGAATTTTTTCTTAAGCCATGCAGAGGCTTTTGGGTATCGGGTACCAAAGACTCAACATTTATTACTAATTTGGGTGAGGACTGCAGACTCCGATTCTCTTTCAATTTATCCCCCTACTTGGGTCAAATTTTGCTCTCAGATACATAACCACAGCTTCAAAAATGCAGACTTTAACAAACTCAAAGAACTGATTGGTAAGGTCTCTTGAGAAAAAAATGCTATGCGATAAATGAGTTCAGGAGAGCTGACAGTTTCTGAAGCAGTCAGTTCTGATGTGAAGGAATGATTGGAAGAATAGTAAAAGGCATTCAAGGGAGATTTAGGTTAGACATAAGAAAAAACTTTCTAATTATAAGAGTAGTTAAGTTCTGGAATAGCTTTCAAGTGAGGTTGTGGAATCTCCATAAGTGGAGGTTTCTAAGAACAGGTTGGGCATACACCTGTCAGGGATAGCTTAGGTTTAGCTGGTCCTGCCTCAGTGCAGGGGGCTGGACTTGATGACTTCTCAAGCTCCTTCCAGCCCTACATTTCTATGATTCTATTGCTATCAATGGGAGCCATATATATGAATCCAAGGCCAGAATATGACCCTGATCAGGTCATGTTTGGTGCATCTTTTGCTGCTGCCATTGTTATTACTTATTCTGAATACAGTTGCTAACCTTAGCTGCTCCTATTCATGTTTCCTGAACAATATTACATTCAGTTCTGGTCAACCGAGCCACTACTCCTTTTTCATTTACTGCACTGGTTTAAATGGCTACACAAGATGAAAGGCAGTGAGATTCAGGCTTTAAATAATTTAACTGCACTATCAGGTTGTGCATATGCTACTGCATCTGATTCTCCTCTACATTACACCAGTTTTATTCCACTCTAACGCTATTGATTTCAGCAAATTAATGCAGCATCAAATTGGTGGAATGTGATAGAAAATCAAGGCAGAAACTTTGTGAACTTATTGATGAAACTATTATCTTCTTGTACTTCCACACCTCATCATCCATTCTGTTGTTTATTATCCCGACTCACTGCATCACATCTAGAATTAGATTGTAAGCACTTTGGGGCAGGGACCAGGACTTTTTGTCTATACTGTAAAGCACTTAGCACACTTGAGCACTGTAAAAATAAAACAACAATGGCATGATGATGCAGCAGGGGCATTTTTATTGTCACACAATGACCTTGGGCATGAAGAGGTGGGATGTGACACATCTTTGATGGCCTGACACCTTATGACTCATAGAAGGACAAGAAAGAAACAGGAGATGTGAAAAAAAGAAAAATCTTTTTAAATCTATTTTCCAGCAGTGAATCAAACCACACTCCAGTTAAAGCCAATGACACTTTTTCCATTAATTTCAATGGGAGCACAACTGGTCCCAGCTTAACAGCATCTGATCCAAATTTTCTTAGTGAACTGAGGCAAAAGGACACTATCAGGAAAGCAATATTGTATTGCTAAGGGGACCTGTCAAAGTAAATGCAAAGAAATTGGCATGACATCTTTGAACATTGCTCTCCATGTTCAAAATCATGCTTAAAAACAAACGATCAGTAACAGCAGACATTAATAACCAAAGCAAAGATATCAAATTCAATATAATCGTCTGCAGTTGCAGTGACAATTTAATAATGGGGACATTTCCCTGTTGTTATGGATGTGACTAGTGTGCTGAATAGCATTGGGAGCACTAGTGGAGGGTTTGACAGATAGAAAAAGGAGATTGCAACAATTGTTTTTCTATTATCATTACTCCAAAATAATTGGCCAGAGAGAATCCACAAACTTCTCTTAGTTACACAGATATTGTAGTGAACAGCTATTTTATGCCCACTTATACCAGCTGAGGATCTGGCCCTTAGTCTTCTCTATGAAAAAGTGGCAAAATAAGTAAAGCCATGGCAATGCTCTTTCATCCAGGACTTTTAAAAACATGTATTAGCTGTTAGTGACATGAGGCAAAATCCTGGCCCCACTGAAATCAATGGAGAAACTCCCATTGATTTCACTGGCGCCAAGATTTCAACCCTGGTGCCCACCTCAGAACATACTAGTGTCCTTCAGTGAGAGAATCAGCCCCAAGGAGAACATCCTTAGAGATAGACTAGTTTATAAGAATGGAACCATGAAGCCATTTTCTCCAGAAGACCAGAGGCACATGCAGGGTGACACGGGATTGCTCAATGTAATTCACGGTAAGTAACAACTCCAGCAGTGTAGTGTCTGCCAAGTTCCCAGGGAATTCCACATGGCACTCAAACTATTAGTAGGCTGACCCTATGAGTTGCTGAGCCTCTCCTATAGGATGCACAACTCCCACTGATTTCACTGGATTTGGCTCAGCATCGAATTACAATGGTATCATGATGGCAAACCCCAGAGACATGGCCTCCTTGCAGCTCAATCCACCATGTGGATCAATCTGTGGCTAGGTCTTTAAGTTGGTCTGTCTGGATATTCACTTTATGTCCATCACTGGCAATCTTATCGTGGCACTGGGGCTTTTGATGTCCTTGTGATTGCTGGCCATGTAGCAGCATTCTTTGGTACACAAACACATGCTTCAGAATTTGTTGGTCTTCCATTCTAATAATATGTCCATACCAAGAAACCGAACCACTGCTGATGAAAGCTGGTGCTGGGTTCAGCTTTGAATATCCTAATTTCTGATCTTGTTCTGCCACCTAATATGGGGCAGCTGACAAAAACAAGAATCAAAAATAGCAATCTGGTGTTCTTCAGCTTTCCTCAGCACCCGCATTTCACTTTCATACAATAAAGTTGGCATAACTGTAGTCCTATAGACATGCAACTTTGTGGCAAGCTTGATTCACTGATATCCCAACACATGCCACTGACAGACGCAAAACCTGACAGTAGCTGCTGCTATATGAGGGCAGGTCTACATTTATAAAGCTGCTTTGGCGCAGCTGCACCAATGCAGGTTCACCGCTGTAGTGCTTTCATGCAGACGCTCCATGCCAACAGAAGAGAACTCTCCCATCGGCATAGTTAATGCACCTCTGCGAGAGGTGGCAGCCATGTCATGAGCAACATAGTTATACTGAAGTATTTCTGTAGTGTAGACCTGCCCATAGGATACACATCTTTCAAGCATCCTCCCGTGCTGTGTATGATGCTGTCCAAATATTTGACAGTTGCCGCCTACTTGATGTTCCATCCGGACAGGTTAATACTGACCTGGTTGGCCTGGAAACTAATAAACATTACTTTGTTGTCTTGGGACACACAGATTGAAGCTCAACCCAATCATCTTTTAAGACTCAATGCTGGAGGACTACAATACAGTAGTAGGAACACTGTAAAAGACCAAGTAAATGTCCTATCCCTGCAACCTCTCCTCAGTTAGATAATCTAAGATTAAACTAGAACACAGGCAGGACCCAATCCTACAGGTGTTATTCAGGTAAACTGAAGTCACACAATTTTGCCTATGTAGGGAGTGCAGGATCAGGCTGTTAATCAAGAGATTGCCCCCTTCTCAAACTCAAATAGTGCATGTTGCTTTTGTGAGCAATGCATTTCATTCATTCATTCCATTTTCATTCATGTCCATTCATGAGCACAAGGTGGTAGGGAATGTCTCAAAGTAAGACAGTAATAATGAAACCAGACCTTGTTCCTTCAATGTGGCTTCAGACTTGAAAAATTAAAGCTTCCCTTTGGGAAATTTTCACTGTGATTATTGTTATAATAAACTACTAACTGATTGTTGCAATAACATGATACGTATGGAGACAGAATCCATCTGTCAGAATGCGGGCTAAAATGGTGGACATTTTTCAAACCTTTATCTGTCTTCATGGGCGCTCAACTCCAATATCCCAGAGGTGCAATAGTTATATGATTTATGGCAGTTTATGGCTGCTTGCTATGTATATTTCATTAACATCAAAAATATGAAGAAAAGTCCTTACAAAAATGGAAACAAATCTGTAAGAACTTTTCCAAACTTTCCAACCCGGTAGAAGATATATACTTTTGCGTGGTTTTTACTGTGTAGATATGACCGTAATAATTTTGAGTGATTTTCAAAGCAGTAGCTTGGTTTTGTTTTGCAACCACAACAACTTCTACTGTGATCCCAGAACACCTCATAGCTGTGAAACCTTCAAGGAACAGCGAAGTAGTATTGGTTGCCTCTTCCTTTGAGCTGTCACCATGGTTTAGTAGGGGATGGAGCTGGTAATCAGAAGACCTGGGTTCTACCCATATGGAAATGTCCCACAGAATTTTATAGAGATGAAAACAACAAGGAAGTCTATAGAAATTATTCTAAAAATCTACAGAATTTAACAGAGAATGATACTCTTTCTTTAAACCATCCTGTAAAATTCAATAGCGAGGAAATAATTCTCTGTTAAATTATATATGTTTTTAGAACCCTATAGATAAGTCACAATCTCTCTCATTCAAATGAGCTTTTTCTCTCCCAGCTCTGCCATTGGCTCATCATGTGATTTTGGACTATTCACTATCACACACCCAAGATCAGGGAGGCATAAAGGTGACAACGCTACCTTTGCTATACCAGTTGCACCCAACACGGAACGAATGGTACAGGGATTTGGCTCCTTGTTGATTTTAGTACAAAAGATTTCTAAAATAAAAATGTTTTGGGATTGCCTTAATGCTCATGAAATGCAGAAGCCAATGACACCATGCACTATACCATCTTCACCAAGCACACCTCAGCCCTAGCACTGAGACAGCCCTGTTATTCAGATTCTGCTCTTGTACAGTAACTGACAATCATATTAAGTGATTTCATGGGAATCGGGTATAATAATCTTGTGATGATGTGACCAGATGTCTCACTAGAAAATACCTGAGACCGGACAATACATTTTCATTTTTTGTCTGTCAACTAGCTCACATACACTCATGTAAGAGTAAACCATTTATTACCTTACTTGCTACTCACATTTCTCACCCTTTAATCCAGTTTTAGAAGAGCTGACCAAGAGGCTCAATAAATGTTAATTTTCAACAGCTCTTGGAACACTGGAGAAGTTTTAGAAGACTGGAAGAAAGCTAAGTGGAAAGCTAATTGTTGGAACAACTTACCAAGGGTTGTGAAGAATTTTCTACCACTGGCAATTTTAAAATCAAGATTGGATGTTTTTATAAAACATATACTCTAGTTCAAACAGGAATTAATTCTGGGAAGTCCTATGGCCTGTGTTATAAAGAAGGCCAGACTAGATGATCATAGTGGTCCAATTTGGCTTTATAATCTATGAAACTATGTAGAATGAAAAAGCTCAAAGGTGAGACTCATCTTTTTGATAAAATAGTACAAGAGAATGTTTCAGATGAAGTAAAGATAATTCCTATCAGGTACATAATAGCCTAATTCACAACAGAAAAGAAATCATTACAAATAAAGGGCCTGATCCTGCCACTGGCTCCATTCTGGCCAAGCCATGTGCCCATTAGCACAGGACAACTCCCACGCTTTGGGTTAGCATTTGAGAAAATTGGTTTAAAATTTTTAAAAGTTAATTATAAATTCCCCAAAATAAAAGTGATAACCCAATAAAATGATTTACCATTAAACTGAGCACTGATTAGAGATGGGCTAGAACCATCAATCTTTAAAAAAGGGAAGAAGGAGGATCCTGGGAACTACAGGCCAGTCAGCCTCACCTCAGTCCCTGGAAAAATCATGGAGCAGGTCCTCAAAGAATCAATCCTGAAGCACTTGCATGAGAGGAAAGTGATCAGGAACAGCCAGCATGGATTCACCAAGGGAAGGTCATGCCTGACTAATCTAATCGCCTTTTATGATGAGATTACTGGTTCTGTGGATGAAGGGAAAGCAGTGGATGTATTGTTTCTTGACTTTAGCAAAGCTTTTGACACGGTCTCCCACAGTATTCTTGTCAGCAAGTTAAGGAAGTATGGGCTGGAAGAATGCACTATAAGGTGGGTAGAAAGCTGGCTAGATTGTCGGGCTCAACGGGTAGTGATCAATGGCTCCATGTCTAGTTGGCAGCCGGTATCAAGTGGAGTGCCCCAAGGGTCGGTCCTGGGGCCGGTTTTGTTCAATATCTTCATAAATGATCTGGAGGATGGTGTGGATTGCATTCTCAGCAAATTTGCGGATGATACTAAACTGGGAGGAGTGGTAGATACGCTGGAGGGGAGGGATAGGATACAGAAGGACCTAGACAAATTGGAGGATTGGGCCAAAAGAAATCTGATGAGGTTCAATAAGGATAAGTGCAGGGTCCTGCACTTAGGACGGAAGAACCCAATGCACAGCTACAGACTAGGGACCGAATGGCTAGGCAGCAGTTCTGCGGAAAAGGACCTAGGGGTGACAGTGGACGAGAAGCTGGATATGAGTCAGCAGTGTGCCCTTGTTGCCAAGAAGGCCAATGGCATTTTGGGATGTATAAGTAGGGGCATAGCGAGCAGATCGAGGGACGTGATCGTTCCCCTCTATTCGACATTGGTGAGGCCTCATCTGGAGTACTGTGTCCAGTTTTGGGCCCCACACTTCAAGAAGGATGTGGATAAATTGGAGAGAGTCCAGCGAAGGGCAACAAAAATGATTAGGGGTCTGGAACACATGAGTTATGAGGAGAGGCTAAGGGAGCTGGGATTGTTTAGCCTGCAGAAGAGAAGAATGAGGGGGGATTTGATAGCTGCTTTCAACTACCTGAAAGGGGGTTCCAAAGAGGATGGCTCTAGACTGTTCTCAATGGTAGCAGATGACAGAACGAGGAGTAATGGTCTCAAGCTGCAGTGGGGGAGGTTTAGATTGGATATTAGGAAAAACTTTTTCACTAAGAGGGTGGTGAAACACTGGAATGCGTTACCTAGGGAGGTGGTAGAATCTCCTTCCTTAGAGGTTTTTAAGGTCAGGCTTGACAAAGCCCTGGCTGGGATGATTTAACTGGGAATTGGTCCTGCTTCAAGCAGGGGGTTGGACTAGATGACCTTCTGGGGTCCCTTCCAACCCTTATATTCTATGATTCTATGATTCTATGATCACAGTGGCTCCAAACACCCCTCCCCATTGGGATGCTTGCATCTCTCTCCAGGACTGCTACATCTGCATTTTAGTGTTTGACCTTCCTACTACTCTGTCCTAATGAAGCCTTCCATTATCTGGGATCAGATGCAATATAGGATACCTCCTATGGAGAGCAGTACAAGCGCTATGCTGATTTCAGACTCCGGCTGCTGCCTGAAAAAAGGCTGAGCTCAATGGATTATATTGAATCTAGTGCATGACAGTAGGGGAGGTGCTCCAAGGCTTGCTTGGCATACACCTCTCCTCTAAGCATTTTTTGCCATCCTTACATAATTGTCTCTCTCCTCTGATGTAAAGCCAGTTCCTACCACCCCCTCATGAGCTCACCAGTCTCCCACTGAAGGAAAGCCAGCAGGACAGCATGTATTTTTTGATAGCTGAAGACCAGCCAGGTCTCATTTCAGCTTGTCAGCTTCAGCAAGTCCATCTATCTGGGTCTATTAAGATCATTTCAAGGCTGTAAAATGGTGTGTGCGGTGAACATTCCAAAGAGGATCTTTTTTTAAAAGTGTAGTAAAGCAGCTTCCACTTGTAATACTGCCCCTCCCTGAGTATTTCACAGGGGAAAGCTAATCATCCCATATTATCTGGAGGTCTTCCTGGTTTTCTGTTGCCATTTGTGGTTTCTTTTACTAGCAAGCAGACAGAAACCTATTGTTCTGAGCTGTGCCAATGAGTCCCAGGATGTGTGGGCTGCTGACTATTTTCTGGTTACCACAACAAAACCTTTAAAAAGTCTTCCTCGTGGAAGTGTAGAAAGTCACTGTGTGTACGGCATGATTCTGTTTTCTTAAAGAAACAAAACCACATTGTGAGGTACAGATCGAAAGAGTAGTTTTCACAGAAACCTGAAGGAAGCTTCACTAATTGGAGGCATTTGTTATATCATAATAAAATACTCAAATTGAGCAACACCCACCCCCCAGATTAGAAAGTTTATTCTAGCAAGCTACACGAGTGCTGTCTGGGGTGGGACGGATCCAATTCCCTTTCAGAGTTAATATTAAAAGAGGTGACAACGCCTCATAAAATTGGCAGGGATTGGACTGAGAAAAAGGTATCTGACAGAAAATCAACAGTGATTTCAGCTGGAAGATTCAGCAATTAGTTGCCATGACTCACAGTAGAGGGAACTAAAATTTATGAGTCACTGTGGATTTACGCCAGTGTAACCGGGTGCAGAATTGGAACCATTATCATGTATTCTCTTACCTCTCCTATTAAAAGCCTCAATAACCCTTTAAAAATAATTGCATATCATGCGACAGCTTTCAAACAGAAGAGTTTTTAATAATGATCAGCAGACTGGTTACAAAAAACGAGTCAGGGAGAAAACCACCTAGACTGCGATGGGCTACGTGACTTAACTTGTAAACTACAACAAAAAGATGGGTGGATTTTAAATGAATCAAGACCTCTCGCTCTAGAAAAGTTTTGGGATATTGAATGCCTCTGAAAATCAGGCCAAGAGATTATTATGAAGGAAGCTCACCATGCTGAAATCTAGTTCTAGTTCAGATGGACTATAGAATAATAGGACTGGAAGGAACCTCGAGAGGTCATCTAGTCCAGTCCCCTGCACTCATGGCAGGACTATATGATCTAGACCATCCCTGACAGGTGTTTGTCTAACCTGCTCTTAAAAATCTTCACTGATAGAGATGCCACAAACTCTCTAGGCAATTTATTCTAGTGCTTAACTACCCTGACAGTTAGGAAGTTTTTCCTAATGTCCAACCTAAACAGTTCTTGCTGCAATTGAAGCCCATTGCATCTTGTCCTATCCTCAGAGGTCAACGAGAACGATTTTTCTCCCTTCTCTTTGTAACAGCCTTTTATGTACTTGAAAACAGTTATCATGTCTCCTCTCAGTCTTCTGTTCTCCAAACTACACAAACCCAGTTTTTTCAATGTTCCCTCGTAGGTCATGTTTTATAGAACTTTAATCGTGGTTTTTTGTTTTTCTCTGGACTTTCTCCAATTTGTCTGCATCTTTCCTGAAATGTGGCACCCAGAACTGGATGCAATACTCCTGTTGAGGTCTAATCAGCAAGTGCTAGGAAAGAGTCAGAGCCCTCCTTTATGAAGTACTTACATCTAGGGATGAGAACAAACCAAGCACTGGTTATAAATACCCACAAACTCTAAGGAGGTTAGGAAGCTGTGGGAGCCCCTGCATCATTTCAGTAGGATTAGGATCAGACATATCATCGCCAAGTAGTCCCACTGATTTCAAAAGGACTGCTTGCCGAGTAAGGTTGTGCTCGACAGACCTGACTCCTCACTGTCTCACCATCTGCACAAAATAATACCAAATTCCAATGGTAGCCTTTAACACTCGTTTTGCTGCCCAGTGGTAGCTTGCTTTGCAGTCACTTTGTGCTGGTATAGAAGACCACACAAAGGCCACACTGTGCTCAAATTTTAGAATGCATTTTAAGTGCACAGCTTAGAGATTTAGGCAAGCCAAACAATATATGCAAAAATGTAGATTGCTTATGTTTCTGAAAACCAAAGTTCTTGGTGCAGTTGAAAACAATTTCTTCTGCACAGCAGAGTTCCTAACCCTGTATGCACTCTAGGATAATCCTGACCAAAGGGCTTTTCAATAATTCTTAATTTCCTAAATGTGCAAATCTCTCGGCTAAATGTAAAGGTGCATAATACACATATATCATCTCTTGAAAATGTACTTATGTGGATTTAATAGAAGGCCACTCGCTCAAGTCTACCCATTTAAGTTTGCTCTTTCCTCTGTGCTTGTTTGGGAATACAATGGATTTTGCACTCTTAAGTAATACCAGTGCTGGAACTTGAGAGGCAAGGGGGAAAGACATACTTTTTTTACCTTCCCAACCCCCAGGCCACAATCCATTCAAAGAGTCGCCCCCTTCCCAAGGTTTAAGATGAATATCCCCTTTTGTATTAGGGACCTACAATAGGTCCAATCCTCTGATGATGTAGATTGACATAGCTCCACTGAAGTCAAATTTACACCAGCTGAAGATCTGGCCTAATGTGAGAACACTAGAGATGATCTGAAACAAAAGGGGAAGAAATTCATAAACATGCTTGTGACATTTTGTTGGTGATTTGAAATTGCATCAAAATTCAATAATTCTTTATTGTTTTGCTTTTACTCACCTACTTCATTGTTACCTTCTTGCCTTTTAGCATCAGATCTTTTTCTCTCTTTTACTTTCATTGCATCTGCTATTCCTTTCTTTCCTGCCTTTCTCACATGCTTTCCTCTGTCTCTTCTCTACCATGGCCTAAATCACTTCCCCTGCCACTTTCCTGGACCTCACTTTTTCCAACAGCCTCCTTTAATCTCTTTCCTTTGTCCATCCCAAAATTTCTTTTCTCCTGGCCAAAAAGTACATCACACTAGGCATGTCCCTTCTTTTGCCCCACTGCTTCCTTCTCCAAGTTTTTCTGGCCACTCAGCTCTCAAATGCTCAGACTCTCCTTAAAGCTCTCTTCCCTCTCCCACATGCCAACCAGAGGACAAATGGAGCCACATATCACCGATTCCCCCACCCTCCACTCTTCCTGCCTCTTGCCACTGCTTCTTCCCTGACCTTCCTCCATACATTGTGGCCCTCAGAGTCTCAGTAGCTCAAGGTTAAAATATAGCTGGGATGAGGCTGTCACAAGAAGAGCTTGATCCAAATTGTGGAGACCCCTAACGTAGCTGCCTGGGCAACTGTCCCCTCTGCCAGTGAGAGAAAAATTGTTCACTGTACTCTGTCTTCTAGTGCTTTGTTCCAGGGTCTGTTCATTGAAATTCAAGTGATGAGGAGTGTGTCATTCAAAGCCAGGGTGGTTGAATCTCTCAAGAAAATATGCAGCATACAATCCTGCATTGGCAGTGATGTGAACAAGATGCTCTCTGATTCCTATGGTGAACTAAGTCAGAGTGCAACTTCATTGCCCTTTAGCTGTTAATGATGGGCAAGGCCATTGCACATACTTTGTACTTGATTTTTAACAGAAGGAAACATTAACCATGTTGCCATTGTATTGCACAATTTCAGTTATTAAATCACCATGCACGCTTCTCATTCAAATTAGGCTTAGCTCCTGACATTTGCCTCTTCCCAGAAATAAGAATCCCTCAGACTCATGGAAAACAGTCAGGGTAGGATTAGTCGTACTCCTTGTTCAGACTGATAATATGTTAACTCTACCTCATTGATTTGATTTGATTTGGCAGCTTTACAAGGAACTAAGAAATGCCAATTGTCTAAAAATATGTTTTTTATTATCTCCCTTTGTATTGATTTTTTGAAAGCAGTTGTTTGCAAATCCCAGGCACTTGGTTCTATTATTTTCTGAGCATTTCTGATTTTTATTTGCCATTTGAGGTTTTACTTTGACCAATACACACTGTGAAAGCAACATTAGATTAGATACAGCATAAGGAAAAACAAAGGCACTATGAATGGAAATATCCAAAAGAAGGTGCATACCAGAGAACAGTATAGGAAATTTAGTAGATTGAACTTAATGACAATGGGCATGATGCACTGCTTATTAAAGACAACTAAGAACGTCCCATTGACTTCAATGGGATTTGGATCAGGCCTGAAGAGAGATCCAAGCTAGCCCTAACTGGAAATTCAGTGACTCAAAGGCATCCTCCCCATAGAGGTGGAACTTGTTCTCCATTTACTTTCTTTTCTTCCTAATCACCCTTTTTCTTGGGATTTCCCTCTTTTACTGCCCTTCTCTTCTGTGTAGTCTGCTGTATTGTCTCATTCTTTTCTAATGTGGTCCTATTTCCTCCTCCACCTTTTCCATTTAATAGCCTTGCCGCCTTTCCTCCTGACCTGTCTGACTGTATTCTCACCTCTCTCTCCTCCACATCCCACGTTGCTCTCCTCCCATCCATCATTCTTTGTTGTCATTACTGTATCTCTATCCCCATCCTATTGCTCTCAGAGGACAACCAAGGCAAAACTTGCTGGACTCTTGATCTTTTAAGTGCTATCTGCTAGCACTGAATTGAACACTAAAAGATTTTTGCTTGTGCTCGCACAAGGTTAGCAAAAATAGTACAACAAAATAACACAGTACACCAGCCCACTTTGAGCTATGGACTAATCTGGCTCCGTATCTGTGGAAGTACCTGTGAATGATTCCCCCCAAGTATTTGTCTGCTGGCTACATTCATAGGACAAACTCCTCTTATTCTTCTCTCACTTCATTCCCATTAATTCCTCCTCTTCAGTCTAGTGCCCTGGGGCAGAAGGTTGGAGACCTCTAGAGTGCTCTCCCAGGCAGTCAGTCTCTCTAGTTAGCACAGGTATCTTACAACCAACCTGAATACTTTTGGGAGTAGTGATCAGGCCAAGTCTTGATTGGCCATAGGAACTGTGTGGTATTGAAGACGGATGGACATTTAAATTACTGCACATCACAACTCTTAACTTTGAAATATATTGTTCTGGATACAGATACACACACTCCAATATATGTGGAAAAATGCTAGAGAATTTAAAAGCAAAGTTAACCTATACGATTCTATTAGAATTGAATAGGGTTCTATAGACTTTCTCCTAAAAGTCCATCATAGTTAATGGAGATTGATAACCTTTCCACAGGATTTTTTGAACACTTATAGGATTCTGTAGCAGGGATTTAATTATCTATTAAATTCTGTAGAATGGTTCAAAAAATTATAGGAAAGTTATATCCTTGGCAAGAATCATGTCTTCATACGTTTTTATACAGCCCAGAGCACAATGCAACCCTTGTCCTTACTGGAATCAATGGGCTGTTCTGCAATATAATAATAATATTGGATTTTTCTAAGAGGTATGACATACACAGATACAGCACACTCGCACATGCATGAATACCCCATAGTTTACACAGTTATATCAGGAAACACAAACTATATTTTGGATGACTTTACGACCTGCTTTGTCATCATTTTTTCTGTACCATGACATCATCCAAACCAATAATAAGACAGTATTACAGCTCTGTAACACATCAAACATAAAACACAGTAATTTGCTAGGGCAGATCAAAAATAAAAACCTTGGTGAGTTTGGACACTGATGCAAAACAAATATGAGAAGTGTAATTTCCATAATACTTTTACCATCCTTCACACAAATGATAAATCCTCCAATGAATGGCCCGAGTCCACATTTTGACAATAGTTTCAACAGAGCAGCCTGATACAAAAAGCAATTTAAAGTGACGTTATCCAACTGTTGCTGATAAAATCCAACACTGCTTAATCCATGTTTTTAGCATACTATTCCCATGTAGCTGCCAATTTGTAAATAAAGAACTTCAGATAATATGATCTAACTTTTAAGCATTAGTGCTATATATTTTTTAAGGGGTTGCAATAACCTTAATAATATTCTCTGAACAAATTAACATGGGGTGATAAGGATTTCCCCCTCTTGCATAATGCAGAAAACTTGAGATCTCTTCAGGATGCTGAGTTCACAATCTGGTTGTGATTTGGGGGTCACTTCTTATGTTTAAATAAAACAGCAAAGTAAAAATATACAGGGAATGGGAGACACCAATAAAATAATCTCGGGGGGAGTCTCACAAATGATTACCTCGTGCATTTTAATGAACTCCTTTGTCTTCTCTTGAGCAACCTTCTTTCTTTTACATTTTCATATTCTGAACCAATGTGGCTGTAATGGAAGTAGGAGAGAAGCATGATTTTAAAATCCAACTGTTTCTTTAAAAGTTATTAGTGAAACTAATACTAAAGCCAGATATAATGCAGGAAGGCACTGTGTGCAGACTGCAAGCATGTCATGGTAATGCCAATGAATCTTAGGCCTTGCACACAATGCTCCCTGCTGTCCTACCCCTTGAGTTTCTCTTCAGCAAGTTCCCACCTTTCAGGCAGGCAAAATAACCCAGACCAGAGCTCCTCCCACCAAACCACACCCCATATGTCAAGCCAGTCCCTTTCCATCTCAATGGAGCCGTAAAGAAACTCTCCTCCAGGTGCTGGGTCTCTGTCCGCCTCATGGTCCTCAACATGCTGAAGGAAAGACTCCTCTCTCTGTCCTCCCCACTTCCATACAGCCAGACTGCTTCTTCAAAGCCTCTTCTCAGCACTCAATTCCTCTTGAAGCAGGTGGGCAGGACAAGGAGCTGAGCATAGGACAGAGGAGTGCATGTGATCCACCCCAAAAGGCACATTTGAAAGAATGAAGAGGAAGGAGTGAAAAAAAAGCTATAATATTTCTACAGATGAGAGCTAGAGTGGATATGGATTTATTGCCCTACAGCTGGAAGGACAGGCCCAAGTGCGGATCTGGCAAACAGATTGTCATTATGCAGTACTCAGAACTGGACAACAACAAACATCAGACTATTATTTATTTCAGGCTGGCTCTGCTTTTCACATTCAATGCCAAATTTCCAAAGAATCCACGGAGTGCACACAGTGATGCCTATGGTCACTGCCTTTTCTGCAGCCTCAGAAAGACCTATGGGTATGTGCAGGGATGCTAAAAGTTACAGCTGGCAAGAGTGGGCTCAAAGCCTGGGTGGTTTCAGAGTTTAAGGGGTTAGGAGGGGCTAAGTGTGCCAGGCTGCTTCACTGAGCTGCTGTCTCTTGTACCTTTTTAGCACCCCAATAACTTTCCTTTCTCCTGCTCCCACCAGGACCCAGAGCAGCCATGTCATTGCTCAGCTGGTTTTGGCCCTGCTGGAACACAATCTGACTGAACTTGCTGGACACCATGCATCTTAACAGCTCAATGAAAACATAAAATAATTGCTGATCAAGTCTGCAGGCAACACAGAGATTGGGTGAGTGGTAAACAATGAAGAAGAAAGGTCACTGATAGAGAGCCATCTAGATCACTTGTTAAGCTAGGATCAAGCAAACAAGTCTCACAATGGCCAAATGTAAAGGTAATACATCTAGGAATAAAGAAGGTAGGCCATACTTATAGGATGGGGGACTCTATGCTGGGAAACTGGGACACTGAAAAGGACTTGGGGGAGTCATGATGGATAATCAACTCAACATGAGTTCCCAGTGATAGTGTGGCCAAAAGAACTAATGTAATCCTTGGCTATGTAACCAGGGGACTACCAAATAGGAGTGGAGAGATTTTATTACCTCTGTATTTGGCATTGGTGTGACTGCTACCAGTTCTGGTGTCCACAATTCAAGAAGGATGTTGGAAAAGTTATAGAGGATTCAGAAAGGAGAAGCACAAATAATGAAAGGATTGAAAAACATGTCTTATAGTAATAGCCTCATGGAACTCAATCTGTTTAGTTTAACACAGAGACGGTTAAGGAAAGACTTGATCACACTCCATAAGTATGTAGATAGAGAACAGAAATTCGATAAAAGAGGGCTCTTCCATATAGCTGGCAAAGATGTAACAAGATCCAACAGCTAGAAGTTGAAGCTAGAGAAATATAAACTAGAAATAAGGCAATAACTAAACAAGGCAATAAACAAACAATTTTTTTAACAGTGAAGGTAACTGTCCATTGGAACAGCCTACCTAGGGTTGTGGTGGATGCTCCATCAGTGGAAATTTTTAAATCAAGATTGGATGTTTTGCTCAAATATATGCTCTCAAATGAAGTCATTCAAACAGGAATGAATTCATAGAAGTTCTATGATCTGTGTTATGCAGGAGGTCATATTGGAATAATTGCCATGGTCCTTTCTGGGCTTACAATCCATGAATCTATGAAAAAAAGAAAAGTCTAATAAACTTTAACAAAGCCTTAACTGTAAATAATAATCAACAACATATCCCAAACAAAAGAAGCCTAATGGTGCTCTCGGGTCCTGCGAAAGTCACACCCAGGGAAACAGTCCTACTTTTTTTCTCCAATAAGTAAATACTTTTAGCAGTTAGTAGCCCCGAACAACTAACTTATTGTACTTTTCTCTACTGGGGCCTTGTGGAAGCATCAGGCTCCAGCAGCTGCAGAGACACCTTCTCTCCAAGATGCCAGATCTCTACAAGAGAAAACACAAAAGGGAAAAATTATTCAAGATTTACAGGTATTGCTGCCATGCACCAAAAAGTGCCCAATATAAAGTTTGCCAGGCAAAAGGCATGTAAATGCAGCTATCTGGTTGACTACAGTTGTTTCCCATAGTCCTTTCTTTATCCACCTCTCCTTCCACAAACCACTTTCACCCAAACTGCTCACCTGTCCAGTCTTCCCCTCTTCATCCTTGCCATTCTATTTGCTGACTCTTTTGAAACAGTGATGCCAAGGGAAGGCTGATTGTAAATATTCTCCGCTGGTACTTATTGGTTAAATATGCCAGCACTCCTGTGAGCCAAGCTGGTCTGATCACAACCTGTGAAATTCAGGAAATGTTCCCAGTGACATCCCCACTAGCCCACCCATTTGAACTCACCAGTTCTTGAGAGCTCACTCATGTTCTACACATAACCAGCCACCCCATTCCACTTTGAAAAATTCTAAGTTGGCACCATTTATTTCTGGTTATCCAAATTACATGAGCATTTCAGCAGCCATACAAACCTTTGGAAATCTGACTCACTCCAGTGGCTGAAGTTATTAGAAGAGGGGGGAAAACAAACAAGCCCACATGCAATACCATTTAAAGGGCATCAAATCTAATGGGCATTTGGGAAAAATAGAATCATGTGTTAGTACCTACAGCTGCTGTCTTGGTAGAACTCCCAAGCTAAGCAAAATTGGACCTGGTCAACTGCTGGATAATGGAAGACCTTAAAGGAAAACTGAAGATACTGCAGGGTGTGAAGGCATTGGTTCAGTAGGAGGCACTGTGCCTTCTGAGACAATGCCCTAGCTTTTCATCTATCTCCACTGCTTCTGCTAGTCTAACCGGCTGCTTTTTGAAGCTACACTCTTACTATCAGGCTACAGTGCCCAAATCTTGTCTAACACAGTAGCAGAAATGAAAGAGGAAAAGAATAAAGGAAGCAAAGAGGAGTAGAGAAAATGGGAGGGAAAAGATTATATGAAATGAGATGGGGGAAATCTAAGGGAAGATTTACTCTTCTCTCTTTTACTTTTTATTTCCTAAGATTCCCCTTTTCATCTTGTTGAATATCCTGCCTATACTCTGTAGCAGGTAACATATCCTCCCGCATCTGGCAAAAACCTACCGATTTTCCAACAAGAAATTACAAAAGTAGTAAGATTGAGTGATTAAACAGGCTGGACCTTTTCAAGCTACAAACACATGGCAATTCTATTCATTCTCAGTGGAGATGCAGCGCTTTTAATGATCAGCAAATGACTTCCAACAATGTTTTGGACAGATTCCTTTCTCGAGTTGGCTGTTGCTCTTCTGTTTGATTCCCCTTGTGATCCCTACTGCACATGGTTGTAACATCAGGCCATTATTCATTTTTAAAGCCAGTTCCCTTTGGCACTGACTACACTTCAGATGACTCCCACAAACAAACAAACCAAACATTTTTAAAAGTTTCTGAGAGTTTTGATAAGGTTTAAACTAGTCTCAGATCTTTCATGGCCTGAACTGCGAATGCCATATACATGTTATATTTTCTTCTGTCCTGCAAGCACAGACGTCATCTCTTTTGTAGCTGGCAGGAGCTTCTGACATGGCATCCTATGGGTACACTGTCTTCCCAGGTTCTCAAATTATTGGATATTGTCCCAGCTTCTGAGTGGTCAGGAAGGTTTGGATTCCAGGAGTGATTAATTTTCTTGTTGGGAAAGAAATGAGATGGCACAGACACAGGCCAAGATTTTCAAAAACGGGAGCTTAATGTTAGGCTTATTTTTTATTTAGGCTTATAAATAAGTAATCTGACTTTCAAAAATGCTGAGCTCTCAACAACTCTAACTGGAGTCCATGGTGCTGGGTGCTCAAAACCTTTGAGAACTAGACCATCTGACTTAAATGCACAATGTAGATGTAGAAGTATATTGTAGGCACCTATTTTTAAAAATCTTGGCCACAGAATGCCTGTATCCTATATAGTCTAATAGGTAGATGTATTTTTCAGTGGGGATGTTGGATACCAATGAGCTGTTAGCAAATCGCAACTGAAATACATCACCTCCTGAGCTCCCGCAACAATTCTGTGCTCACATTCTCCATCTTTATAACACTCTAAAGGTCTCTGTTTTCTATAATTTACCACAATAGCTTGCAATTAGGGAATACAATGAAGGTCCTGGGTCCAGTCTAAATTGGAAGCGTGTTATAAGCATTTCAGGAGACAACCATGTTCTAGCTGGAACCCTTGAATTTGTTGAAACTATAGTTTAGACCAGGGGTGGGCAAACTTTTTGGCCCAAGGCCACATCGGAGAATAGAAATTATACGGTGGGCCATGAATGCTCACAAAATTGGGGTTGGGGTGCGGGCTCTGGGGTGGGGCTGGGGATGACCCAACAAGCCATATTGGCACATACAGCATGCACAAGCATCCTTATGTCCACTTCCTCTTGATTATTGTACAAGTCTCAGACTTTAACACCTCTGCTGGTGATGGACTTTGCTACTTCACCATTGGAAAAACCTCCATCATGAAGGAGGTTTGGGTTGGGTCTGCTTCTACACTTTCAGATGCATTTTGAACTATATATTCACACAGAAATTTTGCAAGTGAGTGCTTGTTGGATACCACATTCAGAAACTTTTTCCATGGAGGCACAGGGCATCAATCAATCACCTGGTCTTTCTTGCATCCAAGCTTAGATCCTGTCTAGTGCTGTCTTTCTGCAGCTTTCACAGAGTTACTGTTGTCGTATCTGTCAAAGACTGATTACAGAATTAGCTTTGTCAAACCCTTTTAAAACCTGCCTCAAGTCTCAGCAGCTAACTCACTGAATGTATGGAATTTGTCTCCAGCCATCATTTGTATGACAGCCACGGCATCTCTGGTATATACTGTGATTTCTTTGTTGCTTTGTCATAGATTCTTTCAGTTTGAGCTTCCAGCTGATGTTCTAATTCAGCTTTGTCTTCTCTTCTCATTGTTCCATCAGCATGGAAGAGGGGCATAGGTCCTATGGGTGACTAAGAACAGTTGCCACTGAAACTTCATCTCTTCATCTTCCTAAGGACAGGGCTCTGCAAAAAACAGTTTCTGGACTGATAGTTACTATGATGGTCCGTCCCTTGCCAGACTTACATTTGGTCTTCTTGACCATATCAGCAAATGTTTTGATGCCCAATTTCTTGACTGTACTGAAGAAGCTATGTGTCCCATCCGAATAAAGTGCACCTTTCACAAATTCCTCTACATTTGTTCTTCACCATTTTCAGCAGAAACTCTTGTAACATCTGAAGTTACATGCAATCCAGTAGACATGTTGATAAGCACCTCCAGATGTGATTCAGAGTCAAATAGTTTTGTCAGTTGAGGACATGGTTATTATGAGCATTGTAGCATGCTCTTCATCCCTCTTCAGTGCAGAGGCAAGGATTTGTTTGTGGACTTGTTAGACCACTTCTTTCTCTCATAGCTTTTGCAGCTTCATAATATGAAGCGGTGCATTGTCATCTCTAACACCAATGCCGATGTGTGCTTAAGAGTCACTGAATTAAAAAGATAGTTTCTAAACTATTTCAAAGGCTAGTAATGCCCGCATAGGCAATTACAAATTAAAACCGCCTACCAGGCAAATTAGATGCGACATTGTATGTACAAACGCTTACAAATTACATATTAAGAATTCATGTGCATTTAAATTTACCCACTATACAGTTCAAGCTATGGGAACGCAATCTACTGTTACTGATGCACAACCTTCCATGTGAGACTGATATAGAAAACTATTGCAAGATATTTTGACAATTAAGAATACACACTGAGAAAACATTTCATGTTTGTATTTTGCAAAATGTTGATATTTGCCATTTTTGCCACATCCTAAACAACGTCATCATTTCTATAACAAGAAACACTTGTCGATGCAAAACCAAAAAAAAAAAATCTTCTAATACATTGTCATTTGGCAGCTTTGGCCAATAAACACCACATCAAGCTGTTGAAATTAACTTAAACAGTAAAAATCCGTATTCATAGCCATGTTGCAGTGATTCTTGAACTGTGCAAAAAAATGACATGCTCATTTTGGGTATCATTGTTTTACCTTGCCTACAGGCTTATAGCAAGACTTGACAGCTCCACATCATAACCTGTCTAACTGTACATAAAATAAGTGCAATGGTTCTTAACCGGGGGTGCACGCACCCCCTGGGGGTATGAGATGCCCTTTCTGGAAGTGCGAGACATGCGAGATTTTTTTAGAAGGTAAATCATCGAAAAGACAAATTAAGCACAGGCACATAAGTACAACTACTTTGGGTCATCAAACCTATGGACAGACGTCAGGATATGCTTCTACGGACACAACGTTCTGAAGATTCAGAGCAGGCTGCACTGCGGGGACAGGAGGACGGTGAAGAAATTTGGCAGCATGTGACCTCCAGAAGAAGAAAGGGGAGCGTCCATGTACCAGCAACGCAGAGACAGGTAAGTAACCGTTTTCATGTTCTTTCCACAGGTACTAATGCAGAGAGTGGACTAGATGATACATCTGAGGGAAGGGAACAGAAGGAGACTCCGCCGATTGGAAGGCATGGGATGCACTGTCCTAGGGTTGGAGGTTCCATGACCACCGCTCCCAAGAGAAGGAGGCGGGTGGTGGTGGTCAGGGACTCTCTCCTCAGGGGGACTGAGTCATTTATCTGCCGCCCTGACCGGGAAAACCGAGAAGTCTGCTGCTTGCCAGGGGCTAAGATTCACGATGTGATGGAGAGTCTGCCGAGACTCATCAAGCCCTCGGATCGCTACCCCTTCCTGCTTCTTCACATGGGCACCAATGATACTGCCAAGAATGACCTTGAGCGAATCACTGCAGACTACGTGGCTCTGGGAAGAAGGATAAAGGAGTCTGAGTTGCAAGTGGTCTTCTCGTCCATCCTCCCCGTGGAAGGAAAAGGCCTGGGTAGAGACCATCGAATCGTGGACGTCAACGAATGGCTACGCAAGTGGTGTCAGAGAGAAGGCTTTGGATTCTTTGACCATGGGATGGTGTTCCAAGAAGGAGGAGTGCTAGGCAGAGACAGGCTCCACCTAACGAAGAGAGGGAAGAGCATCTTCGCAAGCAGGCTGGCTAACCTAGTGAGGAGGGCTTTAAACTAGGTTCACCGGGGGAAGGAGACCAAAGCCCTGAGGTAAGTGGGGAAGTGGGATACCGGGAGGAAGCACGAGCAGGAGCGCGCAAGAGGGGAGGGCTCGTGCCTCATACTGAGAAAGAGGGATGATCAGCGAGTTATCTCAAGTGCCTATACACAAATGCAAGAAGCCTGGGAAACAAGCAGGGAGAACTGGAAGTCCTGGCACAGTCAAGGAATTATGATGTGATTGGAATAACAGAGACTTGGTGGGAGAACTCACATGACTGGAGTACTGTCATGGATGGATATAAACTGTTCAGGAAGGACAGGCAGGGCAGAAAAGGTGGGGGAGTTGCATTGTATGTAAAGGAGCAGTGACTGCTCAGAGCTCAAGTATGAAACTGCAGAAAAACCTGAGAGTCTCTGGATTAAGTTTAGAAGTGTGAGCAACAAGGGTGATGTCATGGTGGGAGTCTGCTATAGACCACCGGACCAGGGGGATAAGGTGGATGAGGCTTTCTTCCGGCAACTCACGGAAGTTACTAGATCGCAGGCCCTGGTTCTCATGGGAGACTTCAATCACCGTGATATCTGCTGGGAGAGCAATACAGCAGTGCACAGACAAACCAGGAAGTTTCCTGGTGCAAGTGCTGGAGGAACCAACTAGGGGCAGAGCTCTTCTTGACCTGCTGCTCACAAACCGGGAAGAATTAGTAGGGGAAGCAAAAGTGGATGGGAACCTGGGAGGCAGTGACCATGAGATGGTTGAGTTCAGGATCCTGACACAAGGAAGGAATGGAGAGCAGCAGAATACGGACCCTGGACTTCAGAAAAGCAGACTTTGACTCCCTCAGAGAACTGATGGGCATGATCCCCTGGGAGAATAACATGAGGGGGAAAGGAGTCCAGGAGAGCTGGCTGTATTTTAAAAAATCCTTATTGAGGTTACAGGGACAAACCATCCCAATGTGTAGAAAGAATAGTAAATATGGCAGGTGACCAGCTTGGCTTAACTGTGAAATCCTTGCTGATCTTAAGCACAAAAAAGAAGCTTACAAGAAGTGGAAGACTGGACAGATGACCAGGGAAGAATATAAAGATATTGCTCAGGCATGCAGGAGTGAAATCAGGAAGGCCAAATCACACCTGGAGTTGCAGCTAGCAAGAGATGTTAAGAGTAACAAGAAGGGTTTCTTCAGGTATGTTAGCAACAAGAAGAAAGTCAAGGAAAGTGTGGGCCGCTTACTGAATGAGGAAGGCAACCTAGTGACAGAGGATGTGGAAAAAGCTAATGTACTCAATGCTTTCTTTGCCTCTGTCTTCACGAACAAGGTCAGCTCCCAGACTACTGCACTGGGCAGCACAGCATGGGGAGGAGGTGACCAGCCCTCTGTGGAGAAAGAAGTGGTTTGGGACTATTTAGAAAAGCTGAACGAGCACAAGTCCATGGGGCAGGATGCGCTGCATCCGAGAGTGCTAAAGGAGTTGGCAGATGTGATTGCAGAGCCATTGGCCATTATCTTTGAAAACACATGGCGATCGGGGGAAGGCCCGGACGACTGGAAAAAGGCTAATGTAGTGCCCATCTTTAAAAAAGGGAAGAAGAAGAATCCGGGGAACTACAGGCCAGTCAGCCTCACCTCAGTCCCTGGAAAAATCATGAAGCAGGTCATCAAGAAATCAATTCTGAAGCACTTAGAGGAGAGGAAAGTGATCAGGAACAGTCAGCATGGATTCACCAAGGGCAAGTCATGCCTGACTAATCTAATTGCCTTCTATGACGAGATAACTGGCTCTGTGGATGAGGGGAAAGCGGTGGACGTGTTGGTCCTTGACTTTAGCAAAGCTTTTGACACGCTCTCCCACAGTATTCTTGCCAGCAAGTTAAACAGGTATGGGCTGGATGAATGGACTATAAGGTGGATAGACAGTTGGCTAGGTTGTCGGGCTCAACAGGTAGTGATCAATGGTTCCATGTCTAGTTGGCAGCAGGTATCAAGTGGAGTGCCCCAAGGGTCGGTCCTCGGGCCGGTTTTGTTCAATATCTTCATAAATGATTGGAGGATGGTGTGGATTGCACCCTCAGCAAGTTTGCAGATGACACTAAACTGGGAGGAGAGGTAGATACGCTGGAGGGGAGGGATAGGATACAGAGGGACCTAGACAAATTAGAGGATTGGGCCAAAAGAAATCTAATGAGGTTCAACAAGGACAAGTGCAGAGTCCTGCACTTAGGACAGAAGAATCCCATGCACCGCTACAGACTAGGGACCGAATGGCTAGGCAGCAGTTCTGCAGAAAAGGACCTGGGGGTTACAGTGGACGAGAAGCTGGATATGAGTCAACAGTGTGCCCTTGTTGCCAAGAAGGCCAATGGCATTTTGGGATGTATAAGTAGGGGCAGTGGCCAGCAGATCGAGGGACATGATCGTTCCCCTCTGTTTGACATTGGTGAGGCCTCATCTGGAGTACTGTGTCCAGTTTTGGGTCCCACACTACAAGAAGGATGTGGAAACATTGGAAAGAGTCCAGCGGAGGGCAACAAAAATGATTAGGGGACTGGAACACATGACTTATGAGGAGAGGCTGAGGGAACTGGGATTGTTTAGTCTGAGGAAGAGAAGAATGAGGGGGGATTTGATAGCTGCTTTCAACTACCTGAAAGGGGGTTCCAAAGAGGATGGATCTAGACTGTTCTCAGTAGTAGCTGATGACAGAACAAGGAGTGATGGTCTCAAGTTGCAGTGGGGGAGGTTTAGATTGGATATTAGGAAAAACTTTTTCACTAGGAGGGTGGTGAAACACTGGAATGCGTTACCTAGGGAGATGGTGGAATCTCCTTCCTTAGAAGTTTTTAAGGTCAGGCTTGACAAAGCCCTGTCTGGGATGATTTATTTGGGGATTGGTCCTGCTTTGAGCAGGGGGTTGGACTAGATGACCTCCTGAGGTCCCTTCCAACCCTGATATTCTATGATTCTATGATTAACTATTACTGTAATATACAAAGTTTTTAAGTTTTCAAGTTTTTAAGCTAATTGTAGTGTAATTTTTACAAGGGATGCAGAGTGCTGGGACCAGGCCAGGAGCAGAGCCCTGGGCCGGCTGCCGGTACCCCAAGCCAGCAGGAGGGCTGAGCAGGGGGCTGGGCGGCAGGAACCCCAGACCAGCAGCGAGGTGAGCAGGGCCGGCGTCTGGTATCACACGCCGGGTAGCAGACTGAGCGGGACAGGTGGCCGGACCCCGGCTGGCAAGGGGCTGGCGGCCGGAACCCCAGACTGTCAGCGGGCTGAGCTGGGTGGCGGACAGAACCGCAGACCGGCAACGGCTCACCCGCTGCCAGTCTGGGGTTCCGTCAGCTCCTGCCAGCCAGGGTCCCGGCTGCCGGACCTGCTCAGCCCACTGCCAGCCAGGGGTTCCGTTCACTCAGGCTGGCAGTGGGCTGAGCGGGGCCAGCAGCTGAGACCCTGGCTGGCAAGGGGCCGGTGGCCAGAACTCCAGACTGTCCGCGGGCTGAGCGGGGCCGGCGGACAGAACCCCAGACCGGCAGCGGGCTGAGTGGCTCAGCCTGCCGCTGGTCTGGGGTTCCAATCACTGGCTCCTGCCAGCCAGGGTCCCAGCTGCCGGCCCCGCTCAGCCCGCTGGTGGCCTGGGGTTCCGTTCACCCAGGCAGACAGTGGGCTGAGTGGGGCTGGTGGCCGGGACCCCGGCCAGCAGCAGAGTGCTGTAAAAATCGGCTCACATGCCACCTTTGGCACGTGTGCCGCAGCTTGCCAACCCCTGCGGTAGTGCAACAGCATTCATTTGTACAGGAGGCCAGGTGTGAAAAGGAGGTTTGGGCTGTGCTATCCTAAAGGATAGTGCAGTCTGCAAACACCTCAGCCATGACAGCAGTCCCTACATTAATGGGAGTGCAGGGACCGCTCTTTCCCTGTGCCCAAAAGCAGGAGACGAGGAAGTGTCATGGCCCCACCCACCCTTCTGCACTGATCTGTGGAGTGAGCCTGATGTATAAGGGAACTATCCTAACAGATGGTACAGTCTATATACCTGCCCAAGGCCAGACAAGACCATTGTGATCATCTAGTATGACCGCCTGCATAACATGTGTCATAGAACTTCCCCCAAATAACTCCTGGAGCAGGTCATTTAGAACAACATCCCATCTTGGTTTTTAAATTGTCAGTTTTAAATACCATTAAAAAATGACACCTTATTTTATGACATTCTTTTTCCCATCCCACCCATATATGGTCAGTATCAGGAATTTGTCACCTAGCACATATGTCATAATTGCACATTCTCCTTGTACCTTCAGATCTTTCCCTCCATAATCTAGTGGATCTACAAAATATACCCATACCTAATGCCAGCAGTTCTTCAGGGGTTCCCCCCATCCTCCAGAATATGATGAGTTATGATTATTAAAATAAGATATAGTTCTGCTTTGCAGGAGATCTCAGACTTCGTTATTTCAGGCACTCAGCCAACAGAGGCAAGGCAGTGAGAGAAAGCGCAGAGCACAAGGTCTAACTTAAAGAATAATCATTATGTTTATGCTGGAGAAGAAAAACAGCTGAAAGAGAGCTTCACCCCAAGAGCTTTTAATCACTGGGCAGCATTTAGCAACAAGTCTTGGAAGAGAAAGATTCAGCAAAACTCTACGGATTATGAAGATTGGAAACAATATGGGTACAAAAAGAAGTGTTTCAAAATTTAAATTAGGTGCTAAATATATCACTAAAGACTACCAGGCTGTAAAGAATAATTGGACCATAGAATAAGAATAATTACTGGGGTAATGTGCACTAATAGTTACTAGTGAATTTTGGCAAGTTGCTGAAGTCCAGATCCTGCTCCCAATGGCAAAATTCCCATTTATTTCAACTTCAGCTGAGTAGCTTTGGGACCTTTACCCTGTAACATGGCCTTCCGTTTCCATGTTTGTGAAGTGAGGGTAATGGATGAAGTTTCCCAAAACACATAAAGTCCTATGGATTTCATTGGGAGTTAGGTGCCTAGGCACGTCTGAAGATCCTACTAGGTGCCTATCGTCATCATTAGAGACTTACATACCTTTGAAAATCTGACTCTAAGTGCTTGAGTACTTTTGAAAATGGAACTTAGGCTTGTGAGTGACTTTGGATAAAAAATGTTAAAGCATCTGAATTGACTGAAGAGACTAAGGGTATGTCTACACTACGGAATAAGGTCGAATTTATAGAAGTCGTTTCTTTAGAAATCGGTTTTATATATTCGAGTGTGTGTGTCCTCACAGAAAATGCTCTAAGTGCATTAAGTGCATTAACTCGGCGGAGCGCTTCCACAGTACCGAGGCTAGAGTCGACTTCCGGAGCGTTGCACTGTGGATAGCTATCCCACAGTTCCCGCAGTCTCCGCTGCCCATTGGAATTCTGGGTTGAGATCCCAATGCCTGATGGGGCTAAAACATTGTCGCGGGTGGTTCTGGGTACATATCGTCAGGCCCCCGTTCCCTCCCTCCCTCCGTGAAAGCAAGGGCAGACAATCATTTCGCGCCTTTTTTCCTGAGTTACCTGTGCAGACGCCATACCATGGCAAGCATGGAGCCCACTCAGGTAACCGTCACCCTATGACTCCTGGGTGCTGGCAGACGCGGTACGGCTTTGCTACACAGTAGCAGCAACCCCTTGCCTTGTGGCAGCAGACGGTACAGTACGACTGGTAGCCGTCATCGTCATGTCCGAGGTGCTCCTGGCCACGTCGGCTGGGAGCGCCTGGACAGACATGGGCGCAGGGACTAAATTTGGAGTGACTTGACCAGGTCATTCTCTTTAGTCCTGCAGTCAGTCCTATTGAACCGTCTTATGGTGAGCAGGCAGGCGATACGGATTGCTAGCAGTCGTACTGTACCATCTTCTGCCAGGCAGGCAAGAGATGAGGATTGCTAGCAGTTGTATTGTACCATCTTCTGCCAGGCAGGCAAGAGATGAGGATGGCTAGCAGTCGTACTGTACCATCTTCTGCCGAGCAGCCATGAGATGTGGATGGCATGCAGTCCTTCTGCACCGTCTGCTGCCAGCCAAAGATGTAAAAGATACATGGAGTGGATCAAAACAAGAAATAGACCAGATTTGTTCTGTATTCATTTGCTTCCTCCCCTCCCCCGTCTAGGGGACTCATTCTTCTAGGTCACACTGCAGTCACTCACAGAGAAGGTGCAGCGAGGTAAATCTAGCCATGTATCAATCAGAGGCCAGGCTAACCTTCTTGTTCCAATAAGAACGATAACTTAGGTGCACCATTTCTTATTGGAACCCTCTGTGAAGTCCTGCCTGAAATACTCCTTGATGTAAAGACACCCCCTTTGTTGATTTTAGCTCCCTGAAGCCAACCCTGTAAGCCGTGTCGTCAGTCGCCCCTCCCTGCGTCAGAGCAACGGCAAACAATCGGGCATCTGAGAGTGCTGTCCAGCGCAATCACAATGGAGCACTCTGATGGGGCTAAAACATTGTCGCGGGTGGTTCTGGGTACGTATCGTCAGGCCCCCGTTCCCTCCCTCCCTCCGTGAAAGCAAGGGCAGACAATCGTTTCGCGCTTTTTTCCTGAGTTACCTGTGCAGACGCCATACCACGGCAAGCATGGAGCCTGCTCAGGTAACCGTCACCCTATGTCTCCTGGGTGCTGGCAGACGTGGTACGGCTTTGCTACACAGTAGCAGCAACCCCTTGCCTTGTGGCAGCAGACGGTACAGTACGACTGGTAGTCGTCCTCGTCATGTCCGAGGTGCTCCTGGCCACGTCGGCTGGGAGCGCCTGGGCAGACATGGGCGCAGGGACTAAATTTGGAGTGACTTGACCAGGTCATTCTCTTTAGTCCTGCAGTCAGTCCTATTGAACCATCTTATGGTGAGCAGGCAGGCGATACGGATTGCTAGCAGTCGTACTGTACCATCTTCTGCCAGGCAGGCAAGAGATGAGGATTGCTAGCAGTCGTATTGTACCATCTTCTGCCGAGCAGCCATGAGATGTGGATGGCATGCAGTCCTTCTGCACGGTATGCTGCCAGCCAAAGATGTAAAAGATAGATGGAGTGGATCAAAACAAGAAATAGACCAGATTTGTTTTGTACTCATTTGCTTCCCCCTCTCCCCCGTCTAGGGGACTCATTCCTCTAGGTCACACTGCAGTCACTCACAGAGAAGGTGCAGCAAGGTAAATCTAGCCATGTATCAGTCAGAGGCCAGGCTAACCTCTTTGTTCCAATAAGAACAATAACTTAGGTGCACCATTTCTTATTGGAACCCTCCGTGAAGTCCTGCCTGAAATACTCCTTGATGTAAAGACACCCTCTTTGTTGATTTTAGCTCCCTGAAGCCAACCCTGTAAGCCGTGTCATCAGTCGCCCCTCCCTCCGTCAGAGCAACGACAGACAATTGTTCCGTGCCTTTTTTCTGTGCGGACGCCATACCAAGGCAAGCATGGAGGCCGCTCAGCTCACTTTGGCAATTAGGAGCACATTAAACACCACACGCATTATCCAGCAGTATATGCAGCACCGGAACCTGGCAAAGCGATACCGGGCGAGGAGGCGACGTCAGCGCGGTCATGTGAGTGATCAGGACATGGACACAGATTTCTCTGAAAGCATGGGCCCTGCCAATGCATGCATCATGGTGCTAATGGGGCAGGTTCATGCTGTGGAACTCCGATTCTGGGCTCGGGAAACAAGCACAGACTCATAGGACCGCATAGTGTTGCAGGTCTGAGATGATTCCCAGTGGCTGCGAAACTTTCGCATGTGTAAGGGCACTTTCATGGAACTTTGTGACTTGCTTTCCCCTGCCCTGAAGCGCATGAATACCAAGATGAGAGCAGCCCTCACAGTTGAGAAGCGAGTGGCGATAGCCCTGTGGAAGCTTGCAACGCCAGACAGCTACCGGTCAGTTGGGAATCAATTTGGAGTGGGCAAATCTACTGTGGGGGCTGCTGTGATGCAAGTAGCCCACGCAATCAAAGATCTCCTGATATCAAGGGTAGTGACCCTGGGAAATGTGCAGGTCATAGTGGATGGCTTTGCCGCAATGGGATTCCCTAACTGTGGTGGGGCCATAGACGGAACCCATATCCCTATCTTGGCACCGGAGCACCAAGCCGCCGAGTACATAAACCACAAGGGGTACTTTTCGATAGTGCTGCAAGCTCTGGTGGATCACAAGGGACGTTTCACCAACATCAACGTGGGATGGCCGGGAAAGGTACATGACGCTCGCATCTTCAGGAACTCTGGTCTGTTTCAAAAGCTGCAGGAAGGGACTTTATTCCCAGACCAGAAAATAACTGTTGGGGATGTTGAAATGCCTATATGTATCCTTGGGGACCCAGCCTACCCCTTAATGCCATGGCTCATGAAGCCGTACACAGGCAGCCTGGACAGTAGTCAGGAGCTGTTCAACTACAGGCTGAGCAAGTGCAGAATGGTGGTAGAATGTGCATTTGGATGTTTAAAGGCGCGCTGGCGCAGTTTACTGACTCGCTTAGACCTCAGCGAAACCAATATTCCCACTGTTATTACTGCTTGCTGTGTGCTCCACAATATCTGTGAGAGTAAGGGGGAGACGTTTATGGCGGGGTGGGAGGTTGAGACAAATCGCCTGGCTGCTGGTTACGCGCAGCCAGACACCAGGGCGGTTAGAAGAGCACAGGAGGGCGCAGTACGCATCAGAGAAGCTTTGAAAACCAGTTTCATGACTGGCCAGGCTACGGTGTGAAAGTTCTGTTTGTTTCTCCTTGATGAAACCCCCTGCCCCTTGGTTCACTCTACTTCCCTGTAAGCTAATCACCCGCCCCTCCTCCCGTCAATCACCGCTTGCAGAGGCAATAAAGTCATTGTTGCTTCACATTCATGCATTCTTTATTCATTCATCACACAAATAGGGGGATGACTACCAAGGTAGCCCAGGAGGGGTGGTGGAGGAGGGAAGGAAAATGCCACACAGCACTTTAAGCACAGCACTTTAAACGTTTACAACTTTAAAATTTATTGAATGACAGCCTTCTTTTTTTTGGGCAATCCTCTGTGGTGGGGTGGCTGGTTGGCCGGAGGCCCCCCCCACCGCATTCTTGGGCGTCTGGGTGTGGAGGCTATGGAACTTGGGGAGGAGGGCGGTTGGTTACAGAGGGGCTGCAGTGGCAGTCTGTGCTCCAGCTGCCTTTGCTGCAGCTCAACCATACACTGGAGCATACTGGTTTGGTTCTCCAGCAGCCTCAGCATTGAATCCTGCCTCCTCTCATCACGCTGCCGCCACATTTGAGCTTCAGCCCTCTCTTCAGCCCGCCACTTACTCTCTTCAGCCCGCCACTTACTCTCTTCAGCCCGCCACCTCTCCTCCCGGTCATTTTGTGCTTTCCTGCACGCTGACATTATTTGTCTCCATGCATTCATCTGTGCTCTGTCAGTGTGGGAGGACAACATGAGCTCGGAGAACATTTCATCGCGAGTGCGTTTTTTTTTCTTTCTAAGCTTCACTAGTCTCTGGGAAGGAGAAGATCCTGTGATCATTGAAACACATGCAGCTGGTGGAGAAAAAAAAAAGGGACAGCGGTATTTAAAAAGACACATTTTATAAAACAGTGGCTACACTCTTTCAGGGTAAACCTTGCTGTTAACATTACATACATAGCACATGTGCTTTCGTTACAAGGTCGCATTTTGCCTCCCCCCACCGCGTGGCTACCCCCTCAACCCTCCCCCCTCCCTGTGGCTAACAGCGGGGAACATTTCTGTTTAGCCACAGGCAAACAGCCCAGCAGGAATGGGCTCCTCTGAGTGTCCCCTGAAGAAAAGCACTCTATTTCAACCAGGTGACCATGAATTATATCTCACTCTCCTGAGGATAACACAGAGAGATAAAGAACGGATGTTGTTTGAATGCCAGCAAACATACACTGCAATGCTTTGTTCTACAATGATTCACAAGTACGTGTTACTGGCCTGGAGTGGTAAAGTGTCCTACCATTAAGGACACAATAAGGCTGCCCTCCCCAGAAACCTTTTGCAAAGGCTTTAGGAGTACATCTAGGAGAACCGCGAATGCCAGGGCAAAGTAATCCTTTCACATGCTTGCTTTTAAACCATGTATAATATTTTAAAAGGTACACTCACCAGAGGTCCCTTCTCCGCCTGCTGGGTCCAGGAGGCAGCCTTGGGTGGGTTCAGGGGGCACTAGCTCCAGGTCCAGGGTGAGAAACAGTTCCTGGCTGTTGGGAAAACCGGTTTCTCCGCTTGCTTGCTGTGAGCTATCTACAACCTCATCATCATCATCATCTTCTTCATCCCCAAAACCTGCTTCCGTATTGCCTCCATCTCCATTGAAGGAGTCAAACAACGCGGCTGGGGTAGTGGTGGCTGAACCCCTTAAAATGGCATGCAGCTCATCATAGAAGCGGCATGTCTGGGGCTCTGTTCCAGAGCGGCTGTTCGCCTCTCTGGTTTTCTGGTAGGCTTGCCTCAGCTCCTTCAGTTTCACGCGGCACTGCTTCGGGTCCCTGTTATGGCCTCTGTCCTTCATGCCCTGGGAGATTTTCACAAAGGTTTTGGCATTTCGAAAACTGGAACGGAGTTCTGATAGCACGGATTCCTCTCCCCAAACAGCGATCAGATCCCGTACCTCCCGTTCGGTCCATGCTGGAGCTCTTTTGCGATTCTGGGACTCCATCATGGTCACCTCTGCTGATGAGCTCTGCATGGTCACCTGCAGCTTGCCACGCTGGCCAAACAAGAAATGAGATTTAAAAGTTCGCGGTTCTTTTCCTGTCTACCTGGCCAGTGCATCTGAGTTGAGAGTGCTGTCCAGAGCGGTCACAATGGAGCACTCCGGGATAGCTCCCGGAGGCCAATACCATCGAATTGTGTCCACAGTACCCCAAATTCGAGCCGGCAAGGTCGATTTAAGCGCTAATCCACTTGTCAGGGGTGGAGTAAGGAAATCGATTTTAAGAGCCCTTTAAGTCGAAATAAAGGGCTTCATTGTGTGGACGGGTGCAGGTTTACATCAATTTAACGCTGCTAAATTCGACCTAAAGTCCGAGTGTAGACCAGGGCTTAGGAACCTAAATCCCCTTTTCAAAAGGAACTTGGGTACTTAGATGCTTATATCACACTGACTTTGGATAAGACATTGAAAAATGCATTTGATTTTGGTTTATTTTTGTAAATTTTATCCCGAGGTGCTTTCTAAAATTTTACCCAATAATACTTAATCATTATAAAACACCTTGAGGCCCTTTGATGAAAAGCACTCACATATTAATTATTATATTTTTAACTTGGATTTATCAAACACTAAATAAGATGCCTGTCCATATGAGATAACCTAAAAATATAATGAAATTAATACTCAAACATAACTAAAGTGCAGCATTACAATGCACTATAACCCACTACAAGCAAACTAGCAATGCTACAGCTAAAATCCCCCTCCGCTGACCCAACAATCCCCAATCTTGATAATTCCTCCTGTCTTCAAATGCAAAAAGATGAGCTTGGCAGCATGCTCTGAAGATCACTATATCAGACCTATTATTAGTTACTATTTTAATAGTAATTCTAAATTTCAGAGCGTTTATAAAGGGACAGGTTTCAGAGTAACAGCCGTGTTAGTCTGTATTCGCAAAAAGAAAAGGAGTACTTGTGGCACCTTAGAGACTAACCAATTTATTTGAGTATAAACTTTCGTGAGCTACAGCTCACTTCATCGGATGCATACTGTGGAACAGAGCAGCAATAATAGCAGAATTTTACTCATAGGAGTAAATTAACATCAAAAGATGTGCAGATAACATTAAAGTTTTATCTAAAACTGTCAAGGTTCCTCCCCCACTCTGAACGCTAGGGTACAGATGTGGGGACCTGCATGAAAACCTCCTAAGCTTATCTTTACCAGCTTAGGTCAAAACTTCCCCAAGGTACAAAATATTCCACCCTTTGTCCTTGGATTGGCCGCTACCACCACCAAACAAATACTGGTTACTAGGGAAGAGCTGTTTGGAAACGTCTTTCCCCCCAAATACTTCCCAAAACCTTGCATCCCCCCCCTTTCTTGGGAAATGTTGGATAAAAAGCCTCACCAATTTGCATAGGTGACCACAGACCCAAACCCTTGGATCTGAGAACAATGAAAAAGCATTCAGTTTTCTTACAAGAAGACTTTTAATAGAAATAGGAGTAAATAGAAGTAAAGAAATCCCCTCTGTAAAATCAGGATGGTAGATACCTTACAGGGTAATTAGATTCAAAACATAGAGAATCCCTCTAGGCAAAACCTTAAGTTACAAAAAAGATAGACAGAAATAGTTATTCTATTCAGCACAATTCTTTTCTCAGCCATTTAAAGAAATCATAATCTAACACATACCTAGCTAGATTACTTACTAAAAGTTCTAAGACTCCATTCCTGGTCTATCCCCGACAAAAGCAGCATACAGACAGACAGAGACCCTTTGTTTCTCTCCCTCCTCCCAGCTTTTGAAAGTATCTTGTCTCCTCATTGGTCATTTTGATCAGGTGCCAGCGAGGTTACCTTTAGCTTCTTAACCCTTTACAGGTGAGAGGATTTTTCCTCTGGCCAGGAGGGATTTTAAAGGGGTTTACCCTTCCCTTTATATTTATGACAAAAACCACTGAAGCAAGAACGTTCAGAGTTAAGACTGACACAATTCAGATATTTGGAAGGGACGCATGTGGCAATCGGTGGCTTTGGGTTAGACTCTAGCCTTGTTGGAGTGTCAGTGAGCTTTGACACATCCTTGACACATGTCTATACATCCTCAAAGCACCTGGGCAGAAACAAACATATGGTTCCAAAATCTGCTGGCGACCTCATTATCAAAGGGTCACTGGCACAGGAGGCTCTAACGGCTTCTGTCTACCTAGGGAGGATTTAACCCATGGCTACTCACACGCTCAGCAATTCTGCATAGTGAAAAATCCCCTCAGATGTTTAATCAAAAGCAGTTAAGGCAGCACCTCGGTTTGTTGGTTTTTTGAAATGAAAGAACCTTTTAAAAGTGAATCCAATGCACATGGAAACTGCACTGTTGGCTCTACTCCATGGGCAGTGGCGGGGCAAGATTTGCCCGCACCACCACTTGACCAACAGGTTCAACAAGGCCCCTGACTTGGAAGGAAAACCTCTGGGGTGAGAGGGTAGTTCACTCTTCATGGCCATTTAATCTTTGGCCTTAAATCTCCCAAAGCCATTAATTACTGAGCTAGCAAGGGAGAGAATGAAATGCAGGAGAGACTACAAAACACAACATTACCAATGAGTAATGGAACATTTGTGTCTACCCGGTTCTTCAAGCGTCCTGAATGTAGTTGTTCATCTTGGCGAGTTGACAGCTGATAAGTAGTAAATGAGGAGGAGGAAGAGCAATCTCCACCCACCAGATGTTCCTCTTTTTTTTTTTTTTAAACTAACAATAGCTGACAGAAATCACTGAGATGGGAACAGAAATAGCCGGGTCTAACTCCTGTAGAGGCTGTTAGATGTGAAGGGGATAGTAGAATAGCACTACGGAGGCAGTGGACTCCACTTGAACAGCAGTGTGGCAAAGTTGCCAACCCAACACACCCTCTCCTGGCTGGCAGCAACTTTTGCCTGAGTTTCTCCCACTGACCTGCAGTCTCCATCATCCGTAGGAGTGTTCTAGTCCTCTCGCCAGACCATGGTGCAAGGGACCAGAAAAGCAGCCCAGAGAGAGCAGACCCTGTGCTGGGAGCAAAGCTGCAGCTCCAAAGCCAGAGGCACAGCCCAGAGAGAGCAGACTTGCCCTGGGAGGAGAGCTGCAGCAACCAGAGCCAGAGGGGCCAAAAAAGCAGCCCAGGAAGCAGGTCAGTGCTGGGAGCAGAGTCACAGAAGCAGCCTGCAGAGCAGACCTGTCCTGGGAGCAGAACTGTAACAACCAGAGCCAGAGAGGCCAGAGAAGCAGCCCAGGGAGCTGGAGGCAGAGCAGCAGCCATGCTGAGGCAGAGTGGAGCTGGAGCTGGGGCTGGAGCAGTCCAGAGCTGGGTGTGGTGAGCAGCTGGGAGAGCGAGAGGGACCCTGGGCAGCAGGCCCAGCACAGGGAGACGCCTCAGCCAGGAGGTTCTGCAGGCCAGACTCGGAGGGGGATTGGTAACCCCGACAGGGCAATGCTGGGAAGAAGGGGCCTGCCACCTAAAGCCTGAGAGCGTGTGGCCACCACCAGAGCGAATGTCCAACCCACAGCATCCCTGCAGCACAGCCAGAGCCTGAGAAGAAGGCCTGGGACTTACAAGGAACAGACTGTGAACTGCCCTGACGTTCCAGAGACACTGTTTGTGATGTTCCCTGCCACAGAGCGGGGTGATGTGTTTCCTTTAACCTTTCCCATTTTCCCTTTTTCTTTTTTAAATTAATTGTTGATTAAATAACTTGCATTTCCTTAAAAATTGTATGTAATGGTCAGTGGGTCAGAGAAGTGCCCAGTGCAGAGAGAGTACCCCGGAGTGGGGACACCCTAGCCCCTGGCCTAGGTGACCACAGCAGGGCTGGGAGTCGAGCCTCCCAGGAATCCTGGGCCCAGCCTGGTTGGGGTTACGAGGACTCTGTCAGACAGGAGAGTGGAAGGGGAGTCCTCGAGGGCAGGGAGGCCTCCGGGTAAAGGAAGTGGGAGCAAGGACTCAAGGACCCTTTCGCTGGCCCACCTCACCGGGGTAGTGCAGAAGCCAGGAAAGTTCCCCACAATAGCGGGACCATTCCCCCGCTTACACAAAGTCCTGCCCCTTCTGGGGCCACAGAGCCTTTCACCAAAGTCCAATGGAAACATACACAGAACCAAGCCTTCAGCCCAGCTGAGCGCAGCTAGTACCCACCTTGCCTAAGGCAGGCTTCTGCGGCTCTGGACTGTCTTCCTGCCCAGCCCCAAACTTCTGCACCTCAACCAACCACACAGCCCAGAGTCTGTTACACTCCTCCCCTCACTCGGTCTTCAACGCCTCCAGGCCCCCGGCTCCAGTCAGGCTTCCCGGTCACCTCTGGAGAAGTCTGTCCACTCTTCTCTCCTTTTCAGCCTTCTTTCAGGCTGCTTCCCAAAGAGAGGGAACTCTCCACATCACCTCTCTGACTGGGCTCATCCAGCTCTTTGTGGGGGGGAAAAAACGTAGCTCCTCCCCGCAACTGGGCTTTTTCCTCTAATTAGGCCTAGCCCACACTCCAGTTGCACCCAGTGGCGGATTAAAGATTTTGCCACCCCTAGGCCCTGAAATACCTCCTTCCCCCACCACTCTCCTGCTCGTAATAGCTCACCTTTCCTGGGGTCACTCTTGTTACAGTCTGTATGGTAACACCCATTGTTTCATGTTCTCTGTGTATATAAATCTCGCCACTGTATTTTCCACTGAATGCATCCAATGAAGTGAGCTGTAGCTCACGAAAGCTTATGCTCAAACAAATTTGTTAGTCTCTGAGGTGCCACAAGTCCTCCTTTTCTTATTCCTTATTACATGTACCTCCACCACACTAATATTTCGAGGTCACTTTGTAGTTTGGTGTTGTCTTCTTGAATGTTTGCTACCCCTCTGATTTTGCTGTTGTCCTTAACCTGGACTGTGCTTGAATTCATACCAAAGGAACCATGGTAGAAATGTGAAGCAGCTTAATGGGGTGAGGAAAGATTCTCTTTTTCAGAAAAATTCAGGACTGGACTACCACTGATAGGAAGTATCATTTTGTTTGAAGACCGATAGATGATCTTCCATTCTGACAGAAGCATACCTCCCAACAGTCGCAGGTGTCTTGTAACTACCCCACTTTGACCCCCTCCCCAATTTCCTTGTCCCCACTGAAGGATAGTTTGACCTCGGCCTCCATTTGAGAGGGCCCCCAAACTGAGTGGTATTGTGACTTAGTACATGGGGTCACAACACAACTAAGGTTTGGCCTGGCCACCCCTCTGTCTCCATCTACAAAGGGGTAGCTGGGCCAAATTTGAGGGGCATTGTGATCCCATGTGCTAGGTTTCACCAGTCCACCCCATCTACAGAGGGACAAATAGGCCAAACTTGAGTGGTGCTATGTCCCGCTTTAGCCACTTGAAATGTTGGGATGCATGCAGAAGTAACTCTGTGGGCCCCATGGATCTCAATTGGAGAAGGAGCATTTTAGATGAAAGTGAGTACCAAAGACAGAAAAGAGAGAGAGGTACGGAGTGCTGGACTCACCATAGAAAGCACATACTTAAAATGCTTCTAGAAGAACAGGACAGAAAGGATTATGGAGGACTTATTTTATATACCTGAATATGTCCAGCAGACATCTTGGCCTCCTGCTTGTAATCAGTGAAGCCAACCCATGTGAGGATTTACTTTCTAGACTGTAAGTATAGATATCTTTAATCATACATGTTGTAGCAATGATGTCACCAAATGATAAACATGATAATTTTCCCTAAAGCATCTTGCATCCATCAGAATATCTATCAAGTTACTTCGCTTTTTTACTACTCATAAGTAAAATCCTGACTCCAGTGAAGTCAATGGGACTTTTGCCACTAACTTCAGTGGGACAAGGATTTCACCCTGTACTTTGATTATGAAACTCTCTTTTATTATACCCTTTTGGATATAATGTTACATCATCTCGGCTTCTGAGCCCCACAAAATCCCATTTTAAATCTCTTATTTTAATGATATCTCAAGCTCAAAGGATGCTGTCATAATGACCATGAAATATAATTGACTCACTAGATTGCAAACTGTAGTAAATCATCAGCCACCACACAGAAGATCAAAGTAGACTAATTAAACTGCATCCTGAGCTGTCTGCTGCAGACATTTGAAACTGGTTTTGTTCCCAGCTGGAAATCAGTGTTTCACAAGACCTAAAGCAACTCTGAAAAAAGACCAAGAAAAATATATACTGTACTTAAAACAGCTGTGAAGTCCGTCAACCTACAATACAAAGATGAAAAGACAATCAGTGGATGTGATAATACAGCCAAGAGCAGCCATAAATGTTATCAGGCAATTTCAAGTGAGGCATGATTGTGCATAGTGGATTTAATAGACTCCTGATCTCAATCCTGTAAGACAGTATCTTCTTAATTACAAAGGTGAAATAGCTAAAAAAGCAGTTTGCAAACCTCAGTTAGCAATAGACATATTTGCTAAATACGATTATGAATCCTGAAAACAACAGGATTGAGCCTAAGGATGCAAACTTGCAAAGCATTATCCATGTGAGTAGTCACATTAATTTCAATGAGTAAGGACTAGTCATGTGCAAGTATTCATATTTTCAGTATCAGGCCTCTAATGAGAACAGGTATATTAATATTTTGACTAACACCTGACAGGACTATGATTTAACAAGTAACTCTTCTGAGCTGCAAAGTAAAATTCAATCTGTGCTACCCAGAGTGTAAAAGCTATAGATTGTGACTGGACTGGGCTGAAATTGGGATCAATGAAATAAGATGGAACGTTACCAGAGGGTGGATAACTTGGCCTGTCACTGTTCAGCCTTTTCCATCTCACAAACTGAGTTTGGTTGGCCCTGTTCTGTATTTTGATGGGAGTCCTCCACAGAATATATAGGTATACAGTATAAAGGGAGGCAGTGAATCGTAAGAGATTAAATCCAGCAAAGGAGCCCAGCCCAGAGGAGAAAGGGAATGTGAGGCAACCAACTGCCATGAGGAACTGCGGCAACATGTTTTAATCAAAATATTTCAGTTTCTGACCAAAAATTCAAAATGTTTTTGGTTTTCAGGTGATTGTGTTCTGTGTAAACAATATTTTGTTGTTGCTATAAAACCAATTTTTGTGAAAAATTATGTTTAATCAAAAACCCAATTTTTCATCAAACAGTTTTGACAGAAAATTTCAGCCAGTTGTACCTAAAGCTGTTTGTCTGCCAACAATTCAACATATAGATTCATAGTCTCATAGACTTTAAGGTCAGAAGGGACCATCATGCTCATCTAGTCTGACCTCCTGCACATTGCAGGACCCAGAACCTCACCCACCCACTCCTGTAATAGACTCCTAACCTCTGGCTGAGTTACTGAGGTCCTCAAATCATGATTTAAAGAGTTCAGGTTACAAAGAATTCACCATTTAGACTAGTTTAAACCTGCAAGTGACTCATGCCCCATGCTGCACAGGAAAGTTTATAAAACAAAAAACAAAAAAAACCAGGACCTCTGCCAATCTGACCCGGGGGAAATTCCTTCCCAAACCCAAATACAGCAGTCGGTTAATCCCTGATCATGTGGCAAGACCCACCAACAGACACCTGGGAAAGAATTCTCTGGAGTAACTCAGAGCCCTCCCCAGCTAGTGTCCCATCACCGGCCACTGGAGATATTTACTGCTAGCCATCACGGATCAGCTACATGCCACTGTAGGTAGTGTCATCATACCATCCCCTCCATAACCTTATAGAGCTCAGTCTTTAAGACAGTTAGGTTTTTTTTTTTAATCCCACTGCTACCCTTGGGAGGCTGTTTCAGGGCTTCACTCCTCTCATGATTAGAAACCTTCATCTGATTTCAAGCATAAACTTGTTGATGGCCAGTTTATATCCATTGACAGGTTTCAGAGTAACAGCCGTGTTAGTCTGTATTCGCAAAAAGAAAAGGAGTACTTGTGGCACCTTAGAGACTAACCAATTTATTTGAGCATGAGCTTTCGTGAGTGAAGTGATGAAGTGAGCTGTAGCTCACGAAAGCTCATGCTCAAATAAATTGGTTAGTCTCTAAGGTGCCACAAGTACTCCTTTTCTTTTTATATCCATTTTTTCTTGTGTCCAGATTGATGCTTAACTTACATAACTCCTCTCCCTCTCTGGTATTTATACTTCTGATGTATTTATAGAGAGAAATATCTCCCCTCAGCCTTCCTTTAGTTGGGCTAAACAAGCCAAGCTCTTTGAGTCTTCTCTCATACAGTAGGTTTTCCATTCCTCAGATCATCCTAGTAGCCCATCTCTGCACCTGTTCCAGTTTGAATTCATATTTCTTAAGCAGGGGAGACCAAAAGTGCCCACAGTATTCCAGATGAGGTCTCACCACTGCCTTGTGTAACGATACTAAGACTTCCCTGTCTCTACCAAAAATACCTCGCCTGATGCATCCTAGGACTTCATTTACCTTTTTCATAGACTCATCATATTGGCAGCCCATAGTCATCCTGTGATCAACCAATACACCCAGGTCTTACTCCTCCTCTGTCACTTCCAGCTGATACATCCCCAGTTTACAGCAAAAAGTCTTGTTGTTTGTCTCTAAATGCATACATTTGCACTTTGCACTATTAAATTTCATCCTATTTCTATTTATCCAGTTTACAGGTCAACCAGATTATTTTGTATGATATTCTGGTCCTCCTCCGTACTGGCAATACTACCCAACTTTGTGTCATCCACAAATTTTATTAGATATACTGTATCTCCTCTTAGGGATGTAATATATTTACATCAAAATGTCTAAATAAATAAAGGTTTCAGAATTAACACCCATTGTTTCATGTTCTCTGTGTATATAAATCTCCCCACTGTATTTTTCACTGAATGCATCCGATGAAGTGAGCCGTAGCTCACGAAAGCTTATGCTCAGATAAATTTGTTAGTTTCTAAGGTGCCACAAGTACTCTTTTTTTTTTAAATAAATAAAGTGTTCTTCCATTTACTTTCATAAGCAAAGTAGGTTTTGGCAACTGAACAATTTCATTTTTACTAGTTTACGTCATATGAAATTTTATATCAAGGGATGGTTCCCCATTTTGAAAGGGAATAAGGACTCCCACACCTCCCAAACAACTTTTAACACATTAATATAATTTCAGCTCATGCCACAGGATGTATCAGAGAAACTAATGCAAAGTTACAGTAATTCACCAGTTTCAGTGCTCATAAGAATCTCTCCCATTATTACTACTATTTAGGATGCACATTGTCATAAATATAAAGGGAAGGGTAACCACCTTTCTGTATACAGTGCTATAAAATCCCTCCTGGCCAGAGGCAAAATCTTTTCACCTGTAAAGGGTTAAGAAGCTAAGGTAACCTCGCTGGCACCTGACCCAAAATGACCAAGATACTTTCAGATCTGGAGTGGGGGAAAAAGGCTTTTGTCTGTCTGTGTGATACCTTTGCCGGGAACAGATCAAGGATGCAAGCCCTCCAACTCCTGTAAAGTTAGTAAGTAATCTAGCTAGAAAATGCATTAGGTTTTCTTTGTTTTGGCTTGTAAATTCGCTGTGCTGGAGGGAATGTGTATTTCTGGTTTTGTGTCTTTTTGTAACTTAAGGTTTTGCCTAGAGGGATTCTCTATGTTTTGAATCTGACTGTCTGTGAGATTATCTTCCATTCTAATCTTACAGAGTGTTTTCTTTTATCTTTGTGTTGTTCTTCTAATAAAGTTCTATTTTTTAATAATCTGATTGGGTTTTTAGGGTCCTAAGAAACCCAAGCTGGTCTGTGCTCAACTTGTTTATTCTCAAGCCTCCCCAGGAAAAGGGGTGTAAGGGCTTGGGGGGATTGCTGGGGAAAGAGGAACTCCAAGTGGTCCTTTTCCCTGGTTCTTTGTTAAAGCGCTTGGTGGTGGCAACATACCCTAGTCCAAGAGCAAAGATTTTGTGCCCTGGGGAAGTCTTTAACCTAAGCTGGTAGAAATAAGCTTAGGGGGTCTTTCATGAGGGTCCCCACATCTGTACCCCAGAGTTCAGAGTGGGGAAGGAACCTTGACACACATCCTCTGTCTTTCTCACACAGATACCTTATGTGAGCTCATGGCCTCTAGGTACAGCTTGAAAGGTATGATTCTGGTGCACAAGATGGCACAGAGGACAGGATTCCTAGACCCCATGCATGACATGCAGCTGTGTTTTATGGGAGTTTCCTGCTCCCCAACAGACAGTGGGATAAGCAGAATAGGGTCACTGAATACGCCAACAAAGGGAGCATGTGATAGCAGGAAAGTTACTGTAGCTCTGACAATAGTGGCCATGGAGTCTGGAGAATTATTTCCCACTTCCCCCAATCCTGCAGACCTCCCTACTGCAGAGCCCCAGTTACTCCGGCCTTGCACCAGAGACAAGATTTTGCCTTTAGTAATTGCTATGTCTTTGCTCCTCTCAACAAAACACTAATGATATAAAGAAACCTCACAGGCACATAATACAAACACACAAGGCCTAGCTACATATATATACTGTTGCTCTCTTAGGGTCTGGTGGCATCTGCACTAGAAGACAGGGAAGGTCCCCTTGAGGGCTCCCAAACTATTGAATGATATACTATCCAGTTCCTGTACACTATAATAATACAGTTAGAACAGCCCACACACAGAAGAACTATAGAAATGATAAGAGTTGGGCTCATACAAGAGATAAACTACATGTAGAATAGCTCTTTTAAGAGCAGAAAGATTCATTATAACAAGGACACAGGAGTTGAGCAGTTAGACCATAATTTTTACACAAAGTTGCTCAAGCTAATTTGTTGGCTTCCCTTTATCCAAATAGATTGCAGGGCGGACTCTTTGGAAGAGAACCATAAGTCTTCCTTCTTTCTGCCAGAAAATGAACAATCTGATTCCATTTTCATTGTGATAAATATTCTGTTCAGTGCATGATTTAACTCCTAAACATCCAACCGTGGATGACATCGCATTAAATGAAGCATATGCACTGTCCTGGCTCTAGAAGAACAGTTCATTCAATTTTACTATCCAGTACCCATTCTTTTTGATAAATAAAGAAACAAAAAGCCCAGTGTAAATTGGGGGTGGGGCGTCACCTTATCTGTGAGTGACATACAACCTTATAAAGCTAGGTCACCAAGATCGAGTGTGAGAATTTGTAGGGTAGGAGGCTGGTTATATCTGGTCCCAAATGGGTGTGTGGGTGACAAGGAGCACATGGACACAAGGACCAAGATCAATGTGGTCCTTGTACTCTCCTGAGCACAAGAACGATGCAAGGTTAGTGCTCCTGCTACCTCTGTGTGTATATAAAGTCTGCTGCAGTTTCCACGGTATGCATCCGATGAAGTGAGCTGTAGCTCACGAAAGCTCATGCTCAAATAAATTGGTTAGTCTCTAAGGTGCCACAAGTACTCCTTTTCTTTTTGTGAATACAGACTAACATGGCTGTTACTCTGAAACCTGCTACCAATAGTTTCTCCAAAGTGGTAAAGAGAAGAGAACATAGACCCGCTTCCCTTCCACTCCCTTTACTCTGGCCATTAGAGCTGGCTGGGAAGCGGATGCTTCAGCCCCTTTCAAGGTGACACAGTGATTGGTCTTCCTCTGAGCTCCTGGAGCCCTGGAAGCCTGCCTGCCTGCTTCAGGAATAATACCTAGAACTGATCAGGATTTTTTTATGAAAACTGTCAATTTGTTGAAACCGAAACTTTTTGTGCAAAATGGTTAGATTCAATTAGTTTCTTGACTTGAAAGATTTTTGAAAAAATAGGTTCTGAAGTTGTCATAACAGTCCATTTTTTACATTTTCAAAATGAAAAATTCCAGTTTTCCGGTTTCAAATGACTCGCCCCTACGGAGCTAAGGAGGCTCCTTCACTGGCACCATGTCCAGGTGTTTCCAAGGTGATATTATATGTACTAGCATCTATGAGGTCCTGAAGGATGCTCTTAACCTCCCAAATGCCTCCCACCTTTGGAATGATGGATACATCAGGGAAGAGGCATCACGGCATACTGGCAATGGTCTTGAAGCATTGAAGCAGCTGACACATACGATCCTGCAGAATGTCAGTCCCCCAATGGTACCAGCTGCTTAGGGGGAAAGAGCTTCAGAGGTCACAGCAGCACTACCATCTGTGGACTTTCCAGTATTAATATATGTGAGTTCCCCAAGGAGCATAGTGTATATAGCAGTAACTTCCCCTCTGGCCAGACTAATCTTCTCTCCCTATTCTCATATAAAGCCCTGTCACATATTTCTCTTGTGGAGGCTCAGTGGGAGCATGCAGCACTTCCCTTTTTCTACTAATTCCAGGTCCTTCCTGCCAAGTCTCTGTTCCTTTGCTTCCGCACATGACTCAGAATAAGTCATCTGGTCCACTGTTTTTTCTTTTTCCTCTTTGTGTCTCTATCAGAGCTTGACACTCACTTTATATCTTTTTTCGTGCATCATCAATGATGTCTTCAAAGGGCAGGTCTGTCTATGAGAAATTCTATGTCCAGGGGACATTTGCATGTAACTTTTTAATCCACTCTAATCACTCCCATCTCCCAGTTCACAAATCTACCATATACTAAAGCTGCTTGAGCCTCTGAGATGCATCTCCAGGCTTCTATGGATTTAGAGCCAGATTTTGCCACTTTTACCCTGCTGAAATTAATGGGACTGCTCAAGGCAATGCTCAGCATGAGTAAGGGCGAGAGAATCTGATCCTTACTTAGCATCCTTGTCAAATGAAATCTATAAACACAGATTTGTGGGAAGATTTGGACTGTCCCTTGTTTCATTCCCCTCCTCCCCTGCCTGGAATAAAAAAAACTCCAAGAAAATTCAGATTCCTAGGGACCAAGGGGGAGATTCCCCTTAACCTATTAATGGACGTCATCCTGATGTCTGTCAGTAACATCACACACACATCCCGATCATCCACAGCGAGAGATCAAGCAGAAGGAAAAGGGGAGAGGATTGATTTCCTGTCCTTGGAGCGGCTGTTTGAACATAACTCAGCATTATCTGGAGCACTAAAGTGGATAGAGACACTTTAGGATAAAGGCTTAAGGCTTTATCCTCTCACATAAATGCTTGCAGATAAAAGAAATTAGGTTAAAAAGACATTCAAGTGGTGGTACAGACCGACAAAAGTCAGGGAATTCCCAAGATAAGGCTGTATCCTTTACTCTGTACAAAAAGGAAAGAAAGTTACAATGTAAGTTAAGAACAGAGTGTCAGCTTCATCTGTGAATTATTGATCTCCTTGTAAGCCTGGTGTCCAGGTCACCATGACCTTGTGAGTGCAGGAGATGCACTGAGGCAGGAAGCAATTATGAAAGTAACATATTTCAACATCTTAGCACTTTCCCAAGGAGGTGGCTCTTGCTTTGAGAACCCTGATTTAGGCACCAGTTCAGCAAAACATGTAAGCACACAGTTAAGCACTTTGTTGAATTTGGGCCTAAATTAACGTGTCTGCACACTCTTGGATTTCACAAATGGCATGGCTCCACTTTGTGTAACTTACTTCCTTGGTTGTTACTTTCATTTTAGGTTTGTGCTTCTCTGCCCTTTGCTAATTTCATTTGATCATTTCTGTGAGTGTCCCAGTATCAATTTGTCATTTATGGAGAATTTGAAAAAAAGCAGGTTAATAGTGAGAAATGAATCCCTACAGAGAAATTTCTACCGAACAGAAATGGGGAAAAAAAGGAGAAATAGATGGATTAGTTCCTTAGCATAACACAGGTTAGCCACTATATTAATCCATGATACACCCACACTTTGACTACTGTGTGCAGTTCTGGTCACCCCCATCTCAAAAAAGGTATATTAGAATTGGAAAATGTACAGAGAAGGGAAACAAAAATGATTATGGGTATGGAGGAGAGATTAAATAGACTGGGACTTTTCAGTTTAGAAAAGAGACAACTAAGGTGGGATATGAATAGAGGCCTATAAAATCATGAATGGTGTGGAGAAGGTGAATAGGGTTGTGTTATTTACTGCTTCACATAACATAAGAAGTAGGGGTCACTCAATGAAGTTAATGTGCAGCAGGTTTAAAACAAACTAAAGGAAGTACTTCTTTATGCAATGCACCTTCAACCCATGGAACTCATTGCCAGGGGTTTTTGTGAAGGCCAAAACTATAACAAAATTCAAAAAAGAATTAGATAAGTTCATAGAGGATAGGTCCATCAATGGCTATTAGCCAACATGGTCAGGGGTGTAACCCCATGCTCTAAGTATCCCTAAATCTTTCACTGCCAGAAGCTGGGACTAGATGATAGGGATTGGATCACTCAATAAATTGCCCTGTTCTGTTCATTCCCTCTGAAGCATATGGCACTGGCTCCTGTTGGAAGAAAGGATACTGGGCTAGATGGACCATTGATCTGACCTAGTATGGCTGTTCTTATGTTTTTAATACAATACCAGGCCAATCTAGAACGTATCAGACAAGAAAGTAGTACCTAGAAGTAGGATTGCATGGCTGAAAGAATTGTGACTGGCTTAAATTTAGGTTTCAGTTTTCTGCTGCTTGGGTACAATGCACTGGGAGTTACTGGGGAAGTCTATTTATTTGATTGTATATTTTAAATGAATGGCAAGAATGCCCGGAGTCTAGGATGGGCACTCTTCTTTCTAATGTAGTATAAATCAAAATAAATAACAATAAGGAGCCTATAATACCCTAATCTTACTATAGGCCATTTCAACAGATTGTTACCATCAGACTGCATTTCAGAGAACTATCCAGCATGTAAGCACATGCTTAACTTAAAACATGTTCGTGGTCTTGTGATGGGTCACAGAAACCCCCTTGGGACTTCCACCTGATGTGCTGAGACTACCTCTGAGCCTGTTTTCCCTGCCAGCTTGGGAATTCAGTGCCCTGTCTTGTTGAGCCAGACACACTAGCCTGCTGCAAACACAGAGTCAGGGCTGAACCACGTCCCCCAAAAGCTGCAGACTTAACTGAAAACAGCTTAAGAAGTGCTCCTGTCTCGAGCACCCAGATACCCAGTTTCCAATGGGATCCAAACCCCAAATAAATCCATTTTACTCTGTATAAAGCTTATACAGGGTAAACTCATAAATTGTCCACCCTCTATAACACTGATAGAGGGATATGCACAGCTGTTTGCTCCCCCAGGTATTAGTCACTAACTTTGGGTTCAATTGATAGCAAAAAGTCATTTTATTAAGTATAAAAAGTAGGATTTAAGTGGTTCCAAGTAAAAACAGACAGAACAAAGTAAGTTACCAAGCAAAATAAAACAAAACATGCAAGTCTAAGCCAAATACAGTAGGAAACTGAATACAGATGAAATCTCACCCTCAGAGATGTTCCAATAAGCTTCTTTCACAGACTAGACTCCTTTCTAGTCTGGGCCCAATCTTTTCCCCTGGTACAGTCCTTGTTCTAGCTCAGGTGTGGGGGGGAATTATGGGTGTCTGTCCCCCCCAGCTGGTCTCAGGGTGGGCAGAGAACAGGAATGGGCTTGTCACAAGGGTTTCTTTAACTCTTTATTCCTGGGGAAAATTTGTGTGTGTCTGCATTGTTACAGACATACTTGCTGACAGATATTTTGAAATAAATTACCACAATAATTGAAATTGGTATGATTAGGTAGTGTTCTTTTGACAAATAAAATTTGCAGACTTTTAAAATATTGTGTGCAAAATTTTTAATTTTTTGGCACAGAATGCCCCCAGGAGTAATAGCACCATCCATCAGATGCTTTACAGCTACATAAAAACCATGGCCTCTACCTCAAGGAGCTTACAATAAACTAAGTAAAGACACACTAAAAGTGGTGATAGATTATCGTCGGTAAGGAACCAGGAGACTGGGAGAGGCGGTACATGCTTTCCTACAGATTGCAGACCGTCCCTGTTTTACCAGTAGTATGTCCTAAATCTTGTCGGTTGCCTTGGACTGTTAGGGCTCTGAGGGCTTCTTTTTAAATAATGTGTAGTTTGCTAGCATTGCATTATGGATGTTTCAGAGTAGCAGCCGTGTTAGTCTGTATTCGCAAAAAGAAAAGGAGTACTTGTGGCACCTTAGAGACTAACCAATTTATTTGAGCATAAGCTTTCATGAGCTACAGCTCACTTCATCGGATGCATGAAGTGGAAAGTATAGTGATGAGATTTTATATATACACACAGACCATGAAAAAATATACACTGTTATTTCTAATTAAATACCAATGGCTCCTCCATGGTTGTACTGTGAGCCAAATATTTCAGAACCATACGAAATATGGGCAAAGTAAAAGATTTAATACTAAATTCTAATGTAAAGGATCAAACCTTAATACAAATTCTATAATCCAAGGCAAAATCATTTAGCCTTTACCACAAAAGGCTTCTGGCATGCAGTCTTTCTTTAGCAGAGCTCTCAAGATTGCTACCTTTCATCACTTTTAAGTTCCTTGTTTGTTTTTATCTGTATCATTGATTATGGCTGCACATCTCCAAGGACAGAATATATTTGTTTTCTTTTGCACCCTCTGATGGCTGGTTAGCTGCCTTTGTAGAAGCAGCAGAGCATAAATAACCAAAAATATTGTAGAGTCCTTTACAAACTATGGCAACTGTTGTTTTGTTTTAATTTTTCAGTGGCAAAGTAGTGTATTTAAATAAAAAGATAAATTAATCTGATGAGCATTGCCAACTGTATTCTATCATCTTTAAATTAGGCCAAACTTTGGTCTTAAGCTATTTGACAAGGTCCATCTCAGATTCTTCATGTCTTTGCTCCTGGTGAAGAGAAGTGGAGATAAAATTGATCCTATCAGACTCCAAATGTAACAGTGTTTGAAGAAAAGGAGAAATTGCTTCTGAATATATCTGTTTCAGAAGAATCAGAAAAAATGGAATTTGGCCAAGAAATAAGTATGTTTTTTAAAAAGTGTATTCATCTTTAGTAATACTCAGCACACACACAATGACACTTAAATCACATTGAATACTATTGTTTTCAGTTGAATTGAAACTGAGTGTACCGTTAAGTTTGAAGTTAAAATTGTTTCGGTGTATGGCAACTTTAAATCTTTAAGAGCTGGTTAAGAACTGATGTGTGATGCTGACATCTCTGAAGATCTCTACTGAGATTGGCAGCCAATTTTTCTCATTTCTGTTCAGATTGTTACTGAAGAGACACACGGTCAAACTGTGCGAATCTCTCACGGAGATTAAACTTTTTTCTTTATTGTTCCTTAATCGAAAATAATTCATACAGATTGAAAATCTGTTCACTCTTTTTGTATAGAGAAATTTATCAGCAAGACTCCCTGTTCCACAGACATGGTCCATTCCTGGCATGACAAGAAATGGGAGCCAACTGAGTACTGTAAAGAAAGGGACTGGAAAGCCGTGGAATTTAGTGTAACCACCAAGAAACACTGTTTATGCTCAAACACATATCTACTATGTAATTTTATAGCATTATCCTCTGAACTTCTTTCTGTTCCAGGCTTGTTGTCCCAACTGTGGCTTTCTGCTCCAGGCCCTTGGACTCAACTCCTTGTCTCTGTTTAATCCAGGCCCTGCAACTGTTTTTCTGTTTCACATGCTTCTCTTTTTGTGACCAGTCAAACCTCCCTCTCCTTCTCTTTGCCCAAGGAAAAGAATCAATTTAAAACTTTCCCCCTCTCTTCCCAGATTGCTACAGCCTCCTCTCCTCTCTAAATGAGGAGATAATACACCATTACAACACATAAAGATACACTTTCTACTTCTGACAGCACAACATTCCTTAAATATTAAGCCTAGAAAATCAATAATACAGACAAGGCAATTCTAGTGCTTAATCAGCCACCATATCACTTTCAGAAATTATACAGCAACTTACCTGGGTATTATGAATAAAGTCTGAAGGGTCTAGAGTTTCCACACATCCTATAAACACATATATTCACTCTGACCTAACCACCAGTAAGTTACTGAAGTAATTTGACATTTGGGGTTTTGCCACTGACTTCAATAGAACCAAGACTTGGCCCTCTATGAAAGAACACATGTGGCACGAAATAATAAGATATTTTTAATATTCATTGTGAGTTTCATTTATCAGTGTTGAACTAATGCAGCCAGCCATTCAGTCCATGTGAGAGGAATATTGCAGCAGGACCCTGATTTTCAAAAGAGCTCAGATTTCATTTAGACACCTCAATGTAGTAGCCAGATTTTCAAAAGTTCCCCACACTTGGCATCTCCCATTAATAATAACAATGCTTAAATGGGAGCTGAGCTCTTTTGAAAATCTGGCCCTAGATCTCCATTTTTTTCAGTCAGAACCATCTGACTCACCATCAGCTGTGCTAGTAGCCATTTCAAGAAGGATGTAGTGAACATCAGACCTCCATTTAATGGCCGAAGCAAACATAGCCATAGAGAGGAAATTATCTGAGCTGACAGTATTTCTCAAAGTTTCCCACATATATCATGTGTAGTGATAAGTTGGCTCAATGTTGATGCCTTTCCAGTACCTATCATCTCCCAATAGACCAGCTTTAAAAAAATCAAGGATTAAGACTGTAAAAAGGATTTGACAGCATTAATCTGGCATTAATGTGTGGATATTTCTCTTTTACTCAGTCCCCAAATGTCAGGGTTAAAAGCACGCAAAGGTATCCCACCTGCTGTTAGAAAAACACTGTTGACAAATTTCAGAGTAACAGCCGTGTTCGTCTGTATTCACAAAAAGAAAAGGAGTACTTGTGGCACCTTAGCGACTAACCAATTTATTTGAGCATAAGCTTTCGTGAGCTACAGCTCACTTCATCGGATGCATACTGTGGAAAATACAGAAGATGTTTTTATACAAACCATGAAAAAATGGGTGTTTATCACTACAAAAAGTTTTCTCTCCTCCCACCCCACTCTCCTGCTGGTAATAGCTTATCTAAAGTGATCACTCTCCTTACAATGTGTATGATAATCAAGGTGGGCCATTTCCAGCACAAATTCAGGTTTTCTCCCCACGCCCCCCCCCCCACACACACACACACACACGCACACAAACCCACTCTCCTGTTGGTAATAGCTTATCCAAAGCGATCACTCTCCTTACTGTGGCCCAACTTGATGATCACTTTAGATAAGCTATTACCAGCAGGAGAGTGGGATGGGAGGAGGTATTGTTTCATGGTCTCTGTGTATATAATGTCTTCTGCAGTTTCCACAGTATGCATCCGATGAAGTGAGCTGTAGCTCACGAAAGCTCATGCTCAAATAAATTGGTTAGTCTCTAAGGTGCCACAAGTTCTCCTTTCCTCTCCTTACAATGTGCACAATAACCAAGGTGGGCCACTTCCAGCACAAATCCAGGGTTTAACAAAAATGTCTGAGGAAAGTGGGGGGGGGGGGTAGGAAAAAACAAGGGGAAATAGGTTACCTTGCATAATGACTTAGCCACTCCCAGTCTCTATTCAAGCCTAAGTTAATTGTATCCAATTTGCAAATGAATTCCAATTCAGCAATCTCTCGCAGGAGTCTGGTTTTGAAGTTTTTCTGTTGTAATATCGCAACTTTCATGTCTGTAATCGCGTGACCAGAGAGATTGAAGTGTTCGCCGACTGGTTTATGAATGTTATAATTCTTGACAACTGATTTGTGTCCATTTATTCTTTTATGTAGAGACTGTCCAGTTTGACCAATGTACATGGCAGAGGGGCATTGCTGGCACATGATGGCATATATCACATTGGTAGATGTGCAGGTGAACGAGTCTCTGATAGTGTGACTGATGTTATTAGGCCCTGTGATGGTGTCCCCTAAATAGATATGTGGGCACAGTTGGCAAAGGATTTCCTCAGAAGAAATTGAGGAAAGGATCTGTACATTGTATTATTCCCATATGGGTCACATGTAAAAGTAAAGTAATATAGGAGGGTAGTGGATGAAAGTGCATCAAACAAACAAAATATTTATACACTCCTGTTTGGTTAGTTTATGGTAGCACTGTATTACAGCAGATTAGTCTACTGGATCAAAAGAATCCCTAAAAGCCAGTCCTGATCCTGTTTAAATGAATGGCTAAATTCCCTGGCATTGGCCCCAAATTTTTAGCTTTTGTTAAAACCATGTCCTTCTTCACTCTCAGCTTACTATACTAAAGGTTAGAGAATGAAGACGCTGTCTGGAAGAAGGACAAAAAGGTGATTACAAAGGGAATTTCAACATCTCTTATTTTGCCAATGTCAAAATTAATACAATACACATTATTTCAGTACTCCTTTTCATTCCTTTGTAAAATGTCATCTGAGCTATACAAGAACTTATCCAGTGAATAACTTTAGTTAGCTGATTAGTCTAACTTTGCACAGATATTTTCATTATAAAAACATTTAATAAACTTTTTATTTTTTCACTTCTAAAACTGGGAGTTTCAAAGGAGTTTAAGGGAGTTTGCATGCAGTGTTGTTGTAGCCATGTCAGTCCAAAGATATAAGAAAGACAAGGTAGATGAGATAATTATATTTTCCAAATGGACAACGAACCTAATTCCTAATTTCTGAGGGACAATCTCTACTCATTGACATATTCTTTCCACAACCAAATCTCCGTACAACTTTTCATGAGTGATGTACCCGAGTATTCGGATTCTAATATCTAAACTGTATTGTTAAATCTATTCACCTAAATTTGGGTTATTGCTGATTATGTGCTCTATGTATCATATGACTTTTAAAAACTAACTTTGTATTTGTGGATAATCTAAGCACTATACCCAGATGTACAGACACTCTTTTCCCATCCTATGTATTATATAATTTTTTTAACATTAGTTTTAATAAAAAATTTAAATCTTTTATTGGACCAACTTCTGTTGGTGACAGAGAGACAAGTTTTTGAGCCACACAGAGCTCTTCTTCAGGTCTGGGAAAGGTACTAAGAATGTCACAGCTAAATACAAGATCAAACAAACAGTAGTTAGCACATATTCTAAGGAACCATTCAAGGTGAAGTGGCCCACTAACACTCTTGTCGTCAGAGAACAAAAAGAGGGGTTAGTGGGTTACAGGTTATTGTAATAAATCATAAATACAGTGTCTTTATTAAGACTATGCTTTTTAGTGTCTAGCAAAGTTATGAATGTAAGCTCCCACACTCATCTTTTGAAAGTGTTGTGTAGGTTTACTTTGAGAATGAGAACTGATAGGTCAGATACAGAGTGATTGTTTTGTGAAAAAAGAACAGGAGTATTTGTGGCACCTTAGACACTAACAAATTTATTAGAGCATAAGCTTTTGTGGGCTACAGCCCACTTCATCAGATGCATAGAATGGAACATATAGTAAGATATAGAGATATAGATATATATACATACAGATAAGTTGGAAGTTACCATACAAACTGTGAGAGGCTAATTAGTTAAGATGAGCTATTATCAGCAGGAGAAAAAAACTTTTGTAGTGATAATCAAGATGGCCAATTTAGACAGTTGACAAGAAGGTGTGAGGATATTTAACTTAAGGAAATAGATTCATATGTGTAATGGTCCAGCCACTCCCAGCTTATGCTCTAATAAATTTGTTAGTCTCTAAGGCGCCACAAGTACTCCTGTTCTTTTTGCGGATACAGACTAACACGGCTGCTACTCTGAAACCTGTTTTGTGAAAAGTGTTCACCCACAGATGAACAGCCATGGGTACTAGGATGGTTCCTCAATAAGCTAAGCTCTTCATGAAAAAGAAAAAGAATTTCTGGACAAATGCACCATGAAACCAATGATATACCTGAGATACATCAAAGATATTTTCCTTCTCTGGACAGACAACTTAAACTCCCTCATAGATTTCCACCACAACTTCAACAACCACCACCCATCCATTAAACACTCTTTGGAACACTCCCACACTAGAATCAACTTCCTGAACACCAGGATCAGCTTCAACAATGGAATCCTACAGTCAGCTGTATACAAGAAACCCATGAATCACCCCATCTACCTTCACAGATCCAGTAACCACCCCAAACACACCAAAAAATCTGTTATCTATAGCCAGGCGCTCATATACCACAAAATATACTCAGCAGAGAAAGTCCACCTTAATGCACTTAAAATTACCTTTACCAAACAAGGACGGTCCACCAGAGAGGAAGATTGTATCATGGAACATGACATCCAAATACCCTGAGAAAACCTGTTTCAATACAGAAATAAAACCCTCTCCAACTGCACACCCCTAGCTGTCACCTTCCCACACTGGAACCCATACGGGTGTGTAGCGGGGTAGTCAACCTCTCCCTGGTCTGGAAAGGGTTACAGCCAGCCCTGGGAGAGGGCTGGAGCTGCGGGCTAAAAGCTAGGCTGATTGGAGAAGAAGCCACAGCTGGCCCTGATAAAAGGGCTATGAGCCAGGAGCTAAAGGACTCTCCCTCCAGCTTCACAGGGGGAAGGACCTAGCTGCCTGGGAGCTGTGGGTGCAGGCAACAGAGCAGGGCTGGGGAAAGGCGAGAGGAGCTGGGGAGCTCCCGCCTGGCAACTCCCCAGGCTGCAGGCCCTGTGCAAGGCCAAACCAGGTACTGGGGTTGCAGAGGCTGCAGCCCAGGGGTTAGGCAGAGGCAGCAGGTCCAAACCCCTCTTTGCCAATGATGAATGGTTTGTACAATGCAGTCTGCCATAGTGAGTGGGGGCTAGATGGTGATTGCCAGTAGCCACAGACTGAGGCAAGGTGGGGATAGAGGGTTGGGAGTTCCCCAGGGAGGGGAGACCCAGAGCTGTGGGGGTATTGCTGAGGACAGAACCCTGAGGAAAGGGGCACCGGGATCCAGGAGGGACATGGGGGCCTGAGGCAAGCGGGACACCAGCCTGCAGAGGGCGCTCCGGAGGCTGGAGAGCTAATTCCCAGGACGACCAGCAGGAGGTGCCGCCGGATGAGTCTCGCCTTGCTACAGGATATCATCAAACAACTGCAGCCCATACTTGAAGAGGACCCCATCCTGAAAGAAGTCTTTCCTGAACCCCTCTTCTGGCCTTCAAACAACCCCCAATCTCTTCAATCATCAAAAACAAGCTCCACACAGACCAAGACACACCAACTCAAAGTGGCACAGACCCTGTTAGAACAACAGATGCAAAACCTGCAGACATATCTCCACTTTGATCAACACCCTCCACAATACCCATTTCAAGATCCATGGGTCCCACAAATGCCTATCACAACATGTGGTGCACCTCATCTATATGCCTGAACAACAACTATGTGGATGAAACCAGACAACCACTATGTTCTCAAATGAATTTTCACACAGAAAAATGTTAAAAGATGAAAAACACCCTATCACTTGTGAGTGAACACTTTTCACAGAGCAATCACTCTATGGCTGACCTATCAGTGTTCATCTTCAAAAGCAACCTCCATAACACTTTCAAAAGACAAACCTGGGATCTAAAATTCATAACTTTGCTAGACACTAAAAAAGCATGGTCTTAATAAAGACACTGGATTTATGGCTTATTACAACAATCTGTATCCCACTAATTCCACACACACACTTTTTTTTTTCCGATGACTACCGGGGTGTTAATGGGTAAATGTTATACCAATAAAATAAAAACCAGCAGGATCTTATTAAAGGGGAAAAGGCAAAATGCCACATTTATTGTGAATACCGAAAGAATCATGGTAAGCAATTAGTTATAGCTATAACATTCCATTCAATTTCATATTTATTCACACATTCATTCATTCATTCATACACACACACACAGGTTCTGCAAGGTTATCATAGTTACCAGCCTTAGAGTTGCTCATGCCAAGCCACTGGCCGGGTGGCCTGGACATGAGGAGGGAGCAGGGCCTTGTCAGGTGCACATCTGATGCTCCTGGAAGTTGGTTTGCAGAATCAGACCCCAAAGTTCTCACTTTCTAGAGTCCATGTTTATAGGAATTTATTCCTATGCCAGTCCATGGGAATTGCTTCCTCATGCTGTTGCTGAATCAATCAGCAGGTGGCACATTCCTGACGGCTCCGTGCTGCCAGATGTTATCTTGTTCTTTGGTTCTCCCATTCTTGAGGCTGTTGGGTAGATTCCAGTCTGCCCTCCGGGGGTCCTCTGGTTATTTCCACTTGACGCCTTCTTCAGCCGATGGACACTGGATTCTTAGGCTGGCACATCCCTGATCATTCAGTTATTATCCACACCAAGCATCCATCCACATACATCCTCTATCTCTATTTTAATCACAATTGTTAACAAAGCAAGATGAATACAATAAAAGGGCAGGGAGTCTCTAGGTGCTGTTTCTGTTGTTACAGAGTATTGCTTTGAGTCTCTCTCTGTGTGAGTAGTTGTTGTTAAAAAGAATTGCTTTGAGAACAGACTCTGTCTTAGAATGTACTAACACAATTAGCAGCTTGCAAGTTTCACACACAGAAGGAGAGAAACAGTACCAAAAACCAAGAGACCTCTTAATTAGTAATACTCTGGAATTTAAACTATGGGGGATCAAACTCATTTGTGATTTTAATACAGAACTTCTTTAATATGATCCAACATAATCCCCCTTTTGACACTAAGATTTATAATCATCAGTGTCACTTTCTATGTAGCCTATTCAAGAGAAGGTACTGTGATGCAATTTGAGTTTGTGATTCCTATTCTTCCCACATACATGATCCTAGTGATGTATCTTTACTACAAGGTTCTGGGGCAACAGGCAAGGTGAGGCACACCCACTTTTGAGGAGTCCATTCAGTACAACCTCTAGTGTCCAATAGCTTCCCTTCCTCCCCAGCCCAGTGGCTCGAGGTCCAGGGTAGCCAGAAGGATCCCATGTGTAATAAATAAATTGGTTAGTCTCTAAGGTGCCACAAGTACTCCCTTTCTTTTTATGGGGAGTGGGTTAACCTTCAATACCTTTGCCTCCAGGGACTGTTGGTGTGCAATTCTGACAACAATTTCTCCCATTTACAAGTCTGGTTTTACAATACTGGAAACATATTGCATCCATTCATATTGATAAGTGTCAAACAATGATGTCTTTGTTTTAACAAATGCATCAAACCCTTAATATTTCCCAATATGACCCAGAACATTTCGTGTTCCAAAGTAGCTAGGGCAAGTATCTGCATTTCAGTGCATCCCATCGCTATGGCTGTGTAGTTTCCTATTTCTAAATTTTTTCTTATGCATAAGTCATGTGATGGTATTAGGCCATTGCCAAAGATTCCATCGGGCTTTTAGGTTACCCAGACCAATTTGGACCAAGTCTACATTGGCATGTACTTGTTTTTGTATCAGGCTGTCCTGTAGCTGGGACAGAGAGCTTAATTTATTTTTAATTACCTGCAGGTCTGCAGTATTTTTTTTTTTTTTAAACACACAACAGTGCTAGCAACAAGACAAGACAAAACATAGATTCATGGTATTGGGTTGCTCTTCAGCTGGCATCAGCTTTTCCTGATTTTCTGAAAGACAGAAGAACATGTTTCTACCCCTTTTTCGGGTGGCAGATTATTGCTTAAAATATTTCTTTTTACAAATACACTTGCTGATTGCAGGCAAAACAGAGGAATTATCCCCATATTTTCCTGTTTTTGTTCTATAGGCAGGCCGGGTTTCAATGGCTTCTATCTTTTAAGGGTTATGGGGAAATTATCCCACTGTTTAGTCATTAAATCCCTGAGGTGGGGTACCTCAATTTCCCTTCTTATACAGCAGACCAAGTTTACAATGTTTTTCCTGCTGTGTTAAGCTTTAAGTTTATTTACAGGTAATAGCTGAGAAGCACCATTACCATATGACCTTAAAGGATTTTTCCAAAAATCATACACACTATATATCGTTACAGGGGTACTTATCATTAAATTTATTAAAATTATCTTGTTATACCATGCCTTTTATTTAGACAATTTGTTTGCTGACCAGGTACGTCCTTTATCTGCAGCTCCTTTGTGCTGCTACTTCTTTCCTTCCTTTATCATTTAGGTAATTTGCATTTTCACATATGCTTCCTGCTTTTGGATTTAAAGCCATTAGCAGCTTAGAGACTGTATCTTAAAAGGGACACAATCAACGTTCACCAGAGTTTTGATTACTTTTTTAACTTCTGCTTCCAAAACACACAGCAATCTGAAAAAGAAAACCCAACCTATTGTGGCTCCCTTTGGAGCCCTAATAGCATTTTAATTAAGTAGCATGGCATGTTTGCATTTCTTTTGCCCCTTCTACAATACAGCCTGCACATGTTCTGGGGCAAATACACATTCCTTCCATAGTTTAATTTCTATAACATTATCCATATCCATTTTTACATAAGGTGTAACTATTTCTTTTTTTGCTTACAGAGTTTTCATGTACCTTTATCAAAGTGACAGTCTGATTACTAAAAAGAAAAGGAGTACTTGTGGCACCTTAGAGACTAACCAATTTATTTGAGCATGAGCTTTCGTGAGCTACAGCTCACTTCATCAGATGTATTCCACGGTATACATCTGATGAAGTGAGCTGTAGCTCACGAAAGCTCATGCTCAAATAAATTGGTTAGTCTCTAAGGTGCCACAAGTACTCCTTTTCTTTTTGCGAATACAGACTAACACGGCTGTTCCTCTGAAGTCTGATTACTCAGAGCCATTTTAAGGCTCAGTGTTTCTAACATTGCTTCTTTTTGTTTTGTGCACCTCACCCCTGCTGTTGCTTCAGAGGGGCACTGTCTTTTTTAATTTCTTATTTATTTACTACAGCTCTCATCTGCTATTTTGTTACAAAAACAAACACACACAAACCAAACCAAAACAAACAAACAAAAAAAATCCAGAATTTTTTTCTATTCTCCTGATTTTGACTGCCCTGCTGCAGCCACAACTTAAAAATATTTTAAATTTTGTAGAGCATTGAGTTACCTTTTAAGGGTTAAATGCCAAATCCCAAAGCCAAACAACACTAATTACCTGTTTCAGAGTAGCAGCCGTGTTAGTCTGTATTCGCAAAAAGAAAAGGAGGACTTGTGGCACCTTAGAAACTAACAAATTTATTTGAGCATAAGCTTTCGTGAGCTACACCTCACTTCATCGGATGCATTCAGTGGAAAATACAGTGGGGAGATTTATATACTTAGAGAACATGAAACAATGGGTGTTACCATACACACTGTAACCAGAGTGATCACTTAAGGTGAGCTATTACCAGCAGGAGAAGGGGGAGGGGAACCTTTTGTAGTGATAGTCAAGTTGGGCCATTTCCAGCAATTGACAAGAACGTCAGAGGTATAGTGGGGGGGGGGGGAGAGATAAATATGGGGAAATAGTTTTACTTTGTGTAACGTCGAAAGCTTATGCTCAAATAAATTTGTTAGTCTCTAAGGTGCCACAAGTACTCCTTTTCTTTTTACTAATTACCTGTGTCTAGCAAAAAGGTCTGTCAGTTTTGCAACTTTGAATTAAAGAGTCAAATGGATTTTTAGTGGCATTATTTAAAACAAAAACAAAACCAATTGGTCCTTAGAACTTTACATATTTATACACACACAGATAGATACATACACATTTTCTTCTCCTTAACATCCCTTCCACACTGCTCTGTTTTTTACATCTTACATTCCAAAAAATACATTTGAGGGAGTTTAGTTCCAATAGAACCCCCTTATGTTCTTTTAGCAAATCTGACTAAATTGTCCAAATGATTTTAATCAGATAGTTTATTTTTGCCTGGCTAATTTATAGACATTCCTTTGGAAAAGGGCCCATTTTTCCTTCAGAATGGCTGCAAAGAAACCAAGAATGCTCTTTCTCTAACACTTTTCCTTTTTAACATTTTCACAAAGTTTAGCTGCTTAATTCCCTCCAGCCCCTACAGAATTAACTTTTTCACTCTCTTTTCTCTTTGTAATTATGCCTGGGGGTGCCCTACATAGGACCTTCTCCCCCTTCACCTGCTGTAATGGCTGCTACCTGTTTAGTGGTAAAGCCCAATTTTTGTCTCAGACTCTTAATTAGTGATTCACAATGACTATGATTTGCAGGTGCTCTGCCCTGCTTCAAGGTTAATTTCTTTACCATACCTTGGAGCACATGATTCTCTCTTTCAATTTTCTCAGAGGCTTTAGCTTGGTCTGCCAGGAATCTTTCTCTCTTTTTGCATTCCTGGAGTGCCTCTTTCACTATTTTCAGCTGACTTTGGGTATTTGTAGCCAGCACCTTCCAATTGTCTGCTCCCTTTTCCGTTTGTGCCTTTTCCTCTTTACATGAAGACAAGCGGAGGTAAGAATCCTTACATGCCTCCCACAACAACCAAATTGCTGCTGCATCTCTTTTGGCAGCACTAGAAGGTTTGTATATGAGGATATACTGAGCCAATCAGGATATACTGGAGGATGGTGTGGATTGCACTCTCAGCAAATTTGCGGATGATACTAAACTGGGAGGAGTGGTAGATACGCTGGAGGGGAGGGATAGGATACAGAAGGACCTAGACAAATTGGAGGATTGGGCCAAAAGAAATCTGATGAGGTTCAATAAGGATAAGTGCAGGGTCCTGCACTTAGGACGGAAGAACCCAATGCACAGCTACAGACTAGGGATCGAATGGCTAGGCAGCTGTTCTGCGGAAAAGGACCTAGGGGTGACAGTGGACGAGAAGCTGGATATGAGTCAGCAGTGTGCCCTTGTTGCCAAGAAGGCCAATGGCATTTTGGGATGTATAAGTAGGGGCATAGCGAGCAGATCGAGGGACGTGATCGTTCCCCTCTATTCGACATTGGTGAGGCCTCATCTGGAGTACTGTGTCCAGTTTGGGGCCCCACACTTCAAGAAGGATGTGGATAAATTGGAGAGAGTCCAGCGAAGGGCAACAAAAATGATTAGGGGTCTGGAACACATGACTTATGAGGAGAGGCTGAGGGAGCTGGGATTGTTTAGCCTGCAGAAGAGAAGAATGAGGGGGGATTTGATAGCTGCTTTCAACTACCTGAAAGGGGGTTCCAAAGAGGATGGCTCTAGACTGTTCTCAATGGTAGCAGATGACAGAACGAGGAGTAATGGTCTCAAGTTGCAGTGGGGGAGGTTTAGATTGGATATTAGGAAAAACTTTTTCACTATGAGGGTGGTGAAACACTGGAATGCGTTACCTAGGGAGGTGGTAGAATCTCCTTCCTTAGAGGTTTTTAAGGTCAGGCTTGACAAAGCCCTGGCTGGGATGATTTAACTGGGATTTGGTCCTGCTTCGAGCAGGGGGTTGGACTAGATGACCTTCTGGGGTCCCTTCCAACCCTTATATTCTATGATTCTATGAATCTATCCTCTAGGTCCGAAATAATGCAGACATCAGCTAGGGCTTGTTTAGTCCAAGGACTGTGCCTACATTTTTGAAGGATTTGTTTAAAAGGTGTATTTTTTTTTTAACAAAAGGTGAGGTTGGAGTTCCTTCTGACTCCATTCCTCCCTCTGGTACTGGCTTACCCTGTTTTCTTTTGAACATCTTAACACGGATATTTCAATCTCTTTGTCACTCCTGGTATTACTTAGCAAGTGACACAGCCTAGATTCTGAAATCATAGCTTATCAAATTTCCTTGTCACACCTGGTACAGGTCAGCGAGTGACACAGCCTAGATTCTCTTAACCTGCTACTCCTTATTCCAGCGAGTAGCTTAGCCTGGCCCTTAGGCCTTCTTGCTGCCCCTGATACCTCACTGAGCAATAGGACTTAGGTTTAAGAATCGTAGCTTAATCTATGTGTTTTTCCCCTGCTACCTTCCTGGAGGCCAGCAGGTCTGGTTAACCCAATACAAATGCCTAGTTCAATAGAGCTGGCAGTGTGCACACCAATATTTACAATAACTGAGGTTTTTTACCAGTATTCTCCCTTTCGCAATTCTCCACCAAAATGCTATACCAATAAAATAAAAACCAGCAGGATCTTATTAAAGGGGAAAAAGCAAAATGCCACATTTATTGTGAATACAGAAAGAATCATAGTAAGCAGTTAGTTATAGCTATAACATTCCATTCAATTTCATATTTATTCACACATTCATTCACACACACACACACACACACACAGGTTCTGCAAGGTTGTTATCATAGTTACCAGCCTTAGAGTTGCTCATGCCAAGCCACTGGCCAGGTGGCCTGGACATGAGGAGGGAGCAGGGCCTTGTCACATGCTCATCTGATGCTCCTGGAAGTTGGTTTGCAGAATCAGACCCCAAAGTTCTCACTTTCTAGAGTCCATGTTTATAGGAATTTATTCCTATGCCAGTCCATGGGAATTGCTTCCTCATGCTGTTGCTGAATCAATCAGCAGGTGGCACATTCCTGACGGCTCCGTGCTGCCAGATGTTATCTTGTTCTTTGGTTCTCCCATTCTTGAGGCTGTTGGGTGGATTCCAGTCTGCCCTCCGGGGGTCCTCTGGTTATTTCCATTTGACGTCTTCTTCAGCTGACGGACACTGGATTCTTAGGCTGGCACATCCCTGATCATTCAGTTATTATCCACACCAAGCATCCATCCACATACATCCTCTATCTCTATTTTAATCACAATTGTTAACAAAGCAAGATGAAAGCAACAAAAGGGCGGGGAGTCTCTACGTGCTGTTTCTGTTGTTACAGAGTATTGCTTTGAGTCTCTCTCTGTGTGAGTACTTGTTGTTAAAAAGAATTGCTTTGAGAACAGACTCTGTCTTAGAATGTACTAACACAATTAGCAGCTTGCAAGTTTCACACACAGAAGGAGAGAAACAGTACCAAAAACCAAGAGACCTCTTAATTAGTAATACCCTGGAATTTAAACTATGGGGAATCAAACTCATTTGTGATTTTAATACAGAACTTCTTTAATATGATCCAACATCACTTCACCTTGGATGGTCCCTTAGAATATGTGCTAACTACCAATTCTAAACAATCCTAAATTCTAACCCCACCCCCAGCATCAACGTGGGTTTTGGGCCATGCACTGCCATCTTGCCCCCACCCCTCCAGCGCCAGTGGGGGTCTTGGGGCCGCCACGTTTCCCACCCCCCGCCCCCGCCTGCCTGCCCCCCTTCTCCAGCAGCGGTGGAGTCCCGGACTGCGTGCCGCGTCCCGCCCTCCCCCACACACCCCGCAGCAGCAGTGGGGTTCCCGAGCTGCACGCTGCTGCCAGCCCCTCAGAGCACCCATGGTGCTACTGGGCGATCCCCTACCCTAGAGCACCCGCAGTGCCCCCAGGGCCACCCCTGCCCTAGAGCACCCAAAATTTAGTCAGCAGTATATAATACAAGTCATGGACAGGTCACAAGCCATGAATTTTTGTTTACTGCCCATGACCTGTCAGTAACTTTTACTAAAAATTTCCATGACTAAAATGACAGGTTTCAGAGTAACAGCCGTGTTAGTCTGTATTCGCAAAAAGAAAAGGAGTACTTGTGGCACCTTAGAGACTAACCAATTTATTTGAGCATGAGCTTTCGTGAGCTACAGCTCACTCGGATGTGAGCTGTAGCTCACGAAAGCTCATGCTCAAATAAATTGGTTAGTCTCTAAGGTGCCACAAGTACTCCTTTTCTTTTTGCGAATACAGACTAACACGGCTGTTACTCTGCATCCTGCATTGAGAACCCTCTTGCCACAGGATTGAGTTTGGCCTTAATTTGTACAGCTCCACTTTACATTCAGAAAATGGAAATATAATTCGCTCCTCCCATGCACTGAATGCCTGGCTGATCTAATATAGCACAGATGAATAAAACTTCCAGGAATATGTCATAAAAATTCTTTACAGTAAATACAATATAATATTTGCTATAATAATATACTATTTCCTTGATAGACCATAATCCTCACTCTGAGTCATTATGATTTATCACATCGATAGGTTTTTTAAAATGCTGGTAACTGTACAGATAAACCAAAATGGTTCTTTTGGAGCCATTCTACGGTATTGTGAAATGCAGCTGTTACCTAAGAGCAACTTAAACCCAGATACTCCGAAGCCTTATGAAATGTTCATTGGAAACAAATCATAGAGAAGATTCAATAACCACTTTTGTAAAAGAAACTCCCTCAGCCATTTTGATCTACAATACCTATCGGTGTCAGTCTATGACATGGAATAATGGCCTGTAGCATTTCAGAATCGAGAACTATAAATAGGGTTCATTTCTTAACACAGCCCTCCACTTTCTTGTTTCAATGGTGATAAACTATCTAAGTAAAAGCTTCTCTTCCAAGGCAAAATCTTGTAAGTTAATTTTTATCCTTGGTAAATTTGTATGGGGCTAAGTTTTCAAATATTGTCACTGTTTATGCTAGAAATGTGACTACATCATGAAGGGGCATTGAGAGGTCAAAACTTGCCTAACATTCCAGTTTTGTAAAAATAAGTTTATACAGTTTATGTCTTTATCCCCAGTCCTGCAAAGATGTATATGTTTGATTAGTCCCATTGCGTTTAGTGAGACTACTCAACCTACTCGTGTATGTAAAATCATAGATTTTTGTCACTGGCAGGGACAAACTTACAGCCTAAAGCCCCGATCCTAACCAACAACTTTTAACTTGTGAGTGACGTTATCCCCATGCGTTGTGTTTGCAGGATGGTAGCCTTAGGCTCTAGGTCATGGTCAAGATATCTGTGACAAAACCCATTGCGGTTAGTTCCTTTTCCCCCAATAAAAGTAATTGTGGCTTTATTTTACAATTCTTGCCATGGTTACTCTTTGATTGCTTGTTACTGAAGCTTGTGTTCCATCCCCCCAAGCAATGTGGTCTCCTTGTGTCTCCTAATCAGATGTATATATTCCAAATGATTGCACTTCTTATGGTCTCACCAGCGGTGTTTCTTCCAACAATGCATCCTGCCTGAGGCTTTGTTTTGTCAAGAATATTCCTTTCCTTATTTTATAGCTATATACATATTTTTTCTTTTTACAAGTACAGCTGGGAGCCTCATGAAAACAAGATGCGTAGCTCACGAGGCTCTCCAAACGAGCAACATTTTTAGATAAATAAATCTGTTCTGGAGTTTCAAGTTTTATTTGTGCTTTACACACACACACACACACTAACTTTTTCTTTATTCTTCCTCATTTCTCTGTCTACTGGCTCTGTTCAGCACATATGCTCCATTCCTACTCAGGGTAACCTCCCATGAAGTCACTAGGAATTCAGAGCCATTGATTTTTCTTTCCTTTTCATGATCCCACAACACACACACACTATTTCTATTTTGCTTGTGTTGTAAACAATTGGTTTTCTGATTATTGATTTTCTGATTCACATTCAAAAGCTAAAGAATATTACAAAAAATATAAATCAAACAAATTCTACATAACAGTTTGTTAACTTTCTTAATGCTGGGCACTAAAGGATTTCATTTGCATATCAGACTCAATCCATCTGCAATGGTCTTTGTTCAGCCAATACTCTATATAAGAACACTGCTTATTACTATGCAGACTGATTATGTTGTTGTTACATAAAATGTCTACCATTAACAAGACAGCTTTTACTGGTACCACACAGTGGCATCAGTGATACCATGAAAATCTTCTAAGCATAAGAGGAACAAATTGTCTATTTGGGGCAGAACTGTGATTTTTTTTTTGTTCCATGTTTGTACAGCACCTAGCACAATGGGGTCCTGGTCTATGATTGGGGCTCCTAGGTGCTACCACCGCACAAATATTTAAATTTTCAAAAGCACCTGTGTGCTTTCTCTCATGCTCCTCTCACGCTTGGGAAGAACTCCCCATAAATATCCACAACACACCTCACTGTTCCTCTTCAAATCGCTCCTCAAAAATTCTCCTTTGCTGTGATGCCTATCTCACTGTGCCTCAGTGCGTCAAGTGGAGATTGACAGATTCAAGACAAACTGCTGAGAAATAGGGCAGACTCACCCAAACTGGTGGTTATTCTATCATAAGATTATACCACTCCAATAACAAAAGTAGACTTCTGTCTCACCACACTGGTTAACAAGAAATCAGAAATCAGTCTCCTTAGGCATCCCAGCCCTTATCTCACCACCCAGACACTAGACTCTATGATAAGTACAGTAGTTACCAAAAACCAATTTTATTAAATATAGGGTCCTTTCCATCTCCAGAGATCAGTCACATAACCAGGTCAATATATAACTCAGATCTTCCCCAATAATCACGCTGCTGAGAATCCTTTAGTAACTAAAATCTAAAGGTTTATTAATAAAAGAAAAGCAGAAGATAATATACACATATAGATAAATCATATAATATCTATGTATAGATAGATCTATAAATATTGTGACAAAGTTCCTCCTCTGTCTTGGTGGGTCCTGCGCTTATTTGCTCACCTCAGAGATTCACAGCAGCCCTCAGTTTGGCCACTTTTGCTAGTGGCTCAAACCTGCCGTCCACTCAGTTAACTTCATCACTGGCCAGCATGGGGAAAAGGAGGAGAACAATCCCCGCAGTCTCTGCTGGCCCACCTAATGGGTCGGGGGACAGGCCAGAGACCTTCCCCTCGGGTGGGACCCACAGTCCTGGTCAACTCCTCTTTTATGAGATAGGGAGTTGGGGGAATGGAGCGAACCCGGGCCCACCCTCTACTCCGGGTTCCAGCTCAGGGCCCTGTGGATTGCAGCTGTCTATAGTGTCTCCTGTAACAGCTGTGTGACAGCTACAACTCCCTAGGCTACTTCCCCATGGCCTCCTCCCAACACCTTCTTTGTCCTCATCACCGGACCTTCCTCCTGATAGAATCATAGAATCATAGAATATCAGGATTGGAAGGGACCTCCTGATGTCTGATAACGCTTTGTACTTCTCAGTCTTCCAGCAGTACGCCTACTCACTCTCAGCTTCTTGCATGCCTCTTGCTCCCAGCTGCTGACACGCACCTCACTAACTGAAGTGAGGTCCAAAACCAGGTGCCCTGATTAGCCTGCCTGTCCTAATTGATTCTGGTAGCATCTTAATTGGCTCCAGATGTCCTAAATGGCCTGCCTTAATTGGTTCCAGCAACTTCCTGAGTGTTCTGGAACTGCCCCTGTTACCTTACCCAGGGAAAAGGGACCTGCTTAACCTGGGACCAATATCTCTCCCTTTGATCACTCTCCTGTAGCCCTCGGGCCTGGAGGGAGGGAGAAAGGAGGGAGAGGGTTGCTCCTGCTAGGCCCTGAGCTCTCGCTGCTGCTGCTGCTCCCCTGGCTGGGCCAGACATCACCCTGCCCTTCTCTGCTACCTGGTTGCTGGCCAGCTCTTGGACCCCCCTACCCTCAGTTGCTGCTGCTCCAGATACAGCTCCTTGGGGGGCTGCTGGCCCACTCCCCGGAGGAGGGGAGTGAGGGACCCCTGCCCCAGCCATTGCTACTCCTGTGGACACCACCACCACCACCTGTGAGGGGTCCTTTCGGCCTGCCCGGCCACTGGACTGCCACCTGGAATTGCTGGAGCTGTTGCTGCGGTGTTTGCTGCCTAGAAGCTGCTGGAGCCACAAGGAGGAAGAAGAAGAGGACTGTCTGCTACTGGGGGAGAACTCAGAGACTCTGCAGACCACTGTGGAGGGGGCCATCAAGGATTGAGTATCTTTCGAACTGTGCTCCTGTGGTGGGGGTTTTGACTGTGTTTGTGGGGACTTTGGTGGTGTGGCGTGGAGCCTGCCACCGATCCATCTGTGTCCCAACCCCCACCACCCCCACTGGCTGCTTACCATCTGCCTCTCTCTGTTCCTGCCTCTGGGACTCAGCTGCTTGCTTGGCTTGCCATGCCTGACTTCCACCATTTGGGCCAGAAGCAGCAGCCAACCTAAACAGACTCTTTTGTGCAAGTGCACATGCCCCCACCCCGCAGACTACCCACCCCACCCCTGCAACAGTCTCCTTGTCTCCCCCTGCAGCCCTTTGCTCCCCACCCTTTTTTGCCCCAGCCCCTTGCTAGCTCCACTTTGTTTCCCTGCCCTGCCCTTTTCCCTCTGCAGCATTTGTTTGTTTGCCCTGCCCCCATACTGAAGCTAGCCCCTTGGTTTTTCTGCCCCACTCCCAGCCTGGGGGTCTCCCTCCTCCTGCGGCCCCCCTTGCCCTGATTAGCCCCTCCCCTCGTGCACCTATGCCCCCTCCTATGCTCTTGTGCGCCTCCCCATTTTAGTTTGAAACCCTGTCTCACTGCACCCCCCCCCCCGATGCTGTTATATCCCCCCCCTCTCCTTGTGCAGCTAGAGGAGCCGGAAACCCTCCCTGAGTAGGTGACTGACACCCCCCCCCCCCCCGCCAAGTCCTTGATAGCCCTCCCATCCAGCCCTCACCACACCTTTTGGCACCCTCCTCCCCTGCCTGCAGCTTAGCGGGGAGGAGTGGTCGACCTGTTCCTCTTCCCCCCACTTTCCTCTGGTGTTTGTCCCCCCCCCTTATTATGACAGGGAACGAGGTGGGTGGGTGGGACCCCTTGGGCAGCCCCCACCGCCCCTCCTCCACCTGCCCCCCCCCCGTGTCTTCCCTCTCTAGCCTCTACCTCAACCGCCGCTGCCGAACCATCTGCTATCACCAACGCTGTGGCACCAGCAGCGGCGGGCAATGGGGTGACCTCTGCTGCTGCCACGTCCCTCGCCCCCTCCGATTCTGAGGGAGCCCCCCGCCGGCGGGAAGGGCCAGGGCAAGAAGAAGTGTAAGGGCCCCACCAAAAAGACCAGGCCCTCCATGGCAGTGGCTGCCCCCACTGCCATGGTCCCACCACTGGCCGCAGCATCCCTCCCCGCTGCTCCCTCCACCAGCTCTGCGGGTGCCCCTCCCCCGGCCCCCAGGGCGTACGCTCAGGTGGCGGCAGTCCCCCCGCCTGCCGCTACGTCATCTCCTCCGACCACCGCCTCTGTTACCATCTCTAGCAGCCGAGGCCCCTTCCCCACCTTGACCAGGAAGCACGGCATCCGTTGCCTCCTGGTGCCCGCCTCACCCCACATAGAAACCTATGTGCGGGCGTTGGCAAGGGTGGTGGGGCCCATGGCCATCGTAGCAGCCTCCAAAATGTACGGAAAGGTCATGTTCTTCCTAGCATTGGAGGCTGCCGCCCAGGAGGCGTTGGAGAAGGGGCTGGCAGTGGGGGGGGGGGGTGTTCGTCCCCCCTGGAGCCACTAGAGGACCTGGGCATCCGAATAGTCCTGACGTCCGTCCCTCCCTTCCTTCCCAATGCCGTCCTGTTACCCACCCTCTTTACCCTGGGGAAACCAATCTCTGTTGTTAGCCCTCTCCCACTGGGCTGAAAAGACCCCGCCCTCCGTCACGTCCTTTTGCTCTGCCGGCAGGTGCAGCTAAAACTGCTGCCAGCGGCGTGTGATGGAGAGGCACTCAAGGGGGTCCTTACCTGGTCCCCTACCACGGGGCCTGTTGCATTATTCTACGGGAAAGGCCCAGTGCTATCTCTGCCAGGTGATAGGGCACATCCGGAGGGACTGCCCCCGGCCTAGCAAGGAGGGACATCCAGGACCCCCGAGCCCCGGCAGGGTGCTGGCCCCGTCATGACCGTTGCCCCTGGCTGCCCAGCACCCGGAGATGCCCCTCCTCCTTCCCAGCCCACCACTGCTCCCGCTCAGGCCCAAGGGGCACCTCCCCCCATACGCCCAGATGAGCGGGAGAGCCCCGCCTCTACTGCCTGCAATCCGGCGGGGCCTGTGGAGGAGGGTGTGGCAGGGATACCACCGGGCATAGGAGCGGGCCCCCCACAGGAGGAATCTTCCCTCCCTTGTGTTGCCCCACCGTTACCTCCCCAAGGCCCTGAGCCATTGCCCCTGCCCCCTGACCCGACTCCTGCTAGCCAGCCCCCAGACAATGCCATGGAGGGCTGGGCCCTAGTACAGGGGAAGCGGGGCAAGCAGAAGGCTCGAGTTCTGCTCCTTCCCACCGATGCGGAAGCCCCCCCGGAAGGCCAGGAAGGGGGGGCACCGATGCTGGGCCTTCTGCCTTGCCCCCAGGTAGGATTTGTCCACCGGTACCGGCTGAGGAAGATGTGGCAGCACTGAAGGGCAGTACCGCCCCTCCACTGGAGTCTCTTCCCTCAGAGGCCCCTGATGGATCCCCTCCTGCCCCGTTAACATCTGAAGCCCCTGTGAGCCCCGAGGCGATCATCACTTCGGGTGCCGGCAGGGAGAACCCCAGGGTGGTGGAAGGCGATCTCCCTTCCATCTACAAGGAGATCGAGGCCCTGGGTCTGACCCCGGTCACCCAGGGGGAGGACGGCCCTCCACCAGCGGGACTCGATCTGGACGGCCTCATCCCGGCCCCCCCTTTCCCCATGTTCCCTCCCCCAACCGCTGCTACTTCTCCTGCCTCCCCTGGGCTCCTCCATCTGCCCGGCCACAGGTGGCACCCTGCTGAAGGCCGCTGAGCCTGCTGAGGGTCCACCTCCCAGCAGCCCAGCTACTGGGGCCCAGGAGCCTGCCTCTGCCCCTCTCCCTGCCCCTGCTCCTGACCCCTGTCCTACCCCTACACCTGACCCCTGCCCTGCCCCTGATTCCAACCCCTTCCTTATCCTCTCCACCTCCAGTGATGCCATTGCTGCCCCTGGGGCCGTCACCTCCTCGTTCCCAGAGGATAGCCCCCAGGGAGCTGCCTTCATATTTCCCTGTCCTGACCCACCGGGGCTGCTATCTTCCCTCCGCTGCCCCCTACTAAGCCGGGGTTTGAGGTGGGGTGCGTGGAGTCAGCCCATAAGGCGCCACATCGGGGGTCCACCCCTTGTCTGCTCGTCTTGGAGGGCCATGGGGTTGTGTCAGAGACCGCTCCGGAGGATAGCTGGGGGCCAGTGACCCCAGCCCTCCATACGCTGTGAGAAGAGCTCTGGGAGTTCGATGAAGATGTCCGTGACTCCCGTAATAAGGTGCAGCTCGCTCACCAGCAATGGGGGGATTTTCATTAAATCCTCCATGCCGTGAGGGCCCTCATGCGGGAGGTTAAAAGGACCGGGAAGCAGGCTGTCGTGGCCTACCAGCAGGTCCACCTCTTCTGTGACTCCTTACTCACCTACTGGGTAGGTCACAGTTTGCTGGTGTGGCCCGACGGAGGCTATGAGCGACTCTGCCGATGACCCTCCCAGCCCTCCTCATGGCACCTATCATCTTTGCAACATTGAACACCTGGAGCTGTAGGATGGGTCTCCGCAGGAGCCAGGTGCTCTCCTTCCTTTGGGAGGGGGGTACTCTGTGGTTTTCCTGCAGGAGACCCATACGGATCCGGCCACCGAACATAGCTGGCGGCTGAAGTGGGGGGACAGGGTATACTTTAGCCATTCCACGATTCGGCAGGCTGGAGTGGCGACCCTGTTCTTTCCCGACCTACAGCCCCAGGTGCTGGGAGATGCCAAGGCTGTGCCGGGTCACCTGCTGCACCTCCGGGTCCGCATGGAGGGGCTCATGGTCAATCTCGTCAACGTCTATGCCCCGATATCAGGCCCAGAGCAACTGCATTTCTTTCAGCAGGCGTCCGCCTTCCTCGGCACCTTGGATCCTCGCAAGTGCCTGGTCCTGGGCGGGGACTTTAACAACACCCTTGAGGAGCAGGACCGCTTGGGGACCGAGCAGTGCCCAGCCACCGCTGATGTCCTCCAGGAGATAGTCGAAAATCACTCGCTGGTGGACATTTGGTGCAACCAACAACCAGACAACATCTTGACATTCAACTTTGTCCAGGTGGAGGCCCATCGGTCACGCCACTCCCGGTTGGACTGCATCTATTCATCACATTTCCACCTTTCACAGGCCCATTCCTCCAGCATCCGGCCGACCCCATTCTCTGATCATCATTTAGCCACCGTGACAGCCTCTCTCTATTAGCATTTCAACAACAGCTTGTTGGAGGATGTGGGCTTCGTGGAGTCCTTCTGGGAGTTCTGGCTGGCCTGACGAGGGCAGCAGTGTGCCTTTCCCTTGGTGCAGCAGTGGTGGGACCTGGGGAAGGTGCGCGCCCGGCTCTTCTGCCTTGACTATACCCGGAGCCCCAGCCGACGGAGGGATGCGGCAATAGAGCAGTTGGAACGGGAGGTCTTACAGCTGGAGAGGCATCTGGCTGCCAGCCCCGAGGATCCATCCCTCTACAGAGCATGCCAGGAGAAGCAGGAGGAGCTCTGGGCCCTCGAAGAGCATCGTGCCCGGGGCGCCTTTCTTCGATCCCGCATCCATCTCCTTCGGGAGATGGATCACGGCTCCCGCTTCTTCTATGCCCTGGAGAAAAGGAGGGGGGCCAAGAAACACATCACCTGCCTCTTGGCAGAGAACGGCACCGCCCTCACGGATCTGGCGGAGATGTGCAGGAGGGCCAGGGTCTTCTATGCAGGCCTTTTTCCCCGGATCCAACCGATCCTAACGCTTGCAGAGTGCTCTGGTACGAACTCCCTACGGTCAGCGTGGGCAACCGAGACCAGCTAGAGCTGCCTCTCACTCTGGACGAGTTCTCAGAAGCCCTCCTCTGTATGCTCCCCAATAAATCTCCGGGCATGGACGGGCTGACCGTGGAGTTCTACTGCGTCTTCTGGGACATCCACGGCCCAGACCTAGTCACCGTCTGGGCCGAGTCCTTGCAGAGCAGGGTCCTCCCTCTTTCATGCAGGCGATCCGTGCTTGCCTTCTTGCCAAAGAAGAAAGACTTCCGCAATTTACGAAATTGGCGTCCCATCTCACTCCTCAGCACAGACTATAAAGTCGTAGCAAAAGCCATCTCACTGCGGCTCACGTCCACCCAGACCAGACCTACACCATCCCAGGCCACACCATCTTTGACAACCTGTATCTGGTCCAGGACCTCTTGGAGCTAGGGTGTAGGAATGGTCTGTCATTCTCCCTCCTGTCCCTGGATCAGGAGAAGGCGTTCGACAGAGTGGACCATGGGTATCTCCTGAGAACTCTGTGAGCGTTTGGCTTTGGACCCCAGTTTGTGGGTTTTCTCCAGGAGCTGTATGCCTCCGCAGAGTGTCTGGTCAGGCTCAACTGGACCCTGACCGAGCCGGTCAGCTTCGGGTGAGGAGTACAGCACGGGTGCCCTCTCTCGGGCCAGCTGTATGCTCTGGTGATTGAGCCCTTCCTCTGTCTCCTCCATAGGAGGTTGACTGGGTTGGTGCTGCGAGAGCCGGAGCTGCGGCTGGGCCTGTCAGCGTACGCCGACAATGTGCTCCTCGTGGTCCAGAACCCAGGTGACTTGGCACAGGTGGAGGATTTCCAGGCCATCTATTTGGCAGCCTCCTCCACCTGGGTCAACTAGGTCAAGAGCTCTGGCCCGGTGGTAGGGGATGGGTGGCAGACGAGCTCCCTCCCACCCGCGCTTCAGGCCATCCGGTGGAGCACGGGTCCACTGCTCTATCTCAGTGTTTACCTTTCTGCCACGCATCCATCTCCGCCGGAGAATTGGCATGGTTTGGAGGGCAGGGTGACAGAGCAGCCCCAGAAATGGACAGGTTTGCTTCTCCCTTCAAGGGAGAGCACTGGTGCTTAATCAGCTAATCCTGTCCATGCTCTGGTACCGGCTCAACACCCTGGTCCCAGCCCCGGGTTACCTGGCCAACCTCTGGACATCGATTCTGGAGTTCTTCTGGTCAGGACTGCACTGGGTTCTCTATCTACCCCTGGAGGAGGGAGGGCAGGGCCTGAAGTGTCTATGCACTCAGGTCCATGTCTTCCACCTCCAGGCCCTGCAGAGGCTCCTTTATGGTGCAGGTAGTCCGGCATGGAGCATATTGGCGCACACCTTCCTGCACCACTTCCGAGGGCTCCGATATGACCAGCAGCTACTTTATCTCCATCCGAGAGGTCTTCCGCAAGACCTCTCTGGGCTGCTGGTCTTCTACCAGGACCTCCTCCGGACCTGGAAACTGTTCTCAGCAACCAGGTCTGTAGCGGCCACCGTGGGGGCAGATCTCCTCGCAGAGCCCCTGCTACACAAGCTCGAGCTCCGTGTGCAGGTGGCGGAGTCCCCTTTGGTGTCCCAGAGGTTGGTCCTGGCAGAAGTCACAAGAGTCGGAGACCTCCTGGACTACGACCGGGGAGACTGGCTGGATCCTCTGATGCTCGCCCAGTGCATGGGGCTCTCCAGGCCTCGTACTCCCCAGCATGTACTTTAGGAGGTGAGGGCCAATTTGCCGCCCACTCCTCGGGTTTACCTCAACCGGGTCCTAAGAGAGGGCACGCCCCGCCCACCCTCCACCCCAGGCACTCTGGACCCTCTGCCAGTGGGCCTTGATCCGGGCTACCTAATCCCGGCCCCCCTTTCCCCATGCTCCTTCCCCCTAACCGCTGCTTCTGCTCCCGCCTCCAAGGATCCCCGGGACTATTCCAACTGCCCAGCCACAGGTGGCACCCCACTGATGGCCACCCACTTCCTGGATCCCAATAAGATCACTCTTTTATAGCCATCTGGCTGGACCCTGTCACAATATATAATAGATCATATATATATGTACATATATGTATAGATCATATACATACAATAATTACAATGTCCTTTAAGTGACAGGTTAGCCACTGGGCCAAAGGGGCCTGTGCCCAGGGGCCCTGACCAATTGCGGGGTCATGGAAAAATGGGCTCCCCGACCCTGCTCACCGGGAAGCCGCAGCACCCCGACCTCAGCTGCAATCCCAGGACTGGAGGAGCTCTAGCTCCCTGCTGTGGCCTCAGAGCTGGGGGAGTTCTCACTCCCTGCTGCAGCCCTAGCAGGGGGGGGAAAGAGAGCTTCTCTGAACTTGGGGCCGCAGTGGAGGGGGCAGAAAGGAGCAAATGTTAGCAACAAGAAGAAAGTCAAGGAAAGTGTGGGCCCCTTACTGAATGAGGGAGGCAACCTAGTGACAGAGAATGTGGAAAAAGCTAATGTACTCAATGCTTTTTTTGCCTCTGTCTTCACGAACAAGGTCAGCTCCCAGACTACTGCACTGGGCAGCACAGCATGGGGAGGAGGTGACCAGCCCTCTGTGGAGAAAGAAGTGGTTCGGGACTATTTAGAAAAGTTGGATGAGCACAAGACCATGGGGCCGGATGCGCTGCATCCGAGAGAGCTAAAGGAGTTGGCATATGTGATTGCAGAGCCATTGGCCATTATCTTTGAAAACGCAAGGCGATCGGGGGAAGTCCCGGACGACTGGAAAAAGGCTAATGTAGTGCCCATCTTTAAAAAGGGAAGAAGGAGGATCCGGGGAACTACAGGCCAGTCAGCCTCACCTCAGTCCCTGGAAAAATCATGGAGCAGGTCCTCAAGGAATCAATTCTGAAGCACTTAAAGGAAAGGAAAGTGATCAGGAACAGTCAGCATGGATTCACCAAGGGCAAGTCATGCCTGGCTAATCTCATTGCCTTCTATGATGAGATAACTGGTTCTGTGGATGAGGGGAAAGCGGTGGATGTGTTGTTCCTTGACTTTAGCAAAGCTTTTGATACAGTCTCCCACAGTATTCTTGCCAGCAAGTTAAACAAGTATGGTCTGGATGAATGGACTATAAGGTGGATAGAAAGTTGGCTAGATTGTCGGGCTCAACGGGTAGTGATCAATGGCTCCATGTCTAGTTGGCAGCCAGTATCAAGTGGAGTGCCCCAAGGGTCGGTCCTCGGGCCGGTTTTGTTCAATATCTTCATAAATGATCTGGAGGATGGTGTGGATTGCACACTCAGCAAGTTTGCAGATGACACTAAACTGGGAGGAGAGATACCCTGGAGGGTAGGGATAGGATACAGAGGGACCTAGAAAATTAGAGGATTGGGCCAAAAGAAATCTGATAAGGTTCAACAAGGACAAGAGCAGATTCCTGCACTTAGGACGGAAGAATCCCATGCACCGCTACAGACTAGGGACCGAATGGCTAGGCAGCAGTTCTGCAGAAAAGGACCTAGGGGTTACAGTGGACAAGAAGCTGGATATGAGTCAACAGTGTGCCCTTGTTGCCAAGAAGGCCAATGGCATTTTGGGATGTATATGTAGGGGCATTGCCAGCAGATCGAGGGACGTGATCATTCCCCTCTATTCGACATTGGTGAGGCCTCATCCGGAGTACTGTGTCCAGTTTTGGGCCCCACACTACAAGAAGGATGTGGAAAAATTGGAAAGAGTCCAGCGGAGGGCAACAAAAATGATTAGGGGACTGGAACACATGACTTATGAGGAGAGGCTGAGGGAACTGGGGATGTTTAGTCTACGGAAAAGAAGAATGAGGGGGGATTTGTTAGCTGCTTTCAACTACCTGAAAGGAGGTTCCAAAGAGGATGGCTCTAGACTGTTCTCAGTGGTAGCAGATGACAGAACAAGGAGTAATGGTCTCAAGTTGCAGTGGGGGAGATTTAGGTTGGATATTAAGAAAATCTTTTTCACTAGGAGGGTGGTGAAACACTGTAATGCCTTACCTAGGGAGGTGGTGGAATCTCCTTCCTTAGAAGTTTTTAAGGTCAGGCTTGACAAAGCCCTGGCTGGGATGATTTAATTGGGGATCGGTCCTGCTTTGAGCAGGGGGTTGGACTAGATGACCTCCTGAGGTCCCTTCCAACCCTGATATTCTATGATTCTATTAAATGGGTTGCGAGGCTGCAGTGGGGTGAGGAATGGGACGGAACTGTGGGGAGAAGGAGCAGAACGGGGTGGAGCCATGGGTGGGGCCGCAGGCAGAAGGCGCGGAATGGAGGTGGGATTGCAGGCAGAAAGAGTGGGGAGGGGCCCCCCCACTTGCTCTGGCTCAGGGTCCCACAAAACCTGAATCCACTTCTGTGTCCTTAGATCAGGTTTAGTAGTAGTGATGTTATAGACTGCGGGCTTGGAAAGTCTCTCTAATAACTTCCAAAAGATTGGAAGGTCCTCAATCCACAGTTCAATGTGCTCCTTTTAGTTATAAATCCACAGTCCAGAGAATCAGGGCAGGAAAGAGGCAAAATGGAGTCATTCCAGGGGTCTTTTATGCCCTTTGCCATGTGCCTGGAAACTTTCTACTTCAAACAAAGCTCACAGCCCAGGCTGTGGAAAGTTACTGTGACAAGATGGAGTCCAGGGTCACATGAGCATATCCATATATGACTTGATGACTCACAGGCGGAAGCCATTGGCCTCTTGGAGGCTGAGGCATCTGCAGGAAGAGCCATCTGGGTGGAATGAATTTCTTCTAAGGCCCATTGGGAGAGCTAAGTGTCTTTGATGCGCCATCAAACTTAAATAGTCCATTCACAATGTGCTGACTAGACTGGATGTAAACTACCTTGTGGGTGTCACCCCAGGAACAAACACAATTATGATACTAGTATATAGACAATATTCATAACTTCAGAAACAGTGATGATACATGGATTTAAAGATAATAATCTTATTTAGAAAATCTTAATTTTTCCATTGACACGTTGGACCAGGTGTCCAATAATATAAACATTATTATAAGAGGTGAGCTTTTGAGCTCCACAGAGCTCTTCTTCAGGTCTTCTTCTTGATGTGAAGAACAGCTCTATGGGCTCGAAAGCTCGTCTCTTTCACCAGCAGAAGTGGGCCAATAAAAGTGACTTACCTAACCCACTTTATCACTGTCAAGGTTCCTCCCCCACTCTGAACTCTAGGGCACAGATGTGGGGACCTGCATGAAAACCTCCTAAGCTTACTTTTACCAGCTTAGGTTAAAACTTCCCCAAGGTACAAATTAATTTTATCTTTTGTCCTGGAAATAACCACTGCCACCACCAAATTCTAACTGGGTTTACTGGGAAACGTAGTTTGGACACGTCTTTCCCCCCAAAATCCTCCCAACCCTTGCACCCCACTTCCTGGGAAAGGTTTGGTAAAAATCCTCACCAATTTGCATAGGTGACCACAGACCCAAACCCTTGGGTCTGAGAACAATGAAAAAGCATTCAGTTTTCTTACAAGAAGACTTTTAATAGAAATAGAAGTAAATAGGAGTAAAGGAATCACCCCTGTAAAATCAGGGTGGTAGGTACCTTACAAGGTAATTAGATTCAAAACATAGAGAATCCCTCTAGGCAAAACCTTAAGTTACAAAAAAGACACACAGACAGAAATAGTCATTCTATTCAGCACAATTCTTTTCTCAGCCATTTAAAGAAATCATAATCTAACGCATACCTAGCTAGATTACTTACTAAAAGTTCTAAGACTCTATTCCTGTTCTATCCCCGGCAAAGCAGCATACCGATAGAGAGACACAGACCCTTTGTTTCTCTCCCTCCTCCCAGCTTTTGAAAGTATCTTGTCTCTCATTGGTCATTTTGGTCAGGTGCCAGCGAGGTTACCTTTAGCTTCTTAACCCTTTACAGGAGAGAAGAGTTTTCCTCTGGCCAGGAGGGATTTTAAAGGGGTTTACCCTTCGCTTTATATTTATGACACGCCCCTCAAATCTCAGCTAGGGTGAACCACTGGCTGGGATTTCTTCCTGGAGCTCTAGGAAAAACAGAGTTAATAAGACACATGCATCTCTAAATATACTACCAAGTACATAAAGACTAACAATATTTTCCACATCTCAAGGACGATTTTAACCAGTTGATTCTGGGAAACTTTCACGGGAGAGTGCATCAGCCACTTTGTTAGAAGCTCCTGAGATATGGTGGATGTTGAAATCAAAATCTTGGAGAGCTAAACTCCACCGAAGAATCATAGAATCATAGAATCATATGATTGGAAGGGACCCCAGAAGGTCATCTAGTCCAACCCCCTGCTCGAAGCAGGACCAATTCCCAGTTAAATCATCCCAGCCAGGGCTTTGTCAAGCCTGACCTTAAAAACCTCTAAGGAAGGAGATTCTACCACCTCCCTAGGTAACGCATTCCAGTGTTTCACCACCCTCATAGTGAAAAAGTTTTTCCTAATATCCAATCTAAACCTCCCCCACTGCAGCTTGAGACCATTACTCCTCGTTCTGTCATCTGCTACCATTGAGAACAGTCTAGAGCCATCCTCTTTGGAACCCCCTTTCAGGTAGTTGAAAACAGCTATCAAATCCCGCCTCATTCTTCTCTTCTGCAGGCTAAACAATCCCAGCTCCCTCAGCCTCTCCTCATAACTCATATGTTCCAGACCCCTAATCATTTTTGTTGCCCTTCGCTGGACTCTCTCCAATTTATCCACATCCTTCTTGAAGTGTGGGGCCCAAAACTGGACACAGTACTCCAGATGAGGCCTCACCAATGTCGAAGAAGTTTTTTGTTATTTTCTTTGACGGTGTGAAGCCACTTCAGTGCAGCATGGTTGGTTTGCAGGTGGAAACGCCGTCCCCAAACATATGGGCGTAGCTTTTCCAGAGCGTAGACAATGGCATAACATTCTTTTTCACTGACTGACCAGTTGCTTTCCCTCTCAGACAGTTTTTTGCTGAGAAACACTATAGGGTGGAATTCTTGATCAGGTCCTTTCTGCATTAAAACTGCTCCCACACCACGCTCGGACGTATCTGTGGTTACTAGGAACGGTTTGTCAAAGTCTGGGGCCCTTAGTACAGGGTCAGACATAAGTGTCGCTTTAAGCTTGTTAAAGGCCTTCTGACACTTTTCATTCCACTGAACGGCATTTGGCTGTTTCTTTTTGGTTAGGTCTGTCAGTGGGGTGGAGATTTGGCTGTATTGCAGTACAAATCATCTGTAATAACCAGCCAAGCCTAAGAAGGATTGAACCTGTTTCTTTGACTTTGGGACAGGCCACTTTTGGATAGCATCCACTTTGGCCTGTAGGGGGCTGATAGTTCCTTGTCCCACCTGGTGTCCAAGGTAAGTCACTCTGTTTAGGCCTATTTGACACTTCTTAGCCTTAACAATTAGTCCTGCCTCCCTTATGCACTCAAGGACCTTTTGTAGATGTTCCAGGTGGTCTGCCCAGGAATCCGAAAATATGGCCACATCGTCAAGGTAGGCGACTGCATATTCTCCTAATCCCGCTAGGAGACCATCTACCAGTCTTTGGAAGGTGGCGGGTGCATTTCGCAGCCCGAAAGGGAGTACATTAAATTCATACAGCCCGAGATGTGTGGTGAAGGCTGACCTTTCCTTGGCAGATTCATCTAGCGGTACCTGCCAGTACCCCTTGGTTAAGTCCAAGGTAGAGATGAACTGGGCCCGTCCCAGTTTCTCTAATAGTTCATCTGTGCGGGGCATTGGATAGTTGTCTGGGCGAGTTACAGCATTTAGCTTACGGTAGTCCATGCAAAAACGTATTTCCCCATCTGGTTTGGGAACTAGAACCACTGGAGATGCCCATGCACTTCCAGAGGGGCGGATTACACCCATCTGCAACATATCCTGGATCTCCCGTTTTATAGCAGTTTTAGCTTGAGGAGACACCCGGTAAGGTTGGACTCTAATTGGGTGAGCATTACCTATGTCAACGGAGTGGTATGCCCGTTCAGTCAGTCCTGGGGTGGCTGAGAACGTTGGCGCGTACCTAGTGCACAGCTCCTTGATCTGCTGTCGCTGCATATGCCCAAGGGTCATGGAGAGTTTCACCTCTTCCACACCACCAGCACTTTTCCCTTCGTAGTAGACACCTTCAGGCCACTCAGCATCGTCTCCTCCCTGGGCTGTAAACTGACAAACCTTTAAGTCTCTGGAATAAAAGGGCTTTAGAGAATTAATATGGTACACCTTAGGCTTTCGTTTGGAGGTGGGGAATGCTATGAGATAATTAACAGCTCCCAGGCGCTCCTGGACCGTGAATGGCCCTTCCCACGATGCTTCCATTTTATGGGCCTGGAGCACCTTTAAGACCATGACCTGGTCTCCTACTTTGAAGGAACGCTCTCTGGCATGTTTATCATACCAGGTTTTTTGCTCTTTTTGAGCATCCTGTAAGTTTTCTTTAGCAAGGGCTAAAGAGGTTCGGAGGGTGTTTTGTAGGTTGGTTACAAAGTCCAGAAAGTTAGTTCCTGGAGAAGGTGTAAATCCCTCCCATTGCTGCTTCACCAAATGTAATGGCCCCTTAACCTCACGGCCATATACAAGTTCAAATGGGGAAAACCCTAAACTGGGATGTGGTACAGCTCTGTAGGCAAAGAGCAACTGCTGCAACACTAGGTCCCAATCATTGGAGTGCTCATTTACGAATTTACATATCATGGCCTCCAAAGTTCCATTAAACTTCTCCACCATGCCATTTGTTTGATGGTGGTAAGGAGTGGCAACCAAGTGATTTACCCCATGAGCTTCCCAAAGATTTTCCATGGTTCCTGCCAGGAAATTAGTCCCTGCATCTGTGAGGATGTTGGAGGGCCAACCTACCCTGGCAAAAATGTCTGCTAGTGCCTGGCACACACTTTTAGCCCTGGTGTTGCTTAGAGCTACTGCTTCCGGCCATTGGGTGGCAAAATCCATGAAAGTCAGTATGTACTGCTTTCCTCTGGGTGTCTTTTTCGGAAGAGGACCCAGAATATCCACAGCTACTCGCTGAAATGGAACTTCAATGATGGGGAGTGGCTGGAGAGGGGCTTTGACCTGGTCTTGGGGTTTTCCCACTCTTTGGCACACCTCACAAGACTGGACATAGGTAGAAACATCCTTGCCCATTCCCTCCCAGTGGAATGACCCCCTGCAAACGGTCTTTGGTCCTGTTCACCCCAGCATGGCCACTAGGGTGATCGTGGGCTAAGCTCAAGAGCTTGGCCCGGTATTTAGTTGGAACTACCAACTGTCTCTGAGGATGCCAGTCTTCCTGGTGTCCACCAGAAAGTTTCCTTGTATAAAAGTCCTCTTTCTACCACAAACCTGGATCGATTAGAAGAGCTGAGAGGCGGTGGGTTGCTCCGTGCCGGCGTCCAAGCTCTCTGGAGGCTTTCATCTGCTTCCTGTTCGGTCTGGAACTGTTCCCTTGATGCTGGAGACATCAGTTCCTCATTGGATTGTGGACCTATGCTTGGTCCCTCTGGAAGCGATGTAGGGGATGGGGCTGTTTCCGTTGACTGTGAACCGCTCTCCGCTGGGACACTATGTTGGGGCTCAGGCTCCGGCTGAGCCTCTTGTGTAGGGTTATGGGCTGCTGCCGGTTCAGGTTTGGTGGGGTCCTCTGGTGTTGAGGTTGCAAGTACTGGATTCAGTGCTGGCAAATGGTCTGGTGCTGGTTGTTCGGCTGGTTCCGGTTCTGGGACTGGTTCCATCTGGGTCTCTGGGACTGGATCCACTACTGCTGTTGCAGACATTGGCCTGGGGTCCGGGTCCATCACCTCTGACTGGGTCCTGATAGAAGTTTCCGGAATAGAGGTAGGCCTCATGGCTTGTTTCGCCTGGCTATGGGTGACCATTCCCTCCCTCTTGGCCCGCTTCACATGATTGGCCAAGTCTCTTCCCCCAACAGCATGAGGATGGGATAATCATCATAGACTGCAAAAGTCCACGTTCCTGACCAGCCCTGGTACTGGACAGGCAACTTGGCTGTAGGCAAATTGAAAGAGTTGGACTTGAAGGATTGAATCGTCACTTGGATCTCTGGGTTGATTAAATTGGGATCCACTAAGGAAGCATGGATAGCTGACACTTGTGCTCCGGTGTCCCTCCATGCGGTGACCTTCTTCCCGCCCACACTCACAGTTTCCCTCCGCTCCAAGGGTATCTGGGCCTGTGGACCTCTGGTGTGATCCCGGTGCAATGAACTGTAATCTGTTGGGGTTCTTGGGGCAGTTGGCCTTTACATGCCCCAGCTCATTACATTTAAAACATTGTCCAGCTGACGGGTCACTGGGGCGAGGTGGGTTGCTGGAGAACGGGGTGGTGGGATGATAAGGGGTCTGGAGGGTTCTTTGGGAGGTAGGTGGGGCTTTGGGTGGTCCCCAGTGATAGGATGTGGTCTGGGGTTGTCCCTTCTGGTCTCTGCTCCAACTGCGACCAGTTTTCTTCTTCTCTGCCACCTCCACCCATCTGGCTCCAATCTCTCCTGCCTCGATTACAGTTTTGGGCTTCCCGTCTAGGATGTATCTTTCTATTTCCTCAGGAACACCCTCTAAGAATTGTTCCATTTGCATTAGGAAGAGAAAATTTACTGGAGATTCAACACTTGCTCCTGATATCCAGGCATCCCAATGTTTCACAATGTGGTAGGCATGTCGGGTAAATGACATGTCTGGTTTCCACCTTAGGGCTCTGAACCTCTGATGAGACTGCTCGGCTGTTATCCCCATTCTGACTCTTGCCTTGGATTTAAACAGTTCATACTTGTTCATGTGTTCTTTAGGCATTTCAGCTGCCACCTCAGCTAAGGGTCCACTGAGCTGCGGCCTCAGCTCTACCATGTATTGGTCAGTAGAGATGTTGTACCCAAGGCAGGCCCTTTCGAAGTTTTCTAGGAAGGCCTCAGTATCATCGCCTGCCTTGTAGGTGGGGAACTTTCTGGGATGGAGAGTGGTACCTGGAGAAGGATTGCTAGGGTTTGTTGGTATATTCTGCTGAGCCTTTACCTTCTCCATCTCCAGTGCATGCTTCCTCTCCTTTTCCTTCTCCTCCTCCACATGCTTCCTCTCTTCTTCCACATGCTTCCTCTCTTATTCCTTTTCCTCCTTCTTCAGCCGCATGAGTTCTGTCTTTCATGTTCCCTTTGTTTTTCCTTAGCCTGAAATCTGGCTAATTCCAGCTTTTGTCGAGCCGTGGATTTTGTCATCCTAACCTCTCTGTTTTTTAACTAACTTTACATCCGAGGTTTAGAAATAAACAAACAAAACTTGGCTGTAAAATTTTGCTGTGTTTGGAATAGAATACCTATTCTCTGATAGTGATTGTCAGCCTACAGAAAAAGACAATTCCCTTGTCTCTGCTCTGGCCCCAAATCAAAGCAAAAAACCTCCAACTACTTGGAAACCTGCTTACCAGCAGCCCAAAAGAAAAAAAAATTCCTTTTCAAACTTGTTCTCCTTGTGAAAAAAAAATCAAAATCCTAAAAAAAAACCCCTGCCACTTTTGTCTCCAGGCAAATGGGTAGAACACCTCCCCTATTTACTTTTAGGGGAAAAAAAACCCTTCTGGTTTGGAAGACTGTGAATTTCCCTGCAGGAGTTAAGTACCCTGCCTCCAGGCAAAGAGAACCTGCAATTCACAAAGATAATCCCCTTTTGTCTCTCCTCTAGCTCCAAAGCAGAGAAAAAACAAGCTGCTTTCAGTTTCAGCTGCTTTCTGGACCTCTTTTCCAGCAGCCCCAAAGGAAAAAAAAATTTCCTTTTTAAAATCTGTATTTCTAGTTCAAAAAATCTCAAATTGATCTCAAAATGATTTCAGGTTAATCCCACCACTCTGCCACCATGTCAAGGTTCCTCCCCACACTCTGATCTCTAGGGTACAGATGTGGGGACCTAGATGAAAACCTCCTAAGCTTACTTTTACCAGCTTAGGTTAAAACTTCCCCAAGGTACAAATTAATTTTATCTTTTGTCCTGGGAATAACCACTGCCACCACCAAACTCTAACTGGGTTTACTGGGAAACGTCATTTGGACACGTCTTTCCCCCCCCCAAAATCCTCCCAACCCTTGCACCCCACTTCCTGGGAAAGGTTTGGTAAAAATCCTCACCAATTTGCATAGGTGACCACAGACCCAAACCCCAAGACAATGAAAAAGCATTCAGTTTTCTTACAAGAAGACTTTTAATAGAAATAGAAGTAAATAGGAATAAAGGAATCACCCCTGTAAAATCAGGGTGGTAGGTACCTTACAAGGTAATTAGATTCAAAACATAGAGAATCCCTCTAGGCAAAACCTTAAGTTACAAAAAGGACACACAGACAGAAATAGTCATTCTATTCAGCACAATTCTTTTCTCAGCCATTTAAAGAAATCATAATCTAATGCATACCTAGCTAGATTACTTACTAAAAGTTCTAAGACTCCATTTCTGTTCTATCCCCAGCAAAGCAGCATACTGACAGAGAGACACAGACCCTTTGTTTCTCTCCCTCCTCCCAGCTTTTGAAAGTATCTTGTCCCCTCATTGGTCATTTTGGTCAGGTGCCAGCGAGGTTACCTTTAGCTTCTGAACCCTTTACAGGTGAGAGGAGTTTTCCTCTGGCCAGGAGGGATTTTAAAGGGGTTTACCCTTCCCTTTATAATTATGACAATCACTGTCATATCCAGGGACCAAAACGGCTAAAACAACACTGCAAACAAATATTTTTAAAGAGAATTGAAAAACGTTCTACCTGTTAGGACCTGTTCCTAGTACCGTAGCTATTGACATCACCAGCACCTAAACAGTGGAGGGAGCTGAATACCTTATATTGCTTTAGGCGATAATGATGCCAGTGAAAATACAAGACTCTGAATCCAGGACTTGGTGTAAATGAGGAACTAATCTTCCATTGCTTAGTTTTAAATTCCTGAAACAGTATATATTCTGCTAAGGATTAGGAATTTTTAAACACTAAATATTCAGTATATCATATATTAATATAAGTACATGAACTTACTTTTAAGATATACATTTGCTTTTAGTCCAAAGTTCTTCGAGACATGTTCTTTTCCTAAATTATTTTTACTAGACAAGTACTGAAGATAAAATGGACCAATACAAAATTTAAAACTACACAATCCTTCCAGCCAAAACATTCCCTTCTTCAAATGAACTTTTTGGCCCTGGAAGCTTGTGTGTTCTTTCTAATATACTTGTTGGTCCAATAAAATTGTTCACACTAGCTACCTTGTCCACATTTTCTGATTTTTCTACTTTGGTTTATTTCATTTTCATGTGCTTGCAATGTTCTAAAACTTGAACAATGAGTGAAAAAAGTAATGTTTTCATAGTACAGTATATATCCTTCAAACCACAAAAAATAAAAATATCACAAAACAGAAGGCCTAATGGGTTCTGAAACTAGTTTAGTCATCCCATTATCACTGGAGATGGGCCCAAACCAAAACCTTGGGTCCAAACAGCCTCAGACTTTGGGAAAGTTTTGATCCAGTGTCGAATGTTGCAGTTTGAGACCACGTCTAATTACAATAAGCCAAACGTAGGAAACATATGTAGGATCTGTTCCTGCTCTTATTGAAGTCAGTGGCAAAGCTCCCATTGATTTAAAAAAAAGCAAAGATCAGGCTCAAAGTGTAAGTAAAGGAAACCTCTGAGAGAAATATATAGAAGAAAACTGCGGAAGGGGGGAATGGGAGGAGGGAATGGGGCTTTCAATACAAGTCCAAATTTTCTGTTGAAAGCAAGCACTTTCTGTGACATTTTTGTTAGACAAAAAGCCAATTTTCTGTCAAAAAGAAGTTTAGATGGGAAATCTTCAACCAGTCCTACCCGTTATTATATATGGAAAAAGTGGTCTACATCCCCTGTTTATTTCTTGCAGAGATGCAGACTTTTTATAGTGTGTCCTTTAATTTTTAACCCACTGCCAGTTTAAATATTGTATCACTAACTAACTATCACTCTTACTTTTTTTTCTCTCTGGATTCTTGTATAGCCCCTTATATAGCATTTATTTTTAAGTTTCATGAGATCACCCTGGTGTTTATTCTTTCCAGTGAGAATAAGCCCAACTCAATTAACCTTTCCTCAAACAATTAACTTTTCCTCTTAATTTATATTTTTGAGATTCCATCTTCTTTGCTGCTGTGACAGCGTGCAAGGGAGCAAATGCAATATCAGGCAAGCAAGGCATTAACCTCAGCTCAGCTCCCCCTTACAAGGGTTATGGGGAATGACTATAAATTGTCTTTTGGGTACAGGTGCACAGGGAATGGAAGGTCTTTGAGAAGGTCAGGTTGAACACCCAGGGAATCAAAGGACTCAGTTATCTCCAATCTGGGGAGATTTCTGTTTCCTTTTCTAATTACGTTAATTTATTTTGCTTTCATGCTATGGTCCTTATTCCTTAAGGAACAGACTTTGCTGACTGCCTTGGCTTTTATTTCCTCATTGGGCATTCCTCCAGTTTATGGTTGCCCTACCTCAGACCCTCTCCAAGACAGGCATATCCTTCCAGTCGTGTAATAACCAGCATTGCATGGAGTTTGCCAGATGGAAATCTGAGGTCTAGTCTACACGCACTTTTTGTACCAATGTAAGAACATCAGAACATAAGAATGGCCTACTGGGTCAGACCAATGGACCAGCTAGCCCAGGATCCTCTCTTCTGACAGTAGCCAGTGCCAGATGCTTCAGAAGGAATGAACAGAACAGGGCAATTTATCAAGTGATCTATTCCCTTTCTTATTTGCTTTCTCCACGCCATTCACGATTTTATAGACCTCTATCATATCCCTCCTCCCCCCATAATAGTCTCTTTTCTAACAGTCGCAGTCTTTTTAATCTCTCTCCTTATCTGGAAGCTGTTCCAAACCCCTAATCATTTTTGTTGCCCTTCTCTCTACGTTTTCCAATTCTAATATATCTTTTTTGAGATGGGGTGACCAGAACTTCACAATATTCAAGGTGTGGGTGTACCATGGATCTATATAGTGGCCTTATGATATTGTATGTCTTATCTATCCCTTTCCAAATGGTTCCTAACATTCTGTTAGCTTTTTTGACTGCCACTGCATATTGAGCAGGTATTTTCAAAGAACTATGCACAGTGACTCCAAGATCTCTTTCTTGAGTGGTAACAGCTAATTTAGACCCCCATCATTTTTTGTATATATAGTTGGGATTATGTTTTCCAGTGTGCCTTACTTTTTATTTATCAACATTGAATTTCATCTCCCATTTTGTTGCCCAGTCACCGGGTATTGTGGGATCCCTTTGTAACTCTTCACAGTCAGCTTTGGACTTAACTAACTTGAGTAATTTTGTATCATCTGAAGACTTTGCCACCTCACTGTTCACCCCTGTTTCCAGATCATTTATAAATATGTGGAACAGCAGCAGTCCCAATACAGATCCTTGGGGGACCCCACTATTTACTTCTCTCCACTGTGAAAACTATTTATTCCTACGCTTGGATTCTTATCTTTTAACCAGTTACTGATTCCATGAGAAAATCTTCCCTCTTATCCCATGACTGCCTATTTTGCTTAAGAGCCTTTGGTGAGGGATCTTGTCAAAGTTTTTCTGAAAGTCCAAATACACTATATCCACCGGATCACCTTTGTGCATGTATTTGTTGACCCCCTCAAAGAATTCTAATAGATTGGTAAGACATGATTTCCCTTTACAAAAGCCATGTTGACTCTTCCCCAATATATCATGTTTATCTATGTGTCTGATAATTCTATTCTTTACTATAATTTCCACCAGTTAGCCTGGTACTGAAGTTAGGCTTACAGGCCTATAATTGCCAGGATTGCCTCTGGAGCCCTTTTTAAAAATCGGTATTACCACATTAGCTATATACCACTCAACTAGTATAGAGGCTGATTTAAACAATAGGTTACATACCACAATTAGTAGTTGTTAAGTTCCTTCAGAACTGTTGGGTGAATACCATCTGGTCCTGGTGACTTAATTTATCAATTTGTTCCAAAACCTCCTTTACTGAAACCTCAGTCCAGGACAGTTCCTCAGATTTGTCACCTAAAAAGAATGGCTCAGGTATGGGAATCTCCCTCATATCCTCTACAGTGAAGACTGATGCAAGGAATTCATTTAGCTTCTCCGCAACTACCTTGTCTTCCTTGAGTGCTCTTTAGAACCTTCATTATCCAGTGGCCCGACTGATTGTTTGTGAGGCTTCCTGCTTCACAAGGATTTCCCTACACTCCCCCATGGGGGTGTTTAAACCCCCCTCCCCCCGAATTTCCCCAACACCTCCCCAGTTTTGTGAACTAGTTACATGCAGTGTTGCCAATTTAGTGATTGTTTGGAAATTTGAATTGAAATTGAAACATGAAGACACACTTTAAAAGCATATACAGTGTATGATCAAGTACGTGTGTCTGAAAAAGTATAATAGATTTGAAAAGTATGAACATAGACTAGCTTCCTTATACAGCTGTTGTTTTTATGACCATGTCAGTGCATTCATTTCGGTGATGTTGACCAACCTAATAATTTCAAATTATGATTTGTAAGCAAAGTCTAAATGAGCTCTCCCTGACAGCTAGTGATGAGCTGGGGGCCGGGGGGAAAGGCTTCAGGACCAGACTGTATTTACATTCACACCTAATCTACTAGGTATCCAGCAAATAGAGCTGTGTTGCCCAAGTGATAGATTTTGGCTGGGGTTGGGTTACAAATCACTCGAATGTGCGGGGTAAAGAAATGTAGTTATTCTTATTGTATGAATAAAGGGCAGTAGAACTGTACTTAGCCTCTGCTGATTGAGGGCAGCAAGAGAGAGGGTGGGGACAGGTGTTTTGCTTGATGGTCTGCCTGAGTCACAAGTACTATTTGACCTGCCCCTCTCCACTGTTTAAAGACAGAGCTGATTAGGCTCCAAGGATAGTCTTTGTTCTGTTAAATGAGCCCTACAGCTGAAATCACTGATAATCAGTTCTAAGTGCTTAGACCTGCTGTGGGACAGTGTTTCTGTGGAAGAGATGGCCCAGTCTGCACTAGCAGCAAGGTTCCCTCACTGAGAGCTCAGCTGAAATCACTGAGAGCTGGGTGGAACCTCAAGAGACCAACTCACAGAGGTCACAGTAGCAGGTGGCAGCAAAAGGTGACGGCGCAGGGCCATTGGCAACAGAGTGATGGAGTGAACAGTGGCACAATGAACAACAGTGGCCAGAGTGAACAGCTGGAGGAACGAGCCTTCTTGCCCCCCACCTGGGAGGTGAACTCATGTGAAAGCACCTCTAAACTCTGAGTCTCCATTGACCAAGGACAACACCAGTGAGTGTTAATGAGGCTGTTACACAACACAGTTCACGTGAACAACCATGGCTGTGGCATCATACTTTCTATTTAGGCAAGAGGTACCACACACTACAAACTGGAGACCAGTGTTAAGTGCATTGTCGCTTGTTCATCCTGAAGTTGAACACTGGTTCCGAACAAGACCAGCAAATGCCCACTATCTTTCAGCAAGAAACTCAACTGACTGGCAAGACACATGTGGTACAACAGTGAAAGGCTCAACAGTTGAAAAAGTGAAGAACTCTCACCACATTCAAAAAAATTGCATACATGGCTGATGAATGCACCAATGCAAATGGTCATCTAGTATTAAGCTATTGTGTAGGTTATCTTGATGTCTGTGGTAGGTCAGTACATGCATTTTTAGATGTTCAAGTTATAGAAGACAGATTGGCTGCATCTGTGACAACCCACATCTTAGAAGAGTTAAATGCTTATCATTGGGACCCCAAACAGATGGCTTTTGTGCATTTGATGGAGCTGCAAACTTCTCTGGAAGACATGGTGGAGCACAAGCTTTGCTCAGAGAAAAGTGTAACCCTAGTCTCTCCTATACACACTGCAGAGGCCATCTACTGCAGCTAGTGCTAGTACGAGCTGCAGACTCTTCAAAAGACATTTAAAAAGCTATAAATTTAATATCTTCATTATCTTCTTTTTTCAGCAAGAGTCCAAAAAGACTGAATACCTTGGAAAATGTAGAAGATACACTGGGACTGAAGTTCAAATTAGTCCAACCTGGGAAAACCCTCTGGCTTTCTCATGAGCAATCTTTGGCTGTTGTCTTAAAATTACTCCAGCCATTATTACTGGCTTTGGAAAGTATCTACAGAGATGGGATGGATCTAAGGAGTGAGGCTGGTGGATTACTTTTGCTACTACGTTCAGAGAAGACTATTGCCATTCTTTCTCTTTGTAAGTCTACTGTTGAAACTTGGGTCATTAAGCAATGCCATCCGGGTATCTGCTACAATAGTAGTAGATCTTTGTCCAGCAATAGAAGCTATATTTGGATCAATCAGAGAGCTATCCATTGAAAAAGTACTGGAAGAAGCAAAGACTTCAGTCCAACAGTTGACTAGTGAAGGCATTTATATTGAATCCTTAAGTGAAGAGAACAAGAAGTGTTTGTTAAGATAACTGAAAAAGTACACAGACTTGATTCTTAAAAATCTACAACAGTGACTTCTAGATTCTACTCAACTTCTACGTAGCTTTTACAGATCCCTGTCCTATAAAACAGCGACAGTTGAGCGGAGTGAGACACTACCAGCAAAGGGGTTGCCATGTGCTCAGGACAGAATAGAGAATTTGAACACAGAGTGGAATATCATAAGACGAATGAATGAAGATTTGACTTCAACTTCTTTTTTTCATCACTAGTGGCTCAACCCGATCTTTATGCTATGTTTCCTGGGCTGAAAAAAGTAAGAATTCATATCTTGCTACTCCCAGTCACAACAGCTACAGTTGAGCGTTCTTTTTCATCATTGAATAGAATTTTGCGTTTTGAAAGAAGTCGCTTTCTGCCTGATAATGTGAATGAACTAATGAGCATATCAATTAAAGGAATGGAAGTACCAGACATATGAGAAGCCACCAAAGATGAATGCATTGCATTCAAGAAATTCATTAAAAGGGTAGTGCAAAATTATAACAAGAAACCAAGAAGGATGTTGATGTAGTTCTTCTTAGAAGGCTTGAGTAGCCAACCTTAATTTGTGTGATGATTTTAAAATCTAATAAAATGGTCATGAAACATTTTTCAGTTTTTACTATGGTGCCATACAGCCCACCTTCACCCTCATGGTCTCACCCCTCATTGGCCTGTAAATTTGAACCCCCACCCCCAACCCCCAATTTCAATTCCTGGGGGAAACACTGCTTCAGATGTACTTTAAAAAAATTGCTGTTAGTTTTTCTGTCTTTTGCTAGGTTTCAGAGTAACAGCCGTGTTCGTCTGTATTCGCAAAAAGAAAAGGAGTACTTGTGGCACCTTAGAGACTAACCAATTTATTTGAGCATGAGCTTTCGTGAGCTACAGCTCACTTCATCGGATGCATACCGTGGAAGCTGCAGAAGACATTATATACACACAGAGACCATGAAACAATACCTCCTCCCAGCCCACTGTCCTGTTAGTAATAACTTATCTAAAGTGATCATCAGGTTGGGCCATTTCCAGCACAAATCCAGGTTTTCTCACCCTCCGCCCCCCCCCCCCCCCACAAACTCACTCTCCTGCTGGTAATAGCCCATCCAAAGTGACAACTCTCTTCACAATGTGTATGATAATCAAGGTGGGCCATTTCCAGCACAAATCCAGGTTTTCTCACCCTCCACCCCCACACACACACAAACTTGGATTTGTGCTGGAAATGGCCCAACTTGATGATTCACTTTAGATAAGCTATTACCAGCAGGAGAGTGAGTTTGTGGGGGGGGGGAGGGTGAGAAAACCTGGATTTGTGCTGGAAATGGCCCACCTTGATTATCATACACATTGTGAAGAGAGTTGTCACTTTGGATGGGCTATTACCAGCAGGAGAGTGAGTTTGTGGGGGGGGGGGGGGCGGAGGGTGAGAAAACCTGGATTTGTGCTGGAAATGGCCCAACTTGATGATCACTTTAGATAAGTTATTACCAGCAGGACAGTGGGGTGGGAGGAGGTATTGTTTCATGGTCTCTATGTGTATATAATGTCTTCTGCAGCTTCCACGGTATGCATCCGATGAAGTGAGCTGTAGCTCATGAAAGCTCATGCTCAAATAAATTGGTTAGTCTCTAAGGTGCCACAAGTACTCCTTTTCTTTTTGTCTTTTGCTAGTTGCTCTTCAGTTTCTTTTTTGGCTTGCCTAATAATACTTTTACATCCGACTTGCCAGAGTTTATGTTCCTTTTATTTTCCTCAGTAGGATTTGATTTCCAATCTTTAAAAGTTGTATTTTGGTCTCTAACCACCTTTTAATCTGTTGTTTAGCCATGGTGGTGGTCTTTTTTAACCCTTTTACTGTGTTTTTGTTTTTTCTCTTCTTTTTATTTTTTGTCCTCTTACTGTGTCACTATGTTGGTTGGGGTGTGACTTTATTACCAGTAGAGTTACACCAGTATAAAGGTGCCTGTAACGGTATAGCATATTCCCTTTCCTGTACAGGAATAAGCTGTAAGAATTAAGCATATTTATATGGGTACAGCTGTGTCCACACTAGGATAGTTAAAGTGGAACAACTTATGTTTCTAGACAAGGCCTTAGAAAGTATTTTTTTCTATTAACTCTTTGTATTCCATCTCCCTACTAATACATGTTACAACCTTGGATCGTTTGTATGGGGCTCTTTCAGTAGAAGTTACAGTGTCCAGGGCAGATGATGAGCTGATTATTCCATTTTATTCATACTCTCTGTCATAAATATAAAGGGAAGGGTAACCACCTTTCTGTATACAGTGCTGTAAAATCCCTCCTGGCCAGAGGCAAAATCTTTTCACCTGTAAAGGGTTAAGAAGCTAAGGTAACCCTGCTGGCACCTGACCCAAAGTGGCCACTGAGGGGACAAGATTCTTTCAAATCTGGAGGGGGGAGAACAAAGGGTTTGGTCTGTCTGTGTGATGCTTTTGCCGGGAACAGATCAGGAATGCAGCCTTACAACTCCTGTAAAGTTAGTAAGTCATCTAGCTAGAAAATGTGTTACATTTTCTTTTCTTTAATGGCTTGTAAAATAAACTGTGCTGGAGGGAATGTATATTCCTGTTTTTGTGTCTTTTTGTAACTTAAGGTTTTGCCAAGAGGGATTCTCTATGTTTTGAATCTGTTTACCCTGTAAAGTATTTACCATCCTGATTTTACAAAGGTAATTCTTTTACCTTTTCTTTAAATAAAATTCTTCTTTTAAGAATCTGATTGATTTTTCATAGTTCTTAAGATCCAAGGGTTTGGGTCTGTGTTCATCTGTACCAATTGGTGAGGATTATTATCAAGCCTTCCGCAGGAAAGGGGGTGAAGGGCTTGGGGGGGATATTTTGGGGGAAGACATCTCCAGGTGGTCTCTTTCCCTGTTCTTTGTTTAAAATGCTTGGTGGTGGCAGCATACTGTTCAAGAACAAGGCAAAGTTTCTACGTTGGGGAAGTTTTTAACCTAAGCTAGTAAGAATAAGCTTGGGGGTCTTTCATGCAGGTCCCCACATCTGTACCCTAGAGTTCAGAGTGCGGAAGGAACCTTGACACTCTCTCTCCCTGGGATTCCTGTTCCTTATGTTATACCCCAAAACAGTTATTTCACCCATGTCTTCTGTCCTAATCAGCCTGTACTGTATATGGAAGATATATGACATCATTTTCCAGTATGGAAAAGTGCCTCTCCACAAGCCAGGAAATATACATCTTGAAGCCTTAAAGGATTAAATCTATTTTGGCAGTTAGTGTAAATACAAAAGAACGCCAAAAAATGTATAGCCATGGTGCAGTTTAACAAGCTTTCAGGTTAATATCATGTTCCCTTCCTTTCGTTCAGATTGTTTGATCCCCTCAAGAGGGATAAACTAGCCTACGAAATTCTTTGGAAAAAAAAATATTGTTCATAAACCACATAAGAAACATAACTTTACAAATTCTCTGAAAGCCATCATTTGCATGTCTGTGACTGTGTTTTCCCCCAGCTCCCAAAGGCGTAGTCATTGTATACTAAGAAAACTTAGTGCTTTCTCATAACAACGGCATGTATCTTATGGTAATAATATATATTGGTCCATAAATATTCGGGATGGGAAAAAATATTTGTAACAAATTTTATTTTGCAGTTGAGTTGTGGTGGGCAGAAGGTGGTGAAAGAAATTTGTCTCATTTAAAATTTGTTTAAAACTTCTGTGAAATTGGAGCAATTTTACAAATAGTTTTCACTATCTGGATGTTGCAAAAAACCCACTTTGATTGAAAATTCACACTTATGAATTCTGAAAAAGCTGCCAGAGGAGAAGGTGGCCTACAAAAGACACATGGTCTGTAGAAAAGCAAAGTGCCAGGAATCAGGAAGTCCTGAGTTCTGCCCTTAATATTTTGCACCTCTAAAACACAGTGAAGCACGATTGAGCAGGCAAATATTATTTACTTCCATATGAGCAATATGGAAATGTTGGATCTAATTCTGCTTTTGTAATACACACACACCTCCTGGGTGTGGTGCTCTGTGGTGCCACAAGTACTCCTTTTCTTTTTGCGAATACAGACTGACACGGCTGCTACTCTGAAACCTGTCCCATCTAGTGGCACCAAGACCACATTGAGATTAATGAGTCTGTTCTACAGCCTTAGCTAACAGCCATATGGTTTTTAGGTCATGCAGTAGAGGCTCATGCACTAAGCTCCAGAGGTCCCAGATTCAATCCTGCCCGCTGCTGCCGGGCATCTGTCTGTCTTACACTCTCATTTGCAATCAGTATAAATGAAGAGGTTTCAGAGTAACAGCCGTGTTAGTCTGTATTCGCAAAAAGAAAACGAGTACTTGTGGCACCTTAGAGACTAACCATCCGATGCATCCGATGAAGTGAGCTGTAGCTCACAAAAACTTATGCTCAAATAAATTGGTTAGTCTCTAAGGTGCCACAAGTACTCCTTTTCTTTTTATAAATGAAGAGTTATTTCACTAGAGCCATTGGGGTTGCCTTCATCGAAAGCTGGTGTACGTGAGATGAGAATAAGACTCAGTATTTATAAAGTCAGTCAATGGTATTTCACAGTGCAAGTCCACACTTGTATATGCTTTTGACATTATGCTGCTATGTCAATAGTGAGATTAGAATTTTAAGTCCCAGTCAAGTGAGGTAGTTAAATCTGTGCCTAATTTTAACCATATGAGTAGTCCCATTGACTTCAATTGGGACTGCTCATGTACTTAATGTTATTCATGTGATTGCCTTCTGATTGCCAACCTGATTGCCTTCTATGATGAGATAACTGGCTCTGTGGATATGAGGAAAGCAGTGGACGTGATATATCTTGACTTCAGCAAAGTTTTTGTTACAGTCTGCCACAGGATTCTTGCCAGCAAGATAAAAAGGTATGGATTGGATGAATGGACTATAAGGTGGATAGGAAGCTGGCTAGATCGTCAGGCTCAATGGGTAGTGATCAATGGCTCAGTGTCTAGTTGGCAGCTGGTAACTTGGCAGCAGAGTGCCCCAGGGGTCGTCCTGGGGCTGGTTTTGTTCAACATCTACAATAATGATGTGGATGATGGGATGGATTGCACTCTCGGCAAGTTCATGGATGACGTTAAGCTGTGGGGAGGGGTAGATATGCTGGAGGGTAGGGATAGGGCCCAGAGTGACCAGGACAAATTGGACTATTGGGCCAAAAGAAATCTGATGAGGTTCAACAAGGACAAGTGCAGAGTCCTTCACTTACGACGGAAGAATCCCATGGACTGCTACAGGCTGGGGGCCGACTGGCTAAGCAGCAGCTCTGCAGAAAAGGACCTGGGGAGTACAGTGGACGAGAAGCTGGATATGAGTCAACAGTGTGCCCTTGTTGCCAAGAAGGCTAACGGCATATTGAGCTGCATCAATAGGAGCATTGCCAGCAGATCAAGGGAAGTGATTATTCCCCTCTATTTGGCACTGGTAAGGCCACATCTGGAGTACTGCATCCAGTTTTGGGTCCCCCACTACAGAAAGGATGTGGACAAATTGGCATAGTCCAGCGGAGGGCAACAAAAATTATTACGGGGCTGAGGCACATGACTTATGAGGAGAAGAGGAGGGAACTGAGCTTATTTAGTCTACAGAAGAGAAGAGTGAGGGGGGATTTGATAGCAGCCTTCAACTACCTGAAGGTGGGTTCCAAAGAGGATGGAGCTCAGCTCTTCTCAGTGGTGGCAGATGACAGAACTAGAAGCAATGGTCTCAAGTTGCAGTGGGGGAGGTCTAGGTTAGATATTAGGAGAAACTATTTCACCAGGAGAGTAGTGAAGCACTGGAATGGGTTACCTAGGGAGATGGTGGAATCTCCATCCTTAGAGGTTTTGAAGGCCCAGCTTGACAAAGCCCTGGCTGGGATGATTTAGTTGGGCTTGGTCCTGCTTTGAGCAGGGGGTTGCACTAGATGACCTCCTGAGGTCTCTTGCAACCCTAATCGTCTATGATTCTATGATTAAGTACCTTGCTGAATCAGGATCCCCAAGGAGACCCTCAGCCAGAGAGATTTAAGAGGACCTTGTTAAACATGTTGGGCATTTTGAATCCTAAGCAAAGACCCAAGTGGAGTCTGGATGTCTGCTTCCAAGTACATGTCTATAAATGCGCAAGGCATGAATTCACTGGATATTCCTCATACTATCTGATATTTGGGAAAGAAATTAGACTGCCTGTGAGTTTGTGTTTTGGAGTATCTGCTAAGGGAGTTTATCTCGAAACCTCCCTCCAGTTGTTACCCGGGGTTCTTTCAACCCAAAGCTCTTGGTAACGTTTACTCTGTGCGAGGTGGTGTCAGGAAATAAATCAGTGGATACACAGCCGTCCGACCGATATATGGCTGGCACAAACAGGACAACACAAGAGTGCTTTCACTTAAAGCTAAACTTTACATAGTCTCAAGCACTAACACACATCCACAAAAGGTTAGTAAAACACCCCCAACCATTGATAATTACCAAAGCTGAGTGTGGCTCTCAAGTGGCACAGTGGCAGGCTTCTGGTGGCCAAATCTTCCGTCTGCTGGTGGGGACTGCAAGATGTATCCAGAGGGAGAGTCCAAAAAGAGTCCAACTACCTCAAACTTTTCCCCCTTATTTATACATTAGTAATAGAATGACATGTCCCTTAAAGAAAACTTGTTAAGTAAGCAGTTTCAATAGTTAAGCAAAAGGTTACTTCTGATTATCGATTAACCAGGTGTGGGTTTTTCCAGAGTTTGCAACCTTGAGGCCCCAACAGACATTCCTGGGGCACATCCTGCTCTTCAAAAATGTATGTATCAGCCACTTCAACACAATTCTTACCAGGAAGGATGCGGGGTCAAGCTGCCCTTTCTGTGGCACCCAAAAAACCCCCTCCCCTCCTGCCGTGGTTAAGCTAAGCCTGCTGACTTGGCTAATATACAGCCTTGACTTGGCTGCTTTTAGCAATAAGCCATAGTGGTTTCAGACATTTTACTGGTTTGCCAAAGTCTCCCCATATACAGTTTGTCACTCAACTGACAGAATAATTGAAAAAAGCCGATAAAAATAACAACAGACACCACAAAGAAGACAGAGGAGTCCAGCAAAGCCAGATATGATACCCACATGAGGCATCAAGCCCTACAGCCCAGCGACTGGATCCTGATATGGAATTTTGGACTCCAGTGAAAGCGTAAGACTGCTGACCATTGGAAGGCTGAACCCTACTTCACAGAAGACAAGTTGCCATACCTTCCTGTCTACAAAGTTCAGCCCTTGGAGGGGAGAGGGCATAACAAGACTCTCCAAAGAGTTGCCAATTGGAGAGCTAGTCGCTAATACTAACACTGCCTTACCACCTCCTGTCCAAAGATCTCCTGTCACTTGGAGAAGGAAGAAAGATAAGAGAATCTTGTTGTCTCCAGTGTTATCTCCCAATATAGCTCATTCAGCTTCACACAAGGAGGAATCTCTTGCTTCTGATTACAACAATGAGTGTAGTTATCCACGTGGAGCATTAATATAAGAGCACCCCCCCCACACACACACATTTGTTCTGGTGGGACTAGCACCCTGGAGAACCTGAAATCCCAGATCCAGAAGAACCCCCTGTAACACACCAGGGTATAGGCAGTGTAACCTCGTGGTCCGAATAGGAGTCTTGCCTAGTGGTCAGAGTAGAACCAAAGGGCAGAACTGGAGACATGGTCAGAAGACAAGCCAATGGTCAAAGCCAGGAGTCAAGGGCCGGAACAGAGCAAAAGGGCAGAGCTGGAGTCATGGTCTGGAGACAAGCCGATGGCTGCAGTCAGATATTAGGAGTCCTGAGGCAGGTAGGGACTAGGGCTGGAATAGAAGCAGGCATGGGTTGGAGCAAAGGCTGGTACAGGAAGTAGTTCTGGAACATCTGCAGGTGTGGAAGACATTGAGCAGCCACTGTGTTATTGTTGCTACAAGGCTTAAATGGTAATGTTTTGGCCCTTCTGTCCAGTTAGGGAGCACAGCCCACTTAGTGAGAATTTATTGGGCCCAGCAGAGCTCATTGAGTTGCTAGGCAACAGTGCCCAGAGTCAGCTGAGTTCCTGACACCTCCAATACCTGCCCAGTCCATCCTTGATGCACCTAGGCATGAGCTGAACCATCTAGCCAAACTCTTCATACCCACCCAGAATCTAGAAGGAGCAGCCACAGATAGAAAGGAAAGGCCTAGAAAGGGAGAAGTTGCCGAGCCAGGCATGAAGCCTGAGGTAGGAAGTGCACACCTTACTGCCACCAAAGATCCATCAGTACCCAGGTCCACTGGCTAAGAGGAGATGCCCATCATCCAATTAACCTATGACTCCCCTGGTGTTTCTTCTAATGTGCCTCTTCTTGTGACCCATAAATGTGTGTCAGAAGTGTTCTGCCCACTGTTGGCATCCCCTCTACATTGTCCTCAAGTTTCATTAGGACACTGTATTGGGGTGCACTAGCGTTATTTGTATTATGTATTATTTTGTGTGTATACTGAAGTTCTTGACAGGGACATTAAGTTTCCCAGGCAGGGGAGGGTGTTTGTAGAGTCTGCCAGCTCCTGGAACTTAGACAGGAACTTGGAGTTTGCCTAGCTCCTGGAATTCTGGACTGACTATCTAGGAGGTTCTACCCCGTAGACTACAACAATAATGGCTACCAGAGCTCTTTGACACCATTTCCCAGCTGCTAGGAGTAAGGGGTGGGGACGGAATGGAATAAAAACTCCTGCTGAGGCCAATAGAGAGACTTCAGTGTGGGGTAATATGGTCAGGAAGGTTGCTGGGCCAATGATGAGCCAGGGCTGCTCTGACCCTCAATGGGTGAAGACATCCTGACTCAGAGACAAAGACATTAGTTTTACTTTTGAACCTTGAGTTTGGGAGCTGAGAGAGAAGCAGAACAGCTCAGGGAGTCTCTGCTTAGGTCCCAGGGCCTACACAGGGAATCTTTGATCTGCTGTGGGATCTAGTGCATGGCTCAGGCAGGTCCAGCTTGCAAAGACCAGTGTCCGGAGTGGCAGAGATCTGACCCAGACCAGGGAGCAAGGAGAGGGCCCCCACACCTGCAAGCAGGACCAGAAAAAAACTAAGCCTTTAAAGTCACAGCTTACAATTTTAATACACTTTTCAATACATCAAACTCCTTTTGAAGGCAAGGCAAAACTTCCATTGATTTCAGTAGAAGCAGGATGGGGCTCTACACTACAGAGTCAAGAAATACAGCTAGTCTGCTCACACCACGTATAACTAAATGCAAATATGTAGTATGACTGCAACATTGAAAGGTGAAAAAAGAAGCACTGAAAAGTCAGGAAACAGTATGCTTTAAAGCTGAAATCCCAACTTTAATTTTGCCCCCAGTGCAAAGACCTCATAAAAGATGGTCTGTCTTTTGGTAATTGTAAATTAAAATATCAAATAATGCAGTATGGAATCGCTTATACAAACTTACATACAGTATATGCTATACTATTGGCACTGTACATGGTTAATAATTATATATAACAGGGTAGCTGGCCCCTTAATTGAAATCAGGCCCAGCTTTCCTGTACCAGTCCGGGTGTGCCCTAGTTTGATGTAATGAGGACAACAGGACTGGCCCCAGAGTTATAAATGAGAGACAGCCCCAAGGCAAGGGAGAGTCCAGAGCCCAGAGTGAATCCAGAGCTCAGGAGAAGAACACCACCACTGGTCTGCGAGCTTAATAGAGGAGATGGCCCTGAAGGAGGGAGCTGTGAGAGTTCCCTGGTTTAGCAGTGGAGCCAGATCAGGCTGGTGAAATCAGAAGGAAGAAAGGCAGTCAGGGGGCAGGCCCACCAACAGGGAGGGGCAAACGGGGCAATTGCCCAGGGTCCCAGGCGATTTAAAAAGGCTCCAGAGGTGATCCTGGCAATCATAGGCCAGTAAGCCTAACTTCAGGCAAATTGGTTGAAACATATTCATAAATTATCTGGAAATGGGTAAACAGTGAGATGGCAAAGTTGGCAGATGACACAAAACCACTAAAGATAGTTAAGTCCAAAGCAGATTGTGAAGAGGTACAAAGGGAAATCACTCAACTGGGTGACTGAGATATGACAGAGGTCTGTAAAATCATGAATGTTGTGGAGAAAGTGAATAACGAAGTGTTGTCTACCCCATCACACACCACATGAACCAGAGACCACCCAATGAAATTAATAGGCAGTAGGTTTAAAACAAACATGAGGAAGTACTTCACACAACTGACAGTCAACCTGTAGAACTGGTTGCCAGGGTCTGTCATGAAGGCCAAAACTATAACTGGACTCAAAAAACAATTAGATAAATTCATGGAGGATAAGTCCGTCTGTGGCTATTCGTCAAAATGGTCAGGGATGCAACTGTACTCTCTGGGTGTCCCTAAATCTCTGACTGCCAGAAGCTGGGACTGGACAACAGGGGGATGGATCACTCGATAAATTGCTCTGTTCTGTTCATTCGCTCTGAACCACCTGGTACCAGCCACTGTCAGAAGACAGGATACTGGGCTAACTGAACCACTGCTGTGACCCAGTGTGGCCATTCTTATGTTCTTACTATTTGGCTGTTTGGACTGTGCTGGGGAATTCTGGATTATGATTGTGGGACTTTTGTAATAAATTAACCCAGCAAAGGGTTATTAATATGTGGAAAGCTCTCGTGTAGAGTTAGTGGGGACTCAGTCAAGAAAGGGCTAACTGAGGCAGGTGTACCAGTCATGGTGTGGCCTGCTACAGGCAGGTGCCCCAGGAACGGGTCACCTTCTCGTTTTATTATATTTTGTTAGTAAATTAACACCATACTAAAACTTTTAATTATCCAACTTTAATTCAGTTTGAAAAGTCACCAAAAGACTTGATTTTTTTCTTGTTTTGTTTTTCGTTATTTCTATACTGGTATGAATGATTTTCTTCTAACTCAAGCCCTAATTCTGTAAACTCACACATGTAGTCCAACTGAAATCCATAGGACTACTCACATGAGTAAAGTTACTTATGTGCAAGTGTTTGCAAAATTGGTTTCGGCTTGTAACTCTATGGTTTTATTAATTAGTCCAATGCTAATGTTCTGTTTGGAATATACAGGAAAAAATGTTATTTGAGCATGAAAGGCAAAATTCAAAAATGGCTCAACTAATTTACTCAAACTTGCTGAAAAAATGTACCTTTGAGATGAGACCAAGCATGGAATATGTTAGCCGCGGAGGAGCTAATTTGAAAAGTTCTGAGCAATTAAAAGTGAGTGGAAGGGTTAGAATAAAATCTGTATGCCAACCTTAACTGTAGTGGCTGCTTCCTAACCCTAGTGCCTAAGGGTCTGACTCGACTACTCACATGAGTAAATGTTGCACTTACTCTTGCATATCATCCCACTGATTTCAGCTGGACTTCCAGTGAGGGAATGCTCATGTTAGTATGAGCTGGAGGATAAGGCATTTGGGCACTGAAACAGTTAATACTATATGAGATGGGTCCATAACATACTGAAAATCATACACTTAATGCCACACTCTCACAGTAACCATGAGAGACACCCTTAAAAACATTGTTTAAAGGGTGGGAAAAGAACTTTGCAGCTTGAAAAATGAAACTGTTCATTACAAATTAAGTCTGACTGGCTTCAGTAGACCTGATTCAGTTATTCTGAGTCATCAAGTGAAAACAAGCGATTTGCCATCTGGTAATTACCTTTGGGGCTGAGGTGTAAATCCCTGTTCCTTAATTTTACCCCCTTTAAGAAAACATTTTCTCATAGGTGGTCCAGATGGTGAGATGCCTTTAAACAATGAATAGAGGTGACCAGTGATATGAGGCCCCCGTGCAACAGGAAGTCACTATGGAAAATGCACTAAGGGAGGGATAGCTTTCGTTTCTAAATGGCTCGTAAGACAGCTGACAAGTGGCTGCTGGAAATGAAAGATCTATAACTGATGGCACAGTTATCCTGCACGAGGCATTCCCCTTCTTATTTTGTTGGAGGCAGTAGATAGGGATGGGAATAGGCATATACAAAAATGGTTGGCATTGTTGTTAAGGTCGCTTATATAAATAATCAACACCACACACTTTAAATGTCACTGTAGACTATGGTTCTGATTAAATGACAATCATTTACAGTTTTTCTCTCCCTTTGGTACAGACTGATATTCCTGTTTACTTTAAGGATTTAAGTTAAAGAGTCTACTGGACATCAAAGCCAGTTAAATAGGAGTAAGAAATAATATTATTTCAGAGGCTATTTAGTCACTGTATCTGTAGTGCTTTACTATAAGAGGATGGTGTCTTCCGCTTACTCTCAAGTTTAAATGTAGCCAGAGGCTAAATCAGGTTACTTGAGCAGGGAGGCTGTTGTTTCTCAAACCATGTCACCACCACTTTGAGGAATTCTTGCAAGATGCCAAACAGCTCAACATGGGTTTCTTAATATTTTTGTTAATAGCAGCTCCCATACACTGCCCTTGAGCGGCTTTACCAAGATTAATGCATGAAGTTTCACAACCTCCCAGTGAAGTAGGCAAGTATCATCTCCTTTTTTCCATTGAGGAAAATCAAGCATGTGGGGTAGAGAGAATTTTTTTTTATTTGCTCTGCAGTTCACCTTTCTCATCACATAGGAGCTAGCTTACTAGATAATTGATTGATTTTTAGAAAACTACCATGTCCCTATTTTCCTTACCATTCAGGTGACTGATATCCAAGCAGAAAACGATGCAGCACTGACATGTCTTGATAAGTGAGTTTCTATAATAGAGAGGTAAATAAATATATTAAAAATCTGCTCTCATAGGGTGTGAACCCCAAAGCTCAAGGCCCATTGCATTATATAAATGTTAGGACAATATGCAGGAGTTTTAAAAAATTGTTCAAAGGTAGCATGAGAATCCAGGGTTGGTTGAAACTGACCACCTAGTTGTGACGTACCTAAGTCTCCAGAAATAGAAAGGGAAGAGTTCTGCCAAAGTCACACTACCCATACAGCCCTTACTCATCAACCAATGCAAGTACCACCAACGACAACAAATTAAAGTAAGAAACCATTATAATTCCCCCATGCGTTCACTGATAGTTGGCTTTCAAAGATAGGAAAGGTGATGTTAACAAAACTGCTTCTTGGGAAAGAAAACGTTTACATCCATTTTTCTCTTATAGATAGCAGCAAAAATAAGCTAAATGCATTGGTAGTGAGTATATTTTAAAACAAACAGAGTATACCAACTTCTATAAGAACAGATAGTCAACAGGGCTTGAAAAAAAATGGTTTCCATGGAGATTAATTTAACCCAAACTGAATATTTTATTTAAGGCTCCATTGTAAATATAAAAGTCTCCCGCCCCCAAATTAAAGCCATGTGACGTTTAGATGTCATTTTCCAAAATGCTAAAGTCAAATAAAATGTACAGTTAGTTGAAACTTTAATGCCTAACTTGGCATTCATTCTGCTCCGAAACCATCTGCTAACTTTCTATTTGTTATTTGTAATAAATAGCAATATTTTCCCTTTATATTCAGGGAGTTTTTTAAAATAAATAACACCCACAAATGGGGGAAAGCAGCATGAGTGCCAAATAGGATTGTGATCTTTTCAGTGTGCAGTGTTCCATATAGATTAGCTGCAGGAAGTGCCATACCACATCACACTAATGGTCTTTTTAGTCCGGTATCTTGCCTCTGACTGATGCTTCAGAGAAGATGCAAGAAATTCTACAATAGTTATGGACTAACTGGCTGGTAATAGAGGTTTCCTCTTAGTCCCCACCAGTCAGTGGCTGGTTTGTACCCTTTACACATTTTATCCTCTCATAACTGTAGATGTTCTTATTAGTAGAAAGGTCTAATCCTTTTTTCATCCCAAGATCTCAGCTTGTGTCAGTGAGCACTACAGGTTAATGATACACTGCTTAAAAGAAGTATCTCCTTCAATCTTAAAAGTGTTGCCCTTTAATTAAATGTTATGTCCCCCTCTACAGTACAACTCCAATCAAGCAACGCTGCTTGTTAAATAGCTTGCATCTCTAGAACCCCAAATTGACAGAACAAGCCACATTTCTGTCTATTCAACCGCCAGCTATATATGTGGCCTTCATCACCATGATATCTGATTTACACTAGCCACTTCAACCTTTTCCTCTATTGACCCCAAAACAAACCACTTTTTTCTGCCATAATATACCCAATCCTATAATCATTTGTGGCAAAAAAAAATTGGGCATTGAGTGTCACAGTAAGAAGTTGCAGGTGGTTTGGGGCGGTGTGGAGGCAGGATCATCACCAGAACAAACTGCAAGTTGAAATGCAACTATATTGCACACAAACATATTTGAAATTTAGCCCTGTGAACCTGTGGACTGGTCACGATGTATTATGATTTTTACTTTACAATTATGGCCAGGTGCTCAACTAATGTAAATCAGCATAGCTCCAGTTACTTCAGTGGAGCTATGCCATTTACCCCAGCTAAGGGTCTGCCCCTTAATATAGCACAGTAGAATCTTAACAGTGACCTTGGAGGTGTTAAGGCAGAATAACTTCCCACATGCATGGAATGTGGGACAGTGAGATGTGCCAATCTGCTGGGATAGTGGATATCAAAACATATGAGGTCACTATTAAGGTGTTACATTGGATGCAAGTTTGGTGAAGGTGTGGGGATCTATTGCCTTGAGGTATCTGTTGGAGATGGAAGTGTAAGCCTTATATGAAACATTGAAGTGTGTTGTCAACACCACTGTAGGCAATCCAAAGGTGGAAAGGAATACACAAGTCTTTCCCTTTAACTTCTTATTTTCATACTTTTAAAGTTTGGGGCAAATGGAATGTGTCCATTGCAAACTTAACTGTCACTAATGTAGTTTGTATTTGGTAATGTATACATATTTTATTGATTTAGGTCCCAATAAAATGTCCCAATAGAAGTCTTTGAAAGAAATTGGGACTCTGAGGGCAATATCTTCATTTGGCAAAATAAAACAACGCTGCAGAGTGTACATTGAAAGAAAGATCACGGATGATCATTGTTTGCAAATGAGAAATACTTTAGAGGCTTTCAGAAATGCAGGGGTTATTCAGTCATCCAAAAGAAATAATCATAAACCACATTTCTTTAAAACAAAACTGACAAAGTAAACAACATTGAGTAATTTATCTAGTGTTGCATCATTTGACATTTCATTTCCCTCCTGTTTAAAGGAAAGTTGAAATGCAGGCTTTGTAGGTCACCTTCTCCTGGTTACAAAGCCCTTTCTTGTCTATAGTGAAGTCACAGTTCATAATCAAACACAGTTCCCAAATCAGACACTGATATGACACTACATTGTGTTTTCTGTTTTAGCCAGTACAATAATAGGAGTCATTATTATGTATATTGCAATGGTACCCAGAATGAGCTGGAGGCGTGGAGGCTTCCAGTCTAAAAGAAACATACTAGTCCTTGACCTGAAAAGCTTACAATCTAATAAGACAAAATGTTTGCCTTCATTAGCACAATGTGTCAGCAATGGGTGAAGTTGAAGCAATACTGAATAGAGTTGATCTGTCAGCACAGCCAAGGACAATCCGTGCTATTTCAGAAAATATAATTAAATGTAGGGCTGGCCAGAAAACAAGAATTCTGTTTAATGAAAAATGTTGAGGTTTCAGAATTTATTTTTGTCCTACAGCAGAACAAACCTGAGATCTTTTTAAATATGTCATGAAAACACCAACCAAATACTAGTCAATAGCTTGGCAGTTAGGGAACCCACCTGGGATGTGGAGAGCCATGTTCAAATCCCTGCTCCATACCAGAAAAGGGACTCAAACTTGGGCTTTCCATAGTTCAGGTGAGTGCCCTAACACCATAATACTCTAATTTGGCTAATGGCTATTCAGGGGTAGGTGTCTCTCTCGTTTTCCATCCTGGATCTGAGAAACCTTCCTGATGAAATGTTCATTGAAACAAATCAATATGTGCCCCTGAAATGTTTATTTTGATGAATCAGCAATCTCTGATGAAAAAACATTTTGTCAAAAAATTCCTGACGAGTTCTGAGGAGTCTAGAAGGACTTCCTCAGACCCTCCAGTGAATCTGTGGGTTAAATCTCATTTGATTTGCTGCCATTCTCCATTCCCTGTGTGCTGGGGAAGGAAAGCCAATCAGAACAGCTGTACATTCTGAGAAACAGCCTGACCCCTCAGCATGTGAAACAGCCAGAGCTCCCTTTCTTCTCCTCACACTAACGGGCTGGGAATGCTACTGGAGCACTCAGCCCTCCCCCATCAGAGTTGGCTGGGATGTCCCTGGTCCTGCCTTTCTGTCCAAACCCTGAGGATGAGTGTGGTGAAGAGCTGCCAGTTCTGGTCCCCTAACCCTAGGTGTGATGCACAGAGTTATCTTAACTCAATAAGCAGTGACCAGTAAAGTTGAATTCCACTGTATTTATTTCCATGAGGCTAAATCCAACTCTGAGTCTTTCCACTGACTTCAGTGGACCTTGTATCTTGTCCATACCAGCTTGAACCTAAAGTTAAACCTACATATGAGGAGTAACATTTTAATATGAGTGGTGTCATGGGTATTATATTAATATATATTAATTTTTTTTAAATATTAGATTGCCAGGATTGGTGTTTGCAGGGTCCTGATAACACAATTCAAGAGTTTGGGTGTACTCCAGGAATGGTTGATCAGAGCCTAAATGTTGCATTATTTGTTTGTATTGCAAATGCAATGTGCAGAATACACCTTACAGTACAACTTCCATTATCTAAGCCTCAATTACCTGAAACATCTTGTTGTCCAAAGTAAGGTCAAGTCCTCCAGTGTCTATTAATTACTCCAAAAATGCCCTCAGTTACCCCAGAAACACTGGTTTCAGAGTAACAGCCGTGTTAGTCTGTATTCGCAAAAAGAAAAGGAGTACTTGTGGCACCTTAGAGACTAACCAATTTATTTGAGCAGAAACCAGAAACACTGATCATCTGAATTTATTTGGTGAATAGAAATTGCACTGTGTTATAATCATTGTATTTTTTGTGCATTGAAATCTTGGGCAAGTTATTGTTTGATATTTCTTTTCCCCACACACTTCACCCAGTCCCAGCAAATGCAAATGTACAATATCATTCCTTATAGTAAATATGTGGTAACTTTATTGTCTTCACCCTAGCAAGTAACTAGATGAATGGCAGTGGTGGATGATTCTATAAGAGAAACGCCCAAAAGGGGGTCTGTGATAAGCTAGCCAATGAAAACTGAGCACAGCACTGTTTAAAATCATCTAAACTTTTTCCATTAACATGAAACATTTGAAAATGTGGAACTCAATGTTTGATGAAACACAGTGCCCTGTTGTCTGTAGCCCTGTTCTAGCCCCTTTTTTAAATGTAATCTTTTATCAAAGTCACATATGGTTTCCATAAATTCACATGTGGCTGCAGTTATACCAGGAAACTGATTCACAAGTACTTCAGAGGCTCCCCTATCTTTCAGGCCCACCTAAAGCTTCTTTCCATCATTTTTTTAGTAAGTGTACGGGGGGAAATAATCAGTTTCGTTTGCTTACCACATAACCTCCATGATCTGAATCATAAGTACGACATTGTTCAAAGGAACAGCTGGTACCTAGTCCAGAAGCGCAAGCGTCCCCTCCGAACAAAAAACTCTGTTCAATGTGTTAGTCATCAAGTCCCCCAGGTACTGATTCAAGGCTACAGTTCTGCCTAGCCCTGCCCCGGCTAAAAAGATTAGCTGAAAGGTTTTCGGAAGGGAACGATTCCACGCACAAGCAAACATACAAATGTTTCTTTCTTGTCTTCTAATCTTCATGGTTATTGTATTTTTTTAATCGCACCCGGGCCAATTGCACTTTAACAGAAACAATGACGCTTTAAGAACCATTTTCTGCAGCAGTGGATTTACAAAGCCAGCTTTTGACCTCGGGAGCCTGAACTACATCAACAGCATTAAGGGCATCTTTCCTGGAAATACTGTTGAATACAACTGACTTTTTCAACCAGGAAGGACATATTTTGTGATGGGCTCTGTTTAAAAGACATTCTGGCACAGCAGGAATTGAACTCCAACTATACCAGACTTTCGAAGCAAACTAAATATGCGTTAACTTATTTCCGTGCTTCTAATTGTATTGCCCTTCCAACCCAACCCAACGGAACGGCTCTGAAGGACTCCTTAACCGACTTTGGGACCGTGCTTATTCAGTGCTTTTAAAGTGACCTCATGCTAGTGACTTTATTGTATATTTTGAATCTGCATCAAGGTGTTCTAGGATGTTACATTGACAGTGAGTGTTCATCATATGTTTTACCTTCAATCACTTCTATTGCTTTAATCTGTAGCAGGGCCAAGCTCAGAGTGGGATATAGAGAAATTTCCCAAGACCCCACCAAGCAGGGTAGTTTAAGCACAGATCCCTTTAATCTGTGGACCTGAGTTATGGCAGGTGAGTTCAGGGGCCAAAATATCTTAGTCCCCTCCACCCACGTGAGAGATTAAACCACTGGAGAAGAGTCAAGCTAGGAAATGGGGATTCAGGTGCTAGTGAGAGCTGGCTTTGGCTGCCCTCTATTGCCTCTTATTTGAATTCAGCAGGCTACTATGAAGCATAAGGCCATGTTTTGAGACACCCTGTGAAGCATAGTGCAGCAGCGTGCCAAATTCAAGCACAAGTGGCAGAAAATAGCAGGAGAGCAGTGTGTGTGATAGGCCAAGTACTGAGAGTCACCCAAAGCCTAGGTGGAGATCACAAAGACTAAGCTAGTGTTTCAACCTAAAAAGGTGATGATCCTTTTAGAATAAAGTTAAGGAACAACGGTGCAGAAGCTCATACTCCTGCTGTCCTGGTTTGTGCCTCCAAGACTGTCAGCCCATTATCTTTCACTAGCTCTAACTTCATATTTAAAAAAAAAAAAAAAAAACTATTATGGTGCATGACTCCATAAGCTTCCTCTCTCAAAGTGTCATTTATTTCAGCTATTCCAGACAGTGGGCTTTCCAGATCAGGCTGAATACAGGAAAACAAACATAACAGCAGTGCTGACTGGAGCTGCCAGGCAGGGGTGGCAGGTTTGTAGAAATTTGGGTGGTGCCCAGAACCCGCCCCCCCAAGCTCCACCCCCCTCCTGCCTAAGGCTCTGGGAGGGAGTTTGGGTGAGGGGAGGAGGTCTGGGGTGCAGGCCCTAGGCTGGGGATTAGGGTGCAGGAGGGATGCAGGGTTCAGGCTCTGGGAGGGACTTTGGATGGGGAGGGGGTCTGGGGTGCAGGCTCTGGGATGGAGTTTGGGTGCTGGGTGTCGGCTCTGGGAGGGGGTAGGGGTGCAGGCTCTGGGAGGGAGTTTGGGGGCAGGAGGGGGGGTGTGGGAAGGGGGAGGGGTGCAGGCTCTGGGATGGAGTTTGGGGATAGGAGGGGGTGCAGGGGTGAGGGCTGTGGGGCTGAGGATAAGAGTTTTGGGGTGTGGGAGGGGCTCAGGGCTGGGGCAGAGGATTAGGATGCGGGGGGATGAGGGCTCTGGCTGGGGTTGAGGGGTTTGGGGCATTGGAGAGGCTCAGGGCTAGGGTGGAAGGGCAGGGTAAGGGCAGCCTGCCCTGCCATTAGTGAATCGGGGGCACTAGGGCCCTGTAGCAGCAGTTGATGCGGGGAGCCAGCAGAGCAGAGTCAGCGTGAGCTGCAGGCTCCGGGACCGGGCCGAGGGAGGTGAGCGGGGGCAGCAATTTGGGGCCGGGGGACATTCGGCAGAGGTGCGAGGGGCAGCAGGCGGGGCCGGGGGAGAGACCTGGCCCCAAACATTGGTGGAGCCGGGCCTCCGGACCCTGAATATTGCTGGAGCCTGGGCACCACGAGTGTATATAACTCACCGCCCCTGCTGCCAGGGTCCCTTTCTGACCAGGTGTTCTGGTCGAAAACCAGACACTTGGCAACCCTAAATGTCTATATTAATATATGCAAGGCACTCCATTACTACAGTAATGGGGGCCAAAGAATAATACCTGGCTCTTATGTAACACTCTTCAACAGTAGATCTCAAAATGCTTCATGGAAGTGGTCAGTATGATACCCATTTTACAGATGGAGAAACTGAGGCAGAGAGGGGTGAAGTGACTTGCCCAAGGTCATAAATAAAATAAATATAAAGCTACTACAGGATAATTTACCTGATAATCTAATATGGAGAGGCTAATTATGTACACTATTGTCTCCATTGTTATAGGTGTGTCCTATCCCCCCTATGCTGAAGACATAAAGATATTTTAAAATACAATAGTTGCACTTTGTATGTTTTACCAGTTTGAAAGTGGTTACTGGTCTGACAGATATTTCCTGTCTATATTATGGGAATCACAGTAGAAACATTTTAAGAACCATCCATATAGATTTATATAAAGTATGAGTGACGAGCTACTCTTTAAATATAATCCGCAAATTTTCTACTACCCAGCTGCTATATAAATGGCTTTGTCTGATTATTTTGTTGAATGTTTTAGTTATACAGGAACTCAAAACATTTGTTTCAGAGCTCTTTTCGGGAGCAGAAGTGCCACAATTGCTCTCTGACGCAGTAGTACAGTCCATTGTTATGTCTAGCCTCTGTTTTCTCCTTGTTCAAGTAATGTCACACATGGTACAAATGACATTATGGTTTCTATGTAATTGTATTTATTACCTGAAATGCAATGATCAAGTTATTGTTTTAAAAGACTGTATAAATCAATCTGTTATTCTCAAAGGATGAGAAATTCAGTCTAAAAACAGACCTGAAATTTAAAACACAAATTCGCAAATTGATTCACAAATCTTGTGCCCTCAGACACAGCATCTGAAACTAAATTTAGTTTTCTTGTATTTTAAAAGGAGACAGAAAATCTTGTTCCATTTTACAGCCAATACACCATGCTCTGCAATAAGTGTTCACAGAAATGCAATTTGGGCCAAATTCTGCTTATTAGCTACTCCACGTAAATCCAGACTATCTCCATTAACCAAAGATTCCAAGAGAAACAGTAGAATTTCAATGGAGTTACTTTGAATTTAAACTAGAATAACTACAGAATTTGGTCTGGTGAATACGGCTCTCCTAGAAATCTCCAGAACAAATTCAGGAGGTGTGAATGTTATGTTTTAAGAGTAGGTTGGTCAAAAATGGTATAAATGGTACAGTGGTCCCTTGGACCAATTTGGCATTCAGTGGGTGTGCAAAAAGGAGCATAACTTGCATGCCGAAGGAGCCTGTAGAAGCAACTAACAGGAGGGAGTAAGAAAAAGCAAGCCATTTGTTTGCTCGGATGAGATTCTGCTCACAGATACATAGACGTAAATCTGGAGTAACTATTGACTTCATTGCAAACACTAGGTCTGATCCTCCTCTCACACTATTGCAATTCAGCAATCCTGTTGAAGTTATTAGCGTTACATGAAGGGGAAAGTAGCATAGGTTAGATCAGAGTCAGCCCCACTTTTTAAGTGTATTTTTAATGTCCGTGTAATTGAAACAATCAATGACTAGGACTTTTTTGCAGTGTCTCAGCTGTGGGAGGACTACTTGTTCTCTACCGGGGGGGGGGGGGGGGAGAACACAGACACTTTCTTAATTTTAAGTGCAGTGCTTCCGAAATGGGTGAAGAACTTAAGAATGTGAGCATCTCTCCTTGTAAATGGAGATCAGAAGGAGAGGGAATTGTGCAAAAGTTGTATGGTCCAACCAGTAATTTATTTGTAAAGGAGAAAGCCAAGGAAATTCTCCCCCTTTTCTTTTTCTTCTACATAGTCTGTTCTCTGGCTTTAAACATGGAATAATGTCGCAGGCAGGGAATATAACATCCCTCTTCTCTATATGTTTCTCTGGTTTGCATTACCATGTGATAAATGTATTACATGTTATTTGCATCCGTCCACAGTTCTGAGATCTTTGAATGTTTTTCTCTCCTCTTAAAAATTTCACAAATTAAATTACTGGATCCCACTAGATTCACGATGGCACCCTGGGGAAAAAAATCATGCAACAGTGCTGCATCTGACACTGAATGTTTATGTGTTCTAACCACACATGCTATGTTTCTGCAAAACAGAGTTTCTTGAAAAGCACCAGTGTGGAGGAAACGGACCAGTTAACTGAAAGGACCTGTACTGTTCTCATAGTCAGCATGCCAGTCAATGCTCTGGTTGAGTGATTTTAATGTACACTCAATGATTTGGTGACCCTCATATTCAGCAGGAATTCCTTCTGAAGTCCAAGAAGGTAAACGATCAGAATCCAGAATGAAACCTAAGAATTGTATGCTTTACTTGTGCCCAGGATCAATACTGAGTTCAAAGTCAACCAGTGAAAAAAAAGGTACAACACTCAGATCAGGATGTATTTCAATGTTAACTCTATATTGCACAAAAAAATCAATAACTATATTCTCAAAATTCAGCAAACATTTAGGAGCAGCATCAATTAATCATCTACAAACACGACTAAGAACCTGATCCAAAGCCTATTTAAGTCAATGGAAAGATTCAATAGGCTTTAGATCATGCCTTAATTTGAAAAGCATTATGTCTATCCTCTACTCAGCACATTATACTCCTATAGAAGGATTTCTTTATCCTTTTTACTGGTTACCTAAAGCTTTCCTACCCTGCAATATCTCTGCCTGCATCTCCATACAAAGAATCACCTGAGTCAGTTCAGGAAAGATGCTAATTATATAATTATTGCCAGTCAATAAATCAGAGAAACCTCAGGATCATGCTGATCTTCCAAATCTCCATGAGGTCTGAGAAACTAGTTGTATAATACCATGTACGGCGTTGTTACAAAGGAGGTAGCTAGCAGTTAGTAGTAGGTGTAATTGTAGCTGTAGTAGTTGGCAGTGATGAGCTGCCAACAACTGAAGAAGCGGGTCCTTCAGTGGCTCCAAGTCTTCGGCAGCACTGAAGGACGTGCCGCCGAAGTGCCGCCGAAGACCCGGAGCACCGCCGGGTGAGTAAAAATTAAAAAGGGATTCTCAGGGGAGCCTCCCCAGCCAAGAGCTCAGGCAGGCCAGACAGGACGGTCCCACAGGCCGGATGTGGCCTGCGGACCGGAGTTTGCCCACCCCTTTAACAACCGGTTCTAAACCAGCTTCAAAATTTAACAACTGGTTCACACAATTACAAAGATACACTCAGGAAAGGAAAATTTCACTACACTTTCTTACCTATTTTCCCCTTTGGTACCCATGCAGTTAACAAGTTCCCTGTTGAATACTAGCTCATAACAGTATTGATTAATTATAATATTTAGAGAAACAACCATTTCTAATTCTTCCATAAAAGGCAGGGTTTACCCTTTCTACAATTCTTGTTGCAGCAGAATCTGATGGAAAGGCTACATCATAGGTATTTTGTCTGCTCCATTTAGCATTCATTTTCTTTTTATAATCCTGCCTATTTATTTTATAGACTTGTTAATATTAAATATATATATATATATTTATTAAGCAAAAACTAGAGACAGACCAGAGCCATGGAAGTGGCAATCCAGGTTTGAGTCCAGATTTCAAACCCCTTGCAAAGTTTGGGGGGTGTTTGGTTTCAGGTCCCCGGTTTGGTCCCACATTTTCTGCAAACCGTAACCTAAACAATATGTAAAACCTAGTCCCAAGCAACAGAATCCCAGACACAAACTATTGTTAATGTAACCGCAGAGTTCATGCAGCACCACGTATGAGGTTTCTCATGGGTAAGAGAGACTGTGTGGGTATAAGGGATACCATTCTTCTGGGGTCAGAGGCCTGCAGCTGGCTGGCTAACTAGCCCTGCTCACTGCTGGATAAAAGAGCTGGAACTTAATTAGCTGGTCCTTATAAAGAGGGCTGTAGGAAATGAAATAGGGAGACTGCAACACCCTTCAGAGAGCTGAGGGGGGCCTAGGTGTTGTGCTTCCCATAGATTGCTGTTGGCGCTACTGCAGAGAGGAATTGCTCCAGAAATCAAAGGGATAGAAGGGAGACTGTGGAGTCCTTTACTACTGAGGCTGTGAGGTAAGAGACAGGAAATTTTGGGTTGCTGAAATTACTGGTGTGAAGGACAGACTTGAGTAAGGGACTACTTGGCCTGCACAAACTTTTGAGAGAAGGGTCTGTGAGGTTTTGTTTTTGTTAAGAAGGCTTACAATAAAAACAGCCAGCCCTGCTGGCAACTGCTTCCCTGGATTCTGTGAGAGGGCTCAGACAGAATTACCCCAGGGAGTGAGCTGGCTCAGCAACAGCAAAACCTGGTTTGGTAGCATGAGGGTGCTTTTTCCCCAAATGCCTACCCTTCCCCAAGCACTAATAAGGATAAGATGTGGAGCTGTACAAAACTTGGTAGGTGGGTGCTGGGCTAAGAACGGCCATACTGGGTCAGACCAAAGGTCCATCTAGCCCTGTCTCCTGTCTACCAACAGTGGCCAATGCCAGGTGCCCCAGAGAGAATGAACAGAATAGGTAATCACCAAGTGATCCATCCCCTGATGCCCATTCCTAGCTTCTGGCAAACAGAGGATAGGGATGCCATTGATGGACCTATCCTCCATGAACTTATCTAGTTCTTTTTTAAACCCTGTTATAGACTTGGCCTTCACAACATCCTCTGGCAAGAAGTTCCACAGATTGACTGTGTGTGTGGAAAAAAATACTTCCTTTTGTTTGTTTTAAACCTATTATTAATTTCATTTGGTGACCCATAGCTCTTGTGTTATGAGAAGGAGTAAATACTTCATTTACTTTCTCCATACCAGTCATGATTTTATAGACCTCTATCATATCTCCCCACCCCCGCCATTAGTCATCTATTTTCCAAGCTGAAAAGTCCCAGTCTTATTAATCTCTCCTTATATGGAAGCCGTTCCATAGGCATAATCATTTTTGTTGCCCTTTTCTGAAACTTTTCCGATTCCAATATCTCTGGGCTCTCTGGCAGTGCTGGTTGAGACTGGATGAGGGCTGTCTAGTGGCATCAGGGTGGAAGTAATGGAAGGTAGCTTGGTGGAAGAGTCTGGGGCCAGTATTGAGTCCCTGTTGCTCTCTATACTTGCTGCTGGTGTCCACATCTTCTCCCAGGTGCTCCTTCTTCATTCTGATTCAGCAGGGGGAGCAGAGAGGCTGCTTGCAGAACTTCATGCTTTTCAAAGAGCAGCTGCTATGGGCCATTTTTGTGGCCCAAATAAATGAGACCAGTGCTACAAGACAGCATTTCAGGGCTGCCGGATGCATGAGCATGATGCAAGGTGGGTGATGTCTGGCCTCAAGTAACAGTTGGGGTAACAAATTACAATATTCTAAAATGCCTATGTGATCCCCTCAGCAAGATGTATCCTCCGAGGGAGGTAACTGTGTGGTGGGGAAAAGATCCCAGTACAGAACTGGGAAGCATAGCTGCTATCCCTCTCTGTATGGCCCCACTACAGTTTTCTCTGCACATTTGCTCCCTTCTATGCTGCACAGCAGGGGTCACATATGGCCTACAGAAGAATAAATACAGCCGTAGGATCTCCTCGGCAGCTTCTGCATCAAGAGCAATGCTGGCATCTGAGTCAGGGACTCTAAGTAAGTATTTTGAAGAACTTAGATTTGCAGCCTCATAAATTGCACAAAATACCTCCTGGGCATTGGAAGAAGCATGGGGAAACTGAATAAAATGGAAACAGCTGAAGTGGGGGAAGAGGGATAAGTGTCTAGGAAGTTCCAGCTGTGATGATTTATTCTCTTTTCTCTAGAAAGGACAACACTTGGACGAACAGAGTGAACAAAGAACAAGCACAAATCTATAGAAGCACATAAAGTTTGGGGTGTTCCAGAGGAATCTGAACCTGGTGATTTGGTGGCTTATTTCCTGAGTGGTTTGCTGACTCTATGGGAATTTTATTGATGACTGATGTTTATCCTCAGATAACATTAGCATTCTTGGCCTGGGTCTCAAATCAAAATTATGTAAAATAAGTGATCCATGTGTCTATTTCTCTGCTATCTCTGACTACATACAGCAATTCTACCCTTTTCCAGTAGCATACTTCTAGGAAATAATTCCTTAAGTCCGTTCAAGATGCAGCTATAATATCTCCCTTGATCATTGTTCTGGCCATCTCATCCCTCTCTGGGAGTTCTTCCACTGGCTTCTCCTCATAATGGCTGGGCAAGGGGTGAGCTGTGGTCACTGCTGGTAACTGGTGAAGAACTGTGCACACCCTGTTAGATGTTGTCCTGTATCCCCTACCCCAGCCTGCTTGTTTCTGAACCACCTTTGTCTTCAGTCCCTGACCCAAAGAGCTTAGTCTATCATTTATTCTATTTGTACAGTATAATGGGGCCCAATTTGACTAAGACTGTTAGGCACTACTGCAGTATAAATATCTAATAATAAATACTTTGCATTTACATAGGGTTCAAAATGGGGAAGTCCCCAGCACGTTTAATAGGAATCATGTAACCCACCGGAGAAACGCAGCTACTGCCTCAGTGGAACGTGACACTGTTTAATTATGTAGAACAACACTATGCAACAGCTTAGGACAAGTGAAAAATTCTTTAAACTACAATCTCAATGGGAATTTAGATACACCTAGTATTTTTGGCAAATGTGGATAGCCACATTAAGCTCTTATTTTTGAAAATCTTTGCCAAAATGAGGTGCCCAAATCCATATTTAGGCACAAATTTTTTAAATAGAGCTAATTCTCAAATGTGACTAGCACCCAAGTGCTCCCATGTTACCGGGAGCTGTTGGGGGCTAAGCATGTTTGAAAAATCATGCCAATTTTATTTAGGTTCTTAAAATGAGGTGTTTAAATCCTTATTTAAGTTCCTATTTTTTAAAAACTGAGACCTTGGTCAATTCCCAGTCCTGAACACACTTATGCATAACTTTACACATGTAAGTCGCCTCCCTAAATTCAATGGGCCTACTCACCAAAGCAAAATTAAGCATATATGTAACTGGTTGCTGGATCAGCGCCTAATTTCTCATCTCTTGCAAAAAGTGTCATGAAATCTTTAATGCTGAAAAGTGATTAAGACCACAGTTCTCCATTGCCTCTAAAGGATGACACCCTTGCATCACCACATGCTCCTTACCACCACACTGGGGTTTTAGTAGCAACCTGTATGGAATTCGGAGGGAGAAGCACAGGCTGCTGGAGGGAACAGTTTGGCAAGACACCAGGAAGCCAGTCTGTGGACGCATGGCTGGAATGCTAGCTACAGTTGCAGCACTTCTATAAATAGTTCTCTTAACAAAGAGTCAGTTTAATTTTAGACACATAACCAGCACCCAGTATGTGAAACAGTTCCTATCCAGTAAGGACCTAGCAGAGTAGGGATTGTTCTTTGTGCTGCTGTATAGTAAAAGCTTACCCTGTAAATAAGATTTACGGAAGCTTAGAAAGTTCGTTAACAACTACAAAAGTAGAAGGATAGGGATCCCCTACTGGTAAACAAGCCCTGTCTCACCTCCACAGTATATTTAAAAGAATTACAAGAGTAATTTGTTTTTTAGTATTACTGAATCCTGTGGATTATATTTAATATTTCTGGCAAGCTACTCCACTGTGATCAAACAGTCCAAAACAAGAACAGATGCTATCAAACTTATCGGTATCTAGGATCTTGAATATCTTCAACTGTGCATGCAAAAGGAAGACCTGTGTATTTTCTTAGGATATTGTATTTTTTTAATAAAAGGGAAATAGGAAAAAATGCAAAGAAGATTTTATAATTAAAATAGGGGACTGGGCAGTTGACCAGATTAGATGGAAGGTTTTGAATTTTCACCTTTGTTACCGGGTCATCTTTACCCAGGACTGGAAGTAACCAAGTGTTAATGCCATCCAAGGAGTGTTCTGTATGCTTTATGTAATAAGCTGGTGCCCTCGTATCTGTTTCTACTGGACACCTTTCAGCAGTCTGTAGCCATAGACTATGACAAGGTGACCTTTCAAATCATTTAACCTCTCTCTCTCTCTCTCTCTCTGCCTCAATTCCCCATCTATAAAATAGGGATAATACTGGCATACTTCACAGGGATGATTTGAGGATACATTCATTATTGCTTTTGAAGTGCTCAGATACTACTGTGCTGATGTCATATGGGTAAATAGATAGCTAATCTATATGCATGCAGCATGGGAAATGGAACGCATGTTCTTCTCCACGAAACTACTAACCTCTACTATGTCACATCAAGAAGAATCTCCATTGATTATCATTAGTATTAGGATTTATACAGTCTTCCCTTAGCAGGCCAGCCCAGGGCTTAGAGTAATAAGTAGTGGGGGTGTAAGGAAGTGCAGCTCCACCTCCTCTGCTAAAAGTAGAAGGTAGCCATGCACCCTCAGAACCTTTCCTCCTTTGCTGGTGAGATGAGACCTGACTCTACTGCTTCAGTCTACTTCAACCACTGGGCCACAAGGGAGTACTACCACTGGAACTGTGTGAAACATTCCCAACAAGATTGACTAAGGTTCTCCAAGTTGTGAAAGGTCAGATCTTCGCACCAAGTCATGCACAGACTCCAACTAGATTTTGTAAATAGCAAGTGAGGAGGAAATGACTCGGCGGCATAATTCCCCCCACTTGCTAAAGCAAAACTGCGAATATGGACTTTGTGCATAGCCAAAAATAAATAAATTGCTTTAAGTCATATAGATTCACAGAACAGAACAGCACATGCTGCAAAGGGATGCTTGTATTGGAGCGCCAGTCCTACCCCAAATGAGCAGACCTCATTGGCTCAGCGGGTGCAGGAGTGCTCCTGGAGCTCATTGCAGGATCAAGGCTTTGAGTAATCTGGTTCACAGTTAAGCAAATTAATCCAATGACAAAGTACAGTGTGCCCTCTTTATAATTCCACTGGCAAAAGCCAAAACATAATAAAGAAGGCTTAATTCTAATGATGATATTCACTGTGGCCCAGAACAAAGGAATAATAGGTTTATATCAGAGAGCATTTAGACAGTTTGATCTCTCTCTTGCTTAAAAAGACAGAAGCATATTAGGGGCAATGCTGTGCAGTTTTTCCCCACATCTATTAAAATTTTTCTCAGCAGCTACAAGGAGGAAGCCTTTTCTATTTAGCACAGATTAGAGACTCTCTCTCATGTTTCCTGAATCATAGAGTCTCTTGGTGCCAAAGCCAAGTCAAATGATGAGAAATGCAGGAGAGGAGTCAGTAGGTAAAAAGCTAAGTTGTCTAATTCTCTGTGAATATCTTTTAAAGAAAAATCAAATCACTTGATTTTTATTGAAATACTTCCCCCTCCTGATAGATTATTAAACTGCTGAGGAGTAAAGTTAAAGCAGACTGACTTCTACGGTACAATGTGATAACAAAATTAGAAAGCTGAGAAAATCCTAAAACTTATTTTGCTTGGCTTAAATCCTCACATTTGTAGTAATTGTGAGCAATGTATGAGTATGCTTCCTATTTAAAAAATTATTTGCTAAGTATGAGTCATTCAAGACACAGGAACAGACAATTCAATGTTTTATCAATTTACTCCGAACATTATTCAATTTCTTTGTTCAATCTAAAGTCAAATTACAGTTTAGCTTAATAGACACAGCAACCTGAATTCAAATTTAGCCTCTGACCTTGAACTAGTCTCCAATAAATTATGTATTTCCCATGCTGTAAAACCTCACTCTATATCACAAGACCAAACACAAATGGAGCGATGGGTTTAAGCTGCAAAAATTCAAATTCAGATCTGGAGCTAAATTTTGAACAGAGGTGTTTAGATCTGGCATTTTGGTTCTGCCCATTATAAAGACGGAATCTTTTGGGAAAACAGAAATCCAGATCTGAATTTTAAACACCATTAGAATTCCGGAGTGTTGGAACGTTTGTTGTTGGCTCAAGCCTGTTTCCCGGTATAATGAAAATATTTAAAATATAGTTCATGGCCAAAAAAATAACTTCATACAAACTGAGGGAGAACATTCAAAAATAACATACTCCGCTGCAATTTTTGAATGGCTTAATTTAAAAACAAAAAAACAAAAAAGCTGTTCAGGCTATCTACAGTTTGACTGCTTTTGGAGCTGTTAAATAATGGTAATTTGCATTGTTTATGACAACTTGAATATGTTGGGTTTTTTCATATTTATTTTCTACCTGTTTTCTCTGGTCCCCTTACACCAATCAATTACAGTGACTGCAAGAACTCATTAGCAAACATTTCATTCCCTGCCATTGGATCAGACCTTCTTCTAGGCGCAAAAAAAAAAAAAAAATCACATAAGAGATGGGGAACTCAGTTCTGTTGGGAAGTGTTCGCCAAGTCATTTCTGCAAATACGCTGAGTCACTCATCTGATAACATTTCACTGCAAGAACTGGACGTGTGAAAGTCAAGCTCTTAGTTTTGATTGGACATATAGGTCACATGGTATTTGCTTCTGTTCCCAGACTGGATAAGAACTCTTAAGGTATGTCTGCACTTAAAACACTAAAGCAGCACAGCTGCAGCTCCACCCTTTGCAGTGTAGACACTCACTACACCGGCAGGAAGGGTTCTCCCATCGCTGTAGTTAATCCACGTTCCTGAGGGACGATAGCTAGGTCAACGGAAGAATACTTCCATCAACCTAATGCTGTCTACACCGGGGCTTGGGTTGGTATCGGTATGTCTCTCCGGGGGGTGGATTTTTTACACCCCTGAGCAACATAGCAATCCTAATGTAAGTTTTCAGGGTAGACCAGCCCTTAGAATCAAATTTGCAGTGCAAAGTAGGAATTTTTAAAATTAGCATTTAGAAATTTGAAACTTACTTTCTACAAATATTTGTGGAAAGCATTTGATCAAGCCCAGATTAACGAATATGTATTTGTGTATTTGTATGGGGCCCCCAACCACCTGGCCCATTTTTTAATCTCCCAACTGCTTTTTTTCCCCCCATGCTTCTGGTTGCAGTGTGCTTGGGGCAGGAGGTCCCTTGTAATTTATGAGTTATTTGTGAGTTATAAGTGGGGATAAAATGCCATCACATTACATACAGCAATTGTTGCTGTGCACACACGTGGAGGCACCAGCAGTTCCTTCCACTATGGCATACAAGTAATGTGGCTGCTGAAAGTGCTACCAGCACGGCACTCAGGTCCCGCTTCACAAGCTGGGCCCTCAACATACCAACATGGTTTCTCCTGCTCCCCTCAGTGCCAGGAAGCAGGACAGACCTGATTCTCACCAGCAGAACAGGGTAAGGAGTGAGGACCAGTGTGTGGAAGGCAGGGGCACCTGGGAGTTTGGGAGAGGACAGTAGGGGGCTCTCTGGACTGAGGCTCCTGGAAGGGGGTGAGTATTGGGGCTTATGTGCTGGGGGGGGGGGGGGGGTCAGGCTGATGGGGAGGTGCCTCAGAGAGGAAAAGGATGGTCAGGCTGGTGGTGGTGGGGCACCTGGGAGGAGAAGAGGAGGGGCATGCTGGTGAGAGTTGGGTCACGGGTAGGTTTTCTGACTCTCAGATGTGGCAATCCTATTTGGGCCCCAGTTGGTTTGGCCCAGGCACACACCCCCACCCCAGGTCATGACTCATGATAGAAAGTGGGCATGCCAAACTTCAATGAGTGTCATTGCAACCTGGTGCCTGGAGTTGCAGCACTGTTCAGGTTTCGTGCCCTAGACAGATGCACAGGGAGGTTTGGCCCCTAGGCTACCAGGCCTCTTCTCAGCGCCCTCCCAGATGGCCATAGTGATCAGAGCCATGAAAGAGTGGGGCGGGTGGGGGGGGTGTGGTTTCTCGGAAGGGTCAGGTTCCCCAGGTCCCTTTCCAGGGCTCAGCTCTTCTTTGGCTCATTCTGCTTCCTTGCTGGCACTGATGTCATGAGCCACCAGAGCCATGGTGTCCTCTTGGGGGTCCAGGTAGCTGGATATCATGGCACCCAACTCCACTGTTTTAGGAGGAAAAGCACCAGCTTTCTTGCTCACAACTACTGAAGCCCAATCCCACAATCAGTGTCTGAGTCGGTCCCTTATATGTATTGATTCAGATCAAATTTGTGTCCAGACCCAGGTAGGACTCAGTCCCCCTTTCCCTGCCTGTTTTTCAAAAGGCAGCAAAATGTCAGGAGGCTCAAATATTCAATGCGCTAATGTCCTTACTCTTTTCTGATTTGTATGGTCTCCAGCAAATTCCACTTTCACCAGGAACCCTTTCCCTTATAACTGGGGAGCCAGCTCGGCATGGTCGAGTTCATTTCTAAGTCACAGTTCATAAATACACACAAGTGATTAGCCTACGTAACAGATGTTTCCCACAGCAAAAGAGGAGAGAGAGGTGGTATTCAGCTTTAAAAAATCCAGTTGCCATGTATATTTAAATATTTTAGATCTATTAATATATTTCTTAGATTTTGTCTTCTCCAATCTAATAATTAATGGAGATGTTCTCATATTCACAGATGGTTTATCACACGCTCTGTGTAGTTTAAGGAAGGTGTATGGGGGTTGGGGCACTTTCCATGCACAGGGCCCCAAATTTCTGAGCTTGACCCTGCAAGATGCTGATATGACTCAAGTTAAAAGAGTGAGTCTTTGTCTCCATCTACTGGCTTTTCCCCACTACTGTTTCCAGCTAACAGATGGATGCCTTTACCTCAAGCAGCAGAGGTTCGTACATGCTTTTAGCACTGAAGGTCCCATGTTCTCATTTCACTGACAGCTCAGGCAGGGCCTGTTACACATCAGGCTTCAGCACCTTGCTGGATCAAGCCCTCAATGCATTATGTCAGCAAACATTCCTGTTTGTAGACTCACTCACTAGCTAGTGATGGAAAGTGAACCTGAGATGGGTGTGAACAGAGCCAAAGGGCATGTGTTTAAAAATGTAAATAGGTGTGTGGAAAAGCTTTTACAGCATTCCTGCAGCTCTGATTAGCAAAGATTCATTGTGCTTTTATACAGCCAGTCATCCACAGCAAGACCTGACCTGGGAGAGGCAAAGGAACCTTTCTGTTATGGGGAAGCCTCCCACACTGGAGGGAGATGAGGAGGGGCTATTGGAAGAGAACACATGCTGAAGATAGTAGGTTTGAGGAAGGAAGGAATGGGGTTTGGTGAAGAGCAGAGTCAGTAGAATGAGAGTCTAAGGTAGCACGAGGCAAAAAAAAAAAAAAAAATCAGTAAAGGCCAGAAAGAGTCCAGAGCTGCAGCTGGGGAATGAATGGGACAGATGTGAAGTAATTTAGGCTCTGACATTGGAGGATATTCCACAGGCTAAAAAATTGCCTCCCCCATTGTTGCTATGTTGTTCTAACTGGGGCCTCAGGCAAAGTGAGGCTTTTAAGCTTGCCTGCCAGGGCCCTGGTAGTGGAGGCCATACTGGAGGTCAGTGGGGAGGTTGCAGGATGAGGGGGGCACTGCCATGTTTTTAGCCCTAGTACTCCTGAGCAAATTCCCCATGATCTGAGTAAATATAGTTTGCTAGATGGTAAGTCGGGTAGCCGGGGGGACAGTATGTCACCCTTTTGCTTGGTGGAGTCAGCAGTGACAAGGGGCAGGTTCAATAGCTAGGAGTTCCTCTTAACAATATAACATAGAACTGGCTCAAGTCCCCACACAGTAACCTGGGAAAATGACACACCACAACTGAGTGCCTGTAAGAGGCAATACTTCCCCACTTACAAGCAGAGTCTGAGTATGAAAAAAGAAGACTTCATTTTTTAAAGGGGGGGGGGAGAATCCTGCATTAATTTGGGGAAATTCCACAAGCATGATTTGCAAGCATATGGCCAAGAGTAAAACACCCGCCCCAGAGTACATTGGGCAGTGAAAGTCCAACAAACAAATGTTCCTTTAACTTGCCACTCCCTTCTCCCTCCACTGCACCCCTCTCACAGGTGTTGTCCTTGGTCAGCAAAGACCCAGAGTTCAGAGGTGCACTTCTGTGAGTTCACCTGCCATCTTTTGGGGGGGAGGGGCATTGAGCAATTCACTCTTCATTGCTACCTGCTGCATCATCCGCTCTGCTGCTGCGTCCTTCTACTACAACCTCTGCAATGTTTTGAGGTCCCACCACTTAACACAGCTCTCAGTTATTTCACCAGTTAGTGAGGGAGCCTCACAACTAGGGCAGGCTGGTCAGTCTCTCTCACTGGAGATACTGCCCCACTGGTAATCTGGTTATCCGTGATTTCAGCTCTGGGGACGCATATGTAAGCAGGGTCTGAATGAACTCTCCCCTGACAGCTAGTTTGGGTTGGGGAGAGACTGTAGGAGCAAACTGTATTTACATGAACACACCTACTCTGCATAGGCATCCAGCAGACAGGAGCTGTGTAGCTCCAAGTGATCAGCTTTGGCTGGTGTCGGGTTAGAAATCACTTTAGTATGCAATGCAGGGGTAGTGAAATGTTATCTCCATTGTATGACTAAAGGGGAGCAGAACTGTGCTGAGCTAGTCTTGATTGAGGGGTCATCCCCAGCTGAAAGGAACTCATTAAGCCAGGGGCTCAAATGCCAGACCCCTGTGAAAGCAAGAGGGGTGGGGACAGGTGTCCTAGCCAGGAGGTGTGGCCTCTCCCTAAGGGTCCCCCATCTGGTTTAACCTATTCCTCCCCACCATTCAAGAATAGAGCTAAAGAGGATTTATTAGGAGCTTTTTTATTATGTTAAAGTGCTTAAATGAGAGCTGAAATTACTTGTGGTGGGGTGGTGTTTCTGTTCAGCCTGCAAAGAACTGAAGAGCACTAAAAGACTAATGTGCAAAGGTCACAGAAGAGAGACAGGTGAGTGACAGTCAGCCTGCAAACAGAATGAGTGGCTGGCAGAGAGGAACCATGCCTGGTGGGATGGATGCCAGAGAGGAACCATGCCTGGTGGGGCGGCCAGCCAGAGCAAGTGCTCAGATGGCAGAGCAAGCCAGGTGTCTTCTTCCTCAGGTGGGATGTGAACTCACACAGATGCAACTCTGAACCCTGGGTCCTCACTGACTAAGGGCAACCACTGTGAGTGTGGTATGGTGAGGGAGCAGAGAGGAACTTTTGGTTGTAGAACTCAGGAACATGAGGCAGAAGAATCTGCCTCATGCAGTCTGGGGTGGGTGTCCTGCTCACACTTATGTTTATGAATCCTGCTTCTAGCATTTTCCCTAATTGTTGGGAAACTTCCCTGCTTTTATTAAAAGTTTTTCTACACTCAGACTCTGTGCTTGTAAGTGGGGAAGTATTGCCTCTCAGAGGCACCCAACGGTGGTGTGTAATTTTCCCAGGCTACTGGGTGGGGGTTTGAGCCAGTTTTGTGTTGTATTGTTGAAGACGAACCCCTAGGTATTGAACCCAGCCTTGGTTGCTGCCAGCTCCACCTGGCAGAAGGGTTACACATAACAATTGAGTCTAATAAGCTCTGTCATTAAATAGCAGAGAAGGGAAGAGTCAAATGGCAGCTCACATTCTTCAGGCAGATGATACACTACCAAGCACAAATATCTATCCCCCACCCTCTCATCTTCACTGGCCATTGGCATCCCTGCTTAGTGAGTGCAGTTCAGTTGAGGGTGACCACCTGCAATCAGGGCATGCCAAGCACAGTCCTGCTGCCTTTTACTCACACACATGGGTAACAGTGTATTACCCCTGCAATCCAACACCAGCCAAAAATGATCATTTGAGTAAAGCAGCTCCAAGGTGCAGCACACCTAGGCTGAGTAGGCATATCTATGCAAACCAGGTCAGTTAATGGAGTCTTTTCCCCCAGCTCATCACAGATGTCAGGGGAGAGCTCATTCAGACCCTGCTTACAGTAGAAAACTAGAAGAGGAGAGTCACAAGCCAGATGGAGCAGGCCTCAAAGGAAGTGAAGGAGTAGGAGGGCAGAAGTAAAAATACAGAGCCCATTGCCATCAGGTCAAGGAAAATAGCAACCATCTGGCAGCAAGAGATGGTGTTGAGTAGAAGAGAAAGCTAGGTGTTAGAGAAGTCAAGGTATCAACGTGAATTTCTTGGCAAGGGTATTCTAAAGGGAGATGCTCTCCAGAACAGACAGAACACGCTCATGGAAGGTTGTGAAGCTGCTGTTTTTCTCTCCATCAATCCTACCTAGGTTAAAGCATTTGTCTAAATGAATCATAGTGGATGCTTTAAGACCTTTGGATATACAGCCACGGTCATTAATAGTGTCTCTCATTAACTCTCCCGAGGGAAACACATCCCTGAAGAGCCATTACCCTACAAATTGGTTTGCATTTCTTTGCCCCAATTGATGCTCGTGGAAATAGCTCACTTTGCATTTATTCAGATTAAGTCTCTGATGTAAGAAGCACACACAATTTAGAGCAAAGGGGAATGTCAACATACAACAGAGGATTAGTTATCGTCTAGAAAAGGAAGGACGATCTGGTGGCTAAAGACCAGGACTAGGAATTGGGAGATGTGACTTCCAGTCACAGCTCTGCAATGCTTCCTTCATGACCTGGATCAAGTCTCTATACCTCAGTTTCCCCATATATAGAAGCACTACCTCATCAGCAGTAGTTAATCTTCATTCATTAATGTGCTCAAAAGGAATCTGAGATCCTCAGACTGAAGTTGTGATATCAAAATGCTGATAATTTTGTTCATCATTACATATTGCATTAAAATACTTTAATAAAGTTGCAAAGTTAAGCATTCAGATGTTGGGAAATACCAGAATTAAAGTTGTCTGTGCTATCTTAATTCAGTCTCGTTGTGCATATGTATTATGGTACAGTCTTAATTACATACTATTTTTCCCACTGGACCCCTGCCTCCTTCAGTGCACAGGATGGACAGTGCTCAAGGAATGGGTAGCTACTCAATAATATTTCTCATTATGCTCATCATTCAATGGGTGACCTGTTGCCTTATTTACTGCACACTATCCAAACCCTACACTTTTAATACAGAATTATTAATTCTCAGACTTTTCTATTACATTTATCGTTGCAGTATGAGAATTGCGCAAACATTAATGGTTTTATCTTTACAACACTCATGTGAGTTAAAGTAATATTAATATCCCCATTTTACAGCTGGGAAACTACAGCTCAAAGATTAAGGCCAAAATTGTCATGTGGCCACTAATTGAACAGACTGTCAGACAGAAACCATCTGGTTACATTGTTAACCTCCAACAAGATACAGGCAAACAGACTACATAGACAATCACTATCTTCTTCCAATTCTTTAACAATACAAGCCTACATTTCAAAGCTGTAGTCCAGGGTGGACTACAGGTGCCAACCTGAGCCTGAGAAGGAGCCAGAATTTACCAATGTACATTGCTAAAGAAATACGTCAGCAGCCCCCCCAACAGCTCCCTCCCCCAGCTTCCAGCACCTCCCACCCACCAGCAGCCCCGACGATCAGTGCTCCCCCTCCCTCCCGATCAGCTGTTTCGTGATGTGCAGGAGGCTCTGGGTGGGAGGAGCGAGGTCATGGCAGGTTCAGGCAAGGGCGCGGGAAGGGGTGGAGTGGGGGCAGGGCCTGTGGCATTGCCAGGGGTTGAGCAGTGAGCACCCCCGGGCACATTGGAAAGTTGGCGCTTGTAGCTCCAGCCCCGGAGTCGGTGCCTATACAAAGAGCCACATATTAAATTCTGAAGAGCCGCATGTGGCTTTCCTAGCTGTTTAGAAGGAATAGCCCTAATTACCATTTACATACTTTCCCAATATGTCTTTAAAGGTAGAATTTGGGTCATTTGGCCTGCAAGTTGCTTAACCCTTTCTGGCTCAGTGTCACAGCAGGACCTGCTGCCACCTGAGGAAGATAAAGAACCTGAATGGGCCAGCCTCTACTCCACTCTGGCTCCATGGCTCGCCAGGGGTATCAGCTGGTGGCTCCTTCACAGAGCTGTGAGCAGAGGTGTGTGCCTGGCATGGTTCATGAACTCTCCCAACACCTGTCCCTTGTGTGGCGAGAGGGGCACTCTGGCACACATCTGTGTAGAATGCATCAGGTTGCAGCCCCACTTCCAGCTCCTTCAGAACCTCTTACTGAGGTTCTGGCTGCAGTGTTCCCCACACCTCCTGATCCTGGCCCTGAGAACGTCCAGAGAGCTTTTGGGCAGAGTGCTGGCTGAAAGAAGCTTGGAGCTGTGAACAAAGAAACTAGTTCTACTTTAAGGCCTGTGTGTTCAGGGAAACAGGATTTCATACATTCTTTATTAATAAAGAGGATTACCTCAAAGAAATACCTAACTTCATCATCAATTTCTCCTCCTAGCAGAAAGAACCCCCAGAGCCCTGAACTTCAGCTAGCAGTTCAAGTAAAAAAGGATTACAATATCCTAAGATCCTATATAACTCACTGGTTATAGCCACTTCTTAAGCCAATTCAAAAAGTTATAGTTTTATTTCTTTTAATTTTAACAGTTAGGCATATCTTAACTAAGAAAGAGCTTGCATTTTGTAATAGCCGATCATGAGGACCTCAGGCTTGTTCTGTCAATGCAATTAGACAAAATTGTCACCCAGGTGTGTCTAAATACAATTATAAATATGATCCCCAGTTTCCCATCTCCTGGAAGTCTGGACTGAGCTTTTTGGTGGTCCTTCACCATAGACTACAACAATAGTGGCTACCAGAGCCCTCTGACACCATTTCCCAGCATGCTTGTGTAACTCACACACCTTTTGGGTGTGGTGTTCTGTCCCATCTAGTGGCACCAAGACCACAGAGAGAGAGAGAAATGAGTCTGCTCTACAGCCTTAGCGAACAGGCTTTTAGCTCATGCGATAGAGGCTCATGCTTTAAGCTCCAGAAGTCCCAGGTTCGATCCCACCTGCTGATGACCTTAAAATGGACTAGAAACTCCTGCAGAGGTCAATGGGATGCTTCTGCATGCAGTGATATGAACAGGCAGTTTTCTGAGCCAGTGATGAGCCATGGTTACTCACCCCTCAGTGGGAAAAGACAGCCTGACACAGAGACAAAGAAAGACTAGTTTTAGTTTTGGGAACTGAGAGAGAAGCAGAACCGCTCAGGGAATCTCTGATTAACTCCCACAAAGGGAGTCTGAACGGCTGTGGGATCTAGTTCATGGGTCAGGCAGTTCCAGCCCTACCGAGACCCCACCCAGCACCAGCTGCCAAGAGCCAGCCAAGACCTACACAAGACTTCATATCAGGCTTCCCAGTTCAATTTGCCAAACAGGCCACAACTTGAAACACTGACATCCCTGGATGGGTTGGTCATCAGCAGCGGGGATCAAACCTGGCTCCTTTGTCTGAAGTCCTATGGAGGTCTTGGCTGGCTCTCGGTAGTGAGCACCGGGTTGGAACTCTGTCACTCTGGATGCTGCACTCTGCAGGGATGGAATTGCCGAACCCAGGCAGTACGTCCACTGCATTTCAAAGACTCCCTTTCTGGAGAGTGAGCGTTACTCAAAGACTCCCTGAGATGTTCTGCTTCTCTCAGCTCCCAACTTCAACAGCTCAAAACTGAAATCAGGATGTCTTTGGACAGACGCCAGTTCTGTAGTTTTAGTAGTAGTGACTAACTGTCCAATTGGTAACAGACAGTTTCTGTGGCTAGCCTTGTGAGTCCCTCTCCTCATACAGGCCTCTACTTGTAGCACAAACACACCAGGGTGAGTTGTCAGCAGCAAGGACCAAACCTGGGATTTCAGGATCTTAATGTATGAGCTCTATAGCTTGAGCTTAAAGGACTTATCTCTTAGCCAGGGCTGTACTAGGCTCACCAATCTTTAGTTTGCCTCGCCACCACTAGAGGGGGAGTGAAGGCACACAAGCTAGGCATAGTTGACATAAAGAAAGGTTTTTAGTATTTCTGTCATTAAAATTGAGTGACCAGAATCTCATAAGTTCTGAGCATTCACTGCAGTACATACACCATATACAGCTCATTTATTTCTCACATTTCTATGCTGCTAATCATCATAGCATCTGCATGCTACAAGGATATGCCATCATCTCAGCTATGAGAGCATTTCAAAGCCAGGAGAAACTACAGGAGGAACCAGAATATTTACTAGATGGAAACAAGAGGGGTACTATGTGCAGCAGCTAGCTATAACACTGACCATTTTAGAGCTGCAATTTGTTGCATCTTCCAGATCGAAAGGGCCAGCTACCAGAGCTAAGCATGCTGGGAAAGTCCCTTAAAAAGAGTGAGGCCAAAGCAAAGAGCTCAGTGGGGTGAGCATACAGCTGAAGACGCAGCAGCTCCAGTGAAATGAAATAATTTCCCCTCTGTGGGCTGGAGTATAAGAAGCCTTCCATTTGGCAATCAGACAGGGTGGGGGTCAGTTAAAGGGCAGTGGTTCAGGTGATCACAAAAGCAAGACTTTAGGTTTCAGCAATTCCATGCTAAAAGGAAATGCAACTTCTGTGGCTGTGGAACCTTGGACACAGAGAGCCTTATTTCAGAGTAACAGCCATGTTAGTCTATATTCACAAAAAGAAAAGGAGTACTTGTGGCACCTTAGAGACTAACCAGTTTATTTGAGCATAAGCTTTCGTGAGCTACAGCTCACTTCATCGGAACTTAGAGCCTTAGACGCACTTATAAGCGGAGTGGAACCCTGATTTATTATTATTGTTTAGATCAGTTTGTTTCTTATTGTATCTTGGGATTGGGTGATCACAAAGGTTTACAATAACTAACATACCATAGCGCAAACCAACATACCAGAACAGCTTTGTTGTTCTGCCAATTAGGTAGTGAGGGATACATGGCTGACAGACGTTCCTACTTAGAGGGGGGCAGAATCATTACCTAATTAGCTTCATATATTTTTGGCTAAGAAGCTTTCTCATAGTTGCAAATCATTTTCTTATGGCATCAGTAGCCTTATTACATATGCAACTAATTTGTGCTGTAATTTAAAGCAGCAACAAAATGAAAATTAAGCTCTTATCTCTGATATCTTTTCTGAAATTCAGTTATGAGAGGCTGTGCTGGTTCTTCTCCCCCCCCCCCCCCAAAAAAATAGTACCATATACCTGGCATCTCAAAACCAGGAATGGCATTCTGCTTTCAGCTGGCAATAGAGAATGGAACAGTACATAACAATCCTGGGTCTTTCTAACTTCCATGCATCAATAGGCAAATACCATTCTCTGCCAAAGCTACACTACAAAGTCAGTTTTAAAAACAAGTTGTATTGCTCTGATTATTTTCTTTATCACATGGAATTAATGAGCTCCATCCTGTTCCCAATGAAATCCAAGAGCACAGCTCCCAATTGACTTCACCAAGACTTTGATCTGATTTGAATTTGCTGATTTTTGAAGAATTAGAGAATGTTAGTAGCAGCACTGAGCAATATAAACATGTACATTAGTATCTAGCAAACAAACAGTTTTTAAGTAGTATGACAAAATTCCTGCTCTACCTTGATGGGTCTTATGCTTATTGGCAGATTTGCTCACCTTGGAGCTTCACGGCAGCCCTCAGCTTGGCCAGTTTTCTGAACCCACAGTCCAGGTCAACTCCTCCTGTGTCTGACCAGGAGTTGGGAGGTTTGGGGGGAACCCGGGCCCGCCCTCTACTCCGGGTTCCAGCCCAGGGCCCTGTGGAATGCAGCTGTCTAGAGTGCCTCCCGGAACAGCTGTGTGACAGCTACAACTCCCTGGGCTACTTCCCTATGGCCTCCTCCCAACATCTTCTTTATCCTCACTATAGGACCTTCCTCCTGGTGTCTGATAATGCTTGTACACCTCAGTCCTCCAACAGTCCACATTCTCACTCTCAACTCCTAGTGCCTCTTGCTCCCAGCTCCTCACATGCACACCACAAACTGAAGTGAGCTCCTTTTTAAAACCCAGATGCCCTGATTAGCCTGCCTTAATTGATCCTAGCAGCTTCTTGATTGGCTGCAGGTATTCTAATCAGCCTGTCTTAATTGTCTCCAGAAGGTTCCTGATTGTTCTGGAACCGCCCCTGTTGAGAAACGGGACCTCCCTCGCTTGCTCCTCAGCTATCTGCTTTCTATTCTTTCCTAAAGCCCCCTGGCCTGGATTTTTCTTACTTTTTGAGCCTGCCTTAGTCCCCCCACCCCCCCCCCCCCCCGACCGGGCCAGATGCTTTTTTGTTTTGGTTTGACTTTTTGCCATTTTTCTCTGCTGCCGTTGAGTGCTGGTCAGCTGCCAACTTGCCGCCAGCACCCCCCCCCCCCCACGCCTGCTCCTGGGCGCAGCTATTTGCCTTAGCTGAAACCCCCGGAGGAGGGGGAGAAGTTTGCCGACCCGCTATCCGGAGGGGGGAGTGGAAGCCCCCAGACCCAGCTGTTTTGCTGTCAGCCTATCTTTGCAATACTCTCGGCCTGCCAGAAGCCTTGGAACACAGCCAACACAGCTGGAGAAGAAAACAGAAGACAGATAAATCACCCAGGGAAGCTACAAATCATCGTGGAGGGGGCCGTAAGACTAAGTAACTTTTTGAATTATACTCTCGTGGGGGGGAGTCTAACTGTGGCTTAATTGCATTTGGGGCGGCACAGGGGGTGTGGCACGGAGCTGCCCCCCGAACCATCGGTGCCCCCCCCAACATTATTACAACTGTCACGGCCCCCCCGCCGTCCGTCCCTGCTGGCAACCTGCCATCTGCCTCGGATCCAGCTGTTTGCTTTGAACTTTACCTTTCAGACCGGACATAACAGCCCACCAAACGAGACTCTTTGGACAAATGTGCGTGGGTCCACAACCCCCTCCCTTCCCCCGGACTGTTTATCCCACAGCTTGCCCCTATCACTGGACCCCGATTCCTGTTTTTCCCCCCTTCCAGTCCAACCCATTTGGTACCCCACCACCACCGCCTGCAGCCCAGCAGGGAGGAGCGGTTAATCTGCTTCCCCCTCCCCCTTCTGGTGTCTCCCCGTCTCTCCCTGCTCACAATGGCGGGGAATGAGAGGGGCGAGGCCCCTCGACCAATATCAGTTGTTTCTCCCCCACCTCCCCCCCTACCCAACCCCCGAGCCCCCCCACCACCACCACCGTCAAAACACCTGCCACCGCCCCCGCTGGGGCACCGGCAGCAGGAGGCACCGGGGCGATTACTGCCACTGCTACGTCCACCGCCCCCCCAGATTCTAGGAACCCCCCCACAGCTGACCGAAAAGGCCAGGGCGGGAAGAAAGGAAAGGGCCCCGCTAAAACCACTAGGCCCTCCATGGCAGGGGCTGCCCCCACCGCTGTGGCCTCGTCATCGACCGTGGCGTCCCCCCCTGCTGGTCCCTCCACCAGCTCTGCGAATGTCCCTCTCCCAGCCCCCAGGACGTATGCCCGGGCGATGGCAGGCTCCCCCCCGCCTGCCACCTCGTCATCTTGCCCACCCACTGCCTCCACTACCATCACCAGCAGCCGGGGTCCCTTCCCCACCTTGACCAGGAGGCACGGCGTCCGTTGCCTCCTGGTGCCCGCCTCGCCCCACGTGGAGACATACGTGCAGGCGTTGACGAAGGTGGTAGGACCCACGGCTATTATGGCGGCCTCCAAAATGCATGGGAAGGTCATTTTTTTCTTAGCTTCGGAGGCTGCCGCCCAGGAGGCGGTGGAGAAGGGCCTGGCAGTGGGGGGGGTGTTTGTTCCCCTAGAGCCGCTAGAAGACCTGGGCGTTTGCCTCGTCCTCACCTCCGTTCCTCCCTTTTTACCCAATGCTGCCCTGTTACCCGCTCTCTCCACCCTGGGGAAACTTGTCTCTGTCATCAGCCCTCTCCCGTTGGGCTGCAAGGACCCCACCCTCCGTCACGTCCTTTTGTTCCACCGGCAAGTGCAGCTTCTACTGCCGGCAGCGGTGCATGACGGAGAGGCACTCGAGGGGTCCTTCCTAGTCCCCTACCAAGGAGCCCGCTATCGGGTCTTTTATTCCACCGGAGAGGCCCGGTGCTACCTCTGCCGCTCAGCGGGGCATGTCCGCAGAGACTGCCCTTTGGCCCAGGGGGGAGGAGCACCCGCGACCCCCGGCAGGACATCGGCCCCGTTGTTGCCGCCGCCTCTGGCCGCCCAGCACCTGAAACTAACCCTCCTCCTACTTGACCCGCTGCTGCTCCCGTCCGGGCCCAAGACACACCTTCCCTACAATGCCCAGGCGAGCAAGGGAGTCCCACCCTTGCTATTACCAACCCGGCAGAGCCTATGGAGGAGGGTGTGGCAAAGATATTACCGGGTATAGGAGAGGGCCCGCCCCAAGGAGAACCCCCCGCCCCTCATGTTGCCTCACCGTCCCCCCCCCGAACCATCGCCTCTGCCCCCCAACATGACCCCTGCTAACCAAACCCCAGACGACACTATGGAGGGCTAGACCCTAGTCCGGGGGAAGTGAGGCAAGCAGAAGGCTTGAGCTCCGCTGCACCCATCCGATGCGGAAGCCCCCCGGAAGACCAGGAAGGGAGGCACTGATATTGACCCTTCCGCTACGGCCACGAGTGAGATCCATCTGCTGGTGTCGGGAGGGGAAGACAGACTGGCATTGGAGGGCAGAATCTCCCCTCCACGAGAGACCCTCCCCTCTGAGACCCCTGAGGAAGCTCCTTCTGCCCGGATACCACCCGAACCCCCCGCGAACCCCAAGGCGACCGTTGAGGCGGGCCCTAGAGGAGAGGCCCCCGGGGTAGCAGGAGTTGGCCTCTCCTCCGTGTATGCGGAGATTGAGGCCCTAGATCTGACCCCGGTCACCTAGGGAGAGGATGATCTACTGCCGGCTGGCCTCGATCTGGGTAACCTCACCCCAGCCCCCCTTTCCCCATGCTCCCTCCCCCTAACTGCCTTCCCAGGTGAGCGCCCCGCAGAAGGTGGTCCACTTCGCCTTTCTGCCAGCGTGACAACCTCGTCGTAGGTGCAGGGTTCGTTCTGGCTTACCCAGGTGCAAAGGTCTGGCGGTAGTCCTCTCATGTACAGACCAGACCAGTCTCATGACCAGAATCTCTAGTATCTCCTCTGGACTCTGGGACTTAGTTCGTAACCACTTTCGTGCGAGATGGATGAGGTCATATAATTAGGACCGTGGGGTTTTGTTTTTCCTGGTACCTCCACTCATGATATCGCTGGGCCCGCACTGCGGTCGTTACCCCAGATCTGGCCAGGATCTCTACTTTCAGCTGGGGGTAGTCTGCCACAGCCTCTTCAGGCAAATCATAGTAGGCCTTCTGGGCCTCCCCACACAGAAATGGAGCGAAGATGCCAGACCACTGTTCTTGGGGCCAAGCCTCCCGCAGGGCTGTCCTCTCAAAGGCCAGGAGGTATGCTTCTACATCATCCTCCCGCGTCATTTTCTGCTGCCAATTGCTGGCCCGCATGATCTGTGTCCCATCATGGCCGCGGTTCAGCTCTGTAAGGGCCTTTACCTGGTTTACCAGTTCCCGCAACATTGTCCGGTCTTGAGCAGCCTGGTCCATCAGCAGGTGATTAGTCTCTTGCTGCAGCCGCACTGCCTCCTGTTGGGCAGCTTCCTGGACACGAGTAGCCTCCTGCTGGGCAGCCGTGGCTTGTGTCAGTGCCCACACTACCTCCTCCACTGTGGTGAAAAAAGAAAAATAGACTCTCTTCCCTTTTGTTTGTTTTTTTTCTTCCTTCCAAACACCCTCCTTCTTCCACCACGCTGTGGACACCAGATCCCACTTCCAACACCAGTTGTGACAAAGTTTCTGCTCTACCTTGGTGGGTCTTGCGCTTATTGGCGGATTTGTTCACCTTGGAGCTTCACGGCAGCCCTCAGCTTGGCCATTTTTCCGAACCCACAGTCCAGGTCGACTCCTCTTGTGTCTGACCAGGAACTGGGAGGATTTGGGGGGAACCCGGGCCCGCCCTCTACTCCGGGTTCCAGCCCAAGGCCCTGTGGAATGCAGCTGTCTAGAGTGCCTCCACATACACAACTCCCTGGGCTACTTCCCCAGGGCCTCCTCCCAACCCCTTCTTTATCCTCACCATAGGACCTTCCTCCTGGTGTCTGATAATGCTTGTACTCCTCAGTCCTCCCACAGTCCGCGTTCTCACTCTTAGCTCCTAGTGCCTCTTGCTCCCAGCTCCTCACATGCACACCACAAACCGAAGTGAGCTCCTTTTTAAAACCCAGGTGCCATGATTAGCTGCCTTAATTGATTCTAGCAGCTTCTTGATTGGCTGCAGGTGTTCTAATCCACCTGTCTTAATTGTCTCCAGAAGGTTCCTGATTGTTCTGGAACCGCCCCTGTTACCTTACCCAGTAAAAAGGGACCTACTTAGCCTGGGCCTAATATATCTGCCTTCTATTACTCTCCTATAGCCATCTGGCCTGACCCTGTCACAGTAGTCTTGATTATAGCTGGTCAGCGCATTTCAATTTGTTGGTGAAAAATCAAAAACTGAAATATTTCAATTTTGACATGCCACCATCGTGCCTCATGGGTGTTATAGCTTGAGTCTCTTAAGTGGCTGGATAGCCCAGTAGTATCACTTTTGCCTCCAGGGCCAGAGTTCAAATCCCTTAGGTGCTGGGCCTACAAGATTGAAAATTATATGCGGCTGGATGGCCTAATGGTACGGCCCTCATCTATAGGGCCAGAGTTGCTGTGCCTGGGGGATTGAAAATTATGACACACTATTGGTGCAGGGAGGTGGTGCATCATGGCAGTTGCATAACCACAGTGTATCATGGGTGATGCATTCCCTAAGAGGCAGGCCATTAAGGATACATAGAACTCTTTAACAATGATTAATAGCCAACTTTCAAAGGCTTAACAACCATGCTCAGAAAATGGAACTTGCATTTAGGGAGCAGATGGATTACTTTCCTGTGAATTTCCCAGCTTTTTCAGTGTCAAGACCCTGTACTTTCCATGATTCTGTGGCTTTGAATCCCCCTGCTGTATAATTGTTAGGCTTGGCAGAGTTCAATTTTTATTATTTTATCATTTTGATGGGTAACGCCAATGTTTATTTTTAAGCGTATTTTTATTTTTATCCATTTAAATATTCACAGTTGTGAGAAATCATGGCATGGGAAGATCATGGTGGAGCAGACGATGATTATTTCATGACAGTAGATGTTGAGACTCAAAAAGATAAAGCTTTATAACCCTTAAAACACAAATGGTCAATATCACATGTCAAAATGCACAAAGTAAATATCCTTAAATCAAAGTTTTCAAGCAGCATTTCTCTGACTGTGCCTATCTGTAAATTTCAAATATTAATGATGACAATATTTTTCCTCGGTTTGTGTGTGTTTGGTGAAATCAACATTTATTGACATATACCAATAAATATCTAATCCTTCCAAGCCTAATAATTGTCCTTCAGAATCCTGAGCTTTTATTAAAACAGAACATTTTGGTCCATTATGGTTGCAAAGAAAATCTGCGAAATGGGAAACCCTATAACCCAAAGTGGTGGTGTCTTCCTGAATCTTCTAATATACAGCATGACCCAGCATCTCCGGAAATCTGTTAATTATCCATTGACTCTCAGGAGAGGAGTTCACTCTGAAGTCCAGTGATTGCAATTTAAATGTCAACTATTTAACTGGAAGTATTAAAATTACCCTGAAGTTTAATGTTGTATGCAGTGTAGTTGTAGCTGTGTCAGTTCAACAATATTAGAGAGACCAAGTGAGTGAAGTAATATCTTTTAGTGGACCAACTTCAGTTGGTGAGAGAGACAAGCTCTCAAGCTACACAGAGACCTGAAGAAGAGCTCCGTGTAGTTCGAAAACTCTATCACCAACAGAAGTTGGTCCAATAAAAGATATTATCTCACCAACATTGTCTCTCCAGACTTTTAAGTCATGCAAGGAATAACTTGGCCATAAACCCTGACTTAGTATGCACTGGTCTCAGTGGAAAACCTGGGGTGGATTCGTAGGATGCACTCTCATCTTTGGGTCTAAATTCCTGCACTAGACTCCAGAGAGGATCTCTATGGGGCATTATGTTTTTCTATATATTAAAAGGATTGACCCACAGCTCAAAACAACTTGTTGACGTTTCTTTTTTCATGTGTTTCTGCACTTTCTGGTATGATCAGTGACAATTGGGCTCAGAATTTGACATGACATCTCTATTGTCTTACACCCGTCCCCATGTGTGCTGGTGCAGTGGGAAAGCAGATAGCTGGTTCAATACCTGGGATGAAGGCTCCTGTGTATCCAACTCTATAGTACAGAAGAAACAGGTTTTTTTCCCCTCTTTAAAAGTGATTTTTGCCTCTCCCCTCCCTGAAGCTCCTCTCACTTTCACAATAGCTTAAGAAGTTGTGTAGACAAAGGAGGGTGCCAGGACTTTCTGTTCCACTGCTCTTCATGCTGCCTGGATTAGCAACACTGGTAGAAGAGGCTTCCTTTGGACTGTGAGTTAGACATTCCATTCTTAAGTGAAGGGTTTTGTAGATAGACAACATTTACAACTAGAGCCCAGTGTTACCACCTTGATTCTTAAAGAGAATGTTGTTGTCATTATCAATGGCCTATACAGACAGAGGAAATTCAGGATTATAACCATGAGCCTGAAACCATAATTTACTTGCTTTGCTTTATTGATAAGGACTGCGGGATCAGGCTTTCAGCATTGGAACTAATGTTAATTTTAATTTCTTCAAAATGTGGCACTTTCAAGAATGACTAATAAAAAAGTGAAAACACAGTAGTAATATTTAAGGTTGTCTGCCTCAAAACCAGAATCAGCTCCTATTGCCTGAAAGCACGAGAGTTTCACCTTTTTTATTTTCTGTTGCAAAGATTAAGTGGAGCGCAGAGGCAGGGACTTTTTGTTTTGCTCCAAGCATACTTGGACTGTCGACAAGAGTAGTTTCAAAGAGGGGGTATGTTCAACGGGTGCAAACTGTGGTTTTCCTTCTCTACACTTGTGGTTTGCATCAGTGCAGCTATGCTGGTCGCTGGCTACTGATGGTTGAATCCCAAGTAGATACAAAGCCCAGGGCAGTTTCACCTTAATCAACCTGTGTTGACTTTAATTACCTCTTATGGAATGACAGACTTCTTTGATTGCTCATTATCTTGCCAAAATAGTTCATTTCAAGTGTCTCTTTTAAGTGTCTCCAGAGCACGGGTCATGCAATGCCATATAAATCTCAGCATTTACAGGGTGCCTATATTATATGCAAGGTAGTCAGGAAATTGTGCCTAATAGGAAACTGTTAGCAAAAGATGATAAGAGAAATATACAAGACAGGTAATGCTGGTGCTGTAGGTTTGCAGGAAGGTAGGGAAAGCACAGGGTAGGAAACAAAGGCCAGTTCTAAACTAGAAACTTTTCCTACTATAGTAAGGACAGGTAAAGGGCTAATTTTTAGGACATTTCTATACAGGCAAAAAGCTCTAGTGTAGATGCAGTTATACCAGCATACAAGTGCTTTTATCAAGATAGCTTATTTTGCCTGGGGAAAACTGTTATATATATATAGGCAAAAGGACTTTTTTGCTGCTCCAAACTGCATCTGAAGTAGGCAGGTTTGCTGGTATGGCTCTACCAACAAGTTTTTTTAGTGTAGCCCTGACTGGACATCGGTTGGCTCCAAAGGGAATTTCAAGGTGGCATGACTTCTGAATGTTAGTGATGTGCTTTTCTCTGGCTGACAAGTCTGTAAGGTCAGCCAGGAAGAGTTATTTATGGGAGCCATTCGCTTCTCCCTTTTTTAGCACTGATAAGGGGGTGAGTGGAAGGGTAGAGGTAAGTGGCTAGATTAAACAGCTCTTCCTGGCTGACCTCAGAAGGAAGTGTGCCCGCCCAGGAAGAGCAAGAAAGGGGCTACACATGGATCAAAGATTTCGTAAAAGCAAAGACAGCTGGTCTTGATGATCCACCAGTGCCAGTACGCACGACTCAGAAATCCCTCCCCTCCCCAGCTGCTACCCTCCACTCCAGCTAGTTTGGATGGCTGCTACCAAGCCCAGCCACCACATGGTACCCCAGCAGAGTTCCAGCCTCAGCATCCTTTTGTAGCAGGACAGTGGGCTGAAGGAAAGCCCTGGGTATTTTCTGCTGAATGGGCTGTCAATGAGATGATGCATGAGTCAAGACAGATAAGCTTGACATTCTGCAGCCAAACTGGCTCTGCATCCCTGACATTAGTAAAACCTCCCTCTTGTTAGTAAATAGAAGTGCTTTAACTCAGAAGGCACGCAGGGAGTCAATATGTGCTGTGACCAGGTGAAATCTTTAGAATCACTTTTCAGACCATAACCCTAGCTCAGAGGGTATGTCTACCCCATATTGTAAACCTGGGTCTGTGGACCCAGGATTGTGCTTTTCAAGCCCGTGTTTGAGTGGCCACACTGCATTGTAAACCTGGGCTTACAAGTGCTGGACCTGGGTCTCATGGCCATGCTAATGTGTCCATGCTGCACTACACATACTTTCTGACTTGGGCCTGCAGCTTGAGCCGCAGTCACACCACGAAATGACAGGGCTTGGACCCAAGTCACGGGGGTACTTGGACTCTCCTCCATCCCTCCCAAGTGCAGTCTTAGGACCCTGCGTGCTAGCTGACCTGAATCAGACTGATGTGTGTGGATTGAAGGGGGGCTTGGGCTCAAACCTGAGCCAGAATCTAGGCTCAGTGTGCAGTGTAGACATACCCTAAGGTCTTGTCTACACTGCTGGTGGCATGTAGAGTATGTGTAGCTACAAGACACAGTGAAAAGCAGGCTGCAGCCACATTACAATGTGTAGCTACCTGCAGCAGTGAAAGGCTCTGGCAGGGAGCCTTTTCACACTGCCTGCCCCCTGCTGGAGTCTTTCCCTGTGATGGGGAAAGGCTCCAGCAGTGGGACACCACACTGCTAAAAATAGCAGGGTAGATGGCAGAGAGCCATGTAGTGTATATTCCCTAAGGTTCTGGCATGTCTTTACTTGCCTAAGCAGGGCTTCACCATTTACACTGCTATTTCTACCTGTGCTGGGCAGGGGGAGTACAGTGTATGTACTCTACACCCCACTGTGAAGGAGTGTGAAATGTAGACGTGCCCTCAGAGGTTGCTCCCTTGTGTTTAGGGACTACATGGATTGCTTTCCTTTGAATTTCCTTCCTTTCGTCAAGGTCCTATTGAGGTTAATAGGACACTTACAGTTAAGCATGTGCTTACGTGCTTCGGATTGGGGCCAAAGTGCTCTGCACCTCACAGGATCGAGCTCATCGTGTGTATATACACATTGGAGTCATTCAGATGCAGCAACAGAATTCTTCTTCTTTGGACATGAACTGCTTGGGCAGTGTAAATGGTGAAGCCCTGCATATGCTTAAGTGCTTCAGACTGGACACAATTTACTTTTAAAATATTTTTCTCCCTGCAGTTTGTGATGGGCAGTGGCTAGCGCTAAGCTCTCTGTATTGAAAAAGCTAAACTCCTCTCTGCTTTTTAGTTCCCAGTCCTACTTTTGTCTGATCCTCTTTCATTGCTAATCTCATTGTGCAGAGCTCCTATTGAGTTCAGTGAGCACTCATCACATTTTTTGTTCAGAAATGTTTTGTATTTTAAAAGGGCCTATTTTAAAGCTAAAACTTTTGCAGAAATTGTTCGCTTTTAAAAAAAACAAAACAATTCTCACCGGAAAAAAAAACAACCCAACCATTCGGACAAACCAAATAATTAGCAAATTTTCAAAATGGAAAAAAAAAAATGTTCTGTTATTGATTTTCTCCCTTTTTCCCTCCCTCCCTCTCGCTCTTAGTGGCAAAATGGAAAAAGGGGTGTGGCAAAAGAGATGGGCCTCTGTCCTTTTAAGCTCTCATTTCTGATAACTTATCTGACATTCAGGTACGAGAGGCTGTGGTAATTTTTCATCTGTACAAATGGCACTAGATACATGGCATCTCAAAGACAGAAATGGCATTCTACCTTCAGCTGGCAGGAAATGACTGGCATCCTTTCTGCAGTCCTAGCAGAGATGTCACAGGCAGAACTACCCTGCTGCCCTCAGATGTGCACACTTCAGGTCATGGTTGAGGCTTACACAGGGCTAACAGCCTTCCCAGCTGTTAAGATCTGAGTCAAGTTAAACTGTTTCAGAGTAACAGCCGTGTTAGTCTGTATTCGCAAAAAGAAAAGGAGTACTTGTGGCACCTTAGAGACTAACCAATTTATTTGAGCATGAGCTTTCGTGAGCTACAGCTCACTTCATCGGATGCATACCGTGGAAACTGCAGCAGACTTTATATACACACCGAGAATATGAAACAATACCTCCTCCCACCCCACTGTCCTGCTGGTAATAGCTTATCTAAAGTGATCATCAAGTTGGGCCATTTCCAGCACAAATCCAGGTTTTCTCACCCTCCACCCCCCCACACAAATTCATTCTCCTGCTGGTGATAGCCCATCCAAAGTGACAACTCCCTACACAATGTGCATGATAATCAAGTTGGGCCATTTCCTGCACAAATCCAGGTTCTCTCACCCCCTTACCCCCCTCCCAAAAACCACACACACAAACTCACTATCCTGCTGGTAATAGCTCATCCAAAGTGACCACTCTCCCTACAATGTGCATGATAATCAAGGTGGGCCATTTCCAGCACAAATCCAGGTGAAACTGTGAAAGCCCCGATTATGAAGCTGTAGGCCCCTTGTTCAGCAAAGCACTTAAGCATGTGCTTAACTTGAAGCGTAGTACTAGGGCCACTGACTTCAGTGAATGCCTAATCAGGGCCTTAATGAAGTAATAATATAAATTTAAAGGGGGACACAAAGCAGCGTGTTTTCATTCAGCAAACTTCACCCATTACTCAGTTGGGCTAACACATCTGATTCCCTTTTTAGCCACTGAGAAACAGCAGCTTTTATTTGCATTTGGGTCCCTCTAGTGGAGCAAGAGAGAACTTGAAAGCACTGCAAAACATACACAAAATAAAGCTGAATTATGGAACTGCACAAATTACTCATATTGATTTTCAGGAAGGGAAAGAGCAGCTTTGAGCACCAACTCACCAACCTAGTGAGGAGGGTGTTAAACTAGGTTCAAAGTATGTAAGCTAAATTATGACTTAATTGGCATCACAGAGCCTAGGTGGGATAAATCTCGTCTGGAATATTGGTACAGTGGGATAGGTTGTTCAGGAAGGGGAGGCAGAGCTAAAAAGGGATGAGGTGTTGCCTCATATCTTAAGAATATATACACGTGTGATGTCCAGAAGGGGGTGAGAGGCAAAGTAGTTGAAAGTTTTTTGGTGACGATAACAGGGGGAAAACAGCTGTGACATCATTGTAGGAGTCTATATTGGCCACCATATCAGGAGGTGGAGGTGGAGGAGGCATTTCTAGAACTAATAAGAGAAATATCCAAAACACTAGACCTGGTAGTAAACAACCCAGACATTGGTTGGAAAAGTAATACCGGAAACCACAAAATTTCCAGCAAGTTCTTGGAATGTATTAAGGACAATTTTTGTTTCAGAAAGTGGAAGAAGTAACCAGTGGACCAGACATTTTAGATTTGATTCTGACTAACAGGGAGGAATTGGTTGCAAATATGAAGGTGGAAGGCAATTTAGGTGAAAGTGATCCTGAAATGGTAGACTTTCTGATTCTAGGAAATGGAAGGTGTAGAACAGGAGAATAAGAACAATGGACTTCAAAAAACAGACTTTACCAAACTCAGAGAAAACTCAGCCATCATCCTCGTTGCTTTTGTCTCTAAACTTAATGCAAAGAATCTCAACAGGATTTTCTCCAGTTTCATACTGGAGCTTTGAGCAATCATACTGCTCTCTTATGTACAGTGCAACTCGTCCACCTTTTCTCCCCCGCCTGTCCTTCCTGAACAGTTTATACCCATCCATGACAGTGCTCCAGTCAAGTGCATTACCCCACCAAGTCTCTGTTATTCCAGTCACATCATAGTTCCTTGACTGTGCTGGGACTTGCAATTTTTCCTGCTTGTTTCCCAGGCTTCTTGCATTCATGTACAGGCATTTAAGGTAACTAGCTGATTGCCCTGCTTTCTCAGTATGAATCAGGAGGCCTCCCTGTTGCACACTCCTCCTTGTGTTTCCTCACAGTCCAGGGAATTTCAGGCACGTGTCCAGGCACGTCAGAAGGTGGAAGGTGTGAGTGATCACGGCAATGTTGCGTGGATCACCCATTTGAGGGATGTTGGCACTGCCCTGCCTGTGCGAGATGTACACCAGTTAATTGCTGGCCCTCTGGGGAAGAAACATCCACTTCTTCACCAGCTGACGGATCACAGAGAGTTCAGAAGGAGGGAGAATCCAGGTCTCATGAGAATGTCGGGATCAGTGGGGGCACTAGTCTTCTACTTCTTCAATCTCTCCATACTTCAGGAGTAGCACCCATTCCCTAGACTCTCAGCTGTATAGTAGCAGCTACTCTGGATCAGGGAGAGACCCTGAGCTGCTGCAGTGCACTCACCATGCTTGGTGAAGCCCTGTGGCAGGCCATGAAGGTGACCACCAGGAATCAGCAAGGACACTGGAGGGCATGGGCTACAGAGGATGTGGGAGGGAACCCACAACTGCTGGACAGGGAGGCTCTGGGGTGGGGAGTTTCCTGCCAGTGCAGGATGGGAATGTGGGAGGGGTGAGGCACCCCCTACTGTGGGATGCAGTGGCCGGTTGGCAGAAGGGGGCCCTCATACCAGTGGGTTAGGAAGGCTCAGAGGGGGAGGTGCCTGCAGCCCTGGGCTATAGAGCTAACAGCTGTGTGGGAAGCATGCCTGTAAGGGCTATCCAGGCCACTGGGTTGGTGGCACCCACACCAGCTTGTGTGTGGCGCTCCCCACCATGAGTCGGTGGAGCGATGAGGACTCGGTGAGGCCACCAGAATAGTTGAAATGCATGCAGTTGAGGGGCAGTAGGCCACTGGGAGAGCGGGGATCCCACCACTGCAGAATGGTGGTGTTGAGTCTGGGGAACTCACCACTGTGAGCCAGGAGGGTTGGGTATTCACAGCCATGGACCAGAGACCACCAAGAATTCGGGGAATGACCACCAAGCAGTGCTCATCTTCTATCCACTTGTAACCCTTCTGCCCGTCAGAGTTGGCAGCAACAAGGGCCGGGTTCAATATCTAGGGGTTCCATTCCAATAACACAATGCAAACCGGCTCGAGCCCCCACCCAGTGACCTGGGACAAATATATACCACCCCCGCTGGGCGCCTCCAAGAGGCAATACTTCCCCTCTCGCAAGCACATAGTCTGAGTGTAGCAAAAGCCTTTTAATAACAGAGAGAAACAATGTGGCATTATGTTGGGGAAACACCACCAACAGGATTCATAACACAACCCATGAGCAAAAAAAAAGAACCCACCCCAGGCAAATTGGGGCATGCCCTTTTCCCTTTGGTTCTTGAGTCCAGCAACCCCAAATCACCCAAAGTCCCAAAAGTCCAATGCCCCAAAAGTCTCTGTCCCTGGTCAGGGCAGCCCCAGAGTTCGAAAGTTTATCTGCGGAGCTTTACCTCCCAACCTGGGTGGAAATGGGACGGGGGTAAGAGGCACCTTACGTGATCTGAAGCTGACTGCCCCATAGCTCCATAGCGGCACTCCGCTCCGCCAGCCGCCCCACAAACCCCTTCGCTCAGCTGCACTCCGCTCCGCCAGCCGCCCCACAAACTCCTCCACTCCACTCCACTCCACTCCACTCCACTCCACTCCACTCCACTCCACTCCGCCAGCCGCCCCACGAACTCCTTCACTCAGCTGCGCTCTGCTCCGCCAGCCGCTCCACGAACTCCTTCACTCAGCTCCACGACCCACAAGCCGCTTCTGCCATCCACACACTGCTCCGCGTCGAACTGCTTCACCAGCCGTCCCGCAAACTGCTCCACAATATATCTTCAGGCTCCCCCACTACTTAACACAACACTCAGTGATTTCAGCTCTTAGGTGAATTCAGCTTGTAGTAGGGAAGCCCCAGTGCTGGTGCACTGTCAGCCCAAAGTGAGCTCAGCAGCCTATAACTAGACTTCTAATGAAATCAAAATTAGCTCTGATATTCCACAGTGGAGAGAGGAGGAAGTGCAATTAGCATGTAAGGCCCTCACCAAGGGGCCCATTCCACCAAGTATTAATACTTGTCCCCAGCCTCTCTCAATTCACACAGTTTTGGAACCCATGACCCTTGCCTAGCGAGTGCTACTTAGTTGATGGTGAATCCCTCCATCGTAACAAAAGGCCACGTACAGTTCCAAGCACAGTTCCCATAATCAGGGTAATAACAATTTATTCTTCCTGCCCCAATAACAGAGACACTGGGGACCCCACAGCAGCCAAAGTGACCATTTGGGCAGCTATGGTCTCATTCTAGGTGGGGTGGGTGTGCCTATGCAAATGAGATCGGCCCCTGAAGTTCTTTTCCACAACTTGCCACACCTCACCACCAGATGTCAGGGTGGAGCTCATCCTGACACTGCTTACATCCTCTCTCTGGGGTGAGTGATCCTTTAAGAATGGCTCATTCCTGTCTGGACCACTCTGAGACTCCTGACACACACCCCACAATTGACAACAAGATTGGGCTTTCTCCCTTCTACCAGCCCTCTGTCTCAGGAGGGGAAGTGGTTCTTCTCTCCCATGCAGAATCTCCCAGGGATGAGCTACCATTATGAGAACAGAAAGTCCCACTCATTCAGCCACCTCACTGTGCCCTGCAGAGCAGGGTCTAGGGGCACAGCCAGCTTGGTTTGTTTGCTTGCAAGGCTGAAGCTGTATTTTTAAGGAAGAATCTGGCTTCCCATTGGTTCTTCTCGGGGACCCAGTGTAGGCTCCACACTACTTCCTACCCAGGTGCAGAACCCAGAGCAACTCTTTAACCTATGAAGTCTTAAGTAGCCTGGGACCTACTCACCTACAAAATTGACTCTCTCCCCATAGTTGAGGTCAACAGTGGAGCCCCATTGGTAGAAGAGAAAGGGAGTAGCTGGCAGGGTGTTCTCCATCAGGACCTTGGGAATTCACTTCCCCAGCAGGAGTAGGTTAGCCTTCGGGAGTGTGCCCTGGCCCATCTCTTCCTCCATGCCTGTGAGGAGATGGGTGTTGGTTGGGGCTGGGTAGTGGCAGGAGAGGCTTCTGGGGGGATTGTGCTTGGAAGTGAATTAATTTCTGGGGTTATTGGATTGGATCTTGGGATAACTGCTGGGGTTGTTTATTTATACCTGTGTCTTTAAAGGATTGCCAGGGCATTAGAGCGGCAGCTTCCATTGCAGAGTAGAGAAAATCTGCAAAAATAAATATGTAACCTTCTGCCAATGGTGTCAGCAGCAACAAGGGCAGGTCCTTACTTTAGGGGATTTCTTAACAATTTCTTAACTCTTTTTGGCTCCAGCTCCCTTGCAGTAATCTGGGAACCTATAACCACTCTGCGCACCTTTGCTAGGCAAATCTGTACCCTACTCACAAGCACAAAGGCTTAAACAAACAAACTTTATTGGCTGGAAGATACAAAAGGAATGCCAGGTTGAACAGGGACAAATATTGACAATTTAACACCGGTGCATAAGTCACCAACCTAAACAAATGGGACCATGACTGGCTGGTGCCGTCTGTTCTGCCTCTCAGCCCCCCACTCTCAGTTCATGGACCCCCAACTTCCTCACTCGCTGTTTGTAGTTCCAAGGGTCCAGGAAAATCAATGTCTGTTTCGTAAACTGCTCTGAGGCTCTACCTCCTGTCCTGCTATAATGATTTCAGCAGCCAGGATAGGGAGGCCTCATCAGACTTGCTCGATTGATGTAGAAAATTGCTACGAATTCCTCTGCTCCACCATAGTGCATGCAACTGCTCTCGGCTTGCTGCTCCACTGTTGGAAGCTGTGGCCTGTGGATGAATCCAACTGCCACTTTGCTCTGCCTGTCCCTAACTGCTGCGTTGTTCTGCCTCCTGCTCAAGTGACTAGAATGGCTGCTTTGCCCAGACTTCTGCTTGTCACTCACTAGACAACTAGACCTAAGAGAATAATAGCTCTTCCCTCAATTCTTTCAGACTCAAGTAGATCAGCAGCTTTAGGAACCCATCACGCTTCTGATCACTCAGAGAAACAATCCCAGCAACATGTAACTTCTCTCCCCTTGCTCGCTCTCACTCTCTCTCTAACTCTGTCCATGACCACTTACCCCCACCTTGGCAAATATTGGTTTTCAACAGGGTGACCCCATACCCATTCATTGTCCAGGCTTTGCCCAGCAGGGCTCACAACATGGTAATCTCAAAAATATGGGCTCCAAGTACAAAACTTAGTCCAATTATACCCAAATTTCCCCCAAACTACCATTTTTATGCAAATAAAGTACTGTCTTACTCAGTCAAGTCCCCTTGCCCTCCAGCAGATGGCATCAGACAGCTCACTCAATTGCCTCCCTTCCCTTGTAGGCTTCAGGCCACAGATCTAACAAATAAAATAAATACCCTGTGCCCTCAGGAGAAGCTGGTGGGCTGCCTCTATGGAACACCCCATATAGACCCTGCAGGCCAGCCTGGTCTCTCCTGGCAGTGGGAGCAAGGGGAGGAAGTAATTCTCTGCCTGATTTCCCTCAGTCTCTCCTCCTCTATTAACTTGAGGGCCTGCAGCCTATAAGCCTAGAAGACTGATTGCACACTGGCTTCCTTACCATCTGCTGTGCTTCCAGACTCTGCCAGAAGGAAGTCTTCATCCTGAGTAAAACATTCTAGACACTGATCATAAGAACCTCACATGGGCTCTCATCTTTCTTACATAGGAGGCAGCATGATTTAGTGAATAGTGTTTGAAATGATCAGATTTATAATGAACCTAGATGTAGTGAAAGCTCTGAATAAATCTATGAACAGCCTTATGACACTGCTGAAAAAGAAAGATGACCGTGTTTACTCTAAGGTATCACCACTGATGTATCACCTCTGTTGCACAATTGTGATAAATCTTATATAAAGTATGCCTTGGAAGGTATCATTGGAAAAGTTGTAATCTGTTAAACAATGTTATCCTCTATGTGTGTATTATCATTGTACATGAAGTTATGAATCTTTGGTATGTGTTTGTATCTCAAACATGTTGTGTTCCTGGTTAACACCCACAAGACACATTTGCATCCAGACCAGCCAGCTGATGGGCCTTTAAGGAGAATCAACTCTTCCAGAGGGCGCCTCCTGAGGACGCCTCAAACAGTGTATGGACAATGGCGGCCCAGTGATTCAGCAGGGCAGGTGGAACATGTGCTCCCTGACTCCATGTTTGAGACAATAACTTTCCATGAACATGGGCTGAGGATATAAATGGAGACTGACATCATCCCTTTGCCACTTTCCTGCTCCACATCTCTGGACTATGATTTCTAACAAAGGGAAACTTTGAACAATGGACTGAGGACCCCCAATCTTTTGGGTGATCCAGTGAGACTTATTGCAAGCTAGCAGATTTAACATCACTGCTATTATCCTGATCTACAAACTCTGAAATCAACTCCAATGTATATAATTCATTTTAACCTTTTAATAACTCTCTTCCTTTTTTTATTAATAAATCTTTAATTAGTAAAGATTGCCTGCAGCATGGTATTTGGTAAGATCCTGAAGGATATATTGATCTGCGGTAGGTGTCTGGTTCTTTGCAACTGGAAGAACCTAATATATGTGATTTCTGGTTTTAACGATGATTTATCACAGAAGTCTAGTTTGCCTGGGTGGTGCATGAGGGGCTAGAGGTTCCTGAAGGAGACAGTCTGTGGCTCAATAATAACCAGCACAGTATTTTGGAAGCACATAATTGTTACTGGCTTGGTGAAATTTGATGCTAGTGTATACCACCAGTCTGGGGTATATGCCACGTATTCTGGCAGTCTGACCTGAGATTGACGCTCTTAGCTGTGTCTTATACCAAGCAGTATGCCAAGCAACACAACCTAGTGTGGTGCTTGACAGATGAGAAAAGAAAAGCAGAGATACTATAGGAGAAGAGAGACTTAGAATCCTTTGTGCTCACTGTATATGCAGCATTTACCCAAAGGGCTCCTAGTCCTTCTTAGGGTTAGAGCACCCAGAAAATAATAAGGTGATAAATAACGCTGCAGGTAAAACAACATGGATTTGTCAAGAATTAATCATGTGGCACCAACCTAATATCCTTCTTTGACGGTGTAGCAAGCTTTGTGGATAGGAGGGAAGCAGCAGATGTGATATATCTCAATTTTAGTAAGCCTTCTGATACTGTTTCACATGACTGTCTCATAAGAAAATTAGGGAAATATAGCCTTGACAAACTTATTGGTGCACAACTGCTTACAAAATCATATTTCAAAGAACAGTTATTAATGGTCACTGTCAAGTTAAAAGGGCAAATCAAGTGAGGTCCCACAGAGATCTGTTCTGAGTCCAGTTCTATTCAATATCTTCGTAAATGATTTGGATATTGGCAGAGAGAGTACGCTTATCAAGTTTGCAAACAATACCAAGCTGGGAGGGGTTGCAAGCACTTTGGGGGATAGGATTAGAATTCAAAAATTGGACAAACTGAAGAAATGGCCTGAAATAAATAGGATGAAATTCAATCAAGACAAATGCAAAGTACTACACTTAGGAAGTACTACACTTGTTCCTTCCCAAGTGCAGTACTTAAATGAAATGAAAAATGACTGCCTAGGAAGGAGTACTGCAGAAAAGGGTTATACTGGATCACAAATTAAATATGAGTCAACAGTGTAACACTGTTGCAAAAAAGTGAATATCATTTTGGGATGTATTAGAAGGAGTGTTGTAAGCAAGACCTGTGAAGTAATTTTTCCACTCTACTCAGCACTGATAAAGCTCAGCTGGAGCACTGTTTCCAATTCTGGGCAAAGAAAGATGTGGACAAATTAGAAAAAGTCTAGAGGAGAGCAACAACAATGATTAAAGGTCTAGAAAACATGACCTATGAGGAAAGATTGAAAAAACTGGGTTTGTTTAGTCTGGAAAAGAGAAGATTGAGGGGGGACATGATAACAGTCTTCAAGTATATAAAAGTTTGTCATAAAGAGGAGGGTGATAAATTGTTCTCCTTAACCACTGAGGACAGGACAAAAAGTAATGGGCTTAAATTGCAGCAAGGGACATTTAGGTTAGAGCAGGGATTGGCAACCTTTGGCACGCGGCCCGTCAGGGAAATCCACTGGCAGGCCAGGCAAGTTTGTTTACCTGCAGCATCTGCAGGTTCGGCCGATCGCAGCTCCCACTGACCACGGTTCGCCGTTCCAGGCCAATGGGGGCTGCAGGAAGCGGCAGCCAGCACATCCCGTGGCCTACGCCGCTCCCCGCAGCCCCCATTGTCCTGGAACTGTGAACCGCAGCCAGTGGGCGCTTCTATCGGCCGAACCTGAGGACGCTGTAGGTAAAACAAACCTGAGGATGCTGCAGGTCCCGGCCCGCCAGCGGATTTCCCTGACAGGCCGCATGCCAAAGGTTGCCGATCCCTGCAACAGACACTGCTACCAGCTCCACCTATAATATGTCCAGCTTAGTTTACAGTGCACAGAGCACTTAGCAGAGATCCTAAGAGTTTTCACTGTTGTTTGCATTGATGTTCGCCATGAAAATTGTGATTAGTCATCTAAAAATAAAAACCATCAAGCCCAAGCAATTCTGGCATTACACATAAAACTTTCCTTTCCTCCCACATGTTAACATGGAGATTCTTGGGTAACTAGACCTGAGAAGCTAAATTCACTGTATAAATAATTCAGTATCGAAACCACTGGTGGGAAATCTGGAAAGTCACCATCTAACCTACCATATGTGGTTACTATGGAAATAGCTCTCTCCTTTAACTTAATGTACTCGGGAGTGGGAACAGTTTCCTTATGATTCACATGAATCTCTGGCATGTGCTTCACTGCTAAGTGCCAGAGAAAAGCTGCATTAGTTGCAGTGATACTATAATATCCTTGACTGGATTACAGAGTTGGGAATTGGCATGACTCAGATCTGAATTAAACAGAGTGAGTTTAGAATATCTGTCAGTAAAAACAAATCAGACAGTTACTTAGCCCCCAGTACTAGCAACTGGTCATGTTAAATGCTCATAACTTTAGTCCCAGAACAGTCATAATGCTACATTCACATTAAATAAATACAGCTTCAGTTCCAGTCCACAGACAAGATTCACTTTGACCTACTTGTGAGACATGTTTCTGTTTAGAAATTTTCTTTTTAAACAAAGACTGGCTAGTGGGTTAAGTGTGATCTAAAGCAGTGTTTCTCAAGCTATCTGATGTGGGGGATGGGCAATTTTTTTTCCGGTGTGCGCGCAGACCGGCAGCCGATGGCTCGCGGACCGGCACCAGTCCGCGGACCACCACTTTGAGTAGCACTGATCTAAAGGAATAAACCCCAGCCTTCGGAGTCAGGAAATCCTGAATTCTAATCCTGTCTTGGCTAACGACTCACTGTATGGCCTGCCTCATGCAAATCACTTCACCTGTCTATCTCATTTACTACTTCCATAAAATAGGGATGATAATACTCACCTGCCTGCATCACAATTATTTGAAGAGGAAAAGGGCTGATAGGAGGTCAGATATCATGGTGATAGAAGTAGTATAAGAATCAGGATAGAACAAAATGTTCACTACTGTTATTAGTCTGAGAGGTTTTTCTGAAGTCTACACTTTAGGAAATGTGCTAGAGTTTTTCCACAGATTAACCTAAGTAGCGAAATATATTTCTAAAAAAAAAATTGCACTATCTTTATGGTAACAAATCACAGATCTGACTCGGAAAAAAGCATGATCACCTAGCGTGCAGAAACTGTAAGTACTTTTCAGTGAATCAAACCATAAAAAGGTTATTTATACATTGACAATAATAATCACCTTACATTCCAGAGGACAAACCACAGATTCATTCTGTAGCCTCCTTAGGCACAAGTGTCCTGAAGTTGATTGAGAACCAAACAAAGTCAATAGGAATTATGCAGAGAGAACAGCTGCAGAATTGTACCTCATATTTATAAGTATTCATTTCACCCACCACAAAAATGCTGCCACCTCAGTGACGACATGCAGCAGTTGTTTAGCAGTACACATTAACAGCAGTCGTAGCAAAGGGCTACTACAATATTTTATGGTATTTATTAGGTTTTATAATTTTTTACAGACCAGCTATAAGTTATTAACATTGGAGAGTTATCATTTTAATTCTATAATTAAATGCAGACTTAACATTTACAGCCCTTTTTCAATTTACATAAGCCAGGGTTGGCTCTGGCCTTTTAAAGAACGTGACAAATTCAAGACATGCCCTGCGTAACAGAAAGCTTAAACTACATTGTAATGTTTAGCCACTAGTTGGCACTGTGTGAAGAACACGGACGCACATCCTTGCTAAGGGCCGGAGACCGTCTACATTCGTTCTTACGATAAAGTTGTTGTTGTGCCTAGCATCCCTTTTGCCTCTGTCTCTGTGTGACTGACCTGATATGGTATCAGAAGAAAAGCCATAGAAACTGCACAATTTCATCAAAATGCCAAAGTTTCATGCCTCAGAGAGCTTCCACTTCGACAAACCAGCAAACTGCACTGATTGGAAAGAGTGGTGTGCACATTTTCATATTGCAACTAAATAAGGTTGCCAGACATCCGTTTTTTGACCAGAACACCCATTAAAAGTTCGGCTTCAAACCTTATAGAAGAACTTTGCAATCACTTGTATGTATTTGATCTATTAATCATTTACAACTCTTTTTTTCTTGTCTTTTATTAATAAACCTTTAGTTTTTAGTTACTAAAGGATTTGCATCAGCATGATTATTAGGTGAGATCTGAGTTATATATTGACCTGGCTAGGTGGCTGGTCCCTATAACTGACTAAACTGGTTTTCAGTAACCACTCATCATAAAGGCTGGTGTATGGGTGGTGAGCCAAGGGCTGGGATGCCTAAGGAACCTGCATTTTTGACTTCTTGTTAACCAGTGTGGTGAGACAGAAGTTCACTTTTGTTACTGGCTTGGTTTAATCTAATGACAGAATAACCAGTCTGAGTGAGTCTGCCCTATCTTTCAGTAGTCTGTCCTGAATTTGGCATCCTCAGCTGTGACCCACTGAGGCACGGTGGCTCATGACAAAACCCTCAATGGAGTTCTTAGCTGAATCAGTGAGTCTGGACTCAAGCTAAATAAAAAAAAGTGTATTTTTTGCCTGTACCAAATGGAATTTTTGGGACAGATAATAAGAAAAGATGGAATTAGTCAAAGCCCTGAGAAAATAGAAACAATTAGAGAAGTGAATGCACCAACAAATGTACCGGAACTGAGACTCATACTGGGGATGGTTTCAGAGGAACAGCCGTGTTAGTCTGTATTCGCAAAAAGAAAAGGAGTACTTGTGGCACCTTAGAGACTAACCAATTTATTTGAGCATGAGCTTTCGTGAGCTACAGCTCACTTCATCGGATGCATACCGTGGAAACTGCAGCAGACTTTATATACACACAGAGAATATGAAACAATACCTCCTCCCACCCCACTGTCCTGCTGGTAATAGCTTATCTAAAGTGATCATCAGGTGGGCCATTTCCAGCACAAATCCAGGTTTTCTCACCCTCCACCCCCCCCACACAAATTCACTCTCCTGCTGGTGCTAGCCCATCCAAAGTGACAACTCTTTACATAATCAAGTCGGGCTATTTCCTGCATAAATCCAGGTTTTCTCACATCCCCCCCACCCCCATACACACACAAACTCACTCTCCTGCTGGTAATAGCTCATCTAAACTGACCACTCTCCAAGTTTAAATCCAAGTTAAACCAGAACATCTGGGGGGGGGGGGGTAGGAAAAAACAAGAGGAAACAGGCTACCTTGCATAATGACTTAGCCACTCCCAGTCTCTATTTAAGCCTAAATTAATAGTATCCAATTTGCAAATGAATTCCAATTCAGCAGTTTCTCGCTGGAGTCTGGATTTGAAGTTTTTTTGTTTTAAGATAGCGACCTTCATGTCTGTGATTGCGTGACCAGAGAGATTGAAGTGTTCTCCGACTGGTTTATGAATGTTATAATTCTTGACATCTGATTTGTGTCCATTTATTCTTTTACGTAGAGACTGTCCAGTTTGACCAATGTACATGGCAGAGGGGCATTGCTGGCACATGATGGCATATATCACATTGGTGGATGTGCAGGTGATCGAGCCTCTGATAGTGTGGCTGATGTTATTAGGCCCTGTGATGGTGTCCCCTGAATAGATATGTGGGCACAATTGGCAACGGGCTTTGTTGCAAGGATAAGTTCCTGGGTTAGTGGTTCTGTTGTGTGGTATGTGGTTGTTGGTGAGTATTTGCTTCAGGTTGCGGGGCTGTCTGTAGGCAAGGACTGGCCTGTCTCCCAAGACTTGTGAGAGTGTTGGGTCATCCTTTAGGATAGGTTGTAGATCCTTAATAATGCGTTGGAGGGGTTTTAGTTGGGGGCTGAAGGTGACCGCTAGTGGCGTTCTGTTATTTTCTTTCTTTGTTATTTTCTGTTATTTTCTTTCTTTGTTAGGCCTGTCCTGTAGTAGGTAACTTCTGGGAACTCTTCTGGCTCTATCAATCTGTTTCTTTACTTCTGCAGGTGGGTATTGTAGTTGTAAGAAAGCTTGACAGAGATCTTGTAGGTGTTTGTCTCTGTCTGAGGGGTTGGAGCAAATGCGGTTGTATCACAGAGCTTGGCTGTAGACGATGGATCGTGTGGTGTGGTCAGGGTGAAAGCTGGAGGCATGCAGGTAGGAATAGCGGTCAGTAGGTTTCCGGTATAGGGTGGTGTTTATGTGGCCATTGTTTATTAGCACTGTAGTGTCCAGGAAGTGGATCTCTTGTGTGGACTGGACCAGGCTGAGGTTGGTGGTGGGATGGAAATTGTTGAAATCATGGTGGAGTTCCTCAAGGGCTTCTTTTCCATGGGTCCAGATGATGAAGATGTCATCAATATAGCGCAAGTAGAGTAGGGGCTTTAGGGGACGAGAGCTGAGGAAGCGTTGTTCTAAATCAGCCATAAAAATGTTGGCATACTGTGGGGCCATGCGGGTACCCATAGCAGTGCCGCTGATCTGAAGGTATACATTGTCCCCAAATGTGAAATAGTTATGGGTAAGGACAAAGTCACAAAGTTCAGCCACCAGGTTAGCCGTGACATTATCGGGGATAGTGTTCTTGACGGCTTGTAGTCCATCTTTGTGTGGAATGTTGGTGTAGAGGGCTTCTACATCCATAGTAGCCAGGATGGTGTTATCAGGAAGATCACCGATGGATTGAAGTTTCCTCAGGAAGTCAGTGGTGTCTCGAAGGTAGCTGGGAGTGCTGGTAGCGTAGGGCCTGAGGAGGGAGTCTACATAGCCAGACAATCCTGCTGTCAGGGTGCCAATGCCTGAGATGATGGGGCGCCCAGGATTTCCAGGTTTATGGATCTTGGGTAGTAGATAGAATATCCCAGGTCGGGGTTCCAGGGGTGTGTCTGTGCGGATTTGATCTTGTGCTTTTTCAGGAAGTTTCTTGAGCAAATGCTGTAGTTGCTTTTGGTAACTCTCAGTGGGATCATAGGGTAATGGCTTGTAGAAACTCGTGTTGGAGAGCTGCCGAGCAGCCTCTTGTTCATATTCCGACCTATTCAGGATGACAACAGCACCTCCTTTGTCAGCCTTTTTGATTATGATGTCAGAGTTGTTTCTGAGGCTGTGGATGGCATTGCGTTCCGCATGGCTGAGGTTATGGGGCAAGTGATGCTGCTTTTCCACAATTTCAGCCCGTGCACGTCGGCGGAAGCACTCTATGTAGTAGTTCAGTCTGCTGTTTCGACCTTCAGGAGGAGTCCATCTAGAATCCCTCTTTCTGTAGTGTTGGCAGGGAGACCTCTGTGGATTAGTATGTTGTTCAGAGGTATTTTGGAAATATTCCTTGAGACGGAGACGTCGAAAATAGGATTCTAGGTCACCACAGAACTGTATCATGTTTGTGGGGGTGGAGGGGCAGAAGGAGAGGCCCCGAGATAGAACAGCTGCTTCTGCTGGGCTGAGAGTATAGTTGGATAGGTTAACAATATTGCTAGGTGGGGTGAGGGAACCATTGCTGTGGCCCCTTGTAGCATGTAGTAGTTTAGAAAGTTTAGTGTCCTTTTTCTTTTGTAGAGAAGCAAAGTGTGCGTTGTAAATGGCTTGTCTAGTTTTAGTAAAATCCAGCCACGAGGAAGTTTGTGTGGAAGGTTGGTTTTTTATGAGAGTATCCATTTTTGAGAGCTCATTCTTAATCTTTCCCTGTTTGCTGTAGAGGATCTTGATCAGGTGATTCCGCAGTTTCTTTGAGAGCGTGAGGCACAAGCTGTCAGCATAGTCTGTGTGGTATGTAGATTGTAATGGATTTTTTACCTTCAGTCCTTTTGGTACGATGTCCATCTGTTTGCATTTGGAAAGGAAGATGATGTCTGTCTGTATCTGTACAAGTTTTTTCATGCAGTTGATAGATTTCCACTCCATACAGCTAAATGCAGTGCCTTGCATAATGACAGGTTTCAGAGGAACAGCCGTGTTAGTCTGTATTCGCAAAAAGAAAAGGAGTACTTGTGGCACCTTAGAGACTAACCAATTTATTTGAGCATGAGCTTTCGTGAGCTACAGCTCACTTCATCAGATGCATACCGTGGAAACTGCAGCAGACTTTATATATACACAGAGAATATGAAACAATACCTCCTCCCACCCCACTGTCCTGCTGGTAATAGCTTATCTAAAGTGATCAACAGGTGGGCCATTTCCAGCACAAATCCAGGTTTTCTCACCCTCCACCCCCCCACACACAAATTCACTCTCCTGCTGGTGCTAGCCCATCCAAAGTGACAACTCTTTAAATAATCAAGTCGGGCTATTTCCCGACACCATCCTGGCTACTATGGATGAAGAAGCCCTCTACACCAACATTCCACACAAAGATGGACTACAAGCCGTCAAGAACACTATCCCCGATAATGTCACGGCTAACCTGGTGGCTGAACTTTGTGACTTTGTCCTTACCCATAACTATTTCACATTTGGGGACAATGTATACCTTCAGATCAGCGGCACTGCTATGGGTACCCGCATGGCCCCACAGTATGCCAACATTTTTATGGCTGATTTAGAACAACGCTTCCTCAGCTCTCGTCCCCTAAAGCCCCTACTCTACTTGCGCTATATTGATGACATCTTCATCATCTGGACCCATGGAAAAGAAGCCCTTGAGGAATTCCACCATGATTTCAACAATTTCCATCCCACCACCAACCTCAGCCTGGTCCAGTCCACACAAGAGATCCACTTCCTGGACACTACAGTGCTAATAAACAATGGCCACATAAACACCACCCTATACCGGAAACCTACTGACCGCTATTCCTACCTGCATGCCTCCAGCTTTCACCCTGACCACACCACACGATCCATCGTCTACAGCCAAGCTCTGCGATACAACCGCATTTGCTCCAACCCCTCAGACAGAGACAAACACCTACAAGATCTCTGTCAAGCTTTCTTACAACTACAATACCCACCTGCAGAAGTAAAGAAACAGATTGATAGAGCCAGAAGAGTTCCCAGAAGTTACCTACTACAGGACAGGCCTAACAAAGAAAATAACAGAACGCCACTAGCGGTCACCTTCAGCCCCCAACTAAAACCCCTCCAACGCATTATTAAGGATCTACAACCTATCCTAAAGGATGACCCAACACTCTCACAAGTCTTGGGAGACAGGCCAGTCCTTGCCTACAGACAGCCCCGCAACCTGAAGCAAATACTCACCAACAACCACATACCACACAACAGAACCACTAACCCAGGAACTTATCCTTGCAACAAAGCCCGTTGCCAATTGTGCCCACATATCTATTCGGGGACACCATCACAGGGCCTAATAACATCAGCCACACTATCAGAGGCTCGATCACCTGCACATCCACCAATGTGATATATGCCATCATGTGCCAGCAATGCCCCTCTGCCATGTACATTGGTCAAACTGGACAGTCTCTACGTAAAAGAATAAATGGACACAAATCAGATGTCAAGAATTATAACATTCATAAACCAGTCGGAGAACACTTCAATCTCTCTGGTCACGCAATCACAGACATGAAGGTCGCTATCTTAAAACAAAAAAACTTCAAATCCAGACTCCAGCGAGAAACTGCTGAATTGGAATTCATTTGCAAATTGGATACTATTAATTTAGGCTTAAATAGAGACTGGGAGTGGCTAAGTCATTATGCAAGGTAGCCTGTTTCCTCTTGTTTTTTCCTACCCCCCCCCCCCCCAGATGTTCTGGTTTAACTTGGATTTAAACTTGGAGAGTGGTCAGTTTAGATGAGCTATTACCAGCAGGAGAGTGAGTTTGTGTGTGTATGGGGGTGGGGGGGATGTGAGAAAACCTGGATTTATGCAGGAAATAGCCCGACTTGATTATGTAAAGAGTTGTCACTTTGGATGGGCTAGCACCAGCAGGAGAGTGAATTTGTGTGGGGGGGGTGGAGGGTGAGAAAACCTGGATTTGTGCTGGAAATGGCCCACCTGATGATCACTTTAGATAAGCTATTACCAGCAGGACAGTGGGGTGGGAGGAGGTATTGTTTCATATTCTCTGTGTATATATAAAGTCTGCTGCAGTTTCCACGGTATGCATCTGATGAAGTGAGCTGTAGCTCACGAAAGCTCATGCTCAAATAAATTGGTTAGTCTCTAAGGTGCCACAAGTACTCCTTTTCTTTATACTGGGGATGGTAAATTGTCTTGGCCAATATTTGCAAGACCTTTCTACTGTGACAAAACCACTGAATGAACTATTAAGTTCAATACATCCCAGCTATGGGGGCCAGATCAGGAGATTGCCTTCAAAAGGATAAAAGAAATATCTCAACTGCTCCAGATTCAAAGTTTTAGGATGTGAACAAACTCAAAATGGTCAAGTTAACGCCCATAGCTATGGCCTTGGTGGTGTACTGTTGCAGCTACCTGAGTGGAAGCCAATTGCATTCTGCTCTTATACACTTATAGAAGCAGAAAATGGCATGTGCAGATTGAAAAGGAGTGCCTGGCAAGTGTATGGACATGTGAGAACTTCTATGGATATTTGTGTGGGTTGGGTTTTTTTAAACTGATAATTGACCACTGTCATAAATATAAAGGGAAGGGTAAACCCCTTTGAAATCCCTCCTGGCCAGGGGAAAGCTCCTCTCACCTGTAAAGGGTTAAGAAGCTAAAGGTAACCTCGCTGGCACCTGACCAAAATGACCAATGAGGAGACAAGATACTTTCAAAAGCTGGGAGGAGGGAGAGAAACAAAGGGTCTGGGTCTGTCTGTAGTCGTCTTGGCCAGGGACAGAACAGGAATGGAGGCTTAGAACTTTTAGTAAGTAATCTAGCTAGGTATGTGTTAGATTATGATTTCTTTAAATGGCTGAGAAAAGAATTGTGCTGAATAGAATAACTATTTCTGTCTGTATATCTTTTTTGTAACTTAAGGTTTTGCCTAGAGGGGTTCTCTATGTTTTTGAATCTAATTACCCTGTAAGATATCTACCATCCTGATTTTACAGGGGGGATTTCTTTATTTCTATTTACTGCTATTTTTTATTAAAAGTCTTCTTGTAAAAAACTGAATGCTTTTTCATTGTTCTCAGATCCAAGGGTTTGGGTCTGTGGTCACCTATGCAAATTGGTGAGGCTTTTTATCCAACATTTCCCAGGAGAGGGGGGGGTGCAAGTGTTGGGAGGATTGTTCATTGTTCTTAAGATCCAAGGGTCTGGGTCTGTAATCACCTAGGCAAATTGGTGAGGCTTTTTACCAAACCTTGTCCAGGAAGTGGGGTGCAAGGTTTTGGGAAGTATTTTGGGGGGAAAGACGCGTCCAAACAGCTCTTCCCCAGTAACCAGTATTAGTTTGATGGTGGTAGCGGCCATTCCAAGGATAACGGGTGTAATATTTTGTACCTTGGGGAAGTTTTGACCTAAGCTGGTAAAGATAAGCTTAGGAGGTTTTTCATGCAGGTCCCCACATCTGTACCCTAGAGTTCAGAGTGGGGGAGGAACCTTGACAACCACAAACATCTTGTAACCCTTATCAAATGAAAAGACCTGGATCAAGCGCTACCAAAATGCCAGTGCCTTTCACTAGGTTAATGCTATGTAATCCAATATCTGAATATGTTCCTGGTAAAAATCAGGTAATAGCAGACACACTGCCACAGAGCCCAGCATTGCACTGAAACACCTGTGGGCCAGAAGAAGACGAAAGGTTACAAGGATGCCGTGGAAGCTTACAGACCAGTGTCAGGTAGGAGACGATACCTTCTACAAAAAGCAAACTTGGCAGATAAGCAACTTCAAGAACTTGTTAGTTATATTCAGCCCTGATGGCTCAAGTATCTAAAGATCACTATGGCCGTGGCAAGTGACCACTTTGATATACATAGATATTTAAGTGAGTCAAGTGGACCAGCGATTAATGGTGATCATATTGTCATCCCAACTTCCCAAGTACTTTGATAAGAGAAATTTTATCTAGGGAGGACATCAAGGACTAACTAAATACCGAGAATGGGCCAATCAGTTGGTATCATAGAATCATAGAATATCAGGGTTGGAAGGGACCTCAGGAGGTCATCTAGTCCAACCCCCTGCTCAAAGCAGGACCAATCCCCAATTAAATCATCCCAGCCAGGACTCTGCACTTGTCCTTGTTGAACCTCATCAGATTTCTTTTGGCCCAATCCTCCAATTTGTCTTGGTATGGTGACCTGGAATCAGCAAAGACATGAAGAATAAAGTATCCTCATGTAAACATTGCAGAACTAACAGACCAGCACAATACAAACAGCCTCTACTAACCACCTCTACCAGACAGACCCTAGAAGAAGCTAGCAGCTGACTTATGAGAATTCAGAGGACATCATTACCCAGTGACAGTGGATTATTTTTCTAGATATATTGAAATAGTATATTTGAATTATATAAAATGTCTCAGTGTTATCAAGAAATTAAAGAACTCATTTACCCATATTGGTGTTCCAGAATAACTATTGACAGACAATGAGCCACAATTCAGCGCAGTTGAATTTAAGTAATTCCAAACAAATATATGATTTTGAACACATCAGTCGCAGTCCATGTTACTCACAAGCAAATGGAGAGGCTAGTAGAAAGATCCATTCCTTGCTTTTCTGAGCTACTTATCAACACTGATAACAGCAACTGGATATAGTCTAGCACAACTCCTGATGAGAAGACAACTCAGAACTACTATTCTGACTTGGGTTCTTTTCGTGTCTCCAGAGTGCCCGGACATAAAGAGAGTAGCCAAATCAGATAAAAAGGCAAATAGAACTTACAAACACTTTTATAACAGACATCACTCAGTTAGAGAATTGCCTGATCTGGAATCTGGTGACCATGTTTGCGTCAAACTGGATGGAGAAAAAATATGGAGCTCCAGCTGTTGTAAAGAAAAAGAACGCCTCACCCAGATCACACGCTATCGGGACAGTGGAGTTGAAAAGAAACTGTCAGCATGTTCAGTTCATTCCAAAGAATGAACAATGGAGCAAACTCTACAAATTGCAGCTGCAGAACCAGAAGAAGAAGGTTCATCTATTCCAAAACTCCCAGAGACAGCCATTGCAAATAAAAGACAGGCTAGTCACCAATTTGTTACTCGTTCTGGCTGTGTAGTTAGAAAAACAGTATGCTTTAGGGATGAGTAACAGATGGGCACATGTTGAGATTTAAAGCTACTTTGAAAATATATATATTATTTTAAAATTGTTAAAATGCAGAAGAATAAAGCTTCAAAGGGGGAGATGTGGTGCAAAGCTTAAACTGAATGATAACATTTGGTCACTAGGTGGCACTGTATGAAGAATACTGCAGCACATCCTTGCCCAGCACTGGAGACGATCTGAGGTTTTTTTTTCATAATGAAAGTTGCTGTTGTGGCTAGTGTCCGTTTTGCCTCTGCCTCTGTGTGACTAACCTGACACCCAGCGCCTTACAAACTCCTAAGGAAAGAGGTGAACGTCCTTTTACTTTAATTATTTAAATTTGAAGGGGGCAGAGAGAGGAAAAGCCCTTCAGAAGGAGGTCTCAGCCTAAGGGCTGTGACCTCCAAGAGGTTAATGACTGAGTGTCACAAACACTTTTGTTGCTAAAAGGGAAAGGAGAGGGTCCCAGCTACACTGGAGAGAGATTATGGTGAGTTCCACTGTAGAAGAGGTTAAACTGCACCATAATTACACTATATGTAAAATCCTCCTGTAAATTGGTAGGGCCAAGGCAGTCAGGAAGTGGACGGAGGTAGCCTTTTTCCACAAATTGACAAATTAGGTATCAAATATCAGTTTGCCTGGTGGCGTTGGAGAATGAATTTGCTTGTGGCACGAGAGGTCTCCAGCTCAAATCCTGAGGGAGCCCCTTGTAAGAGGTGTGAAAAATATGAGATTGCTCGCTCGCTTTTTTTTTTTTTTGCCGTGTTCATGAATCCATTGCTTATTTTCTGTGTGAACATTTGTACGAACTGACTTTCATTCATGAACAAAACAAGGCACCAAAGTAATCAGAAAATGTGTTTCATTTCAAAATGAAATTCATTTCAGGATGAAAATGGAAATAGCATGTGATGGCAAGTGGCCAATCGTAATACACTACAACATCACTCTCTCAGCCTTGCCCATTTCACGAGCTGTCTTTGTGACACTTTTTTTAAGCTATAGAAAAAGTTTTTGTTTTGGATACAAAGAGCTTGCAAATTGGCTCTGCATCTTAGTTGATGGTGCTCAAAACAGCAGATAATTTACATGGCAAAGATGATACATTAGATCATCTGATACAGAAGAGAAGCCATTAGGGCTCATCTTCTGGGGCATTTAAGCTCCTAATTCCCATTTAAATCAATGGGAGTTAGACACATACATCCGTTTATGGATCTGGGCCTAGTTGCCTTCAAAGCAAGCTGATGCTGCCCTAAAAGGAACAATCTTTGGTATCATTGTGCTAGTTAGTGTCATCAAAGGCCTCTCTTGTCTCCTGGGCTGGGCTGTTCTGCAACTCTGCTCTACTCTATTGTTTGAAGTAAGAACAGCTATGTGACTGTCTTGCTATTAGTGTTCTCTTTATTTTGTTTGAAGCTAGGATGAGTTTCATTTGCTGGGGAGAATTTTATGGGGTTTGAATGAACTCTGTGAAAAATTCAGCAGTGAAAACTGGGCAAATCTTAGCAATTTCCTTTGAACCCCAAAGTAAAACCCAGGGAGTAGGAATCAAGGTGAACTGAAAAACAAATCCACTTCATACTGAAAGAGCTACAGGGAGAATTCAGTTTAACATTTACAAACAATAAATGCAGCATCCACATAAGGGTAAATTCTGCTCTCATTTAGACCAATGTAAAAGCTCTCTGAAGGCAGTGATGTGGCTCTGGATTTATAGCAGTTTGAGGGCAAAATTTGGCCCATTATGTACAATATAGGCAACATTTCACATGATACTTTCTCTTTAGCTGACGTGCAAACTGCACATTTTTTTGAAACCTATTTAATTTACCACATCCAGTTCCACCTACAATCCCTTTAATGCTCTTTGTAAGTCCCTAGTACCTCAGGCATTAGGCTGTTCACTCTAGCAATTCCTGATTCGTGTTTGCTCCTTGCTATCCCGCTTTTTCTCAGGCACACCGCAATAATACAGATTTTAATACCCCAATGTTGCACATAAAACAGGATGCAAAAGCTAAATTCCTCTCGCGTTAACACCCATGGAACCCCAGTGAATTGAATAGGTGTAACTTCAGGCAAAAAAGTCAACTGTCAAAGTAACAACATACCATCTGATACAGAAGAGAAGTTAGGCCATTATGTCTGGTCACACTGATGTCCATTAATATTGTAACAGGGTGGCTTACCCCTTAATGGCTGGCGGGGGCTGGGTCTAGCTAGCCATGGCTACTAAAGAAGGTATACCTGTGTGAGGGAAACTGATTCCCTGTAAAGAGCAGCAGTGGCTGCAGTGCGTGGGGAATGCTCCGGAAACAAAATCCTGAGAAGCTGTAGCTGACTGCAAGAAGCAGCAGCAGGGAGCAAGACGGGCTTTTGCACAGGCTTTAAACGGCACCCCAGCTTTGGAAGAGAGGGCTGGGAAGCCCTCCCTAAGGAGAGAGAGACACTGAACTGGGAACGTGTCTAGGGGACCAGTGTATACTTGAGGACTGAATAACTTGGACCCAGGTGATTCCCAGCTCGCGTAGACATATTCATGCTAGATCTCATGGAACTAGCATGCTAAAAATACCAACGCAGCCGCAGCAGTACCAGCAGTGGCATGAGCTGGCCGCCCTGAGTACAAACACTCCTGGACCCCATGAGTACCTACTCAGGGTGGCAAGCCCATGCCGCCACTCGTTGCTGCCCAGGCTACCACAGCTGCGCTACTGTTTTTAGCCAGTTCGCTCGATCAGCACTAGCGTATGTCCGTGTGAGCTGGGAATCACGCCCCCAACCCGAGTGAGGCACAGCCTATGAGATCACTGGACTGCAAGTCAAGAGACGCGGCTGTTGTTCCCAACTCTGCCTCTGACCTGCTGTGGAGACTTAGGCATGTCACTTTACATCTTCTTTGCCTGTTTCTCCTCCCATCCTTTGTCTGCCTTGTCTATCGAGACTGTAATCTCTTCAGGGCAAGGACTGTCTTTTACTATATGTTCGTTTGTACAGGGCCTAGCAAAATGGGGCCTCACTCTTGATCATCGCTTATAATTACTTAATAATAATCAACCTCTGCGCCTCAGTTTACCTATCTGCAAAATGGGAGTAATACCACTTTGGGGTTGTTGGGAGGCTTCAGTAACTAATGCTTGAGGTCTTTGATGAAAAGATGCTATAGAAGAAGAAAGTCTTTGTTCCTGAATTCAGAATTTTTCCCTGTAAGCAAAATAGAGTCACAGTGGAGATTAAAAAGCAGGCAACCGCACTGCAAGCTCCCTGCAGAGCGTGCTTCCAACCTCAGATCTGCATTAGAAAGAGCATGAGAGATTTACACCAGATTACCTACTGCTGCAGTACTGTGTTAAACGAACTGCATTTTGCTAACTCAGGCAAACGGAGTTTTACAATATCAGCTAAATCAGGCTCAGCAAAATGTCTGTATAGCACACTCAGGCTACTTATGAAGGAAAAGTTCCATAATATGAACTGGGACAATGTTCCCTCTAATTTTTGACAGGCCATGTACGCAAAAAATTTCTTCTGTGCAAATTTTTGTGCTTTTATGCGTGCGGGGTTTCGCCGTGTGCGTGGGGTTTAGGATCTGTGTGTGCGCACATGCGCACAGCTTAGAGGGAACAGTGCTGGGGGAGGCTTGGAAGTCCCCTGCTAATGGTGGAGGGAGGAAGGGGGAGGGCTGAGGGTGGCGAGAGGGGGTACTGAGACTTGGCAGGGGCTGGGAAGAATTGTCCTGGGGGTTCCTACCTGGCCCCAGGCCCATTCCAGGCCCTTTGGTTCTCACTTCCTGTTCCCCGTCCCATCCCGGGCGGTGCAGCCACCACTCTAGCCCCTCTGGGTCCCACTCTTGCCTCTGCTCACCCCCTAGGTGTGCACAAATTTATGTGGGAGCAGAGCCCCCCACAGTATTTCCACTGAGAGGGCGCTAGCCCCCTTATCTCCAGTTCCACTGCCCCCCATGAAGAGCAGGGCTACATTATACTTTGTCCCATCTCAGCATCTTGATATCCTTTTCTAAACACTCAAAACAAACCACCATTGTGTTTCTGCCATGGAGCATCTGAACCCCCACCCCTCATTTATATAATAAATAATAAAATAATGTAAATAATAATAATTAATATAATCTATCTAACAATCAAGGACTTGGCGGACAGGGCAGAACTACATTGCCCCAGCAGGAGTTCTAGAAGGCAATATGGCTCAGAAAGGTGAAATGGGTTAAATTCACAAGACTTGGGCTAAAATTTGCCTCATGGCATTCATGACCCCCAGGCTCACAGCTAGGTGCCTAAAAAGGGATTCACAAATACCAGCATGCTGAGCTGGGAGCTGCCCTAAATTAGCCAATAGAAAATGTTGAGGAAAGGGGTGTGATCTAAGCCCTGCCCTTCAAAGGGACTTCTGAATCCCCCATGCCCTGGGCTCTGGGGTATTCAGAAGTGCACGTCTCACAGGCACCCCATTGAAGTTGTCCCCCTACATATAACTATTTAAATAGTCATAGGGTGAGAGTAGCTCAATGGTTTGGGCATTCACATTGGCGGCAGAAGACCCATGTTCTAGTCCCCATGCACTAATGAATATTTCATTACATGGCAGAACAGCTTCAACAGAAGAAACCGAGAGAGCCAGTGGTTAGGGTGCTTATCTGGAAGGTAGGACACCTCGCTTCAAGTCCCTGCTCCTCGGTGTGACGACTGAGCATATGTCCTGCTTCGAGCAGGGGGTTGGACTAGATGACCTTCAGGGGTCCCTTCCAACCCTGATATTCTATGATTCTATGATTCTATGTCTACATTTTGACTCGGAGCTGTAAATTCCAACATGAGGAGATATACATGAACTAGTGTCCTAAAAATAGCAGTCTAGGGAGGGGCGATAGTCCTGTCTGTGTAAGATCTGAGGCCTTTTTCTGCCGTAAGCAGCAGGAAATACAGTAGGATAGCAGCAGCCATGAGCTAAGAACCAGAGTCACATCCTCACATTCCATCTAAATTGCATCAAAACAATGTAATATCGCGCTGTTAAGAAGATGCTCCTGGCCTAATAGTACCCGCCATCACCAGATAAAGAAACAGTGGCTCTGATCTACCTTTTATGGTCATCCTGTCATTATATGAAACCATTCTTGGGAAAGAATGTTGTGGTTTTTATCAGATATTTTCTGGAGACTGAACTTGCTATGCCCTTTCTGGTATCCACAGGTTTTGAAAGGTTGCTTGCTTTTTTGTGTAATTGGTCTGTAGAAGAAGCTGGAGATTTGTGATCCACTCTAACCCCCAGATCCTTTTCAGCAGTACTACCACTGAGCCAGTTATTTGCCATTTTGTATTTGTGCATTTGATTTTTCCGTCCTAAAAGCAGTACTTTGCACTTGTCTTTATTGAAATTCATCTTGGCGATTTCAGACCAATTCTCCAATTTGTCAAGGTCATTTTAAATTCTAATCCTGTCTTCCAAAGTGCTTGCAACTACTAGTAGTTTGGTTATTATTATAATTAGATAAGCATACTCTCCAGTCCAGTATCCAAGTCATTAATGAAAATATTAAATAGTACTGGACCAAGGACTGACCCTTGTGAGATCCCACTAGATATGTCCTCCCAGTTTGTCATTGATAAACCATTTGTGAGCCATTGATAAATATTCTTTGAGGATGGTCTTTCAACCAGTTGTGAACCCACCTTATAGTAGTTTTAACTAGACCACATTTCCCCAGAATTGTAAGCAGAGTTAGGATGAGGTCTACCCTGACATCTGGTGGTGAGTTGTGGTGGGTTGCGGAAAAGAACTTCAGGGGCTGATCTCATTTGCATAGGCACACCCACCCTACCTAGATGGTCACTTTGGCTGCTGTGGGATCCCCAGTTTCTCTGTTATTGGGGCAGGAAGAATAAAGTGTTATTATCCTGATTATGTGAATCAAGGACAGCGGAACTGTACTTGGTTTTTTGTTATGATGGAGGGACTCGCCATGAACTAAGTAGCACTCGCTAGGCAAGGGACATGGGTTCCAAAACTCAGGGATTTGGAAAAGGTTGGGATGGGTATTTGTACTTTGTGGTAGAGGCCTTGTCTGAGGGTCTTAAATACTAGCTGCAGCTCTACCACTACTATTGTGTAATAGTAGAGCTAATTTTGATTCCATTAAGAGTCTGATTGCATAACTGAATTCACTTTAGGCTAATGGTTTACCAGCACTGTAGCTTCTCTACTATGAGCTGAAATCACTGAGTACTGTGTTAAGTAGGAGCCTGAAGATCTATTGGTGAGCAGCTTGCAGGATGGCTACTAAGGAGGAGTGGCTGGTGGTGAAGGCTGCAGCAGAAACCCACAGAGAGGCAAGGCAGTTGGCTGTTGGAGCATGTAAGGTGCCCCTTTACTCCTTCTCTTCTTCCCCCGCCCCCATTTCCATACAGGCTGCGGGGGTTATAACTCTGCAGATGAACTTTTTGAACTCTGGACTCACCAAGGACAGAGACAGAGACTTTTGGGTTGCTGGACTTTGGGGTTGTTGGACTTTTGGGACTTTGGGTGACTTTTGGGTTGCTGGACTCAAGAATCAAAGGGAAAGGATGTGCCCCAATTTGCTTGGGGTGGGTTTTTGCTCATGGTTTGTGTTATGAATCCTGTTGATGGTGTTTCCACCAACATAATGCCAAATTGTTTCTCTCTGTTATTAAAGGCTTTTGCTACACTCAGACTCTGTGCTTGCAAGAGGGGAAGTATTGCCTCTTGGAGGCGCCCAGCGGGGGTGGTATATATTTGTCCCAGATCACTGGGTGGGGGCTCGAGCCAGTTTTGCATTGTGTTATTGGAATGGAACCCCTAGATACTGAACCCGGCCCTTGTTGCTGCCAACTCTGACTGGCAGAAGGGTTACACAATCATTATATGCAATCATTATATCTTTCCAGGTATGGAAGTTAGGCTGACTGGTCTATAATTCCCTGGGTCCTCTTTGTTCCCCTTTTTAAAGATAGGTACTATGTTTACCCTTCTCCAGTCCTCTGGGACCTCACCCATCCTCCCAGAATGCTCAAAGATAATTGCTAATGGTTCCAAGATTTCTTCAGCTAGCTCCTTAAGTTACCCTAGGATGAATTTCATCAGGCCCTGTCCATTTGAATACATTTAACTTACCTAAATATTCTTTAACCTGTTATTTCCCTATTTTGGCTTGCATTCCTTCCCCCTTGTTAACATTGATTGTGTTGAATATCTGGTCACTATTAACATTTGTAGTGAAGACTGAAGCAAAACAGGCACTAAACACCTCTGCCTTCTTGACGTCATCAGCTCTCCTTCCCCACTAGGCAGAGGACCTACACTTTCCTTCCTTCCTTTCCAATATTGAGTTGCAAGCTCATTTGTGGGTGCCATCCAATAAATAATATTAATAATAATTTTCAGAATTGTACACAGTTAGCAAGATTTGTGCATGCAGTAGCTGTAATTCCACATCCAAATTACACATACTTACACACACACCACATGCAATTTATGAAAATCCGGCTCTAGGATACAGAATTGAGCATCTTTATTAAGGGCTCATGGTTTTGGTACTGTAAATGTTCTCTCAAGATTATAGTGATGGAGAAATGTCAACTTTGATAACTATTCCACTGCCGATAATTTTAGAAGAGGGTTGCAATGCGTGAGTGGATTTCCTGCTAGCTGATCTTGCTGATGGGTCAAACACCTGCAAGGCCAACACCGTGGTATATTATGTGGGAGCAGTGATCCAACAAGGCCACAGTCCATAAGTCAGGGACTGCTCAAGACAACCTACTGCCCTAGACATAAGTTCAATGTCCAGTACACCTCCTGCCTCATAGAATGGAGGTTCTCAGTTGGGGTGGGGGAGCACGTCAGACTATGGGGGTGCAGAAAGCCTTTTGATTGTTTGGTAGTTATGGTAGAAGTGTGGGGCAGGGGTGCTAAGCACCAAGTCGCAGCACAACTCACTCAAGTTTGGCCCGGTCACCTTTCTGTCATGACAGGGGCAGCTGGGTCAAATCTGAGTGAATGGCATTGCACCACTCAGCCACCTCTGCTGCCTTAGACAAAATCTACTGCTCTAGGCAGTTGCTTAATTTGCCTAAAGCTAGAGCAGCCCCTGCCCAAAGTCCCACTCCAGTCTCTTCTTGGTACAACCCAGGTACCCTTAATGGGTAGTGAATAGGAGGGGGTTCCCTAGATTTGAGGTGGCTGGCAGTCTGGTTACCAACTTAAGCCAAGAAACTGACAAAATGAGCAAGAATATCTGTTCGTAACCTCAGCCCTATCCAACCTTGGCACTTGAAAAAAGGAGATGATGATGAATTTTAGAAGACACATCCACAGCCAGCGTGCTTATTCCACAATCCCAAACCGTCTCTCACACCTCCTCAGCTGCCAAGCTCACCGCCTGACCTCATCCAGCTTCCTGAGCCTCTGACTTCCCTTCCCCCACAGCCTCATCCTTGCTTCTTTGATGCAGCTAGGCATTGCCAATACAAAAATGAGTGTCACGTTGAAAACTGAAAGTACGCAGATAGTGTGAAATAAATCATATGTAATATCAAAATGAGCACCACGTGGGATGTTATACTACAGACTACACTAGTCATTTTCATAATTAACTCGTGTAAAAATCTCCTTTTCTCAATATAAATGAAGTTGCCACAAAATTCTCAGTCCATTGCAGCAGAATAAATTGGAACCCAAGGACCTTGCTACAATAATTAGGTCAAACAAGTTTACAAAAGGAGATTTGGGGTGAGATTTTCAAAGACATAACAATGCCCAGCTTCAATGGAAAGTCAAGGGGAGTTGGGTGCCTAACGGCACAAAGGGAAGATTAAAAATCTCCCTTTTAAAATATAATGGTGGGATTTTCAGAAGTGTTCAGCACAGACCTAACTCTGCTTCTACTGAGTCAATGATAAAACTCCCTTTGACTTCAGTGGGAGCAGAGCTGGGCCAGCAACGAGTGCATTTGAAAATCCCACCCTAGCAGTCTAGAGGAATATATAGTCCAAAAGAGAGTTTACAATCTAATCTAGAGCTTATTATGAGCATTAGGAAAAGATTCTCAAACTAAAGATTCTCAAAACTGTGGCACAACTATAATAGTGACTACTATATGTTTACAGCTGAAATGGTGCTAGTCATGTGGATAGACTCAAAGTGAAATCCCACAGTGCAGTCTTTCTGCTAGAGACATGTTTTATACTGATATATGTTTAAGATAAACATGAACCCAAATGAAAGATCCTCCTCAGAATCTTATTTCAATAAGGAGATCCAAAGTTAACCAGAAGGCTCAGAATGAAACACACAGATAGCAAAGAATCATATATCAAGAAATTTAACAGACGGGAAATTAAAATCACCTCCTACAAAGAGAGTGACATCAGTGAATCTCAAGGGAAGGCTATACTGAAGGTTTGAACAACAACTAAGAGGAAGAATCTCATGGAAGATACTGGAGCCAGAACTTTCCCGGATCTTAGACAATAAACAGGCAGCATTCATGCAAAAAGCAGATTCATCAGAATCTGCAAAATGTGTAAAGTAGTAGAGACATGTTATATACAGAGACTTTTAAAACAAAAAAGGACAAAGGCTTTATAGCCCAATGAAATCAGTGAAATCACTGACTTAACAGGCTTTGGATCAAGCCCAGGCCAAAAATATGTATGGTAGGAAACAATCCTGCATTGGTAGGGAGATGGCCCTATTAGATGACATATTAGGTCTTTTCCATCTGTAGCTTGTAGAGATAATAATGAAGAAGGAAATTACCCGCTAGAAGAAAATTAATGTATTAGTAAGTACATCAGTATGAATGGAAAATTATAGGGCATTTATCAGCCGGAGACAAAAAAAACGGACAGAGGAGGAATGTTTAAAGAATGTTACATTTTTCTGAAGCAAATCCCAAGTTTCTCTGGAGATTGGAGAGCTTCAAGGAAACAAAGACAGCAGAAAAAAGATCGTCCAGTGACTTAGCAAGAACTGTTGATTATTTCAGATTTATGCTGGAGCAACCAAATCATTCCTAAAGAAGTGCGTTAGTTTGGACCATCCAAATATAGTAATACCGAGTATATTGCCATTCAAACAAGAAAGTGCTGTCTTTCAAAATCTTCTGCAGGTGTTATGCCAGAAACAGACAAGTAGCCAGGGAACTAGTTCAAGCTGCATTTGCCAATAGGTTCTAGTTTATTAGTTTGGTTATGTCAATAATATTTCAGGACATTTTGCCATATTTTGTGACTATCATGGGCCCAATACTGGGTTTACAAAAAATTCCTTGGCAGGCTGAACTCAATGGGACTTCTCACGGGCACAATGTTAAATGTTTGCAGGATCGGGACCTTAGCTTGTAGGCTCCCTGGGGAAGGAACCATATCTTTGTACATTACCTGTCACAATTCATATATTCCAAGGCCAGAAGGGACTACTGTGATCATCTAATCTGACTGCCTGAATAACACAGGCCATAGAACTTCCCCCAAAATAATTCCTCGAGCAAATCTTTTAGACAAACATCCAATCCCGATATAAAAATTATCAGCAATGGAGAATCCACCATGACTCTTGGTAAATTGTTCCAGTGGCAAAATGTGGCTTCTATCCTGATTAGGGCTTTTTGAGCCTACTGTAATAATAATCACCATAATTCAATAAGTGACAGTTTAAAAAAGAAAGAAAGAAAAGGGGAAAGGAAAAGCTACTTCTATTCATTCTAATATCCTTAATGTGGATTATGTTACTAAAATATTTTAGCAAACAGATCAGACCAAGCCAAAATCATGTGATAAATACATAAACACCACCCTATACCGGAAACCTACTGACCGCTATTCCTACCTGCATGCCTCCAGCTTTCACCCTGACCACACCACACGATCCATCGTCTACAGCCAAGCTCTGCGATACAACCGCATTTGCTCCAACCCCTCAGACAGAGACAAACACCTACAAGATCTCTGTCAAGCTTTCTTACAACTACAATACCCACCTGCAGAAGTAAAGAAACAGATTGATAGAGCCAGAAGAGTTCCCAGAAGTTACCTACTACAGGACAGGCCTAACAAAGAAAATAACAGAACGCCACTAGCGGTCACCTTCAGCCCCCAACTAAAACCCCTCCAACGCATTATTAAGGATCTACAACCTATCCTAAAGGATGACCCAACACTCTCACAAGTCTTGGGAGACAGGCCAGTCCTTGCCTACAGACAGCCCCGCAACCTGAAGCAAATACTCACCAACAACCACATACCACACAACAGAACCACTAACCCAGGAACTTATCCTTGCAACAAAGCCCGTTGCCAATTGTGCCCACATATCTATTCAGGGGACACCATCACAGGGCCTAATAACATCAGCCACGCTATCAGAGGCTCGTTCACCTGCACATCCACCAATGTGATATATGCCATCATGTGCCAGCAATGCCCCTCTGCCATGTACATTGGTCAAACTGGACAGTCTCTACGTAAAAGAATAAATGGACACAAATCAGATGTCAAGAATTATAACATTCATAAACCAGTCGGAGAACACTTCAATCTCTCTGGTCACGCAATCACAGACATGAAGGTCGCTATCTTAAAACAAAAAAACTTCAAATCCAGACTCCAGCGAGAAACTGCTGAATTGGAATTCATTTGCAAATTGGATACTATTAATTTAGGCTTAAATAGAGACTGGGAGTGGCTAAGTCATTATGCAAGGTAGCCTGTTTCTTCTTGTTTTTTCCTACCCCCCCCCCCCAGATGTTCTGGTTTAACTTGGATTTAAACTTGGAGAGTGGTCAGTTTAGATGAGCTATTACCAGCAGGAGAGTGAGTTTGTGTGTGTATGGGGGTGGGGGGGATGTGAGAAAACCTTGATCTATGCAGGAAATAGCCCTACTTGATTATGTAAAGAGTTGTCACTTTGGATGGGCTAGCACCAGCAGGAGAGTGAATTTGTGTGGGGGGTGGAGGGTGAGAAAACCTGGATTTGTGCTGGAAATGGCCCACCTGTTGATGACTTTAGATAAGCTATTACCAGCAGGACAGTGGGGTGGGAGGAGGTATTGTTTCATATTCTCTGTGTGTATATAAAGTCTGCTGCAGTTTCCACGGTAAACATCTGATGAAGTGAGCTGTAGCTCACGAAAGCTCATGCTCAAATAAATTGGTTAGTCTCTAAGGTGCCACAAGTACTCCTTTTCTTTTTACAGATATCAAACTATGCAAAGCCTTAGTGAAAAATGATTGAACTAGCTTCTCCTTGGCATTCCCAGTAGATGGAGCATTTCTCAGTGCAATGCAGTCAACAGATTTTCCACATGAATCTGTCTTCCAGTTGTAAGCAGGGTCTGAATGAATGTTTCCCTGACAGCTAGCTGGGATGGGGGAAGAGACCCTGGGTGTGTGTATGTAAACACAGTTTGCTCCTGCTTTGCTTAGATTTGCTAGATATTCAGCTCATGGAGTGGTATTTTGCTCATTGTAATCAACTTGGCTGGTGTTGGGTCACAAATTATGTTAGCACTGAATGCAGGGGTAGTGAAATATGGTTACCAATGTTTGTAATTATTGCGGGAAGACACAAAAGGACTGTGCTTAACCCGTCCCAAAGGAGGGAGTCACTTTCAGTTTAAAGAAGCTTGGTAAAACAAGGGCTCGAATGTCTGAGCCCTGTAAAAGTAAAAGGGGTTGAGTTAAGAAGAATTAATCTGTGATTTGAAAGCAATGGCTTTACAGGTGAGCTCTGAGAGGGCATTCCAAACAGCATTATGTGTTGTGATGTGAAACTGGCCATTTTGCAAAATTATTCGGAAAACTAAAATCTCTAGGAGGCAAAGTGGCTCCAAATGAGATGACAAATATGTTAATATGAAATTTCACACACACCAAATATCACCAATAGTAAATTATTTTAACTGCATTTCAATCTATTTAAAGAAATCTCAACCAGACTGGCTTGGACAAGCACTGGGAATTAAATAAAACCCAGGCAGTTTTATGTGATTTGATCCAAATAAAGTGAAATTGAAAAATACTTTTAAAAGGAAATATTAAAAATAAAACTTGGGCTATTCTGACCTTGATCAAGGAAAGCTGCAATTGGTGCGATTATCTTGAATTCATAAGCATCTAGCTCTGTGATGTCCCAAACTGGCAGCTAGGAATGGATATCACTCTTCACAGCAGCATCATATGTATGGGGCTAAGAGGGGGACCCTCCAGAACCAAAAGACTGATCTCTTTGACAGGCTGTTCACTCCCATTATAGACGTCCTACTGAATCCAAGATGTCTGCCAAGAGTACTACCATACCAAATAAGGATTCTCTTACTTTTTCCTGTTTCCGAGTAACAGCCATGTTAGTCTGTATTTGCAAAAAGAAAAAGAGTACTTGTGGCACCTTAGAGACTAACCAATTTATTTGAGCATAAGCTTTCGTGAGCTACAGCGAAAGCTTATGCTCAAATAAATTGGTTAGTCTCTAAGGTGCCACAAGTACTCCTTTTCTTTTCACTTTTTCCTGGTAGCCAAGGGAATCACTAGTGCCATCAAAGAGGACAACCAGAGCAAGCTGTGGAAGAGAGGGAAACAAAGGATGGAAAGTACTGAACCCAGCTGGCTCATTCTCTCTAACTCCAGGCCCTAGAAGCTGAGAGGTAAATAGAAGGCACTGAGGAGAGAAACATCACTCTGGACACAGTGAGGAGGGGAATAATCGAAGATGTTTTAATCCTGAAGGAGAAAAGAAAGAGGATCTGGAAAAAGAGATTGAGAAGAACTAATGTCAGAGTTGTGGGCAGAGTTTACCCAGAATGAGGGGCAGTTCCTCAGTTATGCCATGATCTTGCACTATTAGTCAACGGGAGTTTTTCCATTCATTTGAATGCTAGCAGGATCCATCCCCTCATGATAGCTCCACTGAGGTCAGTGATTTCAGTACAGAGGTCAAGGGGATTGTGGATTTCCCTTGAGCTAACTATAAGCATGTTTTCCTTGCCCCAAAAGTTTGCTGATAAACAAAGTGTTCTTGGGAAGCCAAGAGTTTTCTCGTGCTGAGTGGTGGCAAACTCCCCCACTATTGGGCTCTTCTCCCTGACCTGGTCCTGAGTGATGGATATCAGTAGGGTTTGTGTATTGTTTTGTTTTTCAGAAAATCCTCAGGGCCAGATCTTCAGCTGGTGTAAATCAGCATTGCTCTATTGACTTCAGTTCTCTCAGGAGGATTCACAAGAACACTTAATTTTTTTTATCAACTTAAGCTTTTAGGACAACAAAAATATTCTTAACATTAGTCAGGGGAAAATCCTGATCCCCTTCAGCTCTGTACACCTTTGTTCTGTCCTTGATTTCAGCCCTGGAAATCCAAGAAACATCAATCAGAACTACTTGAAAGTCCAGAGAAACAATAAAATACAACAAAACATTACATGTTACATCCAGCATCACTCAGGACTGAATTAAAGGGGAAAGTGGAATTTTTACAAAACCCCCTGAGGAAGCGTTAAATTTTGTAGCGTGTCAGCAAAGCAGAGAACAACCTGTCTCCCACTGCAGAAACACACAAGCAACTATAAACAGCTACAGTAAATCTGAGAATTATGATCCACTGCTTAAATTAAATTTGTTGGAAGGCATTTTCTGCAACTCCCAAAATGCTCCCTGTATTATTACATTTTATTATATCACCTAAATAAGATTTGAAACGTATACTGGGAACCACGTATCTAAGTGTCCATTGTGTCTGTAACCCAGAAAAGGGGTTTATAAATGGCAAATACCTGGAGGGGAAATATTTTTAGTTGGGTAATTATACTTTAATATAGAAGCTAATATTGGTTCTGATTTCTTTTAGCCTTGGTATTTTAGGCCTCGAGCCTGTTATCCGATCCAGGCATGTCCCATTAGAATCCGGGGGGTTCCACACAGCCCAGGGGCCTGCTTATACAAATTAGATTGTACGATTGAGGCCTTTACAGGTCAAGGTCTCAATCCTCGCCAACACTTATGCGCATACTTACCTTTAAGCATGGAAGTAGTTCCACTGAAATCAATAGGCCTACTCACATTTTTATGGTTAATAAGCACCTGTATAAGTTTTCAGGATTGGGGTCTAAATTCCCAAACCAAAAACGTTATCAAGATTGAGTTAAGATTACTAATATTTAATTTAAGGGGAAAGTAGATTCAAAGAACTCTGAAGAGTATAATTAAGCCAATACTGCCACCCTAGGAAATATCACGCTACTGTAAATATTTTTTTAAAAAATCCAGTAGTGAAATTAATGGAAATGCGGAGTTAAAGTCAATTATTATTAGACATTTATAATATAGTAGCACCTAGAAGCCGACCACATTGGTTTCCCCATCTGTAAAATGGGAATAAAGATCCTGACATCTTTTGTAAAATGCTTTGAGAACTACTGATGAAAAGTACTTATATGAACTAGATATTATAATTGTGCTAGGTGCTGGTACCAACATATAGTAATGACAGTCCACGCCCCAAAGAGACATCCAAATGCTCTTCACTACACAGCCTTTGCATCATCCAGCATTAATGTAATGCTAGGACTCCTTTAAACATTGATGTTTTTACTTATGTTATCAAAGGTCTCAGAACAAATTGATCAGATGAAATTTACTAAATATATTGATTACAGTGGTTTCTATTTGATACGTTTTATTGAAGTAACATTTAGTTAGCTTAAAATTAATGTCAGTAGCACTTAATTTAGAAGGTTAATCCACATGACTGTGCATTACATCACAGTTTATATATGCATTCCATTGTTGCCAACTCTTGTGCTTTCATTGCGAGTCTCATGGTGTTGGTGTTGTTACTTCAATGGACCTCGATCAATTTACACCAGCTGAGGATCTGGCCCATCATCCATAAGGATGATCTGTGTCAGGGGATACCCAGAAGGGTTCACTGAGGCAAGCATTAGGTTCCATTGCTAGTTATTGTGAATTAAATCAAGATGGTTTGTTGGTCATTATAATCTTGATTGTGTCAGGCAACCAAACAGAATATATTTTGTAAAACATCAAAGCCACCTTACCAATTGTTTGTTATGAATAAACTTAAAATACATTCATGTGATGTAGGGGGACTCAGCCATCCAAAAAAATCAAAGAATTGCTAGATTGGATGAGACCCATGGTCTGTCTAGTCCAGGATCCTATCTCTGACCATGGCCCATACCAGATGCTTCAGAGGAAGAAGTAAGAACCCCACAGTAGGCAGATGTGGGATAATCTGCCTTCCATATCAGGTCTCCTCCTGATCTCTAATAATTAGAGATGTTAGAGATTAGTTTAAGACCTGAAGCACAAAATTTAATATGAACATATTAATATCAAAATATTAAAATACCTCAGAGCTAAAAAATAGCAAATAACTTCATAATGAGAAACATACATAGTAGAAATATATATCTGTGTCTATAACCCTTCTGCCAGGTGGAGTCAGCAGCAACAAGAGCTGGGTTCAATGTCTAAGCGTTCCTCTTGACAGCACAAAACAGAACTGGCTCAAGCCCCCACTTAGTAATCAATACTTCTCCACTCATAAGCACTGAGTTTGGGTATAACAGAAGAGAACTTTTATTAATTTGGGAAAACACCACAACCACAACACAAAAGCACATGATTACAGGCAAACACCCACCCAACAATGTGTTGGGTAGTGTCTTTTGCCTCAGATTCTCACTTTGTGGTGTGAGTCTGACAAATGAATGTCCGTTTAACACATCACTCCCCTACATCCAACTCACAGTTGGCTGTCCATGGTTAACGAAGACCTGGAGTTCAAAGGTGCGTTCATGGAGATTCATCTCCGACCCCTGGGGGAGGCGTCCAGCAATGTCTCTGCTGCCGCCACTGCAACTGGCTCATAGCTGCTGCTGTTTCTCTGTCATTGCGGCCTCTCTCTGTTGCTTCTCGGCTGCCGGCCACGGCTGACGCCGCTTTTCTGCCACTGATCTCGGCTGCTGCCCCTAGCCAGCACTGCTTGCTGCTCCTGGGACATCACAATCTGAGGTTCCACCACTTGTCCCAGCTCTCAGTGATCTCAGCAGGTAGTGGGGAACCTCACAGCCAGTGCAGTCTCTGAATTGTCTGGTTTCAGAGTAACAGCTGTGTTAGTCTGTATTCGCAAAAAGAAAAGGAGCACTTGTGGCACCTTAGAGACTAACCAATTTATTTGAGCATTGTCTGTCACTGTCTCCACACAATATCTAAGGTATAGCGTCCAGATCTGTTCAGCAGTTATGTCAGTTCTAAGAATCACCAACCAGAAACAAGGACTGTCAAGTGAGTCTAATCAGTTCTGCTATTAAACACTGGAGACAGGCAGGTCCAATGGTATCTAGGACTCTATGGACAGCATCCACACCACCAAGTGAGCTGTAGCTCATGAAAGCTTATGCTGTAATAAATTTGTTAGTCTCTAAGGTGCCACAAGTCCTCCTTTTCTTTTTGCGGATACAAACTAACACAGCTGCTGCTCTGAAACCACCAGGTAGGGACACCTAATCCCACCCCTTCTCATCGTCTCTGGGATTTGGCATCCCTGCCTCCAGCTTAGCAGGTGAAGTTCAGTTTGGGTGGCCCCCTCCATCAGGGCATGCTAGGCACAGTTCTGCTGCCCTTTACTCATACAACAAGGATAACAACATTTCATTACCCCTGCATTTGACTACCAGAATGATTTGTAACCCAAAACCAGACAAAATTGATCATTTTAGCAAAGCAACTCCATCTGCTGTGCACCTAGGCAGAGCAGGCATGTCTATGCAGACACGATCTGCTCCTAAAGTCTTTCCCCCAGCTCATCACTAGATGTCCAGGGAGACCTCATTCAGACCCCGCTTACAGCTAGAATTAAAGAGGTGTAGGTAGGCTCAAAATATCATATCACTCCTCTTTGACCTCCAAAGGAAGAGGCACTTACATCCTAGTTCATAGAAGTGCTGTATTCTGTTGTATCCAAACAAGGGTCCTCATCCTGAAAAGACTTATTCCCATGCTTAACTTTATAATTTGTGTGCTAGCTCCATTGAAGTCAATAGGAGTTTTCTGTTGGCTTCAAAGGAGCCAGGATTTCACCCTGTGAGTAGTTCCATTGCCTTCAATTGGTTTACTTCAATGAGACTATTTAAAATATGTAAAGCTAAGCACGAGTAAATCTTTGCAGGATGAGGTCCTAGGAAAGTTCCTGAGGGAAGACAGATGTTGTTTTAACTCCAAAAAGTTAATTTTAGAAAGCGTATACAATCTTAACAGTGCAAATTCAGAATTCTTCCAGGATATTGCAGTCATATGTCTTCTAGAAAGAATATTTCAATAATCCTGGGTGGTGAGTAGAACACAGTAGTAGACAAACATCTTTAATAAGGAACATAATTGTTCATACTTTTCTACAGTTCATAGTTCTTGTTGCAGGATGTGTTTCCTCACTCATCTCTTCACTGGTGATTCCTGCATGTGTGGACCACATTCCAGTATTTCTAATCTTAAATGGTAGATTCTAACTGCCTCTCTTTTGATAGAGCAGAAATTCTACTTATCAATAGAGACTTCAATGGCCAATTTCAGGAACGAAAACATTAATTCTGTAAATTCAGACAGTATATTTTATGAAATATTTAAGGTTACAGTAAGGACAAGTGTATAAAATATTCTTCTTGGCGGCTGGGGGGAAGGAAAGAGTCTGGGATTATTAGATTCCTTAACCAAACAAATAGATTAGAGAATGAACATAAAGAAGACCCAGAGAATTACACTCTTTTATGCACTCTGTGCCAATGCCAATATAAATACACTGAATATCTATCCAATCAAATTGAATATATGCTTGATAGTTGAACAAGCCAGTAATAACATCTCATCACTAATTCAGCAAGATGGGAGTGTTACTCTTGAACTGAAATCTATAAATAAACAGTTTTAAGATATTTGATCAAACCTAATATTCCAGGGATAGAATTTTCAAGCGTGCCTAATTCCCTTGAGAGTTTAGGAAAATTCCACCCTTGATCTATTTATTAACAGGGGGAAGGATTTCAAGCAGAGGGATTCTTCAGTAATAAAAACTGTCACAAAAATATAGTGTGTAACTATTGTTGTACTCCTCTTGGTTACTTGCATAACTGCAGTGCTAGCTATTTTATTTAGATGTATTTCTGGGAGCTCGAAATATAATCAAAAGAGGAGAGGGATGAAATTGTAGTTGCTTGAATATCATGAACAATGCCAATTTGTAGAGTTTTGACAGGACAAAAAAAACAGTAAGAATTTTCCAATCAGGGAAAATGCAGGTACACTCAAACCTCCCAATTAAAGCAATAGTGGTCAATTCACTCCAACTTGGAACCAAATAACCCTTTTGATCCCACCTTGCATGCCAGTTAGTAGTCCACAAATGTATTTCCATTGTGATGTCTACATGGGTAGCAAAATTCCTCTTTATAATGGAAAGGCTATTACATTCTTACCACTTCTCTAATACTCCCACAGAAAAATTGAACTTATTTATTATTATTAACCTGGTTAGAGTGCCCCAAAACCACATCATTAGCAACAGAGTGAGCTCATAGTCTCCAGGGTAATTGTTTGTTAATTTTGTTTACTGGGGGGGGAGGGGGGATTTATTCTGCTCTGCTTCATCTCCAGGAAGTCTGAAACATTTCAATTCACATGTATCTAAACTGTGAATAGCTAGAATTATTCATGTCATGATACAAGTTTGCCAAACAGAATATAAGATGCTAAAAATAGTGTAACCCATAGTGTAACCCTGTCAGAGTTGACAGCAACAAGGGCCGGGTTCAGTATCTAAGGGTTCCATTCCAATAACACAATGCAAAACCGGCTCGAGCCCACACCTAGTGACCTGGGACAAATATATACCACCCCCGCTGGGCGCCTCCAAGAGGCAATACTTCTCCTCTCACAAGCACATATAGTCTGAGTGTAGCAAAAAACCTTTTAATAACAGAGAGAAACAATGTGGCATTATGTTGGGGAAACACCACCAACAGGATTCATAACGCAAACCATGAGCAAAAAACCCACCCCAAGCAAATTGGGACATGTCCTTTCCCTTTGGTTCTTGAGTCCAGCAACCCAAAATCACCCGAAGTCCCAAAAGTCCCACGACCCAAAAGTCTCTGTTCCTGGTCAGGGCAGCCCCAGAGTTCAAAAGTTTATCCGCAGAGTTTTACCTCCCAACCTGGGTGAAGATTGGGGGGGAGGGAGGTTAAGGGGCACCTAACGTGGTCCAAAGCTGATGGCCCCACCTCTCCATGGGGCTCCGCTCTGCCAGCCACCCCATGAGCTCCTCTAGGCATCTGACAAACTGCTCTGCTCCACCAGCCGCTCTGCTTGCTGTCCCACAAACTGCAATGCTCTGCTCCACAAACTTGCCACCCCACAAACTGCTACACCATATATCTTCAGGCTCCCCCACTACTTAACACAACACTCAATGATTTTTAGCTCTTTTGTGACTTCAGCTTGTAGTAGGGGAGCCTCAGTACTGGTGCACCATTAGCCTAAAGTGAATTCAGCTAAGCAGCCTGTAACTAGACTCCTAATAGAATCAAAATTAGCTCTGATAGTACACAGGGGAGAGAAGAGGAAGTGCAATTAGCACATAAGATCCTCACCAGGGGGCCCATGCCACCAAGTATTAATACCTGTCCCCAGCCTCTCTCAATTCACAGAGTTTTGGAAACCATGTCCCTTCCCTAGCGAGTCCCTCCATCATAACAAAAGGCCAAGTGCAGTTCCACTGTCCTTGATTCCCATAATCAGGGTAATAACAATTTATTCTTCCTGCCCCAATAACAGAGACACTGGGGATCCCACAGCAGCCAAAGTGACCATTTGGGCAGCTATGGCCTCATTCTAGGTGGGGTGGGTGGGCCTATGCAAATGAGATCAGCCCGTGAAGTTCTTTTCCACAACTTGCCACACCTCACCACCAGATGTCAGGGTGGAGCTCATCCTGACTCTGCTTACAATAGCAAGATCCAAAACACATTAAAGGCAATGAATCTACCTCTTTATCACTCGCTGTGTAATGAGTAAACACCACTGTATGGCAAGTCAATGAACCATACATATATGGGACTGTCCATAGGCTAAATAATCTAATCAAAACAATGCAAAAACAGCATTTATTAACAATTTACTGGTCCAAACCTACTTTCATCACAATGGAATCAAAACCTCCACCAGTATCAGATAGGATGTCTTTAAAGCAACCAGCAGAGGTAGTTTTCTATTCTACCTCCATTAATGAGTCCTGCAGCAGCATCTAAAATATAGCTCAACCTGCTATTAGAACATCAGGAATTAGAATAATACATTTATGATCAAGCCCCAGAAAATGCACCATGGCTCAAAACTGCTGAATGGGAACCTCATATTCTAGAAACCCACTCTTCTTGAATGCTTCATCCTTTTAGCCCAAAGCCAAGAAGAGAATAGGGAGATTGAAACTGGAGTAAGCTACATGCTTTCTCTTAGACAAAAGACTACAAGACTACTTTCTAACTCCAGCAGCCATAGCTAGTAAGATACAATGTGATCCATTGTGTAAGAAAAAGGAATGTGAGTCAGGAGACCTGGATTCTATTCTCAACTCTGCAAGTGACCATGGACAAGTCACTTAAACTCTCTGCCTCTATTGCATGAACCTTCCTCCATGCCCCCCAACGGGGCAGGATTTATGCCCGTGATTCCAGCCCTTGTGCCCAAGTGCTTTAGACCAGTGGTTCTGACCCAAGGTTATGTGTACCCCTGGGAGTATGCAGAGGTCTTCCAGGGGGTACATCAACTCATCTAGTTATTTCCCTGGTTTTACAAGAGGCTACATAAAAAGCACTAGTGAAGTCAGTACAAACTATAATTTCATACAGACAATGACTTGTTTATACTGTGCTATGTACTATACACTAAAATATAGGTACAATATTTATATTCCAATTGATCTATTTTATAATTCTATGGTCAAAATGAGAAAGTAAGAAACTGTTCCATAATAATGGGCTCTGACACTTTTGTATTTTTATGTCTGATTCTGTAAGCAAGTAGTTTTTAAGTGAGGTGAAACTTGGGGGTACGCAAGACAAATCAGACTCCTGTAAGGGGTACAGTAGTCTGGAAAGGGTGAGAGCCACTGCTTTAGCCAAAGGAGGAGAAACATCAAAGGGGTGCCGCAGGAAGGATCCAATGGCAGGAGAACCTGGGGAATTAGTAGGGTATGTTAGGAGAAACTGTAATGTCCAAAAGAAAAATTGTAAGAAATAAGCAAGCCAGAGTTTAATCCACTGTTTTCACTGAAATCACACAAGGGGTGGATTTGTCCCAACAGGGGTGAATTATCATTACATGACACATTACATATTAAAAAAGTAGAGTTAGGAGAACCAAGAATATTACTTGTTGAAACAAGGACTAAGCAGAGCGGAAATGCTTATTACTAGTTTCTCCTGCCATGGAGAATGGGGTTTTCTCTCGGTTTCAAATTAAAGTTCAAAGCACTTTGGCTGCAGGCATGACTGATATTTTTCCATTATACTGGAAAGAACAATTTGCTATATATCTATTCCCTATGTAAATTATTGTGGAAAAAATAAAAGCAAAGCTAGCATACGTTAGTCATCCTGCCCCTTTGGAGCAGGGTAATATGATTTTATAACACTTTTTTGGTTTTGGCACCTGACAAAACAGCTGTTCTGGCATCAATTATAAAAATCTTACAAGCTTGAAATTTGTCAGGAACCCAGCTTTTCCCTGAATTTGGACCGAGTGATATCTTTAGGTGGGAAGAGTTTTTACATTTAAACATGTGACACAAGCCTATTGGCTCAGGAAAAGAAGAATTAAATGATGCTTTTGCCCATTTCACTGTTTTAAGAGCGCTCAGAGAATTGTACTTCCTCCTTTTTCCCTCTCCCTAAGTGAGGGACCTCCAGTTACATATTAAAGCACAGCCTTCTCATGTAATTGCAGTCCTGTCTGCAGTAAGACTCATTTCAGAGGTAAGTGACGGGTTCCCCTATTTCTGAAAACAAGAGGCAATCCTCTGCTGAGTTTAAAACCACTTGCTTTGCAACTCAGACCGTTCTTTGCTAGTATGTTCTGTTTGCATTTACAACCTGGGTTTGAGATTAAGAGTAAGTGCAAAGTGACATATACAGTGGGTGTCGTTAAAAACTCAGCACTATCCCTCCTGGTATTTTTGTAGACATATAGATTTTAAGGGCTGCGGGGCCCATTGGGATCTGACCTCCGGCATAACACAGGCCATAGAATTTTACCCAGTAATTCCTGCATCAAGACCAATAATTTGTGGCTGAACTTGTTGGTTGACAGTTTTCTTCCGAGGCTTGGTTCAGAAGAGTTCACCATAGCACAATTCCTAAGGAACAGTAAGTAGTCCATTTTTCATGTTGCCCACTTGTACAAGAAAGTAAATGAAAGCGAGGTGAAGAGCATGGGAACATGACTAGAACATAAAGGGACACATTTTAAAAGGATAGCACTTAAGCTGTGACTCCATGAAATGCACACACACATTAAGTACATTAACCTCACATTTGCATTTGCAAATTCAGTATCTGTTCGTGCAATAACTGTGTGTACATTTTATGCACAGGTAAATTCATACAGCAGAATGTGCAGCTTTATCAGTATTAAAGAGGGCAGTGATTTGAGTACACACATTTTTAGTCAAGAACTTACACTAAGGACAGAACATGATTAGCCATATTCTGCTCATGCATCCACAGTGAAATGTGCAGGTCTATGGGAGATCAAAATAGGGTTACATTAGCCAGGGTAGAATTTAGCCAAGTATTATCTCAGCTGTCTCATGTTAATCTTTCAGCAACTTGCTGGAGCTCAACCTTGGAAAATGTTATGTACTCCATAGCCCTGAGCCAACAGAGCTATTAAGCATTCGCTTAACTTTAAGTACATGATTAATTCCAGTGTCTTCAAGTTAAGCATGTGCTTAAGTGCTTTGTTGAATATTGGCCGGAGTGCTCAGCACCTTGCGGGATGAGTTCCTAGTGATTAATAGCAGTCAGGTATATAGCAATATCCAACCAAATCAACCTTGTATACCCTAAGTCATATGTTCAACTCAGTCAATTTAAAAATCCATAGACCAAATGTTGCCCTCGGATATGTAGATGAAGCAAGCAATGTGTGCTGTGCACATTTCAGAGAGCAGAGGTTCATTTCACAGTTTAGGATAACACACCCATCAACTTTGCAGAAAGAAGTCCAGGATGGTTTATAGCCTCCACAAGGGTGGGCCTGGAAAGATGGTGTCAGGTGATGGTTCAGCCACTGGGGCAGGTGGGACATGCCCCATTCTGAAATATGAGAAAATATAATCAGAATAAAACAACCGCACCACGCCCCAATTCCATGAACTATTCCCAGCTGTCAGTCACTTATCCAGATGATGCAAGATCCATGATGGGCAGCAGCTCTCAGGCTGTAAAGTGAATATTCCACAAGGGGGCTCCAAAACAGCAGCAGCTGACGGACTTTAGGGAGGCACCTCCACTTCCTAGAACAGCTCAGCAGCCGCAGCAGAGAAGAGACACTTTCAAAGGGGTGCTTCCCTGCTGAGGAAATATGCAGCTACAGGGAGTACTATTGTCCCATCAAACATTTGGACTTAGAGCATTCACTGGAGTGTTCTTCCCCCTCATACACTCCTTTGGCCCTCTGACAGTCACAGTGAGCCCAGAATCACACCTGACAAATCAATGATAACCAATTTCACTGAGTGTGATGGTTCTGTATTTTCATGTCCAAATCCTGAGAGGTGCGTAGCTGGCCCTGTATAAATAACTTCCCCTGGAGGAGAGAAGATAAAGAACATTCTGAGGGTGGTAAGTCATTAAACTCATGGCTAAATGTGTCAGCTTCCAGGACACTTCATCCCTGAGGTTAGAGGGTATTTAAAGAGATGAATCTGAGCCACCCAGACTGGTTGGGTGGAGAGGCGTGTGATGCCCCACACAAAAGTTAATCTGAGATCAGACATGAAAACCAGCTGATCAGGGAGGTCAATACCTTTGGTTAACACAGGACAGTGTCACAAAACCACAGGGCGGGAGAGGAGAGAGCAAGAGGTACTCCAATGCTGAGGTGGAATGCTGACCAAGTAGCATGCCAGGACAGCAATTTCCAGATATTCCAGACTGGTCGGTATCATTAATATTTGTAACCATAAGATTTTATTTCTAACGAACTGGACTCTTGCTGAGCTCCTGCTTTCAGGTAAATTTATTCTCTTGTAATGGTTGGGGTATTTTTACATTTCTCTCTATTTTCTCATACATGGGGCTTTCTTTCAAATAATCTTTATTTAAAATGTAACCCATTTGCTAGTTCTATTGCAGTCGCGCCTAGATGCCCTGCCGGAGATTGTATGGGCAATGTACAGACACGTCATAAAAGAATTTACAATCCAAACAGACAAGAGGCAGGACACAGGAAGTGCTCTTATCTCCATTTTACAGGTAGGGAATTGAGGCACAGAGATTACGTGACTTGCCCAGCATCACACAGGAAGTCTGTGACAGAGCCAGATCTCCGGAGTCTTAGTCCAGAGCTTTAACTAATATAGTCCTGAGCACGACCACTCTCTCCAGGGCCACTTCTGAGCAGCTGCCTGAAGGCTCAGTTGTATGATCCTCTGCTGGGCAGCACAAAGTGAGCTACATTCAGTGTCTATCAGGCTGCACAATGCATGAGGCTTAGAAGTAACATGGATCATGAGTGGTGGGGATACTTGTCATGCAGTAAGGGGAAGGGGGCTCTTCTTGGCAAAAGGGGGAAGCAGCCAACCACATCTTCTTCAGGTCAGCTAGATCTCCCACTCACCCTCCAAAATACCTTTAAATGAAGGGGATCAGCGAATTTAGGAGAGCTAGTGCACGAAACACTGAATGGTCAGGTATCATCCCAGTGAGCTGAGAGGACCAAATTAAAAGAGTCAATGGCACATGCTAAATGCTGCCAGAGGCAGCAACAGCTCAAGTTCTGAGGTTTGTTTTCAGATTTTTCCCCACACTCTGATCCGTATGTTGACACATTTTTCCACCCTCTGCAATGTGATTCATGAGGCATGTTGCCTAACAATGCACAAAGTGTGCCCGTATGAGGGCTCAAAAACGCATTTGAGAATGCTAGAATAACTTTGCAGTACGGCAGGCTCTACCCCATAGGCAGAGTGAGGCCAACATCCTTATCCCATGGGCTTCTGTCCATCTCTTTGTGAGCATGTGGGGCCCCAAGAGCAACAGGACCAGTGCCACCCATATGCTCAGGAGGAAAGTGGAGACAAGTTAGAAAGCCAGCACATAGAGCATTCCATATCTTCTGCTTCCCATGGAACTGTGATCTACATGGGTTCTAACCATAGTACCGTGTAGGAGGGTTCAAGTGTCCTCGGGGAAGGAAAAGGGCAGTTGGATTCCCAACTATATAGTCCAGTCAAACTCCCTTCCACATGGGGTCACAGGTCATAGACTGCAATAGGATGGAAGATCCTATCTCTGGAGTTCCACAGTATACCTGGGGATGGGGAGGGCTTGCCCTCCAGATCTTCTTTAACATTCTGAGCCAGCACCACTTATTCTGCTGATGGCTGTAAACTACTTACAGTTGTCCTTTGATATCATCTGGTCTGTGCTGTGCACTGAGATCCCACTTAGATTTCCAGGTCCCAGATATAAAGATCACCAAAATATAAACAGCATCATTTACCCAAAAACATAATTGCAACCTCTCAATCGATTTTATGACAAATAAGATATACAATAAAACTGAAGTAAGCTATTAATGAGAATCATTACCAATAAAAACTTGTGTAACTCTGCAAATAAAGATGAGTGATCGCTATGAGCATATAAACTGATGTGCAAATACTATATGATGTTTATTTTAGGTGCTTTTCATGAAGTTTGAAGTTTTGGATACATACATTTTAACCTAAATATTACAGCATTTAACCATGCAATTATTTCATCTCAAGTGTCATCATTTATGCTTTATGTTATGTATAAATGCTTTATGTTCTGGCCAGAACACAACAGATTTGACATGACAGTAAAGGAGAAAATGGTAGGCTTGACTGTGCTTAGCTCTGCATAGGATTTGGGGATAGTGTCCTTTCCTTTCACCAAGGACTGAAGCCAGACACAATTTGGGGCTTATTTCACAGGCTGAAATTTACTTCTGTGCAGAGGGCCAGTGTGTAAGTGGCACTTTCATGGTGCATTGGCCTTGGCGGGCCATATGCAAAGGACTGGGAGGACAGTAGTGCTAAAAATCCCAAGACTGATGGGGCAAGGACAGGACTATGACCCCAACTTCCGCTCTCTACTAACCATTAAGAGCTGAACAGTGAAGGGAGTGCCTGCCACATCCTCTGATTGGAAGTGGTAGATGCCATTCCTGTGTGCATTTCAGGGGTCTTCATTTCTGGGACACTTGAAGGGCTAGGTGCTCAGCATTTTCTAAAAATCAGGCTCCATTAAGGCAACTCAAACTGGACACCCAGAAATGAAGGCACCCAAAAATCGCTCGTCACCTTATAAAATCTTGGTCTTACCTTTCTTTGTAATTAGGGAAAATTGGCCTGATTTTCCTTTCACTTCCACCAGCTCAACTCTGACATGTCTGCTGAGTTGCTCTTGAAGAGAACTAGGCCCAGTCATTCGAGTGTATTTCCTGTTACTTGGTAGTTTCCCGTTAAGTGTCTGTTTTATACCTGTAATGGACAGAACACTGTTTTTTTTCTACCAGGTTAATTCAAAGGTATTTGCTTGGGAGGCCCTGGCTGTAATACTTAAAAGATAGTTACTGTACTTCACTGCAAAGCAAAGAAAACAAATTGCTTTAACATGTGCCCATGGAGGGGCAGATCATGGCCCACTTGAAGTCAACAGCAAAAGTCCTGATTTCAATGGGAGCAGGGCTGGGCCATGAGTTTGGTTACACCTGTACAGTCTGATTTTCAGTCAGTTGAATTCATCAGCATTGTGGGTGTTCCATCCAGCACTGAACAATCAGTCCTAGAAGAAATACAGCCTTGTACATATGGCTGGACAGAACCCTCTTATGCAGTGTGACAGGGTGTATAAACCCATCACTGGACAGCAAAGGGTTGAAGAGCAGCTCTGGGCTCAGGAGACCCTGCCCCTCCATCCCAATGGGTGTGCTCCACTTAGAGGTGGGGCAGGTCAGCTCAGTTGGGTGAGGACAGGGCAGGGAAAAGGACTGGTTCTGGGAGCTCAGCAGGGGGACACAGTCAGACCCATACTTGAAGGAGGAGCATCAGCGGGCAGCAGCTCTTATGGGGCAGAGATGGGTATGCAATCCACAAGGTAGTGCTTTCTGGGACAAATGGCAGCAGGCTGCAGGAAATGGGGAGATAGGAAGTGATCCCAGACTCCAGAGACTGTGACTGCCAGGCAGAGCTACCCCCAGATGCTGCAACCACTAGGCAGCAGACCTGGGACCCATTCCCAGCTGGTGGAGAACGTGGGCATCATGACCAAGGTCTGGGTGTGGCCAAAGGAGAGAGCGAAAGAGAGAGAGGAAAAAGAAAAATAGAGCTCAAACTGTTGAAATGGCTGGCAGACAACCAGTGGCAGCTGCAGCAGACCCAGCTGTTCCAGCAGATGACTACCCACCACCAACAACAAATGACGCAAGAAAAACAGCAGCAACAATAGCTCATGCAGGAAGTGGCAGCCCAACACCAAGAGCAGCAACAGTGCCTGGTCCAGCAGGGTGCCACCCCAAGGAACCACCATGAACCAAGGGGCAGGGACCCTGAATCCCATGGCAACCGCCAGCCCCCTGGTGAAGCTCATGAAGATGGGCCCTGAGGATGACCTGGAAGCATTCCTGGTCATTTTCGATAGCCTCCAGAACACTGGGCTATCCTGCTAGCTCCATATCTTACAGAGTCAGTCCAAGTCACCTACCACAGCCTTGATGTGGCAGAGGCCCAAAACTACATAGGGTCAAGGCTAGATGTTTTTGATATCACCACTTAGACCCACCAGCAACACTTCTGCCAGGAAAGATTTCCTCAGGATGCCCGGCCGTGAGTGGTGGCCCAATATCTTAAGGAACACTGCTGGAGGTGGCTTCAACCCTAAAAGCAGACAGGGGAACCGGTCGCCAAACAGATAGCGCTGGAGCAATTTACACAAATTCTCCCCACCGGCAGCTGGGAATAACACTGACCAGGGACCTTGGCCGACACAATTAGGCTGGTGGAAAACTTCCTGACTGCAAACGCCTGGATCCAGGAAGAACTTGAAATGTTAGTAAATAACACAACTATGACATAGTTGGCATCACAGAGCCCTGGTGGGATAATACACATGACTGGAATATTGGTATAGAAGGGTACAGCTTGCTCAGGAAGGACACGCAGAGGGGAAAGGGAGGAGGTGTTGTCTTACATATTTTAAATGTACATGGACTGAGTCTGAGATGGAAATAGGAGACAGACTTGTTGAAAGTCTCTGAGTAAGGATAAAAGGGGTAAAAAACAAGGGTGATGTCATGGTAGGGGTCTACTACAGACCACCTAAACGGGAAGAAGAGGTGGATGAGGCTTTTTTTAAACAACTAACAAAATCATCCAAAGCTCAGGACTTGGTGGTGATGGGGGACTTCAACTACTCAGACATCTGTTCGGAAAATAACACAGCAGGGCACAGATTATCCAACAAGTTCTTGGAATGTAGTGGAGACAATTTTTTTATTTCAGAACATGGAGAAAGCTACAAGAGGAGAGGCTGTTCTAGATTTGATTTTGACAAGTAGGGAGGAACTGGCTGAGAATTTGAAAGTGGAAGGCAGCTTCATTGAAAGTGATCATGAAATGACAGAGTTCCTGATTCGAAGGAATGGTAGAAGGGAGAACAGCAAAATAAAGATAACGGATTTCAAGAAGGCAGACTTTAGCAAACTCAGGGAGTTGGTAGATAAGGTCCCATGGGAAGCAAATCTAAGGGGAAAAACAATTGAAGACAGCTGGCAGTTTTTCAAACAGACATTATTAAGGGCACAAGAGCAAACTATCCCACTGCGTAGGAAAGACAGGAAGTCTGGCCAGAGACCACCCTGGCTTAACCAGGAGATCTTTCAATGATCTAAAACTCAAAAAGGAGTCCTACCAAAAATGGAAACTAGGTCAAATTACAAAGGATGAATATAAACATATAACACAAATATGTAGGGACAAAATTAGAAAGGCCAAGGCACAAAACGAGATCAAACTAGCTAGAGACATAAAGGGTAACAAGAAAATATCCTACGAATACATTAAAAGCAAAAGGAAGACCAAGGACAGGGTAGGCCCGTTACTCAATGAGGGTGGAAACAATAATCGAAAATGTGGAAATGGCAGAGGTGCTTAATGACTTCTTTGTCTCAGTTTTCATCAAGAAGGTTGGTGGTGATTGGATGTCTAACATTGTGAATGCCAGTGAAAATGAGGTAGGATCAGAAGAGGCTAAATAGGAAAAGAACAAGTTAAAAATTACTTAAAAAATGAGATGTCTTCAAGACACCAGGGCCTAGAATACTCAAGGACCTGACTGAGGAGATATCAGAGCCATTAGTGATTATCTTTGAAAAGTCATGGAAGATAGGAGAGATTCCAGAAGACTGGAAAAGGGCAAAGATAGTGCCCATCTATAAAAAGGGAAATAGGGACAACCTGGGGAATTACAGACCAGTCAGCTTAACTTCTGTACCCGGAAAGATAATGGAGCAAATAATTAAGCAATCAGTTTGCAAACATCTAGAAAATAATAAGGTGATAAGTAACAGCATGGATTTGTCAAGAACAAATTGTGTCAAACCAACCTGATAGCTTTCTTTGACAGGGTAACAAGCCTTGTGGATGGGGGGAAGTGGTAGAAGTGCCATATCTTGACTTCAGTAAAGCTTTTGATACTGTCTCACATGACCTTCTCATAAACAAACTAGGGAAATGCAACCTAGATAGATGGGTGCAAAACTGGTTGGAAAACAGTTCCTAGAGAGTAGTTATCAGTGGTTCACAGTCATGCTGGAAGGACACAATGAGTTGGGTTCCACAGGGATCAGTTCTGGGTCCAGTTCTGTTCAGTATCTTCATCAATGATTTAGATAATGGCATTGAGAGTACACTTATGAAGTTTGTGGATGATACCAAGCTGGGAGGGGTTGCAAGTGCTTTGAAGTACAGGATTAAAATTCAAAATTATCTGGACATAATAGAGAAATGGTCTGAAGTAAATGTGAAGTACATGTCACCTCAGGACGAAATGCTTCTTCCCCTCCCGATGGTCGGGACCTCCTTTGAAAGAATTGGCATGGATCTGGTCAGACCACTGGAGAAGATGACCGGGTACCAGTACATTCTAGTGATAGGTTTCAGAGTAGCAGCCGTGTTAGTCTCTATCCGCAAAAAGAAAAGGAGTACTTGTGGCACCTTAGAGACTAACAAATTTATTTGAGCATAAGCTTTCGTGAGCTACAGCTCTCTTCATCAGATGCATTCACTGGAAAATACAGTGGGGAGATTTATATACATAGAGAACATGAAACAATGGGTGTTACCATACACACTGTAACGAGAGTGATCACTTAAGATGAGCTATTACCAGCAGGAGAGCAGGGTGGGGGGACCTTTTGTAGTGATAATCAAGGTGGGCCATTTCCAGCAGTTGACAGGAACATCTGAGGAACAGTGGGGAGGGGAAATAAACATGGGGAAATAGTTTTACTTTGTGCAATGACACATCCACTCCCCGTCTTTCTTCAAGCCTAATTTAATGGTGTCCAGTTTGAAAATTCATTCCAATTCAGCAGTCTCTCGTTGGAGTCTGGTTTTGAAGTTTTTTTGTTGAAGAATTGCAACTTTTAGGTCTGTAATGGAGTGACCAGAGAGATTGAAGTGTTCTCCGACTGGTTTTTGAATGTTATAGTTCTTGATGGCTGATTTGTATCCATTTATTCTTTTACGTAGAGACTGTCCAGTTTGGCCCTCTACACCAACATTCCACACAAAGCTGGACTACAAGCCGTCAGGAACAGTATCCCCGATAATGTCACGGCAAACCTGGTGGCTGAACTTTGTGACTTTGTCCTAACCCATAACTATTTCACATTTGGGGACAATGTATACCTTCAAATCAGCGGCACTGCTATGGGTACCCGCATAGCCCCACAGTATGCCAACATTTTTATGGCTGACTTAGAACAACGCTTCCTCAGCTTAGAATCATAGAAGGTTAGGGTTGGAAGGGACCTCAGGAGGTCATCTAGTCCAACCCCCTCTCGTCCCCTAATGCCCCTACTCTACTTGCGCTACATGGATGACATCTTCATCATCTGGACCCATGGAAAAGAAGCCCTTGAGGAATTCCACCATGATTTCAACAATTTCCATCCCACCATCAACCTCAGCCTGGACCAGTCCACACAAGAGATCCACTTCCTGGACACTACGGTGCTCATAAGCGATGGTCACATAAACACCACCCTATACCGGAAACCTACTGACCGCTATTCCTACCTACATGCCTCCAGCTTTCACGCAGACCACACCACACAATCCATTGTCTACAGCCAAGCTCTACGATACAACCGCATTTGCTCCAACCCCTCAGACAGAGACAAACACCTACAAGATCTCTATCAAGCATTCTTACAACTACAATACCCACCTGCTGAAGTGAAGAAACAGATTGACAGAGCCAGAAGAGTACCCAGAAGTCACCTACTACAGGACAGGCCCAACAAAAAAAATAACAGAACACCACTAGCCATCACCTTCAGCCCCCAACTAAAACCTCTCCAACACATCTTCAAGGATCTACAACCTATCCTGAAGGACGACCCATCACTCTCACAGATCTTGGGAGACAGGCCAGTCCTTGCTTACAGACAGCCCCCCAATCTGAAGCAAATACTCACCAGCAACCACACACCACACAACAGAACCACTAACCCAGGAACCTATCCTTGCAACAAAGCCCGTTGCCAACTGTGTCCACATATCTATTCAGGGGACACCATCATAGGGCCTAATCACATTAGCCACACTATCAAAGGCTCATTCACCTGCACATCTACCAATGTGATATGTGCCAGCAATGCCCCTCTGCCATGTACATTGGTCAAACTGGACAGTCTCTACGTAAAAGAATAAATGGACACAAATCAGACATCAAGAATTATAACATTCATAAACCAGTCGGAGAACACTTCAATCTCTTTGGTCATTCGATTATAGACCTAAAAGTTGCAATTCTTCAACAAAAAAAACTTCAAAAACAGACTCCAAGGAGAGACTGCTGAGTTGGAATTAATTTGCAAACTGGATACAATTAACTTAGGCTTGAATAGAGACTGGGAGTGGATGGGTCATTACACAAAGTAAAACTATTTCTCCATGTTCATTCCCCACCCCCCACTGTTCCTCAGATGTTCTTGTCAACTCCTGGAAATGGCCCACCTTGATTATCACTACAAAAGGTCCCTCCCACCCCACCCCCACCCCCGCTCTCCTGCTGGTAATAGCTCACCTTAAGTGATCACTTTGGTTACAGTGTGTATGGTAACACCCATTGTTTCATGTTCTCTGTGTATATAAAATTTCCCCACTGTACTTTCCACTGAATGCATCCGATGAGGTGAGCTGTAGCTCACGAAAGCTTATGCTCAAATAAATTTGTTAGTCTCTAAGGTGCCACAAGTCCTCCTTTTCTTTTTGCGAATACAGACTAGCACGGCTGCTACTCTGAAATCTGAGAATCTACCAAGTTTTTACCATGAGCATTTTTTGTTAAATACAGCATGGACATTAATGTGTGTCATACTAAATACCTTCATTTTTCTCTTCTTAATGTATCTCCAGTACATGAAGTATGTTCATTTTTTCCATATTTACCTAATATTCAATAGCAAATTCTCCTTTTTAAAATTGTTCTTTTAGAGTACATAAAAGTTTTCAAGTCTTTTGGTAAAATTTTCTGAAACTCAAAGGACTCAGGAACTTAAATCCCAATTTCAAAAGTGACTTCGGCACTTAGGGCCAAATTTTTAAAGAAATTTAAGAGCCTAAGCAGGCAGATAGGCACAAGTCCACCATCTGGGCACCACTGACGTTTTCAAAGCTGCACATCAGGTGCCACTTAATCACCTACATCTCTAAGTCCCCCTGGCACCTAAGTTTCCGCTAGTTGGAATTTTCAAATCAGCCTAAGTAATGTTGCCATGTCACAGCTAATGAGCTGCTCAAACCAGAGCAGGAGACACAGCAGACAAAGGCTGCATCCAGAAAGCCTACTCTGGATCGGAGGAGACTACGGAAAACTTTCTACTATTCTACTCCTTTAATGTCCATATTTGGGATCTAATTACTTTATTAAAACTAAGAGTTACACTGTTGCATGGTGAGATTTATGGACAATTGGCTTTTGGCCTTTTTCAGACACCAGAGGATTTGGCATCTAACTCAGTGAGAAAGGACAGATATTTGCCACATATTCTCTTTGAGATTGGCATTATTAATGCAGTAGTTTTATACTGCCTATCAGGGGCACCCAGAGGTTTTGGAGGGCCTAGGAAAAAATCTAAAACTGAGACACCCTCTTCCCCCCCCCTCCCTCCCCAGCCCTTCTGAAAAAAACAAAAATCAAGAGTGCAACATCATTGAGGGGATGCCTGGGGGGATGGTGGGAGTGGAACGTGAGCATACCCTGCACTCACCCTGCAGCAGTGGCTTCTGTCCCAGGGGGCTGGGCCCAGCTCCCCGCTCTGGGCTTTAGGACCTGGCACACGGGTCATGGTGCCAAATCTGAGTGTTGCTGCTATCCTGTGCTTGTGGTCGCAATGCCATTCAGGTTTAGGGAACCTCTCAAATGGGGGGCTAGGGGCAAACTGCTTCTTTTTGCCTTCCCTGTCCCCGCGCAGCGCTGCTGCCCATGACACATCCACTGTTTATCCTGTCTTCAGATGCAGAATGGCTCTCTCGAAACTCTAGTTCACAGTATTTGGACCATTCAGTTGCAGTCATTCAGTTGCTAGCTATGGCTGAGAAAAAACAAATGAGTTCAGCAAAATGGCAGTTGGCATGGGGGGCCTATGATACAAAACAGACCTTTTAGTTCTCAGGGCAAAGAGTCTGGAGTGGGGTGACGAGGGTTCAGACATTTGCTTTTTGTATCTGTGATTTGTCCCAGTTGTGACTGTCATTTTTGGTTATTGTTCCAGAGTTTTATTTAATCAGAAAGAGTCGGTTTCAGTTGCTGGCACATGGGCTACATAAGTGGCTGACCTGGCTTAGGTGCCTAACTCCAGGAGAGGGTCCAGAGCTGAGGACATGCCTACCATCAGGTCAGTCATTTAGGTACCTAAGCCCCACTTCTCTCCATGCCCTCTCCCTGTTGTACCAATAAAATAAAAACCAGCAGGATCTTATTAAAGGGAAAAAGGCAAAATACCACATTTATTGTGAATACAGAAAGAATCATAGTAAGCAGTTAGTTCTAGTTATAACATTCCATTCAATCTCCTATTTATTCACACATTCATTCGTTCATACACACACACACAGGTTCTGCAAGGTTGTTATCATAGTTACCAGCCTTAGAGTTGCTCATGCCAAGCCACTGGCCAGGTGGCCTGGACATGAGGAGGGAGCAGGGCCTTGTCAGATGCTCATCTGATGCTCCTGGAAGTTGGTTTGCAGAATCAGACCCCCCAAAGTTCTCACTTTTTAGAGTCTATTTTTATAGGAATTTCTTCCTATGCCAGTCTATGGGAATTGCTTCATCATGCTGTTGCTGAATCAATCAGCAGATAGCACATTCCTGACGGCTCCAAGATGTTATCTTGTTCTTTGGTTCTCCCATTCTTGAGGCTGTTGGGTGGATTCCAGTCTGCCCTCCGGGGATCCTCTGGTTATTTCCACTTGACGCCTTCTTCAGCCAATGGACACTGGATTCTTAGGCTGGCACCTCCCTGATCATTCAGTTATTATCCACACCAAGCATCCATCCACATACATCCTCTATCTCTATTTTAATCACAATTGTTAATACAACAAAAGGGTGGGGAGTCTCTGCGTGCTGTTTCTGTTGTTAGAGTATTGCTTTGAGTCTCTCTCTCTGTGAATTGCTTTGAGAACAGACTCTGTCTTAGAATGTACTAACACAATTAGCAGCTTGCAAGTTTCATACATAGAGGGAGAGAAACAGTACCAAAAACCAAGAGACCTCTTAATTAGTAATACCCTGGAATTTAAACTCTGGGGAATCAAACTCATTTGTGATTTTAATACAGAACTTCTTTAATATGATCCAACATCCCCACACCTTTCCTTGGCATTTCACACCTGGCTACCTTAGGTCACTCCCTGCTCAGCTGGATGGCTTCTGAAAATCCTGGTTTTAGACTCTTAACTATCCCCATGCATTCTGCAGGGAGCTGAGGTGGCCCAGAGCCACCTAACTCAGGGCTGAAAATTCCACTAGGCAGTGGCCACTTCGGGGTTAGTGTTGCTCCACCCAGCCAACCAACACCTAAATCCCTTTAAAGATATGGCTCTTAGGAGCCTAAATCCGGTTGACTGTCACTGAGACTTAGATTCCTAAGTGCCTAAGTCACTTTTGCAAATGGAACGTAGACTCCTACATCACCTAGGTGCATTTGAAAATGTGATGTTTTGTAGTGTCTGCTGGCAGGTTTCCAAACAAAGAAAAGTGCTGGAGCCTGTCAATAAAAAAAATTAAATTAACAATCTCTTTGAAGATATTAAACTTCCAAAAAACAGAACCGTTTGCCCAAAGTGAGGATTAAACTCCCCATTATCTGGTGTATTAATCCCTATGGCCAGGGCCATAGCATAACTGCGCTAGCATTTCAGCACACAATCTGAGTACCAATCCCAAGAGACCAGCAGTCTGTGCTTGCTTTCTGTTTATTATTCAACAGGAGTGCATGGTGCTTTGCAGACAAGTAAAAATACAGGTCCCTGCTCCAAGGCACTCACAGCCTTAGGGCCCAATCCTGCAAGGCCAAAGCGTGTGGAATTCTCATTGGCTTCCACTGAAATCAATGGGAGTTCTGTGTGCAGAGAGATTGCAGGATTAGGCCTTGATTAAAAATATCACAAAGGAGGACAAAGACAAATGGGAGAAGGTGAGCAGGGGAAGAGCCCATGCTGGAATCAAGGTGCTGTTCTGCATATGTAGCTGCAACCTCCTCCCTTTATCCCCACAATCCTGGCACCAAGCCATAGCATCACTGGAGTACTGAGCTTTTAGTGACTCCCTTTTTAACATGTCTGTCGGTGTTTCTCAGTCAGCTTCTGAGAGACTTCCTATCAAGGAGCCCTAGTTTCTATCTATTCCTCTCACTGCCCCTGATTCACTCTGCCTCCTTGAGCAAGTCACTTACATTCTTCCACCTCAGTTTCTCCATCTGTAAAATAGGGATAATGATACTTACCCACCTTCACGAGGCACTTGGAGAGCTATGGCACTTTGTCAAAAAAGGCACGCTACTCAAATAGAGTGGGGAAGGGAAAGTTTGTCTACTAGCCCCCACATATGAGGGATGGGAGTCCCACTAAGATATTTTTGGATGCTGAATCAGGATCAGGTTTCCATGGGAGTGAAGCCAGAAGAAGTCCTATACAGGCTGTACAGCCAGACCCACTAAAACACAGTGTTCTTCTTTGTGCATTACTGAGTATGCAGCGAACTCATTTCTTTAAGGCAACAAGCTCAGACATTTAATTACAGTGATGCCATTCACAATGCCACAGTGAAGCATCTGTTGGTATTTTCAGTATAATCTCTATTCTGTTCTACAAGAAAATGCTCTGGGCTGACTTTAGGGTGACCACCTTTTCAAAGGGCAAAAGTGGGACACATGCAGTGGGACACCCACTGTCTCCCTCTGTGGCCCCGCCCCTGTTCCTTCTCTCCCTCTTTAGCCCCCCCCCCCCACCATAAGGCCATGCCCCCTTCTCCTCCTCTTCCCCTGAGGCCCCACCCCCTGCTCCTTCTCTTCCCCCTGAGGCTCCGCCCGCTGCCCAAGCCAGAAGCCAGAGCCAGGCCATGGTACGAGCCACCCAGTAAGCCCGGGCTGCTGTGGGTCGCCCCGGATTCTCCACCTGCCCTGGGCAGGGGACTGGGGTGCCCAAGAGCAGCCCCTGGCCTATGTCCCCACTGCCCAGGGTAGCTGGAGGCGATGGATTCCTTCCCACCCTCCGACCCTGAAGTGTTCACTTCCATCTTGGAATCTCTAATTGGTGTATATATAAACCTAAAATTGTACAATATGGCCGACAAGTTAACAAGAATTGTTATTGTCAAACATGAAAAATGTGAGCCAAAGAAATGCCGACAGCAAAAAGAGCTGTCCTGTGGTTCAAATGGGAAAACTATGCTTAGAAGTCACACCACAGAGCAAAATACAGTAGAACCTCAGAGTTACAAACACCAGAGTTACAAACTGACGGTCAACCACATCTCATTTGAAACCTGAAGTACACATCAGGTAGCAGCAGAGACAAAAAAAATGCAAAGACAGTACAGTACTGTGTTAAACATAAACTACTAAAAATATAAAGAGAGGTTTTTTTAAAAAGTTTGACAAGGTAAGGAAACTGTTTCTGTACTTGTTTAAATTAAGATGGTTAAAAGCAGCATTTTTCTTCTGCATAGTAAATTTTCAAAGCTATATTAAGTCAATGCTCAGTTGTAAACTTTTGAAAGACCAACCATAATGTTTTGTTCAGAGTTCCAAACATTTCAGAGTTATGAACAACCTCTATTCTCAAGGTGTTCTACTGTAGCATGGATTTCTGACACACTCGGTATTGGTTGCAGTATTGCATTAAGCATCTACAAGCCCCAGTCAGGGATCAAGACCAGATTGTGCTGGGTACCAATATACATACCCATATATAATAAAAGATCCAGACGTATGACATACATCCCCCAAAAATACATAAAATACCTGAACAAGTAGCATGGAAAGTTTAAAGTAAAATAATGACATTTTCACAAAACTGTAAGCACATGGAAATGAGTTTTAATTCACACTGGTCTTCAACCTTAACAATATAATTTGCTATCAAGTCAACATTATAACACAGAAATTCCAAGGAGACACAAAACAAACTTGACAGCTACCAATTAGCACAACCATTAACTGCACAGTTCAAGAAAATAGGTCCTCAGCGTAATGATCCTCAACATTACTGTGTCAATAAATAACTCCCTCTCCAAATCAGTTGGGTTACTCACATCATTCCTCTACGCTGCTGTTTGAAGTTTCCTGGCTGTTTCCCAATTCTAAAGAATGGCTCTTCTGGCAATCACGTTGGTTTAATTTTTTTTAAATGAAAAGAAAATCTCATGAGTTTACTAGCGTCCAAGAGGCTCGCAAGCTCACCAGTCACAAACTGAAAATGAAGTCCTGCTTTGCTAGTGGGTGCTGTGTTGAGGCCAGATCCTGCCCTGTTGAGGTTAAAGGGAGCTTTGGCATGGACTCCACTGGGAATGGCCCTGGGCCGCCAGCCATTACAATGCTGTTCTACCCTGAGCATTGACTTGTAAAAACTGGAATCGGGGGACTCCACATTCATTTTGTCACAAGGATTGCTGGATTAAATGTGCCCAGTTTCCAGGTAAAATCACTTCTGTGGGGCAGCTACCAGAATCTGCTGGTTACCATAGGCAGGGAGATAATCAGCAGCAGGCTCCATTTGAGCTCCAACCAAGGCCCACTAAGGAGGAGAGAACACCCTGTGTGGACAGAACAATGGGGAATCACACAGGGTGAGGGCAAGACGAAGAGAGAATTTTATAGTGAGGGGAAGAGGAACAGTGTCAGAGTGAGGGAGGGAGTGAGGACAAATCAGGGAAAGACTAAAAGAGCTCGAGAGTGATGGGGGCAGACAGAATGTACATCACAAAGATGCCAGAAGAGAGAACCGACTGACTGACCACTCCCAATCACACGAGGTGAAAGTAGCTGATCCCTGGGCTTCTCACCTAGATGACAGAAAGTAGTGGTGTGCTATGGGCTGTCAGGGGAAGGGTATCACACAGGGTAGTGTCACGGGGCTATTGAGAGCTGCCATACATTTGGATAAGAATCCGTGGACTCATTTTCCAGGGGTGCCACCTACCTGCAGCTACCATTGGCTTCAAAAGGAGCTGTAGGTGCTTAGTACCCCTGAAAATCAGGCTACCGAATTTTAAAATTCTCATTTAAACTCTAAACATTTGGGGTTCTCTCTTGACTAGGTTCATAACATATTTTTGCTTTATGGATTTGGGGTGCGGTTTGTTGCTTTTATAATGTTTTGCAACACTGTGAACATGCAACATGCACTGAAGCAAGGCCAATGCAATATCTAGGTTGAGAGATGTAAGACTGAATGCTTAGTTCTGTAGAAAAGAAACTCTTTAAGAGGAACAGCCAGACCCTGTAGCATTTTTGAGACCATGGATGTCAAGCTATTCCTATTTTTTCTTAAAGCCTATCAAAAATTAATCAGAATTAGCACACAGACTTCCAGCAGCTCCCAAGCCCACCCACCCCTCGGGTTCAATTGGGAAACAGTCTCTGAAAAACATTTACAAAATGCTGGCAACTATGTATCAGCTGCTTCCCAAAAGGCCTAATGGTCTTTTATTATCCAAATAGCTCAGATGGTTTGGAAAATGCACATCTGTCCAGAACAGCAGAGTGGGAAACAGGGAAAGAGGAATATCAAATGTAAAACACAGAACTTCTGATATTTGCCTTGTAAATTACTTTACAAAGCAGAGAGGAAAGAAAGAGCTTTAGCTTTTCTGGTTTGCCCTCTTGCCCTTGGTTCCTGAAGCCCAAATGGACCTGAGAGGGTCAAGGTTCTTATAAAGCAATGGAACCCACATCAAATTAACCAGCACGCTCTGAAGGAGCAGCCCCATGGGACACCGTCTCCATGAATCCCACCAGTGACCGCTGCATTGGGCTTTGAATTAAACAGCCAAGACATCCGTTTGTGACACAAATCAACCCTTTAAATGGTGATTTAAAAAAAAAAAGCTTTGATATCAGAGCTGCTTCCTGTAAAGGTTAATCACTAAGAGTATGTGTTATGGCTGTCCATAACTATTCTTACTCTTTCTACCTCTGGCCAGCGGGAAAATACCAGCACGCTTTCCTTTGCCTTTTCTGCTCTGGCAGCAAATAACATTGAAGGTGTTACTCTTCCCTATTTGCTAATGCTGCCAGTTGAACAAGGCAAGACACTGGCACAGAGACAGGAGAAGATGCTTTTGAGGTGAACAGATGCTTAGTACTCTTAGTTCCTTTGTATGCAGGGATTTAAGAAACAACCAGGGTGTGATATTTGGAGGCAAACCCAGAATTTCCAGTCTTGTTAAACCCTGGATTTGTGCTGGAAATGGCCCGCCTTGATTATCATACACATTGTTAGAAGAGTGATCACTTTAGGTAAGCTATTACCAACAGGAGAGTGGGGTGGGGTGGGGGGTGGGGAGAAAACCTGGATTTGTGTTGGAAATGGTCCACCTTGATTATCATACACATTGTAAGGAGAGTAAAAAGAAAAGGAGTACTTGTGGCACCTTAGAGACTAACCAATTTATTTGAGCATGAGCTTTCGTGAGCTACAGCTCACTTCATCGGATGCATCATGAAAGCTTATGCTCAAATAAATTGGTTAGTCTCTAAGGTGCCACAAGTACTCCTTTTCTTTTTGCGAATACAGACTAACATGGCTGTTACTCTGAAATTGTAAGGAGAGTGATCACTTTAGATAAGCTATTACCAGCGGGAGAGTGGGGTGGGGGGAGAGAAAACGTTTTGTAGTGATAAACACCCATTTTTTCATGGTCTGTGTGTATAAAAACATCTTCTGTATTTTCCACAGTATGCATCCGATGAAGTGAGCTGTAGCTCACGACAGCTTATGCTCAAATAAATTGGTTAGTCTCTAAGGTGCCACAAGTCCTCCTTTTCTTTTTGCGAATACAGACTAACACGGCTGTTACTCTGAAACCATTCACAAACAGCGACCAAATCATTCCCGTCAGGATGAAATTTATTTTAGATTAAAAGAACAACTAAACAAGAAAGAACAAAAGTAAGGTGTTCAGAAGAGAGCACCATCATCTGCACTTGTCTCCTTTGGAAACACAAAATGGAAGAGCCCACTGCAGCAGGGAGGTGGTCTTCCAGTTTTTAGAGTCCAATACAGAGAAACACATCAACATAAGCTGAATCCATCAAAGTGACTTTCTACAGGAAAAGAGAGAGTTTTTGAGATACTGAAGTTAAATGTTGCATACAACCCCATAGGCTTTAATGTAAAATTCAGGGATTGTTCTGTTAGGAAGAATTGACTATTCAAACTGGAAAACTGCATGAAATGAATGTGAAAGTTGAAGCCAGGACAGTCAAGTCTAGATCCTCAAAGGTATTTAGGCTCCTAATTTCCATTAATTTCAGTGGAAGTTAGGATCTTAAATACCTTTGAGGATGTGGGCCTCAGAAATAAAGAAGCTTCTCTCTCTGCCCACGAACTTGGGTTGTGTTTCTCTCCTGATACGTAGCTATGACAAAAGTCGTTGATTAAATGGTCACATTGTTTCTAGGTGAGGGCCAACAGTACACATTATTTTTGCATGCACTAATCAGAATAACGTAGAGAAATGATTCATGCACTAACTGTCTCTCTTTTGTTGTGTTTGATGATGGCCTTCTTTAAAAGTTCGAGCTTAGCATCCCAGCCATAGAACAGGTATGGTAGCAGTGCAAACGTCCCCACATCACACTGCTGCTAGAGCAGTGCTACTCAAAGTGGTGGTCCGCGGACCGATGCCGGTCCGTGAGCCATCGGCTGCCGGTCTGCGCGCACATTGGAAAAAAAACTTGCCGTTCCCCCACCTCAGATAGCTTGAGAAGCACTGTGCTAGAGGACAGTTCCTCTCTGCCTCAGGGGGTAGTAACTTTGCAAGAGAAACACCTGTCTACTGGGATCTGGATTGAGTCACCCAACTCATGTCACACAGACAACCAAACAGCTGTTATACTGTGTCTGACCGGGGCTGGATTTGAATGTATAGCCTAGGTAGAAGGCTTTTAACCCCATTACCAATTCCAGATTCCTCCAGCCATACCACATATTACACACAAGCTGTATACTACTAGATTAGTAGTTCTAGACTACTAGATTAGTGGCTGTTTAAAAAAGCTGGCGCTCCGCGAACCAGCTGAGCGGCGGGGAACCAGCTGAGCAGCGGGGGACAGCAGAGCAGCAAACAGCAGGAGTTTGCCTGGGATCTGTGTTGGTGAGTATCTGGGTATCTAAGTGTGCATTTGGTGAGAGGATCGGAGTGTTTGTAGTGAGGGCAGCTTAAAAGTTTGAGCAACTGCTTGATTGGTTGGCTGAAAAGGGCGGGAGTTGGGAGTGTTTTGTTTCAGGTGAGCCTGGCTGTTTAAAAAAGCCGGCGCTCCGCGAACCAGCTGAGCGGCGGGGGACAGCAGAGCAGCAAACAGCAGGAGTTTGCCTGGGAGTTCGCCTGGAGTGAGCCCACTGAGGCTTACACCCTAACGACTTCTCTGAGTAATTACTGCATCTCCTGAGGAAGCTCACAGTAGGAAGGTAATATGGATGAGGAGTGTTCAACTGTTGTGACCTGCACTGAATGTGCCATGTTTGTCTTTCTTCCAGAGGACAGAAGCGACTTTGTGTGTACAAAGTGCAAGCTGGTCTCCATATTGGAAGAGAAGGTTCAAGGTCTGGAGCAACAGGTATCGACCCTGTATTGCATAAGAGAAACTGAAGATTTCCTGGACAGACGTCAGGATATGCTTCTACAGGCACAAGGTTCTGAAGATTCACAGCAGGCTGCGCAGTGCGGACAGGAGGACAGTGAACAAATCTGGCAACATGTGACCTCCAGAAGAAAAAGGGGGAACGTCCATGTACCAGCAATGCGAATACAGGTAAGTAACCGTTTTCATGTTCTTTCTACAGGTACCATTGCAGGGAGTGGCCCAGATGATAAGTCTGGGGGAAGGGAGCAGAAGGAGACTCCACCAGTTGAAAGGCATGAGATGCACTGTCCTAAGGTTGGGGGTTCCACGACCACCACTCCCAAGAGAAGGAGGCGGGTGGTGGTGGTCGGGGACTCTCTCCTCAGGGGGACTGAGTCATCTATCTGCCTCCCTAACCGGGAAAACAGAGAAGTCTGCTGCTTGCCAGGGGCTAAGATTCGCGATGTGACGGAGAGTCTGCCGAGACTCATCAAGCCCTCGGACCGCTACCCCTTCCTGCTTTTCCACGTGGGCACCAATGATATTGCCAAGAATGACATTGAGCGGACCACTGCGGACTACGTGGCTCTGGGAAGGAGGATAAAGGAGTATGAGGCGCAAGTGGTGTTCTCATCCATCCTCCCCGTGGAAGGAAAAGGCCGGAGTAGGGATCGTTGAATCATGGAAGTCAATGAATGGCTACGCAGGTGGTGTCGGAGAGAAGGCTTTGGATTCTTCGACCATGGGATGGTGTTCCATGAAGGAGGAGTGCTGGGCAGAGACAGGCTCCACCTAACGAAGAGAGGGAAGAGCATCTTCATGAGCAGGCTGGCTAACCTAGTGAGGAGGGCTTTAAACTAGGTTCACCGGGGGAAGGAGACCAAAGCCCAGAGGTAAGTGGGGAAGCGGGATACCAGGAGGAAGCACGAGCAGGAACGTGTGAGAGGGGAGGGCTCCTGCCTCATACTGAGAACAAGGGGCGATCAGCGGGTTATCTCAAGTGCCTATATACAAATGCACAAAGCCTGGGAAACAAGCAGGGAGAACTGGAGGTCCTGGCAAAGTCAGGGAATTATGATGTGATTGGAATAACAGAGACTTGGTGGGATAACTCGCATGACTGGAGTACTTCCATGGATGGGTATAAACTATTCAGGAAGGACAGGGAGGCCAGAAAAGGTGGGGGAGTTGCACTGTATGTAAGGGAGCAGTATGACTGCTCAGAGCTCAAGTATGAAACTGCAGAAAAACCTGAGAGTCTCTGGATTAAGTTTAGAAGCCTGAGCAACAAGGGTGATGTCGTGGTGGGAGTCTGCTATAGACCACCGGACCAGGGGGATGAGGTGGATGAGGCTTTCTTCCGGCAAGTCGCAGAAGCTACTAGATTGCACGCCCTGGTTCTCATGGGCGAATTCAATCATCCTGATATCTGCTGGGAGAGCAATACAGCGGTGCACAGACAATGCAGGAAGTTTTTGGAAAGCGTAGGGGACAATTTCCTGGTGCAAGTGCTGGAGGAACCAACTGGGGGTGGAGCTCTTCTTGACCTGCTGCTCACAAACCGGGAAGAATTAGTAGGGGAAGCAAAAGTGGATGGGAACCTGCAAGGCAGTGACCATAAGATGGTCGAGTTCAGGATTCTGACACAAGGAAGAAAGGAAAGCAGCAGAATACGGACCCTGGACTTCAGAAAAGCAGACTTTGACTCCCTCAGGGAACTGATGTGCAGGATCCCCTGGGAGAATAACATGAGGGGGAAAGGAGTCTAGGAGAGCTGGCTGTTTTTTAAAGAATCCTTATGGAGGTTACAGGGACAAACCATCCCGATGTATAGAAAGAATAGTAAATATGGCAGGCGACCAGCTTGGCTTAACGGTGAAATCCTAGCGGATCTTAAACATAAAAAAGAAGCTCACAAGAAGTGGAAGGTTGGACATATGACCAGGGAAGAGTATAAAAATATTGCTCGGGCATGTAGGAATGAAATCAGGAGGGCCAAATCGCACCTGGAGCTGCAGCTAGCAAGAGATGTTAAGAGTAACAAGAAGGGTTTCTTCAGGTATGTTGGCAACAAGAAGAAAGCCAAGGAAAGTGTGGGCCCCTTACTGAATGAGGGAGGCAACCTAGTGACAGAGGATGTGGAAAAAGCTAATGTGCTCAATGCTTTTTTTGCCTCTGTCTTCACTAACAAGGACAGCTCCCAGACTGCTACGCTGGGCATCACAACATGGGGAGTAGATGGCCAGCCCTCTGTGGAGAAAGAGGTGGTTAGGGACTATTTAGAAAAGCTGGACGTGCACAAGTCCATGGGGCCGGACGAGTTGCATCCGAGAGTGCTAAAGGAATTGGCTGCTGTGATTGCAGAGCCATTGGCCATTATCTTTGAAAACTCGTGGTGAACGGGGGAAGTCCCGGATGACTGGCAAAAGGCTAATGTAGTGCCAATCTTTAAAAAAGGGAAGAAGGAGGATCCTGGGAACTACAGGCCAGTCAGCCTCACCTCAGTCCCCGGAAAAATCATGGAGCAGGTCCTCAAGGAATCAATCCTGAAGCACTTACATGAGAGGAAAGTGATCAGGAACAGTCAGCATGGATTCACCAAGGGAAGGTCATGCCTGACTAATCTAATCGCCTTCTATGATGAGATTACTGGTTCTGTGGATGAAGGGAAAGCAGTGGATGTATTGTTTCTTGACTTTAGCAAAGCTTTTGACACGGTCTCCCACAGTATTCTTGTCAGCAAGTTAAAGAAGTATGGGCTGGATGAATGCACTATAAGGTGGGTAGAAAGTTGGCTAGATTGTCAGGCTCAACGGGTAGTGATCAATGGCTCTATGTCTAGTTGGCAGCCGGTGGCAAGTGGGTGCCCCAGGGGTCGGTCCTGGGGCCGGTTTTGTTCAATATCTTCATAAATGATCTGGAGGATGGTGTGGATTGCACTCTCAGCAAATTTGCGGATGATACTAAACTGGGAGGAGTGGTAGATACGCTGGAGGGGAGGGATAGGATACAGAGGGACCTAGACAAATTGTAGGATTGGGCCAAAGGAAATCTGATGAGGTTCAATAAGGATAAGTGCAGGGTCCTGCACTTAGGACGGAAGAACCCAATGCACAGCTACAGACTAGGGACCGAATGGCTAGGCAGCTGTTCTGCGGAAAAGGACCTAGGGGTGACAGTGGACGAGAAGCTGGATATGAGTCAGCAGTGTGCCCTTGTTGCCAAGAAGGCCAATGGCATTTTGGGATGTATAAGTAGGGGCATAGCGAGCAGATCGAGGGACGTGATCGTTCCCCTCTATTCGACATTGGTGAGGCCTCATCTGGAGTACTGTGTCCAGTTTTGGGCCCCACACTACAAGAAGGATGTGGATAAATTGGAGAGAGTCCAGCGAAGGGCAACAAAAATGATTAGGGGTCTGGAACACATGACTTATGAGGAGAGGCTGAGGGAACTGGGACTGTTTAGTCTGCAGAAGAGAAGAATGAGGGGGGATTTGATAGCTGCTTTCAACTACCTGAGAGGTGGTTCCAGAGAGGATGGTTCTAGACTATTCTCAGTGGTAGAAGAGGACAGGACAAGGAGTAATGGTCTCAAGTTGCAGTGGGGGAGGTTTAGGTTGGATATTAGGAAAAACTTTTTCACTAGGAGGGTGGTGAAACACTGGAATGCATTACCTAGGGAGGTGGTGGAATCCCCTTCCTTAGAAGTTTTTAAGGTCAGGCTTGACAAAGCCCTGGCTGGGATGATTTAGTTGGGATTGGTCCTGCTCTGGGCAAGGGTTGGACTAGATGGCCTCCAGAGGTCCCTTCCAACTCTGTTATTCTATGATTATACAGGTAAATTGGCCTTTAGGAAATTCCCTATCAGGTTGTACTACTGTGACCTTAACATTACCATTTTATTACGTTTGAGCGTTTACATTCATAACACGACACAAACATAAGGTTAGCGTTTGAATTATGTGCCTGGAGCGGCATCTTGCCCCACTGAAGTCAATGGGAGTTTTGCCACTGATGTCACTGGAGACAGGATTTCACTGACACGGTGTGTCTACACTGCCATCAGGGCAGCATACCCAACTAGCTTTGATTGCGCTCGCTCACTGAAAGGCGCAGCAGAGCCGCAGCAGCAAAGGCAGTGGCATGGGTTAGCTGCCCAAGTACAAACCATCAAGCAATTATCTTTGTCATCAGATCACTTCTTAGCTTCACCATCTTCACCACTCAGATTCTTCCTGGCGGTCAATTCATGGTCTGCTGATCTGACATGGTGCCTGGTTTTTTTAAAAAAATTTCCAAAGTTTAGCTGGGGTACAGAAGCTCCCTGAACAGTTCTATCCTGGAAGAACCACTTAGCTGCTCTAATCTCTTTCTTTTCTGACTTTGACTCTGCTGAGGTGAGGGTAAGTGAGAATCCTGCCCACCTCCTGCATTTCTGCCTTGCCTTTTTTTCCTCTAGTCTGAACTTTACAATAAGCTCATCTCAAATTTGCGTGCCACACAGTCATACATTGACCATGTTACGTGATCATATATTGAAAGATCCCAGGCAGTCCATTTTTCAGTAGAATTCCCTCGGCCCTCCCTGCCAGGCTTACCATAAACCTTACTAGCAACAGCAGGACAAATTCCATTAACACCAAGCAGATGATTTGCACCTGTTCTATGTTACCTAGAGTGATAGGAATTTAGCCACTAACATTAAGCAGAGCTGCTACCAGACACTATTCAGTTTGTCAAATTAGAATAATTAGTTTGGGAGAGGGGAAGGGAAAGGGAAGGAGGAGCAGATAGCCTTTCCCAGCATGCTCTCCTTAGGTAGCTGGCCATTTAAATCTGGGAGCAACAGCTCCAGCCCTAATGAGACCATTTGGTAACTAGCTCCCTCGCCTTCTCTTTCAGCCAGTGACTGTTTTTGTTCTTGCTAGATTTTTTTCTTCTGTATTTCCTGTTCTCTCATTTTTAAACTGGGGTACAAATTCTGTAAGCATAAAGGGGAGTTAATTTTATTAAGTTGCTGTGCTGCCAATTACATTTTAAAGTTGAAATCTAACAAACTAGATCTTCCAGTGTGATAAATATTGGAACAGAGTTTAATTAGGAGAGCACCTTTTTTACTGGGTTCAAGGAGCATTCGCTATTTCTATTTGACCATAAAATACCCTGAGATGATTAAAGGCAAAGCCTCATGTTGGTATATTTGTATCTCTCTTTTATGGTCTTCTGTTAAAGTATTACATTTCTGCCAAAATCTGGCTCCTTTTTTATAGCTCTGCTCTCTTTGCTGGAACATCTTCCCACTAGTCTAATAAATAGAAGGGAGCAGAATGAAGGATGCCCGACCTCCGACTTTCCCAACTTTGGCCATCTTGACAGAGGCATGTTATTAATGTAATATCTTTAATTGATTGCTTTCCCTCTTATTGCGCCTTTCATTAGAGGATCTCAATGTGTTCTACAGATAATAAAACTCACAACAGCCTTGTGAGGCAAAAAATATACAAAAATCAATTCATCCACCTCTGAAATACACTCACTTCTATGGTGCACTGTAGCTTTTGTTTAACATTGCACAGTAACATTACACAACGGTCTAGAACAGGAAGTAGAGAGCATGGTATCAGATGGAAACTGCTGGGGGAATGCAGGTAGGCAGAAAGAAATAATGTGTTAGAATTTGCTTAGAACATCAGAGTAAACCACCCTACTTTTATGGAAAGCACTACTGACTCTTTAAGGTCCACAGTTACTTTTTACATCTCATCTAAAAGACAGCACCCTTCCCACAATACTGGGAAAATGAGTCAGTTCTGGCTCAGAGTACCATCTCCTGAATCATCACCACCACTTCCAGCAGGATCTCGGTGTTCTAGGAAGGCTCCCTTCTAAACAGCAAGCTATTCTGGTAAAAAAAAAATTAATCTTGTGGTTAAAGGACCAGCCTAGAAGGGAGGAGATCAAAGTTTGATACCTCGCTCTGCTGTGTGAACATGGGCACATTATTTAAATTCTATCTGCCCCCATTCCTTACTGTAAAATGTGGATAGTAATACTTCCTTTCTTCTACCCTTTGTCTTGTCTGTTTAGATAGCACCTGCCCTGGAGAGCTTGCAATTTCCTACTGTGTGTATAAACAGTGCCCAGCACAATGGGCTGATCTTAGTGATGGGTATTGTGATACAAATAATGATATTACCTCTGCTTAGCTAGTGATATCTGACAGGCTCACAGATCAAGATGGACTGGCTGCATTAGGAAGCTTTACATTCCAATCATGTTATTGCTGAAATCTATTGTCTTTATAGTAGTTTTACCATTAACTTCAATCAGAGCAGGAACAGGCACTCACGACCCAGAAGAGACAGATGAGACAATCCACCCCACTACCCTATTTTACATTTTCCAGTACACACAAATATTACTGCAGACTGATAGAAGCTTTTTGTTAGTGGCAGTTTGCCGTCCTTCTCTGATGCCTCCTGCTAGGTAGGCTAATCTATGGAGGGATGCAGCCCAAATCCTTAACAACATTAAATTTCATTCAGTTAAGTTTGTTGGAGGAAAGTTTCTGCTGTTTGTTACCCTGTCTTAGGTTTCATGCCATTCTACAACAAGGCCATGCATCCAGCCTTAGGTATGCAAGACTGATGTAAAAAGATTCAAATTCAGAAACTCCAGATAGGCAAGAACTGCACAATTATCAAATCAGGCAATAGCACTGTTTCTTCAAAGGCAAGTTATTAAATATGCATAGGAGGGAAAAGGTTGGGGAAGGTCACTTTGATTTAGTGTGGCTAGCTAGAGAACTGTGGTATCAACAGATGGGAAAACCCTCACAAAAGCCAGCCACATGGTTCATGTGTATAAGAAGTAAAAAAAAAAAAGTATCTGAGAGTGGACAGCTAAAAATAACAGTAACAGCAAGTGAAGAACCTGTGTCACTAGATAGAAAAGTGCATCGGGATGGGTATCTTTATTTAGCTGGGTAACTCTGCTAGGAACCCACGGGTCCCTACCTGCTTTGCATTAAGTAGAATGGGTCTTCAGCCTTCTGCATTTCTGAGGCAGAGGGGTAGCCCACAGTAGCAACGTGCAAATGGTCTATCTTAAAATTGTCTCCATTTAGGTTGCACGTGACCTCCAGATCTCCCCAGCCCCCATCTCCACGTGCTCCAAGACAGAACCAATATAGTGCTGTGGATTCGGACTGTATCTCCTGCTACTGAGCCACTTCTGTAATAAAAAGGATGAGGTGACCAAGTTCGATGGCTGGGTCAAACGTGTCCACGACAGGCCAAAGATAGCCAGCGAAGTTGCTCTCAGTACAACTAAAGACACAGCCCAAAGTAGGAAAAGGACTTATGATCGCAAGTCCAGTGGGGCTCTCATCAGACCTGGTGACTGTGTACCAGTTCGGAGGCACAGGCGCCAGATACGTAATAAAATACAGGACAAATGGGACCCAAATCCCCACACTGTGGTCACCCACAACAATCCCGAACTTCCAGTGTACACTATCCAGCCTGAACAAGGATGTCCTGAGAGAGTAGTACATAGGGACCAGCTAGAGCATTGGACTTTTAGTCTTACCTGGGCTCATAGGAGGCATAGAGCAGCATTTCCCGAGGAGCCTAAAACCAGTGGGGTAAACCCAAACCCTAACGAGAATGGCCAAATCCCTCAAACTGACCGAGTATTACCCGAGGATAGGGAAATAGAAAATATGAGTAATGAACCACCGGTTTTAAAAAGGTCCCAGAGGGCTAATAAGGGTGTACTTCCTGTTAGATTTAGAGATAATTATGTTATTGGTTTTATGTAGTGTTTTAATGAATATTATTATGTATAGTATGAAGAAGTAGATGTGGAATATTAAATATGTTAAATGTTCTTTCGATAATTGTTAATGGGTTTTTGATATGATACGATATGATGTGAGTATATGTTGTTACTATGGGGCCCGGATGTACTGGTGTGAATATTGTGGCTGTGGCAGAATTTTAGCAAGGGGGAATGTAAGGGGACTGTTGCCCCCTTACTAACATTCAGTGGGGGTGTTTTAGTTGCAGCTCCCAGTACTAAAAGGGGGAAGGGTCGATGGGGAATCAGGACCCTGAGACTGCCAGTCCCTAGGAGCAATGGGGAGAGGCCAATGCTCCAGGTCAGCCTGAATGACAGGGAGAGCAGGCTAATCAGGGAGCCAGGAGGCCAGGGAGGTTCCGTCCTCTGTGTGAGCTGGAATTGCCTGGGTCAGACAGAGTGGAGCCCAGCTAAGGAGAAAGCAGGAGCCCAAGCTGAGCTGGGGAGCAGAGCTGTGCCAGATCCAGAGGGACCAGAAAAGCAGCCGAGAGAGAGCAGACCCTGTGCTGGGAGCAGAGCTGCAGCAACCAGAGCCAGGGGGTCCAGAGAAGCAGCCCACAAAGCAGGTCAGTGCTGGGAGCAGAGTCACAGAACCAGCCTGCAGAGCAGACCTGTCCTGGGAGCAGAGCTGCAGCAACCAGAGCCAAAGGGGCCAGAGAAGCAGCCCCGGGAGCTGGAGGCAGAGCAATAGCCGTGCTGAGGCAGAGTGGAGCTGGAGCTAAGACAGAGTGGAGCTGGAGCTGGGGCTGGAGCAGTAGCAGTCCGGGGCTGGGTGTCGTGAGCAGCTGGGGAGAGCGAGGGGGGACCCTGGGCAGTGGGCCCAGCACAGGGAGACGCCTCAGCCAGGAGGCTCTGCAGGCCAGACTCGGAGGGGGATTGGTAACCCCAACAAGGAGGTGGCAATGCTGGGAAGAAGGGCCCTGCCACCTAGAGCCTGAGAGCGTGTAGCCACCACCAGAGCGAGTGTCCAACCCACAGCATCCCTGCAGCACAGCCAGAGCCTGAGAAGAAGGCCTGGGACTTACAAGGAACAGACTGTGAACTGCCCTGACGTTCCAGAGACACTGTTTGTGATGTTCACTGCCACAGAGCGGGGTGATGTGTTTCCTTTAACCAGTCCCATTTTTCCTTATTCTTTTTTAAATTAATTGTTGATTAAATAACTTGCATTTGCTTTAAATTGTATGTAATGGTCAGTGGGTCAGAGAAGTGCCCAGTGCAGAGAGTACCCCGGAGTGGGGACGCCCTAGCTCCTGTCCTAGGTGACCACAGCAGGGTTGGGGGTCGAGCCCCCCAGGAATCCTGGGCCCAGCCTTGTTGGGGTTAGAAGGACTTTGCCAGACAAGAGAGTGGAAGGGGAGTCCTCAAGGGCAGGGAGGTCTTTGGGTAAAGGAAGTGGGAGCGAGGACTCAGATCCTTTCGCTAGCCTACTTCACCGGGGTAATGCAGAAGCCAGGAAAGTTCCACACAATAGCGGGACTATTCCCCCGCTTACATATGGAATGCTCCCTGGTGATTTGCTGCCTTCTCATGGCATGCCAAATTTCTAGCCAGATTTTTCCAGTCCTTTGTTCCTGTAGAACCCAATGTGCTGGAACATTAGACTGGAAGACTCTGCAACAAAGACAATATGCAGCATTCTGGGTTTTTGAGTCTATAAGCCATGGCCTCTCCACTTTGTCACCATTGGGGATTTCACGCCAGTAATGTGTTGGATGGAAACTTTTATTTTCATTGTCTTTGGGGAACCTGAAATTTTTCACTTGCTGTGGCCCATGCAGTACAAGGAAGTCCTTCAGGCTACTGCTGAAACTGTCCCTAGCTATTTTGGTGCCTTACGCAGCCCCCCTGTGGAGGAGGGCGCGGGGGGGGCTGTGTGGGGCCCAGGCCTCCGCAGGAGGGGAGCAGGGGGGACTGGTCCCAGGCCTCCGCTGGGGGGGACAGGGGCTGGCCCCAGGCCTCCGTGGGGGACGGGGGCTGGCCACTTCCTGCGGGAAGTGGAGTGACCTGGCCCCAGTTCTTCCCTCCCCCCAAGCCTGGGAGGCAGGGGAGCGGAGCAGGCTGGGGCCAGGTCACTCCACTTCCCGCAGGAAGTGGCCATCCCCCACGGAGGCCTGGGGCCAGTCCCCCTGCTCCCACCCAAGGAGGCCTGGGACCCCAGGCTGCTCTGCTCCCCTGGCTCCCAGGCTTGGGGGTAGGAGGGAACCGCCCCCCAGCACTCGCCGGCAGCACGGCTGGGAGCCAGGGGAGCAAAGCAAGCTCAGGCCGGGTCACTCCACTTACCACGCGGTGAGTGCAGTGTCGGGCCTGGCTGCAATCTTCAGGGGAGTGGGGGCGGGGCTGTGGCGGAGCAGGAGTGGGAAGAGGCAGGGCTGGGGCAGAGCAGCAGCAGGGGCCTGGGGAAGAGCGGGAGCAGGGGCTGGAGCAGCACACAGCTGTGCAGGGCACCAGGAAATTTGGTTCCCCAAATTTCCTGGTGCCCTAGGCAGCTGCGTGCTTTGCGTGTGGGTAAGGACGGCCTGTCCACAGTCCTGGATCATCTAGACTTAAGGAGCTAAACCCAGCAACAGCTGTTTCTTGCACCTCCACCACACTCTGATCTATACTTTTCTTCACAAATGTGCATGGTTACATCCATTTGAGATGGAGATATGGATGCTGCAGTAGCTCCAGGTCACCTGCACTCTGACTAACTGGAAGATCAGGCATCTCCTCACCACTCACATCCTCACTGGGGCGGGAAGGCTCACCGTGAACATTTGGGTCTGATGAAGTGAGCTGTAGCTCACGAAAGCTCATGCTCAAATAAATTGGTTAGTCTCTAAGGTGCCACAAGTACTCCTTTTCTATTTGGGTCTATGTATCTCAGGAGAGCTCCTTCTTGCTTAGATAGAAAAGCTTCCTTTGTTTGCTTTCTTTTTCTGAATGCTGCCCCAGAGGGGCGTTTTCTTCTTTCACTCGTGTTCTGTGCCAGCTATAGTGGCTCTCAACACTCAGTTGAAGGGGACAAAGAAGCAGGCTGGTAGCAGCACCTGAGTGAGGGAAGATACCAGTGTCTTAAGGGCCTAACTGGCTCCTACTACTTCAGTTGACTGCTCGCTCTCCTCAAGTGGGTTCAGGGAAGCAGCAGGAAACAGGAAGCTCCCTGAGATGCTGGCGTTAATCAATCCAGGCTCCTGGGGGTGCTAGAGAGGCTCCTCCTTATCTCTCTCCCTGCAGCTCCTGCTGCTTGCAGTTATTCCCTCTCACCTTTTTTCCTGCCTGCCTGTTATGTCTCTTGTGCCCTCCTTCCTTCAGCACAGCACTCCACCATCTCTGTGCATCTAGAGCAGAGAGACTACATACGCACCAGCAGCAGACACAATTTTCTACACTCTGGATCCTAGTGCCCCTCGCCCCGACACACACACAGTCTGGCACCTGAGGCAGCCGCCTCAGTTTGCCTCATGGTAAGGCCAGCCCTGTGACCACTGGTGATGTTGAAATGACAGTAGTGATCCTGGGGGACCCAGTCTACCCTTTGCTCATGAAGCCATACACCAGCCACCTCAGCTGCACCAAGAAAAGTTTCGATTACCAGCTCAGCAGGGGCAGAGTAATAGTTCAGTGTGCTTTCGGTAGATTGAAGAGGTGTTGGCATTGTCTGCTCACAAGATTTGATCTCAGTGAGAAAATATCCCAATGGTTATAGTTACCGTCTGTGTCCTGCACAATATCTGTGAAGCAAAGGGGGGAAACTTGCTGCCATAGTGGAGGGAGGACATGGAGTGGCTGTCTGCTGAGTTTAAACAGCCAGACACAAGGGCTGTTAGAGGAGCTCAGGGAGGCTGTGAAAGAGCACGTTAGCAGTGAGCCACAGTAATGCAGTGTGTAGTACTGGGTGTTACCTGTCCCTGCTGTTCTGGGGCCTGTTAGGAATTGTGTGGTGCTCGATGTATGTGTACAAATATAACACTGTCAATGCACTTATTAATTTTGTGGTGCTTGCTGTACATTTATGATTATTACACTATTTGTCACTGATCCTATGAGTTGTTGCACTGTACTGTAACCAGGAATTGGTTGCTTTCAGAACTGCTAGGCACTCTTCAGTATATGTTGTGAACTAATAAAGATGAATTATGTTCCAAATAATATAATTTTATTCTGTAACAAAATCAATGAAAAGAAAAATCCATGCAATTGTAAAGCAAATGCATTAAAAACTTAATACATTAATAGAACAGAACTTATGAAGGGGAAAGAACATTCATGTCCCTTTTAGCTACACATACACTGACCTGTGAAAGGCACAGTTGGTATATGTGAAGCTGGGGTTGTCTGTAATGTCTCCCCAGGTGGCAGGGCCGTCCCTAGGGGGGTGCGGGGCCCAGGACATAGGTCCCAAGTTTCTATCTGCAGGGGGTGCTCCCAGACCCCTGCCCCCACTCCACCCCTTTCCCCAAGGCCCCACCCCGCCCCTTTCCCATCCAGTTCTGCCCCCTCCCCCGAGCATGCTGCGCCCTCGCTCCTCTCCCCTCCCGCCCAGCGCTTCCAGATGCCACAAAGCAGCTGATTGGCGGTAGGCACTGGGAGGGAGGAAGGGAGGGGGAGGCACTGATTGGCGGAGCCTGCCGATGGGCAGGAGGCATTGGGGGGAGGGGGAGGTTGGTCGGGGGGCTCCTCCCTGCCTCCTCACAAAGCACGGGGCCCCCCAAAGCACAGAGGCCAGGGCGGTCGCCCCGAATGGCCGTACTCTAGGGACGGCTCTGCCAGGTGGAGTGAAACAGCCCCTTGTGCCACATGGAATATTTAAGGCAGGGTCTAGGGAGATACTGCAAGGGAGTTCTTGATGGACTGCTGAGGGGGGTGAGCCTGAGATTGTTGAACCTGTAGTCACCAGAGCCTGCAGCATCTGTGTTTGCTGCTGGAGAAGCCCCATTGTGTCCTCATGCATCTCCTTCTCCTTTTCTTGCTGGGACTCCTGGGCCTTTCTCCTCTCCACTCCTTCCTTCCCCAGGCTGTCTGCAGGGTTCACCCTTCAGGCCATGTGCTCATGGCCAGCCCCGCACCCATCCAGCCCATGGCTCCTACTGCCACCCCAGATGCCCCCTCCCATCGCCCCTGGCCCCATTGCCTCCACCAGATGCCCACCCATCCACCCCATGGCTCCTGCTGCCTCCTCCAGACACACACAGCTCATCGCTGTTTGCCCCACTGTCTCCCACCAGGCCCCCACCCATCCCCATGGCTGCTGTCCCTTGCTGCCTCCCCCAGATGCTCACCCCTGGCCCCTGCTGCCTCCCCCAGCCCCCCACACAATCCCCCCATCCCTATGGGTCCTGCTGCCTCCCCCAGCCCCCCTCCCTCAGCCCCACACATAATTCCCCCATTTCCCATTGGTCCTGCTGCCTCCCCCACCCCCCCACCCATGCCCATGGCTCCTGGCCCCTATTGCCTCCGCCAGACCCCCACCTAACACCCCTGGTCCCTGCTGCCTCCCCTGGGCCCCCCACATAATCTCCCCATCCCCCATGGGTAGAGCCCTGTGTGGATACAAATTTATATCTGCGAATGCGGATATCCGTGGATATAAATCAGTATCTGCAGGACCGCAGGGCTCTCCCGGGAACCACAATGGCAAAAGGAGCAGAACATCGGGCCACCGCTCCCAGAAGCCAGCACCCCACGCCAGCAGCTCCTTCCACGCAGCTGTATCGCCCCCAGCCCTGCCCCCGTCCCTTCCACGCAGCTGTCTGCATCTCCTGTCTGGGGTCGGTACAGCCGCGTGGGAGGAGCTGCCGGCTCAGGGTGCTGGCTCCTGGGAGCGGCGGCCCCCAGTTATGCTCCTTTCGCTGCTGCAGTTCCCAGGAGAACCCTGTGGTTCCACGGATACTGATTTATATCCGCAGATATCCGCATAGATTTGTATCCACACAGGGCTCTACCCATAGGTCCGGCTGCTTTCCCCGGAGCCCCCTTCTTTCCCCCCCCATTGCCCCGACCCCCCAAGCTCCCTTTGCTCATCCCAAGCAACGACACTCAGGCAGGCTAGTCCAGGCATGTACCTGAGCAGCTGCCAGCCAAGAAAGGACAAAACTCCTTCCCCGTGCCCCCCTGGCAGGGAGATGGACTGATAGCCCAATCTCGCTTCCTTGCTCTAGGTGCCACCTAGCGGGGATCAGCAGGATTTCTAGCTGCTGGTGCCTTTCCCAGGTACATCTCTGCTGCCGCACTCTCTACTTCAGTGTGGCAGAAATCTGGCGGGGGGGATGTGACCCTTTGTGCTCCCCCTCCCCCCCCATATCGCCTATGCATGGTGTGATGCAGCACTGGCTTGCAGGTTCTCACAGAACCTGTCATCCTGAGTCCTCTTATTTCTCTTCCTAAGGTGGCTCAGGTGTTCCGTAGGCGTGGAGGGGGAGACGCTGAAGGCTGCAGAGGGACCATCGTCCTTATAGTCACAAAGGAAAGCATAACTTAGGATTCAGAACTCCCTTCCCTTGCTCCACTAAAGTTTTAAACAAGATATGCTTATTGACACTTCTGCTTTGGAATGCTTGTGCTTGTCGCCACTCACAGCACCAGCCATGGTGGGTATGGGCCACCAAAGGTGAGGGACATGAGGAGGGAATTGCTTCGTTGCATGAAACTATGAGGATAGGGCAGTGGCACTGGATGCTGGCACCGTTTTCCACAGGCGGTGGGGATTTTAGCTGATATCTCACTCCTAAGGGTAACAAAAGCAGAGAGAGCACAGCTGCTGCCGGCGTCTAGAAGCCTCATGGGCCTGTATGCTGCTAACCTGTGTACTGAAATCATGCCTGCCAAAGTTATTGCTGACTGGCATAGGAAATGTCCTACAGCGGTGGAAGAAATAAGGCAGCCATCCCTAGAAACCTTCGGCAGAGGACTGTAGAGTACCTCCATGGAAGTTTCTTCAAAATCTCTCAAGGGGATTCCAGGGACATCCCTCTGTACATAGACAAACTGCTCCAAATGCCCTCCCTTACCTAACTATACAGGGCAAAGGAAAGCAGATAACAAACCTTGCTTTGTTGTACCACTACTATTTCTAGTGCAAGTAAATTAATGAAAAGTCCATCACTGTGTGCTGTTAAGTTGGGGGTGCCATCACTGTAATGGGAAATAAATTTACACACTTATCAGAGGATCCTTCCCCTGCATTGGGCTTATCTGTGCTCAACTGCTGGGATGGATTGGAGTGTGGTGGGGTTTCAAACAGGCCCTGGCTTGCTGCATAGTTGGACCCCCTGATCGTATGTCCTCCATCCTCCTCCACCTTGTACTCACTGTTCATGCCAGGAGTATCTGGCTTGGGCTCCTCGGAGGTATCAACAGTGGTCTAATGGATGGTGGTGGGTCTCCGCTAAGTATAGCATACAACTCTTTATAAAAGTGGTAGGTTTGTGGCTCGGCACCAGGTCGACTGTTGGCCTTCCTGGCCTTCTGATATACCTGCCGCAGCTCCTTGGCTTTCACACAGCACTGCTGCTGGTCTGTGTCATACCCCTTCTCCTGCATGCCCCCAACATGGTCATCTAGGCAGTTGCACACGAGAGAGAGAGGCTAGGTGTGCTCACCAAACTGGGCAATCAGGAAAAGGCATTTCAAAAATTCATGGGACTTTAAAAGGGAGGGGAGGCCTGCCGGTCTATGCGACCCTTGGGCAGCAGAGTTCACAGTTGTGACCAGAGAGGCCAGTGGCAGGCATTGTGGGACACCTGCTGGAGGACTGTTCGTCTCGACATAGGTAACACAGTGTCTACACTCGTGCTCTGTCAACCTCAGTACATCGACCATGGCTCAATGCCACTCGACGAGGTCAGTATAAAAGGACACTTACATTGGTGGGAGACAAATTTAACTGTAGAGACGTGCACAACTAGTTTGATGCATGGTGGCTTACCTCAACCTAACTTTGTAGTGTAGACCAGGCCTATCTCTCACTCTATTTGCTTAACATTAGATGCTACACAAATGTTGGCGGCATGATGTTAAATTTAATTTGTGTCTTAGTTATGTAAATTCACCCAGCAGTCGTGGCAACAAATACATGTTTTTGTGCATCAAATTATACAAACTGTATCATGTTTTTCCCCAAACACTCTGGGAGTTCAGGAAAATCAGCATTTTGCAAGTAGCACTTGAGCCAAGCTTAACTGTGTGGGAAAATGTCACCATAAATTTGTCACTGAATAGGTTGACATTTAAGGTGACTCCTGTGACAAAACATTTTGTTCTGAAAAAGCTGCATTTTTTCCGGGGTTTATCAGGATGTGACAAATATTCCTCCTCAGTTTTAGTGATACATCAACTATGAGAGAACTTGATTTTTACAACTAATACTAGCAAAAGGGATATTACTAACAAAGCTTTCCCACCAGAATAAAATCATGGAGTTATTGCAGCCTGTAGGGAAGATATATGCGCTGTGGATTCAGGTTGGGTCTCATCATCGTCTACTTCTACCCTTAGTCCCATCTATATGGGGTCAGTTCTTTGAGTCCTTCTCCATTCCAGTCTGTCGTGACGCAGTTCCTCAGAAACTCCACAGCTATTCAAATCCTTCTGTATAACATCCATCCATCTAGATTTGTGTCTTCCAACCCTTCTCTTACCCTCCCCTTCTAAATTCCTATATATTCTTCCAATCTTCTTTTCACATTCCCAAACCACCTAAACCTGGATTCTCTCAGCTTTTCTATAACTGGAATCACCTTTCACACTTCCCCAACACTTCATTTCTAACATAGGCATATCCCACACGTGATCAGAGGGCCACCACCGTCGCTTGAGTATTGTGGGACAAATATTTCTCAGTCTATGGATTCCCGGCTCGGATACACTCTGATCAGGGGCGGGATTTTGAGAGTCACCTTCTGAAGGAGGTGCTGAAGATAGCAGGAATTAAAAAGTCTAGGACAATGCCTTATCACCCCCAAGGTGATCCTCAGCCAGAGAGGTTCAACCGAACCCTATTAGATATGTTGGGAACTTTGAGACCAGAGCAGAAGGCAACCTGGAGCCGGCAGTCGCATTTCTGGTGCATGCCTACAATGCCACAAGGAACGATGCTACCGGAGTCACCCCATATCTCTTGATGTTTGGGCGAGAACCAAGATTACCCATAGACTTGTGCTTTGGTGTATCAGAGGATGGAGATAGCTATGAAACTCATCAGCAATATGTATCCCGACTAAGAGAAAAACTGCAGGATGCTTATCATTTAGCTACCTCTGCAGCTCGGAAGAACGCAGACCGCAACAAACATCGATATGATGCTAGAGTGCATTTGCAGGAGCTCCAGCCGGGGGATAGAGTCCTGCTGCGAAATTTGGGTATTGTTGGCAAACACAAGATAGCTGACAGATGGAAGGCAATACCTTACCTGGTGATGGAAAAGCTGGGAGATCTGCTGGTCTACAAGATCAAACCTGAACACAATCCAGGGCAAATAAAGACAGTGCATAGAAACCTTTTGCTCCCTGTGAGGGAATTGATAAGCACCCCTTATGAGATGGGCCACGACAGGGCAGCTGGGCAGAACAGAAGTGCTAGACCAAAGCCGCCATCCAACACAGACAGCGGGCCCCCTGCAGCTAACTTACCCCTATTCTGCACATCTGAGAGTGAGTCTGAGGAGGAAGACACAACCGTGGTGTATCCTGGGATGGAGACAAGATTTCAGTCTCGATCAGCTGAACCAAATGAGAGTTCTCCCTCTTCCGCCCTAAACCCCATGGCGGAATTATTTAGGCCCATTTCTGACACCCCTGTGCCGCTGATGAGACCCCCGTGTGATGACACGCACAGGTTATTGGACAGTGGAGACACAGAGGTAGAGGATGTCTTGGGCACCTTGGACCTTCCAGCGTTAGAACTAGGAGTGTAGGGGCCTACGCCAGTTGCCAAGGGTCCCTCAAAGGAAGCCTCTCCATCCGTCAGTCAAGAGAATGTTCCCCCTACCTCGGCAACAGAGATTCTCAATAGACGAGACACGGTGATAAGACCAGTAAAACGGTTAACTTATGATGCACCTGGGGTGACTAGTGAGGAGCCAATACATTTAGCACACAGGATTGTGGAAGCTAAAGTGGGCTTCCTGAGGCCCTTTGGCGGAAACCAATGAGTTGGTATAAAGGGAGTGTGATTTGTCGGGACGACAAATTCTCGGCTGGGGGGAGGATGTAAGCAGAGTCAGGATGAGCTTACCCTGACATCTGGTGGTGAGGTGTGGCAAGTTGTGGAAAAGAACTTCAGGGGCCAATCTCATTTGCATAGGCACACCCACCCCACCTAGAATGAGGCCATAGCTGCCCAAATAGTCACTTTGGCTGTTCTGGGATCCCCAGTGTCTCTGTTATTGGGGCAGGAAGAATAAATTGTTATTACCCTGATTATGGGAACTATGCTTGGAACTGTACTTGGCCTTTTGTTATGATGGAGGGACTCACCATCAACTAAATAGCACTCGCTAGGCAAGGGACATGGGTTCCAAAACTCTGTGACTGGAGAGAGAGGCTTGAGACAGGTATTAGTACCTGGTGGTGTGGGCCCCTTTGTGAGGGCCTGAAACACCAGTTGCACCTCTGTCTCTCTCCACTGTGGAATGTCAGAGCTAATTTTGGGTCTATTAAGAGTCCTGCTACAGATACTGTGCTGAATTCACTTTGGCCTTATAGTATACCAGCACTAAGGCTCCCACTACTATGAGCTGAAATCACTGAGCAGTGTGTCAAGTAGTGGGGAGACAGAAGATCTAGAGTGCAGTGGTGCTGTTTGTGGCTAGGCTGGTGGAGTGTTCGTGAGACGCTGAGTGGAGCCCTGTGGGGCAGTCAGCTTCAGGTCATGTAAGGTGCCCCTTATCTCTTTCCGCTGCCCCCCCCCCCCCACACACACACACAGAGGCACATTTTTAGCCAGACTAGGGAGTAACACTCTGCAGATGAACTTTTGAACTCTGGGGCTGGACTTTTTGGACTTTGGGTGATTTGTGGATTGCTGGACTCAAGAGACATTTGGGTTCTGGAACTCAAGAACCCGAGGGAAAGGATGTGGCCCAATTTGCTGGGGGGGGTCTTTGCTCATGGTTTGGTTAATGAACACTAGTTGTGGTGTTTCCCCAATTTAGTGCTGATGTCGTTTACCTCATGTTATTAAAGATTCTCTGCTACACCGAGACTCTGTGATGGCGAGAGGGGAAGTATTGCCTCTTTGAGGTGCCCAGGGGGTATGTAAGATTTTCCCAGGTCACTGGGTGGGGGCTCGAGCCAGTTTTGCATTTGCTTTGATGAGAGGGAACCACCTGTGTACTGAACCCAGCCCTTGCTGCTATCAACTTGGCCTGGCAGAAGGGTTACACTTGTAACTCCAGACATACAAGATTCAGTTCTCACTGAACATGTACTATAGTTGATTCACTGAGGAATAAAGATTCCAACTTATTTTAATGAGCACCAGAATATTTCTCCTATTAAAAAAAAAGAGGGAACTTCATATAGAAGCTCTTTTCTGAGGATGAAGGGAGGTTTCTCTTATCACATCTAAAATAGAGAAAACAGGAAGGAATTCCACTTCAACTTTAGGCCCTGATCCTACAAACACAGTGTAGTGCTTAGAACAGTGAGTAGTCCCACTGAGATCAATGGCAGCTCCCTGAGATGAAGGATGGGTTTGTGGCTAAGGCACTACAAAGTGACTTAGGAGATCTAGCATTAATACCCAGCTCCATCACATTTTTCATTTGTGATCTTGGAAAAATCAAATGACCCCAGTCTTGCAATGGCATTTGCATGCACAGACCCCTGCATGGTGTTCCAATTAAATTAGGGTAGCTACAGACCAGTAAGGGACAGAAGTTCACCAATGCAATGTCATTGCAGGATCAGAGCCATAATCTCTCTGCTTCAGTTCCCTATCTGTAACGTGGGATAACCATATTTGTCTGCTACACCGGGATGTTGTGAATAAAGTGAGGCAAAGTTTTTTGGATAAATAGTTTATTCACCAAAAAAAACAGTTTCAGGTTGACAAAAACTATTTGGTGAATAATTTTAGCAGAACAAAGTGTGTGTTTGGCGGGGGGGAATCCTGAAAAAGTCAAAAGATTTTGTTGAACATATTTAACCTTTTCATTTCATTTCAAAATTTTTATTTTTTTTTAAAGTTAGCTGGATTTATTATTAAAGCGATAAAAAATACCCAAAAACAAATTGCAAAAAAAAAAAAAAGGCCAAATACTCATTTCTGATTGAACAAATCATTTTGTTTCACCCAAAATACACTTTTTCAGTTTTCCATATTGGTGAGAAAAACTAAATTTCTTTTTCAGGTTGAGCTGAAATTATTTTCTTTCCTCTGTTGGTTTTTCTTTGTTTGTTTGATTTGGTTTGGTTTGGTTCAGCCACCAAACTGAAAAATCAGTTATTCACCGAGCTCTAGGTGAGAGGCTTATTCTTTTAATGTTGGGAAACACTTTGAGATCCTTGCATGGAAGGCACTATAAAAGCACTGATTATTATATTTTTTTTGTTTAGTATACACCAACCAGGGATCAGTAAACTAATTACATCCTCTTATTGAAAAGAGAGTATATTGGTAACATTAAAGCTGCCCAGGATAAACATGCTTATATCTTCCTGCTGTTAAACTGCATTGACATAAGTGTTTAATATAACATTTGATCTATCTCTCTTCATTTTTTCTTGATTTCAATTGGGCCATTTGCACTTCAATAGTTCAGGAGCTGAGCTTTATTTTCAGGGGGTCGGAACATAACTAAGCAGTAAAAATTTCCTTGAGGCTGAAACTTGGCATAAAAAGGCTGAGCCCAGGAACATTTTTAATGCCAATTTTGGAGAGAGAAAATGATTCCATTGTTTTTGTAATTTTTGTTGTTTGAGTCTTAAAACTCGAGGTTGTCTCTCCAAAAATGGCTTCCGTTAAAAGAATGCAGTTCAACAACAGTTTCACAGCTTTTTCATTTTATGGGTTAATTTGCTAATCTTTGTAAAGTGCCTCGAAGATTAAAGGTCTATGTAAGTGCTAGGTATTATTTCTAGTAATCATGGGCTATACAGATTATATATAGCGAGTGGCAGTGGGAGGGAGACGGAGTGCTTGAGATTTTAACTAGGGTGGCCACCTGTCCAGGTTTTCCCAGGATTGTCTCTTTTTTGACGTAGCTGTCCTGGAAAATCTGTAAGGGTGCTCAGTACACACTGCCAGTTGTCCAGTTCTGAGGGCTCAGAATCATCCCAGATGTCCTGTTTTTTGTACCTTGGAGATGGCAATCCTAATTTTAACCCCCTACAGCAGCTATAAAATAAAGAGGTATTGACACACTGGTATTCTCTTGGTATTGACACCGCCTCATCAATTATTGGGAGTGGACCACATCCACCCTGACTGAATTGGCCTTCTACACTGGTTCTCCACTTGTAAGGTAACTCCCTTCTCTTCATGTGCCAATATATATTTATGCCTGTATCTGTAATTTTCACTCCATGCATCTGAAGAAGTGGGTATTTTACCAACGAAAGCTTATGCCCAAATGAATCTGTTAGTCTTTAAGGTGCCACCAGACTCCTCATTGTTTTTTTTAAAATAAAGAGGAACATTTTGGGGCAAAGATCGGTGTTGTCCTGTGTGTGTGCACCCTATTGCCAACTCTCACCATTTTCTCACAACTCTAGTGATTTGGGTGTGGGTTTTTTTACTTATCTCATCAAAACACAATGAAAGTCATCAAATTATGACTTTTCCCTTCATTAAAATGGCCACCATCTCCATTTACAATCAAGGGGATGACACCATCAAGATGGCCGCCATTTCCCTCCAGTATCATTACATGTGGAAGTGAGGCTGCCACTTCCCACTAATTTCAATTAGATTGAAGCCACACCCATGGGCAACATGGCTGACAGTCATTCAAAGGGCTGGACTGAACACAGGGACTGTTAGGAACAGCAGAGTTACTGTGAAAGATGGATGGGGAGAGCAGGGGAAGCCAGGCATTGGGGGAAGCAGGAGGCATATTAAGGGTTGCAGAAGAATGGGATGCTGAAGGTTGTGGGGGGCAGAAGGGAAGGGGAGCAGAGGGAGACAACTCATGGGTAAGGAGAAAGAGTACTGCCCAGTTGGAAAGGGGGGAGAAGAGAGTGAGTGAAGTGTTGTTTCTTGCAAAAGGCTAAACTAATCCCTTATTGTTTTTATAGTGACATTATTGTTGATATGAACTATTGATATAAGTTTAAAGTTCTGTAATATGTATAGCTGTAACTCATCAATGCCAAAAAGTAATGTCAATTCTATATGCAAGTGTGAATCCATGATGCATTAATTAGGCCAGTGGTTCTCAAACTGTTTATCATCCAGCTCTTCTCTTATTAAAGGAAATAAACTAGGAGGGGAGGGAGTCAAGACAGTAATAGGACATGGATGGCTGTTCTCCTATTTTAGGGCAAGGAGCGGGTAAATTGAGTCTCCATATGAGCAGAAGGGAGACACATTAATTTCTGTGTCCATTAAAAGTTGATATTTTAACCTGAAATTATCATACCCACATTGGCAAAGGAGTAGGGAGAATTTAAAAAGTAAAAAACAGACTAAAAACATGATTTGATGTTTGTTTGTTTTTAATTTCATGATGGGTATGTTCTGACTCATGATTTTTGATTTTTTGAGGCTGGTATTACTGGTTCAGCATGTAACAGAATGAGGCCAAAATCCCAGCTGGGTCCTCTGGACACCACCACAATATAAATGTTAAATTAGAATCTGATGTATATTGTGCCAACCAAGAAATTGCATAACTTTCTGTATTCTTTTCTCCATCTTGCCAGTATCCTGTTTTGTCATTCTCAGTTTAGATGAAAGCTCATTGAGAGAGGGACCACATTAATTAATTCCCAGTGAAAAGCACCAGACACACCTATGGCACTGTATAGAAGTGCAGCAGCCAATATTTAAACTTTGTCTCATCTGTTAGCTTTTTCCCTTTAAATTACCAAACATGGGGCATACTGCGCCATTGATTTTTTTGTTACTATTATTTTTTAATCAGAATCCCCATCACAGGCTTCCCATTAATCAATTCTGACTAAAAATTAATGGCACATTATGCCTCATTCAAATCCTGCCTAGGGAATTGATCCTGCAAGTACACACTATGTAAGTATCTTTCTGTATGCAAGTAGTCTCAGTGAATTACAGTTACTCATGTGAGTATGTATTTGCAGTGTCGGAGCCTGGTTTGTAATTTATAGTCTGATTCAAAGTCCATTGAAATCAGTGAAAAGGCTCCTATTGATTTAAGTCTTTAGTGACAGACAATGGATAGCATTTGATGTGATGGCAGTTAGATAGCCCATGTGAAATTAATTTGGTCATTTCAGTCCAGTTGTCCACAAAACATCACCACAATTGTCACCCACACCGGCAGTTTGAGCTGAGCGGTTGAAGATTGAATGGGCTGAAAACTGGGGCACTCGCCCCCTAGTGGTGGTCTCTCTGGCAAGGGTGGAAACACAATGATAGAGTAGCATGGGGAACATGTGCGTTGCCACGGCCCACACAGTATCTGTTTCTGAGGATAAAAAGAGGATTTTTGGTTTCCAGGGCTGACAAACAGGAACAAAAGTCCCCCCCAAAATGCAAAGAATTTTGAAAAATAATTTGTACTACAAATAATGTAAAAATCCAAGTGGTGAGGACTTTTCCATTAAAGCAAAAGAGAAATGTATGTGCTGTGGGTGAAATTCACGCCTGTGCAGAGGTTCAGCATAAGGCTTTAGTCCTTCTTCACAGAATTGGATTTCCCCCTGTCTGTAGCTGAGTTCCTGTTACTGTTATTGTAGAGATTGTTATTTTATCCTTTATCCGGACACAGCCTTGCCTGCCTGATCCTTCAGTGAGGTCATAATTCTCGGTTGATCACATCACAGTATGCTGCCATGGAAATGATTTTAAAGTCACAAATTGTGTGCATTATGATTTCACAGCAGATGGGCTGTGAGGGAGGAAGTCCTCATTTAAATTTTTTTTTTAAATTGCTTTGGTAACTAGCAAGCACAATAAGAAAAATTATGACAGTCTCATCAAAGGTTAATGGATTCATCTCTCTCTGATCTGTGGAAAGTCCAAGAGGAGGAATATTAAGCAGAGGCTGCTTCCATGAGCCCACTCAGCACTTTGGTTCTCTGACTGACTGGAAAATCCTGTAATCTGCCTGACTGCAGAAAACCAAGAGCAGTGGTGTGGAATTCAAACTTCCCTGCATCTCAAAGAACCCTTCAGTTAGTTGGTCCATGCAAAGGCCTAGCAGGAGGTGGTAGAGGTGCAGAAGGCATGTGGCTTTGTTAAAAGACACCACACAGTGAAAGAGGGAGATTTGGACTCCCGAATAAGGAAGACTATTTGGAGATCTATCTGAGGTACTTATATGGCTCCCATCACCAAAACATCCGAGCCCCTCAAAATCTTTTAAATATATTTATCCTCACAACATGCCTGTGCGGTAGGGAAGTACTATTATCCCCATTTAACAGCTGGGAACTGAGGCACAGAGAGACTGCCATACAGGAAACCGGCGGTAGAGCAACGAATTGAACCCAGGTCTTCAGGCTAATGCCCTATACACTAGATCCCCTAACCCCAACAGAAGAGATGTCTCTAAGCTAGACATTTGGGTCCTGATCCTCAGAGCTGCTGAGCATCCACAGCTCCTGGGGACCTCACTAGTGTTGTTGGTGCTCTGCATCTCCTTTGATTTCCAGAAGGAGGAGGGAGAAAAGTCACCAGAGAATACGCTCTTCCATAGCAAAGCAGCTCAGCAATCTCAAGGCAGAATTCTGAAGCTAAATATCTCTCTCCTGTGTCTGCAGCATTCATTGTGATCAGCATTTCAGTGGCCGCAGATTGAGTCCTATGTGTTTAACTGATAGCAGTGTGAAATGCTGCATGTTCTACTTTGTTCAATGACTAGTTCTTGATCACGATAAGAAGAAACCAGATGGTTCCCAAGATAAGGGATCAGCACTCCTGGAGGTTTTGAAACAGAAAAAGAGAGATGCCAGTGTGCCTTTTGCCAGGACCCATCTTAAGCACAGGCAATACAAGCAAATACTTGGAGGGGTTGCACTTTGGGGATTCTCTCACTCTAGACTCAGCAACTAGTCTTCCCTGTCAGCCATAGGCTCAGAGGGGGAACACATCTTGCCTCCAGATCTCCTCCATCAGCATAGGGCCCTGAAAATCATAAGGTCAGTCCTACCCAAGATTTGATCCAATTAGGTTGCTGTGCTTTTCTGTACATGTATTTTAATGTCTTGTTTTTCAGATAATGCATCAGATCAGCCTCTCTCTGCTCTTCCTGTGCTTGTGATTTATACAACTGAATGAGTAAGAAAACATATTTAACTGATCAGAAACCAAAATGCCCTGGTATGTAGGAAGCTTTCATTGGGTCCTTTCTTTGCAAAAAAAAAAAAAAGAAGAAGAAGAAAGGGGTGAGGTTGGGGTTTGTTTTTTGGGAGGGTGGATTGGACAAACTGATACTGATATAGAGCCTTGTTTTGCCACCATTCGTTTGCACCATGTGTCCTGACCCTCAGCCAAACACCACTTCCTGCCAGTAGCACAGAGATCAAGATCTCTGCAAAAGAATACAGTACCAGCTTTTGCGTTTAAACAATGTATTACAGGTACCTTAGTTTCCACTGACATAGATGATGGTACAAGGCCCAATCCACCCCTTAAGTTGTAATAAAATCACCATTTAATTCAATTGAAGATCCATAAATGGATCCATAGCAGAACTAGGGGGCAAAGAGGACAACGATCATAGCGAAATTACCCATTGGGGCCTAACCTAACTCCCACTGAAGTAAATTGAAAGACTCCCATTGATTTCAATAGGAGCTGGATCTGATCCTACAGTAGCAATTCCACTGTCTTGCAAGTCTCCAGCCAGAGAACGTACCCTATATTAAAGGGATAGCGTCAGGTAACTTTGGTCCAAAATATAGGGTCTCTTTAATGGACATTGATTTTACAACTTGTGAATCTTTTAAAGGGAAAAATATTTTTAAAAAATCAATAAGAATATTAATCCTATAATATTTTACCATCTAAACCTAATCAAAACACATTTTTTCAATTTTTTAAAAATAAATGGAAACAGGTTTTGATTAGATTTCATTGCGGTGTTGGAAACCCAAACACTACAGCATGTGAAAATCTGAAAGCAAAACTGACTAGAAACAAAAGTCAGACTACCTAGTATATTTTCATTACCCAAGCCAATCAAATTGCAGCATGCAAAGAGCGTGAATAGTGAAACATACACTGGAACTGTACTCTGATTTCAGTTGTAATGAACAAAGAGATAATGAATAGTGATAAGCTTTATTTTATATCTATAAAATGTCTATCAACCCCTTTGGTCCCAAATACAAAAAAGATGTATACCTGTGATCTAAGCCAAAAGGCTGAGAAGAAGACAAACATCTTTTAGCCCCAAAGACTAAGGTCCCAGTCCTGAAAGGAGCTATCCCTTGGCAGACCACTTTAGGCTATCTTCTGCAGTGTCTAGAGGCAGGGGGAAGTCTCTCCCAGCTGTCCTGGATACGAGGCTTTTCAGCTACATTTATGTTGCTCAGGCCCATTTACTCAACGTAAAGAGGTTGGAGAGAGGTGAGGATCTCGTCCTTAGTCTCACTATCAGTGAAATTCATAACAGAAGGCATAAGTGGGACTTAAGTAGTACATAGACCTTTTGCAGCTGCTCTGCCTAGGAGATAATTTAAACCTGTGTGTGAACCTCCTGTTACGATCCACAGGAGCTCCACTACTTATTATAGTCTTTATATGCTCTTAAGGACTGACCTTTCTTCAAAAGAAGATATAAAAAGCAGGTGGATCTCTGCCTCACTGAGGGCAAAACTTAAGTCACAAGCTGACTTTTATTTTATTTTAAGCTGTGGTCAGGATTCCCCTACCATGCTTATGCAAAATATAGTCATGTGTGGAGTTGAACTGAAGCATTTCTGTGCAAACCACGTGTCTCCTTCAACTCAGAACAGACTTCCTAGTCAATTCTCTAGTAGACCTAGCACATTAACTCTGATTAGTGTTCTATATGAAGAATAAATAATTGTTGAATGAAACTGTAAGGTCCAAAGATGATCTACAATATGTGACACCAAAGAATGCCCTCATCATATCCTATTCCTGGCCATAAGCAAAAAAATCCAAATAATTCAGCAATGTGGGATGGTGTCACTTTACCCACTTTACAGCAGGGCTGGCAGTTTTAGGTGTGGAGCTCAAATCATCATATTATCTAGACACCCTGATCATAAGAAAATAAGAAGCCATAATAATTAAAACAAGAGGGATCTCTGCTCTCACTGTCGTGGGAAGCAGTGCATGTGTGTTTTGTGCTATGTAATCAACATGGCTTTTGTTTTTTTATCCATTGAGAACCAGGTCCCACACAATGGAATGTTGCAACTTACCCTTTCACACAATGTATAGGCAATTCCCGCTCTGTTACATTGCCATCAATCCATTAAACACAGTTTTAAAGTTGTATTAATTATAAGTGATTATTATCTATTGAAAGTTAAGAAGAGTATTCATATATCTGTCATAGATATATATATTTTAAAGGCTACATATGGAGCAGTTAGGCCACTGATTGGGCTTATAAACCAAAGTCACAAATCAACATGATATCCAAAGGCAAAATAGAGCTTGTGGGGATGAGTGAATTAACTGAAATGTGCAAAATCATGTGACCAGACTGACAATGACAGAAGTTGTGCATCTGCTGAGTATTAGCAATACCCGTTATTCCAACAGGAGATTGAAATAAATTTCTTGAGAGCAGTTTGCTCCCAATTTGTTCATATCAAATGGCAGGACACAAATAATTTTTGCATAAGACCAAATTCTCCAATTTTTGATCAAATTGTGGCTCATTTATGTGATAGAAGATCACTAACCTTTTTTGATGGAATACATATTTTTGGAGGACAAACAAATCCCAACAGATAGTTTACTGCAGAAGCCATTGTTGGTACAAGTTATACAGTCTTTGCTATATGACTTTAAGGACCCAAGGGTAGAATTGGCCCTTTAAATGTTTAGGATACTTTTTAGGCTTGATTTTCATTTACATCTATGTTTATTTACACTTTGTAAAGGTGACTCTAAATGGATACAAATGACATTTACGCCTATCCACAGGTCTCTTTGCACTGCCAGAACCCTTTAAAGGGGCTGTAATATAAATGAAAATCAGAACATTTCAAAAGCAGGTGGATTTTTACCTTTTTTGTTCATCTGCTCTTTTAGAAACACAAACACACAGATGCACCAAAACATTGTGGCTTTTGTTTCTTTTCATTTTACAAATTATGGACATGAGGGCAGTCATCAGAGATGATTTTAAAAAAAATTGTTTGAAAGTTCATCCCTTTGTCAGAAATCTAAAAATTCTGAACTGGCTCTGTAGCTGGTCAACCTGCCCCTCACTAGGATCTTCCACCCCACCCCCAGACCCACAATTTGCAAATATTGAGTTGAAGGTTTTTTTTAATAAATCAAAACTGTCAATAAAAACATTTGACCAAAAATAACTCAAAATTTGGAAACTTTCAGCTATTTTCAATAGTAATCTTTTGTGCCTTCAATATAAGTGGAGAGTGTGTATGTCTATCCACCCCTATTACCTAAATCTAGAGCATGAAAAGGTAAGCATAAACCTCAGTTGGAACCACAGAAGAGAAAGGCAGAAATCAATTTTGGTATCAACACTCACAGATATTAAGCTTAACCAGGCAGTCAAAAACACACCTACTCAGTTGAGTGTGCCCCTGTAAAAAAGTCTTCTGACATCACTTTAACATATTTACCTTCTTAGATGATTATTCAGTTACAATAACGTGGTGCTTTTCTTCAAACATTCGAATGCAAGCATCTTGCAATCCCCCATTCTAGACAGAAAAAACAAAATGTTCAATAAACAAGATTATATAGCTGGTTTCAAAGGTGCAAGGTGGGGTCTAACTATGCACCCCACAATACTATTAACATGAAACCAATTTGAAAACTTCAGGGGTGGTTCTAAAGCCAAGTCCAGATTCCAGGTTTTTGGAGAGTTCTATATACACAATTAAAATATGAATTTAGAATAGATAACATGTCCCTGCCATTCAGAGGATAGCATGCTTCTCACAAGTCATATTAGCCTGTGATTGCTATAAATGGCTGGTATTTAGAACTCAGATGCAATCAGTACATATGAATTTTAAATGAATTTAAGTAAATAGAAAATAGCGTGCAACCTATCTCACTACATCCTTGTAGGTTAAAGCCAAAAAGACATTAAATCTTAATTTTAAAGGGTGAAAGGATCCCTCTGTTTACAGGAGATGAATGGGAATTTCAGGCATTAACTGAGAAACAGTATTTTTGAGAAAACAATAAACAAGAGTGATCTGAAGTCTTTAAAAAAATACAAAAGGTTTAAAAAGCTACATTAGAAGTAGAGCATGAAGGAGGAAAAAAAACCTCCTACTTCCCCAGGTAGCCTGACCTGATTCTAAACGAGCTAGTTATATAAGGAAGAAGTTTCATCAATGCCCTTACAATGTAAACAGTGATTGGAACTTTGTTTTCAGCTGATACACAAGATGCACATAGTCACAGCCTGAAAAGGCCAGGACTGTCATTCCTGCCTCCTCACAGATCTGTTTTGTTTCACCAACAGACAGAATTCAGGCAGATCTGAACACTGGGTAAACGAGGAGCACAGGCTGTTTAGCATGCCGCCTCTTTCCTTGTTCTCACCGGCTTCTCTGGCTGCTACACGTGGTCGGGATCAACAGTTTGCCGAGCTCATCAGTGACACCTTGAACTTTTAAAGCAAATGGGTCTCGCCTTGGGATTTTCGGACACTGCCCCCTTCAAACCTCACTAGAGAAGAGCGTCCGGAAGGGGGCTGTGTAAAACCTGGATCCTGCCTTTTCTTTGTACCCAAGACCTCAAATTGTACCATCATAATAGAGACTGAATCGAGCCGCTCCTACTGCTCCCCAAAACACCCGGTCCCGATGCACTCCTCCAACAGTGCTGTTAAACGCTGGGTCGTGCCAATTTTGGCCTTGACCCCCCCCCCTTATAATGCCTAAACAAAGAGCAAAACACCCACCCACCGTGCATCCTGGAACAAGAGGGCTGCTAATAGCAGATCCATTCCGCCCCCCAAGACTGGATCCTTACAGTTTTTGACCCCATGCCGCAAAATGCCACTGTCTACCTGAACTACGTTTACACAGGAAAACTGGGTGTGAGGTATGCAGCCAAACATCAGCTGAATCCAGCAAGATTCAGGTGTCAAATTAGATTGTTTGCATCTCTCTGTTAGGAGGATGTGATGGGACCAGGGGGGTTCTCGGGGGAGAATGGTAGAATCATAGCTTATTCTGTGTTCCCATAGTACAGTTTCTGTGTTTGTGGCCAAAAACACAGCGGGATCCAGATGCCAGATTTGAGGTGTGGATCATCATGGGCTGGATAGTCAAGGTGCAGCAGGAACAGCTACTGCTTGCTCGCTTTTTAGGAGGTCGCATCTGGGGGGGACTAGGACCAAAAACTGACAGAGCCCTGTTCTGGGCCCACGTCCGTGTATTTATGCCGCTGGCGCTGTGGGACGCATTGGGGTCTTTTTGGTGTAAGAGGAGCGTTTACACTTGTTCTTCATGAAGCGTTACCATTTGGGGCGCGGGGGGGGGGGGGAATGAGTAGGATCCAGATGCCAGAAGCGGATAGGGAGGGGCAGTTGCATGGGAATGTGTTGGAGGGGCTGGGGTATTTTCTAGGGGGTAGGGAAGAGACAGTGGGAGTGGTTAGCCTTGTTTTCTATTTCAGTGGGATCGATTGGGGTCTTGGGTACAACATCAGCAGGATCCAGGTAGATGCAGTTTTTGGCATATCCAATGATCTTTCTCCCGGCCCTGCCAACTCCTAGCTAAATAATAATATAAAAAAACTGGCGGTAGCGATAGACTTTTAAGTTACCCAAAAGGGAGAGAACTCCCCCCCCTCCGACACACAGACACACGTGGATGGATCGCGGAGGGGGAGGAATTTTTTTTATAATGAGTCTCTTAAAGGCGCCTGGGTCAATTTCAGTTTCTAACTTTCTCCCAAATAAAGGGACCCCGGTGGAAGAGCCGCCGGTGGTATCGTATGCAAATACGCATGCTGACGTCAGAGATCATGTGGGTTTTGGCGTAGATCCCCACTGATCGAAGGATTTTTTTTTTTAATTTAATTTTATTTTTTTGCCAGTGTTTGTGCTGCGGGGGGGGGTGGTGGCGGTGAGGGGGGCTTTGCCCAGGCTCCCCAGCCGGCTCCCACGTTCCCCAGCGTGGCGACAGGCAGAGCCCTTCCACTGGGGGAAAGTTCGTGCCGCCGCCGCCGCCTAAAGCCCTGGGCGCAGGTAAGAAACTCCCCCCCCCCTCCTTCCCCTTCCCCCCCCGCTTGCAAGAAACCCCGACCCGCCAGGGGAAGTGCCGAGGGCTCCCTCGAACCCGGGAACCTCGCTGCCCACATGCACTTGCGAGCGCTCCTGCTCCTCGCCTGAGCCCAGCGCAGCGCAGCCGGTCGCCAGCCACTCGGACCCAACTTTTCCTCCCCGACTAGCGCCTTCGGAAACGGGCTTGTGAAGGGAACTTCAGCTGGGAAGGAGGAGGGGGGGATTACAGCAGGGAGAGAAGCTGCAGGCTGGGGGGGGGGGGGGAATCTGATTTTGTTTAAACGTATCCGCCCCCCCCATGCAAGTTTCGGTGAATGGGGCAGAGAAGAGGAGGAGGGAGAAGGAAAAAAAACATGTCTACGTTTCCCTGTGTCTGTCGACATCAGCAACACAAAATATGGCGTCCGCTTTCGACAGGGCGTTACGTAGAGGCGAGCAGGGAGTTGTGGTTTTTTTTTTTTTTTTTTTTTTTTTGGTATTGCTTCCTTTTAAAAGCTCCCTCTGGTTTAAAGCCAAATAAATCCAAGGATCTGGGTGCCCAACTGGGGGGGGGGGGGAGGGGCAGGTCCCCCGGCTCCTGCTGGAACGCGTAGCGTTTGCACCGCTCGCCGCCCCACGCCTCTGAGTTGGCAGAGATGGGGGGGGGGGTATTCTTTCCCAGTGACGATTTGTCCTTAACGTGGTGGCAGGCATCATGACGCGCTGGGGCGCAGCCCCTTTAAATTCTAACAGCTCCTGGTAACTGCAGATAAGAGGGGAGAGAGAGAAGCAGCTGCTGAGATATTGTGTTACAATCATGAGCTAGAGTGTTTCTATCCCCGGCCCCGAGGTGGGTAGAGGTTGACACCCCCGCCCCAACACACTACCCCCACAGAAAACTTGCCACGACACTGATCATCCTCCAAACGGAGTTGCTCTTCTCTTTTTAGTGCATCCATCTTTCCTCCTTTTAAGAAAAAAAAAGTCTCTCTCAGTGGCTGGTGCTTTAAACCATCCCATCAGAGGTTAATTCCTCGTTGCTGGTGGTGGTGTTTTCAGTTCTTTTGTTGCAACTTGCTTTTCAAAGACAACGTTAGTAAACTTAGAAATCTTAGTTAAACTTGTCTCTTGGCTTCTTCCGACCACTTTTGGGAAGAGTCTTCCAGAATCCTGGCAGAGTTTTTGATTTTTATAAAGCATTACATCGGTGATTTTTGTTCTTTTCTGTCTTGGCTGAGACTAGGGGGAGAGAGGAAGAGAGACAGATTCTCTCGCCCCCCCCCCCGTGTTGATAGGATTAAAACTTGGTTCTCAGGAAGTGAAGTTGTGATTTGCTGAGGAGTTCCACCTGATTGATTGACTTCAAAGACATGTGGGGGTCTCTGCCCTCAACTGTTTCCTGATTGCCTTTTGTTTGCTTTTACTGTGGGAATCCAGCCTTCCGCAATGCCAGCTTTTTAAATGACAGGTTTCAGAGTAGCAGCCGTGTTAGTCTGTATTCGCAAAAAGAAAAGGAGTACTTGTGGCACCTTAGAGACTAACACATTTATTTGAGCATAAGCTTTCCTTACCTTTTTAAATGGGGCTTCTCTGGTAACTTTTTTGAATGAAAGTTCCTGATCTTGTCAGTGCAGATGCTGTTTGCAAACGATTGGAGTTGTAGAGGATTGCAGGAGGCCTGCCAAAAGAGAAGAACAAAATAAACAAAACTTCTGTTAAAATTTGAAGTATAAAGGGGTGGGGGAAGATACTAAAGAACTGGGGAAGGAGAGCTAAGCAGGAGGTATTAAACCAAAAGGTAACTTTACATTTAGACGATCTCTGTGTTTCATCATCTCATTACATTTCTGTCCCAAGGCAGCAATGCCACAAAGCATCAGATGACTACCAACAAGAATATATATCTTGTAAAATGGCATATTTAACAACACCAGGGAGTTATGAAGCCCTCATAAGTGCTTGGTCACCAGTGGAATACTACTTGTTTTTTTTGTTTGTTTTAAATATGAGAATACAAGCAACCATAGTGTGATTTCTTCCCCCAGCTGCCATTTGACTGTGCAGATATCAGGGCCCCAGTTCAGGAAGATACTTCAGCATGTGCTTAACTTCAAGAACATGAAGCCTCAACTAATTTCCTGAATCAGGGCGTAACACATTAAAAATGACACCTACCTGAACTCCCTTTTTAAAAAGAAATATTCTGGTTGTGTAAGCACTCTCTGATCTCTAAAAAGGAAAAGGAGTACTTGTGGCACCTTAGAGACTAACCAATTTATTTGAGCATAAGCTTTCGTGAGCTACAGCTCACTTCATCAGATGCATCAAATAAATTGGTTAGTCTCTAAGGTGCCACAAGTACTCCTTTTCTTTTTGCGAATACAGACTAACACGGCTGCTGCTCTGAAATCTCTGATCTCTGTTTCATTTTTTGGTTTACATACAAGTAGTTTGCCTCTTGCTTGTTAATGCTCTGCCTTTATTTGTTACTCTCAGTGCTATGGGTTAAGCATGTGGTCAGTCTCAGGTATGAGGCACTAACAACCCTGTAAAACCACTTAAATTCATAACTTTATGTATTAATTTCCCCATCAAAGAAAGCAACGTACTGCACAGTATGATAGTTGAAAATTTAAATGCTAAGAAGCCTTTTAAAGTTTTAGCACCAGCCTTTATTCTCATTCTACACCTTTAACCTATTCATTCTTTCCAAAACCTCTACCATATATGGGTGGAAGATTTCACTTGTCATCTCCTCTCTGTGCCCCTTATGGTCCCAATCTAGGGAAGCACTTAAGCACATGCTTAATTTGAGCATGTTAATAGTCCAATTGATGTCAATATGACAACTCATGCCTAAAATTAAAGCTAAGTTCCCACCTGCTCCTCCACATAAAGAGCAGAAACTCTCTCAGGTTTTCTCCGGATAGGTTGCCAGTTGAAAGTGTTTGAAAGTAGCTCATTCTTGGATAAATAATTCCTCTCAAGTTCCAGAAGTCCTCTTCTCCAAGTTATGATAAATATATGATCTCTAATCAGCATGTATAAAATTAATATGCTGGCCCTAGTACTAGACGTTAGTACCATCACATCTGTTCTTTTTGCTGGTGAAACTTTATAAGAGAGACAGCACTTGAGTGTAAAAAAGGTATCCTTTTTTTCTTTTTCTTTTTCTTTTCTGAATCCCCAAAGTATCTGATTGCTGTTGACCAGGCCTGGATCTGCTTGTCCCTGTACAGAATGTTGATTTTAAGGCCAGAAATGACATCACAGTATTTGCATGTATCATGACTTCACTTTTTACTCCCCCTGTTCTTGGATGGTCTTGCAGAGTATCTTAGCTGCAGCACAGTTAATGTTTTGGGTCTGTTTGTGGTGTAGTTTGTTTTTGTTTTTATCCTGGCCCAAATTACTGTTCATCATGTCCACTGAGTTTGAGGAATAAAAAGGGCTACTGACAATAAATAAAATAATATGTTGTGTATAATTTACGGCAGTATCACTGTAAAACCAGATCCCCTCACAATTGAGGGGATGTCTTGTAGATAATAGGAAAATTAAGTTTAACTTTTCAATGAAAACAGTGTGATCTAGATTTTTGGCTTTTAAAAAGGAATTTCTTCTTCTAATCACTTGACTAATAGTGTTTTGCCCTAATTTGTGAACCTTTCTGGTGGTAGCATATGTACACTTTAAAATAAGTAATAAAACGAAACACAAGAATAACACATAAGATTTGAATTTAAACCTACCAAAGTAACTCACTGCGTGGTGTGCAGATATGTTTATGGGTGTCACGTCAGCTGTAATTCATGTTTGTTTTGTTGGTTTATTTTATAAACCATATAAAAATATATCATTCTGAAATTTATTACACATCTGCTTGTTACCCAGCACATATTAGTTTTGGTGCAAAAATACACTTTAAGCTATAAAGACCCTCTTGACTCCCAGATCTGCACTGAAAACATTCTTCATGTGCAACAGCTTTTATGGACACCGCATTCTATTTCCACCGGCCTTAATATGTAGCAAAGCCTGGCTGAAATGAAGAGGGTATTTGCACCATTCAAAAGAAAGCAGTATTAGCACTACTAACCTCAGTCATTCAAAAATCATTAATCCGGCCCCAAAACATCATGACATTGACTTAAAAATCATGAGATTTTTAAGAACAATATATTTTGAGTTCTTTATACATACCTTGTCATTTTTGAGCCTCTACGGTTCATGTTTTTAACCTATTCTCTATAGCCACAAGGATTAGAAACTTTCTTTATGTGAAAACTGAGATTTACGTCTCATGCCAAATACTGAGACTAGTGATAAAATCCTGAGAGTTGGCAACACTTGATTCCTGGCCTGGCCTAAAGTAAAGCTTGCCTAAAGTACTAAAAAGTTAAGTCAGTCCAGCTACGTCACTCGGGGTGTGAAAAATCAACACCCCCGAGCAATGAAGTTAAGCCACTCTAACCCCTGGGATAGACAGCGCTAGATCGATGGAAAAATTCTTCTGTCAACCTAGCTACTGCTTTTTGGTGAGATAGATTACTTATACTGATGGGAGAACGCTGAAGTGCTGCGGCAGCTGTGTGTGCCACTGTAGGATTTCAAGCATGGACAAGCCATGAATGCTGTAGTATTGCAGAGAAAGACACTGTGTAGTGTGATTTCACACATTCAGTGTTGGAGAGGCCAGGGCTGGATTAATGTACAGTATAGGTAAAGTAGGCACAAGACTACAGCCCAAATTTGTGGAGGCAAGGGGGAAACAGTTTTGTTTTGCTTTATTACCAATGCAGGTTTGCACACAGACTGAAAGCACTTCACTTACTTGAGTCGGTGGCTTTGCAGCCTGGCACACGGGGCCATGGTGCCACTCGCTAAAGTAAGTAAAGTTGTTTCAGTTCTTGTGGAAAGCCACTTCCCGCAGCTCCCATTGGCTGAGAATGGCGAACCGCGGCCACAGGGAATTGAGGAGCTCCATGCCTGCAGATGCTCGAAGTAAACAAAACGACAGTGTATTAGATATTCAATTCAGTGATTTCATAGAGTTTTTAAAATCCATCAGATTTTGGAGTAGACCCCTTTGTAAGCCAACCCCCGCTCTTTGATGCGTCACATTTTTACCAAAAATATTCAGCTTATGAACAAGTATATATGGTATTTAAATTTTCACAGTTGTACAAAATTATGAGTTTTAAGTATTTTTTGGTTGATCTAAATTTTCAGTTGCAGGAAATTTGGGGCATGTCAGACAATTTATTTAATGAAGTAGCTGTTACAATTCAAAAAGTTAAAGCTGTATAACCAATAAAACACGAAGTATCAACTTCGTGTCAAAACATACTAGAGCTTGAATTACGGATAAGTACTTTGGTAAGTTCTCAGGCAGCAGCTTTCTTAATTCACCCATCTATAAATTTCTATTATCGATGGAAATATTTTTTCATCAATGTGTGTACAGTCAAATCAAATCAACATTTACCATAAAAATACTTACCAATAAAAATTTTAATCCTTCCAACCCTACATAAGAAGTACCTTTGAAGACATGCATTCTAATAGACGAATACATGCATTACAATGTTAAACACACTGCAACTAATGCTGAAAGGATCTTGAAATTCACTCTTGTGAGGCCACATCTCTGTGTTACGAAATTAAGGTGTTGAGCCAGGACAGACCTATGCTACTGCTGCCATTCAGCCATCCAGGAGCCAGTGGGTATTTTCATATTTGGCAGTGGGAACACAGTAGCAGGAGCCAGCAGGGAGCTCGACTGGGCAAGGAATGTTGAGGAGGGGACTGGAAGCAAATTGTGAGGAAGCAGATCTATGTATTGTGTACCGTTAAAAACAGTGCACTGGGTGAAATTCTGTTGAGGGCCTGCTGAAAGATCTATGCCTCACATACATCCTGGGGTAAGAGCATGGATGATAAATAGAAAATTCCAGGAACCTCCTTAACACAAATGTGTTTCACCCTGTTAAAAGTACAAGGCTATGCAACCAGAATTCTGATGACTACATACCCCATGAGAATTCCTTGATTGAATTCTAGCCCCATAATTTGGATGAATGTATGTTTATTTTCCAGACTTTTGTTTATAAAGACCTTGGTTAATATTCCACATGTATTTTGGGCTCTCTTGCTCCCCTCAATCCATAGTGGAATGTTCCACTAGAGGAAAACGGAACAACCATGCCACCCAGTCAGGCTTCCCTGATGGTGTGAAAGCTGCACGAGCTGTGACTCTTATTAAAAAGAGAGCGTCAGAACACTGGAGAGCCCTGTGTGCTGCAGGATCCTGTTGTTCGTAGATATGGAAGAAAAGACATTCGAAGGCCAGGTCTACAGTAGGAGCGCTTTGCCAATATAGACATACTGGTGCGCTACGCTGGCAAAGCACTTCTAGTGTGCGCACGGCTGACACCAGCAAAACTGCACTTTTGCTGGCATAGTGTCTTCCAACCCTGTCAGTGAAATAAGTGACGTCTGCAAAAGAGCAGTTTTGCTGGTGCAAGTGCATTTGCATTAGGGGCTTTTGCTGGCACAGCTGCGTCGGTCACAAATCACACCTCATCATACCCCGACCAACATGTCTATGCCAGCAAAAATTTGTAGTGAAGACCTGGCCGAAGACATGCCAGAGCAGAGCTGTTTGCTACAGTATATCTCTCCATTTCTTGGTCTCTTCAGATCAAGACTGGGTGCCTTTCTGGAAGTTATGGTTTAGCCAAACAAGTTGTTGTGCTCAATATAGAGTAACTGGGTGAAATTTAATGGCTTCTGATATACAGGAGATCAGATTCAGCAATTCTCAAACTGTGGGTCGGGACCCCAAAGTGGGTCGCGATCCAATTTTAATGGGGTCGCCAGGGCTGGCTTAGAGTTGCTGGGGCTGGGCTAGGTTACAGGCCCCCGGCCTGGGCTGGGCCTTGGGCTTTGCTCAGGCTTCAGTCCCCCCTTTCTGGGTTCCTGTAGTAATTTTTGTTGTCAGAAGGGGGTCACGGTGCTATGAAGTTTGAGAACCCCTGGATTAGATGATCTACTGGTCCCATCTCAACTTAAATTCTGTGCATCTAAGAATTTCCCAGTGGTTTGTCCAGGCTAGTTTTAAATATCTTAGGGATCTGCTTGGGTGGCTGTTCCACACCCTAATATATCTTTCTTGCTGCCAGGAAATTTTTCCTGATATTTGGACTCCATTTTCCTTTCTTAATTTGTGCCTATTAGTCCTAGTTTTACCCCCTTTACCATCCTAAATAATTTCTGTTTATTATTTGCACCCTCCAGTTAACTGTAGATTTCAGATCCTCTCTTAGTTGTCTGTTTTTACCATACTATTGGTCAGTAAATGCTGAAACTGTTTTTACTCATTTGAGCTTTGAACAGTAAAACAGATTCTGAGAGCTTTTCTGACCTGCCTAAGTGAATGATCAGAAATAAGGAAGCTTAAGGTTACTTTACACTGCTTTTTAGGAGTTAGTTAACCTACTGTCTAGACTGGTGTAGGGAAGATGAAAGAAATAGTTTCTGGTACATCTCTTATGACAGAAGTTGTCATGTGAAAAATGTGATTCCTGCCTTTTTAAACAGAATCTTTGTATTTAATTGTTTCTTTTTAAAAAGAAAAAAAGAAAAAAACAAAACCCTACAAAAGAAAAGAGCTAGCAGTTAACTCTGTAGACAGCATGGAAGGGGTTTGATACAATGCTGAAGAAAAAAGCCCATGGACCTTTTGACATAGGTGTTCTTTTTCCCTGCTCTCCGAGCTTTCTGGGATTTTTTCCCCCCTCCTTATCCCTAAACTTATATTTCATGCTTGTTAGTTTGTTACATAATATTACACTTCAGTAAGATGTTAGAAGCTGGAGCTTCTTGCTCCTTTTTTATATATATATAAGATAAAAGCCAAAGAGTAGAAAGTTTCATCTCAAGTTTGAGATAGTCTGTGTTCTGTATTTCAAAGACTCCATGGTTAGGAGCTGTAGGGACTAATCCCACAAGGTTTTGAACACCTTCAGTTTCCACTCAGCATCTGCCTCACTGAAGGCTGGTGATTATCTCTCAGTAAACGAAGTCTGAATAGTTTCACCTGCAATGTTGTTTGACATGATTTTTTTCACCACCAAAGCAGAACCGTGTTGTTGAATTCCTCCTGCCTACTGTTTAGTACTAGCTGTAAGTTACTGCAAGGAATTTTTCTCATCTCGTCTCCACGGATATGCTGAGAGTGCACCGATGGTGCAAATTGTATTGCTAATGTTCTTTCACGTTTTGATATGGCTTCCCTGAAACTTACGAAATATCAAGTTATCAGAGAGAGAAGGGATCATGATCTTGCTGGTTAAAGCCAGGGGTGAAAGAAACCTAAAGGACTTATCGGTATACCGGAGTCCTGAGCAGGGGGCCGGGCCTCAACCAGAAGGAGCCGGGCCTCAACTGGAAGAGGCGGGCCTTTAAATCCCCGGACACTTTGAATCACCGCCGGAGCCCTGGGCTGCCATTGCTACCCCGGGGCTCTGGCAGTGGGGCTCTGGTAGCAATTTAAAGGGCCCAGGGCACCAGCCGCCACTACCACAGTGGAGTCCCAGGCCTTTTAAATCGCTGCTGGAGCCCCGGAAGCTCCTGGCTGCCACTGCTACCCCAGGGCTCCAGCAGCGGGGCTCTGGCAGCTGCCAGGAGCCTTGGGCCCTTTAAATCGCCTGCCTGGGGAAGCTGCCCCCTGCTGCTACGGTCAGCTGTGTACCAGCTCTTGCTGATACGCCGTACCGGCTTACTTTCACCTCTGGTTAAAGCTAAGTAAACCCGCTGCGTTTCTCAAAAAAAAAAATTGCAATTCACTCTTTTGGAGCAGAGTGATACTAGGTCAAATCTAATTTGTTTCCTGTAATTCAGAAGAAAGGATGTTGTTTTAATAGTTGGCTCCCTTCCATTGAAAGCTTTTGATAGTAGCAGACTGCTATAAAGGATACACCTCCTTGCCGATTGTCATCACCTTCAGTCTTACTGCTTTGGATGGCTTGCAGCAGGCTGACTAACAGCCCTCCATGTCCTGGGTCAAATGTAGTCATTGATGCTGTACTGCTTGGTTCATGTCCTTACTGATGGGCCCAGGCCACACTAACCATTCCATTAGTATCCATTCTAGTATGCTACGTTTATGTTGCTGCTATCTCCTAGCTCAGTTCTAAAACAAAATAGGAAGGGATCATGATCTAGTGATTAAAGCACAGATTGGGAGTGGAGTCTGGGTTTGGTTCCTGATTGCACGTTCTTGCTGTGTAGCGCTGGGCAAGTATCCTAGGAACTGATTTCAGAAGTGCTGAGCACCAGAAACACTCAGCGACAGTAAGGAAGGTGCAAGGACTGAACATCTTTGAAGATGAGGCCTTAGGCTTCTCTTTGTCTTCCCTTTTTGTAAAATAAGGATGATCATGCTTATCTCACTGGGGTATTGTGAGGTTCATTCACTGTAAAGCACTGGGTCATCTTTGGATGGAAGGTACTAGATTGCCACAGTGGGGAGCGGAGAGGTCTGTCCCTTTGGAATAATCTGAATTCCCATGTAGATCATTCTCCTCAGTTTGCGAGAGGAGGCTAATGCCATTTGGGGGAAGGACAGGATTGTGTTGTGACTCAGCACTGTCCTAGATTTCATTATCCCCAACCTCATTCGTGAACTGTTTGTCCTCTGTAAAGTTCATTGAGAAAGCAATCTTGAACTTCTACAGTATTCACACCCTGAAACAGTACAGCCAGTCTATTAGAGAAGAGACGTCCCATTGTACTCACCCATTCCCTTGTTTTTAAAGGATTCAATTATTTTCTTCTTTTAGGAGTACAGGTGATCAAATGTCTTGGGGGAAAAAAGCATTAACTTTTCTTACCAATAAACAGGTTTGAGGGAATCCTCCATGTAGTGGCACTATCCACTTGAGAAGCCTGAGGAAATTTTTATCTTAAAACAATATTTTCCTGCCCACTCTATCTAGCATAGACTGGCTTACCAGAGGAACAGATTGTGAACTTTTCTTAAAGGGGATTGTTTGGGATGGAGGTGAAGAGAGAGCAAATAAAGGAAGCTGTTTTGCTTAAGATGCCAAGTTGGGAACAAAATATCCATTCAGACTTAAAAAGTGCAAGCACCCTTTATGTTATCAAACACAATATTTATTGGGAGCTCTTCCTCCTTTACCTGCTGAGTCTGGGATTTCTTTCATTTGCCTTTGAAAACAGATGATCCCAATTGCAGTTACCAGCAAAGGGGCATTATGGGGTTGGCAGGCGGTTGTGCTCTCATTGTTTGGCGCAAGACAAGTGCAGATTCCAAACCCCAGATCTTAGAAGGTTAGGAAAACCCATCTACTCTCTAAACTCTTTTGCTTTCGAGTATACAGGTATTTGAAGCACCCTCAAATCCCCTTGCGTTCTGTTACCCATTTGAGACCTTTGCCTTTCTCAAAAGTTATTTTATTCCAGAAGCTTTTCATGCCTGCCATGCTGTAGAGATTTGCCTCTTGGGACGGACTAACTGAAGGTGTGTGGCTGTCGACTAACTTGGAGAGTAGAATCTGCTCTTCAGGACAGTTGTCATCCCACTCATTGGTGATAGTCCTTCTTTATCTCCATTTTGATTGAGAGCACCCTTAATCCAGATGATGCAGCCAAATGTGAGATATTCATGGTATCTCCAAGTAGGTGGAGAAGGAATGTCACAAGCGATCTTGTGCCAAACCATACAAAAGATCTTCACTCCATCCCATCTCTTCTCAAATACCAGAAGATCACAGCACTGTCTTGTGGGTATAAATTAATCTCATGAAATCTGAACTCTTTCTATTTCAAACTCTTGCATCTTTACAAGAGCACTGTCTCATTATTGCTAAAACTCTATGGGCAGGCACCTAAATTTCCTCTTCTGGCATTGGAAGGATCAAAGAGTTGAGACTTGCCTGTAGGTCTTAGTTTCTTGGCAGGCCTTTCTAGTATCCTTTCCATTTCCCCCCACGGCCGCTGCTTTCAAGTGCTCTGTATCATGACAATGAGTTTGCGAGTGGGGGCTGCTCCTGGGTGATGTGACATTGGTCTCCCTCTACAGAGTGAGCACATTGCCTTCACAGAGTCTCTACTAGTCTGGGAAGAGAAGGACCAAGCTTGGCTCCCATTTCTGAAAATCTGACCAATGTTTTGTTGCCTAAATGGGAGCTGAGCTCTTTTGAAAATCTGGCCCTGATTGTGGGTACAGAATTCTTTTGAAAATTCTGGCTTTACTGACCACAGTGTTGGAAAACACCTGGCTCTCTCCGTAAGGGTTAGGGATGTTTGCCACAGTGACAGATTGTATGATGGGGTTGCTTGTGATGGTAGCGGCCCTTGAGCAGGGCTCAGCGGCCCTAAGGCTCATTTTTGGTTTTTATCATAGAATATCAAGGTTAGAAGGGACCTCAGGAGGTCATCTAGTCCAACCCCCTGCTCAAAGCAGGACGAGTCCCCAAATCCCTAAATGGCCCCCTGAAAGGATTGAACTCCCAACCCTGGGTTTAGCAGGCCAATGCTCAAACCACTGAGTTATCCCTCCTCCTCTCATTTGTTCCTAAAAGCTAGGGCTGCCGATTTTGATTGGATGTAGTCCTGGAGATTTCATCACATGACATAATCTTTAATTAAAGATTAATCTTTGGCCTGGAGTCTCCAGGAATTAAACCTGGAGGGTTGGCAACCTTACTAAAAGTATATGCTTCAGGGTTACAGCCAGCCACCTGCAGGGGTCAGGAAGAAATCTTCCCTCCCCCACCCACACACACGGACATGTGCACTCAGTGTATTCTGGGTTTGTTTTGTTTTGTTTCTCCTTTCTTTGAAGCGTCATGACCACAGCTGGTGAAGGGACATTGGACAGAATGGGCCAGGGCTCTGAGGTGGCACTGAGCCCTCCCTCTCTGATGCTTGCCTGGCTGGTTCTTGCTCACATACTCAGAGTCTAACTCATTGCCATATGTGGGGTCAGGAAGGAGTTTTTCCTCCAGGCTAGCTTAGCTGTGACCTTGGGGGCAGGGGTCACCTTCCTCAGCAGTGTGTGTGGGTGCAGGTCACTTGCAAAGATTATCTGGGTATATCTCACTTAATCATTTCCCTGCCGTTGCAGGGCAGTCAAGCACAGGTGCACCTCCGTCCCTCCTATTCTGTCTGTGGCACATCATAGTCTAGCCTCTTGTGGGCTGTCATACATTGGTCTACTTTCCGTGGTTGGGCTTAATGTGCAGTAGGTGTTAGCGGCCTGTGAGATAGGAGGTCAGAATGGATGAGCAGGTGGTCCCTGCTGGCCTTCAACTCTGTGACACAATCCGATTACAGTTTGGGTGACTAGCATTCTGCCTGCCTAAATTCACACTGCAGTTCCGGGCGGATGTTTCATGTACTGTCCTAAACTTTTGCGGTGAGCTACTGGGTAGTTTTTACTTTCCATTTCAGTGGTGAGTAAAGGTCTTTGTGAGGCAGAGAGTGAAAGAGCTTTGTGATCCTTTGAGGAGAAAAAGTTGTGTATAAGTCTAAGCCTATTTTTCCTTGATGCTCCAGGTTTATGTGAGATAAACGCAGATCACAAACAAAGTTGCAAGTGGTATGTCTTTGTCTCAGGATTAGGGAGTTCAGGACTTCCTCCATCTGCAGCTCTGTTATTGGAGTCGTGACTAAATTGTCCTCCTTCAAGGATGGTGTACAATGCTCAGTGTGTCCAGGTTAAAGCCTTTTGCGTGGTTCCCAAAGCCAAAATTGCTGTCTATTCTATTGTGTCCATCACGGTCACTGTCTTGAACTGAGTCTTCACTTTACTTTATGTACCTTTTTAAAGCCTGTATTTATGTGTACTCTCTAATCTGCTGCATCTCAATAGTCTCTCATCCCTTGGACAGGATACATTTCTAAGCTAGGAGCATTCTAGTTGTAAAATCACATTTGACAGGTTGCAAAACTAATGTCCCATCCAAGAACTGGACTTTCAGTTTCCTGACAACAAGGAATTAAAAAAAAAAAAACACACACCATACATTTACCATTATTTGTGTCCACTTGTTCGAGCAAAGTAGAGTCCTAGAAGGCCAAATAAAATGGAAGTAATATCAGGGCTCACTGAAATGGCATCTTTCCTCTCTATTGGAGTTCTGCAATTGGAATTCTAACAGATCCCCTCCAAAAATTGATGGATTCTGTCCTGTTTTGTTAAGTGAAATGTAAAATTTGCTTCTTGACTGAAAAGGTATATAATGTGACTAGTGTGTGGCCATACCACTGCTGTCTGGAATCAAAACCTCTGTGGCATAGGCACTCTACTGCAAACAGGTTCTCCTGTAAGCACAAGTGGTAGGAGGAATGTGATTTTGGAGTAGGAAGATTCTCTAAGAGTTTCCTAGGGACCACGGGTGTACAGCACAGTAGCAAACATAAATTGCTAAGTGATCATGGATGTTTTATAATATCAGTTTGTTAAAATACCTATATCTGATGTATCCTTTACTCTCACAGATTGACTGGGTATCAGCAGTGCCTTTTGCTAGGTAAGATTTGGTCCAACTGGTTCACAGTTGGTGTCATGCTTTTTCTCAGTAATGAGGTGGTTTTGGAAATCAGTCTGTTTTTGTTAACACCATTGGAGAGATGAATTCCACTTCTTTCCTCTCCTCTCCCTTCCCCCCTCACCCCTCCTTTTTGGATCTCTAGATGGAGGCAGTTACCTCATGCTGTAATGTTATGCTGGCATCCCACTTGTTTCATTCAGCTAGGCACTGCAATAGCTTCCTTCTGAAAAACCTCCCCCACGCCAGCTTTCTGGCATAGATCAGTTGGGAGACCATTCTTCTGCTCGAATGTTACAGCTGGCCTGCACAACAGAGCAAAAGGGACTGTGCATTGACATGGTTCATTATGACTCTTTTTCAAAGTCCAGACTACTCATTCTGAAACATCGCTTGCCTTTTGATCTAATCAGTTGGGTCTCTTTGATGCCAACTAGATACATTTTTGGCTTGCCTGAGCATCATTGGCGGTTTGCTGCGTTTTAAAATCTGTAAGCAAAACAGTACACTTATAAAGTACTGAAAAACCAGCAGTGTGCATGGTTAATAACACACCCTTCCGGACACTTATGAACCCCCTACCCCTAAATTCATATCAGTGAATCTCATTATGTTTGTTGTAAAATAAAGCAGTTATAATATGAATATAGGAGGCCAGTTAAAAAGCATCTGAAGTCAGTTAGGTTAGTGGTTCTCAACCAGGAGTACGTGTACCCTTGGGGGTACACAGAGGTCTTCCAGAGGGTACATCAACTCCTCTAGATATTTGCCTTGTTTTACAACAGGCTGCATAAAAAGCACTAGCAAAGTCAGTACAGTCTGAAATTTCGTACAGACGATGACTTGTTTATATTGGTCTATGTACAATACACTGAAGTGTAAGTACAATATAAAATCCATTGTAATAGAAATAATGTAAAAATGATAAAGTAAGCAAATTTTCAGTATTGGTGTGCTGTGACACTTTTGTATTTTTATGTCTGATTTTTGTAAGCAAGTAGTTTTTAAGGGTGAAGCTTGGGGGATGCAAGACAAATCAGACTCCTGAAAGGGGTACAATAGTCTGGAAAGACTGAGAGCCACTGTGTTAGATGACATTTTTAGTTATTAAACTTCTCTGGCTGTTCAGTACCTCTAAAAATCTATTTTCAAAGATGTAAATATTGTTTTTTATTATTTGTAAAAAACCCACACACATCTGGGCTTGACCTTTTTTTTTTTTTTTGTAGGCAAAGTTTCAGCCCAATGTGATTTAAACAGTTTTAATGTATTAAAGTATTTAAATCAAAGGTTATAATCAATTTAGGAGATTCCACACTTAAAATACGAAAAATGTTACTTCCCATAGGTTTTAAGGGGAAGCTCTTGTGACTTTGTTGCTAATTATGCATGTTATTATTTGGTCCAAGTGATAATTTTTGTACTCAAGTAATTATTTACTAGAAATGTACAATAATAAATTTCTATTTTAAAGGGCTTTATACATCGAGGATTTAAAAAACCAAAACACCTCTCTTCTGTACTGAAACTTGACAGGTAGGGCCTCATTGATGTGGAAGGAAGATGACTATTTTTGTTTAACACTAGAAAGTAGCTAATTTTATAGCAGTGCTCATACAGAGGAGCACAAAATCTTACCTGAAAATGCTGTTTAGGGTATAATTATTTTTGGTGGGGGAGGGATGAGAAGAGAACATTCTTGCTCTGCCTTTTCAACATGCGCGTGCAGGTTTCTTAGTCCAAATCTTAATTAATTTTGTTTTGTTTGCAAAACACTGGGCCAAATGCTGCACTCAGTTGTACCAGAGTAACTCCAGATTTGCACTGGTATAACAGACCAGAAGCTGGTCAATAGTTTTGCAAAGAAAATTCCCTCTTTTTTTACGTTCTTCCTAATTAATCTAGAGCTCCTGAAAGGTTCTGAATTGATAGCCTTCCACCAAAGTGCTTGGTGTAGCTTCAGAACAGGTACAGCTCAGCCAGCAACAATGAAAGCTTCCCCACGCTGCCCTGCTAACAACCTGGAAGGAACGTTTCCTGAGAGCGAGAATGCAGGTCAGTTTCATTGCCCATTCAGTTCTTGGCCTGTCTTTTGAGATGGCCTGTTTTCACACCAGTTGTAGTTATTGATGTTAACGATGAAGACCAGTGGTGGGCAACCTAGCCCATCAGGGCAATCCGCTGGTGGCCCCCGCTTCCTGCAGTTCCCATTGGCCAGGAATAGTGAACCGTGGCCACTGGGAGCTGCAGGCGACCGTGCCTATGGACCGTCAATGTAAACAAACTGTCTCATGGCCTGCCAGCAGATTACCCTGATAGGCCGCAGGTTGCCTACCACTGGTGTACACTTTCTGGTCAAGTGGGAATCGGTTGAGGTCCCCAAATTCTTGTCAGATGGGCCTCTGAGTAGCCGTCAGGTAGTTACAACTTTTGTCCTCTGACAACCTGGGCTGTATTTGAGCTAATGGCCAGGACATGTTTCTGTTATTAAAACAAACCTGCAAATACATCTTTTGGCAGTCTGCTGTTAGTGTACAGGGCCTGATTCTTCATTCCTTAGTTGAGTAAAACGTCCATTCAGAGAGAGGAGAGTTTTGCACAAATAGGAAATGCTGAATCATACCCATCCTCCCTGCGAGTCTAATGCCTCCAGGTACTGAGCACCCTCAAATCCCTTGTACTTCAATGGAAATTAAGAGTGCTTAGTACTTTCCAGGGGCACTGCAAATGCACATGACTGTATAAAGAAGGGAATATCAAGTAGGAGTAGGGCAGTGGGTATTACCTCTGTATACAGAGTATTACAGTAATACATGTATTACAGGGACACCAATCCTGTAATACTATGTTCAGTTCTAGTGTCCGTGCTTTAAAAAGGATGTTGGAAAAACTTGGAGAGGGTTGCAAGAATGATCCGTGGTCTGAAACAATCTAGTGGACAAAGGTATAACAGGATCTAATGACTGGAAGCTGAAATCAGAACATTTCAAACCAGAAATCAAAGGTAAATTTTTACAAGTGAGGGCAACCAACAAGTGGATACCACCATGGCAACGGATTACAGATGTAGTAAAGCCTCCATCTCTTGGGGTTTTAAACCAATGATGGATGACTTTAAAAGAGATGCTCTAATTCAGTGGTTCTCAATTTTTTCCATACCATGGCTCTCTTTTAGCAACAGAAAAATCTTTCAGAACCCCCTTCCATCTAGCCCTAAAGACGGAAGATGGTTGCAAGCCCCTGAAACCAGTTTGGAACCTCACCAAGGGTTGCAACTCCAAGGCTGAGAACCCACACTCTAGTGCAACCACAAATTACTGTGCTCAATGCCAGGTGAAATTCTATAGCTTATACTTTGCAAGTAAGTCTGCCTAGGTGGTCATGGTGGTCTCTTCTGGCGTCCAACTTACATCCAGTGGGATTTTTGTCTGGGATAGTTTGGAAATGGTTGGGGGATGGGAGCTGAATGCTCACCATGAAAGGTCCTGACTTTAAGGGTCAGATGTGGAAATATCTGAAGATAAAGGTATTTCAGTTGGCTCTCTTCTGCACAGAGCGTCAAATTCAAAACCGGTGTAAACTGATGCAACTGCTCTGGTCAGTGGAACGACACCTGCCTACAGTCAGTCTGAATTTGGCTCATGAGGTGCGGCTCAGAACAAGTAAATAGCTAATGCTCCTAGAACACTCAGGTCTAGGAGAGCTTTGCACAAATGAGGACTGGGATCTTACCATGTGTGTTGAGTAAATTGAACTTGTCATATTGCTTTTATAAGTAAGGAACAGTGTTGATGTGTTTGGATAGGGGTAATTGATGAAGGGATCTTGCAATTCTTATACTGTACTAAATGGGCAGACATTTCTATTCTTGCCTCCCCTAGCTCCAGCCACAGCTGTCTCATCAACTATTAATTACCTGCTCATTAATGCTATAGAGGGCTAGGACCAATCTTGCAAGTTTTCTGGGCTCTTTCCTGAAATATTTATGACTTGCTCACTATGCAAAAGGGCAAGAGCAACAGCAGATAACAACATGCCTTCAAGTTTCATTTAGTATTATTATTATTATGAATATGAACAAGGCAGTTTCTTTCTTCTCTCTTTGTGAAGTTGCACTGCACATCTAGCTGGAGGGTCAAACAGCCTGCCTATAATTGACAGTTTTGAAGCACCAGCTAGTCAACGGGTCCCAAGCTGTATATTTGTCATATGCTCCAAGCTAAATTCTGTAACAAAGCAGATTCATAACCAAAGCAATGCAACCTACATACTTGTCCCCACCTTCCTGCAAAGTTACAGCTAATTTGCAAATGATTTGCCTTTGCTGTAGTGTTTGCCTCTGATATCAATGTGAATTAGAGACGTTAAACCAGTTAAGCCTCACAACAACCTTACTAAGTCGAAAGTATTATCTCTCTTTTGTGGGGAGATGGGGAAATTGAGGTACAAAGGTTAAACGGTTTGTCCAAGGCTGAGTTGCAGTAAGTCAGCCGGGTCTGCATGTGGTTTTTCTAAATTTTGCTCAGGCTTTCAATTAAATAGCATTCACCACTTCCTCTCGCAGGATTGATGGCTCCGGCTCCACGCTCTCTTTTCTGTCATCCTGTTTTTATGAGTGGCTCTGGTGAGACATACAGATTGACACAGTAATCTCTCCACCTGTATTTAATATCATCACCCTCAGTCAGGCTCTGCCATCATGATCTTTTATTAAGTTTGGTCACAGAGAAAACCTTTTGGTAAACAGTCTGCTCACATGAACATACCTTTTGTATAATTACTCTTTATAATTCTCGAGTTCCATACATTATACTGTTATATATTTGTTCTTGTCTCATCTAGTCTGCCTCTCAGTCTGTGTGCTCAGTTCCTTATATTCTGTCCTTCAGAGTCATTCTCTTCCACTCTGCATCCTTTTTCCACCAGCTCAAACACCGTCTCAGTTAACCATTGTGCGGACCAACTCTGACTTTCCTGGATGTGTGCTTTGGCAAGTTTCAAGCATATGGTTTTCAGTTTATTCCAGGTTTTGTTGGGGGTTGTTCTCTTTTCACCTGTGCCAATGCTTTACATGCATTCTGGACAGAGGTTATATAAGTGCTACTGGGGACTTCTTATAGGACAGTACTAGGGGTAGACAACATACCTGCAGAATTGTTGCACTGGAGAACCAAATGAAAGGAATTTTTCTGCCCTTATCAAAGAAGGGAGACACATAGCAGTGTAGTAAATATCGTGCCGTCTCCCAGATCATGCACGCAAGCAAAATTCCCATTCTTCGTAATCCAGGATCACAAGAAGCAAAGGATAGAAGCAGAACTACCGCCACAGTCAGCTGGTCTCGGAGAGAGCTGAGCCACATATGGACCAAATAGCAAATATCCATTGAAAAATGCAGAGAGTACAAATGCCCATTGATCATGTGCTTCATTGATGACTCAGAAGCATTGATATTGCCTGACACAACTGTCTTTGAAGGACACTGGCAGACTTGGGGATTACATACTATCTCATTGAGCTCATTGCAAGTCTCCATCAACCACAGACCACAGTGCAAACCGCAGTAGGCCACAGAGACTGGGTTTCCATAAGACAGGATAGAAGCAGACACTGATGTCCGATGCAGATTTATGTACTTTGGCCGCATTAGGCATAGAGATAGAAATCCCCTTGAGAAAATATTATGGAAAGAATGATGGAAGGTCCTCCTAGTAGGGGATGACCAGTGGAAAAAAATGGATGGATGGTGTGTAACAGATCACGGGAAGGTTAGTTGCTGAGGCTCAAAGTTAGCGATGGATCGTGAAGGTTTCCAAAACTTCTGCTGTGCTGTCACCGATATTCATACGTGAGTAAATGGATTTACTGACTTCTGATTAAAATACTCTCTCTTTCATACTAAGAGTACATGTGTACCATGTCCAACAGCGCTCTAGCTACTGCACTTGGTATATGAATGAATTCTCTTGCTGGGATTCAGAGCTTCATGCCCCATGCTGACAAGTCATTCCTCTTTCTCCTGCCTCCTCTCACTACGTCCATTGTAGTAGGGTCTAAAAGAGATGCAACAGGAGGGTGAAAGGCTCTCAACTGGAGTATTGTGTCCAGTTCTGGGTACCAATTTCAGGAAATATGTGGAGAACTTGGAGAGAGTCCAGAGAAGAGCCACAAAAATGATTAAAGGTCTAGAAAACATGACCTATGAGGGAATATTTAAAAATTTGGGTTTGTTTAGTCTGGAAAAGAGAAGACTGAGGGGGGGACATAAGTTTGTAACAAGGAGGAGGGAGAAAAATTATTGTTCTTAACCTCTGAGGATAGGACAAGAAGCAATGGGCTTAAATTACAGCAAGGGAGGTTTAGGTTGGACATTAGGACAAACTTCCTGACTGTCAGGGTGGTTAAGTACTGGAATAAATTGCCCAGGGAGGTTATGGAATCTCCATAATTGGAGATTTTTAAGAGCAGGTTAGACCAACACCTGTCAGGGATGGTCTAGATAATACTTAGCCCTGCCATGAGTGCAGGGGACCGGACTAGATGACCTCTCAAGGTCCCTTCCAGTCCTATGATACCATGAAGGCTGAAAAGACCTTCAGTCCCAGAGCACCAAGTAGCCAGTCTGTTTCATGTTCCTTCCAGTTTGACAATCATGTGATTTGTCATTAGTTTGACCATCATTGGAGTTTTCCCCTTCTCTGTGAAATGGGCAGGTAGGGGGTGTCCTTTAACCAGAGAATAGCTAAAGATTGGCATGGATCTTGGCCATCCCCTCTCCCAACATCATAGTTCCATGCTGCCATAGGCTGCCATCTGTAGGCATTAATGTTGTTTGAAGGTTCATTGACTCCTGATTGGATATATTGGCTCAATGAGCGCACATGTCTCGGTGAATAGCTGCTCCCCACCTCCAGCCCTCACTTTCAGAGTCCAGACTCTACAGATCTAGATCACCATAGTATGTAAGCATCTCACAACATTTGATGGTTCCACCCTTAGGACACTCGTGTGAGGCAGGGAAGTGTTGTTATCCCTATTTTAGGAAAGAAGAAATTGAGGCGCAGAGCGATTAAGGCCCAGATCCTCAAAGGCATTTCAGCAACTAACTCTCATTGATTTAAATGGGAGTTAGGCACCTAAATCACTTTGAGGATCTAGGCCTAAGAGACTTTCCCAGGTCATGCAGAAAGTCTGTAGTACAGCCAGGAAATGAATACACATCTCCTGAGTCTCAGTTCAGTGCCTTACCCACAAGCCAGTTCTCCCTCTCAGGCAGAGATGCTCCATTGAGACACAGAGAGGAAGGAGAATGCCATGGATTTGCATGACCCTTCCCTGAGCTGTCTTCCAGTTGTTTTGGCTTGTCTCCACCCTAAAAGCAGGAGGGACAATATTTTCCCCAGTCCGGAATTTGAAAATTAAGCTGTGCTCTTCCTGCCTTTTACATCATCACCAGCAATGAGCAGTTGGGAAGCAGTGGGCAATTTAGCTGGTGATGCACCAAGGAAATTAGCATCCAGCTCTTTCCTACAGCTGGCTTTGGGGCAAAAAAAAAAAAAAAAAAAAAAGTTAAGGAAAAAATGGGAGGGATTAGGTGGTCAAAGCAGATAACATGCCTTCCAGGGAGCAGGCATCTCAAGTAAGAATGAGCTCATTTTACCGTAATCCCTTTGAGTATAACCACACTTGAAGAAACAAGGTTATTCTGTATAAAGTGTAATGCCTCCTTTTTCTGTGCAACTTGCCTTCACCAGTGTAATAAGAGCTCTGTTTTAAGCATGCAGAGTATATCACAAGTGGCCTGTCTTTAATGTTCTTCTTGCTTCTGGACTTGCTAATGGCACTAAAGTGGAGGACACAGACACACATCAAAATGCTCTCTGCTTTATTTGTCTTTTTTTTTTAACAGTGTTTTTAATCCAATTTCATGTCAAATTTCAAAGGATATTTGGTTTCCTTACTAGACTCATTATTTCCTTTTGTTGGAGGCTAGAGAGCAAAGCTGAAGTGGACTCAGGGTAGCCGACCTCTTAGTAAAGCAGGTGTCTAAGGACCTATTTGCTTTACAGAATTTTCTCCTGGTAGGACACTGTGGAGAGTTGAGTTAGCTAATGCTCTGGTGACCATGAATTTTCAGTTAGTGAAGAACAAGAATAGGTCATGGTCAGTATCCTGTCAGCTACTCATGGCTAAATCCTTGTCCCAGTAAGGTTTAGCAATGACCAGCTGACATGATGCTGAACATTTTGTCCTTGTTCAACACTACCTGCAAAGCCACGGTCAGCATCTTGTGAACTAATCTGACACTTCACAGTCATGTCCTAATACAATAACATTTTGTACTGAAGATAAGGCCTTAGGCTCTTGGGCATCGACTGATCTGGGAGCTGGGTCCAGACCTCTGAATTACCGCCAGGCACTCTGAATATATTGAAGTGATTTACTGAAGAACTAGAGAACAAGTAGATGGCTGGGCCATCCAAGGATGCATATTGATCTTAGAATGCCTTTAAAGTGGCAGAAATTGGACGCTTAATTCTTCATCTGTGCAACTACTCCAGAGGCCACAATAATAGAAGCTGTAGCATAGCCAGAGCTAAAGCACTATTTTACCACTGTCATCTAAGCAGGTTTGGACAGCACGGTGATAAACACCTGAGCTTGTTTTGCACTATGCTTGCACCTCTGCTACCATCTGTGAAGAATGGTGGGTGCCCCATGAGCAGTCTCTTGCTCCTTCAATGAATTTTAGTTTGCGTTTTAGATATGGGCTGATACAGGATTCTGTGGGAAGCCAAGAACAAAGTCGATATGAGTTAGGTTATTTCAGTAAAGGTCCTAATTCTGGGTTTGATCCTACTCCCACCGAAGCCAATAGCAAAAAGTACCATTGACTTCAATGGGAGCAGGTTTGGTGGTGATGATCTCCAGTAGGTCAGAATGTGACTGAGCCTACAGATTACCAAGAAAAAGTGGGAAGTCTTCTGTAGAAACAGCAAAATTTGGTTCTCCTCCAACTATTGGTGACATAACTTGAACTAAAAGAAGAGTTGCTCCAAACTAAAGTGATTGAAGATGCACCTTCTGTTTCCCACCAAACTGAGGGATACATTTCCAAGGAAAAACTTGCATCGGTTGGGAAATATCCTCACAGGCCTGAATAGAATCCTGACTTCAACAGATTTACATGCATGAAATCCTGAGCTGCTCTTGCGATTACATTTCATCTCATTCTCCTTTCTCCTTTGTTGCTATTATATTTTTGAAGTGTCTTGTCAAGATAAAAATGGTTGCCCGAATTTTTAAATGTAGATGCCTAAAGTTGGGTACCTAAATCTGTCTTTAGGCACCTGAATGAATGGCTTGAGCCCTTCCAGTTCAATGGGAGTTGTGGGTGCTCAGCACCTTTTGGTAAAACAAGCCATTCATTTAGGTGCCTAGATATGAATTTGGCTGCCTGGCTTCAGGCACTCAAGTTTTTTAAAATTTCAGCTCATATTTTCATGTATTACTACAACTGCTGTTACTCATAATATATATATATACACACACACACACACACATGCAGACGTATTGCTGGTCACCCTGGTATCCAGATAATTTGATATGATTTGCGGGCAAGTCACAATTAACCAAGCACAATAAGAAGAGCAAGTAAAAACTCACAGCAACACAAGTTTAAAGAACCAAGCCTGAGTAACTGAATCAGTGGGCTGTATGCCCGGGATTCCAGAAGCTGCAGCTAGTGAAAATCTTGGACAAAGCTCTCTTGCAATGCATTCTAAATGTGGTCACCTGGGAATAGCCCCTTCAATTTCAGTCATTCTTTGATTTGTATTAATCTCTCATCATTCACCATGGACACTGTTTATTTCTTCCATATCACTCAGACTGAGTGATGAAAAGTAGGGTCATTGCTTCCACTCTTGTCTAGTTGTCTTCATTCGCTGGTGCTTAAGCACAAGTACACTGTGGGTGTGCCGGAATGGCTGATGCTATAGGGCAATATTTATGTGCATTATAGCTTCTGTCGAAGGGCTGATTCCTTTCCAAAAACCGTGTTAATTTAGGGTTTGTTTATTCATGAAAACGCTTCTACTGGGTTTTTGTAAAACTTTTTATATTAGCATCCGCATCTTGGTGCTTCTGTTACAGCACTTGACATGCTCTTAGTGGAGTGTAATGTGTGGCTTTTGAGGGGCATGTAGATAAAGGTTGAATTTTGTGTGGATATTCTGAAATGGTGGGTTGTAATTCAGACTATATAAAGCTAGACTGGATTTCTCCATTTCTTCTGAAAACACCTTAGTTTTATGTAATGTTAAAAAATATTTTCAGCCCCTCATCAACAAGCAGAGGACAGTCATGAAAACTACATATTAATGATGTAGCATCTCTTCTCTTGTGTCATTTTTTGATGTTCCCTAAGCATTCTGGAACAGGTCACTGCTGGCTGTTATTCTAGCTATGCATGATTTAATATTGTATAATGTTGCAAGATCCAAAAATAAAACGTCGGAAAAATTGCATACAGAGGAGGCAAAATGGAACTTTACCTCTCAGATCAACCCAGTGACTTCCCTCCCCCACCAATGCTGTTCTACCCCTAAAGGATTGGCATCTCCACCAGACTTTTATCTTCTACTCTGCTCTCCCAACCCTGGATTTTAATCCTCTGCCTCCTTCCCTTTCTCACATCTTTATGTTGCTATTACAAGTCTCACAGATCAAATACAACAATTTAAGTTGTTCCTCTTCCCCCTCCATCATTTTTAAAGTTCCCTGCTTCTTTCACTGGAACGTACAACCCAAGGTCATTCCATATACCCTCAATGAGCCATGGAAAAGGCATCTGTCTATCTAGGTCAGTGATTTTCAACCTTTTTTCATTTGCAGACCCCTAAAAATTTTCAAATGAAGGTGCAGACCCCTTCGGAAATCGTAGACATTGCCTGCAGATCCCGAGGGGTTTGCGGACCATAGGTTGAAAACCACTGATCTGTGGTACTTATATGGTCCCTATCCTGTAGTAGCTGCACATCTCTGTCGGTAATGTATTTATGCTCACAACACCTGTGTGAGGCAGCAAAGTGCTATTTGTTACAGCCCTTTGTACATGTTAAATATGGGCAACTGAGGCACAGGCTTAGTTACTTGCCCAGGGTCACCCAAGAAGTCTGTGGCAGAACAGGAAATTGAAACCTTCTCTCCCACAACCCAGTTTAGCCTGCTAGCCACTGGACCATCCTTCCTGTCTGGAGAGCACGTGCCCTCTTTCCTCATCTGTCTTCTCAACCCCGGGGGCCCTTGTGCAGTCCCAAAATGCACTGGGTTCCAGAAGGTTCTCGGAGCTCAGTGGAGCCAATGTTTAAATGCCACAAATGGGAGTATGCAGAGGCCACCTTGGACTAGATGTTTTTCATCAACCAGCGTGGCAGTAAGTTTTGTTTACAATGTTGCTTAACCGCTTTGGTAAAACTAGTGCATTCATTCAGGCCATTGCAATTGCAAAATTAAAAATTGACTCCGCTAAAAACCTGTTTAGATGTAATTATTCAAAAGAAAATGGAAGTCTCCTTACACTGAAGAATGACCTCTTAAACCCTAACATATAAGCTATATAGTTATATTATTATATATAGCTAAAGTATAAAATATTTTTGTTTTGTTGTTTTCTCCCCGCCACACACACAGACTATGTCAGAATGAGGAAGAGTCCAAAACTCACTTTACCAAGTTTTTGTGTACCAGGGTTTTCTCACACATCAAAAACTGGCATTTCCCCCTCACGCTCCTCTCTGGGTCCCTGCCGCCATGAGAATTTGGCTAAAGCAGGGTCTCTTGCACATGCAGAAACATCTTGGATGATCCAGGCCTGATTTAGGGTCTGGTATCCAGCAAATTGTATAAACGCTTAAACCAATACTGTTTACAGCAGTGAAAAGCTGGATCCCTGGCTTTCCATGGCATAAGCATTCGTGGTTGGCTTGCTCTGGCATGTCACAGGATCTCAGACCTGAACATGGCAACGTTCAGTTTATCATCTTGCTTTCAGTGTCCCCGCACGCCATGTTGGAATTCTGGCATTATTTCAGAAGCCATGAACTTAAGCTGCTGTAGCACTAGTAGCCAATGCCTGGACTCCAGCATTCAAAATCAAATGCTTCATATTTCGTATTTTTAATTATTTTTTCCAAGAAAAATGCAAAACAAAGTACAACAAACAACCATGAACAAGAGATGTAAATGAATACACATTCTTATTACTGATATCAAGACAGAGGAATGCAAACATACAAGACTGTGGCTTTACACTTTTGTCCCCAGGGTTGTGTTGTTTTGTTTTTACTTTAGGCCACAGGAAAGAGCCAATGTATGATCGAATACTCAGGGTATCTAGTTACAAATGTCATCCAAACAATATATTGTTATAGCAATGTAATGTCATGTATGTGTTACATCATTAATGTATCCAGATGACTCCAAATTTAAGTGTATTCTTCCTACCCCATTTTGTCACCAATATAGTTATTTCCTCCATCAGAATTGTGCAACCAGGGGTCACCAATGAAATTAATAGGCAGCAAGTTTAAAACAAACATAAGGAAGTACTTCTTCACACAATGCAATGTCATCCTGTGGAACTCAGTGCCAGGGGATGTTGTGAAGGCCAAAAGTATAACTGGGCTAAAAAAAAATTAGATAAGCTCATGGAGGATAGGGCTACCAATGGCTATTAGCCAAGATTGTCAGGGATGCAACCTCATGCTTTGGGTGTCCCTGAACCTCTGACTGCTAGATGCTGGGACTGGACGACAGGGAACAGATCACTAGATAATTACCCTTTTTCTGCTCACTCCCTCTGAAGCAGGGGTGGCCAACCTGAGCCTGAGAAGGAGCCAGAATTTACCAATGTACATTGCCAAAGAGCCACAGTAATACATCAGCAGCCCCCCAACAGCTCCCCCCTACCCCCGCTCCCAGTACCTCCCACCCACCGGCAGCTCCCCTCCCCGCACCTCACGATCAGCTATTTCGTGGCATGCAGGAGGCTTGGAGGCGGAGGAGCAAGGGCATGGCAGGTTCAGGCAAGGGCGCGGGAAGGGGTGGAGTGGGGGCAGGACCTGTGGCAGAGCCAGGGGTTGAGCAGTGAGCACCCGCCGGCACACTGGAAAGTTGGAGCCTGTAGCTCCAGCCCTGGAGTCGGTGCCTATACAAGGAGCCACATATTAACTTCTGAAGAGCCACATGTGGCTCCAGAACCACAGGTTGGCCACATCTGTCTTTGAAGCATCTGGCACCAGCCACTGTTGGAAGACCGAATACTGGGCTAGAGGGCCAGCGTGGCCATTCTTATGTTAACCATTATGAATAAGCAAGAGTTGGTAATAAGCAGGTGGACAGGGGCAAAAATCACATTTGGAAGACTTGCAAAGGGATTTCAGGCCTGAAACAGGTCAGCCATTAGCATGTGCTTAAGAACCATTGAAGTCAATAAGATATAAGCACATGTTTAACTTTAGGCATGTGCTTACGTCCTGCACTGATTACGGATGTTTTCCTGTATTGGGGCCTTAACAGCTCTCCCCAAACCAATGCTTTCAGGGCCAGCAATCTCTTTCCAAGCACTGCAGAGATCAGAAAGAAGAGCAAATGACCCTGGATTCTTATGTCATAAAGAGAGATGAGTGACTTAAAGTGAGGAATAATCAGCAGGGGTACATGCAAATATTTTCATGAAAAGTAACTCACCCATGCTTTTATTACTAAGACAAGACTTTTCAGCTCAGCTGTCTCTACATTCTCTCATTTTTCAGAGATTTCCATCCATCTGCAGTTCTTTTAAACAATAGCATTTTAATGGTTTTAGCTAGGCTCTGAAGTTAACACTATTCTGAGGCAGTGATATTTAGGGCGGAGAGGTTCACACATTTTTGCCATTTTTAGGGAGTGTAGCCTTGTGAGTAGGCTGTGGAGGAACAGAGATTTAGGACTCTGGGTCCTAATCCCAGCTACGCTGCTTGCTTGCTGCGTGTCCTGTGGACAAGTAACCTAATATCTCAGGGTATGTCAGTGCTAGAAATGCTACAGTGACACAGCTGCAGCGCTGCGGTGTAGATACTGACTACAGCAACAGAAGGGGTTTTTCCATCGCTGTAGTAAATCCACCTTTCTGAAAGCAGTTAGGGTTGCCACCTGTCTGGTTTTCACCTGGGCAGTTCAGGTCTCGACTTGTGTGTCCGGGTGCCATTTGACAAGCCCTGATGTCTAACGTTTTTTTAGTGGGGGTGGGGTACAGGTGGTGCACGGGTGGAGTCTTATGAGGAAGAGACCAAGAAGGGGGCAGGGCCTTGGGCATCCAGTTAGGAGCCATTTGAAAAGTGGCAACCCTAGAGCCAGTAGCTAGTCAATGGAAGAATTATTTAATCGACCTAGCAGTGTCTACACCGGGGCTTAGGTTGACTTAACTGTGTCGCACAGGACATGAAATTTTTCACAACCCTGACCGATGTAGTTAAATCAACTTGAGTTTGTAGCGTGGACCAGGCCTCAGTGCCTCCATATGTGTCTACCTCAGAGCGTTTTTGTGGAGACTGATTAATATTTGTGAAGCACTTTGAGATCAGAAATGTGCAAAGTGGTGTTGTTATTGATAGCTGAAGTTGTAACCTGGAGTGTTTTCTGAGAGGCCGGGTGAATTTGGCAACACTTGATTTAAATCGTAAAAGCTGTTTTGGAAATGGAGGGATTATTCATGTTTAATTTCTCAAGCATCTATCAGCATGTCATTGAGATGCTTTAACATGAATTAAAACCAAATAAATATACAGTCTATCTTCAGCTGCTAGATCCAGGACCTTTGCATCATGGAGGGTCAAGCTGGTAGCTTGCCAGGAGCCGCAGGGCTGGGATGATAATTTTGCCAGATGCTGTATGGCTGCACTGATAATTTGCCAGAGGGCTGCATCTAATTTTCACCTATATTTACATACATATTCTAATTAAAAATAAATGAACACCACCACATCTGCCTAGGTAGAGTAACAGAAAAGGCTGCTGCTTCTTTGCATTCACCAACAATAAACTCCTACCTTGTCTTCACCCTACAATAAGAGCTTGAATCTGATGGCACAGTGACTTCTCAAGCTATCGGCTAGAAACTTTAAAATGGAATTGTAAGTTCTGCAGCAAACTTGTGAAAAGTCTGAGGGCCAAACTTTGCCTTCATATCCCTGCATCACAGTGGCACCAGTGGGAGCTTCAAGCTTGTGAATAGTGGTAGAATTTGGCCCCCTGGATCTGTATATCTGGGCATTTTTGCACTCTTTGATTTACCAGTGTCATTGCAAACTGCTCATGTTTTGAAGGCCTTTGTAACGCTTCCCTAATAAGCTTAATGGGTAAGCCTTTGAGAGCTGAAATAATGTTGTATGGGCAGTCTCCTCCACAAGTAATAGCCCCGGCACCGTTCATTATCCAAGTGCTACAGGCATAGCTCCTCACACTTCAGGTTTTCCCCAGGGACAGGAGTGGAGTGCCTGAGTGCAGCCCCATTGACTTCCATGTGCTGGACCCCTGCACTCATGCAGAGTCCCATTGAACAGCTGGAAGGATTGTGGCCTTTCTTTGTGCTGATGGCATAGTACCTTCCATCAGAGAATCTCAGAGCACTATCAAGCAAATCCTTGCAATGCCTGTGTGTGGTAGGTAAATCCCCAGGTTACAGATGAGCGAACTGAGGTTCAAAGTGCAACTTGTCTAGGATCACAGATGGGAGCCATTGACAGAACTGGGACCAGAACGCTGGAGATCCTAGTTCCTAGGCTTCTGCTTAGACCACCGACGCATTCACATGTCTGGCGGTCTGGAACATGTATGAAAGGATAACTCTGAATTATAAATAATCCCCATTCTGAATTAAATGTAATCTTCAGCAGGTTCAGTTCCCATGTGGACAGCGAGGAATGTCAGTATTACTGTACTGTTCTCCAGTTAATGGGGAACATGTCATAGAACATCACCAAAGAGACCCACCAGATAGCAAAGTTATGACTGATATTTAATAAACCACTTTAAAAACACACCAAGGACAAGCCTAAGGGAGAGCTATAACCACCCAGGAAGTATTTATAGGGTTGCTGAGCTTCATTTAAGGATGTCGCCCAATGGCAGGGCTCTGTATAAAATATTTCAAGCCTCCGCCTTCACCCTCCAAAATATTCTGTGCTTCGCTAGGCACGTTCCCTGATGCCTTCTAAGTAAACATGGCGCCATTCATTTCTGGATCCAGAAGGAGGGAGTCAGTTCAATTTACATAGCGTGTCATGTGTTAACTAATTTGTAAAACAATCCTGTTAAGTAGTATAAACTGTGCTGTGTCTTGAACTTCCTATGAGAACAATGGCCAGATCTATGCGTTGAAGTCAGCGGTAAGTGTATGTGTATAATATATACCATCACAATGGGCATTTTAAATGTGGAGATTCCCTCAGTCCTCCCAAGAGCTCATGTGATGTGGTAGAAAGGAGAGCCTTGTGGTTGAGGCACAGGACCCAGATTCAGTTCTCCACTCTGCAACAGACTTCCTTTGTGTCCCTGGGCAAGTCACTTAATCTCTCTGTGCCTCATCTGCGAAATGGGGGTAATAATACTTTCCTACCTCTCAGTGTAAAATTCATTAACATTTGTGAGGTGCTCTGCCGCTCAAAACACAGGTGATGGGTGCAGTATAAATAAAGCCACCCAACATCTCCGCTCTTCACATGATGTGAGGAAGAGAGGGGATGGGTGCCTGCTGGTCCCTCCAGCCACAGAGGAGGGAAGGCACAGAGGGGGGACAAGGCAGAGCTCAGCCTTTCCTAGATCAGCTCCAGGTGAAGTTTTTCCAGCCCAGATGGACCTGATCAAAGAAAAAAGCCAGAATGTGGAACATATTTGTTTTGAAAATACAGTCTATTTCTGTATAAGCATCTTTCTAGGTAGATGGGTTTTCATTCAGCCAGCCAGTTAAGAAGGATACTTTTGCTGATTCTTTGGGTACATCCTAGAATAATGATTATTTTAATTTGAACCCAAGAATCAGGTTTTAAACATCACCTTTTCCACAAGACCTTCGTGCAGCATATCTTGTATGAGTAAAGAGAGCTAGAAAAGGAATTAAATGAGCAGCATGGTGTTTATGAAAGGTTTCCTTTAAAATTACTAATGACTGTATAATTTTAAAATTCACTGCTAATGCCTTAAATTTACTAAGCACTGTAAGCCAGCTTTTAATCAGCAGACATTGTAACAGTGTGTGCATATCTTAAGGATCTTCATATCCTTTTACTGTCTGAGAGATACCGGGAGACTTGGTAAAGAGAACCGTGGCCTAGTTTTTTCAGCATAGCTAGCAATTCATTTTCCTTTCTCTGTTTAATGTGATTCTACCCAATCTTGTTTTTCAAGGGGCTTTCACTAAAGATCACAAGCTCCGAGCGATCAGTTAATGCACAACATAAGACAGAAGTCAAAATATAGTACACCAGCAGTCTTGCAATTAGTACATTGAAAACTGGATATAAAACCTTGAATAGAGTATATAAGAGAGGCCATTCCAGAATGTGTAAAATGGCACAATAACTGGATCCCCAAGCCCATTATTAAGGAGGCATAGGCCCTGACTCAGGAAGGCACTTAGGCACATGCTACAGCAAGTGTCCTGACTTGGAGCTATAATCGGTTATAATTCTCTGATTTATCGCTGAAAAATATGGGGGCGGGAAGGAGACGCAGATCACGTGTATTGTAGGAGAGGAGTGTAGTATACTTCACCTAGCCAGTCAGAAATGTCAAGGTAGACTTAAGCAAATTGTTACCTCATATATAGGGCTTGTTGGAGGAGGACTAAGAAGAAATTACAAACTGTTTTGGATGGAGAATGAGTGACTAATCTGTGGATTGTGAAGGAGATTTTCTGAGCGAGAAGGGATCTAGAGCCCTGCCTGCATGAAGGAAATTAGCACCACTGTACCTGTGTTGCTGTAGTTACACCAGTACAAGCCTTTCACGTGGACAACGCACCAGCCCAAAGCAGGGCTTACATCAATGCAGCTGACTTCCACATGCTACCAAAGTGTCACTAGGTCAAGCCTGGCTTCACACCAGTACAATGCACTTACACTAGGGGTTTGCAGGATGTAGCTACACTGGTGCAAATTTCTTTAATGTAGACAGGGCCTAAAATGGCAAAATTTTACCTTATCCTGGGGCTGGGGCAAGGGAAGTGGAGCGGGCTGCTCCCGGCCCCCCGCTAATCCCCTGGGCCACAATGGGACTGCAGGGCCCTCAAAAGTGCCCCCCTACAGCTCCTGCCTCCCAGACCCAGGGCGGGGGGAGCCCCTGACCACCCCAAAGACTCTCTGCCCCTTATCCAACCCCTTGGGCCCAGTCCGGCACCCTTAACACGCTGCTCAGAATAGCATGTTGGAGCTTTACCGCATTGTATGCGAACCCACCTTCTATCGGGTCACGTTATATTGGGATAGAGGTGTATTATTCACTTTCCTACTCTCAGCCCTCTATTGGGGAAAATGAAAAAATTGTAGCTCCTTGACATGGATTAGAGCCAGGATGACCCTCTGGGTCTGACTCTGCAAGTTTGAGCCCTGCAGCAGTCACGAAAGAGATCAGCAGCATTAGGCACTTTGCTCATAGCCCTTGAAATTCAGGCGTGTGCACACACTGTTCCTGCTTGTGTGCTGATTCCCCTATGAAGCAAGAGCCTTGCCAAAATGCTAAACCAGCTTTCAGTAGAAGCACACTTGTTAATCAGGCTCCTGGGCAGCATTTAGATCTTCCGGATGCTGCAACACCAACAAAATATGCAAGAGCATCTCTCAGAATTAAAGGAACTGCATCCTGAAAAGCACTTGAGAGCCAGCTCATTAGCTCTTTGTTTTCATTGCGAGTTAATTAGTCTTCCCTGCCTCTTATAAATTCCTTTCAGCTGTTGGCTTGAGTTTCCAGTGAATTTTCTGAATTGCCACAACTCCAAACTGTGTTGTTTCAAAGGCCATGCCCGTTAGAGCACATCTTCCCCACTTCCCTTATGTCCACAGGAGGTGGATATGTCACATGAAGATCTTTGCAGCAGATCACTCCCAGAACAGAATCCAGCCTTTGTCTGCTGATATCTATCTCTTCTCTCTTTTTCTTTTTCTTTTATTACACTAGCATCTTCAGCACCCAGTGAGGGACCAGGGAGTCATTGTGTTGGCTTCGGTACAAGCATAAAGAAAAAATTTAGTGCCAAAATGCAGTGCCAAATAATTTACCATCTTGGTTTCAACAAGGCCCAACAAGTGGATGAAACCAACAGGTGCAGGGTGGCAGAGAAGTAGGGTGACCAAATAGTGTGAAAAATCGGGACAGGGGTGGGAGGTATAATAGATGCCTATATAAGAAAAAGTCCCTAATTTCAGGACTGTCCCTATAAAATCGGGACATCTGATCATCCTACAGGGAAGTGGAGGAAGGGGATAATCGTGACACAAGTGCATTTTTCACTGCAAGCAGTCTCTGCTTACCATCTTCCTAGCCATTGTTAACTGTCATTTGTAGGCCTCACAACAGAGGTGTGAAAGCGCATTTCTTCAAAACAAAGGTAACGTGTTAAGAGTTTCCTGTGTTAAGAGTTTCCTGGATACAAGAATCAATCCAGACATGTAGTAAGTGTTTAACCTTGTAATGAAAACCAAAAGCCAAAAATCCTGCCTTTGTTGAGGAGTTACCCAGCAAGACTAAACTTTAGCTCAGGTGAATGTCAGACTTAAGTTCTAATGAACAGTGGGGAGGGGGGGTGTTAACTAAAAAAAAAAGCTGATAAAAAAGTAAAGTATTTGCAGAGTCAGTAGAAACGCTGACCCAGATAAGTGTGTGAAAATTAATTTCATGCCCTAGAACTTTTTCTGCATGTTTTTTAATGCAATATATCTGATCCTCCAAAAAGGAAGTAACGTATAGGATCTCAGCAGCTCTGAAGAGTCACATTGGAATAATAACAAGAAGAGAGTTGGAGAACGAGTGTGCACATGTACTTTTTGCACGCATTAAATACACTAAGAAAGGAGAGATAATGCCATTATCTTTCAAGATATGGGTGTACATTCTGTGCCATCTATTCTGTGAGATTTTTAAATTGTGAAATGCCATCATCCTGAACAACTCCCCACAATCGAACATGGTTTTTAGGGAGAATAATAAAACCTAGTCTTCCGCCCCACTGTATTCTAGTTCCATCCTGCTCCAGTTGAAATCCGTAGCAAATTTCTGTTTTAAATGGCAGCTGAATTCATTATGTCCTGGATTATTCGTCAGCTGGAAAGTTGCAAAACCAGCTATATCTGCTGCTGCAAACGTGACCCAACGTTTCTAGAGCACATGATTCTTCAAACTAATCGATCCCCAAAAAATTAACCTCCAAGCAAATTTATTTTGGCCTCTTTTACAGTAAGCACCTGATCCTGAATTCTTTGTGCTCCCCAAACTCCCATTAATGTTCAGGGAGTGGGACGGAATTTGATGTGAAATAACAAATTATTGTTACTATTAGTGTAATTGTGATTAAACCGATGTGATGCAGGCTGCAAAGGGAAAGTTCATTCTATTTCTTTACATTCCCAGCTTTTTAAAAACATTTAATATATAGATGGAAGGGGGGAAAAGGAGACAAGATACTGTAACTTAAAAGCCAAATCCATCAGTGCAGTACCTAGCTGTGTAGCAGGCTGTGAGCTGGACATCTCCATGGTAGACCACAGAGCAGCCACCCTCAGTAGCCTCTGCAGATCCAAGGTGAGGGTTGGACTAGAAGTGGATGCTCTAGCAGGAGAACCACTAGAGCTGTGAGATGATGTATAACCCCCATCTATCCCCGCCTAGTACAGTCACCACTGTAGAGACCTTCCAGAGCCATGGATGTGTGGCTGGATGTGCCCCCACACATCATCTTAACTATATGTTTTATTCAGTCTGAAAAATATTCCCCTTTGGCCTTTGCTTTTGTGTCCCAAGTAAATCATGACTTGGAAGGTAATGATGGCTCTTCACTTCTATGTACAGCACCTGAGATTTGGGAGCTATCTAAGGGCTTGTCTACACTACCGCGTGGGGTTGATCTAAGATACACAACTTCAGCTACGTGAATAGCGTAGCTGAAGTTGACGTACTTAGATCTACTTACTGCGGTGTCTTCACTGCAGTAGGTCGACAGCTGACACTCTCCCGTCGACTCCGCTTACACTTCTCGTTCTGGTGGAGTACCGGAGTCGACGGGAGAGTGCTCAGTGATCGATTTATCGTGTCTATACTAGACACAATAAATCAACCCCTGCTGGATCAATTGTTGCCTGCCGATGCAGCGGGTAGTGTAGACAAACACCAGAAGTGGCCAGACTTGCTTTGTTAGCTGTTTCGATGTTTGGGATTTCTTTCATGATTTCACCCTAGCTGAAAGCATATATAACATAAGGTGGTTTGATGGTTTCTGATAATGGGAGCACATGAACCTAAATGATGAGAGACTGTAAGTGACCATACACCAGCGTATAGTGGACTCCTGGCATCCTCTCCCACAATCTTTAATGCCTCCTTGATGATTACTTTTAGCTGAAAATAGGTCACCTGGCCTGCTCTTATGGGCTGCTGTCCAGATTGCTCCGTGTTTAACATCATAAATGTAAATACATACATGCACTTACTGAAAATGAGAGGACAGATAATGCCTAATGGCAGCCACTCCAAATGAAATACAAGTACAATCACCTGAAAAGGGAGTGAAGTGATTTCTTGTTTTATTGTTATATCCTGTGCTCATATTATTTCCTTTGCTGCTTTTGCACTGGCTGCTGCTGTGTTTGGCAGGAAATTGCAACCCTGATGCCTCCAGCTCAGTCAAAACCAGAAATAGTCCAAACAGCCTGATAAGAGAAACCACATTTTTAATAACAAAATTTGGATGTAGGCAGCCTGCTCAGTATTTTCTTTTCTGTTTTCTTTTTTGTTTTTCAAATTAGGGAGAAAGGGAAGAAGGGGACGCTTTTCTGTGTGTAAGCAGAAGCCTGGGTCAATGGTTGGGAAGCTATCAGGACTTGGGAGACGCAATTTTAATTCCTTGCTCTGCCACAGACTTCCTGTGTGACCTTGGGCAAGTCTCTCTGTGCCTCAATTTCCCCATCTGTTAAACAGAGATAATAGCACTGCGCTACCTGACAAGGGTGTTGTGAGGATAAATACATTCAGGATTGTGAGGCACTCAGATACTGTGATGATGGGAAATGTATAAGTCTCTACGATAGGTAGAAATGTTGCTATCTGCAGCCCAACACAAACTAGTCACAGAATTTACTCTTGATCATACACATTATGGTATGACACCTATTCATTCTAATAAAAGTGAACTGATTATAATTTATCCTATCTTCTTTCCAATTTGCCAAGCTCACTTTAACCAATAATTAGTTCAGGGCTTGATCTTTCAGGATTTGAATCAATCTATTTCTGTATTTTATTGCCTTAAGTTCTCTCTGAAATGTAGGCATGTTAGGTTTTACTCTCTTCCCTCCCTGTCACAAACTGAATGATCTGTGGGGATTGGAAAGAGGTGTGTGGTAACTGAGCTAAGCCCTGTATGCATTATGGCGGGTAATATCAATCCTGCGTATTCCTTTGTGTATTTCTACCAAGCATATCACTGTGGTTCCCAGACCTGCTCTAACATTGCTTAATACAGTGTTCAGAATTGGGTTGTAATTTAATTAGTTGGGGGGAACATTCATAGCATGGTGGATTGCTTGTTTTTTAATCACTGTATGTGTGCTGGAGAGGAAAACAGTCTTGCAACACTGCTACTGTAGCAACAACTATGATGGGAAACAGTTATCAATCATGGTTCTGGCAAAACGGTGTCTGAAATAGCTTTCCAATACATATTTTACTAGCACAATTTAAGTTAGTGATAGACAAGCCCTCAGTGTGTTGCATAGTGTGTAACTTTTTAAAGGGTGTCCATCTCAACTGTGTAGGAAGAGGTTATGTAAATATTTTGGATTATTCCTCTTAACTTATTTGGCTTGAAATAGATGTAAACGATGAACTTTCCATTGATTGGCTAGAACCCATCAGGACAAACACCACTCTTGGGCTGAATTTTCTTATGTATTCAAACAGTGTCCTCCTGTTTCTAAACTACTGACTGCCAATTTAAAATAGTACGCAAAAGTAATATTTCTCAGCCATTCTGAAAACACAGCACTTCTATTTGATGAAGGAATAAAGAAGCAAGAAGAAAAAATAAATAAGGTAATGTGATTGTTTCATAGGTAACATATATACAGCTAGAAGGTGTAATGAGAGAACTGCTGAAAAACATCTTTGAGCAAGGCTTTTCACTAGAAAAATTCTGACAAGATTTAAAGATGGGGACACTGAGGAATTGAGAGACTATGTGAACTGTCTAAATAAGTGTGTGAAGGAATAGATCCGCAGATGTGTACCTTTTTATTTTTTATTCCCAGAAAGGCTCGGTTGCTATTGATTTTTACATGGAAGGCACTCAGATACTACAGTGATGGGCAGCAATATGAACCCTCACACAGATGCCCTAGTCCATGATTTGTCTCTCTCTTTTGTAGGTCTTCAGATCACATGCACCATGGTGAAGTGTAGAAGCACCATGTGATGAACTAATTTCTAGTACCAGATGTTCAGGTAGCTACTGTTTACCAGGTTTAGGCATATAGAGCATTACATCCTAGTGTTGCCCCCACTAAAATCTCCCTGGAAACATTCCGATGAGCAAGTAATTTTCTGCTTTTTCTCCTCTCTTTTTATATATATACCACCTTTCTCCCTTGCCTCCTCACCTGCTTCCAAATACTTGGAGGTAACTGGCAGAATCTAGGAAATTTTTGAATAAAATGTTAGTCTGTTGTTTGTCTTGCTGTAATTTAAGATCAATTTGAATTAGGAAGATAGGCGCAGATTGACAAAGTTATTTAGGCTTCTAAATTCCATTGAAATCAATGGAAGTTAGGAGTGCAAATATCTTCATGGTTCTGGGCCAAAGAGAACTCTGAAATACAACCCATGTTATCATCTGGCTTTAGTATGGAGGTGAACAACGCTTCATCATTAGTATAACTTACCTTGGATGCTGGCTAATATAACAGTGGCTGTCTGTGCAACATTAATAAGGAGCTCCAGTCATAGACTTTGAGCTCATTGTGAGATTTTCCTAACACAGCGGCTTTTGAGGAAGTTTAGTGTCTTGGAGCTCTCTGGTCTCCAGGGGAAGTGTGTACTTTGCACCACCTCTTAGATGTGGTATGCCTCCCCTTTTCCTCCAGATATGCCTGGCCAGGTCTGCAAAATGATGCAAATAGGATGGGCGAGATGGGATCTGTCCCCTCCTGGGGTAGTAGTAAAGAACAGGTCCAGGGACAGAGCACAGCATAGCCCTTGGTGTTTCTAAGTTGTGGTTTTGTTTCTGTTTACTGTGTCATGCACCTCACAGTTCAAATGGATTTGATACATTTTCTTCTTGACCTTCACCGCCTTAAATTTAAAGTGCTTCTGTCAAGGTTTCCAGGCCCCTGACTCGTCCTCATTAGAGTGTAACATTTTTAAGGTGTATCAAGTCCTTCGTACTTCTCCTATTCCCTATTTAAATAAATACCTGATGTCAATAGTCAAAAACCAACTACCACTTCAAATGAGCCTCTGGGGGCAGGGATATTGTTAGATTCCCATGGCTGGCTATGCAGTAGCTATTAACTAACCAAACAAGATTTCCCCAGAGCTGTGCTGACCTTGATCAGTGATGTCTGTGCACAAACCAAGATGTTTAGACACAAGGTGCATGTAAGGTGAAACTATTAAATGCAAACATTCATTTGAAAACCATGTACTTTATTTTCTAGGTTATTCTTGGTTCAAAAGCCTTTTATTGAATTGGTGTGTTTCTCTGGGGTCAGTGTAAAATGCTGGGGTCCTTTTAAGGAAATCATGGTTTCCAACAACAGCTGCTGTTAAATGAAAATAGCCATATCCATTTCAGCTCCATTCAAAACACAAGATAAAGCCAGTTAAATGGGATAAGGACAAATTAGTGGGAATGGAAGGGCAGGGATTATTGTTTCCAAGAGGGTCAGACACCTTGCATGTTTTGCAACATTGTAGGTCTTAGTAAAACACTCCAAAGTGTATCCTTCAACTTCATTACTTTATATTTCATGTTGATGTTTTTAATAAAAAAAGTGTTCCCTTGCTTTACGGGTTTGTCTGGGAAACAAAGGGGAAGTGGATTAATTAATCCTCAATACACCTATCAGGTATGTAAGCATTATTTATTCGCATCATAGAGATATGTATAGGACTTGCCCAGGCTTACACAGAAAGTCTGTAGCAGAGCCAGAGAAGCACCCAGATCTTCTGATTCCAGTCTTGTGCTCAAACCATAAAGCCATACTTGTTATATGTGCTTTTTGTTATTGTAGCAATGTATATTTAGTAAATTACACAAGGTTACTGACTAAAAAGGATGCTTGTATGAGGTTTGCTAAATAGCTGATGCAGGAATGATTCTCTTGCCGCAAAGCTTGCCTAGTGCTTAAAGAAAAGACGCTTAGAAATCCAAAATCTTATATGTTAAAACTGATGTCTGTTCTGCAAAACCAGGATCTGCCAGGATGAATTGAATTTTCAGCATGTTGATATAGATTTCCAGACAGTTTATAGCTGCTAAGTATATCATAATAACAGCATATAATCTACAAACTGCAGACCATACATTGCCAATGCAGCTGTGAATATTGAATTCAATATCAAACAAATAATTCAAGTAAATAGGGCTGTAATTTTTATTATGGTAATTTTTAGGGGAAATCCATGTATTAGGGTGAAAAATATCAGAACCCTTAGGGCTGTGACTTAAATACTCAAAAGGTATGAGTCTTGGATTCTCATTTAAAGGGGTCATTTCAAGAATTGTGCCCATAATGCCCTTTTTGATGCTCTGCCTACCTGAGTGTTCCCTGTGTTTGAGTACTTTATGGGAAATAGTTGGAACATGGACCAGAGGGAGATCTTGGCTACCTTTGTGACAAGTTTAGTTCACACGGAGTTGCAAGCTTATGTCTTGCCTCCTCCCCCAGTACCCCTCTCTCTCTCTCTCTCTCTCTCTCTCTGCTATGAGTCAGAACTCCCATTCCCAAGAGCCCCACCATTCCAAGTAGGGGCTTGGTTAATTTTTAGTGCATATGCCCCTGACAGAGCTAAAGTCCGAGAGATTTTGTGATCTTGCAGCAAGAAAGCTCTACATAGGCAGTAAAGTACATCAGCATTGGTGAGCAGAGAATCTGAGTTGGAACTTGGAAGGCCTGGGAAGGGTCACAAGTTCAGGCTAAAGCTTTGCCTCAAAATATTTGTCACCACAGCCTGGATGTAGTAAGTTTATCGCACTTCCTCTGATGTCCGTTCTTTCCTTTAGACAGACCTCTTCCATCCAGACAGGGAAAAGGCAGGGCAGTGCAAATGCTCTGAGAACATTTTCTTTGATGAGAGACGCTGACTGCATAACATGTAGACAGAAGGATAATAACCAAATTGAGTAAGTCTCTCTTGCTCAAATCTGGAATATGTTTGGTTAGCTGGACAGAGGGCCTTCCTAACTATGAATCAGGACATTTATACTCCATGATCAAACAAATATAGTAGAGCACAGTGTCTTTTTAAAAAGGAGAGATGACTCATTTATTATGATTTGCCATTCCTCTTTTCAGTAATAAGACTGAAATGTAGGCTTATTTTAGCTCAGGAGGGAAGCAGCACTTTGTGATACTTATTTTTATATCTCTGTCGATAGGGGGACGTAACACATACCAACTGCCTGCCCCACTCCCACTCGTGTTTTGCATTGTAGACAGCCTGGGGAATGCTGAAGCCAGAAGGTTTGTGTCTGCTCACCAAAGAACTGGGTTAAGCCTAAATAGGAAGAGCCAGAGAGTCCAAAGGCTGTTCTCTGCCAGCAGATGTTTTGCATTATCTGCTGCACACTGATGCTTTCTGTGAACCTCACTAGGGCTTAAACTACCATGTTGGCATCTTCTGGGAAAAATCTTTGCTTTAAGAGCAAGGGTAGCTAAAGAACGCAAACAGTTCAAGGACTCCCACTTCCATCATAAACATTTCTTATACCAAACTGATAATTTTCTTAGTTTCAGTGAATCTCAAAGGAATTTCTTTTTACCCGGCTATTAAAAGGTATAGTTATTTTCCCTTCCCCACCCCCTTCCCACAGAAATATCTGCTCTAGATCTATGTTCCAGATCACCGGAGATCTTGACATTTGGGGATTTGTTTCCTTCAGCTTGAACAATGAAAAGTCACTCCATTTTCAGATTCTCAGTGCCGTTATGTTTGGGCTGCAAAAAACTGCACGGGAATGTTTGAGTTTATAAAAAAGAATTTCTAATAGGTTTTTTAAAAAATCCTTAAACTATTTATATTGGTGTAAGATTTTTGTCAAAACTTTTTTTTTATAGCAATCTAAATGTTGCGCTCAATTTGAGACCCCTTTGAGGGAGACAGCATAGAATCATAGAATATCAGGGTTGGAAGGGACCTCAGGAGGTCATGGACCATACAGACTGGGATACAGAAGGGGGAGTCAAGAGATTCATAGATCCGAGACCAGAAGGGATCACTATGATCATCTAGGTTGACGTCCCATATAACACAGGCCATAGAACTTCCCCAAAATAATGTGATGTGAGTTCTGTCAGTAATTTGGTGAGTTAGGTTCTAAGCCTTGCCCAAATTTTCTCATGCCTCAGTTTCCCCACCTGAAAAATGGGAATGATGATTACTTACCTTTTGTAAACATCCTGAGATGTCTGGATGAAATGCACCATTATATGTGATTATTTATTATCTGATGTAATTTCAGTAGTGCTAACCCCAACCATTCAAAAATTAGGTCAGGTCCCCAAAAATCCTGAGATTGGCTTAAAAAACATGAGTTTTTAAAAATTATATATATATATATTAAATTTGAGACCTTTTTTATTTGCCTTCTGGTTTCTTAGCCTTTAGGTTTACCCTCAGGTTATGGTTTGTTTTTTCTCCACACCAATGAGGAGTAGAAACTTTTATGTTTAGAGCTGAGAATCTCACATAATCACTGTAGGAGCCGGGGCTTTACGAAAAGCATCAAACATTGTAAGACTCACTATAAAATCCTAAGAAGTAGCAACACTGTAAATTTTTATAATCCTTCCTTTAAAAACAGAGTGGAGATGGGGCTCTCTCTGTTGCGGTCACAATTCTCATCACCTTCCAGGAAAATAGCTGTCTCCAGCCCTCCGCTCAGGAATGCCTACTGTTACTGTGGTAGATTTGGAGCTGCCTGTAACTTACCACTATTCTGTGTGTTTGTCTGACTGCTGTAAGGGGGTTTACTGTATGAGATGAAGGGGTTAATTCAAGACAAGGCTGGCTGCACATAGGCAGGAAAGAGTACAATGTCTTCAGATAACCACTCATCTACCAGCACTCTCAGGACACTGCAAGAGCCATTGACTTTGAAGCTCCACCTCTGACACCCTGCTGAGCTCACCAGACTGGTTTTGGGCAGCAGGGCAAAAGGGGCCTGGGAAATTGAGAACAAAGCACTTTGGTTGGATTTAAAAGCCAGACCCTCAAGAACATGGTGAGGGAGAGTCAAGGGGAACAGATTGAGACCCAGGCTCCCTGAGGGTAGAAGTCTGGGATAAGATAGGCCTGCCTAGGATTCTAGGTAAGGTAGGCATGCATGCAGACCTTTTGTTTTAAAAAACCTTTTCTCTTATGCTGTGCTTTGCTCCTACTGGTAAGATTAAGCAATACTTGGTTTTAAGAAGGCTGTTTTGGGTCACTGTAACCAGTGGTCGCGGCTCCCGAAGGGAAGAACTACAGGTACTGAACTCAGCTGGCTTGAGCAAGGTTGATACACAGGGGACTGTGGCTGGCTGGGACTCAGTCTAAGAGAGAGAATTGGAGGATTCTGTCCGAAAGAAAGTAAAGGCACGAGGCCTGGCAGCTGAGGGGTGCATTCAGAGAGACCAAAAGAGGGGTAAGCAGTGTAGTGATCTCTATAACTATGACCGCAACTAAGGGTCTGTCTACACTGCAATTAAAAGCCCAGGGCTGGCCTGTGCCAGCTGACTCAGGCTCACAGGCTTAAGCTGCAGGGCTATTAAATAACAGTGTAGACATTCCAGCTGCAGCTTAGGCTGTAGGACCCAGTGCGGGGGGGGGGGGAGCCCAAACCCAAACCCAAGCCCAAATCAGCTGGCCCAGGCATGGATGTCTAATTTCAGTGTACACATACTTTGTATTGCTTTTTAAAATTACAGTTCAGGGGAATTAGAGCTTCTTTGTATTTTGAGACCGAGCAAAGTAGGTGCAGTTTTCCTTTAACTATGTATAAATATGTAACTTTTTCAACTCAAACTTCTTGAAAATGGTTTCGGTTGTATCACACACCCCAGTCTCACAGTTATTGGAATTGCTTTGATGTTCTTTCCAGAAATCAAGTCGTATCTTCTTTTGGGAAGAGCCAGAAAACATCTTCCTCACTTGCTGGAAAGGAGCAAAAGACTTATGGTGACTCTCTTCCTATCCAATTACAGATTTTCCAACTTCCCATTCAGTTGAATGACAAGACAGTCTGAAGTTTATGTCCAAATCCTTCAGATTGAGTTAAAAATGCAGGTGGTTCTCTATTTGCTGACTGAAATGACAATTTCCTTCAATCCCTTCTCTTGAACCATTCACTTAATCGTGACATTTGCTTCCCGTGTTCTTCTTGCTCTTACCACTCCCATAATTATTCTTTACCTCCGACCTCATTCCAAACCCACCTTACTCTACAGGCTCAAGGGTTGTCTGTCTGCCTGTCTCCCAGATACACACACCCCTTCTGAGTCACGCTAAGCTTTTATCGTCAGGGCTATTGCTACAGCTGCTGAAAACGGGAGTAGCCCTATCTTCATTCTGGTAAGAAACGGAGATAGGTAAAGCAAACGGTAACATTTGGGACACATCAGATGAGTCCTTCTGGTGAGGAAAATGGCAGCAGGACTTCTGTCAGCAGGTGCCACTACTCTCTCCAGAGTTCCACCACACCCTGGATGGATGACCTCTTTGTCAAGATGCCATCTCCCCATGGGCTAGCAGAGCAGATTGTGCGTTGGAGGAACGTGTCTATTGCTGGTAGACCTTCTGGGGTTAGTTACAGCATATACAATTAGCAGCAATATTTTAGGATTCCAGAATGTATGATAGGTCTCCACTGTCTGCTCAGCTTAAGCAATATGAAATCTTGTTCCAGACACTTCCCAGGTAAATAATGCTACCTCCATATGAACTGAAGTCCAAGTCTTCTGGTCTAGCACTCTGTCTTAGTAATGGTGAGCTAGAAAAAACTATTGTCCCTCACTCTGCTCTGATTTTTGTTTTACTTGCTGGTCAGAGAATTGGGGTGGGTGTTTGCTTTTTTTCCCCTTCCTTCTGATTAGTTAAGTTTTTATTCCTTCCCACCCCCTGAAGGTGTCTGAAGTTCTGCCTGTCTTCAGTGCAGTTAAAAATACTAAAAATCCCATGATGTAAGTGATACGTTACTGGTGAGTAACATTTTCTCTTTTGTTTAAAATGAGAAATCTGGGTTTGGTCAAGCAGAAGGAAGGAGATGGAAGATTAAAAATCCAAGTTAAAGTGCCCTTATTTAAGATATTTTGTACAGTGAGAAAATCCACTGTTTTTTGACCTCTCCTGTAAATCACAAAATAAGGTCCATACTGTATGGGCTGAATAATAGCCGTGCTGAAAACATAGACCACATCAATGTGTTTAACTGAGAAAAGGGACAACAAAATGGACCTGTGGCACTATCCAAAGCTCATTTATTGCTTTATTTGCTGTGCCACAGACAGATGAAATTTTGATTTTCATGTTGTTGGAGATCTAAGTTCAGAATTCTTCTTTGGTGGAAAATCTGCATATTCTGAAGGGAAAAGGGAAAAACCGGATCTGTCAAGATTCTGATGACATTTGTATCTAAGACGCCAATTGTATCATCAAAATAGACAACTGGTCTAGTTGAGGCTGGTTTTTGGGGAGCAGTAGGAACAATGTGTCCCAGAGCAACAGCGCCATTAAACCACAGGTCTGACACCTAGATCCTGCTGGATCTAGCCAAGTGTAGAGGACTGGGACAATGAGAAGCACAAATACCAGGGGGGAAATTGGGGCCAAAAACTCTAGGATCCATGGGTCGGATCCAGGTGTTCACATGCTGTTTCTCCAGGATTCACTGGGATCCAGATTTATTTTGGTGTAAGAGGCATGCCTACACTTGCTCTCCATTTAGGCATTACAATTTGGAAGATGGGGAGAAAAATACTGGCTGGGTCTAGGTGCCAGACCCAGGGTTTAGTGTGGTATTGTTGTGAGGTACATATCAGCTTGGCGGGGGGAGGGGCGAGTTTACAGCAGTAAATGCAGTTAGTCTGCTCTCTATTTTTATATTCTAATTTGTTGTCTTGCACACTAAAATGGGCAAGATCCAGGTAAACCTATCTTTTATCCACACCGTACAGTGATGCCTGTTGTTGCTTCCAAATGAGCAGAACTTCAAGTTGAAATACAATCCCATTTCATTTTGCTTCAATGGAAAGAATCCCTTTGCAAGGATGGGTCACAGAGAGAGCAGAATGAGACCACAAACTGAAACCATTTAGGGAAGAAAGTTGTAAGGACTATATTTTGCCAACGAGAGAGAGGGACCGATTCCAGCTCTGCTGAGAAAAAAAATGATCACTAAAACATCTAGCAGTCATTTAGGAATTGAAAAATGTAGGTATAGAGTAGCAATTTTGCAATAGAAAATCCTGTGTTTCAGTCATTTTGTGAAATGTTAAAGTAAGCATAAAGAGGCAAATATTTTGGAAGAGAAGCTATTTTTTAAAGTGCAGTTATTGTTAGAAAAGTGACTCTGAGTTATCTGGGGATTTTTTATTCTCCTTGATAACTTCCATAGCACATATTCTCCAGTTGAATAAAACACTAAACTACCAGTGTTTCCAATGCCCCCTGAGCTCTGAAAATCTGCCTGTGTTCTTTCAGTCAGTAGCTAAGACTCTGCAGTCAGGACAGAGGCCATTCTGCTTCTGATGCATGAGCCAGACCAGAATCCAGCTCCTTTGCCTGCAGCTGTGTTGCCAGCAAGAGTAGAGCTTGTTTGTGTCAGTAAACCCGGCAGATATGACGGGGATAGTCACAGGGGATCAATGTATTAGAAAGATGCCCTCTTCACCTAGTGTCTCTTTCTGAACATAACCATGGTTAGAGGGCCACTTGAAAGTTGTTTGTTCACCTAGCTTGAAAAGTAACGTTAATTTGTTTTGAAAATTCATTCATACATTTGAACATTGGTTGGGGGTGGGAGGTTGTTTGTTTGTTTTTTGTTTTTGTTTTTCTCTTTAAGGATATTTATAACGCTCACATCCTGGAACTGCACCTTTCCTGTACAGTAACAAACCACTTCTCCAAAGGTGCACACCATGGCAGTCCTTCCCTCCCCTGCTGTTCCTTTAGACACACTTCTACTGAGCTAGGGGTGGGCAAACTTTTTGGCCTGAGGGCCACATCGGGATTGCGAAACTGCTGTGCCTCCCCAAACAGCCTGGCCTCCGCCCCCTGACTGCCCCCCTCAGAACCCCCAACCCACTCCTTGTCCCCTGACTGCCCCCTCCCAGGACCCCCCGCCCCAACCACCCCCCAGGACCACACCCCCTATCCAACCCCCCCGTTCCCTGTCCCCTGACTGCCCTGAACACTATCCACACCCTTGCCCCAACTGCCCCCCCCAGGACCCCACCCCCTATCCAACCCCTCCTGTTTCCAACCCCTCTCCCTCCCCCTCCCCCCACGCCACTCAGAGCAGCAGGAGCTCGCAGCCCTGCTGGCTGTCCAGAACCAGCCACGCTGCCGCGCTCCCCGGCAGGAGCCGCGGGCCAGAGCGCATGCAGTGCAGTGAGCTGAGACTGTGGGGGAGGGGGGACAACAGGGGAGGGGCCGGGGGCTTGTCTCCCCGGCCGGGAGCTCAAGGGCCAGGCAGGACGGGCCCGCGGGCCGTAGTTTCCCACCTCTGTACGAAGCTGTCAGTATTGAAACTGGCAAGAATCCAGCGCTCCAGCATTTCAGAGGCCACTCTTCTTATGAATTCTAGGGTAGTGCTAGCTTCCAGTGCAGCTGGAAGATGGGGAGACTCACTCGTATCTGCCTGCTCATTCTTCAAAACTCGGCTGGTAGCTCAAGTTGAACAATGTCCATCTTCTAAGTCAGACCAAAGTGAAGGGATGATTTTGAAAGAGGAGTGCAGCCTGTATGTGCCACTAGTATATCACAGCAGTGTTGAGAGAGTGAAGAATAAAACTGAGATAACAGACCACTTGGAAGCCACACAGGTAATTGGTGTGCATTATTCTCATGAGGCTATAAAATTATTTGCGGTGTGATGTGGTCACTGCAACATAGTAAGAGCAGACTGTAAAATTCCCAGCTACCTGTCTCCTAATATACTGGCACATTAAATCCTCTTGGACAGAAGTGTGAATGAAGAGAGTGATAAACTGGGGAATGCAAAATGTCTGCAGCAGAGTTCTGCTGACTGAGGGAAATGATACTGCTTGAGAGGTGGGGGAGAAACTGGAGATGGAAGAGTTTGGTTTCTGCACCTTTGCTATCTGCATTTCCTTTCAGTAGTTTCCTGTAGTTAGCAATGCCTAAGGGCCAGATGGTTAGTTATTCAGAGATACGTTTTAAGTGTAATTGTCATGTTCAACCTGGTGAGATTTTGAGGGGTCCAGGGGAAGGAAAATCCTTTAATATCCCTTCACCATTTTTTCTCTCTTTCAGTTCCCCGACTCTCCTCATGGCAACCTTTCCCTAAGCCAAGGAGAGCTAGATATTGCCTATCTTTTTTCCCTTCCTTTCCTCCCTCAAGAGCTGTCAATATTGTCGCAGAGGTCACCCAGACAAGCTACTTAAGAAATGACTGAGGGTCCATCCAGGAACTGAGCCCAAAACCACCACAGTGTTCCAGGATCTTGCCTGGTGCAGGGCTCAATGACCAAACTTGTGTCCAGTATATTGAAGTGCGGACCTGCGGCAAAAATCAAAAATCCCTTCTGTGTAAGGGAATGTGCGTTACACATTGCTAAGTGGGTATGAATCTAACAATCTTGCTTAAGACTCACCTCTGAATTTGTTCCCAGATGTTTTCTTCATGTTCAGATAAATCCGATATTCACCTGGATTATAACAATGAGAGAATCCTCTTTCCTAGTTACCCAACAGCTGATGATGTGCCCGAGAGGCCTAATCTCAGATATACCTGTGTAAATCAGGAGTCCATTGAAGTCCATGTATTGACTTTAGCCAACTTCTTTTGTGATGTCCTTTTGACTTCATAGTGTGTGGTTTGTTTAAAATGCACATTATCACTTTTAGTATTGGATTCAGGATGTAGTGATTTTGTGTATGACACAAAATTCCCGATTTATCTGTGGGTCACATAAAGGAGATGTTCGTTGTGGCTGACTGTTCCCTAACAGGAAATGTTGGGGTGGTTTTGTAGTCAGTCCTGAGTTTGCTAACCATTTGTAACCACGTTAAAGACGAACAAAGCAAAGGAGAAAGTTCACCGAGTGCGCACAATAATGACTGTTCAAAATGTGGCAGAATGACAGCGGTTTGCTGGGCTTCCCTCTCCTCTTTTATGTGAGCTGAGAGATTCAGCTCCAGCTCCTTCAGTTCCTTGAAGGCTAAAATGTTCATTTTCACTTTCACCAGAAAGTCCACCTCTCTAAACATCATCAATTAATAGGCAGATATTCCCTGTGCTATATCAACCCCTTGCCCGAGTAGTACTGGGGGGAGACTGTGTATTGTAATTTCTTTAAAAAACTGAACACACGTACTAGTACATAGGGGGGAGTGAGGGGAATCCTGTCTCTAAGGAGTCCGAGCTTAAATAAAGCTACCCTTTTTTGACCTCAGAACTTGAGACCAGAGATCATAATGACCAGAGATGGAAGGCACTTATTGGATCACACAGTTCTCACCATGGCAGGATGAAGAGGAGACTTATTCCTTATTGCCATGAAATTACATTCGATCTCATACATGTGGGGGTTAGAGTTTCCAAAGCATTCACCATTGGCTTAGCTCTGCTCCTTTGTAAGGCTGCAATCCATTATTCTGTTTTTTCTGGACTTTGATATGGCACCCATTTCATTAATATCGCACGATCCTACCCAGTAGATCAGAGCCTGACAATTCCTTATAGTGCCGAAAAGGAACAAAAAAAATATTTTTTTAAAAAGTTTAACAGTTGGGGGGGAGGGGCAATTTTCATTGAGCAGGTTGCCACGAATTGCATCAATCCAAGAACTGCTTGTGGTTGTCATAGTCACAGCCTACAACACCCAAACAAAGCAGCAAGGAACCAAAGCTGGCATCCAAAAGCTGTTCTATTAATAACATTCTTCTGGTTAATAACTACTAATTTATGTATGTAGTTTTCGTTTTTAAAAAAAGTATGAAACTTAATAATCTTTTGCTCACAGCTTGGTGTGGGTTTTTAAATAAAGCCTAATTTTTCATCCTCCCCCAAAATTGGACTGGAATTTCTGATTCAGTAAGAATCCCTGCAGCAAGTTTCTATTGGTATGACACATAGGTAAAATCCTGACCAGTGAAGTCAGTGGTAACACTTCCATTGGCTTTAATGGGGCCAGGGTTTCCCCCTATGAGAAAGGTGATTGCCCAGTGGGCAGTCTTTCAAAGGTCATTGCACACATGACAATATCCATGTGATAAATTGCACAGGGCTGTGATAAATAAATTTATTACAGGCCTATGAGTGTATTGCTTGCTTCCTAACCCATCTCCCCAAGACTTATTCTAACATCCCAAGTCCTAGAGTAGCTTCAAACTCCTCCATTTTTTCAATAAAACAACCTGAGTGAGAAAAGCTTTATCCTTCCTCCTCCACCACCCAAATAAGAAATTTATGCCCCAAAATTTACCTGCACAATGCCCAGGATAAGTGAGATTCTGTCCTGAGCCAGGGACTCATTTTCGTCTCTATAAAATATCATAGCTGTAAAATTTGGTACCTTGGGATCCTGCAAAGCTAAAAATACAAGCTTTATGCAATTGGAAAGATGAGGCTCAAATTCCTACCTTCTCAGTGGAGCCCAATGCCTGGCAGGGGCTGAGATATCAAACTTAAAAGTAGTGACATTTGTGTGTGTGTGTGTGTGTGTATGTATGTATGTATGTATGTATATATAATACATAAAAAGCTCTTCCAGGCTAGTTTTGAAAGGGTTTTGCACTTACCAGATTTTATTTTTCTCTCCCTCTGAGACCTGCACAGTTGGACTTATGGCAGTGGTTCTCGTGACTCCAAATGGGGTTGTGCCATTAGCAGATGGGGTCACGGCAATCCCTAATATGTGGAGGATGCCATTTTGCTCCACACCGCATGACCGGTTATGTATAGTGCATGTGAGGTCACCATGCATGGAGGACACCATTTTGTACAATGAAGAGGCATCCGCTGCACAGCATGACCTCACCCGCACCATATGTACGAGGTCATGCTGTGTGGAAGATGCTATTATGTAGGGCAAAATGGAGTCCTCCATACATGTGACCTCACACTTGCAGGGAGGGTGAGGTCACACTGTGCGAAAGATGCCATTTTGTTCTACAGAATGGTGTCTTCCATTCTGCGTGGCTTCTGGGAGGCAATAATTCATTAAAATGGGGTCATGCCAACAAAAAGTTTGGGAACCCCTGGATTATGGTAACTTCAGGCCCCTGCTACAAGAAATAGTCCTAATAATTTTTTTTAGACTTTACTAAAATAGATTTTCTGTGACATATGGCACATAAATGGTACAACCTACATGGTTATGTGGTGTGAGCTAAAGGTTTCATGAGCACTCATTTAGAATAACCTGCATAGTTTATTCATGCCTTCATCACTTGTGAGTAAAGCAGCCATTCCAAACTTACGCCAGTAAAACCTCTATACCATCCCATTCCATCATGTAGTTCCTATTTAATAGGGTCTACAATGCACACTCCAAAAGCATTTTCTTCCCATGTTGGGGGCAGACACTGAGTGCAACAGGCATTAGCCATAACAAAGAGGTCAGAGTCCAGAACCAAAGCGACCAGAGATGATCACTGTACTCAGGGACTATTGATTCAGCGACTGCTGTATTCTTATCAACTCGGTCGTTACTGTGAGAGCCCCCTGCAAGGTCTTGTTAAATAATAGCTAGTGGTTGATTAATGTGCTGTGAGTCAGCAACGCAGTATTTTAGCTTTCTCTAGTTGCTATGGTAATGTTATTTTAACAAATAGCTTTTTAATATTTAATGAAAACTATGCTTCTGGCAAGCTAGAGTAAGAACTACTCCAATTACTACTACAAAGGGTTAGCAATGAAGAATATTTCAGAGCCACATTTTTTCCCCCCAGAACTGTCAGCTCCCTAAAAATCACTTTAATTCATTAGTTGCAAGAAAATGTAAGCCTGTTCCCAAGACACACAGCAAATGTAATGCAAATCCGCAGTTACTCCGCAATTGAAGGTTGTCACTTCTTTGATGTGTAATGTCAACTCACTACATGAGGACATAGCAGTATGATAGCATTTATTAAACATTTATTTGTAGCTGGAATTCCTCATTTTACCTGTGCCTGCCTGATTTTGTTTGCTTCATGTTCCTTATGTGTCAGGTTGGATGCTTTTTTCCCTGCATCAGCTGGTACAGGAGGCAGTTGCTGTATCCAGATCAGACTCTGGAGTGAATCTTTTTTTAAGGTGAGCACCTGTGCTCCCTAATAAACCAAATATTCTACAGGGGAGACAATAACAGAGTACCAAGTCCAAAAAATAATTAAAAGCTCTTTTTATGAATTACATTATTTTATATTTTTTTATCATCTGCATAGTATCAGAAGTTGCTGGGCTTTTCAGGTAAGAAAGCTGCTCTGGAGAACTTATTGTGTGTGTGTCTCACAAATAATATAAGAAGGAAACATAACGTGAATAATTCTATATAATGTGAGTTTCATAGATAACATATTTATATTACATAATTTTATATCAAGCATATAACATTATTTGAATGTTAATTAATTTTCTTTGTAAAGTGCTTTGACATCTTCAGAAGATTCCATTCTGTTCTAGATACCTGACGTAGTTCTCTGGTCCACAGCACTGTTGTATCTGAGCACCTCAGTTTTACACATATATCCTCGCCACAACCCCAGGAGGTAGGGAAGTGCTGTTACCTGCATTTATCGTTGGGGAACTGAGGCACAGAGAGAGAAACTGACTTGGTTAAGGCCACATAGGAAATCTGTAACGGAGCTGGGAATTGAGCCAAGTCTCAGGCTACTGCCCTAATCCTGGACCATCCTCCTCATTCTATACAGGTTTTTATACCACCTTGTCATCTTAGTATGTGAGCAACATCCAAAGCAACATGATTAACATCTGTCACATTCATAGATAAGCGTTATAGAAATGAAATATCCCAGTGAGAGGCAAACATTATTAAACCCAATGAGTTTCCATATGAGCAAAGCAAAGTGCAAAGACGTTCAGACCTGCTGAAGACCTTCTGGAAAGTCAGTGACAGAACCAAGACAAGAACTTAAGAATCCTGCGTTTCCTGCTCTACTCATTAGACCATTGTCCCTCCCATTTATCCTAACTAAATTATAAGATCACGTAAAATAATCAACGAGGGAAGAAAAATAGAAATCTCACATTCTCTCATTTTATTTTTCTTTCCCCGTTGATTATTTTAAGTGATTTTACTATGTTTGCTTAATATTGCACAAGTCTAAAAACCTTTATTACATCTGATACCACACCTCTTATTTACATGCTGAACATTTAGATTCATCTTATAGCCTTGTAGCTTCTGTAAAAATGTAGTCTGTGTCAGGCCCTTTGACATATTACCCTTTGAACTGAGAAGGGACTCGACAGCTGAATGTGACAGACAAAAGAAGGAAAGGTGGGCAGGGGAGGACAAGGTTAATTTACAAGATCACACAGTTATATAGGTTCATTCTTGTACCATTCCTGATGGTTCCAAGAGAGGAGATTTTTTTGTTTTACAAAAATAAATTAAGTAAAATGCGGCTACCACAGAAGCAAACTCAATGGTCTTGTAGCGAAGGTGCATCTCTAGGAGGCATTTAAAAGAGCATCGGGTAGTGGCTTTGCAAATTATTTCAGGGAGGGCATTCCATGCCTAAGGGCCAGCATGGAAGGAAGGCCTGGAGATTGTTGTGAGAGAAGCTGACAGACACATGGAAGAGGGTTCAATTGCTGGTGGAATGGAGGAGGCAAGTGTCAAGATGATAACATACAAGAGCTGACAAATTATGGAGGAGCAAGAGCCTTAAAAGTGAGGATTAACAGTTTGAACTTAATGCAGTGGAACAGGGGGAGTCTGTGGAGGGACTTGGAAGGTGATCTGGTGACAGTGACTAACAAGGAAAGATGATTATCCTAGCCACTGTGCTTTGGAGTGTGTCAGAGTGGGGTGCTGTGTGTAACTGGAGAGGAGGCAGCAGTAGCCAAGAAAGGAAATGACCAGGGCCTGAACTGGAGCTTTAACAATGTGGTCAGATTTTGGAATTAACATGGAGGGGAAAGCAGCAGGATTTGTGTGCTAACTGGATGTGAGGGGTACAGGCAAGGGAGGAATCAAAGATGGCCTGGGTCTGAGTGACATGTGTTGTCAGCAGTGCTGTAGAATGGGAGAGGAGAAGGAAGGGTTTGGGAGGAAAAGTCAGGAGTTCAGTTCCACTGTGTTCAGCTTGCTGATGAAACAGTCAGGGGATGATGTTGGAGCAATTGCTCTGGGGGAAGGTATGCAACAGAGCAGTAGGGCTCTTCTGTTCACCTTGTTAGCAAGTTTTGGAGCCCTCCTGGGTGATGTGATGGTGACTGATAACTGCTGACTCCTGGCAGGTCTGGCTTGTTAACTGTATTATCCTGGACAGAAGGGAGATTAGAGGAGCTCTGAGCGGAAAGGCTAGGGGGATGGGATAGAAGGCTGTCTGCTGGGAAATGCAAGGATCAGCCAACCTTAGAAAGAAAGCTTAGACTAAGGGCAGGTCTACACTACAGGGCTAAGTCGACCTAAGTTACGCAATAACGTAGCTGGAGTTGACGTACCTTAGGTCAACTTATTGCGGTGTCTACACTGCGCTGGGTCGACGGGAGAAACTCTCCCATTGACTTACCTTATGCTTCTCGTTCCGATGGAGTACCAGAGTCGACGGGAGAGCGATCAGTTAATTTAGCGGGTCTTCACTAGACCCGCTAAATCGACCCCCAGTAGATCTATTGCCACGTGTCGATCCTCTGGTAAGTGGAGATGAACCCTAAGGTTCAAGTTTTTGTTGTTTGTTAGGACAGATCTACGCTAGAAAATTTTACCAGCCTAGCTACGTCAGTCAGGGGTGTGGGGTTTTTTTGTTTTTGTTTTTTCAATGGCATAGATATGCAAGTAAAAGACCTAGTGTAGATGCAATTATACCAGTATAAAAGTGCTTATACCAGTGTAATTTGTGCCAGTTCCCCAACCAGACTTTCCACTGTAGACTAGGCCTTTGTAATTCAAATGTAACCGCCAGGAAAAGGTGTCAATTCCAACCAAATACAATATGTAGAATCTGTTTACAGCAGGGTTAGAATTTTGCCTGCTTGTAATACAAGGGCATGATCTAAACCCTAGCATATTCCAGCAATACTATTTCACATTAAGGGTAATAAGCATATGGACTCAGGCTGTGTCTACGCTTAAACTGCTACAGTGGCACAGCTGCTGTGCTTCAGTGCAGATACTCACTACAGCGACAGGAGGGGTTCTTCTGTTGTAGTTAATCTACCTGCCCAAGAGACAGTAGCTAGGTCGATGGAAGAATTCTTCCATTGACCTAGCAATGTGTACATCAGGTTAGGAAGGCTTAACTACCTCGCTCAGGATATGGTCAGAATTTTTCACACACCTGAGTGACGTAGCTGGATCAGCCTAACTTTTTAGCATACACCTGGCGTAAGTTACTGGGGAAGTCTGCTCTAGAACAAAGGGTGTAGTACTGTAAAGAGAAACTGAGGCCTGGTCCACACTAAAAAGTGGTCAACACAGCTACGTGACTCAGGGACGTGAAAAATCCACATCCTGAGCAACGTAGTTAAGGTGATCTAACCCCCTGTGTAGACAGCGCTAGGTCGATAGAAGAATTCTTCTGTTGACTTAGCTACTGCGTCTCGGGGAGATGGATTAACTACAGCCACGGGAGAACTGCTTCCGGCACTGTAGTGGGCGTTTGCGCTGAAGTACTACAGTGGTGCTGCGGTAGCTGCTGAAGTATAGGCATAGCCAAAGTCCCTAAGATCAGAGTTCAGGATTCCGTTTCCCTGTAACAGGTGATGATACCATGAGCACCCAACAGCAGGGTGAAGAATGCAGCTTTAAGCATTGTTGTAAGATACTTGTGGTGATTGTTTACACTTTCCTCTGAAGTTTCTGACACAGTCCACCGCTGGAGACAGGATAGAGTGCTAGGTGGAACATTACTGGTCTTTTCTGATTGGCAATGCCTGTGTTTCTAGATCAGCTTCTCTTGGCTATTCAAGAATAGCTCATTCAGTGAGAATACTTAATGCACAATCTTCAGCAGCACTGGGAAAAGAGCCCCACTGCAGAGAGCTGCTTCAATAACACCAACAGCATGACAATGAAGTGTTCCACAGGTAACCTTTGCTAGCACTATCCTCCCAGTGACTGCTCCTCGGGGCATCAGCTAACACGAGTGTGGAAATCAGTCAGGGTTGGTTTTCTAGAGAATGGACTGCTTAGGACTATGACTCCAGCCGTGCATTAGAGAAACTGAATTCTGTCACATGCCCCTGTTGTGCAACTCGCGTGATTTGCATTATAATTAGTCCCATGTGATGCAACTATGAAATTTGCATTGCTTAACTTGTGTTTAGCACTGATTTTGCTTTTAAGCAAATCAGGCTACTATTTTATAAATGCACTGTGCACACACTGGGGTACAATAATAGTCTGAGTTTTCTCAGTTTTTACTGTCAACATTAGTCATCACTCAGTCAGATCTAAACAAATCTGGCATGTTTTCCTTTCTACACTGCCCAAAGTACAGTCCTCCCACTGAAAAGTCTAAAACCAGTCTCCATTCAGCACAGTCTGAATCCCAGTCAGCACTGCCATGTGTGAATTTAACCTAGTACCTTTTCACAGTACCTCCTTGCAGGTTTAAGGGGTTTGTGTGTGTCAGGGGGAAGAGAGAATGCAATGTTGAGAACCACTACAGTAAAAGTCGTAAGATCCAGTGTTACAAAGAATCGTGCTGCATTTACACTGGCATTTTTCAAAATGTAATTGTGGGTGAGACAGAGCATTTTTTTTTTTTTTTTTTTTGTGGAAGGAGGAAGTGGATTTTTGGTTTTGTGCTAAACCATTTAATGGGTTTCTACTGTTAGTACAACCTTTTTTCTCTGGCAGTTTCTCCGGTGTGCTAAAGAGGCCGAAACATGAGAGTGAGTCACCATGAATAGGCTTTCCACTCCAGTACCAGTGGAGTGCGTCCTTTGGTGATAACACTCTTTCCATTCCACTAGTATCTCTAGAGGATTTTAAACAGAACCTACTAAAGTTAGAGTATTTTAAATCAGCATCCAAGAGTTTTAAAAGAGCTGGAGCTCACTGGACTGTTAATGTTGATTTTCAATAAGTCTTGGAGCACTGGGGAAGTTCCAGAAGATTGGAAGACAACTAATCTTGTGCCATTTTTTTAAATGGGTAAACAGGATAACCTGTGTAATTATAGGTTGGTCAAGCCTGCCATCGATCCCAGGCAAGATAATGGAGCAGCTAAGACAGGACTCTATTAATAAAGAATTAAAGGAGGGTAATGTAATTAATGCAAATCAGCATGGGTTTATGAAAAACAGATCCTGTCAAACTAACTTGATACCATTTTCCATGAGATTACAAGTTTGGTTAATAAAGATAATAGGTAATAGCCTTGACGTAATATACTTAGACTTCTGTAAGGTGTTTGACTTGGTACCCAATGACATTTTGATTAAAAAACGAGAACAATATAAAATTAACGTGGTACACATTAAATGGATTTAAAACTGACTAATAGGTCTCAAAATGTAGTTGTAAAAAGGGAATCGTCCTCAAGCTGGTGTGTTTCTGTGGGGTCCCTCATTAATAGCCGTACACTATTTAACATCCTCATCAGTGACCTGGAAGAAAACATAAAATCATCACTGATAAAGTTTGCAAATGACACAGAAATCGGGGGAGTGGTAAATAATGAAGAGGACAGGTGACTGATTGAAGAGCGATCTGGTTAACTTTTTAAACTTGGTGCAAGCAAATAATATATGTTTGACTGCAACCAAATGTAAATATATGCATCTAGGAACAAAGAACGTTGGGCATACTTGCAGGATGGGGGACTCTATCCTGTGAAGCAGGGACTCTGAAAAAGATTTGGTGGTCGTGGTGGATTATCAGCTGAACATGTGCTCTCAATGTGATGCTGTGTCCAAAAGCGATCCTGGAATGCATAAACAGGGGAGTAGACAAGTTACTTTAGTTCTGTATTTAGCACAGTGAAGATACTGCTGGCATACTGTGTCCAGCTCTGGAGCCCACAATTCAAGTACATTGAAGAGGGTTCAGAGGAGAGCCATGAGAATGATTAAAGGTTTAGAAAACATGCCATATAGGAACTCAATTTATTTAGTTTAACAAAGAGAAGGTTAAGGGGTGAGTTGATTACAGTCTGTAAGTATCTACTTGGGAAACAAATGTTTAATAAGGGGTTTTTCAGTCTAACTTAGAAAGGTATAACATGATCCAATGTCTAAGTTGAAGCTAGACAAATTCAGACTGGAAATAAGGTGTAAATTTTTAACAGTGAAGGTAATTAACCCTTGAAACAATTTACCAAGGATCATGGTGGATTCTCCATCACTGACCATGTTTAAATGAAGATCGGGTGTTTTTCTAAAAAATCTGCTCTCGGAATTATTTTGGGAAGTTCTATGGCCTGTGTTATACAGGAGGTCAAACTAGATGGGGTGGGCAAACTTTTTGGCCCGAGGGCCACATCTGGGTATGGAAATTGTATGGCCGGCCATGAATGCTCACAAAATTGGGGTTGGGGTGCAGAAGGGGGTGAGGGCTCTGGGATGGGGCCAGAAATGAGGAGTTCGGAGAGTGGGAGGGGGATCAGGGCTGAGGCAGGGGGTTGAGACACCGGGGCGGGAGAGGGAGGAGGGTTCAAGCTGGGGGTGCAGGCTCTGGGGTGGGGCTGAGGATGAGGGGTACAGGAGGGTGCTCTGGGCTGGGATCAAGGGGTTCGGAGGGCAGGAGAGGGGTCAGGGCTGGGGTAGGGGGTTGGGGTTCTGGAGGGGCTCAGAAGTGCAGGCTCCGGACGGTGCTTACCTCAAGCAGTTCCCAGAAGCAGCGGCATGTCCCCTCTCCGGCTCCTACGCAAAGGCATGGCCAGGCGGTTTTACGTGCTGCCCCATCCGCAGGCACCGCCCCTGCAGTTCCCGACCAATGGGAGCAGCGGGGGTGGCACTTGGGGCAGGGGCAGCGTGCGAAGCCAGAGGGGGGACATGCTGCTGCTGCTTCCAGGAGCCGTGGCACACGCGTGCAGAGCGGCCCCCAACCCTGGTCCCCGGCTGGAACGTGGGAGCGGTGCAAGCCCCAGATCCCACTCCCCAGTGGGAGCTCGAGGGCCAGATTAAATTGGCTGGCGGGCCAAATGTGGCCTGCGGGCCATAGTTTGCCCACCCCTGAACTGGATGATCAAATGGTGCCTTCTGGCCTTAGAATCTATAAATCTGTGGAAGGGAGACAGCCTGTTTCCTATGTCTTGCAGTAATATGCAGATGGTATTTGATCTTGCGCCTCTTGAAGTTCAATGGCAAAATTCTAATTGACTTTTGTGAGACAGGATCAGGCCCTTAAACAAGTGCTTACTAGGCATTAAGAAAACATGCAAGTAGACAAATAGAGTGAATGCCCAGGTGGATGTATGCATGCATGCAAAAAACAAACAAAAAAAAGTCATAACTGTGCATTCCCTTCATAAAGACCTCAGCCCATATTGTAAAAGAAAAGAATCTCTGCAGCATTCTATACCAATGTTCTGAAACACATGGCTGCTTACTGTGATGATCCTGCAGTGTTTTGGTCCACTACTCTAGCATACTGGCATTTACTTTAATAAGAAAGGATCCAAAACTACTTACTCCTCTTGTCTGTGCTGAAACCCTGAAGTGTAAATTTCACATATATGGTGAGAATCTGGAAGTATCTCTTTCAAGACCTTTCTGGCTGGGTAATTGTGCCTTTGTGACTAACCCAGGATTGCTTGCACTAGAGTTGCACGGATGTACCTCCATAGGGTTCACTGGAGCTAGACCTGATTGATACAGTGAGATCAGCACTAGGCCCTTGGTGGTTAGAGAGGTATAAAGCTGTCAAGCTCTGTGATATTTAGCACTGTGGTGAGTTTTCCAGGAGCTGTAATTTTGGATCTTAAAAAGCTCAATGGATTTTTTTTCTTTTAAATGCTTACTTTAACACATGACCAGATGTGGTGGCGTGCACCTGTAATCCCAGCTATTTGAGAAGCTGAGCTGGCAGGTTGCTTGAGCTCAGGGGTTCTGGGCTGCAGTGTGCTATACCAATCGGGTGTCCGGTGCCACTGACAGCCTGGCCAGTGGGTGGCTGAAGGACTGGCTAGAACAACACGAATGACGTGTTGTGATCGGAGCTCTCTCTGTGAGAGCTGATGGGCCGATCGATCAAGGTGCCTTTAACACACACACAGACACACACACACAGTTTAGACCAGAGTCACACTCCTAGTGATGCCAGAATGGAGAACAGACTCTGACACATCCTCAGGCGTTGGGCTAGCAACACAGAGAATGTGCTGAGCCCCCAAGAAGACCTCCTACCCCTACTGTGCTAATGGCATAGCCGTGCAGCTGAAGGAGTGAAAGAGAGAAAATGGAGTCAAATAGGAGCATTGCTGAACAGCTGCTGTTTTAGCAGCTACGGTGTAGCCACATATTTGGATTCCTTTCCTGTGCTACCTACAGCTAGTTTTAAAGGAGAGGGGATCTCCAATGAGCTTTTAATGGCAGAGTGAATAGCAAAACTGTGATGGGAATGGGCATATCAGGGATTAAGATAGCTTCAGCATACATAAATAAACATTGAAATCTTGCCTATAAGGGGAGAGGATTTCTACATTCATTCATGAGTGGAGAGCACAGTATTACCTGTTGTGTTTGAAGGCAATGCAGGAATAGATAGACCTCAACTGGGGTAGTGAACCAGTTTAAAAGTTCCAGTGGCTTGATTCTCCTCACTGCACAGGTCCTTACAGAGTCAGCTCTGTACCTTACAAGCACATCCCTCTTCCTTCTATTCCAGCAGGGTTTTCTTGGCCAGAATTAGCTCGTGGGCCTAGAGGCACTTGAGTTCCACAAGCAAGGTTCACTGCACTGCTTATCTGACAGGAGTGGCAGGGAGTTTCCTGCAAACTCGACTGGAGGCAGACTCTCTCTCCCTCTCCCGGTGCACAGTCTCTGTCAGTATTTATCAGCCACTCTTCAAGTCACCAGTTCAGGCCATGGCCTAGTTTGTAGATTACATTCTGCTTCATTACATATTGCTGCCGTAGCAGAATATGCCGCTGCACTCCTGGTCCTTTGAACTGCCCTTTCATGCTGCCTGTTCAGGATATTGTCACAGCCTAGATTCAGTGTTCATAACACTACCAAATAAAAAGAATAAAAACTCAAATAGATTTAGCTGGTAAATTAGATCATTAAAATGGAATCCCAAAGAGACCGTCTTCACCACCTCCCTTTCGTAACACAGCTTTTCTCTCTAGCTGATACAGAATTGCTTAGATCAAGCAGCTGAACTTTTTTTTTAAAATATATATAAACCATTTTATTGCTTTGTCTTTTAAAACACATTTTAATGTGGGATGAGGCAGTTTACGATTCTGTACCCCTTGCTTCTAAAAGACTTAAAGGAAACAGTTAGATAGTATTAATTGTTAATACACAGTATTAATTGTATATTAATATGCAGAAGATTGTGTTTGCACAGTGCCCAATTGTGGTAGCCTCTTCTCTCCTTCCAGCTGAAATAAATGGCTGAGGCCTAAAAATACAGTTATGGTCCTGACATCAACATAATTAGCTTCAGGCTGTGCTTTATGGCATGATGTTTAAGGGAAATGCGATGTTGGGCAGTGGGCTATATTTTCATATCTCTTGTACTGGGATTTACCCATGCAATGTCTTGAGCACTGAGATGATGCTGTATCAGCCACGCTCTCTCCCTGCAAAGCCCTCAGTGAAACAGGCCTCTTCTATGAAGCTTTCAAACATCATTCTCACTGTAAGTGATGATTTTAAAGTAAATAATTTTGACTCTTATCCAGTGCATCATGTTTATACTATATTGTCTGAGTCAGGCTCAGGGTCTGATCTTGCAAACACAACTGACGGTAGCTCTCATTACCATAAACGTTTGCCGGATCAGACCCTTTGACGGTAAGGTCTTGGGGTAGAGGCTGTGCCCTCGTCTCTACAGCCTGATTGCACTCAGTGAGCTCATGGTTGCAGTTCTTTTACATGTAAAGGTCTAAAAAACATGACCTAGGAGGAAAGATTGAAAAAACTGGCTTTGTTTAGTCTCGAGAAGAGAAGGCTGAGGGGGGACATGATAACAGTTTTCAATACTTAAAGCGTTGCTTCAGGGAGGAGGATGAAAAATTGTTTTCATTAACCTCTTCCGATAGGACAAGAAGTAATGGGCTTAAATTGCAGCAAGGGAAGTTTAGGTTGGATATTAGGAAAAACTTCCTTACTAAAATTGCCTGGGGAAGTTGTGGAATGTCTGTCATTGGAGGTTTTTAAGAACAGGTTAGACAAACACCTGTTAGGAATGCTTTAGTTATTACTCAGTCCTGCTTTGAGTGCAGGAGATTGGACTAAATGATCTATTGAGATCCCTTCCAGTCCTACACTTCTATTATCCCCTATCCTACCCGACTTCTGCCAAGATTTGTACTGGGGACATCTTCTAAATCCCTTTTTGTCTGTGCTGCTCGTACGGACATACATTTTAAATTTAATTCCATAGATGGCTCTCTCAGTAACTCTTATCAGAGTCCTCTTCCTTCCTTACTGCTCAGTCAGCAGATTTCCCTAGTTAAGAGGAGAAGGCTTACCACACCTTCACACCTGACAGAGCATCCTACTCCATAAAGGAAATAAAAGCACTAGATGACCTAGGTCAGTGATCCCATAACTGTGGGGCATGCCCTAGGCAGACGTGGAGGAACATCCAGGGGGGCACAGGGGGCCCAAGCCAGCCCCCATGGGGGTGTGGACAGAGCACGACCCAGCCCCATTCTGCCCCCAGCTCTGCTCCAGCCCCACCCCAACCACGGCCCCGGTCCATTCCTGTCCCCGGCTCAGCCTCTGTCCCCAGCTGTGGCTCCAGCCTCTGGCTGCGGCTTCGGCTGGGAGGTGGAGGAGGGAGATGGTGCGTACACATTTCATTACAGGTAAGGGTGGGCACAAGAGGAAAAGTTTGGGCACCTCTGACCTAAATTGTCTGTCTCACAGGAAGCCAGTGAAGCTGACTGGCAGAATTTTAGTTGTTGGGATAACAGGATCGTGGAATTAGTTTTTACAACACCTTTCTTTTACTTTCCTGTTATTGCAAAGAAAGGTTTGCCAGTTTCTCTCAGCCGTTAACTTTAAGGGCAAGTATGGTGCCATATACTAGTTTGCACAGTTCTTCTCATCCCTCCTCAAACTTCACCTTCCCCATCATTTGCAAAAACCCCAGTTAACCACCCCTATGGCAAGCACCCTCAACACCCCACACAGTTGCTGCTCTTTCCCTTAACTCCTCTGGCAAGTATCCCATTCTCCTTCCAGGTACAAAGCCTTCCTTCTGCTCAATACAGGCATCTAGTTCTAACATCCCTGTTCCTCACATACACTTCCTCTGTGCTACCAAACTCTCCCGCAACCACCAGGTCCTCAGCCCCTAAAATTAACCTGGTTTCCAGGTGTCACCCACCTGGAAATTAGTGGTGTTCAAAGGGTTAAGTAACTAGCTTTTTCCCCCTTAAGATGACATTTATGCTTTTTCAGCAAAGGAGCCATTCATGCTGTTAATGAGACTAAGGTTTTAAAATGTTATTAAAGCTAATGTTAAAATTATATAATACACAGGTTGAGAAAAAAGTGTCTGTACATCTGGGTATAGTGCTTGGATTATCCACAAATACAAAGTTTGTTTTTAAAAGTCAGATGTTATATACAGTACATAATCGGCAATAACCCAGATTTAGGTGAATAAATTTAAGAATACAGTTTAGATATTAGCATCCAAGTATTCAGGTACATCACTCATGAAAAGTTGTACAGAGAGTTGGTTGAGGAAAGCAAAATATATCAATAAGTGAAGATTGTCCCTCAGTAATTGAGAATTAGGGTAAGTTGTCCAATTAGAAAATACAATCCATCAGGGAAGTATTTCAGTTACTTTCCCTACTGCGCTTCTCATCGGAACTCCAGCTTATCCCTCCTGGTATTGCCGAAGTCTGGTGATGTGTTCTATATAGATATCCCTTGACCACGTGATGGCGTCCGACACCATGAGTTGCCACATCAGCAGAGCGTAGCATTGATCGATTCTGCATTCCCGCAACTTTTGCTTGTTGTTGGGGTCCCATGTGCCCAGGGCTCCAACGATCAGTGTGTGTGTGTCTGAATCTGGCAACCCCTAGCTCTCAAGATTTTGGCCAGAGGGTTATATTTCTCCAGCTTCTGAGCTCGTGCATCGCAGAAGGCTGGGGTCCTGTTCTCGAAGGGGACTGTGACGTCCACCATGATTATCTTCTTCCGGTCCTCATTGGTGATGACGATGTCCAGCCGTAGTTGGCTCTCACTTCTGGGGATGGTGGAGTTTATGGCAACCTTCCCTACGGGGGGTGGGATGGAACTAACCAGGCGATCTTGGATGACTTTGTGTCACAGCTGCCAGGCTTTATTTTTCTGAGGTGCTGAGCACGCAGGGCTCCCGGTACTTCATCTGGAATTTTGGGTGCTGAACATCAGACCCAGGCTGTGTTTCTATGGCCAACCCATAAAGTGTGCACATGAAGTTTTGCTCTGTAATTGTATTGGGGAATTTGATACTTGTGAAGCTTAGGGACCAATACCATGGCTAGAACCATCTACATATGCTGCTGTACTATGCATGGTTTCCCATGCATATTTACCAGTACACTGATCCTGAGAGTCTCTTGAGCAGAGACTTGGTGCCAAATTATGTTGTGATGTGTTGATGGAATTGGAAGGCAGCGCTACCTTAAACCGAATAGCAGTTAACTAAAGTGAGTGCTGTTTTATAGACTATCCAAAGAGTGGATTCCAGCGTAGCAGAGGACAGAAGACTTCCTGATAATACCAACTATTCTCTGATTTTTGCAGGGTGAAAGTATCTTCTGCAGTCTTCTTACTCATCTCATTAAAAGGGGTGAGCAAAATTGCTTAGTTGGCAAGTGTGGATGGGGTGGCTATGAGAATGCTGTTAAACTCAGTTTAAACATGCAAGGGACGGCTATCACAGATGTCAGTGATAAAGTAGCTTTTTGCCACCAACCAACCAATGATAAAGTGTCTCCAGGATATTGTTCAAATTTAAATTTTAAAGTGTTATAAATGGTTAACAGAGTTCAGAGGAGGATGTGGTGACTCAAGAGAACAACAATACTTAGCATATACGTATTTTTTAACTTCAAAGTAGTTCATAATTAATAATCCTCACCTCCTCCTAGCGAGGAAGGTCAGTATTAAGATTGTAAATTGTTTGTGGGCAGGGACTGCCATTTACCAGCCAATTGTACAGTGCCGAGCACCATAGGGCCCTGATCTGGTCAGGCTTTTAGGGACTACTGCAGTATAAATGCTAAATAATAATTATTCCCATTTTCCATCTACGGAAGCTGAGATACAGACGTTAAAGGACTCGTCCGAAGACCCAGAATCAGGATTTTCCCAGTAATATGCTAACCACTAGAACATGGCTCTCTCTTTCTAATCTATGAAGAGAAGTTTTCTGTCTCTTTGGAGAGCTCTGTTTCGCTGTTCAAAGTTCCATAAGTATACATAGGGATTTAAAACTGGATGAAAACTATGTTTGGTATGTGACCCGTTTAGTGAGGCATTCTTGATCTAATTTGTAACTTAATTCAAAAGAAAATGCAAGGTTCTCTTGGCTTGTTCCATTAAAAGGGTATATATGAACCAAAGTACCTGGCATGTCATTAAACATATCGTGATTCAATACCGACATATGCCAATAAGTATCAGAGACACTGAGACCAAAAATGTCATTTGTTATACACGTTTCTCTACTCAAGTAATTGCATGGAATATAATCTTCACGGAACCATAGAAATATAGGGCTGGAAAGGACCTCAGGAGGTCATCTAGTCCAGCCCCCTGCGCTGAGGAAGAACCAAGTATACCTAGACTGTCCCTGAAAGTATTTGTCTAATCTGTTCTTAAAAAGCTTCAGTGATGGGGATTCCACAACATAACATCATAATAACTGTAATGGATCAGACCCATGGTCCATCTACCCCAGTGTCCTGTTTTCTGACATTGGCTGCTGCCAGATGCTTCAGAGGGAACGAACAAAAGAGGGCAGTTTTAGAGTGATCCATCCCCTGTCGTCCAGTCCCAGTTTCTAGCAGTCAGAGGTTTAGGAACATCCAGAGCATGAGTTTGCGTCCCTGACAGTCTTGACTAATAGCCATTGATTGGCCTATCCTCCATGAATTTATCTAATCCTCTTTTGAACCCAGTTATATTTTTGGCCTTTACAACATCCACTAACAATGAATGAGTCCCACAGGCTGACTGTGTGTTGTGTGAAGAAATACTTTCTTATGTTTGTTTTAAACCTGCTGCCTATTAATGTCAGTGGGTGACCGTGGCTCTTGTTTTATGTGGTGGTGCTAATAACACTTCCTTACTTTCTGCACACCAGTGTTATACCAATAAAATAAAAACCAGCAGGATCTTATTAAAGGGGAAAAGGCAAAATACCACATTTATTGTGAATATAGAAAGAATCATAGTAAGCAGTTAGTTATAGCTATAACATTCCATTCAATCTTTTATTCATACATACACACACACACACACACACGTTCTGCAAGGTTGTTATCATAGTTACCAGCCTTAGAGTTGCTCATGCCAAGCCACTGGCCAGGTGGCCTGGACATGAGGAGGGAGCAGGGCCTTGTCAGGTGCACATCTGATGCTCCTGGAAGTTGGTTTGCAGAATCAGACCCCAAAGTTCTCACTTTCTAGGGTCCATTTTTATAGGAATTTCTTCCTATGCCAGTCTATGGGAATTGCTTCATCATGCTGTTGCTGAATCAATCAGCAGGTGGCGCATTCCTGACGGCTCCGTGCTGCCAGATGTTATCTTGTTCTTTGGTTCTCCCATTCTTGAGGCTGTTGGGTGGATTCCAGTCTGCCCTCCGGAGGTCCTCTGGTTATTTCCACTTGACGCCTTCTTCAGCCAATGGACACTGGATTCTTAGGCTGGCACCTCCCTGATCATTCAGTTATTATCCACACCAAGCATCCATCCCACATACATCCTCTATCTCTATTTTAATCACAATTGTTAACAAAGTGAGATGAATACAACAAAAGGGTGGGGAGTCTCTGGGTGCTGTTTCTGTTACAGAGTATTGCTTTGAGTCTCTCTCTGTGTGAGTGGTGGTTGTTACAAAGAATTGCTTTGAGAACAGACTCTCTTAGACAGACTCTGTCTTAGAATGTACTAACGCAGTTAGCAGCTTGCAAGTTTCACACAGAGGGAGAGAAACAGTACCAAAAACGAAGAGACCTCTTAATTAGTAATACCCTGGAATTTAAACTATGGGGAATCAAACTCATTTGTGATTTTAATACAGAACTTCTTTAATATGATCCAACACCAGTCATGATTTTACAGACCTCTATCCTGTCTCCAATTGAGGCCTCACCAGTGCCAAGTACAACAGGACCTCCCATGTCTTACATCCTATACATCCCAGAATGATATTAGACTTTTTCGCAATTACATCATGTTGTTGACTCTTATTCAATTTGTGATCCATTCTAACCCCCAGATCCTTTTCAGTGGCATTACTGCCTTGCCAGTTAGTCCCCATTTTGTAGTTGTACATTTGATTTTTTTCTTTCCTACGTGAAGTACTTTGCACTTTTCTTTATTGAATTTCATCCTATTGAATTCACACCAATTTTCCAGTTTGTCAAGGTCATTTTGAATTCTAATCCTGTCCTTCAAAGTGCTTGTAACCCTTCCTAGCTTGGTGTCATCCACAGATTTTAGAAGCATGCTGTCTACTCCATTATCCAAATCAACCCAGGACTGACTCCTGTGGGACTCCTTAGATATGTCCTCTCACTTTGACAGTGAAACATTGATTATTATTCATTGAGTATGGTCTTTTAACCAGTTGTACACCTACCTTATAGTAATTTCATTTAGACAGTATTTCCCTAGTTGCTTATGAGACTGTCATGAGAGACTGTGGCAGAAGCCTCACTAAAATCAAAATATATCTTGCCTACTCCTTCCCCACTATTCACTAGGTCAGTAACCCTGTCAGGGAAGGAAATTTGGTTGGTTTAGCATGATTTGCTTGTGGTAAATCCATACTGGCTATTCTTTATAAACCTATTATCCCCCAGGTGCTTACAAGCTGATTGTTTATTAATTTGTTCCAGTGTATTTCCAGGTATTGAAGTAAGGCTAAGTGGCCTATTATTCCCCGGGTCCTCTTTGTTCCTGTTTTTAAAGATAGGTTCTATGTTTGCCCTTTTGCAGACCCCTGGGATCTCACCTGTCCTCTGTGAGTTCTCAAAGATAATCGCTAAGGATTCCATGACAGTTTTTGCTAGTTCCTTGAGTACTCTTGGGTGAATTTCATCAGGCCCTGCAGACTTGAATAACTAAATATTCTTTAGCTTGTTCTTTCCCTATTTTGGCTTGCATTTCTTCCCCCTTGTTGATAATATTGTGTTAAGCATCTGATCACAATTAATCTTTTTAGTGAAGACTGAAGCAAAATAAACTCAGCCTTCTTGATGTTGTCCATTATTCGCTCTCCTCTTCTGCTTAAAGGACCTACACTTTCCTTCATTTCCTATTCTCCTAATGTATTTATAGAATCTCTTCCTACTGTCTTCTATCTCCCTTGCTAAATCTAAGTCTTTGCTGCCTTAGCCTTTCTAATTTTGTCCCTGCATGTTTGTGCTAAGCTTTTGTACTCATCCTTATCAATCTGTCCTTGTGTCCACTTCTTGTAGGAATCGTTTTGAATTTCAGGTATAAAGAGCTTCTGATGGAGCCATATTGGCCTATTACTATTCTTCATAACTTTTCTTCACATCACGATAGTTCACTGTTGTGCCTTTAATGTTGTCTATTTGAGAAACTGCCTGCACTCCTGAACTCCCTTTTCCCTTAGATTTTCTTCCCATAGGACCTTACCTACCAATTCTCTGGATTTGTTAAAATCTGCTTTTTTGAAGTCTGTTGTCCTTATTCTGATTCTTTTCTTTCTTCCTTTCCTTGGAATCATGAAATCTATCATTTCATAATCCGTGTCACCCAAATTGCCTTCAGTCTTCAGATTGGCAACCAATTACTTCCTGTTAGAATCAAGTCTAAAATGGCTGTCCCCTTGGTTCCTTCCTTCATCTTCTTAAACAAAAAGTGGTCCCCAATACATTCCACAAACTTATTGGACATTTTTTGTGTTTTTCCAACTGATGTCTGGTCAGTTAAAAGTGTTATTACCTGGTCTTGTATTCTGGATAATTGTTATATGTTCTAGAAATGCCTCATGCATCCCCTCCTCCTGATTTGGAGATCTATAGTAGACCGTGCCATGACATCACACCTTTTCTCCCCCTTTTATCTTCACCCAGAGACTGATTTGCCCTTCTGCCTCCTTCTGGACCTCAGAACAAGTGTATATGTTCCTAATGTATAATGCAAGACCTCCTCCCTTTTTTCGCTGCCTGTCCTTCCTGAACAAATCCTTCCATACCAGTGTTATAGTCAGGAGATCTATTCCAGCAAGTCTGTGATGTCAGTTAAGTCATAATTTAGTTTAGGTACTAATTCTTCTAGTTCTTCCTGTTTGTTTCCTATACTCCTTGCCATGCATTCATCTCCAGGATGCTCATGTCCCTACCTAGGCCTTTCCCTCAACTAGGAGGATGGATGAGAATACAACCTGCATCCTGACTCCTTCACCCTCACTCTCAGAGCCCTGTAGTCAGGGCTGGCTCTAGGCACCAGCAAAACAAGCAGGTGTTTGGGGCGGCACATTTATAGGGGCAGCATTCCGGCGCCGGCCATGCCGCCCCTAGAAATGTGCCCCAGCTCACCTCCGCCCGCTCCCCTGAGTGTGCCGCCGCCTCTCCGCTTCTCCCCCCTCCCTTCCAGGCTTGCCATGCGCAAAACAGCTGTTTCGCGTGGCAAGCCTGGTGGGAGGGAGGGAGGAGAAGCCGAGCGGCAGCACGTTCGGGGGAGGCGGCGGTGGTGGAGCGGAGGCGAGCTGGGGCGGGGAGCGGTTCCTCTACCCTCCCCTTGGCCCATTACTTCCTGTGCTTATCGCACACCCTCGCTCACCTCTGCACCGCCTGCTCCCCTGAATGCGCTGCCTCTCCCTCGCCTAAGAGGGAGGGGGGAGATGCGGAGCGGCAGCATGTTCAGGGGAGCTGGCGGAGCGGAGGTGAGCTAGGGTGGGCGGTTGCAGCTGGGGGGAGCTGCAGGAAGCAATCGGGGGAGGGGGCAGGCCCAGGGATTTGGGGAAGGGGTTGGGAAGGGGCGGAGTTGGGACGGAGCCGGGAGCAGAGGGGGCACGAAAGAAAGGGGGGGCGGCCAAAAATTTTTTTGCTTGGGACAGCAAAAATCCTAGGGCTAGCCCTGCCTGTAGTTATTGTCAGTCTTGTCCGAGTCAGACCTGGCAATATCGTTAGTGCTCACGTGGATGAGCAGCATGGGGTAAGGGTCAGAGGGATGGATCAGCATGGGCAGCCTTTCCGTAATGTATCGGATGCGGGCTGCAAGCAGCCAGCACACCACATTATGTCTGGTCAGCAGATGGATGCCTCCGTTCTCCTCAGAAGGGAGTCCCCAGCCACCACCACCACCCTACATCTCCTCCTCCTAGGTGTGGTGGCCATGAGTCTCCGTGAGGGACTGTAATGTTACACCTGAGAAATCTTCATTTTACCCATGTACATTTAACACCCAAAACACAGACCCCTGTGCCATTATTGCAGCAAATTCATGGACTTCGATTTCCTTGACACTTTTAGACCTCTTCATGCCCTAAATTCACCTTTCCTGAAGCAAAATAAATCTCTTGCACCAACCCTCGGCGTTGATACCTACAAAGTATATTATGGAGGTTAAGGTTGAATTCCAATTTGAACTCCATGTTTCCAATCTGTCAGTTCAGCATTCATGAATGGAGAGCCATTCTGGGTAGGACTGCTCCTAGATAATATAACGTCACATCTTCCAGGGATGTTGTATTGGATTTAACTTCCTTTTAAGGAAGGTAAATATTGACCCCTAAGCATTTCCTTTAAAGAGAAACTTTTCAAAAATTGCATTAATGGGCCTTTTTGAAGATAATCCATTTTAGAAAGAAGGTAGGCTTTTCCAAAAACAGGTTTCCAAGCCTTTAGAACTTATTTCCAGTCCATGTTTTAAAAATTAAGTCCTGCTTCTACCCAACCTTCTTAAAGTTCAGATGGACAGTCAGCAGGGTCAAATGTCAGTTTACTGACAACTGTGATAAGGTTTAACCTTTTTACATGGTCCTCATTTAATTTAAACGGAACGTCAAGAGAGAATTAAAAACAAAAGCATTATGAGGTGCATTAACTTTCCCCTTTTGTGTGTGCTTTGTTTGGAGAGAGTCTGGGGAGTCTCTTCATGTGCATATAAATGCAAAGTATTATAAAAATTAGTGCAGGGAACACGTTTTGTGGTGGCTACCATATTGGCTGAAGCACCAGAGACTGAGCTGGAGACCTTGCAAACTAATAGATGCGTGTCTATAGCTTGACCTAAAGCACCAGTTTCTGAAACTGAAGCAGACCCATTTCTTCTGTGCATCAGGCACAAAGGGATGAAGCATAATACACATTCCCCAGGGGATTATGTCTCCATCAGCGGGGCATGAAGATATTCACCTAATCAACCATTTGCATGTCTCTACCAGTTTCACCATGAGGAGGAGTGATGGAGCTATCACAGAACTGGATGATGCTTTTATCATGAAAGTATTGCAGGCAAAACTTGCCTGGTTCCAGGTTTCATGGCAAACCCAGAACCTGTGCTGGTTTCTGAACCTTCAGAAACCCTGGCCAGACTTACAGCCTTGAGAATGTGCCATTGGAATCTGCAGCTTGTAATGGCTTCAGACTGAAACTGGTCAGAATTTGGGAATTTGCTGTGAACACCTGCAGTTAGAAACAAGGGGAGATTGGCTGGACCATTGTAAACAGGAGGTGCCCGATGCTATGGGGAATTCAGTTAGAGCTGAGGTTGCTTAGCTCCTCACAGGTTCAAGCCCAGAGATCACAGAGCTTCTCAGAACTCTGCAGGTGCTCAGCCTCCTTTCTAGGCCAGAGCTGCTTTAAACAGCCTCCACAACCCTCCCCAAGTAGAACGACTTCTCCTGCCCCAGGGATGAGCCCTGGGGACCAAGGGAGGTGCTATGGGAGAGAGGATGGGAGCTCCATTGTGATTGGTGGGAAGGATGAGAGAAAGTGTTCTAGTGTGGTTGAATTGATGAGCAAAGGGGAAGGCATCAGGAGGATGGGAGGGGGCAAGTTATTCCTTTATTCCCGACCCCCATTTTCTTCTGGGTCCTAGTGACTTCATAATTCTGTTCATTTTCCCCTTTTTTCCCAGCTGATGGGGTGTGACCCAGCAGGTGCCCTTTCATGACCCACCCGAGGATCACACCTCACAAACTGAGACACACCCCACTAGAATCCATGCAACAATATAGACACAGGTACCAATCTAATGGCTCCTACATGGTAATCTCTTTATTAAAAACTGGAAAGGCTTATGCAACATCATCAAAGCTCTGGTGTAGGAAGGGCTGACAGAAAATGTCCTGCTCACCTAATGCCCCTTTATAAAGCATCTGTAGTAGGTGTAAATGGACTAGATTTTTCTTTTCATTCCTTTTTTTTCATCATTTCTCTGCTCCTTCTTCATAGGAACTTCACTGCTGCATTAAAGAGATTGCAGGTGCATTTCATCTCTATTTTTTTCCCCATTTTACTTCTTCCCAGCAAGCCTCAGTGGGGGAAAAAAAAAACAAAAACCTATTGATTTATAGCTTGCTCTCCTGCTAGGAGAGATTGACCTGCTGCTATGCATCTTCAGACAGTGTTCCTTTTGAGACACTGAAGGTTGGAAGCAGGGCTGTGTTAAAAGGTGTTCCTCCCCTGGAGCTAGCTGCACCCCAAAGAAATTGTGATCACATGCAGTGTTGTTTTATATCTTCACATCTGTTCATTTTTTGTGGACTCAGAGAGGGAAAACGCATTTTCTTTTATTAAATAGCCTTTTGATTTCTCACGCTGGATCTAGCAGAAAACTTGTCTCGCTCATTCACTCACTTTTCTCTCCTCCTTTTTGTCTCAATATGTTTTCACATAGGCCTCGGGCGGTACTTTTTTCCCCCTTCTCCTCTAAAATGCTAAGATTGGATCACATCCAGCATTTCTTTCAGTGGGTTAAATAATTTGTGCTGCTCCTCCAGGTTTAATGCAAGAGTCTCTCCCTTGTAGCTTATGGTTCTTGCATCTCTAGGACTGGAAACACAGGGTAAGCAGCATTCTTCAAGCTGGATGTTGGTACATGAACTGGGAATGGCCTCTTTCAGAGCAAATACTTACAGATACAGATACATTATATTCTGAATGTATTTATCGCAGCAGTCACCTTGTTATTTCACTTTAAAACATTAAAATAACTCTTTAGAAGTTTTCAGAAGTTTTCTAAACTTTCTAACTTTTCTAGTTCCTGCTATTTGCTATCAACAGTATATTGCTCCAACTTCAAACATACTTGATACTGACAACAGGATGGCCATCGCTTTCTAAAAGGTGAACTAAACTACATTAAACACTTTGGGCTAGATCCTCTGATTGATGTTAATGGTGTTAGATCAGTTTATACAATGGAATCAGGCAGATTTTACACCAGTTGAGGAACTGGCCCATTCTCTTTTGAAGTTCAGCATCCTGAATCATTAACAGAGTACAGATAGACCTAAGATCAAGGTTTTGTTCTTCCTTCTCCCACCCCTTCATGCAACAGTTGATGACTTCAGTCCAAAAGCAGTGCTAGGAGGGTAGCCCCTGGTTCTTTCTGAGTGTGGTGGTGTGCTCCAATGTTACAAGAGAGCAAAAGGTTCTGAGCTCAATTGCTGGCAGCTGAAAAACTTTCCAAGTTCACATTAAATACAGGCAGAGATTTGGGATATAATCCAAATACTAGAGATAGGCACAGACTTGGAATTATTCCCCCCTTCTCTCTCACACACACAGAACAAAAGAGTGGTTTGGATTTTGATCTCATTTTATCTGAAACTCCAAAGTTTGGGATGGATAAATGATTCCAGTTTGAGGCTGATTGTAACAGAAACCATTTAGATCTAGAATATGTCTCTGCATAGTCTTTTTGTTTTCACATTGTGTTTCACCAGATTGGCTTTATTTTATGTCTTTGTCTATTGTTGTATACACAAGGTAACCTATTGGGAAGTGTCTGTTGTACCTCTTCAAAACTGCTCTACTTTTCCTTTCTCCTTCTCATGTGAAAGGTGGGAACTTTTACTTAGGATTGAAATGTTTCAAAAGAGAAACAGAAGCACAAGCGGCTTCTTCTGCTCCTGATGTGTGGGGAAAGGGATGTAAAGGGCCACTGATCTGTACCATTCCCAGCCTCACTCGCTCACCTACAGCAATACCTCTTTGTGTCTGACCTCTGCTATTTCATATCTTGTCTTGAGGCCACTGAAGATGCCAAGTGAACGGATGCATTTTTCTGTATCGGGCTCTGGAGTTTTTTAACACAGTATCGCTCGTTCTCTTCAGAGGCTACATAAGAGTCCCTGTAGGTATTTTCTCCTAGATGGTGGGAGACCCTGGCCACGCCCAATTATCTACACTGGGTGGCTTATACACAGGCCCCTGTATCTTAGCTTTTGCCAGGGGAACCCCTCCCTTTGCAGGCCTTCTTAAATCTCTTCTGATGGGGAATCAGTAGGATTGCCAACCCTCCAAGATTGTCCTGGAATCTCCAGAAATTAAAGATTAATCTTTAATTAAAGATTATGTCAGGTGATAAAATCTCCAGGAATACATCCAACCAAAATTGGTAACCCTAGGAATCAAAAGAAAAATTAAATGTCACAGCGCACCTGAGAATAACTTCTTCCCAGAGCCTCCTCAAAAGGAAAAAGGCCAACAGTATGTCCTTACTTCAGGGCCATCTGCATAGAAGTTTTCGAAGTGGCCTTCTGTCTGGACTGCTGGGAGTTTGCCTGTACGATCAGGATGGAGATCGCCTAGATGGGAGTGCCCCCTACAGCTTCCTGCTCAGGATGGTCTCTCCCCTCAGCTGACTGCAGTTTCCTCCTTTTTAAGGGCCTTCTCCCTACCATACATGATTGGCAGGACAGGGGTAGCCTGCACACAGGGCCTCTCTTGCACTTCCTCATCAGTGTGGGGTCTATGCACCACGTCACAAGCTGGCTCAACAAATGTACCCCTAAAAGTTTCCAGCCATCTTCATTCAAAAGCATGACCTCTACCGGTGGTCTGTCCAGGGGACAAGTGTCCTTAACACAAACATCCCCATAGCGGGAACTAACTGGCACCTTCCCAGTGGCCTTAGCAAATAGATCCAGAATAGAATCGGCAATAAGACTGAACTCTTAGCCTAAGAGCTGGTGTGATGGTAGCTCCCCTTCCCTTCATGGTCAGGGTTCTAGTTCGTTGGTAAAGCAGCAAGAAGAAGACTGTGCTACCGCAAACTGTGCTGCACTTGTTCAATAGGTGATTAAAAGACTTGAGACTCGCAGGCAGGCAGTCTCTTTAAGTGAGATTGAGACAGAGATCCCATGAGGCAGGAAAAATATCTCCTAGGTTTCTATTTGCTGATGCCTACTGATAACTCACCCATTTAAACCACCAAGTGGGGTGAAGGAATAGTAGGAGGCACAGAAAGTTGCTTAGCATGGGGTGATGGGGATCCCCAGCTGCGACCTGGATGGTGGGACCACTGAGCCCTCCAAACCCACCAGCCTGGCTGCCTCTCACACTGTGATGCTAGTGTTAAGCTTACAAACCCCTGACAGGCACTGCACTTACACAGCCATCCACAGGCAGGGACACACGCAACTGAGTTACATGAATGATCTCCCAGCCACGCATCTACCATCAATAGAGAGGCTCCAGCCAATTCCCCCAGCTGTGCAGCCCAGAACTGTACTGTCTTGCACTAGTCAGAAGCCTGGCCAGTGTAAATTCATTACTTAGTTCGCCGCCACGTCATAGGAAAGTGGACATACACCAGTCTTTATAATCTGAGCTAAGATTTCCCACTGGTAAAACATATATATACACACTGTAAAGTTAGAATTTAGACTGCATTTCTATTTTATTTCTTAATATCTAAAATATATAACAGATGTATAAATACAGAAAGCTAGATTTTAAGTGATTATAAGTACCAGGCATAGAGATCAAATTTGGTTATCCAAGAAATAAAACAGAAATGCAGTCTAAACTCTAACAGACTAAGCAAGAGTTGAATCAAGCAATGTCTCACCCTAACAGATGGTACAGGCAGGTTACAGTTCCTCCATACATAAACTGGACACCCTTCCAGCCTGGAACCACTCTTCCCCAGTTCAAAGTCTTTTTCTTCCAGGTGTTCTTCCAAGTGTTGAGATGCGGGGGTGGGGGGGAAAGAGGCCAAATGATGATGTCACTGTCTCTCTTTTATACCTTCTTCCAGCTGCTTGAAAGATCCTTGCTGTGATATGGGGGTCTTTCAGTCTTAGGGTGACCAAATATCCTGATTTTATAGGGACACTCCCGATATTTGGGGCTTTTTCTTATATAGGCTCCTATTACCCCCCCCCCCCCCCGATTTTTCACACTTGCTATCTAGTCAGCCTAGTCAGTGTGCATTGGTCAAACAGTCATCATTGCCTACCTCCTCTAAGGAGCCTCTGGGATAGTGGATTGTTTTCTTGATGGGCCATTAACACTCTCTGGGCCCTCCTTTGTTGCAACTTGTTTCCCAACCTCACAAAGTCTTTCAGTAACATATATAGCAATACTTCATAGCTTCACATTCAATGACAGCACATACAATCCAACAGAATATTAATGTTCAACAGATCAAGACTTTTAAAATGATACCTCACAAGGCTTACTTTGTACAAAACATATAATTATATAACCGTGGTGAAGACGAGGGTTCCAGGGTGCTTACTTTGAGGTACAGAGTGTCCTACATAGTGCAAAAGGAGATTTGAAGAATAAAGGAAAATGCAGTTTGAATTTTTCAGATAGAGTCCCACCAATGAAGGCACTAGCAAAGGGCATGTGAGGGGACTAGTTAAGGGAGAAAGACACAAAATGTGTAGTGTGATCCATCTCCTGATGTGCCAAACTGAAATTGCATTTAAAAAAACTCACCCTGGCTATCAGAAAGCTGGCCTCAATAAAATGGACCCACAAGCAGATCAGTGCAATGCCAGGAATGGAGATGATAGAAAAGAATGATGATGTCATCAAAAGACAGATCACAACTTTGGCACAAATTGCATCTCAGCTGGGATTTGGGAAAGGGGAAGTGATCACAGCAAGCAGATCACTGCCACTGCAATAAGAATCTTAAGAATAAAGACAGGTTTCAGAGTAGCAGCCGTGTTAGTCTGTATCCGCAAAAAGAACAGGAGTACTTGTGGCACCTTAGACACACACAATCTATATCTTCTTACTATATGTTCCATTCTATGCATCCGATGAAGTGGGCTGTAGCCCACGAAAGCTTATACTCAAATAAATTCGTTAGTCTTTAAGGTGCCACAAGTACTCCTGTTCTTCTTAAGAATAAAGTAACTTTTATACAACACAGATAATTATAGCAGTAGATTTCTTTTTCTTGGACTCCCAGAGAATACTAAAGAAAATGGGCCCTATATATATCCTACAGTAAATGGATGCCTGTTGCTTTGGCTCTACAAGTATAATCCTGCCAGATCTAATTTTCTCGGTTTTACAGAATTGTCTTGAGAGCATGGGTGCTGGAACCAGGGGTGAGAGTATGGGTGCTGGAACTACTCTCAAGACAATTCTGCTGCTGCACCCTGTGCTGCTGCTGCACCCCATGGCTTGAAGTATTTTCCATCGTTTACAGTTTGGTTCAATGGCTCTCAGCACCCTATCTTTACAAATTGTTCCAGCAGCCCTGCGTGAGACCCTCCCAACAAGAATAACTCTAGATTGCTCCATTAAATAGGCATAATCAGCACAGAATTTTGCCAGTGATAAGGAAGCAGGATATTGTTTAGAAGGGACAGAAAATCCCTGGATTTTCCCTGCTTTAACTAGAATCAGATTTGGATCCAAAATAGTTACAGAAAACTATTGGACTGGGTTGCATGGCTACATTTTACGCATAAGATATATAGGCATGTGCCCAGGACCCCAGCCGCTGGAGAGGTGTGATAATGCTAAAACCTAGGCTTTCATTTAAATGAAAAAATTGTTTCTAGCCTTTATTGTCGCAAAGGAAAGCTTGAAAATGTGACCCATGTTTAATTGCTGCAGGGCTGTCTTCAGACTGCTTCCAGGAGAACTCCAGGAGCAACTTCAAGTATCCTTCACTAGAGCCAGGGAGAAGCTGTCAAGCTTCCACCTGCCTCCATGCAGGCCAGGCCCCTTCTCTGGATGGGGGGAGCCTGTCACTTCTGTGATTCCGGGAGCAATCCCCTGCTGCCGTTCAGGGGATGAAAGTAGCCTAGGCTCCCATCGCTGCCTGAGGAGAGGGCACTAGCACCAGTCCACCCGCTCTACTGGAGTGGTGGCCGTGGGGGTCCACATGAGACCGTGCCTATGACCCCAGATTGCCTTAATCCAGACCTGAGTGGGTGAGTAGAATGATTTTAGGCAGCATTTGCTCAAGTGATTTATTAATGTAATCTGCCTTTTCTGTTTCGGAAACAATATATTGAATATACTGTAGTATAAAAATTAAACATCTGGGGGCGGTGGCGGTGTCCTATAAAAACAAAACACCACCACCTGTGAATGCATTTAAAAGCTCTACAGAGCTGGTTACCAGTTTGAGATCAGATCCGTTCAAAAGAGAGATGTAAAATTGTTGCCTTTCTCTGATGTCTTCAGTTTCCTGAAGTAACTCGATTCTTAGATTAGAGAAACCAAGATGGAGCTTTTAGCACTCTTTCCCCTCCCCCTTCCCCAGCCCCCCAAAAAATGTATTTTAGTGCTAGCTGGTTACAAAATCAGCAGTTCTTGGAACTTCAGAGTAATTTGTGAATCTTTTCCTCTTGGGAGGGTTTTGTGTATTTTACTGCCAGATGTACTACTGGCTGTTGACATGTCTGTCATTTAAAGACTGATTGTTTATTTGTTTGGGGCCTTTTTTGCAGAGTCTAGGAAAGGAGGAGTGGAACTGTGTGTTAGCTGAACTGAGTGAGAAACTAGTATATAGTCTGGTCTAGGGTTGCCAGGTGTCCGGTTTATGACTGCAAAGTCCAGTCAAAAAGGGGACCTGGCAGTGTCTGGTCAGATGTACTGACTGAGGATACCAAAAATCCAGAACCACAGGAGATGGGAGGGAGGCACCGGGTCATCAACCCACACCAGCCCCTGTTCAGCTGGGGCCGCTTCCTACCTGCATCTTGTGGGAAGGCAGCAGGCTCCTCATCAGGTTGCAGTTCCCGTCCCAGCCCTGGAGCAGAGGAAGCAACGAGGAAGGAGGAGGGGAAAAAGCAGAAAGCAATGGAGGGAGAGGAATGAGAAGGGGGGCGGGGCCTTGGGGGAAGAGGCGGAGCAGGGGCGAGGCCTTTTAGGGGAAGAGGTGGAACAGGGGGCAGGACCTCAGGGGGAAGAGGCGGGGGGGGGGTCCAGTTTTCAGAAATTAGAAATTTGGCAATGCTAGTCTGGTCTCCTTGCTGTCCTCCTTCTTTCGACCTGTCTGTAGCTCTTCTCATGCTTTTCACACTTTGTGATCCTCCTGTACTGCATTGTAGATTATTAACGTCTTGTCCTGACTGAGAAAACATGTATTTTAGCACTCTGCAAAACTCAGCCTTTTGTGTTCACAGGGGCCTCATGAAGAATTTTTTTTTTTGCAGGGGGTGGGGAGTGAGTGAGTCATACCCTTAGTTGCACCTTCAATTTGTGGGTTATTTTGAAATTAAGATTCCAAGAGAAATTCACATGACACTGTGAAGTTCTGTGCAGTGTTTGGATTCAAACAGAATTTTGACTGGCTTCTGACTGAAAACATCTTTCCGTTCCATTTGGCTTGAAAGGCAGTCCAGGCTGCACAAAGTACAGTTCTTTACTGAAATAATTATATGTAGAATTTTTATAACACCTTCCATCTGAGATTTTCAAAGTGCCTCGTTGACAAACAGGCCTCACCATATCCCTGCAAATTAGGGGCGTGCTGTTGAGCACAGGTCAGAGATGTGGAAATGGAGAAATAGAAAGATATTAACACTTTCTTTCAATTTCCCCTTCCCCCCCTGCGAAATTTAGCCTTTAGAGAATCCATCATGTCTAGCAACCACAGAACAGCACTGGGGTTTAGAGCAGGAGGAAAGAAGTTGAGGGAGGAATAAGAACCATAAAACATAAAAGGAAAACTGAAGTATGACACTGAAGTGATGTTACAAACCAAGGCCTAGATCCTGCTTCCCTTCCACTGATTCAGATGGGTGTAGGATTGTGAAGCTTTGAGTTTATTTACACTTTTGTACTTCCATTAGCTGTGTTTTATTTTGCACTTGCTGTATTTCATTCATCCTAATATAATCCTTTTGGAGAAGGGCTAATACATTCTGCCTTTTGCGTGAATACACTAGTTACAAGAAGTATTTAAAATAATTTCTTCAAATACTTGATAAAGGAATAAAGCTGTTAAATGCCTAGACTTGGCATGCACCAAAAAAGGCAAAATCAAATAACAAGTGGACCTACTAAGTGGGAACTGAGAATTATTTCTCTAAGTGGATGTTTTCTGTATACCTAACCCAGTGTTTTCTTTGTAAAACAAGAGATCCCTCCTACTCATTGAAATGTCCATATGTAATTCCCTGTTTCTGCTTTTTTGACTCATTGCTCAAGATACATTATAGCAATCTTATTTATCTGCACATATTTCTTCCCTGCAGCTGCATGGGCTGAAAGCAGGCAGTAGGACCTGACAGCAGTAGACAGTAGCTCTTATTGTGAGGACCAGCCAGGGCAAAGGTAGGACAAGGCTGGATTCACTGCAGGACAGTCTGACCCAATCTCTCTACTCCAAGGCCACAGATACTCTCTTCTGCCTGGCTACAGTGTCCCCAATAGCCTCACCAAAACCCTGGAAATTACCTGATGTCCAGACTACATCTCCTTGGTAACTGGCTGGATCACAGGTGGTTAATTTTTAAAAAAAGGAACATAACTACACAGGTAATAAGCTTACTGTGCAATTTTCAGGGGTTGTCGGTTCCTAAAACTCTTGTTCAGGGTCTTATCACCTATCTCTGGCCTCCCTGACATCCATATTGCCTTCTCCCACACCAGTCCATACAAAGCAATGCTGCTAAGGACCACATTCCTTGCCTGTGGATCTGATCTGATCTTGTCACATGCAGTACACCCCTCTGAATTCCTGTCTTGGCTTACCCCTGTATTCCATTCCAGATTGTTCAAGCTTCCTGTCCTCCTCTTCAACACCAACACCACCCCCCTCCACACACACACACTCTTATCTGATTTTTTTCTCTTATGATGTCATCCCAGTCCCCCACTCCACCAGTGATGTCAGCCTCAGTACCCCATATGTCTGCGTTTCACAATCACCTCTTCACTTTATTCCATGCTGCCCCCTCAGCATGGGCCATCTTTCCTGAGCTGCAGTACAAAGCCACTGCTCTTTTCTCATTCAAATCCTTCTCAAAGACCCTCTCTTTCTGCAGTGCTTACAAGAGACTAAGGGCCAGATTTTCAGGGGTGCTGAGTACCTTTTCCTCTCATTGACTTCAGTTGAAATCCTGGGGGCTCAGCACCTCTGAAAGATTTCTGGTCCGCTGAATTTGATGGGAATCCATTCATTGGTTTCATGGCCACTGGACTAAGTCTAAGTCACGTCAAATACTTACTAATTTTATTTATCTTCAGTCCATCATCCTGTGCTCTGTGTGTTGCAGAGCAGTTACATAATTTGATTAGGTTTCAGAGTAGCAGCCATGTTAGTCTGTATTCGCAAAAAGAAAAGGAGTACTTGTGGCACCTTAAAGACTAACCAATTTATCTGAGCATAAGCTTTCGTGAGCTACAGCTCACTTCATCCGATGAAGTGAGCTGTAGCTCACAAAAGCTTATGCTCAAATAAATTGGTTAGTCTCTAAGGTGCCACAAGTACTCCTTTTCTTATTGCATAATTTGGTTACTGTTCTCTGTGTGCAACTACTAACTGACAGGGTTTAGCAAAAAAAACTTCTCCAAAGAGGAGGTTATTACAGATTTATTCACTACTTCTTGCACCTTCCTTTAAGAATCTGGTATCTATCTGAGAGAGGACATCAGAAACCAATGGCAGTTCTAAGGATGAATGTGCCGTGCAAAGTGTAAAGCAAGTGATTGATATTGCTCTAGTTTGATCACACCATCTATAAAGCTACTTGAGGGCAAGAAGAATTCTGGAATTCAATGAGCAATATATTTGAGTCTCTAGTAAAAGAACATAAGAATGGCCATACTGGGTCAGACCAATGGTTCATCTAGGGCAGTACCCTGTCTTCTGACAGTGGCCAATGCCAGGTGCTTCAGAGGGAATGAACAGAACAGGCAATCATCGAGTGATCCATCCACTATTGTCCACTCCTAGCTTCTGGCAAACGGAGATTAGGGACACTCAGAACATGGTGTTGCATACCTCCCCATCCTAACTAATAGCCATTCATGGACCTTTCCTCCATGAACTTATCTAGTTCTTTTTTGAACCCTGTCATATTTTTGGCCTTCACAACATACCCTGGCAAGAAGTTCCACAGGTTGACACTGCGTTGTGTGAAGAAATACTTCCTTTTGTTTGTTCTAAACCTGCTGCCCATTAATTTCATTAGGTGATCCCTAGTTCTTGTGTTATGTGAAGGAGTAAATAACATTTCCATGTTCACTTTCTCCACACCAGTCAAGATTTTATAGACTTCCATCCTATCACCTCTTAGTCGTCTCTTTTCCAAGCTGAAAAGTCCCAGTCTTTTTAATCTCGCCTCATAAGGAAGCTGTTCCATACCCCTAATAATTTTTGTTGCCCTTTTCTGAACCTTTTCCAATTCTAATATATCTTTTTTTGAGATGTGGTGACCGATTTGCACACAGTATTCAAGGTGTGGATGTACAATGAATTTATATAGAGGCATCATGATATTTTCTGACTTGTTAGCTATCCTTTTCCTAATGGTTCCTAACATTCTGATAGCTTTTTTGACTGCTGCTGCACACTGAGCAGATTTTTTTGAGAGGATTATCCACAATGACTCCCAACATCTTTCTTGAGTGGTAACAGCTCATTTAGACCCCATTATTTTGTATTTATAGTGGGGAATCAGGATTATGTTTTCTAATGTGCTTTACTTTGCATGGATCAACACTGAATTTCAGCTGTCATTTTGTTGCCCAGTTTTGTGTGAGTCCTTTGTAACTCTTTGCAGTCTGCTTTGGATATAACAATATTGAGTAATTTTGTGTCATCTTCAAATTTTGATACCTCATTGTTTTACCCATTTTTTCCAGATAATTTATTAATATCTCGAGCAGCACTGGTCCCGGTACAGATCCCTGGGGGACACCATTATTTATCTCTCTCCATTCTAAAAAATGACCATTTTTTCCTCCTATCTGTTTCCTATCTTTTAATCAATTACTGATCCATGAGAGGACCTTCCCTCTTTTCTGATGACTCCTTACTTTGCTTAAGAGCCTTTGGTGAGGGACCTTGTCAAAGGTTTTCTGTAAATCCAAGTACACTATATCCACTGGACCGCCCTTGTCCACGTTTGTTGACCCCGACAAAGAATTCTAACAGATTGGCCAGGCACAATTGCCCTTTACAAAAGCCATGTTGATTCTTCCCCAACAAATTGTTTTGTATGTTTCCAAACCAGCTAATGTTGCAAAGAGGCCCACTGATAGGGTTGCCAGGTGTCCATTTTTTTGACCGGAACACCCAGCCATTAAAAGCCCAGTTGGCGGAGCTGCTAGGCTCCCTACGTGCCTCCGGAAGGGGCCGGCATTTCCGTCCTCTGGCTCTTAGGCGCAGGGGTCATCAGGGGGGCTCCAGGCACTGGAGCCTGAATCTCCGCCCACGCCCGAATCCCTGTCCCAGCCCTGAGTAGGGTGACCAGATGTCCCAATTTAATAGGGACAGTCTTGATTATTTGGGGCTTTTTCTTATATAGGCACCTATTACCTCCTACCCCCTTCCCGATTTTTCACATTTGCTATCTGGTCACCCTAGCCCTGAGCCCCCTCCCGCACCCAAACTCCCTCCTAGAGCCTGCACCCCAATCTCCTGCCACAGCCCTGAGCCCCCTCCCATACCCAAACTCTCTCCTGGAGCCCACACCCCCTCCTGCACTCCAACCCCCTGCCACAGCCCTGAGCCCCTTCCTACAGCAAAACTCCCTACAAGAGCCTGTACCCCCTCCCACACTGCCTCAGCCTGAAGCCCCCTCCCACACTCCAAACCCCTGATCCCCAGCCCGGAGCCTCCTCCTGCACCTCAAACCCCTCATCCCTGGCCCCATCCCAGAGCTCAGACCCCCAGCCAGAGCCTGCACCCCCTCCTACTACCCAACTCCTTGCCCCAGCCCAGTGAAAATGAATGAGTAAGGGTGGGGAAGAGTGAGCAACAGAGGGAGGGGGGATGGAGTGAGCGGGGGCTGGGCCTCAGGGAAGGGGCAGGAGGCGGGACAAGTATGTTCGGTTTTGTGCAATTAGAAAGTTGGCAGCCTTACCCACTGAGATAGAACACCATAATCTGTCTGAGACTCATCACTCTTTGCTGTAATTCAGATTAGAATTAGCAGTAATTAATGCTACAAAAAATTTGCTTGCTTCCTTGTGTCTTCCCTGCCTGCCCATTTAAAATGGGAAGAAAGGGAGTGTAAGTTTGAGAGAGAGGTTTGTTTTTTTCCACTGGGCTATGCACAATCAATTTTGGGTGGCAAGGGGAAAGAATTGCCTTGTGCACCCAAATTCTAGCATGTACAGAGGCCTTTTGTGACCTTGCCAAATCTTTGTTGTAGCAAACCATTACTGTGCATAGAGGGCAATGGCTTTACACTGTGTCAAATTTGAGTGGTGAAATACGCTTAGGAGAGGAAGGGGAAGCTCGTTCTATCATGTGATCTGAAATGGCAAAGCGTGTTTGTTTGCCATTGTGCCTAATAGATGCCTGATTTGCAAGTAGTAATGCTTAATAAACTGTAAAAGCACACCTGAAATATCAGGCATTATATGGTTGGACAGTCCTTTTCCCTAGGAATGGGCACTGTTTGAAAGGTTTTCTAGCAGGGATGTGTGTTTGCAAACTATCCTTATATTCTCACCCACTTCGCAAGTGAGGGGTGCATTGTCCTAAAGGAAACATGTATCTGAGTCTAAGTTTAATTTCCTGTATTTGAGACTCTTTTCTTAACTCTTGAAGTAGTTATTGTCTCATTTGTTACAAAATGAAACCAACTTCACTGACTATCATTTCATAGAGTGCATTTTTGAAAAACTTGACTATATCCACAATTTAGAGGTTGATGGGAAGGCCGAATTCAGTGTAATTATAATGATGGTTTTCATTTGTGAAGTTGCTACCATGGAAGCTAGGTACAATGATTCTTGAGCCAGTTCGCTGAAAGCAGCATGCTGTTCAGTTTCTTATTATTCTAAATAAATGTGTTGCTTGTGAGAGATGCTGGGAGACTGTGTACCCTACTGTTATTAAACAGTGGGTGTTGTGAGAATAAATACACAAAAAAGATTGTAAGGTGCCCAGATACTACAGTGATGTGGGTCATATAAGTTCCACAGATGGATAAGTACCTAAGCTAGAAGTCTGTGTGTTTAGAGGGGACACAGAAAGGTATACTTTCCAATTGCTGCAAGGGATTTTAGCTTACATTAATGGAAATCACCTGGCAACACTTGAAAAAAAAAAAATGTCCCCTAGCTGTGGTGTTGCATTTTGATGGGCATCTACAGAATACTTTTGAAAATGATTTTTCCTTTCAACAAGTTACAATAAGATAAATTTTAATTAAAAAATATGTGACAAGATTAGATTGGATCCCAGTTATATTTTTGCACAAAAGCCTCTCATTTAAAACTAAATCCTCTAATCACCATGGGATTAAAAAAATAGAGAGACAAGAAAACCTAACCATTTTAAAATACTCCCTAGTCAAGTACTGTATTCCTTGTATCATTTTGGCTATGCTTTAAAAAGGAAACCATCACCACCACCACCTGTACAAAGTAATCCGTCACAATGAGGCCATATAGATTTGGCCAGCTGATCTCCATCAAAAGCTTCTCTGTCTTATAAAAATACTTTTGCACAAGATCTTTGTGTTATCTTGGGGTGTGTTTCTTTTAAAAGCTAGGAGAGGCAAGTTTTATGTTAATATCATCCAGTGCTGACTGTGACTGCAGGGGAACTAGATAAAACTTTAGGAAGAAGCTGTACCAAACAAACTGCTTTCTCCACTGACGGGAAAAATAAAGGCTGGAGTACAAGGCTGAGATTTTCAAAATGGGTGCCTGAGGTTCATCTCCTAAATCCGTATTTAGGTCCTGACTCAGCCAGATACTTAAGGATGTGAGTAGTACCAAAGACTTCAGTGGGACTGACTTTTCTGTGCTTAAAGCTAAATGTGCATAAGAACCTGGCTGAATCAGGGTTTTAGGTACCAAAATAAGGGACCTGATTTTCTTGGGTGCTAAGCACACAGCCGCTACCCTTGGCTTAATTTGAGAGGTAGTGGATGCTCAGAGCCTATGAAAACCAAGCTATTTATTTAGGTGCCTAAATATGGAATAAGGACTCCTATTTTTTAAACATATTTCTGAGAGCATAGTTATTGTGCAAATACTTCTGCTGTGGTTTCCCCTGTAGTGCATCCTGCACCATTCCCTATAGTGTTAAGGCACTGAAACCTCAGGAGTTCACTTTTAGTAAAGGGTTTTAAATCTGGTTTACTTTAATTCCAGGTTGGAACCGGTGATTTAAAAATGGGAACTACTGAGATGAGAGATGAGATGCTAAAAAAGGGCTCTGGGCTGAACTGAAGTTCACTTTTCATGAACCTTGCCAATTTAAATGACTACAAGTGATAAGTGGCATCAGTGGCAAGAGAGAGATAAAGGAGGAAAATAAGGGAAATGGGGAAAACAGCTTTATATTGGGAGTCAGGTTGAAAGCACCATGTGGGAGGAAGATTTTAAGCTATACCATTCTCAGATTACCCTCTCCTGATCTGTAAAAAAAGGCTCAGTGAAATAGTGATCCTCCTTCAACAGTGTAAAGATGAAGTACACAGAGAAGCCCCTGAGAGAAAGGAAATAAAGTAGTTAGATAGTGACCCACCTGCATAATAAATCATTTAAATCATGCAGCCCATCCAGTTGTTTTGATAGTGCATCTTGACGGGTTGCCACACGTGCAGCAGAAACGTCTTAAGCATTTGATAGCCCCTTATTTTATATATAACTTTTATATATATACATTTATTTTGCTTTCCACCTCTGCTAGATTCTCCTGTGGAGTCCTTCTCCTATGCAACAGTAATATTACAAACCCTAAGCTTTCAAAAATCATGAGCCAGGCCCCCCAAAATCATGAAATTGACTTAAAAATCATTATATATATATATGGTTCTTTCTATTTGCCTTCTGGTGCTGAGGCTTTAAGAACTTCAAATATCACAAAACTAACAAAATTACAACTGCTGGCAACACTGAACAGGTGTCCAATATGTAAAGGCAGCACAATGGGTGTGTCATGGACAGCAGGGATCAAACCCAGAATCTCTGGATCTGAAAGGATGAACAGCTATGCGTGAGCTAAAAGACACATCTCTCTTAGCCAAGGCTGATTCTGTAGGCTTCTTGACCTCTCTGTGTGACCCAGTCAGCAGATTGAATAAGCATGAGTTACAAATGTACATCATTAGTTTTTCAGTCTTTTGTTTTGTTGTTCCATTCTATAAGGTATATACTAAGAACTTTCCTAACTGGTCGATAATCTACTCAAACAAAAGTCTATGGGGCGGGGGGGAGGCTGAAAGGAGTATACGTCATTCAAACACGTCCTTTTGATTATATGCAGGTTTTTTCGTTCCCTTCTGGGTTTTTTTTTTCCAAATTAAAAAGTTTTCAGTGCTTGTGAAAGGTGCTAGATTGTTGATGCTGGAAACTGAAGCCCAAAATTCACAGAGCAGGTACAGCAGGGAAAGCTTTCCCACAACAAACCCCAGCGTGCCTCAACCTTCATTGCAGAAATCACTTGCAGAAGTGAGTCTCCACATATATTTAATCCTTGGCATTTCTGCTGAGACTTAAATCAGGCATTGAATGCCCCTAACTATGCTGGTTTACTGGGGAGGGGGAGCTTTTAGCACAATGATAAGTTTTCTCCTCTGTGAAATCCTCTGGGCACTGCTTGGCTTCCTGTATCATTCGTGACATGTGCCATATGTTGTCTTTGTCAAGCCAGAGAACAGTGCTTTATGGGATATTTTTCAACAAACTAAAGGTCTTTTAAAAAGGCAGTTAAAACTTGTTTCTGTGCTGAATGCCCCATATGGTAGGAATGTCCAGCAGGTACATCTAGGCTTAACTTCTGTTTTCTTTAACTTTGCAATTCAACTTTAAAAGCATTCATGAGTGCCTGTAAATTGATGTTGTTGCATGGAAAAGGTAATTTTTGTCTGGTTAGATGGAAAGATTGTATAATTCTTAGTGTAAACAGATGCATTTGTGGAGAGGACTGGTGCTAGAAACACAAAAGGGTAAATACTTTGTCTTATTGCTTAAAAACTGTAAACATATGAAGAGAAGAAATCAAATGATGAAGGACCTGGCTTGATCCTAGACTGTCCAATTTTCCTTGTGGTCTGGGGACACATAACCTGGTAGAGTTCTTACCTTATGTTTGAAGTGGATAAAAGTACTTCAGTGTGAGAATGTATTCCATGTAGGTGGGGAACAGCTGTAATGGAAGACACAGGAAGGAGAAAAGAAACCCAGGAGCTGCCATTTAGATGTTCCATCTTAACAAATGGAGTTGATTTCTAAAAGTTGCTAGAATGAAGAGTGGTCCTTTAACCTCCCCTCCTCCCTCCCCCCCCCCACCCCCCCCCCAGGGATAACTCACTCTTCTGTAAAGGCATCAACTGTGCTACAAAAGAGAAGAAACTAAATACTCATACAAATAATTTTCTCCATGTCAAATCAAATGTGGAAGCAGCTGGGGTTTACCAGTGTAGTGGAGGGTGCGATCTAGAAATACATTTTCTATTCTGTATCTGTAAATCATGTGCTTCCCATCTTATGGCCTTAGTTAAAGCCAATATGGAGAAAGTTAATCCAGGGATGGGAATTCAACCAGCTGAATAGGCAGGGAATTAGAGTGGCTAGGGTAATTGTGTTGTAATTTTATACTTTTCCTATTAAGAAAACTCAGAGTCAACTTTTTAAAAACTCTTTTTAGAAATCCAGAGTTTGATTTTATTTTTTTACATATACACAAACAAAAACAAAAAAACCAACAAACCACAACTTTACTACCAACATTTTTTTTACACAGTGCACAATTAACCCATAGAACTTACTGCCACTGGAAATAATTGAGGCCAAGGACTTGAAAAGAGGACAGACATTTCGGTGACAATTGGGAACACTCACTATTACAAATAAGTAGGATATTTTAAAATATAGTTTTGAAAAGATATAAACCTTCATGCCATGCCTGCAGAAACAGTCTGTTCCAGTGAATAGAGCACTGGACAAGAAGTATGGAAACAGGGATTCCATCCCCAGCTTTGCCACTGATCTGCTGTTTGACCCTTGGACAAGTCACTTCACCTCCCAGTGTCCATTTTCCCTCCCACCTCTTGTCTGTTTAGCCTGTAAGCTCTTCTAGACAGAGACTGTCTCTTACTATGTTTGTGCAGTGTTTGCCAGATGGAGGCCCTCATCATGGGTGGCACCACCATGCATTACTGTACTGCAAATAATTATGTTTCAGGGTGTAAACTAACCACAAAGTGAAAAAGGGTTAGGGGAGAAACTTCCCTTTTGGACAGATTAGTCCGTGATGATCCAAAATACAAAGTCAGGGTCAACATTTTCTGACCTGAGATTGTAAGAGGCAGGCTCCTAAAACTGTACTCGGGCATCTAAATATAAGCAGCCTGAGAAGGTGCTAAGATCCTGAATCTCCCGTTGATTTCACTGGGACAAATGAGTGTCTTTTGCACTTATATTTAGGACCATAAACATGGATGTAAGTGCCTAACTTTAAGCCATCAACTGTAAATATTCCGACTGATGATCCTAGCTGGGAATTTTTTTTTAAAAGTCACGGCACACAGTATTTTAGTTTAATATTAAACTTAACTGGGAAGGGACTGTCCACTTGTGTATGTACAATAGCTCGTGTAGCCCTGATTCCGTGTGAGGCCTTGGACTCTTAGCAATGCAAATGACAAAGTTTATTTTTCATTATGAAAGTCTTAAAATAGCTGTCGTCTATAGTTTAAAAGTATGAAATGAGAACAAAGAACCTGTATAAACTATATAACATTTACTGGTATGTCTTGGTTTGATAAGGCCTCTCCCAATATACATGATTTTATACCATAATAAGCCCAAATCACTATCACACTGGTCATATACAAGCCAAATTTGTTTAAAGACAAAAGGGAAGATTTTCAATGACACAGAGGGGAGTTAGACACACAACTCCTATTGGCTTTAATAATAATAAATACCACACTCCTAGTCAGTAGATCTCAAAGTGCATCACAATCTATAATGCATTTACTCTCACAATGTCCCTACAAGGTAGGGCAGTGCTATTATCTCCATCTTACAGATGGGGAACTAAAGTTCAAAGAGGCAAAGTAACTTGCCCAAGGTCACACAGGAAGTCTGTGGCAGAACAGGGAACTGATCCCAGGTTTCCCAAGTCCTAGGCTAGTGCTGTTACCACTGGGTCATCCTTCCTCTGCAGTCAGTACCCCTTGGTGCCTTTGAAAGTTTCCCCTTTGAAAATTTCCTACCCTCCCAATGCCCCCAAAAAACAACATGGAATCTTGTTCTATATTTAATTGGCTGGCTGTAGTGATGAAGACCAGTGACTAAAGTGACTAGTGATTTGGGGTGCTTCCTTTAAAGGTACCTTAAGGGGCACCTTAAGAGGGCCTGATTTTGTCGGAAAGTCCAGCCCTTTGTAGTGTTCCAGGGTGGGTGCCGAGAAAGCAGAGTGCCCAGAATCACTAGTCGCTTTTGGAAATCTTGACCATATGATTTTATAAGAAAGAAAAACTACAAATCACTTTTTTTCCTTTAGTCACAGAATTCTAGGTGTCAACGAACAGCCATAATCATGAACACCTGGATGTTTTCAAATTGTGTTCATAGCAATATAACATTGTTTGTTTCATTTTGTCACTACTATCATACATGAAGTAGTGTATGTGGGGAGGGACAGCTCAGTGGTTTGAGTATTGGCCTGCTAAACCAAGGGTTGTGAGTTCAATCCTTGAGGGGGCTATTTAGGGGTCTGGGGCAAAAATTGGGGATTGGTCCTGCTTTGAACAGGGGGTTGGACTAGATGACCTCCTGAGGTCCCTTCCAACCCTGATATTCTATGAAGCTAAAGTAATAGAATAATTCAAATTGTACAGAAGTTTATCTTTAACATTAACCTAATAAATTAACATTTCCACACAAGTATTATAAATCTTATTCAGAACCATTTCCATTTATCTCACCTTCTAATTCCATTTTCTTCTAATTCCATTTTATTCAACCTACAAAGAATCAAAAGGGTCTCAAGCCTCTAGCCAGCTCCAACATGAATAGAAGTTTAGAAGATCTAGTCTGTATTCCCCAGCACATTGTCCAAATGTAAACCGTGTTCCAACTTCCAAGTGTGAGATCATCCCAAAATTTTTCCCTCCTTCTACTATTTTCTTCTGTAAATCACGTAAGTCATAACCAGCCACTATATATGAACCTTCTTATGGGTCTCATTTGCCCGGGTCCATTTATGCTTATTCATTGTACATGATTAAAATGTGCTGAGCATGTAATTACAGTAGAATGTAATGGCATTTTCACTATCCTAGTTGTTATGCTTTTTTAAATTACTGCAACTGCTGCATACTAAAAACAGTTGTGGGGGGAGAAAACACTATCCCGTGTATGTTCCTTTTCATACCCTGAAATGTAACTCTCATCCCACATCCCTGGATTTGTAAGGGAATAATATTCTGTCAACATGAACATGCATTTAGCTTTTCTGAATGGAGACAGGATAATAACTCTAATATACTGCACACCTTTACCCTCTCCCCTCCCATGTTCTTTGTGTGGTGAAAAATGGGGGATGGCGGGGGTGTTAATTAAAATCTGCACTGGCCTAAACTCCTCGAGTATGACTTTTGCATAGCCATGCCTCTTGGAATCAAGTGTTTCAAAGTCAAGCATGCACATCTACACTTTGAGTCTTGTAGAAGATGTGCACACACAAGTCTAAAAGGTATGGGGAGAGGATGCCATCAATGAAGCAAGTCAGAAATTAACTAGCCAGTTCAGGTATAGAGTAGATGCAGCATTGCAGAGTGCTTGGCTTTAGAGCACTGATTGTGGTAAGAAATTCTGTTGCTAAGAGGAAATAAATGCAACTGATTTTCTACTTTATAAAGTGCTCGTGCAGTTTGTGAGTTGATAGAAACAGTGTCTGAATGGCATCTAAGAGGAATGAATGTAGACTGTAGTTGTTTTTCAATCAGATTGATTTGTTGCACTGTAAACTGGGATAATATCCTGAAACCTGAAGGCATAAAGACTTGGATGCTCTCTGTCAGAGATGTCCCTTCTAGCAAGCTTCAACGTGTGTTCCCCAGCTGCTTCATCTGTAAATCGCTGCGAGGAACGGGTTCCAAAGAAAAGAATTGGAGAACTGTGTGAGGCAGTTCAGAACTCAGTGAAATTAGACATCCGATCTGGGGCATTGTTTCTTGTAGCTTTTATATTGTTACAGTTTTGAGTCATAGGGTGCAATTCATTCCTTGAGTTGTGGAGACTAATGTTTGTGTTCAGGAAATTTATTATCAAGAACATACTTTCTATGGAGATTAGGCTACTGATCAATTAAACCAAAAGATTAGCAAAAAAGCCCCAACCCTCTCTGTTCAAAGTGGCGACACCACTCACACCCTTTCTATATCTTGGAAGTGAAACCTCAATTTTTTGTTTGTTTGAATTTATATTTTATTTTGATTGTTGTTGTTCTTTTCCCTGCCACAAATTCCTGGACGAAGACAGGTGCTGGGGTTTCTCTGTGCTGATGTATGGCAGAGCAGACAACTGAGTAAGACAGATCAGTTAGATTCTGTTAGCATGACAAGCCATACAAGGGATGCCAAAGTGTGTCGAGAGGAAGGTGGGGGTGTCTTTTTTTTTTATTTTATTTTATTTTTTATTTTTAAAGCAGACAGACCTCTCGAGTATAAATCTGCAGTAGATACAATTCACCCAGGACAGGGTTGCAAACAGTTTGGGGTTTCATCCCTTACCCATTTATCATATCTGGCCAATTTTGATACAGAAGCAGGATGCTGTGTAGCTTGATCCCATCTTTGCTACTCTCTCCTTTCTCTCAGAGTTACGCAGATTTCCTTATTGCTTTTTAAGGAGAGCTTTCTTACAATTTCTGATGATGTGAGGAAATAACTTTCTCACGCCCTCATATTCTCTGTCACATTGGTTGCAGTTGCTCCTCTCTGGGTTTTGGGCTGTGCTTTGTGCAAATGGGCAGTGTCCCAGCTGTATGGAAAATTTCCACGCTGCTGCTTCCTCTGAGGAGCCAGCTTAGAGGGAGCACTGTTCCTCAAGCAGATAATTGTGGGGAAGGAGCCCCAAAGTAGAGATTAGGAGGTGGCCAGTGGTTAGGGCCACAAGTGTTGAAAGAGAGGGATGTGAGGGTATGAAGAGGAGCTAATGCTCACTTGTCAAGAGGTTCAGCGTTCAGCCAGTAAAGATTTTGATTCTTGGTCTGATCAGTCCTAGGCTAGAACAACTCCTGAAGCCAGGTCTACACTAGACACTTTTGACAGTACAGAAATGTCAGATCGAGAAGTGGATTTTTTTTTTTTTTTTTTACATTTCTATACCCACAAAAGCCCTATTGTAGATAGTTATACTGACATGAAAGTTTCAGAGGAACAGCCGTGTTAGTCTGTATTCGCAAAAAGAAAAGGAGTACTTGTGGCACCTTAGAGACTAACCAATTTATTTGAGCATGAGCTTTCGTGAGCCACAGCTCACTTCACGTTTACCTCACTTCACGTTTACCAGCAGGACAGTGGGGTGGGAGGAGGTATTGTTTCATATTCTCTGTGTGTATATAAAGTCTGCTGCAGTTTCCACGGTACACATCTGATGAAGTGAGCTGTGGCTCACGAAAGCTCATGCTCAAATAAATTGGTTAGTCTCTAAGGTGCCACAAGTACTCCTTTTCTTTTTGACATGAAAGTGGTTTTGCCAGTAGAACTTATTTAGCTCAGGGAACTGGCATAAGCTATATCAGTAAAAGCACTTTTTTGCCAGTATAAGCTGCATCTACACTGGAAGGATTTGCTGATATAGTTACACTGGTATAGCTATACTGGCAAACCTTTTCTAATGTAGACCTGGCCTAAGCAGTGGTTCATTTCCCGCAGCCTGTCTCTCTGTATGGTTCTTAAGAACCCATCAGGAAAAGTCATTGTGAGGGGGAAGTTGAGTTATTCTGACCCAAAGCTAAACCGTAACAAAGCCGTTCACTGTGGCCACTCAAATGCTATAATGTATTTTTAAGAAGATATATTTAAAGGAGCAGGCCACTTTTGACTTGTACACTATCGGCTCAAATCAGTTGTCAGTAGCAGGGCGCGTACACACACCCACACGGAGTTTGGCTTGGATCAAGCTCAGGCATACGGCTGTGTGTTTAGAGACAAGTGATCTCATATTTAACCTTGTTGTCTTTAGCTTTTTGTGTCTTGGAGCATGAAATACCAGAATTTTGTGTTCTAGCGCGGCAAGACAAAAAAGTAATATGGCAGCCTAGGTTGAGGGGGTGGGGGTGCAGGAAGGAGGCGAGGGTTTGGCTGTGCGAAGTCTGCATGTCATCCCCATGTCCGGCTGAGTCATGTATGCTTGGCCTGAATGAGTCACTGGTCTAAGGCCTCTCTGCCTAATGTGCTCGCTGGGGCCTAGTTCCATGACTCGTGTGGTGGAACACCAGTAACAACCGCTCATCTTTGCACCCCCACACTGCCTGAGGCTGCTTCAGTCAGCAAAAGCAACTGAAAGGAAGGTCAGTGGGTTCCCAAATCTCATGAAACATAAACAACAAAACAGGCTGGGTCGTGGCGAGGGAGGCTGTGCATGACTGGGGCAAAAAATCCATTCCTGGCAAATACCATTGGCTTCATAGCAGGGATGAATTTGGCCCCAAAAAATCTTAGTATTTTTGAAAAATTAAATGAAGGCTGTGAGATGAGGTTTAACTTTTGTTTTCTATGTAGATTTGTTTGTTGCTGTGGAACAAAGCTAGGCTGTAGCTGAGTGAGTTTGGGGTTTGTTTGGTTTTAAATCATTACTAGTTACAGAAACAGCCATCTGTAGTACAACGTGGTGACTCATGCCAGCACAGTGGTTCTCAACCAGGGGTCCAGGGCCCCATGGGGGGCCATGAGCAGGTTTCAGGGGGGTCACGAGCAGGTTTCAGGGGGGCCACCAAGCAGGACCAGCATTAGACTTGCTGGGGCCCAGGATAGAAAGCCAATGCCTCACCGCATGGGGCTGAAGCCCGGGGCCCTGATCCCCGCCACCCAAGGCTGAAGCCAAAGCCTGAGCAATGTAGTTTCATGGGAACCCCTGTGGCATGGGGCCTCAGGCAGTCGCCCTGCTTGCTACCCCCTAACGCCAGCCCTGGCTTTTATTTGCAGAAAACCAGTGATGGTGGCACAGGTGGGCCGTGGAGATTTTATAGCATGTTGGGGGGCCTCTGAAAGAAAAAGGTTGAGAACCCCTGTGCTAGCAAGTTGATATTCTTCCTTAGCAGCTGATCGAGTTAACTTTTAAGCTGTCTGTGAGGCTCCCATTTCAGAGGAGCAGAGGCAGAATCATTTAACAACTCTGTCAGAAGACCCAACGAAGCTAAAAGCCATCTTTTGTGGGTTTTGATGTCCTGACAAGATGCTTCCTTTTGAAAGCTCTGAGACACTTCTGTTATTTTCTCTGACATTCCCAGTGAAAAAGCTATTAAATTAGATGTGGCAGCCCCTCCAAATTCATATGGTGTGATTCTTTGAGATTTGGCATATGTGGTCCTCATTTAGTATGAGAACTGACTGGTAGCTTCAGGGCCGGAGGGGGCTTCTTAACAACTTTATATTAATTTATCCCAAATGAGACGTGAGCCAAGGTATTGGAGGGGCAGGCACCGTGGACGTCTGAATTCATAACGTCTCTGCACTTTGGCAGACATCCCATCGAGGAGGTCAAGTGCTGGAGACATGTTTTTCTCACCCTGACAGCAAAAGACAATGTATGCATCAGCTGGTTTGAGATGCATCTCCGGGGGCTCTAGAGACTTGTGCCCTATTTTTCTCCTCTTGCAGGCAGGCCATCTCACGTAAAGGTCAACGGGTCAAGGTGGTTTTCTGTGCCATCACAGAGATCTCACTGATGTCTGGGACTGGGGAGAACCTCTGTGGATCTTTTCCTGCAAATAAACACGATGATCAAAATGGATTTAACTTTTTACAAATCTCTAAAGGGAAGCATCTGATTTGTCTTTAATTTGCACATAGGGTCATAATTTTTTTGAGCAGAAAAACTAATTCTTAAAAAGAAATTTACAAACCGTAGGTTAAATGGGAAAAAAAAAGTCCTTCCACATTGTTCTGCATAAGAGCTGTTCGAGATCGTGCCCAAGTGGAGCCTTGTACAATTTTTAGCCTTAATCACAATCTTAACTGGAACAGTGTCTTGCTTTCTTCTACATCTATCTATCCATCTGTCTGTGTAGCTATTTATAACGTACCCATCGTGGTATCTCGGCTCCTTCACTCTGTCTGAGCATCCTCACATGCACACACTCAATAAGTCTTGTTTTGGCTTTGATGCCTCTTTGATTCTCTTTCTTTTGCTGATTTTACCACATGGTTCTTTTAGAGAAAATAAAACAAAAACAAAATAAAATAAAACATGTTCTTAGGGAGGCACTGTTGCCTAGTTGATAGAGCACTAGACTGGGAATTGCACTCCTGTCTCTGCCACTGGCCTGCTCAGGGACCTTGGGAAAGTCACTTCACCTTTCTGTGCCTCAGTTTTGGCACCTGTAAAATGGGGATAATGATAATGCCAGGGTAATGCACTTTGAGCTCTGTGGCTGAAGAACGAGGTAGTATTATTATTTAAAAGTAGTGAAGTGCAAAATGAGAAAGGGAGATGACTAGAAACCAAAGTGGCCTCTTTGTCTGTCTGTCTCTGTTTCTCTCTCTTTCTCTCTCTTTTAATCTTTATTTTAGAACAAGAATAGTGGAAACTTAGAAATAATTATAAAATGTTTCTGCAGTTGTATTTCATTGGGTGATTTCTGGATTTTGCCATGTTATGGAAACTGAAACATGTAAGAGGAATTACTTCAGGGAAATTCTATGGCCCGTTATGCAACAGATCAGACTAGATCAAATTGGTCCCTTCTGACTTTATAATCTATTGATAAACTGACTGTGCTCACTGCAGTGTAAAAATGAGTTTCTTCTATGGGCAAATTTGAATTTGTTCTTTTTGATGGAATAATCTGTCCCATATAGAGGGGGGATAAGGATGGATGGCCTTGCATCCCCCAGCACTTCTCTAACAATCTCCCAGCACCAGCTCTACTACCACCAGTAGTAGCAAAAGATTTCACCGCTGCAGCATCTAACCCAGCTCTGAGTAGATTTAGCCACAATGGTGGTGAAAATACATGAGCCCTTTTTACTTCCAGAAAACAACTGTTTCTACTAGTGACGCTCAGTGGAGACAGGGGCCTGCAGTAAAAGTGGTATGTGACCATGTAATTAAAGTCTGTATCATAATGCACAAGACAGTTAGGCAACCTGAATTCTGCCCCCTCATGTGAACTCTTCAAATAAAAAGAGAAATCTTGTTTGAGTCAATCCAAATGTGTACAGTACCCCGATGTATCGCATCAGACTCTGCAAGGCTTTGGACAGCACTATCCTTTCTGGTGTACAATATCGGTGCTGTCAGGTCAGAGGAATATGGAACATAATAGCCCTGATTCAACAAAGCATTTCAGCATATGCTTAATCTGAGGCACATGAAACAGTCCCATCCCTATTCATTGAAGCACCTAAAGATGTGCTTAATTCCCGTTGAGTCCCAATGGGACTTAACCATGTGCTTAACATTAAACACATCCATCAGTGCTTTGCTGAACTGCGGCCAATATGTATTAGAATACCTCCCCAGCATGCCAAGGCATAGTCTGTTAGTATGTAGAACAGAGCTGTCCATACTAATAAAAGGTGATGAGAGGAAGCTGACTATGACCAAGACAGCATGGATCTATGCTGAGACGTCTATTATATAACAAACAGCATCTTCAGCTGTGTTCTCCTCCACACTTTAGCTGTATCATTTTAACAACTCACATTTAGTGAGAGCCGTTCATGCCCAGGTGCTCCACACTGTGAAATCTAGGTAATCGCTTCACCCACCATTGAAATGCAGGCACGTTTTGGGCTGGGATGCCGTATCTGTTTAATAGTGCACGGTAACCCTGGACAGGAAAACAGTGTATCCAGTTAAAACTGCCATTGAATGTTATATCATTATTTAATTTAGATTCCTCCGATGTCTTTGCTAGGCTCTGGATTCCTCCCAGTGTTCAAAAACAGGCAATTAGAAAAATTTAAATTTATTTCCATATAGTACCTTGATCCATAAATTCTCCAATTAATAGTCCCCTTACAAAAATAAAGGCCCTCTACCTACTCATTCCATAAGTCCCCTTCCATATCCAGCTCCTCCATCTATGAACCCTGGCTACCTTTTAGTAAAGATTAGTTCTGCAGCATGCACAGTTTACAAAATCCAGGCTCTGACAGATCAAGGAAGGAAGCAAATTGGAGTTAAGGACCCATCAAAGAAAACGTCCTGTCAGTAGGAGGTGTCAGTTCAAGTGCATGTCTTTGCTGATCGCTGGGAACATGGCATAAGGAGAGGGATCAGTCAACTGGGTCCCAAATCATTCAGTGTTTTATAGCTTAAAACCAGCACCTTGAGCTCCACCCAGAAATTTACAGGGAAGCAGTTCTCTGGTGTTATGTGCTTCTGCCTGATGCACCACACACCAAGTGGGCAGTGACATTCTGCACTACCTTGAGCTCTTGAGTGATCCCAAAGTGAACCAAATCCAGGTTTGATTGTGAATTAGAGAAATGCCTCTGCACCTGAGTGAGATGCACTTTCAGGACCTGAGCCATTGGAAATGTGAACAGCATTTACAAGATTTTTAAAGCCTATTTCTGAAGTAGCATTACCTGAGTTTGAACCAGACTGTTAAATCCATTGGTGTTGAAGCCCATGGATGCAGTTATTTTGGGTTTATACCTGTGTAACGAAGAGAAGAATTTGACCTTTTTTGAGTTTGACCTGGTTTCCAGCAGTACTGAGCATCCATAGCTCCATCTAACTTCAATGGGAACATCAGATTCTCAGCATCTCTGAAAAATCTGCCATTATTACCGAGAAACAGATATTTTCAGAAGGTCTCTGTTATACCAATAAAATAAAAACCAGCAGGATCTTATTAAAGGGGAAAAGGCAAAATGCCACATTTATTGTGAATACAGAAAGAATCATAGTAAACAGTTAGTTATAGCTATAACATCCCATTCAATTTCATATTTATTCTCACATTCATTCACACATTCACACACACACACACACAGGTTCTGCAAGGTTGTTATCATAGTTACCAGCCTTAGAGTTGCTCATGCCAAGCCACTGGCCAGGTGGCCTGGACATGAGGAGGGAGCAGGGCCTTGTCACATGCTCATCTGATGCTCCTGGAAGTTGGTTTGCAGAATCAGACCCCAAAGTTCTCACTTTCTAGAATCCATTTTTATAGGAATTTCTTCCTATGCCAGTCTATGGGAATTGCTTCATTGTGCTGTTGCTGAATCAATCAGCAGGTGGCGCATTCCTGATGGCTCCGTGCTGCCAGGTGTTATCTTGTTCTTTGGTTCTCCCATTCTTGAAGCTGTTGGGTGGATTCCAGTCTGCCCTCCGGGAGTCCTCTGGTTATTTCCACTTGACGCCTTCTTCAGCCGATGCACACATTCTTAGGCTGGCACCTCCCTGATCATTCAGTTATTATCCACACCACGCATCCATCCACATACATCCTCTATCTCTATTTTAATCACAATTGTTAACAAAGCAAGATGAAAGCAACAAAAGGGTGGGGAGTCTCTGGGTGCTGTTTCTGTTGTTACAGAGTATTGCTTTGAGTCTCTCTCTGTGTGTGTGTGAGTTGTTGTTACAAAGGATTGCTTTGAGAACAGACTCTGTCTTAGAATGTACTAACACAATTAGCAGCTTGCAAGTTTCACACATAGAGGGAGAGAAACAGTACCAAAAACCAAGAGGCCTCTTAATTAGTAATACCCTGGAATTTAAACTATGGGGAATCAAACTCATTTGTGATTTTAATACAGAACTTCTTTAATATGATCCAACATCTATGTCTCTTTAACTCTTCCATTTACTTACAAGTGAAATTTACACTGACATCAATATTTTGTTTAAGGTACATTAAGTTGTTGTGACACTTAAATTCCATTCCCTTTGTCGGCGCAGAGAGTTCATAATACAGCTTGTGTCATTTTGTTCTTGTTTGCTATTCTACTGACTGGTGTTGATGTCATGTACTTTAAAGAAATAAAACATTAACTTAAAAAGAAATCCATGCAGAACATCAAATCAAATCAAATCAAAAAGGACTTCAAATTCCTACATCATGTGAATCCAACCCCTGAAACAGTTAAACAGAGCTAAGGAAATCCTTCAGAAAATTCAGTATATAACTTATAGTTTGATCATAACACCAGCAGGAAGAAAGTACAGTAGGATGGGTGGGGGTGTGTGTGAGAGAGAGAGAGAGAGAAATGGCCTTCTAGAAATTTCCCTCAGTCATTTTTATCGATTTTCAGTGAAAAGTGTTCTTTAAGGAAACTTTATTTATATAGCTGTAACTTGTAGATCTTCACAAAGGGCTGATGCAGCAATTTGCCATCTATTTTAACCTATTCTAAATCAAAATGTAGCGCTTTGAAGTTGAGTGGCTGTGTATAATAAATATTTGCTTTGCCCTAACTCTCCGTCTTTCCATTCTGCATGTACTAACACAAGTGAGACCACCATATATCTTTGTTTAGAAATCACCCTGGATTAGTAACCACGCTCATTCAGTAGCCATATATTTACTATGCAAGCCACCGTGGGGCGTAATGAAGTTTCATATAAAACATACTCAGTTTTAAAATTGTAGACTTAAAAATAATGGTAATAGAAGCTGCTGCTTCTAAAGAAAGATATGTGTATAAATACTGTGTATTTTCTCCCTTGCCCAACTAAATGTGTTGGCTCTGTAATGGGTCTTAAACATTATGTCTGATCATCTTGACTTCTGTTCCAGTGCCATTTTCTACCTATAATGAATGTTTCATTCTGGGATGTTCATTCCTTTTGTCCTTTGTCAGCCTGATCCTGCCCCTGAATTCATTGGGAAAAGAATATTAGATGCTCTCATGCCTTGTGACATGTGAAGCAAACAGTGTTTTCACATCCATATATCTAGTATAAGGAAAAGAGGGTGCTCAGCATTATCCAGGATTGAATCCTAGATGCACATGTCTTGGGGGCTGACTTTTTTTTTTAAAATGCATTATAAATAAGAATCTAATTGTGTGTGTGTGTGTGTGTGTGTTTTGTTTTGCAGGTGTAATGCAGCCCAGTATGTTTGGGGGTTGGAGCTGACGATCACAGATGGCACTTACACTCTTTTGGAAACATACCAGGCCATAACATTCAAGGAAAATCAGAGCCATTAGAGGGAGCTTCTTTGGGTTTGTTCCCCCAAAAGAGAGTCACCGTCTGAAACAGTTGCACATCATAATAGGTGCTATGGCTAGCAAAAGAAAGTCAACAACTCCATGTATGCTGCGAACACCTGAACTAATGGAGCAGGCTGTTCCTGAGGACGGAGAAGACTTAAAAGAAAGGGGTGCTGGCACTCCCCAGCAAGATTCTAAAGATTGCTGGGCTGCTGATACAGAAAGCTCTGTAAAAGAATGTGAAATGGTGGATGGGAAAGCCCCAGTTGAGAATCAATCCAAGAAACCCCAAGGTGGTTATGAATGTAAATACTGTCCTTATTCAACGCAAAACCTAAATGAATTTACGGAGCATGTTGACACACAGCACCCAAACGTAATCCTCAACCCTCTCTACGTGTGTGCTGAATGTAACTTTACAACCAAAAAATATGATTCCTTATCTGATCACAACACAAAATATCACCTGGGAGAGAATAATTTTAAACTGAAATTAATCAAACGCAATAATCAGACTGTGTTAGAGCAATCCATTGAGACAACGAATAATGTTGTCACTGTCACAAACAGTGGATTAGAAAATGCAGAGTGTGATGAAGCCGTTCATGGTGAGATCAATGTAAGTAAAACCCCAATCATGAAACAGGGAAAGCCTAAAGTGGAAACCAAGAGGGGTCCCAAAAAGACAGAAGAGGGAGGTATGGAAAACCATGTGGAGGGGACACTCCCCCGTGTCATTACAGAAACCACTGAATCTATTGCTTGTATCAATGGAGCTGACCTTCTTCATGATGTATTGGCTCATGTTATGCCCTCTGTAAAGCTGCCACCAAATATCAACCTTGTCCCCAAGGTCCCGGTCCCTCTGAACAGTACCAAATACAATTGTGCACTGGACACTAATGCAACCATGATCAACTCCTTTAATAAATTTCCTTACCCAACCCAAGCAGAGCTGTCATGGTTGACAGCAGCATCAAAACATCCAGAGGAGCAAATCCGAATCTGGTTTGCTACCCAGCGTTTGAAGCATGGAATAAGTTGGTCTCCAGAAGAGGTAGAAGAGGCAAGAAAGAAGATGTTTAATGGAACCATCCAGTCAGTACCCCAAACCATCACTGTCCTGCCAGCTCATCTGACAGCTGCAAAAATGCCACAGCCAATTATCCAAACAGCTTTGCCTTGCCAGATACTCGGCCAGACTGGCCTGGTTTTGACTCAAGTGTCAAATGGATCAACAGTTTCTTGCTCACCGATTACACTTGCTGTAGCTGCTAATCACGGACAGAAACGGACAATACAGACCTTATCGGGTGCCCCAGAAGTCAAGCGTCCACATGTAGTTCATGTGCCTGAGGTCTCACCCAAGCTGAATGCTGCACCATTGACGCCAACAAATGACCGAAAAAAGACCAAGGAACAGATAGCAGAACTAAAGGCTAGTTTTATCATGAGCCAATTTCCTGACGATGCAGAAGTCTACAGGCTAATAGAAGTAACCGGTCTCTCCAGAAGCGAGATCAAGAAGTGGTTCAGTGATCACAGATACAGAAGTCAAAGGGGCATTGTTCACATCACTAGTGAATCTATAGCAAAAGATCAGTTAGCCATTGCAGCTGCGCGGCACGGGCGTACATACCACACATACGCAGATTTCACACCCCAGAGGTTCAAAGAGAAAACACAAGAGCAGCTTAGGATTCTTGAAGAAAGTTTTCTTAGAAGCTCTTTTCCAACCCAAGGAGAATTGGACAGGCTTAGGGTGGAAACCAAGCTGAGTAGAAGAGAGGTTGATTCCTGGTTCTCTGAGAGGAGAAAGCTAAGGGATAGCATGGAACAAGCTGTCTTGGACTCTATGGGATCCAACAAAAAAAATAAGGATCAGGGACTCCATAATGGTACAATAAGCCAGTCTGAGCTGCTGAACAGCTCCCAGCTAGCCAGTTCTTTGTCCGGATCCGAATCCTCCATAGCATTTAACAAAAAAACCCAAGAGCAGATTCACCTGCTGAAGAGCACATTTGCAAGAACCCAGTGGCCATCACCCCAGGAGTATGACCAGTTAGCAGCTCAAACTGGGCTCACTAGAACTGAAATAGTCCGCTGGTTTAAGGAGAATAGATCCTCCCTAAGAACTGGGACATTAAAATGGATTGACCGATACCAACAGCAGTATATTGTTGATGGTCATAATGAGCAAAACCAGAAAAAGGGATCAAAACAAAATGAAAGTCCAAAGAACAGCAACCAGGTGTCTCGGCAGCACTACCAGGAGCATAAAAAGCTGAACGAAGAGAATGTGGGCAAACTAGTCATGAGGTCAACCAGAGACTATGATCCACCAAAAGACTCTTTGTTAGGGAATCAAACTGAGGACAGATTGGAATGCAACAGCCAAGACGGCCATGGTAGTGAGGAAAATGAGGACACTGGCGATGTGAACTGGGTGGAGGTGACAGTAGGGGATGATGATGCTGTCTCGGACTGTACAGACAGCTGGAGTCAAACTGCACCTGAAGGCCAAGCTGAGTTAGCAGATTTTGATTCGGAAAGTGTATCTGGAGACAATTCCCATATTTAGACAGGTAACGCTACCACTGCCCTGTTAGTCTGACCTAGCCTTAGTCCTGACAAGTGTCAATAGTGCCTTTTAATTTAAATCCCAGGAGTGCATTCCTGATGCATGCTGTGTGTTTACTGGATTTCTGAGCACAAGGGAGGCTGTCCTGTCTTCTGTAGATTAAATATGGGAGGGATTGGGAACATTTTCTTTGTTTGTTGTGTTTTTGGTGTTTGTCATGTACTGGATAAGAGAGGATGCTCGGAATAACTCATTATGCTGAAACACTCTGCCTTTAATTGACCTCCCATAACCTCTTTAGAGCCTGATATAAAGCATGCTGATGAAGCCATACAAAGAAAAAGTAGGTAACCATAGTTACTAATGTCCATGTTGCTCACATAATGATGATCTCCAGTGAATAGAGGCCGTGACTATTTTTGCAACAGGTCAGCATGGATCTTGGCTCAGCAGCAGTCTGCCCGGCTCAGAGAAGAGGTCGAGCTGATGCCTGGGCCCAGTTCAAAAACATTCTTTTGTTACTTGCAACAGCAAGTAACAAAATGTTGAGCCAAGTGGGAACAGAAATGGCTTGTGCAAATGAGCTCTCTTCCCCCTGCAGATGAGGGGACCTTTCTAATGTTAAACACACAGGGACATGGGGCAGGCACACTATATGCTAGAAGCCCAAGAATTACTCCAGTCCGAGGCCTGCATGTGGGTTAGCAGCTTTTCTTCACAAGAGCTTCACTGTAAAAGTGAACTGCAGGAGCTTTGCTAAGAAGATTTCTAATTTTAAGATCTCTCAAAGTGTAAAAGGAAGTGTGGTTTGAAGACTTGGAACCAGTTTCTGATCTCAGTTATACAAATGTAAATCTGGAATAACTCCATTAACTTCATTGGACTTCAATGACTTCTTGAATTCATTGAAGTTACTCCAGATTTACCCTAGTGTAACTGAGATCAGAATCTGTTACATGAACTCTCCCTCCTTAAACTTATCCTCTCCTTAGTCCATGAGATAAATAAAGTAGCATGTATGTATTAGAAATTCATTGTTAAATAATACCTGGTTTTCAAATTAACAACAATTTTCCTTTGACCTACAATAAATGCAAAACACACGCAAATAGAAAACCCAGAAAATTCAAAGCTATGACTGACACTTAGCCCTGACTACACTAGAAAATTGTACTGTTCAGTAGAACTGAACCACTGTAAGCTACCCATCCTGGCTTAGAGCAAAATCTTCAGCATGTCTACATGAAGCATATTTCCAAAAGTTGCCGGCACATCACCCCTTGGTGATAATCTGAAGATGTAGCAATCAACCATTTTGAAAATAGTTTAAAAAATCTGTACTATCATTAACTAAATTAACTAAAAAGGCCATGGAGATTGCATGCAATGCACCATATTAAAAAAAAATTGTGCATTAAATTTTCAGAAGCTGCAGTAGCTTAAAGCAAGAAAATGATTCTGAGCACAGCAGATGATGCATATTGCATCGAGTGGTCACTGATGGGGCTACAGGTGCATTGTGGGACTGTGCTGGAAGAACTAATTGCAACAGTGCAGATGCAGTTGCCTGTACTTTTAGTGCACGCTACCAGTGCAGCAATATAGGATTAATTGATGCTTAGACTTGTTCTGAGAGAGATTATTTAACCGTCGTGCTGGTAACACTGGTACACCATTGCAACAACTTTTGCATGCAGAGACATTCTTACTGGGATGTGTTCAGAGACTTTTTTAAAATATAAAACATTTTAAGATCAATTAAATTTCAACTAGTTTATCTTTTTGACAGGGAATTTTCATATAAAGGCTAGAAAAATAAAAGTACATTTTAAGGAAGAGTGATTCCATCATATACTGGTTTGGGTTGATAGCACTTTCACCTATTAGATTGTTCAAGAAATGAAGACTTTATCCTCTGTTAATATATTCATTTCTTAGCACATTGGCCCTAGTGCTGGATAAAAGCCTGAAGCCTTTATCTACAGGTTATTTTGTTTTCCTTCATACAAATTTATCACTTCAGTACTCAGAATGTGAGCCCGTGCCCTCTAGTGGCAGAATGTGACATTCTTCTGACATGCTTGCCACTATTTATTGGTATGTTTGCCTAAAAGTAATGTGCTGCTTGTACTCTTCTGGCTCTGGCAACCCCTGAAATATCATTGCAAGCTCCTGGAAGCGCACACAGAGACACAGTGGAATATTCACCTCATCTGCCAAAAACATTATGAATGATTTCAAATTGGGAGGAAAAGAAAATAATTGTTCATTTTTTCCACAAGACAGATTGTTCTAATTTTCTTCATTTTTTTTTAATCTTTGACCCCTCTTCATAGCAGGTTTTGTACAACTTATTTTATTAAAAACTAAACCTAAATTTTGGTCCTAACCTACCTAATGTTGGACCAGATTCTTTTCTCAGTTTAAAGCAGTGAAAGCCCACAGTAACTCAATTAAAGTCACTGGAAGTACCCTGGATTTTCCCTACTCAAAATATGCCCTTCCGACATCCCACACCAGCACTATACATCAGTTTAAAACAGAAAGTGACTATTAATACTGTATCTAGTGAAAACGGAGGAGGATTCTTGCTAAGCAGGATATTACTATCCAAACTGGAATTTAACTAAAGGATTGACTGGGAGGGGAATTAATAATAATAATAATAATTAATAATAGATGTCTAATTACTGATTGATCATTGCTTAAATAATGCAATACCTTCTTTTCCTAATGTGATTAGATGCAATTAAATTGAAAACTTACATTTAGGACTGAGTAGTGTTTATGAACTTTGAAACCTACAAAAATTAAATAAGATTCCATAATCTCAGTGCTTTTTTTCATACCCAGCACGTCAACTGAAAATGAGTGGGTTTTTTTAATGTTAATTTAACAATAGCATTTTAGAAATCCACTCCTAGGTATTACTTTAAATGTTTTCAGCATTCATTTTTGATACTTCTGTTGTTGCAGAGTTCAGGTCAAATTTCCCTAAAACTTGATAAAAATTTCACAAATTTCTTAGGTTATTCTTAATGGATAAATGTAATTTTGGTAGGTCCTTAAATTATTAGTAACTATTTATATAGTGAACATGTTTCTTTAGAGAATGAAAGAAAACGAGATTTTCAGAAGCATTCAGCATTCCCCAAACTCTACTCCCAGTGAAGTCAATGGGAGTTTTACCGCTGTCCGATTTTAGTGGGAACGGAGTTTGGTCAATACTGAATGATTTTGAAAATTCCACCCATAGAATATAAAAAGCTCTATTATTAAGTCATATAACATAGGATCACAAGACCTGTGCCCTTAAGGAGCTTACAGTTTAAGGGCTAAGAATTCACTCCTGCCAGGTGCTGAGTGCCTTCTGCAAGGTGCATTGAAGACAATGATTTTGAAGATGCTCTGCCCCAAATGAGACCCTAAATCCTACTCACAATGATGTCAATGGGCCTGATTCTGATCTGATCTGCACCATTTTTATATTGACCTCAGTGGAATTATTCCCAGTTTACAATTTGTGTTAGTAAGACCAGCGGAATTTGGTCCTAAATTAAATACAACACAGATATGGGGTGGCATGAGAGTGGGAACAGATAATGCCAGCAAGGTTAGTAATTACTGCTGGTTTTCTTCATGCCGCTGTCTCCCACTGGGCGCTCCCAAGACCAGTGTCTCTCCGAAGCAGGGCTTTTTACTTTCAAAGACCACCAGTACAAAGAAGTGTTTTTTTCCCTTTTCTGACAGTTGCATGAGCTTCCTGTTTAGAGTTGTTACCACTGCCTATGAGAATCTTATTCCTGAGCTGCTGAAACACTTCTGTGTGCCCTCTTTGTTCTAGGCAGTCCGTATCTCCACCACAGTCTTCTCCACTACCTCACTGCAGAGGTGGTACAGGATGTTCCTTGCTTGCAAGTGAGTCAGGCACAGAGTGGTGCTTTGCAGAGATTTACCAAAGGCAACCTGGGAAGTGCTTACAAAGAAGTTTCCGACTCACTGATTGCCAAATGTACACATCACTCTGTGCATTCAGCCCCTGTGCTGCATGGTGCCTGCTGGTGCCCTCAACTTCCTTTGACTTCAATGAGAGTTGAGCACACTCAGCCTGTCACATAACCTGGCCCGGCCCTAGCTGGGTGGTTGGTTTGGTAAAAGGATAGTTGCAATATTGGGGTTTCCCTCCCTTTTCATTCAAGTTCTCATTTCTTTAGGGATTTAGGGCTATATCCTAAAAGGCATCTGCCACTGGCACCATTGATGTCTTTGCGTGTTGGAATAAGGACGGCAGGGTTGCGCCCCGAGTGCTTGATCCTGTTCCCACTAAAGTCAATACAAGTTTTGCCACTGACCTCAGCAGGGGCTGGATGAACCCAAAATGGTCTAGAATGGCCTGTGGGTTTGATCCTGAGATGCTGAGCACTTACAACTCCCACTGAACTCAGTGGGGCTTTTGGTGCTCAGGGCCTCTTAGGAGCAAGGTGTAAATCTCTAAATAGATTAAACAACTCAGCCTGATACAACAATTGCAAATTCCCATTGATTTCAATGTGAGTTTTGCTGAGCAAAGACAGCAGAGCCTGGGAATTTTTTTACCGCCTGTGTGTGTGCACCATTTCACACTAACCAACTGGTTTGCCCTGCGTCCTGAATGATGAATGGTGCTCTCAGAAAATATCAGACTAATTGGCAATATTAACAAAAGGTCTGGAATGAATGACTAGCACAAAGTTTTTAAACATGCTTTAGCACAATGGTGTATGATGGGTTTTGAAAACTGTACCGGATCTGCCTATCTGTCACTACTAGACTCCACTTCAGAGTAAACTGATGTTTGCACTTTCACCCAGACTCAACACTTCACTAATTTTCATATTTCAAAACAGATCTCTACTGTAATAACCTCATCGTAAATTGGTCCAGTACATCCCCACCCGAAATGCCATGAGAACTCGGTGGTGTCTTTTAGTTTGTTGAGGGGTTTGTTAAATCCCTGCTTCAAGAAGAGTCCTTTACTCATGAGGCATTAGGGCCAATAAACCACAGGAAAGCTATCAAGAGTGGGTAGCCCTGAAACTATGTGACATAGAAAGGCCCGATTCTTCATTACCTTGCACTTTGTATAATCATTGACATCTGTTCAGAACAATAGCGTATTATAATCACTTCATAGAAGCGTCAGTGACTACACAAGGTACAAGGCAGTGAAGAATCAGACCCTGCTAAATCATCAGATTCAGTGAAGAATCAGGCCTATTTTATGTTAGCATTAGAAATCTGTATGGGGAAGTATCAATTAAATGCTTTGTAAATTGAAAAACTCTGGCATGCTATTGGGAAGGCCTCAAAGTACAGTTAATGTAAAATATAATAGCACTATAAATGTGAAGAGGTACATTGACAGTGCAAATGTGTGCTCATCATTTATTAAAAAATAAAATATTTTTAATTTTTGTAGGGATGCCAATCAGTCGTGCTGTCGTGATAATCAAGGGGGAAAACTGTCTCTGAAAACAGGATAACCGTCTATTTTCCTGCTTGGGACAAGATAACCAATGAGTTGCAACTCTGAGTCCAACCACGCTTGCAGAGGCACAGTGAGAAATATCGTGGAGCATTGATATGGAATTGTTCATAGTGCCAAAATCCCACTACCGCATTAAAGAAGAAAGGGTCCTTGTACATAGTTTTCTCCTTAGCTTCCCTTCCTCTCACCCTCTTCCTCTGCTGGAACTGATTTGTACAAAGTGGGAATTTTGTTACCTTTTTAATTGGTGCAAGTTACTTTTTCAGATCATACCGTTGCAAGGTTTGGGGTTTTTTTGTTTTTAGAATTAGTAGTAACCACTATATCTGCTTCGGTTTTAAAATATTAAAAATTTGAAATCTTTTCAATGTGTTGCATCAGTAGCAAATCCTGGATTTTCACCCCAATCATGGTTTACATTTCAGCCCACCGAATGCATCGAGGGGTTTGTGGTGTTGCTTGTTCAGTTTCTTTAAAAATAAAAACAAACTACCTGCTGTTGGCTAAATTATTTAACTCTCCACATTTCTGTGCAATGGAGGGGCACATCTCCTTTCCAACTACTGTATCTCTCTCTTGCCCAACCATCAAATACCAACTGGAGCCACAGACCTCTGCAGACCTTAACAGCATGCCTCTGTCATATTTGAGCACCTTTTTTTTTTTTTTTTTTTTTTTTTTTACATGCATTACAACCCCAAAAAGGGGTGACAATGGGGAAATGAAGATTCTTCATAAATGAACTTGTTCATATTTCCTTAGTTGGTACAAAGATGGACTATATTTTTTTTCTGCCCTTCAGCTTTAGATGTTGTAGTGTACAACATACATTTCCTTTAACCCTTGCCACTAAATTGTTAGATCAGTCCTAGATCCCCCACGTGCACTTTTTTCAAATAACCCTAACCTTTTTATTTTAGAGTGAGCAAGCACGCATGAGAGATATCTGGTGAAAATGTTGCAATCTGACTAGTTGTCTTTTGGAGACTTACCCATATTTCAGTACACTGCACAAATATAATTCTAGGGAATTGGAATAAAATCAACTTTTCTAACCTGTTGCTCATTTGTTGTAATTCAATAAAACAAAGACTGAAAGTTTTTTGTAACCTTTTCCTCCTTTTTTTTTTTAAATTTAATTTAAAATCTCTGCGCTGTGGATGAGAGCTAAATACCTTATTGGTCATGACTAGTCATCGCTAAGAGTGGCTTTTACTAGCCACCTGGGTGGCACTGGAGTGGCTGAGATTTAAAATGGAGCCACTTCGAGCTAGCTTTCTTATAACAAGGTTGTTTAGTTCATTGTTGAAAGGGATGGTTGGTTTGGGAATTAACTTCCATTTTCCCTCTGTTTACTTAAGGCTAGTTTGTGCAATCCTTACTCTTCTGGTGGTGAGCACTTGCTCACATGAGCAATCCCATTGAGCTGAATGGGTCTAATTGCATGTGTAAATTCACTAATGTGAGAGTAAAAATTGCAGTCTAGTCTTTATACAGCACCTTTGCTTAGAGCCTGCTTCCCTTGCAGTCAATGGGAAAATTTACATCGACTCCAGTGGGGATTTATGGGCCCATAGATACTGCAGCAATGGAATGCTAGAGATGCATTTCAGAGAGCTCCCTTCTACAAGTTGGAAATTGTAACCAAAATTAGTTGCTACGGCTTATGGCTTTGTTTATTTGAGAGGACAATTATACTTTTAACTGCCATTTTGCACTGCTTGATAATAACTACTTGGGAGCTTCAAACTGAAATTTGATTTCTTCTGTTGTGTTTGCAGACAAGATTTTCAGGCTAGATCTACTTTTCTTTTAACCAGCCATGTTCCCATTGATTTCAGTAGGAATTTTAGGGCCATTTTAGGGAATTAAAGGACCATCTTTTTTGTATAGCACCTAGCACATTGGGGTTGGGATCTGTGACTGGAGCTCCTACATACTATACTCCTGGGGAAATTCTGTGCTACTGCGCAATGCAGAATTTTGCAGAAATTAATTTTGTGCACACAGAATTTCCTTTCCCCCACAGAAATGGTCTGCAGTGCTTCTAACCACCACTGGGGGCCACGGGACTCTGAAGAACCCACCTTGCACATAGAAGACATGGCTCAGGGGAAGGAGAGTGAACTAGAGGGTCCCTGGCAGCTGCAGTTCCCAGCATGCCCTGAGGGAAGGAGAGGGCTGCATGTAGGAAACTCTGTGCAAGCCTGGGACCAAGCATCAGGCTGTTTCTCCCTTTGGGTCCCTGGGCTTGGGGGTGGGGGGGAAACAGGGGGAGTCTGGGCAAAGGGGGGCTCCGTAGCTGGGCTCTGGGGGGAGGGATAGTGTATGGGTATCTGGGCTGGGGAGGGCCACGGTTGGGCTCTGGGGAGGAGAGGGTTTGGGGGTATTGGCTGTGGGGGGCCCACAGGTGGGCTCTGTAGGGGAGGGGTTGTGGGTGTCTGGCCCCCCCAGCTGGGCTCTGGCAAGGGGAAGGAAGCAGAGAAACAGGAACTAGGTTGTCATAGGGGTTTCTTTAACTCTCTACTCCTGGGGGAAATTTTGTGTGTCTGTATTATTACACCTTAGAGACTAACCAATTTATTTGAGCATGAGCTTTCGTGAGCCACAGTGAGCTGTGGCTCACGAAAGCTCATGCTCAAATAAATTGGTTAGTCTCTAAGGTGCCACAAGTACTCCTTTTCTTTTTGCGAATACAGACTAACACGGCTGTTCCTCTGAAACCTGTATTATTACAGACATACTTGCTGACAGGTATTTTGAAATAAATAACCAGAATAATTGAAACTGGCGTGATGATGTAGTGTTATTTTGACAACTAAAATTTGCAGAATTTTAAAATATCGTGCACAGAATTTTTAATTTTTTGGTGCAGAATGCCTACAGGTGTAATACGACAGCAATACAAATAGTAAATACTAATAGCAGTCTTAGGTCCTTTAATTTGTTGTTGCATGGTTGGTTGTCAGTGATGGGTTGCTGGCTCTTTTCCTCTGCAGTTAATCAAAACATAGGCATGATGCAGGCAGGTTAAAGTACCTTGTCAAACTCTAAAAACAACTCTAAAAACTTCACACAATGTACAATCAACCTGCGGAACTCTTTGCCAGAGAACTTTGTGAAGGCCAAGACTATAACAGGGTTCAAAAAAGAACTAGATAAATTCATGGAGGATAGCTCCATCAATGACTATTAGCCAGGATGGGTCAGGATGGTGTGTCTAGCCCCTTGTCAGGAACTGAGAATGGGCGACAAGAGATGGATCACTTGATGATTACCTGTTCTGTTCATTCCCTCTGGGGCACCTGGCATTGGCCACTGTCGGAAGACAGGATACTGGGCTAGATGAACCTTTGGTCTGACCCAGTATGACTGTTCTTATGTTTTTAAGGTTTTAACAGGAAAAACTGCTTCGGTTTCCTTTTTATCTTAAAATGGATTTCTTGCGTATCCCAGTTCAGCACAAGAAATTGTTTTACTGCCCACGTGGATGGCTGAACAAGATTACAAAGGAGGTTCTTCAATCAAGCTCTTTTTTTTTTTAATTGTTTAGTTCATAATGAAGCCCTGAATACATTTCTGTCAGATGATAAATACCAGCGTGTAATAAGAATACCAGATGTGCTGTACTAATCTTCAGGGAGTGCTTGGATTTGGGATGTTGGACTGTGGCCATCTCATTACAGACTAATGGAAAGAGTTCATTGACATCAAGGTCTGTCATTCACTTAAAGTCCAAGTTTGCTTCTGTGGTGCACAAATCTGACACTTTCTCCATTGTTTATTACTTTAGATGATCATCATCAGCCAGGGTGAGTCTTGGGTTATAGAAAGCTTTGTGGGCCAGATCCTCAGCTGGTGTGAACTGAAGTAGCTCCATTGACTTCTTTGAAGCTACACTGATTTACACTAACTGAGAAGCTGGCCTTAAGGATGGAAAGAATATGAACACCATGGATCTCAAACTTCTCCTGCTTTAACTGTATTAAAAGAACATTATTAAGGCCGCCAAGTCAAGCACTACAAAGTTAGGAGATGCCAGAAATCAGGTTGCCTGTACAATCTTAACTCTGTCCTCTTGTGCATACACATTATGATCTAGTCTTTAATTACATCATCACATGCTATTTTTTCCATAGAACCTCATTCAGGGCACAGGATGGACAGTGCTCACTGAATGAGCAGCTATTCAATATTTTGTTTTTCCCTAACTGCTCAATGTGTGGCTCTAGACTTTATTTGCTGCAAACTATTCAAACCCTACTACGCAGATTTATTAATTTCCTCATGGGCTTTTCTCTGGCACTCATCATTTTAGGATCTGGTGCTTCGGAAGTATTAATGAATTTATTTTCACAACACCCTTGTGAGGTGAGGGCGTGGTATTATCCCACAGGTGGGGAGCTGAGACACAGAGATTAAGGTCAAAAGTTTGAGTTTTGGGTGCCCAATTTGAGTTGTGTAGAACCTGATTTTTAAGAGTACTTAGCATTACATAGTACTTAAATGTTCAAAGCACACCTCCCATTGACATCAGTTGCAGCTGTGAGTGCTCAGCACTCTGCAAAGCAAATCCCAGGATCTCAAGTCGGGCACCCAGAAAATGAGGAACACACAATTGGTGCCCAGCTGTGAAAAGTTTTGGTCAAAGTGACTTGCCCAGAATCATGTAGGAACTCTGTGGCAAAAGCAGGAATAGAATTAAAATCTCCATGGAGGCATTTGACTGCCTGAACCATGTGATCCTCCTTTCTCTTCCTGCAGTCCCCTGCCTGATTCCCTACTCACCTTTCAACTCGACACCAAGTGGCAGAACCTGCTGCCACCAAAAAAGGGAGAGGACTCTCAGTGGGCCAGTCTGTGCTTTCCTTTGGTCCAGTGGCCCACTGCGGATATCAGCTGACAGCTCCTTCATGGAGCCATGAGCAGGTACCTGGCACAATTCACAGACTTCCCCAATGCTTTCCCCTTTTCCAGCGAGAGGGAGACCCTTGCACACATCTACATAGAGGTGTCAGGTTGCAGCCCCTCTTCTGATTCCCCAGAACCTCTTACTGAGGTTCTGTCTGCACTTCTCTCCACACCTCCTGATCCTGGCACACCCCATCTGTGGCCCCACAAATTTGCAAGGCCATCCATCACTCCAGGAGGAGGAAGCTTGTCAGAGGGGTGTTCTGTGACTGTGGGGCCTATTTCTGGTCCCTTACCCAATCACGCCTCTGGGCAGAGTTCCTCTGGGCAGTGTCCACTGATTTCCTTGATACCGTTAGGCACTGTTGGTGGTTCTCTGCTCAGTGTCCTCTTCTGGACACTGATTTTTGCCCAGTGACCTTCACGCCTGTTCCTGTTTTTTTATTTGTTGTTGCCAGTAATCAATTGTTGCCTAGGTTCAATGGTTCCTTCCCCATAATTGAGGGGAGGGCCTTTAGTTTTGGGCAGGCCAAGACCCACCTCTCCCAGTACTTTCAATTAATACTCGCCTCTATGAAAGAAGGGTTTTGTGTAATCTGAGGCGAGTTGTGCTACCCATCTCAAAGCACCCTACCATGGTCAGCACCATTCTCTTTTCCATTTGTCCCCTATTCAGGAAATATTAAAAGCTGTATGCTCCAAAAGTTGCTTGTCTGTTTTTCGCAAGCATCACTCTGTCCGTGTGCCTCACTCTGGTTGTCACACCTTGCAACTCCTGGATGTCACACATTCTGGGTTCTTGGCCAGGTGTGAGCTGCATTTGATTATGTCCCTCTGCTGCAGCAGATCTATTGTGCCAGTTCACACAGCAGCCCAGACAATTTTAATGAGTGTTTAATTTCTGTAGCAGTATTTCTCCAGCCCTTCAGCCCTCAGAATCTGATCTGCTTAGGTTGCTGTTGCTCTCCTAAGTGCTCTGAAGTCTGTATATGCTAGAGTTGCCAGGTGTCCGGTTTTCAACCAAACACCCAGTCGAAAAAGGACCCCCTCCGCAGCCCGGTGAAAATGAGCGAGTGAGGGCAGGGGAGAGTGAGTGACGGAGGAAGTGGGGATAGCGTGAGCAGGGCAGGGCCTCAGAGAAGGGACGGGGCAAGAGGATTCTAAACTGGGAGGATACTAAACTGGGAGGAGTGGTAGATACGCTGGAGGGGAGGGATAGGATACAGAAGGACCTAGACAAATTGGAGGATTGGGCCAAAAGAAATCTGATGAGGTTCAATAAGGATAAGTGCAGGGTCCTGCACTTAGGACGGAAGAACCCAATGCACAGCTACAGACTAGGGACCGAATGGCTAGGCAGCAGTTCTGCGGAAAAGGACCTAGGGGTGACAGTGGACGAGAAGCTGGATATGAGTCAGCAGTGTGCCCTTGTTGCCAAGAAGGCCAATGGCATTTTGGGATGTATAAGTAGGGGCATAGCGAGCAGATCGAGGGACGTGATCGTTCCCCTCTATTCGACATTGGTGAGGCCTCATCTGGAGTACTGTGTCCAGTTTTGGGCCCCGCACTACAAGAAGGATGTGGATAAATTGGAGAGAGTCCAGCGAAGGGCAACAAAAATGATTAGGGGTCTGGAACACATGAGTTATGAGGAGAGGCTGAGGGAGCTGGGATTGTTTAGCCTGCAGAAGAGAAGAATGAGGGGGGATTTGATAGCTGCTTTCAACTACCTGAAAGGGGGTTCCAAAGAGGATGGCTCTAGACTGTTCTCAATGGTAGCAGATGACAGAACGAGGAGTAATGGTCTCAAGCTGCAGTGGGGGAGGTTTAGATTGGATATTAGGAAAAACTTTTTCACTAAGAGGGTGGTGAAACACTGGAATGCGTTACCTAGGGAGGTGGTAGAATCTCCTTCCTTAGAGGTTTTTAAGGTCAGGCTTGACAAAGCCCTGGCTGGGATGATTTAACTGGGAATTGGTCCTGCTTCGAGCAGGGGGTTGGACTAGATGACCTTCTGGGGTCCCTTCCAACCCTTATATTCTATGATTCTATGATTCAGTTTTGTTTGGTCAGAAAGTTGGCAGCCCTCTCAGTAATATTGTTTGTTGTTAAAGAGTACGTCCCACATCACAGACAACTCTGAAAATCATGTTGTGTGACTTATCTTCCCCCTGCCCCTCTGATGGACTTGTGCACATTCACCCCCTTCATCAAACAAGGAAGGCCTGTTCCACTGTCTGACACCTTCCCCCACCAGTAAGGTGACATCACCATGGCTGCAGGCAGAGACTGCTAGACATTTACTTGTTGCCATCCCTACTACTGCTTTGAGCAACATCTGCCAACCAGACAAACCCTGCAGAGACGCCTACAGGAGATGCTGGGGAGGGAGCAGGATGGTGAGTGGAGAGGTGCTATGCTGGGCTGTATGGCATTCGGGGAGAGGAGAGGGACTGGGAGTGTAAGGGATTGGTGGATTTAGAGGATGGAGTGCTTGTGGAATTTGAGGAGGGGAGAGAACATGGGATTGATGGATTTGAAGATGTCGGGGAATGTGTGATGCTGATGGATTTTTGCGGGGGGTGGGTGGTTAGTATAGTTTCCTCAGGGCATGTGACTTGCAGACCTCTCAACTGTAAGGCATTGTGAGAGAGATTCTCCTTGTCCTACTGCATGGCATCCTCAGATGGCTTTCCCCAGGATACAGGCTGCCAGCCGGCATTCTGCTCCCCTCCAAGCAACAGAGAGGCCTGGAAGGGGAGCTGCCCAATGGAAGCAGACAAGCTTCCCGGGGGAGGGGTGATGATGGTGTGGAACTATTACCATTATCACCAGCGGAGAGAAGGGAGCAGAGCCAGCCCTGAGTCGCTTGTGATCTTTCCACTCCCTCTTCCCCCACCGCTGGAAAAAGTGGTATGGCTTGGCTCAGGTCCCTCCCTTCCTCTGATCCCCTCCCCTATCTTAAATCTTTCAGCTCCTGTCCTGGGCAATGCCCCCAAGACACAGGAGCAGCTGGGAGTCCCTGTGCCAAGAAGCCAGCAGAGGTGCAGAAACAAAGTAGGGAGGGGCTCAGCCTGCAGGAATTGGGGAAGGAGTGAAGAGCTGCATTAATTGTGAGGGTGTAGGGGATACTCTGTGTATGTAGATGCTCATGGGAGTGGCAAAAAGCTGCACTAGTTGATTTAAGGCACAGCCTAGGCAGGGACCCCCAATCGGGTGCCAAGTGGCCAAAATACAATTGCCTGTTGGGTTCTACTGTAGTGGATGGCTTACAATGGTTTCAAAATATAAAATGTTTGTCTCACTATTGTGACTCAAATCAACCAGTTTTCAGTCTGTTACTGGCTTTCCCCTGCCCTCCAAATTAACCTGTAACAGAAAACTGGTTGATTTGATTCACAGAATGAGCAAATCCATTAGAAACAGATTTTATACTTAAAACCATGCTAGGCTGTCAATTATGGTATGACACGCAATCTGACACAGGTGTCGCACCTTTTGGTGGCTTGTGTCATACACTGGAGGTTGAGCGGTATGCTCACATATATTTGCCCACTGAACCAAAAAGCTTTTGAGGGAGAGCCTTGTTAAAATCTTGGACACAAGTCACTGCCCGGCCCTCAGGACACCCTCAGAACAGAAGCAGAATTTTCAGCAATGTTACCCCAATGAAAAGCATTCATGAAGCAATTTTGTAGTTCCTGCATTTTTTAAGTGTCAAAGACCTTACTGGAGAGACCCTGCAAAAAATTCAAAACTCTAAATCTCAAAAACACTGACCTTTGAAAACTTCATGCACTGCATCACATCTAAAATTAGTTGGCAAGGTGATTAGCTCAGAGACTTTGTATTTTTATGTGTTTTGTAAAGCACCTAGGCCCAGATCCACAAAGGGTTAGAACTCTCACCTGGGATGTAGTAGACCCAGGTTCTTGAATTAGGGACTTGATTCTGGCTTTCCCACATCCAGGTTATAACTTCCAGGCTATTCTGGGATGGGGGGACGGGGCACTCTCCTCTCATTTTGACCAGAAATTCCATCCTGGACCTGAGAAACCACTGACTAAAGCTTTGTTGAAACTGGTACGTTCCCGCTAAAACCTTTTGGATTTGACAAATCGGCATTTTCCAATGAAAAACTGCTATGTCAGAAATTTCCTGGTCAGCTCTAAACATGAGTTAGCAGTTTTTTTTCTAGAGAAGAAAAGGCCTTCTAGCGGATGTTTGGGTTTCACATGTTTTTATAACATATCCTAATGAAAGAGCAATAAAGATTCAGAGGGGTGGGGGAGCAGAAGTCTCTATAGTTAGGTTTTCCTTTACTGCAGATTCATAATTAGTGGATTGCATGGTTCTGCAACATCGTTCTGAAGTGCTTGTACTATAACAAAAAACCTAACAGATTCAGAGAAAGAGAATTTATAAGGAGAAAAGAGGAGGAAAAAGCAACCCAAAAGATGCGGCAATGTTTCTGAGGTGTTACACAGCTGCACCATATCTAAATTAGATTATTACAAGCACTGGTGAAGGAGGGATGACTTGAGTGACCGATAAATTGCCAGCTCTGGTCACAGAATGTACATTATTTGTGCAGTTGGTGAAAGCAATTTTTTCATAGTTTCACTGTTTGAAGCAGGGAGTTGTCCTAAGGTGCTGTAAATTAGCACTTACACTGTACTATAGTTCTCATTATTTAAACAGATTTAAACAAGATCACCACATGGCCAGTAAACTCACTGGGAAATGTAACTGGGATATCTGTAAACACCTCCAGAACACAACATGGTCCTTCTCTCTCTTTTTAAACTGTAAACACTACATAATCCCACGTGTGATATACTATATTAATATTTAGCATTTTTCATTTTCACACACCTGATTTAATCCAGGAGTGTTTGTGTGAGGTAGGTCAGTTTACAGGTGGGGAGATTAAGGCAGAGAGCTATATGGAAGCAGGGCTTTGGTCCCACTAATGTGAGGAACTTTCCTGATTTATATGCTACCCCAGTGGAATTGGCTAGTGAAAGGGTCTGAGTCCTCTCTCCCACTCCCTTTGCCCAAAGGCCTATCTGACCTAAAGGACTCCCCTTCCTCCATCCCGTGAAGCAGAGTCCTTGTGACCCTGACAAGGCTGGACCCAGGATTCCTAGGAAGCTCAACCCCCCAGTCTTATTGTGGTTACTTTGGACAGGGGCTAGGGTGTCCCCGCTTAGGGGTACTGTGACAAAGTGGGACTGTTCTTAATGTTTTCTCTGAATACTGTAGGGGTACCTCAGTTTCCCCTATGCATTTCTTAAGTCTCTAGGTAGTGGGATAAGGGGGTGTAATTGTTGCAGAGCAAAGGGCCAGTGTACATAAATGGCCGACACTCTGTCTCCTGGCAGACAATGGCCTGGGCCTTCCCCCCTGCAAGGTGATAGCTAAAGGTTTGGAGAACAAAGGAATCAGATGACCACCTGGCCTGGGAAAGGGACAAAGCCCAGAGGGGGAGGGGGTGGAGAGTGAGTCAGTTTGGAGCTGGCTGGGGAAGTGGAGTGAAGTGCAGACATGGTTGTCTGGCTCACTGCCCCCCAAAATGGACCCGGCTGAGGGGTCCTGTTCTCTGTACCTACAAGCTCTGTTTTAGACCATGTTCCTGTCATCTAATAAACCTCTGTTTTACTGGCTGGCTAAGAGTCACGTCTGACTGCAAAGTTGGGGTGCAGGACCCTCTGGCTTCCCCAGGACTCGCTGTGGGAAGCGCACAGAGGGGCAGAGGATGCTGAATGCTCTGAGGTCAGACCCAGGAAGGTGGAAGCTGTGTGAGCTTTTTGCCCTGAAGACAGTCTGCTCACAGAGAGGAGACTTCACCAGAGTCCTGACTGGCTTCATAGATAGCAGTTCCAGAGCATTGCCCGGGGACTCCATGACAGGTACTCTCTCCTCACCGGACACTTCCCTGACCCACTGATCACTGCATGTCGTTCAAAGCAAATACAATTTATTAAACAGCAACAACTAAAAAAATAAGGAAAAAATGGGACAGGTTAAAGGAAACAAGTAACCGCGCTCTGTGGGCCTGGGGACACCACAAGCAGCTGTCTCTGGAACGTAAGGAAAGTTCACAGTCTTTTCCTCACATTTCCCAGGCCCTGGCTTGGCTGTGCTGTGTGATACCGCAGGTCGGACACTGACTCTGGCAGTGGCCACACGTCCTCGGGCTCTAGGTGGCAGGACCTTTCTTCCCAGCATCGGCCTTCCCCTCCCCATCCCCGTTGGGGTTATGATCTCCTCCAAGTCCGGCCTGCAAGCCCTCTTGGCTGGTGGCATCTCCCTGTGCTGGGACCTCGCTGCCCAGGGTTCCCCTTTGCTCTCCTCAGTCGTTCACTGTGCTCAGTTCTGGACTTCTCCAGATACAACTCAACTCTGTCTCAGCGCTGCTGCGGCTCTGCCTCCAGCTGTGCTCTCTGGGCTGCTCCTCTGGCCTCTCTGGCTCTGGCTGCTGCTGTTCTGCCTCCAGCTCAGCTTTGCTCTCTGGGCTGCTGCGGCTCTGCTCCCAGCTCGGCCCTGCTCTCTGGCCCTCTGGCCCTGGCTGCTGCGGCTGGGCTCCCAGCTCGGCCCTGCTCTCTGGCCCCCTGGCTCTGGCTGCTGCGGCTGGGCTCCCAGCTCGGCCCTGCTCTCTGGCCCTCTGGCCCTGGCTGCTGCGGCTGGGCTCCCAGCTCGGCTCTGCTCTCTGGCCCTCTGGCCCTGGCTGCTGCGGCTGGGCTCCCAGCTCGGCCCTGCTCTCTGGCCCTCTGGCTCTGGCTGCTGCGGCTCTGCTCCCAGCTCAGCCCTGCTCTCTGGCCCTCTGGCTCTGGCTGCTGCGGCTGGGCTCCCAGCTCTGCCCTGCTCTTTGGCCCTCTGGCCCTGGCTGCTGCGGCTGGGCTCCCAGCTCGGCCCTGCTCTCTGGCTCTGGCTGCTGCGGCTGGGCTCCCAGCTCGGCCCTGCTCTCTGGCCCTCTGGCCCTGGCTGCTGCGGCTCGGCTCCCAGCTCGGCCCTGCTCTCTGGCCCTCTGGCCCTGGCTGCTGCGGCTGGGCTCCCAGCTCGGCTCTGCTCTCTGGCCCTCTGGCCCTGGCTGCTGCGGCTGGGCTCCCAGCTCGGCCCTGCTCTCTGGCCCTCTGGCTCTGGCTGCTGCGGCTCTGCTCCCAGCTCAGCCCTGCTCTCTGGCCCTCTGGCTCTGGCTGCTGCAGCTGGGCTCCCACTTCGGCCCTGCTCTCTGGCCCTCTGGCCCTGGCTGCTGCGGCTGGGCTCCCAGCTCGGCCCTGCTCTCTGGCCCTGGCTGCTGCGGCTGGGCTCCCAGCTCGGCCCTGCTCTCTGGCCCTCTGGCCCTGGCTGCTGCGGCTGGGCTCCCAGCTCGGCCCTGCTCTCTGGCCCTCTGACTCTGGCTGCTGCGGCTGGGCTCCCAGCTCGGCCCTGCTCTCTGGCCCTCTGGCCCTGGCTGCTGCGGCTCTGCTCCCAGCTCGGCCCTGCTCTCTGGCCCTCTGGCCCTGGCTGCTGCGGCTCTGCTCCCAGCTCAGCCCTGCTCTCTGGCCCTCTGGCCCTGGCTGCTGCGGCTCTGCTCCCAGCTCAGCCCTGCTCTCTGGCCCTCTGGCCCTGGCTGCTGCGGCTGGGCTCCCAGCTCGGCCCTGCTCTCTGGCCCTCTGGCCCTGGCTGCTGCGGCTCTGCTCCCAGCTCGGCCCTGCTCTCTGGCCCTCTGGCCCTGGCTGCTGCGGCTGGGCTCCCAGCTCGGCCCTGCTCTCTGGCCCTCTGGCCCTGGCTGCTGCGGCTGGGCTCCCAGCTCGGCCCTGCTCTCTGGCCCTCTGGCCCTGGCTGCTGCGGCTCTGCTCCCAGCTCGGCCCTGCTCTCTGGCCCTCTGGCCCTGGCTGCTGCGGCTGGGCTCCCAGCTCGGCCCTGCTCTCTGGCCCTCTGGCCCTGGCTGCTGCGGCTCTGCTCCCAGCTCGGCCCTGCTCTCTGGCCCTCTGGCCCTGGCTGCGGCGGCTCTGCTCCCAGCTCAGCCCTGCTCTCTCCTTAGCTTGGCCTGCTCTGGCTCAGGCAGCTCCAGCTCTCACAGAGAACGGAACCCCAGGCTCCTGACTCCCTTATTGGTCTGCCAGCCTGATCTGGAGCATTGGCCCCTCCCCATTTGCCCTGGGGACTGTCAGTCTCAGGATCTTGATTTCTCATCAGCCCTTCCCCTTTCCTTTGGTACTGGGAGAGGGCCAACTTGAAACGCTTCCAAGTTTCAGTAAAGGGCCAACAGTCCCCTTACATGCATATGATTTTCACAATAAATCTGTGTTAGATTTGAGACTAAACAGTTTAGGATTTCCTCGTTCTGAATCCTGCACTCCCCCTGAGGCTAAGAGACCTTTCTTCTGTATTACTATGTAGAACTCATTGTTGTCGTCATCCCTGTTTTGCCTCTTACTTTAGACCACGTTAAAAGAGAAGGGAAACTTTCCAAGAGGTGAAAGCATGCGGGGCAGAAAATAAGTGTACTGGGCTGATTAACTTCTAAGGCATAGAGCAGAGTCCTGATTTGTATTTCAGACACACCCATACCATGCTTCTGTCTTGGCATCACCTGTTCCCTGGCAGAAGATGAGTTCTCAGATTTACTGCCCTATCCAACCTGAACTATCTCCCTCCAAGCCACTGAGTCTCCATTCAGTCTCACCCTAAAACCTTCTTTCTGGCTCCAATTTATGACTGACTCTCTCTGAGCATTTTGTGGCCCACCTGGAGCTGCTGAGCTCTCTGAGAATCTGGCCCCAAAACTCAGTCATGCTGACACTTCAATCTGATAATGTATCTGTTCCTTTATGACTGCTGAGGGCGAATTTCTTTCTCTTTTAAAACTGAAACTTGCTGAGTGCCTCTGAGTGTTTTATAATGCATTAGTATGCATAGTGTATGTGATTAAATTCCTCTCAGTATTGAAACCATCATTGTCTCCTCAGCTCAAGTGAGACAGAGCTGCTCATCCTTTCTGGTCCTGTCCATACCACTCATATGCTGTCACTAATGTCAAAAGAGACTTACTTATAAGTAGGTGTAGGTATATATATATATAGATACACACACAACCAATATAATACATTCCTTTTCTTTCAAGACCCCATCCTCTAATCCCAACAGGAGCATTTAGTTTAGACTACAGTGCAGCAGGATAGTGCTGATTAATGATTAGCAATTCTCCAGGGAGCTGGAAATAATCAACTTTGCCTTATGCCTCAATATGCTCCCAAGATGTGCTTTAAACAATACAATTATGTCTTATTGCCTGACTGTTAAACCTCTTATTCCCTGTTGTCTATTAATTGTGACCACACCTACAATTTAATTCAGGTTTACTGACTGCTCCTTAAAATAGTCTGTAGTCTGCAACTTTCTTTTCAGGTTTCTCCAGACAGTTCTTAACATTTCCTGCATCTGAGATGTTTGTAGCTTTGCTCTTTGATCCAGATTCTCTGTTGATTTGGTGAGGGGTCAAATTCTCCCCTCAGATACGTGTACACAACCCCCATTAAGTCAACAGGAGTTGAGCATATGTAACTGAGAGGCAAAATTTTAACCTACAAAGCCCTCACTTCGCAATAAATAAATCAGCAATAATTTTTTTTGTTGCTGTTATCCATTCCTGTTTGTACACATAGCCCAGCTGAGTGGCCTCACTGTCCTAGGCCCTGCACAAACATAAGGGACAGTGCATGCCCTGAAGAAGTTACCATTTACATAAACAAGATAGACAAAACATGTGAGAAGGATGGTATTTCATCCCCATTATACAGATGGGGAACTGAGGCACAAGAGCTGTACAGGAAGTATGTGGCAGGGCTGGGAACTGAACCAAGATCTTACAAGTCTAAGTCCAGTGTTTTAACTACAAGCTCTTCTTTGAGTGATGGTCCTTATTGTATTCCGCTGAGGGTTAAACACATGCACTATACACCCAGAGCTGGAGCTCTTAACAGTAGTAGATTCTGTTGGTTCGCATACGCAGCCTTCCTCTGCCTCAGGGTTTCCTCCGAGACGATAAAGGGCAGGGCATGGCAACCGCACCCTCAATTCCTTCTCACTGTTGCATGGTTCGAGTTGGAGCTGCTAGTGTTCTCTCATCTCTGATGCACTTTAAAAAAAAACTGTTTTAGATTTGTACACAGTTTTTTTTGTTGTTTTTAGTGTTAGATTTTAGGAATTAAGAAACTTTGGGAACTCCATTATCTACAGTTCCCCCGCACCCACTCACCCCACCCCAGCACCCACACGTGGGTACTAGATTATGCTGAAGATGCCGGGGTTCAAGATCAGCACATCCTGCCTGTATTCGTTCTCGGTCAGTGACAAGCACCAATGCTGCCTGTACTGCTTGGGAGAAGTGCTCATTTCATCCACATGCAATATCTGCCTCTCTTCCCAAGCCATATCCCGGAAGGCTGGGCTCTCCGCCTCAAGAAGCACCTCATGGAGGTTGCCAGGAAGCTGCAGTTGGACCCACCCTGGTGGACAAGGATGGCAAACGACTGGACCTTCTGGGGCACAAGGTCTTCTCATTAGCTAGCCTTCAAATTTCAGATTTCCAGCTACCAGACGTTCTCAATTACAGTAAACTGGCGGACTTTACAGACAAGCTTCCCCAGCAGGATCCTGCCCGCTTCCAAGCTATCTTGGAGGAGGGTAAGCTAATTATGAGGATGATACCGCTTCACACACAATGGCCACGGGGATTGTCATGAGAAGGAAATCATGGCTGCATTTGTCTAGTTTCCCCAGGGAAGACCTCCCTTTCAATGAATCTCACCCCTTTAATCAGAAGACCGATGATTCTCTCCACTTTCTAAAGGATTCTAGAGACACTCTACAATCTCTGGGTATCTACACAGCTGCACTCAAGCACAAGTTCTTCCATCCACCGCCTGCCCAGTGGTTCACAGCTCCTCAGTTCATCCATCAATGGCACTACAATCCTCCTTGAAAACAGCAGAAGACTCAAAGATCCCATCCTTCAGGTCCATCGTCACAGTCTTCAACATCGTATACTCAGTCTTCGCAGAAGCAATATTTCTGAGTGCACCTAGAGAGACACCAACCACCATGCCTCGTGCTATACACCCAATCCATGCCCTTTGGGCAGTGTCTAGCACTCTTTTGACCAGGTTGGAGTACAATAACAATGGACAAATGGGCCCTGGATGTCATTCAACATCACTGTGCAATTGAGTTCACAATGCTACCTCATCCACATCCTGCCCCAAGGACCATCCTTGTGACAGTATCCTCTCACTAGAGGTGGACTCCCTACTGCAAAGGGGAGCGACAGAACCTTTTCCTCCAACTTATCAGGGTGCAGGATTTTATTCCACTTATTTCCTAGTATCCAAGAAGAAGGGTACGTGAAGACCAATCTTAGACTCCATCATCTCAAATGGTTCATACACAAGCCGAAGTTTCATATGGTCACCTTAGCAGCCATCATTCCTTCACTAGAAAAAGGCATGTGATTTATAGCTCTCAATATGTAGGATGCCTATTTTAGGATCGACATCCATCCAACCCACTGAAGGTGCCTGAGATTCACAGTCAGCCTTCAGCACTTCCAATAGAGGATCCTACCGTTCAGACTCACCATGGCTCCATGGGTCTTCACCAAAGTTTTCTCTGTAGTAGCAGCCCACCTCCAGCATCAAGGAGTCTTTATATTCCCATATCTCAACAACTGGCTCCTAGCACGCGATCCATGGGATAGGCTCGAGCCTCAACCTCCACATTGCTCATTCTCCTTCACCCTGGGGGTGAGTGTAAACATTGAAAAATCGACTTTGGATCCCACACAGTCCCTAGAATTCATTGGGACCTCCACTAATGTGGTCTTGGCATTAGCCTTCCTACCAAGGGACAGATTTCAGGTCCTGCAGGAACTGATTGCCAAAGTAGTTCTGTTCCAATGGGGACTTGCCTTTCCCTCCTTGGCCACATGGCAGCGTGTACATATGTCACCACCTGTGCTTGTCTTCACCTTTGCTGCCTTCATCTGTGGCTCCAGAAGGTCTATTCTCCCACGTGACATACCATGGACCTCCTGCTGACAGTTCCCCCCACTGTACTCTCCTCCCTCCGATGGCGGACAGATCCGGTTCAGGTCTGCATCAGGATACACTTCCTTCCATCCTCCCCAGACATGATGATTCACAGATGTATCACTCGCTGGATGGGGTGCCCACCTGGGTGAGCACATGACACGTGGGACTTGGACCACTTGGGAATCCAGGATGCACATCAACACTCTGGAGCTTCAAGTAGTGTGGAGGGCATGTCACACATTTCTCCCAAATATTTGCTCCTGTCATGTCCTCATTATGTCGGACAACACTACCACCATTTATTACATCAACAAACAAGGGGGGCATGTAGTCACCAGCACTTTGTGCAGAAGCACTTCGGTCGTGGGATTAGTGCATTGCCCACAAGATCCTATTGTCAGCAACCGGGGACTCAGAAAATGACTGAAGACTCTCTCAGCAGGAAATTTGTGACTGACCATGAATGTGAGCTCCACGACATCGTAGTCAGCGATGTTTTCGACCAATGGGGGACTCTGATCAGGGACCTTTTTGCCTCCCATGCTAACAGCAAGTGCATCACGTACTTACTCCAGAGGGACCTTGGCACCCATTCCCAAGGCAATGCCCTCATCATACATTGATCCAACCAGATCTGCTACCTGCCACATGTCCTCTACAAAATCAGGCAGAAGAGGGCCGTGGTTATTCTGGTTGCCACATTTTGGCCTCATCAGTTCTGGTTTCCCCACTTTCTCTGCATGTCAGCACATCCCCCACTTCCACTGCCAACTTTACCAGAACTGCTCACACAACACGGCCGCAGGATTAGGCATCTCGACCTGTAGAGACTTCACCTCAGAGCTTGGTTTTTGGATGGACATCTTCACTAGAACAAGCTCTGCGATACAACCGCATTTGCTCCAACCCCTCAGACAGAGACAAACACCTACAAGATCTCTGTCAAGCTTTCTTACAACTACAATACCCACCTGCAGAAGTAAAGAAACAGATTGATAGAGCCAGAAGAGTTCCCAGAAGTTACCTACTACAGGACAGGCCTAACAAAGAAAATAACAGAACGCCACTAGCGGTCACCTTCAGCCCCCAACTAAAACCCCTCCAACGCATTATTAAGGATCTACAACCTATCCTAAAGGATGACCCAACACTCTCACAAGTCTTGGGAGACAGGACAGTCCTTGCCTACAGACAGCCCCGCAACCTGAAGCAAATACTCACCAACAACCACATACCACACAACAGAACCACTAACCCAGGAACTTATCCTTGCAACAAAGCCCGTTGCCAATTGTGCCCACATATCTATTCAGGGGACACCATCACAGGGCCTAATAACATCAGCCACACTATCAGAGGCTCGTTCACCTGCACATCCACCAATGTGATATATGCCATCATGTGCCAGCAATGCCCCTCTGCCATGTACATTGGTCAAACTGGACATAAAAGAATAAATGGACACAAATCAGATGTCAAGAATTATAACATTCATAAACCAGTCGGAGAACACTTCAATCTCTCTGGTCACGCAATCACAGACATGAAGGTCGCTATCTTAAAACAAAAAAACTTCAAATCCAGACTCCAGCGAGAAACTGCTGAATTGGAATTCATTTGCAAATTGGATACTATTAATTTAGGCTTAAATAGAGACTGGGAGTGGCTAAGTCATTATGCAAGGTAGCCTGTTTCCTCTTGTTTTTTCCTACCCCCCCTCCCCCAGATGTTCTGGTTTAACTTGGATTTAAACTTGGAGAGTGGTCAGTTTAGATGAGCTATTACCAGCAGGAGAGTGAGTTTGTGTGTGTATGGGGGTGGGGGGGATGTGAGAAAACCTGGATTTATGCAGGAAATAGCCCGACTTGATTATGTAAAGAGTTGTCACTTTGGATGGGCTAGCACCAGCAGGAGAGTGAATTTGTGTGGGGGGGTGGAGGGTGAGAAAACCTGGATTTGTGCTGGAAATGGCCCACCTGTTGATCACTTTAGATAAGCTGTTACCAGCAGGACAGTGGGGTGGGAGGAGGTATTGTTTCATATTCTCTGTGTATATATAAAGTCTGCTGCAGTTTCCACGGTATGCATCTGATGAAGTGAGCTGTAGCTCACGAAAGCTCATGCTCAAATAAATTGGTTAGTCTCTAAGGTGCCACAAGTACTCCTTTTCTTTTTGCGAATACAGACTAACACGGCTGTTCCTCTGAAACCTAGAACAGGACTGTTTGTTGGCAGTACAAGACATCCTCTCGAGTAGCAGGAAAGCGTCTACGAGGTGTTCTGATCAGGCCAAGTGCAAGCGTTTAACTTCCTGGGCCCAGCAGAGGGGCCTTGCCCCTGAGGACACGGACAGTCCCCTTCTATTAGATTACCTTCTGTCCCTGAAGACACCAGGGCTCACTCTCAATTCCATCTATTAGTGCTTTCCACCCCCACTCCCTGTGGAAGAGCATTCTGTGTTTACTCACCCATTGACTACCAGGTTTTGGAAGAGCCGCCTTAGAATTTACCCACCTGTTCAACCTATTGCTCCCCATTGGGACCTCAACCTTGTCCTCTTGACACTAATGAAATCGCCCTTTGAAACTCTGGCTTCATGCTTCCTGTCTCTACTTTCTATGAAGATCGCCTTCCTGGTACCTATTACTTCTGTGAGAAGAGTAGGAGAATTGGAGGCCATGATGGTGGACTCCCCTTTTACCACATTCCATAGGGACAAAGTTTCCCTGCATCTGCACCCCAAGTTTTTACTGAAGGTGCCATCACACTTTCATCTAAACCAACCTACACACTTACCTGCTTTCTTTCTGAAGCCTCATGTCTCGGCAGAAGAGCAGCACATTTACTCTCTCAATGTCTGCAGGGCCTTGGCCTTCTACTTGCAGAGGACAAGACCATTCAGGAAGTCATCTAGACAGTTTATCACTATAGCTGAATTAATTAAAGGGTATGCTGTCTTCACACGAGAATCTCCAAGTGGGTTTAAGGTGCATTATGCTTTGCTATCGGTTATTGGGACTGTCCCCACCCCTTAGAGAGAGAAAGCCCATTCCACGAGGGTGCACACATCAAGTACAAAAAGAAAAGGAGGACTTGTGGCACCTTAGAGACTAACAAATTTATTTGAGCATAAGCTTTTGTGAGCTACAGCTCACTTCATCGGTGTACTGCTTCCAGACATATTAGGGCAGCCATGTGGAGTTTGGTACATACTTTCGCTTCACATTCAAGATTCTGCCACAGATGCCTCGTTTCACAGAGGTGTCCTCCGTTCAACCGTTCCGTCCTCTTCCTCACACCCTCCACCTACTTAAGTACTGCTTGATAATCACCCTCAGTGGAATACAGTAGGGACTATCACTCGAAGAAGAAGAGGAGGTTACTTACCTGTAACTGGAGGTTCATCAAGATGTGTGGTCCCTATCCATATTCCAGTCCCGCCCTCCTTCCCCTCTGCTGTGGATCTGTTCGATTTACGGTGGAGAAGAAACTGAGGGCAGTCGGTCCACGCTGCCCTTTATTGCCTCAGACAAAACCACGGGGCAGAGGAAGGGCACATATGTGGACCAACGGATACTACTACTATCAAATCCTCTGGCTCCAGATGCATGGCACATGCATATAACCCTCAGTGGAATAATGATAGGGCCCATCCATCTTGAAGAATCTCCAGTTACAGGTACATAACCTCTTTATCTTTCCTTCTTTTAAAATTCACTTGCTCAGAGCTTTAAACATCAAAAGGAACTTTAACCTGTTTTTGAGGGACGGGGGAATGGGAGGGGAGATTTGACTTGACCCTAATTTTGAAGTCCTTACTTAGGCAAAGCACACATTGACTTCAATAAAATCACAAGGGATACCAATCCTGATGTTTCAGGGCATAATCTAAACACCTACTTTGATCAAGAAGAAATCACTCCATAACCACCCATGGTTTAGTATTGAACAGAGGTAGCTGCTGAATTTAGACGTGGTGAAAAGCAGTTCACATCTTCCTTTGAAACACCTGCTATTGTCCTATGACCGTGACAGGACACAGGTATACTGCCTACTATTCCACTTCCACTCTACTATGGCAACTTCTAGTAAAATCATATACACAGTCATAGGCTTTTCTCTCACATGGGAGTTGTTTTGCCTGTGTAAATCCAAAATAAGATAACTTTTTTTTTTTTTTGCCTTTAGTACTTGAGCTAAGTTCTCTGAGTGTCCTCTACCCTCTGTCTGCCAGAAGCTTGGAGTGAACAAAAGGGAATGGATCACTTGATGACTGCCTGTTCTGTTCATTCGCTCTGAAGCACCTGGCTTTGGTCACTGTCAGCAATCAGGATACTGGGCTAGATGTATCATTGGTCTGATCCAGTATAGCCGTTCTTATGTTCTTATGTTAAATGAGAACCTGGACAGTACTTCATCCATTTCAAAGCTCAAAAGCATGAATTTTACAGTGTGCAAGGGGAAAGAATTTGATGCATCAGCAGAGCTTCATGAAGATGCTACTATGTAACTGAATTAAGTAGTTACGCAGAGTCGTTTCTGCTGTCACAGTGGCAGATTAGAGCACCTCATCACAGAATGGTTTGTGACAACACACTGTACAGCTTTATCGCCAAACTACCACCTCTAGGTGGAATTTGCTTTCAAGGGCATTTAAGCATCTAAACTGTCACTGAGCATGTTGTTACGGAGATTTAGGAGACTATCTTGCTTTACTGCACAGTTCTCAAGAATTGAAACATGATCACACTCTAAACTCATTTTATTGACAGTGTGTTTGGTGTTTAAATTTTTGAATTGTTTTGTTGAGCCTAGAACACAGAAGTGACATGCAGAAAAGAGGTGGTGGAAACAGAAAAAGAAGAGTGGGGAAGGAAGAGCAACAAAGGTCAAAAATAGCAGTGGCCCAAGATGGAGGGGCATATTTTCCCAATGAATGATCCTAAAGTTGGCACTAAAGTGCTTCATAAATAATAGCAGCTAAACTTTTCATTACTATGTAAAGGTCCAGTTCTATCCTCGGCCTGTGTACAACCCTTCTGCTCACATCAGGGGCGTCCTTTTGTGGAGGGAGGGGGATATGGAGTCTTGAATGTGTAATCTTGGCCCGTGGACCATAACTGAAAGTGGAATCTGGCCAGTAGTTTTAACACTATACCTTTAGTCATTGAATAATTTTAGACAGTTTTTGACAATTTTTGAATTTTTCCACATCTTCTTTTGGATACAATTTAAACATTGCAAGAGGACACAAGGAGCTACATGATGATGCTGAAGAACTAGTAGGGTTACACTTAAAGGACAAAATGATCTATTAGGGAACAAATGCATTAGCTTGTTTTGTTTGCATTGGCATTAAATTATACAGTAATTATTCGGTGCCAGTGAGCTGTGATCTAATGGCAGATATAGCGCTGTCTTTCAGACATTGCATTACAGGGTTTTCATCCAGCTGGAAAACTCCCTATCCATTTAGTTACTCAACCGAAAAATAAAACTGTAGTGCCTATTGTTATCTGCCTGGTTTTGGAAGATTAGACTGTGGTACACAGAGATTTACTAGACCTTCAGATGCTATTTCACCATGCCACAGATATAGGATTTTCCCCCCTCCATGCTATAATCACCTTGCCGAGCAAGATTGAATAGCATCATTTTTAAGGTTATGATTTTACAGCTAACTTTTCAAATTTCTATTGACTTTCCATCTTGTATTTGTAGATGCAAAATTACACATGAGAATTGGGGGACTTTTGGGGGGAGAAGGAGGAGGGAGTCTGTACCTCAGTTGATGATCTTGTCTACACTGGGGATTTGCCCCAATTCCAGCCATTGGCTGCCAGACAACAACAACTGCTACTCTGGTAAAGGACTCCACAGCTGGGATTCCCAGTCCTGAGAATGCTCTGCTCCCTACATGTCGGAGGCTTAGTTTGGGCCTGCCTAGTGGACTGCAGCTGGCTTGGTGGGTAACAAATTAGACATCTCTGATATAGCCAATTCAGGCCTCGTAGAATAGAACTAGGATTTTGAATTCTATATATTAGCATCAGCTGTGCATGACCCCCATGATCAATGTCCTGGTTCTGTAGGGGAGGCACTGGTGGACCGCAGTCATTGCCATCTCCTTTGTTTCTTTCCAAAGCGCACAAGCCCCAGTAACAGCCATACAGAACAGGGCCTAGGCAGTGCATAATGTAGCAATTTCCATTTCACATCAGCTATTCCTAACTTGCCGAAACAACTTCCATTTGGGCTGAACTGATCCAGGCTAGGTCTCAGCCCAGAGAGGCAGTTTTTTGGGGAAGAGTTTGAGCAAAATCTCTTCATTATAATTAGCTTATTTCAGAAAACGAAAGGCCAGATTGCTACTCTCGCCAGGTGAGCGGGAGAGGCTGGGAGGAGCTCCTTCCCCAATAGGCAGCACCTTCTGCTCACTAGAGACCACATCTTCACAACTCTCTGAGCACAAAGGGAGGGTAGAAGATTTAAACCTACCAACAGCACTTAACTTTAGAGCTTGTGGAGAACAGATATTCCATATTGTGAAGGATTTTGAGATTTCAAAATGTTTTCTTTCCAGTTAGGAACAAAACCCAAACATTTCTAAATCCCCAATAAAGGAGAATTTGGGGAGAGGGGTGCAAGTGGGGGGGAGGAGGGGAGGATTGTTTGGGATAAATCAAAACATTTTGCGTTGACAAAATCAAAATATTTCAGTTGCAAAAATGTTTTATGACTTTGAACTTTTTTATTTTAAATCATCATATGTAATATCACACCAAAAAGCTCAAAAAGACGGTGAAAGGAAAAATAAAAATATTTCATTCCTAAACTGTCCATATGGAACATTTCAACGCTGTCAGAATTTCTTTCCCTTTTGGCTTTTTTAACTCTAAGTCAAGACTTTTGTGAAACAGACAAGATTCCACAGAGCGTTTTGATTTTGACAGAAGTGCAGTCTTCAACAGAAAACTTCCATCACAGTTCCTCTGACTAGCTCTGCTCAACACACCAGAAAGGGGGTGTGCCTGGGCTGAGGGGGGGAGAGGCGTGGCCATAATCCTGCAACCCCCATCTCCAATCTTTTGTTGGAAGGATGATGCACTAGAGGAGTACAAATTGCACCTTTTCCATAGCTATATCAGGGGCTGCCAGCAAATGTGCTTCTGCTGAGGCTGTGGAGGTATTATACCACCTCCTCCCCTCTACAGGCATAAAACATCCATCCATTGCACTCACCTCTTTGCCTTTATATCCACCTTGGTGTATAGCTCTAACCACCCTATAAGTTAGGCAGTTTCAATTCAGTTACTTTTTCTTACACACCCTCAAAGCCTAGGAACAGCCTACTATTGCAATATAGCCAGGGATCAAAGTGGGTTGTCTTGTTGGTTCTGGAGGCTGTCGCCTTGTGTTCTGTAATCCAAGGAGATCAGTTTGTGCATGGAATGGGTGATGAGCTCTTCAGGCAGGGCTTGCCTCTTCCATGCTGGGGCTCTAGGCACTATTCTAATACAAATACTGATCAGGAATTGGGAGGGAATTCAAACACTTTTGGAGTACAGAGAGGACAGTTGAGAAGGTGCAGAAAAAGCCATGCATTCTCACTGTTCTCAGCCTTAAAAAAAAAGAGAGATGTGAATTCATCATACAGCTGAGATTGGTGCAGAGACTATAAGGAACAGCCCTGCTTACAAGATTGTGTGTTAATTGCTATCTAATATGCTGGGTCCATGGAGCAAACTGCTGCTTTAGTGCTGCCCCCTGGGCCAGTGACATCATGGTGTCATTGGGATTTCAATGGAACGTAGGCCCCATCTGAAGGACGTGCAGGTGCGAGGCTGGAGGCCAGCAGCAAAACAGCTACATCCCTTCCTCACAGACATGGCCAACTTCTCTTAAATCCATTGTCTACAGACCCGCAGTGACACACTCCTTACTGCTACATACAAACTCAATTTTGGCATCACAATAGACTGCACCAGAATTCACAGGGAACTTCTCACTTGGATAGCGATCATGATCCTTCTATTTGCCCTCAAACCCCCAACTGGGAACAATTTTTGTTCCTTCCTATTCCTTTTATAGCATGAGTCAACTTTATCTCCACAGGCACAAGGGGATGTAACTTGTACTCCCAAGTACCTACAGGGATAGCTGTACTGGAAAAGGTGTCCTAAGCCAGAGAAGGGCAGCTTTAAAATCTGGTCAGGGCTTCACAGACAGAACCCAGCTAGGAAGGGTTGTCTTGCAGAGGTGCTGAAGCAGTGCATCATGGTTAGGCCAGCCCCATCCCTTCCCAGGCCAGCCGCACCCACACTGAGGCTGAGCCAACTTCTGGCAGAACAAGGTTTGCAGGTGGCCTGTGACCCAGCTCCAGGGGGAGTTGCTGCCACCTGAGAAACACAACATGGGATACTCTGGCAGAAACCAAAGCCAGCACAACCTAGGGTGCAAATCAGTCCCAAGAAACAGACATGGGGAGCAGAAGCAGTGTTTAGATTTGATTTTAGCTAGGACTGCGCTTCGAAGTAAACTAGGATTATATCTGAGATTCAGCTTTGACTGCGTTGTAAGGTCAATAGCTCTTTTTACCTGATTTCAGCAGAAAATATTGGACACTACACAGTGTTAGCTGCTCTTGCACAATTCCTGCCAGGTGGGTCTCCAGGCTCCCATGAGAATGGCTGCTCCTGCAAGCTTCCACCCCCAGTTAAACCACGGTTTTTCATGTTAGCACAGCCAGGGCTGAAGGGACTGTTATGCTAACAGCTGCTAGAGGATTTGGAAAGGTTCAGGTTCCTTAATACCATACACTATCTTTGCTCTATACACTTCATTCCCATCAGAAAGTTCTAATTGTATCTAATTACATTTTGAGGAATAGAGAAGTTGGGACTAGAAGTCAACATTTAAGAAAGGTTAACCGGGGCATACAAGCTTCTAAGAAAGAAAAGGCTGAAACATGTCATTTGTTTGTTAGCTAATTCAAACCTATGTCACAGCCTGAAATGAATGAGGAGGCCAACGCAGAAATAATGCTGGTTCCATTTTCTTTTCACAACTGCTGAAGTCAACAACAGCAATAAGTGCAGATGCTGCAGATAGAGTGAACGAAATCACTGCTTTGAAAAGCAGAGAATAGTGTGGTACAAAGTTCAGGCCTGATACAGAAGGGGGCATCTGCCATCTTATTCCAATTAAAATACAAACACAGAGTGGACCCTGCCCTTCCTCTTTTGGGATTAAGATGGAGAAGAGGACTGGCATTTCTTATATTTAGGTACAGAAAGTAAATATAGCTCTCTCTAAGGCATTTGTGTCCTAGTGAAATATGCACCTTTAAAATCAGTCTGTGATCTATCAAAGAACAAAACCATCAGCAATACTCTGTCTCTTCTCAAAACCCAGTCAAAGCAAATCATGAAATGTAGTTTTGTATTCTTTGAAAACACGGATCCGCTCCTAGTGGTTGGACAAGATTGCTTGTTCCACTGATACTTTATTAGACTTGGTTGCCTCTTCTAGCCTCCAATAGCGTGTGCTCACTGGCCATTGCCTGACCAGGAAGTGGAGCGTATAACCCAGCTTATTTCTTATGACAGAATTTGGAGCCCATGAATCACAGCCTTCACTTCACTACCCACGTTCTCCTTCCTGGATGGTGCATCCAAAAGCATGATAAGGTCCCAGATCCACAATCCTTTCCACCTATTCTAGGCCATGCAGAGTTTAACATGCCTTGGAATGACAGATTGCAGAAGCCTCACATTGACTGACTCCGGTGCCCTTTTACATTCTGTAAGTCACATGCACTAGGTAAGAGTGTAGGGACTTTGGTGCAGCAGGGACTTTGACTTGGTTTTGTTTGAGGAGAGGCATAGCAGGAGGAGTGATGGGAAACCCAGCACACATTTTTCCACTGTGGTAAAGTGAAACATTGTGCATTGGTCATCTAATGAAAAAATGGCAGAGAGTTTTCACAAGCACAAAGTTTGGACAATGAAAACTGTCAATGGCCATTTTCAGTCATGGCAATGGACACACTAGAGACGGTGGATATGGTTTCAGTTAAAGACAGCTATCCTATCACTGTAAACCTTTCTAGTTTGAAATTGATGGGCTTTTATATTTTGAATGGGGACTTTTAAAAGGTTACTTTCTTTTTTAAGCTAATTTTTAGATGTTTTTTAACTTCATAACCATACAAGTAAGTTACTTGAAATTGAAGGGAAACAATATTGCTCTAACAGAAGGGCAAGTCACCCACAGCTTTAGTCAATTGAAACTGTGGGTCCTCCGCATCTCTGAGAAGTCAGACCCTAAAAGTCCAGAAGTTAGTTGCCCAAAGTTAGAGCCTTGCAGTGAGGTTCCCTTGTTACCACTTTGGCAAATCATACAAAAATCTTATTAATGAAGAGATGTTGAATAATCAAACTACTGTGAGTATCCTGCCTTTTGTGCCTGTCTCTACACTACTTTGACTTTACAATTGTGGGTTTTCCCCCTCCCCCCCCCCCCTTCTAACCTTGTTTAGAGGTGTTCATTCTGCAAAAAAATATAGGGATCAGCCACTATTATATGTTTAGTAAAACTTCCCAAACTATTGAAAAAATCCTCTTAATGAGTCTATAGGAACAGCTGCCAACATGAGTTTGTTGTTTTTCAACACAGGAAAAGCAGCACGTTTTCATCTTTTAGACATTAGTACTTCTGCTTCATATGCACACAGTTAGCTTAATTTAAAAAAAAAGCTGTCCTTTTGAATTGCAAGTTTGTTATCTCCATCTAGACTTGGCAGAATTCAATTTTTTATTTTTTTTTTGGTAATTTCAGTGGATAATAGATGTTAAATAAAAATGGGGAGGATGATTAATTTAAATTTCCACAGTTGCACAAAATTCTGGGTTTTTAAGCATTACTTTCACTGCTGTGGGAAATCATGATGGGGGAAAGTCAGAAAATTATTTCGTGACAGTAACATTCAGTTTCAAAAAGTTAAAGCTTTATAACCATTAAACACAAACTGGCAATATCACAGGTCAAAATACACATCTGTGTTCTTAAACGAAACAAAAAAGTTCTCAAGCAGAATTTTTCTTACTTTGTCTCTGTAAATTTCAATTATCTACAAAATAATTTTTCATGGGGGCAGGGGGTATGGTGAAGGTAAAACTGACATTTACCTTTTAAAAACCTAATCCTTCCAAGCCTACTTACATCTAGGACAACGAGAAAAAGTTGATCATACATAATATCAGATAAACAAAGAGCTGTTTATTCCCTGTTAGGACAGTGAGTAAAGGACCACAACTGAGATTAGGGCTCTACTATATTGTGCACTGTATAAACACATAGAAAGGGACAGTCCCTGCCCTACACTATGATTACACAAGACTAAGAGTTGGAAAAAAAACTGTATTATCTCCATTTTACAGATGGGGCATGGAGGTACAGTGAGATTAAGTTATTTGCTGAAGGTCACACAGGAAGTCTGTCGTAGAAGCTGGAAATTAATACAGATCGCTGGAGACCCCTTAGGCCAATCTCCTTCATTTTCTTCTCCCCTAATCCCATAACAAAATGAAGTAAATTCTCAATGGCATCACCATGTAGCAAGCTTCCTGTTAGCCTGTAATGCAGAGAGCGAGCTCATCTGGAAGGTAAAAATATCACCATGAGAGCTACAAATTTGCATTACTATAATGATTAGGTAGTAGCAATATGAAGCATGACCAGTCCAGTTTCTCAGTAAACCATTCACAATGAGAATACCATTTATAGATTATACTGTGAGCAGAGACATAGGCAAGGATTATTACTGAAGAGCCCTGGGGGATGAGGAGCTTGACTCAAAAGAAGAAAAAGTGACAGAGTAGTGGAAGATTAATATAGTCTAACTAGCAGCATTATGAATAGATGGGTGGGAGGAGAAAGAACATGAGGGCCACAGAGAAGGGTGTCATTGGACCTGCTCAAAAAATGGGATTAAGTTTTTCCCAAAACTTCCATCCTGTTTGTCAAGGTTTTCCTAATCGTCTCTAATAGATCAGGAACCATCTTATTTAGCAATAGGAAATGAGGGCAAAGGATTGATAGTAAAAAGTGATATAGAGCAAAATAAATTTGGAATAAATGACAGCTTGGATGTTGAGGGTGAAAAGGCAGAGTGGCCCACCAAATAGGGCACAAGAATGGCTCTTCCCCTGACCCATGCTTCTGTTTCCCCGCTTGCCTGTTTTATAGTAGGAGACCGTGTGGTCGTTGGGCCAGAGACAATGTGTTTGCACAGCACCTTGCACAACATGGCTGTGATCTCAACTGAGGCCTTGGTGCTAATTCAATAAATAAGGAACAAGAGGAGTCAGATGGACAATGAGGTTATGAATGTGGCTGACAGACTAGTCACTCATCGGCGAGAGGGTGGCAGTTGGGGCACAGTTTTAGACAATGAATTTGGACACCCAAAAGAGGACATGGAAGAGACAGACACTTACCTGGAGAGATGATGCAAGGACATGAAGTAGGCTTCGGAGTTATCAATGTAAGGGTCAGAGCTAAATCTACAGGCTTCACTAAAGTCACCCAAGGAGAAGGCCTGAGTGATCAGAGGGGCTTCCAGGGTATGTTCTCGGGAAAATTCCAGGAGGAGGAAGGACACTGAGAAGGGTAAAAAGAGAACCATGAAATGACAAGCACAAGGAGGAGAGAGGGATGCAGCAGACTGTCAAAGATGGGGGGACAGGCACAACAGAAAACTATAACAGAGAGGCAGAATGACGACAAAGAAGAGGACATTAGGCAGCTGGTGACTTTGGTAAGAGTAGTTTCAGTGAAGAGGACAAGATCCAGAAAATGGATCATTCTAAGGATTTTGATGAAGGAGGAGAGATGGCATGAAACAGGGTGGTTGTTAGAGGCTCTTGAGAGTTCTGTCAAAAGCCTGTGGAAAGTTTAAGCGTGATTTAGCAAAAACAGACAACTTCAGAGATTAAAACTTTAATTTAAACTTTGCCAACAAAAAAATTAGTTACAAAAAGGGAAATTCTCTGTACAGAAGAATGAGTGCCTCCTTATAACAAGAGAATCTGCCTTGTCAGTGTAGATTTGAGTACACAGGTACAGCTGTAGGTCAAATGGGAAATGCAGAATATTCAAAGTGAATTTAAGATTAGTTCAGGGTTTCAAATTTGCAAGATTAGTCATCTCAGTCTTTGAAAAATGTTTAAAATCAAGAATCTCATGTCAAAAGCTTCTCCTTTCCTTGAAACACATTTGACTTGTAATGCCATAGAAGGCATTGCTCATGCAGGGTGCACTCGAAAGTGAAATTCACCTCTTTGCAGAGGGACAACCCCAACACTTAAGCCCTTGTGCTATCCCTCAGCACAGAGATGAATTCACCTGGAATACATGTAAATCATAACTTATATGACAATCACTTAAACTGTCACTTTGCTTAACAGTTAGATCCTGCTTCTAAAATGAAGACAACTGCTTTGAAGACAGTGACATACAGAACTAATTGGAGACCAGCTGCAACATGACTACTGTATGCATGATGGCTCCTGGACTACCACAAGTCAGCATTACTAATGGTAACAGGTACAGTAACATTTACACCAGTGGAGTCTTTCCACTTACCATTATTAAAATATAAATAAGGCAAGGCAAGAGCATCTTTAAAACTCAATTACTGAAACTAGAAAGGCTAAGTGAGTTCCGAACCTCTATATACCTGCACAGCCATGAACATGTAACATGATCACCAGTTCCCTGCATTCATCCATGAGCCAGAAAGACCACCACAACTATGGTGTTAAAGAAAATGCATCCTTTTGAAGCCAGTCACAGATAAAAGGATTAAATCCAATTTGCTTATTTTCTCCCAGGTTCAGGGTGAGTGGAAGTATTTAGAAACCTACAAGTTTGCTGCTGGAAGAAAAACAGCAGTAACAACAATAATAGTATTTAGGACTTTCATGGCACTTCCCATTTTCACAGCACTATATAAAATGAACTGAGCCTGTGCGGTAAGTACCAGTCCCATTTTACAGATGGGAAAATGCGGAGGCTAAGTAACTTACTCAAGGCCACATGGTGAATCAGTGGAAAGAGCAAAGATTAACTTCCTAGCTCCTAGCCATGCACTCAGCTCACTAGAACCCACAGCCTCATGATTCTATTAGGAGAAGACTGTAGACGTCTCCCAATCATACCCCTCACCCCCACTCCACAATAAGAAAAAAAATGGAGATATTGCAAAAAGAGAAACTGATTAACAGCTTTATATAGTTCCTTTTTTGAGAATGAGAAAGGCCTTAGAAAATCAAATCAATTCTATTGTATCTTGTAACCTGGACTAAGTTTATTTCTAGTTCTGATTATTTAATTTCTTAAAGCTTTTAAAGAGAATGCAGTGGTCACATTTTATTAATACAAACATAACTCTGCAGTCAGTACCCTTTACATGAACACCCAAAATATGTGACATTTTCTACTTGTAAAGTAAAATTTGTTCTATTTAATTTTGCAACTAAAATATGAACCTGGAAGCCAGCCTTTTTCAGATTTCAGGATAGTAAATGACAGCTGTAACCTTGGTTTAAACACACCAGACCATGTACGTTACACTGAGGGTTCGGAGAGATTTAGATATCCAGGAATATTGGCAATGGTCATAAGAAACTGAAAAGAAAGCTATCTGTTGTCCTTATCCTTTCCCCTCTCTTGCTGCAGTGCATAGGGTAGCATCTCTTCATCACTGTTGCATGGCAAGAGGAAAAAAACCTGCTTTCCTGAAATACAGTTTGATAACTGAAAGGAAGCTTCTAAAACTTTTAGTCTTGCTTTATGAATGCAGAGCAGTTACTGCCAACTAACAAGTTATTGAAGACTAGAATCCCAGCATAAATATTGACGAATCAGTCTTTTAGATGTACAGATGGAGACATTACTTTGAGCCATCCTTTGGCCAAGGACTGGTTTTTAACTCTTTGCGTATCAGAAGAAGAGAAACACAGACAAAACCCATCAGCACCTTCCATCAGAGAGGAGAGAGGTGGAATGGATTCACTGTGACAGATGGACAATACTAAGGTGGCTTTTTTAATGGCAGTATTGAACTTAGCACTACTTTCTAACCTGGGGTAAAATCTACATTTATCTTCAAGAGTTCTTAATTTTGTCTTGTGCTAGAAAAGTTATTTATGGGTCAACTCCAAAAGCACTAGAGAGAACTCAGTTCTGAAGTACACTCTGCACTTGGAAGGAAGCAGCAGTTTTTCATTGGTCACCTAACCGAAAACCTTGGCCCCAGTTGTGTCTTCCACCACCCTGATGATCTTCTGCAGCCCTGCGCACACTAGCGGGTGGAATGCCAAATCCTGATACCCCTCCTCTCCTGTTTGGCAGCCAGCGGTATCTGGAACACACAGGGGGGGCAAAGCGGAAGAGGGGAGAAAGAGACCAAGAGCTGAATGTAGTAGTAGTTGTTTACTGTTCAAAGCTCATTTTAGCTGCTAAAACTTATAAAAATATGGCTTTATATTTATACAGGGAACCATCACGTAATTTGCTTTACAAATACTAAGTCTCAACACCCTATGAAACAGGTATTTACAGTCCACCTAAAAAACCTCACAAACTTATATGGCCTTATACCATGACTGAGACAAGAGGTGTAGAGAAAATTCTGTTAGATACCTATATGGCCCCCTTTACCACAGTAACTGAGGACCTCCCCATCTTTCAGTAGATTTTTCCTCAACATCCTTGTGAGGTAGGGATTCCCATTTTACAGGTGGGGAATTAAGGCAGAGAGTAAGTGATTTGTCCAAGGCATATCAGGGAATAAAACCCAGGTCTCCCAAATCTCAGGCTGGCACTCCAACCACTGGACCATTCTTCCTCTCTGGCATAGCAACTCTTGAATAAATTCAAATGTCCTACAGATCTAGAGTCAAATCCAGCTCTGGAGTAAATGGCTGAATCTAGCCATTGAAATCTGATCTTTATGGAAAAATTAGGCTTACCAGGAGGGCCTGAAACAGCAAAGACAGTTGAAGTTTAAGGCTGAGCCCCCCACCATGCTGTTGAAAGTTGTACAGTGTTATCTGAATGTAATTCAATCCTGTACCTCATTTTATAATTGACAACTCAGGTTTTAAAGAGGGGTCAACTTAAAGTCATCAGCAAGAGCCTGGCAGGGGAAAAGCATGCACCGCCCAGAGGCTGAGGCATTAAGACAAGGGAATCTGGAGCAGTGATCCTGGACTTTTACTTGCCTTTTAGCTAGAGGAATGGTGCAGAAAAATGGGTAAAACATAATTAACAGGAGAGAGAAAAAACCCAATTAGAAAGTAAAATAAAGACAATTCTATAATCAAGATAGATAGATACTTCCTTTCTACTACTTCCAGGGATGTCTCTTTATTGCCATGATTACACTACACACCACATTTCCTTGGCCTAGAAAAGAGCATAAGCCAATCACTGGCTGACAGTGGAAGACATTTCCCATATGGGCTTTTTATTCCACAATTACGTACTACCAGGTTTCTTGCACCTTCCTCTGACGCCGTCCATGATTAGAGATAGATCAATCTGATATGTTAATGTCTGTGTGAGAAGGTATGGCAGTTGTCCCAATCACTGGCTGATTAGCCTAGGGAAGCAATCTTATGCCCCCAATCCCAGCAAATGTATTTAAGAGGAGATACGAGTCCTTTTAGTTCATAAATTGCAGTATCCCTAGAAGATTATGCCAAAGAAATGACTTGTTTAAAAAACAAAACTTACAGAAACAAGGGTGTGGTTAGGAAATTCCTTCCTCCCAAGTCCATTGGATATTTAAACATTAAGAAGAAGTATAGGTGTCCAACCAGATTTCCTATCAACTCATTGATGATGCTGCAAGACAAGAAGAAAGATTTCAATTTCAGAACTTGTTGATTTCATGAAACCTTTCAGCTACTTATTGTGTACCCACTACAGGTGTCACAGGCATTAAAGCCTCATCTTCCCTCTACTCCCCACCCCAATAACACATTTTCCAGGTTATTGCGGGCTACCTCTTTGGTCAACTGCATTATCACCATCAACACTTCAGCAAGCGATTCCAACACCCTCCTTCCAGGCCTTCTCCAGCTAGCCGTGAATGATACAATCCCATTAACACTTGCACTGGGAAACAGACTTTATAGCGATCAATGGCTAGAATAGTGGTCCACACCTCCTGAAAAATTATTGCTATTTCCACTACACTGCCTGCTCTCTGCTGTATAAAACTTTTCTTAGGCCCCGATTCAGCAGCTGGCCTTGGAGTATTTTATTCCATGTGTAGAAACAGCAAGTATCTAGCAAGCAGCAGTTTCCTGAAGTGACGGATGACTCAAACATGAGGTAGAACCAGAATCTTAACACAGAAAATCCTGACTCCCTATCCACTTCTCTAATTAGTAGACCACATAACATTATTTGTATTACAGGGCCACCAAAAGGTTAGGGCACCATTGTACAAGAGACTGCAAGAACATAGATAATCCCTACCCCAAAGAGCTTACAATCTAAACTAGGGGTTCTCATACTGGTGGTCAGGACCCCTGAGGAGGTTATTACATGGGGGGGAGGGGGGTCGCAAGCTGTCAGCCTCCACCTCCGCTTTGCCTCCAGCATTTATAGTGGTGTTAAATAGATTAAAAAAGTGTTTTTAATTGATAACAGGGTGCAGGGGTTGCACTCAGAGGCTTGCTGTGTGAAAGGGTCACCAGGACAAAAGTCTGAGAAACACTGATCTAAACAGACAAAAGAACAACAAAATAGAAGCAGACTGCAGAGTGCTCAAAGGGATGGTAGGAAAGTGTCATGTTAGTTTGGAGGGGCGGACGGTGGGAGAGAAGGGTTGTTGCTGTTTCTCTATTTTTTCCCCCTCATCATTAAATGCACTGGGCAGGGGGAGAAACAGGCTTGGGGAAAAGGCAGCAGGAGAAGAGTTCACAGGAGGAAGGGAGCAGGACATAACTACTCCATCAGAGGCATTATTTAAGCCTGGGCTTTTAGGAAGAGCAATAGCTGCAAATCCTGATGATTGAAATTTTCCTTTTCAAGAATATCCATACATTGAAGGATTAGGTTTGACAAGATTTCAGCATCGCATTTATTTTCCGGTTTAGTTTAGAGTCCTCATATTACAAAAATACAATAATCATATTGCTAGTCTATCAGTTGGCTTGAAGCCCCCTTATTTTGATGTTACTGCTTCCGAACATCCTCTTAATGGGCAAGATATTCAACTCTACAAGATCAAAGAAAATATTTATAGCTCATGTAAACAAGCATAATGAATACTTACGATCCTCCAATGATGTAGTTGAACCCCAGAATAACCCATGGTAGATAACAAGCCTAGCAAAAAACAAACAAAACAGAGAAGTCATGAATGCCGAAGGAGAGTACAAGGCTGCACAAATTCCTTTGCATCTTCATCAGTGTAATCACTGCATCTTTTAAACATAGTTACAAGACAAATTCTGGTACGTTAACAACCAACACATTTTAAATTAAGTCTAAGCATTTTATGATGTTTTACATTTATTCAAAACTTAGGACTGTCAAGTGATTAAAAAAAGTTAATCGCGCAATTAATTGTACTGTTAAACAATAACAGAATACCATTTATTTAAATATTTTGGATGTTTTCCACATTTTCAGATATATTGATTTCAATTACAGCACAGAATACAAAGTGTACAGTGCTCACTTTATATTTTTTATTACAAATATTTGCACTATAAAAAACAAAAGAAATAGTATTTTTCAATTCACCTAATACAAGTACTGTAGTGCAATCTCTATTACGAAAGGTGAACTTACAAATGTAGAATTAAGTACAAAAAATAACTGCATACAAAAACAAAACAATGTAAAACTTTAGAGCCTACAAGTCCACTAAGTCCTATTTCTCCTTCAGCCAATCGCTCAAACAAGTTTGTTTACATTTGCAGGAGACAATACTGCCTGCTTCTTGTTCACATCACCCGAATGCGAGAACAGTTGTTCGCATAGCACCGTTGTAAATATCTTGCGATGCTGGCTACATGCCAGATGCACTAAAGATTCATATGTCCCTTCATGCTTCAACCACCATTCCAGAGGACATGCGTCTATACTGATGATGGATTCTGCTCAATAGCAGAGCGGACCGACGCATGTTCATTTTCATTATCTGAGTCAGATGCCATGAGCAGAAGGTTGATTTCCTTTTTTGGTGGTGCGGGTTCTGTAGTTTCCGCATTGGAGTGTTGCTCTTAAGACTTCTGTAAGCATGCTCCATACCTGTCCCTCTCAGATTTTGGAAGACACTTCCAAATCTTGGATCAAGTGCTGTAGCTGTCTTTAGAAAGCTCACATTGGTACCTTGCCTTTGTGTTTTGTCAAATATGTAGCGAAAGTGTTCTTAAAATGAAGATGTGCTGAGTCATCATCCGAGATTGCTATAACATGAAATATATGGCAGACTGCGGGTAAAACAGAACAGAGGACATACAATTCTCCCCCCAAGGAGTTCAGTTACAAATTTAATTAACACTATTTTTTTAAATGAGCATCATCAGCATGGAAGCATGTCCTCTAGAACGGAGGGGCTGAAGCATGAAGGGGCATACAAATGTTTAGCATATCTGGCACATAGATATCTTGCAATACCGGCTACAAAGGTCCCCTGTGAACGCCTGTTCTCACTTTCTGGTGACACTGTAGAAAAGAAAAGGGCAGCATTATCTCCTGTAAATGTAAACAAACCTGTTTGTCTTAGCGATTGGCTAAATGAGAAGTAGGACTGAGTGGACTTGTAGGCTCTAAAGTTTTGCATTGTTTTGTTTTTGAGTGCAGTTATGTAACAACAACAATAATCTACATGCTGTAACAGATAACCATCAGGAAAAAGGAAAAAAGCTGAGATGGAACTTCACTGCAGGCTCAAACAAAAAGAATCTGGCTTGTAGAAGAGAAAATTTCTCAAAACATGAACATTTTACTGAGCAGTAGTGAAAACTCTGACTGATGAAGGAAACTGTTTATTGCAGAAAGGTGGCTTTTATTCAAGTTATGGGTGGCCAGAAAGTCTTTTTATTTTGGTGTCAGTTTTTCAGACAAGTTGATTTCTATTTTGGGGGCACTTATGGCAGTTTTATACTGCAACAGCTAACACCATATGAGACACAGTGGGGACTGAACTCTGATCTTCTCCCACCAGAAGAGGGTCAGGAGCTCTAGGAAGACAGCAAAACCTCTCTCTGAAGAGAGGATCTACCATTTGTTGATAGCTTGTGGCTGACCCAGAAGTGACTGACTCCAGAAGGAATTTCATCCAGCCCCTGCCAATGATAGCATGAAACTCTTTTAGACTTTTTTTTGGCGGGGGGGGGGGGGGGGGGGGGGGAAGGAATTCCAGAAGAGAACTGTGCCAACAACCTGTATACTGTACCTTAAATCTTGTCCCAAACCAAAATGATACAATCATGTCTCTGTTCAGCTGGGCCCAGACATAAAGCACTGACATGATCAGGGGAATCATCAGCAACTGCAATACAAAGAAACAAAGCAAAAATTATTACATCCACCTAAAACTTCTGAGGAACACAAACAGATGGCTAGCTTTAGAAATGCTTTGTTAGCATGATACGTCAGCATAGATCCTTTAACAACTACACTGCAAGCCTTTGCTGCATGCATACACTCATGACCTAACAAGTTCATGAGGGTAGTGGTGAGCAAGTGAACCAACGAGTCATTCTGTTTTATAATGTGGAAAACTGGTCTATCTCACTAGCTTCCTGGGGTTGCAACCCCATTGGTAATATACTTCCACTTATGTGTCTGCCAAAAATATTACAGACTTCCCATTTCTTCGAAGACTTTAAAAAAATCTGATGTACATTTGTTTCAGGGTTCATTCAGACTTTAGATGCACAATCATGATTTATCTGCCGGGATAGTACGGTGAATTGTCTCAGGGATTATCAGCAAGGTTTTATGCAAGACACTAGAAATGTAACAGGGGAGGAAGCGGGGACGGAGAGGTACAGAATATATGTGAGAAGTGGTCAAAGACAGGAAGACTAAAAACAAACATACCTCAGAAACAACATATCTGTGACTCAAGATAAGTCATCCCCCCCCACCCAAAAAATCACTTTAAGACAACTGACCTGATCCAAGACTCTTATTAAGATCTATTTTAATCATTCCTGTGATATTCTCCCACTTTACATTTTTGACATATACCCTGAGTGGTGTTTGTCATAGAAACATGCACCACTTCATATACCCTTAAATTTTGCTCTTTAGATGATCAGAGCTTTTGTAAAATAATGTGAATTCACCTAAAATGGCATTCCTTCTGAGGAGTCTCACTGCTGAACTCTAACCCAAGAACTGTTTTTTAGCTCAAAGGGTCAAGTAGTAAATGGCCATAATGTTAATCCATCAGCAGGGGAAATAAAGTCGATGGATGAAATCCTGGCTCTTTTGAGGTCAATGGCAAAACTCCCATTGACGTCAATAGGGCCAGGATTTCACCCCTTCATTCCTTAGTTGTGCGACTGATTTCCACAATGCACCCATGCCTGCTATGCCACAATGAGTTAATTACCTCTAGTTTACAGCAAAAAGATTAACAACGTTTATTTCTCTTCTAAGATAGCCCCAGCAAGAGAAGTCAGCGATTTTCCAAAATACTGATGTGTAACGATAGATAAATAGATACTTTAGTGACATTAAAAAAATACTCTGCCTAGAAATAAATGTAATATTATAAAGCTTCCTTGGAAAATTGTAACCTGCTTACCTGCATGTCCATCACCAAGCCGGTTATCTTTCATTGGACTATTAAGGAAAATATAATAAAAATAAGTGCTAGACGCATGGTGATTTTTAAACTGATTCAGCTTTTAATTTTACTTTTAAAAGTAAACTTAGTGCTCCTGAAAAGTGACAGATCGACAGCCATGGCAAATGAACTCCTAAGCATCCACAGAGCAGATTCGGTCCAAGTTTTCCCACATTGCCATGCCAATGGGACTCAATTATGACATGAAGTGACCCCACCTAGACCTGAGAGACCACGCTCATTTTTCATGCCCATTCAATCCTCTGCTTTGTGCCGAGATTAAGCAGGCGGGAGCTGGCCGTCCTTTTTAAAAAGCATGTTTAAAAGGACCAGAACTTCGTCATATACTTGTCCTTCAGTTTGTTTAAAGTTATCAAGAAAAAATGCTGTATTCTTTATTACCTCAAGGAACCAAACAGCAAAACAGATTACCTGAAAATTTAATATCGCTAATAAGAAAACAGAAAACAAATACTGGCTCGAAATTTACTGATGAAGTCTTTCAATGCTACTATGAGGATGAGGAAACTGAAGTACCTGCTTGCTGTTTTAACAGATAATTGTGTCTTTTTTCAGTAATTGTTTGTAGTATCAAAATGCAGTTGTACTCAGAAAAGGAAACAAATATGACACGGTGGGCGTGTGAGTTTTTCTACAGACTTCTGTATCAAGTGTGCTCTATTTGTAAATGAGGAGAAATATTCCAAATACAAACTCTACCTGGGGCTCTGAAAGTCAGGCTGTGATCAGAATCTTACATGAGCACCGATCCAAGATTCTACAGCCAGAATTCAGCTAACAGCTTTGTTGGTGGTGTAGCAGAATCCAGCTCATCTTCCAGTTGCTCTGTTGGGCTAACAGGAGTAAAGATTCTCTCTATACACTGAAGTCAGCAGATATGAAAGAAAAACAGGGAGCATATCCACTGATTAAGAAGGTGCCATTTCTATATAGTAAGTCTCCTGACTATAACCACAGTTTGTGATAAAGTCACATCTTCTGTTCCTTCTCTGGGTAGAGTGCTGTCATAAGTGACCATACAGGGATAAAGGATTGCAGGAAGAGACTAATAGGAAAGGAAATTAATTCAATTTTAGGAAAACAAAGTGGGGTAGAGTGAAGAAGTAGCGTCAGGGAGGCCATTAAAATATACCAGTGCAACTTCTAAAGCAGCAGTTCGCAACCAGGAGTCTGAGACCCTCTGGGGGGCCATGAGCACATTTCTGGGGATCCACCAAAATAAACCAGAGAGCAGGGTTGGCATTAGACTCGCTGGGGAGCAGGGCAGAAAACTGCAGCACAAGCAACATAACTTTGCGGGGCCTCCTCTGGCGTGGGGCACTGGGCAATTGCCCTGCTTGCCACCCCCTAATGCCAACCCTGACTTTTAATCTATTGGATATGCAGAAAACAGTTGTTGTGGCACAGGTGGGCAGTGAAGTTTTTACAGCATGTTGGGTGAGGGGAGCCTCAGAAAGTAAAAGGTTGAGAACCTCTGTTCTAAAGGATGGCCTGAAAGGCAGGGAAGTAAGTGACCCATGGAATTGCTAACAGGACATTAAGCCTTTTGCCTCAAGATCACTGACCTGATTCAGGCCTGGGTCGATACTGAAAGCTGTTGCCACCTGGTGGTCTTTATTACATTAGCTTTGTGGTCTCTGTATAGTTCACAGTGAACAAGAGTTCACCCAAACTTCAGCAAAACTGACAATCTTTTTGGCAGCTAAGGATTGGATAGACATGGGCCCTAAATTTGCTCCCAACCCTAGTGGAGGTCCATAAACGGTCAGCAGAGAGACACGCTACCAGTGAACTCTGGAAAAGCCTGTACTGCTTTGATGTTCTTTTGTGTAAACAAAACCACAGTCTCCAAAGTTGTCAGACAAACTGGAACTTTGAACTAGCACAATTATAGTGTTTTCCCTCAAAAATAATCCCACTGGCTTGCCCTGAAGGGTAGGAGCCATCTTTAAATGTCTATGGAAATTATATTTAAGTGCTTTTAGCTGATAAAAACTGGTTTATGAAACAGCCTTATCTTAGGCATAAACACAAGACGCAAAATGTGCCAAGAACTTGATGAACAGAAGGATACAACGATGCAAATCCAGTTAAACAGAAGCATGAACATATAATCCGCTGGCCTTCCATCAAAAGCACCTATAAACAAATAAAGCAGTTAGCAGAACAGTTGTCAAGATTTCAGATCACACTATATCCCAAGAACTACCTCAGTTCTTGGCCAGTGGAAACAACACATGGTGCCAAATGCAACCCTCTTGTGTTTGAGTGTACTAGAATTGCAACATTTGAGAAAGTGGTACTTTCAACATGTGATCAAGTTCTTTTAAATGATCATTTTTGTGAGCAAATCCCCAAATACTCCAAATTATTTTTAAAAATCCATCATTATTCCTTTTTGATTTATCTGTACACAAATTGTAAGTTTACACTCTGCCTTTCTAAAAAAGAAAAGCATTCCTCCTCCCTAAGTTGAAAGCAGACTGAGCTGCTACAGCAAGAAGGTGCTATCTTGCCTTGATGCTTCAAAGAACAGGCAGACTGGATAATGAGGGTAGATTGCATCAGTTACAGAATTGTGTCAGGGTTTGTTTGTTTGTTTTTTTGACACCACAGACTGTAAATAAGCCAGTTATTTTTCACTGCAAATGAGCTTTCCTGTTCCATTCCCCGACATACAAGCTTCTTCCTGGGAGCATCGGTAGGAAGGGACACAAACAGAGATGGGAATAGAGGTTGGGGCATATGTGGATATAACAGAACCCAGTATATCAAAAGGACAAACATGGCAAGCAAACATGCAAGTTTTCTGCTCCATCTTCTTTTGGCTTTCTTGCTTTCAAGAAGCTTAAACTAGGGTTACCATACGTCCGTATTTTCCCAGACATGTCTGGCTTTTTGGTTCTTAAATCGCTGTCTGGGAGGAATTTTTAAATATCTAAAAACATCCGGGATTTTGCCATTATTATTTTTCCCCCAAAGAAGAGTCGATCATTCAAGAAAGAGAGTGAATGCTGATCACTCAAGAGAGTGCCCACTTTTTCCCCCTAGCTCCCAGTGCCTGCAGTGCAAAATAGCAGTTTCATGTGGCTGGGAGGGATGGGGGAGGAGGGGGAACACAGCACGCTCAGGGGAGGAGACGGGGCCGAGGCGGGGATTTGGGGAAGGGGTCCAATGGGGCAGGGAGGGGATGGAGTTGGGGCGGGGCCGGGGGCAAGAGCAAATAAACCCCCCCCATGGAGTTTCCTCTTTTTCTGAATGTTCAAATATGGTAACCCTACTTAAACATCAGATTCTGGCAGTTATCTAAACCATAGGCCTTTTGTGGTTTAATTTAGTTAAAAACAAAAACAAAATTTAAAGAAACCATAAAACAAAGTGTCCTATAATATAAACTCAAACAATCTACAAGTTGAAAGACTGAAGACACTCAGTATATTGCATAAATGATGTGCACATCCAGACAATTTCTAAAACAGCCAATACCATTCAGTGAGATTTGTACTTAACCACTAAGTGGAATTTTGACTCTACAAATCTTAACAGGTGTTTAACACAGTCTTTCACAACAAATCAATTACTGGCAGGGAGAGGTTAATTAGGAAGAGCACATGAACAGCAGCCTATGTACAAACATTAAGGTATGGTTCTACTCGGACATATAAAAACTGGTAACTTCTTATTCAACAATCTCCTCCCTGTGTCAATTTAACTATTTTAGTCACTAATGTGAGAAGATAAGGAGTTTGGTATTTAGCTCTGCAAAGCCAACATCGGTGAATAAGAGCGAGCTAGAGTTTATTTCTTTTTGTGAATTGGAGTTGTGGATCAAGTTCAAGTTTCTAACATGTCCAAAACCTCTGAGAAGAGTGAGACTCCGCATGTGTCACACAGTATAATTTGACCAGCAGACCCTTTGCTATTAGTGATGAACAAAAGAGAAACCATCCTGATCTTTAGATCCCAGGCTGAGTTTGCAGATCTGGCAGTCAAAAAGCAAGACTGCTAGGCTCATCTTTACAAGTTAAAAAACTAGCCTTTTTTAGATTCCAATCCTGCACTGGGATATGCTAGCATGGGCCCTGGCATTTGTAAAAGTCCCACTGACTTTTATGAAACTTTGCCTAGATCTACATCATCAGATCCCAGGATAGGCTCAAAACATAGGTGAGGATCTCACTGAGAGACAGTATTCATGCACAGCCCATGAAAAGTGAAGTAGAAAGGATGGAGTTCTGTTTATAAACATTTGAATTCCATAGCACCTAGAAATTTCCTACAACTATGTTAAGTTTCCACAATAAGAAAAGTATATACCTGTTGTTAAAAAGAGTAGCTATTAACATCTGAGGCAGTTCAACCTACTTAAAATGGGACACCATCACCTTTAAAGCTAATCATCTTTTAAAAGTTAGTTGAAAGTTTCATGCCCTTTCCCTGAGCCTTTTTCTTATATCTTATTATATATGTTTTTCTCCCTACTGTTGTTGTAGAGAGATCCATGCAAACAAAAGGGGACAGTGACTGATGATGCCAGGGAAACTGATCATGACAAAATGAACAGACTGAAAAAAAAAACCCCCAGAATGATACTTTTTTCTCTAGCCTTTTTCACTTGTACTAATCTTGGGGTTTACTTGTAAGAATAAGACACCAATAAATAAATAATACATTGTCACTTTAAATGCCTGAGAAAAAATGAGCTGTAGATTTCCTGATTTCTGTTCCAGACAAAGTGACATAAGTACCACTAAGGTCTGAAAGAACCATCTAATTATAGCCCCTTATTTTAGTTCCTTTTTCATTCTTGGTAGTAGTGAAGACAGTCACTCTGACAGAAAAACCGTGCCATCAGAATCTTGGTTTCCACAGGAATTTAGGGAAGTAGTTGTTGTTAACCAGTAACGCAGGGATACAATCTACTTTCCAGCCTCTTCTAGAGTTTTGCACAGTTTATAAAAAAAATTAGCATAAACTTTGAAATTCATCTTTAACATCAGTGACTGCCCAAAGCCATGCACAGCCCTTCAGATGTAGGCTATAAATTCTTAACAAAGAGACGGCTAAGGATGACTTGCTTAGTCTACAAGTACCTACGTGGGGAACAAATATTTAATAGGCTCTTCAATCAAGCAGAGGAAAGTATAAACACAATCCAATGACTGGAAGTTGAAACTAGCCAGAGTCGGACTGGAAATAAGGCATAGATTTTTAACAATGAGAGTAATTAACCATTGGAACAATTTACTAAGTGTTTTGTTGAATTCTCTATCACTGATGATTTTGAAATCAAGGTCGGATGTTTTTCTAAGAGAGATGCTCTAGAAACTATTTTGGGGAAATTCAATGGCCTGAGTTACACAGGTCAGACTATATAATCACAGGTGTCCCTTCTGGCCTTGGAATCTATGAATTCATAAGCTAGCCCCAAGGGCCATTTACTTCCCTCAATCATACTGATAATGAGAGCTGTGCTCATAGAGTTATAGCAGCACGGGTTTACATTATAAACAACCTGCAAATGTTCCAACGAAAGTTCCAATAGTACCCAAAAAAGTTTTTAAAAGGGGATAAAAGAGTTAGTGGAAGGGTACTGAACCAGTCAATTTTTTTGTACTCCTACAAAAATCACTAAATTACATTTTTGGAACATGCATATTGCATCTTATCATGGTAGTACTAATCTGTCTTCCTACAAGTGGGATGTAACTTATTAATAAAAATGTACAATTTCATTTGACATTCAGTACAATAAGTGCAACATAAGATATCTAGATTTCCCATTGAGACCTCATTGTTCATAGATGAGCTACAAGAGCACATACAACTAAGAACTGCAATATGTTTATTTTATACAATGTTATCATAGATATCGTCATTTTGAATATTTTACTTTTGGGAGTTTGTTTGGGTTTTTTTAAACAAATACACAAACATTTCTTTCTGTGTTTTATTTAGTTCAGCCTGGTACCAAGCCAAGCATTTTACTTTTTTACCCTTTAAGATGTAATATAAATGAGGTACTTGCATACAACCACTTGGCAAAGAAGAGGTTTACCATAGACACCTTCTGCATACCAATGCTACTACTTTGCTCTTCTAGAGCATCTATAAATCTGATCATTTGCAATTACTTTATAAACATTAAGACTCCACTCTTTAAACACCACTCTTTACAAATGGGCAAACTGAAACAAACAAAGAGGTTGACTTGTCCAACATGGACTATCTCCCTCAGTGGTTTGGACTAGGTCTTCTGGTTCCTTTATTTTAAGTGACCCTATAACGATGCAAAAGAGCAGTAGAGTCCCCTCCTACTGCCCCAAATCCAACAACTAAAAGTCCCAATCCTTAGTCATAGGAGTGGTCCCACAGAATGGCTGCAGGACAGGGTCTTAAGTGACTAGAGACCCAAAAGTCACTTCTAGACAACAGAGGGAAGTGTAATGAATTGATTTTTCAAAAATTCCATTTTCTATTGATTAAGTGAACATAAAGGCATGCACATTGCTATCTTTCTCTTTCAGAGTTTTGTCTGAGTCAGAGTCACTGATCACTCCCACAAGCTATTCTGAATAGAACTGTATATATGTAAAGATATTCAATCTCTTTGCTACACTCATGTTAAATCCTATAGCATGCACATACTGCAATTATTAACATACCTGTTTCTAGTCGTGATGAATACTGATACAAAAAATATAAGTTCACCAAATAGAGAAATCCAGTTCCTGGGCCCACTGGGAAGTAGAATGTTGCAGTTAATGGCCTCCATATCTGTCCAGACCAAAAAAAGTGAGTGCAGTTACATAAATTAAAGATGAATGAATAATCATGATGTTCCATTTTTAGATTAAGGAACAAATTTAAGATTCCTGTGTATCAAATTTTTTATTCAGTGTTATCACTTCAAAAGCCCTTGTAGCTTATGTCTTACTTGCTATAATCAATTAAGCTATTAGGGTTTTACGAGTAGTTTCCAGATACAGCATAGTTGGCTTCAAAAGGGACCCAGAGAACAAGACAAATCCTCACAACTGTTCTACGCTATTTTAAAGGCATCCAAACAGAATCCTTTCTACTTAATCCAGGGATCGGCAACCTTTGGCACGCGGCCCATCAGGGAAATCCACTGGTGGGCCGGGACGGTTTGTTTACCTGCTGCATCCACAGGTTTGGCTGATTGCAGCTCCCACTGGCCACGGTTCGCCATTCCAGGCCAATGTGGGCTTTGGGAAGTGGCGCAGGCCGAGGGATGTACTGGCCACCGCTTCCTGCAGCACCCATTGGCCTGGAAGGGCGAACTGTGGCCAGTGGGAGCTGCAATCAGCTGAACCTGTGGATGCTGCAGGTAAACAAACCATCCTGGCCCGCCAGTGGATTTCCCTGACAGGCCGTGTGCCAAAGGTTGTCGATCCCTGATTTAGTCCAATGGAAGGCAACACTGAGCAAGAAACTCATACGATAACCTTCTGAGTGTAATTTCCTTCAGATAATATCGCACATTATTTTTAGCATTTATGCACCTGCTTTATGAAAATCCCTGTTTATCAACATCATAAACAGTCTTTAACTAGGCTGCAAACAGTAGTCGGCACAGACAATCTTGCCGCTTCTTAGTTGACGTGAGACACTCCAAATCTGCAACATTTCAGAATGATGTGTTCAGATCCCAGATTCCGTAAATCAGCAGGGACTATCAGCATTAGAGATACAGGACTCTAACTTCACAGTAACCACTTTGCGGCTGATACTTGGAACAATGACAAGCTACAGAGGGAATTGTGTTCAGCCCTTCTCAGTTAGGCACACCATTAGCACAATGATATAGGATCCACATCCTTTAAGGCTCCTTCTCCTCCTTCCCCGTTTTTGGGGGGGAAAGGGAGAGGACACTTCCTACCATATACACACAGAATGGGCACTGAAGCAATTGTCTCCTAATACAAGCGATCATTCAGTGTGGGACCTAAGCAGCCAGAACACTGATCCCAACAAGCACCTCCCTGACCTGGGCCCCCTCATCTATAAGCAGCCCACTAGTGGGGCCAACCCAAGTGCTAGCTCCCACTGCTTGGAGTGCCCACACCTTTACTACAGAAGTGAGCTACCCTGAGCAGATAGCCTGGGTAACCGGGACAGGGCACCTGGACCTAGTACCCTCTAGGTCTAACGGACACTTCGAGAGCAGGGCTGGGATTCAAACCCACCTCTGCCGCTCCTCGCCCACACGGACCCTTCAAGCGCGAAAAGACTACACATCCCAGCAGCCACAGCCTCACCCTACTGCACCTCCCAACATGCAACGCGCTCCCCAGAGTGGCCCGCCTACAATTCCCGGCAAGCGGAGCGCAGCCCCGTGCCGAGCTACCTTAGCGCTCTGGAGGCGCTCTGCATGCCGGGACTTGGAGTCCACCCCTACCTGGAAGCGGTATATGAAGGCATCGGGCCATAGGAAGAGATAGGCGGGGCTGATGAGGCCTAGTTTGCCGACAAGCGGCACCGCGATGGAGCTGGCGAACCAGTAGCGGGTGATGAAAGGGATGCTCCGGAACCAGTCCCCCAGGTCCGACATCTCTCCGAGCTCAGCCGCCGCCGGGACCTCGCTACACACCGGCCACCGAGCTACCGCGAGATCGTTGATCCAGCTCGCGCCGAGGCCGGCCTCCAACTCCGAGGAAGCTGCCGCAGCCGCCGGGCGTGTGGCGCAGGCGCCGCCGAATCGACTCGTAGCCAGACGTGTCTCCTGCGAATCCGGCCCCCACCAGCTACTTCCGGTTCCGCTTCCCAGGCGTCGGAAGCGCCGGAAGTCCCACCTCGTAAGGGGACAGCGCAACCCGCCAATGTGCGCTACTTAGGTGCCTCCTTCCGGCGACGCGCTGCAGGATCACGTGACATCCCTCCCCGTCATTCGTCCTTCCCCCAGACCGCCCCCCCCCAGGCAGTGCCCAGGGCAGCTCGTTCTTGGGGCGCTGCTCAGCGGGCGTAGGTCCCCTGTCCCCAGGGGGGCAAGCGCTTTCTGGCCGGCCGAGAAGACTGTGGGCTCGATCAGAGCGGCATCCCCTCTGTGGGGGCCACGTGGAGGGGTTTGGACAGTCACAGTAGTGGGAACAAGACAGTACCGGGTTTACCATGGCGCCGGGCCCGCTCTCAGGGCAGGGGGTGGGTCGGGGGGGGGGGCTCGGAGCACCCCCAGCACCCTGGCCTGACTCCTGTCCCTCATCCTGACTCCTGCACCCCCACATCCTCACCCCCACGCTGAGCACCAAACGGGAGCTCCTGCACCCCTCGCACCAAACAGGAGCTGCCCTAGGTAAGTGCTCCACGCCCCAACCTCCTGCCCCAGCCCACACCCCCCTCCTGCACCCTAACTCCCTCCGAGACCCTGCAATCCCACCCCTGAGCCCCCTCCCGCACCCTAAGTCCTCACCAGACCCTGCACTCCAACATTTTTTTAAAAAAGAATTATAAAGTGTTCTTATCCAAAATGCTTTGGTTAGTTTCTAAGGTGCCACAAGTCCTCCTTTTCTTTTTGCGAATACAGACCAACAGGACTGCTACTCTGAAACCTTACATTAGCTAGCTAATGGTACAAATAACATTTGGAAAGATCATTAAGTGGTCTGCAGAGACCCTCAACGATTTTCAAGTGGTCTGTGGAAAAATAAGTTAGACTACAAAAACAATCAAGATGCCTCACTTTATTTTCATGTACTTGCTATTACTTATAGGAGAAGGATGAAGAAAAAAAGGATGAAAAACGGGAGTGGGCGGGGAGATAAGAGAGAATGTTCTTTTTCTCGGCTGGGTCCCAAGGAGGGGCCACAAAAATGAAGCTGAGCACAGGGCCCCACTAACTATAAATCCGCCACTGTGGCTGACGCCTCCCCCACAGCTCCCCATGCCACAGCCAGGGTGCTAACCCCTGCCCCCGCCCGAGCACCATATCCCGCTGCATTTGTTAAAAAGCATTTACATAAAAGGGGCAGTGTTCGGGTACATTTGGTTACACCCAAACAACTGCTCAGAGTTATACAACATACCAACATTCTTATAAACTGGATTTTCAAGAGGATACAATTTCTGCTGTTTTTCCATTGCTTTTTTGACTTGGAGCTGAAGTCTTGCCGTCTCCTGTTGCATCTGACTCATAGAATATCAGGGTTAGAAGGAACCTCAGGAGGTCATCTAGTCCAACCCCCTGCTCAAAGCAGGACTGATCCCCAAGTAAATCATCCCAGCCAGGGCTTTGTCAAGCCTGACCTTAAAAACTTCTAAGGAAGGAGATTCCACCACCTCCCTAGGTAACGCATTCCAGTGTTTCACCGCCTTCCTAGTGAAAAAGCTTTTCCTAATATCCAACCTAAATCTCCCCCACTGCAACTTGAGACCATTACTCCTTGTTCTGTCATCTGCTACCACTGAAAAAAATCTAGAGCCATCCTCTTTGGAACCCCCTTTCAGGTAGTTGAAAGCAGCTATCAAATCCCACCTCATTCTTCTCTTCCATAGACTAAACATCCCTAGTTCCCTCAGCCTCTCCTCATAACTCATTTGTTCCAGTCCCCTAATCATTTTTGTTGCCTTCCGCTGGACTCTTTCCAGTTTTTCCACATCCTTCTTGTAGTGTTGTTGGATCATATTAAAGAAATTCTGTATTAAAATCACAAATGAGCTTGATTCTCCATAGTTTAAATTCCAGGGTATTACTAATTAAGAGGTCTCTTGGTTTTTGGTACTGTTTCTCTCCCTCTGTGTGTGAAATTTGCAAGCTGCTAATTGTGTTAGTACATTCGAAGACAGAGTCTGTTCTCAAAGCAATTCACAGAGAGAGAGACTCAAAGCAATACTCTAACAACAGAAACAGCACCCAGAGACTCCCTGCCCTTTTGTTATATTAACAATTGTGATTAAAATAGAGATAGAGGATGTATGTGGATGGATGCTTGGTGTGGATAATAACTGAATGATCAGGGAGGTGCCATCTTAAGAATCCAGTGTCCATTGGCTGAAGAAGGCGTCAAGTGGAAATAACCAGAGGACCCCCCCCCATCCCCCCGGAGGGCAGACTGGAATCCACCCCACAGCCTCAAGAATGGGAGAACCAAAGAACAAGATAACATCTGGCAACACGGAGCCGTCAGGAATGTGCTATCTGCTGATTGATTCAGCAACAGCATGATGAAGCAATTCCCACAGACTGGCCTAGGAATAAATTCCTATAAAAATAGACTCTAGAAAGTGAGAACTTTGTGGGGGGTCTGATTCTGCAAACCAACTTCCAGAAGCATCAGATGAGCATCTAACAAGGCCCTGCTCCCTCCTCAGATCCAGGCCACCTGGCCAGTGGCTTGGCATGAGCAACTCTAAGGCTGATAACTATGATAACAACCTTTCAGAACCTCTGTGTGTGTGTGTGTGTGTTTGTATGAATGAATGTGTGAATAAATATAAGATTGAATGGAATGTTATAACTATAACTAACTGCTTACTATGATTCTTTCTGTATTCACAATAAATGTGGTATTTTGCCTTTTTCCCTTTAATAAGATCCTGCTGGTTTTTAATTTATTGGTACAAAAGTGTGGGGCCCAAAACTGGACACAGTACTCCAGATGAGGCCTCACCAGTGTCGAATACAGGGGAACGATCACGTCCCTCGATCTGCTGGCAATGCCCCTACGTATACATCCCAAAATGCCATTGGCCTTCTTGGCAACAAGGGCACACTGTTGACTCATATCCAGCTTCTCATCCACTGTAACCCCTAGGTCCTTTTCTGCAGAACTGCTGCCAAGCCATTCGGTCCCTAGTCTGTAGCGGTGCATTGGATTCTTCCATCCTAAGTGCAGGACTCTGCACTTGTCCTTGTTGAACCTCATCAGATTTCTTTTGGCCCAATCCTCCAATTTGTCTAGGTCCCTCTGTATCCTATCCCTACCCTCCAGCGTATCTACGTCTCTTCCCAGTTTAGTGTCATCTGCAAACTTGCTGAGGGTGCAATCCACACCATCCTCCAGATCATTTATGAAGATATTGAACAAAACCGGCCCCAGAACCGACCCTTGGGGCACTCCACTTGATACCGGCAGCCAACTAGACTGGAGTCATTGATCACTATCCGTTGAGCCCGACAATCTAGCCAGGTTTCTGTCCACCTTATAGTCCATTCATCCAGCCCATACTTTAACTTTAACTTGCTGGCAAGAATACTGTGGGAGACAGTGTCAAAAGCTTTGCTAAAGTCAAGGAACAACATGTCCACTGCTTTCCCTTCATCCACACAACCAGTTATCTCGTCATAGAAGGCAATTAGATTAGTCAGGCATGACTTGCCCTTGGTGAATCCATGCTGACTGTTCCTGATCACTTTCCTCTCCTCTAAGTGCTTCAGAATTGATTCCTTCAGGACCTGCTCCATGATTTTTCCAAGGACTGAGGTGAGGCTGACTGGCCTGTAGTTCCCAGGATCCGCCTTCTTCCCTTTTTTAAAGATGGGCACTACATTAGCCTTTTTCCAGTCATCCAGGACTTCCCTAGATCGCCATGAGTTTTCAAAGATAATGGCCAGTGGCTCTGCAATCACATCCGCCAACTCCTTTAGCACTCTCGGATGCAACACATCCAGCCCCATGGACTTGTGCTCGTCCAGCTTTTCTAAATAGTCCCGAACCACTTCTTTCTCCACAGAGGGCTGGTCACCTCCTCCCCATGCTGTGCTGCCCAGTGCAGTCTGCGAGCTGACCTTGTTCATTAAGACAGGTTTCAGAGTAACAGCCATGTTAGTCTGTATTCGCAAAAAGAAAAGGAGTACTTGTGGCACCTTAGAGACTAACCAATTTATTTGAGCATAAGCTTTCGTGAGCTACAGCTCACTTCATCGGATGCATGCTGTGGAAACTGCAGAAGACATTATATACACAGAGACCATGAAACAATACCTCCTCCCACCCCACTCTCCTGCTGGTAATAGCTCATCCAAAGTGACCACTCTCCCTACAATGTGCATGATAATCAAGTTGGGCCATTTCCAGCACAAATCCAGGTTTTCTTACCCGCCTCCCCCCTTTTTCCAAAAACCACACACACAAACTTACTCTCCTGCTGGTAATAGCTTATCCAAAGTGACCACTCTCCTTACAATGTGTATGAAAATCAAGGTGGGCCATTCTCCAGCACAAATCCAGGTTTTCTCACCCCCCCCCCCCAAAACACACACACACAAACTCACTCTCCAGCTGGTAATAGCTTATCCAAAGTGACCACTCTCCCTACAATGTGCATGATAATCAAGTTGGGCCATTCTCCAGCACAAATCCAGGTTTTCTCACCCCCCCCCAAAACACACACACACACACACAAACTCACTCTCCTGCTGGTAATAGCTTATCCAAAGTGACCACTCTCCCTACAATGTGCATGATAATCAAGGTGGGCCATTTCCAGCACAAATCCAGGTTTTCTCACCCCCCCCCCCATACACACATAAACTCACTCTCCTGCTGGTGATAGCTCATCCAAACTGACCACTCTCCTTACAATGTGTATGATAATCAAGGTGGGCCATTTCCAGCATAAATCCAAGTTTAACCAGAACGTCTGGGGGAGGGGGGGAGGGATAGGAAAGAACAAGGGGAAATAGGCTACCTTGCATAATGACTTAGCCACTCCCAGTCTCTATTTAAGCCTAAATTAATAGTATCCAATTTGCAAATGAATTCCAATTCAGCAGTTTCAGAAACTAGAGACTGGGAGTGGCTAAGTCATTATCTCCCCCGCCTCCCCCAGACGTTCTGGTTAAACTTGGATTTATGCTGGAAATGGCCCGCCTTGATTATCATACACATTGTAAGGAGAGTGATCACTTTAGATAAGCTATTACCAGCAGGAGAGTGGCGTGGGAGGAGGTATTGTTTCATGGTCTCTGTGTATATAATGTCTTCTGCAGTTTCCACAGTATGCATCCGATGAAGTGAGCTGTAGCTCACGAAAGCTTATGCTCAAATAAATTGGTTAGTCTCTAAGGTGCCACAAGTACTCCTTTTCTTTTCATGAAGACAGAGGCTCATCTGGTGAGCTTTCTTCTTCCTTTCATCAGCTTCTCTCTCTATCTCGGCTATCTTCTGCTTTTCCAGCCATCAAATTACTGCTAGTTTCTCTTTATGCTCAAGTTGCAGTTTATTTGCTGCCTTTTGCATTCTGATTTTTTCCGTAGCTTCTGTAGTATCATGTAAGGGCTGTGCTCCTGCCTTCTAATCACTGGCCATTAACCGATCTCTCAGTTCTTGATTTGTAGCATTCTTTCTCAAGCTTATCCCCTTTTCTGAACACAAATCTTCCAGAGTTTTTTTTGCCAAGGCCCTCATTTGCTCTTTGTTCACCCATTGCAACTGCTTTTTAACTAACCAAGCTCTCAATACCAAAATTCAGATTTGGATAGAGTGAGGTTCTGACCCAAAGTTTAATTGACCTGGTTCTGTGGATCCAAGCAAGACTACGCCACTGAAACGATGCTGGTTCTGGTGGCACCCAACTGAGAGTGCCAATTCAGGACAAATTGCTTAAAGCAGAGCAGTTACAGCCCAAGGCTGGGGTTTCTGTGCACACCAAGGCAAACCAAACCAGCCAAACAGGGAAGACTTTGGTTTTACCCCACTGGCTAACCACAAGTCACACAAGCAATTCCCTCAGACACTCCAGTTTCCACATATCACCACCAGTGCCACTCATTATGGGAACAAATGGTTATGAAAACCAATACCCCAGTAAAAGAAAAAAGGTTCTCTCGATCCCAAAGGACCAAGCCCCAGACCCAGGTCAATATACAAATCAGATCTTACCCACAAATCACGCTGTTGCCAATCCTTTAGAATCTAAAATCTAAAGCTTTATTCATAAAAGGAAAAAGATATAGATGAGAGCTAGAATTAGTTAAATGGAATCAATTACATACAGTAATGGCAAAGTTCTTAGTTCAGGCTTCTAGCAGTGACAGAATAAACTGCAGGTTCAAATCAAGTCAATGGAGTACATCCACAGCTGGGATGGGTCATCAGTCCTTTCTTCAATGCTTCAATGTTTAGCAAAGTTCCTCCAGAGATAAGAAGCAGGATTGAAGACCAGATGGAGGAGCTGCAGCAGCTTTTATTATTCTCTTATATTTCTTTCTTTGTTCCAAAGACAAGCATTCCATCAAATGGCATGGAAAAACCTCAGAGTTCTATCCATAGGCATGTCTCTGCATACCTTGCTGAGTCCCAAGGCGTGTCTGCCTTCTCTCAAAGGGTGGATTGTATATCTGATGGTCCTTAATGGGCCATCAAACAGGCTAGGCAGAGCTGACACCAACTTGTCTGGTGTGTCAGCCAGAAGCACAGCATAGGTTTGAAATACAGACAGTATAGAGCCAATACTTATAACTTTAAATACAAAAATGATACATGCAAACAAATAGCATACTCATAACCATCAAAACATAAACTTGTCTGCGACACCTTATTTGACCCCCTCTATACAAGATTTAATACCACGACAGCACCTTGGTTGCAAAAACGTTCTATACGGTCCCAGTTCAAGTCAATAACGTCACACCCCTAACTCCCCGCAGTAACTCTATATCGCAGCCCCAATGCTCTTGTCTTGATCTTACAAACCAAGATACATGGGACATGGGCTGGGTGGGGAGAAGTCTGTGTAACTCACACAGCTGTTGAGATACGTGTGACCTCAAATATTACTGATCCCCGCCCCGCTCCTCCCAAAACAAACAAACAAAAAACCAACCAACCGACTCCCCAACAGACCCACAGTCTGGAAAGCATTTGTCCCTCATTACTGTTGAAAAGACTCACAGCAGAAAGAAGGATCCCAGCTTCTCAAACAATCCTCTAGTGAGACAGAGAACCCTACATCTGTAGCCCCACAAAACACTCCCAAGCAATTGCAAGAATACTTTGTCCCAAAGAAACCACAGTGGTACAGATTTCAGATTTTTCAACTACTTGAAAAAAATCTGCTTTAAAGAAGCATCATCACAGTAAAACTCTTTCTACTTTTCAAACCAGACCATTTTTCCCCAAAAGGGGATGCACCGTTCCTGGAGACACTGCAATACCAGGTCAATGCATGGGGTGGGCAGAGCAAGCTCCTAGTCCAGCCCCCCGTTCCAAAAATCAATTTAATATACAGTCCTTAAATAAAGGACATATCAGATATTAAACTGATAAGAACAGGTACTACACTTGATCTGAGCTCCAAGGAGCCGAGAAGCGATGCCGAGAGTCTGCGACGCACCGCACACCTCTGCGCCCACCGCTTTCTACCTCACTGTGACGAGCTCCCAGACACGCAACAAACACCATAACTAGGTAACTCCAAGTGAGGAACCCTTCCCCAAAATGACTCCCGTGGAAGAATTCAAAGCAAGAACCCTTAACACACAATTCTGTTCAAAGACAGACAAGTCTTGCAGCCGCCTTCCTCTTGCTGGTTTCCCTGTATGCTCCTAATTTGCACAAACCCACCCACTGACGTGGGACTAGCAATCTCTCACTGTTAACTCTTACAGCAAAACAGGGCAAAGAAAGCCTATGCAAGTGCTATACCGCAGCCCCAACGCTCTTTTCTGCTCCTTCCCACAGGCTGACCCCTCCCCCACAGCTCCCCACACCGCAGCCAGGGGCTGACCCCTCCTTCGCCCCGGCTCCCCCCACCACTGCCAGGATCTGGGGCTGACACCCTCCCCACACCGCTGCCAGGGGCTGGGGCTGGCCCCTATCCCCCCCCAAGCTCCATTCTACCTGGGGCTAGGGCTAGGGCTAGGGCCCCGCCCCCGACAAGCCCTGCTGCCTGACACCTCGTGTCGCCACTCTTCCCCCCCACACACACACGCACGTTCCTCCACGCCCCGCTAGGGGGTCGCACCGGACTTTTTTGGTAAACTGGCCATTGGTTTATTTGCTCTTGCCAACTCATCAGTTGGCAAGAGCAAACGGGATAAATGGCCGTTTTTGTCAAAAAAGGGAAGAAAAAAAAAAAAAAAAAGGCAGGATGGCCAGAACAGAGCTTAAAAAGGGAACTGCTCCAGCCAAACGGGGACGTATGGTCATCCTATCTCCAGGCAAGTGGTCCTGAGGGAGTCTGGCCAGGGCTGGGGGCAGACCCTGACCTGGCTAATCGCACCACTCCCGAGAGGACGGAGTGATTCCCCGTCCTGGCACTGGACCGGCCCCGGCCGCGCTGCCAGCTCAGCCTGGCAGACACCATAAACGGCAGAGTAATGGAGGCCGTTAGAGGCCAAAAGTCATCCTTCAAAATTTGGAAATCAAATCCTAGTGAGGATAATAGGAAGGTGCACGAACTCTGGCCAGGTAAGTGTCAAAGTATAACAAGTCAGGCCAAGAAAGAATCTGAGAAGCAACGTGCTAACGACACAAAAGCTAACCATAAGAATGTTTTAAAGTACATCAGAAGCAGGCAGCCTGCCAAAGAGGCGGTGGGGCCACTAGCTGACAAAGGAGCACTCTAGGAAGACAAGGCCATTGCAGAGGAGCTTCATGAATTCTTTGCAGCTGTCTTCACTGCAGAGGACGGGAGGGAGAGTCCCACATCGGAGCTGTCCTTATTGGGTGACAAATCTGAAGTCCCATCCCAGTATAAGAGGTTTTAGAACAAATCGTTAAATTAAACAGGAATAAGTCACCAGGACCAGATGGCATTCGACCACGAGTTCTGAGGGAACTCAGAGATGAAATTGCACAACTACTAGCCGTAGTACGCAAGCTACCACTGAAGCAAGCCTCTGTTGCAGACGACTGGCAGGTAGCTAATGTAATGCCAATTTTTAAAATGGGCTCCAGGGGCGACCCTGGCAATTGCAGGCTGCTGAGCCTAACTTCAGTAACAGGCAAATTGGTAGTAAAGAATGATCAGGCACCCAGATAAACAGGATGTATTGGGAAAGGGTGAACACAGCTTTTGTAAAGGGAACTCCTACCTCACCAATCTTCTAGAATTCTTTGAGGATCTCAGCAAGCATGTGGATAAGGATGCTTCAGTCGATACTGCGAACTGGGATTTTCAGAAAGCCTTTGACGGGGTCCCTCACCGAAGGCTCTAAAAGAAAACTTAAGTGGTTATGGGATAAGCGCGTAAGAACGGCCAAACTGGGTCAGACCAAAAGTCCATCTAGCCCAGTATCCTGTCTTCTGACAGCGGCCAATGCCAGGGGCCCCAGAGGGAATGAACGGAACAGGCAATCATCCATCCCCTGTCGCCCATTCCCAGCTTCTGGCAAATAGGGGTTAGCTAGGGATACCACTGGCTAAGCGCCATCAATGGACCTATCCTCCATGAATTTATCTAGTTCTTTTTTGAAACCTGTTATGTTCTTGGCCTTCGCAACGTCCTCTGGCAAAGAGTTCCGCAGGTTGACTGTGTGTTGTGTGAAGAAATACTTTCTTTTGTTTGTTTTAAACCGGCTGCCTGTAAATTTAATTTGGTGACCCCTAGGTCTTGTATTATGAGAAGGAGTACATAACACTTCCTTATTTACTTTCTCCACGCCAGTCATGATTTTATAGACCTCCATCGTATCCCCTCTTAGTCGGCTCTTTTCCAAGCTGAAAAGGCCCAATCTTAAGAATCTCTTCTTATACAGAAGCTGTTCCATACCCCCTCATCATTTTTCTTGCCCTTTTCTGAATCTTTCCAATTCCAATATGCCTCTTTTGAGATGGGGCGACCGCATCTGCACGCAGGTATTTTCTGTCTTATTATCTATCCCTGTCTTAATGATTCCCAACACTCCACTGCACATTCAGTGGATGTTTTCAGAGAACTGTCCACAATGACTCCTAGGTCTCTTTCTTGAGTGGTAACAGCTCATTTAGACCCTTCCCCTCCCCCTCCCCCGCCCCCAATCGTTTTATAGGTATAGCTGGGATTATGTTTTCCAGTGTGCGTTACTTTGCATTGATCAACACTGACTTTCCTCTGCCATTTTGTTGCCCAGTCACCCGGTTTTGCGAGAGCTCTTTGTAGCTCTTGGCAGTCTGCTTTGGCCTTAACTATTCTGAGTAGTTTTGTATCGTCTGCAAATTTTGCCACCTCACTGTTTACCCCTTTCCCCCGGTCATTTATGAATAAGTTGAACGGTACTGGTCCCAGTACAGACCCCTGGGGGACCCCTGGGGATAAGAGGGAAGATCCTCTTCTCTGACACTGGCAGACCAGGTGCCAGCTTATGCCAAGGCCCCTAGAAAAGTGACAAATGCATGGCTGGAAACTAGTCTTGCTCACCTGTGTGTTAGTGTTGTTAAAACGGGCATTATTTTTATAAAAATGTGTTTCGTGTTTAGACTTTATGAAAAGCTGGTGAGTTGCTGCATGCATTCTTCTCACCTATAATATCTGTATCCCACGTTATAAGGTGATATATAAGCCTTGGCTCTAAAACTCTAAACCCCCTGGCCGCCACCAGTCAGGAGAGAAGCATTCCCAAGTGTGAAATGCTAGTTTACCAGAAGAGGAGTCATCTCCTTTCCACCAAGAGAAGACCCTGAGACATCAGACAAGCCCCTGTGGATCATCCGTGGACAAAAGGCTTGGTTGATTGCTCCGCCTCACACCCCCACCCATGAGGAGGCGGAGACCTGCACAAACACTTGCCCCATCAGCTCTGGGGGGAATGGAATAAAAATCCCTGTCAAGAAGAAACTGTTGTCCCTATGCTGCTTGGACTTCAGGGGGATGGCTTGCCTTACAAGCATAAGCATAAGCAAGGGATCCCAGCTGTTTGGCTAGGGTTAACCCTAAAGGATCTACAGAGCTTGCATGTTCCAGCAGCTTCTACTACTTTTTGAAACCTCAGACTGTAACTCCTTTGTGTGTATGTTTACCTGCTTTAACCTGGTAAATAATTTCTTATTTCTTTTCCTAGTTCGGAAAGATTTAGCTAGTTTATTATAGGATTGGCCACGAACATTGTCTTCGGTTTGAGATCTGAGGTGCAATTCAGCTGGCTGAGTGACCAGTCCGAGGGACCGAAATATTGTTATGGTTTTTGGTGCAAGGGACCATCTGTCACAAAGGCAGGCTCACCTGGGTGGCAAGATGGATTCAGGGTGCCCAAGGGGGCTGTCTGTGACTCCATGTTAAGGCTGTTCTAGTGGAGTTCACATTTGATACTTGGTTGGTGAAATGGAAGTCTGGAACACACAACCACGAGGAGCCCCCTGCTGTCTGCCAGCCCTGGGTGTCCGGGGCTCCTGCTCTCTGGAGCCCTGGCTGCACTAGAAAGGTAAGTTTCTATCTTGCCTGGTTCAGAAACCGGAAGGGAAATAAAGAGAACCCACATTACATTTTTTTTTTAAAGAATCCTCATGATCTTTAAGCCAATCTCGTGATTTTGGGGAGTCTGACTCATGATTTTCCAATGGTCAGGGTGGCAACGCTGAGAAGTTAAGGATTATTATTTAGCGTTTACATTACAGTAGGTTCGGGGGTGGGGGGGGAAGAATCAGGATTGGGACCCCTGTGTGCCGGGCGCAGCATGACACCTAGTGCCTTGTCTTGATCTTACAAACCAAGATACATGGGACATGGGCTGGGTGGGGAGAAGTCTGTGTAACTCACACAGCTGTTGAGATACGTGTGACCTCAAATATTACTGATCCCCGCCCCGCTCCTCCCAAAACAAACAAACAAAAAACCAACCAACCGACTCCCCAACAGACCCACAGTCTGGAAAGCATTTGTCCCTCATTACTGTTGAAAAGACTCACAGCAGAAAGGAGGATCCCAGCTTCTCAAACAATCCTCTAGTGAGACAGAGAACCCTACATCTGTAGCCCCACAAAACACTCCCAAGCAATTGCAAGAATACTTTGTCCCAAAGAAACCACAGCGGTACAGATTTCAGATTTTTCAACTACTTGAAAAAAATCTGCTTTAAAGAAGCATCATCACAGTAAAACTCTTTCTACTTTTCAAACCAGACCATTCTTCCCCAAAAGGGGATGCACCATTCCTGGAGACACTGCAATACCAGGTCAATGCATGGGGTGGGCAGAGCAAGCTCCTAGTCCAGCCCCCCGTTCCAAAAATCAATTTAATATACAGTCCTTAAATAAAGGACATATCAGATATTAAACTGATAAGAACAGGTACTACACTTGATCTGAGCTCCAAGGAGCCGAGAAGCGATGCCGAGAGTCTGCGACGCACCGCACACCTCTGCGCCCACCGCTTTCTACCTCACTGTGACGAGCTCCCAGACACGCAACAAACACCATAACTAGGTAACTCCAAGTGAGGAACCCTTCCCCAAAATGACTCCCGTGGAAGAATTCAAAGCAAGAACCCTTAACACACAATTCTGTTCAAAGACAGACAAGTCTTGCAGCCGCCTTCCTCTTGCTGGTTTCCCTGTACGCTCCTAATTTGCACAAACCCACCCACTGACGTGGGACTAGCAATCTCTCACTGTTAACTCTTACAGCAAAACAGGGCAAAGAAAGCCTATGCAAGTGCTATACCGCAGCCCCAACGCTCTTTTCTGCTCCTTCCCACAGGCTGACCCCTCCCCCGCAGCTCCCCACACCGCAGCCAGGGGCTGACCCCTCCTTCGCCCCGGCTCCCCCCACCACTGCCAGGATCTGGGGCTGACACCCTCCCCACACCGCTGCCAGGGGCTGGCCCCTATCCCCCCCCCAAGCTCCATTCTACCTGGGGCTAGGGCTAGGGCCCCGCCCCCGACAAGCCCTGCTGCCTGACACCTCGTGTCGCCACTCTTCCCCCCCCCACACACATGCACGTTCCTCCACGCCCCGCTAGGGGGTCGCACCGGACTTTTTTGGTAAACTGGCCATTGGTTTATTTGCTCTTGCCAACTCATCAGTTGGCAAGAGCAAACGGGATAAATGGCCGTTTTTGTCAAAAAAGGGAAGAAAAAAAAAAGAAAAAAAAAGGCAGGATGGCCGGAACAGAGCTTAAAAAGGGAACTGCTCCAGCCAAACGGGGACGTATGGTCATCCTATCTCCAGGCAAGTGGTCCTGAGGGAGTCTGGCCAGGGCTGGGGGCAGACCCTGACCTGGCTAATCGCACCACTCCCGAGAGGACGGAGTGATTCCCCGTCCTGGCACTGGACCGGCCCCGGCCGCGCTGCCAGCTCAGCCTGGCAGACACCATAAACGGCAGAGTAATGGAGGCCGTTAGAGGCCAAAAGTCATCCTTCAAAATTTGGAAATCAAATCCTAGTGAGGATAATAGGAAGGTGCATGAACTCTGGCCGGGTAAGTGTCAAAGTATAACAAGTCAGGCCAAGAAAGAATCTGAGAAGCAACGTGCTAACGACACAAAAGCTAACCATAAGAATGTTTTAAAGTACATCAGAAGCAGGCAGCCTGCCAAAGAGGCGGTGGGGCCACTAGCTGACAAAGGAGCACTCTAGGAAGACAAGGCCATTGCAGAGGAGCTTCATGAATTCTTTGCAGCTGTCTTCACTGCAGAGGACGGGAGGGAGAGTCCCACATCGGAGCTGTCCTTATTGGGTGACAAATCTGAAGTCCCATCCCAGTATAAGAGGTTTTAGAACAAATCGTTAAATTAAACAGGAATAAGTCACCAGGACCAGATGGCATTCGACCACGAGTTCTGAGGGAACTCAGAGATGAAATTGCACAACTACTAGCCGTAGTACGCAAGCTACCACTGAAGCAAGCCTCTGTTGCAGACGACTGGCAGGTAGCTAATGTAATGCCAATTTTTAAAATGGGCTCCAGGGGCGACCCTGGCAATTGCAGGCTGCTGAGCCTAACTTCAGTAACAGGCAAATTGGTAGTAAAGAATGATCAGGCACCCAGATAAACAGGATGTATTGGGAAAGGGTGAACACAGCTTTTGTAAAGGGAACTCCTACCTCACCAATCTTCTAGAATTCTTTGAGGATCTCAGCAAGCATGTGGATAAGGATGCTTCAGTCGATACTGCGAACTGGGATTTTCAGAAAGCCTTTGACGGGGTCCCTCACCGAAGGCTCTAAAAGAAAACTTAAGTGGTTATGGGATAAGCGCGTAAGAACGGCCAAACTGGGTCAGACCAAAAGTCCATCTAGCCCAGTATCCTGTCTTCTGACAGCGGCCAATGCCAGGGGCCCCAGAGGGAATGAACGGAACAGGCAATCATCCATCCCCTGTCGCCCATTCCCAGCTTCTGGCAAATAGGGGTTAGCTAGGGATACCACTGGCTAAGCGCCATCAATGGACCTATCCTCCATGAATTTATCTAGTTCTTTTTTGAAACCTGTTATGTTCTTGGCCTTCGCAACGTCCTCTGGCAAAGAGTTCCGCAGGTTGACTGTGTGTTGTGTGAAGAAATACTTTCTTTTGTTTGTTTTAAACCGGCTGCCTGTAAATTTAATTTGGTGACCCCTAGGTCTTGTATTATGAGAAGGAGTACATAACACTTCCTTATTTACTTTCTCCACGCCAGTCATGATTTTATAGACCTCCATCGTATCCCCTCTTAGTCAGCTCTTTTCCAAGCTGAAAAGGCCCAATCTTAAGAATCTCTTCTTATACAGAAGCTGTTCCATACCCCCTCATCATTTTTCTTGCCCTTTTCTGAATCTTTCCAATTCCAATATGCCTCTTTTGAGATGGGGCGACCGCATCTGCACGCAGGTATTTTCTGTCTTATTATCTATCCCTGTCTTAATGATTCCCAACACTCCACTGCACATTCAGTGGATGTTTTCAGAGAACTGTCCACAATGACTCCTAGGTCTCTTTCTTGAGTGGTAACAGCTCATTTAGACCCTTCCCCTCCCCCTCCCCCGCCCCCAATCGTTTTATAGGTATAGCTGGGATTATGTTTTCCAGTGTGCGTTACTTTGCATTGATCAACACTGACTTTCCTCTGCCATTTTGTTGCCCAGTCACCCGGTTTTGCGAGAGCTCTTTGTAGCTCTTGGCAGTCTGCTTTGGCCTTAACTATTCTGAGTAGTTTTGTATCGTCTGCAAATTTTGCCACCTCACTGTTTACCCCTTTCCCCCGGTCATTTATGAATAAGTTGAACGGTACTGGTCCCAGTACAGACCCCTGGGGGACCCCTGGGGATAAGAGGGAAGATCCTCTTCTCTGACACTGGCAGACCAGGTGCCAGCTTATGCCAAGGCCCCTAGAAAAGTGACAAATGCATGGCTGGAAACTAGTCTTGCTCACCTGTGTGTTAGTGTTGTTAAAACGGGCATTATTTTTATAAAAATGTGTTTCGTGTTTAGACTTTATGAAAAGCTGGTGAGTTGCTGCATGCATTCTTCTCACCTATAATATCTGTATCCCACGTTATAAGGTGATATATAAGCCTTGGCTCTAAAACTCTAAACCCCCTGGCCGCCACCAGTCAGGAGAGAAGCATTCCCAAGTGTGAAATGCTAGTTTACCAGAAGAGGAGTCATCTCCTTTCCACCAAGAGAAGACCCTGAGACATCAGACAAGCCCCTGTGGATCATCCGTGGACAAAAGGCTTGGTTGATTGCTCCGCCTCACACCCCCACCCATGAGGAGGCGGAGACCTGCACAAACACTTGCCCCATCAGCTCTGGGGGGAATGGAATAAAAATCCCTGTCAAGAAGAAACTGTTGTCCCTATGCTGCTTGGACTTCAGGGGGATGGCTTGCCTTACAAGCATAAGCATAAGCAAGGGATCCCAGCTGTTTGGCTAGGGTTAACCCTAAAGGATCTACAGAGCTTGCATGTTCCAGCAGCTTCTACTACTTTTTGAAACCTCAGACTGTAACTCCTTTGTGTGTATGTTTACCTGCTTTAACCTGGTAAATAATTTCTTATTTCTTTTCCTAGTTCGGAAAGATTTAGCTAGTTTATTATAGGATTGGCCACGAACATTGTCTTCGGTTTGAGATCTGAGGTGCAATTCAGCTGGCTGAGTGACCAGTCCGAGGGACCGAAATATTGTTATGGTTTTTGGTGCAAGGGACCATCTGTCACAAAGGCAGGCTCACCTGGGTGGCAAGATGGATTCAGGGTGCCCAAGGGGGCTGTCTGTGACTCCATGTTAAGGCTGTTCTAGTGGAGTTCACATTTGATACTTGGTTGGTGAAATGGAAGTCTGGAACACACAACCACGAGGAGCCCCCTGCTGTCTGCCAGCCCTGGGTGTCCGGGGCTCCTGCTCTCTGGAGCCCTGGCTGCACTAGAAAGGTAAGTTTCTATCTTGCCTGGTTCAGAAACCGGAAGGGAAATAAAGAGAACCCACATTACTTTTTTTTTTTAAAGAATCCTCATGATCTTTAAGCCAATCTCGTGATTTTGGGGAGTCTGACTCATGATTTTCCAATGGTCAGGGTGGCAACGCTGAGAAGTTAAGGATTATTATTTAGCGTTTACATTACAGTAGGTTCGGGGGTGGGGGGGGAAGAATCAGGATTGGGACCCCTGTGTGCCGGGCGCAGCATGACACCTAGTGCCTTGTCTTGATCTTACAAACCAAGATACATGGGACATGGGCTGGGTGGGGAGAAGTCTGTGTAACTCACACAGCTGTTGAGATACGTGTGACCTCAAATATTACTGATCCCCGCCCCGCTCCTCCCAAAACAAACAAACAAAAAACCAACCAACCGACTCCCCAACAGACCCACAGTCTGGAAAGCATTTGTCCCTCATTACTGTTGAAAAGACTCACAGCAGAAAGGAGGATCCCAGCTTCTCAAACAATCCTCTAGTGAGACAGAGAACCCTACATCTGTAGCCCCACAAAACACTCCCAAGCAATTGCAAGGATACTTTGTCCCAAAGAAACCACAGCGGTACAGATTTCAGATTTTTCAACTACTTGAAAAAAATCCGCTTTAAAGAAGCATCATCACAGTAAAACTCTTTCTACTTTTCAAACCAGACCATTCTTCCCCAAAAGGGGATGCACCATTCCTGGAGACACTGCAATACCAGGTCAATGCATGGGGTGGGCAGAGCAAGCTCCTAGTCCAGCCCCCCGTTCCAAAAATCAATTTAATATACAGTCCTTAAATAAAGGACATATCAGATATTAAACTGATAAGAACAGGTACTACACTTGATCTGAGCTCCAAGGAGCCGAGAAGCGATGCCGAGAGTCTGCGACGCACCGCACACCTCTGCGCCCACCGCTTTCTACCTCACTGTGACGAGCTCCCAGACACGCAACAAACACCATAACTAGGTAACTCCAAGTGAGGAACCCTTCCCCAAAATGACTCCCGTGGAAGAATTCAAAGCAAGAACCCTTAACACACAATTCTGTTCAAAGACAGACAAGTCTTGCAGCCGCCTTCCTCTTGCTGGTTTCCCTGTACGCTCCTAATTTGCACAAACCCACCCACTGACGTGGGACTAGCAATCTCTCACTGTTAACTCTTACAGCAAAACAGGGCAAAGAAAGCCTATGCAAGTGCTATACCGCAGCCCCAACGCTCTTTTCTGCTCCTTCCCACAGGCTGACCCCTCCCCCACAGCTCCCCACACCGCAGCCAGGGGCTGACCCCTCCTTCGCCCCGGCTCCCCCCACCACTGCCAGGATCTGGGGCTGACACCCTCCCCACACCGCTGCCAGGGGCTGGGGCTGGCCCCTATCCCCCCCCAAGCTCCATTCTACCTGGGGCTAGGGCTAGGGCTAGGGCCCCGCCCCCGACAAGCCCTGCTGCCTGACACCTCGTGTCGCCACTCTTCCCCCCCACACACACACGCACGTTCCTCCACGCCCCGCTAGGGGGTCGCACCGGACTTTTTTGGTAAACTGGCCATTTGTTTATTTGCTCTTGCCAACTCATCAGTTGGCAAGAGCAAACGGGATAAATGGCCGTTTTTGTCAAAAAAGGGAAGAAAAAAAAAAGAAAAAAAAAGGCAGGATGGCCGGAACAGAGCTTAAAAAGGGAACTGCTCCAGCCAAACGGGGACGTATGGTCATCCTATCTCCAGGCAAGTGGTCCTGAGGGAGTCTGGCCAGGGCTGGGGGCAGACCCTGACCTGGCTAATCGCACCACTCCCGAGAGGACGGAGTGATTCCCCGTCCTGGCACTGGACCGGCCCCGGCCGCGCTGCCAGCTCAGCCTGGCAGACACCATAAACGGCAGAGTAATGGAGGCCGTTAGAGGCCAAAAGTCATCCTTCAAAATTTGGAAATCAAATCCTAGTGAGGATAATAGGAAGGTGCATGAACTCTGGCCGGGCAAGTGTCAAAGTATAACAAGTCAGGCCAAGAAAGAATCTGAGAAGCAACGTGCTAACGACACAAAAGCTAACCATAAGAATGTTTTAAAGTACATCAGAAGCAGGCAGCCTGCCAAAGAGGCGGTGGGGCCACTAGCTGACAAAGGAGCACTCTAGGAAGACAAGGCCATTGCAGAGGAGCTTCATGAATTCTTTGCAGCTGTCTTCACTGCAGAGGACGGGAGGGAGAGTCCCACATCGGAGCTGTCCTTATTGGGTGACAAATCTGAAGTCCCATCCCAGTATAAGAGGTTTTAGAACAAATCGTTAAATTAAACAGGAATAAGTCACCAGGACCAGATGGCATTCGACCACGAGTTCTGAGGGAACTCAGAGATGAAATTGCACAACTACTAGCCGTAGTACGCAAGCTACCACTGAAGCAAGCCTCTGTTGCAGACGACTGGCAGGTAGCTAATGTAATGCCAATTTTTAAAATGGGCTCCAGGGGCGACCCTGGCAATTGCAGGCTGCTGAGCCTAACTTCAGTAACAGGCAAATTGGTAGTAAAGAATGATCAGGCACCCAGATAAACAGGATGTATTGGGAAAGGGTGAACACAGCTTTTGTAAAGGGAACTCCTACCTCACCAATCTTCTAGAATTCTTTGAGGATCTCAGCAAGCATGTGGATAAGGATGCTTCAGTCGATACTGCGAACTGGGATTTTCAGAAAGCCTTTGACGGGGTCCCTCACCGAAGGCTCTAAAAGAAAACTTAAGTGGTTATGGGATAAGCGCGTAAGAACGGCCAAACTGGGTCAGACCAAAAGTCCATCTAGCCCAGTATCCTGTCTTCTGACAGCGGCCAATGCCAGGGGCCCCAGAGGGAATGAACGGAACAGGCAATCATCCATCCCCTGTCGCCCATTCCCAGCTTCTGGCAAATAGGGGTTAGCTAGGGATACCACTGGCTAAGCGCCATCAATGGACCTATCCTCCATGAATTTATCTAGTTCTTTTTTGAAACCTGTTATGTTCTTGGCCTTCGCAACGTCCTCTGGCAAAGAGTTCCGCAGGTTGACTGTGTGTTGTGTGAAGAAATACTTTCTTTTGTTTGTTTTAAACCGGCTGCCTGTAAATTTAATTTGGTGACCCCTAGGTCTTGTATTATGAGAAGGAGTACATAACACTTCCTTATTTACTTTCTCCACGCCAGTCATGATTTTATAGACCTCCATCGTATCCCCTCTTAGTCAGCTCTTTTCCAAGCTGAAAAGGCCCAATCTTAAGAATCTCTTCTTATACAGAAGCTGTTCCATACCCCCTCATCATTTTTCTTTCCCTTTTCTGAATCTTTCCAATTCCAATATGCCTTTTTTGAGATGGGGCGACCGCATCTGCACGCAGGTATTTTCTGTCTTATTATCTATCCCTGTCTTAATGATTCCCAACACTCCACTGCACATTCAGTGGATGTTTTCAGAGAACTGTCCACAATGACTCCTAGGTCTCTTTCTTGAGTGGTAACAGCTCATTTAGACCCTTCCCCTCCCCCTCCCCCGCCCCCAATCGTTTTATAGGTATAGCTGGGATTATGTTTTCCAGTGTGCGTTACTTTGCATTGATCAACACTGACTTTCCTCTGCCATTTTGTTGCCCAGTCACCCGGTTTTGCGAGAGCTCTTTGTAGCTCTTGGCAGTCTGCTTTGGCCTTAACTATTCTGAGTAGTTTTGTATCGTCTGCAAATTTTGCCACCTCACTGTTTACCCCTTTCCCCCGGTCATTTATGAATAAGTTGAACGGTACTGGTCCCAGTACAGACCCCTGGGGGACCCCTGGGGATAAGAGGGAAGATCCTCTTCTCTGACACTGGCAGACCAGGTGCCAGCTTATGCCAAGGCCCCTAGAAAAGTGACAAATGCATGGCTGGAAACTAGTCTTGCTCACCTGTGTGTTAGTGTTGTTAAAACGGGCATTATTTTTATAAAAATGTGTTTCGTGTTTAGACTTTATGAAAAGCTGGTGAGTTGCTGCATGCATTCTTCTCACCTATAATATCTGTATCCCACGTTATAAGGTGATATATAAGCCTTGGCTCTAAAACTCTAAACCCCCTGGCCGCCACCAGTCAGGAGAGAAGCATTCCCAAGTGTGAAATGCTAGTTTACCAGAAGAGGAGTCATCTCCTTTCCACCAAGAGAAGACCCTGAGACATCAGACAAGCCCCTGTGGATCATCCGTGGACAAAAGGCTTGGTTGATTGCTCCGCCTCACACCCCCACCCATGAGGAGGCGGAGACCTGCACAAACACTTGCCCCATCAGCTCTGGGGGGAATGGAATAAAAATCCCTGTCAAGAAGAAACTGTTGTCCCTATGCTGCTTGGACTTCAGGGGGATGGCTTGCCTTACAAGCATAAGCATAAGCAAGGGATCCCAGCTGTTTGGCTAGGGTTAACCCTAAAGGATCTACAGAGCTTGCATGTTCCAGCAGCTTCTACTACTTTTTGAAACCTCAGACTGTAACTCCTTTGTGTGTATGTTTACCTGCTTTAACCTGGTAAATAATTTCTTATTTCTTTTCCTAGTTCGGAAAGATTTAGCTAGTTTATTATAGGATTGGCCACGAACATTGTCTTCGGTTTGAGATCTGAGGTGCAATTCAGCTGGCTGAGTGACCAGTCCGAGGGACCGAAATATTGTTATGGTTTTTGGTGCAAGGGACCATCTGTCACAAAGGCAGGCTCACCTGGGTGGCAAGATGGATTCAGGGTGCCCAAGGGGGCTGTCTGTGACTCCATGTTAAGGCTGTTCTAGTGGAGTTCACATTTGATACTTGGTTGGTGAAATGGAAGTCTGGAACACACAACCACGAGGAGCCCCCTGCTGTCTGCCAGCCCTGGGTGTCCGGGGCTCCTGCTCTCTGGAGCCCTGGCTGCACTAGAAAGGTAAGTTTCTATCTTGCCTGGTTCAGAAACCGGAAGGGAAATAAAGAGAACCCACATTACATTTTTTTTTTAAAGAATCCTCATGATCTTTAAGCCAATCTCGTGATTTTGGGGAGTCTGACTCATGATTTTCCAATGGTCAGGGTGGCAACGCTGAGAAGTTAAGGATTATTATTTAGCGTTTACATTACAGTAGGTTCGGGGGTGGGGGGGGAAGAATCAGGATTGGGACCCCTGTGTGCCGGGCGCAGCATGACACCTAGTGCCTTGTCTTGATCTTACAAACCAAGATACATGGGACATGGGCTGGGTGGGGAGAAGTCTGTGTAACTCACACAGCTGTTGAGATACGTGTGACCTCAAATATTACTGATCCCCGCCCCGCTCCTCCCAAAACAAACAAACAAAAAACCAACCAACCGACTCCCCAACAGACCCACAGTCTGGAAAGCATTTGTCCCTCATTACTGTTGAAAAGACTCACAGCAGAAAGGAGGATCCCAGCTTCTCAAACAATCCTCTAGTGAGACAGAGAACCCTACATCTGTAGCCCCACAAAACACTCCCAAGCAATTGCAAGGATACTTTGTCCCAAAGAAACCACAGCGGTACAGATTTCAGATTTTTCAACTACTTGAAAAAAATCCGCTTTAAAGAAGCATCATCACAGTAAAACTCTTTCTACTTTTCAAACCAGACCATTCTTCCCCAAAAGGGGATGCACCATTCCTGGAGACACTGCAATACCAGGTCAATGCATGGGGTGGGCAGAGCAAGCTCCTAGTCCAGCCCCCCGTTCCAAAAATCAATTTAATATACAGTCCTTAAATAAAGGACATATCAGATATTAAACTGATAAGAACAGGTACTACACTTGATCTGAGCTCCAAGGAGCCGAGAAGCGATGCCGAGAGTCTGCGACGCACCGCACACCTCTGCGCCCACCGCTTTCTACCTCACTGTGACGAGCTCCCAGACACGCAACAAACACCATAACTAGGTAACTCCAAGTGAGGAACCCTTCCCCAAAATGACTCCCGTGGAAGAATTCAAAGCAAGAACCCTTAACACACAATTCTGTTCAAAGACAGACAAGTCTTGCAGCCGCCTTCCTCTTGCTGGTTTCCCTGTACGCTCCTAATTTGCACAAACCCACCCACTGACGTGGGACTAGCAATCTCTCACTGTTAACTCTTACAGCAAAACAGGGCAAAGAAAGCCTATGCAAGTGCTATACCGCAGCCCCAACGCTCTTTTCTGCTCCTTCCCACAGGCTGACCCCTCCCCCACAGCTCCCCACACCGCAGCCAGGGGCTGACCCCTCCTTCGCCCCGGCTCCCCCCACCACTGCCAGGATCTGGGGCTGACACCCTCCCCACACCGCTGCCAGGGGCTGGGGCTGGCCCCTATCCCCCCCCAAGCTCCATTCTACCTGGGGCTAGGGCTAGGGCTAGGGCCCCGCCCCCGACAAGCCCTGCTGCCTGACACCTCGTGTCGCCACTCTTCCCCCCCACACACACACGCACGTTCCTCCACGCCCCGCTAGGGGGTCGCACCGGACTTTTTTGGTAAACTGGCCATTTGTTTATTTGCTCTTGCCAACTCGTCAGTTGGCAAGAGCAAACGGGATAAATGGCCGTTTTTGTCAAAAAAGGGAAGAAAAAAAAAAGAAAAAAAAAGGCAGGATGGCCGGAACAGAGCTTAAAAAGGGAACTGCTCCAGCCAAACGGGGACGTATGGTCATCCTATCTCCAGGCAAGTGGTCCTGAGGGAGTCTGGCCAGGGCTGGGGGCAGACCCTGACCTGGCTAATCGCACCACTCCCGAGAGGACGGAGTGATTCCCCGTCCTGGCACTGGACCGGCCCCGGCCGCGCTGCCAGCTCAGCCTGGCAGACACCATAAACGGCAGAGTAATGGAGGCCGTTAGAGGCCAAAAGTCATCCTTCAAAATTTGGAAATCAAATCCTAGTGAGGATAATAGGAAGGTGCATGAACTCTGGCCGGGCAAGTGTCAAAGTATAACAAGTCAGGCCAAGAAAGAATCTGAGAAGCAACGTGCTAACGACACAAAAGCTAACCATAAGAATGTTTTAAAGTACATCAGAAGCAGGCAGCCTGCCAAAGAGGCGGTGGGGCCACTAGCTGACAAAGGAGCACTCTAGGAAGACAAGGCCATTGCAGAGGAGCTTCATGAATTCTTTGCAGCTGTCTTCACTGCAGAGGACGGGAGGGAGAGTCCCACATCGGAGCTGTCCTTATTGGGTGACAAATCTGAAGTCCCATCCCAGTATAAGAGGTTTTAGAACAAATCGTTAAATTAAACAGGAATAAGTCACCAGGACCAGATGGCATTCGACCACGAGTTCTGAGGGAACTCAGAGATGAAATTGCACAACTACTAGCCGTAGTACGCAAGCTACCACTGAAGCAAGCCTCTGTTGCAGACGACTGGCAGGTAGCTAATGTAATGCCAATTTTTAAAATGGGCTCCAGGGGCGACCCTGGCAATTGCAGGCTGCTGAGCCTAACTTCAGTAACAGGCAAATTGGTAGTAAAGAATGATCAGGCACCCAGATAAACAGGATGTATTGGGAAAGGGTGAACACAGCTTTTGTAAAGGGAACTCCTACCTCACCAATCTTCTAGAATTCTTTGAGGATCTCAGCAAGCATGTGGATAAGGATGCTTCAGTCGATACTGCGAACTGGGATTTTCAGAAAGCCTTTGACGGGGTCCCTCACCGAAGGCTCTAAAAGAAAACTTAAGTGGTTATGGGATAAGCGCGTAAGAACGGCCAAACTGGGTCAGACCAAAAGTCCATCTAGCCCAGTATCCTGTCTTCTGACAGCGGCCAATGCCAGGGGCCCCAGAGGGAATGAACGGAACAGGCAATCATCCATCCCCTGTCGCCCATTCCCAGCTTCTGGCAAATAGGGGTTAGCTAGGGATACCACTGGCTAAGCGCCATCAATGGACCTATCCTCCATGAATTTATCTAGTTCTTTTTTGAAACCTGTTATGTTCTTGGCCTTCGCAACGTCCTCTGGCAAAGAGTTCCGCAGGTTGACTGTGTGTTGTGTGAAGAAATACTTTCTTTTGTTTGTTTTAAACCGGCTGCCTGTAAATTTAATTTGGTGACCCCTAGGTCTTGTATTATGAGGAGTACATAACACTTCCTTATTTACTTTCTCCACGCCAGTCATGATTTTATAGACCTCCATCGTATCCCCTCTTAGTCGGCTCTTTTCCAAGCTGAAAAGGCCCAATCTTAAGAATCTCTTCTTATACAGAAGCTGTTCCATACCCCCTCATCATTTTTCTTGCCCTTTTCTGAATCTTTCCAATTCCAATATGCCTCTTTTGAGATGGGGCGACCGCATCTGCACGCAGGTATTTTCTGTCTTATTATCTATCCCTGTCTTAATGATTCCCAACACTCCACTGCACATTCAGTGGATGTTTTCAGAGAACTGTCCACAATGACTCCTAGGTCTCTTTCTTGAGTGGTAACAGCTCATTTAGACCCTTCCCCTCCCCCTCCCCCGCCCCCAATCGTTTTATAGGTATAGCTGGGATTATGTTTTCCAGTGTGCGTTACTTTGCATTGATCAACACTGACTTTCCTCTGCCATTTTGTTGCCCAGTCACCCGGTTTTGCGAGAGCTCTTTGTAGCTCTTGGCAGTCTGCTTTGGCCTTAACTATTCTGAGTAGTTTTGTATCGTCTGCAAATTTTGCCACCTCACTGTTTACCCCTTTCCCCCGGTCATTTATGAATAAGTTGAACGGTACTGGTCCCAGTACAGACCCCTGGGGGACCCCTGGGGATAAGAGGGAAGATCCTCTTCTCTGACACTGGCAGACCAGGTGCCAGCTTATGCCAAGGCCCCTAGAAAAGTGACAAATGCATGGCTGGAAACTAGTCTTGCTCACCTGTGTGTTAGTGTTGTTAAAACGGGCATTATTTTTATAAAAATGTGTTTCGTGTTTAGACTTTATGAAAAGCTGGTGAGTTGCTGCATGCATTCTTCTCACCTATAATATCTGTATCCCACGTTATAAGGTGATATATAAGCCTTGGCTCTAAAACTCTAAACCCCCTGGCCGCCACCAGTCAGGAGAGAAGCATTCCCAAGTGTGAAATGCTAGTTTACCAGAAGAGGAGTCATCTCCTTTCCACCAAGAGAAGACCCTGAGACATCAGACAAGCCCCTGTGGATCATCCGTGGACAAAAGGCTTGGTTGATTGCTCCGCCTCACACCCCCACCCATGAGGAGGCGGAGACCTGCACAAACACTTGCCCCATCAGCTCTGGGGGGAATGGAATAAAAATCCCTGTCAAGAAGAAACTGTTGTCCCTATGCTGCTTGGACTTCAGGGGGATGGCTTGCCTTACAAGCATAAGCATAAGCAAGGGATCCCAGCTGTTTGGCTAGGGTTAACCCTAAAGGATCTACAGAGCTTGCATGTTCCAGCAGCTTCTACTACTTTTTGAAACCTCAGACTGTAACTCCTTTGTGTGTATGTTTACCTGCTTTAACCTGGTAAATAATTTCTTATTTCTTTTCCTAGTTCGGAAAGATTTAGCTAGTTTATTATAGGATTGGCCACGAACATTGTCTTCGGTTTGAGATCTGAGGTGCAATTCAGCTGGCTGAGTGACCAGTCCGAGGGACCGAAATATTGTTATGGTTTTTGGTGCAAGGGACCATCTGTCACAAAGGCAGGCTCACCTGGGTGGCAAGATGGATTCAGGGTGCCCAAGGGGGCTGTCTGTGACTCCATGTTAAGGCTGTTCTAGTGGAGTTCACATTTGATACTTGGTTGGTGAAATGGAAGTCTGGAACACACAACCACGAGGAGCCCCCTGCTGTCTGCCAGCCCTGGGTGTCCGGGGCTCCTGCTCTCTGGAGCCCTGGCTGCACTAGAAAGGTAAGTTTCTATCTTGCCTGGTTCAGAAACCGGAAGGGAAATAAAGAGAACCCACATTACATTTTTTTTTTAAAGAATCCTCATGATCTTTAAGCCAATCTCGTGATTTTGGGGAGTCTGACTCATGATTTTCCAATGGTCAGGGTGGCAACGCTGAGAAGTTAAGGATTATTATTTAGCGTTTACATTACAGTAGGTTCGGGGGTGGGGGGAGAAGAATCAGGATTGGGACCCCTGTGTGCCGGGCGCAGCATGACACCTAGTGCCTTGTCTTGATCTTACAAACCAAGATACATGGGACATGGGCTGGGTGGGGAGAAGTCTGTGTAACTCACACAGCTGTTGAGATACGTGTGACCTCAAATATTACTGATCCCCGCCCCGCTCCTCCCAAAACAAACAAACAAAAAACCAACCAACCGACTCCCCAACAGACCCACAGTCTGGAAAGCATTTGTCCCTCATTACTGTTGAAAAGACTCACAGCAGAAAGGAGGATCCCAGCTTCTCAAACAATCCTCTAGTGAGACAGAGAACCCTACATCTGTAGCCCCACAAAACACTCCCAAGCAATTGCAAGAATACTTTGTCCCAAAGAAACCACAGCGGTACAGATTTCAGATTTTTCAACTACTTGAAAAAAATCCGCTTTAAAGAAGCATCATCACAGTAAAACTTTTTCTACTTTTCAAACCAGACCATTCTTCCCCAAAAGGGGATGCACCGTTCCTGGAGACACTGCAATACCAGGTCAATGCATGGGGTGGGCAGAGCAAGCTCCTAGTCCAGCCCCCCGTTCCAAAAATCAATTTAATATACAGTCCTTAAATAAAGGACATATCAGATATTAAACTGATAAGAACAGGTACTACACTTGATCTGAGCTCCAAGGAGCCGAGAAGCGATGCCGAGAGTCTGCGACGCACCGCACACCTCTGCGCCCACCGCTTTCTACCTCACTGTGACGAGCTCCCAGACACGCAACAAACACCATAACTAGGTAACTCCAAGTGAGGAACCCTTCCCCAAAATGACTCCCGTGGAAGAATTCAAAGCAAGAACCCTTAACACACAATTCTGTTCAAAGACAGACAAGTCTTGCAGCCGCCTTCCTCTTGCTGGTTTCCCTGTACGCTCCTAATTTGCACAAACCCACCCACTGACGTGGGACTAGCAATCTCTCACTGTTAACTCTTACAGCAAAACAGGGCAAAGAAAGCCTATGCAAGTGCTATACCGCAGCCCCAACGCTCTTTTCTGCTCCTTCCCACAGGCTGACCCCTCCCCCACAGCTCCCCACACCGCAGCCAGGGGCTGACCCCTCCTTCGCCCCGGCTCCCCCCACCACTGCCAGGATCTGGGGCTGACACCCTCCCCACACCGCTGCCAGGGGCTGGGGCTGGCCCCTATCCCCCCCCAAGCTCCATTCTACCTGGGGCTAGGGCTAGGGCTAGGGCCCCGCCCCCGACAAGCCCTGCTGCCTGACACCTCGTGTCGCCACTCTTCCCCCCCACACACACACGCACGTTCCTCCACGCCCCGCTAGGGGGTCGCACCGGACTTTTTTGGTAAACTGGCCATTTGTTTATTTGCTCTTGCCAACTCATCAGTTGGCAAGAGCAAACGGGATAAATGGCCGTTTTTGTCAAAAAAGGGAAGAAAAAAAGAAAAAAAAAGGCAGGATGGCCGGAACAGAGCTTAAAAAGGGAACTGCTCCCTGCTAGGGCTAGGGCCCCACCCCCGACAAGCCCTGCTGCCTGACACCTCCTGTCGCCACCCCCCCCCCACAGGCACCCCCCACAGCCGAGAGGCTAGAACAATTCCCTACCCTGGCACTGGACCTGCCTGAATTGTGCTGCCAGCTCAGCCTGGCAGACACCGTCAGCTTCCAGCAGGGACCATGAGTGTGGCCGGTGGGCAGGGTGTAAGGGAGTGTGTCTGGGGGCTGCTGGCCAGTGGGGGATCTCTTGCGGGGCTGTGGGGGAGGTCTATGTGTTGGGATGCTGGGCAGTGGGGGGTATGAGTGGGGTGCTGTGTAGTTGTGTACTGTGGGGAAGGTGCCTTGAGCAGTAGTGATGCGGCTGTGTGTGGGGTGCAGGGCAGGGGTGGTGATGTGCAGGCCGCTGTGCATTTGTGGTGGAGGGTCTTTAGGTGGGTTGCTGGGCATAGCAATTCCAGGGGATGCTGGGAATAGGGAGTTGGGGGCTGTGTGGCATGGCATGGGCCCATCCCAGAGGGGAAGGGGCACGCTGGCAGCAGAGGGCTGGGTGGGTCAGTGTGCGCCTGGCAACTGCCGTTTTGTGTACAGTGCCCTTGCACTGGGCTGGGTGGAGTGGGGCCAGCCCCACCATGCTATGCCCCATTTCCCCTGCTGGCCCCATGCTCTGGGGACCGACCTCCCCACGCCACGCTCCTTTGTCCCCATGAGGGCCCACAAATATGTTTCACACTGGGCCCATAAAAGGTTAATCTGGCACTGCACAGAACTGTTTCAAACATACAGGCAATCGCATGAAATCAATTCCTTTCCATTGTAGGGCCTCCGGCATTGGTGCACCTCAGTCTCTCTGAGGTGATCCGCTGGTTCCTTCTGGCCTTGAATCTGACTCAAAGGGCCACGACCTTCCTCCCCTAATGCAAGATCAGGCATTATATGCATGTGTTTATATTGCTTTCTCATGGCAGGCTGCGGTTAAGGAAGAGCAGGAGGCCTTATATGCTGACAGCTAACAGAGCTATTCCATTAGTTCAAATATTAGCTATCTATGTTTCTGGGGTTATAGGATTCTAGGGTTCTGTGTATGTAATTTATTGTGGGAAGAAATAATTTCTCTGTAAGTAAAATTGCAAGCATGGTCCCACTAATAAAGCTCATTTTGATCCCTCTTGTAATTCCATTGACTTAAATTGAAGTTGTGTGCTCAGCACCTCTAAAAGTTATGCCCTAGGAGTCTAAGCATGGGTATCCAAAACCAATGGTCACTCTTGAAAATGTGGGCTGTTGAAAACGTGCCTGTTTTGTCATCTGTAAAGTGGAAATATTAATAATACATACTCAAAGGGATTCTGTGAATGTTTGTAAAGAACAGTGAGATCACTAGATCTCAATGGAAAAAGTAAAGGAATAATATTTTGATACCTGGATATTACTGTGATGGGCACATTAAAGATATATGCAATTGATTATGAAGATCTTTTTCCATTTCCTTTTGTAACATGATATAGTTAAATTAGCCACACTGTAACTAATATCCACCATGTTGTATGTATATCCCAAGCTCCCATCTAGCAAAAATATCTATTTTAGGGTTTTACTTAACATTTCTTTTAATCTCCCTTAATTTCGTTCCCATATAGTAACATGGGGATTATATTTGACAAGTCACAGTACAGAAATACAGTTTGCTGCTGCAAGCCAACATATTGTCTTTCTTGGTGATTACTAAGAACCAGTGGAGAACTCCCTAAATCACAATGAAGCAATCTTTTAAAAAAGATAGGTTTCAGAGTAACAGCCGTGTTAGTCTGTATTCGCAAAAAGAAAAGGAGTACTTGTAGCACCTTAGAGACTAACCAATTTATTTGAGCATGAGCTTTCGTGAGCTACAGCTCACTTCATCAGATGTATACCGTGGAAACTGCAGCAGACTTTATATAAAAAGAAAAGGAGTACTTGTGGCACCTTAGAGACTAAGGTGCCACAAGTACTCCTTTTCTTTTTGCGAATACAGACTAACACAGCTGTTCCTCTGAAACCAGACTTTATATACACACAGAGATCATGAAACAATACCTCCTCCCACCCCACTGTCCTGCTGGTAATAGCTTATCTAAAGTGATCATCAGGTGGGCCATTTCCAGCACAAATCCAGGTTTTCTCACCCTCCACCCCCCCACACAAATTCACTCTCCTGCTGGTGCTAGCCCATCCAAAGTGACAACTCTTTACATAATCAAGTCGGGCTATTTCCTGCATAAATCCAGGTTTTCTCACATCCCCCCCACCCCCATACACACACAAACTCACTCTCCTGCTGGTAATAGCTCATCTAAACTGACCACTCTCCAAGTTTAAATCCAAGTTAAACCAGAACATCTGGGGGGGGGGGTAGGAAAAAACAAGAGGAAACAGGCTACCTTGCATAATGACTTACCCACTCCCAGTCTCTATTTAAGCCTAAATTAATAGTATCCAATTTGCAAATGAATTCCAATTCAGAAGTTTCTCGCTGGAGTCTGGATTTGAAGTTTTTTTGTTTTAAGATAGCGACCTTCATGTCTGTGATTGCGTGACCAGAGAGATTGAAGTGTTCTCCGACTGGTTTATGAATGTTATAATTCTTGACATCTGATTTGTGTCCATTTATTCTTTTACGTAGAGACTGTCCAGTTTGACCAATGTACATGGCAGAGGGGCATTGCTGGCACATGATGGCATATATCACATTGGTGGATGTGCAGGTGAACGAGCCTCTGATAGTGTGGCTGATGTGATTAGGCCCTGTGATGGTGTCCCCTGAATAGATATGTGGGCACAATTGGCAACGGGCTTTGTTGCAAGGATAAGTTCCTGGGTTAGTGGTTCTGTTGTGTGGTATGTGGTTGTTGGTGAGTATTTGCTTCAGGTTGCGGGGCTGTCTGTAGGCAAGGACTGGCCTGTCTCCCAAGACTTGTGAGAGTGTTGGGTCATCCTTTAGGATAGGTTGTAGATCCTTAATAATGCGTTGGAGGGGTTTTAGTTGGGGGCTAAAGGTGACCGCTAGTGGCGTTCTGTTATTTTCTTTGTTAGGCCTGTCCTGTAGTAGGTAACTTCTGGGAACTCTTCTGGCTCTATCAATCTGTTTCTTTACTTCTGCAGGTGGGTATTGTAGTTGTAAGAAAGCTTGACAGAGATCTTGTAGGTGTTTGTCTCTGTCTGAGGGGTTGGAGCAAATGCGGTTGTATCGCAGAGCTTGGCTGTAGACGATGGATCATGTGGTGTGGTCAGGGTGAAAGCTGGAGGCATGCAGGTAGGAATAGCGGTCAGTAGGTTTCCGGTATAGGGTGGTGTTTATGTGGCCATTGTTTATTAGCACTGTAGTGTCCAGGAAGTGGATCTCTTGTGTGGACTGGACCAGGCTGAGGTTGGTGGTGGGATGGAAATTGTTGAAATCATGGTGGAATTCCTCAAGGGCTTCTTTTCCATGGGTCCAGATGATGAAGATGTCATCAATATAGCGCAAGTAGAGTAGGGGCTTTAGGGGACGAGAGCTGAGGAAGCGTTGTTCTAAATCAGCCATAAAAATGTTGGCATACTGTGGGGCCATGCGGGTACCCATAGCAGTGCCGCTGATCTGAAGGTATACATTGTCCCCAAATGTGAAATAGTTATGGGTAAGGACAAAGTCACAAAGTTCAGCCACCAGGTTAGCCGTGACATTATCGGGGATAGTGTTCTTGACGGCTTGTAGTCCATCTTTGTGTGGAATGTTGGTGTAGAGGGCTTCTTCATCCATAGTAGCCAGGATGGTGTTATCAGGAAGATCACCGATGGATTGAAGTTTCCTCAGGAAGTCAGTGGTGTCTCGAAGGTAGCTGGGAGTGCTGGTAGCGTAGGGCCTGAGGAGGGAGTCTACATAGCCAGACAATCCTGCTGTCAGGGTGCCAATGCCTGAGATGATGGGGCGCCCAGGATTTCCAGGTTTATGGATCTTGGGTAGTACAGTAATGGTTCCCTCAACCCACCTAGCAATATTGTTAACCTATCCAACTATACTCTCAGCCCAGCAGAAGCAGCTGTTCTATCTCGAGGCCTCTCCTTCTGCCCCTCCACCCCCATGAACATGATACAGTTCTGTGGTGACCTAGAATCCTATTTTTGACGTCTCCGACTCAAGGAATATTTCCAAAATACCTCTGAACAACATACTAATCCACAGAGGTCTCCCTACCAACACTACAGAAAGAGGGATTCTAGATGGACTCCTCCTGAAGGTCAAAACAGCAGACTGGACTTCTACATAGAGTGCTTCCGCCGACATGCACGGGCTGAAATTGTGGAAAAGCAGCATCACTTGCCCCATAACCTCAGCCATGCGGAACGCAATGCCATCCACAGCCTCAGAAACAACTCTGACATCATAATCAAAAAGGCTGACAAAGGAGGTGCTGTTGTCATCATGAATAGGTCGGAATATGAACAAGAGGCTGCTCGGCAGCTCTCCAACACGAGTTTCTACAAGCCATTACCCTATGATCCCACTGAGAGTTACCAAAAGCAACTACAGCATTTGCTCAAGAAACTTCCTGAAAAAGCACAAGATCAAATCCGCACAGACACACCCCTGGAACCCCGACCTGGGATATTCTATCTACTACCCAAGATCCATAAACCTGGAAATCCTGGGCGCCCCATCATCTCAGGCATTGGCACCCTGACAGCAGGATTGTCTGGCTATGTAGACTCCCTCCTCAGGCCCTACGCTACCAGCACTCCCAGCTACCTTCGAGACACCACTGACTTCCTGAGGAAACTTCAATCCATCGGTGATCTTCCTGATAACACCATCCTGGCTACTATGGATGTAGAAGCCCTCTACACCAACATTCCACACAAAGATGGACTACAAGCCGTCAAGAACACTATCCCCGATAATGTCACGGCTAACCTGGTGGCTGAACTTTGTGACTTTGTCCTTACCCATAACTATTTCACATTTGGGGACAATGTATACCTTCAGATCAGCGGCACTGCTATGGGTACCCGCATGGCCCCACAGTATGCCAACATTTTTATGGCTGATTTAGAACAACGCTTCCTCAGCTCTCGTCCCCTAAAGCCCCTACTCTACTTGCGCTATATTGATGACATCTTCATCATCTGGACCCATGGAAAAGAAGCCCTTGAGGAATTCCACCATGATTTCAACAATTTCCATCCCACCACCAACCTCAGCCTGGTCCAGTCCACACAAGAGATCCACTTCCTGGACACTACCGTGCTAATAAACAATGGCCACATAAACACCACCCTATACCGGAAACCTACTGACCGCTATTCCTACCTGCATGCCTCCAGCTTTCACCCTGACCACACCACACGATCCATCGTCTACAGCCAAGCTCTGCGATACAACCGCATTTGCTCCAAACCCTCAAACAGAGACAAACACCTACAAGATCTCTGTCAAGCTTTCTTACAACTACAATACCCACCTGCAGAAGTAAAGAAACAGATTGATAGAGCCAGAAGAGTTCCCAGAAGTTACCTACTACAGGACAGGCCTAACAAAGAAAATAACAGAACGCCACTAGCGGTCACCTTCAGCCCCCAACTAAAACCCCTCCAACGCATTATTAAGGATCTACAACCTATCCTAAAGGATGACCCAACACTCTCACAAGTCTTGGGAGACAGGCCAGTCCTTGCCTACAGACAGCCCCGCAACCTGAAGCAAATACTCACCAACAACCACATACCACACAACAGAACCACTAACCCAGGAACTTATCCTTGCAACAAAGCCCGTTGCCAATTGTGCCCACATATCTATTCAGGGGACACCATCACAGGGCCTAATCACATCAGCCACACTATCAGAGGCTCGTTCACCTGCACATCCACCAATGTGATATATGCCATCATGTGCCAGCAATGCCCCTCTGCCATGTACATTGGTCAAACTGGACAGTCTCTACGTAAAAGAATAAATGGACACAAATCAGATGTCAAGAATTATAACATTCATAAACCAGTCGGAGAACACTTCAATCTCTCTGGTCACGCAATCACAGACATGAAGGTCGCTATCTTAAAACAAAAAAACTTCAAATCCAGACTCCAGCGAGAAACTGCTGAATTGGAATTCATTTGCAAATTGGATACTATTAATTTAGGCTTAAATAGAGACTGGGAGTGGGTAAGTCATTATGCAAGGTAGCCTGTTTCCTCTTGTTTTTTCCTACCCCCCCCCCCAGATGTTCTGGTTTAACTTGGATTTAAACTTGGAGAGTGGTCAGTTTAGATGAGCTATTACCAGCAGGAGAGTGAGTTTGTGTGTGTATGGGGGTGGGGGGGATGTGAGAAAACCTGGATTTATGCAGGAAATAGCCCGACTTGATTATGTAAAGAGTTGTCACTTTGGATGGGCTAGCACCAGCAGGAGAGTGAATTTGTGTGGGGGGGTGGAGGGTGAGAAAACCTGGATTTGTGCTGGAAATGGCCCACCTGATGATCACTTTAGATAAGCTATTACCAGCAGGACAGTGGGGTGGGAGGAGGTATTGTTTCATGATCTCTGTGTGTATATAAAGTCTGCTGCAGTTTCCACGGTATACATCTGATGAAGTGAGCTGTAGCTCACGAAAGCTCATGCTCAAATAAATTGGTTAGTCTCTAAGGTGCTACAAGTACTCCTTTTCTTTTTTTAAAAAAGAGAGCATCCAGGCCCCAATCTCATTGGCCTCAGCCAATCCCTTGAGTCCAACTTCACTGAAAAATGGGAGAGATAATAGGCAAGTGGTGGAAGATGAGATTTGGGCTTTGCAGGCCACTACTGTTTTATTATTCAGCAGGCTTGGAGTCCTGTATGCATCCGATGAAGTGAGCTGCAGCTCACGAAAGCTCATGCTCAAATAAATTGGTTAGTCTCCAAGGTGCCACAAGTACTCCTTTTATTTTTGTGTATTCAAAGAGTTATTTTTTGGAGGAAGTAAAGAAAACACAGGGACGGAGTCTCCCCTGGGGGAAGCTATTCCCTTGGGTGCCTTCCTGACCTGCTCACGCTCCCCTCTTGCCCCGCCCACTCAGCTCAGACCGGAGCCGCTGGCCCTTTTGTCTGTCAAACACGCACAGCCTCCCCAACCCACAAAGGGAACTACAGTTCCCGGCAGGCGCCAGTGCTTCCGGGATGCGTGGCCTGTTCCATTACCCCTGGGGTGGGGGCGGGGGCTAACTCCCCCGTCACCGCGCTGCATTCATCAGGTCCAACGGACTGTACCATGGTTCGGACACCCCCTATTCTCCTTTTCCCGCGCCGCGGCCGGCGGGAGAAGTGGCGGTTGGTGCGGAGCCGCCTCGGGGTCCGTGCAGCTGTGAAGCAGGGAAGCGCCTCCCGCCCCTCGCTGCGTGAGGATGCAGAGCTCCGACCTGGGCAACAGGGCGCAGGGCAAGATCTGGCACCGCAAGCCGGCCCCGGCCGCGCCGCAGGGGTAACGGGGCTGGTGGCGGGGGAGGACTCGGAGGGAGGGGGCAGGTGGGAAGAGGAGGCCGCCGGAGGGCGGTCATACTTGTATTACTCATTTTAGGCTGGCACTTAGTGGCCTGGCTCACGGATCCGCTTGTGTAAGGCGCTGTACAAACCGAACGCAGCCAGGCTCGGCCCCGGGGAGTTTCTAGTCTAAGCGTAAAACCAAAGACCTCAGACGGGCACCGACAGAGGGGAGAGGACGGAGAAACAATGAGGCCGTAGGGGTCAGCGTGATAGGCCTTGGTCTCAGCCCACCCCCTATCCTAACTCAGGGGTTTTCAAACTGGAGGTCAGGACCCCTCAGGGGGTCGCAAGGTTATTACATGGGGGCTTGCGAGCGGTCAGCCTTCACCCCAAACTCCCTTTGCCTCCAGCATTTATAATGGTGTTAAATATATTAAAAAGCGTTTTTCATCTATGGGGGAGGGGTCACACTCAGAGGCTTGGTATGTGAAAGGGGTCACCAGTACAAAAGTTTGAGAACCACTGTCTAACTGTTACGAAGTATTTTGTAGGCTTCATGGCCAAGAAGAGTTATAAAGCGGGATTTGAAGGTAGATAATGAGCTAGACTTGCAGATGTTTACAAGGACACCACCTCCTGCCTTGTGGGGCAGCATGGGAGAAAGTACAGAGGTGCTTTTCTGGAAATTTAACATACTCAGTGGAGGCTGGTGCTTTGGGCTGATCAGAGGTGAGCTGAGAGAGTGCTTGAGAGATGTTAGCGAGGGTGGAGACTGAAAACAAGCATCTTATGTTTGATGCAACAGAGAGGAAGGAGACAGTGGAAGGACTCAGAGAGGGGTGACATGGTCGAAGTTATGGGCTAGGAAAATAATATTAGCGGTAGCATTCTGAGTGGCTGTGAGTGGGACAAGATTGCATTTAATGTCAGGTCTAGAGAGAAGGATGTTGTGGTAATCAAGATGAGAGATGAGAGCCTGGACCAGATTTTTAACTGTTGATGGCTAGGAAATGCCATATTTTAGAGATCTTATGCAGAAAGAGAGAGTTCTCAGTTGAACGGTTTCAGAGTAACAGCCGTGTTAGTCTGTATTCGCAAAAAGAAAAGGAGTGAGTGAAGTGAGCTGTAGCTCACGAAAGATTATGCTCAAATAAATTGGTTAGTCTCTAAGGTGCCACAAGTACTCCTTTTCTTTTCTCAGTTGAAGATGAGACACAGGTTACGGTCCAGGTGACACGCAGGATGATGGTATTGTTCATAGTGATCAAGAAAGGAGATGGTGGAGAGATTTTGGGGGAGGAAAGTTAGAAGCTCTGTTTCAATCATGTTCAGCTTAAGATGGACATCAGCAAGGAGACGTCAGAAGGACAGTAGCATTCGCTTATAATTTCCAAGCAAACATATTTTCAACACCCCAGCCTACAAGGATGTTTGTTACTAATCAAAGCAATATCGCCTACAAAGAATAAAAAACAATATCGAACATAGCTGCTGAATTATGTTCTCTCTGTGGAATTGTTACTGCAGCCCTTATCCTTGCTCCTTCCTACATCTCTCCTGCTGACTGCTATCCCATTGTCCAGTGTTATCTCTTATTGTGCTGTATGTAAACTTAGGATGAGGTCCTGCAAGTACTTTTAGGTGGGCAGCACTGAATCTGTGCAGAGCCATTTCCAAGATCTAGCCCCTAGTCTGTAATCTCTTTCAGCAGAGAATTATCAAGCACAGTACTGTATAAATAATACATGTCCTCCACAATTAGAGATTTTTCAAAATCAGGTACTACTTTAGGATACTATTTGTTTATCCCTCATGCACATCACACCATGCCCTGAGCAGTCAGGAGTTTGAACAACATAAGCCATTCTGTGATCTTGCAGACTGTGGAGTAAAGATTATGAAGAAAAGCACAAGACCCTGTGAAATGGGAATGATTAGAAAAAAAAGAGAAGGAGACCCATTGGCAGGCTAAGTAAGAAAAGACCCTGAATCCTCAAGATTGGAGCTGTTTAAGGCTATGGCTTGGAGAGAAATCCCCTCCTATGGGCCTTCTGATCTGCCACCAAGGAGAGATAGGGCCTGTGTGTTTATATCCCCACAGGACATCTCTTAAACAGGGATTTGCTTTCAACAGGATGACACAGGATTGGTGTTTAAAAATGACAAACTTCCTGAAGAAAATTAAACAATTCTAATAGTATTGCAGTAAATTTATGTGTGAATTATTTTGAGGCATCATCAGTGTGAATAGCAAAAATATGCATAATCTCATTTTTAAAAATTGCATTAGACAAAATTGCTTGAAAGTTCCCAAGAAAGTTTATTAGAAATATAGGCATGTGATGGTAGAGAACAAGTGCAAAAGATGAACTGGTATAACTAGCATGTATATTGTATTCAAAAGTTGAGAAACTTTTTGTGTAATAGTTAGGTAGAGAGGTTCTGATTGTGACTCCATAAATTGAGTTTATTATCAGTTTTCTTTTTATTCCATTTAGAATGTAGCTGGGTTACTTTATTTTTAGAAAAGAGTTTGGGTGGAGAGGTGAGTTAAAGAATTAATCTTCTGTAAATATTGCAGACTGACACAACCACTCCTGTGAAAAGTTGGCTTTTAATTTTTGATGTTGGGGTAATTTTCCCATTGTGCTTTTTTAATGGTGTTCCTGATATTCTCCCATGATGAAAATATTACCAGTTACCATTATAATAAGAAACCTAAAATAAATAAGCTTAAAGTCCATCTGGACTCATTCTTATTGACCCTCACTTCTTTTCTAAAAATAATAATATAAATAATAAATTTAGCAGGCAGTTTACAGTAAAGCCAGCCCTCGCCTCCTCCTGCCAGCTGGCCCATTTCTTTTGCCCTCTTGAAGACCACCTTATCTGGAGAAGAGAGGAGCCTGGGCCTGGGCCTCTCCTTTCCCCTTCTATTGATTCCACTTCAAGCTGTAGTGGGTGAATCCCTTTTGAGAGATGCCCTGTGGGGTATAATCACACAAGAGGCTCTGTCTCCCCTTTCCACTTGGTGGTCAATCAGAGGGCCCCTCAAAAGGGATTTTCTTCCAGGCAATTGCCCCGATTCTTGAAGGGAGGGTCAGACCCATGTGCTCTTCGCTCTCCTACCCCAATCTTTTGGTGCTAGCTACTGCTTTTTAGACTACCAGTATCTCCTTGGCTGCTGCTACTACTCCCATCCCCTGCTAATATACAAACCCAAAGGATAGATACCCGTGAAAGACAGAAATGGAAGAGAGCCAGTTTGGGCTCATAACATCTTAAGTTATTAGTGTGACATGATAGAGATTGGGCTGACCTTAATTTTTAAGAACACAGATAAAAGCTGTCTTCAGTGATTTCCCTCCACCCCCCAGCATATAGTTCCTCACTCCACCTAATTTAAATGAATTTTTCTCATGAATCATAGCTACTTTTCAGTTTTTCATTAGATTTCTTTACAGAAGGTCTGTTTACTGCTTGTCAAGACAGCAGATAATCTCTTGTGTAATATGCTTTTAAAAACTTTTACAAGTGTATGTTCTTCCTCAAAAGTCAATGTCTAATCAGAATTGCAAGTACATAACCTACGAATATTTTTATATTGGATATATTTTAATGATTGTAGAGAAAAGTATGCTAAAGATGGTGTAATAAACAAAGTGATTTGTTTGCTTTCCTCATAGAATCATAGTAAACATTATTCACAGTGCCACAGGATATCATTCAAAGACGATACGTTTTCTGAATGTGGCCTTTGACAGTTCTGGAGATTCTTTACTTGCTGGAGACCACCAAGGGAATATCTATGTTTTTGACTTGACTGGAAACAGGTAAACATTTCTCTTGCTGTGTGGCTCTCAGTTACTCTTTTTGTTAATCTATATTGTTGTCTTAGGTTTCTTGACATACGTAACAGTCAGTTTTTTGCAACAGTCCTCCCCCTTAAGACACCCATTTCTGTTCGTTAAACGGGGTTTGTTTGGACTGGGACTGGTTGGGAGGGGAAGGGAAGACTGCATGAAATTTTCTTTCACAAGGTAAATTATGTTCAAACTGATTAGCATATTTAGTTCATTGGACACTGAGTTGAAGTGTTTCTGACATTATTGAGCTTTTGTTGGTTTTTGTTTTTCTTTTTAAATAGATTCCGTCTTGTTCAGCGAACGATGCAGGCTTGCACTGCTTTGGCGTTTAATCTTCGCAGGAGGACTGAATACCTTGTGGCTTTGGCAGATTATTCCATTAAATGCTTTGATACAGGTAAGACATATTTAAAAATCTGACTAGAAAAATAAGAATAGCTATATTTTCATAGCAAATCCATATCAGAATTAATCAAGCACAATAATTAGTTATTTCTGATCTGACTAGCAGTTGAATGGCTAACAATATTGGCAATTCGTTGTTCAGAAGTTAATCTTCAGAGATGATGTTACTTCCCTTCCCCACCCCCCATTTAGGAAGTGCATTCTTACTGCTACTGTTTCAGACAATCTGGATTTAGACTCTTTTAATTAAGTAGTGGAAACCAACCAGATATAGTTCTGTACTCTGGTATTCTTCCACCAGTATAATTGCTGAGAATTGTAACCAACGATAGAATTAAATAGCTACTAATCAGGTTATAAAGAAGTATATTCATCAAAAAACTAGCTTGCAAAATGGTGAAATAGAAATATGAAAATGTGTTAAACTCCCAGGCCTAAAAAATTAATTAGGATGTTGCATCTGAATATAGAGGTTCCTGTGATTGTAGCCTGCTATTCATTAAACCAACCTTCCTTGTATGTATAAATAGGAACTTCAGTACTCACTCATTTCACCCACAAGTTAAAACAGGTGTATAATCCTGACTTAAGCCTGCAAACTATGTTGTTTTTTGAAGGAGGGCGGGTAGTTTAATATTGATGTTCCCACTGGCAAAGTCTGCCTAGGAGACATATCCAGCTTGTTTGGTGGGCCCCGTTCACAACTTTTAAGACTGATCGCTGAAGACAGATTAAACAAGTCTATGCAAGATAGCTGTAGAAAATAACTTACGAAATCCATTACTTCCCACTGATCAGCAGGATGGTTTTTTCCATAATGTATAGGATTACATGAAGGAGAACTCACTTGTTCCTCATTTGTTGGATAGTGATGATAAATAAAGGTACATTAGGCATTCTCAAGAGACCACACCCTTCATATTGTTTGTACTGAAAAATACTAGCACTTGTTGCTTCACTTTGCTTAACTTTTTAATCAATTTCATATACACCATAGACACCAAGGAGCTGGTTAGTTGGATGAGGGGACATGATTCTTCAGTATCTTCAATCTCCATCCATGGTTCAGGCAGATATGCCATTACTACATCCACTGACACAGCACAACTCTGGGATCTCGATACCTTCCAAAGAAAAAGAAAGTTGAACGTCCGCCAATCTGTGGGTATTCAAAAGGTCAGTAAAGAGTCATTGTTAAACAAATGGTATATAAACATACCAGAGAATACAACTACATACTAAAATCAGGAGTACTTTAAAAATATTCTTTAAAAAAAAATAGATCAATCTTTTCTTTGTCCTCTAACCATCTCACCTTTGCCATCAGATCTCACAAGATAAGGTTATGGGATAGTAGTTGTGGAGATCTGCAGGGAACACCTAAGCACTGCATAAAGTAGTAATGTTTCGTCAATATTGAAGCAACGTTAGAGGGCACTATGCTGCAGGAGATTCATTTGAAAGACTGTGCCTTAAGACGGAGGTCTTCACCACTTGTGGCCACTGAAAATCCATTACACTTTTTCTAAGAGTAGAGCTATTAACTCCGGTTTCTTTACTGGATTCTAGCTAGTGCTATTATATTCAGGAAGTCACCCTGTAGCTTCAATTAGAGATACATCTTTCACTTCCTGTCCTAAAATTGTTGTGTAGTGAGCACTGTTCAAATAATTGTCATGTTTATCCCTGAGGTGTCTGCACTTCATTAGGGGATGAATTTGATATATCCCTTATCAATCAGCAAGTGATTGTAGTGTATTCCACATTTAGCATATGTGAGTGGGTAAAGTTTTCTGCCAATAGCCTTTGGAATGTGGTAGAATCCATGAGTTATACTGGCATTAGATAAGATTCAGAGAAGGGCAACTAAAATGATTAGGGGTTTGGAACGGGTCCCATATGAGGAGAGATTAAATAGGCTAGGCCTTTTCAGCTTGGAAAAGAGGTGACTAAGGGGGGATATGATAGAGGTTTATAAAATCATGAGTGGGGTGGAGAAAGTGAATAAGGAAAAGTTATTTACTTGTTCCAATAATATAAGAACTGGGGCCACCAAATGAAATTAATGGACACCAGGTTTAAAACAAATAAAAGGAAGTTCTTCTTCACACAGTGCACAGTCAACGTGTGGAGCTCCTTGCCTGAGGAGGTTGTGAAGGCTAGGACTATAACAGGGTTTAAAAGAGAACTGGATAAATTCATGGAGGCTAAATCCATTAATGGCTATTAGCCAGGATGGGTAAGGTATGGTGTCCATAGCCCCTGTTTGTCAGAGGGTGGAGATGGATGGCAGGAGAGAGATCACTGATCTTTACCTGTTAGGTTCACTCCCTCTGGGGCACCTGGCATTGGCCACTGTCGGTAGACAGGATACTGGGCTGGATGGTCCTTTGGTCTGACCCAGTATGGCCTTTCTTATGTTCTTATGAGTTTGTTTCCATGTTGAAATAAACCATTAAACCAACAAAATAAAAAATAATTATGTAAACTTTGAATGAAAATTTACCATGTTGGATGCTGATATATAATAAAATAATGTAACGATGCAGTACAAAGATAATAGGGCTAAGCCGAAAGCCCTTGAAGTCAATGGATACCTTCCCGTTGATTTCAGTAGGACTTGAATCGGACTCAGCATAAGGAAATTCTCTGAAGAATAGGTCTTAGGTCTCTTGTGGGTTATGCTATCACTTCAGTAGAATTATTTCCCTGTATTTGATTATCTGTTATTGTTGTATTACAAATTGTCAACCATGTAGTATTAGGTATATACAAATTTTGAGAATGCTGAATGAAGCTTCTATTTTAAAATGCCAGCTCAGCCGAAGTTCAGGAATTTGTCTTTGTAGTCTGTGTATGTATTGTGGAAACTTTAGATGACTATTATTTTTACCTACGTAGTGGCCATTGTAATATGAGTGTATTACAGAAATTAACATGAATTGTTTCATTGAAATGGCACAGATCAGACCCACCTCACCATCTGCCATTCCTTTCCATGAATGAGATAATTGCCTTCAGTCTGTGGTCCAAATTAAGGAAAAGCCAGGGTGATTAATGTTGCACTGCATCCTCAACATAAGGTAAACTTGGACTTCAGCTGGCTGAACCTGGTCACTGACAGAACGAATACTATGTGTGCTGAGAGGATTTTACTAAAATCCCAAACTAGTGCCTCTCCTTTCTAAAGGTGATAAATTCATACAGCCCCTAATGTAAAGAATCTTCTCATCAGGAAGCTGTGTGATTCAGTGGATAGGGCACTGAATTGGGAGTCAGGAGATCTTGGTTCTGTTCTTGGCTCTGCCATTCATTTGCTGTGTGTCCTTAGGTTAAGTGATTTGTCTATCTGAGCTTCAGTTTCCCATCTTTAAAGTAGGGATAATGATTCTTACCCACATTTAGTGCGTTAAGAGGTATGGCTAAGAAGTGCTAATATTATTATTAGAGTATGACTGGGGACACTGACTGTAAAGTTACATTCCGTTTACTTCCTGAACCATCTTGATGGTTTTGCACCAGCCCCAGCAGTGCACAGCTGGGATCCTATCAGTTAAACACAACTAGTAAGATCTATACCACCTATGCTCAAAAAGTGCAGGAGCAAAAGCTAACGAATGAAACAAAAAGCCCCTCGTGAGGTTGGTAGGTGAAGAGAGGCAGTTTTGATTGGGAGGGGAAGAAAAGAGATGAAAAAGGGACATTTTGTTCTGTCCCTTCTCCCAGAGTGCCAAACTGCCATTTCAACATCACTTTCTGGCCCTTTTTAACACACTTTTTAGAGTAAAACAAAAACCAGGAAACGAACAGAATACCCCAATTTATTAAAATAAAAGAACAGCAACTTTCAACTTGCTTTAGGGCAGAAACTGCTGCTGGAAGGGTAGCTGGGTTTCTGAGGAGCAAGGAGTAGGGAAGGGCCCAAAATCATATATTTTAAAGGCCAGAAAGGATCATTACGATCATCAAGGTCTGACCTACATGGCACAGGCCAAAAATTTCATCCAATAATTATTGTATCTAGGCCAATAACTTGTGGATGAACAGAAGTATAACTTTAAGAAAGACATCCAATCATGGTTTTACAATGCAGGTGATTTTATACAAAAGACTTCATGTAAACAATAAATATATTCAAAAGAGTTGAGAAAAGGTGTTTATTACATTTTTCCTATTTTTCATTTATCATAATAGGAACTACTTTGACAGTGGAACAATAGTTTTCATAACTTCTGACAGCTGTGTTTATACTTTTTTTTTTTTTTTAAATAATGATACATGAAATTAATGAGCTATACACTAAAAATAATAAACCACTTCAGGGACTGAAGGCAATTGGTACACTTCTCAAGCTCTTTGCAAGTCTTCAGGAAGACTTCTGATATGTGCACTGATAGTACACTAATGTGCACACTACCATGTCTTATTGCTAGGGCCTATCAAATTCATGGTCTGTTTTGGTCAATTTCACAGTCATAGGATTTGAAAAATTGTAAATTTCATGATTTCAAATATTTAAATCTGAATGTCATGTTGTTGTAACTGTAAGGGTCCTGACCCAAAAGGGGGATGTGGTAGGGTTGCAAGTTTATTGTAGGGGGGGTTTTGGTATTGCCACCCTACTTCTGCACTACTGCTGGAGATGGTGCTGCCTTCAGAGCTAGATGACCAGAGAGCTGCGTCCGCTGGCCAGGAGCCCAGCTCTGAAGGCAGTGCCGCCACCAGCATCAGTGCAGAAGTAAGGATGGCCTGGTATGGTATTGGCACCCTTACTTCTGTGCTGCTGCCTTCAGAGCTGGGCCCTGGGCCAGCAGCCACCACTCTCCGGCCACCCAGCTCTGAAGGCACCGCAGAAGTAGGGGTGGCAGTACTATAACCCCCTTACAATAACCTTGTGACCCCCCACCCCCGCAGCCCTCTTTTGGGTCAGGACTCCAGTTTGAGAAACGCTGGTCTCCCCCATGAAATCTGGTCTTTTGTGTACTTTTATTCTATACTACATAGATTTCATGGAGGAGACCAGATTTCACGGTCTGTGACGTGATTTTCATAGCCGTGAATTTGGTAGGTCCCTATTTATTGCTATATTATTCTGACGTTTCTGAAGTTCAAATGTAATCTTTCTTTTTTTATAGTATGTAAGGCAACTAGCCTGAAAATTATTCAATTTTTTTTCCTTTTCCATATGAACTCTTTCAGGTTTTCTTTCTTCCACTAAGCAACACCATCCTCAGCTGTTTCAAAGATAATTCTATCTTTGCATGGGAATGTGATACTCTTCAGTGTAAATACCAGTTGCCAACTCCAATAGAAGGCTCTACGTTGCATTATAAAGTCTTTGCCATTACCAGGTAAATTGCTACTTTAAATACTCGGAAAGAAAATATTACAAAATTCTTAGCAGACAATACAAATTTTTCTCTCCTTTTTCTAAAATATTTTGCACAAGTGTTGAGCTGTAGGTTTTCACCTCTAAACTAGATACCAAAGTTATTTTTAACAGAAGTCAAAATGTTAGTGTGAGATGTTTTTTTTTCCCCCCTCAAAAAAGTATTTAGGTTTTCATACAGAAAAGAAAAGCAGACTAATCACTCTCTCCAGCAATCTCTATGCAGGGCTGCACAGTCCAATAAAGGTGAGGAGTTAACAGAAAACACTTTTGGTACCAGCTCTAAGTGTATTCAATACAAAGAAGAAAAATGAACTCAGAATTGTGTGAGTCAATCATGTCCGCTTTAGGCCATCTCAATTTGCATGCCAGCAAAGAAAATATAATTGCTGCCAAAATTACTTATGAAGATAAGCAATTACAGCAATATTGCTATTGCTGAGAATAGTGACGTAGCTGGACAGCGATCCAAACTTACTACTATCAATAGGAAGTCTTTTATTTTAGAAAGGTGCACAACAGTAGTAGTCCATCGATAACGCTTGTTTGTTTTTAGTTTTTACTAAATGAGTTAATGTTTCCCCATACTTATCCAGCAACTTACTTAAGCTATTTTATAAACTCATAAAGGATATCCCTCTCTACCACTTGAACATATTATTTTGTCTGAACAATCTAAAGATTTTTAACTGAAGATGAATCAAAGCCCACAACTTTGGAATCTCAACTTAAAGTTCTGTGGTGATCAGTGGTAGCATTTTGAACCCATCTATAGATTGCACCATTCCTTGCTGAGAACAGCAGCACCACTGTGTACTGCAAATCCATGACCACTGGGGGAAAAAGACCTCTTTTTTAATTTACACTGAAAATGAAGTTTATAAATGTCCACTACAAAACCTGCTTTTTATTTCATTTGAGAGCTGTTTCCACATTATATGCTTGCAACACAATACAACAGAAATGATGATCTTCAGCAGTGATGATTTGTGAGCATGGAAGGTAATATATGTCCCTACAATTGTAACTAGCAGTAGATTAGATTGGTCTAATTCAAACTTAGTCCTGTTTCTGATGCAGAGATGGCCGGGTGCTTGTAACAGGAGGAAAATCGAATCATCTTCATTTGTGGTGTCTGGAATCAAAACAGCTGTTAAGAATAATCCAGATGCCTACAAAAGTACGAGCTGTTCGCCATCTGGAATTCCTTCCTGATAGTTTTGATGGTGGTTCTAATCAGGTCAGTTGTATAGGAAGTTTAAGAACGAAATCACTTGGTTTCTTAACTGAAATCACACACTTTCTGAGATTTACTTTCCTTATTCTATACTATATGCAGGAAAGTTACTACATTAAATATTTGCTCTGTTGCTGCTTCAATTTTTTTATTTCAGAATTTTGAATTCATTCTTTTCTATTTTGCATTAGGACTAATTTATAGAAGTCTCCTTTATTTCTAGGTTCTTGGAGTGCTAAGTCAAGATAATATTATGAGATTTATCAATATACAGACGTGCAAACATCTGTTTGACATTGGGAATCATGAGGAGGGAATCAACACAGCAGCTATTAGCCCAAATGGACGGTATATTGCATCAGTAATGCAAAATGGTAGCCTCAACATATACAGTGTCCAGGCTTTAACGCAGGAAGTAAATAAGGTAGAATTATAAGTAAAGTAAATCACAAAAACAGCATTAAGATACCAATAAAAGTCAGTCTCCCGCACCCAAAAATTCAGTACTGAAAATACAATTTGTCATTGACATATACGTTGTAGCTATGTAATATAGGATGCAAAATAAACAACATAGGGATTATAGACCTCACTTTGTGGTTACTCCAGTCTGTTAGGCAAATTTTGTTTTAAAAATATTTAATCATGTTCTATCTTCCAGTTTTTCTGTTCTTCTCACAACAATTTAGTCTGTGCACACCTTTTTCTCAGCTTGGTTTGGATCATACAGCTTTTTGTCCATTTCCTTCTTGGAAATACCATGAAACAGATCTTGCCTTATCTGCAGACACAAATGAGTTTTGTGATGCTGTGTTTGTCAAGAAGTATTCCCAGTTTATTCATCAGGCCTTGGAAGCCATGATTATAAAACAATCATATAGCTAGTCCCTTATGTAAATAATACATATTATAAAGACTAGCTTTTATTTTACTAAGAAAATAACTTCTGTAGGTAGACATAGGGGGGGAGACACTCTTCTAAATCCAGAATTCCGTATATCGTAAATCATCACACACTAAAAGTAAGCATATAAGGCTTACTGTGTAATAAGGGAGTTGAGCACAGGCCTTCAAGTCATGTGACCTGATTTCCATTCCCAGCTTTAATGCTGAGTTTGAGTAGGGCTTTTGGGCAATTTACTTAACTACTTTATTACTCACTTTTCCTCATATTTAACATGGAATATTACACATTCTACATGGGTCTTGTGAGAATTTGCTAATGTTTGTATAGCACTCTGAAGTGCAAAGTAGTATAGTAACATTCAAGCACACACTGAAGTAATTTATTTTAAACACAGAACAATACTTATATGTTGGTCAAACTACATACTAGTGTGCATCCTTGTACATCTGATACAGAAGATACATTGTTTCTGGTTGAGTCAACATTTGAAAATCATGATTAAGATAGAACCTACGTAAATTTGCTTGTAACATACCTCGTTAAGTGTGTTTGACTTTCATTCACTTATCACATCTGTTTGGGTTTTGATTTACACTGTGTGTCTCATCAAGTCATGTTTTATAACACAAACATCTTTCAACATTGGTCATCAAGTTAAAGAACACTGTATGTAAACTAAAGTGTGCTCATTATAAAGGTGGGCATTGTAAAATGTTCTTTCCTACAGTGTCATAAGATGTTAACTGTATCATTCTTATTTGATGCTAGCCACCACCACCCTTGGTTAAAGTAGTTGAAGATTTGTCAAAAGGCAAGTTGGGAGCAAGTAAACTTACAATGAGAGTAATATCAGGAAGGTCAGAGAGGCCTTGGAAATCGAGAGGAAGTAAAACTCAGACCAGAGTGCTAAAACCACAAGTGAACACATCACTTGAAAATAAAGAGGTAAGAGCAAATTGTAAATACTTTCTCTTCTCTAATCTGTAGCATTTGATTTTCATTGCCAGAACAACTCTCCATTGACTGTTTCCCCAACAACTTACTTTTCTACATCCAAGTGTTTGCTAAATCTTTAATCTGACCAATGCACTGTTTGCACCTTTTACCTTCCTTACATATCTCTGCTGTAGAGCATTACTTCTAAACTGTTTCCCAAGGCTTTCACTTGGTCTATTGTTATCTATATATTTCAGTATTGTTACTCTCTGATACCACGGTTTATTTTCTTCTTCAACTACCTTGCTAATTCTCCTCAATTCTTATCTTAAATCACATGTGTATCCTCCTTACAATAATATGCCTGACTAATCTAATCGCCTTTTATGATGAGATTACTGGTTCTGTGGATGAAGGGAAAGCAGTGGATGTATTGTTTCTTGACTTTAGCAAAGCTTTTGACACGGTCTCCCACAGTATTCTTGTCAGCAAGCTAAGGAAGTATGGGCTGGATGAATGCACTACAAGGTGGGTAGAAAGCTGGCTAGATTGTCGGGCTCAACGGGTAGTGATCAATGGCTCCATATCTAGTTGGCAGCCGGTATCAAGTGGAGTACCCCAAGGGTCGGTCCTGGGGCCGGTTTTGTTCAATATCTTCATAAATGATCTGGAGGATGGTGTGGATTGCACTCTCAGCAAATTTGCGGATGATACTAAACTGGGAGGAGTGGTAGATACGCTGGAGGGGAGGGATAGGATACAGAAAGACCTAGACAAATTGGAGGATTGGGCCAAAAGAAATCTGATGAGGTTCAATAAGGATAAGTGCAGGGTCCTGCACTTAGGACGGAAGAACCCAATGCACAGCTACAGACTAGGGACCGAATGGCTAGGCAGCAGTTCTGCGGAAAAGGACCTGGGGTGACAGTGGACGAGAAGCTGGATATGAGTCAGCAGTGTGCCCTTGTTGCCAAGAAGGCCAATGGCATTTTGGGATGTATAAGTAGGGGCATAGCGAGCAGATCGAGGGACGTGATCGTTCCCCTCTATTCGACATTGGTGAGGCCTCATCTGGAGTACTGTGTCCAGTTTTGGGCCCCACACTTCAAGAAGGATGTGGATAAATTGGAGAGAGTCCAGCGAAGGGCAACAAAAATGATTAGGGGACTGGAACACATGAGTTATGAGGAGAGGCTGAGGGAGCTGGGATTGTTTAGCCTGCAGAAGAGAAGAATGAGGGGGGATTTGATAGCTGCTTTCAACTACCTGAAAGGGGGTTCCAAAGAGGATGGCTCTAGACTGTTCTCAATGGTAGCAGATGACAGAACGAGGAGTAATGGTCTCAAGTTGCAGTGGGGGAGGTTTAGATTGGATATTAGGAAAAACTTTTTCACTAAGAGGGTGGTGAAACACTGGAATGCGTTACCTAGGGAGGTGGTAGAATCTCCTTCCTTAGAGGTTTTTAAGGTCAGGCTTGACAAAGCCCTGGCTGGGATGATTTAACTGGGAATTGGTCCTGCTTTGAGCAGGGGGTTGGACTAGATGACCTTCTGGGGTCCCTTCCAACCCTGATATTCTATGATTCTATATTAATTACAGCAAAAGGCATTCATTTCTGATTTTTTAATTTATGTGTAAACTTAAAACTTATGGTTATATCCTGACTTTACTGGTAAATTAATCATATATATATTTAGTCATTTAGGGCAGTGGCTCTCAATCTTTCGAGACTACTAGACCCCTTTCAGGAGTCTGATTTGTCTAGCGTACCCCCAAATTTCACCTCACTGAAAAACTATTTGCTTACAAAATCAGACATAAAAATACAAAAGTGTCACAGCACATGATTACTGACAAATTGCTTACATTCTCATTTTTACCATATAATTATAAAATAAATAAATTGGAATATAAATATTGTACTTACGTTTTAGTATATAGAGCAGTATACACAAGTCATTATCTGTAGGAAATTTTAGTTTGAACTGACTTTGCTAGTGGTTTTTATGTAACCTGTTGTAAAACTTGGCAAATTTCTAGATGAGTTGATGGACCCCTGGTTGAGAACCACTGATTTAGGGTCTGATCCAACTCTCACTGAAATGAGTGGGAGTCTTTCCATTGAGTTCTGTAGGTATTGAATCAAGCATTTAATTTGTATTTTGTTGCAAAATGCCTAGAATACTGTGGCAGGTACTACTATAAATAAAATGTTTGCTATAGTAGGTGTTGCTAGTGGATGTACTTAAGGTTGAATTCCGGTTTCTATTAGGGAACTGGACTAGATGACCTCTCAAGGTCCCTTCCAGTTCTATGATTATAGCCTCCCTCTTTCATTTTTTTATAGTTTTCTCAAAACATCATTTTGTACTAAAATTTTCTATGCTTTTTCTCAACCCAAAGTGATACTTTTTTAAAGTCTGAGCAGAGTAGGTTATACCATTTTAAAAATGAACTTGATTATAAGTATCAGAAGGGTAGCTGTGTTAGTCTGGATCTGTAAAAGCAGCAAAGAGTCCAGTGGCACCTTATAGACTAGCACCTTATAGACTGTTTGTTAGTCTATAAGGTGCCACAAGACTCTTTGCCGCTTGATTTATAAGTACTTCCCCATATGGTCTGACTAGAGATTTTACACTCGGTTATACAAACGGTTGAAGCTAGAAACCTGTATTTGGGTTTAGCCCTAGGGAAACTTAAATCAACACGCACACAAAAAAGTCAAGATTAACGGAAATTGATTCAGTATTTTTTAAAGTAATTAATGCTTTTAAGTAATAGTACTTCACGTTTCCTGGCACCTTTGATCTGAAGATCTCAAACCACTTAAACAGCTAAGCTTCACAGCCCCCTGTTTCCCTGGGTAGGTCACTGTTCACCAGATGGGTTTACTGATATACAAAGAGGTCAGACTTACGCATGAAGGATCATTAAGTATGTTGTGAATTTTTGTTTATATTAATTTTATCACAGTGCCTAAAGATTGGTATAGGGCAGTTACTCAACAAATCTAAATAAATACATTACTTGCCAAAAGCCACATGGTGAATCAGTGGCAGAACTGGGATTAGAAGTCAGGGTCCTGAGACTCAGTCCTGGGTTCTGACCATTATAAATACACATTTAAAAACCAAAACCACATGCCCCCGACCAACCATGTCAACCACCTCTATGAATAATAAATAGAGATTATTGGGACAAAACCACTATTTAAAATTACTGTTTGTTTCCTGTTTTGTAGAATGAGTTGCCAGATGGATTAAACAAGAAACGTCTACAAGCCTTACTGAAAGGATTTGGAGAATATCCAGCAAAATACAGGTGAATGTGGGTGTGCCCCGGTGTGCACATGCAAGCAAATTTAAAATCTCTTTTGCTGTACTGATTTAACAAAGGGAATTCTCTTTGCTAAATCTATGTTTTACTTGCAGGATGTTTGTTTGGCGTGCCTTACTACAAGTTCCTGAAAACCACTTAGCATTTAGTAGCCTAATAGATAAAGGTATCCATTCTGCATTTGTGCACCTAAAGGACGAATACCCCATGAAAAGTAAGAAACTGTTGAGAGTCTTACAAAGGTAAATTTATGTGAACGTTCATTTATGTGACTGGGACCATCTCTGGGGAAGATTGGTTTATTTTGCAAAAATTAAGCCCAACATAAAGTAGTACCTTCTTATTGCACCAAAGTCGTTCTTAATTAGCAGTTTTCTGGTTGGTATGTTTTATGACTATAGATGCTTTCAACTTATAAAATATTTCCTGTAACAGCTACAAGAGAGTTAATTGTCCCCTATTCTTCCGCCTAGTTGTTCATAGAAAACCACAGTGTTTCTTGCTATACTTCAGTGCTATTTAACATAATAAACTTCAGATGCCTTATTGCATTTTTGTGCTATGATAACCAAGCAGGCAGAACTGTCATATTCCAGGTGGAGTCAAGGTTTATTTGGTTAGTGGGATCAGTCAGAAGATGCCTTCTGCTTGTGTGTAACATTACAGCTATAAATATACATATAAATATCACCGAAAGTGTTCTGTGCAAGTTTGGCTGTTAATTCTGTACAAAAAAAATGCATGAAGTTAACATAGGGTATCTATTAAACTTACGTGAGCAAAAAAGTAAAATTAAGGATCTTCCTATGCTAAATTCAACCTGTTTTGTGCCAGGGTTTAACAAGATCTGTGATAATAGTGTGTAATATTGCTTATGTGTGCTAAAATTTCTAGGAAATGTAGAGTCTGTCCAGGACAATGACAAGCTAAGCTTGCAATTCCCTACTAATGCAAGTCTACTCTAAACCAAAGTTACTTTAATGCAGCTTTTTAAAATAAAATTAAAAAAAAAAAAAGGTTTGACACCAGTATCTTTCTGTTTTATAATTACTGTTTATATGTTATGGCAAGTTACACATGATTCTCTTCCTCCGTACAGATATTTTTCTAAGTACTTGTTTGTCTTCGTATACAGGACCTTATCTGCTTTAGCTCACTGGTCTGCTATCTTTGGTGAGACACCATACATTCCTCTGCTAGCATTCCCATTTGTAAAATTATTCCAGAACAACCAGCTAATCTGCTTCGAAGTTGTTGCTACTGTAATAGGTAAGCAAGGATTTTTACTACACACTTAACTTATTTAGTTCCCCCAAATTTGCCTTGCTTGAAACAAAGTGGTGTGCGTGGATTCTCTTATAGGTCACTGAGGAGTTCATGTACTGTTTTAAAATGTATAAAAGGCATCCACCAGGAAGTATGATAAAATGCAGCTGTTGCAAAAAAAATCATAGCTAACAAACACAATTTAAACAGGCATATTTATTTTATCAGTATCTTTTAAGTCTAATCAGTAAAAGAACACTCGTCCAATACAATTTTGTTGTCGTGTTAATCCTTTAAATTCTGGCTTGAGACCTGGCGTGACAGTAGTCAAAAGAAATAACTGTCTCAGTTTAAAAGATTTATTGTACTAGCTGGAGTTATCAATTGATTAGGACAGCTAGCATTTAGTAACTTGGCTTCTGAAGAAAAATAGTAAATTTAAAGTATCTTTCACTGAAATTAGTCATTGCAGCTGCTGCAAAGTGCACACATAGCATATAGTTACCTTGCATAAAAACCCATTTCGCAAAATACATAGTTTGGTTGCAAAATAAGTATCCAGATTTGGTCCTAACAGGTTAAAAATATTTTGATGCTCAGTGTCCAAGCCATAAGAGCCCATTACAATGGGATTAAAAAGAGCATCTTTGAATTAAGAATATAACAATGGCCGTACTGGGTCAGACCAATGGTCCCAGTATCCTTTATTCTGACAGTAGCTAGTGCCAGATGCTGCAGAGGGAATGAACAGAACAGGCAATTTTGAGTGATCCATCCCCCGTCATCCAGGCCCAACTTCTGGCAGTTGGAGTTTTAGGGACACCTGGGGCATGAGGTTGTATCCCTGACCATCTCGGCTAATAGCCATTGATTGACCTGTCCTCCATGAACTTACCTAATTCTTTTTGGAACCATGTTATACTTTTGGCCTTCACAACATTCCATGGCAGCGAGTTCCATAAGTTGACCATGCGTTGTGTGAAGAAGTAAATATATACATTGAATAACAGATATATGTGTAATAGAAGTATTAACAGATATTATAAAACTAAACCTCTGTTTAGTGGGTCTGCAGATTATAGAACGTTGAATTTGTAAGTACTGTAATGTAAGTGTATGAATCAAAGTGGAGGGAACGTCATTTGAAAAGTAAGATGATTTCAATAGTGTGCCATCCCTCAGTGTCAGAGGGATTAAGCTACAAACGGTTTGTTTTATTCCTTTTGTAGTTAATTGGTGTCAACACTGGTTTGAGTATTTTCCTAATCCTCCAGTCAATGTCCTTAGTGTGGTGGAAAATATCTTGGCACATCATGACAAGGAATTGCTTCAACACTTAATAAATTGCAATGTGACTTCACAGGTAAAACTCCAACCTAGCTTCATAGTTTATATAAAACTGTTCATAAATGGGAGTGTTCAAATGCCTCATTTTAGTTTAAACCTTTATATGCTCATTAAATGAATTCAGAGTAAAATGTGTACTTTTAGGAGTATAAAGAACATATGATCATTTGCCTGCAGCTTATCCTGTTGCATTACATCGTATGTCTCCTTATACATGCTTTAGTACGACTTAAAGTTGCCCTTTCTTGCAATCATATAGATTCAGAAATCTAACAGGGAAAATTATAAATCCATTTTTTATATAATTTTATCTTGGTTTTTAAAATACACACAACTGTGGTGACTGAACTTAGTAAACAGACATAGTAACATAAAACAAATATTCAATTAAGCTAAAATATACAGTTAATTTATATATTAATAATTATCTAGTTACTAAGAATAATTCTAATTTGAAACATCATTCATCAGGGGTCTTTGAGTAAATGAAAGAAAAAAGGTAAGAATGAGAGAGGTAAGAAATATATTTATATAAACCACATCTAGTTCATCAGCTGCATATGGTAGGGACCTTCTCTTTGTATCTTTTGGTATAGTTCCAATGTGCTGTGTATTTACAAATAGATTAAAATCTCAACATCAGATAAGAAAGGTCCCCCTATATATTCAGATTTGTCTTCCTTTGTAATATTTCTATGATGGGAACTGAGAAGCTCTACTAATGGATTATTTTATTAATTTTCCCAATTAATTTAGCTATATGCCTGGCCTCTTCTAGAAACGTTGTTCTCTGAGGTTCTGACAAGAGAAGAATGGCTGAAAGTGTTTGATAATATCTTTTCCAACCATCCTTCATACTTTCTCATGATGGTTGCTGCCTATATCATATGTTCCAGAGCTCCTTTGCTTCACTGTAATCAAACAGAGGACTTTGAGGTAAACATCTTACTATGTAAGTCAGAGCCTTGCTACCTATATTAGGTAGGTTCAGAAAAGTATAGTGTATAATATTTATTTTTAGAGAGCTTAAAAAGAAAAGTTACAATTGAATGTTAGTTATACTGTGCCTGTTTGAGCAATGTCCTCTAGTATCTAATATATTCACTGTGGAATTAATAAAATATTACTCAATTTATTGCACTTGATTGTATGGACAGAGAGGAGTATAAAGAAACTTAAGAGCTTTCAGAAATTCTTTTGTTGCCAAGGAAAACGTTTTTGAAATTTAATGCCAAGGAAAATGTTTTTTAATATGGAAAATTCATTACCCATTAAACTATTCTTTGTTTTCTGGTTCTCTTTCTGGACATAGGATTGACATCTGTATGTTAGGACAATATAAAGTGGTTCTGGCATTTTGATGCTTCATTAATTTGCCTTCTAAAATGCAAGTACAGTGAGGCAGTCTTGGTTGACTGCCTCTCAACTAAAATGAAAATATTTTATTGTACTTCTGAAGTTATCGGGAGGATTGGGGGAAGAAAAGCATTCTTTATATGGAAAAATCTCCATTTGCAAATATTAGGGCCTAATTTTGCAGACGCACATGTGAGTAATCAATTACTCATATGAGTAAAATTATTCTTGTGTGTTCCAGAATGGATGCCATAACTCATGAGCAGAGTTGAAAGCACTTCTTATTCTTCTCTCACTAAGTATGGCAAAAAGATATATACATATGGGAGAGAGGGCAGACTAACATTCCTAGCATTTGGAGTAAAGAGAGTGGAGCAGAGGAAGTTCTTTCAGGGTTAAGTGGTTTGGGTTAAGTCAATTGAGCCATTATTTATTTATGTATTATATTAACTAGTGGTGCCAGGATGATAACAATTCTGTATGCTAAAAGCGGATTAAAAAAATAACTAATATATTTACATATCTATTGGGAAAGTGTAGTGACTTGTTTAACTTTTTGTAGGATTTAAAATGAAAAATTTTTCTTACAGTATTTCTTCCATCATCGGAACAATCTGGATATTAATGTTGTGATTAAAGAAGGCTATCATCTTATGGAAGCTACTCCAGCAGACATCCATCCACAACGTATGCTTGATGACTTCATACCACTCACAAAGGGCCAGTACCCAGTATTTAATAAATACCCCAGGTTTATTGTGGATTATCAGACTCAGGAGCGAGAGAGGATCAGACAGGATGAAATAGAATACTTACGAGAAAGGTATTCATGGGAAAATAGAAGGAAACCTTAAAATTGGGAGAGGGGGTAGATATCTGTTGGATTTACTGGAAACTGGAGTGATGCTAGGGGTGCCAACTTTTGAATCGCACAAAACCGAACACCCTTACCCTACCCCAAGACCCCACTCCTTCTCTGAGGCCCCCACTGACTCCATTCACCTTCCCTCCGTTGCTTGCTCTCTCCCACCCTCACTCACTCATTTTCACGGGGCTGGGGCAGAGGGTTGGGATGCGGGACGGGGTACAGGCTCTGGGGTGGGGCCAGAAATGATGGGTTGTGTGGGGGGTGAAGGTTCTGGCTGGGTGGGGGGGGCGAGCTCTGGGGTTGGGCTGGGGTGAGGGGTTTTGTGGTTTAGGAAGGGGTTCCAGGCTGGGGATGAGGGGTTTGGCGTGCAGGAGGGGGCTCAGGGCTGAGGCAGGAGGTTGGGCTGTGGGAGGGGGTGCAGGCTGTGGGCTCCAGGAGGGAGTTTGGGTGTGGGATAGGGCTCAGACTGGGGTAGGGGGTTGAGGTGCACTCCAGGTGGCGCTTACCTCAGGCAGCTCCCAGGAAGCAGCTGGCATGTCCCTCTGACTCCCTGGTGGAGGTGTGTCCAGGCGACTCTGCATGCTGCCCCCGCACGCAGGCGCTGCCTCCGGAGCTCCCATTGGCACGGTTCCTGGAGCAGGGGCAATGCGCGGAGGCCCCGTGGCCACCTAGGAGCTGGAGAGACATGCGGGCCGGTTCCCGGGAGCCATGCAGAGCTGGCCATGGAGCCTGCCAGCCCCATGCCAACTGAACTTTGAATGGCCCATTCAGCGGTGCTGACCAGAGCTGCCAGGCTTCCTTTTTGACTGGGTGTTCCAGTAGAAAACTGGACACCTGGCAACCCTAATGAAGACTAGAAAAAGGGAAATGTATGTGCTTGGAAAAGGATAGGATGGTTAGAGGAATAGAAAAAAATGGATTTACACCTTACCTTTTGATGTCTCTGTTTGGCTTGTTGGATTTTTTAGTTAGATGGATTAGCCGGCATTAATTGCTGCAAGTAACGTTAAACTTAAAATCAACGTGTTTGTTTAATTCTCTGAAAACACCTAGGTCAAAATTTTCAAACTTGAGTGCTAAAGTGAGGTAGCTAAATCCACTTAAGATGGCAAAGTAGAAGTGATCTGGCTTCCAGAGATGCGGAGAATTCTCTGCTCTACATTGAAATCAGCAGGAAATGTGGATTTTCAGCACCTCTGAAAATTAGGTCAGTTTCACTTAACCATCTGAATAAGACCTTTAGTGCCTGACTTCAGTCACCCAGGTTTGAAAATTTTGATTTTAGCGATAAGCCATTTTATAGTTAAACTAATCTGAAATTCTCTTCCCAATAGAAGGCAGCTGCAAAATGTTGTTTGAGTAGCTAAATGTCTTCAACAGCCTGAGAAGTGCTAGTGTCGATTATGGCACTTGAAGGGTACGATTGCTTTTACCATCTGTGAAGCTGGAAGCTATGTAAGCCAATCAGCTTCATCCTCTTGCCATAATTCTCATTTTCTATTGTAGATCTCTCTCTTGCGCTATAGCCAATTTACTTTAGAAGACATGGTTCAAACTACTTCATCACTGGGCAATTTGAGCATAGACATAGCTTTTATAATGATCTTAATTAATATTTTTCCAATATATGACCAGCAGTTTTTACTACCTGAATAATTTCTTGAAATCTATTTTGGTTTCTATGGTAATATATAAAAAAAATTTATTCAGACAGTTAGTTCATGAAATAGAAGCTAAAGCAGTACAGCGAAAAGTAGAAGATGAGGCCTGGTACCGGAAGCAAGAGCTGCTTCGTGAGGCTGAAGAACAGAGGAGAAAAATTCTGCTGCAAGAAGAGGAAAAATTGGCAGATCAAAGACAGAGGTAGTAGTAGTAGTATGAAGCATGGCTATAACACCGTGCTATTAAATCTTTTATCACAAGTAGGGACAGAGATGGCCACTATTTTGTTCAAATTGAAATGTGTGGAAGCAGTGAGGTCTAGTGGGTAGGGCATTGGACTGGGAATCTGGCAATCAGGATTCTGTTCCTGGCTCTGCCACTGACCTGCTGTGTGACCTTCGGCAAGTCACGTAATCTCCAGTCCCACTTTTTCTCTTCCCAAACAGCTTATATACCTGCCTCTTTAGACTATCTTTCACTATGTGTTTGTGCATTGGAGCTTCAAGTTCAGTTGTTGCCTTTAGCTGCTACTGTGACAGAAGTTATTTATATTAATGAGGGTGCATATTCTCAAATTTCTATTGGAGTTAAGAATTTTTCTTTTAATTACCTACCAAGTCCTAATTTATAATGTAGAAAGAGTCTATAAACTTTGAGATTATAAACTGTGAGAGAAATTCAAGATCCCCATGAGGATTCTTTTTGTAAAGGGGGATTTTTTTTTTAGACCCATAAAATTTACACACTTTTTTTTTTTTTTAATTGAGAGCTGCGGATTAAAGGAGTTAAGTGACTTTCCTTATCTGCTAATGAATGAGGAGTACAATTCTGGTCAAGAGGTGGTGTAATATTGTGAAATTCTCTCAACAAACTAAAGTGCCCTTTTTGTTTTTTCAGTTAACACCAATAGTTATAGAGTTGATGGGACTTCTGTGGGAAATGGGGAGAGAGTGCCACTCTTTGGATTTAAGTTTGTCTTATAACAATGCAGTTTTTATTTCCAAAACAAAACTATGATGTCAAAAGTGTTAGCAGTTAAAGAGAGTAGTTTGTGACAGGTAATGGTTAGCTATTATGGAACATCACACTCATCCGTGTCAGCTTTCCACCAGTAGTAGTTTATTTGTTCCTATTTCATTTTTGCCTTGAAGACTAGCAGCTGTGAAAAGAGAGTTGAAAGTAAAGGAACTGCAGCTATTGGATGCTGCAAGAAGCCGTTTCCTGAAGCATCAGCAGGATCAGCGTCAAATGGAGCTAAAACGTCTGGATGATGAAATTGCAAGAAAGGTTTGTTTTCCTCATCTAATCAATATTTCCTCCAATGTTTATTAAGAGAAGTAAACAAGAAAAAATTCATAACTTATGATAGGTAATGAAAACAGTTGTAGCATGTTTTGTGAAACAAGATGTATTTAGAAGTTGGGTGGGTGTCTGATTCATTCATATTTATATAGTTTAATTTGGCACCTGTTGCTGTCCACATGGTTTACTTAAATTAGCAAAATTTCCTGAGAAAAGCCAGATTGATCCAAATGTTGGCATTGCTGAAAAATGAAGTGAGCTGCCTAAGGTTCTAAACCTACTGGCTGGAGTATTTTTAAATGTGTGTGTATGCAGTAAAAGGAAAGGAAAGATGGTGGTATAGGAAAAACAACTTTTCCATTTTGGGGTTTTTATGTGTATATTTCTTTCCTCCAGGTGTCCATGAGAGAGCGAGAAACAGCTGCTACTGTTCAAGATGTAGAAGTGCGGCAAATAGAACTTGAATCCCAAAGACAGCTTTTTGAACAGGTATATGGCAGTGAACTACATACAGTCTCTTGGGCTTTTTTCTATTTATTTTTTGTTAAACTTTTTTAAAATATGTATACAGAAAAAACAAATTATACATAAACTTCTCAAATATATTAACCATTTGCTACCGAACCTTAGCTATACTTGCAATACTGAATTATAGATAATATGAATGCTTAAAATATAAATGAATTATTTGTATTGCGTAACTTACAAACAAACATTTGTTTATAAAAATCCAACTAGTTAAAGTATTGAAATAAGATAAAGAATAGAAGCAAAGTTCAGAGGAGGGGGGATAGAGACTGGGAGGGAAGGAAGTAGAGAGGAAGGAGAGGCAAGTGGTGGGACCCGTGCATTTAGCTGGATCATTCAGATACTTCCAGGAAAGCATCCCATGTTTCTGAGAATTTTTCTTGGGTATTTGTTACCATATACAATTCTTTCCTTGGTGGCCAAGTTTACAGTGTCTATGCTCCAGTCTTCAAATGCTGGTCGTTTTTTGGATTTCTGTTGTTGTAGTACGAATCTTAAGTAATTGTAAGTGCTCTGCTGAGCCAATGTTTTTTTCAGATGTATTCAGCTTCCAATCAACGTACATTAGGTTTTAGTTTTAATACAGTTTTATTTGATAGGAAAAAATTCACTGAAATTAAGTTCTTCCCAAAACACACAGGTATAGGAGCATTCTTAGAGCATGTGGGCTAAGTGTGCACCTGCTGAATCACAGTGCAACTTTTTTTTGACTTAGCGCTACCTGTTTTGAATAGTTGGAGTGGGGTCAAGTGCATCCTCCATGTGATTTTTCTGCTGGATTAATCTTAAATGGAGGTCCAAGGAACAGTTCAGAGCACTGACTAAAATTTGTTTTCATTGGTTAGCAGAGAATAATTGGCCTAGTTCCTTCTCCCATTTCTTTTTCAGGGAATCTGTGTTTAATTTAAATTTGCAGGCCAAGTGTGCATATGATGTTGCCATAGTTGTTGGCAATCCGGGTAATATCTGGAGAAATGACAGCAGTTCAGGTGGGTCATGGGTGGCGCAGGCATTGGGGCCAAACAGATCAGAGATGGCATGTTTAAGTTGGATATATTGCCACTCTTTCTTAGTCTCTAGGCTGAACCTCCCTTTTGATATTGTAAAAGGGAGGAAGGTATCATTTGTATTAAATTGACTGATGGTCAGAATCCCTTTCCTAATCCAGTCTGGCCAAATGATGGGGTTGCATGCTATACAGAGTTTCGCATTACCCCAGATAGAGGCCCTGGTATGTAGAAGGGGGTGCCTGTTAAATTTAGTAGACATAATATGCCAATTATTTTTGACTGACACAATAGTTTGGTAATTGCTCTTTAGGGAATCGGTAGTAATCTGAGTGCAGTGCATTGGAAAGGGGTAAAGGAGCAATGAATTCTGCTTCTAGCTGGAGACAACCTAAGGTTCTACACCATGAGGGAATGAGCCACTATGCTGCTTGACTAAGAATTATTGTCTGGTAAAGTTCAAAGCTGGGAAATCTAAAACCACGTGTTTTGACAGGGAACTGTAATCTGTGTAGGAGATTCTGGGTTTGTTACCAACACCCCACAAGAAGGACCTGAACATGGTGTTGGTTTTGGTAAAATAAAAGGGAAGAATATGGAATTCAGAATAAAAAGGATCTTGGGAAGAGCATTCATTTTGATTGTTTATTTTTTCCCAAAGTGAGAGAGAGAGAGTGCCTGCCATCTATTTAAACTGTTGGTTAACTGCATGATTAATGGGGCTAGATTAACCTTGACTATGCTTTTAATTTCCTTAAGGAACAGGTACCAAGATATCTGAAGTTTGTCTGTTGCCATCTAAGGCTTTATGTACACTGGACTTTCGTCAGTAAAACTTTTGTCGATCAGGGGAGTGAAAAAAGCACACAGACACCTGAACGACAAAAGTTTTACCAACAAAAAGTGCCGATGTGAACAGCGCTTTGTCAGCGAAAGAGCTGTCCTGCTGACAAAGCTGACGCTGCTCATTGGGGGTGGAAGTTTTTTGTCTGCAGGAGAGCTCATTCCTGCCAACAAACAGTGGCTACACCGCGCACCTTTTAGCGGCATGGTTGAAGCAGCACAGTTGTGTCGCTAAAAGGCGCGTAGTGTAGACATAGCCTCAATGTCCCTATAGGAGAGCCACTTCCAACTAGATCCAGTGAGCTCTTCATTGCTTCTGACTTATCCCAATTTATCTTCTAGCCAGAGAGTTTACCAAAGTTATCTATTGTTTGTGGGATATTTAGAATAAACTTGTTTTGAATGGTTGTTCCTTTGCAGTTCCCAAATTCCATATTATTGCTTTGGCCAGATTGGGGGGAGGGAGGCGAGAGAGAGAGAGAGAGGGGCCTCTTTCTTTAATTTTTTTAATTTGATTCTTTAATTAATTTAATCAGTGGCACCTCAGGACTGCTTCTTTGTGCCATTTTTTTCTTCATGTACATACAAATATAACTTGGTTGTTACAAGTTGCATCTGCACACTTGGTTGAGGAGGATTACTGAGGAAAAAGTTACCATCAGTAGAAATGAGTCTAAAAGTAATGCTGTTCCTCTTTGCAACTCCTGTGTTAGTCTATAGTATCCTGATGTTTACTGAAGCAATCCGTGTAATGCAGTGATACTCAGACGTCAGTGGTTCAGGAGCTAAATTAGTGATCAATATTACGCAAAAGAGCCACAGTAGTGTGAATTCATTGTTGCATTTACTATAGTACTATATATTCATATTTAAACAGTATGACCGGGGAAATATTTAGTTTTTATATATATAATTCTCACAGCAAAATGACTGACCAAGTATTATTATTTTATCAATTACAATTGGTTAATACCATAGTAAAAGCATCCTGATTGGTTAATAACTTAGATCACTTAATAATTAAATTACAGAGTCCTTTTCATACCATGTGCGGCAAAAAGCCACAGGAGACACATTAAAGAGCCACTTGCGGCTCTCAAGCCTCAGTCTGAGTATCAAATTGTCAAATAGCATTATTTTTTTTAAAAAAGGGATGGGGAAATGTTTATGGAAAAGGAGTGTTTTTCTTCATTAGTACTGTTCATAAAGCAGTTTCTGTTCTGTAATCCTGCTATAAAAATCAGAAAAGAACTCTACTGGGTTTTAGAATATTTCCTGCTTAAAGATAGAAAGTCAGTTTCGCATGACGAATGGCTTCCCGCCTGTTGAGAAGTGCTGCTGCCAGCGGGTAGCTTTAGAAATGCCAACTTTAGTTACAAAGATTGAGCCAGGTTTTCAAAATCCACCTGTGCCCATCTCGAACACCTGCAAAGCCCAACTTGCATGCACACAAGTGGACTTCTGAAAAATCTGACCAGTTATTTTCAAATGCACCTTCACATCACTTGTATGTGATTAAAAAATGCTTCTTGCCATATGATATTTCAAAATCTGTGCTGAGCACAATGGGGTTAACTGTCTTTAAGGGTTCGCTTATTAAATATACAGTCAGCTGCAGTGTGGGTATTGTGGCTACGCAACACAAACCAGTCTAAACCTATTTATACTCAGTAACTGTAAAGTCAGCAGCTGAAGGAATTAGTCTTATAATGATCAGGACCTTTAGGATAAGGGGGTAGTGCTTATTTAGCTAATTGATCCATTTTAGAAAAGGGTACGGAGAGTCAGGATTTCTAGCTGTGCTACTGACTTGTATGGCCTTTAGCAAATAATTTAATTTCTCTGTGCCCTAGTTTACCATCGAGATAGTGGATATGATGATATCTCTGTATCTCGTATTGGTGCTGTGAAACTTAATTAAAATTTGAATTATTTTGAGATCCTTGGATAAAAGGTGCTGTAGATGTACAACGTATTTACAATGGGCCTGGTTCATCATGATAGTATTCCAGCTTTACATTGGGGTAATTCTACTAAAGTCCATTGAATGGAGTTATGTCAGTATAAACTTCCAGGTGTAGCGTATATGTTAATATAGAGTGGATAAAGCAATGTGAGGGAGGGAGATACTTATGGTTGGTTATGAAATACGTTAGGGTGGGGTGTATCTGATATCCTTGGACATGTTCGTTTCTGCACTGAAGTTTTCAATATGAAAAAGCCGTAATTATCTTTAATGTATAGCATTAGCTTAATTATTGTATTTTTATGCACAACTGTTTTTACAGCAACTTGTCAAAGATCAAGAGACAGTGACACAGGAAGTAAAAGGAGAGATAGATGCCAGTCGAAGAAGGGCTGATCTTGAAGAACATCTAGTTCAGAGGTTGATAGAAGTTAATCAGGATGAGGACCGTAAAGCTCAGATGGTAAGAAAATGGATTTAACTTGTATATTTGGAAGGAATGCCTCTTCCTGCAAACAAGCATTAAAATCTTTCAAAGAAAAAGAATCCTCATTTTTCCTGACAACTATACTTACTACATTTTGACCTTATGCAAAGAATCCCACTTTAAGTGCTGTTCAGACAGTTGGAGTATATTGAAGTCCTGCTAGGCATGGCTTGCGTGAAAGCCCTCCTTTGTTTTCCCAGAGACTGGAAGACATATGAGAATTAGCATGATCCTTCTAGTAGATATTGCTGGTTCCCAGGTTATCTTTCTGTCAAGAATATTGGATCTCATGGCCACAAACATCTGGGTTTTGGTTCTTTGTGGTCACTAGTGATGCTTCCTAAAGACTTAGATGGAATCAGCAGGCAATTTAACTATAGACATTGACTTCCAAATTACAATACTCAACAGATGCATCCAGCTTGGCATTATGAGCTTGTTTGGGTTTCCAAGCTCAGAACTCTTAGCAGCACAATTGAAAGACAGTTGAAGCTTACCCACTGTCCCAGTGCTTAGCTTGTCTCTGTAGTTTGTCCAGAAATAATCATATATGTCTTAATTTTTTTTAATCTGCCTTCAATTTTGTGGGTGCAGTTGACTGTGGGTAGAAATGGTAGTATTTAGGTGTCTGATTTAATTGTACTTGCAGATCAGGTAAATATTTAAATGTTAGCAAAATGGCACCCCTAAAATATTTGAGGTTCAGTTAAGTCTTCTTTAAAATATGCCCATGTATAAATAAGAAGATAGCAGAGGTGAGAGATAAGCAAAGGGAGAGACTTGTAAAGAAACAATTTGCTGTAGTGCATAAACGGGAGTTCTACTGCAGCGATAATTCTCTGGAACCTATTGCTGGTAGAGATCTTTAACAATGGCTGTGAAATAAATTTAAGTTTGAATGGAGAACGTTGTTCTTGATCTGTAATCGGATAGTGTGCTAAAGTTAAAGTAAGTGCGTTTGGCTGATCACTTTTTCTTAGCTGGCTGAAGAAAGTTTAGCAAAAGCTGATCAGAAGTGCATCGACACAGACTGGAGAATCCAAGCCTTGTATAAACAAAGATGTGATGATCTAGACCGTGAGGCACATTACGAAGAGATAGCTAAACTTCTTCATGACAACAGAGTAAAAGAAGCAGAGTTGCTAAAAGCAATGAAGGAAGAGCAGGATAAAAGGGTAAGCGTGTCTTTGCATTTCTGGGGAGATGACGTGCAAAAGAGAAAAAGTATGTGGCTGCGGCATGGTGCAGAATGAAAAGTCAAAAGGGTTTTACCAAAAAAGTGTCCCCCCAACATTTGTTTTTCCCCTAATGTCTTTTCCCTGATTTTGCTGGTCAACTAACAGTGTATAGCTAGACTCAACGTTTTTCCTAGTCTAGACCCAGAATAATATCTTCTACCTCCCTTTACCTGCTTCAAGAGGACCCTGGTGGGCATCAGCAAAAGCTCTTCTCAAAAGTAGAAAACATTAACTCAGTGTCTTACAGCACTTTTTTGTGTTAAATGAATGATGGTATGTAATTGTAAATCATTCAAATGGCTTTCTGTGAAGCTTGCTTTTTGCATGTTGCACTTCTATTGAAAATGTACTGAAATGTGTCTGTTGTATAGTGGGAAGAAGTTACAGAGAAAAGAGCTCAACTGGAAGCAGAGCAGCTAGCTGTCGCTGCTTTGGACGCAAGGAGGAAGCAGTTCTTAGAAGATGAAATGAACGATGCAATAGACCTCGCTGAAAAGCTACAATGTGAAGATGGCTATTTTGGTGAGCATACAGTAGTACTTCCATCTACAGTGTACATGATGTGGATATTACACTAACTCATCTATGTAAATATATTTACCAATATCATAAAAATGTAGGACTGGAAGGGACCTCGATAGGTCCTCTAGTCCAGTCCCCTTCACTGAGGCAGGACTAAGTATTATCTAGACCAAACTATTGTACTGGTGATCCCTTTCACACAGCAAGTCTCTGAGTGCAACCCCCTTATAAATTAAAAACACTTGTTTATATATTTAACACCATTATAAATACTGGAGGCAAAGCAGGGTTTGGAGTGGAGGCTGACCGCTCGCGACCCCCCATGTAATAACCTCCAGACCCCCTGAGGGGTCCTGACCCCCAGTTTGAGAACCCCTGATCTAGACCATTCGTGACAGGGGGTTGTTTAACCTGTTCTTAAAAACCTCTAATGATGGAGATTCCACAACCTCCCTTAGATAATTTGTTCCAGTGCATAACTACCCTTACAGTTAGGAAGTTTCTCCTAATGTCCAACATAAACCTCCATTGCTGGAATTTAAGCCCATTACTACTTGTCTTGTCTTCTGTGATGAGCAGAACAATTTATCATCCTCCTCTATATAACAACCTTTTATGTACTTGAAGACTGTTATCATATCCCCCCTCAGTCTTCTCCAGACTAAACGAACCCAATTGTTTCAAGTTTTCCTTGTAGGTCACGTTTTCTAGACCTTTAATCATTTTTGCTACTCTCCTCTGGCCTTTCTCCAGTTTGTCCACATCTTTCCGAAAGTGTGGTGCCCATAACTGGACACAGCACTCCAGTTGAGGCCTTATCCGTACTGAGGAGATTGGAGGAATTTCTTCTCATGTCTTGCTTACAACACTCCTAATATATCCCAGAATGATATCCAGTTTTTATGCAACAGTATTACATTGTTGACTCACATTTAGCTTGTGATCAACTGTAACTCCCAGATCCTTTTCTCCAGTACTCCTTCCTAGGGAAAAACAACGAGGAGTCCTTGTGGCACCTTAGAGACTAACAAATTTATTTGGGCAGTCATTTTCCATTTTGTATTTGTGCAGTTGATTATTCCTTGCTAAGTGTAGTGCTGTGCATTTGTCCTTATTGAATTTCATCCTGTTTGTTTCAGACCATTTCACCAGTTTGTCGAGATCATTTTGAATTCTAGTACATGCCAGATATCCGTCCATAAGACTGACAAATAGGGCCAAACTTTTAAAAGAACCTCTATTTGTTCTCTTCCATCAATTCCAAACACAAATAACATTTAGAAGCTAACTTACTTCTGTATGTAGTTAAGAATCTAAATTCTGCAACTGGCACCCACAGTTGATTTCCACCCATAAAACTGAAGACCATTTTTAAAAAAAATCAACCCCTACTTTATATTGTTTTAAAATCTTTGTTGGGTGTGTGAATAAACTGAAGGAGAGGGGGTAGTGTGCTTTAAATTTTCATTGAACCAGAAACTTTCAATTAACTACTAGTCATCTACTGTCGTGAGAGATGGTGACAGTGGTGGTTTCCCATTATATAAAATATTTTACATAAATATACAAGAAGTTTCTCTGCAGGTTTTACTTCTTCCATCCCAGCATCAGATTGTTTTCAGACAGAAGAACCAGCAATGTTCCCTTCTCACACCATTAATACAGTTTCAGTTTAATTCTTGACTTTGCCGTCTCCTCTTACTGCCCATTGCGAGTGGACGGGGACAGACTTTAGGCATATAGAGTGCAGACTCCATAGCATAGTCTATATATAGTTAGAGGATACAAAACATAATACCAAATTGCTCATTTTGCCTTTGTTCCTTTCACAACTGTGGTGTATGTGTACAAATATGTCTTTCCTTTGCCACTGGGATTTTGTAAATTCCTAGAAATTGGAGTTGGAAAATATCCGTTAAATCATCTAATCCTAAATCAAAGCAGGATTGTTCCCTATGGTGGATTTACCCATCCAACTCTTTGCTCAGCATGATGACGTTGAAAAGCTTAAAAAAAAAAAAAAGGTACTGTACTTTAGAGGCACTCTAAAATTAAGTGGTATAATAGAGCACTGTTTAATATCTCCAGAAATTTTTGTAAAAAGTTTGTTCTTCCTTCACTGTTTAAAAAACTCTTGAGAGAGAAACACCAACAAAATGATCAGGCCCCACCCCTTATTATCTTCTACACAGATACACTCGCACAAAGTTTGTCCAAGTGAGGTCACAACGGTAGCTTGCGGAAGTGCCTAATTCACATCATGTGAACTAAACTGCAGTTGTCTTAGTCTTCTTACTCAAGGTGCCATCCACTAAGACGACAAGTGCCAGTATGCAATATTCTACCTTAGTGGCCCATTTGTCATCAGCTTAGTCGTATTTTAAAAAATATTGCATTGTGGGACCTATAGTTTCTGAAATTTAGTAAAAATGTGTGGTCTTGGCCCCACAGACTGACAGTTTGTGTTATGCATTTTCCAATCCCTACTTAATTGGAGCTGCCTGCACACTAAATCTAAGGCCAGGTCTTCTAGATGGCAAGCCAGGTGCAAATCTACAGCATGCCACCTTGCCATGCAGCAATATCCCATGTGAATACTGCTATGCCCGGTGAAAGTCCCAGAGTGCAGTTTAGCCTACCATGCTTTATAGTAGTATGCTATGCTGCACTCCAGGACTCTGGCTGCACTGTTGCAGTGTTCACGTGGGACATTACTTTGTGGCAAGGTGGCACTCATTAGATTTGCACCCTGACTTGCCATGTAGTAACTCACTGTGAAGACATGGTCGTAGATTTAGTGTGCAGGCAGCTCCAATTAAGTAGGGATTGAAAAATGTGGCTTTTAATAAACATTAGCTATTAAATTCTTACAGTTTACAAAGAAACTTCTCTCCATTTCCCACAGAGAGATTGCGTGATTTGAAGACTGGGTGTGTACAGCAAGATTTAAAATTCCAGCAGGTGCCGAGGGAAGCTCAACCCAAGTCAGGATATGTCTGTCTAAATGACTTATCTACAGCAGAATCCTCAGCACACTGTAAGTTGCTAAACTTCAGAATAATCTTTCTCTCACTTCTAATTTTGGAAGCATTACCCAGGCACCAAGGTGGGTGAATCAGTCTTTCATAAATGTACAAATTTATTTTTAATTGATTTCACACCTGGAAAAATCCCTTTAAAAACAGTATTGTGAAGGCAGTAGGCAACTCAACTCTGCCAGATTATGAGAGATGCCTCTTGTGTTAGACCCAGCTATATCTCCACCCCATAGTTGTGTGGGATTTGCATTTGTATCTAGAGCTTAAACACCGTTACATAGCTCTCTGTGGCTTTTGGGAGTGGAGAAAATGTAGAATTACCTATCATTCAAATCATCTTGGGAGGACTCATTTGTTCTGGTCAATAACTAGTCTCTAATTATCTATTCTGGGCTATCTCTGCTTCTACAGCCAATGAAAATGCTTGTTAAAAGCTATTCTTTAGTTTCAGAGGAACAGCCGTGTTAGTCTGTATTCGCAAAAAGAAAAGGAGTACTTGTGGCACCTTAGAGACTAACCAATTTATTTGAGCATGAGCTTTCGTGAGCTACAGCTCACTTCATCAGATGATGAAGTGAGCTGTAGCTCACGAAAGCTCATGCTCAAATAAATTGGTTATTCTTTAGTTGTACATCTTATTGGTGAAATCCTCCTGACACTACAGGAAACCTTAATACCTTTGAAACTTTAATAGTGCTTTAGCTTCTCCATTTGCCACAAAGTACAGTATAGTAATGATACACTTTGCAAAGGACCTAAAAGAACCCCATGGAAGTCGGAGTTGCTCTCCACTTGCAGTATTTAGAGCTGTCTCCTTGATAATCAAGGGACTGAATGAAGGAATAGAAGTGCAGTAATTGTCTTGTTATATATTAAAGACAAAGCCCTGCAGTATTATTCTCCAACAAGAAATAACTTTGTACCAGTTTAGTCATGAAAAAACTGAATCCCATACAGGAGGTCAGACTAGATGATCATGATGGTCCTTTCTGAACTTAAAGTCTATGAGTCTGAATCTTTTTAATGGTTAGTTGCAATATTAATTCTGAGCCTCTTTCATTTCTAGTTTCTTTAGATAGAAGACGAGAAGAACTGGAATGCAGAGAACGGGAACTGATGGCAGAAGTCAGAGGGCTCAGGCAAAAACTTACTTCACAGGCCCGAGCTACATATCCGCTACCTCATTTTCCAGACACAAAGTGGACCACTTAAGAAAGCACACTTTATACTTTAGCAGTAACTTATTAATCACTGGAATTCTAAATAGTTATGTTGTGATCAAAGAAACTGATTTTTAGATTATTTATTATAAATGCTTTTGGAAATACTTTTGTATATAAAAATAAAATACTAACTAGAAATGTTATAGTTGCACACTTCTGATTGTTCTGTCCATAATGACACTTCATTCTTGATTTTTTTAAAAAATAAACGTACTTTTTTTTATTGCTGAACCACTGAATAGTCAATATTTGAGTACAAGGCATATTCTGATTACACCAATTCCCTGAAAAATCAAAGCACTGTTAAAATGATTTATTTGTCAATAGTGTTTAATGGGAGCCTCTTTTGTAATCATTTTAATGTTTTCCATCTGTCTGTTATCTGGTACAGTCAACCCGTGGAACTGCTTGCCAAGGAGAAGTCGTGAAGGCCAAAAGTATAACTGTGTTCAAAAAAGAATTAGATAAATTCATGGAGAATCGGTCCATCAGTGGCTATTAGCCAAGAAAGTCAGGGATGCAACCCCATTCTCTGGGTGTCCCTAAACCTCTGACTGCCAGAAGTTAGGACTGGATGACGGCTCACTCGATAAATTGCCCTGTTCTGTTCATTCCCTCTGAAGCATCTGGCATCAGCCACTGTTGGAAGACAGGATACTGAGGTAGATGGACTATAGGTCTAATCCAGTATAGCCGTTCTTACGGTGCATTCCAAATGAGGTAAAGGTGATCTAAAAGTAAAACTAGATATAGTGACCAGATCCTTAGCTCCTGTAAATCATCTGATGCTCCACTGATTTTGATGGTGCTAAAATGATTTAATCCCAGATGTGGATTTTGCCCAGTATAGGAGTTGGAACATCATGTAGAAGCTGTAATATGAGGAATAAGAAATGAAAGTAAAATGTCAGATGTTTTTGAAAATTCTAAAGCTGGAATCTGCCATGCCAATGTATAGTGATTTAGAATCAATTTCTTAAACAAAATTAGTATCCATAGCTTAGCTAGTCAAAATAAATATGTGGGCCTGGAAACTGAGTTGCTCATTCTCTGTGCTGAGGACTGAAGTTTCCTGTATCCATCTACTCTATCTCAGCTAGCCACTTGTTTCTGCCGAAAATATTTCTCTTCATGTTTGAGAGCAAAGAGTAAACAGTCTTAAAGTCCTCAAAGCAGCAATTTCCCAAAGGCTGAGTAACACAATTTAAATTTCAAAATGGAAAAAATGCTGTAGCTCAAGTGCTGTTTCTCTTATATATATATTCCACTTTTAGTGTGCGTGCACTCGAGGTTGGAATCTTTTGGCCAGTAATGTCTGTTAGGGCCACAACTGCATCATGAGTGCTTTCATATCTCCCACCCAATGGCATAAAGGGCAGAGTGGGGCCAGCCAACCCTCAGTTCCTTCTTGCCTGTGGGTGTGGGGCAGAACTGAGAGCAGTGGCTGTGTCTCTTACATATTTGCAATAAAACTGATATTTTCATACATACTTACAATTTAGTGTAGGTTTATATTGGAATTCGAAAAGGTTCAGAAAAGGGCAACAAAAATTATTAGGGGTATAGAACGGCTTCCGTATGAGGAGAGATTAATAAGACTGGGACTTTTCAGCTTGGAAAAGAGGAGACAAGGGGGGGATATGATAGAGGTCTATAAAATCATGAGTAGTATAGAGAAAGTAAATAAGGAAGTGTTATTTACTCCTCATAATACAAGAACAAGGGGTCACCAAATGAAATTAATAGGTAGCAGGTTTAAAACAAACACAATATTTTTTCACACAGCGCACTGTCAACCTCTGGAACTCCTTGCCAGAGGGTGTTATGAAGGCCAATACTATAACGGGGTTCAAAAGGGAGCTAGATAGATTCATGGAAGGTAGGTCCATCAATGGCTATTAGGGTGGGCAGGAATGGTGTCCCTAGCCTCTGTTTGCCAGAAGTTGGAATTAGGTGACAGGGCATGGATCACTTGATGATAACCTGTCTGTTCATTCCCTTTGGGGCACCTGCCATTGGCCACTGTCAGAGGACAGGATACTGGGCTTGATGGACCTTTGGTCTGATCCAGTATGGCCGTTCTTATGTTCTTATGTTAATAGTTCGATAGTCAGCTTAGGACAGTTTTTGTTAGGTGTCCATTCCAGGTAGGGTTTTTTTTAATGGTTTTAGCATTTATGGCTGAGCAAAAATCACCAGCATTCAAATACTGTCCTTCATACTAGGTGAATGCTCCTCAGTGATGACAATATATGTGCCTGTTTAGTTTGAATGAGGGGCATATCACTGACAAATGCTCCATTTATCAATTATTTTCTAAAAATCCAAAAAGGGAGGGAAACTGGCTTAAAGCTTTATCCGCTGGGCAAATTGGAGACCAGCTTCTGACCTAGGTAAATAAGATCTACCCACATCTCCAGCAGAAGTGCTCCAGTGACTGCATGCTATAACTTCCTCTAATGCTTCCGTTCTTGAAAAGCACTCCTATGCTCCTAACACTTCTGAGCCCACTTCATCAGCAGAAGGAGTTAGGATGCAGCACTGCTCTTCTGAAGTGCCGGAGAACAGGTCTTCGTGTTAAGAAAAGGCTTAGATCACCTCATGTCTCCTCTGAAGCTCAAGGGTAGAATAATGCCGGACTTAGGCCTTTCTGGCACCTGAAAATACTGGTACTAGCTAAGGAGCACCCACAAGCAGCCTCTATACTGCCTCTACGGCACCGCCTGCTGAGCTCTTGGTGCCAGAGCTTCTCTCTTTAGTACTCATAACCTTGGTACCAATCTTGTCAGCACAGTTTATTCTGATACCACGTCCTCAGAATGGCTGCTCATGCTACAGTCTCAACACCAAGATTCATATCTCTGGAAGATCTAGCAATGTCCTTCTCCCTTGAGTCACTACTACTACTGTTGGTAGTAAACATTCCTCCAATGATACCCAGTGCCAAAGAAGTATCCATGGTCAGTATGTCTGCAGTACCAATGAAAAAGAGTTTTGCAGTTCCTGGGTTTCCATCTGTCACCGCCAGTAGAGGTGCCACATTATTCCTTTTTTTTTCATTGGCATCAGATAATAGGGAAGTTCATCTACCTACTCTCTAAGATCCCTCTCATATGGCCCCTATTCATCTAACAGGGAATGTAGAGTTCATGATCACTATAGTCAAAATATGAGCTATAGACAAATATTTCTCCTGGTACAAAAGCCCTCCTCCCCAACTTACTTTTCTTACAGCCCTCATTCCTGGCTGTATTGAGCACCATGGTGCTTCCACCAGGCTAGGAAATCATCCTTCCTGGCCCCCACAAGACCTAAAGCTCCCTCCCCAGTAGGGTCTATCAGAGTCCAACAACAATAGCCACCCCCAAATGGCAATTGCTGATCCTCAGCTATTAATTATTTGTATTACCATAGCATCTAATTGCTTGTCTCTAATGAAGAAATAAATCCGCCACCTGAACTGCTCCCACTGCCATCTTGTCATCTTCACCTTATGAAGCTGTGGGTCCTGAATGCTCCATCACACCCTGACAACTACAACGTCTTTCAAGACCACCTTTGTTGAATGGCAGAAACCTTAGGATTCCAGTTGAGGTAGTGCAGGAGAAGTCCCAAGAACTATTGGACACCTTGCCCAACTCTATGCCAGACAGACTGGCTATGCCAGTAAATGAGGAACTATTAGAACCTGTACAGTTCTGGCAGAAAACTGCATCTATTCCTCCAACATCTATAAAGACAAACGAAGTAGAAGGTGCCATCTTTGGGGTTTGAGTGCCTTTAAACTCATCCCACACTTAGATCTCTTGTTCACTGTTCAGAAGAGAACAAAACAACAAAGCTCTAAGCAACATGTACAGAAAAGGAGCCCAAATGTCTAGATATTTTTGGATGGAAGAGTTACTCTCTCTGCCAGCCTCCAGTTTAGGATTGCCAATTACCGGGGACTCCTTGCCAAGTATGATTACATAAATTGGAACTAGGATTCGGACTTTACAGACAAATCTCCGCAAGAGTCAAGAGAAAGAATTAAGATCCTTAATTGCAGAGGGTCAGTTAACCTCAGACCTCCTTACAGGCAATGATTGATATGTCGGGTCCTGCAAAGAGATCACGGACAACAGCAGTGACAATGATATGGGCATCGTGGTTGCAATCCTCGGGGATCCCCAAAGACATATGAAGTACAGACAATCTCCCTTTTGAGGATTGTAATCTCTTCATCAGCAAGGCAGCTGCTGCATTACACTTTTTAAAGGACTCCTGAGCTGATGTCCCTGGGTGTATACACACCACAAAGAAACAGGTTAAGCAAACCTATGCCAGGCTGACTTTCAGCCGTTTTCTATCTTCCATGCTACAGTTCATTGGAATCTCCTAGGAAGAAAAAGACATGGCATAGAACAACACCTTCTGCTTCTGCTTCATCCGAAAAGGTGCGGCAGATTTCTCCCTTAGAGGTAGCCAGTTTGACAATTTAGATGAAAGCTGCTTAAAACATACCCAAAGGACTTGTACCCCTTCCCTACCCAAATGGGAAACACTTATTTTATCGCCAAGCTACTTAGGCAATGTCCCCTCAGATTGTTGGGGCCTGGAAATCATCCAGGGTGGATATTCAGTCCAGTTTCAGGCTCCCCCTACTTCCCATTTACTCTCACTATTCCTTTTCAGGGATCCCTCTCACAAGAGATGATTATACCAGGAGATAGATGTGACATTACCGAGGGTACAATCTGGACTGTTGAACAGCTGTGTCCCCTCAATTCTCTAATGTGGGGTGCCTTTTATACTGCTTTGCTGTGAGAGCAACCACTCCTGATCTGCTCTCACACAGCCTCCCACATGTAAACGGCTGCCAGCTCTACTGTCTGAGTGCTATGGCCAGCCACTCTTGAATTACACTGCAGAGCAGCACCAGCAAATTCCCAGTCCCAGACTTTCCCCCAGAAATGTCTGTCTCATAGTGCTGGAAAACACAAGCTCATATAAAGTCTGTCATTTTATTCATAGAAAATGATATGCACAAATCCTGTTATCTCAAATGGACTTTCCCAAACACTTCAATCCAAGCACACTGGTTTAAATAAAACAACAAAAAAAAACTTTAACTACAGAAATATAGATGTTAAGTGATTACAAGTAACGAGGCATAAAAGTCAGAATTTGTGTTTTATGTTTTATTTCTTTGCAACCAATACCTAACTGAACAAGGTAAGTGAGTTCAAAGCAAAAGTGTCTCTCACCCCATGCTTCAGCAGTCTTACTGGCTGAATTCCTTTCAGACAAGATCCAAAGCTGTTTCTTTGTTCCTCAGGTGTTGTGTCTGCTGTGGGTAAAGAGAAAGGGAGGAATAACTTGGGGCATCTGTTTCCCATTCTTATAGCTTTTTCTCTTCCTTGAGAATCATTTCCAACTGGGATTTAGGAGACAAAAATCTGGGAGGATGGGAGCCTGCATCTGTTTCTTTGCCAATATGTAAATTTCTCACACCCTTTCTCCTGTCAAAGAATGGCTGCTTAAACAGATGGTAGTCCATTTGGTTTTGTTGACATCTGGCTGAGGAGTTGGCTAACTATCGAGCTAGAATCCTAAAAATAAACTAGTCGCATCAACCCCAGGAGTGGGAGGGGCTGGCTGACCAGAATACGTACCCATCCAAGACATTGGCATGTTCACAGGGCAACTAGCCGCCCTCACCACCCTGGATGCACTCTATTTTTTAGCACACGAGTTCAATCAGAGCTATCATGGGTGACTCTCGTGCTGACAATCGCATCCCCAGCTCAAAGTATAGGCATACGCTACCTTTCATCCAAGGCACAAGAGTGAGGCTGCCAACAGACAACACATGGTGATGTTCTAAGTGAATAGACAAGGAGAAAAACTGTCAACCCATCAGGCAGCAATCTGCTTGTGGTGTTGGTGCATCTGTTACCAGCCAGACAGCTGTGCACCTACCAGACTACAGAACACTAACAAATCACCTGAGCAGGAAGTTTCGAGAAGCTCACACATGGACTGTAAAAGCCTACCATTCAGACAGTTTTTCAAAGTGGTCATCTTCATGTGGTCTTGTTTGCTATAGAAATAAACAAAAATTGTCCCACCTTATGCTCCAGGGGAGACCCAAGTCCAGGATCTCTCTGACACATTCATCGCTCCTCGACCTCCCCCCGAAGGTTTGATGTAAGCAAAACCAACCAGGAATTTGGTAGGAAGAGCCAAACAGCTATTTTTTTCAGCATCAAATGCCTTTATTAATGCTGGGACCAGCTTTTTATTCTGTGTTGGTGGGCCTAGCACAGTGGGATCCTGGTTCATGTGATGCTATGGCAATACAAATAATAAATATAGCATTATAGTTGTGTATAGCACTTTACAGGCAAAACACCCCACAAGACACCAGGTGAAATCCTAACCCCAGAGACAGTGAAAGCAAACCTAACCATAATTTAAATGAAGCCAGGATTTCAACAATTGTCAATACCCCAAATGGCCTACCAATGTAACGGCTTTTACTCTCCCATCCCCAGGCTCCAACTCCCCTGCTCGGTCATCTGTTCCTTTGATTCCTGCAGCTACCATCTAGCTCAGGGATGGGCAAACTCTGGCCCAGGGGCTGCATCCGGCCCTCCAGATGTTTTTATCCAGCCCTCAAGCTCCCGCTGGGGGAGCGGGTTCCGGGGCTTGCCCCATGCCGTGCAGCTCCCAGAAGCAGCGACATGTTCTCCCTCTGGCTTCTACGCGTAGGGGCAGCCAGATTACTCTGCACACTGCCCTCCCCCCCAAGCGCCGGCCCCGCAGCTCCCATTGGCTGGGAACTGTGGCCAATGGGAGCTGCAGGGGCGGCGCCTACGGACAGGGCAGTGTGCAGAGGTGCCTGGCTATGCCTCTGCTTAGGAGCTGTAGGGGGGGACATGCCGCTGCTTTTGGGAGCTGCTTGAGGCAAGCGCTGCCTGGAGCCTGAACCCCTGACCCCCTCCCACGCTCTGAATCCCTTAGTCTCAGCCCAAAACACCCTCCTGCACCCCCAACCCCTAATTCCCAGCCCCACCTCAGAGCCCCTCACCCCCCCACACACACTCCAACCCCCTGCCCCAGCCCAGAGTCCCCTCCCACACCCTGAACTCCTCATTTCTGGCCCCATCCCAGAGCCTGCACCCTCAGCCGGAGCCCTCACCCCAACCCGCAGTTTGGTAAGCATTCATGGCCTGCCCTACAATTTCCGTATCCAGATGTGGCCCTCGGGCCAAAAAGTTTGCCCACCCCTGATCTAGCTGCTGCTCCCCTCAGCCCAGTCAGTATACAGTATCCCCCACCACCCCTGCCTCTCTGCCCATTCCTGTCACTCACTTCACCCCATGCACTACTCTCCTCCCCGCCCCGCCACACCTCCCGCAGGAAGGGCAAACGTCTCCTTGGCGTGTGGGGGCCTGGCCGGCCAATGGCAGGATGTGGGGGCTGGGACGGATACAGCCGGAGGGGAGGCGTGGACCAGCACGGTGGGGGGCTCACTTCAGCGTGTTGGGTGACTGAGGGCTGCAGGGTGGGGCTGCAGCAGGGTGCACCCTCCCCCCCCCCAGGTCACAACCCAACCTGGGCCCCTTCCACGTGCAGGGCTTTAGAAGCACGATTTTGTAGCGCAACACTGGGGGGTTGGAGGGGGGGGCTCAGCTAAGTGCTTCGGCCTTGTAGCCCCCTCCTCGCAATAACCCTGCAGCCCCGGGCCTCAGGGGGCTTCTGAAACCCAGCGACCGAGCTCAGACCAGCGTTGGGAGGGCGTGGGGAAAAAAGCAACCGCTGCCCCGTGTGAGGATCGAACTCACGACCTTCAGATTATGAGACTGACGCGCTACCTACTGCGCTAACGAGGCGGCTGAAAGCGAGGGCCGCGCACCGCCCCTCCAGCCGGGCCCGCTCGCCTTGCAGCGTTCGGCGCCCAGGGGGCCGCGGCGAAAACGGAGCCCCCCAGGGAAGCCGGGGCGGCGAGCTGCGGGGCTCTGGCCCCACCGGCTGCCCCCCAGCAACACCGGGAGACGACTGCGCCCGCCCCGTTGCCCGCCCCCCAGTGAGAGGGGCACCCCGCCGGCTGGGGCGCTGCCAGGGTGGGGCGGGTGCGCCTCAGGGAATGGGAGGGAGGCCGCTCGAAGGGCGGGGTTGGGGGGCCCAGCCACACCCCCCCAGCCGCCCCCCCCACGCAGCGGCCGCGCTCGCCGCAGCTCCCGAGGGAGGCGGGGACGTCGCTTCCAGTTACTGTTCGGGAGCCCCCGGGGTGTGTGCGCGGCTCCCCGCCCCGCCAAGGGGCCTCCGGGACCCGGCAGACTTCGCCGCCCCTGTCCCCGGTCCGGGGGCAGCGACGTGGGTGCTCGGTGCCCCCAGCGCAGGCAGTTCTGAGAGGGGGCTGTCTGTGCCGTCGCCCCGCTGAATCCGACACCAGAAACTCTTCTGAGCCCCGCAAAATCCCTTTGCGTTTATAACGGAGGCATTCAGCTGGCGCGGAAAGGAACAATGGTTTAAGCGTCCTGGAACTGGTCGTGTGTGCTGCTTTAATGAGCCTTCTCCATTTTCTCTGCCATAACGAGCAACAGGAAGACGAATAGATTTTTTTTTTAAAGCCACGACAAGCGACTTTAATGACTGTATGTGTTCAGGTGTTAACTGGATTGATTTATGTTGACAAGGTGCTATTTTACATGACTAATTAATTATGCCAAATAATTTTCCATCCACATACTTGCACTTAGCAGGTCCCTGAATAATTACTTTTTGGCATTGCTGATGCAGCTGCACGCCAATGCTGAGGGCAAACTACAGTTTATTAAAGTCAAATAGTCAACTGTTTCTTAGAGACCAGCACGTAGTAAACTCGTTTAATAGAGCAGGCAGGAAAGACTCCAAACACAATTCTCCTTCGGAACTTTAGGGTTGGCATTTTCCACCCATTTATTTCAATTTAAAAATATTAATGATTTTATAAGAGTGTGACATTTATTAATAACATAAGCATACTTTCTTCCTTTTTTATTATGAATTACATTAATTCATAAAAAGAAAAGGAGTACTTGTGGCACCTTAGAGACTAACCAATTTATTTGAGCATGAGCTTTCGTGAGCTACAGCTAAGTGAGCTGTAGCTCACGAAAGCTCATGCTCAAATAAATTGGTTAGTCTCTAAGGTGCCACAAGTACTCCTTTTCTTTTTGCGAATACAGACTAGCACGGCTGTTCCTCTGAAACCGGTCATTAATTCATAAAGTAGCCACCACTGTAGGATCTGGGCTACATTTACATTGAAAATATTAGGACCTATAATGTTTAAATGACACTGTGGTGAAAACATTTGTGCTCTGAACTGCATTGGTGGTGAATTACTGGTCTCATTTTCGCTAGCCTAGCCCAGACCCCAGAGCCCTCAACACCTTCTTTGAAAGCTCTGTATGTCTAGAAGTTAGGTCCTATCTTGTAAGTTGCTCCACGTGATCCCAGAATCAGGGGCCGAGATAGTAAGTAATGCATAGGTGTGGGAACTAAAGGTGAGTGGGGGGATGCTGCAGTGTGGGGCTCTGCTGCCAGTCCCACTTCTCAAGTCCCAGCTGCCACAGGCACAGTGAAATAAAGAGTGATATTCACAAAGGTATTTAGGTGCCTAACTCCCACCAATGTCAATGGCACTTACCTAAGAGACTTCACAGCAGGTGAATGGCAGCACCAGAGTCAAACACAGGTATTGTGCCTGCAATATTCGCAACCCCACACATTCAAAAATCAAGAGTCGGGGCCCAAAATCATGAGATTCTTAAAAAAGCAATAAATTTTGGGCTCTTTATGTTGTCCTTTTGGTTTCTCAGCCTTTCAGGTGCACTTGCACCATGTTTTTTAGATTTTCTCCACCACTAGGATGTTTTTTAAATAAAAGGTGCGATTCTTGTGCAATCACTTGGCACCAGGAGCTGGGGGTTTAAGGAAAAAGATCACAAGATGTGATCAAATTATGAGAATCTGAAACACTGTGAGACTTTGATCCCTGCATGAGCCATCTGACAACATTCCCTCCCAGTAATAAGCTTGTTTTATTTTCACTCAATGGTGAGTAGTTTTAAAAGAAATAAATTACTGAAATCCCTAAAGTAATGGTCAGGTATTATGCATGGGGCACAACTGTCACATTTAGTCCATTTTAAAACTTGTTTTCTTTTCTTCTTTTTGTTTAAACAAACAGTCATGGTGGCACCAGATGCAGCCAGTGGCCAGGGCCCCTTTAAACTGTTTTGAAATTATGGAACGGCTGATGTCTTCATTCAGATTAACATCTGAGTTGGTTTGGCTCCACAATAAATGCTATAGGGACCCCTAGAAGCCTCGAGCTGTTTTGGAGATTGTGCAACAGTGCTTGGAAAGGTATCTCCTTTTGCCTCAATGCTTCACACCCTTCAGAGAGTACTGCAAGGAGGGGATTAAAGAAGTGTGATTAAATCAGACAGCACTGGGTAATGTGAGGTTGAACTCTTCATGTGCCCTCCAGGCAAGGTGTGTGTCTATCAGATAAGCAAACTAATCAGCTTTAAACCTATGTTCCATCTGGGGCAGAATCCTTGCTTAAGCACGACATCTGCAAACCAGCCTCTTCAGTTTTTGGATACACTTGTACCAACAAAATCAGCGAGAGCTTGTGGCGCCAATTTGCCTTCAGTAGTAACATTTATTTGTTTTTACTAACAAATGATTCCTTCAACAAAAGGGAATTTACAACAGAGTGGAGTGCAAGTGGGAAGCTCATTTGTTCTTTGTTTACATGCAAGGTGAGCTGTGTTGGTCTCTTATGTATAGTCTATATGCACAGTGCTTGCCATACGCATCAGTCAACTGCTGATCCAAAGAATAATGAGCCGATCAAGACATGTGGGCAAGATAAGGAAACGGCTGGAGGAGATCAAGAATCAGTCAGTCAGGCCAATAAAAGCAGATTTCAGCCACCATGAAAGTGTAAGACTAGCTACTGATGCCCTTTTGGATGGTGGGACTGAATCCTATCTCCAAGCCTTAAATGAAGAAGGAGAGGTGGCTTTTCTGTCATCCGTGGAAGTTCAGTATATCAAGAAAAATGCCAGAGAGCCTTACTATGCTAATGAATCTCATGCAGAGAAGGAGACTGGACCAAGGCAGAATGATGCTGGCTCTCTTCAGTCAGGAACATACTTCCCTATATCTGAAGGTAGTGAACCAGCCCTGCTTCACACCTGGAGCACAGCAGAGAAGCCCTATCTAAAGGAGAAATCCAGTGCCACTGTGTATTTCCAAACAGAGAAGAACAGCAACATCAGAGACATTATACGCCGCTGCATCAGCAAGACCAGTCAGGTAAAGAGAAACTCCATGTTTCCTTTGGGTTTGTTTTTCTCCCTCCTTATAAATACTGTTGAATGTGGTGCTTGGTTAGAACAGGCCCTGGTATGTGCCTTACCAGTGCAACTCTGTCTAAGCAGGGGTGATACAGGTCATTCTATGCTTGCCCTCTCTCCTTTGCAGACAGTGAAAGACACCTCTCACATAGTCTTGTGAAAAACTGGAGCTGGTTTTGTTATGTGAAGGCCTTAAGGTAACAACTGTGCCGTTTGGGTTTGGCATTAAGGGAAACCAGAGTAAGACCAAGCAAGCAGCTAACAATTTCGCTAATATCCCAGACTGAGCTAAATTCAAACCCAGACCTCCAGTGATTAGAAGCTAGTACATTAATTCTCTGGCACACCTAAATTCTCTTGTTCTTCTTATTTAAAATACATTTATTTTATTTGGGTACATTTATCTTAGTTGCGCAGCCATTTTGTATTTGGGACACCAGCACACAGCCTGTCTGAACCAGATAGCTGCATAGTCACCGTAAAAACCTTAGCATGTAGTTTTGCTTTGAAAAGTGACTGTAAGAATGGCACTTACTCACCAGATTGCTCGCTGTGTGTATTCAGAGCAATGTCTTCTTACTTCAGTGACTAAAATAAGTGTTCACTGCTCTTTTTGTCTCCCCTTATCCCTTCAGAGCCAACAAAGCTAAGGAAGTAGGAGCTAGGTTTTCTTTTTGTGCACTGCAAACAGGTTTGTTTAGTAAGTTCTAACCAAGTACATCTGTGCAACCCATGAGTTTGGACAGGTGTCACTGAGGTCATAATTTGAAGACAATAGATAGAATAGGTGTCAGTGAGGGTCTAATCTGGCCTGTGGAACCTTTGTTACTGGTGATGGTGCAGGAGAAGGAAAGAATCGGTTTAGAAGCTCAGACTCCAAGTTGGGTTTGAAGGGTTGGCAGTTAGAAAATACATCATTGTATTTGTAAACTGAACAATGTTTTATCTGGAGATGTTTGCAAGACAATAGTACCCATAGTCTGTGTAATTTCTGAGTTTATAAACAACCCACAACTAGTGCTGCAAGTTACTCTCTCTAAAGGGATGGGACACGTGGCACTTCTGTCAGCCTGCAGCTACTTTGGCTTATCTAAACAGGTTGTCCTTCAACCAGGAGGCACCTATTCCTCCAGAATGTTGCTGAGTCATGTGAATAGAATGAAGTTGTGAGTGAGACTTTGGAGGAGACTATTAAAAAGGCTTTTACAGTGAAAGTTGCAAGAGCTCTTATGCTGTAATCAGATAAATTTCATTTTTTGTTGATGACTCCAGGAGACGCAGCACAGAATGTGCAGCTCAAGGAATATAGGGGGCAAAGGTGGCTTTATACCTCCATCTTGAATCCTAGCTGTTGTGGGGCCAGTTTAACCCACTTGTGTAAATTAGAGCAGCCAGAAGATTTGTTTCCTTTGGTTTCTAGTCAGTTTCACTTTGAGACTCTCATGCACTAGCTCAGTTTGGGTGTAATCAGTGCAGGGGTGGGGGGGGAAATGTTTAATCCCAAATAAAATTACATTAAAAATAATTGAAAAATTTTCTATTAATATTAGTGTAATCCTTCTGCCCATCAGAGTTGGCAGCAACAAGGGCCGGGTTCAATATCTAGGGGTTCCATTCCAATAACACAATGCAAAACCGGCTCGAGCCCCCACCCAGTGACCTGGGACAAATATATACCACCCCCGCTGGGCGCCTCCAAGAGGCAAGACTTCCCCTCTCGCAAGCACATAGTCAGAGTGTAGCAAAAAGCCTTTTAACAACAGAGAGAAACAATGCAGCATTATGTTGGGGAAACACCACCAACAGGATTCATAACATAACCCAAGCAAATTGGAGCGTGTCCATTCCCTTTGGTTCTTGAGTCCAGCAACCCAAAATCACCCAAAGGTCTCTGTCCCTGGTCAGGGCAGCCCCAGAGTTCAAAAGTTTATCTGCAAATGTTTACCTCCCAACCTGGGTGGAGATGGGGTGGGGTGGGGGGATTTAAGGGGCACCTTACATGGTCCAAAACTGATTGCCCCACCTCTCTATGGGGCTCTGCTTTGCCAGCCATCCCCATGAGCTGCTCAGGCTCCCCCACTACTTACTACAAGCTGAAATCAGTGAGTGTTTTGTTAGGGGAGCCTCAGTGCTGGTGCACCATTAGCCCAAAGTGAATTCAGCTCAGCAGCCTGTAACAAAACTCCTAATAGAATCAAAATTAGCTCTGTTTCAGAGTAACAGCCATGTTAGTCTGTATTTGCAAAAAAAAAAAAAAGTACTTATGGCACCTTAGAGACTAACCAATTTATTTGAGCATAAGCTTTTGTGAGCTACAGCTCACTTCATCAGATGCAACTTAACTCTGATATTCTACAGTGGCGAGAGGAGGAAGTGCAATTAGCATGTAAGGCCCTCACCAAAGAGCCCATGCCACCAAGTACCAGTACCTGTCTCCAACCTCTCTCTATTACTGGGTGTTGGAACCCATGACCCTTGCCTATCGAGGGCTGCTTAGTTGATGGTGAGTCCCTCCATCATAACAAAAGGCCGAGTACAGTTCCACTGTCCTTGATTCACATAATCAGGATAATAACAGTTTATTCCTGCCCCAATAACAGAGAAACTGGGACTCCTACAGCAGCCAAAGTGACCACCTAGGCAGGGTGGGTGTGCCTATGCAAATGAGATCAGGCCCTGAAGTTCTTTTCCATGACTCGCCACCAGATGTCAGGGTAGAGCTCATCCTGACTGCTTACATTAGGTTTTATGAAACTCATTCTGAAAATGAACTCTAAATGTTGGTTCTAACCTGAGTCCACCCACATACAGAAAGTTGTACAATTGAGGATTGCTCCAGGCTTGAGGGGTAACATGGAAGAAGCTTCTTTCTATGAATTCATACTGCATACATTTGATCTGTGGGAGAAATTCACCTACTTGCTAAGCCCGGTGTGTATCTTGTATGAAATAATCCTGTTTTAGCTATTTTCCTATTGTTTTCTGGTTACTGTTTAATTATTTTCACCAGTACTGAACCCGGGGCTACAAATTCCTAGGCCATTCTATAGGTCCTTTTACTAAGAAACCTTAAAGAAAAAATATTTTAGGCTGGTTTTATATGAGCAATAAAGCAATAGCAAGATATTCCTTTGAACTGGGTGCTCATCTATATACAAGGAAAGGGATCTATATAAAATTTTCCCTTCTCCAACACAACATTTCAACTTATATTTGTAAAATAAGCATTATATTTTCTTGGTATCCCAAAATCATATATCTTTGCTCTGTTTACACCAATGTCTTTTCTCCCTAGGTTCTGGCCATTATGATGGATGTTTTCACTGATACTGAGATATTCTGTGATGTGTTAGAGGCAGCTAACAAACGAGGTGTTTTCGTCTATCTGTTGCTTGATCAAAGCAATATAAAGCTCTTCAGTGAGATGTGTGATAAGGTGCAGATTGGAGAGGATCATGTCAAGGTATTGCTGATTACACAAAACTCTTAAAGCCTTAGAGCTTTCGTTCCTAATGTCGAACTTGTTTTGACTCATACTCCTCTGTTGTAACTCAGTATCATGGGTATTAATTTGAATTGTGATATAACAAGTATCTGGCTGCTAGCCTAATTTGTCTTCAACTATGTGAAAGAAAACTGAATAAAGAAATAAACTTTCTTCTATAAATGGCCCCCAAGTTTCTAATAAATTGAGGCTAATTAAAAATTTTCATGATGGTGTTTGAACCATTGTTAAATCCCAAAGCCGGGGAAGCACAAGAACTAACGGGTTGGTTTGTTTATTGAAAATATGCCTTCATGAAACACAGGGTTTAAAAACTTATGAGCCAAAGTGTGCTCCCCTTTATTCATCCAACGAACACGACTGATCTGTTAGTACTCTGATCCTACAAAGACTTAAGCACATGTGCTTAACTTTATACCTGGCAAGTAGTGCTGTGGAAATCAGTGGAACTAGAGCCAAGCACAGTGGCATCCTGGTCTATGCTAGGGCATTATGGGCTAGATTCACAAAAGGATTTAGGTGACTAACTGCCACTTTAGATGCCTAAATCCCAGAATTGGGCCTCACTGGGATTCATAAAGTCCCTGCTCTGCTGTCACCAAACCCTAAACTCACTCAGTGCCTACAGTCTCACAGTAAAAGCTCCCGAGGCACCTATGTGTCTGCCTCTGAGTGTGTGCACTGCAGCCCCATGCCAGTTGTCCGGATGCCTGAGCCCGAAAGCATTGCGTGAATATTGAGAAGTCAGGCTTTCTGCCACCTAACTCACCTACAGGGCCCGATCCAGCAAGCACGCTGAGAACTCACGTAGCAGATTGGGCCCGTATAGGTGAGCTTCTACAAAGCAGCTGGGAGTAAGGGGAGGAAAGTTTCACTGTGAAGAAATCATTTTAAAAAGTCTTTGGAGCAGAGGGACTGGATCCTGGCTGTCCAATGTGAGTGCTTTAACCACCAGGCTACAGAGTCATTCTTGGGCTTGCTTGCTTGCTTGATGTCTGTCTCTGGCCCAATGACTCTTTCATTAGTTAATCCACAGTGGAGCAGCATCAACAGCTGTGAGATCAGAGGAGGGCTATGTCAGAATATCCCAGAGGCCAGCGATTAGGGCAGTCAGCTGAGGACAGACTTGGATGGGGGGGGGGGTGTCTCTCCCAAAGCCCAGGTGAGTACCCTAACCATTGGGCTAAAAGCTGTGAGGGAGCACCTCCCCCTCTACTCCCAGCTTCTTGCCAAAATGGTGCTGGCACCTTTCTGCAAGAGAGGGAATGCCGCTGAGAATCCCAGGCAGAGAGAAGAACCTTCCTGTGGTCCAGACTTAGGCCTCTATCTCTGAGACACGAGAGGGGCTTTCACACACCCTTCCTCTTGGCTCCTCCCATTGGCTAGCTTAGGTGGGCCAAGGAACCACTTAACATGATGACATTTGGGAACCCCATTCTAGGGCACCTTTCCTTCCCCATTCATTGTCTAGGGAGCCGAGGCACCTAACCCAGGCTTTGTGATTCCCAGTGATTTTCTAGATGCCTAAGTGAAGTGTAGCAATGCGTAAGTTTCTTTGTGACACTAGCCCTATGGTACTACAAATAATAATAATACTCACAGGGTGTAAAGTGCAGCATATGTGTAAGTCTTTGTAGGCTCAGGGCCTCATTAGTAAGAGGAGTGGGTTTTAGCCCGAGATGTTTTATACTAGAGACAACGTAAAACACTAAGAACTAGATCCTCATCTGGTGCAAACAGACATAGTTCCCTGGAAGCTAGTGGAGTTGCACTGATTTACACTAGCTGAGGATCTGACTCTAGGGATCTAATTCTAGTCACAGCTATGGACATACCCCTGCCGTTCATTTCAAAAGGTGTTGCGTCACAGTCATAGAGCTGGGCGGGGCCCAGCTATGTCCAAAAATTTACAATACTGTACACCATAGCTCCCTTTTGTATAGGTTTCCATACAAAGGCCAAATATATAGCCCAGTTTGTGCACCCATTGAAATCAATGGCATTGCATCACATGACAAAGTCTGACAAAGATTTAGTCTAAATTCTATGCAACTGCACTTTACAGTATTAAAATATACAGTTGGGGAATTAAATAAGAAATCCTAGCAGAGGGAGGGGGAAATTAAGCAATACAGGCTAGCGGAGAAGAAAGATTACCAGCTAAATTTTGCAATAGGATGATGAATTTTAATGTGTTTACTGGTTGTTGTTGTTTTTGGTCTTCTCTAGAATATTTCAGTCCGAAGTGTTACTGGAGAGGTTTACTGTGCCAAGTCAGGCAGGAAATTCTCAGGGCAAATCCAGGAAAAATTCATCATCTCTGATTGGAGATACGTTCTCTCTGGATCATACAGGTGAGACCAGTCATCACATGTTCTACCTGAGGTTAATTCTATTATTATTTGAATTGAAGTTGTACTTAGGGGGGCCCTACTCAGGGATCAGAGCCCCATTGCGTTAGGTGCTGTACACATGAAGGCTGGGTTACAGATAAAAGTATTTCAGAAAGTAAAGGTTTACTCTGGATTATGATTCATAGGCCCTAACCACACTGAGGATCAAGAGTGGTTCCCCTTAAAGTGTTTTGAGGTGTGTTTTTTTTTTTTTTTTTTCCTTCTGAGAACCATTTTATAACCGTGCAATGGTCAAACTGTGTTACAGAGACTATTTACCCTGCATAGCAAAGTTTGGCTATCCTCATTCTCAGAAAAAAAGATCCCTGTCTCCAGTGGTCATGGATAGCATGTCGCAAGTCATTCATGGTTATACATGGTAGTTACTGTGCAGTCTGGAACTGTGGCAAGTTCATACTAAAGCTCTACTGCTGAGAGGAAGGCTGGCGATGTGGTTAGGGTGTTGAACTGGGACTCAGGAAATCTGGGTCCAATTCTTAGCCCCCCCCCCCCCCCCCCAGACTTCCTGTGTGAGGTTTGCCATTGACTTCTGTGGTGCTAAGCTTTCACCCTTAATCTTTCTGTAGTTTGGTTACGCAACTATAAAAAATGTGGTGATAAGCCTTATTTTCCCACACCCTTTGTCTGTCTTGACTGTAAATTATTCAGGGTATAATGCCTAGTACAGAGGACTCTGATCTCAATTGGGACATCTAGGCACTACTCTAATACAAATAATAAATAACATTTATACACATAACACCACTTTTGTGGTTTTAAGACACAGGGTGTACAAAGGGCAATAGGCTGCGAAGTTTGAAGTTCCTTGGATCTAAATATTAATTGGTTCAGTCTCTACCAGAGAAAATTGGAGCTAATTGGAACTGGTCAACATTTTTCCTTTTTTCATGAAACATTTTGAAAATATAATTGTTTCTGTTTTGAATATTGCAAGGAAATATCTTTTGTGGTTTCTGAAAACTTTCCAAACCAAAGCGGTTCTTGTATGAGACACAGCTGGAGTGAATATCTCATGTATTTATGTGTATATCCATCCAATCAAAGAGTCAGGAAAACATCAAGTGACAGCATGCCACAACCTGTACCCAATCACAATTTACACAATAGCAAACCAAAAATAAATCAGTAATTTTTAAAAAAATTGCTATTTTCCCCCTCACAAATAAATAAAACATTTAAAAAAAAATTGAAAATTTGTAGCTGGAAGTTTTCAAATAACTGAAACATTTTGCTGGAACCAAAACATTCTCATAAAAGCTATAATTTTCAAATATATGCTGCTTAAAAAAAAAAAAGTTCAAAAAATGTTGACCAGCTCTAGAGCTGATGGCCTATCCTAGTAGAGACTAGGATTTACCTTAACTGTTCATGGCTGACTCAAAAGAGATTGTGGAGCAGAACTAGAAAGCTGCCCATAATACTTACCACATTTTTCATGTTATCAGCAAATCATTACCAAGAGACATGTACATTTCCATCACCTTACGGAGCTCTTAATGTGGCATAGGTCAGCCTCTGTTTGGAGATTCACTCTCTATTTTCCTTTCAACTAGCTAACTTGTCATATAGAAACGCTAGATTCCTGCCATCCACCTTAGCAGATATGATGCGTCTAGCCTTTATTTTCTGTTAATTACGCCTGTAATATCTGGCCTGCAATGTTTTCATACCGGTATAACTATTCTAGTTAGAGGTGTGGTTTTATTGTTTTTAACCGAACAGCCCACTTTAATTTCCCTTCCAACATGTAGTGTTGCTAATTCTTGCAATTTTATTAAGTCTCACAACATTTGGAGTATTAATTAAAGCCCCAGATGCTAAGGTTAGGAGATTGCATGAGCATCTGAGCGTTCATGTTTAAAAAACTACATTTCTAATCTTCATGGTTACAGAGAAAATCTTGAAAACTTGACTCACGTGAATCCTACCGGCTCAGAAACCAGAAGGTGAAGAAAAAGATCCAAATTGTATTATTTTTTTTAAATGTCATGCTCTTGGGGAGGTCTGACCAGTATAAGAACTTTTATACCAGTATAAATGTGTCCACACTATGTGTAGAGGGAGTGGGGGATACAGATAAAGTGGTACAACCTGTGTGCATAGACAAGATCTCTGCTGGCCATAGAGACAGCCATTTTGTGTTCAGTTCTCATCAGACCGTGAGACACACCTACATTGGGTGCTTTTTCAAGGACAGTTTATTTTTGTTCTTTCTACTTTTGTGTTCTTTTAATCTTCTGACTGAAGATGCTTGAATGCTATTAGTATACGTAAAAAACATACCAGCAAATCCATGTTGTATTGAATGTGTATGTAAGGAAAGCAAATGTGAGGGAATGGAGCAAGCAGACTTTTTCTCTAGCAAAGATTTTCTCTTTGCTGTAAAATGGCTAGCACACCCACCCACCATTCATATTCAGAGTCGTGCCTTGCATTTATCATTGCTGTTGCAAGCTGCTCTAACCTCAAAAGCTTTGTCAAACTGCATAACCTTATACTCAGGCCAGCAGAGGGTGTGGTGAATACCAAATCTTTTATACATAGTTTAACTCCATCAAGCCCTGCCGTGTTTACCATAGGCTCACACACCATGTGTTGTTTTTGGCTTGCTAGCTTTTACTTTGTTCACTCTTGTTGTTTTCCTCATTCCCCTATCCCAACCCCAGTTAACCCTCAGTCTTAGCCAGCAGCTTATACTCCTGGGGAAGATCAATGCAAACGAGCCTTTTTGATGAGTGATGATAATAGAGACACTTTTGCAACCGATGTTCCTTAAGAGTCTCATTTGTGTAGGCCTTAAAGGTAACGCAAAATCACGTCAGCTTAGCTTTTTGTCGTGGATCATTAGAAGGGTTTGAATCTGGTTTAGGGGGTAGTTTCCATACAGTTTTATCACCTGTACCTCTGGCTTTGGGCTGTTGGAACATTGTATGCATTATAAACCCTACTTTTTCTAATTCTCTCACGTATATAATCAAATCAGTCTTTAGCAATGTTAGGTCAAGTATTTATTTGTGTGCGCACTCTCAGTGCTCATAAAAGAGGCCCAATTAAAAGCCCTGGAGAGTGAACCCCTTGCCTAGGGTGACCATATTTCCCTTAGCTGAAAACGGGACACAGGTAAGAGATGGTCCCTGCTCAGGGAAGGTTACTTTATACATCTCTGAGGCACAATCCTTTAAGTAAACTCCTCACTATCCTGTGATGCAAGCTGTCCCAGGTTGACCCAGACCACCTGTAGTGTCCAGCCAGAGAGCGGGGGCTGCTGCCCAGGGGACAGGTTTGAAAGCATCCCTGCCTGCCAGCAGCAGCAAATCTCTCCAGTCATGCTGGTGGTGGGCAGCACTAACTTCAGAACTGACCCCCTGTCAGCAGCCGCCGCTCTCCCCGGGTCTGCCAACACCACAAATGCCATCTTGCTGATTACCCAGATCTCATGATTCCAAATCTGAGCCCATTAAAGGCAAAAAAGAGCAAACACGAACAAATATGAAACACATCATAAGGTTTTCAGCTGATTTTACTCATCAGATCAATTAGTATGACTTTTTCATGGAATCTCAAGAAATAATTTCTGCTGTAGTGTCTTCAAAATGCAAAAAGACAAAGCATTTAAAATAGTGCCTGTTCTATACAACTGAGCACAAGGTATACTGAAGCTAGTAGTCGATCTAACTGCCCTTCTTATAACATGCAGTGTTATATTCTCTTCAGTACAAAGAGACTTAACTCGGATGGGATTTTCAGAAATACTCACAACTCTGCTCCCATTAAAGTCAATGGTAAAAACATCAGTGGGAGAAGAGCTGGAGCAAAACTGAGCTCCCATCCACAAGGTATGTTCAGATTTAAATCTGATCTCTGAAGCACCTCTCATGCACACCTATGGTGTTGTAAATGTGAGCTATAAAGGAAAAGTAAAGAATTTCAGGGTCAGGAGCTGCCAGTGAAGTCTACAACATTGCACTGACAGTTTCCAAATGAACTTGCTGAGAGAGTGAGAGGATACAGTCAAAAACAGGACTCCAATGTATTAAGAATAAACTCGGAACAGGCTGTTCTACATGGTTAGGGAGGCAAAATACTAGAATTACTCCACAGAAAGATCTACTAAGGAGTGAATTAATAAAACAGCATTAGTCTCAGGCTGGAAGGATCCTTTTCACACCCAGTATTTCTTACCTAACGTGATTCATCTTAAAATTGTACATTAGGCAGTGTTTTCAGATCTTCGCATAAACTGCACAGTCTATTGTGTTTTGAATTATGCTTTTTGGATGAGTTTATACTAATAGTAAAAATTACTGCCTCCCCTGAGCCTTCCCCTCAGAAGCGGGAACGCTGTACATAGAAAATATGCTAATGACCCAACGTGGAGATAAAAGTTTCCACTGAAAGAGTTGGATAGTTCCTGAAAGAAGATGCAGCTATGGATACAACTGCAGGAAACAGGTTAATATAGGTTTATTATTCTCAGAACTATTACACATAAGGTATGTGGCTCTTCCTTTAAAATCAGCCAGCTCCTGCTTGCCTTATTAATTTAGTGCCTGCTCCGTTTCTCATTAGTCAATGGAGAGTCTCTTTAACTTAGTATGAGTTGGATCTGGCTCTTTCTGCTTATTAGATACTCAAATACTACAGTGTTGCTTGCAGGATAGACAGACAGGCATCGTGTGTCCTTTGGCTCAGTATCCACATAGTCTTTTGCATTAGTTAACTAAAATAGATTCAAGATCGCTCCTTTGGCTAAAGTGATGCAACTTTGAATGTGGACAGTTCTCTCTTTGTGTGCGTGTATGACGTACAACCAGAGTAATACAACACTAAAGCCCAATTAAAGGTACAGATTTTGAAATATTCAAACATACTTGCTGTTTAACACCATATTAGTGATACTAGTTAATGCAACAAGGTACACATGTCAGCTGCAGGGCTTCCACTGCACACATTTCAGAATTCTTGTTTGTTTTGGTTTTTGCTGGAAGGCACTTTATTAAAGTGGGATATTATAGTAAAAAGACCCATTCCCTCACTCTGACAAGGTGAAAGAGATGTGTGAATAAGTAAGGGATTTTGGATAAGATTCAAGTGGTAGATTTGACTCATTGTGATCTATACAAATACCCAAACTATCACTGCGCTTGTTGGAATTAACTTTTATATAACAGACTTGGCTCACACCACTCCCTTTAGAGGGTTAGTCAACTTGACAAGGTTCTTGAAGGCTTCAGAGGCAGTTGTAATAACACTGTTTATCATATCAAAGACAGGGGATTGACATTAAGTTACTTGCATCTCACCTGGAAAACCAATCTTGTTAATACGTTTGGACCATAGGTTTCAACAATATAATACACAAGCCATTGGCATAATCTTTGCATTGTTCTCCAATTTCTCATGGACAAGGTTAACACGGACTTTATGTTCTCTTTTCTTCCAGCTTCACATGGTTGTGTGGCCAGGTTCACCGGAACTTCCTTTCCAAGTTCACTGGCCAAGTTGTAGAGCTCTTTGATGAAGAGTTTCGACATCTCTATGCTTTGTCCAAGCCAGTGATGGGACTGAGATCTCCCACACACACAGTGCCCTTCTTGCTAAACAAGAGTACCACCACCCAAGGCAGCCTCACTAGCAGCAGCAACCAGGGAAGTGCCAATACTCCTTCAGATCCATTCAGTAGCTTGTCGGCTAATAGCACATATCAAACCAAACAACCCTCCAGAACTCACATGTACAGCAGCAACCCAACATCACAGTCACCACTTCATAGAGGTAACTCCTTCCATGGCTACACCTCATTCATGTCAACCCAACCATGGAAGGCCACCCAAACCAACTATCATCAGTGGCAGTTTGGTACTGATACCCCAGCAGTCCTTTATAATAATGTTAACATCTACAAACCTATGCAACTTAGACAAGACAATGTAAACAGGTCAAGGTTAAACCCAGTGTGGAGATGCCTTCATAAAGCTAACCTGATTACATAACCACCTTGTTTTGTATTGCAAATGTATTGAAGATTCATTTTAGCAATAGCCTGTTTAATAATGAATACTCAGCATAGAAATTATGTAGAATACAAAAGGGGGAGACTTGCAAGACTGTGTTCTCTCTTTATTTTGTTTCAAGCCTTAGGGATGATTGTATGTTTCAGTCACAAAGGACAACCACCACCAAATGTTTCTCAAATTAATAAAACCTAAGTCTGCTAGCACTGAAACCTTGCATTTATGATACCACCATTTAGGAACAGAAGTAGTAGCATTGTTTAAAATGTCGGGTACATCGATCTGCCCTTACATAATGTATTTGTGGTCAGGTGGTTAGCATTGCCAAATGAAAGTGCATAAAATAACAGTTTGATGATGATTTTTATGTGCTTGTGAAGTTTTCTGTTTATTCACTAAAGATACTGGCGGCAGTCGTGCAAGTTCTCTCATTCGCTGCCACCATGCCTCAATCCTGACTTGGAAGGATCACTTGAAGAGTTGAGAGAAGCACAGCCTCCATCTCCATTCAGTCATCTCTGCTGAGACTGGTAACAAGGGTGCCAGTTGTGGTCGTGCTTTCTGTGAATAGACCTGTTGTGACAATCCCCTGGTGTTATCTGGACTGGTGATCGGCTAGGTCACTCCAATCCTTGACTCTGGGAAACAGCCTTACCCTGCTCTGCTGTGAGAACCCCCACTCCTGGGCTGGTCCTGCACAGACTCTGGCATGGAAGCTGCTCCCAGCTACATGAGCACTTTCTGCCAGCTGCTGCTCGGATTGTGCAACCGAATGACACTAGTCAATATCTCCGGTCCCAGACACAACCCTAGGAACATCCACCTTGCAGTGTCCAGTTATGCCGCTGGATGCTGCAAGCTTACATGAGTTCATCAATTTAACAAAGAAATTGATATGTCTAGGCTTGTTATCCCAAGGGGAGTTTCTGACACACCACAAACCAAACAAACTGCTTCAGGTAGAATAAACAAATTTATTAACTACAAAAGATTGACTTAAAATCTAAGCACAAGTCAGATTTGGTCAAATGAAATAAAAGCAAAACACATTCTAAGCTGATCTTAACACTTTCAATGCCCTTACAAATTTAGATGCTTCTCACCACAGGCCGGCTCGTTGCCCTTCAGACAGGCTCTCCCCTTTGATCAGTGCTTCAGTTGCTTGGTGGTGATGTCTGTAGATGGAGGTGGAAGAGAGAGGAAGAGCATGGCAAACATCTCTCCTTTATCATGTTTTTTCTTCCCTCTTGGCTTTGCCCCACCCCCTTCAGAGTCAGGTGAGCATTACCTCATCCGTAGTCCCAAACTGACCAAGGGAAGCGGGGTGACTCATTTGAGATTCCAACAAATCCTTTGTTGCTGCCTAAACCAGTGTCCTTTGTTCCTGAGAGGCTGGGCTGGGTTTGTCCCATACATACCCTGATGAGGTGTGAACTGCCCCTCTGCTCCTGGAGAGTTTTGCCTGGGCTTGTTTTAAGCCATGAGGACACATTTTCAGCCTCATAACTTTACACATGAAATTGCAACCTATAATATTAAACTACAACAACAATGCTCAGTGCATCACGAGCCTTCCAAAGACACCTGGCATGACAAATTTTGCATCAGATACCACATAATCATATTATAAGGATGAACATGGGGGTACAGGGTGTTCCCCTGAGGTAGAGTGTCACACCTGTCAACTATGAATTAGATTGAGACCACCAGCTTATGTTACACAGGTCACCAGAAGCCAGTAGATGGTAACAACTTTCAGTTACTATCACCTTCAGCTAGCTTTAGTCCATTAACCTATATGTGAAAAGCGTTCTAACCCATTAGCCCAGTACCACCTATTCTCTCATCACAGTTAGTTACACAACTGGAAACTGAAGCCTCCCATTTAGGAGAGACTCCCATTTCTAGAGGACAATTTTACCTTGAAAATATTTGCATAGATTCGGACTGGAAAATGGTGTGCAGTAAAGGAGATGAACAGTCTGAAAGCAAAGTCTTATCAATCACACACCTTACAGATACTAGGCTTAAAGGGCTCAGTTCATCCTAGAGGATGAATCTGTTATAAGTGCATGAATCTTTGAAATCCTCCCAGTGGTCATTTGGTTAAGTGAGAAGACAATGAAATAGACAGCAATTGGCAGTCAGAGTTTTCAAAACAAAAGGGTCTGCTCCTCAGAGGTGCTGTGTGTCTGTAACTCTGATTAAAGTGAATGGCCAGTACAGGTGTTAAGCACCGCTAGAGATCATGCCCCAAAATGGCATATCCTATATTTGAAAGGATCCTTAGAAATGAGGAAGTTTCCATAACTGTGAGGGAGGCATAAAACAATCATAAGGAAATTCAGTCGACATACATAGAATGTCCTTTATTTAACTCTTTATGTACACCAGAACACTAGTAAATCCTGGGGGAAATCTGTGCAAAATTTTTTTTTAAATTCTGCACACAATATTTTAAAATTCTGCATATTTTATTAGTCAAAATAACAATATAATCATGCCAGTTTCAATTATTTTGGTAATTTATTTTAAAATACCTGTCACAAGTATGTCTAACAGTACAGACAACAAAAGATTCAGGAAATGTTTTTTGACAAATAGATTCCTTACTAGGCATATGAATACAGAACTTTGAGTAATAATTCATTTATACTACAATACAGACTTTCCTGCATCCCTCAGAAGCAGTGCAAAGGCTTGTGGGGAGTCAGGGGTAATGGAGGAGCTGAGGAGGAGGGAAGTAATTGCTGGGCAGGAGCCTGGGAGTGAACCCGGAATGTTGTTGAGTGTGGGTGGGAGAAGTATGGAAAGTTTTCTGTTTGTTTTTAGGGGGTGGGGGAAGGGAGGGAGAGATTGTTAGGGAGTTGGGGAGCCTCCCCCATGCAGACCCTGACTGACCCCCAGCCTTTCCCATTCAGGCACATCTGCCCTGTATCCATATGTCCCTGCATCCCTCCTCACCCCTGCACCACCTCTCAGCCACTCCCCTCCATCCTGTCCCTATAATGCCCTGCATCCCCACTTACACATTCTCATGAGGCCCTGCATCCCAACGCCCATTCAGCTACTGGCTCAATGCTGTTAGCCCACTAGCTCCTGTGCCCCTTCCCCAATCTGTCCCCCCACTAGCCCTTCTGAACCCCCCAGCAGACCCATGTGCCTACCCCCCCCCCAATATCCCATGTCCCCTCACCTGACCCCGTAGGCAGAGTGCTGTGAGGAACACAGCCTCTCCTTCTCCTGCTCTGAGGCTGGCTGCTCCAGTCCAGAGCCAGCTGCCCTCACTTCTGGCGCCACAGCAGCTACTGGTGGGCAAAAGGTGTAACTGCAGTGTCTCTAGCAGAATCTATTTTCTGGGGAGAAAAAAAAAAAAAAAAATCTACGGAGGACATTAATTCTGTGCATGCACCAGAAGTGCAGAATTCCCCCAGAAGTAACACTAGGCAATAGATTTTTGCAGTAAGATCTTCAAGCATTTGCAGATTATAAACAAGGAAAAAATGGAATTGTTTGAGGTGGTGCAAGGAAAGGGAGTGATCAGAAAATTTTCCTGACAATGAGTTGTCTGAGGTTGTAGAACAATCTCCGCCGGGAAGCCCCTTCTTACCTAGTAAAATGGACAAAACACTAGAAAATGTACTGCAGGGAACAGCCCTGCACTAGCAGGAGGATGGTCTCTAACCATCTTGGCCTTTTCCACCACTAACATCTATGATAATGACTAGAGCACAGAATTGTGTTGATAAGCCACTGAATAAAATTGCAAAAGTATTTTGTGGCATCTGTTTTTATTTGATTTTCATTAACACCTTGTTCTGTTATCTACGAATAGCCATCAGGACAACCATGACCTATTCTCTTTGTAAAACAGATTTCAGAGGCCTCCATTAAATTCCCTTTGTGAGCAATGTTTTGCTTATTCCTTTCCTCTTAACTTGTGCACCTTCTACTATCTTTTCCAATAGCATAACTTGTTTCTATATAGTCATAACAAAACTAAAAGAAAAATTAATTTTATTTCCACTGACATCGATTAAACCCATACAGCCTATTGGCCTACTTGGGGTGCTAATGTATTCTGTTCATATTTTTAATAGGGATGTGCCAAAGGGGTCAATAAAATATTTTGATAGTGCCAGCTTTGTAATTCAGTTAGTGTAAATGCAGTTGCCAGAGAGAGCTTATTGCACCTGTCCTCTGGTATTTATATTACCTAAAAGACCCAGTCAGCACTAGGGACTGCGTAAATACTTATTAGAAGACAAGCCCTAGCCCAACCAGGGTACACTCTAGGCTTAGGTCTCTAAAGCTCGTAGTGGCTTTACATTTAGTTCCAGTTCCAACTCAAAGTAGAAAGTTTTATAAGTTAATTTTTTACTGACTTGGGTCCTGCATATCTTTTTTGGTACAGTAGAAATCTGCTGAGACAGCCGGAGGCTGGTTATAGGGGGTACACAATAGAGGTCCTTCTACTCTAGAACTTACTTCACCCTTTGTAAGGCCTGTATATTTACAGGATTTTCTGAGGAGCTGGAGCGTGGTTTGGGAGCTTTTCCTGGTAACCAAACTGATAAACAATTTTCCTTGTTACTGTGAAATCATAGCTTGGGGACTGCAGAATCATAGGCTGTGCACAGCTAACCAGGAGAGTGGATTGTTAATAATGATGGCCACAGGACTAGAATATCACACAAACTTGCAACTTGCCAGTAAACATTTATGGTTACGTTCCATAAAAGACCCTTTTTAAATGGGAGCACTGTGATAAAGGGAGCTGCTGACTAGCCAGTACATTTAATCAGAGGACTCATATTTTGGTCCTTTAAAAATATTTTGTAGCGTAGAGTTTCACTACCAGGTGGACGATTTACCTATTCAGTCATCTGTTCATGCCAAATTGCAGCAAGGTGACATTATGACTTGCATGGTGCTTTAGTTAAATGTTTAAAGCCGAACACCAGGGATATAGCTTCTTCTTTGATGAGGAATTCACTGGCATAAAATTTCAAGCCAATTTAATGGTGTGCTGCAAGTTCCCAAGACACCTCTCAAGATGATCCACCAACAATAGTGCCCACTGGCTAAAACAGACAGCCAGTAATAATAAAAAGCATAGCTATCCTAGCACCAGCTCTAGAGTTTTAAAAAAAAAAAGCAACTGCTACCAACCAGCCCGTTATACAAATCATCTATCACAAAACATTTTGCTGGTCCTAATATTTTATAGACCTAAGCAACTGATAGTTCCTCAGAATAAAGCCAACTCTTGAGATTTGACCTAGTCATTCATAGCCCAATGAAATATACAAAAGCAGTCTCAGTGCTGTGCAAATATTAAACTATATGAAATTGATCCAATACGGTAGTGGGGGATACTTTGTGCAGCTGAGTTCTCCAAAACTTTAGAGGAAGTGTAGATTGGAGACAAACGGATAATAATGTGGGAGGTCCACTTTGGATAGAGTATAAGGGTCAAATTCAGCCCTGGCATTAATGGGTGCAGCTCACATTAATTTACGTAAGGGCTGAGCTTGAATGTCAAGTGAATGTCATTTCTGTTCTGATGGAAAGTAGTTCACAATTTCAGCAAAAAATTAAGCAAAAAATCCTAAACAGGCTCCCACAAGCTAAACTGGCCAATGATCAACAGCACATGTAATTACAAGCAGCTGCAGAAGTGTCCCAACTTTCAGCAAAGCCCGAGAAAGATACTGACACACCACTTACATTTGCTTGAGGAGAAAGGCTCATGTAAACACCACCATGAGACTCCACTCCAACTCTGCTAACTGTGGCAGTGAACAGCTGGTTATGTCTGCCATAAACTAGAATTACTGCATTCAAATGCTTATTAACAGTATTAAATAGCATATAGTTAGTGTGCTGCCATGCAACAATCACTTTAGAACCATTATAACTAGCTTTCCATAAATCTTCCTATCCAAAAGTAGAAACTGACAGTCTAGGAAGTACATATAGTTGTATGTAAGCATCAGTTTATTCAGTGTCGTCTTTAAAAGAGCCCAGTAAAGTGTTCTAAAAGTAAAGAACACACATGACTAAAAGGAATACTTGGTTATATTTAAGTATACTTGCCAAACAACTACCTTCCATAACAAGCTGTCCAGGATGTGGTTTAACATTAAGTTACAAAACCACCATAAATAATTTGATACGACAGGGAGGCAATTTTTTTTTCCCCCTGGAGAAGCCCGATACTTAACTTTTACTGAACACAAATGATTACTGAGCATTACATAACAATGCTGAATAATTGTTTTAAACTCCATTTCAAATTAGCAGAGACGTGTGGCTTTGAGTGGGGGAATTACAGTCCAGTGTATTTGTTTTTAAAAGCTTCAGCATTCTTTAGTACACTGAAAAGAAAGGCAAGCACAAGATAAGGAAAATCCCCAAGAAAACAAAATCATGCTGAAAGAGTATATTTTGATTTGGTAACAGTTAATGAAAAATTAATGAGAACAGAATACATTTCATGTTTGAAGAGGAATAGGGAATAATTTTTTTTTAAAAATTAAGAGCACACCTTGGTTGCCTGGAATGCAAATGATGTTGAACAGAGAAAACCAAACAAAGATCTCTGCCTTTTCCAAAGCACAGAACAAGTCCAAACCATGTAATTTCACTGCTTTTAAATGTACAGCAAACAGGTGTCTGGATTCATTATAAATTGAAGGTTTAACATGAAAAATCTGTACAGATGAGAGAACTGGTTTGCAGTATGATCAACAATGCATTTTTCTCTTGCACAATTTCACAAAGAGTACAATCGGACTAAGTTCTCTCCAGTATGTATAGCCTCAGAAACTTATTACTCTGAGCCCTCTGCACAAGCAAAAGTGGGGATGTATAGTGAGTTCTACACTTGCACAGAGAACCCATTAGTCTTGAAGAGAGACTCCCTGTGCAGACTAGAAGGGACATATTAGCATTACATTTTTAGAAAGTCATAGAGAGTTGCTCCTTATTGAAAATGTTCTGAATACAACTTAATATATTAAGGTTCTCAGCTATCTGAATTTGAATAGTAGAAATATCTCTACTTATAAAGAAATACTAATTTTAAAAACACACCCACCAGATTTTAAAATAAGAAACTGCTAATTCTACAGCTCTAAATACAGCAAGATAAAACCAAATACTGAAGAAATTTCAGGCTAAATATTGTGGTGAGACTCCCCTAAGGACATCAGAGCTGCAAAGAAATCATAGGTGAGGTGTGCCCAAGAAGTAAACTTTGTGATGTTTGTGTTGCAATATGCCTTTGAAGGCTGAGAATGTACCTTGCCATGGCCCAGTTTTAAACCAGATCTGTCACTTCTATTGGAAATGTTGTAGCACAGAAAGAAAAAGCCTACAAATATGCAAGGAGACTGATGATTATAAATGCAGCCAATATATGCTTTTAAAAGATATACAATCACGTTACTTTAAAAATAAAGAAATATGAACTTTATTCCATAAGTTATTCCATCATCATTAGAGGTAGAGAGGATAAAAAAAATAAATACAATAGCCTGTAAGTTACTTATGATGGAATACATATATCTGGGCAGAATTGTCTCTCAAAATGACAAAATGTCTTGGAGCTTTTTGAACCATTTGCCTTCAAATTCTATAGCTGATGTAGTTACCAAGGATGTCAGGGCTGAAGGGCCTACAGATTTTATCTCTCCCTGAACACCCTCTTTCAGTTTTTCTGGAATGAGATCCTCTCCCATAACCTGCAGGTGAAATAAAAAGGGGGAAGAAAAAAAAACCTGAAAAATTAACAGCAGGGAAAATAATACAGTTTACAGCAGTGGTTCTCAAAGCCAGTCCGCAGCTTGTTCAGGAAAAGCCCCTGGCATGCCGGACCGGTTTGTTTACCTGCCTCGTCCGCAGGTTTGGCCAATTGTGGCTCCCATTGGCCACGGTTCACCGCTCCAGGCCAATGGGGCTGCAGGAAGGGTGGCCAGCATGTCCCTTGGCCCGCGCCGCTTCCCGTTGCCCCCATTGGCCTGGAGCGGCGAACCGTGGCTAGCGGGAGCCACGATCGGCCAAACCTGCGGACGCAGAAGGTAAACAAACCGGTCCGACGAGCCAGGGGCTTTCCCTGAACAAGCAGCGGAACGGCTTTGAGAACCACTGGTCTACAATAAATAAACATACACTTACATCTAGGAACACTAATAATACAACCGAGCTAAAATTTCCAGCACATGGTCAAACTGTTCACCTACTGCATTGTGCAACAAGAATGGGACACTGAAGGCCCATGTGACATAGCTGCAAAACTCCTCTCAGTTGGTCTTGGCTGTGCTCTGATGTTGGGGTTTTTGCTCACAGGATGAAAGTGAGAAACCTCAATGCCAAATATAAATTCAAGTAATTCACACACGGCAGCAGCAGCAGCATTTTGATTTCCCAGGAAGGCAGGCATTATACCAACAAATGCACGAGAAGGGAGTCATTTCCTTTCCCAGATTTCTTTGTAATGTACTAGATAATCTGCATACTACTGCCCTCTAATGGATGGAATCAGTCCTGCTCTAAAGTGTCAGCTTGCAATGGACTTGCCTTTTAGTGGCTGATTAAATAAAAAGTATAAAGCCCTACTAGTGACAGCAAAAGGAGATTCTCCTTGAGTTCAAAGTATATAGATGCCTATGTATCATGAACTCAACACCTCAAAATCCATCTTTGAGGCTGCATGTTTGTAATCTCTATGAACTCAGACATGGAATATATTCCCACTCTTATGGAACCATCTAAAACTAGTATAGAACCTAGTACACAGAATAAGACGACAAAAATTAATACTGTTAAAATAATTATTGCAAGGAAGTTTCAGTTTGGTTTTCTGGAAAACTAATAAGAAACTGGAGTGTTTAATAAGACTCCATGTGTTCTCAGTTTGTTGTATGTTTATAATTTTCTCTCCTGGACACATTTTTCTTAAAATGAAACTGTGTCCTAATCAAAGCAAAAACAATCAGGTAATAACAGAATACCCCAAAACAACAGGCACCTCTTCAAAGTACCTACAAATGTAAGTCTGAAGAGTCGGTGCTTACATAATGCCCCTTCCCCTTCCCCAGGAACATTTCCAGTAGACAAATCTCTGCAAACTAAGTGGATCAATATAAGACAGTGTCTATGAACTCGTTTCACAATGAAATGGTACACTCACCTCAGTAATCAATAGCAAGGATTCTTCCTTTAAACCAAAACCTTTTACTTTGTCTTCAGTTTCCTGCTGAGCCTTTAAATTTTTCTCCAGAGCAAAGGATGACTGTTGCAACTGTGTAATCTGAAGTAAAAGCCTGAAAGTAGAAAGTCTCAGTGAAAATATGCAGCCAATTCAGAGGAGTGCTGACTGTAAAAATATTAGACAACATGAAATCAAGTCTTTTTAAGTATTGTTTTAAAACAAACGTTTTTTCTTGGGATTTTTAACCAGGGAAGTGGAGAAAGAGGAGAAATCTGTACACATCTATGCAGGTTATATTATACTCAGCACTGTGATATGAGATACACCATGGTTTGATATGGGATACCCAGCTTCAGCGTTCATCCTGTGCTCAATATCTGATTTCAGACTTAACAAGAAAGCAGCATCTTGCTGCATATAGAGATGACTATCATTGTAAACAGGAGAGAGAGAAACTTCAGTTTTAAGGCAAAAAGGCACCTTAGATTGCGGGGGAGGGATAGCTCAATGGTTTGAGCATTGGCCTGCTAAACCCAGGCTTGTGAGTTCAATCCTTGAGGGGGCAATTTAGGGATGTGGGGCAAAAATTGGGGATTGGTCCTGCTTTAAGCAGGGGGTTGGACTAGATGACCTCCTAAGGTCCCTTCCAACCCTGATATTCTAGGATTCTAAAGAATCTCGTAAGTTCATACTCATCTCCACACAAACCAGTCCTCAGACGTGGCTCTAAAATCTTTTAGAACTGTACCCATTTCAGAGGAAGTGCTGCAAGCCTCAACATGATGCTTTTAGTGCATTTATAGACAAGCTCTTTCACCAGCAGAAGTTAGTCCAATAAAAGATATTACACCTCACCCACAGTTTTAGTACAGAACCTTATTCGCTGAGGGGTGAAATTCATAGGAACCTCTCTCCCCCCTTTTGAGGGACAGTTATACCTCACCTGTTCTGAGGTGTACACTAAACATTTTAAAATTCCACAGGATGATTTTAACATATTCAATGACTTATGAAAATCTTGGATTTCTTAGAGGCAAGGACAGAAATTCATAAGAGCTCATTTCTAATAATTTTTGTCAAAGATTATGTTTTTGGTTGGGAAGAAAGGGGGAAGAGAAACAGTTATGCAATTCATTGTTTTCTCTTCAGCCAACTGTCACAGAATTAAATTTATTTTTCAACTTCATCCATTGTGCAAACTGGTGAATTATAAAAATAATTAATTTTTCTCTGAGCTATCTAAGCTGCAAGCAAATAAGACAGGCTGTATAACCAGGAAGTAAGTCAGCTATCCCTCTCCATTGCTCAAGTTGTTGCTGTACCATGAATTCCAAAACTAAAAGCAGCACGACAACGGAAATAGCACAGTATTAGTAGTGTAAGTATGGGAAGCTTTCCATATAAAATCATTTTTAAAAAGACCGTTGAGAATATATATTACCACTTTAGGGTATTAAGGCAAAGAATTTAAAAAATTGAATTCATTTACATTTCATCCATTCACAAGAGTGGTTTGCTTTTTGCATTTAACTCAGATTGCACAGTGAAATCAGACTGGTCAGTTTTATTTTCTGGTGCTCTTGCAGTAGTACGTTTGTGTGTGTTTGCAACAATGAGGGAAATATTTAAATTGACAATGTCAAATTTTGATATTAAGGTTTAGGAATACTACATTTTTAAAATAAAATCTTTTTGGACTAAGGGTAGTTAAGGTTTTCCCTTTAGTTATATATTTAGTTACCTTGTTCTAACAAAGGAAGCACATGCCTTTATCCAAACATCTTTCAATGCTTCCTGTCCCCAGAACTCAAAGGTAGCATGTTTCATTTTGTCCCGTGTTTCACATTCGTCTGTGATATGGAGGGATCCCTCTACCATGTGGTTATCGCTGTAAGATACTGAGCTGTCTCTGATTGTTTTTGTAGAAAGTGTTGACCAAACGTCTTCTCCCGCGCTATGCGTTTTGTGACATTGAAGGTTCATTTCTTTTCCAAACAGTCCTGGTGAGGTTTGGAAAACTTGGTCATTTGCACTACAATCTTTGCATTGAACAAGTTTTGTTTCTGAAATGAATGATGGAGGCAGAGTCTGTAAAAAGTACATATAAGCCTCAGCAAGTAGCTTCCAGTTCCATGGGTTAAAAGGATGTAAGGAAATCAGTTGCTGTAGGCATGTGACCTTTTTCTTGATATTTTTCAGGCGACAGTAAATGGCAAATTGCAGGTTGAGGACAGTTGTTAAATGATCTGTGTTAGTTGCCCCATTTCTCTAGAAACAAATTATGACAGATTAAATACAGTAGAATGGACAGAGTCATCATTGTTCAGGAGGATATTTTTTCCAGTGATGCACAAATCCCTCCCTCCACTTATGATTTCCAAAATTAATTCTCCAAATTCTGTTAAATATTTTAAAGATAATCTGATATAATGATGTGCAATCAGCCACAGCAGATTCAAGAATGCACTCCCCTAAGTGGTGCCTTATCCCAATCTGACATTATCATCCTTGAATTTTATCACCACTTATCTTTTTTATAATTTTATACTGCCACCCATCGACACAGTATCTTAGTGTCTTCCACATAAAACAGCAAAAGCAAAATCCCTAGTGGACTTCATGAAGTCTCTGGCACTTCTCCTTTTACAGGCACAGAACTCTGCTTGGGGTAAGATTTTTGGAGGCGTGTGGGAGGAGTTGGTAGCGAATGCTTGGGAGTAAGAGGGTGTTCAAATTGGGGATGCCACTTACGGTGAAAAGATATGGACTATTCATTTACTCCCTTTCTTAATTACATTAATCCTGGCCAGAAGAGCAAGATTCTACTCCTCTCTAAGATTACCACCAACACTTTTGTGGCAAAGCGTTTTAATTTGTAAAGAACAAATACATATATTAGTGACAACCACTCTCCCTTTACCAAACATTCCTTGCACTGAGCTCACACAAAGGGGTTATTTTACAGGAGAAGGATATTTTTTCAGAAAACAGTTATGTGTTAATAATAAAAAAAAAGTACTAATCATGGTAGGGTGGGTGTGTAGGTGTTGCGGGGGGTGGGGGGAAAGGACTGCTTAACTAACCAGTTTTTCTGCAATATCCAGAGCCTCCTTGTGCCTTCCTAAGTGAGCTAAACACCGAGCTTGGCCCTCTTGGACATCTCTTCTCATTGCAACGTTACTGGAAGGTAACAGCAGCAAGCAGCTTGAGTACTCATACAGTGCTTTCTAGTAGGATGTTTGCAAAAATAAAAGTTAAAATGAAAAGCAACAGGATATAGGACTAAACAGATCTAAAAGAAAAAGATCAAAAGCTATAACTTAAATATGCACCACAATTACAGCTATAATCTGAATGGATAGGAATTCGAAGATCAAATCAACAACCTATTTTGTTTAAGGTGACCTGCCAAGTACTTTGAAAAACTGGGCATGAGCTGGCTTTTTAGAGGGGGTGTGGAGAGAAATGGTGAACTTCTTTATTATGTATAAAGACTAATAAGGAAGATGAATATAAAAAGTGTTAAACACAATCCTTCAGGTTGATGAACAATCTCAACGATCACTGATGTAAATGGGGTTTGCTCAGCACATGAAAGGATCATGTACTCATTCGGGAAAAAAATAAAAGGTTAAAAGAGAGCAAGGAAGGTCTGAGTATCAGAAAACATCTGTAGAAATCTAATAGCTCAGCCGATAAATCAAGCCTTACAAAATGTATTTGATCACAGAAACCATTTTTCATTTCGACCTAGTCGGTTTTAGGTGGAATCCGCTATATTTAAAGTTTTGAGCTTTATCTACTTGAGGTTCCCTTTAACAACTACAGGACATAAACATTCAAGCTGTTGATGCAGAAAGCTTCAATAATCCAAGATCTCAATTTGACTCATATCCCTGTTTCACAGAAAGTACTGGAACCATAAAAATACCTGAAACTCTTGTTGTCTGTATGCCAAATCCCCTCTGAATTTTTTGGCAGTTAGAATTTCAACATTGTCCTCGCTGTTTGCTTCCTCACAAAACCACTGTAAACCCAAAGGAAAATATTCAAGTGTATTGTGGAAATTGAAGTTATGATTTTTAACTTGGCTATTAAGCAGTTTACAACAACAAACTACTAATGTCAGGACTGAGTACAGTATTTCAGGATGAGACTACACAGCAGTAGATTTGTAAGTGGGGAGACAGCATGAGGGCCAATGCAGCCATCATATTTAGAACAGGGTGAGCAAACTTTGGCCCAGGGGCCAGAAATGGCCTGCGAGCCATTTTAAGCCAGCCCGCAAGCTCCCGCTGGGGAGTGGGGTCTGGAGCTTGCCCTGCTTTGGCGCTCCAGCCGGGACATTGGGTCTGGGGCCGCACCACGCGGCTTGGCCCTGCTCCGGTGCTCCAGCTGGGGTGCTTGGTTGGGTGCCGCACCGTGCGGCTCCTGGAAGACGTGGCATGGCACTCGTCTGACTCCTACACACTCCAATGGCCCCCTCTGGTGCTCCAATGGGAGCTGTAGGGGCGGTGCCTGTGGATGGGGCAGCGAGCAGAGCCTGTCACCCAGCACCACTCCAGAGCCCACACCCCCAACCAGAGCCCTCACCTCCTCCCGCACCCCAACCCCAATTTTGTGAGCATTCATGGCCCACCATACAATTTCTATTCCCAGATGTGGCCCTCAGGCCAAAAAGTTTGCCCACCCCTGATTTAGAAGCTACCACACCAAGTTCACCATAATGGGTAAATATAATACTGCATTAAATGCAAACATTTATGGTACTATAAAGTTAAGATTGTGAACCAGACATCTAAAAAATAAGGAAATTAAGAAGTTAAGGTTTCAACAGCAATTTATCTCAGGTAGGTTACACAGCCTATGTATTTTATAGCAGCAGTTCTCAACCTATTTCTTTCCGAGGCCCCCTCCCAACATGCAATAAAAACTCCATGGCCCACTAGTGCCACAACAACCGCCTTGCTGCATACAAAAAACAGGGCCGTCGTTAGGGAATAGCACGCAGGGCAGTTACTTGGGGCCCTACATCACAGGGGCCTCCACAAAGCTACATTCCTCAGGCTTCAGCCCCTGATGGCAGGCCTCGGGGCTTGTCATAAATATAAAGGGAAGGGTAAACCCCTTTGAAATCCCTCCTGGCCAGGGGAAAGCTCCTCTCACCTGTAAAGGGTTAAGAAGCTAAAGGTAACCTCGCTGGCACCTGACCAAAATGACCAATGAGGAGACAAGATACTTTCAAAAGCTGGGAGGAGGGAGAGAAACAAAGGGTCTGTGTCTGTCTGTGTCCTGCTCTTGCCAGGGATAGACCAGGAATGGAGTCTTAGAACTTTTAGTAAGTAATCTAGCTAGGCATGTGTTAGATTATGATTTCTTTAAATGGCTGAGAAAATAATTGTGCTGAATAGAATAACTATTTCTGTCTGTGTATCTTTTTTGTAACTTAAGGGTTTGCCTAGAGGGGTTCTCTATGTTTTTGAATCTAATTACCCTGTAAGATATCTACCATCCTGATTTTACAGGGGGGATTTCTTTATTTCTATTTACTTCTATTTTTTCATGTCAAGGTTCCTCCCCCACTCTGAACTCTAGGGTACAGATGTGGGGACCTGTATGAAAAACCTCCTAAGCTTATCTTTACCAGCTTAGGTCAAAACTTCCCCAAGGTACAAAATATTACACCCGTTATCCTTGGAATGGCCGCTACCACCACCAAACTAATACTGGTTACTGGGGAAGAGCTGTTTGGACGCGTCTTTCCCCCCAAAATACTTCCCAAAACCTTGCACCCCACCTCCTGGACAAGGTTTGGTAAAAAGCCTCACCAATTTGCCTAGGTGACTACAGACCCAGACCCTTGGATCTTAAGAACAATGAACAATCCTCCCAACACTTGCACCCCCCCTTTCCTGGGAAATGTTGGATAAAAAGCCTCACCAATTTGCATAGGTGACCACAGACCCAAACCCTTGGATCTGAGAACAATGAAAAAGCATTCAGTTTTTTACAAGAAGACTTTTAATAAAAAATAGAAGTAAATAGAAATAAAGAAATCCCCCCTGTAAAATCAGGATGGTAGATATCTTACAGGGTAATTAGATTCAAAAACATAGAGAACCCCTCTAGGCAAACCCTTAAGTTACAAAAAAGATATACAGACAGAAATAGTTATTCTATTCAGCACAATTATTTTCTCAGCCATTTAAAGAAATCATAATCTAACACATGCCTAGCTAGATTACTTACTAAAAGTTCTAAGACTCCATTCCTGGTCTATCCCTGGCAGAAACCAGCATACCGACAGACACAGACCCTTTGTTTCTCTCCCTCCTCCCAGCTTTTGAAAGTGTCTTGTCTCCTCATTGGTCATTTTGGTCAGGTGCCAGCGAGGTTACCTTTAGCTTCTTAACCCTTTACAGGTGAGAGGAGCTTTTCCCCTGGCCAGGAGGGATTTCAAAGGGGTTTACCCTTCCCTTTATATTTATGACAGGGCTTCAGCCCCAGAGAGTGGGTCTTTGCCTTTCTGCCCTAGGCCCCAACGAGTCTAATTCTGGCCCTGCTTGGCAGACCCCCTGAAACCTGCTTGCAGCCCCCTAGGGGGCCCCAGACTCCTTGTTGAGAACCATTGTTTTACAGCATACCCAAGTACTGGCAGGCTGAAGTGTATAGTCAACAAATAGACTAGAAATCTAAACTTTTCAATTTCCTGATTCACATTCTTGGTTTTCTCAATCTTAATGTTGCATTCACAGTCATTTTCACTTCTTTTTTTAAAAGAAAGATTAGAGACATGCTGCTGAAAAGTTTTCACAAAGTTCTCCCCCTTCTAAAGTGCCACAGCAGCATGACTATTCTATTTGACAGATTCTTATACCATCCTCATCACCATAGTATCTAAGCATCTTCCAGTAGTGCCTTAATCACCAGAACTAACATTTGCCATGTGAGGTTCATTCTCTCTCTCATCCTCTCCTCGGGATGTGTTAAATGGAGAGTTTTGGTTTGGTAGAGTGTGGGTGGAGGCTGGAGGAGTGTGTGTGTTTTAAACGTACATGCTGCTATATATTTATGTTACAGTAGACAAATGACCTAAACTCAGAAACACTGTAAAGACAACTCTCAAAGCCAAGGTGGACTATCTACTGTCAGCACTCATTTTACCATTTGGACACCATGAAAAACTGTATGGATTATTATTTGTATTACCATAGAAGCCTCAGTCATGGACCAGGACCCCAGAGTGCTAAGTGCTGTATGAACACAGAGCAAAAAGCCCCAGCCCCAAAGAGTTTACAATCTAAGAAATGGATACAGGTCTAATGCACATGGGTGAACACTGCAGGCCCCATTCTGCTCTCACTTAGACTAGGCACAGATCTGGCACTGCAAGAACCCCACCCCCCAACAGTGGCCTGGCACAGCCCCTTTCCACAATGCCCCCCCCACTACCCATACAACAGTGTCCCTCAATCCAACCCCCCAACAGTTCACTGACCCAGCCCCCACACACGTTACCGCCCCAATAGTGCTCCCCAGCCCAGCCCAGCCCCCACTGCCTGTACAACAGTCCTTAAGACTGCCACTTTTCTAATTGCTGTTAACCAGACCCTGCAGGCCCTGCTCCGCCTCTTCCCCTAAACCCCCATCCTGTTGCTCATTGGACATCTCCACATCCCTCCCCCCAGCTGGGCTCCCTCTGCTGAGTAGGAGCTGGTGCGGGTTAATGATCTGGTGCCTCCCCTTGCCCTGTGGTAACCGGACTGTTGGTGTCCGCTCAGTACATCTGACTGGACACTGCCAGGTCCCTTTTTCAACTGGACTTTCCGGTCAAAAACCAGATACCTGGCAACCCTAACATGGTATCCAGACGCCAAAAACTTGACTGTCTGGATAAACCCCAGACAGGCGGCAACCATAACATGGCCCCCCACTGCCCGTACAACAGTGCCCCCCCCAGCCCAGCCCCCACAGCCCAGCCCCCACTGCCCATACAATGGTGCCCCCCCAGTCCAGTGTTTCCCAGCCCAGCCCCCACTGCCCATACAACGGTGCCCCCACAGCCCAGTGTTCGCCAACCCCCTAACAGTGCTCCCCAGCCCAGCCCCTGTTGCCCATACAACAGTGCCCCCCAGCCCAGCCCCCACTGCCCATACAATGGTGCCCCCCCAGTCCAGTGTTTCCCAGCCCAGCCCCCACTGCCCATACAACGGTGACCCCCGGCCCAGTGTTCCCCAGCCCAGCGCCCCACTGTCCATAAATGGTGCCCCCCCGCCCAGTGTTTCCCAGCCCAGCCCCCACTGCCCATACAACGGTACCCCCCCAGCCCAGCCCAGCCCAGCCCCCCCGTGGGCCCGGCCCGGGGGCAGAGGACACTCCCCGGGGGCTCCCGCGAGCCGCCGCCCCTCACCCGAGGCTCGCAGTGCTTGGCGCTGTAGGCCGCGCAGCCGCCGCCCCGGCCCCTGTCCCTGCTCCGCGCGAACACTGAATCCTCGAATTCGGACCCCAGCGCCGGCTCCATCGCCCCAGCACAACCGGCCTCCCTGGCCACAGAGTCCCGGCTAGAGCGCCCCCCGTGCGGGAACAGATAAAGCCGTGGCTAGAGTGTCCCCTGGCTGAGCCTAGCCAGAAGGCGGTGCCGCGCAGCGGCTAGCGTGCTCCCCCACGGAGACCATAGAGAAGCGCGGCCCCGCGGCCGGAGTGTCTCCCCTGATGGGGTACTGAGCAAAAATCAAGGAGGACGCGGCTAGAGAGTCCCTCCCTGGCTATAGAGACGCAGTGGCAGCAGCTAGAGTGCCGCCCCGTGCTTCCGGGAGCCATCTCGGATTCGGCCTAGGCGCGCCCGCGGCGGCGCTGCCACTGGGAGGGGAAAGAGCCGAGACGCTGGTGGGAACCGAGCAGTCGGAGGGCATTGGGTCAGGCACTGCGCCCCAGGGCCACCCGGTGACTGTAGCTCCCGGCATGCAATACACCTTCCTCTGCCAATCGGGGGTGTCAGACGCGGAAACTACAACTCCCAGCATGCAATGCTCTGTGTGCTGGGAACTGTAGGCCTTTCCATACTGCCCCACTGCATACTGGGAACTGTAGTCCGAGGCTGTGGCCACGCAAAGGTCAGAGGCAGGGTAGGAGCTGCTCCCGGAGGCACGTGGGCTTCTCGCCACTTTCTCATTTATCCCCTGCCGGTAAAGTTAATATTTGCATTAGCACCAGCCACCAGTATCCAAGATCAGGAGGCGCATTGCCAGGAGATGGAGGGACGTGGTTATTCCCCTCTATTGGGCACTGGCTAGGCTGTTCTCAGTTGTGGCAGCTGACAGCACCAGGAGCAATGGTCTCAAGTTGCTGGGGGAGGTCTAGGTTGTGTAAGCAGAGTCAGGATGAGGCCACCCTGACATCTGGTGGTGAGGTGTGGCAAGTCGTGGAAAAGAACTTCAGGGGCTGACCTCATTTGCATAGGCACACCCACCCCGCCTAGAATGAGGCCATAGCTGCCCAAATGGTCACTTTGGCTGCTGTGGGATCCCCAGTGTCTCTGTTATTGGGGCAGGAAGAATAAATTGTTATTACCTTGATTATGGGAATCAAGGACAGTGGAACTGCACTTGGCCTTTTGTCATGATGGAGGGACTCTCCATCAACTAAGTAGCACTTGCTAGGCAAGGGATGTGGGTTCCAAAACTCTGTGAATTGAGAGAGGCTGGGGATAGGTAATAATATTTGGTGGCATGGGGCCCTAATGCAGGCTTTACATGCTAATTGTGCTGTCTCTTGTCTCTACTGTGGACTATCAGAGCTAATTTTGATTCTATTAGGAGTCTAGTTACAGGCTGTTAAGCTGAATTTACTTTACACTAGCACTGAGGCTCCATTACTACAAGCTAAAATTGCAAAAGAAGTAAACTTACTAAGAGCCGAAATCATGGAGTGTTGTGTTAAGTAGTGGGGGAGCCTGAAGACATATGGTGGAGCAGTTTGTGGGGTGCCTGGGGCAGCTCATGGGGGCCTTATTGGGATCCAGGAAGTGGGTGGGTGAAGCCCCATGGAGAGGTGGGACAATCAGCTTTGGGCCATGAAAGGTGCCCCTTACACACACACCCCCCGCCCCCCCATCTCCACCCAGGTTGGGAGGTAAAACTCTGCAGATAAACTTTTGAACTCTGGGGCTGAACCAGGATCACAGACTTTTGGGTCATGGGACTTTGGGTGATTTTGGGTTGATGGATTCAAGAACCAAAGGGAAAGGACACATCCCAATTTGCTTGGCGTGGGGTTTTTTGGGGTTTTTTTTGCTCATGGGTTGTGTTATGAATCCTGTTGGTGGTGTTTCCCCAACATAATGCCACATTGTTTCTCTCTGTTATTAAAAGGCTTTTGCTACACTCAGACTATGTGCTTGCGAGAGGGGAAGTATTGCCTCTTGGAGGCGCCCAGCGGGGGTGATATATATTTGTCACAGGTCACTGGGTGGGGACTCGAGCCGGTTTTGCATTGTGTTATTGGAATGGAACTCCTAGATACTGAACCCGGCCCTTGTTGCTGCCAACTCTGACAGGCAGAAGGGTTACAGTTGGATATTAGGAAACACTCTTTCACTAGAAGGATGTTAGGAAACACTCTTTCACTAGAAGGATGGTGAAGCACTGAAATGGGTTACCTACAGAGGTAGTGGAATCTGCATCCTTAGAGGTATTTAAGGCCCTGGCTGGGATAATTTAATTGGTGTTGGTCCTGCTTTGTGCAGGGGGTTAGACTAGGTGACCTCCTGAGGTCTCTTCCAACCCTCATCTTCTATGATCAGGAGCCCAAGCATCACCATGTGCACAGGTAGGGAGGGAACTTTAGCTTAGTGCAGGGGTTCTCAAACCTCTTTCTGAGGGCCTCCCCCACCCACCCACCCACCTATGCTATAAAAACTCCACAGCCCACCTGTGCCACAACAGCTGGTTTTCTGCTTATAGAAGCCAGGACCACCATTAGGGGATAGCAAGCAGTGCAATTGCCTGGAGCCCCATGCCACAGGGGCTTCCACGAAACTAAGTTGTTTTGGCTTCAGCCCCTGGTGGCAGGGCTCAGATTCCCAAGGTTCAGCCCCATGCAGCAGGACTTTAGCTTTCTACCCTGAGCCCCAGTGAGTCTACCCTGGTCCTGCTTAGTGGACCCCCTGAAACCTGTTTGAGGCTCCCCCAAGGGGCCCCGGACCTCTGATTGAGGGTGTGTGGGGGGGCTCCTGCAGGCTGCAGCAGATGCATGCAGGCGGCAGCCCCAATGCACACCTCTGCTCCCCCCGTCGCCGCGCTTGGGCTCTGTGGTTGTCGGGGGGGCTGTCAGGGAGCAGGGGTGTGGAGAGGGGTTGGGACAGGCAGGAGACGGGAGGGTTAGACGGGTCAGGAGTTCTGGGGGTCCTGTCAGGGGGTGGGGGTATGGAGAGAGGTCGGAGCAGGCAGGGAGCAGGGGGGGTTGGATGGGTCGGGAGTTCTGGGGGAGCTGTCAAGCGGTGGGGGTGTGGAGAGGGGTCGGGGCGGGCAGGCAGGGGACAGAGGGGGTTAGATGGGTTGGGAGTTCTAGGGGTCCTGTCAGGGGGCGGGGAGTGGTTGGATGGGGCGTGGGAGTCCCAGGGGTCTGTCTGGGGGCGGGGGTGTGGATAAGGGTTGTGACAGTCAGGGGACAGGTAGGGAGTAGGGTTCTAGGGGGGCAGTTGCGTGGGGAGGGTCTCAGGAGGGGGCAGTCAGGGGACAAGGAACAGGGAGGCTTAGGTAGGGGGTGGGGTTCTGGGGGGAAGTTAGGGGCAGGGGTCCCAGGAGGGGTTGTTAGTGCAGGGGTTCTCAAACCTCTTTCTGAGGGCCTCCCCCACCCACCCATGCTATAAAAACTCCACAGCCCACCTGTGCCAGTCAGGGGGTGGGAAATGGGAAGGAGTGGATGGGGGTGGGGCTAGGGTGGGGCTCTTCCCCCTCCCCTCTTTTATATTGTTGAAATATGGTAACCCTGGGGGGGGGCGCATGATGGCATAAGAATAAGATCCCTTTCTGAGCTTGGATAGTACCAGAAACCCATTTGTGGTCACTCTGTAAACTCAAGTGTAACCCGTCTGCCAGGTGGGGCCAGCAGCAACTAGGGCTGGGTTCAGTATCTAAGGGTTCCTTTTCAACAATACAACACAAAATCGGCACAAGCCACCACACAGTGACCTGGAACAATTACACACCACCCCCTGGATGCCTCTAAGAGGCAATACTTCCCCTCTTGCAAGCACAGAGTCTGAGTGTAGCAAAAGCTTTTACTAAAAGGAGGGAATTAACTCAGTATTAATTTGGGAAAACACCACAACTAGGGCTCATAAACACAAGCCATGAGCAAAAGACCCACCCCCAAGTAAGTTGGGCAGTGTTCTTTTCCCCTCAGGGTCTTAAGTCCAGCAACCCAAAAGTCCCTTTAACGTGTCCATCCCTTCTCTGTACCCCACTCACAGTTGCTGTCCTTGGCCAGTGCAGCCCCAGAGTTCAGAGGTTCATCTGCAGAGTTCACCTCCCATCCTGTATGGAAGGCAGGGGGAGGGGTAAGGAGGCACCTGCTGCATTGCTCGGGTACTCATTCATTGCCCCAACGGCTGATTGCCACGCCCCTGCAACCACCTCTGGCAGCATAAAACTCTCGGATAGGCTTAAGTGGCACTATGGTGCTGCAAAGGCCTCACACTGGTCTGCTGCATGGGCTGAATTTCACCCTCCTTGGGAAAACCCAGTGCTAGCAGACATCCCCAAAGCTGGGTGAGCAATCTGCAACACCAGCAAGTGGCAGGGGAGCCCCTCTGCTGGGTGCGTTCAGCAGCTGGGTTTGTCGTCTGTCGCTCTTAGGAAAATAACACTGGTTTATGCAAAGGGCTCTGCTCTGGCCCTCTCTACTAGCTTCTCTTCTGGCTGCTTGCCATGTCTCTCCACCAGCCACCCTGCTGGTCGCACCTCTCTGCCAGCTGCCCACTCATCAAGATGTCTTCAGGCCCCCCCCCACAAACACACACTTAACAGCTCTCAATGATTTCAGCTGTTGTGGTGGAGCTTCACTGCTGGTGCACACTGGGCAGTCTCTTGCAATAGAGACACTGTCCCAAAGTAGGTCTAATACTTAGACCTAGATATCAGTGATTTCAGCTCTGCAGCATGTAACAAGACTCTCAGTTGGTCTAAATTAGCTCTTTTATTATATCATGGAGAGAGAAAAAAGCAAATGGTGTCCAGGACCCACACCACCCAATACAAATACCCATCCCCACCTTCTCTCAACTCACTTGGGCTTTGAGACCCATGTACAATGACCAGAGAGCAAGTATGCAAAATCAGGATGGGGGTAATAGGAGCCTATATAAGAAAAAGACCCCAAAATCAGGTCCGTCCTGATAAAATCAGGACATCTGGTCACCCTAAACCCATGTCTCCTGCCTAGCAAGTGCTGTTCAGTTGAGGGTGAGTTCCTCCATTGGGGTATGCCAGGTACGGTTTTGCTATCCTCGGTTCACACAACTAAGGATAGCAACCCTTTCTTACTCCTGCCCCAATAACAAGGAAATTGGGGATCCAACAGCAGCTGTAAGTGATCATTTGGGCAAGCAGTCCCATTATGCTTAGCACCTAGGCAGGGAAGGTGTATCCATGCAAATGAGATCAGCTTCTGAAGTCTTCTTCCCACAGCTCACCACTAGATGTCTGTTTACATAAGCAAGAACATGTCTCATCCATAACTCTCTAACTGACAAGTGTCCAGAGTCCCTTGCTTGATCAGTCTGCTTGTTGATTACCTCTCTTCACAGATCAGATTTTAACAAATCCAGGCAAGATCAGAAGTTGTGTCCTAGGAAGAAACTTTCATGTGACTGGTTTGGTGTTGCATGTGCAACATTTCAATACGCAAACAAGAAGTTTGCATGTTTGGCCTATAATGAACCTGATTGTTCTGTTGAAGCTCCGAAAGCTTGTTTCATGGTTTGATTAAAGTGTTCTGTGAAGCCACTTGTTGCAGGATGGTACAGTGCAGATGTAACATGATTTGATGCCATTACTTTTCATGAAAGCTTGGAAATCTGCTGAAACAAATTGTGGATCATTGTCACTTACAACATGTCCTGGCAGTCCCATGTGAGCAAAAGGGCTTGGTAGAACTTGTATGATACTTGCAGATGTTGTGGATGACATGCAGAAAACTTCAGTATCTAAGGGTTCCACTTAGACTATCAGTCCACTACTACTAGAAAATTTGTACCCAAGAATGTTTCAGTGACACGCAGATTAATTTGTTCCTAGGGAGCAGACAGACAGTTCCAAGGATGAAGTGTTGCCAGTCATATTGTGCACCCTCTGACAGCCAGAACAGAATTCTCCATGTCAGACAACCTTGAACAATTGTGATTTCATTCCTCCAATGGAAGAATAGCTTTAAGCTCTACACTTGTTCTGTCTTCCAGTCTTTTAAGATAGCTTCATATACCTCTGCTAAAGTTATGTCTTTGCTTGTTTCTTGTTTCAGAATTGCCTGACTAATAGGAAGTATGCTAATTTGTGCCACATTGAACATATTAACAGCTGTAGTCCATTTCCAGCATTTCCCTTTCTGAAGCAACTGATTCAGTGGGTACAACTGTTGCCAGGTTTTGCAAGAATTTATGGTAATAGTTAATGAACTCAGTGACTGAACAAACCTCTGTTATGGCTTCAACTTTCTCCGGTGTCTTATGCACAGTCCTTCAGCATCTGTGATGCGTCCACAATATGTAACTAGTTCCTCGAAGACCTCACATTTGTCTGGATTCACCTGTAAGCCATATTCTTCCAACTTTTTGAAAACTTGTACCAGATTCTTCAAATGATCCTCGTCACTGGATCTGGTGACAATGTCATCTAAGTAACAGCTACAGCTTGATCTATTTCCCTCTGCCAGACTTCCAGGATGGATGCCACTCCAAATACTAGTCGGTTATACTGGAACAAGCCTTTGTCAGTGATGATGGAGAGGAATTTCCTCAACCCTTCCTCTACTTCCATTTGCAGGTAAGCCTGAGCTAAATCCAGTTTGATAATTTCTTCACTTTGGCCAGCAGTAAGAAAATACCTTCAGTGCAAGGTAAGGGGTATTGTTAAGTATGGTAAGGTAAGAGTATGGGATTAATGGTCACCTTAAAATCACCACAAACCCTGACTGCACCATTTTTCTTCATGACAGGAACAATGGGAATCACCCATTCATTCCAGTCAGTCGTGGTTAGTATGCCCATACCATCCAGACATTCCAGCTTCTTGTCAGCTGCATCTCTGATAGCAAGTGCTATTTGTCAAGCCTTGAAGAACTGAGAGTTTGCTCCTTCTGTCAGGATGATCATAAAGTCATAGGACTGGAAGGGACCTTGAGAGGTCATCTAGTCCAGTCCCCTGCACTCCTGGCAGGACTAAGTATTATTTAGACCAGGGATCGGCAACCTTTGGCATGCGGCCTGTCAGGGAAATCCGCTGGTGGGCCGGGACAGTTTGTTTACCTGCAGCGTCCACAGGTTTGGCTGATTGCAGCTCCCACTGGTCGTGGTTCACCGTTCCAGCCAATGGGGCTGCAGGAAGCAGCAGCTAGCACATCCCGCGGCCTACGCCGCTTCCCGCAGCCCCCACTGCTGGGGAACAGTATTCTGCACCAGGCCTGTATCAGCTCCCACCCTCATTCTCAGCACAGCCGCACTTGCTTACAGGCTCTTGGTGCTGGAGGACAGTTAAACCAGCAGCTGTGTATGAGCCCTACTGCTTCGTCACCATTGTTGGATCTGTTATGTCTGGACTCAGGAACCTGCTGATTAAGACACAGGCAGAGAGCTAAATAACCTACTTTTTTATTCAACTGATGCATTGTTTCTTGCTCCACCACACGCTGCTACTCCACTACAGGGGATCTTGATACATAAAGATGCCCTCTAGTGGTTAGCAAGGAATATGCACAATTACATTACAGACCTTACAGGAATCAGCAGGTGTGCTCCCCCAACTGGAATTTTTTTTAGTTACAAACTCCAAAATATGTGAGTTCATGTTGTTTGCAAAGCATAAGGTCATATTTAGGCCCTGATCTTGCCCTGTGTCCATGCAGAGCCCTACTGAAATCCTAGACTGCACTCTTTAAAAAAGTGTGAGCATGAATGAGCCTCTGCACTGCAGGAAAGGACAGAGGGCACTGGGAAACAATACACTTAGCCCTGGTCTACACTAGGACTTTAGGTTGAATTTAGCAGTGTTAAATCAATGTAAACCTGCACCCGTCCACACGATGAAGCCCTTTTTTTCGACTTAAAGGGCTCTTAAAATTGATTTCCTTATTCCACCCCCGACGAGGGGATTAGCGCTTAAATCGGCCTTGCCGGGTTGAATTTGGGGTACTGTGGACACAGTTTGACGGTATTGGCCTCCGGGAGCTATCCCAGAGTGCTCTATTGTGACCGCTCTGGACAGCACTCTCAACTCAGATGCACTGGCCAGGTAGACAGGAAAAGAACTGCGAACTTTTGAATCTCATTTCCTGTTTGTGCAGCGTGGCAAGCTGCAGGTGACCATGCAGAGCTCATCAGCAGAGGTGACCATGATGGAGTCCCAGAATCGCAAAAGAGCTCCAGCATGGACTGAACGGGAGGTACGGGATCTAATCGCTGTATGGGGAGAGGAATCCGTGCTATCAGAACGCCGTTCCAGTTTTTGAAATGCCAAAACCTTTGTCAAAATTTCCCAGGGCATGAAGGACAGAGGCCATGACAGGGACCCGAAGCAGTGCCACGTGAAACTTAAGGAGCTGAGGCAAGCCTACCAGAAAACCAGAGAGGCGAACGGCCGCTCCGGGTCAGAGCCCCAAACATGCTGCTTCTATGATGAGCTGCATGCCATTTTAGGAGGTTCAGCCACCACTACCCCAGCCGTGTTGTTTGACTCCTTCAATGGAGATGGAGGCAACATGGAAGCAGGTTTTGGGGATGAAGAAGATGATGATGAGGTTGTAGATAGTTCACAGCAAGCAAGCGGAGAAATCGGTTTTCCCGACAGCCAGGAACTGTTTCTCACCCTGGACCTGGAGCCAGTACCCCCCGAACCCACCCAAGGCTGCCTCCTGGACCCGGCAGGCGGAGAAGGGACCTCCGGTGAGTGTACCTTTTAAAATACTATACATGGTTTAAAAGCAAGCATGTGAAAGTATTAATTTGCCCTGGCATTCGCGGCTCTCCTGGATGTACTCCCAAAGCCTTTGCAAAAGGTTTTTGGGGAGGGCAGCCTCATTGCGTCCTCCATGGTAGGACACTTTACCGCTCCAGGCCAGTAACACGTTCTCAGGAATCATTGTACAACAAAGCATTGCAGTGTATGTTTGCTGGCGTTCAAACAACATCCGTTCTTTATCTCTCTGTGTTATCCTCAGGAGACTGAGATATCATTCATGGTCACCTGGTTGAAATAGGGTGCTGTTCTTCAGGGGACACTCAGAGGTGCCCATTCCTGTTGGGCTGTTTGCCTGTGGCTGAACAGAAATGTTCCCCGCTGTTAGCCACGGGGAGGGGGGAGGGTTGAGGGGGTAGCCACACGGCGAGGGAGGCAAAATGCGACCTTGTAATGAAAGCACATGTGCTATGTATGTAATGTTAACAGCAAGGTTTACCCTGAAAGAGTGTAGCCACTGTTTTATAAAATGTGTCTTTTTAAATACCCCTGTCCCTTTTTTTTTCTCCACCAGCTGCATGTGTTTCAATGATCACAGGATCTTCTCCTTCCCAGAGGCTAGTGAAGATTAGAAAGAAAAAAAAACGCACTCATGATGAAATGTTCTCTGAGCTCATGCTGTCCCCTCACACTGACAGAGCACAGACGAATGCATGGAGGCAAATAATGTCAGAGTGCAGGAAAGCACAAAGTGACCGGGAGGAGAGGTGGCGGACTGAAGAGAGTAAGTGGCAGGCTGAAGACAGGGCTGAAGCTCAAATGTGACGGCAGTGTGATGAGAGGAGGCAGGATTCAATGCTGAGGCTGCTGGAGGATCAAACCAGTATGCTCCAGTGTCTGGTTGAGCTGCAGCAAAGGCAGCTGGAGCACAGACTGCCACTACAGCCCCTGTGTAACCAACCGCCCTCCTCCCCAAGTTCCATAGCCTCCACACCCAGACGCCCAAGAACGCGGTGGGGGGCCTTCGGCCAACCAGCCACTCCACCACAGAGGATTGCCCAAAAAACAGGAGGCTGGCATTCAATAAATTTTAAAGTTGTAAACTTTTAAAGTGCTGTGTGGCATTTTCCTTCCCTCCTCCACCATCCCTCCTGGGCTACCTTGGTAGTCATCCCCCTATTTGTGTGATGAATGAATAAAGAATGCATGAATGTGAAGCAACAATGACTTTATTGCCTCTGCAAGTGGTGATCGAAGGGAGGAGGGGAGGGTGGTTAGCTTACAGGGAAGTAGAGTGACCCAACGGGCGGGGGGGGTTCATCAAGGAGAAACAAACAGAACTTTTACACCGTAGCCTGGTCAGTCATGAAACTGGTTTTCAAAGTTTCTCTGATGCGTACTGCGCCCTCCTGTGCTCTTCTAACCACCCTGGTGTCTGGCTGCGCGTAACCAGCAGCCAGGCGATTTGCCTCAACCTCCCACCCCGCCATAAACGTTTCCCCCTTGCTCTCACAGATATTGTGGAGCGCACAGCAAGCAGTAATAACAGTGGGAATATTGGTTTCGCTTAGGTCTAAGCAAGTCAGTAAACTGCGCCAGCGCGCCTTTAAACGTCCAAATGCACATTCTACCACCATTCTGCACTTGCTCAGCCTGTAGTTGAACAGCTCCTGACTACTGTCCAGGCTGCCTGTGTACGGCTTCATGAGCCATGGCATTAAGGGGTAGGCTGGGTCCCCAAGGATAACTATAGGCATTTCAACATCCCCAACAGTTATTTTTCAGGTCTGGGAATAAAGTCCCTTCCTGCAGCTTTTGAAACAGACCAGAGTTCCTGAAGATGCGAGCGTCATGTACCTTTCCCAGCCATCCCACGTTGCTGTTGGTGAAACGTCCCTTGTGATCCACCAGAGATTGCAGCACTATTGAAAAATACCCCTTGCGGTTTATGTACTCGCCGGCTTGGTGCTCTGGTGCCAAGATAGGGATATGGGTTCCGTCTATGGCCCAACCACAGTTAGGGAATCCCATTGCAGCAAAGCCATCCACTATGACCTGCACATTTCCCAGCGTCACTACCCTTGATATCAGCAGATCTTTGATTGCGTGGGCTACTTGCATCACAGCAGCCCCCACAGTAGATTTGCCCAGTCCAAATTGATTCCCAACTGACCGGTAGCTATCTGGCGTTGCAAGCTTCCACAGGGCTATCGCCACTCGCTTCTCAACTGTGAGGGCTGCTCTCATCTTGGTATTCATGTGCTTCAGGGCAGGGGAAAGCAAGTCACAAAGTTCCATTAAAAGTGCCCTTACGCATGCGAAAGTTTCACAGCCACTGGGAATCGTCCCAGACCTGCAACACTATGCGGTCCCACCAGTCTGTGCTTGTTTCCCAAGCCCAGAATCAGCGTTCCACAGCATGAACCTGCCCCATTAGCACCATGATGCATGCATTGGCAGGGCCCATGCTTTGAGAGAAATCTGTGTCCATGTCCTGATCACTAACGTGACCACGCTGACATCGCCTCCTGGCCTGGTATCGCTCTGCCAGGTTCTGGTGCTGCATATACTGCTGGATAATGCGTATGGTGTTTAATGTGCTCCTAATTGCCAAAGTGAGCTGAGCGGCCTCCATGCTTGCCTTGGTATGGGGTCTGCACAGAAAAAAGGCGCGGAACGATTGTCTATCTTTGCTCTGACGGAGGGAGGGGCGACTGACGACATGGCTTACAGGGTTGGCTTACAGGGAATTAAAATCAACAAAGGGGGTGGCTTTACATCAATGAGTATTTCAGGCAGGACTTTATGGAGGGTTCCAATAAGAAATGGTGCACCTACGTAATTGTTCTTATTGGAGCAAGAAGGTTAGCCTGGCCTCTGATTGATACATGGCTAGATTTACCTCGCTGCACCTTCTCTGTGAGTGACTGCAGTGTGACCTAGAGGAATGAGTCCCCTAGACGGGGGAAAGCAAATGAGTACAAAACAAATCTGGTCTATTTCTTGTTTTGATCCACTCCATCTATCTTTTACATCTTTGGCTGGCAGCAGACGGTGCAGAAGGATTGCAAGCCATCCACATCTCATGGCTGCTTGGCAGAAGATGGTGCAGTAGGATTGCTAGCCATCCTCATCTCTTGCCTGCCTGGCAGAAGATGGTATGTTAGGACTGCTAGCAATCCGTATCGCCTGCCTGCTCACCATAAGATGGTTCAATAGGACTGACTGCAGGACTAAAGAGAGTGACCTGGTCAAGTCACTTCTAATGTAGTCCCTGCACCCATGTGTGGCCAGGAGCACCTCGGACATGACGATGACGGCTACCAGTCCTACTGCACCATCTGCTGCTACGAGGCAATGGGTTGATGCTGCTGTGTAGCAATGCAGTACCACGTCTGCCAGAACCCAGGAGACATACGGTGACGGTTACCTGAGCGGGCTCCATGCTTGCCGTGGTATGGCGTCTGCACAGGTAACTCAAGAAAAAAGGTGCGAAACGATTGTCTGCTGCTGCTTTCACGGAGGGAGGGAGGGAACAGGGGCCTGTCGATATGTACCCAGAACCACCCGCGACAATGTTTTAGCCCCATCAGGCATTGGGTCTCAACCCAGAATTCCAGTGGGGAGCGGAGACTGTGGGAACTGTGGGATAGCTACCCGCAGTACAACACTCCGGAAGTCGACTCTAGCCTCGGTACTGTGGAAGCACTCCGCCGAGTTAATGCACTTAATGCACTTAGAGCATTTTCTGTGAGGACACACACACTCGAATATATAAAAATGATTTCTAAAAAACCAACTTCTATAAATTCGACCTAATTTCGTAGTGTAGACATACCCTTAGTGGTATACCTGGAATCAGCCTGTAGCTGCTATAAAACAGAGGTGCTGTACCCAGAGTACATTAGTTTGAGGGTGTGCAGCTTCTTGCATCTTATGGAACATGCACACTCAGTTCCTACTCACTTTCTGGACTGCCAGGCACACTGCAGCTCAGCCCACAAGCAAAGCACCAGGGTCCAGCAAGTCCATTCAGAGCAAACAAGAGAAGGAAAGTGAGTAATCAAAATGGAATGTGGAGGTAGCCCAAACTACAATATGAAGTGTGAGACGCTCCCAGGAGCTACTCCAAGGGCAGCCAGTTGGCCAACAGCTTGGATTGCAGTATCCTCTAGAGTTCAGGGTTTCAGCCATTACTGTCTCCAAGGATACCAGCGTGGGCTGCAAAGTATCCATTTTGGAATGCAGACATTCCATCAGTTCATAGATAGCTCCTTTGTCTGGCAAATGATAGTAGAGAAGTAATTCCTGAGCACCGTGCAGGGGGCCTAGTAGCTTCCTGGACTGTTGGAGTCTGGAGTCATAAGTCAGACATAGAATAGCATTTTCCCCCTCCTCCCTTAGGCATTTTAAAGGCTCCAGGGTATTAATTACAGCAGTATGAAGTACAGCTTAAGAGGGTTCACAGGCCTTGTCAGCACTGGAAATTCTCCAATTTCAGCCATCTGTGGCCAGCCACCAATGCAGCTGCACCAGTACAAATCCCTACTGTAGGCAAGCAAAGCTGGTATACATCATGATGGTGCAGCTGACCCTGATTTCAAGCAGAGATAAAGCTGTACCAGTGCAAACAGTGCCTTTGCCTGTCTACAGTAGGGACTTTGCTCTGGTGCAGCAGTAATCCACATACCTCCTGGATGTGGTGTACGCTCCCATCTAGTGGCACCAAGACCACTTAGAGAAAGAGATTAATGAGTCTGCTCTACAGCCTTAGCTAAGAGCCATATGGAGTATAGACTCAAGCATTAAGATTCAGACGTCCCAGGTTCGATACCGCCTGCTGACAACTGGGGTCTGTCAGTGTTACACAGCTTCTCCAATGGCTGACCATCAATGGGTAAAATCCCATGTTGACAAGGCCTTAGCAGGTAAAAATGAACAACTGAAAAGCCTCAACTGCAAGCTTACTCCTTCAGTGGCCAGGTTTTTCTTTCAGTAGCAACCTGATTTTCAGAGTTGCTGAGTAACCACAGCTCAAGTCTGAAATCAGGTCATAAAATAGATTGACTCAAATAGCAGACAGGTTCCATTCCTCTTATAACAGAGTTCTCATGGACTTGTCACTGTGCCAAGAGGAGCCCTTACTTTTGACACATTTGAACAGTCACAACTGTGGTAGGGGGGAAAAGAGATATTATGATGTAACATAAAACATGAGAAGCTTGCTGAAAGCAGCTACCTATAGAAAAAGCAAAGTAGATGCTACTTCCCCAGTGAAAGCAGAGTATCTGCTGTGACTAGAGGTGCGAGCCCTATAGGGAGATTTCCTCAGTGGGAACGGAGCCTCCAAATTGTGTAAGTGGAATCTTCAATTAACTCTGAATTTTTATACCTTAAGGCAAGGTCAGGTCCCCACAATCTATCTTCATACATAACATTCTCATAAAAAGCTCTTGTTTTAAGGGCTGTCTACTGCCCTCACGCCCAAATGACTAGCTAACTGCAAGTTAGGGCTATAAAAAAAGTCAAACAGTCCTTCAGGACGGAGTCTCCATATCCAATCCCCTTTACTTAGACTGTAAGCTCCTTGAGACATGGGCTGTTTTGTTAAATATTTGTACCCCACCTAGCACTGTTGGGCCATGGTTTATGATTAGGGCTTCTAGACACTACCGCAATCCTACCACTAATAATAATAATTAAAGAAACCCAGCAATCAAAAATACCATGAGGTTAAGTGTCTGAAGTCAGCACTGTGACAGATATTGCACCCTCTGCAGTATTTTGGGAACCATTGTATTACATTTATGAATGGTTTATGTATGACTGTGTTCTACTCCATGGGGGAAGGTTACCACAGCTCCTGCAGGAACTAAAAACAATGGGGGGTGATTACCCCTGAGATTGTAATTGTAAACACTGCCAGAGAAGCTCCATGCCCTGGGCTGGATTGCTGGGTTTTATAGAGACTAGAAAACAAAGAAGGGGCTTTTGGTATAAAAGGCTGAACTTGAATTGATGCATGGCCACCTTTCTGATTCAGCAAACAGACAAGCCCTTCTGTTGAAGGGGGCACCCAACCCTTCTGGAAGGGTTGGAAAGACGTTGTCCTACTATGGCCCCTTGAAATGGATAGGTGACTCCAGGTATGTTTAGCGTGTATTTAAATCTGTTTGTTGTTCTTATTAGGTTTTCTCTCTAACGCTTTTACCTGAAGAATAAATGTGCTTAGAAAAAGTTGTGTGGTAGCTTGTAGCTACCAGCAGTACACTGGCCACAGCCCTTGGAGAGAATGCAATGCACATACTCTGGCCATTAGGCAGACTGGGTTGATGGGAATATCACAGTGTAAGGCAAGGAGCTGTACAGCCTTAAAACTCTGGGTCATAAGGGAGTGGGAGAAGGGTCCTTGCCCAGAGACAGATAATGGCTGGAGACCTGAGATCTGACTGGGTACTCCTGGACTGGACCATGGAAGGGGTTGGGGGGAATTACAGGTGCAGTTACCCTAAAACTGAGACACGTACTTCTAAAGATCTCTCACGCATTTGTAAGGTGCCTATGAGTTGGTATCAGAAGACATGAGAGGTTAATTACCCCTACAGTACCATGAGTTCTTTGAGATGTTTGTCCCTATGTATGCTCTGCCACAGAATGTGCGCATGCCTGTGCACTCTTGACCGGAGACTGTAAAGCTGTGTCCACGGCCACATGCCTGTGCAGAGCAGCTGTTTTTGATCCCATACGAGGGCACTCAGTTCCTTCTCAGCCATGAAGCCAGAGATTCTGGAGCAGAGGGGAAGGAGAGTGGGAGGTGGTGCACCCATCGAGACAAAACATCTCAAAGAACTCAAGTTACTATACAGGTAAATACCCTCTCCTTTGAGTATAAGCCCCTATGAGTCCTCCACTGTAGGAGCTTCCCAAGCAGTAATTCAGCATGGAGGTGGGTGCCTAGGAGGCAAATCCAAGTGAGATTGGAGGACTTGCATCATGAAATAGGTCAGTTGTGGTAGCAGGTAAGATAGCATAATGCTTGGCAAATATATGGATGGAGGACCAAGTTGCAGTTCTGCAGATTTCTGCTATAGGAACATCCTTCTGGAGGGCTATAGATGTGGACTGAGCCCTACTGGAGTGTGTGTTCCCTCTATGAGGCGCTTGTATTCCAGCAGTCTCATGTTAGGATGCAACCCAAGACCCACTTCAACAGTCTTGGCTTGGAAGTGGGCTGCCCTTTCATCCTTTCAGCAAAGGATACAAAGAATCTGGGAGAGGTCCTAAAGACTTTGGGTCTGTCTATGTGGAAGGAGAGAGCCCTTCTGACATCTAAAGTGTGTAGGCTAGAATCCTTTCTCAAGGAATGAGGCTTTGGATAGAACACTGGTACATGGATTTCCTGGTTAACATGGTGTTCCTTAGGGAGGAAGCAAGGATGGGGACGCAGCATGACCTTATCTGTGTAGAGGGCAGTGAACAGTGGGTCTGCCACGAGTGCACTGAGTTCTCCCATTTGTCTAGCTGAAGCAATAGTGATCAGGAATGAGTTCTTGAGGAAGACATGGAGGAGAGAACAGGTAGCCACTGGTTCAAAGAGAGGTTTCCTTAAGGCATTGAGAATGAACTTAAGGTCCCCTGGGGAGCAGGGTTCCATACAGGGGAAAACAAGTTGGGTAAGCCCTTAAAGAATCTGGTCATGGTAGGACAGGCAAAAACTGAGACCTCAGTGGGTGAGTGGAAGGCTATGATAGCTGGCAAGTGTATTCTAACTGAGCTCATTGACTGACCCTGTGTCTTTAAGTCCAACAAGTACTCTAAAGTCTTGAAGAGCGGAACTTCTGAGGCTGGAAAAGAGTAGGGAGAACACCAGGAAGGAAATGTTTCCACATCTGCCTGTAAATTCTGGAAGTTGTAGATTTCCCGCTAGATAAGAGGACTGTCTGGACATTGTCTGAACAAGTCAGCTCAGTACCCCAGAACCATCTAAGAACCATGCCTTCAGATTCAGAGACAAAGGGTTGGGACGGCTCATGGTGTCTGAGTTCTGTGACAAGAAATCCTTTCTGAGGGGAAGGCAGCAGTGCATAGTCACTGAGAGGCGAAGGAGGTTCAAGAACTACAGCTACCTCAGCCATGACATTGCTATGAGAATAAGCCTCACTCTTTCCTGTCTCTGTTTGATCAAGGTCTTGAGAATTAGTGGTAGAAGTGGGCAAGCATACAGCAGGACATGGGGCCATGGTGTTATCAGGGCAATTCCCAATGAATTGGGCCCGCATACTTCCTTGGAACGGAAAAGATGACATTTCATTTTGGTTGGGGTAGCAAAGAGCTCTTGGGAGATTCCAGCTTTGGCAGATGCTGTTGAGAGGACCTTTGTAAAGACCCTTGGGGCTGTGGAGAGCCTGAAGGGGAGAACTCAGTACTGGTAATGATATAAAATGGTTACTAACTTTTCTGTAACTGTTGTTCTTTGAGATGTGTTGCACACGTCCATTCCAATGTAGGTGCGTGCGTGCCCCAAGCACAGCTGTCTGATTACTTCCCCCTAGTGGTATCCTTTGGGTCAACTCCAGCACTATGGTGCTGCATGCTCATAGTGCCGGTAGAAAGGGCCCCGCTGACCTCGCTCCCCTTCAGTTTCTTCTTGCTGACCACCTCCAAAAGAGGGGATGGGGGGTGGGTTTTGGAATGGACATGTGCAACACATGTTGAAGAACAACAATTACAGAAAGGTTAGTAACCATTTTTATTTCTTCGAGTGCTTGAGCATGTCCATGTCAATGTAGGTGACTCACAAGCAGTTCAGGTGGGTTAAGAGTTCAAGGACAGGCTGACTACAAGACTGAGCGGCCAAAGCTTGCATCGTCTCTAGTCTGCTGTATAATGGCATAGCGTGTTGTGAATATGTGAACCGATGACCAGGTTGCTGCCCTACAGATGTCCTGAATCGGGACTTGCACTAGGAAAGCAGTGGAGGAAGCTTGAGACCTTGTGGCATGAGTCATTAGATTGGCTGAGAGCGAGTTGTTCATGAACTGTAACACAACTGGATACAAGAAGTAATCCACAATGAGATTCTCTGCACAGAGATGGGGAGACTTTTCATTCTTTCTGCTATCGCTATGAAGAGTTGAGTAGATCTGCAAAAAAGGTTTGGTCCTTTGTATGTAGAAAGCCAGGGCCCCATGAACATCCAACTAGTGGAGGCGCTGTTCCTCTCTATTTGCATGTGGCTTAGGGTAGAAACCTGGCAGGAAGATTGCTTGACTGCAATGGAATTGTGAGATGATCTCTGGAAGGAACAATGGGTTTGGTCAAAACTGGACTTTGTCCTAGAAAAAAAGACCGTATATGGAAGCACTGATGTGAGGGCTTGGATCGCTGAAACTCTTCTGGACGAAGCGATAGCCAGAAAGGTGTAATAACGAGCATGTTGTTATGGTTCAAATGGGGGCTCTAAGTTTTGACAGAATGAGGTTCAGGTCCCAGAGGGGATGAGATCTCTAACCTGGGGGTACACCCTCTCCAGGCCTTTGAGGAACCAGATGACCACCTTGGGAGAAGATAGAACAGTTGTCCATCTTGGGATGGAAGGCAGAGATGGCTGCTAGGTAGACCTTGACAGAAGAGAGGGCTAGATCTTGTTTCAGCAGTAGCAGGTACTCCAGAATGAGCTGCGGAGATGACTGTGAAGGTGGAATTTTATGTTGGGAGTACCACATGGAGAATCGCTGATGTAAGCAGAGTCAGAATGAGCTCTACCTTGACATCTGGTGGTGAGCTGTGGAAAAGAACTTCAGGGGCTGATCTAGTTTGCATGGGCACAACTTTTGCATGGCTTAGAATGATGGGACTGCTTACCCAAATGGTCACTTTGGCTGCTGTGGGATCCCCAGTCTCTTTGTTATTGGGGCAAGAGTAATAAAATGTTGTTATCCTGGTTATGTGAATTAAGGACAGTAGAACTGTACTTGGCATTTTATGATGGACAGACTCACCCTCAACTAAGTAGCACTCACTAGGCAAGGGACATGGGTTCCCAAGCCCAGTGAATTGAGGGGTTGGGTATAGGTACTTAGTAGTGTATGCCTCTTCTGATAGCCCTCAACATCACTTTAACTGCCTTCTCTCTCCACAGTGTAATAAAAGTGCTCATATTGACTCTGTTAGGAGTCTTGTGTGCTGTAGAGCTGAAATCACTGATTCCTAGGTCAAAGTATTAGACCTAGTTTGGGCTAGTGGTTCTGAGTGTGCTAGTACTGAGGCTGCCCTACTAACAGCTGAAATCACTGAGAGCTGTGTTAAGTTGGGGGGGGGGGGGGGGGCTGAAGACACGTTGCTTAGCAGTGTGGCTGGTGGAGAGGTGTGGCAATTGGTTGACTGGAGCAGTGGTGCATGTAAGGTGCCCCTCTATCTCCCCTCCCCTTCCACTCAGGCTGGGAGGTAAACTCTACAGATGAACTTCTGAACTCTGGGGCTGCACTGACCAAGGATAGAAAACTGTGGGAAGGGTGACTTTTGGGTTGCTGGACTCAAGAACCACTCTGGATGCTGCACTGACCAAAGGACAGAAACGGTGGGGTGGCTATTGGGTTGCTGGACTTAAGACCCTGAGGAGAAAAGGACACTTGCTTGGGGGTGGGTTTTTTGCTCATGGTTTATGTTATGAATCCTGTTTGTGGTGTTTTCCCACATAATGCCACATTGTTTCCCTCCTTTATTAAAAGGCTTTTGCTACACTCAGGCTCTGTGCTTGCGAGAGAGGAAGCATTGCCTCTTAGAGGTGCCCAGGGGGGTGGAATGTAATTGTCCCAGGTCACTGGGTGGGGGATCAAGCCGGTTTTGCCTTGTGTTATTGAAAAGGAACCCCTAGATACTGAACCCAGTCCTTGTTGCTGCTAACTCTGACAGGCAGAAGGGTTACACTTCCATTTGCAAGGTAGGTAGCCCTGGGGGAGGGGTTTCTACTGCCTAGTAGGACCTTGCAGACCTACTCCGAGTAAGCTTGTTCCTCCGGATTCAGCCCTGGAGCTTCTAGGCTGTCAGATGAAGAGAACTCAGATTCGAGTGCAGCAGCTGACCATGGTCCCAGGAGATCAGGTCCGGGTGCAGCGGAAGCTGCAGTGGTGACTCCATGGACATGCCTAAGAGGGTGGTGAACCAATGCTGTCTGGGCCATGCTAGAGCTACCAGAATGACCTGCACTTGGTTTTGGTTGATCTTTATCAGAACTTTGTGAATCATCAGGATAGGAGGAAATGTATAGTACAGAAATCGTGACCATGGCAACAGAAACACATCTGAGGTACCCCAGACTGACCTTACAGGGAGCAGAACTGATGGCATTTCCTGTTGTTGCACATGGCAAACAGGTCTATAAGGGGAGTTTCCCCACTGTTGGAAGATGTCCCTCATGACGTCTGGTCAGAGAGACCACTCATGGTGAAAGGAGAAAGACCTGCTGAGGTGATATACTAGCTGGTTCTGTGTGCCCAGAAGGTAAGCTGCTTCTAGATTGATGGAATGAGCAATGCAGAGCTCCCGCAGGCAGAATGCTTCCTGACACGTGGGGAAGAATGTGTGCTGCCCTGCCTGTTTGTGTAGACTATAGCCATCTGATTGTCCGTGAGAATCAAAACAGTCCTGCCTGCTATGTGAAGAAGAAATGCCTGGCAAGCCAGATGGACCAGAGACTGGTTCTTCTCTTGGTGCTTACGGTGCTTCTTCTGAGGTACCGGGGAAGACGGTCGGTGCCTAAAGTCCCGAGCCTTTGGAGGACCACTTTGCACCAAGACTGAGGTGCTCAGTGCTGAGTCCATGAGGAGGACCTTCAGTCATGTAGCTCATTCCTTCTTGGTCTGGAGCCCAAAATGCCTGCAGATTTGCCACTGGTCTTTCCTACGAGTTTCCCCAAGCACTTGAGACAGCTTGAATGTTGTTTGCTCAAAGGCATAAGAACGGCCATACTGGGTCAGACCAAATGACCATCTAGCCCAGTGTCCTGTCTTCGGACAGTGCCCAATACCAGGTGCCCCAGAGGGAACGAACAGAACAGGTAATCATCAAGTGATCCATCCCCTGTCGCCCATTCCCAGCTTCTGGCAAACAGAAAGTAGGGACACCATCCCTATCCATCCTGGCTAATAGCCATTGATGGACCTATCCTCCATGAACTTATCTAGTTCTTTTTTGAACCCTATTAGTCTTGGACTTCACAACATCCTCTGGCAAGGAGTTCCACAGGTTGACTATGCGTTTTGTGAAAAAATACTTCCTTTTATTCGTTTTAAATCTCCTGCCTATTAATTTCATTTGATGACCCCTAGTTCTTGTGTTATGAGGTTAAATAACAATTCCTTATTTACTTTCTCCACACCAGTCATGATTTTATAGACCTCAACGATATCCCCCCTGAGTCATCTCTATTCCAAGCTGAAAAGTCTCCCTCTTCTTAATCTCTCTTCATATGGCAGCCGTTCCAGACCCCAATCATTTTTGTTGCCCTTTTCTGAACCTTTTCCAAGTCCAATATATATTTTTTGAGATGGGATGACCACATCTGCACTCAGTATTCAAGATGGAGGCGTACCATGGATTTATATAGAGGCAATATGATATTTTCTCTTATCATCTATCCCTTTCTTAAGGATTCCCAACATTGTTCGCTTTTTTGACTGCCGTTGCAAATTGAGTGGATATTTTCAGAGAATTTCCATAATAAGAATATTTCCATAATGACTCCAAGATCCCTTTCTTGAGTGGTAACAGCTAATTTAGACCCCATCATTTTATATGTATAGTTGGGATTCTGTTTCCAATGTGCATTACTTTGCATTTATCAACATTGAATTTCATCTGCCATTGTGTTGCTCAGTCACCCAGTTTTGTGAGTTCTTTTCGTAGCTCTTCGCAGTCTGCCTGGGACTTAACTATCTTGAGTAGTTTTGTATCATCTGCAAAATTTTGCCACCTCACTGCTTACTCCTTTTTCCAGATCATTTATGAATATGTTGAATAGGACTGGGCCCAGTACTATTTACCTTTCTCAGTTCTAAAAACTGACCATTTTGTTTCCTATCTTTTAACCAGTTAGCAGTCCATGAGAGGACCTTTCCTCTTATCCCATAACAGCTTACTTTGCTTAAGAGCCTTGGATGAGACACCTTGTTAAAGGCTCTCTGAAAAATCTAAGTACACTATATCCACTGGATCCCCCCTTGTCCACATGCTTGTTGACCCCCTCAAAGAATTCTAGTAGATTAGTGAGGCATGATTTCCCTTTACAAAAACCATGTTGACTCTTCCCCAACAAATTATGTTCATCTACGTGTCTGAAAATTTTAGACTTACCACAGGAGGCGCAGGGCTTGAAACCCGGCAAGCGAGGCATGCCCTGGCACTGGGGAAGCGGACAACCCCACTAAGGAAGCACAGGGCATCCAAAACTGCCTAAGTTTTAAAAACTACTACAAAACTAACTAAAATACAACTATTTACACTAAAAACTGGAGAAACAACCACTAGGAGAAGGATTGCCTGAGCAATGAAGGGTTCCAGCAACTGTCAGGGGTGGTAAGAAGGAACTGAAAGGGAGTGGGGTCAGCAGGGCCCTTTATACTGGCACTACGAGTGTGCAACATCAGAGGGTGCTGGAGCTAACCCAACGGATATGATGAGGGGAAAAAATTCCAGCAGGTGTGCTCAGGGCACGCACATACCCCCTACATTGGAATGGACATGTGCAAGCACTCGAAGAAGAAAAGCCTATTACAAAACATAGGAAACTCTTGTGGGAGCAGTGGATAGCTATGTGAAAGCACGTGTCTTGGAGGTGAAGGGCGACAAACCAGTCTCCTGGATCCAAGGATGGAATTATGGTGGCTAGAGTCATCCTGAAGTGCTGTGAGAGGAAATAAGCATTTAATTTTCTGAACTGGCCTCCACCCTTCACCCTTCTTGGGAATTAAGAAATAGTTGGAATAGAACCCTCTTCTGGCAAACTCAGGGGCAACCTGATCAATTGTCCCTAAGAGCAGAAGAGATTGGACTTCCTGCTTTAAGAGCTCCTTGTGAGATGGGGCCCTGAAGAGGGATGGCAATAGAGGAAGTGGATGAAATAGCCCATGTCAGCCATCTCTGGTATCCATTGCCTGAGGTGATGTGCTTCCAGGCAGGCAGGAAGTGGGACAGTCAGTCTCCAAAAGGCGGGTGGGTGGTAGAATTGTACAGCGGAGGATCCAGGGAAATCGGTTGCTCGATTCCCTCAACAAAGCAGTCAAAACCTCTGGTCTCTGAGAAGGGTCTGGGTCTCTGAGAAGGAGGTGCAGATTGGGTAGTCATAGAGGGGAGTGGTCCCCCCCTTTCGTGAGGTTTGGATCTCCTCCTCAAAGGCTCTGAAGGTCTAGGATAGGCCTTGAGTGGTTGTACAGGCCGTGTGTGGTCTGTAACGTTTGAGCACCTGCTAAAACCTATTTTTATTGCAGACACAAATTCTCAATGCCTATAGTGTTGCCTTTCAAGCTTTATGTGGAGAAGGTGTCTGTGTCCATGCTGATAAGTTTGGACTCTTTAAAGGGTGGGTCTTCAATGGTATTCTGCTGATTAACCTCAACTGATAGTCCAGAAGCCTGGAGCCAAGATACTGACTGAATAAATGGAGATCACCTGAAACTAGAGGTTCGTCAAGATGTGTGGTCCCTCTCCATATTCCACATGTGGGTTACACATGTGCACCATGTCCCTGTCTGGAATTTTCTTGTAAGCAATATCCATTGGTCGACCCATGCACCATAGCTCTCCTCATGCTCCAAACTGAGGGTGTAAAGGACAGCGTGGACCAATGCCTCTCCAGTTCCTACTCTTATTGCAAATCTGGCTAATGCTCAGCAAAGGGGATGATGGGCAGGTAGTAGAATGAAGATAGGGACCACACAGCTTGAAGAATCTCCAATTACAGGTAAATAACCTCCATTTCTTCTTTGAGTGATGGTCCCTATGTGTATTCCACAGGAGAGAGATTAACAAGCAGTGGTCAAACATGGGGTGGATGTGAGGATGCAGAAATGATAGCTGACTGTAATGCTGCTGTCCCCACAGCTGTAGCTGCAATAGAAAACTGGATTCTGCATCCTCAAAATAGGCTCTTCCTCTAGAGTAACAATGTCCTGGAATAGACATGATCCCTACAGGAGGGGTGAATGAGGACTGAGGAGGGCAAAAATGTCCTCTGGAGAGACACAGGTCTCAGACCACCCCTGAGGTGCAGGGAGTCCATCGTGGGAGCTGTCAGATCTGGCGCTTCTCTGGTCACAGCGGAAGTTGGATCCATTTGGGACTCTGTTGTTATAGGCACAATGTTGGCTCTAGATATGGAAGGGAGCACTGGAGGATGCTTGTCCTTAGCCTTAGCTAACAGAACCTATATTGGAACCAGCAGATCTGTACCCTTGAGTGCCACTTTCTCTTGCCAAGATTAATTAAGACTTACATCTTTAGCGCCCATACATGCAGGCTTTCCTAACTTTGACAGAGTTGGGGAGGGATCCTTTCTTTTCAGGGCAGTCTTTGACAAAGTTGGTTTGTCCATGTCTATTGGAGTGCCCCTGACTCTCCTGGGAAGCCTCCTCTTTAGGCTTAGAAGTCTTAGCCTCCATTCCTGATCTCCTGTTCTGGGACGTTCTGCCTGCTTGATGACACTAATGTCTGAGGGAGGACCCAGTTCAAAGATCTGGGGGTCTCATTGCTTTCTCCATCAGGTGTTAAGTCTCAGTTCCCGACTCTCACGAGTTCTGGGGGGAAAGGAGTGGCAGGTGTTGCACTCGGCTGAGATGTGCACCTCACCCAGGCAGCATAGGCTGCATTAATGTTAGTCACTCACAGAAAAGCAGCAAGGCCAGAAAACACAGTTCTTGAAGGCAATTGTCATGGAGTGTGGGGGAGTCTGTGCCCTGCACCCCTCTTCCTGGGATTCACTGTGACTCTCAGCCAGCCAGTAAAACAGAAAGTTTATTGTACAATAGGAACACAGTCTAAAACAGAGCTTGTGGGTACAACCAGGACCCCTCAGTCCAGTCCTTCTGGGGGGAAGGAGCTTAGACCCCAGCCTTGGGGTTCCCTGCATTCCATCACCCAGCAGAAAACTGAAACCAAAAACCCTCCAGCAGGGGGTCTCCTGCAGCCTTTGTCCAGTTTCCCGGGCAGAGATGTTACCTCCCCCATCCCGCTCCTGGCTCAGGTTACAGGCTCTCAGGTCTCCCATCCCCAGTGAAACTCTCCTGCCACATTCCCAGGTCAACACCGCTCCCTACTGCATCACAGCAATTTCCTGGGGTGAGGAAAAAAGGAGAAAACCATCTAACTACACTACAAAAATACTAAAACTCTTTACAGGCCTGACGCAACAGACAGGCACGGAGGACACTGAAGAGTCCAGCTTAGCCCATGCGGCAGTAAGAAGGAACTGGAGAGGCATTAACCTGCACCCTCCTTTATACTATCAGTTCAGAGCACAAGAAGAGCTATGATGCATGTGCAGACCAACAGACTCTGCTTGCAAGAAAATTCCAGACTTAGGCACATGGGGTGCGTGCATATCCAACGTATGGGATACACATAGGGACCGTCACGCGAAGAACCACAGCAGTAGCCAGGGATCTAGGAGCCATGTCGGTGACATTGAGAGCAGCTTGCAGGGAGCCCTTCCCAATCCACTGGCTCTCAGAGAGAAGGGATTTAAATTGGTGGGTTTGGTTTTGTGGCAGATGTTCAATAAAGTTTGTGAACTTTAAATAATTGTTAAAATTGTATTTAGCCATCAAGGCCTGGTAGTTTCCAATTCAAAATTGAAGAGCTGCTGGTGAATAGTTTTTGCTGCTTAGGTGGTCTAATTGTTTGTACTCTTGTTTGAAGAAGAGCATCTGGAGCAAACGGGATGGTTTCTTTCATTAACCGTGTCCACCATGTGGGAATCAGGGGTGAGCTAGGGGAAGAAGTACTCCATTCCCCATGGTGGAATATCATATTTTATCATCTGCCTGCTTGTAGGTGGGCAGAATAGCAGCAGGTGTTTGCCATAAAGAATGTGCAGGCAATAACAGTGCCTCATTAATTGGTAGGGTGATTTGTCCCCAGGGGTGATATTTTAAATGTCTACCAGGAAATGTTAGGACTCCTGGACATTCTTCTAGCAGCATCTGGAGGGATTCTGCCAGACATTTCATTAGGTCCTGGAAGGCCCGAAAGTCATCAGCATAAGAGGTCAGTGGTGGGATTACTGCTTCATTCAGAGAGAAGGAGGAGGAGGAGGATTTGGCTGATGGGGGAAAACTTCCTTGAATCTGTAGCTCTTGCTCCTCTAGTGCCTCCCCCAGTACCAAGGCGGCATGCAGCCCTGAAGGATGATCTATTGATGTCTGTGAATGATGAGGTACGGAGTGAGCATTGGGGTTTCTTTCGAGCTGGTACCCCATAAAATTGTTCAAAGTGTCCTCAGGGGTTCCAGTAAGCCCTCTGAGGAGGAGAGGGACAGGAGAAAGGTCTAGGGCACTGGGTAGGCTCCAGAACATCCTCTTCTGTAACAGACTCACAGGGTCCATCTACACTGGAATAAAAGATCCACAGCACGGCCACAGCTGGGCTGGGTCAGCTGACTTGGGCTAGCAAGGCTCAGGCTGCAGGGCTAAAAATTGCTGGGTTGGAGACCAAGCCCAAACATCTATACAGCAATTTTTAGCCCTGCAGCCTGAGCCCTGCTAGCCCAAATCAGCTGGCCTGGGCCAGTCATTGGTGTTTGATTGCTGCATAGATGTACCCAGAGGGGTGTGGTGGTACAGAAGTGAGGTAGAGCTCTGTACTGAGACTTGAGAGTCAGAAGTATCATCCCCTAGGCTAAAGGGAGGAGGGTGCCTTAAGTATCGGTGCTGGTACTGAGAGTTTTAAGTACAATTGAGATTCAGGTTGCACCTGTTGGAGTGGTGCTGGGGAAGGGGCTTTGGTACAACTGAGTGGGGGAGATTCCAGTTCATCCAGGGAAAAGAAAGTGGAGGGTGGTGGAGGGCTGCGAAAGCCTATAGTCATAGCCTGAGCTGGTGCCAGAGCTGGGAACATGGCTCGGCACCAAGAAGGAGGTCGTGTGTGTGGCACCAGAGATGCCAATGGGGCAGCTACTTGGAGCTGCAGGAAGATGGTACCAGAGCGCAGGGAAAAGCCCCTGTACATCATCAGAGGGTACAGAGGTAGGAGCGGTTGTATTAATTTCAAGGGCCAAAAGAGTTAAGGTTATAAACTCTTTCACTATCCAACATCAAAACAGTGGTACAAAGCGGTCGAGGCTTCTTTTCCCCTAGAGAGACCTTGGCTTATTCGATTTCTTGACAAACACCCAAAAGCATTCATTCTAAAGTTGAAAGTTATTGATCAAATCCACAAGAAAGAACAAGAAATTAAAACAAGAATGTCAGGGTTCCTTCCCCACTCTGAACTCTAGGGCACAGATGTTGGGACCCACATGAAAGACCCCCTAAGCTTATTCTACCAGCTTAGGTTAAAAACTTCCCGAAGGTACAAACTTTGCCTTGTCCTTGAACAGCATGCTGCCACCACCAAGCGTTTTAAACAAAGAACAGGGAAAGAGACCACTTGGAGACGTCTTCCCCCAAAATATCCCCCCCAAGCCATACACACCCCCTTTCCTGGGGAGGCTTGAGACTAATATCCTAACCAATTGGTTACAAAATCAAAGACCCAAACCCCTGGATCTTGGAACAATGGAAAAATTAGTCAGGTTCTTAAAAGAAGGATTTTATTAAAAAAGAAAGGTAAAAATCATCTCTGTAAAATCAGGATGGAAAATACTTTACAAGGTATTCCGATTCAAACCACAGAGGATCCCCCTTTGGGTAAAACCTTAAAGTTACAGAAAACAGGAACAAACCTCCCTCTTAACACAGGGAAAAGTCACATAAAACAAAAGCTAAACTAATCCGCCTTTCCTGGCTTACCTATACTGGTTGCAATATTGGAGACTTTGATTAGGATGTGTTGGAGAAGATAGATTTCTGTCTGGCCTCTCTCAGTCCCAAGAGAGAACCACGACGTAAACAAAGAGCACAAACAAAAGCCCTCCCCCCCCTTAAGATTTGAAAGTACCTTATCCCCTTATTGGTCCTTTGGGTCAGGTGCCAGCCAGGTTAGCTGAGCTTCTTAACCCTTTACAGGTAACAGGATGTTGCCTCTGGCCAGGAGGGATTTTATAGCACTGTATACAGAGAGGTGGTTACCCTTCCCTTTATATTTAAAAGCATTCATTTTAAAGTTGAAAGTTATTGATCAAAACCACAAGAAAGAACAAGAAATTAAAACAAGCATTTATTTTGCAACTGAGTGATTATGCAAAACAGTGAAAGTCTTGAAAGTCTCTCTCCTTTCAGAGGCAAAATATCAGCCTCTTATTTTCAAAGTAACCCTTCTCTTTTCATCAGAGATGAACAGCTGATACTACGTGCTCCATCTGGAGCCGCAGGCAGTTAGAAGGAACCGAGTAGCTGCAGGTCAATGCCTCCCTATATGCCCTCAGATGGGAGAATGAGGAGCTGCTCTGTGCAGGTGCAGACCTGCAGACACTGCTTTACAGTCTCCAGTTCAGAGTGCACAGACATGCACACATGCTATGGTGGAGCACCTGTAGGGACATATACTCAAAGAACTGCTATGGCATAAGGACTACCTAGCAAGGGCACAGAGTGCTGTGGAAACCCTCCTCTGAGAGCATGCTGACTACTGTAACAGGGCAAAGGATCTGCCTCTAAACAAGTGTGACTAGATATCTGCTCCTTCGGGGTCTGATCCAGAGCCTGGTGAAGCCAATTGATCAGACCTTCAGTGAAGAAACTCTTGTCTTAAATGTAGAAGACCAGGAAAGTTCTTCAAAAAGCATCACAAGAACTTGAATGAATCCACATACGAAGCCAACCAGCTGAGTATCCAGTCCTGTTAGATGCAGTAATGAAGGGCTGACTGATATTGCTGAAGCAGGCTTTGGCCTAGAGATGGGTCAGTACAGAACAAAGGAGAGGGAAATAAAATGGATGTCTTCTACTAAAAAAGCAAAACAAAAACACAAAAGAAAAAGTGCACCAGGGAAGAAGAGCAAGTAAAAGCCAGTGCAGTGTAAAATAAGATGTATGGTGCTGCCTAGGAAAAATAAGGCAACACACAAGCTAACACTTGAGGCAGAAGGATATCAAGCAAGAGACCCTGCAGGAACAGTTGATCAGCAGCATGAAGACAGCTAGACTTGCAGCACCACTGAAGACTATGGCAGTCCTGAATCCAGAATTCCACCACGATCTGCACACTGGAAAGGCACCATAGCAGGGAAGGGAATCTTCTGTTTCTCTTTTCCTGGCTGTCCAGGACGGGAGGGTGCAAAAGCACTCACTGAGAGTTCAGCTTCATCACAAATCTATCAAATTAGTGTAGTTCCATGCTTCTGAAAAGCAATGGCAGGAAGTGAGCGGGAAACAGAAGCCCGTAGGGAATTTCAGTAAAGCAGAGATTAAGAAATTATTGCTGTTGACAGAAGCCCAAACCTTTGTAAGTAAACACTTACCTGGAATGGTGAAGAGGGGATGCATATAAAAATGCAAATTAAATTTCCTGATCCACCCTAACACACTATAGTCCCTTCAGATTGACTTTAAACAATGTTACTAGGTCATAAAACAATAAAGCCATCCTTACCCAAATGGTGCACTGAATGCAGATGTTTTCAGCTTCAAAGTGCTTTGCAACTATTTTCTGTCTAACAAGATAAACGGTCAGCAAAATACACATCCCAATGGGTTCAACCATCTAAGTGAGAACATGACGGAAGAGTTTTAAAACAGTATTATTCATATACAGGTTTGGCATCCGGCATTTCCAGATCACTCTGATTCAGAACTCTGACCTGCTTCACTGATCCAGCACATACTAAATGTTGTTAGTATAGCAACATAAAATAGCACATACTAAATGTTGCTCAAGATGAAACCAGTAGATGAAGCCTGTGTTGAGTGTGTGTCTTTGTGCAGGCACTTCACTTTAAAGGTCTGTTCCCATCCTGCTGAAAAAGCTCTTCCAGAACCCTTTTGTGAGCCTGTGCAGCCAGAAGTGGACCAGGAGTGCCCCGGGTAGCAGCTCAGAGCTTTGCCCATTTCTTATAAAAAACTTTTTCTGGGTACTGGTAGCCATATTTAGTTGCTTAGAAGTCGTAACTGTATCTATTAAACTGAGCTGCCTTTCCTACAACCTTGTCTCAGTTTCTTGTCTTAACGAGACACCTTCAGACAAGCTAGACAATTTAAAAGTAGTTCCAGGCACTATACCTACCCAAGTCACCCTCCCAATATTTTTGCTTTAACAGTCAGATTTTCCTTTCTTTCTTTTTCTTTCCTTACTTTTGTTTTGTTTAAGTGTTTCTTCTCTCCCCTCTCGTGTGAAGAGACCACAGGGGAAACTCACTATACAGAGGCAACAGTTAAACTAATGATGTAGCTGTATGATCTGATTCTCCACTGCCTTGTACAGTAATTTACTCCTAGGCAAAGCAAGTGTAAATTGCTAACAACTCAGAATGATAGTGATTTACACTCACTCTGCACAGGTGTAAGTGACTACACAAGGCAAGTGGAAAATGGGGCCCAAAGTACTTCCATCAAATGCACAAACACAATATAGATATAGCACCTGTTCCTGCACTTCGTTGTTGTGCAGACAGATTGCTGTGCCCATGTTGAGCCTCATTAAAATCAGTGGGATTCCACATGGGCGCAGCAGTCTGCTGCATGCAACAAATTGCAAGGTCAGGGTCTTGTTAGGCAACGCTCCATTTTAAAAGTATCTTTAAAGGCTTCAAGTACTGCGTGACTGCACTTGGATTAGAGACCATCTCTGCCAAGTAACCCATTTTTGTTTATCCCTTAAGAGAGGCATCACTATACTTCTGTTTATAACTATTTGATTTTCATTTAAGAAAATGGAAAATCACTAAAAAGAAAATTACTACTGAATGCTGACCTTTATTATGCACTCAAAGACACAAATCAACTGGGTAAGACAGATTTTTTTCTTCTTCTCTGTCAAATAAATATTTTAAGCTAGCAAACATCAGATCAGCATTAAGCACTGAGCCTGTAAGGAAACACATACTGTTAAGAATTATTTACAACTATAGATGGTTAAACATTATTGCAGTGGAAACAGATGATAATATAAATATATTCAAAGGCTTCATTTTACAATACCTGAAGCACAACAAATCTGTTCAACAGCTGAAAAGGTTAAGAAACTGTCAAATAGATCAAAGACCACAATCAGCAATGCTGAAAGACAAAACAAAACAAACCCCTCCCCCCAAACAGCAATTTAACATTACACTTCAGAGTGCTCTACAGAGTAAAAAAGAAAAATAAAGCAGTGCACGAAATTTCTGCATATTTTACATTATTAAAAAAATAGTAATTGACAGCAGTATGAAAAAGAAATAAAGACACCAACTCACAAAGCCAGCTGGGCTGTTGCGAAAACATCAACTAAATCCCAGTATTTTGGAATCACTAATAAAGCTGTAGTTTAAAAAGGTAACCATTTGTAAAAATGACAGCAGCATGCATATTCAGGGCTCCTCTGTAACTCTTTCGTTAGTTGACAAATGCTTAAGTAAAAAACATTCTTTATGATGTCGCATTCTATGAGTTGTGTAAAACAGATTGCTCAAACAAACAGTCTATAGTTCTTGGACTGGTATAACGATCAATAATCAGGTTGATTTTACACCGGGATGCGTATTCCTCTTAGTGTATGGGAATAGCTATGCCAGTGTAAACCACTCTTATATAGATATCAGTGCATTCACGCTAGGGAGTTGTTCCACTTTAAGTATACTAGTATAGTCAAAATATTATAACTTGTGCATGTAGACAAGCCCTTAGTCTTATTCAGGCTAAGCTCACGTACTGGCTCCAACTGGAAGTTTGTGTGAATGAAGGCAAGCAGGTTTTTCTCTGCAGTTATTTGTACATGAGCGGGGCTTTAAATGGAACATGCTCATTTCAAAAAAAATTTCTCTGAAGAAAAAGCACATTTAAAAAATAGTCCTGTAGCCACAAATGGGGAAATTTTCAAAAGGCACAAAGGGGATTTAGGTGCTCAGCTCCCAATGACATTGGGGGAATTGGGTGCCTAATCCCCTTTGTCATCTTTAAAAATATCCTCCCAAAATTATTTTAAAAATATGAATGAAGTGCATCTGCCTTAACAGAAAGAGTTTACATGAATGTTCCAGGCCTCCTGACATGGCAACGTAGTTAACAATTAACAAAGAGAATGATTCTAGAAAAGCTCTGGACTGCTACATATTTGAACAAAGACAGTTTCTAATTTCTGCATAATCCTTATATAAACACACACACACACACACACACACACACATTCAGTAAGAACGTATTACATTATTTCTGTTTTCAAATTTTTGGTACAAAGTTTATTTCAGTGGTTCCCTCAGTATTCATTCTTCTGACAGCTTCTTTTTATTTTCCTCTTTCCCTTGTTGTTTTCTTCAGGCATTAAAGCAAACTAGGCCTCTACTGAAAGCAATAATGGAAATTACAAATATTTTAACAGTGGCACTCATTCATATCTTCACCTCAAAAAAAAAGAAATCCAAAGACAAGATCCATAATGATCCATAATGCCATAAGGCTTAGTTTTGTAATATTGAGAAGAATCCCATGCATTCCCAATTGTATGTGAAAGTTGTACAAAGTGCATGCACAACTTTCAAAGTTTGTGCAGAGCCTGATAAATAAGACACAAATATCAGTTACATTTACTTTTTCTAAGAACTTTTACTCTGTAAAATGTTTGGTCACTCAAAGCTATAAGCTTAATCACATATCAAAGAACACAGGCAATAAAGCCCATCTTACTAGAACGTACAGTATTAAGCTGGACAAAAATCTAGTGGTCACTGAAGCCCCTTCAAAAAAGGTCTAAAACAGAAAGTTTCCATCATGTATCAGAATAAAAATGTACTGTATTAAAATTTGTTTTACAAGTAGTCTTTTAATCAGTCTTCTATTTACAGTGCAGAACTTCTACCAGCTGCAGTAGTTTAACTTTGGCACAACACTAAGTTCCAATCCTTTTGAGTATTCAATCCTGTGTGTGTCCCAAAATTTTCTTGGTTTCACGAAAGATTAGGCCCATTCACAGTAAACCAGATATCTTGCTTCCCCTTCACCACTTTGGGCAGCTACAAAGGAAAGACACTGTAAGCTACTGAATCATTCAAGAGAAACGCTTTTTTCTAAAATGCCACAACGGCTTCCTTTAACATGATTACATACAGCAGACGTAGATCGTACCGCTTGCTACATGCTGTTCACCTCCCAAAGCTTTGCTGGTCATTAGTCAATCACTTTTCTTGTACTTCAAATACCCTACAAAGCATTAACTTGATTGCATTTCACATGTGAAACAAGACACAAATATATTGCAGTTACTGAAAACTGCAGAGCACTATCATTTATGTAAACCAAATTGATTCCTGTTAACTCTCCTGTGCACATGAAGAGTGGAATCCAGTGCAACATTTTCTATAAATAAAGCCTTCCCAGGGAGGACAACTAATTTTTAATATTGGTATTATACAAACTGCAAATATGCCCAGATCAGACTACTTGACATATCTAGAAACATTTTCAGAAGCTGGGACTAAGGAAGAAAGCTACTTGGAAGTCATAACATACCAGGAATTCCTGTGGTTTGTCTTGTCAGAACACAGCTGATGGCTTTGCAACTCATGCTTTCCCGTTATGTTAGCAGATAATTTAGGGAAAGTATCATGGAATCTTTTTGATCCGAAGAGGCACATGGAACACTTTACTCAATAGAAGGCAAATAATATCTCAACTTAATTTACTGTGCTGTGATAAATAAAACCCAAGATGTCTATAGCACCTTTCACCTCCAAATGCTCTACAAACTGAAATTGAAATATAAGACAGACTATTAGATCCAGGCACCATTTCAGCCACAACTATAGTGCTGCCAGCTCTGGGGTAAAATGTGGAGGTGGCGTGGAAAAAAGGCACAACACCACACAATAGTTTAGGACAGCAAAGGAAGGCAAGTACCATATCTAACAAACTGCAGAGAGAATTCAGGTACTGAATGCAATGATCAAAGCTGGAACTTGGCCAGGACACAAGTTAATCCATACTCCTGTGAAGAGTGCCATAGAATTATTAATGACCACTCTGTGACCTTGGGAATCTTGCTTAAGCCAAATTTTTCAAACTTTAGTACTCACAGTCAAGGAGCTAAAAAACTGCCGAGTTTTCAGAGGTGCTGAGCACCCAGTGAGCTCACTGAAGTCAGTGGCACGTACTGGAACTCAATACCTGGGAAACATCAGGCCATTAAGTTTAAGAATATAGGCCTTAACCCTTCTAAGCCTCAGTTTTCCCATTTCAGAATGGGGATAATAATCTCACACCTCTGTAAAGTGGTTTGAGATAGTGGGATGAAAAATGCTATATAAAGTGCAAAGAACTATTATTAATTTGTTTCTTCTTTAACTGACCTCATTTTGAGTCATTTTCTCCATAATACTAATACAGTACAAAAGCTCCAAAGTAACCTGAAGCCCCTGCCATACTATTTGCAAAGTCTGTTTATCCTATGACACACAAGGTATTTAAAACCTAGACAGAGCAGGAAACAATCCAGCATTGCATAGGGAGGGATAGGGAATGGACTCTTTCATAGATCTTTTCCATCTGTAGTTTATATGATTCTACCAGTTTGAACAATTTTCAATATATTTATTGATCTCTTGATCACTAATATTCCTATCTCTTCATTAGTAGCTAATGTTTTTTAAGCCCTATTGCCAAGCAAAGCCCAATTAAATCCCCGACAGTCAATATTATTTCACTGCATGCCCAGTTTTCAAGCTTCCAGGTTGGGGTTTGGGTATTAGCAAGACAGCAGCCGGAAAACTTGCCTTCTCTCTTTGGGAGGTACTAGGAATATATAGAGGTATGGTGCTGGCTCCACCGCTGTCAGGTGGCTGAAGCTAAGCAAGTCATAATTACCGAAGGAAACACTAAGCATCCATAGAACCATAGAATATCAGGGTTGGAAGGGACCTCAGGAGGTCATCTAGTCCAACCCCCTGCTCAAAGCAGGACCAATCCCCCAATTTTTGTCCCAGATCCCTAAATGGCCCCCTCAAGGATTGAGCTCACAACCCTGGGTTTTAGCAGGCCAATGCTCAAACCACTAAGCTATCCCTCCCCCCCATTAAAATTTATGTACCAGGTATTTCTCACCTATGGTCACAATTCTGTTTGTAGCATCACAATTAGTTAGAATATAAGGGTTGGAAGGGACCTCAGGAGGTCAACTAGTCCAACCTCCTGCTCAAAGCAGGACCAATCCCCAATTTTTGCCCCATATCCCTAAATGGCCCCCTCAAGGATTGAACTCACAACCCTGGGTTTAGCAGGCCAAAGCTCAAACCACTGAGCTATCCCTCTCCCCCCCAACCAGAGTGATCCATTAGTGCGAAAGGGGCAATACCCCTCCCCAGCCCTGAGCTGAGGAGTGGCAGCACAGCTATTACGTGGCCTGAGACTGCCACTGTCCTAGCTACTGCTGTGTTCCCACTTCAGGGGGAGAAGAGCTAATGGATCCACACCTCTGGGCTTTGTACCTCTTGTGCGGTGGCTCCAGAAATCCTGCCCCAACCCTATACGGCAGAAAGAAATCTCTTCAGCTGCATCAGAGATCCCCAGCGATCACAACGGGGAGAGGATTTTGCCCAAAGTCTGTAAGCAACATGTGAAAGATTCCTCGGGGGGGGTGTACTGCGTTCACATTATCCCCAGCGATCAATATTACAGCTCGGTAGGGAAGCTTCGTACGAATTTATTCAAAAGCAATTTCAATAGTCTGGTGGACAAACGCACCCACTGAGTGGCCCAACTTTTATCGTGTATTGGGAAAAATCACTCAACTTCCATCACTGTGTAGAAAAAAGGGAGGAAAAGGAATTAGCTCCTTCTTTGCGTTCAACGCTATGCAGCAGTTCATAATAGTTAAAGTGAGGGAGGAGAGGGGCACAAAACCTAGCTTATTACACCCCTTGCTATTCTGACAGAACAAGAAATGGATCATGGTTTGCTTATGAAATTTTAGAGAAGTGGATTTTTTTCTGGGCAAGTGAAAAAAAATTTCCAGGCTTCTCCATTTGCCCCTCCTCTCAAAGGACTTGTATCTGGTGGTTCTCATCCATGTGGCCACGGAAGGCTGGCTTTGACTCCCTCTACAGCCAGCCAACAGCACTTCTGGGTTTGTAGGAGAGGATCACTTGAAAGATATCAAACACTCCCTCTTCCTTAAGAGCCAAATGAGCTGGTTGCATAGTGCTTGAGGGATTCCCTAGGAGGCAGCATACTGTGGTAACACTGGACCATGAGCCCACCCAGACACCCATTTCTTTTCATGTCTCATGTCTCTCCCCATTCTGGCATGGAAAATGTCTTTATTTTTCCATCAGCTAAGATTCAAAGGCAGCAGCAACTACATAATCAGATCAGATATTCTTGGTAGAAACATCAGAGGAAAAGGAAGGAGAACATTCTGGCTCTGTATTTGTTCTCAGCTAGCCACATTCACAGGTGCATTCTAAAACACTGGTTCCTAATCTTTTTTTTGTTCAACTCCACCATCTACCTAGGGCTAAGACTTGAGCTCTACAAGACAGTTCCCCCACACCTCCCACTCAACAGTACATGCTTTAATGCCATCACAGAGAGCCTAGGCTACTTCTGATCTTGACATTCCAAGCTTTACAGAAATAATAAAGGCTTTTCTACATTTGGAAATTTACCAAAATAGCTATTCCCAAATAATTATTGGAAATAGTTATTTCAGTATAAGCCTCTGTATGGACACTCTTATTCCAGAATAAGAGTGCCTTTCTCTGATTTAGCTTAATCCAAGTGATGATTATTCCAGAATAGTTTATTTCAGTCAATTTCCAAGCAGACACAAACCCACAGAGGGAGGCAAGCATCAGCAGGGCTGAGCAGCAAGACTTTGGAGCCACTGTTGTAAAGCACATTTTGCTTCCTACCTGCCTTTGCTACAATTACAGAAACAGACAATCCTGCAGTCTTCCACACAGACAGTACTTTTTAGTGATTCATTTTCATGTCAGTTGTGGTGAGATGACAGAAGCATCCATAAGAAGGAACCCCCTCCTCTTCACAGAAATGTATAAATGCTATAAATGGTAATTATTTTTTTAAGGGTCTGTTAATAGGGCCAGATTATGAGCAGTGCTGAGCGCACACAATTCCTAGGAACGTCACTGGTTATTCTAGTCAGCATTTTATCATCATGCTCAGTCTTGGGAGGCTCAGAACACTCAATTTGTCTTTAATAAGGGTGGTGGATGCTCAACGCTTCCCATGAGCAGGCCCCTAGTGTTTGTTTTGTTTTACATCTTCCAGAATTCAAAGAGGTAGTGGTCCAGATCCTCAGCTCGTGTAAGTCACTGTTACTCCATTGGAGTCAATGGAGCTATAACATTTATACCAGTTGAGAATCTGACCCAGTATATGTTAAAAGTAATCCTCAGAGTATCTTACTGAAAGACTTTCATCCCAGGAGTATCAGAATAAATACTTAAATCTATTATCCCTTCACGTCTCTCTCATCTCGTATGTGGTGATATTTAAGAGACCACAACCAAAGTGATCTGGAGATCTTCCCAATTAGATCATACCACATTTTTTAAAAAGTTCAGTTCAATACTGGCCTAAAAACAATCTCTTAAGAAAACAGGAAAAAGTTTATTTTAACAATGTTAAAAGAAAAATCTAAACTTCTGGTCACCCCTAAAGAAGCAAAGTCTGGATTTGCCTTAATAGAGAGACAGTGCCAAGGATTTTCAGGGTTTAATATTATTGGAAGCTCAAAAATAGCATTTCTCTCCCTACTGGTTTTGTCGTTTCCCATTTGGCAAACACTGATTTTTGACCCTATATTCGCAATGGAGCTTGAAATTAACATGACTTTTTTTAAAAAGATTTTTCTTCTAGCTTGCGCAACAGCCTCATCTATATCAGCATCAGCCTAACAAGACTATTTGTTAATCACTGAGACAGTTTTAGAAGTTGAAGCCCAAAAAGAATAGGCCAGATATTGATCTCTTGTCAAACTAGCATATTGATCTCTTGTCAAACTAGCATATATCCAGGGTCATGAACTCCACTGGAAACATCAGTGTGCTTCCCCCAAAGTTGTAACTGGTAATTACATTTATTGCAGGGGTTATAATTTATCCTCACAGTGATAGGTACCAACAAAAGACCAATCACACTGCTGGACTTTTGGTGCTCGTTCTGGTCCCTCAAGCCACCCGATACTTCCAAAGTTGAATCCTGCAACATATGCTCAAATGCATATTGCCTTAACATTTGTCTGTAATATTGAACGGACAAGGAGAACACACTCGATCACATGCTTTGGAATTTCAGACAGAGTATCCTCCTGCAGCTGAGCCAGCACTTTAGACATCAGATTACAGAGGTGGCTGCAGATATGTCTGGAGAGGGAGCACAAATTAAACACAAATAGTCCGCTGCAAGATGTTTCCTAGAGAAAGCATATTTTTCTCTTCTTTTTTGTTTGATCTGTCAGCCATAAACAGAGAGCGAGCGAGCTCTTTGTAACGGCTACTGGTCTCCACAGCTTCAGAAGCTCACGGTCAGAGGGAAAGTGATTGATCTTTTGTCACCACTTAACTCTGCGAGGAAGAAGAGAGCCCCAGGAGTTCTGAACTTGGTTACTGAAGGTGCAGAAACACTGGGATAGATTTGACTCAGGTTTACGCTGCCTTCTATAGGCCCCTGAAAGCAGGGTGCCCACTGGGGAGAAGGCACAAAGGGAGAATGTGTGTGATAACAGGATGTTTTTTGTAGGGACTAATGCCACCCAAAAAGTAGACAGCACTGGCCAGGGGACCAGGAATATTGTTTCAGCATCTCTTCTCCATGGTGGAATTCAAAGACCTAGTGAAATTTTAAGTTGCTTCTCCTTCCAGCAGGAAATAAGGGAAGATGGCAGTAGAAACACTGACTGCCTATCCTTAGTGTGAGGCACCTTCCTGAGCGGTATTTAGTGAATCTAGACCATTGTTTTAAAGCGGTCTGTTCAAGCACTGGAAAATTCTTTTTTCTTAGGACCAAGTGGTTGATTTTTAGAGAAACTAATATTTAAGATTCAGAAGACATTCCCTATCAGATTCAAATACTTCTGGAGTTCAGTCCAGGTAGGTCAAACTTTGAGTTGAAACCAGAATACTTGACCGTGTAGTTTTATTGCCCTACACATTCATGGAAGTAATCATCACACTGATGGGCTGAATCCATAAGGATGGAGTATGGTTAATCTTGCATGCAAATCGTTCAGCTGGGCTGCCACTAGAGATGAAAAGTGAGATGTGTACACATATCATTTGTTACACCCAAAGACTAAGAGGCAATAGCAGTCATGCTTTAATTTTCTCTAGGAATTAAAATACTGGGGTTCTGCCATAGCTACTTTAAAAAGCTGAAGTGTTTTTCCTAACATTCAGTGACTTTGCAGATGCTTTTAATCTCTGCCCTGTCTTTTCATGTCTTTGTTTCTAAACAAAGCAGCTGATTCTGAACAGTTTTTAAAGCAACTTTCCTAACTCGTCTGCATATTTACCTTTTTCAGAATACTGCACTTGATTTCAAGGACTTTTATGTTACCATTTTCCAACATAAAACCAAATGCGTAAGCAAAAAATGAATGCTGATATGGATGACATCAGGTCTACCATGCATTTAAATTAAATGGATGTAGAATGGATTTCTGGATATGCTGATTAAGTTTAATGAACAGCACCTTATAGCCCTACATTTAAACTGACTCAGCTCATGATAACAAAGACATTTTCAGCACAAGTTCCGTAAACCTGAAACACTTTGAAAAACATGACACTCATTTCACCTATTTTCTAAAACCAAGTAATCCTCACCCCTGTGGTTATTGATTCCTTTGTCACAGTTTTCCCCTTCTTTTCTGTTTTTGAATTCTTTCCTTTAAAAAACAAACACCAAAAGCTCTGAAGCCTTAGGAGGTAAAGCGAGGTTTGCAAAAAGACATTAGGTTTTTATATTTTCCTCCTCCAAGAGCGGGTTATTTTCTCCTATAACAATGAAAAATGCAGCTGTGTTTTTTTGGAATTAAACACAAGGCAATTAAATATTTATAAATAGTCACTTAAATGATGAGCCCTCAGCAGTGATGTGGAGGAGGAGGAGGAGCAGCAGCAGAATTTGGGTTGGATTTATAGTTCCAAACCCTGAGTTAGCACTGAGCATATCCATCTCTGCTAGCCAGGAAGCAAATATTTGGTGGCTGCACAGGTAGCATCTTGTCCACTCTCTCAGGTGGAGGGAACATGCTAGGCAGGTGTTCACTAAAACGGAAAGCCTTTAAAAACTATTTGGCTCTTCAAAATAATGTCAGATATAATTTATGGGTTTTTTGCCCCAAGCCCCAAACTTACATGTCAATCTGATTTTGAGAATTTACGCTTAACATGTCGGGGGGGTTCCCAAGTGTCACTATCATCCGTTTCTTCCTCCTCTTCCTGATCATCCAGCATTTCTTCTTCATCCTCATTCTCCTCAAACAGCTCTATGCCTAGCTCTGATCTTCTTTGCCTTTCTGCAAACCACTCTCTGACCTGCTCATATCCCATGTGAGATTTGGCAACAAGTTCATCAAGGTCTTGCTCGTTGAGGAATTTATGCTTCAGATAATAATCCTTAAGGATCGCTGTTCCAGTTTTGAATTTGATGACTGACGATCCTCTGTCCCAGTTGTTTATCCTTTTGCTTCCCCGAGGCCGCCCACGAGGCCTTCCTCTTCCCCTTCCTTTTGGTCTCCCTCTCCCCCTCCTTCTGACAAAGCCTTGACCATTCATACAATTCCCACTGGAACCCTGGTAGTAATAGTACCATTTCAAACCACCATTTTTCCAGGCATAGCGAGTATCTCCAAACCAGCTAACAATGTCCGATCGCGGGAGGCCAGTTTCTTCTGCCAGTTTGTCGTATTCTTGTGGGGATGGCCACTGAGTACGGACAAATGAACTTTTAAGCATATGTAGCTGCTCTGGTGACTTTTTACCCACCTTGCTTGCAGAACCCCCTGACCGTAGCCATACAGATCCCTCTCCCTGAGAGGTTTCTCCAGCCTCATCTTTTGAACTGTTTGCACTGCTCTCTTTTAACTCAGCTTCTTCTTCCTTTAAAGCATTTGTTTTCTTTCTCTCTGTAAACCAGGCATTGATCTCTCGCCTGGTCAGTTTAGTTTGTGCCCTTAACCTATTCAGCTCTTCGTCGGTCAGGATAGGGTTATTGAGAAAACTTGCTTGGAGGTTGTGCAACTGTTCAGCGGTCTTTTCTTTGAATTTCTGTGGGGTGAAATCAGGGAACGCATTCCACGATTGCTTATGTTGTGGCGTGACTACTGTTGGGGACTCGTTTGTTTCATCACTTGAATCAATAATAATGGTGGTGGAAGAATCGTTGTTGAGATGAATGCCGTGATTATTTTTTGAGTTTCTCTGGTTGTATCGTGTATCACTGAACCACTTTTTGATTTCTCCTTTGGTCAGGCCTGTTATTTTCATGAGCCTAATAATCTCTGAATCATGAGGGAACTGATTTTTAAGGTAGCTGATTTTTAATTCCGCCAGCTGTTCTTTCGTCTTCTTTGCACGGATGCCGAATGAATCTGGATTTACTAACGTGGTTTCGTGTTTGATAAGCTGAGGGGCTGGAATGGCAGCTACTTGCTTGGTTTCTGCAACAGGCTGGGCGGTATGGATCTGGCTCTTCTGTAACTGTGTCTGATTTGGGACTCCTGCTACTGTCAGAGCTATAGGGGCTGTTACTGGCAATGTGTTTGTACCAGCAACTTGAGTGAGGACAAGACCTGGCTGACCAACGATTTGGCATGTCTGCAAGATGGATGGCAAACCATTGCCAGCTGCTGAAATGTGTGCTGGAATAACCGTAATTGTCTGTGGTACTGTATGCACAGTGCCATTAAATTGCTTCCTCCTTGCTTCTTCCACTTCTTCTGGCGTCCAGCTCACACCATGTTTCAGACGTTGGGCAGAAAACCATATTTTAATCTGTTCCTCAGTATATTTAGCTTGAGCAGAGAGAACGGTGATTTCTGACATGGTTGGATAGGGAAATTTGTTATAGGTGTTGAGCAGAAGAGGATTGTTATCCAAAGAAGTGTTGTAGGTTGGAATGCTGTTTACAGGTATTAAGACTTTTGGAATCAAGTTAGAGTTCTGTGGAGCCGTGACAGCAGTTATTACCTGTGCCACCCCAGGTTGAATCACGGGTGCTGGCGTCATTACAGGGCTAGTTGTATCTGCTGTACCGCAAGCAGCTGGATTGTTCATTTTGGACTCGGAAACTGCTGATTGTGGGTTTTCGACTACTTCCTCGCAGTCTGGCTCATTTTCAGTTTCCTTTTCTTCACCAGGAATGTCTTCAGCTACATTGTGGAACACAGCAATTCGTTTAGTCTCGGTTTTGTTTTTCATTTTCATAATAGGAGTTTTGCTAATTGAGATTCCTGATGAGGGGATCTCTGAGGTGTTGGATTGTTCACCGTTCTCCTCTTTCACAAAACTCCCATCAAAAGTGAGATCGTTCACTGTTTGCTCAAAGATTGTCTGATTATTACGTTTCACCATGGTCAGTTTAAAATTCTCTTCTCCAGGGTGGTACTTCAGATTGTGCTCTGAAAGAGCATCATACCTTTTGGTAAGAAAATTGCATTCCACACACACATAGGATGAATTTAATACTACATTAGGGTGTTCTGAATCAACATGAAAAGTAAACATATTTAGATCTGGCGTCTGAAATGTACAGTATTTACATTCATAGCCACCTTCAACTTTTTTATTTTGCTGATTGTCTGAATCCATATATTCTTGAATGTCTTCATCACTTGATATACTCTCAGCTGTAGCATTCTCTGCTGGTGTAAGTAGAGGAGGTCCTTCATCCAAATCTGATATCATTTCTAAGTCTGGATCCTGCTCGCTTGCTAGGACCATGCATGGGGTAGTTGATTTTCGTTTACTTGCCATTCTGTTGTGAGGAAATAATATTCACTGAATGATACTGATGTAGGTTCAAGCTCTTCTTGATTTTCAATAATGGCTTTTGGTATTTCAAGTCAATTCTTGAAACTTCTCAGCATTTATCCCATTAGCAGCTTTTTTGTAGTGCAATCAGATTAAAAAAAACCAAAAAACCGTTGTAGTTCAAGGATGAAATGTTGAGTCACAGCTTCTTAAAGTCCATTTCCACCACCTGCAGTAAAGGAGGGAAAACATCATTATATAAGTTTGAAATGAGTAATTTCTATTCATTAGCCAGAAAAATATTCTGTGACTACAAGTAATTTAACACTATGTGCTTGATGCTGCCATTCTTACTCCCACCGAAGTGGACCCACTGAAATTAATAGCACTAATCAAGGAGTAAGGTACTACTCAGCAGAAGTAAGTGTGACAAGATCAGGCTCTTTACATTAACAGTGTCAAAGATTTCTAATATATATCAATGCAGATGAAGGACATCAAACATGGGATGGCATCAGAACAGTGACTTTCCAATTGTTTCCTTTTCTTTAAATGCTGGGTGCAATTCTGAGATCAGAAGCGTTAAGCCACCTTTGCACCCTCTCAATCCCATGGTGCTCTACTGAAATGACTGAAGCCTTGCTAGGGCATAGCACTGCCTGTTATGGCCCCTCTCTTGACACAACCCTCTTGACCAACATTGTCTGGCACACCCCCATATGCCAGGGCTTTTGAGGAGGGCTCAGAAGACAACCTTAGGGTGGTTTTTCCACAGTGTCTATGCTGGAGTCATCTTCCCCCAGTGTGAATATAGGACTTCTAGAGCCCTTTTTAATGGCACCCTGGCAGAGAGGGGGTGAGGACCTCATTCATAGATTCATAGATATTTAGGTCAGAAGGGACCATTATGATCATCTAGTCTGACCTCCTGCACAACGCAGGCCACAGAATTTCACCCACCACTCCTACAAAAAAAACCTCACACCTATATCTGTGCTATTGAAGTCCTCAAATCGTAGTTTAAAGACTTCAAGGAGGAGAATCCTCCAGCAAGTGACCCGTGCCCCATGCTACAGAGGAAGGCGAAAAACCTCCAGGGCCTCTTCCAATCTGCCCTGGAGGAAAATTCCTTCCCGACCCCAAATATGGTGATCAGCTAAACCCTGAGCATATGGGCAAGATTCATTCTCTGTCCCACAAATATCACTGAAATTCAGGATTTGAAAATTCTATTCCAAACTAGTTTAAATTAATTGCTACACAGGCTTGTTAACTAAAGCGTGCCTGCATGCATCACTGTGCACACTACTGAGAACATGGTTGGTTGAATTACCGCAGAACAAACATGGGCTGAAACAGCAAAGGGACACTAACCAAAATTATGCACTTCAGGCACAGAGATCCTGGTCTATTTCTCAGAAAAGAACGAATGAACAGATACAAAATATATCTACAATTTAAAATATACCAAATTATGCATATTTACATAGATTAAGAAAGAGCAACTTCAGATATTCCTAAAAGGTGCCAAATGATTGAGTTTCATCCTGTGGGCACAGTGCATAGGAAAGTGTCCCACAAACTTCTGCAGAGTGTTGTAATCTCTTTAATTGTTTTCTCCTTGAAATATAGTCAGATGTTAGCTTCTACACAAGAAAATCCTCAGAGACATGAGTTTACAACCAGAGGATTAGAGTCTGACTCTTGAATGTGGTCCTTAGCTTCCAAGGTGGCAGAGTACTCCATTAGAGAAGAATTTGGAGCAGCAATCCATCTTGGCTGTTTCAGATGGCATTACAAAGGGAACAGTATTTAGCAGACCTCAACTGGAAGGACAGTGCCTTCATGAAACAGCTTTAGAGGAAAAAGAGAGAAGAGTATAAATGGAAGAAAGGAATGGAAACTGAAAAAAATGAGGAAGGGAACGAAATATTTGTTCTACATAGTATAGTCACTTGATTCCTTATCCCCCATTTTGAAAAAAAAAAAAATTACCCTTAGCTTCAACCTTTTCTTCAGCGCAAAGGAGAAACAAGTAATTATACTTAGCTGCACATAGAGCTATACACCACACTCAGGTTTTGAAAGAGTACAACACTATTACACTGGTAGCAGCCTGTGGGGTATCAGTTCACCTAATTGTCAGCATCCAGTTATGCACTGCGATTGCTAGCAGAAAGTAGGGTTCCCTTCTGCTGCATAATACAGCACATGAAATCATATATTATAAAGGAAAAAGCTGGCAAAGACACAGTTTGATGAAGTTTATCTTAAGTCGGTTGCTTGTGAATGCACCTGTTTTAAAAGAACTTCTCCTGCTAGAAATGTAAACCTGAGCATATCCTGTCTTTTCAAGGAGTGAACAAAGTCTGTCTGTTTAAAGTATGAAATGTACAGATGTTTACAAATTCTTTTGTTTACTGATTGAGGCCCTGATTCAGGAAAGTACATAAGCATATGCTTAAACACTTTCCTGAACAGAGGTCTAAATCAAATACCTTCTTTTACTGAATCACAACTCCACACGTGCACCTTCTTTGGAATATTTTTCCGTACACATACCTTTTTACTCGGTTTTAAAAAAGAGATTTACACTTGAGAAATCTCTGCTAATGTAATCTTTACATAAGACCCTTCAAAAGAGATGCCAGAGTATCCCTGTAGTGTATATTATATTCAGAGAATTCCTTTCATTAGAATGATAAAAAACGCACTTGAGCATATCCGACATTAGCTTATTTACTTGGATTGGAAAAAAAAGAATGAAATGGGTAGGCTGATAGACTAAAAAATAAATAAAATAAAATGTTAACAGAACATTACAAAATCATATTCCAAAATAATTTCCCCCCTAAATTTAGAACCACGAGATAAAATATAAAACATTTTGAAACACAGTTTACATTTAGAAAAAAAAGAGATGGCAATATTGAAAAATACTTTAATTTGTATTTAAGAGTTTATGGGTAAGTGTCAAAAACACTTAGCCAGTGGCCTACCTCTGCTCCCACTGAAGTCAACAGTAAAACTCCTATGGACTTCAATGGGATCAGTCAAGTTAACTGACTGATTCTGAAACTCGCATCCTACATGTCTAATTTGAGCTCACCCTACTCCCAAAATTTTAGCATGGCCCTTACCTCAACTGTTAATACTGAGCAACTGACTTTCAATGAGACTTAGGATCCCAAGTGCCCAAGTCACTTTTGAAAATGTTACCCTCTTCTAGATCACAAAACATAACAGTTCTTTCACACAGGGCTGCCATAGCCTGGTCTACACTACGGAGTTAGGTTGAATTTAGCCGCGTTAGGTCAAATTTAAAATGAATGCATCTACACAACCAACCTTGTTCCGTCGACCTAAAGGGCTCTTAAAATCCATTTCTGTACTCCTCCCCGGCGAGGGGAGTAGCGCTAAAATCAACCTTACTGGGTTGAATTTGGGGTAGTGCAGACGCAATTCCACAGTATTGGCCTCCGGGAGCTATGCCAGAGTGCTCTAATGTGACCGCTCTAGACAGCACTTTGAATGCCGATGCACTAGCCTGGTACACAGTAAAAGCCCCGGGAAATTTTGAATTTCATTTCCTGTTTGGTCAGCATGGCGAGCTCAGCGGACCATGCAGTCCCCCCAGAATTGCAAACAAGCTCCAGCACGGACCGAAAGGGAGACACTGGATCTGATTGCTGTATGGGGAGAAGAATCTGTGCAGGCCAAACTCCGATCAAAAAGAAGAAATGCTAATATATCTGCCAAAATCGCACAGGGCATGGTGGAGAGAGGCTACAACAGGGACACACAGCAGTGCTGCGTGAAAGTTAAGGAGCTCAGGCAAGCCTACCAGAAGACAAAGGAGACAAACGGTCACTCTGGGTCAGCCCCCCATACATGCTGTTTCTATGATCAGCGACATGGCATTCTAGTGGGGCACCCTACCACTACCCCACCACTGTCCGTGGACACCTGCAAGGGGGGAGTCTCACACAACAGGGAGGAGAATTTTGTGGATGAGGAGGAGGAAGAGGAGAATGCACAGCAGGCAAGCAGTGAATCTGTTCTCCCTGGCAGCCATGACCTTTTCATCACCCTGGAGCCAATACCCTCCCAAGGCGGGATCCCCGACCCTGAAGCCGGAGAAGACAGCTCTGGTGAGTGCACATTTGTAACTACAGTACAGGGTTTAAAAGCAATAGTGTTTAATGTTTGATTTTCCCTGAAGAATTGGGATGCATTCGCAGCCAGTACAGCTACTGGAAAAGTCTGTAAATGTGTCTCAGGATGGAGTGGGAATCCTCCAGGGACATCTCCCTGAAGTTCTCCTGGAGTTACTCTGAAAGCCTTTGCAGAAGGTTTCTGGGGAGGACTGCCTTATTTTGTCCTCCACAGTAGGACACTTTACCACGCCAAGCCAGTAGCAAGTAGTCTGGAATCATTGCAGCACAAAGCATGGCAGCGAATGGTCCTGGGTTTTGGTCGCATTCAAGCAACATTTGGTCTTTATTTTTGAATGCATCCGATGAAGTGAGCTGTAGCTCACGAAAGCTTATGCTCAAATAAATTTGTTAGTCTTTAAGGTGCCACAAGTCCTCCTTTTCTTTTTGCGGATACAGAGTAACATGGCTGCTACTCTGAAACCTCAGGAGAGTGATATCATTCATGGACACATGGTTGAAATAGGGGAATTTTTGTAAGGGAACAGTAAAAGGACCCCGTTCATGCTGGGTTGTTTGCGCTTGGCTAAAAGGGATCATCCCGGAGAATAGCCACGTGGTGGGGGGAGGGGTGAAGGGATCATCCCAGAGAATAGCCATGAGGTGGGGTGGGGGGAGGTGTGTGCTGCACATCCAACCGAAAACCGCAGCTCCTCCTTTAAATGTGAAACCCAATCGCCATTGCTTGCTATGGGAAAGGATGGCACTGCAGTTTGAAACCATTCCCACATGTTATGAAGGCGGAAGAAGCCAACCCCGCGTACCAAAAGGCTTACCATGGCTGCCTGGAAACCGAATTCTGTTGCCCAGCTGTGTGAGATATGTCACCATACCGGCAGGGGCTCAACATAAAAGGCAAAATGCGACCTTGTACCTAAAGCATGTGTGCTGTGAATTGCTTGATTCACTGTGAAAGAGTCTCCCTTTTGTTCTCAGAAATGTAACATCTTAAATTTTACTCTCCCTTTTTATCTCCCCCCAGGTGCAAATGTTTCTATGCTCCCCCTATCATCTCCATCCCTGAGGCTATGGCAGATTAGAAGGCAAAAAAAATGCACTTGTGATGACATATTTTCTGAGCTCATGCAGTCCTCCTGCACTTGATAGGGCATAGCTTAATGCATGGAGGCATTCAGTGGCAGAGGCCAGGAAAGCATTAAGTGAGCGCGAAGAACAGAGGCAGGAAGCGATGCTGAGGCTAATTGTATAACTGCATGCCCTCCTCCCCAAGTTCCATATCCTCCTCACCCAGACGCCCAAGAACACGGGCGGGGGGTGGGGAGGCTCCGAGCACCCAGCCACTCCACTCCAGAGGATGGCTCAACCAACAGAATGCTGTCATTCAAATAATTTTGATTTGTAGTGTGGCTACAATAAGCAATGTGGCCTTGTCCTTTCCTCCTCCCACACCCCACCCCACCCGGGCTACCTTGTCAGTTATCTCACTATTTTTTTTTTAATTAAGAAAGAATGAATGCCTGGTTTCAAAACAATAGTTACTTTATTTCCTTTGCCAGCTGTGATTGAAGGGGGGAGGGTGGTTGGCTTACAGGGAATTAAAATCAACAAAGGGGGTGGGCTTGCACCAAGGAGAAACACACACAGCTGTCACACCGTACCCTGGCCAGTCATGAAACTGGTTTTCAAAGCCTCTCTGATGCGCAGCGCGCCTAGCTGTGCTCTTCTAATTGCCCTGGTGTCTGGCTGCTCAAAATCGGCCACCATGAGATTTGCCTCAACCTCCCACCCCGCCATAAATGTCTCCCCCTTACTCTCACAGATATTATGGTGCACACAGCAAGCGGCAATAACAATGGGAATGTTGGTTGCGCTGAGGTCTAACCTAGTCAGCAAACAGCACCAGCGAGCTTTTAAATGTCCAAAGGCACATTCTACCACCCTTCTGCACTTGCTCAGCCTATAGTTGAGCTGCTCCTTACTACTGTCCGGGCTGCCTCGGTACAGCTTCATGAGCCATGGGAGCAAGGGGTAGGCTGGGTCCCCAAGGATAACTATTGGCATTTCAACATCCCCAACAGTTATTTTCTGGTCTGGGAAGTCAGTCCCTTCTTGCAACTGCTCAAACAGCGCTGAGTTCCTAAAGATGCAAGCGTCATGCACCTTTCCTGGCCATCCCACGTCAATGAGGGTGAAACGTCCCTTGTGATCCACCAGTGCTTGCAGCACCATTGAGAAGTACCCCTTCTGGTTTATATACTGGTTGGCAAGGTGGTCCGGTGCCAAGATAGGGATATGTGTTCCATCTATTGCCCCACCACAGTTAGGAAACCCCATTGCAGCAAAACCATCCAGTATGACCTGCACATTTCCCAGAGTCACTACCCTTAATAGCAGAACGTTAGTGACTGCATTGGCTACTTGGATCACAGCAGTCCCCACAGTAGACTTGCCCACTCCAAATTGATTCCCAGTTGCAGTCAGGCATTGCAAGCTTCCACAGGGCTATCACCACTTGCTTCTCAACTATCAGGGCAGCTCTCATCTTGGTATTTCTGCGCTTCAGGGCAGGGGAAAGCAACGCACAAAGTTCGAGGAAAGTGGCCTTATGCATGCGAAAGTTTCGCAGCTGCTGTGAATCATCCCATACCTGCAACACTATGCGGTCCCACCAATCTGTGGTTGTTTACTGGGCCCAGAATCAGCATTCCACTGTATCAACCAGCCCCACTGCCACCATGATGTCCCAATTGCCACAGCCCATGCTTTCAGGAACATCTGTGTCCATGTCCTCATCACAATTGTCCTCGTGCTAGCATCTCTTAGCCTGGTTCTGCACATACTCCAGGATAATGCACGAGATGTTTACAATGCTCACAACAGCAGTGGTGAGCTGACTGGGCGCGAAACGATTGTCTGCTGTTGCTTTCCACGGAGGGAGGGAAGAAGGGGCGACTAACAACATGTACCCAAAACCACCCTCGACAATGTTTTTGCCCTCTCAGGCATTGGAAGCTTAACCCAGAATTCCAATGGGCAGTGAAGACTGCAGGAACTTGGGATAGCTACCCACAGTGCACTGCTCCATAAGTTGATGCTAGCCCCAGTATTGAGGACACACTCGCTGACTTAATGCGCTTAGTGGGGACATACACAATTGACTGTATAAAATCAATTTCTAAAAATCAACTTCTATAAAACTGACCTAATTTCATAGTGTAGACATTACCCAAAGAGTCTTACCAACATACTGACAGTCCAATTCTCAAGTGGTACATGTTATAAGTGAGTGCAGAATTTAGCCCCAAGTCTCTATTTTGGTTTGCGGTGCCTACATTTAAACATACTATGCCATCCCTCTAGCCTTTTTACCAGGAAAGCAACATGCTTCTTTGTGCAAGCAGTTCTATGAAATAAAGAAAGCTGTGTGCTTACATACCGTCGACCACATTAGATAAGATTTTTTAAAAGGATAAAGTAATTTCAGAAAATCGTATTTATTTTGACACAATGCTGCTAACAGCAGATGAAAATTACTAAAGTCAGTTTTCTAAACGTATCTGGGTGCTTATCTCCCACTGATTTAAATGGGAGTTAGGTGCTTAAATGCCTTAAAAAAAAATCAGGTCTTTTAATCCCTTAAGTTTTACTCATTGCTAAAAACGCCTTACTTTTGTAATTTTACCTTGAACTTTCAGGTTTGAGCCACAGTCCTGGAAAGATTTACACATGTGCTTAATTTTATGCACTACGAATAATCCCACTGACTTCAAAGTTACAGCATATGAAAAATCCTTGCAGGTTCACAGCCTTCAACCTTAACTGTTAAAGCTGAAGGAGAAATTGCTGAGAAAAATTACGTTCAGAAAACTGAAAACAAAAAAGTAAATTGTTCACATTACCAGTTAACCCTTTCCTATTATTTTAAGTGTCAAAAAGTTCTCAGTTAATGTCAAAAGTTGGGTGAACGGTGAAGCTGCATATAAATATTTTCGAAACAGACAGAAGCCTGCTGCCTCCTACAGGTAAGAAGCTGAGGGAAAATAAAATGGGAATTACAGAGGAAATCTATTTAAAGGGGGGGAGGGAATCACATTTCTATCGGAATTTTTATCTGGTCATTCAACAAGAAACAGCTTACATTGCAAGAAATGAAGATTTCTTTCCTCCCTGTGTTCATACTGTTTACTTTGTGAATAATCATGTCTCCCTGCTCATATGGAACTTTCACCTAGCATGGGCTGAGAGAATTTAAAAAAAACAAACAAAAACAAGAAACAAACCAACCCAAAATGTGATTGTAAAAACAGAAACGTTAGTATGTGACTCAGGAGGCGCTGAAGTACCTGAAACTACTTTTCACTTTTTGTTTTAATTTACCAGCTGTCAAGTTGCCTATAACATTTCAACTTGTCAATCCTGAGTAGTAGGATTCCTTACACTTCCTGTATTTTCATGGTTTAATAGTATCGATGATCACCAGGCTGGTCATCTTTTATCAATTATTGATGGGCTGAATTAATTGTCTTTAGTTTTCTCTTATATTGGCAATTCCTCCAGGTGTTCTGCCTGCCTGGCTCTGAGGACACTATTGCTTAAAGATGAAGTACAAAGTAAAACTGAAAACTGAATCAAGGGCCAGAAATTTTCACAAAATTCCCCCTCTAACAGAGCTCTGGCCCTGATTCAACAAGCTGCTTAAGCACATGAATTGACTTCAGTGGGACTACTCATGCTTGAAGTTAGCCATGTGCTCAAGTTTCTTGCTGAATTAGGAGGCCTCTAGGGACCTTTCACACTTACAGCATAAATTCTTAAAAGTTAAAATGTTTTTTCTGTACTGAATGTCAGTTAGTGGGGCACTCTGCGCATATTTCCAAGTTTATTGCAATTTTCATTTTCATTTTCCCCACTCACCATTAATAGAAACTTTATCTAAATTGAAATTTTCATGAAATGTAAGAGAAGTTGCACCAATTAAGAAGTGAAAATAACTTTTTGTTTCATAAGCCGCAATATTAGTCAATCAGCAATGTGGTGTCATCTCAGGCAAGGAGTTTATTTTTAGAAGACTTGCCAATGACATCCTGAATCTCAAATTTGAACATGGGATAAGAAACCACAACACTCCCATATTTAAAAAACAAAAACAAAAAAAACCCCAAAAGCGCTCCCCTTTTCCCCCCAAAAAACAAAGCAAAGAAAAAAATTAAGTAAAAAAAGCTAAGCAGTGTTGTATGTAAGAGTCATATTGATATATATGGACCTATTTTTTTAGTGTTCTGTTCAATTTGTTGATCATTGTCATGCATCTTTTTTCATTTCTTTACACTAACAATAACACCCCAGATTCACAAACTGCTGTATTTTGTAATGAACAGATGTTTGTGCTCTCTAATTAAGCATGGTTGCAGGATTCATAGAGCTGCAGAGCCTTTATGCACACCATTAGAAACCTAGATAGCTGGGTATGCAATGACTGGGAGAAACTCATAGTGACTTGCCTGCCTGGTGCGAAGGTTGCGGATCTCTCGAGACATCTAGATAGCCTTGTGTGTAGTGCTGGGGATGAACCAGTGGTCGTGGCACATGTAGGTACCAATGACATAGGGAAGGACAGGAGAGAGGTTTTGGAGGCCAAATTTAGGCTGCTAGGTAAGAGACTGAAGTCCAGGACCTCCATGGTAGCATTCTTTCAAATGCTTCCAGTTCCACATGCAGGGCCAGTTGGACAGGCAGAACTGCAGGGTCTCAAAGCATGGATGAGATGATGGTGTAGGGAGGAGGGGTTTAGATTTATTAGGAATCGGAGAAACTTTTGGGAAAGGGGGAGCCTATACAGGAAGGATGGGCTCCATCTAAACCAAAATGGAACTAGATTGCTGGCGCTTAAAATAAAAAATGTCGTAGAGCAGTTTTTAAACTAAGGGCTGGGAGGAGCCAGCAAGTGCGGAGGAGCATGTGGTTCGGACAGGAACATCCTTTAGGGGAGGATCTCTACATGGAAATTCCTTATGTCCTAATAAGGAGGAGAGGATGGAAGATAAAATACAGGTAGGATCTGATGAGAAACAGTCAAAAGAAAAAAAATCCCATTCAATTACATCATGTAATGGCAGACAGCTAAAAAGTGACAAGTTTTTCAAGTGCTTATATACCAATGCTAGAAGTCTAAATAATAAGATGGGCGAACTAGAGTGCCTTGTATTACATGAGGATATTGATATAATAGACATTGCAGAAACTTGGTGGAATGAGGATAATCAATGGGACACAGTAATACCAGGGTACAAAATATATTGGAAGGACAGAACAGGTCGTGTTAGTGCGGGAGTTGCACTATATGTGAAGGAAAGCATAGAGTCAAATGAATTAAAAATCTTAAATGAACCAAACCATACCATAGAATCTCTATGGATAGTAATTCCATGCTTGAATAATAAGAATATAGCAGTAGGGATATATTACAGACCACCTGACCAGGATGGTGATGGTGGCTGTGAAATGCTCAGGTAGATTAGAGAGGCTATTAAAATAAAAAACTGAAAATAAAATAAAAAACTGAATATTAATGGCGGATTTCAACTATCCCCATACTGACTGGGTACATATCACCTCAGGTAAGGGATGCAGAGATAAAGTTTCTGACACCTTAAATGACTGCTTCTTGGAGCAGCTAGTCCTGGAACCCACAAGAGGAGAGGCAATTCTTGATTTAGTCCTAAATGGAGTACAGGATCTGGTCCAAGAGGTGAATATAGCTGGATCGCTTGGTAATAGTAACCATTATATAATTAAATTTAACATTCCTGTGGCGGGGAAAACACCACAGCGGCCCAACACTGTAGCATTTAATTTCAGAAAGGGGAACTACACAAAAATGAGGAGGTTAGTTAAACAGAAATTAAAATGCACAGCACCAAAAGTAAAACCCCTGCAAGCTGCATGGAAACTTTTTAAAGACACCATAATAGAGGCTCAACTTAAATGTATACTTCAAATTAAAAAACTTAGTAAGAGAACCAAAAAAGAGCCACCATGGCTAAACAAAGTAAAAGAAGCAGTGAGAGGCAAAAAGGCATCCTTTCAAAAGTGGAAGTTAAATCCTAGTGAGGAAAATAAAAAGGATCATAAACTCTGGCAAATTAAGTATAAAAATATAATTAGGAAGGCCAAAAAAGAATGTGAAGAACAGCTAGCCAAAGACTCAAAAAGTAATAAAAAAAATTTTTTTTAAGTACATCAGAAGCAGGAGGCCTGCTAAACAACCAGTGGGGCCACTGGACGATCAAGCTGCTAAAGGAGAACTCAAGGACGATAAGACCACTGCGGAGAAACTAAATGAATTCTTTGCATCAGTCTTCACGGTTGAGGATGTGAGGGAGATTCCCAAACCTGAGCCATTCTTTTTAGGTGACAAATCTGAGGAACTGTCCCAGATGGAGGTGTCAGAGGAGATTTTGGAACAAATTGAAAAACTAAACAGTAATAACTCACCAGGATCAGATGCTATTCACCCAAGAGTTCTGAAGGAACTCAAATGTGAAACTGGAGGACTACTAACTGTTGTCCGTAATTTATCATTTAAATCAGCTTCTGTACCAAATGACTGGAGGATAGTTAATGTGATGCCAACTTTTAAAAAGGGCTCCAGAGGTGACCCCGGCAATTACAACCAGTAAGCTTGACTTCAGTACCGGGCTAACTGATTGAAACTATAGTAAAGAACAAAATTGTCAGACACATAGATGAACATAATTTGTTGGGGAAGAGTCAACATGGTTTTTGTAAAGGGAAATCATGCCTCACCAATCTACTAGAATTCTTTGAGGGGGTCAATAAGCATGTGGACAAGGGGGATCCAGTGGATATAGTGTACTTAGATTTTTCAGAGAGCCTTTGACAAGGTCCCTGACCCAAGGCTCTTAAGCAAAGTAAGCTATTATGGGATAAGAGGAAAGGTCCTCTCGTGGACTGCTAACTGGTTAAAAGATAGGAAACAAAGGGTAGGAATAAATGGTCAGTTTTCAGAATGGAGAGAGGTAAATAGTGGTGTCCCCCAGGGGTCTGTATTGGGCCCAGTCCTATTCAACATATTCATAAACGATCTGGAAAAAGGGATAAACAATGAGGTGGCAAAATTTGCAGATGATACAAAACTACTCAAGATAGCTAAGTTCCAGGCAGACTGCGAAGAGCTACAAAAGGATCTCATAAAACTGCGTGACTGGGCAACAAAATGGCAGTTGATAAATGCAAAGTAATGCACATTGGAAAACATAATTCCAACTATACATATAAAATGATGGGGTCTAAATTAGCTGTTACCACTCAAGAAAGAGATCTTGGAGTCATTGTGGATAGTTCTCTGAAAACATCCACTCAATGTGCAGCGGCAGTCAAAAAAGCGAACAGAATGTTGGCACTCATTAAGAAAGGGATAGATAATAAGAGAAAATATCATAGTGCCTCTATATAAATCCATGGTACACCTACATCTTGAATACTGTGTGCAGATGTGGTTGTCTCATCTCAAAAAAGATATATCGGATTTGGAAAAGGTTCAGAAAAGGGCAACAAAAATGATTAGGGGTCTGGAACAGCTGATGTATGAGGAGAGATTAATAAGAGTGGGACTTTTTCCAGCTTGGAAAAGGCGACTGAGGGGGGATATGATAGAGGTCTATAAAATCATGACTGGTGTGGAGAAAGTAAATAAGGAAGTGTTATTTACTCCTTCTCATAACACAAGAACTAAGGGCCACCAAATGAAATTAATAGGCAGCAGGTTTAAAACAAACAAAAGAAAGTACTTTTTTACACAACACAGAGTCAACCTGGGAATTCCTTGCCAGAGGATGTTGTGAAGGCCAAGACTATAACAGGGTTCAAAAAAGAACTAGATAAATTCATGGAGGATAGGTCCATTGATGGCTATTAGCCAGGATGGGCAGGGATGGTGTCCCTAGCCTTTGTTTGCCAGAAGCTGGGAATGGGTTACAGGGGATGGATCACTTGAAGATTACCTGTTCTGTCCATTCCCTCTGGGGCACCTGGCATTGGCCACTGTTGGCAGACAGGATACTGGGCTAGATGGGCCTTTGGTATGGCTGTTCTTATGTTCTTAGCACAAGCAGTAAGGGATTGCCAAGCCACCACCTGAACTGTGATGAGACTGGGGGCTAGGAGCCTAATAGATAAAGCCCCTTGGAGGCAATGGAAAGACTCATTCATTTTAATGGTCAGGCCCCATAAGAGCAGCTTCTCTTTCTTTTTCTTTTTCCCCTTCCCCACAGAGTTTAGGGCCAGAAGGGATAATTACATCATCCAGTCTGTATTTTTTTAAAAGAAAAATGAATAGAAGAAAGTCCTTCATGTGCAACTATATTCTAGACAGCAGTAGAATGTGGACATCAGGATTGTTGGGTCCATTCCTGGCTTTGGTAAGGGATTGCAGTGTAGTGGCAAGAACAAGGGATTCAGAGTTAGGACTACTGAAGTTTTTCTTTAAAAACAAAACAAAACAATACTTTGCGCATTTACACAGTATTTATTCATCTGTTGATCTCAATGCAGTTTGAGAAGATGGGCATACAGAAGTAGCTCCATTTTACCAATAGCATAGCTAAGCACAGATTTCCCATTTTTTCTGAGAGACAGTGTGGCTAACTGAATGAGATATGCCTGCTATATTGGAAATGAACGCTGACAGCAGTGACTTTCTGCAACCTGTGTTGGTCTATGTACTGATATTTGCCTTCTCCTAGAGCAGTAGTGTGAAACCTTGCTCAATAACAACAGTTTTGTAGACTTTTCAATCCTTCACACCTGTCAGTGGAATAGGCGTGACAAGAACGCATGGACTCCTGGCTCCCAACTTGGTGCTTCTTCTTCTACAAAAAATGGCATTTGCAGGTACATAAGCAGCATCATTTCAGATACCATAGTGATAGTTGCCAATATAAGAATCAAGACAGATAAAGGAAGAGGACCCATTTTGCCTGCACCACAAATAGAGCTATAGCTGCATGACATCACTTTGGAATAATAGTGAAGGCTTTAGAGCAGTCTGGAAGAATATTCTGTGTAATGTAACAACAGTTCCAATTTTGAGATACTATGATTAAAACAGAACAACTAAATGTTCTACAAACTATCACATATGCAAGAATGGCTATTATGTGGCGGTCATATTTTTACAGGAACAGTGGAAAGCACTTCTCTGACCTGTGCTATTCCTCTGCCAAATTTCAACTATAGTTCCTACTTCCAACCCAAGGCACTAGAGCTGTTCAGAAAAAGGTGGGGGGAAACTTACAGTGACAAAAACTCCCTGTTTTCGCCTCCATTAACTTTGCTCTTGAAACAAATTAAACTTTCTGGACCAAAATTTCCAGGGGGAAAAAAAACCAACCTCTCAAGAAGAGACCAACTATCAGAAATTTAAAGTAAACTGAAAATGGGTTTATAATGGAAAGCAATAGGCAACCTTAATAGGCACCACTACATGCTCCACATGTATAAATGTCACACATCCTATATTCTCCACGTAAGAACTTTTCAACAATCACAAAGCACATTATAGATACTGAATTACTAAGTCTCAGCACCTCTGTGAGAGAATTTATCAGCCCCTTTTCACAGAGGGTATGTCTACACTACGAAATTTAGGTCGAATTTATAGCAGTCGGTTTTTTAGAAGTCGGTTTTATATATTCGAGTGTGTGGGTCCCCACAGAAAATGCTGTAAGTGCATTAAGTGCATTAACTCGGCGGAATGCTTCCACAGTACCGAGGCAAGCGTCGACTTCCGGAGCGTTGCACTGTGGGTAGCTATCCCACAGTTCCCGCAGTCTCCACTGCCCATTGGAATTCTGGGATGAGATCCCAATGTCTGATGGGGCTAAAACATTGTCGCAGGTGGTTCTGGGTACATATCGTCAGGCCCCCATTCCCTCCCTCCCTCCGTGAAAGCAGCAGCAGACAATCGTTTCGCGCCTTTTTTCTTGAGTTGCCTGTGCAGACGCCATACTATGGCAAGCATGGAGCCCGCTCAGGTAACCGTCACCCTATGTCTCCTGGGTGCTGGCAGACGTGATACTGCATTGCTACACAGCAGCATCAACCCATTGCCTTGTGGCAGCAGACGGTACAGTAGGACTGGTAGCCGTCATCGTCATGTCCGAGGCGCTCTTGGCCACATCGGCCAGGAGCGCCTGGGCAGACATGGGCGCAGGGACTAAATTTGGAGTGACTTGACCAGGTCATTCTCTTTAGTCCTGCAGTCAGTCCTATTGAACCATCTTATGGTGAGCAGGCAGGAAAAACAGATTGCTAGCAGTCCTACTGTACAATCTTCTGCCAAGCAGCCACGAGATGTGGATGGCTGGCAATCCTTCTGCACCGTCTGCTGCCAGCCAAAGATGTAAAAGATAGATGGAGTGGATCAAAACAAGAAATAGACCAGATTTGTTTTGTACTCATTTGCTTCCGCCCCTCCCCTGTCTAGGGGACTCATTCCTCTAGGTCACACTGCAGTCACTCACAGAGAAGGTGCAGCGAGGTAAATCTAGCCATACATCAATCAGAGGCCAGACCAACCTGCTTGTTCCAATAGGAACAATTACTTAGGTGCACCACTTCTTATTGGAACCCTCCGTGAAGTCCTGCCTGAAATACTCATTGATGTAAAGCCACCCCCTTTGTTGATTTTAATTCCCTGTAAGCTAACTCTGTAAGCCATGTCGTCAGTCGTCCCTCCCTCCGTCAGAGCAATGGCAGACAATCGTTCTGCGCCTTTTTTCTGTGCGGATGCCATACCAAGGCAAGCATGGAGGCCGCTCAGCTCACTTTGGCAATTAGGAAAACATTAAACACCACACGCATTATCCAGCAGTATATGCAGCACCAGAACCTGGCAGAGCGATACCGGGCGAGGAGGCGACGTCAACACGGTCACGTGAGTGACCAGGACATGGACACAGATTTCTCTCAAAGCATGGGCCCTGCCAGTGCATGCATCATGGTGCTAATGGGGCAGGTTCATGCGGTGGAATGCTGATTCTGGGCTCGGGAAACAAGCACAGACTGGTGGGACCGCATAGTGTTGCAGGTCTGGGACGATTCCCAGTGGCTGTGAAACTTTTGCATGCGTAAGGGCACTTTCATGGAACTTTGTGACTTGCTTTCCCCTGCCCTGAAGCACATGAATACCAAGATGAGAGCAGTCCTCACAGTTGAGAAGCGAGTGGCGATAGCCCTGTGGAAGCTTGCAACGCCAGACAGCTACCCGTCAGTTGGGAATCAATTTGGAGTGGGCAAATCTACTGTGGGGGCTGCTGTGATGCAAGTAGACCACGCAATCAAAGATCAGCTGATATCAAGGGTAGTGACGCTGGGAAATGTGCAGGTCATAGTGGATGGCTTTGCTGCAATGGGATTCCCTAACTGTGGTGGGGCCATAGACGGAACCCATATCCCTATCTTGGCACCGGAGCGCCAAGCCGCCGAGTACATAAACCGCAAGGGGTATTTTTCAATAGTGCTGCAAGCTCTGATGGATCACAAGGGACGTTTCACCATCATCAACGTGGGATGGCCGGGAAAGGTACATGACGCTCGCATCTTCAGGAACTCTGGTCTGGTTCAAAAGCTGCAGGAAGGGACTTTATTTCCAGACCTGAAAATAACTGTTGGGGATGTTGAAATGCCTGTAGTTATCCTTGGGGACCCAGCCTACCCCTTAATGCCATGGCTCATGAAGCCGTACACAGGCAGCCTGGACAGTAGTCAGGAGCTGTTCAACTACAGGCTGAGCAAGTGCAGAATGGTGGTAGAATGTGCATTTGGACGTTTAAAGGCGCGCTGGCGCAGTTTACTGACTCGCTTAGACCTCAGCGAAACCAATATTCCCACTGTTATTACTGCTTGCTGTGCGCTCCACAATATCTGTGAGAGTAAGGGGGAGATGTTTATGGCGGGGTGGGAGGTTGAGGCAAATCGCCTGGCTGCTGATTACGCGCAGCCAGACACCAGGGCGGTTAGAAGAGCACAGGAGGGCGCAGTACGCATCAGAGAAACTTTGAAAACCAGTTTCATGACTGGCCAGGCTACAGTGTGAAAGTTCTGTTTGTTTCTCCTTGATGAAACCCCCCCACCCATTGGTTCACTCTACTTCCCTGTAAGCTAACTACCCTCCCCTCCTCCCTTTGATCACCGCTTGCAGAGGCAATAAAGTCATTGTTGCTTCACATTCATGCATTCTTTATTCATTCATCACACAAAGAGGGGGATGACTACCAAGGTAGCCCAGGAGGGATGGTGGAGGAGGGAAGGAAAATGCCACACAGCACTTTAAAAGTTTACAACTTTAAAATTTATTGAATGCCAGCCTCCTGTTTTTTGGGCAATCCTCTGTGGTGGAGTGGCTAGTTGGCTGGAGGCCCCCCCACCGAGTTCTTGGGTGTCTGGATGAGGAGGCTATGGAACTTGGGGAGGAGGGCGGTTGGTTACACAGGGGCTGTAGTGGCGGTCTGTGCTCCAGCTGCCTTTGCTGCAGCTCAACCATACACTGGAGCATACTGGTTTGATCCTCCAGCAGCCTCAACATTGAATCCTGCCTCCTCATCACGCTGCCGCCACATTTCAGCTTCAGCCCTGTCTTCAGCCCGCCACTTACTCTCTTCAGCCCACCACCTCTCCTCCTGGTCATTTTGTGCTTTCCTGCACTCTGACATTATTTGCCTCCACGCATTCGTCTGTGCTCTGTCAGTGTGGGAGGACAGAATGAGCTCAGAGAACATTTCATCATGAGTGCGTTTTTTTTTTCTTTCTAAGCTTCACTAGCCTCTGGGAAGGAGAAGATCCTGTGATCATTGAAACACATGCAGCTGGAGGAGAAAAAAAAGGGACAGGGGTATTTAAAAAGACACATTTTATAAAACAGTGGCTACACTCTTTCAGGGTAAACCTTGCTGTTAACATTACATACATAGCACATGTGCTTTCGTTACAAGGTCGCATTTTGCCTCCCCCCGCCGCGTGGCTACCCCCTCAACCCTCCCCCCTCCCTGTGGCTAACAGCAGGGAACATTTCTGTTCAGCCGCAGGCAAACAGCCCAAAAGGAACGGGCACCTCTGAGTGTCCCCTGAAGAAAAGCACCCTATTTCAATCAGGTGACCATGAATGATATCTCAGTCTCCTGAGGATAACACAGAGAGATGAAGAACGGATGTTGTTTGAACGCCAGCAAACATACACTGCAATGCTTTGTTGTACAATGATTCCCGAGTACGTGTTACTGGCCTGGAGTGGTAAAGTGTCCTACCATGGAGGACGCAATAAGGCTGCCCTCCCCAAAAACCTTTTGCAAAGGCTTTGGGAGTACATCCATGAGAGCCGCGAATGCCAGGGCAAATTAATCCTTTCACATGCTTGCTTTTAAACCATATATGGTATTTTAAAAGGTACACTCACCGGAAGTCCCTTCTACGCCTGCTGGGTCCAGGAGGCAGCCTTGGGTGGGTTCGGGGTTTACTGGCTCCAGGTCCAGAGTGAGAAACAGTTCCTGGCTGTCGGGAAAACCGGTTTCTCCGCTTGCTTGCTGTGAGCTATCTTCTTCATCCCCAAAACCTGCTTCCGTGTTGCCTCCATCTCCATTGAAGGAGTCAAACAACACAGCTGGGGTAGTGGTGGCTGAACCCCCTAAAATGGCATGCAGCTCATCATAGAAGCAGCATGTTTGGGGCTCTGACCCGGAGCGGCCGTTCGCCTCTCTGGTTTTCTGGTAGGCTTGCCTCAGCTCCTTAAGTTTCATACGGCACTGCTTTGGGTCCCTGTTATGGCCTCTATCCTTCATTCCCTGGGAGATTTTGACAAAGGTTTTGGCATTTCGAAAACTGGAACCGAGTTCTGATAGCATGGATTCCTCTCCCCATACAGCGGTCAGATCCCGTACCTCCCGTTCAGTCCATGCTGGAGCTCTTTTGCGATTCTGGGACTCCATCATGGTCACCTCTGCTGATGAGCTCTGCATGGTCACCTGCAGCTTGCCACGCTGGTCAAACAGGAAATGAGATTCAAAAGTTCACAGTTCTTTTCCTGTCTACCTGGCCAGTGCATCTGAGTTGAGAGTGCTGTCCAGAGCGGTCACAATAGAGCACTCTGGGATAGCTCCTGGAGGCTAATACCGTTGAATTGTGTCCACAGTACCCCAGATTCAACCCGGCAAGGCTGATTTAAGCGCTAATCCACTTGTCAGGGGTGGAGTAAGGAAATTGATTTTAAGAGCCCTTTAAGTCGAAATAAAGGGCTTCATCGTGTGGACAGGTGCAGGTTTACATCGATTTAACGCAGCTAAATTCGATCTAAAGTCCTAGTGTAGACCAGGGCAGATTGGAAAATGTAGGCGCTTAGACCCTCTCTTGACAGGCAAAAAGGATGTTTTTCAATTGTGTTAGCTCATGTGAAATTAGCTCAATAGGATTGAAAAGCCCTCTTAATGCTTGCTAAAATGCAGGCTAACGTGTTTGAACGCATACTAGCCAGGCTACAAACACAACCAATTAACATGATTGGCCCTGTTTTGAAGGACTGAGAAGTTAAATGACTTGCACAAGATCCTAGCGGCCAGAGCAAGGTAGACCGCTCTGATCCCCCTATCTACTTGACCACAAGACTAGTCTCCCCGCTTTCTACAAAGCAGAAAATAGAGATTATGATTTGATCTTTGATTTTTATGAAGTCAACACAAAAATATTTTCTATACTGAACCGTTAACAGATTATACATGTAGCCTTAAAGTTACAAACAGAATCACAGAAATCAGAGATGGACAAGAGCTAGCAAATCATCTAGTTCACCTCCATGCTAGAGCAGGACTGTACCCTATCTATTGGGAAGAGACAGAGTCTGTCCACACTACAGGTACAATGGTGTGTTTTCAGATCCAGTCTGGGATATACTCCTCTGACCTGGTAAAGAAAATATGGTCCACACAGCAGCCTTTTTCAGAATGCATCCACATGTCAATTAAGTTTCTCTCTCCATACTTTAGTTCTCTAACAGAGTATCTACATATGCACTCTGGAAAAATCTGGGCAGGTATTACAGTGTCTCAGTATAGGACAAAATGTCCGGGGAACATGCAACAGAGCACGTGGCAGTGCATTCTGGGATACCCTATTTCAGAGAGACGGAAGGAAGAAGGATCTACCAGAACCGGTTGCATAGGCAGGGGGTCCCCCTCCACTCAGAAAAAAAAGTTACTATAAGACAACCACATGCCAATATAAGCTCTGCCTTAGGCAAAAGACAATTAGTTGCCATAGCACCTGAGGGCCAGATTCTGCCACCTTACTCCATGAGTACTCCCATTGATTTCAATGGGACTTCTTGAAGAATAATGGACTACTCAATATGTGACAGAATCTGGCACTGAGTATTATCTGCATTGCGTGTGGCTATAAACCATGTTTAGAGCCAATCATGGTAGTAACATTTATTTTAAGATAGTAGTGTAGACAGCTGTAATGTAGACAGGGCCACAGCATTCCACTGTGGTCTTGTCTACATGAAAAAGTTGTCTGATTTAGTTAAACCAATTTAGTTCAATCAGTGCAAAGCCCTGTGTGGACACGTGTATTTCAGTTTTGCTCAAGTCAATTGGGAACAGCTTTAAACTAAATATTTGAAATTTTACCAACTTAACTATGTTGGCAAGGGGTATGTGATTTTTGCTGAGGTAATTATGCTCATAAAAGCCTTCATGTAGAAACAGTTATATTGGTATAAGGTGCTTTATTCCAATATATCTTATTTCAATTCACAAATTAGAATAAATTATATCGATATAAGCACTTTTATACTCTTATAACTGCATCTAATGTGGTTTTTGCAGCTGCAACTATACTGTCACAGATAAATGGAAAAACTTTTAATGTGCAGACAAGGCCTTAAACTGAAGTAAGAGTATCCACACAGGACACCAGTTTAACTAAAGAAGTTTAAAAATCAGTTTAAGTTAAACCGATACAGCTCCCATGTAAACAAGACCTGTGAAGAAAATTTTTTATCTGGAAAAAAATATCTGAATTTAAACATTTACAGTTAATATATTTTTAAGTTTAGCTATATTCAATATAAAATAGATCTATTTTAAGAAGGCAACAGAGTACTTGTCAAGACCTGAGTTCAGGATTCCATGTTTTTATGAAAGAGTTGATGACATCATTAACATTCAGGCAATACAGGGGGCTGCATCCTTTTTTTAAAACAGAGTAGCTGTTGTTCATATGACCAACTCTTGTAGGAGAACAAGAGAACCCTGCTCTTAGGTCCTGACAGGAAAGTAAAAGAGGAAATCCCTTTTAACCTGATGCTATAATTTTTCTAAAATAAGAAAGTTTGTTTTTCAAAAATTAAATTACCCAAGTTACTAGCACAACAGCAGAATAGTGAAAACTGAAAAAAAAATTAGTTATTTTAATTATTACGTGCCATACTTTTTGCATTTAATTCACTTTTTTTGTTACACTGAATACAGAAAATAGAATAATGACTGGTTCTCATGCACTAGCATAATGCTGCAAAGTTTGCACAGGAAGGGTAATGTGAAAAAAAATCTCTTGTTATTTTTATGCAAACATTTCTATTAAAATTAGATCTGTACTCTTTTTAAACAAAAAATTTAAAATACCCAATAACGTCCCTTTAAAGATTGTTTTAAAATATACTGGCAATTTGAATCTATTTGTGCAGCTTGCTCATGCTTTAGGGTCCAATCCTCCTCCCACTGGAGTTAAAGGGAGTTCACCATTGACTTCAACAGGAGCAGGCCCCTAGAATGTTATAAACAGATTCTGTATTTACTTTAAAACCATTGCAGTTCACATTTAAAAAGCAACAGAAAAAGAACTAGGAAAATGCAAGCTGCCCAAGGAAATCAGAACCCACTCTTATTTCAAAGACCCAAACGGCATAATACTGAGAGGTGGCGAAGAAACCTCAAACCTCAAATTGTATGGTATAACATCTGATGTAAAATAATCAAATCAGTTTTAATAAAAATCACCTTGTTAATGCTGATGTTTATACTTGCCTTCCAAACAGAATACACACTAAAAACATTCCATTAAATTATATTACATTGTTGCTCCATATGTCAACATTAAAACTACTATTCTCAGTAACATAATTGAGGATTATTTTAGAATAGATGAAGCATCATTCCTATATTGGACAGGTAAATAATAATCTCAGAGTAGAGGGACAGTGTGTTTAAATCAGGGTGGATCAAAATAAAAATTAAATAAGTACATTTATTTTTAATAATTATTATTTCCCTTAAAAGTAAATCAATTTAAAATTAAATGAGATAATAACAATTTATGTTAAGGCCTAAACTTTAATTTAATCTATTAAAATAATGTAAATTAATTAAAAAATATTCAAGCAGTACCTGTTTGCTGCTGAAATTTTGAAGTCAAACCACTGCACTGGTGAAAGTCACTGGCTAAGCACTTGAGACTGGTGTTCAAAGTGCTAAACCAGCTTTTGACAGAAGTAGCTTCTTCTGCAGACGCAGAATGAATATTTTCTTCATTTCAGTTTATTCAAGTAGTTCAGTTCAATGACTAGGTGATTCAAAGTTGAGAAACCAACTGGGAGTCGAAAAAGCAGAAAAACTCATTTTCCTCTTTCAATCTATTAAAAAAAAAAGAATGTGAGAGGAGGAGATCTACTAGTTCTAAAATCTTGAAGAATACGGTGACGAAACTATCAGTTCAATTCATTAACTACAGATATTTCATTTGTTTAATACATCAGTTTTAAAAGCAAGTAATATTTTGATACACACACTTCTCTTGTGAATCCATCGTATTTAATATCGTTTTTAATTAATAAAAGCAATTTTAAAATGCTGTTTTTGTGCATTTTAATTGAATTCCACTTTCCATCCAAGTGCAGCTTGACACAAATCATGAGTAAAAAAATTAATCACTTAGTAAACAAGATATGGATCATTCATCATTCTCTATCATAAAAAAAATGGAAAACTTAAGAATCTGAATAAATTTATGTTAGGCTACATAATTGCTTAAATAAATGTGTATAGATATAGTTAGGGCCCTACCAAATTCACAGCCATGAAAAACACGTCACAGACTGTGAAATCTGGTGGTCCCCTGGGAAATCTGGTCTTTTGTGTGTTTTAATCACGTATTATACAGATTTCAAGGAGGGGAGGCCAGCGTTTCTCAAATTGGGGATCCTGACCCAAAAGGGACTTGCAAGGTTATTTTGGGGGAGGACAGGGGACACACGGTATTGCCACCCTTACTTCTGCGCTGTCTTCAGAGCTAGGTGGCTGGAGAGCAGCGGCTGTTGGCTGGGCGCCCAGCTCTGAAGGCAGCGCCCGCCCGCAGCAGCGCAGAAGAAAGAGTGGCAATAGTAAGAGCGCCATCCTTACTTCTGCGCTGCTGCTGGTGCCAGCTCTCCAGCTGCCCAGCTCTGAAGGAAGCGCCGCCATCAGCAGCGCAGAAGTAAGGGTAGCAGTACCCCAACCCCACCCCCAATAATTTTGTGACCCCCCCCCACAACTCCTTTCTGGGTCAGGACTCCGACAATTACAACACCGTGAAATATCTGATTTAAATAGCTGAAATCATGAAATTAATATTTTTAAAAAATCCTACGACCGTGAAATTGACCAAAATGGACCGTGAATTTGGTAGGTCCCTAGATATGGTGTATTCTTTTGGTTAGAAAAAGGAAGTACCAAATTATACCAACCAGTGAGAATCACCCTTTCTTTGGGAAAATAATTAAAAAGTACAAATGCAAAGCAAGATTAAAATAGGTTATTTAAGTCAAGGTTTCCTGCTTGCTGATTTAAATAATTATTTAAACAACTGATTTAAATCAGTCCACCCTGGGTTAAATGTACTTGGCAAGTTTCTATACTACTGTATTAGATAGGTGATTTTGGGGGGTGGGGGAAGAGGTAAGGCAGAGAAATCTAATCTCATTATTAAATCAGCCCAAGTTAAATCATTTCAGGATAAAACAGGGGTGTGGTATTCAAAGAGAACATTTAAAGAGACTGTCCAAAAGTTTACCATAAGAAAACAGGCAGACTGTGGGAACCTCATGGGAATAAGATGCATCTGTTGTTGAATGTAGCCTTGCAAAATTCTACTGGCTCACTTGCCTAGGGTGAGTAATTTTTTTTTTTGACAGCCAAGTACAATATTAGTTTTTTCCACCATCATCAAGCTAAGGGTGGGTAAAAATATTTTGTACCTAGACTAAAAAACGTTCATGAAGATTTTGCAAGTTTGGTTTTATGGGAACAGAAACCACTTCTTTTTTTGGGGGGGCTGATAAACAAAGGTTAACATCAAATGAACAAAACCTCACCTTTGTTTCAAACTGCATATTGCAGTGCTACTATTTTATATCCAATCAATACACAGTTCAGAAAGATTGCTTTTAAAATTCAAAGCTATTTGCATATCCCTGCACAGCTAGGGATTTCCTGGAAAACTGAAGAAATCGAAAACTGAAATCTCAAATTTTTCTTCTTTTGTTTGAATCCTCCATTGGGGAAGGCAACACACAAAATGCTTTGAGGCAGCATGAATCATTTAAAATAAAGGGTGCCCTCTTTCCCTCATTTATATATTACATATAAAAACTGAATGCAGGACAAAGGTAAACTTTTAAGATCGACTCTGTTCTCCCGCACATGTTCACAGGGGTAATAGAAATAAGTCGTAAAATGACTTTGTAACTCCCAAACTTCCACTTGTGAAATTAAATGCAATTTTGCAAAAACCTGGCTTTATTGGATTCTAGAGAGAAGTGTCAGATCCATCAGTGGAAACTATTGCATACTGTATGAATGAATCCTACATTTTCATTTTGATACAGTTGAAGGTGGTATTTAAATGAAATGTTTGAGTAAGCTTTTTATTTTCTTGTTTTATATCTAAATTACTGAACATCTCCATGCAAAACAGCACAGAGAAGTTACTCCAGCCTAGAGTGGTCTTCAGTCCCGATCCGCCAATAAGATCAACACTGATGCAGTGGTCCGTCTGCATGAAGCTCATTGCAGTATTGGGACTTAAGTGCTTACAAGCGAGGAGACAGACTGTCCCCAAAATCAGAAGTACAGTCCATTCACCAACCCAGGAGTAAAAATCGGTAAGCACCTACACTTCCCCTCTGTACCAGGTCACAGATAATTTCAGCTGGATCAAATCCATAGAAATTAAAATATTTGAAAAGCTTTACAGGTGACTGCCAAAGGGGGGAAAAAAAGTCCATTTTGCATCCTTCTGATGTGTGAAAAAAGTCTGAAAAAGGTTACGGGTTAAAATTTTATTTTTTTGCCTTTAAAAAAAAAATGAATCAGGTCTTATCTTCCTTGTTTTTGCCGGAGGACTTTGATAACCAGAGGACTGGGGAGCAGTTTGTCAAGATTCTGAGTTAAATTTAACGCTTGTTAACTAAAAAATACAAATCCCTAAAGTTTTGAACTGCAAATCTCTTCCCCTATTAAATTGCTCAGATTTTGATTTCTTGTGGTGCTTTATTTTCACTAGTTCTCTAGTCACCCATAGACTCCTCCAGCAAAGCAAGATATATAAGTTATCCTATGTAAAAACAAGTTAAATATAAACATCCAGGCCTTCTTTATTTTATATTTTCGCCTTTGTAGGTCCCCTTTGGGGTGTGTGTGTCTGTCTCTCTCTCCATATACATATACATACAGGGGACCTACAAGGGCTTAAAAAAATGTATTTGTTTGTTTATGATGTATAAAGAAGGTCTGGATATTTTTTAACTTCCACTTGTTTTTACATATATATTCCAAGCAGATACATGTTATAGGTGCCAAACCTGCAAACTGCTCTATGTGTGAAGATCCAGATGCTCCACCCACATGGAATGGCAAGACTTCTGTGTGGGTAAACCTGTGTCTCCATGCAGAGTTCCACTGAGCAATTTGCAGGATCAGGGCCTAAATAAGTATCCAGTCCTACTAACAGTTACTGTTGGGTTTAATACAGAGCTAGACCAATGCTGAGTACTTCTGAAAATCTCACCCATAGAATTTAACAAGTTATCAGTGGATGCTAATGTAATCAGTGGGCTGAGAACACTGTTGGGAGTCAGGAACGCCTGAGTTTTGATTCTGGCTTCACCTAACTAAGGCCACGTCTACACTACAAAATTATATTGACCTAACTTAAGTTGGCATACCGACACCACAGTTATTAAATCGCTTGTGTGTCTGCACAGTTGGCTCAGTGGTCAGCGTCCTTACCAGGAGCACTTGTATCGATTGTATTGTCAGTGTGGAGCGGTTCCTGAAAGCTAGTAATAGTTCACATAAGCAACACAGTGACTCCTACATTGACACTGCATCAACCTAATTACATCAGCTGTGACTCGATGCCACTCAGGCAGGTGGTGTTACTACATCGGCGCAGAGGGGCACTTACATTGGCAGAAGCCAAATCTAAGTGAAGACACTTCCACAGCGAGGTTGATGCAAGGCAGCTTACGTCAACCTAACCCTGTAGTGTAGGCCAGACCTCACTCTGTGATCTGTGCCAAGACATTTAACCAGTGTGCTGATCCACCTTGGGAGGTGAAGAGCACCCTCAACTCAGCACCATGCATCATTAGGCCCCCCTTGCTAGACTTTCCTCCTATTTGAACAGGAAATAGTTCCATACCTTATAAGTATTTTAAGGATTAACTGGTAATTTGTACAGGCCTTTGAAGATGTATACTGCTGCAACAAGCCTAAACAGTACAATCTTATTACTATACTACAGGCCCTTCCCTACCCCTATTCTCTCCCCACAAACCTGACTCATAGAATAGAATATCAAGGTTGGAAGGGACCTCAGGAGGTCATCTAGTCCAACCCCCTGCTCAAAGCAGGACCAATCCCCAATTTTTGCCCTGATCCCTAAATGGCCCCCTCAAGGATTGAACTCACAACCCTGGGTTTAGCAGGTCAATGCTCAAACCACTGAGCTATCCCTCCCCCCTTATATGGAACATTATTTGGCCCCATTCCTGCAAGGTGATCCTTTATGCCCATGCACAAGCCCCTGGGAACAGAGCCTTAGTTAGAAAGCTCTTTGGAGTACAGACTTTGTCTTTATTAGTTCTGTGAATTGGAGCACTTTTGGAAACTTTTAACAATAAAATAATGATGAGGGTATACACAAATAGCAAAAATAAGGACATAAGGATTCAAGTTCAGGTTAATTTTTAAATATACAGAAAAAAAGTGTTCCTAATTTTCAGGTTTTAGTCAAAAACTGTACCATTATTACATTTAATAACATCTAGGTAAGATGCTTTGTAACATGCTTTGACGATTTAGAGTGCTATGCAACTGCCAAGTATTTTTATTTCCATTATTTTGGAAGGTGTCTGAATTACTGTAATGATTATAAAGTTCCAGTTCAAAAGCCTGTTTCTACCATTCCACAAACTGTGTTAATATAGTGCTCATGACACTTGAAGAGCAACGCTGGCTATACCAAAGAAAGACAATGCTATGCAAGCTGTCTCACTCAGTTCTGTCCATCCGTATTGACAGACATTACTTCCAGTCATCCACGCCCCAAGACTCTCCTGAACAGTGACTACAAACTGTGAACTTGATCCGCAGCTTGTTCAACTCCCACTGAAATCCATAAATATGGAGAGTGATTACAGCAGATTACAAGATCGGATCCTGCATGATGCAATTTTTCAATATGAACATGAAACTAAGTTAAGATCCAAATACTTTAACTGAAGATCTTAAAGAAATTTGAATTCAGTTCTTTTGAGGGGAACGTTAACGTGGTACTTCATCGCTACTCTTAATCATAGCACATATTAAATAGACTAAAAACTGGGTAACTGACAGGTCTCAAAATGGGGAATCTCTTCATCATCAAGCAGGTGCGTTTCTAGAGGGATCAGTTCTTGGCCCTAGATTATTTAACATTTTTATCAATGACCTGGAAGAAACCATAAAATACTTACTGATTAAGTTTGCAGATGACACAAAGATTAGGGGAGTTATAAATAATGAAGGGTACAGGCCTCTGATACAAAGCAATCTGGATTGCTTGATAAACTGGGTACAAGCAAACAATATGTGTTTCAATACAACAAAATGTGAAGTCACACAAAAACAAAGAATGTGTTCATACTTCCAGGATGGAGGATTCTATCCTGAGAAACAATGACTTTGAAAAAGTGGTTGAGGGTGGATCATGATGCATAATCAGCTGAATGAGCTCTCACAAAAAAGGCTAATGTGATCTATAAACAGAGGAATATCAATCAAGTAGGGCTAGGTAGGTTATTTTACTTCTGTATTTGGCACTGGGGTAATCACTATTAGATTATTGGATCCCCTTTGGGTTTCTACAATTAAAGAAGGATGTTAATAATTTGGAGAGGATTCAGAAGATCCATGAAAATTTTTAAAGAATTGGAAAACATGCTTTCTAGTGAAAGGCTCAAAGGGCTCAAGATGTTCAGTTTATCAAAGAAAAGATTAAGGGGTGATTTAAGTTAGGTCACAGTCTGTAGGTATCTACATGGGGAATGGAAGTTTGTTAGTAGAAAGACCCTTCACTCTAATAGACAAAGGTATAACAAGGTCCAATGGCTAGAAGTTGAAACTAGACAAATTCAGACTGGAAGTAAGACTTAGTGAAGGTAATTAACCACTGGAATGATTTACAATGGATTATGGTGGATTCTCCATCCTTAGCAATTTCTATATTAAGCTTCGATGTTTTTTTAAAAAAAGATATGATCTCATCCAAACAGGAATTAATTCAGAGGAGTCTTGTGGTCTATGTTGTAGAGGAGGATCACAGTGGTCCCTTCTGGTCACATCTATGAATCTACTTTAAACATTATTTTTTGCCATATTAGATTTTGTAAAATCCTTGTAAACAAAACAAGTTTTTGGTCTAAATGGACTGTAGTTTTAATGCCTCTTCATCACAGAGCCTTTAAAAGAAGATTTAGATTGCACTTCATAGCTTTTTTCATGAAATTCATGTTTCTGAATATCTCCAACATGCTCCCTGTGTACTGGTGCAATTATTTTTAAAATAAGGGCTATTTATTTCTGGTTGCAAATCCATTTACATCCCAGCTTCTTACGTTTTAAATGACAAACAGAGAAAGGTAAACTGTAATTGTCCTCCCAGAAAGATGAAAGTGCTCAGAGGTAAAGCATAGGTACCTACCAGTTAGTGTTCACTACTGCAGGTGTTCTGACCCATTTCAGAGGTCCAGCACCTTTTCGAAGTATGTGGTTTATTGATTGTGCTTTGGATCTCTATTACTGTGCATCCTGATCTGGGGAAGAGTTGAAAATCAGAATGCAGAACTGGGTATCTATATGTCCCAGAAAACAAAGTAAAAATGACATTTCACAAACTTTGCCTGCAAACATTGTTTGAAAAGATGGAACAGGTAGCAAACTCATTTTACATTTTAAGATGATTAAAGAAAGCTAGAACTGTATGATCTGAGCCCATGACCGCATCAGTTAAATAAAAGACCCACACGGGTAAATTAAAAAACACACACATATTGGGTTCCTCAAATTTATGAAAATTTTAAGTTCATTATGCTGCTTTTCATCTGACTTGTCCAATTTTCCTCGACCATTTGCGAAAAACAAAAACATACACAAGATCCCCTCTACACAGCTGCCAAACTCTCATATTTGGAGGTGGGAGAGAGAAGTGGGGAAAGAAGAAAATCTCCCTGGTTCTTCAGCAATTTTACAGCAGTTTAAAAAAAAACAAAAAACCAAACCTAACATTACCTCATGATAAAGGATTTTACAGCATGTTCCCAGGAGATTTAAAAATCTCATTGGCCTGGAACAGAGATCATCAGGCTTGTACATTTCAAAACTGTAATTAGTTTTTAGGTACTACTCCCTCCCCACCCAACACAGAGCCTCCCACTCTCCCAAAAAGCTGCCCCCAACAGTATTTAGGGCCTCTTCTAAATCACCATAGGGAGAACGCACAACATAGGTCTCATCAGTTGCAGACAAACAATAGGGAGGCGAAGAATACACACTCAACCCCTCCCATCGCAAAAATCTTAAAAGTATCCAAACATCTCCATGAAGACATCCCCTCTTTCCTGTCTTTGGCGGTTAGAAATAAACCAAGGGGGAGTTCTTTCTCCTTGCTTCTGGCTAAACCTTGAGGCAACGTCTCTTTCCTGTAAAATTTCCCCACACTAATCCAGGGTGTGAGGAGTTTGTTGGTCCCAACACACTTCTCCCATATTATAAGTGATTGAGAACTGAAGGGGAGAATCCCTCACAAATTTCAGTTACAGAAGCAATGGCTGGAGATGTGTGAATGTGTATGTGAAAGAGAAATACCTCCCAGCTTCCACCAGAGATATTTCGCTCAGTCTTTCTTTCACACACTCCAATCAGCCCCTACACGGCCCCCCCAGCTGAGAAAGCAACGAATGCTAAAATCCCTACCTTGAAATGCTGCTCTCTGCCTCTCTCCCACTCAGCCTGTGTCAGTACCTCCTCCTCTTACTGCCTCGTCGCCATCTTGCATTTAAAAAACTACTGCACTTTTTTTGGGGAGGGGTGGGTAACTGAACTTTGAACTCACACAGCACTTTAAACCTACCCACCCTAAGCACACAGACCCTGATTTTATCCCTACATTAAACCTGAGTTTTCCCCATAACTCTGTATCTATGCTATGATCCGGGCGTGGGAAAGCAGTTTGACAATAGGCAGAGAGAGTGTGTGTGTGTGTGTGTCTCTCTCTCTCTCTCATACATGCATTCAGAGAGCGGGAGGGGAGGGGAGGAGCTGCTCTAGCAGTGATACAATCTCCTCTCCTCTGCGTGTGAAGCTGGGGAGTGGTAGTTGCCACCATTTATAAAGCTGGCACAACAGAAGGCTGCCCTGTGATTGGTCCCGTAGGGTTTCATTCCAGCCATAGGGATCAGGGCAAGAGATTGGACAAGAAGGCTAGTGATCACATGGATGACTTCCACACATCTCTCACCCAGGGAGCTGCTAAGCTAAGACGCCAAAGCCTATCCTGTCCCAAGGCTCTGTGTGTGCGTTTCTCTCTCTGTCTCTCTCCTAAGGTTACAATGTAGTTGTGTTAACTAAGGAAGCAGATTATTACAACTATTTTTAATCTAATTTCCTTTTCACCATTTGTGCGGTTTGTGTCTGAAATGAATAAATGCAGTCAAGCCAACTAGATAGTTTCATTTTCCAGTTTACACATTAGCTGGGTGCTGCAACGTTTGGGTTTCAAACATCTTTTTTCTTTCTGTGTTGGAAACACTGAAAAGAGTGGGCACTACTCTTAAAGGTGACCTTCAAGGAGGAAAAAGAATGGGTCTGTTCTCTTTGTTTCTTTACCAGTGGAGCTGGGAGCAACCATAGTGAATGTAAAAAGAAAAGGAGGACTTGGGGCACCTTAGAGACTAACCAATTTATTTGAGCATAAGCTTTTGTGAGCTACAGCTCACTTCATCAGATGCGAAAGCTTATGCTCAAAATAAATTGGTTAGTCTCTAAGGTGCCCCAAGTGCTCCTTTTCTTTTTGTGGATACAGACTAACAGGGCTGCTACTCTGAAACCTATAGTGAATGTGACTTACCACTTTCCATTATAAGACTGTTTTTCAGTTACTTATAATTTTAACACATTTCAGCTGGTTGGTCAGAAATGTCTTATGCCCAGTGTCAGCCTCAGATGGATTTTTTTTTTTTTTTAACATTTCAGAAAAACTGGTTCAGTTGTTATCAGAATGAGGTGAGTGCTAATTTTCTGTTTCACCTTCTTTCCTCATTCATCACAAATGGGTAATGCTGGTCATCTGTGGAATTCAGAGGTGGTCCAGTATTGTTGCAGGAGGCTCCAGGACTCCGCAAGGGACTGTTTCTCCGAACAGGTATTGAGTGTGATCTTGTCCTTGAATGGGTTTAGATTTGTTACTCGCAACCTAAGCCTTGTTGTCTGCTAACAGCCATTTAAGACTTTGGGTGCAGCTGGTAGGGGGTGAGGGGGAAAAGACAGTCTTGCACAGGAATTGTAAGCTCTGACAGACTCTCATTTTGTCTGGTCATATTGAGGATTGTGTTGGTTTGGGAAGAAAATGCATCAGGATTTCTTTGGAGATCCAGCTCCAGCTTTTTTCTTTCGTTAGGGGATTAGTCCCTTCTTGAATACCATTGCTGTTGAGAGAGACCAACAGATTGCTATGCTGGCTTTGACAGTGAGGGATGAGGTCTCTTTGTATTCTCCACTACTCATTTCTCTGATGTTTCCCCAAACATCCTCAGACCTGTGCATTTGGATGAACAGAATATCTGGTTGTTATGACTGGTTGCTACTGATTTAACACAGCTTTCTTGTAGCCTCTGAGGTAGGAGCCATCCCCCACTGCCCATTACATCAAAGATTTTACCACAATATGAACCTGAAGCCTGTCATATATTCCTAAATGTTAAGCCACTTGCTTACCACCAAGTAGGTTTTCCTTACTAAGGCCATGTTTACCCTACAATCTTTGGTTGTCAGTTATGTCAGCATATCGCTGCTGAAATTTTTATAAGCACTTTTATAAGTGCTTGCTTCAGCACTGCAAGTACTCACTAGAAGTGCTTGGGTCGACGCAAAGTCGATGCACTATGGATAGGTATCCCAGTGTGCCATGCATTGCTGCATAGTGCAATGCCTTTTGGGATAGAAATGACTTGCCCAAGGATGTCTGAGAGTAAGGGGTTAAGTTCTCAGCATGCAACTTTCTCCATCCCATAATGCCACTCACATGCCATAATTATTGTGCCTTAAAAAAAAAAAAATCCACAAAATCCACCTGGCACTTTTTGGTCTCTGCCATCTCTGACAGAAGCGAGGAGCCAGCAGAGATCTGCACTACCATCATGAATGTTGCAAATACAGGATGCACAATTCTCTTGTATTTACAGACTTGCAGGAAGTACTGCAACAACAGGGGCATGCCAATTTCTTCTAGGACAGCTTGCTAAGGGACATAGCGAAAACAATACAAGGCTGTTGGTGGCGTTCATGGAGCAGTTGCAGATGACGGTGCATCACTTGTGGGTTTGAGAAATGAGCACTGACTGGCGGGATCACACCATAATGCAGCTTTGGGATGACAGGCACTGGCTGTTGAACTTTCTAATGTGGAAGGCCATATTCCTGGATCTGTATTCTGAGTTCGCACCAGTCCTCCACTGCAAGCACACCAGAATAAGAGCAGCATTGACAGAGGAGTGCTGATCACACTCTAAAGGATTTCCCACTGGCATTGCAAGCTTCCACAGTTTGAAAATCCACAGTGGGGGCCATTGTCATGCAAATGTGTAAGGCCATTAATCTTCTCCTGCTACACAGGACAGGCAGTGTGCAAACATAGTGAATGGACTGTAGCAATAGGGTTCCCAAACTGTGGTAGGGGGATTGACAGACCACATATACCTACTTTGGGATCAGCCCACTTTGCCACAGAGCACATAAAACAGAAAAGGCTACTTTTCCATTGTTATGCAAGGGTTGATTAATTGGGAATTCACTGATATCAATGTGGACTGGTCAGGGAAGATGGATGAAACTTGTAGGTTTAAGAACAAAGGGCTGTTCAGAAAGTTGAAAGCGGGACATTCTTTCCTGACTGGCAGATTACCATTGGTATTGAAATACCAATAGTGATTCTGGGGGACCTAGCCTACCACTTGCTCATGAAGTTCTACACTGGCTACCTTGACAGCATCAAGGAAAGAGTCAGCTACCAGCTTAGCACATGCAGAATGACCACTGAATGCGTTTTTGGAAGACTAAAGGAACGCCGTCAACGTTTACTCACAAGATTGGATCTCTGTGAGAAAAACATCCCAATGATTATAGCTGCTTGTTGCATTCTGTGTAATATCTGTCATGCAAAGGGGGAAAGCTACTGCTAGGATGGAGGTGGAGTGGCTTTGAGCAGCCAGACACAAGGGCCGTTGCAAGAACCCGACATGGAGCTATGCAGTTGACGAAGGCTTTGGAAGAGCACTTGTAACAGTCAGCCTCACTCGCGTTCTGTGCTAGACTGTTCTCTGGGCCTGAAGCTTTGGGTGCTGTTAGTAATTGAGCATTTATAAATATTAAACTGTTTTACTGAAGCTCTGAATTGTCGTGCTTGCTGTACATGGTCAGTTGCACATAACAAAGGAGAGCTCCTAGGTGCACTCAACAAGGTGGAAAAATCAGGAAAAAGGATTTCAAAAATACACAGGGGACTTGGGGAAATGGCTTCCAGTCTCCGTGAGCCCTGGGCAATAGAGTTTAAAATTGTGACCAGAGTGATCACTGTCGTAGGGAATGGGGACATTGTGGGACTGCTGCTACAGGGTCAACACAGGTCATGCCCTGGCTATACTCTCACAAAGTTCACCTCAGTAGGTCAACCATAGCTCTATATCATTAGGGAAGGTGCTTTTACTTTGTCACCATCATTGGGTGCTTATGTCGCCCAGAGACAAATTTTAGTGCACAAGTAGGTTGATGCAAGGCGACTTACGTTGAGCCAGCTTTAGAGTTTAGACCAGGCCTAAGCGTAGGAAATGGCTATAGTTGAGGCTTTGAAATTTCTGGGGGGTGTCTTCACTTTGTGTGGTCTACTGCAGTGTCTCCAAAGTTGGGTGCGCACAACCATTCGTGGCCCTGGGGGTGCGCGATTCAAAAAGTTTGGAGACCCCTGATTTACAGGGTCTTTGGGAAATAAATCCTTTTCTGAAGGTGTGATGTCTTTCACTGGTGCAGCTACTGCTGCACCAAACTTGGGTTTCCAAAACCTAAGAAATGTTTTTTGGTTTTATGTATCGCTTTTAATATTTGGTTTTATCCAGAAATCTGTTTAGATCTTATAACATCCTCAAATGAGGCATGTGCAGGAAACCTTGCGTCTAAATAATGCTTGAAAAACACAGGTTTAAAAAAAAATTAAAATAGAGTTCCTTGCAAACCACAGGCTTCCTGCCCTGAAGAGTCATGCAGGGTATTTTTTGGATGCTGTGTATATATGATATTTCTCTTGGTTGTTTACAGAAGAAAGGTAGCATCCCAAGCTGGCTGCCACTCATTTGAGTGCTAGAGAATCTGCATGTTTCTGCTTGAGCCTTCCCACAGTGAAGTCATGGCTCCAAGCATATGGGAGAGGTATGTCAAAGCCTCAGCAATGCCTATCTTACTCAAAACCTCATACTCTGGTAGAGCAAGGGTCAGCAGTTTGTGGCAGCAGGCCATAGCTCACCCTCTCCCTCTAAGGCTCCTGAAGAACTGGATCCACCACATACATGCCCCCCCCCCCCCCCCCCGGCATCATGTCTGCTCTTTGCCACAGTATTAATTGATGTATAAGTGCTAAATAGTTATTCTAAATTGTGAAAGAATCACATGCTTATGTTTTCAGTCTTAAAGAACTGAGATTGTAACATCAATTTATCCTGTGGTTAGAGTACAGAAAAATCAACTAGATGATCCAACTTCTAATACAGCACCAAACAATACTGATCTATATTCTGTAGGGTGAACCCCTCCCCACAAAAAAACTTCACCCACATTAAGGCTGAATCATTAAGATCTCAAAATCATGAGATGCTACGTCAATTTGCAAGCAAATCTGTGACTGCCCCTTTCTGCTTGTGCATTACACAACTCCGTAGTTACATAATCAAATATTACTCAGATATTTTGCACAATTTTAAATACATTACTTTGTATTTTTTCATATTTTTGTCGTCATAATTGTACAGTATATCTTAATTGACTTATGCAGCTCTTTGAGTGAACACGTGAGAGGGGACTGCTGGGCAGACTGATCTCAATAGACCAAAAGCCCTCCTGCTCTTCCATTTTACTAATTATCATACTAAAGGTAGCATTAAAAAAACCACAATTAGAAATAAGCAGTTTAAAGACTTTACTTGATCTTGTCTCAATATAGTTTAATATATTTATACATGTATATGCACTCTGATATTGAACTATGCACAGGTAACAAAGGACCATAAAATTAAAGTAAAAGATTAGAAAAGTAGAAATCAGTTAATTTTAGATATTATCATCTTCAGTTTGCTTGAAGACTGCAATTTCTTTTTTCATTTCCTGAAAGAGAACAAAAAACAACAAGCATGAGTGGAAACTGTTATTTTATTTATATTATATAATGATTTCTATAGTTTTTCAAGATTTGTAAATATCACTAGCCATTGTATATATTTGACAAATTCAGCTAAAATAACTATAATAAGAAAAAGGTTACTCACCAGTAACAGTTTTTCTCCAAATGTATTGCCTTTGCATATCTATACTGTAGAGTTATGTGCCCTGCCACATGAGATACACAGTCCTTTGTGGACACATTCACATTCAGGATTCTAGAATCAATGGCATCAAAGCCACCTAACTGTCCTTTCCTCTCTAGCTTCAGATACATGCTTACATATCCAGAAAAAAGGGAAAGATGGAGAGTCAAGGGTTGATCTGCAGAGGCAATACTTTCAGTGGCCATGCAAGCAACCAGTTACAGGTAGAACAGACCAGAGCTGAAGGAATTAGTCTATTCAGATAGTATTATTCCCAGACATTCTGCCTCTTGACACAAGAAGAAGACAGAGCTTTCTCCTTGCCTGTTCAACCACCACATTTTCCCAAATAATACTAGGGCAATCTGCACTGCCTTTCCTTCTTTGGATTAGAGGAAAACATAAAATAACCCGATAGCCCTGAACTCCAAAAGACTTGTGCATTCTGCATTCCTTGGGTTCCATGAGCCCAATGTTCTAAATGAGTTCCCTTCTCATGCTCGAACCATATCACTATGGATGGATTCTGGGTCGAGAAAGGCATCCATTTCAGGACATTGTGCAAGAATGCAGATGGCCTCGTTGGATCCAAACAATCAGAACAGAGGATCCTTTCTGATCATCAGACGTGGAAGACTGGATCTGGAGGACCAGTGCGTGGAGGAGGAAATCTTTCTTTTAAGAGAAGTTGTAGAAGGATCAGCAGAGCAACTGGAGCCATTCATAGATAAACAGCTCAAACACTAGGACAAACATCCATGCATTTTGGATCTAAAGACTAGATTTCAGACCACCTAAGAGTCTCAGTGTTGGAATTGCCTGATGTGGACCTTTGATGCCTCCTGAAGATTTCAGCTCAAGTCTGGCTGAACATAAAGCCTCTTCATGAGAAAGAGTTTGAGAATCATGCTCTCTGCGTAGTTATTGTAAATCTGCACAGGCAGAAAACATTCTTTAAGACAGATATTAAAGATGTTCAAGAATTGGACACGTTAGCCCAAAATTGAGAGAGTTTAGTGGAAAAACGGTTACCTACCTTTCGTAACTGTTGTTCTTTGAGATGTGTTGCTCATGTCCATTCCAAGTAGGTGTGCGTGCCGCATGCATGATTGTTGGAAGGTTTTTCCCTAGTGGTACCAGTTGGGTCAGCTGTGGAGCCCCTTGGAGTGGCGCCTTCATGGCAGTGTACATAGGTCTCTGCCAACCTGCCGCCTCTTCAGTTCTTTCTTGCCGGATACTCCGACAGAGGGGAGGCGGGTGGGTCTTGGAAAGGATATGAGCAACACGTCTTGAAGAACAGTTACGAAAGGTAGGTAGCCATTTTTTCTTCGAATAATTGCTCATGTCAGTTCCAAGTGGATGACTTCCAACTAGTCCCCCAGAGGAGGGGTCAGAGTTCACCAATTGGCAGACTGCAGCACTGCTCTCCCAAACGTGGCATTGTCTCTAGCCTGCTGTGTGATGACATAGTGCGACGTAAAGGTGTGAACAGACTACCACGTTGCCACTCTGCAGATATCCTGAATGGGGACCTACACTAGGAACGCCGTAGATGAAGCTTGCACTCTCATGAGGTGCATCATCAATGCTGGGGCTGGTATCTTTGCCAGGTCATAGCACGTCCTGATACAGGCTGTGATCCAAGAAGAGATTCATTGGGATGAGACTGGCAGTCCTTTTAATTTTTTCAGCAATGGCGATGAAGAGTTGTGTTGACTTCCTAAATAGCTTTGTCCGCTCAATGTAAAAAGCCAGTGCCCGTCTAACATCTAGGGAATGGAGCATGCGTCAGGGATGAAAGATGTCCTGATTTGCATGAAATTGTGAGACTACTTTAGGGAGAAAGGCTGGGTCCGGCTGCAACTGCTCCTTGTGCTTATAAAACATTGTGTAAGGGGGCTCAGACATTAAAGCTGAGCTCAGACACTCTTCTGGCTGCAGTTATAGTCACAAGAAATTCCACTTTCCAAGAGAGAAAAAGCAGAGAACAAGTTGCTAGAGGTTCAAAGGGGGGCCTATGAGCCTTGAGAGGACCAGGTTATCGGTCCGGTTGCTGCACCTATGGGTACAGCCTGTCTAGCCCTTTAAGGAAGCGTCCAACCATGGGGTTAGCAAATACTGACCGCCCTGCTGCACCCAGGTGGAAAGCAGAAATAGCAGCCAGGTGCACCTTGATTGACGAGACTGCCAGCCCTGGCTGCTTTAAGTAGAGTAAGTAGTCCAGTATAAAGGGGATTGAGGACTGCAGTGGAGAAGTGCCCTTCTGTGAGGACCAAAGAGAACCTTTTCCACTTGGCCAAATAAGTGGCACAAGTGGAGGGCTTTCTACTGCCAAGGAGAACCTCTCTAACCAAATTGGAGCACTGGAGCACTAACAAATTTAGGTCACGTAGTTTCCACATGGTGATGTGGAGAGACCCCAGGTTGGGGAGCTGAAGGCAGCCGTGGTCCTGCGTGATGAGGTCTGGAATCATGGGCAAGGTCATTGGCGTGTCCACAGAGAGGTCCAACAGCGTGGAAAACCAGTGTTGGCGGGGCCATGCGAATCAGCGATGCCTTGTCCTGCGTGATGAGGTCTGGAATCATGGGCAAGGTCATTGGCGTGTCCACAGAGAGGTCCAACAGCGTGGAAAACCAGTGTTGGCGGGGCCATGCGAATCAGCAATGCCTTGTCCTGCCAGACCTTGAGGAGGACCTTGTGGATGAGAGGAAATGGTGGGAACATGTACAGCAAGCACCCTTGTCCATGAGAGGAGAAAGGCGTCTGCAATCAAGCTGGGGCTGAGATTCAGGAAGGAGCAAAACTCCTGGCACTTCCTATTGCTTCATGTCATGAACAGGTATACCTGGGGAGATCCTCACCTCAGGAAGATATTGCTGACAACATCCGGTTTTAGAGACCATTCGTGGCCATGGAAGGATCTGATGAGGCAATCAGCCAGTTCGTTGCGTGTGCCCAGCAGATACGATGCCTCCAACTGTATTGGGTGTGCAGTGCAAAAGTCGCACAACCTGAGGGCTTCCTGGCACAGGGGAGAGGAGTGAGCACCACCCTGTTTGTTTATATAGAACAGCGCTGTGGTGTTGTCCGTCAACACCGATACACATTTGCTCTGAAGATGGGCGCAAAACATCTGGCAAGCTAGACGCACTGCACGCAGCTCCCTGACATTGATATGGAGCGATAGTTCCGCTTGGGACCATAGGCTTTGAGTTCTGAGGTCACCCAGGTACGCTCCCCACCCCAGTGCCAGTGCATCTGTGACTAGCAACAGCTGAGGTTTGGAGAAGGGTAGTCCCGCACAGACTGCCTGTGGATCGAGCCACCACTGGAGAGACTCGAGAACCCAAGGAGTGTGTGTGACCAGTCTGACTAGATGGTCCCAGTTCGGCCTATACACTTGGACCAGCCACGCCTGAAGGGGACATAGGCGTAGCCTTGCATGCTGCACTACATAAGTACACGCTGCCATATGTCTGAGCAATTTTAGGCAATTTCTGGCTGTTGTGGCGTGGAACCGGTGGAGATGGTGCTCATGGCCAGAAAATGAGACTCTTGGAGGAACACCCTGGCCTCGGTGGAGTCCAAGAGGCCCCCGATGAATTCTATTCTCTGAGTGGGAGCTACAGTTGACTTTACCACATTGAGGATGAGACAGAGTTTGAGGAACAGAAGACATACCAGGTTCATGTGTTCCTCCACCTGGGCTCAGGACTGGCCCTTGATGAGCCAGTCATCTAGGTATGGGAAGATTTGCACCTGACTCTTTTGAAGAAAGGGCGTCATGCACTTGGTGAACACCCAAGGGGCCACCAATAGGCCGAAGGGGAGGACCGTGAACTGACAGTGTGTGCTGCTGATCACAAATCACAGAAACTGTCTGTGGGAAGGGATTATGGAGATGTGGATGTACACATCCTTCAAGTCGAGGGCGGCATACCAGTCCCCCAGATTCAGAGAGGGAATGATGGAAGCCAGGGAGACCATGCGGAACTTCAATTTCTTCATGAATTTGTTGGAGATTTCGCAGTCTAAAATGGGCCTGAGCCCACCCTTGGCTTTGGAGATTAAGTAGTAACGGTAGTAGAATCCCCTGCCCCTGAACTCCAGAGGAACCTCCTCTACTGTCCCAAGCTGTAGAAGTGTTTGCACCTCCTGCACTAGAAGTTGCTCATGAGAAGGGTCCCTGAAGAGAGACGGGGATGGGTGGGAGGGAGGGTGGAAGGAAACAGAATTGGAGAGAATATCCCAATTCTACCATGCTGAGGTTATTTGAGCCCAGGCATGCTAGAAATGGGAGAGATGGTTCACTAAGGGAGGGGGAAGGATCTGGGCATTGAACTGGTGTTCCATCCTCAGGCGCACCTTCAAAAGTTTGGCTTTGAGCTCGAAGGCTGCTTAACTGAGCCCTGGCCTTGGCTGGAGGAGGACTGAGATGGGCACCTCCTGTTACTTCTGCCCTACTTTCTGCTGTAGTCCTATCTAGGATGGGCAGAATAGAAGTGTGGAGCGGCCTGGGGCTTAAATGTTTCTTTGAGGGGCCAGCATGTGCAGCCCCAAAGACTTGAGGGTCACCCGCGAGTCCTTAAGGCTATGAAGCCTTGAGTCAGTCTGTTCCCGCTAAAGGCCAGAGCGGTAGAAAGGCAGATCCCGGATTAGAGACGGGTGTGTGCCACAGCATGTTGGTGATATTCTGAATAATTCTGATGCGGGGCAGAGCTACCCTTGAGGTCCCTTCAGGGGACATAATATCCACCATGAGATCCATGTCCTCAGAGACCTCTTCTGCCTGCAAGTTCAGGTTCTGGGCCACCCTCCTGAGCAGGTCTTGATGGGCCCTGGTGTCCACAGTGGGCAGGTGTGGTGGAAGTGCCTGCTATCAGCTCATCTGGGGAGGACCCCCAACTAAAACTTAACTACTGTACTTATCAGTAACTATAACTTTATTACTAACTATACTTTCAAACTATTTACAGGGAGAAAAACAGAGTCCACTATGGAATCGCTTGCTGACGCAAGAGGGAAGCTGCTCCAATGACCATTACTGGTGGTAAGAAGGAACTGAAGAGGTGGCGGGTCAGAAGGGATCTATATATACGGTCATAAAAGCACCACTCCAGAGGGCTCCACAGCCAACTCGATGGGTACCGCTAGGAAAAAACCTTCCGACGATCGTGCGTGCGGCGTGCACACACCTCCTTCGAATTGAAATAAGCAATCACTCGAAGAACAAGAGGAGCACCCCTTTCTTCTCCATATCTAATAAGTACAGTAACTCCCCACTTAACGTCCTCTCGCTTAACGTTGTTTCGATCTTACGTCCCTGCTCCATTACAGAACATGCTCATTTAAAGTTGTGCAACGCTCCGCTATAACATCGTTTGGCTGCCTGCTTTGTCCACAGCTGGCAGCCCATCAGCTCCCCTATGCCCCCCATCCCCCAGCGCCTCCTGCCTGCTGGCAGACCCCGCAGACCAGCGCCTTCCCCCTGCTCCCCCGGCCTCCTGCCCGGAGCAATCAGCTGGTTTGCGGCATTCAGGAGGCTGCAGGGAGGAGTGAGGACGCGGCGCACAGGCTCCCCCTCCCTCCTGAATGCCGCAAACCAGCTGATTGCCGCAGGCAGGGGAGGAAGGGGGGAGGCTGTGTGCCGCATCCTCGCTTCTCCCCCCAGCCTCTTGAATGCCACAAGACAGGTGATTGCCGCAAGCAGGAGGCGGAGGGACCGGGGGAAGGCGCTGATCCGTCGGCGAGCAGGAGGTGCTGGGGGGCAGAGGGAGAGAGGGAGGAGCTGATAGGGGGGTTGTCAATCTGTTTAATACCTGTATTAAATTGCTTGTTTAATGGTATAATGAATGGTATAATGGTATAATAAAGGTATATAATGCCTTTTGTCTGGCAAAAAAAATTTCCCTGGAACCTAACCCCCCCATTTACATTAACTCTTATGGAGAAATTGGATTCACTTAACATTGTTTTGCTTAAAGTCCGTTTTTCAGGAACATAACTACGTTAAGTGAGGAGATACTGTAGATGAATCCTTCATGAACACAAGCCTAAGCACTACACAGAAAACAAGCTTAAATGACTATACTTGCAAAAATAATAAGATTAATCCTCCACAGGGTGAGGTTGGATTATATGCCTGCACTGGCAGGCTAAAAGAGAGGAAATAACAGAGTGGGGCCTTTTTTGTTCCAAAATGTTGGCTCTGAAGAGTACATATGTGGTTTAACGTTTTGAAAAAAGTTGTGTGGGTGAGACTGTCTCCATATTCAGTCAATTTTTCTGTCTGCTGAATCTGACAACAATTGTGCCAAATATGATGGTAGTTTTGTGATATGGATACATGTCCGTTAGATGGAGATCAATAATTTATTTCAGACAGGCTACTAAGATGTGGACAGATTAGTGAAAATGAAACAAGATAATCTTTACATTAGGAATACTCATAAATATCAGTTGTGTAAGTAGAATGCAGTTTATTATCTAACATTTAAGAGAGTGATTTAATATTTAAATATATGTTTACCTGTATTAATTTGGTCTTGTCATAGTCTTTGCGATGTCGATAAATACATTGGCTGAGTATTGCATAAAGTTTTTCCAAGTGAAATATATTGTAGTCTCTACTTTTTTCGGTGACAATCTTTAACAGTTTCTGGGGGGGAAATGTATACATTTAAAATTGTGTTAAAAATCTGCATAGGCTTTTCATATGTCCAGTATCTGAACATATATAATAAAGCAAAACATTTCAATGGCAACATAACTGGGGAATTTTGTATCATTAACAAAAAAGTAATACACAAGAGAATAGTTTTCAGAAAGAATTGAGATATGCCTGTTAGTGTTAAGCAAATAGTTAATTTTTTTATGCTTCATAGAAAAAGGAAGTCTAAAAATTCTCAGCCAGACCAGCAATAGCACAAACACTGTCATGTGAAGGATTACTGTTACAAGTTAACTCTTCTCCCAGAACAGCAGGAAGTGACTCTTAAATGACTAAGCCATTCCAGCAGTAGCTACATCTTGCCTCACTTGACAAGAGGAATGGATGTTGCAATGCAGGGCCTTCAGGAGTGGGTGTCAGGCCATAAGATACCCTTAAGTCTCATTCACCCCAAGGAAATCTAGCCAGCTAACCCAGAGAGTCAGTGGGCTGGGAGCAGTTACAGCCCACAGACACTTTTCCAGCGGAACGGGGCTGAGACAGAAGGAGCTCAGTTAGGAGGTCCCATTCAGGGCTGAAGAGCCCCAGAAATTTTGGTTCCTCATAAGAGGAGCAGAAGGAGGAAAGATTCTTCTCACTGCTGCATCACCCCCAAAAAGCTTTAGAAGCTGGGATGGCAGGGGTAAGGGAGGAGTGATGAACTGCAACTCTTTGGAGATGGTGGCAGATAATCTGAGGTGAGAGCAAAGGGCATATGTCTGAAAAAGCTATGAAGAACTCCATTAAAATTTCCTTTAAGTTTCTATGACAGAATTCCCACATAAAAAATGTGAATATAGTTCCTGAAGCACCTATGAATTGTGCCCCTTAGTAGGTCCTTAAGGTTCTAGGCCTACTATGAAAAAAAGAAATCCTCTTTCTTGGAGAGATGCACTGAATGTATTGAATAATCTGAAACAAATAAATTTGAAGGGATTTAGTCTGTTTCATATAAAAAAAAGTTATTTTACCTCTACAAATTAGGTCTGAGCCTCAGGATAGAGGAAAAGTTGTAGTAGGGTGAAAGTAAAAAGAGAAAGTTACACCACAAGGTGAGTAACAATGGTTCTTCGAGATGTGTTCCCCTATGGGTGCTCCACTGTAGGTGTATCTGTGCCCCTGCACCTCTAATTGGAGATTTTTGATAGCAGTGTCCATTCAGCCTGCACTTGCACTGTCCCTCCCTTGAGGCTATCTAGCACTGCGCAGACAAACTCCCTCAGTTCCTTCTCTACCGCAGAGTCCCATATTTACTCCTCGGGGAATTTTGCGCCACTGCACAATGCAGAATTTGCACAGAATTCCATGTTTCTCATGTAGAATTGGGACCACAGAGCTTCTGGCTGCCACTAGACTCTGCAGAGCCCAGCTTGCAGTGAGCAGAGCACCCAGCTCAGCAGGGATGAAGGCTCTGCACACTCTGACTGCCTTGCTTGATCCTCATTCTCTGGGGGATGGGAGAGGGCGCAGGAGACCCAGCTGTGGCAAAGGGCGAAGAAGGGCTACACCACATCACATCCCCAGGGGAGACAGTAAGGAAGCTGTGGGGGAGTAAAGGTTCTGGGGGTGCCTCACAGCTGGGCTCTGGGGGAAGAGGGGTGCAGTGTCTGGTCTTTGGGGCCAGGGAGTAACCCATAGCTGGGCTCTGGGGGAAGATGAGTACCGGTGTCTGGACTCTGGGGGCCCATGCATCCCCTCCAGCACCCCTCAACTGGAACTGGGTTGTCATACGGGTTTCTTTAACTCTCTACTCCTGGGGGAATCTTTTCTGTTGTGTGTATTGTTGATATACTTGTTGACAGGTATTTTGAAATAAATAACCAAAATAATTGAAACTGGAGGGATTATAGTGTGTTTTGACAACATATGCAGAATTTTGCAGAACTTCAAAATATATTATGTGCAAAATTTTTATTTTTTGGTGCAGAACTCCCCCAGGAGTACATATTGAGAACTCTGAAGTAGAGGGGAGGAGGGCAGGTTGTGGAGCACCCATAGGGACACACATCTCAAAGAACCATAGTTACTGCACAGGGTGAGTTTCTTTTCTTTCCCTTTCTCTCTTTCTTCTTCTAGTAGTGTCCCTATGGGTGCTCCACTGTAGAGGACTTCACAGCAGTATCCCCCATGGAAGGCTTGGGCTTTGGAATGGAGTCTGTTACTACAGAGAGTACTCAAAGGGGGGTCTAGTCAAAGCTGTAAGAATTAGGTTAAGATCCCAAGTTGGAGTATGTGGTCTCACATGTGGGAAGAGATACCCAATGCCCTTAAGGAATGTATGTATCAATGGGTGAGTGATCACATAATATCCAGCTACTTGATGGTGGAAGGCTGTCACAGCTGTGAAGTATACCATAAGGGAGCTGGGCGAGTTTTGACTTTTTGAGGTCTAAAACGTAGTCTAAAATCAGAGAGAGGGAGGATGAGGCTGGGTCTACGTGCTTAGAATGACACCAAATTTGGAATCATTTCCATTTTTGTAGATAAGTACGTTGAGTGGTCAACTTTCATCTGTGTAGCAACACATCTTTCACCTTGTCAGAGCACTCAACCTCTAAGTCTTGGAACCAAGAAGGAGCCAAGCATGGAAGTGGAGGATCTGCAGGTTGGGGTGAAGGATCAGGCGGTCATTTTGAGAGAGTAGGTGAAGAATGGACCAAAGAGGAATACTGCCATCTGTGCCACGTAAGGGAACCAGACTTGTCTTGGCCAGGAGGGGACAATCAGAGTAACACTTGCTTTGTCTCACTGAATTTTCAGCAGGACTTTGGCTAGAAGAGGAAACCGGGGGAAAGGCATACAATACCACGTGTCCCACAGGAGGATGACGGTGTCTCCCAGTGAATGGTTCCACAGACTGGACCTGGAACAGTAACAAGGACATTTCTTGTTCTGGTAAGTAGCGAAGAGATCTGTAGTCAGGATTCCCCAAGGGGCGAATATGTTGCAAAGCACCTCTGAATTCAGTTCCCATTAGTGGTTGTTAGAAAAGTTCCGACTGAGACTGTTGGCTGTCATGTTCTGTATCCCTGGTGGCTGATATGAGCACGTTATGAAGGATGCACCAAGTCCAAAGTTTGAGTGCTTCTGTGCAGAGGGAGAGAGATCGCCCCGTGGAGATTTATGTAAAACATACAGGTCATATTGTGTGTCATAACCTTTGTGTGGGTATTCTTGATGAATGGTAGAAAGAGTGCACAGACATTCCTGACGGTCCTCAGCTCCAAAAGACTGATATGGAGGACTGATTCTGTGGAGGACCACTTGCCCTGAACCTTGCAGTTGTGTAGGCGGGCTCCCCAGCCTATCAGGGAGGCATCTGTCATAAGAGTCAACGGTGGTGGTGGTTGCATGAATGGAACGTCTGCTCGAACATTGGATGGGTCTTTCCACCAGTCCAGGGAGTGCCATATTGTGGAGAGCATTGATAGCAGTTTGGTTAGTCTGCCTCTGTTCAGGGAATAGACAGAATGGAGCCACATCTGAAGACACCTCAAGAATAGTCGAGCATTTGGACTGACCAAGGTGCATGCTGCCATATAACCTAGCAGCTGCACGCAGTTCCTGGCCAATGTTTGGGGGCTGGCTAGGACTGTCTCTATGAAATTCGTGAGGGTGGTTAGCCTGTGCAGCAGGAAGAACGCTCTCACTTGTACTGCATTGAGTTTGGTACTGATAAACTCCAGTCACTGTACAGGGATCAGTGTTGATTTCTGTATGTTGAGTTGCAGGCTCGGCTGTGCAAGGTCGTCTGGGTAGCTCGTACTGTGTCCTCGAATGAGGAAGCCCTAAGGAAGCAGTCATCCAAATATGGGTAGATAACAATACCCAGTGTTTGCAGGCAAGCCGCCATGACAGAGAGAACCTTGGAGAATACCCTGGGTGTGGACGAGAGGCCGAATGGGAGCACTCTGTACTGATAATGATCCTGGACAGTAACGCTGTAGGAGACAGTTTGGCAGACTCTCAGGGACACTAGATGCCTGCAAAGTATGTGATTCGTACGTCACCCAAGGATCCCAATACAATCATTGGTGCGGGGGAGGGGGAAGGGCATAGGTGGTGGAGGTTCCCAAGGAGGCCTGTACCATGATTGCATGTCAGCTTGATGGAACTGATGGCCTCAGAGCTGGCATCTGCAACAGTCTCTGTGCCGAAGTCCGAACCTGCCTCGGTACCATGTGGTGGGAGACAGTCCCTGGGCGACGGAGAAGCATGCCCTTCTGAGGTGACAGACTGGGAGCCCCTGGAGTAGGGACAATGGGCCTAATGGCACACCTGCACGGTCCAGAATGGCCACTGCGCCGGCTGTAGCACCATGGGGTGGGGGTGGGGGAGCGGCTTGAGCTGCCTCCTGCCTATAGTGGCACCGTTCCGACCAGTGCTGGCGGCGTCTCAATAGTAGGACTCCACCTCTGAGTCCAATGACTGAGACTCCAAGCATGGAGACTACAGCAGTGCCCAGTGGGACAGTGCCGGGGAATGGTGCTGAGGGGAAGGCGAGTGATGCTGCATCCTTGCTGGTTTGCCTCTGGACAGCACCGCGCTCACTTGAGGTGCCAGAGGTCTGTCTTGCCTGGCGGGGGACTGCTGTGCAGTCATGGCGATCAGGTCCCTGGCCGCCTTGAATGTGTCCGGGGTGGAAGGGAGCTCCAACTCCTCCACTTGACACTCCTTAACAGGGGAGTCCACTGGCACTGGACTCAATGGACCCTGGTGCTGGCCTGAAGTCACCAGTGCTGCCTCCTATGAGGTAGGCCTGGGTGCCCCTGCATGGGATGCACATCACTAGCGCTGTCTGTCCCAGCTGCTCTAATCGTGGGTGAGTGCCCTCTATCAGTCTTCTTGTGAGGCACCAGTGAGTGCCAGCCGCTGAAGATGCGAACTTTGATGCCAGGGAGCGTGTTGAGGGTTTCTATGCAAAGAGTCTTTCCTTGGTGCCGTAGCCTCTCTAAACAAGGCTGCTCCACTCCGCACGGATGTGCTGAGTGCCAGGTGCTGGCTGGGGGCTGGTTAGGGGACAAAGGGCTGCCTCCATGACGAATTGCTTAAGCCTGAGTCCCTTTCCTTCTTGGTTCTATGGCGGAATCCCTTGCAAATCTTGCACCGATCTGTTTGATGGGATTCCCCCAGCACTTCAAGCAGGTGTTGTGGAGACAGCCCTTTGGCATCCATTTGTGGTAGGTCACACATGATTTAAAACCTTGGGATCGAGACATGCCCTGAACCCCAAGAGGGGGAAACAAATGGGGGGAGGGTCCCAAACACTAACTAAATGAACTACAACTAGTACTATCTAACTGTTCACAGGCTGGAAGAACAGAAACCACTCAGGGAATGCCTGCCAAAGCAAGAGAAGAGATACTCAGCTCCACCGACCGTCACTGGCAGAACTGAGGAGGTGGTGGGTTGGCATATGCGGCGCCATAAAGGCGTGACTCCAGGGGGCACCTAAACCGACCCGACTGATACCGCTAAGGGAAAAACCCTTCCAACAACTGTACACATGGCACACGCACACACACACCCCTACCCCCCTCTACTTGGAATGGATATGAGCAATTACTCGAAGAACTACTGAAGGTTAAAACACAGACCACTCTGGTTAGCCCAGAGAAGCTGTAATGAACCTCATTGTTCAAGCTGTGTGTGTGTGTGTGTGTGTCCATCTGACCTCCTTGGCCAGATTCCAGATGAAAGCCCCAACTCCTTCCAGCAGTCAACTCTTATCCCCCACCTCTCAAGTCCTTTGTTCTCAAGCTGGTGAACGTTGCTTAGCTCCTCTGCAGAAAGAGGGGAAATCTGGGGAAATCTATATCCCTCTGAGTCGTTGGTTGCTAGGTGTCTATGTCCAAGTGACTGGATTTGTCATTGTCTTCTCAGATGCTCCACTGATATGGGGACTAAGGCTCAGACAGCTAAGCAACACCCGCACCTATGTCTCTCAGCCTGCCAACAGAAAACAGCCCTTTCCTCCCTTTTAATGGTAACAATGCAGCATATAGGGGAAACTGAGGCACACAAAATTATTATAGAAAATTCCCACTTTGTCACATTTGGCATAATTGGTAAAATCACATTTAGCTAGGAGAATCTGATAGTTTCAGATCCTGAAAAGGAGGGAGATGAAAGAGAAGACTTCTTCCCAGGAGGTTGAGCTGCTTGTGTCCCTTATTAGACAGAATAGCCTTTGGGTGTTGCTGCCTTGTTCTTTCGGTAGCCGCTTATATCACCGAAGAGTTAGGTGGTGGGTGCGAGAATAAAATGAAGTGGATGGAACAAAGTAACGCTTCTCAGCCCTCTCTCTTTTTTTGGGGGGTGAGGGTGGGGGGCGGAAGAAGCACAAGAAGCAGAACTGTGCCACACCAGCTTTGCTGGGTCCCTGATTGCCTTGTTGATTGGGAGGCTCATCCAGCTGAAAGGGACTGAAAGGCTGCACAATGTCCAGCAATTGTGCTGAGGCTCGTGAACTTCCACAAGCTGAATCTGGAGCTTGGATACCACCCTGTGCATGAGCATCTGCTACTGCCTCATCCAGTGAAAACAATTAAATCGTACCCAGAACTAACTTGCCTTCATCTTCCATATACTCCAACGGGCTGGTTTGTGTTGGCCTGACAACAGTAAACAGGGCTCATGTATCGATCCCCGGTGTCTAGGGTAGGGCTCCCACAGCCCTCAGCAGTGCCAGTACGAGAGATCAACTGGCACAGGAGAAGGACCCCATAGCACAGGATACCACCTGTCCCTTGCCAATCATGTCTGGCCCAAGACCCAGACCTTCTAATGGCTTCTGTGCAGGGCTGACTCTATCTGCTGCTACAGAGATGCCTGAGGCACTTCCGACTCATCGGAAGAAAAGGCCGGATCCTGAATTACTGGTGGGACTGACAGTAGCAATGTCGGCATACCAAGGCTGACAGGTGGGATGGGAGAATGACCTGCATCCTTCGGATAGCCTCTTCCTTTGGAGTAACAATGGCCCAGAACAGAGATGGTCCCAACAGGAGAGATGAATGAGGACAAGGGAGAGCAAAAATGTTCTCTGTGAGACATAGGTCTCAGGCTGCCCTGGGATGAAGGGAGAGTCCATTGGTGGACCATCGGATCTGGGGACACATTATAGGCGCCATGTTGACTCTAGATATGGAAGGGTGCACCAGAGGCTGTTTGTCCTTAGTCACTGGAACCAGTGCTGGAACCGACAGATCTGTATCCTTGAACACCACTTTCTCTCGCCAAGACGATTTACTTGTGCCGAAGTCCCTAGCGCCCATGTGCCCAGGGTCTCCTGACTTTGACATGGCCAGGAAGGGATCCTCTTTCTTCGGGGCAGTCTTTGAAGACTGTTTATCCCTATGCCTATGAACATGCCTCTTAATCTCATGGGAAGCCTTCTTTTTAGGCTTAAAAGTCTTAGCCTCCATTCTTGCACTTGTGCTTAATGAGGCACTGACTGCTTGATAAGACTAATGTACTGGGGAGAGGGGGTGGGGGGAGGAGAGGAGGCCCCAGCCCAGATCTGACTGGGGGTCTCATTGCTTTCTACATCAAGTAATTAAGCCCTGGTTCCTGACTCTCTCAAATTCTTGGAGGAAACGGAGCAGCACACGCTGCACTTGGCTGAGACGTGCGCCTCACCTAGGCAGTAGACGCAGCATTGACATGGATAACTCAGAAAAGAAGTGAGGGCAAGAAGCACAGTTCTTGAATCCTGGAACCCTGGGCATAATCCCAGCCTTCTCAGAGGGGAGAAATTCCCCAGAGTGGGGAACAAAGGGGAAACAACTAACAACACTATACCAGAAAAATATTAGTACACACTATTTATAATATATTTATAGAAATGATGCAGTAGATGGGAGATAAGTATGCTGAGGATTCAGGCTCAGACCATGCAGCAGTAAGAAGGAACCGGAGAGGAATCAGCCCACCTTTTATGCGCTCAGTTTGGAGTATGAGGACAGCTATGGCGAATGTATATAGACCAATGGCCACTGCTTGCCAAAAACTCAAGACTCAGGAGCACGGTACACATGCATACCCATGTGTGAAATACACATAGGGACCATCACTCAAAGAAAAATTGTAACATCATGTTTTGAAACAAATCAGTTAAGTACATATTACCACCTTATCCAAACAAACTTGGTGTGAGAGATAACTGGAGCCTGAAGCTAACTTACTATGTTTTGAACGCATTCCTACCAGAAATAAGGTCTTTATATTAGGAACGTAAGTTTAAAAAGACTTTCACGATCATAGTAAACACTGTATTAATAGCTAACACTACTAAGAGCTTTTAAATATGTGGTTCCAAAATTTAACAAGCCCTTTTATGAATTAAAATCTGGGCAGAAACTGATCTTTTCTAGAATTTAATGGAAAGCAGAAATAGGTCACTACCATTTTCATCAAGGAAAAAGTAAGAGCTATAATTATCTCATAATCTTCAATTAACCAATGCCAGTTATAGTAAATTATTAGCTTATTTAACCCTACTTCAGTTTCAGAAAATAGAAAGTATACATACTTTAAGATCTTCGTAGTCCACAATGAGAGGGGAAGCTGGCTCAGTGAGGATCTCTATGGCTCTCTCAGCACTGATGAGCTGCTGCTGTTCTACTTGAGAACGTCTACAACGGGTCATACGAAGTACACACACATCTAGGATGAAAAATTAAACTTTAAAATCAGGATTTCTGTCAAACTATCTGGATTAATTCATGGACCAAAGATCCAACAGTTCTGTTGAGCTAGACTAGGGTATCATCTCTCTCTGGAGTGCCAAAGGCAGGATTTCAAAACAGAAATTGCATTGCCCAGTGATTTCCTGTTCTTTGCATTTCCCAGTTTGCGATGTTTGGTTTGTGCTTCTTTTCCAGTACACACAAGAGGCAGTTCAGACTTCACCATGCCATGTCCCAAAAAACCCTCTCTAGATGAAAGCATCTAAAGCTGTAATGAAATGCTAAAATCCTATTAGCTGATTAAGCATAAATGCTTAACTGTAACATCCTACAAACTTAACTATATACATGGATTTCAAAGCAGGCAATATAAAAATCACTCAAATGGTTTCTCAGAGAGAAAAGACTGGGGAGAAAATCATAATTAGGTAACATTTATAGGCACACAGAAATTGCCATATTGAATCAGATCCACAGTCCATCTAGTCCAGTATCTAACACTGGATACTTCAGAGGAAGGTGCAAAAAACCCTACATGAGGCAGATGTGGGATAAGTTAGACCTCCCACCACCCACCCAATTAATCCCTAGCAGTTAAAAGATTTAAATACTGGAGCGTAAGGTTTAGTATCTCTTCCAAGAATTGTTAGCATTAACAACTCTGGATATTCCTATTATCCATAAGCGTGTCCAATCTCTTTGAATCTAGCTAAATTCTTGGCCTCAACAACATCCTGTGACAATGAGTTCTACAGTTTAATTGCGTACTGTTTGAAAAAGTATTTCCTTATACTGGTTTTGAATTTGCCATCTCTTGATTTTATTGAACATCTCCTTGATTTTGGGTCAAACGATGAAAACAGAAACTCCCAATCTACATCACCTCTTAGTCTTCTTTAAAGGTAAACAATCCCGGTCTCTTCAACTTCTCTTTATATAAGAATTTTTCCATGCCCTTAATCATTTTCATCGCCTTTTTCAGAACCCCCAGTTCTATAAATTTTTTTTTTTTTTTTTTTTTTAAGATGGCATGACCACGACTGCACACAGTATTCTAGAGCAGCGTTTCTCAACGTTTTTGATACCAGGGACCTGCTTGCTGCTTTTCTAAACTGTGTCAGGGAAATCTCAGGGACCGGTGCTGGTCTACGGACCAGTCATTGAGAAACACTGTTCTAGAGGAGACTGCACTGCTGAGTTATATAATATTTTCCATGTTATTCTCCACCCCATTCCTAATGCATCCTAATATCTTGCTTGCTTTTCTGACTACAGCTATACATTGAGAAGAGGTCTTCACTGAGCTGTCTACAATGACGCCCAGGTCCCTTCCCAAGTTGACACAAATTAATTTAGAAAGCTATAAGATATGCGAGTAGTTAAAAGTTTTCTCTCTGATATGCCTCAATTTGCATTTATCAACAATGAAGAATTTCATTTGCCATCCTGTTGCCTACTCTCCTTGCTTGAGATGGTCCCTCTGAAGTTCCTCATAATCTATTCTCAACTTGACTAACCTAAATAACTTGTCTTATGTGAAAGATTTGCTACCTCATTGCTCACAAACATTAATAAATATATTAAATAATATGGAACCAGGATGCACCCTGCAATTAACCTTTCACCATGATGAAAACCGACCCTTTATTCCTATTTTGTTTCTGGTCCCTTAAGCAGTTTTTGATCTAGGATTATACTTTCCCGCCGGCCCCCTCGCTATTTAGTTTCTTCAGTAGACTTTTGTGCGGCACCTTGTCAAAAGCCTTTGAAAATAAAAATAAACTACGTCAACTGGTTCCACTTTATCCACTACTTAATTGACAATTTTTTTTCAAATTATTTTTTCAATCGATATACCACCTATAGATCTAAGACTGGTCTGAATTCCCCAGATCACTACTAGTGCCTCTTCAATATAGACAACATTTGCTATCATTCTCTGGATTTTGACCAGTCAGACATCTGGGATATAGCAACCAGTTATGGACAAGAAAGCAGGGAAGGAAAAATTTAAAAAAAAAAAAAAAAGAGGGAAACAGTCAGTCCCCCCTTCTTCCTAAAAATTAGTGCTGTTGCAATCATCATTTGGAACATTGTACTTCCAAAGGATACTTCTGATGAGAACTGCATGCTGAGCCTGTTACATTTTGTAAAGATGTTGGTGCTGGATATATAAGAAAAATAAGGGAGGAAGTAACATATTTGGATTTTAGTTAAGCATTTAATTGAAAACTCTGAGAAACCTCTCAATTACCACCCCTTGCCTGGATATGAGCAATATTGCATAAATTGGAATCTGGCTGAAGGACTACACACAAAGGACTATTACAAATGACTAGTTATTGGGATGACAGAAATGTTTCTAACGGATACTGAACCATTAGAAACTAAACCAACTTGAAGAAATACATGCAAATACATCTGAAGATGCTAATCTGATGGTAAAGAATTAAGCTGCAGCAACAGAAAAAAGAAAAAAATAAAACCAGATGCCTCATAAAAAGGCAAATTAGACAAAAGTCTAGAAAACAGTAATGTCAGGAGAGGCAGGGTAAGAGTGGATGGTAAATTAGACACGAGTTTGCACGGTGATATCGCAGCATAAGAAAGGCAAGGCAAGTTTGAAAAGAATACAGAGGCATCATATCACATGACAGAGAGATAACCGTCCTATCTCTGGTACAACTCCACCTGGGTTATTTGATTAATTCTGGGCACCGTGTTATCAGGAAAATACTAATATAGTAAAAGGAACTGAGTGAAGAGCAACAGATGATTAGGTGCAGCTAGAAGGACTGACGTAAGAGGCAAGATTTGAAAGTTAGCCAACTAAGTTTAACTTTGTTTAAGTGATGACAAGAGATTGGTCTGGTTGGAACATTTATAAAAATATTTGAAGGATATCAACATTAAGAATGGAGAAGCATTATTTAGAATAATAAAAACTATAAAATAAAATAGGATGAAATTGAGAAGTTTAAAATTAATAAATGTACAATAGAAAACAATATTTCATTAATAATAAGAGGGGATCAATGAGCTATTAGGTCTTTTCATCTCTAGATTCTGTGATTGTCCACTTACCATTGCAATCTTTCTCTTCAGAGTTTTCCATTATTTGAGAATTGGGAATTTCTCCATTACATCCTTCACTTTCCTTTCTCAGTTCTAAAAATACAGGAATCTTATTGGTTTCCTTTTCAGATCCATGCTTAGCATTGTCACAGATGGCTCTCTCTTTCCCACCTTCTGCCTCAGATTTGTTTTCACAACCATTTGTCTGCCGTTCCTGAAGAGCAGTTTCCTCTTCTTCCCCTGAAGAATCACGTGTGACCTCAGCTTCAGTTTGATCCACACTAGAATCTTGATTTTCCAGCAACACTTCTCCATCACTCTCAATTTCATCCTGCTCTTCTTCTGGAATTTTGTTCTCTTTATTGAATTGAAAAATCTTCCTCCTCTTTTTTATACTACCCAAGGACCACCTATTCTTTCTGCGAGGTTTTTTCTTTGATAAAGCTACAAGAGAGTTACAAAAAAACCCAGGAGTAACCCAAAAATATTTGTCAAAATCATTTTTCAAAATTTTTATCTACATCCCAAGTCTTTCTTACTTGATGAGCAAGAAAAATGACCAGAGAAAGAAGGTTACTCACCATGTGCAGTGACTGAGCGTCTTCGAGATGTCTCCCCCTATGGGTGCTCCACTGAAGGTGCGGCAGTGTTCCCTGTGCCTGGGATCAAAGAGATCTTCGGTAGCAACACCTGTTGGGCTGCACACATGCTCCTCCCCGTCTCGCGCTGTGGATATTATCTATATATAGCACTGCAGTCCAATTGCCCTCAGTTCCTTCTCTACCACAAAAATCATTGAGCTCTGAAGCAGAGCAGAGGAGGGCAGATAGTGGAGCACACATAGGGACACACAGCTTGAAGAACTTTAATTACTACACAGGGTGAGTAACCTTCTCTTATTCTTAAAGTAATGTCCCTGTGCATGTTCCACTGTAGGTGACTGTAGAACAATGCCACTAGATGGAAGGCTGGGGCTTCAGAGTGGCGTCCATTAAGGAGGAGAGGACAGTACATCCTAGTGGGGTATCTGATGCTGCATCATGGGTAATTGCATAGTGATGTCTAAAAGTGTCTGCGGATGCCCAGGTGGCCACTTTGCAAATGTCAGTGATCAGTACATTGTTGAGAAGGGCAATCTAGGTGAAGAGAGTGAGTGGAATGTGCTTGAGTTCTGGGTGGAGGTAGCTAGTTGTGCAGTTGATAAAAAAAGGTGTATGCACTGAGAAATCCCCTCAGAAAGATGTTGTTGGGATACAGCAGCTCCCTTCGATCGTTTGGTGGTTGAGAGGAATAGGCATGGCGTTTGTCTGAAAGATTTTATTCTATCAATGTAAAAGGCTAATGCTTGCCTAACTTCCAAGGTGTGTAGCGTCGCTTCATGTTGATTGGTATGTGGCTTCGGGAAGAAGCAGAGAAGGTCGATAGGTTGGTTCAAATGGAAGGACGACAGCAGCTTAGGTAGTAATTTTGGATGTATGCATAATGTGACCTTGTCCTTATGAAAACGTGTGTGTATGGGGGCGGGGGGGTATACCATGAGAGCATCTATTTCTCCTATTTGTTGTGATGTCTACGAGAAATGCTGTTTTCATGAAAGGATGACTGTAGGTGCATGTTGCCATGGGCTCAAACAGTAGTCTGGTGAGAGTGCAAGAAAAGGTTGGGATCCCAGGGTGGAACAGGATGTCATACGTGAGGGTAAAGGTTCAAAAGGCCTTTAAGGAGTCTCGTCACGAGCATGTGTGTGTGTGAGTGTGAGAGAGAGAATACAGACTAGACATTATTTTGGGGTGGAATGCTGTGATGATGGCCAAATACACACAAACAGAGCTTGTAGATAGACACAATCTTTTTAAGGTCTAGAGTATAATCTAGAATGAGAGGTAATGGGGAATTCATCACTGAGACATGATTGGCTATGCACCAGGACAGGAATCTTTCCCATTTTTGGATATAAGTAGGGCGAGTCATGTCACGTGTGCTATTTAAGATAATCTCTTACTGTCTCTGCTGAACAGGTCATATCTGAATTCCAAAACCATGAAGGAGCCATGCCTTCAGATGAAGGAGACATAGATTGGGATGGAGGATTCAGCCCATGTCCTGCAAGAGGATGTGTGGAATCAATTGCAGGGTTATCGGAGAACATACCGTCATACGTAGGAGGTAAGGATACCACATTTGTTGTGGCCATGAGTATGACTCCAGCTCATTCCACCTGTATTTTGTGAAGTACCTGGAACAAGAGGAGAAAACGTGGAAAGGTGTAGAGTATTAGAGCATCCCACATAATGAGAAAGGTGTCTCCCAGAGACCCATGGCCTAGACCTGCCTATGCAAAGAGATCTATGTGGGGAAATCCCCAGCAGTTGAATATGTGCTGAAGAACTCTTGCATCTAGGTCTCACTTGTGGTCTTGTGAGAATCCTCTGCTCAGCGAGTCTGCCGTGGTGTTCTGGTGTCCAGGCAGATACGTGGCCAAAATGTTGATGTCATGGTGGATATACCAGTTCCAAAATTTCAGTGCTTCTGAGAATAGCAAGTGGGACCTCACTCCGCCTTGTCTGGGGATATAGAACATGCAGGTGATATTCTCTGTCATTACTCTGATATTACTCTGTCATGCCCAATGTCGAATAGGGTAGGAAATGTCGGCACACATTGTGAACTGCTCGCAGTTTTAGGTTAACATGCATGGAAGATTCTGCCGGGGACCATCTTCCCTGCACTGTGGGTGTCTGAAGGTGTGCTCCCCAACCTATTAGGGAAGCATGGGTTGTTAGAATCAGGGATGGTCCAGGTTGGAGAAAAGGGACCCCTATTCAGACATTCTGGGGTTGTGTCTAGTGTAGAGTTTCCTTGGTCTTGATAAGCATTGTTAGGAGTCTGTGAAGACTGCATCTGTGAGGTACGTACACTTTGCGTAGCCACATCTGGAGACAACACATGTGCAACCTGGTGAGTTTTACCCCGAACGTGGCTGCTGCCATATGGCTGAGCAGCTGTCTTGGCCGAGATCTGCAGGCTGTTTCTCACAATGGATACGAGGTTGACTATCGTAGAAAATCTGTGAGCTGAAAGGAAGGCTCTGGCCTGTATTGCATCCTGGTGTGCCACAATGAACTCCAGATGTTGTACTGGTGATAGTGTTGATTTTTGTATGTTTATTTGAAGGCTGAGGTTTGAGAAAAGGTCCATTATCTTTCACATTTCATGAATTGCGTTGGATTCGGATGAGCCTTGAGAAGACAGTCACCTAAGTATGGGAATATGACGATGCCCTGTTTGCAAAGGTAGGCTGCACTGTGAGGACTTTGGAGAATACTCGGGGGGCTGTAGAGAGTCCAAAGGGTAATACAGTAGAACCTCAGAATTACAAACACCTCGGGAAGGGAAGTTGTTAGTAACTCTGAATAAAAAGTTATGGATGTTCTTTCAAAAGTTTACAATTGAACATTGACTTAATACACCTTTTAAATTTTACTATGAAGAAAAATGCTGCTTCCCCTCCCCCCTTTTTTTAATAGTTTACTTTTAACACAATACTATTCTATATTTCTTTTATCTTTTTTGGTCTCTGCTGCTGCCTGATTGTGTACTTCCGGTTCCAGATGAGGCATGTGGTTGACTGGTCAGTTCGTAACTCTTGAGGTTCTCCTATACCTTGTATTGGAAAGGATCAGTCCCCAGGATGAATCTGAGGAATAATCTGTGAGCAAGGTGTATGATGTGAAAATATATGTCTTGGAGGTCAAGGGCTGAGAATCAGTCCCCCTGTTCCAGTGCTGGGATAACGGTTGATAGCGTAGCCATCTTGAAGGGTTGCAGTTTGATGAACTTGTTGAGATTTCGTAAGTCTAGGATTGGTCTCCATCCTCTGGATTTGTGTTTGATCAGAAAATAGTGGGAATAAAAACCTTTTCTGTGTTGGAATGGGACTGGTTTTATGGCTCCCAGTCACAGAAGGTGATTTATTTTTTCTCGTAGAAGGTGTTTGTGAGAAGAGTACCTGAAGAAGGATGCAGAGGAGAGGTGGGAGGGATTGGAATGCATTACCCTTTGATGATTATTTCCAGGACACACTTGTCCTAAGTGATTTGACACCATGATGGATAAAAAGGGGTTAAAATGGTCACCAAACTGGTAGGTTATTAAAGATGGCTGCAGCAACTGGAACAGGGGAAAGCTTCTCGGGGCCTCAACCAAAACTTCAAAACTGTTGTTTAGAGAGAGGTGCATGAGAGGTAGGCCCTTGAGGCAGCATTTGTCTGTGCTTCGGTGAAGGGTCTCATCTTCGTTGCATGTCATACTGACGATGAGTAGTGAAAGATGGAGGTCGGGGTATGCTGGTATTTCACCTGACATCTCTTCGGCGCTGATGTATATATACCGAGAGAGTGGAGAGTCACTCTAGAGCCCTTTAGAGAAAGTAGGGACTCATTCTTGCATTCGGTAAATAGCTTGGAACCCTCAAGGGTAGCTCTTCAACTGTACTCTGCACCTCTTTAGGGAATCCAGAGTGGTGAAGCCATGACGCTCTTCTTATTACCATGGCTGTTGCGATGGAGTGGGCAGCTGTGTATGCAGAATCCAGGGAAGTTTGTAGTGCCATGCGGGCCAGAAGATGTCCTTCAGATGTGAATGCCTGCAATTGCTCCTTCTTATGATCTGGCAGATGGAGACAGAATTCCTGTATTTCAGAATAGTTCATATTATTGTATTTGGCCACGAGAGCCTCATAATGGGCAATACGAAACTGGAGTATCACAGAAGAACATGCTTTGTGACTGAACAAGTCTAGTTGCTTCCAGACCCTGTTGTGGGGGATTGTCCTGGGGTGGTGTTGGAGTCCTTTCTTGTGTATTGCATGGATGACCAGGGAGTTTGGAATAGGAGAGGGAAAACGTTTCCAGATCCTTAACGGGGACATGGTATTTTTTGTCCACTCACTTGCAGGTTGGTGGAATGGACACTGGAGTCTACCAGAGCACCTTGACAGGGTCCAACAGAGCCTCATTAATAGGGAGGGCTATCTTAGCCAACATGGAGGTGTGTAAGATATCGAACAGCCTGTGTTTTTGCTTTTGACTTCCCCAGTGGGATCTGGAGATATTCTGCGATTCTGTGGAATAGTTCTTGAAAGCGTCTGAAATCATCCACTGATGTAGAAGATGGTGGCATGATGGCCTCATCAAGGGAAGAGGAGAAGTGGAGTGGTGGTGTAAGTTCTTTCTCCATTTCTTCCTGTTGTTCCCCCATCGGTACTGGATCAACATCACATGGTCAAGAGATGGATGAGAACGGCGATCGTGCATATTTCTGGCTCTGCTCTATGGGCGTTTTGGGAAATTGCACCCTGTACATAACCCATGGGTCCCAGTAGGGCCAATGCAGAGGAACTGGCATGTGGGGTTGCATCCATGGGGGACTGTACCAGGGTCCTGGTTTGGTTTCAGGCTCTGGATAACGTGGACGAGCAGAGGATTGTGTGGGTGTTCTGGAAATGTGGGTAGAACGGAGTACTCTTCATCCTCGCTGGGGAAGGGTGGTATGGTTTTTGGTGTTGAAGGGGAGTAGTGTTGTGACTCCGGGGAAGAGGCATAAACTATCAGGAGCTTGCTGTAGAGGAGCGGAAACTCAGGGGAGTATCAGAGATGACTAGGTCCCATGGATATCTGTACTCCTGTGGAGCAGGCAGGAGCATCATCGGCACCGGTGGCTGTTTGGAAAGTGAAGGAACTATTGGTGCCAAGGGCGGAGTGTATTCCCTTGAGTGGCCAATAGATGGCGTAGATGGTTTGCCCGGTGCCGAGAGCCTCATTGGTGCCAAGGATTTGGTTGGTGCTGAAGCACCCAAGGTTGTCTTGGATGAGGCACTTGGTACCGTTTCGGAAGCTCTTGCACTGTGGTTCTCAGTCCCGAGAGACAGTGTGTCCATCTGTGGTCCTGCCCATTTAGACTTGTGGTCCTGCCCTCTGGACTTCTGTTCATCTCCAGTACCAGACGTACCCGGACAGTCATGGGAGCGAAGTTTCACCCTGATGATGTTGAGGCTACTGACCTCATAAGAGATGGCTTTCTCTGAGGTAGCTCCTTCGAAGGCAATGTAGTGGCCTGTTTCTTCCCGTCTAAGCAGGAAAGAGGATTTCCTCTTGGATGACTGGTGAGTGGGGTTCAGTTGATGACCAAGCCAAATGAGAGAGCCACGCCAGAAAGGTATCAGGGCCGGGGCCAGGGTCTGAAGCTGTCAGGAGAGAACTTTCTATGAGGAGAAGTTTCAGTCTGAGTTCATGGTCCTTTCAGGCCCAGGTGGTCAAGCTGATGCGGTGGGTGCACTTGTGTGACGTGGCCCTCACCGAGGCAGTGGATGCACCATGAGTTAAACATCGCTCTGGGAAAGGTCTCCCGAAAAGAGAGGCATCTCTTGAACCTGGGAGATCCCAGCACAGTCCCAAGGGGGTGGGGGAGAGCTCTCATTTGGGGAGGACGGGAAACATGGAAGCATAAGGTAATGGGGAGGGAAGAGAAAAAAAAATCTTTTAATTATTATTATTATTATTTTTTTTTTAAGGGGAGAAAATTAATGGAAATGGCTAAACTACTAATGTAAGGTAAGTTAATGAGAGTATCTCTAAAAGTTAAGGAGGCAGAAGGGCTCTGCTCCTGATCTGGTCCCAGACCAAAGGCTGTTGAGAAGGAACTGAGGGTGGTTGGACCGCACAGTGCTATATATTGATGGTTCCCACGGTGCAAGACAGGGAAGAACCAATACATATCCCAACGGGCACTGCTATCAAAGATCTCCAATCCCAGGCACAGAAGGTGCTGCCACACCTACAGTGGAGCACCCATAGGGACACTACTCAAAGAAGAATTTAAGTATTTTAATGCTAGACCTTGTCTTGACAAGTCATAGGTTTGCTATTACATTTAAAAGCATTAAAAGTTAATTATGCAACAGCATTCACAAAATGTTATCAACTTAAAATTTGTGGGGAGAATTCTTATGTTATTAAATTATATATAGTGACAAAAAAACTAAGCACTTTACAAAACACTAAATAAGACCATTCTCTGGCACAAACCATTAAATCACTGTGAAGACAAAATATTGGGACAATTATTCAGGTAATTGCAGATGTAGATAGATCGTTAACAAGACAACCAAAATCAGAACATCTCATGAAGTAGGTGGTTTTATGGGCAGATTTGAAGAAGTGACTGCAACTGTACAAGGTTTAGGAGTCCTTCTACTGGACACTTTCTAGATTGTATATGAAACTATACCCAGAGCTACTTAACTTGCATGGAATAGAGTTTGCTTATGTCTTCCACAATGGAAGGACCCTTTGTTTTGACTGAGTGCAATACCAAAGAACATGGGTGAAATCCTGGTCCTAGTGAAATGAATGGGAGTTTTGCCATTAGACTTCAGTGGGCCCAGGATTTCACAATATATCATCTAATCTGGTTTACACCTAAATTGAATTGGAAGCTAAACTTATTTGTGCTTCAAGTCCTTTTCACAGTGTAGGGAAAAAGTGGTGAATATGAAACCGTTTTCCCTTCAGATATCTACAACTTATGATCCCACATTCATTTGCTTATTTTGCAGCTGTTTAGTCATTCTTGTTTGGAGTTACAGTAAGAAGCGGGGATTTGCATTACAAGGAGTATTATGGCTCAGATTTGGGGGAGCTTTGGGTGAGAAAGGGAGGGAAAGGTCATGGCAGGGAAGAAAAGGATTAAGGCGGTCTCCAACTGAAAGAAAGATTTGAGAAGCTAAGTCTTCAAAAACTGTTAAAATGGAAAATTTTGTTTTAAGTATTCACAACTTGACCAAGCATGTCCAAAGTCTTATTAAGAGACCACTTGCCATTAGAAAGGAAAGGTGAGCTGGAATCCACAGGCATAGCAGGTATCTTCATTTTTTCACTACACTCAAGATCCAATTTCTTACATTCAGATATAGAATTCTGCTTTGGCATCACATAATAGTAAGATGGAGCATATTTTGAAGAGCTGCAACCTTGAAATGAAAAACAGTTATACAGTAAAAGACTTTCTGTGTTTCTTGATATAGATATTTAGACAAACTTTATTATCCCTGGCATTAAACACACACCTCTTTTCTTGCGAGACTCCTGAATTTCTTCACACAGTTGTTCAAAGTCTTCATCCATTTCTTCCTTGACTATTGCATACGCTGTATCTCTCAGAGTACAGGCTCGATGTCTGATGAGACGATCTGAAAGTTAATGGGCAGAACTAAATACTTTCCAACAATGTTCTGTGCTTTTATCACACTATTAATTATATTTGTGTTTTGAAAAGATTGTTTCAGTTTATAATTTTAGCATAACTTATTATGAAATAGGGCGACATAGAAAGGATAGTAATAATTAAACCAGAAGAAAATGCTAAATATCAATTTAAATTAGCATCAGATAATTCAGGCCCAAAGTTTAATACAACAATACTTAAAATCTAGTGAGCAATGTTCCCTAGTGGATACTAAGTTATTTAATCCACAATATTAAAGATACAGTATTGTTACCCTATACATTTTTAAAGGTGGTTTACAATAATGGAATAAAATGAATCCTCACCTCCTGGGTCTCTATCTGGATTGTACTCTAAAGCATTGCTACAGATTAGATCAATATCTCTCAGATAGTCTCTTGCAGTCAGATATTGGTGCAGGTCAATTTTACAGATAACTGTTGAAAGATCCATTGGCTGTTTGATAACTGTAACATAATCAGGTACCTACAAATGAAATATAAAAATGTGTTCAAAAGTTTTGTAATTAAACTTTCTTCACAGCTGGCAAATTAAGGATCATACACCCGCAGTTAAATGAGTTGCCCCAAACAATGCTGGGTATATATGTTGTTTGCCTACAGAAGTTCTTCAGATTTATGATGAGGTTTCTTGAAAATGGAAGTTTGGATATCATGTTATATACAGTTTCCAAGTTCTTATTTACACTGAAGATGAAATCTGGTGTTATTTTGCCATATATTCTTGTAATAGATTCATAGTTATTTATTTCTAAATAACCTATAGTTGCTGCATCTCAATTCGATGCCATATTTAATCTGATAGATTTTATCAGACATTCAAAGTTTTAACCCTTCTCTCCCTCTAACAATATTTCTAAGTTCAATTTTCTTCTGTCAAGAGTTGCAAGTGGTTCCCATCATTTCATAAAGTAAAAAAACCAAAAAACTAAATCAATTACCTTCATGGCCCTCGAGGGAAACTAGACATTGTACTACCTAACTCAGCAATAAGATTCTCCTCAGCTTCTCTCAAACTCTAAGGCTAGAAGGACCATAACGATCATTTAGGCTGATTTCCTGCACAGAACCATACCCACCCACTCTTGTAATGGAGGACTCAACCTCTGGCTGAGTTACCGAAGTCCTCAATCTCTATTTGAAGATTTCAAGTTACCGAGTATCCACAATTTACTCAAGGTTAAGCCCGCAAATGACCTAGGCCCCACGCACAGAGGAAGGTGAACCCCCCAGGGTCTCTGCCAATCTGACCTAGGGGGAAATTCATTCCTGACCCCAAACATGGTGATCAGTTAGACTCTGAGCATATGGGCAGGACCTACCAGCCATACACCTGGGAAAGAATACTCTATACTAACTCAGAGCCCTCCCCATCTAGTGTCCCATCTCCAGCCGTTGGGGATATCAGCAGTCACAGATATGCCTACAATAGCATATGGCCTATCATCATACTATCCCCTCCATACACTCATCAAGCTGTCTTGAAACAAGTTGTTTTTTCCTCCCAATATTCCCCTTGGAAGGCTGTTTCAGAACTTCACTCTTCTGATAGCTGAGAAATCTTCATCTAGTTTCAAGCCTAAACTTCTTGATGGCCAGTTTATATCCATTTGTTCTTGTGCCAGCATTGACCCTTAACTTAAATAACTCCTCTTCCTCCCTGGTATTTATCCATCTCATGTATTTATAGACAGCAATCATATCTTCCCCCCTCAGCCTTCATTTGCCCTCTTATAAGGCAGGTTCTCTATTCCTCTGATCAACTAGTACCCTTTTCTGAACCTGTTTGAAGTTTGAATTCATCTTTTTTAAACATGGGAGACCACAGCTGCACACAGTATTGCAGATGAGGTATCACCAGTGCCTTGTAGAATGGTAATAACACTTCCTTATCTCTACTGGAATATCTCATCTGATGCATCCTAGGATTCCATCAGCCTTTTTCACAGCTGCATCACACTGGAGGCTCATAGTTATTCTGTAAATTGACTAATACACCCATGTCTTTCTCCTCTGTCGCTTCCAACTGATACATCCCCAGTATATAGTACAAATCCTTGTTGTGAGTCTCTAAGTGCATAGCCCATCTGGAACGTACTCCTGGGGGAATTCTGCACCATTATGCAATGCAGAATTTGTGCAGAAATTAATAAAAAGAAAAGGAGTACTTGTGCCATTTTCTTTTTGCAAATACAGACTAACACGGCTGGTACTCTGAAACCTGTAGAAATCAATGTTATGTACAGAATTTCCTTTTCCTCCTGCAGAAATGGGCTGCAGAGCTGCTGGCTGCCACTAGGGGACACTGGACCAGGCAGAGCCCAGCTCATTAACAGACGACTCTGCTGGGGGCAGGGGGATGGAGCTGCAGGGTTGCCTGCAGCTGCAGTATCCCAAGCACACCCTTAAGGAAGGAGGCAGCGTGCAGGAAACTCCCTACAAGCCTGGACCCAGCATCAGGCTGTTTCTCCTTCTGGATCCTGAGCTCTGGTGGGGAGGAGGTGTGGGTGTCTGGGCTGGGGGTGGGCAGGTTGGCTCTGGGGGATGGACGGTGCAGGTGTCTGGGCTGGGAGGCACCCCACAACTGGGGTCTGGAGGGATAGGGTGTGTGCGCGTGCGCAAGTGTCTGGGGTGGGGGAGGCTCCTACAGCTGGGCTCTGGGGGCAGAGGGGTGTGGGTGCCTGGCCCCCCTGCTGGTCTCTGAGAGGGAGGGGCAGAGAAACAGGAACTAGGTTGTCGTAGGGGTTTCCTTAACTCTCTACTCCTGGGGGAATTTGTGTGTGTCTGTATTGTTACAGGCACAACTGCTGATAGGCATTTTTGAAGTAAATTACAAAATAATTGAAACTAGTGTGATTATAGTGTTATTTTGACAAATAAAACATGCAGAATTTTAACATTGTGCACAGAATTTCCCCAGGAGTAGGAACCGTATCAAACGCCTTACTGAAATCCAGGTAGATTAGATCTATTGCATTTTATTTATTTGTCTAGAAAATAGATTATCTTCTCAAAGGAAGATCACGTGGTCTGGCATGACCTACCTTTTGTAAAACTATGTTGTATTTTATCCTAGTTACCATTTACCTCTATGTTCTTAACTACTTTCTCTTTTAAAATTTGTTCCAAGACCTTTCATTAGTTTGACCTGAGTTTTATGCGTCTGTAGTTTCCCATATAACTCCCCCCCCCCCACCACTTTCTTAAATGTTAGTACTATATTTAAGAACAGTATTAACAACTCTCCTCTAAATAAAGAAAGCTATATTCTTTTTCTGCTTATCAAACAGTGGTTGCAACCAATTTGAATTTCAAAAAAGCAAGGAAGGGTCTTTTACTGAACGCTAAATGTTTAGATCAACCTTAACTTTACCTCATCGAGGTCAACAGGTTTTGTAAATGCTCTGAAACGTTTGTCAACGGCAAGTCTGTGTGTAACATTCCTCAAGAAAATCCTAAGTTCACGTAATGTATCCTCCTCTTGCTCCTCAAGCCGTTTCACCTCCTCTACTGTCAACTGTCGTGGCTCAGGCGGTGGTGCTACTGGAAGGACTTCTAATGCCTGCAAAACTTAAGTCAAACAGAGGATTTAAGCCAATTTGCAGGGTTTAGTTTTTCAAACAAATGCATTCTACAACACTCCAATATTTATTTTAGTGATGTGAGAGCACAGCTGGTAAAATAATGTTTGTAGCACATCCTAACCTGCTTTCTTTTTTGATACAGGAGGCTTAGCAGCTTGATTCAGAATTAAATCTTCAAAAAATTTCCTTCTTTCGTCATTGTTTGGCAACTGGACATTGAAAACTTCTCCATAATCATCAACAAATAATTCCTGCACCTAAAGGGGGGAAAAAGGATATTTATAAAATACAAGTCACAGGATTCCTGTGATATCACACACACAAAACAAAGTGCATTTTATGTGCATTTTTATACTAAATTGAAGGACAAACTGAAGAACACTATACAGAAGCATCAGTGATAAAAATTAGCTTATTGCTCTAGAAAGCTAGATTTCCTTAATGACTTAAAATTAGGCCTTCGTGGAAGCAGCCACATGTGGAATATGAAATAAATTCATTTCACTTGGCCCCCCAAACTGAAGACCATTGTATTAAAGTGCCTAACTGAACTGCAGACTGCATTACACTGACAACTAAGTAGGAAACAACTGGGAATTCTGCACTAAGGTAGATTTTTTTTTTTAAGTTCTGATTTAAAAGAATATATAAATTAGATTTTTTTAATTACATGTGTGACGCTGCACTCCAGAATGTTGTGTATAAATATGATGTAACCGGAATATGCTTTACGCAAAAGGTCTCTTTAAGGTATCATTACAAAGGTTATAACCTACTGAATACATTCATACAAATAGGATGAATATATCATTCTTGTATCTAAAACTAGGAATATGAAGTAGAACTCTGAGGTCCTATTGTAATTATGCAAAGTGTGGGCCATTAATGGTGGTTTAGAATCTTGATAGCTCCCATTGACTAGGAAAATTGGTTGTAAATGGTTTATTTACCTGCAAGCCTTCCTGTGTATGTGCGGGCCAGCCCTGGAAGAATGGAGGGCGTCTCACAGGACAGGTAAACACGTCACCTGATACTGGAATCCATCTTAAAACTGGTGCTTTTCCATTTAGAAGGAGGGTTGGGAACCCAGAGACACAAAAGATTCCCGCCTTGTGCCAAAGATATAAAAGGGGGCAGAACTGAACAAAGTGGGTCCCAGTCATGAAAAAGCCCCTGCTTTTCACCTAAGCTGCCTGCTGGAACTAACAAGGACTGTACCAGGGGAAAGGATTGGGCCCAGACTAGGAAGGAGTCTAGTCTGTGAAAGAAATCTATTGGAACATCTCTAGGGGTGAGATTTACCTGTAATCAGTTACTTAATGTATTAGGCTTAGACTTGTGCGTTTTGTTTCATTTTGCTTGGTAACTTACTTTGTTCTGTCTGTTATTACTTGGAATCACTTAAATCCTACTTTTTATACTTAATGAAAATCACTTGTTTATTGATAAGCCCAGAGTAAGTGATTAATACTGGGGGAGCAAACAGGCATGTGCATCTCTCCCTATCAGCGTTATAGAGGGCGGACATTTTATGAGTTTACCCTATATAAGCTTTATACAGAGTAAAACACATTTATTTGGGGTTTGGATCCCATTGGGAACTGGATGTCTGGGTGCTGGAGATAGGTGACCCCCTGAGCAGTTTTTGGTTAAAGTCTGCAGCTTTGGGGGTGTGGACCAGACCTGGGTCTGTGTTGCAGCAGGCTAGTATGTCTGGCTCAACAAGACAGGGTTCTGGAATCCCAAGCTGGCAGGGAAAATGGGCTCAGAGGTAATCTCAGCACATCAGATGACAGTCCCAAGGGGGTCTCTGTGACCAAACCCATCACAACATGTTACTAATTTTTTACTTTTTCTCCATGTCAGTCTTAAATTGCTAATGTGGACATTTTGCACTTGTTTATTTAGTTTCCTAATTTGTAGAAATGCAGATTCTACATAAAGATATTTCTTCTACTAAAGAGAGAATTCTAAGTATGAAACATTTTCGCTGAAAGACGAATCCAGGGCCTCATCATCATCTGAGAGATCACCACAAACTCAAAAAAAGACAACATTGATAAGCAAATGGCCTGCACTATATTTGCAACCAACAACACCTTCTACAAGTCAAGAAAGATGAAATATTTCAACAAGGCTGTAGTCTTCCATCAGGGTTTGCTGTAATAAGTAACAAGATTTTTGGCCAGGATATCCACAACACTGAAATACACGCTTAACTTTAAGCACATAAGTAGTCCCCTTGAAGTTAATACGATTGTTTATATGAATAATGTTCCATACCTGTCTGAGTGTTTTCAGGATCAGGGCCTTCCTTAATTTTCAATATTTTGGTTGTCTCCCCTATCGCAGCAGTTTTATAAAATTCAAGTAGAATACCCTACCAGTAGGGGCATAAAAACTAAAGCAGCATTTCTAATTCAGCTACTTAAATTTAAATCAAAAGTTGCAATAGCACAGATTTTCAAATTAGTTTTCACAAAACCTCAACATGATTTAAATCAATGATAAACTGCTTGTAGTTTTTCTAAAGCTTCTTGACTTAAGTCACTCTACCCTGTTTGGTATTCAAGATTTGGTAGGCTATTTGGAATTTTGTTATCCAGAAGACATTTGAGTCTTTTAGTCCTGGGAAGGGGCTGCCTCTCCTTTGAACAGGGCAGATGCCACTTTAAGTTTAGCGAATGTCTGAAAAAGTTATCTTTGCCTCCTCACTAGTCCCAGACAGCAATTAGCTTCCCAATTCACTTTGTTCAACAACATGCCACTACAGCACATCTAAGAACAATGGATAAGCACATTAGTTTGAGGATTCTGGTAAAACCAGTACCAGAATAGTTTACACTGGTATTTTAAAACTGTAAGAATTCAGTGTTAACACTACATTGCGATGAATGGGAGGACTTTACTTCTCTCAGAGATACTGTTTCAGAGTATCTACAGGCTCAGGCACACTTCATTACGTTTGTTAACATACAGGAGGTTTTCTTCTTAGCTTTTTAAAACACTGATTCTGGAGCACAAACGTGTGGCTGCATAATCATATTTTATATATAAAATCTATCCTGCAATTACGGAAAAAAAAAAAATTGGAAGTGTAAACACTCAAGTCCACTTACATAACTTCTCTCTTGACATCTACCATGAAGCAGTATTTTTTTTACAAGTGAAATCTACTGTAAGCAAGGATATTTGTATCTGCTTCTTGTTATGTTTGACCAAAAGGTCACAATCTTGACAGGTTTATAAACCACCAGAACTAGGTTATTATTAAGAAGTCATTTGAATTGAAGAGATGAGGATTATATTAAATGCACTGACAAACGGTACCTCTTCTGGTAGAGCTGCATGATGTACATCTGATGTTGCAAGCAGCAGAACTGGAGCAAATGATGGAATATTCTGTAATAATGTTGTAAATGTAGCTTTCAAAGTGAATCCAACAGTCTCCCACCATAAGTGGACATGTGGAATGTATAATATACTTGGTGCTGTTCTTTTGGCTTCATGGATCAACTAGTAAAAGAAAAGTATTAATTTGGAAATACTGAGAAACACATGAATAGGTCACTAATAAATAATTAAATATCAACTAGTCACTCCTATTTCACAGTTGATATACTAAACAAGCAACAACTGGGAAAGAATAATTCTTAATACTGAGGCAAACTTCTACCTTGAGTCAACTATGAAACAAACCCAGTTATAAATTATTACAGGTGATTTTGTATAATTTTATTAAAATTAATGTCTTCTCTAGAGTAAAAAAATAAACAAAACACACACAACAAGAAACAGGATTGAAGCCTATTTGAATATTACTATAGGAGTGACTTTTCCAGAGAAAGGTAGAAACATTAAGAAAATGTGCATTGATGTACATCAAGGAATTTAAAATTCCAGAGAAAAGTGTTTGTTTTAAATTACCTTCTTATTGTGCACTGTTTACCAGTGCGGACACCAAGAAAGTGGTAGGGGGGAAAAGAATTAATTTTGATGGGATGAGGATAATCCCTGTTAGCCTGATAGCACGGATTCTAATGAAAGATCAATGTGTATTTCGGAAAACTGTCTCCTACCTTCCTTCTGGAAACATAAAAAACTGGGAGCAAGAAAAGATGCATTATTTTAAGATGAGAACCTATGCTGCCAGAGATCAGACAGGGAGGAAGGATGGCCAGTTCAGTGGTTAGAGTGCTGTCTTGGTCCATGGAATACCTAGGTTCAATTCCCTGCTCTGCCACAAACATCCTGTGTGACCCTGGGCAAGTAACGTAGTCTCTCGAGGTCTCAAGTCCCCATCTGTGAAATGGAGATAATAGTGCTTCCCTACAGAGGTAGAATAAAGATTACAAGGCACTCAGATATTACTGTGATGGGAGGGCCACCTAAGTGAAAAAACAGACATGACCACAGATTCAGTCAGCAAAAATCATGGTTTTAGATTTCTGAAAGCGGCACTTTTATAACTATACTAATAGAATTGTAGGGGAACAGCTAAACACGGTGCTACCTGAATAAGGCCCTCAAAATGCAACAGGTGAAATTGCTGATAAGGCTTGCTAAATTTTAAGCAAAAAGTCCCCTGAAAACCCACATTTGGAAAAGATAAGAACATGCTGACATTAGGTAGGGCATGGTGTTTTCCATAACTTTCCTAACTCTCATAAGCAAAATAAATGTTATGTTACATACACCTCTACCCAGATATAACATGGTCCTCCGGAGACAAAAAAAATCTCACCGCATTACAGGTGAGACTGCGTTATATTGAACTTGCTTTGGCCCCCCCATTCCTTGTTCCCTGACCGCTCCCTCCAGAGACCCCCCCCCATCACCCCCAGGACCCCACCCCCCCTGCTCCGTCCTGACTGCTCCAACCCCTATCCACACCCCCTGCCCCCGACAGGCACTCACCGGCAGCGGCTGGAAGCGAAGCAACGTGGTCCCAGCCCGCTCCACTCCGCCACCTCCCAGCTGCAGCGCTCTGCTTTCCGCTGCTGATGAGTGCAGGGAGGTTGGGGAAAGGATGCCCCCTGCACTCACCAGCAGCGGGAAGCAAAGCGATGCGGCCCCAGCCTGCTCTGCTTTCCTTGCCCTGGCCCTAGCCGTGTCGTTTGTGGGGGGGGGGGGGGGGGCAGGAGGGGTGTTGGGGAAAGGTCCCGCACTCACCTGCGGCGGGAAGCAGAGCGCCACGGCTGGCAGAGCGGAGCGGGCTGGGGCTGGGCTGCTCCGCTTCCGCCGCTGCCGGTGACTACGGGAGGGATCCCTTCTCCCAAGCCCCCTCCCCCGAGCGACATGGCCGGGGCCGGGGCGAGGGAAGCAGAGCGGGCTGCTCCCAGGCCCCCCACTAATCCCCTGGGCCACCCTGGGACTGCGGGGCCCCCAAAAGTGCCTGCCCCACAGCTCCTGCCTCCCAGATCTTCCGGGGGGAGCCCTTGACCACCCCCGAGACCCTCTGCCCCTTATCCAACCCCTCGGCCCCGGCCCAGCACCCTTAACACGCTGCTCAGAGCCGTGTGTCGGAGCTTTACCATGTTGTATGCGAACCCGCATTATATTGGGGAAGAGGTGTATGTTCTGAACCATAATATTAAAAGATAGAAAATTGCTGAATGGTTAAAAAAAACCCAAACAAACAAACATAAAAAACCATTACTAACCTTCCATAACTGCTGTTCTTCAAGATGTGTTACTCATGTCCATTCCGAAGTAGGTGTGTGCTTGCCCCAAGCACCACCGGCCAGAAAGTTTTCCCCTCAGTGGTATCTGTCAGGTTGGCTCTGGTTGCATACTCCTGAGGTTGCACACTTACAGCACCAGTATAAAGGGTCCCACCAACCCGCAGCCCCCTCACTTCCCTCTTGCTGGCTAACTCCAACAGAAGGGTAGGTGCGGGAGGGACTTTTGGAATGGACAAAAGCAACACATCTTGAAGAACAGTAGTTATGGAAGGTTAGTAACCGTTTTGTCCTCCTTCACATGTTTGCGCAAAACCATTCCAAAGTAGGTGACTCCCAAGAAGCTGCACAGATGGAGGGTTCAGATTTCATTGGCATACTGATTGTAATACTGCTCGGTCAAAACCCATGTAATCTCTCACTTGCTGGCTGATGGCATAATGAGATGCAAAGATGTGGACTGACAATCACATTGCTGCTCTACCAATGTCCTGTATAAGAACCTGAACTACAAACGCTGCTGGAGATGCTTGAGACCTTGTGGAACGCGCTGCCAGCGTAGGAGGAGTGGGGACCTTCACCAGGTCATACATTTGCGGATACAGGAAATGATCCGCAAAGAAATTCTCTAAGCTGAGACTGGAAGGCTTTCATTTTGTCTGCAAAGGCTACAGAAAGCTGAGTAGATTTCCAAAATGACTTAGTCCTTTCTATGTAGAAGGCTAGTGCACATCAGACATCCAGTGAGTGGAGTCTCTGTTCCTATCTGTTGGCATTTGGCTTCAAAACAGAAAACAGGTAGGAAGATATTCTGGTTACTATGGAATTGCGAGACTACCTTTGGAAGGAAGGCCAATTGTGGCCACATCGGAACCTTGTTTTTGAAACAGACTGTATAAGGTGCTTCCGACATAATGGCTTGGATCTCAGAGATCCTTCTAGCAGAAGCAACGGCCACCAGGGAGGCCACTTTCCAGGATAGTTAGAGCAGAGAGCATGTTACCAGTGGTTCAAATGGAAGACCTGTTAGCCTTGCCAACACCAATTTGAGGTCCCAGGGAGGGAGTGGCTGCTGTACCTGGGAGTATAATCTCCATGCCCTTAAGGAAAGGGCTACACACAGAGTTTGAGAAAACAGAACGGCCATTCACCCATAGATGGAAAGCTGAAACTGTCACCAGATGAACCCTAATACATGACAATGCTAGGCCTTGTTGTTTCAAGTGGAGCAAGTAATCTAAAATGAAAGGTAGTGTCAACTGTGTAGGTGAGGCCCCTTCTGCACAGATCAGATCAAGAATCTTTTCCACTTTGCTAAGTGGCGCTAGTGGATGGTTTTCTGCTCCCTAAAAGCGCTTCTTGAACCAGTACAGAGTATGCTAGCTCTGCAGTGTTGAGCCATGGAGCTTCCGGCTGTGAGATGAAGGGACTCGAGGTTCGGATGACAGAAACAGCTGTGGGAGATCAAGTCTGGTTGGGAGTTTTATTAACAACTTATCAGTACAACAGGGCTTCTTTCAAATACATGGCTAGAACATGTCAAAACATAAAGGCATTTTATGAGTATTAAGGAGGAAAAGAAAAGAAGCCTTTTTCTTTGGTAAATTCAAGGGTATATTAGAATGTGTTCTCAAAACTATTCTCAATAACTGGGGTGGGGGTGGCAGGAGAAACGAGAAAGACAGAAGGAAGGGGAAAGGATTGAGAGAAAGGAGTTGCTATGATGGAAGATTAAAAAAAACCAAAAACCTCTTACTGTTCTTTTATAAACAACTTCATTGCAGAAGGCTAAAAAGGACAACGTTCCATTTTATCTGTATGATCATTACCCAAAGAAAGGAGTGGCCTTTCCAACAGAGATGAAACAGGACACACAGACAGACACAAAAAAGTTAGAAGATACCCATTAAAACTGAACCACAAGTCATAGTTTTGCTAGTCTCACATGAATCATTTTGCTCCAAAACCACTCTGGAAAACAATTTATTATTCTTAACAGATTAAAAAAAAAATAAAATAAAAATACCTGTGCACATGTTTCTTCAGGTGATGTGGTACTGATTCCAAACAGAACTGAGAGATCTAACGTGTACACAGTGAACTTTTCCAAAGCATGTATTACTGCTGGTGCCAAATGAGAGCCCTGTCCAAACCCGGGCTCTCCAACTATCAAGAGCCTTGGTCTATAAGATGTTGGCTGACGATAAGCACTTCTAAAACAAGAATTGTGAAATCAGGAAGTTTTAAATAATTAAAAAAACCCAAAAAACAAGAACTAAAAACAAAACAAAATAATTTCCCATCAATGTATGAATGCATAGGTGTTGTCGCTCTCTACTCTACCATAATTTTAGAATACAAAATAAATAAATAAATAAATAAATAAAATCTGTACTGTCAACAATTCTGCTTATTCTCTTACATAAGGCATCAGATATACCAGAAAAAACAGTAAAGCTGTAGTAGTATAGGTTATGGATTACAGTAAATACATATACTTGCATTACTTCTATCACTGATTTGTTTTTATTTGATTCATTTCACTTGTTCAGTCTTTCCACACAGTTTGGTCGTTAATCTAATACAGTGAGCAAAGTCTTTCCAGTTTCTTAATTGTTTTGTTCTTATGAACCATGTTTCTGAGTGTAGTACTGGTTTTTGCAACCATACTATTACAATGCACTTAATGGCTAGAATCTTTGACGTGAAATAGGCATACGTCTTTAAATTCAGTAAATTAGAACATCTCCTCAACCACCACAGTAATAGGAATTTGGCAGTATCTCTCACTGCAATAACTGGTGGTCCAACCCAAACTAAGACTCCATAAAAGTATGATTTTTCAAACAAGTTTTTGAGGATTCTGATAATAAATCAGTAAAATTTATTATTTTAAAAAGATTAACGTAGCTATTGTCAAATTAAGTAGCAAATTACATAACAGCGGGGGCCGGGAATAACAATCTGTTAGTTATCAGAGTAACAGCCGTATTAGTCTGTATTCGCAAAAAGAAAAGGAGTACTTGTGGCACCTTAGAGACTAACCAATTTATCTGAGCATAAGCTTTCGTGAGCTACAGCTCACTTCATCGGATGCATACTGTGGAAACTGCAGAAGACCTTGTATACACTGTGTATACAAGGTCTTCTGCAGTTTCCACAGTATGCATCCGATGAAGTGAGCTGTAGCTCACGAAAGCTTATGCTCAGATAAATTGGTTAGTCTCTAAGGTGCCACAAGTATTCCTTTTCTTTTTGCGAATCTGTTAATTACAATGGAATACAAGTATGTTCAAATATATAAACTTTGAAACTAAAAGTATAAAGGCATCAAAAATGTCTAAAAGAAAAATACCAATGTGATTTAGAGACAGGCCAAACTACATACTTTAGATCTCAATCCTGTAAGGTGCTCTAAGGGGTGGGTGGGATGAATCTCCAAATCTCTGTACCCCAAGCTTGAGAATCTCCTTGAAGGATTAGGGCCTTTTCCCCTAAATTTTGTCAGTTCTAATCAGATACTTTCACAACAATTTTATCTGCCTGTTTCTATGTTTATTTCTGGCAAAGACTGGTGCAAGAAAGCAAAACCCTTCCCTTACCCGAAAAAGGAAACAAAACCCAGAACATCTCTCTTGCACCAAAGGATCCAGCAGCCTCAATCAATTTGAAGAACAAAAAGACAAGTACCTGTTAAAATTAAGGACATTTGCTTTCTGTTTATTAGATGTTTTCTGGGAAAGTGGATTTTCAAACACTGAAGGCATTTCCTCATCACTATACGTTAAGTCACTTTCTAAAATATGACTTACAACATCTGAAAAAACAAAAAGGTTCGTTAATTCTCCTGGGAACTTTGTATCACTCACTTGCAAAGAAAAAAAGTTTTATTTACAATTCAACACGCTAGTCTGTGGTTTATTCAATCCAAAGACAATAATTTTAAAACACTTTAGAGAAACAGCCATTAGTCTGGGAGCACGTGCATTCTGTGGGCAAGTTAATGATAGAAAGAAAATTAGCAAAAATCTACAGAAATAATTTCAATGGTGTTGCCCTCTGCTGCATGGCAGGCGGGGCTTGCTGCCCCCCTGGCTGCCAGCTCCAGGTCTTCTGGTTGGTGGTAATGGGTCGAATTTCGTATCATGCAAAAGCCCTTTCTACACAAAAACAATGGTACCAAACATGACAAACATAGAACTGTGTAGATATATATTCAAGAAAATGTTAAAAAAAATTAAAATTGTACTTTAATACAAGCCTGTCAAACATTTAGCCCTCACAAAGTTAAAATGTGGCCCTTGACTGACAGTACTGTGTTATCAGCTAATGCTCAGAATATACCTGATTAATTTTTTTTTAAATGTTACATATTACTATAAATGGAAAGAGTGCTTCAAGGTAGGGCAGTCAAGCAATTAAAAAAACTCAATTGCAATTAATTGCACAGTTAAACAATAATAGAATACCATTTATTTAAATATTTTTGGATGTTTTCTACATCTCAGTTACAATACAGAACACAAAGTGTACAGTGCTCACTTTATATTTTTTTATTGAAAATATTTGCACTATAAAAAACAAAATACTATTTTTCCAATTCACCTAATACAAGTATTGTAGTGCAATCTCTTTATCATGAAAATTGAATTTACAAATGTAGAATTGTGCAAAAAATAGTTGCATTCAAAAATAAAATAATGTAAAACTTTAGAGCCTACAAGTCCACTCAGTCCTATTTCTTGCTCAGCCAAACGCTCAGACAACAAGTTCATTTACTTTGCAGAAGAGCATGCTGCCTGCTTCTTGTTCACGTCACCTGAAAGTGAGAACAGGCGTTCGCATGGCACTGTTGTAGCCGGTGTCGCCAGATATTTACATGCCAGATACACTAAAGATTAATATATCGCTTCATCCACCATTCAAGAGGACATGTGTTCATGCTGATGACAGGTTCTGCTCAATAGCAATCCAAAACTGTGCAGACCAACGTTCATTTTCATAATCTGAATCAGATGCCACCAGCAGCAGGTTGATTTTCTTTTTTGGTGGTTTGGGTTCTGTAGTTTCCACATCGGAGTGTTGCTCTTTAAAGACTTCTGAAAGCATGCTCCACACCTCGTCCCTCTCAGATTTTGGAAGGCACTTCAGATTCTTAAATCTTGGGTCGAGTGCTGTAGCTATCTTTAGAAAGCTCACATTGGTACCTTCTTTGCGTTTTGTCAAATCTGTAGAGAAAGTGTTCTTAAAATGAACAACAGCTGCTGAGTCATCATCTGAGAGTACTATAACATGAACTATATGGCAGAATGTGAGTAAAACAGAGCCGGAGACATACAATTCTCCCCCAAGGAGTTCAGTCACAAATTTAATTAATGCATTGTTTTCTTAACGAGCATCATCAACATGGAAGCACGTCCTCTGAAATGGTGGCTGAAGCATGAAGGGGCATACGAATGTTTAGCATATCTGGCACATAAATACCTTGCAATGCTGACTACAAAAGTCCCATGCAAACGCCTGTTCTCACTTAGTTGTGACACTGTAAATAAGAAGTGGGCAGCATTATCTCCCGTAAATATAAACAAACTTGTGTGTCTTACCGATTGCCTGAACAAGAAGTAGGACCGAGTGGACTTGTAGGCACTGAAGTTTTGCATTGCTGTGTTTTTGAGTGCAGTTATGTAACGACCACAACCAAAAAAACCCCTACATTTGTAACTTGCATTTTCACGATAAAGAGATTGCACTACAGTACTTGTATGAGGTGAACTGAAAAATACTATTTCCTTTGTTTATCAATTTCACAGGGCAAATATTTGTAATCAAAAATAATATAGTGAGCAGTATACATTTTGTATTCTGTGTTGTAATAGAAATCAATATATTTGAAAAAGTAGAAAAACCAGCCAAAAATATTTAATAAATTTCAACTGGTATTCTATTGTTTAACAGTGTGATTAAAACTGCGATTAATCACGATTAATTTTTTTGAGTTAATCACGTGAGTTAACGGCAATTAATCGACAGCCCGGCTTCAAGGTGATTTGCCATCATGGCCAAAAAAGCAGTGATTCAGGGTATTGCTTATGATCTTTATTAGGTTAAGAATTGTCATGAGGCACTGGTTAAGTAAGACATCAGCATGCAGCCTGACATTACTGGAATCCACCCACAAATGGTATGCACATAGTTACATAACATAACAATTAATTACAATCCCAAAGAAATTTATAACAAATGGATGGAATGGCTAAGTAGCAGAGGCTAAGTACAGATTTGGTTGGCTTTGCTTTGATTGGCACTGAAGAGGAACAAATGGTTAGCAGAAATGCTCCTAAAGCACTTATCGAAGATAAACTGTGGGACACGGATGTAGTTTTTAGTAATCCTATCTGCAACAATGAATCACCTTATGTCAAGGTTCCTTCCCCACTCTGAATCTAGGGTACAGATGTGGGGACCTGCATGAAAAAGCCCCTAAGCTTATTTTTACCAGCTTAGGTTAAAACTTCCCCAAGGTACAAACTATTTTTCCTTTTGTCCCTGGACTTTACTGCTGCCACCATCAAATATAACAGGGAAAGAGCCCACTTGGAAACGTCTCCCCCCCCATCCCCCTTTCCTTGGGAAGGCTTGATAAAAATCCTCACCAATTTGCATAGGTGAACACAGACCCAAACCCTTAAGGTCTTAAGAACAAGGAAAAGGCAATCAGGTTCTTAAAAGAAGAATTTTAATTGAAGAAAAAAAGTAAAAGAATCACCTCTGTAAAAGCAGGATGGTAAATACCTTACAGGGTAATCAGATTCAAAACATAGAGAACCCCTCTGGGCAAAACCTTAAGTTACAAAAAGACACAAAAACAGGAATATACATTCCATTCAGCACAACTTATTTTATCAGCCATTTAAACAAAACAGAATCTAATGCATATCTAACTAGATTGCTTACTGACTTTTTACAGGAGTTCTGACCTGCAATCCTGCTCTGGTCCCGGCAAAAACCAACACACACACAGACAGAGAGAACCCTTTGTTCCCACCCCCTCCAGCTTTGAAAGTATCTTGTCTCCTCATTGGTCATTTTGGTCAGGTGCCAGCAAGGTTGTCTTAGCTTCTTAACCTTTTACAGGTGAAAGGGTTTTTTCCTCTAACCAAGAAGGATTTAAAGGTGTTTACCCTTCCCTTTATATTTATGACACCTTAAAAGCCCCAAAAACCATGGTAATGAAAGTGCTGATGTCACCAGTAATACATAGTTTTTTCCTGACAAGAGAAGACTGTTTGCAGCTACCAAATGTTTTATGGAAAAGCATTTTGTCCCGCAGTTCGTGGGAGTTTTAGGGATCCACACTGAATGCCAAACCTGAAAAAATAAATACATTTGACCTGTACTGCTACTTTAAATGGTGCATCTGTGATTGCAGTGACTTCAGCACCTGCAAAACAGGACAGTAAGCAAGGGGAGTACAAGGGTTTCCTTTTATCACAAAGTCTCATGCACGAGCGCTTCAGTGAAAGACAGGTTTCCAAACACACACACACACATCCCCCCAAGGCATATGCATAATCTACCACTACAAGTGGCCATTGGTTTAACAATTAATTCCAAAACCTATAATAAATTCCCTGTGCAGTTTATGCACAGCATTGCAGTAGTCTGTGGAGGAACCAAAGTACTCTGTCTGGAGACTGCAATTGCAAATGAGGTTCTTTGCCATATGGAATTCAATGAAGGGTTGTACATTCCTCTAGACCTCATCAAGGGTAGTTTTATATTTTGTCCTGCCGATTACTTAGACTTCCTTGAAGATACAGCAGATAGCAAAGGTACCCTTCATGCTACTGTTATGGTCTGCTATCAGGAATGTATTAATGGGGATCAGTCCCTCAATTTCTCTCTGAACCAGCAAAGAACCGTTCCTTGAAGGAGCTTCCTGACTTCATGACTCACTCACTTTCCTATCAAGGTCCAAAAATTCTGAAGTCCAAGAAGTCCAGTTTTCAATAAAGCAGCAGCTAAATCAACTACAGTAGAGCTTTCTACATTCACTAACCTTGTTAACCTTCCCAAAATTATTGCGAATGTTAGTGGGAGTGCATCCCACTAACATTCACAACAACTTTGTTATTGTGCAGAAGTGGGATGCACTCCAGAGGTGAAAAATGACTAAGTATGGCTTCAGCTGAAGAGATAGAAGATGTACCCTCAAATGTTCCAGACACGCAGGTCATACCATACTACATCATTTCAGGAGAAAGGTATATTCCACCATGGTCAGTCTTTAACTCAGGAATCCATGAGATGCCATAGCAAATGACCGAGTATGTATCCTGCCAATGATACCTGCTAACCCCACTGATTACTCAGTTCAATTAACATTCCTTATGCAGATGGAATGCATGAACAAATACAACGGCTACTCCTTGAGGAATTCTGAGCCACTGTGCACACACAGGATTCATGTCCCATGCAGAATTTTTTCTCTCTCCACAGAAAAATACGTTCCTCTGGAGAAGTACTACAGTTACACCTTTTGCCCACTGGGAGTTGCTGTGGCACTAGAACATAGAGCAAATGTGGATAGGGAAGAGAAGAGGCTACGTTCCTCATAGCGTCTTGCCCAGGGGGCCAGTAAGGAGGCACAGGACATGGGAGGAATGGACAGCATAGGACACATGGAAGACAGGGGGAAAAGAGACAGACTGGGTGAGAACATTTCATTCTGAGGCTACAGAGAAAATACTGGACTATGAAGAAGTCTACCTCATGTTTGATATGTATGCAGAGGAATCAATTAAAAAATATCATTAGAAAGAAGTGACTCCATGGTATTGCATCTGTCCAATACAAAAAATCAATGACTCCATGAACATTTCCAATGTCACAGTGAAGACGCTAGTGTCTCGTACTTGCATGAAGGATGAGTTAACCACATACCTTGCAAGTAAAATGCTCCAACACATGAAGAATTGTTTGAAAAATTGTGTCGTCACATGGCATAATGAAGGTGCTGCCTTGTGATGTTCAGTGGAGTTTCTTTGTTGGTTCCCATGAGGAGGAGGACACTAAAATGTTCTTGACTGCCGTCAATGCCACAGAGAGGTGTTCTTCTAAACTCCGGATGTTTGCACAAGACAGATGTTCTAGTGCTCTTAGAGATGCTACCCAAGACCTCTGAAAGATTCTGTTTTTGTGCTGCTGGGGAACGGAATTGCTATATATTCCTCAGAGATGTGTTCCTATCACTCGGACCATTGAGAGCCGCTCTTTCCAGCCAGCCTTCCAGTAGCGTCATATCCTAAAAGACCATATTATCCTGCTGGAAAGCATTTGATTCAGCCTCTGTAGAGACTCTCCTCACTCTGAAGGTGCTTGTAATGGCAGAGACTGTCGCTGATGAAATCATAAATGCACTGGAGGAGTTCATATGCTGAGTTTATCATTTGAAGACCAACATTATGACACATGCAGAGCTATACTGATGAATGTTTTCTAAGAAGCAGACAAATGGAGAAAAACTGCTCCCAACAAGGGGAGCATTAATACCTGCTGTTACAAGGGCAAATGATCAAGCAATGGAATGGCTCCGGGATGACTAAGAACATCCAAAACTATCCTCCTTTATCAGGCATGGATATGTCTGATCACAACAGTTGTGTGTGAAATACCATGTACTCCTGGAATTAATTCTCCAGCTACTCAAATGCTTGTGTGAAAAGAACAGATGCCCACCACCCTGCAAATGTTTAGTCAGCAGCCTGCCTTGTACAGAGATATAGAATCATAGAACTGGAAGGGACCTCAAGAGGTCATCTAGTCCAGTACCCTGCACTCAAGGCAGGACTAAGTATTATCTAGAACACCCCTGACAGGTGTTTGTCGAACCTGCTCTTAAAAATCCCCAATGATGGAGATTCCACAACTGCCCTAGACAATTTATTCCAGTTTTTAACCACTCTGATGGTTAGGAAGTTTTTCCTAATGTCCAACCAAAACCTCCCTTGCTGCAATTTAAGCCCATTGCTTCTTGTCCTATCCTCAGAGGTTAAGAAGAACAATTTTTCTCCTTCCTTCTTGTAACAACCTTTTATGTACTTGAAAACTTATGTCCTTTCTCAGTCTTCTCTTCTCCAGAGTAAACAAACCCAATTTTTTCAATCTTCCCTCATACATCATGTTTTCTAGACCTTGAATCATTTTTGTTGCTCTTCTTTGGACTTTCTCCAATTTGTCCACATCGTTCCTGAAATGTGGCACCCTGAACTGGACACAATACTCCAGTTGAGGCCTAATCAGCGTGGAGTAGAGAGGAAGAATTACTTCTCATGTCTCGCTTACAATACTCCTGCTAATACATCACAGAATGTTTGCTTTTTTTGCAACAGCGTTACACTGTTGGCTCATTTAGCTTGTGGTTCACTATGACCCCCAGATCCCTTTCTGCAGTACTCCTTCCTAGGCAGTCATTTCCCATTTTGTATGTGTACAATTGATTGTTCCTTCCGAAGTGGAGAATTCTGCATTTGTCCTTACTGAATTTCATCCTGTTTACTTCAGACCATTTCTCCAGTTTGTCCAGATCATTTTGAATTTTAATCCTATCCTCTCCTAGCTTGGTATCGTCTGCAAACTTTATAAGTGTACTCTCTATAACATGATCTATATCATTGAAGAAGATATTGAACAGAATCGGACCCAGAACTGCAGGACCCGCTCGTTATGCCCTTCCAGCATGACTGTGAACCACTGATAACTATTCTCTGGGAATGATTTTCCCACCAGTTATGCACCCACCTTGTAGTAGCTCCATCTAGGTTACATTTCCCTAGTTTGTTTATGAGAAGGTCATGCGAGGCAGTATCAAAAGCCTTACTAAAGTCAAGATATACCACATCTACCGCTTCCACCCTATCCACAAGGCTTGTTACCCTGTCAAAGAAAGCTATCAGGTTGATTTAACACTTTGTCCTTGACAAATCCATGCTGACTGTTATTTATCACCTTATTATCTTCCAGGTGTTTGCAAATTGATTGCTTAATTATTTGCTCCATTATCTTTCCGGGTATAGAAGTTAAACTGACTGGTCTGTAATTCCCTGGGTTGTCCTTATTTCCCTTTTTATAGATGGGCACTATATTTGCCCTTTTCCAGTCTTCTGGAATGTCTCCCGTCTTCCATGGCTTTTCGAAGATAATTGCTAATGGCGCAGATACCTCCTCAGTCAGCTCCTTGAGTATTCTAGGATGCACTTCATCAGGCCCTGGTGATTTGAAGATATCTAACTTGTCCAAGTAATTTTTGACTTGTTCTTTTCCTATTTTAGACTCGGATCCTACCACTTTTTCTTTGTTTGTTTTTTGGCCAGTGAAATAGTGCAGCACACATGAGGATCAGTGTAACAATGTGTCTAGTAGTGGTGCCCTAGACAGAGACTACTTTGATAAATAAATGTTTTCAATCCTATACATCAAGGCTAACCTTCCTAAGAGTATCTGTCTTTTTTTTTTTTTTAAATTGTAAGCAATGCACCCCTGTGTTAAAATATAATTTTAAAAAGTTTTAAAATAAACATTTTCTAGCATATATATCTCTATATAGTTGTTCTAAACTTGTCATGTTTGGTACTATTGTGTTCGTGGATGAAATGGCTTTTGAAGGATACCCAACTTGGCAGATTTCAATGACACTATTATCAATATTTCCACCAGCCAGAGGACCTGGAGCTCGGAGGGCAGGGAGTACTGCCTTTCCCACTCCCCACCATACCACCGAGGGTGATGCTTGTATCTTTTTACAAATTAAATGTCACCTCTTACTTTTTGATCTCTAATTTGCCCAAGGAATGAGATTTTACTACATCATGTTCCCAGACTACAACAACATGTTCCCAGTTAAATATATAAAAGTGCAAATAATATACAGCTGTTAGAACAACATGTTTATTCTCAAGAGGCACATATAGACTATGTGAGGGATTGTCACTTACAGTGCAAATACTAAATACAATTATAAATTGGATTATAAAATTCTTCAGGGTAAAAATTCTGTTGTTTCTATGCCTGAAAAGAGCCATGCATACTTGCAGACAAGTAGAACCTTTGCACTCTGCATAACATGAACTCTAATTCTGCAGGAGAGTGATGCTTAATATAATAACTCTGAAATGCAAGTTGTAGTGTAATTATTATTTGTTTTGTATTAGATATAAATCTTAATTGTGAAATGTTTTACAGTTTACTTTATGCTTTTTTCAAATGCATTACAATTCTGTATGCTCATATTCAAGTGCAGCGTATGTGTCGTCGGGCAAAACTAGAGGTTTTAGCTTCAGAAAAAAGGGCAGAAGAGGAGCTGGATATATGGCAGTTGGAAGGAAGGAATTTTCTCACCCTTAACCGCTGGTGGGCAGAGGTTTGCACATGTCAAGACACGACTGCTAGCCATGACTGAAATCAGGACTATTAATTCTCAGTAAAGACAAAGTTTTGAAGTTGTTCAGAGAGGGATTGGATGTTTAGGTATAAGTAGAATTTCCAGAATTATAACAGTTAAATGTTAAAAAGGTTTGGGGAGGGACATAAAATCCTCATACTTTAGGTTTTGCAACCAATCCCTACCTATTAGGGATGATGAGGAGACTTTACCGGGCATCTAGATTATTCCATGTCTGCCTACTGGGGGTTTCTTGCACCTTCTCTGAAGAATCTGGTGATGGCCGTTTTTGGAGACAAGCTACTATAGTACATGAATCACAGGTCTGCTCCAGTATGGCAATTCCCATGTTCTCTGGGCTTTAGCATTACCACACTGAGATGAATGAGTGTAGTTCACACCTCTCAGATCTATTATTTCATGCTATCTCAGGACAAAGGAATACAATTACAGTAGAACCTCAGTTATAAACACCTCAGGAGTGGAGGTTGTTCATAACTCTGAACAAAACGTTATGGTTGTTCTTTCAAAAGTTTACAACTGAACATTGACTTAATGCAGCTTTGAAACTTTACTAAGCATTTTTCTTCTGCAGCTTTCCTTTTTTTAATAGTTTAAGTTTAAACACAGTACTGTATTTGGTTGGGTTTTTTTTTTGGTCTCTGTTGCTGCCGGATTGTGTACATCCGGTTTCATGTGAGGTGTGTGTTTGACTGATCAGTTCGTAACTCTGGTGTTCATAACTCTGAGGTTCACTGTATGCACTGTTTTACATATGGGATGTTCTTGTAAATGTAAGGAATGAAGTTAAGCCTAAATTTCTTTCAACAAAACTCTGTATCTGGGGTAGATTCCATGGCTGCAGAACCATGGAAGACTCAGCCATCAGAAATAACCAAAATTCTACTGTCCAAAAGTTTACATGCACACACAGAAATTGGGAAATGTAAATACATTTAGTGTGTTAACGTCACAAATTAAAAAAAAGCTTTTACCGTGACAAATATGCAAGAATTCAAAATAAATTAATAAAATAAAAATAATAATAGAGTGTTTTACCTGTCTTTTGTCCTTTTTTTATTCCAAGCTCCACATGTGGAAACACTCTTTGTAGGGCTCCTAAAATTCTGTGAAGTGTTTTTTCAAGCAGTGGTTTAGAAATGGCTGAGAGTGCTTGGCCAGGTGAAGTCACAGCTCTTTGAGAAGCTGGTATAGTCTTCTGCATAGCCACAACAAAATCCTTAGCTGTTATTTTAATAGAAGAGATATCCAACTGCAACTTCTCACTGCTAGTGTATATCTGAGGATAACGTCGGCGCAAGGCACACAAAGCAGCTTCAGAACATATGGACTTAATATCTGCACCACAATATCCTATGAACAAATAAGTGAAATTTAGTTCTTTGTCTCAGACAACCAAAAAAGGTCTAGAAGCAGCATACGCAAAGCTAGAGTATGTAACTATCTGGCCCAGCAGGAGATGAAGCCTAACAGAGGCAGCATGCTCAACCTTCTGGGAGAAAAAGGAAGGGATATAAGTAAGAAATGCCTCATACCGCTATCGCCCAACTACTCTGCTGGTGGTCTTCTCTGCCTGTGCAAAGCCTCACTGATGTAAGTGGGGCCCTGAGCAGACCCATTACAAGATTGCATTCTTAGTGGTCTAGATGGACTTCTAAAAGAGAACTGCATCCAGCCCCCTTTGCCAGAAGAATGGTGAAAGTGTGAGTGTGGTTAAAAATAAATGTCTATATTCATATAAAAACAACTTCTAACAATTAGTGGATGAAAAAAATCAAAGAAAAATAAGTATTTTAATTAAATAAGCTTAGTATTAAGCTTTTAGATGAGAATGTTCTAAACTATAAGTTAGTCACTTGTATTCTCTGATAACTCTTTTGGTTCTTAATCTTACCAACACATTTTTCTGCTAACTCTTCAAGAAACGCGTCCAATGGCTTAGGGGTCCAGTCTCTTGTGTGAATCTTGAGAATCTCTTTTCTAGCCTAGAAATAAAGACTTTTTTTTTAAAAAAAAGAGCACATCCTGTTTTTCCCTGTAAAAATCTTTAGTTTAAAAGTAGATGACAATATAATCACCTCTTTTCTTAAAAAGGAAATGTTAATATATTACTAGAATTTACTTTCCTAAAATAGTGACTATTCTTTTCAACAAATTTAAGGTTTTAGATGCTTCTTAAATTGGACACACTTCTTTTCAGGTGTTCCTTTTAACAAGGAAAGCCACTGAAAGCTCCCAGGACAAAAAGTGAGTTCTCTTAAGTTTAAGCCTAATGATCTTGAAAGAATTCTCTCCACTTCTAGCTAAGGTTGGTAACAATATATTTTTCCTAAGGAAAATTTCCCAAATTTATAGAATCACAAGTTCAAGATGGGAGACCTGTTAGTTCAGCTACCTTCCCAGTGGATCGATTTAAAATCAAGGCAATGTAAAATTATTTTAATCAAGATGAAAGCCTTAATTTAAATCATTAATTTTCCATCAACTTTTCAATTTTTACTTCAGGTTTTTTTTTTTTTAAAAAAAGGAAAATAAGGTACATCCTTCTTGCTTGATATAACCATTAAACCTGTTGATTTATAGCTAAATAGAGCCATTATACTAGATTTGGTACATCTTTTTGCTACCTAGAAGGGTACACTATAAACTGTATACATTTAAACAAACAACTATACAGCTTAATATTTTCAGTTTATTAATTGTACATTTTTAGTACGCTAAAAATGATGAACAATATATTGCCTATTTACTAGTACCATGCCATATTTATAAGGCTTGACCTCAAAAGTTAGATTTTTTCCCCTCATGATTTTTTTTTGTACAGCAAAAGCAGACTTTTACTCAGTTTTGGGTAGTGGCTCATGGATTCAGCATTTTTTTTTATTTAAAATGTTTTAAGAGATAATAGGAAGTTTAGGCCTTAATATATTTTGTATTAAATTCAGATTTCATTTTAAACACATTTATTTTTAAAAACAAAGTGGCCTTGGCTTTATGTTTTATATTTAGACTAACAGTAGCAATTAAGACAAGTTTTATAATGGTAATAATTGCTATTACCTGGCCTAAACAACTGTCACTGAACCAGAAAACCTGCAAGGGGTGCTCTGTCCCCATTCGGTCTTCAAAAATTGAATCTCTGGCTAAATACAATGATTCCTGAAGTATTTCCTGGCATTCAGATTAGTAAATTAGATTAGGGGTTGGTAGAATTCTTCCACAGTGCAGCTCACGTAAAATAGAAATTATATTTTAAGACCAATTTATTTGAGCATGAGCCTTCGTGAGCTACAGCTCACTTCATCGGATGCATACCGTGGAAACTGCAGATGAAGTGAGCTGTAGCTCACGAAAGCTCATGCTCAAATAAATTGGTTAGTCTCTAAGGTGCCACAAGTACTCCTTTTCTTTTTGCGAATACAGACTAACACGGCTGTTACTCTGAAACCTATTTTAAGACCACCTCCTTTCCCATTCATAATCACACTATCTATGCAGGAACTATGGCAATTATTTTAAAGTAGTATTTATGTATTTTTACCAGTCTTTAACCCATTAACCTTTCTGGCCCTTCTCAAAAACCGTCAGTCACAGTGTATTTTTTGCTTTTCATTTCATATCCCCTCGTCTCCACTTTCTTCTCTTCTCCCCGCCCTTGCTTTGGCCACATGTTTCTCCATTACCTGGTCTTCCACTGCACATACTTCCTTCCTCTCAGTTTGGTTCCCTTCATCCCCTGGACATTCTTCTTCCACTGCTAGTTGGTAGCCCTTGTTTACTGTTGGCTGCATTTCCTTCTCACAACCACAATTAGTGTAAGCAAATAAGCTAGCTCCTCCAATTTTGCTTCCAGTTATTTTCACAAGCCTCCAACACGCTCTTCACAATGAAAACCTTGGACACTTAAGGAAGCAGCTGGAAACTAGGATGACAACCAGCACAATAAAACTAGCCATCTCTGTGCAGAGAACCAGTATCTGCTTCAATGACAACAGTCTGGGAACTGCCAAGTTAGTTCAAAATGATTTTCAGTATGCAAACACTACTTTGCCTCTCACATACTACTCACTTTATCCATCTAAAAGTTTGTAGTCATTCAGTCAGCTTTATCTAGATCTGAAGTTCTCTCCTTCATAACAGAGATTCTTCTTAACACATTAATAGAAGTACTAGCAGTTCAGATTTTTAGCTTGTATTCAACCTATTTAAAAAAACAAACCACACAGTCCCTCTACCAGAAAGGGTCAAGATTATTCTAAATAGGTGAGGCATGCTTTTGTGTTATACATTTTAGGCCACATTAACAGTACAGTGTGTCAGTCCACCAGCCAACTGGCCTAGTGGCCAGGCAATGGCTCCACAGTTCTCTTCAGTCTGCTCATCCTGGAGGGAGCCCTGCTGGGTTGTATACCATGGGCCACGGTTCCTTCCGTATGCCTCTTCTCCTCTCCCCCCCCCCCCCTTGAGATTCTGACACAACAAAGGCTAGGGGGTCCCAAACCAGGGCCCTAAAGGAGTGGTGCAGTGTCTGGACCACTTGGTCCTCCCGAAGTTACGCTGCCTTACGGGTCACTTCCTACTGGGCTGTGGCTCCTCTGTCTGGGACATGGTCCCAGTCTTAGCAGTACAGTATCAGCACAGTCTACCAGGGAACAACGTCTCCTCCTTTGAGGCCTCTCTTGGGTTCCCAACTGCAAAATGGGGTGGAGAATATGGATCACTGCTTCCACAGTGGCGTTACTAATGCTGTAATCACTCTTCCTAACAGTTCCCTGTGTCAGCCTCACTTTCTGGTACGGCCTGCAGCTCTTTCCCCCCTTGCCTCTGGGCTCCCAATGCCCTTTTAAGCTGTTCCTTCAACTGCAGCATGCCTGGCAGCTGCTAAGGAATGTGGTCTTCCTTGCCCAGTACTGACCCATGCCTTGCTCTAGGTTAGTATGGGGTCTGTAAAACCCATCATACAGTGAAAACTGGTTTCAATCTCAAGTGCCATTTACTTTAAAATGATTTTTACCAATACTGATGTTTGCTCTAAAAGATCTTAACAGACCATTTCCCCAGGAGTTATGCTTTACTAAGACAAAATTCAAAGGTTCACATTGCCGTAGAGCCTTAAGTGGCCCAGACAGCTCTGCTCCATAGAATAACTGGGTCACCAGTTCCTTTTTAAAAGGTGGTAACACAGAGAGAAGTAGAAATACAGTAAGAGGAAGATAGTGTTTCCACATGCCTCAGTTGGTAGACTTGTAGGCACGTGCATCAGGGAAGTAGAGGTGAGACTGATGTACAATTAGGACAAGAACCTTCAGGCCTTTCATAGAATGTGGAGGGAAGAATTTGGATTATAGATCTTTGGAACTAGCCATCTACTTCTAAAGTGTCAAGCTATCCCCAAATTTATTATAGTGCAACTCCCATTTCCTTAATTTTTATTTTATATTAAACAGAGAAGACCCTCAACTTAAAAAGTATTTGACATCAAGGAGAAGGACTAGCTATTCTGAGTTATTCATATTTAATATTTTAACTCATACTTTTGATTAAACAGCAAGAACATTTTCAACGAACGGAACAAAATTTAAAGCTTTTCAGCCCAGCTGAGTTTGAATGTTTGCAAAAGCCCAGTTTAAGTATGTAAGAGAACAGGCACTGAGAATCTACCAACAAAAATAACTAACTGTTACATAGACAACTTCAATCCAATAATGCCAAAAAGCTAACCTAATCGTATTCTGTGTTGCATCTGAGCTAACCTGCACCTCTTTTCTTAGGTTTTAATAATTTTAGTATGATTAGAAATATCTGTCACTAGGTACCAGGATTAATATATTTTATTTTTAAGGATATTATTTTTTATTTTTAAGTGTTTTACAGTAGCTAGAAATTATAGAGGGGTAAGGTTAGGGTTAGAACAGTGCTGACAGCATGGCTGCAGGAGCTCCGAGCACTGCCAGTGATCCTGCAGGTGGCTGCCTGCCTGGACATGGAGCCCAAGATAAAGTATGGAAGCAGAAACTCCAGGCCAGGACTGAAAGGAGGATGATGAACACTTAGCTGCGGGGTTCTACTGAACCTGTGTGGCTGGAGGCTCGTTCTCCTGGCCAGGGTGTCTCTGCTCTGCCACACCAAGACTGCAGCCTTCCCTGCACCTTCTGCCTACAGGGACTGGGTGTCACTAGCTGTGCAAGAAGCCCTCTGCAGCCCCGCTGCCATGGGAGTGTGGCCGTGACAATGGAGCTTCAGAGGGCTCTCTGCACCTGCAGAAATCTAGCGTCACTGGCCCTGCAGCAGTGCAAGGAGGGTCGGGGAAGTTGCACTCCCGCTGACTTCACCAGTCAATATTTTTTACTGACATACTTCAATTACAATAAAATGCTGCCAAGCCTAAACACAGAATGTTAATGATGAATTCAAATGTTTAAGGCACTGGTACATCGTAGCACTTTAAGCACTGCGCCCAACTTTACCATGTGACTATTCACACACTTACAAGATAAACGTGTGCTTAAATACGTTACTAGATGGGGATTTAAAATACATACCCTCCCCCTTCCCCAAACCTCAAAACAGCAGAACTGATATCCATATCAAAACACAAACTTCAGATTAAAACGAGTCTAGTGGGGTTGCCCACCACGCAGATGTAAACACCACAAAATTAATTTTTCACAAAGGCAACTTTGAACCAGGCTAACATCAGAAGTGTTAAGTAAGCTGGAGCACATTTAAAATGTTAATCCAAGAGTGGCTCATAATTAAATGTAGTTCTGTCACATATACCATTCTCTCATTTTCAGGTTCTCTCTGCTATGTAGACTGCCATATTTTACAGCTAATTGCAGGCCACTGTAATTGCATCATTAAGTGTCATTATTTGGGGACATTCAACTTTTCTGCATGGTCAAAGTGGAACTAGTGCTACAAAATTGATGGTCAATGAAAGGGTTTTGTACAAGTGGTGTTTTCAGTACCCTACCTACGCTCCACAAGAAACAATTACCTCACCTCTTTATCACTCAAGTAGTAAAGCACAGAATCCCAACTTCACCATTCCCAAACATCCTTCATTTCTCCACAATACACGGTGGCTTATGCTATAAAGAAATAATTTGACACCTTATTGTTAAGGTTGAATCAAAGATTTTACCTCTTTATCTGGCAAGGTGAAAAGGAATTCTCTGTCAAAACGTCCAGGTCTTCGTAAAGCAGGATCTATTGAATCCAGTCTGTTGGTAGCTCCAATTACCACAATCTCTCCTCTGCTATCCAAGCCATCCATAAGTGCCAGTAGCGTAGATACAATAGAACTGACAGAGAAATACTTTTATTCACTCAGTTTACTAAGCCTTTGTTACATTGAGCGTGACCTCTCTTCCCAAGTTTCAATCAAGAAAGGAAAAGATTTTGTTGCTGGAATTATTTTTTGGTCACTAAAAGAGCCTTTTATGATATTTTGTGTAGAACATCCCCCCCCCCAAGATAAGCAAACAAAGACCACAAAGACCCCATGATAAGAATCAAAGTCTTGAACAAGCCTTTTTGAATCCAAAAGGTAAAGATTGTACTTGCAATTTAAGTAACAAGAGGATACTTACCCCAAAGAGGGCATGTCTGTATAGAATCTACCACAATATGAATAGGGCCTCTGGGCACTACTCAATACAAACAATAGTATTACTTGTAATAAGCATACTATGGTCAAGCCTAACTTATACAGCAGGGAATCCCAAGTTATGCAAATACCCCTCTCTGAGCTCTAAAGGGTTAAAATCCATTGCTGACATAATAACCTGGTATATGGATTTGTGTACAGGCCCAAAGTCCAGAGTTTGGTCAAGAGGTCAGAGGCCTAGCAATAGCTAAGAGAAGGCAGAATAACCAAAGATAACCTTGCTTTTGCTAAGATATGCCTGGTCAGCAAAACACCAGATGTTGGGGGCAATAATTGCTTCTTATTTAAAGTTGCAAATAGAACAAAGAAGCCCTGTTTCTGTTGTGTCAGTTTCTTCTGTAGGGAGATGTTCTTCCCACACATCCAACCTTGAGTTTATGAAAGGTTCAAGCATGTCAGTATAAGATATGGCCTCCTCCCACCTCCCTTTCCCAGGGACCAATGCCTGCCTTAAAATACAAATGAGCAACTTGAAAGACAATCTTTACTGCCATATACTTTCACGGTCTCTTTGCTTTTACTCCTAGATATGTATCTGTTGGACAATCAAAGGAGCTACTTCACTCCTTTGGACCTCAAATCAGAATTCAACGTATATATTTTATACTAATACATTTATTAAAGTACTAATTAAATGTTAAATTGTTAACTTGAGACCCTGGGCAGAGACATTATGTAACCTTTGACCATTGGCTACTGTGCTATCATGTCTTGCTGCTAGACCTATCCAGGGAAGTGGGACTGCCTACCCTGTCACTCTCCCCCGCCCATGGAAAATCCATATATTCCACTGTGATCAATTAATTGACAGCGTCTCTGAGCCTAATAAGCAAGGTGACACTTTGTCAGTGCTGTACATAATAAACTCTCGTGATTGAACTCTACACGGTGTAGATTTATGTCCCTCAAGCTCTCTCCTATTTATACCTGCGCTGGCCTGTATGTCATCCATTGTTATTTTTTAATGTTCTTCATTTTCATACTGGCCCAAAGTTTCAGTGTATTGCCAATTTCTGTACTAAAAGTGCCAAATGGAAAAGTTGTTGCAGGAAAGCTAGAGATGTTGACAGCTGGAGCTTTTGGCACCCCAGAAGACCTGGGGCTTGTTTACAGTTAAAAAAGCTGTAGCGCTTCAGCGTAGACACTACCTACGCTAACAGGAGCTTCTCCCATCAGTGTAGGTAATCCACCTCCAAGAGAGGTGGCAGCTAGGTAAACAGAAGAATTCTTCCTAGTGCCATCTATACAAGGTGTTAGGTTGTTACAGTTACAGCTCTCAGGTGTGTGAATTTTTCACACCCCTGAGAGATGTAGCTATACCAAAGTAGAATGCTAGTGCAGACCTGGCCCTGGTGGTGCCTTTTTTTTTTTTTTAAAGCAACCAGGAGGCAGCTGATTCTCAGTGCTATGGTGAAGATATACCACCTCTTTCAGATTGGGGGACATGCAACTTCAGATGTGGGGGATGTAGGACTGAACTTCTCATAACTCTACCTCAGCAAGCTCTGACAGTAACTTCACGCTACCACAAAATACACCCAAGGCAAAGTACATTAACTTGATGGTTTTTGGACTTCAAAAGATGACACCCTAAGAGGATGAATGGAAGCAAGTCACACTTCTCTCAGAGCTATGGTTTCAGGCTGCATACTGAGACAGCAGACATAACTGCACTGGTTCACACTTGGTTCTCATTTGAAGGTTCTCATTGCATCCATAAAGGCTAAAGACTTTGTTTTAAAATGAAGTTTTGGATATTGCAACAGAATTATAAGGAAAAGGAGTACTTGTGGCACCTTAGACACTAACAAAAAATTTATTTATTTAACAATTATAAGGCAGATTCAAAGAGAATTTTGCAGTTCAAAGGGCAACAACTGATTTTATATATATGGCCCTGATGATGATATTGCTTGAAAAGGGTTAAATCCACAAGGAAAACAAACAGACAGACTGGAAATATAATTTCATTTGGAGGGTTGTACAAACATAGGAGCGTGTCAGAGACACTAAATTACAAAAAATTAAAACACCACGCTGAGCTTGCATCCGATGAAGCGAGCTGTAGCTCACGAAAGCTTATTCTCAAATAAATTGATTAGTCTCTAAGGTGCCACAAGTACTCCTTTTCTTTTCACACTGAGCTTGGTATCACAAGATCTAATTACTTGCAACTTAATACTACTCAAGTTTAGAGAGGCCTCCCAATGCTGATGCCCATATATATATAAAAAAATAAATACACACACACACACACGCACACACGAATAAAAGACTACTAACACTATAGCCTCCCCCTCTTACAAGGCTCAAGCAGATTTTAACTCTCTTCGACTTTTTAAAATATAAAGTGTAATACCTGTGAATTTGATCTTGTCTACTGGATCGTACAGGAGCCAAACCATCTATCTCATCAAAGAAAATAATTGAAGGACGCATCTGATAGGCCTAAAAGGAAAGGCAGACTCAGGAATATTGAAACAATAATAGATGTAAAATATAATGCACCCAAAAAACTACATTAGAAGAACATTAAGCACTCAAAAGTTAAGAAATGCCAGAATTAATGCCACACAGATTCCTGGACGTTATTTACTTTCAAAAAAATCCCCCAAAACAAAAAACCCTACCCTTAAAAAACAAGTTCTATCATGTACAACCATATTGACCCTCCTACCCCACATGGAGTCATCAGGAAGGTTCAGGCTTTTATAGCCACAGCACCGACCTCTACCACTTGAGGTAACTGAATAACTGGTAGCAATAGTAGGTAGTTATTTTCTATATGGACCAGCCACTATGAGCAGATGAGACACACCCTTTGCCAGTCAGTTCACAGCTATTTGCTGATGAGAGAGAAATGTAGAGACACATGACTCCTGGGGTACAGCACCAGGTCCTGGAGGTGAGCATGCCCTAGTAGATATAGGCCTGTCAGACTCCATGTTCTCAGACTGTATCCTTCTCCCTTTGCTCCCCATCCATACCAACCCAGCTCCTGCAACCCCCCTCTGCACCTTTTTATATCCTCCCCATGCGCCTGCCAAATTTCAAGTATCTCACCAAAGCATGGAGGCACTAAAGCTTCTCAATGAAACACTTGTAAGACTATTTTTTATATTTTATATATATAAAAAAAGAGGCAAAAATAAATTTCCTCCCCATCTTATCCCAATCACATTACCTGAAACATTTGGACAATTTTTACTAGAACTTTACAAAATTCAGACAGGCACCACCATGTAAAATTTCAGCCCCAAGAGTTAAAGTCTTGAAAAGTTATAAGCAAGTGAAAACAGAGCCTTATAACAGAAAGTGTTTGGCAACCTTAACTACAGATATCAATACCAGCTCCACATAGAATAAAAAAAGTGCATAGTCTAATTCTAATATTACCTGATCAAATAATAGACGAAGCTGTCGTTCAGATTCTCCCACCCATTTACTGAGGCAATCAGCACCTTTTCTCATAAAGAAGGCTACTCTTCTATCACCCTGACTGCACTCATTAGCAAGTGCCCTAGCAACAAGGGTCTTTCCAGTACCAGGTGGACCGTAGAATAGACAACCCCTGTAAAATACAAGAGTTCCCATGTTTCAGTTGTGATACATTGGAAAAGAACAGTACCTGTTCCAAAGAGCTTTAGGTTTAAGACAACAAAACAGCAATATATGAAGGTTGATGAGGGTGCAGGGGTGGGGAGGGGGAAGAGAATAGAGCAGGGGACATAACAGATTAAAAATCAAAATATATGTACAAATTTGATATACATATATACAGTTTTATTTAACAAAAATATATTCATGTATTTTGTTAGATACACAGATTTAAAGGCTTGAAGGGATTACTATGATCTAAGTCTAACTAAAGGCCATAAAATTTCACCCAGTGAAGAGGAGGTTAGTTACCTGATAGTAACTTGAGTTCTGAGATGTTTTGTCCAGACCGTAGGATGTGTGTGTGCCTGTGTGCTCTCAATGGGAGACTGCAAAGTAGTGTCTGCGTACCCATAACTTTGCAGAACAGCACCTTGTGCTCCAAATGAGGGCATATAGGGAGGACCAAGCTTGCCACCACTCAGTTCCTTCTCGACCATGAAGCCAGAACTCCATAACACAAGGAAAGGAGAATGGCAAGTGGAGCACCATAGAGAGACAAAACATCTTGAAGAACTCAAGTTACTGTAAACTAAGTAATCTCTACTATTTCTTATATACGTCCCTATGGGTGCTCCGCCATAGTAGACTCCCAAGGAGTAACTTAATGAGAAGGTGTGTGCTGAGGGTGTAAGTCCAGGACAGTCTGAAAGACGACATTGCCAAAGGCAGCATCATCTCTGGAAGCAGATATGATAGTGTAATGTTTAGCAAATGTACGGAAGAAGACCAATTTCCAGAACTGCAGATTTCTGCTGTTGCAACGTCCTTCATTAGAGCTATAGATGTGTACTAGAGCGCTGGTGGAACGTGCTGTTACTTTGTGAGGAGACTGCTCCCCAGCATTTTCATAACAAGTCAAGATGCAACACCAAACCCACTTCGACACTCTTTGCATGGAAAACTGTTGGCCCTTCATCCTATCTGTAATTGATACAAATAGCCTGGGAGACGCCCGGAATGGTTTAGTTCTACACAGATAGGAGGCAAGGGCACTTCTGACATCCATGCATGAAAACTTTATTCTTCTCTGGGTACATGAAAGACAGACAGACGGAAAGAGGATATAGCATAATTGTCTTTGTAGAAGGTGGTGTACGGTGGGTCCACCAGGAGTGCTCCCAGCTCCCCCATCTGTCTCACTAAGGTGATAGCAGTAAGGAATTAAGTTTTGAGGACATGGTGGAAGAGGGTTACAGGTCACCATTGGTTCGAAAGGGGGTTTCTCCTCAGGGTGTTTAGAACAAGGTTGAGGTCGCACTGGTGGGCTGGGTGTCAAATGGAAGGAAACAAGTTGCATAGGCCCTTAAGAAATCTGGTTGTTGTAGCATGGGCAAAAACTGAGAAGCCCTGGATGGGTGAGTGGAAGACTGTGAGGGTGATCACATGTATCCTGAAAGTTCATTGAGAAACCCTGTTTTTTTAATTCGAATAGGCAGTCCAGGATCTTAGAAAGCAGGACTCATGAGGCTCGAGACGATGGAGGGAGCTCCACGATTGGAAGCGCTTCCACCCTTAGAGGTAGGTCTTGCAAGTACTGGGCTTCCTGTTGGATTAAAAAAAAAAAAAAAAAAAAAAAAAGACTGACTCAACTCAATCCAAAGAGGTTAATTCCAAGCTTGAGAGCCACTGAGGGGCCATACCTTCATATTCAGAGAGGAGGGGTTTGGATGGGTGAGGGTTCTGAGCTCTGTATCGGAAGGTCCTTGTTGATAAGATGTCTGAGGGGTTATGCCTCCATGAAATTCAGGAGGTTTGACTCCCATACCTGTCTAAGCATGGGATATAAAGGTATGCCGAGAAGGAATGAGAGCTATCTTGAGAAGGGTCTTGAGGATCAGCGGTACAGGTGAGTAAGCATAAAGGATACAGAGACATGGTGTTATCAGGCCATCCCTGAGAGAGCTGCAACAATGACCTCCCTTGGAGCAGAACAGGTGACATTTCACCCATTCTATACCCCACGTCTGGCAGATACTGCAGATGACAGCCTCTGATCCTCCATTTGTGATCTTGCCAGAAGTGTCTACTCAGGGAGTTTGCAGGTGTATTCTGGAGGCCTGGTAAACTGACCACTGATATTTCTTATGGGAAATGCGCCAGTTCCACAGCCTTAGTGACTCTGCACATAAGGACTGGGGTCTTGCTCCTCCATGCCAGTTGACATAATAATTTGTCACCCTGTTGCCCAGCATGACTGATTAACTGATCTTGCATGGCTTAAAGAAAGTGTTGGCATACATATCATACTGCTCTCAATTCCAGAATACTGACACAGAGCGTCGACTCCTGTGTCAACCATTTGCCTTGTGCTCTCTCTCTCTGTAGGTGAGTTCCCCATCTTAACAGACACACATCTGTTGTGAGGGTCTTCAACAGTGCTGGATGCAATAATGGGGTTCTAATGCAGACCCTCCATAGGTTCTTCACCATGTAAGAGAGTCTATTACCTTCTGAGATACTGACATACATTTGGAGAGGCTGTGTCTGTTTAGGATATATATTGTTCTTATCCATATCTTGAGGCATTTGAAGTTCATCCTCGCATGGGGAATCACATACATGGCGGGCAACATGTGGCTCAAGATCTGTAGACAAATCCTCATTGTTGTTAGTAGGCTGCATTCTAATGTTGAGATTAGGTTGGATAGGGTGATGAATCTTTTCTTAGGCAGGCAGGTTCTTGCTGTTGTGGAGTCAAGAGTAGCTCCTATACAGTATATTCTCTGTACTGGAGTTTGTATAGATTTTTTGAGGTTGACAGAGGCTCAGAAATTGGAATAACATTAATGCTCTGGATGCTGCCAACTGAACTTCTTGGGGTGACCAGACCCTGCGAAGCCAGTCATCTGAATATGGAAATACTGATATTTCCCCTGATGGCACTGTGCTGCTACCACTGAGACAATCTCTGAACACCCTTGGGACACGGAGAATCCAATGTTGGTGATGTTGATAGTGATCTGTCCCTATTACAATGCATGGGAAATGCTTGTGGGAGGAGTGGATAGATAAGTGTGTGGGTGCGGGCCTTCTATGTTCTGACTGGTATCGAAGTCTGGAGACTTAAGCAAGTCTCAACTTGCTGCTTTCATAGTGGTACTGGGAAGGTGGCACTGTTAGATCTTTCCAGTACTGGTGACTCAGGTTTATCAGAGATAATGAGATCCTCTGTAGAAAGGAATCTGGAACAAAGTAGAGTTCTGATAGCCTTCACACAACGTCTGGGTCAGTACCATCTGGTAAGATGGAGGTTGTTGCAGTATCACAGTGATTGTGGTGTCATCTCCCCTTTCAGAGGTATGGTGAGATGCTGGTACTAGGGCACAGATGGTAGCCCTGTGTCTCTCACAGTGCTGCAAGGTGTTAGATGGTGCCAACAGGCGGTAGTTGCTCTGGTGGTAGGCATCTCTGAATGGGGTTTCTTTCCTGTACTGATTTGGTGGTACCGGACTCCTACAATCAGAGGGACAAAAGGTCTCCCAACAGTGGGTCTTACAGGGTGATATACATCTCCAAACAAGGAAATGAAGAAAAGTTGTATATTTCTTCTTCTTTAGAATTTTGTTTGTTGCAGATGAGGCAGCAAGGGCTGTAGAGGCTGATGGGGGGAGGGAAGAAGACCTCTCTGTAGCTATGGCATGGTGCACTAATAAGAGCTTAGATCTAGTCTCCCTGTCTTTCTTGGATCTGCATTTGAAACCCTGACGGACTTTGCATTCAGAAGGGTTGTGGGAGTCTCCCAAACACTGAAGGCAGCTGGAGTGTCCACTACAGAGTGGAAAAGACCTGTGGCAAGTCTCACAGGTCTGAAATCCTGGATCATAACAAATAGTGCTCTGACATAAACAAAAAATCCCTCTTCTACCAACACAAGTGTTCTATAAAGTAAACAGGTACTGAATGAAAATAAATAATGAAAAAAATTACTAAAACCAAACAAAATAAAGAATTCACACTGTGAAAGCAGGAAGCTGAATACAGCAGACAGCTGACCTTTCCACCTGAAGCTGCATGCAGTTGAGAAGGAACTGAGTGGCAGTGGGCTAGCACCTTCCTATATGTTCGGAGCACAAAGCGCTGCACTGCACAAGGGAAGATTCCACAGATGCCACTCTGCAGACTCTGATTGAGAGTGCACAGGCGTGTGCACATCCTACAGTGGAGTACCCATAGGATATACTCCAAGAATTATTCTTCCCTAATATGCGAGTGAACATTATTGAGTTCAATAACTTGTGATTGAACTAGATCATATCTTTTATAAAGACATTCAAATCTTCATATAAAGACCCCAACTGGTGACTAATTAGCCCACTTCTCTTGGTAAGCTGTGCCAATGGTTGATTATGCTCACGGTTAGGTTCCATCTTATTTCCCATTTGACATTTTCTATCATCAAAAAATGGAAGTCTTAAGACAGGTCAGAAACTGAAGAGATTATATATAGACATGGTTTCTTGAGAAAAAGTCTAACAGCCATTTGTTTCAAGCAGTGGTGGGCAACCTGTGGCCTGCATGCGGCCCATCAGGGTAATCTGATTGTCGGCCGCGAGACATTTTGCAGACGTTGACCGTCCGCAGGCATGACCTCCCACAGCTCCCAGTGTCCGCAGTCCCAATGGCCTATCAATACAAATGATATTATGTGTATTAGAGTAGCTAATAGAGGACCCACCTGAGATTAGGCTCCATTGTGTAAGGCACTGTTCATACACACAGTAGACAGTTCTTGCTCCAAAGAGATTACAACCTCATTAGATACAGGGGGAAGTGAAGTTAGAGGAAGTATTATTAGCCTAGGGTAAGTGACTTGACCACGAGCAGGATATGCCCAACATTCAGTACAACCCCATAAATCAGATCCAGATTGATTCAATTTGAGGCCCTTGTTTTCAAAGAATTACAACTTGGTAATAAAATGATTAATTCTTCCTCCCCTAAAAGACTTAAATTTCCAGGTTCTGATTCCAGAATCTGCTGACAATTGTATCAGGAGGATGTCTGAAGGTGACCAAAAAAACTCAGATTTCCAGATACTTTTAGAGGTTTTAGAGTTGGCAGTTAAGTCATTTTAAAGAGACATTCAAGAAAAACAATTAAAAAACAAAACAAACAAAACCAACACAACACACACATTTGAGGTTTTTAAAAATTATGTGTAATACTGTAGACTGTTATATTGTGGTAGGTTTTCATGCATTTCATTCAGCAGGGTGGTTTGTTTTTTTATTTCAATTTATTGACATTGTTTCCTGTACAAAGTAGTAACACTATATAAAAGTGGCTCCTTCTTAAATCACATCTGCTCACTGTATTTGTCTAAAGTCATATCCCAGTATTTCAGAATTGCGGAACACTTACTACTATATCTTACTATCTAAAAGTAGTCACCTTATACTGCATATCAGCTAGCAATGCATACAGCTCTCAGAGGGGAAGCTAACATTTTTATTTTGTTCCATGGATAAACAATATTGCTAGTATTGCAATTGCAGTTTCTTCAGCACTGACTTGCAGATGTCAGAAAAGTTTGCAGAGCTGGTAGCTAGAAAGTCCCTCTTCACTTGTAAACTAATCAAATTGTATACGAAATATAGAACTCAGACCGTAAAAATGCCATTTTCACTGGATCACTTTTCAGGGTATACCTTTACCTTAAAGGCCAGACACTATGTCTCTGGTTTTGGCGAGGCACTATATTAATCTTGAAACTCTGCACATTCTGGGTTTTGTCTGTTTAAAGTCTTTGTCTTTAACTGTTACTTCAATAAAGTTTGCATACAAATGCTTTATAGGACATGAAAAAGATATTTAAAATGCAATATTCTTCTGTAAACAAGAGCTTGAGTTTTCAAGTTGCAATACATGTCACATTACCTTGGAGGCTGAATTCTGAATCTCTCAAATACTTCTGGGTAAAGCAATGGAAAAACCACCATCTCTTTTAAAGCTGAAATATGGCTAGATAGTCCACCCACACTATCAAATCGTACCTAATTCAGAGAGAGTTAAAACAAAACAAATCACGTATGTCATACATGGTTCAAATCGGGCAGGGTCAACAGCACAACTATACTAAGCATCTAATAATAGAAGACCTCATATGCAACTACAAAAGAAAACGTACTTGGCAATCATGGCAATTTTGGAACATGTTGAGGGGAGGCTTATGTGCAAAGGTAGAGGTAAACAGATTGTTAACTTTATACAGTTTTTCCATAACTCTCTTTCAATCAGTGGGTAACTGACAGTATTTGAGACAAAGAACTTACTGAAAAATCTATTTGCATTGGATCAACATCAGCCAGGCTTGCTCCAATTTTCATCCGATCCTTGTGAACTCCTTTTAATTCGTCTTTCCGAAAGTTTAGTGGAAGGCACCTGATTTGAAAGTCAAGGAAATGGGAAGACAAACACTAAAGTAAGATATAACCAGATTTTTCTTGGCAAATTATACAAACTTATGATAAGCACTCCTGCACTACCAAATCCCTCAACTGAATTAAGTTCCAATGTCCAAATATGAACAAAAGAAGAGGGTCAGTTATCCTAAATACCACCAGCTTCCTTGGAATGCCTACAGATCTGCGCTTCTACATACTTGGGCACTTTTGAAAATCCCACCCCAAGGAAGTTTGGCAGTATCTGGAATAATTAACCTTCTCCCTTTGTTCACTTTTGGACATTGTGAATTTAGAATGATTTTCATCCTTAAAACTAAACTTTCACAGATTGGCTATTTCTATACTCAGAATTGGAACAGCAACATGATAGGTTCGTTATTTCAATGTTTTCTGTGGATCAGGCCTGCAGTTGCTGCACCATCTCAAGTTTGTTGTGTAACAATGGACCTAAATTCTGTAGCAAATCCCCCAAAATTTAGTTACATGCTAGCTCTGTGACTGAAGAATCTAATGCATACAACAATACACAATTTTCATTAAAGTAACACCATTCTACTTGGACATCGCACCTGAGATCTGCCTGAAAAATCTGTACCTACGATGGTTAGAAACAGTATTTAGATAATTTAAAAAAAAAAATGTTCTTGATTTTTTTAAAGTTTACTTTTGCATTTTACAGTACAGTATCACTGTTTCTCTCTTGCTAAAAACACCCTTGTAAACAGGGCAGCAGCAGAACTGTATACACTACAAAATAACTTAAATTCAGTACATGCTATGTAAGAGGTTCTTTAAAAAACAAACCCAGTTTCTGATAGTTAATTCCAAAAGTCAAAAACTGAGTCAAATATATCAATAGATTTGACTACAAGTTGTCACAATGCAGAGAATCTGCAGTATAAGAATTAAGAGACTAACATTTTACGTATGTGAAGATGCCATTTCTCCCAAAAGCGCGAAAGGGAGAAGCTACGTAATTACACTTACCGGCTTAATGCTCTGTTACGACTGCATTTCCTACGCCTTTCAAAGCGTTGCTCATCATCAGACGAAGAGGAGGAGGATGTGGAATCACTGTTATGGATTGCATGCTTTCGTCTGTATTATAATAAAATGTTTAAAGAAAAACAGTAACAAACTTAAGTATGTGCTCACTCTGAAAAGCTAAAGGTCAAGTTATTAACTGTTCATTCCAAATTCCACCTCAGAATTTACATAGGGTAAAGATCCATTAGGTTATCTAGTCCATTCCCTGTAAATGTAGGATTGCTTCCCTACTTGTTATTTCCCCCCCGCCCCAGGGAAGGAAGAGAGAGAATAGGAATCCTCACTGGAACAGAACTGTTTTTTTTTTTTGGGGGGGGGGGGTATATAAAAAGGTTAAATGTTTACTTAAAAAACACACATGAAATTACACGACCAAGATTTCAAATGCAACTACTGATTTTGGTTACTCAAATTGACATTTAAAACAGTGGTGGGCAACCTGCGGCCCATCGGGGTAATCTGATTGTGGGCCATGAGACATTTTGCTGACGTTGACCGTCCATAGGCACGGCCCCCGTATAGCTCTCAGTGGCCACGGTTTGCCACTCCCAGCTAAAGGCTACATTTACTTATAAATTCTCAGAAAATTAATTCTATACCCAAGAGCAATGCTGCAAATTTGAGGAAGATAGACTGTATCTTTCATATGTAACAGAGGTTTGAATCCTTGCTTTATGTGCAAAATGGAAACCAGCCTTAACAGAGTCATAGCACCTCCATAATTACTACTATTCTGAAAGTCATTTTAAGCAACATTCCATGATGTGACTGCCACCAATATGGATAAATGAGAATGATCCCCATCCATATACCAACCTGTTAATCCTTTTACAGTAGGGACTTCGTGGTCCTGCAGGGCTAAAAGGATATCTGCGTCTCACAGGAGAGGACGGACCAGTATAAAATAGGTTGGGCTTTCTTTGGTGCCTTGGCTCTGTTAAAAGCAAAAAAGTTTAATTTAAGATAGTTCTAGTAGATCTTTTAATCAGAGTAAACACCACAAAGAGCAGGGAACAAGTGAAATTTTATCGGACAGATGAAAGTCATAACTAGGAATTACATTGCTTTTGTCAATGCATGCCAAATTTGTTTAGATTTAAGAAAAGTCATGAAAAACTTAATGGTTTTCAACTGCTTTTTAAATGTAACACTGAAAACTGATTGGCAAGTCATTTGTATTTGTTATGGTTTCTTCAGGACTATTTAAGATGACTTTCTTAATGAAGATTTTAGATCAAGATCAGGAAACAGCAGGCATACGTAGAATTCATTTGTAATTTATTAGAAGTTTATAAAATAAAGTTGAAGAGTAATCGTGTTGTAAACTGGAAATACCTAAATATATAGGTTGAATTATGCAGTGATCTTAAACCACAAGATCTTTTGTAGGTTAACACCATGAAAGCGAATACTGAACAGATAATGCAGTATTTAAATCCTTTTGGGACATACTGGTGTGTCACAAGATTAAAGGACACAGAGTGGTGTGCTACTAGCTTATTGAGTGCAAAACAGTGGAGAAGATGCAGGGGAGAATAAAAGAGGCCAGATAGCTCTGAAAAAAGGAGAGAAAGCTAAGAAAATGAAAGTTTGTTTTGCCAAAGATGGTGTTTCTGTAGCCTCTAACCACAGACAAGAAACAAGGCCACCAGAAAGATCTATATAACCTACTTTCCAATGGGGCTTGGTAACGTACAACAGTTTTCCTCTGTCTAAGGTCATAGCGCTTTTGATTATCTTCTCCATCCTCATCTTCCTGGTCTTCAGCTTCTTCTTCAGAAGACTCTAAAATTACACTTACCCTTAGTTCAATGGAAAACAACATGGTACATATACCATGAATACCACCAACCATACTTAACGTTCATAATAAACCTAGCTAACTGATATAATAGAAATGCCCTCTATATTCTGCAATGTTAAGGTTCAGAAGCCCTTTCTGTTTAAAAGATGAGCTTTCCAAGTGCTCTAAAATCTTCATGCTTATTCAGATTGCATTGAAATTTGGTGTGCCTCATGGGAGTGCCGGGTAGAGTTAGCGATGTAAATATGGGGTCATTTGAGCACAGGGTTCTCAAGATGCAATTTTTGGTGGGAAGCTGTATTTCTTAAGGTTGAAAGACTCTACCAACTTTTTTTGCACATGCCTGGTTGTTAAACAAGGCTCTGATCGTCACCCAAATGGTCTCAATCATTTGATTGTTATTCCAGAGAATGCATGGTACTACCTCCCTCTTTGGGGAAGCAACACTGAAAATGTTAAGGAAAGTGTTTAACTCTCTAACTTAGTATGTGCTAAACATACATTACATGGACATGTGCAGAAAGACTAAGCAGGAGGATTTCCAGCCAGACAGTTTCACTTGACCTGGGGGGCTCAAGGGGACATGCTGTGGCCATGAAATCTGAATTACACTGAGGCATCTTAAGTTTGAAGCCTCTTCTTTGCAGATATCTGAGAAAACTGTAGGCATGTTAATCAATCTGCCTCTGTCAAGGGCTTTTATTTTGGGGAAAACGTAAACTGAGTATAGCAGATAATTCAGAAGGCAGTCAAACTAATTTTCAAACGAAAAATAAATTACACATGTGAATGCTACGCTGGGAACTTGGAATATAGGGAGAAGGGTTTGGGGGATTTGAGGAAAGAAGGGGAAAGGGTCTAGGGGCTCAGGCAGATTGGGAGGGCAAGATGGGGTGGGTGGCCAGTCAACATCACAGTCTCCCCCCTAGTTGTGTGCCAGGATCTTGGCACTGGGGGAGGGGCGAGGGGAGAAGGACCCCTGACCTTATGGGTGGGTTGGAACTCCTCTCTCTGCCATCTACATGGGCTCTGAGGGCTATGCCTTTCTACGGGGATCAGAGGTCCTCTCCCTTCCTCCAGTGTGTATGCTGGGCTCTAGGGAGCTCCTAAAAGTAGATCAAATTAAACTTCTGAAAAGCAGTGAATGAAGAGTTAAGGACATGCCATTCTCACATAGGGTAGAGGGGCTTGCCAAAGTGTGGGAGAAAGCAGCCAGCTTGAAGGGGGGCAGACTGGGTGGGCCTGGGGCACTGCCAGGAAGGCCTGGCTACAGCAGGGGTGATGATCCTGGCTGGGGTGGGACATAGTTAGGGCGTGGGACCTAACACAGTGTGCACACAGGTAACACACAAACCTCCAGTGAGCTGCTGCCTGTGATTTGTGTGCATCAGCAGAGGGCACCAGACAACAAGGAGCAACTTTTTATGCGCAAAGGGCTTACTAGGACGGAAAGGGAAGGCTGAGCTGAGCTGAAAAGGCTGGCAAGGAGGCTATATGATACGGGAAGGGAGAGAAGAATGACGCCATGCCAGGTCTTCTCTCATGCTCTTTAAGTTACTGTTACCAACATAAAAATAAAAAATGTCAAGACTTGGAGAAACAAATTAACGTCTGTGATTTCTCTTTGATCTGTCAGCACCACCACCCTCCAAACATGTCAAAGCACAACGATTACACCATTCCAGTATAACAAACTGAACAGGAGGTGGGAGAGCCATTAAGGAATCACATACCATTGTTTAATCTTTGGCTAGCCACAGTAGCACCTCAACTGCAAAAACAGTGAGAACTACAACTGCCTAAATGACCACTAACTCCTACAAAGCACACTTCTCTTCCAGTTAAAGAAAAAGAAAATTAGGAAATTCACTGACCAAAAACTTGGTTAACGAATAGTTATGGTTGCCAGGTAGTATTTCATGCCCTTCCAGAACGTTAAGTTCTGCAAAATACAAGTTAAAGGTAGATGACAATGCAACCGTAACTTTGCCCTTTTTAAGCAATGCCCCAATATGCCCATAACACATACTTACACACTGCCTTTATAAATATTGCAGAACACTCATGTAATAGGACATGTGACCTATACCTGCCCTACTCTCAACCACTTAGCCTACTGCACCGAACCATCACCACACCTGCTAAATTTCACAACGCTGTTACCCTTTTGAAAAGAGTACCATTTAAAATATTTTATTAAAGCTAATGTTAAAAAATTATATAACGCATAGGTTGAAAAAAATGTCTGTACATCTGGGCAGTGGTGAGCTGGAGCCGGTTTGCTGGAATCGGTTGTTAAATGTAGAAGCCCTTTTAGAACCGGTTGTCCCTTGTGGGACAACCGGTTCTAAAAGGGCTTCTACATTTAACAACCTGCTAAAAGTGGCACCTTAGGCCCCAACTCCGTGGGTGCTCTGGGGCTGGAGCACCACCGGCAGCTCCCCACCCCACCCCCAGCTCACCTCCGCTCCGCTCCCACCCCTGAGTTATGTTCCACCCCACTCTGCTTCTCAGCCCTCCCAGGCTTCCCGTGCAAATAGCTGATTCATGGGAAGACTGGGGGCGGGGCAGAGAAGCAAGCAGCAGCTTCGCGCTCAGGCCCAGGGAGGCGGAGCAAAGGTGAGCTGGGGGGGGGGGGGGGGGAGGAGATGCACGCAGGGGAACCACTCCCCACCCCAGCTTGCCTCCACCTCCCTGGGCCTGAGTGCAAAGCTGATTCGTGGGAAGCCGAGGGGGGGGGGGGGGAGAGGGGGGCAGAGAAGCAGAGCCGGGCGGCGAGCTGCACAGAACCACAACCACACCTGCTAAATTTCACAACCCTGTTACCCTTTTTCCCCCATGGGTGCTCCAACCTCGGAGCACCCACGGAGTCGGCGCCTATGGCGCCACTTTTGATGTGATCAGTGGGAGGAGCGGCCGCTTCCTCTGCTCCCCCTAGCTACGCTACCCCACCCCTCCCCTAGGAGCCAGAGGAACCTGCCGGATGCTTCCCAGGAGCCGTTCCAGGTAACCATCGCCAGGACTCCTCCCCTTGCCCCCCAGCAGGTCCCTCTGGCTCTCAGTGGCATGGTGGGCACACACTACGGTGGCCCACAAAGCCCTCCTGCCCGGTTCTGGGGGCAGTCAGGGGACAAGGTTGGATGGGGCAGGGGCGGGAAAGGTGTGTCAAGGAATGCGGGGGCTTGGATGGGGCAGAGGGCGGACCACGACCACCTCGTGGGGTGAGGAGGGAACCGGTTGTTAAGATTTTGGCAGCTCATCACTGCATCTGGGTATAGTGCTTAGATTATACACAAATATAAAGTTTTTTTTAAACAAGTCATAAGATACATGTAGTGCACAATCAGCAATGACCCAAATTTAGGTGAATAAATTTAAGAATACAGTTTAGATATTGGCATCCAAGTATTTGGGTACATCCCTCATGAAAAGTTATACAGAGAATTGGTTGTGGAAAGCAAATATAGCAATGAGTGAAGATTGTCCCTCAGTAATTGAGCATTTAGGGTAGGTTGCCCATTTAGAAAATACTATACTCCCACATACTAACATTAAACCAACAGACCATTCCTATCCTACTTCGCTCCTGACAATCCCGATGAGAAGAAAACACCCCTGTGCACTGCTAGTGACAACCTTCAGATCTCATTGCTGAAGTGAGTATAGACAGGATACACATGCACCTCTTTCCTTTGATCGCATACTGAAGTGAGGAGATGGGGTCAGGGAGAAAGGTTCTGCTTCTCAGAGAGGCGGAGTCTCCAGATCTCTTATCACAACTCAGCCAACCTGCTCAATCTAATCTATCCACAATTCAGTACAGCTATATTTATTTAATACAATGAATCCAACAGCAGGTGATGCATATAATTCCCAGGAGTTATTGCCTGTTCCAGGGAGGCAGAGTTAAAGTTGCATTTGTGCATATCTTAACTCTGTATTTCCTGGTTTTCAATCAGTTCTGCTGAACTTTACATTGCAGAAGGGCACAAGATACTACAAGGCAACCTTAACTCTGACTTAATGAAGCTTTTTGCCAATGAATATTCAAAAACAGGCAGCAAAACAAATGCCATCAGTTATGACAGGACTAGTTTCTATGAGTTAAAATCAATTATACTACACCTAAAACTTCTCCCTGCATAGATTTCTAAAATTGTGTTACATTCCACTACATACTGGACCTGAAAGACTGCAGACTTCCAAGAGCAATTTACGCAAGATAGTGTCCAGGGTTAGGAAATCAGTAAAGAGGGACATTCATATAGAAACAATGGGTTACATCTTGGCCTCATTACAGTCAACAGCAAAACATGCACTGACTTCAGTAAGTCCAGGATTTCCCCCACTGTTAATTGTCTCAGATGAAATGTCAATGCTATTAGAATATTTTTGAGGTGATAACTGTATTTTCTGTTTTCAGTGTTGGCCTCTGGATATTAAGAGACAAGGTGGGTGAGGTAATATCTTTTATTGAACCAACTTCTGTTGGTGAGAGAGACAAGCTAGAGCTCTTCTTAGCCATGGTATTTCCTGTTATTCCAAGACCAAACCGTAAAGAAAAAGCTCTTGTGGCTAACAAAGTTCAGGACTGGGATTCAGGAGATATAAACTATTCCTAGTTCTGCTGCAGATTATGAGCAACAATGGGCAAGTCACTAACTTCTCTATGGCTCATTTTCCTCCATACATAAAATGGGGATATCTACCTATAGGAGAGAGGCTTATTTTATTAGTCTTCATAAAGTAGTATGTGATAATCTGATGAAAGGCAGTAAAAGGGAAAAACCAAGTACAGTTATCTAGTATCTTATTTAAAAATATCCTCATCTTAAAAGACAAGCTTTATTTGGAACATTATTTCTACTTTGTTCAAGGGACATCTCTTGCCTCTATTAGCTTGTGACATCAAGAAAAGATGGAAGCTTGCAATTGCAAACAACACAGAGAGCCATGCTTTATGAAAAAAATTTCTGTAGTGTAGAACCCTTCAATAGACCATATTAGAAATTTTAAATACAAAACAAAGAAAATTAAGATAAATGGTGACCTGCACTGCCATCTTGATTATCAGTGGTTTCTTCATCAGTTCTTTGCTCTCTCTTTTGCTTTCCTCGAGTGTACATATCAAGATTTTCCTAATTACGGGACAGGGAAAAACAAAAAAACCAAACCAAAACAAACAAAAAACACAAAAAACCACCCAATTATATAACAAATTTGCACATGCTCCAGTCCTTGCAGCATGAACATCATATATACACAGCAAATTTATCAAGGTATTGCACATGCATAAAAGGCTAAATTAAAGTGTGGTTGTACTTAGCAGAAGAACTAAAAGTGGCTTTGGAAGGCCAAGTTTATTGTGTCTCAATATTCACATCAAGCACACGTCATTTCAGTTTATGTCACAAATTAAACCCAATCAGAAAACTATATATCAGAATACCTAATATTGAGCAGAATAAATGTTAAGTAATCTAAGAATTAGAAAAGGCCCATCTATTTAAAGTCAGTTCACTATCTGCTTTGCCTCTGTCTTCTCAGCTAGCACCTTCATTCGCGGACAATAAAATTAGGAAGAAGGATAATCAGCACCCTGAAAACTTCTTCCAGCACCAGTGAAAAGTATGGAGCTGCACACATAAGTTGCAAGTTCCTCAACTGTATGTATCTATCTTTAAGAGACTATTTAAGGTGGTAACATATCAAGATGTAGCTGGCAAAGAGGAACTGAAACCATAGCCATAGCAACACACACACAGGAAGAAGATGGCTTTTTAAAGCTATAAATTTTCCAGTCCAGCACCATTCTCTATGTTTGCTTTAACCAGCAAAATAGGATAGAAACTGACAGCTGAGGGTCAAAGCTACAACCAGTAAACATATTGGTTGCGCTTATGCACTGGAAGCCTGATCAGCTAGCAAATCTTTTAAAGATTTCAGTCAAGTTTATTTTCTTTTAGTAAGAATCAAAGTTTTAAAAGATTGAAACAATTGTTAGTAAATATAAAATATCCATTCAAAAGTGGTAATAAGGCTATTTAGAAGTTAGAACATAAAATACTGGCATATGGCTAACAACATCTTACCATGATAACATTACATTCTCTACCCCTCTCAATATAGCGAATATGGAATGTTAGACACTGTGGCTGAAAAAACAGTCTCTGGTTACTGGAGATATCATGTATTATGACCATCATTATAGAAAGCAAAAATAAAAATGGTATTGGATTACGTTATTCTCTTTGCAACACTTCAATTATATTAAAAATAAAATACAAATAAACAAGTCATTTTGCTGCCTAAAAGACAGCCCCCTTATACATCTAAAGAAACATTATGAGTGCATATTTACTTCCTCGGCATCATTGAACACCCCAAGGTCTTCCAAGTCTATCATTCGACGTCTACGCATCTTCTTCATGTCATCCATTTTTTGTAATACTGCTTCTGCAGTGCTGATATAAAAAGTGACACATATGTAAGGTCAGACAGTATGAAAAAAATGCGTATCAGCATGAAATTTCAATATGATGTGCTTAAAATGACACAGTCAAACAGATGCATAATCAGTTTTTAAAAAATAGTTTTTTTAAAAAAAAGTTTCATGTGCTGCACCTGCCCCAACTGTTTTTGTGGATTTACAATCACATTTAAAAAAAAAAAAAAGTTTCTTTCCTGTCTACTGTGTGAAAAACCCACCTAAATGGGAAAAAACAAACTATAATATAGAGAAATATTTTTCTAATGTCTTACAGTTATAGTAGTTTTTAGTACTAATTATTCACTTAGTGCGATCACAAGTTTCAGTCAGAGCATTATTTTAAATTGACAGTGTCCCTTTAAGAGACAACAGGACAAAATGTTTACTCACCCATAACTGTACTTCTAGACTTAGTATTGTTTTTCCGTAGTTTAAATTTACTGACATGCACCCTATTGCTGTTGAGCTTTGAGAATCTTCAGGAGAGCAATGCCCACTGGGGCTGCACACGTGCCATCCTATAGCACCAAACATTCACAGGCTATAAAAGGAAGAAAACTCCAGGACTAATATAGTCACTAAGCAAACCAATTCTTTCCTCAGCCAAAAGAGAAACTCCATCACTTAACCCCGCACTTGTACATATGTGGCATGAGATCTATTTAGTACATAAGAAACTCCTGACACCAAGGAAGTTGCTGCACCTATCCATTACTGTCTGGATGTATACTTCTTTGACACCTAAGATGGTGACAGAAACACTAGGGTCCCAGAATCAACCAACTCCTTTCTTGGAATGGTTTATTCCTAAATCAGAACAGATGCGAGACAGTATTTGGTGTTTTGGTACCATGCGACTGGCTTCCTCATAACTGGCATTTTATGAGCTCAAGAGGATAGTGGAACCAGTTGTAGATTGCAAAATGGACTGGGGCCCTGGCTTATAAGACAAACCTCGAGCCACCTCACCTTATAAGCAAGGGTCAGAACAGTGGTCCCCAAACTTGTCATGTTGCACCCCCTCCTTACCCTTGTCTGGGCCTCCCCATCGCCCAAGGTTGGGGGTGTGGGAAGAAGGGCATGTGGACAGGGTAAGGGGGCAGAGGCTGAGGCGGGGCAGAGGCCGCAGCCAGGGGCCGTAGGCCGGGGTGAGGCCAGAGCAGAGCTGGGGGAAGAGCGGGGCTGGGTGGCACGCCCTTCTTGTCCCCCACGGAGGTTGGCCCGGGCCTGTTGTGCCCCCCGAAATGTTCCTCTGTGACCTCTAAGGGGTGCGCCCCCACAGTTTGGGGACCACTGGCTAGAGGTAAACAGGCTTTACAACAAGCAACAATCCAGGAACAGGGTCTCCAAGGCAAATTAAACAAAAGATGTATGCATCAGATTCTAAGGACATAAGCCACACCTTTGAACTCAGTCTTGGTAGACCTTTGAAGACTGGATAAGTCATAACTCTTCAGGGGCTAAAACCAGGGTCAAACTGGCCTAGCTGCAAAACAGCAAAGACTATGATAAAATATTAAATTAAAATGTCTAAAAATACTAACCTCAGGCCAAGAAAAGTTATCCCAACAGGGAAGAAAGGCCCTACCATTTACAACTGACTACAGACAGAAAGGAAACAATGTGACTGGGACCATACTGTCCTTGTATAAGCTTGGTTCTCAACATGCGGTGCCATGAGCAGGTGGTTGTGCATTCCAATGGGTACTGCATTATAGAAGGCTCCTGGAACTCAGCAGTATTGTAGAGACAAAGATAAAGAATTCTCATAGTTAATCTATTTTTGGCAAACATTTTTAATAAGTTTAGCCCACATGGTACTCAAGCACGTGCTTGTAAGTAAGCCTTTAAGGACGGTTTTACCATCTTTGAAGGACAGAAAAACACTTACTTCGTTATAAGTTTGTCAAACAAAACAGATTGGTTTGTAGTACTATAACGGCTTCGCCTGATTCTGCAACTGCGACGCACCTCCACATCCCCACTCTCTCCATGGACTTGTTCAGCAGCTTTCACATCAGCTCTGGTTTTCAAAGATCTAGTGACTGGAATTACTATGTTTATAAATATACAATATTGAACATATTATTTTCCCTCAAATATGGAGAAAAAAAAAATCTTACAAATATCCACCAGTGTTGGACTTTTATTTAAATACATGATTATGTGAGTTACTGTTATGACTGCAACTTTCAACTTTAAATTAAAATAAGTGGTAAGTACTTCTACACATTATATTCTATTCTTAGAAATATAATTTGTATCTGAGTGATTTTAAAAGATTTTTAAAAATGTAACCAGCCAAGGTAAGTATGCAGTTTATATTCTAGCTAAGAGCAAACTGTAATAATTATTCCTATCTTGCAAAACAGAACTGTGCCCAATTTTAGTCTACATATTTTACTTTTAAGATGTTTTCCTTCACTGATTTATACAAAGTTGTATCGTACAAATATTTTTAAATACTAGAGGCAAGCTACTCACAAGTAACTAGCTATTTTGGGTGAGTCAATCTTTTGAGTACTCAACTTTACAGATTAAAAGGGATCAGATATACAGAGGGTCAATATTCATGCTTTCAGGAGATTTAATTTGTCTCAAGTTGCATACCCACATACAGACATACTCAGAATCTCAAGTCACTTTTGAAAAACCTGGCAAACATTTATACATGGCATCCTTAACCTCACACTAAAAAGGCATGCTTTAAAAATAGTTACACACAGACACACACAAATAATCACTACTGTAACACACAGTTAAAATTGTGCACAAAACAACCACTTTGATCAAAAACACTTTACAAAACCTAAACTTGATTATAAACACGCAGGTTTTAATTACAGGATTACCAGTTTACTTTAAACAATGAGAAGTTGATTGCAAAACCTATAGGTTTACATATTCTAAGTGCTGTTCTTGGCTTCTATCATCATCATAAGGATGCATATAAAATTCAGACACCCTAGTACTGACCAACCAGTAACTGATGGAACACTGCATACAGTGTATTTTAGTTCTGCTATTAAATGTAGTTGCCTGAAAATGAGCTATTAACACATAATTTATTCAGCACTGCAGGTTGATTTCAAGTGAAACAATTCAAGTTAAACAAAAACACAGGCATTTTAAAACCTACCACTAACTAAAAATTGGAAAGATTTGTATTTTCTTTCTTTACCTGCTTTACAATCTTCATTTTTTTGGTCAGCCTGCAGTTTAGCCAACTGCCTATATAAAGGAAGGGGAAATATAAGAGTTATTGTACTTGCTTAATCTATTTGGGCATCAAGTTCTAGATTTCACTAGTTTAAAACACAGGCTTATGCAGGCAAAAGATCTATTATTTTTATAGTGCCCAAAGATCACAAAAAGGATCGGGGTACTATATGCACATACATAGGTCTGGGAGAGCATTTGTAATTCCAGACTTGGAAAGATATCATTGATTTGCCCCACTGAAGTTTTAAAGTTTGAAAAACCAATTCTGAAGTCAAAAAAGGACTGATATGTGAAGCAAACATATATAACTGTGAAGTTTTTCTTGGCTTGACTATGGTAGGTAAGGCAAAGAGGTAGTATGCCCTCCTTATACAAGCAACAGTGGTTACAGGCAAAAAAATTTAAGTTATTCAATTGTAAGGTTATTTTTGAAGTGAACATTAAAATCCACTTGGCCATGGTACACTCATCTTTTCTATTCCCTTTTTAGTTTTAAGTGTAAAAATTTAACAAAGCATGGTTCAAGCCTTATATTGCCCAATTCCCTGGTCAAATGAAGCATAAACTGACCAGAAAGTAAATGGAAGAACCAGTTAGGCAGGAATGCATAAGCCAAGTCAACTTGCTGCTAGCGAATGGGGAAGTCTATTCTCGGCCACCGACAAGGACACAAAATGTGACTGTACTGAGAAAGCAAAAAACTTCAGCACTGAAAGTATTATCCCCCAGGAAGTTAAACATTTGACTGTTAGAATAAAAAAGTCTGCCAACTTAAAATTAAAGGGACACTATCAGCTTATATACCACTCTTATGTCTGAATAATTTGAAACGATGGTAGGTTAATTTCAGTTAATATTACCATAAGAAGATGATTTGTAAAGAGTATCTTTATTTTCTCTTGCTCTGTTCAGGATAACATTGCGTATAATTAGTTCCACCTTTCCCTGTTTGCAGAGATTCTTAACACAGCAATGGAAGACACATTTCTCCCCCCACAAAAAAAGAAATGCGTTTGTAAAAGAGCAAAAATTAGGAAGACTATTTAGGAGCTGATGGAATATTTGAAGTTACTTTTACTCCTCCTCTGCTTTAAGTGACTAGATTTCAATTTAACAGTGATTATTAAGAGACATGGAAAGAGAGCAGTTACCTTGTAAAGTGTCTTCCATTGACATTCTCATTTAACATTTCCATACTTTTGTCAAAGCTAGAGTCTGAAGAGTGCAGGTTACTTTTTCTCATTGGTCTTAAGGAATGTCCAGTGAAACATTCAGCTTTGCCAGAAGAAAATTCCTAGGAAGATGAAGAAAAAAGAAAAATGTTCTAGTTAAAGCATGTACATTTAGTAAAATGGGAAAATTACTTCTTTCCTGCGATTTTTCATTCTAGGACCTTCCAAGTCAGAGAGTATTCACAGTATTCTACATCGCCATGATCTTTATTCAGAGCCTGGGTTTAAGATTGCTCCTCAGGAAGAGCCCTCTAAAACGATAGTATTTTTCCATTTTGGAAGCTATGAGTATGTCACCGCTACAGCAGCGCAGCTATGGTGCTGCAGCTGTGCCGCGGTAGCACTATGTCGTAAACGCTTTTTAAATTGCCAGAAGGATTTTTCCATCGATGGAAAAATCCATGTCTCAGAGAAGCAATAGCTAGGTAAACAGAAGAATTCTTCCATCGACCTAGCTGCATCTACACGGGGGGTTAGATGAGCAACATAGGTAGGTCAATCTAATTTTTAAATGTAGACCAGGCATCAGAACTATTCAATTCAAACCATTTGCAGCAGAGCCTTGACTTGAAATTTAGGGATTTCCTGGAGGAACACCTTCTCCCTTTTCAAAATACTTAAGGAAGCAACAACCAGGAGAAACCCTAGATATAATGCAATCCTCTGAAGGTCAGACTGTTGGACATGGAGGGTCCCAGAATGAAAATTCACAGGTAAGACAGAATTTTCCCTTCTCTCAGTCCCCTCCATGGCATACAGTCTTCACTATGGGATGCAGAATGCAGTAGGTCATCCCAAGGGAGAATTCAATTTACCCATGCAGTTAAGGTTACTAGAACACCTTGGTTTTGTAAGCGCCTTCTATAAAATGCTGCATCGGCAGGGATGAGGATCTCTCTTGTTAGAGAAGTGTGGATGGAGGTCTCTGTGGTAGCCTTGCAGGCCTCCTCATAAGATGTGTGAGCTCTGCTCACAAAACTGCTGCTTTTTTCAGAATGCATAGTAATGTGAAGTTTTACCTGAGACACTGAATAAATAGGTATATCTAACTTATGCACTTCTACTTTCTGAAGATGTTTGGATTCAGTCAGAAGGGCAATAATACCACTTCATATTATATGACACTGTGGACACCTTGGTGATGGAGGCCTGGTTAGTTCACAGAACTACCATCTTTGACAGAAAATTTGACTGAAGTTTCATTAAGAGCATACCAAGCTCTGAAATCCCAGTTGGACAAGGAGACGGTAAGCAGGCAACTTATTTTCAGTCAGAAAGAGACTTCCCACCAATGTGGTTTTATTAGGACTCACAGGCCACAGATCAAGATTATGACAGGAATATGCATATTGCCAAAGGACTGAGAAGAGTGGTGGTCTTCAGGAATGTGTTGTGTAATGGTGATGAGGGGTTGGTTTCTTATAATGCAATATGCCTGGCTGACTTGCCCATCTAAGAAACGTTGACCTTGAGCCCCAGGGTGAGGCCACCTTATAAAAAAACCAAACATAGAATGTCCTTTGTTTCAGCTGATTGGTGTCCTTGTAATGCCAACATCTAAACCTCAGATGACTCACAAAATAACGTCTGAGATGCTAGGAGGGCTTTCTATCACTTTCTCAGAACAACTACAGCTCCTTCCTCGGAGCTTCCCTGCTGATGGGTTCGTGGATACTACTTAGGATAGGTCCCTGTTGGCACTCTGTTGTGCGTGCATGGGTTTGCTGGGAGTTTGAGAGGCGGTTCCAGTTACACCTAGTTCAGGTCTGAGAACCCAGACCTGAGAGTTAATGAGAAGTTGATTATATTCACTGTGGCCTGTTCCTTCATAATCTCCTCTACCATCTTCACTCTCAGTGATTAAGGGGGAGGGAGGGGAAATAAAGGAGGTGGTCACAGAGTGACTGGCACTTAAGGGCGAGCTAGGGCTAAGTGCATCTGTGCCTTATTAGTACACCCCAGTTTTGTTAACTGATTGGGCCTAGGAGGAGGGCACCTGCATCTTGTAACAGGATGAGTGCCTTCTAGGAAAGGGAAATGAACTCCTTCTCTGAGGAATGAAACAGGAAGAGAAATAAGCATAGCTGGGAGCTCAATAGCAGCTGGAGAGTACTCCTAGATCCAGACAGGACCAGTTCAGGGCTGACTCAGCAAAAGCTGAGCTCTAGAAGAGGGACTCTGTGGAGAAGGGTGCTGCGAAGCCCCTACACCTGAAGAGCATTGTGAAATATCCAAGGAGGCTGGAGTTTATGTCCAGGTGCTTAAGGAAGGCTGACCCAAAACGGAGCAAACTGCTCCCTTAAGGAGAAGCCTGCAGCTGTAAGAGAAGAATCCTGGGAATCCTCCCACCCCTCTACAGGAAAGAGGGCTAAGGAAATAACTGAGGAGGCTGGAGTTCATATTCAGCATTGAACAACATAAGACTACCTCTGAGAAGAACTGTATTTGCCTAGAGAGGGCGAGGCTGTGAAAGACAGTTTGTAACCAGCGACCTGTAGGAAATGCTGCAGAGCAGCTCCATACCCCTTGACTGAGGACTTTTTGCCAACTTCATGAGATTAAATCACCCTCTGATTTTGGGTGTCTGTCTCTCTCTCATGTAGTACCTATTGATTTTTTTCCAAGCTGGACTTAAATGCCTGTAGGTGATTAACAGGCTTTCAAACTGGTCTGTAATCCAGCAAAAGGCTAAATGATCTAGACTGCATTCCCCTGGTTCTAAGTGCTTCTTGCTGAGACAGCTGGCCTGGATTTTCTTTCTTGGTGTAGAACTCTGGGGAATAGAGCATCCACTTCTGGATCGAACAGGGCTGCTTCTCTTAAGGAAGATTGTATACATAAATACATACCATGTTCCTGAAGAGTCATCTGCTGAAAGTGGAGGGGTGCACTTGACAGTTCATAGGACGAGACAGATTATACTCCATATCTACTTCTTGAGCTACATGTCCCGCCTTGCCTTGCCCCACATCATAATGGGATCCAGGTATGTTCCCCATGCACAAGGTCTTCTATCTGGACTCAACATCACGTAGCTGTTAAATAATTAAGAATTAATTCACCAAAGATGCTAGTACTAGACCTCTGATGAAGTTGTTTATATATTGATTTGTTGTAATTACAGGCTAGATGCAAAGCTAGAATTGTGTTGGGAATCCACACAAGGATAACCTGGAGTTGAATCTGAGCCTTTTCTCTCAGCCCTGGTCTACACTAGAAGTTGAGGTTGAATTCAGCAGCGTTAAATCGATTTAACCCTGCCACCGTCCACACAACGAAGCCCCTTTTTTCGACTTAAAGGGCTCTTAAAATCGATTTCCTTACTCCACCCCTGACAAGGGGATTAGCGCTGAAATCGGTCTTGCTGGGTCGAATCTGGGGCACTGTGGACACAATTAGACAGTATTGGCCTCCGGGAGCTATCCCAGAGTGCTCCATTGTGACCACTCTGGACAGCACTCTCAACTCAGATGCACTGGCCAGGTAGACAGAAAAAGGCCCACGAACTTTTGAATTTCAATTTCCTATTTGGCCAGCGTGGCAAGCTGCAGGTGACCATGCAGAACTCATCAGCAGAGGTGACCATGATGGAGTCCCAGAATCGCAAAGAGCTCCAGCATGGACCAAACGGGAGGTACGGGATCTGATCGCTGTATGGGGAGAGGAATCCGTGCTATCAGAACTCCCTTCCAGTTCTCGAAATGCCAAAACCTTTGTCAAAATCTTCCAGGGCAGGAAGGACTGAGGCCATAACAAGGACCCGAAGCAGTGCCACGTGAAACTTAAGGAGCTGAGGTAAGCCTACCAGAAAACCAGAGAGGCGAATGGCCGCTCCGGGTCAAAGCCCCAAACATGCCGCTTCTATAAGCTGCGTGCCCTTTTAGGGGGGGTTCAGCCACCACTACCACAAACATGTTGTTTGACTCCTTCAATGGAGATGGAGGCGACACGGAAGCAGGTTCTGGGGATGAGGAAGAGGATGATGAGGTTGTAGATAGCTCACAGCAAGCAAGCGGAGAAACTGGTTTTCCTGACAGCTAGGAACTGTTTCTCACCCTGGACCTGGAGCCAGTACCCCCCGAACCCACCCAAGGCTGCCTCCCGGACCCGCCAGGCAGAGAAGGGACCTCTGGTGAGTGTACCTTTTAAAATAGTATACATGGTTTAAAAGCAAGCGAGTTTAATGATTAATTTGCCCTGGCATTCGCGGCTCTCCTGGATGTACTCCCAAAGCCTTTGCAAAAGGTTTCTGGGGAGGACAGGCTTATTCCGTCCATTGTGGTAGGACACTTTACCACTCCAGGCCAGTAGCACATACTCGGAAATCATTGTACAACAAAGCATTGCAGTGTATGTTTGCTGGCATTCAAACAACATCTGTTCTTTATCTCTCTGTGTTATCCTCAGGAGAGTGATATCATTCATGGTCGCCTGGTTGAAATAGGGTGCTTTTCTTAAGGGGACATTCAGAGGTGCCCGTTCCTGCTGGGCTGTTTGCCTGTGGCTGAACAGAAAGGTTCCCCGCTGTTAGCCACGGGGAGGGAGGAGGGGCTAGCCATGCGCTGGGGGGAAGCAAAATGCGACCTTGGAACGAAAGCACATGTGCAATGTATGTAATGTTAACAGCAAGGTTTACCGTGAAAGAGTGTACCCATTGTTCTATAAAATGTGTCTTTTTAAATACCGCTGTCCATTTTTTTCCTCCACCAGCTGCATGTGTTTCAAGGATCACAGGATCTTCTCCTTCCCAGAGGCTAGCGAAGATCAGAAGGCGAAAAAAACGCACTCGCGATGAAATGTTCTCTGAGCTCATGCTGTCCTCCCACACTGACAGAGCACAGATGAATGCGTGGAGGCAGACAATGTCAGAATGCAGGAAAGGACAAAATGACCGGGAGGAGAGGTGCTGGGCTGAAGCTGAAAGGTGGCGGCAGGGTGATGAGAGGAGGCAGAATTCAATGCTGAGGCTGCTGGAGGATCAAACTAATATGCTCCAGCATATGGTTGAGCTGCAGAAAAGGCAGCAGGAGCACAGACCGCCGCTACAGCCCGTGTAACCAACCACCCTCCTCCCCAAGTTCCATAGCCTCCTCACCCAGACGCCCAAGAATGCGGTGGAGGGGCCTCCGGCCACCCAGCCACTCCACCCCAGAGGATTGCCCAAGCAACAGAAGGCTGGCATTCAATAAGTTTTAAAGTTTTAAACTTTTAAAGTGCTGTGTGGCCTTGTCCTTCTCTCCTTCACCACCCCTCCTGGGCTACCTTGGTAGTTATCCCCCTATTTCTGTGATGAATGAATAAAGAATGCATGAATGTGAAGCAACAATGACTTTATTGCCTCTGCAAGTGGTGATCGAAGGGAGGAGGGGAGGGTGGTTAGCTTACAGAGAAGTAGATTGAACCAAGGGGCGGTGGGTTTCATCAAGGAGAAACAAACAGAACATTCACACCGTAGCCTGGCCAGTCATGAAACTGGTTTTCAAACCTTCTCTGATGTGCACCGCGCCCTCCTGTGCTCTAACCGCCCTGGCGTCTGGTTGTGCGTAACCAGCGGCCAGGCGATTTGCCTCAACCTCCCACCCCACCATAAACGTCTCCCCCTTGCTCTCACAGATATTGTGGAGTGCACAGCAAGCAGTAACAGTGGGAATATTCGCAAAAAGAAAAGGAGAACTTGTGGCTACAGCTCACGATACCTTATGCTCAAACAAATTTGTTAGTCTCTAAGGTGCCACAAGTACTCCTTTTCTTTTTGTGAATACAGACTAACACGGCTGCTACTCAAACCTGTCATTATGCAAGTCGGAATATTGGTTTCGCTGAGGTCTGAGTCAGTAAACTGCACCAGCGTGCTTTTAAACATCCAAATGCACATTCTACCCTTGCTGAGCCTGTAGTTGAACAGCTCCTGACTACTGTCCAGGCTGCCTGTGTATGGCTTCATGAGCCATGGCATTAAGGGGTAGGCTGGGTTCCCAAGGAGAACTACAGGCATTTCAACATCCCCAACAGTTATTTTCTGGTCTGGGAATAAAGTCCCTTCCTGCAGCTTTTGAAACAGACCAGAGTTCCTGAAGATGCGAGCGTCATGTACCTTTCCCGACTATCCCACGTTGATGTTGGTGAAATGTCCCTTGTGATCCACCAGTGCTTGCAGCACTATTGAAAAGTACCCCTTGCGGTTTATGTTCTTGCCGGCTTGGTGCTCTGGTGCCAAGACAGGGATATGGGTTCCATCTATGGCCCCACCACAGTTAGGGAATCCCATTGCAGCAAAGCCATCCACTATGACCTGCACATTTCCCAGCGTCACTACCCTTGATATCAGCACATTTTTGATTGCATTGGCTACTTGCATCACAGCAGCCCCCACAGCAGATTTGCCGACTCCAAGTTGATTCCCGACTGACCGGTAGCTGTCTGGCGTTGCAAGCTTCCACAGGGCTATTGCCACTCGCTTTTCAACTGTGAAGGCTGCTCTCACCTTGGTATTCTTGCGCCTCAGGGCAGGGGAAACAAGTCACAAAGTTCCATGAAAGTGCCCTTACGCATGCAAAAGTTTCACAGCCACTGAGAATCATCCCAGACCTGCAATACTACCTGCAACACTATGTCTCACCAGTCTGCACTTGTCTCCCTAACCCAGAATCCGCGTTCCACCGCATGAACCTGCCCCGTTAGCACCATGATGCCCACACTGCCAGGGCCCGTGCTTTGAGAGAAGTCTGTGTCCATATCCTCATCACTCTCGTCACCGCGCTGACGTTGCCTACTCGCCCGGTTTCGCTTTGCCAGGTTCTGGTGCTGCATATACTGCTGGATAATGCATGTGGTGTTTAATGTGCTCCTAATTGCCAAAGTGATCCAAGCGGGCTCCATGCTTGCCGCGGTCTTGCATCTGCACAGAAAAAAGGCGCGGAACGATTGCCTGCTGTTGCCCTGACAGAGAGAGGTACGACATGGCTTATAGGGTTGGCATACATGGAATTCAAATCAACAAAGGGGTGGCTTTGCAAGAAACAGAATGGCCCCCTCAAGGGCAGAACTCAAAACTGGGTTTAGCAGGCCGTTGATTTCACGGAGGGAGGGAGGAGAAAATAAATGCAAAACAAATCTGGTCTATTTCATGTTTTGAGCCACTTCTTCTATCTTTATACATCTTGCTGGCAGCAGACTGTGCAGTACTACCACTAGCCATCGTCATCTCTTGGGTGCTTGGCAGAAGACGGTGCAGTATGACTACTGGCCATCGTCTTCTGTTGGCTGCTGATTAAAAGAGACAGTGCACTGCCGGTAGGACTGAATCGCCATGAGACGAAACTTAAAAGGGAAACGACCTGGCTACGCCACTCCCGTTTGCCCAGGCGCCCCTGACCTCATCGAGGTCAGTTAAAAGAGCACCCAGGACTATGGCGACGACGGCTACCAGTCATACTGCACTGGCTGCTGCCAAAAGGCAATAAACTGCTGCTGTGTAGCAATGCAGTACCGCATCTGCCAGCACCCAGGAGAGATACGGTGACTGTTAGCTAAGCGGGCTCCATGCTTGCCGTGGTATGGTGTCTGCACAGGTAACTCAAGAAAAAAGGCGCAAAACGATTGTCTGCCCTTGCTTTCATGAAAGGAGGGAGGGAGGGAAGGAGGGCCTGACGATATGTACCCAGAACCACCTGCGACAATGTTTTAGCCCCATCAGCCACTGGGATTTCTACTCAGAATTCAAATAGGCGGCGCAGACTGCAGGAACTGTGGGATAGCTATCCACAGTGCAACGCTCCGGAAGTCGACGATTGCCTTGGTACTGTGGACACACTCTGCTGACTACATGCACTTAGAGCATTTGTGTAGGGGGACACACAATCGACTGTATAAAAACACTTTCTACAAAACCGACGTCTATAAATTCAACCTAATTTTGTAGTGTAGACATACCCTTAGTCTGATTTGCCAAACGTTAGCACACCCTCCTATCTTCTGTCTCTCTCCTGAAATAAAGATGGTGTTGGCCAATGACTGAGCTGCTAGAATTTTGTGAGGGCTGTAACTGGCCCTTCCACTTGTTCATTCAAAGCCATGCTTCAGAAAGCTTTTAGCAATGGCTGCTGCACCCTGTAATCCAAGCAAGGACAGACACATTTCCCTTTCACTTATGGCATTCCTCAGGGACATGTATTTGGAAGTTTTAAATGCACAGCAAATCAGAAACTGGTGAAACATCAGTCTTGGAAAAGTAGGCTAGGGAAATCTAGTTTAAAGAAGATTTTATGTAGGTTTTTTTTAATGCATGCTCACGGGGGTCCCAGTTGAGCACAGACCTCTACAATTAGATCACTGCAAATAGTCTCAGAGCTGAAACTACTCCAAAGTTTTCTCTCAGTGAAGATCTTATTCGCCTGTCTGGGGAGTTGGCAGAACACTTCAGCTGGTATAACTATGCCCTTTACTAAGAAAGCCACAGCAGGCTTAACCTTAGGTAGAAGTAGGTCTTGATAAGGAATTTCCAGTCCACCTTAATCACATCTTCAAACCAGTTGAGGAAGAATTACAGAGCTTTTCACCTTTGAGGTTTGTGTTTCATTTTCTACACATGTATCTGTAAAGTTAGCCCTCCCCCTTCATGCTTAGCGCTGAGAAACTTGGTTGAAAGTCTGAGGTATCTAGCTCAGCAGTTCTCAAACTGTGGGTTGGGACCCCAAAGTGGGTCACAACCCCATTTTAAAGAGGTTACCAGAGTTGGCTTAGACTTGCTGGGGCCCAGGGCTGAAGCTGAAGCCCCAGTGCTTCAAGACTGGGCGGCAGGTCTCAGATTATAGGCCCCTTGCTGGGGCTGAAGCCTTAGAGCTTTGGCCCCGCACCCAGGGAGGCGGGGCTTGGGCGGGCTCAGGCTTCAGTTCCCCTGAATGGGGTAATATAGTAATTTTTGTTATCAGAAGGGTTCACAGTGCAATGAAGTCTGAGGAACCCCTGATCTAGCTCAAAGCCCCAGCTTTAGAGATTTCTCCTGTTCTTTAGAGCTGTCCTCCCAAACTTCTTAGTAGTGTGGCTCACTGCAACCAAGCTTTCCCCCCCCACTAAAGCAGGGCATTAGATTCAAGATACTAGAGTTTGGATGGTTTTGAGACTCACCAGGCATCACCCGACAAAGGTATCAGTTCTCTCCATAGATCCAGTATAGGAAGAGAAACATGCTGGAGGACTCAAGTTCAGGAGAAGGGACTCTGACCAATTCTCAAAGAATGCTCAAGAGTTGTGAAGATACTGGGCAGGAATTGCATATAGAATTTTCTTATTTTACACAGATCTGTATTCCTCTCATGCTGTCTAAAGTAAAGTGTGATTGTTTTTGGAAAAGCTTGTGTCTGTTGGCTTCAACTTTCATGTCCCCCCAAAGAGGTAAACTAGAAGCCAGAGTATCCACAAGAATGGACATCTGGAAAAGGGTATACTAAAGTGCTGAGGTGATATTGTGGGAGGGGAGATCAGCACTGGTTCTCAGGGTCAAGGGCAGCTGGACCATGGGCTCCCACTCCTAGGGAAGGATTATGAGACAGTCTGTGTGCTGGAAATTTGCCAGAAAGTCTAGAACCAGAGGTGGTGACTTAAGCCTGTGCAGACAAAAGGGAGCCTAAGACGACTTAGGCCCTACATGTGGGTCCAAACAGAGCAGCCTGGCAAGTGTCCAGCAGGGGGAACTTGACCAGGGCTGAGAGAGTCTGCAAGCATGTATCCCACGTGTCACCCTTACAAAAATAGTAGCAACTTCATGACCTTCTGTAGGATCACTTGAAGGGGAGAGGAGGTAGGCCTATCTAACAGGGAAAGGAATCAGGAGCGTGGAGTGAAGTGATTCTGAGTGGGGACTGACTGCACAGAATGGAGTGAACCAGAGCCACTGGAGACAAATGACTCATTAGTAAGGCTGTGTCTTAAATATAAAGGGAAGGGTAAACCCCTTTGAAATCCCTCCTGGCCAGGGGAAAGCTCCTCTCACCTGTAAAGGGTTAAGAAGCTAAAGGTAACCTCGCTGGCACCTGACCAAAATGACCAATGAGGAGACAAGATACTTTCAAAAGCTGGGAGGAGGGAGAGAAACAAAGGGTCTGTGTGTCTGTCTATAGTCTGTCTTGGCCGGGGATAGACCAGGAATGGAGTCTTAGAACTTTTAGTAAGTAATCTAGCTAGGTACGGGTTAGATTATGATTTCTTTAAACGGCTGAGAAAAGAATTGTGCTGAATAGAATATCTTTTTTGTAACTTAAGGGTTTGCCTAGAGGGGTTCTCTATGTTTTGAATCTAATTACCCTGTAAGGTATCTACCATCCTGATTTTACAGGGGGGATTTCTTTATTTCTATTTACTTCTATTTTTATTAAAAGTCTTCTTGTAAGAAAACTGAATGCTTTTTCATTGTTCTCAGATCCAAGGGTTTGGGTCTGTAGTCACCTATGCAAATTGGTGAGGCTTTTTATCCAACATTTCCCAGGAAAGGGGGGGTGCAAGTGTTGGGAGGATTGTTCATTGTTCTTAAGATCTAAGGGTCTGGGTCTGTAGTCACCTAGGCAAATTGGTGAGGCTTTTTACCAAACCTTGTCCAGGAAGTGGGGTGCAAGGTTTTGGGAAGTATTTTGGGGGGGAAAGACGTGTCCAAACAGCTCTTCCCCAGTAACCAGTATTAGTTTGGTGGTGGTAGCGGCCAATCCAAGGACAAAGGGTGGAATATTTTGTACCTTGGGGAAGTTTTGACCTAAGCTGGTAAAGATAAGCTTAGGAGGTTTTTCATGCAGGTCCCCACATCTGTACTCTAGAGTTCAGAGTGGGGGAGGAACCTTGACAGGCTGCGAGTTTGTCACGGGTTCAGTGACTTCTGCAGCAGCCAGTGCACCTGGCTCAGGGGCAGCTCAGACCACCAATGCACCAGCCACGCCAGTCACTGCTGGGGCAGTCTCAGGCCACCGCTCCCTGCCCCAGCAGCAGAGTTAGTGTGTGGGAGGTGGCAGAGGATGGGGCACAGGCTGGGGTGAGGCGGGCTCTGGGCGGAACTTACCTGGGGGACTCCCCAGAAGCATCAACATCCCCTCGCTCAGCTGCTAGGCAGAGGCGTGGCCAGGCAGCTCTCCGCACTGCCTCTGCCCAGAGTGCTGGCTTCACAGCTCCCACTGGCTTTGGTTCCCAGCCAATGGTGCTGCGGGGGTGGTGCCTACAGGCGGAGGCGGCCATGCCTCCACCCAGAAGCTGAGCAAGGGGATGTCGCCACTTCTGGGGAGTCCCCCAGGTAAGCACCGCCCAGAGCCCACCTCACCCCATCCCGTGCCCCAACCCCTGCCCCCTCCCTAACTCTGCTGCTGCTTGGGGCGGGGCGGAGGGGGAAGGTATGGAGCCATGTAGAGACCTACCGGCCCCACCAACCGCCCCTTCCCGCAGGGGTCCTTGGCAGTTGCCCCTCCCTTCCCAAGTTTTAGTCACAGTCATGGACAGGTCACAGGCCATGAATTTTTGTTTACTGCCCATGACCTGTCCATTACTTTTACTAAAAATACCTGTGATTGAAACGTAACCTTACTCATTAGTATCAGAAAGTTTACAGAAGCTAGCACCTTTCATGCAGCTGAGCATTTGTAGGTAAAATAGCTTGCAGAAACAGGAAATGCTTTGCAGCCTTCTCAATAATCTCAGCATGGACATTGCCTACGTAATGGCTGGGAGCAGAAATTTCTTCCTCCTGGTTGTTCTAGTGGACCTTGCCTTCCCCTGAGATTCAGGAGGCCCAGGAGAGGCTTTCCTGCTTGCTCTGCAAACTGAGAGAATACAGATCCCATGTGTGGGAGGGAGGTTGTGGGGAAAAAAAACAAAAACCACCACCACACCTCGAGTTTCATGCCACTGATCATGGCCTGGTCTCAGTGAGCACAGCTTTCATGCAACTTGCTCAACTATCTCAGCATGGATCTTGCTCCCATGGTGAGTTTTGCTGGAGCCCGGTCAACTGTCTCTGGATGGATCTTGGCTGCATGCCATCTGGAAACTGGGTTCCTGGAGCTGCTGTCTATGACTGCCATTTCTAAGGGGAGGAGAGGTTCTGTCTTTCTCACCCACCTCGGAAAGTTTGTGTGTGGGGGGAAATTTTTTAAGTTTAGAGGAGAAAAGCCTTGAAGCCACTGAAGAAACTGACAGTTTGTTAAAAGTCCCGCAAAAGCTCTGCTACAAAGGGAGACCTGACATCTCTTGTGTGCTGCTTGGAGGCAGAGAATTCTGGAGAATTCCTCCTGAGGGACAGGACGAAGCCCAGGCTCGGAGCAAAGATCTGTTCTGCCTCCAGCTGCTATGGAGACAGGGAATGCCCCACTGAAAACTGTTTGCCACAAAGGGGACCAAGAACTTAGTTTTCAAAAGATACTCAACCACAGAGGCCTAACATTTCTCAAACTAAGTTCTGACATGCAAGTCAGAATTTCATTCAGTTGTGATGTTTTGCTAACTGGTAGCGATCATGGAATTTAGTTAGGCACTTCAAATCCCTTTAAACAGCAAACTCCCAAATGTTCTTTCTGGGTTGATCTCATACATACTTTGCTGGGGAAAGTTTAAAATTTAGTTCTGCCTTTAAATTATGCAAATATGAAGCTTTACAACTATTTTGCAATTAACTGAAAAACCCTTTGTTTTGCACTTCAGAAGTGACATGACATTCCCACATGTATATCAGAAAGGCATTTAGTTGTGAAGTAGTTTTGGACATTTGAATTCCATATACTGGCATGTACCAGTGAGACACCTGATGTTCTCTCTGTGAATATGGCAACATTTAAGCGTAAATTCCTCTGGAATACAAGGAACAGATCTGGGTGGAACATTCTGACCTGGTTTAACTTCAAAACCTAGAAAGTCATTTGGTCAGAAACAGCTATATTCTGAATAACCAATAAAGAGCTTAGATATTTTATTTAGGATAAACCACACACACATCATTCCCCACAATAATCCCTTAACTTTTCAATTTGTTACCTGTGAAGTGGTCTCTAAGTAATAAACTCAGAACATACTACTGCAGCAGCTGTAAAACCCCATCACAGGCTGATATAGGAGCGCAGAAGTTGCAACTGAAGTACAGTAACTCCTCGCTTAACGTTGTAGTTATGCTCCTGAAAAATGCACTTTAAGCAAAACGATATTAAGCAAATCCAATTTCCACATAAGAATTAATTTAAATGCGGGGGGGGGGGGGGGGGGATATTAAGGTTCCAGGAAATTCTTTTTAGCCAGACAAAAGATGTGTATATGTGTGTTTGACTCTACCACCTCAACCAAGCTTCACAATCATCATTGCTGTGTACAGTATTAAATTGTTTGTTTAAAACTTTGTGTTTTAAACAAACAATTTAATACTGTACACAGCAATGATGATTGTGAAGCTTGGTTGAGGTGGTAGAGTCAGAGGGTGGGATATTTCCCAGGGAATGCCTTGCAGCTAAATGATGAACTAACACTGGGTTGAGCCCTCAATTGAATTAGCTTAACATCATTTTGCTTAAAGTAGCATTTTTCAGGAACATAACTACCATGTTAAGAGTTACTGTACTCTATGTATACTCTGTCAATTGTTTTTAATAGGTAAACCAGGATGAGCGTGGCCAGCTCTGGGATCTGAGACATAACGAGAACAGGGGTGGAGGGAAAAAAGACATCTAGTGTGTGGCGGATGGGAATATTTTAATATAGTTTGTGTTCAGAGGAAGCAGGATATGCCTGTGCATTTGTCACACAGTTGGAACTGACAAGATTTACCCTTCCTAGTTTCCAGAAGTTCTCTTTTAGATAAGAGGCTCAGGTCTATTCTTAGCAGTTCCCTCCCTAGCAGGGAATCCTTCCCCACTCTCCATATGGACATGAATTAAATTAAGATGGGCTCAGCAACCTGGTACTCTTTAGGCTGCTACAACTTTGTGCTCCAGCAGCTTCAGTCATTGTGTAAAATCAATGAGGGCAGATCCTGTCTTATGCAAAATGTTAACTCTGAAGGCTAATGACAATTAACAACATTTTAAACTTTCATTGCTGACTACATGTTAATCTGCACAATCCACTACAGTAACATCTCACTGCAGTGGCCTCGTCTTCACTGTAAAAGCGGAGTTCTCATCTGGGGTGACTAACTCATGAACTAGCCTTCTGTTAAAAAAAAAAAAGTGGAAACAAGGAGATAAACTAAGCAGGGCCAACCACAGGAGAATAGTGATGACCTCACCAAGTTTACATCGGAGTGAGACGGAAGTGCTTTATCTCCACTGTGGAGCCCATGATGTTACTCAACCGCACGCGCGCACACACAGTTAAAACGCTAAAGACAAGGCCTAAGGCTCTGACCCTCAAACGGTAGGTGCGCAGGAGGCTCTGGAGCCAGCACGTGGGGAATGAACACAGCTTCGCGGATAATCCGGTTACCTAAAGCCAGAGCAGAGCCGACCCCAGCAAAGGGGAGCCAAGCCGGACGTGTCTCACCACAGGCTCCCGCTGTAGAGTGCCCTCAGCCCCTAGACCCCGCCACACTATGGGGATGGGCCCCGTTTTCTGGGCGGAGTTCAGACCACCACCCCCACCCCAGATTTCCCGGGGGAGGGGGTCACCACGGCCGCTCGCCGGCGCCAGGAGAGCTCGGGCCCCTCCGCCCCCCGGACCCCGCCGCCGCAGCCCGTGGGGACAGTCGCCGCCAAGGACCGGGGGGAATCGCACTCTTCAGGCGGGCCTGGGAGAAGGCATCAGCATAGCTGTCCGCCGCAAGGCTGCCCCGGTACTCACGCTGCCCGTGGCCTCCGGCGCTCTCCCGGCTCCTCTGCTGCACTTGCTGCCGGAGGCGGCTGCGGCCGAGCGGGTGCCCATCCTGCGGCTCCGGGGCGCCGGGGAGTTCAGGGATAGGAACTCGGAGCTTGAGTCCATCAGGTCGTAAAGGGACCCCTGACCGCTCGGGGCGGCGGACGGGACGGGGCGGCCGCGCCCGCTACCCGTGTTGCTCCGTAGCATCACCATGGCCGGACCCGTTCCGGCTCAAGCGGGTGGGGGGGCGGCGGCTTCTCTCCGAATTCTGGCGCCACAAACCGCGGGCTGTCGCTTCACCGCCCTGCCGTCGTATCTCTCCGCCTCCGCCCCTCAGCAGAGCCGCGGTGCGACTCCTGAGAGTCAGCAGGTCGCGTGGTACCTGTTGCTGCTGTTACCCTCCATCACTGAGCCTGCGGCCGCACCGACAGAAATCGTTCCGCCCCCCTCGTCCCGTGGGACTCTCTTTCCCCTGGTCGGTTAGTCCCGGACAGGGTGCGGAGAGACACGTACCGGTACTGAGTCCCTTTGGAATTTTTGGCGCGTGCAAAGTTGGGGGGGGGGGGGCGCAAGTGTTTTGCCCGGTTCTGATTGGCTAAGAGAAAGGCGCTCAGCCCGCCTGCTCCGTCGCTTCCCGCGGAAAGGAGATTCAAATGCCAGTCCCTTAAAGAGCCACTGCCCGAGATCTCAGACAGCTGTTCCCCGCGGAGCCAGATCCCCGCCAGGCAGGGGCAGGTGTTGCAGGAGCCTGCCGCAAAAGACAGGGCTCTAATTCAATGGGTCCTTGTCACCCTGTCATACCCTCCCCCCCAGGGGAAGGGCGTTCAGGGGCAGGGCCCTACACACACGCTGCACCCCAGTCAGGCGGGGGGGGGGCATGCACACACGTTGCAGCTGGACAGGGCTCAGGCCAGAGGGAGCTTACTGGCAGCAGCTGCTGTCTCAACTTGCTGATATACTTAAAAAGGCAGCGTACTTAGAGTGGGGTCCACATATGTAAAGGGGCAATGTGCACCTCTCTCTCTCACACACACACGATCATCATCAAGTTTCCGCAGGGAATATTTGCGGCCACTGCCATGCATCTGTTGTGTCTCCTCCCTCCATTTGTGGTGCCTTGTAGAGTGTGAGGCTACATTAACAACCATGTGTTAACCCTTGAGGGCTCAGCCGAATGCTAGTTCATCATTTAGCAGCAAGAAGGGTGGGAAATATCCCACCCTCTGATTCTACCACCTCAACCAAGCTTCACAATCATCATTGCTGTGTACAGTATTAAACTGTTTGTTTAAAAATTATACTGTGTGTATATAATGTCTTTTGTCTGCAAAAAAAATTTCCCTGGAACCTGAAACCCCCTCCCACCATTTACATTAATTCTTATGGGGAAATTGGATTCGCTTAACATCATTTTGCTTAAAGTAGCATTTTTCAAGAACATAACTACAACATTAAGCAAGGAGTTACTGTATTTACTTAGTAGCCTATCTGTACATTCTTATTTTAGAAAATATTGGCCTTTGGCTCTCATGGGCCCAGCTAAGATTGGGACATAACACTAATAGCCAGCACATTCCATCACAAAAAGAGTGCAATAACATTTTCATTCCAAAATAGACTGTTTAAGCAAAACACGTTAATTTTTCATTAAAGTCCTTCCCCTGCTTCCTCTATTTTGCTTCCATCCTCCTGAGCAATAAAGCAAACTAAAGTTTCAAATATGAAGGTTTCATTCTCTCGAAAAGTTTAGCACATTTCAGTTAAAAGTCCATTGTCAGCTACAAAGGTCATATCTAAACACCGCAAATACTGATGTAGTCTCATCCACAAAAAATTGAGAGCCTGCTGTAGTTTTGATGTGACACAACATTTTGCTCAAGTGTCATGGCCTGGAAATAAATTAAGGATTTTTTGTGATGTCTGGCACAAAAAAAAAAAACCAACAAAAAAACCACACCCCCAAACTTTCCACACAGTCCTACCTAATGTTAGCCCTACCCATCACCAAACTATGGGGCAAGACATAATAGCTACTAGAGAAGTGAACAGCAATGAATACAGCTTTAAATAAAAAAAAGTCTTTTACATGATTAAACCTCGTGACTGTGTGGTGCTACCTGTAAGCACCTTATAAAAATAAACTCTTTTGTGTATTTTATGGCCCAGGAGATGAAAGGCCCTTGTGCAGCCATTAGTTTTGCCAGGTTAAGCAAGCTTCTGCCAGTTTTCAAGGCTTAAAACTATCTCAAGAATCTCTTCCTGCTGATTTAACAAAAAGACAGCCAGAAAGAAAGGTACTGTATTTAACTTCAAATATCTGTTTGGCCATGTATAATTCAGATGGAAAACACTTCTCTGGGGAGGTTTTCCATGCACGCTGTGAACAGGCTTCCTTTTCGTCCTCAACATCTTCTTCCCTGTGGCTCAGGGTCAGTCTCTCCCGCACTAACAGCTCCAGATTCCATTCCTCTGCCCTTCTTGATTAGTAGCAGCTCACCCTACCCCCTTGCTAAGGCTCAGCCTCTGTCCTGACCTCTCCCACCCCTCCATTGTAAGCTCAGGATCTCTCCTAGGGTGACCAGATAGCTAGTGTGAAAAATCAGGAGGCGGGGATAGTAAGAGCCTAGATAAGAAAAAGCCCCAAATACAGGGACTGTCCCTATAAAATCGGGACATCTGGTCACCCTCCTGATATTATCTCTCTCCCCACTCAAGCCCTCTCTCTCCACGCCTTGTTTTGGCTCAGGATCCTCCCACCGTCTGAGCTGGGCTTAAGCTACCCGTTTTGCCCACCTTGGCTCAAACTTTGCCCTTTTTCTGGTTTGGGTTCAAAACTTCCCCCTTCTCCACTCTTCTGGCTCAACCTGCCCCCTCCTTTGATGCAGCATGCTGGAGCTTAACAGAGCAATAGAAATGATCTCACTTTATATCCAAGTTAAAACGCCTCCCACCTGCCTGAGCTCCTAGTAGTCGTGCAATAACAGCCAGATTTCCTAGGGGAAGAAATTGCTTGTAACTCACCCATTTCCTGCACAACCCACAAACACTTCCTGAGCAAACTGCTGCTTTATACTGTTGGGGGAAGCTTTAGTGCTGCCTTCTGGTATATGAGGCTGTTAAACCCGCCCCTAGACAGTACTCCTATACACCTGGATGAGGGTCACCTATGGAACAGCCAAGGGTAGCAGCAGCAACTGCTGGCTATCAGCCAGCTGCTCCTGCTCGGCACTCCTGTGTGTACACCAGCTGCTATTGGTAAGGAGCAATAGACATGTAAGAAATGTGGCGTGCTGGGTACATTTGCTTTCTTCTTCACTAGTCAAGTAATAAGTGCACCAAGAGAGGATGCACTGAGGACCAGGGTTCCCTATTGCCATCTCTCATGTTTCCCTTTCTCTTTAGAAATTCTGCACATATTCTTGCAGGAGGCAAAGTGGAAGAAATGAGATCGTAAGAGCCAGGAAAGAAAGAGTATTCTTCTTACAATAACATTTGGTATTATAGGATAAAAGGGTGCATTGGTTAGAGAGTACTATAATTTACAGTGTCCAAATCAGGATTATTGAAGGATGATTTACTGGGGAATAACAATATACAGGGTCATTGTAGCCTCCTGGATAGTTTATCACTTGGAAAATAATTTGTGATTCCATTAGTATTTATTGTATGTCATATGCAGTTATTGTTATCAGTGGCATTGTTTATTTGGAATTGTACAGAACTATTACAATAGTAATATTAGGTAACAATGATTTTATATACAGGAATTGTTAATACTTTCTGCTAGCATCAGATAGAAGTCTATTTAAAAATTACAAATATTTTTAAAAGCTGTTACATACACTTGATAACATTTATTTTTACAGTTAAGATTTTTACAGTAACTCCTCACTTAATGTCGTCCCGGTTAATGTTGTTACATCGCTGACCTATTAGAGAACGTGATCTTTTAAAGTTGCGCAGTGCTCCCTTGTAATGTTTTTTGGCAGCTGCCTGCTTTGTCCACTGCTTGCAGGAAGAGCAGCCCGTTGGCGTTAGCTGGTAGGGGCTGGGTGGGCCAGCATCCCCCTATCAGCTTCCCTAAGTTCCCTATGAAGCAGCCACGCAGCAGGCTAATAACTGCTGGGCAGTGCAGGTGTCTCTCCCCCTACTGCCATGTGCTGCTCCTGCCCTCTGCCTTGGAGTTGTTCCTGGAAGCCTCCTGATTGCTGTGCGGGGGTGGGGGAGACAGGTGCTGATGTCAGGGTGTGCCCCTTCCCCTGCTCCTGTACCCTGTCTTCACAGAGTGGAGGGGGGTGGGAGGGCGGACACTACAGGTCTCAGGACAGAGGGAGCTTGCTGTCAGCAGCTGCTGTCTCAACTTCCTGATATACTGAAAAAGGCAGTGTACTTAGAATGGGGTCAGCATACTTAAAGGGGCAATGCTCGTCTCTCTCTCTCTCGCTCACACACACACAAACGGTGTGTGTCTCTGTCTCATAGACACATTCACCACCCAGCACTTTGGAAAGTGGAGGGAGTGGTGCGCTCCAGTGGGATAGCGTGGGTTCATCCTCCTGTTCGGTTACTGTAGGGAATGTTTGCAGCCACTGCCATGCCTCTATTGTGTCTCCTCCTGACTCCCTCCATTCGTGCTGCCTTATAGAGTGTGAGGCTACATTAACAACGTGTTAATCCTTGAGGGCTCAGCCGAGTGTTAGTTCATCATTTAGCAGCAAGGCATTCCCTGGGAAATATCCCACCCTCTGATTCCACAACCTCAACCAAGCTTCACAATTGTCATTGCTGTGTACAGTATTAAATTGTTTGTTTAAAACTTATAGTGTGTATGTGTGTGTATATATAATATATACACACACACACACAATGTCTTTTGTCTGGCAAAAAAAAATTTCCCTGGAACCTAATCCCCCTATTTACATTAATTCTTATGGGGAAATTGGATTCACTTAACATAGTTTCACTTAAAGTAGCATTTTTCAGGAACATAACTACAACCTTAAGTGAGGAGTTACTGTATTTAATATAATTTGTTGATACTTGAATCAAAACTTTGCCATAGACAATGAGGAAAAGACTAAACACTAGATACACCAGTCATTTGGTATTACAAAGCATTTCTTGACAGAATAAACCAAATGATGCTGCCTCTTGTCTGTTAAACAGTAGTTAAGCCTAAAAGTCTATGAATTAATTGTGGAAACATTTTTATAAGAGCTTGGACCTAAATTTAGAGATTAAAAACAGATGTGTGAAGGGGAGTTGGGAAAAAGTCTTCAACAGAAAAATTAATCCAAAAGTGGAAAAATCACAACATCTATCCTGTTTTTATTGTGTAAATCAGAAATAAAACAAGAACTGTAAAAAACTTGTATTTTACAGTGAGGAAAATGTTTGGAAACTTTGTGAATACATCAGAAGTTATGATCAATACCCTTTAGAAGAATTTTATGCTGTTTTCATATCCAATGAGAGAAGGATGGTAAGTTGATGAGTTGTGATATAGAACAAAGGTCAAAACAGATTCACTGTGAAGGAAAGATGGGGATCCAGGCATATAGGTGACCTGAGCCTGGTAGCTCAGCTGGGCCCCATGGTCACACAGATACTGGAAAAGATCCTAAAAGGCAGGTCTTTTAGTCATATATGGCAGTCTGGGCCTTGGAGCTGACATTTGGAGACGTATCATCTCCCTGAGGATGGCAGGGATCCATTTGCTGCTATCAGTCAGCTGAGGAGACTGAATGGTCTGTGTGGTCCCCAACTAAGAGCTCAAAAAGACCAAAAGACAATCTGATAAAAGCTTAATTATTGCATTGCAGATGTAACGCAAGCTGACTAATTTTATCATTCAGTGAAGACCGACCTAACTTGTATTAGACTGAAATCCTAGATATTTCTTTGGTTTACTTAAAATTAGCTTCTAACTTGTAATTTGCAGATACCGCTCTGGAAGCAGCAGTCAGGATGTGGAGATGAACCTGTGGTTTGGGTAAGACATTCTATTCTGTTCTATGTAGATCCTTATAGCATGCTCATTTCCCTAGTATCTCTAGCACATTAAGCAATAAGGGGTATCAGGCCTCACCAACCTATTAGAATTCTTTGAGGGTGTCAGAAAACATATAGAGAAGGGAGATCAAGTGGATATAGTGTACCTTTCAGAAAGTCTTTGACAAGGTGCCTCACCAAAGGCTCTTAAGCAAAGTAAGGAGTAATTGGATAAAAGGGAATGTCCTCTCATGTATCAGTAACCTGGCCGCTAAGAACGCTATTGCTTGGCTTAGCAAATAGTCAAGCGCTAAATAAAATAAATAGTACCTGGTTAAAAGATAGGAAACAAAAGAAAGGAATAAACAGTCAGTTTTCAAGTACAGAGAAGTAAATGGCAGGGTTCCCCAAGGATCTCTATTGGGACCAGTGCTGTTCAACATATTAATAAATTAAAAAAGGGTAAACAGTGAAGTGGCAAAGTTTGCAGACAATACAAAATTACTTAAGATAGTTAAGTTCAAAGCTGACTGTGAAGAGTTACAAAGGGATCTCACAAAACTGGGTGATTGGGCAAGAAAATGCCAGATGAAGTTCAGCATTGATAAATGCAAAGTAATGCCACTGGAAAAATGAATCCCAACTATACATACAAAATGATGGGGTCTATTACCACTCAGGAAGGAGAAATTGGAATCATTGGATAGTTCTCTGAAAACATCTACTCAATGTGCAGCAGCAGTCTAAAAAAGCTAACAGAATGATAGGAACCATTAGAAATAAGATAGATAATAAGGCAGAAAATATCACAGTGCCACTATATAAATCCATGATACACTTACACTTTGAATACTGTGTGCGGTTCTGGCTGCCCCATCTGAAAAAAAAAATTAGAATTGGAAGAAGTACGGAGAAGGGCAACAAAAATGATTAGGGTTATGAAACACCTTCCATATGAGGAGAGAGTGAAAATACTGGAACTGTTTGGCTTAGCTAAGAGATAACTAAGGGGGGATATGATAGAGGTAAAAAAAAATCATGAACTGTGTCTTGAATGTGAATAAGATTGTATTATTTACCCCTTCACCTAACATATGAACAGGGGTCACTTGATGAAATTTATAGGCAGCAGGTTTAAAACAAACATACAGAAGTACTTCTTCACACAACACACAGGCAACCTGTGGAACTCATTACCAGGGCATGTTGTGAAGGCCAAAACTATAACTGGGATTAAAAAAAGAATAAGATAAGTTCATTGCAGATGGGTCCATAAATGCTATTAGTCAAGATGGTCAGGGACACAACTCCATGCTCTGTGTGTCCCTAACCCTCTAACTGCCAGAAACTGGGACTGGATGACAGGGGATGGATCACTCTATAAATTGTCCTGTTCTGTTCACTCCATTTGAAGCATCTGTTAGCAGCCACTGTCAGAAGCCAGGATACTGGGTTAAATGGACCATTGGTTTGACCCAGTTTTATGGTCATTCTTAGGTTCTTAATAACATCCCATGTGTGCTTTCTAAGGTCAGGTCTACACTACAGACTTCTATTGGTATAACTACATCACGTAAGTCACTACCCGGATCGGCGGGTAGTGATCGATCTATTGGGGATCCATTTATCGTGTCTAGTGTAGACATGATAAATTGATCCCCGATCGCTCTGCTGTCGACTCCGGAACTCCACCACGGCGAGAGGCAGAAGCGGAGTCGACGGGGGAGCGGAGGCGTCGATCCCGCGCCATGAGGACGCGAAGTAAGTGATTCTAAGTCGATCTAAGATACGTCGACTTCAGCTACGCTATTCTCGTAGCTGAAGTTGCGTATCTTAGATCGATTTACGCCCCCCCCCCCAGCCCCGTGTAGACCAGGCCCCAGACTTATATTGGTATAACTACATCAGGGGTGTGAAAAATCATGCCTGAGTGACATAGTTATATCGACCTAACCCCTGGTGTAAACAGCGCTATGTCAGAGTGTGAGCTTTTCCCATTGATATAGCTACCACCTCTCGTAGAGGTGGATTAACTACGCCGACGGGATTCTCCCATTGGCATAGGAATGTCTTCACTTAGGCACTTCAGCGATGCAGCTGCACCAATGCAGCGTTTTAAGTGGGGTAGACCACTTATATAGTAAAAGAACAATGGAACATCCAATGAAATCAAAAGGCAACACACTTAAAACTTCTAACACAACACATAATAAACCTGTGGAACTTATTGCCACAGGATATCATTGAGGCCAAGAGCCTAGTTGGATCCAAAAAAGCGTAGATATTTACATGAATAATAAAAATATCAACATAGGATAGAAAAATCTAAGGGTTATACAGCTTCATGTGTCAGGGCATATGCCCTATGGGATGGTATTAAGGGAAAATTTCCTTTTTGGACATAATTATCACTGAACTTTTCTCTGAAGTGTCCAGTACTGGAGCACTAGTCCAGTTTTGGTGCGGCAATCTTCTATTCTAGTAAGTGAAGGTTAAGATGGCACTTTCAATATAAATGCCTTATTCAGGTACCTATAACTTTGTTTTTTTAAAAAAAAATGGCACATGCCATCTCAGACTGGGAATGAATTGTTTGGGAAAATCAGAAAAAAAAAACCTGTTTGAGCCATTTTAATTATATCCTTGCATGGCCCCTTCTCCACCCTGCCCCCAAGTGTAACTCAAAAATAACTTAGTTTAAAAACAAACCAACTTTACAAATAATTAGTTTTGAATGAGATCTAAGTGGTATGAGAAGGAAGGTAGAAGAGGGATAGAGAAGGCCATTACAGATTTTAAGAGTTTTCCCACCAAAATGTATTGAATTCAAGTTTTTTTGGTAGACAATCCAACTAGAAATGCAAACTTGCATAAGCATATAGTTGGTTTCCCGGTTCTCATCGTCACTATTCCGTCCCTTTTAAATTTTGTTGTTGCACAAAGCTTCACTTCCAATACATGTATTAGTATGGCAAAATAATTTGCCTAAGAACTCTACAATTTCTTACTCCAAATAGCTAGGCTTGTTTACCCCTGAAAATGTTATATGAAAGCTCCTCAAAAGCTTTCCATAAGTGGATTTTGTATTCACTTTACTAGGGTACAGTTAATTGTGATTAATTGTACAAAATGAGTTATCAAACACAGCATTAAAATTACCTGGTAATCACTTCACAAAGAGGCAAGTTGTCGTCTTTTATCTGTGCCAGCCTTTGGTTGGGATTGAGATGAACACAAAGGACATGTTATCCAATTCAAATATTTTATTGTATTAGGGTGTGGAAATTAAGAAGATATCTATATCATTTTGTATGAATACTATGTGTCTTGGTTTCCCTGTTTTGAGATTCTGTCTGACTGCCTACAGTTAAATCAAAGGGAGGGGGGAGGAAGAAGGGAGGCATTAGGCATCAGCAAACAGGAAATGAAACTGACAAAGATAAGGTATCTCTAGGGATCAGAGTAGCAGCCGTGTTAGACTGTATTCGCAAAAAGAAAAGTAGTACTTGTGGCACCTTAGAGACTAACCAATTTATTTGAGCATAAGGTTTCGTGAGCTACAGCTCACTTCATCAGATGCAACAAAGTGGAAAATGCAGTGAGGATGTTTTATACACACAGACCATGAAAAAATGGGTGTTTATCACTTCAAAAGGCTTTCTCTCCCCCCACCCCACTCTCCTGCTCGTAATAGCTTATCTAAAGTGATCACTCTCCTGACAATGTGTATGATAATCAAGGTGGGCCATTTCCAGCACAAATCCAGGGTTTAACAAGAACGTCTGAGGAACAGTGGTGGGGGGGAGGGGGGCGTAGGAAAAAACAAGGGGAAATAGGTTACCTTGCATAATGACTTAGCCACTCCCAGTCTCTATTCAAGCCTAAGTTAATTGTATCCAAATTGCAAATGAATTCCAATTCAGCAGTCTCTCGCTGGAGTCTGGTTTTGAAGTTTTTCTGTTGTAATATCGCAACTTTCATGTCTGTAATCGCATGACCAGAGACACTGAAGTGTTCTCCGACTGGTTTATGAATGTTATAATTCTTGACATCTGATTTGTGTCCATTTATTCTTTTACGTAGAGACTGTCCAATTTGACCAATGTACATGGCAGAGGGGCATTGCTGGCACATGATGGCATATATCACATTGGTAGATGTGCAGGTGAACGAGCCTCTGATAGTGTGGCTGATGTTATTAGGCCCTGTGATGGTGTCCCCTGAATAGATATGTGGACACAGTTGGCAACGGGCTTTGTTGCAAGGATAGGTTCCTGGGTTAGTGGTTCTGTTGTGTGGTATGTAGTTGCTGGTGAGTATTTGCTTCAGGCTGGGGGGCTGTCTGTAGGCAAGGACTGGCCTATCTCCCAAGATTTGTGAGAGTGATGGGTCGTCCTTCAGGATAGGTTGTAGATCCTTGATAATGCGTTGGAGAGGTTTTAGTTGGGGGCTGAAGGCGACGGCTAGTGGTGTTCTGTTATTTTCTTTGTTAGGCCTGTTCTGTAGTAGGTGACTTCTGGGAACTCTTCTGGCTCTGTCAATCTGTTTCTTCACTTCAGCAGGTGGGTATTGTAGTTGTAAGAATGCTTGATAGAGATCTTGTAGGTGTTTGTCTCTGTCTGAGGGGTTGGAGTAAATGCAGTTGTATCGTAGAGCTTGGCTGTAGACAATGGACTGTGTGGTGTGGTCTGGGTGAAAGCTTGAGGCATGTAGGTAGGAATAGTGGTCAGTAGGTTTCCAGTATAGGGTGGTGTTTATGTGACCATCGCTTATTAGCACCATTGTGTCCAGGAAGTGGATCTCTTGTGTGGACTGCTCCAGGCTGAGGTTGATGGTGGGATGGAAATTGTTGAAATCCTGGTGGAATTCCTCAAGGGCTTCTTTTCCATGGGTCCAGATGATGAAGATGTCATCAATATAGCGCAAAGAGTAGGGGCATTAGGGGGCGAGAGCTGAGGAAGCGTTGTTGTAAGTCAGCCATAAAAATGTTGGCATACTGTGGGGCCATGCGGGTACCCATAGCAGTGCCGCTGATTTGAAGGTATACATTGTCCCCAAATGTGACACCATTACAATCTACTTACCACACAGACTATGCTGACAACTTGTGCCACACGCTCTCAAAGAAACTGCGGAACCACCTGATCAATATCCTCTACAGCAAACAGGGAAAGATTAAGAATGAGCTCTCAAAACTGGATACTCAAAAAAACAACCTTCCACACAAACTTCCTCATGGCTGGACTTTACTAAAACTAGACAAGCCATTTACAACACACATTTTGCTTCTCTACAAAAGAAAACGGACACTAAACTTTCTAAACTACTACATGCCACAGGGGGCCACATCAATGGTTCCCTCAACCCACCCAGCAATATTGTTAATCTATCCAACTATACTCTTAGGACAGCTTCTTCTGCCGGGTTATCTCGGTGCCTCTCCTTCTGCCCCTCTACCCCCACGAACATGATACAGTTCTGTGGTGACCTAGAATCCTATTATCGACGTCTCCGACTCAAGGAATATTTCCAACACTCCTCTGAACAACATGCTAATCCACAGAGACCTCCCTACCAACACTACCAAAAGAGGGATTCTAGGTGGACTCCTCCTGAAGGCCGAGACAGCAGACTGGACTTCTACATAGAGCGCTTCCACCGACGTGCACAGGCTGAAATTGTGGAAAAGCAGCATCACTTGCCCCACAACCTCAGCCGTGCAGAACACAATGCCATCCACAGCCTCAGAAACAACTCTGACATCATAATCAAAAAGGCTGACAAAGGAGGTGCTGTTGTCATCATGAATAGGTCGGAATATGAACAAGAGGCTGCTTGGCAGCTCTCCAACACGAGTTTCTACAAGCCATTACCCTCTGATCCCACTGAGGGTTACCAAAAGAAACTACAGAATTTGCTCAAGAAACTCCCTGAAAAAGCACAAGATCAAATCCGCACAGACACACCCGACCTGGGATATTCTATCTACTACCCAAGATCCATAAACCTGGAAATCCTGGGCACCCCATCATCTCAGGCATTGGTACCCTGACAGCAGGATTGTCTGGCTATGTAGACTCCCTCCTCAGGCCCTACTCTACCAGCACTCCCAGCTATCTTTGAGACACCACTGACTTGCTAAGGAAACTACAATCCATCGGTGATCTTCCTGAAAATACCATCCTGGCCACTATGGATGTAGAAGCCCTCTACACCAACATTCTACCCAAAGATGGACTACAAGCCATCAGGAAAACTATCCCCGATAATGTCACAGCAAACCTGGTGGCTGAACTTTGTGAACTTTGTCCTCACCCATAACAATTTCACATTTGGGGACAATGTATACCTTCAAATCAGCGGCACTGCTATGAGTACCCGCATGGCCCCACAGTATGCCAACATTTTTATAGCTGACTTACAATAACGCTTCCTCAGCTCTCGCCCCCTAATGCCCCTACTCTACTTGCGCTATATTGATGACATCATCATCTGGACCCATGGAAAAGAAGCCCTTGAGGAATTCCACCAGGATTTCAACAATTTCCATCCCACCATCAACCTCAGCCTGGAGCAGTCCACACAGGAGATCCACTTCCTGGACACTATGGTGCTAAAAAGCGATGGTCACATAAACACCACCCTATACCGGAAACCTACTGACCGCTATTCCTACCTATATGCCTCCAGCTTTCACCCAGACCACACCACACAGTCCATTGTCTACAGCCAAGCTCTACGATACAACTGCATTTGCTCCAACCCCTCAGACAGAGACAAACACCTACAAGATCTCTATCAAGCATTCTTACAACTACAATACCCACCTGCTGAAGTGAAGAAACAGATTGACAGAGCCAGAAGAGTTCCCAGAAGTCACCTACTACAGGACAGGCCTAACAAAGAAAGTAACAGAACGCCACTAGCCGTCGCCTTCAGCCCCCAACTAAAACCCCTCCAACGCATTATCAAGGATCTACAACCTATCCTGAAGGACGACCCATCACTCTCTCAAATCTTGGGAGACAAGCCAGTCCTTGCCTACAGACAGCCCCCCAGCCTGAAGCAAATACTCACCAGCAACTACATACCACACAACAGAACCACTAACCCAGGAACCTATCCTTGCAACAAAGCCCGTTGCCAACTGTGCCCACATATCTATTCAGGGGACACCATCACAGGGCCTAATAACATCAGCCACACTATCAGAGGCTCGTTCACCTGCACATCTACCAATGTGATATATGCCATCATGTGCAAGCAATGCCCCTCTGCCTTGTACATTGGTCAAATTGGACAGTCTCTACGTAAAAGAATAAATGGACACAAATCAGATGTCAAGAATTATAACATTCATAAACCAGTCGGAGAACACTTCAATGTCTCTGGTCATGCGATTACAGACATGAAAGTTGCGATATTACAACAGAAAAACTTCAAAACCAGACTCCAGCGAGAGACTGTTGAATTGGAATTCATTTGCAATTTGGATACAATTAACTTAGGCTTGAATAGAGACTGGGAGTGGCTAAGTCATTATGCAAGGTAACCTATTTCCCCTTGTTTTTTCCTACGCCCCCCCCCCCCCACTGTTCCTCAGACGTTCTTGTTAAACCCTGGATTAGTGCTGGAAATGGCCCACCTTGATTATCATACACATTGTCAGGAGAGTGATCACTTTAGATAAGCTATTACCAGCAGGAGAGTGGGGTGGGGGGAGAGAAAACCTTTTGAAGTGATAAACACCCATTTTTTCATGGTCTGTGTGTATAAAACATCCTCACTGCATTTTCCACTTTATGCATCCGATGAAGTGAGCTGTAGCTCACGAAAGCTTATGCTCAAATAAATTGGTTAGTCTCTAAGGTGCCACAAGTACTCCTTTTTATCTCTAGGGAGAATACCAAGGGACCTTAACAGAAGGAATGGGCGAGCTATTCATTGAAAATTCCTTACCTGCCTGTGACCAGAAAGGTGACAGGCCTGCTTTTTCAAGGCCAGAGACCAAGACCAAAAAGAACACTAAGGTCCAGATCCTCAAAGGTATTTAGGTTCCTAATTCTCACTGAAATCAATGGATCTTGGCCTAAGCAATTACAACCTCAAGCCTAGAGGAAAAGGAGCGGGGAGCAGGCAGCGGCTTCCTGAGGAGACAAAACTTATTTTGGTGGTGTATTCAACAGGGCTCTGGAACTAAGGCAGGGGCTCTTCAGGCTGTGCCTGAGATAGCTCGGTTGCCTAAGCTTGAGAGAGGTGATGACTTGCAGGCAAACCTTGGGTGTGCAGGACTGTTGTAGGTTTAACCTTTTCTCCCTGTGTACTGGCTACCTTTGGGTGAATGGACACAAGCTGTTTGGAGTCACTTTAATCAGCCCTGGGTCACAGGTACCCAACGAGGAGTGTCTTGCTGGTTCCAGTTTCAGTTGGCTCTGCGTTACAGCTGGAAACAGGCAGGCTGCTACCCTGGGATCCACTCTTAGAGTGGTAAAATTGTGGGCCAGAGAGAGGTGAAGGCAGTGAAACTTGTCACCTGAGTTGCACTCATGAGAGGCTGCTAGAGGGTATAAAGCACTGTTTGCACTGTAACTGTGGCAGGATGGTAGGAATAGATGGCATTTCACCCTGGTGATCCAGGCTAAAGTGGGATAAGCTGTGGAATGCCACTTGGAAAGGGTATCCACTGGACAGATTGGGGGAGAGATCACAGTCGCAGCCATCACATATGGATTATGCTTTGGGGTGATTTCTGTCCCCTTTTCCTAATATCTCTAAGGTTTGTCTGTGACCATTTACAACTGTCTTGTTAACTGTCAATGACCTTTACTCCTAGGATTACCATGTTATTTTACTTCATGTTTCAAGTGGAGACCAGAACTTCATTTACGATCTCGACACAGTGTTGCCATTTCCATGTCCATTTGACACGTACATTGAGGAGGCCTTTAAATCAGATGATATTCTTCTTCCAGGATTCAGAAGGTGAGAAAATTAAAACAAATGTGGTACAGAATATTTTACAAAAGCCAAGCCTCAACAATTGATGCAGTTGACATTTTTCTTTGTATGCATAGTCACCTATGTATAATCTGTTACTATGCAGGAAATTAAACACACCACACTGCTCTTCTAATGATCCTGACCTTAAAGGTACAATGGTTCATCCATCAATAAAACTTTCTATTTCCTTGCATTGCTTCCTGTTAGTCATTCAGCTACCTGACACTATTAATATACAACTAAACTATATGAATTTGATTTAACTGCTCAGAGTCAACACTCAGTGAGGGCAGGAACAGGCTTTGGTAATGTTAGTAATGTTTAACACAGTATTACATGACTCCATCACTTAGTATGTTCTTGAATTATGTGTTTGTTTAGAAAAATCAGGCTGATTCGAGCAGATTTGTATCTGAAGACATTTGCTTCTGACCGATCCCACATGAAAGATGCCCATGGACACTGGCAGAAGCCTCCTCCTTCCTACCCTTGCATTGAAACTGCAGGTAAATAGCATTCCACAGCCAAAACAAAAAAATCCTGTTCCTTTTGATTTAAGAAAATGAAACAAAATAAAACCAAAGAATTGCATAAGTGATATTTATGCTTCCATAATATACTGTGAAAGCACTGCCACCTTTCCTTTCAAGACAAAGTACTTTATTATTTCATCAGAAAAAAGTATGAACTCACATCTTGCATGTACCTACGGGATTATATAATGTTCAACACCGTTTCTGGCATTTATCAAACATTAACTAGCTAATCCTCACAACACCTTGTGTGAGGTGGGCAAGTAAGCATTAATGTCCCCTCATTACCGGAGCTGATGCAGAGAGGATAAAGGGACTCGTTCACAATCACATAGTGAGTCTCTGATAGATTTGGGATTGGAATTTCAGAGTTCCTGGGTCTCAGACTTGTGTTCAGATTGTGCCTCTCATATGCAAGTCAGTCTTCACAAGGAGAAAGTCCATGTCCATGTGATCCACAGGGCTGAGTTCAGATAACCCAGGACTGTAGGCACATCCCACATGTTGGTCCCATGGTATGGCCCTGCCTCTCCTTGGGGTGGCACAGGTGTCAGAGTTAAGAAGAACGGGACAGTTCACACCTCTCAGAACCAATGTTTTAGGTTTTTCTGCCAACCAGACAGGCATCAGTTACACTCAGGTCACATCAAGCTTTTCCTTACATACATGAGGGGTAGAAACATAATTTAAAAAGAAAGCCAAGGTTCTGACCTCCTCATGGGACTGCAGGAATTGGGGCTTTGTGAATAAGCCTATAGTGCCTATGCTTTGATTTGGTCCTGGGGCTTAAAAAGCACAGTGGGTATTTTTTTGTTTTTGTTTTTAAAAGATCATTCAAGCCCCGATTCAGGAAAGCACTTAAACATGTACAGATGTTCATCCCTATTCAGAATGGTGCTTAAGCACATGCTTAAGTCCCACTGTCTTCAGTGGGGCTTGGCATTTAAGCATGTACTTATGCTGAGTAGGGATGCTTTATTGAATCGTATCCCATCAAGCTTGATCCTACAGGCTGCTGAGCACTCTGGCCCCACTCCAGCTAAGCACTTAAGCACATGCTTAACATTAAGCACATGAGTAGTCCTGTTGCAGTCAGTGGGATTACTAATCTGTTTAAAGTTAAGCACATGATTAAGTAGTTTGGTCCTGAACATTCTGACCCTGATCTAATAAACACTGGATATTTTTCTTTTTTTGTTTTGTTTCCATTCCCTTCCACACTCTTCTTAAATACCGTATATACTCGATCATTAGCCCATTCGTTTATAAGCCGACCGCCCCCCAAGATGGATAGGTAAAAATAATAAAAACTGTATGACCCTTTCATAAGCAGACCCTATATTTCAGGGATTGGCAAACTTTGGCTCCCGGCCCGTCAGGGTAAGCCGCTGGCAGGTCAGGACGTTTTGTTTACCTGGAGCATCTGCAGGCATGGAGCCCCTCAGCTCCCAGTGGCTGCGGTTCACCATTCCCAGCCAGTGGGAGCTGCAGGAAGTGGATGCTCCAGGTAAACAAAACTACAATGTATTAGATATTCAATTCAATGATTTCGTAGAGATTTTTAAAATCATCATCAGATTTTGGTGTAGACCCATTTATAAGACAACCCCCAGTCTTTGGTGCATCACTTTTTTACCAAAAATATTCAGCTTATGACCAAGTATATATGGTATGTGCTATCCTGATACTACTTTCTTTTCCTTTCCTTTCCAGCCAGGTTCAATTTCTTCTCCTCCAGCCTTATTCCTTCATTCACTTGAGATATTCATATCCATATGTGTTTGTACCTCAACAGCTACCTAATGTTCTTAAGCTTGACTTCAGTGGAACTACTCACGTGTTTAAAGTTAGGGACATGCCTAACTACCTTGAGGCCACAGTCACCAATGATTCAACCCCTAAGCTCAGCGTGAACCCTGTAAATCACTAAAGTTCTACAAATAATTCGTTTGAGTTCACTGTAGCTCAAAGTTTGTACTTTGAAGATAGAAGTGGGACAAGAAACTGAACTCCTTTGCTACTGGTCAATCAGTAGGTGGCACTCTTCCCTCAGTCAGTAGTGAACTAATATTTCAGCACTGTGTTCCAAGGGAACTGTTCTTCTGGAGGGGTCTTTTTTCCCCCCAAATGAGAGAGAAAACTGAGGGGTTTGACCTCCTGTGATCAGTAAAGAGCTAATGGGTGTTCACCCCAGTATCCCAACCAAATTCCAGTTGCAGTAACTACATTCTCTCTGCCAAAATTCTCCATACAGTTTCAGTTAGCTATGGTATTTCACTTTCTTCATTAAATTGCTAACACATTTCACTCTAGCATTTACTGCATTGCAGTGGTCGGCAAGTGGTTCCTGCTTATTTGTTTTATATCCGTTTATTTGTAAGGAACCATACCTGTTTTTCTACTTTTGTATTAGTGTATTCTTTTTCATAATTTAGAGTAGTTGATTTCCTTACAAAGTCACAGAGAAGACATTTTTATATTAGTACTGTTTGCTGCATGCTCTGTATTTTCCCTTGGGATGTTACTAAAGTGAGCACCTTATATGTTTTAAAATATATTTAAAAGATTGATACATTTCGAAATGTATCAGTATTTCTAAAGCACTTATCACCATAATATTTAGGAATTGTTTATACTTATTAAAGATGAAGATCAACATAGTTTTGCTGCTCTGCTCCTACAAAACATTTGTATTTTTCAATATTAATTACATTATTGCTCCTTTCATTTTGAAGGATTCAAAAGCTTTAATAAAACTTAAAAAAGACAAGAATTTGTTTTTCCTATTACTGAAATGTTTCCACTTTAGTGTGGAACATAGCAGCTGCTTAACGGCTCTTAACACTTCAGAACAGGAAGTGACCCAAGAATATCAAATGGAAATGACAGTGGAAATGTAGATACAGTAAAAGCAGTTATTTAGTTTGACTAGGCCAGGACACTGGGAGTACCACCGTCACTTTTATGGAAAATGGCATGGGATTTTTAATGATCCCAAGTGGTCAGGAGTTGTTTTCCATCTCCTCTGAATAATGGTACAGTGCCTTTACCGAATGAGGCATTAGTTCAGTAGTGACTCAGAAGGCAGAGGACTGCCTACAGCCATTACCAATATAACTTCCTGTACCATTTTCAGGATTGTCAATTTTCATGATTTTATCACAAGCCTCATGATATTTCAATTATAGCCCCATCTTAATTAATTAAAGTTGGAATCAGGCGATTGTATGATAATCTCAACTTCAATTTTTAAAAATTAAAGTTTCTAATCCTGATGGTTGCACAAAAAAGGCTTGAAAACATGAACAAAGTAAATTCCAAAAAGTCTCAAAGCCCAATGCAAATAAAAAGAACCCAAAATGTATTGGTTTAAAAATCATGATTTTTAAGAATGTTTCCTAATTTGGGGTGGATGGGGAAGGATAACATGATTTTTAAAAACTTGGGGTTGGCAATACTGCATTTGGGTTATCCTTTGGAGTCTATCATATATATATTGATCAGGCTTGATCCTGCTTAGCTTGTGAGCTCTGATACGATCACAGTTCTAACTGCAGGACAACATAAAATATATCTTCCAAAAAGCATTTCAAAATTTCCTGGAACAGATGGCCTTACTACTTAGAGCTGCTACAAACAGTTGAATATTACATTGCAAACCATGGTTCAAATCTGAAGTCTTCCCAGGTGTTGGGTAGCACACCAGCAAGATTGGTGCAGCAGGTTTCTTAGTTATAGTCGCTGGGTGGTTGTAAATGATGCATTTTGTTTTCAAAAAGAGTGGATAAGACAGCTGAGAAATAAAAGTTGGAGGGCACTGTATCTGACACATCTGTTAGACATGCAGGCTGCTAGACTGAAGCTATGTAGATATCTGCAGCTTCTACCTTTGTCTTCTCACAAAAGTGGTGGTAGAATCATAGTGAACCCAACAAAGAAAGCATCAGTGAGAAAAAGAGCAGCACATACACGCTGTCTAACCTGCTGTTATTTTTATCTAAGGAAAAAAATTGCTATGAGCTTTGTGTGAACAAAGGAGAAAAACAGGATAAAAGCAACCAAGGACATAACATTAAACTTTCTTTACATGCTGTAGAGCTTATTATTAAAACTACACAGTTATGAGTTAAAGGAGACTGAAAGGTTCAGTGGTAAAAAAACTACAAACTTCCTGGAACAAGCCCTGCTGAAGTAAACCTGAACACTGCAGGGTCAAATTTCATGTGCAGTTTAATAATTCTACACTATTATTGTTACCTAACTGCCAATTCTCTTCTCCCCCTCATGTCTCCAGAGCCTCCCTTTTGAATCTCAATATTTGGCTGCCCATAATCTACACGCTGTAATGGTCAAGCTTCCCACTTTCAAAGTGTAACCTTTGGGTGGACTAGAGTTTACTTCATTGCCTTTCTCCTAATGCCTAAAAACAACTGCCATAGAAAAGCACATGGACACCCAGAATTCAGTCATTGAGGATTTTCAACAAGGATTGCACAAGGTCAACCTCCCCACAATCAAGTCCAAAAGAACAAAAGGAGTGAACTTAATTCTTAAGTATCAAATTTATAAAATATTATGATAAAGAAAATAATGAATAATAACTTAATTTCTACAACATAACATGGATACTTTATAATCCACATCCATTATCTTCACAGTTATACATAAATAAAGAAAAATTAAACCTAAACAGGTCCGTCCCCACAGAAATACAGTGAGAAGAAACTCAGAGTTCCCAAAAATCTTAGGTTGAGTTCACCTGTCTCAGTTACAATCGTTGATCACCAAAATCTATACAATCGGCAGAGTCAAAAGCAATATCTTCCCTCTACTTGCTTGTAGAAATCTTCAAATGGAGTCCATGCATACTCTTCCTCCTCCTCCTCTGCTAAAATCACTCAGGTAGGTATATAGATTTTAAAATAAACCCATTACAAGAAAAATACAAAACTGAGAATAGCAAAATATAAATGACTCTTTACCCATGATCACATTTAAACAAGAGAAAAATAGGTCCATCATAGTAGTGGAGAGAACTTAACTAAAAAAACAGTTTGGCTAAAATCAAGCAACATTCCAAGCATACAATTAAAATGAAGGAAATTAGTTTTCCCTCCCAAATTTCTCCTCTCTGTAATTAACCCTGCCAGGGCATCCCTGTTCGAGGGTTAAAAATATCAGTAACCTAAAAGCTTCACAGTTAGGGTAAAATAGCCTGCTTTCTGCTCCTGTGGCTCAGCTTCTCTCAACCCACAGAGGGCCCATGGCCTTTTGTAAAGTAGCTGCCTGACTGCTTGCCTTCAGGGAGTCTTGAGTCCAGCTACATCAATCCTATTGAGCATATCCAAAACTATCACACCCAATTCCAGAAACTTCTGAGTGTTGAGTGCTAATTGTACATTTGCCTAGCAACAATGACTCATTCCTACCCACTCCCCATAAATCTCTTAATGAGATATCCCTATGAAGCACATGGGTTACAAATGCACCCAACATCTCCTTTATAGCCTACATCTAGGCTTCTTGGAAAATCACAGTCTGTCTTTGTAATTAGTATAAGGATGTACAGCACCTTGCATCCAATGCTTGTAAATGCCTGGAATAGCTCTAGCATAGGGTTGTTAAATCTGGAATAAGCTCTTTGCAATGATTCAGCTGAACCAGAACTAATCTACCCACTATGGACAGAAACCACAAGCAGTGCAGCTGTATCAGTTACTAACTCCATCCCACAGTGCATGGCCTAGAGTATTTGGAAACTACCCATAAGCCCCTGCTCATAGCAAGTGTGTCAGGCATAATGGACAAGTGCCTTAAGAGTCCCAGAATTCACAGCATGGCTGCAGTAATAAAATGTATTGTGCGTGGCTCTACTAAAATGGTTCTGTCAGAAGAAGTGTTGCTATGTGGATACGCAGAAACAAGCAAATCAAACAGCCATTTCATTCAATCAGTGTCTCGGCAACAATTTCCATCCTTAGGGCCTGGTCCTGCTCCTAAATAGGATTAGGTCCAGAATGTAAACACAATTTGTCTTCTCTCACCCCTACTTTCTTCAATGCCAACCCCTACGCTTGGAAGAGCCTTTCTACTTGCTCTCACTCCAGTCCTTTTTGAAAAACCAACTGGTTTGTCAGCAATAACATCTGCATTCTGTTCTTATGTGTTAGCTCTCCTGTTCCACTGTAGGCCTTAGAACCTCAGATGAAGGACTTTATCTGGATTATGATATCTTTTGCCTAGCAATTTTTTAAAGTTGTAAGGCACTATGTAAACTAACAGGCCTGTAGTTTCCCAGATCACTTTTATTTCCCCTTTCTTAAAAATAGGAACTACATTTGTAATTCTCCAGTCATAGGGTACGACCCCCGATTCATTCATTAAAGATTCATTAAAATCCTTGCTATTGGACTGGCAATTTCATGTGCCAGTTCCTTTTAGTATTCTTGGATGGAGATTATCTGGAGCCCCCAATTTAATCCTATTAAGATGTTTGAGTTTGACTTCCACCTCAGATGTGGTGATTTCCTTGTTCCCATTAGCCACCTTGCCACTACCTCTAAACTCTTCATTAGGCTTATTAAAAATAAAGGCAAAGTATTTGTTTAGGTGTTGGGCCATGCCTAGATTATCTTTAATCTCCAACCCATCTTCAGTGTTCAGCAGTCTCACTTCTTTTCTTGTTTTCTTTTTATTTATATAGCTATAGAACCTTTTGCAATTGGTTTTAATTCCCTTTGCAATGTCCAACTCTGCTTGGCTTTTGGCAGTTCTCACTTTATCCCTTTATCACTATCTGACCTCCAAGAGGTAGCGTTCCTTGCTGGTCCATCCCATCTTCCATTCCTTTTAGGCTTTCTGCTTTGAGATGCTTTCTCATCCAGGTTGGTCTGCAGCCCTTCCCTGTGTATGTTTTCCCCTTGCTTAGGATGCAGGCTTCAGATAGTTTCTGCAACTTTCACAAAGTAATTCCAAGCCTACTCCACATTCAGATCCTTGAGTTCTTCGATCCAGTCCACTTCCCTAACTAATTCCTTTAATTTTTTAAAGTTTGCCCTTTTGAAATCAAGGACCCTAGCTGCAGATCTATTTTTGTTTATTCTTCCATTTAGTGTAAACTGAATTAGTTCATGATCACTCAGACCAAGCTCATCCCCTACAACCAGTTCTTCTATGAGGTCCTCACTGCTCCCCAATACCAAATCTAAAATGGAATCACCTCTTGTTGGTTCAGCAACTATTTGGTTAAGAAATCTGTCAGCTATCACATGTTGGAAAATCTGGGCCCTACTATTATTAGTAGCACTTGTCCTCCAATCTATATCTGGGAAGTTAAAGTTTCCCATAATCACACAATTCTCAGTAGTATTTATTTCATTAAAACATTAAAGAGGTCTCTGTCCATATTTAAACTGGATCCTGGGGGTCTGTAGCATACCCCAAGCACTATCCCAGGGGAACCTCTGGTAGCTTTCTCCCCCAAAGTGATTTTGGTCCAAATAGACTCTGTCTTATCCATTTCATCACTTCTAATTTGCTTACAGTCTACCTCATTATTGATATACAATGCTACACCATCACCTTCATTTCTGTCCTGAACGGCACATATCCTTCAATACCTCTACTCCAGTCATGACTACTATTCCAACATGTTTCTGTTATTCCTATAATATCTGGTTTCACTTCATGCACCAGTGGTTCTAATTCCTCCATTTTGTTACCCAGGCTCCTTGCATTGGCATACAAACATCTTAATTGTTGCTGCTTTGCTTTGCCCACATTCCTTGCCCTACTGAGTACTGTCATTCTACTGCCAGTATCGCCTACTTGATTGATAGCGCTGATACCAATGAAGCTATCTTTTCTCTTAAACTCCATTCTCCTACCCACAGCTGTTCCTTTCTCCAGTGCTGTATTCTTTCTTACTTGATTTTTCTCCCTCTCAATGTTAATCAGATGTAGAGATTACACGAGCATCTCCCAACTGTCTCCCCCAAGTTATCATGGCTGTGGTTTCAGAATTTATGGCTTGAACCAAAGCACTCAAAGTCACTGGGAGTCTTTCAAATAAGTCCATTGGACCTGATGAAGTCCATTAATTATTTTCCTAGTTGGGGCATGATCCCGAGGCTGATCAGCATCTCATAGGAAGTGATCAGCACCTTCTAATTCCTATTAATTGCTATGTCCCTGATCTAATGCCCCATTGAAGTCAATGGGAAAAAGCTTCCATTGACTCCAATGGGCTTTGGATCAGGCCCTTAAATAGGAGCAAGGTTTCGCAGGACCTTGCAGGATCAGGCTCTTTTTGAATAGAGAGATGCCGTAGGACCCATAGTTTTTACTATAGCAGTCCTTTTTTTGAATTCTCTAGTTTTGGTCACCCTTTATCCTGCACTACAACCCCGTGGCATGATACAAGTGCCTTCTGGGACTGCTGCAAATCTCTAGTGTATTCCTTCATACTCTCTCTTTCAATCAATGAAAATGCTGCTCGGGCAACAAAATTATTGACATGGGCAGAAAGGGATCAGAGACAAATGCTACATCCTGAAAACAGGAAATGAAGACTCTGATGGTATATTACAATTTGCAGGATTCCCTCTGAGTGGTATTTTCCCTATGCAATGGCTTTTCATGACGGGGAAGTAGCTCTTGACATGAGCTCTTTGCTGGTATGTATATGTGTATATTAATCCCTACCATCAAAACAGGTTTCTGTCTGCATTTGATTGACAAATAATGTTCATGTATTCCTGTGCTAAATAGATGCCTTATCTAGGACTCTAATATTCTCTGTTTATCCTTATCTAGACTCCAAGATGAACCTGGATGATTTTATCAATATGAATCCCAAGGTGGGATGGGGCTCAGTATTTCTGCTACCTGACTTTGTGGATCGGTATGGCAGACAGAGCTGATTTCAGGTTCACCTTGAAAGGACAGTGATGTAAACAAAGGACACATCAGCTTCCCTTTTTTGTTTTGTTGCAGTTGGTCTTGTCATTCTATTTATAAATTGGTTTATTTCGATGACATTTATTGTTTTGTCAAATACAAGAATTGAACAAAAACGCAATGAACTGAATAAAATATTTTGACTATATAACAAGAGTTAAAACTTATATAATGGATCAGACTAATTCTATAGCATCTGTACTGACCCTACTAAACTTAAACTTCAATCTGTTAGCTGAGATTACTGGACCCCAGTCCTGCAGCTACATCGTTACAGGTAGAAGCTTGTGCCTGTATGGAGCCCATTGACTTCAATGAGAGTCTGAGCAATGTAAGGATCTTCCTGCATGGATCCAACTGCAGGATCAAGGCCTTAGGTATGAGAACATTGTATATTCTGAAGAAAATATTGAAAGTTAAATAAATCAACTTGGAAATACACCACCATGATTTTCTTCTCTAATTCATCCAGAACAGATGTTTAGTTCCATATAGAGCATGATGGATATTAGAGATGATCCCTGTTAACTCTTATAGAATAAATAATCTGCCTATTCCTGTAGCTCTTATAAAAAAAAAGTCACTCTGTTGAGATAAAGGCCAAGGAACATTTTCACTCAGCATTGAATGTACTCAGATCAGTGTAATATTTATATCTCTGGCACTTGAAGCCTGACAGCATTTCATCAACATTTCCAGAACGTATGCTGTTAGAATACCAACATTTAGGGCTAGAGTGAGCCTTTGCTCAATGTTCTAAATACAGTGCTGGCCTGTGAGAAGGCCAGGGAAGGAACTGCATGCATCTCTCAATTTCATCTCTGCTCAACCCATGTTTCCTGGGTGCAGTAATGTATGCCAGTCCTTTGACTGTCCCTCTGCTGGTGTGTGTGGTGCAAAGTCAACACCTCATGCACTCCTTGCTCATCTTCACTCTCTCCCTACCAGCTTGTTTGCAGTGGAGTAAAGGTTGTGTGAGACCTGTTGTTCGCACCACATGTGGAGCTGAAATGTAGGTGCCCACAGCCAGGCATCTTACTCTCTTGCATGGCCATATTTGAGCAAGCCATTGTAACCAGCTAGATTGAAAACCACAGATTGTTTGGAACTATTCAGTAAGATACTGGGAAATATCTACACAAATATCTGTCTCTAAAGTAAAAATGGAGAACTGCACTGGTTATTCTAAAAGTGAGGAGAGGGAAAATAGTCCAAAGGACATCAGTATTTGCTTATATAGTGGTCATCACTGTGGTGTCTGAGCATCTAAGATGCAAGGGGCTTTTCAGTGTGGACTACTGTATGTACTAAAGAAAAATTCAAGGGCCAGATTCTGTGACCTTACTCCATAAGTAGTGCCACTGAAGTCAATGAAATTACTCACAGAGAAGGGTCTACACAACATGAGTTAGTGGTAGAATTGCACTCTAAGCAGCCTAAAGCTTTTAAATCTCTTCTTGTACAGAAGATTCCACATTGCCTAATCTCTTTTATAATTTTTACTCCTTTTTTGGGAAGTAGGGGAAGAGATCTTTCATTTCTGCCATGAGCTTGTTGAGAAGGTATACTCTCAATTTACATGACTCATTTTCTGTATTGCTCTGTCAATACAGTTTAAGATTTTATTCACTCTTCAGTGTGCATTGCCTTTCCCGTTCTATAATGAAATGCACCTGCCATTGTGTGGCCCTACTTTTATTATGTAGCACTTCGGAGCCTCGGTCATGGACCAGGACCCATTGCAGAAGGTGTGGTACAAACAGAAGATCTCTTCCCTAACAAGCTTAATTGCCTGACTTTGTAAGGTCCTTGTGAGTGCCTCACAATCCTGTTTAGTCTTAATTAGACTAAGTTATGTTAGTACATTTGGATTTTTCCAATACTTTTATCAGTAGAAGTTATGGAACAGATTCTGGTATCCTTATATTTGCATTGGCTAGCATCTAATGCCACACGTAATCCTGTGTTAGCATGGAGGTCACATTAATCATCTCAGGCTCAGTCCCACTTTCCTGCAGGAGACGCTTTTTTTTTTGTGCCTGTGAACAGTCTCTGTTCCTGGATCCCTTCCCGGTTCTTTCCCTAGGCTACTCCTTTTCAGTCCCTCTTTACGCAGGAGCCCTTAGCTCTCCTCTCTGGAGCCAAACTGTATTAGTCCCTCACTCCTTAAACAGGGTTCTCCCCTCCACTCTGGAGCTGGGTTCTGCTAATCAGATTCTCTGGTTCTTTTTAAGCAGGAACCCTGAGCTCTCCTCTCTGGAGCTGAGCTGTGGGTTAAGCAACTTTGCCAGCTTCTCCCTCAGCTGGCCCCAGCCCTTTTCCTTCATGAGCCCTGAGGCTTCAGGGTGCTCAGCAGGCCAGCCTTTCCCTTCTGATGCCTCCTGGTGTCTGACCTGGTACAAGGGAGGGGGCAGCCTTTATAGTGGTCCCCTTCTCCCCAGTTGGCTGGAGAGAGGGGAGCCTTGCCCTACCCTCCCTGCCAGGCTCTTTGCCCCAGGCTCTTAAAGATACAGTGACAGGTTTGCCTCCTATGCACCATTCATTCCCAGGATCACTTCCTGTCTATCCACATCCCCCATAGGCCCTTATATAGCTATATCTATTAGTCCTAACAAACCCCTTAAAGGGCCATGCCATGCAATGGGTTGACCACTAGGCCCTACAACCCTTAAAGGCTGACTATCCTGTCACAAGTCTCATTGGCTTGGATGAAAACTAGTGTCTTTCCTGCCTTCTCTTCTTTGCTTCCTCTCAATCATTGGTGACATATGGTGTTTAGTGAATACTTATATAATTGCTTTTACTGTAGCTGTTCAGGGCCCAAAAGGAGAAAGCTGGTTTCCTGGAGTACATTTGCCCTATCGTTACTTTTCTGCGAGTTTATAAACATTCTGATTTTGTAAAATATAGTTTTTCAGCTGGCCAGCAGGGGGAGCAGGTGCCATTCAATAAACATGCATGTTCAGGCACTTAGCTAGAGAAAGTTTGTTTGTTTTTTCTATTTGTTCCTGCAACAGTTAGTAGTTTTTAAATTCTGGCACGAGTACTGATGTGAGCTGCATCTTGCAAGATCATTCTTCATCACTAAGGGGTATGTACTGCCTTTGTCTGCTTGCACAACCCCCATTAATATCAATAGGAGTTCTTTCTAGAGATCAAAGACTCTTAAGGCCAACATTTTCGAGCTCCATAGTTTGGCACCTAAGTAAGAGACCTGATTTTCAGAGGTGCTGAGCACACAGAGCTCCTATTAAAACCAGTGCTCACCACCTTTGAAAATCAGGCCATTTACTTCGGTGCCAAAATATGGATTTAGGTGGCTAAGTCGGCACTGAGAGCCCTGCCCTTCAATCTGATATGCACACAGTTCCATGGGCACAGAGGTCCACCTGTATGGATCAGATTCCAGGATCAGGGACCAACGTTGATAATTTTAACCTTTTTGGCTTTCCCCTTTTACCTATTACCAATATAGCCCAAACCTGATGCATGTTTTCAAGTGCTGCTTTGCTCTGAGCACTGACTGTAAAAATGGCATTGTGGGGTCCCACTCTTCCCCTTCTAATAACTTTATACTGAATTTTCTCACTTTACAGGTAAAATTATTATGAGGCTGTTGCCTGTCACTGGAACCCTGAGGAGGGCCCCCTCAGGAGTCTGTCACCCATAACTGGAACTTTGCAGGGGACCTCCTGTTGCTGCTGTTGCCTGTCACAGGGCCCCACTGGCTGTCAGCTCGAGTCCTGCAGCTCCTGGGGCTGAAGCAGAGACTGTCACAGAGGTCTCTGGAAGCCAGGGATGGATTCTGTGACTTCCATGACCTCCGTGACATAAATGTAGCCTTAATCACCATCCATGCAGATTGCGTCTGCCTCAGCAACGGTGGGGATGCCCTTCCAATGATCCCAGGAGTTACAGGGTTGGGAAACCATAGCTCCCCACTATGCATCACTTTCCCAATTCCCTCCCTTTTGTGGGGATTCTGTACAAGAAATTCTAGCAAGCTTGTGAAGTTTTCATTCTCCTCTGGCCCCCTCTTGTCAGTTTCTCTATAAGCAGGGAGGGGTGACCTGAGCCAAAGTATTGATCTAGTTCAGTAAAGGGTATCCAGGAATTCCTGAAAACACATGTGCAGCTTTGTATGAATTCATAGTGCTTAGCAGCTGGATGTGCTTCTCAGGTTGGAGTTTAGCTGAGAGTGAAGATGTTTTCAACTATCATGGAAGTCAGCAAAGAAATCCTGCAGATAAATGTGGACTTTTGCAGAATTAAGTGTAGCTGCAGTGGTGATACCAGGAAAAGCTCTCCGTTTTGACCTAAAGTAAATACAGCTATGTCAGAATCTTCATTGTTTCCCTATAGTTACAATAGGATATACCTTGAACATTTCAAGTACATAAAAGGTTGTTAAAAGGAGGACGGAGAAAAATTGTTCTTCTTACCCTCTGAGGATAGGACAAGAAGCAATGGGCTTAAATTGCAGCAAGGATGGTTTAGGTTGAACATGCGGAAAAACTTCCTGTCAGAGTGGTTAAGCACTGGAATAAATTGCCCAGGAAGGTTGTGGAATCTCCATCATTGGGGATTTTTAAGAGCAGGTTGGACAAACACCTGTCAGGGATGGTCTAGATAATACTTAGTCCTGCTCTGAGTGCAGGGGACTGGAGTAGATGACCTCTTGAGGTCCCTTCCAGTTCTATGATTGAAGGTAGCTAAATGCAAATCTTATTTAGTTATCCAAGGCAACTGGCAAGTTTCTAAGAGTCACCATTGTGATCTAAGATTTCCAGGGATGGGGTATTCATTTTATAGCGACAAAAGCATTCAACATAAGGGCTTGCTCACAGGTGAAGTCAGTGGAATCATAGGTGCTGACTCCCTGGGTGCTCCGGAGCTCAAGCATCCACAGGAAAAAAAAAATAGAGGGTGCTCAGCACCCACCAGCCACAGCTGTTTGGTGGGGCCACCTGATCAGCTGTTTGCCGGCTGGTGGGAGGCACTGGGGGAGGGCCTAACAGCAGTGGGAAGAGGCGTAGAAAGGGTAGGGCCTCACTGGGAAAAATAAAAGTCAGCGCCTGTGAGTAGTATTACTCATCTCAGGAAGGGTTTGCAGGACTGGGCTGTAAGTGTGTGTAAAATATTTGCCATTTGTGCTAACCAGGGAGTGAAAAGAGCAGAGAGTTTCCAATGAGCTGGGCTCCTGTAATTATGTTACTTAAATGCAGGAAATCCTCATGTGGGTTGGTTCTATGTAATACCAATCTTCTCAGAAGAAACTATATCTGGAATGTTAACATTGCAATAAGGCAGGCATTATTATATGTAATTTTTTTTTAAAAATGGCCTACACAGTAAGAATATGGTAGTTATCTCAGCCTTCCCTTCTTTTTAATATGTAATTTTGGTGGCACTCTTCCCATCATTTCAGCTTTTGTTGTTTAAATGGCAGTGCACCAGTTTGTGTGTGGAGCCGTCCAAAGAAAATGTTCTGGTGTAGCAACACAGCTTTTAACTATTGCTTCTACCGCTCTAGATGCAGCTATTACTTCTAACTTGTGGGAACAAAGCAAGGACTTTGCAGCATATGTTTACATCTAATCCGTTTAGATATTTATACTGCACTCATCACAGTGCACCTCTCTAAATGGAGTAGACACATTAATATTTATACCCACACTCTCACAATAAGAATAATAAAGTAGGCACAACAGAATGACACAACGTTTAGAAATAGTATTTTTCTTTTAGATGACAGGCTATTTCTTCCACAATTCAAACTTTACCCGACAAATTCTACCCCTGATATAAGTAGAAACAAGTTGATTGATGTCAGAGCCACATCAACTTGTACCAGAGCTGTGTTTGGCCCTACACTTCTTGCATAGAGTAAATGTAGTTGCTTTTGCATCAGTTAGTTAGTGGGAGAAGTTCTAATCTCAGTTACATAAGTGTGAATCTAGAGGAATTACAGCAAAGTCAATAGAGTTATTCTGGATTTACAGAGTAACTGAAAACAATTTACCCACTGTGCAGAGTCTCTAAGAGTACCGCTTAATAATTTTAAGGCACACAAGTCCAGTCAGAATTTGTGTTCAAAATCATTGTTTCATGTAGCTGCTGCAAACTCAGTGGATCTCTAATAGTATGAAATTTTACAATGATCGTAGAGCTTCATAGTAGCTAGAGCTGGGAATGGCTTATTAGAGTGAATCCACCCCTTGCCTGGCAGGGTACAAGCCTTCCCCAAAAATACAGTATTCGATAGAAAACTGACCCTATACCTGTCCTGAACCAAAAGGTTGAGAGAAAGGGATCCCTGTTTTTCCACTGGGGATTTGCAATGTTCCACTCACTATCTTTAGCACTAGTATTTTTGTTATTATTTTGCTGATTAGTTTAATTTATTTGATTTGATTTAAAAAAATAGTTTGGCTGTTTTTTTGATAACTTAAAAGCCAAGCTAGGGACTTAGTTCTCTGAGCCATGCATTGCTTTATACCCCTGTGATTCTGGTAGCCACCCTCTCTTCTTTCAAGCTCTATCTTAAAAAATAAATTATATATATATATATCACTTCTTGTGCCAAGCTCACAGCTGCCAACCCCATTCTGGTGGAAATGCTGTTGCTGAATTGCTGTCATCAGACCTTCACTCTGAGGCCTAAATCCAGGGACCCAGCACCTAGCCCAAGTAGTAGGCTTTGTGTTGGATACATCTCTAGGGACAGAAGGGGAAGTTATCCTCCCCCTACAAGCTGTGGAGTGGTGATGCAAACACACTGACTTAACCAGTAAAATCACAGCTATAATCAGTAATGTAACTTGCTCTGTAGCCAACTACATTCTTAGGATCCACTGCGCAGATCAGAGATCCAAACTAGCTCTAGAATCTTTCCTGTGGCTCAACTTATGTTCAGTACTGAAAAAAAAAATGGAAAAATATATTTATTGATACCCTTAACCTTCAAACTCGGGTCTGTGTTTGTACAGCACCTAGAGTAATGGGGTCCTGGTCCATGACAGAGGCTCCTAAGCGCTACCACAGTTACCACAAATAATAATAGATGATTTTTGCAGGTAAGCAAAATGACGGGCTTGGAGCACTCAGTTATTCTTCACAAAACTGGATAACTAAAACCTTGCCAGGTGGCAGGACAGAACTCATTTGGTTAACAACATTTGGAGAGTGATTTATAAGGGTCAAACAGTGCAGCCATCAATACTGATGGACTTTATCAAGGCGAACCTTTCAAGCTTTCCATCTGCTGTTTTGCTACATCACTCAGACAAGCTGCTCGTTCATTGTTAACTTAGGAAAATAATGAAAAAAGCTGATTAAGTATTAACCAGGATGCAAGATCCTAGCAGGTGTCATTCCTTTTGTAACATGATACAGGACATGAATTAGGGGTTGAAGGAGAAATACACTAGGTAGATGAGAGAATTACTCAATAGGGAGAAGGGAAATTACTGAAACTTTTACTCTGAAGCAAGTGGTGTATATTTGGCTTGCCTGCACGGCTGTCATCTCTGACCATTGATCTTAGAGGCTATATAATAGTACAAGTTTAGTGTCACATTTGTGAAAACTAATTTGCACTTGCATAACACTTTTCATCCACCAGTTTCAAACTCCTGTTAACGTCCTGTGACATCAATGGGTTGTGCATGTCAGGGCAGCTAAGACTAGCATCCTGTTTTACAGGTAGTGGTATTGGTGATAAGAGAACTTGGACAAGATAGAGATGTTCAGGAACTGAAACGGATTTAGTTATAAAAAACAAAACCCCTTAATTTATCTTAAAGGAGGTCAAAGACTAGATTCCTGCAGGAAGATAAGCAGGTAGTATAAACACTGACAAATATCTGCAAAATACAATAATGCTTTAAGACCTTGGTTTGAGCTGTTCTATCTCAAATTTTTTTGGATGGCCTTACTAAAGGTGCTGTACAGTTAGCATATTGTACACCACAAATTCATATTCCTTAGAACTTAAAAAATAACAACATGAAATAAATGAACATGCTTAGTCAGGCTATAATCCTTGCCTTCCACACTCAAATCAAATACTGGAGCCAGTGGGCTGCGCAACAAAGGTAGGATCGCAGCCTAAGTGTGAAACTTGGCAAGATCATTTTGAAGACTTTGTTGCTCTATTATGGGGATATTCGCTTTGCTGTCAAGCACACACTGTGTGCTTAGATTGTAAACATTTGGCTCCAGTAAAAGTTTCAACAAAGAAGATGAATTTGATGAAAAGATAAACATGGATTTCTGTGATGTTGCCTAACAGCACAAGGGCTAATGCCTCCCAAAGAGCTGCATTTCAATCAACCAGCCCCAGTTACCACCAAATTCATTATAATTATACTGCTGTTAGTGGGAATGAGTATGGGGCTCCCAAAATGGCCCTAAGAGATAACACAATATGTTCTGAAAGATATAGAGTCCGTGGCAGAGGAACCATGTTCTTGCACCCACCAACCACAATTGTTCACTCTGTGGAGGTTTCTCCCTCCAGAGGCCAAGTTCTTCAGCCTGTCAATCCCAGCTAGTCCTTCCTAGAGTCTCTGGAATTCAGGGAGGTCTCTGGCTTTGTACAGCAGCAACCCAACAAGGGCCTGTTCTACCTGCCAGCCAGCTCCAGACTCCTTCCTGCCTCACATGTAACCTAGCACAACATGGTTCCTTCCCCCTAGGTGGAGCTGCAGAACACAGGGTTTCCTCTTGAATGGGGCAGTGTGCTGCAATCCACTGTCATTATACGGTTCAGAAAATTGATATGCTGCAATTTGTATATATTAAAGATGCTGTTGGGACTGCTTGCCTGTAAACAATTCATCTGGCCCTACAGACAGTTCTCTCATTCAAACACACACAATTTTTTGCCACAGATAAATTAGTCAGACTTGACCAAAAAAACACAAACACACACACACACACAAACATCAAAAAACCCCAAGCCAAAAAACAAAAAAAAGACATTTTGATTGTATAAATAGAAATATATAAAGACCCTATGTAAATTTTGTGATGTTTACTCATTTTTATGTGGCATTCATTTATCTTTCTTTTATATTGCATTGCAGTTATGCCATTTAAATATAAATATATATATAATTGAAGTGAAACAATATCAGATGAGGAGACATCCCTATCTCCCTACCCTCAAATAAATCCACCTGTCACTAGAAACCCCTTCATGTAAAAGCTTGACTATACAGCTAAGCCATGCATCATACACTGCGGGCCTACAAACTACAAAACACTTAAGCACATAAGTGCTCTCATTGAAGTCAGTGGAACTGCCCATATGCTTAACTTACCCCACACATACATGTATTTGCAGGATTAGGGTGCAAGTGAGCGTTCATAGGGAAAAGGAGTTCCAGAATTGCAGGTCTTCACAACTCTGGTGATTTTGTCACAAATCTCACAACATTTGGTGTTTCTGTGAAAGCTCCAGCTGCTATTGCACTGGACGCTCGCACTATTCACAGTTTAGCTGCTTCCAAAGAAGCAGTACACCCCAGTTTACCACAGGGGCTCACCACTCTGCATAACAGAGCAGTCACATGAGATCACTGCTCTGCATAACATACAGCACTCACATATGTTTATAGTGAGAACAAGTAAAAATTTATTTAACAAAACAGAGATTCAAGTGATATCTATGTAGAAGTATTGGAAACAAGTGGTTACATATAAAATAACACGCATTCTAAAAATGTAGACTTAACTAGATACTTTCCTGTCTTACAGAGTAATGTTCACCCAAAGTTCTTCCAGTGTTTTACAGACAGGCTTGGCTATGATCTTCTGTCCATGAGACAAGTCAGGCTGTCCGCTCTTATATCCTCGATGGAAGATCCCAAACCCTTGTTTGCATCCCCAGATATATCAGAACAATCCATTGTCCTTATTCATAAAAAGGGATGCCCCCGGTCTGGTTATTTTTCCTGAATACTCCTTTCTTGTGGATTTCACAATCTCTTAATCAGCATCTGGCTCTGTACTCAAATAGGCCTCCATGGAGACACACAATGACCCAAATGGGAGATTAGTGTCTGTTACCCCGGACTGAAAGGAACATGTCACCTTCTGGTTACCTGCCATACAAACATAATTTCCAGTATAGGTACATGTAATGCGGTGCACTCGCCTCTCGTGAGCATCCTCACTCCCCCGGCCGAGCACATGTGCCTGCACTCTCTACCTGTTTGTGGTGGTTCTTTGCTGACTCAGTCTTCCGGCCAAGTCACACACGGTCTGTATGTGAAATAAAAACAAAGGAAACCCCTTCTGGGGTACAAGTCCAACAGGGGACTCTCTCAGTGTCCTCTGTAATGCCTCTCTCAAATTGTCCCTGCTCCAGCATGGAGAAGTGCCCCAGGGCTCCCTCCCTGGAGGCAATGTCTTTTCCCTCTCAGGGCCTTTCTGGCCCCAGCTCTTCAGCTGGGCCACTAAAAGAGTTTAGTTCCCCCTCTGGGTGTATCAAAGTCCAGGCCACTTTTCCAGTACCCGGGGGGAGGGAAGGGGGTGCGACAGACCCAGGCTCAACTTTTACTCCAGGTCCCAGCCCAGGGACCCTATCGATAGCAGCCATCCACCATGTCCCTTTCAATAAACGGTGTTGCTGCTACAAATTCCCTGGGCCACTTCCCCGTGGCTCCACCACATTCTTCACCCTGACCTCAGGGCCTTGTCCTGGTGGAGTCCCAGCTGCCAGCCTGGAGCACCATCTATTCTCCTCCAGCTCTAGCAGGGAACTGAACTCGCTCTGGCCCTGCAGCTGTTCTTATACTGACCTGCTGGGTGCTGACTGGCTGCTTCCCACACAGCTGCTGTAGGCAGCTTGGAGGACCTCTCTACTGACCTTTTCTGGGGCAGGGTGTGGCAGGACCTCCAGCAGGTGGCCTCAGGGACTAGTTCACCCCATCACAGTACATAACTCCTTAAATGTTCTCCTTACATGCATTTCAGAATGGTTATGACCACCACTGTGTTACTGGCTCTCAGTAGCTTCCTCACATGCCACCATTTAGGGAATTATTATGCTTATAATTGGTCCAGTGGATCCCTGTAAAATTTTATGTACACCCCTTGCCCTCTGCCAGTTGGCAACAAGAGGTCCCCAGGTCATTGGGGTTGTGTGGAGGGGAGGGTCCTGGCTGGTGTTTCTGTTGGGGAGGAAGTTGGGAGAGGTCCTGGCTGGTCCCAGTCTCTCCAGTAGGAGCAGAGGGGGGACAGTCCCAGTCTCTCTGATGGGAGCGCAGCAGGGGAGAGGTCCTCGTCTCTCCAGTAGGAGGGGAAAGGGAAGATAGGAATGTATTTGAGACAATTTTTTATTTCAGAAGGTGATCATTTTTGAAAGTTTGTGGAAGCAGAGAATGATAAAAATGCAGCTTTTCCTCAGGGGCTGAAGGAGGGGAATCATCATAGGGGTGTAATTAAGGGCACAATTTGGCTCAGCATTTTCTGTGAAATAATTCCCCGTGGAAAAGCTGCCTTTTTATTGCTCTTTATTTCCTCAAACTTTCAAAAATTCTCTGCAGTAAACCAATTTTTTCCAAATGGTCACATGCTATAGCTAGAAGAGAAAAGGTTAAATTCTCCTTTCATACTATAATGTAATTCCTTTTCTGTTTTTCTACAACCGTCTAGAGATAGACCTAACAGGCATTAACCCTTAATTCCACCATTGGGTTAAAATGGAGGGTATAGTTATAAAAATTGTGTGGTGAAAGAAAGATTGTAGGTTTCCACTTAGATCCATGAGCCAGTTATTTTAGAAAAAGAACCAAATAAAACTGCTATTTCAACATCAGAAGTTTCAACAAAACAACAAAACAAACTCTGATGACCCATTGCATGGAAAGTCCTGTCCCTTTGCAGGAGTCATATTTATCTGGATTTAGACTTCAAGATAATGAAAAATAAATGAATAAATTACAATTTTGGAGCAAGAGCTGTGAAAAAACTGGGAAAAGATGTAACCACTGAAAACAATGGCACACCTGTTTGAAGACCTTCTGGATCTTTTCAGAGTAGGGAGACCACTTGCTCGGTTTTATCTCTTTTTTGACTGGTCTGTCCCCCATCCAGTACTGGGCCAAAACTGGATGTGGTTTTGTCCAGTATCAGACCAGGGATGCCATTTTGAATAGCGTGCTGTGCTGCTCCGCCCCCACCAGCAGGAACTCATACACACACTGCATGCAAGGTCAGGTCGGTGGGGTAGGGGAGCACTCTGTTGAAAATGGCATCCCTTGTATGGTCTGACTTCGCATGTAGTGGTAGAGTTATGCAGGCAGGGGTAGGTCCGTGCTGTTCCCAGATGTGCCGGAGTGTCCGGTACTCTGGGAACATGTGAGTGGCCACCCTATTTCAGAAGTATGCTGAGTAGATAGATCTCTGCATATTGTATGCTGGCTTTGAAGGACTGCAAGGCCCATGATGCAGTTGTGGTGCCCTCTGGGACTGGACTGAGCTTCCTGTGTCAGACTGCTGCAGAGGGTTGGCGGCCTCCATCTTGTGGGCTGGGAGCTGGAACAGAGAGCTGCTGCTCCCCTTTGAGTCTGGCCCGAGGAGAAGCTGTGACAGAGCCCTGTTGTTGAGTTGCCGAGGTTGAAGACACGCAACCAGGGTTAAGACTACACTACATCTGATGACTTGTTAGCACTGATCCCTAGCTCATAGATGCCTTCTCCACAGCTAGCCATTGAGAGAGGATGCTGGAGGCTGTCAGTTGTGTAGCAGGTCTGACTTTGGCTTACAGACAGTTGGGGGAAGGGTGGGTTACATTAGAGAGCTACAGCCCAAGGGTAACAACTGTTCCTGCCAGTTGTACTGTGCAACCTAAGCTGGTCACAGGACAAAGTTGCCTCACTCCTTGTTTCACCTGGACTGCCTTTGCCATACTTACAGAGTGCTGGCCTGAACTCCTGCTTACCCAGCACAGCCCAATGCAAGAGAGGTCCCAGGACTACAAGCTTAAAGGAGAGTGTGCAGTCAGGGCTGAGGTGGATCTGTGTATAATGCCATGAGTATCAGTGACTCAACTTTTCCAGACTATAGTACCCCTTTAAGGAGTCTGATTTAGTCTAGTGTGCCCCAAGATTCACTTCACTTAAAAACTTCTTGCTTACAAAATCAGACATAAAAATACAAGAGTATTACAGCACACTATTACTGAAAAATTGCTTACTTTCTCATTTTTATCATAGAATTATAAAAAAAATCAATTGGAATATAAATATTGAACTTTCATTTCAGTGTATCATATATAGAGCAGTATAAACAAGTTATTGTCAATGTAAGCAGAGTCAGGATGCGCTCCACCCTGACATGTGGTGGTGAGGTGTGGCAAGTCATGGAAAAGAACTTCAGGGGCTGATCTCATTTGCATAGGCACACCCACCCTGCCTAGAATGAGGCCATAGCTGCCCAAATGGTCACTTGGGCTGCTGTGGGATCCCCAGTGTCTCTGTTATTGGGGCAGGAAGAATAAATTGTTATTACCCTGATTATGGGAATCAAGGACAGTGGAACTGTACGTGGCCTTTTGTTATGATGGAGGGACTTGCCATCAACTAAGTAGCACTCGCTAGGCAAGGGACATGGGTTCCAAAACTGTGTGAATTGAGAGAGGCTGGGGATAGGTATTAATACTGGGTGGTATGGGCCCCCTGATGAGGGCCTTACATGCTAATTGCACTTTCTTCTCTCTCAGCTGTGAACTATCAGAGCTAATTTTGATTCCATTAGGAGTCTAGTTACAGGCTGCTGAGCTGAATTCACTTTAGGCTAATAGTGCACTAGCACTGGGGCTCCCCTCCTACAAGCTGAAATCACTGAGTGTTGTGTTAAGTAGTGGGGGAGCCTGAAGATATACAGTGGAGCAGTTTGCGGGGTGGTGAGCAGAGCGGCTTGTAGCGCAGAGCAGTTTGTTGGATGCCTAGAGCAGCTCATGGGGCGGCTGGCAGAGCAGAGCACCATGGAGAGGTGGGGCCATCAGCTTTGGACCACGTAAGGTGCCCCTTAACCACCCCCAAAATCTCCACCCAGGTTGGGAGGTAAAATGCTGCAGATCAACTTTCGAACTCCGGGGCTGCCCTGACCAGGGACAGAGACTTTGGGGTCGTTGGACTTTTGGGACCTTAGGTGATTTTGGGTTGCTGGACTCAAGAACCAAAGGGAAAGGACATGCCCCCAATTTGCTTGGGGTGGGTTTTTTGCTCATGGGTTGTGTTATGAGTCCTGTTGGTGGTGTTTCCCCAACATAATGCCACATTGTTTCTCTCTGTTATTAAAAGACTTTTTGCTACACTCAGACTATGTGCTTGCGAGAGGGGAAGTATTGCCTCTTGGAGGCACCCAGTGGGGGTGGTATATATTTGTCCCAGGTCACTGGGTGGGGGCTTGAGCTGGTGTTGCATTGTATTATTGGAATGGAACCCCTAGATACTGAACCCGGCCCTTGTTGCTGCCAACTCTGACAGGCAGAAGGGTTACATCTGTATGAAATTTTAGTTTTTACTGACTTCGCTACTGCTTTTTATGTAACCAGTTGAAAAACTAGGCAAATATCTTTGTGAGTTGATATACGCCTGGAAGACCTCTGTGTACCCCCAAGGAATACATACCCCTGGTGGAGAACCACTGGGTTAGGTTTTTGTTGCAACTTGCTGTTGAAAGCTGCAGCCATTAGCTGAGCTATTGCAGTGCCACCTACTGACTGGGTATAGAATCACAGAATATCAGGGTTGGAAGGGACCTCAGAAGGTCATCTAGTCCAACCCCCTGCTCAAAGTAGGGCCAATCCCCAACTATATCATCCCAGCCAGGGCTTTGTCAAGCCTGACCTTGAAAACCTTTAAGGAAGGAGATTCCACCACCTCCCTAGGTAACCCGGTCCAGTGCTTCACCAGCCTCTTAGTGAAAAAGTTTTTCCTAACATCCAACCTAAACCTCCCCCACTGCAACTTGAAACCATTAGTCCTTGTTCTGTCAACTGCTACCACTGAGAACAGTCTAGATCCATCCTCTTTGGAACCCCCTTTCAGGTAGTTGAAAGCAGCTATCAAATCCCCCCTCATTCTTCTCTTCTGCTGACTAAACAATCCCAGTTCCCTCAGCCTCTCCACATAAGTCATATGCTCCAACCCCCTAATAATTTTTGTTGCCCTCCACTGGACTCATTCCAATTTTTCCACATCCTTCTTGTAGTGTGGGCCCTGTCATAAATATAAAGGGAAGGGTAGCCACCTTTCTGTATACAGTGCTATAAAATCCCTCCTGGCCAGAGGCAACATCCTGTTACCTGTAAAGGGTTAAGAAGCTCAGCTAACCTGGCTGGCACCTGACCCAAAGGACCAATAAGGGGACAAGATACTTTCAAATCTGGGGGTGGGGCAGGCTTTTGTTTTGTGCTGTTTATGTGTTGTTCTCTCTTGAGACAGAGGCTAGACAGAAATCCATCTTCTCCAACCCATCCTAATCCAAGTCTCCAATATTGCAACCAGTATAGGTAAGCCAGGCAAGTGGATTAATTTATCTTTTGTTTTATGTGAATTTTCCCTGTGTTAAGAGGGAGGTTTGTTCCTGTTTTCTGTAACTTTAAGGTTTTACCCAGAGGGGGATCCTCTGAGTTTTGAATCTGAATATCCTGTAAAGTATTTTCCATCCTGATTTTACAGAGATGATTTTTACTTTTTTTTTTTTTTAAATAAAGTCCTTCTTTTAAGAACCTGACTGACTTTTCCATTGTTCCAAGATCCAGGGGTTTGGGTCTTTGATGATTTTGTAACCAATTGGTTAGGATATTATTCTCAAGCCGCCCCAGGAAAGGGGGTGTGTAGGACTTGGGGGAAGATGTCTCCAAGTGGTCTCTTTCCCTGTTCTTTGTTTAAAAAGCTTGGTGGTGGCAGCATACTGTTCAAGGACAAGGCAAAGTTTGTACCTTGGGGAAGTTTTTAACCTAAGCTGGTAGGAATAAGCTTAGGGGGTCTTTCATGCGGGTCCCCACATCTGTACCCTAGAGTTCAGAGTGGGAAAGGAACCCTGACAGGCCCAAAACTGGACAGAGTATTCCAGATGAGGCCTCACCAATGTCGAATAGAGGGGAATGATCACGTCCCTCGATCTGCTGGCAATGCCCCTACTTATACAGCCCAAAATGCCGTTAGCCTTCTTGGCAACAAGGGCACACTGCTGACTTATATCCAGCTTCTTGTCCACTGTAACCCTTAGGTCCATTTCTACAAAACTGCTGCCTAGCCATTTGGTCCCTAGTCTGTAGCGGTGCATGGGATTCTTCCGTCCTAAGTGCCGGACTCTGCACTTGTCCTTGTTGAACCTCATCAGATTTCTTTTGGCCCAATCCTCTAATTTGTCTAGGTCCCTCTGTATCCTATCCCCACCCTCCAGCGTATCTACCACTCCTCCCAGTTTAGTATCATGTGCAAACTTGCTGAGGGTGCAATCCACACCATCCTCCAGATCATTAATACAGTTATTGAACAAAACCGGCCCCAGGACCGACCCTTGGGGCACTCCGCTTGATACTGCCTGCCAACTAGACATGGAGCCATTGATCACTACCCGCTGAGCCAGATGATCTAGCCAGCTTTCTATTCACCTTATAGTCCATTCATTCAGCCCATACTTCTTTAACTTGTTGACAAGAATACTGTGGGAGACCGTGTCAAAAGCTTTGCTAAAGTCAAGGAATAACAGGTCCACTGCTTTCCCCTCATCCACAGAGCCAGTTATCTCATCATAGAAGGCAATTAGGTTAGTCAGGCATGACTTGCCCTTGGTGAATCCATGCTGACTGTTCCTGATCACCTTCCTCTCCTCTAAGTGCTTCAGAATTGATTCCTTGAGGACCTGCTCCATGATTTTTCCAGGGACTGAGGTGAGGCTGACTGGCCTGTAGTTCCCCAGATCCTCCTTCTTCCCTTTTTAAAAGATGGGCACTACATTAGCTTTTTTCCAGTCTTCCAGGACCTCCCCCCGATCGCCATGAGTTTTCAAAAATAATGGCCAATGGCTCTGCAATCACATCCGCCAACTCCTTTAGCACTCTCGGATGCAGCGCATCCGGCCCCATGGACTTGTGCTCGTCCAGCTTTTCTAAATAGTCCCGAGCCACTTCTTTCTCCACAGAGGGCTGGTCACCTCCTCCCCATGCTGTGCTGTCCAGTGCAGCAGTCTGGGAGCTGACCTTGTTCGTGAAGACAGAGGCAAAAAAAGCATTGAGTACATTAGCTTTTCCCACATCCTCCCTCATTCAGTTGCCTCCCTCATTCAGTAAGGGGCCCACCCTTTCCTTGGCTTTCTTCTTCTTGCTAACATACCTGAAGAAACCCTTCTTGTTACTCTTAACATCTCTTGCTAGCTGCAACTCCAAGTGTGATTTGACGTTCTTGATTTCAGTCCTGCATGCCTGAGCAATATTTTTATACTCCTCTCTGGTCATTTGTCCAATCTTCCACTTCTTGTAAGCTTCTTTTTTGTGTTTAAGATGAGCAAGGATTTCATTGTTAAGCCAAGCTGGTCGCCTGCCATGTTTACTATAGACATAATAGAAATCTATATTAACTTATTGCATTTTCTATTGTATGTTGTTAGGATAATTTAAGTAAAATTGTGTTGGTTTTATTTTGCGTGTTTATTGCCTGCATAAGATCCATTACTTATATTTTTGTTCTTGGAGGCAACCAAGGTACACCAACAGGTATATACAGTGCCTCCCCAGGTGGGGGCACCAACTATAAATATTTATAGAAGTAAGAGTCCGGCTGCAGAGGGGTGACTAGAGGATTCCTACCTAATTGCCCATCTCAGCTAGGACCACCAGGCTCTCCATTATCCCTAATGACCTAAGGTGCCCAGGCAACAGGCGAGAGTTGCCTCCTCCTAAGTAACCTGGGAAGGAAAGGGGGTTATAGTCAAATTCTGAGAGGCATTGCACATGGCCACCCATTTAAAAAAAAGAGCGCTCCCAGACTCAGCCTTGGGACAGCAAAGTAGGTGTTTGCTTCCCCCATGTTTTCCATACCAACCTCACACATGCAAGAGGGTGCTCTGCAGGATTACCAAAAGAGCAGCCCTGAAGAGCTTTTCCAGGGCAAGGCCAAAACAACAGAGTCATGGTGTCCTAGGACTCTGATTTAGCAATGAACTTGAACACAGGCTTAAATTTAAACAAGTGAATATCCCATTGAAGCCAATGAGAATTCTCGTATTCTTAAAGTTGGACATCTGTTTGCTGAATCAGCAGATCTGGGCCCCAGATACAGAGGTAGCTCTTGGACTGTACCCTTGCCAGACTCATTTCAACAAACGAGACTCTAGTATGCAATAGACAGATCAGGGAGGGATTTATGACCAATGTCACATGATGAAACCCTCCCTATAGCTGATGTCACCATTTTGCCATTCAACAGTGAGGCAGCAGCGGGGGGACCAGGAGGAGAAAGGAGGAGGTGGTGGGGGGAACTCAGATTTTTATACCTACAGCCTTGTTATTGGATAGTAAAGATCATAGGCGCTGAGTTTCTAATCTCCCCCAACTCTGCCCACGCCCCGCCCCCACTCCACCCCTTCCCCCAATGCCCCAACCCCACCCTGCTTCTTCCCACCCCACCTCTTCCGCATCTCTTCCCCAACCAGTTCTGCCCTCTCCTTAGCTCCTCTCCTCCCCGCCAGCACTTCCTGACGCCGTGAAACAGCTGATCCTCAGCAGGCAGTAGGCCCTGGGAGGGAGGGGGAGGCGCCGATCGGTGGGGCCTGCCAGTGGGCAGGAGGCACTGCAGGGAGGGGGATGCAGTGATAGGGGGGCTACCGGTGGGTGCTCAGCACCCACCCTTTTTCCCTGTGGGTGCTCCATCCCTGGAGCACCCAGAGAGTCGGTGCCTATAGTAAAGATTATCAATAGCATGCTCATTTTTTTGACCAACCCACGTGAATGCAACTTTCATTAACTATATGATATCTGATTAAAATAATAAAGACTAAAAATGTTTGTAAATCTGGATGAAATTCACTGTGCTTTCAAAATAGAGAAAATTCAGTCTCTGGGACTGATGGAGTTATACCAATTGAGAGTTAGACACACAGGTTTTTGTATAATCTGCTATCATTTCACTATATAATAATCTGTCACTAAGTGGTTGGCTTGTAATGTATTCACCCATGTTTAAATTTCATATTCGTTGGTACATTTTCTATCTTAGTTTCTTCTCAGAAAGCAAAGGATACATGTACACTACAAAAACACTGCAGCAACAAGTCTCACAGCCTGGGTCAACTGACTTGGGCTTGCACTATGGGGCTAAAAATAGCAGTCTAGACAGACCTGCTCAGGTCAGTGCGTGGGCTCTGATGCCCACAAAGGACAGCAAAGATAGAAGTCAGTCAAGCAGACAGTATGATGAAGGCCTAAAGAGCAATTGGTATCTAAGAATGCGGAGGAATATACATTCTATTTCAATCTCAGAATTCCTGCTTTCCTCCCACTTCCTTCCTCCCTGCTTTTCTGCCATCGGTTCAAGGCCAGTTATGACCACAACTTAAATGATCCAAGTAAAACATATTAACATCAGATTGTTTGTTTTACAAGTACAGAATAATATACTATAAGAAACAAAATGGATGCAATTCTGTATTTCCAGTTAGAGAAGGAATTTAAACCCCCAGGATTTACTTTATGGACCTTCCCCCCCCCCCCCCACAGAAGATTGATGAAAACTAGGGCTGTCAAGTGATTAAAAAAATTAAATCGCAATTAATTGCACTGTTAATAATAGAACAACATTTATTTATATATTTTAGATGTTTTCTACATTTTCAAATATATTGATTTCAATTAAAACAGAATACAAAGTGTACAGTGCTCACTTTATATTTACTACTACAAATATTTGCACTGTAAAAAGATTGTACTTCAGTACTTGTTTTAGGTGAATTGAAAAATACTATCTCTTTATCATGAAAGTTGAACTTACAAATGTAGAATTATGTACAAAAAATAACTGTATTCAAAAATAAAACAGTATAAAACTTTAGAGCCTACAAGTCCACTCAGTCCTACTTCAGCCAATTGCTCAGACAAACAAATGTAGTTACAATTTGTAGGAGATAATGCCTGAAAGTGAGAACAGGTGTTCGCATGGCACTGTTGTAACTGGCGTTGCAAGATATTTACATGTCAGAAGCGCTGAAGATTCATATGTTCCTTCATGTTTCAACCACCATTCCAGAGATAAAAATAAAAATATAAAGTGATCAGTGTACAGTTTGTATTCTGTCTTGTAATAGAAATCAATATATTTTAAGATGTAGAAAAATATCCAAAAGTATTTAATACACTTCAATTGGTATTCTATTGTTTAACAGTGCAATTAAGCACGATTAATTTTTTAAATCAAGATTCATTTTTTTAGTTCATATGAGTTAACTGTGATTAATCAACAGCCCAAATAAAAACAAAAAATAGTTACCAAAAATTTCAGTGGAAACTTTTGCTTTGTTGAAAAAAGAATTTTGGTTTTCTGATTAAAATTAATTAAAAGTGTTCAAGGAAGGGCACTTTCTATTAAAATTTTAATTTAGTTGAAAACCCAATTTTCCATGGAAAAAAGATTCAGCAAGTGGTCTACTAGCTCTACTTATTTATCTGGAATAAAATCCCTATGAAAGATACCAAAGGCTTCAAATAATTTCAGTCTGAGTCTTTGGCTCAATTCAGGGTCTGATGGGACCCCCAGGGTACAACCTGAAATTGTGGGACTGCTGTGCCCCTTAACTCTCCAGCCTGGGTTGTCTCTTACAAAGCTATGCCAGTGCCAAATAGTAAACCTCTTGAGGTGCTGTAATCATTCAGCGATCAGCATGTGGAGACCCGCATCCAGCTAAATTGCGTGAAGGCTCTCCAAGCCACTCATGAATTATACAGAGAGGCACCAAGCAATCACCCCAGTCGCCAGCATTTCACCCTAGAAATATATCGTCTTACACTGCTTAAGACTCCCTTGGACAGTGCAAGCTCATTAATTAGTTCACCACTTCAACAAAGGGTAGTGGTTATTCAACAGCCCTTGTTAAGTTGAGCTGAGAGTCCCCAAGTATTTCAACCAAAACCACACTGTTTTAGATCAAATATAAAAACAGATTTATTAACTACAGAAGGATAGGTTTTAAGTGATTATAAGTAGCAAGCATAAAGATCAAAACTGGTTATTGTGACAGGGTCAGGCCAGATGGCTATAGGAGAATAATTTTTTTTTTGAAGCAAAAGATGTTTTTATTTGCAGAACACACTTACAAAGTAAAAACAGCAGCATATGCAGTGTGTAACACAGCAACCAATCACAATTGTTTTCTCATTAGCTTCAGGGGACGGAAGTGTTCAAGCTTGCCTGGGCCCAGAGTGGGGGGCTTCCTCGACTCTCGTGGTCTTCCACCCTTCCGAGTTACCTGGTGTCCCAGAGCGAGGGGGCTTCATCGACTCTCGTGGTCTTCCACCCCCTTGAGTTACCTGGCGCCACACCCGAGTGTCACCAACAATTCCCTCCTCTGAAAACACCCAACAAGAGGGGAAAGCTATGGGGTGGACAATCTGGGGGGAGGGGAACGTGCACCCACGTGTGAAAGGACCCCTCTAAGGTGGTGGTGTCCGCAGCAGCAATGGCTGGGGCTGGGGTCCCTTACTCTCTCCCCCAGTCAAAGGGTCAGACAAAGGGACCCGGATGGGGACACCGAGCAGAGAACCTCGGACAGCGCCCACCGCTCCTCAAAAGCATCAAGGGAGTCGGTGGACGCCGCCCAGAGGAACTCCGTCCGGATACGTAAACGGACCGAGGATCGGAAAACGGCCCCACAGTCACAGGAAACTCCATCGGCCAACCTCCTCTCTCTGGTTTTATAGATGGCCGTTTTAGCCAGGGCCAGGAGGAGGTTAACTAGGAGATCCCGCGACTTTGTGAGGCCACAGATGGGGAGTGCATAAAAAAAAGGTGAGGGGAAAAATGCAACGAAAAACATAATAGGAGATTTGTGAGGAGCTAGAACAGGGGCTGCAGCCTGGCGCACTCCAAATATATGTGCGCCAGGGTTTCGCTTACTCCACAAAAGGGACAAGTATCTGGGACGGGGGTGAACTGTGCCAAGTACGTGCCCGTGCTCACAGCTCCATGAAGGAGCCGCCAACTGATGTCCCCGACGGGCCTCGGAACCAAGGTGGAATATAGGCTGGCTCACCGGGGCTGCTTACCTTCCAAAGGTGGCAGAAGGTCTCGCCCCTTTGTGTCGGGGCGGGACACTAGGGTGAGGGCGTGAAGGGTGTGGAGCACGAGCGTGTATGGATGTTTCCTTGGCGCGGTTTGGAAGCGTACCAGCTGCAGTTCATGCAGCCGGCTCGCAGTGAAGGGGTGAGGGGGTCGATTGGGTCTGCGGGGCAGGGGTCCAATTAAAAGGTCTGGCGGGTCTCGGGTAGAGGGTGGGTGGGGTGTGCCCTCGAGCAGGACCAGGTCGAGGTAAGCTCGAGCAGTGGGCGGCAAAGTGGCCTTCACCTCCTGAAGTACGCGCCGGGGGGTGCGAGGTCTGGAGAGCCCCATGCGCTGGGTGAGCATCAGAGGATCCAGCCAGTCTCTCCGGTCATAGTCCAGGAGGTCTCCCACTCTCGTGACTTCTGCCAGGATCAAGCTCTGGCGCACCGAGCGGGACTCCGCCACCTGCACACGGAGCTGGGGATTGTGTAGCAGGGGCTCCGCGAGGAGACCTACCCCCTCGGTGGCCGTCATGGACCTGGTCGTTAAAAAGTTTCCAAGTCTGGAGGAAGTCCTGGTAGAAGACCAGCAGCCCCGAGAGGTCTAGCGGAAGACCTCCCTGATGGAGATAAAAGAGCTGCCGGTCATATCGGAGCCCTCGGATGCGGCGCAGGATGGCGTGTGCCAGTGTGCTCCCCGCCGAACTGCCTGTACCATAGAGGAGCCTCTGTAGGGCCTGGAGGTGGAAGACACGGACCTGAGTGTGTAGACACTTCAGGCCCTGTCCTCCTTCCTTCAGGGGTAGATGAAGAACCCCTACAGGGGCCCAGTGCATTCCTGACCGAAAGAACCCCAGAATCAATGTCCGGAGGTTGGTCAGGAAACCCGGGGCTGGGACCAGGGTGTTGAGCCGGTACCAGAGCATGGACAGGACTAGTTGATTAAGCACCAGCACTCTCCCTTGGAAGGAGAGATATCGGAGTAGTCCCGTCCATTTCCGGAGCTGCTCTATCACCCCGCCCTCTAAATTTTCCCAGTTCTCTGGGGGAGAGGGATGCATGGCAGAAAGGTAGATGCCGAGGTAGAGCAGCAGACCCACGCTCCACCGGATGGTCTGAAGCGCGGGTGGGAGGGAGCTCGCCTGCCGCCAGTCTCCTATCGCCAAGCGAGAGCTCTTGACCCAGTTGACCCGGGCGGAGGAGGCTGCCGAATAGATGGCCTGGCAAGTCTCCACCTGCGCCAAGTCACCGGGGTCCTGGATCACGAGGAGCACGTCATCGGCGTACGCCGACAGGACCAGCTGCAGCTACGGCTCCCGCAGCACCAACCCTGTCAACCTCCTGCGGAGGAGACAGAGGAAGGGCTCGATCGCCAGAGCGTACAGCTGGCCTGAGAGGGGGCACCCCTTCCATACTCCTCGCCCGAAGCTGACCGGTTCGGTCAGGGTCCAGTTGAGCTTAACCAGACACTCTGCGGAAGTGTACAGCACCCGGAGAAAACCCACAAACTGGGGTCTGAAGCCAAACGCCCACAGAGTGCTCAGGAGGTACCCGTCGTCCACCCTATCGAATGCCTTCTCCTGATCTAGGGACAGGAGGGCGAACGACAGACCGTCTCTACGCCCGAGTTCCAAAAGGTCCCGAACCATAAATAGGTTATCAAAGATACTGCGGTCCGGGACAGTGTAGGTCTGGTCTGGGTGGATGACGTCCACCAGTACAGACCCTAGCCGCAGCGAGATTGCTTTCGCTACGATTTTGTAGTCTGCGCTGAGGAGCGAGACGGGACGCCAATTTCGTAAATCGCGGAGGTCCCCCTTCTTCAGCAATAAGATGAACACAGCTCGCCTGCACAAAAGAGGGAGGACCCCACTCTGCAGAGACTCGGCCCAGACGGTGACTAGGTCTGGGCCAAGGATGTCCCAAAACACTCGGTAGAACTCCATGGTCAGCCCGTTCATGCCTGGAGACTTATTAGTGGGCATACGATGGAGGGCTTCCGAGAACTTGGCCAGAGTGAAAGGCAACTCTAGCCGGTCTTGGTCACTCACACTGACCGTAGGGAGCTCCTCCCAAAGCACTCTGCAAGCGCTAGGGTCGATCAGATCCGGGGAGAAAAGACTTGCGTAGAAGGCTTGGGCCCTCCCGCACATCTCCGCCGGTTCCGTGAGGGGGGTGCCGTCTTCTGCCAGGAGGCAGGTGACGTGTTTCTTGGCTCGTTTTCTCCAGGGCATAGAAGAAGCGGGAGCTGCGATCCATCTCCCGAAGGAGGCGGATGCGGGATCGAACAAAGGTGCCCCGGGCCCGATGGTCCTTGAGGGCCCAGAGCTCCTCCCGCTTCTCCCGGCACACTCCGCAGAGGAGCGGGTCTTCGGGGCTGGCGGCCAGACGCCTCTCCAGCTCTAAGACCTCCCGTTCCACCTGCTCTATCACCGCATTTCTCCGTCGGCTGGTGCCCCGGGTGTAGTCGCGGCAGAAAAGCCTGGTGCGCACCTTCCCCAGGTCCCACCATTGCCGCGCCAAGGGAAAGGCACGCCGCTGTCCTCGCCAGGCCAGCCAGAATTCCCAGAAGGACGTCACGAAGCCCTCATCCTCCAACAGGCTGTTGTTAAAATGCCAGTAGGCCGGCCCCGGCCTCTCCGCACAGAGGGAGGCTGTCACGGTGGCTAGGTGATGGTCAGAAAATGGGGCCAGCTGAATGCTGGAGGAGTGGGCTCGTGAGAGATGGAAGTGTGATAAATAAATGCGGTCCAACCGGGAGTGGCTCAAGCGATGGGCTTCCACCCGGACAAAGGTGAACGTGGAAGTGTCATCCGGGTGGTGGTCACGCCAGATGTCCACTAGGGAGTGATGTTCAACTATCTCCTGGAGGGTGTCCACGGCAGCCGGGCTCTGCTCGGTCCCTGAGCGGTCTTGCTCCTTGAGGGTGGTAATAAAATCCCCTCCCAGGACCAAGCACTCGTGAGAATCTAAGGTGCCGAGAAAAGTGAACGCCTGCTGATAGAATTGCAGCCGCTCTGGGCCCGATGTCGGGGCATAGACGTTAACGAGGTTAACCACGAGCCCCTCTATACGGACCCGGAGATGCAGCAGGCGACCCGGTACGGCCTCGGCAACCCCTAGCAGCTCGGGCCGTAGGTTGGGGAAGAACAGGGTTGCCACTCCAGCTTGCCGAATCGTGGAATGGCTAAAGTAGACCCTGTCCCCCCACTCCAGCCGCCAACTATCTTCGGCGGTCGGATCCGTATGGGTCTCCTGCAGGAAAATCACAGAGTACCCTCCCTCCCGAAGGAAGGAGAGCACCTGGGACCTGCGGAGAGCCATCCTACAACCCCGGGTGTTCAACTTTGCGATGGTGAGAGGTGTCATGGGGAGGGCCGGGGGAGATCCTCACTGGTAGGGACGCTCGCATCCCCCTGTGGGCCACGCAACAGTCCTTGACCCATCCCGTAGGTGAGTAATTAGTCACGGAAGACGCGGACACACCAGTAGGCCGCGGCATCCTGCTTCCCCATCCCTTTACCTTCCCCCATGAGGGCCCTTGTGGCCCGGAGGATTTGAAAAAAATCCACCCATCGCTGGAGAGCAAGCTGTACCTTGTTGCGGGAGCCACGGACATCCTCTAAAAACTTCCGCAGCTCTCCTCGCAGCTCATGGGGGAGTGGGGTTACGGTTTCCCGGTTGTTCCCTGGCGGGGCCCTTGGTGCAGCCCTGTGGTCCACTAAAACGGACAATCAGGGTGCGGACCCCTAACGGGGTGCCTGATGGGCTGGAGCTTCTAGGCCCGCCTCAAGCTCTGGGGCGATAGGGGCCGGTGGAGGGAAAATAGCAGCTCCTAATGGGTCGGGGCAGGAGAACACAAAGGCTGCTCCCTGGGGGTCATCAGTTGGGAAAGGGAAGGAGACAGCTCCGGGGGCAGCAATGATATTGCAGGAGGTAAATTGGATAGGGGCAGGGGCAGGGGCGAGGTTCTGGGTTTCGGGAGGCAAGCAGCTGGATGGTGGCACCTCACGATCAGGCTCAAGGGTTAAGGGGTGGGGAGGGAGCTCTCAGTGACACTGGGCACGCGCTCTGTGGTGGATTTAGCGGCCACAGCATCAGGAGGTGGATTATCTTCTGTAGGTCCCCCTCCCAGGAAGGAAGTCAATTGCTCCGCACCAACGGGGGGTGCCCCTGACAACTCTTGCCCCGGCCGCGTGGCACTGGCTGTCACTTGAGCAGGCTCGGTGGTCGTCAGCAGGATGTCATCAGTGGCTGGGTCGGTGGAGGAGTCCAGGGGCTCCTCAGAGGTGGGAGCGGAAGCAACAGTTAAGGGGAGGGAGCATGGGGAAAAGAGGGGTGGAGTGAGGTTGCCCAGATCGAGATTTGCTGGCAAAAGATCGTCCTCCCCCTGGGCGACCGGGGTCAGATCTAAGGCCTCTATCTCCTCGAACATGGAGGAGAGGAACTTTCCGCCGCCTCGGGTTCTCCCCGCCGGCACCCGCCACGACGGTTGTCTCGGGGTTCACGGGGGCTTCGGGTAGTGTCAGGATAGAAGGGGCTTCCTCGAGGGTCTTGGAGGGGAGGGTCTCCCGTGGAGGGGAGACACTACCCTCCGGTGCTGCCATGTCTTTCCTGGCTGACACCGGTGGATGGGACGCACTTGTGGGCAAAGTGGAAGGTTCGGCATCGGTGCCCCCCTTCCTGGTCTTCCGGGGGGCCTCCACCTCGGGTAGATGAGGCGGAACTTGAGCCTTCCACTTGCCTCGCTTCCCCTGAACTAGGGCCCAGCCCTCCATGGCATCATCTGGGGGCTGGTTAGCAGGGGTTGTGTCAGGGGTAAAGGCGATGGCTCAGGGACTGGGAGGGGGAACGGTGGGGCAGCATAAGGGAGGGAGGATTCTCCCTGGGGCAAGCTCTCTCCCATGCCTGGTAGTATCTCTGCCACACCCTCCTCCATAGGCCCCACTAGATTGTCAGCAGCGAGGGCGGGGCTCTCCCGCTCGTCTGGGCGTTGTAGGGGAGGTTCCCCTTTGGCCTGAGCGGGAGTAGCGGTGGTCCGAAGAGGAAGGGGGTGGGTTTGGGTACCGAGCGGCCAGGGGCGTCGGCAATGATGGGGCCGATGTCCTGCTGGGTCTCAGGGATCCCAAGTGCCCCTCCTTGCCAGGCTAAGGGCAGTCCCTCCGGACATGCCCCCACGCCCGGCAGAGGTGACACTGGGCTTCCCCTGTGGAAAAGTACACCAGGTAATGGGTCCCCTGGTGGGGGACTAGGAAGGACCCTTCGAGCGCCTCTCCGTCGCGTGCCACCGACGGCAATAAAAGTTGTACTTGCCGGCGGAAGGAAAAAAGTGACAGAGGGTGGGGTCTTTGCAGCCCAACAGGAGAGGGCTGATAACAGAAACAGGTTTCCCCAGGGTGGAAAGGATGGGTAGCATTGGGGAGAAAAGGAGGGACAGAGGTCAGGACCAGGCGGATACCCAGGTCCTGTAGCGGCTCTAGGGGGACAAACACCCCCCCCACCGCAAGGCCCCTCTCCACTGCTTCCTGGGCGGCAGCCTCTGATGCTAAGAAGAAGACGACCTTCCCATACATTTTGGAGGCTGCCACAATGGCCGAGGGCCCCACCACCCTCGCCAACGCCCGCATGTAGGTCTCCACGTGCGGCGAGGTGGGCACCAGGAGGCATCGGACACCGTGCTTCCTTGTCATGGTGGGAAAGGGGCCCCGGCCGCTATTGATGGTGGCGGAGGCGGTGGGCGGGAGAGATGACGAGGCGGCAGGCGGGGGGGCTGCCACCACCCGGGCCTATGTCCTGGGGGCTGAGGGAGGGACATTCGCAGAGCTGGTGGAGGGGGCAGCGGGGGAGGACGCCGTGGTCGGTGGCGGGGCCGCAGCAGTGGGGGTGGCCCCTGCCATGGAGGGCCCGGTGGTTTTAGCGGGGCCCTTCCCCTTCTTCTTGCCCTGGCCTTTCCCACTGGCTGGAGGGGCTTCCCTAGAGTCTGGGGAGGAGATGGGCATGGCAGCGGTGGAGGTCACCCCGGTGCCCTCCATTGCTGATGCCCCAGCGGGGGTGGTGGCAGGTGGTTAACAGGAGTTGGGGTCAGATAGAAAGGGACAAGCTGTGGGGTGGACAATTCGGGGTGGGGGGACACATAAACCACCGTACGCTTGTCCAGAGAGTCCTGTTTGGTTGGCTGGTGCTTCTGGTCCACGCGGTAGAATCAGGGCGAGCAGCTGAGTCCAGAGGCAGATGTTAGATAGCCAGCAAAAATGGCGGGGCGGGGTGGGGGGGGGCAGTGAGGAAGGTCGTCGTGTGGGGGTTGGGAGGACACAGATAGATCGGGGGACAGCTCCGTGCCACACCCCCCGTGTCCCTACAAACACAATTAAGACACAGTCAAGGCCTTTAGACCCCCTCCACGGCGCTTTGTAGATTCCCCGGGCGGTGTTCCTCTGGTGGACGGCTTTTTCTCTGTCTATTCCGGGTTTTCTTTTTTTCAGCAACAGCATTCCGGAAATGCCGGAGTAAGTGATAAGAGTCCTCTCGACCAAAGACGGGTCCGCAGACAAACAGCAAGCGGCTGGGTCTGGGGGCTGGGTCCTTCCACTCCCCCCCCTCTGGGGAGCGGGCCAGCAGGCCCCCCCCTCTCTCGGGGGGGATTTCAGTTAGAGCGGCAGCAGCGTCCAAGGGCGGGGGGGGAGGAGGGGGCTAACAGCCGGCCGGCAGCTGGCCAGCACTCTCGCAACAGCAGGAAAGAAAAAACAACAAAAAGAAAAGAAAGGGAGGAGAAGGGGGGAGAGCGTGCAGGTGCAGTGGAAGCGGGGGCGGGGGGGGGGGGGGTGAGACCCAGACCCACCCACTACTCTGGGTCCTGGCCCAGGGACCCTCTGGCTGCAGCCATGTCCTGCCCTCCTTTTCTCCCCTCTACTGATTGCGTTCCCTGGGCCACTTCCCTTTAGACCTTGCACCTTCTCAGCCCTTTCTTTCAGGGGCCTCAGCCTGGCAGGTATCAGGCTGGCGCTTTCCCTCTGCTCTCCTGAGCCTGCCCAGGACTGCTCTATCAAAGGTACTATTCCTGGGAGCCAGTCCTCCTCTCTTGCTTGTCAGCCTCTATATAGGGCCCAGCCTGGCCCTGATTAGCTCCTTCTAAGCCTTCTCTGATTGGCTGGATTCTGTGCAGCCACTCCAAGGGCTGCTATTAATCCTTTGTCTGTCAAAGTGGGGCAACTGCCCCACTACAGGCTGATACAGGAGTTGATTAATAAAGAATTAAAGGATATAATATAATATAATTAATATAATATATAATATAATTAATGCCAATCAATCTGGGTTTATGGAAAATAGAGCCTGCTAAACTAACAATTTTTATTAGATTACAAGTTTGGTTGATAAAAGTAATAGTGTTGATGTAATAGGCCTAGACTTCTGTAAGGTGTTTGGTAACATATGACATTTTGATTAAAAACTAAAATGATATAAAATTTACATTTTTACACATGGATTAAAAGCTGGCTAACTGATAGGTCTCAAAATGCAATTGTAAATGTAGAATTGTCATCAAGTGGGTGTATTGCCAGTGAGGTCCCAAGGGGTTGGTTCTTAGCCCCATGATATTTAACATTTTTATCAATGACCTGGAAGAAAACATCAAATCATCACTGATAAAGTTTGCAGGTGACAAAAAAATTGGGGAGTGGTAAATAATGAGTAGTAATAAATATTGGGGTAGTAGCGCTGTAAGCTGCTCTGCTTCAAGGTGTGGTCATCTTCCCATGCAAGCCTCAGGTCCAATAGGCCCCTGATAAGGGCTGCTGCTCAGGGTAACGAGCAAAGGCCAAAGATGGACCCAGAGGATGAGAGCCAGGTTCCCCAATGGTGGTGAAGGTGGAGGAGCCAGGACTATGGATGTGTGAATCACATCAGCAGAAGGAAAGCTAGACCTTCGTAATGGTCATCCACGCTCTCAGGAACCAACAGCATCTGGCAGAAGAGTTCCTGGGAAGGGGGATGGTGTCCCCAACAATAGAACACCTCTATGTCTCCCCATTCCCAAGGAGGCACAGTGAAATCAAGGGACAATTGACCATGACAACAGCACCAGGATTAAAGCCCCCATTATTACCAACTTCAGGATGCGGACTGTGCTCTGCATGCATGGGACAGATGTGACCTAAACCTCACTTAGGGAAACTGCAGCCCCCCCACCCCCCGCTCCCAACTTCCTGAAGTCAAAACCAGACTTTAGAGATGCATTCCATGTTACTACACGGAATGTGTTAACACTGAGTGGCACTGGATACAAGACAGCTCTTGTCAAAGACTCACCCATTACAAGAGCATAATCACCAGCATTACAGAGGCTGGTCTGCCACAAAGTAATCAAGTTCCTGTTGAAGGAGCAATATTCCTCCACACTGGTGTTCCACCCCAAACTCAAGGTGCGGTTATTGGACAACCTCTGGCACAGCTTTCAGCCATACGGAACCCCATCTCTCCATGCTTGGCTTCAACTTGTTGACACTTACCTGTTGTTGTGGCAAAAGTGCCACATCACTAGCAGGAAAGGCTGCATTCTACCATCAGCTAGCAGCAAAAATCCAGTCAGCTACGCCACATGTCACATTGCTAGTGGTTGGAGATTTCAGTGCCATGACTGGCTGTGATCGAACTGGGTATGAAACCATGATCGGTCCCTTTGGAGGAGAACAATAGGGTTCCTAAGACTGCTGTGAGGCTTGAGGCAGTGGGGAGATTCAGAGTGGTGCAGATCCCTCTGCCTTGTTCCCCAATATGGTAAAATAATGGTTTTAATTTCCTGCTATTGTCCTCCTGCATGGCCAGCTCTCTGTATAGCTCCAACTTCTTCTTCCACCGGGTACCCTCTGGGCTAGGTTTCTGTCTGTAAAATCTAGAGCTCTGGGGGCTTCAGACTGAGTTCTATGGCTCATACTGCCAGCTTCTGCACTTCAGAAAACTCCCCGCTCAGATGCTGCCACCATGTTCCATTCACAAAGTACAAAGCTGACTGCAGGTTAAGTTGAACAAATGAAACTTTATTAAACCCTGTGGACTGTTCTGCCCATGTGGCTGAATTGCTTCCAGCCAAAGTCCCCATATTCCCTGTCCCACTGGTGTTTTGTCAATAATAGTCCCTCCAGGGAACATTGGCCCTCTGATTCCAGGTTCACTGATCATGAGACATTGTTTAAGAACCTGCAGGGCTAGAAGCAGGGCCCAGGGGCCACTGGTGCCTCCACATCTCCCCAGGAGGCTTAGGCTGGATTCCTGTGGGAGGACCCTATGAGGCTGAGCTCAGCAGGAAATATGGTCCAGTAGGATCTGAATGGCAACTTCTCACAGCCCACTGATTGGCTGGCACCACTATATAAGTCAGGAAGTCATAACAGGGAGCTGTCTGAGCAACGACATAGACTGCTTGCCTGGCTCTGTTCCAGACCCCGCTTGTGGGAGACCCGAGACTTGGGCTTCTGAACTTGCCTGCCTCCTGATTCTTGGTTTGCTCTTTGGCCCATCACGGACTCAAACCTCCAGTAACCTGACCCTACCTGCTTCCTGATGCCTGACTCTTGGTTTGCACTCTGGCCTATCCTGGATTCTGACTTCCTGGTACCTGACTCCCGACTCCTGCTCCAACCACTAGATCTGACCACCCACATTCTAGTCATGACAGTTTGCTCAGACATCTTCATCCTCCCAACCCCTCAATCCCACCCAACCCCTCCACAGATGATGGAAGGGGCAGGCTGCCCTCCAACCAGCGGCCAAACCTCTTCAGATTCCCTTCTGGCTAAAACCCACACCAGACCTTGTGGAGACAATTGGGGTTTCACCCCTATCTTTGGGACCAGTGACACAAGAGCCGTAATGTAAGGGCACTGAGAAACAGTATTCCTTGATGTGATTCGTTCCCCATTCTGCCTGATAATTCTTGGGGGTCCTTGGTTGGAGTGGCATGGCCTGTGCATCTCCTGGTGGTGGAGGAGATGTGGAAAAATGGTGAAGCATTAGCTTCTCCTCTGAATACTGTCAGAAAGTAACAAAGCAATCAATCAATCTCCAACTGACCTGCAACCAGGGCTCCAGGATGGGTGGAGATCCTTAGAAGCAAATCTCTGGACAGCAGGGGCTGGCCAGATGGGAGTGGCCCTAGACCAGAACCACAAATATCACAACTACGGGGATGTGTTCAAAAAGAAAAATACAGACTCACTACCCCCACACAGAAACTACGACTGCCCAATAGACCTACAGCCAGGGCAAAAGTGCCCTACGGACAGGTATACTACATGTCTGAACCAGAACTGGAGGCGCTCTGTGGGTATGTTCAGGAAAACCTTGCCAAGGACTTCATTCGGCGGTTTACCTCTCCAGCAGGGGCACCAGTTCACTTCGTGAAGAAGGATGGGTCACTATGCTTCTGTGTAGACTATCACACACTGAACTGTCTCCACCACATATAACCCCCAAACAGTTGGGCAAACTGAATAGGTGAACCAAGTACTGGAGCAGTACTTAAGGTGCTTTGTAAATTATCATCAAGATAACTGGTCCATGTTCCTGCCATACGCAGAGTTTTCTTACAGCAGCGCTGACTATGCCTCCCCTTCTTCACTAATGATGGGTTCCATCCATTTCCACCCAGTGTTACCAGCAACCTTCCTGAATCCTGCTGCCACTCACTGGGTCCAACAGATCCATCTCGTTCAGAAAGAGCTCAAGAACCACTGAGAAGAGGAGAAGGAGGCCTACAGGAGGCATGCAGACCGTCGGCAACAAGAAGCACCAGCATTTACAGTAAGCCAAAAGGTGCGACTTGCTGCCAAACACCTCCAGACTAGGTGACCCTCCCACAAATTGGATCATCAGTTCCTGGAATCTGTCCTGATATGCCAGCAAATTAACCCAGTTACCTTCAAGCTCCAGCTTCCCCTGTCTCTCAAAATACATCCATTTTTCCAAAGCTCTATTCTGAAGCCGTACACTGAGAACCCCTTCCCCAACTTAACTACATTGCTGCCTCCACCAGTAGAAATCCAGGGTCATGAGGAATACGAAGTGCATGCCATCCTCAACTCCTGATAGCAATGCATCTGTCTGTACTATCTGGTGGACTGCGGAGGCTATGGCCCTGAAGAGCACACTTGGGAGCCTGCGTCCTATGTCCGCACCCTTAACCTGTTGGATGAATTCCACAATACTCACCCAGCCAAGCCTGACACCACCTCAAAGGGGGAAGTCGGGAAGATGATGTAAGAACCTGCAGGGCTAGAACCTGAGACTATGGGGATTCTGGGCCATTGGCACCTCCACATCACCCTGTGAGGCTGGGCTCAGCAGGAAATGCTGCTCAGCAGGACTTGAGTGGCAGCTCTTCATAGCCCCTGATTGGCTGGCACCAGTATTTAAGCCAGGAATCCATGATGGGGAGCTGTCTGAGCAACAACAGACTGTCTGCCCCTGCTCCAGACGGACCCTAGACTCTGACTTGTGACCCTGACTCTCAGTTTGCCCTTTGGCTTGTCTTAGACTCTGACTCTCAGTACCTGATTCAGCTTGACTCCTGTTCCGACCACTAAATAGGACTGCCCACATCCTGGTTGTGACAAACTGCCTAGTATACTGGCTTTCATGGATCCCATTCTCAGACACCTCTCTCTCTCCATTCATTGCATAGGGTGCCTGGGCACCTAACCCAGGCTTTGTGGGTTCCTTTGTTGTTCCAGTGATTTTCTGGGTGCCTAAAAGTCAGGCTTTGCAACACTGAGCGTTGCAACACCTACATCCCTTTGAGGATCTAAGTCCTAGGCCCCAGTTAAGTAAAACACTTACATACTTAATTCCATAGACTTTAATGGGGAACTTGAACAAGAGATTTGCTGAATCAGGGCACTAAGCATGTTTTTCCCCTGCCCCCAATTTAGAAGAAAATCTGGCGCCTTGAAGACTGCTACCTGTGGGGCTTTAGCTACACAGCCCCTGCTAACTTAGTACAGAAGTCTTAGGGTAAGTTTTCCCAGTCTGTCCAAAGTTAATTGTAGAGTTTCTGGAGATGGGTTTCAGAAACCTCTGATACACTTGCTCTGAAACTTGTTAACTAGGTCTTAAGTCTTTTTGTGCACAAAACCCACTCTCTATTTTCCTCCCATTTTCTAGTTTATTTTATGAAACCTAGCCAGGCATCCTCTTCTATATAATCTTCCTGTCTTAATGACCGTTTGTCTTTCAGTTGTCTTCCTGAAGAGTTAACATGTCAGGCTAAGGTATTCCTTGTGTTTAATTCCCCATCATCTGATCAGACACCTTTGTTCTGATCATGCAGTCACAACTTGGGCGAAAGTCCTTTTGATTTCAATTGCAGTTTTCTGATTAAAAGTCTTCAGGTTCCTAGGGCCAGAAGATATATTGCTTATGTAATCCTCCAACTTGGAGTACCAATGTGAAAACTACATAGCTTAGAAGCAGCTGGATACATGTGAATCATAACTCATTTAGGGTGAAATATGCTCCTTTGCAAGGTCTATGCATCACTTAAGTCCCATTTAACCACTGACCTTTTGTTGGCCCTTACTGAAGACAATTGCATTAACCTTCTTTTCTTTTGATTTACAAGAAAACAGTGGATTTATCCATTCTGGGTATTACCAAAGCACCTGTTGCCATGGTATTTAAGCTCTGGATAGACTTGCAGGTGAGTCTTTCAATTTACATTTGCGAGAAGCCTACTCACTTGAAAGCAACAAACAACGAAATACCAAGGTTCACATTGTTTGAATATTTATTGCAATTCAGTGTCAAAGACAATTTACAAAAATACATCGCTGTTTGTACCAAACCGCTGTAAAAATCAGAACTGAACATGCAAAGAAAAAAAGTGTGCAAATAATTTATACAGGATTTTAATCACACAATAATATGAAATAGGAGTCTTAATACACAAGGTATGTTTTTCACTTCATACCTTATCTAGTTACAGCTTTATTTAAAAAGGAAAAACAAGCTTCCTTTTCACATATAAGCAGGTATTCACTATTACTGTAGATTAGCCCCTAAAACATTAGTGCATTTGCAATTTCTAATTAAAAATGTTAACTCTGGAGCTGCCCTGTTGGCACTATACGCAGCCAGTGATAGCCAAAAAGGGCCAGACTATCCTCAGTTACAGCAGCGGGGTCACCCGGGTGAAAGGGCTATGTGTGCTCTACAGAGTGCCAGAACAGGGGTGTTACTTAGGTATTCAAGCTATTAATATAATGGAGACCGTCAAGAAGAGGAAAGATGTACTGTCCTTGGGGCCAGACCCTGCAGAGAGCTGAATGATCCAGAGCAATGAAGTCAATGGAGTGGTGAATACTGATGAGGTGCTGAGTACATTGTAAATTAGGCTCCACTTAGGAACTTCTCAACCTCAGAGGCAGCAGAGGGCTAGTCAGTTCAGAAGAAGGGACCTTTACAAGAGCCATTACATGTAGAAGGAAAGCCTTTATAAAAAGCTAGCTTGTCTGTAAACATTACTATGCTAGACGACAAGCAGAACTCCAAATGCTGTTGCAAAACTTTTAAACTGATTATGCATCAAATCCACAGGGATGGTGTGTTTTTGCCAACAAGCCAGCAAGCAAGACTAGCATTTTAATTTAAAGCCATTTTTTGGCAAGGTGCTGACCTGTGAAAAGAAGCAACAGGTTACTAAGAGCCCCCCCCAAAAGCACATGATGGTTTACTGTAGCGAACAGAAGGTTTAAGCATGAGACATCATCCAAGATTTATTAGCTACTCTACAGTATTTGAAATGTTCCTGGTCTATTTCAGTTGTAGCTACTGAGGGCCAAAGAAGTGGCTGGGCAGAAAAAGCTAGTTTACTACCTGTGTATGTTCTAGAAGGAGTTGGTTGTGCAGCCAAACGGAAATGGGAACACAAACATTAGTCACTACAGGAGTTCAAAACAGGGGGACAGCAATCTTCCCATTTACAGAACGTGGCATGGTGCAATTAAACGTTTACATATGAAGCATGTCTGTAGAGCAGTACAAGGTTTCCTAACGATTTTACAAAACAGAAGTAATAACACACTTAAAAAAACCCCCAGAAACAATATAAGATGAGGTGCACACATTTTATAATCAAACATTAAAATACCAAACCATCATTAGTATAAACTGCTCAGCTTATGTACAACTGAAATTCAGCCTCTTGAAGCGATGGTCACATTCAAATAAAACTCAAATACTCACCTCCAGGAAACTGAAATGCAAAATTCTCCTCTCTTCCTTCCCATGCCCCCTCCACTGTATGGGGTGGTTTTAAAATATCTGTATTGAGCCATATTCAGCTCTGTTGCACTGGTAAATGCGGAGCAACTCCATTGGCTTCAATGGAATCACTCTGCATTTATGATGCTAAAGGCAGAGCACAGACCTTATTTCATAGTATTGAAACCCTAATGGCAACCAAGGTAAAAGGCTGTTTGGAAAGATCATCATCACCAGTGTCATGTTCAAACACAGAAAGCCTGTTTTCAACTTACAGTAACTTTGCCAGAATTACCCTGAAAATAAAGAGGTCCCTTTTATGCCAGAGTAGCCTTGCACCCTCATGCCTCAAACCCACTGTTACCACTCAGTTTTCATTCTCCTGTCAGCCCAAGTCACGCAGATGCAAATAATCTACTTAAATAAAACCGATGCCTTTGTAAGTGGTCAGGCTAAGGTATCTGGGCACAAACAGTGGTTGTTAAAAAGGAATCATTGGACTCACTACAATATTTGACAGTAATTAACCATTTTGGGAATAGGAAAGACTCATGAGGAGATCGATATCAGTAACCACTGCAGCAATAAAATAACAATATGAGGCAAGTTCTATTTCTTTCTCTAGCAGACTCATTTAATGAGTTACACTCCTTAATAGCATGCATTACGTTTCGTTTCATACTGTAGGTCTCTGCCTCTGGTAACCACATAAAAGCAGGTTTTCTCGAAACACCACAATCTGAAAGTGTCAACGTGTAGACACATGTTTCTCTTAAGGTCCATGTAGTACTTTCAGATCAGAACCTGCACTTTAAACTTCAACTGCTTTACCAAACATTAGCTAACGGATCCTTACAGTGGGGCACTGCGATAAGTAGTTATTATCCCCATTTTACAGACTGGAAATGGAGGCAGAGAGAGTGTTTTGCCCAAAACCACAGAAGGAAATGGTTGCACAGCCAGGACTAGAATTCATAAGTTCCTGACTCAGAACCCTGTGCTCAGACTATATCTATTATATATGGAATGGTGAACATGCTGGGCCAGAGTCAGTCCTGGAGTTAAATTCACTTGATGTCAATTACATAGAAGAGGAACTTGCTCCAATAAATACAACCTAAAAGAAAAGGAGGACTTGTGGCACCTTAGAGACTAACCAATTTATTTGAGCATAAGCTTTCATGAGCTACAGCTCACTTCATCGGATGCATTCAGTGGACTGTAGCTCACGAAAGCTTATGCTCAAATAAATTGGTTAGTCTCTAAGGTGCCACAAGTCCTCCTTTTCTTTTTGCAGATACAGACTAACATGGCTGCTACTCTGAAACCTAAAGTAAGTATTTTACAGGTTGAAACACCAATTGCTGGTATGTCAAATTTGACATTGCAAATCACAACTTTTATTTAGGCTGGTTCACTGGGAGTAGATGGGGCAGATGGATGGGGAAGGGGGGTGGGAAATCAGACCTCCAAGTAGAGGGCACAAAGGTTATAAGGGTACTTTTAACTGCTAGAGAAAGGAATAGCATGGATCTTGACACACAACATCACTACTTCAGTCACTTCCAAATTACTGCCCTTAACACTCCCTTCTCACCAAGTCAAATTCCAGTCTCATTTATACCCACACAACCTCACTGACATCAACAAGGTTGCATGGGTGTGAATGAGAATAGAAGCTGGCCTCCCTTATTCAATGACACTAACACCCACAACTAGAGTTTCATTTCTCCAGGTTAACTACCTCTGAATCACTTTCCATTCACATGAACATACCTCCTCTCCCCCGAGATCAAATTTACTCTTTTGAGTTTGAGCTGAGAGCAGATGGAGGGAGGGAAAGGTCCCTGTCTTCATTTTATTCCCTTCTCTGCATAATACAAAATGATTTCTGATGGGAGTGTCTCTTGCCCTGCCTCTGAAAGAGATTTCTGGAAGAACCAAACCTTCTGCCTTTGGAATGCAACAAATGGCAGTTACTGTCAAAGCATTCTCCTGGATCTCCCCTCACCAGGGCTGCAGTCCCCAGCCCCACTATTCAATCTAAAGTACTGAAAGAGCATGCAAAGTGATTTAGTTTGTAAAAATGCAAACACTGTTGCAAAAACATATATAAACAGCTGCAGAAAAGGTGTTAGAGATCAATTATAAAACCTGTAAAAAAAGGAACAGACTATTTAATAATTAAACTCAAGTAGTTCTTCCTGATTTATCCTGAGTATTCCTCTTCCTCACAACTCTTTTGTCCATACCATACAACTTACAAATGTTTGTCTTTCTTAGTCACCTTGCTTACGCGCTCTGCGTACAGTGTTGGGAAAGTGCTGTCTGTGAACTCTGCTGTAGAACAACTGCAAGTATTTTTCCTACGTAGGCTTTACAAACTTTTATACATGGACTGGAATCTGCCAGATCAAGTTTGTCACATTCATGAGTTATACATAATAAAGGAGATTAGAAGTTTGGCCATTAATTTCAGTGGGACCAAGATTTGTAAGCACTAATTCTCACTGTATCTCTGTTAATCTGGCACTGGCAGGGAGATGGATGAGATAGAAATGATCAGGGATGTCAGGTGATTAGAAATCCTATTTACCCTAAGGACTGACTGTACCCTTATTACACTAGGACTCTATGGCTGGCTTTCCTCGCTGCTTTTCCTGTTCCTTACAGCAGTTACAAACAAATGGTATTTATCTTACATGTTATGAGCCAGATCGTCAGTGAATGTAAACTGGCACAGTTCCACTGGCCCCAGCGGAGCTTTACCTAGTTAGACCTATCAGGAACCTGGTCCTATGGGGCTGAGTCATCTCTCAGTTACACCAGTTTTGACTTTATTTCAGTGGAGTTACATGGGGTGGAGAGAGTCCGACCCAGTGAACCAGATGCTGATCTCAGACAGGTGTAAATACAGAGTAATTCCACTGAAATCAATGGAGTTATGAATTTACACTAATGAGAGGTTAGCTCTGGCTCCTTATTCATCCATCATGCACCTGCCTTAAATACAAATCCTCACCCTTGGTTTGTTTTTTTTTTTTTTTTTGCTTACTCTTTTATAAAGACAACAAAATTAAAAAAGAGGAGGGACTAAAATCTTAGGTATTTCTAAGGTGCTCATCATCTGGGCATTCAAGCACTGAGTACAGCAAGAAAACTAATTAAAAAAGTAAGCAGTAACGTAAGAAGAAGTTTGCTTACGGTCATAAACATAATTTCCCTTTAAATCATTGTACAAAGTATAACAGTTCACATTGCATAGTGGGTTATTGTTTCAAAGGTACTCTATTTATTCGAGGTAGAAAATGGCGTGGTGTGTTATTTTCAGTTTTAATTAGGATCAAACCCTAGATGTTTTGCATATTTCTGAATGCATCCAATTTTATTCTTTTTAACATACAAGTATGATTAAAACTCGTTGCAGGGAATTTTTCCCCATAAATATTTTAAAAATGTCGTATTTATAAATATCTGTTGTAAATAAAACCAGATGGAGGAGCAGTTAAACAGTCCTACTCTCATACGTCTCTCTTTTCATTTATTAGAAACTGAAAAAAATATAGAGTTTTCAAATGGCCATGGGGCAAATTCAGTTTTAACTTCTAAACAGAAAGAAATTTCTGCCCTGTATCTTGTACTCTGATAATAAAAAGGTGACTTTTTACAACATTGCCTATACACGCCAGTCTTGTTAGAAGTCCATAGTTCTTAAACATCAAACGTCAGCGAGCAATTTCACCTTTCGTCTTGAAGATCCTCTTGTTTGCTTGACTCAGGAGCTTCAAACAAACACCGACATTTACACTATTTACAAGTTCAGTGTCCAAGCTGAGCCTTATAAAGTGTCTTGTAAGAATACGATATGGTGTGAAGAACCAGGGTTCAGAATCTGAACAAGTTGATAAAGTCTTGGGGTGAAAGAGAAGTGGAGCAGCTCTCTGGGTTGTTGGCTGTGCAAGGGTGGTCAGTACCCTGAAAAAAATAATCCGGTTAGAGAGTGGCCACAGAACCAGTGTCACAGCTTTAATTGGTGTACAATGCTCTGTGTGCCACATGCTGAGCATCCCATTTGCAAACGGATAGATTAGAGTGCAGAGCTGAGAATACTAGAAGGTGGGTGTACAACTGGATGTAAAACTGTACCCAAAGAGTAGTTATCAATGGTTCACTGTCAAACTGGGAGGATGCACCTAGTGGGGTCCCACAGCCCAGGGCCACCACGCCCTCTCTGCCCCATGTTACCGGTGTGTGTGGAGGGGTGCTCGGTCCTTCTCCCGCTGCGCCACCCTCCCCCCCGGCACGTTTGGCCACTCTCCCTGGCAGCCAGGCCCAGGCGGGAAGTGGGAAGGAGCCACTTCTCATGCAGTTCAAGCTGGCCAGTCCGGGTCACTGCTCCGTGCAGTGCAGCAGCTGTCTGAGAGAGCCTGGTTGGGGAGGTGGCAGTGGGCCACTCCCTGCCTGTGCCTGGCTTCTGGAGACAAGGGCCGAGCGAGCCAGAAATGTACTGGGGGGTGGGAGGAGGGGGTTCTGGCTCGCTCAGCCCCTGTCCCTGGCACCCAGGCCTGGGTGGGAAGTGGCCCACCTCTGCCTCCCCAGCCGGGCTCTCTCAGGCAGCTGCTGCGCTGCACGGAGCAGTGACACAGAGTGCTTCGCATGAGAAGTGGCTGGTCCCTCCCCCTCCGCTCCCAGACCCAGCTGCCAGGGATTGGGGCTGAGCATGCTGGGGGGCAGGTGCAGCAGGAAGACAGCGTCCCTCTCCCTAGCAGGACCATCTGGGGGGCAGTTGAGCCCGCAAGTCCCCCTATACGTTGCCTCTGCTGGGGCTCATAGTAGATCACAAATTGAATATGAGCCATGAATGTGATGTTCATACAAAAACGGCTCATGATCTGTATCTAAGACATGGGAGGTAGTTGTTCCACTTGGCACTGGTGAGCCCTCAGCTGGGAGTACTGTGTCCAATTCTGGGTGCCACACATGAGGAAAGACATGGACAAATTGGAGAGTCCAGACAAGAGCAACAAAAATGGTAATGGGTTTAAAAAAAATCTGACCTATGAAGTAAACAAAAAAAGACAAAACCCCACAACCCTGGGTAGGTTTAGTCTTGCGAAAAGATGACTGGGGGGTGGGAGGGAGAAGGACAGAGAGGAGAACAGTCTTCAAATATGTTAAGGACTGTGATCAGTTGTTCTCCATGAAGGGAGGTCAAGAAATAATCAGCTTAATATATAGCAAGGGAGATTTAGGTTAGATATGAGGGAGAAGTTTCTAACTATAAGGACAGTTAAGCTCTGGAATAGGCTACCAAGAGAGGTTGTGGAATTCCCATCTTAAAAACCTCCAATAAACAGGTGAGACAAACGCCTGTCAGGGATGATCTAGGTTTACTTGGTCCTGCCTCAGCACAAGGGGATGGACTAGATGAGCTCTTTAGATTCCTCCCAGTTCTACTCTTTATAGGAGTCTATAACAAATGTTATACTCTCCTTTGGCAATGAACAGGTCAAGGCTGGGCTTTAGATTTCAGGGACAGTTATCAATTCAAGGGAGAAGGGTGACAAGGATTCAAATTCACTCTCCCACTCATCTCCAAGGGACAGAGACCTGATTTGGCTGTCAGTTAAATTCGTGTCAGAGCAGAGTAACTCTGAGGTCAATGGAGTTATTTCAGATTTACACCACTGTAGTGGACAGGAGAATTTGGCCCCAGGTTTCAGTAAATGCCTCAAATTTGCTGTAACACTCCAGGAGCCCTCTTCTCCCATAACAGGGTGGAAAGCTCCACTAGATCCTGTGGGGGAAAAGATAAAGCCCCAGAGAGTAACAGGAAAATGTGAAGGAACTTGAATTGAGAGCAAGCAAGTTTTAAGTGGTGTTGGACTGATTTTTGGAGGAGGTCAGCACTTGCAACTCTCATTAACTTGAATTAGAGTTGTGGGCACTCAGCACTTCTGAGAAATCAGGCCCTCAATCAATTCTACCAGCAAAATACCCATACCTTCCAGGAGAGGATGTGGCAATGTCTGCAGAGCTGCAGTGTGTCTCCATACTGCTCTTTCCTCGGATAACACCTTATAAGTTTAAAGTACATCTTCTTCCAATCCAGCAACCCCTTCTCAGATAAGATTATCCGTTTACGAATCTAAAAATCAGAGTAAGAGTGGACTGAGTGTACATGAGGGCTTAGTTTTGTTTGCAGTATCACTTCAAGACCTTCCTCCTCCTGCACATAGTAGCCAGCATGTAATTCTTGCTGATTGCCACATGATCTCATCTGTAGTAGCAAGAGAATCTGTTCTGAGCCTCTCCACATTAACAGTCTCCTTATTCTAAATACACTACACAATATCAATACTAGAGACCAATCTTATCTTTTACACAGATTCTTTCCTGTTGCACATTGCTATACAATGGCTCCAAGGGCTTCACCATGATTCAGAAACTCTAAAAATGACTATCGGGGTAACAAACTTTATCCCATGTAGTGGTTTCAGGAATTAAACTGCGTTTCTTTTCTGCACAGATATCTTTAAACCTGGAGTTGCAATATTTGCTTGCGAGACATTCACTTTTAGGACATCGTCATTAGTGGTGGAGATCAGATTTGGATCTATTTGTCACACCATGTGACATATAGTCAATATAGGAAAAAAATATCTCCCCAGAATCCAGATCTTCAGCAGATGTAAATCTGTGTAGGTTTGCTGACATCATTGGAACAATGCTAATTCACACCAGCTGAAGATCTGGTCCCCCAGTTTGTGTGTGTATATTTAGTGCCTATGAATGGTACCAGACTGGCAGCCCTAGAGACTGAAAACCTTTACCTCAAAACAGATACAATATAGCAACAGGGTTAGCTTCCCACCAGTGGTTAGCAACTCAGATTGGGAGGGATCTTCCCACTAAAGGGCAAGAGAGGATAGTTCATGGTCCAGTCAATCCTTGGCCACTCCATGGAGACTGTCAGCAACGCTGCCAGTTGCGATGATGGGTTGTTTGAGGTGGGCAGTTACTGTTGGGAACTACACACACACAGAACTCCCTAAGCCTATGGTACAAGTAGAAGTGGTACCATCCTAGGCCATGCGGGTTGGTTAGCAGCCTAGATTGGAGGAGGTGCATGTGCATGTTATTGATGCTACAGCCCTCTATTTCAGGCACCAGTATGGTGGCATTTACAACACTATCAGAATTTCCCCTCAGGGATAACCTTTATCGCCATTGTCTTGTCAGCCCATATGAGGGACTCGCAGCATGCCCCTCAGACAGATCTTCCTTGTTTGACTGCTTCTTGGTTCTATGTGTGTTCAGTCACAAATGGGTTACAACAGGAGACTGACTGAGGTTTAACTTTCATCCCATTACCTGTCGGTCTGTGAAATGGTATTGGCAGAGCTTTTTCCACAGCAGCCGGTCCTCACTGAGCACTTGCAGTTCAGGGGCCACTTGCCCAAGGCTGACAAGGTCTCTCCCATCAGTTAGCCGCTGCATGATGTTTAATTGTAAACACAATGGCAGGTCTGTAAAGGTCATTCCTTTAAAGGCAGGCTGGAAAAAGAGTGTAAGAGCTCAGTTACGAAAAGCAGGCAATTCTAAATGGGAGTAATGTACTACTTGCTAAATATTTTATATACACAAGATACAGTGACACTGGATAATTTCCCATCCAGGGGACAGATCAGTTTCCCTAGGAGATCTTATGGTGGACTGTGGTGTTGTTGAGCCATTATTTCCAGTGTGAAAAGTACTCGTATCCACTGTTTACTGTGGCAGAGCAACAATTGTGATGTGCTATCAAACGTTGACTGCACGGTTTACTCCCCTCACAACTGGAGGGGAGGTTTATGGTGCCAAAGCTCCACTATAGTGGACCAGGGCATTACAATCTCTGTAGGTCACTTCAGAGAACCGGAGGGGCAATACTGTTCCCTAGCAGGTTAAACCTCCAGTCTATACAGTTTAAGTCCCTTGGAAATTTCATGTTCTACTAAGACAATTGTGTTTTACTTTGCAGGGTCGCATGATCCTTACATTAACCAGTTAAGAGATGTTCACTAGTAATGGTACCAATGAAGATTTCCCTATAATTGTTTCCTACAACATTGCTGGCAATGCTACCTGTTACTCAGGAAATATTTAAGAGTATTTTTTTTTTAAATTGTTTCCTACAGAGAATACTTCTAGGACCGTGTCTGCATTGTGGATTTGCCTCAATTACAGTCATCATTGCCTAGGAACCAGTTTAGCTACACAAATGCAAATCCCTGGTCTAGACCAGTGGTTCCCAAACTTGTTCCGCCGCTTGTGCAGGGAAAGCCCCTGGCGGGCCGGGCCGGTTTGTTTACCTGCCGCATCCGCACGTTCGGCCGATTGCGGCTCCCAGTGGCCGCGGTTCGCAGCTCCAGGCTAATGGGAGCTGCTGGAAGCGGTGGCCAGCACATCCCTTGGCCCACACCGCTCCCAGCAGCTCCCATTAGCCTGGAGCAGCGAACCGCAGCCACTGGGAGCCGCGATCGGCCGAACGTGCAGAGGCGGCAGGTAAACAAACCGGCCCGGCCCGCCAGGGGCTTTCCCTGCACAAGCGGTGGAACAAGTTTGGGAACCACTGGTCTAGACAATGAAAGTCACTATCTCTACCAGTAGCCCTTACTGCTGGGCTCCATACAGTGGCTCTGTCGGTCGCACTAGAGGTTTGCACCTGTGCAGCTACATTAGTAACAGGATACAGACTGTTGAACTCAGGGAAAATCCCCAGTGCCATCAAGACCCCAAGAACCAGGAAATGGGCTCCAATTGCTACACTAGTGCCCACTCCTTACTCATGTGAGTAAAGGTTTGCAGGCTTGGGCTCCAACAGTGAAACAATGTTAAGAGTCTCAAATAAATGTGCCAAGTCTTTAGTTGCCCTTCCCCGTGATGCCTCTATTTTAAGTTGCAGTCATATCACCCTACATGCAACTGGCAGGGCAGTTAACTGTTTAAAACAAAATACAAAGTGCTGATCAGCTGAGGAAAATTGTGTGGGACTATTTTTACAATATGATCCCATCTCCAGTGTTTGGATGGTGTGTAGCAATTCAAAGGCATAATATAAATATTTATGGAAACACAAAAGCTCCCACTTCCTAACCCTTCAGTAAGCCACAGTTATTAGTCTATAACAGGGCCCAGTTTACTCTGCAACTCCACAGCAGCAGCATATGCTGCACAGCCCATCCATTGCAACAAAACTCTGCTAATCTTTCCTTAATAATTAATTTTCTAGCTCTTCTGGTCTCCAAGAAGACCATAAACAGACACAACTGCGTCTGCCAGTAGCCTGCAGCAATAACTCCAAAAGGAGTGAACAATCCCACTCATCTCAGTGGGGTGTTGACTCTAAACTCTAAGGGTGATAATTTAGGATAATTTACTGTTAACTATTTTGCTGCTAGTCATTGTAATAGGGACATCTAGCCAATATTCTTATCCCAGAATCCCAAGCAGCCTCCCACATACCGCCCCCAAACCTAAACAGTTTCTTACTCAACTTCCCTCTGACAACTTCTACAACGCAGTTTGGCATCCTCAATACAAAACTCTGAAGCACACTACAAATTAAAAATGTAAGTGCATTGCATAACTAAATTCCATATGGAATTATAGAACACAGAGCATACTGTAAAGATTGCATCATTCATGTATTTCAATTAAATTTAAAAAACAGCAAGGTTTTTATTGACCTAGAGTTGGTGCAACAGTCTCCAATCTGCTCCACTGCGGCGTGACAGAATCTCTGTCCCGGGCTGCAGAATTTAGGTCAAGTTTTCTGTGGATAACACAGAAGTCTTGTATATAACTTACTAGTGCCCTAAAATTCCATTCACTAATAACGCTGCACTTTTTACAAATGAAACGCCTATGTAAGTCAACAGGAGTAAAATGTGCAGGACTAGGCTCAAATGCCTTGAACTTAATAAAACACCTGTGCAGCTTACTAATGAAGTCCATGTAACTCAAGCACATTCTTCAGGGTTTTGCTGAATCAGGGCCAAAGAGTTATCTGCTACATTGCAAACATTTAAGAACCCACTCTAGATCAGATGAGTCCTGTGTTAACTTTCATTTTCTTGACAGCATTTTTTTTAAGCTAGTAAGTACTACACATGCTCAGTATATATTTTTCAAGCTTTAGACTCCTTGGCTGTTAAGACATTTTTTTTTCCTTCTGAAATACCAAAAGCATTTGGTCCACTTGCAGTAAGTGACCAACTGCCTGTAATACTGCTCTCCTCCTCCCCCCCCCCTTTAAACACAGCTGCTTTTGTTGAAGCTTGACAAGAAATCTTCTTCAATGGTGTGAAAATTACATTTTTTGCAAGCTCTACAGCTTGAGCCATTAAACAATTTTGTAAAAGAAAGATCAGCCAACCACATTTAGGCCAATAAGTAAATAAATGTATGTAACACATTCACGCACACACACTTCAGTTCCCAAGTGGTGCTATGATAGAACCTTGGCTGGGATTGATAGGTTTTTGAACTGGTCTTCAGGATTTTCTAACCTGACGGTATACTGGCCCGGTGCTGAGACAAAATAGTTTTAACTATTGAGTCAAGCAGCTGGATCCTGATCTTGCAGTCAGCTCTGTGCAAGCAGAACCCTGCACCCTCAAGAAGCCCCATGCACAGGCGCCAGTTTCCTCTGTGCTCAACCCCCCACCTGACCGCTTATCCCAAGCCCCCTGCCCTGCCTCGCCTCTTCCTGCCCAGTTCCACCCCTTCCCCTGAGCATACTCCATTCCCACTCCGCTCCTCCCCCTCCGTGCCTCCTGCACTCCGCGGAAGAGCTGATCAAGGTAGGTGGTGCGAGGGAGGGGGAGGAGTTGATTGGTGGGGCCCCCAGCAGGCAGGAGGTGCTAGGGGGGAAGAAGGGGAACTGGCTGCCAGTGGGTGCTAAACATCCACTAATTTTTTTCTGTGTGTGCCCGAGCCCTGGAGCACCCATGGAGTCAGCACCTATGGTCCCAGGGAAGTCAGTGAGTGTCTGGTGGCACAGAGATAATTGCAGGATTGGCCCAGAGAAGCCTCCTTTCCCAATTGTCCCTTAACTTCCCTCTCCCACCCCAAGGTCCTTGTACTGCAGCTATGCTCCTTCAGGATTCCCTAGATAGTGCTTACCCTGCACACATTTTGAAATTACTGAGGCAAGCATAAGCACCTCTCTTGCCTATTAGCAGCAGCCAAGCATGATGCTTCTTTAGCAGCCTACTGGGGAAAAACTTGTTTTTCCAATTAATTTCGGCCCATGTCCCGGTGTCACTAAGGTCAATGGGAACTTTGCAATTAACTTCAATGTGAGAGTGGGATTATGGGCAACAGTGGAAATTAAAGTCCAGTACTGAGTCACAAACAAGACAGTACAAGTGGTATTTGACTCTCATCATTCTGCCTTAGCCCTGACTCTGACCCTCTGTTGAGACTACTATTGGAAATTTTTGCAACATGAGCATCTATCCAAAAGGAATTGGAGTGAGACCAAATTCCACTCACACAGCATTTGATGACCATTTAGAGGCCTAACTGGTTTTGGTTACTACTAACAGCAGGCCTGATTGTGGAGTTAGTGGGTGATTTGAGTACAGAAGTAATTCAGGACTGGGCCCTTGAGGAGCACTTGAAGATGCCAGGCTTCATCATGGCAGTCAGCTTTTCTAAATGAAGCTGTTTTTTAGAGAAACTTGCAATGTTAGGCATGTAACTCCGAAAAACATTTGGCATCTTGGTTTAATTTTCCACTTGGAAGTCAGAATAAAAAGTAATAATTAAAAAAGCCTCCCCTTGTCTAATCCAATTGAATTCAAATCTTAATCCAAATTTTCTCCACCAGCAGGCTGCATGTGAAGCCTAGGAATGCTCATTATGATCCAGTTACACAGGCAGGAGCTGCAGCTGCATGATAAGGTTGCATGAAAGAGCCAATGTGTCATTTGCCTCTAAGTGAGGGCCTGGATTCTTGCTTACTCTTGTGATTTGGATGCTGTTCAGTTGCTGTTGCCAGTGAAGAATAGTCTCCATTCTGTGTACCCACATGTTGATGTTTCCAACCAGAACAGACTTGCCAACCCTTTGCACCAGGGTGCACAGTGACGTGTAGAGAGTCTGCAGCAATTCCCTTATTAGCCTGATGTTCTGCTGATCTTCAAGGACTTTGGAGGCAGAGAGAAGAGGAAAAAATATTTTAAAAGGACTATAATGTTTAAATACATTCTCAGTATCTACTTTCTTCTGCAGGCTTTGTAAGAATCATTCTCTATGATCTTAGGCCAAAAGATATCAAATCTCCAACCATGGGGGGAAGAAAGGGGTAGAGGAGGACTGCTTTGTTTAGACATGACAGGTTATCAGATAGGAAACATTTGTCAGAGATGTCCCCTAATAACTGTACCAGAGATTGGGCTGAGGGACAATGTTCCCTCTAATTTTTTACATATGGAGGTGATGTGTGGCAACGGTGGGGCCAACAGGTTTGGAGTGTGGGAGTGGGCTCAGGGCTGTGGCAGAGGATTGGGGTGTGGGGGGGTGTGGGCTCTGGGGTGAGGCCAGGAATGAGGGGTTTGGGCTGAGGGAGGGGGCTCAGGGCTACAGCTGGGGGTGCGGGGTTTGGGGTGCAGGCTTCCCCTGGGCTGTGGCAGATGAGAGAGGACTCTGCCCAGCCCTCTCCCCTGGCTGCGGCAGCTCCAAGGCTGGGACCGGGGGAGAGGCACCTCTCCCTACCTGTGCGGTCCTTGATAGCCTGCTGCGTAGCCCTGCGGCTTAGAGGGAACTTCGCTGAGGAAAGATGTTTGGCCTTTCGACAGTGCTTCTAACTAGGAACACTGGCCAGCTTGTCCCCCTTAGATTGGTGCATGGAGGAGACCTTCCACATGCAGCCCTTCTCCTGCTTCTAAACAGTGCATGTGGAAACAGGGGCTCAGCCACCTCTATAGCTCTTCTTGCCCCACCCTCCTATTCCTGCAAGGGTGCTCTGAAGGTCCAGGGTCCACACAAGGAGAGGGGGTGGAGACTGGGTTGACCAGGGAAGGGGGAACTCCCAAAACACACATACACTGAATACACTGTGACCCCACAGAGATTCCCAGAAAGAAGTAGTGTCAGCCCTGAAGCACTCCTTTGCCTTGGTGGGCAGCCATGGCCAATGGGAACCCTTGGTCGTAGAGCTGCTAGGAAGCCTTGAAAGTGACTAGGGCCTAGCGTTAGGAAGGAAGCACAGGGCCTTTATGCAGCCAGCCTTGGCCTCCTGCAGTTCCTCTCCAGTCTGCCAGCTTTGGGGGCAGGACCAAACAGCCTTGTCTACAGATGGGAGGAAGATCAGGGTCCTTCACACCCCTTATAGGATGGAGAAGATACTCCTGACAGAATTCTGTGCCAATGCAGGGGCGCAGAATTCATATGGCCCACATATTTCTGTGCCCCCACACAGAAAAACACAAGAAATCTATGGGACACACACACATCTGTTCCCTGGCAGCCCATCTGTTCCAGCATGCCTGGAGCAGCTTCAGACGCAAATCACTGTGGAGGGAGGGGGGCTGGGCCTGCGTGCCTGCCGGGGAGACACTGATCACCATCAGGGGGCAGGGCTGGCCAACAGTGTGAGAGACTCTGTCCTTCTCTCTTGATACTGTGGCTCGAGGGGCGTGGAGGAGGGTAGGTCTTTTTGTTATGCAGGAGGAAGGCTCTGTCCCCAAGGCAGAAGCGTAGCAGCCTCCCTGCCTAGTAAAGTGTAATTTCTTGAAAAACACTTTAATTAAATATTAGTATCATGTCACTGAAAATTGTTTTTAAGTTAAAGAAAATAGCTTTTGTATTTAAAAAAAAAAAAAGCACATTTTCTTAACTTTTCGGTTGATGGTTAATTGATCTCATTTTCTGAGGCAGAAATGGAGCAACCTGTCTGCATAGTAACATTGTTAATAGGAACAGTTAACAAACAGTAGAATAATTCTCAGTCAATTCCCCAGGAGCATAAAAACCTGTAAAAGTTTTGCAAAAAGAAAAGGAGTACTTGTGGCGCCTTAGAGACTATCAATTTGTTAGTCTCTAAGGCGCCACAAGTACTCCTTTTCTTTTTGCGAATACAGACTAACACGGTTGCTACTCTGAAACCTGTAAAAGTTTTAAGGCCCTTGCATTGCCAGAGTGATGTAAAGCCTTATAAATGCCAGCAAGGGAATCAGCTAGGAAGATCTATGCACTGTCTCTCTTTTTTCATATGTCAAAGTGGCACAATGAGGTTAGATTTTTACTTACCCATTTTAAAAAAACAACAAAACAAAAAACAACTTTTGAGGGTAAATAAAACATTTACCAAGCAGTCAATAAAATGTCAGGACAATCAGAACAAAGCACTTCCCAAAGTACCCAGCTAGGTCCAGGACAATGATTAGCAAAACTGTATGACTTTCATGTGTGAAAGTCTGAGTAATTTAAAATGACAGTCTACTCTTTTTTATTTCTTCCTGTTTGGTGTTCTGTAATGTAATTTAAATGAAAATCCAGGATTATAACTGGATGCAGGGTATTAGTTATCAAGTATTTGTAACTTAACTTTCATGTGTTTAGGAAATGCTGAATAATTATTGGGACTTTTTTCTGTACTGTAGTTTAAATAACTTATCAAAACAATTGAAACTGGTGTGATTATATGGCATTATTTTGACAAATAAAATTTGCAGAATTTTTAATTTTTTGGCATAGAATTCCCCCAGGAGTAAGACTCTCCACAAGGGGAATCCACTATGATCTCTATTCAAACCCCCTCCTGCCCTATGAGTCCCTTTCCAGAAGGGGACAGAGGAAAATGAACCAGCCCAGTGTTTTGTCTTCATGCCCCTCCTTGCAAAAAAATCTTGCACACTGATCAACGTGGACATGGTGATCATTAGGCACACTGGATACAAACCATGATTGTTACATTTGTTTTACCTTTCTGCACCACTTTTTCCAAAATGTTCATGAAGTTTTTCTGGGCGATTCCACTCAGCGATGTTAGCTGAGACTTTGCTATCAGCTCCAACAGCTGTGGATAAAAATAGAAGTTGCCAGCTAGAGTACAGAGATATTTTTCTAATCTTGACTTCTAGTCACATGACACAGCAAAACAGTTCAGATACTTGTTTACTGCTGGAATAAAAGAGGGCATGCAGAACCACAATGAAGACTGATCCAAGGGGCAAAAAAAGAGCCACACAATTAAGCACACAGTGGAGGAAAACAGGTTGTTATTTAACTGCTTTCTTTAAACTGAAACATCGCTTCATGATTCAAAGGTGTAGGGAAGCCACAAATTACTGTTCAGACTGACAGACAATGACTATTCATACTGAAAGAACAATGGTAGTCAATGTCTTTCACTAGTACATAAACAAATAGTGTGATAAGAGAACAAGAAGCAGAGACTCATGTTTGAGAGAATCTTATAAATAAGACTAATCCTACAATTTATGCATAATAATCCAATTCACTCTTTTGTTAAGTGTGTTTTATATTGGATTTTTCATTAAGAGGAAAGATTAAGAGTCATGTTTAAAAAAATAAAAAGACAAACCAAGGTTCCTTCATTTTTATTAAGTTTGTTTCTAGATCTGAAAAAATGTAAACAATTTAGTTCACTTTTCCCTATTTATGCTGTTTGGTTTACTTTCTAACTCGCCAATGGATACTGTCTCAGTATGCACTCCAAGTCAGTGTGACTTTCTGGTTCCCATATACACTCATTCAGTGCTGCAGTGTTTGGGTTGCAATTACTGAAGAAGATGTTCCTCTCCTTTTTTTATATTTTTTACTTCCAGGAGAAAAATAGTTTTATAAGCTTTTCTGTTGGCTTTAGGATTTGTAAAATTGTGGGCCAAAATGCTATTTGGCAGTAACCCTTTATGCCTTTTTACTGTATTTTATAAAAAATACACTTTCTACATACCATTCAACTTATTTAGATTCCTTTCTAAATTAGAACAGAGTAAGAAAACCTTTATCTTACAATCAATCACAGGGCTAGCCAATTTATCTATTATCATCAGCGATTATGCTATCTTATTGCTGGCAAAAAAGGAATTGCAACTTCTCTGCACTCATCTTATGTCAAATAGCTAAGATGGTTACTGACAAGAGTTGATAAGTCTTGAGTTGAATTGTTTGCCTAGCTATAAGAATGACAGGAATGTAGCCATAAAATTATTGGTACTTTGCCATAAACCGTGAGCTCATAGGGGTATGATTGCAATCATTTGCCCATTTTACTCAGCTCTGTTACCAGCATGTGACTGTCACCTAGGAGCTGCAAAGTGCCCCGAGCGACTGGTCTCCTCTTCCATTTATCTTCCAGGCCAACTTTAAACGTCAGATGGCTTTCTGAGTTTACTTTCTATTAATATCTTAAACCTCACATGACTGGTATAAAGCAAGAGGAAAGAAAAAAAAAACCCTACAGAGTCTCACATTTTTCATGGAGGGCAATCTGCCTTCTATCATGACACATCATTTGGGGGTGGGGAGAAAATATGCAACAATAGTCTTGTGAGGTAATATTTAGTACATATATTGTAACAAAATTCTATGGTGGCTCTCACCTAAACAGGAGGGTCTGATGTATTACATGCTCTGAAGCATAAATTAATTAGCAAGATGTTGGAAATATTTTTAAGTTTTCCCAAGATTTCTTAGAACAATGGGTGTACTAACAAGAATGTCATTGCCCCAAAATAGCCTTAGTAATAATCTCCTAGTACTGAATTGTTTAACCTTGTGACCTTCAATTATCATGATCAACTTGCCAGACTCCATTTGTCCACGCAGTAATGTGAGCACCCAGATCAGCTCCTTTGGATTTCTTTATGTATATGCAAATTATGTCCCCAGTTTGTAATGTTCTAGAACTCCCAAACAGGACAGTTTTCTCAAGATTATATGTAATCAAAACTGTGCTGATATTCAAAAATATGTTCAAAATCAGTTGTCTTTGCACAGGTGAAAAGCACCAAGTGGTGCAATACCATAAAAAATAAAAGTTAAGAAATTGTGGCTGATCTTTCAAATTAAAATAAAAGTTAGATTCTTTGTGTTACCAACATTTTGTGCTTTGGTATATAGGAAATTAAAAAAAAATTAGGCAATCAAGATGAATTAGAGTCCATTTCTTTCACTACGTTTATCAAGGGTCAATTACATTTAGAAAGTCAATTAGCACAGCTGTAGCGTACCACCTTTTCAACAGCAATAAATAAAGGATGAAATTCTAACTGAATACTATGACTACCTTCTGGGTATTGCATTCCATAGCAAACTGCTATGCCAAGAATGAACAGCAAAAACACAAAAAAGACCAACCAAAAACAAACCCCAGATGTGTGAACAAAACTAGTTTTCTTGTCCAGTATAATGATGTGTGTACCAGGGCAGTAATAAAGGTGCATGTAGAAGGTCTGCTCACAGTTACTCCAGTCATTCCTTCAAAGCCAATGGTGTTATTCCAGATTGGAAAAAAACAACACAAAAAACAAACACTTAAAATGTCTGAGTGATGGATTGTGCAAACTGTAAAGCAAACAAAAAAAGACTAGAGCACTCTGAATAATGCCTGGAATAAGGAGGTATTAGACCTGCTAGCATTTTGTAACTGTATATGTGGCGGTGTTAATTCCAGACCATGCTCCAGTAACACTGTTTGAAGACAGATGGTAGGAGGGAGTGCAGGGGGAAAGAGGTTAGTAACAGCAATCTTAGGGCCTGATTCTCTGCAATGCTGAGTACCTGCAGCTCCCATTGATTTTAACTGGAGTTGTGAGTGTTCAGCACCTCTGAAAAACAGGTTCTCAGGACCAAATCCTAAAAGACAACACTAAACACCTACAATTCCTGTTGACTTCAGACTCCTAGTGATAGGGGAGGGGGAAGAGAGGCTTGGTGACTCCCCTGCCCCCCCAATCTAATGTCTCCAGGGAGAGCCCTCTGGCCTCTTTGCCCCATTCTGACCCTTTTTACTTGAGGGGATTGTGGAGGGTAAAAGGGGTAAATGAGAAGCTGCAGGTAGCTCCACACCCCCTAATCTCCCTAGTCTAGGATTTTCTGAGTAGGTGGAGGAGAGTAACTGTCCTGTAGCAGCACAACAAGATACTTCAGCGTTCCTCGGCTATTAGTGGTGGAGAAAGAAGTTACTCCAGCTCAACAACCCCTGAGCTCCAACCAGAAAGTCCCAGACTGGAGTGTTTAAAAGGGAGCAGGCCAGCTTGCTGCTGCCTCCTGAAGACCTGAAGAGTGGGAAGGCTACTGCATCTCCTTCCACAAACGGCAGCAAGGCTAAATGTATGAGGGGCCACAAGTGAAGAGACTTGTGGGTTGGGACTAGGAACAAAATGTGCTCCAAGGGTGAAGCCCGGCAACTTTTGGTTTCAGCCAAAAAAACCAAACAAACAATAAAAAGGGCTGCCCAGGACTAGTCAAACCTTACTTTGGGGCTCCTGTTAAAGCCATTATGGCATATGCCAGAGTACAAAGCACAGCATCAGCAATGGACATGTGAGAACAGAATAGCTACTTTTGGAGCCGTTTTAATTTCCTGTAGTGACATATATGCACTAGTGCCGTACTCTAAAACGCTGCTTAGCTAGAGCTCCTAAAACCTTCGTTGCTGAACTGCACAGGTAAGTGAACTGAACTCATTAAAAGCACAGTTTTCATGAACGACGTATGCATTACGTGGTTCTTAAAGGGCAGCTTTCTGGAGTTATAGACGTGTGAAAACATGTCAAACTAAAAAAGTCAGAGTGCAAAATTAAACACTTAGTGCCAGATCCTCAGTTGGTGTAAATTAATGGAACTACACAGATTTCCCCCAGCTGAGTATCTGGCTTTTAACATCCAACCTACAACAAATCTCCCCCACTCCCAGCACTTCTATTTACTCGGTGGCTTTAGCATCATATGCCAAGTTTCAGCTTGAAGTGAATGTGACAGTGGATATGTCAGTGTCTGTACCATGAGTTATAATAATTTAACTAACAGATGCTGCTATGTGGCATAAATCCAGGATAACCAATACTAAGTCTAACAGAAATTTAAAAATACATCAATTGAAGAGTGCACATTAGGCTAACTATGAGCTGTCCAGATCATACAATTCTACCAATCTGTACCCATGTACCTGAGGTCAGGCTCAAGCCCTGAGCTTTTATGTGCTGAAATACAGTGTTACAGTGACAGCTTGTCATCTCCTACAAAATACTGCTATGAAACTATCGCATGGTAAATCCTTCTGAAGCAAGGAAAGTCTGCAAAATCTCACTGTCATCCGATAAGTGAACAGTTCAGAAAATGGTCAACAGCTTTGGAGGCTGCTGTGATGTTTAAAGGTCTCATCTCATTTTACTTGTTTACATGGCATGCACTTTTGTGCCTTTTCCATTTTTAATAGCACTGTAATCATGACCACATCAAGATTAAAACACTGGGCCCAAATTGTTCTCATTACTATGTAGACCCAACTAGCTGAAAATGTGCAGAGTTTACTCTGAGCCTAAATAATGTATAGCAAGACCTGGGTCATTTTAACATGACACTTGCAAGAACTTGTTTCAGGCATTAATAGTAACACCTGGCACACTGTTGAATATTTCCAAACCACCTCCACCTCAATCTAACAAGTCGCTAATAATCTGTAAAACCTTCAAATTTAGCAAATCAATGCACTGTTAGGCTTTTTAGTCCGGGAGTCTCCTAAATAACACAATTCTTCTTTTGTAACCTACTTATCTAATAAGATCCAGCAGATGAAAGTAAGAAGTCTTAAGACTGTATACATTTTTGATGCTGACTCTTTCGCATAAAATTCATGCGAAGTAAATATGTTAGAGGCAGTCCATGAGCATGTTGGACTGTTAGGATGAGAGCCCACTGAGCTATAAACAAATTGATACATTTTAGATAATTACAAAAATTGTGGACTAGAAGTTAGAGATACAATAGTAAAAATATTTTAGGCCTATCACCGTTTGCCTCCCCATTCCTTCTCCAAGCTCACCTCTGGCTTTCCTCCCCTCTACTTTCCAGCTCCAATATGCAAATGCTACTACTTGGGAAGCACTTCCACATGCTACCATGGAATTAATCAGACTCCTGTAGTTCCATGGACATTTGGGGAAAGGGGTAAGAGAGGACATTAGCCAGCTGTTAGTCAAGGCATATTCCAGGTAATGTATGGCTCATTTGTGTGCTCTAGAAGTCCTCATCCTGTCTTGCAACAGACCGTACGGTGGATCTAAAGAGGAAATCCATCTCCAGGAAGGCCTTTCATGAGCAACTCCAGTGCACGTGGTATTTTATGGTATTTTATCCACCAGAGACTTGGCTCATGAAGACTTTCATTGAAGAAACCAGTTTTACATTTGAACCATGGTCCCATATTTAAGATTGGCAGATTAAAAAAAACAAACCTCATCTTAAATCAGGAAGTTTCATACTTTGTTAAGACTACTGGAAAAACTTCATAAAGCTCAGGTGGGAGGTAATTCAGACTAATGAGAACATGCACTGATTTTAGTCTTGAATGTTGCTACTTCCACTGTAAAAATGCCACAGTTCATTTTACTTATCTCCTGGTCAAAGCTTTAAGCTGTCACAAAGCAGAGCCCTGCAAAATTACATTAACACGATCTAAAACTTCATGGGCCAAGCTGACTTCTGGTGCAACTCTATTAATGAGCTTAGCCTCATGTCAGAAAGATGCTTTCCCACTGTTTTAGGCCTGACTCTCATTCACACCAAGGCCCTCTTTATGTCACTCTTGTACTGTGAAGAGGCCTGTAAATGAGAGTCAGGCCCTTTTCTCTTTACCAAATGGTATCTCAGACCATGTAGAGCATTCTCTGAAGTGCTAGAGACATTTCTAAACAGGAGGAACAACCATCCTTTAGGAAGTCTGCGTCCCACATATGGGACTTAATTTTCAGAACTACTGAGCACACACAATGGCAACTCAAGTCAGCAGGAGCAGCAGTGCTCAGCGCCTCTGAAAAAAATCAAGCTGAGGGTGCTTCGTGAATGGCTCATCAGTAGCTCTGCCTACTAAGATTGCCTCTGGAGCTTACCTTAATCAAAGGGTACAAAGCTACATGTATTGTGAGACATACAGCATTAGACACCACCTGGAATACTCACTGTACCAGAGTTTTTCCATGGAAGCTTTAGAAGACAATATTTGAACTTTCAGTGATGAAACATAAGTGCGTAACAAGGGACGTGATGAGCAGCAGGAACTGAGAAGCGATTCCCTTACTCCCCTGCCCATCATCAGTCATCAACACAAGTAAAAGAGGGTGGCAGGGAAAGACATCAGGTCAACCTCCCATCCCTATTCCAATCTACATTTAAGATGATATTTGAATGTCCTTTCTTAAAATCTCAAGAGACTACCTTCCCCAACATCCAGGCAATGAAAGATTATGATTATGTTGGAGGAGTGGCCATAAAAGTCTGCCATGAGTCTAGAATTACATTTGACTAGCTTAACTAGTTCCATAACTGGTGTTTAAAAAGAAATGCCACTCAAACACTTCATTACGTAGCTGGGTGATGGGTAGTATACTACACGAAGGGTAGCACAGAGGGGTTGATTATAAAATGAGATAAAGAGGACAGAAAAAAAAAGAGGGGGTGGGGGCGCTAAATTAAGTTTCATGCCACTGGGCAGCAAGAGGTTAACCGCATGGTGATTTGAGTAACAAAGACACCGCTACCCTACACTGCGAGGTTTTGATTGGACGTTTGGTATGCCTGACCTACATCTGACTAGACAACAGGTGAGGGATCCAAGGCTAGCCTAATGGGTATCGTCTTTTTGGCTGACTCTTTTTTAACATTTGACTCACTGGGGAAGAGCAACATGCTAGCAAAACCTCTGCACCAGAATCTAAAACCTAACAGCTGATGCTCCCCCAGTGATTAACGGCTGATGAAATGTGAAAAGGAGCTGTTTATAGACAACCTTGAATTTTTAAACAGATTTTCTAGCTGCCTTTTTGCCATTAAAAAAATAGCTGATAGAATTGTCAGTCTCAATGAGCATATTCTGAAATTACAGATCCATTTGTGGATAATGTGCACATAAACAGGTTACTGGACACAGAATCATGGAATAAAAGTGACACCCTTTGAATGCTGCAAATGTGAGATGAACTCTTGGTCTTCTGTGACAAGCCAGAGTAAGAGGGCTTGGCATAGGGAACCGACACAGAAGCTTGGGGCTAAGTTATCCTTCGATCAAATAAGAGGCTATGCAAGGGCAACAGAACAGCTCGTCTGTTGAAGCTGCCATAACATATGGGGCTGTAATAGCAGCTCTGCTTCCTCAGAGTTTGTAGCCAGGATCCTATACACCCCACTCTCAAAACTTCTCCGATCCCATAGTGTGTCACTGCAGGTTTAGTGTCCATGGCGTTCAGGGAGCTGTAACCTTCACCTGTATTTCAAATGCGCCATGCAGGGGAACCGTGGGCCCTCTGTGGTGCCCAGGATTCTAAGGTGCCACAAGTACTCCTGTTCTTTTTGTGGATACAGACTAACTCGGCTGCTACTCTGAAACCGCTCATACTTTGTAGCCTACACCAAAGGTGGAGTTATATCAACCAGAACTTGAATTTAGCTTTCAGTAAGGGGCCGGACTGGCAACCCTGAAGCTCTCCAAGAGCAGATACAGCACAAGCATCAACATTACCAAGTTCTTCCACAGTTTCCTGCCCAAGTGCTTCAACCATGAGCTGAATAGACCACCTCCAGAAGCAGTTATGTAGGCAGTTCCTGTGACTATTGCACACCTGGCCACTCTGCTGAGACTGCCAAGAAAACTGCTACCTTATTTATCAGCTTGTGACATGGAGACCTGTTCATTAGCAACACAGCTGAGATGACCATCTCATTTCAGAGAGGCCACTGAACAGATGGCAATAACTTTACTTTAAACAACAAACACTGCCTCCCTCCCAGTCACATACAGACTTAACACCTAAGAAGTTTCAAAATAAACGGTTTGATCAGGAAAACTGGAGGAAGTGTAGACCTTGTTCCATGCCCCCACGCTAGCCCCCATTTTCACTGGATCTGAAGGAAGGCTATGCGTGATCTATCCTGCCCATGCCGCAATTTCAAACAGATGGACCCTCCTTTCCACGCATCAGAAAATGCTTCATTAACTAGTTCTTGAAGCTTCCCTCCTGCACTCACGGAGACCACAGCATAGTCTTGCAGATCTTTTCCAGTGCTGAATTTGTTCTCAGCTCAGTTAAGTTAAGCAACTGGTGTCTGCGCTAGAAGTTATAGTGAAGTTATGGCCTTATACTCACCCTTACAACATAGTTGAACCGTCTGGAGTCTAGGATAGCATTTGAGAAGTCAAGTCTGTTAAAAGCTTCTCCCAAGGTGCAGTAACCATGACGCTGAGAGTGAAAAAGAACAAAGCTGCGTCATGTTTTGTTGTACAGTAGTCTGAAGAGAGAGTCCCGGGTGTACGTGGTCCGGGCCAGCATAGCATCTTAACATACGTATGGCGGCATGCTACGGAACAAACTCACTGCTGGTGTAAGCGGGCACATCTCCAACGACTTCAATGGAATTGTGTCTATTTAGGTCCCCAGGGAATGCAGCCCAATGGGAGTTATGACTGTTTCTAAGAAGAGAACTGAGCCCTATCCATGACCTCCAAATAGCTCAATTTGATCTCTTTCAATAATTTCAAAAAACGGGAGAAGTAATACATTCCTAGGGCTCAACATGAAGGGCTTATGTACAATGTGGTTTCTTACAGCTGCTCCTCTCTACACACACAATTGAACCGATGTGCTGAACTGCAGTGCTTCTCTTGCTAGGACTCAACGGTGGGAAAGCCTGCAAAGGTGTGTCGCTGCTTAGTTTACCACTAGCTTTTGGTAGAAGCAAGCAACAATGTCGTCTTTTTGTTTTACGTATGTACAGAGCCTAGCCCAATGTAGCCCTAATTGGGGCTTGTAGTCACTACTGCAATAGTAATCATAGGCCAGATCCTCAGGTGGTATAAATTAGCACAGCTCCATTTATTTCAATGGAACTATGCCGATTTGCACCACCTGAGGATTTGGCCCCATAAATAACGCTATCTGGACAGATGGTATGGGGGAAATGAAACCGTGGGTACTTACTTCTTTTGTGCTTCCCTTGTGGACATAAATCCATTTTTCTTGATGGAAATCTGTGCGGACAAAGACAGATTTTCTTCACTTATTTTATATATAATAAAAAGCTAACTTTGTAGAAAGATTAAGCCCCGTTCTACCCTCAACAGTTCTATACTGGTACTGCTCCATTGACCCTTGTGGAGCGGCTTCCGATTTACACCAGCGTAACCCAGATCAGAATCAGACCATCAATGAATTGCTTTCTTTCCACATTCGTTTATCTAAGGCAACAGCCAGGATCCTAGAAAAGGTTTGTGTTTCAGTGACACAGTCCAAGACTGTAGATATTTAATCTGTATGCTGTGAATATACTACAGCCCCTTGTTTTCTTTGCTCTGACAATAAGCGTGCTGACAGCCAGAGTTTGTTGTTATTGATTTCATTAATTGCTCATTACCTCAGTTACAGAGGTCGGATTAACGTGTCACGAGACGCTAGACTAACAGTCACTACAGCGTTTATAACAGTGAGTGCTAGAGTTAGAATTATATAGGCAGTTCCACTAGAAATGGCTTTCATCACTTGCAAGACCCTTTCGAAAACAGAAAAACAAAAAAAGTCTCCTTTGGGCCTGAAACATTCCCTGTTTTGTGGGAGGGCCCTTCCCAAAAGCTTCCCTTTCAGCCCTCTGAACAAGAGGGGTTATAAACACCTTTCCTCTCCTCCCTAGTGTGACACCACCACCTTCCCCCCCAAACACATATCACGCTGCTGTATTGTTAACCCAACCTTGCAGAAAGTTATCTCCAGCTATACAATAGCCAATCCAAGAGATAGGAACCCACGCAGCCCTCTCCCATCCCATTCGCCTCACTGAACTAGGACATTCAGTGTATTACACAGTGGCCATTTACCAACTAACATTATTAGAGATGAAAAGTTCCCGCCCTTCTCTCCACTCCCAGAAACACACACCTGATTTCCACGGAGAGGAAACTGAATGCAAATATATATGTACTCAAGTCTGGAAACAAAAGTTACACGTGTACACAACTGCAGATCCTGAATCACTCCATTTAAGTCAGTGACTAAGGTCATATCTGGCCAAAGGCTGTCACAGTAACAACTTGTTCACATTGCACATTTGACTACAATCATATCAAGGACTAAAGCAGGAATCGGCAACCTTTGGCGCACAGCCTGTCAGGGAAATCCGCTGGCGGGCCGGGATGCTTTGTTTACCTGCAGTGTCCGCAGGTTCGGCCGATCGCAGCTCCCATTGGCAGTGGTTCGCCATTCCAGGCCAACAGGGGCTGCAGAAAGCGGCGTGGGTCGAAGGATGTGCTGGCCGCTGCTTCCTACAGCCCCCATTGGCCCGGAACGGCAAACCGTGGCCAGTGGGAGCTGCGATCGGCTGAACCTGTGGACGCTACAGGTAAACAAACTGGCCCGGCCCGCCGGGGGATTTCCCTGACGGGCCGTGTGCCAAAGGTTGCCGATCCCTGCACTAAAGTCTCACATCAGCTGTTGAAAAGATCCTGGGGGTTGCATGGTAAGCCAATAATACAGTGAGAATCATAACCTATTTCACTTCCTCTCTGTGTATGTTGATGTTTGTAGCCTTCACATGCACTAAATTTAGGTATAAATCCTGCAATCAAGATCCACACAGACTCTTGTATCTCTGCAAAATACCATGGATCCATCCACATGAAGCCAACAGAGATAAGGGCCTTAACTCTGCATATAACAGAGTTCAAAGCATCCTCGATTGAGAGCAAGCCTGAATCCTAGATTTCATTTTGCATGCATTTTGCGTAGCAGAGGTAGGATCAGAATTCACACTCAAGCTTGGAGCCTCCATTAACATAAATGGATTTTAAGTGTACATGTGGAAAGGAGTGCACCCTTCAATCTGTTGTAAACAAGGAAGTCTACAGGAGGAAAAAAAATTGGAACTGGTTCACTTGAATGTACCATAGGAAAAAGTTACTCTCCCTCTGCCAAATACAAATGACAAAAATTTGAACACAACAACAAGTACAAACACTTGGAGAAGGGATTAACACAGGCATATATCTTCATATTAAAATGTATCCAACTTCTCTACTTAGGTCAAACATGGTTGCAGAGACTCAAGAGACTTCTGGAAGTGTCTCATGCACTTTCTGAGACATATATGTGTGGGTTTTTTATAATCATCCTCAAGCAATTTTGGTTTTAAAAGTCCCCCATTTGCTGCCTTACACTGAATCTTTGTCTTGTTATTCAGCAGGTCCTTCTTTCTCTTCTTGGCAGCAACATCATAGTTCATGCTGTTGAAGAGATTCTCCTTGTTGTAATCCTCCTTTTTGCAGTAACTGTGAATGACACAAGACAGATAGTCTGTTTATTCTGTGGTCCAGGGAACTTTTTACTGTGAGAACTATATTTTACTCTTTCCACGTATCTGGTTCCAGGAACCCATGTTTGTTTGCTGTTAAACAGCTCATTATAGTGCTGTTCTATAAAAAAACAAAAACAAACTATAAGCAGTTTTAGAGTCCAATAATGAAGACTTTTTTTTCATAAAACATTCAAATACCTCACCCACCCAATTTTTGTGCTGGATTATATACATAATTATAGTGAATAGGAGCATGCTCAAAGCATGTTACACAATCAACTTCATGACCTTGTAATAGAGCACCCTTGTCCTTCCTTTTACCTCTGCCTGCTTGTCTGATGTCATCAATTTCTACCATATGCTCTATCTAACTTAGATTGCAACTCCTTCTGGCAGGGGTATGCTAGGTTTTATAAAGCATAATGCATAACCTGTGAAGGTGTATAGCCAGAATGCTTGAAGAATTCACTATCTAGTTGTGAGTAAGAAGTGTTTCCTGCCAATTAGTGAAAGGGCTGGGGAGAAAACTAAGCTTTAATTAAAAACAAAACAAACAAAAACCCCCATAACTTAACTTTTATGATTACAAAGATAACACAACCCTGATTCATGTTTCGGTGGCTGTCTTCCCGAGTCTGTAGACAAGTGGGTGATATGTATGAAGGGTTGGGATCTGTGGCCATAGTGTATTTTTCCTCTTTCTGCATTTGGAAAGGCTGTGCATTTCTTTTTGTTTGAATGTATAATATCTGGCAAAGGGACCTAGAGCTCTTTCATTTTCCTTTTAAGAGTATAATCCCGAACTCACTGAAGTCAGTGGAAAAAGACTCACTAACTCTAAGAGCTTGAACCAAAGCCCAGTGATGTTTGCCCAGCTCTAAATAAGTAGTGCTGAGCTGTAGAGTGAAACTGAGAAGACTCTGGTCAGTTTTATTGCTGTTGTTCAGAAACCCCTGGAGAGCAGGGCAAGGCAGCCTATGTTCTTGCTGCTAGGGAGAGCTGTGAGCAGCAGCAGCGGAGGGGACACTGCACTGGAGCCATTTATATAATGGGAGGGTTGCGGGCAATGGGGAGAGTAGCAGAGACCCACACATCCTGGCAGGAATTGGGTGGCTAGAGGACAGCAAGAAAAGCATCACATCAGGGGACTCTGGGGTTGGCAACAGAAGTGGGGGGGTGGGGTGGAGGGGGGGAAGAGTGTCCTTCTTTCTAGGAGCCTGGAGGAAGAAAGGAGAAGAAGCTCTGTATTGGAGGGGCCTGGTTTGAAAGTCTGGTCCTGTGTTTTCAGTTTTATCATCACTGGCTTCAGTTACACTTATGTGGGCCTGTAAAGTACCTGTTTCTTGATTTCTTCTTTCAAGGGAGGGGCCAACCTCATTACACTCCTGGGGCTCAAAAAAATGCTCCAATCTACTGCTTTGTACACTGCATTGAGAACTTCCGGTCTGAGATGTGTGCACATAAGAGTCTCTTTTGGCATGACGTTAAATAGTTAATCTGTTCCCCTTCCTACTGAGCTCACCTTTAACCTTAGCTGGGCACTTGTGTGCTGTTTATTTGTTCCAGTTTTTAAATAACATTTTTAAAATATCCGATGCTAGATAAATAAAAAGGAAAAGCCCCACTAAAGATAGAATATTTCTCCCCCCTCTCTCTGTTGCAAAACAAAGTAACTTAAAGAGATCAGCTTGCTCAAAAGCAACTGTAGACAAAGGATACATAACAAAAGACAGCGTACCCCAGTAATGTGTGGAAGGTTAGTTATCAGCTTTTCTGCAGTGGCACTGAGAGTGTGGGGCGGTGCAGACAAATTACATGACAGATCCTTACTCTGACATTCTGAAGTCTAGTTCTTAGTCATCTGACTAATACTGTACAGAGTTAATGACTCTGCTCCTGAAGCAGCGTCTTCCTGTAGTAAGCCACACGAGGTGTGTTCTGGTCTGATGCACATAAGTGGGTCCACAAGACTGGGGCTAGAGCTAGAGAGAATGAAGACCTCCTCCGGAGCCTGGGGACATGGAGGTATTCATGGGGTATAAGGAGGGATAATTGGTGGCTCCCCACACATCTTCACTTTCTTCTCTACCTTCCTGTTCACTCTATTTGCTCCGCACAGTCACTCTTATCCATATGGCCCCCTACAGCAGCACCTCTCTGGGAGCCCACCTCTATGTCCTTTGCTGTCTAGCTTGCCTCCCTGGCTTCCTACCTCTTGTAAGGAGTGGAGCTAGTGAGTCAGGCTGGCAGCATCGGAAAACGGAAACAGCTGACGGAACTTGCAGTTCCGCTGGGTATTACCGGTGCAGCTCAATTAGAATGTTCTGAATTAGGAAAATACTTCTCTAGGCACTTGGTTTTCGAAGTTTAAAAGTGGTCTATGTCAGAGACGGAGGCAGGTGTGTGTGAAGTTTGGATTTTGTGGTAACTGTGGTTGTTTAACCAGAGGAACTAAAAGAAAAGTGAGACAATGCCAGAATAAAATATCAAGAAGGGAACACTGTAAGAAAATTCCTGCGCAAAAGTCAAAGCTTTACTAAAAACAAATTCCTCAGAACATGTAATTGTCCTATGATGAATTACTGTGCCAGATTCAGAGATTAAATTCAAATAATTAAACTGTGAAAGAGAGGGATCTCAGTTCTGATTTAAAACTTGAATCTCAACAACCCTGACTGTGAACTTACTGATGACTCCATAATTAAAAACCTTTATTACACCATTAGTGGATGAGACCTAGTGCATGGGGCAGATTTACACCCCCGCCAATCTACTTACTAAGGGGCTCTTGCACCTTCCTGCCAAGCATCTGGTCTGGCCACTATCAGAGACAGGATACTGGACTAGATGAACCTTAAAGAGGAACTGTTGTTAACTGGATCAGACCCTTTCTTTCAAAGTGAATTTAAGAACAGCACTAATCTAATTATTTTGCAGTTAACAACAGTTATGTCTATCAGTCCAGACATTCTTCCTATTGACATTATAAACTATTTTTAAAAGCTTGTTAAAAAAAGTACGATGAAAACCACCACTGCAAAGAGATCATGTTCCCTTTGCGATTCACTGCAAGATCATGTTTCCTTCAAGTCATCTTTAGTTGTTTCCATCACGACAGTGTGTGAGAATGCATGTTATTGTTTCATCTGCAGGCCAGGTCATCGGCCTACACAATCCTCGCTCTGTGCTCCTTAAAAACAAGAATTGGCCTTGCAAGAAGAGTCTGCCCAATCACTTGTTTCAAAGCCAGTTGGTCATCATCCCACAGTAGCAACAAAGTCTTCCTGCCTACAACCTATTCAACACTGTAAACAGCTTAACTGCCTGCCTTCCAATGTCTTCTTTGAATGCAGCGTAATCAAGCCACCCAGTCATGAGGAATATTATTTATGATCTGTGAAGAATTAATGGCTTCAGGGGTATCATATTTCTTAAGCTCAGGAACTGGGAAGCCTTAGGAAGTGTTTGCTTCTGGACAAAGGGGGGTGGGGAGGAAGGCAGTTCCCTGGAAGTTCTCCAGGGGCAGTTTGGCAGTGGTTCAGAAGATTTTAAGTGGCACTTGTTAAGGGCACAATCCTGCACCACTGAAGTCAATGGTAGTTTTGACACAGTCCTCAATGAACCAAGATCAGGGCTTACTTCTTGATGCTGCCATGTATAGTTCTAAACTATAGCAGATCAAAAAAATGTGATCAACCCCACCCTCAGATGTAAGTTACTGTTCACTCTCTCATAGGAAGGCAGAACCACACACACTTGGGTGGCCAGCGAGAAGTGGAGTAGCTCTCTAGTGCCCATATACTTACTGGGCCAAGCTCTGCAGCTGGTAAACACAAGCACCTCTGAATGGGAAGTGCACACATGTAGCAGCTAGAGAATTAGGCCCACTGTGTTTAGCCAGAGTCTTACTCATCCCTCTTTTCAACAGAAGTTGTGTCTTTGTTTACATGCTTATTTTATTAGAACACAGAAACGTCAGCAGACCAGATGACCCACTGGTGCTCCACAGAATGGCAACACATAATCCAAAATTGGCTACAACAGAGGTCTTAAGATTCCAGATCCAGGTCTATGCTGTAAAGGTGGTGAGGCTTTAAAGCCCTGGGATAAAATTTCCAGTCAGTAAGTATTCTGGATCCAATTTCAGCCCTGACATGAGCAGGTACAATTCCAGTGAATGGGAATTATGTAAGTAGTGAATTTGGCTGTAGATTATCAACCTTTCCTTTAAATCCATGAATGCCTGATTTAGTAGCTAAAGGAAAGGCCCAAGACCCAAGCAGATCTTGGGTTCTAGAGTGGCATGAGCCACTGACTGACTACATGACCCTACAAATAACACTGGACCTTGATTATTCAACTAGGAGAGGACCTCACAGACAGTGAGATGCTGTATATGAGCCAACCCTTCCAGGATAAAGAAGCTCCAGATGTCTCAGTGCTTCACTATCCTTACAGGCTTTTGCTTGGTGTTATCTATCTATGGTAACGGAGTTTAACTTCCCCACTCAGACAGACCACAAAAGGCACTAGTGCCAAAGGCTGCAAACATCAGAGGCTAGGAAGATCATGAAGAATTAATAGAATCTATTTAGAAGGAAAATAGGCATTAAACAGATCACTAAGAAGGGGCAGAGATCCTAACCCTTCAATAGCTTTACATTTATGGCTATAAAATAAAAACATGTTTCTTTACTTTTAGAGTTAAAAGTGACTAGACATCTTCATGCATCAGAGCATCTAATGAACAAAAAGCAGATCTCTGTTTAATGGCCCATGTTCAAGGATATGCCAAAGCAATAAACCAGGAGAGCCTGCCATAACAAGCCTACGTCAGTTATGCTTACAAAAAAACAAAGGCCCCTAGTGTTTAAAAACAGAACCTGCACATTTTGTTTAACTTCAGTTTTTAAATATGGCATGCTCTGAAATTACAGAAGCCACTCAAAATTAGTACAGATTGCTTGTAACTCAATTGCTGTGGTACAAGTGCTCCAAATTGGACTCTGTATTCATAGTTGCCAGTGTCTACTATAGAATAAAGGATTAAATAACTAATCCTCAGATTAAATAACTAGCCTTTTTTTTTTTAAAAGGCAGAGATAAAGGGGTGATGCCTTACAAACAATAAGCAGATGAGGGCTCCAGAGGTTAAAACCTTCAAAAATAACCACACTTTCTGCTAGTTTTCCTTGTAGGCTAATATAGTACACTCATCCGAAAACATTTCAAAGGCTCTAATAAATTGGCAGACTGGCTGGCAGAGTGAAGCCATCTTAGGACCATCTGACAGCTCACTGCCAACTTTAACCAGACATAATGGAAGACCGGCTTTTGCCAGACCCAGTTCCCGCTCCTCAGCCAAATGTGGAGTAATTTAGATTCCCCCCTCTCCAAAGAGCTCCCCCTGCTGGCCAAAGGAGATCTTTAGCCTAAACCCACAACAAAAACAAACCAACCATCTGCAGCCTGGTGTTTCAAAACTCTCCAGCTCTCACTGGGAACGTTGCAATGAACTCAGAAGTCTGACAAGGTATTACAGACTTCAGCAGCTTTCTAAAAACAGAGCTGCTTATTAAACACACACCATCAAGTTTTACTGAAACCACAGTTAACAAGCAGAAAATAAAATACCAAGCAAAAGGATGGAGTTTTCGTCTGGGAATTTATTGGCTTGGTCTCCCAAACCTTAACCCATTTAAAAAAGAAAAAAGAAAGAAAGAAAAAAAGGCAGAACTCACACACTACGCGGATAAGCGTAACCCCCATCTGGAGCTAGGAAGCTTTCGGATACATCGGGTCACCCCCTACCCATGCAGCCCAGCTGCTCCTTTCCTCTCTGCTTCTCTCCTTTCTGTTATTGCAGGGCTTTAGTTCTGCTAATGAGCCTCCTTCTCCCAATGACGCGCACGAACATAAACAAAGGCACCGCACGCACGCACACGACGGGCCAGCTGGGCACCCAGGGCAAAATCGGCTTTTTTTAAAAACAATCATTGGCAGAGTGGGACATCGCAACGCCTGCAAAGACCGCGTCCCCTCCCCCAGCTCATCCCCCCCCCACCATAATGCAATAAGCCCCCCCGCTCAACAGCAGCGTTTCCAACTCCCTCCAGTGCAACGCCCTTGTGCCACGCACCTGCCTAGGTCGCTGACATAGCCGCTGTGTCTCTCCTCCAGGAACCTGGTCCAGCCATCCGCCGTCTTCACCCAGTTCTGCCCCGGGGACCTCCAGTCCTGCCCCAGAAAAGGCATCGCGGCGCGGGCAGGCTGAGCGCTCTGCCGCCGAGCCGTCCCGCTCCCTCCGGAGCCTGGAAGGGGCGCGCCGGGGAGGGGGGTCCCGAGCTGCGTGGCTAGGAAAGGGGGGGGAATTCTGTACGACCGTCGCTCCGGTGCGGGTCCGCGTCCGTGTCCTCGCAGCGGCCGCGGCTGTATTTATCCGAGCGCTCTTTGTTGCCGGAAGAGCGGCGTTAGCCCGGCCCCTGGATCAGTGGCGAGACACGTGGCTTTGTTTATTGCTCGCGGCGGCCTTCTGGGGCTCCTCCTGCTTGTTGCACAATCCAGCGCCAGTGGAAACTTCAGACCTGGCCTCTGTGCTCGCTGGGCTGCCGAGCGTCCCTGAATGTGCCGAGCGCGAGTGTGAATCACAAGAATAAAAATGAATGTCTGTCAATAAACAGCTCATCTAATGCCACCGTTTCTCCCTGCTTCTTCTGCGAGGCTTTGCGGTCTTTATTTCCTACGCTGGGCAGGTAGCTCGATAGATAAACTGGTGGGACAGATGGATCCGCTGCTGAGATGCGGAGCTACAGGCAGCTAAATAGATTGATTGGATAGATAGCTATGGGGATTAGATACCTATGGAAGAAAGCTACAGAGACCAACAGATTGGATGGGTTTGGAGGCTAGATAATATATTAGATGGTGGGAGGATGGCATAATAATTTAGAATACATTTTCCCATGCTCCGGTGTGGGTTTTCAGACGATGCTAGTAATTTGGGTATTTGTGGCACCTTAGAGACTAACAAATTTATTTGAGCATACGCCTTCCTGAGCTACAGCTCACTTCATCGGATGCATTCAGTGGAAAATATAGTGGGGAGAGTTATATACATAGAGAACATGAAACAATGGGTGTTACCATACATACTGTAACCAGAGTGATCACTTAAGGTGAGCTATTACCAGCAGGAGAGCGGTAATAGCTTTCCTTTTTGCCAATACAGACTAACAGGGGTGCTACTCTGAAACCAGTAATTTGGGTATGTCATCTATATTTGTGAACTTTAGATTTGGTGGCTGACCTGATTGTTGCTCTAGAACTTGACCTCTATGATCACAGGCAGAACTTGAACAATTTTTTCTTACAAAATAAGTCCTGCCAGGGGAGTTTATTTTATAGAGATAATGATTTTTTTGAATGTTAGTTAAAAAAAAAAGCACCCTGAACGGAGGATGAATCCTTGAACTCAGTGAAAATAAATACATTAGTGAATGAATTTAATTAAAGAACAGTGGATTGGAAATAATTTTCTAGCTGCTGCTTGTTGAGCTTCAAAAAGATGCAGTCTTGGTTCTGTGTGTGTTTGCTTTGAAATTCTGCCAGTAAAAGAATCTGAAGTGTCAACTGAAAAAAAAATTGTGAATAACTGTCCTTGCATTGTTGTTTGTCAGGTGTTCCATGTTTCTCCCTAGGTTGGGAACAGCTGCTGTTGTATGTTAAACTGTACCAAGCAGGCAAGTGCTCTGATTCGCTGATGAATGGTTTCACTCCACTTCAGTGTCCGTGGTAAATACATAAATAAAGGAGCTAGGCTGCTTGTATAAGTGTGTGAGAGAGATAAACACCCCCACAGTGGCCTAGCTGTCATAATCCAAGTCACACTGTCCACCTTTCCTGAGGGGGCTGAGCTATGTGCTGACTTGTGGGATTGCAACAACTGATGCTTGCTAGCAAAGTTGTTATGTGTTCTCTCTCTCTCTCACACGCACACAGAGGTTACACAAGAAATGTTTGCAACTGAGGAAGCTGGAATGCTGAAGTTAAGAAAAAAATCAAGCCTTGAATACCAGCTAGTTTGAGCAACTCATTTAAAACCCCAAACACCAACTGTAAGTGTGCCCTGAACCCAGGCCCATGGAGAGAGATTTCGGGCCCCTCCCCCTCCCATTTCACTGTATTTACAGATGTTACAGACCCTGCACTCAGGGCCCTCCCTTTCCCTGCTCTTGTCGGCCCTGCCTGTAGCTTTGCTTCTGCATCCCAAGAATAAATCCTGGGGCCTTGCAAGAGACTCAGTTGTACATGGCGGAATGATGGTCTTGCTGTTAAGGCAGTAGCCTAGCTCTTGGAGAATGGGGGGATGTCAATTGCTGGCTCTGCCACAGACTTCCTGTGTGACCGTGGATGATTCCCTTAATCTCTCTGCCTCTATCCACAACTGGAAATTGGGGATAATAGTACTTCCTTTGTCAGTCTGTTCTATTTAGATTGGAAGTGCATCAAGGCTGGGGCTGCTTTGCGATGTGTTTATGCAGGGGCAGTACTGTAATAGTAGTTATAACAACATGGTGTCCCAGAAACAAAGGGGGGGGGTCTTGGGGCTTCAGCCCTGTGGGGCACACCTGCAAGGGCTCGGGGCTTTAGCAGGAGCCGGCTGAATCCCTGAGCCCTGGCTCCCGGCAGGTGTGCCCAGGCTCGAACTTCTGAAGATTGTCATATGTGGCTCAGAGAGCCAGTAAGTTTGGCCACCCCTGGTCTAGATAATACTAGTACTGCCATGAGTGCAGGGGACTTAACTAGATGATCTCTCAAGGTCCCTTCCAGTCCTACAATTCTATGATTCTATGTTGTGTGGATTGCGTGCGTGCAGGATAACATGTGAGATGTGATGCTCTGAGCCCCCTCATCATAATTTGTTGGCAAAGTACATTTTTAATCATGAAAATGTTTATCAGCCATTTTATGTTACAAATAAATCTAGTGCAACAGAAATCAACCTTGAGACCTGCCAGTTTGTGTGTTTTTAAATTACATGCCTTTGGAGAATGAGGAACTACATACATAACAATGAATACAACTCTTGTAAGGGCCAAGGGGGTGATTAACACTGCAATGATTTGCAGATGACCTTAAACCTCCTCCAGGGTGAGGCCATCTTCTAATGGTGTTAAATTTAATTTAGGTGTATTTGAAAAAAGACTGCCAGCTGTATGTTATTTTGGTGTCACTGGCTGCAGTGCCCAGCCAAGTAAGTTAAGTCGGTCAGACATATGTCACTGAAAATATGTTCATCCTCTTAATGAGAATCATTTGGCAACTCTTACATGCAAGTCTGATCTGTGCTGTAGAATGGGATAGGGACAGAAACTAACAATATATACTACAAGATCCATCCCATTCTCATGTCAATTATTTTGCATTTAGATCTGAATTTTGAGGCTCAGACTCACCTGTAATGTATTTTAAATGACTCTTTGAAAATATTTAATATTCAGGGATAGTAGCTAAATACAAAGACATTGTAATTAATTAAAAGGAAACAACAAATTTGTGCTAGTTAATAGTTCCTCGGTTTTCCAGCTGTGGTGCATGAGCTGTGATCAGATAATATGCTGGCTGATTTAAGGTATAGTATCAGCATAAGAATCCATTATAACTACATTTATTAAAATGAGAAAGCTGGTATGCCAAGTGCTTCTGAGTTCTAGATGAGGCGGCTGGAGAACTGCTGTATTATCAGAATGTTCCTGTCCCTGAGAATAGCTGGTCCACCAGAACTTAAAACATAAGGTTATTATAATATTGTTTTGATCAGAAAAAAATGTTAAATCAAGCCCTCAATCCATGTGCATAACTGAACTCATGGCTTGCACTGTGCTACACACCATGGCCATTCAGAACTTAGTGGCAACAGCGTGGATAGAAGTCAGAGCCACTTGCTCCAAAAGCATGATCCCTTCCACTGAAGCCAAAACAGAACTATTCACAGCTGAGAAGCTTTGATTCCATCCAAGTGAGGGCAATGGTATAGATCCATGCGGCCAGTTTGCATGCTGGTCTAGCTGAAATTTGGTGGAAAAAAGTTTGTGTGTTTGCAGGATTGGTGCCTAAATGTATATTTTCTTTTATTAAACACTGTCACTCTTTGGCCTTCAAATACAGTAGCTATTGAAACTGCAGGGCTCTGCTTTTCTGTCTGGATGTTGATGTGCAAAGGTAATAAAAAAACCTGTGCAAAGGAGAGATAAGTATAGAGATTACCAAATGAGCTATGCAAAGGTATTGCTTTTAGTGACAAAATTTATGTAGGTGTAATGCATGCAGCTCCACTGTTGTCAATGGGGATTGAACCTGGGATCTTCAACACCAAAAGAAGGCCTTGCTTGAACTGAATGAGCAACTGCCTAAGCTAGCTTTACATCCCAGATTTTTATTTTTGTTGGGGTTATCTGCTAGAAGGTGATGTGATCACATAGACTAGGTCAGCGAACCACACCTGCACCCAATGCTGTGGTGGGTGCATTTTAAACAAATCAAACTAAATAAAATAAATGGCATCCTGTACCTTGTTGAAAAGAGCATAAGCAAGGACCTGACTGGCTCAGATTTTAATGCACACATACATCTGCACTGTGTGTATTTGAGAGCTGTACGTATTATGGAGTGAATCGTGCTGTAAGGGGGCTTTGAGGTCGAGCTGTAGCAACAAGTTATTCTGCAGAGGGATCTCAGCCGGGTAAATGGAGATGTGCAATGTGTGAGATTTCCTCATTTTGTCGCATGGGTAAATTACATGCCTGTTAGCGCTCTGCAAATGCTGATGACATAGCTACCAAGTCAGCTCAGGTGCTATGGCTGGATTTGAGATTTCAAGTGGAGTGTAAATTTGGGGACCTTATTATTAGAATCGAGGACATCAGAGGGGCCTGTGTTCACATATCATGTTACTGAGAAATCTAGGAATTCCATCTCCCTGTATTGTAATGAACAGGATAGTGTATATTGTCCTCTTCTGGATGGACTCAGAACTACTTAACTGTATGTCATAGGCCTTATACTGCTAACTTCCAAAGCTGATTCCCTCTTAGCGCATCTTGTAGGGGTCTGTACTTCTGGAGAAAGAGGAAATCAGCCCTGCTATTGCCATCAATTCCATATATCCATGGTGACAATCAGGAAGCTGAAATTCCTTGAATCCCTGGCACTCAAGGATGAGCTATATATAACTAGGGAGCATGTGAACTGGTCAGTGTGGGGACTCCCACTGCCCACAGCCAGACACTGTGAGAGCTGTACAATGGAGGGCAGATCTACTCTAGCTTCTGTGGTCAGGGCCCATATTTTTGGAACTGGTGGCTCTGAGTTCTAGCTCCACTCTTGCCATTATTACTGAGTGACCATGAAATGCAATATAGTGACAGCCATGAAGTGCTAGGTGGCCACAGATTGTTTTCCTTCGGTAGCAGTACAGGATTTCTACAACCACGACTATGTGTTCTACTGATATGTTAATTTTGACCTGTGTATGTGAGAGGTCATGAAGTCTCTACACAGTTTTATGCTACAATATCCATATCTTCTGACTAGCAATGAAAATCTGAAATCTCTAATAGTGAAAATCACTTGTGAAGAATGCGTGTTACATCCGTGCATTAGTTAACAAATAATAATGGGTTACACCACTTTATAGCAATGCTATATGCAGCTGCCAGTCATGACACGTCTGTATCCCCAATGCCCAGTGTAATAATGGAGAGAAATTTAAGTGATAAATACCTTGCTGTGTTGTACATGTCTCAGTCAAAAATGCATTTCTAGTGTGTGTATAATGCCAAGTGCATCTTGACTCTTTCATATCAAAATGTGAGAGAGAGCTCTTTGCAAGAAGCCCTCCCGCAGCTATAAACCTGAGTGGTGACCCGACGGGAAAAAAGGTAGGTCCCTTCACCGTCTAGCTATCATGTTGGATCCACTGGTGCCTCTCAGGTGAGGGTAGTTGTTAATTTTACAAAGCTTTCTATGTCACAAATTTAGGCTATCCCAAACGTGCTCCATCATTGGGTTATGAGGGATCTGCAATGCCTACAGCACTTTTGTGGAATTGTGTGATCTGCTGTGCCACTACTTTGAACCTTAGACGTGGACACGCCCGCAAATGAATCACTTATCACTTGGGAGAGATCTTCCTAGAAGTACAAGACTGAGGTAACCTCCATGCCCCAGTCACCCATACTGGAGCAACTGAGCCAGTTTATGTCGACAGTGCAGAGGCTCATGGGGAAATCCATCCTTTCCCCATCCACACAGGATCACGTGCAGTGTGTGAAGAAGGGTTTCTATCCGGTGAAGCAGCATGGGACTGGGAGCCAGGGGCTCCTGTCCTGCGTTCTGGCATGGGCGCTGTCACCGATTCACTGTGTGGCCTGGGCCCAGTTACTGAACTTTGTGGTTTTCTTATGTGTAAATATGAGGATAATCCCATTTATTCACCTCCCGGGGTGTTGTGCTGATTCATGAGTTAATGTCCGCCAAGCACTTGGAGAAGGCCTAGTGCTAGGTAAATGCAAATTATGATTACTGGTGGCTGGTTTTCCCCAGTGTTCTAGAGACTATCATCCCTCTTCCTGCAGCTGCTGGCTCCTCCTGTGGGAGGTGGGTCCACCAATGGCTACCTCCTGCTGACATCCCCTCCCTGAGGGAGGAGGAAGCTCCTGACACCTCTCTTGGCCCGTCCCTCCCACTGCAGAAGAAGTTGCTGTCTCTGCTAGTGATCCTCACAGCTGTTGTGGCCAACGCTTGAACAGCAGAACAAGCCCCCTCTCATGTACATATCAACTGCCTCCTGGAACCATCCCTCCTGAGAACCACTCAGCATCCAAATCCCCCCTCCAAGGTGTGAATTTAAACTGGAAAACCCCTTATTCTAGATTCTAGACCTGGTCTAGAAAGTTTTGCCATTGTAGCTACGTCAGTTAGGACTAGGAGTGTTTTAAAAAAAATCATTCCCCTAACTGACATAGCCGTACCAGCAAGAGCCACAATGTAAATGCAGTTACACTGGCAAAAAAGTCCCTTTGGTGGGACATCTGATTCCACTTGGGGAACTGATTTCAGCTATCCGGGCAAAAACATTCATTTGCTCAGTGTAAGCTGTGTCTCCGCTTGGAGGGTTTCCAAGTACAGCTACACTGGCAGGCCCTTTCTAATGTAGAAAGGGCCTAAGATGCCTTTTAAAAAAAAACAAACAGTTTAGTTTATGTTGCTTGGGAAAAGATTTAATCTAAAGCACACCCCCCAAAAAAACCCAAACCAAAAACATACCTATTCTTATACCCGAATAAGAATTTCAACACAAACGGTTATATTGATATAAATACACCTGAATAACTATATCAGAATAACTGGTAAAACTTTCCCATACAGACAAGGCCTGAGTATAATCCACACACCTTCTGGGTATGGTGTTCTGTCTAGTGGCATTGAGACCACTTAGCTAAGGCTGTAGAATAGACTCATTAATCCTTCTCTCTCTCTAATGGCCATATGGCTTTTAGCTCATGCACTAAGCTCCAGAGGCCCCAGGTTCGATTCTGCCTGCCCACAACCACGGTCTGTCGGTGTTACATAAGCACCTGGGCAATTACATTCACCCAACCTGAAATATGTCCCTATTTAGTGTTCTTTAATCCCCCACCCTCAAACCACCTCCATCTCCAGTGACCCCTTCCTCACTAGCTCAGTGTTGCTCACATTGGTACATAATGGCTGCTGCTTTTTACCTCAACAGTGACTGCATTTACATGGTGGATGTAGTGATCTCTATATACGCAGTCGGTAAGTCTCTTAGGGATCCTATGGCATGAGAGGAGCTACATAAATGTCATTAGATAATATCTCTGATCATACACTTCCAAGCTATTTTACTGCAAATGTGACAATAAAGTGTTCATAATATGGATTTTTTTTATACCAGATAACAATAATACACTTAGCACTTCATATTATACTTTTCATTTTCAAAGCATTCACAAACATTAATTAGTCCCCACTCCAGGCAGGTGAGTAAGTATCATTATCCTCACTCTGCGGATAGAAAGATTAAATGATTAATCCAAGGCCTCTCAAAGGGTGAGTCAGTGTCAGAACTGGGATTAAAGCTCAGGAGCTGCTGGCTGCCTGTCCTGTGCCCACATGTAGTCATCAAATAAGTGGTGAGAATCCTCATGTGACCTAGGGTCACAGTCAGCTTAGTGGCTGAAATCTTTCAAAGACGATTTTGTGCTAGCAGGCAGGCAGAGTGGAACTGCTGGAATATTAGTCACTTTTTAAAGTATGTGCCCGTGGCATTGCTGGAGTGGGTTGCCAGGGCCTCCTCTGTCAGCTTGCTCTCAATCTTTCTCCAGTTCAAGGCTTTCAATTAGAAAATTAGTTAAGGATAGTATTTTCAAAGGAGGCTAAGGGAGTTAGGCACTGAGGCTCAGATCCACAAAGGCATTTAGGCACCTAACTGTCATTGGTTAGAGAATCTGGCTCCCAGTGAATTTCAATAGGATTTGGGTACTTAACTCTTTGTCTCCTTTGAAACTCCCAGCCTAAGCTCTTAAATGGCTCATTTAGATCCTGTAAGGCACAAAGATACTATGGTGATGGGGCAATAGAAATGTTAGTAAAAATATGAATACAGTAGAACCTCAGAGTTACAAATACCTCGGGAATGGAGGTTGTCTGTAACTCTGAAATGTTTGTAACTGAACAAAATGTTATGGTTGTTCTTGCAAAGGTTTACAACTGAACATTGACGTAATACAGCTTTGAAACTCTACTATGCAGAAGAAAAATGCTACTTTTAACCCTCTTAATTTATATAAACAAGCACAGAAGAGCTTCCTTACTGTGTCAAATCTTTTTTAAAAACTTTTTTTTTTAGTAGTTTACATTTTACACAGTGCTGTACTGTATTTGCTCCCCTGCCCCCATCTTTGCTGCTGCCAGATTGTATACTTCCCGTTCCAAATGAGGCATGTGGTTGACCAGTCAGTTTGTAACTCTGGTGCTCATAACTCTGAGGGTTCTATTGTAGTGAATCACTAATGATACAGGCTGCAGCAGGAAACGGGGCTCTAAGTCTATCTCAGGCACACGCTCGTCCTTTGACCTTGGGCAAGTTACTTCATCTCCTTCTGCTACAGGCAACGCAGAAGTGAAACGAGAGAAGTTAAAAGTAGGCACTCTTTGGAAATCAGATAGTGTAGAACAATGTTTTTCAATGACCAGTCCGTGGACCGGCACTGGTTCCTGAGAGCTCTCTGACACAGTTTAGGAAGGCAGCAAGCCGGTCCCTGGTATAAAAAATATTGAGAAACACTGGTGTAGAAGATTAAATATTCCTGGGTAAACACCTTTCAAACCAGTTTGGGTGTAAAGGTTAAAATAAGATTAACTTTTTTTTAAAAAATGAACCAACTGCATATCCCCATTATAAATACCTAAGAGAACCCCAGACCACATCTCCCAACACAAACAACCAGGTTGAAATAAAAATACTGACAGCCTTAGTTGTACAGAAAAATAGTTACACTCCTAATATATTGCCAGCCCACTGTGTATAAAGGATGTTGGAGAAGCACCTTGTCTCTAGGCCCATTTCAGCATCTGCTGTTTGGAACTGACAGGCTCATGTACCCCTCCTGTGTGTGCTGTAGGCAGCTTTAAAGGAGAAAGTAGGCTAGGAACAAATGTAATATGAGCCAATTATAAATAGGTGGAGAGGTGCAGACTGCAGGTCTGGTGCATATTGCAGAAGGAATTAGAAGAGAACCCAGGAACTGTTTGCTGTTTATACTAAATTCTCATACATCATTGCAGACGGCTCACTCAAGGATTTAGTTTTATAGAAAGTGTACATTTTCTACGTCAGCAACTGTTAAAGGCTATCTCCCCCTCCCTTTTGTTGGGTTTAGTGCAGGACTTAGGAAAATATGGTAACAGCCAGCCAGCAATTCCATGTTCAGTTTAACCATTTGTAAGATCAAAAGTTTAGTGCTGCTGTAAGTAACTCAGCAGACAGATTCCTGCCCCTGATATCAAAGGCAAAACTCCCACAGACTTCAATGGGAGCAGGAAGCATGGGACTGGGAACTAATCTGTTCCTGATTCTGCTGTTTACTTGATACATGGCATTGGACAAGCTATTTAGGCCAAAATGGTCTAAGTAGGGTGCCTAAAAAAACCCCCATGCATCCAAATGTATGGAATTCAATGGGAACTATGGGTCCTCAGCACTCTGAAAATCCAGATACTCATTGGGTTTCCTAAGTATTTATGAAGGTGCCAAACTTTAGGATCCCAGAATTGAAAATGCTGGCCTGGCCCTTAACTTCTCTGTGCCTTAATTTTCCTATTTCTAAAATGGGTATAACACATGCTTTCCTCACACGGTGGGGGTTGGAGGCATCATTCATTAATGTTTGTGTTGCGCTTTGAGGTCCATGGAAGAAAGGTACCATAGACTAAGGAGGTACTTATTATAGAATAAGTAGAGTATATTATGGATTCAACTGCAATACATTTTCCCTGTGGGAAATGAAGAATACAGACTCAGGTAGCAGAGTGTGAAATTTCTACCTTCAGGTCTCCCCACTCCCCACCTACTGGAAGAAAGCAGCTGTGTAAATCAGGCTATTTGGTGAAAAACGGTTACTTTGAAGAGAAGTCTCCCACACTGTGGGTTGTGATCCCCAGCGGGGTCACAGAAGGTGTCCTCGGGGTTATGGAATTTGCATGCTTAAAATTCCCAAAGACATTCTCCTCCCCTGTCTTCTAAGCAACCTGTCTTCCTCTGAGCACCTGTGCGAGGGGAGGGGGAAAGATGAATTGAAGTTAACTCCTTGCTCACCAGTAACCAAGTACAACACCTACCCACTGTTTCACAGTTTCTACAGGGAAAAATAACTTCTCACGCACGTCAATCAAAGTTAGAGCCACAGTAATGCTATAAACGTATCAGATTACAAGGAAGCAGGTTTAGAATTAACTTATTGATTTGATTTGTTCATAACACATTTCCTTAGAGTATGTCTACACTACGAAATTTGGTCGAATTTATAGAAGTCGTTTTTTTAGAAATTGTTTTTATATAGTCGATTTTATATAGTTGATTGTGTGTGTCTAAGTGCATTAAGTGCATTAATGCGGCAGAGTGCTTCCACAGTACCGAGGCTAGTGTCAACTTCCGGAGTGTTGCACTGTGGTTAGCTATCCCACAGTTCCCATAGTCTCCGCCGCCCATTGGAATTCTGGGTTGAGATCCCAATGCCTGATGGGGCAAAAAACATTGTAGTGGGTGGTTCTGGGTACATATCGTCAGGCCCCCATTCCCTCCCTCTCTCCCTCCATGAAAGCAACGGCAGACAATCGTTTCGCGCCTTTTTCCCTGAGTTACCTGTGCAGACACCATACCACGGCAAGCATGGAGCCCACTCAGCTCACTGTCACGCTATGTCTCCTGGGTGCTGGCAGACGTCGTACTGCATTGCTACACAGTAGCAGCAGCCCATTGCCTTGTGGCAGCAGATGGTGCAATAGGCCTGATAACCATCCTCATCATGTCCGAGGTGCTCCTGACCGCCTCAGTAAGGTCGGTCAAGAGCGCCTGGGCAGACATAGACGCAGGAACTAAATTAGGACTGACTCGACCACGTCATTCTCTTTAGTCCTGCTGGCAGTCCTATTGCATCATCTTCTGCCGAGCAGCCAGGAGATGTGGATGGCTAGCAGTCCTACTGCATCGTCTGCTGCCAGCCAAAGATGTAAAAGATAGATGGAGTGGATCAAAACAAGAAATACAACAGATTTGTTTTGTATTCATTTGCTCCCCCCTCCCTACCTCAGTGAAATCAACAGCCGACAATTGTTTCGGTGAGGTCTGTCACGAGCACCTTGAAAAGTTTAATGGAGATTCAGTCCTGCCTGAAATACCGGGGGGGAGGGATGGCTCAGTGGGTTGAGCATTGGCCTGCAAAACCCACGGTTTCGAGTCCAATCCTTGAGGGGGCCATTCTGAGTGACAATTGTTTTTCTTTTTCCTTGATGTAAAGCCACCCCCTTTGTTGATTTCAATTCCCTGTAAGCCAACCCTGTAAGCCATGTCATCAATTGCCCCTCCCTCCAGCAGAGCGACAGCAGACAATCGTTCCGTGCCTTTTTTCTGTGTAGACACAATACCACGGCAAGCATGGAGCTCGCTCAGATCACTTTGGCAATTAGGAGCACATTAAACACCACATGCATTATCCAGCAGTATATGCAGCACCAGAACCTGGCAAAGCGATACCGGGCGAGTAGGAGACGTCAGCGCGGTAACGTGAATGATGAGGACATGGACACAGACTTCTCTCAAAGCACGGGCCCTGGCAATATGGGCATCATGGTGCTAATGGGGCAGGTTCATACGGTGGAATGCAGATTCTGGGCCCGGGAAACAAGCACAGACTGGTGGGACCGCATAGTGTTGCAGGTCTGGAACGATTCCCAGTGGCTGCAAAACTTTTGCATGCGTAAGGCACTTTCATGGAACTTTGTGACTTTCTTTCCCCTGCCCTGAGGCGCAAGAATACCAAGATGAGAGCAGCCCTCACAGTTGAGAAGTGAGTGGCAATAGCCCTGTGGAAGCTTGCAATGCGAGACAGCTACCGGTCAGTTGGGAATCAACTTGGAGTGGGCAAATCTACTGTGGGGGCTGCTGTGATGCAAGTAACCACTGCTGTGATGCAAGTAACCAACACAATCAAAGATCTGCTGATACCAAGGGTAGTGACCCTGGGAAATGTGCAGGTCATAGTGGATGGCTTTGCTGCAGGGATTCCCTAACTGTTGTGGGGCCATAGACGGAACCCATATCCCTGTCTTGGCACCGGAGCACCAAGCCGGCGAGTACATAAACCGCAAGGGGTACATTTCAATAGTGCTGCAAGCACTGGTGGATCACAAGGGACGTTTCACCAACATCAACATGGGATGGCCGGGAAAGGTACATGACGCTCGCATCTTCAGGAATTCTGGTCTGTTTCAAAAGCTGTAGGAAGGGACTTTATTCCCAGATCAGAAAATAACTGTTGGGGATGTTGAAATGCCTATAGTTCTCCTTGGGGACCCAGCCTACCCCTTAATGCCATGGCTCATAAAGCCGTACACAGGCAGCCTGGACAGTAGTCAGGAGCTGTTCAACTACAGGCTGAGCAAGTGCAGAATGGTGGTAGAATGTGCATTTGGGCATTTAAAGGCGCGCTGGCGCAGTTTACTGACTCGCTTAGACCTCAGCGAAACCAATATTCCCACTTTTATTACTGCTTGCTGTGTGCTCCACAATATCTGTGAGAGTAAGGGGGAGACGTTTATAGTGGGGTGGGAGGTTGAGGCAAATCACCTGGCCGCTGGTTACGCACAGCCAGACACCAGGGTGGTTAGAAGAGCACAGAAGGGCACAGTGCGCTTCAGAGAAGCTTTGAAAACCAGTTTCATGACTGGCCAGGCTACGGTGTGAAAGTTCTGTTTGTTTCTCCTTGATGAAACCCCCCGCCCCTTGGTTCACTCTACTTCCCTGTAAGCTAACCACCCTCCCCTCCTCCCTTCGATCACCACTTGCAGAGGCAATAAAGTCATTGTTGCTTCACATTCATGCATTCTTTATTAATTCATCACACAAATAGGGGGATAACTGCCAAGGTAGCCCGGGACGGGTGGTGGAGGAGGGAAGCACCGGGAGGAGTGATGGAGGAGGGAAGGAAAATGCCACACAGCACTTTAAAAGTTTAAAACTTTAAAACTTATTGAATGCCAGCCTTCTGTCGCTTGGGCAATCCTCTGGGGTGGAGTGGCTGGGAGGCCAGAGGCCTCCCACAGTGTTCTTGGGCGTCTGGGTGAGGAGGCTATGGAACTTGGGGAGGAGGGTGGTTGGTTACACAGGGACTGCAGCGGCGGTCTGTGCTCCTGCTGCCTTTCCTGCTGCTCAACCATACGCTGGAGTCTGTTAGTTTGATCCTCCAGCAGCCTCAGCATTGAATCCTGCCTCCTCTCATCACGCTGCCGCCATCTTTCAGCTTCAGCCCTCTCTTCAGCCCGCCACCTCTCCTCCCGGTCATTTTGTCCTTTCCTGCACTCTGACATTGTCTGCCTCCATGCATTCGTCTGTACTCTGTCAGTGTGGGAGGACAGCATGAGCTCAGAGAACATTTGATCGCGAGTGCGTTTTTTTCGCCTTCTAATCTTCACTAGCCTCTGGGAAGGAGAAGATCCTGTGATCCTTGAAACACATGCAGCTGGTGGAGAGAAAAAAAGGGACAGTGGTATTTAAAAAGACACATTTTATAGAACAATGGGTACACTCTTTCATGGTAAACCTTGCTATTAACATTACATACATAGCACATGTGCTTTCGTTCCAAGGTCGCATTTTGCCTCCCCCCAGTGCGTGACTAGCGCCTTCCCCCTGCTCCCTCCCCCCTCCCCGTGGCTAACAGCGGGGAACTTTTCTATTCAGCCACAGGCAAACAGCCCAGCAGGAACGGGCACCTCTGAATGTCCCCTTAAGAAAAGCACCCTATTTCAACCAGGCGACCATGAATGATATCACTCTCCTGAGGATAACACAGAGAGATAAAGAACAGATGTTGTTTGAATGCCAGCAAACATACACTGCAATGCTTTGTTGTACAATGATTTCCGAGTATGTGCTACTGGCCTGGAGTGGTAAAGTGTCCTACCACAATGGACGGAATAAGCCTGTCCTCCCCAGAAACCTTTTGCAAAGGCTTTGGGAGTACATCCAGGAGAACCGCGAATGCCAGGGCAAATTAATCATTAAACAAGCTTGCTTTTAAACCATGTATACTATTTAAAAAAGTACACTCACCAGAGGTCCCTTCTCTGCCTGGCGGGTCCAGGAGGCAGCCTTGGGTGGGTTCAGGGGGTACTGGCTCAAGGTCCAGGGTGAGAAACAGTTCCTGGCTGTCAGGAAAACCAGTTTCTCCGCTTGCTTGCTGTGAGCTATCTACAACCCCATCATCATCATCTTTCTTATCCCCAAAACCTGCTTCCATGTTGCCTCCATCTCCGTTGAAGGAGTCAAACAACACGGCCGGGGTAGTGGTGGCTGAACCCCCTAAAATGGCATGCAGCTCATCATAGAAGCGGCATGTTTGGGGCTCTGACCCGGAGCGGCCGTTCGCCTCTCTGGTTTTCTGGTAGGCTTGCCTCAGCTCCTTAAGTTTCACATAGCACTGCTTCAGGTCCCTGTTATGGCCTCTGTCCTTCATGCCCTGGGAGATTTAGACAAATGTTTTGGCATTTCGAAAACTGTAACGTAGTTCTGATAGAACGGATTCCTCTCCCCATACAGCGATCAGATCCCGTACCTCCCGTTTGGTCCATGCTGGAGCTCTTTTGCGATTCTGGGACTCCATCATGGTCACCTGTGCTGATGAGCTCTGCATGGTCACCTGCAGCTTCCCACGCTGGCCAAACAGGAAATGAAATTCAAAAGTTTGCGGGCCTTTTTTTGTCTACCTGGCCAGTGCATCTGAGTTGAGAGTGCTGTCCAGAGTGGTCACGATGAAGCACTTTGGGAGAGCTCCCGGAGGCCAATACCGTCTAATTGCATCCACAGTACCCCAAATTCGATCCGGCAAGGCCGATTTCAGCGCTAATCCCCTTGTCGGGGGTGGAGTAAGGAAATCGATTTTAAGAGCCCTTTAAATTGAAAAAAAGGTATAGTGGCTTCAAATGGAATATAACCCTGAATACATCTTTAATTGAGCAGAGGTGGCCATTTGGACGGAGAGGCTAGGCTCATTTCAGGAAAGAAGCAAAGCCTGGGCTATTAGCATTGTTATAGGTCAGGTCTCTGGGCTGTTTTGCAACTATCATTTATTCGTTATCTCTCACATCTATTACTTAAAATATTACTAGTCTTTCCATTTTATTTTCTGCATGATTTAATGTACTGGCAATTACTCATATATGATGGACTATGCATGCCCTCTATGGTATGCAACATCAGATCTGCTAAATTGTTTATCTATTTCACGCTCCAATGGTTGGCCCACTGAGGGCATGAGCTCTACTAAAGCTAACAGGACATTCTTCTTGGGTTAACATGGCAGAGGCTTGTTTTGGTGTAGCCAGGGGCAATGGGTTCTCTCGCTGATGCTGCAGATTTAAGGTTCAGCTGGTTGCTTGTAGCTACAAAGAATGTTCTGTGGGAATAAGTGTTGCCAACTCTAGTGATTTTAGCACAAATCTACCAATATTTGGTGTTATTTTTAAAAAGCCAGCTCCTGGATTATGAAGTTTGGGTATCTCAGCTTTCCGATACAAAAAAGTGCAAGTTTGTAGCCCTCATAGTTGCAGAGAAAACCTAGAAAACATGACCTGAGGGCACCCTAGAGGCTCAAAATCCAGAAGGCAAATAAACCAGAACCCCAAATGTATTATTTTTTAAATACAGAAATCCAGCTCTCCAGAAAATTTATTAAATCCTCCCTTTCTATTTCAGGTTTTAGCAGTGATCTGACAGCTCAATATTTTCAGTCCTGTTCTTCTAGAATGGTCATTCCAATGCTTGAGACTCAGTCCAATTCCTTCTTGTGGCTTTGAAAGTGGCTTTCCATATGCAGCCTTGACCTCAAAACCTTCAAGACATTCTTCCGGATTGCAGTCTTGGTCATCAGAGAATCCACCTTTTCATCCCAAATGAAATGGTACTTTCCAGATGAAGATTGTGGTAACTTTGAATCTCTTTCTTATAGTAGGTCACATACAGACCTGTGTGGGTGGTGTCTGCTTTGTCTCAGCCCTGCTAGGTCTTGCCTCAGTAATGAGGGCCATGTGGCTCAGTGAAGATAGCTTTCCTCCAGCCTTCTGTGTCTTCACTTTGCTGTGTGTGGACAAAGTTACAGTGGGAAGTCTTGTCTTTCTGACTGCCCTGTAATGATTACCATATGTGCAATGTTCCAAACGCTACAGTGAAACATCAGTGAAAATCAGACCTCTATCAGAATCCGTCTTGTTTGCAGTAGGAACTGCCAGATTCAGTGATTACTGACCTCTGCCATGTCACAGGTGTGTTATCCTTTGCAGCCCTGACTCAGGAGAGGCGACTGGTGCCAGGAATAAAGATCAATATCTTCCCAGAATTCATAGATTCATAGATACTAAGGTCAGAAGGGACCATTATGATCATCTAGTCTGACCTCCTGCACAACGCAGGCCACAGAAATTCATGCACCCACTCTTGCGAAAAACCTCTCACCTATGTCTGAGCTATTGAAGTTCTCAAATCGTGGTTTAAAGACTTCAAGGAGCAGAGAGCCCTCCAGCAAGTGACCCATGCCCCAATTCCTGTGTGTTGTACTGTTACATGGTCTCAGTCATAAATTAATTACTGTACAAGCATAAAGCAAACAAAGCCTCCTGAATCCTTCATTCTGGGTGGGAACAAGGTGGTGGTTCAAATGCTTCTGAGTTTCCCTGGAAGCAAGTGGATTTGCAAAGAAACTGGAAAGAATTTACTGTGGTGTCACACTTATTGCAGGGGTCCGGGCTGGTGACATGTATATGGAGTCCTCTCCCCAGCCCTGCAGAGATTACCATGGAAAGATCTGAAGCCCTATTATCGTTTCTTCTGGTCTCCTCCATGCTGGCAAGCCCCACCTGTAAAGGAAATTCTAAGGGCAGCTGCAGCCTGGAGAGTCCCTGGAGTGAGGTTACTTGGGGCAGGATGTGCACCAAGGGCCCAGAGCTGGGAACTGCAGGGTTTGGGGGCAGCATGTTTCAGCAATGGAATAAGGTGGGGAATCTCTGTGAGGGGAGCATAGCAAAATTCTCCCCGGCTTTAGTTTCCTCTCACTGGGATTTTACCATGCAAGGATGTGATCTGCCCCATGTATATTAGAAGGGTAGGGTACTACCAGAGCTAGCTATATATTTACTAACAAAGATTTAAGCATATTTAAAAATAAATGCTTAAAGCATTTAAGAAAAACTTGATGCTTTTGTTGTTTTTGGTGAATCCGGCTGCTGTCTCTCTGTGTGGGCTGCTATTGCAATTACACAGCACTGCACTTAGTAGCGTTCATCCCACAGTTTGGCTGGGCCACAGAAACATTTTTTTGGGCAGTGTTGAAAGTTCCTTTCCTAGAGATTGAGGCATAACAGCCGAAATTTTCGGTTACACTAAGGCCCCTTTACACTTCTCTGGCAGTGCAAAAGGGCCTTTGGGTGGGTGGAGATGTAACTTATCCCTCCTTCAGTATAACTGAGATTTCAGGCTGGAGAGTTGAGTAATTCAGCAAGCCCCATGGAATCCTAATTCAGAAGAAACAAAAAGCAGGCCACCTGCATGGCTGGAACAGATTGTCTTTTGGAGATAGCTGTTCTGTATTAACAGCCTTTGAACAGTTGCCAGGTGCTCAATTGCCAGCTGCCACGAATCATTCCTTTGAAGAAAAAAAGAAAAGTCTACCTGTCCTGCTGTCTGGGGTGTGAGGGGAGATGTGTGAGCTCCTTTACTTGAAGTGCAAACCCATTCAGGAGAAAATATTGCCATTCACTCATTCTGTAATTTACCCAAACAACCACAACACCTGCTTGAAACCTCTGGGCCTCTGTCAGGGGGTCCACTCACTGCAGGTGGTACCTCCTCCTGGCCAGTCTGGGATTAGTTCTTTCCAGGTCCAAGGCCGTCTTCTGCTGCTGGCTGCATAGCCTGTTGCTGCACACGCTCTCTCTCTCTCTGCAACTCTGGGTGCTCCCTCTTAGTGACTTGGCCCTCTGGCAAGGTTACTATGTGTGTTCCCCTCTTCCAGGGTTTCAAAGTCTTTCCTCACCAGCAGTCTTAGGCAGTCTGCTCATTCACTACCTCTATGGTACTACTTCCCCAGTGGCTGCCAAGGGAAACCAAGCCCACCCTCTACTCCGTCTATCAGCTCAGGGACCCGCTACTTAACAGCTAACGTTTACACCACCCTGAACCCCACTGCCTTTTCCCTGAGCCTTTTCTACTCCTCCTGGCTCCCCACACACTGGGTTTGCCAGCCCAAACTTCCTCCTCCCAGCAAATAACTGCAGACTAATGTCTATAGCCCCCAACACTCCTCCCTTCCTCCATAGAGCAAAGCAGACGTCTCCCCTACAGCACTTTTCTGCTATCCGCTCCCTGGCTTTATAGACGTGCCTCCTGTTCTTGCACAGTTGAGCTTCCCCTAATTAGGACTTTCCTCTTAGCCTTAATTCCCCCATCTTATAGCCTAACAGATTAATTGGCCCCTCTGGCCTACATTTACCTCTTCAGGGTTAGTGTAGGGCAGACACCCTACCATAGCCTCTCAGTGTGTTTTGACTTGTCTTTCTCTTTAGATTCTAAGTTCCTTGGGGCAGGAGCTGTGTCTTCTGCATCTTTTTCAGAGCAAAGTATTCTGTCACCGTGGAACCAATATGGATCAAGGGCTCCATATCTTCAGCACAAAAAGAAACAGAATCTTCAAATGTATTTGTGGAATTTTAAGGTTCTTCCCATTTTATCTATCAGAGGTTTGCCAAGCAGAGTCACACCTTGGTGGAGCTATAAGTGGACTGGGTGAGAGTATTCAGTGGGGCCCTTCACATGCTCTGAAAAGGCTCAGTGCTGTCTCCAATGCTGTCAGTAGCAAAAGTCCCATTGACTTCAGCGGGAGCAGGTTTGGTTCCCTAGTTTGCAATGCGTGGTCAGAAGCAAACTTGTGGCTTGTGGCTTGAAGCACCACAGCAGTGGCGGTTACTGCTGAAGTCCAGACTGTGATGGGAGTGGCTCATACAGGAACTACTGTACAGGAATAGATTAATGGTCCATCTGTCTCAAGAAGTGGACAGTGCTGCAGTACCTGTGGGCAGATGTGGTCGCCATTCAAGAGGCAGCATTTACCAATAGATACCACAATTATTTCTTATTCTAATTCCTGGAGGGGAAATGGTGGTGTTTCAGTTAGACCTGTGCAGAACATGCTGACTCTTAAATGGTGACCACTGTAAATATGCAATATGTAAGACAGGGAAGGAAAACTTTTCCAACCCCAAGTTGGTGACCCGCTGTTGCCCTGCAGCCTAGCTAGTATAAATGCATAAGCTCGTCAGTCAGTGCAGTTTGTAGACCAAGTGACTGGTAACCAAGGCAGATTAATGCCAGAAAAATAGACCTCAGAATTAGTGTAACTGGAAAGTAAAAAAGTCCATTCTGCCAAGGTCATCACTGAGCTTTCGTGCTGGTGACAGTGTCAGACAGATGAGGCCTAACTGAAGTCCTATCACATGTGTTTGTGGAAAATAACTCTTGCCTAAGTTACTGTTTGTAACATATGAGAATTATGAAACCATGAATAGATCACAGCTGATTGAACAGCTGAATTATTAAGCCCCCAAACCCTTAGTAACAGCAAAGAGGCATCATAAACACCAGCATGAACTGAACTGTCCTACCCTGCAGTTCTACTCAAACATTTTCTCCTGTTTCTGTGCAATGTAACTTAGCTTGTGTAACCACTATAGTTGTGTAGGCTACGCTGAAGCAGCTTTTACCATTGTATTTTAACGCTAGTGTATGCATGTTAGAGCTTCTATTCCGAATACATTAGATCACTGTAATAATGTTAATTATATGCATCCTTCAGACTCCACAGTTATGTTAGCAGAAGCCAGATTGTAAATGTATCACTTTCTCCACAAAACTAATCTTGTAACATTTCTGGAATGAGTATTCTTACCTTCTTTTAAATGCACAAATAAGTATCTTTGGTTTCAGTTAGAGAAAAGGCCAAAACTGGAAATCGCTTTGAATGTAGGTTATGGGGCTGAGGGTCAGAGAGAAGGTAGGTTTTGAATTGAAATCCCCAGACCCAAACACACCCCTTTTGGTATCATCCAAAACTAGGAGAAGCCTAGTTTTCGCCTCTGGCTTCAGCCCAGCTGAAATCTTGCAAGAATGGCTGTCCCTGTAAGAACAGCTGAGCCCATTAGACACACCAGGATGCTGGAAATCGTGCAAGATCAGTTTTCTGACATTTTGGGCCAAAGTTTCATAAGACCAGCCAGCACGATTTCAGCACCATTGAATCCCTTTCCCTGAGGTGGCCTCAAAGCCAACCCCCAGCTCAAACCTTAGCTGGATGTAAACACTGAATTCTCAGTCCGTCTTGTCTCTAGGCTCTGTTCATCACACAGTCAAATGGTGTGAAAATCAACACTTTCACCAGCAGGAGTTAGGGTGAAAATGTTGCAAGATTTGTAAAGTGTGGGGAAGTGGTGGTGGAGGGAATATAACACAGACAGAGGCTAGATTACATTGCCAACAGAATTTCCATGGGCCTGTGGGGGGATGATGCATGTTCCCCTCTCCTGGTCCAACCACTGTTCACCATCTTCACCCTTATCCCCTGCAGTGTGCAGAACATTTCCCCTTCCCCACTTTTCTCCCTTTCCACATGTCAACAGCACAGTGAGTCCTCTCTGGAGTCTGAGGGAAGTGATTAGTACTACTGAAAAGCAGTCTGAGCCCTTCTTCTGTGTGGGAGAGGGAGATTTGCCAACATAGGGTCCTCTGATGTATGGCTCTCAGGGTTAACATGACTGGGCCTTGAATAAGGACTTCAGGATTTGGCTTACACTTAAAATAGAGGTTGACCTAGCTATGGTGCTCAGGTATATGATAAATCCAACCCTCTTAGCCCTGTAGCTATGCCGACCTAACCTCTTCTGTGGATACAGGTAGGTTGACAGAAGAATGTTTCCGCCAGTACAGCTACCGTTGGTGTTCCTACAGCAATGGATAAACCCCTTCTGTTCTTGGAGGCTGCATCTACGCTACAGGGTTATGCTGGCATAGCTATGGTGATGTAGCTATGCTGCAATTGTCCCTATAGCGTTGACATGACCTAAGTCACCTATGCCTGGAGAATCTGGGCATCACTACATACATTTAGAAGGAGAACAGTTCCCTTAAAGAAGGGGAACAAATCTCCCTTCCCACTCAGGTTTAAAAAAAGTAGGCTAGTGCCTACTAGTGCTACTAGTGTAATATGCTGCTCTAGCAGCAGGTAGGCTGGTGTGCAGGCCAGCCGTAGTGTCTGAATGGCCTTCAGAGGGAGGTCATGGCAGTAGTACCGTCTTGAGGGTGAAACACAAATCGGTCTGGCTCAGCCTGAATCTGAGAAGTAAAGGCATTGTGTTCTTGGCATGGCCTCCCGTTTTGTAATGTGGGCTACTGTGTGACAAGGAGCAGTCTTTGCCAGCTCAGCTCCCACTGCATGTCAGAATCACCAGATGAAATGAAACTGTATACCCTGAGCTATTTAAAATAATCTTCCAAAAATATCCGCCTGTTTCCCAGGCAGGAAAAGAGCAGGGGAGGACAGCGAGGCACAGCTAGTTATAGCATAGCCTCTTCCAGCTGTAATCCAGAATTGTTCTGAGTGTCCTTAAGATCGGCAAAGGTTTAAAAAAATACATTATTTTTTTTATCGGTCTACAATAGGGCAGGTTGAAAATTTTCCATTGAAACTGGTTTTTCCAATGGAAAATTGGATTTTTGACTAAATACATTTTTTCACGAAAAGTGTCTATTTTCTGTGGAATTATTTTATTTTCATTGAAAAACTGAACAGTTTTTAGTTTTTGCCCAAAAGTTCAAAGATTTTGATTTAGTGCCACAGTGCCTCGCAAGGTTATAGTTTGAATACCTCATGTCCCATTTTTCTCTCTGGGCCAGGCTCCCCAGCAGACTACATCTCCCATGATGCACCACAGCCAGGGACTCCCAGGCTGCACCTTCTCCCCTCACCAAGAGGGAAGACTGCGGTGCTTCACACGACATGTAATCTAATTGGGGAGGCTAGTCTTTGGAGGGGAATATGAGCAGGAGGCTCTTGAGCTACAGCTCCCGTGAGGAATGGTGAAAGCATTTGCAAATCAAAATATTCCAGTTTTTGATTTTTTGCTGAAAAGTCAAAAATTTCAGTGGACACACCCCACCCTACCTGCTACCTATGTGTTTGCTCCGGGCACAAAAATCCAGTGCATTAGTCAGAGCACAGATGGGATCAGGGGATCAGATCAGCTAAAATCAATATTAGCCAGGTTTAAACCTATGGAAAATTGTCCACACAAAATGTTGCACCAGTTTAACTACATAAGTACAACATCACACCTTTAGATAAATCAGGGCAACTTGGTTGGACCAGGCCGTTGTTAGCTGCTGGAGTATATGAAAAGGATAAGTGTACTAATTGGTAGGTGGAAGATCCTTTAGTAAACTCTTGGCTCTCAGAATTTCCAGGCTCAAGCTTTTCATCATGCAGCCCCAAACACACAGGTAACAATAAAAAGAAACCTGGATGTGTCTGTCTATAGTTGCTAGACATTAACTGCCATTCTTTTAATCCAGTTTCCCATGGTGTTCCTGATACAAGTGCAGGAACTGTGAGTTACACTCCCCTTAAAGGCATCAGTACATATATCTGTGATGGGGTATACCAACCCCACACTGGGCAACTAGGGGTTAAGGAGCTGCTCTGGGCTCAGCTAGCCCACCCTGCCACACCTGCAAGAGATGCACAGGCTGGGGGACGAGATAAAAGGGAGCAGAACAGCTCACATGAGGGCAGGCCAGGGAAGAGAGAGGATCTTGCCTCTCCTGAGGAAAGGACTGAGCCTGGGGAGGCAGGATCTCTCCCATTAACAAGTGTCTGAATGCCCCTTCCTGAGGGAAAGGGGGGCTGCTTCTGACAGACCCTGCTGGGAGGCATCCCCTCCCCCTCCACATGCTAACTAAGTTTATTTGTGTTGATTCCCTGTGTTTTGTTTATGGACTATCCCTGAATGGGCCAGATTGGAAACTGACCTGGTTGGAGGACCAAGGCATAAGAGGAGGCAGCTGCTGCTGCAGGAGGGAGAGAATTACCATGCCATGCCTGGCTGCGAAGAGGTGCCATGGGTGAGCTGACCCTGCTTCACATCCTCCTGTTACAGATGGCAAACTCTGGACAATAGCAGGGCGGCAGGAAATGACCCAGGGAGGGCAGCCTTAAGGAGCTCCTGGCTGTCAGATCCTTTTGTTGCCCTCACAGGACCCTGGTCCAGAGCCTGGTGGAGAGGGAGGGCCTGGGCTCCCCTACCAATCCCCCCTCTGCAGGTTGAAGGTCCTAAGCCCGCACCACTGGGCAACGCTTCCCACAAGCAAAGAGCATCACAGTCCCTCATGGCAGAGGACTGGGAGTAGTTCTTTACAATAGGAGCTGGGCCCAGGCATCAAAGTTCAGATTTGGAACTGAACTTCCCCAAAGTTCATGTGTGTTTGGATCTAGGGTATGCCTTCTGGCCCATCTATAACGACAGTTTAATTCTTCTAAAAGGCTGAATACTGTAGCCGTTCCACTGGGTGAGATATTGCTTCATTGTGAAGTTACAGAAGGAGATTACTTTTACTGGGCAGATGACAGGGATGCTCTTCTTGGGGGTTGAGGGGATAATAGGAATCTTATTCAGACTGTAAGCTCCTTGAGGACATCACCATGCCTTATGTTTTGTGCAGTGCTGGCCATCCTACTAAATCCGACAATCACGGAGTCCACCTTTGCACTGTGCTAAAACTGCCCCCTTTTGGCCAAACCACAGTAAGTATCCCAAACACATAAATGGCATTGGTCCCGTGGAAAACAGTGTTTGGAACATGCAAGGATCCCATGGATCCTCACTTACACATTTCAGCCAAAAAATACTTCAGCTTAAGCGCTTATCTGAGATCAGCCCTGCAGATCTGATGGTAGAGTTTGGCTCTCCGTGCTGTAAATCTCTGTAATTGTGGCAAAGGTGATTTCCCAAAATAGAAAGAAGAATGAGAAATCACAAACTTGTTTTGTTTCTCTTGAAAGTTTAAAGAGGGAGCTAACAGCAGAAAACCACCAACAGTGGCTCCCATCCAGATGCCTCCCCTGATCCTGTAATCCTGAGCCTGACCTAAGTGTTTGATGAAGATCAGAACACACTGAGGGCCTAATTGTGCCCTCAGACATGCACATACAGCTCCTGTTGTCAATAGGAAGGACACTCATGCATCTGAGGTCAGGATATGGTCCTTCTGCATGAATAAATTCTTAAGGGAACCTTACAGCTCCAAATTCCCTCATTTATGTCATGAGAAGCATGTTATGAGAAACAGTCTGAAAATCTATATTTAACAATTGATTTCACCAGGAACATGCACTTTTACACTGTAAACAAAAACATCTGGGAAGACTACTTTGCAGTTGATCTATTCTTTGAATATATATTCTTTGAGGAGATATATTCTTCGAATGCTGAAAAATTAACCAGAAGAGTAAAAGGGAACAGTTATTTAAAAGACTCAGAATGGAGCCTGACCTCATCTTAGAGAAAGACATATGGTACTGTTTCAGAGGAACAGCCGTGTTAGTCTGTATTCGCAAAAAGAAAAGGAGTACTTGTGGCACCTTAGAGACTAACCAATTTATTTGAGCATGAGCTTTCGTGAGCCACAGCTCACTTCATCAGATGTGTACCGTGGAAACTGCAGCAGACTTTATATACACACAGAGAATATGAAACAATACCTCCTCCCACCCCACTGTCCTGCTGGTAATAGCTTATCTAAAGTGATCAACAGGTGGGCCATTTCCAGCACAAATCCAGCACAAATCCAGGAGAAAACCTGGATTTGTGCTGGAAATGGCCCACCTGTTGATCACTTTAGATAAGCTATTACCAGCAGGACAGTGGGGTGGGAGGAGGTATTGTTTCATATTCTCTGTGTGTATATAAAGTCTGCTGCAGTTTCCACGGTACACATCTGATGAAGTGAGCTGTGGCTCACGAAAGCTCATGCTCAAATAAATTGGTTAGTCTCTAAGGTGCCACAAGTACTCCTTTTCTATATGGTACTGTGCTCATCAAAGTGAACAGCAAATGCAAAAACTGGTACCAGGAGCCAGTGGGCCGCACTCTTATTGATTTACACCACTCTAGCAGTATAATGAGGTCATAACATGGGTGTAAGCATAATTTACACTACTAGAGAATGTAAAGTGGCCGAAATGTACAGGAGAATTGGGCCCTTAAAGTGCCAAGTCTACTCCTAAAAGTGACAAATGGCATCTTCTTGGCCTGGTCTACACTTGGGGAGGCGGGGGGGAGGAGAGGATCGATCTAAGTTGCATAACTTCAGGTACGTGAATAACGTAGCTGAAGTTGACGTACTTAAATCTACTTACCACGGTGTCTTCACTGCGGTAGATAGACTGCTGCCAACTCCCCCGTCAACTCCGTCTATGCTTCTTGCTCTGGTGGAGTACCAGAGTCCACAGGAGAGCACTTGGCGGTCGATTTATCACGTCTTCGCTAGACACAATAAATCAACCCCGGCTGGATCGATTGCTCCAGAGGTAAGTGTAGACATGCCCTGACTCAAGAAACCTGCTCCCCTGTGTATTTAGAATGAGACCTGCTCTCAAAAAATTCTCTACTGATTTTTACTCCTGTTAGTTATGTTGGATCTGAGGGGCTAAGTGACCTGGATTTGGTTCCTTCTTTGTAAGTCAACAGTTCATCAAGTTCCACGGTTACAGTTGTGCAGACCCTTTGGATAGGGTGACCATATTTCCCTATGCTGAATACGGGATACCTGGTAATTTACTCGTATTCAAGCGAATTCAATGGCAATCAGTCAGAACTATGCAGTAGAAAACATTCACATTAACATCAAGTTGACTGAGCCCCTGTTAAAAAAAAATACTGCGTGGTTGGATTCTTTTTATTTACCTTTTTATCTTTAAGGCTTTAGGGAAGGGACAGCAGCTGCTTCCAGGGGCGGGGGATGACCAGGCCTGTGTCTTTGCAGAGCTCATCTCTTCCTCCCCCACAACCCTGTGGCTGGAAGAAGCTTGTCCCTTCTTGCCTGCAGTGTCGAAAGGCAGTTAACACTTCCAGGTTGCTGCTGGCCACCAACATAACCCAGCCACCTCCTGTCCCCTGGCTACAGTGCGGGCAGGATGGGGTTAAGCCCTAAGGGTGCATTGTGCATCAGGGCTCAGGGAACCTGATTGCAGGGGCTTCAGTGAACCTGGCCAGAAAGGTGGCGCAGCAGGGGAGGGTGCCTAGGAGACGGAGCAGCCCCACGCTCCCTCAGGGCAGGACCCCTAGGGCAGGGAGGTGAGGTGATGAAGCGGGTGCTAAGCCCCTGCCTGCGGGGATGCTGTGGAGCCTGCAGGGTCAGGGCACGCACAGACTGGAAATTGCTTCTTGCCTGCCTCTCCAGAACTTAGCTGAAGGGCAGAGAGGCTTCCCCATGCCAGTGCTGTGCAGGGCTTTGGCACATGCAGGCTTAGCTCCTCCTTGCCAGCGCTCCAGGCTGGAGGGTCTTGGGCTTTCTTGGGGCGCTAGCCCAGCCAGAGGCAGTGGGGGAAGGAAGGAGCCTGCTGGCTAGGCTGTTGGTGAGCTAAGTGCTCTGACCAGGGGCTGGTTCTCCACACAGCGCTGTGAGTTGGACACACCCCACTGGGGGGGAAATGGAGGAGCAGTGGGGCTGGTGGGGGGGGGGGGGGGCAAAGGGGCAAAGCAGGACGAGGACAGCAAGAGGGGGAGCATGTTAGAGGGTCAATGGGTGTGCAGCAGAGGCAACAGGTAACCGACTACTGCCTGGCACCTGCCCGCACGCACCAGCCACCGCAGCACACAGCCAGTGCTGGCCGGAAACAGGACGGGGTGGGGCAGGGCCCTGCTGGTTGAGAGCTGGCATGCAGCAGGCACTGCACTGACGGATCAGCAGGAGGAGTAGCCGGCCCTGCATGTAACCCGCACACCTCCTGGGTGTGGTGTTCTGTCCCACCTAGTGACACCGAGACCACTTAGAGATTAATGAGTCTGCTCCACAGCTTTAGCTAAGGGCCAGGGCCATCCTTACCCATAAGCAAAGTATGCAGCTGCATAGGGTGCCCTGTGCAGCTGTGTGCTGCTCCAGCCCCTGCTCCGCCCCAGCCCCACTCCACTCCTTCCCCAAGTCCCCGCCCCTTCTCCGCCCCACCCCACCTCTTCTCGCCCCTGCTCCGCTCCAGCCCTGCCCCCACTGCCCTGAGGAGTGCAGCAGGGCTGGGCCAGCACTCACGGGGGGCGGGAAGTGCAGCAGCCTGGCCCCAGCCACACCGTCGGTGAGTGCTGGGGGGTGGCTCCCCCGATCCCCCAAGCCAGCCCCCCCCCCCATGGAGGACTGCCCCCGCCCACGGGGAGGGGGCTGCGTAGGGCCGCAGAATAGCTAGGGACGGCCCTAGTAAGGGCCACATGGCTTTTAGCTCATGCAGTAGAGGCTCATGCATTTAGCTCCAGAGATCCCAGGTTTGATCCCGCCCACCGACAACTGGGGTCTGTCAGTGTTACACGTGCGCTGTAGCTTTGCCCTGCCACCAGCCTTGCACACCCACCTCATCATTGGCCACTAGATCCCCGACCCCACTCACTGCGGGCGGGCGGCCAGTGAGCAGGGATCCAGCCAGCACCACGATCCTCCAGTACTGATTGCGGGGGTGGGGGGAGAGACAGAAAATATGGGACAATTTGCTCATTTTTAAGAAAACATCAGGACATGCGCTGGAGGTCTTAAATACGGCACTGTCCTGTTAAAAACAGGATGTCTGGTCACCCTACCTTTGGAGATAATTGGATCACACACAGAAAATGAGGAGTCCTTGTGGCACCTTAGAGACTAACACATTTATTTGGGCATAAGCTTTTGTGGGCTAAAACCCACTTCATCGGATGCATGCAGTGGAAAATACAGTAGGAAGATATATATACACAGAGAACATGAAAAAATGGGTGTTGCCATACCAACTGTAACAAGACCAATAAATTAAGGTGGGCTATTATCAGCAGGAGGAAAAAAAAACCTTTTGTAGTGATAATCAGGATGGCCCATTTCAAACAGTTGACAAGAAGGTGTGAGTAGCAGTAGGGGAAAAAAATTAGCATGGGGAAATAGTTTTTACTTTGCATAATGACCCATCCACTCCCAGTCTTTATTCAAGCCTAAGTTAACAGTGTCCAGTTTGCAAATAAATTCCAATTCTGCAGTTTCTTGTTGGAGTCTGTTTTTGAAGCTTTTTTTGTTGGAGAATTGCGACATTTAGGTCTGAAATTGAGTGGCCAGGGAGGTTGCAGTGTTCTCCGACTGGTTTTTGGATATTATAATTCTTAATATCTGATTTGTGTCCATTTATTCTTTTGTGTAGAGATTGTCTGGTTTGGCTAATGTACATGGCAGAGGGGCATTGTTGGCACATGAGGGCATATATCACATTGGTAGATGTGCAGGTGAACGAGCTGATGTGATTAGGTCCTATGATGGTGTTCCTTGAATAGATATGTGGACAGAATTGGCAGCAGGCTTTGTTGCAAGGATAGGTTCCTGGGTTAGTGTTTTTGTTGTGTGGTGTGTGGTTGCTGGTGAGTATTTGCTTCAGGTTGAGGGGCTGTCAATGTTCCCTCTAATTTTTGACAGGTTGTGTGTGCAAAAAATTTCTTCTGTGCAAATTTTTGTGCTTTTGTGCAAATTTTTGTGCGTGCGGTGTTTCGTCATGTGCATGGGGTTTAGGATCTGTGTGCGCACGCACATGCGGACAGCTGAGAGGGAACAGTGGGGGCTGTCTGTAAGCGAGGACTGGCCTGTCTCCCAAGATCTGTGAGAGTGAGGGATTGTCCTTCAGGATAGGTTGTAGATCCTTGATGATGGGCTCACAAGTGTCCCTGAAGGCATGATTTTAAGACAGTGGAGTTACACAAGTAACACTCAATGGTAGCTGTGTTAGTCTGTATCTGCAAAAAAAAACAAAAAACCAAGGAGTACTTGTGGCACCTTAGAGACTAACAAATTTATTTGCCACGAAAGCTTATGCCCCATTAAATTTGTTACTCTCTAAGGTGCCACAAGTACTCCTCATTTTTTTACAAGTAACACTGGGAATGCAGAACCTTTGATATTGGTGATGATAGGTGTGAAGGCAAGAATGTAGCTTGACTCCCAGATCTCAGGCAGAGTTTGCAGGGCTGGCAGTTAGAAAAAAAATCTTTGTACTTGTGAGCACATTGGACACAGATCATTAGGAGGCAATAAATGTGGAACCCTTTACAATGTCCATTTTACACAGCCACTTTTCAGAGTAGCATCACATTTTAAGACATGCTGACTATGAAAGTTCAGAGAAGCCACAAACAGCAGAGAAAGGAATGACTTTGCAGAGTTTTGAATAACTGCTGTCTCTGGAAAGAGTGACAGGACAATTAATTGGCACTGACCAGCAGTAGGCTTCCTTTTATGGGACACAGTGAAAAACAAGATAGACCAGTTGAGGTAAGATGAGCATCCCACATGGCATTGAAATGGCAGAGGATATCATCCCCTGGCAACCCCCAATGATAGAATATCCATTATATGCCACGCACATCTCTTTTCACAAGCATTTCCCTGATTTCACGGATTCATAGATTATAATTCCAGAAGGGAATCACTGGAATCATCAGTGATCCTAGTTTTCTGTGATAAAAAAAATCTCAGATAAAAAACCCCATTAAAATCCATGATTAAAATGAAACGCTGAACTTTAGTTTCCCTAGCCACAATACAGTGGAACCCCATTTACCAATCTAATTTGGGAATGGGGCCAGATCGGATAATCAAAAATTCGGATAATCTGGAGAACTTCAGCCCCGGGCGGCGCGGCTCGGCCTGTCAGCCCCAGTTCGGTTAATACAGAGAGCTGGATAATGGAGGCTTGGATAAACAGGGTTTCTACTGTATATGTTTTTTTTTTTTTTTCACAAAATGTAAGACAAAGATTCTCTGTAAAAATGCAAATTCCATGTTTTTCTGTGGCAAACAGATTTCTAGGATCCCTGGTGATCATCTTCTCTGACTTCCTGTATAGCGCAGGTCATAGAAATTCTCTGAATTAATTCTTGTTTGAACTAGAGTATATTTTATAGGAAAACATCCAATCTTGATTTAAAAGTTGCCAGTGATGGAGAATCCATCACAAGCTTTTGTAAGTCTCGACTTTATGGCTTGCAACTGCACTGACTGATAGTCTGAATGATCATTCTCATCTCTTCTTCTTTGCTGCTTTAGGCTCAGTGGTCAATATTCACCCACCCACAGGGAATCTGGAGCCTGTAAAGCACTAACCCAGAAACCACAGAGGATGAGCAGGCCTCTCGTAACGATACCAAGTTTCTTTGTTCTGCAGCTGCATTCAAAAACAAAAGGACAGGACGGGAAACTGGCTGTCCACAAACAGTACAGAGCACACAGAACTTATAACTTTGCCGCCATCTGGGACTGGTGCAAATGAGACTAACCCATGTTGAGAATAACTAAAAGGGAGTAAAAATTGGTGAAATGTATGCTTACATAGGAGGTAGAGTGAAGTGCTTTCTTGCATCATTCGCAAAGATACAAACCATAAACTAAGAATCTGGATTGCAAACACCACAAAATTTGGACATGGGATCCAGGTGTTTGGTTCAGTCCAGTATAAAGACAAGGAGACATCTGCAAAACCTGACTGTGGATCTCAGTTTGGATTTCCAATGCCTCTCTCCTTGACTCATCTTGCCTAGTCTCTTTTGGCAGTGATTTTGACCTACCATCTGAATGGTCATCTTGGGAACATTTTGCAAAGAAGGACCTTCCTTTGGAGCCGGAACTGTGCAAGTAACTCTCATAAAAGTTTCCTCCTCAAAAAGTGATGATTTAAAAAATGTGCCTGACCCTGGGATAAAATGATGTGGCGACTAGCCACAGGCTGAGGAATCGTCTATACTGACCAATGGACACAGAGGATCAAACTCCAAACACCATGTACATGGATGGTGTTCGCTGAAAGGCTAATTATTCAATATTTCTTTTTATAGTCATGATTCAATATATGGCTCCCAACACATATTTACCACATGCCATCCAAACCCTGCACTGGATACAGAGTTATACATTTCCTAATGGATCTTTCTATAGAGTCCTCACCACAGAATTTGAGTGATTCACAAATATAAATGAATTTATGTTCACAACACCCTTATGAGATTAGGTGGTATTATCCCCATTTTACAGCTGCGGTGGTGAAGCAGCGTGATAGGGCCAAAATTATCAAAATTGTCCACTAATTTTAGATGTTCAGCTTCAGACACAAGACCCTCATTTTCCAGTACTTATCATTTTATACCTTTATCTTTATATGTTCAAGCAAGCTCCCATTGACGTTAGTGGCAATTGTGAGTGGTCAGCCATGATGAGGTGTCACCCCATACCAGCCCTGAAGGGGTTAAGGTGGCCCAGAAGAGCCAATTAACCTTTACAATTGCACCTGAAGGGAGGCCCAGGGATTTATAACTACTAATTGCTGATGAAGCCCATCTGGAGAAGCTGGCTAAGGAATAGACAGAGAGGAAGTTTGTAGCAGCAGGGGAGAGTCTTCAGTCACTTTCTGGGAGCAGAGAGGTGGGGAGGAAGAAATTTGCGGGAATATAAGCCCTGGGATCCTAGCCCTGGAAGAAGGGTCAACCTCCAAGCACTTGTGGAAAAAGCCTGAGAGGGTAGGGTAGGAAGAAGCCCAGGTAAACAGCAGCAAGGAAGGAGACTATGTACACCAGGGGTGGCCAAACTTACTGGCCCTCTAAGCCACATATGATAATCTTCAGAAGTTTGAGAGCTGAGGCACACCTGCTGGGAGCTGGGGCTCAGGGCTGCAGCCCCATTCCTGCCGAAGCCCCAAGCCCCGGCAGGTATGTCCCACAGGGCTGAAGCCCTGAGACCCCTCCCCCTGCTGGACAGAAGCCCCTACCCCACCATCCCATTGTAAGGCAGTGATCCAGAGCTCCCCCCCAACCCCCAATCTAGTAGGTGGAGAATTGGAGTGGGGTTGGGCGGACACTGGATGGGCTTGTGAGCTGCACTTTAATGGTAAAAGAGCCACATGTGGCTCACAAGCCACAGTTTGGCCATCCCTGGTGTAGACCTTGGCTGCTGGTTCTAAGATCACTGGATTGGAAGTCAGTGTAGAGGGAGGGCCCAAGTTCCCTTACCAGCCACTGGGAAGTGGTGCAACACTGTTGGAGGTACAATCCGGACAGCTGGTCTGGAGAGACTTTGATATCCCAGAAAGGGGGACTGTATAGTGACCTAGCTGGAGGGCTGAGTCACAAAGAGGGAGCACTGTGAATGACAGGAACAGAGATCACCTGTGGAAAAAAGTAGTATGTGATCATGTAGTTAATTATTGTAACATAATGGTTACACATAAGGGGGGTGAATTAAGGTTGCATAGGAAACTGAAGCCCTCTCGGTTCAATTCCAGGGTCTCCTCCCACTAACTCAACTCCTGTCCCTGTGCTTGTCCCCAACCTGCGCTCCTCATCCCTCTGTCTCCTAGTCAAAGCTGCTTCCTCTTCTCCTCCTCCTCACCACCTGGGCACTGGAGGTGGGCATTGAGAAACATAGGAGAGGTATCCCCGCTCTCAGTTCCAGCGCCTGACACTATGGCAGCCCCAGCTAGCCTAGAAGAGGAATTGCAGGGAAAGTCCTGTTCAGTCCCTGCAGCCCTGGGCTGGAGTAAGCTCAGTGTGTCTGTGGGAATCTCACATACACACACCCACACAAAATACAGTCACATGTAGGAGCTGTGCAGGGATCGAGCGTGCTTAGCGCAGATGGAATCTTCAGAGACTTTAGTTGCCAGACTCTAACAAACCTCTACTGAACATGTGTGAAATGAGATTTCCCCCCTGAGGTTGACAGGTTGGCAAAATGTGGGTGGATTTACATGGGGACAGCAAAAGGCACATCCCTGACACTGTGGAGACCCCCTTATCAAATTTCAAATCCCTGCTCCAAAGCATGGAGGTGCTAGAGCTTCTCAATTTAAAGGTTGCAAGAATTTTTTTAACTTGGGGAAAACCATGTTTTCCCCTCTAACCTCATTCTTGGAAATGGCTAGACTGCGTTAGCTGAAACTTAAAAAAACCAACCAACCAACCAAACAAAAACCAAACCAGCATAAGTCAGACACTCAGCAAGCAGACGCTTGGCATTGAAAATTTCAGTCTGAACAATTAAAGTTGATCATAGTTATAAGCAACTGAAAACAGGGTCTTATAATGGAAAGTGTTCGTGAACCTTAACCATAGGTGTAACTACCCAACTTCACCTATAATTAATAAATTCAATGTATCTGGAATTCTTAGGACTTTACAATCCTTTTAAAATACACAAACGTTGCAAAGGAACAATAACCAAAAAAGAATCTCCAAATGCACCGCCCTTCTTGTAACACACCACAAACCCTAATCAATCCTGTGCTTCAAGGGAAGGCTGGGAAAACAGCTGCCTTGCAACATACTCTGTAAGCATGTGAATCCAGATTCCATTGAACCAAAGGTGGGAAGGGCAGAGTTGGAGACCACTCACTAAATATCCCCTCCCATTTAAATCAAGGGCCTATAAACATGCCTTAACTGTGAGAGATTGACTTAAGTGTTTCAATAGCCTTCTTTGATTTGCCCTTTCTGGAAGGACGTTGCGTTTGAACTGGCAAAGAGTAAGTGATTGACATCAGACATAAGTCCTCATTTTGTCAAGGCACTGGCGTGTCACTTGTTGGAAAATCTATTCTGATAGGGGCCATCTACAGCTATTAAATGTGGCATTGAAAGATGGACTAGGTCTCTGCCAAAGAACTGTGCACTTGTTTACACTGTACCCTGTACATGCCTTATGCTAGTCACTAATGAGGGAAAGGCTATTGGGTGGGGGTCTAACTAGATGCAATTTTCAAATTGTTAAATAACCAGACATAAATATAGCCCAGTGCCATTCTTTAACTTGAATATGTAAACTTGAATATTGGCCCAATTCTCCATTGTCTTGTGCAGTCATTTATACTTGAGAGTGCAGAGCGGGTGTAAAATGTTACTAACTCAGAGTGGCAGTGTTTAATACCACTTTGCATGTCAATGACTCCACAGGGAGCATGGCAGTGGAAAATCAAGCTCTGTGTACATGGTGTTCATGTGACTCATCCGTTTTGGCTGTGATTCCCATTCTATGCAATGACCCTACATTCTTATTGTGTACCCTGTGATTACCCTTTCGAGAAACTAAAGCTGCAATCTGTTGGAACCTGTTGGGCCCCTGTTACTGTGCATGGGGACCAGGAAATACTATAAATGTAGGCTATTCTCTCTCTTGAATGTTGAGGGCCAATCAGCTGCAAAACGCTCTGTTCTTGAAAACCTTGCCTCCTGATAAAGGTCAATGTCATCTGCCTTCAGGAAACCCGGGTTAATTCCCTTATTGTCAGTCAGTTCATCATCTCTGGTTTTGACCTCATAACTATCGCCTGCATGGAAAAATGTAAGAGCATTTATGTAAGATCAAATTTAGCTGAGGTGGAGAGCGACTGTTTTCATCTGACTACATCATAAGGATCAGTCAGTTTAAACTGACTAATGCCTATAAGACTCCTAATCAGTTATGGCCTGCTCCTGCTCTGCCATCACTCCAGCATCCCTCCAATTACGCCAGAGACTTTAATAGCCACCACACACTTGGGGCTATAGAGAATCTGATCTAAGTGGGATAGACTCTGCAAACTGGGCCTTTCTCAATAAACTACACTTTTTTCATGACACTGAGCAACCATCAACTTATTACTCAGTCTGCTGGAACCAGGGCTACTCCTCTGACCTCAGTTGGGTCACTTCTGCTGGAGACTCCCCTTTACCAGCCACCTGCAGGGTGCTTGGAAATTTCCCCCACAGCTAGCATTGCCCTATTCTAATCCAAATAGGGGTTACCATACCTATCGTGACCACTAGCCCAAGGCTACCTTGGAATGAAAGGAAGATAGACTGGGACAATTGCACTAAGCTCATTGAGCAATACTCAGGGTTTACCAAAGCAATCTTTACAGCCGCCTTCAAATCCATCCCATGTGGCTGCCAGAAAACCTACTTACTATGTCTGGATAAAGAATGTTCAGACCTCCTTAAACAGTACAAAATTCTGGTGATCCAGAAATAGCTAATCATGTCAGAGAGAGAGAGCCTGAATGCAGCGTGAAGACTATGTTGGGAAGAGAGCAGTTTTAGAAATGGATCTAGCAGGAAAGCATGGACACTCATCAGGAAGTTTGGTGCAGTAGAAAATCCACCAGCTACATGGCAAATGAAGGTCTCTCCAGCAGTGTCGCTGCATACCTGATCAAAATCACTAAAGCAGATAAAGATAGAATTTTCAAGCTGTCAATCAAATAAAGTGGCAACAGTACAAGCAATCTCCACAGCTCAACCAAGACAAAAACTTTCAGTCGTTCTCTAGGGAAGTAATAAAAAAGGCACTGAAATCAGTGAAAACAGGGAAAGCCTGCTGCTTTGATAACGTAACACCAGACCTACTACAACATCTTGGGAAGAAAAGCTAACACTGGTTGTTCATCTTCATGTCCTGTGTTACAGAGGAAAACATAATACCTAAGATATAGTGAAAAACAAAGGTGATAGCTTTACCAAAGCCAGGTAAAGATGACTCTTCAGCAGCTAGCTATCATTCAATATCACTCGAATTGTAGCTACAAACTCCTGGAGCAGATGATTTGACAGACAATCAGGCCCATGACAGAAGAACTTTAGAGTGATGATCAGGAAGGCTTTCAACTACACTGAAGCACCTATGACCAACTGCTAGCATTCATTACATATATTGAGAATGTAGCTGTCTCTTCTGACTTACTGCATCTTATGGTACCCTCTGGCACCAACTTTATTTAATGTATTCACCAATGACCTACTGAACACCATCTCTAGGCAGTTAATGTATATTGATTATATTTTTGCTTGGCTTTAAGACTGTGACTTCCAAACGATTGATGAGAACCTGAATGGTAATATGGTTGCCATGGGTAACTAATGCAAGAAATGGAGACAGACACCAAGCATATCAAAGACTGTGTCACCATGCTTCCACGTATACCATGCTGAGAGCCAATGTGAGTTTAACATCTTCTTGAATGGTCAACAGTTGGCACATGATCTAAAGCCAGTATAGCTAGAGGCCACCCTAGATAATACACTCACATATAAATGCCGTCTCACTACAGTAGCTCAAAAGATCAAGAGCAGAAACTGCCTCCTGAACAAACTTGTAGGGTCAACCTGCATAGTTCACAGGGCTCTCTGCCACATAGTTGGTGACACTGTGTCCCTGTTTGGTTAAACCCTACCCACACAAGACTAGGAGCTGCACAGCTTAATCATACCATAAGATTTATCACAGGCAGATTCAAGCCAACAAAACTTGTATGGTTATCAGTCCTAGCCTATATTCTTTCACCTTATTTCTGGCATTTGAATGCAGCCAATAAGCTGATCATCAAGGTACAGTAAATGCCACACTTGCCACTGTTCAGGATGCACCCCCACCACTGACTGCATAGTAGAAATCCTGCCTGGACAGTGCACACTTCCATCCAGCTGATAACGTAATCAGCTCACGGTGGCAGTCAGATGGGAGAGAGCTGCTGCCACTAACAGGAACTCTCACGTCATCACCAAGCTGGATGAATGGCTACATGGCTTTTGGCACACCATGGCTCTGGAGCCAGCTTAACAGGTTTGGATGTGGCGTGGTTCACTGTGCCCAGACCTGGGGCATCTGAGACAGCTCACTGTGCATCTGTGGTACTGTGGAGATTGCTGCACACACAGTGGATAGTAGCTCTTTTCATAGAGGGCTCCCTGGAGATCTTCTCAAGCTGAACATTGCTAACTCGGGGCCATTGATTGGCTCAAGACTCTTTGGTTGGATTTATTTTGTTTTTGTTTTACTTTGTTTTCCCTAAAATCTAGCCTTGTTTGTCTTGTCTGCACACAGTCACTTATATTTACAGTAGGCAGATAAGGGATGTGTATGGAAGGTCCTTGGAATTTGTGCTTTAAGCCTCACCATGTGTTATCTGCCTCATTACCTACTGCAGAAAAGATCTGGCAGCTTCATTCACTTTTCTGATGATACCCAATGACATGGAAAAATTGACAATGGCTTATCCATTGTTGGTTTGATGGGCCTGTGTCTGCAAAGTGCTGAGCACTTGCTTAGAGGAGGTGAGAACCGTCACCTTCCATTAACATCAGTGGAGTTGAGGGTACTCAGCTCACCATCTACTACACTTATATGGCCCCATTGCTGTAGCAATTGAGCCCCTCACAATGTTTAAAGTATTTAAACTGTAAGGGACAGGGGCAGAGGTGGTCTGGCCTAGCGGTCACAGCCGGGCTGAGGTCTGCCCACCAGGAACGGGAGTTGGCAGGAGTTGGAGGAGTCGCAAGACCAGGTCCTGTAAACAAGAATCAGGCCAGGGTCGGAGACTGCAAATCAGAGGTAACAGCAGGTTAGAATCGAGTGGCAGGAATCAGGGTCAGAGTCAGGGACCAGAGATTAGGAGACACTGCAAAGTCTGGCACTGCAGTAGGCCAAAGTCTCTGTGATTGCCCAGATAACTTGCTGGGGTAACCCCTGGGGTTAAGTAGGGGCATTTGGTCAGTTAGAGGGCTGCTGTTACTCTGGATCTCTTGGGTGGCACTTTCTGCGGTTCCTACTCTCCACTGTGCTCTCTGGTTGTGCCTCTGCATGGCCTCCCAGTGACACTGTGGGAACATGCCACCCCAGGCGCTGAGGTCCAGGTTCTAGTCTCCAGGTCCTTACATTAACCTGACTACAGCCCTGTTAGGTAGGGGAGTACTGTTACCCCATTTTACAGATGGGGGAATTGAGGCACAGAGAGATTAAGTGACTTGCCCGAGGTCATACAGAGAACCTGTGGCAGAGCAGGGAATTGAACCCAGGTCTCCCAAGTCCTAACCATTCGCCCATCCTTCCTTAAAGCTTACTGAAGGGCCAATGTAGGTGGTGGGCTAATGGTCCCAGTGCTGACTCTCAAACTTACTTTCCAAGGTGCCTCCAAACACCCAATAATTTACCACTTTGTGTTGCTGGGTTCCTCAGCAGCAGTAGCCCTGTTAGTCCCAGCCTTTGTTATTCCTCTGTGGGTGTGATTGAGTACTCAGCCACCTGTTGCTGTAAATCTGGCTGGATTTCATAATCTCCTCCAGCCCCCTGCGCTCTCTTTGAATTTCTGTAAGTACATCTGCGTGACCTCTTGTTTTCTGCTCTGTAGAAACTTGCACAGTCACACGGGGGACATGTGGCACAGCCTGTATTGCTCTGACCCTATAAATATAGACAGCTCAGTTTATTTCCAAAAAGTGTGGATTACATAGTTACCCGTAATTGTTATTGACTCTGGCAACCTTTTACCCAGCCTGGATCTAGCACAGTTCACTTCACCTAAACAGCAGTCAGTAACCAACCTGCCTATTTTACGTAAATGTAAAGGAAACTCTAAAGCCCTGCAGAAATATTTTATGTAAACAACATACAGAACTGTGAAGAGAAACAGAGAGAATATACGATACTTGAAATTCTGAGGTCAAAGTTTTCCTTGCAATCAAACTCCCATTAAAACGTGGCCCAGGTTAAGGTCCATGAGAGTTTGCAAGAGAATGGACTGAATGCAAACCCAGGGCCTTCAGTATTTAATTAGAGGTGCTCTCTAATTCCGGTAGAGAGCTGCACTTGATAACTGCCATAGGCCAAGATTTTCAAAAGCAATTAGTTGATTTGGGGCACCTCAGCTTTAGGGTACTCCATTTGAAACACCTTATAGTGGAACTTGCAATCAGGCCGCTTTAAGGTGCCTCAAGCTGGGGCTCCTGAAATCACAAGTCACTCTTCAAAATTTTGATCACAGTCTGGAGCAAGGACCTCAGGCTTTGATCCACATACTGTATGTTATGTGCCACTCATAACAAACTCCAGCAGGCAATTTAGAGGCTGGCAATATTAACGTGCATTAAACTATGGGCTTTAAGATTAGTAGACCTAATAAAGAAAAGAGAAAATGCAAGTGGATTCTCTGGTGATCCAAGCAATGGCTTAGAAGACAAGATTAAAGAAGTTCTGCAACATACAAGTGCTTTGGAATGGAGTAGTTAAGTACTGCAAGTTCCAAGAATCAGTTTAACGTTAAGGGAATGGTGGCAGTTATCCAAACATCCTTGCAATCCTCAGTTCATAAGCAGTTTTCATCATAATACAGACAGCATAAATTAAAAACAAAAACAAAACAAAAACCCTATCCCACAAGATCTCTGCAGTTACCACATTGTATATGAAATTCAAGCTACCAAGAGGAGAAGAATTGAATGGATTCCCATAAATAATGTAAGTGGAGAACCTTAATTGCAACAAGAAAAACACTGATGCATTTTTGTCCTTTTAAAATAAACCAGATGCCAAGAAGAGGGTGAGAGAAGGAGTTCTCAGAAAAGCTGGCACAAAAACATGGAATGAACAGAAAAAAAAAGCGTGCTTGCTTCTTGACTTGTGATGAACAAACTATAGGACCAATCCTGCAGCCTTTATATGTGTTGACGTGTGTTATGTAAATACTGGGTGCTGTTTTTGTAGGGTCTGAAGCTGCTAACTTACAAATAAAATGAATGTATGGAGTTCTAAATCGCCATCATTAGTTTTAATTAAAAAAACCTAAGTTTCATGGTGACATCAGTGTTATGGTGACATCAGTGTTACAACTCGTGTACATTTCTATCCAAACATATGATAGAACTGTATTGGTTTGGTTGATTGTTTAATATCCTACCAGATGGAGGAACTGTTGCTGAAATGAAAGTACTTATGCTGCATGCTTTGTGCACGTATTCCATTTGCAAACACTACATGCAGCCTATGTACTTAAATGTATGGGTTTCATTCTATTTATACAGGACTTATAACCATATAATCAATTTATTCCATTTTTACATAAAGTATCATTATATACACAATACAGCAAAAGCATGTAGATATATAAGCTAATTGCACCCAAATTGTATTATTTTAATAGACCTTTTCTTTTAACTGGTATTTCTTTAAAAGAGCTTTTGCTGTTTTGTGAAATACTTTGATTTGGGACATGGAAACAGAAGCAGATTAAGGTTTGGGGGGCCACGGGCCAGAGGGGGGCCCCCTTCCCACACCTTCCACCTGCAGTCCCATCCCCATTCTGTTCCTTCCACCTGCTGCCCTGCCCATGGCCCCACACTGTTCTGCCCCTTTCCCCATGGCCCTGCTCCTGTTCCGCCCCATTCCACCCCACCACTGCAACCTTCCCATTGCTCCTGTCTGCCTTCCCGCACGGCAGCCCCAAGACCAGAGAAGCTCTGTACCCCCCCGCCAGGGCCCCAGGGCCGCAGTGGGGAGTGAAAGCTGCTCCAGCCCTGAGGCCAAGACAGGAAGCGAGCACTCCTCCAGTCCCAGGGATGCAGCCAGAGTCCGGGCCCTGGGGCTTCCCCCACCGCCCAGCCTGGCATTTCTGCCAGGGTCTGGGGTTGCGGTTTGGGGGCTTTTCCTGCCCCACTCGGCGCTTTTGCCGGGGAGCAAGGTCAGAGCGTGGGGGCTTCCCATACCCCGTCCACCTGGTGCTTTTGCCAGGGTTCTGGGCTTCCCCGCTCTGTGGTGAATGTCTCTGGGGGTGGGGTGCCCATTTTTCTGGGCCCCCCCACCAATTGGCTAATCCGCCACTGCATGGAAAAGGCATTATTCCAACTAATCAGTTTTAACCAAGTTAAATTTGTATGGCATTTTACCTTTTGTAATATTGCAAATGTATTCATTCACAAATGTTTGTATTTATCAGGTATTAATTTAAAAGGGTTGCCCTGTATTTCAGTGGATGCTTTTGCTTGCTGAACAGAAAATACGTTCTTTTAAACAAGTGTCTTGAATGAATAGCAGTAATGGAATTTTGTCATGGCTGACTTTGGCAGTTTACGGAAGATAATACTAACTACAGTAGTCCGTAGAAATCTTACAAACTTTAACAGATTTTTTTCTCAGATGAGGAAGTGAGACACAGAGAGTAAAAGTGATTTAGCCATGGTCAGCCAGCAAGTCTTTGCAAGAGCTTGGATTAGAATTTAGGAGTTCCTGACCATACTCCTTCCACTGGGCATGCTGCGTAACTCTGTGGAGTTCAGCAGAGCTACATCCATTTACGCTAACTGAGGATCTGACCCTAAATGCTATTACAAGTCAGAATGAGGAACAAAGAAGAAGGGGAGTCAAGAGACATTTGGAGAAGATTAAAAAACCCACTGAAAAGAGAGGTCATGTTTTACTCACAGGTATGCATCTGAAACCCCAATTAAAGTCCGTGGATCAGACTTTGATCTCATTTGCACTGGTATAAATCCAGAGTAACCCTGCTGAAGTTAACAGAATTACACCAGTGTATCTGAGACCAAAATCTGTTTTGACAGGAGTTCCTTGTGCTTATCGGTGGGCAGAATTTGATCCTAGGAGTAAATGGGGGAAGGAAAGGCCCAAGTCCTCAGGTCTTTGCTGTTTTTAGGTCTGTGCTTTACTGGGGCAAACTTCTGCTAGCTTAAGTGGAAGTTTATCTGAATAGAGCTCTCAAGATTTATTCCAAAAAATTTATGAAAAAATAATCCACTCCCTTTAGTCATGAAAATTACCTTCCATTTGTCTATAAATAGGTTTAACCTCACAAGCAACTCTTAGGCCAGATGCTGCTGATTCACCAATCTGATTTAAATCTTCAGGTATTCACCTCTCCCCTGACTCCATGCTGAATGAATCACTGTTTGTGTGGAAATGCAACAATTTATTGCACCTAGCAGCCTTCATGTCTTATTTGCCAGTATATCTGCAGCTATCAGGAGAACTTCACTAAAACCTGTGTATGGTCTTGTCTCCTGATCCAAGCCTGCCAGTAGATCATAATTTACATAAACTTAGATGTATTTGCATGATCCAGGCACAAACCATGAGAAGAATGTACCTGCTTGGTTCAAAGTTCTACTGTAATAGCAAAACCTCAGTGTGGAAGAATAACTGTAGGCACATCCATTGTCTTCTCGTTTTCATGGTGACAGATTCTAAGAAACTGGGGTGTCTATGTGTAGGACAGGAGTGCCTGTTGGAGCTACACGTAACTTTTATCTCTTAATTAGCCTTGCCCATATCAAAAGGAAAGGCAGAGGACTTTCAGCCACTCTGGACTGTTATGACATTTCATGGTTGTGTACTAGAAATTCAAAGATCCCAAAATGTACCTCCACCCCGCTTTTTTTTCCCCTGCAAAAGTGTTGTTTGCAGAATCACCACTTATTTCACCGAACACCACTATATTTCACCTGAAAAAACCGCCAGAGCACATAGGGACTAGAAAAAGCTCCATTTTAATATATAAAAAGATACCCATTGTAGGCTCTACACATGGCCTCTTAACGGGGAACCTGGAGGGCCCAAAATCTCCTGACCTCCTATATATTTTTGCTTTTAAACAATATTATTTTCTATCAAGTGCTACAGGATTTTCGGATAATGGCTGTAGATCCCATTGATTTAATCCCTCTTCAGGGCCTGGTTTAACGCCCACTGAAGTCAATAGGAGTCTTACTAGAAAGACTCCGTTTGGCCAATACGCTTTGAACCAGGGTTTACATTCTGCATGACTTTCCCATAGAAGGAGCGCAGGGGAAGTATGTGCAGTTAGCAGAGGGAGGAATCTTTCCTCCCAAGTGAAGCAGTTGTGGGTGCATTGGTCAGAAGCAGCTGCAGCTCAGGGGTCCCAATTGCATGGAACCTGGAGGGAGGAGCACAAGTTCTAACAGGGAAGAGCTTGGAGGAGTCAGCAGGGGAAGTTGGCTGTGCACATGGCGGGAAGGCTAGCTGCAGTTGCAGCACCTCTGAAAATAGTTCTCTCAATCAGGAGCCAGTTTAGTTTTAGAAAAATGGAGTCCTCTCATGTTATGACCTGGCCCAAGGCGCATGGAACAGCGGTAGCCCATCTGTGCAGCTTATGCAGAATGGGTTCGCTATGCTCTGTGTGGCTCCTCCACATCCATCACAACCCCTTGCAGAGCGGAATTGCACATACGCCTCTGCACAGGGGCCCTATGTCATCACAGAGGAGTGCACCGGACTTCCCCTACAATGCAGCTGAAGGTCAGTAGTTACTTATCCACTGATCATTTGGGCCTGTTTCCTGGGTCATGTTTACTCAGCTCTTCTCTCCATAAAGGCAGACTTTTCTTGACAGGGACCACATTCCATGGTGCTTACACTGTCTCATGATTGAGAGCCCTATCAGAGGAACACATAAACAGAGCAGCATGTCAGCCTGTGGTACTCTTTAATGTTGTTTTCAGGGAAATATATATGTCATAATAACACAAAGCAGATATATTTCCCCAGCTTTTATTCTGGCCAGTGCCCGGGGCCTATTTAATGCAGTGAGACACCTTATCTGAATGAGTTCATGGTAATACAGCTCTCCCCAGAGTCTCCTTCCTTATCCCTTTGTTTTCCAGTTCTTTCTTAAGAACATAAGAATGGCCCTATTGGGTCAGACCAATGTCCATGCAGCTCAGTATCCTGTCTCTTTGCAGAGTAACAGCCGTGTTAGTCTGTATTCGCAAAAAGAAAAGGAGGACTTGTGGCACCTTAGAGACTAACCAATTTATTTGAGCATAACCTTTCGTGAGCTACAGCTCACTTCAGTGGCCAATGGCAGGCGCTTCAGAGGGAATGAACATAACAGATAATCATCAAGTGATCCATCCCCTGTCACCCATTGTCTTCCAGCACCTTCTGACACCTTACTTCTTGTTGTGTTAGCCATCTAATTTAGGCTATAAGCCTTCTGGGCTAGGGACTTTGTCTCCACAGCCCTGTGTGTATTAGTGATTAGTCCACCATATTGATTATAGAGGTTAATGCTGAAGTTTCCGTATGAGGCACTGTAGATGCACAGCATTTAACCCTCATCTTCTTGCCAAGTCTCCCCTTGCAGTACTATATCAGCTGCGTGGTGTGTTCTGCTCTTCATGGCTGAGCATGCTTTCTCCTTAGCACTCCCAGCCCCATCTCCTGTAACAGGGGAGGTGATGTAGAACTATTTCTGTTGACTCACCAGACTAGGAGAATCATACCCGCTCCAACCCAGGAGTTTAATTAAAAAAGGTTTGAGGGGCTGACTGTCCAGCTACAGCCTTGCACTTTGTGTAGTCACTGACACCTGTGTCGGGTGAGTTAAACGCTATTGCTCGTGTGAGTGGAGAGCTCTCACTGGCAGCATTACACACCCACTATGCACATGTGTAAGTGACTGCACACGGTGCAGAGAAAGGGACCAGGGGGGTAGGAACAGAGAGGCCCCACAGGGAGAAACCCTAGAAACAAAACAAGTTCAGAAGAAAGTTAAGTTCTGAACCTTATTGTGTTGTCATTTAAGTGGACAATTTAGGCAAGACCCAGGAAGGGGATGAGTTTTTTTGCTGCTTTTCCTGTGTCGTGTTAAGAACATGGGGTAGGAACTTTGCCAAATCACAGGAGGAGCCTAAATGAGAATCAGACTAGGGAGGCCTAAAAGGTAGAACAAACTATTACCTTAGGGTCGAATGTCTTGCTTTTAAATAAACAAAATTCACTGTGGACCAGATTCTGCCACTCACTCATCCCAAGTACCTTACTCCATGAGTGTTCCCGTTGATTTCAAAGCCTAATGGTAATGATTTCCAGCCTCTGCGGAGTTACTTTGGATTTGAACTGGTGATCAAGTGGTTAAAAGACTCAGTAGCCCGTTACTAATTCCCTGAGACATCCAGTGCCTTGTTTTTCTAAGAGACTATTCTTGCAACAATGAAAAAGGACCACGAATAGAAAAGATCCTCGTGAAGGAAAGTGACAAGTGACAGCTGAACTGTGCGTGTGACTTTGAGAGTGTGACATAGCAGTTGTTTTCTTTGCTATCATTTTGCTCCAGTTTTGGAAACTTCAGTAAAGAAAATGGGCCAGTTTTACTCTTAGTTACTCTGGTGTAAATCCTGAGTCTTTCTGTTGACTTCAGTGGATTTATACAGCATTACACAGAACCCGAGGCAGTATTTCTCATAAATTGTACTTCATTTGTACCCTTTATTTGCTAATGAAAAATAGCTGATGATACATTACAAATACTCCAGTAATCAAGTTGTGTCAGATCCTCAGCTGGCACAAGTTGGCATAGCTCTCTTGCAGTCAATGAAGCGATGCTGATTTATACCAGCTGAGGCTAGAGCTATGTAACTTTTGCTTAGGAGCTCTCAAGTTTTTGGTGCATAAAAAAAATCTGTTTTGCTTCTTCTGTTAATGATTAATGACTCTACAAAGGTGATTAGAAACAATGCCATTGATAAGTTAGATTTTGCTCTGTGCCATTCATATTTATTCTAAAAAAGAAAAGAAAAGACATTGTTTAGTTCTTAAATAAAGGAGTTCACCTTCCACTGAACTCACTGCAGTTTGAAAAAAAGTGGATGACAACAAGATGAACTTGGAGTTTATGCATTGATATCTCTCCTGATTTGTCAGGTGTGTTTAATCAAATAGGAGCAGGAAATGCATTATTATTCTAAGCACATTGCTACACAAGAAAAACACTGCCCTTGGAATTGATTATATTGTTTGATTAATGGCTACAATAAAAAAATACAGGCTTAACCTACAAAACCCTTTAAGATCAAAGTAAAACCTCTTAAGAACACAAACTGTCCATGCAGCGATACATAGTTTTAAATTTGCAGTGGGCAAAACAGAAAGTTTAAGAGCAAACTTTATCTCCTTTCTCATTTGAGAGAGATACACAGAAAGTTTTGAGGGGGTTTTTTGTCAGAAATTTTTCCCTTACCATAAAATGACTCAAATCCTAAACATTTGCTGTTATAAACAGCAGGATTAGAGACAATCCACACTAAGTACTCAGCAGCTGCGGCCTGATCCAAAGCTCATTGTTAAAGTCTATGGAGAGACTCATTGCCTTCAGTGGTCTTTGGGTCAGGTCCTTGGTACACGAGGAGGAAGGGTAGTCATGTGGTTAAGACATAGGACTGGGAGATCTTAGTTCTTTTTCTGGATCTGCCACAGACTTCACCTGTGACGCTGGGGAAGTTATGGAGGCCTACATTGGAAGAATATAAGAATGCTGAGTGTCTGCATATTTGGTGATCAACTTGGGACACTTGAAAATGAAGCATTGGAAATGCGGAGCACTCACAACTCCAACTGACTTCAGTGGGAACAGCAGGAAATCAAGCTCAAAATTAATGGATGCTTTTGAAAATGTAGATCTGTCACGGACCGTGGGGGAGTCAGGGCCCCGCACCCCCCCTCCCTTCCTGCAATTCACCGTGACTCTCAGCCAGCTAGTAAAACAGAAAATTTATTAGACGACAGGAACACAGTCTAAAACAGAGCTTGTAGGTACAGAAAACAGGACCCCTCAGTCAAGTCCCTCCTGTGAAGAGCAGAGCCCAGACCCAAGTTCTGGGTCTCCCCCGGTCTCCCCAGCCAGCTCCAAACTGACACCCCTTCCTGTTGCCTCACCCAGCCACACCCCTGGCCCCTCCTCCAGCCTTTGTCCAGTTTCGGGGCAGAAGGCGTCACCTGGCCCTAACCCCCTCCTGGGCTCAGGTTATGAAGGGCAGCCGCTATCGTTTACGTGCTGGCCATCAAGTATCATCCCTCAGTGAAGTCACACCCATATTTCACATCACCATCTAGTATTGGTGCAGTACCTCAGGGAAACGGGGCACGCCCCATGTTAGCAGATAACAGTAAACTAGTAAAACTGTCATGCAACATTACCAGGTTAATACTTCTTACTCCATCACAAGGTCTTCTTAACCCCTCTGTGTCTCAGTTTCCACAGCTATTAAACAGTGATAGCAAGAAATACCTCCACAGAGTGCTGTGATGCTTCCTTCATATTCGTAAAGCACCTTGAAATCCTCAGATGGAAAACATGGTATAAGTGAGGAGTATTAGTATGAGTGTCCCAACACTACAGTGATGGGCACTTTAGAAATGCAGGTAATGACTCCATAACAATGCTGACAGTAAAACCAGCCTTGCAGTCCTTATTCAAGAAAGTCTCCCATTGACACCCAGGAGTACGGACCGCACAGTCAGGCCCTTGTTAGTAGGGTGGTTGCCCTGCTCAAGTTCTGGTTCTGTAAGCCCTGTTTCAGGCATTTTTTTAAAGTTTGTATCCTTTGGGTTGAAATCTCTCTTGCTCGATCGCCATCCCTACTGTGAGATACAGGAATGACTCAAAGCCACATTAGACAGAGAGCATACCCTCTCCCTGCAGGACTTAACTTGTCAGAGAATCTGGAGTATTGCCCAACATTGAAATGTTGTATGTCTGGTTTTTGCACCTACATAGTGCCCAATCCTGCATTCCTTGTGTGACGGGTAGCAGATTTGGAGTGTGTGCGCAGAAGGAATACAAGGGCAGGCCCACAGTCAGTAAGGGCTAGATTGTCACTGTCCTCACTTGGCGGTACAGGGGAGAAAGAGGGATCATTGTGCATCCTAGAGAAAGGAGGCTTCACTGCACTCCATGGACTACAAGGTTAAGCCTGATGTGTTCTGCCCCTGCCCTCTGCATGTGAGCTAGGCACAGCCAGACCCTTATATGGATTATGAGATCATTGACAGCTACTTTATGTAGGTTCAAAAAAATCCTCACGCTTCAAAGTATAAACCAATTGTTTGGGGGTTAGGAGGATTATTCCATAATTGTTCAGTACAGGGATTCTTTTGCCTTGAGAAGTGTCTGGTGCTGGCCGTTGTAGGAGACCGGATGCTGAACTAGATGGATCTCTGGTCTGATCTGGTTTGGCAAGTCCCATGTTTGGCCCCTACTTTGCACAGGTGTTGACGACTGCACATGTTGTAAGACAGTAGAAAAAAGGGTTGCCAGATTTCTTCTGCATTAATAGCCCCAAATCACTTAAAAACTAGCCCAAAAGTAACCCAATATATTGATTGAAACAAAGTTTTTTTTTTTTATGAACACATTGGTCTATACATCAAATAACAAGCGAAAGCTTTCATTAGTTACCTAGTACAGATTTGATTTAAAAAAAAAAAAAAGCTACAAGCCCCAGTAGGGGTTCGTCCACATAAGCAACAAAGCAATCAAGATGGCAATCAAATTCAAAATCAAACCCCCAACACTGGTAGGTGCTGGGGGTGTGTGTATGTACTGCAAGAGGGTATTTGGGAAGTGTTGGAGGGGGTATTTGGAGGTGCTGGAGGGGTGCGTGTGTACTGGGGAGGAGTACTGGGGGATGCTGGAGGGGTGTGTGTTTACTGGGAGGGAGTATTGGGGGGTGTGGGAGGGGGTATTTGGAGGTGCTGGAGGAGTGTGAGTGTACTGGGATGGAGTATTGGGGGGTACTGGAGGGGTGGGTGTGTACTGGGAGGGAGTATTGGGGGGTGCTGGAGCAGTGGGTGTGTACTGGGAGGGGTATATGGGAGGTGCTGGAGGGGTGTGTGTGTACTGGGAGGGAGTATTTGGGGTGTGTGGGATGGGGGTGTGTGTACTGGAAGGGGTATATGGGGAGTGCTGGAGGGGGTATATGGGAGGTGCTGGAGGGGTGTGTGTGTACTGGGAGGGAGTATTTGGGGTGTGTGGGATGGGGGTGTGTGTACTGGAAGGGGTATATGGGGGGTGCTGGAGGGGTATATGGGAGGTGCTGGACAGTGTACTGGGAGGGGTATTTGGGGGGCTGCGGGATGAGTGTGTGTGCATACTGGTAGGGGTATATAGGGGGTGCTGTGGTCTCACACTCGAGGTTGGGGGCAGTGTTGCACTCTATGTCACGGTGGCAGGGTGAGTGGCACAGGCCCGGGACGCAGCGCCAGCCTGTCAGTCAGCACCTTCCTCCGGGCCTCTCTCTTTTCCCAGGGCAGGGAGCCAGGGCCTGGGCTTGTCACCCCTCCTGGCCAGGCTCTGAGGCCCTGCAGTGGGGCAGGCGACCTGGCTGAGAGGCGCATGGCAGCTCTGCTTACCTGGCAGGGCAGGCTAGGGCGGGTGGGATCCATCAGCTGCAGATGCAGAGGAGGGACCAATCAGGGTGTGGAGAGAGCTCGGCATCCGGAACATGAAGGGAGGACCGGGGGTACATGGGCTACTTGTGTTTTGAATGCCAGTTGTTATATTTTTTGAGCAGTTGTGGGATGCAGTATTTTGGAAATTCCACAACCCCTGACTGCTCAAAAAATACCGCAACTGGCATTCACAAGTAGCCTAATTCCAGGGGGAAAATGCGGACTTGGCAGGCCCTTGGTGGAAAGTTTAGGAGCTGAAGGGTGGAGCCTGTATTCATCTCCACTCATGCTCAAATAAATTGGTTAGTCGCTAAGGTGCCACAAGTACTCCTTTTCTTTTTGCGAATACAGACTAACACGGCTGTTCCTCTGAAACCTGTCATTTCCTCTTTTGAAGGTTTCCTCAGATTCCTAGAAGAAAAGAGCTGGCAAAAACCACAAGTAGCAAAATCACATCACAGTTTGCTTTATAGGGAACAATTCTCTGTTGTAGCATTAAAACTAGACACTTGAAATGTAATTTCCCCCTCTGATTCAACTACTTTCCATTAGCCCATCAGTTCCTCATATTTGTCTGCACTCCTGTAAAGGCTTTGATACAATGAGAACCGTGTTACGTTTTGGACGTCCATTCCCTAGATGCTGATCACCAACTGCCATGAAAACCCCTCACTGTCTCAACAGTCTGTGGTGACTGGTCTGAGAGTCCAGGACATCTTCGCTATCAGATGGTAATTCTGTCCCTTCAAAAATGTAAACTCAGTGGCAAATCCCCACAAGATGCCACCAGCAATTGAACTGTTTAACCAAATGATGGAGTGAAAGTTTGCTCCTTTTGGAAAGTTTTCTTTTCTGTTACTGGTTTTCTGTCATCTGTTTCCCAGCAGGGTTGTGTTGTTTTAGTTTTAGTTTTTGAAAGGGGAGGACAGTAGTGGTTTATTTCTTGCTCCCTGCATATATATCTTCTCTTCTGGATCCACTGTCCTCATTGTGTTACCCCTGTTTTTCCAGCTTTACAGGAGTTCCCATGTTTAGCAGCTTCATAGCCAACCTCTATGTCTGACTTCATTGTAAACCCTGATATAGAGAGAGGACTGGAAGCTTTCCCTTCTCCTCTCCAAAAAGAAGAAACAAGTATATGACTTTTGGGCTTCCTGTACCCCTCTCTTCATTTCCTTCCTCTCTTCTAGGGTTGCCAACTCTGACTGAGGCTATTCCGGGAGATATTTTTCCCCAACATGACATCATCTCATTTTTAAAAAATATCCTATTAAAATCTCCTGGATTGCTTTCAATAGTTACCAGGAGATCAGTGCTGATTCCAGGAAATTCCAGGCCAGTCCTGGAGGGTTGGCAACCCTTCTCTTGTTCCTTAAGGGAGGAGATAGACGAGAAAAATCTTAGAGAGACCTTGACCCACTTTCCTCCAGTCACCAGGACAGTGGTCAGCTCTGGGGATTCAAATCTCCATCTCACCAACACTTGAAAGGGTTCAAAGTCAAGGATTGGGGTTTTGTTCCTCTCTAGCTTGTGATGTGGAACATTAAATATAGACTAATTTCTTCCCTACCTTCCTATATAACCTGTTCATTTTTAAAAGCCCTTGTTTTAGCATTAACTGATGGCAGAAAGGTTTTCCCTGTTACTAGATGAATATTGTAGCAAATCCATGGCTATGTAGCACCACATGGCTACTCAGAACTTTGTGGTGAGTCGGGGGGCATAGAACTCAAATCCTCCTATTCCTAAAGCCCCTGCCACCTGAACTAAAAGAGAAATTATCTTAGTATCCTGGGCTATAATACACTGTTGAGGAGTCCTATTTCTGTCAAGTAGATGGCAGTGGTATAAATACATTAGCAACTTTGTTGTGACATGTTTCCCCTGAGACTTCAGCATTTCTATCTGTCTTCCAAAACACGTTATATTCCGTGAAATCCTGAGGCTCTTGCCCAGTTTTTACTCCAATTGCTTGAGTAAAATCTGAGTAAGGACCTCAGGGTGGGGCCATTGGGCAATATAGTATGTACTCTGGTATTTTACACCAAATTACATCCCATTTTGCAGCAGTATGCACATATATATCTGAGAATTCAGGACCTTTTGCACACAGCACCCTGGAGATGACTGCCTCCTTTGGTTGCTTCACTGCCAGAGGATTGGGGCAGTTGCTAGTACTTTCCATATACATCGTACCCAGCAATTTTGGCCCTTTGGGCCAGAGTAACACAAGATTCCTTTACAGGAGGTTGGAATAGGGGACACACAGAAGAGCAAGGCATCCATGGTCAAAGAGTTTGTGTGGGAGTTTCCCCTTCAAAGTCCATGTGTCAGTCTCAGGATCATAGCAGTCCAATGAATCAGAGTCTTGGATTGTATTGTCTGCAGTGAGACAGCGCCCCCCGGTTACATATAGCTTGTTTTTTATCACAGCAGCCCCGTGATGCATCCGTCTGTCCTTCATGTCTGCACACTTAACAAACTTGTTGGCCTTAGTATCGTAGGCGATTATTCTCCGGGTGTACCCTAGACACAAATCAGGGAATGGAAGAGGTGAGTAGTAGTTAAAATCTAAATCCAACAGAAGGGATAACAACATATTTCCTGCTCGTCTTCAAGACCCTTATCAATCTCGTAATTATATGGTTTGTTAATTTTGCAGGACTATGGGCCTCACTAGGCACATCTAATTTACCAGGGGAGTGCTAATATGTCACATTCATGATGTATGTCTAGCTATCCAAGTTCTCCTTTCATCACAGTATCTGAGCACTTGGGAATGCTATAAAATCCCCTGATATATGCAGATAGAATGTAGGATTAGCTGTACCAGATCAGACTGTAGTTCTGTCAAGCACAGTTTGTGCTTCCAGTTTTCTGCCTCTATTTTTCAAACCCCAGTGTATTTCTGCTAGCTGGACATATGAACTTTCACCCCCGTGCTGGTCTCAGAAATATACAGACAACTCCCATTGGCATCAATGGCAAAATAAGGCCATGTCTCCCCGTTCTGAGAGCCATACTGTGCCCTGTATTAATGATTCATTCATACAGGAGTGGAAACATCATAACTTTTCACTTGTGGACTTCCCACCAGATCATTCCCTCGCATGAGGAGGGGAGAGGTTTGCCTCCCTAGAACAGGCACCTGAAGTGATGAAAAGTCCTAAAATCTTTTTCTGACAGCTTTGTCTAATTGCCTTTAGTGTTACTCAAAATTTAGAGATAGCCCAAAACCAGCAGCTCAGGTATGAGCATTTTGGAATTTCGAGAGGCAGGTGTGGGGATTGTATTCCAACTCAGATCCCTGGATCTGACCACACCTCTAACAGCTTTGGTTTTGGGTCAGATGTAGCACTGCAAGAAATCTGTTTTGCAGTTCCAGCTCAGTGTGGCCCAGATTTTGCAAGAGCAGCTCATCTCACAAGTTTCCAGATATTTGGAGCTGGTCTCATGAGCTTTTGGCCCTATTGGATCAGAACCTGAAGCCTACCCCTAATTCTGTCTCAAAGCCTGATCCAGGGCCCACTAGTAGATACTGCCAATAGAAGTTAAAAGTGGTGGGCAAGGGAAAAATGTAGGCTTCTAACAAAAAAGGGGGCTTGTCTATGAGGTGCACTAGTCTATGCTAGAGAGGTGTAAATTCTAGTGTGCCCTAGCATGGTGCACACTGCCAGGGCCTTGTGGGCCTTGCTGGCGTACATGAAAAGTTCTCTAGTGCATGTTAATGAAATACTGTTTCAAACAGCACTACAGTAACATGCAGCAGGGGATTTTTAGTGTATGCCAGCAGGTTCCATGAAGGCCAATTAGTGCACAACACACTAGGGTGCACTAAAATTTGCATCCCTCTTGTGAGGACTAACACGCCATGTAGACAAGCCCCAAGACTCTTGTTGTTCAGCCAACATGTTCTCCCTTCTTTCATTCTGAGTTGTTTTTCAAGAAAACCTTGAAATGTGGTGAATGCTGTTTTTAAAAAAAACATTGTTTTGTTTTGTAATTTCAGCTGTTGCTAAACCAGAAAAATTGGGCTAATCGATTGGTGTAATTGCTGGTAAATGACAACTTATCTGCCGTAAATCTCTCTGCTTTAAAGAAGAATGGAATATGTTTAACGTTAACTTGGATTTTTGTGGGTTTTGTTAAATAAATAATTTTTAAACACAGTTTAGGCCTTAAGCTCATCAGCAGAATACTTGGGTCCACACAAGCATATCAGATAAATACATTTGAAGGTAAGAGTTGAAAATCCTTTTCACCTACTTCTTTGCTGTGGTCTGATATACTTTGCTTCCCCTGGGACCTAATCCTGAAGGGTTTACTCAGGCTCAGGAGTCTTCCCCCTCCTTTGAGTAGTAGCTTTCTTTGTGAATAGTCCCAATAGCTTCAAGGAAGGGAAGTCTGGTCTAGTGGTTAGAGTGCCGACTTGGGAGTCCTTGGTTCAAATCCCTGCTCCATGCCGAACTTTCTGTTTGATCTTGGACAAGTCCGTTAGGCCATGCTTAGCCTACAAACTTCTGCTGGCATAGTTATTCATAGATTCCAAGGTCAGAAAGGAACAGTGTGATATGTAGTCTGAGTTGTATAACACAGGCCATAGAACGTCCCCAAAATAATTCCTAGAGCAGATCTTTTAGAAAAACATCCAATCTTGATTTTAAAATGGTCAGTGATGGAGAATCCATCATTGGTAAATTGTTCCAATGGTTAATTACTCTGACTGTGTACCTTATTCGCAGTCTGAATTGGTCTAGCTTCAACTTCCATTCGTTGGATTGTGTTTATATGTTTCTCTGCCAAACTGAAGAGCCCATTATCAAATATTTGTTCCCTGGGTAGGTACTTATGAACTGTGATAAAGTCACCCCTTAACTTTCTCTGGGTGGGTGAGGGTGTGATTTGTGACCGGTGTAGCTGAGCTGGCAGAAGCTCTTAGAATAGATGCAGTTATACTGGCAAAACGGTGTTTTTACAGTGATATCCTATTTCGCTCATGATGGCTGGTTTTACTGTACTGGCCCAGAGTGCAACTTTGCTAGTATAGCTGTGCCATAGTAGGAGCACTAGTATACTGGTATTCCTCGACTGGTAAAGGAGTCATCGAGCTTGCCTACAGGGGAGATCCTGAAATGTTAATCTGAATTAACTAAATGTGTTAATTTAAAGTGAATTAATTAATATGCATCAAAACCCTGGTGAATACCCTCATTCAGAATTAAAGTGGCCTTAATGTGGTTTTGTTTATGGTGAATTAAGCGATACTGAATCAAGGCCACTTTAATTCTGAATGCGGGTGTTCATGCAGGGTTTTAATGCAGTTTAACTAAACCACTGTAAATTCACACATTTTGTTCAATCAGATTAATTCTCTTGGCTGTCCCCATGTAGTCAAGCCCCTACTGTAGACATGAATAGCACTCTGCTCCACAAGCAGTCCCACTGAAACCCATGGAGTGAAGTGCAGTGCTGCTACTCAACAAGAGCAAATGTGGCAAAATCAGTTTTTTTCTGTAAAACACCATGGAGCTAAATTCTCACTTCCCCCTGAGAAGCAGTACACAGATGCATCAGCTCAGGACCAAAACATGGAAGGAACTGTGATGCTCTCATATCAGGTTCCTGGGCTGGTTCCCTCCTTACTCTAGAACAGTGGTTCTCAAAGCCGGTCCGCCGCTTGTTCAGGGACAGCCCCTGCCGGGCCGGACTGGTTTGTTTACCTGCCGCATCCTCAGGTTAGGCCGATCGTGGCTCCCACTGGCCGCGGTTTGCCGCTCCAGGCCAATGGGGGCTGTGGGAAGGGCGGCCAGTGGTGGACCGGCTTTGAGAACCACTGCTCTAGAAGAGAATTAATCTGCATTAGCCCTTTACCAGATGGAGATTACTTCCCACATAGGCTGGCTTTCTCTGTTGCGTGGGGAGTTAGAGTTCAGGCTCTGGACATTAGCTACCTCTCTCTGCCTGCTGACCTCCCATCTGGGAGGGGAGATGGTAGCAGCCCGCAAGCCTGCTGTGACCAATGGTATAGTACACTGCACATGGGCAGTAGAGGGCGTTGTTTGTCCCCCTTCATCCCGTGTGGGCCGCAAAGCTAAGTGACAACATTGCCTCATTTTACTATCCCTTCACATAAAGGAAATTGCCTCAGCAAGTTGATTGCCTCAGAATGTATTAAAGATGTAAAGAAACCGTTGGTAAGTAAGTATGTCAAATTCCATGGGAGTTAGTCTTGTGCAGCTGACATGAATGACCTAGTATAACTGCTTACCTCCAACAATGATGATACGGTCTCCAATCAGTACTGCTGGTGCACAAACATTCTTCACCATTCTGGTCTCCATTCTAAACCACATGTTCCTGGATATGTGGTAAACCTGAAAAGTACATAAAGATACACACTGTAAATTATGCAGCATTTCAGCAGACAATCACACCTACAGAAATGGCTACTTGCTTGTTTGTTGATTCGTTAACATGCACGAAAACTATGTACTGCATTGAGCTGCTGAAAAATGGAGAACATTTCCCCACAAATTATTTGCTAATCTGTCCCCTCTGAAAAAAATTCAGTCCTAGTTGCACATAGATCTGATGACAGCCATCCAATTGACCCAGCCGTTGTATTCACATCTCTGATTGGTGTGGGCCAGCTTAGCACAGAGAATTGATAATGGAACCTTGACCTGTTGGGAGCCAAGCCACATTTAGGCCTGACAGAAGCCTGCTGTGGATTTTAAGAGTCTGTTCTGATAACACGTAACAGCCTAAGCATAAGTAGAACTGTGTATGTATAAGAAACCACAGAGTATTCATGCTGGAAAAACAAGAAAACTCAAGTAACTAAAAAAACTAGAACAAACTGGTTTGAACTAACAGTTTGAACCCGTACTGATGCGGGAGGAGAGTTAACATGAAAATGAGAAACTAATACATATGTATAAGAAAATATAACAAAATTATAAATTTTGTTTAACAAAGGGAGGTTGAAGTTGTATTGTCCAGTGTTGGAGGCGACTGTGATGAGATCATTCGGATAAGCTTCCCACTTGTGAGTAATTGATCACTATTTGCTGAGTTGTGCCTTAATAAATATTTGTTAGACCCATCTGCTCAGTAAGTGAACCTTCATCCAACATGACTCATTCATCTCTATGTCACCAGTTCAAATGTGGCTCTTGTTGTTAGTGACTGAGAGTTATTGCCAGAAGTTGGCTGTTCAGAGGCCTATGTTTGGAGTGTCAAATGTGTCAACCACATCTACTAAGTGATTGTCTCGGGACATCTCCCACCTGCATCTAACTTCCACTGATAATTGAATTACATCCCTGTGGTAAGTACAGAGTTGATTATGTGCTGTTGCCGTCTTGATCAACAGGGATTGAACCAGGGATCTCTAGGATTAAAGAACCAGGATCTGTAACTGAAGCTGTAACAGACTCTGTGCCTGACCCACAGAGGATCTGAGAGGGACACATAGAGTGGGATACATGCTTCCTGTGAGAAGAGGAATCTCATCCTCTGAGCATCTGAGGTCCACCCTCAGCAAGTTTGCAGATGACACTAAACTGGGAGGAGTGGTAGATATGCTGGAGCATAGGGACAGGATACAGAGGGACCTAGACAAATTAGAAGATTGGGCCAAAAGAAATCTGATGAGGTTCAACAAAGACAAGTGCAGAGTCCTGCACTTAGAACGGAAGAATCCCATGCACTGCTAAGACTAGGGACCGAATGGATAGGTAGCAGTTCTGCAGAAAAGGACCTAGGGGTACAGTGGACGAGAAGCTGGATATGAGTCAACAGTGTGCCCTTGTTGCCAAGAAGGCTAATGGCATTTTGGGCTGTATAAGTAGGGGCATTGCCAGCAGATCGAGGGACGTGATCGTTCCTCTCTATTCAACATTGGTGAGGCCTCATCTGGAGTACTGTGTCCAGTTTTGGGCCCCACTCTACAAGAAGGATGTGGAAAAATAGGAAAGTGTCCAGCGGAGGGCAACAAAAATGATTAGGGGACTGGAACACATGACTTATGAGGAGAGGCTGAGGGAACTGGGATTGTTTAGTCTGCAGAAGAGAAGAATGAGGGGGGATAGGATAGCTGCTTTCAACTACCTGAAAGAGGGTTCCAAAGAGGATGGCTCTAGACTGTTCTCAGTGGTAGCAGATGACAGAACAAAGAGTAATGGTCTCAAGTTGCAGTGAGGGAGGTTTAGGTTGGATATTAGGAAAAAAATTTTCACTAGGAGGGTGGTGAAGCACTGGAATGCATTACCTAGGGAGGTGGTGGAATCTCTTTCCTTTGAGGTTTTTAAGGTCAGGCTTGACAAAGCCCTGGCTGGGATGATTTAGTTGGGGATTGGCCCTGCTTTGAGCAGGGGGTTGGACTAGATGACCTCCTGAGATCCCTTCCAACCCTGATATTCTATGATGGTTTAAATCTTGGACAAGCCCTCACTCGGCAACCTCTACCACCTTGGTTGACACTATGGGTTGAACCAGGCACCTGCAGAATTAAAAGCATAAGTCTTTACAGCTTGAGCTAAACAGCTAGGCTCTCTCTGAGAGCTGTAACAGACTCATATCCTCTGTGGACTGGGCACATTGAGGGACCCAAAAAACACATTGACCAGGTGGTTACACTTGCCAGGAAAAACAATATTAACACGTGACTAACACATTAAATATGAAAGTATTTAACGTATTTTTGCCTCCTTTTAAAACAGTTTTACAGCTGGCAGTGAGGTGGAGAGCCAGTGTTAAGTGACCAACTGGAAACCACAGACCCTCAGTAGGGAGTGCATGGGCCATTGGGAACCACTGGCTTGTGTGAGATGAAATAGCAGTTTCAATCCTGGTCCTAGTGAATAGGAATCCATATCACAGTAACCACCATCACAACTAGTGTCTTTGCTGTTACTGTCTGAGGAGAGACAAAGGACTGAGACCCAGATTCAGCCAGGAACTTAAGCACCCGCCTAATAGTGAGCACTGACTTCAATGGGAATACTCACATATAAAGTTAGCCATGTGGTTAAGTTCCTGGAGTCAGGGCCTGAGTGGGCATCAGTTTGCAAGACTGTCAATATGACACCTTTCACAAGCACTAACATCACATAGAGCCGACCCTGAGATCTTTACTCAGTTTTACTCAATCAGGCAAACTCTCATTGAAACCAGTGGGAATCTGCCTGAGAAAGGACTGAGTAAAACCTCAGAAGGGCCTCAGGGTTTGGGCCTTAACAATAATAAAGGCTACTTGTGGAAATATAAAAGCATTTGAACAGCATTTCCTACATACTGGACTACCCTGAATGAGCATTTGCAACTTAGCATGTGTATCTTGCCTTCGACTACATGAGACTCATTGCAAATTCAGTTCTATATTGGGCTTTGATTTCACTAGTTGGGCTTGGGTGTCAGTCACTGAATACCCTGGAGGAAATGCACATAAGATGAGCCAGAGTGACAATTACCTGTATTAGACGGACAGGGTTTTGCATAACGTCTTCCCCTCCAAAGAGATAAATTCTTTGGTCTTTAGCTGCAACGGCAGGGTGAAGGACAGCAACGGGCATGTTTGCCATGTTCTCCCAGATGTTATAAATGCTGTCATACCTCTCCATGGAATTCAGAATTTCCTGTTTCTCTCCAATTCCTCCAATTGAGAAAATGTAGTTCTTATAGGCTATGCTCCTGTGAGAATAGCGTGGAACCAGCATGTGTTCAACTAATCTCCACTGATTTAGCTTGAGGGAAAAAATATAAACATTATCACTGACTGGACTTTTCTCACAGCTAACGGGCATCCCTCCTAGCACATAGATATTGCTATGCAAGCTCACTGCAGAGGCTTTGTAAAGGCGCACAGGATGCTTGGCGAGGCTCAGCCACTGGTTGGTCCTCTCGTCATACAGCAGGACGTCCCTGGTTGTCGTCTGGTTGTCCTTCCTGCCACCAACGATTATGAGGAACTCTTGGTACGAATATCTGCGAGGAACGTGCCACATGGGTTTGATGTCAGGAGTGCTAGTGCTATATAATGAGAACATCTGTCTCCTCGCTGATTCCAGGATGCTTCTACAAGCGGGTGACGACTGAATGAGGGAATTATTGGCAATGAAGTGGAAAAGGAAGGTTGGGTGGACATACTGAAGCCGGACCTTCTTGAACAAATCTTGGATATAGCCCTGTCGTGCCTGGAGATCGTGCCGGATCCAGACCATCAGTGTCTCAAACACTTGTTCCTCCTCACCACAGAGCTCATCGTCCCCAAGGTAATCGATCAACTCCAGTGCACAAAGCTCCTTCAGGTCTTCAGAAGAGGCTACTTCAGGAAAGTATTTGAGAGCCATCTCCTTGGCTTTCTTATTGAGATTCTGGCAGTTCAAGATTTCAGAGAGCCTTAACATGCTCAGGCAATTCTCAGGAGTCAGCCGGTCCTGGAGGTACAAGGAGCAGGCCTGGAACAATTTAATGTACTGTAACATGGAAGTGGCCTCCATTAGGTACAAGACGTTCTCGGGTGTTATAAGAATCTCTCCTGTGTAAACATAAAGGACAATCTGATACAAAATATTGGAGTCAATGCCTTTCAAGTCGACTTTTGCCTGGCAACTCTCTTTAAAGTTGTTACAGAACATTGCCTTGAAGTAAGGACTGCTTGCAGCCAGCACATTCCTGTGGCAAGGGATTTCAAACTCGCTAGTGCAGAGAGTAACATCAGTCAACATCCTGTTTTGCCTTAAAACGTTGAGCTGCCTCAATAGTTCGGAGGAGAAGTCCTGGTCTTTGAAGAGAAGGTCCTTTGCAGATTCTTCCTCCATAGCGAAATGTGTGAGAGAGGAATATTGGGCTTGGCAGGGAAAACAAGTTCTTAGCAGCTTTTATTGAAATGCTCAGCTCCAAAGGGGCCAGGGATCAGAACTTTGATGGTTACTCTAAATATTCTAACTCTGTTTGTGCACAGAAATAAGAACAGTGGTTAAGTGCAGTGGGAAAGGAGGTCACTCAGCATCTGCTTATTTGTTTTTTAAACGTATCAGATGTGAGGTAGGAATCTTCTGTTAGCCTGACACAAAGCATAAGCACTAAAATTATCTTGCTGACTTGGGGCTAAAGTGAAAAGCCCTGAGCAAATTGTATGTTCATTTTAAACATGTCTAATAAATGTGCTTAGCCTTCACTATTTTTAAAGTATTTTTCTTCACTATTTTTAAAGTATTCGCAATTTAGTAACTTATGTCTCTTTTCCTTAGAGTTAGTCATTACTGAAGAATATAAATCTGGCAGAGCTAAACTCTGCAACGGGCAAACTAAACTCTAGAGACTGGGGATCTGCACTGAAATGGTTATTTATTAACTCTGATTAGTTGTTGTTTTTTATATTAATCAGACACACGACTAAACAATGTACCAGGCAGAACAATAAGATGGCTATCTATCTTCATGACAATCTGACTGCTCAATCTGCGGTGAAATCACATGGTAGAAATGTTTACCTTATGTTGTCCTTCACTGTATTCACTCACTTTGTGTCCTTTAGTCTCTGCTGAGATTTTCCATAGCTAGTATTGTACATGAGTAAAACTATATACCCTCAAGATGTTTCTTTCTGTTGGTAAGTGATTCATGGAGGGTCATTTCTGGATTTGTTTATTCTGAAGGCACTTTCGCTGCTTTCCGGAGCTTTGTGAAAGAACCACCAGGCAATGAGGTGTTGTATACATTCCAGGGCTAAGAATAGTCACATATGGACTTCTCACTGTTATCACATGTGACTTTCCCCTTGCCTTTTGCAAGGAGCTGAACATTACTGAGCATGCCCAAGGGGTGTTTTCCTGGCCAGTGTTTACATATAACAAATAGACTCTGAAACCAAGGTACACTTATAAAAGTTCTGGCTGTCCATTTGGAAACAACCAGAAGGCCCTGTCCTGAAGTGCCTGGGAATTCTAGAAGCCTGTAAACAGTCTGAAATGCCTAGCACTAGGTATGCACTTTCATCCTGAAGGAGGGGAAAACAGAGGTATCAAGAGTTTCTGACGGGACAATATTTTCATTTTAAGGAATAGGGGAAAGACCCTCTAATCTATCTGCTGAGATTTGGGACTGAGCGCGGGAGAAGCCGGTAGCACTGGGTGTTTTGCTCTAATGCTCCCATTGTAGCGAACCACCCATTTTCTATAAGCCAGAACTCTGAGATAAGCAGCTGTTATCTCTCCCTGCTCAGAATGTAGGTGAGTGTCCAGGTGACTTGTCTAACTGGAGTTTGGACTGTCAAAGTTTGCTGTCTCAGAAGTTTCTGATTCTGATGCTGCATGTACTTAACAGAGCACTGAAAGAGTAACATGTAGCGGCTCTATAATACCTTTCGCACTGGGGCCTCCATTATCTTTAGAAACCTTAATTAATTAAGCCGCACAATACTCCTTGAGGAAGGTAAATATTCCAGATGGGGAAACTGAGTCTCAGAGAGGTGAAGTGACTTGCTGAAGTTCACACAGCAAATCAGTGTCAGAACTGGGAATGTAACCCAGGAGCCCTAACTCCCAGTCTCTTGCTGTGACCACTTGTTAGTTTCCCCCCTCCCACACACACACCTTTTTTTTGAGGGCATTGTATCCTAAAGCTGTTTTTTACCCGTACAATGTCAAACTAGCTTGTTGGCTGTCCAGAAAAACAAGACTCCTTTTCATGTTCTGATGGCGAAGCCATATGTAGGATTGAGTGCAGTGGTCAGAAATTCCTTATGTCTGCATGCAGTTAGACCGAGACAGACACCAGTGAAAGGCCTCTGGTGCCTCTGCTCAATGGGCCCATTGCCCGACCTGCTCTCACACCATTGTCTTCACCACAGCAGATCACAGTGCTCTGGTGCAATCCATTCCTGTACAAACGGAGGCTTCATGCTACAGGCTGTGCCCCATGTGGCAGTTTCCAACTAAGTATTTACATGACATAAAAGCATGCTAAAGTAACTGAGGGCTAGACGGTGCCCTCAAGGCATAGCCCTGTGCTGGGGCAGTGCGGAGCTGGGGACAGATGCAGGGTGAGCACTGGGAAGCATCCTGAAGCTCCCTGGTTACACAGAGAGGAGCATAGTCGGTGACACCCCTTTAAATAATCTTATTTTATGCAGCCAACCAGTCAAATCCATTGGTCAGTGTAGATGGGGTGAGTAGGTAGAACAATAGCCCTGTCTACTCCTCTCTCCCCCCCCCCCGCCCACTTTCAGGTGAGTTGCTCCTAAGCACCATAATTAGTAGCCTCTGCACTCCCGGGGGCGTGCAAGGTGGGTTGGGGGAAGCTGCATTAGTGCCTCCCATATTGCTGCCTACAGGGCTGGCCATGGTCATGCCCTAAATAGTTACAGTGCAATTCAAAAACCAAAATGAAAGGTTCTGCCCCTCATCCAGGGAACATTAACTACCCAATTGAAAGCCACCAAATCTGAGAAGATAAGCCACAAAGCAGCTGCGTGTGTCTGTGTTATTTCTGCTAGGGTGGTTCTTTCTGCTGATTGCTTTGGCTTGGTGTCTATCTGCATGAGCACTGGCTCTTTCGGGTTTGTTTGCTTGTTTAGTTTTTCTGGCCGTTTCCTGGCAACGGCTGAGGATTTATTTTTTAACCCTTAAAGAAACTACCATGGCCGTTCAACCCAGGGTGGACTTTACTTATGTTGAGGTTTTATGCGGGGGGGATGGGTGGTTAGTTAGCTGGGTGGGATTTTTGCTGTTCCTGCGCTTCTGGATACTGGTGTATGTTTGAAAAAACTTTTATAAGATCAAATCTTGAGGTCCTTACTTGTGCAAGATCCCTCTGACCTCAGAATCTGGCCTGCATAGTTTAAATATCCTATTGCTCTGTTTGACTGAGGCACCGTGCTAATTCCTCACAAAGGGTTTCTGCTAATTCTGGCCATGACTCTGGGGAAATGAAGATACTGCGGCCTGTCTTTGATGACCTCTTCCCTTCACATGAAGGGGGGTTACTGTTTCAGAGACGATTCTCCCACCAACAGTGCACCTCAGAGTGCCATGTGCCTCAGCCAGAGAGTTGCCAGTGAGTTTGCTTGAATTAGATCATAGTCCTAGCTATTGCAGCTTGAAAGGATGCAGAGCAGAGCCTGCAGCTGAACTAGCAGCAATTGCTTGGATTGGGGTTTCCTGTTAGGAAAGTGAAGAAATGATTTTTCATGAAGCATTTTAGAAAAAAAAAAAGCAGTTTTCTATCTCTGGTGCTTATATGTCCTTTGGTACCTTGGCACCTCACAATCTATTCACAACACTCTTGTGAGGTAGCAAAGTGCTATTACCCCATTTTACAGATGGGGAACTGAGGCACAGAGAGACTAAGTGACTTGACCAAGGTCACACAGGAAGTTTGTGGCAGAACAGGGAATTGAACCAGGGTTTTGTCACTCCAAGGCTAGTGCCCTCACTACTGGACCATTGTAACAAAAGCATCAGAAGCCTCTTGTTTATAGGTCTGGATGGTGTGTGCAGGACATACTGGTATCAGTGTAACCCCTCCATTTGTGCCCGAGGAAGTCATCCCCTTCTTTTACACCACTGCTGAAGGAGATGAAGTGATCATTGTTATCATTCCCTGAGGAGTGTAGTTGAAATAAGATACAAAACAGCATGTTAGCAGAGAGGTGCAAAAGAAAGTTAATCTGTATGCCGAACAGTTTGGTCTACTGGGTTAATTTGTTATTATTTGCACTGCAGCAGTGCTTGCAAGCCCCCAAATGAGCTCAGGGCTCCATTGTGCTAGGTACTGTACGGACACATAGTGACAGACAGTCCCTTTTCTGGAGATCTTAGAATCTGAACCAGACAGGGTTCAGGGTGGGAGGGTGGGAGACAGGAAGTGTTAGCTCCACTTTACAGTCTTATTTAACATCTCTAGTAAGGATCTGGGAGAGGTGATAAATAGCAAGTGGAATGGTCTTTAGAACAAAAAGAAAGAAACAGGCAGATGACAGTAAGAGTCAGACATGGTCCAGTGTTGGGCTGAGTGGGAGGAGGGCTTTGCTGGGTCCTCATGCATCCATTCAGGAGCTGGCTAGGCTTGCTGCCTAGGTCCTTCGGCTCAGGGCAGGGGAAATGGCCAACCTGCCTTAAGGTGCTGCACAACCCCAAGGGAGTGTGGTCTGCCAACATGGGGTTATAAGCTGGGGCAGAGAAAGATGGAAGCAGTAAGAAAGGTGAACGTATTGGGAAATCTCATGAGAGACAGTCTAATGTCCACAGAGGATCAATAAAACTGCACGAACGGTGACTTGCAGTAACTTCTTAAAGACCCCGTGACAGCCTGGCACATATTAATCAAGTAACTGACATACAGGAGCAAACAAAGGCTAATCACATCTATCTCTGTGCTCATCTCCATAGTTCCTAAGCCTCTAACCTAACAAGCAGAGGCAGCATTAGGCCTGTGAGAGAGCCAAAATAGGTCTCCATGACTGTAATAGAATGTTAAATTGTATTATACGTTCATCCACTAGGTGGCGCAGTGTGTAACACCTCTTCTGACAGCCATGCCTGGCAGTGCATTAAAGCAGCAGTTCTCAAACTGTGGGTCGGGACCCTGTTTTAATGGGGTCGCCAGGGCTGGTATTAGACTTGCTGAAGCCCAAGCCCCACTACCCGGGGCCAAAGCTCAAACCCCACCGCTGGGGGCTGGGGCCAAAGCCCAAAGCCCATGGGCTGGGCCAAAGCTCTTGGGCTTTGGCCCCCCTAACTGTGGTGGTGGGGCTCAGGCTTGGGCTTTGGACCCCCGCCCAGGGTGGCAGGGCTTGGGTTTTGGCTTTGTCCACCCCCATCTGGAGTGGCAGGGCTCGAGCGGTCTCAGGCTTCGGTCCTCGCTCCTGAGGTTGTGTAATAGTTTGAAGTTTGAGACCCACTGCATTAAAGGATCTCATGGAAAACACATTTCTATCTATCTCTCTCAGTCCATATCTGGTACAAGAATCTGACCTGCAACCCACCGTGTACATTAAGTAGATGACAATGGGCTTTGTGCCACTTTCAGATACACCCAACCAGAGCAACATTCCCAATTCCCTCTCCATTGTCCGCTCTGACCCTAGCCCCAGGAGCAGAGAGTAAATAATTCCCTAACTGCCTGATCATGCTTACAAAGCTGTACTTTAACTCCACCTCCTGGCTTCTTGGTCTATGCATCAGGGTGACCAGAAGCCATGGAGCTGCATAAACAAGTGGGTGGGGCTTGAGTACCTGGAAGAATGTCATAGGCAAGTGGAACTCATCATGACTACATGGGAGGAGGAGGACAGTCACATGTGAAAAAGTTGGACAAAGCTCTTCATTTTGCTTCAGATAGGGTCATGCAATACCAAGGCCGTTGCAAAGGCATGACATGGATAAATACAACACTTTTATCCTTTCCAGGAGAATATATCTTTGGTCTCTTGCCAAATTGTTCTGAACCTTCTGCCCCTTGTCCTCAGACCCAAGTCTTGCAAAACCCAATTTATCTCTTCTTGTTGCCAGCTATCTTGCATTCCTCCTGTTTTGCTGGTCCAGCTATCCTTAGGATCCGATTCTGCTGAGCACTGAAACATCGCCTCTCTCACCTCCCGTATACCCCATGTCACTACTGCGTTACTCATTTGCTATATAGCTGCTCAGCAAGAATGATTCTTTATAGCAATCTAACTCTACAGCTACCATTTGTATTCATGTACAACACAGAACCTGCTTTCTCTCGTTAGAAGTAGAGTGGGGAATGAATCCAAACCTCAGATCTGGATCTTGGTTTGGTTCTGAGTTTGCAGGCTGTGTAATGGGTCAAATTTGAACACCTCTGAAACCTGGAACATTTAGGTTTGGATCTGAATATTGCGCGCCTGAGTATGTGAGAGTTTGAAGCCTGGGTATTGACCCATTATAGAGATCCGAGGTCAAATTTTGCTCTGTTACATCAATGTGAATCCAGGGTAACTTCATAGGCCTCACCACTGCCCTTGCACTTGTATAACTGAAGAATTTGGCCCAGGAAGTTTGGATCTGGAGTTTGGCCCCTGGATTTTGCTTCAGGCCAATCTCTCTAATCAGAAAGCGAGGGGCTAAGAGAGAAGCTATCATGCATTTTCTAAGAAAGACCTATTAGTCTTAATTGAAACAGTCTTCAGGTCAAAGCAAATTGGGCTGCCTAAAATTAGGCACTTAAAATTCATATTTAGGCATCTAAAGAAGTGACCTGATTTAAGAAGTGCTGAGCATCCCCAGATCCTGCTGGAACCTGTAAGCACCCAAATCTGAACATTTTAGCATTGGTGCTTAATCCTCCCCCGGAACTCTTACATGCTCATATTGGAAGCCTGCTATACTCTTGACAAAACCGTATCATCCAAATAGTGTTGCCTGCATGGATCTTAGTGGATCTGATGTACAATGTGACCTCTGAATGATGAAAGATCCCTGGGAGCCCTGGACACCTAAGTAATTATTAATTTCTTTCTAAGGGCTCTGCTTACAACAGAACTAAGGCAACTGCAAGCCTAAGATACGTGTCTCCTGCTCCGCTATGCTCTTTCTTTCTCGGTTCAGAGAATTGCTGGATACAGAAGCCTGAGGTTGATTTCAGATTAGGAATTTGCCTCCAAATAAAAAAAAAATTCTTTTGAAAAATTGGCCTTGTATTAGAGCTGTTAAATGTTCCTGTGACTGGTACATCCTCCCTGCCCTGTGCACTATACAGCCTCACATTGCTCCTTGAAACACCTCCCTCCTTTCAATTAGTCTTCCATAACTGACCTTGCTCTCGCCTAAGTACTGTACTAGCTGCCCAGACACCATTATTGGGAATATGATATAAATATCGAGAGAGATAGACTTTGTTCCACCGTCCTCAGAAGTTAGTACATTGTAATAAAAAGGCAGGACCAAGATACATGCATAAAACCCCATAAGCCTGTTTCCTGATCAGCCACTCTTATCCCTTGGCTTCCCAGACTCTCCCCTGTATTCTCCCTGCCACATCATGTCTAATCTAAGGCTCAGTCATTTGTTTAGGGCATAGTCCTGCATCGGGGGTGGTGCAGAGCTGTCCAGCTCCAGTAGAACGTCTCAACGCTCATGGGGAGCATGCTCATTTCTATGTGGTACAGTACACTCCCCCTTGCGGGCCAGTCCCACTTCAAGGGCAATACAGAGGCAGGGCAAGGCCAGGGACCCACCTCCTCCTCACCCACTTTGTTGTGCTAGGTTCCATGGCGTAGCACAGAGGGTGCAGTTCCTGCCCTCCCCTCAGCCCAGGGACTGCAATTCTTTGGCCCTTTTGTGGGATAATTTAGCAGATGATGCTGATGGGAGACATGGCTCAGACAGGGAAATCACTCTCACCTTCCCTTTGGATTGAGAGCAGAGGCTGATGCGCATTGTTCATTGGCAGCTCTCTGGCAGTTAAAGCAGCTGTGATGATGGGCTCAGAAGGGAGCACTATTCAGTCCATTTTGGCACAAAGTGTGATGGCATGATATGGAGTGCTTAGGATGTGGGTTATAGGAGCAGAGGAGGAAGGAATTCTCTAGAGACACCAAAGATCCCTGGGGGAAACGGTGACAAGATTCTAGAAATCCCTCTTTATGTTAAAGATGGGAAGACAGGTCAGTTTAGATTTAGTTTTTTAAAACATTTTTATTGCATGAGAACATTTTGTGTGATAGGCTTGGCCTGAACCTCATGTCCAGGTAACACAAGGATTACCTGGCAACACGTTCCCCCACTGTAAAGAAAATAAACGGTGTGGATTTTTTATTGCTAGTGCCACATTTTTTTGCATGCTACTTGGAAGCTGGTCAAGAAGGTGACTTCTTCTCATGTTTCTCCCTTTGTGACAGCAGTCTTAGTGTAGCAGTGCCACTAGCAGCTTTCTGAAGTCCCCAGAGATGTCTGATTTGATGGCCTCTGCTAAGGACTTGTTGTATATTTTCTGGAACTTCTCCTTTATTGTTTGAAGGTCAATCTGAAATGGAAAGAATTTTTAGAAGTGCGGATCTGTTTTGCACCATACCTCACTCTTCTAGGTCCTGATCCAAAGCCCACTGCAGTCAGTGGGAAGATTCCGATTGATTTTAATCAGATTTGGATCCAGGGCCTTGGTGGGGAAGGAGTAGGTTCAAAACCGTGGAGCACTTTTAGCTCAAACTTGATATCCTGACTGCTGCCCTTACACAGTGGCTCAAGTTACGGTCTCCTCTGGAAGACACTCCTGGGTGGTAAGGAGTGGGGGAGAAATTTCCAGGAATAGAATTAAAAAAATAAATAGTTTTTGGGTCATACATAACTTTCTGGTTGCTAAGTACAGAGAACCAGATGTTATATGTTAGTCCATAAAAGATGGCGTCAATGATATGGGTCATATCTTTATTACGGAGGTTCTCAAATGTTTTCATAGTCAGGCCACAACTTAACAGGGAGAGTGTCCTGGAGACTAATTTCCAGCCCCACCATTCCAATCATATGGTTAATCACTTTGCCTCTCCATCAAATCACTTTGCCTCTCCGTCACATGAACCTTTTCCCTTCCTACGCAAGACCACTTAACATCACAGTGGCGACAACAGCTTACATGGAAGAGTAATGTTCAGACGTGTTTATGGAGCTGAAATGTCTTGAGCATGTTTTGTGCTTTGTGAAAAGACTTTAATCATAGTCTGCTTTGACTCTTATCTTCTTCTCTCCTTCTCCTCTGCCCTGTTTTTCCCATCTGGAAACAGACAGAGCCTGCACCATGTGACTCCCTAGCTCTCCACTGACCATACTTTGCGAACTGCTTCTTTATCGTTATTTAATTAGGATTTTTTTAACAAAGCTCTTTGGGACCAAACAACTTATCTCCCAGTTGAATAATGGTGGCCAACTTTAATCTAGATGTGTTTGGCTCCATTGTGCAATTACTAATGTGTCTCATGCATCGTTCTTTTAAAAAAAAATAAATAGATTTGGTATCAAAGCTAGAGTCTGTTCTCAGTTTTATGGGTGTAAAAACAGTAATAGCACTGAAGTCTATGGAGCTTCGTTGAATTTAAATTGCAAAACTGACTGAGCACAGAATCTGATCCTACTACTGTAATTCATTCCTTCTAAATTTCACACTTATCCACCAGAAGATTTGGGGCCTCTCAGATCCCAGCATATCTTACCTCAGTCCGAGTCACGAGGATGCGAATCAAAGTCTCCTCCTCTGTCCCTGCGCCCTTCATTGCCTCATACAGACGGGTGGCAAAGTAGCCTTGGCAATCTTTGGCACATCTCACTAAAGAAGAAAAGCGAAAGGGACCTCATGAGCCTTGTTCAGTTCATATTCCGCACTGTAGCTTCAGTAGGAGGAGAACAAAGCCCTCTTAATGGAAACCTAGACATCCCCAATGTCAGTACCCAACTGGACGTGCATTGTTGTAGGGCCTTAGTCCTGCAACTGGCTCTGTGGAGATGCAAGGGTCAACCCATATCATTACAGGTGACAGACGAGCCTAAAAGTGAATGTATTGCCCTACAGAGAGAGCATGTTATATACTTATGAATATCAAAATTGAATAAACATGTTAATGCAAGCACAGAAGGGCTGAAAATGTTGATGTTTATATTCCAGAATGAAAATGAATTGTATGGGGACATGGTTTTCGTTCTTTTGGACCGTCTGGAATTCTGCTCCCTGCCAATTTACTCCTGAGTGGGATGATGTTGGCTTACTTCTGTGCTCTGAGACCTAAGATCTAGATAGCTCATGCTGGGGCTTAATGGAGGTTCTTCCCACAGACACATGGGGCAAGTCAACATTAATTGGTTCTGTCCCCCAGTGATCTTTCCGTGTCTCAATCTAGTTCTAACAAAGCAGATTATCACTGTGTTTATACACATAAGAACCCCAATGGCTAAAGTCAAGTGAGGATGAAAACTAGAGAGAAAAGCTATAGACTTTCTTTTTACCAAGAGTGAGAAAGGCCTTCTCCAAATCTCCAGATGTTTCACTTTTAATGGCATCTTCAATGTCTCTCCCCTTCAGCTAAAGAGATAATGAAAAAATTAATTATAGCTTCTGTTTGTGCAGTAATCTATCCCTCTAGTGATAAGAACAGCACTGAGCCACTCCTGTTTCTGATCACATGGCTTTTAACGTGGCAAAAGACTGATTTAGATCATATTGATACCTTCTTTGACTTTAGGGAGTAAGCTTTTAACTACTTTAATCCCCATGGCGGGCAAGGGTCTCACTCCGTCTCAAAGGACCAGATCCTCAGCTGGTGTAACTCTTCCTGGCTCCATTGACATTGATAGAACTATACCGATTTAATTCAGCTGACTCAGAATATGTAACGTGCATCCTTAAAGGTAACTGAAACATTTGCAGTAGGTGTTGTAGTGAATCATCTCATGACTTCTTCTTGGGGAGACCTCCAATTGAGAGAGACTGTTCGCACCTCCTCTGTCCCACCAAAGACTTGGATAGGTCCAGACAGTCAAGGTAGATTTTGGTGGGTTGTAACTTATTTTCTTTGGGTAAATGTAGTTTAGAAGGGTCTCCGTTTTGCCTGGGTTTTGTACCACACTGTAGGGAGGAGACAGTCGGGCAGGGAAGGGGAAAATATTTTGAAGTTAAAATCTGTTCTAATTTTTGTGAATAAAAAAAATCTTCTATTTGTAAAAAATGAGATAATTTTTCGTCGACTCCGCCTCGCAAGACAGGATTCTTCCACTCTGGAATATCTGCTCAAATGAGAGATGGGCAAAACTGGGAATGTTTGGGGTTTGAGTTCTGCAAAACCAGGCTTGGTTTGAATCTAGTCTTGCAAACCAAACCCATCAAAATATGGAGAGGATTCATATGTGGACAGATGGCTTTAGTCTCGGGCCCATCGCAACTTCAAATACAGATGGAAAGGATGCAGGTGGGTTTGACAACCCGTGTTTGGCTTTTGCTTTAGAAATTCAGGGGATTTCAGATTTGAGGCTCATTTATTGAAACTGCCAGAGTTTGGGTAGTGTTTATGTGTACATGTGTGTAGATAAATGGTTCTGGCTTTGGCCTCTCTAGCCACAAACAAAAGTTTGGAGTAAGTTGTGAATATATTTCCAACAATGCCTTACTAGATTTTCCCCCTCATCAAGAGATTCAATGGTTCTAATCATCTGCTGAACACAGAACAAGTTTAGGAAGGTAAATAAATGCAAGTTCTCGCCTTAAGGCAATCATGTTCAGGCATCAAAACACAGTGACATTTCTTTTTAAGAATTTATATAAAGAAACAGAGAATCATAAAATGGTCCTCCCTAATGGGAAATGTCATCTTGTCCATCCTCCAGCCAGAGCCAGAGAGTTCTGTCTAGTGTGTTCTGGAGTGTTTTGTCCAGTCCAGTTTTAAATACTGCAAGTGACAGAGTTTCTACCACTTCCTATGGGAGATGATTCCCCAGCCTACTGCTTCTCATTGTTAAACTAATTCTCAACCTAATGCATTTTATCTTAACTCCCTGCCTTGTAAATAGCTATGAACTTTGTTTAAACAAACCTGAATTTCATTTATAACATTACATAGGCCTCCAACACACTCAACCGGGTTTTGGTTTTTGGCTCTTCATTTCAGTAGCCGGGATGGAGCTGTTATGTTTTCAGCAAGAGCTGTTTATATTTCAGATGGGACTAAGCTGCAAAGTTTAGCTCCAAACATTCCCAAAGTTCAGGTGTGTGCATCTTGGGGTTTTGTTTGGGCCCTCTCTAATTTACATATTTTGAGAGAAAAGTGCATCCACTTAGTCACAAGCAGGACATACCATCTTACCTTCTCCTACATTGTCCTTATTCTCTTCCTAATTATTTTTCAGGCTCCATGGGCTTAATTCCAAAAAAATTGGAAGCCTCTAGTGAAAAGAGGTCCATTTTTTGCATGGAAGAACAGCAAGAGCTAGATTCAAGAGGCCTTCCCATTGAGACTTTCATTGAGACTGGAGGATCAGGATGAGAGACATAGATTCCCACCCATCAGATCTCTGCTTCAGTGGAGGAGAGGAGCAGAAAGTGAGAACCTCAAGGTCTTTGGCCAGGGGCCTATTAGCTGTGCAATGTACCTCTTTGCTGAATCTTTGCAGTGTAACTGGGGAAAGGTCACCCTCTCTGTTATTCATGGGGTTGGGGGAAGACAGGACAACAATCAAAAACTTATTTTGCTGGATATTATGGGGCAGATCCTCAACTGGTACAAATTGATGTAGACCATTCATTACAGCATTTGAAGAGCTGGCCCTATACATATATTGCTAGATGTTTAGAATGTCTGACCCCTCCTTAAAATTACAAATAAAGAATCATATGTTCCAATTGTAAGTAGATCTGCTCTAGGAATTATTTTGGGGATGTTCTATGGCCAGTGTTATGCAGGAGGTCAGACTAGATAAGAATGGCCCTTTCTGGCCTTGGATTCTATGAATGTGTGAATTAATTCCATTAAATTACCACTGAGCTCCAAGCTGCACAATACCTGTCACAGAACAAAAAAAACAACAACCAACAAAACTTACCTTTTCATAAGCTTGAAAGGTAGCTCTTAGCTGCATGTAGTTTCTCTTTGCTAAGACAACATTGAAAACCAATTCGTCTGTTCCCCAGCAGCCTTCCCCTGCCTCAAAAATTGAATGTTAAAATTAACCGTTTTTAAACGTTTGTTTGTTTTTTTTTCATATTTTTAAAAACCAGACATTGCAGTGAACCCAATGCACCCAATTCTGTTCCCAACCTGCCATTTTATTGGTACAATTTAATGCCATTGTCTTTGGGGTTGTTCAACATTTGACACCTTAGAAATGCCATAGACAGATAAAGACCATGACAATTGGGGATTTCTCCATTATTTCACTTACTTCATACAGCTCTTTGGCATCTTTCCCAGCGAGCTCTGCATCGATCTCCAGTCCTTCATCTCGGTTAGCCTACAGAAAGGGACATTGTGTTAAAAAAGAGAATACATGCTTATTACTCTTGTACAGTAGAACCTCAGAGTTACAAACACCAGCGTTCCGAACTGACTGGTCAACTACATACCTCCTTTGGAACCGGAAGTACACAATCAGGCAGTAGCAGAGACAAAAAACAACAACAACATAAAGCAAATACAGCACAGTACTGTGTTAAATGTAAACTACTAAAAATAAAGGGACAGTTTACATTTTGTTTTGACAAGGTAAGGAAATTGTTTCTGTGCTTGCTTCATTTAAAGTAAGATGGTTAAAAGCAGCATTTTTCTTCTGCATAGTAAAGTTTCAAAGCTGTATTAAGTCAATGTTCAGTTGTAAAATTTTGAAAGAACGAGCATAACATTTTGTTCAGCGCTATAAACAACCTCCATTCCCGAGTGTTTGTAACTATGAGGTTCTACTGTACTAGAATGGAGCGTTTTCCTTTTTGCCTTCACAAGCTGCTTCCTCATAGTCTTTTTGCTGCCATCTACTGGCCATTGTCTAGTGCTGTATCAACAAATTACACAGGGCTAAATTCTACTTTGGCTTACCTTGCACCCTGCGCAATCCCATTGATTTCAAAGGTACAAATCAGGGCAGAATTTAGCCCATAGTATTTGCTTTACTTCAAAGATGCTAGTTCACCAAGGCTAGTATCCTGCCTTCTGCAACACTCAATACCTGTTGCTTCAGAAGAAGGTGAAAAGATCCTATGTTTTACCGACACAGTTGTGCAATGCTGTACAGTGGAGGCATCCCAAGTGATCCCTGACTGTCAGGAACATGTAGCCTTGTAACCCTACAGCTGAAACTTTCTTGCAAGAATAGGGGAATACGGAGGCACGTCTGTCACAACAGTCAATTTAAAAAAAGATTTCCAGTACCTGCAATGAAATGTCGCTTTTGTCACATTTCTATTCCTTAATAACAGTCATGTGGCCCTGCACTCTTCCTCCCTATTTAACAATCAGAACCATTCACTGACACCTGCCTTTTTAGCGTTGCTTTAATTTTCTACAGGAATTTCTGGTAGCACCTATCAAGGACAAATCTATGAATATTCCCTGGTTTGTCCCCCCTGAAAATACACCCAGAGGGGTCAAACAAAACTATTGTGGCTTCCCACATTCTAGAACGGGAATGTAGCTGTCATGTATTTAGCTATGCCACCGTTGTGCCTTTCCTTCCTGTGTGCTGTACCTTTTCATCTCTGTCTGTCTGCAGAGATGGACAGTCGTTTTGTGTTCAGTGCATTCTCTCTCTCTCTCTCTCTCTCTCTCTCTCTCTCTCTCTCACACACACACACACACACATCCAGCTCTCATGGAGACTTTTCTTCTTGTTTTCTTAATCTAAAACAAAGAGCATTCTGTCTGATATAATGTTTGCTCTGTGTGAATCGAAAAACATAGCAAGCCCCTCCCACCCTTTCTCTGTCTTATCTGTTTAGATTGGAAGCTTTTTGGGGCAGGGACTGTTTCTAATTATGTCTCTGGTACAATGCAACCCTGATCATGGTTAGGTACTCTAGGCATAACCATAATACACAAAATAAAGTAGTAATAATCCAGTATCTTCAATGGAGGAATAATACTATGCAAGATCTAAAAGCTCTTAGTGAGAATTACCATCAATGGTAAAATATGCCCTTGACCAAAAGAGGTGGGGTGCAAACTGTGAGAATGGCCAAGGACTGCTATGGTCTATAGAACTAGGTGGTAAGTAAGTAAAATCCCAGCACAACAGTGCAATAATAAAGTTTCCCTAGACTGGGGGCAAACCCTCTTTTGTGTCCCTAGGTTTTATACGTATATAAATCTCAGATAGGAAGAGCCAAGGCTGAGCTGTTATTGGAGTCATGGTCACATCCAGCCTGAATTGTACACTTGTCTTTAATTATGACTCTCGATTTGGTCAAAAGGCTGTAAGTATAGATGTTTTGCTGTAAAGAGCCTGTGTGCACAGAACAGATATTTATTATACCTGCACTATCTAGGTGGTGTAGAAAAAAATGCCTATATCATGTAGGTTTGTAATAGAAATATTCCAACCCTTACCTGTAGCACAGAAACCAGAATCTTTCTTAGGGAGCCACTTGTGTCGCTTTTTACATCAGATTCTAGATCCCGCTCAAAGACTATTAAGAAAAAAAGTCTGTAAGATTTTATTCACTGCTAAAGGGTGAGATATTTTCTTTAAACGAGGGTGTTTTATATAAAATATCACTTACGCCTTTTGTATGCATCCTTTATGTCTACAATTTGCTGGGATAAGCAAACAAACAAAAAATCAGGTCAGTAACAAGCCCATGTGACTTGACATCTTCAGATACCACAGTGGTGTTCCTGGGATTAGACCCCAGATGGAATGATGACATTTAGTGGGAGATATGTAATAGGTCAGATTTTCAGTCTCCACTAAGATCCAAGTTTCAGAGGAACAGCCGTGTTAGTCTGTATTCGCAAAAAGAAAAGGAGTACTTGTGGCACCTTAGAGACTAACCAATTTATTTGAGCATGAGCTTTCATGAGCCACAGCTCATGCTCAAATAAATTGGTTAGTCTCTAAGGTGCCACAAGTACTCCTTTTCTTTTTACTAAGATCCAAGTTCAGGAAAGTACATAAGTACATGCTTAAATCCATTCCTATTCAGGACAGCAGTTAAACACATGCTTAACTTTGTGTTTCTTTGATTTCAATGGGATTTAAGCACATGCTTAATTGCTGTCCTGAAGAGGATCACTTTCCTGAGTTGCGCTGGCCTAAATGCCCTTTGAACTGCTGCAGTGATGCAAAAGTCTCTTCACACTCCCTTAAACAGGTATAAATGTTGTCATGTGTCGTGATGTATGATGCACCCCCCGGCATCTGTCCCTCTCTGCATCTCTCCAAAGCCCACTCATATTCTGAGGGAGGTGGGTGCTGGAGGGGTGGGAGGGAACTTTCTGATGTGACTATGATGTTCTTTATCTACATAGCATTTGGGTCTAGGGTGCCCTCTCACGCAGTCCCAGAATACCAGACATTCTGGTACTTCTAGGAATGGCATGGGCCCGACCCTGCAGGTGAGATACCCCCTCCCCGCCTCCCGGTGTGACCTTACATGTGTGGTGTGTAAGGTCATGCTGGCAGGGGCAGAATGGCACACTCTTCAAAATTCATCCCCCTTATAATATCAGACATAACCACCTGAGTTTTTCTTGCAGTACTGGTTGGGGGACAAACCACCCCAAAAGAGGACTGTCCAATTTATAACACGACAAATGGCCTGACTATTATGGTCAGTTCCTTAAAAAATGCTCCTGACTCCAGTCTGAGGGGGCTGATAGCCTTTTGTCTGCAGCTTCTAGAGGGAGACATACTCCACTCACTTGAGCAGTTCTGACATACCTTCTTCTAGAGGGCAGGGGTGACGTGCGCACTAGTCAGAGCAGTACAGCAAGGAAGATGTATAATAACGGCTAAACACCCACGAACCTTATTGACCCTGGTGCAAAGAATCTCAATCAGCACCAATTCATCCGTTCCTGCACCTTTCATTGCTTTCCGAAGCTCTCGGGCATCATATTCACATGGACGATCCAACAGAGCCAATGCTGTCTTTTCAAAATTCCCACTTAGTTCTCCTTTCAGTACCTCTTCCAAATCCTAAGGAAGTAGCCCAGAAAGTTAATTCATAGCACAGAAAATCCAGAAGAATTGAGAGGTAATGTTTACTATTGTTTATTAATTATTTGTGTTAAGTCTAGGGAGTTGTTAACATTTCCTGTGCTAAAAGAAGTCTTCCAAAAATTCAGATCAGAAAAAAGGGAAAAATATCTTTAAATCTACGGGCCTGGTTCTTCTCTCATTGACACCAATGTACATCAGGAGTCCCTCTATTGATGTCAATAGACTTATCTCAGTGTAAACCACCAGGCACCCCAGTGCCTTGAGAAGGTGAGCTGGGACTACTTGATCCACTGTCTCAAGAGGCTCATGCTATATAGGCAAGAGCAAGGTATTACTACTGTGTATGGTTGTTAAGGGTGATAACACCCAAAAGTTGTGTCCTTTGGTTGGAAATAAGACAGAAATTCCTAATATCAGTGCCACTGTAACTGTGATGTCTCAAATTGGTCGTTTCAGACCCTTTGGCTCAGTTCTCTAACATATGCTGCTTCAAATACTCATTGTGAAACAAATCCTGCAATCCTTACTCAGGCAAAATTCTTATTGCGCTCACTATTGGGTTTGCCTGTTGAAGGATTTTGGGCCAAATACTGCCACCCTTACTGACGTTGATTAGTGACCTAATCTGCAACTAGCTCCAATCAATTACAAATTAAGTATAAGTCCTGCAGGATTTGACCCCATGCCTAAAACAGGTGTTTTGAAAGCTTTTATTTTTCTTATATTAAATATTACTCAGGCATTGAGTCTTTCCTTTCAGAAGTCAAGTACCAAAACAGATTTCTGACCTTTTGAACTTTATTGAAAATCTGTAGGTCAGATTTTCGTCTCATGCTGGTATATATCAGCAGTAAATCCATTGAAGTCAATATAATTACGCTGATGTAAAACTGGTGTAAATTATATCAGAATTGTCCCTCTGAATTTACATTAGGAAATTTCTGTTGCTATATCAACTACCTTTACCCTTAGTTCAGGCATTCTTTCTCACTGCAGGGGAGGCAAACAAAAATGAAAATGTTTTAAAGGTTCTGGAATTTGAGTATAAATGTCCGGCTCTACTGAATTTGATAAAAATACTTCAAATTAGTAAATGCAGTTTTCTAGAGCTGGTAGAAAATTTTCCAACCAAACAGTTTTCTGTTGGAAAATGCTGATGAGATGAAATTGAAAAATGTTGTGGAAATGTATTGATTTCATCAAAATATTTCCTCGGGAAATTATCAAAATGTTTAGATAAAGTTGAAACATAGTGTTTTGAAAAATGTGAAATGTTTGTCTTTTAGGTTATTAAATTATAATGTATAATACAATATAAAAATTGAAATGATAAAGTTGAAACAGAACATTTTTCCCTTATCAAAACAAAATATTTTTGGAATATCTCACTTTGTGAAAAATTCTCAGATTTTGCCCTTTCATCCCAAATTGGGACGAAAACCTATTTTGAAAGCTCAGAGTCTCCCAAGGAAGAGAAATTCCAAATTTCAATCAGCTCCACTAAGTTCCATTTACCAAGCTATCTGTAAGGCCCAGGATGATTAATAGAATCAATATGTTAAGTGACAGTAATTCTTTCATCGGAAACTAACTTCCTGATTCTGTGTCTTTTAAAAACTGTCAGACACATGGCATTATCAGAAGTGGGGAAATGCGGGGGCACATTTCTAAAGAGCACTTTGTTTAAAACAACAGGGCCATTTCTTTTGAAATACCTTGCTATACATGGTCTTGTACTTCTGTTTTACTTGTTGCCTCTGGTCTGATGATCGATTTGATAGGATTTCAATAATTGCTGTTTCATCTGTTCCTAAAAAATATTAATGTAGACGAGGAAATCATTCAGAAACTGCCAGCAGATTTCATTTCTGCTGGGAGAGGAAAAGAGGATCGAGAACTCTCCCTTCAAATTAGTAGAAAATTCGTTTCAGAACATCAGTTGGTGTCAACGATAGCTTTTCTAGCATGTACCATTTAAAAAAAGTTACTTTTAGTCTGCAGCCAGAACATAAAGAGAAAGTGCACCCAAACCAATGCCACATAAAGCTAAGATATCATTAGGGAACCAAATTGCATGTTTCAAGGAATAAGCTCATCAAGGATCAGGAAGAAATTCCACCCTGTGTACCACTGAATAGCTAGCCAGGTGTATTATTTGTTAGGGTTTGGAAGTTAGCCTCCTTTGAAGGATCAGATACTGACTACCTCTGGCAGCAGAACACAAGTGTGCCAATAGTCTGACCCAGTATGGCACGTTCCGTGGGAAGTTAACCTATTGAAGATAATTGGAAAACACTCACTGTCTTCAGCAGGAGCACGAACTGGTGTATAACAATGTTGATTCTTGCTCCCTTAGTTACTTTGATCACAGATGGCTATGACATACCAGGGTACAGTCCAGATCAGGCGGGGCTGTGTCACCCTGGCCTTGCAACCTTGGGTGTCTTACAATGCCTTGCTGAAGGAGCTCCCACCTGTGCCACTCATAAACAGTCTTCCACCATGCAAGCCACACCCTGAGTATGTGTAACTGCAGTCTGCCAGTCACACCTGGGTTACAGTCTGGCTCTCAGCAGTCTTGGTTATACTGCAGGATGACCCTAACAAACCCCCAGCCCCAGATTTCCCCCCAGGGAACTATGCCTTGTACTGCCTGCCCCAGCCCTCTCCTGGACAGTGCAAATATTTTAAGTTCATTATTCCTTTAAGGGAATAATATGCAGGTTTATTATCTCAAGTAGTTATTCAGACACTTCAATTTAAACACACTGGATTGTCTGAAACAGTAAAACAAGTGTATTTACTACAAAGAGAAAGGTTTTAAGTGAGTACAATTAATGAGGCATACAAGAAAAATAAAGATTAATAGGTATCAAGGTCAGAAGGGACCATTATGATCATCTAGTCTGACACTTACTAATGCCTAACTTAAACTATATCAGATTCAAGCAAAGTTTCTTGCCACATGCTTTCAGCAGTCTTACTGACCAAGCACTGTGGGTTAGGACCTTTCCCCCAGAATCCAATGACTGCTTACTTTGTCTCTTTAGGTGCAGTGAATGTGATGAGCCCAGCGAGAGAGGGGGGTTCCTTGGAGTGTTTGTCCCTCCCCTTTTTATAGTTTCAGTTCCCCTCTTGAAAAACATTTCCAGCTGGGCACTAGGAGACAAAGAGTCTATGTGGAAGGATGTTCCCTGCTGTTTTTTTCTCACCGGTTTGAGCTTTCTTTGTTTTCCTCCCTGCCTGATGACTGTGTTTACTGCTTAAATGAAAATTAAGCAAAGCACATATTCCTTTGTTAGGACAGACCTGTTTGCTAACTTCTGTTTTGGCAGGGCTGTGAGGCTTGGAACATATATTAATAACCCACCAGACAGGGGAATTTTATAACTTCACAAACCATATTGCCACACGTTTTATCAGGACGATACCGACCAGCAAATTCTGAGTGTTTAAATCAATGGTTCTCAACCTTTTCTCTGCTGCCGCATACCGTGATACCTTTAATTATTTTGAGACACACCACCATATCTCCAGATGAACTTGCCCTCTTATCACCTCGGTTTAAGCTGTTTACCACCCTTACCATTCACAGCTGGCAAGGGCTGTGTGCTGGGAGGGTGTAGCTCAAGGTGCAGGGAGTGGGTAACTAGGGGCTGTGTAGAGAAAGGAGGGTAGTTCAGGGTGCAGCGGCTAGCTAGAAGCTGTGTGCAGAGAGGGGTAGCTCAGGGTGCAGGCAGGGGTGTAGCTAGGGCCTGTGTGCCGGCACAGGTGTAGCTCAAGGCGCAGGGAGGGGCTGTGTCTGAGGGGGTGCTGCTGCTGCGGGGCTCAGCCATGCGCTCAGTCCTTTGTTGGCGTAGTGGAGACAGCTCCACTCCTTGTGAGCATGTGCGCACCAGCCCGGGCCATGCTGTCCTACACAGTCACCATGGCCACTGGCACCCAGTGGTTCACGGGCATTGAGGAGGACATACCTGAGCCTGGAGGGTGAGGTGACCATTACCCAGCTCACATGGGGAAACTGATCTGGATGCACAGAACGCCTGGTGTCACTACTCACCCCCTGCTCCTGAATGTTCCTCCATGCCCCCCTTAAGGGGCCCTGGCCGGCCTGGGCCTGGGGAGGGAGCAGGGCCAAATCATAGAATATCAGGGTTGGAAGGGACCTCAGGAGGTCATCTAGTCCAATCCCCTGCTCAAAGCAGGACCAATCCCCAACTAAATCATCCCAGACAGGGCTTTGTCAAGCCTGACCTTAAAAACTTCTAAGGAAGGAGATTCCACCACTTCCCTAGGTAACGCATTCCAGTGTTTCACCACCCTCCTAGTGAAAAAGTTTTTCCTAATATCCAACCTAAACCTCCCCCACTGCAACTTGAGACCATTACTCCTCGTTCTGTCATCTGCTACCACTGAGAACAGTCTAGATCCATTCTCTTTGGAACCCCCTTTCAGGTAGTTGAAAGCAGCTATCATATCCCCCCTCATTCTTCTCTTCTGCAGACTAAACAATCCCAGTTCCCTCAGCCTCTCCTCATAAGTCATGTGTTCCTGTCCCCTAATCATTTTTGTTGCCCTCTGCTGGACTCTTTCCAATTTTTCCACATCCTTCTTGTAGTGTGGGGCCCAAAACTGGACACAGTACTCCAGATGGGGCCTCACCAATGTCGAATAGAGGGGAACAATCACGTCCCTCGATCTGCTGGCAATGCCCCTACTTATACAGCCCAAAATGCCATTGGCCTTCTTGGCAACAAGGGCACACTGTTGACTCATATCCACCTTCTCGTTCACTGTAATCCCTACATCCTTTTCTGCAGAACTGCTGCCGAGCCATTCTGTCCCTAGTCTGTAGCGGTGCATGGGATTCTTCCGTCCTAAGTGCAGGACTCTGCACTTGTCCTTGTTGAACCTCATCAGATTTCTTTTGGCCCAATCCTCTAATTTGTCTAGGTCCCTCTGTATCCTATCCCTACCCTCCAGCGTATATACTTCTCCTCCCAGTTTAGTGTCATCTGCAAACTTGCTGAGAGTGCAATCCACACCATCCTCCAGATCATTTATGAAGATATTGAACAAAACCGGCCCGAGGACCGACCCTTGGGGCACTCCACTTGATACCGGCTGCCAACTAGACATGGAGCCATTGATCACTACCCGTTGAGCCCGACAATCTAGCCAACTTTCTATTCACCTTATAGTCCATTCATCCAGCCCATACTTCTTTAACTTGCTGGCAAGAATACTTGGGAGACTGTGTAAAAAGCTTTGCTAAAGTCAAGGAACAACACATCCACTGCTTTCCCCTCATCTACAGAGCCAGTTATCTCATCATAGAAGGCAATTAGGTTAGTCAGGCATGACTTGCCCTTGGTGAATCCATGCTGACTGTTCCTGATCACTTTCCTCTCCTCTAAGTGCTTCAGAATTGATTCCTTGAGGACCTACTCTATGATTTTGCCAGGGACTGAGGTGAGGCTGACTGGCCTGTAGTTCCCAGGATCCTCCTTCTTCCCTTTTTTAAAGATGGGCACTACATTAGCCTTTTTCCAGTCGTCCGGGACTTCCCCCGATCGCCATGAATTTTCAAAAATAATGGCCAATGGCTCTGCAATCACATCCGCCAACTCCTTTAGCACTCTCGGATGCAGCACATCTGGCCCCATGGACTTGTGCTCGTCCAGCTTTTCTAAATAGTCCTGAACCACTTCTTTCTCCACAGAGGGCTGGTCACCTCCTCCCCATGCTGTGCTGCCCAGTGCAGTAGTCTGGGAGCTGACCTTGTTTGTGAAGACAGAGGCAAAAAAAGCATTGAGTAAATTAGCTTTTTCCACATCCTCTGTCACTAGGTTGCCTCCCTCATTCAGTAAGGGGCCCACCCTTTCCTTGACTTTCTTCTTCTTGCTAACATACCTGAAGAAACCCTTCTTGTTACTCTTAACATCTCTTGCTAGCTGCAACTCCAGGTGTGATTTGGCCTTCCTGATTTCACTCCTGCATGCCTGAGCAATATTTTTATGTTCTTCCATGTCATTTGTCCAATCTTCCACTTCTTGTCAGCTTCTTTTTTGTGTTTAAGATCAGAAAGGATTTCACTGTTAAGCCAAGCTGGTGCCTGCTATATTTACTATTCTTTCTACACATCGGGATGGTTTGTCCCTGTAACCCCAATAAGGATTGTTTAAAATACAGCCAACTCTCCTGGACTCCTTTCTGCCTCATGTTATTCTCCCAGGGGATCCTGCCCATCAGTTCTCTGAGGGAGTCAAAGTCTGCTTTTCTGAAGTCCAGGGTCTGTATTCTGCTGCCCTCCTTTCTTCCCTGTGTCAGGATCCTGAACTCGACCATCTCATGGTCACTTCCTCCCAGGTTCCCATCCACTTTTTCTTCCCCTACTAATTCTTCCCGGTTTGTGAGCAGCAGGTCAAGAAGAGCTCTGCCCCTAGTTGGTTCCTCCAGCACTTGCACCAGGAAATTGTCTCCTACACTTTCCAAAAACTTCCTGGATTGTTTGTGCACCGCTGTATTGCTCTCCCAGCAGATATCAGGGTGATTGAAGTCTCCCATGAGAACCAGGGCCTGCGATCTAGTAACTTCCGTGAGTTGCCGGAAGAAAGCCTCGTCCACCTCATCCCCCTGGTCCGGTGGTCTATAGCAGACTTCCACCACGACATCACCCTTGTTGCTCACACTTCTAAACTTAATCCAGAGACTCTCAGGTTTTTCTGCAGTTTCATACTTGAGCTCTGAGCAGTCATACTGCTCTCTTACATACAATGCAACTCCCCCACCTTTTCTGCCCTGCCTGTCCTTCCTGAACAGTTTATATCCATCCATGACAGTACTCCAGTCATGCGAGTTATCCCACCAAGTCTCTGTTATTCCAATCACATCATAATTCCTTGACTGTGCCAGGACTTCCAGTTCTCCCTGCTTGTTTCCCAGGCTTCTTGCATTTGTGTATAGGCACTTGAGATAACTCGCTGATCACCCCTCTTTCTCAGTATGAGGCAGGAGCTCTCCCTTCTCATGTGCTCCTGGTCATGCTTCCTCCCGGTATCCCACTTCCCCACTTACCTCAGGGCTTTGGTCTCCTTCCCCTGGTGAACATTGAAATGGAAGGCAGAAATCTGCCACGCCCATGCATCACCTCTGTGATGTATCCAGTTTGGGGAGCAATGCCCCCCATGCCCTCCCATCTCTACTCATGCAGGTGGGCAGGTGCTCCCCCACCCTCCTTAAATGGCGCCCCTGCCCCATCAGTTCTGTCCCTATCCTCCACCAATCCAGCCCTCACCTCATCCCAATTCTGTCCCACTCCCACCCAGCCCCCACCAGTTCTGCCTTCCCAGCTTCCCCACCTTACACCCCGCTCCCACTTCCCAGTTCAGCTCCTCCCCTCTCACATCTGCTTCTCCTGAGGTTCTTCCCACCTCCCAACCCTGGGGGGCTGCAGCAGGGTCCCTGCTCCCCCTACAGGCTCTTCCCCCCACCCCTAGCTGGCGGCTGCAGGAGGGAAGGGAAGGGGCAGAGGAGCCAATCCGGTGCTCATGGAAGGGCTGTGGGGAGGAGAGGGAGATCGAACTTTGATTGGTTGCTGTACCCATGGAGGAGGTGGGGCAGTGAGGCTGTCGGCCAATCAGAAGGTGTCTTCCTCCCACCTTCCTTCCCCCTACCCCGCCCCCACTCTGCATGTTGTTTTTCAAAAAATTCCACGGCACACCTGTTCGAGCCTGACGGCACACCAGTGTGCTGCGGCACACCGGTTGGGAAACACTGGTGTAAAGGATACCTCACAAGGTGTACTTTGTACAAAGATTATTACAATAGTGTGTAGGTGTGAATACAGCGATATATTCCATCACAATGGCCAAAGTTACACTTCAGGCCACCTATTGCCTAGCACAACGTGGATTCTGTAACTGAAATTCTTTAGGTGTGACTCCTTATATGGAAACTGGGCCACAGTGTAGTGTCCACGCTGACAATCCCCTGGCTCCAACTGTTAGTGTACAATGCTAGGGGCAGAGACAAGGAGAGGCAAACACAGTGCAAAGAGGTGATAACAGTGAAGTATTTCACTCCAGATGGGAATGAGGGGAGAGAGTTACAATGTGTGGTACAAGGAAAGAGCCAGCAATCCAATGTGTTGGTGGAAGAGACAAACAGCTGTGGGTCAGTGTCTGACAGCTAATTTCTCATTTACACTAGGCCCCTTTATACTGCCAGAGCGGCACAAAGAGGCCTAAGTGTCAGTGAGAATCCACCCGCCCATGTGTACTTGCTGTGCAGCCCATCTGTCAGAAAGATTTGCCTGTACCAATGACATTATCTTAGAGCAGCTAAAAAGATCTCCTGAGGCAGCTTGATGACAGGAATGACCTTAAAGATTTAACTCCACCATCCTGGATGTTAGCTCTAATGATAGGTTTCAGAGGAACAGCCGTGTTAGTCTGTATTCGCAAAAAGAAAAGGAGTACTTGTGGCACCTTAGAGACTAACCAATTTATTTGAGCATGAGCTTTCGTGAGCCACAGCTCACTTCATCTGATGAAGTGAGCTGTGGCTCACGAAAGCTCATGCTCAAATAAATTGGTTAGCTCTAATGATGTAACTGGAGAGGTATCATGCTGACTCCTTGTGTGCTACAATGTAGTGGACAATTTCCAGCCATGTGGCCTGCACGTTTAATGCACATGCGTAGTCTAAATATCAAGTGGGAAACCAAAATTCCTGGCCCTGAAGTACTTGAGAAAGCAAAATTGCTAAGTCTTATCACTGCTCTCAAACAAAGACATCTCCGTTGGCTTGGTTATCTGCACCGGAAGGGAAAATGGACACATTCCAAAAAATCTCCTGCATAGAGAACTTGCGGATGCTACAAGGCCACTGGGCCGACTTTGGCTCAGGTACAAAGATGTTTGCAAGAGGGTCTTGACAACTTTCAACATTGAAACTGCAACCTGGGAAGATGCAGCTAGCAACCGGACACCCTGGCGGGCTATGCTGCACCAGGGAGTCAAAGAGGCTGAAGAGAGATGGTTGATAGAGGGAGGAAAGCGAAAACTAAAGTGCAGCAAGCCTCGAGAGCTAGCAGTGCACTAGCTTCATCCTCTCTCCCTGCGCCTTATGCCTGCACTATTGTGGCAAGGACTGTCACTGGAGAATTGGACTTTTTAGCCCCTCGTGATGATGCAGCAAGACACCCATTAACTGAACTGCTTTTATGCTTACACCATTGTCTTTCAAGATGGATAGTTGCTACACATTAAATTAACTCCTTGTGTGATGCAATGTGGTGGACCATTTCAAGCCAGGTGGCCTGCATGTGTAATGCACATCCTAGGGTGTAGGTAAGTATGAACCGGATGGACCTAGATAAATGGCTTTAGGACACTAAGGGGATTCTTTGTCAGATTATACGTCAGGTGTGCTGAGAGCGCAGTGTATCACGCTGACCAATATTGTCTCATTGTTTGCTTCCCCATCTCTATCTACCTGTTGTCTCTTGTCGCATGCTTAGCATTGAACTCATTTCCATCTCAGCATGTAGACGCTGAATGCATATGTCAGTACAGGACAAGTCAGTATATCCCCGCTTTTCAGCTATCCCTTGTGGAAAATCTGAACACCAGGCCAGATCTGGGGATAGATGTTTTAGTGCTCGTTGCCACTGCAACCTGGAGGAGTGGGAGTGTGCTTTTAACGGGGCACTTCCTAGTGAAGCTGTTGTGGCTGCGGGGTTGGCCAGGCAAGAGCAGCCCCTAATATTCAGGTGTCCTAGGTAACTGCCTTTGTAGCCTCCCCCTAATGCCGGCTCTGAACAATGAGAGTTCACTATTCCTGTTATTGTTACTGACAGCTTGACAGATCAGTTGCAGTGAATAAATGCCATGTTCTTTCTGCTCCTTTGGGGTTAAGTCATGAAGTTAACACACCAGGAATAATGGGCACAGTGAAGATCCAATTCTGTGAGGTGCCAAGTGCCCTGAGCTCCTGTAGACTTCAGTGGAAGGGAGGGATGTTCAGCACCTTGTAGGAGGTGCTCAGGATCTTTCTGAGGATTGGACCCTTACTGTAATGAGGTGCGAACGCTTGTGGGGTAAATGTGTATTGATTAGCCAGTGATTTTACTCTTCATCAGTATTAGATCCACAAGCACCTTGGGGTGTAGTAATGATTCATATGTAGCTAATGACGATTAAGATTATTTCCCCCCAAGCTAATATAATATATCATACTGAGAGGGTATCTGTATCTATCTATGCACACACACAACAGTTGTGCTTTGGAGTTAATAAGTGGTGTTCGATATCTGACAGAAAACAAAGATTAACTCAAAACTGATCAAGCAATTGTTTTGCTGCAAGTGCGTGCTTGGACATACAACTTCTATAATGCAAAACTGTCCCATTGGTATCAACACAGATAAACAACATGTTAAAAACAATAGCATTCTTACCCATCCCTTTGCAAGCTTTCTGTAGTTTCTTGGCATCCCGTTCTGCATCAAAATCATGATGGCGCCGAATGGTTGGCTAGAAAAACAGAGGCAACAGTAAGTGGAAAATAATACTACAGGCTAGGTTGGGTCAGATTGCCATCTGATCTTTATTCACAAAGGTCCAAACTCTGATGTCCTTACTTAGTTTTCACTCACTCCTTACTCAGGAAAAACTCTTATTGACTGACTTAGGTGTGTTGATCTATGAGTAGACTCTGAAAACCTTACTCACATTGGTAAGCATTTACCCAAACAAATAGTTCCATTCAAGTCAAAGGAAATAAGTGATCACCAGCATGAGAGAGGGTTGCATCAACTAGCCTTGAGTGAGCACTTCAGGATTTGCCCCACTATAAAATGGCAAATAAATTCAGCCTTTCAAATACTAGTACTTTTATGGATAAGCTGATCTCCGACTGAAGTAAAACATGGGGGCTTGATCTTGTAACCATTGCTCATGCAGGCAGTCTTTTTCATGCAAGGAATGTTATTGATTTAAATGGCACTAGTCACGAGTAAAGAATACTTGAATGAGAAAGAGTTATAGCTTCAAGCTGTTAATTTGCTCTTTATGACAGTTAAAATGTAGCAGCTGATCAGTATCGCCCAACTGCAGCACCATCATCCAAATGACAATGGGTAAAATGTGCAAAAGCCCCTACATGACTTAGAAGCTGAAGTCCCATGGAAACTCAGTGTGATTTAGGGTATGTCTACACTACGGAATAAGGTCGAATTTATAGAAGTCGTTTTTTTAGAAATCGGTTTTATATATTCGAGTGTGTGTGTCCTCACAGAAAATGCTCTAAGTGCATTAAGTGCATTAACTCGGCGGAGCGCTTCCACAGTACCGAGGCTAGAGTCGACTTCCGGAGCGTTGCACTGTGGGTAGCTATCCCACAGTTCCCGCAGTCTCCGCTGCCCATTGGAATTCTGGGTTGAGATCCCAATGCCTGATGGGGCTAAAATATTGTCGCGGGTGGTTTGGGTACATATCGTCAGGCCCCCGTTCCCTCCCTCCCTCCCTCCGTGAAAGCAAGGGCAGACAATCGTTTCGCGCCTTTTTTCCTGAGTTACCTGTGCAGACGCCATACCATGGCAAGCATGGAGCCCACTCAGGTAACTGTCACCCTATGACTCCTGGGTGCTGGCAGACGCGGTACGGCATTGCTACACAGTAGCAGCAACCCCTTGCCTTGTGGCAGCAGACGGTACAGTACGACTGGTAGCCGTCATCATCATGTCCGAGGTGCTCCTGGCCACGTCGGCTGGGAGCGCCTGGGCAGACATGGGCGCAGGGACTAAATTTGGAGTGACTTGACCAGGTCATTCTCTTTAGTCCTGCAGTCAGTCCTATTGAACCGTCTTATGGTGAGCAGGCAGGCGATACGGATTGCTAGCAGTCGTACTGTACCATCTTCTGCCAGGCAGGCAAGAGATGAGGATTGCTAGCAGTCGTATTGTACCATCTTCTGCCAGGCAGGCAAGAGATGAGGATGGCTAGCAGTCGTACTGTACCATCTTCTGCCGAGCAGCCATGAGATGTGGATGGCATGCAGTCCTTCTGCACCGTCTGCTGCCAGCCAAAGATGGAAAAGATAGATGGAGTGGATCAAAACAAGAAATAGACCAGATTTTTTCTGTATTCATTTGCTTCCCCCCCTCCCCCGTCTAGGGGACTCATTCTTGTAGGTCACACTGCAGTCACTCACAGAGAAGGTGCAGCGAGGTAAATCTAGCCATGTATCAATCAGAGGCCAGGCTAACCTTCTTGTTCCAATAAGGACAATAACTTAGGTGCACCATTTCCTATTGGAACCCTCCGTGAAGTCCTGCCTGAAATACTCCTTGATGTAAAGACACCCCCTTTGTTGATTTTAGCTCCCTGAAGCCAACCCTGTAAGCCGTGTCCTCAGTTGCCCCTCCCTGCGTCAGAGCAATGGCAAACAATCGGGCATCTGAGAGTGCTGTCCAGAGCAGTCACAATGGAGCACTCTGATGGGGCTAAAACATTGTCGCGGGTGGTTCTGGGTACGTATCGTCAGGCCCCCATTCCCTCCCTCCCTCCGTGAAAGCAAGGGCAGACAATCATTTCGCGCCTTTTTTCCTGAGTTACCTGTGCAGACACCATACCACGGCAAGCATGGAGCCCGCTCAGGTAACCGTCACCCTATGTCTCCTGGGTGCTGGCAGACGCGGTACGGCTTTGCTACACAGTAGCAGCAACCCCTTGCCTTGTGGCAGCAGACGGTGCAGTACGACTGGTAGTCATCCTCGTCATGTCCGAGGTGCTCCTGGCCACGTCGGCTGGGAGCGCCTGGGCAGACATGGGCGCAGGGACTAAATTTGGAGTGACTTGACCAGGTCATTCTCTTTAGTCCTGCAGTCAGTCCTATTGAACCGTCTTATGGTGAGCAGGCAGGTAATACGGATTGCTAGCAGTCGTACTGTACCATCTTCTGCCAGGCAGGCAAGAGATGAGGATTGCTAGCAGTCGTACTGTACCATCTTCTGCCGAGCAGCCATGAGATGTGGATGGCATGCAGTCCTTCTGCACCGTCTGCTGCCAGCCAAAGATGGAAAAGATAGATGGAGTGGATCAAAACAAGAAATAGACCAGATTTGTTTTGTACTCATTTGCTTCCCCCCTCCCCTGTCTAGGGGACTCATTCTTCTAGGTCACACTGCAGTCACTCACAGAGAAGGTGCAGCGAGGTAAATCTAGCCATGTATCAATCAGAGGCCAGGCTAAGCTCCTTGTTCCAATAAGAACAATAACTTAGGTGCACCATTTCTTATTGGAACCCTCCGTGAAGTCCTGCCTGAAATACTCCTTGATGTAAAGACACCCCCTTTGTTGATTTTAGCTCCCTGAAGCCAACCCTGTAAGCCGTGTCGTCAGTCGCCCCTCCCTCCGTCAGAGCAACGGCAGACAATCGTTCCGCGCCTTTTTTCTGTGCGGACGCCATACCAAGGCAAGCATGGAGGCCGCTCAGCTCACTTTGGCAATTAGGAGCACATTAAACACCACACGCATTATCCAGCAGTATATGCAGCACCGGAGCCTGGCAAAGCGATACCGGGCAAGGAGGCGACGTCAGCGCGGTCCCGTGAGTGATCAGGACATGGACACAGATTTCTCTGAAAGCATGGGCCCTGCCAATGCATGCATCATGGTGCTAATGGGGCAGGTTCATGCTGTGGAATGCCGATTCTGGGCTCGGGAAACAAGCACAGACTGGTGGGACCGCATAGTGTTGCAGGTCTGGGACGATTCCCAGTGGCTGCGAAACTTTCGCATGCGTAAGGGCACTTTCATGGAACTTTGTGACTGGCTTTCCCCTGCCCTGAAGCGCATGAATACCAAGATGAGAGCAGCCCTCACAGTTGAGAAGCGAGTGGCGATAGCCCTGTGGAAGCTTGCAACGCCAGACAGCTACCGGTCAGTTGGGAATCAATTTGGAGTGAGCAAATCTACTGTGGGGGCTGCTGTGATGCAAGTAGCCCACGCAATCAAAGATCTCCTGATATCAAGGGTAGTGACCCTGGGAAATGCGCAGGTCAGAGTGGATGGCTTTGCTGCAATGGGATTCCCTAACTGTGGTGGGGCCATAGACGGAACCCATATCCCCATCTTGGCACCGGAGCACCAAGCCGCCGAGTACATAAACCGCAAGGGGTACTTTTCAATAGTGCTGCAAGCTCTGGTGGATCACAAGGGACGTTTCACCAACATCAACGTGGGATGGCCGGGAAAGGTACATGATGCTCACATCTTCAGGAACTCTGGTCTGTTTCAAAAGCTGCAGAAAGGGACTTTATTCCCAGACCAGAAAATAACTGTTGGGGATGTTGAAATGCCTATATGTATCCTTGGGGACCCAGCCTACCCCTTAATGCCATGGCTCATGAAGCCGTACACAGGCAGCCTGGACAGTAGTCAGGAGCTGTTCAACTACAGGCTGAGCAAGTGCAGAATGGTGGTAGAATGTGCATTTGGACGTTTAAAGGCGCGCTGGCGCAGTTTACTGACTCGCTTAGACCTCAGCGAAACCAATATTCCCACTGTTATTACTGCTTGCTGTGTGCTCCACAATATCTGTGAGAGTAAGGGGGAGACGTTTATGGCGGGGTGGGAGGTTGAGTCAAATCTCCTGGCTGCTGGTTACGTGCAGCCAGACACCAGGGCGGTTAGAAGAGCACAGGAGGGCGCGGTACGCATCAGAGAAGCTTTGAAAACCAGTTTCATGACTGGCCAGGTTACGGTGTGAAAGTTCTGTTTGTTTCTCCTTGATGAAACCCCCCGCCCCTTGGTTCACTCTACTTCCCTGTAAGCTAACCACCCGCCCCTCCTCCCGTCAATCACCGCTTGCAGAGGCAATAAAGTCATTGTTGCTTCACATTCATGCATTCTTTATTCATTCTTCACACAAATAGGGGGATGACTACCAAGGTAGCCCAGGAGGGGTGGTGGAGGAGGGAAGGAAAATGCCACACAGCACTTTAAGCACAGCACTTTAAAAGTTTACAACTTTAAAATTTATTGAATGACAGCCTTCTTTTTTTGGGGCAATCCTCTGTGGTGGGGTGGCTGGTTGGCCGGAGGCCCCCCCACCGCGTTCTTGGGCGTCTGGGTATGGAGGCTATGGAACTTGGGGAGGAGGGCGGTTGGTTACACAGGGGCTGTAGTGGCGGTCTGTGCTCCAGCTGCCTTTGCTGCAGCTCAACCATACACTGGAGCATACTGGTTTGGTTCTCCAGCAGCCTCAGCATTGAATCCTGCCTCCTCTCATCACGCTGCTGCCACATTTGAGCTTCAGCCCTCTCTTCAGCCCGCCACTTACTCTCTTCAGCCCGCCACTTACTCTCTTCAGCCCGCCACCTCTCCCCCCGGTCATTTTGTGCTTTCCTGCACTCTGACATTATTTGCCTCCACGCATTCGTCTGTGCTCTGTCAGTGTGGGAGGACAGCATGAGCTCGGAGAACATTTCATCGTGAGTGCGTTTTTTTTTCTTTCTAAGCTTCACTAGCCTCTGGGAAGGAGAAGATCCTGTGATCATTGAAACACATGCAGCTTGTGGAGAAAAAAAAAGGGACAGCGGTATTTAAAAAGACACATTTTATAAAACAGTGGCTACACTCTTTCAGGGTAATCCTTGCTGTTAACATTACATACATAGCACATGTGCTTTCGTTACAAGGTCGCATTTTGCCTCCCCCCACCGCGTGGCTACCCCCTCAACCCTCTCCCCTCCCTGTGGCTAACAGCGGGGAACATTTCTGTTTAGCCACAGGCAAACAGCCCAGCAGGAATGGGCTCCTCTGAGTGTCCCCTGAAGAAAAGCACTCTATTTCAACCAGGTGACCATGAATTATATCTCACTCTCCTGAGGATAACACAGAGAGATAAAGAACGGATGTTGTTTGAATGCCAGCAAACATACACTGCAATGCTTTGTTCTACAATGATTCCCGAGTACGTGTTACTGGCCTGGAGTGGTAAAGTGTCCTACCATTAAGGACACAATAAGGCTGCCCTCCCCAGAAACCTTTTGCAAAGGCTTTAGGAGTACATCTAGGAGAACCGCGAATGCCAGGGCAAAGTAATCCTTTCACATGCTTGCTTTTAAACCATGTATAGTATTTTAAAAGGTACACTCACCAGAGGTCCCTTCTCCGCCTGCTGGGTCCAGGAGGCAGCCTTGGGTGGGTTCGGGGGGTACTGGCTCCAGGTCCAGGGTGAGAAACAGTTCCTGGCTGTCGGGAAAACCGGTTTCTCCGCTTGCTTGCTGTGAGCTATCTACAACCTCATCATCATCATCATCTTCTTCGTCCCCAAAACCTGCTTCCATATTGCCTCCATCTCCATTGAAGGAGTCAAACAACACGGCTGGGGTAGTGGTGGCTGAACCCCCTAAAATGGCATGCAGCTCATCATAGAAGCGGCATGTTTGGGGCTCTGACCTGGAGCGGCCGTTCGCCTCTCTGGTTTTCTGGTAGGCTTGCCTCAGCTCCTTAAGTTTCACGCAGCACTGCTTCGGGTCCCTGTTATGACCTCTGTCCTTCATGCCCTGGGAGATTTTGACAAAGGTTTTGGTATTTCAAAAACTGGAACGGAGTTCTGATAGCACGGATTCCTCTCCCCAAACAGCGATCAGATCCCGTACCTCCTGTTCGGTCCATGCTGGAGCTCTTTTGTGATTCTGGGACTCCATCATGGTCACCTGTGCTGATGAGCTCTGCATGGTCACCTGCAGCTTGCCATGCTGGCCAAACAGGAAATGAGATTTAAAAGTTCGCTGTTCTTTTCCTGTCTACCTGGTCAGTGCATCTGAGTTGAGAGTGCTGTCCAGAGCGGTCACAATGGAGCACTCTGGGATAGCTCCCGGAGGCCAATACCATCGAATTGTGTCCACAGTACCCCAAATTCGAGCCGGCAACGTCGATTTAAGCGCTAATCCACTTGTCAGGGGTGGAGTAAGGAAATCGATTTTAAGAGCCCTTTAAGTCGAAATAAAGGGCTTCATTGTGTGGACGGGTGCAGGTTTACATCGATTTAACGCTGCTAAATTCGACCTAAAGTCCTAGTGTAGACCAGGGCTTAGACTCCTAAGTGCTTAAGTCACTTTTGAAAATGGGACATCAGCCCTAAGTCAAGTAGGTGCTTTTGAAAATTTTACCTGTTGTGTCTATTAGTGTGTTTAATAGATTATAGTCACTGTCACATTCTTGTCCAAGGATAGGTGTCATCTGCATTAAAATGAAAGGGCTGCAACTTTGTCTCCACCGATTACTTTGGTTGCTTTGGCACTCCTGTTGGTGCAAGAAGCATCTTTTATTGTTATTCTTTCTCAAAATGGTCATGCTTAAATATTGTTAGTTCTGATGAAAAGATTGGCAGTCCAGGATAATGAAGTGCTCTGTCCAAAGAACAGGTGGTCATAGCAGAATAAATCTCCCTACACTGCCTAGCCAATCAACCTGAATGCTTTACTAAAGGGATCAGCTCTGGCCATTCAGTCCTTCATGCCTCTAATGAGATCACCCAAAATAATTTCTGATTATTGTGACTTTGACATTGCTTATATTTTTGTAAAATTATCCTTATTTTCGGCTACCCTTATGAAAATAGGCATTTATAACACACTATAACAATGTAACATTTCTTTCTCTAAGTCTTCTTTCCTTGCTTTAGGATCACAAGGTAATAAGACTTTCACCACCAGACCATTATCCTAAATCTTGATTGTAAAGTTACATGTTGTTATACTGTATGAACAGATAGTAAATCAAGTCCAGTAACTAGGGAGTTTCTTGACCAAATCTTTGAATTATTGTAAAAATAGACCCATATATATATAAATATTTAATATTTTCAGTTGTGAGTTTTCATTTAAATTATTCCAATATAAAATTATATCAAGATCTGAAAGAAAATACAGTTATTGTAGCTGAACTGATGGTGTTGTATCCAAATATTTCTACTGTGAAAATACATGTTTGTTATTGCTTTGCTAGAATTACATACTACAGGCATAAGTATTTGAATATGTGCTTGAAAATACAAATTAAATGGCATCCCGTTTCTTCATTCCTGACAAACTGATGTGCAGCATCTAAGTTCTCTCCTTCCAGCTGGTGATTGGAATAATTCTGAGAATAGAATTCACCTTTGTTCTTTGTAACATCAGGTTGTACAGCGGCAACTTAATTAGACTGAGTAATGAGCATAGGTTAATGGAATAATGGCAGCTTACAATACAATGAAAGTCTGTTCTCAGTATTCCTCTCCATGACACAAAAGCTGTATGCGCAATGAATCAATTCATCTAAGCCATAATATACACACCGTATTGATGCAAGAAGAGTCATATAACTTGTTCGAGTTGTCCTCAGCAAGTAACAGATTCAATGTCCACCATGGCTTATGCAGAATTCAATAGGCCCCTCAGCTGGTCTTATGACTGAATGCTTTCTGTTGTTTGCCATACAGTGTTTATTCATCACTGTACTCTGTTCTCTATTCCATAAACTGTCTTGTGTTAAATACTTTCAGAAAGCATTTTGGGACCCAGATTGCATTAAAGATGCTATTACATAAAAATATTTTGCTGGTAGGGTGCCTTGAACCTTTCAATATGTTTTTGTAAAATGGTCACCGATACTTTCCACCAGCATTACCTCATTCTGGATGCCTCTTTTTAAAATGATCCAATAGACCATTAATACTGCATTTCCATAGTTAAATATTAAACTGTCCCAGAGCTACACACTTATGTAAATAAACTGGAGATAGACCAGATGTCTGCAGTGCACCCTTGAATTCCTCAGATTAAAACACAAGCCCTCTCTTTCAAACCAAGTTAGCATTTATATTTCTAGAGATTTTATATACTTATCTGTCAATTCTCTATGGACTGAATTCTGAGGTCTGTACTCAGATAAAATTCTCATTAACATCAGAGGTGCCCAGATATTACAGTGATGGATGTGATATTAGAACCTAGATAAACAAGACTGAGTAATGGCTTCATGATTTGGCCCAACTCCATGATATCAAGCTTAACACACAAATTTTATTCCAATTCCTTATTCTGTCTATAATTTAAAACTTGTCAGTATTATTAGAGTCTACCTTAAGCTAGATAAGACATTAATAATTATATCTTGCACTCATAGTACTCCTTTAATTCAGACAGGTCCCAATTTATAAACAACAGACCATATGCTCCGTACTCCATTATGCTGCGTGGAAGGGAGCAGTTTGTAGTACATAGATGATAAAGGAGAATGGAATAAACAGTGCTGACATTAAACTATCAAAATTATTATATTTAGAATTAACATCTATTGAGATGAATGAGGCAATTCAGACCTCTCAGAGCTATTGTTTCAGGCTTCCTGCAGACTCAGGCAGACATCATGTTATTTGTTACACTTCATATTTGCAAAGGATTTCTTTGCAACCATGAGGAGGAGCAATTTCTTTTAAAAAATCAACAAAGAAAGTTTTGATTTTGTAGCACAAAATGCAGCCATCAGGTAGAAGTACTAACTGTTTAATCAGTTGTTCTAATTCAGCCCCTGATCTTGCCTATCTTAAACTATCTATTTTGATTATAAGATCTTTGGGGCAAGGAATATGTTGTAGTCTATTTTTGCAAGGCTTTGTGTAAATGCAAGGCATTTTCTAAGTGATCAATAACAATTATTAATAAAATACCACTCATTGATCATAAATAAATTATTAAAGATATGTATTTGTTAGATGGTAATTAGGTTCGAGTTAATTCATCTGTTTATCTGATAGATTGTAATGCTTCTGTAAGATTTGTTTCAGTGTAGTATCCACTTCAGTCTGTGATATCAAGTTGGAATGTTATGGCCCTGATTAACCACTGCCCTGCACCTTGCAAAGTGAGGGAAAGGAGGGTGCAAAAAAAAAAAAAATGCTGCCAAGGCTTGGTCTACATTACAGACTTCTGCCGGTGTGTGAAAAGGTGTGATCTCTGACCGACATAGCTATGGTGGCAGAAGTCCCTAGTGTAGACACAGTTACACTGGCAAAGCTGAACTTTTACTTGAATAGCTCGTTTCACTTGTAGCATTAGCATACCAGTACAAAACCAATATAGTGGCTTATACACTAGGAAAGCTTTGTAGATAAGGTATACTGTCAAGGGAGAATGGCACAGTTATAGACTCACTTTGAACAGGTGTGACTACACAAGACATGTTGCAGTGAGGAATCAGGCCCCAAGTCTGAAAATTGTAAAGAATCTGGCTAGCACAGATAATAAAATGCTAATAAGAGACAAAAAAAAATAAAATAACATAAAAGGTAATAAAAGAAGAGGCCCCAGTTAGGATACTATTCATCTTGCTTATTCTTCCCAAGATATGATGTATCTGACTTGGCAGCATGCAATATCTGAGACACCAGCAGCTGCATGTCTCTCCTCAAAAGGGAATGTATAGAAATACTGTTATTCTACAAAAAGGCACCTATCACCCTGCAGTTGGGGGGTGTGACCACATGAAGAGAATAAAATGCCTCTGAAATTTTCAAAAATATCTAGGAAAAGCTGATCTCAATTCTCCAGTGTCCCTGAGCAAGGCTCCTAGGTATGGAGAGGTGGTTAGGGAGCCAGTCATGTCTCCCTGATTTTTAGTGGCTTGGCCACAGCTAAGTTAAAGGAAGAGGGGGGCACCTTTAACTTACAGTGCTGGTAGAAATCTTTCCACCAGAAAATAATTGGGCATAGCAGAGTCCTGCCCTGACACATCCCCTCCCTGCCCCAACATGTGGTGCAGCTCTGGCAAAGGAGGCAGGAGAGCTCTGCTGCATCTGGCTCAGTGTATCCAGAAGCCTGTGTCGATTGTACAGCTCACTCCTGATGGTGACCATTCCCTCCCATAAGCAGTCCCAAGGAAGGGTAACTGCTCCTCAACATCAGTGACGTGTGCATAATCTAGCCTAAAATGTTTGTTAGGAAAGAAAAACCTTCCAGTGCCTAGAATTCAATAAACCATGAACCACTGTCAGGGCTCCTATAATCATTTGTTCAAGCTGTGTTCTCATTTACAATTCAAAAGAGTTACTTCAAGTGGTTTCACATTTACTTCCATGTAACTGAGGACAGAATATGATCAGTCAGCTCAAGAAATGATGCTAGTGGTTCATGGTTTATTGAGCTCTATGGGCTGATTCTCCACTGCCTCATACCTTTTTGGAGTCATTTTCACCTGGGAAAGAGAGAGGAAAGTGGTTGTAAAATGGTACTATTCTGATTTGTCGTGGTTTTGTTCCCTCTTTTCACTTATATTGTAAATGTCTACACAAGGTACAAGGCAGTTGAGAATCTGGCCTAACATGACTACAGTAAAACAGATGACATAGCTAGCTAGATTTTATTTTTAATTGACAGCTGTGTCATTTCATCTTTCAACAGACTTTAGGCATGTAGCTTGTTAATATATCTTGACTGCTAATACATTATGTCCAGGTCTTGAGGAGTTTATAACTCATCTCTACAAACTACAACCCATTGTGTGCAGAATAGCACTAGTAGTTAGTCAATTTGTAGCTCAAATGACTAAAATAATATTATAAATGGAATGAGTCCCATGCATTTATCAACCCAGTTTATGAATGAATAAATGAATAAAGATATTTCCTGTGAGAGAGAAATTTCATGGAGAGCTGACACAACATGAGTTTGCTAATGGTGGTCAGAATATGTTTTTTTTTTCCTGTACCAATTCCATGGATGTAGAAATCTTTTGATTCTCAGTTCTCATTGCACTGCGACCCCCTTCTGAGAACAAAAATTCTGACACGACTCCGGGACAAGGGAGCTGAAGCCCAAGCCCCAACTTCAGCTCCAGGCAGGGAGGGGGGTTGGGCTTTTGTTTCAGTCCCAGTTGTGGGGGCTTGGGCGTCGGCTTCAGCTCCAGGTCCCAGCAAGTCTAATGCTAGCCCTGGTGCCCCTTTAAAATGGGCTTGTGACCCACTTTGGGGTACTGACCCACAGTTTGAGAACCGCTGGCCACTGCACTAAAACTTTAATCTTTAAATCACAGTAAAGCATTAATTAATTAATCCTGGGAACACCCTTTGAGTGACAAATCATCAGATGGGAAATCTGAGACAGAGGTTAAGTGAACTGCCCAGGCCAACAACTGAGACAGCTACAAAGCTGGGAATGGAATTCAAGAGTTCCTGGCTCCAAGTGCCATGCATGCACACTGACAAGACATTCCTCTTCTGCATGGTAGTCCTCCTAAAGTCTTATTGCTTCCTGTACTCTTGATATAACAGATAGGTATTCCTAACCCCATGGAAACAACACATCAGCCCAGTAGCTAGTACTAATGAAATCTTCACAATGCTCCCTAACCTAAAGTGACTGAAGTCTGAAGATGAGTCACTTGGGTCACTGTGGCTCTGACACAACTCATGACTTTGCACACATTCATTTAAAACAACCTGGGCAGAGTCACTGCTTAATTTATGACATTTTTATGGTTATTACTACATTAGATAATCACTTCCTGCACTGTTGTAGTTTTGTTGGGGCAATAATACTTTGTTGACAGTGTGAGAACATAGCAAGAGTATCAGATCATCAGATTACAGGCATGCTTTCCAATGAAACAATGCTGGGAATTTTTTTCACGTTGTTCTAAGTGGCCCAGGACATTACAACTATTAGTGAGTTTTGGGGAAATAATTACAACATGGATTGTGTCTGACCTGGTTACAGAATGGTTAAAATTTGTGGTGTGGATGGGACATAATCATGTCATCCTAACTGGACTATGCCTTGGACTGGCCAGTTTCACCTTTGAACTTTAGTCTGGTGAGGCCCTATCCACACTACAAATAAGAATAGTTTATATGAAGCACATTTATGTTCTCAATTACTAAACTGATTCTCAGTAATCTGAAAAGTTGGGTTACCTCTGAGTGTACTTAGCAAAAATGTCAGGTATCCAAGTATGAAATCTGCCATAAATGTAGGAAACAGAATGCAATAAACAAGTGAAACCACATAAGATTCCTGGTTGTCCTTCATCCAAGGTTGGCACAGATCTTTTTGAATTGAATGGGATAGATGACCTCATATTAGTGGTCGAAACTGAGCTGTTGCACAATACATCAAGTAACAATTTACTAACACATTGTAAAGCAATTTGCTTGCCAGGGGATTTCAGATGAGTCGATAACAGATAATGACCCACAATACTCAGTGAATCATTTTAGGTATTCTCTTTGATCTTTCAAATCAAATCAATTCAAGCATGTATGTCGAATCTTACAGTGCCAAACCAAATGGGTTGGCAGAAAAGAATTGAATAAAAAATAAAAGCCCTGGCAGATTCAAGGGAGCTATACTTAGCATAGTTAATATTGCAACACACTTCACTTGTGTAGACACTTATGGCAGAGACCCAAATTTGGGACCAAAATCTAACAAGTTTCTTGAGCTAATGACAATAGCTTTGAAGTACTTACAAAAGAACTATAGATCGGGAAACTAGAACAGAAGAAACACAACCAAAAAAAAGGGACCCCTAATGCAAAAGAGAGGGAGAGAGTTAGATTTCCAACAAAAAGTACCTTGCAACATATCAAAATAACAACTATTTTTATCCATCCATACCTTCAAGTTTAGCGAGGTCCCACAAGCTAAACAGAAGACAAGGGAATAGCAATATCTAGAATGCTAATGACAATGATCATGCACTGACAGAAATAACACACACCCACTCAGTCATTGACAGTGTACAGCACCAGGAGCAGCAAACTCAGGCCACTGCAGAAGGACTTTTTGAGAACCAGTGCCCATGTGATGAGAAAGCCGCTGGGGTTTGGAGATCATATCTATTGGCAGATGTTTAATAAGAGTTGGAATAATCCTATCACATATTAGAGGGGCTCAGGTGTTTCACCCTGACCTTCACCCTTGACAGCTCCTTTTGAGTGCTTTATTAATTGACTGCCTTACTTTTTGATTGGTTTTGGTTGATTATATTTTATTTGCATTTCACTTTAGGGAAATAAAAAAGGAATATGTAACTGTAACCACTCAAATCAGTCTATACTGACCCCGGCCATCTGATGGAAGTATTACCTTTTATAAACCTGATCCATTAATGTGAATGATGTTAGTCTTTTACCAGTAGTCTTATGTGTCACATACATTTGATCATTATTATTATCTGCTGGGCTACTGCTGCCTTTCATTGCCCCGTGGACTGTTGGGATATACCTGACCCATTTAGCAACAGAGCAGATATATGCATGTTCAACTGGAATACATGAAAGTAGTTAGAGAATAGAGATCAAATAAAAGCCTGTTACAATTGTTGGGCCAATTCCAGTCTCAGTTTCAGAGGTACAACTCTGGTTGAAGTCAAGGGGGCTGAGTCAACAGTCTACGACAGGGAACAAAAGGCTAGTGTTTAATAGAATTCTAAGCAAACAATTTCACTAACAATACAAATCAGTCTTTATGGCTTAAAAAAAAAAGAGCTGTCATTTTCATAAAATTAAGCACAGGTAAAAAAAAAAACAACAAAAACTATGAGACCACCTCAGAAATCCTGGAAATTAGTATTTATATTCACAAATTTGCAGTATGTTTCATGGTAGCCCATCTGTCAGTTTGAGGATCCAGAGTCCTTCACACATGTCCCAGTTCCAGACAATGAACCAGTTCTCTTACTAATCAGCAATCCTGGATATTTGCAGGGTTTCCTTTTCTCTGTCCATAACCACATAATATATTATTATATAATATACTTGTTAATACTGTAACAACTAGGAATTAGGTGCTAATCTAATTAGTAAAGTTGTGTATAATACATTGTGCTCTCAGAAGACAACCTTTAGCAAATCAATGCCCACATAATTAATTATTAATTGTTGCATACATACATGGGATTAATTATTCACTGTAACAGAAGCTTCTAATGAGCTGTAATGTAACTGAAACAGTACTGAATAGAGGAGGCATTGTGTTACATCTTGAATTCTTAATATCCCATAATGTCACATGGGAAGTGCTAACACTCTGTGTTATCAAGATGAACTTTAAAGCTTTGTCTAGAAGGGATGGTTTGAATTATCAATAGCATAACTGATGTGACTCATACTTCCATGCAGATTCTTGAGTTAAGAGTAAAATGCAAAATTATACTGTTCTCTCTTAAGTCTGGCACATTTTAAAATACAGGCTGAAAATATTATACCATGTCCTCCTAGCCTTATCAGGAAGCTCATCTGTTAGCCCAGAACTAACGTAGGGTTCACTTCCCTGTAACCTAAGTTGTGTTAAACCTGCATTTACTTTAGCTTGGGCCCTTTGAACCATGGCAGTCATTGCACTATATTTAAAGTCATAAATCAAATGGGATAGTCCTTTCATTTTTAAAATATCTGAATAGAAAATGTATCCCATTGCTTCTTACAATGTACGTGTGATTGGAAAGAACAGAGATGGATGACACATTGCCTACAGTTTTGTGACATTTGGAGGGGTAGTAGGTGAAGTCAGAAAGTGCTTGGGCTCCAGAACATTAACCAGCAGGGGCAGAAAACAGTGGGAGCCTACTTGATTACCTTCATGGGGAGAAAATACAAGGTCGTAAAGGTCTCTTGGATCTAGTGGAGAAAGGCAGAATAAGAACTAGTGGCTGGAAGTTAAAGCCAAACAAACAATGAAAGGCAGCAGGAGCACAGCAGATAATAATAATGATCCTTGGCGCCTTCATGCAACTTGCAGCCCTGATTTAACTCTCCCACTCACCAAAAGGGTCGTTCACTTGACTTGGTCTTCACAAGCACTACCCTCTGCAATATCTCTTTTGCTGGGTTCCCCTCTCCAACTATCACCTGGTCACTTTCAGCATCCACCATTAGCAAACTCCTCTCCAACCCCATGCCCTGTTGTTCAGCCTTTCCATGACTTTCGGTCCATCAGCGCTGATGACTTCTTGTCTGCTCTCAGTCCCCTCCTCCTGGCCCTTTCTTCCCTTTCTTCCATGGTTGTTGATTCTCTGCATGTTTCACTCTCCTCCACCCTTGACTCTTTTGCCCCTCTCTCCCAGATCCACTCTCCCAATCCCCAGGTTTCATTCATCCCCAACAACCTCTTCCTTTGTTCCTGCTCTCATGCAACAGAGTATCTGTGGTGGAAATCCCATGACCAGGCTGACTTCCTCTACTACAGATTCATTCTCTCCCCCTTCAACTCTATCATCTTCCTAGTTAAACAACTCTACATCTCCAACTTAGTTGAATCACATGTCTGCAATCTCAGGTACCTTTTCATCCCATTGATTCACTCCTCAAACACCTCCTGCCTCCATGTCTCTCTCTACACACAGGCTCTTTCCTTTGTCTTTAAAAGAAAATTGACAAAATATGACATATCTTTCCCCCTCCCCTCAGCTTGTCCTCTCTTCTTCTCCTACAATTCCCTCCTCCCTCTCCCCATCCCACATACAAAAGCTTCCCATCTGCTTTCCTCCTCTAACCACTTCACTTGCCCCAGTGATCCCATCCCATTCCGTCACCTGATCTACCTTGTGATGGAGAGTTTCAAAGCATGGTGTTTTTGTTCATCTTTGTGATGTGGCTGAGAAACACGCAATACTGCTTTTGAATATAGTGAGCAACTGAAGGAAGGCCAGATCATGACATTACACACAAAGTCAAACCACTTTATGCTCAGGATTTGACACCGACAGTGCATAAGGAATGTTTCTAGTTGTTCCAAGTCTGTCTGTAAGAGTGTCTAGGTTTTGCACTCATAGAAATACAGGTAGTACACAGGCTTGATAGATCTGGAATTTTGTCTCATCACAAAGATGTCGCATCCATAAGCAAGACATGGAGTTCATTCAGGAAGTGGCAAGACCTATTCATCGAAGAACATCCAGTTTTCTGTGACAATTTGAACTCTGCTTGCAGCCTAGGTAGATGAATGCATTAACACTCTCCATGGTACTAAGCCCTACCTGCATTGGGGGTTCTGATGCTCCAGTTTTGAGATTCTGGACTTTGATGTTCTGCCATGAGATGTTTTATCCCATATTGAGGGTAGCATCTTGGAGACCTGAGAGAGCAAGGGCTGAAATTCTCCAACTTCTCCACAAACAAGGCAGTGTTGTTGGTGTTATCTTAGTCAGTGAACACTTCATGACCCACCTTGATTGTGATGTATAGAAGAGCAAGTCCTTATATCCATTTGATAGCTCAACAGAATAATGCAAGGTGAGAATGCATCCCTGATGCACACCTCAGGTTGAAGAAATGAGTCGAAAGCTATGAACCAATGTGCACTCTTGCACCAGTACGGTGGGAAGGTCATGGAAAAGTTTTAGCAGATCGTTTGGAACACCAACACCTTTCAATGTGAGCCAAAGTGCTGACCTGTTGACCATATCAAAAGCTGCTTTGAGATACAGTAATATGTGCCACATGAAGCGGGCAATTAAATTCTCAGTGCAGCTCAACCAGAAGCTGGAGGGTAAGGACAGTGTCCATTACTGACTGCCTAACAGTGAAACTTGATTGCTGTGGACAATGATGTCTGTCGAGAAGCAGCTGCATCATACCGAGTAGAATGTGAGCAAAGACCTTTCTTAGGATCGATAACAGTGAGATCAGCTTGTAGCTGATTCTCTTGGTGCAAGATACTTTGCGCTTATACAGGGACACTGCTGTCTTTCCATTCTCCTGGGTTAGAAGAGACTGCAAGGATCATCTTGTCTAACCCCTGCCAAGATGCAGGATTTGTTGTGTCTAAACCATTAGACTTAATCGGTTCTTCCTTTGCTTTTTTCGAATCAGCATACCTATAATTTTTTCTTTGTTTGGCCAGTTTTCTCTTTTCTTGTTATACACTGTGGCAGACAGCTACATCTGCTTCCCATAATGTTCAAAGCAATATATCACCATATCTGAATGCCATCCCCCATCTGTCATGTGGACTGTCACTGATTATCTCAAAATACAAATTGTTAAGGCTGTTTTATGCCTAATAGCAGCAGCTGCAAGTCAGCAACTGACACTATCAGGCACTATGCAGGCAATGAAGAGGCCGTCCATATGAAGTAATAAGAATATACAGTAGATACAAAGTAAAATTGCCATATAGATACATCTTTTGTTACTGCTCAACAATTCTAGCTGCAACTGAAAATTTCCTAAAAATAATCAGGTGCAAATAAACTTTTTTAAACTTGTGAGTAAAAATGCAGTTAATTAGCCATTTTAACAAAGTCAAAATATACTTATTTGTTATTTATTTTTTCAGAATAAAAAGTGCTCATATACCGGCTGAGAGCCCTGCCCTTTATTTAGAACTTCAGAATTTAAATACCCATCTGACTCAGCCTCACTCCTGCTACAAAGTAGCAGCTGTTAATTTAAAATATGAGTATCTTGCATTTATTCACCCATCATCATTTCAGCTAGGCACTCATGTCATCCTACTATAACAGACAATAAATAAAAAATGTTTATCATTTCCACTCATTTAATTTGATATTGTACAGCTCCAGTTTGACCAAATACAGTCCTGGAATATTAAATTCCACCGATACAATAGGAAAGCATTATTTTTTTATCAGTATTATTCCTGGAAGTCACCTTGTGGGGCAGGTAGAATTGTATGGCTCCAGAACTGTAGGTTTCATTACTGAGTCACATGTGTTTAGGTCAAACGCAAACCAAGGCCGCAAATGAAGGGCTTTATTCACCTAAAAGTAAGTTTCATTTCAGTTACACTAGGGATGAATTTGGTTCCTTTAATTTTGCTGATCATTTGATCATAATATACCATATGATGAGCCACTAGCGATGCTAACCACCACGAAGCATGTTTTCAGATTCAACTGACATTGTTTTAGGGATATGTATTAGTCCTGGGGGAATTCTGCACCACTGCGCATGTCCAGAATTTATGTCTGCCACAGATTTCTTTGCTTCCCCGCAGAAAAATGCTTCTCTGATGGGGAACCAAAGGGAAGCCACAAAAGTGGTCATGCGAGCCTCCCCAGCAGTGTGTTTCAGGTGCCCAGGGCAGGCGGCAGAGAGGTAAATCATTGTGTGGCAGGGGGAAGGACTGGGGAAGACCTGGCTGGTGGCTTCTACCCTGAGCCAGGCTCAGCTGCTAGTCCCGGCTAGGCTGGGGAGGACGGGACTTCTTCTTCCCTTGCATAGCATCTGGGGCTGTGTCATACTCATCCACAGGTTTCTCTCCCGGTTGTAGGAAGTTCTGCAAACTCCCCTCCTCTCCCCCGGCACTTCCTGCACCTATTGCTCCTCAGCTGCAGGGGGAGGGATCACTGTACAGGTAGCTGATCCTCACTCCGCCCAACCCCTGTGCATCCAGACCCCCTCATATCCAGACTTTCTGGTCGAACCTCAACCCCCCTGCACCCAGAACCCTCCCAATGAGCCCCACTCCCCCTGCACCTGGACCATTCCAATGAGCCACCTGCACCCGGATCCCTACCCTATCAAGCCCCAACCAGTTGCACCTGGATCCCCACCCCACTGAGTCCCAGTCCCCCAGCATCTGCCCCCCCATGAACTCCCCACACCCAGACCCCCCTTCTGAGTTCTATCCTCCCCAACCCTCGCTGAACTGCAGTCACTTCACCTGGACCCCGCTGCAGAGTCCCATTACTGTTGCACCCAGAACCATCCAACAAGCCCCTGTGCATCCAGATTCCCCCCGCAGCCGGATCCCCCATTGAGCTGCTCGCACCCAGGTTGCTCCACACAGAACCCTCTCAACCCAAACCTGGATCCGCCCCATGGTAAGCCCCTCCACACTTGGATCCTGCCTTGCTGAGCCTGCCTGCCCACACCTGGTGCACCTGGCATGGAGGGGCAAAGCTCTGGGGTGTTTCTGGGGCAGGCCCAGTCCTTGTGGTGTGTCAGAGTTGGGTGCAGCCTCACTGCTGAGTCCGTGTCCCAGAGGGGAGCTGCACTGTGATTTCCCACCTCTGTGCAGCCAGTGGCCTTTGCTCCCCAATGCCCTGCTGGAGTTTCCACATTTATTTGGCAAATAAAATTTGCAGAATTTTAAAATATTGTGTGCAGAATTTTTAATTTTTTGGCACAGAATGCCCTCAGGAGAAGTGTATTCTATCACCTTCTCTAAATCAGCATATTTTGCCTCTCTTTTTTGAGCAAAGGTACAGCTTTACCAGTCTGAGAGCTAGAGCAGACAAAGCTTATCTGTTTTCACTATTGTATCAAGAATTCTTCAAAGATTTATATACGTTATCTCACCTTACACCTGGATTTCTGTCTTGAGATAGTGCTGTAAAAGTTTGAGTCTTGTCTACACAAACACCTAAACTAATACTCAAAAAGTAAAGGGGGACTTGTGGCACCTTAGAGACTAACAAATTTATCTGAGCATGAGCTTTCGTGAGCTCCAGCCCACTTCATCAGATGCATTCAGTGGAAAGCTTATGCTCAAATAAATTGTTTCGTCTCTGAGGTGCCACAAGTCCTCCTTTTCTTTTTGCGGATACAGACTAACACGGCTGCTATTCTGAAACCTAAACCAATACTGGCTCCAGTGCAGCTGCACCACTGATGAAAAACATGTACCACAGCTGCAAATGCAGAGACACGGTCTCTGGGGTTGTAGAGCTGAATAAGGGCTGTCATGATGGTTTAGTTATTTTAAGAGAATGGCACCAGGTGGTGGCAGTGGCATAGCAAGGAGAGGTTACATTTGAACAGATGCTGTTAACATTTTTGAGGCCTCAAAATTAGAGTTTAGACACTTATTACCCCCCCCCCACAACTTCCCTTCCTCCCCCACCCCAAAACAGCAAAACCTTTAATTTTCATGTACTGTTTGTATGTCACTTTTTAAGCTGATGGAGTGATTTTCAGTTTCAGAGTGTTCCCCTGCAGGGTGTCTGACTCAAACACTGTGTAAGAAGCGTTTGTAACCCACCTCAGCATCATTCACCACTCTGCCTAAGTAGGAAAAGGAGCAATGTATATACTAGAGAAGTGGGCCCCAGGGAAGGAACCAAAATCTGTCATTGGTTCTCTCCCAACCTCCCATGGCTGAACACAAATCTATTGCACCTTCTGCTGAGATTGGGTATCTGGCCAACAACTGCCATTGAATATCACCTGTTCCTAGAAGAAGAGGCAACAAGAAGCTACTGTTGGGCTCTGTGAGAAAGCAAAACACAGTAACAAACCTCCCACTGCAATAAATAATATTTACACTCAGCAGTGGTCCCTACAGGGTTATAATTTGGGAGGAGTATGTAAAGGCAATGCAGAAGTTCATGTGATGTTTATAAATTCTGCATGAGGCTCTGAGGAGAACCTCCAGAGTTACTTGCTCTGCCAGAGTCAGGAGGTAATCCCTGCTTGGTACTTGGATGTTTTCAAACCACCTATCCTATGCCAGACTCACCCTCTCTTTTGTGTTGCTTAGAGCCCGCCCTGATGGAGGAAGGCAATTAGTCAGAATCTGAGACTTCATGAGATTCTCAAAAAACAGATCAAATTAAAAAGGAATCACTTTCCTTCCCCAAATTATTCAAAGGCACCAATACTCATTAGGAAAAATAAAATACATAAGATCTGGAGTTTCTTGGCTAAGGCATTTTTGAGAGATGACATTTGATGACAACGTGAACCAAATTTTACAAAAGTGAAAATGCCTCAGCTTTGCAAACGGTCATATCATCAGAAAACCTTTCCTGATTATCCTGAAACCTTCCCCAAAGCACCTCTACTGGCAGCAGAGCACACATGCAAAATTTTAGACTGATTGATTCCATTTGGTGTATTCTGTGTTGTTGTAGCCGTGTCAGTCCCAGGATATTAGAGAGACGAGGTGGGTGAAGTAATATCTTTTGTTGGACGAATCATCTCACCCACCTAGTCCATCTGATTCCATTTGGGGCAATTAATAGGGAAATCAAAATTACAGATAGGATGGAGGGTACAAGATTGCGAAAGGAGGAAACAGTTATAGACTTCCAAAGTATGGGAGTGTTTTGATCCAGGGTTTTTCAGTCAATTGCAGAAGCAGGAACCAGATCCTGTTCAGAGAGTGAAACCCGACTGAAGTCTGAAGATTTTGGATCTGGAATTGTGGTTCAGGCCCATTTATAGCCCAAATTAGATTTATGAAAGAATGCTAGTCTCTAGAGCTGGTTCGAAATTTTTCACTGAAACTTTTTTTTGATGAAAAATGCCCTTTTTGTAAAAAATGATATGTTTTGAAAAAAAATTGTTTTGGAACCTCCCTGTTTGAAATTAAGCATGTTGATAACATCCTGTTTCAATATTTTTGGAATGGAATGTTTCAGCTTTTATTTTCAAAATGAAATTCATTTTCTTTTATATTTAAAAGAGGTTTAAGAAGTTAAAGGTTGAAATCAGAACTAATGTTCTGATTTTATGGAAACAAAATGTTTTGATTGACCCCAAACTAATTTTTTTTAGAATTTCATTTTGTGGGAAATTTCAGCTTTTTTGGGCTTTATTCTGTTTCACAGTGGAAAAACTATTAGAAATCATGGAATTTCCTGCAAAATGGAAAATCGGGTTCCTGCTCAGCTCTATTAGTCTCAACCGTAACTAAAGAGAGAGAATAATGCATAATGCAGAGTCCAAAATAGCCAGGCTTAGGTGAGTACATGTGCTGTAGTAAAGTGTGCCCTCTTGCACCCCTCATAATAAAATTGCTTACTGGCTCATTTGCTGAAAAACTGGGGGCCCCTACTGTTGAATCCCGCAGTTTTTCTGTTAAGTTGTACGACTTGCTCTGGGGATTTAAAACACAACACACAAAGCACGAATGAAAAATATTGTGGTGAAATGTGGAAATAGGAGAAGAACAAACTGCTTGCTTAAAATCTTTTATTTACAGTGACAGATTTTAAGGGTGTTTCAGATGTGGTTCTTGGAACCAGGAGTTGAGCATATTTCCAAGATTAGTTCCAATCTCCTGGGGCCAAATCCCAAGGGAAGCTGAGCCCCTCTATTTCCCACTTGTGTAAATGGGCCAAGTCTTGAGGTCCCTAAACAGCGTGGGCATTCTACTGTTCCTACTGAAGTCAAGGAGAGTTTTTCCATTTACTTCAAATGGAGCAGGATCAGCCCTTTTAGGCTCACCTCACTCAGGAAAAATTGAAGTGATCTGCCCTTACATGGGTGCGCAGGGGTCTGTGTGTGGGGAGGAGACAGGGTGTGTACAAGAAGCCTCCCCGCCCTAGCCTTGTGCGGCCCATGCAAAGGCTGATCCAAATAGCAGTCCCTGTGAGCAAGGGCTGCTTGCTTCTTCTCCCCCCAGGGAACAAATGGCCCAGAAAGGAATGGGGAGGATGAGCAGGGGCCATTTATCTTTCCCCAGGACCCTTACAGAAGTCTTCAGAGAGGGACCGACACACCAGAGCAGCAATCTGCACTTCCTAATGGTATTGATTCACAGTCTTTCTTGGTGTAGTGCACTGGCTCCCACACAGAGCTTTGTGCAAATGGCACACTCAAGGGAGTGGATGTTTGACTGAGGCAATAATGAGTAAAGACCTCAAGATATGGCCCTTGGGCAGTGGCAGGTGCTCAGCACCTCCTGGGACATGGCTCTTTTATCAGTGTTTAACTTAACTCTATCAGAATACACAGCAGCAGAAATAAATGTTGTGCTAATTTGTGAGTTTCAAAAATACAAATACAAACCAGAGCTCCTTTTTATTACCATACAACTTGCTTAAATGACAGGTACGCTGAGCACTTGCAACTCCCACTGAAGTTCTTTGAAAATTATAGAATCAGAGAAAGGTAGGGCTGGAAGGGACCTCAAGAAGTCACCTAGTTCATCCCTTTCCCTTACTAAGGCAGGAGCACTCTAGGTTCATCCTGGCAGGTGTTTGTCTCCTCTGTTCTTAAAAACCTCCAGTGATGGGGATTCTACCACCTCCCTTGGTAACCTATTCCAGTGCTTAATTATCTCTGTAGTTAGCAAGTTCTTCCTACTCTCCAACTTAAATCTCCTATGCTGCAGATTAAGCCACTTACATCTTGTCCTACCTACAGCGGACAGTACCTACATGTGCAGTTAGATGTCTAATATTAGGAATCTAAGCATGGATATTTTGGCCAAAATTCTCTCAGTCAAAACCCTACAGCGATTCTAAGGGGTTTCAATTTATGGATTTGGATCAGGTCCCACTGTGGACTACGCAGGTCTCAGAGCACTTGTAGATGACTACTTAGTCACCCAATGACAAACTAAGCCAAAGTTTGAAAATGTTGGCCTGTGTCATTGGAGATGTTGTCCTAGACCCATATGGAGTTATTTTAGTGTCCAGCAAGTACATACACAAGTTCACAGGTTACAATGAGGTTTTCCTTAACACACCGGTTGTTGCATTTTTTTAATCCTACAATACCACCCCTATTTAACTGTGTTATAGTCACTATTAAAACACTCAGAACCTATATTACAATTGTAGTTTTATATGGATATGCAAGGATGTAAATATTATCAGGTACACACAACAAAGTCACAATACATTTAAAAACATTCTTCCGATTTGAAATCCTAATTCAGATGTATATTACTGCATTTAAACTGATAGTGCACAAATGCAATCCAAGAGGAATAATTACTTACATGAAAGTTGCCCATTTTTGCTTAGCTTGAACGTGTGGAGGATACAATTGCTTTGTTGTTCAATAAGGTAAGTATTTTCAATATCTGAGTCTTATTATAGCTTCCAAGTATAATCCCTGCCCTGATGGTTCCTGGATTAATAAATAACTTTTGACATTTTCGTAATTTGAGTCATTTATAGATGGGCGTGTGTGTACATCAATGTAAATGGACTTTATTTTCCTAAACATTTAGCAGTTAATCCTTCAAAGTGCTAGAGTTTGGATGTGCCTTTCAGGAGGCAGTCAGCACTTTATGGGATGGGGCCATTAGTCACACCGTTTTAAAAAAATATTATTATTTAAAATATATGATTATGGTAAATGTCAATATGTGCTTTCTAAACATTTAAAAAAGGATGAGCCCTGCTCTGAGTTCACAGTGGTTTGACCCAGTGAAATGCAGAGTACCCTCAGCTCCAACTGAATTTATAATCAATAATCTTAGATTATAAACTCTTTGGGGGCAATTCTGCACAGCGCCTAGCACAATGGGGTCCTAGTCCATGGCTGGGGCTTCTAGGCATCACAATAATGCAAATATAACAATCTGAGGACAGCCATATAAACAGACAGAGATTAGAGGAAGGGAACAACAGGCAGTTAATATAAATTCATTTGCATTTACAATACCTCTAGAAAAAAAAATCCAAGTTTATAGGAGTTTATAGGATTTAAGTTTATAGAAGATCCAAAAATAGTAACCAAAACCAAATTCACGGCAGGTAACAGAATGCATTACTGACTCTAGCAGTATCATTGGGAACCTCAGTAGTTTATTTAATGTTCAGTGTGCTAATTCTTAAAATGCCAGGGCACGTTTTAAAGATTTAGTCAGCTATCAGTGCACTGTGGCATATTCTGTAAAGACTTTAATGATGTTTGAATGCGCGCAAAAAGTTAAGAGTGAATTGTGACAATGAACATTTGTGTCCAGAATTTAATAATCTGTGGTAATCTATTTTTGAAGAATAAAACAGATTGTAGATGTAAGCAGTGTCAGGATGAGCTCCACCCTGACATCTGGTGGTGAGGTGTGGCAAGTTGTGGAAAAGAACTTCAGGGGCCGATCTCATTTGCATAGGCACACCCACCCTGCCTAGAATGAGGCCATAGCTAACCAAATGGTCACTTTGGCTGCTGTGGGATCCCCAGTGTCTCTGTTATTGGGGCAGGAAGAATAAATTGTTATTACCCTGATTATGGGAACTGTGCTTGGAACTGTACTTGGCCTTTTGTTATGATGGAGGGACTCACCATCAACTAAGTAGCACTCGCTAGGCAAGGGTCATGGGTTTTAAAACTCTGTGAATTGAGAGAGGCTGGGGACATGTATTAATACTTGGTGGCATAGGCCCCTTGGTGAGGGCCTTACATGCTAATTGCACTTCCTCCTCTCTCCACTATGGAATATCAGAGCTAATTTTGATTTCATTAGAAGTCTAGTTACATGCTGCTGAGCTCACTTTGGGCTAATGGTGCACTAGCACTGGGGCTCCCCTACAACAAGCTGAATTCACCAAAGAGCTGAACTGACTAAGAGCTGAAATCACTGAGCATTGTGTTAAGTAGTGGGGGAGCCTGAAGATATATTGTGGAGCAGTTTGTGGGCCGGCTGGAGTGCCTTGTGGACAGGCTGGTGGAGCAGTTTGTAGGATGGCGGGAATCATAGAATCATAGAATATCAGGGTTGGAAGGGACCCCTGAAGGTCATCTAGTCCAACCCCCTGCTCGAAGCAGGACCAATTCCCAGTTAAATCATCCCAGCCAGGGCTTTGTCAACCCTGACCTTAAAAACCTCTAAGGAAGGAGATTCTACCACCTCCCTAGGTAACGCATTCCAGTGTTTCACCACACTCTTAGTGAAAAAGTTTTTCCTAATATCCAATCTAAACCTCCCCCACTGCAACTTGAGACCATTACTCCTCGTTCTGTCATCTGCTACCATTGAGAACAGTCTAGAGCCATCCTCTTTGGAACCCCCTTTCAGGTAGTTGAGAGCAGCTATCAAATCCCCCCTCATTCTTCTCTTCTGCAGGCTAAACAATCCCAGCTCCCTCAGCCTCTCCTCATAAGTCATGTGTTCCAGACCCCTAATCATTTTTGTTGCCCTTCGCTGGACTCTCTCCAATTTATCCACATCCTTCTTGTAGTGTGGGGCCCAAAACTGGACACAGTACTCCAGATGAGGCCTCACCAATGTTGAATAGACGGGAACGATCACGTCCCTCGATCTGCTCGCTATGCCCCTACTTATACATCCCAAAATGCCATTGGCCTTCTTGGCAACAAGGGCACACTGCTGACTCATATCCAGCTTTTCGTCCACTGTCACCCCTAGGTCCTTTTCCGCAGAACTGCTGCCTAGCCATTCGGTCCCTAGTCTGTAGCGGTGCATTGGATTCTTCCATCCTAAGTGCAGGGCCCTGCACTTATCCTTATTGAACCTCATCAGATTTCTTTTGGCCCAATCCTCCAATTTGTCTAGGTCCTTCTGTATCCTATCCCCCCTCCAGCGTATCTACCACTCCTCCCAGTTTAGTATCATCCGCAAATTTGCTGAGAGTGCAATCCACACCATCCTCCAGATCATTTATGAAGATATTGAACAAAACCGGCCCCAGGACCGACCCTTGGGGCACTCCACTTGATACCGGCTGCCAACTAGACATGGAGCCATTGATCGCTACCCGTTGAGCCCGACAATCTAGCCAGCTTTCTACCCACCTTATAGTGCATTCATCCAGCCCATACTTCCTTAACTTGCTGACAAGAATACTGTGGGAGACCGTGTCAAAAGCTTTGCTAAAGTCAAGAAACAATACATCCACTGCTTTCCCTTCATCCACAGAACCAGTAATCTCATCATAAAAGGCAATTAGATTAGTCAGGCATGACCTTCCCTTGGTGAATCCATGCTGGCTGTTCCTGATCACTTTCCTCTCATGCAAGTGCTTCAGGATTGATTCTTTGAGGACCTGCTCCATGATTTTTCCAGGGACTGAGGTGAGGCTGACTGGCCTGTAGTTCCCAGGATCCTCCTTCTTCCCTTTTTTAAAGATTGGCACTACATTAGCCTTTTTCCAGTCATCCGGGACTTCCCCTGATCGCCATGAGTTTTCAAAAATAATGGCCAATGGCTCTGCAATCACAGCCGCCAATTCCTTCAGCACTCTCGGATGCAACTCGTCCGGCCCCATGGACTTGTGCACGTCCAGCTTTTCTAAATAGTTCCTAACCACCTCTATCTCCCCAGGGAGCTGCTGGTGGGACGTGGAGCAGTTTGTGGACCGGCTGGTGGAGCAGTTCGTGGGACGGCAGGAGCTGCTTGTGGGCCGCGGAGCTGAGCGAAGGAGTTCGTGGGGCGGCTGGTGGAGCGGAGCGAAGCGAAGCGAAGCGAAGGCCTATGGAGCTGTGGGGCGGTCAGCTTCAGATCATGTAAGGTGCCTCTTACCCCCGTCCCATCTCCACCTAGGTTGGGAGGTAAAGCTCCACAGATAAACTTTCGAACTCTGGGGCTGCCCTGACCAGGGACAGAGACTTTTGGGTCATTGGACTTTTGGGACTTTGGGTGATTTGGGATTGCTGGACTCAAGAACCAAAGGGAAAGGGGGATGCCCCAATTTGCTTGGGGTGGGTTTTTGCTCAAGGGTTGTGTTATGAATCCTGTTGGTGGTGTTTCCCCAACATAATGCCACATTGTTTCTCTCTGTTATTAAAAGGCTTTTTGCTACACTCAGACTATGTGCTTGTGAGAGGGGAAGTATTGCCTCTTGGAGGCGCCCAGCGGGGGTGGTATATATTTGTCCCAGGTCACTGGGTGGGGGCTCGAGCCGGTTTGCATTGTGTTATTGGAATGGATCCCCTAGATATTGAACCCGGCCCTTGTTGCTGCCAACTCTGACGGGCAGAAGGGTTACATAATATATTTTCCTCTTTGCTGATTTTGAAGGACATCTTGAACACCTGGCATTGCATGAGCGATTTAGTAGATCTCCCCTTCTGCCATAATATTTTTCAGAGCTCCTCTCAAAGTGATCCAGCACCCATTAAGTGGGGGAGCAGAATGGGGAAGAAAAGCACTGAACTTAATTGCTGAACTATATGTGAATGTTCCAGGTTTGAATGCACTCACTGCACTGCTAATTGCTGCACGTTAGGTACAGCCTTATGCGGCCATTGATTTCATCGGGAGGCACTGGGAGGAGCTCATGGGGGGCTGCTGACATATTACTGTGGCTCTTTGGCAATGTACATTGGTAAATTCTGTCTCCTTCTCAGGCTCAGGTTGGCCACTGTTATGTTGGATCATATTAAAAAAGTTCTGTATTAAAATCACAAATGAGTTTGATTCCCCATATTTTAAATTCCAGGGTATTACTAATTAAGAGGCCTCTTGGTTTTTGGTCTCTTGTTTTTACTGTTTCTCTCCCTCTCTGTGTGAGGGGCTGCTGACATATTACTGTGGCTCTTTGGCAATGTACATTGGTAAATTCTGTCTCCTTCTCAGGCTCAGGTTGGCCACTGTTATGTTGGATCATATTAAAGAAGTTCTGAATTAAAATCACAAATGAGTTTGATTCCCCATATTTTAAATTCCAGGGTATTACTAATTAAGAGGCCTCTTGGTTTTTGGTCTCTTGTTTTTACTGTTTCTCTCCCTCTCTGTGTGAAACTTGCAAGCTGCTAGTTGTGTTAGTACATCCTAAGACAGAGTCTGTTCTCAAAGCAATACTTTCTAACAACAACTACTCACACAGAGAGAGACTCAAAGCGATACTTTGTAACAACAGAAACAGCACCCAGAGACTCCCCGATCTTTTGTTGTATTCATCTCACTTTGTTAACAATTGTGATTAAAATAGAGATAGAGGATGTATGTGGATGGATGCTTGGTGTGGATAATAACTGAATGATCAGGGAGGTGCCAGCCTAAGAATGCAGTGTCGATCAGCCGAAGAAGGCGTCAAGTGGAAACAACCAGAGGACCCCCAGAGGGCAGACTGGAATCCACCCAACAGCCTCAAGAATGGGAGAACCGAAGAACAAGATAACATCTGGCAGCACGGAGCCGTCAGGAATATGCTGATTAATTCAGCAACAGCATGATGAAGCAATTCCCGTGGACTGGCATAGGAATAAATTCCTATAAAAATGGACTCTAGAAAGTGAGAACTTTGGGGTCTTATTCTGCAAACCAACTTCCAGGAGCATCAGATAAGCATCTGACAAGGCCCTGCTCCCTCCTCATGCCCAGGCCACCTGGCCAGTGGCTTGGCACGAGCAACTCTAAGGCTGGTAACTATGATAACAATGACAGGTTTCAGAGTAGCAGCCGTGTTAGTCTGTATTCGCAAAAAGAAAAAGAGTACTTGTGGCACCTTAGAGACTAACCAATTTATTTGAGCATAAGCTTTTGTGAGCGACAACTCACTTCAGACATTGATGCATCCGATAAAGTGAGTTGTAGCTCACGAAAGCTTATGCTCAAATAAATTGGTTAGTCTCTAAGGTGCCACAAGTACTCCTTTTCTTTTTATGATAACAATCTTGCAGAACCTGTGTGTGTGTGTATGAATGAATGTGTGAATAAATATGAAATTGAATGGAATGTTATAGCTATAACTAACTGCTTACTATGATTCTTTCTGGATTCACAATAAATGTGCATTTTGCCTTATTCCCTTTAATAAGATGCTGCTGGTTTTTATTTTATTGGTATAACACCCCCCTGCCCTAGTAGGAAGCATATAAACTCAGGAGGCAGACTGTTATTCCAGATAATAAGTGCCATCTACAGCAATGGTGCTACTTTAAATGAATAGCAGTACTGTTACACCGGATTTTGTTAATGGCTTCCATGGAGTCTTCAGTCCAAAGACAATCATGGACCTGGCCAAAGCCAGTGGGTGTGCTAATCACCATTCATTCAGGGTAAACTGAAGGAACAAGTAAGCTCTTTCATATAGTGAGATAGCTGAAAACAATACAGGGTACTGCCCAAGGCACTGAGCAGCATGGTGAGGCCTGAGCAAACCTGAGCTTTGTAGTCTGAATTGAAGCTGTGTGTGTCTGTATGTGTGTTAGAAGCAGAGAGCTAGAAAAAAGCAAGAAGCAGTTGTGAGCATGACCCCAAGAAGAACAGAGATACACAGTTTCTTGGGCACAGAACTCACTAAAGAGACAGGCTTGGGGATTTCTGAGCAAGGAAAATGCCTGCTGTAGTTTGTTTCTACTGTATTCAGGGAACCATGACTATGTATACATTTTTTGTCAATAAACAGGATTGTACCGAAGAATATATTTAACACATGTAATCAATTTCTCCTCCTAATGGAAACAATCTTGCAAGGCCCTAAATATTGGCTAACTGCACAGGCAAAAGGGTCAACATTAGCGTGACAGTGGCTTAGAGATTCCAAGGAGAGAAATTGTGAGCTGGTATTCCTGTTCAACCCAGGAGGAAAAATAACTGAGGTGCTTGCAGAAATCAAAGATGGCCAAAATGATTTAAAACAAGAGCGGGAGACTTTGCAAGAGGAATGAAAACAAAATCTGGAAACTTCCTGGAAGGGACTGGGAGATGTCCTGTGGTGGGAGAGAAAATCTTTGTTGGGCAGCAGCTACAAATTCTCCTAGTGGATTGGGAATTCCCACTATAAAATTCCCAGTCTGGGCTGGCAAGATGGATCAATGAGGTGACCAGCAACCTGATGGTCATGCACTAAAAGATTTTTCAGGAAATAGAAATTGAGGAGACAAGAAAACTTTGGCCCACTTGGAACTTGCTAACAGGAATGAGCTGCAGCAAGGATTTATGGAACTAAAAATTCAGCTTGAGAAGGAATTCAGATCACAGTGGAATTCAGCTGTCTCCATGGGGAATTAGGCCAGCTAGAGAACTTGGGTAAATTAGGACATTTACAACACTTTTCTACCCTGTTTGTAACTCACAGAGGCCCAGAGGAGAGAGGTTGGATTGTCCCAGCTCGGGTAATACAAAAGGCCACTATCTTTGAGTGAAAAACTCCAGGGAGGCTTATTTGGCTTAATATAACATTATAGCCCTAATGAACTATGGTTGGAGAGATGAACAGAGATGTGAGTTTCTAGCAGCCAACTTGAGTGGCCCAGCTCTGGTGGTGCTGTATAACTTACCCCCAGAAAAGAGACTGAGTTATCCACATCTGGGACTAGCTCTTGATATATGGTTTGGAGACAGCCATCAATCTGAGCAGGCCAGTGCATAGCTGAGGGCTAAAAGAAGAGGGAAAGAAGAGACACCACCCAAATTGGCAGAGGACCCATAGAGACTTGTGTTTCTGCATATCCCTATACCAATGAGCACTTCCAGTATAAATTAGCAATGGACCAGTTTATAGATACTCAGCTGGACTTGGACTTGCTGATCACGATCAGTGAAAGGTGACCAATGGCACTTCAAGAAGCTGTGAAATTTCCCAGAGAACTTGAATCCTTTCTTGAAGTTACATACCAGAGAAAGAAATAGCCACTAGTGAAGAAAATGGAAGCTGATCACCAGGAGCCCTGTCAGTACAGGTTTGTATCTCGTATGCATGATGGAAAAGAGGATTCTAGTCTGGTTTACGGCATTTTTGAATGATTGGAGACATTGTTAAATTTGGTTTGTAAAACAAGGGAGATTGGCAATCATACAAAAATTGGGGGAAGCTGCTCAGTTAAATGCTGATACTGTGGAAAAAATGGCTAGAACAGGGATTGTTATAAATTTAAAGCAGATAGAATATCACAAGTGCCTAGTAAAGATAGGCAATTTGGAAAATGGGGGCGGGGAGGGGGATCCCAAGCTGAAGGCTCAGAGCTTGGAGGTACAAGAATCAGCTCCTCTGTTTTTGTTTAGATCTGGCTAAACAGATCCAGATATACAACAATTACGGGAGTTTGGCTATTGAATGTGTAATCAGAGCTGTGAAATTCACAGGAATACTGGGTCAAACATATCAGTTGTTAGACCAGACATGCTAATAAATAGGGCTGTCAAATGATTAAAAAAACTAATCACGAGAGAATTGTGAGATTAAAAAAATAGCATTAATTGTGTGAGTTAACTGTGATTAATTGACAGCCCTACTAAGAATGCTAGGGAATAGGGGATCCAAAACTGAACTGGCTAGTTGGTCTAAAATGGAGACAGTGACTGGGGACCACATATCTATCCAAAAATGTGAAAAGTGGGTTTGAAAATTGGACCTCTAGAATTTGAGAAAAACTCTGGGTAGCTGAGATAGCGGATGAGCTAATAATTGGTTTGGCTATCATTATGGCTAATAACTGTATAATAAATACCAGGAAAGGTGTCTTACAAATTCCGTCTGTAGAAATTCCTTCAAAAGGTGTGGCCCAGGTGAAACAAATGGTTATACACAATTGGTTTGCAAGTAAGCCGGCTGTTCTACCTCCTAGGGCAGAATCCATAATAACAGCTATATGCTATGCTAGCTTTTCAGCAAGGGAAAACTGGGGAATGGTTGATACCTACTTTGAGACCGAAGGTCTTGGGGAAATTTTATCTGTTAAAGTTCTTGCAGTGCTGAAACAGGAGCGGGTTCCTGTTTATTTTCTCAATATTTTAGAAAACAGCCAATAGTAAATAAGTGTCAATATAAAAGGAAACTATAAGGGAGAAAGGGGTGAAGGTGAAATCCCAGAGTTTCTGTTGGAGCAGTTCCAAAAATAGTGATAATACACATTGGGCACGCAATCAGTGAGGAGGGAGTTTCCACCGAGAAAAAGAAAATTGAGGCTGTGTGGCACTGGCCAACTCCTCAGACACTCACAGATGTACAGAGTTTTGTCGAGCTCTGGTCCTACTATAGAAAGTTTATTTGTGTGTTTGTCAAAATTGTGAATTCATTGCACAGGTTGGACAAGAAAAGGAAACAATTTCAGTGATCAACAGAAAATTATTTAGCATTTTCAGAGTTGAAAAGGGCCCTAGTGACAGCTCCTGTCTTAGCTTACATGTTTCAACCCCTCCTCACTCCCCCCAATCGGATTAGACATAGACGCTAGTGCTTACGGACTGGGGCAGTATTGACACGGAATATCAGGGCTGCCTGAGAAGGTACCAGAGGGACAGAATCTCAGCTTGGCTGCCCCCAAAAACTGAGAATGTAGCTGTAGAAGCTCAGGCTGAAAGAATCGTGACAGTGATGAACTCAACAGAGCAGAATGGATGAGGACTCTCCCATCTAGCAGACTCCACAGAATCAACAGACTCTCTTCAGGAGCCCACTGAAATCAGCCACTCCCAGTTGGAAAGGAAATTGGACAGGGAATAGAAAGCTCCAAGATTTGGATGGGAGTAAAATTGATTTGGGTTGGCGATATGTAAGTGTCCTGACAGAAAATCATTATGTAAATAACTAAATGTGCATAATTTTTAACTTTTTAAATTACTTCTTTTCTTTCTGTCTGGGATATTACTCAGGGTATCAACATTTTAAACTCCATTGGGATGATGGGGCAGGGCTGAGATGCAGGGTTTTATGCTGAAAGTTGTTAATGGCTGCCATCAAGTGAGTCTTTGATCCAAAGGAAACTTGCACAACACTTTCAAAAGAAGAAAAGGAGGACTTGTGGACCTTAGAGACTTAACAAATTTATCTGAGCATAAGCTTTTGTGAACTACAGCTCACTTCATTGGCTAAGTGGCCAAAAATGAATGACTGTCAAAATTAGCACTGACTTTTCGCATTACAGTTTTAAAAAAGTTAATACATTGACTTTTAATAGCATACTATATTACTCTTCATTTTTTACTATACTTTTGTATTGTTGTATGAAAAGGTTTCAGTGATGCGGCCCTTGGGCCAATGTACTAGGCCTCATGTGGCCCTCGTGGTGATTTGAGATTGAGATCCCTGCTATAGATAATTACATTGTCCAAGTATGCCACCGTGTATTGATTATGCTGTTGGAGTAATCAGTCTATCAAATGTTGAAAAGTAGCCACGGCCCCATGTAACCCAAACAGCATTGTCTTAAAATGAAATAGGAAGAGTGTAGGGATGTAAATATCCATTAAAAAAGTTTACCGTTTAAATTATTAAAATTATGTCATTTAATCGGTTAACTAATTAAAAGGAGAGGGGCTGGGGCTGCTGTGGCTGGCTGGCCTGGCTGGGGTTGGCCGGTCGGCTCATGGCTGGGGTTGGCAGGCCAGTGTGGCTGGAGCTACTCTGACCTGAGGCTCCCGTGGCCCATTATACCCATTGCCCATGAGCACAATAGGACTCCTCCAGTCACCTTGGGATTCCTCTATTACCCTGAGTTTTAACATGGTCCTTTTTCAACCATCCCCCTCAATTAGTTGGGGATTGGTCACAGCCCTTCCTGTATTACTTTACCAGGTTCCACATCAATTTGATGGTGTGCCAAGGACATCTTCCCAGAGAGAGCTGAGAATACCTTTGGAAAATACCAGTTGGAATTCCTGTTCCTTTTGTTTCTGGTTTAGGTTCTCTCTGAGGGGCACTAAGCTTTCTTTCAGGCAGTTGTTAATTTGGGGTCCCAATTCTAGTTCCTCAGAATATGGCAAGATGAAGTTTTCCCTTGTTTTCCAGAGCTCCAGCATATTTATGTGGTAAATTTGTTGTTCCTTCCCCCCTCCCCAGTTGTCTGATTAAGTAGTCCATGGTTCCTACTTTCTTAACCACCTCATAAGGTCCTCGCCACTTGGCCATTAGCTTTGATTCAGAGCATGGAAGAAGTAGGAGAACCCTGTCACCTGGCTGAAAGATGCACATTTATGCCCCTTTATTATAATGTTGTTGTTGTTGTTCCTGTGCTTCTTTGAGATTTTCCTTCAGTGTATCCCTTCATAGTCTCTAGTCTCCCATGTAACTTTAAAACATATTGTACTGTTTTCAGCTTTTGGCTCCTGGCTTTCACATGTTTCCCATACCTCTGGTATGTCTCTTGACTGTCGCTCATATAGCAGTTTGAATGATGAAAACCCCGTTGATGCTTGTGGTACTTCCCTGATGCGAAGAGTAGGGTTGGGAGTAGTTGGTCTTAATATTGAGGGTCCTGGGTAATGAATTTCTTGAGCATTCTCCTGAGTGTCTTATTGAATCTTTCCACTAGGCCATCCAGACGGTACACAGATGTAATACTTTGACTTTCAATAGATCAGACCTCTCTCATTAGCCAGGAAGTGAAATTTGTCTCCTAGTCTTGTCAGGATTTCTCTGGGAATTCCTACCCATATGAAGACTTTCAGCAGCTCATTAGCAGTAGTCCTGGCATTTGCTGACTGGCGAGCCATGGCTTCCAGGTATCAGGTGGCATAGTCCACGATAACAAGTATATACTCATGTCCAGATGCGCTCTTCTCTTTGCGGGCTTATAAGGTCAATTCCTATTCATTCAAAGCGGATCTCTGCCAATGGAAGGGGCACTAGTATCAGGCCAGGATCTTAGACTGTGTTTTGTCCTTCCCAGCATGTCTGACATGTGGAGCTGCATGTGCTAGATGCAGGAGCTTGCAATGATATAGCCAGAGTACTAGTAGCTGTATCCGTGTGTCCTGTGTCTGCTTGTCCTGGTCTATGTGATATAACAAGTCCATGTTAAGGTCAAAATGAGGGTGCTGCCATGCTCTCGGGAACAACCTTTTTGTCATCTATCGCTGCCACTTGTTCAAAGAATCTAATGAATGCTAAGACATCTTTCATATGGTACAATCCAAAAAGCATGAATACAAAACAGAAATAATATGCTACAAGAATGCTCGAATCTTTCCACTAGGCCATCCAGACGGTACACAGATGTAATACTTTGACTTTCAATAGATCAGACCTCTCTCATTAGCCAGGAAGTGAAATTTGTCTCCTAGTCTTGTCAGGATTTCTCTGGGAATTCCTACCCATATGAAGACTTTCAGCAGCTCATTAGCAGTAGTCCTGGCATTTGCTGACTGGCGAGCCATGGCTTCCAGGTATCAGGTGGCATAGTCCACGATAACAAGTATATACTCATGTCCAGATGCGCTCTTCTCTTTGCGGGCTTATAAGGTCAATTCCTATTCATTCAAAGCGGATCTCTGCCAATGGAAGGGGCACTAGTATCAGGCCAGGATCTTAGACTGTGTTTTGTCCTTCCCAGCATGTCTGACATGTGGAGCTGCATGTGCTAGATGCAGGAGCTTGCAATGATATAGCCAGAGTACTAGTAGCTGTATCCGTGTGTCCTGTGTCTGCTTGTCCTGGTCTATGTGATATAACAAGTCCATGTTAAGGTCAAAATGAGGGTGCTGCCATGCTCTCGGGAACAACCTTTTTGTCATCTATCGCTGCCACTTGTTCAAAGAATCTAATGAATGCTAAGACATCTTTCATATGGTACAATCCAAAAAGCATGAATACAAAACAGAAATAATATGCTACAAGAATGCTCGATTCTTGGTCTCAAGAAGAGCAAACAGATATGACTACTGCAGTGGTTCCCAAACTTTAACAACTTGTGAACCCCTTTCACTAAAATGTCAAGTCTCTTGAACCACCTCCTAAAAATGAAAATTTCCAGGGATTTTCTCCTTTACCTGAGTATAGATTATAAAAGCAGTGATTCTGGAAATATAAAATTTGGTTTTATGACATGCTTACTACACACCGTTTATAATTAATTATTATTTAACATTACAGTATTTTTATTACATTATGAAAATGGCAACACCCTTCCAAGATCTCACTTTCGTAGCCTGTATCACTTTGAATAACCCTGTTATAAGGGTTCCTATGTTTCCTCAAGGAGTATCAGATGTGAAACAGCATGAAGGTATTTAAAAAGCCAACTCAAAGAGTTCCTCCTACACAAGCATTGAGGTCTTGAGCAGTCCAGGCAAACAACGCACGTTACAACAAAAATTTGTTGTTCATAATAATTTTAAAACCAATACTAGCTGCCTATTTAATTTTAAAAACAGCAAAAATATCCACCTCCCTTTCCATTTCTTATAAGAAGTCTTGAAGTTTAAATCTCCTCAGTGTGATAGATATGCTTGCTTTGATCTGCTTAGCTCTTGGAAGTCCAGGGGCTCCGTGCTGCTGGCCCCGTGCTGCCCGGAGTCCCTAGGGACAGCTCTGTCCGCCATTTGGGAATTTTCCCCCCGAGAACTCCCTGTAACATTTTGCAGACCCCCAGGGGTTCATGAACCCCAGTTTGGGAACCACTGGATGGTTTAAATTACGTACTTGTAACAAACTGAATAACAAGGTCACAAGGCACGACATCACATCTGTAGACAGTAAAACACAGACATGAGGAGTACAGCTGGACAGAGAAAGGTAATTCTGTTTTACAGAGGGTCTCCAAAATTTTGAAATTCTCTGTGAAAGGGAATGGAACCTGACTCCACAGCAATCCACCTGATGGGGCTACCCTGGAGCTGTGGACCCTGGAAGCCCCAAGTCTGAGCCAGGCTGGCAGATGGGCAGCCAAAGAGCCGGGTTCTGATGGAACTTCATCAAAATCTAAACCTCTCGCAGAGACAAATTGATTCAACAAATTGGTAAATGTTGACAAAAAACGTTTCATCGGAATTTTCCGACCAGCTCTAATATGTCTCCTGCCTGGCCTTCACATGGGGACTGTTTCCACTACCTCCCCCAAGCTCACATGGCTGGGAGACGGATGGACCACCTGAGGCCTGCTACCCCAAAAGTGTGTGTGTCTGAGGTGAGGGGGGAAGAGAATCTCACAGTTTCCGGATTGGGCCCAAGCAGAGGGTAATATTTTCACATGTGATGAAACATCTGTTACTCCACATTTAAAATAATTATCTAATAAATCAAACACAAAGTGCAGTAGCATTAAGAGAAGATATTGTAATGGGACAAAACTTAGGCTGTATGTGAGGAATATGTTCCAGACAGTGAGACTGATCAGGCTATGGAGTAGGCAAGAGAAGAAAAGTGATGGAACCCATGCTCGAGTCATTTAAAATTGGACTGGTCAAAGCATTATTTATTGTTATGTATATTGCAGAAGCAGCTACAAGGTTGGATTGAGAGCCCACAACATATCCTGGTGTGCTAGGTGCTATGCAAACACATATACAAATACATAGGCCCTGACTAGAGGGGCTTACAATCTAAGCCTTGGTCTACACTAGGAGTTGAGGTCGAATTTATCAGCGTTAAATCGATTTAACCCTGCACCCGTCCACATGATGAAGCCCTTTTTTTCGACTTAAAGGGCTCTTAAAATCGATTTCCTTACTCCACCCCCGACAAGGGGATTAGTGCTGAAATTGGCCTTGCCGGGTCGAATTTGGGGTAGTGTGAACACAATTAGATGGTATTGGCCTCCGGGAGCTATCCCAGAGTGCTCCATTGTGACCGCTCTGGACAGCACTCTCAACTCAGATGCACTGGCCAGGTAGACAGGAAAAGGCCCACGAACTTTTGAATTTCAATTTCCTGTTTGGCCAGCGTGGCAAGCTGCGGGTGACCATGCAGAGCTCATCAGCAGAGGTGACTATACAGAGCTCATCAGCAGAGGTGGCCATGATGGAGTCCCAGAATCACAAAAGAGCTCCAGCATGGACTGAACGGGAGGTACGGGATCTGATCGCTGTATGGGGAGAGGAATCCGTGCTATAAGAACTACGTTCCAGTTTTCGAAATGCCAAAACATTTGTCAAAATCTCCCAGGGCATGAAGGACAGAGGTCATAACAGGGACCCGAAGCAGTGCAGCATGAAACTTAAGGAGCTGAGGCAAGCCTACCAGAAAGCTAGAGAGGCGAACGGCCGCTCCGGGTCAGAGCCCAAAATATGCCACTTCCATGATGAGCTGCATGCCATTTTAGGGGGTTCAGCCACCACTACCCCAGCCGTGTTGTTTGACTCCTTCAATGGAGATGGAGGCAACACGGAAGCAGGTTTTGGGGACGAGGAAGATGATGATGATGAGGATGTAGATAGCTCACAGCAAGCAAGCGGAGAAACTGGTTTTCCTGACAGCCAGGAACTGTTTCTCACCTTGGACCTGGAGCCAGTACCCCCCGAACCCACCCAAGGCTGCATCCCGGACCCGCCAGGCAGAGAAGGGACCTCTGGTGAGTGTACCTTTTAAAATACTATACATGGTTTAAAAGCAAGCATGTTTAAAGATTAATTTGCCCTGGCATTCGCGGCTCTCCTGGATGTACTCCCAAAGCCTTTGCAAAAGGTTTCTGGGGAGGGCAGCCTTATTCTGTCCACCATGGTAGGACAGCCCGCGTCAGCGGGAACTGACCAGCCGCTGGTTTTTCTTTGCTGTGAGACACACCTTAGGAGAATTGGGGTCCCAATGAATTTGAGCACATAACTCCCTTAGGCAACTTTGGAATTTCAGCCTACATTTTTAGCAGACTGTTGAAATCTAGCCATGTTTAAAGCGTGGTTGAGCTCGAGAAGCAACAACACTTCTCAGAAGAATGAGGGGGGACTTGACAGCTGCTTTCAACTACCTGAAAGGGGGTTCCAAAGAGGATGGAGCTTGGCTGTTCTCAGTAGTAGCAGATGACAGAACAAGGAGCAATGGTCTCAAGTCGCAGTGGGGAAGGTCTAAGTTGGATATTAGGAAAAACTTTTTCACTAAGAGGGTGGTGAAGCCCTGGAATGGGTTACCTAGGGAGGTGGTGGAATCTCCATCCTTGGAGATTTTTAACGCCCAGCTTCACAAAGCCCTGGCTGGGATGATTTAGTTAGGGATTGGTCCTGCTTTGAGTAGGGGGTTGGAGTAGATGACCTCCTGAGGTCCCTTCCAACCCTGATATTCTATGATTCTATGACAGTTTACCACTTCAGGCCAGTAGCACGTACTCGGGAATCATTGTAGAACAATGCATTGCAGTGTATGTTTGCTGGTGTTCAAACAACATCCGTTCTTTATCTCTCTGTGTTATCCTCAGGAAAGTGATATCATTCATAGTCACCTGGTTGAAATAGGGTGCTTTTCTTAAGGGGACATTCAGAGGTGCCCGTTTCTGCTGCGCTGTTTGCCTGTAGCTGAACAGAAATGTTCCCCCCTGTTAGCCAAGGGGTGGGGGGAGGGAGGAGGGCTAGCCACACGGTGAGGGGAGGCAAAATGCGACCTTGTAACAAAAGCACATGTGCTATGTATGTAATGTTAACAGCAAGGTTTACCGTGAAAGAGTGTACCCATTCTTCTATAAAATGTGTCTTTTTAAATACCACTGTCCCTTTATTTTTTCTCCACCACCTGCATGATTTTCAAGGATCACAGGATCGTCTCCTTCCCGGAGGCTAGAGAAGATTAGAAGGCGAAAGAAACGCACTCTCTGAGCTCTTGCTGTCCTCCCACACTGCCAGAGCACAGACGAATGCGTGGAGGAAGACAATGTCAGAGTGTAGGAAAGCACAAAATGACCGGGAGGAGAGGTGGCAGGCTGAAGAGAGTAAGTGGTGGGCTGAACAGAGGGCTGTAGCTGAAAGGTGGAGGCAGTATGATGAGAGGAGGCAGCATTCAATGCTGAGGCTGCTGGAGGATCAAACTAATATGCTCCAGCATATGGCTGAGTGGCAGGAAAGGCAGCTGGAGCACAGACTGCTGCTACAGCCCCTGTGTAACCAACTGCCCTCCTCCCCAAGTTCCATAGCCTCCTCACCCAGACACCCAAGAACGCGGTGGGGGGGGAGGGGCCCTCCGGCCACCCAGCCACTCCACCCCAGAGGATTGCCCAAGCAACAGAAGGCTGGCATTCAATAAGTTTTAAAGTTTTAAACTTTCAAAGTGCTGTGTGGCCTTGTCCTTCCCTCCTCCACCACCCCTCCTGGTGCTTCTCTCCTCCACCACCCTTCCTGGGCTACCTTGGTAGTTATCCCCCTATTTGTATGATGAATTAATAAAGAATGCATGAATGTGAAACAACAATGACTTTATTACTTCTGCAAGCGGTGATCGAAGGGAGGAGGGGAGGGTGGTTAGCTTACAGGGAAGTAGAATGAACCAAGGGGCGGGGGGTTTCATCAAGGAGAAACAAACAGAACTTTCACACCGTAGCCTGGCCAGTCATGAAACTGGTTTTCAAAGCTTCTCTGATGCGCACCGCGCCCTCCTGTGCTCTTCTAACTGCCCTGGTGTCTGGCTGTGCATAACCAGCGGCCAGGCGATTTACCTCAAGCTCTCACCCCACCATAAACGTCTCCCCCTTACTCTCACAGATATTGTGGAGCGCACAGCAAGCAGTAATAACAGTGGGAATATAGGTTTCGCTGAGGTCTAAGCGAGTCAGTAAACTGCGCCAGCGCACTTTTAAACCTCCAAATGCACATTCTACCACCATTCTGTACCTGCTCAGCCTGTAGTTGAACAGCTCTTGACTACTGTCCAGGCTGCCTGTGTATGGCTTCATAAGCCACGGCATTAAGGGGTAGGCTGGGTCCCCAAGGAGAACTATAGGCATTTCAACATCCCCAGTGGTTATTTTCAGGTCTGGGAATAAAGTCCCTTCCTGCAGCTTTTGAACCAGACCAGAGTTCCTGAAGATGCGAGCGTCATGTACCTTTCCCGGCCATCCCACGTTGATGTTGGTGAAACGTCCCTTGTGATCCACCAGAGCTTGCAGCACTATTGAAAAGTACCCCTTGCGGTTTATGTTCTCGCCAGCTTGGTGCTCCAGTGCCAAGACAGGGATATGGGTTCCGTCTATGGCCCCACCACAGTTAGGGAATCCCATTGCAGCAAAGCCATCCACTATGACCTCCACATTTCCCAGGGTCACTACCCTTGATATCAGCAGATCTTTGATTGTGTTGGCTACTTCCTTCACAGCAGCCTCCACAGTAGATTTGCTCACTTCAAATTGATTCCCGACTGACCGGTAGCTGTCTGGCATTGCAAGCTTCCACAGGGCTATTGCCACTCGCTTCTCAACTGTGGGGGCTGCTCTCATCTTGGTATTCTTGTGCCTCAGGGCAGGGGAAAGCAAGTCACAAAGTTCCATGAAAGTGCCCTTACGCGTGCAAAGGTTTTGCAGCCACTGGGAATCGTCCCAGACCTGCAATACTATGCGGTCCCACCAGTCTGTGCTTGTTTCCCAAGCCCAGAATCGGCATTCCACCGCATGAACCTGCCCCATTAACACCATGATGCCCACATTGCCAGGGCCCATGCTTTGAGAGAAGTCTCTGTTTATATCCTCATCACTCTCGTCACTGTGCTGATGTTGCCTACTCGCCCGGTTTCGCTTTGCCAGGTTCTGGTGCTGCATATACTGCTGGATAATGTGTGTGGTGTTTAATGTGCTCCTAATTGCCAAAGTGGTCTGAGCGGGCTCCATGCTTGCTGTGGTATTGCGTCTGCACAGAAAAAAGAACGATTGTCTGCCATTGCTCTGCTGGAGGGAGGGGCGACGGACGACATGGCTTACAGGGTTGGTTTACAGGGAATTAAAATCAACAAAGGGGGTGGCTTTGCGAGAAACAGAATGGCCCCCTCAAGGATAGAACTCAAAACCTCAAGGATAGAACTCAAAACTGGGTTTAGCAGGCCATTGATTTCACGGAGGGAGGGAGGAGAAAATGAATAGAAAACAAATCTGGTCTATTTCTTGTTTTGAGCCACTTCATCTATTTTTATACATCTTGCTGGCAGCAGATTGTGCAGCATGACCGCTAGCCATCATCATCTCCTGGGTGCTCAGCAGAAGACGGTGCAGTATGACTGCTGGCTGCAGATTAAAAGACAGTGCACTGCCAGTAGGACTGAATCGCCATGAAAGAAAACTTAAAGGGAAATGACTTGGCTGAATCACTCCCATGTTTGCCCAGGCGCTCCTGACCTCATCGAGGTCGGTTAAAAGAGCACCCTGGACTACGTCGACAACGGCTACCAGTCATACTGCACTGTCTACTGCCAAAATGCAATAAACTGTTGCTGTGTAGCAATGCAGTACCGCGTCTGCCAGCACCCATACAGTGATGGTTAGCTGAGCAGGCTCCATGCTTGCCGTGGTATGGCGTCTGCACAGGTAACTCAAGAAAAAAGGCGCAAAACGATTGTCTGCCCTTGCTTTCATGGAGGGAGGGAGGGAAGAGGGGGCCTGATGAGATGTACCCAGAACCACCCGCAACAATGTTTTAGCCCCATCAGGCACTGGGATTTCTACCCAGAATTCAAATGGGCAGTGGAGACTGTGGGAACTGTGGGATAGCTACCCATAGTGCAACGCTCTGGAAGTCGATGGTTGCCTTGGTACGGTGGACACACTCTGCCGATTACATGCACTTAGAGCATTTGTGTGGGAACACACACAATCGATTGTATAAAAACGCTTTCTGCAAAACCGACTTCTACAAATTTGACCTAATTTCGTAGTGTAGACATACCCTAAGAAGACAAGTGATATTCAAATGTCTGGAGAAAGGGATATAATGATATAATTTGCATTTTAGAAAGTATAGATAGCTGTAAGCATCAAATTTGCCCCTCAACCTAGTCAGTAGTATTATATTATTAAATGTAAAGTAAGACAAAAAGAGTAGCACAGCGAAGCACAAGTAGAATGGAGAGAGGGGACTGTTCTGTGAGGTATGCTGTTATGGCAAGCTTGTGTAATGTTAGAGGGCTTAATCCTTCACCAGCTTACTTCCCTGATCCTTCTCACATGAACAGAGAGCAACAATACCCGAAGTCCAAAGGTGCAAACAATTCAATGTTTATTGGGGTGAACTTCCAGCAAGCATGATTCCAGTTTCCTTCCTTAGTGTCCCCCTTCCCAGCTCTGACACCACAGAGCCTTACCTGTGTCCCTATTCCCATTCCCCTCCTTAGCAAAACATGATTCCAATTTCCCCACCCCCATTCCCTGTTCCTATCTCCCCCCCCCCCTACTTCTTGACTGACTGCAGACTATGTAGTAAAACTTGAGTTCTGCTTAGCTATACCTTAATCAGTTACTGAAATTTAACTAACCAATCCTAACATATTGTAACATGATTATTTAACCAGTTATATCCCACCACCTTAATTAGTTAACATCCGGCAAAATTAATTACACAGCAGACAGAAACAATCACAGAACCAGACAGAGACCATGCAAATAAACAACAGCAAAATGGGAACAATAATGACAAAACAATACAGAAGTGAGGATTTCACATCTACACCTATAAAGACATAAGGGTTTCCCAGCTGTGTCTATTGATAAGTGAGTTCTTACTGAATAGAAAACTATCAAACTAAACTTCCTTTTACATCCACTAGGCTCTTCCCTTTCTCTGGAGATGATAGATCAGATCACCTTTCTAACAGCCCCAGATTGCCTTATTTCAATGTGACTAGTTTGGAATGTGAGGCTGTGACCACACACTTCCTAGCTTATGGCTGCCTCTGCTGTTTAGCCAAAGATCTTAGCCTAAGAACAGGGCCTCAGACTGTCACTGTAAGAGAAGACCTGTAAACAGGCAGACTGTGATTTTGATTCTTTCTTTTATACCTCTATAACTAGCTAAGTGATAAGAATATACCTAATTTCTTAAAGTATAGGCCTTTGCATACAGGCCTGAATATCTATATCCTAACATGTAATTCACAAGGAAAATAGTTGTGAAAGTTACTGTTGTCCAAAGAAACATTAATTTACCTTTGGTACTCCCTCAGAGGGGTCATGCATGCACACCCATGGAGGAGAGAGCCAACAGTAGTTCAGCAAAATAGCTGGCTGTGCTGCCAAAGCTGAGGGAGAAGATTGAAAACACATGTAGGCACATACCCCCTAGGCCTGATCCTTGGAAGTGTTGTGCATCTGGAACTCCCAACAGGTCTGCTTCTAAACTCATATTGTATTTTACACATCTGGTTTAGCTAACTCAGATTAGAATCAGACTGACTGACTTCAATCTGAGCTGAAGGAACTCAGCAGGTCTGAAAATCAGACTTTTATTTAGGAACCTAAATTTAGTCTCCTGTCTCCATCAGGGTATCAAAGTCCATGACAGAAGCTGGCTCCTACAGCTTGAAGAGAAAAGATCCCATAGGAAGCAAGCAGCTCCCAACCAAGACACATATATTTGCAATAACTGCCAAAGATCACAGAAATCTTGGATTGGACTATTCAGTCACATGAGACATTGCAAACCATCTACATCATAGGCTGCAATTCCCACTGTCTCTCATAGATGAAAAGATACCAACAACTGTTTGAAAACCTTGACCAAAAATACTAAATAGCTAAATGATGAAACTTCTTTTTATAACGCTTTATTCTTGCAACAGGTTAAAATCTCATTTATGTTCAAGTAAATCCATTTTTGGATTCTAATCATGGCTTTGATAGCCCAAAAACACTTTTCAGAGTAAAGCTTGAAAATTAGTCCCAATGATTTGAACACAATGCTTTTAAGCAATCTAACGGCTAGTCTACACTGGCAATGCTAAAGCCATCTCCATGGCACTGGTGCACTGTCTACACTGGCACTTTACAGCGCTTAAACTTGCTGTGCTCCGGGGGGTGTTTTTGCACACCCCTGAGTGAGAAAGTTGCAGTGCTGTAAAGTGCCAGTGTAGACAAGCCCTAAGAGGCTTTTGTACTGTGCCCACCATTGTGCTTGAGTTTCTAGGTTGCTGATTTTGCAATCTGTGTGTTACAAAGGAATAACTCACTGATGTTGGTTCACTAACATGAAAATTTGGTCCCAAATCAAAAGCTTAAAATTGCCATGCCCTATCAACAGGTGTGGCCTCTTGCTGTTATCAATTGCAAACAGTTAGTACCAGCTTAAGACTTGTACCAGGTGATGTTTTATATGATAGCAAGCAAGATATAAAGGGTTTCAGTCTAATTACTTTTCATAGGTTACTTATATACTATATAAACCTGTGATAGGATAGGACACATCGAAAAACGAAAGCCTTGATTACAAGATTTGAAAAATTGCTTTGGAGGGATGAGTGTGTATACATTAATTTATTGTAGGGACAAGGCAAGAAAGCAAGCCAATAAGGTGTTGAGTTTCTTTCTACTGTTATGGCTTTCATTTTCTTACCAATATTATCACTGACTAAATATTATTATTCATGTAAGATAATAGACACATTAAACTGAACGAGTAACCATGTGTTCCCTTTCTTTCAGCAGGTATTACTTTTATGTTCTGATTGCTCATGACATTTCAAACAGCAATCTCTTAAATATATTTTAGTAGTAATACAGTACAGCTAAAGCAAAAATTAAATAGCCCTATACTTTTATTTTCAAGAAGTTCAAAATAAGAGCACAGGGCTATTTAAACAATCTGCAACCTGCTTGAGAAAAATACTACTAAATAGAAAGTTGGTGTCCGTCTCAATAACAGTATCTATAAAATTCTAAAGGACTGACAAAACCTTACATCTAAACCTGATGCAATGCAGCAGTTAAGAGTTTTATTTCAATCGACTTCCATATTTACACTGATCCAGTGGTTCACTCTGTGTGACAATGTACAATGGAATGCTCACCAACATCAGTAGGTTTGCATAGAGATGAATGGGAGAATGTTCCGGCTTTTATGCATTAACTACACGTTTAGTTATCAGTCATTATTTGTTCAGTGCCCTAATGTCAGTTAGACAGATGAATGGCCTTTAGGCCATGATTATTTCTACCCTTCTTCCTTTCTCTCCCACTTCAGTCTTAGTGAATCTCTTGTTTTTTTCCTTTGCATTTCCTTCCATGCAACAATTACCAGCCAAGTGGGACTTCACTTCCACTCCACTGAGCCATTCCATCCATTACAATGGTTAGTGATTAAATAGCTAATGTTGACATGCCAATCAGAGATACCAGTGACACTCTAATCAGATTAATAGGATACTGGAAATTTCCCACTGCTGTCAGTTTTAAGATATCTGCAGACTCAGGCAGACAACATTTTGGTTACAAATCATTCACATTTGGAGTTAGGCTTTCGTCAGTAAAACTTTCGTAGTTCAATGGTGTGAAAAAAACACCTCCCTGAACAACAAAAGTTTTACCGACGAAAAGTGCTTGTGTGAACAGTGCTTTGTTGGCAGGAGAGCTCTCCCTCTGACAAAGCTACCACCTCTCATTGCAGGTGGAATTTTTTTGTCGGCGGGAGAACAAAGAGCGACTACACTGCACACCTTTTAGCGGCATGGCTGTAGCGGCACAGCTGTGTCGCTAAAAGGTGCATAGTGCAGACATAGCTTTATTTTGGCAGCCATGAGGCTGCGAAACTTTTTTTTTTTTAAAAGACAGCTTAAGTTCTGGAGAATCTGAGTACATCACGCAGGCCATATGGTTGACACCCCTAATTTATATCAAATGCACACTGGAGGACCTGTACCAAATTTCACGGAGTACACTCTTCGCCTTCCTCTGCAGCGTGGTCACTTGTGGGAAGTTTCTCTGCACCTTGAAGTCTTTAACCACGAGTTGAGGACGTCAATAGCTCAGATATAGGTTGGGGTTTATTACAGGAGTGGGTGGGTGAGATTCTGGGGCCTGCGTTGTGCAGGAGGTCAGACTAGACGATCCTGACGGTCCCTTTCTGACCGTAATATCTATGAGTCTAACTCAGTTCAAATAATGGAGTCTAGTTCAGAGTCCTGTGGTAGTGGTCAGCCGGGGGCAGCGACAGGAGGAGGCACCTGAACAGAGAGGGAGCTGAGACTGAACCTGAGGCATTGGAGGGAGGCGGTCAGGACTCAGCTCTGCAGCACTACTGGGGAGCGGAGGCAGCAGGGGTGGGGGCTGCAGCCCCGGAGCATTTCGGGGGAGCGGGTCGGGGCCAGGGAGTGAGATGTGGGGAGATTTGTGGGTCAGGCTGAGGGAGGCACGACAGAGGCTGAGGACGGGCTCAGGGCTGAAGCTCTTCGGGGCAGCGCACCCGGGAGCGTAGCCGTGGGGGGCCGCCGGCCGGTGGAGCGGGGCTGGTGCACGGGGGACAGCGGCTGGGGCGTGGGGGCGCCGCGTTGACGTCTGGGCTCGGCCCGAGTCCGGCGCGCCAGAGGCAGAGCGCTCGGAGACCAGCGAGTAGGAGGGAGGCGCAGGCGCCTCAGCACGTAGAAACCGAGGGCAAGGGTTAGGGGACTGAGAGGAAACGCCCCCCTGGCTGCGTCACACACTGCGTGCGCATCACCACACCCGCCTTTCCCACTGGGCACGAGCCCTGTGGAACTGTCCTCGCGTTCAAGCCCAGTTACAGGAAGTGACGTAAGGGGCCGGGGGCGGAGCTTCCGGGGGGCGTAACGCGGAAGTGGGGAGCGCCGTGTCGGAGGAGGCTGCGCGGCTGGAGGGAGGAGCCTGTGCTGGAGCGCCCCCTCGCGTTGGGGCTGTGCGCAGCGGCTGGCCGCAGCCTATCCCGGCCCCTCGCTATGAACATAGACGTGGAGTTCCACATCCGCCACAACTACCCCTGGGCCCGCCTGCCTGCCAGCGTCCGCCAGGTACCGGCATGGCGGGGGGGGGAGTAGCCGGGCCAGTCCCAACCCCCTCCCGCCAGCGCCCCACTGGGCCGGGGGAGGGGCGGCTGGGTGGGTACCAACCCCCCTCTGGCCAGCATCTGGCCGGTACCGGGGCGGGCGGGGCAGCCGGGCCGGTACCGCCTCCCCTCCCGCCCGCGTTAGACAAGTTCTGGTCCTCGCCTGGGCTGGTACCAATCCCCCTCCCGTCAGCATCTGACCGATACCGGGCTGGGGGGAGCGGTCACTGTACCAAAGCCCCTCCCCCAGCATCAGCCCATGACCGGACACCAGCCTCCCCCTGCCCGGAGTGTTGGACGGGTGCCATGGACAGCGCGGACCCCTCCCCTGCCGGTGCTACACTGCGGGGAGAGGCGGGGATCGTCAGCCACTCGCTGGGCTGCCGGTGACAGCTAGAGACATTGGGAGCCTAGTGAGAGGGGAGAGGCGAAAGCATCGTCCTGCCTCCCACCGCCAGGCGGGGCTTCTGGGGGCAACACCATTCCCTTCTTTCGGGCCTCAGCTGCCCCTTCCCCTGGCTCTGCCGTTCCTATTATCAGGCCCTCTCGCTACACCGGCAACTGGGGGGCTTACCTACCTCTGTCATCCTCCCATCCATGCTGCTCCACCTGTCTTCATCTTCCCCATGAAGGGGACTCCTTGTTCCCCAATCACCTTCTTTGGCCCCTTCATCTCTCCTATTGGTATCAATCCTTTGTCGCGTATGCCATCTTACAGAATCAACGCATCCTGTCTTCATCACCTCCAGCAGGGGCCCTGGTGACTCTATCGCCTTCAGGTTCTTGGCAAGGGGTAATTGGGGCCCCCACCCTTCTGGGACTATGGATCTCATCTGCCTCCTGTCTTGACATTGGGGAGTCGAGATTTATCAGACAGACTCCAGAGTGTCATGCGGGAAAAACTGCGCTATTTAAGCATGTGGCTTTAGTGCTGTAAGTGTCCTATTAACAGCATGTGCTTCTAAAACTAAATCTCAGCTCTCAGTAAGTGAACCGAGAGAGAGAGAGAGAGTGTCCTGTCTCCATCCCTCCCTGTGTGGTGCGTGATCACTAGGTGCTCCTGGAAAGCACAGGTGGTTCTGACACCTGTAAGGTTGAGATGAAACAATCATAACATGGAGGTGTGATTCATAGTGAAGCTTTAAGCGACTGAGGATTATTTTCTGGGGGAAGTTCAGATCCAGGGGAGGACTCCCCACTCAACACTGTACTATGTACAGTAAACCAGGAGTGGTTTCAAGAATTAAGGATTATACTGCGCTAGTTTTCAGCAGTAAGGGAAATGTCACAATAAGCGTTAATGAAAATGGAAACCCCATGAAATTTTGATGAGTGCCAGGTTTAATGGGCTTCTGACAGCCCAAGTGATAAACATTGTTTAAAGTCAAGAAGGAAAGTCTCTTTTCATCTTAGGAATCTTATGCTACTTCAAAGCAGAAACTGAAAAATAATTCCTTCTCTTACGCAGGAGAAAGGGAGAAAATGTGTTGGAAGAAAGATGAACATTGATTGTAGATCCTGGTATACGAATTATTGAGCTCCTTAGGGAGACTTCCAAGAACTAGTTTGTAGCAGGAACACAAGTGATTTTATTTCTCTTTACCTGTAAACCTGAAAATGCACTGCTAATGCTCATGTAAATCAGCCTAAAATAGTCTCTTGTTAATTTAAGTCTTGCTACTAGATAAGACATCTGTTAAACGTAACTTCTGCAATGCTTTCGGAAGAACACCTTTTTTTTTTTTTTTTTAAAAAAGGAAGTTTGAGTAAAAGTATCTTTTCCTGTTATTGAAAGTGGCAGTACTTACACATTCTCTTGTATCTGGACATCTAACAAGATGTGGAAATTGTCTGCAACGTAATCCATTTCTTTTCCAGCAGCTGATGCTTTAAAGCTGTGTGTGAATTTACTTGCTTTAAGGTTGGATCTGTGCACACTGTGCAATTATATGTTACGTTTTATCTAAGGATTTCAAAGCATTATAAAAGACTTAAACAACGAGGAGTCGGGTGGCACCAAAGTGTGGGTTTTTTTACTCACGAAAGCTTATGCCCAAATAAATCTGTTAGTCTTTAAGATGCCACCGGATTCCTCATTGTTTCTGTGGATACAGACTAACACGGCTACCCCTCTGATATAAGACTTAAGACTTTCAGTGCCATTGCAAGGTGTTACCTGACAATGAAATTTCACTGCTGCACAGCTAAATTGTAGAAGAAAAATAATTGAAGGGTCTCCAGGGCAAACCTGTTCAATGCTTGCCTTCAAGTAGTTGAAACAAATGGTTTTTTGAAATGTGGACAGTTTATATCGTATTATATTCTCTCTTGAAATGGTTACTTACTATTGGACTTCACAAAATATTGAGTGAATGTCAATTTGAAAGTGAAATTGATTTGAAATTAACATTTCTGCGGCAACACCAGATAAAATTTCTGGTGCCAAACATATTGAGAAGTGTGTGATATTAGTACCAGGTTTTTATTCTGTTCATGCATTAAAATTGTTTGATTAGCTCAGTTCATGATAATAGCCTTTGAAGACTAGTAAATATACTGTCCCGCAGAAGTAGTGACTGGCCATTAGTCTTTCCCTTGAGCTTCAAGTTATTATACTTAATCTGAGGAATAGCGTTAAGTTCTGTTATTAAGGATTATGTAGTTCAGTCCTCAGCAAGACCAGTTATACAACTATACTGGATAAAGAATTAACTCTTATTCTTACAGAAAATGGGCTTGAACTGAATAACTTTTCCTAAAATGTAACATCTGTTCACCTTCTGTAAGAGTAGTAAAAGCCTCAAATAATTTTTATCTGTTTTCTTCTATAAAACCTTTTGTTCTAGTAAAATTATAGATGAAAGTATCTGAAAATATGCTCACTACAATATTTTCGTTGTCTGCAGTATTGGGAAGGCAACAATGCATCAGTTTAAACTTGGGTCACTTTTGTAAAATTATGTTCAATCATAAGGGCTAGAAACCTGAGTCCTGTTTTTTTCAATCGTGTGTGTACGTACATATGTACACCTGTTGTCCATGCGCTGTCCCATTAAACTCTTTGGAGTACGAGACATGTAGATTGAATTGCAAGATTGGGACCTTCCTTCCTTCAACAAATTAAGCCTTTTTTTTTTATTATTATTAATTGGTGATTTTGTCCTCCAGGCTTGTTAGGGAAAGCTTCTTGCTCACTGTGGCTAGTTGATTTTTTTTTTTTTCCCGTCAGGCCCAGACTATTGTCCATGTGAGATTTACTTCTGATATCAGGACTTATTCAAGGAGCTCTGTAATGCAGCCTGTAGCTCTTCTTCTTCTTAAGTGCTTGCTTCTGCTCAGAGTTGCACTGGTTTAACTTAAGATGTGATTTTTAATTTTTTTTTTAATTTTCTTTCAAATCCAGTTTGTAGAGGGTTTGGGGGACACTTATTTCGATTTTACTTAAACCTGTTTCTAATAGCAGATCTAGGCTAAATCAAAATAAGCGACTGTGATAGGGCCAGTCACCTCACGTGAGCCCCTCCTATCGCATATGCGTGTGCCTGCTCTCTCTCAGCTCTTATGGTGCTCTCTGTTGGCAGCATCACTTTTCAGGTGGATTTTCAGTGGCTCAACCCTCCGGCAGAGTCACACACACTCCATTTGTGAAACAAAATAGACTCCTTCTGGCATAAACAGTCCAGTGGGGCCTATCACAGCACCCTTGTTCGTCTTTTGCAGTCCTCCCTGGGCTCAGACCTTCATCAGTCCAAAAAGACCTAACCCTAGTACCCTGGTTGGTATCCACGGCCACTCCAAGGCTAGATCTCAAATAGTTCCTTCTCTGGGATGGAGCAGTGCCCCCAGGCTTCCTCTCTGGAGACTCTTCATTCTATAGTGAGCCTCAAGATCTCCAGCTGAGTCGCTTTTTCAGTTCAGTTCATCCCCCTTCTGGGGTATTAAAGTTCAGTACATAATGATCCCTTTGGCGTCTTCAGCCCCTTCCCAGGGCCTGTGTAAACTCCCTTCTCAAGGCACTTAGTCACTTCCCCTCTGGCTGGTGGGGGGAACCTGGGCCCGCCCACTACACCAGGTCCCAACCCAAGGACCCTGCAAATAGCAACCACCTGCTGCATCCCTTTAACCCCAGGGTCTCAAACTCAAATGACCATGAGGGCCACATGAGGATTAGTACGTTGGCCCGAGGGCCGCACCACTGACCACCCCTGCTGTCCCGGTCACGCCCCCACTCCACCCCTTCCTTGAGGCCCCGCCCCTGCCCCACCTCTTCCCACCCCTTCCCTGAAATCCCCACCCCAACCCTGTCTCCTCCCTGCTCCCAGGGGGTGCAGGAGGGCTGTAGGGTGCGACAGGGGGCTCAGGGCATGGGGTCAGGGTGCAGAGTGGGGCAGGGTGTCAGGGTGCACAGGCGGCTCAGGGCAGGGGGTTGGGGTGCAGGAGGGATGTGGGGTGCGGCAGGGGGCTCAGGGCAGGGGGTTGGGGTGCTGGAGGGGTGTGGGGTGCAGCAGGGGGCTCGGGGCAGGGGGTTTGGCTGCAGGAGGGGATCGGGGGGCGGGTCCGGCCCGGTGCGCACTAGGGGCAGGGCAGGCTGCCTGCCTGCCCTAGCCCCGTGCCGCTCCGGGAAGCGGCTGGGACCTGGGGGGAGGGGGGGCACAGGGGTATGTGTGTTGCCCTGGCCGCACCTCCAGGTACCTCCCCTGAAGCTTCCTTTGGCTGGGAACAGGGAACCGCGGCCAATGGGAGCTTCGGGGGAGGTACCTAGAGGAGCTGCCAGGACAACACACAGACCCCTGTGCCCCCCCTCCCCAGGTCTCGGCCGCTTCCCGGCGCGGGGGCAGGGCAGGCAGGGAGGGAGGCTTCCCTGCCCCTGGTGCTCACCAGGCCAGACCCGCTCTAGGTAAATGCTGGGGGGGGGGGGCCGCGGGGAGCTGGCGGGCCTCAGAAAATAACCCCACAGGTTGCATGTTTGAGACCCCTGCTTTAACCTGTTGCTGCTACTGTTCCCTGGACCACTTTTCCCCATGCTCCCAGCATGTTCAGCTTCACCCTTACCTTGGGCTGAAGTCTTGCTTGAGTCCCAGCAGCCAGCTAGAAGCATCTTCCTTGCTCCCCTGGTCCCTTCTGGCAACTGCTCTGTCCAGGTACTGGAACTGCTGCAATGAGCCAGGAGGACCACCCATGCTCTTCTGGCTCTAGCCAGCAACTGAGTCTACTTAGGCCCAGCAGCTCCTTTCATGTGAGGCTTCTGGGCTCTGGTTCCTTCCCTGCAGCCTCTATTTTAATTGACTGCTTTTGATGCAGTCTCTCTCTCAGCCTTTTGGGAGGACAAACCTCTTCTGCTCTTTTCCTGGGGCAGGGTGTGGTAGGACTGTGAAACCTCCAAGCGGTGGGCCTTTGGGTTTAGTACACCTTATCACAGCCATTCTTAAATTTGAGTGTCTACACTGGACTTTGCACTGGTTTAACTAAGGGCTTGTCTAAATACACAAGTTTTGCACCAGTTTAACTAAAATTGTGATGTTGAACCAGCTGAGTTAAACTGGTGCAATTTTGGCCATGTCTTTACTAAGGAAAAAAGACATTGGCTAATATGTTAAAATCCTAATATAGACCAGGCAAGCTGTAGTTTTAATATGTATTAGTTGGTCAAAGTGCAGCCTAAGGGGGAGCCAAGGGTATACTTTAACCAGCTAGCACATGTTAAAACTACAGCCTGGTCTACATTAGGCTTTTTACGTATTAGCTAACATATGTGAAAAACACACCTCTTTTCTGAGTGTAAACCTTTATGTGGACATTCTTACATTCAGGTTTAAACCAAACTATGTCTATACCCAAAGTTGCATTAGCTAAATCAGTTTTACATCACACTTTAGTAAACCCTATGCAACTTTGTGTAGATATGGCCTAAGAAGTTGATCCTGCAAGGAGCTGACCACACTTCACTCTAGTGCTTAGCGCTTTATGAGATGCTTGACGCTTTGCATGATTGGGTCCTAATAAGTATATGTGGCCCGTACAGACTTGTTTTCAGGATTTGATTTTTTCTCTTGATGAGAATAGTGGTGCAAGGACACTTAAGCTTGTCTGCACTTAAAATTTATATTGGCATATAGCTATTTCAGTCAGAGTGTGAAAAAACCACATCCCTGACTGACTTGACTTAGCCAGCAAAACTTCGAGTGTAGATGCAGCTACTGTGACAGAAGAGGGCTTCTGGTGGCGTAGATAATTTTGTTTGGGGAGGTGGTGTTCTTACACCAACAGAAAGTTTTTCTGCCAGTGTATGCTGGTTTGCAGTGGGGGCCATGCCAGCATAGGCTCTGTAGTGTAGACATAGCCTTAGAAAAGTACAGTTCAAAGGTACCCTTTATTAATTCAGTTAGATGGATAATCTTGACCTCCTATTACTGTGACAGATTAGGAGAATTCAGTAGCTGTAGTAGAATATACCTGTCTTAGTACAAGTGGCACTGATTTAATTAAAGGACTATACAGTTCAACTAAAATAACATTTCTATTTTGTTTCATAGGGTCTTGGAAACTCTCAGAGGGAGTATGAAAAGCAGGTTGTACTCTATAGTATTCGTAATCAGCTACGATACCGAAATAACTTAGGTGAGTGTGGAAGACTGATAACTTCAATTTGATAACTTACTCTACTTATAAAGCCTTCGTTTGAATGTACTGTGATCTTTAATAGCTTACAAAAGTATGTCACTGAAATTACTATAGACCTGTCAGAACCAACTCAAGCCTCCAAATTTCCGCCAAAAAAGACCCCAGCAAAACACCCTTTTAATGCTAGAACCCCAAAAGTAAATTTAACTTTGAAATCCACCTAACTGCAGTGACTTCTTTGTGGAATGCACCTTTCAGACTCTGCAGGTTTCCAAGTGAAGCTTATGATGGCCGACTTAGTAAGTCTCATGTGTGCCATCTGAGCCCTTCAAACAAGGTTAGGGCTTGTTAATGGAGGACTTAACTAATTTACAGCCATGATGTCAAAGGAAGTATCCCTGTAGAGCAGTCGTTCCCAAACTTGTTCCGCCGCTTGTGCAGGGAAAGCCCCTGGCGGGCCGTGCTGGTTTGTTTAGCTGCCGTGTCCACAGGTTTGGCTGATCGTGGCTCCCAGTGGTCGCAGTTCGCTGCTCCAGGCCAATGGGAGCTGCTGGAAGCGGCGGCCAGCATGTCTTTCGGACCATGCCGCTTCCAGCAGCTCCCATTGGCCTAGAGCAGCGAACCATGGCCAGTGGGAGCCGCAATCAGCCGAACCTGCGGACGCGGCAGGTAAACAAACCGGTGCGGCCCGCCAGGGGCTTTGCCTGCGCAAGCAGCGGAACAAGTTTGGGAACCACTGCTCTAGAAGGAGCCCAGACAGGTACAAAGAAGAAGGCCTGGGGTCCAAGCTGTTTGACATAGAATTCTCATTGGATTCACACCGCTTTTACTCACTTTCTCTTCTGTAGTGGACAAAGCTCTCGCTGCTTTAAAAGGAGGTGTGCTGGCAACTCCAGGCATTCTAAATCATGAACATGAGTGTATATTTTAGCCTCTTTTCATGTCTGTTTATGCCAGAATGGCATGTCTCATTTAGAAATGAGATACATAATAAACCAAACAATAAGCTTATCTATCATTGCTGAAAATGGATTGCTCCATACAATATATTATTCAGTGCTACGTTTTAGTTAGCTTTACATTACTCTCATTGGGTTTTCACTATTTCCTGGTGAGATTATTTAGTAGCTTAATAGCTAATCTTATCACAAGTAATCTTTCTGGTTTCCAACCTTATCCTGAGAGGCTCTGAGCACCTGCATCTCCTATAGAAGTTAATAGCAGATGGTGGTGCTCAACATCTTTGGATCCCCCTTTTATTTCTTAAGTCAATTTCATAGCATTTTACGACTAACCTTTTTTGTGTGTTGCCATGCAGTTTAAGTGTAAAAATATAATCTCTGCACCATTTTGAGAGAACAGTGTAACAGAATATTAGCCTGACCTTTTCTCCCCCCAGTTAAGCATGTCAAGAAAGAAGAACGAAAATACTATGAGGAACTGTTAAAATACAGTAGAGATCATCTCATGCTGTACCCTTACCATTTGTCTGACATCATGGTAAAAGGCCTGAGGATAACACCATTTTCGTATTACACAGGAATAATGGAGGTGAGTTTGGGAACAGAATTAAAACAAAACATGTCATGCTCTGTCCTTTGAGAAATGCTTTTTGTAGCATTGTAATGTCTGCCAGCCAGTCAAATGACTGTTATTGTTTGCTCTTGGAGAGACTGCTGCTGCTAATGAGCCGCATGAAGGAAAGCTTCTTCAGAACTGTGCTGATAATCACAACTCAGCCTACCCCTATGTATATAAATCTCCCCACTGTATTTTCCACTGAATGCATCCGATGAAGTGAGCTGTAGCTCACGAAAGCTTGTGCTCAAATAAATTTGTTAGTCTCTAAGGTGCCACAAGTACTCCTTTTCTTTTTGCGAATACAGACTAACACGGCTGCTACTCTGAAATCTGCAGAGCTAGGGATTGGCAACTGCAGTTGGATGGGAAATTGTTTTCCAGTCCTGAATCAATTGAAAACTCCTAATTTTTTGCAAACTGAAAATCCCAAAAATTTCAGATTGAATCAATCAAAACATTTTATTTCAATTATGACCTTTTAAACTTTTAAGTTAATTTGCAGTAAAAAAAAAAAAAGTCAAAACAAAAAGTCATGCTGACCTGAAAAAAATGGAACTTTTTCATTCGGAAAATGTCAAAACAGCCCATTCTGACAACTTTGAAACATCTAAAAAATGTTCAAAATGAGAAATTTGTCAAAACTGACTCTCTTTTACAGTTTTGGTGAATTGGCATTTTTCATCAAAAAATGCCCAACCAGCTCTGCTGGCAACCTTCTGTCATTTCTCTTGGGTGCAGTACACATAATATTTTGTCATTTGAGTAAAAGATGCATACAGTTTAATGTAGAACAAATTGATAATTGTTATTGTGATTACTATTAGCTACTTTCATTAGTGCTTTTTTCTTCCCCTGTTTGGTTGAACATCTCCAGTTTTACGACTTTAATGGAAATAGACTTAGACCCTTAGTAATTTGCCTGTCAGGCTTTCTGGGGTTTTTACAATATAACTTTTTAAGGGATCTGATCATCATTAATAGTAAGCATATAATTTTTGGTACAGTTCTCACATCACTTTTACAGTAAGCCAGATCTCTCAAAAGTGCTAACTGATTTTAGCAGGCTAGATTTTCTTCCTCAAATTCTTCAATTTGAGGGATAGATTTTTATATTGAAAATGCACACATTATTTTAGGTTTTAAATGCTCATTGATATCAAAGAAATGCCCCTTTCTGAAATAGTGGACTACATTGGTCCAAAACTGTGTTTCATGCTACAAATTAAGCTTTTTTCTTTTCTGTGTGTTGTTTTTTAAAGGATATAATGAACAGTGAAAAAAGCTACGATTCATTGCCTAACTTTACTGCTGCTGACTGTAAGTATTTTCTGGCTGCATTCTTATGTTTAGCGAGGTAGATAAATGCAGTTTCTGAAAACAGTTTGAAGGCTTCAGTTGCATCGCAGCTTCTTTTTAAAGGTGTAGCACCTGTAAGTAGTAGTTTTGAAGTAGGGGTGTCTCTTCATGCAGAGTTATCCTCTGCTGTGTCCTCATTGGTACTGGATTCCTGTGTTAATAGGACTTCTGGGGACATAATCCATGGTTCTGTGTGCTGCCGTAATCTGGGCTGCTCTGTGATTTTCCCGGTGAATTGTCGGAGAACTTGTCTGTCCTTCTGGGCACATGGTGTGAGAGAATTGTAGGAAGGCACAGCAGGAATATCAGCACTCAAGTTAGCTGGTATCCTCACCATAGGCACCAACTTCCCCGCTGCCTGGTGGGTGCTCGACCCCGCCCCTCTTCCATCCCCTACACCGCCCTTGTCCCACCCTCTTCCCCCAAGTCCCCACCCCTGCCCTGCCTCTTCTCCACCTCCTCCCCTGAGCACAACCCTTCCCCGCTCCTCCCCCTCCTTCCCTCCCTCCTAAAAAGTCCTAAGCACCACCAAACAGCTATTAGACGGTGGGAGGGCGGGAAGTGCTGGGAGGGAGGGGAGGAGCAGGGACGCGGCGCACTCAGGTGTGGGGAGAAGGAGGCGAGGAGTGGGGAGCTTGGCTGCCAGTGGATGCAGAGCACCCGCTAATTTTTCCCTTTTTTAAAATTTTTGTAACCTTAGTCATGGAAGTGAGTATTAAATGTCTAGCCGTTTTAAAAATCCAGCTAACTCAGTAGTGTCTGGTGTTGGCATAGTTATTACTACCAGCTGACTGAAGGTAAGGCTGAGGTGATGAAGATGTTGGACAGATCTTGGTGATTCTTTTCTTTCTGTGCTGTGACTCTTGTGTCATAAAATAAAAAACATAAGTTTACATTTGTTTTTCTTCTGACTATATAAAGTAAGATGACAGGGAATCATCATCAAGTGGGTGTGTTTCCAGTGGGGTCCTGCAGGGATTGGTTCTTGGTCCTATGCTATTTAACATATTTATCAATGACCGGAAGAAAACACAAAATCATCACTGTTCAAGTTTGCAGATGACACAAAAACTGAGGGAGTTGTAAATAATGAAAAGGACAGGTCACTGGTTCAGAGCTATCTGGATAGGCTACTGGGTGCAAGCAAACATTATGTGTTTTAATATGACTAAATGTAAATATATAAGAGCAAAGAGTGTAGGCTATACTTTACTTTATCCTGGGAAGCAGTGACTGAAGAAGATTTGGGGGTCATGATCGGTAATCATGAACACGAGCTCCCAAGGTGATTCTATGGCCAAAACAGCTAATGTGATCCTGGGATGCATTAACAGGGGAATCTTGTGTAGGAGTAGAGAGATCATTTTACCTGTGTATTTGGCACTGGTGTGACTGCTGCTGGAATACTGTATCCAGTATTCCAGCAGCCCACAATTAAAGAAGGATGTTGAAAAATTGGAGAGGTTTCAGAGAAGAACCACAAAAATGATTAAAACATTAGGAAACATGCCTTACAGTGGTAGATTCAAAGAGCTCAATCTGTTTACCTTAACAGAGAGAAAGTTAAGGGGTGACTTGATTTACAGTCTATACGTATCTATATGGGAAACAAATATTGAATGATCGGCTCTTCAGTATATCAGAAAACATAACAAGTATAACATGATCCACTGTCTGGAAAGTGAAGCTAGACAAATTCAGATTGGAAATAAGGTGTGACTTTTTGACAATTTTTGCCCATTAAATAATCAGACAATTTACCAAGGATCTTGGTGGATTCTCCATCAGTGACAATTTTAAAATCTAAGTTGGGTGATTTTTAAAAAAAATCTGTTCTAGAAATTATCTTGGGGAAGTTCGATGGCCTGTGTTATGTAGGAGGTGAGACTAGATGGTCACAATGGTCCCTTCTGACCTTGGAATCTATGAATTCCAAGCAAAAGAAATGAATGGGGCCAAATTCTGCTCTTGGGCAGAGATGTAGCTACCATGAAGTAAGCAGGATCTATTTTTGGTGCTGTTTACCTCTTTCTTTAGAAAAAAAGAAGGAAGTATTGAAAACATTCTTGATATTCAGAACTACTTTTAAAAATGAGAATAATATGTTCTCACATCTTCAATTAAAAATAGACTTTTTTCCCAAGTAAAATCAAACATTTACTTTTCAGGTCTACGGCTTCTTGGTATAGGAAGAAACCAGTATATTGATCTAATGAATCAGTGCAGGTCATCAAAAGTAAGCTTTGTTCTTAATTTTCTTTCCGTGAGTCCTGCCTCTCCATGCCTGGCTCCATCTTGACAAAACTGTTCTAGATGGGGGTAGGATGCCATGTGCCTCTTTAGTAAAATTATAATTAATCAAATAATAATACACTAACATATGTATGTTTCTTCAAAGCTATTAAAATATCTTTGTTAATTGTGGTAAAAAGCAAAAAAAAAATTAGAAAAAAATTTCTGCAGCTTCTTGTTATTTTATTACTACTTAAGTGCTACATTTTGTCTAAGGCCTTCTCTAGACAAAGACAAGGGGCTAAATTCTCCGTTGACTAGTATAAATCTGAAGTAATTCCATTGGTATTGGTGGAGTTATTCCATATTTATACTGGTATAATTGAGAGCAGAATTTTCTCTGGTGTGTGTCTCAAAAAGCTTATCAAAGTAGCTAATGTAAATTCTATTTAGTTTCAGAGGAACAGCCGTGTTAGTCTGTATTCGCAAAAAGAAAAGGAGTACTTGTGGCACCTTAGAGACTAACCAATTTATTTGAGCATGAGCTTTCGTGAGCTACAGCTCACTTCATCAGATGTTTACCGTGGAAACTGCAGCAGACTTTATATACACACAGAGTGTATATAAAGTCTGCTGCAGTTTCCACGGTAAACATCTGATGAAGTGAGCTGTAGCTCACGAAAGCTCATGCTCAAATAAATTGGTTAGTCTCTAAGGTGCCACAAGTACTCCTTTTCTATTTAGTTTGTATACTAGTCACCTTGTTTGAGAATGCAGTGTTGGGTCTGATCATTCAGCCCTTTTTTTGTGTATGATCAGTTTCACTGATGACATCAAGATTAATCTCATGATTGATGTCTGCATGATCTGGCCCTTTTACAAGCTCAGTTTACAATAATAATTTCCTTTTTAAGAATGTAATAAGTAATTCATAAGTGCTCTGTCTGCAGTTACAGCATTGCGCCTTTGGCCAAAGGATTGTGTATCCAAGTTGAAAGAGATTTAGTGTAGGCTGAGGGAAGCAAAAAGGTTAGGGGCCTGCTTTATAGAATGTGAGAAGAGTAATCTTAACCATATCAGTACAACAGTACCCTCTAGCTGTTCTTTCATGAACTGAAGTTTATAGTAGCTTGTAGCTCATCTGGAACACAGTGTAATCGTTGTCTGTTGATAGAAATAAACAGAATACATGTTCTTATGATGCATTGCTTATTAGTTTTGTAAAGTATTCTGCCTACAAAAACACTCCATTTGATATGTTGTATGCTATCCTGTATCTTCAGGCTCTGCTTTTTTGCTAATAAAATGCTAGTGTGCTTTTAATAGTTAGGCCTGGACTTCATGCTAGCAGACTTGAGTACACACACAAATGGTTTGTTTTCATTTTCCCATTTTTATTTGGTTTGGAGTGGAGAGAATGTATTTTAAAAAAAAAAAAAAAAAAGTCTGTATCCCTGTGTGCTATATTCATGTGCATTCCGTGACCTTAGGGGATTAGGAATAAAAATCGGCAGCTTTCCCACATCCCAAGGTATCCTGCAATGTTTGTTTAATGCCTAAGTATGAAGTACTTAGAGAGTAATCATTCACAAGTAGCTGTTTTTATGGTGTAAAGGAAACTGGAACATCTCTATTTGTAATCAATAACATTTAACATGTACAATCTCAAATGGACTGTACCACTGCAGAAATTTTTCAGAAGGAAAACTGCTCGTGATCTGCTACCAGTAAAGCCAGTGGAGATTGCCGTAGAGGCCTGGTGGGTGGTGCAGGCTGGCTACATCACAGAGGATGACATTAAGGTATTGTGTGTTTAGCCAAATTTAGACATTGCTAATTACTGAGAAAATGGGGGAAGATTATAAATCTGTACTGTTTATCTCTTAATGCGGTAGAATCTCTTATGGAAATAGTGGTAAGGGTATTTTTTATTGGTATACTTTCTCTTTTCCTATGAATTCTGACTTCTGGGTTATATAGTATGAGGAAACTTATTTCAGCATGAGTGCGAAAGACATTTTTCCCTGAAGGAATGTCCATAAACTGTATGATGCATATGTCTTAAGAAACAAAATGAATCAACTATATTATGTTGCTGGTTTCATTTAGATTGTAAATTGTTCAAAGCAGGAATTGAATGTTTGGATGGAATCTAGTACATTTCAGATACAGTTTATTTGTATTCCAAAATCCCATAACTGTAAAATGATTTAAATAGAGGTGTTGTATTTAGATCTGAAACTTAATCTGTTTTAGAACTGTTATAGTTAAATAAGTTGTATTGAAGATACACAACCCTACTTAATGGTTGAGCACTGTATCATCAGTGAATTTTAAAATCTCTCTTTTAGTCTGAACTTCACTTGCTAAATCTTCAGCAAGCAGTAAACTAAATACAGATTCCAGAGGTGTGCATAATCTTGTGATGAGGTTACTTCTGCAGAGATAAGAGTAACAAACTAGACAACTGTGGCAAGCTTAAATCTGTGGTTCATATACTGACTTCCTTGTGTAAAGATGCCTTTATTAGTTTTCACTGACTTAAAGCTGAAAACTTTTCATTCTGAGTGACGTATGTAAAAAGCGTAGACAGATCTTACTAGAAATTAACATGTTTTCTTTTACATAGATTTGTACTACATCTGAGAAATCTGTTATTGACAAGATAATTGATTCAGGTCCTCAACTTGCTGGATCACTAGACTACAATGTAGTTCACAGTAAGTGTTTAACAAATGTGGCATTTCTTTCTACTGTAGAATTTATTGAGGAAAAATTTGAGGACTAGTATTTTAAACTAGTAATAAAAGGAAATAGGAGGCTGAAGCATTTAGGACAGCTAAGAGATGAAGCAAAATATTATGGAATAAAACAAGAGTGGAGGAAATCACCTATAAATAATGTTTTCTAAATAGTATAACACTGATTCTTAGCGGTATATATTTATTTTGGCAGCTGTCACTCTATTTCTATTTGAAATGATACAATGACTTTCCCACAGCGACATCTAAAAAGCTCATACTTATGCAATTTGTAGATATCAAGGTTGTGTTGACCCAAATGAGGGAGAGGGACATTATTTCAATTTGCTGTTATTCATCAAATGTATACTATTTGGGGAGGGGAGAGCTTTTAAAATAGTAATTGATTCTGTTGTGAAGAGCACTATTAGATAGCAAACATGGGACTCTTTTAAGAATATTATGATCTGGTGAGGACAATCTCTTGTTGATTTCCCAAAGGTCTACCACTCTATTGCTGAGAACCTGTGTGTGTTTCCATTGTTTTTGTAGAAACAACAATATTCTGAGTCATGTCCTCATGCCAGCAGAGGGAGCCCAAAATGACTAACAAACCCTCTTCCCTGAGCTGTCTGTATCTAAATCATTGGTGGCATTGATGCTGCTGATCTATACTGTATATTTCCCATAAGAAGAGCAGGAAGAAATTCAGTTTCAGAGTAGCAGCCGTGTTAGTCTGTGATTCGCAAAAAGAAAAGGAGTACTTGTGGCACCTTAGAGACTAACCAATTTATTTGAGCATAAGCTTTCGTGAGCTACAGCTCACTTCATCGGATGCATAAAAGTGGAAAATGCAGTGAGGATGTTTTTATACACACAGATCATGAAAAAATGGGTGTTTATCACTTCAAAAGGTTTTCTCTCCGATGAAGTGAGCTGTATCCGATGAAGTGAGCTGTAGCTCACGAAAGCTTATGCTCAAATAAATTGGTTAGTCTCTAAGGTGCCACGAGTCCTCCTTTTCTTTTTAAGAAATTCAGCGTTTGCTAAATGGAACAGGACAAACTCTGTAGAAAGAGTGAGGGAGATTAATTTCAAGCTTCTGAGTAGATGTAAGAACAGTAGAGGGTTTAAGAAAAGCAAAAACTATGAAAATGCTTGACAGCGACCCTCCAAGGTATTTAGGGCTAAGTGCTGCCTGTACTTGACGAAAGAAAATGGTGCAAACTCAATGTACAAATAGCAGTGTGCCCAACGTGGGTGTGCAGAGGGATCGTGCCCTGTCTCATGGGTGGAAAAAGCAAATGTGGACCACCAATGGCATGGGCTTTTAAGGGGACAAGTGTTTGGTTGGCCTAAAATCTGTTGTGTGTACGCTGCCATACACAGCAAGTGAGAGCCTGCTCCAGTAATGAACATGGCACCTTGAGAAAGCAGTAAAAAGCACGCCACTTTGGGTTATGTCAGCTTGCCGTGTGTCCTCCTGGCCTATGACAACAGGCTGTCTTGCATTACATGTGCTTAACAGCCTGCCTGGGTATGTGTTGCTCCCTACTCTGTGCAGGCTTGTCAGTGTGTAGTCCATTATATATTGTGTGTATCTTTATTTTTAGAAGGCAATGCAATTCCTAACATAAGCCAGAAGTCCAGTCTGAACTCAATTTAGTAAATCTGTATTATTAAATACGATGTACAGCTGCAACTCAAATCCCTACTGTGCTAAAACTGTATCTTATCAAGCTTGCTTGCCTGGTTGGCTGTTGACTTGGCAATTTACTTGTGAAAATTTCTACTGTTTCTCATAATATTTTCAGTGCTAAATAGTTAAGAGTAAATAAATGATTCTTGGAGGTGTTAACTTTTGAGGTAGTTAGCCTCAAATATCCTATCATGGGCTAAAGAAAACACTTGGATACAAGAATGAGTTAAATAAAAACACACACACACATTTAAAAATTGAGTGCTGATAGTGTCCTTTCTGCTGTACTGAACAGGGAGTAGATAAGTTCTCTGGCCTAAGGTCAGAGATAAACAAAAGGCAATAAATCAGACACCTAATACATTGGGTGATCAAGGTTTGTGCTTTATTCGCTCATGATACAATTCTTAGAGTTAACGGTCAGGGTTCTCAAGTTATGCTGAAATGTGCTCTCTTGGTCTTGCCCTTTGAAATCCCTCTCCATAGTTAGGTTTATGCTGCACAATTAACCTGGGTGATTGGCACCCAGGTTGAGCACTCAGGTTATGTTAGTCTTGATGTGAATATCACCACTACAAAGGCATGAGTATCCCCACTACAAAGGCATACCTTCATTACTGTGACCTCACTATTTATTCATGCCCGTGTATATTGGGGGCACATGCCATGGCTGTCTGTACTGAGACGCTGTAGGATTGGTTCCCAGTCATTTGTGAGATAACTTGTCTGTCCTTCAGGTGGGGGTGGATTGTGGGAAGGCATTGGAGGACTATCAGCATTCGAGTGAGTTAAGTCTGCGTCTTCAGTGTGGGTTCCTGCCCAATTAAAAGTAGAGCCCAGCCTCTAACCCACACCCCCAGCCAGGAAAAGAGGTCTTTCTGTGTGGATGGTAGAGGGTAAACGCTAAAACTCAAGAATCCAGATTAACTGTTGTGTAGCTATACCCCATGTTTCTGCAATAAACATAATTGCCTCAATTTCTGATCACCCTTCTTTCCACACCCTGTTACCTTCCTAATCCCTGTTTCTGAAGTAAATATATGGTTGAGAGTCAAATTGTACCTTGCCTTTATGCTGTGAATAATTTAGGATTCTGCTTCAGTGTAATGTAGTTAATGTTCTGTTTAGTCTTCTGGTCTGTGCATAGCTGTATAATTGTATATCATTCGGGAGAGTTGGGTGGGAGACGTTAAACCTTCCTGAATTGTTTGAAAAAAAATGTAGCGTCTACTAGTATCATTAGTACTTGGGTAAACATCTTTGTAAAATGACATACCTTTTTTATTTTTAAAGGTTTATATAACAAAGGATTTATTTACCTTGATGTACCAATATCTGATGACAGTTGTATAGCAGGTGAGTGTATGTTTTAGCAGTAGTAGCTATGTTTTTTGGAAGAGATTCATTCCAGATAATTTAGGTTTCCTTTTTTTGGGTGTTGCTTGTCTTTTTCTATTAAAGTGACCTATTTAAACATAATACCAAGATGGATGAAAACTCTTCTTGTTTATTCAGTGGCTTTCCAACTTGCTGCTAAAAATGTGTCCTTTATCCTGATGCTAATATTTATTTATTTTCAATTAATATTTCTGTCTGAAATAATTAAGCTGCTTTTAACATAGGTAGAGAGGAAGACATGTCCTTGAAGACATTTAAGTATAATTTAAACAATTGTCCTTGTTTTGTTGTATCTGCAGTTAACAAGGATACTATAAATGTAGAAACTTAACCATATTAAAAAAAAATCTGTCTAGAAGAGGGACCTTTTCCTTCTGATTCAGTTAATATTCATAGTACTGGTTGCTTATTCACTTCCATCGTTCATGCCTCTGTCACCTCAAAATTTGATTACTGTAATGTGCTGTCCTTTAGGACCATGTGGAAACTTGAGCTTCTACAGAATGTGGCTGTCCACTGGATAAATGGGGCAACATTCAGGGAGCAATTACTATTATTTTGAGTACTGCACTAGCTCTCAAGATATTTGGGATGGAATTTCAAGGACAAGGTTTAATTGTGTTTGGTTTAAGTGGTTTGGGAGCTGGTTACAGAGGGACCACCTCACACTGCTACAGTTTAGACCTGGCAAGACACTGAACCTGCAGTTGGGTCCTCAACTCTTTACTTCTCTCCTTTTTCCACCACAGTCCAGACATATTAACCATTCAGACATGGTACAAAGCTAGTCTCTTTCATAGACCTTTTAAGTAGACTGGGAGTTTTTACAGGTGGATTGGCTGGTGGCTGACTGCAGGATGATTTAGGTGGGGTCTTATGATACAGCTGGGCAGAATGGCTTTAGTTATTGTGGGAGAATATATCAACAGGAAATTTTTTGATTAGAAAGTTGCTGAATGAAAATATTTCATAGAATGATTTTAGATTTTTAAATGTGTTTAAGTTGTGGGAGGTGTGTGAAGTTGGAAAGGCACCAGAGAAACTGAAAGAATAAATCTTAACTTGGAGGAAAAATATTGTAAATTACCCCTGTCATAAATATAAAGGGAAGGGTAAACACCTTTAAAATCCCTCCTGGCCAGAGGAAAAACCCTTTCACCTGTAAAGGGTTAAGAAGCTAGGATAACCTTGCTGGCACCTGACCACAATGACCAGTGAGGAGACAAGATACTTTCAAAGCTGGAGGGGGGGAGAAACAAAGGGTCTGGGTCTGTCTGTGTGATGCTTTTGCCGGGAACAGAACAGGAATGGAGCCTTAGAACTTAGTAAGTAATCTAGCTAGATATTCGTTAGATTCTGTTTGTTTAAATGGCTGAGAAAATAAGCTGTGCTAAATGGAATGGATATTCCTGTCTTTGTGTCTTTTTGTAACTTAAGGTTTTGCCTAGAGGGATTCTCTATGTTTTGAATCTAATTACCCTGTAAGGTATTTACCATCCTGATTTTACGGAGGTGTTTCTTTTTACTTTTTCTTCTATTAAAATTCTTCTTTTAAGAAAATGAATGCTTTTTCATTGTTCTTAAGATCCAAGGGTTTGGGTCTGTGGTCACCTATGCAAATGGGTGAGGATTTTTATCAGACCTTCCCCAGGAAGGGGGGGTGCGAGGTGTTGGTGAGGATTTTTGGGGAAAAGACGTTTCCAAACGGGCTCTTTCCTAATAAAATAAAACCGGTTAGACGTTTGGTGGTGGCAGCGAAAGTCCAAGGGCAAAAGGTAAAATAGTTTGTACCTTGGGGAAGTTTTAACCTAAGCTGGTAAAAGTAAGCTTAGGAGGTTTTCATGCAGGTCCCCACATCTGTACCCTAGAGTTCAGAGTGGGGAAGGAACCTTGACAACCCCATAGTCTGAACTAGAATAAAATTTAGTTCGGTTATTTTAAAAAAATCTTTCAGCTTTTAAGCAGTCAAAATACTCTGAAAACTTACATCTCTTAAACCATAGTATTAAAATAATTCTTCCTTCCAGTGCCTCCACTTGAAGGTTTTGTAATGAACAGAGTGCAAGGTGATTACTTTGAAACTCTTCTCTACAAGATATTTGTTTCAATAGATGAACACACTAATGTGGCAGAGGTAAGTAATGCTTAGTTTGTTTCTGCATCAGGAGGGTGGAGGAAACTGGAAGGGCCAGTAAAACAGGCTGGTGAAGTACCTGAAAGACAGATAGAGAGAAATGCATTTCCTATTGTCAGTGTCCATCTCCACAGCCATATGACTGTATGTAGCTTTCCAGAGATGAGTCTAGGGATAAGAAATTTGAAACAATATTCAGTGCTTTATGGAATGTGCTAGTTGCTTTTTTTAAAAAAAATATTAAGAAGTACACAACTTTTTTTTTCATAAATAGCACTACAATTCCCTTGGCAAAAAGAGCAGTGCATAGGAACAACATGGGGTGGGAGTTTTAGCGAACGATCCTTGCAAATAGTTAATATTCATAGTACTGGTTGCTTATTTACTTTGTTGTCTCTACTTAGAGGTGCATTTTTACTTTGAAAAGTGATTGCAAAAAGGCATTGTGGGGTTCCTGAGGTCAAGCTGAGTTCTTCAATCTTTTGTAATAAAAATTCTGCAGACCAAATTATGTCCTTAGTTCAGGGCATATACAGCTCCATTGCCTTAAGTAGGTTTGCTCAGGGGTAACTGATAGATTAAAACTGTGATTGGAATTTAGTTGATGATGCACAAGAAAAAATAGAACCCAGCTTCCCCCTCTCATAGTTGGATTGATTCTGTTGTTTTAACAGGAGTAAAAAGTAGTACATTTTTATCTTTGTCACCAAAGTGAATGGATGGGACAGTGAAAGCACAGGGAATAGATTTTGTGAGTAAGTGTCACTTTTACACAGTCACTTCTCAAAACAGAATCAGGTTGTAAGACTAGGCTTGATTCTCCAATGCCCTCTGTACTCATTGACTGGGTATAGTGGGTGTAGAATGCTTAAATCAATCAATTGAAATGTTAGCATTTTACATCCACTTTGCATGTAATCTACACTGCTGTAAATTACTGCACAAGGAGTGTAACAGTGGAGTATTTGATCCTGAATCTCTTGCTGCTCAAGAAAGGGAGTATTGGACTGAGGTTTCAGCATTTCTTCTCCTTTCTCTTAACCACTTGTGAAATGACAATAGATTGTACAACTTGTACTAGAAAAGGTGTTCTTGGCTAGTAGCAAATGAGTCCTGGAATCACTTATCAATTATTCTTATTTTGTCTCTTATCTCTTTCCTATTTTTCAGCTTGCAAATGTTCTAGAGATAGACTTATCACTGGTGAAGGTATGTCTGCATAGTACATCCAAAGCATCTAATTGTCCAAAGTGAAAATCCTCCAATGTTTTACTACATGGCTTCTTAAATAGATACTAAAACTACATTATGAAACTTAGCAGTTTTTGATTGATCTCTTGTGTGTCTTTGTCTCTTCAGAATGCTGTGTCCATGTATTGTCGATTGGGTTTTGCTCACAAAAAAGGCCAAGTAATGAATCTGGAAAATCTTCATTCATCATGGAGGAACATTCCGTCTATAAATCGACTGAAGTAGGTATCTTGCCATGTTTCTTGAGCTACTTTAAAAGTATAGTTTTGACTACAGAGGTGGGACATTCTAAATTCTACCCTTGCGTCTGGCATTGTGATTCCTTTGTGGTCCTGACAATAATTTAATTATCTTCCTTCATTTTCTATATATAAAATGAGAATAACATATGTGTAGCTCTTGGGTATATGTGAGGGTTATTGGTGGTAAAATTCGCTCATAGATGCTGCAAATAATACTTTAAGTGTTGGCATTTTGGTTTTGAAACACAGACTGTGTACTTGCTTTAATGTCTTATGGCTGTGAATTTGTAATTATTCTGTATTTTGATTTGTGTCTTTAGGAATTTTAAGATTATTTCCTGATCTTTAAAAACTAAAAGTTGCTGTTTTTATTGTAGTACCATGACAGCCTTTCTCAGTGCAGCTGTTGGTGTGTATACTTTTAATTGGCGGTGCGTTTCTGTGGTTGGCAAGACAGCTTGCAGTACTTGGGCATTCTGGCAATCCTGTGGGCCCTTGTTTTGTTCTTAAACTTAAATGTCTGGTAATGATTTTTAAAAAAAGGAGAAATAAAACCTGTTTGAACTTTTTTGTAGTCAGCAGTTGGAGGATTCAGACGTCTTGCTGAGGGATAGTTTGAAATAGGCTTTCTACATTGGTGTGAAATGTTTTATCTGGCTTTGATAGGACTTGCAGTGGTTTTCATAATCTGCCACTGAGCATGCGTGAAGTACCATGAGATTAGCAGGCAGAGCTGCTGCCATGGTGCTACAGTGATAATAGATACAGACTTTGTTAATAGGAGTACTTTGGATCCGCAAAAGATGCTCCTTTCATGGGACAGTGGGGAAAACAGGACTTCTGTACAGGAAGCTTGTTCATCAGCTACAGATACTGACACCAACAGTCAAGATGATCCAGGTTAGCACCCATATTAAATTGATACATTAGAATCAATTGGTTAATGTTTGTAAAATGCCTTGAGGTTATAAATGCTAATTATTCATAGACCCAACCAGAATATGTAGAGAGAGGCAGATTGTGGAAATACTTCTAACATCAAATGCATTGAGTTATTTTCCCACTTTTTATTCTTATTGCATCTCCCCACCTCAAAAAAGTGCTGTATTAACCAGTCTGCATTATGAATGTTAGTAGAATTCTTCCTGAATGAAAATAAAATTACTGCAAAATTAAATTTTAAATTTGAGTTATATAGTATTGCAATAATGGCGAGGAAATATGTATAAGACTCAGTATGGCATAGTGTGGGCTTTATGCTTTATTTGTTTAGTTCATACGTAGATCTAGTTTTATGATTTTAAGGCTTGCTTAAGGAAATTGTCTTTATTCTTAAATAAAACAAATAAGTTTACAAATTCTTTCTTTGTTTTATAGCTGACACAGCCAGCGTGAGCAGCTTGAGTCTGTCTAGTGGACACACAAAGCGTATTGCATTCCTGTTTGATTCAACTCTCACTGCCTTTCTAATGATGGGGAATCTTTCACCTGTATGTCAGATTGTTCAGTTTGTCTATGTGAAGATCAAATGTGTAGAAAACACTTTAAGTCTTGGCTTTTAGCATAATGCAGCTCTGATGATTTTAGGACCTTTTGTATCAATTGCTTAGCAACTTTAATGATCATTTGTTTAGGCAAATTTTGTCTATATTTTACAAAAATATATATGTTAAATCTCCCACTCACAGAGATAAGAATCTGTGAAAGATAAAAAATCTTATATACAATATATTTGGATCATATTGTTGCAGAACTTGAAAAGTCATGCGGTAACTATGTTTGAAGTTGGAAAATTATCAGATGAATCTCTGGACAGTTTTCTTTTGGAACTTGAAAAGGTAACCCTCTTGTATACAGTCTAAAGTTTTTCAGAGCTTAAGATGTTTCTGTGTGTGTGTGTTTTACACTATCAGTATTTGATATGTATTTTTGTCTTGTGCTTTTGCTTTAGGAGCTTCTTATTACCCCTCTTTGTACATAATAATATTGGTAGGAACACATGCGTGGGAATATTCGATCCTCAGTTTTTTATGTCCCATTAAAATGGAGACTGTCCTATATGTCTGTGCCAGAAATGACTTTTTTTAAGATGACATTATCAGAAGTGCATGTATAAAAGTTCAGTCACTAAGTTAAGATATGAAAATACACTAAACGTCACAAACCCTCCTGTGCATACATCTGTAGATACATGTTCACACAACCACTAACTTGTGTGCTAGCATTGGCTTTTTGTTTGCTGGATTTGGGTATCTGTAAATATGCATACTTTTGCATTCACATGCCCTTGAAAACTTGGTCATTAAGGACTGGAATTTGCAGGCCATAATTTTCTGGACCTGTGGTTTTTTTTATTTATTTTTTTTAAACCTTTAGATCTTATATCTACCATAATTTTAAACAAACCAACCAATTTCTTAAGATGACTATACAGTTGTATACTTGTAGATTTTTTTTCTGTAATTGCTATGACTTTATTATGGCATCCTTTCACAGAAGCCCCTTTAGTGGTCAGTTATATTGAACAATGATGATACAGTACAACTGCAGTTGTTGGATATATATTTTTGGATTCCTCCCTTCCCCTAATTTTAATGTCCTACTAATATACTTAACATTACAGTATTTGACAAGCTTTGCCAGCTTTCACTTAACTTGATGGTTGCTATGGATCAGTCTTGCTGAAAAACTGGAAGGCAGTTGCACCTTTTAAATGCTGACTGTAGAATGTTTGTAATAACTTCTTAATCTCGTATTTGTGGAACTGGTATTTACAGAAACAGTATACAACATGTACACCTTTATATGATTTTTTGTTTAGGTTCAAAGCACAGGTGAAGGGGAGGCACAGAGATACTTTGATCATGCACTTACTCTGAGAAACACAATACTGTTTTTGCGGCATAACAAGGACCTAGTGGCACAAGCTGCACAACCTGAACAACCAAATAATGGTATAGTGAAAGTTACTGTTTTGGGAAAACTGTCCAGTCTCTCGGAGTTATGTTTGTTCTCTCGGAGTTATGTTTGTTCTCTTTAAAAGAGTTTTCTCATTAAGTGCCCTTTCTGAATGGGATGCTTTCCTGAAATTGGGCCTTTCAGTCCACTGCTGCCTGTGTTGAGCCTCCAGTGATCCATCCTTGTCACATTTGACACATCAGTCACTTACATGGCAGTAGGACTGGTGTTCGAAGCACTAGATTGATTTCACTGCAAGACCAAGGACAAACTGGGCTGGTGTGGGAGGGAGCTGGTTCCAAAACACACACATTTAAGGATAGTAAAGGAGGAATATTTCTGCATGACTAAATGTACTAAGTGGAGATATTTCAAAGGCACAGAGGGGAGTTAGGCAAAACTCTCTTTGTGCACACGCGTGCACACACACACACAAGTGAATGCCTAGTTGTCCTTTATGCCTGTGAAAATCCCCCTCCCCTCAAAAAAATTCCAAACATGCTTCACTGCAAAAATCCATCATCAAGATGAACCACCAAAACTTTTTTCTTGCTGCTAGTTCAGCTATCTCTATGGGCCTGAAATATACCCCAAAATTGCAATTCTGTGATGACAAAATCTATCAATAAGGTTGGTTTTTTTGGTTTTGTTTTAACAAATAAGAGCTTGATCTTGCAAGGTGCTAAGCACTCTCCATGCTAATCATAGTTGGGATATTTAGGTGCTCAGCACCTCACAGGATAAATTAAGGGAGAATTTGGAAGGCAGAATCATACTATTCAGTTGTATTGCTCTGTTCTATAGAGAGAATTGTTTGGAAGCAAGTGAACTAAGTACTGCTCTGCTATCTTGAATCAATGGTATTTCACCAGATTTACACCAATATACTTAGCCCAAGTATCTTTTATAGTGTGGTATAATGGCAGATAATAGAAAAAGTGTAATATGATTTGGTAGCAGGCATTTAGTTCTTCTTTGAGTGATTGGAGATGTGTATTCCACTCAGGTGTGCATGTGTGTGTGCACCTAGCATTCCGAAGTCAGAGAACTTTGCATAGTGGTAGCCATAGGGGCAGAGCTTGCATCCTGTGGCCATTAGCCCCATCCCCTGGCTATTGAAGGGTAGCACCACCCAACCTCCTCCATTCTTTCTCACTACCTGCAACTAGAGTTGGAGCATTTCATGTGGTATTTCCCACATGCTGTTTCTTATCTCAGTCTTTTGAGTTTTTGTTATAAATAGTTAACTAGTATTAGCTAAGAATAGTTAGATTAACTTGTCATCCTGATGGGATGCTGTCACCAGGATTCAAACACTGTTCAGTACGTGGGTTGGTTATTCCCAATAGTGATCCCCACATGAGGTGTTTATTGTGACTAGGAGAAAGGTACATTAGAGAAAGGTTCTCCATCTGCAAGTCTCTTAAAAAAAGAATGCAGGTGGCAATGGACTTGAGACTCAGGCAGCACTTGAGTGTAGACCACGAGGCCCACTTTGGTACAAGGGACCTCCACAGATCGTCTGGCTTCTCAAACAACTTCAGAGCTAGAGCCAGACTTATGTTCTTCAGACAGACTCTGATTCCTCTCGCAGGAGGAAGACAGATCATTCTCCTTCTTTGGGTCCTCCGAGAAAAAGGTCTCACAAAATGGACTGCAGCTACTTCAGAGCTGTCATCATTCTCTTTCAGGAGGAGTGTGGACTGATCTACCAGGATGTGAGATGGAGCTGGGCTATCTGCTCTGTTACCAAGGCAGCATCAGTTCGACACTATACTTGTTGACTCCGATGCCGTCCATGAGATGCTGGTACTGTCAATGTCAGCATCGACTTTTTCCCTGCTACTAGAATACCAGGCAGTGTCAGACTTGCTTTGCCTCTCTCTGTTCCTGGTTCTCCAATTACTCAGGAGCATTCAGTAGCCCAGAAATCATTGATATGGGCAGTGCTGCCTGGTGTGATGCCAAAGACATCCCAATTGCCGGCATTGCCTAACACTCACAGTGGACAATTGAGCACTGCTTTCTTATCAGTACTGAGTGGTCCGTTGGAACTGTTGCCATCTGTGGCACCAATGATGACTGTGGTACAGACCATATCTTTAGAATGAGTACTGACCCTGTCGTCTGTGCTATCTTCAGTGTTAGTACCAAATGGGAATGTGATATCGTGGCCAGTCCTCAAGGTGCTGACTCCTTTTCTTACCTCCGATGCTGATACAGCCAGTGTATTGGGTCTCAGATGAGGCGTGATGTTTGTTCACTCCATGCAGGATGGCTCCTGTGTTACCTTCTGTTACTTTGAAGGTTCATCAAGCTCAGGGACATCTTCCCCCTCTCCCTCATCCTTGAGACACACTTCTAGGAGATGGTGGAGAACTCCTGTGGACCACGATTGGTACCAGGATTTGCACTGTTCCTACATTAGATATGGGCTCTTGGTCTAGTGCATACTGGCCATTAGTGCCAAATCCCTATACCCAGTAGCTCTGTGGGATGTTCCACATTCAGTAAAGTCCTGGTCTTTGACTCACTCCAGAGTTAGGTTGCCCAACCAACCTGTAGTATCATCTGCATCTGCCTATATTGCAGACTCAAATGGAGGCAGCTTTCTTGGAGCAGGTTCCGTCTGAACCACTCATACAGGAGCATGTATTACTGCAGAAGGTTCCAGTGGCTCCACTTCTGTCGTCACCCTCATCACTGGATGACTTCATGGTACTGGAGTCTTCTTCCCAGCGCCTGAAGATTTTAAGCTCCATTAGGAGCTTCTCAGATGAATGGCTTCAGCTATGGGTATTCAAGTGGAGTTTGTGCAAGGAAAATACACCCAACTTGACATTATTCAGTCCTTGGCACAAGTAGTGTAGTTCCCTTTACATGAAGCATTATTAGAACCTGCCAAGACTTTTTGGAATACCCCAGCTTCCTTGCCTTCTACAGCAAAACATATGGACAAGTGTTATGTTCCCATGCAGGTGTTTGAGTGTGTTCAATCTCATCCTGCCCCTAACTCTGTTCTTGTAACAGCAGAGATATATATCCACACCCAAGGATGAAGAGGCTGAGAGGATGAATCTCCTGGGGAGAAAATTTGTTAGCCTCCTCCTTGCAAATGCGCATTGCAAATCACCAGCCACTTCTGTCAGAATATGATTTTGTGAATTCAGAGTGTGTAGCAAAATGCAAAAAGCCTTTGGTGGTCATATTTTGTTCTTGGACAGAACAGATGAGACTTTGCATTCACTGAAGGACTCGTGTGTGTTGGGGATTTATACCCAAACCAAAGGGTATTTTACTGGTTAGCACCAGCAATACCTGTCCCAGTGGTATTTCTGGCAGACAGCATGTCGGGGCAGACAGAAGGACCATCCTAGAAAGGGGAATAAGTCATACAGGAGAAGACCACCTGGGTCTAACTTTTAATCAGCCAGTCTGTCCTCCTTCAACTTTTGTCAAGCAGCAGTTTTGACTGTCAGATCAAGAGCAGCATTCCAGTTGTGAACTTGCAGCTGTTCGGGGATGGCCTTTCTCACTTCCACAGTGCTTGGGAAGCTATTACCACAGACAAATGGGTCTTCAGCACTGTGGGATCAGGTTATGCCATTCAATTTCTCTCCATTTCCCACATTGTGCCCCGTCCTCCACCCTATCCCTTTTCATGGACCCCTCTCACAAGTCACTGCATCTCCAGCAGCTGTGGACTCTGCAGGATTTGGGGGCCATAGAAGAAGTCCCTCTACAATATCAGGGGAAAAGATTCTACTCGCAGTATTTCCTGAGACCTATTCTTGATCTTAAGGGTCTCAACAGGTGCATCAAGTACATGAGATTCCACATGATTACCCTAGCTACTATCCTCCCCCAAATGACTAGTTTGATGCCCTAGATGTTGAAGATGACTGTTTCAGTGTGGCTGTTTCTGAGATTTGTAGTTGCAGGGGCAGCATTATCAAGACATGGTTCTCCCCTGTAGCTCCTTGAGTTTTTACCAAATGCATGGCTATAGTAGTAGCACATCCCAGGAGAAGAGGAATACATGTTTTTCCCTACCTGCACAATTGGTTGGTGAGGGGCAAGTCCAGAGACCAATTGCTCAGCTACGTCCGGTTCACTCTGCATCTTTTTAGTCATCTAGGTCTAATAATAAATAAAGCAAAATCAACTTTAGTACCACACAAAACTTAGTACATTGGGGCCCTACTAGATTGTACGAATGCAAGGGTATTCCTGCCAGGGGAACGATTTCAGATAATTGTTGTTTCTGTCTGTCCCTCCAAGTTTACCCTTCTTCCATAATTTGGGTATGCCTGAAGTTATTGGATCTTATGGCCATGTGTACTTACATGGTCCAGGATACGAGACTACATCTTCGTCATCTTCAGGTTTGGCTTAAGCTGGTGTATCACCTACATTTTTAGTAGCTGGACACCCTGGTGCAAGTGCTGCCACCCATCCTGCAGTCCATCAAGTGGTGGAGGAACCAAATCAATGTTTGCAGAGGTGTTCCTTCATCTGTTCTCCATGGATCATAACATTAGTGATCCCTCTGCCATAGGTTGGGGAACATATCTGGAGATTTTGAAAGTTCAGGGAGTGTGGACAGATAGGAATATTTCCTTCCTATCAACATCATGTAGCACTGAGCCATTTACAATGCAGGCTGGGCCTTTCGGTCACACATCAGACACAGAGGTTCATATACTCACTGACAATACCACTGTGGTGTACTATGTGAACAAACAAGGGTCCTCACTCCAACCAGCTTTGTCAGAAGATAGTAAAGTTTTGGCATTTTGCATCAGGGAGAACAACATACCCACAGCAGCTCACCTACTGGGGATGAGGAATTGCTAATGTGATCACCTCAGCAAAGTGTTTTCTCAGAATCATGAGTTGTCTCTGAAGAACAGTGTGTTAAGGTCCGTCTTCGGAGTATGGGGCATTCCAACTATCAACCTGTTTGCAACAAAAGACCACAAGAAGTGCCCATTAGTTTTGCTCCCAGGTGGGCCTCAGTCCAAGATCCTTGACAGATCCCTTCCACCTGAATTGGGGATTGGCACTCATATATGCCTTTCCTTGGGATTTCTGTCATCACACAGGTTGTTTTCAAACTGAAGTTGGATCATGCTAGACTGATTCTCATTGCACCAGCTTGGCCAAGGCAGTGTTGGTTCTCTGATTTCCTCTGATTCCCTCAACTGCTCATATCTCTTTATCCTGACCTACTGATCATTGTCAGATTTGGCATCCAATATTGAACAGCCTGCTCCTCGCGGTGTGGATGCTGTACAATTTGATGAAGAGAAGGAATGATATTTGGAAGCTGTTTGACAAGTGTGGCTTAAGAGTAGAAAGCCATCTTCTAGGGCTACTATTTGGCCAAGTGGAAATGATTTTCAGTTTGATTGCTAGCTTGGGGAGTTCAGCTGCTACTGGCCTATATTCAGGACATTTTGAAGTACCTGCTATGCCTTCAATCATTTGGTCTTTCTATCAGTTCATTGAGGGTTCACTTAGCAATGATCTCAGCATTTTTCATCTGCCCATCCAAGGGAAGTCAGTTTTTATGAACTCCATGGTAATGGGATTTCTGAGAAGAGTCAGTCATCTCCACCCACCTGTGAACGGGCCAATTCCCTTGTGGTACCATAATGTATGTTTAGCTGCCCTGATGGGGCCTCTGTTTGAGCCTCTGGTAGCCTTTTCTCAGTCCCTTTCTATGCCAGAAGGCAGCTTTCCTTGTTGCAATAACATCCACAAGAAGAATAAGTAAGCTGCAGGGTTTATTACTGGAGCCCTCGTATACGTGGTTTTTCAAAGACTAAGTGTAGCTGGGGCCACATCCAAAATTTTTTTCAAAAATTATTTCACAGCTTCACCTTAACCAAGTGATTTACTTACCAGTGTTCTTTCCTAAACTGCGTTCAAATGCACATGACCAATGACTTCACATGTTGGATGTGAGACGGTACTTGGCATTTTACCTAGAGAGGACAGTCTTTTCGGACATTTCCTTGACTTTTTATTTCCTGTGCGGATTGAATGAAGGGTCAGGTGGTTTCTGTGCAGATAATTTCCAGATGGATAACTTCCTGCATTACTACAGTTTATGGAGTAGATCAATCTGCATCCCCACAGACATTACGGACTCATTTAATGAGAGCCCAACTGTTATCGATTGCATTTTTCAGCAATGTTTCAATATTGGACATTTGTCAGGCTGTGATATGGGTTCTGTATGTACTTTTACCAAACATTATTTAGTTACCACAGCATCTCTGTCAGATACAAACTTCGTGAAGACAGTGCTATAATCATTATTTAAATAGACTTCAGGTCCCACATCTGATTACTGCTTGTGAGTTGCCTGAGTAGAATACACAACTACAACCACTGACATAAAAAATGACTACTTATCAGTTCTGTAATTGCTGTTCTTTGAGATGTATTTCAGACTTGTATTTCACAACCCACCCTCCTTTTCCTCTGCATCGAAGTCTCTGCTCTTGACATTCGGTGGGATGGAACTGTGGGGGGTCAGTTGCTGGGGAGGGGCTAATGGCCAAAGGGCACAAGTACCATCTTTATGGGTACAGCTGGGCAAAGTTCTTCGGCTTTGGTGCATTGGGCACGCACTCGCATCTGAGTGGAATACATGTCTGCACCCACACCTTGAAGAACAGATAACCATTTTTCTTTAATATTAGATATTGACTCTTGTAATTCACTGAGTAGGAAACTCTTCTTCATATGGTCAAGTAGGCAGTGAGGTATAAGTTATGCTTCTCTGTCAGAGACCAAGTTCAGGCATAGATTTGAAATACTGCTTTGTAGTAGTACATCAGTATGCCAGGGTATCCTTGAATACTTCCAGGATTCCAGGTGCTAGATGTAATCCTTTGCTGGCCAAAACATTGGCATTGGCCACCTCCATAGCATTGAGTAAAAAGCAACATAGCAGCTAGTTTTTTATGTATTCCATTTTCTCTGACCTATGTTTTTGCTCCTTAGTAAGCAGACTAGATGCCAATTTAACTTTATATTTTAATGGTTTGTTATAAAACATCTAGAACATAGTCACAAATACATGTTTAAGATACTGAGTTAGCTTAAACAGTCAAAAGCCAAACTGCTTAATGTTAAAAGTTCAACTCTGAAAAACTGGCCTGTAAAAATAATGTATCTCCTTATTCTAGTGACAGACTAGACTCTTCTACTTTCAGCTTGAAGAACCAACACATCTCGGGGAAAGAACTGGATTCTTTTCTGATTCATATGTTGTTAGAATTGTTACTGGTTGTGTATGTTCCTTTTCTAGCTGTATTCAAAGTGTCTTTTGATGCTTTTTAATGTAGGTTTTCCTTTGGATCTCTTACGATGTGAGAGTTTGCTGGGCTTGGATCCTGCAACCTGCAGTAGAGTTCTAAACAAAAACTACACACTACTTGTCTCCATGGCGCCGCTCACCAATGAAATTCGACCCATCAGCAGCTGTACCCCCCAGGTGAAAATCCACTTTGAAAGGAATCTGAGTCTGTGATATTATTGCACTTCATTTTTGAATTAATACTTTTAACATAAAAGCAGTTTTCTTTGGATCTTTTTCATAGAAACTACCTTCATTAGAATTTTTTGCTCTAAATGATTTTGCACATAAAACCGTATTATTATATTACAATTGTTTCATGAAAATCAGAGTTTAGTGAGGTATAATGTGCATATTTATTAAGCTGAATTTATTTACTAAATGTCTGCGTAGTAATTATCTCTCTAGTTAAAAAGTTCTGTGACAGATGTTCCTTTATATATATATTTAACGTTTTGAATTCATGTTCTTAGAACTCGTGAGCCCTTTGGAAATAAAGTCTTCTACTCTCTTATCAGTTTTCAGAGTAGCAGCCATGTTAGTCTGTGTCCGCAAAAAGAACAGGAGTACTTGTGGCATCTTAGAGACTAACAAATTTATTTGAGCATAAGCTTTCGTGGGCTACAGCCCACTTCATTGGATGCATAGAATGGAACATATATAGTAAGAAGATTATATTTATAAATAAAAAATGCCAGGAAACAAAATAAATATTTTGCATCCTCTAGAAGAGATATTATTTTAGAACCTACTTCACTACCCTGTACTCATGTTGAGTAGCACATAGTAAGATACTGTGCCATAACAATAAGGGTGGTGTAATGAAGCCCTTAATTTATTCCCTAAAGTAGCACTCTCTATTCTGGCTGTCCCCTTAATCCCCGCCTCCCAGGCGTGCGCGGCCGTTCTGCATGAGCCCCAGCGACCTGGAGCTGATGGCACGAGCTCTTTTAAAAAAGAAAAGAAAAGAAAAAGGGACACCGCTTTGCCTCCCTTGATGCATACCCGCATCTCCCTTGGGAGGCCCACCCCATAGTTTGAGAACTGCTGGCTTAGAGCATCTTCATTAAAGCGCTACAGTGTTTTAATTGTTGACTTGCCATCACATGACACATTCTGTCAATTTTTCCCAAATGCTGGGGCATGTCCCCCTGGGGGTGTCTGAAGAACTAAGTGTGGGGGGAGGCTGTAAGAAGATTTCTGATGTGTTCTCCAGGTTGTCAGCTTTCATTAAAAATAAATAACTAAAACAATCCTGAATGGTAAATAAATTAAGATGTATACCCCATTCACAACATATGCCAGGGCTGTGGGAGAAGGGGTGCCATAGGCTTAATTTTCCAGAAGGGGGATCAGCTTTCAATAATTTAGGAAAGTGCATTATATAATCATCTGTGAAGCTACTGTAACTTGCTTTCTGAGTTTTACTTGGTGTATTACTTAGCTTCACGTATCAGACCTCTGCAGTGAACGTTAGAATAGCAAAACGTACTGTGCGGTATAAATTAAAAGGGTAAGTAATGTCGTCAACTTGGTAACCAAATTCTATAAGACAGCCAGCTTGTTTACAGTGTTGTGTTTGAGCAAGTGTCTAATCGGTGTGTATGTACTGTACCTTTAGCAAACTTTAACAAATCTAGCTTTCAAGCAAGAGTGTCCTTCCCATCTTCTGTTATACCCAGGGAATGAAGGGACAGCTGAGTTGGAATCTTAAAACTTGGATTCACCATGTAATAGTGAGGTGTTGTAGCTGCTGGCCATGAGGCCAGTCTTATCTGCTTGTAAGGGTTACTATTTAAGTGTACCAAACTCTAGTAAAATAACAAAGTTCTGCCGTTTTTTCTTAACCTATAATTGTACTTGTAATAGTTGCAATTCAAATGATGCTTTTGCATTTTTTGATTGATCTTTCTTCAGCATATTGGACCAGCTATACCAGAAGTTAGCTCAGTTTGGTTCAAATTGTATATTTACCATATTACTGGTCAAGGACCACCATCCCTATTGCTGTCTAAAGGGACAAGGCTTAGAAAACTTCCAGATATTTTTCAGGTATGTTTATATGCTTTTTTTTCTTCTTTTTTCTCTCAAATGGAACCTGAATTTTCTCCCAACGAAGGAACTGTTCATTGCTTCTGTTGCTGTTTGTATCAGTGTTGTTCCAGCAAACTTGACGCTACTTTCCCTAGCTTTAATTTAATACATCATACTGCAGATCCTCTTAGTATGAAGTAAACACTTTAGATGGTGGTGGTGGTTGTTCAGGAGTACTATCTGGACACATAGGAGACTGCTGTAGCAGAAGACTTATGAGGAGCAAGCATATCTTTGCTGGGAAAGATTTAGGCTTCTACTCCAGAGTGCAAGGATTCTACCTTAGAGAATCAGATCTTCTCTCTTCTCCCTTCATCCCCCAAACAAAACAAAAAATAAAAATCTTTCACACGCGTGCTTCTCTCAGAGTCTGAGAAGATGGTTAAGACTATCCCCTTTATTCTGGAGACTGTTCGGGTCCTAGAACAGAGATTTTTTTTTTGAAGCACCTTGGAGATGTCTTCTGCAATTAGGATGACTGTATTCATACTGCTTTGGATTGATTAAAGGAGGTATGGCAGTTTTCTCCTACCATTTTGTCTGTGTCAAAGATGTTAAATGGAAAACACAATCCTGGTGGTGGAAGTTGCAATGGCCAAGGCAAACTTGGCTGAATTAAAATTATAGAATCTCCTCCTGGTCAAATATCAATTTAAACTGAGGTACAGGACTCTATATTCTTCATGTCCCCCTTTCCAAAGAGAATTGAAACATTTAAGAAACTGGCCTTGTGAGTGAGTGGAGATAGACAGAGAGATGCATGCATCCTTTGATGTAGCTACAGTAGCAATAGTTTCTGGCATCAGTGTTTGTAGACATCAGGAATGAAAACACAGAGATCTTGTTTTGCTCTATCTCCCTCATTTTATATTCCTATTTTTTGTTGTAAAATTGGCATGGGGAAAAGTCCTGTCTCAAAAATAAAGTACTAAAAGGTCAGGTGAGTGTGGATACCCAGTCCACAAAGAGGTTCTATAATACTAACAAACTGGATCTTGAGTCTAGCTGTGAGGCCTAACCCAAAGCTTCAATACTTCACAAATGTGTGGTGTGGCTTTTTTTTTTATATTTTTAAAAGCGCTCTATGTAGTTACTTTGTAAATTTCCTTATAGAATCAGATTTGAGGTTTGCTGGCATAGTGGATTTTCCTTGTACCAAATAGTCTCAAGTCCTATACCAATAAATTTTTTCTTGGGACATCTTATCTGTCTGCACACCCTTTTTTTGTTACCATGCAAAAATGTTGTTGTTCTTGTTTCCACTATTGCTTGTTGCAGTGGCATTTTGTTAAAAATATACACTTTTTATCGAGAGACATTCCCAGGACTTTTTAATCTTCTGAAATGAGGCTCTCTCACAGTCGTATCTTTAGAGCAAAGGAAAGTGCTTCCATGTCATTATTTTTCTCTGAAGATATACTCCACATTGATAGAACACCATTATCATTTTGAGTACTGCTGGCAGATTTAAAGTTTCTCAGCACATATTCTTACCTTCCAAATTTATATGAGAATATTTTTATCTCCCCTTCTCAAGGAACATTGTGGTATCTGCACATTGTCACAAGTCTTTGCAGCAGATATATCCTGTTCGTACTAGCATGTTAGGAAACCCCCAACCTCAAAATTCTGCCTCCATCACTAGAAGGAGCATGAGCATAAAAGTGGTGTTATAACACAATATAAATGATATATTACTGAAAATACTGGCAGTAATTTCCTAATTGTAATACTTTACTATTGGCCTAATGATTTAGCTTTTCACTTTTATATACTTGGACAATCAATTACTACTGCTTTTTATTTTGTTTCTTTCTTTTAGGGTTATGATCGCTTACTAATAACATCTTGGGGTCATGACCCAGGAGTAGTCCTAACTTCGAATGTATTGACAATGTTGAATGATGCTTTAACACATTCTGCCGTTCTAATTCAGGTACTTGATATGAATATGATAAAATGTACTTAATTTCAGTACATTTTTTTCTTATATGTAATGTACAGTAGAGGTGACTGAAAAAAAGTGACTTTTTTTTCAAAATTCTTCATTTTTTTTCAAAATTTTTAACTTAGAAAAATTTTGACCGGCTTTATTGTGTAGTTTGTTTATTACTGTGTCACTAAAATGTTGAACCAAAACCGTTGTGTGATTCATATACAGTTATATGGATTAAAACGTAGTCCATGTATTAAAATGTTGTCAACAAGTATGGTATGCATCACAATTGTGCTTTGTAGATGCCTGTTTTTTCAGAGTTCTATACTAAAAATTTTTTTATTGGTTTTCAATTATTTCTTTCTGATCATATAATATTTGTATCTTAGTACAATTTTGTGCTAACTTTTAGGGTGTTTTTGTACTCTTGCACAACTTTTTGTTCACAGACTTTCCTACAAACTGTATTCCAGACTCTTTTCTTATTATTTTAACTGTATTAACTCGGAAAGAAGGATAAGTTAAGCAACTTTAACAAAGAAAAGAGGTTTTCAAGTGAGATGGATTTGATGAGGTAGATACATGAAGGTTATTCAGATGTCGAGAGGCATATGAGAAGCACAGGCACGGGAACTAGGGATGCGGCAGGTGCTGCAGCACCCCCAGGTTTTACTGTGAAAAGTTTGGTATGCTGTCAGAATGAAGCTAGCATTATTTCACGATTGTTGAGAATCCCATGTGGTGTGAGCAGGAATTGTACTTTTTTATATTGCTTTTGAGCACACAGGGTTTGCAGTTTTGTTAGATGGCTTTCAGCACCCCCACTGTAAAAAGTGTTCCAGTGTCACTGATGAGAAGGCTCTTGAACCAAGGCTCTTGGACATCTGGGACTTGGGGAGGTCAAAAGAGAGGTGCAATATTAAAGACGAGAGAGATGAGGTCATAGACAAGAGTTTTGGCATAAGTGTGGCTAAGAGAGTGATGTACCTGAGCAATACTGCAAAGTGGTGAGATTCAGATTCACAAGTTAGGAGATGTGAGAAGGCAGTTTCAAGGTGAAGGAAAATACTAAGGTTATAGGCCAAAATGGTGTGTGATAAGAGGTAGTTCTGTTTGAAAATGTTCTCATCTAAGAAAAGCACCTCTTGAGAGACTACTTGGTGTTTAGGTCTTGTATCTAAATCAAAAACAGCTAAACATAATTCACTATTGCTTTTGGTGTGAAGAGCATTTCTATGGCTCTTCATAAACATCTGAAATGAAGGGTTCTTTAACGAAATTACTGACATTAACTACTACATTGGGTTTTTAAAAAAATATATAGGTATATTTGTCTTAAACGTTTTAGTAAAATAAATGCCATAGTATGGCATTGTGTATGAATCCTTTTTTTGTCTTTCATTGGTTTAGCTAAAATCTTTGAGATACAGAAAACAACTGAAAGAAAAAGTAGTAACTCAAATAAGCGAGCATTTAGGATTACATTAAGTAACTTTCATATTGTATATACCACCAAATGCTTCACCTGTAAGAGCCTTAGTGAAAAAGAAAAGCAATTATTTGAGCATTTCTGTGGATGAGGGTCTCCATGCTGTGATGCCACTTTGAAACTAACAATGACGCTAAACTTTGTAGTTATGATTAGTAAAACACAAAGCTAACTGTTCCTCCTTTATTACATTTTAACTTCGAGTTTGCTTACATTAAGTTGAGTTTACATTACATTACATTGCTTACATTACATTGAGTTTGAGTTTGCTTACATTAATATTTGTTTAAAATTACTAACCACAATCTTCAGTATATAAGCGTTTTATCTGGTCTACTTGTTTGTTACATTAGCGTTACCAATCTGGCCTTTCTTAAACAATAGAGAACAAGTAGAACTAAGAAATCAATGCAAGCTCTAGTAGTATATATGGATTTCTTTCCCTGACTTTAATTTCTTCGTGTTCAGGGACATGGCATGCACGGAATGGGGGAAACTATGCATATTCCTTTCCCATTTGAGGAAGCAGAACAGCAAGGAGGTAACTGTCTTTAATGTGAATTCTGCAACAAAGATTTCAGTGCTATTGTACAATTACCTTGTATGGCGAGGCTAAACTAAATATATTGATGCCCACTTTCTAATAGCAGAGGATTACAATGTTACTAGCTATTGATTAAACTTGGAAGAGAAAATTGAAGGGATCCTTACATAGTGTCCACAGGGTGCTGCTGTAAATGTAGAGGAAGATAGTCTTATTGTGACCATTACCCCAACTTCCAATTAATTTACTGGCCCTCTTTCTTTCCCTGCATAAACTTACTGGGACAACACCAGCTTTTATTGCCCATCATTGGTTGTACATGCACCTCCTTGCTGCTCTTTGTGTTGCATGCAAGTTTATTGAAAAAAATTTTAAATCTACCTTATTCTCCACAAGACTTGTCACTCCTGTGTTGCCTACAGAACACTGCCAGATGAAAACATCTAGGGAGATGGTGAGCTCCTAGTTGTGCATTCAGCTAAACGATCTTGACTATTACTCTGGAGCATGACTGTAATACAGAAAATAAAAAATTGAACACAGCGTTTTTTTGTTTTTTTTTTTTTAAAAAGCTCCAAGTTAATGATGTCCCTTTTAAATTTTCTAATCTTCACTTTCAAGGTCTGCACAAGCACAATTACTTTTAGTGAAGCAGAAATTTACTGATTGTGAAGTGCTTCTTAAACTTGTCTTAGTCAATCATTTTGAAGTTTAAAGGGGGTGGAGAGGAAGATGATGGCCATGTACAGTAGAACCTCAAACATATGAACATCAGAGTTATGGACTTACAGGTCAACCAGATACCCTGTGGACCCAGAAGTAATCAGACAGACAGCAAATACTTTACTGCCTTGGGGCTTTAGCCCTGGGGCTCAGGGCTTCAGTCCCACAACTCTGTACCCAGCTTCTGCCTGGGGCTCAGGGCTTCAGCCCCACAGGGAAGTGTCGGTTTCAGCCCCAGTGCTTTTCCCCCATAGCTAAAGCTCCGAGCCCCAGCTCCCCCCTCCCCCCGAAACCGGGAGCAGAGCTGTGGGGAGCCCCAAGCCCCAGCGTCCTCTTCTTCCCCCCTCTTCCTGCCCCCCTCCCCCCGGGCAGAAGCCAGGAACAGAGCCGTGGGGCTGAAGCTCTGGCATCCATCCTGGGGCAGAAGCCCCAAACCCTGGTGCCCCCCACGAGGCTGAAACTGGGAGTGGAGCTGCAGGGCCTGAAGCCTCGAGCCCCTGAACTCCCTCCACATCTAAATCCCTGAGCCCTGGTGCTCCTGAGAGTCAGAAGCTTTGACACATCTCTACGGCTGCAGCCCCAGTCCCCCGCTGCAATCCCCCGCCCCTCCCAGTGGCTGAAATCCGTAATGTCTTGTTCAGAGTTACGGACAACCCCCATTCCCAAGTACAAAGTATGAGATTTAACACCTGAAACTGTAGATTGGTGCTGGACAAAATACAAACCAGCATAAACCATCCATTAGTTTCCTGATCTGAGTCTAAATCCAGTTTATTTGTTTTAGGTTTACAATGAGCTATTTCCTACATTCACTTCTCCTCCTTTTGGTCTTTGGCAAAGTGGCCCACATCCTTTCACCTTGATCCTCAAGTGAAAAGTTTTTAGCTGAAAACCAGAGGGATCTTTCTCACTCCCCCTTTCTCGTTCTGGGTTTTGACGTCTAGCTGTTGATGCCAGTAGTTCCTCCATGACCAGACTCAAAACCTGGGAGCACTGCAGTATTATCTTGTGCTTCATAACGTACCTCACATAAACTCTGGGCCAAAGTACTGTGGAAGATCCAGATTGCATCTTAGTGGAAGAGATGGACATCAGTGAGGCCCAGCATTGAAATTGCTGCACTCTGCCATCTAGCTGAAGGTGTGGGGAAAATGGTACCCACTAATTCTTGCATTCTCTCTTCCCTCCTTGCCACTGTATCTTAAGGTACTATGTTGTTTTTGGAATGGGGAAGAAGAAGCGATCCATTTACCCAGTTTCCCATATCATACCCACCATCATGATATCTGAACCTAGGAGCTAAAGAAGAAAGGGAAATCTCCAAATGCCTAAATGAACCGCCATCAGAAGTCTAGCCCTGACTTCCTGGATATTAACTGTAGTGGTGCTATGGTTGTTCTACTACCTTCTTGCAGTGATGCAAAGGCAAACTTGTGTGCTTCTTTTCTCTGCTAGACTTCTCTCGTGTGAATATGGGTGTTCATAAAGCATTGAGAATATTAAGCGACAAAGTGGATTTGCAGCATTTTTGTGGGTATGTTACCATGTTGAATCCTTCCAGTCGACACACAAACAGAAAGCTGAGTGATGCTTCTGATGGAAAAGGTTAGTCAGCAGTGAAGACTATTTGTCTTTGGCGGTCAATTTCTTTGAATTCATATGCCCCTTTTAAACAAAAATCAAGGTGTATAAATTTATTGTTTAGAATATAGAAATAAGTACAAAACGAAATCTTCTCTTAAAACCATCAGCTCTTTAATGTTTTATTTTGAAAACAAAACTCTATTTAAGTAGAAGCGATGGAGATCCCTAGTTTCCTTTGATTATTTTAGTGTCAAACCAGATCCAAGTAAGATCCTTGTGTTTTTCTTTATTCCTTTATGCCATGCATCTAGATTACTGTCCTTAGGTAAATAGTTTGAGGTACTTTGTGTTCATTATCAATACATCACATATGAGTAAAATTTATATATTCTGTACATCAGGAGGTAACTAAGCTTATGTTCATCTAAATATTATTAAATATCTTAAATTTAGGTGAGCTTGAATTGGCATCAGGATCTGATGTAAATGGGAGCACAGAATCATTTGAAATTGTTGTTGAAGACACATCTGTGGATTCTGCAGCTAAGCAAAGTCCTGAAGGTAAGATCTTACAAATGACCTATATTATTTACTGGAAGATAAAATCTCCCTTAGATATTTCTGTCCAGTCAGAAATCTAGTATTAAAGTATCTAAACGCACAATACAAGCATTGCCTAATGTCTCCAGTGCTGTGTTTTAAGCAAATAGTAGACATTTAAAAAAAAAACTTAATGTATTTGACACATTGATGTATGGATAGTGCAATACTGTTAATATGTTTTAATGCAGACCTCTTAAAGAATCTTTGTTTGGCTCAGAATTGCTTGAAGTGTTCTGTCTTGTAAATACTGTGTAAGTTTTATAAAGAATGGGAGATAGGAACCTTTTGGTACAGTTTAGCTACTGACTCAATTTTTATTTTTTTTAGAGAGAACTGATCCGGGGTTAAATTTTCAGGGTCAATTTACTGTTCTCTTCAGAAAACATTTTAGTCTCTTGTTTATATCTTGTAGTTCCCACAACAGAACTGGAATGGGTTCCCCTGGAATTATGCTTTGGAATTCCACTGTTTAGCTCGGAATTAAACCGGAAAGTCTGCAGAAAAATTGCTACCCATGGACTATGTAGAAAAGAAAGGTGAGGTTTCTTTTGCACAGCCATTGTGTGCAGAACTTATCTGTGCTTTGGCAATGCAATAAATTAAAGTTTGAAACTGTAGTACTGTATCATGTTATTACATTGTAGGAGTCACTTTTAGGCTCCAAGATACTTGCTGTAATATACATTCCCATAGCTCATTGATCATAGCTCAAGCCCTAGGAATATTTGGCTGCTATTGTCAGCGTGGGCATCATACCATAATGTATGGCAGTGGTTCTCAGACTAGGGCCGCTGCTTGTTCAGGGAAAGCCCCTGGCAAGCTGGGCCGGTTTGTTTACCTGCTGCGTCTGCAGGTTCGGCTGATCGCGGTTCCCACTGGCCGCAGTTCGCCACTCCAGGCTAATGGGGGCTGCGGGAAGCGGCACGGGCCGAGGGATGTGCTGGCCGCCTTTCCTGCAGCCCTCATTGGCCTGGAATGGCAAACCGCGGCCAGTGGAAGCTGCGATCGGCTGAACCTGTAGACGCGACAGGTAAACAAACCGGCCCGGCCTGGCAGGGGCTTTCCCTGAGCAAGCAGTGGCCCTAGTTTGAGAACCACTGATGTATGTGGTGTATGAGCAGAGATTAGCCTACTTAAAATCATGCCTTGCAATCTATCTTTATTGTAGATTAAACTTCACATTGCAATTGATTAATAAAGCAAAATGTTTTTTGAAAGGAATTTTATTTTACTTTGGAGACGATGGGAAATGGGATTTCTGATGGTAATTTTTTCATCTCTTGTTCAATGAGGTCTCTGACAGACAATTTAATTGGAACAGTTTCACTGAAATGCAGCACCTTTGATTAGATTATATTTCTTAAATTAATGGTGGCTTCTCTATGTGTGAATAAATATAGTCCTTTGTAGAGGGAAAGGGCAGAGGGAAGTAGCCATAGAGAGGCTTTACACAAGCTATCCTCTCATCATCGAAATACCAGCAAAACTCAAATTCCGTAAGAGCTAATAATGTAGTAGCTTTACTGCGTTTGATTTTGGGAAGGCAGTTCTTATGCACTATAACAAAATCTTATGGACTTAAGTGATGGCCACTGATTTGTATTCCTCATTTCGAAGGTGGCTTTTCATTATAGTTCATCTTTTCTTGGCAAAATGTGTCTGATTTAGGGGCACAATTTTAGAGGCTGTGTTACGGCCATTTGAAAACGTTTCCCTAATAGCCCTCTGCAGTGAGGATCTTACAGGTAAATAGGTTGCTTGTCACCTTTTTTGGAGCTTTTGCTGTGTTGCATTTTAAGAAGTAACTTACGCTAAGAACCACTGTATAGCATACCTTTTTAGAACGGTCTAGCATAAGAAGCAAGAATAAAATTTAATATATTATTCATGCTTCATGTACATTATACATATTGAGTAAAACTTTCAACCGCACCTTTTTATCATAGTAACAAACATAAATAGCTTCAGGAAATTGGATATTCACTTGTTGAATGGAACAAAACCCAGGCAGTTAAAAGCAGGGAGTGGGGGGTTGGAGTTTAGTTAGCAATTTACCTCTTCTACAATGATAGTATTACATTATTCTGTTTTATTTTAACAAGTGGTGTTAAGAACCATTAGAGCTGCTCTTAAGATCGTGAGCCTGGTATTCTAGTCCACTACAGTAACAATATGTATCAGCACACGTGCACTTTTTTAGACACCTGCTACGTTTTACAGCTTTTCCTTTTTTCATTTTGACAGCCTTCAAAAACTCTTGCATTCCAGTAGAAAGCTGTCTCTACAGGTTCTTAACTTTGTTTATTCATTCCAGGTAAGGGAAAAAAATCAAAATGTAGGAACTTCTGCATGGTCTGTCTTTTGGTTTTGGCTTTTTTGTTAAATGTTGTGTAGAAGTTTGTAGCTTATTCATTTTTTAATTATAGAGCTATTAAAGACATTGTCATATTAAAAATCTCATTATTTTCTGAATTTTCATTGAAATAAGAGGGGAAAATACCATTGTTTGGTTTTATACTTGGTATGTTATCACTGCTCTGCTCCGTATATAATCAGTTTCCCCTGTTCTGTATGGGTTTTCACAGCAAAAGGAGAGAGAGAGATTTGAAACATGCTTATAACCTCCTAAATATTATTAAGGGACTCTGGGCAAGTGTAGCCTCAGGTGCTACTTAGTAATCTTCTAAATATCAAGTTGACCCATATCCCTTTTAAGAGAAATATTTTTATTTAAAACTGTTATTGTTTGGTAATGAAATCTCATGTCCTAAATTTAGCCAAGTCTGAGTGATAGATGAAACATGCTGTTAAATTCTAGTTTTATTACTTGAAGAAGTCTGGTGTGTTTCTTCATGTAAACAATGTAGTGATGAGTTAATGTTAAAGAGAAAATGCGTAAAACTCTTGGCTATGTTTTGGAAGACTTTTTGTTTAAGCACATTGATGTAGCATGTTTACCTTGGCATTTCCTCTACAATGCCTCAGCATTTCTACAGTTGCCATGTAAGCATCCAACTTGTTGAAATTCTATGATATGCACATGTGTATCCTCATATACAGTAGTTGACAAGTTCTTTCCTATGTCCGTTGGTACTTGTAAGGCGGTTGCAGCTGTCCCTCCATCCGTCTGGAAGAGAGGCCACACCCCCTTGCTACAAGCCCTCTGGAAGGGCACCGTTTGGGGGGAATTCGCACGGGGTCTCCGCCACTTGGCGGGGTAACACAGTAGTGAGTCTAGGGGCCATGGTCCTCCGACTGGCCAAGGCACCAAACAATTAGAGGGCTCTAGCCTACAATCAGGGTAGATCAGCAATGTCTATAAGCCCTGGCCCTCAGACAGTGCGGGGCAGCAAAGAGGCTCTGGCTGGTATTCAGAAAAGAGCAGTAACGAGTCTGTTAGCCCAGACCCTCAAACAGGATGGGGCAGCAAGTCTATATGCCAGGCCCTCAGACAGGGCACGGCAGCAAAGTCCGGATGCTCTGGCCTGTAGTCAGGACAGAGCAATAAGCGCAAACAGAGTGGGGCAGAAAACAGTCGGGGGTCCTGGCTCTGGCCGACCGCCAACAAACGCAGGCCTCTTGGCCTATGGTGGGGAGGCTGCCACCCCAGGGGTAGGGTGATGTGGGCCCACCTGACTCCACCGTGTCCCAGCCCAGGGCCCTAACAGTGGCTGAGTGGTCCGCCATTGGGTCAGTGGGGAAACCTGGCTGCAATACGTTGGCCAGCTGTCAGTCAGGAACACAACCGAACTATATTTGGCTCCCCTGGGCTACTTCCTACACTTCTGGGTCTCGGGGGTCATCGTCAGTCTCTCTGGGATAAACAGTTAATGGCAGCCCCAACAATTCCTTGGTGTCTCCAGCGACCGGCAGCTCTGGCAGTCTGTCCAGATCTCGGGTGCTGCAGCGGTTGCTGTTGGGTCTGAACTCCAGCAGCGGAGAAGAGACGTCTTTCTCCTCTGGAGGCTCCTCTCCATCTGAGCTGGAGGGCCCTGTCTGTTCAACTGATAGCTAAGGACCCTATGATTAGGCTGTTTGTTCTGACTGTCGCAGTTCCAAATCAAAAAGGCAGGGAGAAGTCAGTCACTGTCAGCAGTGCCAAATGTTGTGGATCAGATTTATTGGTTCTGTCTGATTTGGATGTCTTCTGCGGTTCAGTCTCTGAGACCTAAGTCTATTCCGCATTTGGCTTCATGTTTCAGGATTACAGAGTTGAGCCCCTCTCCAGCTCTGATGATTCCTAAGCCTGTCAGACCAGCACCATTGCCTGTATTAACTCCAGTGCCAATGTCTGATCAGAAGAAGACTATTATTGTGCTGGCATGCTCTCAATATGACATCTGACTGTTGGTTGGATCTGAGTGAGTGATTGCTCAGAGCGAGAAGGAGGAGGAAGCCTTCATTGGTTCTGAGGTCTAAATCCCTTTCACCTGAAAAAGGTAAAATGGAAGATATTGTGAGTCTTTTCACAGAGCCATCTTTGCCTCTCCCTCTTAAGACTCCTTGAGGATTGCCAAACAGATCCTTCTCAGCTTTTAGGCATGAAAAAAGTGCTGTTGCTATCTCCGGTGAGATCAATAGTGGAATAGAGGTTGAATCCACGGTTAGAAGAGGATAGAGGGAGAGTTGAAAGGTCTCAATTGTCCATATTCATGCCATCTAAGTCTGGATTTCCTCAACCTCTTGGACAGTTTCTGCTGCCTCATCCTATGTATATGTTCCCAGGTCCCAATTATTGGAGAGACTGGCAGGTCTGTGGTCTTATTGGGCTGTGCTGCAAGAGTTCTTGAGTCATCCTCCGTATGGATGAAGTAGTGATATTCCAACTAATAAGGATCCATCTTCTGGGAAATTTTTGGATCTGATTCCACCGGATATGTCTGCAGCTCACATGGTGGTGCCTGATACTTTCTGAGTAAGGAAATGAAGAGTTACTTCCTCTTTTTGAGCATGGTTAGGTGGGTAAAAAATTTGAACCTGATATTTCACCTGATGAGCATGTTGGTGTTGCTTCTCTGTCTTCTCCTTCTGAGGATGCTTTACTATTTTATGAATTAATATATCATATGGAATCTACTTTGAACTTGCCTTCAGTTGCTGTGGAAGTGGCATCACATCCAGTATTTGACATTCTTGGTGGTCCTTTCAGGAAGGGGATGTTTTTACGTATGTTGGAAGGTTTCTTGCAACCTGCTGAAGCAGTTTGGGCTACCCTGGCTTCTTGTCAGCTTATCTTTAAGAAAACTGACAAATTCTCTGAAGTACTGCATGAGGCATGTTCATATTTTCATACTCACCTGTGCCAAATTCCCTGCTGGTTGCAGCAGCCAGTAATAGATTCAGGTCTGATTAAGCCTGTTCGACTCCAGATAGGAGAGAGGGAGAAAAGGTCGGGTTTTTGTTTGGTTTTTTTGTTTTAGTGATTTAGGGTGACTAATTACCTGGCAGTAGATAACTTGTGCAAAAGTTACCAGATGATCAGAGGAGATCATCTCAGGGAGAACAAGGCTTTAAAAGCCAGCTCCTAAATGACCAAAGGAGATAGTGAATAGGAGCAACAAATGGGAATTTTGTGAGGGAGTTTAGAGAGGGAGTGTAAGAGGCCGCTACATGTAACAAACCTACTCTAAACTTAGGCCAATTCTGCCCCCGCCCCAAATAAAACCAAAAACCCTGCAAGAGTAAATATAATGCAGGCAGAAATCCAGCAGCAGAGTGGAGGCTATCCAGTTTATTGCACTGAATGCAGCATGTATGAATATCTGTCTTGTGGGCAAGTGGCATTTTTGTGCAAGCAGCTCATGGGCCTCGGATTCACTGTAGAGACACTTGAGGCCAGAGCGGCTGAACTGGAAGAACTAAGGGAGATGGAAGTACACAGACGAGACTTTCAGGGACACAGTAGAACAGTCCCACTCCCAGTCTGACAGCCTTTGTGCTGTTGAGGAGGATGAAAGTCTGAGTGGAGGAGAACATCTGGAGCCAAGGGAAACAATCCCTTAGTTAGGACACTCCTTCCAGATGGTGTCATGGTATCCTCTTGCACTGAGGACACCCCTCCTAGGGAGAGATCCTGAGATACTAGGAAGAGCCAGGTAATAGCAATTCAGTTATTAGAAATATAGATAGTTCGGTTTGTGATGACTGGGAGAACCACATGATAAATTGTCTGCCAAGTGCAAAGTTGTAGATCTCCTGAGACATCTAGACAAACTTAAGGGGAGGAGCCAGTGGTTGTGATACACATAGGTACCGCTGACAAAGGGAAAGATAGGAGAGAGGTCTTGGAAGCCAAATTTAGGCTGCTAGATAAGAAATTAAAGTCCAGAACCTCCATGGTAGCATTCTCTGAAATCCTTCCAGTTCTATGCTCAGGGCTGGAAATATAGGCAGAACTGCAGGGTCTCGATGGATGAAGACAGTGGTGTAGTGAGGGCGGTTTTAAGTTTATTAAACCCCTTTATTAGAAACTAGGGAACTTTTGGGGAAAGGAGGAGTCTATACAAGAAGGATGGGCTCCACCTAAATCCAGATGGAAGCAGATTGTTGTCATGTAAAATTAAAAAGGTTGTAGAAGACTTTTTTTTTTTTTAAACTAAGAGCTGGGGGAAAACTGACAGGTGCACAGCAGCATATGATTTGCGGAGGAGACATCCCTTAGAGATAAATTTATTAAAGGGGAAACTCTATATCCTAGTAAAGAGGATAGGAAAGAAGTTGGTAAAGTGGATGTAGGAACTAGTGAGGAACAATCAAATGTAAGAGTCCCATTGAAATAGAACACATGAAGTTAAGCAACTGAATATTGACAAAATGTAAAAGTGCTTCTATATAAATCCTCGAAGTCTAAATACTGAGATAGGTGAACTAGAGTGCCTGGCATTAAATGAGGATATGGATTGTGACAAAGTTCCTCCTCTACCTTGGTGGGTCTTGCGCTTATTAGCGGATTTGCTCGCCTTGGAGCTTCACAGCAGCCCTCAGCTTGGCTGTTTTTCTGAACCCACAGTCCAGGTCGACGACTCCTGTGTCTGACCAGGAGTTGGGAGGATTTGGGGGGAACCTGGGCCGACCCTCTACTCCGGGTTCCAGCCCAGGGCCTTGTGGAATGCAGCTGTCTAGAGTGCCTCCTGGAACAGCTGTGCCTAACTCCCTGGGCTACTTCCCCATGGCCTCCTCCCAACACCTTCTTTATCCTCACCATAGGACCTTCCTCCTGGTGTCTGATAATGCTTGTACACCTCAGTCCTCCAACAGTCCGCGTTCTCACTCTCAGCTCCTAGTGCCTCTTGCTCCCAGCTCCTCACACGCACACCACAAACAGAAGTGAGCTCCTTTTTAAAACCCAGGTGCTCTGATTAGCCTGCCTTAATTGATTCTAGCAGCTTCTTGGTTGGCTGCAGGTGTTCTAATCAGCCTGTCTTAATTGTCTCCAGAAGGTTCCTGATTGTTCTGGAACCTTCCGTGTTACCTTACCCAGGGAAAGGGGACCTACTTAGCCTGGGGCTAATATATCTGCCTTCTGTTACTCTCCTGTAGCCATCTGGCCCGACCCTGTCACAGGCAATATGGAAACTTGGTGTAATGAGGATAATCAATGGGACACCATTATACCATGGTACCAAATATATAGGAATGACCAAGTAGGTCACGCTGGTGAGGGATTTCAGAGTGGTAGCCGTGTTAGTCTGTATCAGCAAAAAAAAACCTGAGGAGTACTTGTGGCACCTTAGAGACTAAAATTTATTTGGGCATAAGCTTTTGTGGGCTAAAACCCACTTCATCGGATGCATGCAGTGGAAAATTCAGTAGGAAGATATATATACAGAGAGAACATGAAACAATGGGTGTTGCCATACCAACCGTAACAAGACCAATTAATTAAGGTGGGCTATTATCAGCAGGAGGGAAAAAAAACAAAAACCTTTTGTAGTGATAATCAACTGTTTGAAATGGGCCATCCTGATTAAGTGGGTTTTAGCCCATGAAAGCTTATGCCAAAATAAATTTTAGTCTCTAAGGTGCCACAAGTACTCCTCGTTGTTTTTTTTACTGGTGAGGGAGTGGCACTATATGTAAAGGAAGCATAGTCAAATATAATAATCTTAAATGACTCAAACTGTACCACAGAATCTCTATGGACAGAAATTCTGTGCTTGAACAATAAGAGTATAGCAATATAATATACTACTGATCACCTGACCAGGATGGTGACAGTGAAGAATGGCTACAGAGGCAAAAAACACAATAATAATGGGGGATTTCAGCTATCCTTAGAATGACTGTCTATATGTCACCTCAGGAAGGGATGCAAAGAAAATTTCTAGACTCCGTAAATGACTGCTGCATGGAGCAGCTTGTCCTGGAATCTGCAAGGGGAGAGGCAATTCTTGATTTAGACAAGCACAGGATCTGATCCAAAAGATGAATATGGCTGAAGCACTCAGTATTAGTGATCATAATGTAATTAAATTTAACATCCTGGTAGGGAGAAAATACTAAAGAAACCCACCACAATACCATTTAACTTAAAAAAGAGGAACTACACAAAAATGACGAAGCCAGTTAAATTGATTTGCCCTTTGCTGGCTGGACCTTGTTCTCAGACAAGAGTGACAACACTTAGCACTCCTGTAAGAATTCTAGGGCTTGTCTTAAACATGTTTCTATTGGGGAAATCTGCAAAGCTGCTACCTGGAAGTCAGTCCATACGTTTACTAAACATTATGCTTTGGATTTGGCTTCAAGAGAGGATGCTAGATTTGGTAGAGCAGTTAATTAATTAGGACTCTGTTCCCTCCTCCTGAGTTTACAGTATCACTTGCCAAACTACCCATAAGTGGGAATATGCAGTCAATCGAAGGAGAAATTAAGGTTATTTACTAATAACCAGAGTTCTTCAAGATGACTCTGCATATTCACACATCCCACACACAATTTCTCAGAGTCCTATCCTGGTTTCTCTGGGTCAGCCTCAGAAAGAACTAAGGCAGTAAAGTGCCAGTGCCCCCTTTTATATCCTCGCCCTCAGAACATTCAAGAGTGAGGAGAGGGCGCATGTGTGTTCCCACAGGCACTGCTTGGAGAAGGTTCTACTGTTAGGCTGCACTGGTTGGCGCATTATCCATAAATCCATCATCTCATAGACTCCTCGGCTTTAAGGCCAGAAGGAACCATCGTGATCATCTAGTCTGACCTGCACATTTCAGGCCACAGAACCACATCCACCCACTCCTTTAATAGATTCATAACCTCTGACTGAGTTACTGAATTCCTCAAATCATGATTTAAAGATTTAAAAATACAGAGAATCCACCATTTACTCTCGTTGAAACGAGCAAGTGACCTATGCCCCATGCTGCAGAAGAAGGCAACCCCTCACCCCCAGGGTCTCTGCCAGTCTGACTTGGGAGGAAATTTCTTCCTGATAGAAAGATGGTGATCAGTTATACCGTGAGCATGTCGACGAGACCCACCAGCCAGATACCTGGAAAGAATTCACTGTAGTAACTCAGAGCCCTCCCCATCTAAAGTTCTGTCTCCATCTGTTGGAGATATTTGCTACTAGCAGTTGTAGATGGGCCATGTGCCAACCTGAAAGAACTCCAGGTAAGTAACCTCAAGAAAGTAACCTTCATTTCTTCTTGAAGCAGATTCCTCCTGGAGTGTCAAACAGTATTTCCAACTAGGTGCATTAAATTAGCCTCAGCCCAGACAAAGATGGCAGCAGTGCGAGAGGTCTTTGAGGTCCTTTGGGAACTTGTAGCACACATGAGAAGATTGATACTGGTGAACTGACTTAATGTGCTGATGGACAAAGAAGAGTTTAAGATTTTCAGAGCACTGAAATTCCTTTTGTGAAGAAAGCCTATTTGGATTAGATACCTGTTTCTTAGACTGAAGAGAATTGAACTCCTACACAAGCCTTGCTTTAAACTCATTAGAAAAGGAAGAGAAGGAGCTTTTTGCTTAATTCAAATGTCCTGTGATGTAATTCCAACATACATAGCATTTCAGAAGATAAAATTTGAAGACCAAACATGAAGGATCTTAACATTCTAAATTTTGTATCCATATGCAAGGAGCACTGGAAACCAGCAAGAACTAGAAGGGGGTACTAAATGATGGAGATTATTATCTGGTGGTGTAATCAGAAATCGGTAGAACGATCCACGTATCTGGCATGTAAAATACAAATGGTTTTGTATTTATAAAATACATTGCACATGAAATCATATAAAGCCATAATACATAATGAGAGAGATGTGGGGGTGTGCTAGGGAGTTAAGTGATGAAATACTTTTGGGTAAGGATTCCAGGAATGAAAAAGTGGAAGTGACCCCTCTGCCTCCCACCTCTTCACGCTAATCAGAATGTGAGAAATAAATATATCTACACATGCATTGATATTTAAATGCCAACAATGTGTTTCTTGTACAAATTATCAAGGATGATGTGGTTCCTGCTCTGATGAGTGTATAGTCTTAAATAGCCAATACAAATCAGGTAAGAGGTGCAAAACTGACAGAGAAGGGTTCTATCTTAGAATGACTTTTGATTGGTGAGACACGATGAATTTAATGAAATGGAGCAGCATTACTAATGGGCTTTGTGGAAATGATTTAGAGGTGTTTGAATGAGAGAGGGTGATCATCTTGCTTTTGAGGGTGTTCCCAGCATAGATGGCAGTCTGGAAAAAAAGAAAGCCTAAGGATAAGAGTAGGAGACGAATATAAAGAGTCTGCCTTGCAGAGGAACAACATACAGAAATCCCAAGAAGTACAGTTCCTTTGACTTCCTTATGCTTCCTTGCAGGGCAGATGGCTCACAAGGGCCTGAAGGTAGGTTTCATGCAAGATGGGAAGGGAGCATAATTTTGTAAAGATTATTAGACTCTGACACTAGGGCAAACACCAGCTTCAGCTATGTTTTCAGTGTCTAGTTACTTACCAGTAAATGGAGTTCTCATTGAAGTTTTTTTTAATTCTACTTTGGATTTTTCCAAAAGCCTTCTTGGACCCGAGAGAGTTTGTATGTAGACATAGCAGAAGAGTCAGTTAACTCCTGACACGTTCTGTGGCACATGCACTTACCTGTATAAAAATTCAAAACTTCAGTGGTTGAAAGTAGCATTCATAGAACCGCCAGAATGCAGATCTGTGGCTTAAATGAGTCAATAGAACTCCAGTTTTATTACTAAACCACCTTAGAATCATAGACTTTAAGGTCAGAAGGGACCATTATGATCATCTAGTCTGACCTCCTGCGCAACCAGGCCACAGAATCTCACCCACCCACTCCTGTAACAAACCCCTGACCTATGTCTGAGCTATTGAAGTCCTCAACTTGTGGTTTAAAGACTTCAAGGTACAGAGAATCCTCCAGCAAGTGACCCGTGCCTCATGCTGCAGAGGAAGGTGAAAAACCCCCAGAGCCTCTGCCAGCCAATCTGCTCTGGGGGAAAATTCCTTCCCAACCCCAAATATGGCGATCAGCTAAACCCTGAGCATGTGGGCAAGACTCACCAGCCAGACACCCAGGAAAGAATTCTCTGTAGTAATTCAGATCCCATCCTATCTAGCGTCCCATCACAGGCCATTGGGCATATTTACTGCTAATAGTCAAAGATCAATTAATTGCCAAAATTAGGCTATCCCATCATACCATCCCCTCCATGAACTTATCGAGCTTAGTCTTGAAGTCTTTTGTCCTTTGTTGGTCCTTTGTTCCTATTTTAAAACATTGTATTTTTCCCTTTGTCTTTAGGAAGGTATTTCAACACTGGATCTGCTCTCTGACACCAATTCAAGTTTGTTTTCACAACCGACTTCTGCTGAAATGGGTGTTCCACTTCCTGCCAAGAATCTAATGTTCAAAGAAGGCATGTTATCCGAATGGAATGGACAGTCCCCGTCCCCAGTTCTTATTGCAAACGTACTTAAAGAACAAATCCAATAGTTTGGTTTCACCGTGCATTGCTCACTTAATGCCTTTTTTCTTTGTCTAGTACAATTAATTTATACTGCCAACCACTAAGAAGTGTTTTGCTGCTGCAGCATAACCCACATTAAAGTAGTGTTTTTAAGTGTGTTGTGTTGCAGTACTGGGGAAACACGCTGTATACAACTTGTTATTCATTGGCGCATTTCCGGCTGCAACAGAAAGCTCTTCAGCTATCAGCGCTATATTTGTATCTTGGGATAATCGCTATTTCTTTTATAATTCTAAACACACCTTTTTTAGGCTTTCTGGTTATTGTTAAATTTCTATGCTGTCACCACAAAATTGCAATAGTAATTTGATATGTTCGTTGCTCATATATAAATTAGTTTTGTATTTTATTACTGAATTCTGTTTATAAGTAGGAGATTTGGCTCTGGAAAGGCTTTCAGTAGTGTTCAAATAGTAAAAATCTGGTATCATGGTGGTATTATGGGGCATTAAGAATTGTTGCCGATGTCTGTATATTATGTAGGTCAGCCTGATGATGATGAAGGTTTGGTTTGGTAAATCAACATAACAATAATGAATTGACACTTTCTATGAGGTCTTAAGTTTTGAAGACATAAAATCCTACTGATACCTTTAGGAAATCTTAGAAAAAGATTGGGTCAATTTCATCCTCTGTGTAATTTCATGGAGAGCAATAGAATTGCACCAGGGATTAATTTGGTTCCCTCTGTTCCTAGAAAGCTGTTTACGTATATAGTAGTGTATTTCTTTTGTCCCTTGTTTTATTGGAGCACTTACATGAAACTAGGATCTTTGCGCCTTAAGCATGTTTGCTTCTGTCACATGCAGTGTTGTTGGGGTTGTGTTGGACCCAGGATATTAGACACACAAGGTGGGTGAGGTGATATCTTTTATTGAAGCAACTTCTGTTGGTGAGAGACAGAAGCATTTGAGCTTACACAGAGTAGACCTGAAGAAGAGCAGTGTGTAAGCTTGTGTGTCTCATGAACGAAAGTTGCTCCAAAAAAAGAGATTACCTCACCCACCTTGTCTTTGCTTCTGTCACTTATTCCTCACCGGAAGCTGTTCATTTATGTTTGTAACATCGCTGTGGAAAAGAGTGATGTCACAAACCAAACATGTTAATGGCAGAATAAACAGTTGGAGAAGCCTTAATACTAAAAGAACAAAGCTTTTGGTTTTTATGTGGGTGTTCTCAATAAAGAAAAAATGCAGAAAAAAGTGCCGAAAATCTGTAGGCAGATGTATTTCTTTAAACAGTTCTTTCAAGTTTTCCGTAAGCCATCAACTACTCATGACAAATATCAACTTAATCATTTCTAGGTTTAGAAGGCTTCCTCCCTAGAGGTGGGAGGAATTTGTGCAGTGTTACTTCATTTTAGTTTATACTAACTCTGCAAGGTGGTTTCCTGCCCTTTTAAACACATCGTATCCAGTTAAGCATACTAGGAAAACAAGTATGTAGAATATTTTGAAGATTAGTGTCTAAAAATTTCTGATGACTTTTTGTTTACTGGAATTCATTAATATACTATCTTTAAAATGAAATTGAACCATGCTGTCAGCACCTGCCTGCAGTTTAAGCAATTATTGGACCAAGAACCTGTGCAACATGCAGTGCTGGAAATTGTACATGGTAAATGTAGTAATGTTCAGTTTTTGTATTTGTTTGATAAGAGGGTAAGAAGAAAATATTTGATGTGATATATGTTTTAAAAGGGTGGGGGGAAGCACCCTAATGTGATAGAACAGTGAGTTGAATTAGAATGGAATCTTCAGTTATTTCTTTATTTCTCACTTGGTTAACATTCCTATTAAGTGTAAATGTGGCGCTTTCTCTCCGGCTGAAAAACTGGAAGTTGTAAGTACTTCAGCATGGTCAGTGCAATGCTCTTCTCACGTTTGTCTCTTCTCCTTTTATATTTTACCACTAGCAGCTGAACTTGCTTATTCTGCACATATTACAGAGCTTGACTTCATGTGTTGATTAGTGTGTACGCTACAATAAAAAAGGTTGACTTTTTTTTTTTATTGGCCATGTACAAATTGTCCATATTTTTAAATTGATACTGGCTGTCTTTTTGCCTTCAAAGGAAATTAAAAAGAAAAAATAGGAATGCTACATGTTCTTTATGGATATTAGTAAGGGGGGGAAATAGCATAGAAAGCAGACCATAGTCTGATCTGTCTGAGAATTAATATCCTACATGAAGAGACATTAATCCACCGTCTAACACAGTGAAGGGACCTATACTGAAGGTGATGCTTTACATTTTCAGTATCGTAGGCATTATTTGAAATACTGCAGTGAGCTTTTGTAGTTTAGCTAGCAGCAAACTTTATATCGGCTGTCACCTGTACATTGTATATATACAGATATGTACAATTATGGTAGCTCATGTAAAAGTCTGTCGTCTGCAACCTCAAAATTAATGGAAGAATTTTTTTTTAAATTTGTTTTTAATTCTCCACTATTATTGGCTTAAATATTCATACTTGAATACCTAAAGTTAGGCTTCTAAATAAAAGTAGCCTGGTTAGCAGAATTGCTGAATACCTACAAATCTGACGGTTAACAATAAGAGCTGCAGGTACTTGGCAGCTTTTCAAAATTAAGCTACTCTTATTTAGGTGCTTTAAGATGGATTTAGAAACCTAACTATAGACCCACAGGCTTGGAAATTTTACTGAATAGGTGACTACCAAAGAAAGACCTTAAACTATCATAAACTCAACTGCAACTGTGATACTGGGTATGGTCCAGAGGCTTTATTCAAGGTACAACATTTTGTTTTAAATGCGGTGTAAACAACGGCAAGACCTCCATTCAGACCAAAATAATCTTTTGATATTGTTATTAAGAATAAAGACAATATAACTTTTTTCTTCAAATGATTTATTAATTGTGGAAAATCAATAATATTTTAAATTTATTTTAGGCATCTACCTTCCAAGAAGTCTGTTAAGTTAACGAAAAAAGTGGTTTGTTTTGTGCTTTGGGAATTAGTTCGGTCAACCTAAGCAGTATTTTAGCTGGATTTATCTTGAGATACAGGAGCCAACTAACAAGATTTCATTGTGGTTTCTATCACACAATGGTTCAAAAATTCTCTCTGGCATTGTTCTCAAACCTTTTTTTCTTTTCTTGTTCAGTGTTTCTAACACAGTTTGTATTCTGAAGGTTTTCAAGTACAACTGTAACTCAATACAGTTGATTTTTTTCTTGTATGACATTGTTAATAGGATATATTGAAATGTACAAAATTTTGTGTTCAGTTAAATTATTGGCACATGTAACAAATGTTTACAAATAAAATGTGTTGTAGATCAAAACACGGCAAAATGCTTTTCCCTTTCAGGTGTGTTTCTTCTGGACATGGCAGTAAAATGTGGCACTTATGGATTGAAGGACCATTAACCAATTATAGTAATCTCCATAATATATTATCAGAGTATCTCTGGCAATATCTTGCTACTATATCTTGTAGTAGCAAAATCTTCAGACATTTAGTTTTATCAGAAGATAAGTTCAGTCATTGCAATATCTTTCCTCCTAAACCCTTTTCTCCATTGGTTTTCAGAGAGATGATCGTGGAGCATAAAAACTGCACCCTGACGCTCCCCATCCAGCCATGATTCTTCCACGAAGAGCCAAAGAACTTCCTGAGATCCAGCTTTGGCCCCATATCCTCCATTAATTTGCCCCCAGAAAAGACACACTAATTTAAGGCATCATTGAGCTCTCAAATTAGGATTCTGATCAGCAAAGCACTTACGCGTGGGTGTAAATTTAGGCAATGAGACTACTCACATAGTTTAGTATCCTGGTGACTCAGGGCCTCAGCAAAGCACTTAAAAACATGCTTAATTCCCACTGACTTCACTTCATACTTAAAATTAAGGGGATAATACCAAGCACACTCAGAACCAGCTTTGAAGAGTACAGAAAATGTTGAAATTATTACACAACTAAGTATTCAGGCGTGAATTTTTTTTTTTTTTTTTTTAGTGCTGATTCAGGCCAATAAGTAACTATCACATTATAGAATCTCAGCACTCTGGTACTTGAATCCAGTTGCAAACCCTTCCAGAAAGCTCAGGCTGGTATTGACTTTTAGAAAGTTGACCTGTGTTCTTGAATATAGGAAAGCTGTTGACCTTTTGCTTAGTTATGGAAGAAGAGAAATGAGATTCCTGCTTCATTAAAGTAATCCTCTTTGATCCTTTCTGAACTCTGTTTTATAGCAGAATGGCAATTACAAAGAAACAAGCAAAAACATTCAGAAGTGTTTTAGGTCTGCTCACATTAAATCTCTTCACTTCACTTTACCACTCTTCAAGAAGTAAAAGAATAAAACACCAAATAAATTTGCACATTCTATGTATTGCATATGTCAAGCATTCACCTGTTTGCTATTGTACATCCAGCAACTCTTACTCATTTAATCCCATAGTGAACTGTTAAAGGCCAAGAGGTCCTACACATTAGAAGTTTGCTCCACTCTATTCAGAACTGTCAAGTTCTATAAGCTGAACCAGCTGGGAATTGTCCTCTTCTACCAGACTGAAAATGTAGGCTCCAGGCCCTATTATGAATTTACCAAAGTCAGTATAATCTGCAAGGACAGAAGGTGTTTTTATTTATTTATTTATTAGCGTACAGAAGGGGAAAGGATTCAGTGATAATTCATGGTAACAAACATAGGGATTTTTAGAATTTTCTCTTTTATGCTGCTCCTAAAAATCACCCTTAACACCTATTGATTTCAATGTAACTGTTGTAATTTTAACTTTGAAACACATTATAAATTCATCTTTCTGCTAGTCTTTAAGAAAGCTCAAGTTTCATGATTTAAGCAGGATCCAATTGTGTGATTTGGGTAGGGCAGGATTAGGCCCTAAATGAATTCCCCAAAGTCTAAATAGAACTGTAAGTGGAGATTTTTTTTAAGTACAACTGTTGTCCTTTGGATGTCAGTATTTCACTTTAATACCTATCTGTCACTCAACAACAAACTATTAGAGATTTATCTTTTCTGTAAGATCCTGCATGTATCCTTATGTTTTTTAAATCCTTGGTTTGGAATCTTGCTCATTGAGTCATTTTCATAAATTAACTAAATAAACAGAGCTCTTTGACTAGTAAATAAGTTATCAAATCTATTTGAAGAATAAAACATTTTTGGAATATAATTTAAAAGTCAAAACACTGGTTGAATAACACAACACATTTTTGTCAGATATTTTATTTGAATGATGCCATTCATCAAATATATTGTTCAACTAAATAGTATTAGATCAGCTGTATTAATAAACGTTACCAGTACAGCTAGACAAATAACTGATTTTTTTGGTTTGGTGGCAGTTAAAAAAAAATCCAGTTTGGGTTGAACTGAATCTGAATTTATTTTGGAATTTTTGGTGAATTGAAAAAGTCCATTTTTGGGTCTGTTCCAGAGCAGGAATTCAAACCTAGGTCTTATATGTCCCAGGTGAGGGTTCTAATCACTGGGCTAAAGATTATAAGGGGTGGGAATAGGGGAGCAGGTTACCACCACCTCCTCCTTTGGCCATTTTGTGAATGGCCAAAAGCATTTCTTTCAAATTCACAAGTTGTTTTGGATTGACCAAAACTACATTTTTTGGCAAATAAACTATTTGAAAAACTTTGCCCAGCTCTAATTAGCAGTGCACTGTGGCTCAGTGGCTCAGATGGCAGTGAGGAAGGCAATGGGGGAGGTGACAGAACCAATGACAATAGTGATAAGGCAGCCCATGATGGTAGTGACCAGAAACCTATGACGACAATGAAACCAGGGCAAGGACAAGGACAGGGATGGAGTCCAAGACAGAAGTGACCTGGGAGTTGATGATAGTGGCAGAACCCAGGATAGTGGTGGTGACATGGCAATGGAACCCAGGCTGGAGGCATCAGAACCAATGATGGCAGTGGAGCCATGGCAATGATGAGGACTGGGAGGAAGCCAACAATGGCAATGACCAAGAAGCTGATGATGAAGATTAGAATGGCAACAGAGAGGGAGCCAGCAATAGCAGTGGAGAGCAGAACAGTGGCAACAAGAGTGTATGATGGTGATGGAGCCAATGATGGTAACAAGGACTGCAGTGGGGCTGAGGAGGGCGGTGATGAGGGTGGCAATGGAGGCCAGGATGGAATCGATATGGGAGGTGAAGAGTCAATGACAGGGATAACCAGGAAGCTGATGACCGTGGTGGAGCCAAGAATGGCAACACGTCCCAAGCCAGCTGTGACGAGGAAACCAATGATGGTGGCGGAGCCCGGGACAACAGTGACAATCAGGGAGTCAGTGATGGCAACAGAGCCCAGGATGGAAGCGACAAGGAAGGTGAATGAGCTGATGATGGTAGCGGTGAAGAGATCTGTTGATGGAGCTGACAGTAAAGCCAATGGGACCCAGGATGATGGTGACCAGGAGGCAGATGATGCGTGTGACTCTGGCATAGCCCAGGTCAGCAATGATGGTGACCAGGGATTCAATAGCAGTAACAGAGCCCAGGACAGAGGCGACGAGGGAGCAATGATGGTGGAGCCCAGGACAGTGATGAAGATGATGGCAGAGTGCTGGGTAGCACCAAAGAAGGTGATGGAGCTGGCAAGGGACCTGATAGCAATGGAGCTGATGACAGTGATGAGGTGAATGATGGAGGTAGGGATGACAATGAGGATGGTGATGGAGCTGAAGATGTTAATGGTGGAGCTGATGTCAGTGATGGAGGTGAGGATGTTGAAAAAGATGGCAACAGAGATGAGGACAATGCTCAAGTCAAGGAATATACTGGTGAGCAGGAGGACAAAAGCAAATATATCAGTGGAGCGGATTGTAATGGCAAAAATTGTGATGGAGCCAGGACACACAGGTCAGTGAGGCTTTATTTGAAAGTTGTAAAGTCTGAAGTGAGGGCCCAGGGAAAGTAGAGAAGATCAGGTACATGGGGCAGGTACATGGAGGAGAAACCAGTGAGAGAGGCGATGTAGGGGGAGAAATATAGGGCAAAACCAGAGAGAGGAAATGAGAGGGGGAGCCTGTATTTGTCACAGCAGGGAGTTGGGGGTGCGCTTTTCCCCTAGGGAGACATGTAACAAGGGATGTACTCGCACTGTGGGGGGTAGCTGGAGGTGGAAAGTGACCAGGATAACATGCTGAGTGATGAGAAAGGGACTGAGGTTGTGACCGGGGTCCCAGTGTGGGCCAGCCAAGGTCACTCAGGTTGAACTGCAAAGAATGGGGCAGATAATCCTCAAAACTGGTGGATACTTCCAATACTTAAATTTACCAAGCCAGCATAAAACAGATTCTTTATTACCTCACTGGTTGCCCAGAAGCCAACAACACAGTTCCCTTGAAGTAAGCCAGCCTCAAGCCACCATCCAGGTACCCAAGTCAAATATGATGATGATTTCTGAAAATCTTATTTCATCGTATAAAAGAAAAGCTTCTACCAATCTCAAAGGATCAGACACATTACCTTCCAGGTTAATGAATTATCCAGATCTTATCCAAATACACGCTTACCACCAATTATTATTAACTAAACTAAAATTTATTAGAAAAGAGAGTATGGTTAAAAGATCAATATACATACAGACATTAGTTCAGTTCTTGAGGTTCAGATACATAGCAGAGATGGTGAGCTTTGTAGTTGCAAAGAGTTCTTTTAGAATTTAGTCCATAAGTTATAGTCCAGTGTCCAATATTGTATTCACGGAGTACCAGCATAACTGGGATTTCAATGTGATGATTCAGACTTTCCCTGATGAAGCTTAAGCAGATCTGGGATAACAAGGATTGGGACCCAAACATCTTTTACACAATTCAGGCCTTCTTTGAGAAGTTGGAGTCCCTCAGGGAACAATAGGTCCTCATTTCCTAAGCATCGTTGTTAATTATTCACACAGATGAACATAAGGCAATTCCCTGTTTTTTCACCATTCACAGATGATTTGCTATGCATTTCAAAGAGAGATGAATACAGCGACATCCTATGTTTATAGTTCATTTAAATGTTCATTTCTTTTGATTTCTGAATTAACAGAATACAGCATAGACAGGGAGTGTTGATTACATTGTTGACCACTACCCATATATATGTAAATACACAAAAACACAAACATTATCTCCCCATATGTCTTTGATGGTTGAATTTCAGTCATTCATCCTGCAGGATGCTTAACCTTTCTGGCCATGCGTCACAGAGGTAGTGGTAGTTTAGTTTGCGGGAGGGATGGGAGGTGTCCAAGTGTTGTGTGAACAGCCAGACCTTGTCCCAGTGATGGGAAGGTTAGTCCAGTGACAGTAGTCAGTGAACCACTTAGAGTCTGGTTTGGCAGAATCCAGATGGGATCTTAGTTCCTCCTGGATGTGATGGAGATGTTCAACCAGGTCAGATGCAGGGCCATAGGAAGTTGAGGGTTGGAATGGGTGGAATTGGGGGTGGACACCATAGCTGGCGAAAGAGGGGCTTTGGCAGGTGGACTTACGCTCAGCATCATTGTAGGTGAACTGTGCGAAGAGTAGGAGTTGAACCCAGTCATGCAGTTCTGCCTGCTTGAATGTGTCTCCCATGTAAACTGAGCAAGGTATGACCAAAGACAGAGAGACATTTGCAGGTCAGGCAAACAAAGCCATCAGGAGAGCAAGTGGGGAAAAAAGTGATCATTTAACAATCTCAATGGGGGATGGAGACAGCACCCCCAGGAAGCCTTCCTGCCTCTTAAAGCAGGGTTGATGAAATTTTAGAGAGATACTTTCCAAAGGCTTATTGGACTATAAAGAGAGGGGCAGAGAACCCCTAAGTTATCCTTCATCTGAGGAGATGAGGAAAATCAGTGTCTTGAACTCTGTGGGGATCCTGACTAAGAGCTAGTTAGCTATTGCTGGAAAAGGAAGATGGATGAGGAGCAAAGACTGTAGCTTGATAAGTTAGGTCTTAGCCATTAGAAAGTTTACTTTTGTTTGTTTATAACCGTTTGTCTTTTATCTCTTATACTTGAACCCACTTAAAACCTCTTTTTTGATTGAATAAGCTTCTTTTACTTATTATCTAAACCATCCCAGTGCTTTGGTTGAATTGAAGTGATAGTTATCTCCAGTCAAGATGATAAGCTGCTCTTTCTGTCTCTCTAAAGAGGCAGAGAACTTAATATCTTTCTTGAATGTTCAGCAATAGTGGTTGTGAATTGAATAAAGACTTCACTGAGGCACTTGGTGCTGAAGTTCACTGTTACCTGCTGGCAAGGTTTGGACTGGTGGAGTCCTGAGGACTATACTGGCAAGGCAGAAAAGCTAGTTTGTCAAGGAGTTGTCATAGTTTAGGTGCAGCAAAGCTCAAACTTGCTGAGGCTGAGAGGGGTAACAGTGTCTTGCAGCTCTGGGTATCCCCAGCAGCCTGTCACATCCATGAAACTTGAAAACATGATAGGAGAAGAGATCGGCTGTCACTTCTGTGGTGGGGATCTTGTGGCAGGGCACGTAGTGGGACATCTTGGCTAGGAGGTCTATGAGTACAAATATGATGGTATGGTTCTGGGAGTCAGGGAGCTCCACAACAAAATCCATTGATATGGATTCCAGGGTCAGGAAGAAGTAAGTAGGTGTACAAAGGTGCCCAGGGGCTTATTGTGGGGGAGCTTTATATGGCAACGTACCTTGCACAAGTTGTGCGATCTTGTGGAGGCATGCAATCTGGGCCACCAGAAATGCTGCACAGTTTTATGGTCCAAAATAGCCAGTTAAATATAAATCATGGCACAGTCAGAGAATTGCAAGGCAGGGTGTACCTTCAGGGGCATAAATGCATTCCTTGAACAGAAGTATCCCATTTCTAACAGAGATGCCTGGGTTCGGCTCACCACTGGGCAATATCTGTTTAGTTGCAAATTGGTCTCTTGGCAGAGAGGATTTTACAAGGGCTAACAGGTCCATTTTCACTAGCACACTGGTGAAATGGCAAGGGTTCTGATGGTCCTTCCTTGCCATCAAGGCACTCACCCTTGTGGGAGAGTGCATCGGGCTTGCCGTTGCAGCCTCCGGGCTGATAATGTAGTGTGAACTCAAAATGGGGTAAAAACAGGACCAGTGGACCTGGCGTTGGTTGAGGAACTTCAGGTGTAGCAGGTGTTCTAAGTTTTTATGGTCTGGGAATACCGGGATGGGGAAATGTGCACCCTTCAAGTGGTGACACCACTTCTCAAAGGCAGTCTTAATGGCTAGCAGCTATTTGTCATAGATTTCATAGTTATGTGGGAGTTAGCTTTCTGGAGTAGAATGTTCACAGGTGGAGAATGCACGGTGACCCCTGTGTTTGTGATAGCACGGCTCTGATGGCATAATTAGAAGTATCTGCCTTGACAACTAAGGTCTTGGATGGGTCTGGCTGTTTCAATATAGATGCGGAGTCAAAGTTCTTCTTTAGTTGCTTGTTGGGCTTCTGACATCTAGATAAAGGTAGAATTCTTACAGTGAAGTTGTGTAATTGAGGCCACTACTCAGGAGAAGTTCATGAAGAATCTTTGATAGAAATTCACAAATCCCAGGAAGCACTGGATGTTGCAGGTGGTCTTCAGTGAGGCACAGTCCACAATACTGGTAGATACTTTCTGTGGATCCATACTGATCTCATAGAGTGAGATGACATAACCCAGGAAATCAATGGTGGTGTGGTCACACTTGCATTTTTCCAGTTTGGTGTATAGGTCATTTTTCCTAAGGTATTCCAGCACTTGTTGGACGTCATGGCTGTGCAGAGTCTGGCTTTCCAAGAAGATGAGGATGTCATCTAAGCAATGAACTGGTCTAGGATATCTTTGAAGATATCATTCACAAAATGTTAGAATGTGGCCAGGGCGTTGGAGAGGCCGAAGGGTGTAAACAGGTACTCATAGTGGCCATACCTGGTCAGAAGGCTGCCTTCCGCTTCTCGGCCCTTTCAGATGTGGACCAAGCTGTATGCATTGTGCAGGTGGGGCTCAGTGAAGACCTTTGCTGTGCTGACTTGTTCTAGAAGCTCGTTGATCAATGGGAGAGGATATTTGTTCATGGTGATACTATTCAAGGCCGGATAATCAACTCAGAGGTGCCGTTTTCCTTTTTTTAATCCTCAGGATGGGGGTTCCAGCAGGGGATTTGGTGGGCTGGATGAAGTTTGTAGTCAGATTCTCATCCAGGTAATTTTGTAGGACCTTGATCTCAGGTGCTGATAAAGGGTAAATATGCCTAACGGGCTCTTTGCCCCTGGCTGGAGATCTGTAGGCTTGTTGTAGGGTCAGTGTTGGGGTAGGACATTGGCATTCTTTTTATCAACACATCTGCGAGGTCGCTATACTTGGCCAGAATTAAGGAACCAGTATATCTCAACACTGATGTAGTACCGAGCACCAAAGATGCTTTCCTGGGTGCCATTCTATCTCCCCCCACTGGATCTTCCTAAGCACCTCTGCTGTCAGAACCGGAAGTTGAATCATACCTCCCATGCTGCCCAGGAAATCATTGGGTTGTGGAAGGAGAGGCAGGGGAAGTCTAATATAACCAAAAAGTACAGCAAAAGGATCAGGTAAAATTTCTTAATATCCTGGTGTTCCCAAATCTCAACCTGGAGAGGTGCTGTCTTGTAGAAAACAGACCAAGGGGACAACATAGTCTCCATCTGCTCTGGGACAAGCTTCCTCTGGTGGGCAAGTGTTTGGCTCAGGCAAAGGCCAAATCCATAAAGTTTCTGGATGTCTTGGAATCAATCAGTGTGAGTGGAGTATAGCTTACTTCACGTGTGACTGAGACCCAGAGCTGGAGAGGGATCTGCAAGTGTGGTTGGTGGGGGCACGTGTGGGCAGCAGAGAGGGATCTGTTTGGGGAACTTGCTCTCTGGATTATGTCCAGCTGTGATCCCTCTACTGGGGCTGGATGGGGTGGTTGCTATCAAACTGCTCCGACAAGGGGATTTTTGGATGGCACTGGCTACAGCTACTGCATGTGTTTAGGGATCGCCCATGGAAGCCACAAGGTATCCATCTGCAGCAGTTCTGCCAGGTTGCACATCGCTTGTAATATTATTAGTTTATCCATAGATTCTATATGACCCAAGGGCAATAGACTAAGAAGGAAGCCACTGGTGAAGTGATCAGCCTTGCTCTGACTGAATTATATTTTCAGAGTTCAGGATTGTCTGAATGACACACTCTTTATGGCTTTGCTTCTCTTGTGGGTTGCCTGTTGTACTGTATTCTTTGGCACTGATCATTGCGGCTAGAAATCTGCTTGAATTGTCTGTGCATTCTTAATCATTTTGATTTATCATAGCTCCTTCCCATCTGGGCAGGCCTCCATTGCCCTTTTACTTGGCATACATTGATAAATCAACACAGAAAATTATCACTAGCTTGATAACTTTATAAGCAGTTTCTTTCTTTAGATAAGAAATCTAATAATGCTACACTCTTGCTCTTTGCTGGAGAGAGACATCTTTTGCATTCTTCCCGGATAGCTGCTTGTAGGACTTCTTGGAATTTATCGATCAAAGGGACTGAATGGACAGTTTTGTTTGGGAAGTTGAAGCTGGCTTTTTCCCATGGTTATACGAAAATGGTGATGTTTCAGTGGGAAGGTATTTTGTTTCCATCTTGAGTGTTCAGAGGAGGTATATCCCAGATCCATTATTAAACCAGATGCCATGATCCAAAATTAAAGCACTATCTATGTTTGCTTCCAGGCTAGCATGCACCAGCAACCAATTTGTCCTGGGTTATAATGAGTGAAGCGCTGCAAAATATAAATAATTATAGTCCTTCTGGATAAGATAGTCCACAGATGTCTTTTGGGTTGAGTTTATGCATTAAAATTGAAAGGTATTCCCACCTAAATTTTGAACTTGGCCCTGAATGGTTAGGCTTATCTCTTAGATTTATGGGTCACTTCAGTCACTTTTTAGATTAGGCAGGAGTACTCCTCAAAGATTCTCCTCCTTAATCCCTAGCAGCATGTACCCAGGAATTACCAGACAATGAAGGAGTGTCTACAAGTAAGGAAAGATAAAAAATTAGCCTCTACGTGATCAATATTTGTTTTATTTTAAAAACCCTACTTTAGTTTCTTCACTTCTTGAGCCTAATAAATGGTATTTTGTAAAATATGAAACTTCTATGTTAGCTGGAACCAATTGAACCTAAAGGACATATCAAAGAAGGCTGTATCTCTTCTCTTATAAACTCTTTCCATTTCAGATCTGTAAATGAATTACCTCTCTGTTGCTGGTATTTCTCTAAAGACCTTAACTTCTCGGTTCACAAGAACTCGACTTGACTCTCGACTTGTCACTCAGGTTTCTTTACTGGCATTCTCTTAGCTATGTCTACACTGTGTACCTTACAGCGGCACAGTCTGTAGCGGTGATTGGCCAAGTCTTCCCCCACAAGTATTAGGCTATGTGTACACTAGCACTTACTGTGGTATAACTTATGTTGCTCAGGAGTGTGAAAAAGCCACCCCACAAGCGACATAAGTTACACCAACCTAAGCACTGGTGTCAAGGTCCCTTACCAGCTCTGAACTCTAGGATACAGATGTGGGGGGGACCTGCATGAAGGACCTCCTAAGCTTATTCTTACCAGCTTAGGTTAAAAACTTTGTCAAGGTACAAACTTTGCCTTGTCCTTGAACCTTATGCTGCCACCACCAAGTGTGTTAAACAAAGAACAGGGAAAGAGCCCACTTGGAGACGTCTTCCCCCCCCCAAAACATCCCCCCCAAGCCCTACACTCCCTTTCCTGGGGAAGGCTCGATAAAAATCCTCACCAATTTGCATAGGTGAACACAGACCCAAACCCTTGGATCTTAAGAACAATGAAAAAAACAATCAGGTTCTTAAAGGAAGAATTTTAATTAAAGAAAAAGTAAAAGAATCACCTCTGTAAAATCAGGATGGTAAATACCTTACAGGGTAATCAGATTCAAAACATAGAGAATCCCTCTAGGCAAAACCTTAAGTTACAAAAAGACACAAAAACAGGAATATACATTCCATTCAGCACAGCTATTTTACCAGCCATTTAAACAAAACAGAAATCTAATGCATATCTAGCTAGATTACTTACTAAGTTTTAAGACTCCCTTCCTTTTCTGTTCCTGGCAAAAGCATCACCCAGACTGACAGACCCTTTGTTTTCCTCCCCGCCTCCAGCTTTGAAAGTAACTTGTCTCCTAATTGGTCATTTTGGTCAGGTGCCAGCGAGGTTATCTTAGCTTCTTAACCCTTTACAGGTGAAAGGGTTTTACCTCTGGCCAGGAGGGATTTTATAGTTCTGTATACAGAAAGGTGGTTACCCTTCCCTTTATATTTATGACAACTGGTGTGCACAGCGCTATGTTGGTGGGAGAGTGTCTACTGCTGGCATCGCTACCGTGCTTGTGAGGCAGGAGTAGTTAAGTTGAGGGAGGGATAGCTCAGTGGTTTGAGCATTGGCCTGCTAAATCCAGGGTTGTGAGTTCAATCCTTGAGGGGGCCATTTAGGGATCTGGGGCAAAAATTGGGGATTGGTCTGGCTTTGAGCAGGGGGTTGGACTAGATGATCTCCTGAGGTCCCTTCCAACCCTGATATTTTTTTATTCTATTATGAGAGAGCTCTCTCCTGTCAGCTCAGAGCGGTTACATAAGAGGGCTTACAGTGGCATATCTGCATTGCTGCAAGAGTTGTCTACTGGCTTGCGAATGAGACCTGATAGCAAATAACATGTGGCTGCTCTGACTAGCCTATAAATAGGCAGTTTGATAATTATGTACCTTGGTTGTGGGCTATGCTTTCAAAAGGACTCCTGCTTTTCTGTATGATGTATTCATGGTAACACATTGTCAGGTTATGGCTAATGTTGGGGGGGTGGAGGGAGAGATACACATCTTGAAATATGTCTCGTTAGACCTCAAGAAAAAAGATATGGACTCAGTAAGACAGATTTTTAAAATTATTTTGAGTATATTTCCATTTGCTTGCACTAAAATATCCACACCAGCTTGTCTATAAATATTTGGAGTGTCAGTTTAGAAAGAGCTGAATAAATAAATAAATAATGGTGTATTTCTAAAAATATGGATATGATAAAAATACATAATTTTGGCATCACCGATCAGTGTGTGTGCTGAACACTGGGGAAATGTTTGATGTATACAATAATGTGTTGCTGTCCATAATACATTTCTGCTTGCTGAAGATCAGAAATGCATGAGCCAAAGGGAGTCTCTTAGCATCGAGAAGTCACATACAGAATATTGCTCCTTAGAGCTATTTTGTGGTGAAATAGCAATTACATAAAAGGACTTTTTAATAAAAGTGGAATAGCTACATGTTTTAACAAAAGTTGCATTTACCTTTCATTTTGCTGTATTTTTCATAGTACATGCAACACACTTTGTCTCTTACAGGGCTGCCTTTACTGTGCTATACACAAACGGATGTAGCTTAAAAGAATCTCAAACTGCACTTGTACATATTGGAAATTCTATAATCTGGGATTGCTGCAAAAGATATGTATTATATTTAACCAGCCAACCAGGAAGCAAAAAGGACTGATAACTACATTAGAATTATGGTGATTCTTTATACAATATACATCTTGTTAAACATATGCATTTGTTATTGTGCTTTTCAGAGCTACAAAGCACTTTGTGACAGCTGCAGTCTATATCCTTTCCTTTGTGCAGGAAAAAAAAAACCCCACATCTTTGTGAAAGCTATCAAAGTATTAACATTAGAGTTTACAGATTTAAAAAAAGCTCTAGTCATTGTTTTAATCTCCTAAAGCCTTTCAACTACAGTGCTGTGTTTGTGCTACTAAAATGAAGGTGCTGCAAGCATTGCCTTTAAAAGCCTAATTTCTCAGGGTTTGTCTACATGGGGAAATTGACCAGCATTGCTACAGAGGAATAATTCTGGAATAGTGTGTCCACAAGGGGGAGTTATGCCCACATATCTTTATGGAATACTTATTCCACTGTAGCTCTGCCAGTCAATTTCCCCATGTAAACAAGCCCTTATGGATTCTTACAGTATCTCATCAGTTTAAAATTTGCTTTGGGCTAAAATGTTGGCCCGCAGAGTCCAAACAAAGGAATGTCATTTTAATAGCAAACTTTTTAAAATAGCGGATCAGATTTCATTGACATTTAGGGTGCAAGAAAACTTCAAATACTTTAAGATGGGTTTGGCTGCACTCGAATTACTCAAAAATGTGCTTGTATTTAAAGCTATAAATATGGCAAGAAACCAGGGCCTGGTCTTGCAAGCTTCTGGCTGGCTTGGTAAGGGTTACTCACCCAAGAGAAAAGGAGTACTTGTGGCACCTTAGAGACTCACCAATTTATTTGAGCATGAGCTTTCGTGAGCTACAGCTCACTTCATCGGATGCATACCGTGGAAACTGCAGCAGACTTTATATACACACAGAGATCATAAAACAATACCTCCTCCCACCCCACTGTCCAGCTGGTTATAGCTTATCTAAAGTGATCATCAAGTTGGGCCATTTCCAGCACAAATCCAGGTTTTCTCACCCTCCACCCCCCCCACACACAAACTCACTCTCCTGCTGGTAATAGAGTTTGTGTGTGGGGGGGTGGAGGGTGAGAAAACCTGGATTTGTGCTGGAAATGGCCCAACTTGATGATCACTTTAGATAAGCTATTACCAGCAGGACAGTGGGGTGGGAGGAGGTATTGTTTTATGATCTCTGTGTGTATATAAAGTCTGCTGCAGTTTCCACGGTATGCATCCGATGAAGTGAGCTGTAGCTCACGAAAGCTCATGCTCAAATAAATTGGTTAGTCTCTAAGGTGCCACAAGTACTCCTTTTCTTTTTGCGAATACAGACTAACACGGCTGTTACTCTGTCACCCAAGAGAGCGTTTATGAGATTGGGATTCTAGACCCAGAGTCTCAAAGGTATTTAGGTGAAGTTCTATTTCCTACTTTTAAGCTTTCAATGGCAGCTTGCTGCTCACATATGGGATGAATGAATGACTTGCTATACAGGAGCTGTTTTATGAGTGCTATAATAGAAGAATAGCCCAGAAGATTTAGGCCTGGTGATTTGTCTGTATTTGGGTGCTGCACTCACTTTTCTCAGTGTAAAACTCTCCTTCATATCTTGTTCTACGGTTACTAGGCAGCCACATTTTATTTAGTCTGAACACAGTAATTTATTTTCAAAATGCTTTTGAGAACTGAAATGTAATTCTTAAATTTGCATAACCAGATGAGAAGGCAATGATTTGGATATCATGGGCTACAAATTCACCTTTTCATCTTGTTGCACATCTCTTTCAGGTGTGTTCTGTCTGCTGTGCTTTTGTCAGCTTTTGCTTGGAATGAATATATGCAATAGAAGATAAGAGAAATAACAGGGCTGCATTATCTGGTGATCATAGTTCTCTAAAGATTTCACACTCACATTATTCGTATGTTGCAAGCCAGTTAGTAATCCCACTCTAGGAAAAACATAAAAAAGAATGGAAATATAAACTGCATAGTAACATAACACTAGTGACTGTTAAAGAAATCCATGCCTGTCCTAGGGTTTCCAACAGTTACATATTACAAGGGATGTCCCTTATTTAAGTGGAAAATTGCCTGTCCCATACTAAATCAGTACGGGATACCTTTTATCCTGTATTTCAACAGCAGGGGGCCGGTACTCACAGGTGCATCTTTCCACTCCCCTCCTGATCCTGGCCCTTCAGTGCTGTGCAGGGAAAGCAGACTGGGCAGCGATCAAGGGCCAGGATTGGGAGGGGAGTGGAAAGATACACCCATGAGTACTGGCCCCCTGCTGACTTCGGTCCTTGAGTGCAGCCCCATGTGCTTTCCCTACTCTGTCTGGCAGGGCAAGTGGATGGGGCTGTGTGCCCTGGAGTTGCACAGAATGGCCAGGGTCAGAAAGGGGCTCTGCCTGGCAGGTGAGTCAGTACTCCTGGGGTGTACCCTCCCCACTTGCAGTCTCTGCCAATGTCCGTAGCAGGGTGCACAGCACTGCAGCAGGCAAAGACCAGCAACTGCAGCCTCCAACTCAGCTCCCGGCACCTGAGCAGAACATGAACAGGAGTTGCAGTGGTTGCTGGCCTAGCATCTGAGGCCCTGGGATCTCCGCAGCATCCAGAACTGGGGAGAGAGAAACCCTAGGAAGCATGGGGGTGGGAGGAAAGGGACTTGCCCTCAGAGGTTCAAGTCAAGAATGGGGACAGCTGAGGTCTGTCCCGGACTTTTTAAATAGAACGTTGGCAACCCTCGCCTGTACTAAAGTCTAATTTGTTCTGTTCAGTTTTTTTGTTCACTTCAAGGAGTGTAGATAAGAGGGATTTTCCACTGTGACAGAGTCCATCTATTTCAAAGCAAAACTTGTAATTTAATTGAAAAAAAAAAAAACAGAAAATTGTTTAGGCACTTTTAACAACAGAAAGGGAAGATTAGGCTTGTCCTAATGGCTTGGTGTTCATAGAATCATAGAATATCAGGATTGGAAGGGATCTCAGGAGGTCATCTAGTCCAACCCCTGCTCAAAGGTCAAGCCTGACCTTAAAAACTTCTAAGGAAGGAGATTCCACCACCTCCCTAGGTAACGCATTCCAGTGTTTCACGACCCTCCCAGTGAAAAAGTTTTTCCTAATATCCAATATCTTCCTGTTTACACAGATATGGTTTATTATTATGGTTATACATAAATTCAGACTGGAGAGTAACCACATTTATTTTCTCAAGCTCACCAAAAAAACAAAGCAAGATAGCGAGGTGAAGAAAGAGGGTGAGGCCTGGAGCCAAGCCTGAATGACACAGGGCAGAGACATGTTTCTGCTAGCTGTTAGAAAGCCAGTGCTCAGTACCAGCACAGCAGTATTGCCCAGTGTGAATGCTCTCTGGACGAGTGGCAGATGGAATAACCAGCTCCAGCCGGCTGCCAGCTCTCAAACTCCTATGGAAATTTTTTCGGCCTCCTTTTACTTTTTAACTGCATCCTTCTATGGGCCAGCAGAGTCTCTATGGGCCACCAGAGGCCTAACTATAGGGGAGGGATGTGGGTGAAGAGGGGTTTCCCTCCAGTTTTCAGGTAGATGGGGACAAGAGTGTATTTTCCCTCTTTGCTTTGAGTCTGTGGGAGAGGGGAGAGAAGGGGAGGGCAAGGGAGGTCAATCCTAGCCCCCAAAATGCTGCTACGGTGCAGTAGTAGCTGCAGAGCTCTCAGCCCTCACTCCTGTGGGACAGTGGTGAGTAGCAGAAAGAACTCCCTGCATCAACTGACAGGCACAGGAGCACCAGGAGGGGCCAGAGGGAAGAGTCCAGCCTCCCTTCTTGCTAGCTGCATACACAAGAAGGGGGAGGAAGAGCCAATGTGGAAGGGGGGCAGAAAGTACAGGTGCCAACCTGCTTCCTGACAGGGAGGAGGAAGTTACTGCTCTGGGAGGGGGGCAGGCATCCCTATATGAGAGACTGGACTCAAAGAGGGGGAGACCAAGAGAATGGATGGGGGATAGTGTGTGAGGGGACACAGATCATGGTGGGTGAAGGAGGTAACTCTGTGGGTGACAGGGGTACAACAGTGCTGAAAGGAACAGAGAGGGACCCAGGCAGTGATAGGACAGGGTACTGGTGCATATGCAACATGCAGAACACTGCGGGGATGGAGAGCTGGGGGACGCAGGGTGCTGTATGTGTAGGCACAAGTGAGGGGGAGAGGAAGGACGATCCAGTGATTAGGATGCTAGCCTGCAATTTGGGAGACCTAGGTTTAATTCCCTGCTCTGCCCAAGATGTCCTATGTGACCTTCGGCAAGTCACTTAGTTTCCTTTCAGTTCCCTGTCTGTACAATGGAAGAAAAACACTGCCTTACCTCACAGGGGTGTTGTGAGGGTAAATACATTAAAGACACTAGAGTCATTGGGCTCATATAACTACTTAATGGAGCTAGAGACACATACTTAGGGTATGTCTACACCCAAAATGTAGTCATGTGTTAACACAATTGTAAATTCTAGTGTAGACAGGACACTAATGCTTGTTGCTAGAATAGAAATGGGCTCTTCAGTCCAGCAGACAATGGCATAACAAGATCCAATAGCTGGAAGTTAAAGCTCAACAAATTCACCCTAGAAATAAGGTGCAATTTTTTAACAGTGAGGGTAATTGACCATCAATACAATTGACCAAGGGCTGTGGTGGATTCCCCATCACTGGCAATTTTTAACGCAAGATCAGATGTTTTCCTAAAAGATACGCTTCAGTTCAAACAGAAATTTATTCAAATAAGTTCCATGGCCTGTGTTACACAGGAGGTCAGATTAGATGATCACTGTGGTCTCTTCTGCCTTTATAATCTATTAATTGTATAGAGTCTGTGCTAGAATTTACAGTTGTGATGGGTAACTTGTTAAATCTCAGCTAACAATTCCAGTGGAGATGCACAGACATGCTTTTGCGGTAGAAATGTAAGATTTGATGCTAGTGGGGAGCTTTCAGATGAGAGGCACTGACTTAATTTGCAGAACGAGTTCTTTTGTGTCAAAAGTGTTCCCTGGTGGGCCACTGTCCTTCCAGGAGAGAAGGTTTGGCACTGTGCTGACTCTCCATACCAGTTGGGCCATGCAATGTTTAATAACCAATCATAATTAACCAGCATGGCATTGAGCTTGGAGGCAGACTAACAAGGCAGCAAAATATGTAGCAAGTAGATTTGGTGAGATTTAAGGCTATCAGCATGGTCATAACAAGGACTCGAAAGTCTAAATCATACTCTGGATAATTACTGGACTATCCTGGCATGCTAACACTTAGTGTTGTCTCTGTGTGATCACCTGGCTGTATTTATTTGGAGCAGTGACTTTCTCTTGATTAAAGAGCAGGTCTCTGCTGAAAATTAGAGGGTGGAAAATTGGGGGGTGAATTCTGGCAAACGGTTTCCCTGATTAGAGAAATCTTCTCTGTTGTTAATTTGCTCTAGCCATAATAGGGCAAGATAATTTATCAGAACACATTTTCCTTCAGTAATGTCTGCATTACACATGGATTTACATTAGCTAGATGTATCCAGCAATCTATTGCTCTTTCAAGTGAAAGGCTGAGACATACAGCTGTGTAGAGATGTAGAAGTTCATATTTTCTAAGTATGTTGAATGCAAGATTGCGGTAAATGCCCTCAGTCCTACATGATAAGTATGATAGCAAACACACCAAGGACAATCCACTATTAGGCAACCCATAGAGAACTGAAAGATTTTAATGTATCTGCTTAAGTTTTAATTGCTTTATTTTCCTATAGGTCTGCCTACAACAAATGGAGGGAAGCTCTGAAACCCATTTAGATGCTCACCAAATTGTACAGAGAAAACAGGGTCTCACCACCAGAATCCATTACTTTTTTCCCAGATTGCACAAAATAAAAGAGGGAAATCTCTGGGTCCATGCTACTCTACAACAGGCTAACTATCAGGAGACTCTCGTGGATGGATTGGACTGGTACATTCAGACACAATGCTGACTTCAGCGCGAAGAAGTTTATTTTCAGTGTTTTCATTTTTCCGATTAGTATAGCTCCATTTTTATTTATTTCTTTATCAGAGAAGGTGTATTTTTCAGTAGAAAGAGTTCTAGAGTGTAATCCAATTTCAGTGGTCACTGGTTATTTCAACCTGGATCAAATCTCATTTTCCAAAAGCCATTTCCTGTTGGTGCTGATGTTGTACTCTTATTGCCATCACAGGGATTTCATTTTAAAGGGTAGATTAGAAATCATTTCTTTGTTTTCAAATGTAGGAAAGAATTGCACCCCTTCCCCTGAGTGTCAGATGGCTCCAAGGGAAAGATACTGCAGTTTAAGAATGCATTTTATCCCAGTGCCAGGAAAGGTGTAGAATTTTGTCCTGTCACATACCTGATTTAGGGGTAGAAATGTCACTGTTTTATTGATACAGATGTTGCAATCATTCCAGTATGATGATCAGAATGGCAATTACCCAGAATGATCCCTACCATATTGTGTTTATATAGAATCATAGAACTGGAAGGGACCTCGAGAGGTCATCTAGTCCAGTCCCCTGCACTCATGGTAGGACCGATTGTCTATGATGTTACTTATGTAAAAACACAGGATGTATAATCTCAGGCTCTGGGTTCTCTTATTATTTTATCAGAGTTTCTGTCAGCCAGTCAGTTAGATGGATAGGTGACTCTTTGTGCCTGACAAAGGTACAGATGAGGCTGGAAGGTGGTGCCTGGATGTGATGTTGAGTTAAGTTTAGGCTGGGGCTGAGGCTGAGTCGCGGGGGGTGGGGATGGGGGGGGGGTTCAGATTCAGATTAACTGGTAACAACATCTTCCAACTGTTGCTGTTATATTTTAGCCACAAATGTCAGAAAATCTCAAACGGTCATTGGCTCTCCTGTGATTTCCATCATCTTGGGCTTGTGTGTCTTTGGAATGGTGCTCGCTGTGTGTGTGTGTGTGTGTGTGTGTGTGTGTGTGTGTGTGTGTGTGTGTGTGTGTGTGTAAAAAAAAACTATTCTGCCAGGTGGTGTTAGCAGCAAAAAGGCTCAGGTTCAAATATCCAGGGGTTCCTCTTTAAATTAACAAACACACTGGCTTGAACCCCCACCCAGAAACCTGGGAAAATTAAATGCCTTCCCTGAGCGCCCTTATTGGGCGATACTTCCCCCTTTGCCAGCACTGAGTCTGCACAAAACAGGAAAAACCTATACTCAGGGGAAAAGGAACCAGGATTAATTTAAGAACACACAACAAATCAAACACATGTTTATATGAATAATAAGTAAACACCTACCTCCACTGTATCTTTGGCAGTAGTCCTTTGCCTCAGTTTCCTCAGTGTTTCTGTCACACACCACTTCCCTCCCTTCCCCTAGTGTGTGGCTAGTGAAGTCCATGAGTGCTCAGGCAAGTCCATCTCCAGCCCCCGGAGGAAGTGCTGCCTGGCCTTTGTGAAGAGAAGCCTTGCCACCTATCTAGTTGTGCTGCTGTCTCTTGCTGCGCTGTAAACTCCAGCAGCAATGCCAAGCCCAACTTCTCAGGCATTACCCATAGCCCAGCCATAGTGATTACAGCTGTACTGATACTGTGTAGGGGCTCCTTGCCCGCTCCTCTGCAAAGCCGGATCCAGGTCCTTCTCAGAGTTAACTCAGTTCTGTCATTATAATGTGGTCGGGGTTCAGTGGTATATAGGACCCCTGAGTAGAGGGATTCACTCCTCAACACAAGGTAGGAGGCCTTTTCCCCTCTCTCTGTCTTGCTAGACTGAGGATTTGGTTATGGCAACTCCTCATTCAGGGCATATTCAATATAGATACTTTGCTCTTGTGTCATATAATAACTTTTCATTACTCCTTGTTTCAAGACTGAAAGCCAGTGGCTGATCCAGGACTTTGCTCATCTAAGCATTAATTAGCTCCCCCAGAGAAGGCCTGTTGGAAGAGTGGAGTACTTGATTACCTGATCAGACTAGTAGGGGGCTGATGAGCTAAGGAGCTACCTATCCCGTTAGCTGAGAGGGTAGCTAAAAAGCACTGGAAGGAGATACAAGGGGGGAAGGCTAGCAGAGCCCAGAGGAAGAAAGATCTCAGGATGGTGAGATATTTCTTTCTCTCTCCCTGCAGAAAGGGCTGAGGACTAGGGGAAACTGTAGACAGATTTGCTGCATGGGATCATGGAGGTGCAAACAAACAGAAGGCATCCACAGCTGTTCATATGGGATCGTAGGACAGGAGGGGAGCCTGCCCTGTTACACCCCTACACCCAAAACTGATTATTATTAATTGTGTGTATTGTTGTAGCTCCTAAAAGCTCTAGTAATGGACCAGGAACCCATTGTAGTCAGCACTATGCAAACAAAATAAAAAGACAGCCCCTGCTCCAAAGTGTGTACAATCTAATATTTAGCACAATGACCAAAGTGGTCACGATGGAACGATGGGTAACAAAAATACAAATGAGGTCCAGCTCATTTAATCTTTCCCTCCAGTTCACCATTAAATGGCAGCAGAGAGCTCCTTCCCTAGAGTTCCAGACCTGACACTGGCTTGCATATGTATGCTCTGTTGGGTTGTAATGGCTTTCAATATCTAATCAAGATCATTACGTAAGAACAGGCTATAGTAGGGCACAGTGCATGGGGTTGGCCTTGGCCAGAATGCTGGAATAGGGAGTAATCTGGGATAACAGTGGACAGCAACTCCGAAATGAGTTTGCAATGAGACATAGCTGGGAAAAAAGACATGCAATTCTGGGCTGCATTTGCAGAGGCATCTTGTCATAGAGCAAAGAGAGCATTATCTCTGCATCGCTCTGGTGTGACCATACCTGGAGGATTGCATTCATTTTGGGGCATGTCTATACTGAAATATATTGACGGAGCAGTGGGGTCCAAATATGAGCCAGGGGCTTGAGGGACTGATTGGCGAGGGAAGGTTAACAGAGCTAAATAGGTACAAATTGGCTAAGAAATTACTACGGGAGGGCAAAAGAGCTGATAAATATTTAAAGGGTGGACAGCAAACCCCAAGGGGACAGAGGAATTATTTAGCAAAATAAAAGGGGGTGTAACTAGAATCAGTGGGAAGAAATTGAGAGTGGGAAAATTCAGGCTGAATACTGGGAAAACTTGCTGGCAGTGAATTCTATTAATTTGTGGAATAATCTTCCTAGGAAAGCAGGTTCAAAATTAGATTGGACAAAACACTGTACTGGACTATATACTACAGGAAAAATTCTGTACATGCAGGAGATTGAATGGATGATTTAATGTTGTCTCTTCCACCCCTAGCTTCTGTGCTTTCACAACATGTGTATACCCCTGTTGGAGGCAACTGTCTTGTTTCCTGAAGACTTCTGGTATTTGGCCCTAAAGCTACTCACTGTCTTTAATCAAGCTGAACCTTTACAAATACAGTAGTTTTCCAATTTTTTTCTGGTCTATTTAAATAAACTTACTGCAGTGTTCACTGATGTGTGTAATTTTCCTGATGGTTTTCACTGAGATCCTCTCTAATTTAATAACATTATCATAATCTTGTTTCTAGCCTTGAGGGATTTCTCCTGAACTGGGCAAGTTTAAGATTAGTGGGTTTAAAGTAGGGTACCAAATGCCCCTATTTTATAGGGACAGTCCTGATTTTTGCGTCTTTTTCTTACATAGGCTCCTATTATCCTCCAGCCCCCTGTCCCGATTTTTCACATTTGCTGTCTGGTCACTCTCTAGTTTAAAGTGTCTTCAAACTCTGTCCTATTGGCTTGATCACCCTGGGACATTTATTGTTTGGTGTTGATCTCTGATCAGTATGAACAACTCTGAACTTTTTAATCATTATTTGGCCCTTTGAATGTACCTCTGTCAATTGCTGATGTCTAGTAACAACAAATTAGGTTTTTATTTTAGGTAAATGTTTGCAATCTATTAATAGTTTAATATTTCTTAGAGTTTATTCACTGTCACTAATTTCACATACTTAAGTCTTTTCCGTTCATGTTTCTTGGCTGTCTACAGTCTATTTCTCTCTACAGAATTCCTGGCCCTATTGACGTCAAAGGGAGTTTTGTCTTTGGAAACTAATAACCTTGCAGCTTTCTGGAGCTGCAAACTTGTCAATGCTGAAGGGAGTTGGCCTTTTATTTTTCAATTAAAATGACCTGTGCTTAGCTGAACTCTTAAATCTTGTCTATCTACCATTAGCCCAGGATTGGATGGGCATATGAAGACTGATTTACTTCTCTCCCCTAGTGGTGGTCCGTCCCGATCAAGGTTAATGAGTATTAGTGGGGTAGAGTGTGGAAGTTTACATTTCTGCTGGGAAACAGGAAATACTCCAAGAGGCCTCAGCGCAGCAGGGTATCTTAGATAAAAGGGGCTCTAGTTAGGTGGCAGGAGGCTTCTAAGGAGAGCCTGAGCAGCAGGACTCAATCCAGCACAAATTAAAAAAACCCAACAATGTTTGGGCTGAGTGGCTGAGCAAAAACAGAAGCGTGGCCTCTTAAAAGGTGACTGACCAGCAGTGATCACCAGGCACAGTCTTTACAGACAGGCACTGAATTTTTTCCTTGTTTTGCGATCTTACAAACAAGTGTTAAATATTCAGCTAAACCTTTGCAGCTCACCTTAAAATAGGAGATAGGATACACAATCATCTAGAAAGTATTACTCTGACATCACCCAGCTGTGTTCCATACTTTCGTCATTTTTAGAGTCCACTACTACTCCCTCTGCCGTGGGCTCTCAATCGAGGCCAACCAGAAACACCAGCTTGTTCAACGTGCACCAGAACATGTCCTGACATAGGCGCTGACTCTGTGCGTGCCCCAGCCCTGGAGCACCCATGGAAAAAAATTAGCGGGTGCTTAGCACCCACCTGCAGCCAGCTCCTCTCTGTTCCCCCCAGTACCCACCCCTCGCCCACCAGCAGCCCCACTGATCAACTTCTCCCCCTCCCTCCCAGCGCTTCCTACCCACTGCGGATCAGCAGTTCCAGGCACGCAGGAGGCGCTGGGAGGGAGGGGGAGGAACAGGGACAGGGTGCCCCCAGGGGACGGGGCAGAAAGAGGTGGGGTAGGGGTGGGAAGAGGCATAGTGGGAGTGCAGCCTTAGGGGAAGGGGTGGAGTGGGCGTGGGGCTGGGGTGGAGCGAGGGCGGGAAGAGGCGGGTTGGAGTGGGGGCTTGGGACAAGGGGTGGAGTGGGGGAGGGATCTGGGGCAGGGGGTGGGGGGGCGAGCACCGTGCAGGTAGAGAGGAAGTTGGTGCCTATGCGTCCTGATTAATGCGAGCTGGCAACACATCATCACAGGAGTGAGGAGAAAAATCACACCAGGGCTCTCATCTGATACAGGCCAGGGGCCTGTATCAGAGTCCTGATCTTAGTTTCTAAAGGCCTTAATGATCTGGGGTCAGATTATCTGAGAGACCGCCTCATGATCTGCAACCATGCCCAAAGAAAAGCTCAGACTGTGATCTTGTCTGGCTAGCTTCAGAGATGCAAATGGCAAAGCCAGCCTTCCAGGAAAGGAACTGTGCTGATTACATTCAAAAGAAAAGACAAGTAACCAATCTTCAGCCAGCCAAGAAGGAAGCTTACTCTAGTATTAAGTCTTTTTACTTTGCCCATCACCTTCAGATCTGAGTGCAAAATACAAGGGTGATTGGCACTCAGTACACATGCATGAGTGATCGGTATAATCGAGAATCATAGTGTGGCCCCCTCAGACTAGACTGAATCACTTCATCCTAAGACAACTATAAGGGAGATATTAAAAAGGGACCACATGCCTATCTTTCCAGATACAGAACAAGGCAAAGGGAAATGTAAGGCAATATAATACTCTTCAGCTGAGTGAAGACTAGTGCTATCATGTGAGCTGAGACAAGGGTGAGGATAATTGGATTTCAGGCTTCTTGCATTTACTGATCTCGTGAGGGTTCCAGTGTTTTCTTCCAGAAACTTGCTAGTTCCTCAAAACCTGTTTTATTTAAGTCTGAGAGAGAGAGGGTGAAGACGTGAGAATCGTGCTGTCTGATGATTTAAAAAGGGATCCCTGGGACAAAATCCTGCATCTGGTGTGAAGCTGGAGTAACTGCGACGACTTCACTGGAGTTACTCTGCTTTCACCCCAGGGTAGTAGAATTTTGTCCAGGCTCTCTACAGAAGTACGAGTGGTTTGAGATAAAGAACTGATCAGGAAAAGCTAGCCCTGGCAGCACTCCACAATGGGCACACACTCTGTGCTGTGGGTTGTGGAGGATAGTAAAGTACCACCCCCACTTTCCCCTTCTCCCCCCAAAAGCGGGAGGGGGGGAGGGTGTAGAGGGGAGGAAGCATAACAGCTCCCTTGTATTCTCCCTCATCCTTTCCAGCTAGCGCAGAAGGGAGAGGGGCTCTGCAGAGCCCGAGGGCAGTGTTGGGGCAGAGCTGGGGAGGATGCTGCAGCTCCTTAGACCTAGTCAGGTTTCCAGGCAGAAACCTGCTGGGAACACAGAGTAACTCCTGCAAACTGCCTCTTGGGGTAGGGATTTCTGAGCAGCCACTGGTGAGGGGCTGCCAGGCAGCCTAGATCATGGTGGCGTCACCCTGTCAATGGGAAGGGATGGGAGCCCAGGGAGCAGTGCAGGGGAATTGAATCTGCATAGATGCCCAGTCCCATCAGGTGTCCTCTGATCCATGCAGATCTCAGACCATTGATAGGTTCAGAGTAGCCTGCTGCAAGGGGAAAGCCCACCTCGGGTAGGATATAGACTCCAGGCTGCAGATGTGTTCCCAGCCAAGTTGGAAACAAGGCCACAGAGAAGAGATGCAGAAAGACAAACTTGATTCACCCCCCACTGGTAACAGAAGTGCAAATAGCACCTATTGCTCCACAGGGAATCCTGTGGCCTGAGGGTAAGAGAGGAATTCACTCCAGGGGAGGCAGGGCTGTACCTTGGGGATTCTGTCAGTTGAGGGCAGCCTTAAACTGAATCAATGTGTCCTCCACTATCATGCGCCATTAGTTACCGCCTCCCATTCTGAGAGCTGCGCTGGCAGCCTGGTGGTCTTGCAGGAGAACTGAAGTGGCAAGTACCTTATGCTGCTTTAATTCCCCACCATGGGGGTAACCTTACACTATTGGTGGCCCTATGACCTGAGTAACTCTGGCAGAAGCTAGCATTACCCAAGCCTAAATTTAACCCACGGTCCTTAAGGTGGGATAAATCCACTGGGAGCTCTAAAAACAAGAGGGCTAAGATAAATTATAATAAAAAAACCTAGCCCTTATATAGTGCTTTTCATTCCTAGATATCAAGGTGCTTTACAAAGGAGGTGAGTATCAATATCCCCATTTTACAGATGGGGAAACTGAGACACAGGGAGGGAAGTGAGTTGCTCAATGTGCCTTTGCAAAGCTGTGGCAGAATCCAAGCCTCCGGAGTCCTAGTGCATTGCACGATCCACTAGGCCACGCTGCCTCCCCCGTGGTTCAATAAATTAATTAATCTGGACAACTGTGCTAGAGGAGTTGCAAGTTACAGTTGAAAAAGAGCCAAGGAGGAAACTTAACTTTCAGAATTCTAACAAGTGTTCACCTTTGGGAGAAGGCAAATCGCTTTTCATGCAAATTACTTCTGAAGAGTAGTTAATCAGGAAATAGTACAGCAATGAGGATGTTTATCCTCTGACAAAACAAAATATTACATGCGCACTTACATTTTGCTTTTACCACCCAACAGCTGCTGCAATGCACACGTGCTGCTGGATATATGGCCTACTACACTGCCCTAACTTTCTACTGCTGTCAAGATAATGATGCTGCACGACAACGTAGCAGCTCTAGGGCTGGATCTGCAGCTAGTATTTATTACTGTTGTAACTATTACATTTTGTCTGCTTTTCGTAACTTCAGAAAATATTTTTTAAAAACAAGATTTCTTACCTTCCCTGAGACTTTCTAACAATAGACTCGTTCAGTTATCCAGTGATGTGCAGAGGAATCCATGTGCTGCAATCGAAGGTATAACTGCTACACATTTGTCCTTCAGCTCCAGGAACACAGCCTCACCCACTTGCGCTAAAGGAGCCTTTCTACAGCTGCCAGTAATAGTATGTCTCTTGACCTCCTTGTTGACCAGCCCCTAGACTGCCACCTCTCTGACTCACTCATACACTCACAGCCCGCACACAATGGGTATTTAATAATGTGTGTAATCACAATACTTGGGACCAGATACAATCTGAAAAAAATAAACTCCATCAACCCCACAACACCATGCACAAGATCATGACGTTCCTGGGAAAAAACAACGATTTGTCAGTCTGGTGTGGACAGCTGAGAGAGTGTTTTAAACTGACATCCACCTTTTCATGTCATTGCAGAAAGTGCCCTGATTTAACGTTGAAAGACAAAAGACCTGGACCCCCCCAAACCCTTTTCACCTGGGTTAAATCCAGAAAACTCACCACAGCTCTTGTAAGTTTGAAGCCCCCACCCTGCCCCACAACCTGTTCCACAAACTGAGTCACTGAAAATAGCAGCACCCGGGGGATGATAACCCCAACCCTCTGTGTGCTAAATTCTTCCCATTTGTCTTCACTCCAAAAATAAATTCACCTCATCCACTGCATTGAGCCCCCACATGTACAGTTTTAAAGCATACTCCAGAAGTCTCTATAGTTCTAAGGGGGGCGTTAGTGACTGCTCTTAGGTCGATTGCTAGTGCCAGGCAGGATAACTCCTTCCAAAAGGGAGCTCCAGGTACGGGTGTTCTTCACAGTGGTGGCCTTGGTGCTCCTTCCTCCTCCTAACGGATGAGCTGTTGAACCAGGAGTGACGGTGACGTTTCTTTGGGATATTATCATGGGATACTGCAGTGCTTTCTATATGAGAACGTATTGTTATCCCGCAGTGACTCTAGGACTGATGCATGTGGCTTCTTAAATTGGTTAGTCTCTAAGGTGCCACAAGTACTCCTTTTCTTTTTGTGAAACTCTACAGATGCAACTGCTTCAGAATCTAGTCTTTAAACATCTCTAACCAGCTGCTAAGAGTGCCTATGATATTTGTTTCCTCACCATGTACAGTATAATTTTGGGTTCACGCATCTCAATTCTTTGCATTTGCAGCAGCTGGTACATAAATAACACCCTTTCTGTTCTAAGTTTCTTTTGTTGTAGATGAGATTTCTGCTTTGAATGTAAGCTGCTGGTGAATGTAATGGAAGTGAAGCCCAGAGAAACTGGATCACTGTTTTACCACTGTTTCAATGGGAAAAACCAGAAGGTTCAGGTTCTCTTGCCATTTCCAATATGCTGTTCTCAGCTGCTCCTTTAACAGGCATAGGTTTGTGATTGTCTTGTTCTTTAAAACATAAATCCATTGCATTTGTTATACCGCTGCAAAACCGGCGTGCTGCTTTGCTTGTATGAAAAGAATCCTGTTGGGTGATTCACAGAAGAAATATTCCATGTTAAGTGTCCTTGTTAAATGTTTCATAAAATATATTCTATATGTGGAAGGATGGGGCTTCCAAGGGATTTTGAAATTTCCTCTGCAGACTTTGCCGGGGCAGCTGTGTGTTTGCAGAGAGAGCTCTATTTACTGGTAGACAATTTGTACATACAGCGGCCCATACTTTTATGCACCAACATTACGGGCACATTTTAAGAGGCTCTTTGAAAATGTGTCCTGCGCCCAATGAAATCAACAGGAGTTTTCCCACTTAATTCCTTGGGAGCATAATTTGGCACCAAAGTGTGTAAAATACACGTGGCATTTCATGAATTAGTATTTCCAAATATACTGATTTTCTTCACATGTACAACTAGCTTCTTACTTTAAATATATCCATATAGAGTGTGGGGAGAAGGGGGTCCAGCTATGTCAAACTTTGGGGAGTTTGAATCCAAACTTTGTCGGTCTCCTCTATCGCTGTCTGCAAATGATTTGATAAGCAGCCCCCTGGATCAGAAACTCCATTTCTCTGAAGGCGGGGGGGGCGGGATGGGGAAGGGAAGGCCATGTATGAGTTTCACAGCTAAGGAGAGAGAGCTTCCCAGAATGGTGAAGTGGTGCTTTTTTTCAGCTGGCTGGCAGGCAATGTTCCAGTTTGAATGGTTATTTTAATGCTCTTGGGGTTTTGTTGTAGTACCAATGATATATTAGAGTGCTTAGAAAAGCAGACAGGTGTTTCTTTTTTTAAATGACTATTTAAATAAAAATGCAGCTCCAGGGCATGTCTAGTGCAGTATAGATAAAATTTGCCAAACCAATAAAAACACTTTGGAAGAACAGTTCAATTTACTTTTAACTCAAAAACTGACACATAAGATCAACTAGCTTTTTATTTTTGCACGTTTGCCATTCCCAGATGCCCATTTTTAGGTGGCTTTCAAACACCCAAATGCAGTGTGTTTTTGTTGTTTAACAGAACACCCTCCTCATGACACGTGGCTTCTGTGCTTCACTAAACTACAGTAATATTGTGAGGGAGTGAACTGATTTTGCATTGATTCTGGCCGAGCGTTGATGTGTTTAAATAATTAAATTCACATCTCCATTGTGTCTTGTGCTCACTTAAAATGGACTGTGCAGACATTGTATATATTTCATTGTGTGCGGTATAACTGATAGGAACAGATACAGCTTTTTGTGCTCCTCTCTGTTTAATAAGGGCTGTAATTGAGCGTGTGTTTAGTGTGGGAAGACAATTTAGCACAGGCACATTTCCTCCCATTTATAAATCAAACCCTTCTGCTAAACAATGAGTCAGATTAAAAGCTTCTCTTGGAAAACCTCTGCCCTCCCTATGCTGTTTTTTTCTTAGCTTGGAAGTGCTTTGCGGCAGGGACTGTGTCTTTGTGTACGTGGACAGTGCCTATGAGGTTGTGGGCATGCACGCTAAGAGCAGCATGGATGTGACCTTAACAAGCACATTCTCCCATCTCTCTTACCTTTACACTTTGTGATTCCTGGATTAGGCATAGCTTGAACATGGCACCCTTGATTAAAGCATTTGGGCCCAATGGCCCCCCTCTGCACTTCTGAATTACAACAAAAAAAGAAAAGGAGTACTTGTGGCACCTTAGAGACTAACCAATTTATTTGAGCATAAGCTTTCGTTGAAGTGAGCTGTAGCTCACGAAAGCTTATGCTCAAATAAATTGATTAGTCTCTAAGGTGCCACAAGTACTCCTTTTCTTTTTGCGAATACAGACTAACACGGCTGTTACTCTGAAACAAAAAAAGGATGAAAAAACGGATGTATTTTTCGGCCAGCTCTATTCAGACCCTCACAGGGTCACATGGCTGGTAAATCAACTAGGTGACATTCCAGTATGGAACTGAATTGTGGGTCCCTCCCAGCACAAACAGGAATGTTGCTTTTATTTGTATGTGCCTAGTGCCCGGAGGACAAGATCCCATTGGTCTAGGCACTGTGACTGTACAAACATAAAACCAAAACACTGTCCTGGCTCCGAAGAGTTTACAGTCTGAGGAACAGAACACAGATCAAAGGACACTTCCCAGTGTCAGCATTTCAAGGCCCCTTGGCTGTGGCTGGTACCACTGGTGTTTCTGCTCTTTGCTCAGTTGGGGTGTCAAGGCTGGTGAGTCTGTCTGTTAGGTCTGGTCAGATGCACTAGATATTACCTGAGGAAGAGGCAGGGTGATCTTGCGGTTATTGCAGTGGCCTGGAACCCTGGAGATCTGGGTTCAGGTTTTGGTTCTGCCACAGATTTCCTGCATTACCTTGCCCAAGTCACTTAAACTTTCTTTGCTTGTCTTCATCAATAAAATAGGGATAATATTTCCTTTCTTCCACCTTCTGTGTTGTTTATTTAGATTATAAATGGCTTTGGGACAGGCTGTCTCTTACCATGGGTTACCTCTTACCTGGCACACTGGGGCCCCAGTCTTGGCCAGCCGCTTTAAGTGCTACCATAACACTATCACCACTGGCTAATATAGATACACTCACAAGCACTAAAATATAGTTCACAAAGTCCAGTTAGACAGCAAGGGCCACATATTCAGACCAGCAGGGTGGTCTGCCTTGCTTACTTGGGAAGAAGTGTATGAGTGACAGAAAAGGGGTATAAAGAACAAAGATAGAATTTGGAAAGCCACATTAGGGAACAGTTACTGAAGAACGCAAGCCCCCTTCATGCATTTATAGAAACAGTGAATTAACCCTGTTGGTTACAAAACATCTGGATATGCACATTCAAGCCTGAATTTGCAAATCAGAGCATTGCTGTTTGCATAAACAATTATCAACAGCACAAGGAGAAGTCTCATGACTGTGATTCTGAGACAACAAAACCTCCAGCAAATTAAACCGGTTGTTTTAAAACTTGGTTAAACTGGTCAAAATGCATGAAACACAGGCCCGGGGACACTCCAGCCCACATGGCACAAAGCACTGCAGTGTTTGGCACCATTATAGATTTATATAAGACCTGCCACTTAATGCTTGCTACCAGAACCAAACAAATACAATGATTAATTGACAAACTTTGCTAAAAAGAGGCCCAAATGGGAATAACAGAATTACTGCAGGTGAAACCTGAAGTGCATCCTGAGTTCTGTATGAGGAAGGTTGCACAACACATACACCCAGTTATGGCTGGATCAAATTACTCATTTTCATAAGAATTGACTAAAAAACATTGAGTCAGATTCTTTGATCTGATAAGGCTGAGTTACACAGTGCAAACCACCTTAAAAACAGCATAGTCAGCCAGACATAGATATTTCCTACATATGGGGACCCACAAGTTATTTTCTTGTTTATCAACCGTTAGGTTACAGTTGCTTAATATTTGCAGACTTTCCTCTGCAACCACAAGGGCTAGAAACTTTATTTTAAAGAAAGCTGAAATCTCATGATTCCAGCAGGTAAAGCTGTACAAATTACACCCAAATATTGGAAAACTTGCCATAAAATCATGAGTTAGCAACTCCTGGCCATGATAATACCAGTGGAAAAACCTTTAGCAAAACCTGTCACAGCACCAAATTTCTCTGCTACTGGGTCAGAGCAAATACCTATCAGTTCTTGCTGGTCTGATTTTCGGTAAACTAATGGCCTCTCCAACTTTTTATTTGAGCTGATTTAATAGAAGGGAAAAATACTTTGCAAATATTTCCATTAATTAAACCACCAAGTTTGGACTATTGTGAACTGTAGGGCCATATTATTAGTTATTTATGAATATTTTTATGACCATAACACAATTGGGGTAGGGATGCAGGAGGAGGTGAAGGGCTCCAGAAGGGGGTGCGGGCTCTGGGGTGGGGCCAGAAATGAGGAGTTCAGGGTGTGGGAGGGAGCTCCGGGCTGGGGTGCGGGCTCTGGGGTGGGGCTGGGGATGAGGGGGTTTGGTGTGCAGGAGGCGGATCCAGGCTGGGACCAATGGGTTCAGAGGATGGGAGGGGGATCAGGGCTGTGGCAGGGGGATTGGGGCACGGGGGGGGGGGGCTCCGGGGTGCAGGCTCTGGGCGGCGCTTTCCGCAAGCAGCTCCCGGAAGCATGTCCTCCCTCTGGCTCCGAGGCGTGGCCAGGCGGCTCTGCGTGCTGCCCCATCTGCTAGCGCCACCCCTGCAGCTCCCATTGGCTGGGAACCGTGGCCAATGGGCAGCAGGGGTGGCGCCTGCAGATGGGGCAGTGCGCAGAGCTGCCTGGCTACGCCTCCACATACTACATAGGAGCCAGAGTGGGGGGGTCATGCTGGCTGTTTCCTGGGAGCTGTGTGCAGCGGGGTAAGCCTCTGACCCCGCTCCCCGGCTGGAGTGGGGCAAACCCACAATCCCACTCCCTGACGGGAGCTGAGGGCCAGATCAAAAGGTCTGATGGGCTGGATGTGGCCCACACACCGTAGTTTGCCCACCCCTGCCTTAGGCAAAGATAACCTTGCATGCAAATGACCTGCTTGATAGTGGCGTTGTTTAAAATAATAATAATAAAATAAAAACAAGCCCCACCCTTCTGATACCCACTCCTAAAGTTTTCAATTGAGTTGTCTTATAATCAGAGGAAAAGGTAATCTTAGTAGCCAAACACCTGTGCGTCACTGATATTTGCAGAACAGTCCTGCTTTGTAATCCCTTACTTGTAATCCCTTACTCACATGAGCAGCTCTTACTAACTGGCATAGTCCCACTGAATTTAGAGTTTTCACAGACAGACCCAACACTGATTTCTTATTCTCTTCACCCCTTTTATACACACATTCACAAGCACTCTGCTTTGCATGAATGTATATTTCTTATAAAAAGAAAAGGTTTCTCTCAAACAAGAGCTGTACATTGTTATTTATTATTATTGAATTTTATTAGCAGGCACCCACCCAATAAGAAGCAGAAACCCCACTATTTGAAGCCAGCAGAGACCCCTCTATGGAATTACATTAGACTAGTTTAATAATTTTCTTTGTGTAAAATCTCTCTATTTATACAGGTTTCAGAGTAGCAACTGTGTTAGTCTGTATTTGCTAAAAGAAAAGGAGTACTTGTCGCACCTTAGAGACTAACCGTCTCATCAGCATCCGATGAAGTGAGCTGTAGCTCACGAAAGCTTATGCTCAAATAAATTGGTTAGTCTCTAAGGTGCCACAAGTCCTCCTTTTCTATTTATACAGTAAGTGATAATTCTGTGCATTTACATGTGAGATTCTTACAAGTCTCTCTTAATTCTTAGAACCCCGTAGAAGGAATTTGTCCTTTAAAATTTCATGTTGAGCAATAGGAGGCTGACATAACTAAAGTTTCATCAACCTAACTCTGTAAGTCTACATTAAAATGTAGCTCCTATCAATATAACTTGCCCACTTCACAAACTTAATAACTCCATCTCCGCAAGAGGTGTAGCACTTAAGTCGATGTAGTTAGATTGACACATTGTCAGCATAGACACTGTGTTGCTTACATAAGCTGTTGCTGCTTTGAGAAACCATCCCACAATGCCCCAGACTGGGAGTTAAATCGGTGTAATTGCGCCTGGTGAGCACGCGCACTGCTGACACAAGGAGTGTAGTGTGGACGTGTAAAACCAATTCAATTACTGCAGTGGCTGGTATGTTGATGTAACTTAGGTTGACTTAATTTTGTAGTGTAGACTTGTCCTGGTTGAGGACCATGAAGTCACTCTATTGCTGAAACCAGACTCAGAGCAGATTGTGGGATAGGATCAGTAGCAAATTCTGGGTCCACATAAACAGAGCTGTTTGATGCCCCCTCCCCAGATCAACAGCCCGCTGCTGAGCCTGCAGCAAACCTGGAGGAGATAGAAGCTGCCGCTGAGCCAGGTAAGTTTCTGACTCCATTTTGAAGTTTATTACTACAGTAATGGGAGGGACTTACACTCTAAGAACCAATGCAGAAGTTAGGAGAAGACCCAACTACCAGCGTGTAGCCGCTAAAGGCAGATTGTATATCAGCGCCGTGGCATCCCCCTTCTCAGTCCCTGTCACCATGGGGAGTTCAAAATGTCAACCAGGAAATGCAAATAGTAAAGAAAAGCTTTAGAGAGTATTTTTACTGGACAGGCACTGATTTTTTTCCTATGGTCATTCAAGTTTTCCTTAAAGTAATAATGGCTTTAAGATTGTTTCTCTGTAGTCACTCAACAGTCTATGGAGCCATCAGGAAACACTGATCTCTGTGTATGTGTTCTATTTCCAAATTTCAGTTAGAGGTGGTCCATGCAGTCCACAGGTGACAAAATCATGTGTCCCAGTTATGACTGGGTTGCCAGTTTTTGTCTAGAAATGTGCTGGGGGCAAGGTTGAGGAAGGCTGAGGAGTCCTGCATGTTTGCATACAGCCATAACAGTGTAAGCTATGTGAAAGCTAAAGCAGGATCTTGTTAATTCCCTCATGGATTCTGACCCCATCCCAGGGCTGTAGCTGCAACCTTTTCCTGAAGCAGGAACTCCAGATAGGGAGTCATGTTGCAGGGAAGGGCATATTTTCAGGGCAACCTCGATAGCTGACTAGCCCATTCCACTCACAGATGTGCTCTTCAGTCACTTATACGTTGGAATACTTTGGCTGCAACATCACAGGGGTGGTGTGGCCCATTCCCAGGGGCGACGCGGCTGGGGCGGCCCAGACCCTGGTCCGGACTGAGGCACAGCAGGGGCGGCATGACCAGGGTGGGGCGGCCCAGCCCCAGGCGCGGCGCAGCCTGGCCCGGACCTAGGCGTGGCCAGAGTGGCCTGGACCCAGGTGCAGCCAGGGTGGCCTGGCCAGGCCTGGACCCAGGCACAGATGATGGAGGGACACCTATCCTGCAGCCCCAGAGCTGCCGCAGCAGGGAGAAATGCCTCTCCCCTGCAGCCCAGGTGCTGCTGAGGGGAGAGAGAGCTGGGGGGAGTCCTCTCTCCCCTTCTTAGCCCTGGAACACCCTCCTTCCCCCCAAACCCCTCATCCCTGACCCCACCCCAGAGCCTGCACCCCCAGCCAAAGTCCTCACACCCCTGCGCTCCAACCCTCTGCCCCAGCCCTGAGCCCCTCATCTCTGGCCCCACCCCAGAGCCCGCACCCCCAGCCGGAGTCCTCACACCCCTGCGCTCCAACCCTCTGCCCCAGCCCTGAGCCCCTCATCTCTGGCCCCTTCCCAGAGCCCGCACCCCCAGCCGGAGTCCTCACACCCCTGCGCTCCAACCCTCTGCCCCAGCCCGGAGCCCTCTCCCACACTCCGAGCCCCTCGGCCTCACCCCCACCACATGAATTTTGTTATGTGCACCAATATGGAGGTGATGTGTCTGAAGAGCTGAAATCACGAGTGTTGTGTTAAGTAGTGTTGCGTTAAGTAGTGGGGGAGCCTGAAGATATATGGCGGAACAGTTTGCAGGACAGCTGGCAGAGCAGAGCAGAGCGGCTGGCAGAGCAGAGCGGCAGGCAGAGCAGAGCAGTTTGTGGGACGGCTGGCAGGGCAGAGCAGTTTGTCGGATGCCTAGAGCAGCTCATGGGGGCGGCTGGCAGAGTAGAGCCCCATGGAGAGGCGGGGCAATCAGCTTTGGACCACGTAAGGTGCCCCTTAGCCCCCCCCCAGGTTGGGAGGTAAAACTCTGCAGATAAACTTTCGAACTCTGGGGCTGCCCTGACCAGGGACAGAGACTTTTGGGTTGTTGGACTTTTGGGACTTTGGGTGATTTTGGGTTGCTGGACTCAAGAACCAAAGGGAAAGGGGCATGCCCCAATTTGCTTGGGGTGGGTTTTTTGCTCATGGGTTGTGTTATAAATCCTGTTGATGGTGTTTCCCCAACATAATGCCACATTGTTTCTCTCTGTTATTAAAAGGCTTTTTGCTACACTCAGACTCTGTGCTTGCGAGAGGGGAAGTCTTGCCTCCTGGAGGCCCCCAGCAGGGGTGGTATATATTTGTCCCAGGTCACTGGGTGGGGGCTCAACCCGGGTTTGCATTGTGTTATTGGAATGGAACCCCTAGATGCTGAACCTGGCCCTTGTTGCTGCCAACTCTGACGGGCAGAAGGGTTACATGACAATGTCATTTAGTGGGAACAGTGCCCCAGTCTGCCCATGAATGTAGACTCCCGATAGGTGAAAAACTCTTCATCATGAACTTTCCCAGTACAGCCTACCCTGACATTCATAAATTGGCCTGTGTGGCCCCTGTGGGACTGCATACCAGTGGAGTAGTCTATTTATGGTTTATGTACTCATACTCCTGGAGGAGAGCAAACTGTGGGTACGTGAGTCCCATCAATGGACCTGGCACAGTTCAGAAACCCCATTTTCTCAATGCCAGCAATTACCTCAGGGATATCTTTAATTCTCGCTACCTGGGGGTAAACCATAAACCTGAGTTCCTCAAATATCTCAGCCACCCATTTACTCACAGTCCATCCAACATCAAACTGGTTGGCAACAGATCTGTAGCACTCCAGGGTAGCCAGCTTCCGGATGGGCATAGCAACCTGCTTCTGGATTGACAAGGGTGACGTCATGCATGTGTCTTTATGCTGGACGGTTGGGGCCAGCTGCTCACAAAGCTCCAGAAATGTAGCGTTTGGTATGTGAAAGTTCAGGACCCGCTGCTGGTCATCCCAGCTCTGAATGACGACGTGATCCCACCAGTCTGTGCCAGAAGCACTGTCTATGGGAGATAGAATCAGCTGCTATGCTGAGCAGCACTTTCCAATGCAAGTCTGCCAGGCCAGGGTATTCTTCCTCCTCTGCAACCTCCTCCACCATGAAATCTGTCAGGCACCTTTCAGGGGGTGGGGGGGTCAGAAAATGCCACTGAAATATCCAGCAGCATCTCACGGAAGCTCTGGGCATTTCCTGACACAGGAGTGAAAGAGAAAGTTCTTTAAAAGGTGCCTCCCCCTTGTTGCTGGCTCTGGCAGCCGGGAGCGCACAGTCTGAAATGACTCATTGGCTGACTGTGCTGGTGGGCTGTTCAAAGATCTTGTAATGTGCAGGGTGGGCAGTAAAGTTTTCCCACCATGCGTCACAGTCAAAGGACTAGAGCAACCGCATTTCAGGAGGGCATTAGGGCCTCTAGAATACTTTGAGTCTGCATACTGCAGTGTGGAGACCAGAGCCCCAGGGTTGAGCCTGGGTTAGTAAAGTAGAGTTAGGAATCATAGACTATTACGGTTGGACGAGACCTCAGGAGGTCATCTAGTCCAGTGGTTCTCAAAGCTGGTCCACCGCTTGTGCTGGGAAAGCCCCTGCCGGGCCAGACTGGTTTGTTTACCTGCCGCGTCCGCAGGTTCGGCCGATCGCGGCTCCCACTGGCTGCAGTTCGCCACTCCAGGCCAATGGGGGCTGCGGGAAGCGGCACGGGCCAAGGGCCGTGCTGGCTGCCCTTCCCGCAGCCCCCATTGGCCTGGAGCAGCGAACCGCGGCCAGTGGGAGATGCAAACGGCCTAACCTGTGGACACGGCAGGTAAACAAACCGGTTCGGCCCGCCAGGAGCTTTCCCTGAACAAGCGGCGGAACAAGTTTGGGAACCACTGGTCTAGTCCAATCCCCTGCTCAAAGCAGGACCAACACTAACTAAATCAGTGTAGATGCTCAAGCCCAGGGTCTCTAACATGGGTCAGCTGACTCGCATCCCACTAAACGTGGGCTTACATTGCAGCATAGATATACCTTTAATGGCCTCCACACACAGCCAGGAAGCTAGGCATTTTTGAGGTGTAAAAAAATAAACACATACAGTGTCCTAATATTAATTAAGCTGTACAATATCGCTGTGAGATAGGTACTATCCCAACAAAAATAACCAGAGTGCTGATGGGTAAACTGAGCCATAAAGTGTGATTTATTCAAAGTAACACAGCAAATCAGAGGCAGGGCTGGAAATTGAACCTGAGAATCCTGATAGTCTCTTTCACTAATCAGTTGACTGACCACCACCCCTATTACACAATGTAAGATAATGAGTCTAGCACAGTGAAGGACAAACACAAGAGACAAGACCTTTCTTTCATCTATAAGAAAACATAACAGCCTGACCATAATAATATCCTCTTCTGATCTGATTTTTACACAGATAATTATCCTTGTTTAGAAGATCAAGTTTAATTAAAATGTTGACAAGCCAAACCAACGAACTGCAGTTGACTGCTGTATATTGTGAAGTCTGAGGTGCTACCGATGTGGTAAAAGCCCTTTCTAGCCTTGTGAATTCTGGGATAAAAGTTTTAATTTACTGGGATAACATTTCATATGGTGAGTGTCACATTTTCACTGGGTCTTTATTAACCTGCTCGTACATATCTGGATCTGAACGGCATTCATTCTACCAATGATCGTGTTATCTGCTGTGCTATTTCTAAGTGAAGAGTAAAATGTAGATGAGCTAATGAATCAGCTGTCATGTGTATAGCTACAAGCCTGTGCCTCCTAAGTGTTCAGGTATCTGAATATCACTTAGTAGGCTAGAGAAGCCATCACTGCTAGCAATTTGTAGAATTATTTTTCCACTGTGAAGTAGAAGAAAGAAGGTGGCATGCAAAAAATAGCTGAATTTGAGGTATTAATTTATTTATGGTAGAGCCATGATGTGCTAGGTGCTTCTCTAATGCTCAAGCAAGCTCCAAGGAGCTCATGTTCTAAGGGCAGTCAGAAATTTGGGGAAGGGAACAAGAAGTAATGTATATACAAGTCAGCTCAATTCGCTGGAAGCAATGTGGCTGTGACATACATAGCTAATAGGGTGGGGAGGTAGCGGGAATGGAGACCACACCAGAACTGTTGCTAATCACGCTTTGTTTACTGGGAAGTCATTCTGCTCGAGCAGATGGTGCCATGCCCAGGGAGCCACGTGGAAAAAGGCACGGATGTGATTGTGTGAGAAGCTGACAAATGGGTGGACAAGGCTGGGTACACTGAGCCAATTTAATGAGAGCCTGCATGAGAGATTTGGTTGTGGGGTTTGTTTTTTGACTGAGTATGAATGACAGCTTCCCTGACTCCATTTGGGGGAAAACTCTGTCCTCAGATACACATGGACATTACTGGGCCAAATGCAAAGGGCAGATGCAAGATGGCATGTCTTAAACTCCCTTACATTCTTTTAGGCTCCCTGGGCCTGATTATACATTCATTTATACTGGTGTAGATCAAGAGTGACACCATAGAGGTCAATGGAGTTACACTGGTATAAGAATTGGGACCTCTTGCACTAATTTAGACTCCCTTACAGTCAGCTGGTGGTGAAAATGTCAGTTAGAGTAGTCCTCACTGTACGTTAACTTCCAGACTTGCCAAATGTTCACCTTCCTGTTAGTTTTTTTTCTCCTCTGAGTCCTCCTCCATCCTCATTCGTAGTGCTTGTTACACTGCACTTGTCTTCTAAGAGTGTTGTCTGTGCAGCCCCTAGTGACTTTGTTGGTACTGTATAAATAATAATAAAACATCATACGATGTATAATATAAAACCCAAATCCAGCAGGCACCCCTGACAAGTGCTGAGATCTGTTACTGGAGCTCTCTGAAACAGCACAATTTTAACCAAGTCAGGATGTTAGTTTATATTTTGAAGGGCCAGAATTCAATGTAAAGAAATAAGATACTCCTTTTATCCAAAAACAAGTGCCAGAGGTTTCATTGCTCGTTCATATCCAAGCCGCAAGAAAGATCCTGTGTGGCTTTTCTTCCTTGTTTCCTCGTACGTGTGACCCTTTTGGCAACACTTGCAGAGTGTGCTTTGCCAGGAGGGAGAACTGAATTGAACGGACTGGCAAAATTATTGTGTGCCCAATTATTTGTATTGTCTGGTGATCTGAATCTGCCCTCTGAGTGATAATGGGTATTATTTGTGTTCGTCTGTTGATCCTTGTCTCCAAGCATCATTTCTCAATAAGTGGTGTTGGGTTTCTTCCGAAGAATTTTATATTGAAATGAAAGATGTGTGTGTTTGTTCTCACTGAGGAGACAGCTGGGTAATTGCAGTCCTCTCCTCCCACTGTGTTCAATATATCTGTCTTTGTGTTTGATCAGCAGATTGAGGCCAAATTGCTCTAGTTAAAGTAAGCAAGATAATTCCTCGTTTCTTCAAATATGTCTACACTTTGTTATGGGAGCCTGAATTTCTTAGGTCTAAGGACTAATACAAACATATTCATAATAATACTTTGGAATTCTATAGCATCATTTGTTGAATGAATTGTCTGAGGATTTCAAATTGTGTTTACAAATGACCCTGGGAAGTAGGTAACTAGAATCATTCCTATATTCCAGATGGATAAACTATGGGCACAGAAAGGCCATGTAATTTGTGAGGTCACAGTGAGCCAATGGCGAAGCTAGGAGTAGAAACCAAGATACCTATATTCTCTTCATTCCATGCTCTGAATACTACAACACTTTTATTTGAGAAATCGTTGGGAAATTGAATTCTTCGCATCTTCAGGTTTATTTACTATGCCAGTTTCAAGTATTCTGGATAAACTCCTATTGACTTTAATGGGATGTTGACATGAGTAAGGGTGGCATGATTTGTTTCTTAGTTTGGCTAAACAAGGATGGAACAAATATGTATGTTTGGGGGTGGAGAGAGATGGTAGGAACCTAACAAATATCTGAATGGTGTAACTACTAAGGAAGGGGAAAGTTGCTGAGTTTTTTTGGTTTGGTTACAAATTCACAATTTAGGTTAATCCAAAGATGCATTTTGGAACCTTTCATGTGAACCTGGACCCAGCTTAGACCAAAATGAACCCTACTAGTCAGGGGTGGTAGAATTGGGAGGGCAAGGGTAGGGGCTAGTGCCCCACAGTGGAAATATGTTTCCACCCCCACCCCAGTGTTTTCTGCTCCCACAGCATCTTGCCAAGGTGAGAGCAGACTCAGAGCAGGATCCGGCTACATTCTGCCCCTGCACACATTCATGTGTGTGTGTGGATGGAGGGCAGAGACGAGAGCAGGATGCCAAGGAGAGGCTGGAGTGTCTGCTAACCTATGGTGCATGAGATTGGACCAGCTGGCAGGACTCCTCAGTCCACCGTGGTCCTGCCTTCCAGCCACCTAGAGTCCCTGTGGAGACACCCGGCCTGAGAGAGGGGCAGAAGAACATGTACCAGCCACTGAGGTAGGGTGGGGGATGGGACAGGGCACTGACACCTGGGAAGGGGATCAGAGGATGCACAGCATGACAGCCACTGGGATGGGGTGTGTGGGGGATGGGGCAGGGCACCCTTACTGGTACCTGGGCAGGGGGCACACAGGGCACCAGCCACTGAGGGATCAGGGTGGGGGCAGGATGGAACAGGGCACCTGGGCTGCAGATAGGTATGAATCAGTGGATAGGGCTCCAGCTGCCAAGGAACTGCCATAGGAAGGAATGGCAGTAGGAACTACCAGGATGCCCCTTCCCAACCTGGAGCTACTATCCCTTCCCTTACAATCTCTAGCACCCCTTGCTCCCCCTCCTATCCCTCCACCCCCTCGTATCCCTCCGTTTCCCCTCTGCTACTGATTGCTCCACACCAAAACCATGTGAGATTCCTAAAAATTTCAAATGGAATTAGCTTTATTTTATTTGGGTTTGTTTGCACTTGAAATTCTGATACTTATAGTGGGAATAAGAAAAGGAGTACTTGTGGCACCTTAGAGACTAACCAATTTATTTGAGCATGAGCTTTTGTGAGCTACAGCTCACTTCATCGGATGCATACCGTGGAAACTGCAGCAGACTTTATATACACACAGAGATCATAAAACAATACCTCCTCCCACCCCACTGTCCTGCTGGTAATAGCTTATCTAAAGTGATCATCAAGTTGGGCCATTTCCAGCACAAATCCAGGTTTTCTCACCCTCCACCCCCCCACACAAATTCACTCTCCTCCCGCAGGAGAGTTAATTTGTGTGGGGGGGTGGAGGGTGAGAAAACCTGGATTTGTGCTGGAAATGGCCCAACTTGATGATCACTTTAGATAAGCTATTACCAGCAGGACAGTGGGGTGGGAGGAGGTATTGTTTCATATTCTCTGTGTGTATATAAAGTCTGCTGCAGTTTCCACGGTATGCATCCGATGAAGTGAGCTGTAGCTCACGAAAGCTCATGCTCAAATAAATTGGTTAGTCTCTAAGGTGCCACAAGTACTCCTTTTCTTTTTGCGAATACAGACTAACACGGCTGTTACTCTGAAACTTATAGTGGGAATGTCAACCCACATTAAGAAAAAGTTTGTATGGTGGAGTCCTTGAGCCAAACACACTAAGTTTAGCATGGCTTCACTAAATAGTTAACTTCACTTGGACACTGTACCAATCTGGGAAATGTGCTCTAGAATAAGAAAAGAGTAGTGAATGCCATTAAGTGTTTAAACAGCCCCACCCTGCAATGTCAGATATCTCAGTGCGTTAATCATGAACACAGACAGACTCCAGTGCCAGCTGTGAAAAGAGACATCCTGCCTCAGGACTAGTCACTGAAGACAAAGTCGGTAATGGATTATTGACACTGTATTGCAGTACGAATAAGGAGAATGGAGAAACTAAAAGCAAAGTAATGTGCCTTCTATATTTCCATGTTTGACTCTGAGAATGAGAGACAGACCAGAAGAGAGGCAAATGAGATCTAGGAGTGTTTTAAGTACATAGAATTGCTACTTATTGGTCAGGTGGTTCAGTGAAGGGTTTCATTTATGTTGGTAATTTTTTTGGTAGACCTTGTTTAATGTTTTAAAATGTCTTTATTTAAGGAAGAGTCATTAATTCCACTAAACTGTAAATGGGGGAAATGGTCACCTCTTTTAGGCATATTTTATTCTGCTTTAAAGATTTTTCCCCCTGTCTACAGTTATTTAAATATGTGAGATATTTAAGGCCAGGATGGGATCCCTTACCACGCTGGCAGTTATTCACTCAAGTAGTCCTGTTAAAGTAAGTCATGAGACTGTCTATGTCACTGCTCACTAGTGAGAGTAAGAGATCATAATCTAGTCCTTAGGGATGTCTCCTCCACTCTCATTGCTGTCAGTGATGTTAATGAGAGTTCTGTTCACAGATCAAGAGGATAATACAGAACAAGTTAATACTTAGAAAAGTGCATAAAAACCCCAGAACTGTATTCTTCATTTGGATGCTCATATACAGCTGTGAATGGGATGACTCCTATAGCCATTCCTTGATTTCAATGGGATGCATCCAAGGGCAAAGTGTGTCCTTTAATTTTTTTACTGACCAAGTAGCATGCAGCAGATCATCAGTTGGTGGAAATTGCCAAAATTCCAGCCCACCAGCTGAGGATTTGCACTTGTGTGTGATGTGGAAAGGATGCAAGTCTTTTGCTGGGAGACAGAGGTTTGGGGTTATTTTTCATACCTAATAACTAGACTTAGATAAAGTATCTGGGTTTTAGCATATTTCTTTGCTTTTACCTAGTTTAATAGCAGAACTGACTGGGATGTGAGGGACCAAATTCTGCTCTCAATTATAATGGTGTAAATCTAGAATAACTCCACTGACTTCAATAAAGTTACCTGGGATTTACACCAGTGTAAGTGTGAGCAAAATCTGGTCCAAGACATTCAGATGATTTGCCTGGCTATAGACTATTGGCTGGCTTTGTTTTGTTTATGAAGAAAAGAAAGCTGTATTAAATTTGCTTGGTCTGCTTTTCTAACTGAAGCATTATAGGCAGATGTAAGTTAAAACAGGGATTGTACTAGCCTAGATGAGTTTTAGAACAACTGAGTAATTTTTTTTTAATTGTTATGGTATTAAATTTGTTTTTAAAACTGAGAGAGGCACCCAGTACTCGAGTCATCTCTTGCTTAATGGGACTAGTCGAAGCCCAGTGAAGTCAATGAGAATATTTCCATTGATTTCACTGAGCTGTGTATCAGGCCGCATATTAAAGAACGTACAATATTAGAGTAGAGCAGATTTTGAGAGACTCTGAACTGTCTAGTAGTTTTGGGATTATTGCAGAAGAAGGTGATAGTAGTTTGTTTTCATGTATTTGACTTAATGTATTTCATGATGATGATGAGCAAGTGGTAGCCGATTTATAGGAAACGATGCCTGTAGGGATCTCCATGTCATCTGTCTCAAATAACTATGTGTCATAGTTCAGGGCAACTGTCCCTGTGGTCCCTCGAGGGCACCTCTGTGTCTCCTGGCTCGTCGGTGTTGAGCTGCCTTTCTCTGCAAACCTCAAGCAGTGAACTTTCTTTAGCTGTTGATAATTTATTTTCCCATTTCTTTTTTTTGCTAGTCTTTTCCTGAAAAGACTGAGACATCTGTTTTTCTTTGTGCTTTTTCCTTCTACAGTATTTGCTTTCACTGCTGTTGGCACTTACTGCAAATCACAATCATAGACCCCACCACTGCCACCATGTATGTCACAGTTCGGGGCAATTGCACCTGTATTCCCACCCCCTCCCTTGAGGGTCCACTCTAAGCTCCCCAGTTGTCACCTCTCTTGTGCAGACACCCACAGTTTTCTCCTTTGTGACTGGGGTTTTTCCTGGCTGCACAATTCCTTGCTTATGTAACCCACACACCTCATGGGTGTGGTGCACTAAGCTCCAGAGGTCCCAGGTTTGATTCCGCCTGCCGATGACTGGGGTCTGTTGGTGTTACAAGTGGGGACTTGTCCTGGATTTCAACTGGGAAGTCTCTGAAGCTTAGGACACGCTTCCTCAGCTAGGGGAAGTATGTAACCCACACACCTCCTGTAATGGCACCAAGATCACATAGAGAGAGTGATTAAGGAGTCTGCTCTACAGCCTTAGCTAAGAGCCATATGGCTTTTAGCTCATGCAGTAGATGCTCATGCACTAAGCTCCAGAGGTACCAGGTTCGATTCTGCCCGCTGACGACCAGGGTCTGTTGGTCTAACACTGTGATACCCCCAGCAAATCAGACTGTCTAAAAGGTGAGTGTCTGTACTTTGCTTTCTCTCCAGAGGCTATGAACAGCTGTAATTGCCAGCAGTTACAAGTTACCACACAGCCTTTTATAAGCAAGCACATTTATTCTTAAGGTGAAAGCATTGCAGAGAAAACATATTAAAACAATAAGAACCTGCACACCTGCTAAAAAGCTTACCAGAGATCACCTCCTATCTCCAACAAGGGCTCTGGTACAGTCAGTCCTTCAGACCCCACAAAGGGATGTTTCTGTGGTTACAAGTTCATAAGAGCCTTAGCTCAGAATTAGCACACCCATGAATAGTTCAGTCTCTCTTTATACAGCTTGAGCCTTTGATCTTGAGTGTCCGGGAACATGTAATCATGGTCCCCTCCTCCGAGTGAAGCTTCAAAAGGCTGCAATTTTGCATCACCAAAGTGGGGAATTAGCAATCACTTCCCCCTAGAGTTTCTCCAGACAAACCATTTGACAATGTTTGTCCCAAAAATCCATTCTTCTTTTACACATTGTTCAGTACAGTCTTTCGAAGTTCAGAACAGTTCCCAGGATTCACATCCCATTTCCCCACAAGAGAGAAGTTACATTCAATCTTGGCCCACAGTAATATATAAACCATTCATTTAATTCAATGGACTTAAAACAAACTGAATTCAATAAGGTGTCCCAAAGATATTACTGGGAATTACCGTATCTGTCACACTAGAAACAGACAGAGTTACTGCACTTGGTAGTTTTCTTATGACTTCCTAGAAACTTCCAACAGGATGGAAGATGGGAATCCAGTTAAAAACATATTAGAGCCAAATACTAACATCCTTGCTCCAAGACAATGTCAACTTTGCTTGCATCAAGGCCTCAGGATCTGACCCTCAGGTTGTAACTCCTGACATGTCAGCATAATTTTATACACAAAATAATACCTAGGGGCTGCTTTATGAGTCACTATAGCAAGATGAATCAGAAGTAAAGAAGAAATCAACTTCTTTGACCAAGTTCTGCCTTCAGTTTTGACACCAGCTGAGGGGAGACTTTGACCCTTTGAGGTTTGGGGATTCAGATGCATCCTGTCTATTTGGAATTTTATTGACATACACATTCTGGCTGTCTTGCATGGTGGTATTTTCACTCTGCAAGCAAATGCAAATGCTGGAGATATTTGTGAGATGTTGGTCATATGTAACCAGAGCTGACCAACACATTCTGAGCCCATTTGTACCCCTGCACGTCTGGAGTAATTCCACTGAAATTTGTAGTTACTCCAGATTTACACCAATGTAGCAGACAGCAGAAGTTGGTCCAATAAAAATAAGTGATGCAATTTATGTTTAGTAATAGGCAATGACTAATCTTTCTTTAGCTTGAAATGTTAAACTTTCTAACTAAAAATTGTATAGAATTAAAACAAACAGATACAACCACTGTCATCCCTATATCTTGAAGATTGTAAGCCCTTCAGGGCAAAGATTCCCTGTATTTCACATATAGAAACAAACACAGAACAGTGGGGAGGGAGCAGGAACTTCCTGAATCCCCATCAGCTAGTTCTGTGACCTCACCAGGAAATGTTTGGCTAACTTGGCATTAGCACTAAACTGGGCAAGGTTTCAGGTTTCGTTTTGTCAACATTTAGTGAAGTGAGAAACCCCACACGAGTCTCAAGTCAGTTCTAGTTATTCAAAGGGGTAAGGAAATAGACACGGGCTATTAACACTAAACTGGGTGACCCTTTCAGGGGTCTGAAGTCTCCACATCAGTGTAAGTTACATTGTTATTTAGCTACTTACACCCACTTATACTCAGCTGACACATGACATGTAACTTGTGTAACATTTATGTCTATACTGCATTTGGCCTATTTCTTGTCTCGCAGACATTCATAGAAAGTACAAAGCTACAGTTCTTGGTGAGATCCTTAAGTGGCACAATGTGATGAGTAGCAGATAATTAGGGTGAGGGAATTCTAGTTACAATGAGTGCAACAGGGAAGTTGCTGTAAAGAAGTATTAGAAGGGATCCATTGCTATCTTTCCTTGTATTGTCAATCCGCATACCACTCATTGCTGTGGGAGTTTGGGATATAACAGCCTTACCGTGAAAGCTCTCAAAGGTTAGTTTTCATGCACACCTCTCATTTCCGCTAGATGGTGCTGCAGAATAATTTTGCTGTGGGATTGTGAAAATGTAAGCTGTTCCAATAGATGATGGTTGTTACATTTGTGGTGTAATGGTTTGATGTGGTTATAGTAACCTATGCTGTTGATATTTACTCCTTTCCATTTACAAGCTTGTATAAATGAGACAGAGTGAAATTCACCCCTGTGGAAAGGCTTGCATCACTTAAGCCCTCAACATAGGGCTTCAATAATGTGTAGCAAGCATCTGCTGCTGGCCCTCTCCACAAGAGGGAATTTCATCTGTCGAGAGCACTTTTTGTGCACACTGAGCATGAAAAAAACACGGCACAAACTGAAAGAGTGCTTTTCAGCATGAGCAGCCAGTCTTAATCACCAAATGAGTGTCCCTTGTGGACAAGTATTCATAGAGTAGGGCACCATCATTATATTCAGCACTTACTAGCGCACTTGTCTCAACAGAGAGCCCAAAGGCTGAGTGAATATGGAGGTAAAAGTACTTCTACACCCACAAATGTGGCCCCACTACCATGAAATAGAGGCTCATTGGTGGGGTACTGTGAAGAAGCGTGCGGTGCTGCTGCCCTTGGTGTACACGTATATGTAGGGAAATCTGCCTGGATCAACTTCTTATGCTGGTTTTCTTTTCCCTGTCCTGGTCTCTGCTGCTTTGTTTTGAATTTTGTTTCTCTCATAAACAGTTGAAGAAAAAAAATCAAACTAGTGTTTTCAGCATTAACCTGGATTCCCTCCAACAGACAGTTAGTGACGGAATGTTACTCAAACCCACATGTTCCCAAACTGACACCTTGAACCACATGACATGTCCAAGCTGATCACAGAACCACAAGGTGGCATTTCCGGGCTCAAGCATTGGGAACATGAGCAGGGTTTAACTTGTCAGTGACTCCATTGTGAGTGGAGAAGGATTCATAATCCTGAACACCATGCTGGAGCCTGGTGATTTTCCTTATAATGACCCTGGAGCCGGAGCTCAAGTTACATGGTTCTTTGGAACTTAGCAGGGGACTTTCCCATTTATCCACTTGAAGTAAAACTGCCACGAAGTCACATAATATTGAGAGTCTAGGTGGCTAGGCAGATTATGTTCAGAGCTGGTAGATTTCACCCACCTGTGCAGGGGTCAGAGGAACACCTATACACCGCTGAAGTCCTTCTTTTTTTCCCTTTCAAGAAAAACCCCCAAGATTTCGTTCAAAGATCAGTATCAGTATAAAAAAGAGTTCTCTCTCTCTCTCTCTCTCTGTGTGTGTATGTATATATTTGCAAAGTTTCATGCACACTTGTCATTTTTGCACACCAGTAATCATGATGCATTTGTCACATGATGTATTTCTGTTGCAACAGGCTGTGATGCAATAAATCCCATGTTATGACTTCATTCAGTATCGAGCAGAAGGACAAGGTGGATGAGAGGGAAAAAACCCTAACAAGCACCAAAAAAAAAAAAAGTGCAATAATTGTAAGGTGAAAACATTGGCCAAATCAAGGACCTGATTCTCAACTGGTGTCAGTCGGGAGGGATAATTGCATTGAGTTCAATGGAGCTACACTGATTTACATCAGCTGGGGATCTAGCCTAAATTACTTTTTCAGTTTATGTTCTCAGTTCCAATTTGACTTCTGTGTGAAAGTCACCCTTTCAGACTGGCTTTTTCAAGCCGCACCTTTGTAAATGTCAAATATGAAGCCAAATACATTTTTCCTGCTAAGTCACTGTCATTGCTGCTTTCAGAGGACAAGGGACAGCATCTCTAGGGGCACTAGACTTTCTGAAATGTTTGATCTTTTCAGTGAGTTCCTTCCTGATTGTTTATTTGTTTTTATTTTGAATGAACGTAGCAGCCCTATTGGAGGCTGCCTGCTCTTACTCTGAGGACAGAACTCCTATGACAATGGCATTTTCCCACGAATGTGCCTGAACCCTGACTTGGAGGGTTGCTAGAAGATCCTAGTTTCCTTTCCATGGCCCATTCCTATCTGCACCCCACTTCAGAGGCTGCCAACCAAGGCACCCGTTGTGGTGGTAGTTTCCATGAAGTGGACACTTGTCCACTAGGAACTGGAATGAGGCCATCACACCCATTTTACCAAAGGCCACCTAACTGTCATTAGGCGGTAACAAACATCAGTCACTACTGACCTGAGCTGGGTTTGAAATGGTAGTCTGCTGGAGAAAGGCAGATCTCGATCTCATTTTTAGTTCCATAGTCCATCCAGGATCCTTGCGTACCTTTGTGGCTGTTTTTGAGGTAATGTTGAGATACTGTTCAAAATATGTCATTCAAATTATTGTAGTGAAGCTGGGCCATTTAGAAGTAGAAGCTGAAGGTGTCTGTGTCTATATCCAGATCTATCACAGTTGATGGTCAAAGATTTATAATACAGAGAGTTTGGAAGAATATAGTAGTAGAAGTGGAAGATGGCACAGTGCGTTAACTGTGTGGAGGTGGTGCAAGCCTACTGGAGTCTTGGTTTTTTGATTGCCCATGCTGAAACTATGCAGGCAAGGGCTATGCAAATATCTTTTTATCAAATTTGCCCATATAGCTCAATGTTCTTGTCGACTATGTCCCCTCCCAACTACCTAGTCCTTCACAGCTCAGGGTTTCTGATAGCACTAACTTAACGACTCCAGAATGTCACTGTCTGCAATAATACATAACTTAACAAGCATTATTGGAAACCCTAGACTGTGGGAGAAGTGGTCAGCAAAAGCATCCCTCTCTCTGACAAAGTGGCCTGTAGAATGAAAATGTTGAAGATACCATTAAATTAGGCTTGTCCATGTTGCATCTTAAGGTGAAGAACTTTTGGATTCTGATGCACATTGTGGCATTGTCTAAGATACATGCTTTTAGAGTGATGTCAGTCTCAGAGCAAATGGCTGTAATGATTGCAGATACCACACCCCCTGCAGCTGATGTTAGTTTATTTTAGGAGATCATTTCTTCAGGAATTATCAGAGAGCAGGAAGAGAGTTGCTATGTGCATTCTTCATGACAAAAAAGTAAAATAACCCTTTCTAAAGTGAAAATTAGCATCCATTCCTCACCTCTCTGTCACGTCATCCTTTTTACTGTCTCATAATATGGTCGTTTGAGCAGGGCAGGTGGGAAGCACTATGTTTATTACTTATATTTTTGACTGTGTCACTGACTAATTGTGTGACTATTCAGTTAGCCTCTCTGTTCCTCACTTTTGCCATCTGTAAAGAGCTGTTAATATCTACTCTTGTAAAGTACTATGAAATCCTCAGGAAAGAAGCACAATGTAAGTTGGTGTAATATGAGAACAAGGGGTCACTCAATGATTTAAAGAGAATACATATGGAACAAACTAAAGGAAATCTCTCTTCCTGCAGAACATGGTGAATATGTGGAATTCTATTCACTGCTCTAGGAGATCAATGAGTCACATATTGTGGATGGATTGTTTTTAAAGGTCTGGGTGATTTCATGACATCATTTGTAACTGTGCATGCTGAAGAATGCGTTAGGATATAAATATAACTGTTGACATCTGGAAGGGATTTAAATCCTACCCTCACTGATGCCATTAATCCCCATTAAATCCTACCCTCACTGGTGCCCATGCAAGTATTTTAATGGACTTTAGCAGGAGTTGGTTAATGTCTATACACACACTGCAGAATTGCTAGGTGGATGGGTTCTTTCACTCTTTCTAAAGCATTATGTACTGGTCATTGCTGAAGGGATGATACAAGGTTGGATGAACCAATAGTCATATTTATTCAGTCCACAAATCCCATATATGTATTTTAGGGATTGCAGTGTGGGGAAGAGGGAACTAACTCTTCAAAAATATCTTTTTGAGTTGCTGGATAAACTAGGTGGCTTGAATTATATATTGTCTGTCTTTCTTGATTTATAGGGCTAGGATATGAATTATTTTACTGTATGTTTGTATACAGGAGACACATTATTCATTTCTCCACTTATCTTTTTCATATAACATGTTATATCCTGTTTAGAGTTGCTTCATTTTTGCATCTTATTTAACCCCTTCTCCCCCCAATAAAACACACATTGAATTCCAAAAGACAATGTTTTGGTACTGATCCTTTGCAAGTAGGATCATTCAGGATTTTTCTCTTTGAACTGGTAAATGTAGCTGAGCAAAAAGTGGAATTTCCATCCTGTGGGAAATTCCAATATTTCAACATTTCTTTTTGTCCCGAATTGGATTGAAAAATTGAAAAGTTTGTGGAACAAAAAGTTCTGAAATGGACATTCCTGAATTGAAACGTTTAGTTTTGGTTTGAACTGAATTGATACGATTTGCTTTGAGTCAGTTGAGGTTTGACATTAGACTGCATGTGCCTTCAGAGGCACAATGCTTCGTAGAAATTGTCGTTTGGATGCCTCTGGCACCCATGTGCCCCTGTAAGCCGGGCTTCCTGGCTGTTTTTCATCTACAGTGGTTTTTAAACTAGTTTTGATTCCAGCCATACTGCTAACAAATATCTGAATGTCCCTGCCTCAGAACAGCTGTTGATAAATGCCATGGAAACAGAAGTGTTTGTTTGGTTCACTATCCTGTTTCCATCATTTACACAGGCTGATTCATTCTTGAGAACAGCAAATTCTTTTGAGTTTGACCCCTGCAAGGCAGGTTGTTTTTAAAAGGAGGTTGTTAGGTGGTGATTACCAATGCAGAAAGAGTCGTTAGGTGATGATTACCAATGCAGAAAGACGTAGGTTTGGGGCTGTGGTTTTACAATGCTCATTTTATAAAGCCTTTGTTTGAACAGCTTTTTTTAGCAGTGTAGTATGGAGGTGACAGCTTTGAATAATGGCACGTGGTTGTCTATGATAGAATGGGGAGATGGGAAAAGCTTCTTTCCAGAATCTTCAGGTGACCTGGAGCATTTAGGGTTTCAGTCTGCTTTGAAACTGCTTTGGGCAGCTTGGAACAATTTTTTTCCTCTTATGAGTGTTTGTATTTCCTTTCTCTGTCAGTAACTGGAAGCAGAATGGCTGCATTTCCACAAAAGAGGCTGATTTCAAGCCAAATTTAATAGGCTTCTGAGAGTTGGATAAGTTCTGGATGAAGTACCTTAACTTTTGACTGCTTATCAGCATCTAACTGCAGAACTTACTGGTTTTCTTTCTACTTTAACTCTGACATGATTGTGGCACCAGCTATTTATCTATGCTGAGGGGAGAGAGCTCTCCCACCACACAATTAAACCACTCCAATGAGTGGCGGTAGCTATGTCAGTAGGAGATGCTCTCCCGCCGACATAGCGCTATCCACACCGGTGTTCCTGTTGGTGAAACAGGGTGTTTTTTCACACCCCTGACCCACAAAATTTTGCTGACAAAAGTGTTAGCGTAGACAAAGCCTGAGAGATCAGGCATGCTTCCTGTGAGACTGAGCTGTGCAGGGGAGAGAGAAGGGCTCCACCAACCCAGTGGAGGTAGGTGGGAGTATTTGAAAGGCACCAGTTTCTCATACACTTCACTCATTACCATAGTATTGTGAACACTTTCATAATGCACAACGCCTCCTGAGCTCTGGGCAGTGTCATTTACTCCACCTTTAAATCTCTCTGCCTTAAGAACTTATGGACTTCAACACCATAGAATCTGGGAACCTCACAAACCTGAATGAATTCATTCTCACTACACCCCTGTGAGGTGGGGACATTGTATTATCCCCATTTTACAGATGGAGAACTGGGGCATGGAGAGACTAAGGCCAAGATCTTCGAAAGATATTTAGGCACCTCACTTCCTTTGATTTGAATGGGAGGGCCTGGGTCTAAGTGGCTTGCCCAAAGTCACAAAGGCTGTGTGCAGCAGAGCTCAGACGAAAACCCAGCTTATATCTACTGAGTCTCAGGCCAGCCACTTAACCACTAGGCCATTCTTCCTCCTAAGTCTTTGCATCCTACCTGGAAAGATTTAATAGTTGCTGCACTTAGTACAGCTATCCTGGTGCACAAGAGGGCAGGGCCCACACTCCCACCCAGATACTAGCCACTAAAGGTTCATCTACACAGCAAGTGGCAGCCCATGGCAGCAAGATTCAGGACTTGGGTCGGCAGACTCAGGATCACACTATGGCATTAAAACTGGCTGTGCAGATGTTGTGACTCAGCCTGGAGCTGGGGCTCTGAAGCTCACTCTGTGACATTCCCCAGGGTGCAAACTGGACCATTGTGTCCACTCAGTTCTCCAACCTGGAGTGCATTTTACACTACTTTGCCATGAGAGTAACCGTTCCTGGTCTGCTCTCACACAGCCTCCTGCAGGTAATTACTCCCAGCTCTGCTGTATGAGTGCTACTGCCAGTCACTCATAAATTACACTGCAGAGTAACACCAGCAAATTCCCAGTCCGAGACTTTCCCCTGAAATGTGTGTTTTGTACTGCCCAGCCCTTTCCTGGACAACACAAGCTCATATAAAGTCTGTCATTTTATTAATAGGAACGATATGCACAAATCCTGTTACCTCAAATGGAGTTTCCCTAATGCTTTATTCCAAGCACACTGGTTTAGATAAAACAATGAAATAAATTTATTAACTATAGAATGATAGATTTTAAGTGATTACAAGTAATGAGGCATACAAGTCAGAATTGGTTACAAAGAAACAAAAGGTAAAACGCAACTAAAACCTAAATTAACAAGCTAAGTGATTTCAAAGAAAAAGTCTCTCACCATGTGTTCTAGCAGTCTTACTGGCTGAATTCCTTTCTGGCAGGATCCCTCCCCCAGTCCAATGATGTTTCCTTTGTTCTTCAAGTATTGTTGATGCTGTGAGTAGAGATGAAGGGAGAGATCTTTTGGGGCATCTGTTCCCCTTTATTATAGTTCTTTTTTTCTTTGAAAATCATCTCCAGCTGAGGTTCAGGAGACAAGAAGTCTGTGGGGATAGGAATCTCCAGCTGTTTCTGTGCTAAAATATACATTTCTTGCTCACAACCTTTTTCCTGCCAAAGAATAGCTGCTTAACCAGTTGACAGGCCATTTGATTTTGTTGACACCTGGCCGAGGTGTCAGTTTGCCTTTTCTCTTTGAGGAACTGGTTTGTGCCTGCTTTTCTAAACTTGGAACGTGTCTCAGTAACATTATACAGTAGAATATTATAACTTTAGATACAATGTTGCCACACATTTTACTGGGACAATAATGACCAGCAAATTATGAGTTTTCAAACGATACCTCACAAGGCATACTTTGTACAAAATTTATCATAGTCTTTTAAAAGGGGTGAACATAAGGATACAGACTGTCACATGCCCTCTCCTACCCCCCCCCCCCGAGGCTTCAGAGCCAGGGGTCCAGTCTGAGCTGCAACATCTACACAACTATTTTTAGTGCAGCAGCACAGGCCCGAGTCCATCAACCTGGGCTCTGAGCCTCACTGCTGCTCCCAATGTAGACATACCCTAACATGACACCACCCAGGTGCCCGATTCAAGCCTGCAGCTCAGGCTGTGTCTTCACTGACACAAGGGTGGGTTTTTTACAGCAAGGTAACAAACACCCAATAGTTATCTTGCTGTAAATTCCTAAATGGAGACCAGGCCCTTACAGGTAGCTAGGTGTGGTCAGCACTACACTCTTATCTGTGGCTGATCTTGCCACGTTTACCTCACAGTAAAACTAGCGTGCCTTGTCTCCATTGTGCTTTTGTGTTTGGATAATGAATGCACATTAGTTATTCCCTGGTAAAAACACACCTTTTCCCCCTCAGTGAAGACATAGCCTCAGACAAAGACAGTGCCGCAGCCATAGCCTCAGTTGCACCTCATTCCCCGCTCCGGCACTCTCCAGTTCCGAGACCAGAATATGCCGGCTCCATGCATGGCTGGGCTGTGGTTGGAATGGTTCCCTACTCGCTCTCCCCTTATAACACATCTCTTCAGGAGAAGGTTGCAGTTAGTTCTTCAGGTAGGGACTAATGTCATTCTTAATAAGTGAAAAATATACTAGCATTAACCAACCCTCTCCTATCCTGGCCTCCCAGAATAAAACACATGAATTCACACCATAGACTTTAGATCGGGGTTCTCAAACTGGGGGTTGGGACCCCTCAGGGGTCGCAAGGTTATTACATGGGGGGTCACGAACTGTCAGCCTCCACCCCAAACCCCGCTTTGCATCCAGCATTTATAATGGTGTTAAATATATAAAAAAGTGTTTTTAATTTACAAGGGGGATCGCACTCAGAGGTTTGCTATGTGAAAGGCGTCACCAGTACAAAAGATTGAGAACTACTACTTTAGATACTGAAGCTGCAGACAGAAATTCCTGTGCATTTTACATGCACTACATTAGACAGAGGAAGAGATAGAGGGAAGATGTGATACAGACCAGTGTGCTTCAGTTTGAGAAATAGTTTCAGATTAAGTCTATATTGGCTCATTGTTTCCTTGTGCTCCCCCCTCTGCCTCTCTCTATACACTTAGATTGTAAGATTTTAGGGGCAAGGGCTGTCTTTTTGTTCTGTTTGTACAGTGTATGGCACAATGGGGCCCTGGTTTGTATAGCGGCTCCTAGGCACTAACACAATGCAAGTAATAATAATAATTAAAAGTAGTGTCATATGAAAGTAAAACTAAAGGCACCATCTGAGATTGGGGCCCTATTGTTCTAGACACTGTACAAACACAGAACAAAGAGCTCACACTCTAAATAGACAGGACGAGGGGTGGGAGGCACAGAGAAGTGAACTGACTTGCCCAGTGCCAGCCAGCAGATCAGTGGCAGAGCCAGGACTAGAACTCAGGTCTCCTTAGTCCCAGCCCAGTCCCTTGTGCGCTGCAATGTTTTACTCTGATCATAAAACACACATGACTAGTAAAACAATTGTAAAAAGAGCTAGGTCCATCTTGTCCTCTTGCGATCAGGTGGACGTTACTTGGGGTAGCACTCAGCCAAGTTTCCACTGGGTGGAAAATTTAATGCAGTTCTTCACTTTCACAAAGGCTTTATTTGTGAAGCATCCAGCAGTTCAAGACACTTCTAAAAAATCAATGTGCTATAAGAGTGGCGTTCATACTGATGCAGCCTTTCCCCTGCTCCCAACCAGACCCTGTCATCGTCAGCAGATCTTGGCTCTGCAACAAGCTGATATTTTGTATGTGTGTCTCATATGCTTTAGATGACTTAGTTAGGCATGGATGCTCGCAGTGCCTGAGTCTCCCTTGTCTCTGCCCCCTAGTCAGCTCTGCAGTATGATTTATAAAGGTCAGTCTGCTCAGCTTCCTTAAAGGGTCTATTTAAAAAATATTAAATGATGATCCACCATATCTTTGTGGAGCTTTCCACTCAGACTGTTAGCTGGATGCCTCTACTCTGATTACAAAACAGATTATTTCTCTTCCTCCATATGATCTCGTTTTTAGGGCTTGACCCCCATCTACTGCCAGTTAGTGTCACTCCATTGAAGTGTATTGAAATATACCAGTTTATACCAGCTGAAAATGTGGCCCATTTAAGGTTCTCATTTATTTACCAAGTGTCACTTACCCTCTGCTAACATAGTTTTAGTGCTTTCAAGAGACCTGGGAGAAGCTGTGTGTGAAGGTTCCGTTCCTCTGACATAATGAGAATGAACTAGACAAGATGGGTGAGCTATGAACTCAAATGAACTCCAAAAGAAAAAGATGAAAGATAAAAACACCCTCTCACTCGTGGATGAACACTTTTCACAAAGCAATCACTCCTCATCTGTCCTCATCCTCAAAGGAGACCTGCACAACACCTTCAAAAGATGAGCTTTGGAACTCTGCTGGACACTAAAAACCATGGACTTAACAGAGACACTGGTTTCATGGCTTATTACAATAATTTATAATGCATCCTACTGCCTGCTAACCCTTCATTTGAAATGGTCTCCTACAGCATATATGAACCTCTTATGCTTAACAATCTGGTCCACCTTGTATTTAGCTTGGACACTCTGGTTACCTTCTCCAGATCCATCAAAGATTGAAAAGCTTGTCCTTTCCACCAAAAGAAGTGGGTCCAATAACAGATATTACCTCACCTACCTTGTCTTTCTCATATCCCAGAACCAACATGGCTTCAACCAGAATTAGCGTTACAGTTGCACATGGATAGAATGGAGAGGGCATTTGGCTTGTTCTAAATTCCACAGAGCAAAAGGCAGTGGAGTTCTGTGGAGCTGAAACACAACTAGTAATAATACTTTGCAGCCAAATTTTCCAAACCCAGGTGCCTAAAGTTAGGTTCCTAAATCCATATGGAGGCTCCTAGAAAACACTTTTATTTACAAGCCTAACTATGGATTTAAGAGCTTAGCTTTAGGACCTAAGTTTGAAAATGCAGGCTTGTGGTTTTACATAGTGCCTTTCATCTGAGGATCTCAAAGCATTTTACAAACATTGCTTATGTCTCTCCACACTCTTCCTGTCAGATAGGTAAATAATTTATAACCACTAAAAGGGGGAGCCACCCAAAAGGTTACGTAACTTTTCTGAGAGGATCAGTGACAGAGCTAGGAATAGAATCCTGAAGCTCTGCTTTTGTCTTCTCACTTCCAACCACTGGGCCACCTGCCCTCCCAATAAAATCATGAGTTAGCACTAAGTCAGGAATGTTTTATGATCGAGGCCTAAGCTGAATCATATTTTTTAATTAAACGACCCAGGAAAAACCTCTCCTTTTGTAAGCTGTTTAGTTCCATTATGCTGACGATATATTATGACTTGTTGCTTGATACAGCCCCACCTAAATTTATCATAGTGCCCAAAGAAACACCTCCTTTGTAAATACGAAAGAGTTTTCTCATCTCCATTGTATGCATACAAGAAAAAAAAGCACCAGCACACTCTGGCTGCTTTGCGCTGCTCTGGACACAAAGCAACCATCAACTTGGTTTAACTGATCACTCAAGCGAGGCTAGGTTTCAGAGTAACAGCCATGTTAGTCTGTATTCGCAAAAAGAAAAGGAGGACTTGTGGCACCTTAGAGACTAACCAATTTATTTGAGCATAAGCTTTCGTGAGCTACAGCTCACTTCATTGGATGGCTGCTTTGCATTTCTGGAGAGGTGCAAAATAGCCTGAGAGGAAGGGTGAATCTGGCCTAATAGTGCCAACAATTTCACACTGATTGACTTGGTGCTGCTCCAGTGAAGTTGATGAATATTTTCCCTTTGACAACAGTGGGAGCTGAAGGGGAGGGTTGGATTCTGAGCACTGGGAAAAAAATGACTTTATTAGACTTTATTTGATGTATTTTAAATGTTATGTACAGTGTGATGATTTCAATCTACATTTTAAACATTTCTGTTCAAATTTAACAAGTCATTTGAGGACTGTTCACCTGAAACTTAAATGTGAACAATAACTAGCAAGGTATGCTTGCTTTGTGCAGACAGCAATTCAGAATTATTCTGGTGTTATTTATTACTTATATTAGAGTGGTGACCAGAGGCACAAATGAGATCAGAGCCTCGCTATGCCAGGCGCTGTCTATACGCATAGTAAGATACAGTCCCTGTCCGAAACAGCTTATAGCCTAAGTAGACAAGACAGGCAAAGGTTAAGAGAAAGGAAGCGTGTCATAAATATAAAGGGAAAGGTAAGCCCCTTTAAAATCCCTCCTAGCCAGAGGAAAAATCGTCTCACCTGTAAAGGGTTAAGAAGCTAGGATAACCTCGCTGGCACCTGACCAAAATGACCAATGAGGAGACAAGATACTTTCAAAAGCTGGGGGGAGGGAAAAACAAAAAGTCTGTCTGTGTGATGCTTTTGCCGGGGACAGAACAGGAATGGAGTCTTAGAATTTAGTAAGTAATCTAGCTAGATATGTGTTAGATTATGATTTCTTTAAATGGCTGAGAAAATAGCTGTGCTGAATAGAATGAATATTCCTGTCTCTGTGTCTTTTTTGTAACTTAAGGTTTTGCCTAGAGGGATTCTCTATGTTTTGAATCTTATTACCCTGTAAGGTATTTACCATCCTGATTTTACTGAGGTGATTCTTTTTTACTTCTATTAAAGGTCTTCTTGTAAGAAAACTGAATGCTATTTCATTGTTCTAAAATCCAAGGGTTTGGGTCTGTGGTCACCTATGCAAATTGGTGAGCACTTTTACCAAACCTTCCCCAGGAAGTGGGGTGCAAGGGTTGGGAGGATTTTCGGGGGAAAGATGTTTCCAAACAACGCTTTCTCAGGAACCCAGATAAAGTTTGGTGGTGGCAGTGGAAGTCCAAGGGCAAAGGATAAAATAGTTTGTACCTTGGGGAAGTTTTAACCTAAGCTGGTAAAAGTAGGCTTAGGAAGTTTTCATTCAAGTCCCCACATCTGTACCCTAGAGTTCAGAGTGGGGAAGGAACCTTGACAAAGCGTTATCACCATTTTACAGGGGAGGACGTACAGAGAGATTAAGTGATTTGGTTTTGTTTTCTTAAAAATATCTAATTTGTTATTATTTTATTTATGTAATTGTATTGCAGTAGCACTGAGGAGCCTTAGTCATGGACTAGGACCCCGTTGCGCTTGGTGCTGTCCAAACACAGAACAAAAAGACAGTCACTGCCCCAAACAGTTGACATTCAATGTATAAGACAAGTTAAGGCAGATACAAGCAGACAGGGAGAGCATGAGAAAAAAATGAAACAATCTTATAACTTACAGTTTATATGTCAGTGGCATCCTGTCTACTGGATGTTTATATAATGAAGATGCAAACAGGAGGGCTGTGTAATTGCACTTGTTTATTATTAGCTGATATTCCAGATGTCATTGCCACTCATTTAGGTTGCTCAGCTGGTGAAGAAGGTTAAAGCTGTACTGAGAGAACAGCCCCAGAGAAGCAGAAGAGAGATTATTATATCTTGATTATTGTGTAATGAATAAAGATGGTTAAACTGGTTTGCATAAAAACAAACATCTTTTTGAGATTCACCAAAGTCTGGTTTACTTAAAAAAACATATACCTATGCACTTCATATTGCCTGCTATACCTGGATATGCAAACACTGATGTTAGTAATAGAAGATGCTGTCCTGTCCCATTGCAGTGAAGTAAGAGCATAGATTCACAGAGTCCAAGGCCAGAAGGGACCATTGTGATCAGCTAGTCTGACCTCCTACATAACACAGGGCATAGAACTTCCCCCCAAATAATTCCTAGAGCAGATCTTTTAGAAAAACATCCAATCTTGGTTTTTAAAAGTGTGAGTAATGGAGAATCCAACACGACTCCTTGGTAAATTGTTCCAATGGATAATTACCCTCACTCTCAACAATGTATGTCGTATTTCCAGTCTGCAATAGCATACTAAAGGCCACATCAGATCCAGGTTCATCTAGTCTAATATCCTTCCTTCAGAAGTGAAGGGTGCTTCAGAGAGAGAGAAAGGTGTGACCCCAGCAAAAATTCATCTTAATGTGAGTTACTGTACAATGAGGTTGGCCGTGGGATTTCTTCCTCACCCCAGCTAGTGATCAGTGTACACCCCAAAGCCTAGGGACTGATGACGCTTATAATTTTTACATCTATCTCTCCCAACGTTCAGCCTTCTCTTTTTAATGTAAGTGGGCAGCTCACTCATGAGATAAATAAGTGAAATAGATGACTGGATGACTTAGGCACTGATTTTACAATGTGCTGCACATGGATGGATCCCAGTTAACTCAGTGGCACTCTACCTGTACACATCACATTGCAGGACATTAAATTGCAGAGATTGCTGTTTACAGTTTTCCCTGTGACTATAGGGCAGGGCCCCTTTTTCCTTTAACCTTTTCCATTTTTCTCATATTTTTCTTACAGTTGCTGTTTAAGCAATTGTATTTGGTTTAAACTTAATGTAGTGATCAGTGGATCAGGAAAGTGGCTGGTGAGGAGAGAGTATCGTGGATTGGGGACACCCTAGTCCCTGTCCTAAATTACCATGATAAAAGTGGGGTTTAAGCCTCCCAGGAATCCTGGGCCCAGCCTTGTCAGGGTTACAAGGACTCTGATACATGGGAAATTGGAAGAGGAGTCCTCGAGGTCAGGCAGGCATCTGGGTAAAAGAAGTTAGGGTGAGGACTCAGATCCTTTTGCTATCCGATTCTACTGGGGTAGTGCAGAAGCCAGGGAAGTTCCCCACAATAGCGGGACCATTCCTGGCCTTACACCAGTAAACTCTTCCTATTTAGCATCATTCTGTTGATTGGTTGGGAATGCTGTGGAAACAACTTCGAGGGAAGAGCAGGAGAAAATGGGGCCCTCTCTTTTAATGCCTTCTGAGTGATGCTTGAAGAAGCATCAACCAGATCCTCAGTCAGGGAATGGTGGGCATGTCATGGGTGTCATGATGATAGTGATGGAATACAAGGTGGGGAAAACCAAAGGATGTTTTTGTTATGTAAATAATTAGATGTGCGTGCACCACTGACTATATTCCAATACTTCATTGAAATTAATATTGCACATTGAGTTTTGATTTATCAAGTTTATATTGCAGAAAGACACAACACAGGCCAACATTTTAAAAAGGGACTAGTGATTTGGGATGCCTCCATTCTTGGATACCTAATTTAAGAATTTTTAGAGGCCTCTTACAAAAAGACATGGGAAGAAGAATAAATAACAAATGAGTGGAAAAATGGTTTTATAGTGAAGCTGCACTGGAGGAGCATTCAACTGCTGTCCATCCCAAATAAAGTACTTACTATGCATTATCCTGGGCAGAATAAAGAAAGCAGTAGATTCAAGGCTACAACACTGATGGGGAGGAGAAATCCTGCACAGATCAGACAGTAACCTTATGTATCACCATAGACCTATTGATCAAATGTCAGTCACCATTTTAGATGAATTTCATAGATTTCCAAAAATCATTTAATGTAGTGGATAGAAAGGTCTTGTGCAAGCTGCTGTGCCACTGTGGGATCCCCCAGAAATTTGTTAACATCATCCATAGTTTCTATAAAAATATGACATGACAAGTAATACATAATAGCCAATTGACTAAGCCCTTCGAGAAAGCTTCCAGCATCAGACAAAGATGTTTTCTGTCACCCACAATTTTCTTATTGGTAATGAGAGACACCACCGAGTGACCAACGGGTATACAGTGGACTCTCACACATACACTCAGAGGACCTTGACTTTGCAGACATCAATCTTCTGACTCATACCCACAGAGACATTCAACCAAAACAAATGATTTTCAGATCTATGTGCAATTAGTAAGGTTGAAAATTAACACAAACAATATGAAAACCATGAAAATCAACACACAGCAAGAAACACCCATAACACTTTCTGGGACTGACATAGAAGAGGTTTCACATGTCACATCTCTTGGCAGCATCATAAGCGAAAAGGGTGGAATTGATGAAGATGTTAAAGCCAAAATAGCAAAAGCCAGACATACCTTTGTAACTTTGAAGCCAATCTGGCAAAATAGAAGCCTTGTTCACCAAACCAAACTTTGAATATTTAACACCATTGTAAAGTCTGTCTTACTGTATGGCAATGAAATTGGAGACTTATTAACACTTTACTATCTAAACTCAAAGTTTTCATAAATGGCTGCCTGAGACAAATTCTTAGTATTAGATGTGCAGAAAAAAAATCACAGAGAGCTTTGGAGCAGGACAAAACAGAAACAAGTAGGACAGGAAATTACAGAATGAAAATGGAGATGGCTAGGACACTCATGCATGAAAGACACGAGCAACATGACAAGAAAGGCATTGCATTGGAATCCCCAGGGAGAGAGGCGAAGAAGTAGACCAAGGACAACATGGAAATGCACAGTCAAAGCAGAACTGAAAGCTATCAAAATGACATGGGAAGAAGCCAAGACTGCCACAAGAGATCATCAAAGATGGAAGGTGGTAGTGAAGGCCCTATGTTCTGTCTGGAATAAAAAGGCATAACCCAAGCCATGGTAAGACACCTTAAAGGGACCTCATTTTCAGAGGGCAGGTGCTCAGCCAGGGGCAGATTTACACCTTACGCACCCATAGGCACAGGATCTTCAGCGCTCCCCCTGCCTACAGCTGACCTTCATGTTGCACACAGTTTCAGAGAGGTAAGGCGCTCCTAGAATGCCGGCGCCCCTAGGCATGTGCCTACTGTGCCTAATTGGAAATCCGGCCCTGTGCTCAGCACTTCCTGAAATTCAGGCCCCCTTAAGGAGTCTCAAAGTGGGCATCCAAAACCACTAGTCACTTGTAAATCTTGGCTATAATAGCCTGGGCAATTTTTACTATCCTTTTGGCTCAGAAATGTTATTAGAAAACATTAGGTGGCGGGCTCTTTCTTTTCTTTTCTTTTCTTTTCTTTTCTTTTCTTTTCTTTTCTTTTTCTTCAGTAGCATTTGGTGAACAAAGATTTCAGTAGACTAAAGGAGAGTTAATGTTTACACGATCACAGAGTTCTTAGTCCTGGTGCAGTGTTTACCAATCTGACTAACCTGTCACTGCATTTTATACATGCAAGTAGATGAAACATAAATACAGATATGAAGTGGGGAGTATGTTCAGAATGTAACAGGCAATCACTGCAAGCAAAACATTCTCTAACAGGATGGAGCCCTCAGAAAGCCCACAGTCCCACAGGTATGTCTAAAAGCCTCAAGGTTTTCTTCCAAGGCTTGATTTTTATTCAGCTAGTTAAATCTTTCTTGAAGGAAAAGAAAACTATCAAACCCCTTAATGTTGTTTAATTGGCTATGTGCAATTAGTAAGGTTGAAAATTAATACCAAGTAGTAGTAATTGCCATTGCTGTTTTATATGTTCATGTTCCCCAGTTCTTGGCACTTTATCCAGTCATTTACACCTGTGCAAAGTCAGTGTAAAATTTGTTGAGGTCGGGATTGTGAAGGCTTACACCCACATCAGATGTAAATGACTACATAAGGTGCAAGGAAGTGGAGATACAGGCTCTGTGTGTATAATCTGTCTCTCTGTGAATTTGTGTGTATGTGTCTATATAATGTACCAGAGCCTCAGATGGTGTAAATTGATATAGCTGCATTCCATGGAGTAACATCGCTCTATCCCAGTTGAGGATCTGGCCCATTTTATAATATAACTTGTAACATAATATATTAGAAATATTGCATTCCTGTAAAAGTTGCTGCCTTCCTACAGGACAGGAAGAATTTTAGAGAGCCAGGATTGTGAATACAGGGGTAAATCTTGTCTCTTTGTCTGTGGCATCAGAGGGCTATAGCTGCAATAAGATTGGTGAGGTCCACTGCATGGAGGGCCAGTGTGAAGGGCTTGGTGGTTAGGGATTACATAGATCTACTGGCCACATGTCTGTGCATTTGGGAAGGTGCTAATGTTATTCAGTGGCCTGGGCCCTAAGTCTCAGCCAAGACTGGATACTCTGGCTTGGCAGCAGGCAGGGGGAAGAATTCCTCCATCATATAGCACAGATAACTCTGAGGTCTTTTCAGTGTTGTCATATTTTTAGGCTTTAAATCATCTGTGATATAGTTTGACACCTGTTCAAAGCATGTAGATTAGCCAGAGTGTGTTTTTATGGTTGTCAAAGGAAGCAAATAATGATCCATTTAGCAAGGTTGCTTTGAATAAACCTGATAGTTCAACTGTCAAATCTGTTAGTTATTAAAATACGTAAATGTTTAGACAAATAGCACTGATGAAATCAGATGATCATAGTGGCTGACCTGTAAGACATCATTCATGGTATTATATTGATTGATTAGATATTAAAGGTTCAAATGCAGTATATAGGGACATATCACTGTGTATCTAATAAAAATTAGTTCCAGTACTGGTGCATGCACATGGGCAGCAGTTAATTTTACACAATAAGCTGTCAAATAGGATCACGTATCCAAGGCATTAATCCAGCTACAAGAGGTGCAGGCAAACTTTAGGGATCGGAAGACCTCCATTTAGAAGTGGTCTTGGCACCTGCCCAAAATGATCTTCAGTGATTCCCTTTGATATGTATCTGGTTGAGTCATATGGGTTTGGTGTGTTGTGTTGTGAATAAACTAAATCTTTAATATGACAAATCCTTTGACCTTTCAAAATGCAAAAATGGTGTAGAATTAGGAGAGATGAAAATGAGCAAAGGAAGATGGCTACATCTGTGAGACTGTGCAATAGATTCCAGAGGAAAGTGGTGTGGGAATAATGGAAATCCCATTATTGAATCATAGTAGGACAAAACATTTTAAAATATACTGTATGAGTGAACAGGTAATGTCTCTTTCTAACCTCTATGATTCTATGAAAAAGAAGCATGAAATAAACTCTTCATTATACGCTCTGTTAAGATGCATCCTGGATTCCATTTGGCAGAATAGAATGGATGAATTTGATATAGTGAATTTCTTTCCTTGGACTTTCTCTAGCGGTATGAATGGAATACTAGTTTGTTGAAAATTGTTACTGAATTAACCAATAATGTTTACATTATAATTTCTAGCTGATTACTTTTTATATTCAAGTTCCTTTTTACATAGTAAGTAGGTTTTACTCTTAGAAATGATCCATTTAAATTAGGGAGATAATTTACTTTCCCTTCTAATTTCCCCCCTCCTGTTGAGAGCACTATGTATTGGGAAATGATTAAGGAAACTAGGAGCCTTCGTTTAAAAAAATATTTTTTAGGAAATGTGTGTAGATGCAAGAGAATTCCGTTCCCTTCATTTGCATTTGTTCAGCGCAGACAGAGATTAATGATTATTCCCCTAATAAAATGTTGTTTGATTTATTGGAAAATTCCATGGAAAGTTAAGCTTTTATTGAAAGAGTCAGAATTTAAAACAGCCAAAAAAAACCTATGCACAAAACCAGACTCACCTATTGAATTTCACATAAATGTGTGTGTCGAAAGTGATTTTTTTTTCTTTTTTACATTTTTTTAGGCAAATCTAGTGGAGGTCATTGGGACCATGGCAGTTAGGACAGGTTAATATATGAGCGTCACCAAAACTTTTGCTCATCTCGTGAAAACTACATTTTTTTTTTTGATGGTTCAAAAATGTTTTTTAAGGGCCACCTGACCAACAGCTACTTCTGATAAGAAAGGGCCTCAGGAGAGTAGCCAAACAGTCCTGCTTAATCCCTCAAAATTAAGCATAAGTAGGATGTAAGTAGTGCATATACCTAATGCTGACTATGCACAAGAGTGAATTCCACCCAAGCCAGCCAGCTGGTGGAAAGCACATGCAGAAAAGGACTTTAGGGAGGGAAGAAACAATCTTGTGCACTTGGTATTGGGTATTACATTCTGTGTAAATCCTGAATGAATTTGCAAAGACATAAAGAAAATCCATCTGTTTATATCAAGTTATGGCAAACATACAGGACTGCTATAGGATCTGTACTATGTATGGGCTTCACAGAGCTGACGCACAGCCTTGAGCTTCTTGAATTCTTTTGTTTTACACTCTCCAAAGGGTCAATTATAGTGGCAGTAATAGTGGAACATACAGTACAATGCGCTCATGAAGCCTCTGAGCCACTACTGGGTAGACCATACATCCTTACAGAGTCAAATTTCAGATTTCAGGAAAATAAACCTAAATTAACCCATTTGAATATGTTAGTGATATATAAATACATCAAAATGTCTGTGTTCCCGTCATGGTAAGATTATCTCAGTTGACGCTGGACACACACATGTATCCTGTTGGCTGTTCAGTGCATGCTTGACTGCATCCTATTCACTGGTCATCCTACTTTATGACAACACATTATGTTAAATAATAAAGTGTGATCAAGATCAAGCTGTTCTCAAGGGTGGCCAGGATCTGCTTGGAGCAGAGTCTGAGGGTGTGGGGAAAGGTGGCTTTTCTGGGACCAGCCAGGTCAGCCCCTGGCACTACTAAGAGAAGTCTCAGGGCTGCCCTAATTTGTGCCCAACTGCCTGTGGGCCTCAAAGAGCTGTTCCAGCAGTCATGAACAGGGGGAGCACAGCAATACTCTAGCCATGCCCCCTACATGCTTCCTAAACGGGGGATTGACAAAGTGATGAGGTGATGGCAGAGTCTCTGTGCTGGCTGTAGGTCAGTGAGGGTCTTCTGTATGCCAGCGGATTTCCTCAGTGGCCAGAACCCCTGGGTGTGCAGACCTTTCGTTCCAGCAGAGCCAACAGCAAGAAGCTGCAGCAAGAAGCTACTGTCCTTGCATATTAATTTGTCTAAGGCATAAACTCATAAAGCAATTTGATGAGAAGGGGAAATTAAGTTTAACAAGTAGGTGATAGGAAAAACTCCAATAATTTCAATTTTTAGAAAGGCTTACTCTCTTACCCTCCTCTTAACAAGATTGAAACAAATTTTTCCAGCTGTCTTCTAACATGACATGCAAATTGTAATTATCGGGTTTCTGAGAGAATATCATACAGTGCCAGATGTAATTAGAAAGCATCTGTGAAAGGTAAGGCTTAAATGAAAAAGAAAAGGCATAATATATTGTTTTGGAAAGTTTGCAAGACAATGTGAAGCTAGCATGGAAAAAGCTAATGGGGAAGCATTACAGTATATAGTTTGTGTGTACATTTCAAGGAAAGGGAGTAGTGAAACCTTCTAATCTGGAGGATTGGTTGATTTAGGGCTTTGGTAATGGCATCTGGAACCTCCCTTTTCTAGGTCACTGGCCCAAATCCAACCCAGGAGGGTAATGATCAGAAGTTGTTACTCGTCTGTTGGAGTGTTCGGTGTCCTATTATTACTGTATTTATTATTTGTATTGAGGTAGTGATCAGGAGCCCCAGCAGTCATGGACTGGGACCCCATTATGCTAAGCACTGTACAAACAAAGAACAAAAATAGTACCTGCCCCAAAGAGCTTACAGTGTAAGTAAGTATCTCATGTTAAATGAGTTGATGGTCTCCATCCACCTTGTAATGGGCAGGTGTTTCTAGATCAATGGGGATTGCTGATATTTACCTGATTTAAACAAAACACGTCAAGTGATTGTGAACCCTCAAGTTATTCACATAACTAGCCTATGGGAACACATGATACAGTAGAACCTCAGAGTTAAGAACACCAGTGTTATGAACTGACCAGTCAACCACACACCTCACTTGGAACCAGAAGCATGCAATCAGGCAGCAGCAGAGGACCCCCCCCCCAAAAAAAGGCAAATATAGTACAGTACTGTGTTAAATATAAATTACCAAAAAAATAAAGGGAAAGTTTTAAAAAAAGATTTGACAAGGGAAGGAAACTGTTTCCGTGCTTGTTTCATTTAAATTAAGATGGTTAAAACCAGCATTTTTCTTCTGCATAGTACATTTTCAAAGCTGTATTAAGTCAATGTTCGGTTGTAAACCTTTGAAAGAACGACCATAACATTTTGTTTAGAGTTATGAACAACCTCCATTCCCCAGGTGTCCGTAACACTGAAGTTGTACTGTATATTATTGCCATTGTCCTTCCTTTCCCCCACCCCTTCTTTGTTTTGTTACTCTCACTTGTTTTATCTGGTCTTAAATGAGCTTGTAAGAACCATGTCTTCCTCAGTATTTGTACAGCACTTACCACAAAGGGTCAAAATCTTGAGCCCTTGGTGTACTACCACAATACAAATAATAAATAATATCATATGATAAAATCACCATCCTAGGGGTCACACAATGTCATGCTTGCTGATAAGCTCAGCAGAGGCCAAGGACTGGAACGGCATGGAGAATGAACTAATTGCCTTTTCATCCCAGAAGGTGATCCCTCCAGGTTCCTTGTAGTTTCCCAGTACAGTGTACCTTATTTGCCACCAAAAGATCCTATGAGCTTGCTGCTTTGCTTTTCATTACTGCTTAGGTATTTTTTCATGGCATGTACTGTGTCCACAGGTGTGATGAATTATAACAAGGCATGAGCATTAAATGCTTTAGTTGACATTGTGAGAGAGTTATTTTCCTGGACAGGAGAAGACATTGGTACAGCTCTTGTGCCCTCGTCAGAAAGGTCTGACAATTTGCAATGCCATCCTAACAATGGGCATGGCTGTACGTGTGCCGGCTGTGAGTGCACCAGTTCGGAAATGTGCTAGCAGCTCTGTCTACTCAGTCTGTGCTTAAGGGGATGTGCCATCCCTGGCTGAGCTCTGGAAAGGTGTGCATTAACTTTCTGAAAATGAGTGCCTGTGGTCGCCACCATCAAAAAGGCTTGTCAATGCTCTTTGATGAAGAGTACTAATATGTAAAGAGGAAGGTGCCTCCAGTGACTCCTCCATCTCCAGAGTGTCCATTCAGTGCCCTGGCTGGTTACAAGCTGAATAGATCAGCTGTAGAAGGAAAATACGTCCCTTAGTTTATGTTTAGTAATTAACAAGTCCCTGAAGTGTCAGATAGTCTCATTTTGCAACCTCTTTTCTGTCTTTGCCTCTTTTTCATGTTGGTCACCTCTCCCCAGAGCAAACAGATTATTTAAAAGAACAAACATGGCGCCATTTTTTTGTTCTGGTGTTCTTTCACCAGAATAGGAGAGATTGTTGGGAAATTGGAGATTTTGCAAGGATATTGGTGACAATCATATAAGGACCCCTAGAATTTTAAGCTGTTCTTATCTGAACAGATTGTGGTCTTTTTTTAGTTTTCTTTTAAAAAATCTTCTTAAGAGGTGGCAAACACACCCACATGCCCTGTGTTGGTGGCAACAGATGGGAGTGAATAACTGATGGGACAAACCATAATGTTATGAAACTTTGTGTAAGAGGAGACAAACTTCTGAGTGGTCACACGGAACAAGTCAATAACATTTTTTCTTATATACTGTTTATAAATCTGATCTCCTCCCCCCTGATTCTGCTTTTGCCACATCTACCTTCCTTGGGATCTGAGAAAACCTGTAAAAAGATTAAAGGTCATGACTAGGGCCCTATCCAATTAATGGTCCATTTTGGTCAATTTCATTGTCATAAGATTTTAAAAATCACACATTTCATGATTTCAGCTATTTAAATCTGAAATTTCACGGTGTTGTAATTGTAGATGTCCTGACCCAAAAAGGAGTTGTGTGTGTGTGGGGGGTGGGGTCTCAAGGTTATTGTTGGGGGGGGGCGGGGTTGCGGTATTGCTACTCTTACTTCTGTACTGCTCCTGACTGCTTCAGAGCTGGGCGGCCGGAGAGCGGCGGCTGCTGGCCGGGAGCCCAGCTCTGAAGGCAGAGCCGCCGCCAGCAGCAGCGCAGAAGGAAGGACGGCCTGGTGTGGTATTGCCACCCTTCCTTCTGCGCTGCTGCCTGCAGAGCTGAGCCCTCAATCAGCAGCCGCCGCTCTCTGGCCGCCCAGCTCTGAAGGCAGCAGTGCAGAAATAAGGGTGGCACGGCATGGTATTGCAACCCTCACTTCTGTGCTGCTGCTGGCAGGGTGCCACTTTCAGAGCAGGGCACCCGGCCAACAGCCTCCAGTCACCGCTCTGTGGCCACCCAGCTCTGAAGGCAGCGCAGAAGTAAGGGTGGCAGTACCGTGGCCCCCCCTAAAATAACCTTGCAACCCCCCTGCAACTTCCTTTTGTGTCAGAACCCCCAATTTGAGAAACGCTGGTCTCCTCCGTGAAATCTGTATATTATAGGGTTAAAGCACACAAAAGACCAGATTTCAAGGTCTGTGATGCATTTTTCATGGCTGTGAATTTGGTAGGGCCTTAGTCATGAGCATAAACTGAATTACAGAAACTTTTAATTGCTCTAGATGTCTGCACCTGGCATATCTAAATCCAGTGGTCTTGCCCAAACAACTAACTCCTGAATCATTAAAACGGCTGGTACCAAATTAGGCTATTATAATCTACTCAGGAGTAATTGATACAGTTTTGGAATGACTTTACTCCGATACATCATCATCTCTGCCAGTCTTTGAAGTGTACCTTTTTCTTGCTGTGTTCCATTTAAAAAAAAAAAGCATTAGCTATTTTGGCTCAGGACTGATGATGCTCACATAGTATATGGCTGACACAAGTGATTTCCCTAAACCTAATTTGAATTCCTTTCCCCCAGACATGCTCTAACACTTGCAATCTGCTTTGTGCCATTCTTTCCCCATATTAGTAAGTTATATAGAGCTATTTTAACACCCTCTGAGTTAATGAATATCTGAGAGATATTTTGATTTTATATATGAAGAAGGTGGGTAAATGATTTTTTTTCTGTATGAAAAATGTAGATGAAAATGAAAGAAAATGAAAAATTTCAGTGTTCTTGCCTTTTCAGTTTGATCAGATGCTTGCAAATGTACATTGCTTGCTTCCTCAGTTCTGTATCTCAGTTGCTTGTGGAAGATTTAAAATCAAGGGGTGAAATCCTGGTCCATTGAAGTCAAATCTGAACTTCAGTGGAGCCAGAAGTTCATCACACATCTTTATCATTGTTCTTTCTGTTATGTCTCCTTCAGTTCTATCATTAATTGGTCTGAGAACCATACAAAAAATGGCAAAGGGCTGCTTTGTGTCTTAGCTGAGTTTTATAGTGGCTGTCTGGTTTGTTCATCTTCTGATTTCTCCTGGCACTATACTTTTGCTGATACTGTTCAAATTTTAGCATTTAATTAGTTTTCACTAGGTCCACGTAGAAGGAACCATACATCTGTAGTGCATTATCCCTGTAAGATGCAGTACTGCTGAGATTCCTGCTGTGTCTGGTTATTGGACTGAATCCACTAGCTCAGATAAATACATTTCAGCCTGATCAGGCAGCCTTTCCACTTTTCAGTAACATTGCCCCCATAATTAGGTGCACTTGGAGGCTCCAGGAAATTCATTTTCGCTTGTTTAAGCAACTATCACTTCCACTTACCTCTTAGATGTCTGTGTCTTTTCCCTAGCTGCTTCAGACTGTACATTTTATGAAAATTTTTTTTGTTCCTATAGCAATTTGCATACTTGTCTACACTTACCAGGGGATCTACAAATGGCAATTGATGCATCAGTGGTTGATTTAGCGGGTCTTCACTAGACCCGCTAAATCGACCACAGATCGCTCTCCCGTCAACTCCTGTACTCCACCAGATTGAGAAGAGTAGGGGGAGTCGACGAGAGAGCGTCTTGTGTCGACACCGCGTAGTGTGGACCCTGCGGTAAGTAGATCTAAGTTACGTCGATTTGAGTTATGCTATTAACGTAACTCAAATTGCATAGCTTAGATCGAATTTCCCTGTAGTGTAGACAAGAGCGAAGTTCCTCTGAGGGGAGTAAAAGAAGATGTACTCATTTTCTACTGTATTTGTTCTATATACAATGAAAGACCTGACCAGCATTGCCGTTGTTCAAGATGGCTTAAGTTAACACCATCTGAATTATTTGCAAGCCTCATTACTGACACTAAGTTCTTAGGAGCTCAGATTTTTGCCTTGGAAATGTGTGATGCCCTTTCTTTCTTGGGGGGAAAACTGCATTGTGAGACGCATGCACACAGAGAGCTGGTCTTGAATTGACATTTTAGTAATAATTTAGTAATAATTAGTAGCTTTCCTAGACCTGAAGAAGAGCTCTTGTGGCTGAAAAGTTTGTCTCTCTCACCAACAGAAATTGCTTCAATAACAGATATTACCTCACCCACCTTGTCTCTCTAATATTCTGGGACCGACAGAGCTACAATTACACTGCATACATTATTAGAGGGGTGGGCAAACTTTTTGGCCTGAGGGCCGCATCAGGTTTCTGAAATTGTATGGAGGGCCGGTTAGGGGAGGCTGCCTCCCCAGACAGCCAGGCATGGTCCGGCCCACGCCCCCTATCCGACCCCCCTTGCTTCTCATCCCCTGATGGCCCCCGGGGACCCCTGCCACAACCAACCACCCCTTCTTCCCTGTCCCCTGACCACTCCCAGACTCCCTGCCCCTAACTGCCCCCTACCGCCCCATCCAACCCCTCCTCCTTCCTGATTGCACCCCTGGACCACTGCCCCATCCAACCCCCCCTTTTCCCTAACTGCCCCCACCCCTAACTTCCCCCCCACTGCCCCATCCAACCCCCCCTCTCCTTCCTGACTGCCCCCCCGGGACCCTGCCCCATCCATCCCCCCCATTCCCTGTCCCCTGACCGCCCCCGGAACCACCACCCCTGACTGCCCCCCGCCGCCTCATCCAACCCCTCCTCTCCTTCCTGACTGCTCCCCTGGAACCCCTGCCCCAATTCAACCCCCTGTTCCCTGCCCTCTGACTGCCCCGACCCCTATCAACACCCCTGGCCCCTGACCACCCCCTGAACTCCCCTGCCCTCTATCCAACCCCCCCTGCTCCCTGCCCCCTTACTGTGCTGCCTGGAGCACTGGTGGCTGGTGGCATGGCTGCACCAGGACAGGCAGCCGCGCCGCACAGAGCACCGGGTCAGGCCGGGATCTGCAGCTGTGCTGCCCCAGGAGCTTGCAGCCCCCCCGCCCAGAGCATTGCTCTGGCGGTGCAGTGAGCTGAGGCTCCGGGGGAGGGGGAACAGCAGGGGAGGGGCCGAAGGCAGCATCCTGGGCCAGGAGCTCAGGGGCCGGGCAGGACGGTCCTGCGGGCTGGAGTTTGCCCACCTCTGCATTATTAGCAACAAGCAGTACATAAGAGCCTCCTCCTGGATCCATCTATTTATCCATCTCTCTCTCCTTTCCTCCCTCCCATTGAGAGGAGTTTTATTACTCATTCCATATATTATAATAGAATGCATCAGTCTATGCCAAGTGTCAGGTATTTTCAAATTACCTCTCTAACTAATCCTGAAAGGTCTTCGCTCCCTCCAACACCCGTGCACCCCATTTCAGATCAACTAGGTTGAACGCTGGGCTATATTCAGAGTATATGCAGTATATTTTTTTCAGGAACAAAGTATAAAGATTTCTTGCAAAGTGCAGCTTGGGATCAATCTGTTTGGCCAGCTGTTTCTAGCTTCCACCTTGGTTATGGTTTTGAAGAAAGGAATTTTTGTTTCAATGGGAAAACCACTGAACAGATTCCTCATCCCACCACCCTTCTCTCTACAGTGCATGCACTCCTGGGACACAATATTTAGCACACACTAAGGAGGAAAATGTTTGCAGGTACCACTTGCTAAAATTGTCACTGATATACCTCCCCAGCCCTAATCTCGCTTCTTGAAACAGAGATCACGCTCACACGCTGAGCTAGGTATAATTTCCAGCAATTCCACTCGGCCGTATATTCTAAAGAAATTAACTAGTTTTTATGTAAAAGACATCAGTGTGTAATCGGCATATTCACAGATTCTGAGGCCACAAGAGACCACTATGATCATCTGGTCTGACACGTGTTTCCTAGAAAAAATGGATAGGTCAGTTCCTCACGGTGGCTGGTTTGTTTTCTTGGCCTCTCCACTGCATTGGGAAATAGCTTTCCTCTGAGCTGGTCAACACAGATGAAACTTTTGGAAACTGTGAAACCCTATCTGATTGCTCGGTCTGCACCAAGGTGCTCCATTGTCTTCCAGCTGGCTGTGTCCCAGTCTGGCTGCTCACCCCTTCTGGGTTGGTGAAATGTCAGTGAACATGTGTGCCTCCATACTCACACTTTTAGCCTTTACACACCCCTGAGCTTTCCGTTCAGGATTCATTTAAGGTGCTCGGTTTCTCTGTAGGTTACTAGCAAAATATGCATCTGAGTGACTCTCTGTAGTGTGACTGGTGGTGCAGTTATTGTTAATGTTAGAGCAGTGTCTTCATTGTTTTCATTCTGAAGGAGTTCAAGGGTCACAAGTCAGGAGGTGAAGGCTTTGGCAGCGATCCAACATTTGGACCACGAGTCCACGCATCCTTACTCCATCCGTTCACAGTTTGGCACCAGTGATGTTACACCGCAGTGTGTTCCAAAGATGCTGCAGCTGTCTCATCAGCTGGTGGACACAAACTTTCCTAGGAAACTGCTTTTTGGTGCAAATGGGTTTTTTTTGCAAAAAGCATCTGGTCAAACCTTGCATGATGATGCATAATGGGGAGGTTGCTACAGTTGTCCATATTAGAATTTAAAAAATCTTTTTCCTTTAAAAAAAATCTAGTAAAGTACATAAAAATGACGTTAAAAGAATATTATTTGGGTTGCCAAGTCAAGCACTTAAAAGCTAGGACACACCAGACATACAGTTGCCCATGCAACATTAATTTGGCACCCTTGTGCCAATATTTAATATTTAACAACTTAATCGCATAGTTTCTTTTCCACAGGACATTTGCCTCATTTATTGCACAAGTTTGATGCCCAAGGGGGAGTGAATGAAAATTGTACAGACATCTGTAAATCTGGCACTTCTTAATTTTCAAGTGCTTGACTTTGCAACCTAAATAACATTTTTTAAAATATATTTTTGTATGTAATTATCTGTATACTTCTGCAATTCAGATAGCAGAGGATGGGAGAAAATGGGCCATCCTTAACCACTGCCCTTGGAACAGAAGTATAGCAAAGGTATCAAGTTAGTAACATGGGAGTGATTATGCAGATGAGCTGACATCATGTATATGGGCATGTTATAAATTCCTAGATATATAGTATGGGAGCACTATGTGAATGCCCATCGTAAGGCTTGGAGCATGCCCACTGTGAATGAGATTTTTCCAGAAGCCTGTGCAGACTTAGACTGAGCAGAGTGCTTCTACAGTTAATAAAATGTTCTGGACCTTTTTTCCTGACAAGACTGATTTCTGAGTATTTATTACATGTTATAAGGACACCAATGCTGCACTGGGACAGAGAAGTCTTGGAGTCAGCATCTAGTTATGATAAAACAGTATCACGCAGGGTCCCGAGTCAGCATTTAAAAAATAAGCTCAGGAAGAGATAGGATTTTGAAGCAGGCCACCATAAACTCACAGAGCCATGCAAAAATCTGTCTATACTCCTTTGACACCTATTTTATCTGTAGGGCAGATGTTCAGAAAATTGTGCATGCAATTATGAATGCAAATATGCACATGCATTTGCACTCTGATTTTGTACATGTGCTCACTGCAACTGCATAAATAATTGCTACAGTTGTGTCCACAAATTAGGTTTGCAAGGTTTGTACATTTTTGCATTTGCGGTCACATGTACACTTTTCTGAAATTCTGGCCCATGTGGTACACACCACTCCCCTAGATAGACGGCTTTGATTAGAAGAGGACTAAATGAGACATTTGACAAAGAACTAGTGATAGATACTTTGTCCCAGGAAAATCAGTGTCCGACTGCAGTAGAAAAATGGTTAGAGGTTGTCAGTGCAGCTCAGGATGAAAACATCTCCAAAGTTTGTAATGTTTGGACCTATTTTTCATGGCTCACTATAGAGATTAGCCCTAGCAAGCTGAAACACTAGACTGGACAACACCAGGATTACTTAGATTGTAAGCTTTTGGGGGGCACTGAGAGGAGGGGGGGTTGCCTGTGTGCCCCAGGCCAGCGGTACTGCAATGGTGATACTCCAGGGCATAACACCTAATGGCAAGAGTTCAAGGGTCGATTTCACTGGCAGTTTCAGTTTGGGATAACATCACCCAATCACAAGAGCTAAAAGGCTGCTTTGCCTAGTGGCAATAGCTCAGGGTAGCATCGCCCACTGGCAAGAGTCCAATGGTCACTTTGCCTAGCAGCTGTTGTTCCAGGGTAGTGTCGCCCACTGGTGAGATGGGGGAACCCACGCCCACCCTACTCCACTGGGTTCCAACCCATGGCCCTTCAAAACAGTGGCCCTTGGACAGGGTTCAGGGCTTGGTACCCTTAAGCACATGTAACGCCGACAGACCCCAGTGGTTGTTGGCTGGGATCAAACCTGGGATCTCTGGAGCTTAATGCATGAACCAAAAGACACATCTTTTAGCCAAGGTTGTAGCAGGCTCATCAATTTCTAGCTCTTGTAGCTGTCACTAGAGGGGAACAGAGTGCCACACCAAGTAGGCATGGTTTACACAAGCTCCCTGGGTCACTTTCTACCCTTGTTCCAGACCCTCCAATGTCATCCTGGGTTGGACTTAGGGTGCCCTCTGATCCGTCTCTGGAGTCTCTTCCACTGGCAACAGCAAGTCATCGCCCTCAGCTCCTACAGTCAATGGATTTCTAGCTGCTCAGCAATGGGGCTTAGTCCTTATTTATTTATTTGGCATATGCAGGGATTGGCCCTGGCAACGCTGAGTCCTGGAGGCTTCCCAGCAGGAGGCTGCTGCACCCAATTGGTCTCCTCCTTGGTCAGCCCAGACTGAGCTGTCACTTCCTTAAAAAGAAAAGGAGTACTTGTGGCACCTTAGAGACTAACCAATTTATTTGAGCATGAGCTTTCGTGAGCTACAGCTGTCACTTCCTTGTAATTGCTCCCTCCACTGGTAGCATGCCCAGCAGAGGTGAGGGGATGTGGCCTCTTGGGCCCAGAGCAGTCCTTTAATCCTCACCCAATCAGTGTGGGGCTGGTACACCCTGTTAAAGGCAAGGACTGTCTTTGTTCTGTGTTTGTACAGCATCAAGTACAATGGTTCCAGGCTGGAGCTCCTAGGAGCTACTGCAATACAAATAATTAATAATAATAAATGGGACAGGGTATTGGGGAGTCATGTAACCAAAAATGGGTGGATGGATGGTTTATGTTTCCCCTCACCCTTGTTGAATCTTGCTAGGGGAGAAAATGCTGTAATATTCTTTCAGCAGAAAGCATTTTCTATTACATTTGAGGAGCTTTCGGCTTTCTTTTCCATGTTTAAAAACAGTTCAACACACATTTTAAATGGCTGTGGGGCCATGAAAAAGGAAACACAAAAGAAAAAGGGGAAACAGAACAAAACTCTGAAAGCCCAACCCGGGTCTGTTCCAGAGCTGTGAGAATGGGGTTTAGCACTTTTGCTTTAACTGTTTCCCCCTGGGGACCTGAACCTGCTCTTCCTGAGGTCAGTGGGAGTTTTGCCATTGACTTCATCAGAAGCAGAATTGAGCCCTGGGTCCCCTCCATGCAGATTGCCTTTTCTGTCTTGCATTTCATAATGTCACCAAAGGCCATTGTAGCAAGAGATGTGGCAGCAGGGCAGCAGACAAGATGGTGGTTAAAGTATGCCTAAACAAACATTGTATTTTTATTGCAATTCACTGAAAAGCTGCTTTTAACTTGGAACCTATAAACTTAATCTGCTGAGAAGCTTTCAAACTAGCAAATACATCTTTGGTCTCATCATGCTCAGTAATTACGTTGTGTGAGAAGTCAACAGAAATAGACGTTTAGCTTGGCTTTCCTTTCTTGACCTCTTGACCTCCTTGGTTGCCTTTGTTTGAAATAAAGTTACCAGTATGTTCTATAAGAAGTAAATAAATCAATATATTGCTCTGTATGTTCGTAAGTTCAAAAATAGAATAAAGCACAAAAACACGATAGAAAAAGTTTCCTTGTTTGCTTTTATTACTTTTGTAGCAGGGGAAATGGAATATAAACAATCTTACTTGGATATTAACATTCCTTTTGGACAGCTGCTTAAATGAAATTGGACGTCTGTGTAGAACAAAACTTGAAGCTATCATTGCTATGATTTTTTTTAACTTCTTTTTCAGAAAGGGGCTGTTTGCTGGCATAAAGCTGAAGAAGAAGAAAAAAGGCGAGAAGGGGTTAACTATTGAAAACAGAGGTGCAGTGGGTAAGGCCTAGTAAATCAATATTACACCTGGTTAGAAAAGAGAACAAGGGTGAGATTATTTTATCCCTAACTTCCCCTGTAAAATCATGTGAATTGAGCCTTACAACTATTGGTTTAAGAAATGATAAAATGGACAGTAAATTCCTTATCAATCCTAACTAAATATAAACACAGCCTACTCCTACAGGGTTAGCTGTTTGGTCAAAGGCACTCAGAGATCATCTGAGTGCAGATTATAGCATCTGAAATTAGTCTAATGTTATAGAAGTAAATGGTCAAAACCATTTTTCCTTTAGGGAAGCACTGAGTATTGCACAATTCAATATGTTCTAGATACATATTGATTAAGTTACAGGAAATTTTGAATTCCATCCAGGTCACTGTGATTCCATCCAGAAGTTGTAAATCACAAGAGAAAAAACATAGTGGTTTGTGTGATTGTCGGAAGCCGGAGTTAGAATTATAGTCCAGTCATTTTAAATATTTTTTAAAATTTTATCTAATACATGGATCTTGCATCCATAATTTACACAGGTTCCTATTTCTCCTTTTCCTACTGCACTTCTCTCTTCCAAACCCACATGAAATTCTCCTAGGTGTCTTCCCCCACTACTTTACCCTCCTATTCCTATAGCTCTCCCTTTCACCTCCACCACATCAGCTATCTCATACAGAAGGGGTTAGTTGAGTCTCATAAATCCTAGGTGTGAGGTCATGCCTTGAATTCTGTGGGGTCTTTTCAAATGTGGATTTTAGTGTGTTTACTGCACTCTATGAATTATTATACAGTAAAAAACTGGCTGGTACATATATATATACCATGACCTTCTATTGTACAGAAACAGAAGTACTTAACTGTGACTCATAGACACTATATTGCTAACAGCTGCTACACCAAAGGCGATTCTCCTTTCACTCACATGGCAAGGGCTTGCGCTAGTGGAGCAGGAAGATCTGACTTCTGTCCACACTACTGCCATGTAGTTCTGAAGGAGCATGGTGTGCAGCATAGCAATAACCACTAAGTTCCTAGGTGGTCCTGTTTTTTTACAATATGTTACACTGCGGTCAGTGAAATCTGCTGCACTTTTCCATGCAAACACTCATATTGCAGCAACTGCTTAATACAGCCGATTCTGCCATTAGACATCTACATCACTGTTTTGCATCTTCATACGCATCATTAGTGCCTTTGATTACTAAACTACGGGAGAAATCTTTTAACATGACAGCAGGTTCCTTCTTGGTTCTGACTGAGGATAAGAGAAACTGAAGATTTCCTGGAGAGACGTCAGGATATGCTTCTACAGGCACAATGTTCTGAAGATTCAGAGCAGGCTGCGCAGCAGGGACAGGAGGACGGTGAAGAAATTTGGCAGCATGTGACCTCCAGAAGAAGAAAGGGGAGCATCCATGTACCAGCAACGCAGAGACAGGTAAGTACCGTTTTCATGTTCTCTCCACAGGTACTAATGCGGAGAGTGGACTAGATGATGCATCTGAGGGAAGGGAACAGAAGGAGACTCCGCCGATTGGAAGGCATGAGATGCACTGTCCTAGGGTTGGGGGTTCCACGACCACCGCTCCCAAGAGAAGGAGATGGGTGGTGGTGGTCGGGGACTCTCTCCTCAGGGGGACTGAGTCATCTATCTGCTGCCCCGACCGGGAAAACCGAGAAGTCTGCTGCTTGCCAGGAGCTAGGATTCACGATGTGATGGAGAGACTGCCGAGACTCATCAAGCCCTCGGACCGCTACCCCTTCCTGCTTCTCCATGTGGGCACCAATGATACTGCCAAGAATGACCTTGAGCGGATCACTGCAGACTACGTGGCTCTGGGAAGAAGGATAAAGGAGTTTGAGGCACAAGTGGTCTTCTCGTCCATCCTCCCCTTGGAAGGAAAAGGCCGGGGTAGGGATCGTCGAATCATGGAAGTCAATGAATGGCTATGCAGGTGGTGTTGGAGAGAAGGCTTTGGATTCTTTGACCCTGGGATGGTGTTCCAAGAATGAGGAGAGCTAGGCAGAGACGGGCTCCACCTAACGAAGAGAGGGAAGAGCATCTTCGCAAGCAGGCTGGCTAACCTAGTGAGGAGGGCTTTAAACTAGGTTCACCGGGGGAAGGAGACCAAAGCCCTGAGGTAAGTGGGGAAGTGGGATACCGGGAGGAAGCATGAGCAGAAGCACGTGAGAGGGCAGGGCTCCTGCCTCATACTGAGAAAGAGGGACGATCAGCGAGTTACCAAATGCAAGAAGTCTGGAAAACAAGCAGGGAGAACTGGAAGTCCTGGCACAGTCAAGGAATTATGATGCGATTGGAATAACAGGGACTTGGTGGGATAACTCCCATGACTGGAGTACTGTCATGGATGGATATAAACTGTTCAGGAAGGACAGGCAAGGCAGAAAAGGTGGGGGAGTTGCACTGTATGTGAGGGAGCAGTATGACTGCTCAGAGCTCAAGTATGAAACTGCAGAAAAACCTGAGAGTCTCTGGATTAAGTTTAGAAGTGTGAGCAACAAGGGTGATGTCGTGGTGGGAGTCTGCTATAGACCACCGGACCAGGGGGATGAGGTGGACGAGGCTTTTTCCCGGCAACTCACAGAAGTTACTAGATTGCAGGCCCTGGTTCTTATGGGAGACTTCAATCACCCTAATATCTGCTGGGAGAGCAATACAGCGGTGCACAAACAATCCAGGAAGTTTTTGGAAAGTGTAGGGGACAATTTCCTGGTGCAAGTGCTGGAGGAACCAACTAGGGGCAGAGCTCTTCTTCACCTGCTGCTCACAAACCGGGAAGAATTAGTAGGGGAAGCAAAAGTGGATGGGAACTTGGGAGGCAGTGACCATGAGATGGTCGAGTTCAGGATCCTGACACAAGGAAGAAAGGAGAGCAGCAGCATACGGACCCTGGACTTCAGAAAAGCAGACTTTGACAACCTCAGGGAACTGATGGGCAGGATCCCCTGGGAGAAGAACATGAGGGGGAAAGGAGTCCAGGAGAGCTGGCTGTATTTTAAAGAATCCTTATTGAGGTTACAGGGACAAACCATCCCGATATGTAGAAAGAATAGTAAATATGGCAGACGACCAGCTTGGCTTAACAGTGAAATCCTTGCTGATCCTGAACACAAAAAAGAAGCTTACAAGAAGTGGAAGATTGGACAAATGACCAGGGAAGAGTATAAAAATATTGCTCGGGCATGCAGGAGTGAAATCAGGAAGGCCAAATCACACTTGGAGTTGCAGCTAGCAAGAGATGTTAAGAGTAATAAGAAGGGTTTCTTCAGGTATGTTAGCAACAAGAAGAAAGTCAAGGAAAGTGTGGGCCCCTTACTGAATGAGGGAGGCAACCTAGTGACAGAGGATGTGGAAAAAGCTAATGTACTCAATGCTTTTTTTGCCTCTGTCTTCACGAACAAGGTCAGCTCCCAGACTTCTGCACTGGGCAGCACAGCATGGGGAGGAGGTGACCAGCCCTCTGTGGAGAAAGAAGTGGTTCAGGACTATTTAGAAAAGCTGGACGAGCACAAGTCCATGGGGCCGGATGCGCTGCATCCGAGAGTGCTAAAGGAGTTGGCAGATGTGATTGCAGAGCCATTGGCCATTATCTTTGAAAACTCATGGCGATCGGGGAAGTCCCGGATGACTGGAAAAAGGCTAATGTAGTGCCCATCTTTAAAAAAGGGAAGAAGGAGGATCCTGGGAACTACAGGCCAGCCAGCCTCACCTCAGTCCCTGGAAAAATCATGGAGCAGGTCCTCAAGGAATCAATTCTGAAGCACTTAGAGGAGAGGAAAGTGATCAGGAACAGTCAGCATGGATTCACCAAGGGCAAGTCATGACTGACTAATCTAATTGCCTTCTATGATGAGATAACTGGCTCTGTGGATGAGGGGAAAGCGGTGGACGTGTTGTTCCTTGACTTTGGCAAAGCTTTTGACATGGTCTCCCACAGTATTCTTGCCAGCAAGTTAAAGAAGTATGGGCTGGATGAATGGACTATAAGGTGGATAGAAAGCTGGCTAGAGTGTCAGGCTCAACGGGTAGTGATCAATGGCTCCGTGTCTAGTTGGCAGCCGGTATCAAGTGGAGTGCCCCAAGGGTTGGTCCTCGGCCCAGTTTTGTTCAATATCTTCATTAATGATCTGGAGGATGGTGTGGATTGCACCCCTCAGCAAGTTTGCAGATTACACTAAACTGGGAGAAGAGGTAGATACGCTGGAGGGTAGGGATAGGATACAGAGGGCCCTAGACAAATTAGAGGATTGGACCAAAAGTAATCTGATGAGGTTCAACAAGGACAAGTGCAGAGTCCTGCACTTAGGATGGAAGAATCCCATGTACTGCTACAGACGAGGGACCGAATGGCTAGGCAGCAGTTCTGCAGAAAAGGACCTAGGGGTTACAGTGGACAAATAGCTGGATATGAGTCATCAGTGTGCCCTTGTTGCCAAGAAGGCCAATGGCATTTTGGGCTGTATAAGTAGGGGCATTGCCAGTAGATCGAGGGATGTGATCGTTCCCCTCTATTTGACATTGGTGAGGCCTCATCTGGAGTACTGTGTCCAGTTTTGGGCCCCACACTAGAAGAAGGATGTGGAAAAATTGGAAAGAGTCCAGCGGAGGGCAACAAAAATGATTAGTGGACTGGAACACATGACTTATGAGGAGAGGCTGAGGGAACTGGGATTGTTTAGTCTGTGGAAGAGAAAAATGAGGGGGGATTTGATAGCTGCTTTCAACTACCTGAAAGGGGGTTCCAAAGAGGAAGGATCTAGACTGTTCTCAGTGGTAGCTGATGACAGGACAAGGAGTAATGGTCTCAAGTTGCAGTGGGAGAGGTTTAGGTTGGATATTAGGAAAAACTTTTTCACTAGGAGGGTGGTGAAACACTGGAATGCATTACCTAGGGAAGTGGTGGAATCTCCTTCCCTGGAAGTTTTTAAGGTCAGGCTTGACAAAGTCCTGGCTGGGATGATTTAGTTGGGGATTGGTCCTGCTTTGAGCAGGGGGTTGGACTAGATGACCTCCTGAGGTCCCTTCCAACCCTGATATTCTATGATTCTATGATTTTGTCTCCTGCTGGGGCTCACAAGATGTATCAAAGAAAGAGTACACCGAGGGATTATGTTCCACTGGCTGAATCATTTTCATTTTCTATCAGTGAATTCACACAAGGCAATATTTGTGGCTGAGTAGTAATGGAAAGGAGTTCTCAGTTATTGCAGGAACTGGGTAGAAGTATCAAAAACATCTGCTCAGATATCAAGATGACAGATAGCATAAGGAAATTTTAAAGGAAAACCATTACAAAATTATTTTAAGTTTCAGAGTAACAGCCGTGTTAGTCTGTATTCGCAAAAAGAAAAGGAGTACTTGTGGCACCTTAGAGACTAACCAATTTATTTGAGCATAAGCTTTCGTGAGCTACAGCTCACTTAAATTGAAACTGAAAAGATTTTTCTTGACAGAATATAATTCTGGCACATGGCCCTTCCCAGCTGGAAGAGAATTCTGAGTGTTTCAGCCTGCAAAGTAAACAAAGTAAAGCAATAAAGTGCAGTAATCAAACACCACATGCTAGAGTAAATAGGATAGGGGCAATTGATCATGAGACTGCAGCAATGCAGAAGCAAAACAAAAGAAAAAATGTACAGAGGGACCCTTAGGGCTAAATCAGTGCAGTTGGTCCTAATGGGAACAATACCAATTTATGTCAGTTGAGGTTAAAGCCCTTGGATTCAGTCAGAACCACACCAATGTTTATGCAGATGCCTCCATGTCCTCTGCTTTTGGGTGCATCAGTTTTACTCTTAAAGTGTTTCCAGTTGGACAGCCAACTTCAGTGGCCTTAATGTTTTGGATACTTGCCGTAACTGTTGCTGAACTGCAACATTTACCATGTTTGCATAAAAATCCTTCAAAGTCACCCCAGATTAAAACTATCCCCACAACTCACTCACCCCTTCTTAACTCCCCCCCCCCCCGCTGGGGGCAGCCTGCACAAACCGAAAAGCTTTGTGACGTGCCACAAAGAATAGCAGATTTGGGTTGTGTCAGGCCACGCATGCAGAGGCAGGGAGTGAGTTTCAGAGCTGATGTCTCTTCACGGTAAATGACTCACTTCCCACCTCTTCCCATTTATATCTGGGAGTTGTTAGCCTGAGTTCTCTGGCTGATCTTAACGGCAGGATACAGCAGAGATGTAGTCTCTAAGCTAGCCTGCATTGATTTAGAGCTTGAATTGGAAGTCAGTGCAGGCTATAGAGCACAGGTCGGATATACTCCCTGCTGGAAACACTGCCTTGTTCATTATTATCTTTAATGGAAGAAGGAGTCCGGCATCTTCAAGAAAGGGATCAAGGAAAATGTAGGTCCACCACTTAGCTGGGAAGGAGAGCTAATAACGGATGACACCAAGAAGGCTTAGGTGTTTAACTCCTATTTTGCTTCAGCCTTCACTAAAAAAAGTTAATTGTGACCAGATGCTAAACACAATTAATATTAACAACAAGGGTGAAGAAACAAAAGCCAGAATAGGGAAAGAGCAGGTTAAAGAATATTTAGATAAATTAGATGTATTCAAGTCAGCAGGGCCTGATGAAGTTCACCCTAAGGTACTTAAGGAACTAGCTGAAGCAATCTTGGAACTGTTAACGATTATCTTTGAGAAGTCATGGAAGATGGGTAAGGTCTCAGAGGACTGGAGAAGGGTAAGCATAGTACTTATCTTTAAAAAGGAGAACAAAGAGGACCTGGGGATTTATAGACCAGTCAGCCTGACTTTGATACTTAGAAAGATACTGGAATGAATTATTACACAATCAATTTGTAATCCCTAGAGGACAACAGGGTGATAACTAATAGCCAACATGGATTTGTTAAGAACAAACTAACCTAATTTCCTTCTTTTGATAAAATTACTGGCTTAGTGAATAGGGGGGAAGCAGTAGATGAAGTATATCTTAATTTTAGTAAAGCTTTGACAGAGTCCCACTTGACATTCTCATAAACAGACTAATGAAATGTGGTCTAGATGAGATTACTATTAGATGGGTGCACAGCTGATTGAGCAACCACGCTCAAGGAGTAGTTATCAATAGTTCACTGTCAAATTAAGAGGACATATCTAGTGGGGTCCTGCAGGGACCAGACCTGGGTCCAGTACTATTCAATATTTTCATTAATGACTCAGTTAAAGGAGTGAGGGCCTGTTTATAAACTTTGCAGCTGACACCAAGCTGGGAAGAGTTGCAAGCAATGTGGGAGACAGGATTAGAATTCTTGATAAATTGGAGAATTGTTTTGAAATCAACAAGATGAAATTCAGTAAAGACAAGTGCAAAGTACTGCTCTTAGGAAGGAAAAATCTAATGCACAACTAGAAAATGGAGAATAACTGGCTAGGTAATAGTACTGTTGAAAAGGATCTAGGAGTTATAATGAGCCAAAAACGTGATGCAGTTGACAACCCCTACCCTCCCCCACAAAAACTAATATAATTCTGGGGTGTATTAACAGGTGTGTTGTAATTAAGACACAGGAAGTAATTGTTCCACTCTATTTGGCACTGGTGAGGCCTCAGCAGAGTACTGTGTCCAACATTGGGCACCAAACTTGAAAAAGATGATCATGTGGACAAACTGGAGAGTCCAGAGAAGAGCAACATTAATGATAAAAGATTAAGAAAACCTGACCTGTGAGGAAGGTTAAAAAACCTGTGTATGTTTAATCTTGAGAAAAGACTGCAAGGGAACCTGGTAACAGTCTTCAAATAGATTAAGGGCTGTTAGAAAGGGGATGGTGATCAGTTGATCTTCATGTCCATTTAAGATAGGACAAGATGTAATTGGCTTAATCTGAAACAAGGGAGATTTAGGTTAGATATGAGGAAAAATTTGTAACTATAAGGATAGTTAAGCACTGGAATTGATTACCAAACGGGGTTGTGGAATCCCCTTCATTGGAGGAGTTAAAGAACAGTTTAAACACCTGTCAGAGATGGTCTAGTTATACTTGGTACTACATCAGTGTAGAAGAATGGATGAGAGGACCTCTCAGGATCCCTTCCAGCCCTACCTTTCTATGATTCTGTGATAGAAGGGGATACATTTTCTTTATTTTTTTGTTAATCAGGTGAGCACGATGAAAGTGAGAGTCTTCACCATGAGATGTCTGGAGGACAAGAAGGGGGAGATGGTGATTTCATGTATGATGACACTGCATCTTACAGTGGCTTTGCACCCGCAGGGCCGCAGAGGAAAAGGTACTTGGCTAAATCACTAATATTTCCAGTTATTCCCCATCCTGTTCTTCTTGGTGACAGCACTGCCATTGGCAGCACTTCCCATGGCTAGAATATCAACTTGCTGAAAGTACTGATCTCTCACCAGCTGTACTTCTACATGGTATATGGTGATTGTCACCAAATGCAGGGCACTGCAGAGTGTGAGTAAAGGAAGGAGAACCAGGATTAAGCTGCTAATGAAAGTGAGTTAGAGAAAGAAGACAGAAATCTTCAGAGTTGTCGTGGTTGATAATCTGGGGAAAAATGTGAGTCTGATCCAAGTCCCACTGTAGTCAGCAGGAATTCTTTCATTTACTTTGGTGAGCATTGTATCAGACCCTGTATTTATATCTGCTATATATCTATAGCTATATAATATTCTGCATGTGCAGAGTTACTTCATATATATGTAACCCCTACTTGCTCACAGTGGCATCGTGTCCCCCTCTAGTGCTGTTTAGGTCCCCTAGAGATTGATGAGCCTGCTACAACCTTGGCTAAGAGACATGCGTCTGTTACGAAATGCTGACCCACATGGGGCGTCGGCAGTGGGGATCAAACCTGCGATCTCTGGAACTTAATGCATAAGCCTCTACTGCCTGAGCTAAAAGACATCTTTCTATTAGCCGAGCCTGTAGAAGGCTTATTAATCTCCCCTGGGCCTAGACACCACTAGAGGGGGACAGAGTGCCACTCCAAGCAAGCAGGGGTTACATATATCAGTGTGTAGAGAGAGATGTCTGATGAACTTAGAAATATAATGTCCTGTGCTATGCAGGAGATCAGGCTAAATGATCATAATGGTCCCTTCCAATCTTAAAATCTACGAATCTATGAACTGGATAAGAATCAGACAGAGACCTTCAGTTCCTGGCATTAATTCCCTCTTTGCATTTTCATACTAAGCATTAAGATAAAATGTGAAGACACACAAAGCTGTTTTTGGGAGATATGAAAATACATGGTATCATTATCCCGAAGAAAGATCCTAGGGCTCACATATGAAGTGACTGCCGGTGATATAAAACCAAGTAGCCTATCTCAAAACGAGCCACTAAAAATAGTCGTTTCAAGGAAAATGGTATTAAACACATCTCTTGAGCATGTGTCAAAGAACTAAGAATGTAATGTTTTTGATGGGTGATGCATAATATTCTGTTCCATAATTTAAACAGAGCAAAACTGGAGACCAAAATTCATGCTGGTGATATAAAATCCCAGAATTATCAGGTGAGTAGACTGCAGTGCACACATTTATAATAACACTACTTATGTTTATTAAAATAACTGATGAGATTGAATCTGAGACTGCTTTCGTGCATGTGTCATATTTGTGCCCTGCAGATTGCAATAACAATCATTGAAGCCCGGCAATTAGTTGGCGAGAATATTGATCCAGTGGTGATCATAGAGATTGGAGATGAAAAGAAGCAAACGACAGTCAAAGAAGGCACAAATGCCCCATTTTACAATGAAGTAAGTACCTTGCAGTTGGGAAGATGCTGTTGGAAATGGTTGCAGAATGGTGACTGTTCATATTACAGTAACTAGAGATTAATGACTAAAGCAATCTAATCTCTCTGACAAGGAAAGTGTGTCAGCAAGCTGTTTAAATTTAAAGTATGGAAGAGCAAAAGTGACAACTGTTCCATCTTGCGTCTCTCAACCTCTCTCTTTTCACTTTCTCTCCAATCTCATCCGCTGAGGACGTGATTCGCCATGTCTCATTCCTCCTCTACCACTCCCATCTCTCATTCATGAGCTCTTCCCAGACTAGTTCCCCCCAACCCACCATCACTCTCTTCAAGTTCAAATTGTTCCGACACTTGCTTTTGCAAGTTACACAAGGAGTTTGATAAAATAACTTCCAAAGCAGACCAAATTATTTCTTCTTCTGGGCTTCCCATCTTCTCTGCCTCTAGCTTTTAGATTTAGAGCTCTTAAATAAATGTAGTGTGTGTTTAAAAATAGTCTGATAGAAGCATATGTGGAAGTATATTAGATTAGACCATAACTTCAAACTGTGTGGCAAATAGTGCTTGCTAATGACAGCATTAAGAACAATACTAATCTGCAATTTTGTTTTTCCACAGTATTTTGTGTTTGACTTCATTGGACCTCAAGTGCATTTATTTGACAAAATTATCAAAATCTCTGTAAGTATTTTGGGAAGTTTTATGTTGTTTTATTAAACAAGGATCAAATATTTGGCTGTGTGTGTTATACTAGGTCTAACAGTGATGTTCATAAAAAGAGAAACCATTATGTTTTAAATGCCAATGGTAACACGAGGTTGAAAGTGTGTGCACTAAGGTGAAGTTAGGGATGGGGAAAGGGAGAAGTGTCAACTGGTAATGACTTAAAGAGACTTAAAACAACCGAACAGCAAGATCCAGTGAATTTTCATGGACATCTTTTTGAAAGTAAATTATAAACTAGTGAACAGTGTGTTACTTGGTTGGATATTTGAGTGGTGCATTGGCCTCACATTGGCCCTCTGTAGAGGATGAATTTCACCCAATATTAGTGGAGCCCTCAGCATTGTCTTCATCCCTTTAATTTTCAACCTTCACATCAGTTTTTCTCAGTTTACTGAGCTGAAACTTTTTTTTGGGGGGGGGGGGGGGGCTTATCTCAATTCTTCCAATGCAACCCAAGTTCAAATTTGAAAGCTGCATTCCAGCTCTTTAGGCATGAGCAACACCAGTGCTCAAATAATCCTAGCATTTTAATTGTTGCTTGTTATTCAGGAGGAAAAGGAACTTAACTGTAAGTTAAATTGCTATGCTCAGCACTGCATTGACTCTGGTGCGGTGAAACCCCAAGGAGCAAATCCAACTATCCCAATCAGTCTTGCTTTGAATACTGAAATGAACAAACATACAGCTACTCATTTTGTTAAAGATGGTTTCATGCACCTGGGGAAAGCTGAATTAACTGCTAATCTCTGCCAGGAATATATTCCTAAAATAGTTGATTCTAGGAATGAAGAAGCATTTAAAGTATGCTGTGGGGAATGTGTGTGTTTCGCATAGCATTGAGAAGTTTAATATGTAAAACAAATATAGATCTAATTAGCACTTTCCCTGGAGAGAAATCAGTAGTCGAATGTTGCACAGACGCAAATGGAATGATACTGAGGAAGTACACATTTGTTTCCCATTGAAGCCCAAGATGATGAGAGTATCAAAGCAGGTGTTGGTTTGGGGGTTTGGACAAACATCTAGAGTTTAGGGATGAATCTTCAGACTTCTGTGGAGCTACATTGATTTACACCAGTGGAGCATCTGGTCCTATATATGCATCCCAAGCCTTTTCAAACCTAAAACTGGGCTAGAACTTGAGCAAGAGATATGGGCCAGTGCCACTTGTATTTGTAGCTAGAAATACCACAAGCCTGGCCTCTCATGTAGTATTTCAGCATTTCTGCTTCCAGTCCCAGCCTCATATCCAAAAATTTCCAAACCATTAAAAATGGTTCAGTTTGAATTTGGTCAGAGAAATGAACAATGGTTCCAGGTATTGGGAAAGGTTGTTTTTTATTTTTTTTATGAAGTACGTCGCCCATTTATAACAAACACACCAGGCCTATATCAGAACAGGGCCCACATTTGAGTGGCAGAACCAGATGGCTGTCTAAGAGTCACATGGATCCATGCATACAAAACCTGCTGTTGTAAGATTCAGAGATGTTCACTATGTATTTGAAGAGCCAGGATCCAGTCTCAGGTTTCATACCATCAGAAGTGCAGCACTTCAAGTGCAGTTATCTTGGTTGGGTGCACAAAGTGGGTATTTTCATGTACGAATGGCCAATTTGAGGCCCAGCAAGTCAGCTGTGTTAGCACATTTCTAATTTGTATTCCAAATTCCAAACTAATTTTGTGGTGTTTGCCTCTTTAGCTTGGGCATATAAAGGTGAAATTCACCCTATGCAGAGCAGCAACACAAGGTCTTTTGACCAGTTAAACTCTGCTTACCCCCTTAATATAAAGCTTCAGTGGGGCTCAACTAGTGCGTCGGCCCCCTTGTTGGCCTTTCGCACAGATGTGTATTTCAGCCCCAATTGCATGCACGTTTTGGTGCCTGGTGCTGTCCCGCAGGATCAAACCCATAGGGCATGGAATTAGTTCTTTGTAAAATACTTGCTGCATGTGAAGAGTAGATATTTTCCCAAGAGAAACAGTTCTTCCATTTGAAGAACATTTGAATTCTATACGTTTATCTACATATGTTTAAAAGATACAAAAGTAAGTAGAGCATATTAAATCAATATCTTGCTTATTCATTTTTTCTTCACACTACATCCCTTTCTTTGAATTATACTATAATTACAAGAAGCCTTCACCTGGTAAATGTCTGTTATTTTTACTTCCACGTCTAATCTTACTGATTAAGTTTTTCTTCGGTAGCTTAGCCATCTGTCAACATCTGGGTTGAGGGCCTGAATGCCAAGTTTCAACAGAGAAAATGGGCCAGTGCCTCAGCTGGTGTAAGTTGGCCTAGTTGCATTGAATTCAATGGAGAAACCAGGAGAGGATTTGGCCCCAAGGTTGTAATGATTAGGCCATAAACAAAATATGGCCAATCTAATACAATGCTAATGTATGCTATTATAATCAGGAATTCATTTCAGTTATCTTGGAACATGGCTTTAGAAATAAACAGCATGTCAAGGGAATAAAATTGAACGAGCGAGCAAATACGTGTCCTGGCAAGAAACAGCACCACAGGAGATGGAAAACTTCCTACATTTGCTTGGTTTGAAGCTAGCCTGAGGAGAAGCAAAGTTTAACAGCCTTCGGGACTACTAATCCCTCACACACTGAATCCGTATTATCATGGAAATGTACAGACCTGTGTTTAGAAGCCTCAGGAAAGCAAATAATGTAGCAGCACTACCATGTATCAGCCCAGCGGTTAGTCTAACTGCCATTCGATTCCTGTTCTTGGGGGAGAACAGGGCCCTTTTCTGTCTCCCAAGCCCTTAAAAATGAATAGATTTCCTTCTCATTAACCTCTTCAGACACATTATGGCAACATCCTTTCAATGCTGTAGGCATGATTGATATTGTACTTTCACTCTAAGCCCTTATCCTCAGTACTCAGTTACATTCTAGACTGATATTTCTCCTGCTCCTTCTCAGCTGGAAAGTTTGAAGAAAATCCCTTCAGTTATTTTTTGAGTTTATTGATTGTGAAAAAACCCACCGTGGGTTTTTAGCTGTTCAGCTGGTTATTGTGCTTGCTTCTGCCTTCCTCCCCCTCCCCCATGGAGAAAAGAAAAAGAGTTTGATTTGAAACGTCAAACTTGCCTGCTTTACTACATCTGGGTGGAGAGCGGGGAGGGTTGGACAGTGGGGGAAGCTTGAGAAATAAGAGTGAAAAAAATATATACAGAGCACTGCACACAAGAGCTGTTAGTTACTTATTTTCCTTGTCAATTTAAGAGCCTCATCCTGCAAGGGGTGGAGCCCTGTGGGACTTCAGTGGGAATAGAGAACACTCAGAATCTCACAGGGGCATAGGTGCCGGAACTAGGGGTGCTGCCAGACCCCCTGGCTTGAAGTGGTTTCCATCATATACAGGGTTTACAGTTTGATTCAATGGCTGTCAGCATCCCCACTATACAAATTGTTCCAGCACCACTGCACAGGGGTTCAACACTCTTCACACCGGAAGGCCCCTACGTGCCCACAAAGTGTAGTTTTCACATGGGACTATCCCGGAATATCCACTCAGACTCTGGAGAGGGGAGAGAAAATAAAAGGAGAGCAATGAGAGAACTGGACCCTAGCCTTGACTTTCACTCCAATAGATCCCTTTCTTGCCCTGACTAAAGCTTTATGAAACGTTGTGGTTTTGGTTGCGCAGGACTTGTGAACGTTTTTTATGTGGAGTGGGGCTGCCACTTTGGTTTCCATGGGTTCACGCTCCTATTGCAGCCACAAAGTCAAAGTGAAATTCATCCAAAGCTGTTGTTTTCCCTGGCTTCAAGGTGAAACCACTGAGTTTTCACAGTTTCTTGAACCCCAAAGCCTATCTTAACTTAGGTTCCTTGAAAATTAGATGGATGCTATATTAATGATTTAACTGGTCTGGCATTAGGTTGGCTGCTGCTTCAGTTTCCCAGAAGGCCTTGCTGAAGGCTACAGTCTCATGATCCTTGGGCTACAAGTCCTATGATTTGAGAGGAGACTCAAGATCTATCTCCCCCATGACAGATCCATACCAAAAGCTGAATCCAAGTCTGTATCTGGAATATATAGAATTGAAGCCCTGGATATGTGTGCTTCCAAATTTGGGGGCTCAAAATCCAGATCCAAATTTGAATTCTTCCCAAGTTTGGGGTGTGTCGATTTGGTTGTTCTAGAAACATGAACTACGAACTCAGAACCTAGCCCAGATCTAGGATTTTAGTTTCAGAGCTATCTTTCCTTCCAGTTTGGCCAAAGATTGTCTGAAAGATGTGCTAGCTCTTGTGAATCTTTTTCTCAAACATGGTTGAGTTCCAGATTTTTAATTAAACCCGAAGCCAGTAAGATTTGTTTCATAACAAAAGGTTCACACAGCTCTTCTTCCAACCCCACCACAAGGAAATGCTGCTGTCCTGCAGCCTGCTTGTCGCCAGTGGTACACACACAGGGATTTGAAAACCAAATCCAGATGTGAGGGGGAATGATCTGACCAGGAGTAGCTGGTGTTGAATCCCTAATCTGGAAGGATGGAGCAAGTGTCCCATGGACCTGATCTTCCTCTCATTTGCACCACTTTACATCTGTGTCACCCACTGACTTCAATAGAATAACATTTTGTGAGCTCAGAATTGGGCCCATTGAGTAAAATACATATTGAAACTTTGGAAAGTGACAATGTAATTCCTTCTCCTCTGTCTACAAACAGTTTTTGTACCAATTTAACTATTGGTTTAGAAACCAATATAGTTAAACAGGCGCAACCCTTAGTATGGATGCAGTTATTCCGGGATAAAACTGCTTATATCCCTCTTGTCTGTTTAAATGGACATATATAAGTAGTTTTATATTGTTATAACTGCGTCCAAGTTAGAGGGTTCCACTGATTTAACTATATTCGTTTCTAAACTCATACAATTAAGGCAGCACAAAAACTGACCAGCCCTAAGGTGTCTATGTCTGTTGTCGCATATGATCCCCACTGGTTGCTGTGGCTGCTTTTGTCATCTATATCAAGTATCTTTGCTTGGAATTCTGTTTCATATACTGAGTGGAAGGGAATCTCTAATGTGCCTTTCTTCAACAGGTTATGCACAACAAGCTGATCGGGAGCTTATTGATTGGCTCCTTTAAAGTAGATGTGGGGACAGTGTATAATCAGCCAGGTAGGAGATGCATTTTCTAAGTTCTCTTTTGTTACATGTGTGTTTTTTCTGCTGTTTGTCTTCTTCAGTCACTGGACCACCCTTCCTCTTCAGTTACCCCCACAAAGGGCATTGCCAAGGGTGTTTTGTAAATATGTAAATAAATATCCAGGCATTGAAGTGGTAGTGGTAGGAAAACGGAGCTGTAAATGCAAATGAGAAGGCACAGAAAGGAAGGCCGTAGTGCTGCATTTCCTCCATTTCACTCATCACTCTAGCTACTCAGAATATGGAAGATACTGGCCCCGTCTGCAGTCTGTTTACCAGGCTAGACAGGGCAGTGGGTTTACCCCTTATAACTGTCCTACAATATGAAGCCATTCAACAGAACTGCCCCAGTGGCTCCCTCTTTCTTATATTCCTCTGAGGTAGTCAACACAGAGGGAATTATTTCTGTCTACGTTGATCAAGAAACCCTGGTTCAAACCTGTCTGAGAGCAACCTTGCTTAAACAGGACACCCGCCATCGTTTGGAGAGCGCTGCACTGGGCCATAAACTTTGACACTGAAAGCCTCTAATAGATTTGGCTTTCAGCCTCTTCCCTTGGGGCTTCTCTTTCTCATCCTCCCACTGTTTTCTTCTGAATCAGCTGCTGTACTTGTGCCTTGCCTGTAGTTCCCAGCTAGGGCTTCACTGAGCAGCACTTCACACTGCTCCTCTGAGCGTGTTTATTTCCACTCAGCTCTGGCCTGTGCCTCTCACTCTCCGTCATCCACCGCTCACCATTATTATCACTTGCAAATGTGCTTGGTGAGTAGGAGTGTTATTCTCAGGAAAGTACAAACATTGTTTGCAGCTTTCTGACTGCTGACATGCATGCTGCGGTGGGCGCGTTTGTGACAGCTGCATGCCCAGCGTCACAGCCCTCAGAAACTGTACTGAATGGTGTTCCATAGAACCACAGAATCATAGAACTGGACGGGACCTCGGGAGGTCATCTAGTCCAGTCCCCTGCACTCAAGGCAGGACTAAGTATTATCTAGACCATCCCTGACAGGTGTTTGTCCAACCTGCTCTTAAAAATCCCCAGTGATGGAGATTCTACCACCTCCCAAGGCAATTTATTCCAGTTCTTAACCACTCTGACAGTTAGGAAGTTTTTCCTAATGTCCAACCTAAACCACCCTTGATGCAATTTAAACCCATTGCTTCTTGTCCTATCTTCAGAGCTTAAGAAGAACAATTTTTCTCCCTCCTCCTTGTAACAACCTTTTATGTACTTGAAAACTGTTATGTCCCCTCACTCCTCTCTTCTCCAGACTAAACAAACCCAATTTTTTCAATCTTCCCTCACAGGTCATGTTTTCTATACCTTTAATCATTTTTGTTGCTCTTCTCTGGACTTTGTCCAATTTGTCCACATCTTTCCTGAAATGTGGCACCCAGAACTGGACACAATACTCTAGTTGAGGCCTAATCAGCGTGGAGTAGAGCAGAAGAATTACTTCTTGTGTCTTCCTTACAACACTCCTGCTAATACATCCCAGAATGATGTTTGCTTTTTTTGCAATAGTGTTACACTGTTGACTTATATTTAGCTTGTGATCCACTATGACCCCCAGATCCCTTTCTGCAATACTCCTTCCTAGGCAGTAATTTCCCATTTTGTATGTGTGCAACTGATTGTTCCTTCCTAAGTGGAGTACTTTGCATTTGTCCTTATTGAATTTCATCCTATTAACTTCAAACCATTTCTCCAGTGTGTCCACATCATTTTGAATTTTAATCCTATCCTCCAAAGCACTTGCAACCCCTCCAAGCTTGGTATCGTCTGCAAACTTTATAAGTGTACTCTCTATACCATTTTCTAAATCATTGATGAAGATATTGAACAGAACTGGACCCAGAACTGATTCCTGTGGGACCCCACTTGTTATGCCCTTCCAACATAACTGTGAACCACTCATAACTACTCTCTGGGAACGATTTTCCAACTAGTTATGCACCCACCTTGTACTGGCTCCATCTAGGTTGTATTTCCCTAGTTTGTTTATGAGAGGGTCATGCGAGACAGTATCAAAAGCCTTACTAAAGTCAAGATATACCACATCTACCACTTCCTCCCATCCACAAGGCTTGTTATCCTGTCAAAGAAGGCTACCAGGTTGGTTTGACAAGATTTGTTCTTGACAAATCCATGCTGTTATTTATCACATTATTATCTTCTAGGTGTTTGCAAATTGATTGCTTAATTATTTGCTCCATTATCTTTCTGGGTACAGACGTTAAGCTGATTGGTCTGTAATTCCCCGTGTTGTCCGTATTTCCCTTTTTATAGATGGGCACTATACTTGCCCTTTTCCAGTCTTCTGGAATGTCTCCCGTCTTCCATGACTTGTATAAACTTGTATGTTTTACAGGTCATCAGTTTTGTGACAAGTGGGCACTTCTCACAGACCCTGCTGACATTAGGACAGGAGCCAAGGGATACCTGAAGTGTGATATCAGTGTTGCTGGGAAAGGGGACACGATACAAGCCATTCAGAAAGAAAGTGATGCTGAAGAGCAAATTGAAAAGTACTGTAAAAATTTCCTTACTTTGCATCTGTCAAAGAGAAAAAAAAATCCATGAAAAGTCCTTTTCTCCTGTTTATAGAATACATGCCTTGCTTGTGTAATCTGGCATTATTTTAACAAAAGTCTCTGTATGTTCTGCTTTGATGTGGTGGGAGGGGAGTGGGGGGCAGGAGAGTAGTTCTAATTCCACCACCAAATGAAAGGGAGGGATTATTATCAGTTCCCTGCCTCAGAGGGAGTTCATTCTCATCTCAGGATACTGCTAACTGCTTAATCATCCCTGCCTGAATGACTTTACTCTGGGGCCATTTGAAATATTTCTGAATAGCAATTTTTTGCCTGGAAAATGCACCAGATTGCAGCAAACTTCAGGTGTTTAAAAAACCTCCCACCCCAAAAACAATATGACAGGAAGATATTCCTTATCCTCCTATTGTGTGTGTGTGTATTCTTTATATACATGTACAAACACTGCCCCCATTACAAGTTACACACACTGTACAAAGTGTAAACATTTCTAGCAGGGGCACTTCATAGACACCTGCTTGCCAAGTGGTGTTGCCGCGTACTGGAGTTATGGGTCACTAGAAAATGCTTTTATTTAGTTGGAAAAACAAATGCACACTCCATGTCCCCCATTCCCATCCCCCGCCTCTGAGACACAGTATTTATCACAGGTTATGCTGTAAAATAATGGTGCGACCCCTTTGGTAAAAACATTGTCTTGGAATCACTTCATTGTCTAGCTGAGTTTTCATTCTGAGGGAAATGGCTTTTTTTTTCTTGTAGGAACCTCTTGATCCCCAAAGGATTTCCGTCTGAAAGACCTTGGGCCAGATTTTATGTGAGAATCTATAAAGCAGAAGGGCTTCCAAAGATGAACTCCAGCATCATGGCTAATGTCACCAAAGCGTTCATGGGCGACAGTAAGGACCTTGTGGATCCGTATGTGGTGGTCATGTTTGCAGGTCAAATGGTAAATTGGGACTGTATTGCTCACAAATGTAGGCCTTGTTTCCTGTCAGTTAAGTTATGTGCAAACATTAAAGCTGACGCACTTTTACTTAGGGCAGGTCTACACTTAAAACACTGCATCAGCACAGCTGCACTGTGGTATTATAATACCACAGTGTGTAATGTCTAATTCTCTTACAGTCAAGAAAGGCTAAAATTCCCAAGGTGGAACAAGCTGGATTCTAAGGCTGCATCTTTACCAATGAATTTCATAGCTCTCATTCTGTACTCTCTTCTGATGGTAGCTGTGGTGGAAGCTGTACTGCAGACACAGGGCCCTAGCGGTGCTGCTGTTTTTATTATTGTCCCTACAGATGAGGCCTGTTTGTACTGTAATTTCCAGCATTGCTACCACTGGTGGAGATTCACTCATGCTTCATTCAGGCTAGGAAGTTTGCTAGTGCAGACGAGGCCCAAGGGCCTAGTTCTTGCCTTATGTAACTTTTGGGTGAGCTAGAGTTCACTTCGCTACCCTTCTCCAGTGCCTAAAAATACCCAACTCCCATAGAAAAATAGCTGGAGACCCAGAGTTCAGTCTCTAAGGATTTTCAGGAAGGATCGCACAGGGTCAACCTCCGCACATTCAAGTCCCAAAAGGAACTAAAGAAATAAATTTAATTAAAATAACTTTATAAAATCATTTGATACAGAAACAAATAATCTAATTTTTACAGCATAACACGGCTATTTTATAATCCATGGACATTATCTTCACAGTTATACATACACATAAATGAAGAAAACAAATTAAAATCCGAACAGGTCAGTCTCCACAGAAACACAGTGAAAAGAAACTGAGAGTTCACAAAAGCTTAGGTTTAGTCACCTAAGTCTCAGCTAGAGTCTTTGATCACCAGATCTAGGCAGTCGGCTGAGTCTAAAACAACATCTTCCCTCCACGTGCTTGCAGGAATCTTCAGTTGGGATCCAGGCAGACTCTTGTCTCTGCTGAAATCACTGCTAGCCAGTCAGCTGACTGATTAACCAACCACTCAGTTAAGTCACAAGTGTATAGATTTAAAGAAAACCCTGTTACAAGAAAAAACAAAACAGAGAATAAAAGAAAAGGAGTACTTGTGGCACCTTAGAGACTAACCAATTTATTTGAGCATGTGAGCTGTAGCTCACGAAAGCTCATGCTCAAATAAATTGGTTAGTCTCTAAGGTGCCATAAGTACTCCTTTTCTTTTTGCGAATACAGACTAGCACGGCTGTTACTTTGAAAACAGAGAATAAAAAAATAGACATGACTCTTTCCCCATTAGTTGGTGACTCAGACTAATTGAGACAATTTAACTAAAACAGTTTGGCTAAAATCAAAACAACATTCAAAGCATACAATTAAAATAGAATACGTTATTTCCCCCTCCCAGTTTCCCCTTGCTATAATTAGCATTGCCCATGCTGCCCTGTTAGAGGGTTAACAATATCACTAACCTGCTGCAAAATGCCTGTGAGTTAGGGATGACAGCCTGCTTCCTGCTCCTGGGCCCAGCTTCTCCCAACCTACACAGGGCACACGGCCTTCTGCAAAGCAGCTGCCCTGACTGCTTGCCCTCATGGAGTCTGACCCCAGCCACGGGGAACCTGTTGGAGCAGACCCAAAACTACCACACCCAATTCCAGAAGCTTCTGGGTGTGGAGTGCTAAATCTGACGAGCAACAATGACCCAGAGACAATTCACTCCTATCTCCCCTCACTGGGTCTTTTTAAAGAGATAGCTCACTGCGAGGCACATGGGTTACAATTACACCAGTTTTACTTTGGTGTAACTTAATCGACTGGCATGGAGTTTGTCTTCATTACACTGGTGTAACTGAGATCAGAATCAGGCTGAGTAATTACAGCCATATTTTTTCATTAACTTTTCATATACCTGTTCATATGGAGGCTTTTGCAGAAACTCATATTTGTGATGACAAATGCATTGCGACTCCAAATGCCATTATTGCAGACTTCTAGCTTCCTAATTTGAACCCATGCTTTCAGTTCGTGTGCACAAATCTGACTTTCTGAATATGTAAAATTTTACATCTGAAAAAAGATGTGGGTGCAAATATCTGACCTATTTGTGGGTTTGTGAAAATCTTTGTGCACTTTGTTTTCTGTGGAACCTGGTTCTAATTATAGGGGTAGAACTTATCCAGTGGTGTTTACTATGGGATTTGGGGTTTAGGATTAGGGCAGACCTCCCAAGAGTCCCAGGTTTTCTAGAACTGTCCCATTTTAACCCCCAGGTGAAGTGAATATTTCCTGCATTCAGGGCCATCCAGAAAGGAGCAGTTTGCCCTTGGCCTCTTGTTTGAGAGGGCCCCCAAACTGAGTGGTGTTGCAACCTGGTGCACAGAGTTGCAGCACCTCTCAGATTTGGCCCATCCTCCCATCTGGAGCAGACAGGCCAGTCCTGAGTAATGCTGCATCCTGCTGTAGTCACTTGAAACGTCAGGAGGGATGAGTTAGGGATGGATCCAGGACAGCATGCTGTCACTTTCAGGCCTAGGGGGAGGATTCTTGCCCCTTTGGGTCCTCCCTGACATGCCCAGTCACATGGGGTGCACACTGCAGCCAGAACTTGCCCCATTCTAATTTAATTCCTCCTTTTAAAGGTAAACTAAAATGATCCTGCAAATAAATAAGTCGAAATGGGTTACAAGTGATGCAGAAAGCCTTGTCCTGGCCTTCTACACAGGAATGGATTTCACCTGACAGGAGACAACTGCACTAAAGTACCACTGGTTCCTTAGAACCAGAGTTATAATTAAAAAAGCCATCTCCATGTGTGCAGTTTTGCATAGCAGAAATATCACTCTAAGTGCACAGAGAGGAATTGAACTGGAACATTGAAGAGTTATACATCACATTAAACTCTACTAGTTCTGCGTGAGAATTCCAAGGCCAGGATGTGGCCCTTCATTAAATACTTAGGAGAAAACAAACAAGGAAACTCCCACGGTAGTTATTGCAATGTATCAGTATGCTGTGTGTTAACACTGACTAATAGAAAAGCAGAGATGCTTTCAAGTTTCGGGAAATATACTAGACTGGAAAACTGTGCTTAAAAATTATTTTTATTTAGACCACATGCTTTCTCTGTGATAGAAAAGACAGGGCTTGCTAGAGGACTTTGTTACGCTCAGCATTGTTCTCCAGAATCTGGTCTAGCCTCAAGGTCTAGAGCTGCTGGTCTTTCATTTCAGGGACGAACAACAGTGCAAAAAAGCTGTGCTGATCCTGTGTGGCATGAACAGATTGTCTTCAAGGAAATGTTCCCCCCACTGTGTCGAAGAGTCAAAATCCAGGTGTGGGATGAAGGCAGCATGAATGATGTGGCCTTAGCCACACACTTCATAGACCTGAAAAAAATCTCAAATGAACAAGATGGAGATAAAGGTAAAGGGGAAAATGTGTTAGTTATAAAAACTCTCCCCTGCCCGTAGGATAAAATTCACTAGCATGATAACTGGACCCTAGTTAAGACCCAGTTAAAGGCTCCAAAGGTTTTAGTGAGGGGTAGGCCTTTTGTTGGTTGTATGAAAAATCCTCCTACCTTATACAGAGCTGAGTCTTTTTGTGTGTTTAATGGAATGGTGTTGTGCCCTTTGTTACAAATACTCCTAAATAGCATCATGTTGATCAGTAATGAAAAGGATTCTTACCCTCTCTGGGAATGTGGCAATGAGCTGTTACCATGTGGCATTTCTAATTCAGTTAGGGTCAAGTGATGTGAATTCAGGGCTAATGCCACTGGCACCTGAATTGCCAGGCAAACAAGTATGTATCACTTTTCTGGGGCAGACCGGCCTTCTATTTCTGATAGACTCAATGGCAACTATTTGTTCCTAGTTACTCAAAAAGAGAAAAATAAACCATTTTAAAATGTCATAGAGCTAAATCCTCTCCCCAGTTCCCAGTCCAAGTAACAGGATGGGCATTGGAACTCTTTGGTCCAAGGATAGGGATCTTCCCTCCACATCCCAATCTCAATCTGCAGAGCATGAATGGAGCCACTCCAGGGCTCTGGCACCATAGAGGGAATTGCTGGAGGAGGCTCATTGTGGTAGATACTATTTCATGCTGCACCACCCCAGTCCCTAGTGACAGTACACAGGTTTCCTCTGTCGAGCAGTGCTATGTACTGGGGTATGCACACAAGTACAGCCTCCCCAAATCACATTCTGCAGCTGGAGGGACACCAGCACCCATAGAAGTAGGGCCACATTGAGCCCCTTTATGAGTAAAACTCTCAGAGAACCGAGTTCTGCAAACAGTGTGTGAGAGAGCGAGAGCTTGTAATGCAAATGTTGTAAAATATACATCATCTCCAGGGTTCTTGCCTACCTTTGGACCAGCTTGGATCAATCTCTATGGCTCACCTAGGAACCACTCCCTAATGGACGACCACCATGAGCTCAATGAAGGTTTTGGGGAAGGTGTCTCCTTTAGAGGCCGCCTCCTAATTGAAATTGCAGTGGAGATACTTTCAGGGGGAGCACAAGAGTCTAAATTTTCAAAGATCATCAAAGAGATAAAGTTACCTTCCAAAGCATCTAAAGGAAAAGAGAAAACAGACAAAGCAGAGGATGGGAAATCATCTTCTCCTTCAGACAAGGCAAACTCCACCGAGGCGGAAGTTGAGTCTTTTGATGTGCCTGCTGAGGTTAGTTTAAAATTTATTTTATATATCTATATATAAAAGAGATTGATTGATGCTTGGTTCAAAGTATGTAGCTAGTTGACAAACTAAGGCCCCAGTCATGCAGTCAGGTCTGTAACCTGGATGTGAATCACCACAGATGCAGTGGGGTCATGCGCTCACATCCAGTTACAGGGTTTGCCATGCAAACGGATCATAAATTCATATATTTCATTATCATATGCTGAATAGGATGGAAATCATTATTTACTATAGGTACTGTACAAGCACCCACATATAGGCTTTGCACACATATAGGACGACTCAGTCCCATATCTTCCTATTGTGGGGTTTCTTGTACCTTCTTCTCAGGCATCTGGTGCTGGCAACTGTCAGAGACAGGATACTGTACTAGTTGGACCATTGATCTGACCCAATACGGCAATTCCCATGTTCCTAAATCTTAGACCTGAAGTGTTCACAATCTAATGTTGAGTAGCTTTATTTAAGCTTAGTTTTTGGGTATCAGAATAGGACACCCACATTTAAAAATTAGGTTCCTCATTCTCTCTTGGAAATAAACTGTTTCTGAAACAATGGGTGGACACCAGCAGTGGCTTTACTGTGCATTCATGGGTTCAAGTGCACCTACAGAAATAATAAAACCAAGGGTGCGAAAATACTGAATGTTTTTGATACACTATTGATAGATGTGCGTGGCTTCACGCTAATCATATTTGGGTATAGACCCCAAGAGCAGAACTGCATTGATAAATGTACATTTTCACAGGCAAATATACACTCCTTCTGGCCCAGTGCAGAGGGGAGGCCCATGGGCAGGGGTGAGAGCGAGTCTTCCCCACACTCCCCCTGCAGCAGCAGATCCTGGCTCCCCACTCTGGGCTTGGTGCATGGAATTGCAGCACCACTCATGAAGATGGAGGGACAGCCAGGCCAAACCTGAGGGGCGTTGCAACCCTGTGTGCCAGGTCGCAATGCTCAGAGCGGGGAACTGGGCCCTGATCCGCAGGACAGGAACTACTGCTCCGGGGTGAGTGTGGGGCGGGCTTGCTCTCCAGCCATCCCCTTACCCGTGGCTTCTCCTCCACACCAGGCTGGGATTAGGGTTGTGGTGCTGGGGCAGAGGGTGCTGCTGCAGGTGGCTGGTGCCCCCTCAGCAGTTTACTGTAGTGCACTCATTGAATTGGGAGGCTCCATCCACCCTCAGTGGGTACCTTTAATGGGCATCTGAGCATGGTGGACAAGAGGCTCTACTGTGTTAGAAAACTTTGTGATATGAAGGGGCAGAACCTAGCCTCTCTCAGGTCTGTGGCCATCAGCATTTCCTTTCTTTAGGTCATTCAGGATGGAGAATGCTGCTTGCAGACTGCCACCACGGTAGCGAGGGCCACCTTCTCTGAACTAGGGCCAAATTGTGTGCTGGGTAAATGGACATAGCTCCATTGCCTTCAGTAGAATTTCACCTATTTACACCAGCAGAGAATTTGGCTCATAGTCATTAAGGCCACTAGCCTCTCCTCCTTTAACTCCCTCCTCGAGGCCCACTTCTGCTGCAATACCTACAAGAAACTGGCAACTAATAATAGCCAGGTATAGAGCCAGCAGGGATAGTTGGGATTGATAGGCACTGGGTCTGATTGTCTTCCTTTATTTATGCTAATCAGAAGTAGTGTCATTAAAGTCACTCGTGTGAAACTGGTGGAAGTGTGAGGAGAAGCAGCCCAATTGCATGGTTTCCCCCCCTCTCTCTTATCCTTCATAGGGCTTCTCTTCTGGAATTGCGAGCTCTTTGGAGCAGGGATCACAACTTATGGGCAAGATCTTCAGCTGCTGTAAATTGGTGTAGCTCCATTAACTTCATGCAAATTGAGTTAGGCTGATTTACATTGCCTGGGGCTCAGTCCCTTTCTGTGTTAAAAGGGCCTAGCGCACTGTGAGAGGAAGTGGGGTCCAGTGGCTAGGGTTCTAGACTGGACTTGGAAATTCAGGTTCAAATTTCCTGCTCTACTATCGTGACCTTAGGCAAGTCACTTAAGTCAAGTCTTCAAAGGTATCTAGCTCCCATTGATTTTAATGGGAGTTAGGAACTTAAATACCTTTGAGTGTCTATAACTCAGTTCTCCATCTGTTAATGAGGATAATGGGGTGTTCTGAGGATAAAATACATTAAAGATTGTGAAGTGCTCAGATAAAGTAATAGGGGCTATAGAAGTATCTCACGTGGATGAATAGACACTACTGTAATGCCAATTAATAGTAACAATAAGGATTTATTACAATCAAGATAATTGTTAGCAACTGGTGTCTGACTCAAATTCAGAATGAATAAAATGCAATAACATATCTCCATACTGTTTGATATTCTTTCCTTGTTGACATTCAGATATATTTCCTGCTGCTGTAGACAGAATCATTGTGTTACAGACATGTAAAAGGAAAGTCAAGAATGCTGGAGATTACAAATAAACTGAAAAGTGATAAAATTTGCAACATTTTTATGAGGTCTCTGCAGATTAGGGTAAATCACCGTGCCTCGTAATCTGACATTATTGACTGAGCACAACACCAAGAACATAAAGAGCATTCAAAATTAATTACTTTTTGTAAATGGGAATAGAAGAGTGTGGCACAGATTTGAGTCCTGGTTTCACTCATTGCCATACGCTTCATGGTAATGTTAAAAAATCATGTAACAGGGAAATCAAAACTGAACTTCAACTGCAATGCATTGTCTTTGGTAGTTTTACTATGACATGCTGATGTTTCTTTCAGCTTAGAGCTATCCCCTCCAGCTGTACAGTGCATACTTATTTCAAGACATATATATGTTGGGCTATACCAAGAGCGGCTTGTTCCTTTGAGAAAGGCAGGCAAACAAGTATTAAAATACACACGGTTTCTTTTATTCATTGCCCCGTTATGCTGTCTTTTAGGAGACTCACTGGGCCAACTTGTGCTCGGATTTACACTCAGTAAATCAGCATGCACACAGTGAAAGAAAATGTCAGAGAACCATCCATACCATCACTGTGCTTACAGCCTTTGAACAACTAACAGTGTACCTGGGGTCTGATCCAAAGCCAATTGAATGACAAGACTCCCGTTGATTGCAATGGGCTTTGGACTGGGACTCTAATACTGTGAGGTGCTGAGTGCTTCCTGAGATTTAAAGGTGCTCAGCATCTTCTCATCTCATTGACTTGAGAATGCTCAGCATCTCCCAGGCTAATATCATTCTGGAGTGCACTATCAGGAACGTTGTAAGATGAGGGAGGTAATTGTCCTGCTCTGCTCAGCACTGGTGAGGTCTCAGCTGGAGTACTGTGTCCAATTCTGGGCACCATATCTAGGAAAGATGTAGACAAATTGGAGAGAGACCGGAGGAGAGCCATAAAACTAATAAAAGGTTTAGAAAACCTGACCTGTGAGGAAAGGTTAAAAAAACTGGGTATGTTTAGTCTTGGGAAAAGAAGACAAAGGCAGAACCTGATAAGTCTTCAAATATGTTGAGGGCTGTTATAAAGAGGACAATGATCAATTATTATCATGCCCACAGAAAGTAGGAACTAGAAGTAATGGGCTTAATCTGCAGTAAGAGTAATTTAGGTTAGATCTGAGAAAAAAATTGTAACTATAAAGTTAAGCAATGGAATAGGCTTCCAAGGGAAGTTGTGGAATCCCCCTCACTGGAAGTTTAAGAATAACTTGGACAAACACCTGCCAGGGATGGTCTGGGAGGTTTACTTGGTCCTGCTACAGCACAGGGGGCTGGACTAGATGGCTTTTTTCCAGCCCTACATTTTCCAGCCTTACATTTCTATGATTTTATGAAGTGACTCTGAGGAGCCACAAGGAGGCAGCACAGATGTGAAAACTCTAGGGTCGGAATTCATTAGAATGCTATATACTGTAGTTTACTACATCATTGCTTGGAAGTTATATTGCCACACGAAGTTTAATACGACTTATTTCAAGAGAGTGAAATTTCACTGTAGCACTGAAACAAAAATAGTGCCCAGGAATTCTTAGAGACAGATCATTTGAATGATTGTATGACGGTAGGTGAACATGCTGAAACCATTCATAGAGACTTCTGTGCAGTGCTTAAATTTGTAATGAAAGGTGCCGGGGATCAAGCAATTAGATGCTGAGGCTCAAACAAATTTTTTATTTTCATAACTGATGTGAAAAACCCAGAGGCATCGGGGCTATGAACTCTCAAGCCTAGAGGTGCTGGGGGATCAGCCCTGGCAAGCCCTGACACAAATTAAGCACTGGATCTGTGTGCTAAGAAAATAGTAAAAGGTAAAACCTCAATGTCATTTTCCCCCCACAGATCCACAAAGAGGACTCTGAGGAATTCCTTCTCTTTGGGGCATTTTTTGAAGCCACGATGATTGACAGGAAAGTTGGAGATAAACCAATAAGCTTTGAGGTTTCTGTTGGTAAGGATATGTAAAACGCTTCTCCAATGAAGGAGTTAATTCTCAGTGCATCAAGGTGACTATGTCATTGAAGGGGCTGACTGCAGAGAAATACCTATACATTTCAATTAATCTCTGAACATCATGGCACTGGGTGTCAATTTTCCTGGTGTTTCCTTCTTCCACTCAACCTGGAAGACCAAGCCTTTGTTGTTTTCAGTTGCAGTTGGATTCCATAGGTCCAAATCCTTTCATCTAGTGCCATCTAGCATAGTAGACGGTGTCCTGGGTATCTCTGTGAGAGGCATGATCCCCTGCAGCTCCTGTGGCTCTAATGGATCCTCGCTGCAGGGGATCTGGCCAAACCCTACTGACACCCTGGCCCTTCCTGCATGCTGGTGTAGAGGAGGTCAGTGCAGAGCTGAGTCCCACACCACACCCACAGGTGCATCTCCTCTTAGAAGCCTGGCTATATCCTGCCCTCTACTGGTTCTGCTGCACAAGGGCTCCTCTGCAGCTGTGGTGGTGGGGCCAGGAACTGCCCTAAGTGCAGCATAAAGAGAAAATGAAAGATCTTTTTATAAATGTTAGCTGAACATTTCCAAACCTCAGAAAGATCAGCTCCAGGCGAAAGCCTGGATTGAACCTGATTTCACCTGAAGGACTTTGCGCATCTGTTTTTGGTTTACCACCCTAATGAGGTCTCTGTGCACAGTGACAGTCCCATATTTTCCTTATGTTCGCTCACGTGTCTGGATAGGTGTTCCTTCTGAAGGAAAGTGCAGGGAGGGACCTCACAGGCAAACAAAGCAATGTGTAATATTGACTTATGCTGACATTCAGTGGGAAAATAAGCCAAAATTAACAGCAAGCTCGTTTGTGTACTTGTGCAATAAAGGCCAAAGACCAGTTCACGTTAGAAATTAAAATTGGCAGTGGCGTCTGGATCTGAAAAATGGTTCTGGCACCCTCCAGCTTTGTGCGTGTTTGGAACTGGGATCCAAACGTGGCTAATAGCCGTTGGACTGAACCAAAATCTAGGTCGGAACATCGTAGCATCTGAGATTCAGATCCCAGTTTCAGCCTCAAGCCCATCTCTAATCAAAATTGTAATAGCCCGTTTAATACATACCCTCCTCATGTCACTGAGAACTGCCCTCTCTGGTACATGTCTATAGGTATGATACTAATGAAATTTGTGCATCATGAGTGCATGTTCCCCACAGTACTGCTGTCAATAAGGCCCCTTCTGAACCCATACAATACTAAATTAGCTTGAATGAAAACAGACTTTAACACTTCTGAGAACAGCTTTTGTAATTAGGACCCATGTGTTGCAAACAGATACAGTCACCATTGAAATCTCATGCACACGCTGGGAGCTGGGGCTACAGCTCTGTACTAGCCACTCCAAAAATTCAGGCACCGTTTAGAATTCTGTTAGCTAATGTAGGTTCCATATTCTCTCTGTGGGCCAGCTACTAGAGGGCAGCATCACCCATTCAAAGGCACCACATTGCTATACCTTATATAGCAGTCCTGTATTACCAGTTAAAGGAAGTAACCACCTTATTAATCTTGCTGAGGTGGAGCCTAGACAGGTAACGTGGCTAACCCTTGCTGCCATAACCAATAGAAACAGGGCATTGTCAGAATAGTCAGCTAAGAGATGGGGGCAGAAAGGTTCAGTTGGAATCACTTTGGTTTTTTGTACACAGGGTTTGTCCACTTCGTACTTCGCTCCAGCAATTCTACAAAAGAATCCTGTGGCTCCTTTAACTTTGTAATGAAATCTGTAAAAATATCACAAACTCTGCTGAGCTTTTAACTAAATGCATACTGTCTGGATCCCAGACATTCACCAGTCTCTGCACTCCTTGATTATCATACACATTGTAAGGAGAGTGGTCACTTTAGATAAGCTATTACCAGCAGGAGAGTGGGGTGGGAGGAGGTATTTTTCATGCTTTGTGTGTATATAATAAGATCTTCTACACTTTCCACAGTATGCATCCGATGAAGTGAGCTGTAGCTCACGAAAGCTTATGCTCAAATAAATTGGTTAGTCTCTAAGGTGCCACAAGTACTCCTTTTCTTTTTGCGAATACAGACTAACACGGCTGTTACTCTGAAAATTATCAGGACATGCTCCCTCCTATCCCCAAATTTGTCAGAGCCTAATGTTTCCATTTGACAGTCTCTTGGACAACACTATGTCTGTTATGAGCACTAAGGTTTCACACCATTGTAAAGCTCCCCAGTGTAAAACCATTGCAAGAGGACAATCCAGCTCCTAGATTCATAGATATTTAGGTCAGAAGGGACCATTATGATCTAGTCTGACCTCCTGCACAACGCAGGCCACAGAATTTCACCCACCACTCCTACAAAAAAACCTCACACCTATATCTGTGCTATTGAAGTCCTCAAATCGTAGTTTAAAGACTTCAAGGAGCAGAAAATCCTCCAGCAAGTGACCTGTGCCCCATGCTACAGAGGAAGGCGAAAAACCTCCAGGGCCTCTTCCAATCTGCCCTGGAGGAAAATTTCTTCCTGACCCCAAATATGGCAATCAGCTAAACCCTGAGCATATGGGCAAGATTCATCAGCCAGATACTACAGAAAATTCTTTCCTGGGTAACTCGGATCTCACCCCATCTAATAGCCCATCACAGGCCATTGGGCCTATTTACCATGAATGTGACCTCTATACCATCATACAGTGGTTAAACCAGTGATTCTCAAACTGTAGACTAGGGACTATTGGGAACAGATTATTCAGAGAGCTGGTCAGTAGAGACCTGGCAGGTCACTTGGTGATTGCAGCTCTTTCTACAGCTGTCAGGGCTCTTCACTACAAAGAAAAGCCCCTGTAACGCTGTAAAGAGAGCTAGAAACAAGGAGCAGGAGATAGCCTAGTATCTCTGCTAGGGGCAGCTCCTGCACAAGAGTAGGAAAGAAGGAAATGGGAGCTGCCCTCAAGGAGCGGAACAATTGAAAATATCTACATTCCTATATCACTTTTTTAAAATAGGCAAATGCCATTTTGGAGTGCCTTAACAATAAAGCAAAGAACTACAGTTCACTCAGGTTTATCACCCTATCTCCTATGTAGCCTGACTCCATTCCCTGCCCTTACAACCTTGTTTTGTATCTCTAGGTAACTTTGGAAATGTTATTGATGGAGTGTCACCGGAAGCTGGTGGTAAAAAGAAGGGACATGAGGGAGAAGAGGAAGAAAGTGCCCCATTGCTGCATGAAGGGGAGGGTGAAGCATCACATGACATTGGAATACCAATGATATCCACCACCCACCCTGAGAAGCCACTCCTCACAGACGGAAACCGGTAGAATGTTTGAACTTCATGACATTAATGTATAGTTTTCTGGCTTTTGCCCTGTAACACTAGGATGTAGGTTTTTGATTTAACAATTGCTAGCAGCATTGAACAGCCTGTTGTAGAACATGCTAAAACATAATTGGCCAGTGTAAATCAGGAAAGCCCTATGCAAGTCAAATGGATCTGTGCTGGGTTCACCAGTGTAGAATCTTGGCTCAAATGAGGGTTGGCCTTAGAACTTTTGGTGCCTTTAACAAGACTATATTACAGTGCCACATAATAGAGTCAGAGAAGGGAGAGTAGCTTTTTCAAGTCTGTTCAGTACAAATTTAGGTCCAGAGTCCAATACCCTTAATGACAGTGATTAGTCACTTACTCTGTAAGTAGCTCCGCTGAAATCAGAGAGACTACATGAAGAGTAGGTAGTATTCAAGTGAACAAGGGTATCAGAATCTGTTCCTTATTTTGTAGATAATCAGATTAATTTCCAAAACATTTCAAGATTTGGAAAATAAGAGTGAAATAACAAATAGCAGCACAGGTGGGGGGGAAACAGAAGAACCGACCATGGAGAAGATGGAGAGTTGATGGAGCAAATACAAAAAGAAGTTTGCAGATGGACTTGTTAAAGTACAGGGGTGATTTTTTCTCTCTCACACTCACACATTTCATTTCATGTCAAAGGTATCAATAAAACACAGTAGTAGATAGAACTATTCCTGACATTACTGAGTGCCAAGCAGAGGAAGTTCTAGAATACAGGAGGTCCAAAACTTGACAGTACCTCTTCCTGTAGGCTTCAAGGCACTGCCAGCAGGAGTTAAACACAGGGACCATCTCAGAATTTTGGATCTGGATCTCTGTTTTGGTTTCTGAACCTGCACAAAGTTCAGAAGTGTTTGGACCGGATCCTTCCTGACAGTAAATCATGCAATTAAATTAAATAATGGTCAATGAAATTAAGGAAGAATGAAAGACTTTGTAAGGCTTTTTTTGCTTTTTCTTTTTTCTCGTTTTCTTTTTTTTTTTGGCACTACAGAGATGAAAATCATTGCTGTCAAGAATATAGTTGCCCCTCTTGTCTCATAATAGGGCTACAGAATGAGCTCCTGCTAGGTTATTATCCTATAAAGCAGATTGCAGGATTTTTAGTTTTTCCCCTGACAGGAATTCAGGTTTAAACAGCTGCAGTAAAAGAATGAAACACTCTTGAAACCTGCAATTCCATATTTAGCTTGCTCAGATATTTATAAAGCTCTCTCTCATTAAGGATCCATTTCCCTCAAATCTGTGTAGATATAAATTGTTTTGTTTTTTTTATTTTTCTCTTCTTATGGTGTCTGTAGCCACTTGACCTGCTCGGGCCATCAGACAGCAGGAATGTCATTGGTAATTGTATTCACTGTCACTGAAAGGATATTCCTAATATTAATCAGTCCTTCAGTAGGACATTCAACTTGTCAAATAAATATTGTGCTAAAGCCCATAAATTAACAGTAAAAACAGAAACAAAAAAATCCCATTTGGCATTTCACACTGCTAGCAGATTAACAAAAGTATAGAAAATGGCTTTGCCAACCAGTTACATGCAGCCCCTCCCACCCGTGCAAACAGACACCAGTAAATTGCCAGGATTTTTCATGTTTATGTATAACAAGGACAAACTAACCATGAAAAAATGACTGTTCGGTTCCTCATAGCGAGATTAATGGTAGGATGTCAAGTCTCATTCTTTTAAGAGTACAGTGTTTTCTATCACAATAGGGCCAAATCGTCCCCTCTGCAAATACAAAAACACCACCAACCCTTGAAAGTGTCAAGAAGTTCTGGGAATCGTAATTCAGTGACAGGTTTCAGAGTAGCAGCCATGTTAGTCTGTATCTGTAAGAAGAAAAGGAGTACTTCTGACACCTTAGAGACTAACAAATTTATTTGAGCATAAGCTTTCATGGGCTAAAACCCACTTCATCGGATGCATGCAGTGGAAAATACAGTAGGAAGATCTAGATATACACACAGAGAACATGAAACAATAGGTGTTACCATACACACTATAATGAGAGTGATCAGTTAAGGTGAGCTATTACCAGCAGAAGAGAAAAAACCTTTTGTAGTGATAATCAAGATGGGCCATTTCCAGCAGTTGACAAGAATGTGTGAGGAACAGTAGGGGTGGGGGGGGAAATAAACATGGGGAAATAGTTTTACTTTGTGTAATTACACAGAGGACAGGACAAGGAGTAATGGTCTCAAGTTGCAGTGGGGGAGGTTTAAGTTGGATATTAGGAAAAAAACTTTTTCACTAGGAGGGTGGTGAAACACTGGAATGCGTTACCTAGGGAGGTGGTAGAATCTCCTTCCTTAGAAGTTTAAGGTCAAGCTTGACAAAGCCCTGGCTGGGATGATTTAATTGGGGATTGGTCCTGCTTTGAGCAGGGGGTTGGACTAGATGACCTCCTGAGGTCCCTTCCAACCCTGATATTCTATGATTCTATGATCCACTCCCAGTCTTTATTCAAGCCTAATTTAATGGTGTCCAGTTTGCAAATTAATTCCAATTCAGCAGTCTCTCATTGGAGTCTGTTTTTGAAGTTTTTTTGTAGTAATATTGCGACTTTTAGGTCTGTAATCAAGTGACCAGAGAGATTGAAGTGTTCTCCGACTGGTTTTTGAATGTTATAATTCTTGATGTCGGATTTGTGTCCATTTATTCTTTTATGTAGAGACTGTCCAGTTTGGCCAATGTACATGGCAGAGGGGCATTGCTGGCACATGATGGCATATATCACATTGGTAGATGTGCAGGTGAACGAGCCTCTGATAGCATGGCTGATGTGATTAGGCCCTATGATGGTGTCCCCTGAATAGATATGTGGGCACAGTTGGCAACGGGCTTTGTTGCAAGGATAGGTTCCTGGGTTAGAGTTTTTGTTGTGTGGTTGCTGGTGAGTATTTGCTTCAGGTTGGGGGCGCTGTCTGTAAGCAAGGTCTGGCCTGTCTCCCAAGATCTGTGAGAGTGATGGGTTGTTCTTCAGGATAGGTTGTAGATCCTTGATGATGTGCTGGAGAGTTTTTAGTTGGGGGCTGAAGGTGATGGCCAGTGGCGTTCTGTTACTTTGTTAGGCCTGTCCTGTAGTAGGTGACTTATGGGTCTCTTCTGGCTCTGTCAATCTGTTTCTTCACTCCTGTTAGTAATTCAATGAGTTTGCATCATTGAATTCTCGGGGGGGGGGGGGAATGAGTGTGGATGGATTTTTTCTTTTTCCCCCAATAGCGTGGCCTTGTGACTTTATTATGTTGAAATGTTCCCAATTAATATGATGTTGTTAAAGATAACGGTGCAATAAAAGCCCAGCTTAGTTTTCAGGGGCAAGTCTCTAGGTTGGTTACAGAAAATGTATTTAGTATCAAACCACTAGGTGACACTCTGAATGATACAACCCAACTTTATTAAAAAGAAAAATGATTAGTTAAGCCAACAGTTGTGCAATTACTACTTACACAAACACTCCTATTATACTCTCACTCAGAGATTAAAATGGTGTATCAATGGGTGGTCAGTCCATTGACAGAGTGAAGTACACCCATATAATCCTGGAAACCAAGGATTTGGCCTGTTATTTACATCTGATTCCAGACTTTTCACAGCATTTAATGTATTTTCACAGGAACTATCACTACTTGCCATATGATGAGAAGAAGCCCTGTGTCTATATAAAGAGCTATTGGGGAGATCAGACCTTCCGACTGTACTTGTCCAATGTCCTAGAGAAAATGGCAGATCTGCTGGTAAGCCTGGTGCTACATATTGTCAGGATTTGTTGGAAAATCTGTCAAAACCTTTTTTGATGCAAAATTTGTTTTTTGACTAAATAAAAACCTCTGTGGAAAGTGTCTGTTCCTCACAAATTTTCAATTTCCGCCCCCTCAGAATACTGAAAATTTAGTCAAAGACCAAAAGCATTTCAAGTGTTCTGTTTTCCACTGAAAATTTTGACAAAAGCTATATTTTGTTGTTTTTGTCTAAATTTCTATAGGAAAAAATTTTTTCCCCCACCAACTCTGGTGTCTATCTTGTCCAAATAAGACTATGTAGCTCCTGGCCTGTGGAGACCCCAGCACGTTCTTGGGCTACCACAGGCAGCTTCACCCTGTCTCCCTGAGGAAGCAGTTATGTAAAGCCAGTCTTGGCATTATGCAGCAGCCTAAACTTGCTCACTTGCCAGGGATGAGTCCCAGACTCTCCCCCAATCCTTTTGCTATATATACACACACACACACACTACAGTACAGCCATTCTGGCTGATATTCCAGATCACAATGAGTGTGTAGAGGGCAAAGGATTTCTTCTGGGTTGGCTAATTGACTGGGGTGGTATATTCTGAAGCACCCCCCACCCACCCCCAGTCCGTAGCTCTAAACCGACCTTATCCCTGAAGATGAAGAGGGGTTGTATGACCTGAAGAGCACTACTTATCCCAGAAACATCTCCAATAAGAGTACATTAGGGAAAAGGACCCTTCCCACAGTCCTTCATTCAGGGGGCTCCACCAGCATATCTGATAAGCAGGCCCCCACTGAGACTCAATGAAAGACAGATTCCCTCCTCCCTACTTGCAGGTAAATGAAGGGAGTAGATGGCTCTTTCCACTGCAGCTGAAGCAAGGGAGTTATTCCAGCTCACAGGTTGTGCAGGCACAGCAGGAGAGAAGAAACCCATGCAGGGAGCTGTGCAGCACTGGGAGTAGAGGGTCTTAGAAACACAGCAGATTACTTTGCCTTTTGCTTTAACCCTTGTGCAGTGGCACAGCCTGTCTCCTGAATGGGATAGCTCATGGCAGTCAGCATATGCCTCTCTTCAGAGTGTCTAAGCACCTACAGCTGTCAGGGAGGTCATCTCTGAAAATCAAGCCACTTAATTAAACACCTGAGGGCTCAATCCAATCCCTATTGATGCCACTGGGCATCGCATTGGGCCTTATGTATGAACGTAAGTGTGTTATTTTAGGCACCCAAAATTTAACAATTATGACCTAGATGACTTGCCTAAGACAAACACCTAGCTAATGGCAAAGCTATATATAGAATCCAGGAAGCCACAAGTCTTGTAATCTAACCACTAAAGAATACTCCCCACTCACTTACATTTATAAATTAGGTAAAGAAGCTGGCTCCTAAATCAATACTTTAGGCATAGAAAGGCTGTAGGAAGGCCCAAACAGAGTGGTCCTTCCTTTGCATGCTCCAAGCTTAGCGGTATGTCAAAGCTCAGACTTTTCAAGATACAAGTCTTCCTCTTACTGGCTAGACTCAATAACCGGAGTACAAATTATTACACTGACAGCTCTTCTTTCTACAATGTTTTTTTTCCCCCCCACATCTTGTTCTTAGGAAGATGGGTTAGAGGAAGTAAAAGATTTGATCAAGGTTTCAGAGACTGCGTCAGAAGAGAAAATGAACACCATTCTAAATGCCTTTATCAGTCAATGCAGGTAACCTAATTTATTATTGGAGCATAAAGTTACTTTATACATTGGTAGCAATTTCCAGGCTATGGACCCATAAATTGGCAAGATGCATGAAAAATACAATGAACTTAATTTGCTGTACTTTGTAGTCTGCTGTAAAAGAATTTTACAGCCTCTGGCTCCTATTTTGTGCAATTTTATTTAATTTCCAGGACTTGTTTTCCATTTGTCAATTACTGGATTTGATCTTAAGCTTTCTGGACTCTAAAAATAAAACAGTTATGAGAATAATTGAGAAGCAATAAGGTGCAAGACAGATATTATAAAAATCATGCAAAATTAAAATGAATACAGAGGGCCTCCTTGCACAAGCAGAACTCCCATTGTGCCCTGAGTAAGATGGACAGGATTGGATCCAAAACAGAGGCAAAGCCCAAGAGTGAATTAATTTATATCTAAACATTACAGTACAGATTGTATGTACTTCTTAACTCTCTCCAATATAGGTGGTGCCTTCAACATTTATATTAGTCTGGCAATTCCAGCATCACCATCTTCTGCTTCACGCACTGTGCCAGATAATAATTCACTTGCAGTCTATTTTATCAGCCATCATAATAAGGTAATCTCTCTCATAACAAATGCTTCTGTATTACTATTCCCTGATCTCAGAGCCTTCATTGCTCATGCCGAAAAGAAGCCCCAAGGGATGAACCAGACTGCTTTGGACAAAAAAAGACTTATGATGTGCAGGCAAGAACTGGTATGAAAGGCTCCCTCTTTAAGCTCTAGAGCAATATATAATGAGTTAATCTTAATCAGATGCAGTGTGTGTGTAGTAATTTGGATTTGGTTTCTTGGTGCCAGGGTGTTTCATAATGAATGTGAAAATTACATCCAAGAGCTTTTTTTTTAAAAAAGACTACTGCGCTAAGCAAAAGGTTTTAAGATATTTCATGTTGAACTTTAAAGCAAGCAATTACAGCAAAAAGCTTTGTTCTTCGTACCTTTCCTGATTTTACAGTAGTGCAACTCCTGACAGTTCAGTAGAGTTAGTCCTGATTTACACGAGTTGTAAAGCACGGATTTAGCCCATGCCTGATTGCTTTGATGGATCTGGGCCTAAGTGATAGAAGAATCAGGCCCATCATATTTTTGCTGTTTTTACATATATCTCCATATAGCAAGAGCTATAGATAGACATAAATAAATGTGTGTATATTTAAAAATATTTTTTGTTTCTTGATTTTTCAAAGTTAATACTGCTAATTTGATTTTGATTTACACTAAGCCTCATTTACACTCTGTCACATTTGCATCCATAGTAAGGCCCTTTTACACTGCCAGAGTGGCATAAAAAGCTCTTACTATAAATGAGACTCTGGCACAGAACATCTAAAGAGAATTAAATATCCATACATTTTTCCATCTCTCCCTAGATTATATGTATATACATCTGTGTTCTAGCTCTCCTGTATGGCTCCCAGTACTGTAGCATCTGAGTTGCCACACAATCTTTATGTATGTCTCTTTGCAACAACCCTGTGAGGTAGGGAAATACTCTTACCCCCATATTACAGATGGGGAACTGAGGCACCGATCCATTGAGAAGCTGAGACAGAGGGACTAAGTGACTTGCCCAAGGTTACACAAAAAAGCCAGTGGCAGAGCAGGGCATCGACCCTAAGTCTTCTGAGGCCTCAGTTACCAACCTACCCAGTGGACCATCTTTTCTCAGTATCAGAGGATCCATTTTTAATATATACACATAGGGGGACTGATCCAGAGGGTTGATGAGTACTAGCAACTCAGTGAAATTAACACCATCTTTCAGGAGCAGGATCATGTTAGTATCATAAGATATCATTATAATGCAGTATAATGCAGAGGGATCTTTACATATCCTAATAGATAGGGTGACCAGATGTCCCGATTTTTTAGGGACAATCCTGATTTTGGGGCTATTACCCCTGACCCCGTCCCGATTTTTTACACTTGCTATTTGGTCACCCTACTAATAGGCCTGCATTTTCTACTATACCTTGTGGTTGCACAGTAAATGTATGTATTATTTTTATGCCATTGTTTGCAGTACAGTATTGATCAAAGCCCTCCATCAGGATCAGGGCCCTATTATGCTGTGAGCAGTAAACACAAATTTCTGGGGACCTTCACTGCATAAACACACATACACACAGTGGAGAAAATGCACATTTTGTATAACTGGAATCATTTCCTGAAAGTTCATTTGCCCTCTGCTTTGAAATTTTGAAAAAAAAAAAATTTCATAGTGAACCTGGGTAGCTATTTCCCCTTACATGCCCAGCTGGATAGTCTGAAATAAGTTTTTCATGAACTCACCGTGTGTATGAAATACTTACCTATTGTCCACTCCTGTTCCAGGAAGCAATGTCCTCGGTTGCCAGTGGCATTGTTCAGCAGCAGAAAAAAAAGATGTCAGTAGATGAACTGATGCGTGAAACACAGAACTTCATAGAGAAAATTCGATTCTTGGTTGCTGAGGTAATTCACCATTGACACAGGATTTTACCTAGGTCACAATGTCGAATGTTTTAACGAAGATGACACAAGTCTTTATAATACAGTACAATCAGTAAAACCTTGGGCTAGATCTTGACTAGATTGATTAGCTGGTGATCCCCACTACTCTATATCTCCTCATAGGCACTGACTCCATGGGTGCTCTGGGGCTGGAGCATCCACGGGGGAAAAAAAAAAGTGTGTGCTCAGCACCCACCGGCAGCCCTGCCAATCAGCTCCTTCCCCTCCTCTCCACACCTCCTGCCCCGGCAATCAGCTCCTCCCACTCCCCCAGCGCCTCCCACCCACCAGAGATCAGCTGTTCAGCACAGTGCAGGAGGCGTTGTGGGGGTAGGGGGAGGAGCAGGGCAGGAAGGGGCAGGGCACGCTTGTGGGGAGGATCAGAACTGTGTGGGAAGAGGTGGGGCAGAGGTGGAGCAGGGGCAGGAAGAAGTGGGGTGGGGGTGGGGCCTTAAGGCAAGGGGTGGAGTGGGGGCGTGGCCTGGCCTGGAGTGTGGGTCAAGCAGCCCCAGGATAATCAGAAAGTTGGCACCTCTGCCTCATGTACAGCCCTTGGCATGGGGAATGTCCTGGAAAATGGGGTTGTGGCCAGGGCACTGTGACAGGGGCAAACTGGATACACTGTACATGCATTTGCCCAATGAAGAATGGCCTCCCTGGTGAGATTTCATCTGAAAGTAAACTGTGAATCTAGGGCACAAGAAGCACCTAAAGGAAAGGTGCAGGATGGAGGAGTGGTATACAGGGTATCCCACAGGGGATCTACACCCTCTGCCTGCCACACAGCTGTGCCTGTACAGGCTTCACTTGCACTAGCGTGAGGGGCTGTGGAAGAGGGGGATTGTGACCAGTGGATCTGTGATTACACGGAGGATCCATGGCGAATCTCTCACTCACACAAAAGAGGGTAGTGCAGGAGCCCTGTTGTAGTCTCAGCCAGAAAGTGTCTCTGCTGCTCTTCCATGTGTTGGGAGAGCTTATTCAACCAGGACCTCATAGAAAGTAGAATGGTGGGTCCTAATTCTCATTTTCCTTAAGGCCTTTGGGTAAATGAGTATCAAGCCCATAGATTTTAAGATCAGAAGGAGCTATTTTGAGTATCCAGTCTGCCTTCCTGCATAGCACGGGCCATATATTTTTTATCCAGTGATTTTTGCATCGAGTCCCATAACTTCTGGTTGAGCTAAAGCATCTGTTAGAATTGCAGGCAGTCTGATTTAAAGACCTCAAGTGATGGTGTATGCACCATGTCCCTCGGTGAGATTCTCTGTTCAAAATTTACATCTTATTTCTGGTTTGAATTTCCGTAGCTTCAACTTCCATCCACTGCAGCTTGTTATGCCTTTATCTGCTACATTAAAGATCCTTTAGTATGTGATACTTTTCCCCTGTGTAGGCCCATGATCAAGTCACCTACTAACCCTCTTTGATATTTGAACAGAGTTTAAGGTCCTTAAAAGCTTAAAACCTTAAAAGGAACAAACTCTGACTGTGCTCAGGAACTGAGGTTTGGGCAGATACTATGTATCACAGTCCGGTATATGGATTTTTAGGTGTGAATTGATAGATTTTCTAGATTATGATGCTGGCTGTCTCTTCTCAGTAAAGGCTGGCTTTGTCTTGTCAAATTGTTGAAAAGAGTTAGGTCTTGTTAGTTCATGTTTAACAAAAAGTAATGATCGTTGCTCTTAAAAAGAATATTTGTTAATGTAGCTCTAGTGTTCAAAGCATACAAGTTCTGTTCCATGTCATTTTAATAGCCACAGCATACGGTGCCTGATGTGTTCATCTGGATGCTCAGCAACAACAAAAGAGTTGCATATGCAAGAATCCCAGCAAAAGACGTGTTCTATTCCCCAGTGAATGAACAGAGAGGGAAAAACTGTGGGAAGATTAAAACCCATTTCCTGAAAGTAAGTCTGAGACATTTTGATCTTTTACAAAGATGTTTTGAGCAGATAACTCCATGAACACCATTTTTATCCATAAAAAGAAAAGGAGTACTTGTGACACTGCTCACATAAATTTGTTAGTCTCTAAGGTGCCACAAGTACTCCTTTTCTTTTTGTGAATACAGACGAACACGGCTGCTACTCTGAAACCATTTTTATCCATGTTTCACTCAGCCCACATGCATCTACCTTAAATATATGCAGAGTGAAATTATGCAGGAGAGGATTTCATTTGAGATACCAAAAATCTGAAATCTGATCTGCAAGGAATCTGTGGGTTTATCTGTATGATTTAGATCCATATTTCTCAACCAGTGAGTCACAAAAGGCAATTTGGAGGACAAAAGTGTTGAAACCATTATTGCAATCTAAAGCAAATGAAATCTCACTCCCCAACTTCACCTCACAGCCTCACTCTACAAGGTTAAGTATGCTCTGTCAAATTCTCAAAATACACACAAATAAATTCTATTGGCTTATCATTGTTGTCATGGATACATTTTTACTCTTATAGAAAAATTTTGTCTTAAAAAGGGGTCACCAACCTGAAAAGGTAGAGAAACACTGATCTATTTTATCTATATTCTCTATTTTTCTGTTTTGCTTTTAATACCATGCTCATCATCATGGTGTCTAAGTAATTCATCCCCTGGCTTCCTGCTTCTGCCAAGTGTACCATGAATCCAAATATGCACAAATAGATGTAAATTGGTAGATCACTAAACCTTTCTTCTCTGATGAATACATTAAGCAGCATTTGAAAACTCCAAGGGAAACTCCAACAGATTGACATTCACCACACTCAGACAATGAGGAAGTGCAGAGATTCAGACATAATATAAACATTTCTGTTTATAACTCCAATTTAAAATGTGCATGTGAGATATATGTTGGTACTCCATCGCTGACAATGATGACAATATTATAGCAATTCTCAGCTCTGGCTACACACATGACTCCAAAGTCTGAACCATGATGCATAGAGTTGGCTACACTAAGGCCATGGGAAGTCTGTAAATATTATGTTTGACAGTGCAGTTCTGTGGCGCTTTTCACGTGCAGCCTGGAGATGATTTCGTCAATCCTACTCAAACCTGTTACATCCTGATCTTGTCAAGAGACTACCAGTGTGTCCTGTCCTGAGCCATTTGCTCAAGTTCTTTGAGGTTGATAGTCTCCAGTGGGCTGCACTTTAGGTTAACTTTAAGCGCTTATACGGACGACACTTCCTTCTTTTGCTCCCCATGCAAGATCTGTTTTGGGAGACAGATCTTCCATTCTGATGACATGTCCAGTCTACCTAAATTGTGTTCTCAATAGCATTTCCTCACTGCTTTGTTGTGTTTGCTCTTTCAGGGACCTTAATATTGGTCACTCTGTCCTGCCAGCGAATGCTCATTATTAAGGCTACGTTTTAGTCACGGGTATTTAGTCATGGGTATGGACAGGTCACGAGCAATAAACAGAAAGTCATGGTCCTGGACCTGTCCATGACTTTTATTAAAAATACCTGTGACTAAATCTTACCTGCTGGGAGGGGGGCACTCCTGAAGACTGCTGCTGGGGGTGGGGGCAGAGCTGGGCGATGTGTCTGCTGGGTGGGGCAGCCCAGGCCCCTGCTGCAGCTGGGGGCAGCCTGTGTCCCCGTTACTGGAGGAGGGGCAGCCCGGGGCCCCTGTTGCTGCTGCTGGGGGCAGCCCTGCCACCAGTCCAGGTGGGGGGGAAGCCTGTGGCCCTGCTGCCACTAGTGCACGGGGGGCAGCCCGGGGCCCCGGCGCCACCTCCGCTGGTCCGGGCGAGGGACAGCCCGGGGCCCCACTGCCACCTCCGCTGGTCCGGGCGAGGGACAGCCCGGGGCCCCACTGCCACCTCCGCTGGTCCGGGCGAGGGACAGCCCGGGGCCCCACTGCCACCTCCGCTGGTCCGGGCGAGGGACAGCCCGGGGCCCCACTGCCACCTCCGCTGGTCCGGGCGGTGCGGCTGGCCCCAGGGCTTCCCAGATGCTGTGGTGGTCCTGGGGTCAGCTGCACCAGCCCTGCAAAATTCACAGAGGTCACGGAAGCCATGACGTCTGTGAATGAGTCACAGCCTTACTCATTATCGAGCGGAGGGAACGCTTGTTAAATTGCTCAAGCTGTTAAATGTGCCATCTATAAAGAGTCCATGTCTGAGATCCATGCAGGAAAGATGTTAGATATATAAAATATTGAATAATATACTTATCTGACAAGACCATTTTAGCAGTGTTATACAAAGAGAGGTAACATGCACAGTAACAGTATGCAACAATGGAATGTAGTCACTGTCCATCAGCAACAGCTGGAAGGAAAAGCCTGGACACTCTGGAATAATAAGCAATGGTAACATTGCTTATTAAGTGTATAGAAACTCATCACCTAAGATGGTTGTTGTTGGAACCAGGCAAATAAAACGTAGCTCGTCAGCAGATAGAGGTATCCAGACTTCTGCTAATTATCAAGAGTAATTTATTGTGCATACTACTTACTGCATAGAATAACATTTCAGTGCATTTCTACTTACAGTTTTTAAAGAGGCTTCTTGAATCTTTTTAGAGCTTTCTTATGAGAAATCTCTCCCAGGTCTATCAAAATGTTCTATTTTATTTGAATGAAGTAAAACTAATTTTAGAAGTAGTCATTTCAAACAAAATGAAACGGTCATTAAGATACTCTGGTGTAGCAATTCTATTTATCCATCAGATTAAACCTCAGAGGCACAGTACAAGTAGTTGTATTTTCACTTGAAAGAAAGTTACAACTAGGAAGCACTATGGATAACCCAGAAGGTGGGATGTTTCCCCGCTGTTTAAAATACAAAGGTTGTTGCTTACAAGACACACTGTTACACCAAGTGAAACAAAAAGGCACCAGTTAAGCCATCATCAATTGTTAGGGTCTGTCAGGAAAACATTGCAATGTAGTGACTGTCTAGTCATTTTATGTCATGAATTGCTTTAGGAATAAGCAGTATAAAAAAACTGAATTAAGCAGAGCTTGATAGAAAAAAAAATATTGTTGAAAGTATTGTCAAAAAATGTAACATTTTATGTTGGAAAAAGTTTCATCAAAAGTTTTCTGACTTGCCCTATGAAGTAATAACTTATTTAGGAGCAGCCATAATACAGTCAGAAAGCAGCATGAGGTGGACAGTGCGCAATAGGCTCGGAAATTTAACATAGCAAACACCAGAGGCAAATTTACAGCTGTTATTTAGCAAGAAAAGGCTTGTACACTATCCCACTGAAAGCAGACTTTTACAACTAGGTTTGTTATCAATTCCTTCCTTTGAATCTTGAAATACATTGTACCAAGTAGGTCACATGGCCATCCTCCCCATTATGACTTCAGGTCAGCAGGGCCTGACAAAACACATTCTGGAATACTTAAGGAACTGGCTGAAGAGATCTCTGAGTCATCACCTATTATCTTTGAGAAATCGTGAAAAAAAGGACAAATATAACACAGAATGGGAAATGACTGCCTAGGAAGAGTACTGCAGAAAAGTGTCTGGGGATTATAATGCATCACAAACTAAATATGAGTCAACAATGTAATTCTGTTGAAAAAAACAAACATCATTATTAGATTTATTAGTAGAAGTGTTGTAAGCAAGAGCGGAGATGTAATTCTTCCACTCTACTAAGCACTGATAAATCCTCATATGGAGTGCTGTGTCCAGTTATGGGCGCCACACTTTGGGAAAGATGTGGACAAATTGGAGAAAGTCCAGAGGAGAACAGCAAAAATTATTCAAAGTCTAGAAAACATGACCTATGAGGAAAGATTGAAACAATTGGGGTTTGTTAAGTCTGGAGAAGAGAAGATTGGGGTGAGGGGGAAGGGAAGACATGATAAGTCTTCAAGTTCATAAAAAGTTGTTATAAAGAGGAGGGTCATATATTGTTCTCCTTATCTACTGAGGACAGGAAAAGAAATAATGGGCTTAAATTGCAGTAAGGGAGATTTACGTTAGACAACAGGAAAAACTTCATAATGGTAAAGATAGTTAAGCACTGGAACAAATTACCTAGGGAGGTTGTGGAATCTCCATCACTGGAGGTTTTAAGGACAGGTTAGACAAACACCTATCAGGGATGGTGTAATGGGGTTTGACTCACCACTGCAGTGCCTCCTGCTGGCCGTCCTGGGAATTAGCTCTGGTTCACCAGTGCGCATTCATCTAGTGATGTCTCGCCACCATCACTTCTGCCATCAGGACCCGTGTTGCTCTCAGGACCATGGTATCCTCTTCTGGACACAACTCTTTGGCTGTGCCCCACTCGGTTCTCTCCCTCCCGCCCCATTCTGGGAGGCCAGCAGTCCTCTGTCCAGCCATTTGCCTCAGTGGTAGGCTGCAGGCCAGGTTTTAGCCACCTGCATCAGTAGCAACTGGGGCCAAAGGGGGAGAGGACTAGCAGTCATACGCTGTGTCACCTCCAACCCCTGGCGTCTGTTTCCCTGGGCCACTTCCCCGTAGCCCTAGCACCTTCTCTGCCCCTGTATCATGGCCTCAGTCTGGCAGCAGTCAGCCGGGAGCTCACTCATGCTCCCCTGACTCTGTCCAGCACTGCCTGGACCATGGTGCTGTCTCTTCTCCCTCCTTCAGGGCAGCCAGTCCTCACTCCTCAAACTCCAGGGAATGACTGAAGCTGCTCTGTTCAGCATCCCTTCCTATATGACCCAACCTGGCCCTGATTGGCTGTCTCTCTAAACCTCCTGATTGGCTGTCTCTACAAGCTCTTTCCTAATTGGCTGCCTCTTACACAGCCTTCCTGGGCTACTTTAACCCCTCTTCTGCCAGTGTGGGGCTGAAGCCCCACCACAGATGGTCTAGATAATACATAGTCCTGCCTCAGAGCCTATCAAGGTCCCTTCCAGTCCTACATTTCTATGATCCTGTGATTAAATAGGCAAGTCATTTATCAGCATATCATAGAATCATAGAATATCAGGGTTGGAAGGGACCTCAGTCCAACCCCCTGCTCAAAACAGGACCAATCCCCAACCAAATCATCCCAGACAGGGCTTTGTCAAGCCTGACCTTAAAAACATCTACGGAAGGAGTTTTCACCACCTCCCTAGATAACTCATACCAGTGCTTCACCACCCTCCTAGTGAAAAGGTTTTTCCTAATATCCAACCTAGACCTCCCCCCACTGCAACTTGAGACCATTGCTCCTTGTTCTGTCATCTGGTACCACTGAGAACAATCTAGATCCATCCTCTTCGGAACCCCCTTTCAGGTAGATGAAAGCAGCTATCAAATCCCCCCTCATTCTTCTCTTCTGCAGACTAAATAATCTTAGTTCCCTCAGCCTCTCCTCATAAGTCATGTGCTCCAGCCCCCTAATCATTTTTGTTGCCCTCTGCTGGACTCTTTCCAATTTTTCCACATCCTTCTTGTAGTGTGGGGCCCAAAACTGGACACAATACTCCAGATGAGGCCTCACCAATGCCGAATAGAGGGGAATGATCACATCCCTCAATCTGCTGGCAATGCTCCTACTTATACAGCCCAAAATGCCATTCGCCTTCTTGGCAACAACTGTTGCCTCATATCCAGCTTCTCGTCCACTGTAACCCCTAGGTCCTTTTCTGCAGAACTGCTGCCTAGCCACTCAATCCCTAGTCTGTAGCAGTGCATGGGATTCTTCCATCCTAAGAAGATGCACTTGTCCTTGTTGAACCTCATCAGATTTCTTTTGGCCCAATCCTCTAATTTGTCTAGGGCCCTCTGTATCCTATCCCTACCCTCCAGCGTATCTACCTCTCCTCCCAGTTTAGTGTCATCTGCAAACTTTCTGAGGGTGCAATCCAAGCCATCCTCCAGATCATTAATAAAGATATTGAACAAAACTGGTCCCAGGACCGACACTTGGGGCACTCCACTTGATACTGGCTTGATAGCAACTGAGTGGATGCTCCTCTGTTCAGCAGTGCAGCTTGCCCAAACTATAAATAACATTCAGTGATCTCTCTTACTTTGTATTGGTTGATGACCTATGTTTCTTCAGTTACCAGGAAAACGCCTGTCGGGTTGGAATGTACCTGCAAAAGTAGACACCTATCTGTGGCTTGGTTCCATCAAGTATGCCCATACCATTATGGAGAACTTACCTTTAGGACATGAGACTGAAGTGCCCTCCGCAGATGGTACAGGACATCCTCCTGCTCCTTCACCTGCCAGTCTGGTGTACAAAAGTAAGACAATACTTCTGCAGTACAGTAGCAAGGATACTTAGCGGTAGTATGGAACGTTGGACATATGGTGCTCTAAATTAGGAGGATAGCAAAATATCTACTTGATGTATTTGCATTTTTCCCCAAAAATGCTTAAATTAACATTTTAGCACATTGTTTAATCAGAGACACTGACTAGTTGCTGAATGCCACCTTGGCAGCTACTGAATGCTTAAAACCTCCATTGATGCTTCATGGAATCATAGACATTAGAGATGGAAAAGACACACTACATTATGCCCTTCCCTCCATATCCCTCTCAATGCAAGGTTGTTGCCCTTAGCACATGTTGCACTGTTTTTGCTCCCTAGTTTAAATGTCCCAAATGAGGAGTCTTCCACTGGATCTTTTGATAAAAGCATATGTGCTTGAATTCATCGTAGGTGATAAATATACATAGGGAGATACTATGGTCAAGTGATGAGAGAAAAGACTGGAAATTAGCAGAGCTGGTTTATAACCCTGGCTCTGACACTGTGTGAATTGTGTGAATTTAATCTTTCTGTCGCTCCGATACCCCATCTTTAAAATGGTGATCGCACTTTTCTATCTCATTGGAGTGCTGTGAGGGTCAAGGTTTTGGAATTTGTGGGTGGTCCTCTTTCCATGTATTCATGGCATCATTTCCCCAAAACTGATAACATTGTATTCATTGTCCTGACACAGCCAAGCACCTCTTCCAGTTAAGAGCCCACATGTATCAGGCCAGGGGGCTCATTGCGGCAGATAGCTCTGGACTTTCTGATCCCTTTGCCAAAGTAACGTTTGTTTCGCACTGCCAGACCACCAAGGTAAGTTGCAAAGTCTTCCTTCTCCTTGTGTAAATAAGGAACTGAGATGTCTCATTAAAGTGGTGAAAATGGGATAAAATATTGATTCTCAAAGGCAATTGGGAATTACCTTACCAGATCAGATTAGTGGTCTATCTAGTGCAGTCTTCTGTCACTCTCAGTGGCCAATATTAGATGTTTGAGTTTCCTTTTCTGTAAAATGAGGATAATGCTTAATGAAAAACTACTTAACTACCATAATGAGGTGTTGTGAGGCTTAATTCATTAGTTTGTAAAGCACTTTGAGATTCTTAGACGCAAGGGGCTCCAGAAATGTAAAGGATTATAGTGTATTATTGAGACGAGTGGTTACTTATTTGCAGTATCTCTTAGAGCCAGTCACAGTGTATATTATATCATAGCACTAATATCCAGCCATATGAATACAAGTGTGGTTGAAAACAGAAGTCCTAGCGCGGCTGTCTGTTTTGAGGACATGTGCCTGTCATTAAAGAAACACCACTGCCATTCTAGCTCTTGGTATGATTAAATTAACAAATATACCATCAGGGACAGCTGCTCTGATGGCATAGCATATATAGAATGAGTCACCAGATGCAGCCTTGTATCTGCTCTCCAAGTGTAATTGGTCTGCAATTAGACTAGTGCCAATCTGTTTTGACTCCTTTGGATGTTAGATTCTCTGAGATTATTGGACCGAAATAGCAAGTGTGGGCTGGGTTGTATTTCTCTGAAATTCTCCCTCTTTAGACTTTAAGATTAGGCCATTTCCATTGGCAGGGGGACAGATGCTGTGTCCTGCATCCCCGCCACTATTTTTGTGTGTGTTAAGAGCAAGGCTGAGTCACTTTTTAAAAAAGCCCAAAGTGCTGCTGTGGCCATGTGAGTCAGTTTGGCCCTTTGGAATGGAGTTTAGTAGAGCACAAGGATGGTTTCAGAGAGGCATTACCAGGTAAAATGCACACCAGGTGCAGAGACTCTCTGCACTACTTAAGTCCTGAAAAATAGTTGCTCATTGAGAGGCCTCCTTAGGGCTGCCTTTGAACTGGAGAAATGGTCTCCAGACCAGCCGCACAGAGATTGGCATGAAAGGCCATTTTGGAATGAGCAAGGAGTTTCCTGGGGACAAGAGAGGGGCTTCTACCCAGATCCTGTGGTTTCAGTATGCTGTGCAACCGGTACAAGGGACAGCTGATTTATTACCCATGGGGAAGGTGGGAGGGTTCTGCATGGCAACCCTGCAACCTGGCCCGGGCTTGGGTGGGAGAGTTGGATTTCACTTTCACTCACCCAGCTTGATGGGAAAAACTCAGCTTGACTCTCAGAGCCCATCTTAATTTTGCAAGGGTGGAAGTTCAGTAACCCACTATTTCACTTGTAAATAGAGCACATTTGACACAGAAATCATCAAGGATCAATAAATGTGGAACCCAAATCAACTATTTTTATAGTCACTTTTCACAGGGTAACAAAGCTTTAAGAAAAATAATGTTTATCCCCTTCTGGCTCTCTGAAGGAAGTTTCTATAGCAGCAGATTCTGGGGGCCAGGGCAAGGAAAAGGTTTCTCTATCCAGGTGGCTCTCTAGAGTCATAGGGCCTGATTCTGCTCTCACTTATGCCTGTTTTACCCTCATGGTTAAGATCAATTGAGTTAATCTTGGTTTACCCCCATTGTAGCTCTCTGGATATCAATGGAGTTGATCCTGGTATAAGCTAGCATACCTGAGAGTAGAATCAGACCTACGTATGACAGCATTTTGTACACACATAAGTGCGAAGTAACATATTGTCTGAATAAAATACTGCATGCAATCATTTGAATTGTTTTTAGAATGGTGTCCACCAAGCTCCAATAAACCACAGTGAAAGAAGACATTTCCATTTAACAGAACAACAGCAGATGATGAGAGTCAGATTTTGCAGCGGATATTTTTTTCTTTAAAATTTAACATTGGTAGATACATTTCCTGCCAAAGCAGCTAAGCTGTTGTCTTTGAGGAAGTGCCTTGACCAGCCCAGCATGTCTGAAGTGCAGCAGCAAATTGCAAGGAAAAAATAAAAAAAAATTGATTTGTTATGAATTAATCAATAAATTACCTTGTTCAATAAGAACATTGTGAGTTATTATTGGCATCTGTATTTGAAGAAAAATTACTTGGAAAATGTTTACCCCACAGAATGAAAAAGTGGAATACATTTTGCTCAAAGTTCTTCTTTAACTATACATGGCCTGATCCTGCAGTCTCCAAACAGGCAGCCTTCCCATAGATTGCAGTATGAGTTTTGCATGCACAAGGACTGCAAGATATAAAGTCAGATATCTGGTTATTTGTTCAGGAAGAGCCTGTAAGGCAAGGAGGGGGGAACATTTACAGCTCAGAATGAACAGGGGTGGTATTCATCTGTGTGGGAAAGACTTTCAATGCACTTATGAAGGCCCATGTTAAGGTTTTTAGGCCCCAGTCCAGCAAACTATTTAAGCACATGCATAACTTTAGGTCAATGAGTACCCTCACTGAAGTTAATGGGATCATAGTTACACATGCGGTTTAAGTGCTTTGCTGGACTGGGCACTAAATGAGGCTTGCATGGGTTCTGATGCAGGACCTCTGCAGAGGTGAGTGACATTTAAAATAGGCCTTGTGCTGATTCTGTATTTCACCCTCTCTTAATAGTTTAGTTTAGTCCACTGGAAAAGATTTCATCACGGTGCAGCCACTTTCTGCTGGAGCACACCAGTCAGTCTTTTACCAGCCTTCTTAAAATGCTGTTTGTTTTTCACTAGATCATTTCTCAGACATTATCTCCTACGTGGAATCAGATGCTGCTGTTCAATAACATTGTGCTCCATGGTGAAGGGAAGGAAATTGCTGAATTCCCACCAGTGGTTGTCATAGAGCTGTACGATGATGATGCAGTGGTAAAGATGAAATGCCTCTTATTAAAAAATCTGAATTGTTGCAGTGTAATGTATTATCTATGTAAAAATCAAAGCTATGTCATTTAACAGACATTTAAAAGTAGTTTCTCTGGCCATGTAAATCAGTTTCTGGCCCTTTAAAATGGAGATTAATATTGTGATGGGACATAGTCTGAGAACCAGATTTATATCCAGTCCTCAGTTACGTCTTTGTAACCTCCTGGTCTTGTTGTTCCAGTTTGACTCTCAGATCCAAAAAGGGGTTTGCAGTAGAAACATCCTTTTACTTGTACGCAGTTGTAATTATTGTATTTATGTATGTTCAGAGACCCGAATTTACCTCCAGCTCACAGAAATCTAGTGCCATCTCACTGCTTATTAGGATACTGCCTTCAGAATTGCTGAAATGTGAAATCAAGGCACTGGTAAACTTCAGATGAGTTTAAAGAACACCCTCTATCATTTCAATAGTTGCCATCCATTGTATTTTGCTGTGCACCTGACTGGGTAGTTTTGTCAGATATATTAAAAGACCATTTCCCACATTTGGATTGAGGGTGGGAGGAGCAGTTCCTAAGGCTGCTGCTATGTTTAGACTACTTACAAAATAACCCGAAGTATGTATCCTTATTTATCTAGGGTAAATCAGACTATATTGGCTCAACAGTAGCTGCCCCTGTGGTGAGACTCGCTGATCAGAAATACGAGCCACCTAAACTATCTTATCACGCAGTGCATTGTGGAAATCTGTCTGGAGGAGACCTTCTTGCTGCATTCGAGCTGCTGCAGGTGAGGGATTGAGTATTAACATTTACCTTTGGGGCATGTAAAAGCATTTAGGGTACAAAGAGACACCGTGGTCCTAGTCTTGTCCTCACTTATACAGGTGCGTCCCTTGTTAAAATCAGAAGGAGTTGCACCCAGGAGAGAGCAGAATTGGATCCTTTCTCCTTTACATCTCATATGCCTAGAACATGATGCAGTTGCCATTCCTGTTCATCCTGCAGTTGGAACAATAAACACTGTTCCTACTTCCACTGCTGCTGGCCCTCTGAATCCTCTAGCTTGGCTTACCTCGCATTTCCACTGGTTTTACCCTGCTCTAATTCTGTTGACTGCAAGGTAAAGTGTCGTTTTGTTCTGGGAAGTGACTGTGTAAAAATGGCATCTTCTTACTGCTCCCTATGTCTGTTTAGAGGTCTATGTCTTTAACAACACTAATAAATTGTTACTACTACTTACTCTTATTACCAGTATGGAGGCAATGTATAGAAGGGAGAGTTAACTGGGTTCTGTTCTGGCTGTAGCACATAAACAGAATTGTTAACCAGTTTCCAGTTGCAGGGCTGAATTCTGCCCTCACATCTGGGCATGGCTTTGCAAATGCACAAACAAGACAGCTTGACTTTCAGACCCAAAGCAGAATTTGTAGGGCTGACAGGTAGAAGAAACTTCTTTTTACTTGTAAACTGAACAAATTTGTTCTGGAATGAGTGAGACATAACATGTAAAACACACAACCCCCATGATGGCATTTTAATAATCACTTGCCAGAGTAAAATTGCATTTTAAAGCATGTGGGGCTAATTGTTTCCCCAATTAAACCTAAATAACATCAAGGAGGGGAATGCACCAACTTAGTGGGGTGTAATTAAGGACAGAATCTAGCTCCATAATCAATATTTTTCTCAATTTTTAATCTAGTCCATGTTTCTAGTGAACAGAGTGAACATTTAGTTTTATTTCACTTTTATCTGGGCGAAGGGAAACAGCACAACATACCAGACTGATCTGAAAATATCTAAGGCCTGAATAAAGAGCTGAAAATAAATGTAAAAATGACCCAGCGCTGGCATTCAGCATTCTCAGACCCTTCACTGTTTGTCTTGGTGATTACATCCTAAAGAATGCTTGTTTTCATCACAGATAATGCTCAAGAGCATGGACTTTAAAGAACCATTCAAGAAAAGATGTGTTAAAACACTATGAGAGGCTTTAAAGCATTCTCAGAGGCCTGATGTGCTGGCAGTTTCTTTCTAGTATCAAAGGATTCCTGATGATGCTCAGTGAGAAGAAACTCTACAATCTCTAATTCGCTCTGTACTTCGGAGACAATAACGCTTTTGGCCACATATACCACATTAGGTAGTTCCGATCTACAAATTGTTGTTTGTTTCAATTCAGGCTATTTTATAATTGGAGTAACAATATGTATGAGAGAAGATCCCTTTTTGAAATTACTGAGGTAGTTCTAGGTCACTGCAAAAGGGTTAAAGTTGATTTCAGTGTAACAGAACAGTTGAGACACTTAGAGAAATAGGAGATTAGAGAAACAATGACTAATAGTGGACACTTGCTAGTCTTAATATGTATGCAGTGCACATATCTCCACTGCTACAATGATCAACACCCTGGCACAAGACACCTTTTAAGATCCATGAATCCTACGCTTGCCTATCACAACATGTGGTATACCTCATCCGGGGCACTAAATACCCCAGTAAAAATTATGTGGGTGAAACCAGACAATCATTACGCTCTGCAATGCACTCACACAGGAAAATGATAAAAGACAAAAACACCCTACCACCTGTGGGTGAACACTTTTCACAAAGTGATCATTCTGTATATAACCTATCAGTCCTCATCCTGAAAGGAAACGTGCATAACACATTCAAAAGACGGTCCTGGGAGCTTAAATTCATGACTCTACTAGATACTAATAATCTTGGATGGAACAAAGACTCTGGATTTATGGTTTATTACAACAATCTGTAACCCACTGACCCCCTCTTTGTGTCTTATGACTGCAGAGGTGGTAATAGGCCACTCTACCTTGAATGGTCCCTTACAATATGTGCTAACTACTTATGCTGGACAATCTGTTCCATCTTGCATTTAGCTGTGATTTGCCTTTCCCAGACCTGAAGAAGAGCACTGTGTGGCTGGAAAGCTTGTCTCTCTCACCAACACAAGTTGTTTCAATAACAGATATTACCTCACTTGCTAGTGTTGATCATTTGAAGTCATTAACGCTCACAGGGCACCTTTCTTGAGAGCTAGGAATGCTGGCCTAGATATCTTGGAATGGTTCCCATCTGTGTAGTTACTAGAATTGTCTGGAAATGTTCCCCTGAAATGTCAGACTAAAATTTAAACCATTTCAGTTTATTTCACTCATCACATTTTGTTTTGATTCAATGACTATGTACACATCAAAAACATGTGACAATTCCAATGTTAACTTTTGAATTTTGGCTTTAGAGTCTCACAGCCACCTTTTACTCTGAATGGGCCCACCACCTGCTGAAAATGGCCTTATTTTCACGAGAAAAAAAGCTCCTTTTTAAAGAAAAATTTGGCCAGCTTTTTAACAACATTTTTACAAAAAGGTTGTAACAAGATGAAAAGAATCAGTTTTTGAATAGTTTCATCTTCTGCTGAAAAGAGTTTTAACCCTCTAGTAATTACATTTCTCCTGACCCCTAAAATTCCCCATACAATTTCAGCTAACTACAGTGTAATTCTTCACTTTCTATCCTAAACTGTGGCATGCTGGCACTGGACCAAAATCTCCTCTTCGTTATACCAGTGCAATTCCTCTGAAGTTGATGGAGTTTCATGATGGAATAGAGAAGATTCAGCCCAGTGTTTGTGATTAAACAGCTGCTGTGTTTCACCACTTTAGGGAAGGACTGGGGATATGATCCCACTTTTCAGTTTATAAAGTGCTTTGGGATTGCTTTGGATCAGAGGTGCTTCTGTATATAAATATGAGTTACTGTTTTAGTTTATTATCATTATCACCACTGTACTGTGTAATGCTGTCACTCTGAGATGTTTTACACCTTTCTGTTTTCTGCGCCTACAATGTGGTAAGGAAAATATCTCCTCTTCCTTATACTAAATGAACTTTCCACACAGCAGCACATATCAGGACACAGAAGACAGATGACTCCTATTTAAAAGAAACAGAAGATGTGAACTTTACAGGTTCCCTGGTGACTCTCTCATAGCCTTAACATTTCAGTGGTAATAATTATAAAGCACTCTAGACACTACATTACTATGACTATTTCCCAGAATCCTTACCCTTTCACTTGTGTGTGATCATTATCGCACCATGGCGCATCTAATTGATCTAATTTTGTTTGCCCTTAGTTAACCAGAAGACATTTCACATCCTTCCTCTCTAATCCTGTCCCATAGTCACCTCTTTATGTGTTGTGTTTCATAATGAAGCCAAACAGAATTTTCTGAGCAAAAGGAGGTAATCTGTGAAATAGCAATTCATAGTTTTGTCAGCGTTAGAAATTGAGTTTCTGGTAGAAGAGATCAGTGCCCCTTTGGCTCAGCCTGGAGTACTAGAGGAAGAAAAGGCATACCAAACCAGGAAGGGGCATAGATCTACTGTAGAGAGATTGTGGGGGAGTGCAGAAAAGAGGAGACTGAGAGAAGACGTGATAACAGTTTTCAAGTACAGTAACTCCTCACTTAAAGTTGTCCCGGTTAACGTTGTTTCATTGTTACATTGCTGATCAATTAGGAAACATGCTCATTTAAAGTTGCACAGTGCTCCCTTATAACGTTGTTTGGCAGCCACCTGCTTTGTCCACTGCTTGCAGGAAGAGCAGCCCGTTGGCGCTAGCTGGTGGGGGCTTGGAACCAGGGTGGGCCGGCAGCCCCCCTAAGTTCCCTGTGCAGCAGCTGCCCACCAGGCTATCAGTTGCCGGCCAGTTCAGGTATCCCTCCCCCCACTGCCATGTGCTGCTCCTGCCCTCTGCCTTGGAGCTGCTCCCAGGAGCCTCCTGCTTGCTGTGCGGGGGGAGGAAGAGAGGGGCTAATGTCAGGGTGCCCCCCTCCCCCCTACTCCTGCCCCCTGCTTACCCCTTCTCCATATAGAGCAGGGCGGGCACAGGACAGGGCTCAGGATGAGAGAGCTGGCCGCAGCTGCTGTCTCAACTTCCTGATCTTTTTAAAGGCAATGTACCTAGAGTGGGGTCAGTGTACTTAAAGTGGCAATGCGCCTCTCTCTCTCTCCCACACACAGGGTGTGTGTCTCTGTCTCTGTCTGCCATGCTGTCTCCCCTCCCTCCATTCGTGCTGCCTTGTAGAGTGTGAGGCTACATTAACAACAATGTGTTAACCCTTGAGGCTCAGCCGAATGCTAGTTCATCATTTAGCAGTAAGGTATTCCCTGGGAAATATCCCACCCTCAGACTTCACCACCTCAACCAAGCTTCACAATCATCATCGCTGTGTACAGTATTAAATTGCTTGTTTAAAACTTATACTATGTGTATATATATATATATATATATATATATATATATATAATATAGTTTTTTGTCTGGTGAAAAAAATTTCCCTGGAACCTGACCCCTCCACTTACATTAATTCTTATGGGGAAATTGGATTCACTTAATATCGTTTTGCTTAAAGTCGCATTTTTCAGGAACATAACTGCAATGTTAAGGAGGAGTTACTGTACATAAAGGGTTGTTACAAGGAGCAGGGAGAAAAATTGTTTTTCTAAACCTCTGAGGATGGGACAAGAAGCAATGGGCTTAAATTGCAGCAAGGGAGGTTTAGGTTGGACATTAGGAAAAACTTCCTAACTGTCAAGGTGGTTAAGCACTGGAATAAATTGCTTAGGGAGGTTGTGGAATCTCCATCATTGGAGATTTTTAAGAGCAGGTTAGACAAACACCTGTTGGGGATGGTCTAGATAATATTTAGTCCTGCCATGAGTGCAGGGGACTGCATTAGATGACCTCTTGAGGTCCCTTCCAGTCCTATGATTCCATGATTCAGTCTATTGAATTTAAAATAACCTGTTCCCATGAAGTGCTTTGGCCTCATGGCAAAGCAGAGAGCATTCCAAAGCATGTCTTTCTCACAATGCCGAGCATGTATTCTGTCTGCATGATGGCCCTAGTTGCTGTAAAGTACTGTATGCAATGGACAACTTACAGGGGGACCTGAGACTATATTTCACAGAGCAGTGACAAAGAGTTATGACTATTTCATTTTTCAGATTCCAGATTCTGGTCCAGTGAGCCTTCCACCAGTGGATCCACCTGACGTAAGCCAGATCTACCCAGTTCCAGCCAACATCCGGCCTGTTTTAAGCAAATACAGAGTGGAGGTAAGTTACAAAGAATAACATTTTTGACTTTTTCAGACTCCCAGACATTCTACATTTTTGCAGTGGAGCACAGGGTTTAGCAATGTGATTTTTGACATTCAAATCAGTGGGAATTACACAAATGTAACTGTTCAACTGACTGTTCAAATGTAACTAAAAGGGCCAGATCAGGTGCAATTCCTGAACACAACACATATAAGGCAGTAACTCCAACCATTGAATTAGATCTTGAAAACAACTAGGGCCAGACTTTTCTTCAAAGGACGGTCCCTACACATATTTGCTCAAATGCACATGCACTCCATGCACCCGAGACTGGAAGACTTTTCACTAGCAGTGTCCATTGGTCTATGCGTGTACCCTTCTCCTCGTGCTCTGAACCGAGGACATAAGGGATGGTGCGGACCAACAGCCTCTCCAGTTCCTTTCTACCACCTGTGACTGGAGAGCAAACTTCTCCAGTGTCTGCAGCATTAGCTTGCAGTCTTTGTTTTCTAGTGTAAATATTGTAAATAGTTCTACCTGTTCTGATTTCTTTTCTAGTGTTAGTGTGAGTCTCAGTGAGCTGTAGGGTGTCAGCTGTGAGTGTGGGCTGTCAATGAAAGGAACAAGCAAGACTAACCCAGATCTGAATCCACAGACAAGGAGGCCAAACATTTAGATCTCTTTGGGGAAAAAAACTTCACTTCTGTTTTCAGTTCTACACAGCAAACTAGTAGGCTTTAATGGAAAAGTATGATTGTATGAATTATAATAACTTTTCTGTCAACAAGCTGCCTCATGGGTGTAGACTTCAGTTCTGAGCAACCGTTGAGGAAGGTAAATTGCTAGCAAGTTCTGCCTCCCAGGCTTGGTACACACACCAGATACAGCCTCCCACTCCCTGGCAACATTTATAGTCGTGAAACAGACTTCATAGCTCCAGGCCTCTGGATTCTCCAAGGAAATCCGATCTGCCCTTCGAAGGAAAGAACCCACTCAGTGAGAAAACAGATGTTTGTTACATAACCTCAAGGGCTTGAGCGCAACACTCCATTCTCTGGGTATCAATATCCCAGAACCACAAAGAAAATATCCTAAGTGTCAGTTTTCCCATCAACAACAGCCCACTCCGCAATTCTTCACCCTCAGAGGGCTTCTGAGCCCCCAAGAAATCATCAAAGAAAGCAGCACCGAAAGCAGAACATTCCTTCTTCATTGTCCTCCCAGGCCCAGCCTCCCACTAAGCAGTCCTTTTGATGGGACCTTTCAGAGTTGCAAACCAATCCTCCCACCAACTCTACTGGGCTCAGATTTCCCCACCCCTTTTGGGAGCCATTTACTTTACTTTTCCTTGGCATGGCACCATATAGCATCAGACAAATGGGTTATGGAACTCATCATCACCAAATATACAAAGTTCGAATCCATCCACCCTCTAAAAATCCCTCCCTACTGCTGACAGGAAGTACACTCCTTGCTCCAAATGGGAGTTATAGAGCCAGTATACCCCAACATGGGGGGAAATGATTTTACTTAAGATATTTCTTCATCCCCAAGAAGAAAGGAGGCTGGAGGCCCATACTAGATCTCAGACTGCTGACCCAGGGCAAAGACAAGATCTTCCATCCCAACCCAGTATCTCTTCATCTGGCAACTTGGTATTTGGATGGATGACAAACTTAGAGGGATCGTGCTCAGTAGCTACACAATCCATTCTTGGCAATAGCAGAAAAGACTCTGTGAAAAAGTGCTATACAGCAAAATGGAGGAGATTCTCTATATGACATCAGCATCATTGACTGTTCCCAGTCTGAGATTCTACTATTCTGGACAACCTCCTCTCGCTCTGAAAAGGTTGGGGTTGTCTCTCAACTCCTTACAAGTGCACTTGACAGCTATTAGCGCTTTTCATCCTCCTGTGGACATCCATTCAGTCTTTGCTTGTCTGACTACAGTAAGGTTTCTGAAGGGTCTTGTCAGAATCTTTCCTCCAGTGCTAAAATTTACTCCAATCTGGGGCCTCAATCCAGTCCTACCTCCATTAATAAATTCACCATTCAAGCTTTTAGCCTCATGTTTATTCACCCCTCTGTCTATGAAGGTTGACTTCCTGGTTGCCATCACTTCAGCCAGAAGAGGAGGAGAACTGGGGGTCCTTATCGCAGACCCTCCTTATATGGTATTCCATGAGGATAAAGTTTCCCTGAGGTTATATCCTAAATTCATTCTGAAAGTAATCTTGGAATTCCAACTGAACCAGGTCATGCACTTACCTGTCTTCTACCTGAAGCCCCACGCCACCAAAGAAGACTGGAAATTCCGCTCTCTGTATATCTCACCAGCCTTGGCATTAGTAAATTCCCTTTGAGATGTCCCTCTTCTGCAGATCCATAGAGAAGCAACGTGGGTCTCTGTGCATAGATTTGGAAGATATTATGCCTTGGTACAGGCGTCTACAGCAGATGCATCCTTCAACACAGCAGTCTTCCAATCTGTGGTACAGCAGGGTTCCTCACCCCTCCTCCCCAAAGAATACTGCCTGAGAGTCATCTCAAATAGAATCATAGAATCATAGAATATCAGGATTGGAAGGGACCTCAGGAGGTCATCTAGTCCAACCCCCTGCTCAAAGCAGGACCGATCCCCAATTAAATCATCCCAGCCAGGGCTTTGTCAAGCCTGACCTTAAAAACTTCTAAGGAAGGAGATTCCACCACCTCCCTAGGTAATGCATTCCAGTGTTTCACCACCCTCCTAGTGAAAAAGTTTTTCCTCATATCCAACCTAAATCTCCCCCACTGCAACTTGAGACCATTACTCCTCATTCTGTCATCTGCTACCACTGAGAACAGTCTAGAGCCATCCTCTTTGGAACCCCCTTTCAGGTAGGTGAAAGCAGCTATCAAATCCTCCCTCATTCTTCTCTTCCGTAGACTAAACATCCCCAGTTCCCTCAGCCTCTCCTCATAAGTCATGTGTTCCAGTCCCCTAATCATTTTTGTTGCCCTCCGCTGGACTCTTTCCAATTTTTCCACATCCTTCTTGTAGTGTGGGGCCCAAAACTGGACACAGTACTCCAGATGAGGCCTCACCAGTGTCGAATAGAGGGGAACGATCACGTCCCTCGATCTGCTGGCAATGCCCCTACTTATACAGCCCAAAATGCCATTGGCCTTCTTGGCAACAAGGGCACACTGTTGACTCATATCCAGCTTCTCGTCCACTGTAACCCCTAGGTCCTTTTCTGCAGAACTGCTGCTGAGCCATTCAGTCCCTACTCTGTAGCGGTGCATGGGATTCTTCCGTCCTAAGTGCAGGACTCTGCACTTGTCCTTGTTGAACCTCATCAGATTTCTTTTGGCCCAGTCCTCCAATTTGTCTAGGTCCCTCTGTATCCTATCCCTACCCTCCAGCGTATTTACCTCTCCTCCCAGTTTAGTGTCATCTGCAAACTTGCTCAGGGTGCAATCCACACCATCCTCCAGATCATTTATGAAGATATTGAACAAAACCGGCCCCAGGACTGACCCTTGGGGCACTCCACTTGATACCGGCTGCCAACTAGACATTGAGCCATTGATCACTACCCGTTGAGCCCGACACTCTAGCCAGCTTTCTATCCACCTTATAGTCCATTCATCCAGCCCATACTTCTTTAACTTGCTGACAAGAATACTGTGGGAGACAGTGTCAAAAGCTTTGCTAAAGTCAAGGAACACATCCACTGCTTTCCCTTCATCCACAAAACCAGTTATCTCATCATAGAAGGCAATGAGATTAGTCAGGCATGACTTGCCCTTGGTGAATCCATGCTGACTGTTCCTGATCACTTTCCTCTCATCTAAGTGCTTCAGAATTGATTTCTTGAGGACCTGCTCCATGATTTTTCCAGGGACTGAGGTGAGGCTGACTGGCCTGTAGTTCCCCGGATCCTCCTCCTTCCCTTTTTAAAGATGGGCACTACATTAGCCTTTTTCCAGTCGTCCAGGACCTCCCCCAATCGCCATGTGTTTTCAAAGATAATGGCCAATGGCTCTGCAATCACATCCGCCAACTCCTTCAGCACTCTCGGATGCAACGCATCTGGCCCCATAGCCTTGTGCATGTCCAGCTTTTCTAAATAGTCCCGAACCACTTCTTTCTCCACAGAGGGCTGATCACCTCCTCCCCATGCTGTGCTGCCCAGTGCAGTAGTCTGGGAGCTGACCTTGTTCGTGAAGACAGAGGCAAAGAAAGCATTGAGTACATTAGCTTTTTCCACATCCTCTGTCACTAGGTTGCCTCCCTCATTCAGTAAGGGGCCCACACTTTCCTTGACTTTCTTCTTGTTGCCAACATACCTGAAGAAACCCTTCTTATTACTCTTAACATCTCTTGCTAGCTGCACCTCCAGGTGTGATTTGGCCTTCCTGATTTCACTCCTGCATGCCCAAGCAATATTTTTATACTCATCACTGGTCATTTGTCCAATCTTCCACTTCTTGTAAGCTTTTTTTGTGTGTTCAAGATCAGCAAGGATTTCACTGTTAAGCCAAGCTGGTCGCCTGCCATATTTATGATTCTTTCTACACATCGGGATGGTTTGTCCCTGTAACCTCAATAAGGATTCTTTAAAATACAGCCAGCTCTCCTGAACTCCTTTCCCCCTCATGTTATTCTCCCGGGGATCTTGCCCATCAGTTCCCTGAGGGAGTCAAAGTCTGCTTTTCTGAAGTCCAGGGTCCGTATTCTGCTGCTTTCCTTTCTTCCTTGTGTCAGGATCCTGAACTCGACCATCTCAATGTCACTGCCTCCCAGGTTCCCATCCACTTTAGCTTCCCCTACTAATTCTTCCCGGTTTGTGAGCAGCAGGTGAAGAAGAGCTCTGCCCCTAGTTGGTTCCTCCAGCACTTGCACCAGGAAATTGTCCCCTACATTTTCCAAAAACTTCCTGGATTGTCTGTGCACCGCTGAATTGCTCTCCCAGCAGATATCAGGGTGATTGAAGTCTCCCATGAGAACTAGGGTTTGCAATCTAGTAACTTCTGCGAGTTGCCGGAAGAAAGCCTCGTCCACCTCTTCCCTCTGGTCCAGTGGTCTATAGTAGACTCCCACCATGACATCACCCTTGAATAAATGGAATAAACCTAGGGACCATCACTCGAAGAAGAACAACTGGTTACTTATGTTGTATAGTAACTGGAGTTTAAATAAAAGGAAGTTCTTCTTCACACAGCGCACAGTCAACCTGTGGAACTCCTTGCCTGAGGAGGTTGTGAAGGCTAGGACTATAAAAGGGTTTAAAAGAGAACTGGATAAATTCATGGAGGTTAAGTCCATTAATGGCTATAAGCCAGGATGGGTAAGGAATGGTGTCCCTAGCCTCTCTTTGTCAGAGGGTGGGGATGGATGGCAGGAGAGAGATCACTGATCGTTACCTGGTAGGTTCACTCCCTGTGGGGCACCTGGCATTGGCCACTGTCAGAGGACAGGATACGGGGCTGGATGGACCTTTCGTCTGACCCAGTATGGCCGTTCTTATGTTTTGTTCTTATGAGTTCTTCGAGATGTGTGGTTCCGCCCCTGCCCTCCTCCTCTTCTGCATTGGATCTTTGTCCTAAGGTTATTCATGCTAAGGAAGGAGCTGGAGATGTGGTCAGTGTGCACCGTCCCTTCCACCCTTGGTTCAGAGCATGAGGAGGAGAGGGGCACAGGCGAGGACAAACAGACACTGCTAACGGAAAATCTTCTGGTCCCAGGTGTGTGGAGCACATGCGCACCTTGAGCAGAATACACATAGAACTGCAGTTACTGTACAGCATAACTAACCAGTCTTTCTAGCTACAGTACATGAGTATGGAAGATGCTTGTGTAAAATGGCAGGACAATTGGGAAGTGTCGCCTGCTCTCAATCCCACCTTCAACACTTGATGGGCAGGCAGGTATGGTCCTGCCCCGCTGCACCAAGACACCCTTTTTGGGTTATTTAGTGTTGCTAGTGGCTAAGTGTTAGCCACTCCTCCTCTGCTCCCAAAACTTGCAGCCAAATGATGGCTGCCTCCTGTGTGCATGTGTTTGTGCTTTCTCCCCAACCCCTCCAGTGCCCCTGTGAACAGTCAGCTACAATTTGGGCCTAAAGTCACTTTATTATACAGAATGTAAGGGAAATTTGGGAACTCCTCATTTGTCAGAATAATGACCAAATGCTAACCAGTCCTGTTGTGTCACTTCCTGTCGTTGGTCCTATAACTACACATAATGTGTTTAATTGCCTGTCTTTGAAGATTTCTAAATCAAGTCAGATTTTAATCATATGAACTGTGCTGAGACTGATGAGCCAGTCACTAGAAATGCTTGTGTGTGAACTCAACCACAGGAGCAGTTCTTGCTGTGACTTTTTCTGCGCAGGGGATCAAACAGTCAAATTGTTGCAAAGGGAAGTAGGAAGAGAAATGACAACCGTCCACTGGACAAAGGGAAAAAAAATCTCTTTTTCAGATGTGTTTTCTGCCTGAGGCCCGAGTCCGTGAGTTAATTAAGCACATACTTAGACTTTAAGCACATGAATTCCATTTATGTCAATGGGACAAATCATGTGCTTATAGTTAGGTATGTGCTTAAATAGTGCTCAGTCAGGGCATTACCCACAGTCTACTCCTGAATGATATGGCCGTGGTTTGGCATTCGAAGAATTTTATTTTGGATTTTCTAATTCCTAATTTATATTGTTGTAATTATGGTCATTTTAATGCTATTTTCTATACTTAGAGCTTAAATAATTGTATTGCTAATAAGTACCGGTGTGTAAGAAAACTTGGAATTCCATGAGAGTTCTAGAGGGTATGCAGTGAATCAATGCATAAAGCATCTAAAGATGATAAAACTATTCCTGACAAAATACCATGGGCTATATCCTCAGCTGGTATAAACTGATGTAGCTCTGTTGTAGGCAATAGCTGAGGATCTGACTTGTCAGATTAATAGGGACTCAGCATGTTTGTCCTGAAGAGGAGGGGACTGTTAGAAATAAAATTATTATTAACTGATTATGTTTTGTTAACAGTTTAACATTGTTAGTTGGCTTAACTTTCAGTTCAAAGACATGAAGTCTTCTTTTTAATTTCAGACTGTGACAGGTGTTTAGAACAATTTCTTACAGATAACTGGGGCCAGATTCAGCAGCGCTTTCTGGCAGCTATGCGTTGTCTGAGTGGCACAAAGTGGCAGGAGCATACTGGTGAACCTGGTCCATGATTCCCAGTGTTACCTGTGTACTCCTGTCAGGAGCATCCCAGTGAGTCTGGCCCACTATAACCTATGTTTTGCTGACCACTTTTCTTCCACTTGCCATAGGTTCTGTTCTGGGGAGTTCGTGAGCTGAAGAAGGTACAGCTCCTCTCCGTGGACCGCCCACAGGTTCTCATAGAATGTGCAGGGAAAGGAGTTAAATCTTCCGTCATCCAGAGTGTCAAGAACAATCCCAACTTCAGTGTCCAAGCAGACAGGTTTGAAGTGGTATGTACCATGCACTGCCCTCTCTCTCTGATTGTCTTTTCTTTACTCAGTGGAAGACACAAGCTATAGCACTGTTCAATTTTCTTTACTTTTTAAGCCCTTTTGTGCTGTTGCCAGACTGGACAGTTAAGTAATTGACTGGTTATGACTAAGGCTACGAGTCTGTCATGGAGGTCACAGATTCCATGATTTTTCATGACCTGTGTGACTTCAGGGCTTTTGCTGTCAGCCTCAGGCAGCGGGGGTCAGGCTGTCAGGACACCCCGGGTGGTGTGGTGAGCCCCATATGGCAGGACTCTGGCAGTGAGCCCTGTGTGGTGGGGCTCGGGCTGTCAGCCTGCCCCCTTCCCTGAGCATCAGGGTGAGCCCTGTGTAGTGGGACTCTGGCAGTGAACCCCATATGGTGGGGTTCAGGCTTTCAGTCCCCTCCCCTTGGGTGGGCAGCATGGCTCTGGCTGTCAGCCCCCCGCATAGTGGGTAGGGCAGCGGGACTCGGTCTGTCAGCCCCCTTGCTCCGGGAATTACCCTTCTGTGAATTCTTGTTTATTGCCCGTGACCTGTCTGTGACTTCTACTAAAAATAACCCTGATAAAATCTTAACCTTAGTTACGATCCATGAGCTTTGAACCTTTTACCTCTAGGTTGTTGACTTGAATTTGACCTTGGCCAGTAGTGCCTTGAAGTTTCCTAGCTGTCCATTGGCATGTGCGAAATGAACTGGTGGTTTCACTTCAGGTCTTAGTGGACAAGGATTTGCGCTAGCTGGCGACACCAACAGAGATGAAAGTCTATCTAAGTGTTTATAAGGCACAATGGTATCTAAGCACCAATAATAATATCTAAGTACCTGTGGTACCTTTAATTTTTATTGCACTTTACGCATTCAAACTGATATCCAGACATTACCTAGTTAATCAGCACAATATCCCTGTAAACTAGGGCAATATATGTTATCCCCTTTTACAGCTAGGAAACTGAGGCAGTGAAGTGAAATTACTTTGGCCAAGTCAGTGGCTGGATTAGAACTCACAAATTCCTGACTCCCAACACTGTGTTGATTCCTCTAGGCTTTACTGTTTTCCCTGACACATTTTTAGCAGCCCACCCACGAGCCAGGGTGCTTTTCTATGTAGGGTTGGCAGGGTAGTGGACAGAACTACACTGCCCATGCTGTACCTGTTTGATGGATCAAGAACATCAATAGTCAGGGTTCTCAATCCAGCACTTTTCAGGACACTTTTCTGGACACTAGTAAGGAAAACAAATCTCTCATGCTGTTGTCTGTTCTTTTCTGCCAGGAATTGCCTGAAAACGAGCTTTTGCACCCACCACTCAGTATCTGTGTGGTTGACTGGAGAGCTTTTGGTCGTAGCACTTTGGTTGGAACACACACCATCAATTGCCTTAAGCAATATTTATATAAACCCAAGGAGCTTCCTGCACCTACAGCAAAAGTGGACGTTATAGAAACTGACAAAGGTAAATGCACAATATAACTCTTGTCCCCAAATAAAAAGACAAGGTGATATTTGTTAAAATAGTAAATAATAATAGTTTACTGCACTGGGAGTAAGCACATGCTTAAGGGATCTGCTGGACTGGGGCTGGAGTGCTCAGCACCTTGCAGGATCAAGCCCTGTGAGACTTTTAAGAGATATCATTATTCATATTTTCTTGAGAACCAATACGATGACTGTCTCTTTTTTTGGCATAATCTTGCCAATTTGCTGTGTTTCTAATTTCAGCTGCTCTGGAGTCACCACAGCTGCCTGCATCACCCCAACCACAACCACGTCCAGCGGATCACATTTATGTTGATGTGGAGCATGGTTCAGCTGCATTAGGAATGCAAGAACCAGATCCAGCAAAATCTGCTTCTGCAGCAGCTGTACCTGCTTCTTCACTGCCATCTGCACTTAAATCTACATCCCCATCCTCTGAACCAGCAGAAGATGGAAAGCAGAAGGTGGACTTGGCTGAACCATCAGATAGCAAGCTATTTTAAAATAATAAAATAATAATAATAATAACTTTATTATGATGGTAATGTGTAGGAGCCCAGTTATAGGCCAGGACCCCATTGTGCTAGGTGCTGTAGAAACACAGAACAAAAAGACAGTCCCTGTGCTAAAGAGGTTACAATTGAAGTATAAGACAATGGGTGCATACAGTCAGAGAGGGAAGAACAATGAAACAATGAGACAATATTGGTCAGCATGACAGGCCGAATGCATTCTAGTTCATACAGCTGATCAGAAGAACGTTTCCAGACTGCAGAAACCTTTTTCTGATCAGCCCTATAAACTATCACTTTTTGGATGGGGAAATAACCAATCTTTCTTTCTTTCTTTCTTTTGCAAAAATGAAATGGAAGGAGTGACAAAACTATTTGACATTGTGTTCCATTTGAGCTACACTTTTTGGAGTGGGATAAAGTAGCCACTTCTTACCTGTAGCACCTAGATGCACTGGTAATTAGTTACACATTGCCAATGTTCTGCATAGTTTGAAGGACAAGGAAAGGCAGTGATGTCTCAACTCCACATTTACACACCCCTGTGTGTCTATCGTCTGTAACAACACAATTTATAGATACAAGAGTGAGTGAAATATAGTAAAGTACTCATCCAAATATAGAGCCTGGTATTGTAACTCTGTGTCTAATACAGCTCACCATTGCCACCCTTCTGTTTGTAGCTGCACTACTAAATACATGATAGCTGCAAGTGGCAACTCTTTATTCGTGTGAAAGGCCGAATGCGCAATTTAACAGGGTCCAGTCGTTATTCACATGAGCAATCCCATTGATGTCAGTGGGCCTACTTGCAGAAGCAGTTGGTTTGTGGAATCAGGCTCTTTATCTTTTCGAAGGGAAGATGGCTGAATTCTCAATGGCTATTCAGAATCCTAGTTGTCTTCAAAACTCAAGTGTTGATCATATTGAAAGTTCTGAATGTATCTGCAAATGCAGTGATATTGGAGGGAACCAGGGGATGTCAGGAGGTCTGTATCCTTCCAAATATAATTCTTCTTCTTTCTAAGGTAGATCTTCCCTTTAAATAGTTTGCTTTTGTTGCAATGCCCCAAATTTTAAAAGTATAATATTTGATACCAGCTGAAGGTACTAGAGAAACTGTACTAATAACATGATGATCACAATGGATTCTTTAGTGGGATGCAAAGATAGAAACACAAAATAATGTAGGTCTTACAGACTGAAATCCACTCCACCTACATCTGTTCCACTCGATAGCCCAGCTGGTTTTTAATAGCTGACATAAGCCTAGAGGTGAACAGCATTTCCTTATACCTTGCTAGGTCTCAAGAAAATACTCCCAACGATCCACAAAAAGAAAAAAGAGAACAATAGCAGACGAATCTGCCGAAAATGTTATTGATTGGTGGTCAAAGTATGATGCTTCTGTGGAAAAAATGAAAAAGGTAAGGGCCCCAGTAGCCCCATACTTGAATGGAGGTATGGTATTTTAAAGCTAGATTTATGCAAAATGGCTTCCTCTTTAATGTTCCATTTGTATTTAGGAGTCTGACTATTCTATTTTTATTTTGAAAGGTAAAATCAATCTATCCCAGCGAGGGGAAACCAGGCAACAGTGAGTAAAATATTTGTATATGTACTTTTTTACTTACTATAATAATTTATTTCTGTGCTAATTCAAGAACATTTTTACCCTGTTCTTATTGAATGTCTGTTCTTCCTAGAGTTGTGAGAGGGGCAGCGTTTAGGTCCTAATCCATATTAGACTATGGGTAGTTTAGATGCTGAGATACAAAACTGGGTTGAGGATTGGGTTTAACAATGTTCAAATCGCACAAGCAATTCTTTGCAGAATTCAGCCTCAAAATGATGGAAATCTTACAATGTTAGATGTTCTAGAAAGATTACCACAGTATTGGTCTGCATCTGTATCAGGTCCAAAAAATGAGCCTCTTTTAATTTTGATCCAACCGAGAACCCAAACCGGGTTCAGTTCCAGGAATCTGAATTTGAAAATAGAGTCCAGAATGATAGGCATCACAATAGCAGCTAATTCTTGTGTCAAACTCAGTCAACTCAAGAATTTTCAGCAGAAGAGCCTGATGGGATTGGACAAGAATAGATCATTAAATACACTAATGGAAGAGAATCTTCTACTGCTTTACATATCCCTGTGACAGTGAACCATGCCGTTAGCAAATTATTTTCCTAACCTGACTATTTAAATAGGCAGAGAAAGAAAACTAATATTTGTACTTTCTGTGTAGATTTGCTCCTCAGAATAAAACGGCTGGCTCTTCCCATCCTAGAGATGGATATATTTTATTAGTGGTGGAAATGATTTCTAGTTTGCAAAGCATTTTGCAATCATTCTGGATGAAAGGTACTACATAAATGTCAGTCATTATCATTTTGAACGTGGCAGCTGACCAAAATTTCAATTATCAGATTATCAGTGCTGAAAAGCTATCAGTCAAAATTCTAATTATGCATGGACCATACCTAGCTGCCTGAAAGAAATGCTATACAAAGTTCTGATGCCGCACCCATGTACAGCAATATTGTTAACTGACACCTTAACATAGATAAAAAGAACAGGAGTACTTGTGGCACCTTAGAGACTAACAAATTTATTTGAACATAAGCTTTCGTGGGCTAAAACCCACTTCATCGCATGCATGCAGTGGAAAATACAGAAGGAAGATCTATATATATATACACAGAGAACATGAAACAATGGGTGTTACCATACACACTATAACAAAAGTGATCAGTTAAGGTGAGCTATTACCAGCAGGACAGGGAAAAAAAACATTTTGTAGTGATAATCAAGATGGGCCATTTCCAGCAGTTGACAAGAGGAACAGTACGGGGGAAAAATAAACATGGGGAAATAGTCGGAGAACACTTCAATCTCTCTGGTCGCTCGATTACAGACCTAAAAGTCGCAATATTACAACAAAAAAACTTCAGAAACAGACTCCAGTGAGAGACTGCTGAATTGGAATTAATTTGCAAACTGGACACCATTAAATTAGGCTTGAATAAAGACTGGGAGTGGATGTATCATTACACAAAGTAAAACTATTTCCCCATGTTTATTTCCCCCCCACCCGTACTGTTCCTCACACATTCTTGTCAACTGCTGGAAATGGCCCATTTTGATTATCACTACAAAAGGTTGTTTTCTCTCCTGCTGGTAATAGCTCACCTTAACTGATCACTCTTGTTATAGTGTGTATGGTAACACCCATTGTTTCATGTGTATATATATATCTGTGTTTCTCTGTGTGTATATATATGTCTTCCTACTGTATTTTCCACTGCATGCATCCGGTGAATGGGTTTTAGCCCATGAAAGCTTATGCTCAAATAAATTTGTTAGTCTCTAAGGTGCCACAAGTACTCCTGTTCTTTTTGTGGATACAGACTAACACAGCTGCTACTGAAACTTAACATAGATAGAATTCTACCATCCACAAACTTTAGTGGTGACAGTTATGCCAGGGTTTTCCATTGTTTTTGACCAGGCTGGTGACTTGAGAACTGAAAAAGACTTTCCTACTTACTTGCACAAGATATGTTTTATATCATTGCCTAGATACTATGGTGACTGGCACCATATAAATGCCAGAGAGAGAGAATAAGAGAGAGATAGTATTAATAGATATTTATATCACAGATAGATGAATTAGTTTAACAAAATTAACAGGACTGATCCAAACCTCAACCCAAACACTAAACCTGAATAAGGTTTGGATAGTTAGATCCAACAAGCTCCTCCTGCCTTTGTTGATAGCTGTCAAAATCAGTGGTGGGATGTCAACCGGGTAGGCAGTTTCTGCTGAGCAGTTGCCATATTTACATCTATCTCCACTCTCTCCATGGCTTTCCTAAGGTCAGAGGCACACTGGCATGCATTTTTGGTGCCTTTGACCTGAGGAAGGCCTGAAGCATTAGAGATCTGAAGGCAGTCTGCATCTTGGCAATGGCATTCCATCTTGGTAAGACCTCAGCTTAAATTTTTCTCAACATTTGGAAAGGTAGTAGGGTCTGTTGGAGTAGATTTGACCTTGGGATGATTGAGGAAGAAGGAGAAAGAAAAGGTGTGTGTGTGTGTGTGTGTAAGCAGGGGAGTAAGAATAGAAGTCACAGGGAAGGGGATAAGTCAGACAACGATTGTATTCAGTGGTAGAGAGGAGTAAAAAACGGTGTATCAGGTAGAGAGGAGTTGTAGGAAAAGAATCTCTGACTGGTTTGACAGGAGAAATTGCAAGAGAAGTATAGAGGAGAGGGAATGGAGTAAGATCCCCCAAGATTTATGTTAAGGACTTATCTAAGCCATTAGAGGTTTATCCATTACTGCAGCTGCTATAAACCTAAATTATGTCATCAATCTCTGTAGCTAGGTCGACATCTGGCCACATAGCATTAAGCATTGAAGATGAGCCAGACAAAAAAAAGCGAAAAAAGTTGTTGAAACAGGAAAAAAAGGAAGAAGACCCAAATCTAGCAACTCTGAAGGTAAAAAATGCGTTGTTGTTGTAATTCAGGTTATTTGGGACAGACAAAATTCACTGCTGGGCAGAGGGCTAGTCTGAAGTGAGACTGCAGGGGAGTTTAGCTCTTATGCTGACCATCTTCACATGGTTGAATTTCACCCTTATGGAATACACTGTAAATATTAGAGTTACATTCCCCTTTTCTTTCCCTTTGTTCTCGTTGCACCTTGTCTATAGTTAATCACATACATGTGTACACTTTATCATACCAAAGTGCGCTTAACTTATGCACTTAATAATAGAATCATAGGACTGGAAGGGACCTCAAGAGTTGTCTAGTCCAGTCCCCTGTGCTCATGGCAGGACTAAGCATTATCTAGACCATTCCTGGAAAGTGTTTGTCTAACCTGCTCTTAAAAATCTACAATGACAGAGATTCCACAACTTCCCTAGGCAATTCATTCCAGTGCTTAACCACCCTGACAGTTAGGAAGTTTTTCCTTATATTCAAGCTAAACCTTCCTTGCTGCAATTTAAGTCCATTACTTCTTGTCCTAGCCTCAGAATTTAAGAAGAACAATTCTTCTCCTTCCTCCTTGTGACAACCTTTTATGTACTTGAAAATGTATCATGTCTGCCCCCTTCTCCCCCCTGCCCCCAGTCTTCTCTTCTTCAGACTAAACAAACTCAATTTTTTTCAATCTTTCCTCCTAGGTCATGTTTTCTAGACCTTTAATAATTTTTGTTGCTCTTCTCTGGACTTTCTCCAGTTTGTCCACATCTTTCCTGAAATGCCCAGAACTGGACACAATACTCCAGCTGAGGCCTAATCAGCGCAGAGTAGAGCAGAAGAATTGCTTCTCGTGTCTTGCTTACAACACTCCCGCTAATACATCCCAGAATGATGTTCTCTTTTTTTGCAACAGTGTTACACTGTTGACTCATATTTAGCTTGTGGTCCACTATGACCCCCCAGATCCCTCTCCGCAATACTTCTTCCCAGGCACCTGAATTCATCTGAATGTGTGAGCCTAAAATATCTTTTTATATTGATGAAAGCACAGAAATGTGGATATTAGGGGAATAAATGACAAGGCATTTCAGAAATATTAGGGTGTATAAAGAATGGGATAGAAACTAATGTTGAAAGGATTAGATACAATGATAGTAGACCCTCACTGGGAATATAAATTAGATTCTGGTCATTGTATCTTATCAAAGGTAGAACTGCACCTTGACTTGCTGGAAAAGCTTGGGTGCTCCAATGACCCTGAGAGCTATTCCGGTGGAAGTTTTTATTCCTGGTACCCAAGCAGGACACGTTAAATGGCAGGGATCAGATGCAAAGCAGTCCATTGGCTCCTCCAGGTTAGGAGTTGAGTGATAGATCAACAACCTATCCTCAAAAAAAGTTAAGTTATAGAAACACAGCCAGGTAGCCATACCAGCAATCAGCATTATAGACAGTGATAGTGGGGCCTTGTTCATGCCCCAAGCACGAGTGGCATGGGAAGGATTCAGATCCAGAAAGTCAAAGTCAAAGAAAAGATTATGACATGGAAAATGAGTAGAGACATGTGGAGGGATTGAAAAGATTAGGGCTGTTTAGAGAGGGATTGAATAAAAAGGGACATGAAACCAGTATACAAGTCAATGAAACTGTTTCCATTTTTAAATGGAAAGGTCTCCACTTGGAGAGCACATTTACACAGCCTTTTTCATGTTTGTTTATTTTTTATTTCACATAGAAACATGCTGTAGGAGTTAGAGATGGGAAAGACCTTTTTTAGGCAATCCAATCTCTACCTATCTAGGCAACCTATCTACCTATCTATCTTTTCTTATCCATCTTGCTTTCAGGTTCTTATGCATTAATACAGTACTAGAGTATTTGGATTGCTACTCCAGAGGTGAATTTGTTAAAAGTTTCCATCACTGGTGGGGAACGGGATATTTTTCTGTTGGTTACTAAAAGGTTTTACAGGTGCTTGATTTTATAAAACCTAAACACTGAGCTAGAGCTGAACTTTAAGTCACCAGTTAATGCAACAGTTGCTGTGTTTTTACTTGCTATGTCTTGTGAAATGAGCATTATCACATTTTTTCAAAGATCTATGATGGAGACCTGGAGAGTGAATTTAATAACTTTGAAGACTGGGTGAAAACGTTTGAACTCTTCAGAGGCAAAGATCACAGTGACCATGAGGACAGAATAATAGGAAAATTTAAGGTGAGTTTAAATGCTGATTGGATACATTGTAATTTAGAGAAATGCATGTTTTCAGTGATATTCCAGGTGTACAGAAAATGCATTTCAATTACATTGCCCATCTGCTATTGACATAGTTAATTCTCTTATTAGATCCAAAGACACAATGTGTTACATATGAGGATTGCTATTTATTCTCTTTTATTGTCTGACTGATGGAGGCAGTTTCCAACCCACAATGTTTACTGTCGTTTTGAGTCAGGACTTTTATTTAAAGCTGAGTTAAATCACAGATTCATAGTAAGTAGAGCCAGAATTGACCTATTACTTTATGCAGTCCAGCCTCTGCTCATGCAAGTTTATTTCTTCAGTATAATTTCTGGTACTTTATCTTATCTAGCTTAAATGATTGGCCTTCTACTTACTTCTCTTACCCAACCTAATACAACTTACCATATGGAAATCTGCAAGTATACTTCAAAGCACAATTAATATAATAGTTGTGTGATCTAAAACTGATGTATTTTATACTTCAGAGGAATCAGTGCCTTAAAGGAGCCTGTGGATTCTTCTTTCTCTATCGGGGAAATCTCTGTTAAAATGACTTGATAATTGCTTTTCGGTAATAATGGTTATTTAAGTAAGATGAGTTAATACTGTGATGTGCATGGGGGCTGAAGTTTTTACTACATAGCTAAAGGCAAATTGTGTTCTTAGTCACAGTGTTGTAAGTAGAGTTCCATTTAAGTCAATGGAATTTCTTCTAATTTACACGAGTGTGATTCAGAGCAAAATGGTGACCCTTAGAATATTGGTGTCTGGAAGATGGGAATAGCCACAACTGTTGCATTCATTTATTTAATACTGCTGTGACTAGGAGCTTGCAGGTATCTCTGGGAATGTCTTGACAAAGTTAAATACAGTTATTGAAAGGAAGTGCTTTGGAAGGTTAACAAAACAAAACAGAAATATTTTCAGAAACATGGTTTAGTGCATTTATTACACTTTTTTTCCTTTGTGCAAAATGTGGATGGGCACACATAAATATGTGTCTATGCAAACTGCATTCATTAAGTTTTGTCTGCACACCAGGATTTTGTTTTGGATTGGGTCTGTTGTTTTTTCCAGGGAAATAAAACATTGTATATCCACAGGGCTCTTTCTGCATATACAAAAGTCCTGAAGATTCCAGCTCAATGGAAGGAGGACAGCCTAAAGTTCTGCAAGGGATACCACCGAATAACTCAGTCAAAGTTCTGGTTCGGGTGTATATCGTGAGAGTAAGTGTACAGCTTCTATTTCTGCCTTGAAATAATGGGGCGGGGGGGGGGGGGGGGTTAGTGTACTACAGAGTAGCATCTGCAGCCAGTCAGGACTTCCCAGAGTAAATCACAAAGACGCCCAGTTGACTGGAGAAGAGGAACTCTAGGGGCTGTTTTGGGAGGATCATAGCAAAAAAGGGACAAACAAAGCAGGAAGCATGCAGGAGAAGGAGAGAATGGAAGAATATATCTTTAAGAGAAAGCAAAGGGGTAGGAGTCTGAATGATGAACTTGAAGGAACAATGGTAGAAATTAGGAAGGTCAAATACTGAGGAAACGTGGTGGGAAATGGAGAAGTCAGAGGAGAGAGACAGCCATTAGTGAGCTGTATTAGTGAGAAACAAAAGAGAAGCAGAAAAGAAAATCAGTTGATATAAGGTAGAAAAAACCTGGAGTTAGGGAGAGGAAATTAAATTAAAAGACAAAAGAGAAGCAGAGAAAGAAGACACTTTTTTTTCTGTGTTTAAATGCTTTCAGATCACATCCATCACAGACAATGGGCCAGTCAATGGAGCTATGACTTACACCAGCTGAGGATCTGGCCCATTGTTTATGGGAAAATCCCCTTGAATCCCACATAGATTTGGACTTGAAAACCTCCAGCAAAGTCAGCTTCTTCCTTTGGCTCTTTCTCTTCCTCTCACCTCACCCATTCCATTCTGATCAGCAACAGTGCCCGGGACCGTTCTAGTTGCTCTCTTCGGCTTTGCACTTGGGCCCTAAGCAGTCTCCAAACACTCTCTCCCGAGTGGAGCTCTCTCTATTTTAGTAGGCAGGACTAGCTTAGCATTTGTGTTTCCAGAACATCCCATGCGCCAGTGGAAAAACAGCTCCATTAGAAAACAACCACATTTAATTATTACCTTTAATGAAGCATTTGGATTTTGATGAAAGAGTATTTTCTTTTTGTCAGGCATATAATCTTAGCCCAGCTGATCCAGATGGCACCTCAGATCCCTATATTGTGCTCAGACTAGGCAAAACTGAAATTAAAGACCAGGCCAATTACATCCCCAAACAACTAAACCCAGTTTTTGGAAGGTGAGTGATGGCTTTATTTAAATGTCCGTGGTGATTTCTGCCTTAGGATTTTGCTACAGTTATTTCTGCTTGTTTTGAAGAGCAGAGTGCATTTATTATGCAATGATATGTGTGTGTTTGGAGGTTTCGTAATTAAAATCTCAAGAATTTGTGTCACATTGTATGATTACAAATTATTCAATTTTTATGCTAGTCAAACACCTCCTGAAATTCAATCTGCAGAAGGCTTTTTATTTCACAACAAGAAACGAAGCAGCAAATGATCTTGTCAGCTCAGATTAATGAGGTGATTAGTTATCTTAAAGTGAAATAGATACAGTGACAGTTAAATTTAAGAACATAACAATGGCCATACTGGGTCAGACCAAAGGTCCATCCAGCCCAGTATCCTGTCTACTGACAGTGGCCTATGCCAGGTGCCCCGGAGGGAGTGAACCTAACAGGTAATGATCAAATGATCTCTCTGCTGTTATCCATCTCCACCCTCTGACAAACAGAGGCTAGGGACACCATTCCTTACCCATCCTGGCTAATAGCCATTAATGGACTTAACCTCCATGAATTTATCTAGTTCTCTTTTAAACCCTGTTATAATCCTAGCCTTTACAACCTCCTCAGGCAAGGAGTTCCACAGGTTGACTGTGCGCTGTGTGAAGAAGAACTTCCTTTTATTTGTTTTAAACCTGCTGCCCATTAATTTCATTTGGTGGCCCCTAGTTTTTATATTATGGGAACAAGTAAATAACTTTTCCTTATTCACTTTCTCCACACCATTCATGATTTTATATACCTCTATCATATCCCCCCCTTAGTCTCCTCTTTTCCAAGCTGAAAAGTCCTAGCCCCTTTAATCTCTCCTCATATGGGACCTGTTCCAACCCCCTAATCATTTTAGTTGCCCTTCTCTGAACCTTTTCTAATGTCAGTATATCTTTTTTGAGATACATCTGTACGCAGTATTCAAGATGTGGGCGTATTATGGATTTATATAAGGGCAATAAGATATTCTCCGCATCCCGTTTGCTTTTTTGACTGCCATTGCACACTGCGTGGACCTCTTCAGAGAACTATTCATGATGACTCCAAGTTCTCTTTCCTGATTAGTTAATTCCAAATTTAATTTCCAAAATTTAATTTCCAAATTTTGTGGTGGTGTTTTTAAATCTGAATATTACTATAAAACAATCTCAGACTTTTAGGACCAAACCAGAGCCCAGTTTTCAAAGGTAGCCTTTGATTTTGGGCCAGTCAATTTCTGAGTGCCTTGCTTTAGCCACAGAGGGCCAGATTTTCAAAAGAGTTCCACACCCACGGTTGGGGCCAGGTTTGAAAATCTAAGCCACTATGGTGTACTTTGCAGAGGTGCTTAGCATGAACAGCTCCTATTGACTTCCTCAGGTTCAAAGGGTCAGTTCAGTTTGTAATCAGAGTTTATCTGAACTTAGCCACTTTTCTTTGGTCTGGGAATTCGGCAAGAAATCTCATGGAAATGGGTTCTCTCTTCAGAGTTTTAGTACTTCCTGTTTCAAGAATACAAACCATTCAGAAACAAAATGCAGATGCATAACCTCAGTTGGAACTGATTAGGTAGGGCACTATACTCCTTTTATTCAGCATGTTTTCAGTGTGTTCAGGTATTCAGTAAAAATACCTAACTGAAGAAACTATTCATGCCTGCGGGCATACTGTGCACTTGTAGCATCCACTATACCTTTTATGACTGATACTTGTAGCTTTAAAAATGATTTGTCTTATAAAATCCTATCTATTTTTGCCTCAGATCATTTGAAATTCAGGCCACTTTCCCTAAGGAATCTGTGCTCTCCATCCTGATCTATGACCATGATATGGTTGGAGCGGATGACCTCATTGGAGAAACTAAAATTGATTTGGAAAATCGTTTCTACAGCAGGCACCGGGCTACCTGTGGTCTACAAAGTCAATATGAAAAGTAAGATCCTCTTCAGTCACTTGGTTTGTACATATATGAGAAATGAGTGACCTGCAAGGAAGCTTCTTGATGAAAACTGATCTAGCCAAACATTGTACTTTTTTCAGCCTTTGAGTTTTGTAGGTTTTGTTAAACTGAATTGTTTCAGAGAAGCAGCCGTGTTAGTCTGTATTCGCAAAAAGAAAAGGAGGACTTGAGGCACCTTAGAGACTAACCAATTTATTTGAGCATAAGCTTTCGTGAGCTACAGCTCACTTCATTGGATGCATAAAGCGGAAAATACAGTGAGGAGATTTATATACACACAGACCAGGCAAAAATGGATATTTACCATACACATTGTAAGGAGAGTGATCACTTAAGATGAGCTATTACCAGCAGGAGAGTGGGGTGGAAGAAAACCTTTTGAAGTGATAATCAAGGTGGGCCATTTCCAGGAGTTAACAAGAATGTCTGAGGAACAGTGGGAGGGGGAGGAATAAACAAGGGGAAATAGAAAAGGAGTACTTGTGGCACCTTAGAGACTAATCAATTTATTTGAGCATGAGCTTTCGTGAGCTACAGCTCACTTCATCAGGGGAAATAGTTTTACTTTGTATAATGACTCAGCCACTCCCAGTCTCTATTCAAGCCTAAGTTAATTGTTTCCAATTTGCAAATTAATTCCAATTCAGCAGTCTCTCGTTGGAGTTTGTTTTCGAAGTTTTTTTGTTGAAGAATAGTCACTTTTAGATCAGAAATCGAGTGACCAGAGAGATTGAAGTGTTCTCCGACTGGTTTATGAATGTTATAATTCTTGACATCTGATTTGTGTCCATTTATTCTTTTACGTAGAGACTGTCCAGTTTGACCAATGTACATGGCAGAGGGGCATTGCTGGCACATGATGGCGTATATCACATTGGTAGATGTGCAGGTGAACGAGTCTCTGATAGTGTGGCTGATGTGATTAGGCCCTATGATGGTGTCCCCTGAATAGATATGTGGGCACAGTAGGCAACGGGCTTTGTTGCAAGGATAGGTTCCTGGGTTAGTGGTTCTGTTGTGTGGTGTGTGGTTGCTGGTGAGTATTTGCTTCAGGTTGGGGGGCTGTCTGTAGGCAAGGACTGGCCTGTCTCCCAAGATTTGTGAAAGTGATGGGTCGTCCTTCAGGATAGGTTGTAGATCCTTGATAATGCGTTGGAGAGGTTTTAGTTGGGGGCTGAAGGTGATGGCTAGTGGCGTTCTGTTATATTCTTTGTTGGGCCTGTCCTGTAGTAGGTGACTTCTGGGTATTCTTCTGGCTCTGTCAATCTGTTTCTTCACTTCCGCAGGTGGGTATTGTAGTTATAAGAATGCTTGATAGAGATCTTGTAGGTGTTTGTCTCTGTCTGAGGGGTTGGAGCAAATGCGGTTGTACCATAGAGCTTGGCTGTAGACAATGGATCATGTGGTGTGGTCTGGGTGAAAGCTGGAGGCATGTAGGTAGGAATAGCGGTCAGTAGGTTTCCGGTATAGGGTGGTGTTTATGTGACCATCGCTTATTAGCACTGTAGTGTCCAGAAAGTGGATCTCTTGTGTTGAGTGGTCCAGGCTGAGGTTGATGGTGGAATGGAAATTGTTGAAAGCATGGTGGAATTCCTCAAGGGCTTCTTTTCCATGGGTCCAGATGATGAAGATGTCATCAATATAGCGCAAGTAGAGTAGGGGCATTAGGGGACAAGAGCTGAGGAAGCATTGTTCTAAGTCAGCCATAAAAATGTTGGCATACTGTGGGGCCATGCGGGTACCCATAGCAGTGCCGCTGATTTGAAGGTATACATTGTCCCCAAATGTGAAATAGTTATGGGTGAGGACAAAGTCACAAAGTTCAGCCACCAGGTTTGCCGTCACATTATCGGGGATAGTGTTCCTGACGGCTTGTAGTCCATCTTTGTGTGGAATGTTGGTGTAGAGGGCTTCTACATCCATAGTGGCCAGGATGGTGTTTTCAGGAAGATCACCCATGGATTGTAGTTTCCTCAGGAAGTCAGTGGTGTCTCGAAGGTAGCTGGGAGTGCTGGTAGTGTAGCCTGAGGAGGGAGTCTACATAGCCAGACAATCCTGCTGTCAGGGTGCCAATGCCTGAGATGATGGGGCGCCCAGGATTTCCAGGTTTATGGATCTTGGTTAGCAGATATAATACCCCAGGTCGGGGTTCCAAGGGGTGTGTCTGTGAATTGTGTCACAAGGCTCAGAAGTAGAAAGTGAGTATTTTTAAAACCAACAGTCCTACTTACTCACAATTAGTTCCAGATAGCAAACTGTCTATATTTAAGTGTCTTTGTTTGATAAACATAAGGTGGAGATTTTACTGAATCAAAGGGTGAATAAAAATCTCTGTCTGAGGTGGCTGTGCAATAGTGGTAAGGCCAAATTCTGGTCTCAGTTACACTTGTAAAAATCCAAAGTAACTGCCTTGAAGCCACTGGAGTTTCTCTGGATTTTCGTGTGTCAATGAGAACAGAATTTGGCTGTAGATTCTGGAGATAGTGGGTAGTAAAGGCGTGTCACAAGGAGTATTGATCAGAGACTGAATTTTATTTCCTGGCCCCAGTCACCTGATCTGGGCCCGGGTTTAAAGTATAATATCCCTGTCCCATGAGTAGGGGCTTGTTTACACAGTGGGGTAATGTGCTCTACAAGAATGTGATTTCTAAAGTGCACTAATGGGTTGTGCATTAATTGGTCCATGTAGACCTTGCTGGTGCAATTTAATGTAGTGCTGTTTAAAACAGTACTATGTTAAAGCACACTAGGGAACTACACACAGGTGCTGGAACTAAGGGTGCTGCCACACCCCCTGACTTGAAGTGGTTTCCATCATATACAGGGTTTACAGTTTGGTTCAATGGCTCTCAGCACCCCCACTGTACAAATTGTTCCAGCACCCCTGGGTCTACATATATCAGGTAATGCACACCAACATTAGTCTGCCTTAGAAACCACACCCCTGTAGACTCCATTACCCACTGCGTAGGCAAGCCCAGGGTTTTGGTGTCCATTGACTCCAATGATTACCGTCACATAGTTTGTGATCACAGATCGATTGGTTTCTAGATTCAACCACCTGAAGAGAGAAATCCTCACTGGCTTTAGCTTGGTCTACGTCTGTACTTAATAAACGCATCTCTGTAGCCACATGCCAGTGCTTCCCCATGTCTATTCCTCTGTGAATTTTGCCTTTTTTCCCCCTTACAATGATAAGAAGCGTGAAATGTTGGGACTGCATTAACACTAACGGTCATATTTTCAGCTAGTTTAAATTGATTTTAATGGATTTACACCAGCTGAGGATCTATCCCTAGATGTGCCTGATTGCAGTACTTCAGTTGATATGCTAAAAATGTGGGGAGTGATTTTAAACTGCATAATAAATTGGTAAGCAGAGTTCTTGACATTTTACCTTGTTATTGCAACTTGACTCCAAAAGACCATTTTTTCTGTTGCCTATACAGTTTTTTTTATAACCAGAAGTGCCTCAGTTCTAGCTTCCAGCTGCCTTGTTATTTTAGCAGGCATGTTATGCAGTGCTTAGAATTTGTTATTTTGTTCTTAATAATGGAGTCTCAAGTACAGCATCTGAAATTAACTAATCAAAAGAAACTGGAATACTGCTTGGCTGCATAACTTCCATGACCTCTAAAAACTGGGAGTGGGGGAGGGGCAGCAGATTCCCTGCTGTGTCACACCTGCGTGACTCCATTTAAATCAATTGAATTACACCAGGGAAAATCCAATGTCACAGAGTAGTGACTCAGGCCCTAGTAAGAATCATTGTGGCAATCCTAGTATTTCAATACACTTATTGAGATATAGGGCACAATTTTAAAAAGTGTCTAAGTCCCATTTTCAAAAGTTACTTCGGAGCCAAAGGGTGCATCTGCACTTGGAGCTGGAAATGTAAATTCCAGCTCTAGAAGTCATACCTGCACTAGCTCTGATCAAGCTAGCATCCTAAAAATACATGTGTCACTGTAGTAGTGCAAGCGGTGGGAGGGACTAGTCTCCTGAGCACATACCTAGCATCTCGGACAGGATGGTGTATGGGGCAGCTAGCCCCGCCTACCGCTCACACTAGTGTGGCTACACTTTTGTTTTTAGTAGAATCATAGACTCATAGAATATCAGGGTTGGAAGGGACCTCAGGAGGTCATCTAGTCCAACGCCCTGCTCAAAGCAGGACCGATACCCAATTAAATCATCCCAGCCAGGGCTTTGTCAAGCCTGGCCTTAAAAACTTCTAAGGAAGGAGATTCCACCACCTCCCTAGGTAACGCATTCCAGTGTTTCACCACCCTCCTAGTGAAAAAGTTTTTCCTAATATCCAACCTAAATCTCCCCCACTGCAACTTGAGACCATTACTCCTCATTCTGTCATCTGCTACCACTGAGAACAGTCTAGATCCATCCTCTTTGGAACCCCCTTTCAGGTAGTTGAAAGCAGCTATCAAATCCCCCCTCATTCTTCTCTTCCACTGACTAAACAATCCCAGTTCCCTCAGCCTCTCCTCATAAGTCATGTGTTCCAGTCCCCTAATCATTTTTGTTGCCCTCTGCTGGACTCCAATTTTTCCACATCCTTCTTGTAGTGTTGGGCCCAAAACTGGACACAGTACTCCAGCTGAGGCCTCACCAATGTCGAATAGAGGGGAACAATCACGTCCCTCGATCTGCTGGCAATGCCCCTACATATACATCCCAAAATGCCATTGGCCTTCTTGGCAACAAGGGCACACTGTTGACTCATATCCAGCTTCTCATCCACTGTAACCCCTAAGTCCTTTTCTGCAGAACTGCTGCCAAGCCTTTTGGTCCCTACTCTGTAGTGGTGCATTGGATTCTTCCGTCCTAAATGCAGGACTCTGCACTTGTCCTTGTTGAACCTCATCAGATTTCTTTTGGCCCATTCCTCCAATTTGTCTAGGTCCTTCTGAATCCTATCCCTACCCTCCAGCATATCTACCACTCCTCCCAGTTTAGTGTTGTCTGCAGATTTGCTGAGGGTGCAATCCACACCATCCTCCAGATCATTTATGAAGATATTGAACAAAACCGGTCCCAGGACCGACCCTTGGGGCACTCTGCTTGATACTGGCTGCCAACTAGAAATGGAGCCATTGATCACTACCCGTTGAGTCCGACAATCTAGCCAACTTTCTACCCACCTTATAGTGCATTCATCCAGCCCATACTTCTTTAACTTGCTGACAAGGATACTGTGGGAGACAGTGTCAAAAGCTTTGCTAAAGTCAAGGAACAGCACGTCCACTGCTTTCCCTTCATCCACAGAACCAGTTATCTCATCATAGAAGGCAATTAGATTAGTCAGGCATGACTTGCCCTTGGTGAATCCATGCTGACTGTTCCTGATCACTTTCCTCTCATCTAAGTGCTTCAGAATTGATTTCTTGAGGACCTGCTCCATGATTTTTCCGGGGACTAAGGTGAGGCTGACTGGCCTGTAGTTCCCAGGATCCTCCTTCTTCCCTTTTTTAAAGATGGGCACTACATTAGCCTTTTTCCAGTCATCCGGGACTTCCCCGGATCGCCATGAGTTTTCAAAGATAATGGCCAATGGCTCTGCAATCACATCTGCCAACTCCTTTAGCACTCTCGGATGCAACGCATCTGGCCCCATGGACTTGTGCACGTCCAACTTTTCTAAATAGTCCCGAACCACTGTCTTTCTCCACAGAGGGCTGATCACCTCCTCCCCATGCTGTGCTGCCCAGTGCAGTAGTCTGGGAACTGACCTTGTTCGTGAAGGCAGAGGCAAAAAAAGTATTGAGTACATTAGCTTTTTCCACATCCTCTGTCACTAAGTTGCCTCCCTCATTCAGTAAGGGGCCCACACTTTCCTTGACTTTCTTCTTGTTGCCAACATCCCTGAAGAAACCCTTCTTGTTACTCTTAACATCTCTTGGTAGCTGCAACTCCAGATGTGATTTGGCCTTCCTGATTTCACTCCTGCATGCTCAAGCAATATTTTTATACTCATCCCTGGTCATTTGTCCAATCTTCCACTTCTTGTAAGCTTCTTTTTTGTGTTTAAGATCAGCAAGAATTTCACTGTTAAGCCAAGCTGGTCGCCTGCCATATTTACTATTCTTTCTACACATGGGGATGGTTTGTCCCTGTAACCTCAATAAGGATTCTTTAAAATACAGCCAGCTCTCCTGGACTCCTTTCCCTCTCATGTTATTCTCCCAGGGGATCTTGCCCATCAGTTCCCTGAGGGAGTCAAAGTTTGCTTTTCTGAAGTCCAGGGTCCGTATGCTAGCTCGATCGGAGTGAGCACTGGTCTGTTTCCTTAAGCTGGGATTTATACTTCCAGCTCAAAGTGTAGACATAACTAGGGTTACCAGATAGCATATATGTGAAAAAACAGGACAGGGGGTGAGTGGTAATAAGCGCCTAAATAAGAAAAAGTCTCAAAAAACGGGACTGTCCCTTTAAAAATGGGACATCTGGTCACCCTAGAAATAACCTAAGGGTTGCATGTATTATAAATAGCAGTATAGACGGGAGTGGGGGAGGAGGGGGGTAGAATGGGCGGCAGCTTGGGCTACCCAGAGCTAACACGCACCCAGGGAGTCTGGGCAAGTTTGTACTCAGGCAGCTAGCTCGAGCTGCCGCCCATGCTACCCTCAGCTGCGTTGCTATTTTTAGTGAGCTATCTTGAGCAGAGCTAGTGTGTGTCTGTGTACTCGACCTGGGAAGCATGCTGCCAGCTGCAGTGTAGACATACCCTTGGTGTCACTGAAAGTTTGATTTTCCTTATAGGGTCAAATTCGGACGTTGGTGTAAGTAACATCAACCCCACAGAAGCCAACGGAGTTACATCTGCTTATACTAGAGCCATGTAACATCCATCATGTATGACCTCCGTGATCTATGCCTGTGGCCCAGACCCCATTGCCACACTATTCAAAATAATAGCTATGGGGCCTGTCTGGTGCCCTAGTGTTAGCAACGGCATGGAGGAGACCCGGACTCTCTTCCTGTCCCAGGTACTAGTCCCAGCTCTTCAAGCTGGCTGGGGCGGAGAATGTGATGGAGGGAGTGCACTAAGTTCCCATTGATGAGAGAGAACCTCTTGTTCTGTTATAAAGAGGACTGTGATCAGTTGTTCTCCATGTCCATTGAAGGTAGGACAAGAAGTAATGGGCTCAATCTACAAAGGAGATTTAGATTAGATATTAGAAAAAATTTCTAATTGTAAGGGTGGGTAAGTTCTGGAATAGGTTACTAAGGGAGGTTGGGGAATCCCCATCATTGGTGGCTTTTAAGGAGAGGTTAGATCAGAGGTGGGCAAACTACGGCCTGCGGGCTGGACCGTCCTGCCCGTCCCCTGAGCTCCCAGCTGGGGAGGGTAGCTCCTGGCCCCTCCCCTGCTGTTCCCCCACCCCTGTAGTTATGCTGCCGTGCGGATAGCATGGCTTGCACCCCCCCACCTCCCAGGCTTTCCAATAAGCCTGTCCTGCCGCTCTGAGTGGCATGGTAAGGGGGCAGGGGGAGAGGGAGATTGGATAAGGGGCAGGAGGTCCCAGGGGGCAGTCAGCGGACAGGGGGCAGTTGGATGGGGCAGAGGTTGGTGGGAGGGCGGGGACGGTCAGGAGACAGGGAGCGGGGGGTTGGATAGGGGGTGGGGTCCTGGGGGGTTGGAGGGTTCCAGGGGAGATGGGCAGGGAGCGGGGGGGTTGGATAGGGGGTGGGGTCCTGCGGGGGCAGTTAGGGACGGGGGTCCCAGGAGGGGGTGGTCAGGGGACAAGGAGTGGGGGGGTGGTTGGATGGGTCGGGGGTCCTGGGGGCCCTGTCAGGGGGCGAGGGGGTGGATAGGGGTCGGGGCAGTAGGGGATAGGAAGCAAAGGGGGTTGGATAGGGGGTGGGGTCCCGGGGGGGGGCGGTTAGGGGCGGGGGATCCCAGGAGGGGGCGGTCAGGGGACAAGGAGCAGGGGGTGTTGGATGGGTCGGGGATTCTGAGGGGGGCAGTCAGGGGGCGGGAAGTGGGAGGGGGTGGATAGGGGGCGGGGGCCAGGCTGTTTGTGGAGGCACAGCCTTCCCTACCTGGCCCTCTGTACAGTTTTGCAACCTTGATGTGGCCCTTGGGCCAAAAAGTTTGCCCACCCCTGGGTTAGACACACATGTGTCAGGAATGATCTAGGTTTACTTGGTCCTGCCTCAAAGCAGGGGCCTGGACTTGATTGTCCCTTTCAACCCTACATTTCTATTATTTCTAAAATTCTATGTCAACCTGCAGAAATCATCTGACAGCCTGATCCAATGCCCACTGAAGTCAGTGGAAGGACTTCCATTCACTTTAGTTAGTGTTGGACCAGGTCCTGAATGATCAAGGACTAGCACTGGCCAGCTCCAAAAGGAGTCCTGCCCTGACTTTCTTGACCAAACAGCTGGTGGCTGATGTGATGTCAGACCTTGATAATGAAGGTATACGTATACAATGTGGGGAACATTCGCTGGGATGGCTCTAAGGGACTATGAAAGGAGAAGCAGAGGACATGTGCAGCTCTGGCTCCATTTCACTTGTGTAAAATTAATTCTGTTCACTTTCACCCAGTCGGGTTTAAACTCCCTTAAAGTAAATCCGTCTGCTAGGGCATCTGACCGTTGGATCGGTGCTCCTGAATAGGTACAGCCTTTAACCGAATGGAAAACCTTCTCCATTCCTCTCTTTGCTTTGTCCCCTCATTGCAGAGAAGGGTACAATGCCTGGCGAGATGCAGTTCAGCCAACTGAGATCCTCAACAAGTTATGCAAGGACAACAAACTGCCTGAGCCCCACAAGCGACCTGGGGCGATACAAATAGGAACCAAAGTATTCACTGGGAAGACAAGCTTTAATGGAGAAGAGAATGGTAATTATGCCATTTATTGTTATTTAGTCCCATTACAGTAGCCCCTAGAGGTCCCACCTTTGATTGGGGTCCTGTTGTGCTAGGCACTGGACAAGCAGATAGCAAGAGACAGTCTCTGCCCTGAGGAGCTCACTATCTAAATAAACAAGGCAGACAAAGAGTGGGAAGGGAAATAGGAGCACAAAGGTTAAGGGACTTGTATAAGGTCACACAGCTGGCCAATAGTCAATTCATGAACAGGACTCAGGCCTCCTAATTCCCAGTCCAGTGCCTTATCCACTAGACCAGGCTGCCTCTCTTCATTGTTACACTTCTTGTTTATTATTAACTATTACCACTATCATCATTAGTTCTGCGAGGGCATTGGTATAAAACCTACTCCCTGCAGTCCTGTTGAGCTTGGGGATCCATGAGTCTAGAGGTCTTTGCAGAGAGTTGCTGCTTCCACCAGGGGAAGAGTCAAGTTCCAAGAGGAGTAGATGGGCAAAGCTACCAGGGGGTTGGGTTTGTAGATGTGGGTGGTGAGGGGTGGGACAGAGTCACCAGGGGCTAGGTTGCGTATTTGAGGGAAGGAGATGGTAAGGGGCAGATGAGATGCATTAGGATGGATGCTTTGACTGGGTAGCCCAAGAGAGGGAAGCAGCACAAGGACTGTGCTTTCCCTCTTCGTCAGTGTCTAGTCTATTTTCAGAGTTTGATCTTTGTCTTAGCTCATATATCTTGCTCCTGTTTCTCCTGTGGACAAGCAGACCAGGGAAGATAGGGCTCAGCATGCTTCAGTATAAGGACAGGGCCAAACTATGGCTGTTCCCGAAAGGATACATTAGGTAAAAGAGTGCTAGACAAACAAATGACTCCAGAGGGGCCTAGGCAGAGCAGGACTAGACCTGACCCTCTGCTTACCAACAGGTGTATACTAGGAGAAGTGGCTGCAATAGTTGCTTCCCAGTATTCTTGCCCCAGTGCCAGTGGAGCCATTATGCTTTTCAGAGGCACAGTGTCACTGGGGGACTGCAGGTTGGCCCTCCCTTTCCCCTGCTTAGCACAACACTGCCCATAATTTTATCCATGGATACCTTTGGCATCTTTCTGCTCCCTACACGCAGCATGTGAATTTGGCACTCAAGGGGTCTTCCTTGTTGCCATCACAAGGCAAAAATAAAATTAATGTACAATCCCTAGCACCTATTACTGGCACTTCCTGGCAGCTCGAGGAAATGCCAAATCCCCTGTTCTTTGATTGGCTACAATTTTTTAAAGAAAAAGACTTAATTATTTAGAAGAAGAAGAAGAAAGAAAGCCAGTAAGTCTTTACCGTCCTACTGTTAGAGACAGCACTAAAATAGGCCTGTTTAATTTTGTAATGTTTCATGGTATTTTGTAATTAGGTTCCTTCTCAGCACTAAACTTTCAGTTACTCCTGTGGGTGCTCTAACTTAAAGGAATAAATGTGTTTGATTACATCTCTGTTCTTCCTTGGGATGCATTAAACGCTGCTCTAAACTCGAGCAGATTTTTAACATGTGTCTTTCACAACTGACAGACCATATTAATCAGAGGCTTAATATGCTAATTCTGCTCTGGTTGTTCTTTTTTTAATTACTCTTTCCTATAGAAGAGCCAGTTGAATCCTATGAACAACTTGCCCTAAAGGTTTTACATTCCTGGGATGAAATCCCAGGGATTGGATGTAAGCTGGTTCCAGAACACATTGAGACCCGGCCTCTCTATCACAAGGATAAACCAGGCATGGAACAGGTAGATAAGCCTACGGTGAAAGCACGAAACACGGAAGAGGTTTTCCATTTCTCCTACCACCGTTGTTTCTGTTACTATCTCAGAGCTAACAGAGAAATCTCACAAGTGCTCCTGTTTCCGTTATAGTTTGCACAAAATCATAAGTACATAGTTCAAAATTGTCAAATATGCGTATGTACAGTGAAGCACCTAAATTCATATTTAGGCACCTAAGCAAGAGTGATTCTATTTGATTACAAATTTTCATACTTTCAAATTTTGGGGTATCTTGTCAATTTAATGTTAACTCTGCATTTCATTGCATTTTAATGACTGTTGCTTTCCCTCTCCCACTATCTGCAAAGTTCTTGTAGGGGTGCTCTCAGCTTTAACTTCGCCACACAATTTTTTTTTCAGGGAATCTAATCAAGTGTCCCTTTGCTCATATCTGAAAATAACTACTTAGGAATTTGGCTGCAGTAAAGCATTTAAGCACATGTTTAAGTTACACTGACTTCATGAAGACACATTGAAGCTAATGCAATTTCAGCATATGCTAAAATGAATATATATAATATTGATTAATCACAGTTAATTCACGCAATTAACTCAAAAATTAATCACAATTAAAAAAAGTAATCTCAATGAATTGCCATTTTAATTGCACTGTTAAACAATAGAATGCCAACTGAAATTTATTAAATATTTTGGATGTTTTTGTACATGTTCATATATATTGTATTCTGTGTTGTAATTGAACTCAAAGTGTATATTATTTTTAGTACAAATATTTGCACTGTAAAAATCATAAACAAAAGAAATAATATTTTTCAGTTCACCTCATACAAGTACCATCATACAATCTCTTTGTCGTGAAAGTGCAACTTACAAATGTAGATTTTTTTTGTTACATAACTGCACTCAAACAAAACAATGTAAAACTTCAATGCCTACAAGTCCACTCAGTCCTACTTCTTGTCCAGCCAATCTCTAAAACAAACAAGTTTGTTTACATTTACAGGAGATAATGCTGCCCTCTTCTTATTTACAATGTCACCAGAAAGTGAGAACAGGCATTCACATGGCACTTTTGTAGCTGGCATTGCAAGGTATTTACGTGCCAGATATACTCAACATTCGTATGCCCTTTATGCTTCGGCCACCATTCCAGAGGACATGCTTCCATCTAATGATGCTTGTTAAAAAAATAATGTGTTAATTAAATTTGTGACTGAACTCCTTGGGGGAGAATTGTATATCTATTTTACCCATATTCTGCCATATACACCTCTACCCCGATATAATGTGGTCCTCAGGAGACAAAACATCTCACCGCATTATAGGTGAGACTGCATTATATCGAACTTGCTTTGGCCCCCCGTTCCTTGTTCCCTGACCGCCCCCTCCAGAGACCCCCATCCCTAATCATCCCCAGGACCCCACCCCCTACCCAGTCCCCCTGCTCCCTGTCCCCTGACTGCTCCGACCCCTATCTACACCCCCCGCCTTCTAACAGGCACTCACTGGCAGCGGCAGGAAGCGGAGCAACACGGCCCCAGCCCACTCCACTCCGCCACCTCCACCACCGCTCCGTTTCCCGCTGCCGGTGAGTGCGGGGAGGTTGGGGAAAGGACGCCCTCCGCACTCACTGGTGGCGGGAAACAGAGCGACGTGGCCCAGCCAACTCTGCTTTTCTTGCCCTGGCCCCAGCTGTGTCCCGGGGGGGGGGGTGGTTGGGGAAAGGTCCCGCACTCACCTGCGGCGGGAAGCAGAGTGCCGCAGCTGGGAGCTGGCGGAATGGAGTGGAGTGGGCTGGGGCCGGGCTGCTCCGCTTCCACCACTGCCAGGGAGTGCGGCGGGGATCCCTTCCCCCAAGCCCCCTCCCCTGAGCAACACAGCTGGGGCCGGGGAGAGGGAAGCTGAGCGGGCTGCTCCCATCCCCCCACTAATCCCCTGGGCCACTCTGGGACTGCAGGCCCCCCGAAAGTGCCCCCCACAGCTCCTGCCTCCCAGACCCTGGGTGGGGGAGGGAGCACCTGAGCACGCCCGAGACCCTCTGCCCCTTATCCAACCCCTCAGCCCCAGCCCGGCACCCTTAATACACTTCTCAGAGCAGCATGTCAGAGCTTTACCACGTTGTATGTGAACCTGCATTATATCGGGTCGCGTTATATTGGGGTAGAGGTGTATTTCATGTTATAGCAGTCTCAGATGATGACCCAGCACATGTTCATTTTAAGAACACTTTCACTGCAGATTTGACAAAACTCCAAGAAGGTGAGATTTCTAAAGATAGCTACATCGCTCAACCCAAGGTTTAAGAATCTGAAGTGCCTTCCAAAATCTGAGAGGGACGAGATGTGAAGCATGCTTTCAGAATTCTTAAAAGAGCAACACTCCGACGCGGAAACTACAGAACCCGAACCACGAAAAAAAAAATCAACCTTCTGCTGGTGGCATCTGACTCAGATAATGAAAATGAACATGCATCAGTCTGCACTGCTTTGGCTTGTTATCAAGCAGAACCCAGCATCAGCATGGACGCATGTCCCCTGGAATGGTGGTTGAAGCATGAAGGAACACACAAATATCTTGCGACACCGGCTACAACAGTGCCATGAGAGTGCCTGTTCTCACTTTCAGGTGACATTTTAAACAGGAAACGAGTAGCATTATCTCCTGCGAATGTAAACAAACTTGTTTGTCTGAGCGATTGACTGAACAAGAAGTAGGACTGAGTGGACTTGCAGGCTCTAAAATTTACATTGTTTTGTTTTTGAATGAAGTTTTTTTGTACATAATTCTACATTTGTAAGTTCAACTTTCACAATAAAGGGATTGCACTACAATACTTGTATTAGGTGAATTGAAAAATACTATTACTTTTGTTTTTTTACAGTGCAAATACATGTAATCAAAAATAAATATGAACTGAACATTGTACACTTTGTATTCTGTGATGTAACTGAAAGCAATATATTTGAAAATGTAGAAAACATCCAAAATATTTAAGTAAATGGTATTCTATTATTGTTTAACAGTGCAATTAATCACAATTAATTTTTTTAATCGCTTGAAAGCCCTAATATAATATATATGCATGTATTTCATTAGGAAAATATAGTTAACTATTCAATATATGTTCTGATTCCTCTCCAGACCATCTATGGAGAGGAATCAGAATTGCTCAAGAGGTGTGTCTGGATAAGTATTATTGTTATAGTGTGAACAGCTAACCGTGATTCTTCTTTGGACTTCAACTTTAAGGGCTTAAGAGTCTGCCCTCATTATTGCGCAGTTCTGATAATGTGTATCACAATGACAGTGATGAAAATTCTAGATAGTCACTGATTTGTTACAAGATGTTCTTATTTGTGATGGCCAAACTGAAAACAACTCAGAATCTGAGTTAGGTTCAATTAAGGATCCAAATAATTATCCAACCCTCTTGAGTCTCCAAAATTGGGCTGGAAGTCTCATAAGAATAGGCTTTCTTGAAAGATTTCAATTGCTACCACCTCTGGCCTGAGTTGAAAATACCACAAGAAACACCTCTCTTCTTCAAGTGCTTGTTCACGTTGATTCCAATCAGGTGTGTGCACGCCGCGTGCATGGTCGTCGGAAACATTTTCCCTGATCAGCTCCCATTGGGTCAGCTGTGGAGCCCCCTCGAGTGGTGCCTTCATGGCGCTCAATATATGACCCTGCCGATCTGACCCCCTTTCAGTTCCTTCTTACTGTTGTGATGGCCATTGGAACTGCATTTGCTTGCCTAGCAAGGGCTTCCCTTAGCTTTCTTCTGTAGTCTGTAGTTTCAGTCTAGGTTTCAGTTAATAGTTAGTTTTAGTTTGTGTACATACTGTATATAGTGTTCGGGTTAGTGTGCAGGATCCTCCCTTATACCTTACCTTCCCTCGGCTCCTGGGCATGCCTCAGGGCCAAGGGTTTAAACCTTGCGGGACCTGTGGGAAGCCCATGCCAACGGGCTACCCCCATGATGCGTGTCTGGGGGAAGAGCACCAAACACAAAGGTGCAAAATCTGCAGGTCTTTCCACCCTCGGATGAAGAAAGAGCAGGATTTCTGGCTGAAACAACTTCTGACGGGGTCCACTCTCCATCTGCAGCCCGCCACGGAGTGCCCCAGCCTCGGTGTGCAACATGGCGCCGAGCAAAGACTCTGACTCAAGAGACCCTCGGCACCAGCGCTTCCTGGCACTGCAAGTGGTGCATTCAACCAGGCACCGTTCGCACTCACCAGTGCCACACAAGTGACACAATAAGATGGACTGGGGTCATTCCCCGGTGCCGAAGGCAGTGCCAGTCACAACAGCAGTGTGTCCCATGAAGGAGCACCCAGTGCCCAAGGACCAGCAGTTGGTGCCGTTGACTTTGGTTCCCCGGAGGGGACCATTGAGTCCAGTGACTCCCTGGACAGACAGCGCCAATTGGAGGAATTGGAGTCTCCCTCCACCCCAGGCACTTTTGAAACCATGAGGGACCTAATAGCAATGATGGCCCTGCCACCTCTGGCTATCAGGGACAAGCCTCCGGTGCTGCTGCATCCGGCGCCATGTAGAGGCAAGCTGGCCATGATGCAGCGATCACCCTCTCCGACATGGCAACATTCACTTCGGCACCACTTGGGTTCATCATCGCTGAGTCACCGTTCCCCAGCTCGGGATCCTGTTTGTGGTTTCCCGGCTTAGTCTCCAGCATGGGCTAAGTGGCACTGGTCTCCAGCACCATCGTAGCAACATTGGTCTCTGGCATCTTCAAGGACTCAACCAGTTTTTGGTTGAGCTGAAGTTCCTCATGGTCTCCCTGAGCACGATCATCCCCTGCTTGGAATCGGGAGACTGGTACGCCGCCCTCGACATGAAGGACATATATTTTCACATATCCATTCGGCTGGTGCACAGATGATTTCTGCGGTTTGTGGTCAACCACAAACATTATCAGTACACGGTCCTCCCATTCGGCCTGTCGATGACCCCCCGAGTCTTCACCAAGTGCATGTCGGTGATCGCAGCCTTTCTTCGCAGGAGGCAGGTTCAGGTGTATCCCTACCTTGACGATTGGCTCTCCAGGGAACAGGCGGAGTCTCAAGTCGAACTAGTCAGAGCTACTTTCGAGAGGCTGGGACTCCTCAACGTGAACAAGTCGACTTTGTCACTGACCCAAAGAACAGAATTCATTGGGGTGGTGCTTGACTCAGGGCAAGCAAGGGCAGTCCTGCCAGAGGCATCATTCCAAGTGATGACAGACGTGATCCAAAGCCTCAGCTGATACCCCAAGGTGATGACAACAAGGGGATGCCTGAGTCTCCTCGGCCACATGGCAGCCTGCACTTACGTGGTCAGATATGCCAGACAGAGGCTTAGACCACACCAGGCATGGCTCGCTTCAACCTGTCGTCCAGCATGGACAGCCTGGACTCAGTGGTGTCGGTGCCAGAACATGTTCTCAAGTCCCTCTGTTGGTGGCTCGACCCTTGGACTGTCTGCGAAGGCCTTCGTGTCAACAGCCCACGGCCTTCTCTGTTCCTAGTAATGGATGTGTCAGCTCTGGGTTGGGGCACTCACGAGGGAGATCTCCAAACGCAGGGCCTATGGTCGCAGGACGACCTCTCACTCCGTATCAATATCAAGGAACTCAGAGCAGTGCAGCTAGCCGGCCACACCTTCCTGTCCTGACTACAAGGCCAGTGTGTGGCAGTGATGACTGACAACACAAATGCCATGTTTTCCCTGTGCCAGGAAGCCGTCCAGCTATGGGAGTTTTGCATAGCCCACTCCATTCACCTGGAGGTGTCATATCTCCTGGGAGTGCAGAACGAACTAGCAGACCACCTCAGCAGGCTGTTCCGCAACCACGAGTGGACCATCCATCCAGATGTCATACATTCCATCTTCCAAGGGGGGGGGTGGGGTTTCCCCAGGTCAATGTGTTTGCCACCTGGAGCAACAGAAAGTGCCCAACATTCTACTTCTTCAAGCAGCACAGCCTGGGTTCAATCTCAGATGTGTTCCTGCTACCCTGGGGAGAACGCCTCATGTATGTCTTTCCACTGATTCCACTTGTGCACAAGGTGCTGCTCAAGATCCACAGAGACAAGGCAAAAGTAATCCTGCTGGCCCCAGGTGGCACCGCCAACATTGGTACACCACGCTTCCGCAGCTGTCAGTGGACACCCCGATCATGTGACCACTTTTCCCCGATCTGATCACACAGGACCATGGTCGCCTTCACCACCCAGACCTCCAGTCCCTCCATCTCATGGCTTGGAAGCTTCATGGTTAAATCCAATGGAGCTCCGGTGCTCGGAACCTGTAAGAAAGGTTCTGCTTGGCAGCAGAAAACCATCCACCAGGGTCACTTATCTAGCTAAGTGGAAAAGGTTCACTTGCTGGTGTGCCCAACATCACACGTCTCCACTCCAGCCGCTTATACCACTCGTCCTGGATTACCTCCTGCACCTGAAACAACAGGGCCTGGCAGGGTCATCCATCAGGGTACACGTCGCTGCTATCTCTGCCTTCCACCCAGGAGAGTTGGGGCATTCCGTGTTCACCAACCCCATGGTAGGGCGTTTCCTCAAGGGCCTGGAAAGATTATATCCACAGGCTTAACAACCTGTGCCTGCATGGGACCTTAATCTGGTCCTCTCAAGACTAATGGGGCCCCCTTTCAAACTGCTGGCTACCTGCTCCCTTCTCTATTTATTGTGGAAGGTGGCATTCCTGGTCGCCATTACATCAGCTAGGGGGTGTCTGAGTTAAAAGCACTAACCTCCAACTCATCCTACACGGTCTTCCACAAGGACAAGGATCAACTCAGGCCTCACCCAGTCATCCTTCCCAAGGTGGTGTCCCAATTTCATACTAGCCAAATGCACCAGTCTTTACCAGTCTTTTGTCCCAAGCTTCATACTGGCGCGTGGGAACAGAGGCTTCACTCACTGGATGTCTGGCGTGCACTAGCATTCTACATCGAGCACACTAAGCCTTTCAGGAAATAGAACCAACTATTCGTGGTGGTGGCAGACCAGATGAAAGGGCTCCCAAACTCTTCCTAATGCAGTTCTTCCTGGATTACAGACTGCATCCTCACATGCTACGAGCTGGCTAAGGCCCCAGCCCCGGATATTACAGCACACTCTACAAGGGCACAAGCCTCATCAGCTGCTTTCCTGGCCTGGACCCCATTCAAGAGATCTGCAGAGCTGCAACCTGGTCATCGGTGCATACATTTGCCACTCACTATGTTATCACCTGGCATGACAGAGATGATTCAGCATTTGGCAGAGTGGTGTTCCAATCAGAGATTCCTTAACTCCGACCCCACCTCTGGGGGAGAGCTTGGGAGTCACCTGATTGGAATCGATGTGAACAAACATTCGAAGAAGAAAAAATGGTTACTCACCTTCTCATAACTGTTGTTCTTCGAGATGTATTGTTCATGTCTATTCCAATACCCACCCTCCTTCCCCTCTGTTGGAGTAGCTGGCAAGAAGGAACTGAAGGCGGGTTGGGTCAGCAGGGTCATATATTGAGTGCCATGAAGGCGCCACTCCAGGGGGCTCCACAGTTGACCCAAAGGGAGCTGCTAAGGGAAAAACTTTCCGACGACCGTGCATGTGGTGCACACGCACCAGATTGGAATGGACGTGAACAACACATCTCGAAGAACAATAGTTACAAAAAGGTGAGTAACCGTTTTTTGTAGTGTTTCACCATGTCCTGTGCTAGTAGGAACCCAAGAGTGGAAAGCAAGTGAAAATGTTAAACTTCTGAACATATCAGAATCCTACAGCAGGATCAAGTTTGAGTTTGGCTATAGAAATAGAAACATGGTTCTGGTTTAGCTCTCCGATAAACATCTGGCCCCGTATAAACACATGTAATAAAATAAGTAGAAATAGAAGTGAAGCGGTATCAGCATGGAGGTTTCCCCATTGTCAATATGAGTTACGGCACAATCACAAGACTGGGGTTTGGAGCAACCCAATTCTATGGAGGTTACAGCACACAGTGCAGGATGGGAGGCAGACAGCAGTGATGCACCAGGCCCCCCACACAGATGAATAACTTTAGTGTAGGGAGGGGAAGTCCAAAGAACCAAGCACAAAATCGTGAAATATAGGCATTGCTCTGGGACTACTGGCTGAAATAATTGATTCTTGGTGTGATCACATACACTAATATAGATTCTGTATATGAAAAAATTAGCACTAATTTTTAGTGCTATTTAAAATTCTCACTAAAGAAGGGTGACAATATTGCTTGTTTCTTTTCTTAAAGGGTCGTGTGCAGATGTGGGTGGACATGTTTCCCAAAGACATGCCTCCGCCAGGACCACCTGTTGATATTTCACCAAGGAAACCCAAAGGGTAATTCAGAGTGCATTCCTGTTGTGCTGTCAATGTACTGGCATCATCCCGCAAATCTTGAATCTTTCGAAAGGGCTTTTCTACATGACCCTACAGTGTGGAAGATCGGGGTGTGAATTTCACTGAAGTGGTGTGCTGTAACTGCCCCATGTACATCCTGCCGAACTAGTATCAGGTAAAAGGTATCGAGTTCATGTTAGTTCATAGTCTCATTTCAGACAGGACTGCAGTAACATGAAGTAGGTGCCTTTTGGTTCGTGCTAGCAGAGACTGTATGGGGCAGGTACAGCACAGCACTTCGGCGCATGCTGCAGTTCACTCCTCTGTAGTCCGCACTGCAAGGCCGTATAAAAAAGACCCAATGTCTGGTAAGAAATATTATTTAATATTTATTTTAATATTATAAAATATTATTTAAACTGAGAAACAATGCCATAGAGTCATAGATTTTAAAGCCAGAAAGGACCATTATGATCATTTAGTCTGAGCTCCTGCATAATACATGTAACCCACACACCTCTTGGGTGTTCTGTCTAGTGGCACCAAGACCACTTAGAAATTAATGACTCTACTACAGCCTTAACTAAGGGCCATGTGGCTTTTAGCTCATGCAGTAGCAGCTCATACACTAAGTTCCAGAGATCCCAGGTTCAATCCCACCACTGACGACTGGGGCCTGTTGGTGTTACAAGTGGGGGCTCGTCTGGGATTTCAACTGGGAAGTCTTTGAAGCTCAGGACGCGCTTCCTCACCTAGGGGAAGTATGTAATCCACATATCTCCAGAGTTTGGTGCTCTGTCCCCTCTAGTGGCACCGAGACCACTTAGAGATTAATGAGTCTGCTACAGCCTTAGCTAAGGGCTATGTGGCTTTTAACTCATAGCATAGAGACTCATACACTAAGCTCCAGAGGTCCCAGGTTTGATCCCGCCCACCAACGACTGGGGTCTGTCGGTGTTACACACAGGACTTAGAACCTTACCGGTAGTTTCTGCATCAATCCATAACTTCTGTTTGAGCTATAGCATATCATTTATAAAAGCATCCAATCTTGATTTAAAGACTTCACGTGATTCATTCAACAGTGGTAAAAAGATGAAAGTACAAGAGGCAGCTGCAGTGAGTCTTAAAGTTATTATCCCTCCACTGAACTCTAATTCCAAAGTTCTAATTTAGTCTCTATGTCACTTTAGCTCTCTCAAATACATAACGTACTTGACCGTTGGTCAAGATCTTCTATCTCGTATTATTGTACCTGAGGGATTTTCACTACTTTGGGCAAGAATGAGGACAAGAAGCACAAAAGGAGGCCGTAGAGAGAGATTTGTTTGGAAGAGTAAGCGTCTCTGTAATTTCAAGCAGATGTATATCCTACTCTGACATTGCATTAGATGAGTCAACCTCGCTGCTAGTGTTTGATAGATAATAAATGACAAATGACTAGGAGAATTCATGGCTCATCCCAAATAAACGTTAATGAGATATTTTAATAAGGGCTTTGTTAGGTCATCTTTATGTCTGGAACAGTTTCACAGAAGCAGTGTCTTCATTATTTATGTTCAAACAAAAGACGATGCAATAACAAAATAACGATTTGCTCCTGTCTATGCCGAATTAAGTAAGGTCCATAATTTGACCAAAAAGGAGGCTGTCTAACAAGTGCTTTCTTTACACAAGGATTTTATATGAGGCTATTTATCAGCTGTGAATTTTTCAAACCAGAAAGATTTGCACCTAATTATATTGGCAAGAACAAAACGTTGCTACCATGCTGCAGTCTGTGGAAACATAGACAAATGTTGTTGAAATGTTAATCATCAGAGGGGTTTAGATTTCTGCAAGAAACCTTGACTTTGGACGATGCTGTTTGCCAGTTAGCCTGAAGAAAGGTGCACAGAAATAGTGCAAGACAAACAGGTAGATATACATGTTCTAAGGCTCCCAACAACTACTGCATACAAGAGCACAGAAGAGTTCATTCCCTTTCCTGGGTGGTGCTATAAAATGTCTTTCCTGGAGATTACATTTATCCGTGCTTCTTAAAGGTGTTTCTGAATAGCATTTTTCCTCCTTTTTCATGTACTAGATTACACAAAATATCATATATTGTCAACAACAAAATCTCTGAAAAGGAGACCTCCCCCCCCCCCCGTCTGCCAAATGGGTTTTGCCCTCATTGGCAAGTTCCTCAGTATTTTGTGGATGCTCAGATGATGTTGCTCAGTCCAGTAGCCCTGTTTCATTGCAGTATTTTTGTGATCAGAATTAAAAAAAGAACACAGGCAAACAACCAGCGAGGAATTTTCCACTGTTCTGAGGCTGCCAGTGACACCTACTGTCCCTCTGCAGTCTCATGAGCTAAGAGAACAGCCCCTAATTCTATTATATCACAGGAGACTCCAATAGACACAAGGAGTCTGATGCTGATCCCATTCTTCAAACCAGTTTTACATCAAAATAACACTCTTTATGTTATGGAAATTGCTAATGATTCATACCAGGGTCTGATTAGACCCAGGCCATATGTGTACTCAGGAAGGATGAAATGAAATCAACTAGAAGGCCTTTTGCTACTGTGAATTGAAATATGCAAAATGTTGGTTTCTTTTTCAGTTATGAATTGAGAGTAATCATCTGGAATACAGAAGATGTAATTTTAGAGGATGAGAATATCTTCACAGGACAAAAATCAAGTGACATCTATGTAAAAGGGTGTGTTCATCTGGATATCACCTTTTGCGTCTCTTCATTTATTCCTTGAGAGGACAATTAACATCTGGTTCAAGCCATCCATTAAAGACCAGAGTCACAGAACTTATGGCTTGTATTTACAAGGCTGTGTCTCCTTGTGAGACATTTCTGGGATCTTGATAATTTGTTGTGAGTGTGTGCCAAAAATAGCCAGCCATTCTGGAAACTAGTTAGTCCTCTCATCTTTAAATATAGCCTCATTCGACCTAATTCACGACTCACACAGAATAAAATTAGGAGTAGTGCCATTCACTTGGTGTGAGTACAGAATCGAGTCCTAAACTTCATGGGTTAAATGCAAATGCCTACGGTATTTTAAACTTGAAGGGCTTATAGCATACGTGTTGGAACTAGGGGTGCTGCTGCACCCCTGGGCTTGAAGTGGTTCCATCAGATACAGGGTTTACAGTTTGCTTCAATGGCTCTCAGCACCCCCACTATACAAATTGTTCCAGCACCCCTGGCTTATAGGGATACAGAGTGCTGTTACATAATGAGTTGAGAAGAATTATAGCCACCTTAGTGAAGTTAGTAATAAAAGAAAATGAGAAGTATCTTCAGAGATTCCTGTGAGAAATCAATTCTAACCAGCTGTTTTTTGACTGGAGTATGTGTGTGAGTGAATGGCAGGGAAGAGTGTGCGTGAAGAATTTTTCATTAGCATTTTATAGCTTATCTTTCCTGTTGCTATTACACTGGTGCAAAATTACTCACGATAGTGAAGTCCAAAGCAGACTGTGAGGAGTTACAAAGGGATCTCACAAAACTGAGTGATCGGGCAACAAAATGGCAGATGAGATTCAGTGTTGATAATGCAAAGTAGTGCACGTTGGAAAACATAATTCCAATTCTACAGACAAAATGATGGGGTCTAAATTAGCTGTTGCCACTCAAGAAAGAGATCTTGGAGTCATTATGGCTAGTTCTCAGAAAACATCCCTCAATGTGCAGCAGCAGTCAAAAAAGCTAACAGAATGTTAGGAACCATTAGTAAAGGGATAGATAATAAGACAATAAATATCATAATGCCACTATATAAACCCGTGGTACGCCCATACCTTGAATACTGCGTGCAGTTCTAGTTGCTCCATCTAAAAAAAGATACATTAGATATGGAAAAGGTACAGAGAAGGGCAACAGAAATGATTAGGGGTATGGAACAGCGTCCGTATGAGGAGAGATTAAAAAGACTGGAACTTTTCAGCTTAGAAAAGGGATGACAGAGTGGGGATATGATAGAGGTTTATAAAATCATGAATGGTGTGGAGAAAGTGAATAGGGAAGTGTTATGTACTCCTTTACATAACACAAGAACCAGGGGTCACCCAATGAAATTAATAGGCAGCAGGTTTAAAACAAACAAAAGGAAGTACTTCTTCACACAACGCACAGTCAACCTGTAGAACTCATTGCCAGGAGATATTGTGAATGCCAAAGCTATAACTTGGTTCAAAAATAACTAGATACGATCATGGAGGATAGGTCTATCAATGGCTATTAGTCAAGATGGTCAAGGATGCAACCCCATGCTCTGGGTGTCCCTAGCCTCTGACTTCCGGAAGCTGGGGCCGGATGATGGGGGATTGATCACTCAAAAATTGCCCTGTTCTGTTCATTCTCTCTGAAGCAGTTGGCATTGCTACTGTTGGAAGACAGGATACCAGGCTAAAGGGACCATTGGTCTGACCCAGTATGATCGTTCTTATGTCCTTAATGCTACCTTTGAAACAGTTCATATTTTTGAATCACCTTTTTATAAAATTGCCACACATGAGTACTGGTTAACTTTTTTAGATGTGGTGCAAATTTTTAAATTTTGATTAGAAATTATAGCCAATCATCTGCAGAACTAAAAACCAAGTAGATACATTCATAAATGAATGGGTATCTCCAAAAGATATGTATTTTTAGAGAAGCATAATATGGATTTTTTGTAATATTCCTTTGCACATGATACATTGTTTGTGGTGCATTAGAAAACAAGAACAAACCAGAAGAAAATTTGGAGAAACAAGTCAGCCATGCTTACACCTGACATCCTTCACTCTAGAGCACTTGCAGATACAAATAATTTTGGTTCTAACATCAAGTGCCTAAATCAGCATCTGAGACTGTCAGAAAGTCTACCAGCTAAGGCACAAAATCTACTCATATACCTTTTATCATGGTGACTGATAATGAAAACACTCATGATAGTTTCCTTGCCCATAAAAATATTTTTAATGATTAGTCATTGGTAAATGGGCAATTAGAATTTTGCAAGTCTGACCTGAATAAAATTCACATTATCCCACTAAACTTTTGATCATGATTTTCAGTCACTGAAAGCCTGAGCCACATTTGAATGGTGTTTTAGATATTAGCCACCACCTAAGCCGTCCACTTGCTATACTAACATTGATTATGAAAGAAAGGATTGATAAATAAAAATTCTTGTCATTGAATTTGAATACCTACCATACAGCTTCCCTATTAACCTTACTTTATTCACCTGTGTGCATGCTATAGGTGGTTAAAGGGACTGGAAGATGACAAGCAGGAGACAGATGTGCATTACAACTCCTTGACTGGAGAAGGGAACTTCAACTGGCGCTTTGTGTTTCCATTCCGCTACCTCCCAGCTGAGAAACAAATGGTGGTCAGTAAGAAAGAAAACATATTTTCCTTGGAAAAGACAGAACGCAAAATGCCAGCAGTCCTAGTGCTCCAAGTTTGGGACTTTGAAAGACTTTCTTCTGATGATTTCTTGGGTAAGCAAACCGTGAAGCCAACTGAACTTCAGCTAAAATCGTCATAGACCTTTATTTTGTAAAACAGTGTTGAAGGAGGTATCTAAGGCCCAATTATCAATTGCCTTCTATGAATCCACTTAACAGCTAAAATGCCTAACACATATATGGTTTTGGCTACACAAATGGATGGGTTGGAGTGGCATATTCTTGGAGGCTGATTAAAAGTTGTCCCATTCAACCACCATGTTTAAATGAAGGTCACATTTTTCTATAATGTCAGGCATTACTTAATATGGACCAAAGTCTAGAAATTGTCAATGAAAAGAATAGATTTAGGCCAATCAGTATCTCTCTGACAATGCAGGATTTTCATCTTATTTGCCAGGAGTATGTTCTCAAGTGCTTTGTACAGTCGAGAATAAAATTGCTCTGGTGGCTGCGTTTCCCCTACACCCATTCAACGATTATTCCAGACTAACACAGGTCACTGTTAGGAAATATTTCCTGATATTCATCCCAAAGTATCTTTTACTCCAGTTCATTCCATTACTCGTTAAACCACCCAAAACAATTCCTCTCCTTAGTTTTTACATGCATCAAATATCGTATTCCTCTCTCTTATGTCCTATAAATATCATTTAGACAAATACTCCTCCCTCTTACTTATCTATATATCTCTGTCTCATCTACATATTTATATTGCTCTAGTTACTGTAGTAGGTAGGTATCGAATACAGGAGCTTCAGACTTCAGCATGGTGCTAGTATAGTGCCAATCTATTAAAAAGGGGAATAAGGAAAACCCGGGAAATTACAGGCCAGTCAGCTTAACTTCAGTACCCAGAAAGATAATGACCAGTTTCAGAGTAGCAGCCATGTTAGTCTGTATCCGCAAAAAGAAAAGGAGTACTTGTGGCACCTTAGAGACTAAGAAATTTACGAAAGCTTATGCTCAAATAAATTTGTTAGTCTCTAAGGTGCCACAAGTACTACTTTTCTTTTTGCAGAAAGATAATGGAGCAAATAAGCAATCAGTTTTCAAATGCCTAGATGATAATAAGGTGATAAGTAAAAGTTAAAATGGATTTGTCAAGAGCAAATCATGTCAAATCAACCTAATAGCTTTCTTTGACAGGGTAGCAAGCTTTGTGAATGGAGGAAAGTGGTAGATGTGGTATATCTTGACTTTAGTAAGGCTTTTGATACTGTCTGGCATGACCTTCTCATAAACAAACTAGGGAAATATAGTGAAGATGAAGCTACTATAAGGTGGGTGCACAACTGGTTGAAAACTGTTCCCAGGGAGTAGTTATCAGTGGTTCACAAGCAAGCTGGAAGGGCATATTGAGTGGGGTCCTGCTGGGATCAGTTCTGGGTCCAGTTCTGTTCAATGTCTTCATAAATGATGTAGATAATGGCATAGAGAGTAAATTTATAAAGTTTACAGACGATACCAAGCTGGGAGGGGTTGCAAGTGCTTTGCAGGATAGGAATAAAATTCAAAATGATCCGGACAAACTGCGGATGGTCTGAAGTAAATAAGATAAAATTCAATAAGGACAAATGCAAAGTACTTCATTTAGGAAGCAACAATCAATTCACACATATAGAACGGGAAATGACTGCCTAGGAAAGAGTACTACCAAAAGGGATCTTGTGGACCACAAGCTAAATATAAGTCAACAGTGTAACACTGTTGCAAAAAAAAGCAAACATCATTCAGGGTTGTATTAGCAGGAGTGTTGTAAGCAAGACATGAGAAATAATTCTTCCATGCTACTCTACACTGATAAGGTCTCAGCTGGAGAAATGTGTCCAGTTCTGGGTGCCATATTTCAGGAAAGATGCAGACAAATATGAGAAAGTCCAGAGGAGAGCAACAAAAATGATTATTGGTCTAGAAAATACGACCTATGAGGGAAGATTGAAAAAAAATTGATTTGTTTAGTCTGGAGAAGAGAAGACGGGGGGGGAAGATATGATAACAGGTTTGAAGTAAATAAAACACCTGTGAGGAATGTTCTAGATAATACTTAGTCATACCATGAATGTAGGGGAATGGACTAGATGACCTCTTGAGGTCCCCTCCTGTCCCATAATTCTATGAATCTGTGAAAAGGCTGTTACAAGGAGGAGGGTGACAATTGCAGTAAGGGAGGTTTAGGCTGAACTTTAGGAAAAACTTCCTAACTGTCAGGGTGGAAGCAGTGGAATAAATTGCCTAGGGAGGTTGTGAAATCTCCATCTTTGAAGGTTTTAAAGAACAGGTTAGACACACACCTGTCAGGACTCGCAAAAAGAAAAGGAGTCCTTGTGGCACCTTAGAGACTAACCAATTTATTTGAGCATGAGCTTTTATGTATTATTATGTATTAGCTATTATGTAGTCCTGCCTTGAGTGCAGGGAACTGAACTAGGTGATCTGTTGAGATGCCTTCCAGTCCTATGCTTCCATGATACTATGGTTCTGCTCCAGTCTTAGGAGATTAGGTTGTGGATTCATGGGGTTTTGGTTTGGTGGATGTGTGTGAGAGAGATGATGCTTAGGAAGGGCTTGTGCAAGCTGGTCTGCGTTGCACTGTGCACTAAACGTAGCAAGACCTTCTTCTTCTTGTATTATTGTTTGGATTTTTTGAGTGCCTAAATTTGGCACCTCAAAAAAATAAAAACCTGAGTGAAATCCTAGCCCCATTGAAATCAATGGCAAAACTCTCATTCACTTCACTAGGGATGGGATTTCACCTCCAGTCCCTGCCCTGAAGAGCTTTCAATTTAAATGTGACATGATACAACATGAAAGAGACTGAACTGGGCAGAAGAAAAGGAGTGATGGAGAAAGTAAAGGGTGTTTTGGAAGCTTTCTAGCTCCATGAGTCAATGGGAAGTGGGTCATCCCCATCAGTCCTGTATCCAGCTGGGAAGATGGGAGGACCATACACATTTAGTCCCTTTAACCACCTCTCGTAAATTATTTTCTTCACTCCCTTATCCATTTTTATTTCTCTTCCATGAATTCCTTTTGATGGGTCAACATCTTTCTGGTATTGAGATGCCCTGAATTGCATGAGTATTGCACACCATCTGCATTAGACTGCTTGGCTTTCCACCTCAAACTAATGCACTAGGACAGCTTTCTCTAGCCATGCTGGCCACGGTTTTCAAAAACCTGATTTCAGGTGCCTCCATTTCTCAATGTCCAACTTGTGACACTTTAAAGTGGCCCAATTTTCAGACCGTGCTGAGAATCTTACTTCAGAGAATCAGGGCCTTTTAAAGTGTCTCAAGTCAGGCACCCAAAAAACTGATGCACCCTAGATGACTAATCACTTTTGAAAAACTTGACCAGTCTTGCTGGATCCTGACAGGGTGTGTTATCCTGCTCTCTCTGTGAACTCTCTTAGGAACTCATGTTTGCTGTCTTCCTGTTCACTGATCCATTTATACTGATTTTATAACACACCCAGATAGAAACAACAATGAAATCTAGACAAATCAATAACAAATGTTCTACATCACCTTTCTTTGCCTGTCTTAATAAGGGAGTTAAAAATCCTCATTTATTATGGCAGACTGATCTGTCCAACTTCTGATGATGTTTTTCAAAAGCTTTGGTGGACCCTTCAGAGTTCACACGGTTGCTTTGCCAATATCTTTGAGAACTACTGCTCAGATCCTTGGAAGAGGTATTGGGGTATTTGCTGAGTAACAGTTTGGATAGCAAACTAACTAGGTGTATTTAAATAAGAGCCATGTGTTTAGCAGCAAAGTGAACTGTTAGGCACTCAGATACCACAGACATGGAGGCCATACATCCAGATTATATTTAGCTACATATATGATCTCAGAGTAGTTTACTGCTGTGTCCAAGCTAGGCTATGCATGAATTAATTGGTTGTTCTTTGATTGTGTTTACATCTGAAATGTCTAAGAGATGGTATATTTTTCCCTAGGCTCCCTTGAAATGAAACTGAATGAATTTCCTCGAGCAGCAAAATCTGCCAAGAGTTGTGACATCAGCATGGTAATAGCAACAAGTAAAGAAAACAAGATATCCATATTTCAGCAAAAGCGTGTCAGAGGATGGTGGCCTTTCATCAAAGCTGGGGATCTCACTGTAAGCAGATCACTAATGATTAAAATGAGCAATCTGAGATGACCAGAAGTGCCTCTCTCATGTACAGATTCTCTGATGATAGGCACCTTACAAAGAGACAGAAAAGTACTAATCTCACATAGATCAGCTGAGCAGTAATATTGTGTATTGTAACTTCCATGTAGGACAACCTAACTTTACATGACTGCACTTGTGGCTGTTATTAAAAAGAGCATTAATAATTCAAGTGATATAACTTTATGAGATGGTCCAATAGACATGATTTTTATCAGTATTAACATTTAGGGGGTGAGCCGTATCAAATTACATTGTTATAGGCTCTTCATAATAACTAAGAAAGGTAAATCAAGAATTGCTTCTCTATGCTTGTGGTTGTCAATTCTTGAATTTTACTAGCAGACTATTAATGAATATAGTTCTTTATTATTCAGTCAACTAATCTAAAACTAGGCATATCTATTTTTGTGACTGTCTCACGGGTGCTAATTGGTTAATGGATGGTTATTGGTTAATAACTCTGGATTAAATATTTGAAAAGATATTAATCAAAATTTACTCTCTGATGTAGGGCAAAGTGGAAGCTGAATTCCATTTAGTCACTGCAGAGGAAGCTGAGAAGAGTCCTGTAGGGAAAGCTCGGAAGGAACCTGAGCCTTTGGAGAAACCCAAGTGAGTGGGAGCATATTCACTAAGTGAGATGAGGAGGCTGGTATAGTGGTTAGAGCAAGGAATTTAGCAGGAATGCTTCTTATGTCTGCTTCTGTCTCTGGTACTGTCTTTTTATGTAACTCCAGCAGACTCCGTTAGCCTCTTTGTGACTCAGTTTGCCCAGATATAAAAATGTGGAGTAATGATATTTACCTAGAGTATCTGACAGGAATATCGTTAGGCTTAAATAATTAATATTTGCTAAGTGCTTTACAATTGTTATGTTAATCAATATCTGCTATGCCTGTCATTGCTAACCTATATGTCTAGGGGCTTGCTTCTCAATATTAGATGTGAAGGATTCTTTGCCCATACGTGAAGGAATCCACAAATCTGATTTGTGTGTATATGTCTAGTACTTATATGCATAAATTAGACACATGCCAATGACTGCGCACATGGGAATGGTGCAATTTTATCACATCTATCTATATTCACTTATTGAATTTCACAGTCAAAGAATGAGGCTACCTATTTTTCAACATAAGACTGCGTAAGGTTTTTTTAAAGTCCTTTCACAAAGCAAAAGGTCCAGAATGAACTTTTTATCTAACCAAATTCCACCACTCTCAAAAAATTGCCAGGTGAGGTTTTTGAATCAGAAAAACATTCATTTCGTCAGTTTAGGTTTATGCAGTTAATTCTGTTACAGGGATGAGCTATGGAAAGACAAGGAATTTGAAATGAGATTCCCTACTACAAAAGATTTTTAAAATCTTATTCCAAGTGGTAATTTTAACCGGTGAAGAATTTCATTCTCTACATCAAAAAGATGTTCAGTTGAGCTTCCAGATTTTCTGATCTTCTACAGGATGGCATTTGTGGGTGACAATGAGATTATTTACAAGACTTCAACAGTTTTATGAAAAAATATGCAGACAATATTCATGATGATATAGCATTTTAATTTTATTTCCCTTATTGTAACATCTTCGCAACCTTGGGGTATACTTGGTATAGGATCAATAAGCAATATCTCAAAAGAACATATTCTGTTACCTTGAATTATTCCAAATAGTATTTTGTACTCTGAATAGTCCCATTATACACAACTGACAGACACTGGCTCAGTTCATTCCTGAGGTAAGGCCTTTAAAGTCAGAGAGGCACAATGTCTTCCAGAGCTCCCTGGCATGCAACGGGGAGATGGCTACTACACTGTCTCTTGGTTGCGTGTGACTTGCACTTTTCTCTGCAGCCAGTCAGCTTTGCTGGGCTGCGTGAAGAGGATCAGGGCCATGGTCCTACCTCTTTTGATGAATGTGCTCTAGTCGTGGGGCAGGAAAAAGCATCCCAGCACTCAGAAGAATTTTGGGATTGCAGCTCTGGTTGCCCCCTCCATAGTGGAAAGGTTCCTCGTACCTTTCCCACCCCTGTGCACACATGCAAAAAACAACCACAATCTGGCCGCTGGGGTTTGGTGGCCAGAGATTCCCAAATAATGTTTGGTCAAGACCCAGATTTTAAAACTGCATGTGAGTGGATTCCATTCTAAGGCTTCCCAGCACTCTGCTGGGACTAACTCACACATGCCATATGTGTTTGAAAAATCTAGCAATGTGACTATAACCAGGAAAGCAGATTATTTGTAGTGGCTACTCGCTAGGACTCTCATCCTAATGCAATTGACACTGGGAGTCTTTCCACTGGGCTTTGGGTCAGGCCCAAGAAGCACAGGACCTCTAAACTTCACATTTAAAACTTGCTGTAGGTTAATATGTAAATTAGGATCCCCAGATTTGTCTTAATTTGCATAGCTATGAAATTTAAAATATAGAGTTCACTCTTCACAGTAGCACGTGGGTGTGTGTTATGAGATGTGGTGGTTAAGAACAGAAGAATGGCCATACTGGGTCAGACCAATGATCCATCAACCCCAGTATCCTGTCTTCCGACAGAGACCAGTGCCAGATGCTTTAGAGGGAATAAACAGAACAGGGCAAACATTGAGTGATCCATTCCCTGTCATCCAATCCCAGCTTCTGGCAGTCAGAGGTCTAGGGACACCCACAGCATGGGATAGTCTCTCTGACCATCTTGCCTAATAGTCATTGACAGACCTATCCTCCATAAACTTATCTAATTCCTTTTTGAACCTCACTATTGTTTTGGCCTTCACACCATCCCCTGGCAACAAGTTCCACAGGTTGACTATACTGTGAAGAAATACTTCCTTATGTTAGTTTTAAACCTTCTGCCTGTTAATTTCATTGGATGACTCCTGGTTCTTGTGTTATGTCAAGAAATAAATAATGCATCCCCTATTCACTTTCTCTATTCATGATGGATTGCTGAGTGATCCAAAGGTGCTTAGCACTTTCAAAAATGCTCTGAGTATTCAGAACTTTTAGTGGATTCCAAGGTGTTAAAAGGTCCTTTTGTAAGTGATATTTTTTACACAACGTGAGTTTTATAATGTAATATCTTTTGGAAATGTCTGGATCTGCGCTTACCAATTTTTTCTCTCTTTTTTTCCCTTCAGCCGCCCAGACACTTCCTTCTCCTGGTTTGTAAATCCTTTCAAGTGTTTGTATCACCTCATCTGGAGAAATTACAAGAAGTACATCATCATTGCGCTGATTCTGATTATTCTGATGATCTTCTTGGTGCTTTTCATTTACACTTTGCCTGGTGCAATCAGTCGTAAGATCGTTGTAGGAACTTAGACAATTACATCTCTCCTTGTAACTAATCATACACAAGTACTGCAGTTAAAAATAAAAACGTGACTTCACAATTAATGAACCTGAAACACATTCTGCCAGTTATAAAGATAAAGACATACCCATTCATTTCAGGAAAATGAAACTGACTCAAAATATTTTAACACTCTACTCCTTTGGCTGCTTATTCAGAAGCAACCACGATGTGCATTATCATTAAAGAACTGCCAGAACTTTATTAACTATTTTAAAGTTTGATTCTGTGTCCATTATTAAATGTGAAAATACATTCTTTGATATTGCACAAAAACTGTGTTATAAAGAGTAAATATTAATTAATATTATATCTATATTATCAAATATTGAGAGAGAAATGTTCAATAAACATGAAAACTAGGAAGGATGCCCTGTGTGTTCTTTGCATAATGTGGCACCTGATGAGTTTAATGTTTTTTCATGATTTTATATTGATTTTTAAAGATAGTTTGTTCATGAAAATCAAAGGTGAAATTCTCTCCTTTGTTGTCATATACACATTTTAAAATTTCTAAAATAAATGTATTATGCTCCCAAATCTCAAGATATTGCCCTCATGTAAATAACCAATGAGGGAGAGAGGAATGAGGAGGTATAGGAGAAGGGGGGGAAATCTATTTTCAGATGTGGTTTGAAAACCTATTGAGAGTTAGTGAAGGAGAGAGATGCAGGAAAGATTGTCCACTAGAGAGAAAGGGCTCTTGCATAAGTAGTGGGAACATTGTACTGAGAAGAGAATTCCCTCTACCTGCTAGATGAACAGAGAGAATGAGAAAGGAAACAAAGAGAAGGTGGAGGCTGGAACAAGTCATGGGGGATTTAAAAAACAAGGGGTAAAATCCTGTCCCCACTGAAGTCAATGGCACAACTCCCATCCCAGTCCAGAACACAGAACATTTTATACATTGTTATAACAGGAGGTCAGACTAGAATTGTATAATGTTCCCTTCTTGCCTTATAATCCATGAATATGAATAATTAACAGCCAAAAAAATCCCCATGGGCTGATAGTTGGTTAGACAGACATGGAGTAGATCTGACCTTCCAGAAATTCATTCCACCATTCTAAAGCCATACGAGTAACAATTAAAATGAAGCTCTCTGGTTAAGTGACTAGCTATTCTTGTGTGTTCAGGAAAGCATGAACACTTTAACACAGTAATACAAATGAATCATTTGGATGCAGTGTTGCCACACAGTTGAGATTGAATGGGCAAAGAGCCTGAAATGTGCTCTCGTCTCTTCAAGGTAGGTTGATCTTTCTATGTGAGGATATGAAGCACATTAGCAAGACAGTGTGGGGAAGCTTGCATTGTCACTGCTGGTGCTTTGCCTGTTCTGGGGCGCTACAGAGGACATTGGTTTTCCGGGGCTGTCCATCTGGCAAGCACTGAGGTCATTTTAAAAAATGAAAATAAATCAAACTGCCAAATAGCAAACATTTTGCGTTTAAACGGGATTAAACTCCATGAACATAGTGACAAGAAGATTTAGTATTTCTTGTGGCTTTCACATTCTAAGTGTGTTATAAACATTAACAAGCTAACTTTAAGTGTGTGAGCAGTCCTGTTAAAATTAAACATATGCTTAAGTGCTCTGCTGGACTGGGGCCTTCACATGATGTATTTTACCTTTATGTGTTTAATATGACAAATAAATAGATGGTGTTTGTTCTAGTTACTCATTAACAGGATAAGGAAGTGATGCTGCCAGGTGCCGCACACTCTCAGTATCCACTGATCACAATGAGAGTTGAGGACACTCTGCATCGTCTTTAAGAGGCCCTAACCCCGTATGGTACATGCTTGCCTGGCATTTTTAAGTATTCCTCTAACACTGCTAGTTTTTATTTCACTGTGTACTTAACTCTGTATTACACTGAAGTACAAATCCTGTTTCTCCTAATAAGCCTTTCTGTGTCTATGAACCTTTGAATTATGATGATTTAACTGAGCTAATTTTGTTATGCATAAATAAAATTATTTTAATAAAAAAGCTCAGCTGAACAGTTTCTACTGTCTTATAATAGTAGGCAACATGCTGATTCTTTAAGCAGAACCTTCTGTTTAAGTATAGGACAATAGGTCTGATCCTTCAAGGTGCCACCTCCCTACTGATTTTAGGATTAGAGTATGATTTTGATTATGTGCCAACATGAGAGAGTAAGAATTCTTCTGGCACCCATGCAGTGGCTACCATGCCCTGGGTCTAGGTATAGAGCAATAAGCAGGTGCTATGTGTCTGCTTTTTCCTTCTCGGTGGAGGTGGTCGGAGTAAGAGGTGGACAGACTCTTGACTGGCTGAAGCCTGTTCTTGCACCATTGAAATCAACAGGAGGTTTGCCATTGACTTCAGTGGGCACAGAACCAAGCCCTTGTTGGTCAGAGCAGCTGAGCTGGCACAGAGGTGTTGTAACTAGCTGCTGGTATAGGCCAGCAGCAAGTTTCTAGCCAGCTCACAGAGCAAGGAAGAAGCAGGAACAGAATTGTGACTCACAGAGGTGTCTGAGTCACAGTGTGTCAGGCACTGGTGCCCAGTAGTCAGGCCTAGGGGTTGGAGAGGAGGTTGGCACCAGATGTAGGGTCGGGACCAGGCCCAGGGACAGGTCAGGGTTAGAGCTGAGATCAGAGTCCATCAACAAGCCAAATCAGTACTCCAGCTGGAGTCCAGATATAAGGCAAAAGTCAAAGCTGAGTGATCAGTGTCCGAGGGTCCCAGGAGGGGGGGCCAGAAGACAGAGGCAGGGCTGGAACAAGGTCAGAGTAGGGCAAAGACAAGGCTGGAGCAGGCTGGAACAGGGTTTGCGCAAGAACAGGAACTAGAACTGGATCAAGAGCAGGAGCTGGAGGGTGGTCAGATAGGAATGGAAAGAAACTGAGGCAGGCAGGAGGCACAGGGGCAGATAACCACTTGAAAACACTCCCCTTCAGAGCCCAGAGTTTGCAGTCTCTATATTCCTCTGCTCTCAGCCAATAGGTGTGAAACCCACTGACAGAATGTGTATCTCATCCCTTCTTTAGTGACCGATCCACATAGAAGATAACTTACTATTGCTACCAGTTACTCCATTAGTTCAGGTGGTAGAGGTTTGTGCTGTGGCTCTAAAGGTCCAAAACCTGGCTGAGACTCAGAAGATCTGGGGCCAGAGGTAGACAGCCGGCAGGATGTGACGGAGCTGAACGTAGCAGAAAAATCCTACCCCAGCACATGGGGGTGCTCCAAGGGTGAGTGAGCCCCTGCCACAAGCTTTCGTGTGATTTGAACAAAGTGGCTCCCCACTCGCAAGTTAAATCTAATTCTGCTAGAGCGCAGGCGTCCTTATAGTTGAGATTTGTAGTGCAGCCATTTGGAGCTCAGTACATACTTTTGCTAGTCCTTATTTTCCATTGTCAGCTTCTAGATCTGATGCCCAGTTTGGCAGGGAAGTCCTACTAATGCTTATTAAGTAGGATTTCTAGCTCCCACTTCTTTGGGAGGTTAACTCACCAAGCATGGAATCAAGATGTGGACAGATACTTGAAGATGAAAGAATGGTTACTTACCTTACAGTAACTGTGGTTCTTTGAGATGTTTTGGCCCTGTGGATCCCACAACCCACCCATCTTCCCCAGGATTGAGGGTGGTGAAGGAACTCACTGGTCTTGGGGCCATCCTACACCTTATGCCCTTGCTAGGAGTGGCACTATGGCATGCAGGAGGCTTGCTTGGCTCCAATGAACATTAGTGGTTTAAAGATTCTGGTGTCTCGTGCATGGGGTGCATTCACAACAAGAGTGGGATCCATGTGGACAGAACATCTCAAAGAACCACAGTTACTGTAAGGTAAGTAACTGTTCTTCATCTGTCTAGGTGGCACTTAACATGGTGACTGAAGCTCTAAAAACACACTTCTGTGTTCCTTTGGAACTTATCATTCGAACATCTAAGCAGCAAATGCAGCAACTTAAGAGAATTATATACTATTCTCTTAGCCCTGGTCTACACTGGGGGGGGGGTCGGGGATTGATCTAAGTTACGCAACTTCGGATACGTGACTAACGTAGCTGAAGTTGACGTACTTAGATCGACTTACCATGGTGTCTTCACCGCGGTGAGTCGACTGCTGCTGCTCCCCCATCGACTCTGCCTGCGCCTCTTGCGGCGCTGGAGTATAGGAGTCGACGGGAGAGCGCTCAGGAATCAATTTATTACGTCTAGACTAGATGCGATAAATCGATCCCCGCTGGACCGATTGCTGCCCGCCGATCTGGCGGGTAATGAAGACATACACTTAGAATGGGCCATTTGTCCCTTCTCCCTCAGTTAGGTCATATAGAAGATGTTAAGGGGAAGGAACTATATCCCACATAATATTATGCTGTTTTAATCAACCAATGTTTTTCCTCTGTCAACCAATTATAAATGTAATGTTGAGCATTTTTATCAACCATCCTCTCTACAAATTCTATTATTTACTACAGAAGGACAATAACTACCCACATGGAAAATAACCAAGCCAATCAGAATTGTCTGGAAGAATACACATTTCACATACCCAGTGCACAGATGCCAATTTCACTTCCTTTTCTCCTCAAAGAAAATTGTAAAGGCTTAAAAGTACTTACAGTAGTTCTTCAACAGCACTGCAGCATGGAAGGATCAATAATAGAAAAATGGCACTTGTATGTTGTGCTAGCAAAGTAGAGTTGCAAAAGGTCCAAGGAAATGAAATGAAAAGTCTTTTTTTAAGGAGAAAAAACCCAAAATAGAATCAGAAGCAGCAAAGAAGAAAAGTTACTCTACAAAAGAACCTCAACTCTGGGTAGATTCACTAAAAAACGAATACTAAACCCTTGAAGAACAGGAGTTTGTGATTATATGCCACCTCCTGGAGTGTCAGAAACATCAGCACACCTGCCATGACAGAGCAAAGTAATGAAACCACATGCTCCAGCAAAGCAGAGTGAAAGTGACAGAAATTCAGCATTGGGTCTTTGACTTCACAACCTCTAATGAAAAGGAATCATATTAGAAAAAATTCAACAGACAGTGAAATGTGAGACCTCTTGGGAAACAGCAATTAGTTTATAACTCCGTCACGTCTATTGGCTCAGCTGCGCAACCTTTCTGTAGAGCTAATGCGAAAGGAATCCAAGAGCACGTAACATTTAAGCAGAGGAGGGAAGGCCACATGGCATTCTGATGTGTTACTCTTGATTTACTGCAGTACAATCAAGGCAATATCCAACCCTTACAGTAGTTGCCAATAATGTCAACATTTTATTTTAAAAAATTACACTGCACTGGTATCCACACTGTTTCCTGTTCTAAGTGCAGAGAAATACTTTGGTATCGCATACACCACAGCTAAGTAGTAACTGTTGGCACGTGTAAAATGATGGTTGTACAGTAATGAGAAAAGGAGTACTTGTGGCACCTTAGAGACTAACCAATTTATTTGAGCATAAGCTTTCATGAGCTACAGCTCACTTCATCGGATGCATTCTGTGGAAACTGCAGAAGACATTATATACACAGAGACCATGTGTATATAATGATACATATAATACAATTGTTTCATGGTCTCTGTGTACATAATGTCTTCTGCAGTTTCCACAGTATGCATCCGATGAAGTGAGCTGTAGCTCACGAAAGCTTATGCTCAAATAAATTGGTTAGTCTCTAAGGTGCCACAAGTACTCCTTTTCTTTTTGCGAATACAGACTAACACGGCTGTTACTCTGAAACCTGTACAGTAATGGTGATTCTTTTTTAACTGGTACTAGATTCACTTCCCCATCTTGAACCTTTGATAACCCTCGTCCTTTTCATTGCAGCGATATCTGAAGAATAATTTTTTTTTCTAATTTATGCTATGAAAATGCAACTACCACACCCAAGAATGTCATTGAAATCAGTAATCAAAAGATGTGACCCACCCCCACTGGCACTTGTCATAGGTGAAAGCCTATGGAATCACAGATGTCCCATTGTTTCTGACCCATTGTTTCTATCCCTGGTGGTTTGCAAGATATCCTACCTAGAAATGATCACTGGTCTTACAAGCAAACCATAGAGGCCACGTAGAAGACAGGTGGTGATGTTTGCAGCATCCAATATTGCTGGTCCCGAACGGTCAAAAATCATGTCAGGCTCCCCCAAAATCATGAGCTTAGCTTGAAAATCATAAGATTAAAAATAATAATAATAAAGTTTGGATTCTTTTCTTTGCCTTCTGGTGTTTGAACCTTTATGTTACATTTTGATGACATTTTCCAGCTTTTCCCGGCAACCATGAGAGCTAGAAGTGTACTTTTTTTTTTTTAATGAAAGCTGAGATTCTCACAAATCCAGCAACTGGGGCTTTATGAAACCCATCAAACAGCACAAGACTCATAATAAAACCACGAGAGTTGACAACACTGAGCATCCCAAGCAAGTCTGCCTTTGGGTTACATAGCAGGTCAGTGGAAGAATGGGAATTAGAATTTAGAGGGTCCTGACTCTCAGCTTTAGGCTTAGCCCACTAGGCCACACTGCCACCAGGCTAGCCAAAACAAATTACTGGGCTTACCAGTCTTTTACATATTTTAAATTTTTTGTTACTGGTTTGCATTGCAGGTCATTCATTTTGATAATCTCTCAGCATGAGTGTACCCTCTTGGTCACTGTATAGCAGTTGCCCAGATGGGCTACACTGACAGTCTGTACATCTTGGCAATGGCTGAATGCACCTTGCTATTTTATGAGTGTTTTGATTTCTGTAATGTTTGGATGCTTGACTCTGGCACAGAGACCCTAACTATGGGCAAGTCACTTGATCTGTCTGTCCCTCTGTTCCCATCTGTAAAAAATGGAGGCATATTGGAAGTATAAATTAATTAATGCTTGCGAGGAACTCAGCTACTGTGGTGATGGAGGCCTTATCCTTAGTTGGGGATTGGTCCTGCTTTGAGCAGGGGGTTGGACTAGATGACCTCCTGAGGTCCCTTCCAACCCTGATATTCTATGATTCTATGATTATCAGTACACAGATAGATAGAACTGAGTGTTTCCATCTCAAAGGCTACCTCTCCTTTCACCTAGCAAGTAGCTTTCAAAAATTGTTTCCTGCATTCCTCTCCGGTGGACATTCCAGTCTCCATTACTCCACCCTGTCCACCTGTGTGAGCTCTATGCAGAAGGTTAACTAGCTGCTTGCAGGGAATAAGGCAGGGCCTCTGCAGTCTCTCAAAATCAATGGCCTGTTGCTTTATTTGTCTTACTGATACATCAGTCAGGCTGAGTGCTTCAGGTTTCTATGGTCAGATGCATCCTGCTCTATTTCAGAGTCTCAAGGCATCACTTATGTTCTTTCCACTGCAGCATAGCTTTTTGGGGGGCGGGGGGAGGACAGGAGGGGACATGGCCCTTCCTCAGCCAGATGGATCATTGTAACTCTAATGAGAAAAGGTCTCAGTAGATTATGGAGGGAGGCTCCATCTTGTTTGTGATTTGACTGCTGGCTATTTATTCATGGATGCAAATAGCTTGGTGAGTGAAGCCACTGAGAGGTAGTGGGACCCACTGTATGGAGCACTACACTGGGAGTCAAGAAATAAACATGGGTTCTAGTCCCAGCTCTGCCACTGACTTGCTGCCTGATCTTGGGCAAGTCACTTCAGTTCTGATTCTCCTCTATTTTTTGTCTTGTCTGTTTAGAGTGTAAGATCACCAAGGCAGGGATTGTCTCTCACCATGTGTTGTTATTTGGGGGCCCAGTTTCAGTTCCAGCATGCGGCTTGGTGTACAGGATGTTACTATGTGTCAAGCTGCCTGGCTACAGATTCACATGTTGGCTTGGGCACAGTCATCTGTTGTTTAGCCAAGCCCTAAGTTACCTTCCTTCACCACAGCTCTACTTTGTCATACAGCCTCCTTGTGGCCCTTTAGTTTCTGCAGCATGTGAGGTTTCAACTAAAGTAATACAAGTTTTAAGCCCTCTGGTTACAAGGAAAACCTTCCAGAAATGATGTTATATTCCTGCGTGCCTGACCAACCAATGCCACAGACAGCAATGACAGCTCGAGGACCAGTGGGAATTTATCTGAAGAGGGCATTTACACAGAAGCCTAATAATGACAGTTTAAGTAGCAGTGTTGTTAACTGTTTCACAGCTAACCATTTCAGCAGAAACATCAAGCAAAGGTGCTTTGTTAGGGAAGGAAAGGCTCAACGGATCCATAGTCTTGTGGCCTGCCACCCCTCCCGCCGCCTCTCAGCTTCAATTGCTCTCTGGAAAAGTGAAGTCCTGAGACAAATAGGTATGGAGCAGGAGAGAAGAGTACTTCTGGTTATGGAGAAGAATCTAGAGTCTAGATGCTCTTCTGCCAAAGATTTGCTTTGCTGTTTCTGCTGGGTGTAAGGGCCTTGCTTTCATAAAATCATAGAATCATAGAATATCAGGGTTGGAAGGGACCTCAGGAGGCCATCTATTCCAACCCCCTGCTCAAAGCAGGACCAATCCCCAAATAAATCATCCCAGACAGGGCTTTGTCAAGCATGACCTTAAAAACTTCTAAGGAAGGAGATTCCACCACCTCCCTAGGTAACGCATTCCAGTGTTTCACCACCCTCCTAGTGAAAAAGTTTTTCCTAATATCCAACCTAAATCTCCCCCACTGCAACTTGAGACCATTACTCCTTGTTCTGTCATCTGCTACCACTGAGAACAGTCTAGAGCCATCCTCTTTGGAACCCCCTTTCAGGTAGTTGAAAGCAGCTATCAAATCCCCCCTCATTCTTCTCTTCCACAGACTAAACAATCCCAGTTCCCTCAGCCTCTCCTCATAAGTCATGTGTTCCAGTCCCCTAATCATTTTTGTTGCCCTCCGCTGGACTCTCTCCAATTTTTCCACATCCTTCTTGTAGTGTTGGGCCCAAAACTGGACACAGTACTCCAGCTGAGGCCTCACCAATGTCGAATAGAGGGGAACAATCACGTCCCTCAATCTGCTGGCAATGCCCCTACGTATACATCCCAAAATGCCATTGGCCTTCTTGGCAACAAGGGCACACTGTTGACTCATATCCAGCTTCTCGCCCACTGTAACCCCTAGGTCCTTTTCTGCAGAACTGCTGCCAAGCCTTTCGGTCCCTACTCTGTAGTGGTGCATTGGATTCTTCTGTCCTAAGTGCAGGACTCTGCACTTGTCCTTGTTGAACCTCATTAGATTTTTTTTGGCCAAATCCTCTAATTTGTCTAGGGCCCTCTGTATCCTATCCCTACCCTCCAGCATATCAACCTCTCCTCCAAGTTTAGTGTCATCTGCAAACTTGCTCAGGGTGCAATCCACACCATCCTCCAGATCATTTATGAAGATATTGAACAAAACCGGCCTGAGGACCGACCCTTGGGGCACTCCACTTGATACCGGCTCCCAACTAGACATGGAGCCATTGATCACTACCCGTTGAGCCCGACAATCTAGCCAACTTTCTATCCACCTTATAGTCCATTCATCCAGCCCATACTTCTTTAACTTGCTGGCAAGAATACTGTGGGAGACCATGTCAAAAGCTTTGCTAAAGTCAAGGAACAATACGTCCACTGCTTTCCCCTCATCCACAGAGCCAGTTATCTCATCATAAAAGGCAATTAGATTAGTCAGGCATGACTTGCCCTTGATGAATCCATGCTGACTGTTCTTGATCCCTTTCCTCTCCTCTAAGTGCTTCAGAATTGATTCCTTGAGGACCTGCTCCATGATTTTTCCAGGGACTGAGGTGAGGCTGACTGGCCTGTAGTTCCCAGGATCCTCCTTCTTCCCTTTTTTAAAGATGGGCATTACATTAGCCTTTTTCCAGTCATCCGGGACCTCCCCCAATCACCATGAGTTTTCAAAGATAATGGCCAATGGCTCTGCAATCACATCCGCCAACTCCTTTGGCACTCTTGGATGCAGCATATCCGGCCCCATGGACTTGTACTCGTCCAGCTTTTCTAAATAGTCCCGAACCACTTCTTTCTCCACAGAGGGCTGGTCACCTCCTCCCCATGCTGTGCTGCCCAGTGCAGCAGTCTGCAAGCTGACCTAGTTCGTGAAGACAGAGGCAAAAAAAGCATTGAGTACATTAGCTTTTTCCACATCCTCTGTCACTAGGTTGCCTCCCTCATTCAGTAAGGGGCCTACACTTTCCTTGACTTTCTTCTGTTTGCTAACATACTTGAAGAAACTCTTCTTGTTATTCTTAACATCTCTTGCTAGCTGCACCTCCAGGTGTGATTTGGCCTTCCTGATTTCACTCCTGCATGCCCGAGCAATATTTTTATACTCTTCCCTGGTCATTTGTCCAATCTTCCACTTCTTGTAAGCTTCTTTCTTGTATTTAAGATCAGCAAGGATTTCCCTGTTAAGCCAAGCTGGTCACCTGCCATATTTACAATTCTTTCTACACATCGGGATGGTTTGTCCCTGTAACCTCAATAAGGATTCTTTAAAATACAGCCAGCTCTCCTGGACTCCTGTCCCCCTCATGTTATTCTCCCAGGGGATCCTGCCCATCAGTTCCCTGAGGGAGTCAAAGTCTGCTTTTCTGAAGTCCAGGGTCCATATTCTGCTGCTCTTTCTTCCTTGTGTCAGGATCCTGAACTCGACCACCTCATGGTCACTGCCTCCCAGGTTCCCATCCACTTTTGCTTCCCCTACTAATTCTTCCCGGTTTGTGAGCAGCAGGTGAAGAAGAGCTCTGCCCCTAGTTGGTTCCTCCAACACTTGCACCAGGAAATTGTCCCCTTCACTTTCCAAAAACTTCCTGGATTGTCTGTGCACTGCTATATTGCTCTTCCAGCAGATATCAGTGTGGTTGAAGTCTCCCATGAGAACCAGGGCCTGCGATCTAGTAACTTCTGTTAGTTGCCAGAAGAAAGCCTCATCCACCTCATCCCCCTGGTCCGGTGGTCTATAGCAGACTCCCACCATGACATCACCCTTGTTGCTCACACTTCTAAACTTAATCCAGAGACTCTCAGGTTTTTCTGCAGTTTCATACCGGAGCTCTGAGCAGTCACACTGCTCTCTTACATACAATGCAACTTCCCCACCTTTTCTGTCCTGCCTGTCTTTCCTGAACGGTTTATATCCATCCATGACCGTACTCCAGTCATGGGAGTTATCCCACCAAGTCCCTGTTATTCCAATCACATCATAATTCCTTGACTATGCCAGGACTTCCAGTTCTCCCTGCTTGTTTCCCAGGCTTCTTGCATTTGTGTATAGGCACTTGAGATAACTTGCTGTTCGTGCTGCTTTCTTAGTATGAGGCAGGAGCCCTCCCCTTTCGCGTTCTCCTGCTCGTGCTTCCTCCCAGTATCCCACATCCCCACTTACCTCAGGGCTTTGGTCTCCTTCCCCCAGTGAACCTAGTTTAAAGCCCTCCTCACTAGGTTAGCCAGCCTGCTTCCGAAGATGCTCTTCCCGCTCTTCGTTAGGTGGAGTCCGTCTCTGTCTAGCACTCCTCCTTCTTGGAACACCATCCCATGATCAAAGAATCCAAAGCCTTCTCTCCGACACCATATGCGTAGCCATTCATTGACTTCCACGATTCGACAGTCTCTACACAGGCCTTTTCCTTCTACGGCGAGGATGGACAAAAACACCACTTGCACCTCAAACTCTTTTATTCTTCTTCCCAGAGCCACGTAGTCCGCAGTGATCCACTCAAGGTCTTTCTGTTATTTATTCGGTTCCTGCATTGTCCAGACAGCTGTTGCAGGAATACATTTGTGTACTAATTGCACCAGTCAATTAGCTCCACCATTATGGTAGTTAGTGTTGCTGTGAGACATCTATGTACTCATTTTGAATCACAGATCTTTGAAATGTGCCAGGAAGCTGCAATGCTTTCATTGTAACAGCATCACAAAACACCAGAAATTTTGGAAGACAGAAGGGTTTACAGGAACTTAACTGTAATCATAATTAATTGAAAATACAATAGAGTATAACCCTGTCTAGCTGCAATGTTTCAGGCACTTCAAAAACTTCGGGAAAGGGGTTTTTCAAATAATTAGAGGAGTATTCAATGCACACACAGGGACATAACTGTGTTTCAGTTAAGTGGAGTATGGATTCACAGGACTGTACTCTATTCTCTGTATTTCATTCATGTGTTGGAATGCATTGTGAATTAGGAGATCTGACTTTATTTCCTGGCTCTGCCACAGACTTCTTGTGTGTCGTTTGACAGATCACTTGGGGACAGATTTTCAAATACTCAGCATCAATGACTGGGGTCAGATTTTCAAAAGAGCTGCGGTCCCATTTAGGCAGCTAAATGCAGTAGAGATTTTCAAGGTCCTTGGCAATCAATGCACTGATGCACTGTATGAAAAAATCCAGCCACTAATTTTGGTACCTAAACAGGAGCTGAGCTCCTTTAAAAATCTAGCCCCTCCTAGGAGTGTTGTGAGGATAAATTCATTAGTGTTTGTGAAGTTACTGTGGTGATAGTGGCCATATAAATAAACAGTTAGATAGACTTGGTATTAACACTGTATTCTGAATCCATGTTTTGACTTTACATCTAATCAGAAAATTCAAAAGTATTGGAAAAAGATGAGGGGTTGAATGTAGCAAGATTAACGGTGTGCTCCAAAACAGTGTGGATAAATATTTGTGCTGTACTTTTCATTCTTCTGAGATTTGAGAGATCTCAGTCCATGTCTATACTACAAAATTAAGTCCATCTAATTTACGTCAGCACACAGCTGCCACAATAATTACATCGCGTGTGCATGTCTACGTTTTTCTCCTTGTGTCAGCTGTGCGCATCCTCACCCAGAACGCTTGTATCAATTGTACTGTCAGTATAGGGCATTGTGGGAAGGCTCCTGAAAGCCAGGAATAGTCGACATAAGCAACGCAGTATCTACACTGACACTGTGTTGACCTAACTACATCAAACTTGACTATACGCCACTCATGGAGGTGGAGTTATTAAGTCAGTGTAGCAAGGCAGTTACATTGGTGGGAGCAAAATTTAAGTATAGACACTTCCATAGTTAGGTCAACATAAGCACCTTGCATTGACCTAACTCTATAGTATAGACCAGGCCTAACATACAGTGGTTCTTCATAGATCTAATGCCTCATGCTCTTGAAGGCCTGTGGGAAGTTGCCTGAGATCTCAAGTCTTCTCAGATTTGTGGCTTTATTAGTTTGTCTTTTTGACTGTTTGCTTGATCTTTTCAAAAGTAAAAACATCTTGGGAAAAGAAAGGGATTTTTTTACTGCAAAGCTACTTCTTTGCAATCTCAGAAAGGATTCAGGAGGACAATTTGTGGACAGTGTGCTTTATTTTCAAAAAATTGGGACAAAGTAGTTATGGCTTTAATGGTCAGGTTATCTTTCAGTTTAAATATATACCTAAATCTTAATAGATTTGCTGTTTTTTAAAGAAGCTGGAAGAAATTGAGGGATAGGATTTTGCAAGGGAACATGATAAATAATATAGAATCAATTGTTAAAAAAGAAAGTTAGAACCTTGGAAAAATTTGGCCAATTTCTTTTCTTTTCTTTTCTTTTCTTTTCTTTTGACTTTAATGCAGCTTTGTGCAGCCTGGCTTGGGAGAGGACCAGCAACTGACATGCTGAAAGGCTGTAAGAGATGCTGTTTCCACTGGGTCAGAGTCTCCTCTAGTGTACACAGGGGTAACCAGCTGAAGTTCATGGAATTACATTGGTGAGAGAGGTGAATGTGACTCAATGTTTCCAATCTAATTAGGAACAGGAAGTGCTGTACATCTGAAGGGAAACCCTGGTCTCATACTGTGTCTGACCCAATTTTTGCAGACTATAAGCCAAGTCCTGTGAAGTGTTGAGTCCCTTCTGGGGTGTCTTTAAACCCCCCCTCCCCACACCCCTGCACTGCTTTCATTAGGAGCAGAGGGCACTCAAAACCTCCAAGCTAGAGCTGTATGGATGGTGAGACAGATGAGAGAACTATCCAAACTTTTGACTCCCTATCCAAACCTAAAGAAACCCTTGGACTCTTTTGATGTTCACCCATCACTGATAATGCAGTACATCCTAGTAGCTGTAATGTTGATAGAACAGGTGACAGCTCTTTCCAAGACTGTAGGTGTCACCTGAGCACTGAAAGATTCCTAGCTGGAAGCAAGACCAGCTCAGCTGTAGATTAGCATTATCCAAGATAGATGTTAGACTTGTCAGAATGTGTTTAGTGTTCAGACTCTATAACATGCTTGTAAGTTGCTGCATGCACTAATCTTACGTGTGATGTCTGTATCCCATACTATAGGAAAGTTTTGCTTTATAACTTTAAAAAATGCCTGTTCTGAATCTGTGAACTCAGGCAGGAGGAGTGGTTCCCCTGTCCTTCAAAAGGGCTATCAAAACTAAGTGGGCCATTGTGAAGCTACTGGCCATCTCACACCTGTAAAAGTGCTACATACAAGAAAGCTCATCCCATCAGCTGGAATTCTGACATGAAAATTCTTCATCTCTTTGCTTTTTGGACTCTCCTAGAGCTGGAGCTAGGAGACAAAAGCCGAGATCCTAGGGTCAACCTGGGTTAGCCTGAAAAGACTTTCAGTGCTGACAGCATACTACAGCTCTGTTACCTTCTGGAACCATAGGTTGTAACTCATTTTTGTATATCTGTTGTCTGTTAACCTGTAAATAACTCTAATTTCTTCTTCCTAGTTAATAAACCCTTAGTTAATTTACTATAGGATTGGCTCCCAGTGTTGTCTTTGGTGTGAGATCTGAGGTACAAGATGACCTGGGGTAAGTGACAGGTCTCTTGGGACCGGAAGAAACCTGAATATTTTGTGATGTTTGGTGTAAGTGACAATTTATCACTAAGTCCAGCTTGCCTGGGTGGCAAGATAGACTGGAGCGCCCAAGGGGACTGTCTGTGACACCATGTTAAAACTATTCCAGTGCTTCAGGAATTCACATTTGTTGCTTCGTTGGTGAAATCTAATTCTAGAACATACCACTGGTTCAGGGTGTCTGCCCTGGTTTTTGACAGTCTGCCCTGAGATTGGCACTCATGGTTGTGAACCACTCCAGACAACACGACAGTAGCTCTGAAGGTTCAATATCCTGATGAGTGACACATTGTGGCATGCATATGAGTAAAAGGCAGTCACCCTGTGCTGCATAGAACATCAGGGGTCTGATCCTGTTCCCACTGTAGTCAATGGCAGAACTTCCATTGTCTTCGGTGGGGCAGGATCAATCCCCTAAGAGCACAGAAATGTCATGGAACACTTCAGGCACTGCTTAGGCTGGGGCATGCCAAAGAGAATGGGCTGGAAAGGCAGTGTAATCAGGGTTGCAGAATCCTAAGAAGTCGTCAGCAGAAGTCTTACATGCCATACATTCTAGAGACCCTGACAGTATATTTCACTTTCCTACCATCATGGAGACTGTATATCAGGTCTTCAGATTAGTCATTGTACAACAGGTCACATTCTTCTGCCATCTCATTTGCATATAGTTCTCCCCATATTTGTATTGTGATGTATTGTATTTGTTCATAGAATTAGTTACTGATTGCAAAAAGAATCTCTGCACTTCGCTGTGTACTCTTTATGAACATGACAGAGAGTATTTGAGGCACTCTGTATACAACAAGCTATCAGGTCTGCAGCATGCTCTTTCCTTTCAAACACCTTGGTGTATATTTTCTATGCACTATGTTATAACCAGAGATGCACTCGAACCAAAATCTTGGATCCAGACACCCATACTGCCAAGGTTCCTCCCCCACTCTGAATGCTAGGGTACAGATGTGGGGACCTGCATGAAAACCTCCTAAGCTTATCTTTACCAGCTTAGGCCAAAACTTCCCCAAGGTACAAAATATTCCACCCTTTGTCCTTGGATTGGCCGCTACCACCACCAAACAAATACTGGTTATTGGGAAAGAGCTGTTTGGAAAAGTCTTTCCCCACAAATACTTCCCAAAACCTTGCACCCCACTTCCTGGACAAGGTTTGGTAAAAAGCCTCACCAATTTGCCTAGGTGACTACAGACCCAAACCCTTGGATCTGAGAACAATGAAAAAGCATTCAGTTTTCTTACAAGAAGACTTTTAATAGAAATAGGAGTAAATAGAAGTAAAGAAATCCCCTCTGTAAAATCAGGATGGTAGATACCTTACAGGGTAATTAGATTCAAAACATAGAGAATCCCTCTAGGCAAAACCTTAAGTTACAGAAAAGATACACAGACGGAAATAGTTATTCTATTCAGCACAATTCTTTTCTCAGCCATTTAAAGAAATCATAATCTAACATATACCTAGCTAGATTACTTACTAAAAGTTCTAAGACTCCATTCCTGGTCTATCCCCGGCAAAAACAGCATATAGACAGACACACAGACCCTTTGTTTCTCTCCCTCCTCCCAGCTTTTGAAAGTATCTTGTCTCCTCATTGGTCATTTTGGTCAGCTACCAGCGAGGTTACCTTTAGCTTCTTAACCCTTTACAGGTGAGAGGATTTTTCCTCTGGCCAGGAGGGACTTTAAAGGGGTTTACCCTTCCCTTTATATTTATGACACATACTTTTATCAGCTGAGGCTCTCCTCTAATTACAGTCTCCACACAAACTTTCTAGTTGTTCCTGATGGAGAGATTACGGCTTGTAGAAACTTTTTCATCCTTTCTTCTTTCAACGTTACAGCCCCATGCTAACAGGAACACAGATCACTTACAGCTATTTTAATTAGTTGAACCTGGGAGATTTGCCTCAGCTTCACGAATGGCTCTCTGCAAAAGCTACCAAGCTTTGCCAGAACTTGTCAATTCTCTAGTAACTTCTAAATTGAAAAGCTCTGACTGTTCCACTGTTTCCTATTAATTGAACAGTGACCTGCATTGGCCTATCTGCCGGATGGAATTTGATGTTTAATTACTGGGCTAATTTGGGGACCCTGTCTTTCAGAATGATGTGTCTGTCACAGCATGAAATCTTCCCATTTTTCAGCTTTCAAAGAACTGCCACTTACCTCCCTGCCCCAGGAGGAGTCAGTTTCCTCACATAGCCGTTTCCCTTTGCTTCCTTAACTGCTAATGTACTTCTGGCATGAAGCTGGATGCTGCATCAAGAGCCATGTAGAACGGTTTCTGTCTGTAACAAAGGGAATGCCGCTAAAAGGGGTTCCTTGATTGAAATTAAGATTGAAGTTTCATTCTGTTTAATTGCTAGATTAGCGTCTAAAATGAAATAGGATTTTCCAAGAGAGGCAGAAAGCATCCCAAGTTTCCGTTTCAACCTCTTGTATCACGCTGTGCAGTTCACTCTTCATTTCCTCTTGTCATTCACAAATCATGACCCCTATTGACCCACAGGGACCAGCTACAGACTTACTTTCCCAAAGGTGCTTTAAAAATACGTGCAATAACTTAGAATCTGTTATCAAGCTGTGCAGAGGGCCAATGGGGATTCGGGCTTGCTGACAGTTATTAAACATACTGATTCAGAATTATTAAGTTGCACATATCATCAGCCTAGCCAATTTAACCTCACGTACTTGCTGCTGTCTTTCACCCTCCCTCTGCCTTCCCTCCTATTCTTTGTTACGCTCTCTTTTTGCATTTTGCCTTCAGTTAGGTCCCTGCTCCTGCAATAAGCTCAGCTTGGATGGATCCCTGCAGCAGCACTGAGCCGCATAAAAGACAATGGAACTCTGTGAGGAGTTCATTGCAGAATGGGGGCCTTAAAATATAAAATCTTAGGAGCAAGCACCACTTCTTGTATATGTACAGCTCCCAGCACAACAGGGCCCCTATCCTGTTTAGAGCCTTTGGGCACGACTACATTGTTAATGAAAGTGTTATAGTGTTATTATTTAAGGCATAGGTTATTAATGTAATTCATTTTTTCAGGTACAGGTTGTTTATTTTGTCAGTGGTTTTTATTATGAATTTGTGATATTGTAGTATGATTGGTGGAGGAATGTATGGCAAATACAATCTTCATTGCTAATACCGACAGGAATGAATATTTGCTCAGTGCTTGGAAACTATGATCTGTTTTTGATGTGCTAAGTGTCATTATTGTTGTTGATTATTGTGGAGGTAAATGGAATTGACAAATACTTCTCATTTTATCATCAACAAAATCTGAACACCACAGAATAGGCTGCTGGAGTAGCAAATGAGTTTTGTGAGACACATGTGTGGATTCATTCCAGAGTCCCTTCATACTGAAATATAGGGCAACAAAATCCCTCACATAGCACTGTATCCTGAGAGGTGCTGAATGGCCTGGATTTCCAGTGAAGTCAGTAAGAGTTGAGAGGAAATAGCACCTCTCAGACGGTGCTTATTAATGGCACTGAGCTTCTGGGGGTTCAGGGCAATAGATGGGCTCATCAAATGGGAATTTATGAGCCGAAATGGTGATTTGAGCAAAAGACATGGAATGTGGACTTCCCAACAAGGCCCCACTCTGAAAACTAGGCCCAGTATTTTCTGTCAGTGTTTTTTCTGTTGACATCATCAATACCTGGGGCCTCACTCAAAGCCCCCTGAAGTCAATGGGAACCTTGCCATTGCCTTGGGACCAGGCCTCTGTTTTGTACCACATGCACACAGGTAGCAGGAAATGGGGTACAGGCTGTAGCAGCTAGCAGCAGTAATGTCTTCAACAAAATTTGGGTCAGGTTCTTCCCTCCCAACCCTATGTCCCCGCTGAGTTATATCATAAAAATATTCCTGACTGTGAGATCTGGCACTGGTGAAAGCCCCATCACTTGGGCCATTTCAAACTGAATTGGGCACAGCGCTTGAAAGGACACTGCAGGGAACATTCCTGAACTGGTGGGGGAATGGGCTAGATTACCTAACAGATTCTTTCCATCAGGGCTGGAGAGGGAAGAGCCATAAAACAGTGAACATTGGAGCCCTGAGTGGAATCCCTTTGGCAAACTAGAGTAAGTCAGACTCTAGACACTCAAGTATTGGGGATGGGTGGCTTTCTGCTATATAAAAATGGAAGTTCTCCTATTTTTAGAATATGTACAGCTCTTATAATTCATACCACAACAATAACATATTCCAGCAACAATATAAAAACAGGTCTAACATCCACCTGAAAGGTTGTTCCATTTGTGTGACGTTATCTGATTAAAATATGACCATATAGATCATTGTTGCAAGCACTGTTATATATTTGCAGCAAATCTTGTACAAAGGTTGTCAAGTGAGGTGTCTATGAAAGGTTATGATTTGCTGGTTATGATTATGCTATCTGTATCCAGGTATCATTTTTGTATTTGTTATGATATTGGCTCTATACCTGGATTTCAAATGTTTGCTCCTGGGGTAACGCCCACAAGGTAGGTAGCACATCTTGGAGGGACTATTCAAATGGAGTGGCCCATCAAAAGAACATTTAACTGACAATGAACCATGGGAGATATCTATCTACACTTAATGGAATTTCCTGCTGTGACTAGGCGAAATGCATGGACATGGGACTTGCCCGTGTGACTCCAAACTCCATCTTGTTACTGTAATTTTCCACAGTAAGAACAATGGGTTTCCTGTCACATGGCAGAGAATATAAAAGGCCCTGGAAAGCCCTCCATTTTGCCTCTATCCTGCTCAAATCTCTGGACTGTGGACTTACACTAATGGGAGCATTCTAACCAAGGGACTGAGGTCCTTCCAGTGATTTGGAAGCAACCAAAGACTTAATAAGCCAGCATGACTTATTAAGTCGTCACTGCTGCAAGCCTGAACCAAGAACTTTCCAATTGTATGTATTTGATTCCTTTAACCAGTTTTAACTCTCACCTTTCTTTCTTTCTTTTGAATAAATCTTTAGATTTTAGATACTAAAGGATTGGCATCAGCATGATTTTTGGGTAAGATCTGAGTTATATATTGACCTGGGTGTGGCTGCTCCTTTGGGATCAGAAGAAACTATCAGTTAATGAGACTGGTGGTAAAGAACCACTCATATCTAAATCCAGTGTTTTTGGTGGTGACATAAGATCTGGAATGCCTAAGGAAACTGCTTTTATGACTTCTTGTTAGCCAGTTTGGTGAAACAGAAGTTTACTTTTGTTGCTGGTTTGGTATAGCTTATGGAAGAACAGCCACCAGTTTGGGGTTATATTTGCCCTGTTTCTCAGCAGTTTGTCCTGAGTTTGGCGTTCTCAGTTGTGACCCGCTGAGGCACGGTTACAACTTGGTTAGTGTTAAAATATATTAATTTATTCATTGTGGGAACAAAACTAAACACTAACTATAGCCACAATTTACATTTTAATAGCTTAAAAAGTGAAAGGAGCTGATTCTAAGCTCATGTACATCAGTTTTCCGCTCATCTTGGAGTTACTCCTGACTTAGGCTGCTGTGAGAACAGAATCAGGCCCTCGCAGACTTTATTGAGAATGCTGGGGGAACATTCACCATTCAGGTGCAGGTTTTTTCTAGCCAGATCCAATTTACTTCCCTTAATCGGAGTTGGTGTGACAGAGAGCTGAGTCCGCAGTTCCTGCCCAGCACCCCGTCACAGGCAGTAATTTTCTTGTGCTGGTGCTTTTGAGCAAAAATGGAGCTCTTGTGAATGAAAATGATATTTTGGTCTAAGTAGAACTTTTTGGCACTGTTTGTGGAAACTACCTGATTCCAATGCTTAAAAAATAGCAATAAATGTCAACTCTGGGTTTTAATCTGCCTCTTGATATATGTGTGCATAGCTTCATAATGTCTTTTATTCATCATACTGAGTGTCTTTATTCAAAGCTTGTAAGGTATTTCACAAATATTAATTAAGCTTCCCAGCACCCTTGTTAGAGAGGTGAATATTATTACAGTGGAGTCGCATCTTACGCGGGGGTTAGGTTCTAAAGTCAGCGCGTAAAGCGAAAATCGCGTATAGTCAAAAAGAGAGAGAGACGAAAGAATGAAAGAATAAAAAAGGGAGAAAGATGACTTCAATGTCGTTATGCGCAAACCGGAGCGCCTCAGGGTGGCCAGGAGCATTGTCTATGATCAGCAACACTTTAAAGTCAAGTCCTTTCTCTTCGAGGTACCGCTTGACCTCCAGAATGAAACGCTTGGGGAACCAATCCGGAAATAATGCTGCCATCACCCAAACCTTTTTATTTGATTGCCAGAACACAGGCAGGAGATTTTTGTTCTTGCCTTTTAGGGCACGGGGATTTGCAGCCCTGCAAATTTTAATGCCTTTTCAGTCTTCACTAAAGTCTTATTACGCACCTGGCTCGTCACCTTAGCAGTTATTGGAGCACTTGATGCCACGGCTTGACAAATTTCTCTCTCTTGAATCTTGATGGCACAGATGCTAGATTCGTTGCGGCCATATTTACGTGCCACGTCAGAGACTGACATAGCATCTCTCAATAAGTCCAACACAGCCAGTTTTTCCTCCAGCATTGGAACAGATCACTGTTTCTTCGGTTGAGCACCGGATGAAGTAGTTGGCTTGCGTTTAGGGGCCATGTTGTAAGAAAAATACATATCTTTAAACACTAGAATCACACTCAGCGCGGCAAGATGCTCACCAGATCGGCGGGCATCGATCGATCCAACGGGGGTTGATTTATCGTGACTAGTCTAGATGCGATAAATCGACCCCCAAGAGCTCTCCCATCGACTCCTGTACAGTATTCCACCGCCGCGAGTTATAAATTTTTTCTTTTTTTTTTGCCGAGCATGTATAGTTGAATTTGCATAAATTAAATGCATGTATGATGCGACTCCACTATACTGCACATCCAACTTATAGGTAAGTAAACTGAGAAAATTAAAGTGATTTGCATAAGGTGGCACATTGAGTCTTCAGCAGAGCTAGAAATAGAAGCCAGGAGTCCTGTCTACAGCTTGCAAAATTTCCATTATGAAACCTGAAATCATACAAAATTTGTGGAAACCAAAGTTTACCATTGCATGCATGAGCATTTGTGCCAGAAGTGCATGTGTGTGAATCCAGATAGGGATCAGACTGTGTGATGTATATGACTAATCACAATCAACGCAGCCTGAATATTGAACACATGCAGAGAAGTATTTTTGATTAACCCATAGGGACAAGAGTGAGATTTCCAAAAGCACGCGGTGTTGGCCTAACTCTGCTCCCATTTAAGTCAATGGCAATTTAACTGTTGATTTCAGTGAGAGGAAAGTTAGGCCAATGATGAGAACTTTGGCAAATCCCACCCAAAAAGTGGGTTGAATAGTTTCAAATAATGAAGTTGAGGAAACTGTACAAGCAGCAAAAAGAACCTAATGTCATCAACTTATTTGTCACAAATTATTCAGTTAGCTCCAACAGCTACCATGACTGGAGAAGAAATAATTCAATGGGACCTAGCTGGGCGGAGGGAGGGTTAAGCCATGAACAGACCAATGGGAGCATTCAGTGATGTTACTGTTGCCCAGAGCCTCGCTCCACTGGGCAGATCTCTTTGCCTTGACTAAGTTACTAAGAAGCAATTTCTGAAAAGCAGAGTTGTACCAAGTGGGACCGGTATTTACATTTCCTGATTAGGATAGTCCCACTTTACATGCTGGCTTCCAAAATACACTGTTTGCAGCTACCCAAGCATTTCTATACATGGTTAAGTACCTCTCTCTGTTAAGTACCACTAATGAAGCTTATTCTCATCTTGAACAGAGGAGTTAAGTGCCTAAATCCCATTAACACTAATGAGAATTACATGCATACATCTGTTACATATTGAGATGAGAACAGAAAAAGACCTAAGAATATAGGTCTACTGTAGATATATTGCAACTACCCAGGCATCTTTTCAGCTCTTCCAAAAAAGCACTGATTGCAGCTGAGAGGGAGTGGTTGGCACAGAGGTCATTTACACCATTCTGCAATCTTCAGGCCTGGTCCCAGCATAATTTAGAACAGCCTCAGGACAAGTCTAAACTCTACTGACTTCCTACTGTAATTTATATGACAGTAACACTTACAGATCCTAGCTGAAATTGGGACCATTGGGCATATGGCTCTAAGGGGCTGCTTTGGGAACCAAAGATTACAGAAGTGTGGAGATGCTCCAGCCATGACCCCTTTCTCTCCACATCTGGAAAGGAGATGATGTAGGAACCACTGTGGTGGTCATACACCACTGAAGGATTCCCACATAGCAGGTGAATCCTCAGGAGTTCAAATCTATCTAGTTGATGTGTGTTTTGCATTGGTACACAGCACAATAAATAGACCCAAGAATCAGGCCAGAGTTACCTGCAGCAGTGATGAGCAAAAGGTAAATCCACTTGGCAGCCTGCTTTGTGGATATCAGCCATTTTACTGCAAGCGCAGAAAAAATATTTAGGACATAATATGATTAGGATTTTCCCTAATTTTTAAGAGCAGCCTTCACTTTGCCAACAAGCTTGAAAAATTTAAATGAGAAATTGAGTGTAGATAAATAAGACCATAATGAATAAGAAGGAAAGGATTATACTTGCAGAGATATGTTTGTGGCAGATTATAATTTAGAGACATGCTATCATAAATTACAGTATTATGAATACAGGAATTTAGAGATGTGCCCTGGAAGCTACAGATGAGCCCTGGAAGCTAGGGTGTCAGAAGTGCTGAATGAGAAGGAAACTACAGTCTTTTTATCATACACATTGTAAGGAGAGTGGTCAGTTTGGATGAGCTATCACCAGCAGGAGAGTGAGTTTGTGTGTGGGGGGGGAGGGGTGAGAAAACCTGGATTTGTGCTGGAAATGGCCCACCTTGATTATCATGCACATTGTAGGGAGAGTGGTCACTTTGGATGAACTATTACCAGCAGGAGAGTGAGTTTGTGTGTGTATGCGGGTGGGGGGTGAGAAAACCTGGATTTGTGCTGGAAATGGCCCACCTTGATTTTCATACACATTGTAAGGAGAGTGGTCACTTTGGATAAGCTATTACCAGCAGGAGAGTGAGTTTGTGTGTGTGTTTTTTGGAAAAAAAGGCGGGGGGGGGGTGAGAAAACCTGGATTTGTGCTGGAAATGGCCCAACTTGATTATCATACACATTGTAAGGAGAGTGATCACTCTAGATAAGCTATTACCAGCAGGAGAGTGGGGTGGGAGGAGGTATTGTTTCATGGTCTCTGTGTATATAATGTCTTCTGCAGTTTCCACAGTATGCATCCGATGAAGTGAGCTGTAGCTCACGAAAGCTTATGCTCAAATAAATTGGTGATAAACTCAAGGCTGAGCTTGCAAGGATGGAAGCAATGCAAGTAATACAAAAAATTGAGGGGCCAACCGAATGGGTGAGCTCCCTCGTCATTGTGGAGGAATGTAATGGCAGCTATGCATATGCTTAGATCCCAGAGACCTCAACAAGATTATAAAAGGAGAACATTTCAAACTGCCAACCAGAGAAGAGATTATGGCTCAATTTGCAAATACTCAATATTTCAGTACAAGATACAGCCTTAGATTTTTGGCAGCTAAAATTAATTGAAGAAAGCGCAAAACTAGGCACATTTAATATGCCATTTGGAAGATACAGATTCTTATGCTTACCGTTCAACATAGCTTCAGCACCAGAAGCAGAGCGCAAAACCATAAATATGGCCATCCAAAGTGACCACTCTCTTCACGATGTGTATGATAATCAAGGTGGGTCATTTCCAGCACAAATCCAGGTTCTCTCACTCCCTCACCCCCCTCCAAAAACCACACACACAAACTCACTCTCCTGCTGGTAATAGCTTATCAAAAGTGACCACTCTCCCTACAATGTGCATGATAATCAAAGTGGGCCATTTCCAGCACAAATCCAGGTTTTCTCACCCCCCCACCACTTTGGATGGGCTATTACCAGCAGGAGAGTGAGTTTGTGGGGGGGCGGAGGGTGAGAAAACCTGGATTTGTGCTGGAAATGGCCCAACTTGATGATCACTTTAGATAAGCTATTACCAGCAGGACAGTGGGGTGGGAGGGGGTATTGTTTCATGGTCTCTGTGTGTATATAATGTCTACTGCAGTTTCCACGGTATGCATCCGATGAAGTGAGCTGTAGCTCACGAAAGCTCATGCTCAAATAAATTGGTTAGTCTCTAAGGTGCCACAAGTACTCCTTTTCTTTTTGCAAAGACAGACTAACACGGCTGTTACTCTGAAACCCGTTGAATTGTTGGGGATCCTTAAAGAAATGATAATTAAAGTGTGGCCTAAAGAAATAAGTAGTTGCTATCCAAGTATAAGACTATTGGAACTGCAGACATGAACTTGCTGTGATAGGTTTTCAAGGGCTGTAAGGTTGTAATTCAAATGAGCTTCCAAAAAGAAATGCTGCAGGTATTTAAGAATTGAGAAGTGCAAACAACAAGCAACAGAGGTGCTGTATTGGCCGTGGATGAATCATGACATTACTAATGTGGTAAGAAACTGCTTTTCATGCTTGAAATACAAGCCATGCCAACAGGCAGTGCCACTGAGACCTCATCCAGTTCCACAAAGGCTTTATAAGAAGATAGGCACTTATTTATTTACCTCACAATCAAAGGATTATTTAATAGTCACAGATTATTAATTTCTGTATCCAAAAATTTGCACACTGCACAGTACTAATAGTAAGTCAGTGATAGCCAGCATGAAGGGAATCTTCTCCAGACATGAAATTCCAGATAAAATCTTTAGTGATAATGGGATGTAATTTTCCAGTGCAGATTTTAGGCAATTTGCCATAGATTGGGATTTTCATCACAAAATATCAAGTCCAAATTTCCTCCAATCAAATGGACTTGTGGAAAAGTATTTACGGACAGTAAAGAACCTTATAAAAAGATTTTGGACCATGGGGATGATTTGTATAAAGCTTTATTGGTTTACCAGAGTAGACATCTGAAGAATAGCTTTTCTCCAGCTCAGCTCTTAATGGGAAGAAGGGTCAGATCTAATTTACCAGTCACTGATAACTTGCTGAAAACTCATTACAATGAAACCATATGGGATATGAAAGAAAATCAGCAGTGGAAGCAGAAATATCATTTTGACAAAAGGGCCTGTGATCTCCCATCTCTTAATTCAGGTGATAGAGCATGTCCAAGGAATCACACATCTAATGCTTGGGGCCAAAGGGGTACCATTATAGACCACTTGCATCCAAGGTTTTATGTAGTCCAGCCAGACCAGGGGGACACATTTCGACGTAATCAAAGGGATCTAAGAGTAATCCCAGAAAGTTCCAAAACATTGACAGTCAGTGTGGACTCTGGCATTTCCTAATTGATTGATCATTTATCATCAGTGCACTAAGGAGAAACTGTCAAGGAACAAGAGAACAACTTAAAGAAAGGCTGATATTGAGAAGATCAGAGAGGAAGATTAAACATCCTGAAAGACTCAAGGAGACTAGCTAACCTGCCTGGAGAAGGGGTATTTGAGGAAAGTGAATGGTAAAGACACCCTCCAGAGTGAAGTGCTGGTAACCTCTCCTCTCTAGGTAGTTGACATATTGGGTTTATGGAAATGTAATTGATGGGTTGAGAATTTAATGTATGTGCTATTAGATAGTTGTTAACTCTGTGTGTGTGTTTGTGTGTGTGACTACACAGTGAGTTCGTTTTTCTTTAAGAGGTAAAATGTAGAGATATGTTTTTGGCAGATTGTGATTTGGACACACTCCCTCATAAGGGACAGTATTATGAATATAGGAATTTAGAGATGTGTCCTGGAAGCTGGGGTTGAGAACACAATGTAGCTGTGTACAGCAGTTCACCACAGAAGCTCTGTAGTTTATTTTATTAAAAGTGTTATTTCTTTCTCATTCACTGGTTTGTTTAATGAACCTCAAGATCATTACAACACTGTTTCATTTATGATCTATTATGAACATAATTTTAACTCCATTTTTATTGGACCGTCCATTTGTATCCACAATCCCCTGTTGCACAGCTTTCCAAAAAGCTGTGTTTAATGAACTCAAGCAGTCTCATAATATAAATTCTTATTGTATAGTCACAAAGGAAATTTATATGTTGCTCCATCCAAGCCCAATTTGCAGAGCGTAAATTGATCTCAGAAAAGGGCAAAAAGTGGTCAAGCTACATAATTTATGACCATCTGTTCCCTTGCCTTCATTTATAGTTCAGAGCATTAAGCAGTTCATAATTGTGTGCATTTATAGAATTATAGGTCTTTATGAACAAAAGCAGCTATTCAAAGTATGAGTTGCCAGCCTGCACCAGACTATAAATCCAAGTAGTCTGGTATGATACTTTCAGCAGTGAATGTGCTTTCCTCCATATACTTCATATGAAGACAACCTTCACCCCTGGAGTCCCTTCCCACAAAAAAGAAAATGAGCATATTTAAAGAGTTTTTAAAAATTAAACAACAGAAAAAATGATTGTTTGTAATTAAGTCCTGGGGGGAAAAAAGCAGGTGGGAAGATTTTGCACTGATTTAAAAAGATGACTGTGATAAAGCCCAAGGGATGGTTGATAAGTGTAATAGGATGATACTCACTTTTGAGGGTCTATTTTCAGGTGATGTCTTCCTTTCATGAGAGTAGTGTAATGAACCTGCTGGCTCATTACTGGGCACCTTCCTCCCACCCCAAACAAGCTGCAGTGAAAGGATTTAGGCTGTGCAGAGCATCGTGTTACACAGTTCAACATTTAGCCAGTGACAGGTTCCCTAAGTCCCAGAGTTAGGAAAAATAACTAACAATCTGAGGTCAGAGGGGACCAAAGTAGACAGAGATGCAGGCTGTGTGAGAACAGGAGCAGAAGGCCAGAGACAGCAGCTTAGGAGCTGCAGCTGAAAGTTGGTCTGGAAAGCTGCCTGCTGCTGGCGGGGGACTGCAGGAGCAGCAGTAGGATGAAGACACAGCACAGAGCCCTGCAGATCAGGGATGTGAAAGCACTGGGACTGCAAGAGCGCAGCGTTGGCAGGTCTCAACAAGACCACAGACAAGAGAAGTGAGCTCTGAACAGTGGGGCTTGCAGGCCACTGCTTTGTTGTCTCTGGAACCTAGGAAGGGCTAAAGCCTAGTCCTCGGAGCACCTACAGAAGTTGTCTCCATGATTGTAAACAGGACATAACTACTGGTATGAAAGCCCTCAAGTCAGAAGAAAGTTAAGCGCATCCACTGTGGCTAGATTATTGTATCTAACTGTGTTTATCTCTTACCCTGACTGAGACACTGGATCTTTGGTATTTGCATCCTTTCCTTTCTTCCTGGAACTTCATCAGCAAAACTTTTGTCATTGGGGGTGTTAAAAAAACACACCCCTGAACGACAAAAGTTTTCTTGACAAAAAGCGCCGGGGCGCTTTCTTGCTGACAGTGCTGCTGCTGCTCATTGGGGGTGGAAGTTTTTTGTCAGCAGGAGAGCTCTCTCATGCCGACAAACAGCAGCTACACTGCGTGCCTTTAGTGGCACGGCTGTGTCGCTAAAAGTTGCATAGTGTGGACAAAGCCTTAGACACCCTATGAGCACGTGAGAAACAATTCCAGTTATTACAAGTTCCTTTATTAACAAATTAACTAAGCAGATAAACAGTCCCACAATTACTAAAATACAATAGCAGACAGTGCAAAGCGTTTAGCCCCATGACTGGCATTACGCACCTCTCCTGCAGGGGGACCCTGGAGTATCAATCTATTCTCTTCATCATTCTCACCCATTGTTGTCATCCTGGCATCTCCCTGTGTCCTGTGCATTCTTTCCTCCCAGTACATAGGCTGGGCAACACCTTTTATCCTGAGTTACATTTACGCTTACTAAGGCTCATGCAAACTCCCTTTTCCTTATTTACACATCCACACCCCATAAACTTTGTGGTGCTCCACTTTTCATAGGTTATTGTCTTAGCTGTCCTCACTCCCACTAGCATCTACGTAGACAAGTTCCCAGGGTAACCTGCGGTTACTGAAGAATTTCTCATGATGTTACAATCAGGTGATGGCTGCAGTCTAGATGGATACACTGGCATATTTTCCCAAACATCACCCATTGGCACATTCTTTACCGTAATCTTGTAACTTTACTGGTACAGGGTTATTCCTGGGTCACCTACTTATGTCAACCCTCCTGAGTCCTAATTACAGCTAAGCTGAAATCTTACAGGCCTTGACTTGTAGGCCTCACATTACAGCCTTACTTTGCTTATATACCTAATACATATTCATCAGTCACAAAAGGTTGTCCACCTTACACTCCTATGAGACTATCTTACTTACACCTATCCATCATACCTATATTATATACTTAACTCACAACACTAAATCCTCTATTAAGTGATTAAATGAAATAACTGGCTACAAAATAAAAATCAGCTACTCCAATCAAAAGTCTGGCAGGGTGGAAAATAGGGGGTAGAACTGATCTAGATTCAGCTAAAGAGTCCCTACTGATGCCTCCCTTTCTACATGTGGACAAGCATGCAGCTTGGTGATATTAATGCAAAGCCTGTAGCACAGGGGCAGGCAAACTTTTTGGCCTGAGGGCCACATCAGGTTTCGGAAATTGTATGGAGGGCCAGTTAGGGAGGCTGTGCCCGTCCCCAGCCCCCCTACCCCTCACCGCTTTTCGCCCCGACGGCCCCCCCAGGACCCCTGCCCCATCCACCCTCCCTGTCCCCTGACCGCCCTGGAACCCCCGCCCCGACTGCCCCCTGCTACCCCATCCAACCCCTCCTCTCATTCCTGACTGCCCCCCCACCGGGACCTCTGCCCCATCTAACCACACCTTCTCCCTGACTGTCACCAGAACCCCTGCCTCTGACTGCCCCCTGCCTCCCCATCCAACCCCCCCCCCCTTCCTGACTGCCCCCCCACGGAACCTCCTGCCCCCATTCAATCTCCCTGTTCCCTGCCCTCTGACCACCCTGACCCCATCCACACCCCCACCCCTGACCACCATCCCAAACTCCCCTCCCCTCTATCCAACCCCCCCTGCTCCCTGCCCCCTTACTGTGCTGCCTGGAGCACCGGTGGTTGGTGACGCGGCTGCACCAGGACAGGCAGCCGTGCCGCACAGCACAGAGCACCGGGTCAGGCCGGGATCTGCAGCTGCGCTGCCCCAGGAGCTCGAAGCCGGCAGCGCAGTGAGCTGAGGCTCCGGGGGAGAGGGAACAGCAAGGAGGGGCCGGGGGTGAGCCTCCCTGGCTGGAAGCTCAGGGGCCCGGCAGGAGGGTCCCGTGGGCCAGATGTGGCCCACGAGCTGTAGTTTGCCCACCTCTGCTTTAGCTGTAGGATGCCACCAGCAACTAAAGCCAAGATCATACCTGTTCGTATGGTAATGGAGTCATCCAGCAGCAAATATTGGCCTCATCTAACCGTCTCAAATAAAAATAACCCTGGGATAAATCTACTTTGCCACTATTTGATCAAACAACCTGTAGTAGATCAAATATAAATCTGAATAATGAATACCCTCTGGACCCTTTGAGATTACATGAAGCAGCAAGGTCTGAAGTCGGTTTAGTAGCATACATACGTCTGCAACATACAAGCAGAGGCGCTGACCGCAGAGGGGCAGCTGATCCTGTGATTCATAGGAATCTCAAGTGGCTGCAAAGATATACTGTCTCTGATTTTAGGTGACATTTATCTTGTCACAGAGCAAGCCCAAAGCCTCTTTCAGTCTATGAAAGCCTCATTCACTGGAGTCAATAAGAATGCTGTAGAAAAATACAGATTTTTTCCTTGTGAAAACTTCATGACTAAAACTATTTTTCAGTGTTTTCATTAACATGTTCCGGAGGCATTTCAGCATTCTGAAGTGGAGCGCGGAACTGTGAAACTGAGCAGCTAGCCAGCGAACATAGTGGAATATACAAGCTGTGTTCTGCAACAAGTGGAGGCTAATTAATTTCCTCCTTTCGTACCCTGTGCAAGATTGTTCCCTGTGGAAAGAAACCAACCACAGTCTGCGTGATAAATTTACCAGCCGTGATGACTAAAATGCTTTCATTGACTTGTTCCATTTTTCATGTGTAGCAGTGAAAGGCTTTGCGGAGGGACTCAGAGAGCATGCAGTGTGAAAGCAGGAAATAGCTAGCTGCACCTGCTTTTCCCACCCAGATCCTCTGCGGATAGATAAACTGAATCTGCCAAGGTGCAAAGTGAGATTGTTTTTCTTTATTTTAAAGAAAAATATGCACAATAATTTGAAAAAGATTGGCAAGGGAGTGAATCTTAGCAATTTCTAAAGGAAAAATATTTGAAAAGTTCTCCCCCATTTCCTGTTTGAAATGGTTACACTGCATTTTTTTTTTTTTGAGGGAGTGTATTTGTTCAATCTAATACCATAAGGACAGACCATAAGGATAAAGATCATTGCCTCACTGCAGTGTCAGTCTGCCTAGAGTATATAGCTTGATTTTCGTACATTTACCAAGTCACAGATTTTTCACAAAGCATGTTCCTCTCATCTGTATTTTAAGTATACCCCTTATGAGTCATCATCTGCAGAAATAATTGTGCCTTCTTGATTTGCATTGCCATCCTCTTATGAACTTCAGCCAAAGCCCAACTGAAGCAAACAGGATTCTTTCCATTGGCTTCAGTGGATTTTGGATCCATCCCTATATCTCCTTTTCTGTTTTTTAAGTTACCATGTTGTGCTGGACTTGGGAATTGCTTCACTATTTTGAATATATACAATTAGAATTGAGTTAATGACCACATGTTCCTCTCCTTTGAGGGTCTGCAAAAGAACATTTTAAATAACAAACTTTTGGAGTCCGACTACTGGAGCTGCAAAGCTTTGTAGATCTCTTTGAAGACTATGTGCACTTTTCTGGGGGTAGCGAAACAATTACACAGCAAACTGCCCTATATTTATTGCATAAGTTTGTGCCCTACAGAACAGTAGCCAGAATTTGCACTTTGTTCTCCTTTCCTTCAACTTCACTGGAGCATCATTGCTTGGAGTGCTAGCTGGTCCCCCGGACAAGAGACATTCAAGCAGCTTTTTTAATTTTATTTCATTTCTCTGGATTTATAAAACAATAAAGTTAAGCTCCATATTTCCCCTGCATAACTGACGCAAGACAACTGTTCTTAAGCAGTTTTAACTGTTACCCCTTTTGACCTGAGGAGCTGGCCAAAACTTCCGGGTCTAGTAGGTTGTTCCAGTTTGGAGGAAAAATTGGGGATAGTTGGGTATTTCTTTGATGCAGTTTTGTTTATTTACTAAGAATTTACAAGGTCCTGTGGCTCTGAACTCAGGAGGAATCAAATAGCAGGAAACAACTTCTTTTGCTCACAGCACCAAGAACAGTCTTTTCAGCCTGCAGCCCTGACTCAAAAGCTTCTCTCCAGGTTTCTTCTAAGGTCGGCCACCATGCTTTTAATACTCCTTCAGGCTCTGGCTCTCTCTCCCTCCCTCTGGTTTTTCCATTTTTTTTTTTTTGGCTGCTCTGCCTTCCCCAACACACACCCTTACCCAAAAGGAAACTCAGCAAAAGCTTGTGGATAGGTTCACATCCTCCTTTTATTTTAGATGGGGGTGGAGGATGGGGTTATCTTTATAGTCAAGTTAATTGAAGGGCGAGTTCACATCTATCAAGCTCAGTGAGATGTAACTCCATAACAAGATTTCATCCACTTCATAACATTACATTGAAAAAAAACTTGTCTCCAGGCTTGTGCAGTAGTTTTCCATTGCAATTTACATATGTACAATTTCTGCTCTGTGTGCCTTTATCATGCTCTAGATCGGGGTCTCAAACATGTGGGCTGCGGGGTTAACTGTGGGCTCCCTGCCTGCCTGCCCTGCCCCCACGCTGCTCCAGGAAGCAGCCAGGACCTGGGGAGGGGGGGCACAGGAGTCTGTGTGTTGTCCTGGCCGCACCTCCAGGTACCTCCCCCAAAGCTCCCATTGGCCGCGGTTCCCCGTTCCCAGCCAATCGGAGCTGCAGGGGGCAGTGCCTGGAGGTGCAGCCGGGGCAACACACAGACCCCTGTGGCCCCCTCTGCCAGTTTCCGGCCACTTTCCAAAGCGGCGCGGGGGCAGGCAGGCTCTGCCTGCCCTGGTGTGCGCCAGGCCGGAGCCCACCCCCCGAACCCCTCCTGCAGCCGTACCCCATGCCACACCCCTCCTGCACCCCGACCCCCTGCCCTGAGCCCCCTGCCGCACTCTGCACCCCCTGGGGGCAGGGAAGGGGCGGAGTTGGGGTGGGGATTTCAGGGAAGGGGTTGGAATGGGGGCAGGGAAGGGGTGGGAAGATGTGGGGCAGGGGCGGGGCCTCATGAAAGGGGTGGAGTGGAGGCGGGGCCAGGGCAGCAGGGGGGTCAGTGATGCAGCCCTCAGGCCAATGTGCTAGTCCTCATGTGGCCCTCGTGGTCATTTGCGTTTGAGACCCCTGCTCTAGGTAATGAAATATTTGCACAGACTACTTGAAGAGCGAACCAAGCACTAGAAAATATACAGCATGGAGCCATCCTGGACTAGCAGGGAAATTCCCTGGATGACCTAGGTCTCTTCTTTTTAAGCCTCTTTCCTGGGTAGGGAGTTTTGATGAGTAGTACCACCACTAAAAGAGCACTGGAGAAATGGTGCTTCTAGTTTGGAGGAAGTGTTGTGGGGGCCATGGATTCACCTTTTCAGATTCCTTCTCTCCAGAGGGGAGCAGGAATAAGCCGTCCCTGCACCCCTCAGAGAGCACAGTGCGACTGTTGTGTGCAGCCCATGCAAAACTGAGCAAAGTGGGAAAGCTGCTTGCTCGCTCCTCCATCTGTGCATGATCACATTCCAGATGTCCCTATAAAAGATAACAGCTGGGCTCTTCTGATTACATGTCAACCCCTATCCAAGCAGATCATTGTTAATATGGAAAAACGTATGTGGATTTGCTCCATGTTTGGAATGTAAGGTAAGTTAGTTCAGTCATTCTTGTGTTGTATTTCACAGTCTTAGCATATCCAAGTGGCACCATCATGCCTCCAGTGAAAATAGCAAAACTCCCATTGACCTGAGCAGGCTGGGAACCCATAATGTCAACTTTGGGGCCTGTTTTGCTCGCACTCTCACCCTGTGCAACTGCAGTGAAGTGAACAGGATTGTACTGACTGCAAATTTGGGCACAATTTGGCCATTGAGAAAAGCATTAAAAGCCAAGAAAATCCTTAGAATCCAACAAGCATGGGACTGTGAGAGCAACTGGCTTGGATAAGTTAATCAAAGTGAAGTATAAATTAATTAGGCAAGAATGATTGCACATCTGTGCACTGCTGTTCTGGTGAGAGATGGAGGTACTCCATTACTGCCACAGTTAAAGTAACACCTTCCTTAGCAAACTCTGCATAAAGATTTTACTACTACAGATGCCAGAAAGTGATGCACATCAATACTGGGTGCTGCCTTTAAAAAAACTAATACTGGACAAGCTTACAGTGATGCTTTCTTGTACCATACACTTGGGTTTAATGACATACAGGGAAATCGATACTAAAGATCCCACCTTCATTACCCTGTCTTAAGCAACCACCACACGGTGCACACAGGACTATATTTCATTGCCCATATTGGGTGCCCATCCCTCCAGCATAATGTGCGACCACTCAGAATTGGTCCCAGGTACAAAAACACTCTCTGCTGGGAGACTAGATTTGCAATTTAATGCCCATAAGACAGACAAACAGACACACACACACATGCACACACGCACACACACAGCATGTGCATAGGAGACACTGTGCTCTGGTCCACACTATGGCCCCTTTGTGCCACTCCCTGGAAGTGTAGGGGAATCGCTGGTAGGGATGTAGAGCCATCATAGCCAGCTCTATGCCACCCCTTCCTGGCCTACCCAAGAGGGGCAATGAGGGGGCATGGACAGAATGCACTGTGCTCTGATGATACCTGGCTAATGAAATCACCCCCTTGGAACTGTAACAACCCAGCATAATTTAGAGCAGTCCTGAGGTTGTTCCTGGTTTTGCCAGGGGCCACACCAGTCCCTGGCAATCCTGGGCCTTTACTCCACCCCTTTTAACTGAGGATCTAGCCCTTTATCCTGAACCATCTGACAGCCATTAAATATAATAAAGCTTAGAGTCTCATTTCAACTAAGACAGGTAAACAGACTGATGTTTTGGCAAGGAGAGACCTGGTTTTTATTTGTTTATATATTATGTAAACATCAATTAATCAAAATTATTTCAATTGGGAATTAAAGTATCAATTGAATTCATTTTTTTGTTCGAGTATGATTCAATCTTTCATAGGATTCCCCTCAGCTTTGTATGTAAAATTCTAAACAACCTCTACTACAAATCCCGCCTTCCCTAAGAAACCATTTTTAAAAGGTCCCTCAACACAAGTGTCACTGTGTATTATATGGACACGACAGGCGAAAAGGCAGTACTGCTGCACCACAGAACAGAGGTAGGCCTTAATTTTCAACCCTGGATGCCTAAAATTAAGCAGAAATTGCTGTGCCAATGACTTCCTGTACAGTCTTGGGTAAATCCCTTAGGGCCAGATTGTTAAAGGTATCTTTATGCTCCTAGATCCCTTTACAAATCTGTCCCGAAGTTTCTCTGTGCCTCAGTTCTCCATCTGAGAGGCTAAATACATTAAAGAATGTGAGATATTCAGTTACTATTATAATTGAGGCCTTATATAGATGTTTATCTTTTAGAGCATTTGCCAAAGCAAAGAAAATCTCTGTAGCCACAAAGAAAAAAATCATGCTTCTTAATAAGGACTTCAAAGCATTGTTCTAGCTGTTTAAGGAATAAAAAAAAAAAAGGCTTTTTTTTTGCAATACAGCCTCCAAAAACACTTGAGTCTTGAAAAACTCCTTGCAGTATATTTAGCCTGTTGTAATCCTACTGAGGATACTCCAAAGATGAACTGGGCCCACCATGACTGCATGTCCTCTTATTCCATAACGCCTCACTTCTGCTCCTTGCTGCAAGTGCTCTAATTGAAGGATGCAATCTGATTTGACATAAATGGCAACAAATGAGGCCTTATCTTGGTTGCAATACTGAATGATTTGTATTTGGTTAGATGAAATACACCGATGCCTTGTCCTTTATTGATCCGAGCAGTTCATCCCTGGGGACTTTCTGAGGAGAAATTTACATGAGTGCCACTCCTCATGTTTCTGTCAGTGCATTTCCTAACTCCATGGTATGATTATGCTGATACTGCCTTTTAAAATATAACCTTCTCTTTTAGCCCTGCCTGGATTTAAGGGACATTGCTATTGCCTTTAAATAATCAAAGGAACAGTCAACAGAGATTGGAGAGCAAGTGCTCTCCTAATGCCTACTAATTAGTGTTACTGAAGATACACTAGCTAAGGGATTGAACTGAACTGCTAATATATTTTGGACTTAGGTAGACACTGAGGTCTAAAAATATTCATTCCCAAGCCAGCTTGGGTGGCAGCATGCTGGCGCCATGTACTATTAAAAGCTATCCAGGGACTATTCAGGAGGGTTAAAGATGTGCTGCAAGCTCACCAGGGTGCGGATGATGGAAAGCAAACTTCAGCATTAATTGTAAAATACTCTGTTACCATAAGCAGCAGGTGTAACATCAACAATGACTGAATTTATATCAAAGACTTTCTCAAGTGCTAAACATCAGTACATGGAGCCTTCTCTTTACCAGGGCATCTCCATAGTCTTTTAAATGCAAACACAACAAGGAGGAAGGATGAGAGTCAGAGCAATAATATTATGTGATGAGTTCCATCCAGATTCCTGGATGATAAGTTTGTGTCTCCTTTTTTACCTTTTCTCAGAGAACAAAGCCCCATGGCTGGTGCTCTGAGGGGGGCAGGGTGTCTTATGAGCCTACCGCTTTACACTAAGGGGACCAGGTAGAAGTGTGAGCCGCAGAATGAGCCAGAACAGCCAACTACAGCCAAAAAAGAGACAATCCTCATTCTGCTGAACCTGTTTGACTAATATATGACTGTATTATAGGAGGGGCTGATAGTACTGCCGGTTATTAAGGTTGCCTGACACTTCCTATTATAAACCCCTGTTTTCAGTTGTTTATAACTTTGCTAAACTGTAACTGATTGGGCTGACGTTTTCCATGCCAGGTGTCTGCTTTATACTGGTGGGGAGTTTTTCGTTTTGAAATTTTCAGCAAAAGGGTTTCAGACATTTCTGAGACAGAACAAGGAGTAATGGTCTCAAGTTGCAGTGGGGGAGGTTTAGGTTGGATATTAGGAAAAACTTTTTCACAAGGAGGGTGGTGAAGCACTGGAATGCATTTCCTAGGGAAGTGGTAGAATCTCCTTCCTTTGAGGTTTTTAAGGTCAGGCTTGATAAAGCCCTGGCTGGGATGATTCAGTTGGGGATTGGTCCTGCTTTGAGCAGGGGGTTGGACTAGATGACCTCCTGAGGTCCCTTCCAACCCTGATATTCTATGATTCTATGAGAATGAGGCTATGGGAAAAGGTATTGTTTCACTCATGTTAAAAACATATTCTGGTAACCTTGTCTTTGAAAAGTTGTAGGGACCTCCATGCTTTGGAGCAGGGGGTGCCTTTGGGGTCAGCAGTGACGGATTAGCCACTGGGCCAATGGAGGCTGTGCCCCGGGTCCCCGCCCAATTGGGGGACCAGGAAAATTGGGCAATCCCAAGCCCCGACCTGCTCTGCCCACCCACCCATTGCTCCTGCCGGGGAGCAGGGTCTGGATGCGGGGGCTTGCCCTGCTCTGCCCGCCTGGCACTCCTGCTGGGGAGCAGGGTTGGGGCATGGGGTGAGGAGATAGACTGGGAGTAGGAGGGGGGAGACTGGAGGGGTGTGACTAGGACTTGCTGGGAAAGGAGATTGAGACTGGGATGAGAAGCCTGAGGAATGGAGATTGGAATTGATTAGGTGAGAAGAATGGGACTGGGACGAGGAACGAGGGATGGGGAAGACTCTGGGAAGGTTTGCAACGTGGAATTTGTTTTTTAAGTTTGCCTTTATTAAAAACCTAGGAAATTACACACTAAAAAGGTTAAAAGAAGGTTGCAAAATCAAGCACTCAAAAGTTAAGACATACAAGAATTATGTTGCTTGTAAAACTTTAATTCAGTCTCTTTGTGTGTCCATCATGTGGCATCATACTGATATTCAGCAGAGTTGGAACTTTTAGGTCAATCACACACACCTCTGTCACTTAAGCTAGCCGAGTAACTGATAGCAGTAGCAGGCTGTTATCCTCTGTATGGGCCAGCATTAGTGGGGAATGAGACACATACTTTGCCAGTGTGTTTTACAGATAGTGCTTACCGCAGAGGAATGGTGAAACTCAGGAATTGTGGGTTCCATTCCAGGCTCTGGATGGGGCCGTGCTCTCAATTCCAGACTCTAGCCTGCAGCAGCCATTACAGGGAAGTTCAGCTTTGCCCCTCTAGACCTGGGCTGGAGAGAGTGTGTCACTTGCTTTGTGCACTATCACATCACACATAGGAGTTGTGAGAGGCTGGAACATGCTCAGTGAGATTGGAAACTTCAGAGATTTTAGCTAAAATTGAAGACGACTCTACTGAGCATGTGCAAACAGTGATTTTTTTCAAAGGCTTGTAACTTGGCCAAATTTGTGCCAATTTTCACAGTTACTGCAAAAGGCACTTCCCTGACACAAGGGCCACTCCCTGCCAAATTTCAAGTCCCTGCCCTGAAGTATGTGCTAGCCATGTTCAAAGAAAAGATCATCAGGTTTTTTTTAACAATGCAAAATATGCTTTTCTTTTAGCCTTGTGCTCAAAAAAGGCTGAACCATTTTGGCTGAAGTTTTCCAACATAATTCAGTCTGAGGCAAACACCATGGCATGGGAAATTTCATTGCAAAAAATTATATTTTGGCAAAATTATAAACTCCTAAAAAGAAAAGGGGCTTCTAATGGGACATTTCAGACAACCTTAATAATAGGTGGTGCTATGAGCTCCTCCTACAATGTATGGATTTACCAGGCAGGGCTTGTAGAGATATGTTTATGAAAGATTGTGATTTGGAGACACTCCCTCATAAGGGACTATATTATGAGTGTGGAAATTTGGAGATGTGCCCTGGAGGCAGGAGCTGGGAAAACTGAATGGTTTTGTGCAGAAGTACACCAGAGATGCTCTTCAGTTTAATAAAACAAACTTTTATTCCTTTCCCATTCACTGCTTTGTTAATTTAATGAACTCCAAGATCGTTACAGGGCTAATCTGTTTTATGCATTTCTGAGTTATCTACCTCAGCCAGCTTGTGGAAGGAAGGTGGGAAAATGAATGGACAGTTAAATTAGTGTGGTTTTTTTTAACCATCTTGGGGTAACAATGGGCCTATGAGAAAAGCCCTGTGTTTTATTTCATTTTATCTGGAGAGGGGAGGGCAGGGGAGAGAATCGTGCCCTTGGGCATATGGGGAGCCCAGGGATGGTTTGCAGCATGAGCCCACCGTGCCCTTATGCCACAGTGGCAGCTCCTGTCCCAAGGGGCGTGGCCTGGCTCTCTGCTCCAAGCAGAGAGGTTGCAACATCACTCAAGTTTGCCATGTTGCAACACTATTCACTCAAATTTGGGGGGAAGGACATGGGGCTGCCCCTGCCCCAAGCACCAGCTCCACACTCTCATTGGCCGGCAAGTGCGGCCAATGGGAGCTGGGGGGGGCAGTGCCTGCAGGCGAGAGCAGCGTGCAGACCCTCCTGACCTCCTCCCCCCCCCCCCGCCTAGGAGCCAGACCTTCTGGCCACTTCTGGGGCACATTGTGGTGCCAGGAGAGGCAGGGAGCCTGCCTTAGCCCCATTTCACCACTGCCCAAGGTAAGCCCGTGCCCCAACCCCCTGCCCAAGCCCTTAGCTCCCCCAAACCCAGAGCCCCCTCCTTCTCCGCAAACCCCTCATCCCCGTCCCCACCCCAGAGCCTGCATCCCCAGCTGGAGCCCTTACCCCCTCTTGCACCCCAACCCAATGCCTTAACCCGCAGCCCCCTCCCGCACTCTGAATCCCTCGGTCCAACCCCCAGCCTGAAGCCCCCTCCTGCACCCTAAACCCCTCATCCCTGACCCCACCCCAGAGACCTCACCCCCATCCCAGAGCCTGTACCCCCTCTCACACACCAACTCCCTGCCTCAACCCGCAGCCCCCTCCCACATTCTGAATCCCTCAGATGCACTCCCCAGCCTGGAGCCCCCTCCTGTACCCCAAAACCCTTATCCCTGGCCCCACCCCAGAGCCCACACCTTCAGCCAGACCCCTCACCCCCTCCTACACCCCATCCCCCTGCCCAGCCCAGAGCCCCTTCCCACATCCTGAACCCCTCATTTCTGTCCAGAGCCCGCACTCCCAGTTAGAGCCCTCACCCCCTCCCACACTCCAACCCCCTGTCCCAGCCCAGGGAAAGTGAGTGAGGGTTGGGGAGAGCGAGCCATCGAGGGAGGGGGAATGTAGTGAGCATGGGGCGGGGCCTCAGGGAAGGGGCAGAGCTAGAGTGTTCAGTTTTGTGCAATTAGAAAGTTGTCAACCCTAGTTCATGATGGATGGGTGGACAGGCCAAACTGGAGCACCGCTTATAACCCCATACCTCAGGTTGCAACACCCGAAGTGGGGATCCAGGCCCTACCCCACAGGACAGGAGCCAGAGATGCTGCCTCTTTGGGGTAAGTGTTTCATTTAGTTTGTTTTTCACTGTATTTAGTGTTATTTCACACTTGTGAAAAGCATGTGGACTCTACCTGTGAGGCCCTTTGCGTGGGCTCATTAGCCTTCCAATTTACACAGAAAGCACCAAGAGAGCGTGTGAGTGCCAGGACAGACACATGACAGAACAGTCAGCCATGAAAGGTAATAAGTATATCAGAGGCAGTTTTATTTGTTTTTTAATCTATTATTTTGGGGTTATTCTTTGCATGCTTCTCTTATCATGGTAAAAGCTCTTTGGACACTTTAAAAAGCCACCCTATGGAGTCATATACATCCTTCCATAAGGATGGAGATTCTCCCACAGGTTTACAGCCATCAGCTCTCTGAAATACAACGAAAGGTCAGACATGCAGCTGGATTATTTATTGAGTAGCTTTAATGTGCTCTGTGTTATTGTCACCGAATGCTCTACTCACCACTAGGGGCACCTCCTTGTGGCCGCATCTGGGGGATTAACTCCACTCAGGTCTGATGGCCCCTTCTGCTGCTTGCTGCATACCCTACCATCTCTCTCTTGCTCCCTGTGACTCAGAGCACTCTGTCTTCATGGCTTGGCCCTCCGGCCAGATCACTATAGTTTTCCCCTCCCGGGGTATCAAAGCCTTTCCATACCCATGGTCTCCGGCAGTCATCTCATAAACTGCCCGGATGGTGCCACTTCTCCAGAGGGCTAGTAGAGGAGCACAGACCTGCCCATTACTCCAGGTTCCAGTCCAGGCAACTGTGGTGGCTTTCCCTCAGACCCTGTTACTCTTTCTCTGGATTTCTTCCTACAGCTTCTGGCTCCCCACATTCCCCCCACTTCTGGGAGTACTGTGGACTACTGAACTCCATAGCTTCAACACACCTCCCTACTCGCAGGGAGTGACTGCAGACTACTTTCTCGCAGCCCCTTCCTGTTGCCAGCTTCCTGGCTTTATCCTAGTCCTGCCTGCTCCTTCTTATCATGCATAATACACCAGATAACAATATTTTACAAAGATTTTTTTTTAATAAAGATATTGTATCTGTCTTTAGCGGATTATTGTTGAAAGGCATGCCAGTAGAATTACAGGCTGTCCTGCTCAATTATTTTATGCTATCTCTGCTGGAGCAATGTAAGGAGGTGAATCAGATATCCAAAGACCAGTGCAGGAAAAGAAAAGAAGAACCACGTTGGGAGTAGTTTTATCTCAGAAGACGAAGGACAGAAAATCATACAATTCATTCAGAATTTCACGCTGTGATTTTTAGTGTTATAATATTGCCTCGCTGGTGTAAGTCAGCAGCACTCCACTGAAGTCAATGGAACTGCATCAATTTACACCAGCGTTCCACAGTGCAGTAGAACATTTGCCTGACCACCCATATTAAATAAAGCTTTTGAACTATGTACAGCTATTTTAATTCTTTTCTATAACAGGAGCTGTCTCTTTTCCCTGTGCTCTCCAGAGTCCAGTAAGTTCTTTATTTGTGGTAGTGCAGCTTGAGGATGTGTCTCAGGAATACGGTAGGGAAAATATAACAGGAGTTAATATTTACAAGCTGGAGGTTAGAAAAGTGTACCAAGGTAGCCAATCACAGAATGGACGCTGTAGGGATGTAGCTGCTTGGTAGGTTTAAAGGGCCAACACTACAAAGGTGTGCTGGGGAAAATATTTCTGTAAGAAGGGAGCCCTGCACGAGGGAAAGTTAGAGGAGACAGGAAATTGTAGTTGAAGATGTGTGTGTAAAATAGCATTAATGTATCACACAGAGTGTCAAATTAACTATCCACATCTTTAATTAATTTATACAGAATGCATAGTTTGGAGCTGTGTGTGCAAAAATGTGTGGGCCACATACCATGTCCTCTAGCCCTTGCTCCAGAGGTTTTGCCAGGAGCTAGAAAGGGGTTGGACAACTTATGCCTCATGCTTCCCCTTCGGGCTATGTTTTCTCTGGCTGGCCCCAGCAAGCCAGACTTTATCCCACAGTCTTGAACAGAAAATTCCACTGGATACAAGTGAAGACAAGCAAACGGTATGTATCCAGTCTAGGGACGGAGTATCTCTGGCATAACTATGTTCACTACTGGGGCATTCCAGTAGAGAATTCAGCCCTGATATCCAATTATGTGGGAAAAACCTCAGAAGGGTTTAATGAATTCTGGGAGAACATGGGGACCTTTACTGCCTGCTCCTGGGCTTTCTGTAGGAGTAGTTGTCTGATCCATGTGCCCATCTTGAGTCTTCAGGGGACCAGCTCTTGTCTCCCCTTCCTCCAGTTAATAGGAAGTCTCTTTAGCAAGTGGACTGCTTGAACCACCCCAACCACCAGTTCAGCAGCAAGATAGGAAACAGTTCTGTGCCTGCTGGTGCTTCACGAAGCCTTACCGTGCTGTGGGCTGAGAAGGTGTGGGGGTGGGGGGGGGGAGTTGTTATCCACCATCATGGACTCCAGATAGGGAGAAGAAGGGCTGTGTGTGGAATCTTTTGGCCAATGTGAGGAGCTGGGGCCATGGAAGAAGAAGCCAGAGGTTGCTCTGAAGCATCTGGAACTGGTCACTGTTGGAGACCGGATACAGGACAAAATGGACCTGTCTGATCCAGTCCAGCCATTCCCATGCACCTATGGTCCACTTGGACTTCAGAACTAGGTGAGTTTGCTTATTTTCAGATAGCAGTACAAAGGTTTTGCCTGCTTCTAATACTGACTGATAAATGCACGTTTTCATGGGCTTGCTCCCTTGCACCCTATAATGTAACACTGACATGGTCTAATCATTGTCATTACTTTGACCTATTACAGGAATGTTGATCCTGTTGGTCTCATTTGGAATAAGAAACTGGATTTGCAATGTAATTTGGCAATATTAAACTTATAATATCAGCACCATTATTTGAAAGCATTACCATGTAAAGTGCTCCTCTTCCTAAATTACCATAGGTGCACCTCCATTGAGCTACACCTCAAGCGCTATTGTGATCTCACACTGCAATGGGGTTACACTGCTGCAAAACCAATGTGAGCCAAGAATCAGGCCACTGCCTTTGGCTCCATCTCCCAGATCTTTTATTAAGAGCAGAGCCTTTAAACTATTTTTGTCAAGCTGGCCAAGGATGAATATTAAATAATAGTGATAGGACTCTCTTCAGTAAGAGATGATGTCTTATTGGAAGAGGAATCTGTATTAATCAGATTTAGAACAGTACATCTGTCTCCTAGCCAAAGAGTACAACCAAGTATATGAGAAATGAGTCGTGTGCGTGCGCGCACCCACAGACATACACACACACAGAGTTCAGATGTAATTTGCATATAATTATTATGGGCAGTGCAGTGATTCATAGATCCTTGGTCTGCAGATAGACAGGACATTTTTGCACCTGCACTTTGGTCCCACAAGAAAGTGTGTCCGAGAGAAGTGACTGAGATTGTTTTGCAGCTCTTTCTATTTAGGAAAACTGAGTAAATTTTCAGTGCTCATAAAAGGGATCAGCTCGAAACAGTGGAAACTGAGCTCCTTTTTATCCACAGAAGAGTTATAGCATGGTTAGCAGCCCGGCAAGGTTTCTGCACACTCCCATCAATATATCTCAGCTCTGACTTGGAGGGACTACTTCTAGGGCTGAGAGTCCATGGAGTGCTGCCAGATGAGAGCCAATGCTAGTATTCTGGGCCTGTGTCTACCAAGAACTGAACTGAAAACACCAATACCTTTCACAGAGAGTCTTAGTCATTGCCAATAAAGGCTCCAATTCAGCTATCAGATGTGCATGGGGATCTTTATATCCAAGAGAAATCTGATTAAATCAGTGGAGCTTTGTACAAGGGCCCGCTTGTATGGGTATGATTACATGATTGGAACCTGAGGTTCTCTACTGAGACACAAGATGTAGCCAAGATTCATATTTAAGCCAGTGTCATGGAGCTCAAATCCTCTGTATTTTATTACCAACCCTACAATGATCCAGTTCTTTCTTTTAAATTGGTAAAACGGTCTTTGCAAATAACTTCTTAAACAATAGTAAAAGATATTCTATTTAAATGAAAGCATTGGAATCTTTGGGCTTACTCAAGTTATTAGTGCACAGAACTTCTTCTAACCCAAATGTCATACAAGTAAAGGGTATTTCTAACTCAGGATTGCACCCAGCTCTATTGCTGACTCTCCATTCTGCTCATGTATCTGCATATCATCATTTTATTGCAATGCCTTGTTGGAGGCAGCACTATGATCACTGCCGACTTACTCTGGAAACAACCCATGGTTATATTGCCACATTTCTAGAGACAATAAATGAGGCAGTAAAACCCATACAAATAATCATCACTGACTTTTGCAAGTGCTTTCCTGGTGCATCTCTCATGACATAATCTTTTACTTCAGATTAAAATGCTTCCTTTGTAACATAGAGAGCTTAATTAATGCATGAATTTTCTATTAGAACAATTCAGTGATCAGACACCTGCCACCACTAGGAAATGGTCCCTCTAGAGAATAGGAAAAAGCAGGAGTTCCCTTTTATCAAAAGGCAGTTGCAGTTCAATCAAGTTTACAGCTCAAACATTATTCTCCCTGTTAACTTGTTCTGGTCTCTCTGATGATTGTTAAATGGCAGACCAAAAGAGGGCAGCTATCCAGGACTGTATAAGCACTCTTCTAAGGTTTTTTCTTCTCCTGCTAAAGGCAGTGGGAGTTTTGACTTCCATTGACTTCAAAGTCCTAGTGAGTGCCATTTGTCTGAATCTCATCACCAGTGATGGTGTCCAGGGGCACTGAGCTGGGGCTCACTCCCCTCTTGATTCACAGGTAGCTGGTGCTGAGCCACCTGGAAAGGGCCATTGGGAAGGGCAGCCTGGCTGGAGGTATTGCCCACCAGGGAGTGGGTCTTGGCTGCTTGGAAAGGACTAAGGATGAGGGGGCAGAGGGAAGAGACACTTTCACCCTGGCTTGGCATGACTCAGCCCGTCTTGGGTGTCAGACTGTTTCCATCCCACAGGAGCCCACCAGACTCCACAGCCCCAGGCCAGGATCTGCCCCATCGCCCTTCAATCCAGCTGCCTCATGTTTTGAGGGGTGGGATTGGCAGCAGCAGGGGAAGCACTGGGGCATCTGTGGTGAACTTCTAAGGGGATAAGAGGCGTTGGGGGGTTGGCAGACTGACTTTTTGTCTAGGCTGACAGAGTGACTGGCGTGGCCTCTGCCTATAGCACAGTGATTAGGACACTTTTCTGAGGTAGGAGACCTGCTTTCAAGCCCCTGTTCCAAATCATACAGAGAAGGGATTTGAACCTGTGTTTCCCAGGTGCCTGGTGAGTACTCTAACCATTGGGCTTTTGGTTTGTACGTCCAGCCCTTGGAGCCTTGTCATCAAAACTGGATGTCTTCGTAACGATGCAGGAATCACTAGGTGAGGCTTATGGTCTATCTTATGCAGGAGGACAGACTAGATTATCATAATGGCCCCTTCTGGCTTTAAAAATCAATTAATCTGGCCCTAGGGACTTTTGGAATTGAAAATAATTTGGTTTAGTTTCCTTTCAAGTGCTGGTCAGATTTCTAATGACTAAGGCAATTTCCAAGACTGTGAGAGGCCCTGAGTGCTTACAGCTCTGATTACTTTTTAAATTCTGGTCTAGAGATTGTGGATTTCACACCCAATTTTCCACTTTAATCACACAAGCTCTTGGAACATCAGTTTGTTGCAGACACAGCTTAGGAACACCAGAAATCAATAAGACAGTGTTTATTGATGGTATCAACACTCTTTTCTCCAAAATAGAGACATCTCTTACAATAAAAAAAAAATAAGGCCCTGATCCTGCAATCAGATCCACGGGGTGACCAGCATGTGACCATGTGAAGCTCACTTGGACTCCCTGCAGGCATAAGGGTCTTCCCAGGAAGATCTGAGTGCAGCATTATGTTATGTTGTAAGGGGACTGTTGGCTCCTTACTAAAACTTAGTGGGGATATTTGGTTAACCAACTCCCAGTACCAAAAAAAGGGGAAGGGTCAGTGGGAAACCAGGACCCTGAGACTGACAGAATCCAGGGGCAATGGGGAGAGGCCAAAGCTACTGGTCAGCCTGATTGACAAGGCAGGCAGGCTAATGAGGGAGTCAGGAGGCCAGGGGTCTCATTCTTCCCTGTGAGCTGGAGCTGCATGGGCCAGAGTGGGGCCAAGCTAAGGAGAGAGCAGGAGCCTGAGCTGAGCTGGAGAGCAGAGCCACACAGGCCAGAGCTAGATGGGCCAGACAAGCAGCCCAGGGAGCTGTGCTGGAGGCACTGCAGAAGCAGGTAGAGGGGCCAGAGAAGCAGCCCAGGAAGCAGATCCATGCTGAGAGCAGAGCCACAGTAGCCAGCATAGGCACTGACTTTGTGGATGCTCCAGGGCTGGAGCACCCATGGGGAAAAAATGGTGGATGCTGAGTGTTGTAGGAGCCACAAAAAGGAGTACTTGTGGCACCTTAGAGACTAACCAATTTATTTGAGCATGAGCTTTCGTGAGCTACAGCTCACTTCATCAGATGTATACCGTGGAAACTGCAGCAGACTTTATATACACACAGAGAATATGAAACAATACCTCCTCCCACCCCACTGTCCTGCTGGTAATAGCTTATCTAAAGTGATCAACAGGTGGGCCATTTCCAGCACAAATCCAGGTTTTCTCACCCTCCACCCCCCCACACAAATTCACTCTCCTGCTGGTGCTAGCCCATCCAAAGTGACAACTCTTTACATAATCAAGTCGGGCTATTTCCTGCATAGCCGCAGTGATCTGTATGCTATGTATAACCTGTATGCTCAAAAGGTCTGTTACACTCCTCCCCCTTCCCCCCCTCCCCCCGTTTTGTCTCCTCTCCCTCTTTGAATACCTGTGAAGTGGCTTTCCCCCTCTCCCTCCCTCCTGGAATGCTTGTGGGATGAATGGATTGCTTGAACAGCTGGAAGATCAGAAGAGCTCCCAGGTAGACAAGGTGTCTGGGACTCTAATTAGGCAGCGCTCACACACCCAATGCATGGACACTGCATGGACACTGCCCGAGGTGGAGTGTGACCAACCAGACGTGGCCAAGTCATCTCTAGTCGCAGGCCATGAGGAGCAGCCCATTAAAAGGGGAAGGGGCCATGTGCTCAGGATTGCACTCACAAGATTATACCTTCCATGAAGGCCCTTCGCCCGGACCGCCTGGCCAGTGGTTCACCGCATTGCATTTCATCATGCCTCAGGAAGACTTATCTCCATCGCGCCGCCCATTGCTGTGCTGTTGGGACACTTACCTTGAAGAATCCTGACATCTCCAGTGCTGTGCCTGTCCTGGGAGCGTGTGTATGCGAGTGTGATTGTGACACCCTCCCCCCCTTCTTTTGAGCTTAGCTATCAGTGTAATAAACATGCTGTTTTCTGCCAAACTCTGGTGCGTGATTAGTAAGTCCTAAGCTTACTAGCTGGCCCAATTTCGGGTAACACTGAGCACCCACCAGCAGCCCCCATGAGCTCTCCCCAACTCCCCAGCGCCTTTTGCCTGCCAGCGGGCCCTACAGATCAGCGCCTTCTCCTCCGTCCCCACGCCTCCCGCCCGCCGCAAACAGCTGTTTCGCGGCATACAGGAGGCTGGGAGGGAGTGGGGAGGAATGAGGAGGTGGTGTGCTCAGGGGAGGGGGCAGAACTGGGTGGGAAGAGGTGGGGTGGGGGTGGAGTGGGGTTGGGAAGAGGCGGGGTGGGGGTGGAGTGGGGCAGGAAGAGGCCTTTGGGGGGCTGGGGACGGGGATGGGGTTTGAAAGTCGGCACCTGTGGTAGCCAGAGCCATAGAGGCCAGAGGAGCAGCCCAGGGAGCTGTGCTGGAGACAGAGTAGCAGCAGCACAGAGGCAGAGTGGAGCTGGGCCTGGGGCTGGAGCAGTCTGGAGCCAGGTGCGGTGAGCAGCTGGGGACAGTGAGGGGGACCCTGGGCAGAGGGCCTAGCGCAGAGAGACGCCCCCAGCCAAGAGGTCTTGCAGGCCAGACTCGGAGTGGGGTCATAACCCTGATGGGGGGGTCGATGATGGCAAGAAGGGCCCTGCCACCTAAAGCCTGAAGGCATGTATCCACCACCAGAGCAAGTGTCCAACCTGAGGCATCCTTGCAGCACAGCCAGGGCCTGGGAAGGAGGCCTAGGATGTGTGAGGAACAGACTGTGAACTTCCCTTACATTCCAGAGACTGATGGTTGTGATGTTCCTGTACCACAGAGCGGGGTTATGTATTTTCCTTTAACCTTTCCTATGTTTTCCTTATTTTTTTAAGTTGATTGCTGTTTAATAAATTGTATTTGCTTGAACTATATGCAATGATCAGTTGGTCTGGGAAGCGGACAGAGCGGCGAGAGCACCCTGGAGTGTGGACACCTTAGCCCCTGTCCTAAGTGACTATGACAAGATTGAGGGTCAAGCTCCCCCAGGAATCCTGGGCCCAGCCTTGTTGGGGTTACAAGGACTCTGCTACACAGGAGAGTGGAAGGGGAGTCCTCGAGGTCAGGCAGGCCTCTGGGTAAAGGGAGTGGAAGCGAGGACTCAGACCCTTTCACTAACCAATTCCACCAAGGTAGTGTATAAGCCAGGAAAGGTCCCCACAATAGTGGGACCATTCCCCCGCTTACGTGTTATGACCTAACTTGGTGACATCTGCCTCAAAATGATGTGACCCTGTACTGCACTATGACAAAGCCTCGCACTGTAACAACACTTCAGAACAATGAGATGCAAACAAGGAGAGAGTGTGTTGTGACCACTTTGACAAAGACATTGGGCTACTCAAGGAACTGCAGGTGCTTGAACTGCTGGTGGAGTGAATAGAACAAGAGTGAAATATATCCCTAAACGGCTTTCTTTAGTTTGCTGTCAGAAAAGACCTAGGCCTAAAAGAATTAGGTAGAAGAAAGCAGCCACACTGCATAGGGGAAAGGTTTGCTGAAGCTGGAAGCAGAAAAAAACGTTCTCTAAGTCATGGCAGTGAAAAGCTGACATTTTTGGCTTCTTCCCCAGATCACAGAGCCTTCTGTTTTTCACAAAATCATTCCTCAAATGCTGGCACTCCAATCGAACCTTCCTTAGCATTAATCTCCACTAGCTAGGATCTTCATAGATATTTATTTAAGGTGATTATTTTGGAAGTAGGAAAAAAGCAGTTGTATTTATTTTTTTCTCACAGAAGGACATTAAAGTTTGATATTTTGGGCATACTGCACATTTCATCCACAGCTCTTGGATTTATGAAGGCCCCTAGGAATAACCAATTAGGAGCATACTGTGGTGCTCCAACCCTGGTGAAAACAAACAAAATACCAAGTAGTCTCAGATAGAGCGCCAACCTTAGAAAAGAACCTGACTGTATTAAAAATGATGTACTGATCTTGATCCATTTGTACCTTTCCCATTGACAATGCTGTGATCTCACAGCAATTTATGAACTGAGCAAAGATAGGAAGTCAATCACCTATCTCGCATGCAGGGCTGGTAGGCAGCCTCTGAGCACGCTTACAGGATTCAGAGTAACAGCCGTGTTAGTCTGTATTTGCAAAAAGAAAAGGAGTACTTGTGGCACCTTAGAGACTAACCAATTTATTTGAGCATGAGCTTTCGTGAGCTACAGCTCACTTACAGGATTGCATCCCATTCAAAATCTGGCTACAGGATGCGGTGGTGGTGCCCATTTTATGCCTTTTAGCCCAGTGGTTAGAGCACTCACCTGAGATGTGGGCAATGTAGGGTCCATTCCCCCTTTTCTAGCAGAGATAAAAGAGGGTTTCGAGCACTGTATATAAGTACTTAAATAGCCACTGGGCTAGAGACAGTGGGAATGAGGTGGGACACCCGGGGTCCAGTCCCCCTGCTCCAATCACTCTTTTGTTATTTATATACAGTGGTACGGTTTCAACAGGTGAGATTGAGGGAGCCCCCACATCAGAATATCCCATAGCTCAATGGTAAGAGCCATGGGCAGCATGTGAACTGGACCTTCTGGGAGGCTCGCTCCTAGCGCCGCCCATTCTGCCCGAGGCCCCGCCCCTTCCCCACCAGAGCCCAAAGCCGCCACCTTCCAGCCCCCCACCCCAGCACTCGCCCTTCCAATCCCAGCACCCCTAGCCCCAGAGCACTGTGTGGGCAGCGCGGCCCCAGTGCCACCACCCCCAGTGCCGGGAAGATGGTGCAGCCCAAGCCCAATAGGTGTGTGAAGTAGGGGTGCAGAGGGTGACCTGCGACCCATTTCCCACCCACTGGCTCCATGCATAAAACCTGGGGGTGCTTCTCACGCCTATGCCCTGCTCCAGGCCCTCCACCTGCACTCTGCTCCCCAATCCCTCACCCGGGGCTCAGGTCCCGGCCGCCGGGCCAACTCACTGCTCCCCTCCCCTCAGCTCACTGCTCTCCCACCGCTGGCCCTATGCCCGGGTCCCCATGCCCGGCCCCACTCCCAGCTCCCAGGGCCCCACGCCCAGGCCCTGTTCCCAGGGCTCCACTCCCAGGACCCCACTTCCGGCCCCACGGCCAGGGCTCCGCTCCTGGCCCCACACCCACCCCCAGCTTTGGCCTTGGCCCCCTTACCTCTGTCAGGGTTCTCCCCTCGGGTCACAGCCCTGCTCCCAGCCTCAGCTTGGGGTGTAGGGGTGGACAGGAGCAAGGGGGCTGGCTTTCAGCACTCTCACTACTAAAAATGTTCCAACGCCACTGCCAAGCCCCGGTGTACCGGGCGGCCCCAGCACCCCTAGCACCAGCCCTGGTCTCCCTGAGTCCCACAGCAAATGTGGGCTATTCCGATGAAGGGTATTTGGAGTTTCAGCTCACATAGCTTTATCTTCCTATTTCTGTTGTGTAGAGGAGTTCTCACACACATTGGAAGAAGATGAGTGTTCATCCCTCTTCTAAATCCCTGGATCTCCCTGGACACAATGAGACACACCAGAGATTTCTATGCAGATGCAGAGTCTCCTTGCCACTTCTCCAGCCCTATGGCAGCACAGCTCCCACAGCTGCTGCTGTTCCCTGAACTCCATGTATTTCAATGCACAGAGGAGAGCCTCCACTAATTACTGCAGGCTCTGACTGCAGGCACATGAAAATCCTCCGGATTTTAAGGGAGATTTAAGGGAGAAGAAATCTGCCCTCCCCCTGTCTGGTAGATCTGGATCCCCATGGGCAGTAGGAACAGACTGGGCAGTAGGACCAAGATTTGCCCCTGAGAGTAGACTACAAGGAATGAATTCCTATATGGGGCAAACCCCAACACAGCCTTTGAACCCTCACGGTCCCATCCACTAGATTACACACTTCTTGGCATGCAGCAGTGAGAACTTGTAGGAGCCAAATAGCCACAGGAGGGCTCCCTGCTGTCCCTGAATAGAATGGAAACATATTAGGCCTCACAATTACAACATTACTAATGTAAATTAAATAAGAATGTCACAGAATTCAAATTAAACCTTTCTCAGGTCATACTAAAACTCTGTGTGTGTGTGTGTGCAAATCAGACTTAATTTACTGTATCATTCATTTCCTTATTTAAAAGGTTTGTAGAGTGACAATGATTTGCCTACATTTCGTTATAAATTCCTTGATAAATAGGTTATCTATAAAAACAGCTATGGGTTCTACAGCTGTAAGAGTGATTTGTCTGGTGCAAAGATACAAAGCCACCTTCTTAGTTTTGGTTGTAATTAACTGTCAGCCAATGTAAAAATCCATATACATTGTGAGCATAGTTATTTTATATTGCTATAATGTAATGTGCACAGGGCATGGAATGATTAAGAATGGGATATTTCAGTCTCCAAGATAGTCATTTCTGTCTGTGAACAGCGACCTGGTGCCTAGCCTTCCTTTAGTGTTTTAAATTGATGAAGATTATTTTTCCCTATGCAGTTATGACCATCTGTTCTTCGATAGGAAAAAACCTAACGATTAAAAAGGTAATGAAAAGTCTCCATTCTTTTTCTCAAAGGTAATTGTAGGTGGCTTCACGAGTGCTGAATAGAGGGGAATAATCACTTCCCTTGATCCACTGGCAATGCTCCTACTCATGCAGCCCAATATGCCATTAGCCTTCTTGGCAACAAGGGCACACTGCTGACTCATATCCAACTTCTCATCCCACTGTAACCCCAGGTCCTTTTCTGCAGAACTGCTGCTTAGCCAGTCGGTCCCCAGCCTGAAGCAGTGCTTGGGACTCTTCCGTCCTAAGTGCAGGACTCTGCACTTGTCCTTGTTGAACCTCATCAGATTTCTTTTGGCCCAATCCTCCAATTTGTCTAGGTCACTCTGGACCCTATCCCTGCCCGCCAGCGTATCTACCTCTCCCCCCAGCTTAGTGTCATTCATCGCTGTGTGCCTCATTTGGCCCATCTGTAAAATGGTAATAATGATACTGACCTCCTTTGTAAAGCACTCTGAGACCTACTCATGGAAATCTAGGTATTATTAGTCATTCACCTTTGCTTCTGAAAGCATAGGAGACACAGATCGGGTGTATCTGGGCCATGGGAGTGGAAGGACACAAGTGCCAGCTCTGTATCAGCATCTTCCCCCTCTGCAATCTCGCAGGCACCCTTCCCAGCAGGGTCACCATGCAGATCAAGCACTGCATGATAAGAGGTGACAGGTTGGAAGTGGGAGGAGGTCGGTCTGGAGGACAGCCCCTGTTGGTGGTTTTATCCCCCGCTTGATCCCTGAGGTAATGATTAAGCTGAGTAAGATCATGTTCACCAAAGTGCCCCTTCCCTAGCCTTTTTACAATAACCTGGGGTAGTTCTAGGTGCTGATGCTACTAGCCCTCTGTGTGTGGGATTCTCATTGAAGTTAATGGGTAATTCAGTGTGCAGCATTCAAGGATACAGCATTGGACATGGATGCAACATTGGGTCCCTGATGTATTCCCTCACAGGTAACATTCTTCATTCCATATTTTTTTAAGCAAAGGTTGGTTCCGCTTTGAGATTAATCATAGAATATCAGGGTTAGACTCTTCTCAGGAGGTCATCTAGTCCAACCACCTGCTCAAAGCAGGACCAACACCAACTAAATCATGCCACACAGTGACCTGTGGTTTGTTCTTTCTCTGTTCTAACACTTCAAAAACCACAGGCCTGTGTGAAGGTGGAGTTGACCCCATAGAGGGAATTGGGGGCTCACTGGTCATGTCTGGATGAGCAGGGGAAGGGCTGGCTCCTCAACCCGGCCTCTGGCTTTATACCATAATCTTATGGCCAAAATTACAGGAGGACTCACTTGATCTCAATGAGATGCCTAAATACCTGATTGTTCTTCTGAAACAGACACGTAGGTGTCTGAATGACATCATTGCATCCACAGGGGCTTGGTTCTTAAACATCCAGACCTACAGTTTTGTTTGAATCTGAACTTCCCACTGAAGGCATTTTTCTGAATACTTTTCCTCACCAAACAGCTTTTCTGCTCCTGCAGCTCTTCCACACATTTTGACTCCTATTGAACCCAATGACAGGTTTGCTAGTGTAAGACCACCAGGGCAGCGAGTGTGAAATTATCATTTTGCCAGCCACATATGAAAAGAACTGAAACACCAGGTGAGGACTCAGCTGTTCCTTTCTAACCCTTGTGTAGATGTGATTCGAGCAGGAAATTTGGGCAGGCCTCTTTTTTTTTAAAACTCTTTTACATCGTGCACTGCAATCTTAGCGTGTGGCTGACATGAAAGTGCATCTACTTTTGCATATTCCCAAGGTGTTGACAAGAATGTGTGTTAATCCCAGAACAAAGGTTGAGTTGAATGTAAAATTAAATCTTCCTTTTTTTTGGAGGCCGAGGGACATAAATTATGTTTATAGCTGATGTAGAGAGCTTCACAAAAGAAGCCATTTGCAGTACACATGATGAGTGTTATTGGTCCTAAAAAAACCCAAGAACTATGGTATGTATTCTTGAGCACAATCTACTTGCCCTTAATCTATTAATGAACTATGTACATATATACAGAAGTAGAACACTTAGATGTACAGCTGCAGAACACTTCTTCCCAAAAGCTGAAACATGTACGACACATCAGCTGTCTCTTTCTCTGTTCTCCTCAATGGCTGCATGACGCTGTCTGTATGTGTCAAGGCTGATTCCCCACTCTGGCACTTTCGAGTGCAGAAGGTGGGGGGCCTGCAAGAATTCTAAAAATTAATACTGGCCACTGCAGGCTGGTATTAAACTCCCATGGTTGCAGTTTTTCTCTGGCCTTGGATGGGTAGATGCTGCCACCACCCAAGTGCAAAAAAAACAAAAAACCTTTGGGACCCAGGAAGGTGCACTTGGGAATTCCTCCCATGTGGGGTACCCTCAAGCCCTTTCACCCCCTCTCTGGGGAAGAGCTGAGAAAGAAAACAAAGGAAATCAGCTGTTGCCACTAAATTGAACAACATATGCACAAACCTCTTAGGGACACAAAAATACAGTCCTGTTCTTAAAAAAGGTAAATTTTATTAAAAACAAACAAAAAAACAGATCTGAAACTTAAGCTTTTTGCTAGATCTTAAAAAATCCACTTACAAAAATTAAGCATCAAGATAGCTCTCTTGAGGTTTAGCTTAAAGGTTACAAGCAAAACAAAAGCATTTGGGGGTTAGCACAGAGAAGTCCACAAGAATATAGACGCTCCCCGATTTACGCAAGCGTTCTGTTCCAGAACACCTTGCGTAACTCGAATTTTGCATAAGTCGGAAACGTATACCGGACCATTATGCAAATAAAAAAAAACCCTCCTATTTCTAGCTTACGGAACTTTTTCCGTAAGTGCGGATTTGGTTAAGTCGGGTCTTGCGTAACCCAGAGAGCGTCTGTAAAAGAAATAACCCTAATCATGTCTTCCTAGACATTCCCTGATTTACTTACATATTTGGGGTTTCAGATAAGCAATCTCTAGGTATGATCTGATGGTTTTTCATACCTGGCTTAAAGCTTCTCACAGCATAACTGCTGCTCTGCTCCCCTCTTCCCTGGAGAACAACAACACAGACAAAGGGGAGTCTTGTTTTCAGTTTTAAAAAGTTCTAGCTGTCCCATTGGCTCTTTTGGTCAGGTGCTCACTCCTTTTCTTTTACCTATACTGGGAGATTTTTTTAACTCTTTACAGGTAAAACAAGCAGAGAACAGCCACCAAGAGGGACTTTATATCTAATTAGCTGGCTGGGTGTCCATAAAAGGGAGCTATCCACCCGCCCCATTTATCACAGTATGAAAAGACGGTCTTCAGTGTAATATCATTAGTTGAGATTGCTCTCACAGTCTTCAATTCCCAGGGAAATTTCAGGTGGAGGGTAAAGTAAGTCACTGGGCATTCAGAAAGAAGTCACATCACAGAAAAATGGGACTTAAACCCATGAAATTATTTCTGTGAACAGAAGAGCTTAAAGAAAAGATTATGTGGTTATAAAAGACATGGCTTATTTTCCAGGTTATTTGTTCTCTGTGCATATACATACTACAAATATATCGAGCAAGGGGACTTAAATATAAAGAGAAAATCATTACGTATAAACTATAAGATTTTATCTAGAATAAATTGTGTTCTGTTGTGTCCTTCTCATGCGGTAGAGAACAGTATCCTTTACAGAGAAATCAGCTGTGCTCCCTTATTTGTGTTCTGCATATGGGTACCATGGTGAATAGCTAGTTTACAAATTAGATGGATAGATTTCAGGGTTTATTTGTTTCTCTCTCCTCTTCAGCTCTCAAACCATCAGACAGAAGGTTTTCTTTTATTTTGACTCCCATTTCTACTCTCCAAGTAGCTTTATTTTTTAATTTTTCAAAATTGTCATCAACTATCCTTATACCTAGTTTTTGAATCTGCCCAATAGAAATGGCTCATCCATTTCTTGTTATTTCTTGTTATTATTATTCATTTGTATTGTGGTACAGCCTCTAGGCTCCAACTAGGGATCAGGGCCCCTGTGCTAGGCTCTGTATATACACACAACAAAAAAACTGGTCGCTGCTCCAAAAAGCTTACAATTTAGGAATTTTCATACTGGATCAGACTAGTGATCCATCTAGCCTGTATGCTATATCTCTAAACCATTGTCATTACCAGATATTTCAGCGCAAGGTACAAGAAATCCCATGACGGATTATATCTCCCTATTAAAAAAGCTTGATCAGCATTTAAAAGCTCACAGTAGACAAATGTGGTAACAAATTAAGCTCTGAGGAAAACAGTTTCCCTTTATTGATTACACACCCACATTGTTACACATCCTGGAGACCTTACATAGGAATAAACATTACGTTTTTAACAATCCATGATTGAGCACATCAACTGGATATTTGCATATGCAAATGACAGGTTATTTATGTAAATACACACCACTGCCTGTAAATATCTAATCTAGATGCTCTGTCATAATTTATAATTTTGTATGGAAATCAGGGGCACAATCCAATTTCCACTGCCATCAATGTAAGTCTGTCCACGGATTCTATAATGGGATCAGATCAGGGACCCATTTCTGAAAATAGTCATAATTGATACTTGAGGTAATTCACAGCACAATATGATCCATCTTTCTGCCACTCACTGTCAGCAGGCAAGGTCTGAAAGGGTTCTGTCTCTCTGGATAATCAGTGTCTATATACAGTCTAATATTTAACTCTGACAGATAATCAATGCAGCTCTGATTCTGGTGTAGCCAATTCCAAGTCATCCCTTTCTGCAGAACAGACACAACCCCTTATTCATACAGTGTGCCGGACAATGAGCACTGCTAAAGAAGAGGGACTGTCAGAATGTCTGTATCAAGGTGCATATAACTTTACAAAAATGTGTCATTCTGTGAAAATTGGTACAGAGAGAGATTTCATTAATTCCAATCAGATGTGTCTAACCTATAGAAGGCATAAAATATAGTTTTCTGGGTTCTTTAATTTTAGTTTCTCTCTTTTCCATTTAAATAAATTACATGGGTTTGATTTAAAAAAACAATAAAAAGTTAGTTAGAAAAACTACGCATACAAAAATTCCAGGGCTCATGGCAGGGAATCTCTGTTTGCTGTCATCTGCATCAGCTTCTACAAGGTAAACTCTGCCCCTAAGGTGAATAAAGAGGGCATCGAACTTTATCAAAAATATTTGTTTTTGCTTTTTTGTTGTTGTTGTTACATTTGAAATACATATCAGGTCCATGCTTTTCCTTCCTGACTTGCAGCGAACAGGATCTTTGGAGGACATCCACAGTGATGTCACACAAGGACCAGCTGCACCTGTCCCTCCCTGCTTAGGCTCTGATCCTGCAATGTAGACAGGTGAACTCCTGTACCTGTGTGCAGTCACACTGAAGACAATAGGCCCAGGTGTAGTTTTCTAAAACTGAAGGCGACGGGATTCTGCGAAGGTGTGGGTTTCCAGAGATGTATTTCACATTGCAGAATTGGGGCTTACGGCCTCAGCCAAAGGCCACTGAAATCAATGAGAGTCTTTTCATTGATTTTAATAGGCTTTGGACCCAGGGCTCGTTTAGGAGCCCTGTGAGAAATCACTATCCACTTTCTCCAGACAACTTTGAAGTTAACAGCAAGACTCCCAGTGATTTCAGTGTGGGGCCAGGATTTCACCCAGTCTTCCAGCAAAGAGAAGGCAGTTAGACCTGGATAGTTATGCTTTAGGAATTATTTTGGGGAAAATTCTGTGGCAGGGGTGGCGAAACTGCGTCTCATGAGCCACATGCGGCTCTTTTACAGTTAAAGTGCTCCCCCCCCCCCACGCACATTCTCCACCTACCAGACTGGAGGGGGTGTGGGGGACTCGAGTCTTCTGCCCTATGGCAGGGTGGTGGGGCTAAGGGCTTCTGCCAGAGATGACTGGTGCCTGCTGGGGGTGGGGGGCACAACAGCATGATTCACGCCCCACCCTTACCCTTAGAGGCCCCTTCCTGCAGTTCCCAGGTATTAGCTCCAGGTGGAGAGGCAGCAGCAAACAGCTGGGAGCTGCCGGGAGGGGCAACAGCAAAAGCAGCAGTTCTTCCTGCAGCTCCCAGTTCTTTGCCATTGCCTCTCCCCAAGGCTGCAGCTCCCAGCTTGCCGGCTGCTGCTGCTGCTGACATGCAAGGAGGGGGCCCGGCGGCACCATTTGACCAAGTGGGCCCAGCAAATCCTGGCAAAAATCTGGGAGGGGGGCATCTGACCACATGTGACCCCCCCCCACACACACACACGTCTCTGGCTTCTGCCCAGCGGGGTGGAGATTCTCAAGGCATCAGCACCATAGGGCACGCCTGCCAGGGCTCAGGGCTTCAGCAGGAGCGGGGCTGGAGCCCTGAGCCCCAGCAGGCGCCTCCCGCGGGGCTGAGGCCCTGAGCCCCGGCAGGAGCACCCCTGCTCTCGAACTTCTGAAGATTGTCGTATGCGGCTCAAAGGGTCAGTAAGTTTGGCCACCCCTGTTCTATGGCCTGGGTTATACAGGAGGTCAGAGTAAATGATCACAATGGTCCCTTCCGGCCTTGGAATCTATTAATCTAAAACAAGTGAAAGAATTATTTGAATCTATGAATCTAAATTCAAGTGAAAGAATTATTTGAAACTGCCTTTATACAGCATAAAGAAGCTGTGAGGGGCAAATGTATTTCTCCCTACTGGTTCGCTTTCTGTTCTCCTCACCTCATTATTGCTTTCCTGTTCCAAAGAGCAGAAAACTGTACAGTATTAACACAGATGAAACAAAGCACTCAGCATTCATAAAAAATAAAAGAAAGCTTCCACAAGGGGCAAGGTCATTGTCTTCAGAGGGGTGTGAAGCTCTTGAATCTTGCGCATAAACAAAGTTCTTGTATTCTTTAATAGATGCGGTTTGCCCTTTGGTGTAATTTCCTCTTTTTTGGATGATTAAATCCTGCCATCTCAAGATAAAGCCAGACATATTCTAGGCTGTGGTTTTAGTCATTAAAGCATCATTCAGATTCAAAAAAATATGTGTAGGTAATTTTTTTCTGAGGTGGAAATTGTGATATCTGATGCGCTTCCTTCCCCTCCTCCCCGGTTTTCTGTCTAATCAAGACTATTCAGAATTACCTTTCCAAGCCCAGCAAGATGGCTCTGTCACTAGTACAAAAACAACACATAAGATTTGGAAATAACCTCCATATCTCAAGAAGGATGTGTGACACGAGAGTTAAATAAGAGGGGTTCTAGTCCTGTTTCTGTCACAGACCATGTATGACCTTGTGTATGTCTGAGAAGGCCAACATTTGCTAAAGGTGAACGCTATTTTTGGGTGCCTCCTTTTTCAAGTGGTATTTCAAGGTGGCCCTCCACAAACTGAGCCACTCAAAATCAGTAGCCACCAAAATATTGGCGTTACTCTCCGTGCTTCAGTTTCCCCATCTCTAACAGGGGGTGGGGGGTTAATATTACCTATCTTTCATGGGTGTGGAAGGATAACTCATTAATGTGTGTAAAAAAGCTGTGAGAATCATAGAGGAAAGGCGTGATCAGACCAAAGAATTATAATTATTTACAACGCTAATGGGTACCCCAGAGATTATGCTCTCCTCCTGGGGAGTGTGGGTGGGGGGGAGATGCAAACTGCTTCAGCCTTGAGCATCCTCTAGCTGGTGCATCCTCGGGGAATAGCATTCGAGTCTGAGATGAAGGCGACAAGGCGACAAGGTTCAGCCCTGTCAAGAGCTGAGTTTGTGCTGAAGCTCAGCAATTACTCTTGGAAGAAATATTAGAAGGCCAGGCGGGAGAGGAGAAGTGAAGTGATGACTTTATGAATGCCTGATGTGCCCTTCTCCTCGCTGCATGGAAAATGGAATTTTGCTAATGTATACAATTCATATTGCTCTCTCTGACCCAAACAGAGCCCTCTGGCCCTCGCTCCCGCCCTAGCTTTCTTGTACCCGTAGCCTCATAACTTTGATTGGTTGCTGTCCAGACTTCCTCTCCATCAGTTGGAGAAAATCTTCTAAACTTTGATGAGACAAATCTACCCCTTATTTAACTCCACTAGCTTGCCTTACACCAGGGATGCATCTGGTCCTGGATGCCTGTTTGGGTTATTATACCATCATATGAGAGAGCGAGAGAGAGAGAGAGAGAGAGAGAGAGAGAGAGGCAGGCTGGAGCAAAGCCAAAAAGTAGCCAGTGGCAGGAAACTAATGAGATACTTTATTTGCATAAAAATAAATGTCAGGCAAAGAATGAGCAGCCTCAATGTGACAGTAAGGTCATTACTGGCTCCGTGTGTGTTACAACTTCTAATACCAGCCTCTATTGGTTATAGTGCAAACCCCGAAGAGAGACAAGCTTTGATAGTTTAGCTTCCAACAAGCCATTTGAAATGATGAAATCTCCCCAAGTAGATGTGATAACAGCGAATAAAACTTAATTTTATTTGTAATACAAAGGAAGGGAACAATGTATGTCCTACTGTTTATTCTAACCATCCCTGTCTAGCTGGAGAAAAGCTATCTGAGCTACATTAGCAAATGTTACAAACAGCATGCCTACAAAATAACCTCTCTGAACAGCCCCCCAAAGCCAATCTCCTAGGCAAAGGAGCATAATGGAGAAAGTTAGAAATAAATAAGGAGAGGAATGAGATTAATTAAGGCAATAAAGAGCTCTCCCTCACTCTCTGGGTGTGGTGCACCTCCATCTGGAATACTGTATTCTGTTCTGGCACCACTTCACCAGAGAGAGAGATTGATGAAGTGGATGGAGTTCAGTGAAGAGCAACTGAAATGATTAGGGAGCTGGACAGACTGGTTAATGGCAAAAGATTAAAAGAGCTAAATACGTCTAAGAGCTCAGTCTAGCAACAACTAAGTTATATGAAATTACAATTCAATGTGGACTGTCTCAAAGTGATGTTTTTACTTATACAGCCCCTTTCCTCCAAGGATAGCAAAGTGTTCTACAGATATTAATTAGGAACCTGTGGGAGTCACAGAAGCATTATACTTATTTTACAAGTGGGTAAACTTATGCTTATCAGCCCCAAATCACCATTGCCCTTGTTAGGGGGCTTATTCCTTCACCCACTTACTTCCCTGGTCCTTCTCGCATGAACAGAGAGCAACAATACCCGAAGTCCAAAGGTGCAAACAATTCGATGTTTATTGGGGTGAACTTCCAGCAAGCATGATTCCAGTTTCCTTCCTTAGTATCCTCCTTCCCAGCTCTGACACCACAGAGCCTTACACCTGTGTCCCTGTTCCCATTCCTACCCTTAGCCAAACATGATTCCAACTTCCTTACTCCCATTCCCTGTTCTCATTTCCCCCTTTAGCAAACATGATTCCAATTTTCTTACCCCCATTCCCTATTCCCATCTCCCTCACCCACATGCCCATGCCCACCCCCACCCCCACCCACACACTTCCTCATTGACTACAGATTATATAGTAAAACTTGAGTTCTGCTTAGCTATACCTTAACCAATTATTTTCCTGGAATTTAACTAACCAATCCTAACATATTGTCCAATTATATCCCACCACCTTAATTAGTTTACACCCAGAAAAATTAATTATACAGCAGACATGAACAATCACAGAACCAGACAGAGATTATACAGACAAACAATAGCAAAGTGGGAACTACAATGACAAGACAACACAGAAGCGAGGATTTCACATCCCAGCTATTGATAAGTGAGTTCTTGCCAGACAGGATGCTATCAAACTAAGTTTCCTTTTACATTTTCTAGGCACTTCCCTTTCTCTGGAGGTGATAGGAACTATCAGGACAGGATTGTATTCCTAACAGCCGAATAGCACCTTATTTCAGTGTGACTAGTTTGGAATGTGAGGATGTGACTGTTTGCTTCCCAGCTTATGGCTGCCTCTGCTGCTTAGCCAAAGGCCTGAGCCTAAGCACAGGGCCACAAACTGTCACAGTAAGAGAAGGCCCTTACACTGGCAGACAGTGGTTTTGATTCTTTCTTTTATACCTCTATCACTAGCCAAGTGATAAGAATACACCTAAATTCTTAGAATATAGGTCTTTACAGACAGGCCTGAATGTCTATATCCTAACAGCCCTACGCTTTGTGCAGTCAATTACACTGGTGCAGAGCATGTGCAATGCTTTCTCTCACTCAGCTGGTTTGCTCAGTGCCACAGAATGAGTAGCGGTGATACTGGGGTTGTTAGGCAGGAATACACCTGCTTCCCAATCTGTTGTTCCAACCCAGGCCATCCCTTAATACCGGAACCACTGGGATCCTTCTAGCAAAGGCCAAGTGTTCAACATGGGAAACAAGGATCGGAAAATGAAAGTGACTATGTAATGAGGAGTACTTGTGGCACCTTAGAGACTATTTGAGCATAAACTTTCGTGAGCTACAGCTCACTTCATCGCATAAGCTTTCGTGAGCTACAGCTTTGTTCAAATAAATTTGTTAGTCTCTAAGGTGCCACAAGTACTCCTTTTCTTTATGTAATGAGGACAGTGTTGCAATTGCAATTCCATCCTTTTAAGAGTGGGCGGCTTATTGGTCCTACTTGTGGGCTAGAGCAGTGTTTTTCAAACCCAGTACTGGGTCGCGGCATGTCAGGCACTGGGTCGCCTTGCTCTCATCAGCACCGCCAAGCAGGACGTTAAAAGAACCATTGGCGGTGCTGCCCAGTTAAGACAGGCTAGTGCCTATCTTTTCCAATGACGTGCTGTGCCCCAGAAGCGGCCAGCAGTGGATCCAGCTTCTAGGCAGGGGGGGCCCAGGGCTCCATGCGCTGCCCTTGCCCCAAGCACTGGCTCTGCACTCCCATTGGCTGGAAATCGACCAATAGGAACTGGGGGGGCGGTGCCTGTGGGCGAGAGTCACGGGAAGCCGCTTGCGTGCCTCCACCTAGGAGCCGGACTTGTTGCTGGATGCTTCCGAGGCGCAGCACAGTCCTCGGTGACAGGACAGGCGGGAAGCCTGCCTCTGCACCCCAGCTGCGCCGCTGACCAGGAGTTGCCAGAGGTAAGTCCACACCTTAACCCTGGGCCCCAATCCCCTGCCCCAGTCCTGAGCCCCCACAAACCTGGAACCCCTTCCTCCACCCCAAACCCCTCATCCCCAGCTCCATTGGGTTGCAGGCATCAACAATTTTCTTCAATGGGGTTCCCAGAAAAAAAGTTTGAAAACCACTGGGCTAGAGGGTTCTGTAGCCAAGAATGTGATCAAAGTCAGTCTAAACTAGTGGTTCTCAAACTGTGGGTCGGGACCCCAATGTGGGTCGCAACCCCATTTTAATGGGGTCACCAAGGCTGGCTTAGACTTGCTGGGGACTGGGGCCAGAGCTGAAACCTGAGCCCCACTGCCCAGGGCCGAAGCCTCAGGGCTTCGGCCCTGGGCAACGGGAGCTCAGGTTACAGGCCCCTCCTGGGGCTGAAGCCCTTGGGCTTCAGCTTTCACCTCCCCGTCTGGGGCAGTGGGACTTGGGCTTTGCCCCCTCCCCCAGGGTGGTGGGGCTTGGGCTTTGGCTCCGGCTTCGGTCCCCCCTCTTGGGGTCGTGTAATAATTTTTGTTGTCAGAAAGGGGTCACAAGGCAATGAAGTTTGAGAACCCCTGGTCTAGATGGAGCCAGCTTAAAGCAAAGTGGGGTGAGTTGTAGCTCTCTGCCTTAGGGATCTGCCTGTTTTCTATCTCTCTTTTTTGGTTCTTGTGTGTTATCGTTCTGAATTCTAATAAATAGTAGGGTTATGCTGCAACTTTCTAGAAGGATTATTTATGTTTTGATCTAATTCTCTCTGTGTATGCTGTGGGCATAACATGTTGGACCATATGTCTAATCAGTATTCAACATTTGTAATAGGATAAAGGGAAGAAACTCCCTCAGAAACATAAGGCTATTAAGAAAAGGAGTACTTGTGGCACCTTAGAGACTAACCAATTTATTTGAGCATGAGCTTTCGTGAGCTACAGCTCACTTCATCAGATGTTCATCAGATGAAGTGAGCTGTAGCTCACGAAAGCTCATGCTCAAATAAATTGGTTAGTCTCTAAGGTGCCACAAGTACTCCTTTTCTTTTTGCGAATACAGACTAACACGGCTGTTCCTCTGAAACCTGTCATAAGGCTATTAAGACATTATAGCAGGGAGAAGAAACATTTTTTGTTTCTGTATTAAGCTGGTGGGAAGAAAGGGCATAAAAATAGATTCTGAAGGCATGAGCCACATCTCCATGTGTGATAACCACATTTCAGAGATCTCCGGAAGCTACTACAGACAGCTATGGTGGCTCAATGAATAGCCTTTTGTGTTTACATTTTCCACAGTTAAGGGCCTGATCCAAAGCCCACCAATGCCATTGGAAAGACTCGGATCAAGCTGTAAATGCACAGAGGGGTACACCCAGGGCCGGATTAACTCTCCTGTGGGCCCAGAACTATTAGATTTTGTGGGGCCACTGTGTATAAATCTTTTTCCTGGGAGGGAGTTTGGTGCAGAGGGGTCTGGGGCAGGGGATTGGGGTGCAGGAGGGGATGCGGGGTCTGGGAGGGAATTTGTGTGAAGGAGGGGAATTATGACCTGGGGCAGGGGGTTAAGGTGGAGGAGGAGGTGCGGGGTCTGGGAGGGAGTTTGGTGCAGGAGGGGGCTCCGGGCTGGTGCAGAGTGTTGGGGTGCAGGAGAGGGTGAGGGGTGTGGGCTCTGGGAGGGAATGTGGTGCAGAAGGGGGCTCCAGGCTGGGGCAGTGGGTTAGGGTGCAGGAGGGGGATTCTGACCTGGGACAGGGGGTTGGGGTGCAGGAGGGAGTGTGGGGTCTGGGAGGGAGTTTGGGTGCAGGAGGGGGATTCTGACCTGGGGCAGGGGGTTGGGGTGCAGGAGGGAGTGTGGGGTCTGGGAGGGAGTTTGGGTGCAGGAGGGGGATTCTGACCTGGGGCAGGGGGTTGGGGTGGGGGAGCGGGTGCAAGGTGCAGGTTCTGGCCTGGAGGCATTTACCACAGGCAGCTCCTGGGCTGGTGGCGCAGCAGGGCTCAGGCAGGCTGCCTGCCTGGCCTGGCCCCACGCCGCTCCTGGAAGCAGCTGGCTGCTGGCCCATCTCTGCGTGCCCCTGTGGGGAGGGGGACAGCATATCTCTGTGCGCTGCCTGCACCTGCAAGCGCCACCCACTGTCCCTGTGGGGACAGTGCTGGAGGCGGGGTCAGTGCGCAGAGCTGCCTCCCCCCACCCGCCAGGGGCCGCATAGACGTGCCAGCAACCAGCTGCTTCCGGGAGCGGCGTGGGGCCACGGCATGCAGGCAGGCAGCCTGAGCACCCTGGAGATCACTGCCTGTGATTTATTTTTTCAGGGCCCCCCTTGAGCCCAGGCTGCAGCCGCTAAAGCCCCTGTCTTAATCCGGACCTGGTTACACCTCAGTCAGACAGAGAGGGTGACATTCTGTGCTGCACCAGAACTCATAACCTGTGGAGAGTGGAGGGTATTGTGGCTTTAAACCAGCTTTGCACTGTTCTGATTCTGGGCTACTCTGGGGTCTGAACTGACCACTGAATGCCTCCAATTTTCCTTGAAAGGAAAGGATCAAAGTGACCCAGTCACAGTTGCCTACAGTGCTTCATCTACACCAGCCAGGCTTCTCTCAACACTTAAATAAAAAGGCTAAACAAGGGATGTCTTGTCTCCATTTTAACATTTCAAATATAGAGCTGTCAGCCACTTGTGCAGCTCCAACATGCTCTGGTTCACCTGACAGCTTCTATTTTTAAACTGGCTGAATTCCTTTCGGTAATGAATTATTACAGCCACAACCACATCTAATAAGTCTCTCTAGCTGCTCTGGCTTCTGTATTGTGTTTCCTTTCAAGCTGTGGTTTTGTAACTGTCTAGGATTATTTTTGGCCATTTCTTTGGCTCTTTAGTTACTCATGGTGCTTGAAAATGACTGGCCTGAGAAAACAAGCTAAAAGGCATAATCTACCCAAATCCTTCTGAAATATCTAGTATGCATACAGATTGTCATTTGTTGCTTTGTATTTTCCTCTGCCCGCCCCTCTTCTCTGTCCCCTGTTTTCTCTGGTCTGCATATTTAACCACTGTAAAAAGTACAATCCCAAGCTGTTTATAATTAGATTTAGCTGAATAGTGGAAAAATATGAGTTGTCCACTAAAATATTTGACTAATTTTGATGGTATGTGTCTAATAAAATATGCAAAAAACAAAACTCTACCAGGATAGATGTGGTTGAATACTGCAAAATATTAATTGAATTTACCATTATTAATTATTATTATTATTATTATTATTATTAATTTGTATTGTGTTAGCATCGAGGAGCTAAAATAAGGGAGGTTGTGACGGGGTGTAACCTGGACTGCGGGACTGCTGAGCCCTCTGTCCCACCAACCTGGGCTGCCTCTCACACCGTGATGCTTTCGGCAAGCTACAGACTTCTGGCAGGTATTGCACTTACATAGCCATACACAGGCAGGGACACACCCAACTGAGTTACATGAATGATCTCCCAGCCACTCATGAAGCAACAATAGAGAGGCTCCAGCCAATTCTCCCCAGCTCCACAGCCTAGCACCCCAGAACTGTACCACCCTCACAGAAACCTGACCAGTGTAAGTTCATTACCCAGTCTGCCCCTCCCTCAACGTGGAGAGAACACACACTAGCCTTTGTAAATGGAACTGAGATTTCCCAAGCACTTCAACCAAAACACTATTTTAAGTAAAATATACAACAGATTTATTAACTACAGACAGATTTTAAGTGATTATAAGTAGCAAGCATAGAGATCGAAGTTGGTTACTTAAGAAATAAAAATAAATTTCTAGTCTGAGTTCTACAAACTAAACAGGATTTGAATCAAGCAGTGTCTCACCCTGATTGATGGTACAAACAGGTCACAGATCCTCAATACATCGGCTGGAACTGTCTTTCAGCCCAAGACCACCCTTCCCCAGTTCAAAGTATTTGTCCTCCAGACATTCCTCCAGGTGCTGAGTTGGAGGGAGAGGCCAAGTGATGATGTCACTTCCCCTCTTTTATACTTTCTTCCAACTTTCTGGAAAGATCTTTGCTGTGTGGTGAGTTAGTCCACCTCCATGGTATACATGCCTCCTCTGAGAAATCTCTAAAATAATGGATTATTTTCTTGATGGGTGTTGATGAGCCATTAACGCTATCTGGCTACTCCACTGTTGTACCTGAAAGGCTGTTTGTGGGTGTTCCCAACCTCACAACATATTTCAGTAACATATTAAGCAATACTTCATAACTTCACATACGACGATAGCACCTACCTTTAGGTGTCCATCTTATTGCTACTCTGGTGATGGAACCAATTTCCATCCGAAGCACATGGCCAATCCATCTCCAGTGCTTCCTGGCAATGACAGTGCAAGTATCTCCTTGGCTGCACTGCGTCAATAGATCTTGGTTTGAAATTGTTCTGGACCAAAAGATACGGAGGATTTTACTGAGGCAGGTTGTATGCATGAAGACAGTTTGGACGTCATACTTTCTCATTCCCCAGCATTCTGCACTATAAAGTAATGTTGAAAGTACGCCGCTCTGATAAATCTTGAGTTTGGTTTTGGTGTTTTGTTTTGATGATTTCCAGACTGTATTTAAGCTCCTGAAGGTGTTCCTGGCTTTATTGATTTTGTTCCAGATGTCCTGGCTTGTTCCTCTGTCCTGGCTGATGGTGCTGCCCATGTATGTGGATGTTTCTACATTGGTTGTGTTATGACAAAATTCTCTCATTAATTCATTTAGTCAGCTTTCTTGATTAATCAATAATAAACATGTGACTCTGACACTGGTCAATGACACCCCATTTGTTTTTTTTATCTGAAATATTTTTAAAAATGTTTTACATTTCTCCAAATATTCAGAGCAAACAGATGCTACTGGATGATGGAAGCGAACAACCCGACAAAACAGAAATGTAAATTCTACATGAGACTGACAGCCATTTTGTGTGCATCTTTGTTCAGTGTGCACCTGCTCTGTAGCAAGCAAAGTCTGGTGAGATTTAAAGGTGCAGTGCACAACAGTAGCATGATAATAATTACATGGCTATATAAACGGTGAGAAACAACCTCCTTTGGAAAAGACATTTGAAAAATCTGATCGCATAAAGTGATTTCTTTTCAAATCCACTTACAGTAGTTTACAACTAAAGACTCTAAGCCTGTTTTTTCAGAAGTTCCACAGATCCTATTGAAGACAATGGGCGCTGCAATATGTCAGGATCTTGGAAAACCAGGCCATATACTTACTGAAGATGGGGTAGAATCAAAACTACAGGTCTGAATGTTAAGGTGCGGGAATCAGAATCCGAACCACCTACTGTCTCATCTTATCCTTAGATTATAAGCTTTTTGGGGCAGGGTCTATCTTTTTGATCAGTGTTTATAAAACACTTTTTACAGTGGGGTTCCTAGGTGGTACCTCAATACAAATAATAAATAACAAGAGAAATAATAAATAATGACGCAAGATCTAAGTTTTGCCCATGGGCCTTTTTTTCTACAATCGGAGTGAAACTAAAATCTAGTTCAGAATGCCCCCCAAACTCTGATGTTTCCAAACCCATTTTTCAGCATGAGCCCCTCTGTAATATATAATAAAGAACAGAAAAATAAATGAAATAATATTCACAAACCTAGCCAAATCCTTTACAATCTTTCATTACTGTCCCTGTTACAAGGAAAATTCCGCTCGTCCCCCAGCCAGTTTAGCCTTGTTAGCAGGCATCAATTAAAACAACAAATCCATTACTATAAAAACTATTTAAGCTTGTGATTTCATCCTACAACACTCCACTGCATTAGAAAAGTATTATAAAAGTGGAGGCCTGCCAAGCTGACAAAGGAAGGCAATTCTAAGTCCTTTCCAGCAGAGAGACACTTAAAAGGCAAATAGCATTTTAGGCCTGATCCTGCAATGGGCTCCATGTGGGCTGACCCCCTCCAGCTGCCTGGGTCCAATCACAGGACTGGGTCTTTATAGCTGATCTATACAGAAGCTGTTCAGTCCATTAAAGTGCCCTCATACGAAGGAGCCTCCCTAGCATCTATTTAAGCATCCTATAAGTCTTTCAAACGCAGTGTTATCTCTTGGCAGGCCTGAAAAAAGGGTACTACAGTAACTTGAAAACGGTTGACTATAGTCTATTAATAGACAAAAGGCCTGGCTTCTCAGAAGGGCTGGATGCGCATGTCTCCAGCTGAAGGAAATGGAACTTCAGGGACTCAATTTCTCTAAAACTCAGGCCCCTAAATATGCAGCCTAATGGAGGTGGGGTGAATGAACTGTATAAATGTTGATATTGGTTATTCTTAATCCCTATAAACTACCCCATCCTATTGGTCAGAGGAATGTTCAGTGAGTGAGATGGCTGCCAACCTGTGGAATTGTGTCATTTCCACTGAGATGCCACAGAGCAGAGGCAGTTCTCCCAAGGTGAATTCACCGTGGCACAGAGGGCCCATGTGATAGCTGTCGCCAACTTGCTATTACCCTCATAGAGCATAAGACAAGATACTGGAGACTTTTTCTGTAACAGTAAACACTTTACTTAACTCGCTGCTCAGAACCATACAGACAGGGCTCTGGACAGCTCCAGCTGAATTTAAGCCCAGCGTACAGATCGATGTTGCTGGCTTGCCTGCCTGGCTCCAATTCCTGCAGCAATGTGCTTGTGCTGATAACTCTGTATGCAGAAAATAAGGATGAAAAAAAGACTCACTACATAATCATTCTCCCCATACAATACTATAGGTAACTTTTGGCTCCTACTGAAAAGTTCCTGCTCTCATTACAGCCCACACTGAGCGCTTAAGTGGAAATCAGTGGTGCTTGGGCCTTGCTTGGGTCCTCTGCACAGCATTTCACCATAGCATAACGGAGGGAGAACTTGCTACATCAGTGAGTAACATGACCTGTATTTATGTAATAAAACACTCTGGTAAAATGCAGCTGACACAGGAACCTAACTGTATTGTCTATGCTGATCTCACTTTAAAATTCCTGCCAGGCCATGGATGTGCAGAAACTCGCTGCAGCCCCAAACGGAGAGCCCTTGGAATACCTTTGTGGAAGACTAAGTACTGCTCCAGTGTTACAATCAGCTTCCTCCTTCTACTCCTCAAAGACTTTTCTGGAGGTTGCTGTAAATTAAGAGTTTAATTCCTTACAATCTATTGAAAGGTATGCCCAGGAGGGACATTCAACATCACTCATCTCCACTCTGTTTAGCTGTACTGGTTAAAGAAGGCCAGGCAGCCAAACAGTGTAAAGTGTTCAACTGCAAACCATCTTCATTAACTAGCCAAGTGAGAGCACCTGGCCAGCCTGTACAGTATGAAACCCTGAGACCCACGGAGGTCATGTCTCTTTTAGTTTGTATTTATATCATGATTTTGTAAGGTGTTGAGAGTCTATTCAAGGACTCCTAGATATACACTCCCCTTTGCTTATGCAGCACACAGGGGAATTGAATGGGACGAATCCATGGGATGGAGAGAAGCGGGGAATTACTCAGAGGGAAAGGTGCTTCCTCCTCTGCATAAATCACCTCCCCTAACACTTAGCTCCCTTTCTCCCTCAGAAGAGGCCGAGACGGAACCTGATCTGCACAGAGCAGAAGCACATAGCCAGGGGAGAAGTGAGGGAATAGTTACTCTGAGGCATGTTCCCCTCAGACGCAGCAATTCCTATTTCTGTGGCATTTCTGTGGGATACCATCTGGAACTGGTGTGGCATGAGGTAGTGCGGCAGCATGATGGTAGAGGGCAAGAGAGGCCTACAGGCAGGATATGGCCAGGCAGAAGGTCAGGTATTTCCAGGGCTGTTTCTCCTGTATGTGGTTCCTGGCCTCTGCAGCTATACTGAGCCACTCCCATCTGCTGCACCTTGGGGTGATGCATAGAAATAAAATAACAAGGAGTCTGGATGCACCTTAAAGACTAACAGATTTATTTGGGCATAAGATTTTGGGGGTAAAAAAACTACTTCTTCAGATGCATGGAGTGAAAATTGCAGATGCAGGCATTAAATACTGACACATGAAGAGAAGGGAGTTACCTCACCAGTGGAGAACCAGTGCTGACAGGGCCAATTCAATCCGGGTGGATCTGGTCTACTCCCAATAATTGATGAGTAGGTGTCAATTCCAGGAGAGGCAAAGCTGCTTTTGTAATGAGCCAGCCACTCCTAGTCCCTAGTCAAGTCCAAATTAATGGTGTTAAATTTGCAAATGAATTTTAGTTCTGCGGTTTCTCTTTGAAGTCTGTTTCGGAAGTTTTTTTGTTCAAGTATAGCTACTTTTAAATCTGTTACAGAATGTCCAGGAAGATTGAAGTGTTCTCCTACTGGCTTTTGTATGTTACCGTTCCTGATGTCCAATTTGTGTCCATTTATTCTTTTAAGTAGGGACTGTCCGGTTTGGCCAATGTAAATGGCAGAGGGGCATTGCTGGCATATGATGGCATATATAACATTAGTAGACGTGCAGGTGAATGAGCCCCTGATGGTGTGGCTGATGTGCTTGGGTCCTCTGATGGTGTCGCTAGAGTACATACGGGGACAGAGTAGGCAACGAGGTTTGCTACAGGGATTGGTTCCTGGGTTAGTGTTTCTGTGGTGTTGTGTGTAGTTGCTGGTGAGTATTTGGTTCAGGTTGGGGGCTGTCTGTAAGCGAGGACTGACCTGTCTCCCAAGGTCTGTGAGAGTGAGGGATCATTTTCCAGGACAGGTTGTAGATCGCTGTTAATGTGCTGGACAGGTTTTAGTTGGGGGCTGTACATGATGGCCAGTGGTGTTCTGTTATTTTCCTTGTTGGGCCTTTCCTGTAGTAGGTGATTTCTGGGTACCCGTCTCGCTCTGTCAATCTGTTTCCTTACTTCCCTACTTGACCGAGCGAGACGGGTACCCAGAAATCACCTTCTACAGGACAGGCCCAACAAGGAAAATAACAGAACACCACTGGCCATCACATACAGCCCCCAGCTTAAATAAACCTGTTAGTCTTTAAGGTGCCACCAGACTCCTTGTTGTTTTTGTGGCTACAGACTAACACAGCTACCCCCTGATACCTGACAGAAATAAAATAGATTAGTTCTTCCTGTTCAGGGCTTTTATGGTGTGCCTGGGTGGCTCTGGCCCTGGATTCTCTGTTAGAAGGGATGCTCATTCTGTGAATCCAGACTCACTAAATTGTTTAAAAACCATTGCCCTTAAATATCATCCCTACATTTGCATTTAACATAATACAGCATTCTCTGGATGCATTAAAATTCCTATGGTCTCGTAACAGTCCAGTATCTAGGGCAACTCCTCACCTTTTAGTCACGCTGTGTGAAATTAACCTTTGTGCAGGCCAGCCAAGTGCTGATGCACCATTTAATTTCCACTTAAAGGTTCCAAATATGGCTTAAGTGGATGCATAGGTCTTGTGCTGAGCTTCTGCACAGGGGTGAATTTCACACCCATTGGGTAGGACCTTATTTATGCCCATAGCAAATATTGGTGTAAGTAGATACTACTCAATATGAGCCCAGGATACAGAATCAAGCCCTTAACTGTTACCAGATCTTGCAAAGTTTCTTGTGTTATCTGGGTAAGTGTTTCAAACATTTAGGGCAGGAAAGCCTTTTATCATCATTAATCAGCTGTAAAATGGGGGAAATGAGGCTTACCCACTTTTATAAAGCACTCTGAGGTCCTTGGATAAAAGGTTTTTTATTAGAACCAAATATCATTGCTACAGTTGGCCTTTCTTCTCTGGGCATCTTTTTACCAAATGAGCAGTAACACCTACAGTTGACCCAGGGGGATGAGTTAATTGATTTTCAGTTTTAACTCTGACTCCTCTGGATGGATACAGGTTCTGGTGATGTACCTGTCTTGTGTGTCCAGCTCTATACACGTTGGTGGCATTCAGTTTGGGACGTGTGCTTCTAACAAGGTGGCTTGAGAGCCAGGGGCTAAACCAGCGCTGATTACAGCATGGGCCTCACCTCAGAGGAGTCAGGGGATTCCTGTATAAAAGGAGATAGGGTTAAGTGCTGAGAGGGCAGGCCTGGGAGGGACCCTGGCTAAAACAAGGGAGAAAGTGAGAAAAGCTTTCCAGACAGGGATAGACCCTGAATAACCAGCAAAAAGACTGAGAGCCCCAGAGAAGGTGGAAGTCTAGTGGGCAGTTGTGATCCTGGAAGGGGTGGGCTAGAAATCTGAGACCCAGTTGAGTTATCTGGCAGAGAAACCACCAGGGGTCACTATCCTAGCAAGAATGCTAAAATGCCATGCCTGGTCATGAGGGAGTGCATAGCGGTGAGTAGAGGCTCGTACAGTGCTCCTAAGTCATTTGGGTCCAGTGTCTCAAAGGTATTTAGGCACCTAAGTGGATTTTAATAGCTAAATACCTTTGCAGATCTGGGCCTGAGGTGTGTTTGAAAATCCCAGTCTTTATCTGCATCATTCATTTACATTATGTGGTAATCATTTTCCATGTAACGGGAAAGAGAAAATAGCCAATATTCATGAACTCAGACTGCTTCTGCAATTAAGACTGATTTCTAAACAGACTCACCATCAGTTTTCACGTCCTGTCTATGCACTGCAACTTATCCAAAAGTCTCTACTAAAAATGGTAGAAATACAGCCAAGCAGAAAAGATCTGTGGAAAATTCAATGTACACTGCACACTCACCTGGAGCCCTTAGGGATGGCATAGCCAAGGAAGAACGGTTATTTTAAAAAACAAACAAATATCTACTTCTTGACCTTACAGGTGATGGGAGAGGTGCAGAGCTCTGGGCCTGAGGGATAAATAATTAAGTCAACCTGAATTAAGAAACTTTTTATTGAGAATGCCTTCAGATCAGTGCTCCCATACCACAGGTTATAAGAAATGCCATTTGACAAAGGAAATAGGACAGGTTGCAGTTTTGTGGCATTGCCAAATCAGAATCAATCATCAACAATGGCCAATGGCATTATTAATGTATTTTCTATTCATGCCAAGATAACAAGGAAGTTTGGTTTCAGCTATAACTGAAATGGGTTCCTCACAATTCATTTGGAGTCTTGGGAACTGGCTAAATAATGCAGCATTGATGGGGCATCATAAATTCTTTTTGGATAAGGACTGTCTTTTTAATCAGTGTTTGTAGAACACCTAGGACAATGGGGTCCCAGTCCATGACCAGGGCTCCTAGCCATAAAGCATGACCAATAAATATATAACTAATAATCCTGCCCTTGCTTCTCTCTGTTCTGTGCATGCAGGTTGTGGAGCAGTCGCTCACAGAGCCATCCTGCCTGCACAGGAACAGGCTGACTCCCTGGGAATGAATGATCAGATGGCACCTTATTGCTGTTGCCAAAAGTAGACTATGCATAGAGGGACCAGAAATGGAGCCCTGGCCCTGCCCTCAAACCAGCAGACCACACAGCTTTAAGGTCATAGGACTCCTGTGTGCGTGTTAGCTGGACATTTCTAGCTCCCAAGGGAGAGTTAGGAGGACGGCACCCTGGACACACTAGGGGTGGAGAACAGGTGGAAAGGGCAAGTCTCCCTGCACCCTCTAGCATACCTGCATGACACAGGACAGGATTCTGCCTTTAGTACCGATATTCCATCATTTACTATTCTACAGAAATTTTACACATGCCACTCCTGTAGCCTCTTGGAATGATCTCTAATACAGACTGACAGTGTGGGAATAGGGCCAGGAAGAAAGTGCAACTAATTTCAATCAAGGCAGCAGAAAAAATAAAAGAAACATTATTTTTAATGAAGTAAGTGGACATGAAGTGTCCAGACAGCAGATGTTGCTGCAGCTGCTAGTTTCTTACAGTAGCTCAAGCATCATCTGCTTACTGTCAAAGCCAGACTGCACTCCATTTTCTAGCCTGCATTTCAGTTGGTGGGAGACTCCAGCCTGCGCTCTTCAATTAGAGTTCTGTCTGTGGAGTCTGATGTTTTAAATGAGTCAAACTGCCAAGACAACTGCACAATTGAAACCAGCGTTGCTAAAAAATCAGCTGAAAGATTCACTAACAAACTAGAATTAATCCCTGACCATTGATGGACCTGTGCTCCATAAACTTATCTAATTTTTTTGAAGTCAGTTATCCTTTTGGCCTTCACAACATCCCCTGGCAATGAGTTGACTATATGTTGCGTGAAGAAGTACTTCCTTTTGTTTGTTTTAAACCTGTTGACTATTAATTTCATTGGGGGACCCCTGGTTCTTGGGTTAAATGAAGAGGTAGATAGCACTTCCTGATTCACTGTCTCCACTCCAGTCGTGATTTGATAGATCACTATCGTGTCCCCCTTTAGTCGTCACTTTTTTAAGATGAACAGTCCTCGTTTTTTTAATCTCTCTTCATATCCAAGTAGTGCCGTACCCCTACACATTTTTGTTTCTCTTCTTTCTGCTTTTACCAATTCTAATATATCTTTTTTGAGATGGGGCAACCAAAACTACATGCAGTGTTCAAGGTGTGGGTGCACTGTGGGTTTATAGAGTGGAATTATGATAGTTTCTGTCTTATTATCTCTCCCTTTCCTAATGGATCCTAACATTCTGTTAGCTTTTTGGACGGCCGCTGCACATTAAGCCAATGCTTTCAGAGAACTATGCACAATGATCCAAGAACGCTTTCTTGAGTGGTAACAGCTAAATTAGACCCCATCATTTTGTATGTATATTTGAGATTGTTTTCCAATGTGCATTACTTTGCATTTATCAACATTGGATTTCAGCTGCCGTTTTGTTGCCCAGTCACCTAGTTTTGTGAGAGTCCTTTGTAACTTGTCGCAGTCTGCTTTGGACTTAACGATCTTGAGCAATTTTGTATTGTCTGCAAACTTTGCCCCCTCACTGTTTACCCCTTTTATCCCATCATTTATGAATAGGTTGTACAGTACTGGTCTCAGCACAGGCGCCAACTCTGTGGGTGCTCTCGGGCTGGAGCACCCACCGAAAAAAAATAGGGGGTGCTCAGCACCCACCGGCAGCCCACCCCCCAATCAGCTCCCCCCCCCTCAGCGCCTCCCACCCACCAGCAGATCCTACCAATCAGCTTCTCCTGCTCCTCCTCCCCCAGCAACTCCCACCTGCCAGTGATCAGCTGTTCAGCAGCGGGCAGGAGGCACTGGGGGGCGGTGGAAGAGCGGGGGCAGGAAGAGGTGAAGCAAGGGGTGGACGCACTCGGGAGAGGGGGCTGAATGGGGCAGGAAGAGGCAGGGTGGAGGTGGAGCGGGGGTGGGAAGAGGTGGGGCGGGGCCTTGGGAGAAGGGGTGGAGTGGGGGCAGGGCCTGGGGTCGAGTGGGGGGTGGCGGTTGAGCACCCCTGGGGAAATGAGAAACTCGGCGCCTCTGGGTCCAGTATGGATCCGTGGGGCACTCCAGTATTTATCTCTCTCCACTGTGAAAACTGACCATTTGTTCCTACCCTTTGTTTCCTACCTTTTAACCAGTTACCATGAGAGGACTTTCCCTTCTATCCCATAACAGCTTACTTTGCTTAAAAGCCTTTGTTGAGGGACCTTGTCCAATTCTTGACATCTGATTTGTGTCCATTTATTCTTTTACGTAGAGACTGTCCAGTTTGACCAATGTACAAGGCAGAGGGGCATTGCTTGCACATGATGGCATATATCACATTAGTAGATGTGCAGGTGAACGAGCCTCTGATAGTGTGGCTGATGTTATTAGGCCCTGTGATGGTGTCCCCTGAATAGATCTGTGGGCACAGTTGGCAATGGGCTTTGTTGCAAGGATAGGTTCCTGGGTTAGTGGTTCTGTTGTGTGGTATGTGGTTGCTGGTGAGTATTCGCTTCAGGTTGGGGGGCTGTCTGTAGGCAAGGACTGGCCTGTCTCCCAAGATTTGAAGGAGTGTCCTTGAAAACTTTTTTATCCTGATCACAGAAGGAATGGAAAAGTAGTATTAGATCACCAGGCACCCAAGTTTCCTGTCCTTAATCCTCAGGCAGTACTTCAATGGGAATTATGCTTCAGTAAAAACTGCTGGGTCTGACCTCATGCTCATCTCCCTCCAAAATCGAGATACAGTCCCCAGTAACAGATGACACGGATAATAAACTGATGGGCTAATAAATAGTAATTCACATAAAAATATAGTCTGCTCCTTTGAGCTCTCCGATTATATCTTCCAATCTTGAATGCAATGGAATACAGGATCTGAACTCTTTAATGGGCAACACTGCCCATTACAATTGCATCTTAAATATTTCAGTCCAATTCAGCAGACTATCTAGTCAAGGTAGACCCAAAGTGCAGTGACACAGAGAATGAATTACCCCTCATGGAGAAGAAGGTACTGTATCTTTTGACAGCTGATCTGCAGAAAAATGAATGTAAGACCTTTTTTGTACAGCGTTTTCTAGGTAGCATGGAGAATTCTCCTTGGAATGAAAACATGCTATATCTGATCACACCTCAAACAGAGGGTAGATTTTAGACTTGAATTGAAAAACTCTCAGCGGTATTTGCCCATGGCACAGATGCTCATTTAGGTGCGTAACTTCAATTGAAATCCCCTTTGAGAAGCTGGGCCTCTAGGTTTATTATCCTAGAGCACTGCCAGACCCAAACATTCCAAAATCGTTAGTTTTTTTTAAAAAAATAATAATACATTGTAGGTTCTTTTCCTTTGCCTATTGGTGTTTGAGTCTTTAGGGCTCATTTTTTCTGCAAATAAGTGCTAGAAACTTGCACTTTTTTTAAGGAAAGCCAATGTTGGGGACACTGGGGCATGGCCACTAGGTAACTCAAGGGGATGGAAGACCTTGAGTGTCAATGAAGCCCCCTCGCACTAGGCCCAGGTGTCCTTGGCCCCCCTTCCCGCCTGGAGGCACACACGGCAGTTATGCTGAGAATCTGCAACACTATGTTGCAGAGTCAGACTGCCTGAAACTAAGCAAGGCCACACAGGGGAGATTTCATAAATATAAAGGGAAGGGAAAACCCCTCTGAAATCCCTCCTGGCCAGGGGAAAGCTCCTCTCACCTGTAAAGGGTTAAGAAGCTAAAGGTAACCTCGCTGGCACCTGACCAAAATGACCAATGAGGAGACAAGATACTTTCAAAAGCTGGGAGGAGGGAGAGAAACAAAGGGTCTGTGTGTCTGTCATATGCTGGTTTCTGCCAGGGATAGACCAGGAATGGAGTCTTAGAACTTTTAGTAAGTAATCTAGCTAGGTATGTGTTAGATTATGATTTCTTTAAATGGCTGAGAAAAGAATTGTGCTGAATAGAATAACTATTTCTGTCTGTATCTTTTTTGTAACTTAAGGTTTTGCCTAGAGGGGTTCTCTATGTTTTTGAATCTAATTACCCTGTAAGATATCTACCATCCTGATTTTACAGGGGGGGATTTCTTTATTTCTATTTACTTCTATTTTTATTAAAAGTCGTCTTGTAAGAAAACTGAATGCTTTTTCATTGTTCTCATATCCAAGGGTTTGGGTCTGTGGTCACCTATGCAAATTGGTGAGGCTTTTTATCCAACATTTCCCAGGAAAGGGGGGGTGCAAGTGTTGGGAGGATTGTTCATTGTTCTTAAGATCCAAGGGTCTGGGTCTGTAGTCACCTAGGCAAATTGGTGAGGCTTTTTATCAAACCTTGCCCAGGAAGTGGGGTGCAAGGTTTTGGGAAGTATTTTGGGGGGAAAGACACGTCCAAACAGCTCTTCCCCAGTAACCAGTATTAGTTTGGTGGTGGTAGCGGCCAATCCAAGGACAAAGGGTGGAATATTTTGTACCTTGGGGAAGTTTTGACCTAAGCTGGTAAAGATAAGCTTAGGAGGTTTTTCATGCAGGTCCCCACATCTGTACCCTAGTGTTCAGAGTGGGGGAGGAACCTTGACATGGTGGCAGAGTGGTGGGATTAACCTGAAATCATTTTGAGATCAATTTTAGATTTTTTGAACTAAAAATACATATTTTAAAAAGGAAATTTTTTTTCCTTTGGAGCTGCTGGAAAAGCAGCTTGTTTTCTCTCTGCTTTGGAGCCAGAGCTGAGACAAAAGGGGATTATCTTTGTGAATTGCAGGTTTTCTTTGCCTGGAGGCAGGGTACTTAACTCCTGCAGGGAAATTCACAGTCTTCCAACCCAGAGTTTTTTTTTTCCCTAAAGTAAATGGGGGGGGGGTGTTCTACCCATTTGCTTTTTCTTTGGGCTGGGTAAGCAGGTTTCCAAGTAGTTGGAGGTTTTTTGCTTTGATATGGGCCCAGAGCAGAGACAAGGGAATTGTCTTTTTCTGTAGGCTGACAATCACTATCAGAGAATAGGTATTCTATTCCAGCACAGCAAAATTTTACAGCCAAGTTTTGTTTGTTTATTTCTAAACCTCGGGTGCAAAGTTAGTTAAAAACAGAGGTTAGAATGACAAAATCCGCGGCTCGACTACAGCTGGAATTAGCCAAATTTCAGGCTGAGGAAAAACAAAGGGAACATGAAAGAAAGATAGAACTCATGTGGCTGGAGAAGGAGGTACAGGAGGCTGCCCACAAGAGGGAAATGGAGGCAAGGAAGCATGTGGAGGAGGAGAAGGAAAAAGAGAGGAAGCATGTGGAGGAGGTGGAGAAGATAAAGGCTCAGCAGAATATACCAACAAACCCTAGCAATCCTTCTCCAGGTACCACTTCCCATCCCAGAAAGTTCCCCACCTACAAGGCAGGTGATGATACTGAGGCCTTCTTAGAAAACTTTGAAAGGGCCTGCCTTGGGTACAGCATCTCTACCGACCAATACATGGTAGAGCTGAGGCCACAGCTCAGTGGACCCTTAGCTGAGGTGGCAGCTGAAATGCCTAGAGAACACATGAATGAGTATGAACTGTTTAAATCCAAGGCGAGAGTCAGAATGGGGATAACACCTGAGCATTCTCGTCGGAGGTTCAGAGCCCTAAGGTGGAAACCAGACATGTCATTTACCTGACATGCCTACCACATTGTGAAACATTGGGATGCCTGGATATCAGGAGCAAGTGTTGAATCTCCAGTAGATGTGCCCTTCCTAATGCAAATGGAACAATTCTTAGAGGGTGTTCCTGAGGAAATGGAAAGATACATCCTAGATGGGAAGCCCAAAACTGTAATCGAGGCAGGAGAGATTGGAGCCAGATGAGTGGAGGTGGCAGAGAAGAAGAAAACTGGTCGCAGTTGGAGCGGAGACCTGAAGGGACCACCCCAGACCACACCCTATTACTGGGGGCTGCCCAAAGCCCCACCTACCTCCCAAAGAACCCTCCAGACCCCTTATCGTCCCACCACCCCGTTCTCCAGCAACCCTCCTCGCCCCAGTGACCCGTCAGCTGGAAGATGTTTTAAATGTAACGAGCTGGGGCATGTAAAGGCCAACTGCCCCAAGAACCTCAATAGATTACAGTTCATTGCACCGGAATCACACCAGAGGTCTACAGGCCCAGATACCCGTGGAGCGGAGGGAAACTGAGTGTGGGTGGGAAGAAGGTCACCGCGTGGAGGGACACCGGAGCATAAGTGTTAGCTATCCATGCTTCCTTAGTGGACCCCAATTTAATCAACCCAGAGATCCAAGTGATGATTCAACCCTTCAAGTCCAACTCTTTCAATTTGCCTACAGCCAAGTTGCCTGTCCAGTACAAGGGCTGGTCAGGAATGTGGACTTTTGCAGTCTATGATGATTATCCCATCCCCATGCTGTTGGGGGAAGACTTGGCCAATCATGTGAAGCAGGCCAAGAGGGTGGGAACGGTCACCCGCAGCCAGGCTAAACAAGCCGTGAGGCCTAGCTCTGTTCCGGAAACTTCTATCAGGACCCGGTCAGAGGTGATGGACCCGGACCCCAGGCCAATGTCTGCAACAGCAGTAGTGGATCCAGTCCCAGAGACCCAGATGGAACCAGTCCCAGAACCGGAACCAGCCGAACAACCAACACCAGACCCATTGTCAGCACTGAATCCAGTACTTGCAACCTCAACACCAGAGGGCCCCACCGACCCTGAACTGGCAGCAGCCGATAACCCAACACGAGGCTCAGCCGGAGCCTGAATCCCAACATAGTGCACCAGCGGAGAGCAGTTCACAGTCAACAGAAACAGCTCCATCCCCTATATCGCTTCCAGAGGGACCAAGCCTAGGTCCACAATCCAATGAGGAACTGATGTCTCCAGCATCAAGGGAACAGTTCCAGACCGAACAGGAAGCAGATGAAAGCCTCCAGAGAGCTTGGACGGCGGCACGGAGCAACCCACCGCCTCTCAGCTCTTCTAATCGATCCAGGTTTGTTGTAGAAAGAGGACTTTTATACAAGGAAACTCTTTCTGGGGGACACCAGGAAGACTGGCATCCTCAGAGACAGTTGGTAGTTCCAACTAAATACCGGGCCAAGCTCTTGAGCTTAGCCCATGATCACCCTAGTGGCCATGCTGGGTTGAACAGGACCAAAGACCGTTTGGGGGGGGTCATTCCACTGGGAGGGAATGGGCAAGGATGTTTCTACCTATGTCCAGTCTTGTGAGGTGTGCCAAAGAGTGGGAAAACCCCAAGACCAGGTCAAAGCCCCTCTCCAGCCACTCCCCATCATTGAAGTTCCATTTCAGCGAGTAGCTGTGGATATTCTGGGTCCTTTTCTGAAAGACACCCAGAGGAAAGCAGTACATACTGACTTTCATGGATTTTGCCACCCGATGGCCGGAAGCAGTAGCTCTAAGCAACACCAGGGCTAAAAGTGTGTGCCAGGCACTAGCAGACATTTTTGCCAGGGTAGGTTGGCCCTCCGACATCCTCACAGATGCAGGGACTAATTTCCTGGCAGGAACTATGGAAAACCTTTGGGAAGCTCATGGGGTGAATCACTTGGTTGCCACCCCTTACCATCATCAACCAAATGGCCTGGTGGAGAAGTTTAATGGAACTTTGGGGGCCATGATACGTAAATTCGTGTATGAGCACTCCAATGATTGGGACCTAGTGTTGCAGCAGTTGCTCTTTGCCTACAGAGCTGTACCACATCCCAGTTTAGGGTTTTCCCCATTTGAACTTGTATATGGCCGTGAGGTTAAGGGGCCATTGCAGTTGGTGAAGCAGCAATGGGAGGGATTTACACAGTCTCCAGGAACTAATATTCTGGACTTCGTAACCAACCTACAAAACACTCTCCGAACCTCTTTAGCCCTTGCTAGAGAAAACTTACAGGATGCTCAAAAAGAGCAAAAAGCCTGGTATGATAAACATGCCAGAGAGCGTTCCTTCAAAGTAGGAGACCAGATCATGGTCTTAAAGGCGCTCCAGGCCCATAAAATGGAAGCATCGTGGGAAGGGCCATTCACGGTCCAGGAGCGCCTGGGAGCTGTTAATTATCTCATAGCATTCCCCACCTCCAACCAAAAGCCTAAGGTGTACCATATTAATTCTCTTAAGCCCTTTTATTCCAGAGAATTAAAGGTTTGTCAGTTTACAGCCCAGGGAGGAGATGATGCTGAGTGGCCCGAAGGTGTCTACTACGAAGGGAAATGTGGTGGTGGTGTGGAAGAGGTGAACCTCTCCATGACCCTTGGGTGTATGCAGCAACAGCAGATCCAGGAGCTGTGCACTAGCTACGCGCCAACGTTCTCAGCCACCCCAGGACTGACTGAACGGGCATACCACTCCATTGACACAGGTAATGCTCACCGAATTAGGGTCCAACCTTACCGGGTGTCTCCTCAAGCTAAAACTGCTATAGAACGGGAGATCCAGGATATGTTACAGATGGGTGTAATCTGCCCCTCTGAAAGTGCATGGGCATCTCCAGTGGTTATAGTTCCCAAACCAGATAGGGAAATACGTTTTTGGTGGAATACCGTAAACTAAATGCTGTAACTCGCCCAGACAACTATCCAATGCCACGCACAGATGAACTATTAGAGAAACTGGGACGGGCCCAGTTCATCTTTACCTTGGACTTAACCAAGGGGTACTGGCAGGTACCGCTAGATGAATCTGCCAAGGAAAGGTCAGCCTTCACCACACATCTCGGGCTGTATGAATTTAATGTACTCCCTTTCGGGCTGCGAAATGCACCCGCCACTTTCCAAAGACTTGTAGATGGTCTCCTAGCGGGATTAGGAGAATATGCAGTCGCCTACCTTGACGACGTGGCCATATTTTCAGATTCCTGGGCAGACCACCTGGAACATCTACAAAAAGTCCTTGAGCGCATAAGGGAGGCAGGACTAACTGTTAAGGCTAAGAAGTGTCAAATAGGCCTAAACAGAGTGACTTACCTTGGACACCAGGTGGGTCAAGGAACTATCAGCCCCCTACAGGCCAAAGTGGATGCTATCCAAAAGTGGCCTGTCCCAAAGTCAAACAGGTTCAATCCTTCTTAGGCTTGGCCGGTTATTACCGACGATTTGTACCGCACTACAGCCAAATCGCTGCCCCACTGACAGACCTAACCAAAAAGAAACAGCCAAATGCTGTTCAGTGGACCGGAAAGTGTCAGAAGGCCTTTAACAAGCTTAAAGCGACACTCATGTCTGACCCTGTACTAAGGGCCCCAGACTTTGACAAACCGTTCCTAGTAACCACAGATGCGTCCGAGCGTGGTGTGGGAGCAGTTTTAATGCAGAAAGGACCTGATCAAGAATTCCACCCTGTAGTGTTTCTCAGCAAAAAACTGTCTGAGAGGGAAAGCAACTGGTCAGTCACTGAAAAAGAATGTTACGCCATTGGGCGTAGCTTTTCCAGAGTGTACACATATGTTTGGGGATGGCATTTCCACCTGCAAACCGACCATGCTGCACTGAAGTGGCTTCACACCGTCAAGGAAACTAACAAAAAACTTCTTCGGTGGGTTTAGCTCTCCAAGATTTTGATTTTGACATCCAACACATCTCAGGAGCTTCTAACAAAGTGGCTGATGCACTCTCCCGTGAAAGTTTCCCAGAATCAACTGGTTAAAATTGTCCTTGAGATGTGGAAAATATTGTTAGTCTTTATGTACTTGGTAGTATATTTAGAGATGCATGTGTCTTATTAACTCTGTTTTTCCTAGAGCTCCAGGAAGAAATCCCAGCCAGTGTTTCACCCTAGCTGAGATTTGGGGGGCGTGTCATAAATATAAAGGGAAGGGTAAACCCCTTTGAAATCCCTCCTGGCCAGGGGAAAGCTCCTCTCACCTGTAAAGGGTTAAGAAGCTAAAGGTAACCTCGCTGGCACCTGACCAAAATGACCAATGAGGAGACAAGATACTTTCAAAAGCTGGGAGGAGGGAGAGAAACAAAGGGTCTGTGTGTCTGTCATATGCTGGTTTCTGCCAGGGATAGACCAGGAATGGAGTCTTAGAACTTTTAGTAAGTAATCTAGCTAGGTATGTGTTAGATTATGATTTCTTTAAATGGCTGAGAAAAGAATTGTGCTGAATAGAATAACTATTTCTGTCTGTATCTTTTTTGTAACTTAAGGTTTTGCCTAGAGGGGTTCTCTATGTTTTTGAATCTAATTACCCTGTAAGATATCTACCATCCTGATTTTACAGGGGGGGATTTCTTTATTTCTATTTACTTCTATTTTTATTAAAAGTCGTCTTGTAAGAAAACTGAATGCTTTTTCATTGTTCTCATATCCAAGGGTTTGGGTCTGTGGTCACCTATGCAAATTGGTGAGGCTTTTTATCCAACATTTCCCAGGAAAGGGGGGGTGCAAGTGTTGGGAGGATTGTTCATTGTTCTTAAGATCCAAGGGTCTGGGTCTGTAGTCACCTAGGCAAATTGGTGAGGCTTTTTATCAAACCTTGCCCAGGAAGTGGGGTGCAAGGTTTTGGGAAGTATTTTGGGGGGAAAGACACGTCCAAACAGCTCTTCCCCAGTAACCAGTATTAGTTTGGTGGTGGTAGCGGCCAATCCAAGGACAAAGGGTGGAATATTTTGTACCTTGGGGAAGTTTTGACCTAAGCTGGTAAAGATAAGCTTAGGAGGTTTTTCATGCAGGTCCCCACATCTGTACCCTAGTGTTCAGAGTGGGGGAGGAACCTTGACATGGTGGCAGAGTGGTGGGATTAACCTGAAATCATTTTGAGATCAATTTTAGATTTTTTGAACTAAAAATACATATTTTAAAAAGGAAATTTTTTTTCCTTTGGAGCTGCTGGAAAAGCAGCTTGTTTTCTCTCTGCTTTGGAGCCAGAGCTGAGACAAAAGGGGATTATCTTTGTGAATTGCAGGTTTTCTTTGCCTGGAGGCAGGGTACTTAACTCCTGCAGGGAAATTCACAGTCTTCCAACCCAGAGTTTTTTTTTTCCCTAAAGTAAATGGGGGGGGGGTGTTCTACCCATTTGCTTTTTCTTTGGGCTGGGTAAGCAGGTTTCCAAGTAGTTGGAGGTTTTTTGCTTTGATATGGGCCCAGAGCAGAGACAAGGGAATTGTCTTTTTCTGTAGGCTGACAATCACTATCAGAGAATAGGTATTCTATTCCAGCACAGCAAAATTTTACAGCCAAGTTTTGTTTGTTTATTTCTAAACCTCGGGTGCAAAGTTAGTTAAAAACAGAGGTTAGAATGACAAAATCCGCGGCTCGACTACAGCTGGAATTAGCCAAATTTCAGGCTGAGGAAAAACAAAGGGAACATGAAAGAAAGATAGAACTCATGTGGCTGGAGAAGGAGGTACAGGAGGCTGCCCACAAGAGGGAAATGGAGGCAAGGAAGCATGTGGAGGAGGAGAAGGAAAAAGAGAGGAAGCATGTGGAGGAGGTGGAGAAGATAAAGGCTCAGCAGAATATACCAACAAACCCTAGCAATCCTTCTCCAGGTACCACTTCCCATCCCAGAAAGTTCCCCACCTACAAGGCAGGTGATGATACTGAGGCCTTCTTAGAAAACTTTGAAAGGGCCTGCCTTGGGTACAGCATCTCTACCGACCAATACATGGTAGAGCTGAGGCCACAGCTCAGTGGACCCTTAGCTGAGGTGGCAGCTGAAATGCCTAGAGAACACATGAATGAGTATGAACTGTTTAAATCCAAGGCGAGAGTCAGAATGGGGATAACACCTGAGCATTCTCGTCGGAGGTTCAGAGCCCTAAGGTGGAAACCAGACATGTCATTTACCTGACATGCCTACCACATTGTGAAACATTGGGATGCCTGGATATCAGGAGCAAGTGTTGAATCTCCAGTAGATGTGCCCTTCCTAATGCAAATGGAACAATTCTTAGAGGGTGTTCCTGAGGAAATGGAAAGATACATCCTAGATGGGAAGCCCAAAACTGTAATCGAGGCAGGAGAGATTGGAGCCAGATGAGTGGAGGTGGCAGAGAAGAAGAAAACTGGTCGCAGTTGGAGCGGAGACCTGAAGGGACCACCCCAGACCACACCCTATTACTGGGGGCTGCCCAAAGCCCCACCTACCTCCCAAAGAACCCTCCAGACCCCTTATCGTCCCACCACCCCGTTCTCCAGCAACCCTCCTCGCCCCAGTGACCCGTCAGCTGGAAGATGTTTTAAATGTAACGAGCTGGGGCATGTAAAGGCCAACTGCCCCAAGAACCTCAATAGATTACAGTTCATTGCACCGGAATCACACCAGAGGTCTACAGGCCCAGATACCCGTGGAGCGGAGGGAAACTGAGTGTGGGTGGGAAGAAGGTCACCGCGTGGAGGGACACCGGAGCATAAGTGTTAGCTATCCATGCTTCCTTAGTGGACCCCAATTTAATCAACCCAGAGATCCAAGTGATGATTCAACCCTTCAAGTCCAACTCTTTCAATTTGCCTACAGCCAAGTTGCCTGTCCAGTACAAGGGCTGGTCAGGAATGTGGACTTTTGCAGTCTATGATGATTATCCCATCCCCATGCTGTTGGGGGAAGACTTGGCCAATCATGTGAAGCAGGCCAAGAGGGTGGGAACGGTCACCCGCAGCCAGGCTAAACAAGCCGTGAGGCCTAGCTCTGTTCCGGAAACTTCTATCAGGACCCGGTCAGAGGTGATGGACCCGGACCCCAGGCCAATGTCTGCAACAGCAGTAGTGGATCCAGTCCCAGAGACCCAGATGGAACCAGTCCCAGAACCGGAACCAGCCGAACAACCAACACCAGACCCATTGTCAGCACTGAATCCAGTACTTGCAACCTCAACACCAGAGGGCCCCACCGACCCTGAACTGGCAGCAGCCGATAACCCAACACGAGGCTCAGCCGGAGCCTGAATCCCAACATAGTGCACCAGCGGAGAGCAGTTCACAGTCAACAGAAACAGCTCCATCCCCTATATCGCTTCCAGAGGGACCAAGCCTAGGTCCACAATCCAATGAGGAACTGATGTCTCCAGCATCAAGGGAACAGTTCCAGACCGAACAGGAAGCAGATGAAAGCCTCCAGAGAGCTTGGACGGCGGCACGGAGCAACCCACCGCCTCTCAGCTCTTCTAATCGATCCAGGTTTGTTGTAGAAAGAGGACTTTTATACAAGGAAACTCTTTCTGGGGGACACCAGGAAGACTGGCATCCTCAGAGACAGTTGGTAGTTCCAACTAAATACCGGGCCAAGCTCTTGAGCTTAGCCCATGATCACCCTAGTGGCCATGCTGGGTTGAACAGGACCAAAGACCGTTTGGGGGGGTCATTCCACTGGGAGGGAATGGGCAAGGATGTTTCTACCTATGTCCAGTCTTGTGAGGTGTGCCAAAGAGTGGGAAAACCCCAAGACCAGGTCAAAGCCCCTCTCCAGCCACTCCCCATCATTGAAGTTCCATTTCAGCGAGTAGCTGTGGATATTCTGGGTCCTTTTCTGAAAGACACCCAGAGGAAAGCAGTACATACTGACTTTCATGGATTTTGCCACCCGATGGCCAGAAGCAGTAGCTCTAAGCAACACCAGGGCTAAAAGTGTGTGCCAGGCACTAGCAGACATTTTTGCCAGGGTAGGTTGGCCCTCCGACATCCTCACAGATGCAGGGACTAATTTCCTGGCAGGAACTATGGAAAACCTTTGGGAAGCTCATGGGGTGAATCACTTGGTTGCCACCCCTTACCATCATCAACCAAATGGCCTGGTGGAGAAGTTTAATGGAACTTTGGGGGCCATGATACGTAAATTCGTGTATGAGCACTCCAATGATTGGGACCTAGTGTTGCAGCAGTTGCTCTTTGCCTACAGAGCTGTACCACATCCCAGTTTAGGGTTTTCCCCATTTGAACTTGTATATGGCCGTGAGGTTAAGGGGCCATTGCAGTTGGTGAAGCAGCAATGGGAGGGATTTACACAGTCTCCAGGAACTAATATTCTGGACTTCGTAACCAACCTACAAAACACTCTCCGAACCTCTTTAGCCCTTGCTAGAGAAAACTTACAGGATGCTCAAAAAGAGCAAAAAGCCTGGTATGATAAACATGCCAGAGAGCGTTCCTTCAAAGTAGGAGACCAGATCATGGTCTTAAAGGCGCTCCAGGCCCATAAAATGGAAGCATCGTGGGAAGGGCCATTCACGGTCCAGGAGCGCCTGGGAGCTGTTAATTATCTCATAGCATTCCCCACCTCCAACCAAAAGCCTAAGGTGTACCATATTAATTCTCTTAAGCCCTTTTATTCCAGAGAATTAAAGGTTTGTCAGTTTACAGCCCAGGGAGGAGATGATGCTGAGTGGCCCGAAGGTGTCTACTACGAAGGGAAATGTGGTGGTGGTGTGGAAGAGGTGAACCTCTCCATGACCCTTGGGTGTATGCAGCAACAGCAGATCCAGGAGCTGTGCACTAGCTACGCGCCAACGTTCTCAGCCACCCCAGGACTGACTGAACGGGCATACCACTCCATTGACACAGGTAATGCTCACCGAATTAGGGTCCAACCTTACCGGGTGTCTCCTCAAGCTAAAACTGCTATAGAACGGGAGATCCAGGATATGTTACAGATGGGTGTAATCTGCCCCTCTGAAAGTGCATGGGCATCTCCAGTGGTTATAGTTCCCAAACCAGATAGGGAAATACGTTTTTGGTGGAATACCGTAAACTAAATGCTGTAACTCGCCCAGACAACTATCCAATGCCACGCACAGATGAACTATTAGAGAAACTGGGACGGGCCCAGTTCATCTTTACCTTGGACTTAACCAAGGGGTACTGGCAGGTACCGCTAGATGAATCTGCCAAGGAAAGGTCAGCCTTCACCACACATCTCGGGCTGTATGAATTTAATGTACTCCCTTTCGGGCTGCGAAATGCACCCGCCACTTTCCAAAGACTTGTAGATGGTCTCCTAGCGGGATTAGGAGAATATGCAGTCGCCTACCTTGACGACGTGGCCATATTTTCAGATTCCTGGGCAGACCACCTGGAACATCTACAAAAAGTCCTTGAGCGCATAAGGGAGGCAGGACTAACTGTTAAGGCTAAGAAGTGTCAAATAGGCCTAAACAGAGTGACTTACCTTGGACACCAGGTGGGTCAAGGAACTATCAGCCCCCTACAGGCCAAAGTGGATGCTATCCAAAAGTGGCCTGTCCCAAAGTCAAACAGGTTCAATCCTTCTTAGGCTTGGCCGGTTATTACCGACGATTTGTACCGCACTACAGCCAAATCGCTGCCCCACTGACAGACCTAACCAAAAAGAAACAGCCAAATGCTGTTCAGTGGACCGGAAAGTGTCAGAAGGCCTTTAACAAGCTTAAAGCGACACTCATGTCTGACCCTGTACTAAGGGCCCCAGACTTTGACAAACCGTTCCTAGTAACCACAGATGCGTCCGAGCGTGGTGTGGGAGCAGTTTTAATGCAGAAAGGACCTGATCAAGAATTCCACCCTGTAGTGTTTCTCAGCAAAAAACTGTCTGAGAGGGAAAGCAACTGGTCAGTCACTGAAAAAGAATGTTACGCCATTGGGCGTAGCTTTTCCAGAGTGTACACATATGTTTGGGGATGGCATTTCCACCTGCAAACCGACCATGCTGCACTGAAGTGGCTTCACACCGTCAAGGAAACTAACAAAAAACTTCTTCGGTGGGTTTAGCTCTCCAAGATTTTGATTTTGACATCCAACACATCTCAGGAGCTTCTAACAAAGTGGCTGATGCACTCTCCCGTGAAAGTTTCCCAGAATCAACTGGTTAAAATTGTCCTTGAGATGTGGAAAATATTGTTAGTCTTTATGTACTTGGTAGTATATTTAGAGATGCATGTGTCTTATTAACTCTGTTTTTCCTAGAGCTCCAGGAAGAAATCCCAGCCAGTGTTTCACCCTAGCTGAGATTTGGGGGGCGTGTCATAAATATAAAGGGAAGGGTAAACCCCTTTGAAATCCCTCCTGGCCAGGGGAAAGCTCCTCTCACCTGTAAAGGGTTAAGAAGCTAAAGGTAACCTCGCTGGCACCTGACCAAAATGACCAATGAGGAGACAAGATACTTTCAAAAGCTGGGAGGAGGGAGAGAAACAAAGGGTCTGTGTGTCTGTCATATGCTGGTTTCTGCCAGGGATAGACCAGGAATGGAGTCTTAGAACTTTTAGTAAGTAATCTAGCTAGGTATGTGTTAGATTATGATTTCTTTAAATGGCTGAGAAAAGAATTGTGCTGAATAGAATAACTATTTCTGTCTGTATCTTTTTTGTAACTTAAGGTTTTGCCTAGAGGGGTTCTCTATGTTTTTGAATCTAATTACCCTGTAAGATATCTACCATCCTGATTTTACAGGGGGGGATTTCTTTATTTCTATTTACTTCTATTTTTATTAAAAGCCGTCTTGTAAGAAAACTGAATGCTTTTTCATTGTTCTCAGATCCAAGGGTTTGGGTCTGTGGTCACCTATGCAAATTGGTGAGGCTTTTTATCCAACATTTCCCAGGAAAGGGGGGGTGCAAGTGTTGGGAGGATTGTTCATTGTTCTTAAGATCCAAGGGTCTGGGTCTGTAGTCACCTAGGCAAATTGGTGAGGCTTTTTACCAAACCTTGCCCAGGAAGTGGGGTGCAAGGTTTTGGGAAGTATTTTGGGGGGAAAGACACGTCCAAACAGCTCTTCCCCAGTAACCAGTATTAGTTTGGTGGTGGTAGCGGCCAATCCAAGGACAAAGGGTGAAATATTTTGTACCTTGGGGAAGTTTTGACCTAAGCTGGTAAAGATAAGCTTCGGAGGTTTTCATGCAGGTCCCCACATCTGTACCCTAGAGTTCAGAGTGGGGGAGGAACCTTGACAGGAGATATGGAAGAACAATGCTGAATAAAGCAGCTTTATGTATAGTTTAACAAATGATACAGAGAACCAGGGAACTAGCTGGGAACTGGATTGGCTGGCTATATGAATACTTAGGGCAGCTTGCTATTGGATAAGTATGCTGGGGAAAAGGATGTATAAAAGCCTGTGTAACTTCCTGCTCTGTGTACAGTATTTGAGATTCAAATCTCCCTGTACCTTTTTGAAGCTTCAAATAAATTTTTCTGCTTCTCCACCCCATTGTGATTATTGGGTGTAGCACACCGGGTAGCGAACCAACTCAAGCTGTTGTTCAGTCTCTCAGCACTGGGTGCCAGCAACAGCTTTGGCATCCCTGGGTGGGCGGAGGCTGCAATTTAGCCTTGCCTGGACCCCTCCTGGAGGTCAAGGATTGCGGCGACAACCGACACCCAGTGCGCACCAGTGAGTTCATCGGGGGCCTCGGAGGAGACGTGATTTGATCGACCCCGGAGGGCACAATGGTGCAACGCACTCCTATAGTGGAGAAGCAGTTGTGGTGGACGACGGTGAAGAACTGGTCCCTTGGATAAGGTAAGAACCTTTTGAAATCCGGATTGTATGCTCTGTTGGAACCTGGGGACACCCAGAGTTACCCTGTAGGTATGGGACAGGGACAGAGCTCAGGGGTTAGGGCACGGTGTACGCCCCTAGAGTGCATTCTAGCAAACTGGAAGGTATTTGGTGCAGATTCGATGACTAAGAGCCAATTAAAATGATTCTGTACAGTTGACTGGCCTCAATATCAACTAGAGGACCAGGAGTGGTGGCCACCAGGAGGGTCAATTAATTACAACACGATCCTTCAGTTACTCCTGTTCTGTCAGAGAACAAGGAAATGGAATGAACATATGTATGCGCATTTGTTTCTGACTTCATGTACTCGACCAGATATTTTACAGCACTGTAATTTGACTCCGACTGGTTTGGTAGCAGCTAATGTTAGTCCCAGACCCCCACCCCCACTGTAATGGCAGAGCCGGTGTCCCCTTCGGCCCCCACACCCCCACCTTATCAGGGTAGGATGCCTCCAGTTACAGAGATTGCCCCCTCGGTGGGACTCTATCCTTTGCTTACCGAGACTGTTGTGGCTTGCCCAGGGGCAGACGGACGTCAGGCTACCACTATGCAAGTTTACACCCATGTGCCATTCAATCCAATAGACTTAGCAGCTTTTAAAACACAGGCTGGGGAATTCTCAACGAACCCAAGCAGGTTTATATCAGTCTTTGAGGGGTGCCTCAGTAGTCACAAGCCGGATTGAGACGACTGTAATATCCTCCTAAGAACTCTGTTGTCTGAGGTAATGGAATCAAGTTACAGCTAAGGCAAGGGGAGCGTCAGCGTTCAAGCGAAGAAGAAAAAAAAAAAAGGAAAGGAAGCTATCTGTCAAGTTCCTACCCCAAGCACTCATAAGCAGCTCAGGGCATTTCTGGGTATGGCAGGCTTTTGCAGGATATGGATTCCAGAGTTTGGACTGTGGGCTAAACCCCTGTACGACTGTGTAAAAGGAGCAGATCATGACCCCTTCTATTGGACCCCAGAGGCTGACAGGGCATTTAAAATCCTGAAAAGAAAATTGATGGAAGCCCCGGCTCTGGGCCTGCCGGATCTCTCTAAGCCGTTTCAGTTGTATGTACATGAACGAAGGGGGGTGGCCCTAGGAGTGCTTACACAGCTGTTAGGAGCATGGAGACATCCCATGGCTTATTTTTCTAAGCAATTGGATCAGGTTGCAAAGGGTTGGCCGGCATGTTTACGGGCAGTCGCAGCTACTGCCCTATTGCTTGAGGAAGCCGAGAAGCTAACAGTGGGAGGGGTTATGCAAATCTATACTCCCCATATGGTCCGAGCCTTATTGGATGCAAAGGGAGGGCTTTGGCTCACCCAGGCTCGGATTGCTCAGTACCAGGCTAAGCTGTCAGAACTCTGAAGTCACCTTACAGCCTTGCGCCTCCCTTAACCCAGCCACTCTTTCCAGAAACAGAGGAACAGAAACATGACTGTTTAGAGATCATAGATGTCCAGTACTCTAGCCGTCCGGATTTAAAGGATGTACCCCTCCCAAATGCAGATTATGAGTGGTACACTGATGGTAGCAGTACTGTAATAGATGGACAAAGGAGGGCGGGTTATGCTGTTGTGACCCTCCATGACACTGTGGAAGCTGAAGGTTTGCCTGCTGGGACCTCTGCCCAGCTTGCTGAACTAATAGCCCTGACCCATGCACTTGAACTGTCAAAAGGAAAGCGGGTCAACATTTTTACTGATTCAAAGTATGCTTTTGGTGTGCTGCATGCTCATGCTGGCCTATGGAAGCAAAGGGGAATGCTGATAGCCCAAGGCTCCCCAGTCAAGTACGGGCCCCAAATCCTCCGGCTCCTAGAAGCCGTACAACTTCCCTCGGAAGTGGCGGTGGTACACTGTAAAGCCCATCAAAGGAAGGATCAAGATGTGGCCAGAGGTAATGCCTGGGCAGATAGAGAGGCTAAGCATGCTGCCACCCTGCCATCCCCTCAGACTGAACACCTATATGCATGCCCTTATCCCATCAGTAAGGGAGCTTCCAACCCCTCAGTACTCTGGGGAGGAGAGACAGCTAACTGACCAACTCGGTCTCTGGGAAAAGGAGGGATGGCTCCATTCCCCAGAAGGGAAGGTCCTCTTACCAAAGGGCCTAATCCGGCCAGTGCTGCAGAAACTACATCTAACCACTCATGCTGGCAGGGAAGCACTTATCCAACTAATGGGAAAATACTTTATCACTTCCGGACTCCGACCCCTGGCTGCCCACGTACAAGCGGACTGCTTAGTCTGCCGAAAGAATAACCCCCGACCGGGACATCCTGTGCCACCAGCTGCCCTAGAACCCACTCTGGGCCCTGGACAAGTGTGGCAAATAGACTTTACTGAGTTTCCCCGGACCCAAGGGTTCAAATATCTCCTTGTCATAGTGGATCGGTTCAGCGGATGGCCAGAAGCCTTCCCATGCCGTAACTGCACTGCCAGAACAGTGGCCCTCAAGTTTTGTTAAGGAGATCATTCCTCGCTTTGGACTCCCCCGTGGATGGAATCTGACAACGGGACACACTTCACATCAAAAATCATTCAAAGCATCTCACATGCCTTACAGATCCCCTGGAAACTCCATACACCCTGGAGACCGCAAGCCAGTGGTGTAGTGGAGCGTACCAATCAGACCCTTAAACGGCATCTCTCAAAAGTGTGCCAAGAAGCCTCACTGCAATGGCCTGATGCTTTGCCCCTTGTCCTACTCCGTATCCGCGTTCTCCCAAAGGGTAGATTAGGGCTCAGTCCCTTTGAAATTATGTTTGGAAGGGCATGGCCTATGAATGGCACCCTGGTTCTGTCAGGGGAATGGAAGTTGGGTAATGGTTTTTTGTCACAGTATATGTGTTCCCTGTCTGCTGTTCTCCTGTCTCTTCACAGGTATACCAAGGATTCCCATCCTCTCCCCTTGGACGCTCCCGTCCACTCCTTACAGCCTGGTGACTCTGTGCTTTTTCGTACCTGGAAAGACGAGCCTCTCCAGGAAAAGTGGAAAGGACCCTATACCATCCCGCTGATCTCCCATACAGCGGCAAAGATCAAGGGACACAAGAACTGGATCCATCACTCTCGTCTGAAGGCAGTACCCGCCCCCTCGTCAGCAGAACAGTGGACCATCCAACCTGCTGACTCCTCATCTAGTGACGATCTCAGGCTAAAGCTACTCTTTAAAAGACACAAATAGCAGGCACCTTAATGCTAAAATGGGCCCACCCAGGTACTGGAGACCCTGGGTTGGGAAGACTCTGGTGATAATTAATTGGGTAACATTGTTATTCTCTGTATTGGTATTTCCAAACTGTGCATATCGGGAGCATAACTCCTTTGTTTCGCTTGCGCACCATGTTGCTACTTTAACAAACCAGACTGATGGCTGGATATGTGCTCCACCTCCACTGTCCCCCAAAATGGGAATGCCCCTTGACATGCTGCCCTTGACCCTAGCAGAATTAGCCACCACCAAAGAGCAGGAAAGAATGGACTCGCCGGTCTGGAATAAGACCTCTTTACAGCAGGCCACCTATCAGGACCAGGAGTATTCAGTTGCAGTACTCCCTGAGGGAGTGTTATGTTTTACCCAAAACCAATCTGATCACTATGGGCGTCCTGTGGGAAAAAGCTCCTGTGTTATTACACAGTGGGCTGATGGGTATTGGATAAAGACCAACAGGGGAGGCCAACAGTGTGGGTGTAACTCTTACAAATAATCTTACCACAAAAGAGGGGTTTGGAAATATAACTTGCCGTCCAGTTACTATCTCCAATGTAGCAAGCCAATGGTGGGTTTGTAGTGGTCCCTATGGCGAGTGTAATTTGAACGGCACAATTAGAAACACCCGCACTTGTACCCAATCAGGAGGATGGGATGCCCCCTTAGGGGCATATGAACTGTTTGGAAAAGCAGCCAAAGCAGCCTTAAATATCCCAGGGATCCCCTTAAGAAACAGTACTGGGCCCTACAGGGTCACTATTTTGTGTGTGGCCGAAAGGCTTACAAGGTGCTGCCAGCCAACTGGACAGGTAGCTGTTATATAGCTCATGGAGTTCCTCATCTGTCAATAACTGCCACACTGTCCAAAGGAAAGATTAGAAATGCCCGAAACATCTCTGTTAAGTCACGAGAAAAGACCCTGCGGCGACTGATAACAGCATTGGAGAGCAATATGAACAATTCCCTCACAACCAAGAAGCTTGTAGGGTGCTCTGTACTGGGAATAGTGCCACTGTTTTCTGGGCCAGCCATGGCATGCATAGGCCGCTATACTGTAAGGCTGCAGATGGTACTTGAGAAAGTTGCCTTAGAGTTAGAGGACTCGGTTAGTGATTTAGGGTCAGCAGTAAAAACATTAAATAAAGAGGTACAGCAGCTCAGGACGTTTTCCCTCCAAAACAGGCTGGCTTTGGACTATCTCTTGGCATCCCAAGGAGGGGTTTGTCCCCTCGTCGGGCCCCGATGTTGTGTATATGTAAATGATAGCAGTTATGAGATCTATGAAAAGGTGGTACAGGCTGAGGCCCATGCCCGAGCTGGAGCACAGGTTGCCTATACTGCCCCCGAGAGCGATTGATTGCAAACCTTGTTTTCAGGCTGGGGTTTGTCGTCTTGGCTTGGTGGTTTATTTAGCCGGCTATTGAAACTTCTCTTTCCTGTATTGCTTGTATTACTGGTATTATGCTGTGCAGTATCATGTGTTAGGGCCCTTTTGCAAAAGTTAATAAGTCATTCTCTTCAGGGCTATCGCAAAGTGCTTATGCAAAGTCCTATTGTAAAGAAATAAGTAGCCCAAGTGAGAAAACTCAGAGCCAAGGTTGTTGAGTGTTCTCAAAGGGGGGAGTTGTTGGGGACACTGGGGCACGGCCACTAGGTAACTCGAGGGGATGGAAGATCACGAGTATCGATGAAGCCCCCTCGCACTAGGCCCAGGTGTCCTTGGCCCCCCTTCCCGCCTGGAGGCACTGGCAGCAGCTCTGCGTACTAGGCCCAAGTGTCCTTGGCCCCCCCGCCTGGAGGCACACACAGCAGTTATGCTGAGAATCTGCAACACTATGTTGCGGAGTCAGACTGCCTGAAACTAAGCAAGGCCACACAGGGGAGATATGGAAGAACAATGCTGAATAAAGCAGCTTTATGTATAGTTTAACAAACGATACAGAAAACCAGGGAACAAGCTGTTGTTCAGCCTCTCGGCACTGGGTGCCGGCAACACCAAGATTCTCACAATCATTTGACTCAGGAGCTAGGGCTTTAAAAATAACACTGATATTGTGAGAAGTGGCAATGCCACCCTTACTTTCCAAGTAAACACTGAAACAAAATTATCCAAATATGTGTGATTATAGCCATGTAATAAACAGCCTCCCCTTTGCTCAGGGCTACTTCTAACATTCTAAATCTCGGAGCATTTTAACAGCCTCTCAAGAAGGATCGCTGTTCCTGCAGGTAAGGCACCAGACTAGACTCCAGGAGGTCTGAGTTCAGCACCTGGGCTCTGACACAGACTTCCTGTGTGATCATGGGTAAGTCACTTAATGCCTCAGTTTACCATCTCTAAAATGGGGGTGATAATGCTGCCTTTGTCTATCTTGTCTGTTCAGATTGTAAGCTCTTTGGAGCATGGACAGCTTTACTATTTATTACGTGTTTGGACAGCCCCTAGCATGAAGGGGTCCAGATCTGAATGGGGCTGCTAGTGTTGTAATAGCCATCTGTTTAATAACAATTGACATGGAAATGGTTTCCCCCAATTTCAAAGTGTGGAATACCAGCTTCCTCAATGCCATCCTGTGCATTTTACCCAAATTACATTAGTCTAAGGCCCAGGCCTGACAAATTCAATCACGGACCAGTGACATATTTAAGGTTGGATATCTGACAAACTATCAAGGGTAGAAGTAAGTGTTTTACCCCCTTGGGGACCTGGACATCGCCATGTCCTGTAGAATACGGAATTTGTGTCTATCCCTGAAAGGTCTGGAAATTCAGGACCTTTCAATTGTAGCATTATGCTTTACAGAATATATTAAAATCAATATTTGAATATATTGCTTTAGTCAAACAAGATATTGGGCTCAGGGGTATCTGGCAGAAATGTAATGGCCTGTAATGTACAGGCGATCAGACTAGACAATCTAATGGGCCATTCTGGTCTTAAACTCTATGAATCTATGAAAAAAAATTTTGAGAGGTTTCTAAAATGTATTAGGCTATGTCAACACTACAGCTTATGCCAACAAAACTGATGTCGTTCAGGAGGGTGAATAAACCACCCCTCCTGAGCAACGTAAGTTAGGGCCTGCGTAAGCACTTGTGTGCACAACACTATGGCGGCTGGTGAGTTTTTCTCCCCAACATAGCGTCTGCCGCATGCGAAGGTGGCTTTATTATGCTGATGGGAGAGCTCTCGGTACAGCTGTACCACTGGGGTGCTGTACGTATAGACGTGGCCTGAGTTATAATTTCTCTCCCTCCAAACGCTGTACAATTGCGGTCCAGGTACTAAGACAGCCAGCTCTCTACAGGCAATAGAATACAAAAAATAGTACTAATCATGACTTTAAAAAAAAAAAAAAATTCTGTATATACACCGACCCTTTGAAGTTAAGCTCTTAAATGCATCAAGAAGCAGTATTTTCAAAAGCACCCACAGGAATAGGGCTCTGATTCTGCAATGTACACGTGCTTAACCTTAAGCATGTGAATAGGTCAGGGGTTCTCAAACTTCATTGCACCGTGACCCCCTTCTGACAACAAAAATTGCTACATGACCCCAGGAGGAGGGACCAAAGCCTGAGCCCCCTTTCCCTGGGGCCGTGGGAGCCAAATCCCGAGCCCCACTGCCCTTGGAGGGACCAAAGCCGAAGCCCAAGTGCTTCAGCCCCAGGCAGGGGGCCTGGAACCTGAGCTGCACCACCCAGGGCTTTTCATATGTCAAATCATATAACTTTATTGTGTGTGATCAAGAAACTCTGTTCTACTCTGCTGACAAATATTACTTTTTCTTCAGGCTACAATTCTGGTACAGTTGCCACGGTGATGTGATGTACAAAAACCAATCCGCTCCGAATCCTTTAGTCATGGTAGATACTGGGCTTCTTAGACTCCAGAAGTCTTGACTATCCAGCAGTGGGGTAAATAACTCTTTTATGCTCTGTTTATTTACTCACAAACATTGATTTGCAATATCTGTGCAAACAGATGCTGTTAGACATCCATATGTGTATTCATATAGCTAAACGCATTCACACAATTGACAAAACAACAATATTGTCATGACCTGAAGACCTTCTGGTGGCCAGAGGGGAATCAGGCAAATAGAAATTTTTAGAAGCAAGATCTTGTTTATGGATTTGTGACACTGAAAATACTGTGAAATGTTTCTCTGCAAAAAGATGCATCTCTGACTACATTTTGAATATTCGGAGCTGCTACCGGCCTACCTTCTGGAAAAAAATACTGTCTTTTCAAGGATGAATTATGTGCAAAGCTTAAATAGACTGCATTATCCAGCTAAGACCAGACTTAATAAAACTGATTCTATTATCCATCTGTCTTGAGAGAGTTGATAGGTTGGCTGATTCTTAAATGTTTACTGGTTTTAAGTTATTTAGGTATCTTACAAAAAGAAAAGGAGGACTTGTGGCACCTTAGACTAACAAATTTATTTGAGCATAAGCTTTCGTGAGCTACAGCTCACTTCATCAGATGCTTTGGACTCAGAAAGTGACCCATCCCACTGCACCAAGGTTTTTTACATGTGTTTGCATCCCATTTTTAAAAGTGACTTATGCACATAGAAACCAAAGTCTCATTGAAAGTCAACTGATCTTTAATTCAGGTCTACTAATTCCCAGTCCAGCGCCCTAGCCATTGGACGCTGCTGCTTATAAATCAGTAAGAGCTGTTTTTCTGATAATGTCAGGCACCCTCACAGACCTGGTCAGCTCCCCCTGCTGGACACTCAACAGGCTGCCGTGTTTGGATCCCAGTACGGGATGCTGGGCGATTCTGAGCAGCACCCGGGAACTGGCTTTGGCCTCTCAGACTCACTCCCAAGGTATAGACTTTGTGTCAGGTGCCCCTTCTTGGAAGTGGGACCCTCAGGCCCACGTGCCTTAGGCCCTAAGACCAGTGCTGAACCCCGAAAGTCTCCCAGTAGCTTAAACACACCCTTTTCCAGAGCTCCATCCTCCTGGGTACACCAATGCACAGTTTAACCCTCTAGGGACCCATGAAGGTTACAGCACGAAACTCAGAGGTTTTGCAAGGGAGCTTCTTAAGCACACACATTTTATTCCTAGAGAGCCTGGAGACTTACCGACCCATTCAAAAACAACAAAACCTGCATGCAAAGCCCCTTCCTCCAGTGTCCTCACCCCTCCAAGAGCTCATTGGGGTTTTGCTCAGTCCTTTAAGGGGCCCTAGAACCTCCTCTTCTCCTATTGAACCTTCAGGTTCTCTCCACCCTTTCAACAAGATCTCTCTAGCTTGTTAGGTCAGCAGTCAAAAGGTTCCCCTAGTTCAGGGGTGGGCAATAATTTTCACAGGGGGGGCCACTCCGTGAATTTTGGTAAGTTGTCACGGGCCGCACATTCTACTATGTTAATGGAAGGGGTGCAGGGTCTGGGAGGGAGTTTGCGTGCAGGAGGGAGCTCCGGGCAGGGGCAGGGGATTGGGGTGCAGGGTCTGGGAGGGAGTTTGGGTGCAGGAGGGGGTTCTGACCTGGGACGGGATTGGGGTGTGAGGGGCGGGCTCTGGCTGGGAAGCGCTTACCACAGGTGGCTAAGGCAGGCTGCCTGCCTGCATGCCATGGCTCCACACTGCTCCTGGAAGTGGCTGCAGATGGCTGCTGCTGGCACGTCTCTGTGCTCCTTGGAGGGAGAGGGGCAGCAGGTCTCCGTGTGTTGCCCGCACCTGCAAGCACCACCCCTGCAGCTCCCATTGGCCGGTTTCCGGCCAAGGGGAGCTGTGAGGACAGTGCTGCGGGCAGGGGCAGCGTGCAGAGCCATGTGTGGCTAGTGGGAGTTGTTGCCTAGGAATGCCTTAGAAGGATTTATTGGTTCCACTGCTATAAAGCCAGACTCCTTTATGACCATGGCTCCAGCTGTACAAGACTGAAGAAGTGAATGTTGGACTAAGGGGATGGATAATGGGCATAACTTGCCAACCGAGTATTGCCCCAGTGGCCCGAAGGAAAAGGAGATGATGTAAAGACATCATAACTGACTCCTGTGCCCCCACACTCCCAGCCCTGGTGTAGGGGTGAGCTGGACAGGGCCTGGCTGGAAAACCACTATACGCTCTGGCAGTTCTAAGCTGGTATGACTGTCCCTTGGAGACTGTGGCCAGCTGGTAGAAGTTGCAGCAGCAGCATAGGCTGCTCTAGCTTACACTAAGGACCTGGATGGAGCTGTGGGTGCAGAAAATTAAAGCTCTGTAATGGGTTGCTGTGAAAGACTCACCATCCCAAAGCAGCCCTTTGTGGCGAGACCTGCACTTCTGCCTCTTCTTGTCCTGAGGGCTCCCATGGTCTGTTGTGGTGATTTGCCCCCTGTCCAGGTCACATCATAGTCCACTCCTTCTGGGGTATCAGTATCCCACACCAACAGTAGCCCACATTACACTAGTCATCTTATACTTTATTTGCACTATGGAGGATGCTAGCACTGCTTCAGGATGACTGTTTGCTAGTGTACGCCTTCATGAGCTCCCTACCTGGTAGGAGAGTGTCTCTCCCCTTCCCCAGAAGATGCTGTGTGGCTAGTGGGAGTTGTTGCCTGGGATTTTCTATTATAACTTTGTGGGGTGGCTGGGCCCCATTGGGATTCTCTCTTCTCCCCTCCCCCCCCCCGTCCCGTCCCTGTGGTTCAGCCTACTATGGGTATTATTAGGGTTTATAAGAGGCCTTTTCCCATACTTTGCTGCTTCTCTCCTAAGGTATTTGAGGAAATAACTGAGGAATTTCCTCACTTCAACCCTGTTCTATGCATAATGTCTCCAAAAGGATGACATAGAATTAAAGAGGCATCACATTTATTATTTAGTGTTTCTGGAATAACAGTGACCCTCTGCAGGCAGGGTGAGGCACCTCAGCAGCACCTGCCCTTAGTGTGAGGAAGTCTTTTCTGTGCCCGCTGTGGGTCAGGTCCCTGAAACCACCAGCCTCTGGTAGCACAAGCACTGTCTTCCAGGCCTCCACCGGTCCCGCTCTCCCTGTACAGGTTAGTGTTAGGCCCGCACCCATCCCCAAGTCCACTGAGCCTTCTCTGTAGTGTCCAGCCCCTGCTCTACTGAATTACCAGGCCTGCTGTCCCCAAATAAACAGTACACACCAGCATGTCAGACTCAGATCAGGATCCCCACTTTGCTTAACACCTCAGCACTTAAGACCTATTTACACTGAAAACAAGGCTACATTTATAATCAAAGAACAAAGATTCAAGTGATAGTGAGCAAAAATGTAAGAAATCAATGGTTACATATAAAACAAATTCATAACATGCTTTCTGGAGACTAAACTAATAGGTTGACCTCCTGTCTAAAGAAGCTTATCTCACCAGATGTTTCCAGTGTTTTCAACCAAGACAGGCTGAGATCCCATTTTTATGAAACAAACTCATTGTGTGTTTACTTCTTAGGTGGAGGATGCCAGGTAGTCTTCTTTGTTCCCCCCAAATGTACTACAGCAAACCTTTGATGCGCACCTCAAAATAGGGTGTCTCTCCCTCCACCTGCTTATGTCCTCCTGTTACTTTTCTGTCTAAAGTTTTCACAATCCTTGATTAGCATTTGGTTCAGACTGGGGAGACGATATGTAATTTATGTGTTAACAGCCCTCTAGATAAATATTTTTTGCCTGACAGAATATCTGTTTTTCAATGTTTGCTGGTAACCAATCCCTAGAAACAGACCTAAAGAATATAATTTCCAGTGTAATACATGACTCCTTACACAGCATCCATACACCTGTTTCATTGATGATGAAGAAACACAGACTCAGCCCTGGTCTACGCTAGGAGTTGAGGTCGAATTTAGCAGCGTTAAATTGATTTAACCCTGCACCCGTCCACATGACGAAGCCCTTTTTTTCGACTTAAAGGGCTCTTAAAATCGATTTCCTTACTCCACCGCCGACAAGGGGATTAGCGCTGAAATCGGCCTTGCTGGGCTGAATTTGGGGTACTGTGGACACAATTAGACGGTATTGGCCTCCGGCAGCTATCCCAGAGTGCTGCATTGTGACCGCTCTGGACAGCACTCTCAACTCAGATGCACTGGCCAGATAGACAGGAAAAGGCCTGTGAACTTTTGAAATTCGATTTCCTGTTTGGCCAGCGTGGCAAGCTGCAGGTGACCATGCAGAGCTCTTCAGCAGAGGTGACCGTGATGGAGTCCCAGAATTGCAAAAGAGCTCCAGCATGGACCGAACGGGAGGTATGGGATCTGAGCACTGTATGGGGAGAGGAATCCGTGCTATCAGAACTACGTTCCAGTTTTTGAAATGCCAAAACATTTGTCAAAATCTCCCAGGGCATGAAGCACTGAGGCCATAACAGGGACCCGAAGCAGTGCCGCATGAAACTTGAGCTGAGGCAAGCCTACCAGAAAACCAGAGAAGCAAACGGCCGCTCCAGGTCAGAGCCCAAAACATGCCGCTTCTATGATGAGCTGCATGCCATTTAAGGCGGTTCAGCCACCACTACCCCAGCCGTGTCTGACTCCTTCAATGGAGATGGAGGCAACACAGAAGCAGGTTTTGGGGACGAGGAAGATAGCTCACAGTAAGCAAGTAGAGAAACTGGTTTTCCCGACAGCTAGGAACTGTTTCTCACCCTGGACCTGGAGCCCGGACCCGCCAGGCGGAGAAGGGACCTCTGGTGAGTGTACCTTTTAAAATACTATACATGGTTTAAAAGCAAGCATGTTTAATGATTAATTTGCCCTAGCATTCGCGGCTCTCCTGGATGTACTCCCAAGCCTTTGCAAAAGGTTTCTGGGGAGGGAACGCTTATTAAATCCACTATGGTAGGACACTTTACCACTCCAGGCCAGTAGCACGTAGTCGGGAATCATTGTAGAACAAAGCATTGCAGTATATGTTTGCTGGCGTTCAAACAACATTCATTCTTTATCTCTCTGTGTTATCCTCAGGAGAGTGATATCATTCATGGTCACCTGGTTGAAATAGGGTGCTTTTTTTAAGGGGACATTCAGAGGTGCCTGTTCCTGCTGGCCTGTTTGCTTGTGGCTGAACAGAAATGTTCCCCGCTGTTAGCCACGGGGACAGGGGAGGGGCTAGCCACACGCTGGGAGGAGGCAAAATGCGACCTTGGAACGAAAGCACATGTGCTATGTATGTAATGTTAACATCAAGGTTTACCGTGAAAAAGTGTACCCATTGTTCTATAAAATGTGTCTTTTTAAATACCACTGTCCCTTTTTTTTTTCTCCACCAGCTGCATGTGTTTCAAGGATCACAGGATCTTCTCCTTCCCAGAGGCTAGCGAAGATTAGAAGACAAAAAAAACGCACTCGAGATTAAATGTTCTCTGAGCTCATGCTGTCCTCCCACACTGACAGAACGCAGACAAATGTGCGGAGGCAGAAAATGTCAGAGTGCAGGAAAGCACAAAATGACCGGGAGGAGAGGTGGCGGGCTGAAGAGAGGGCTGAAGCTGAAAGGTGGCGGCAACATGATAAGAGGAGGCAGGATTCAATGCTGAGGCTGCTGGAGGATCAAACTAATATGCTCCAGTGTATGGTTGAGCCGCAGGAAAGGCAGCAGGACCACAGACCACCGCTACAGCCCCTGTGTAACTAACCGCCCTCCTCCCCAAGTTCCATAGCCTCCTCACCCAGATGCCCAAGAATGCAGTGGGCGGGGCCTCTGGCCACCCAGCCACTCCACCCCAGAGGATTGCCCAAGCAACAGAAGGCTGGCATTCAATAAGTTTTGAAGTTTTAAACTTTTAAACTGCTGTGTGCCCTTGTCCTTCCCTCCTCCGCCACCCCTCCTGGGCTACCTTGGTAGTTATCCCCCTATTTGTGTGATGAATAAAGAATGCATGAATGTGAAGCAACAATGACTTTATTGCCTCCGCAAGCAATGATTAAAGGGAGGAGGGGAGGGTGGTTAGCTTACAGGGAAGTAGAGTGAACCAAGGGGCGGGGGGTTTCATCAAGGAGAAACAAACAGAACTTTCACACCGTAGCCTGGCCAGTCATGAAACTTGTTTTCAAAGCTCCTTTGAAGCGCACCATGCCATCCTGTGCTCTTCTAACCGCCCTGGTGTCTGGCTGTGCGTAACCAGCAGCCAGGCGATTTGCCTCAACCTCCCACCCCGCCATAAACGTCTCCTCCTTACTCTCACAGATATTGTGGAGCGCACAGCAAGCAGTAATAACAATGGGAATATTGGTTTCGCTGAGGTCTAACCGAGTCAGCAAACTGCGCCAGTGCACTTTTAAACACCAAATGCACGTTCTACAACCATTTTGCACTTGCTCAGCCTGTAGTTAAACAGCTCCTGACTACTGTCCATGCTGCCTGTGTATGGCTTCATGAGCCATGGCATTAAGGGGTAGGCTGGGTCCCCAGGGATAACTATAAGCATTTCAACATCCCCAAGAGTTATTTTCAGGTCTGGGAATAAAGTCCCTTCCTGCAGCTTTTGAAACAGACCATAGAATCATAGAATCATAGAATATAAGGGTTGGAAGGGACCCCAGAAGGTCATCTAGTCCAACCCCCTGCTCGAAGCAGGACCAATTCCCAGTTAAATCATCCCAGCCAGGGCTTTGTCAAGCCTGACCTTAAAAACCTCTAAGGAAGGAGATTCTACCACCTCCCTAGGTAACGCATTCCAGTGTTTCACCACCCTCTTAGTGAAAAAGTTTTTCCTAATATCCAATCTAAACCTCCCCCACTGCAGCTTGAGACCATTACTCCTCGTTCTGTCATCTGCTACCATTGAGAACAGTCTAGAGCCATCCTCTTTGGAACCCCCTTTCAGGTAGTTGAAAGCAGCTATCAAATCCCCCCTCATTCTTCTCTTCTGCAGGCTAAACAATCCCAGCTCCCTCAGCCTCTCCTCATAACTTATGTGTTCCAGACCAGAATTCCTGAAGATGTGAGTGTCATGTACCTTTTCCGGCCATCCCACGTTGATGTTGGTGAAATGTCCCTTGTGATCCACCAGTGCTTGCAGCGCTATTGAAAAGTACCCCTTGCGGTTTATGTACTCACCGGCTTGGTGCTCCGATGCCAAGATAGGGATATGGGTTCCGTCTATGGCCCCACCACAGTTAGGGAATCCCATTGCAGCAAAGCCATCCACTATGACCTGCACATTTCCCAGGGTCACTACCCTTGATAGCAGCAGTTCTTTGATTGCTTTGGCTACTTGCATCACAGCAGGCCCCACAGTAGATTTACCCACTCCAAATTGATTCCCGACTGACCGGTAGCTGTCTGGCGTTGCAAGCTTCCACAGGGCTATTGCCACTCGCTTCTCAACTGTGAGGGCTGCTCTCATCTTGGTATTCTTGTGCCTCAGGGCAGGGGAAAGCAAGTCACAAAGTTCCATGAAAGTGCCCTTACACATGCAAAAGTTTCGCAGCCACTGGGACTTGTCCCAGACCTGCAACACTATGCGGTCCCACCAGTCTGAGCTTGTTTCCCGAGCCCAGAATCGGTGTTCCACAGCATGAACCTGTCCCATTAGCACCATGATGCCCACATTGCCAGGGCCCGAGCTTTGAGAGAAGTCTGTGTCCATGTCCTCATCACTCTCGTCACCATGCTGACATCGCCTACTCGCCCGGTTTCGCTTTGCCAGGTTCTGGTGCTGCATATACTGCTGGATAATGCATGTGGTGTTTAATATGCTCCTAATTGCCAAAGTGATCTGAGCGGGCTCCATGCTTGCCGTGGTATTGCGTCTGCACAGAAAAAAGGCACGGAACAATTGTCTGCCATTGCTCTGCTGGAGGGAGGGGCGACTGACGACATGGCTTACAGGATTGGCATACAGGGAATTAAAATCAACAAAGAGGGTGGCTTTGCAAGAAACAGAATGGCCCCCTCAAGGATAGAACTCAAAACTGGGTTTAGCAGGCCATCGATTTCACAAAGGGAGGGAGGAGAAAATGAATACAAAAAAAATCTGGTCTATTTCTTGTTTTGATCCACTTCTTCTATCTTTATACATCTTGCTAGCAGCAGACCGTGCAGTACAACCATTGTCATCTCCTGGGTGCTCGGCAGAAGGTGGTGCAGTATGACTGCTAGCCATTATCTTCTGCTGGCTGCTGATTAAAAGACAGTGTACTGCCGGTAGGACTCAGTTGCCATGAGATGAAACTTAAAAGGGAAATGACCTAGCTGAGTCACTCCCATGTTTGCCCAGGCACCCCTGACCTCATCGAGGTTGGTTAAAAGAGCACCCAGGACTACGTCGACGACAGCTACCAGTCATACTGCACTGTCTGCTGCCAAAAGGCAATAAACTGCTGGTGTGTAGCAATGCAGTACCATGTCTGCCAGCACCCAGGAAACATACGGTGACGGTTAGCTGAGCGGGCTCCATGCTTGCCGTGGTATGGTGTCTGCACAGGTAACTCAAGAAAAAAGGCCCAAAACGATTGTCTGCCCTTGCTTTCACGGAAGGAGGGAGGGAAGGGCGGGGCCTGACGATATGTACCCAGAACCACCCACAACAATGTTTTAGCCCCATCAGGCACTTGGATTTCTACCCAGAATTCAAATGGGCGGCGGAGACTGCGGGAACTGTGGGATAGCTACCAACAGTGCAATTCTCTGAAAGTCGACGGTTGCCTCGGTACTGTGGACACACTCCGCAGACTACATGCACTTAGAGCATTTGTGTGGGGGGACCCACAATCGACTGTATAAAAACGCTTTCTACAAAACCGATGTCTATAAATTCGACCTAATTCCGTAGTGTAGACAAACCCTCGGACACTCAACTATGACCTCTGTGTGACACCAGCTTTTATTTGACCCTCACATGACACTCTTTGGTGAACTAGACTGCACATACCAGATTCAGAAGATCCCTGTAACCCCTCTGCATCCTTTCCCAGTTAGCTCTAAGAGATTCCAGGGTCACAATAACAAAAAAGGGCATTGCAGAAATTCTCCAACACCTTTTTCTCCTTCACAATCTCAAACCAGCAACTGCCTTAGAAGCTGTGGGAAAGATACTTTCTTCCTATCAATTGCCATCAAGAGTTGCAATGAAAATAACCTTTATGATATATAGCAAGATATATCATGTTCTAGTAGAGAAAGCACCAGCATGGAACTCAGCAGAGCTGTGTTGTTTTTCTGGCTCTGATACTGAACTGCTGTCTGACCTTGGGCACATCTCTTCTCCTCTTGGTACCTTCCCACCCTTTGTCTGTACAGTCTATTTGGACTGTAAGCTTTCTGCGGAAGGGTTTGTCTCTTACTTTGTGACTCTGCTGTGCCTAGCCAAGTGGAGTCCAGAGACAGCATTTGCATGGTAACATTTTGCAGCAGTTTTCTAGAAGTTAAAAAAACAAACAAACTCAATTCACTGATAACAGTTTCCTAAGAATAGTCCCGAGTGTGTTTATTTTTAGAAACCATGGCTCTGAGAAAATAAGGTGTTTGGAGAAGTCCTTGAATTTACTTGTTATGAGTTATTAGATCTTGTTTTTAAATCCTCCAAATACCCACAATCATTTAAAGACAAAAGATGAGAGGAATAAAATAAAACCCGGCAAGTGTAACCAAACAAATTGCTTTTTTCTAGAAACAAAACTTTATTTCTAATGTCTTCGGGAGGCAGGAGGCGGGGGGAGAAGGAGCTAAAAAACCCATGACACTCCAGTCTAAGTGCTGAGAAAAGATGTAGTTCAGCTCATGGTAAAAATTGTACCTTTTTGTGACAAAATCCAGTCATGGAACAAACTCAGACATGCTACTCAGCTGTGACCAAAGCACATGCCACAAGAATTTAAACAAAAGAATGATGACTAATTGCAATTATCAAACTATGACTCATCAAAGCATAAAAACAGTGACGTTCAGATTACAACACTGAAGAAATCCAGCCAGGCTGCTCACTCATAAAATAATAAGACAAGGAAGCAGCTTTTATACCTAACTCCTGATTAGGGTGACCAGATGTCCGAATTTTATAGAGCCAGTCCCGATTTTGGGGTCTTTTTCTTATAGATGTAAGCAGAGTCAGGATGCGCTCCACCCTGACATCTGGTGGTGAGGTGTGGCAAGTTGTTGAAAAGAACTTCAGGGGCTGACCTCATTTGCATAGGCACACCCACCCTGCCTGGAATGAGGCCATAGCTGCCCAAATAGTCACTTTGGCTGCTGTGGGATCCCCAGTGTCTCTGTTATTGGGGCAGGAAGAATAAATTGTTATTACCCTGATTATGAGAATCAAGGACAGTGGAACTGTACTTGGCCTTTTGTTATGATGGAGGGACTCGCCATCAACTAAGGAACACTCGCTAGGCAAGGGACATGGGTTCCAAAACTCTGTGAATGGAGAGAGAGGCTGGGAGTAGGTTTTAATACTTGGTGGCATGGGCCTGCTGGTGAGGGCCTTACATGCTAATTGCACTTCCTCCTCTCTCCACTGTGGAATATCAGAGCTAATTTTGATTCTATTAGGAGTCTAGTTACAGGCTGCTGAGCTCAACTCACTTTGGGCTAACGGTGTACCAGCACTGAGGTTCCCCTACTACAAGCTGAAATCACTGAGTGTTGTGTTAAGTAGTGGGGGAGCCTGAAGCTATATGGTAGAGCAGTTTGTGGGACGGTGAGCGGAGTGGAGCCCCATGGAGAGGTGGGGCCATCAGTGTTGGACCATGTAAGGTGCCCCTTAAACCCCCCCCTCAATCTCCACCCAGGTTGGGAGGTAAAACTCTGCAGATAAACTTTTGAACTCTGGGGCCGCCCTGACCAAGGACAGAGACTTTTGGGTCGTTGGACTTTGGGTGATTTGGGGTTGCTGGACTCAAGAACCAAAGGGAAAGGACATGCCCCAATTTGCTTGGGGTGGGTTTTGCTCATGGGTTGTGTTATGAATCCTGTTGGTGGTGTTTCCCCAACATAATGCCACATTGTTTCTCTCTGTTATTAAAAGGCTTTTTGCTACACTCTGACTATGTGCTTGTGAGAGGGGAAGTATTGCCTCTTGGAGGCGCCCAGCGGGGGTGGTATATATTTGTCCCAGGTCACTGGGTGGGGGCTCGAGCCGGTTTTGCATTGTGTTATTGGAATGGAACCCCTAGATACTGAACCCGGCCCTTGTTGTTGCCAACTCTGACAGGCAGAAGGGTTACATATAGGCTCCTATTACCCACCACTCCCTGTCCCGATTTTTCACATTTGCTGTCTAGTCACCCTACTTCTGATAGTGTTAATGCTGCTGGAACTTCAGAGGGCCCTTTGCCAGAGACTATCTAAGCCCTATTAGACTCACTATATCATTTGTCAACTTTTGAACTCACTGCAGTTTTCTTGCTATACTGGGGGGTGGGGGAACTTGAAAGCTGGCAGTATTTATGTCAGGAGATCCAACAGCTTTATCTGAGAGCAAACCCAGTTAGGAGTAGAGTGGAGAAGAGGGGAAAGAATTTGAGAGGCCAGAATACAAAAAATGTTGTTTTCTTGGAGATTTCTTCACTGACTTCTGTTGCTATTTAAATCCCTTAATTCTCTTGACCATTTCAGTGTTCATATTTTCAATAATGTTGTTTGCATAAAATACCCAAGAGCAGTCAAAAGGCCCAGTCTTGCACTCACTTGGACTCCTGCATCCATGCATAACATCCTTAAAGTGCGAATAGCTGCATCTTTAAGTTCTTCTGCTTTGGTGGTTCTGCTTGTAGTAGGCCAGACTAGCCAAATCTCATGATTTCGTGGGGAGGAACGCAATTTTGGCTCTGCCTGGGACAAGACTGGCACAGATGCTCCAGCCCTCCCATGAATTTTAGCTCAGCCCCATGGAAAAGAAACCCTCTGATATGCTGCCTTCCCCACTTCCCCACCTTCTGGAGAAAGGCAGCCAATCAGGGATACTGCAGGAGACATATAGCACTCTTCACTCCCCTCTCTCCCATCCCTTGGGAGCTGAGAGGAGTTTTGATGTGGGGGAGAGTGAGGAGCTGACACCATTCCAATAGGGGGAAAGGAAGAGTAAGGTGCAGAATTCATCTATGCAGGTGAACAAGAGCCTTGTCACAATGTGGGTTTTTTTGAGCTTGTGAGTGCACTGGACAGGCTTGAAGTCCCAGACATGCAGGGCCTGGTACAGAGAAGGATTTGAAGCAACTAGTGGACATAAGTACTCCATCGCCCCCTCCCATTCTTCACCCTCCCCAACCCCTACAGAGCTAACCAGCTGAGGGCCACCTGGAAACTCACGCAAGAGACAAATAGGGAAACATGGCCTTTTGCTGAGCCTGCCTTGTGCTTTTAGCCTGATAGAGGTAGACTTGGTCAACAGAGTAAAGGTACTGAAACTATCCACATGCTGGCTTCCAACAGTAACACTGCACTTGAGCACGTCCAAGGATGAAGCCCACATGTTGCTATTCTAGGCCTGTTGCAGTGTCATCCATGGTGAGTGGGGCGATGCCTGGTTGAGGTGGAGCTGTGAATCCACTTGCCAAAGCATCATTACCAGCAATGGGCCCCAGAACGGATGGCGGGAGGGGAAAAGAACTGATGTGGGTGAGAACTGATGTTGGGGCTAGGAGAACATGATTAATTGGTGGACTTCAGGGATGGCCAGATGTGGGGAGAGGGGTGCACAGAATTAATTAATTAGAATTTGGGATACTGGGAAGAAACTGGAAACTCTGCATCATATAAACTGTCAGGCAGTCTCTCAGGATGACACTGGCCCTTCAAGAGGGAGCAGGGCCAATGCACCTGTGCTGCATCAGCTGACCCAGATTCTGCTTTAAGTGAGGGCACCTCAGTCTGAGGAAGAGAGAGACCTAAGGGGGGGAGAGCCTGGGTGAAGTCAGGCTAAGAGCAGCCAGTCATTAAAAGGGAAGAGCATGGACATGAGTCTCTCAGTGCCTGTCTCCTGGGAATCGGGAGACCTGGAGAGCTAAGCATGCCTGAGTGCTCTGGGAGAAGAGGCAGTGAGCCTGAGAGGTAAAGGGGAAAAGTGCCTGAGGACTGTAGCTCAGGGTGAACTGAGGAACTGTGGTTGGTTGGTTAAGCTGGACAATAATACTGCCTAGAAGAGACTGAGGGTGTGACAGAGTCCTTAGGAAGCTGGGGAGATGCCCTGTCTTGTTACAGGCAGCCAGATAGAGCTCCTACAACAGTGGCCAAAATCACCTTACTCAATACTTTGAGACAGTTGGTAACACTGTTTGTCACTTAGACATACCAGGTATTTCCAGGGGGGAGAGGAGGTTTCAAAAATCAAAAGAGATAAAAAAAACTCTGTATAACTTTTTTTAAATCTCACGATTTTTGTGCGTAGGGGTGGGGTGACTCATGATTTGTGTGTGAGGGCTGACTCATGACTTTTGAATATTTGGGGTTGGCAATACTGTTTATCCCATTGTAAGTTAATTATTAATGCCATTCTTTTAAGAAGATGGTTCCATTCCAGAACACAATTCAGTTTAATATTTTGATTGGTGAGCATCTTAAGGAAAAAAGATACCCTTCTAAGATGTTGCCTCTTGTTTTTTCAAAAAGATGCATGGAATATAAAGAATGAGAGTTAAACAAAGACATAAACCAATTGCTGCCTTCTGCTTAGTAGGTGTGGAGCCTGGTTCTGTTCTGTTTAAAGTGATCAATATTCTGTCCAATTTATGAAGAAAAATGCTTTTGCCAAAATTATGTGGTCTGCACCTCCTTCAGGAATCCTGAGAGGTGAAGCCATGACACCCATCTCATCACCACAGCCATAGAGATGGATCTGGCAGCCATGTCAACAGCATCAAGGGTCAACTGCAATGATGTTTTTGCCACTAGTTGCCCCTCCTAGATGATGGCCTTGAAGGAGTCTCAGGAATTCTCCGGCAATTTATCAATAAAGTCATTTAACTTATTATAACTTGGGTAGTTGTATATTGCTGTGAGCGTGTGGTAGTTGGCAATACGAAACTGTAAGGTGGCCGAGGAGGACATCTTCCTACCAAAGTGAACAAGGCGCTTCCACTCTCTGTCATAGGGTGTTGTCCTGGAGGGATGTTGTGGGCCACGATAGTTCACAGCGTCCTCCACAATGGAATTGAGTGGTGGGTGAGTGAATAAAAACTCTGATTCCTTTGCAGGGACATAATATTTTTTGTCTACCCACTGGCAGTCGGGGCCACCAATGCCAGAGTTTTCCACACCGTCTTAGCTTGGTCTAGACTAACCTCGTTGACTGGGAGGATGATTTTCAAAGAAGGTGAAGAATGAAAGATGTTAATGAGCTGGTGGTGGTGGCTTTGACCTCCTCCAGTGATATGTGGAGGGTGTCCACCACTCTTCAATAGCTCCTGGAACAAGCAAAAGTCATCTGCCATGGCAGGTGGTGAAGGCATGACCGTTTCATCCAGTGTTACCTCCTTCTCTGTGTCCCCTTACTGCTCCTCAATTTCTTGAGGCTGCGAGGCCCTTGATGCTGCGGCCAAGGGAGCATGGCTGGAGGGTTCTTAGGCCATCCTTGACGCCCTTGAGGCAGGCTGTCGGTGCGCTGCCCAGGGGTTCCAATATGGCCACTGTGGTGGCATTGGGCCTGGTGGAGGTGCCATGGGTGGTGGTGCCATCTGGTGGTACATCCCTGGACCCTGTTGGTAGTGGGTCCCATATGGAGCTTGTGAAGAGTACTGTGAAACTCCTTCCAGCTCACTATCCGACCTCTCACTTGATAGTGGAGGGGCATGGCATGATTGTGGAGAGATACCCTGTGGCTGGCCATGGCTCGGTACCGTAATCTCAGTACCCAGGGATGGAGTGTTGGGTGCCTCCAACGTGCCTAGGTCACCGCTCTGATGGAATTCCACTCATACCAAGCCCCCCACCGTCAGTGCCAGGGGGAGACGGAGACCTCATCCACACCAGTCTGTCCAGGGCTGGGTTGGCCAATATTGCTGGTACCAATGGTACCAATGGCGACTCGTGTACAGTAAGCATCTGAGGATGTTTGCCCGTATCTGTCTCTATTAAAGATTTGGTGCCCATGCCCAAAGGGTCTGTGGGGTTATCAATGTGAGGTGAGGGTGCTGGAGGATCTTGGTGCTGGGGCACTGAGGATACCGAACAAGATGGCAATCGCTTTCAGCTATCCCTGGGCTTGCTGAGGGGACTTCACACTCTCTTTTTCAACTTATGAGCGGAGTCCCCAGACCGCTTCTTTGACCCACTATCCTTTGAAGTTGAAGGTTGAGGAGAAGACTCACACCTCACTAGAGGGCTGGGGTCAGAGAGCTGCCTCCATAAAGATGGTTTTCTCTCTGTCCTTGCAGAATCTTGGTTGGAGCTGCTGGCAAAGGGAACACTTCTGCTGGTTGTGGCCCTCACCGAGGCAGCGGATGCACTGACAGTGCTTGTCCATGACCAGGATCACCTCGTTGCAAGTGTGACACTTCTTGAAGCTTAGAGAGCTGAGCATACCCTTGTCTGGGGGGTTCCCCCACACCGGGGGATGACACAAGAACAAAGTCCGTTTTTCTTTCCTTTTTTTTTTAGGTACAGCTAAATAAACAGTCAGAAGAGGAAAAGAAAACTAAAAGGCTTTCAAGGAAGCTAACATTTAACAAATGAAAGAGTAAGCAAGGCTTACACTCCACCATGCATCTGAGTAAAGGACTTGTGTGCATTTGTAATGCCGACAGACCGTGGTCATCAGCGGGTGGGATCAAACTGAGGACCTCGGGAGTTTTGTGCATGACCCTCTACCGCATGAGCTAAAAGCCAACTGCCTGTAGTGCAGACTCATTTGATCTCTCTCTCTAAGTGGTCTCAGTGCCACTAGATGGGACAGAACACAGCACCCAGGAAGTGTGTGGGATACACTGCAAGTGAAGTTAAGCACTAAACACTGTCCTCACTGCTGAGCAGCCGTAAGTTTTGAGTAAGTACTTCTGCTCCTTTTCTTGCAAGTGTGGAGAATAAGATGAGAGAGGGCAGAGTGGTATGAACTGATCTGAGAAGACATGGTTTAAATATTATCCTCATCATGCTAATGCAACGCTTAGCTAAACATTCCCCACTTGTTTATTCTATCTAGTGGCAGAGTGAAACTTAGCAATCACAGAGGAGTACTCACAACTCTGGGTTTAGCAGACCCATGCTCAAACCACTGAGCTATCCACGACCCATCAGTTTTTGCACGTGAGCTAAATTCACCCATGTGCAGAGGACTTGCACAAGGTCAGTGCACCATTTAAGACCTCATAACAAGTTTAAAAGTGGGCCTTAAATGGTCCAGAGCCCTTATTCCAGCCCCCTGCATGGGGTGGATTTCACCTTTTAAATGCACAATATTAATATTGTGCAACTGTGTTATGCAAAAGATTACACAACATTCTGATGAGCCTGCTTAAAGCCACTGCATCATGTCAAGAAATCTAGACTATATATCTGTTTCACATTATTAGTACTTATCACTAAGACATTCATTGCTGTAGTATCTGAACACTATTACATACATTTTGAAGTCTATCGTCTCCATCAAGAAAGAGGATCAAAGTCCCTCACTAGCTCACCTGAAGATACATATCTTGGAGGTGCAAAAGCTCTTTTATTTTAAAAAGTTTGTATAGTCTTGAGTGCTACAATTATTAATATAACATTGAATAAGAAAATATTACTTTACTGTCCAAATATCCTGTGGGGGGAATTGCTTTTTTGTCTTCTTGACACTGAAGAAATAACCTATATGCTGTAGCGGTATATTACGAATAGTTCCTTTTCCAAAAGCAGTAGAGAGATGAATGTTGCTCTTCCCAGCTAGTGTATGTGCTACATATAATCAAATATAAATGGGAAAAGGTAGAAGAAAAACCCTTTACAACTGTGACTTGTCTCTTTAAGGCCACCATACTGTTGTAACCCTGCAGGGTTCTGGCCTTTCTTCCTTAGCAACTGCTGGTGTAGGAGGCTTCCTAGATGTGCCTGGCTGTATTGCCATTGAACTTCTAAGAGGCCATCTAGCTCTAAATAACTTTTTCATTCCTAATGACAGGTTTCAGAGTAGCAGCCGTGTTAGTCTGTATTCGCAAAAAGAAAAGGAGTACTTTTATTTGAGCATAAGTGAGCTGTAGCTCACGAAAGCTTATGCTCAAATAAATTGGTTAGTCTCTAAGGTGCCACAAGTACTCCTTTTCTTTTTTCATTCCTGATGAGCAGCCATGGAATGCCACTAGTTTGGAGCCTGCAGTTGCACCTGGCCTGATTGCCTTATCTGGGACTTGCCTCCCTTCATGGGGAGAGGAACAACATCAGAGCTATATTATAGCCACAATGGGGTTTCCAAGCAAGCAAGATATGTGCATGCTATTATGAATAGGGCCTTACCAAATTCACAGGTAAAAGTACTTTGCAGACTCCCTTATCCAGGGCAACTTACAAACGTAACAATACTACTTGTTGTATATATTATATACTGTATGAACACATCTGCAAAATTTGCTCTTTATGCTCTGACCAAGCCACAAAAAATGTGTGATTTCTCTGCGATTTAAGTAGACCCCTAATCATGAGCATTTCCACAAGTGAAAATGAGGTTCCAAAAAAAATAAAGACGTAGTCTTACTTGTAAGTCTATGCACAGAAACTGCCTTGTACGCCGATCTCTATAAGGTGAATCAATCCCCTAAAAGGATCACATAGGGATATCAGAGCTCTCCTTAGACATAGAACTATCTTTCATTAATCCTTTATAAACACTACAGGATATGGCTAGGATTGTGTTTCCTATGTGAAAAGAGTAGACATTTTGGAGATACAATTCCTGACCTCTCTCAATGGAAGGGAGACACTCTAGAAGCCCAAGGTTTCAGCATAACCTCTCCATCTCTAGTGTTGTTTTTGCACCCTTTCGAAGAATGACACAAAACCTGAAAAAGAAAAAAAAATCTTTCAAAGGAGACTTTTTTAAATGAATGTATAAGGCTCAAGACATATTTCTGCAGCTATGAAAAGTAACATTGTTTTACGTAGGATTTATTGTATGAAAACATTCCTGAACGCATACCGCACCTCTAATGAACACTGCACACTGTGCGGTATCTGATACATCTGTACTCTCATCAAGAGCAATTGAAAATGCTTCGAAGTCTTTTGCCATTTGAATCAATTGTTTTTGCATGTTACCTGCTAAATCCATTATCCTGCAGGCAACTGTATTGGCAGACAAGCTTATGCCTTCAAAAACTTTCTTCCTATCAGGACATAAAATTTTGCTGGCCTTCACAAGACATTCTTTTACGAATAGGCCTTCTGTAAAAGGTTGCGATGATTTAGCTATCGTTTTGCTTATCACAAAACTTGCTCTTACTAAATCTTCGCTAGACTTGTTAATCTCCAAAAAGAAATTTCTTTGCTTGGCAAATGCTGCTTTAAGTAGCCGAACTTTTTCCTCTCGGATTTTTCCAGTGAATGCATCATATTTTTCACGGTGCATTGTGTCATAGTACCGACGCATGTTATACTCCTTGGGAACAGCAATCGTTTGCTGACAAATAAGGCACTGAATTTTATCTTTTACCTCTGTGAAAAAAATATAAATTCTCCCATTTGTCTTGAAACACTCTCTTCTCTTCCATGAGTGTTCTTTTTTTTGACAAAGTCATTTCCCAGCGATTTTAATAAAATATAAACACTCAGTAATGCACCTGACTCAAAGGACAAAACATGCACTTACTTTTAGAATTACTTCTGTTAAAGCCCCCCGTCTGCCCCTGGCCCCACCCCCACTCCACCCCTTCCATGAGGCCCCACCCCTGCCTCGCCTCTTCCCACCCTTTCCCCACCCCTATTCCAACCCCTTCCCCAAATCCCCGCCCCCGCCCTGCCTCTTTTCCGCCTCCTCCCCTGAGCACGCGGCTCCCCGCTCCCTCCTGGAAAGTGTTTGGTGGCAGGAAGTACCTGGAGGTAGGCAGAGGAGTGGGGACGCAGTGCACTGGGTGGGGAGGGGCGGGGAGGGAGGGGAGCTTGGTGGCCATAGGAAATAACTTGGGGGGGACAGCGCAAGGAGCTTGGCAGCCACAGAAAATAACTCTGCAGGCCATGTGTTTGAGACCCCTGGCTTAAAACTGAACTACATTAACATGCAGTAGTGCACCCCAGTGGATCTATATGGGCTAGTTAGTATATAACACATTAGTGCAGACAAGAATTTACATTAAACTACTGGTGCGGACTAACACACCATGTAAGCAAGCCTCCAAGCTCATGATTTCTGGGACCTGATTTATGATTTAACCCAGTGTTAACAACCAGAAGTCAGGGTTGACAACATTTCCATCCAGATCAGTAAACAGAAGTATGTAACATTATGTACAGACTATCTTTCTTCATCAGAATTATCTGAAATCCTTCCATTGTTGCTATAAATATATAAATGACAACAGTTTTTCCCTTTGACACTAATATTTGCATACATGTTCTAATTGGTTGGTCATGTTCCAGCATTCACTGTTGACCATTGATAACAGAAATCTGCTGGCATGCTCAGGACTCTCTTCAGTGCAGCACAAGATAGGGCTTTTCAATGCATATTACATTTACAAAACACAGTGGTGCTTTGAGGCTAAATTAGCGTCTGATAAAGCACTTTCAGATACTGAGGTGAAAGGGGATAGGTACATGCAAAGCATTAGTATTGATCTGATTGATCAATTTTCTTTGACTACTTATTCCTGGATGTTCACCTACCACCTCATCATTTCCTTCTAAAGGGAAGCATAAAAATGTTTAATTTTTAAATTGTATAACAGCAAACTGGGCCAGTACTAAATGGACACTTGCTGTATCACACTCTGTGTTTTGTTATAATAAAAACAAGAGATGCATTTATTTTCCGTTCACCAGCCAGTCTGTAGTATTGACTGTTCTGTTGTGTGTTGATTTGAGTACCATTTCACAAAAATGACTGTACAAACAAACAACTGTGATGGGACTGCTGTGCCCAAATGATGATTTTTGGCTGGCGTTGGATCACAAGTCACTTTGCTATTGGAGCAGAGGTAATAAAGGGGTGTCTATCCTTGTTGTGTGAATCAAGGGCAGCAGAACTGTGCTGGGCATACCCTGATTGAGGGACTTACCCTCAACGAAACTGCACTCGCTAAGCAGGAGATATGTGTACCAAAGGCCAGGGGAGTTGAGAGAAGGTGGGGGGGTAAATACTTGCACAGGCACAGACTTTTATTTTTCTGGGAGGTGCTCTACCCCTGCTCTGCCCCAAGGCTGTGCCCACATTCTGCCTATTTCCCTAAGATCTTGCCCTCACTCTGCCCCCTCCCCCGAGTCCTCTTGCTGCTCTTCAGGCTCAACCCAGTGCCTCCCGCCAGCTGCTGAACAGCTGTGGGTGCTGAGCACTCCGTGTGTTTTTTTCTTGGGTGCTTGAGCCCCGCAGCACCCATGGAGTTGGCACCCATGGGTACTTGTACCTGGAGGTGTGGGCTCTGCTCCCAGGCATGATTTGATCCTGCTTCTCCACTGTGTAATAACAGAGCTGACTAAGACTCACTTGGGAGTCTTGGTGTAGACTAACAGAGCTGAAATCACTGATAACCAGGGCTAAGCATTAGACCTGCTTTGGGACAGAGTCTCTGATGCGAGATTCTGCTCAGTCTGTGCTAGCAATGAGGCTCCCCCACTAACATGAGATCACTGAACGCCGACATCACAGAGCTGTGTTAAGTGGTGGGACCCTATTAAATCCCAGAGGGTGCAGAGTGGCTGGTGGGGCAGAGCAAGTGGCAGGACAGTAGCATGAGTAAGGTGCTTTCCCCCCACCCCCTGCCATGGTGGGAGGTGAACTCTTGAGCTGCACCTTTGGGTCTTCACTGGGATCTTCACTGACCAAGGACAACAACTGTGAGTGGGGTGCTGTGGAGGGAGAAGGGAGGGGCTTGTTAAAGGAACTTTTGGTTGCTGGACTTAAGAACTTCAGGCAAAAGGACACTGCCTATCATACTCTGAGGTGGGTGTTTTGCTCATGGTTTTATGTTCTGAGTCCTGCTTGCGGTGTTTGCCCAAGGTAATGCCGGGTTACTTTCCCCCTTTTTATTAAAAGTTTCTTTCTACACTCAGACTCTGTGCCTGCGAGAGGGGAAGAATTGCTTCTAGAGACGCCCAAGGGGTGGTGTGTAATTGTCCCAGGTTACTGGGTGGGGGCTCAAGCCGGTTCTGTGTCGGACTGTTGAAAAGGAACCCCTAGACATTGAACCCGGCCCTGGTTGATGCTGACTCCAACTGGCAAAAGGGTTACATAGTAAATTGGCCACATGATGTCTATGGTCAGACAATCAATGAGCTCATTTTCCTTTGGCTATCAAGAAAAATGTTTGATGGGATGAGAATCAAAATAAAAATATAGATCGCATCTGTGCCTTTATATCAGTAAATTAAGTGTGAGTGAGTTTCAGTTTATTCCCCAGTAACTTAAATACAGTAATCTACATTGTCAATCACACAGGGGATGGTGAGGGGGAAAAGGTTTGGATCTGAAGAAGTTTTCTTGTAACTACAAGCGCAAATCCATACCTGGCCCAGACAAAAAGTCATATCAGTAAATTGCTTTACATGTGCCCCACCAGTGCTGACAGGTTAAACACAAGCTAATAATAATCTGACCATCTAACTCTCTGTAGTGCATCACAAAAGAAATGAAGTAACATTTTTAGGGGCGAGCTGTGCAGCATTCATTGACGTACACCCGATAAAAATCAGCTTATTGGATCAAGTCCAGAGGTCTTCGCTCAATTTGACATCAGCAGGGAGCTGACGTTGTTAAAAACTGAGGGCTTGTCTCTGCTAGAAAGCTTTACTGGCAAAAGTTCTGCCAGCATACTGCTACTGACATAGCTAGTTTGGCAGAGTGCATTCACACTCAGCATCAGTCCATGTTTACTCAATATTACTGGACACATTTCCTCAGGTCAGAAAAGAGCCCAAATCCATCCTGATTTTGAATTGGTTCTGGGTTATTTTACAAGCCTTCTGTACAGCTCAAATCCTAACCTACCTGGCTGTAATGACAGCCCCACATCATTCCCTTTTCCAAGCCACATTTTTCAGTTATAATCTCGGAATCTGCACACACAGAAGTGTGCATGTAATTGCTTGCCTGCACGCATAGCCAGAGCTATAGGTGCAAAGGGGTTTTCTAAGTGTGCATTTAGGATCAAAACTTGACCTTCATTTGTGGGCACAGAGCATGCATGCCCAGAGGGACTGCTGCAGAAATGAATGGGGGCAAGGTTTGGGGTCCCTGAATATTGCCTTGATTTTTCAAGATAGAAAAATCATCCAGTAGCATTTCACCCACAGTCAGTTACACTTAGGGCCCTACCAAATTCATGCTCCATTTTGATCAATTTCATGGTCAGGTGATTTTAAAAATCGTAAATTTCATGATTTCAGCTATTTAAATCTGAAATTTCATGGTGTTGTAATTGTAGGGATCCTGACTCAAAAAGGAGGTTTTTTTTGGGGGGGGGGGGTCACTACAAGGTTATTGTGGGGGAGGAGGGGTTGGGGTACTGTTACCCCTTCCTTCTGCACTGCTGCTGGTGACGGCGCTGCCTTCAGAGTGGTGGCTGCTGGCCGGGAGCCCAGCTCTGAAGGCAGAGCCCCTGCCAGCAGCAGCGCAGAAGGAAGGACGGCCTGGTGTGGTATTTGCCACCCTTACTTCTGCACTGCTGCCTGCAGAACTGGACCCTCAGTCAGCAGCCGCCACTCTCCGGCCACCCAGCTCTGAAGACATTGCAGAAGTAAGGGTGGCAATACTGTAACCTACAATAACCTTGTGACCCCCCTGCAACTCGCTTTTGGGTTAGGACCCCCAATTTGAGAAACGCTTGTCTCCCCCCATTAAATCTGTACAGTCTAGGGTAAAAGCACACAAAAGACCAGGTTTCACACGGGGAGACCAGATTTCATGGTCAGTGACATGTTTTTCATGGCTGTGAATTTGGTAGGGCCCTAATTATAACTGTTTAAATAAGCCAGAGCCAAACTGGGAATAGTTACCCTTCTGTTACTCTTAGTTGATAAAGTGCTTTGTACTGCAGCCCAGGGGAGGCTAGAAAAGTTCTACTTCATGTTATAATATAGATTTAAATCTATTAGACTCCTTCTTGTAACCAATGCCCATACACTGACCATTTAACCAATGACAAGGTGCCCTGGGATGTTTACAGAATAGATTCACCCCAAACTATGTACAATAATAGAGATATATTTACACAACTTGGGCCACATTCTGGCCAACCATAAGCATATGCACATGCCACCAAACAGTACGCATGCTTCTATTTCAATTATTCCCATATTGACTGGGTACATGTCACCTCAAGACGGGTTGTACAGATAAAGTTTCTTAACTTTAATGACTTAAATGACTGCTTCTTGGAGCAGCTAGTCCTGGAACCCACAAGAGGAGAGGCAATTCTTGATTTAGTCCTAAGGGAAGCACAGGATCTGGTCCAAGAGGTGAATATAGCTGGACCGCTTGGCAATAGTGACTATAAAAAATTAAATTTAACATCCCTTTGGTGGGGGAAAATACCACACCAGCCCAGCACTGTAGCATTTAATTTCAGAAAGGGGAACTACACAAAAATGAGGAGGTTAATTAAACAGAAATTAGAAGGTACAGTGCAAAAAGTGAAATCCCTGCAAGTTGTATGGAAACTTTTTAAAGACACCATAATAAAGGCTCAATTTAAATGTATACTCCAAATTAAAAAACATAGTAAGAAAACCCAAAAAGTGCCACCATGGCTAAACAAGAAAGTAAAGGAAGCAGTGAGAATCAAAAAGGCATCCTTTAAAAAGTGGAAGTTAAATCCTAATGAGGAAAATAGAACGGAGCATAAACTCTGGCAAGTGAAGTATAATAATATAATTAGGAAGGCCAAAAAAGAATTTGAAGAACAGCTAGCCAAAGACTCAAAAAGTAATAGCAAATTTTTTTTAAGTACATCAGAAGTAAGAAGTCTGCTAAACAACCAGTGGGGCCACTGGACGATCGAAATGCTAAAGGAGAACTCAAGGACAATAAGGCCATTGTGGAGAAACTAAATTAATTCTTTGCATCAGTCTTCACAGCTGAGGATGTGAGGGAGATTCCCAACCTGAGCCATTCTTTTTAGGTGACAAATCTGAGGAACTGTCCCAGATTGAGGTGTCATTAGAGGAGGTTTTGGAACAAACTGATAAACTAAACAGTAATAAGTCACCAGGACCAGATGCTATTCACCCAAGAGTTCTGAAGGAACTCAAATGTGAAATTGCAGAACTATTAACTGTCGTCTGTAACTTATCATTTAAATCAGCTTCTGTACCAATGACTGGAGGATAGCTAATGTGATGTCAATTTTTAAAAAGGACTCCAGAGGTGATCCTGGCAATTACAGGCCGGTAAGCCTGACTTCAGTACTGTGCAGACTGGTTGAAACTGTAGTAAAGAACAAAATTGTCAGACACAAAGATGAACATAATTTGTTGGGGAAGAGGAGGTCAACAAGCATGTGGCCAAAGGGTACCAGTGTACATAGTGTACTTAGATTTTCAGAAAGCCTTTGACAAGGTCTCTCACCAAAGGCTCTTAAGCAAAGTAAGCTGTCATGGGATAAGAGGGAAGGTCCTCTCACGTAGTTAAAAGATAGGAAACAAAGTGTAGGAATAAATGGTCAGTTTTCAGAATAAAGAGAGAGGAAAATAGTGGTGTCCCCCAGGGGTCTGTACTGGCCCTAGTCCTATTCAACATATTCATAGATGATCTGGAAAAAGGGGTAAATATTGAGGTGGCAAAATGTGCAGATGATACAAAACTACTCAAGATAGTTAAGTCCCAGGTAGACTGCAAAGAGCTACAAAAGGATCTCTCAAAACTGGGTGACTGGGCAACAAAATGGCAGATGAAATTCAATGTTGATAAATGCAAACTAATGCATATTGTAAAACATAATCCCATCTATACATATAAAATGATGGGGTCTAAATTAGCTGTTACCACTCAAGAAAGATCTTAGTGTCATTGTGGATAGTTCTCTGAAAACATCCACTCAATGTGCAGCAGCAGTCAAAAAAGCGAACAGAATGTTGGGAATCATTAAGAAAGGAATAGATGATAAGACAGAAAATATCACATTCCCTTTATATAAATCCATGGTACGCCCACATGTTGAATACTGCATGCAGATGTAGTCATCCCATACCAAAAAAGATATATTGGAATTGGAAAAGGTTCAGAAAAGGGCAACAAAAATGATTAGGCCTATGGAACAGCTTCTGTATCAGGAGAGATTAATAAGACTGGGATATTTTAGCTTGGAAAAGAGACAACTAAGGGGGGATATAATATGATAGAGGTCTATAAAATCATGACTGGTGTTGAGAAAGTAAATAAGGAAGTGTTTTTACTTCTTCTCATAACACAGGAACTAGGGGTCATGAAATAAAATTAATAGGCAGCAGGTTTAAAACAAACAGAAGGAAGTATTTCTTCTCACGACTCACAGTCAACCTGTGGAACTCTTTGCCAGAGGATGTTGTGAAGGCCAAGACTATAACGGTTCCAAAAAGCACAAGATAAATTCATGGAGGATAGGTCCATCAATAGCTATTAGCCAGGATGGGCATTGATGGTGTTCCTAGCCTCTACTTGCCAGAAGCTGGGAATGGGCGACAGGCGAAGGATCACTTGATGATTACCTGTTCTGTTCATTCCCTCTGGGGCACCTGGCATTGGCCACTGTCAGAAGACAGGATACTGGGCTAGATGGACCTTTGGTCTGACTCAGTATGGCTGTTCTTATATTCATTGAACTCATTGATGAAACCCTCGTTGGTTTAACTGGAAATGGAGCTCAATGGAAGCGGGATCTAGCCCCATGTTCCTGAAAACTTACCATTCTTGGAAATTCCTTCTAGTAAATTTTTTCACAGAAAGAAAACACAGAAGGGCTGAGTATATAGCCGAAGTGAATGGGTTCAGATTTCAACTGAATATTTAAGGCCCTATTAGGCCTTCTCTGCATCGGAAGTTGACTAGCAGATTATTATGGAATAAGCTATTCTACAATAGCTCCCTGTGTGGACACTATTCTGGAATAAAAGTGACCTAATTCTAGAACAACTACTCTGCTTTGTGAGTGGACTAAGTATTCTGGAATTGATCACTTTTATTCCAGAATAGTGTCCACACAGGGAGCTATTCCATTCCAAAATAGTAATGGTAGAATAGATTTTTCCGCAACAGCTCTGCCAGTCAGTCTCCCAACCTCCTCATCCTATTTAGACAAGACCAAAGTCTGAAGGAAAAAGCACGGGCAGGAAATCTAAGTTCGATTCTTGACTCCAACATTGGTATATTGTGTGATCAAGTTAGTAAGCCTCTCTAGGCTGCAGTTCCTTCCCACCCACATCTACCTCCCTCAAAGAATGAGGATGAGTCAATTAAGATCTTCAGAAGGTGCTGTAGTCCTACATATTATTAATGTAGCTATCAACAACATTGCTGCTCACCCTAAGTCTCTTTAATACTAGCAGACTCAGCACAAGGCAGGGTGCCAGAAATTGCTGAGTTCAAATTCCGGTTCTAACATTAATTCATCATTTAACCTTGATCAAATTATTTATGACTCAGATTTGAAGAGCTATGTAGGCATTGCAAGGCCCTAAGTGATTCAAATGGCTAAGTCTCATTTTCAAAAGTCACTTAAGTGACTAAGTCACTTTTCAGAAAGGAACCTTAGGCTTTGCAAAGCCTAAATAACTTTTAAAAGCTGGGCCTTAGCAGCTGTGTCTTGATCTTCCTGTAGGCAAAATGGGAACAATGCAACTTACCTACCTCAAAGAGCTTGTGAGAATTAATATTTCTGAAGCGCTTTGAAGGTATGAAGCTTATATAAGAATTCCATATTACTGCTATTGTAGTCCCTATTGTGTTATGGTGCCCTATTGAAATTTAGTACATAAATTAATGCATTAAATAAAGCCATGCTGGGGTGGTTTATAGCAGGGGTTGTGAGGGAGGATAATCCAGTGAATAGGGCACTGGTCCAGGCCTATTTGATACAAGGCAGATTCCCCGAAGGGGATTTATCTACGAAACCAGATAGTCCTCCTCCTCTACAGAGGGAGAGGACCAGAGAAAATCATAGGGATCAACTGAGCTGAGGGACAGCACTGGCATGTGATGTGGGAGACCTGGGTTCAATTCCCTTCTCTGCCAAGTACTTCCTGTGTGACCTTGGGCAAGTCACTTGGCCACTCTGTGCCTCAGTTCCTTATCCATTAAAATGGGGATAATAGCTCTGTGCTACCTCAGTGGGGTGTTATGAAAATAAATACATAATATCTGTACAGCTCTTTGAGATACATGGCACTTTTCATCAGTCGAAGTCAGGTATTATCCCTTAACTAATGCAGGCAACAGAAATCCTACAGACAATTTCATTCCACCAATTTTTTGAGCACTACACGTTTGAAACACACACAATTGAAGTGTCTCTTTATAATTCTATTTCATGTGAAAATATCCCAAATAACAGCTCAACCTGTGCCTGCTTTTTATCTGCATGACAAAAGAACTGAACATCTTTACTGTTGTTCTAGGAATCACTGCATTAAACGTTTCCGTCATACATTTTGAGTAGGCATTTCTATAGTAGGTTTGTAATTACCCAAGTAGGAGAGCAAGACTTCAATGCAGACACACACACACACACATACATACATACAAACAGGCCCAAAGGTTCTCATGGACGTTTTAAACACACCAATCCTGCTACGTAAGCAGCATTATTGCAGCTTTATTGGGTTTGGCTGTAGAGATAGTCCCACATAAAGCAGAATTTAGAGTCAGAGTTTAAGCCAGGGACCTCCCGATCATAGAATCATAGAATATCAGGGTTGGAAGGGACCTCAGGAGGTCATCTAGTCCAACCCCCTGCTCAAAGCAGGACCAATCCCCAATTAAATCATCCCAGCCAGGGCTTTGTCAAGCCTGACCTTAAAAACTGCGAAGGAAGGAGATTCTACCACCTCCCTAGGTAACGCATTCCAGTGCTTCACCACCCTCCTAGTGAAAAAGTTTTTCCTAATATCCAACGTAAACCTCCCCCACTGCAACTTGAGACCATTACTCCTTGTCCTGTCCTCTTCTACCACTGAGAATAGTCTAGAACCATCCTCTCTAGAACCACCTCTCAGGTAGTTGAAAGCAGCTATCAAATCCCCCCTCATTCTTCTCTTCTGCAGACTAAACAATCCCAGTTCCCTCAGCCTCTCCTCATAAGTCATGTGTTCCAGACGCCTAATCATTTTTGTTGCCCTTCGCTGGACTCTCTCCAATTTATCCACATCCTTCTTGTAGTGTGGGGCCCAAAACTGGACACAGTACTTTGTCTAGTCTGAGTACCTGTGCCCACAGGGGGCTAGACGAACATGCTACAGGCATAGAATAGGAAGGACCGAGTTCCCCCACAATGGCAGAGAATTGATTAAATGAGATATACCCAGAAATCCTGGCAAGTGACCCATGCCCACACGCTGCAGAGGAAAGAAAAAATCCTCAAGATCACTGCCAATCAGACCGGGGGGAAAAATTCCCTCCTGATCCCACATATGGCAATCAGTTAGCTCTCAAGCATCAGACAGTCAAGCACCTTAGAGAGCCCCACTCCTTCCCTCCCAATATCCCATCTCCAGCTGTGGCCATCTCTAATGCTTCAGAGGAAGGAGATCAAGAGACCCAAATCCACTCTGAGGAGGGGGCCTTTGTCTGCTGATCAGTTGTTACATGAATAAGAGCAGAGACCCACACTATAAAGGGCTGACACTCAGATTCATGGGCATGCTTGTTGTGAGCCAAGGTGATTATGAACTTGTAACCACAGAAAAACCCCTCGGAGGAGCCCTTATTGGTGTTGGGGGTGATCTCTGGTTAGCTTATTAGGATGTGTCTAGGTTCCATTATTGTCTTATTATGTTTTCTCTGTAATGAATCATAGAATCATAGAATATCAGGGTTGGAAGGGACCTCAGGAGGTCATCTAGTCCAATTCCCTGCTCAAAGCAGGACCAATCCCCAATTAAATCATCCCAGCCAGGGCTTTGTCAAGCCTGACCTTAAAAACCTCTAAGGAAGGAGATTCTACCACCTCCCTAGGTAATGCATTCCAGTGTTTCACCACCCTCTTAGTGAAGAAGTTTTTCCTAATATCCAACTTAAACCTCCCCCACTGCAACTTGAGACCATTACTCCTTGTCCTGTCCTCTTCCACCACTGAGAATAGTCTAGAACCATCCTCTCTAGAACCACCTCTCAGGTAGTTGAAAGCAGCTATCAAATCCCCTCTCATTCTTCTCTTCTGCAGACTAAACAATCCCAGTTCCCTCAGCCTCTCCTCATAAGTCATGTGTTCCAGACCCCTAATCATTTTTGTTGCCCTTCGCTGGACTCTCTCCAATTTATCCACATCCTTCTTGTAGTGCGGGGCCCAAAACTGGACACAGTACTCCAGATGAGGCCTCACCAATGTCGAATAGAGGGGAACGATCACATCCCTTGATCTGCTCGCTATGCCCCTTCTTATACATCCCAAAATGCCACTGGCCTTCTTGGCAACAAGGGCACACTGCTGACTCATATCCAGCTTCTCGTTCACTGTCACCCCTAGGTCCTTTTCCGCAGAACTTCTGCCTCGCCATTCGGTCCCTAGTCTGTAGCTGTGCATTGGGTTCTTCCGTCCTAAGTGCAGGACCCTGCACTTATCCTTATTGAACCTCATCAGATTTCTTTTGGCCCAATCCTCCAATTTGTTTAGGTCCCTCTGTATCCTATCCCTGCCCTCCAGCGTATCAACCACTCTTCCCAGTTTAGTATCATCTGCAAGTTTGCTGAGAGTGCAATCCACACCATCCTCCAGATCATTTATGAAGATATTGAACAAAACCGGCCCCAGGACCGACCCCTGGGGCACTCCACTTGACACCGGCTGCCAACTAGACATGGAGCCATTGATCACTACCCGTTGAGCCTGACAATCTAGCCAACTTTCTACCCACCTTATAGTGCATTCATCCAGCCCTTACTTCTTTAACTTGCTGACAAGAATACTGTGGGAGACAGTGTCCAAAGCTTTGCTAAAGTCAAGAAACAATACATCCACTGCTTTCCCTTCATCCACAGAACCAGTAATCTCATCATAGAAGGCGATTAGATTAGTCAGGCATGACCTTCCCTTGGTGAATCCATGCTGACTGTTCCTGATCACTTTCCTCTCATGTAAGTGCTTCAGGATTGATTCCTTGAGGACCTGCTCCATGATTTTTCCGGGGACTGAGGTGAGGCTGACTGGCCTGTAGTTCCCAGGATCCTCCTTCTTCCCTTTTTTAAAGATTGGCACTACATTAGCCTTTTTCCAGTCATCTGGGACTTCCCCCGTTCACCACGAGTTTTCAAAGATAATGGCCAATGGCTCTGCAATCACAGCCGCCAATTCCTTTAGCACTCTCAGATGCAACTCGTCCAGCCCCATGGATTTGTGCACGTCCAGCTTTTCTAAATAGTCCCTCACCACCTCTTTCTCCACAGAGGGCTGGCCATCTACTCCTCATGTTGTGATGCCCAACTTGTGATTTTAATGCTTCTACTTAAGAATAAATGTGCTTGTTTAAGAAAAACTGTGTGGTACCTTATAACTCTGGGCAGTTACACACTTCATAGCCTCTGAGGAGAAAAACAAAGCAGGCCTGCTTAGGCAGGACTGATTTGCTGGGGAAGTCAAAGAGCAGACAGGGAACTGAACAGTCGTGGAATAACCCCATCAGGAGGGAGTGAGACATGGATCTCTGCCAAAGAGAGATGACAGCTACAGAGACAGAAGCCTGAGAGCTGGTGCCTTTGCTGGACTATGAGGAGGAACGGGTGCAGTTGCCCTCGACCATGACATATAGGTAAGGGGGAAAATTCCCTGCTTCATTGCTGCATACTGCCTTGGGCTTTCATGGGCAACTAAGCAATACAGCAAATAAACAATAAGCTCCTCCAAATGAAAATGATGTTTTATTACTGTGTTCTGCAGAAATGTGTTTCAAACAGTAGCTGGCCACTGGTCTAGTTATTACGTAGTCCTGCCTTGAGGTGCAGGGGACTGCACTAGATGAGGTCCCTTCCAGTCCTACACTTCTATGATTTTACATCCGAATGAGAAGGCTATATTCCAAGTTCCAGCTTTGCATGGTTTTAGTGGAGATTCTACATGTTTCTTGGCCCACGAAAAGGCTGTGTGCGTCAAAGAATGTGTCTTGACTTGATTAAGAAGAGGATAAGAAGATGCTTTGTGCACTGGGGGCAATGCCCAGGTTGTTCAATCTAGTAACACATTATTCTGTAGCCTTTTATTATCCCTAATATTATTTGCACAGTACAAGAAATATGTCCTAACATTGAGATCTATTAGTTTATGGAATAAGAGTATAGGGAAGGGATGGAAAATACCTCACCTGAGACAAAGCACTAGAAGCAAGGAAGAAATCTCTCTTGGCAGGCGTAGGCTTCCTGACCTAGCACTTCTCTCCTGTATCTGCTATCAGATAAAAAATTTAGGTCTTTTAGAATCTGTGAGGCACACAGCCTGCTGAATAGCCAATAAATCTGATCTGGCTCCTTTTTAACCCTTTGGTTCCAAACAAACTATTAGAGAATTTTGTGGTATGAAAACCATTGTACTTTATAGGACTTCAGGGTTGCTGCACATCATGACATTTCAGAATGTCACATGAACAAATGGGCTAGATGTCAGACCCTCCTGTTCCCAAAGCACAGACTCCTTGCCATTTCAGCTAACAGAGAATTGTAGTTATCAGAAAAGGAGCCGGCGCAGTTTGGGCAGTTCTGATTCGATCCAGCGGAGGTATGCGTACACACTAGCCCGTTCATTACAGTATGATTATTCTCAACGTTTTATGAAACTTAAACAACCCTAAAGGCACTAAGAAAGCTTTAAGGCAATTTCAGTGAAAACACAGGCTTAATGCACCACTGCATTATAACAGTGTTCTGTCGGTGTCACTCCGTTGATTATAGTTGTGTTAAAAACTGGCATGACAGTGGTGAATCGCGCCCCTTATCCTCCCCAAACTGGTTTTGCCAGTGGCAACAGATTTTTCATACTTCTCTGTTCATCGTGCCATTTAAATTATTTTCTAAATATTGATACATGTCACATCTATCAGTCTTAATCTGTATATACTTGTATTTGATTGCCACTATATATAGCACATAATCCCAACAGGACAGCGGTTCTCAAATTGTGGGTTGGGACCCCAAAGTGGGACGCAACCCCATTTTAATGGAGTTGCCAGAACTGGCTTAGACTTGCAGGAGCCCGGGACCAAACCTCAAGGGCTTCAGCCCTGGGCAGCAGGGCTTAGGTTACAGGCCCCCTGCCTGGGGATGAAGGCCTTGAGCTTCAGTTTTGGCCCCTTCATCCAGGGTGGTGGGGTTTGGGCTTTGGCCCCCCCACCTAGGGTGGGAAGGGCTCAGGTGGGCTCAGGCTTCAACGCCCCTCCTGGGGTCTTGTAGTAATTTTTGTTGTCAGAGGGGTGCAATGAAGTTTGAGAACCCCTGCAATAGCAGCTGAGCATACACAATTCCCATTAAAGTCCTCTGAGGTTCCAGGTGCTTGGCCTCCCTCAGGAGCAGGCTGACATGTGCTTATGCTGGGCCATAGTATCTACGATTCTTGCTGAGCTTGATGCAGCAGGGTGGGTGACTGCCAGGGAGCTTGTTGTGGCTCCCTGATTCTCTGGCTAGTTCTACAGCGATCCCAGCCGCAGTGGATTTTAGAGCAGCTTCTGGACGGCTCTAAACTCCACCAGCTGGTAAAGCCCCAAGGAACAGCATATATGTTGGAGTGCAGCACAATCCATCGCCCTCCCAACATGCCACCTATGCTGTGGGCAGGTGGAAGGTGGTGCTGAGGCTAGCTACATTGTCTCTGTACCCACTAAGAGTTCCCTCATGCCAAAAGAATTCTCAAAGGCCAGACCCAGCTGCTACTGACCCCCCTGTGGTCCCAGAGAAACACAAAGGAGCTGGAACATACCACAAACTCTGGCCTAGTATGTGTTCATTCTTGGTAATATCTCAGGGTCTCTGAAATGACTGCAAACATTCCCTGAGAGACAGTCTTGACAGTTTCTGCTACTGATCATGATTTAATAAGGAGCTGTGACCTTTTAAAAGAACTAGCACATGACCTTGAGAATTGTGGTTACTTCCACTCTGCAGCAGCAGCAGCGTGTACTAGCATAGGACTCTCTAGATAAATCACTATCCAATTCAGAAACCAATGGGAGCACTTGCTTTTCCAACTGATAACATAAAGCAGTCCATACCGTCAAGCATCATAAATATTTGGGTGCATTTTAGATTCCACCTTGTAAACATTCTAAAAAGATCAATGAAAGCAATCCAAGGTCTGGGCCTGCTCCTGCCAGGTGTTGAGCACCTCTTGTGTGATACTGAAGGCTTTAATTCCCCATTAAAGTCAATGGAAATTGATACAACAAGATGCTGAGTGCCCTCAAGCCCCATATTAAAAATAAAATTCAAGTGCAATCCCTCTGGATTACAAAATCCTTTCAGATTTGTCCAGAATTGTGTTCAGATTTATAAACTACAGGTAAGGGACCTACTCCCATTGAAGTCAGTGAGACTTTTGCCATGGATTGCAGTGGGGCTAGGATCAGGCTGAGCAGCAGTGGACTGGTTAGCTGGGCAATCAGTTTGATCTGAAAGGACCTTGCTACAGAGTTTTGTAGTACAAATGGACGTGTACTTTTGCATTTGTAGTGCTGACTATCACAAAATATTTATATATAGCTGACATCGTAATGGCAATCTAATCAGAAATTTAGGTATGGCCATCACATATTCTGACATCTACAGTTGCCCCCAATTGCAGCCCCTTTTCTAGACACGAGGGCCCAGATCCTCAAAGGTATTTAGGTATCTAACTCCTATTAAAATCAATGGGAGTTAGGCACCTCAAACATTTGAGCATCTGGGCCCATGCCCATGTTAGTTGGACAGAGTCTGCATTTATCTCTCCTGATTCAGTTACGTTAATCTGAAAATCTGAGTTGCTTCGCAGAACGGCAGCTGGAGTCATTTAATGGGCGTGGGCAAGATACAGCGGTGCTGAACTGAGTGTATCCCCACTGGAATCAGTGGGGCTACTGCTGTAGAGAGCTCTCCCAGCGCTCCACGAGGGGCGTAGCTACCAGCACTAGTGCTGGGGCACTGTCTACGCTGGGGCTTTACGGCGCTGTAACTTGCTGCGCTCAGGGGGCTGTTTTTTCACCCCCCTCAGCGAGAAAGTTGCAGCGCTGTAAAATGCCAGTGTAGACAAGCCCTTAGGCAGCAGCAGCCGGCAGCGCAGGCAAGGGAGAGCCGCGCGGCAGGGCAGCCGCCCGCTTTCAATCAGGCAGGGATGCTCCGGGGCTGGGGGAGGCACACGGGGGAGGGGGGCAGACGGGAGCCAGGGGACGGTCCAGGCAGGCCTGGGGGAGAGACCTGGCGCCAAACACTGGTGGAGCCAGGCCCCCGGCCCTGAATATTCCTGGAGCCTGGGCACCACAGGCCCATATAACTCGCTGCCCCTGCACAGGGTGCTCTGTAGGGATAAAGACTGTGAGGCACTCAGATGCAGTGGTAACTGGAGTCCATGTAAATATCTAAGATTGACAGAAGAGAAAGGTAAATAGAGGCAATGACTTTTTAAAAAAAAATCTTTTACAGCAGTGAAAAGCATGCGAGGTGTTTCCCAATCTAATTTCAGACATGACATAAGGAAGGGGCCAGCAAGTCAACAGGAGACGGGGCGGGGATTCTGAGCATGATAGGACCTTATGCAAATGTGAATACATTTCTGACCAAGTAGACTGCTGCCACTTTCATAACTACTTCTGAAGAGGTAACTAGCATCCTACAGGGCTTCCTCGTGGCTCAAGAGTCATGGGATAGGCAAAATAGTGGTCATTTTCTAGCCTTACAGGAGATTTATAACATAGCTAATGAAACATCAGCAATATGGTAGCATATGCCCTCAGCAAAGACAGACATCTGTTGCCAGGATGAGACATCTGGAATGGGATGTCAGCTAATAGCCCTTCACCTCCATGTTATTTTTTTTCAAACCCCCGTCCCGATGTGCTGTAACGTGGAATACAATCAAAATTCCAAACAGCAGCTCAGTTCTATTACAAAGACATTCTTAGAAGCTGTTCATATTTTTATCCTTTGCAAGGTCATGTCTTTACATACCCCTGTAGGAAATCTCAGCAAAGTGGTGACCCTTAAAGAGCTGAAGGTCCCATTACATTGAGGAGTGTCCCAAACTCTGAAATTTTCCTTCCCCTTCTCTCCCTCTCCTTTCATCTGTGCTCCCAGTCCAACCAGACCCCTGATCTTCCAGCTTCTTTTTGCTTTCCCCAAACAAGCCCACAAGTACCTCACTCCCTCTCATCAGTTGCTCAGATTCAAGTATCCTAACGCAGTCCCCCAAGATCCTTATTTCAAACACACTCTTCACTATCAGTACCTATCCTATCCCCCCGAGTCTTCACCCTCTGTTCTATTCAAATCTCACAAATCTCACAGAGGATCAGGAAAAGGAACAGCTGGGACATCCCACATTTTAAAAATAGTTTGGGGTTCAGTTTGATTTGATATTTGGTCAGGAATTTAGGCTGTGTCTCTCTACTTGTTCTAGTGACCCCATCCCATCTGCTGCTCTCCCTCATGCCCACTCTAATCTCCTCCCTTACTCTTCTCCATAACTTCTCATTCTCTAGCTCTTTCAGCTCACAATAGAAGCATCTTAAAAAAAACAAACCAGCCTTGTCCCTACTTGCATCTCAACTACCGTCCATCTCCAGCAACTGCCCCTTCCCTTTCTAAGCTCACTGAAAGTGCTGTTTGCAATGTCTCTCTCTATTCAAAGCTGCATTTTTTCTAGACCCTGGGACACAGTGGGTCTACATCTCACTACTAATCTTGGTGAGTGTTTGTACGCATCAGTACACAACTATGGACAGGTCTACACTAGAAGCGCTACATTGGCGCAGCTGCACAAATGCAGCTGCACTGCTGAAGTGCATCTGATGAAGACCCTCTATACCAACGGGAGAACGCTCCCCCATCGGCATAATCACTCCACCTCTACGAGAGGCAGAAGCTCTGTCAGCGGGAGAGCTGGTGTGGACAGCGCTTAGGTCATTGTGGCTTGTGTCGCTCAGGGAGGTGTCTTTTTCACACCCCTGAGCAACGTAAGTTAGATCGACTTAAGTAGTGGTGTAGATTTGCCCAAAATGTGTGCCTGCACTTCCCACTACACACACACACACACACACACACGCACACACACACACAGAGTTTATGCATGCAGCTAGCAATGTGCTGCCACGGCAGAGGATTTGTGATGGCAAAGCAGGTGCCCCCAAAAAAATCAATATTTTTATTAACCCAAATCCTTTCTAAGTCTTGAGAGTGCCCCACCCAGACCCAGATGCGCGTTAGCTATCTGCCCTGTTTATTCTTTAACCAGCAATAATTTCCTTCCCTAAATTTCTTCCCTTCTTTCCGTGGTTAGCCCATTTGTTCTTCCTTTAGCTCTCAGCCAGTTCATATCTCTAACCTGAGCTATTTTCGCTTCACTGCTCATTCTCAATCTAAAGCCTTTGTCAATACACAACAGAGTAGTTCAATATGTGAGTGCTCCAAAATCACTCCAGAAAACATTTTCCTGGTTGAGATAATGATTATAAATAAACTCGATTCCAGTCTAGAATTAGCCTATGCCCTACTGAATATGTCACCTCTCCCTGGCTGCATGCCAAGAGATTAATACAAGTATCTGGAAAGACAATAGATTAGATAATGATTCGTTCAGCTGTCCGTTATGAGGGATGCCTTTCATTGGTGTCCCAAATTTATCTCTGGTCCAGGCTGACCTGGCCTTCATGCATTTTTACTATTGTAAATTATTTATTCTGTAGCAGGAATGCTGAGTCAGAAAACTGCAGCAATAGAGAAACGGTTACAGTATTGGTTGGGTTTAGTGTGCAGGTGCTGTTGGCCTGTGATGGACAGGAGGTCAGACTAGATGATCTCTCAGTTCCCAGGCCTGAAACTTTATGACTCGATGGATTCAACTACACTGCAAGAAAAATCAGCGAGTCGCAGAACCAGGGTCAACTGACTGGGGTTCATACTTCAGAGCTAAAAATAGCAGGGTGGATGTTTCCACTCAGACTGCAGCCCCTCCATCCCCACAAGTTCTGAGACCCAAGCTCCAGCCTGAGCAGGAATGTCTGCATTGCTAGTTTTAGCCCCGTAGCACACCATACGCAACACAGTCCAGCCCTGTCGAGCTAGCTTTGCTGGTCATCTGAAGTTGCATAAACTGGCTACATTATAGCCCCATAAATATGGTCCAGCTTTTGCTAGACATCACCATGACATGATACTTTTAGGATTTTAAGCCTGGGGGCAGTTTGGGTTTTGTTCTGCTTATCACTTTTTACGTTGCATCTATACATGCAACTTTCTGCACTAGGCGGGGCAAGTCTTTCCTGAATCAGTTGGGAGCCAGGAAAAATGTATCAGCCAGAATGCAGGTCAGTAACTCTGAGATCACGGCCATGCGGACTGCCAGCCTGATGTGCATTGAGCACCAGCTTTTTGCAGCATAAAAGATGTTTGGCTTGAGGAAGGTTTGAAGGTGGAGAAAACAGAGGGAGGAAATAAGAGGAGCTGTCCCCAGCATTTGAAAATTCACTTGGATGCTGCTTTCCTGGTGAGTTAAGGGGCTTACGTGACCAAATACTGCCAAATCACCCAGAAAAAAAACTAACCAAATTCTCCTCAAACGTAAAATAAAGTAATAAAAATAATAATAATAATTACTTCAGAAATGTGGATCACCACCCCCCACAAGTAACATTTGAACTATGTACTGCTCTAAAGCTCTGGTTAGATTTCAAGTTAATCAATGGCTAATATTTTTATGTCTTTAGTCTGCAGATTGCTGTTGTCTGCAGAGGGAGCTTTTTCTGAGCTGGAGAGGGTTCATCTAGCACAATATGGTGTGTCTCTTTTCCAAATGATGCCTATCTGCATATCACTGACAGGCTACCTAATGCCAAAACCTTTACAATTTTATAATGAAAAGAACTATTAGGTCCCGATTATTGTTAGGCTAGGGCTCTCCAAAATACTAGAGAAAAGGGATTGTGTTTTTATAAGCAGCCACAAGCCTCCATAAAGAGCATATGTCCTTCCTTTTGTCCCCTCTCTGCATGAATGCTCCTCCTCCCAGTTATTTTCCACAGCAGGCACAAGTCGCTATCAGCAGTACACATAAATAAAAGGGACACAGCCTCAAAGAGGATGTGCTTGAGGTAGAGCGTCCCTGGGCATTAAAGACACAAGACAAAACCTTCTACTGGGAGTTGCTAGTACTGTACCTCAGCTTCTGTGTCTGTGCCTGGCACAGCTGGTGCATGCATCATTGTGCAGTGGGGTTGGCTAGCATGATTTATAATGTGAGACACAAAGAGACTGAAGCAAATAAAGTAAGTGTCCTCTTGATCCTTTCTTCACCCTTCTCTATAAATAGAATGAAGGGAGAGAAACAATAATCGCTTTATAAACTAGAGAAAACTTACAATGTGTTGGATGGGAAGCCTTATTATTTACATAGTGTAGTCTCTTTACCTGTACAAGAGTTGAGGTGTGTCATATCTAAAGCATGTTCTGAGGATCTTATAGTCTAAGGGCCCAGTTCAGTGCCCCCTGAAGTAAATGAAAAGATTCCCACTGATTTTGATAGGTGTTGGCTCAGGCCTTATAGGCCATTGGTTTTCAAGCTTTTTTTCTGGTGACCCAGTTGAAGAAAAGTGTTGATGCCCATGACCCAGTGGAGCTGGAGATGAGGAGTTTGGGGTGTGGAGGGGCTCAGAGCTGGGGCACAGGGTTGGGGTGTGGAGGTGAGGGCTGTGGGCTGGGACTGCGAATGAGGGGTTCAGGGTGTGAGAGGGGGCTCTGGGCTGGGGCAGGGGGGTGGGGTGTAGGAGGGGGTCAGGGCTCTGGGCTGGCGGTGCAGGCTCTGGGGTGAGGCTGGGGATGAGGGGTTTGGGGTGCAGTAAGGGGCCCCAGTTTTGGGGGGGCTCAGGGCTGGGGCAGGGGATTAGGGTGTGGGGTTGGGGGCGGGCTTACCTCGGGTGGCTCCCATTCAGCAGCGCAGCGGGGGTGCTAAAGGAGCAGGTCCGGCTCCTAGGCAGAGGCATGCAAATGGTTCCACATGGCTCTCACCCACAGGCACTGCCCCCTGCACCCCCAGCTCCCATTGGCCGGTTCCCATAAGAATGATTACAGGATTAGACAACATGCCTCAAGGTGATCGACCCAAGGAACTCATCTATTTAGCTTAACAAAGAGAAGGGTAGAGGGTGACTTACTTACAGTCTGTAAGTGCCTGCATTGGAACAAATAGTTAATATTGGGTTTGTCAATCTAGCAGAGAAACGTGTAACGTGATCTAATGGCTGGGAGCTGAAACTAGACAAATTCAGACTAGAAATAAGGCATAAATTATTAACAGTGAGAATAATTAACCATTGGAACAATTTTCCAAGGATCATGGTGGATTCTCCATCACTGACCATTTTTAAATCAAGATTGGATATTTTTCTACAGGATATGGTCTAGGAATTATTTGGGGGAAGTTCTATGGCCTGTGTTATACAGGAGCTTAGGCTGAATGTTCACAATGATCCCTTCCGATCTTGGAATCTATGAATCTCACTCGTCACACACATTTGTTTACTAGAAACACATCAAACACATCAAATCTGTGTCTGATTTTTCTTATCATTAATTCCCAAACCCAAAGGATGTGTCTCTCATATTCATTCTTTACATGTTATGACCCATAAGAACCAAGCATTAAACATCTATTGGGACTGACATCATCCATTCATTTCACCAGCAGCAACTGGTGTTTGTCATCTATCAATCAATCAATCTAAAAATTGCTCTGAACCTTTTCTGGCAAAAATTCCACAAGGTATGATGCCTTTATTCTCAAGTGCATTCACCAGCACAGACATCAGTCGTATTTAAGTTTAAATCTGTAGTTTGTCTGTATGTATTGGGCTGCACAGTTATTGCTCTTAATGAAGGAGAGAACTGGATGAAATTCTGTGGCCTGTGTTGTGCAGGAGGTCAGGCTAAATGATCTAATGGTCCCTTCTAGTCTTAAAATCTAAGACTCTGCAATGCAGTTATTCATTTGGAATGTTTCACCAAGCATTCATCGCAGGGTGATGCTGTTCTCTGTGCATAACGCTTCCTGATTCAGATCTCTAGCTGCTGCAGTGCTTTCTGTGGGTCTAATCCCACTTACACTCAAGTCAAATGGCCATACTCCCATTGAGTTCAGTGGCCCACAGTCCTACTAATCAAATGGATGTTTGCCTGAACTGAAACCTCTGGATCTGACTCTCAGATGCTGGCACTGGCTTTCTATAAGGAACTTGGTCACAAGGTGCTCTCTGAACTCTCACCTGGAGATTTGCTCAGGCCTAATTTTAAAGCCCGACCTGGACCAAACCCAAGCCAAGCACAGCCAACCCAAACCCAGCCTGAGAGTATCAAGCTGTTTCGAGGACCAACCCCACTCCTGCCAGATGCTGCCTCACCGTGTTGGGCATGCTCCAGAGTGAGAGATGCTACGAATCATTGGCACATTCACTCAGCAGCATACTCAGAGCACAGTAAGGTGGCAGTGGCCATCAGCAGCAGGGCATGCAGCTGCCATCACAATGCCCTCTGTGGCCAGGAGGAGGTAATCAGAGGTGATCCAATCCCAAGAGGGATGGGTTGCTAGTCTTCAAGATTGCTAGTCAGACTAAATGCAACCCAAACCTGACACTTGTTGTCAGGTCCTGTTGGATTTGAGTTGGGTTGCAAGGCTCTACTTTCACCAGTCAAAGTCTGGTCTCCTATTTGCTTCCATTAAGGACATCAGAGGATATGGTGGAAAGCTAATTAATTTACCTGTGCTGAGTGTCATTTAATCCGACACCAGATTCTGTATTGTTGGGCAATTAACTTAATACACATGTGGAAATTGGTGCTGGTTCCTTAGTGGGCTGGGTGACTCACCTGATGGTCACTGTTTGCAGTGATGTGGTTTTTTAAAAACATCTGTTCACCTCCACTTGGAACCTAAAGACATATGCATGTGATAGACTAAATTAGACCTAGGGCTACTTACCAAGCCCATCCAAGGTAAAGAGCAACAGACACATTTACATTAGCCTAATGCAGTCCTAGAAGAGATATACATTGTGCTTAAACAGATTAGACAGTGATACTCAGACTGCAGCTCGTGAGCTATAAGTCGCTCTTTCATGTGTCTCCTGCGGTTCTTTGCACCACATGATATTAAAACACTGTGGGATTTAATTATCAACCAATCTAAGTGATTAACCAATCAGGATGCTTTTACTATGTTATTAACCAAGTAAGTTATCAACTTGCACTAAGCCAGGGGTCAGCAACTTTTTAGAAGTGGTGTGCCGAGTCTTCATTTATTCACTCTAATTTAAGGTTTCACGTGCCAGTAATACATTTTAACGTTTTTAGAAGCTCTCTTTCTATAAGTCTATAAATACAGTATAACTAAACTATGGTTGTATTTAAAGTAAATAAGGTTTTAAGATGTTTAAGAAGCTTCATTTAAAATTAAGTTAAAATGCAGATCTTATCAGTTTAGTGTGATCCTTGCCCTTGCTTTTCCTTGCTGAGTTTTCCAATGTCTGGCACATATTTGGATACTTTAAGCTGCACACAGGCTTCTGAGAGATCAGTTGTTAACCAGCTCCGAGAGGGACAGAGGACAGATTTCATGTGTGAAAATACCTGTTCACACAGGTATGTGGATCCAAATGCTGAAAGCATTGCAAATGTAATTTTCTTCAAACAGTTAAATTTCACTGGCAGGGACGTCCAGCAGGTCAGAATAGAGGCCCCATGATCTCTCTCAGTAGCTTCAAGTGCACTCAACAGATCTCCAAACTTTGATGCCCACAATTCTGAGCTTTTTAACTGAATGAGCTGCATTTTGAAATCTTCAACACCCATCCACTGAAATACAGACAAATCCAAGTTACTTTTGTTGAACTCTTCAGGTTTAATTAGAAAAGAAAGCATTGGGCCAAATTGCTGGAAATCTTGAAATCTGTCAGAAAATTCTGATTCCAGTTCTTGCATGTACATTCTAATCTCAACGTCAAATGCAGTGCGCTGTTCCATGTGGCATGATAGTGATGAAAGCAGCAAATCAGGACCTAGACAAATTGGAGGATTGGGCCAAAAGAAATCTGATGAGGTTCAACAAGGATAAGTGCAGGGTCCTGCACTTAGGACGGAAGAACCCAATGCACAGCTACAGACTAGGGACCGAATGGCTAGGCAGCAGTTCTGCAGAAAAGGACGTAGGGGTGACAGTGGACGAGAAGCTGGATGAGTCAGCAGTGTGCCCTTGTTGCCAAGAAGGCCAGTGGCATTTTGGGATGTATAAGTAGGGGCATAGCGAGCAGATCAAGGGACGTGATCGTTCCCCTCTATTCGACATTGGTGAGGCCTCATCTGGAGTACTGTGTCCAGTTTTGGGCCCCACACTACAAGAAGGATGTGGATAAATTGGAGAGAGTCCAGCGAAGGGCAACAAAAATGATTAGGGGTCTGGAACACATGACTTATGAGGAGAGGCTGAGGGAACTGGGATTGTTTAGTCTGCAGAAGAGAAGAATGAGGGGGGATTTGATAGCTGCTTTCAACTACCTGAGAGGTGGTTCCAAAGAGGATGGTTCTAGACTATTCTCAGTGGTAGAAGAGGACAGGACAAGGAGTAATGGTCTCAAGTTGCAGTGGGGGAGGTTTACGTTGGATATTAGGAAAAACTTTTTCACTAGGAGGGTGGTGAAACACTGGAATGCGTTACCTAGGGAGGTGGTAGAATCTCCTTCCTTCGAAGTTTTTAAGGTCAGGCTTGACAAAGCTCTGGCTGGGATGATTTAATTGGGGATTAGTCTTGCTTTGAGCAGGGGGTTGGACTAGATGACCTCCTGAGGTCCCTTCCAACCCTGATAGTCTATGATTCTATGAATGTTGATGGCTAATTTGGCTCCTGAACCACTGCAGTCTGAGTATAACTAGATTAGTCTATTTCAACATTAGTGCTACAAATATACCCTCCTCCCTCTTAGCCCAGGCCTCCCCACACTTTACCACAGATGTCTTCTGCAGGGTTATTAATGATCTCTCCTCCCCTTCTGGGACGCAGTGGTCCCCTCATCAGAGACTTTAGGTGTCCCAAGGCAGTTAGAACCCCATCCAAGTCCTTTGTAGGGGCTTCAAGCCACTAACCATCTCTTCTCTTGTAGGAGAGCAGTGTCATCCCCTCCCACTATTGGCAGAGGCATGGGGAAAACATACACGGTCATGGTGAGTCATTAATAACTCTGCAGAAGACATCAGAGGTAAAGTGTGGGGAGGCCTAGGGTAAGGGTGAGGAGGATATATTTGCAGCACAAATGTTGAAATGGGCTAATCTGTTTAAGCATCATCAACTAAGCAGCCGTGGCAGACAGCATCCTAGCAAGCTGAAGATCGTAACCTGGGAACGCCTTGAGTTTGCTTACCAACAAGCATCTGGTTGCTGAGGAACCTGCTGATTTCTCTAACTCTGACATGGAACATAAGATAGTGTGTCACTACCCTGCCACTTAGAGCAGGAGCAGGAAAGGGAGTCTTTCCCCTCCCCTCGATACCTGAATGAGGAGGTGAGAAGGGACTGAGGCAGATTCCTTACACTTACACACACACACACATACACACAATGGTTGGATTTGGAGCACACTGCCCCACCTGGTGTTTCCCCAAGAATAGAAATAGAACTAGCAGCCACTTAGCACTCCTGTTTTCTCCCACCCTTTCAGTCTTGTCTATTTTGGCTCTAAGCTTTCTGGGGCAAGGATGGTCTCTTTGTGTGTGTGTGTGTGTGTGTGTGCTGTGCCTAGCAGAATGAAGCCCTGATCTTGGCTGGAGCCTTTAGACATTACAGTGATGTAAATAAATAATAATTATTAATACAGCACTTTGGGACCCTTTGGCATGAGAAATGTTCTATAAATGTAGGCTATTACTGGAGTAGTGCTGGATCCTTATCCAAAGTGCATTTTCCCATCTGTTACTTAGCTACTTGTTTACCAATCATTTAAATATCTGAACATCTAGGCAGATGGAATATGATGACACTAGAATTGCTGTGATTTATGACAGGGTGCCAATGGAAGCAGAAGCGTCCCCGTGTAAGCTAAAGGAGTTGCTAAGGGGCATCCCGGCTGCTTTGCAAAGTTAAATAATTTGGCCGTTTCACAAAGTGCAGCAGACAGAGATCCGTGTGAAGCACCTGCAAGTTGTGTTTAAAGTGAGCTGTGGTTCAGTTCAGCATGAGTCAAAAAACAGTGTGTGACATCGCCAAAAAGCTTCTTCAGACACCTTCAGCTCTTGCAAAGCTGAGGCAACATCAGCCCGCTATGTGCTCTGTGACTCCCGCAGCAGCCCACGAGCGGGGCGTACAGCCAGCAGCAGCACAGCTGCTGCTACGGCTGATGCCAGGACAGGGTGAGGAGTGAGGGCAGCAATGGAGCGGGAAGGTGCCGTCTCCCTGCAGAGACAGGATCTACAGGGTAGGAGGCTTGCATCCCTTGATGAGCGTTGTCACCTTGCGTCCTTCCCGAGCCATACCCCAGTGCTCTGAACTCTGAGGCTCCATAGGTCCTTTGGAACCACATAAGGTTTGCATTAATTTGTTCTCTTCCGCTCACTTTTGCACGGGAGGGGAAGACACGGACCTCAGATGTTAATGCAGCAGTATTTAAAAACAACAGTATGTTTGAAGAGTGTGCGGGGGGGAGGGTACTTCTGAATCAAAGATGTTTTAGACAAGGTGGAACTAGATGATTCAAGGGATTGGTAACAGATGCTACAAAGTAACTGGGTAAAACTGGCCCAGGTTGGAAGGGATTGAAAGTCACTACCATCTGGGTGCTTAGTTGGATGGGTTTGGTAATCTTAGTCTAGCTGTTAATGGAAAGGTGTCCAAGTCACCAAATAGTGGTTTTTGTCATCACAGCCGGCCCTGATTCATCACAGCCAGCCACCAATTATTGGAAGTCTCGGAAGCGGGGATGAGCAACAAATCCATGTGACCTCTAGAAGTGGTCTCTTCAGGCTGGGTTTGGGATACAACAGCGGGGGGGAAGGTGGAGAAGCTTCCTGTACCTCTTGTGAAAAACAGAGGACTTGCTTCTCCGGGGCCATCAAGTTGAGCCCCATTCACCGCACTAAACGGCTTTTAAAGTGTTTTCTGAAATTCTACTTCAGAGGAGTAACAAAAAATAACCAACTTACAGCCTAGGCAGAAGAGTTCTTGGTTTTGCCCCCTAAGTCTTCCTGTCAGATTTTACCACCTAAAGCAGACAAATGAATCCAAAGTCTAGTTCACATGTTAATGCCAAAATGTGTGTAGTATAAAGCCGTAGATGGCCTGAATCTAGACTGATTTGTCAGGGAAGAGCCAAAGTACTGCTCTCAGTGTATGAGGAACGGATGAAAAAGCATGAGAATGCTGGAAAATTGTTTTACTGTACATATTGCTTTTGAAATTTAGTTTCTCTGCAGAGCTCTGAAGTCTTTCTCAATATAGTTTTAGAAATCTGCTGTATATGAAAATATTACTGCAACTTTTACTGGAAATAATAGTCAGCCTATTCACTACGTGGGTTCATCTATGGTTTGTTTATGCAGGTTCTTGATTTTAAACTGCTTTTGGCCCTAAATTCTAAAGGAAATGCTACTGTCAAACCATATACACAATTCACTGTAAATGACATTTGGTCGAACTAATGCAGATGAGTCACTCATTATTATATGTGTTGTGTGACCTTTTAACATATACACATTGGTACGACTCGCTGTGTGCAGAAAAGATAAGCAAAGGACAGACGTCTTGGCATAAAATGCACAGGTTTGGGGAGAAAGTTTACTTGCAGCATGTTTGAAATTTGCCTTAATGTGAAATAGAAAATGTAAATAACCGAAAGAGTAAGAGTATGGTCCAGGGACAGGGAAGCAGAATGGAATCAGGGGATTGAGGTTCTATTTCTGGCTCTAGTACTGATCTGTTGTGTGATCTTGGGCAAGGCGTTTCATCTCTCTCTCTTTCTCCTTGGTCTTTATTGTGTATTTAGATTATGAACTCTTCAGAGCAAGGATTATCTCTTGCTATGTATTTGCCCAGGGCCTCGCTCAGTGTGGCCACTGCTACACTATGAAACAAAATGTGTGGATGACACAAAGATTGGTGGAGTGGTAAATGGTGAGGCAAGAGCAGTCACACAGAGCAATCTGGATCTCTTGGTAAACTGGGTCCATTCAAACAAAATATATTTTAATGCAACCAAATGCAAGGAACAAGGAATGCAAGGGCCACCTACAGAATGGAGCTGTATCCTGGACATCAGTAACTCTGAAAAGGATTTAGAGGTCATAGTGGACTTAACTTAACATGAGCTCCCAGTGTGATGTTGTGTCAAAGAGGGCTAGTGCAATCCTTGGATGAATAAACAGGGAAATAGGAGTGGGGAGGTGATTTTACCTCTGTATATGGCACTGGAGAGACTGATACTGGAATACTACTTACCATTCTGATGTCCACATTTGAAAAAGGATATTCAAAAATCAGAGAGGGAGCAGAACAGAGGGCACAGAAAGGTGGAGAGCACAATCTATTTAGCTTATCAAAAAGAAGATTGAGAGGTGACTTGATCACAGTGTCTAAGTACCTTCCTGGGGAGGAAATATCAGGTACCAAAGGGCTCTTAAATCTAGCGGAGAAAGGCAGAACAAGAACCAATGGCTGAAACCAGATACATTCAGATGAGAAATCAGGCGCTAACTTTTAACAGTGAGGGTGATTAACCATTGGAACAAACTACTAAAGGAAGTTGTGGCTTCTCCGTCCTTTGGTGTCTTCAGATGGAGACTGAATGCCTTTCTGGAAGATATGCATTAGTCAAACTCAAGTTATTAGATTCAATATAGGGGAAACTGGGTAAAATTTAATATACAGGAAGTGAGATAAGATGACCCAATGGCTCCTTTAGGCTTTAAACTCTATGAACCTATGAATCTACTCACTACTGTAATATTAATAATATTTCTGAGAACAAATTTGCTCAGCCTTAGAGAATAAATCAGTTTCCATCAAATATTGAAAGCCTTGATCTTTCAGATAGATAATATTACAGTCTTGTAGCCTCTGCATGCCATGCTCCACATGGCATTCTCTGTCCAGCAGGCTGACCTTCACTGGTAACATTGAGTTCCTGTTCAAACATAAACAAAAACAAAATACCACACAACTCCTTTCCTGGATGGCCGACAGACTATATATTGGGCAGGATACTGAACAGGTTGTCTGCTCTTCCTTTGTACTTTTATCAGTTTTCAAATGGATCTTTGCATCAAGGAATAATCCAGATTCAAAACCATCTGGAAGCACCATCAGTTGGTTTCTAAATACCCATTTATAAAGTGATTTACTTGGCACTCTAAAGAGTGCAGCTCAGATATCTGGAACCCAGACTAATTAACCAAAAGGAACTGGATGGCTGGATTTGAACCAATCATCTCATTAGTATGCATGTGAGGGCATTAAAAGGGATGAAATCCCTTACAATAGCAAACATTCATCCAAAATTCTCAGGTTGTTTTATAAATATTAAGTAATTACACTTTGCAATGAGGTAGATACGTCTTATTATACCTGTGACAGATATGACAAACAATACCCACATTACAAATGGATAAATTGTGGCACAAAAGGGTTAAAGGCTGGATCCAGTGCCCATTGAAGTCTATGGAAAGATATCAGTAGGCTCCAGATTGGGTCCAAGGTGACAGTGGGGAACAGAGCCCAGGATTCCTGGCTCCAAGTCCTATGTTCCAGCCACTAACTCAACCCCATTGCCAGCAGTACAAGTCAGAGAATAAGTAAATGGAGAACAATTTTCAAAATTAAACACATCAGCACAATGTGCCCTGAGTTCTTCAGAGCAGCATTGTTGGCTTTCTGGCTGGGATTCAGCACAGGCATTCTGCTGTTTAAAAGTTGTTCTGTTGTGGGATGGCTGCCCCATGACATTGATCATTGCAGAGTACGTAAGAATGGCCATACTGGATCAGACCAAAGATCCATCTAATCCAGTATCCTGTCTTCCGATAGTGGCTGGTGCCGGATGATTCAGAGGTAAAGAACAGAACAGGGCAATTTATTGAGTGATTCAACCTCAGTCATCCAGTCTCAGCTTCTGGCAGTGAGAGGTTTAGAGACACCCATCCCTGACCATCCTAACTAATGACTATTGATGGACCTAATCTTCCATGAATTTATCTAATTCTTCTTTTAACCCAGTTATTCTTTTGGCCTTCACAACATCTCCTGCCAATGAGTTCCACAGGCTGACTGTACATTGTATGAAGAACTACTTATGTTTGTTTTAAATCTACTGCCTATTAATTTCATTGGGTGACCCTTGATTCTTGTGTTATGTGAAGGGGTAAATAACACTTCCCTATTCATTTTCTCCTCACCATTTATGATTTTATAGACTTCTATCATATTCCCCCTTAGTGATCTCTTTTCTAAATTGAACTGTCTCAGTCTTTTGAATCTTTCCTTATATAGAAGCTGTTCCATACCCTGAATAATTTTTGTTGCCCTTCTCTGTACTTTTTCCAATTCTAATATACCTTTTTTTGAGATGGGGCAATCAGAACTCCACACAATATTCAAACTGTGGGCGAACCATGGATTTATATAGTTGCATTATGATATTTTCTGTCTTATCATTTGTCCCTTTCTTAATGGTAAAGGAAGCTGGAACAGCATGTCCTTCCAAATGAACTTTGATGGCTATTACAGAAGCATTTGAGTCAGTCCTATAACAGTGGGTCAGGCAAGTCTCTTCTGCAATTGTCCCTCTGTCATTAAATGTGAGACTGAGCCTTGGTCCAGACTAATAGCTTTTGGCAGTGGGCTGGGCAGATGAGACTTCAGAGAAAAATAAAACAGGAGAAAAGAAAACAATGGCTGGGAGAGGTTGTGTGCTAAGTTCGTGGTGTTGTAGAGAAATTTAATCCCTACTTAACGTGTCTAACAGGACATGCGAGTGCTCATACAAATGAAGTTATTCCAGCCATTAGACATTATCAGGCCCACCAATACAATCCTTAAGCAGAAAAGCCCATATCCTTCCCTCCAGCCCACATGCCTGTCTCATAAAACAGTGCTTAATAAAATTTACTTTGACTACAATATAATTTTTATGGCTGTAACTGAAGGATAAGATTAGGTGACCTTTTTGAAATCACTGCAGCAAGTTAAATCCCTGCTCAGCACATTGAGAAAATAAAGAGTAGTATTTTGCTGTCTCTGCCGGTTACCTATACTGTGGACAGATCCACAATAATTACCCTTCACAGACAGAAGGAGAATTCCAGAGATCAACATAAAAATTAATAGAATTCCGCCCCCCTCCCTGCGGACACACACCATTCTCCATCATTTATGTAGTTTTTAAAGCAGGCCAGATCTTTTCTGACTGAACATTTTTCCATCTGATTCACCAAAATGTGTTGCAGGAGCATGTCCATTTGGTTGAATATTGTGACAGAAGCCAGGCCTGCTTTCCTGCCAGCTCGCCTGACTTGCTGGCTGACGCAAAGCCAAGACCCTGAAAACCTAGGCTCATTGATGGCCCTATCCTCCAAGAACTTATCTGGTTCTTTTTCAAACCTAGTTATACATTTGGCCATCACAATCATAGAATCATAGAATATCAGGGTTGGAAGGGACTTCAGGAGGTCATCTAATCCAACTCCATGGCAATGAGTTCCACAGGTTAATTGTGCATTGTGTGAAAAAGTAATTCCTCTTGTTTGTATTAAACCTGCTGCCTATAAATTTAATCAGGGGATCCATGTTTTTTGTATTGTGGGAAAGCATAAATAACACTTCTCTATTCCCTTTTTCCACACTTGTCATGATTTTACAGACCTCTATCATATCCCACCTTAGTCATCTCAGTTCTAAGTGGAACAGTCCTAATCTTTTTAGTCTCTCCTTATACAGAAGTCATTCCATACCCTTGACCATCTTTTCTCTGAACCTTTTCCAGTTCTGCTATATCCTTTTGGAGATGGGGTGACCAGAGAACTGGACACAGTATTCAAGGAGAAGGCACACCATGTATTTATATCAGCGGTCTCAAACATGCAACGGCCCGCAGAGTTATTTCCTGAGGCCCACCATAGGCGTCGACTCCGTGAGTGCTCCGGGGCTGGAGCACCCAGGGGGAAAAATTATTGGGTGCTCTGCACTCACTGGCAGCCAAGCTCCCCTTCCCCCCGCCCCTCCCTCCTGCCCCCTTCCCAAGCGTGCTGCTTCCTCACTCCACTGCCTACTCCCAGCTCTTCCCACTGCCAAACAGCTGTTTAGCGGTGCTTAGGACTTTCCAGGGGGGAGGGGGGAGAAGCAAGGACACGGCACACTCAGGAGAGAAGGCGGAGAAGAGGTGGGGCTGGGGCGGGGATTTGGGGAAGGGATTGGAATAGGGGCAGGGAGGGGGCAGCGTTGTGGCGGGGACTTTGGGGAAGGGGTTGGAATGGGAGCGGGGAAGGGGTGGGAAAAGGCAAGGCAGAGGTGGGGCCCCATGGAAGGTGTGGAGTGGGGGCGGGGCTGGGGGCAGAGCGGGGAACATTTATGCTCTCATTATAACAGGAAAAGGTGCTTGTTTGACAGCAGATTTGAGTGAACTATTCAGTCATTATAGCCTTCTTCCTGTTTGTTAATTGTCTGCAAACATACTAAGGTTTTTATTAATTGAACTTAAATTTATGCATTAGCTTCACTTCAGCATCTTAAATAAGATACGTTCAAATTCAGGTACTCTATTGCAAGTACTTAAATAGAAATCCTATAGGCTATAAAGGTCTTCCAGTTGTTGTTTTATTATGTTTTTTTTTTTAAATACTGACTATATATAAAATCCTGAGATTCAGGATTTTTACTCAGGAAAACCTTCACTGGTGCAACATCCTGCAATATACCAAGTACCAGCTGAACATCCTAAGTTCCAGTTGGGCATGCTCAGCTCCTCAAAGGATCCATCTCAACAGGAGTTTGCCAGATTTATCCCTAATTATTTAGAATGAAATCCTGGCTCCACTGAAGTCAATGTATGGACAGCGAATATGGGGCACTTCTGTATCACACTCAAGTTAGATGGCTGAGTCTTGGAAATGTTTTGAAGTGTTTTTTTGCACTTAGAGAGGAGATTGATTCCTTCATGAAAATGAAAAACAAGGAGGTTCCACAGCTTGCTGATTCCACTTTTATCTGCAACCTTGTTTTTCTAACAGGTGTCACTGATCACCTGAACACACTGAACGAGAAGCTACAGGGTAGAAATCAGGTGATAACACAGATGTATGACAGTGTTAAGTCATTCAAAGTCAAGCTTACTTTGTGGGGGAAACAGCTGATTGCTGGCAATTTGGTCCATTTCTCGACTCTGAATTCCTTAGGAAAAGTTGAACCCAAATCCTTGAAAGAATATGCAGATATCATTTCTAACGTACACAAACAGTTTGATGTGCAGTTTAAAGATTTCAAGGCACTTGAATCACATTTTCAACTTTTTTCCACACCATTTGCTGTGGATATTGACAACGTTGCAGAGGAAATGCAAATGGAGTTAGTGGAGCTTCAGTGTGATACCATTTTGAAGCAGAAGTATACAGAAGTTGGAATTCCAGAATTCTACTGGTTTCTTTCACAAGAAAGATTTCCCATGTTATTCTCTGCTTCCGCAAGGGTAATGGCAACGTTTGGAAGTACATATATATGTTAACAGTTTCTCTCTTCCATGAAGATTAACAAATCTGTGCTAAGGTCAAGGCTCACCGATGAACATTTGCAAGCAACACTGAGATTGATTTCATCTCAGGATATCAAACCTAATATTGATGGACTAGGTTGATGCAAAACGCTGCCAGCTAAGTGGCCAAAAATGAAATGACTGTCAAAATTAGCACTGACTTTTCGCAATACATTTTTAAAAAAGTTAATACATTGACTTTTAATAGCATACTATACTACTCTTCATTTTTTCATTTTTGACTATAGTTTTTGTATCGTTATATGAAAAGGTTTCACTGATGCGGCCCTCAGGCCAATGTACTAGTTCTCATGTGGCCCACATGGTGATTTGAGTTTGAGATCCCTGATTTATATAGTTGTATTATGATGTTTTCCGTCTTATTTTCTATCCCTTTCCTAATAGTGTCTAACATTCTTAGCCTTTTTGATCATTGCTTTGGATTGAGCTGAAGTTTTCAGACAACTATCCATGGTGACTCCAGGAACTCTTTCTTGAGTCATAACAGTTCATTTAGAACCGATCATTACATATATATAGATGGGATTATTTTTTCCAGTATGCATTACTTTACACTTATCAATGCTGAATTTAATCTGTCATTTTGTTGCCTAATTACCCAGTTTTGTGAGATCCCTCTGTAACTCTTCACAGTCAGCTTTGCACTTAACTATTTTGAATAATTTTGTATCATCTGAAAACTTTGCCACTTCCCTGTTCATACCCTTTTCCAGACCATTAATGAATATGTTGAACAGCACAGGTCCTTGGGAGACCCTAATCTTTACCTCTCTGTTATGAAAACTGACCATTTATTCCCACTTTTTGTTTCCTATCTTCTAACCAGTTGCAGGTTTTCTTCACATACCTTGTCCTACATTTTCAAATGCTTCTCTTTCCCCTGTTGATGTGTATAAGAGCCACAGAAGAAACTAACTAGCTATACAGAGAAAATGATCTGAGTTCTTCCTGGAGGAATGCGCCCAATGAGTACTGATGGGAAACTGCCCCACAAACTCTCTCTATGGTACTTATATGGCCTCTACTACTAGAACCCTCATGTGTGGAGTCCTCCCACGATCAATTCTCTCTCTGGTCCTATTCAACATCTACATACAGCCACTAGGTGAACTGGTGGGATGACATGGACTCAAGTGCCAGCAAAATGTAGATGGCATCCAGCTCTGCCTAACTGTCACCACATACAACCATACCATTACCACCAGGGCCTGTAGGAGATCAGTTCATGGATGAAGAACAGTTGGTTGAAGTTGAACCCAAGCAAGAGAGAGGTTATGCTAGTGGCTAGAGGAAAATATTTTGAAGAGTTTTCAGCCATAGTACAGTCTCCTTTGGTTGCAAGTACACGCCCACAATTGAGCACTTGAGTCCATAGCTAACGAGTACTCCTGGATACATCACTGATGCTAAGCTTTCCCATAGCAGCATTTGTGAGTAATGCTTTCCACCATCTTCAGCTGGCTAAGAGTCTCCATTCCCTACTGCACAACAATGCACACTTTCATCACCTCTCAGCTAGACGACAACAACGTGATAGACCTGGGCATGAAGCTTTCCATGCTTAGAAAACTGGTACATAATGCTTCAGCACATCTCCTCAAACATCTGCATTAAAAACTTATATGTACAGTCTTTGTGATACATACCAAGTGCCAGGTAAGGACAGGGCTAGGAGCCAGCACCTTGTAAAAGGTAGAGCTAGCCATAGAGTGGCATGCACTTTCATTAATCACTGTTTATTGTCATGATTCAGCTGTACAGAGCAAAACTTTGTTTCTAATAACCTTTTCCTACTGGTGCTAGTCAGTGGTCAGTGGGGTTGAAATAATCACACTGAAAGTAACTTATTTTATTTTCTTAAGTTTTCAAAGGCAAAAATTAATTTCTCACCCTTTTGAGCAGACTTTTAAAAAAATTTTCCAGAAGTGAGAACCACAACCAATGATCATTTTACTGTTCTTCTTCCTTTTCTCCTCCTTCCAATCATCCTTTCATCCCTCCCTTTTTTTTCACCTCTTCCTCTTCTCCTCTCCCCGCTCCACCCAACTTCACCCCTGTGTAGTAGCCTTTTACCACTTGCTTCCTTTATGATTTTCTAATGCACTGGTTCCTGCCTCCAGACTCCCATCATCCAACTCACAGGATTTTCTCAGGATCTCCATTTTAACTCCATTATTGCATGAGACTGACTCACAACAACACCCTGCACAGTCCTAGTGTCTCTGTCTCATCTCTCCCCGCCTCTGCTTTTCCCCACCCACCATTGTGGCCAGGGTCTCACCGGGCACCCCAGCTCACAAAGCTATATTCTCCACTTTCATCCTCCCTTTGCCACAGGTATTTTGTCACTCGTGGCAATCCTAGTCCAAGTGGGGTCTTCGTGACAGCACTTTAAGAGATGGTTCCATTTTGAATGCTTTTCTTTTAGGCCCATCTCCTCATACCTTCTTACCAGCGAAACCCACAGATGAGGAGTGCCTCAACACAAAGGTTTCCTTTGGCATCTTCCAGTTACAGCAAGGCTAAAAGAGCCACTGGACAATGTCCCGACAACAACGAACATGGAAAGTATTAATGAAGGAGACTCTTCTCAGCCTCACTGCTCTTAGAATGCTTCTGGAAGTGAGAGAGATACCCCCATTTACAACTGATTAATACAGATTTTTCACAAGGGAACAGCTTGGGCCATCCACCCTCCCTGATTATTTCCCGTGAACTGAAGACAATAACCTAGACTAGAAATTATGTTATTTTTCATCATGTCGACACAGCTACAGACCAGCAAGCCAGTGAGATCTCTACGAAAGGGTAAGGAAAAATAAATGAACGGAGCACAACATAAAATGCAGCTCTATCAAAAACTCAGACTGAGAGGTCCCAAGAGATCATGCTAAGATGACCATTTAAATTAGATCTGTGGCCCTCATCTTTGTTCCTGGAAGGGGATGGCCATCATGCTGGAAAGTATGTTTAGCACATTTTATCTTCTTATTCTATGTGGTCTGGCTTATAAGCCATGGGAGAAGGAAACCGTAAAAAGGGAGCTATTTTGTCAACTCAAGTTGACGTTCACTGGAAGAACAATGGAGGGAAATTACATACCACCCATCTATGCTGGTGCTTCTTTCCTACTAGCAAAGAGATGCCTAATTAGATTTCAAGATTGCATTTTGATAGCTCTTTTTATCACATGACATCAAAGCACTTTGCAAATATATATGTATATAAACCAACCCGTCACATGTACCATTCTGTATCATCCAAAAATGGGGTACTGTGGGGTTGCACATCCTGCACCTACATCCTGTACCTGTGTGGTGCCTAGTCTGCTGAATTTCAGACCTGGGAGCAGAAGACCAAGTCCAGATCTAAGTCTGAGTCTTTCACTTTGTTGTCTGCCTCAGGTACACTGAATATGCAGGCTGCTTCCGCTTTTCCAAGAGAATGTTTGCCTGAGTGTACCTACTACTGCCATTTTAAAAGACAAGACCACAACAAGGATCTGACGCTAAGGAAGTAAATGAGTGGCCATTGTAATTTGTTGCAAAAGTATACAGAAATCATTTTTTTTAAAATGGGTGTTTCCTGCAATATCTTTCTGCCATTTTCCATGAGCTCTCCGGATGAACACAAGAAAAAGAGGCATGACATAGTTTTGAGCAATAATATTGAATCCATCATTTGTTTGTCTTGTTAACTTTGATTCCTGTGGGTGTAGCCAAGGTTCTGCTTACAAAAGTATCACGGATCAATGTAACATTGAGTTCTAACACTGCTTCCCATAGATTTGGACAAAATTGCCTTAAAATCTCAATGTTTCAGTTCAGTCATGTAAATCAATGTTCAAAACAAAGGACAGTGTGTCAGTGGACTGGGTCATAGGCAGTCAAGCATAGTGGTTAGAGTGGGAGTCAGGCCTAGAGGTCAGAGCGGGAGTTAGGCCTAGTGGTCAGAGTCCGAATGCCAGAACCAAGGGTTGAGACAGCATCAGAGTCAAGGCCAAGGGTCAGAGCAGGATTACCAGGAGTCAGGAAAGGCAGGAGCAGGGCTGCTTCTGAGGCAGGAGCAGGGCTGGAACAGGATGGGAACAAGGCTGGGTGCAGGGCAAGATCTGTGGAGGAGCAAAGCAGGAGCAGGGTTTGTAGAGACTAGCACATGGTGGCAGAGAGTCCGTGGGCATGTGCATTGAGCAGCCAAGAAGCTACTACTGCTGCTAGGTTTAAGAACTGGCCTGATGAGTTCCTCAGCTGATTAGGCAGGGTGGTCCATCAGGCAGCGTAGCTGGTTCGTTAGGGCATCAGACGTACTAAGCAGGCATAGCTAAGAGCCTTACTCCTGACACAGTGTCAACCTAGAAGTTAGCCTGCATACATACTGTGCAGCTGCCATGGCTTTGGGATTTGGCTTCATCCCCTGTTTGAGAGAATTGTAATAGAGACACTGTTAACATTTGGCACAGTGTCTCAAAAGAGATCAATAAATTCTCTGGGATCACCTGAGCTGGACACCACTAATGAGACCGGGATACCAGCAAAAACTGCTGAAGTCATTCCTAAGAGATCTGAGAATCTGCAACTCCTACAACCCCTCCAGTTACAGCATGGCAGAACAGTAAATATGAATCCAAGGTATTATTTGAGACTGGCCAATATATGGATGTGAGGCAAAAGTACTCTCAGCCCTGGTCTACACTAGGACTTTAGGTCGAATTTAGCAGCGTTAAATCGATGTAAACCTGCACCCATCCACACAATGAAGCCCTTTATTTCGACTTAAAGGGCTCTTAAAATCGATTTCCTTACTCCACCCCTGACAAGTGGATTAGCGCTTAAATCGACGTTGCCAGCTCGAATTTGGGGTACTGTGGACACAATTCGATGGTATTGGCCTCCGGGAGCTATCCCAGAGTGCTCCATTGTGACCGCTCTGGACAGCACTCTCAACTCAGATGCACTGGCCAGGTAGACAGGAAAAGAACCGCGAACTTTTGAATCTCATTTCCTGTTTGGCCAGCGTGGCAAGCTGCAGGTGACCATGCAGAGCTCATCAGCACAGGTGACCATGATGGAGTCCCAGAATCGCAAAAGAGCTCCAGCATGGACCCAACGGGACGTACGGGATCTGATCGCTGTTTGGGGAGAGGAATCCGTGCTATCAGAACTACGTTCCAGTTTTCGAAATGCCAAAACCTTTGTGAAAATCTCCCAGGGCATGAAGGACAGAGGCCATAACAGGGACCCGAAGCAGTGCCGCATGAAACTGAAGGAGCTGAGGCAAGCCTACCAGAAAACCAGAGAGGCGAACAGCTGCTCTGGGTCAGAGCCCCAAACATGCCGCTTCTATGATGAGCTGCATGCCATTTTAGGGGGTTCAGCCACCACTACCCCAGCCGTGTTGTTTGACTCCTTCAATGGAGATGGAGGCAATACGGAAGCAGGTTTTGGGGACGAAGAAGATGATGATGAGGAGGTTGTAGATAGCTCACAGCAAGCAAGCGGAGAAACCGGTTTTCCCGACAGCCAGGAACTGTTTCTCACCCTAGACCTGGAGCCAGTACCCCCCGAACCCACCCAAGGCTGCCTCCTGGACACAGCAGGCGTATAAGGGACCTCTGGTGAGTGTACCTTTTAAAATACTATACATGGTTTAAAAGCAAGCATGTGAAAGAATTACTTTGCCTTGGCATTTGCAGTTCTCCTAGATGTAGTCCTAAAGCCTTTGCAAAAGGTTTCTGGGGAGGGCAGCCTTATTGCGTCCTTCATGGTAGGACACTTTACCACTCCAGGCCAGTAACACGTACTCGGGAATCATTGTAGAACAAAGCATTGCAGTGTATGTTTGCTGGCATTCAAACAACATCCGTTCTTTATCTCTCTGTGTTATCCTCAGGAGAGTGAGATATAATTCATGGTCACCTGGTTGAAATAGAGTGCTTTTCTTCAGGGGACACTCAGAGGAGCCCATTCCTGCTGGGCTGTTTGCCTGTGGCTAAACAGAAATGTTCCCCGCTGTTAGCCACAGGGAGGGGGGAAGGTTGAGGGGGTAGACACGCGGTGGGAGGAGGCAAAATGCGACCTTGTAACGAAAGCACATGTGCTATGTATGTAATGTTAACAGCAAGGTTTACCCTGAAAGAGTGTAGCCACTGTTTTATAAAATGTGTCTTTTTAAATACCGCTGTCCCTTTTTTTTTCTCCACCAGCTGCATGTGTTTCAATGATCACAGGATCTTCTCCTTCCCAGAGGCTAGTGAAGCTTAGAAAGAAAAAAAAACGCACTCGCGATGAAATGTTCTCCGAGCTCATGCTGTCCTCCCACACTGACAGAGCACAGACGAATGCGTGGAGGCAAATAATGTCAGAGTGCAGGAAAGCACAAAATGACCGGGAGGAGAGGTGGCGGGCTGAAGAGAGTAAGTGGCGGGCTGAAGAGAGTAAGTGGCGGGCTGAAGACAGGGCTGAAGCTCAAATGTGGCGGCAGCGTGATGAGAGGAGGCAGGATTCAATGCTGAGGCTGCTGCAGGACCAAACCAGTATGCTCCAGTGTATGGTTGAGCTGCAGCAAAGGCAGCTGGAGCACAGACTGCCACTGCTGCCCCTCTGTAACCAACCGCCCTCCTCCCCAAGTTCCATAGCCTCCACACCCAGACGCCCAAGAACGCGGTGGGGGGGCCTCCGGCCAACCAGCCACTCCACCACAGAGGATTGCCCCAAAAAAAGAAGGCTGTCATTCAATAAATTTTAAAGTTGTAAACTTTTAAAGTGCTGTGCTTAAAGTGCTGTGTGGCATTTTCCTTCCCTCCTCCACCACCCCTCCTGGGCTACCTTGGTAGTCATCCCCCTATTTGTGTGATGAATGAATAAAGAATGCATGAATGTGAAGCAACAATGACTTTATTGCCTCTGCAAGCGGTGATTGAAGGGAGGAGGGGCGGGTGGTTAGCTTACAGGGAAGTAGAGTGAACCAAGGGGCGGGGGGTTTCATCAAGGAGAAACAAACAGAACTTTCACACCGTAGCCTGGCCAGTCATGAAACTGGTTTTCAAAGCTTCTCTGATGCGTACCGTGCCCTCCTGTGCTCTTCTAACTGCCCTGGTGTCTGGCTGCGCGTAACCAGCAGCCAGGCGATTTGCCTCAACCTCCCACCCTGCCATAAACGTCTCCCCCTTACTCTCACAGATATTGTGGAACACACAGCAAGCAGTAATAACAATGGGAATATTGGTTTCGCTGAGGTCTAAGCGAGTCAGTAAACTGCGCCAGCGCGCCTTTAAACGTCCAAATGCACATTCTACCACCATTCTGCACTTGCTCAGCCTGTAGTTGAACAGCTCCTGACTACTGTCCAGGCTGCCTGTGTACGGCTTCATGAGCCATGGCATTAAGGGGTAGGCTGGGTCCCCAAGGATACATATAGGCATTTCAACATCCCTAACAGTTATTTTCTGGTCTGGGAATAAAGTCCCTTCCTGCAGCTTTTGAAACAGACCAGAGTTCCTGAAGATGCGAGCATCATGCACCTTTCCCGGCCATCCCACGTTGATGTTGGTGAAACGTCCCTTGTGATCCACCAGAGCTTGCAGCACTATCGAAAAGTACCCCTTGCGGTTTATGTACTCGGCGGCTTGGTGCTCCGGTGCCAAGATAGGGATATGGGTTCCGTCTATAGCCCCACCACAGTTAGGGAATCCCATTGCAGCAAAGCCATCCACTATGACCTGCACATTTCCCAGGGTCACTACCCTTGATATCAGCAGATCTTTGATTGCGTGGGCTACTTGCATCACAGCAGCCCCAACAGTAGATTTGCCCACTCCAAATTGATTCCCAACTGACCGGTAGCTGTCTGGCGTTGCAAGCTTCCACAGGGCTATCGCCACTCGCTTCTCAACTGTGAGGGCTGCTCTCATCTTGGTATTCATGCGCCTCAGGGCAGGGGAAAGCAAGTCACAAAGTTCCATGAAAGTGCCCTTACGCATGCGAAAGTTTCGCAGCCACTGGGAATCGTCCCAGACCTGCAACACTATGTGGTCCCACCAGTCTGTGCTTGTTTCCCGAGCCCAGAATCGGCGTTCCACAGCATGAACCTGCCCCATTAGCACCATGATGCATGCATTGGCAGGGCCCATGCTTTCAGAGAAATCTGTGTCCATGTCCTGATCACTCACGGGACCGCGCTGACGTCGCCTCCTCGCCCGGTATCGCTTTGCCAGGTTCTGGTGCTGCATATACTGCTGGATAATGCGTGTGGTGTTTAATGTGCTCCTAATTGCCAAAGTGAGCTGAGCGGCCTCCATGCTTGCCTTGGTATGGCATCCACACAGAAAAAAGGCGCGGAACGATTGTCTGCCGTTGCTCTGACGGAGGGAGGGGCGACTGACGACACGGCTTACAAGGTTGGCTTCAGGGAGCTAAAATCAACAAAGGGGGTGGCTTTACATCTAGGAGTATTTCAGGCAGGACTTCACGGAGGGTTCCAATAAGAAATGGTGCACCTAAGTTATTGTCCTTATTGGAACAAGAAGGTTAGCCTGGCCTCTGATTGATACATGGCTAGATTTACCTCGCTGCACCTTCTCTGTGAGTGACTGCAGTGTGATCTAGAAGAATGAGTCCCCTAGACAGGGGAGGGGGGGAAGCAAATGAGTACAAAACAAATCTGGTCTATTTCTTGTTTTGATCCACTCCATCTATCTTTTACATCTTTGGCTGGCAGCAGACGGTGCAGAAGGACTGCATGCCATCCACATCTCATGGCTGCTCGGCAGAAGATGGTACAGTACGACTGCTAGCAGTCCGTATCGCCTGCCCGCTCACCATAAGACGGTTCAATAGGACTGACTGCAGGCAGGACTAAAGAGAATGACCTGGTCAAGTCACTCCAAATTTAGTCCCTGCACCCATGTCTGTCCAGGCGCTCCCAGCTGACGTGGCCAGGAGCACCTCGGACATGACGATGACGGCTACCAGTCGTACTGTACCGTCTGCTGCCACAAGGCAAGGGGTTGCTGCTACTGTGTAGCAATGCCGTACCACGTCTGCCAGCACCCAGGAGACATAGGGTGACGGTTACCTGAGCGGGCTCCATGCTTGCAGTGGTATGGCGTCTGCACAGGTAACTCAGGAAAAAAGGCACGAAATGATTGTCTGCCCTTGCTTTCACGGAGGGAGGGAGGGAACGGGGGCCTGACGATATGTACCCAGAACCACCCGCGACAATGTTTTAGCCCCATCAGGCATTGGGATCTCAACCCAGAATTCCAATGGGCAGCGGAGACTGCGGGAACTGTGGGATAGCTACCCACAGTGCAACGCTCCGGAAGTTGACTCTAGCCTCGGTACTGTGGAAGCGCTCCGCCGAGTTAATGCACTTAATGCACTTAGAGCATTTTCTGTGGGGACACACACACTCGAATATATAAAACTGATTTCTAAAAAACCGACTTCTATAAATTCAACCTTATTCCGTAGTGTAGACATACCCTAAGGAGATGAACAAAAGCACCTAAAGGACACTTATAAAAATACGTTAGCTGCATGAATTGCAGGCTTGTCTAGAGCAGAGGTGGGCAAACTACGGCCCATGGGCCATATCCAGCCTGACCAGCCCTTGAGCTCCTGGCCTGGGAGGCTAGCCCCTGGCCCCTCCCCTGCTGTCCCTCCTCCCCCGCACCCTCAGCTCGCCTTGCCGCCAGTGCTGTGGGTGGCAGGACTGCGAGCTCCAGCCGGGCAGCGCAGCTACCAGTCCTGCAGCTCTGAGAGGCATGGTAAGGGGGCGGGGAGCGGGGGGGTTGGATAAAGGGCAGAGGGTTCCGGGAGGCAGTCAGAGGACCGGGAGCAGGGGGCGGTTGGATAGGCGTGGGAGTCCCAGGGGGGAGCTGTCAGGGGGCAGGGGTGTGGACAGGGGGCAGGGTAGTCAGGCGGCAGGGAGCGGGGGGGTTGGATAGGAGGAGGGGTCCCGGGGGGGCGGTTAGGGATGGGAGGTACCAGGAGGGGGCGGTCAGAGGACAAGGAGCAGGGGGGGTTGGATGGGCCGGAGGTTCTGAGGGGGGCAGTCAGGGGGCAGGAAGTGGGAGGGGGCGGATAGGGGGCATGGGCCAGGCCGTTTGGGGAGGTACAGCCTTCCCTACACAGCCCTTTCAGAACCCCAATGTGGCCCTCAGGCCACAAAGTTTGCCCACCCCTGGTCTAGAGCCACCCAGCAATGGATTAAAGGTCAGAAATTTCAAACATGGCTGCCCAAAGTTAGGCACCTAAAAGTAGACCGAATTTCCACAGCTGCTGACCATCTACTGCTCCCAAATATAGATTTAGGTGCCTAGCTTTAGGCAGCCATGTTGAAAAATTGTGGCCTTAGCCTATAATTAGCTCAGATCAATGCTGTGATGTTTATGCCACAGCACAAAAGTTATGACATCATAGCATTATATAATGTCAAAACGCCACAGAAACACTGTATTCTGATGTCCCCTTGAAGCTGTTTAACAGCTTGGGGTGATCTTCATGTAACAAGGCTGCATGCAAAACCTTGAGGTTCTTCAGCATCAATTTTGTTTCAGAAATGTAGGTAGGCAGGAAGACAGCCTGCCCCCCTTCGCTCCCAAATTAGGCACTTAGATGGAAGAGATTAGCTTTGGTTTGGTGCCATCTGTAGTGTGGCAGAAGGCATCATGGCATCTCATTGCATGACATGCCATAGGCAACATGATGGTGAAGATTTTAATTCTTGTTTGGTGTGTTGCATCTAACGTTAGAAAGCACACGTACATACCCTGAGCAGTGGTATGCAGGGACGACTAGCAGGACGGATGGTGAAGAGGGCAGTTTAGTAGGTTAAACTAAACAGAATGTAATTTGAGGTGTAGAGCAATGAGGTACACCCAAGAGCTATAACTGGGTGAGGATATTCTAGGTTCAAACTGCCTAAACAAAAATAAGTGTATCTACAGCATGTATATAGATTGCAGACCCACCAAAATTGGTGGTTATTCGTATACTTAGGTTTACCAAGCCAGCAACAAGTCAGTTTCTACAATACCTTACTGGTTACCCAGAAGCCAAAAACACAGTTCCCTTAAAGCAACCCAGCCTTGGGCTTCCTCCCAAACAGCGAACTCAGATATGAGGAGCATTACTGAAAATCTTGTTCATCACATAAAAAGTTCTACCAATCCCAAAGGATCAGACATATTACCCACCTAGTTAATGAATATATCAGATCTTACCCAAATACATGCTTACAGACCATTCTTATTAACTAAACTAAGATTTATTAAAAAAGAAAAGAGAGAGTATTGGTTAAAAGATCATTATATATACAGAACTGAATAGAGTTCTTAGGTTCGTTTCGTAGTAGAGATGGTCAGCTTTAAAGTTGCAAAGAGTTCTTTCCAGAATTAGTATCAGGTTATAGTCCAATGTCCATATCCAATATCAGGGCATTCCAGAAGGGACTGGAGACCTCAGTCTTATGACTCAAATTTCCCCTGAACGAAGCTTAAGCAGATCTGAGATGAAAGGATCAGGTCCCAAAAGTTTTTAATAGAGATTTTTTGCAGCCTTTTGACAACCCACAGTCTTTGTGTGAACAACAGGCTTTTGAAGTAATCTTCTAGTTCCTAGGCATCACTGGTAACTAGCTACATTTACATAAAGTAATTATTCATTAAGCAGTGCATAGACAATTTTCTAGGAACTTCATAGTGAAATATACAAAATGACTTAATTACACCAAAGTTTCATCTAAATGTTAATATTCCCTTTTGATCTCTTAATTAACGGAATACAGTGATAGACAGGAACCATCTGTCGACAAGGTTAACATCTAACAAGATATAAGTAAACACATACAATTAGTATTACCGCTAATTCTCTAACAATACAGGCTGGCGTTTCAAAGCTCTACTCCATTTACCATGGCTATGTTAGTTATTTATAAGGAATAGCCCTAATTACCATTTATACACTTCTCTAATATGTCTTTAAACGTTGAATTGGGTCATTTAGCCTGCAAGTTGCTTACCCCTTTCTGGCCCTGTGTCACATGAGGGCATAACAAACTCAAGTAGCTGTGACTTTATTCCTGCACCTGATTCACCCTAGTCCCTATCCCTACCTCCTACTCACATTGTTTGCTCAGTTTACTTGTTGCATCATGTCTACAGTTAATATGAAGGTCTCCAGATCCTGGGACATGTCTATCTCATTTCTTTGTAAAGCATCTAGAACCTAATATATATTACATAATACGAAGGCTGACTTGTCTGCAACCAAAAGTGACATAACAAAATCATGATGTTTCACAAAATACTGTGATGGTGGATGATGGGGACCCATGCTTCCAAACAAGTTGACACAATGGAGCAGATGACATACACTAGTCTTAGCCTGCACTTTGAGGACTTCCTCCAATCCAGGCATATGAAAGAAAGCAGATATGAGCCAGCATGAATTCACCTCTAAAATACCATGGGACATCTTTCATAGAAAATGCTACTGGGAGATCTTATATAGACAAGGTGGGCGAGGTAATCTCTTTTATTGGACCAGCTCCCATATTCTTAGCTTTTTTAACACCTTGTGGACATGAGCATTCACTGAGACATTGAAGACCAAGGGTCAATATCAACTTGTACCAGTGGAGAATGTGGACAAGTTAAGGGGCAGATGTTGACTGGTGTGAAAGGAGCGGAAGGCTCAGTAAGTCTCCTTCCTTTCTTCCTTCATGCAAAAGGGCAGGTAAAGGTGGCAATGTCTGCACTTGCCTATGAGGTGTGATGGAGGAATGCTGGCGGGGGGAGCACCTTCACCATCCTTCTGGCACAAGCTGCCCCTTCGCTCCCTGCAGACAATGAGAGTGCCTATCGGCAACACTTTGAATTTCTTGATGGGTTCATGGTAGCAATAGCCAGGGGAAGTGTGCAGCTTGACCAGGAAATGGATCCTTTTTATGAAACATGTTTTTGTCCTTCATGTTTCCTATTGTTCTTTCATGCTCTACCTCCCATATTCTTAGCTTTTTTTAATCCTTATTTTCCTTTTCTATCTCACATTGAGTTGCCAAAGATAATTAAACAAAAGAGAGTTCTTTGATGTACACAGGATGAGGGTAGAGTATGAAAATATATCTGCTGGTTTAAGTTAGTACAGCTATTCCATTAGCTAAACTGGGAGATCACTTGCTTGGAAGGTCTGATATTAACCCTAATGACCTCAGGCCCTTATCCTGCTAACCCTTATTCAAACAGGCAGTCTTTCCTCATGTAAATAGTCCCATTCACTTCAGCATGTGTGAGTGTTTGTAGGATCAGACCCCATATTGATTTCCTGGTAAATTACTGTAGCCAGTTGTATACACATGTTTATTTTGGGGGTGCTTGAGGTATGGAAGCATAGGCAAACATTGCTGATCTCTTTAGTATCTGCAGAGAAAATCCACAGCTGAGTATTGGGCTAAAGTCTTAATGTTGCTCATGCAATAATAATTTCATTGTACATGATTTATGAACCGAAGTATTCATAGTATGACTAAGGTTCTGGGGTACAAGGGAAGAAAGTAAGTATCTTTCTAGTCAGAAAAGAACTCATATTGAACCTATTCCTGAGCAGATTTCAGAATGGCCAATCCTGCTGCTAATAATACACTCCTGTGTCGTGATGTTTAAGTGAATCCTTTTACAAAACCAGATGATAATTTGCACATCGATAAACTGAAGCTGCAGTTAGATGTCAGTTACTCAGCATTAGTATTTTCTAACAATGTTTCAAGTGCAATATGCAGAGACACACACACCAATGGATTTTCAGGAATCACACATACCAGCACTACAGGAGATTGGGGCAGGAGAACTCCAGGCTAGCAACTTGACAAATATATAGATATTAAGTCCAGAAGAGCTCATTGTGGTCTAGTCTGACACATAACACAGGCCAAAGATCCTCACCCAGTAATCTTTGCATCAAGTCCATGACTTCTGCTTTCACTACAGCATCTCTTTTAGAAAGACATCCAGTCTTGATTTAGACTTCAAGTGATGATGAATCCATCATTCCCCCAGATAAGCTGTTCCAGTGATTAATTGCCCTCACAGTTAAAAATGTGTGCCATATTTCTAAACCATTGGATTCCATTATGCCTTTTTCTGCTAGATCAAAGAGCCATTACCATCACAAATCTATGTGAAATGTAGGTACTGTGGACATTAAGTACCTCTTAAACTTCTCTTCAATAAACTAAATAGAATGAGATTCTTAAGTTTCTCACTATAAGGCTTGTTTTCAAGACCGTACATCATTCTTGTAGTTCCTTTCAGAACACTGGACATTTTTTCCACATTTTTTTTGTATCCACTGAGGAGCTTTGAAGCTTACAAGTAACTGCCACAAATTTCAGCTAAAATGCAAACACAAACCATTATACTCAACACAGTTCTATATGCGTTATACTCCCAGGATCCACAACTGAGACCTAATTCATGGCTCTCTCACTTTGTGTAAATAAATCAATAAAAGAGTTTTGATTTGTTTAAAAAAGTGAATCATGGATTTTAATTGCTATACTGTTTGACGCTATCATTGCTTCAGTGCTTTAATGTAATTCAGAAGTGTAAATTGTAATTACTTTTCGGTATATTCTGCAGATTCTTAATCAAAAGTAAACAAAGAAAAAGAGAGGTGAAAAAACAACCTCTCTCACAACCTAGCAGGGGTATTTGGACAATTCAGGAACAAGTAAAGAGGCAAGATGATCTTGTGGTCAATGCACTGGACTGGGACTCGGAAGATCTAAGATCAATGCCCAGATTTTCCAGAGATTTCCTGTTTGACTTTGGGTAAATCAAATTAATCTCACTGTGCCTCAGCTCCCTGTGTCTCAGCTCCCTGTCTGTAAAATGGGGGAAATAATGCCTTTCTCTCATACATTTTCTGTTTGTATTTATTTAGATTATAAGCGCTTCAGTACAGAAAGTCTCTTACCATGTGTGTACAGTGCCTAGAGCAATGGGGACCTAGTCTTGGTCATCACCTCTAATTTCTACCATGAATAAAGATGCTGTAACCAGGTTGTAAGACAGTTATAAAAATCTTGCTCCTCTAAGTCACAAGTTCAATTCATCCCAGGTCAGTAATGATTAAAAGTTATTACTGTCTGACATCTGTTTAAAGGCATGTGAAAAAGAGTTGGGATATTAATTTAGTTCCTGATGGGGAAAAAACAATCACAGAAACCATCAGAATCATAATTGACTGGAGGTGGTTGAACACTTTCCAGGGGAAAAGTTTTCCATTGAATAAGCATTTTTGGATGGAATCCCAACATGTTATGGGAACATGCCGATTCCATTGAAAGTTTCAATGGGAATGAGGCCAGTCTGCTTGTTTTCTGGCCAGCCTGCCTAGCTCTCCAGGTGACCCAGCCCAGCTGTCAGTGTTTCAGAGCAACTGCACCTGTATTCCCCCTCTCTGCTCCACCAAGGGCACCCAGTCTTAGGTTCCCAGCTCCTCAGCCAGCATCTCTTTTGGGCAGAGACCCATGTTTCTCTCCTCCTTAACAGGGGTTTTCCAGGCTGCTCCATTCCCTACCTATGCTGTGAATAGTCCAACAAGTCAGACTGCCTAAGCAGGCCTGCTTTGCTTTCTCCTCAGAAGCTATAAGCAGCGTAACTTCCCACAGTTATAAGATACCACACAGCTCTCTCTAAGCAAGCACATTAATTTTTAAGGTGAAAGCATTACAGCATTTATTAAAACAATAAACAAACCTACTTGTATGCTAATAAGCTTACCCAAGATCACCCTCTGACTCCAGCAAGGGCGCTGGCAGGAGTCAGTCCTTCAAACCCCACCAACGGGTTTTTCAGAGGTTACAGAAGAGGTTGTTCTGCCCAGAACAAGTAGATGCATGAATCTGTGAGTCACTCCTTTATACAGTTTGGGGTGCTGATCTTGTCCTCATGTAACAGAGGACAAAGGTCCCATCCTCAGGGTGAAGTGTCAAAAGTCGTGTATAACTGGAGAGGTTATATTTGCATACACCTGACCCTAGTGATTTCCTGGGACACCCACTTAACTTTAAAAGATTCATTCTTGTCTGGCACATTGTTTCAAATAGTTTTTTGATGCTCATAACACTTCCCAGGGTTTACAATAACCATGTCTTCCCTCTAGAGAAGTTCCATACAATTCCACCATAATATCCAAATCTTTGCACTTTTCATACAATGAACTCCTAAAATACTTAAACTTAATTCAATAAGGTTTGTCCAGAATATTGCAGGGAATTGCCACATCTGTCACACCAACTCCCTGGGCTGGCGTGTTGTCCAGCCTTCCCAATTCCCTGGGCTGCTGTCTCAGGACGATTTTTTTCTAAAATTTGACATTTTTAATGGAAAGGAAATTGTTTTCCAGCCAGCTCAATAACTGAGACCCTAAGTAGAAGGGCTCAGAACTAAGGAGGGGTTGGGCATACTGGTTTATCACTTTACCCACTAAAGAAACTCCTTGCAGGACATGGTTAAGACACATGAGCAGGATAATGTGGGAAAGCTTGCATTAGTCCTGCATGCCATATGCCAAGTTTTGCAGTGATGTAGCTACACACCTAGCTACACACCTGCAATCGAAGCAAAACATGGGTAAACAGAGTTTACGCCTTCTCATTTGGGGAATAAAGTGTTGACTCACTCCTTCGCTCTCATGGTAAGCAAAGCCTGGCTGTGTGCAGTGCAATTTTAACGTCACTTCTGGTTTTTGCTCCGATGACATCCTTGCCTAAATCTAATTCCAAATAAATGCATCTCTGCACACCCTTAGTGCCTACCATGGCACTCTCTAGCCTAGTACACCAAAAAGGTTAATTTATGCACTTCTTTTTTAACCGCTACACCACTGTATGCACCAGGGCAAAACTCAGTGTATGTAGATGCACTGCACTGATGTGAAGTCTCACTTTCAAAATAGGGTAAGTTCCACTGGTGTAAGTCCCATTTTACACCATTGCAGCACATCTAGACAGGGGGTTTTCACCAGTGGTGCTGTAGTCATGTAGCTACACCAATACAAAATCCCTAATGTAGACAAGCCTTGATGCGAGAGAATGAGATTCTCCAGGGCTGTTAGGATACATTTCCTGGGCAGTATCCTTTAATCTCTCTCCATGCCTCAGCTCCCTGTCCATAAAACAAGGATAAGACGCTCACTTTGGGTGCGAGCAGAGTCTAGTTCAAATCCCATACAAGCCCTTACAAAAGCAGTGAAAATGACTGGAGACTTGCATAGACACTAAATTCACTGAAAATTTTTATTGAAAGGTACCGAAGGAAAAGCAAGAAGGAAAGAACATCCAGATTCTACTTAGACACTGGAAATGGCTTCACCTTCTTCCCAATGCTGCTTAAATCAGCATGGCTCAGCTGTTGCCCAGGGTAAAACATTGTGAATCAGCTAATGAAATTATTCATCTATTCATTTGCCTGAACACGTTAATAATTATGTGCCAAGGATTCATCAACTGTCTTGTTTCTTTCAAGATAAGCTGCTGCCATTCATACAATGCCACAGCCCCTTGCTCTCCCTAATGCCTTCAGAAACGCCCCGTTAAACTTGCCACACACATCGTGTTGGGAAAGCAGTTCATGAGAAAAACAATTGTACCTATTTTGGAGACAATCCCTTGCCACTTTTACAGTATGCAAAGTTACCTGACCCTGCCTGGGACCAGACGCTGGAGCATTCCATTGGACATTGTACCTTACTAACCCACAAATGTCTCCCTGTTTTCACCCAAGCAAGCTAATAGCAAGGTTGCCATTTCTCCCTGTAATTTGAACCTCAGCCATGGCCCTGTATCAGATGTTTCTCCTCTCTCCTTAACCAAATAGTTCCCACTAGTCACAAACTGGATTGTTTTTTGTTAAGTGTTTCCAATGTGCTTGGTGTTGTACACAGCACAAAATGTCAACAAATGTAATTGCTGGATCTCAGGAAGTGGTCTGCTGGGAACCACTAACTGGCAGCCTCATCACTAACTCAGAAACTTATGTGGCCCCAATTACTGTAGTGTCTGAGCATTTCAGAGGTTTTAGTAACTGACATAGAATCATAGAATATCAGGGTTGGAAGGGACCTCAGGAGATCATCTAGTCCAACCTCCTCCTCAAAGCATGACCAATCCCCAGTTTTTGCCCTAGATCCCTAAATGGAACCCCTAAAGGATTGAACTCACAACCCTGGGTTTAGCAGGCCAATGCTCAAACCACTGAGCTATCCCTCCCCCTTGTTTGAGAAACCCTAGATGAGATTTGCACACCTTGCTTCCATTTTCTGGTTTAACATATAGATTGGAGACATTTTTGTTCAATGCTGCTGCTGCTTTAAATGGGATCCAAGTTTTGCAACAATGACTCTTTGCTCTCAGATACCATGATGATAGATAATATAGGAATGGACTTTAATACAAAACAGCAACCCCCTGTGCCATCTAGTTCCCTGGACAGAATTCATCCTCAGCATATGCTTATAATGGGAAGAGGTAACTTGTATGGTTGGTTAGCTGTTCATACATCCAGACCATTTGGGGTTACACTTCAACACCATCTTCCAGACACCTACCAACTAATGAAGCCTGACTGAAGTATGTGGTTTCAGATAAATTACTTCTACTCTTGTTTCAAATTTTATCTGGTTCTCTGAAGCAATTGAAGGAAAACTGAAATATCTGGTCTGATTATAAGACTCCTTGGTGTTCAAAATGTTGGAAGCAACTATCGGTATATCTACACAGCAGTCAGGGATATGACTGTGGCATGTGTAGACGTACCCAAGCCAGTTTTACTCTAGCTGTTATGTTTTCATAGCGGACAAATGGAGAAATTAGATAAAAATATAAAATACTCTTGCTAGAAAGTTACAATATAACACTACTTTATTTCTTATAATTTAGAATGATATTGCAAAAGAACCCCAAAACAGAGAGAGACAAAGTAGGCTGCTCCCTAAAATAAAGAGGCATAACTCACCCCGTCTTACTCTAGGCAGCTGGCTTCCAACTGATTCTGATTGTAAGTTTCCCAGCAGAGCTCCCTAGCCTGCAAACAGAACCAGGAAACTCCATATTGATCAAGCGACAGTTTGCAATTCCAACACAATCCTCAGTACAACACACTAGCTAGCTTGAATAACAATAGAAATGAAGCTGGAGCAGCACAGGCCGCAGCATGGTCTGTACAAGCCTACCCAAGACCCTGGGTACATACTCAAGGGGCAAGCCTGTACAGCTAGTGCCCGTGTTGTCACGACTTCACTGTTATTGTCATTTGAGCTAGTGAGAGCAAAGCTAGCTTGGATTTGTCTGTGTATGCTGTAGCCATGCTTCTGATTACAGTGAAGACGCACCCTAAGAAGAGTTCCGTGTGGCTTGAAAGCTTGTCTCTCTCTTGTAGGACAGAAGTTGGTCCTATAAAAGATATTACCTCACCCACCTTGTCTATTTAAAGGGAAGTCCAGCTGACTGGTTTGGGCAGTATTTCTTTGATGGACAAGACCTTGAACCACCATCTAAAAGTTAAGGAGCCAACGACGTGACAAGCCGTGAAGTGGTAAGTCCAGAACATGTGCATAGAGTAAAAGCGTATCATTACAAAACACTTACCCTGATCAGCGCATCATTCCGGACTCTACCCTTTCGCCTCCGATGGCCTGATTTAGCAAAGGCACCGAAGCAAATGGGGCTAACTAACTTTAAGCACACGTTTAATTCATTGCTGATTCATGGCCATATTTCTTAGGGCTAATCTATGCTACCGCATATCTATCTATGCATCGATGCCGCTGTAGCGCATCTGGCGAAGACACACTATGCCAATGGGAGAGTACTCTCTTGGCAGCATAATTACTCCATGGACCTCAACAAGACGTGGAAACTATGTGGACACAACTTTAAGTCGATGTAACTTATGTCGCTCAGGAGGGCGGCTTTTTCACACCCCTGAGTGACGTAACCTATATCAACCTAAGCAGTAGTATAGACAATCCCTTAGACATCCCATAGTGGGGCAGCTGCTGCACTCCTGGAGAACAGGGGTTAAAAGCAGCCACAGCGGTGGCCAGCTCAATAAGGGCCCAGCTGGCCCTCATAAGAGGGCTGTGGGCCAGGAACTGAAGGAGTCTCTCTCCAGCCCTGGAGGGAGAAGGGCTAGCTGCCTGAGAGGAAGGTACCCGAACTGGAGCAGTGCTGGGGAATAGGGCAAGGAGCTGGGGAGCTCCAGCCTGGTAAAACCCCAGGCTGCAGGCCTTGTTGGAGGCCTACAGAGGTACTGGGGCTGCAGAGATACAGCCTGGGAATAGGCAAAGGCAGCAGGTCCTATCCCCTTGCCAGTGACGAGTGGCCATTACAGACTGCAGTCTGCCCCCAGTGAAAGGGGGCTAGTTGATGACTGGCAGTAGCCACTGAGGCAAGGTGGGGATAGAGGGTTGAGGGTTCCCTGAGAGGGGAGACCCAGAGTGTGGGGGTACTGCTGGGGCAGAACCCCGAGGAAAAGGGCACCGGAGTCCAGGAGGGACACGGGGCCTGAGGCAAATGAGACACTGGCCAGCAGAGGGCGCTCAGAGGCTGAAGAGCTAATTCCCAAGATGACCAGCAGGAGGTGCTGCACCAGTGGGTTTTCACTTTGCTACACATCCATTTCTGTTCAGCTTTAAGATCATACATTAGGTGCCTGCAGGAAGGGTATTAGGACTCTCACTTTTTAATTGAAACATCATTTGACAGGTTTCAGAGTAGCAGCCGTGTTAGTCTGTATCTGCAAAAAGAAAAGGACTTGTGGCACCTTAGAGACTAACAAATTTATTTGAGCATAAGCTTTCGTGAGCTACAGCTCACTTCATCAAGTTATTATTAGACTTATTTCAGATATTTGTGAAATATTTATGTAGTGTCCCACAAAGTATTAATAGCAAAGAGACTGCTCATAAATAAGTGTTCATCAGTGTAAGTAAAGGCTCCACAATCTGGCCCATTACTTGCTTTGTAGCATTTTATTTACATTATCAGAATCGCTTAAAAGTGCTGCGGCCTGAACCACAACTGTTTACAAGGCGGTGAACAACAGAAAGAGAGGGAGCCTCAGGCATGGAATACCACTTAAAAACACGTGACATGGAAAGGGACTTGCAAGTTATTCTTTTATAGCCTCAAAATATTTCTCCCAAGGTATTTTGTGTTACTGCTTCAGATAATCTTTTACTGGGCTCTTGAAAAACAGCTTCCACAGTGGAGAACAGCTTGAGAGGTTTACCTGTAAAAGCATAAGATGTCAGTCAAGATCATTTTGGTTCAGGCACTTTTTCTAATCTCACCTCTGGACAATGCTTGTCTTCTGCTCCCTATATTTTAGTGTCCTGTTTTGTAGATACAAAGTAAGCCTTTTCTTTTTAAAGTATAAAACAACTGAGGATCCATGTAGAAAATGCAAATTTAAGACACTTACAGCTCCTTAAAATGATTTAAAATGTACGTGGTTCATTTACTTTGCTGTCATCTCTATCAATTTAACTAAAAGAAAAAGAGTACTTGTGGCACTTTAGAGACTAACCAATTTATTTGAGCATGAGCTTTCGTGAGCTACAGCTCACTTCATCGGATGCATACCGTGGAAACTGCAGCAGACTTTATATATACACAGAGAATATGAAACAATACCTCCTCCCACCCCACTGTCCTGCTGGTAATAGCTTATCTAAAGTGATCATCAGGTGGGCCATTTCCAGCACAAATCCAGGTTTTCTCACCCTCCACCCCCCCACACAAATTCACTCTCCTGCTCAAAGTGAGCAGGAGAGTGAATTTGTGGGGGGGGGGGTGGAGGGTGAGAAAACCTGGATTTGTGCTGGAAATGGCCCACCTGATGATCACTTTAGATAAGCTATTACCAGCAGGACAGTGGGGTGGGAGGAGGTATTGTTTCATATTCTCTGTGTATATATAAAGTCTGCTGCAGTTTCCACGGTATGCATCCGATGAAGTGAGCTGTAGCTCACGAAAGCTCATGCTCAAATAAATTGGTTAGTCTCTAAGGTGCCACAAGTACTCTTTTTCTTTTTGCGAATACAGACTAACACGGCTGTTACTCTGAAACCTATCAATTTAACTGTGATTTATACCCATAATGGATTCTGACTTTGTACAATTAACTTCAAACAACCAGCAGGTTTTTTACTTAATAATCTGTAGGGCAGCAAGAGAGAGTTTTAGATAAATCTTTATAATAGGTCTGTGTGGAACAAAGAATAAATCCAATAGCAGTATAAAATCAGTTTTTTAATCTATCCTGCAAGAAGAAATGAGGATAAAAAGTTATTCAGACTGAACTACAAAATAACTGAAGACTAAACTGAGCCCAAGCCAGCATTATGTGTTTGACCTTGCTGTACTGAAATTTTCTTGCGTTGTGAAATGTAACACCAGAGGAGACTGTTTCAATCATGCTGTCAAAGTGCTGCTTAAAAGCTGCCAAAGGCAATGGTGCACAGAAGACCCAATATCAAACTGAAAAAGCCAGGAGATATTCACACTCCGTTACCAGTATATTAGAGTTTTACCTCAACAAAATGGCACTGGAATCTATTTGGTTTCTACATGATTACTTTCTGTTGGCAAAACCAGAGCCAAAATTTTAAATCATCAACCTCTAAAAGACTACGGAAGACAATGCGGAACCTTTCAAATTATATTAATAATGGCATCCGATGAAGTGAGCTGTAGCTCACGAAAGCTTATGCTCAAATAAATTTGTTAGTCTCTATGGTGCCACAAGTACTCCTTTTCTTTTTGCGAATACAGACTAACAAGGCTGCTACTCTGAAACCTACCATTAATGACACAGTGTCTCTACATGAAAGGGAATTCTCACAGATCGACTTTCTTTCAAGATACAGCTCCTTTCACTCCCCCTTGAACAGCTAAGTTTCTCATCAGCTGTTATGGAACTTCTAGAACCAAAACACGGGTTTAGTGAAAAAGCAAAGTTTCTATCCCTACTGCAGGGACAGCAAAGAAATTCTGCAATAGGGGTGGGAGATGGGATGTCTTCAGCCACTGATGATTGTCCCATCTGGGAAAAGAAAGCTGCATAAGACGGGTGAGCATTTCGGTAGTGTTTGCACTAGGAAGTGAAGTGGAAAGGAAGCAGATTTTCTCTGAGATGAGACAATGCAACACTGAAAGTGATTTGCAAACTATCTTAGCATTGAAAAACTCTAGCTGCAAGAACCCATCTTGCTTTTTTGGCTGCAAGAAGCCATTTATTTGGAGTCATTCATTTGGCTGAAAAAGGATGAGTTAGCCTATGGAATCTGGAAAATGTGCACTTTGCCTACCTAGTATTTTAAACCACACCTTTAACCATGAGAGCTGAGGCATTTCATGGGCCAGGTCAGTCCCTGACATGGCTAATAAGCAGGTTGGCCACAGCACAACATCAGATAAAAGGTTCAAAAGCACCTTAGTTTCTTAGGGCCCAAGTTACTTAAGTCTTTCTGAAAACATCACTCATCCCTTACTGATGTAAGCCCTGTGGCCTCAAGCCTGTGGTGTTTGTTAGAATCTTAAAAGGAACCCCTTAGATTCCTGAACGCAGTCCTTTTCGCGGCTGCTGACAACACCTGACAGAAGGATGATGCATAGAGCTTGATTTTTTTTGTCCAGGAACAAAGACCCTATACAGCTTTAAAATAAAGAGCCGTCACCAGGAACATTTTGAAATTCTTGTTAAGAAACTGCAGAAATGAATATTTTCATCTGCATAAATAGCTTATTTAAAAAAACCAACCAATTTAATAATTTTGACAAAGAAAACTTTGGAGAGAATCAGACAGACGAATTCTAAGCAATAGCTAAGGACGTTAGGAGTTTTCATACCAAATCACCATTTCCTGAGGGATAAAATTTTGAAGAGCCAATAAATTCTGTTCAGGTAGCTGAGGAACTAAACTTTCTATGAAACTGGTCGGTGAACCCAACAAAATCAAATCTTGCCCCAACAACACGGAAGTAGCTGTGCATGTGGGCTTTCTCTTTACTTTTAATGGGTATAGTAATAAACTTTTAATGGAATAAAATAATAATAAACATGTAACCTGAAGTGGGTTGGAAAGACAGAGGTAAGTCAAAGTGTTTAACGATAACTCTTATCTGTGTTATTAACCAAGAAAACCAGATCAGCAATCATTAGCTATAGTATTTTTTTATATTTGAAGTTTAACAAGTCATTTTAAAGAATTGTAAGAGAGGTTTAATTGCTTTATTTTATATAAAAACACCTACAGTGTTTCGGTATAACTTTATGATGTCCATTGTCATTTGTCTGTCATATTAATATACCCACAAAACATGAAAACCAGGTAATTAGTTTCTGTATTTCATTTCAAATTAATCTGAATATCTGGGAGAGTTCCAGAACCCTAAATCATTTATTTCTCTCATGAGGCTGGAAGTTTAAATCCAAAATTTCAAAAGTTACTTAAACTCACTTTCACTGGGGAAAAAATGAAAGAATTGTTTACTTGGAAAAGTGACCTTTCTCAAATAGCTGGGCTCCTGCTGAGCTGTGGGGATTGAAAAGACGACAGCAGAACCACAGCAGTTCTGATTTAAATGATAAATCTCATAAGAGTTCTGCTATGGCCCTGAATGTTGTGCTGTTGGCTGAGTCATTTGAAATGAATGTACAAAATCCAGCAGTGTTATTGATGATTTAGATTGTGCCATAGGGGGGTATGGTGCTTTACAAACATAAGAAAAGAAATTTATGAACATCAGGGCTGGATCCTGAAATGCTCCTTGCCAGTTTGCATATAGAGCCCCACTGAGGTCAATGGGGTTTTGTGCAAGAGCAGGGGTTTTGCTGACAGAAGCCCATTGCAGGTTCGGTGCATAAGGGTTCACTGCAGAAGGGCACACTAGATGATCACAGTGGTGGTTCCTTCTGTCTTTATAAGCTATGAATCCTGAAACACTTTGGTGAAATGCTGTCTCCATTGAAGTCAGTGGAAGCTTTGCCATTAACCACAGTGGGGCCAGGATTTCATCCATGGATTTTAGTGGGAGTAATTCCAGTGAGGACTAGCCACACGAGTAAAGAGCTGCAGGGACTAGACACCACTACATTGCAGGGGGTGGAAAAGGTGTGGATATAAAACAAGGAGAAAGAAAAAAATGAATAATAGTTAATGGATGAAAAAAAAATGACATTTCTGCCCAAAAATTGTGCACCTACTCTGGTTAGAAACAACACCAGAAAATTACTGTTGAAGTGGTAGAAAAACATTTCTAATTGATTTCAGTTGATTTTGTACATTTCTCAGCACTTTGTATATAGTCAGACAGTTAGGGTCGTCCTTGCTGCAAAGACCCATCTAACCATGTAAAGGGGAGCAGAAACCCCCTCCACAATTTAGTTTAAGGAATTGTTTCATAAAATCATGACATAGTGGGCCAGATCCTCATCTAGTGTAAATCCATGTAGACATCAGTGGAACCCAACACTCTTAACACAACTGAGGATTTGGCCCACCATGTAAAGAAGTTTTAAGTAAACTGGCAGATAAATATATCGCTTCCCCACAAATTCCACTAATCTGGGATGCAGGAAGGGCAATATTCACTCTTTGTCCCATGGCAGGTGCCTCTAGAAACACGAGATGTTTTCCACTAGACAGGAGATATTCCCACTGTGATACCCAATTCTAGCTTTGAGCCTTGAGATGTTCTGAGATATTGGACTTCCCAGCGAGAACATTTTTGTTTAGGCAAAAAAAGTTATGTAAGATTTTTACCAGTTTTTTAAATCTATGACTTATATTTTTTCTTCCGCTCTTAAGGCTTTACAGTTGGACTCTTGGGAGCTAAGGAACCCTGATTTTGTAAACTGAGGGATATGAAATATAGATTCAATAAAATATTGTAAGACTCCCATTTCTAAAATAGATTTTCTGTAAGATGTGGTATATACAGAATGCATGGTGATGCAGGAGGAAGGTTTTTCTGACACTTGCTTAGGAACCGCTGCGTAATTCACTCGTGGCTTCGCCTCCTGTGAGTAATGGACCCACCCTGAACTCGTGCCCTTAAAACCTTTGTATCACATCATCATGTGCTCTCTACGCACTACAGAGACCACTACCACTGCTGCCTATGGTGAAAATTGTCTGACACTTTCAGTTACTAGATCCTGTTTTGCATTGCTTGTAACTTTGCTAAACTGGTACCATGCTAGCTGTCTGCATCAGACTGAGGTTTCTTGAAAGCTCTGCTGAAATGGCTCCACCATTTCTGACAATGAGATTATGGAAAAATACATCATTTTGCCCACGTTCAAAAATTCTTACAACCACTTCACTGTCCCCATTCAATTGCCTTAAACATAAGAGCATTCACCAGCCACCTCGACAGCATCAAAGAATGATTCAATTATCAGCTCAGCAGGGGCAGAATGACAGTTGAAGGTGCTTTTGGTAGACTGAAGGGACGCTGGTGTTGTTTACTTGCCAGATTAGATCTCAGTGAGAAAATATCCCAATGATTATGCAGGCACAACAGACAGCTATAACATCTGTGAAGCAAAGAGGGAGAAGTTGCCGCTGGGGTCAGGGCCAGATTTCCAATTAGGCACAGTAGGCAGGTGCCTAGAAGCACCAGCATTTTAGGGGTGCCTAAAAGTTAAATGTGAGTTAAAAGTTTCATTTTGTACAGAAAACACAAAGATCAGCTGTAGTCGGTGCGGGGGGAGGGGAGTGCTGAAGATGCTGTGCCTAGGGGCATGTAAGATGTAAATCTGGACCTGGCTGGGGTGGACGGTGATGTGGAACAGATGTCTGCTGAGCTTGAACAGCTGGACATACGGCCTATCAGTAGAGCTCAGCGAGGAGCTATCTGGCTTAGGGAAGCTTTGAAAGAGCACTTTAATAGGGAGTCACAGTCATGTGTTGTTCTGTGCCATGCTCCATCTGGTCCTGCAGTCTGAGGGTCTGTTAAGAATTGTGTGGTGCTCGCAGCACATCTAGAACTGTAACACTGACAATGTACCTATTAATGTAGTGGTATGTGCTATACATTTTTGATTAAGACACTGTGTGTTTGTGTGTCACTGATTGTGTTCCCTGGTTTCACTGCCACCACGCATTACGCAGCATCTGTTGGGAACTAATAAAAATGAATTATTTTCCAAACAAAAGAATTTTACTGACTAATGAAAACACCTCAAAAAATTCTGCAAAGGTCAAAAGTAAATACATTAAAATCATAATAAATTTGAGACAGAGCATAAAGAAGAGGAAGGAACATTCATGTGCATTTTAGCTATGCATACATCCACTGTGGCTCTCACAGATCAGTGTATATGAAGCTGTGGTTGTCCTTACTGTCCCTTGGTGTGGAGTGGTAGGAGTAGGGATATGGCCCCTGATGCCATGTGGAGTGCTGAGGTGGAGCATAGGGAGATGCTGTGCTGCAGTTCTCCATGGCCTGGAAAGAAAGAAAAGCCCAGGATTATAGGCCTTGTAGGTCCACAAGAGTCTGCAACATCTGGCCTTCGTGCATCTGAAGAAGTGGTGTTTTACCCATGAAAGCTTATGCTTAGTCTTTAAGGTGCCACCAGACTTCTTGTTTTTGTGGATACAGACTAACACGGCAACCCCCTGATACTTTCAATATCTGTGTTTGCTGCCAGAGAAGCCCCATTATGTCCTGGTGCATCTCCCTCTCCTCTCCCTGCTGGGCCTTTCTCCTGTCCACTCTTTCCCTCTCCATGTAGTCTGTGATATTCATTCTCCAAACCCTCTGTTCATGGTCTGATGCACCACTGGCTTTCAGCATCTCACAGAACAGATCACCCTGAGACCTCTTCTTTCTTCTCCGTATCTGGCTCAGATGTTCCGCTTGTGTGGAAACGAAAACCCTCGAGGCCGCAACTGCAGCAGCTACAGATACAACACTCAGAAATTCCATTGTCAGTATGGTCATAATGGAAATCAAAAGTTAAGGTTCAGAACCCCCTTTCCTTGCTCCCCTAAAGTTTTAAGCAAGATGTGCTTATTGACACTTCTGCTTCACACTGGTTGTGCAGGGCACCACTCACAGCACGAGCCCTGGTAAGTATGGCTCACCAGGGGTTTGGGAAATGAAAGAATTCCTTGGTTGCATGAAACTAGATGGGAGCATACAGCAATGGCACTGAATCCTGGCACCATTTTCCACAGCCAGTGATCACCACTGATACTTTAGCTGATACCTGACTCCTGAGAATAACAAAGGCACAGAGAACACAACAGTTGCTGGCGTCCTGAAACTGCCCAGGCCCCTATGCAGCTAGCCTGAGCACCGCAATGGTGCCTGCTGAAGTTGTCACTGACTAGCATGGAAAAGTGTCCTGCTGTGCAAGAAGAAATAAGGCAGCCATCCCTTGAAACCTTTAGGAAAGGACTGCAGAGTACCACTATGAAAGTTTCATTGAGATCTCTCAGGAGAATTCAAGTGACATCCTGGTGTCTACAAACAAAGTGCTCCTCATGGCCTCTCCACAAACTCTACAGGGGAATGAAAACCAAATAACTCTACCTCTCTTTGCTGTATCTTTTCTAGTATGAGTAAATTCATGTGACTTTCATAGCTGTGTTCTGCTAAGTTGCGGGTGTCATCATTCTAATGGGAAATAAATTTACACACTTCCCCAAGGTTCCTTCCTCTGCACTAGTCTCATCCATGCTTATCTCCTGCGACTGACTTGACAGCAATGGAGTCTCAAACAGGTCCTGGCTCGCAACATAGCTGGGCCTCCCCCGGTAGCAAATCCCCCATCCCCTCTGCCTCCTCCACACATAGGTGCTGGAATTAGGGGTGCTGAGGGTGCTGCTTCCCCCCCTGGCTTGAAGTGTTTTCCATTATATACAGGGCTTACAGTATGATTCAGCACCCCCACTATAAAAATAGTCCCAGCATCCCACCCCCACATCTTCCTCATCCTCGCTGTTCATGGCTGGAGGCTGTGACTCAAGCTTCTGGAGGTATCCCTGGTGGCGGTGTGGTCTCCCCCAGGTACGACATGCAGCTCTTTGTAAATGCCGCAGATCTGCAGCTTGGCACCAGATTGATTGTTGGCCTCTCTGACTTTCTGATATGCCTGCTGCAGTTCCTTTGCTTGTATGTGACACTGCTGCTGATCCTTTTCATACTCCTCCTTCTGCATCCTCTGTTCAATCTGCCTATAGATGTTGATGTTTCTATAGCTGGTCCAGAGCTGTGCTTGTACAGCCTATTCTTCCCACAGGCCCAGGATGTGACGGTGCCCTCCATAAGGCTTTATTGAGATATGCTTATGAATGTATATATGGCATAACTAGAATATGTTTTATGCTACATCTGCCATGTAGCATATCTCTGTAGAGGTTATGATCTACTGAGTCTATTAATCCTATTTGTATGCATGTGTCATTTTTGTATTCGAAGTTATGAATATTGGCTGTGTACTGGCTTGATTTTTAAGTAAACTTTGTAAAGCATTTGGTCAGCTTCTTGAAAAAGGAATGTGCAAATCAAGAAGCACTTAAAGTACAATGGATCTTGGAATGCTCCAATCCACATAAGAAGTCTACTTGAGGACATTCAAGGTAGCATGTGACCCATGGCTGCTACCTGGTAAGAAACTGTGAGCCATGGATGGACATGTGACTTACCCAGGTGACTCCAGAACTCCATCTTGGAGCTGGACTTTGCATAGGAGAGAGGAGGGGGTCTCTAACCAAAAGAGAAAGTCTACTTAAGCCCATGGGAGACCCCTCCATTTTGTCTTCAACTGGCTAAGGAGATAGCCTCTGCACCCCCCCAAGGATACCTAAAAGAAACTGGAACAAAAAACAGTAACTACAGAGGGTGTGAGTGATTACTGGACCCAGACTAGAAGGAGATGAGTCTGTAAAAGGAAGCTTACTGGAACTGGTGAGGTTTTGTCTGTATTCAATTTTATTAGACATAGACTTGCGGGTTTTGTTTTATTTTGCTTGGTAATTCACTTTGTTCTGTCTGTTACTACTTGGAACCACTTAAATCCTACTTTCTGTATTTAATAAAATCACTTTTTACTTATTAATTAACCCAGAGTATGTATTAATACTTGGGGGAGCAAACAGCTGTGCATATCTCTCTATCAGTGTTATAGAGGGCAAACAATTTATGAGTTTACCCTGTGTAAGCTTTATACAGGGTAAAAAGGATTTATTTACGGTTTGGACCCCATTGGGAGTTGGGCATCTGAGTGTTAAAGACAGGCACACTTCTGTAAACTGCTTTCATTTCAGCCTACAGCTGTCAGGGGATGTGGTTCAGATCTGGGTCTGGGTTTACAGCAGGCTAGCGGGTCTGGCTCAAACCAGGCAGGGCACTGAAGTCCTAAGCTGACTGGGCAAGAAAGCAGGAGCAGAAGTAGTCTTGGCACATCAGGTGGCAGGTCCTAGAGGTTTTTCTGTGATCCAACCCATCACACAGGAGATCAAGTATCTCCTGTCTACTCCAGGCCAGAGCATTTCTGGAGTACATAGCTGGCAGGGTCATCTGGGCAGTTTCACACAACACTGGAGAACTGCTAATGCTCACCAAGATGTACAATCAGGAAAGGGCATTTCAAACATTCACAGGGTTTTAAAGGGGATGGGGGTGAACTTCTGATCTCTGTGACCCCTGTGCATGGAGTTCACAATGGTGACTGAAGCAGTCAGTATCAGGCATATGGGACAGCTGCTGGAGGACTGTCACAGTTGATATAGGTGACGCAATATCTACACTTGCGTTGTATTAACCTCAGTACATTGACCATGGCTCAGCACCGCTCAGGGAGGTGGTGATACTATGTCAGCATAAAGAAGAGCTTACATCAGTGGGAGACAAATTTTAGTGTACTCAGACACATGCAAAACTAGGTCAATGCAAGGCGGCTTACACTGACCCAACTTTGTAGTGTGGACCAGTCCTCAGTTTCTATTCTGTGTTGTTTTTCTTTTCTCTCTCTCTCACACGCACACACACACACACACACTGCTCAGCAAAACCCCTCTCCCTGCACTCAGTCCAAATCCCTGTGCAGGTTCACAACACTTTTGTCTTAGGTGAGGGGAGGTCTGTGATTAATTTATCCCAATAGTTATGTCAATTGAAGGCTGTGTTCACACCCAATCTCAAAGAGGTTTGAGCATAAGCTTTTGTGAGCTACAGCTCACTTATATGTTAGCCCTGGTCTACACTAGGACTTTAGGTCGAATTTAGCAGCGTTAAATCGATTTAAACCTGCACCCGTCCACACAATGAAGCCCTTTATTTCGACTTAAAGGGCTCTTAAAATCGATTTCCTTACTCCACCCCTGACAAGTGGATTAGCGCTTAAATCGACGTTGCCGGCTCGAATTTGGGGTACTGTGGACACAATTCGATGGTATTGGCCTCCGGGAGCTATCCCAGAGTGCTCCATTATGACCGCTCTGGACAGCACTCTCAACTCAGATGCACTGGCCAGGTAGACAGGAAAAGAACCGCGAACTTTTGAATCTCATTTCCTGTTTGGCCAGCATGGCAAGCTGCAGGTGACCATGCAGAGCTCATCAGCACAGGTGACCATGATGGAGTCTCAGAATCGCAAAAGAGCTCCAGCATGGACCGAACGGGAGGTACGGGATCTGATCGCTGTTTGGGGAGAGGAATCCGTGCTATCAGAACTACGTTCCAGTTTTCGAAATGCCAAAACCTTTCTGAAAATCTCCCAGGGCATGAAGGACAGAGGCCATAACAGGGACCCGAAGCAGTGCCGCGTGAAACTGAAGGAGCTGAGGCAAGCCTACCAGAAAACCAGAGAGGCGAACAGCCGCTCTGAGTCAGAGCCCCAAACATGCCGCTTCTATGATGAGCTGCATGCCATTTTAGGGGGTTCAGCCACCACTACCCCAGCCGTGTTGTTTGACTCCTTCAATGGAGATGGAGGCAATATGGAAGTAGGTTTTGGGGACGAAGAAGATGATGAGGAGGAGGTTGTAGATAGCTCACAGCAAGCAAGCGGAGAAACCGGTTTTCCCGACAGCCAGGAACTGTTTCTCACCCTAGACCTGGAGCCAGTACCCCCCGAACCCACCCAAGGCTGCCTCCTGGACTCAGCAGGCGGAGAAGGGACCTCTGGTGAGTGTACCTTTTAAAATGCTATACATGGTTTAAAAGCAAGCATGTGAAAGGATTACTTTGCCCTGGCATTTGCGGTTCTGCCTTTGCAAAAGGTTTCTGGGGAGGGCAGCCTTATTTCATCCTTCATGGTAGGACACTTTACCACTCCAGGCCAGTAACACGTACTCGGGAATCACTGTAGAACAAAGCATTGCAGTGTATGTTTGCTGGCATTCAACCAAAATCCGTTCACGCGGTGGGAGGAGGCAAAATGCGACCTTGTAACGAAAGCACATGTGCTATGTATGTAATGTTAACAGCAAGGTTTACCCTGAAAGAGTGTAGCGACTGTTTTATAAAATGTGTCTTTTTAAATACCGCTGTCCCTTTTTTTTTCTCCACCAGCTGCATGTGTTTCAATGATCACAGGATCTTCTCCTTCCCAGAGGCTAGTGAAGCTTAGAAAGAAAAAAAAACGCACTGGCGATGAAATGTTCTCCGAGCTCATGCTGTCCTCCCACACTGACAGAGCACAGACGAATGCGTGGAGGCAAATAATGTCAGAGTGCAGGAAAGCACAAAATGACCGGGAGGAGAGGTGGAGGGCTGAAGAGAGTAAGTGGCGGGCTGAAGAGAGTAAGTGGCGGGCTGAAGACAGGGCTGAAGCTCAAAGGTGGCGGCAGCGTGATGAGAGGAGGCAGGATTCAATGCTGAGGCTGCTGCAGGACCAAACCAGTATGCTCCAGTGTATGGTTGAGCTGCAGCAAAGGCAGCTGGAGCACAGACTGCCACTGCAGCCCCTCTGTAACCAACCGCCCTCCTCCCCAAGTTCCATAGCCTCCACATCCAGACGCCCAAGAACGCGGTGGGGGGGCCTCCGGCCAACCAGCCACTCCACCACAGAGGATTGCCCAAAAAAAAGAAGGCTGTCATTCAATAAATTTTAAAGTTGTAAACTTTTAAAGTGCTGTGCTTAAATTGCTGTGTGGCATTTTCCTTCCCTCCTCCACCACCCCTCCTGGGATACCTTGGTAGTCATCCCCCTATTTGTGTGATGAATGAATAACGAATGCATGACTGTGAAGCAGCAATGACTTTATTGCCTCTGCAAGCGGTGATTAAAGGGAGGAGGGGAGGGTGGTTAGCTTACAGGGAAGTAGAGTGAACCAAGGGGCGGGGGGTTTCATCAAGGAGAAACAAACAGAACTTTCACACCGTAGCCTGGCCAGTCATGAAACTGGTTTTCAAAGCTTCTCTGATGCGTACCGCGCCCTCCTGTGCTCTTCTAACCGCCCTGGTGTCTGGCTGCGCGTAACCAGCAGCTAGGCGATTTGCCTCAACCTCCCACCCCGCCATAAACGTCTCCCCCTTACTCTCACAGATATTGTGGAGCACACAGCAAGCAGTAATAACAGTGGGAATATTGGTTTCGCTGAGGTCTAAGCGAGTCAGTAAACTGCGCCAGCGCGCCTTTAAACGTCCAAATGCACATTCTACCACCATTCTGCACTTGCTCAGCCTGTAGTTGAACAGCTCCTGACCACTGTCCAGGCTGCCTGTGTATGGCTTCATGAGCCATGGCATTAAGGGGTAGGCTGGGTCCCCAAGGATACATATAGGCATTTCAACATCCCCAACAGTTATTTTCTGGTCTGGGAATAAAGTCCCTTCCTGCAGCTTTTGAAACAGACCAGAGTTCCTGAAGATGCGAGCATCATGCACCTTTCCCGGCCATCCCACGTTGATGTTGGTGAAACGTCCCTTGTGATCCACCAGAGCTTGCAGCACTATCGAAAAGTACCCCTTGCGGTTTATGTACTCGGCGGCTTGGTGCTCCGGTGCCAAGATAGGGATATGGGTTCCGTCTATAGCCCCACCACAGTTAGGGAATCCCATTGCAGCAAAGCCATCCACTATGACCTGCACATTTCCCAGGGTCACTACCCTTGATATCAGCAGATCTTTGATTGCGTGGGCTACTTGCATCACAGCAGCCCCAACAGTAGATTTGCCCACTCCAAATTGATTCCCAACTGACCGGTAGCTGTCTGGCGTTGCAAGCTTCCACAGGGCTATCGCCACTCGCTTCTCAACTGTGAGGGCTGCTCTCATCTTGGTATTCATGCGCTTCAGGGCAGGGGAAAGCAAGTCACAAAGTTCCATGAAAGTGCCCTTACGCATGCGAAAGTTTCGCAGCCACTGGGAATCGTCCCAGACCTGCAACACTATGCGGTCCCACCAGTCTGTGCTTGTTTCCCGAGCCCAGAATCGGCGTTCCACAGCATGAACCTACCCCATTAGCACCATGATGCATGCATTGGCAGGGCCCATGCTTTCAGAGAAATCTGTGTCCATGTCCTGATCACTCACGGGACCGCGCTGACGTCGCCTCCTCGCCCGGTATCGCGTTGCCATGTTCTGGTGCTGCATATACTGCTGAATAATGAGTGTGGTGGTTAATGTGCTCCTAATTGCCAAAGTGAGCTGAGCGGGCTCCATGCTTGCCGTGGTATGGCGTCTGCACAGGTAACTCAGGAAAAAAGGCGCGAAATGATTGTCTGCCCTTGCTTTCACGGGGGGGGGAGGGAGGGAACGGGGGGCTGACGATATGTACCCAGAACCACCCGCGACAATGTTTTAGCCCCATCAGGCATTGGGATCTCAACCCAGAATTCCAATGGGCAGCGGAGACTGCGGGAACTGTGGGATAGCTACCCACAGTGCAACGCTCCGGAAGTCGACGCTTGCCTCGGTACTGTGGAAGCGCTCCGCCAAGTTAATGCACTTAATGCACTTTAGAGCATTTTCTGTGGGGACACACACACTCGAATATATAAAACCGATTTCTAAAAAACCGACTTCTATAAATTCGACTTAATTTCGTAGTGTAGACATACCCTTAGTCTCTAAGGTGCCACAAGTACTCCTTTTCTTTTTGCGGATACAGACTAACACGGGCTGCTACTCTGAAACCTGACAAAGAGGTTTGTTATCCATGCAGTCACCAAGACCTCTCAGCGTAACAGTTGTATCTGATGGGTTTGTTAGTGTTTTACAATTAGTTGCATTCCCTTATCTTTTTGACATAGCAGATGGCCTGGGAGGCTTTCCTTACCTAGTACAATAGAGCATTTATTGAGATTCACAGCCTTGCTACATTATGGGGCATTCAATTCACCACATTAACCGCCAGTTTCAGTCAAACAAGCTATTGGGCTCAATACATAGGTAAATGGATGAAATTCTATGGCTTGCATTATACAGAAGGACAGAGGATCTAGTGATCCTTCTGGCCTTAAAAATCTCTGAATAAACCATAGTCAGAAGATCAAATAGACCGCACATTAGCCAGCCTCTCTACACACTATATTTATAATAAATCCTTTTAAAATGAATGCTTTCAACTGAACAAAAATATTCTTTAACAGAAAAGCTGGTTGGGAACTGACATTTTCTTCAGTTCCCAACAGTTCCCACAAAAAATTCTGACATTTAAAATAAAATAATAATAATAATAATAATGATTCCAGTTTGAAATGAAAGGCTGAAATTTTGAAATTTGCTGTGACATGAACATTCTGAAAAACATTTTGTTTCAGTCAAAACATTTGTTGTATCGTTTTGATTCATTTCATTGAGATGTTTACATTATAATGTGTATATTCATATTTTAAAATTAATAGTTTATACAGTAAGTCAAAATGAAACACACATCTAAAAAATGTTTATACTTGTTGCTATTGAAAAATTGTCAAAAATCAACACATTCCCAAACATTTCAATTTTGATGAAACTGCACTGTTTTCAGTGGAAAACTGTTGGCAAAAAATTTTGAATAGCTCTAGTTATAATTATAGATATCTACAAATTGCTGTAAGGAATACATTAAAAGAATAAATTTAAGTACCTACATCTATTAATTTACTGCCATATTCACCAGTATGAAGTGGCTGCTTTGTGGTACTCCAGAATGGATGAACTGGATCGTACCAGTGAAATCAACCAATCATTTTCAAGAATTCACTGAAGCAACTTCCCATATATTAGTTACAAGAACATTTCAATGTCTGTCCCAAGGGCTAGGCTGCTAAGCAGCCATGAAGCAACTAGCACTGTAATCCCTAGGGAATTGTCTAGTTAGAGCCAGGAGACTGCTTTCTCTTCCAAAGTGAATGTAGAGTGATACAATTCATGCATTATTGACTTCTGAAGCTTTGCCTCACCATTTACTATTCATTTTTTCAGATTTATACAAAAAATAAAGAGTCACCTACCCAAGACTTTAGGCATCTCTGCCATAAGTTACAAAAACAAGTATAATTAAGCTGCTGACAGAACACCAGACTCCCTACCCCCACAAGTCAGATTCCCCTCCCAACCCACCGCATATAGACAGACATGTCTTGCAGTGTGCCCTGACGGCCAGTAGGCTCTGGATATTTCAGCTATATTACACATGAACAAAGCATTTCTTTTTTGTCTTGTACAGTGTCAAAGACATTCTGTGCTCCAGAGAGCTTGCCGTCTCAAACACATATAGAAAAATCTCTCTGCATCTGACTCCCTGGCTTCTTCTCCATGGCCTAGGACTCATAATCCTAAGCAAGCCATTGAGCCTTATAGTTTACCTGTCGTTAATTCTTCTTCTTCCTGAGGAGGCATTATACTTCCACATTGTGTATGTACAGATCACTGGGCATGTGTTTTCATAAGCAAAGAGCTGTATAGGGATAGTTTTAAAAAATTAAAGTTAGCTTAAATTTGGTTCAGAAAAATGATATATTTGCTTTACCTTTTGTGGCTAGCAAGGACAAGGACCCAAATCAGCAAGCAAAGGAAGGCCATGAGAATAATTAGTGGTATTTGTTATTACTTGCAGTGTAGAAAGGATGTATGCTTCAAAAAGTAATTCATAAAATGAAAAGCTGCAGTAATGAGAAAAAGGAAAACTGTCTGAAAAGAAACATTGTTCTGCTGGTAAGCAAGGCAGGGGAGGGCTTGGAGGAAGGAAAGTAGAAGGATAAACTGCTTCAAACTGGACTGACTGCTTATTTTTAGGCTGTTGGGCATGTTTAGAGCAATTGTGTAAAATATCATTTGGCCTTTGGACTTAATAAAGGAATTCATGGTTAAATTGGTGTCTGGTGGTCTCCCACATTAACATTAATAATTTCAATTATTAATAATTCCAATATTTCTGGCAACCATGAAGGGACCCCTGACATCAATTTCAGTTGCTCTGAACCCACATAGTGAAGAGGTAGTGACCTATCCTCTGGGGCCACTATAATATCTCTCCTAAAGAGAGGTTTCAGAGTAGCAACCGTGTTAATCTGTATTCGTAAAAAGAAAAGGAGGACTTGTGGCACCTTAGAGACTAACCAATTTATTTGAGCATAAGCTTTTGTGAGCTACAGCTCACTTCATCGAATGCATTCAGTGGAAAAACAAATACTCCTTTTCTTTCTCCTAAAGAGAAAATCCGTAACACAAGGGAAATGGAAGGTACTGTACCTAGGATACCTAGATGGAAAGCTTGTTGGCAAAGCACAGTGTAAGATGCTGGAATGCCACAGATATTTTAAAAGCAAAAGGCCCATGGGTGATGAAGTGAGCTGTAGCTCACGAAAGCTTATGCTCAAATAAATTTGTTAGTCTCTAAGGTGCCACAAGTCCTCCTTTTCTTTTTGCGGATACAGACTAACACGGCTGCTACTCTGAAACATGGTGACAATGTTAATACTGCTTTCTTAAACAATTCCAAAGTAAAGAAAGCACAGACAAATCTGTGTTACAGAGATTGAATTTGGTGGCTAAATCTTTGCAAACAAAATGTGCCACCTTGAGGGATGAATGTAAAAAGCATAAAGAGCAAATTAAAGTCGTACACGAGGAAACAAACTACATGGAAAACATTCCTTGGAGGTCAGGGAGAAAACAGTGTCTGTTACCTACTTGCATAAATCCAAATAAAAAGCAGCAGTCCTTCAAGGACTGTACTGAGGCTGGTCTAAGCTACAAAAGTTATGATGACGTATCAACCGTGTCATGCATGTGTCTACATTAAAATAACGGCACCTCCCTTAGTGGCACTGAGCCATGGTTGATGTACTGAGGTTGACACAGTGCAAGTGTAGACACTGCATTACCTATGTTGATCTTAACAGTCCTCCAGCAGCTGTCCCACAATACCAGACACTGACAGCTGTGGTCACCATTGTTAACTCCACTGCCCTGGGGTCACAGAGACTGGAAGTCCCGCCTCCCCTTTAAAGCCCAGTGAATTTTTGAAATTCCTTTTCCTGACAGCCCAGCTTGGCAAGCACACCTAGCAGCTCTCCACTGCTGAGTGCAACTGCCCAGCTGCTCATGCTGGCTACATGCTCCAGATATGCTCCAGCCTGAAGTAGACAGGAGATACTGGATCTCCTGGGCCTGTGGGGAGAAGAGGCTGTCAGGCACAGCTCTGAACCAGCCCTGGAAACATGGACTTCTATGAGCAGATTGCTCAGGGGATGCAAGAAAAGGGGTATGACATGGACCAGCAACAGTGTCACATGAAAGCTAAGGAGCTGCAGCAGGCATGCCAGAAGGCCAGGGTGGCCAGAAGGCCAGGGTGGCCAACAACCAATCCGTTGCAGAGCCACAGACCTGGCACTTTTACAAAGAGCTGCATGCCATACTCGATGAAGACTCCATCACATACACGTAACACCGTGGAGACCTCCAAGGAGCCTGAGTCATAGGCCCCTGCTGTGAACAGTGAGGAGGAGGTGGACGAGGAAGAGGAGGAGGATGGAGGAGAGGCGACTGGAGAATCCAGCTGTGCAGCAAGCCAGGATGTGTTCTTGACTCCACCACAGTCCAGACCGTCCTGCCAGTTGAGCCCTAGTGAGCCCAGTGCAGGCGGTGGTGTCCTCAAAATAGCAGGAAAAGCTTTTGACTTTTCAATAATTTATTCGTGTTAGAATACATATTGTACAACCAAGAGACGTTGAGTTGTTATCTGCTTTTCATTCCCTTCTAAAGTTAGGCAGGGGGATCCTGTGGAGCTAAAGTTAGGCAGGGGGACCCTGTGGAGCAGTTTGTTTATGTGCACCGGAATGTCCCTTGAATCCTCCTGAGAGATCTTGATGAAACTTTCATGTAGGTACTTTGCAATCCTCTGCTGAAGATTTCTAGGAAGGGCTGCCTTATTTCTTCCTCTGTGGCTGGACATGCTAATCAGTGATTACCTCAGCAGACGCCATTGCAGTGCACAGGCTATCAGCATACGGGTCTGGGTGGCTTCAGAACACCCGCAGCAGCTGTGCTGTCTCTGCCCCTGTTACCCTCAGGAGTGAGAGATCAGCTAAAATCCCCACTGCCAGTGGAAAACAGTGCTAAGATTCAGTGCCATTGGGCTATACTACAAGATTCATGCAACTGAGCAATTCCCCCCTCATTTCCCTAACCCCCAGTGGTCCATACTTACCATGGCTGGTGTTGTGCTCAAGCAATCCCAAGCAGAGGTGAGAATGTAGTTAGAGGAGCAAGGGCAGTGAGTTCTGCATCGTAAATTTCACTTTCCATAGTGAATAGACTGACAAGGGTACCTCTGTGTTTTTTTATTTGCAGCTGCTGCCATTGCAGAAAAAAAAGAGGACTTGGAATGACATGTTTAGTGAGATCCTACAAGCCAGTGCTGCATCAGACCATGAGCACATGGCCTGGAGGATGAACACTGCTGACAGCCTGGAGAAGGAAAGAGTGGAGAGGAGAAAGGCCCAGGAGCTCCAGCAGGAAAAGAAGAGGTAGATGAGCCAGGGACATAATGGGGCTCCTCAAGCAGCAAACACAGATGCTGCAGACTCTGGTTGGCCTGCAGTTTCAGCAATCCCAGTCTCACCTCCCTCTGCAAGTCCACTGAGAGCTCAATATCTGGACTTCCCTATACTCCCCTCAACATTCCATGTGGCATCAGGGGTCACTGCCCTACTTTTACCACTCCACCCTGGGGGACGTTAAAGACAATCACAGCTTCCTGTACATGTAGCTGAAATTCCCTGAGTCCCTGTAGCTGAAGTTCTTTCCCCTTCATAAGTTCTGTGTTCTTCATTTATTAAGCTTGTATTAAGTTTTAAATATATTTGTTCTAAAATGTTGTGGAGTTTTTTGGTTTTTTTTTGCACTGAATTCTTTTACAAAATAAATGTCTGTTATTTAAAACATAACATCTTTATTAGTTTGCAACATCTGCTACCAAGTGCTTAGCAGGTCTAAAAGCACCCAATTACTTGTTACTGACAACGTGATACAACATATAGGTTAAGCCACACACAAAATTAACAGATGTATTGACAATGTTATATTCCCTGCTTGCAGCTTTCTAAAAAGTCCTGTGTTCTTAAAGATGAGAGCATCATACACCTTCCCTGACCAGCCCACACTGATGTTAGTGAAGTGTCCCCAGTGATCCATCAATGATTTCCCTTTCTGTTGATGTACTCCGTGGCAAGGTGGTCTGGTGCCAAAATAGGGATACGTGTCCTGTCTATCGCTCCACCACTGTTTGGGAACCCCATTGCAGCGAATCCATCCTCTGTGTTCCCACAAGTCACAATCCTGTGTAGCAGGATGCTATTAATGGCCCTGCATGCTTGCATGATAATTGCCCCCCCCACCAGTGGATTTCCTGACTCCAAACTGATTTCCCATTGGCTGGTAGTAATCTGGTGCTGCAAGTTTCCAAGGAGTAATCACCATTCATTTCTCCACTGTTAGTGAAGCTCTCATTTTGGCATCTCTGTGCTGACAGGCTGGGGTGAGCTCAGCACACAGATACAGGACTGTGGCTTTGAGCATCCAAAAGTTCTGCAGTCACTGCTTGTCATCCAGAGATTGCATTACGATGGGATCCCACCCGTCAGTGCTCATTTCTTGGGCCCAGAAGTGAATACTGCCGACAACAAACTGTGCTCCAAGAAATCGTCAGATTCGTCACTGATTCAGTTCTTCTTGCAGCTCTGCAAGCACTGCAGGATTGTGCACCCTGTGCTTTCAATGCTGTTGACAATAGTGCACAGCTGTGCAGGTTCCATGCTTCTATCCGAGATGGCAGACAGCGAGGAGGGCCGTGCGGCTTCGTGGGATTAGAAAAAAGGCATGAAAATTATGGGACACAGATGACACTGTGGGATTAGAGACAGTTGCAACCTCAGAACTTGGCCCCTTGTTCCCAGTCACCCCTGTGCTCTCACAAACACTGCTGGTTTTCAAAACCCTATTTTATATGTTTAAAATGAATTGGCTTTTAAAAGATTCCACTAAAAATCCATTTGAATCTCTCACTCAAGCCTGCAAAGCTGACAGACATTCTGTGGGCAGCAGTCAACCTCTCCTGGCAGTTTTAACTTTGTTAGTTAACCCTTTGGGTGGCTCAATGCTTTTACAAAGCTCAACATCTTTTTAAAATTAGGCTATCAATGTTAAATATGAATTAGTAAATGCAAATAGGGACTAAAGGGGTGGCCAGAACCAGGATCCTGGGGAGAGACCCTGGATCACTTTGTTGGTAATAAAGTAACACCTGAAAGAGCTGCAGAAGGAAAATAAATAAATTAATAATCAGAGCTACACCTAGGAGCGGGGCACAAGAGAAGCAGTGTTAAGAACACTGAGTGGATCTGAGTGATCAGACAGTCACTCTGATAGCATGAGATGAAAACTCCATAAGCACAAAATAAGCAGCTCCACTTTATGCGCAAATTAATATGGCTAATATAATGTTATGGAAAATAAAGAGAGGGAATTAAATTATGGAAGGAGTGTGAATTCCCATGGAACATGCAGTGTGTACAATAATCAGGATAAAAGAAGTGTAAACAAAACATGCTACTTAATTAAAATCCGAAAAGGGCTCCAGAGAGGAGCCACAACCGGTTGGGTTTTCTTTTTCAGATGGCTGTGTGCTTTGGAAGCAGAAACCAACCCAACACCAGGGAAGATCAGTGAATATAAGAAATGGAGCCTAACCATTAACTGTGGTGTAAAGTAAATGTTATTAGGAAGTGAAAAACTATGTGGCAATGTTTTGTAAATGGAAGAAGAATTGTATTAAAACTAAGCAATTGTATAAAAGATCAAAATGCCCTGGATTGGAAACAAATCTAGCTAATGGCTTAGGGTAAGAGCTACTAAGAAAATATTGTACAATGATGTTCAGTTTATTTATGTGCCAGTGTCATTGAATTTTACCAATCTGCAGTTCCCTAATGAATCTGATGGAATGTGGTTGTGAACTGTTGAAAGGAATTTCTGAACAAAAACATGTGTTTTAAAATGGATGAGCGGGCCAAGGGGGGCAGCAACAAAAGCGAAGGTCGCTTGGTGGAATTGGCATGGGAGCTGAGCTGTTTGGGGCTGGTATGTCACTCTGAAACCAAGCTGACAGAGATGCTGTGGGAACATGACCAAGCATTTCAGTAGAAGCTAGCAGCAGAAATACTGCATCCATTGAATGAGCAAAACCAAGGACTCATTAATGAACCTTTGTTAACTGTATATAATATACACATTGTACTTGCTTTTAAGAAGTATGGGATTAAGTCACTGTGTTCTAATAATAATAACGGGTAGAGTGTATGGAAGATACATGCTATACAAAGTAAAAGCAGACTTAAGTGAGAAGGAGCAAGAAAATTTGCCCTCTTAACACAGCAGAAATGTTAAAAATTTGGTACAAGAGACATACACATATACACATCCCTCAGATCCAGGGCAACAGGACCATATGCCATTGTCATGCCGTTCTTATGTAGGCACCCTACCATCTCCTCCATAAATCTATCAAGCTCAGTCTTGAAACAAATTAGGTTTTTTGCCCCCTATTCTCCCTTTGGAAGGCTGTTGCAGAACTTCACTCATCTGATAGTTAGAAACCTTTGCCTAATTTTAAGCCTAAACTTATTGATGGCCAGTTTATATCTATTTGTTCTTGTACCAACAATAGCCCTTAACTTAAATAACTGGCAACTTGAGGTTCTTGTGGTTTAGTCCTCTCTCTGGCACTAACTGCCCTAAGATTTTAAACAGGTCACTTACCACTGCCTTGATTACACCAGCTATCGGATAGAAATAATACTTAGCTACTTCCCAGATATGTTGAAAAGCTTTGTAAAGCAGTTTGGGGATGAAGAGCTGTAGTATTAATGAAAACCAGTGTTAATCTGAAATCAGATGTCTACCTATTTCCTCCTCTGAATTTACAGATAGAGTTGCTGGAAGCATTCAATTCTGAGATTTCATGCATGAGACATGATTTATTTAATATTCCTATTAAGTTGATGACATGCAACAGGTTTTGTAGTAATAAATCTTCTATAAGTCTTCTGAGCCTTAATGTTTAATATAGTTGGAAGAAAATTCCTTTCTCCAACTGCCCTCCCACAACCCACTCACAGATTAATTCTATTCTATTTTCTTGTATACAGCTGTTCAATTATATTTGTACAGCGCTGGATACATGAATAATAAGTTCCTGTTACTAACATCTTTTTGACCTGTACTACAAATCATCTATTTCTTATTTTCTCTCCATGGCAACTGAAGATTCCATCCCATCCCCAGCCACATCTTAAGCTATAATTTAATATTTTGTTTGTTCACAGATTGTTAAAATAAACTTAATAAATGCCCTCTACTCTTCCTGCAGCTAACTAGCTATGCCCACTCCAATGGCTCTCACTCCTAATTCAAAGTATATATCATAGAAAAACACAAAGACGGTCAGGTTTTCTATCAAAGTGAGTGATATTCTCTGGGACTGATTTAAATTCACTGCTTCAAAATGAGAGTGAATCAGAGGGCAAGGAAATGTCAGAAGGCTTTCTCTCCCTTTACAGTCAGAAGAATCAATAAGAAATTTGGCACAAAGGAAAAGGGGGAACCAGCCACACAAGTAATGTGTTTTTCATGGTAGCTCACAGGAATTCACTCCACAGAGACCAGATCTCTAACAAGCAGGGCCCTGAAGCTGGAGTTGCAGAACTTAGGTCGACTCAGCCCTGTAGTGTAGACCTGCCCGGAGTTAACGTACCTTGGGTTGACTTATTGCGGTGTCTACACTGCACTGGGTCGAGGGGAGAATGACTTGTCTTATGCTTCTTGTTCCATTGGAGTACCAGAGTTGACAGGAGAGCAACTGGCAGTTGATTTAGCTGGTCTTCACTAGACCTGCTAAATTGACTCCTGGTAGATCGATCACCATGCATTGATCCCTCAGCAAGTGGAGACAAGCCCTAAAGTGCTACAGCAGCACACATACACACAAATACAGTTCATCTGCTCTGCTAGTTTGACTATTTTCCCTGGAACACTCCCATTATGTACTTCTCCTTCAGGAGGGATATTTCAAGGCCAAATTTCAAACTTTTAACCACAAAATCTTGCAGCTGTGGAGATGAAGAGTTCTGAACTCAAAAAGAGTTTGCAAAAGAGCAATAAACTGTACATATAAGACCCCTTTATAGTGATATAACTGCATCCACACTAGCTGTAATACTGGAATAGCTATATCAGTTATGTAACCCTTCTACCAGCTGAAGTCGGCAGCAACAAGGGCTAGATTCAGTATCTAGGGGTTCCTCTTAACACTGCAACACAGAACTGGCTTGAACCCTCATCCAGTAGCCTGGGAAAACTTACCATCACCCCTGGGTACCTCTAAGAGGCAACACTTCCTCACTCACAAGCACCGAGTCTGCATAACAAAAAACAAAACAACAACAAAAAAACCTTTTATTAAAAGTGAAAGGGAACCACGCATTAGTTTGGGAAACTAACTAACATTCAAAACCACGTTATCATAAACCAACCCCATGATACAGTGGGCAGTGTCCTTTGCCTCAGTTTCCCCTATTGCATCCCTTTAGTGCATCTGTCCCCTCTCCCTCCACTGCACCCCACTCACGGTTTTTGTGCTTAGTCATCAAAGACCCAGAGTGCAGAGGTGCGTTCATATCGGTCCCCCTCCCACCCTCAGAGTGGGGGAGGGAAACATTGAGCAATGCCTCAGCAGCAGCTGACACCTCTGCAACTGACTCACAGCGGCCGCTGTTCACTCTGCCGTCACCACCCGCTGCAGCAGTCACTAACTCTGCCACCTGCTGCCACCATTGGCTCTGGCCCTGCTCTCTGCCGCTGCCTCCCTTCACTCTGGCGCTGCTGCTGCGTCTCCGCTGCCACCTGCTACGCTCTGCAATACCACGTTCTGAGGTGTCACCACTTACCCCAGCTCTCAGTGGGCCGTGGGGAACCTCACTGCTACGGCAGGCTGGGCTCTCGCTGCAAGACCGTCCCACCCCAGGTCTAAGGCGCCACCGCTGGTTATCAGGGGTTTCAGTTCTAGTGATCTCTTCCTAAAACAAAGACTCACAATTAAGTCTAATCAGCTTGGTCTTTAAACAGTGGGAAGGGAGATGATCAAATGATCTCTAGGGCTTAGGCCAGGGCTACTCTACAGGTCTATGTGGATATAACTACATCACTCAGAGGTGTGAAAAATCCACCCCCCTGCGTAATATAGTTACACCAACCTAACCCCCCATGTAGACCATACTATGTCACTGACATAGCTTCCGCTTCTCATGGAGGTGGATTAACTATGTCAAGGGGAGAAGTTCTCCAGTCAGCATAGGAGCATCTTCACTACAGTACTATTGCACTGCTGTAACCCTGTGAGGTTCAGTTTAGGGTGACTCTCCGCAATCAGGGCAGGTTAAGCGCAGTTCTGCTGCCCTTTACTGATCCACTTAGGATAACAACATTTCACTACCCTGCATTAAAATACTGGAGTGATTTGTAACCCAACACCAGCCAAAATTGATCATTGATCATGGAGCTGACTGTATTTGCATAAACACACCTACTCTGCTGCACACCTAGGCAGAGTAGGTGTGTTTATGCAAATACAGTCAGCTCCTGAAATCTTTTCCCTAGCTCATCACTAGATGTCAGGGGCGAATCATTCGAACCATGCTTACAGCTAAAACATAAAAAATCATGCCCCTAACTGAAAACATTTCATTGGTACAAAAACCATGCATAGATCAGCCCTTAGTAAGGATTCTTGAGTTTGAGTGGGGTGGGGCTGGCTGGGGGTGTACCTGAAGGACTCTATCAACTGGATCACCAGTCTGGAAAGTGAGGCCCAGATGTTTTGGGAGAGAAGAAGGGCTCTGGGAGATGAGAAGGGTTCAGGAGTCTTTGGAGGGGTCAGGCAGATACATTGCTGGAATTTCTGTCCCTCCCATGAAATGGAAATAAGAGATCCTAATGAGCGCTGGTGATTAAAGATCATATGACACTTTTGGCAGAAGCAACAGTGTTAACAAGATATACTTTAAACAAAAAACAACCTCAAAGTATTAGCCAAGACAATAACTTCTACACATACATATTAGCTATTTTCCCTGTAATTTTTTAAGTGGCATGATAATTTATTTTATTCTCACAATTCTACAGTATGCTTTTATTTAATACTTGCTTTCATGAGTAAAAGGAATGAGGCTGAAGTCTTGAGAAATCATAGATACCTTGACCATTGATAAATTGCTATTGATAAGGAATCTCTTCTATCGATAACATTCACTATACTGCACTAACACACATTTTAATATACCTGTCAATCTGCAAAGTGAGGTATATTAATACTTTTTACAGTATTATAGTTCTGCATAAATTAAGGTTTAAAATTCCTCTCTGTTTAAAGGTTGATTCTTTTAAGTGCTCTAAAATCTCCATGCTTACTCATAATATATTTAAATTTGGTATGCATCATGGGACTGCAGGGTAAGGGTAGTGATCCAAATTTGGAGTCATTTGAGGAAGGGGTTCTCCCTATACAACCCCCTAAAAAAAACCCAGGATTTCTTAAGGTTGACATTCTACCAACTTTTTTTTTTTTTAATAGAAATAGCGATCAAAGCATGATTCTCATTGTGCCTCAAATTGTGTCAGTCACTCAATGTTTACCCCAGCTAGTGCATTGCACCCACTAACCCTTTGGGGAGCAACTAATTTTATATAGGTCTCGGTGCCATTTCCACTTGGTAATGAGATATGGCCACACTCATGTTAACCCTGATTCAAACCAATGCCACAGGAGAAAGACTTTATATCCCGTTATCAATCTCCAGCCTTGCCCAGTCTCACAAACTGTAAAGAAGCAGCAGAGTTAGTACCAGAAGCCTAATGAAGAAGCCTGTACAGGTTTTTCAAAAGCCAGTTGATTTAAGACACCGAAGCCAACTTGTGATGCGGATGATACACTGTTTTTCTTCTTGGCAAAGAATGCAACAATCTTTATCCCTTTTCAAATAAATGGCAACTTTTTCATTGCTTGCCAATAGAAATGCATGTGTGTGTGCAAATTCTTTGCTGAGAGCATAATAAGACGACAGGAAATAATAAGGTTCAAAGCCAAAAATAATGCCCTTGCTTTTATCTAATAGTCCTTAATGGGAAAGGTTTATTATAGTGTGTTGTTCGCTTTAGAGTCTGAACAGTAGTCATGTAAAAAAAAGAGTACATCATTTCACTGTGCATTGTTCACATCAGTAACCCTTATTGTGCTGAGATCTACTGTTCTGAGACACTTCTTGCTGAGCACCAGGCTGCTATGCTGTAGAATCTCCAGTAACGTTACCATGGAATGAAGTCGACAGCTTCTATAAATTGCTGGTTCATTATTTGCATGGTCAAAACTAAACACAGGTACAGTTTGTCATGTGGAATGTATGTTTTACATCCTCTCAAAATCCTGTAAAATTGCTAGAAAAATAAAAAAGGAGATAGAGGATGACAACCAGGGAGAAAGCAACAAAAAAAGGTGGTGGTGATCAACAAGTCCTCTGTTCACAGGCCCAGAATGATGTAGACTCAAGTTTAGAAAGGAGCAACCAACATGTTAATTTTAATACCCCAAGAAATAAGTAAACAAATGTGTTCATCTCTCAACTACTTCTAATATTAGCAAAAAATGGAGAAATACTACAATAGGGATATAGACAGGTACGAAACATTGGTAGATGCTAATATGTAGTGAACCTTGGAAAAATACAAACTAGCATCTGTGGAAAATCTGCAACAAGTATTCAGTGGTAGAAACAAGTAATGCTGAAAGATCTTGCCAATTGGTGACAGCAAATGAGATACAAATTTGCCTTGGGTGATGGCAGCCAAAAAGGGTAACACAATTTTGGCTGCAGAAATATTAGGAGGAGAAGGTGAGCGAAATAATAGTACACTCTCTATATCGTTATCATGTGGCCATCCTGGGAATACTGTATGGTGTATTTGAAAAGTGTGTTGAAATTGTAGACTATTCATTTAATTTGTAAGGGATTTTCTTGTCCTGCTTGTAGGCTAGCAGGGGCTCTTTAGGGAAGTGTGCAATACAGTCAATCAGCACACAGACAGCCTAGAGTAAGGTGGATGGAGTAGTGCCTGCCTGTTAGAGGGAGCTTTGTCTCGCTCTGTTTTGTGGTTCTTGTGTTATTCTGAATTCTAAGAAATATTGTTATTAAGGTTACATTGCAACCTTCCAGCAAGAGTATTTTATGTTATCTAACTTCTCTGTTTGTATGCTGCGAAATATTGTGTTCAGTTCTGTCCACATTACCAGACAAACTGGAGGAAGTACAGAGAACAGCATCAGATATGATCGGGGGTTGGTGGAACTGACATAAGTACAGGCTAATACGAGCTAAATATGAATAGCTTGCCTAAGAAGTGGTTAAGAAAAGGCTATGAACACCCTACAAATATTGTAAACATGTAAATCCCCATGATGAAGGCAGGGGAATTAACTAAGAGTAAAGGAATGAAATTAAAGGACATTAAGAATGAATAGCAGGAAGAACTTCCTGAAAGTAAAAAATAGCTCAAGTTGTAGAATTTAGTTTTCAAAGCCCTGGTCTACACTAGGACTTTAGGTCGAATTTAGCAGCGTTAAATCGATTTAAACCTGCACCCATCCACACAATGAAGCCCTTTATTTCGACTTAAAGGGCTCTTAAAATCGATTTCCTTACTCCACCCCTGATCGACGTTGCCGGCTCGAATTTGGGGTACTGTGGACACAATTCGATGGTATTGGCCTCCGGGAGCTATCCCAGAGTGCTCCATTCTGACCGCTCTGGACAGCACTCTCAACTCAGATGCACTGGCCAGGTAGACAGGAAAAGAACCGCGAACTTTTGAATCTCATTTCCTGTTTGGCCAGCGTGGCAAGCTGCAGGTGACCATGCAGAGCTCATCAGCACAGGTGACCATGATGGAGTCCCAGAATCGCAAAAGAGCTCCAGCATGGACCAAACGGGAGGTACGGGATCTGATCGCTGTTTGGGGAGAGGAATCCGTGCTATCAGAACTCCGTTCCAGTTTTCAAAATGCCAAAACCTTTCTGAAAATCTCCCAGGGCATGAAGGACAGAGGCCATAACAGGGACCCGAAGCAGTGCCGCGTGAAACTGAAGGAGCTGAGGCAAGCCTACCAGAAAACCAGAGAGGCGAACAGCCGCTCTGGGTCAGAGCCCCAAATATGCCGCTTCTATGATGAGCTGCATGCCATTTTAGGGGGTTCAGCCACCACTACCCCAGCCGTGTTGTTTGACTCCTTCAATGGAGATGGAGGCAATACGGAAGTAGGTTTTGGGGACGAAGAAGATGATGATGAGGAGGTTGTAGATAGCTCACAGCAAGCAAGCGGAGAAACCGGTTTTCCCGACAGCCAGGAACTGTTTCTCACCATAGACCTGGAGCCAGCACCCCCTGAACCCACCCAAGGCTGCCTCCTGGACCCAGCAGGTGGAGAAGGGACCTCTGGTGAGTGTACCTTTTAAAATACTATACATGGTTTAAAAGCAAGCATGTGAAAGAATTACTTTGCCCTGGCATTTGCGGTTCTCCTAGATGTAGTCCTAAAGCCTTTGCAAAAGGTTTCTGGGGAGGGCAGCCTTATTGCGTCCTTCATGGTAGGACACTTTACCACTCCAGGCCAGTAACACGTACTCGGGAATCACTGTAGAACAAAGCATTGCAGTGTATGTTTGCTGGCATTCAACCAAAATCCGTTCTTTATCTCTCTGTGTTATCCTCAGGAGAGTGAGATATAATTCATGGTCACCTGGTTGAAATAGAGTGCTTTTCTTCAGGGGACACTCAGAGGAGCCCATTCCTGCTGGGCTGTTTGCCTGTGGCTAAACAGAAATGTTCCCCGCTGTTAGCCACAGGGAGGGGAGAAGGTTGAGGGGGTAGTCACACGGTGGGAGGAGGCAAAATGCGACCTTGTAACGAAAGCACATGTGCTATGTATGTAATGTTAACAGCAAGGTTTACCCTGAAAGAGTGTAGCGACTGTTTTATAAAATGTGTCTTTTTAAATACCGCTGTCCCTTTTTTTTTCTCCACCAGCTGCATGTGTTTCAATGATCACAGGATCTTCTCCTTCCCAGAGGCTAGTGAAGCTTAGAAAGAAAAAAAAAACGCACTCGCGATGAAATGTTCTCCGAGCTCATGCTGTCCTCCCACACTGACAGAGCACAGACGAATGCGTGGAGGCAAATAATGTCAGAGTGCAGGAAAGCACAAAATGACCGGGAGGAGAGGTGGCGGGCTGAAGAGAGTAAGTGGCGGGCTGAAGACAGGGCTGAAGCTCAAATGTGGCGGCAGCGTGATGAGAGGAGGCAGGATTCAATGCTGAGGCTGCTGCAGGACCAAACCAGTATGCTCCAGTGTATGGTTGAGCTGCAGCAAAGGCAGCTGGAGCACAGACTGCCACTGCAGCCCCTCTGTAACCAACTGCCCTCCTCCCCAAGTTCCATAGTCTCCACACCCAGACGCCCAAGAACGCGGTGGGGGGGCCTCCGGCCAACCAGCCACTCCACCAAAGAGGATTGCCCAAAAAAAAGAAGGCTGTCATTCAATAAATTTTAAAGTTGTAAACTTTTAAAGTGCTGTGTGGCATTTTCCTTCCCTCCTCCACCACCCCTCCTGGGATACCTTGGTAGTCATCTCCCTGTTTGTGTGATGAATGAATAACGAATGCATGACTGTGAAGCAGCAATGACTTTATTGCCTCTGCAAGCAATGATTAAAGGGAGGAGGGGAGGGTGGTTACCTTACAGGGAAGTAGAGTGAACCAAGGGGCGGGGGGTTTCATCAAGGAGAAACAAACAGAACTTTCACACCGTAGCCTGGCCAGTCATGAAATTGGTTTTCAAAGCTTCTCTGATGCGTACTGTGCCCTCCTGTGCTCTTCTAACCGCCCTGGTGTCTGGCTGCGCGTAACCAGCAGCTAGGCGATTTGCCTCAACCTCCCACCCCGCCATAAACATCTCCCCCTTACTCTCACAGATATTGTGGAGCACACAGCAAGCAGTAATAACAGTGGGAATATTGGTTTCGCTGAGGTCTAAGTGAGTCAGTAAACTGCGCCAGCGCGCCTTTAAACGTCCAAATGCACATTCTACCACCATTCTGCACTTGCTCAGCCTGTAGTTGAACAGCTCCTGACTACTGTCCAGGCTGCCTGTGTACGGCTTCATGAGCCATGGCATTAAGGGGTAGCTGGGTCCCCAAGGATACATATAGGCATTTCAACATCCCCAACAGTTATTTTCTGGTCTGGGAATAAAGTCCCTTCCTGCAGCTTTTGAAACAGACCAGAGTTCCTGAAGATGCGAGCATCATGCACCTTTCCCGGCCATCCCACGTTGATGTTGGTGAAACGTCCCTTGTGATCCACCAGAGCTTGCAGCACTATCGAAAAGTACCCCTTGCGGTTTATGTACTCGGCGGCTTGGTGCTCCGGTGCCAAGATAGGGATATGGGTTCCGTCTATAGCCCCACCACAGTTAGGGAATCCCATTGCAGCAAAGCCATCCACTATGACCTGCACATTACCCAGGGTCACTACCCTTGATATCAGCAGATCTTTGATTGCGTGGGCTACTTGCATCACAGCAGCCCCAACAGTAGATTTGCCCACTCCAAATTGATTCCCAACTGACCGGTAGCTGTCTGGTGTTGCAAGCTTCCACAGGGCTATCGCCACTCGCTTCTCAACTGTGAGGGCTGCTCTCATCTTGGTATTCATGCGCTTCAGGGCAGGGGAAAGCAAGTCACAAAGTTCCATGAAAGTGCCCTTATGCATGCGAAAGTTTCGCAGCCACTGGGAATCGTCCCAGACCTGCAACACTATGCGGTCCCACCAGTCTGTGCTTGTTTCCCGAGCCCAGAATCGGCGTTCCACAGCATGAACCTGCCCCATTAGCACCATGATGCATGCATTGGCAGGGCCCATGCTTTCAGAGAAATCTGTGTCCATGTCCTGATCACTCACGGGACCGCGCTGACGTCGCCTCCTCACCCGGTATCGCGTTGCCATGTTCTGGTGCTGCATATACTGCTGGATAATGCGTGTGGTGTTTAATGTGCTCCTAATTGCCAAAGTGAGCTGAGCGGCCTCCATGCTTGCCTTGGTATGGCGTCCGCACAGAAAAAAGGCGCGGAACGATTGTCTGCCGTTGCTCTGATGGAGGGAGGGGCGACTGACGACACGGCTTACAGGGTTGGCTTCAGGGAGCTAAAATCAACAAAGGGTGTGCCTGTACATCAAGGAGTATTTCAGGCAGGACTGCACGGAGGGTTCCAATAAGAAATGGTGCACCTAAGTTATCGTTGTTATTGGAACAAGGAGGTTAGCCTGGCCTCTGATTGATACATGGCTAGATTTACCTCGCTGCACCTTCTCTGTGAGTGACTGCAGTGTGATCTAGACAGGGGAGGAAGCAAATGAGTACAAAACAAATCTGGTCTATTTCTTGTTCTGACCCACTCCATCTATCTTTTACATCTTTGGCTGGCAGCAAACGGTGCAGAAGGACTGCATGCCATCCACATCTCATGGCTGCTCGGCAGAAGATGGTACAGTACGACTGCTAGCCATCTTCATCTCTTGCCTGCCTGGCATAAGATGGTACAATACGACTGCTAGCAATCCTCATCTCTTGCCTGCCTGGCAGAAGATGGTACAGTACGACTGCTAGCAGTCCGTATCGCCTGCCCGCTCACCATAAGACGGTTCAATAGGACTGACTGCAGGACTAAAGAGAATGACCTGGTCAAGTCACTCCAAATTTAGTCCCTGTGCCCATGTCTGCCCAGGCGCTCCCAGCCGACGTGACTAGGAGCACCTCGGACACGACGAGGACGACTACCAATCGTATTGCACCGTCTGCTGCCAGAAGGCAATGGGTTGCTGCTACCATGCAGCAAAGCCGTACCGCGTCTGCCAGCACCCAGGAGACATAGGGTGACGGTTACCTGAGCTGGCTCCATGCTTGCCGTGGTATGGCGTCTGCACAGGTAACTCAGGAAAAAAGGCGCGAAATGATTGTCTGCCCTTGCTTTCACGGAGGGAGGGAGGGAACGGGGGCCTGACGACACGTACCCAGAACCACCCGCGACAATGTTTTAGCCCCATCAGAGTGCTCCATTGTGACTGCTCTGGACAGCACTCTCAGATGCCCGATTGTTTCCCGTTGCTCTGACGCTGGGAGGGGCGCTTACAGAGTTGGCTTCAGGGAGCTAAAATCAACAAAGGGGGTGGCTTTACATCAAGGAGTATTTCAGGCAGGACTTCACGGAGGGTTCCAATAAGAAATGGTGCACCTAAGTTATTGTCCTTATTGGAACAAGAAGGTTAGCCTGGCCTCTGATTGATACATGGCTAGATTTACCTCGCTGCACCTTCTCTGTAAGTGACTGCAGTGTGATCTAGAAGAATGAGTCCCCTAGACAGGGGAGGGGGGGAAGCAAATGAGTACAAAACAAATCCGGTCTATTTCTTGTTTTGATCCACTCCATCTATCTTTTACATCTTTGGCTGGCAGCAGACGGTGCAGAAGGACTGCATGCCATCCACATCTCATGGCTGCTCGGCAGAAGATGGTACAGTACGACTGCTAGCAGTCCGTATCGCCTGCCCGCTCACCATAAGACGGTTCAATAGGACTGACTGCAGGACTAAAGAGAATGACCTGCTCAAGTCACTCCAAATTTAGTCCCTGCGCCCATGTCTGCCCAGGTGCTCCTGATCGACCTCACAGAGGCGACCAGGAGCACCTCAGACATGACGATGACGGCTACCAGTCGTACTGTACCGTCTGCTGCCACAAGGCAAGGGGTTGCTGCTACTGTGTAGCAATGCCGTACCGCGTCTGCCAGCACCTAGGAGACATAGGGTGACGGTTACCTGAGCGGGCTCCATGCTTGCCGTGGTATGGCGTCTGCACAGGTAACTCAGGAAAAAAGGCGCGAAATGATTGTCTGCCCTTCCTTTCACGGGGGGGGGAGGGAGGGAACGGGGGGCTGACGATATGTACCCAGAACCACCCGCGACAATGTTTTAGCCCCATCAGGCATTGGGATCTCAACCCAGAATTCCAATGGGCAGCGGAGACTGCGGGAACTGTGGGATAGCTACCCACAGTGCAACGCTCCGGAAGTCGACGCTTGCCTCGGTACTGTGGAAGCGCTCCGCCGAGTTAATGCACTTAGAGCATTTTCTGTGGGGACACACACACTCGAATATATAAAACCGATTTCTAAAAAACCGACTTCTATAAATTCGACCTAATTTCGTAGTGTAGACATACCCAAAGGGAACTAGAGGGAGCCACATACTTGGAAAATTCAAAAAGACACTGGACAAAACCCTGCCAAATACACTTGAGGAACAATCATGAACTCGCAGAGAGGGGGCTAATAGGCCTTTTTCCATTTCTAATTTCTATGATTCTATAAGGCATTTTAGCAAGGATAGGGAAAGTTCACTGAAAAAAATGCATCCCCCTATTATCATTGAGGCCACTGACTATCTCTATGCCACCGGCATTTGCCCCACATTTTCTGAAAATCTGGAGATAAAGATAGCAAACATGCTTCCAGGCACTTGGGTCTTCTCTAATGTGATCAGAGAGAAACAGAGGAAGAAAGATATACCCCAAGTTTTTTTTTTCTATCAATGTTTGTGGCAATTTTTCTTCTTTTTACAAAGAGTGTCCAGAACTGGTCCAATTATGGTGCAATAGTACTTTTCACCCTCTACTGTATAGGGCAGAGGTTAGATAACCATTCTCAGTCTCAGACTCATAGGACAAGGAGAAGCACAACTGGAAACATATCAAAGCTGGGTCTTGTGCTTAGAAAGGCAAAGCCATAATATTAGGCTATCAGACCAGACCACAAATAAAACATACATATAGAGTAGGTTGGTGAGTTTACAATCTGATTTTACTAGAGACTTTATATTTGTGTGGTTTGTAATGGATATTTTGTGCTTAATTTACAAAGCCTGAAGCCACAAATAACCTATATTATTTTTGCATAAAGCTACAACTAGACGTAGTCTAAAGCAGCTTAGGAACTTCCAACACTCTTCCGACCAATACAAAATCATTACTATAGTGAAATAAGAACATAAGACTGGCCATACTGGGTCAGACCAATGGTCCTGCTAGCCCAGTATCCAGTCTTCCAACTGTGGCCGGTGTTAGATGCTTCAGAGAGAGTGAACAGGACAGGGCACTTTATTGCATGATCCAGCCCATTCTCCAGCCCCAGCTTCTAGCAGTCAGATGTTTAGGGACACCCAGAGCATGAGGTTGGCAAATACCATTTATGAACCTATCCTCCATGAAATTATCTAATTCTTTTTAGAACCCAGTTATAGCTTTGGCCTTCGCAACATCATTTGCCAAGGAGTTCCACAGGTTGACTGTGCATTGTGTGAAGAAGTACTTCTGTATGTTTGTTTTAAACCTGCTGTATATTAATTTTGTTGGGTGACCCCTGATTTGTGTGTTATGGGAAGGGGTAAATAACACTTCCCCATTCACTTTCTCCACACCATGCATGATTTTATGAACCTCTACCACATCTCCACTTTTTTCCAAGCAGATTCACACTCGCAGAGACGTACTTTGGAAAACTAATTTCACTGCATTGTTTATATATATACACACACATACAGAGAACAATTGGTTACCTACAGGGATCATGACTGGAAGCTCTCTTAACAAGGGACCCATATTATGAAAAAGTTTAAGAACAACTGGATTAGTCAATTGCCATCACCTAATCTAAATGATATGCAAACAGATATGAATGGTGAAAAGAAAAGAAATTTTTAAAACTTCTTTCTATTTCAGTAAATAAAAGGTATAAAAATACAAGTAAGGCTATTTGTTTAAAAAATTGTGAGGTGACCTCTTAACAGCATTGTCCTAGGAACAGGGTGATAAAATGAAAAAAATCTATGGTCAGCATTACTATATCACTGTATTGTAGACACAAAACCTACTGTAGTCTCCTCAGTAATTCTTCCCACTGACCAGCACAAAATAGAAACAGTAACTGTTCCTCTTTCGCAGACTGCATTGTAGAATTGGATCTAATCAGGAACTCTGCTAATTTACAGAATAAAATGATTAGAATAAAAACATTTGCAAAACTCACTAATCCTGCTCTCAGTTACATCTGTGTAAGATGTAACTCCCTTAAAGTCAATGGAGTAATCCACATGCAAAACTGAGTTAGAGGAGATCAGAAGCACTGTTCTTTACCTTATTAGTGTCAAAAGGGATAACCAGAAACAAAGTAAGATGTTAGTATGGAGCCAAAAACTGTTTTCATCATTGTCTTCAGGGATTCTGATAAAATACTTAGCTAGAGTGCTTAACCTTTCTCTTCAGGCAGGTCAGAGAGTTATATTTCCCTACAGAGTTTTCTTATTTTGCAAATGATATTTCTGTAATAAAGCAGCAGCTTTGGTTTTTACTTCCACCTGTACATCAGTAAGAATGTACACAGCCTATTCTACAATCGTAATAAGTAATATATTACAATAGTAATACATTATATTAACTATAACTTACCAAAATAACTAATTTTCTTACAATTACTTTCAGAGGAGCGGGATTTTCCTCCCCCATTAGATGTTTATACTGTGCAGCTCATTTTGGGGGAATAGATCTCAATATTGATGCACAAATGGTTATTATAATTTCTTATTTTAATTTTACAATCTTACAATTCTTACAGTCTTGACTTCACCTCTGCTGAATTTTAAGAGATAAAATTATTTTCATATGTATTATGCTAGGGAAAATATGGATAGCTTGCATGTTTATGTTTTTGGTTGCTTATTTAATTAAATGAAATGTTCAAGCTAATTAAGGGGATTCCTAGGAATTCTCTGGTTTCTCCAATCAGTGACAAGCACCACAAGTGTCAAAGAGGATGACACCGCCTTACCCATAAAACCTTACATTTGTTACCGCCAAGTGGGTTTACACAGACTCAGGAATGAAGTTTTATAATTTTTATTTTGCTTTTAACATTCTATGCTATTTTCTTTTATTCTAGGTTTTGAAAAATGCAAATAGGAGTTATTGTGATTTGTATCGAACATTGGATAGGAGTTCTTAACTGCAAGTTGTAAATGTACGACATATGCTAGGTTGCAAAGCAAGGAACTATTTGATCAAAAGGAAAACCATCACCAAGTGTGTCTTCCAAAAGAACTGGGCACATTCCCCTTGCACAAGGCACTGTTTTGGTTAAAATATTAGCTTTATCTCACGAAAGCAAACTCTGTGAGATATTTTTCAGAGTAACAGCCATGTTAGTCTGTATTCGCAAAAAGAAAAGGAGTACTTGTGGCACCTTAGAGACTAACCAATTTATTTGAGCATAAGCTTTCGTGAGCTACAGCTCACTTCATCGGATTCATCGGATGAAGTGAGCTGTAGCTCACGAAAGCTTATGCTCAAATAAATTGGTTAGTCTCTAAGGTGCCACAAGTACTCCTTTTCTTTCTGTGAGATATTTACATCTGTCTTAGAAAGAGACCTGGTTGTCTAAAAGAAAATGAGGATGTCCTTTATTCAGAATACTTCAAAGAGGAGTGATGCTTAGGATGTGTTTTCAGCGCTATAAACTAGGTCATGAATTGGGCCTTCTTTACCTCTCTGCTTTGTAAAGAGAAAAAACATCTTCTCTCTCCAAGCAAACAAACAGCAGCTACAAGACAGCGAAGAAGAAAGAAGCCACAGCACAGCTTATTAAAGCAGCAACCTTCCAGTTCAGCACTTTGCTTCTGCAACTTGATGACATTGCCAAGACTTCAGTATCATTAGTGAGATGGGAGTTTGCAAAACCACGGCCAAGGCTTTAGATTTAAACTTTTCTTGTAATAAATTTTAATGGGAAATTGAAATACTATTGTAATTTAGTGTACTAACAGATTCTCCTGTTAAAGACCAGATTGTTCAAACTATGTTCCTGGAGAGAAGCCATCAGCTAACCTTGGTACACAGGTATCGTGGGATTTAATTTGAATTTAAGATTCTTTATATTCATTAATTTGCCTGTCTCAAGACTGCTCCTTGAATGGCTTCTTTTACGTAACTGAGTTAAGTACTTTTGGTTTCATGGGTCTTAGTTATGATCACTCATTTCTGCCCATTTATAAACTGTTTTTCAATCTGTGATAATTCAAACAAGATTCACCGACCCTTAAACAAAATTCCTTTGCTCATCTATAAACTGTTTTAGTTATCTATGATACACTGAGACAGGACTTGCTACTGATTTGGGGAATAATATAATTTGGTCTTATCTTACCTAGAGAAGAGTGTCCCCACCAGAGCATACCCACTCTAACGGTGGAATCTTTGTTGAAAGCTCTCCAGACAGACAGACAGAGGAGACTGTATCTGAAGTAACTAGTGTTTCTGCTTGTGTTCTGTTTTATCTGTCTTTGATCATGGTGCCCCTTCAGGCCTGGTGCAGAACTCCATGTGACTAGAATACCAGGAATTGACTTATGAGGAGAGGCTGAGGGAGCTGGGATTGTTTAGCCTGCAGAAGAGAAGAATGAGGGGGGATTTGATAGCTGCTTTCAACTACCTGAAAGGGGGTTCCAAAGAGGATGGCTCTAGACTGTTCTCAATGGTAGCAGATGACAGAACGAGGAGTAATGGTCTCAAGTTGCAGTGGGGGAGGTTTAGATTGGATATTAGGAAAAACTTTTTCACTAAGAGGGTGGTGAAACACTGGAATGCGTTACCTAGGGAGGTGGTAGAATCTCCTTCCTTAGAGGTTTTTAAGGTCCGGCTTGACAAAGCCCTGGCTGGGATGATTTAACTGGGAATTGGTCCTGCTTCGAGCAGGGGGTTGGACTAGATGACCTTCTGGGGTCCCTTCCAACCCTGATATTCTATGATTCTATGAATCACAATTCCTGAATTGGCAGTGAGAGTCAATTAAGATTTGCCCAACCATTTCTTGTTTCTCTAGACCAGAGATTCCCAAACTCTGGTACATAAGCGTGATGTGATGTTCCATCCATTCACTTCACAACAAATTGAAGATGGTGCAGGAACCAATAAAGTCTGGGAGCTGCTTCTCTAGGCTACAAATGTTTAGTAATTTTTGTGATAAAATTACTTAGTGCTCAACACTGTAAAACTCCCCTTTTTATCCCACACCATATCGTAGCATCTTCCAACAATGCCAAACTGACAGTGCTCAACGATGTTAATTATAAGCATGTTAGTAAATGTTTATTTTGTTAAATGATAATGCATTCTACAGATTGGGAAAGACCACCACAAAGATATTTCAGTAGATTGTTCTTCACAGAAAGCCTTAACAACTACGAGCTATTTTGTAACATTTGACACTTCCAGTGTTTGTCACAGCAGCTGAAATGAAAACAAAAGTTGCAATTTGCTGCCCACATATAATGTCACCAAGAACAATCCTATAGAAATAAGGAACAGTTCCCTGCTGGAAAGTTTCAAAAGAAGTCACTTGTTTATGTGTCAGCCCCTTTGTCATTAAGCTACCGCACTTACAATTAAAATTCAATGCTATTTCCACTGATCCAGTGCAAAGTTGTATTTGCTTAACACTTGCATAATTAACAGCTTCACCTAGAGAGACTAATCAAAGACAATGAGATAAAGACAAGGTAAGTCAGAAAGTGTACACACCGTTGGATTTTAAAGTGAAACTACTGAATACTCTGAGTAGTTAAAATCTTTTTTGAGGATGGTAGAAGCCAATAAGGACAGACATAGACCTCTGGAATTTGTGGCCAAGTGGCTACAACTTTATTCATTTTATAAGAGGACACTTCCTGGGCCAACCTGCACTGGCAGCAGTGAAAAGGGAGAAAGGGCTGTGGTGATCCCTCTGTCACCCACCTTCACCCTTTTGATGATGAAATCCCACAGTCTCAGGCTGTGCATCACAAACCAACCACGTCAGTTCTCAAAGCACCCAGGCCAACAAACTGCAAAAGTAAAAAGTTCACAGGATGCCTCAGAGGTCCGCAAAGTGCCTGCAGAACACCCATGAAATTTTCCAGATCCAAGAATCTCCATACCAGTGACAAAGTCTGTGAGTATCCAGGCACATTATCCACACAATTGTTGCACTCCGAGTGGCCAATGAAAAATACTTGGAACCACAGCATCCTGTGAAACTCAAAATGCAACTTGCAAGCATAAACAGATTGCAAATGTATTAATACATCTAACACAACCTCCAAGGACAGGGAACAAAAGGTGGTATTTTCAATGGGAGGCAGAACAGGAACGGGTCTTCCTTTGCGTCTCTTGGTGATATCAGCTGCTCTGTTCCCCAGCCAGCCAAGCGCCTTTTTCATGGACCATGACTATCTAGTGAGAGCCCTCCTCCTCTTCCTCCTCCCTGCACCCGCTGACTGTTGCAACAAGGCAACCTAGGGGACTGTACTGCCCTGCCCTGCAATCCCGAGGTCAATGCACCTTTTGTGCATATGTAGTTTTATAGGCATGTATGGCTGGTTATCTTTTAAATCAGATGGTGCTACAAGTGTTTCCACGCAGAAGGCAACATGTAGTCATTTCTTTCCAAACTCTTAAATCAACTTGGAATTTAAAAATGAGAGATGAAAAACCAACAACAAAACTCCCTCTCTCTGTCTCCAATCTTTTATAGTTAAGATGCCATGTGACATGATCACCTAATTTGTATACTTTGGTAGTGAAGGTTTTAAATATTGATCTTCATTTCAAGGAAACATTTACAGGCAATTACTCTAAAAGTGGACAAATGGCTTATACTGGTTTGAAAATGAAGATAAATGGCTTCTTTAAATCGATTACATAAGTTGCCATATTTCTATTTGCTGACCAAGCAGTATTTGGACTGATAATCTCATTCACCACTCCACTCCACTGGTAACACTTGACTAACTCCTCTGAAATCAGATGTATCAGTATCATTCTGGAATAACAAATGCAGTTGTGAGTCAGGTGCTAATAAATTGATTTCCCTCCTCTCTACTTTTTGGTTAGGTTAACAGATCATAAGCTATGTGTGGAATTTGCACAAAGGTTAGTAAGAACTGTCACAGTTCAGGGCAATTGCACCTGTATTTCCCCTCAGGGTGTGCCTGTTGCTAACTGGCAGAGTAATAGCGGGGCCTGCAAGACTTCCAGGCATTGCGTGTGGAGCCTGTGGCTGGTGGAGTTGGGGAGCTGACCCACAGCAAGCACTGACAGGGCTTCCTCACACGAGGCGCAAGAGATAGCGAGGTGCCTTCCAACCCTGAGTATCCAGAGCAAGTGTCACAATAAGCCTGAATATTAAAACGGAGGGAATGTATGATTCCCCTCCTCCCCACCATGCACACCACTTCCTTTTGAGGGTTGATTGGCCTTGAATGTATTCTTTGACGAATAACACAACTCCAGTGCGAAGACAAGCATTTATATCAGCATAGCATGTGACCTGCCTCTCTCCCTCAGGGAATTTTGGATTGAAAGAGGGGTTACTTACTCGTAACTGCTGCTCTCCGAGAGTTGCCTCTGTGCAGTCACACTTTTGGGATTTGGGGTATAGAAAGCCATGTCTGCTGTGGTAGGGGTGATGAGGGGAGTGGTACAGTAGCATTCTCTTGCTATGCGGTCATCAGCCATGTCTAGAAAAAGAGCACACCTGCCCCACACCCAAGTCACCCCCGACTGACCCCGACACACAAAGAATTCTGAGGCAGAGCAGAAGGTGGGTGGGTGGTGTGAATGCACAGCGGCAACTCTTGAACAGTTACAAGCAACCAGCCTCATTCTTGGAGGGCCTCTGGGCTTTTCCACTTATGGGGAATTAGTAAGCCACAGCCCGCGTTAGAGGATGGCGGGCAAGGAGTTTTAGGCACAAATGGACCCTCCCTTACCAAACCGAGCATCAGATCGCAATGCCAAGTCCAATGGACAGCGGTTAGCGAAAGTATGACCCAAACTCCATGTTGCTGCTTTGCAAATGTCTGCAAAAGGAATTGGCCTCAAACAAGCTACAGAGGCAGCTGTAGCCCCCACTGGAGTGCATCTTTAATCATACGGGTATTGATTTTCTCACCAAACAACATTTAATACACCTCCTAATCCATTCAGAAAGTCGATTTACTAATAGGTTGTCCCTTACATCTTTCCCCACAGGTAGCAAATAATGTTACACTTTCTGAAGGGCTTAGTCCTGCCCAGATAATAACACAGGGACCTTTGCACATCTTAAAAAAAATAAATGGAACTCTCCTGGATGGGCATGAAGTCTGTGGAAGGACACATACTGTGACAGCAGAAAATCTGAGTCCATTTAAGGCAGAAATTTGGGGTGAAGTCTCAAACGACTTTGTCTAGACTATTAACAATGCCATTTTGATAGCTAGGTGTTCTAAGGAAGCTTGAGAGAGGGGCTCATAGGTGGGCCCATCAATGTTGTAGACTCAGGAAGGGCCTCTAATAGCAGGAGAGGAATTAGTCATTCCCATAAGAAACCTAGAGATTGTGGAGTGGGAGAATAGAGGCTAGCCTCTCATCAATATCAGCCACACTATCAGAGGCTCGTTCACCTGCACATCCACCAATGTGATATATGCCATCATGTGCCAGCAATGCCCCTCTGCCATTTACATTGGTCAAACTGGACAGTCTCTACGAAAAAGAATAAATGGACACAAATCAGATGTCAAGAATTACAACATTCATAAACCAATCGGAGAACACTTCAATCTCTCTGGTCACGCAATCACAGACATGAAGGTCGCTATCTTAAAACAAAAAAACTTCAAATCCAGACTCCAGCGAGAAACTGCTGAATTGGAATTCATTTGCAAATTGGATATTATTAATTTAGGCTTAAATAGAGACTGGGAGTGGCTAAGTCATTATGCAAGGTAGCCTATTTCCTCTTGTTTTTTCCTACCCCCCCCCCCAGATGTTCTGGTTTAACTTGGATTTAAACTTGGAGAGTGGTCAGTTTGGATGAGCTATTACCAGCAGGAGAGTGAGTTTGTGTGTGTATGGGGGTGGGGGGGTGAGAAAACCTGGATTTGTGCTGGAAATGGCCCACCTTGATTATCATGCACATTGTAGGGAGAATGGTCACTTTGGATGAGCTATTACCAGCAGGATAGTGAGTTTGTGTGTGTGGTTTTTGGGAGGGGGGTGAGAGAACCTGGATTTGTGCAGGAAATGGCCCAACTTGATTATCATGCACATTGTGTAGAGAGTTGTCACTTTGGATGGGCTATCACCAGCAGGAGAGTGAATTTGTGGGGGGGGTGGAGGGTGAGAAAACCTGGATTTGTGCTGGAAATGGCCCACCTGTTGATCACTTTAGATAAGCTATTACCAGCAGGACAGTGGGGTGGGAGGAGGTATTGTTTCATATTCTCTGTGTGTATATATAAAGTCTGCTGCAGTTTCCACGGTATGCATCCGATGAAGTGAGCTATAGCTCACGAAAGCTCATGCTCAAATAAATTGGTTAGTCTCTAAGGTGCCACAAGTACTCCTTTTCTTTTTATCAATATCTGAGAGGCAGATACAGCTGCAAGAGGCACCTTTAGGGAAGCTACTGTCAAACCCTGTGATTTTAAATGCAAGAGATACTCTGAAACTGCAGAAACTCCCACCTGTGACAGAGATAACTCATTGTCCTTCACCAAACACCAAATTCTCATCCGTTTTAGTCTGCAACACTTCAAGGTAGAGATCTTCCTAGACTGTAACAGCACTGCTTGAATTCTCTGTGAACACAAGCAATCCATGGAAATCAGCAGACTGTCCTCCCAATAGCTAAGTGAAGTGTCTCAAATTCAACAAATTCTCCTTGCTGTTGAGAAAGGAGGTCTGGGCAAGGGAAAACTCAGAGAACCAGCAGTTCTCTGGTCAGCTGCAGAAGATCTGTGTACTGATACCGCTAAGGCCACATTTGTGCTAGGAGGATACTGTTTGTTCAGTCCTCCCTGATTTTCCTTATGACTCTGGGTATCAAAGGAATAGAGGGAAAGCACAAAGATGACTGCTTCAATCCAGCAGGACTGCATCTGATAGCAATTGGTCTCTGAGCCCTGGTCAATACAGATGACACTGAGAATTCTGAGAGGACATAAGCAGGTCAATTTGGGGTTGACCCCACCTGAAAACTAAACTACCACTAACCGGTTTAGGGATCATTTGTAAAATTTTCTGGTGTGTTGCCAGTTTCAGGGTTACCTGCACCTTTGACCCTGTGTCTGTCTTGTCAATTTAGATTTTAAGTTCTTCAGGCCAGGGTTGTCCACCTGTACACTGCCAAGCACAATAGCTCCCCATTTGTGGTTGGTCCTTTGGCACTACCGTAATAAACATGAATAATAATAAATTTAACTCACTACATCTGCACAGATCAGGACAAAACCAATTCATACATCTGCAAAAGATACTCTGTACAACAAAATAACAAATTCAGTCTACTTATGTTTCAAGATACAATTCACATGAAAGGCTTAAGGGTTAGTTAAATATATACTCAAGATCCTTTCTCACTGAACAATGCTTGTACTTTTCCGTGGTGAAGTTCCGTAGGGTATTCCAAGATATGTAAACTTCATGCAAGAGGGGAAATAGGAAGTCTGTTTCTCTTCCTCCAGGGTACTGATGGATTTCTAAACATGGGCAATGGCAACTATACAGTACAAGAACTGATGTGTCTTATAAACACATTATCACAATATGATTTTATTCCATATTTATGGTTGACATTTAAGCAGAATATTGCTAAAGGTAATTCTGCTGTGCTTTCTGGCATAAATTAACTGCCTGAGGGAACTGCTGAATACTATGTATGTATTGTCCCAATGACTAGGTATATTTTGGGATGACCTTTGTATTCTTTTGAAGACTCAGATTCTGGCAACTGCCAAAGGCTAGAATCCAAGCTGGATCAATCAGTGGTCTGATCCGGTAGGAGTAATGCTATGCAATGAATGTAAGTCTTGCTATCAACATAAAGGTGTGATCAAGAACTGGGACCATATAGATCATTGTTGCAACTAAGGTCCTGTAGTGGCACCAAATCTTGTATAAAGGGGGTCAAATAAGGTGTCTAAGACAAGGTTATGGTTTGCTTGTTATGACTATGCTATCTGTATGCATGTATCATTTTTGTATTTAAAGTTATAAGTATTGGCTCTATACAGTCTGTAGCTCAAACTTGTGCTATGCTTTTGGGTGACACCCCAGACAAGTTGGTGTCAGCTCTGCCTACCCTGGTTGATGGCCCATTAAGGACCATCAGCTATACAATTGACCCATTGAGAGAAGGCAGATACACCTTGCAACTCAGCAAGGTATGTAGGGACCTGCCTATCGCCAGAACTCTAAGGTTTTTCCATGCCATGTGATGGACAGCTTGTCTTCAGAACAAAGAAAGCAGATACCACATGGCAGGAGACTATAAAAGGCTGCTGCAGCTCCTCCATCTTGTCTTCAATCCGGCTTCTTACCTCTGGAGGGACTTTGCTACAAATGGAAGCTCTAAACAAAGGACTGATAACCACTGTTCCCTCTAAGCTGTGCGCGTGCACACAGATGCACAAAATTTGCACAGAAGCACAATTTGCACAGAAGAAATTTTTTGCACACACGGCCTGTCAAAAATTAGAGGGAACATTGCTGATGACCCATTCCAGCTGTGGATGTACTCCAGAGACTTGATTTGAACCTGCAGTTTATTCTATCACTGCTACAAGCCTGAACCAAGAACTTTGCCATTACTGTATGTAATTGATTCCATTTAACCAATTCTAGCTCCCATCTATATCTTTTTCCTTTTATGAATAAACCTTTAGAATTTTTATTCTAAAGGATTGGCAACAGCATGATTTGTGGGTAATTTGTATATTGACCTGGGTCTGGGGCTTGGTCCTTTGGGATTGAGAGAAGCTTTTTTCTTTTACTGGGGTATTGGTTTTCATAACCATCCATCCCCATAACGAGTGGCACTGGTGGGGATACTGGGAAACTGGAGTGCCTAGGGGAAATTGCTTGTGTGACTTGTGGTTAGGCAGTGGGGTAAAACTGAAGTCTTCTCTGTTTGGCTGGTTTGGTTTGCCTTGGTGTGCATAGAAACCCTAACCTTGGACTGTAACTGCCCTGCTTTAAGCAATTTGCCCTGAATTGACATTCTCAGTTGGGTCTCACCAGAACCAGCATCATTACAAAAGGCCTCACAGAAGTCATCCTCAAAAAGCTTAATTTTGTAACTAACAGCTTCTTGGCTAGAGACCATCTCGCTCACAGTGTGGAGATTGACACTGCTCAGCTAGATGCTTCTAAAAGTATTTTCTGGAATAAAAAACAAATCTAAGAATGGCACACACGCTTTTTTGCCTTGGCTCCTTTTCTCATGTGCCCTTTATTCTCTTTAGAAGTCTAAAAGTAGTTCAACAGGGTTGGCTACCGGGAGAGAACAAAAATGCTAACACCCACCCCGTATTGTACCCTAACTAGCAGAAGCAGCAACATCTGTACAAAATCGTTCATACCCCTCTATTAAGCCTGTCAAGAATGAGCGCTAAACAGCAGCAATGAGAAAGATTTAAAAGGAAAAAATATTCAGTCATCCACTGAATACTGAAAACCAAGATTTCGTCTGAGGTGGAAGAATTTTAGAAAGTGTCTATAGTACAGAAGCAAAAACAAGAGATACACCCATGGATATCAGTGCCTGCTACTGTAAAAATCATGGTAGATGCCATCCATGTAACTGAACTTCTATTAATTTGTGAAAGCCATTCATTCATTCTTATATGAATTTTATTGATTTTACTACTGGTGCCAGCAAAATGTGTGATTTTGCATATGCCAGAGACACTAATACATTTTAAATGAGACCATGTAATTTCCTCAATATATTTATTTTAGTCGCTTGTATTAAAATGAATGGCATCTGTGGCATTTGTTTCTGTGCTTCAATTACTGAGCGACAAGTAGTAAATCAAGTAAAGAGCCAAAATGATTAAAGCGGAGTTCCAAAGGCTTATTTTACTGAATGCTTATGTTTAAATGCAAGTTATCAGGCACAAAATTAGAGTGCAGCTGAACTTCTTGCCTATATATTTGTTAAAGTTTGGCTGACTTTACTTCCTAAAAATTTTCACATTTAGTACCCATTTAAATACCTCCGCATAGGAGAAAATGCCCTAACGTGAATGTACTGAACACACTCACCTGTAGTACCTCATATGACAGGAACCAAGGTAATTGGTTATAACTTAAGTGCTCAGTTCCTGTATTGCTTATTTCAATGGGCATTTTGCATGAAAATTAATGGGCATTTCTCCCAAGGACTGGAGGACAGTCTAGTAAAGGAACACAAAAAAAGTTCACTGTAGCGAAAACATTATATAAAACTCAGTAGTTTAATCATAGACTCATAAGACCGGAAGGGACCTCACCTCGAAAGGTCATCTAGTCCAGTCCCCTACACTCATGGTAGGATTAAGTACTATCTAGACCATCCCTGACAGGTGTTTGTCTAACCTGCTCTTAAAAATCTCCAATGATGGAGATTCCACAACCTCCGTAGGCAATTTATTCCAGTGCTTAACTACCCTGACAGTTAGGAAGTTTTTCCTGAAGTCCAACCTAAACCTCTCTTTCTGCAATTTAAGCCCATTGCTTCTTGTCCTATCCTTAGTGGTTAAGGAGAACAAATTTTTCTCCCTCCTCCTTATAACAACTTATGTACTTGAAAACTGTTATGTCCCACCTCAGTCTTCTTTTGTGCAGACTAAACAAACCCACCTTTTTCAATCTTCCCTCAGAGGTCATGTTTTCTAGAGCTTTAATCATTTTTGTTGCTCTTCTCTGGACTTTTTGTCCAATTTGTCCACATCTTTCCTGAAATATGATGCCCATGACATAATACTCCAGTTGAGGCCTAATCAGCGTGAAAGAGAGCAGAATTACTTCTTGTGTCTTGCTTACAACACTTCTGCTGATACATCCCAGAATGATGTTTGCTTTTTCTGCAAGTGTTACATTGTTGACAAAGATTTAGCCTGTGTTTCACTATGAACCCCAGATCCCTTTCCGCAGTACTCCTTCCTAGGCAGTCACTTCCCATTTTGTACGTGTGCAACTGATTGTTCCTTCCTAAGTGGAGTACTTTGCATTTGTCCGTATTGAATTTCATCCTGTTTACTTCAGACCATTTCTCCAGTTTGTCCAGAACATTTTGAATTTTAATCCTATCCTCTAAAGCACTTGCAACCCCTCCCAACTTGGTATTATCCACCAACTTTTCAAGTGTACTCTCTAAGCCATTATCTAAATCATTGATGAAGATACTGAACAGAACCAGACCCAGAAATGATCCCTGAGGGACCCCACTCGACATTCCCTTCCAGCTTGACTATAAACCGCTGATAATTACTCTCTGGGAATGGTTTTCCAACCAGTTATGCACCCACATTCTAGTACTCCATCTAGGTTGTATTTCACTAGTTAGTTTGTGAGGTCATGCGAGATAGTATCAAAAGCCTTACTAAAGTCAAGATATACCACATCTACTGCTTCCTCCCATCCACAAGACTTGTTACCCAGTTGAAGAAAGCTATTAGGCTGGTTTGACATGGATTTGTTCTTGACAAATCCATACAATTACTTATCACCTTATCCTCTAGTGTTTGCAAATCAATTGCTTAATTATTTGTTCCATTATCTTTCCAGGTACTGAAGTTAAGATGACTGATCTGTAATTCCCCAGGTTGTCCTAATTTTATAGATGGGCACTATATTTGCCCTTTTCCAGTCCTCTGGAATCTCCAGTCTTCCATGACTTTTGAAGAGAATCACTAATGTCTCAGATAACTCCTCAGTCAGCTCCTTGAGCATTCTAGGATGCATTTCATCAGGCCTTGGTGACTTGAAGACATCTAACTTGTCTAAGTAATTTATAACTTGTTCTTTCCCCATTTTAGCCTCTAAGCCTACCTCGTATTCACTGGCATTCATGATGTTAGATGTCCAATCGCTACTAAACTTTTTGATGAAAAATAAAAAAAGCCATTTAACATTTTTGCCATTTCCACATTTTCTGTTATTGTTTCCCCCACACACACCCCTTCACTGAGCAACAGGCCTACCCTGTCTAATCTAATAGAACACAATTTGGGCTGTTTGAACACGAATATTCATGTAAAAGTATATGAGAAGAAAAGGAGTCCAGGAGAGCTGGCTGTATTTTAAAGAAACCTTATTGAGGGCGCAGGAACAAACCATCCTGATGTGAAAAAAGAGTAGCAAATATGGCAGGTGACCAGCTTGGTTTAACAGAGAAATCTTTGGTGAGCTTAAATACAAGGAAGTTTACGAATGGAAACTTGGACAGATGACTAGGGAGGAGTATAAAAATATTGCCAGAGCATGCAACAAGGTAGTCAGGGAAAGTGTGGGACCCTTACTGAATGGGGGAGGCAACCTAGTGACAGATGATACGGATAAAGCTGAAGTACTCAATGCTTTTTTTGCCTTGGTCTTCACAGACAGACAGCTCCCAGACTGTTGCACTGGGCAGCACAGTATGGGGAGGAACCCTCAGTGGTGAAAGAACAGGTTAAGGACTATTTAGAAAAGCTGGACATGCACAAGTCCGGATCTAATGCATCCAAGGGTGCTGAGGGAGTTGGCTGATGTGATTGCAGAGCCACTGGCCATTATCTTTGAAAACTCATGGTGATCAGGGGAGATCCCGGATGATTGGAAAAAGGCAAATAGAGTGCCCATCTTTAAAAAAGGGAAGGAGAATCCAGGGAACTACAGACTGATAAGCCTCACCTTAGTCCCTGGAAAAAATCATGAAGCAGGTCCTCAAGGAAACCATTTTGAAGCACTTAGAGGAGAGGAAGGTGATCAGGAACAGTCAACATGGATTCACCAAGGTCAAGTCATGTCTGACCAACCTGATTGCCTTCTATGATGAGAAAACTGGCTCTGTGGATATGGGGAAAGCGGTGGACGTGATATATCTTGACTTCAGCAAAGATTTTGATAACAGTTTCCCACAGTATTCTTGCAGGAAGTTAAAAAAGTATGGCTTGGGTGAATGGACTATAAGGTGGATAGAAAGCTGGCTAGATTGTCAGGCTCAGTGAGTAGTGATCAATGGCTCAATGTCTAGTTGGCAGCTGGTATCAAGCGGAGTGCCCCAGGGGTCAGTCCTGGGGCCAGTTTTGTTCAAGATCTTCATTAATGATCTGGATGATGGGATGGATTGCACCCTTGGCAAGTTTGTGAATGATACTAAACTGGGGGGGGGGAGGTAGATACACTGGAGGGTAGGGATAGGATACAGAGGGACCTAGACAAATTAGAGGATTGGGCCAAAAGAAATCTGATGAGGTTCAACAAGGACAAGTGCAGAGTCCTGCACTTAGGACACAAGAATCACATGCACTGCTACAGGCTGGGGACTGACTGGCTAAGCAGTTCTGCAGAAAACGACCTGGGGATTACAGTGGACGAGAAGTTGGATATGAGTCAACAGTGTGCCCTTGTTGCCAAGAAGAGTAATGGCATATTGGGCTGGTGATTATTACCCTCTATTTGGCACTGGTGAGGCCACATCTGGAGTATTGTGTGCAGTTTTAGTCCCCCCACTACAAGGGATATGGACAAATTGGAGAGAGTCCAGCAGAGGACAACAAAAATGATTAGGGGGCTGGGGCACATGACTTACAAGGAGAGGCTGAGGGAACTGGGGTTATTTCGTCTGCAGAAGAGAAGAATGAGGGGCAATTTGATAGCAGCCTTCAATTACCTGAAGGGGGGTTCCAAAGAGGATGGAGCTAGGCTGTTCTCAGTGGTGGCAGATGACAGAACAAGGAGCAATGGTCTCAAGTTGCAGTAGGGGAGGTCTAGGTTGGATATTAGGAAAAACTATTTCACTAGGAGGGTGGCGAAGCACTGGAGTGGGTTACCTAGCGAGGTGGCGGAATCTCCATCTTTAGAGGTTTTTAAGGCCTGGCTTGACAAAGCCCTGGCTGGAATGATTTAATTGGGGTTAGTCCTGCTTTGAGCAGGGGATTGGACTAGATGGCCTCCTGAGGTCTCTTCGACCCTAATCTTTTATGATTCAATGAATGAGAAATATACAAAGATAAGTTTTGATGATCATGTGTCACGGTTACAGGGTGAGCTGCGCTTTTAGAGCCCTTTCAGTCCCTCTTAAGTGCTCTCCTCACATGACAGGCCTGGCTTCCAGCACTTCATTCTGGGTGGAACCATGCAGTCTTTCCACTCAGATTGACCTCTGGGCTGCAGCCCCATTTATCAGCTGCGTTAACCTGAGGGGCACCAACTGGGGTTGGCACATGTAAGCCCTCTTCCTCCAGGAGCCTGTGATGGAATAAGTTCGTAGTGACACTGAAACAGCTTCTTCAAAACAAAGTAATATTTATCTGCCAAAGGGAACTCAGCATTTAGGAAAAGCAGTTAAAGCAAAAAAGTGTCCTATATGTATTCTGACTTATCGATGCACAGCCTTTCTATGCACAGCTGAGGTAGGTCCAGCTTATTCCTGACCTCCCTTCTGAGCGTTAGTTCGCATCTTCATAGACCCTCTCTGTCTCAGTCTATCAATGTGTCAGCCTCAGTCTGCTGACAATCCTCTCTCCCCATCTCTTTCAGCAGGGCAAATCCTTTAATTGACTGAGTCTTTTGATCTCTCTCTCTCTCGGTCTCTCATCAGCCTTGACAAAGCAGCTGTGTAACTTTGTTGGCACCAGATAAGTTGTTTCTTTATAGCTAATAACCTGGCTGAGACATTCCTTATCTAGGTGATTATTTTCCTTTTCCTGCTTGGTTCCTCTAACAACCCCTTTTGATCTTACCCTATACCAAGTAACTCATCATAAACACACCGAGGTATGCACAATATTCATAAAAAATAAGATATTTCTCAGTTTGGCACACACCATACTATCAAATGCATGGTTTTTGCTGGTTATTTCTAAAAACTTGTCCCTGAATCTATCATGGGCAATGGAAGCAAAAGGAATTGCTCAAACTACAGTAATCACTTGAATCATTTGTTAAAAACACACTGATAATGAAATTTAAAGTTACAATGAAAGACATACCATTTCAGAATATAAACAATTTCACGTCTACCAAGTTTTTAATGTTAAAGGCCCATTTTACATACAGTACAAAACTGATAGAAATAAATAGAGTAAGAACAAAGTCTCTTAAAAAACTTGTACGGACAACATGGTAGTTCTTCTGTTATATGCTTGGTCTTTTCAAATCTGTGTTTTTAAGAACAGAGCCAGAGTTCTCAGAATTGCCCTTGTTCATTTACTAAAAACACATGCTGAGAGATTCACAATACTGAATATGCACAAATCCCTCATTCTGAATCAGGCAGATACCCTATTTTCTCACTACTGAGGTACATGGGTTAATCTTGTAGCCTTGCTGAGCCATCCCACATACAGGGGGACATCTAGCCCCACTGAAAACTGTAAGAACTTCCCCACTGGTGACAAAGGTGGCAGGATTTCACCCACAGTATTCACTATTCCTTTCCCAAATCCTGGGAGACCTAGGGAGTCACCTTCATGATCTCCCTGTCCACGGCTGGTCTGAGACACCCAAGACTATTTCCAACCACGTGCTGCCTGCCCATTATACTTTTTCATGGCCGGCTCAATAGTTTTAAAACAAAATCACATTCACTTCTTTGAAGATCTTTTAGTTCATCTTTTCTTGTTAAAAACACTGGTTGCAGAACAATAGTTTACCATACAGTATCAACAAAATGCACTCAATGTACATGCACAAGGTAATAAACAATAGTACATGGAGTTAATATTGTCATTTTTAAATGAGCACTACTACAACAGCTGAATTTAGCTATGTATTTGTTCTTGCAAGCTCTCAAAATAATGAGAATGAAGTTAGTGTTCCAATTTTAAATCGGTTAGTGAAGTACAGAAGCTTGAGTATTGCCTAAAAATGTCAATGCCAATATTGTAATGGGAAACACTGCTGAAACTATTCTGTGCAAAATACTATACATTAGAGTATGGTACTTATCTTCAGCAACATGTTACACTTTGATGAGTATTAGATGGCCCCCATAAATTGATGAATTATGTCATGTCCATAGCAAAATAACTGTGAATACAGTTAGATTGCTATCCAAAATGCGTTTTATGTGTTCTCCATCTTAAAAAAAATATTAAAGGGACTAATTATAGCTTTGTAAAGAAAAAAACAGGAAAGAACAGTTGTCAAAAGAAGAAAAGCTTATTGCAAACTGAATACATATGCAGAGGAAGAAAATCAAAGTGTCCTTTCCAGACAAGACAACTACCTGGATGATCAATTTTAAAGCATCCAAGTGCCTCATAAAACACAAAAACTTATACTGGAAAGAAGATTATACTATGCTACAACAAGGGACATTTGAACTGATATTACATATTAAGGAGATATCAACCGAAAGTTTATGAAAAGTCATCTTTTTGTGCAAAGTGCAATTTTGAGACACTGCTTTATCAGTACTATCTCAAAGCTTATTAACAAGTTGATAGTATTTCTTTGTTCCTTCTTCATCTATTAGGATTAAAGGGCTGGTACTGCTGTGGCAGGGCCTCTGGCAGTGGTCAAGAGGGAGATCAGATTTACCACCCAGAAGGCGAGCTGCTAATCAAACATGTTAAACAAATAAGGGCTGTAATAATAAAGTCTTTCCAACAGCAAACAAAACACTTAGTTTCATGGGATGTAATGTAATTGTTACTATCTTCTTATAGATTAGAAAAACTCATCTAAGAATGCAGAGCTGCCAAAATAAAGTGTTCTAGCTCTACCCTGCTTTTGGTATCTTCTTCCATATTGTACATAGAGAGGATCCTCTCCTTTGTAGGCAACTATAAGGAATTTATAATTATAGTACAGATGGGTCATATACTGAAATATTAAAAATATTTAATATGGTAATTGCAACTTAACTCATCACTCACCACATAAACATAAAAGATTATACAGGGCTGCAAATAAGTAAAATTAATAAGGCAAAAAAGGAAAAAACCCACAAATCTGCTTTTCCAATAAATGCCATCACAGCAAAAGTAACAAACAAAGGTCTAGTTTTAACTGTGAATTATATTCTGCAAATCAGATCCACTAATCCAGACTGATTCCCCCCCGCCTCGAATTTGACTAATCAGAGAAACCACCTGTTTAAGCATTTTTGGCATGTGCACTCATTCATCTTAAGATAGCTTTCAACAGAAAGACTGAGAAAGACCATCATATTGAGTTTCTAAATTAGGAAACCATGCCTGCAAACATTTGCAAATAAAAAACCCAGTAGATTTTAATTTAGCTATGGTTGTATGAACATGCATAAATATGCATAAATTCAGATACATTTGTCCATTTGTTCTACTCATGCCCACTTCATACATTCATTCCATACATCTCATCTAGCATTCATCTCACACCCACTTTCACTCCATCCCATCTTTCTACCCAACGTCGTTACTCATATACTACCCAGACAACTCATTCCTCCACCAACCCCCCCCTTCATTCCACTCATTCTGCATATACACACAGTTCTATGCATGCAGCCCCACACCCACCAACTGTACCTGCTCACTTCACACACCCATGCATGTTCCACCCACCTGTGCTGAACACCTCACCCACCCATTACACACACAAAAACACACCCCTGCACCTCATACCCAATTCAATCCATGCAGTCATCCCATCACCCACAAAACCCTCCACTAAGCCAGCTCCCACATTACACAAGAGGAGGGAAAGCATACCATAGGCTTCACCATTTACAGAGCCCAGGGCAAGGATGGGAATCCCAGGCGTGGAAGTTCCATCCTTCCCGATAAACATCCCAGGCCTATGATTCCCTATTCTTTTCCTCTCTCCCCATTCCTCCCCGCGATGGCTTCCCACACCTATGTGCTTTTGGGAGGGACCAGCTACCCACTATCTCCAGTGTTTGGGGGACTGTCAAGTGGGGGACACTGCCTAATCCACACCCTGGCTCTGCAGGCATTAAACTCTGCTGGCTCCAGCCCTGGCTGCTGAAGACAGTTCCACCCCCATGGGAGGAGTTTGCCAGCAACAGGGGGTTTCCCATCGGATGGGTATGAAAACCCCAACTACTGAGTAGAGCTACTCCTGGCTAGTATGATTGAAGTCAACAGAGCTCAGTGCCTGGGAGGCAATGTCCCTGCCTCTAAAGGCCATGGGGCTCTGGGATTTGGGAGGCAGAGGGTTCCCTGTTCTCAGCTCCCGAAAGACTAGAGATGGGGAGTCAGCCAGGTACCACATGAAGACCTACGGAGGGGAGGGGCAGGCCATCAGGGCCTGTCCCAGAAGACTCCTAAGGTAAGAGGGGAGCTGGGGCCAGGGTGGGTAGGTTGATGCTAGAGACTCATGGGAGGGCAAATGCACATAGGCAGATGCGGGAGGTCAAGGGGAACTGCAGAGCTGGCAGAAAGCAGCAGCTCCCCAGCCAGTTCTAAGACCGAAGAGCCGAGCACTCCACCAGCCCTCAAGCCTTTGCTTACCCAGCTAATAGATAGTGGAGCAGAGCTCTCGTGTGCTCCACAGACTAAAGACCAGACTGTCCATCAGCTTGTGTAGCAGCTCCAGTTGGCTTTTGTTCCCCAGGACGCAGATGAATAGGAAAGAACAACCAAACAGAGGCTATTTCCCCATATATTAGAGGTTTTCCCCACAAATCCATATCATGGTTTGAAAATCTGTGGTCTACAGGGAAACCTGTAGAACTGGCAGGTCTGGAAAGTGTCCAGAGTTGCCACACTGGAATCCGATTTAATTTGACTGAAACAGATCTTCAAGTCATATCTTTCTTGGACAGAACACAGCACGGGTTCATACCCTTTGCACGAAGCATTCAACCTCATTTTTTGTCCTGTGCACTCATCTGGAAAAGACTTCCTGTATGTATCATCACCTCAAACAGAACTTTCCTTTTCCAGTTTCATCTCAAGACATCCCTCCCTTGTCTACAGCTCTTCTCAGCCTATCTGCTATGCTGTACAAAACACAGTTATTATTTTGATCCAGTTACCAGGAGCACATAATTACTCCACTAGGGGCTCAGCTGGAATTCCTGGAGTTTGGTGAAAGTCCAGGAAGAGAGGAAAGTTATGCTTACTGCAAGTAGGTGCTGTAACATATTTGAGTGGGTGGTTAGATGAAAGAAAGGATACTCCACACACTAACTTTAAACTTGACTCTCAAAATACTGCTTCGGGGGGAAAAAAATTGGGTGACTGTGTATAAACTCTGAAGGATGAGCCTGGTAACAAGGCACCACTATAAACACTTACCTTGTCAAGAAGTGATGGCATGTAATGGATGGCTTGTAAGCCACATTAGCTAGAATTGTGAAGGAGTGCAAACCAAACAGTGGGGGGTTGCTGAAACAGGCCTATCCTGAGGAAATGTGAAATGGTGGCTCAAAGGAAAAAAATAACTGCAAAAGTGCTTAATAACATCATTCCAAATCACCTGCCAACTGGCCCCACTGATAGTCTGGATTGGAGGACCTGATGAGACCATAAAGGATCCTTTTTGGCATGCATTTACAAGTTAGGCAGCAGCTGTGGAAACCCAAAACCTACACAGTACATCCAGAGCAGTCAAGTAAGTAATAATCCTGTTACCGGATGAAGGTGAGAGGGAATCAGTAAACGTCAGTTGCTACTATAAGTGAGAACATTTCAACAACTTACTTTAAATAAAAAGCTAAATGGTATCTTATAAAAAGATGTACTGAATAAGACAAAGCCACAATAAATTAGTGTATCCATAAAACAACATGCTGAATGTTTTGTTCCCAGGTCTATACATTGTTACTGTCAGTTAATTCCTAAATATTCTGACAGCATAATTGAATAATTGAGGTACATTAGTTTACATTTTTATTTGTATTGTAAAAATGTTAATTTTTCTCTTCCAGTTTTTTTTCTTCATCTCCAAAGAAGAACAAAGGAAACATTCCTAAAAGGCAGCCAATGGTCACTCCAATAGCTTTACCCTAAGGAAAAAAATGGAGAGAAATTACCAGGGTTTTCACAGTCCAGTTGCTACACATTTGCACAGTGGTAGCACCCCCAATCAGGAAATAGGTCCTATTATGCTAGCCACTGCAATAGCACATAATTAGAAACTAACCCTGTTCTGAAGTGCTTACAATATAGGAAGACAAAAAAAAAAAAAGATATAAATGTGCAAGGACAGCAATCAGGGTAACATGTCAAATTAATTCAGTGGGTTGGGTTTTTTTGCCCCAAGTCAGGGAACATACAAAGAGTGGTGGAGAGGAATATATATGCAGGTGGACAAGGCTGACAGTGGCAAGGCACAAGGAGTGGGATACACACCATAATAAAAGAAGAGTGTGTGAATAAGTGGGGAGGGAGGGAGCGCAGAACTGTGAAGGGTCTTGAAAGAGAGCCCAAGAACTTGAATTTCTTGTAATGGAGACGATGACAACTGTGGAGGGATTCAAAAAAGGAGTGACATGGTCATAATGACAGGCAAGGAAGATACCTTAGCAGCTGCACTTTAATGGAATGGGAGGCAGTGAAGGAGGTGTCAGGGAGGCCAGAGAAGAGGAGATTATTGTAATCAAAATGGGAGATGAGGACCTGTAAGATTTTGCTGCATGTACACAAAGAAATAGGTCAGATTTCACAAACGTTATGGAAGAAGAACCCACAAGATTTGGGCCCACATGTCTAGGTCAAAGGAGAAGAACTAGTCAAAGGTGATGTGCAGGTTAGATCTCGGAGCAAAAAAAATATGGTAATATTGTGAAGTGACAAGTAAGGGTTGAGTGGGAAGGTTTTGGGAAGAAAAATAGTGAGTTCAATTTTGGCCATGTTAGGTTTAAGCTGCTAAGACATCCAGAAGACTTTGTCAAAGAGAGATGCTGTAAAGCCAAATTGGATGAGGGAGACAGCAGAAAGACAGATTTGAGAGTCATTGGGATGAGAATGGAAGCCGAATCTATGTGAATGAATGAGATCTTACAAAAAGATGTACAGGAAGAGTAGCAGAGTTAACAGTTAATTTTGTTTAAAGTTCCAAGAGTCGGACTCTCAAAATTTTAACATTTGGGATTAACAATTAGCATAGGAAAACCCTAAATGCTACAGGCTGACGAATGTGCCATTGAAAACATTTAGTACCTGTACATAAGGCTAGAGGATTCATTGCTTCTTTTGCTGCTGGTGATGTTACATCAGGACATACAACACACAGCTCTCCATAATGACTTTTCCAAGATAAATGCTACAATTTTTTTTACCCTAATTTCCACCAAGGTAAACTATTCCCACATTACTTTTTCAACTTTTGCTTGGATATTTCCTTCATCTTGCAGCTGTAGCATTTATTTCATCACAATGAATTGCCACAGAAATAAACTGGCAAATTTAATTCCCCCCATTTTAATGAGTCAATATCAAATACTTCAATTTTTAATAAAATTAAAATACCCAACATTTTCTCTCTGTAAGATGATGAATATCCAGTAATTCTGAAAATGATTTCTATCTTAAGTCTAGGTGGTGGATATTCCTTTAACATGCACATTTTACTTAGATGAAAGGTGTTTTCATATCCAAATTTATATATAAATTAAGGATTGGAATTAGATTTGTACACACTACAGATATATTCCCAGAAAGTATTTAATAAGTCTGACACGAACAATGAATATAAAAACCAAACTCTCTAAAGGACAAGAACTGCCAGCCATCACGTTGACTGACTTCACAGACACCCACCTAATCTTACCACCACAGCCAGAGTTCACAGACATATGCAGATTGTGTGGCTGTTTTCCACCCCTATCCCTACTGCAGCCAGCCTCTAATCACCCAAACACAACTCCAGATCTACCTCTCCCTCCTCTCCCCCCCCCCCCCCCCAGCCCAGATCTGCTTCCCCTCAACTTGACACAACAATATTCAATATTTACCAACTACTGAAAGCTAAGTATTTGATATTTGGCAAAAATGAAAAAAATTGGATTCTTCCCATCCCTGCTAATTACCAGTGAAAAGTACACACAAACTATACATAAATATATTTACCACATGTGCACTGAGACGCGTTTGCCACATATCTGCTTGCTTGGGTGTCAGATCAGGAATTGACAGGCCCATTCTCGAAGCTAGAGCTTCAACATAGCCTGCAAGACTAAAAAAGAGCCACATGTCAGTAGTACTCAGGCTTTTGGATTTGAAAATATATTAGCTGGAGTAATGCACAACTGAAGTTAAATTACTTGTGCAAAAGTAGTACTAACTTATACTGAAAAGTTTTTCTTCTTGCATGCTGTACTGTTCACCCACCAGTTTGGCATATAGAAGAAAATATTCAGACTCGAAAGTTCACATTTACATTGTAAGTGCATATTTTTGACTAATTCACTCCCTAATTAGTCAAGTCTTCCAGAAAACCCAAAACTTCATGTAATAAGACCTGGACATTATTGTAGTTTGACACATTTACAGTAACTTTATGAACAAAATATTTAATCATTTAGCAATGTTTTTCAGTACTAGAAAAAATCCAGTACATATGTAAGAGCTTCCCTCTCAACAATTATTCATGGAACATTCTATATCATATCATATATTTGTGCTTTAATAATCAGTTGCTGAGGCAGAAATCAATGTTCAATATGTTTTTTTCCTGTGGAAAAGAAAGCAGAAAAGTCTCACACATACTAATTTACCATTGATAACTACTCAAGTCTGGAGTCTAAAGACATCTTTCCCCCCTCTTGTATACCTTTTTCTTAAAATGTAACAGTACAACTGTAAAATAAAAATTAGTATTAAAATGTGAGTATTCAGCATATTTACCATAACCCTTATCATACCAGTAACTACATGACAAACAAAAGTTACCTTTTTAAAAATGGAACTGAAAAAAGAAAAAAGTTTCAGAGAAAAGTTCTTGGCAGAGTTAATCCATTTAGCCTTTTGCAGTATTATAGCTGTGTTGGTCCCCAGATATTAGACAGACAAGGTGGGTGAGGTAATATCTTTTATTGGACCAACTTCTGTTGGTGAAAGACAAGCTTTCATGTGGACACAGAGCTTGAACGCTTCTCTTCCACCAACAGAGGTTGGTCCAATAAAAGATATTACCTCACCCACTCTACCACTTTTGTGATTCTCAAGGCACATTAATACTTGCAAAATATATTAAAATTGTATGAGGCACTGTATTTGTAGATTGCCCCTCCCAATGCAGGTAAGTAATTCCAAAGAATTACTAGTTTATATGCAACTCTTCAGGTTTTTCAGTTTTCCAAGAGCAAATTGTTATTACCATGAAATTCTCTATGTAGAGATTCTAAAAGCCTGTTACCTCTTGTCAAAGCTTTGGCAATATTCCAAAGCATGCCTGGAACTTTAGCCACTTGCTGGGGAACACTTGGTATTAACAGTGCAGTGTTTTCCCACTGCAGAGGAATGCAAGTTAGGAAAGCTCTCTCTCTTTTAACCAACTTATCCACCTGGAGGTTAGTCTCACTTTTATCGTTAGGTGCAGATAGAGGGCTGCTACACAGTAAAGGTGGTGGAAATGAGTTTGGGAAGGACTTGGCCTGCCAAATAAGCCTCAAGGAAATAGTTACGGAGCTCTAGGTTGCACAAGTCCTCTGGAAATAAACTCCATAAAAAGGAGTGTATTCCAAAGATGCAGGCCAGCTGAACAAACCTGCCTGAAGGCAGATTGTTGGGATGTTCCAGATCACCTGTCTAGGCACTCTAGTAAACTACATTAGATGGACTGAAAGATGCAGAGTCTATTCAAACTATAATATAAAGTCCAGTTTATAGATTAGGACTGAACAGTTTATAACTACTTCCATATTTTTTCCTGTATATGAAAAAGCTATTTGAAGATACTAACACCAAAAGATTCTCACTGTGGGCTTTGTTATTCCAGAATGAGACAGCATTGAACTAACTGAGGCTAAGACAGCATATGATGCTATCCAAAGATCTTGCCCAAAGTCTCAAATACTGACTCTACATGCTGCTGGTGGCAACTTCATATTCTAGCACAGAATGTATGTCATGCTGAGATGATCAAGGACATTTTTAAGGAACTGCTCTAAAAAAAGCTTAGCATGAAAAATATTAAAATGTTGGATTTATGGCACTTTAGTTATGTTTCTCTAATCTGAACACAGTTTTGCACTTTCTGGCCATTTCATTACATTAATGCAACTTGAACATTAATGAACTGTCCTTAGGGTCAAGTTTTCAGCTGGTTCTCTACTGAGTCTCCATTTAGACATGCACAAAAACACATATATGCACATACATACATGGGTCCACATTTTGCAGGTACAAACATTTGTGCAAACACAATTCTAACCCTTACCAGTAGGCAACTGTTTCATATTTGCATCTACAGAACACATTGAAATGAATGGGTTTTGTGAATGCAAGTTCTGTTTGCAACAATGGGTGAAAATTCTATTTATCATCTGCAAAGTATGTGAATATACTTTTTAATGGATACAGCAAAACTTTTAAAGCTAAACTTTAGCTACTTTGCTATATTTTTGGAATGGAGCAAAGGCTAAAATACATTCCGAAACGGGAAGAGAAATCAATGTGAGTAACGATATCGTAATTCCAGCTACTGTAAGAAACAGATAAAGAACAGTTACTTACCTCATAGTAACTGTTGTTCTTCAAGACGTTCTGCACATGTGGATCCCACTTATGGGGTCCACGTGCCCCAGCACAGGGGTTGGGAACATTTTCACTAGCAGTGTCCAGTAGACGTCACACATGTAACCTGCATGCCCTTGTGCCTGTCCCCTCCAAAGGCACAAAGGTCACAGCAACCTCAACCACTATTCAGTTCCTTTTGCCACCCAGAATCCTCATTTATAGGACTCTAAGCTGTGGGGATGGTGGCTGTGTCATGGGATCCACACGCGCAGAAAATCTCAAAGAACCACAGTTACTACCAGGTAAATAACCATTCTTCCTCCTTCGCAGTACTGCACATGAGTAGCCCACTTATAGCGATCACCTAGCAGTTATCTGTTAAGAGATGAGAGCCAGGACTTATTGGAAAAGAGACAGCAAAACAACTCTACCAAAATGGGTGTCACGTCTTGAAGCAGTAATTAACTAATAATGTTTCGTAAATGTACGAGCTAAAGACCTGGTAGCTGTTATATATATTTCTTATATTAGGACTTGACTTAAGCTGCTATCTATGAAGCTTATGCTCTGGTGGAGTGGTTTGAATGCTTGACAGATGTCTCTTCCTGTTAATATAAGCAGTTCTAAGACATGCTATATCTATTTTGAAAGTCTGTGATGAAATAGCCATCCCTTTTGATTTGTCATCCTAAGCAATGAAAAATCTTGTCATTTTATGAAAAGATCTAGTGCTAGCTAGGCAATATAACAGGGACCTCATATCTAAAATACGTAATTTTGATTCAGCAGGAGAAGAATGAAGCTTTTGTGGGGAAAAACTGGTAAATGCGTGAACTGATTGTTATGAAAATCTGATAGCAATTTGGAAATAAAATATGGCTGCAATCTCAGTTACTCTATCCATGTGAAAAAAATGTGCATGGAGGATTAATCCATATGGCTTGAAATATGCTTATTCTACTAGCTGATGTTAATTGGCACCAGAAATGCTACCTTCACTGTTAGATGAACTGGACAATCTGATAAAGGTTCAAAGTGGGGATGTCCATAAGTGAAGAAAGCACTAAATTTAAGTCCCATGCTGAAGCAATCTCTCTCACAAAAGGAAAAAAATGTGAACAAGCCCTTTCATAAATCTATTCATTGATTTATGAGAGGGGAAAAAAATGTATCTCCCTCTTTTGGAGAATGAAATACAGATATCACTGCCAAATGAATTTGATTGAAGAGATAAAGTCTTGAATGCTTTAAATAAGAGGCAATCTAATATTATTGGAACTGAACACTGAGATGGAGCGTAGCCTTTCGACCTTGCCCATAAAGAAAAATGTTTCCATTTGGCCATGTATTTAGCCCTATGGGATAATTTTCTACTCCGAAGAAGAATGGTCTGTACGTCTGAAGAATGCTCTCTGTCTGTTGAAGACATCCAGATACCATCCAGGATGTGAAAGGCAGAGAGGCTGGGTGGAGAATCAGACCGTGACTCTATGATAACAGGCCTTCCAGAACTGTGAATGTGATAAACTGATGACAGTAACATTTGATCTGAGAATCGAAACTGGCAAGGTCAAGCCAGAGCCATCTGTATAACTCAAGACTTTTCTTGCCATATTGTCTAACACCCTTGGAATTAGTGGAAATGGAGGGAAAACATACATCAAACGGTGTGACCAAGAAATCATGAATCATCTGTTAGAGATTCCAGATTCTTTCCTGCTCAAGAGCAAAATATCACACATTTCCTATTTTGAACTGATGTAACTAAGTCTATCTGGGGAAGTCCCCACACTTGAAAAAAATCAGTTTAGTATTGCATTTTTTTACTTCCCACTTGTGAGATAAGTACATTTTCCTCCTCCATGAGGCCACCAGACCATTTTTTCTTTTCTGGGAGACGAAGAGCTGTCAATTTTATGTGATTCTGAATGCACCATTCCCGAAGTTTTATGGCTTGTTGGCAAAGAAGGCCTGACCTCGTGCCTCCATCTGTTTAAGTAATAGGCAGCCATGGAATTGTCCGTCAGAACTTGGATTTAAGAATTCTTTATGACAGGTAGAAATGCTTTGCAAGCTAATCTTACCTCCCTTGGTTCAAGTACATTTATGTGAACTGTGGATTCTAGATATGTTCGAACTCATGGCCTCCAGTCTTGATTTGTGTGTTCTCCCCAGCTCATATTGGGTGCATATGTTATCAAAGTTTTGGGTGCAATCAGAGGGGCAAATGGAATTCCTGCACATACATTTCCATGTATCATCCACCTTTCCATCAAGAATAGAGTTTGATCTAGGATCAGCACTTTCACTGACTTAGTGTGGATTGCTGGTCTGTAAACAGTTTTGATCCATGCTTGAAACAGCCAGACGTAACCTGGCAAATGGGGTTACAAATGTACACAAAGCATATGGCCTAGACGCTTCAGGCATATCCTTATTGTTGTCTGTGGGTAAGTATGGAAGTGAAGAATCAGATTTTTTATTATTTGAAATCTGTCCGGCGCGAGGAACGTCTCACTGCTATTGAGTCTAAGAGAGCTCTGATGAACTCTATGTATTGGGACAGAATCTGAGTAGACTTTTTAAAGTTGATCCTTAAACCCAGGAATGAAAACAAACAAATCACTTTCTTTGCTGCCGTTATGACCTGTGTTCGTCACTTCCCCTACACAAGCCAGTCTTCTAGGGAATGGTAAATATGCAACCCTTTTCTGAGGAGATGGGCTGCACTACTGACAAGAATTTTGTAAATGTCTTCTGTACTGATGAAATTCCAAAGTAGTATTCTGAATGAGTAATGACTCCCCAGAGCCATAAAACAGATACTTTCTGTGTGCTGGGTGTGATTGATACATGAAAATAAGTGTCCTGTAAGTCAAAGGTAATGAACTAATCTATGGGATCCAGCACAGGGATAACTGAAGCAAGAGTTACCATGTAGAACCTTGCATGCCAAATGAATTTGTTGAGGTTCCTGAGATCTTGAACTGAACGCAAGTCACCTTTATTTTTAATATGAGGAAACAGGGAGAATACAAGCCTTTTCCCATATACTGCTGAGGAACTAACTCTCTTGCTCCAAGCTTGAGCAGTTTTGTCAATTTTCTGATCCATGACACTCTCATAAGAAAGGTCCCTGAAAAGGGACTGGGAAGGAGGCAAGGATTGAAACTGAATGACATAACCATCCCTGATTACTTAATGGACCCATCAATCTGTGGTGATTTCTACCAAGCCTCCAGGAAATAAAATAGATGGGAACCAAAGGGTGGAGTAAAAGAGCATCAAATCTGACGTCTGTGTGTCTGACCCAACTGAGTAATTCTAGAAGAGGGCAGTGGAGTTGATTACTACTTCTGATATCTAAATTTCTTTCTAGATTTTTCAGAAGGGCCTTTGGTGTCAGGAATATGAAAAAGAAGGACATTGAGCATTCCTATATCTGGAGAATGAAAATTGAGGATGAAACTAATTTCTTTTTGAAGGAAGGATTACATAAACCCAATGACCTGAGTGTGCAACTTGAGTCTTTTAATTAATGCAGAGATTCGTAAGACTTGGCACTGAATAGATTCTGACCATCAAATGGCAGATCTTCAATTGTCACTTGCAGTTCTTTTGGTAAACCTGATGCAGAGAACCACAATGAGCACTGCATCATGATACCTACAGCCACTAAACAAGCACTCAAATCAGCAGCATCTAACGTAGCTTGGAGAGGTTTTAGCAATAAGCTGCTCTTCTTCACAAATAGCTTTAAACTCAGCTCTATTCTGAGTGCAATTTGTCCTTAAACGACAGTCTACCCACTGGATATAATCATATTTAGACAGCATGATTTGATAATTTGCTATCCTGATCTATAAAAATGCTGAAGAGTAAATTTTCTTTCAAAAAAAATCCAATCTCCTTTGGAACAGATTTCCTAGTCTGTTTTGATCGTTCATTGGCTGCAGCAACCAGTGGTGATGAAGCGAGATGATGATGTGACAAAGATACTCAAATCCTAGGGGGCACCTGATATCTATGATCAGTGTGTTTTAAAATAGCTGAAATGGAAACAGAGGTAGCCCAGAAATCTTTTGTTGGATCCAATACTCCTTCATTAATAGGTAGTGCAAACCTGCTTTGGGATGCTGACTGTAGAATATCAAAAAGTTTGTTTTTCCTGAACTGTCACCATAGTAAATTCTATTGTTTTTGTCATATGCTTCAATGATTCCTCAAAGATTTTAAAAATCATCCGCTGAAAGTGGTATAGCCTATGAAATGGTTTCCATCAGGTAAGAAAGAAGATCAGAAGAATTGTCCTGATGGGCTGGTATTTCACCATCACTTACAATTTGTTGTTCCTCTGCATCTTAACTTAATGGGTGATCAGGACTATAGGGTTTGTAGCAGGTGACTCATGAATAGATTTCATATACTGTGGGAGAACTTGTCCCTCAAAATTGCAACTATTGAGGCCATGAGAGCCAAATATGGCCATGGTTGTGGACCATATGGAAAGTAGTGGAGGGAATCAAGGAGCATAGTAATAATTAGCGTCCTTGGGTTAAATGGGAAGGTCTTTTCCATATGCCTGCCAAGACTTATTTTCTTTCCGTTCATGCAATTTCCTTTTTGGTGGAGGACTCCCGTCAGCATCTTTGGATGAAGAAACTTCTAATGCAGAACCAGGGCTTTGGAGCGGAGCCCGAAGCTGGGAGCACGGAGCAGCAGGTTTTTTTGCCTGGAGCTGGAGCAGAGCCAGAGCACAGCTCCAAAGCCCTGTGCAGAACCCATAACAGGAGATGGAAGGATTTGATTGGAACTTAAATCCTTAATTGTATCAACATGCTGGTTCAAAGCAATTTTCTTTAGCGGTACCCTGGCTTCGTTTTGAGGAAGGGATATGTTTGGTATCAAGATTGGGGAACTTCTAGGACTGGTGACATAGGATCTGGAGTGACCCTGAGGTTTGGCAAAGACATAAAAGAAGCCTTTGGAACTGCAAATTTAGTTGTAAAAAGGTCCCTGCAGCGAGGGTATTGTAGATGTCTCTCCCTGCTTTGAAGTTTCCTCAGCAGCTGAAACCCTGGCCCAGAACGGGCTTTGATCAAAGGTGCTGTGCCAACGAGGGAAGCACTGCAGAAGACTGTCCGAACCACTCTGATGCTGAAAGGGAGAGTGCTGCTGAAGCCTGTGCTGAAGAGGAGGAAAGAAGGTGACTGTCTGAATTCTTCTTCCTTTGAGATCTTTTAGCTGAAGAGGAAGAGGAAGATTTCTGTCACAGCTCTGTGCTATGCTTCAGCACAACAGCGCTCCTCTGCACTCTCAGCACTGGCATAACAGCTCCTTTGAAGAACTCCTCTGCCCTCCCAGCCACAGAGACAGGATTCGATGCTGCGAAACTGAGACCTGGCCTACACTAGAAAAGCACATCAGTTTAACTATACTGGTCAGGGGTGTGACATCCACACCCCTGAGCAGTGCTATGAAGCTGACCTAAGCCCCTGTGAAGACAGTGCTAGGTCCCTTCGCGTCCCCCACACCTCTCCGCTGGGTTTCAAAGCCCAAGCAGAAATTTTTAGCTTTTATTTTTGGCCCTGTACAGCAAGCCCTGCAAGCTTGAGTCAGTTGACCTAGAATGTGAGACTTGCTGCCCTGTGTTTTTTTCTTTGCAGTGTAGACACACCGATAGTTGTTCTGACTCGCTGGCTGAGGCAGTTAGAAGGAACTGGGTGGCAGTTGGGATCACTGTGCCCTTTATGTACTTGGGGAATGAGGGCATACAAGGCAACCCCCTCCTGGACACTGCTACTGAAAATGTTCAAAACTCCTGTGCTGGGGCATATGAACACCATAACTGGGAGCCACAGGTGCAGTAATTCGAAGAAGAATGCAGCTTTATTTCTGAGCAAAGCAAGGAGAGAAGGGCAATTATTTTGGTATCTTTATGGGTATCTGGTTTGATAATATACATTTCAAGAATTAGAAACACCCAAAGGGATTTCTACAGTGTATTAAGCTTTGTTGAGTGGGGGGGGTTTGTTTTGTTTTTTTGAGATCAGGCAATAACATACTTCAAGCAAAATGCAGACTTACCCGAGTCCAGCTAAATCTGAAACAAGATTTCCCAAAGCAGCAGCTGAAAAATTGAGAAACAGGAAAGCATTATTTTACAAAACCCACGGACAAAAGAGTAATTAAGATATATAGCATGAGTATCCAGAATTAAGTTTCTTCTCTTACACTAGGATTTCTTTTAGCAGCACAATTTGTAACACTAGGTCTAGCAGAGCTTTAACATCATAGGTGGTGCACTTATTTTCTTGAATTTATTAAATTCAGGAAAATCACTCAGTTCTGGGACATGGAATAACAAATTTTCAGACTTTAGTTAACAATGGCCACAGCCACCAGCCAACTTTGTATATCTGACACAGGAACTAGGAGTCCTTAGTTGGAGTCACACAAAAAGGCTTCCAGTCAGTTAGCAGAAGCAACAGCACTCGCACCAGAAGTTGTATAGCTAGGTATGACAGATATTCCAGTAAAAGGCAGTGGTATCCCATGGACATAGCTTCTGCCTCTCATAGAGGTGGAGTAATTATGCCGACAGGCTAGTGCTCTCCCATAGGCAGAGTGAGTCTTCGAGACGCGCTACAGTGGTACAGTTGCATTGGTCATGTAGACTAGCTCTTATTCTGAGAAATATATTTTATACATGCCTGAAAGAGTAATGTTTTACATTACACACATTTAAAACATTTATGTTGCAAGAGCAGAACTCGCAAGTAGGTTTACTTTTTTGTTGTTAGATTTTTTTTTTAAATTTAATTAACATTAAAAAGATAAAGTCAGTCTACACAAGGCAAACCAATTCCTCTTGCCTTCTGGGCCGCTGTCCCACATGTGCGGAGAGAGTACATACCACTGAAAGTAAACAGGAAGTACTCCAACTTCGAAACTTAAATTATTTCTTTATCTCAGAAGTAAAAATAAAGGAGATAATTCAGATAGTTGGTATAACACGTTTGGTTTAACAGATACCCCCAGCACCAAAATATAACAGTTCACTTGGCCAATGTAAAGGTTGTAAGTCTATCCAACATGGAGTGGTCACAAAGCATTCCATGGGGACTGCAAAACACTAAAGACACCACAGTGCCTCCATAAAGCCCAAAGTGCCTGTTAGGCTTTGCCTGTCTGTTACTTAATGCCATTGGCAGTGCCTAGACACAACTTTTTCAGATCTGGTGTAAAAATGTCTAAGACTGGTAATTCAGTCAGTGTATACCAACATGCATATTGAATCTTGTATGGGCAAGCAGAACAAAAAGCTTTAAATTACCAAACTAATCTTAAGGATAGTTCTAATTAACTTAGATTTTCTTCCCAGTTAAATAAATAACTATATATATACACACACACACAAATATCACATAACAGAAGTAAATCAACATGGCATAATCAGACACCAATTTCCTCTCAATCTACAGTTTTTCTTGATGATATTTCACATTTTAACAGGGACTCCGTAAAGCAAATTACAAAGCATGGCACTATTTTTAGTCACATTTTTGTGGCTTTTATGTTTGACATTTTCCAACTGAGCACTCTTTCTAGGTCTACACTAGGCATGTTAAGAAAGTCATTCAAAAAGGTCTGCTAATGCTACTGGATTTATAACTAAATTCCTGTTGCTAATGTGTATTTTCCTAAAAACAGAGAAGGAAACTACTCATTCTATGTCCTATTAACTAGTATTTGAGGAGAACACCCAGATGGAGAAACTATACATCTCTGCATTCCAAAATGATACAGATCTAAAAAATCATGAATGGTGTGGAGAAAGTGAACAGGGAAGTGTTATTTACCCTTTCACAAAATACTAAAACTAGGGGTTCACCCAATAAAATTAACAGACAGCAGGTTTAAACATAAGAAGTACTTCTTCATTCAACACACAGTCAATGTATGGAACTCTTTGCCAGGGGATGCTGTGAAGGCCAAAAGTATAACTGGGTTCAAAAAGAATTAGTTGAGTTTAATCGATGATAGATACATCAATGGCTATTAGCTAAGATGGTTTGGGGATACAATCCCATGCCTTCAGTGTCTCTAAACCTCTGACTGCCAGAAGCTGGGACTGGATAACAAGGGATGGATCACTCAATAATTGCCATGTTCTGTTCATTACCACTGAAGCATCTGGTATTGGCCACCATTAATTAGTTAAACAAAAATACTTTTGATAATTTTGTAGTAAAGCAGAATTTTGCAAAAGAGTTATATCTAGATTTATACAAGACAAAGTCATCCCTACTTTCATGTAAGCATTTAAGTGCCGTTTCTCTGCAACTGGAACTTTAGAGTCTTCTTTCAAACAATGACAGAATTAAAACAACATGTTGCAAATACTGGTAAACAGACATGATCATTTAAACATACTTAACAGCTATAGACTGTGGGCCTGATTTTGCAAGGTGAGTTCCCTCAACTCCTGTGTACTTTATTTGGAGTTGCAGGCACATAGCAGCTTGTAGAATCAGACCTGTGGTGGTTTACAGCTTTCCTAAAGAAATGCCACTTTTTTAAAAAAAAAAAAGTAACACAACTGGATTTTTATACAATCAATATCTTCAGAGGCTATTTCAGCTGAAAATTCCATGACTGTATATGGAATACTTACTTTTAACAACAGAATTGTTTCTCTATAAACAAGATTCAATTATGGAACAAAGAGCAGCTGTTTCAAATCCATGTGGCTTATTTTCAGTCTAGACTGAAGGAATTTGCTATTTTGGTTTACATTTATTGTGTTTATCTTACTTGCCTGCCATAGTAGTTATTCCCAGGACAACTCCAATCGATAATTCTATTTGGGTTCCCTGAAAATAAAAGTTCGTCTTGTCATTATTTGAGGCATTACTTGTCAGCAATAAGTTAAGAACATTCATATTTAACATAACAGACTGACGGCTGCTTGCTTCGTTATTTAGAAGTACAGAGATAGGTAATACCATAGCTTCTACTTGATCAATACATCTCCTTCCAGCCTTTCCCATTCCCTTAAATACAGGTCCCTGCTTCATATGTTTAATACCTCCTATATTCATTTCATACTATATATTTGTTTCACAGTGGCTATCTGCTGGACATCAGAAAACAGGAGTCCCAATCTCAGCACACTAATTTCCTATTTTAATTCTCTTAGCTAAATGTAAAACTAATACATGTTATAATTATTTTAACACTTTTACATCTTCAAATGCTAATCAAAATAATAAATCATAGAATCATAGAATCTCAGGGTTGGAAGGGACCCCTGAAGGTCATCTAGTCCAACCCCCTGCTTGAAGCAGGACCAATTCCCAGTTAAATCATCCCAGCCAGGGCTTTGTCAAGCCGGACCTTAAAAACCTCTAAGGAGATTCTACCACCTCCCTAGGTAACGCATTCCAGTGTTTCACCACCCTCTTAGTGAAAAAGTTTTTCCTAATATCCAATCTAAACCTCCCCCACTGCAACTTGAGACCATTACTCCTCGTTCTGTCATCTGCTACCATTGAGAACAGTCTAGAGCCATCCTCTTTGGAACCCCCTTTCAGGTAGTTGAAAGCAGCTATCAAATCCCCCCTCATTCTTCTCTTCTGCAGGCTAAACAATCCCAGCTCCCTCAGCCTCTCCTCATAACTCATGTGTTCCAGACCCCTAATCATTTTTGTTGCCCTTCGCTGGACTCTCTCCAATTTATCCACATCCTTCTTGTAGTGTGGGGCCCAAAACTGGACACAGTACTCCAGATGAGGCCTCACCAATGTCGAATAGAGGGGAACGATCACGTCCCTCGATCTGCTCGCTATGCCCCTACTTATACATCCCAAAATGCCATTGGCCTTCTTGGCAACAAGGGCACACTGCTGACTCATATCCAGCTTCTCGTCCACTGTCACCCCTAGGTCCTTTTCCGCAGAACTGCTGCCTAGCCATTCGGTCCCTAGTCTGTAGCTGTGCATTGGATTCTTCCATCCCAAGTGCAGGACCCTGCACTTATCCTTATTGAACCTCATCAGATTTCTTTTGGCCCAATCCTCCAATTTGTCTAGGTCCTTCTGTATCCTATCCCTCCCCTCCAGCGTATCTACCACTCCTCCCAGTTTAGTATACTCAACACCACATGAGATAGGGCCTTATTTGTCAGATGAGGAAGATGACACAATGCGATTAAGTAGCATGCCCAACCCCCTAGGGTCGGTGGTAAAAATCAAGATTAAAAGTAAGAGTTTTTGGCCTCTACTCCTGTTCCCACTCCACTAGTTTATTTTGCCTTTAGGAATTATTTTGGGGAAGTTCTATGGCCTGTGTTATACAGATGTTCAGACTAGATGATCAAAATGATCTTTTCTGGCCACAGAATCGATGAATTAGGTAGAAATATTTGAAAGTGTTATTCCAATTAAACCCACCTAGATTAATAAAATACTGTATATAATAAAAAGCAGCAAAAGCACTTACAGCATATCTATAGGACCACTTATCAGCAAATCACGAACATTCTTTACAAACATTAAGCATGACAATACTCCCGTGTGCTGTGTATATATTATAACCATTTTATAAATAAGACATGTTTCATTACATGTCTAATGTCACATGGCAAGCCAGTGTCAGTCAACACTCCCGTGTGCTGTGTATATATTATAACCATTTTATAAATAAGACATGTTTCATTACATGTCTAATGTCACATGGCAAGCCAGTGTCAGTCAACACTCCCGTGTGCTGTGTATATATTATAACCATTTTATAAATAAGACATGTTTCATTACATGTCTAATGTCACATGGCAAGCCAGTGTCAGTCAACAGAACAAAGGATTCTTCACACATTAGACCGCTCACACTGCACAGATCTTTAAGAGCAGGAAAAAAAAGCAAGTTCTTTTCAAACCAGGCAAAAATAAGATCAGCTTTAATTTTGCCCCTTCAGACATGAACATCACTATTCTGAAAAAGAAAAAAAAAAACAAATTTTGAAAATATTCTGTATAAATAAAATGTGAAAATATTCTCAGTGGAAGTACTAAAATGGGACTGAAGTTAGCAACATGGTAGAAAAAAAAGTCTTCTGGAAATCATAATAGAAGTGATGAGTGGAAACTATGTTTATTTAATCTGAGACACTACAGTTCCTTTATCAAAATCAGACAAAGACAAACTTACCGCAGCAATCATAATTGCATTATCCAAGAATCCAAACCCTACAAAAGGTATTGCATTGTGGAAGAACACTGAAAGAAATGAAAAATAAGAAGTAAGACTCTATAGCTGAGTTCACTCATTTAAATAAATCTAAGTTTCAACTGTTCAATTGCAAGATATCAGATTTAAAAGACAAATTAAGACACACACATGCAGTAGTCTTTCCCCGGCTGCTTTTATATAGCTTGGACTTGTTGTCCTGACCTTTTTGTTTTCACTGGGTATGCTCACACTGCAATAGAAGACCCACAGCATGGCTGCAGCTATCCTCAGCTAACCTGGGCTGTGGGGTTACAAAATATCAGTGTAGACATTTGAGCTAAGGCTGGAGCCCAGACTCCGAGACCCTGCGAGGATCTATAATTATCTACATTATCTTGGCTTCCTTAACATGTTCCTGGAGCTGTGATTTTTTTAAGACTGTAAACTCCTCAGATCAGGGAGTATGTCTTCCTTTATGTTTCTTGGCCAGTGCTAACATTTTCTACACTTAAATCTGCTCCTCATTTCCCTGCTTGAAGAACTGAGTTTCATCTCCATTTTCTGCATTCCCAACCCTTCCCTTTTTCTCTACCCCTCACCTTTCCTCTGATAGTTCAAGAGAAGAAAATGCCACTTGATATAACTCAATATTGTAGTAACTTGGTATGGTCTATGACACGAGTACCTTCCTTCAATAATAAGCAGGCTTTTATTACAGCACAATTTTCTTTCTGCTATCATACCCAGCTCTTCTGCTAGGAATGTGTCTTTGTACGTGTTTATACAGCACCTGTCTCAGTGAAGCCTCAGTCCTGATTAGAAACTCTGGGTGCTACTAGAATATAAATATTAAATAGGGAACTGAAGTATAACGCATATAACTTAAAAAACAAATGTGGGGATTAGACTCATTTAAACATCTTTTTGGTAATATTCCCCATGTTTCTGCCATTTGACATTTTTTCCCCAATATCATCTTAAAAATCTATGGTCTTTTAAAATTTATGCTATTTTGTAAACATACAGAAGTACAACCACCGGGGGAGGGGAGGGGTAGGGGGGGGGGGAAGACAGAGAAAGAAAGAAGGGTAGAGTGAAAACCTGTGAGTATTAATTTCACATTGAAGGGAAACTGAAAGAATAATAAAAAGGTGAATGGTACAGTCAACTCATACTATCCAGTAGAGGCACCTAGATATAATCCAATTTTGGAACTAAAATACCATACTTGAATAAGTTTTTTTTTGCCCCCAAATACTAAAGGTTTAGTTTGGAATTTTGGAACTATTTTACATGACAGTAAAAACTCTCTCCCTTCATATCTGCATTTGAAAATGTGTAGTGGATTGTGATTTGTATACATCTGGTATGTTAGCATGCTTGAACATGGAGGACATTAGAAAGGCAATATAGATAGAAAACACCAAGTGTGAAACACTGCAGTGCCTTTCAAGATCTGTATTACCAACTATGGATCAAACTCAAATGAAATCAATGAGATTCTAATAACTTCAATAGGGTTTAGACTGATCCCTGAACGAGTAACACTACAAACAACTTACACAACTAAAAAAGGGAAAAGGGTGTAGTAGTGTGTTTGTCCATCGATGTACAAGAAAAAGGTACTTACATTCTGTTAATAAATAGAGCTGAACACATAATTTGTCAAGAATAATTTGGAGTGGGGTGGATTTTTTTCCCTGTTTGTGAATTATCTGTGATCAAAATGAAGTTTTTATTTATTTGTTCACTGTTTCACGTACTCAGTTCGGTCACTGCATGCGAGTAGCTCTTTGCAGACTAACAGCATGAATACTTTTGATCTGAAATTTCCTTTCCATTAATATTCTGAAATATTTGCTTAAATATAAATTGCTTTGGCAAACATTCCTGCCAGTAAATCTGTTTGCTAAAGTGTTTATGGAAGATCAACATTAAGCAGATGTAAACGCAGTTAAAAAATTAAAATATTTCTACTCAGTGTATACAAATAGTTTTATTTTTTCTAGTCCCCCTCCACCGCTCCACACACACATGATAATCTACTTCTGTGGGATAAGAAATAATTTACTCAGATACCACTTCCTGCCAAAAAAGAAATTCACTGAATCTTAACACCTACAATTTTTAGCCAAATCCCAAACTTACATCTATAGGAGAGAACACTGTGCTATAACCACACTGACTTGACTACTAAATTCTCAGAAATGTTATCCAACGCCTATATTTATACTGCATGTGCACGCACACACACACCCCTCTACCATCTTAATAATGTAACATCTGTAAGTAGACCACTAAATAAAAGAAAGCTAAAACTAATACTGCAAAAGGTCAGCGACAAGAATAAGAACCTGATTGGTCATTAAAATTTCCAGCTTCAAAAAAAATGCTACCGTAACAACACAACTTGGAACCAATACACTGTTCCGTATTGGCTTTGAATTTCTTTTCCAATGCAGTAACAGTTTATACTTGGGGTTTGGGTAAACTAGACATTAGGGACAATAAGACACACCAAAGATATTTGGTCATTTCCCCAATTAGCGTATTATGAAACAGCAGCAGGGTGGTTGCAGATACTTTGTAATACCTCAGTGCACTCCAGATGTAGGTTCTCTCACTAGTCTCTAAGGAAAATATGTAGATAGCTCCCATTAATGAAAGGAGGAGTTAGAATAAATCTGAACAGTTTTGAGAATAAGACAAAGTATTTAAAAGTATGAGCAATCAAAGAATATATACAACTATTAACTATATTTAATAAGTTTTTTGTTTTTTTTTTTACCGTGTTTCAGCTGTCCTGGGGATGGTGGTGCAACTTCCAACTTCTCTAGATAGGTCAAAACGAAATTAGAAAGTTAGTCTAATCATACTTCCATTTCATTGCAATATAAAATGTTTACAGTATCTCTCTCTATTTTCTGCATCTAGGATATATAAAGGAATGTGATTGTAGTGGAGTAATGAAAATACAGGTATGGATCAATATATTATACAAGGATACAGCTAACTTGGATTCAAGATAGCATGTCAGTCATGATGATAAAGTTCTCTAGTAATTTTTAAATATGGAATAGGAAAGCCTCAGACTAGTTCCATATAATTATTAAACTGAAAAATTATCAAAATTATGCAAAATAAGTTGCCTATATTCAAAAAAATTTGATGAGTACCTTTGCTTTAAAATTTTGGGGGAAAGTTCTGGAAAAACAGCAATAAGGCAGTAATAGGTCTACATAAATAAACAACAGCACATTTCATGGTGCATGAAGCCCTTACAGAAGCAGGTTTAAAAAAAGATACTCTAAGTACAGAGCAGATAGCATTTTGTATACGGATATTGGAAAGAAGTTTATCATCTAATAGCATGGATTTTTCATTGTTGATGCAAGATTAAAAGTAAACAATACGACAGTGGCAGAGGCCACTGCCTTTAACAGCAGCAATTGAGTTCCTGAAGCATGAGAAAATCGTTTAGGTATCCTGGGCCCAAACCATTAAGAGCTCGAAGGTAAGGACCAAGATGTTAAGGTAATGAAAAGAAATCCAACCTTGAATTGTGGGGACCAAACTGGTGGTGGTATTCGTTATGTGGAGTTGAGCCCAGGAAATTAAATGCAGGTCCACCAACACTGACCCTCAGATATGCATACACTGTCACCCTGATGTTACCTTTGCCAGGATCAGGGACACAACCTGAAGCTGGGCATGTTATCCAAGCACTGGACATTAAAGCTCTCTCCTACAGGTTGCTGCAGCGAGCCTGTAGGAATTGCACTTCAAAGGAAAGCACAAGGAACTCTTGATTGATCACCCAATCATGCTCCAACGTGCACAACTGTACTTTGGCTAAAGCCTGCAGTACCTTTATTACAGATCACGACGCTTGAGAAGGAAAGAACCTAGCTTTATTCTCAGAGCCCAATTCTGAGTTTAACGCTGGCAGAAAAAAATATTCTTTTAACAAGCAAATTTGAACTAGAATAATTGAGACACAACCATGACACTCCAGAATACCATTTTTGCAGTCACTTTGTAGTGTAGGGATACGCAACCTGCAGCACACGAGCCGATTTTCAGTGGCACTCACACTGCCCGGGTCCTGGCCACCAGTCCCAGCCTGGGGTCCCATCCACCAGCCTGGGGTCCCAGCCACCAGTCCCGGGGGCTCCGCCGCCGGCCTGGGGTCCCAGCCCACAGCCTGGAGCAGTGAGGGGTGCAGACAGCGGCAAGAGGGGGCGCAGCTCAGCACCCCCACCTTAAAAATAGTTCCAGAACCACTGTACTGGGATAGTTTTAAGTCCCGATTTGCTGCTTTCATCACTATCATGCCACGTGGAACAGTGCACTGCGTTTGACGCTGAGATTAGAATGTACATGCAAGAACTGGAATCAGAACTTTCTGACAGATTTCAACATTTCCAGAAATTTGGCCCAATGCTTTCTTTTCTAATTAAACCTGAAGAGTTCAACAAAAACAACTTGGATTTGTCTGTATTTCAGTGGATGGGTGTTGAAGATTTCAAAATACAGCTCATTCAGTTAAAAAGCTCAGAATTGTGGGCATCAAAGTTTGGAGATCTGTGGAGTGCACTTGAAGCTACCGAGAGAGATCATGGGGCCTCTATTCTGACCTGCTGGACGTCCCTGCCAGTGAAATTTAACTGTTTGAAGAAAATTACGTTTGCAATGCTTTCAGCATTTGGATCCACATACTTGTGTGAACAGGTATTTTCACACATGAAATCTGTCCTCTGTCCCTCTCGGAGCTGGTTAACAACTGATCTCTCAGAAGCCTGTGTGCAGCTTAAAGTATCCAAATATGTGCCAGACATTGGAAAACTCAGCAAGGAAAAGCAAGGCCAAAGATCACACTAAACTGATAAAATTAAATTAAAATGCAGATCTTAAGTGAAGCTTCTTAAACATTTTAAAAACCTTATTTACTTTAAATACAACAATAGTTTAGTTATATATTATAGACTTATAGAAAGAGACCTTCTAAAAATATTAGAATGTATTACTGGCACGCAAAACCTTAAATTAGAGTGAATAACTGAAGACTCGGCATGCCACTTCTGAAAGGTTGCTGACCCCTGTTGTAGTGTATAAAACCACGGCTTTAAAGAAATCTACAAGACTGTAACCACATTAATGTCACTATCTTATTAGCAAGACAGCCCCCAACAGTTGAAAGACCAAAATTCTAGATGTAATTAAAAACTTGAAATACACTTCACAGTACAGTCATACACAAAAGCTGTGTTTGATCTTTTGAATTTTCAAGGCTTAGCACAATGGATACAAGCTGTGGTTTGTTTGATTTTTCATTATTTTTCAACTAGAAAGGGACAAATTGAAACCTTACATAACAATGCTAAAGGAAAAACAAGCAAAGGGTCCTTAATTTTTTCCATTTTTAAAAAAAAAGCCAGTAACCCCTGCAACCTCAGTAGAACGTTCATGCAGAAATTCAGTTTTAAGAGTTACCATCATACTGTAAACTCAATACACAAATAGGGAGTATGTGTGTCTCAAAAATGAAAGCAGCCCCGGCATCAGGTCTCGAGAGAGCTTCTCACCAGACCTTCTGGCTAAGGCACACAACTGAAGGAGACACCAGATTGTGTCTTGCAGCAGGAGGAGTGAAATGGAAAGAGAACCATACTAGCAAACCATTGGAATACCCTATATATGAGGAAGTGTAAGGCATTCTCTATTTCCTAATAACTGAGGCCCAGCAATCAACTAGGGAAGTGGGGTTTTTTCCCCCCACAACTTCTCAAATCTAAGTTCTTTACATGTTTATAGTTGATAAATTGTTTTAAAACAAAGTTAGATTTATTGCAAAAGGATTAAGCTTGAAGGACATAAATCTGAACGCTAATACAGCACTGTTTTTCCAATATGTTCCTAGTTCAGCAAAAAGACAAAATCTGCTGACTGTGGCTGATCTATACTCCTTCAAGCTATGTACAGCAGTTTAGATTCAGGTTTTTTTCCTTCCGTCCAGAAGGAAAATGATTAGGTGAGTGATAACCAGGGATATTCAGGAAATTAGTCAAGTCTACTAAAGAAGCACTAGTGCTAGTCTGTGAGTGACCAAACGATTAAGAAATAAGGATACAATGAAACTGGCAGCCATAAAGAAATACACAAGGTCTACTAGTAATCCAAGTAATAACTTGTTATAATTTTATTTTAAAAATTAGAATCACTCTCTAATATTATAATCCTGCAATCTGCTATTGGTGATATTTGATATGGGAATGGATGCTCCCTTAAATATGTAAGATACAGCTGGGCAATATCAAGTCTCAATGTAAAAGTGTTAAAAATCTAAATAGGGTATTTTGTAAGAAAGAATAATTTCAGATACTGTACTGGTCATATTTTAATTGTCTCCTCCAAAGCAGAACAGAAAAGAAATCATTGTTAGCAGTTTAACAGTGGATGCTGGAAAAGGGGGAGGAAATAATATGAACAGTCAAGGAAAGTACAAATACTCTCAACCTAGTACCCCTACCATACACAGATTGAAGGATAATTTCTTACCTGGAAGTTAGTTTCTGTGCCTCAGATCCATCAGTCCAGAACACAAGTTTCTCTCCGACCTGCCTGTCAAGGCAAAGCCAGCAAATCACTTGCCAAGATAATCATAATCAGGACAGTGAGGGCTTTAAACACACAAAACAACCAAAAGTATTTTCCATGTCTACCAGAAAGGTAATCTAACCTAATCTAAAATCCTTTATAGGAGTCAGAGTAGCAGCCGTGTTAGTCTGTATCCGTAAAAAGAAGAGGAGTACTTGTGGCACCTTAGAGACTAACAAATTTATTAGAGCATAAGCTTTCATGAGCAAAGTGAGCTGTAGCTCACAAAAGCTTATGCTCTAATAAATTTGTTAGTCTCTAAGGTGCCACAAGTACTCCTTTTCTTTATAGGACTATCCATGAAGAGGAAAGGGACTATGCTAGGGGAAAATTCTGGACTGGTGGATAAGATGCACAGAAACCAGGTAACACTTACTTAAGAATCCTGAAGGAGGTGGACTCTATATAATAACTGCTGAGCAGTTGTCAATTTTACTCACTGGGATAGCCTCATGAGGCAGTAAAATCATGAAGATCTCTAAAACCTAAAAATGAGATGGAAATAAAGCAGACACTTAGGCTATAACGTTTAGTGAACAAGTTCATTGCTTTTCCAGTGGTTGTCAGATATTTCAGGCAGGAAATGCCAAAACACAAGCTGACGGTATCTAGAAACAAAAAATTTCAGCCACTTGTTGCACACAATATAAATGGTTTCCAGTTGCTATGACAGTCAAACCATGGAAAGATGTTGACTAGTGAAATGCTTAAATATATGCTGTACTATATTAACTATTTAGATGCACCAAAAAAAAAAAAAAAAAAGTTGAGGAAAGTATTCACATGATTCGCAGAACATGGGAAAATACGTGACTCCACATCACCACTGGAAAAAGATATTTTTGTCCATAAAACTCTCTGCATATTTGTGGTGCTGTTCAGATAAAAGACCAACATAAAACAATTAACAAAAGTAACGGAAATCTGCAGAGAATTTTATATGCAGCATTGTTGTAGCTATTTCAGTCCCAGGATATTACAGAGACAAGGTGGGTGAGGTAGTATCTTTTATGGGACCAATTTCGGATGGTGAGAGAAATGTTTTCAAGATACACAGAATTCTTCCTCAGAGAATTTTAGTGACATCTAGAGAGAGTGCCTCATTCCTCCCTCAAAAATCTGAGAAACTTCTACAGTTATTCAATGTTTCTATTTACTTAATCCTACTCTTACATCTGAATATCAAATATTGTATAATACAAGGAGGACTATTTTTAAAAATAAATATTTAAACTGAACTGCCTTCAGTGCTACTGGACCACATTTTGCACAATCTCCACAGAAGGTGCTACAACGAGAACAAAAACATTTAAGGTAATAACATGACACCCCATATTTACTATAAGTGTATGCAAGTGATGAGGATTGAATCTAGAACCTCTGGATCTAAAACCCTGAGCCCCTACTGGCTAAGATAAAGAACCAGGTTCCTTAACTGAAAGGCTATAGCAGACAAACCTGTATATGTTAGAAGGAGACAATGTCACACCATGTAGGGTGATTATGCAAGGAAAAGCAACAAGCTTCTATATTTATGCATGGTAGTGACAAAAGTGTGCTTGGCACTTCATACATATGTATGAACATGAGGCTCCTTCCCTGAAGAAACCTACATTAAGTCATGTTCCCAAACATACTTCAATATTAAGAAACTCATTAGTCTGCACATTACTGTAAATCACACACAAAATTCAAATGTTGTATATTACTACAGGATGTACAGAGCTTTGGGTACCGACTTCTATCTTCGGTACCTATATGATGTGCCTTACTAAAGTAACTTAGCACCTCACTTTTTTTTTTTTAAATTATGTATATATCCTCACAACCTTCCTATGAGGTTGGTCAGTGCTATTATTCCCCATTTTACAGATGAGGAACTAACACACAGAGAGATTTAATGATTTGCCCATGATCACCAAGGAGATCTGAGGCAGAGCAGGGAATCCAAGTCAGTTCTCCCAAATCCCAGGCTATCACCTAAAACAAGGGAACATTTTCCCCTCTCTTCTCTAACTCTACTTCAGTACCTTAAATTTACAGATTTATTTTAGAATCACAGAATAATAGAAATGTTGGGCTCGAATGGACCTCGAAAGGTCAGCTACTCCAGCCCCCTGCACTGAGGCAAGACCAAGTAAACCCTGGCAGATGTTTATCTAACCTGTTCTTAAAAACCTCCAATGATGGGGATTCCACAAGCTCCTGTGAAAGACTAATCCCGCGCTTAACTATTTTCATAGTTTAAAAGTTTTCCCTAATATCTAACCTAAATCTCCCTTGCTGCGGATTAAGCCCATCACTACTTCACCTACATTCAGTGGACATAAGAACTGATTACAGACCTCTTTGTTACAGTACTTAACATATCTGAAGACTTATCAGGTCCCCCTTCAGCTCTTTTCTGAAGACTAAACATGCCAAGTTTTTTTTTTTTTCAATCTTTCCTCACAGGGCAGGTTTTCTAAAAGTTTTCAAATTTTCATTCTCCTCTGGAGTCTCTCCAATTTGTCCACATCTTTCTGAAAGTGTGGTGCCCAGAACTGGACACAGGACTCCAGCTGAGGCTCACCACTGACTAGTAGAGTGGGACAACTGCCTCCCTTGTCCTACATCTGACTTTCCTGCTAATACACGGCAGACTATTGCCTTTTTAGCAACTGCATCACATTATTGGCTCATATTCAATTAGTGGTCCACTGTACCCGCCAAATCCTTTTCAGTAGTACTACTGCCTGGACAGTTACTTCCCATTTTTGTAGCTGTGCATTTAATTTTCCTTCTTAAGGACAGTACTTCACATTTATCTTTATTGATTTTCATCATGCTGATTTCAAACCAGTTCTCCAATTTGTCAAGGTGTAGGAGGGGGACATTTTTGATAGCCCAGAGCCCAGTAACAAGCCTAGACCACTGCCGGCTAGAATAGCAATTGTTATGCTCATTGCTGAAAGCAGCTAGCAAGGCCATTTCTGAAGCCTTAGCACAATTAGCAGATCACGAGGGGAAGTGAGAAGCGAGCCACCACGAGGAGTAAACATGACCCTGTGCCCTCCTGACTTGAGTATTTTCCGAAGCATGCGGTTTGCAAGATGGAAAGTCTGGCAATAGTTAATTGCTGTGTCAGATACAGCTGGCTAACTGATGAAAAAGTCCACACTACAGGCTAGAAAACTCCAGACTTAACTTAGCTTCTGCAGTTTTATTTTTTTGTTGTTGTTTTATGAACAAGCTTTGTAATACTAAGAAATTGGACACTTGAACACCTCTCCAATTCCTTTGCAGACAGAAAGCTGGCCACCGGAAGTCTATAGAAATCCACTCAAAACCTCATCAAGACGTTGGATAAATATGAATCTGGGGTTAATTTGGGTTACTCTACTAACCTGTTGTGGAGGTGTGTAAGTGCTTGAGACTAAATAAAGTAGACGCTTTAAGTGAAAGCACTTTTGTTTGCCTGCTTGCATCAACTATCTATCAGTCGGACGTGCTGTGTCCCTACTGATTTATTTCCTGCCACCACCTCACAGAATAAAGTTACCAAGAGCTTTGGGTTCAGCAAAACCCCAGGTAACAAAGGTCCTTTTGAATTCTAATCCTGTCCTCCAAAGTACTAGCACATATCCCTGGCAAGCCCTCCCAGCTTGGTGTCATCAGCAAATTTTATAAGCGTACTTTCTACTCCATTATCCAAGTCATTAATGGAAGCACTGAATAGTGCCAGACTCTTGTGGGGCACCACTAGATATGTTGCCCTGGTTTGATAGCAAGCCACTGATAATTGCGCTCTGAATAGTCTTTCAATCAGTTGTGCACCCACCTTATAAGTAATTTCATCTAAACCACATTTCCTTAGTTTACGAGAATGTCATGTCTGTCTCAAAAGCCTTACTAAATATCAAGTCTACATTCCCCCCCCCTCCCCCATCCATCCATCCATATCCACTAGGCCAGTAACCCCTTATCAAAGAATGAAATTAGGTTTGTTTGGCATGATTTGTTCTTGACAAATGCATGTTGGCTATTACTTATAACCTGATGATACTTTAGGTGCTTACAAACTGTTTGATTATTTGTTCCAGTATCTTTCCAGATACTGCAGTTAAACTGGCTGGTCTATAATTCTCCAGGTCCTTTTTGTTCCTTTTTTTAAAGATATGTACTATGTTTGCCCTTCTCCAGTCTCTAGAGCTTCACCCATCCTCCATGATTTCTCAAAGATAACTGCTAAAGCTTCCAAGATTGCTTCAGTTAGTTCCTTAAATACTCTAGAGTGAATTTTATCAGGCCGGGCTGACTTGAATACATCTATCTTTCCACTTCAGTCCAAACAGAATTCGCACATAGCATGATCCAAGGCATACCAAACCACAGACCAGGATCTCTATTTGTAAGATGGCATCATTAGATATAAGACATAACTCCAACAAGATGCTTGGCAGAAAGAATGCCTCAAATATCCAAATAAGAGGCAAACTACAATATCTCCATACTCAAAACTACTGTCTTTATAGCTCTTTTTAGTGGTCTTGGTGTAGTGCCAAGGAGGGCCTCAAAGAGAAGGACGAACATCTTGAAATTAACCCAGTGTTTTATAATAAGCAAGAGCACTGAGGTGATAGGGTCTCAGTGGCTATTTGGACTAGGTATTTAGTTGTTCTTGTTAGAGAACACTGCACTCATTCCCCATGTAAAGAGTTAGAATAACCCAGCTTTGACATCACAAAAGCTCAGATCATTGTGGCCAACTCTTTGTTTGCCAATAAGAGGCATAAGAGCTCTCTTGCCAGTCTAAATAAAATCCATTTAGAACATATGATTTAAATTAACAGTCTCCACATGTGGACTTGAAAACTTTGACAACGTCCATTTAAAATACAGTATCAGCAATACATTCACCTCTTACGTTATTTTGTTCCCATCCCCATACATCAGTTCATCCAGATTACATTCTTCTCATTCCCCATAACTCATATTACCACAGTTATAAGACGTTTCTATTCTTCTTCCTTAAGAAGTCACTGACAGTCTGGTTTGGTACTTAGAGTTCCAACACTGTTGCAGATAACCATTTTATTGGTTTCCCCCACACTGCAAGTTTTATAGTTTGATATAATTTCATTTTACTTCTCTAGTCCCGCTATTGAACAAATAAAATAAAATATGGAAAGATTAATGATAGATGCCAAGTTTCCTCCATGGAATATGCTAAAGAATATGGCAATTAGGGCTGGATGAAATTTAAAATTCAGTTTCAGTCAACACAAAAATATTCATAAATTTGTGTTGACTTTGCCAAACAGTTTTGACCAAACCAAAAAAATAAGAATAAAAATGGTAACTGTGAGGATGGCAGACTAGGTGCCAGCTCACGCCAAGGCCCCTGGGCCTCACTGAACACTGACAAATGCATAGCTGGCTGTGTTCCAGTCTGGCTCACCTGAGTGTTAGCACTGTTAAAACAGATGTTAAAATTATAAGAATGTGTTTAGACGTTATAAAATGCTTGTAGGATGCTGCATGTATTAATCTTACTTCTTATATATGTATCCCATGTTATACAGTAACATTTAAGTGTTTGCTCTGTATCTATCAAAATGTTTGCTAAGACTATAAACCCCCACAATCAGGGGAGAATCATTACCAAGTGTGAAATGCTAGTTTACCACAAGAGGTGTCATCTTCTCCCCAATGAAAGAAGGCCTATAGATGTCAGACAAGTAATTGTGGGAGATCAGTGGACAATTTGTTGATTGCTTCCCCCCAAACCCATGAAATAGAGACATGGACAAACTCTCCTCCCATCAGCTTGAGGTCTGGGGGAAACGGATAAAAATCCCTGTTAAGAAAAAAACTGTTGTCACTGTGCTGCTTGGAATTCAGAAACAGCAATATTTCAAAGCACAAGCAAAGGATCCCCAAGCTGCTTGGCTTAGCCCCGCAAGACATATAGATCTTCCATATTACAGCAGCTACTATTACCTTTTGGAACTGAAGACTCCCTCATCTGCTTGTGTATAGTTACCTGCTTTACTTTGGAAATAACTCATTTCTTTTTCTTAGTTAATAAATCTTTAGTTAGTATTATATGATTGGCTACAAACATTGCCTTTGGTTTGAGATCAGAGATACAACTGACCTGGGATAAGTGACTGATCCTTTGGGACTGGGAGAACCTGAATATTGTGATTTTTGGTGTAAGGGACCATTTATCACAAAAGGCAGGCTTGCCTGGGTGGCAAGATAGACCAGAGTGCCCGAGGGACTCGTCTGTGAGCCCATGTAAAGGCTGTTATAATGCTTTAAGACAGTTGTTCTCAACCAGGGGTACATGTACTCCTGGGGGTACACAGAGATGTTCCAGAGGGTATATCAACTCATCTAGATAGTTGCCTAGTTTACAAAAAAAGCACTAGTGAACTAAAATTTCATACAGACAATGACTTGTTTATACTGCTCTATGTACTATATACTGAAATGTAAGTACAGTATTTATATTCCAATTGATTTTATAATTGTATAGTAAAAATGAGAAAGTAAGCAATTTTTGAGTAACAGTGTGCTATGACACTTTTGTATTTTAGGTCTGACTTTGTAAACTAGTAGTTTTTAAGTGAGGTGAACCGGGTACGCAAGACAAATCAGACTCCCAAAAGAGGTACAGTAGTCTGGAAAGGTTGAGAGTCACTGCTTTACGAGATCACACTTGTTACTTGGTTGATGAAATCTAATTATAGAATATATAACCAGTTTGTGGTTTGTGCCCTGTTCCTTGGAAGTCTGCCCTGAGGCTGGCACTCATGATCATGAGCTATTCTAAACAGCTTGACTGCAACGTCAAAATGAAGGCACCAGGCTATAGTCATTTTCAGTCTCTTTCCCTGGTCCAATGACTAGCCCTTGTCAATCATGGTGGCAATTCATAGTTAACTAGGGATAGTCACTGAGCCAGGGAAAGAATGAAAAATGACTACAGCCTGATGGTTAGGGTACTCACCTGGGATGTGTGAGACCCATGTTGTAGTCCTTGCTTCAATGACCGACTATTTATACACAATAGAACAGCTTCAGCAAGTCCAGTCATTAAAACATATTCTGACAGCCATATTTCATCAATGTAATGTACACATTTCAGATAAAGCTTTTGTAAAGATTTACATGCATACATTTTTTTAAACAAATTAAAGAAAGCTGGCTGGCATTCAATAGTGGATGGGATATTTATATTTTTGGAATATAGCCAAAAAGCTATAAAAGCGAACCTAAACTAGGGCTTGTCTACACATTCAGCGCTGCAGCTGCACCGACCACTGCAGTACGTCTGGTGAAGACACTCTGTGCCAGTGATTCTCAGCCTATTTACCACGGTGGATCACATATGCAGCTCTGTGGGTTATGCGGGTCACATCCACACAATATATATACTACCTGTATGGCACTCAGAATGTCACATGGGCCGCAGCTGTGCCGATTGGGCTGCAAGTGGCCTGTGGGCCACAGGTTGAGAATTACTGCTCTATGCCGATGGGACAGCTCTCTTCATGAGAGCCAATAGCTATGCTATGCTAGCTAGCTAAGCCCTGCCACCAACATAGCGCTGTCCACACTGGCACTTACGACAGCATAACGTAAGACATTCATTGTTCACTCATTCACACCCGGGAGTGACAAATTATGCCGACATAAGCTGTAGTGTAGAGACAGCCCTACTGGAAGTAAAGCAGCAAGAGACAAGGGTTGTTTTAAATATGCAAATAAACTGGAACTGGATGATCTAAAACAAGCAAAAGCACGTAGGCTTTTGTTTTTAATTTTAAGCTTTTAGTCCCTTTGGCCACAAAAATGACCATCCGATTATGAAGAGGTAGTGTTGTTTCAGGCCCAATCCACACTGCAGTAATAATATCAGCAGATGCTTAGAAACATCACTGTTCAAGTAAGAATTTCTGTTTGTAGTTTGGACAAGACAATTCTTCATGACCTAGGCTGTAATGTGATTGCCTCAGTTATAGAGCTGTGGTAGCCCCTTACATTACAAACAAACTTCATATTGGAATACAAATACCCATCTCAGATTAAAGGTCTGGCTCTGCCACCACACAGTTATGCAGGGCATGTTACCAAATCTGCAGATAGATCAAAAACAACAGGCCACTAAATAGCGTTAAACCTACTGGACAAACTACATCACTGCTGAAAGATAGGTGAAAACTGCCCCATTTAGATCAGCTGAGTAGGAATACTGAAAGCTGATGAGTCTAGCATTGATGTTAATTATTTAACTACTAATCATTTAGCAGAAAGCCAGCTATTCAGATTGTAGACAAAGTTAGAATAAACTACTCCACCACTTGTATCCAGAAACCTGACTTCTGCACTTGATTATGTATGCTTTGAATTTTATATATTTAATTTGAAGGTTTCAAAATGCTTTTCAATTTTCCCTTGAGGCAAATTATGAGAGAAACTGAGGCACTACAATTATCTTGCCTCTGGTTGCACCAAGTAGATGACAAAGCTGGGAACAGAAACCAGAATTCTCAATTCCCAGTCCTCTACTCCAATCATTTGTCAAAACATTAAGGGTAGGTCTACACTTCTAGCTGAGGTGTAAGAGACATACCCGTGGTCGTTTTGATTGAACTAGCACCCTAAAACACAGTAAATGTAGCATCAAAGATGTGAACAATTAGCCACACCAAGTATGTATCTGTCCAAAATGCTAGGCAAGTACTTGGGACAACTAGACTCTCCTGCCATTCCTGCTGTCCTGGCTACAGCAATCTGCAAAGATCAATGTGGGAAATTATCATACTAGTCTGAGAGCATGGATCATTTTAGGTGACATGCACAAAACGGAACAGGCATCCAATGCTGTGCTCAGAGAAAGTATTTGGGGTTACTGTGCAAATAAATCATTAAATCACCATATACCAGTGTGTAGCGGGGGGGGAGGGGAGTGGTGTGGCAGAGGGGGCTATTAGATTTACAAAATACAGAATATAAAGATAGAAAAGACACTGTTGATCGACTCACAAGTAATGTATCTGGAATCCTTTATATATATATTATATAAATATTACATGACAGGATACAAATTTGGAGAGGAGACAGAGAAGGGCAAATGAATCTAAGTAGTCTAAAAGGAATTTGTCATAATTCAACCAGGAGAAATGATGAACTTCAGTGTGATTAAAAGGTTTCCCAAATTTTGAAAGGGGTTAGCAGATGTTATTTTATCACAGTAAGACGATCAATAAAATTACAGTCAAAAAGGTAAAAAACTGGAAACAGAAGAGGAAACTCAAACAATAGCTACAAACAGAGGATGATCATATGGTGAAAAACTTACCAAGAAAGATATCTGAATCAAACAGCACTGATGAGTTTGAGACCCTACATTTATTTTGGAAAAGAAAGCAATTAAAGGGTAGGCTGAGAAAGCTGGAAGGTAGATTAATGGGGGTGGGGGTTTGTTTGTTTTTTTTAAGGTCAGGTTTGGCCTGATGGCCTTTCAGTTCCGAAGACATAGGTCATAAATATAAAGGGAAGGGTAAACACCTTTAAATCCCTCCTGGCCAGAGAAAAAAAACCCTTTCACCTATAAAGGGTTAAGAAGCTAAGACAACCTCGCTGGCACCTGACCAAAATGACCAATGAGGAGATTGATTCAAAGTCGTGATTCAAAGCTGAGAGAATGGTAACCGGAGTACCCAGGCAAAAATCTAATGTACTTAATGTGTCTTGAGAGCACAGAGATCGAGGATAGGTCTCATTCCCCCCTTTGGCTTTGGGGATTAGGAAGTACCAGGGGTAAAATCTCTTTCCATGAAGGTGATGAGGAACCTCCTCGACAGACCCCAGAGTACACAGGGTTCATACCTGCTGTAACAGCAGTGAGTTCTGAGAGGGATCCCTGAAGACAGATGGGGTAGTAGGACGGAAGTGGGGAAAATGGAAAGAAAATGAATGATATAACCCAATCTCATGGTGCTCAGGACCCATCTCTCCATAGTTACTGTCCCCCAAACACCACAGAAGTGAGACAGCCTGACCCCACATAGCTAGGGCGTGGATACGACACTGACAACTGAGGCACCGCTCTCAAAATGCCCAAACAACATGTCTAACCAAAAGAGAAAGAGGATGGGCCATCTGAGAAAAAAACAGACCCAGAAGGTTTCCTTCTCCGTGATTTGTACCCCTTTCTGGGGAAATCTTGATGCCTCACAGGGTAGAAGGACTGCTGGAAATATCACCGAGGATGACATTGCTGTTGGTTCCCAAAATGACATCTCTTTGCAGCCTGCGTGTAAGTCCCCAATGAGCATAGGGTGACCAGGAGACCTTAAAAGAACGAAATCTCTCCTCAGTTTTCTTCAAGAATAGGAAGCAACCAAATGGCAAGTACTCTATGGTTTGCTGGATCTTAGGAGCTATGCCTGAGTTTTGTAACTATGAGATTCTTCTCATTGTTATGGCCAAGGCCCCGAGCCTGGATGAAGCACCGACTACATCCAGGGCTGACTGTAAGAATGTCTTGGCCACTAAATGGCCTTCTGTAATAAAGGCCTTGAACTCCTGCCTGAAAGATTCTGGCAACTTGTCCACAAATTTGGACATAGCATCCCAGTTCACAGAATTATTTTTCGATAACACAGCTTGCTTGTTTGTAATGTGCATCTGCAAAGTGGGAGTCAAGCAGATCTTTCTCCCCATCAAATCTAGCCTTTTGGACTCTTTCCATAGGCACCAGTTTACATCTTCCCTGTCTTACTTTCTCATTTGCCACTATATCAGTCAGAGAATTCGGAGCTGGATGAGAGAAAATAGACTCAAAGCCCTACACTGGCACACAGTATCTTCTGACAGCGAGCTTTGCTGCGTGCATTAACAAAGCAAGGGCATTCCACAGGGATTTACCAGGCTCTTGTATTGCTTTGTTTATAGGGCTGCAACTATCCAAGGAACCGATGGCTGGAGAATAGCCACCAATGCAGCTGTAGGGGGTGTGTAGGTGTTTTCCTGTACAAACTCAGCCTGAATTCCAAAGGCCGATACCAGGCAACTAAGCAGATCGTGAAAAAAATCTGAAGTCATCCAGCACTGAAGACTCAGTACTCCTGTGTCATTTGGCGATGAGGAGAAAGATATAGTTGGGACCAATGGAATCCCTTGAGGAATGACATCTGACTGCCATAATGGTTCAGGATACCCCATGGCAGAAGGAGCTGATGGCTGCAGGCCTGGTGGTTCTGGCAGGGAGCCCGTTGTAGGTACAGGTGAACTCACCCTACAGTGTACAGACAACCAGCATTTCTTCAAACAAAGGACTTCCACAGAGGCTTTGTCAACCAGAAAGAACTAGGCCAAGGTCTCATGTCTCTACTGCAGGAACGGTACCAATCCCATTACCAACTGTGATTCCTGCTGTGTCTTGATGACCTTTGAGATTGAGAGCAATGGGAAAGGGGAGGGAGCTTGACTGTGAGGATCCCTCCAAATAGCTTGACAGTGTTGTTGGGGTCACTGGATGGGGCCACTAAACATTCAGCATCATCCATAGCTCAACCCCATGATGCCACTGGTACCAAAGGAACAGTCAACAGGACCTTCGATATTGGTACTGGCCTCAACCTCACACTGGGTTCCGAAAGAGGCATCAGGACCAAAAACGAAGATGGTCCAAGGACAGCAGATGCAGGCTGCACTGTAGAGAGCACCACTACCGAAGATTGTATGCACGTCAACGATGCTCTTCATGCCAAGCAGGAAGTCGACAACAACCCTGCACCAAGGTAAACTGCAGTACGAAGGATGGCATCAGCAACAACAGTAAGTCTGCCACCAAACCAAGGGGATCTGAGGACGCCAAGGATGACAGCACTGTAGTCGACTGGTCCTGAATGAGCGGCGAGTCAGGCAGAAAGGAACAGAAAATCTGCTGCTGCCTGATATACAGTCAGGTGTTGGATCATATTAAAGAAGTTCTGTATTAAAATCACAAATGAGTGTGATTCCCCATAGTTTAAATTCCAGGTTATTACTAATTAAGAGGTCTCTTGGTTTTGGTACTGTTTCTCTCCCTCTATGTGTGAAACTTGCAAGCTGCTGATTGCATTAGTACATTCTAAGACCGAGTCTGTTCTCAAAGCAATTCACACAGAGACTCAAAGCAATACTCTGTAACAACAGAAACAGCACCCAGAGACTCCCCACCCTTTTGTTGTATTAACAATTGTGATTAAAATAGAGATAGAAGATGTATGTGGATGGATGCTTGGTGTGGATAATAACTGAATGATCAGCGAGGTGCCAGCCTAAGAATCCAGTGTCCATCAGCTGAAGAAGGCGTCAAGTGGAAATAACCAGAGGACCCCCGGAGGGCAGACTGGAATCCACCCAACAGTGTCAAGAATGGGAGAACCAAAGAACAAGATAACATCTAGCAGCACGGAGCCGTCAGGAATGTGCTATCTGCTGATTGACTCAGCAACAGCATGATGAAGCAATTCCCACAGAGTGGCCTAGGAATAAATTCCTATAAAAATAGACTCTAGAAAGTGAGAACTTTGGGGGGGCGGGGAAGGGGGGAGTCTGATTCTGCAAACCAACTTCCAGGAACATCAGATGAGTATCTGACAAGGCCCTGCTCCCCCCTCATGTCCAGGCCACCCGGCCAGTGGCTTGGCATGAGCAACTCTAAGGCTGGTAACTATGATGATAACCTTGCAGAACCTGTGTGTGTGTTTGTATGAATGAATGTGTGAATAAATATGAGACTGAATGGAATGTTATAGCTATAACTAACTGCTTACTATGATTCTTTCTGTATTCACAATAAATGTGGTATTTTGCCTTTTTCCCTTTTAATAAGATCCTGCTGGTTTTTATTTTATTGGTACAAGACAGGGAGGAGACCGACAGTCTCAACAGGCACCTAAGGCAGTACTGAGTCAACAGTACAGGCCCTCTCTGCTCCCACCTCAGTACTGGAGAGTGTGTTGATAGTCCCACTCTAACCAGTATACCGGAGACTCTCAGTGCTGCTCAGTACTATTCTTAGGCACAGAAGTCAAGTCCGACCTCTGGAATGGCCCTGGGCTGTCTTATGAGATTTCTTCTCAGATAGCCCAATGGTTCCTCTTCCTTCCACATGAGTAATTTGAGCTTGGCTGAGAAGTCCCAGCTCTGGTGCTCTTTGACTTTCCAAAGTGACTTTCCAAAGTGGTCCACAGCATCCAGGCAGGCTTCAAAGTCTGCTCCAGAAGGTGCTGCTTCAGTCTTAAATCTCTAGCCATCTGGTTCCTCTTTTTAAAGAACTTACAAATAGAGTGCCTTTCCTTAGTGCGTCCTTCCCCAAATCACAATCAACATCTATCCTCACCAATTTAAAAACAAGTAGTACAAAATGAATAATTCAAACAAGTCTTCCAAAGGAATCCAAAGAACAAAATGTAAACAAACTATCAGAGATGAATGGAAAATGGCAGACATGCTGAGGAAACACCATTTAATAAACTAGAAAGAAGAGAAACAGCAAATGCTGACATGCCATAACTCTGCTAAAGTTTAGCAAAACCTGGGCTATATATTAAGAAACTGACATACTTTATTCTTTAGATGGACATAGTGCAATGAACACTGCAGAAGTACTTTCAACTTCTTGCATATAGCATTGAGAGTTTTTGGATGAAAAAAATCACATCCATTGGATAAAACATTTTCCTGAACTTCTGCCTTTAAAACCAAGTAAATATGGTTCGTATAGGACACTGAAAATTCAAAAAGCTGTCAGAAATGAAAGACGAATTTAATTGCAAGCATTGTTAGTACATGTCCCAAGACTCAAGCAAGCATGCTATTTGTTATGAAGGAAAGTTTCACACAGAATAAGAGTAAACTAAAAGAAGATACTTTTTGTTTTTGAAACGGTTCCATGATATTTTTAAAAACAAGCTATCTCCAACTGTCTCTTCATCTAGCCATTTCTATATTTTTTTTTAAAATGGAACTAACTTAACAAGATTTGTGACAGTTGCCCTGACTTCTCTGCTTCTATACTGTATCTACCTGTATTCCGTGATCTTTGTCTTTTTATAATGTAAATTCGAGAGGAAACAGACTATGTCTTCATAATTCTGAACAGCACCTAGTTCACTCTGGCTAAATAAGATTGGCAGTGGCTAAGAGCTGGCAATTCAGGGTAAACTTTTCTCGTTGCTTAAGTAAAACGCCATATTTTATTTTTTTAATTTAGAAGACACACCAGAACTAAGCTCCTGATGGAGAAAATAATGGAACTAAGCATATGCACACTCTGAATACCGCTTATGGCTGCTAAAGTGTTTTTAACTAGGATAGTTATGTGAACTGTAAAAATCAAACTACACATTTAGTGTTAGCAGAATGTTGATCTCCTCTAAAAGTCCTACTATATCAAAAAGTAGCATATTTTCCTGTAGAAAAGTTAGTTAAAAATCTAACTTCTTACAGGTATAAATGTCTTCCTTTTACAGATATAAGATTACTACTTTTACATATATTGTCAAACTTAGACCCTGCTCCTGAAAACACTTATGTATATACTGAACTTTATGTATGTAAGTAATCCCATTAACTTCAACATGACTACTCATGCACTTGAAGTTAAAACACGAGTAAGCATCTGCAGGACCAGGCCTTAAGGCTCAAATTTGTAAAGACATGCATGTAAAAGTGTGCGAGCATAATTTATGAAGTAACTTGGCACAAAATATATATGCAAAATTGCACATGCACAATTTTGAAAATTTTGCCCTAAATCTAAATTAGAATATTCCATTTCATTTCACCTATGAACAGTAATTATTGCTTTGGTTTTTGTAAAAAAAGTAATAATATTTTTAGTGGTGAAAGTATTTCAGTACTATGGTACTGAACATTTAGTGTACCAGATGTAGCTCCTTCCTAGCAAAGAGATGCTGATGGTATAAGGTACATGTTGCCAATGTTTACAGAGCGAACAAAGCTATTTCAAAGATGCATGCCTGTTTCAGCATTAACTAAAAGTTATGATATAGTTCATAAGCCTCTCCACAAGAAGAAGGAAAAGAACAACTTTCTACAATTGAGCTAAAAACATTCCCATAATAATTTTTGGACTTAGCTGACATTCTTGAATTATAAACAGAACTGCAAACTTTATTTCTACTAACAAAACATGCCAACTGCTTCAAAACAAGCAAGCAGAAGTATGTCAAACTGATAATTTCCTACATTTTTTGTGCTGCATAAAGCCAGCAAACATAAAAGAGATTTTACCATACCAAAAGTACTAGTTGACTCTGGTGATGTTACCCGCTTCGTTGCCTTCTCAAAGGGTACCAGTGGTTTTGGGTATCTGGATGCTAAACGTTTTAAAAAGCAAAAACAGGAACAAGTCATTCTCTAGTAGCTTATATTATTTAAAACCATTCCAGCTACCATAATTTACCTGCCAGAAAGGATACGGCCTTTATAACTGATAGAGAGGCCTAATCCTGTAAACAGAACTCCCACTGATCGCAGCACCATTGGTCTTTAATAAGATGTTTTCATGACAGTAAAGTCTGTAGCATCAGGCTCTGAGAATTTCTAGAGAACTATTGAGAATAGAGAAATAGATGCCATATCAAATTAAAGAAGTGGTCTTCATAAAAATATACAGACAGAACACTGCAGGATGGAGCAGAAAGTGAAATCTGGTGAATGAGTCATAAAACGAGTTAATGACAGGTTTCAGAGGAACAGCCGTGTTAGTCTGTATTCGCAAAAAGAAAAGGAGTACTTGTGGCACCTTAGAGACTAACCAATTTATTTGAGCATGAGCTTTCGTGAGCTACAGCTCACTTCATCAGATGTTTACCGTGGAAACTGCAGCAGACTTTATATACACACAGAGAATATGAAACAATACCTCCTCCCACCCCACTGTCCTGCTGGTAATAGCTTATCTAAACTGATCAACAGGTGGGCCATTTCCAGCACAAATCCAGCACAAATCCAGGTTTTCTCACCCTCCACCCCCCACACAAATTCACTCTCCTGCTGGTGCTAGCCCATCCAAAGTGACAACTCTTTACATAATCAAGTAGGGCTATTTCCTGCATAGATCAAGGTTTTCTCACATCCCCCCCACCCCCATACACACACAAACTCACTCTCCTGCTGGTAATAGCTCATCTAAACTGACCACTCTCCAAGTTTAAATCCAAGTTAAACCAGAACATCGGGATTTAAACTATGCAGGAGAGTGAATTTGTGTGGGGGGTGGAGGGTGAGAAAACCTGGATTTGTGCTGGAAATGGCCCACCTGTTGATCAGTTTAGATAAGCTATTACCAGCAGGACAGTGGGGTGGGAGGAGGTATTGTTTCATATTCTCTGTGTGTATATAAAGTCTGCTGCAGTTTCCACGGTAAACATCTGATGAAGTGAGCTGTAGCTCACGAAAGCTCATGCTCAAATAAAACGAGTTAAATTGCACTGAACAGTTTGTTGCTGAATCTAGTGTAAAAATGGACAGCTATTATGTTTAGACATTTTCTGAAATAAATTTCAGGCTAATTCTGTTTTAAATGATTAAATGCTTCCTTTGTAATTTAGGCTATTAAACCCTACCCCACTTTTGGTACCCTAATAATATATCAACAGCCTCACCCTGGAGTGCTTTCTATAAGAAGCTCCTGTTTTCACAGGTTATACACACGGAACCAGGATCAAGTCCTAAACAAAACCAACACAATGTTAGGTTTGCAAGTTTAAACACAAAACAAGTCAGGAAATTAAAGTTAAATTTCTCAAAGCAATTTTAACTTGACCATATGGCATATTAAGGTAAACATTTAATCTAGCAAAAATACTACATGTGTAATAGGAATGTTATCTTACCCCCATGAGAAATTTAAAATTGAGTTTCCCAACTATTTAAATTTGCAATTTTATTCTTGGATTGACATAGCGTTGTGTATTTTTTTAAATAAAGCTTAAATATGTAGAGGAATAAAGGAATAAAGAAAACCAGGTGAAGAACTGCTGAGTTGCGCAGCTCTGTAGTGCAACCAAAGGTACTTATGCCACTAAAAACAAAGATTTTCAGCTCCTCAAGAGCAGTACATGTTAAAGCTTTTTTAACTTTGTAGATTAATATTTTTTAAGTTCTCAGCTCAGAAGGCTCATAACTGAGGTATCCAAAGAAATTCCTAGTCTTCAATCTTTTCTCTCTTCTCCACCTGCATCTGGTGCTGATTGTTTTGCAGGCTACAAGAGTGCTATAACCTTAGTGCCACCCACATTTGTGGAGGGAAAGATTAGCATGAAACTTCATCCAGACTATTTTTTACAAGGCAAAATAATTTCATCTAGGGATGAGGAGAGTGAAGAAATCCAACTTTTGACCCTATTTACTTGGTGGGGTAGTTGTGGTGTTCACTGATGAGGGAGGTCTGACCCTGGCCTATATATAGTAATACAGTTACCTGTGGAGTTTTTAAGCCCAATTGGGCATTCAGTTCTCCCTGGCTAAACACCATAATAGAGTGCCTATCTGAACAAGGCAGAATCCACAGTTCCAGCCATCAGAAAGGGGCGTGGCTGGGGCAGATCAACAAAGCCAAATCTGCTTTGCACAGCAACTTGCTTCATTGAATACTCTGACTCAAAAGCTGCTGTGACAATTTTGTGGATGAACAGAGGGGTCGTGATTCTGACAAGAAAATACATTTTTTCCTCAGGCCAAGTATTGTACCAAAGCAAATAAAGCAAGACTTAACTCTGAATGTCCCCTGGTTGGGCTGGTTTGCATGTATTATATACACACATTCTCTTTTACCAAGAAAGCATTGTATATTATTCACACCTTATCACCTACAACTTCTGCTATTTGAACAAATCATCAAAGAATGTATTTAACATAAAACTGAAATAAATTCTTAAAGTTAAATATGGTTTATTGCTGATAATTGAGCTAATTGCTGTACATGTCAACAGAAAGTAGCAATGAAAGGCTTCTGACTTTCTACTGTGGTGTAAATGCTTACCAATTATATTCTCTACCACAGAAGACCATTAGCATTAATGTATGTTGCTCGGCTTCTCTACACAGAAATATTAACATAAAGCATTAAAAAATAGTAATTCTTGGATTCCCATAAATTGATGCTTTGTGTAAAATATATTCAAAGTACAGTAAGATTGACCAAAGTTCAAACTCAATATTGTTTGCATTTTCTTTTAACATTCTAGACAAGCTACATGGCAGTTGCTATACATGCCTCCTTTATACAGAGACTTGACGCTAGTCTTAGAGGCTCAGAAAAGAAAAAGCACGGTGAGATGGTGGAGGAAATGTATATTTCCATCTGAAATATCTTAGCCTCATTGATTCTATGAATTAACCTTTTGCACTCACTAGTGGGTTTTGCAAACATACAGCTGAAAGAGCTGTCATATTGGAGTAGAACCGTTTGCACCTGTCAAAGCAGCTTATTCTTGAAAAACTGTTATGAATGTTTAGCAACACAGGCACAAAATCTGCCCAACCACCGATTATCAAAACAACAATGAAATTAATCATTTTATTCTCCCACTGAAAAAAAAAATTGCTTGCCTTGGGAAAGCACAAACCATGTAAGAGTTAGCCAGAAGGCAGATGGTTCCATCTATGCATAGCTCCAAATCCACCTGCACATATATACACAATAGCCATAAAGGGATGCCAGAAGAATCTTCCCTTCAGCTTCAACCATATCTGCCATATCACACTGGCAGAAACATTCCCCACAGTAAACCAACTAGTCTATCCAAAATATGCACACACATAGTCCCACACCCTACCCAGTGTAAGGAAGCTTATTTTGCAGAGGAAATGATCCCAGCAGAATCAAGTAAGTGGTCACTGGGTCAAAGAGTGGCACTCAACCCACTGGTCTTGGTACGCTTTAGTACACTGTGCAGGAGTGTTTTCATGAAAGTCACTTAAGAAATGTAAGTTTGATCAAACTGAAAGTAGAAAACTTGAATGTAACCATCTTTTCACTGAAAATTTTTTTCTACAGACATTTCTTAATTTTCATCAAAAGATAGTTTTGTTACATAAAAGGAAATTTAGAAGCGTAAATGAGTCTCTGTGTAAAGTCATTTTTGACACCAGCTGTAAGTCTTCCCCACTACTCTGGAATCAGGGACACCTCCTTCCTCTGACCATGTTGGGGCAGAGAGAAGGAATTAACTTTGTCTCACTGCTAAGCAAGCTTATCGGGGTACCACTTTTACTCAGAAAATAAAGCAAAATTGGAAGCATTCCAGGTATATTCAAAACAGAAAAGGGAGGAATTTGTCAGCCCACCACTTGGTGATTTTATAAGTGTAAAGAGGGAGGAAGTAAAATATGATGCGAGTCCGGTCCATCTGTGTGACTTTAAGATAATGTCTGTAAGGGACAGGTATTACATTTACAAACTGTATTTTCCAGGAAGAATAGAAACTCTGAGACATAATCCTCAAGCTTCTCTGTCTGAGAACAACTTGCAAAGGATTTCCATGTTACAAGGGAAAAAAAAATTAATGTTGTAGATACAGCACACTATCTAGTGATGTACTGTCAAAATTTTAACATGGAACGCTTTAAAAAAAAAAATGTATTCCACCTCAACTGTCAGGTCATAGTAAGGTAAAAATATTATCCTGACAACACAACCTAAAAATCCAATTCTATACTTTTTCCTCCTCCCATTCTTCCTACCCAGAGCTACATGCTCTTGCTCCACTGCTCCTGTGAGAGGTTCCTCTGTGTCAGTGATTCTCAACCAGGAGTATATGTACTCCTGGGGATACACACAAGTTTTCCAGGGGGTACTCAACTCATCTAGATCAGTGTTTTTCAACCTTGGGGGATGGGGGGGTCCACAGGACGTGTTTAGGGGGATTGCAAGTGCAGGGCTGGCATAAAGGGGTGGCAAGCAGGGCAACTGCCCAGGGCCCTACACCACAGGGATTGCTGCAAAGCTAAGTAGCATGCTTCAGCCCTGCTGCCTGGGGCTCAAGCTTCTGACAAGGCTTCCAAGTGAAAAACAGGCTCTAATATCACAATGAAATGCAAGTAAAATATTTATATTCCAATTGATTTATTTTATAATTATATGAGAAAAATGAGAAAGTCAGCAATTTTTCAATAATAGTGTGATGTGACACTTGTGTCTGATTTTGTAAGCAAGTAGTTTTTAAGTGAGGTGAAACTTGCGGTACACAAGACAAATCAGACTCCTGGAAAGGGGTACAGTAATCTGGAAAGGTTGAGAAGCACAGCTCCGTGTGGCTCCCTGCAGGGCACTGCCAAGCACACAGAGACAGGCCTTCTGATTGAGGACTAAAAGTATAAAGGAGAATTTCTGTTTTTAAAGTACACTTCTAGCTCTTTTCTAGATAGCCCTGATAATGTCTACCAGTGTAAACCGATCAGTAGGATTGGTGAAAGAAAACAGAACTTGGGATCCACTTCGGCAACAGGGAGCTGGAGGGCACCTAGAGTTCTCCAACTAACACCTAACATAAAACAAATCAGTTATGCTTGGAATGCATCCCAAGGAATTATCCTATCCACTCAACACATCCCCGTGCATAGCTATATGATCACGGTGGACAGGAATGGGTTACGTTTTGAAATAGTAATGATACAAACTTTTTTCATAGGCCCACCTGTTCGGATTGGTGGCTTCTAAATGTTAAGGATGATGGCTCTGGCTCACCTATCTGACAACTGTTCTTCAGTGCAGCAGTGGTGACAAAAGGTAGGTTATTCTTCAGCCTCTGCTGTTAGTGGAAGCTGCAGGCAAGATGTCCTGCCCTATCTAGCTGTAAGGCAGTTGGTAGATGTAGATGGGACTATATTCTTCTGGTGATGGGCTTGGATAATTAGTTGGGAAACAGGCCCCCTTTGGTTCTTGATGTGAACATGTCTCCTATCTGCTTACAGTCTCCCCTAACTAATGAGAGTCTCCGCGACGGCACAGAAGCAGTAGTGAAGGGGGAGGGGCGGGGGAGGAATGTAAAAAAAACCTACCCTAACTAGGAATTCTTGGTCACAAGGGGCACATACTAAAGGCTCTTCTTCCATAAAGGTGTATTGTGTCAAGAGCTGAAGCTTCAGGACACATCAGAAGACCACACACATGAACCAAGCTTAAGTGTATATGGTGACAGAACTGTGCACACTTTTTATTATTTTCTCATCAAGGAGAAAGTTTGTTAGTTGCAGCAGGCATGGCAAGTTAAATGAAAATTTTAAAGGCTGAATTTCTAGTAGCCTGTTAACCAAAAGTGAACCTGAAGCGATACCAAACAAACCAATTCAAACATGATTCCAGGCAGTCAATTCCTTAATGTCTTGCTGTACAATGAGAAGCCAGAACGAATGCACTATATTACCAAATTCACGTTGACAAATACTAGGCACAACCCAGAAAAAAAAAAATAAAGGTGAGGTTAATAGATCAGGGAAAGTAATTGGAAGATGTGGTGACAATATATGTTCCTCAAAGGGTATATATTGTCTCCCACATGGAGAAGATATCCTCTAAGGGTATGTCTACACAGCAAAGGAAAACCCAAGGCTGGCCCATGCCAGCCATCTCGGGGTTGTGGGGCTCAGGCTATCAGGCTGCTTCATTACTGTGCAGACTTCTGGGCTCTGTCTGGAACCCAAACTCTGTGAGCCTCCCACCCCACAGGGTCCTACAGCCTGGGTTTCAGCCCGAGCTCACAATTCTACACAGCAATGAAACAGCCCCACAGCCTGAGCCGGATTCAGCTGACACGAACCAGCCATTGGATTTTCTTTGCTGTGCAGACATACCCTTTGAGGATTTCTTCTCGATGTGGAATCAGGTTGGATTCTCAATTATCCCCAGTAACCTTTCAACAAGTAGCTAAGATCACTTGAACCCTTTCTCACACATTACATCATTCTCTTTCAAATGCTGACCTTGTAACAATAATTCTTACTTCTGTCACATCAAGACTGGACTACATTCTACTTGGAGCTCCATTTTAAATCCACTGGGAAGCTAACATTAATGTGGCAACCCACTCAGCAAGTAGAGCATCCTATTATAAGATTATTGTTTCAGTGCTCCCAGATCTGTCCTGGCTGCCTGCAGATTTCCAGGTGGAGTTGAAGGTACAATTTGTAGATATACAAATCCCTAAATGACTCAAGGACTTAGACTGCCTCTCTCTACATGACACACTGTTGAAGTCGAGACCTGTGGAGACACTCCAGCCAGAGATCCCTCTGACTAAATTGGCAGGGCATTCTAGATGAGGGACCCTTTCCTCTGGAATACACAAACAAACACACACCCAACTAGAAATAGCCTGGATATGCTGACCTGCACGGGGGTCTCCAAAAATTTTTAGAGGGATTTTTGGAGACAAATGTTATTTGAGGAGTAATGTTTACCGAGGATGGAATGGCTATTTTATCTATATTATGTGGTCCATTCATTTATTTAAGTATGTGAGGTTCCTGCTGAGTCTTCTGTTCATGTTAATTATGCTATTAACTAATTTTCATGAGTGCCAAGAGTATGAGAGAGGTGCCCCTGGTAACTTTACAGATGATGACAGAAGTCATCATTCAAATACAATAAAGATTAATATGGCCTGTTTTTTTCCTGTTTAGTCTTCTAAATACTCAGTTAATAGGTATGCAGACTATGGATTTTATAGAAATGTAGTTATAGAGGAAGGCTATCATAATGCAACTAGCAGCAGTTTAGCAAACTACTTAATGCAATCTGTTTATCTCTGTATCAATCCTCAAACCTTATGTTGAAATAAAAAAAAAAAATCACATTTCTTCTTGTCCTATTTTATCATTGAATAACTTGCTTTGGCAACGATGCTAAAGAATACAACTATTCACACCTCATGTATTGCTTTGCCAAAAGCTAGCAGTAAAGCGCCACAAAAGCTTGAATTTTCTCAAGAGATATTCACATAGTAATTTTTTAAAATGTCCCTTGCTTTCTATCACAGAATAGTATAGCATTCATTTACACAACAAAGATAAGAAAGGCACATTATTTCTTCAGTGAAACAGAGCTTCTAGGGCTGAAATGTTGTAGCTGTTTTCCATTTACTGCAATGTTTCCTCGAGACTTGCACTGTACATCTACAGGCCATAAAAGTGCCCTTTCCAAGGACATATACGACAGTACTACTGAAGACACACAGAGGCCTACCTCAAATATGAGTTGATTTCTTTAATATGTTACAGAATCTTGAATATTTGTAATAAAAAATGATGGTACCTAATAATTAAATTATAAGAGTCAGAATTTCAAATTCAGTACTCTGCTTAATAGATTTTTTGTTTTTGTTTGTTTGTGTTACATCAAGTTTTGAGACCAAAGCTAGGTGAAAATTTTAAAAATTGGCCACCTGCATGGCATCTTTGGAAGCTTATGAACTGCTGCTTAACACTTTGACATACACAAATGTTACGCTGCCCAAGAATTGCCAAGCTACGGGTGTTGAAGGCAGAGGACACAGTCCCTATGCACTGATACTGCACAATAAAGACAAATTTACCTTTATATATATCTATCTATCTCATTAGTATATTTTTTGAAGTCACATTTTACATGAGTCTCCTACTTACTCTATTGCTTTTTAAGGATTCTATTGGCCCTAATGCATAGGAGGGAGAAAAGGCTGAATTCTTATTAAGTCGGACCTGAATACATCATTGAATCAATAAATCATACCAACATCCAGAAAACTCATACAAGTTGAGTAGTTAGAGTGTGAAAAGGGTTCCTTGGAATCATTTTATTCCTTTTCTCCATTTCGCTGTCATTTTACTTCCATCTCTTTTCCTGGAGTTCTGAGAAGCCTCCCTAAAATCGCACATGCCAAATCTCTAAATTCCACAGTAATTTAAAAAGCTCAAAATAGACAATTTAGTCTAGAATGAAATAGCAAGCCCTAGTTTTAACACTTTGTTTTCTGCTTCTATTTTCATTAAGGTTTTTATCTAATATGGTAAAGAGTTTGCTTTTTCTCCCTGTCCCTCTTTACCAACAACCTGAAGCTAGTATTAATTTAATTGGTCAGCATACAGCACACTTTCATCTTTATTTCACTATACCGTTCCCCAGTTTGATGCTGGATGTTTTCAAGTCATTCACAGATCGTCTACTCGTTTTACCTCCTCTGCTCTACTCTTCTGCTTCCTAATACCTTCTGGAGATTCTCTCCTTCCTGGTCCTAAAGCCCTTCAAACACACCTTCCTCTACCAAAATAGGTTTTACTTTTCAATGAACAGAGATAGGCAAGAGAGGAACCATTACACTAGGCACGTTATTCCTACTTTTTTTTTAATGGAAAACTTTCCGTGAGTAACCCGGGGCCCCGTGCAGTATCTCACTTCACTGCACAGCCCAGCTCAGCTCATCAAAGGTACTCTGAAGTACGCGACACAGCCACAGCCACAGCAGCCCGGCTGCTCAGGACACCTGGCTAGGGAAGCAGGCGATGAGGAACCCTTTCCATGTCACTTACTTTGGGGGCAAGGTGTTATGTTACAAAGCGTTAGCGGCTGCGGTGGCAGCCTGGCCCCCCGTAGCTAATGCAGCTGGGGAACCAGGTGCAGGACGGGGCACAGGCCGTGCACAGGAGGACTTTAGCGGAGGGCTGCGCGTCGGCGTCTCCCCCAGCGCCGGGGGGAACAGGACACGCTCCCAGCTGGAGGAAGGGTCGCTGCCAGGGCGCGGCGATGCCAGGCTGGGCCCCGGCGCGGGCAGGGCAGGGCGGCGCTGGCCCCCGCCGGCCGCTCACCTTGCGCGATGGCGATGGACTCGAAGCGGTGCAGCTCCCGCAGCAGGCAGCTCCGCTCGGTGGAGTGCAGGCTGTAGATGAAGTCGCGGGCGCCCTGCGCCGTGTTCAGCGCCTCGATCGGCTCCTTCTTGGGGTGGGTGCCCAGCGCCCGCGGGCGGCCGGGGGGCGCCAGCCCCGAGGCCGGGGAGGACGAGGCCGGGGGAAGGCGCAGCCCCTCGGACCCGCCGCGCAGGGTGGCCAGGCGGCGGCGGCAGCAGCGGGGGGCCCGTAAGGAGCCCAGGCAGAAAGGGGCGGCGGTGGCGGGGCCCCCCGGCCGCCCCAGCCGCAGCGCCGCCCGGCTCAGCCACGCCGACATCAGCAGGCAGGGAGCGGCGCTAGGGAGCTACGATCCCGGCCCGGGAGCCCCGCGCGCGGCAGGGCCGGGCACCATCCAGGGCGGAGCCCGGGAGCCGGGAAACGAGCAGCCGCGGCCGGGCTCGGCTCCTTCGTGCGCCGGTGGCCGAGACTAGGGAGGGGGACGCGCCGGGGGGCTCCGCTCGGTCTCTCTGCAGCCGCCTCCTGCGGCTGGGCTCCGGGCTGGGGAAGGGCGAGCCAGTCACAGCTCCCTGCGCCGCCCCATGGAGGCTCCCGGCAGCAGCGCTCTCCCCCGGCCCGGCTGCGAAGGGAACACCCCGGCCGCACAGGCGCGGCAACCACCGGCGGCGCCCGCGGACAGCCGAGGGGGCGGCTCCGCGCAGGCGCCCGGCCGATGCCTGAGCGACGGCGGGAGAGAGACCGGGGGCCCGCCCCTAGCCGAGTGGCGAGCGCCCCGCCCGGCCCCGGCCCCGGCCCCGGCCCGACCCCCACGCCTTGCTCCGAGGCGCGTGGGTGGGGGCGCTCAGCCCCAGGGGAAGCCCGGGGAGGCTCCTCCCGCCGTGCTCAGCAGCACCCCCGCCCCCGGGCTCGGGCTCTCCGCCTGGGCGGGCTCCCCTCCGGTCCCAGTGCTCCCTTGGGTCAACCCCGGCCGAGGAGCGGATTCGTGCCCGGCTCCGCCACTCGGTGGCCTGGGCGCTGCCCGTGGGGTTTCCCCGGCCCGCTGGTGCCAGGGGAGCGAGCCGCTGCGGCGCTCAAGCGCTGGGCAGCCCGGGCGTGTCTCAGCAGCGAGGCTGGACTCAGCGGGAGCGGGGCTTTGTTTGGGCGCGGCGAGCTTGGCCGGCGTTTATACCGCGCTGGGGTCCGGGAAGTAGAACACAGCGAGCGTCTGACCCGCCTCGGGCTTCCTCGTGCGACCTGGGGCCGTTATCCCGTGTCAGTGTGTCCCGGGGGAGTCAGCCCCGCCGCCCCGCTCCCTTCCCCCGGGATTATGGGTGAGCTCGCGTCTGTTTTTAGTGGGTGGGGCTGTCGCACAGTGGAGGGGCGGGACCTGTGTGACCTGGCACGTGCTCTGAGGGCTGCATGCGTGCTCTCTCAGAGGGCTGGGTTAAGATGCTGTTTACTTACACATCGTGTTCATGGGGTACCGCTCTCTCCCTCGGGGGAGGGAGTCTAGTTTCAGGCAGTGAACCTCCGAGAGCTGTCCTCTCTGTTTTCTGTAGATTACACAGAGATGGTGTGCCAGGTTTAGGCACGTGGTTTCTGATCTTCCAAAACCCATGCTCCTGGGCAAGCTTGAATCATCTCAGAAGTGTGTCATCGTTGTAACTAAAACTGGCATATTCAAATCAGATTTTTTTTGGGGGGGGGGAACTATTTCCTGTTATTACTAATAAATTTGATAAGTAATAGCTTAACATTGATATAGCGATTTACATAATCAAAACGTTACAAACATCAGCAAATCAATACCCTATCATTTAGGCAGTGGAAAACAAACTGTGTTTCACTTCGGTTTCTTCATCCCTTTTCTCTTCTCTTCCGCCTCCCTCCCCCCATGCAACAGGACAATGCTGCAACATTTGGATTGCAATCACTGCAGGGGAATTGTTTTTAAATTAAAAGACAGTTCTTTTTTATAAATGCAAAGATTTCAGATTTCTAATTAGGTTTTGCAATAAAAATGTATTCGTATTTTTTTTAAATGAGTACTAACTATCCAGTATGATCCTAAAGTGCAATCTTTTTCATCAGAACACTCTAGGACAATTATGTGCCAAAGTTTTAAAGGAATTGGGAAGCTTTTTAAATACACTAACATGCAATCTGGTATTTTTATTGTCCTGGAAATTAATTTATGTGCAAAGAAAGTGTCAGGCCTAAATTCATAGTCAGGAGTGTCCAGGCCCTGACAGGTGGCAACCCATTTGTTTAGCTTGCTTTAAAAAAAAAAAAAAAAGACACATTGCAATTATTGGTTTTTACATTTTAACTGTTCAGGATCTCAAGCGCTTCTGCTACAAGGGGTTTATTTATAAAGTTCTTTATATTGTTGCTGGTTCTTTTAATTGAAAGAATAACAAAGACTTCTGGAAGGTGGAAGCAAGTCCAGATAGTGCAGCATAGTGTCTGCTACTTTTCTGGGGAGAGTGCCCAGGCCACTTCTCCTCTCTCCATCCGTTCTGAGGAGAAGTTAGAAGCACGTGACTGTAAATGCAGCAGCTGTCCAACAGCTGCAGAGGATTAATATCAAGTTCTGTGACAAAGAGGTCACAATAAGTGGGGTTTCTTCTATGGTGCATATATAATAAATGATGCACTGCTTGTAATTTTCAGCCTACTAAGGGAAACAACAGAAGAAGATGGGTGTTGGCTTGTATGTCTAGTTAAACATGTTTTTATCAGGCAGCCAACTGGTTTTGGAGCACTATCTCATTTCTGAAACTCAAGAAAAATGTCACTGTTCTTTAATCTATTCTCCCTGCTCTTATTCCTTGTACAGAAAAGTTAAGCTTTTGATGACAGCCTGGGCATATTTTTAGTATCTGTGATGCCTTATTAAAAACATAACTATCTGGTGAGTTATGCTGATATCAATATTTTACACATATAGAGATCTTTATTAATATTAACTAATTAATAAAGCTGGTAAAAGTTTTTTTTATTCAAAAATGTTTCTCAGCCAAAAATAGCTTTTTCACCAAAACAGAAGTTTCCATAGGAAGTGTCCCTATTATGAAATTTTTTCTGAAGTGGGAAGGGAAAATAGGGGTTGCCAAGAAAGTGAAAACTTGAAAAAATTCAGCTGAAAAATAAAAAAAAATAGTTGTTAAAAAATTTAAAAGTTTCATTTTGGGTGGGGTTTTTTTTTGCAAAATCCTAAGAACTTTTGAAGAAGAATTTTGACAATTTCCCCCCATCTTTTATCATTTCTCATTTTCATGAGAACATTTACGAACTGGCTGTGCTAATTAAGGTCCTGATTCTACAATGAGTTCTTGCAGGCAGACCCCTGTGCCTAGAAGGAGCCCCACTGAATATGGAGGTGCAGGGATCCACCCACATGGATTTAATTGTAGGATGGGGTCCTAAATCATGTCACCCTTGTGAGACAAGTACTGTCCCCATTTTAGAGATAAGGAAACAGACAGGGAGAGGCTGAAGTCACAGGACTTGTCAGTGGGAGAACCCATAGGCGCCAACCTGCTAATGTGCCGGGGGGCTGCTCCCCCTTGGCTCCACCTCAGGCTCTGCCCCACTCCACCCCTTCCCCCAATGCCCCACCCTGTCTCACCTCTTTCCACCCCCACTTCTCCCCTTCCCCCAGGGCACCGCCCACCCCGCCCCCGAGCATGCCCCACCCAGGTCCTCCTGTATGTCGCGGGACAGCTGTTCCCCGGCGGGCGGGAGGCGCTGGCAGAGGTGGGGGGAAGTGCTAATGGGGGGATTCCAGAGGGTGCTGAGCACCCACCATTTTTTTTCCTTTGGCATCTATGGGAGAACCAAACAAACCTAGGAGCCCTAACTCCTGGCCCTTTGTTTCTTCTTGTAGGCATCTTTATAGCTTTAATTTGTAAAGAAACTGAGAATTTTGAGGGCAACAGAGTACCAGAGAACTAGAAGGATTTACTCAGCCAACTGTGACATCTTTGGAGAAGTGACCATTATGAGGGGAGACTTGAGAGCCAGAGATAAAGAATGCTCCATAAAGAGCACTTGACTACAGAATGACCTACCAGAGAAGATTGATTAGATTTTGGGCGCAGTCCTTTTTTCAGTGTGTTGCAAAACTTACATTATTGCTCAAGCTTTCCTGCAATTATTATTTATGATGGTTGGGTGTGGTGTGACAGAGCTCAAATGTGGTCGGGGCTTTCCAAACATTCAAGAAGTGATTGTTCTCATAGGAAGGCGCTCACAATCTAAGACCCTGATCCTGGAAAGAGCCACACACAGGCAGATCCCTGTGCGTCACCACAGTGAAATCAATGGAGGTTCAATGGTGGAACTCATTGCAGGATTGGGATCTTAAGGAGATAGACATAACAGCCTAAAGGTAGTTGAGATATATAAACACCACACCAGGAGACAAAAGAGAGGTCAAGGGGATTAAACTAGTTATGTTATAATAACATTAAGAAAAGAAAAATCTTCTGCTGAATATCAAGCTACAGGTCAAAGTCAGAAAGTATAGTAAATTGTGGAGTCTCTCAAGGGAATAGCGGTGGTTCCATACAAAACTGCATAGGATAAATTTAGTATAAAAACATTGAAGGCAACAATTCTGCACTGGCAAGGAATGGGCCAAATGATATAACAGGCCTTCTCTATCTTTCATTGCTATTACTTTTATTTAAAGAGAAAGTGTAACTGAAGCCTCTGGCAAGCAGACATTTTGATTAATCAGACTTTATTTTTAACCAGATTCATCACATGATGTATAGTAACTCTGATTAATCTTTGAGACTCCAGCAGGATCTGTGAGCTTGCTACAAAGGTAAATTCTCAGACAGGGTTGCCAACTTGGTAATATTCAAAAACCAGACACTCCAGCAGGAGCACTGGAACCTCCCCTGCCCAGCCTCTTCCCCCCAAAGCCCCTCCCCTGCTTTACCTCTTCCCCAACCAATGGGCAAAATCCAGTCCAATTTACAAACTGGAGTGAACAGCCTTTACACAGGAGACCAGTGCTGGCGGCTGGGATTGGAGGAGATGAAATCTTCCTCTTCAATTCAAAGATGAAGTGGAACATTGCCAGTGTTCTACGTCAGGGGTTCTCAACCAGGGGTACGCGTACCCTGGGGATACACAGAGGTCTTCCAGGGGGTACATCAGTTCATCTAGTATTTGCCTAGTTTTACAACAGACTACACAAAAAGCACTAGAAAAGTCAGTACTAACTAAAATATCGTACAAGGCTTGTTTATACTGCTCTATGTATTATACACCGAAATGTAAGTACACTATTTATATGCCAAATTATTTATTTTATAATTGTATGGTAAAAAGGAGAAAGTAAGAAATTTTTCAGTAATAGTGTATTGTGACACTTTTGTATTTTTATGTCTGATTTTGTAAGCAAGTAGTTTCTAAGTGAGGTGAAACTTGGGGGTACGCAAACAAAATCAGACTCCTGAAAGGGGTCCAGTAGTCTGGAAAGGTTGAGAGCCACTGTTCTATGTAGCCTTTTCAGGCTGCTAAATATGGGTTTCCGTCAGTGAATCCTGAATTCACTGGCCACACTGCTCATACTCATCTCTAGCCTCTAACTTTTCTCTATGCTGCTGTGGAGAATGCCACCAGAGGGCAGCGCAAGGGTTATGAAGCCTCTCCACCATAAACTCCCCAAACCATGCTGCAGAACTCACCAAGCCCACCCAAGAGTCAGAAAAGGATTAAACATTCAATTGGACAGTTATAATGAATTAATAATAGCCTCCAGATTGTTTGCATTTTATTTAAAAATATGTAAAGATTATCCAGCATAGGCATCACCAGGGCTGGAGCACCCACTGAAAAAAATTAGTGGGTGCTTAGCACCCACTGGCAGCCAGCTCCCCACCACCACCCCCCAACGCCTCCCACCTGCCAACGGCCCTACCAATCAACTCCTCCCTCTCCCTTCCAGCGTCTCCCACCCACCGCAATCACCTGTTCTACAGCATCCAGGAAGCGCTGGGCAGAGGGGGAGAAGTGGGGATGGGGCGCACTTGGGGAAGGTGGTATGGGCGCAGCTGGGGCAGGGTGGGGTGGGGCCTGTGGCTGAGTGGAGCTTGAGCACCCCTGGGGAAAGGAGGAAGCCAGCACTTGTGTTATCTACTACCATAAAAATCTGTTTTCAGAACACCCTGAACCACAAAAACAACTTACTCAAATCCAAATGTAACACTTTCAGGTACCTCTTGCATGATGCCATAGATCAACCAGTTTAAGTTTATATAACAGCAGTTAGGGCCCCTGTTCTGCAAAAGTCTTGTCTCCAACCTGCAACATTTAAATCTGACCACTTTTACCAAGATTAAGAACAGCCATAATCTGTCCTTCCTGTAGAATTTACAACCAGGTATTATAATGATTTTTGTTTTTCCACCAAGTGTTAATATTGCCTATTATGTCATGGTCCTCTTCTTTTCCAGGAATTCTAGATCATCTAGTTTTGCTTGTAAGCTTCTCACATGGGGATTTGGCCCAACACCATTCCAATCAATTGGAACTAGACCAGGCCCATAGACATTTATAGTTTTCATTTTGGCCGTCAGCTACTTTTATTTTCCTTCTTAGTATGACAGACTCTCACTTTTCTAGAATTAACAGATCTCAGCCTGTCCCTCCTCCACTTCAGCTGTAACTTCCTTCCTATGCTTCACTGGGTACAGAAAGACCTTTGTGTTACTGACATCTCTAAAAGTCTCTCTAGGTCAGTGGTTCTCAACCAGGGGCATGCACACAGCTCTCAGAGGGGCGGGTATGCAGAGGGTCTTCCAGGGGGTTCACCAACTCATCTAGATCAGCAATTCTCAACCAGGGTCCACGGACCCTCAGAGCCCTCTCAAGGGGGCCGTGGGGCCCCATGGCTGAAGCCCCAATCCCCAGTGCCCCCCGTAGGACTGAAGCTGGGGGTTGCGGGGCTGAAGCCCTGATCCCCAGTGCCCCCCGCAGGGCTGAAGCCTGGAGCCCTGAGCCCTGGTGCTCCCTGTGGGGCAGAAACCCTGAGCCCATGGGCAGAGTTGGGGGCATGAAGGGCATTGCTCCTCCTCAAATTGCAGCGCAAGAGCACGGCAGTCCTGGGGGAAGCTCCACACCTCCCCCCCACAATCTTCTCTCCCCGGCCCCTGGCCAGGTCGGAGGCAGGAAGCCGGAGCCAGGCAATGCAGGGCAGCTTGCCAGAGGACTTGTCCGAGGGAAAATATTGAGAGAGTGAGGAAGTTTAGCAGCTCCCACACCCTGCCACACACACAATGCACACACTATGGGTACCCGCATGGCCCCACAGTATGCCAACATTTTTATGGCTGACTTAGAACAACGCTTCCTCAGCTCTCGTCCCCTAACGCCCCTACTCTACTTGCGCTATATTGATGACATCTTCATCATCTGGACCCATGGAAAAGAAGCCCTTGAGGAATTCCACCATGATTTCAACAATTTCCATCCCACCATCAACCTCAGCCTGATCCAGTCCACACAAGAGATCCACTTCCTGGACACTACAGTGCTAATAAACGATGGTCACATAAACACCACCCTATACCGGAAACCTACTGACCGCTATTCCTACCTACATGCCTCCACCTTTCACCCTGACCACACCACACGATCCATCGTCTACAGCCAAGCTCTGCGATACAGCCGCATTTGCTCCAACCCCTCAGACAGAGACAAACACCTACAAGATCTCTATCAAGCATTCTTACAACTACAATACCCACCTGCGGAAGTGAAGAAACAGATTGATAGAGCCAGAAGAGTTCCCAGACGTCACCTACTCTAGGACAGGCCTAACAAAGAAAATAACAGAACGCCACTAGCCGTCACCTTCAGCCCCCAACTAAAACCCCTCCAGCGCATTATTAAGGATCTACAACCTCTCCTGAAGGATGACCCAACACTCTCACAAATCCTGGGAGACAGGCCAGTCCTTGCTTACAGACAGCCCCCCAACCTGAAGCAAATACTCACCAGCAACCACATACCACACAACAGAACCACTAACCCAGGAACTTATCCTTGCAACAAAGCCCGTTGCCAACTGTGCCCACATATCTATTCAGGGGACACCATCACAGGGCCTAATAACATCAGCCACACTATCAGAGGCTCGTTCACCTGCACATCCACCAATGTGATATATGCCATCATGTGCCAGCAATGCCTCTCTGCCATTTACATTGGTCAAACTGGACAGTCTCTACGTAAAAGAATAAATGGACACAAATCAGATGTCAAGAATTATAACATTCATAAACCAGTCAGAGAACACTTCAATCTCTCTGGTCACGCGATTACAGACATGAAAGTTGCAATTCTTCAACAAAAAAACTTCAAATCCAGACTCCAGCGAGAAACTGTTGAATTGGAATTCATTTGCAAATTGGATACAATTAACTTAGGCTTGAATAGAGACTGGGAGTGGCTAAGTCATTATGCAAGGTAACCTATTTCCCCTTGTTTTTTCCTAATTTCCCCCCCCTCCCCAGACGTTCTTGTTAAACCCTGGATTTGTGCTGGAAATGGCCCACCTTGATTATCATACACATTGTAAGGAGACTGGTCACTTTAGATAAGCTATTGCCAGCAGGAGAGTGGGGTGGGGGGAGGTATTTTTTCATGCTTTGTATGTATAAAAGATCTTCTACACTTTCCACAGTATGCATCCGATGAAGTGAGCTGTAGCTCACGAAAGCTTATGCTCAGATAAATTGGTTAGTCTCTAAGGTGCCACAAGTCCTCCTTTTCCTAATGCACACGCACACTTTCTCTAACCGGTTTCAAAATCAGTTCAGCTAAAGGAATTTTGAAACTGGTTGGAGCCATAGAATAGGTCAGGGTCCAGGCAGCCTGAACCTAATTCAAAACTTGCTTAGGGTGGTTTTGAACAAAAATCAGTAAAAACAGGGGAGCCTGATCTACACTTCAGCTCCCACCAGTTTTTAAATCTGTTTAGCTGACCTAGTTTTAAAACCAGTTAGAATTTGGGAGGAAATTTCCCCATTGTACACCAGACCTGTAAGAGCTGTTGTTAGAACTTAGGCATGAAATCATGTTCCCACTGTATTCAATGGGAGTTTTGCTCTTTACTTCAGCAGGACCAGGATTTTGCTACTGGAGCTCATTGCTTCTGGCCTGTGTTTACTGCACTAAATGCTGCCACCTTTGCACTATAAGGAGTAAGTCAAGTATACTGCATTATGTTTCCGATAGATGGTAGATTTCAAAAGGCTCCCATTCACTTTATTTTTAATACTAGCATATAGACTGTATTTAAGAGTAGGAATTTTTTCTATTAATATAATTTGATAGATTGAATACTGATGTTGTACACATCTCATTCAAGATATATTTTAATGACTATAAATCTTATTTAATAGGAAAACAGGGTAATGTGGTTGGCACCATTCTGACTGAAAAAGAAATTCACTCTGCCTGGATAGAATTTCTCTGTGCAGGTGGAGCATGGGGAAACTATGGAGGCAAAATCTACCTATCGTCTGGAATACTGGAGCCATGAAAACGCAGATCTTAAGCCCCTCTCCATTCTGCCTGTTGTCCAAACCCAATGTGACCTTCCTCACCAGCCTATGCAGGGCCACTGTGGGGACAGTTCCTGAGGCAACAGGGTGTGCATGTTAACTCCTACCCAGCCAGCAGATCCTCCCAGTGCAGCCTAAAGACTTAAATGCTTTGGAGAGCCTTACACATAGAGGTGAATTCCACTCTCAGAGTGAAATTTTAGTTTCCATTTTATTATACGATATACAAAATCAAACCCTTTCATAGACATATGGGAGGCATGGGCAAGATAAGCCATATAGTCACTGCTTCTGGAAGGTTGTTCTTTAACACATAAGGAATATCAGAGTGTTTAAAAACATGTCTATCCTCCCAATAGGCCATGCTCTACAAAACAAACTGTGCCTTATAAAAGACACAAATAAGTGAGTGCAACACACTACATAATGCCTCCTGCCATCATGTCTTTGCCTGGCAAAATATTTGGAAAATACCTTTTTTCCCATATGATAGAGGCAGAAAATTAATGAAAATACCTAGAAAATACCTAAGTCCCCTTCTTCAAACCTCCAACATACTGGAATCTGTTTTTGCCTGTTATTTGTTTTGTCTACAGTAAAGATGAGGGTGGTTTTATTCATCAGTATTCTGGAGAGAAAGAAAATGTGTTGCTGTCAATCAAGAATTTCCATTTAATTATTTCTGTATAGTCATGATCATGATTTGTAGACCACAACAGTCCTAACATCTGTGGAAGAAATGATCTTTAGTCTACATTGTTTCACAGAGAGTAAGAGCTTTCTGTGCACAGATATCCTCATTCTACTGCAGCCAAAGAACTAACAAAGTTGGATACAGTGGGCTCTGTGGGATTTTGTTCATGACTAGAGGGATGAATACAAAGATGAAGAATCATTTATTTAGAATGCACCTATGTTACATCCATGTTCAAATGCATCTATGTTACATCCATCTATGTTCGTTCTGAATGCAGAATTTTTATGTTTTGTGTGTTTCACGCACAGCAATCATTCAAGACAAGGAACATTGCTGTTAAGCTGATTTTGGAATTATTATATATTTTTTAATTTAATATTTGCATCATTTCCAAGATGGAATTGTAAACATGAAAAACCATCAATCAGTTCATTTCCCAAGCCACATAGGAATTGCCATACCAAATCAGAATAGTGGTCCACCCAGTTCTATCGCCGACAATGACCAATACCAGATTGCTTCCAAGAAAGATATGATTGTGGAACAAATTGTTCACAGGGGAAATTTCTTCTTAACCCTAGGTCACTAATAGTTGGCTTATGCCCTGAAGCATGAGGATTTATATCCCTCAATTTTTATTTTATTTAATGGAACATTATCAATATAAATGTTTAGTTCTTCTCTGTATCCTGCTAAGTTCTTGGACTCAGTGACACGTTGCAGCAATACATTTCATATAATATTTACTGACATGCACTTTTGTTTCTCATGTTTATTTTATCCTAATTTTATCTGCTCCAGATTTATAGATCCATCAATCCACATATAAGAGGCATAGAAACTTTTCAGCCCATGCACAAAGACACGGTTCTCCCGCTGACAGTCTACACAATTCTTTCACTGGCTAACTTTCTCATATTTCACTCTGGATGACCAACCATAAGCTGAAACTCAATATGATAGAAGATGAACTCCTTATCTTTCCTTTCAAGACTTCCCATCTGCCCCCTTTCCCAATCGCTGTCAATGATGCCACTACCTTTCCCACCACCTAGGCTTTCCAAATTGGATGTCGTTTGTTTATTCTTTTCTTTCTCCAGTCTGCCTTCCTTATGCACACACACACAAATCCAGACTGTTGCCAAATACTGCTGTATTTATCTCCAAGGTGTCTCCAGAATTCATCCTTTCCTTTCCATGCCTACAGCTAGCATGGTAGCCCTTGCCTTAGTCATTTCTTGTGTTGACTACTGCAATCCTCTCCTCTCTGGCTTCTCTACCTCTCACCTTGCCACCTTCCAGCCCATCCAGAATGCAGCTGTGAAAACAAGCTTCTCACCAGTGTGATTATGTGTCTCCCCTATTTACATCTCTTTTCTGTCCATTGTATTAAGTTCAGATTTCTTATCCTCAGCTTCAGGACCCTATAGAACTCCACTTCACGTTACATTTTTGCACTCTTTCCACCAACTGGACCACCTAACCACTTCCTTTGTCTCTTTATACTTCCACAATTCATATCTCACAACTAATGCTATGATTTAGTCACAGGTGTTTTTAGTAAAAGTCATGGACAGGTCACGGGCAATAAACAAAAATTCACGGCCTGTGATCTGTCCATGACTTTTACTAAAAATACCTGTGATTAAATCTTGGAGGGTGGGGGACGCAGCTGGGGGGATGTCCGGGGGGGCACTGCTGAGGAGTGGGCCTGGGGCCAGCCGGGGACCGCTGCCAGGGCCAGTGGACTGCGGCTGCTCCAGCCAGCCAGCTGGGGACTGGTGCCTGGGGCCACCAGAGCAGGGGCTGGTGTGGCTGTCCCCGGGGCCACCTGAGCAGCTGGCCCCAGAGGCAGCTGCTTGGAAGGCCCTGGGGTCAGCCACATTGGCCCCTGCAGAAGTCACAGAGGTCACAGAAAGTCACAGAATCCATGACTTCCGCGATCTCCGTGACAGACACAGAACCCTGCTCATAACTACATCTTACAGAAGGAATCTACCTTCCTTGTTTTGTGGGCTTTTTTTAGAAAAACTTGTAGATTTTGTGGACATACTGTATTGACTGTCCATCTGAGTATATAAGTACTTTGGGTCGCAGACTAGCTCTTTGAGTATGTTTGGATCACACTAAGATCACTCACAATAACTGGATGGAATCTGCCACAATAGCTGTCGTTGCATGATATGAAAATTCCACACAATAAAACAAATTTAACTTTTTATGCGTCTATAAACATTTTGGGAACAATTTACCCTTGAATTAGTCTTGGTGTTCCACTTGACATTTCATGTTATTTTAGCTGATTATGGAGGAGGGAAGATAAGGAGGAGGAGTGAAACCTACTGGCAATGATTTTCCTGTGAAAGTTTGTGACATGCATCCTTACCCATAACAGTCTTCAAACGTTTGTGGCTTATGCACAGAAGAGTAATTATCCCAATATGTTGAAAGTGACTTCTTCTTTTATGCATATTGAGACAGTAACTGAGATTAAGAAGCCTAATTTTTGCACTGTGTGGTAGATTCAAGCTTGCTTTCCTGTAAATTTCCTGGCTAGGCAGCAGCTCTGCGGAAAAGGACCTAGAGGTGACAGTGGACGAGAAGCTGGATATGAGTCAGCAGTGTGCCCTTGTTGCCAAGAAGGCCAATGGCATTTTGGGATGTATAAGTAGGGGCATAGCGAGCAGATCGAGGGACGTGATCGTCCCCCTCTATTCGACATTGGTGAGGCCTCATCTGGAGTACTGTGTCCAGTTTTGGGCCCCGCACTACAAGAAGGATGTGGATAAATTGGAGAGAGTCCAGCGAAGGGCAACAAAAATGATTAGGGGTCTGGAACACATGACTTATGAGGAGAGGCTGAGGGAACTGGGATTGTTTAGTCTGCAGAAGAGAAGAATGAGGGGGGATTTGATAGCTGCTTTCAACTACCTGAGAGGTGGTTCCAGAGAGGATGGTTCTAGACTATTCTCAGTGGTAGAAGAGGACAGGACAAGGAGTAACGGTCTCAAGTTGCAGTGGGGGAGGTTTAGGTTGGATATTAGGAAAAACTTTTTCACTAGGAGGGTGGTGAAACACTGGAATGCGTTGCCTAGGAAGGTGGTGGAATCTCCTTCCTTAGAAGTTTTTAAGGTCAGGCTTGACAAAGCCCTGGCTGGGATGATTTAATTGGGATTGGTCCTGCTTTTGAGCAGGGGGTTGGACTAGATGACCTCCTGAGGTCCCTTCCAACCCTGATATTCTATGATTCTATGGTCTTGGAATTAATTTAATGTTGGACCTTTGTTGCCAAGTGCTTTTTGGATCCTTATCAGAAATCAGGGATGTTCTACTAAAATGCTGATCATTTGGTTTTAATTCTTGATATGGCATTGGGGGTTAGTTAATGCACTAGTTTATCACTTAAATTCAAGACCTGTCTCTGGTCATATGTGAAAATTAAATTGCGGTTTTATCCTAGTATCCACATGATCATCTATTGTGAGATGACACCTGGCAGGGGTGAGGGGAAAGGGGGAGGAAAATGAACTAACATTTGCTGTGGACTATCAGATCCACTGATTGAGGACAGATGGGGGCATACTCTTCCTGGTTTCCAAACAGAAATCATATATGGCCAATTAAATCCATTCTCCTAATATCTGTCATGCAGCTTCCACACACTTGCCTGTCCATTTCAGATTGAGGAGCAGTGTACCACTGGCAGCTCAAGTATTTTGAGGAATTCCACCAATATACACACAAATAATTTTCCCAAACAGGAAGCCTTAACTATATTAAATCACTGAAAATAACTGTCATAAATATAATCATGTCATTCAGAAAACAACAGCTTTCTGTTTCCCATCTTCTCTTCATATTCAACTCCAGTAGTTAATTTTTTTGCTACCTATTTCCCGTTCAGATGGGACTCAATTTTCAAAGTTGTCTGCCTAAATCCTGAGGCCGAGCACTTACAAAGCATTTGGGAAACTAAATGCCCTTTTAGGCAACCCTTGTAAATGGTGGTTTGAGCACCCAAAGGAAGGATTTAAGCTCCCAAATTTCAAAATTGGATTCCCATTGTGACGGGATCCCTGGGGTACAATCTGGCACTGTGAGACTGCTGTGCCACCCTCACTCACTCATCTAGGTTGTCTCTCGTAATGCCTTACTGGTGACAAGTAGCAAACCCCGCCAGGTGCTCTTGCCGCTCAGTACAACTGCACGTGGAGCCCCACACCCCGCTAGTTTGCATGAACGCTCCCAGAGCCGCTCACAAATCACACAGTGAAAGGTACCCGCCAAACTCCCGCCCCCGCCACGAGCTCCTAGCCTTATACCTCAGGATTATATTGTCTTGCACTTCGCAAAACCCTTTCTTGAGCAAACGCAAGTTTATTAATTGGTTCACCACTTCATCAATGGATAGCGGACATACACCAGCCTTTGTAACCTGAGACGATTTATCAAGCACTTCAGTCAAACTCACTGGTAAGGATAAACATTAGAATAAATTTACTGATTACAAAAGATTGATTTTAAATTTTTATAAGTGATAGGCAAAAAGTCAGAGTAGTTACCAAAAGAAAATAAAAGATAAGCATGCAGTCTAACGTTTCAATTTTATTAGACTAGGAATAGCTAGATTAAGCAATTTTTTCTCACCCTACTGGATACTGCAGGTTGGTTACAGTCTTTCATACACAGGCTGTCCCTGTTAGCCTGGGGACCAGTCTCCTCAGCTCCAGTATTCTTGTTGCCTTTAGTATAGGTGGGAGAGGAGAAAGGACAAACCATGCAGCCTCTGTCCTTTATTTTATATTCTCATTTCATGTGCTTGGAGAACACAAGTCCAGGCATGTCTGGTGGGCATTGCTGAGTGACCAGGCAAGGCTGAGCAATTCCCCTAGTGTGGCCTTGTGCAAGTGAGTCATTGAATTGTAACTCCCTTGCTGGACAATGGCTGTTGATGGTTGCTCAACACCTGCTCAGATGCTGGTTACCTCCCTTCTTGTTGTCTCTGGGGATCTAATATCTGGGTGATTCCCTAACTCACAACATATTTTAGTGACAACCATACAACACAATCTCAAAACTTGATATGCACTAATAATATACATAGTTAGATAAAGCAATGGCTTTCAGCAGATCATAACCTTTCCTTATATCATAGGAGCCAACTCCATGGGTGCTCTGAGGCTGGAGCACCCACCGAAAAAAAAATAGAGGGTGCTCAGCATCCACTGGCAGCCCCCTGATTAGCTCCTCCCCCTCCCTCCCAGTGCCTGCCACCCACCACAGATAAGCTGTTCAGTGGCATGCAGGAGGTGTTGGGAGGGAGGGAGAGGAGCCGGGCCAGGGGGCAGAGTGGGGGGAGGGTGGAGCAGGGGCAGGAAGAGGAGGAGCAGGGATAAGGGTTTGAGGGAAGGGGTGAAGTCGGGGAGGGGCCTGGGGCAGAGTGGGGGGTCAAGCACCCCCCGGCAACTCATAAAGATGGCGTCTATGGCTTACATGGCATGCTTTATATGAAATATCACAATTATATATAAATGATTAATATGGAGGTTACAGGGTGCTCCCCCGAGGTATAGAGTGTCACACTCATGTTTACCCAGTAGCGTAATTAAGTGACTTCCTCAGAATCACACAGCAAATTAGTGGAAGCAAATTAGATGGAGACCCATCTTTTAATACCTATAATGAAATTCTGGCCCCATTGAAGCCAATAGCAAAACTCCCATTGACTTCATAGAGTCAGGATTTCATCCCTTGTTTTCTAATTTAACCTCTAGAACATGCTTCCTCGTAAAGTGCATCAAAGGTGGGTGAAAAAGGAGATTATTCACGTCCAGTAATACAGCAGCGTCCTATCAAAGTTGTCCTTTAATAAAATGAATAAGCCTTAAAAACTGAATTAAGCTGCTGGCTTCCACAACTTCCTAAAATGGATGGCAGTAGATTGAGTCTAAGATCCTCAAATCATATTGGGTGAAGATAGAACAGGATTGTGAAAAGCAGCTAATGGCTCAGGAGAGAATTTTCTCTCTGTTTGCTAACTGTTCGTGTTGCTTTCTTACTTTATCATTTTCAATGGGATCTAGGTATACAGACATGTATGGTGGCACTGTTGGCATTTAGAAAATGACATGGTCCCTGCCCCAGCCAGCCTCTCTGGTAATACAAGAATTTGTAGAGGAAAACATATTCCACGAGGAGCTTAACAGCCTTATTCAGTGGCAGAACGATACAGTGAAAGGGACAGAGAGGTGAGGAGGTGGTTGTGCTTGGGGTACTGATTAAATGTTGCGGAAAAACAGGAGGGTTTGGAGAAGAAATTAAAAACAAATAGCATAGTAGTGAAGTGCTCCCCTTGATTCTGTTTTAATGTGAGAAACTACCTGTCTTTGCCATTACAAGGAGCAAGCGTTGCAGAAATCTGCAATGGGGAAAATAAAGGACTGAAGGTTCTGAGTGCTTCCTGTGAAATTCTACCACCTTCAGTTCCTGTTGAACTCAGTGGGAGTTCAGGAAGATCAGCACCAACTGGAATGGGACCCAAACTTGTTAAACATAAAGTTAAGTTAATGCATTTAAGTCATGCCCTGAAGAGTTTACTGTCACTATCTCTGCATCATTCCACTGAATAAGGCTCTCTTAGGCATGGTATCTATTTTGAATTTATATATTTCCTTTCCAAAGCATAAAGGGCAGACATTTTGCAAAATTATTTTCTCTCTAGAATATTAAATGGTGATTTACCTACCACTGAAATGCAGCCAGCTCTGGGGTGAAATGTGGATGGTGAGTAAAAATGCACAGCAAATTTAGGGTACTTTTTGTCATTAAGAAGTTGTTCCTCCCGTGTAACAATATTTATGAACTGGACATAGAAATCTCAGTCTTTAAGTATTTAAATCATGTATATCACTATGGGTATAAATCTGAGTAGCTATGGAACAATTATTTAATACTGGAAAATAGCATTCAATATGCTACACTTAACCTTGTATAAATGTTGAGATTCTAAGAGTACTGAATGTTTTCTATGAAACGAATTTACTCCAAATTCAAATAAAAGTATTAAACTTAAAAAAGAGAGGGAAAGAATACACACTTTCCATATGCTAAATATAGCACCTAAGAATCTTGTAGAAACAAAAGGTAAAATCCTGGCTCTATTGAAGACACTGGGAATTTTGCCATTATTTTACCAAAGTTAGGGTAGGAATGAGAGATGGAAAAAATTAATCATTATTAGGCCAATCTAGTTTAACCCCTGGAGTCCAGTGCAGAAACATTCTTTACAAATTATTCTCTGGTACTTTATTCACTCCGGGTATAAAATGACCTATCACTTTCCTATTCCACCAACTCTTACAACAGCTAAACTGATCACCCTTTGTGTGCATACAACTTAATAGTCAAATAAAATGACTAGTCCATTCCCTAAGGTGTTTGCAGTCTAAATTAAAAATAACACAGTAAGGAATGGCAATAAACAAAGGGTATGGGAAAGAGGATAGAATTATGAGGATAACGTCAACAACATGAAGTATGATTATTGCTACATATAGGTTTGTTGGTTCCCTTATTTATAAAAGATGTTAAGATTTGGCACAGTGGCTGGAGTAGGGCCCAAGGTCAGTGATGGAAGGCTAATTGAAATAAGTGATGTTTGATGAGAGCTTGAACAGGTAGATTGAAGAAGAGTCTCCAGTTTTCTGACCAAACAATGACATTTCTAGCAACCACATAAAGCCATGAAGGCTCAGAATTACCATGGCTGAAGAAATCAGCATACGTTAAACAAATATATACATATATATGTAGCTTAAGTATTTCTAGGATGCTGGTCACTGTCTTATCTAAACTCCATAGAAATAGAAGGCCTGCATTACATGTTAGTCCCAATGAAATCAATGGCAAAACTTCCGTGAATGAAGCCTGGGTTTCACCCAAGGTGAAAATGTCTAGCAATAGCTTGTATCTGAAATTATTTGAATACTCACTGTTTATCATAGATCAGACAGCTGCGCCATATTATTAGCAAAATGGAATTTCAACTCTTTAATGGGAAAACAAGTTAAGGTGAGCTCTTAGTGTTTTTTGCAGCTAAAATGCACTCTTCTGCAGCAGAAGAAAGCCTACTAAGTAAAGGCTGGTTTCAGAGTAGCAGCTGTGTTAGTCTGTATTCGCAAAAAGAAAAGGAGTACTTGTGGCACCTTAGAGACTAACCAAGTTATTTGAGCATAAGCTCTCGTGAGCTACAGCTCACTTCATCGGATGCTTAAGCTCAAATAAATTTGTTAGTCTCTAAGGTGCCACAAGTACTCCTTTTCTTTTTAAGTAAAGGCTGTTTTCTAAATCTTCCCTTGGTGGTTGAAAATTTTAAATTAAGAAGAGATTCTGGCAATTTTGAGCATGTTGTGACTTGATTTTGTCATGTTAGAGCAGAAATATTTAAATTCTGTATCAATATTGGCCAAAAATACAAAGCCTTCCATGTGTGATGACTAAACAGAAAGTATTAGTACAAAATAAATAAAGTCAGATCCTCAGCTAGTGTGTAGTTCTGCTGAAATCAATGGCATGACAACATTTTATACCAGCTGAGAATCTCGCCCAAAGTAGCTACAATACATTAATCCAATGCACAATACCTGATGTAGGAAGAGTTAAGATTTGGTGCATTGTGCTAATTGCGGTATTTAAAAACAAAAACAAAAAACATGACTCCCAGAACTAAAGAGTTAATTACATTTAGGCATTCTAGTTTGTCAGTCAGAGGGATGCCCACATTTTTGAATTATTCCAGAAATATAGCGCAAGAATGAAATAATCTATCTGAAATGGAGATGGTCCTCCTGTAACAAAGGCTTTGGGGATTGGCTATTTTTATTTTGTGTGTTCCAGGAAACTAATCTGTCATTTAGAGTTGCAATATTTTTGATATGCGAGCATGCACACACAAATCTATGAATCATTTCTTGATTAGTGCATTCATAATTCCTACAGATGTTACTTACTGAGGCAAGAAGAAAATTATTCCATTTGAGATGCTTTCTATTTTTAATCTATGTTTTGCAAAACCAAAGTGCTACAATGATGAAATGCTCTCAGAAAAGCAGCAGCAGGTGGATAGAATAAACATGGAATAGGCCAGTTAATCCATAGAAACCATGCAATTTTTTCTAAGGTCAGGTACCCCAAAGAATGTCCATGCCACAGGGTATCCAAACTCCATACTATAGCCCTGTTTTCTACTACCTATTTTATTCCCACAATCACTACCAGCTTCTCTTTCAGGATTTTTTAAATTATGAGCCCTTTGGGGTAAGGACTGTGATGGACTGACAATATCCAGAACAAACCTTATGGGATTAAGATAATTTAATAAAGTTTAAGTTAAACTTTATTGAACTACAGGTTATTATTGAAATTAAACCTTATTCAATGTCTTTGGGGTACATTGTATTAAAAATGCAATTGTGTATGTGGCATTGTGGCATTGTATGTGCCTTCACTAGTAGGGAGGGGTGATGCTAATGCATTTCCTCCTTTATTAACCCTTATGAAGTCACTCCCTGGGGATATATGCATACTCTAGATCAAACTGGATTCTCCAGAGACCAACAGACAAAGAAAGGACTTTTGGATAAAAAACCTGCTTTTAAGCTGACTCAGGGCCTTCTTCCTGATCCAGCAAATGGGCAGGACCCCTGGTCCACAGAGGGCCCCAATCCTTAGGAGAAGAGTGGCAGGACTTGGCCTACTGAGGCCTCATAAGACTGGGTGCTTGTTCTGAACTGAAGCTATGGTGAACTTGTAACCACAAGGAATCCCTTTGGGGGTGTGAGGGGTGTGTGTTAAAGGACATCTCTTGACAGAATTCGTGTTAGAGTTGGGATGGACTCTGGTGAACTTATTAGCATGTGTGTAGGTTCTTTTATTTTTTTCCCCCATGTTTTCTCTGTAATGATTTTTACCTTATAATAAAGGAGGCTTGCTTAGAAAGGGCTGTGTGGTAACTTATACCTGTAGCAATCAGTCTGTGATCAGTATCTGAAGAGAAAGCAAGCGGGTCTCTTTAGGCAGACTGTCTTTGTGAGAGATAACACAATGAAGGCAGAGACCGGTGCAGCCTGGAAATAACCCAGTCAGAACAGAGATAGGTGCATGTCTCTACCTAATAGACCCAACAGCTGGGGAGCTGGAAGACTGGTGTGGGACCCCTTGTTGAACCACTGAGGGGAACTAAAGGTGCCGTTGCCCTGAACTGTGACAGGGGCCATGTCTTCTTCTGCCTTTTGATGAATTTTACAAATTTTAATTTCAACCACCACCACTCCCCAAAAAAATCTTTTTCCCAATGAAGATTTTCATAGAGAGGTTATCATTTGAAACCAATTTGATTGCTGGTTTGGTTAATTTATTTAAAATATATATATATTGAAAATCCAATTTTTTAAGTCAATTTTTTTTACTTGTTTTTCAACCGCCTATCACATATTATGAGTGCTACTAGGAAAAAAAAAACCTATCATGAGGCTTATTGGAGCTATTGCAGCATCAGTTATAGGCTGGCGTAGATCTTGTAATACTACAGGTGTCCGACAGGCCACATTTAATTAAAAGAAACAGTACCATCAATTTCCAGAGGATAAGAGTAGACGTGTGTATGGTTTAGGGCATGATCTAACTCCCACTAAAGTCAATAGGAGTCTCTCCATTGGCATCAATGGATTTTGGATCAGGCCCTTAGTGATGAATTTATGTTGTGTACCAGCATAATGTAAATTATATTTTCTTCACTTGCTACAACATCCAACTAGATAATAAGTGAGGAGATATTCTGCACCATCCCCTTCTGTAGAGGGAAGGGCCCTAATACACCAAAACTGCCATGGTTCTGCTGCCCAAGTTGTGGGCAGCACACATAGGGAGACTCCACCAACCACCGGCAGCAAAGCAGTGCACCATGGTGACTTTCCTCTGGGCCAATGCGGAGGGGTTCGGGGATGGGTGATGAGAGAGGGTCAACAACTATGTAGAACCTCTGGCCAAAATCTGGGGCCAGAGATGCTGCTGCAGTCCTGAGGCTTCCATGGCAACCATAGAGCGGCTCTGCATGGTGCTCCACAGCTGGCCATATGGGAAGGAATCCTATCTATTAGGGTTCTGGGCAGGGATTAAGCATTTGGCCCTTAAAAAGAAAATGGCCAGTTGTTTTCACTGAATGGAAATAATTAACTGAAACTGTTCTGAGAGTACAGGGACAGTCATCCTGGAACAGCAACATTTTCCCATTAACAACATACTCAGATCCCTTCCTCTCATAATGGCTAATGCCGCATACTTTGAGGATGGCATAAAATCTCTATAATATACCTAACCATTCAGTTCTGTACCCAAAGGGAAATCTGTCACAGCCTCCAGCTGATCAACTTATGCCCGGCTGCATGAAGGCTAAAGACTAATCACTTCTCTTCATGAGGGAAAGCTTATAAATAAGAGTACAGAGCACTGAAACATATTGTGTGCGAAGAGTGCAATGAGCCTGTCTGGGCCTGTGGTTTCTCCACCTACAATTCTGAAACAATCACAGAATTAGGATTCAGTTACAGGTTGTCAGACCTGCTGATGTGTACAACATTTCCTCAGATCTTCCTATATTGCAGAGTGTGTTATAACATAATGCATCATAATGGGGTAACCTGAATGGTAAAGCAGGATACACACCATTAGTTTGGCTATAGTATTAATAATGAAATGTAGTCGATACACTGAAACAGGATACTGGGATAAGTGGCTGTAGCATCTGCACGTTAATTGATCATCATCCACTCTTCCCAGAAACAGCAATATGCCAAGCTTCCTAAACCGAACACTTTGAATGAGATATAGCACATTAACTAGAGAGCTACACTGAAGCCTTAAGCAACTTTGTGTTTCTATTTCCATGAGCACTGTCCTGCTATTTCACCCCATGTTGTGTTCTTCACTCCTTCTTGCATCTTGTACACGATCTATTTAAACTAGGGTTGCAACCCTGGATCTTGCAGGAATTAAAGATTAATCTTTAATTAAAGATTGTCATGTGATAAAACCTCCAGGAATATGCCCAACCAAAACTGGCCACCCTAATTTAAACCCCAATCTTGCAATGAGCTCTGAGCAGGCCCAGAGATCTGCCATTGAAAAGTTAATTGCAGAATCAGGACATCAAACTGTAAGCAAATTGGTACATGTACTGTCTTTTATTGCATATTTGTCCAGTGCCCAGCACAAAAAGGCCTTGATCTTAATTGGAGCCTTTGGGTGCTATACAAACTAATAAATAATAATAGTGAAAACAACAATAAATATTAATAGGAAAGTAGTTACACATAGCATTATGTGTAAGAGGATGAACAATAACCAAGAGTTAGTCACCTTATTATTAGGGGCTGTTTGTTTTTATTTATTTTTTGGGTTAAAGTATCTAGCAGTAATTTCTGCATTTTTAGATTAAAAGTATTGGGCCAGATCCTCACCTGATGTAAATTGACATGCCTCCACTGAAGTAAATGGAGCTATATTGATTAATGCCAGCTGAGAATCTGGTCCACTATTTTTATTTATAGAAATAAAATGTTCAGTATTTTTTGTTTTTTTCAGTATTTATGAAAAATGTGTTCATTTTTAGACCTGGATAATTGCTAACCAACAAATGATTTTACAGACAATGCAGTTTCAGCCCCCCAAAAAATGATTTTGCTGAAATTTGTCTATTTTCTGTCAGGAAAATCTAAATGAAATATTTTATTTTAGGGAGGTTTCATCCCAATCAAAACCTTTCAGTTTATTGAATTGCATTTTGTTTCAAGTCTGGCCAACATTAAACTGCATCTGTGTAGGGTGCTACAGTGCCTCAGGGGGGTTGTAGTTTGGGTTCTTCATGCCCCCCATTCTCTCCCATGGGATGGACTCCTTGGCTAGACTACATCTCATCAAGACTGACTTCAGTGGTAAAGCCAGAGGAGGGGAGAAATAATAAGAAATTAGAGCTGAAGTACAGGCCAGAGCAGTTATTACGGGCCTTGGGAAGAGTCTGACAAGTTTAAATTTAGTATAGTGAGCATGGGGGAGCCAGTGGAGGGACTGCTGAGAGTCAGTATTGAAATATGAACCACTAGCTTTGATTGTGATGATGTGCCACTGACCAATCAGCCTAGATAAGGTGGAAGTTCACTTCTTGGGACATTTTCTAATAACTAGATTTTCTTCTTGATTCAAGGCTAATTTTGTCATTTGGATTGCAATCTCTTCTTTTGGAAGTACTTTCAGGACTTTAACTTTCACATACAGCTCTATCCTCCTCAGAGACCTTTTCAAAGGGTGTATGTACAATTTACCACACATCTGTGTACATCTAAATCTTTCACAATCTTCTGTAGTAGTGCTCAGCCTTAATCAAGGTTTTAGTTATTCTAAAAATAAATTCAAGTGAAATAGTTCAGGAAGCCTGCTATTAAGGGCATTGTTTTAAGTAATCATGCCATGACATGGGTTGGAATTAATTCTCCCATAATCTATCCTGAGAGCTGACAAATTAAAATGAAAACGTTTTAAAAATCATTTAAACCTCTTTGATGGAAAAGCCTAATTACTCATTTGGTATTTTAGGCAGTGGCATGGCATCTTCATCTGCCTATTGATATATTTTGCTTGGAAGTTTGTACCTCTTGCTATAACTAAGATATGAATGGTATCTTTAATATTAAATCAGGAAATTAAAAGTAGATTATTATATTATTAATCAAATACAAAGGGACTTGGTTCTTCCCCAATACTCAAGTATAACTCCCCAATATTGCTTCCAAACTTGAGACTTGATCCAGAATAGCATATATAGAAATCTGTCTTTCCTACTCCCTTTCTAAATATAGTTCCACATATTGATAATTTTCAAAGCTTTGTTCTATTGTTCATGCAAGTTTGGGCTCCCCAGGACTGATGTGTCAGCAAGAAGTCAGGACAACTGAAATCTTGACAGAATTGAAACCAAAGTGGTAAAGACATGAAAATAATATCCCTTGAACTAGGCCATTGCCCTCTCTCTCCAGAGATCCTGCCTTGTTAACACTAGCTTTTTTCCGCAAAAAAAAGACACGCTTTGCTACCAGTGGTTCATCTCCACTGAAAGAAGCAACAGCAGAAGTGCTAGTGTAGACAAGGCTTATCTAGCAGCCTTAATGGTTTGAATCCTTCCTGGAAAAATTCACCCTGTGAGTAGTGATGGGAAAGTGCACCTGTACTACCAAACTCCTCACTTGTAAAGTACCACAAGGATCAAGTCTCCCTCCAGTCCTATTCAACATCTACACTATACTTCACCACATATAACCATACTATTACCTCCAGTGTGGCCCAGGGTGTGGATGAGATCAGTTCATGGATGAAGAATAGCTGGATGAAGCTGAACTCAGATGAGACAGGTGATGTTGGTGGGCAGAGGAAAGCATTTTGAAGAGTTTGTAGCCATGGTACAGTCTTATTTGGTTGAAGGTATACATCCACATTGGTGAATTCAGTTTGTAGCTTAGGAGTGCTTCTGAATTTCTGACTGACACTAAACTCTCATATAACAGCATTTGCCAGTAGCTCTGTCTGCCATCTCCAGTTGGGTAGGAGACGCCACTCCATCCTGGCAAATGATGACCTAACCTCAGTTATTCATACTTTCCTCACCTCTCAGCTGGACTACAGCAATGCAATATACATGGGCATGAAGACTTCAGTGATGAAGAAACTACAAATGGTACAGAACACTGTAGCACATCTCCTTAGCAACATTAGCTACCACAAACACATCAAACCAGTCCTCCACTTTCTACTCTGGCTTCCTATAGAATATCAAATCAAGTTCAAGGTTTCAGTCCCTCTCTTCTGAGCGCTCAATGGCCTGGGCCCAGGGTATCTAAACGAGCCACCAGAGCTCTGCTCCTCTGGCACAATAACAACAATCTACAAAAAGGATAAAGGTAATCTGTGCAGGAGACAGAGTTTTCTCAGGGACCAGCCCACGACTGTATAATCAACTCCCACAGGAGCTAAGGATTATCACAAATATCACCACCTTACACTCTGAGTTCCAGGCACACTTCTTTGGTCTTCCCTTTTCTAACATAAACAGAGCACTGCCAGGCTGACGGAGTTGAGTTTAAAAAAGAGAAGAAGGAGGATCCTGGGAACTACAGGCCAGTCAGCCTCACCTCAGTCCCTGGAAAAATCATGGAGCAGGTCCTCAAGGAATCAATTCTGAAGCACTTAAAGGAGAGGAAAGTGATCAGGAACAGTCAGCATGGATTCACCAAGGGCAAGTCATGCCTGACTAATCTAATTGCCTTCTATGACGAGATAACTGGCTCTGTGGATGAGGGGAAAGCGGTGGACGTGTTGTTCCTTGACTTTAGCAAAGCTTTTGACACGGTCTCCCACAGTATTCTTGACAGCAAGTTAAAGAAGTATGGGCTGGATGAATGGACTATAAGGTAGATAGAAAGTTGGCTAGATTGTCGGGCTCAACAGGTAGTGATCAATGGCTCCATGTCTAGTTGGCAGCTGGTATCAAGTGGAGTGCCCCAAGGGTCGGGCCTCAGGCCGGTTTTGTTCAATATCTTCATAAATGATCTGGAGGATGGTGTGGATTGCACCCTCAGCAAGTTTGCAGATGACACTAAACTGGGAGGAGACATAGATACGCTGGAGGGTAGGGATAGGATACAGAGGGACCTAGACAAATTAGAGGATTGGGCCAAAAGAAATCTGATGAGGTTCAACAAGGACAAGTGCAGAGTCCTGCACTTAGGGACGGAAGAATCCCATGCACCGCTACAGACTAGGGACCGAATGGCTCGGCAGCAGTTCTGCAGAAAAGGACCTAGGGGTTACAGTGGACGAGAAGCTGGATATGAATCAACAGTGTGCCCTTGTTGCCAAGAAGGCCAATGGCATTTTGGGATGTATACGTAGGGGCATTGCTAGCAGATCGAGAGACGTGATCGTTCCCCTCTATTTGACATTGGTGAGGCCTCATCTGGAGTACTGTGTCCAGTTTTGGGCCCCACACTGCAAGAAGGATGTGGAAAAATTGGAAAGAGTCCAGCGGAGGGCAACAAAAATGATTAGGGGACTGGAACACATGAGTTATGAGGAGAGGCTGAGGGAACTAAGCCCTGGTCTACACTAGGACTTTAGGTTGAATTTAGCAGCGTTAAATCAATGTAAACCTGCACCCATCCACACGATGAATCCCTTTATTTCGACTTAAAGGGCTCTTAAAATCGATTTCCTTACGCCACCCCTGACAAGTGGATTAGCGCTTAAATCGGCCTTGCCGGGTCGAATTTGGGGTACTGTGGACACAATTCGACAGTACTGGCCTCCGGGAGCTATCCCAGAGTGCTCCATTGTGACTGCTCTGGACAGCACTCTCAACTCAGATGCACGATTGTTTGCCGTTGCTCTGACGCAGGGAGGGGCGACTGACGACACGGCTTACAGGGTTGGCTTACAGGGAGTTAAAATCAACAAAGGGGGTGGCTTTACATCAAGGAGTATTTCAGGCAGGACTTCACGGAGGGTTCCAATAAGAAATGGTGCACCTAAGTTATTGTTCTTATTGGAACAAGGAGGTTAGTCTGGCCTCTGATTGATACATGGCTAGATTTACCTCGCTGCACCTTCTCTGTGAGTGACTGCAGTGTGACCTAGAGGACTGAGTCCCCTAGACGGGGGGTGGGGGGGCGGTTTGCAAATGAGTACAAAACAAATCTGGTCTATTTCTTGTTTTGATACACTCCATCTATCTTTTACATCTTTGGCTGGCAGCAGACGGTGCAGAAGGACTGCATGCCATCCACAACTCATGGCTGCTCGGCAGAAGATGGTGCAATAGGACTGCTAGCCATCCTCATCTCTTGCCTGCACGGCAGAAGATGATGCAATAGGACTGCTAGCAATCCGTATCACCTGTCTGCTCACCATAAGATGGTTCAATAGGACTAACTGCAGGACTAAAGAGAATGACCTGATCAAGTCACTCCAAATTTAGTCCCTGCGCCCATGTCTGCCCAGGCGCTCCTGATCGACCTCATAGAGGCGACCAGGAGCACCTCGGACATGACGATGACGGCTACCAGTCCTATTGCACCGTCTGCTGCCACAAGGCAATGGGATGCTGCTGCTGTGTAGCAATGCAGTACCACGTCTGCCAGCACCCAGGAGCCATACAGTGACAGTGAGCTGAGCGGGCTCCATGCTTGCCGTGGTATGGCGTCTGCACAGGTAACTCAGGAAAAAAGGCGTAAAACGATTGTCTGCCCTTGCTTTCACAGAGGGAGGGAACGGGGGCCTGATGATATGTACCCAGAACCACCCGCGACAATGTTTTAGCCCCATCAGGCATTGGGATCTCAACCCAGAATTCCAATGGGCAGTGGAGACTGCGGGAACTGTGGGATAGCTACCCACAGTGCAACACTCCGGAAGTCGACTCTAGCCTCGGTACTGTGGAAGCACTCCGCCGAGTTAATGCACTTAGAGCATTTTCTGTAGGGACACACACACACTCAAATATATAAAACCGATTTCTAAAAAACCGACTTCTATAAATTCAACCTAATTTCGTAGTGTAGACATACCCTGGGATTGTTTAGTTTGCGGAAGAGAAGAATGAGGGGGGATTTGATAGCTGCTTTCAACTACCTGAAAGGGGGTTCCAAAGAGGATGAATCTAGACTGTTCTCAGTGGTAGCTGATGACAGAACAAGGAGTAATGGTCTCAAGTTGCAGTGGGGGAGATTTAGGTTGGATATTAGGAAAAACTTTTTCACTAGGAGGGTGGTGAAACACTGGAATGCGTTACCTAGGGAGGTGGTGGAATCTCTTTCCTTAGATATTTTTAAGGTCAGGCTTGACAAAGCCCTGGCTGGGATGATTTAATTGGGGAGTGGTCCTGCTTTGAGCAGGGGGTTGGACTAGATGACCTCCTGAGGTCCCTTCCAACCCTGATATTCTATGATTCTGTGAGTGGCTGGGAGTCTTACAGAGGCGGAATGCATAGCCCCTGGAGGAAGCAAGTGTTTTGCTTTTGTAGGAGAAGTATAACATTAAAGTTAGCTTAAGTTTGGTTAAAGAAATATGTATATGTTGTAAAAAAAACATTCCTGACTAGCAAGTAGAAGGAAGAATTGTAAATAATGAGTTATAATGCCAGAAATAATGAAGTAGGGAGGATGTCTGGCTCAAAGAATAACTAATGAGATAAGGGGAAGTTTCCAAAAAGAAGGCAGCTGACCAATACGAGTAACTGCAAATGGTTTTAAATCAAAGAGAATCTGTCCTAAAATGAGCCAACACAGCCCTTCCCCAACCCACACACGTGTTCCAGCCTGTGTGAACCCAGGTGCAATGGGAAAACTGTTGGACAGCAACAAGGAGGGGAGGAAAGACCTTGGGAAGAAAGAAGGTTATACATCTTATCTGGATTGAAACTGGAAATAAGGGTGAACTGTCTTAAATGTTTTTTGGCTGAAGTCAGTAACGACATCACTTGTTTGTTAAAGGGTATAGAAAGTCAGCTCTGAATGGGTTCATTGCTAACACCTGCCTGACCACACTGAAGCTGACCAACATGGATCTAAGCACCCCTGGAGTTAGCCCATTTGAAAGTATCTTAATCTAATGCTTATAAATGTTTTGTTACTATTTGAATGTAGTAAATTGCTTATTATTTAGGCTTTTTTGACATGTTTAGAGCAACTACATAAAGTATCATTTGGCCTTTGGATTTAATAATGGAATTTATGGTTAAATTGGTGTTTGGTAATTTCCCATAATTTCAAATATTATTAATAATTCCAACAGCTTTGCTCTACTGTCATACATTTGGCCAACTCAGAAACAATGTTTATAAACTTTAGAAGTCAGATCCAGTCACTACCAGCTGGAAGGATAATCAGGCAGTGCTTCTAAAGTAGTAAAGGGCCTGTCCTTGTGGTTGTTGTGAGGGTATAGGTGCAGCCACACCCCCTGGCTTGAAGTAGTTTCCATTATATACAGGGTTTACAGTTTGGTTCAATGGCTCTCAGCACCCCTGTGTGAGAGGGAAAGTTCAACCCCTAGGTCCTTTTCTCTCCTCCCTTCCATCCCTGGGTAAATTATAGAAAGGTGAAGAAAATAGAAATAACATGAACCAAAGAATTTGCACTGTGTGATAATTCCTGTGTTTTTTCTAATCCAGAAAAGTATTAGCTCCTTCCAATTGTGAAAGTGGATACAGACTCGAGAAGTTAAGAGGGGCTCAGATTTAGAAGGGAGAATATATTAACTTTAAAATCAGCAAAGTAAGTGTGGACATCTTTATTCTTCTGAGCTCAGTAAAGAAACCTGTGTACTGTTTTCAGGATATTTATAAATACTGTTACTGTAAATTGTTATCTTTAAAAATTAACAGTTTTGAGAGCACTAAAAATTGCCCAGGAGTGTAATTTACAGTCAAAAAGTCTTGCTTTTGCATAACTTTATTCTTAAATTAAAACACAAGCCTGCTTGGAAACCTTTCAAAAACTATAAACTGAAAAACTCTGTAAAGGCTATTTTAATTCTTCATACAAAACATGCCTGCCATCTTGTGGTCAAAACAAGGTATAAACTGAATTAATGGCTGGATTAATGGAAATGGCTGGATTACTGGAAATACTCCCATGTAACCCTTCTGCCCGTCAGAGTTGGCAGCAACAAGGGCCGGGTTCAATATCTAGGGGTTCCATTCCAATAAGACAATGCAAACCGGCTCGAGCCCCCACCCAGTGACCTGGGACAAATATATATCACTCCTGCTGGGCGCCTCCAAGAGGCAATACTTCCCCTCTCGCAAGCACATAGGCTGAGTGTAGCAAAAAGCCTTTTAATTACAGAGAAACAATGTGGCATTATGTTGGGGAAACACCACCAACAGGATTCATAACACAACCCATGAGCAAAAAAACCCACCCCAAGCAAATTGGGGCATGTCCTTTCCCTTTGGTTCTTGAGTCCAGCAACCCCAAATCACCCAAAGTCCCAAAAGTCCAATGACCCAAAAGTCTCTGTCCCTGGTCAGGGCAGCCCCAGAGTTCGAAAGTTTATCTGCGGAGCTTTACCTCCCAACCTGGGTGGAGATGGGATGGGGGTAAGAGGCACCTTACATCATCTGAAGCTGACTGCCCCACAGCTCCATACACCTTCGCTTCGCTCCGCCAGCCACCCCACGAACTCCTTCACTCAGCTCCGTGGCCCACAAGCAGCTCCCACCATCCCACGAACTGCTCCACGTCCCACCAGCAGCTCCCGCCTTCCTACGAACTGCTCCACCAGCCTGTCCACAAGGCACTCCAGCCGTCCCACAAACTGCGCCACAATATATCTTCAGGCTCCCCCACTACTTAACACAATGCTCAGTGATTTCAGCTCTGAGTCAGTTCAGCTCTTTGGTGAATTCAGCTTGTAGTAGGGGAGCCTCAGTGCTGGTGCACCATTAGCCCAAAGTGAGCTCAGCAGCCTGTAACTAGACTCCTAATAGAATCAAAATTAGCTCTGATATTCCACAGTGGAGAGAGGAGGAAGTGCAATTAGCATGTAAGGCCCTCACCAAGTGGCCCATACCACCAAGTATTAACACTTGTCCCCAGCCTCTCTCAATTCACAGAGATTTAAAACCCATGACCCTTGCGAGTGCTACTTAGTTGATGGTGAGTCCCTCCATCATAACAAAAGGCCAAGTACAGTTCCAAGCACAGTTCCCATAATCAGGGTAATAACAATTTATTCTTCCTGCCCCAATAACAGAGACACTGGGGATCCCACAGCAGCCAAAGTGACCATTTGGGCAGCTATGGCCTCATTCTAGGCGGGGTGGGTGTGCCTATGCAAATGAGATCGGCCCCTGAAGTTCTTTTCCACAACTTGCCACACCTCACCACCAGATGTCAGGGTGGAGCTCATCCTGACACTGCTTACACCCACATGAAAGTTTCTATACTGAGAGTTGTTGACACAAGGAAACTGGGGCCCAAATTAAGCCTGGGTGCCATTGATGTTAACAGATTCCCCCAATTACATCAGGGACAAATTTGGCCCTAGAGTTATGCAAAACTCCTCTCTTTTGGTTCACAAGGCTTCATCTTTAATCTTTTCTTTGGTTTCTCTCTGCAGCGTTTACATTCCCTGAGCATTCCTTTAGGTTTGCATTTACTCTAAGAGTCACACATTGTTGAAACAATCAAAATTAATCTATTTTTGCATTAAAATCACAAATTTTGATGGCTTCAGCATCAAACCAAGATTGCCCACAAAAGGGGCCCAAGGTTCACAAACTATTATAGAGCATTTGGATGAACCTTTGTTAAATGTCAAGGTTGAAGTAGAACTTTTAGTAGAGGTTGTACAGTGCCAGGTTCCACTGCAAATATTTCACACAGTTCTAATAAAAGCCAAAGCACAGTAACCTTGTGACTCACTAGAATTTGACCCCACAGAAGAAAACTTTTTGAAGTATTTTTAACTGGGAATGAAGAACTTGCTTGCTTGCTCAGAGGTAACATAAGTTTTCCAACATAAGTTCTCCATGACTTGAGGTCTTCAAAACGTGACTGGATGTCTTGCTAAGAGATATGATGTACTGCAACCAGAAGTTATTAAATTTGATGCAGGAATTACTTGATTAAATTGTATGGCCCGTGTTATGCAGGCAGCAGAACTAGATGTCATAATGATCCCTTCTGGCTTTAAAATCTATGAATCACCCAGAAAGCCAGACAGATCATGCTGGTCATTTTCAGGAATGTCAGGTTCTGTATTTGATTCATCCACCTTCAGTATCTAAAAGGGAAAGAGCAAACCACAAAATACAGATAGTCTGTGTACCAAAGAGCTTATGGTATAAACAAGACAGATATAGACAAGATGCCCTAGGAAGCCTGCAGGAGGAAATAACTAGTATTTTTAGAAAGAAATATTATAATTATTGTCTTTTTGCGAGCATCACAGAAGAAGTGAGACCAGGTGGGTGAAGTAATATCATTTATTGGACCAACTTCTGTTGGTGAGAGAGACAAGATTTCAGGAGGGATATTAATGGATAAGGTAATAGATTGATGGACCAGAATTGTGAAGGTATTCAATACATAAGGAGGACTCTGGAAAAAGACATAGAAAGGAATGGACAAATGGAGCACTGAGGCTGGCATTGTTGATGGGCACAGGGTGACATACTAAGAGACTAACTGGATGTGTAGGGCAGTGCAGAGTTTTGTATGACCTTGAACTATCTGAGATCCCAAAATCTTCAAGTTTACAACTAAATACATATCTGAAAGTTAGTTCCTTCTTCACTTATCTGCATCTGAACTCAGGTCTAGGAAAGCTGTTTTATATATATCTGAAATCATCAGTTGTTGCAGGGAAACATGAAATTCTCAACTCAGGACTTAGCCAAAGCCGAAACTAATTTTCAAATATCATCTATTAAAATATAAACATATAGGGCTACATTCTGGTGAATGCAGTGAGAGTGGCATAACCCCACCAAACGACATGTATGTACACTACAAACATTTTTGACATGCAGTTTATTCTGCTCGAGACCCACCACACATACAGCCCCATCATGTGTTCAGGAGCAGCAATAATCCAGGATAAGGCTGGTCAGAAAACCTTTAATAGAAGCATTCTTCATCAGAAAAGGCATTGCATTGAAACAGAAGTAATTCACGTAATTATGACAATTTTGCCAAAATTTAAATTTGGAGAAAAAATGGGGGGGGGGAGTTTCAGAAATGTTGAAATCTCCTGTTTTTCTATTTTCTAAATGAAACATTTTGATTGCTCATTTTGAAATGACTTCTTGTTTTGATGTCTTTTTTTATATTATATTATATTATATTATATTATATTTATTATTAAGGAAATAAAAAAGTCCAAATAGAAATGAAACATTTCAGTTTTGTCAAAACAAAATGTTTCAATTGATCCACAGTGAATTTGGGGGAGGGAGGGGTAGGGGGACATTTTCTTTCACGGAGAATTTAAAAATTTTGGTAGTTTGTTCCAATTTGGAATAAAGCCAGATTTTTAAATCTCAGAATCTCAAAATCCTTCCCAAAATGGAATTTCTGTCCTCTGCACAGCTCTAATTTGGGAGGGATGGTGTGTGTATGGGGACTATCTATGTAGCCGTATAAAGGCTCAATATAAGCGCGGTATGCCAATTTCTACATCTCCCACCTGGCTCGCTCATATACTTTTATCTCCCTTCCTTGATGTCAGTCATGAAAACCTTCCATACAGTCTCTAGGGGTTAGATTTGCAAAAGGACTTTAGTGCCTAAGTCCAAGAATCAGGCCCCACTGGGATTCACAGAAGCCCTGCTCAGCTGCTGCTGAACCCTGTAGGCACCTAAGCTCACTCAGTACCTACATTTTTGCAGTAAAAGTTCCCTCAGTGCCTAGGTGTCTGCCTCTGCACATGCATGCTGCTGCTCCACTCTTGGTGTCCAGGCTTCCCAGTGAAGACATGAACTGGGGAAATCACCTAACTTGCCTGCAGGGACCAGTCTGGTAAGTGAGCTCAGAGATCCCTCAGGCTCTATTGTTGAAGTTGTTCCACTGTGAATAAATAACATAAAAAAGTAATTGGAGCAGGAAGACTGGATCCTGGGACTCCTACACCCAGGTGACTGCTCCAACCACAGGTTATGTCTAGCTGCAATAAAACACCTGCGGCACTGAGTCTTGGAGCTTGGGTCAATTGACTAGGACTCAAAGGGTTCAGGATGAGGTGCTAAAAATAGCAGTATAGACATTCGGGGTTGGGGTGAAGCCTGGGCTCTGAAATCCATCAAGAGGAGAGAGTCTCAAAGCCCAGGCTCCAGCCCAAGCCCAAACACCTACACTGCTATTTTTAGCCCCAGAGCCCAAGCCCCATGAGCCTGAGTCAATTGACCTGGGCTTTGAAGATATGTATACACTGCAACATAAGCCCATGCTTAAGCTCAGGCTCAAGTCTAACCGCCGCCTCATTGCATCTACACTGCAATTGTGCTAACCCAGCCTGAGCGCCAGGGCCCCAGGATCCTGTAGGGCTGCAGGGTCTGAGCACAAGTCCAGCTGGGACCCAGGGTCTGAGCCCTATTGCTTTTCAGTGCAGACGCAGTGACTCTTGTGACTCGTGTCCTGGGAGACCACCAGAAGTATCCCACAATTCCAGGGGCCAACTCCCTTAGTCCTTGCTAACCAAATAATCTCCAATTGACTCTATTGCCACCCTCATCTTGGCATAGGGCAGCAGCTCAGGGCAGTGTTAACCCGTTCTCTTCTAATCACCAAGTTGCAAGCACACTATTGCAGAGCCTCCTAGGTTTGCAATGGAAATCAAACAGAGCATGCCTTTTACAAAACACGCTGCTTCATGGTCACGGGAGCACAGTCAAATTTTGGTGACTCTCTGGTATGAGGTCAGTAAAACTGTGGACTTTAGCAAAAGCACCAGGAATGATGACGCCTACCAGCAGATAGCTAAAAAGCTGGCAGCTTTGTAGATTTTTTAGACAGTGCAGGGAACATAGTAAGAGGCTGAAGATTGAGTACCAGAAGACAAGGGACAAGAACCACACAATGAACAACTCACCAATGACATGCCTGTTTTATGAGCAGTTTGACCGGGTGCGAGGCACTGCACCCAGCACTGAGCCAACTTGACCTGGTGAGCTGGGATGGTGCCCTACTGGCCTCTGAATCCAGCATGGGGACTGAAGGGAGCCAGCAGCAGGCTCCCCCTGAGGAGCATAATGTTACTCTCAATGAAACCAGAGCAGGCTGATGATCAGGATCAACAGCAAATTCTCTGTTGCTACTAGGGTTGCCAACCCTCCAGGATTGTCCTAGAGTCTCCAGGAATTGAAGATTAATCTTTAATGAAAGATTATGCCATGTGATGGAACCTCCAGGAATACATCCCACCAAAACTGGCAACCCTACTCAGAAGAGCAGTTTGATTTCACCACCACCACCAGGAACAGCCCACTGCTGAATCTGCAGCAAACTCAGAGGAGACAGAAGACGCTCCAGAGCTCAGTAAATTTATGATTCCAATTAACAGTTTATTATTACAGGAATGGGAGGAATTTCTGCTCTAAGCAGCAATGCAAAAGTTATGAGAAGCCCCAGCTAGCAGCGTGTGCCCGCCAATGGCAGGTTTTTTCAGAGCACGTTGGTGTCGCCTTTCCCCCTCATCCCCCGCAATGTGGAGTTCAAAATGGTGACTGTTTCAAACAGCTGAAAAGAGTATTTTCGGTGTAAAGTCACAGATGTTTGCTAGGGTCACTCATGTTTTCCTTTCATTAGGAAGGACTTGAAATTTGCTGCTCTGTAATCCCTGCTCCTCGGTCTATGGAGCTGCCTGGAAACAGTGAAGTCGGTGTGTGTGTTTGGGAAACAGTATTCTATTTCTAGATGAAATCTAGTCCATTTCAGCTAGAGGTAATCTGTGCTGTCTGCGGGTCACCAAATCATTTCTCCCAAGTATGAGTGTGGTGTCAGTTTTTGCCCCAAACTGTGCCAGGTGTGGGCAGGAGGAAACCCTGTAGAGTGCTGCGTGTTTGCATGCAGTAATAACATGGTAAGCGGCAAGCCACATGTGTGTTAACACAGCAACCTGTTAAATCCATCATGGATTCTGACCCAATCTGCTGCAAGATGGGAGGGTCCCAGAGCTTGAGTTCCAGCCGGAGCCCAGAAGCCTACAAAGCAATGAAACAAGCCCGAGCCCGTGAGCCCGAGTCAGCTGGCACAGGCCAGCTCTGGGTTTTTCTTTATGTCTACACAGCACTTTGAGGCGCCTCTCTCTCCCTATCTATTGTAGAGGGAGTCTAGGCACCTAATTCAGGCTTTGTGAATCACAGGGATTTTCTAAGTGCCTAAATGTTAGGCATGGTGACACTCAGCATCGCCACACCTAAGTTATTTTGTGAACCTAGCCCTACGTAACTTTCTGGAGGTTGTGGAATCAAGGAGAACAACTTCCACAAAGCTCTTCCCCTGCCACCCATAATTTTCTGATCTGCATATGCATGCTGCCAATCGGAATTTGGCCCATTATTTTAGGTGAAATTCACCCCGTACAGAGGGCCATCAAATCTGTGCATCATTTAAATCCCTCCTAAGCCTTAAATCTAGCATGAATCTTGTGTGCCCTCTGCACAAGAGTGAGCTATACCCTTAATCATGTAGCATCATAATATGTTTTCCACAATCCTCTATTGAAAGTGGTGTGATACTGCAGTCCTGAGATCATTTTATTCGTGGAATTCCCACTGAAGACAGCTGGTATTAATGATCAGTGAAGAACAATGGTAGTAACAGGATCTGTGATGCTACCACCAACCTGCAACTATTTACACTCACCTCCCTCCACCTCCCCAGCCAAACTCTTGTCTTGCCATCTAGATGCAAAATTTCACAGACAAATAACTCCAAAGGCAAGTGACAAGCTCCTCGCTTGACACTCAGGAAAGGGCTGAAAACAGATACCTTTAAGGCTAGCTAGACCAGAGACAGGAATCTTCCCAGGAAGCAGATAATTTTTAATTGAAAAATGTCCAGTTTATTAATCAAACTGTTACATTCCAAAGCAGTCGCCACTTTCAACTGGTTCTATAAATAGAAGCTAGTATTAATGAGCTGATTAATTTCTGGTGTCATCTGGAGCTGGTTAGCTCCCTGAGAAAAAAATCAAAAAGCTGATGATATATGCGTGTTCAGAATATAAGTAGCTCTGACCTTCTCAGATCTCATAAATCTGATCCTCATACAGGTTCTGTACCAGGCTCCCCCCATAGCTGAGAAAGATTACAGTTGAAAGGCTTTGACATATGGGGGTTATTTATCAAAATACATGAGGAAGATACACCCTGGGAAGCTCTATAATTTTTGCAAAAAGAAAAGGAGTACTTGTGGCACCTTAGAGATTAACCAATTTATTTGAGCATAAGCTTTCGTGAGCTACAGCTCACTTCATCGGATGCATACTGTGGAAAGTAAAAAAGATCTTTTTATACACACACACTTGGCTCTTTTAACCTGAGTGGTTATAGTTAAATGAAAACCCAGTTATGTATATGGATAGTTCAAATGATTCCTTCCCATGTGCATTACCTTGCATTTGTCAATTAATGAATTTAATTTGGCATTGTGCTGCAAATGCATGCAGGCCCAGGTAGGGGGCCTTGTCATCCCCTCCATTCAGTATGTGTAAGAGATTACTTGGGGAGATAGTGTGGGCTTTGGTGCATTCGGTAGGCAGGAGACACCCAGCTCTGTGTCAGCAATGTTGATTGGCTCTCTCAGTGTAGTCAGATTGGGACCCACAGGAAAACATAGCTGGGTCACATTCAGCCCAGGAAAGACAGAGATCATGTTAGACTGAGGGAAACCAGTAGAGAGCTCCCTCATTTGGAAATATCGACCTGCTTTTTGTTAGAGAGACAGATGGTGATCTTGTAATTATATCTTAGATGGCTGCTGAATATCTGACCGCAGCAGTTGCCAAGATGGCTTTATTGTGTGTATGCTTAGCTAGAATGTTATGATCTTGTCTTTCAGATGCAGATTTCACCACAGTTACCTATGATTTTCCCCCCATCCAGCTTAGGTTACTAAAATAAACCCTACAGGGAGTGATACTTGAAGACCGCTTAGAAACTTCAACTGGTGTAGAATGTTGCTGCTCACTTATTTAGCAGTGTTTCCCACAGGGAGCAAATTAAAGATGTGCTCATAGTCAGCATCAGATTCCAGTTTGTTTCTAAGCACACTTGAAGATGTTGTTTTAGCCTGTCACTCTAAGTGGCTTGGTAAATTCAAGCTAACGGCACCTAACTTGACAGTTCTAGATCTCTGATGATAGATATCTGTGCACTGACATATCATTCTTTCTTGATACACTATCATATCCAAAAGACAAATAAATAATCATTTTTACTGAGCTGCATGTATAAAACTTTTGTAAGATCAAATCCATTTGGTATTTTCCTCCTGCTTCTATGTAAAATGTATTACAAATACACTTGTAAGAAACAATTCTACTTGAGAGTAGGGGTCAGGGTTTTCAGATACATTTGTTGAAAGCTGCCAATAGATTGACTAATTCTGTGAGCCTTGAATCTGACTTATCCCTCCTTTTGGTCAAGCTACGCAATGACCAACAATTACTGGGTTCCACATATCAATCGTTCTTTATCTCTTTGTTCATCAGTGACATCTAAAATCATCAAATTAGCACTCTGGTTTGGGGCAGCTATCTGTGTAGCATGTCTGACACAATTTTGGATACAACAGGAAAGTAACTGAAAACATACAAAAATTATTAGGATTCCAAACAGGAGAGTTAGGGCTCCCTGAAACAACCAGTTTCCTATGCCAGAGAAATTGAAAAGGTTACTTAGCCACTTCCATAAAGAACTTGGCTCTTCGTAGGGAAGATATGCGATTTGTTCTAAGTGGCTAGCATGGTCTATTACCTCATTGGTGTTGTCTGGTATATACACACAGCAGTCTTTTCCAATGACAGCACAAGTCCCTCCTTTTGCCGCAGCACTATGTCCAATGCCTGACGGTTTTGGAGGGCCATCTGTCGGATTGCCCCTGTTTCTTTGGCTAGGGCTCTTAAACTTTCTCTGGTTTCATTTGCCATTATTTCAACTACTGCTTGTAACCTTAGGAGCCTTTTTGCATGGTGTATTACTCCCCCAATGGTATGAAGGAACCGCCAATGGCCTCTTCCCAGATTAAGGGTCTTACGTTATTTACATACCATTGGGCATCTGTTAAGTCCCTTCTTTTTCGCCTGAAATTGTGGAGGCATTCTCGAGGGAAGGTTCCTAGCACTCGGAATTGGGGGAAGAGTCGGGCGGGATAACAGATTCCTGACCAATTAGCTGGTAGTGCGGTATAAGCTCTGGTCCCACACACCCAGTGATGGCCTATTAAGGCCAGGAAGGGTCGGTTTCACCCATTTGTCATGTAGGTGTTTGCAAAGGAGGAGGAGTATCCCCCAAAGGGTACAGGGTAATTCTCCTTACGAGGAGTGGTGTTATTTGCATGACTGTAGGGGGAACATGAGATTGATTTCTCTGTTTGATCCCAGGTTGAGAAAAAAATTCATATCTCCATACCCAGCCCGCCACTTTTTAGTTTTGTTTGAATAATACCATACACCATTGGCCACAATATGCTGAAGGCAACGGCTTTTCCCCAGATCCAGCCCTGTCCCATTACACACCCAACACCAATGACCTTTTCCCTCCACCACACTTAATCCATTTAGATGCATTTATTCCCACCGCTTCCCAAGTGTCATTGCTGTTCCATATTTTGTTAAACGGACGAGGCCCTCCAGTGAGGTCTGGGGACTTGAGTGGGATAGCCAGGACAGGAACACCAGTTTAAGAGTAGGCTGGGATGTGGCTGCAGACCCAGCAATTAGAAATATTAAGGGTCTGAGCTATCCACACCTGCTGCTGGATAAAAGAATGGTCATCGGGTCTCCCCAGACCGTAAGATACCAGCAGCCGAGGAACAGGCAGAGGCGCATGTTGGAGGCAAGGCTCTTCTGGTTCTGACAACCTCAACTGAGGGAACTGCAGTCACGGTTTTACTCCCACGAGGGTTTTTTTTTTCCCCCCTCTTTTCTTCTCGTCTGCTTCTGGCAACCCTTACGAGAGCGTAGATTGTAAGGTATTGCAGACTGTTCCTCTATGTCTTCTTCTGGAGTCAAAATTGACTCTGCGTTGTCCTGAGATGATGATTGGTTCTCTGGGGATGGTGCCTTTTTACACTGTGAAGCATGTATCCACGCTGCGATGCCAAATAGTTTAACAGCCGTCTGTGTAGTAAGCGGTACCTGATGAGGACCCTTCCACCGGGGCTCCAAGGCGTGCTTTCGATGATGGCACCGTATATAGACCCAATCACCTGGCTCAAGGTTATGGCAAGCGTCGGAGGTGGGTTCCGTGGGCCAGGCGGCTCGAACCTGTGAATGGAAGTGACTTACAGCTTGCATTAGTCCCTTGCAATACTTAAGGAGCGCACTGTGAGTCAAGTTCAAATCTGGAACGGGAGTAATGATAGTCATAGCTCGCATAGGGTGTCCCATAACAATTTCAAAGGGACTTAAATTTATGCCTTTGGGATGGAGTGGATCTCATGTCCATAAGGGCTAATGGTAAGGCTACTGGCCAGCTTAATCCTGTAGAGTCACAAATTTTAGCAAGCTTATTCTTAAGTACACCATTTCGTCTTTCAACTGCACCTGCACTCTGTGGGTGGTAGGGACAATGCAACAGGTGTTTGATATGCAATATACGGTCCAGGTCTTGAACAAGTTGTCCAGTAAAATGTGTATCCCGATCACTGGACAGAGTAGCAGGAATTCCCTTGGCAGGCATAATATGATTTAACAAACATTTGGCAACAGACAGTGAGTCAGCCTTGCGACAAGGAAAGGCTTCAATCCAACCAGAGACTAAACATACCATAACCAGTATAAATTCATATTGTTGACACTTAGGCATTTGTACAGAATCAAGTTGCCAATGCAAGAACGGTGCTTGAGGCTGACCCTGGAACCCCTGGGCCACTTTTACAGGTTTACCAATATTATGGCTTTGGCAAGTGGTACAGGCTGCACAGTGGCAGGCTGCAAAAGAGCTAAAATGGGGGGCCCACCATCCTGTCTCAGTTACAGCAGAGACCATCCCCTCCTTTCCGACATGTGAAACACCGTGTAGCAGGGCCGCCAGAGACGGGCGCCAAAAAGAATCGGGATGTAGAAAGCAACCTTGGGCAACCCAGGATTCTTTCTCAGTTTCTGGGGCAGAGTCTTGGAGCAGGATGAGGTCAGTGAGGGATGGCAGCGGTATAGAAACAGAAAGGGAACCTAGAAATGCATCTGGGGAAAGTTCTATGGCAGCAGCATGTTTAGCAGAGGCATCAGCAAATGCGTTACCCTTAGCAACATCAGTATCCGCCATTGAGTGGCCAGGGCACTTAACAGTAGCTAGGACAGACGGAAGTAAAACTGCATACAGAAGGGCAGCGATGTAGGGCCCATTTTTAACAGGGGTACCGGCAGAGGTAAGGAAACCCTGAGTTTGCCAGAGGGTACCAAAGTCATGTACAACCCCAAAAGCATAGCGGGAGTCAGTGTAAATGGTGGCGGAGCGTCCCTCCGCCAAAAAGCAGGCACGGGTGAGGGCAACTAATTCAGCGAATTGTGCTGAGGTTACAGAAGGTAAAGGCACAGCTTCCAGGGTTTCAGAGAGTGAAACTACAGCGTATCCTGCAAGGAGACGACCTTAGTCGTCTCGAAAACAGGAACCATCAGTAAATAAACCAAGGTCAGAGTTAGGGAGAGGGACATCAGAAAGGTCAGAGCGCGGGACGGTGACAGCAGAGACAGTTGCAAGGCAGTCGTGGGGATCACCGTCATTAAACAAAGGAAGGAGAGTGGCAGGGTTTAACTGAGAACAGCGCTTTATGGTGATATATGAAGCTGATAGTAGTAAAAGTTCGTACCTGGTAAGGCGGGCAGAGGAGAGGTGGCCTGTGTTACGTTGTAGCAGGAGAGTTTCTACAGAGTGAGGGACCAGGAGGGTAAGAGGAGAGCAGAGAACAAGGGGATCGACATTTCAACTAGGCGCCCTGCAGCAGCCACAGCACGCAGGCAGGGGGGTAAGCCTTGGGCAACAGGGTCTAAAGTGGCAAAGAAATAAGCCACTGGGTGGTTCTTTTCTCCATGCATCTGAGTGAGAACTCCAAGTGCACACCCAAATTGTTCATGGCAGAAAAGGGTAAAAGGCTTAGAAAAGTCAGGCAGCCCTAAGGCAGGGGTAGAAGCCAAACCCTGTTTGAGGGAAACAAAGGCAGGATTGGCCTCAGGGGGCCACGGCATGGGGTCAGGCACAGAGACTCGAGTGAGTTCCTGGAGAGGTTTTGCAAGGGAGGCATACTGGGGAATCCATTGTCTGCAAAATCCAGCCATGCCTAAAAACTTCCGGACCTGGGGAGCGGAGTCAGGGAAAGCTAAGGATAGCTTGGACGCGGGTGGGAGAAAGTGCACAGGAACCCTGGGAGAGGAGAAAGCCAAGATATGTGACAGAAGCTTGACAGAGTTGTAGTTTAGAGCGAGAAGCTTTGTGACCCTTATTTGCTAGGGCAGTAAGGAGCACTAAAGAGTCAGTTTCAGAGGCAGACAATGAAGGGGAACAGAGGAGTAGATCATCTACATATTGGACTAGCGTGGACCTGGACAGGAAAACAAGGTCAGCATGGTCTCGGGCTAATGCTTGGGAAAAATATGACGGGCTTTCAGTATACCCCTGGGGCAGTGTGGTCCATGTGTACTGTTGCCCCTTGTAAGAAAAGGCAAAAAGGAACTGGGAGTCAGGGTGAACCGGGACAGAGAAGAAAGCAGAGCACAAATCAACAACAATAAAATGAGTTGCATCTGGTGGGATAGAAGCCAGAAACTTAGAGAGGCAAGTTTTGATTCTGTCCACCTATGATTTGCCTCTTCCCACCACTGCATGAAATGATCAACCTCTCCTTTTGCCAATTTAGTTTTAGGTTGGCCGACTTTGTCTTTTAAAACGTCTACTCGGTCTTTGTCCCAAGATCCTAACAGTGGCCACTGAATTTTGGGATTCTCCTGAGTTAGCCTAGACCATTTTTCCAGAAATTTACAGGAGTCCGGACCCTTCCTAAAATACATAAAATGAGCCGGCGTTCCTTTAGGGAACTGTCCCGACTTAGACGTCTGGTTACACATACAGGAGGTCTTTACATACCAATCACACAAGAAGGAAAGTTGGGTTTGTCAGAGCGAAGCCCGGTGCAACATACGAAAAGGGCCCACAGGCTACTGCCTCAATCGCCCTTGCTTTCACACCAAGGGTTTTACCCAAGGCACGGTGCAGCTGTGATTGTGCAGATTTCACTCACTCAGACCGTGGGGACAGGAACCCTTTGGTCAGCCAATCCCCGGACAGAGACGGCACCCAGACTCAAACACACCACAGGGAAGACGGACAGACACAGAGACAAGACAGTCCTCAGTCTGGACAAAACACAGAAATAATTACCTGACCAGATTCCTGATGTCAGATCCCGGGATCCCTACCAGAACAGAGTAGGAAACCAACAGGTTCAATGGCGTAGACTTCACTGTGGTCATTCACCCTTCCGTTCTGGCGGAGGACCGCTCGGGCCAAATGCCCAGGTGCCGGCTTGCCACAGCCATCCTAAGAACGGTCAGGAGTCACACGGCCCCAGTGAAGACAGTTGCCATCTCGGTGGGACCTCCAAATTGTCAAAGTCAGATTCAAGGCTCACAGAATTTGTCAAACTACTCTGTTTATTAGCAAAGCGCTTTGCCAATGCACCCAGATGTGAGCCCTCTGCAAAAGCTCAAGCTAACTTATTTATACAGATAAGCCAAAGCCAATGTAACATAAGAGACAAAAGGAAGCAGAAACTGACAAATATATATACATATCTTATTTGCATACTGACATTTACCAATCTCCTAGCTCAGTAGGAGCTCTAAGTTAATTAGTTTGAGGACTTATTGTCTCACACTCCTTAATGTTTCTCTTCTCTTCCAACTATATTTCAACAAACCCACCAGATGCATTTCTTTAATGAATTATAATTTCAATATAATTCATTCTACTTTCACAAGATTAATATTTGCATTCCAAAATTTTACTGGTTAAAAAGATGATCAATATCAGTCATTTGGTGGCACTCACTCATTATGAGCCAAAACATCACAGGAACCAGAACTCCTAATGACCTCTTCCACTGTGGTGTCTCCATCCAGGTGCCAATGAAAGACAAAGGGGATTTCAGTGTCTTTCCCCACATGTTCTCTCAAAGCAAAACAGGTTCCAGTGTTCAAGATTTATCAGAAACTAAGTAAATGGAGTATGAACCTGCCTCACCAAAGTCACTGGGGAGCAGGATCAGGTCCTTAAGTTCTCTACCTACATAATTGGTGCACTACATGCATCTAGAGCGTAAAATACTTTCGTTTTCCTTAGCTATGGAAATCAATATATCAAATTGAATCATCAGGAAAGTTGCTATTGACAGTTGTTGTTTTTTTAAATGATGTTACAATGCACAAGCAGGTCTAGTATTTTATTTACTACAAACTTCTAAAGAGCAGCAAAAACCAAAACAAATCTAGAAACACTGACTCTGTCAGCCCAGGATAAATTGACATTTTTATAGCTACTGCTATACTACTTTGCTATATTTTACTTTACATATACTTTACTGTTTTGTACGTTTGCCCCTAGAGATCATTATTACTGGATCCTTAAAGCACTTTGCAGTATCTTTTTTTCTCGCAAATGCCATTGTATAGTTTACCTTGTACAAAAGAAACATTCTCCTGTTCCCTTTTTTCAGTGAGCATGTTTTGCCAGACAATGGGTAAGAGATCTTCATCTCCCTTTTGAGAGAATTGTTATATAATGGGTGCCTACATACTCTAGTGATAGGTGTCTTAGAAATGTGAAATAAAAATGGGGTTTTTTACACAGAAATAAATTACCATGTGACTTGTCCGTATTTAATAGGAATAAATCACTTTTCACACACTTTTTACTTGGCTTTAAAAGTGAAAACCAAACTCATGGCTTGGAGTGCAGAGAAGAAGAAGATCAAAGGGTAAACACAGTTTCCTGAGGTTTGTGTTTACTAGCTGAATCTTGGACACATGTGCTTTTTTCTGGGCGGGGAAAAGGGAAGAGAACCAAATATCAAAAAGATGTCCCTAAGGCATTTGCAAATATTTACTACTACTGTTATAGTCAGTTGCTCTTCTTTTTCAAAGGAGCTTCTAGTTTGCTGTGTTTTCATTATTTTGCTCATAAGTAGCTCATAAACTGTTTGTTCTTGGCAAAGACTTTTCACATTATAATTAAAGACACAGGTAAAATATACACTGTAACTGTAATTTTCTTACATTAAGCCCCAAGCAGCAACTGCTCTGGTCTTTAAGTATCATTCATGCTTCTAGTATCATGTGCAAAAGTCCATCTATACTGAATTGCAAAACAACAGGTGCAGGTTTAGGATATATGAAGTCTCTACGTGCAGTACCCACTAAATGTATTTTATTGACCTTGTAGTCAGTACACCTGTTACAAACCTATTAACATTTTACACAAGCATAACTGGGGTCTGAATTTGTCCCTCTATAAGAGGCTGGATGTCATCTGCATACTCAGCGTATCAAAGCCCATACTAATAAACAGTAATACTTAGCATTTAAAAAGGAATGTACAGATATTAATCTATCTAATGCTAGAAAATCATTCAGTGAGGGGAATAAAAAAAAAACCCTTTGCCCTCAACTCCAATTTCCTTTCACAGTTCTCATTCATTCCAGTCCAGTGAACAAAAATCCTCACTCTTCCTAATGTGAAAAACCCGGTGATAAATTAATGAGCTATTACACAGAGCTTTTCAATAAGAAGTGTTAAATCATTGGTTCCAAAAGATTTAAGCCTTTAGAAGGGAAAAAAAGCTCTTTTTGAAATACAGCAAGACATTAATTATTTCATCATTTGCAAGCTGTGTACAAACTTCAATTTTTCAATACCCAAATTTTGAGTTGAGTCTCTTTTAACAAATAGTAAGTGTTTATAATTCTTACGTAACTTATGTTTTTTAGATCTGGCTAAATTAACATTTGGCCACACAGGGTAAAAGGTCTCTGAATACATTTACATGCTTCTCAGGAATTTGTAGCTAGAAACAGGAATGCAACCACAAAGTCTTCTCCCATTTTTCTTTTTCTTTACCTTTATGAATGAGCATTTTGCAGAATCCTATCATTTGACTTCAGGAGGTGACAAGGTATAGAGGGCCTGGTGTGAGAAGTGTGTGGTTGTACCAGGGCATTCTTTAATTTGCAAGTTTAAGGAGTTTTTTGAGCTCCAGCAAATGTCTTTTGTTTATGTCCAGTTTATTTGCATTCATTTTGTTAAACCAGCTACAGCTCAAGCAAACCATTGCAGTTCATACTTGATGCTTTTCATTTATATAGCACCTCTCACCCAAAATCTCAAACAATTTTTGAAAATTTTCATGAATTTTGACCAATCGATGATCTGGCTATAAAACAGTAAAAATCATTTGTAAAAAAAAAAAAAAAAAATTTAAAGCATTTTTGCACAATTCATTTTGTCAAAATTTTAAAAATCCTCAGCTGGCTCTAATCTCAAAGTACTGTTCAAACTCTAATTAATTTTCAGAATGCAATTTGGCAGGTAATTATTATATCCAATTTATATAGCAAGAAACTAAGGCTCAGATCCACAAGGGAATTTAGGTGCTTACGGTCCAGTGTTAGGCCCTAAATCCCAGGATTAGTTCCACTCCTTCTGAATGCAGTAGGCTCCTAAACTCAGTTTAGCACCTAAGATTTCAGGGAAAAGTTCCCCAGATGCCTATGTTTCTGCCTCTGAGCTTGTGCACTGCTGCCTCCCTCAAGGTCTATCTCCCATATAAATGCCAAAGTGAGTCATGAATCAGGAGAAGATAGGTATTCAGCTGCCAAAGTCATCTGCAGGATCTGATCCAATAGGGTATGCTCAGATAGTGGATCGAGTCTAGTTCAGAATCTGGCCAGAACTAGAACCCAGTTTATAACTTTAGCCCAATACCTAGAGCATTCACCTGGGATGTGGGAGACCCAGGTTCAATTCTCCCTCTCCCCTGCCAGAGAGGCAGAAAGGATTTGAACAGGGATCTCCCCCCTACTAGGGCGGATGTACTAACCACTGAGCAATGGGGTATTCTGATGTGGGGGTTCCCTCAACCTCTCTTGTTGAAGCTGTTCCACAGTGAATAAATAATGATAAAGTGATTGGAAAAGAGAGAGTGGACCCAGGGTCTCCCACCTGTCAGGTGGGTGCCTTAATCACTGAACTATAGTCATTCTTATGCTCACTCTCTTTTTCACCCAATGACTATTATCCAGAGGGGATAATTTATCCACAGGGGAAGAGTCACTTCATGTATACAACCCCATTGACTTCAGTGAGGTTCCAAACCAGAGTAACTGGCAGAATTTGGTTCATTATTCCAAATGATCACCACCACATTTGGGAGCACAAAGTGTAAATATGCAATAGATGTTATCTTTACTCATACTATATGCTTGCTAATAATCGAGCTTAGAAGGTTTTTAAAAATAACAGCAGCAATGTTAAACACTGGGCCAGATTTTCAGAAGTGTATGTACAAAAATTTGTGTGCTCATTTGATCTGACCCACCTTAGACCTTACACCTGATGGGCACACACAAGTTGGAGTTGTTTTACACCTAAGACCCAACACATATACATGCACATGCACCTGATGGTACTTGTGTGCCTAAATTAGCTTGTATAAATGTGTGTAAACATGCATATGTATTTCAACAAAAAATATTTTGAGTAAGTTCTCTGGCCTCTGTTTCTCAGCAGGTCAGACTAGATGATCACAGTGGTCCCTTCTGGCCTTGAATCTATGAATCACTGTGAATCTAGTCCACTGTGTTTAACGCTTAACTCAGTGGTCCCCAAACTTTTTATGTTGCGCTCGCCCCTTTCCCCCCAACCGTAATGTAATCGGTCCGCCCTCAGCCCCCCGGGGACTGAGGCTGGAGCTGCGGCTGGGGCTGGGAGCTGCAGCTAGGAGCAGGAGCTGCAGTCAGGAGTGGAGCCGAAGCTAGGTCCTGAGCTGGAGTGAAGCTGGGGGCAGAGCGGGGCTGGGTGGTGCTCCCACCCCCTTGGGGGCTGGCCTGGGCCCCGCCACACACACCCCGAGCATTGGTCTGCATGCACCCTCCTAAGGGGGTACACCCCACAGTTTAGGGACCGTTGGCTTAACTCCTTTAAAGCAACATGAAAATAGCAATGTAAATTCCTATCAAGCAAGCTGATCTGCAAAGGTGTACCTTCCATCAGTGAGGAACCCAACTGTAGTTAATGAGGCCCCATGCAGACCAAAGTAAAAGGGTCCTTCTGCATGGAAGACTTTGCAGCTGTTAGTTAATTTAAATTATACCCCATACAGATAAACATTTTCAATATATCTTATTCAGAATGATCAGGTATATACATGTTGTTCCCCTTTCTCTTCCTTTCCTCCTCAAAAATTATTAGTGTTGATTTATTTCAAATACTTCGTCTCAAGCCTGTATTGCTCTCTATTTTTATTTCAAATTGAACAATATTATCAATATTATTATAGGCATCAGGCATCTTTAAAAATGAGGAAATTAAAAAATACACATTTCTCATTATAAAACAAAAAACCAAAACCTACAACTTTTATTTGGCATGGAAATAGTTCCAGGGTTGCAGATATGCCTATCAGTATCTAGTGGAAATTAGTTGTGCATTGTCAAAGATAAGTTTTGTCTGTTTTATTAAATGTTCTTTCTGAATGTTTATTGGATTTGTAATGCAATCCTTTAGCAAACTGCCAATGTTCTATTGGTTCTGTTAATGTGGACATAGCTTAGGAAAGTTTGTATGCAATGCTGTAGGTCCTGGTCTGTCTCTTAGGCCTGGACTACACCGGGGAGCAGGTGCGGGGGAGATAAGTCGGTCCAAGTTACGCAACTTCAGCGTCGAAAATAGCATAGCTGAAGTAGAGCTTCTTAGAATGTTTACACTGTGGTAGGTCGACTGCTGACGCTCCCCCATTGACTGCACCTACGTTTCTCATTCGGGAGAGCGCTCAGTGGTCGATTTATCACATCTTCACTAGATGCGATAAATCGACCCCTACTGGATCGATTGCTCCGGAGGTAAGTGTAGACATGCCCTAAAAAAGATGTATGCTGGAAAGGAGACATGGTTCCAAAGGAGTACTGCCTTCTTCCATCTGATATAGAAAGGTGTGCAGAGAAATAAGGCAAGAGCTTCTGCATTATTGATTACACATAAAAATAGGAAATTCCATGCAACATCTTCTGCCCCCTCCCCCAACATTAAAGGAACATTGACACTTCAAGGTGAATGACTCACTCATAAGTCAGGAAATGACAATGCTAAATTTGCCTGTATCTAAATGAGGTTAGACAATATAGTGGTAAAAATGCTGGCACCTATGAGAAATTTTATTAAAAAGGACAGCGTAGACACAGCCTTGAAGTGCAAACTACATACAATTTCTTGTGAGAAAATAAGATAGCTGAGCTAATAAAAACAGAAGAACATCAATACTGGTATGCTGGGAGAGATGGCAGTCTTTATAATTGTGTGTTGAAACAAACTGAAACCATTCCAGCCTTAGATTGAGTTTCAGGATTGTTCAAGATCCATTGCTATTAAAATCAAACACACATTTCTTTTTTTAAAAAATGGATTCCTCATTTAAAAAAAACTGTTTTGTGGGTTGGGGAATTTTTCTATATGTAACTTCTGTATAATGGCATATGAGTTTCATATACATACATAGTATGTCATTTTTGATATGTCCTATGTGTGTGGAGTGTATTATGTGAAATGGGTCATACTGCCATATTAATGTTAGTAATGCATGGGGATTTGTGTAACTTTAGTATATGTGAATGAATTGTGCAGTGAGGAGATGATCTGTTTAACTTCAGTACTGGTGGTTAGTGCTGGGTGTATGTGAGAGAGGGTGGCTAAGGGATGTGGTGGATTTTCTGAGGGGGTGTTTGCTGTGTACATGAGTGAGTATGCAAGGATGCAGTGCGGTTGGCGTGTGTGGGAGGGGCACTGTGATCATTGTTAGGGATATGTGTGAGTGGGATTGTGGTGGGGTTTGGGCTGCGTCAGGGGCCCTGTGGGAGTTTGGGGTTAGGGTGTGTGTATGAGAGCATTCTAGGGCCTTGTCTACACTACAGTGGATGTAGTTGAAAAAACAGTGGATGTATACACACTACAATGCGACTTTTGGTGGCAAAAATGCCCTGTTTTGGCAACAAAATAAAACCACCCTGTCAAGAGACACAAAAGTTTTGTTGGCAAAGTGCCAAAGTAGACACCATGCTTGATTTTATTGCTTTAATTTGCCTGCAGGAGGTGTCCCACAATGCCCATCCTGACCGCTCTGGTCAGCGGTTTGAACTCCGCTGCCCTGCAGCCAGGTAAACAACCATCTGCCCCTCCCCCTTTAAAGCCCTGGGAATTTTTAAAATTCCATTTCCTGTTTGCTCGGTGTGGAGAGGACTCATAGCATCTTCCCAGGTGACCATGGTGGCTTCATGCAGCAAACGCTCTTTCGCTTGGCCCACTGCGGAGCTGCTGTATCTGCTCAGTATTTGGAGAGAGGAGGCTGTGCAATCCCAGCTGTGCTTCAGCCTTAGGAATTTTGATACTTGTGCAAGGCTTGTGCGAAAAAGGCTATGATCAGGACACACTGCAGTGCAGCGTAAAGATAAAGGAGCTGAGACAGGTGTACCATACAGCAAAGGAGGCAAACCTGCACTCTGGTGCTGCACTCAAGACCTGCTGGTTCTACAAGGAGCTGGATGCTATCCTTGGTGGCAACCCCACCGCCACCACCAAGACCCCCATTGATATTTTGGCAGGCCTGGAGACAGCAGAAAGAGGACCTAACCCGGAGGACGAAGTCATTGATGAAGAATGGAGTTAGACGACAATGTTGAACCCAGAACAGGGTCGCCTGGTGGAGCAGGCAGCCAGGAACTCTTTACCACTCTAGAGGTGTCTAGCCAGTCTCAGTTGCTCCCAGTTGCTCTCAGGTGAGCAAGAAGAAGGAGAGAAGACACCTGGTAAGTGAATGTGGTTTGTGTACTGTGGAGGTGGGCTCAGGGTATAAAAATGGGAAGGCTGGCTGTATTACTGTGTTCCCAGACACTTCCTGGGCAGCTAATCAATATGGCGGAACAGGGTGTTGATGCATGCCAAGATCTCCTGGGAATCCTCCAGAGAGATCTCTAGGAAACTTCCTTGGAGGTCTCGGCATTCCTCTGCTGAAGGTTCCTTGGCAGAGCTGCTTTGTTCCTTCCCCCATTGTAGGAAACTTCCCGCGCCATTCAGCAATCACTTGTGCAGGGACCAAACCGGCACACAGGCGAGCAACATAGGGACCAGGGCGGAATCCACAAGTGTGTAGTAGATGTGCCCTTGTTTCCCTGCTTACCCTCAGGAGTGAGAGATCTACTACAATGACCCCTGCCTGTGGAAAATGTGGGAGAATTTAGATTTTTTTCCCCTAGTCAGCTGCACCGCATCCCTTCTACAGTGCTCTTTTTCCCATGTAGAGAGCCCTCCCCTCCAGCCAACACTCACCATGCTTTGGGTATTTGCCGAGATGTGCGCTTGCCAAGGGTCAGTGAGAGAGTGATTGTAATGTTACCAGAGGTGTATTTTACTGAAATGTTTCAATGCTGTGCATGAACTTAACAATCATGCTTCTGTGCATTGTTTCTTGTGTTTCTGCAGATGTGGCCTTAGAGACACCCCATACACACCAGCAGAGTGTCTCACCGAGATAAGAAAGCGCCCAAGACAGAGCAAAGAAGACATGTTCCAGGAGCAGGGCCAGATTAACTCTCCTGTGGGCCTGGGGCTATTAGATTTTGTGGGGCCCCTGTATACCAGTCTTTTTCCTGGGAGGGAGTTTGGTGCAGGAGGGGGCTGGGGCAGGAGATTGGGGTGCAGGAGGGGGTGCGGGGTCTGGGAGGGAGTTTGGGTGCAGGAGGGGATTCTGATCTGTGACAGGGGTTCAGGTGGAGGAGGGGGTGCGACGTGCAGGCTCTGGCTGGGAGGCGCTTACCACAAGCAGCTCCCGGCCAGCGGTGCAGCAGGGCTCAGGCTGCCTCCCTGTCTGCCATAGACCCATGCCACTCCCGGAAGTGGCTGGCTGCTAGCACATCTCTAGGTGCCCCTTTGGGGGAGGAGGGCAGCAGGTCTCCATACACTGCCCGCACCTGCAAGTGCCGCCCCTGGCCAATGGAAGCTGTGGGGACAGTGCTGGGGGTGGGGCAGCGCACGGAGCTGCCTCCCCCACCCCTCGCCAGGGGCTGCAGAGATGTGCCAGCAGCAAGCCGCTTCCGGGAGCGGCGTGGGGCTATGGCAGGCAGGCAGCCTGCCTGAGAGCCCCTTTTAGCATCCCAGAGATCGCTGCCTGTAATTTATTTTTGCGGGGCCCTGAGCTGCAGCCCCTAAAGCTCCAGCCTTAATCCGGCCCTCTCCAGGAAGTAGAGGGAAGCCAAAAGGCAGGACAGAAAAGAAAATCAGGAATTCGTTAAGGACGCTACCATGTCGATGATTAAAATCATGGAGGAACAAACAAGCAGATGCTGAAGTCCTTAATAATGCTGCAGACTGAGCAGATGTGTGCACGCCCTCCCCTGCAGCTCATTCAAAACTCTTTTCCGTGTCCTCCCCTCCCCCACCCAACTCTACCTGCACATTCCTTTCCGCTTTCTGGAAGTTCTCCGTTTCCCGTTCACTCCACCCCTTCAGACAACTTTCAAAATGATAGCTGGACCTACACACAGCTCTGAAAGTCTGCTCTTCCCTGGTACCACCTTTCCCACCAACTCTGTGTGTGTGTGTGTTGTTTTTTCTGAAATAATAGCAAAGTTTTGAACAATAACTAATCTTTATTTGTGTCTTACAAATTGAGATAGCAGGCACTACCAAGACATACATAGGCAGTTTAATCATTTACTTACTTGAATTTAAGGCCCATAATTTCACAATTTCTTCCTCGAATTACCCCCCTCTGATAGCCCTGGTATCTGGCTGCTCAAAATCAGCAGCCAGGCAGTCTGCCTCAGCATTCCACCCCTGAGCAAACCTTTCACCCTTAGCTTCATAAATATTATGCAACATATAACATGTGACTATGACAATGGGTATATTACCCTCACTGAGGTCTAACCTGCCATAAAGGCATCACCAGTACATCTTTAATCTGCCAAAGGCACATTCCACGGTCATCCGGCACCTACTCAGCCTGTTGTTGAACTGCTTCTTACTGCGATCCAATTTTCCCATGTAAGGTTTCATGAGCCATGGTTGTAAGAGGTTTCAGAGTAACAGCCGTGTTAGTCTGTATTCGCAAAAAGAAAAGGAGTACTTGTGGCACCTTAGAGACTAACCAATTTATTTGAGCATGAGCTTTCGTGAGCTACAGCTCACTTCATCGGATGCATACCGTGGAAACTGCAGCAGACATTATATACACACAGAGATCATGATAGTGGGGTGGGAGGAGGTATTGTTTCATGATCTCTGTGTGTATATAATGTCTGCTGCAGTTTCCACGGTATGCATCCGATGAAGTCAGCTGTAGCTCACGAAAGCTCATGCTCAAATAAATTGGTTAGTCTCTAAAGTGCCACAAGTACTCCTTTTCTGGTTTTAAGAGGAACGCTGTGTCTCCCAAGATCACTATGGGCATTTCAACATTCCCTTCATGCACCTTCCCAGACCACCCAACACTGATGTCAGTGAATTGCCCATGGTTATCCAGAAGTGCCTACAACACCATGGAGAAGTACCTCATCCTATTGATGTACTCTGTTGCAAGGTGGTCTGGTGCCAAAATTGGAATATGTGTGCCATCTATCTCCTGTCCACAGTTAGGGAAACCCGTTTCTGAAAAGCCATCCACTATTTCACGCACATTTCCCAGAGTCACGGTACTTCGTGGCAGGATGTGATTAAGTGATTTGAACACTTGCATTAACGCAGCCCCAGCGGTCGACTTCCCAACTCCAAACTGATTTGTGACCAACAGGTAGCAGTGTGGAGTCGCAAACTTCCACACTGCAATTGCCGCACGCTTCTCTATCAATAGGGCAGCTCTCATTCTGGTGTCCTTGTGCCTCAGTGCTGGGGTGAGCTCCGCACACAGTTCCAAGAAGGTGGTTTTCCACATCCGAAGGTTCTGTAGCCAGTGCTTGTCGTCCTCGGCCTGCATGACAGTACAATCCCACCGTTTGGTGCTTGTTTCCTAAGCCCAAAAGCGATGATCCACTGTCTGCAGCTGTTCTGAGAATGCCAAAAGAAATCTAAAGTTGCTCCTAGCCATATCACACACCATGTCAGGCAACTGTGAGTCTTGTTCATTAGGAACTTCATGATTAACTGCACTGCCATTCGTGATGTGTTAATGACAGTTATCAGAGCACAGGAGAGCAGTGCGCGATCCATCCACAAAGATGCCGGAGTGCACAGCAAACAAGAGCTGTTGAAAAATGCCATGAAAGAAAGCCAGAAGACCATAGAAAGCTGGGATGGAAAATGATGCATCATGGGACATTGAACCTGATCTCAAGATGTGCCCCGATCCACTCCGCCTTCCCACTAGACCTAGCGGCAGGTGTTAAACTGCACTGTGGGATAGGTACTCACAGTGCATTGTTCACACTGTCAATGATAGTGCCCCAATTGTGGACGCACTCCACCGACAGAGGGAACAAGTGTGATCATGCAATACCGATTTTTATTATAGCGCTTTTTGAGTGTCAACATAACTTTTGTGAACAAAACTCTGTAGTGTAGACAGGGCCTAGATGTACAAGTGTGGCTGCAGTGGGGTTTCAACGTGCGTGTTTGTGTATAGGTGGGGTTTGGGGGCATATGAGCGGGTTGCAAAGGGGGGTTAAAGTGTTTGTGTGAGGGAGACTGCAACTGGGTTTGTGGAGGTTTTAGAGGGGCTGCACTGGGATTTTGAGATGTGTGAGAGGGAGGTTGCAATAAGGTTTATGGGGATTATGGATGAGGCTGCAGGGGGGATTTGAGGCTTGTGATGGGTGCAGTAGGTAGGTGTGAGTGGGGGTTGCAGTGAGGTTTGCAGGGGGGATGTGGAGCAGCAGTGGCATCTGAGATGTCTGAGGGTTATTAGGAGATGCGAGGGGGCAGCAGTGGAGTTTGTGGGGGTTAAGAGGGTTGCAGCAGGGTTTGGGCAATTAGGCAGCAGTGTGGTTTGAGGAATGTGAGGAGGAGCGGTAGGTAGAGTAGCAGTAGGACATGTGGGTGGCTATAGTGGGGCTTATAGGGGGCCATGGGAGTAGGGTTTGCAGGGGCTATGGGGCGGCAGTAAAGTGTGAGCGGGTTACAGTGACGGGCTATGGGCGGCAGTAGGGTATGAGGGGGGGTTGCAGTGATGGGCTATGGGGCAGCAGTGAAGTGTGAGCGGGTTACAGTGATGGGCTGTGGGTGGCAGTAGGGTGTGAAAGGAGTGACAGTGATGGGCTATGGGTCGGCAATGTGCTGTGAGGGGGTGGGGGACAGCAGTAGGGTGTGATGGGGGTTTACAGGGCGGCAGTGCAATGGAGGGGTGGTGGCAGCAGTACGGTGAGGGAAGGCTATGGGGCGGCAGTGCAGGGTGAGGGATGGATTCATGGGGCAGCAGGAAGAGGGGGCGGCCATGCAGTGTGTGTAGGGGCTATGGGTTGGCAATGTGCTGTGAGGGGATGGGGGGCAGCAGTAGGGTGTGATGGGGGTTAAAGGGGCGCAGTGCAGAGTGGAGGGGGTGGGGGCAGCAGTGCAGTGTGAGGGGGTGAGGTGGCAGTACGGTGTGAGGGAGTCTATGGGGCGGCCGGGCGGTGTGGGGGTGCTATGGGGTGGCAGTGCAGTGTGAGGGATGGGTTCATGGGGCGGCAGGAAGAGGGGGCGGCCGTGCAGTGTGTGGGGGGGACTATGTGTCAGCAATGCACTGTGAAGGGTATGGGGGGCAGCAGTACGGTGTGAGGGGGGCTCTGGGGCGGCAGTGTGGTGTGAGGGAGTGCTATGGGGCGGCAGTGTAGTGTTAGGAGAGTCTATGGGGCGGCTGGGAGGTGTTCGGGGGGGTGAGTCTAGGGGGGCCGGGCGCTGTGCCGGGGGCTGAGGCGGCAGCACGGTGTGAGGGGCTCTATGGGGCTGCCGGGCGGTGTGGGAGGGGCTGAGGCGGCAGCCCGCTGTGACAGGGTCTATGGGGTGGCCGGGCGGTATGCGGGGGGGCTGAGGCGGCAGCCTGGTGTGACGGGGTCTATGGGGCGGCCGGGCGGTGTGCGGGGGGGGGGGGGGGCTGAGGCGGCAGCACGGTGTGACGGGCTCTATGGGGCGGCCGGGCGGTGTGAGGGGCTCTATGGGGCTGCCGGTCGGGGGGCTGAGGCGGCAGCACGGTGTGACGGGCTCTATGGGGCTGCCGGGCGGTGTGCGGGGGGCTGAGGCGGCAGCCCGGTGTGACGGGCTCTATGGGGCGGCCGGGCGTTGTCCGGGGGGGGACTGAGGCGGCAGCACGGTGTGACGAGCTCTATTGGGCGGCCGGGCGGTGTGCGGGGGGGCTGAGGCGGCAGCCCGGTGTGACGGGCTCTATGTGGCGGCCGGGCGGTGTGCGGGGGGGGGCTGAGGCGGCAGCCCGGTGTGACGGGCTCTATGGGGCTGCCGGGCGTTGTGCGGGGGGTCTGAGGCGGCAGCACGGTGTGACGGGCTCTATGGGGCGGCCGGGCGGTGTGCGGGGGGGCTGAGGCGGCAGCACGGTGTGACGGGCTCTATGGGGCGGCCGGGCGGTGTGCGGGGGGGGTGGGCTGAGGCGGCAGCCCGGTGTGACGGGCTCTATGGCGCGGCCGGGCGGTGTGCGGGGGGGCTGAGGCGGCAGCCCGGTGTGACGGGCTCTATGGGGCGGCCGGGCGGTGTGCGGGGGGGCTGAGGCGGCAGCCCGGTGTGAGGGGCTCTATGGGGCGGCCGGGCGGTGTGCGGGGGGGCTGAGGCGGCAGCCCGGTGTGACGGGCTCTATGTGGCGGCCGGGCGGTGTGCGGGGGGGGGCTGAGGCGGCAGCCCGGTGTGACGGGCTCTATGGGGCGGCCGGGCGGTGTGCGGGGGGGGGGGGGGGGGCTGAGGCGGCAGCACGGTGTGACGGGCTCTATGGGGCGGCCGGGCGGTGTGCGGGGGGGGGGGGGGGGGCTGAGGCGGCAGCACGGTGTGACGGGCTCTATGGGGCGGCCGGGCGGTGTGCGGGGGGGCTGAGGCGGCAGCCCGGTGTGACGGGCTCTATGGGGCGGCCGGGCGGCGTGCGGGGAGTGTATGGGGCGGTGTGCGAGACCCGGGGGCAGCAGGGCTCCCGGCGGAAACCCTCCCCGAGCCACCAGCGGCAGCAGCCGCCCGCCCCGGGTAGAAGCCGGGGGCGGGGCCGCGCATTGTGACGGCGCCGTGTCTCCGCCTCCCCCTCCCTGTAGGGTGGTGCGGGCTGCCGCAGGCCGAGGCCCGAGCGCGAAAGGAACATGGAGGAGGCCGCACTGCGGGGGGCCTGGCCCGTCCAGGAGGCGGGAGCAGGACTATAGCGAGGTCCCTGGGCCAGAGACTGGTACGAGGCGGCGGGTCCCGGGGGATGGCGGCCCCTGGTCCCCCGCAGCTGCCGGGGCTGGGGCTGGGCCCGCGGCTCCGAACAGGGCTGGAAGTTGCGCTGCGGGTGCCCAGCCTCTTCCTCATCGACGCCATCTTCAACTCTTACCCCCTGCCGGGGGGCTCCCTGTGCGCCGGGCTCCTGGGGGTGCTGCTGCGGCTGCTGGGTGAGAGACCCCCCCCCGTGCGCCGGGCTCCTGGGGGTGTTGCTGGGGGAGAGACCCCCCCTTTCTTCCCCTCCCCCTGTTCACTGTGCTCCTGGGGGTGCTGCTGGGGGAGAGACACCCCCCCTTTACTCTCCTCCCCCTGTTCACCGGGCTCCTGGGGGTGCTGCTGGGGGAGACCTCTTCCACTGTACATCCCCTTTCTTATCCCACCCCGGCTCCTGGAGGCACTGCCGCGGGGGCTGGGTATCCCCCTGGGCCCCGGGGGATACCTGCACTTTCCCAACTGTCCGCCACCCTCCTTGTTGTGTATATAATGTCTTCTGCAGTTTCCACGGTATGCATCCGATGAAGTGAGCTGTAGCTCACGAAAGCTCATGCTCAGATAAATTGGTTAGTTTCTAAGGTGCCACAAGTCCTCCTTTCCTCCTTGTTGGTGCATCCGCACACCTCCCGGCCGCCTCCCTCCCCACTTCGAGCTCAGCCGAGTCACCCGCCAGCCTCTGTCTCCTGGCTGCTGCTTTCCCCATAACTCTTCTTGGTGTCTTACGCCGCCTGTTTCCCCGCAACCCTTCTATACCTAGGGCCCCTTCCCTCGAGCGCCTCCACGTTTCTTCTCCTTTCTGTTTCACTGCCAGCTGATCCGAATTCTCTAGTCTCTGTTCTGTTGCCCTACTTCTCTTTTTTACCTGTATTGAGCAGATATGTCTGCACTTTCCTCCTCTCCTGCTGCTGGTCTGACTTCATTGAGCTCATAGCGCTTCACTTTTTTATTCTCCACTCATCATTTTTTTCCTTCTGCTTCAGCATCTCTCCCTCCTAACAGCAGCAAGTTGAGAGCTGATTCCTTCTGCTACATATCTCCTAACTGAAGTAAACTGAAGAGATTTCTTCTGCTCCTCTTTCCTCATTCTCTTGCTTTTTGCGTGTGGCTCCTAACCTGCCCTCAAATGAGATATTTTTGCCCCTCAGTAACAATTTGAGAACCCTAGAAAATTTTAAAATTCCATCGAAGTGTTAGGAATTATGATTGTAACTTTATCCGGCTAACAAGGCCTGCAAGTGATGCTGAAGCTAATACCTTCAGTGTCTCTAAAATAGATTACACTGTGGTAATGGGTCTTCTGCTATGTGACCATTTTGCATTACTATCCATTTCTCTTTAGAGTTTTTCTTTTTCTCCATATTTGAGATTGTAATGTTCTGTGTAGTCTGGAGATTTTCAACAATCCTTTGCTTGGTGATCTTACACATATCACATTCTGATAAGAGAGACTTTAAAAAACAACCACCAGAAGTGTAATATGCTTTGTTGAAACATACTTCAAAATCTTTGAATGTAATAGAATCAGAGAAGTGTGGGACTGGAAGGGACCTCAAGAGGTCATCTAGTATTTAGTGCAGTCCCTTGCACTCAAGGCAGGGCTACATAATAACTAGACCATTCCTGACAGGTGTTCCTAACCTGTTCTTAAAAACCTTCAGTGACAGAGATTCCACAGCCTCTCTGGTCAATTTGTTCCTGGGCTTAACCACCCTGACAGGAAGTTTTTCCTCATGTCAAACCTAAACCTCCCTTACTGCAATCTAAGCCTATTGCTTCTTGTCCTATCTCTAAAGATTAACAAGAACAGTTTTTCACCTTCATCTTTGTAACAACCTTTTACGTACTTTAAAACTGCAGCGTGGAGGGATAGCTCAGTGGTTTGAGCATTGGTCTGCTAAACCCAGAGTTGTGAGTTCAATCCTTGAGGGGGCCATTTAGGGATGGGGTAAAAATTGGGGATTGGTCCTGCTTTGAGCAGGGGGTTGGACTAGATGACCTCCTGAGGTCCCTTCCAACCCTGTGATTCTATGATCATGTCTCCCCTCAGTCTTCTCTTCCTCAGATTAAAGAAACCCAGTTTTTTCAATCATATAGCTTATAAAATACATGAAAAAGAATTCCCAGATAGGGAAAAAGTGAAACTTGGCAGGAGTCATGGTTGATATTGGGGAATTTTTCATTGTTTTCCTGTGTGATATATAATATATTTATATTACAGTAGTGTCCCTGTGTCCCATAAACAGGACTGGGATACTATTGTCCTAAGCACGGTACAAATGCAGTTCCCACCTGTACAGAGTTTGCAATCCCAAAAGACAGGAGAGAGGCAGAAGGTGGGGGAAGGGAACACAAAATACAATGTTTCAGAGTAGCAGCCGTGTTAGTCTGTATCTGCAAAAAGAAAAGGAGTACTTGTGGCACCTTAGAGACTAACCAATTTATTAGAGCATAAGCTTTCAAGAGCTACAGCTCACTTTGTCGGATGCATACAGTGGAAAATATAGCGGGGAGATTTTATATACACAGAGAACATGAAACAATGGGTGTTACCATACAGACTGTAACAAGAGTGACAAGGTGAGCTATTACCAGCAGGAGAGCGGCGGGGGGCAGAACCTTTTGTAGTGATAGTCAAGGTGGGTCATTTCCAGCACTTTACAAGAACAGTAGGAGCAGAAATCATAGACTATCAGGGTTGGAAGGGACCTCAGGAGGTCATCTAGTCCAACCCCCTGCTTAAAGCAGGACCAATCCCCAATTTTTGCCCCAGATCCCTAAATGGCCCCCTCAAGGATTGAACTCACAACCCTGGGTTTAGCAGGCCAATGCTCGAACCACTGAGCTATCCCTCCCTGCCACCCACCCACAAAGAGAAATAGTTTTACTGGAGTGGATGTGTCATTACACAAAGGCTTCTTGTGGCTGCTGCTCCTCATGTAAAGAACTGGGTAGGCTACATGGCTCAGTGCCTAGGTGAGTTCATGGATTGTAGTGTGCAGGCTAGAAAGCCTTCATGTGCCCACTGTGCCGTCAGTTGAAGCTGGTAGTGGTGCTTTCGGAGGAGCCCTTCTTGTTCCTGCTCTTCTGTACGTTGGGAGAAAGGGAGGGGGATAAATGGTTCCTGTTCATTCTCTTGTCTTGCAGGACTGGAAGGCCCTGACTTACTCCCTCTGTTCCTTAAGCTGGTGTGGGCACTACCTTAAACTGATAAATTACCTTTTTTTTTTTTAAGCGATACTTCTAAATGTCTCATTTAGAACACCTTTCAAACACCTTTCAAAGTCCTGTTTTGTATGAGGCAGATGCTTTAGACAGTGCCTTGGAATTAATCCCACATAAATGAGAGTTGGTGTGTTTGTTATTGGATGGTCTCTGTTAAGTGTCTAATAATATGATTATGGCACTCTTCAGAATGGTGTCTGTATGATAGGTTTTTGGAGAAGGAGAGGGTAATCATTTTGTTATTTGTTTATTTTTCCTCCATGGAAAGTTTTGGAAGAAAGCTTATGCTCAAATAAATTTGTTAGTCTCTAAAGTGCCACAGGTACTCCTTTTCTTTTTTTAAAAACTAAACTGGTTGCAGCATTTGATATACTGTAGGAACAATCCTGCACTGATATAAACACACTTCCTACCCAAAAGTGATGTTGACCACTTTTAATTGGAGAGCCGCCTTAAGATACTGATATTTTTCATATTGATCAGTAATGAAGTGACTTGATGTGACTGTTTCTCCCTATATTTAATTTTTTCTCTTCCCTACCCCTCAAATAAGAAGAGAACTGTTACAGTCCACATTCGCAATCAGAAACAACTTTATTAAGACATATTTAAGACAGTATTTTGTTAACTAGCTATATTCTGACTACTTGAAGACATTTTGCAGCTGACAGATGTGTTACTGAGAAACATAAACCAAAATATTATTTGACTCTGAAATACCATAGATTATGCCATATTGAAATAATGGAAGAGTTTTGTTGGTAAAACTCCCAACATGTAGGCAGTGATTGTCTGGACTGATTCTACTTTTAACAAGTTGACTTTTAAAAAAATAGGATAAATACCCTAATTTAGCTATGGATGGGAGGAAAGGTTATGTGTCCCAATGAAATTTCATTGATACTGTTGGAGAGTGCTGTTTGAATAGTTTTGAAACGCTATTCCAGATAGTATATCTTATTTTGAGAAGAATGAATGGAATGCTGTACAGTTATGGTACATTATGGAATCCTGTTGCTTCCGTTTAAATTTTGTATTCAGTTCTGCCCTGATTTGCTTCCTATGTAAGTAATCACATTGGCTTCAACTGGGATTAGGTGAATAGGAAGTCAGGGCAGAATGGAGTCCTAAAACTATTTCCAAGCTTTCTCTAACCTTTCTGCTTAACCTGTCACTTTATCTCCCTAGTTACACACTCTCCTTTCACCATCTCCTTTGGCTCCCAGTTTTCTTTAAGCATTAAAATCATTTCTGGGGTCATGTGTGTCTAATGCATTAAATTGTCACTTCAAAAGGCAATATCTCTTCTTTGGGGTGTGCTGATTTGACAGGTTCACTGGAGATGTTGCTTTCTAAGTGTAGATTGAGCTTGAGGTGAACAGAGTTGGGGGTGGAAAGACAGTTCAGTGGCTGATTAAAGAGTTAAAAAATAAATAGTATGTGGACAAGTAATAGTTCCTTCTAATATAGCTCGTATATTACTGACTTTTGAATACTCTGTTGAATTCTGGGTACCACATTACCAGAAAGATATTGACAAATTGCAGGGAGTGCAGCTGAGAATAGAAACAAGGGAATTAGAGGTATTGATTACAGTATAAGGGAAGATACAAATTACACTATTAGTAATGTCATCCTCATGTTAAGATAATTGTTTTTTACTGTTTGTAAATCTTTGTTCTCAGAGGATTTAGAGCATTGTGCAACAATCAATTTAAAATATTGTTTTCAGAAAGCAACCGGGTTCTGTCCTTATATAAAACACATGAACCAGGTATGATATATTTGGATTTTCCAAATGAAGTTGCTAGCAACTCACGATATGTGTATAGCTAGAACTACACTGGTACTGGGTACAATCCTATCCCGAGCAGGTGCTTGCAGCTCTTCGTTACCCAGAATGGTGTGTTATTGCAGAAGCGCAAAAAAAAAAAAAAAAAAAAATCACGATATTAGTCAAAATTTATCCAGACTGGTTTGGATGTGAACACTGTCGCATGGGCAGAAGGGCCATGGACGAGTGAGGTATTACAGAGGCTAGTGTGAGTCCCATTGTATTTAACATTTTCATTAATGACTTGGAGGTGGTTGTTGAGGTGATAAATGGCACACTAATGAAATTCATAGATGATACTAAAGAAGGAGGCATTGGAAGGACAGAGATAATACAAATATATGTAGAGATTAGAAACATGGCCCAAGAAAAACACAACAAGATTAAACATGGAAAAATGCAAGCTTTTAAATCTGGGGCAAAAGACATCACAAATTCTATATGAGGGAAAAATGTGGCAAACAAATATGCTGAGACCTGAAATTGACAGACAACAAATTCGGTGTGAGTTTTCACTGTGATATGGCAGGCAAAGACCAATGCTTTTGTACACACATCACAGAATTCTATCATGTCACAAAACAAGTAGGTAATAGTTCCTCTCTGTATGAGTTTGTTCAGTTCTGAACACCTTATTACAAGACCTTATAAGAGAGAGAGATAAATTGGAGCAGGGGCAGGCAAACCTTTTGGCCTGAGGGCCACATCGGGTTTCTGAAATTGTAAAGAGGTCCGGCACCTGCCCCCATCCGACACCCCCCCCCCCCCCGCTTCTCGCCCCCTGTCCCTTGGCAGCCCCCCTGCCTCATCCAACCCCTCCTCTCATTCCTGACTGCCCCCCGCCGCCCCATCCAGCCACCACTTCTCCCTGACCGTCCCTGAAACCCCATGCCCCCATTCAACTCCCCTGTTCCCTGCCCTCTGACCGCCCCGACCCCTATCCACACCCCCGCCCACTGACCATTACCCCAAACTCCCCTGCCCTCTATCCAAACCCCCACCCCCTTACCGCGCTGCCTGGAGTGCTGGCGGCACTACAGCCGCGCTGCCCAGAGCACCAGGCCAGGCTGCTGTACCGCCCGGCTGGAGCCAGCCATACCACCACGCAGCACAGAGCACCGGGTCAGGCTGCGACTCTGCAGCTCCGCTGCCCAGAGGATTGTGCCGGTGGTGCAGTGAGCTGAGGCTGCGGGGGGAGGGGGAACAGCAGGGAAGGATTCTGGGGGTTAGCCTTCCAGGCCAGGAGCTCAGGGGCTGGGCAGGAGTGTCCCATGGGCCGTACTTTGAACTCCCTCTAATTCAGAGGTGGGCAAACAAGACCAATAAAAGTAAATCTGTACACGTATAAAAAAAAAAAAGATGAAATTACATAGGATGAGACATAACAATTCAAAAATATCTGAATAGTATAAATATCAAATTATGTCAAATTATTTATGGTAGTACAAGGATGTATATCTAGGAGTTACAAGATGAAATTAATACACATTTTTTCTGAAAACTTCCTAACAATCTATTAAGCTGTGGAACGGAATCCTAAAATTCCCTCCATAATGTAGGAAAACTAAATCTAGCTAGACTGGGAAAACAACTTTAAAATGTGTTATAGGGAATGGCCTACAGTGACTAGTATCTATTCTATTTTCCAATTAGGTCTAATTTCTGTGATTGTCTCTCAGCTTGTAAGAGCAGTATGTTTTTGGTTTCTCTAGACCAGTGTTGCTCAGCCAGTGGGTTGTAACCCGCAGCAGGGTCATGAAAGGAATTGGGTTGGGGAGGTTGGGGTATCACAGTCTAAAACAAAAAAAATCTTCCCCTATTCCCTGCAGACCCTTACCCTTCAAATCAAGTATTCCCTACCAATCTCTCGACACACACAAAAATATATAGGTTTATCATTGTTAATACATTTACTATAAAAGTAAGAGTGAAAATGTTAGATTGCAAAATTTGATTTTGAATAAGTGGTCACCAATCTCAAAAGGTTGAAAAATGCTGCCTCAAGCAAATTGGAGCGGATTGTTTTGTCATTTGAGTCAAACAGCTGTTAGAAATATGTAAAAAAAATTGTAGGTTTTACCCTAGGTTTTCAGCAACTTTCTACAGATCTGGATAGGAATATGGTATCCTGTATGAAAACGAATGTGCACAGTTGTATTCTTGGCTTTCTCTCTTACTATCATACTTATATTACAAAAATAATTGGTTTCCTATCGTCAAACTAAAAAGTTAAACTAATTGGACACTAGATTATTTAAGGTGTTGTAATAGCTTGACTTCTTAGAATGATTGAAGTGAACACCTCAAAATAGCAGCAATTTAAGAATGTCTGAAGGTTTCAAAATATATTCTGATAGCAACATTTTACTTATACTGTTCTCTAAATTTTAAAAATAATTAAAAAAAAAAGTTAGTGAAAGGCTCTGGATTAATTGTCCTACAGACTGAAGTCCTCTATAGATTCACAGTACTTGAAGAGTTCAGGCATTGGCAATTCAGTGCTTTTGTCAAAAATAAGTTATTTGGCTCAATACGGGTGTAGCTGAGTGGAAATTTAGTGGTGTGTGATATACAGAAAGTCAGACTAGATGAACAAATGTCCCATCAGGTCTTAAAATCTATGAATCTCCCTGCATTGTGTCTCAATACTGATCTGGAAGGATCCCACTCTACCGAGATGGGGGAAGTAGTTAAGTCTTTGTATTGAAATTGCAAAAAAGACAGACAGTTGTGGTGGTGACTTACTGTTTTTGCATAATTGGTGTGGGGCTCACTTTTTGTGTGTATTAAAAGCAAGTTAAGTAGTCCTGTACCCTGGTGCCTCTTGCACAGAAAAAGCTAAAGTTTAAACAGTAGCTCTATTCACAAATGTTTTTTAGAAATGTTTAAAGGTAAATAAAAGCATCAAAGCTAAAAACTCTGAACTGTGTATCATGAGAGTTAATAGGTAAAATGCGTATGTCTAATTTCTGCTGAAAACTAAATGATTTCATTCTGTTTTTTAGGGGTCTTTGTATCCAGTGTTGTTCTGGTCTTGCAACAGCGAGCACTTTTCAAGTTTTATATGATCAGCTCAGCATTTCTGCTAGCTGCAACCTCAGTGTTGGTGAATTATTATGCTTCTTTGCACATAAACTTCTACAGTGCTTACTACACAGCAGCTTTTGGAATTCAGTTCCTCCCTCATAAAGGACCCTCACTATGGATGGCACTTTCTATCCTTCAGCTTACCTTTGGGATTGGATATGTTACATTGTTAAACGTACAGTCCATATACTCCCAACTAATCATACTGGATATACTGATTCCTATAATAGGCTTGATCATTGAATTACCTTTAAATGTCAGACAGATTTTAGTTTTTATTTCAGGCCTAATTCTGACATTACATACCACAATCAATTTAGTTATGAAAATTAAATGGTTCTATTATTCCACACGATACGTTTATCTCCTTTTAAGGCATATGTATCGCATTTATGGATTACAGTTATTGATGGAAGATACGTGGAAAAGGATTCGTTTTCCAGCTGTACTGCGTGTGTTCTGGCTAACGAGACTTACAGCACAAGCAGTTGTATTAACTTATGTTGTCAAGATGGCAGAAACTAATACAGAAGAGAAGTTCTACTTGATTTCTTGGGAAAATTGTTGGGAACTAGTTTGCAGTCTTATAATAAGTGGGTGTGATTCTACTTTAACTGTCTTAGGCATGAGCGCTGTAATTTCTTCAGTAGCCCATTATTTGGGACTGGGTATTTTGGCCTTTATTGGATCAACTGATGAAGATGACAAGAGGCTTGGTTTTGTAGCACCTGTTTTATTTTTTATTTTGGCTCTGCAGACTGGCTTAAGTGGTCTAAAGCCAGAAGAGAGACTAGTTCGCCTAAGTCGAAACATGTGCCTTTTGTTAACTGCAGTCCTGCATTTTATCCATGGAATGACAGACCCTGTACTAATGTCTCTCAGTGCCTCCCATGTGTCATCATTTCGCAGACACTTCCCTGTACTTCTTGTTTCAGCTTGCCTTTTTATTCTTCCAGTTCTGCTCAGTTATATCCTTTGGCACCACTATGCACTAAATACATGGCTTTTTGCAGTTACAGCATTCTGTGTGGAACTTTGCCTAAAAGTAATTGTTTCTATCACGGTTTATGTACTATTCATGATTGATGGCTACTATAATGTCCTATGGGAAAAGCTTGATGATTATGTCTACTATGTTCGTTCAACAGGCAATATTATTGAGTTTATATTTGGTGTGATCATGTTTGGAAATGGAGCTTATACCATGGTATTTGAATCAGGAAGTAAGATTCGGGCTTGCATGATGTGTCTACATGCTTATTTCAACATCTACTTGCAAGCAAAGAATGGCTGGAAAACTTTTATAAATCGGAGGACAGCTGTTAAGAAAATAAACTCACTTCCTGAAGTAAAAGGAAGTCGGTTACATGAAATAGATGATGTATGTGCAATCTGCTACCATGAGTTTACTACATCTGCTCGTATTACTCCATGCAATCATTACTTTCATGCACTTTGCCTTCGGAAATGGCTCTATATTCAAGACACTTGTCCAATGTGCCATCAAAAAGTATATATTGAAGAAAAGGAAAATGCAAATATCTCTAACAATGGGTTTGTTGCACCTAATGAAAATCCTGTAGAAGTTGCAGAAGAAGCTGCTCATGAAATAAATGAAGATAATGACAGTACTGACAGTGGTGATGATGATGACTGTGTGGCAGAACACCAGAATGAGACTCTTAATGTTGATTCTGACTCCGTGGGTGACTAAAATCACTGAGGTATTTGTTTAAAATGGAGTTCAACAACAGAATAAAAGTTTCACTTCACTGTATACTTAAGCACAACAATGGTATCTCAGTGTTGTCTGTGAATGGTTGTCGTTTACTCTGGTGTGCTACTGTAAATATACCACTAATTATTTCCAGTCTCTTTCATGACTACCTTAAACTTGTGTACATTATTGTACATGGAATAAAATGTTTTCACATGTTTAAGACAAAGTTGGACAAACACTTGATATAGTGACACATGTAATCCATCTGCTGTGCCAAAGGCTGCATGCTAAATTCTAGAACAATGATTTTTGGCTGTGAGTTAAACTATTGGAGAAAAAAGACCTTCAGTATGCCTGGAAGACACAATTAGAGATGAAATGTTTTGAACCTATAAATTTAAAAACATTAGCAGAACATTATAGCTATCTCAAAATAAAGTTCAGGTTTGTAGAAAACTTAAAAGTACTTGTGTGTGTGGAATATAAGAATGAAACTGCTATGTTTTCTGGAAAACTTTCTCAGAACCAAGCTGTATGATGGATAGGTAAACTTCATTAATATTATGAGAAGGTACCATGGAAAGTAAAAACTTTGCTTTTTACAGACTTATTTTAATCTGATACAAAGTCAGAGTACTGGAAAAGATGAATCAAGAGCACAGCTGCTACAGACTACCCTTAAAATTGATCCTAGAATGTTGTGAGGGAAGTAGAGCTGCAAAACTGACTGTACAAAAAGCAGACCAAGTTTGTTGAGGCATTAGGTCTGTGGCCATCAGGGGCTTTTTGTGTAGCCATAGTCTCCTTGGCACTGATGGAGGTGGGGGGCAAAGCAATGCTCCCCCCCAGGGGCACCAGCAGGTGTTGGGGCTGACCCCCTTTGGATCCACAAATACCAGAGGAGTAGGCTTTAGGCCTGGGGTGGCAGGCAGCAGTAGGTTCCATCCCCTGGACATGAGGCTTTGGGCTCCAGCCCCAGGCTCACCCCCATACTTCTGGCCCCCATTATGGCCTCTTATCCCTGTTGCACAGCTGCAGGGCTCCTCTCCTTTGGCTCAACCCCCATTACCCCTGGTCCCTGCTGCTTTCCTACCCACCTCCCTATCCAGGGCTTAGCTCTGGCAAGCTGGAGGACAAATTGAGTAAGTCAGTTGTGAAAAGTGATATTTGTATATTATTCACTGTCTCCCAGCTACCTAACAAGCCTGCTGCTGTGAAAAGTGATTAACATACAAATATCACTTTTCACAGAAACAGACTTACTAGCTAGCAAATCTTTAAAAAATCCTCCCCCCCCAAAAAAGAACAACAAAACAACACTATGCAAAGTACTTTATCTGTTTCGGTCCAGAAAAGAATAGACATAACTGTACATTTTTTATTGAGTCTGCAAAAAAAAAAACCCACACAAATAAATTAGTGATTTGGACATGTATATGTGCATATGTATTATTTTCCCTAAAGTTAATTATTTTAGGAAAAATGGTCAGAGTGGCCACCAAAAAAATTGTTGCGAGAACCCCTGCTTTAGATGTTCAGTATTTGAGGTTTACAAAGACAGGTTTAATCTTGTCATACCTCAAAATATTTTTTTTTTATGGCAGGAGGGTTTTTTTTTTTTTAAGTTTTATAGTAAGGTTAACAGACTTTGCATACTTTTATACAAAATAAGGGTAAGGAACAGCATTACATATCAGAAAAGAAGACTTTAATAGTATTGTTGTAAAGAGTGTTGGCCAGTTCAAGTGGGTCTTCCTCTCTTACTGTCGTCATTATCTCTAGTACTTGACTAAAAAGAAAAAAAGTTAATTTTACTCAGTTATGTGTAATGGTAAATATACTAATGTCAGTTTAGTTTATGCGTACACAACTAGCTATGAGGGGACCAAGATGGTCAGGACTTAATGGTGCAAGTATACTTTAGTTTCATTTGTACACAGTAACTAGCTTCTACCACTTAAAACATCATCCACTCACTGGCAGTCTCCTAATCTTTGATCCTTTGACAACTTTTGCTTGGCCTACATAGGTAGTTAAACAACCTTACATTCCAATGAAAGTGATTTTGCTGTACAGGTGAAACTTCTGCTATTTTGGATAAAGTGCAGTATAAATCTCTCACGTAGGCCATCAGAAGTTCAGAGGGTGAATTTAAGAGTGTAGTCAATTAAATAGCCTATACTCTTGCTTCCTATCCACATTTTTTATTTCTAATGAACAAGTTCTTAGGTGTTTAGCAATAGCTTGTTAAATTAACACTTCAGGAATATGGTATTTAATAAATCTGTTGTTAAAAGGGATGGGGAAGAAGCCAAAGGATAAGACTAAATTAATAGTCGCACTTTTCAAAAACTGTTACCCTAAGTCTTGACAGGTGGAGCAATGCACTACCACTTATTTGTATTTAGAAAATACAGGTTTCCAATTAGTAGCTGAAAAACAAGGATTGAATAGTTGTTCCTTCCACTACTTGGTGATCCCCGATAGCCCTTAGGACTACCTTCCGACTATTAATGCAATATTGTGCTTCTTTAGATGCAGCTGAATTAGTGGATACACTTCTGCTTAGAAAAAACCTCAGTTAAGTTCTACAGTGCTGCCCTTTCAAGTTCTTTATTACCACTAAAGCTTCAGTTCACAAGAAAAATTTCTGCACAGGTGGTTTGTTGTAGGTACAAGACATTAACAGTAAGTGAAAGTGATCATTGAGGGAGAGATTCTCAGCTGGTTGTAGATACATTAGCTTTAGTAGAGCTACACCAATTTACCCCAGCTGAGGATCTGGCCTCAGGAAGTTTCACTAGGAAATCTTAAGCTGAAGTCCATATTTAGGCCAATAAATAAGTGGCCTTTTCTAAAGTTCCGTGCACCCAGCAGCTCCCCTTAACTTCAGCAGAAGTTGCTTAGCACTTCTGAAAAACCAGGCCACCTATTTAGCTTCCTGAATAGAAAATCTCAACCTGAAGTCCATAAAGTCAGACATTTAGCCAGTGTAAATTGGTGTAGGTCTACAGAAGCTTATGTAGCCATCCCAAGTAACACTAGCTGAGAATCTGTGTAGCTCTGACAATGACAACAGGGAATTTTCCCCTCATGGAGAACAGACCATCACCCAATGGCCTATGACAAAGGCCTGATGTAGTTTATTTTGACAGTACTTTCCACCTTACCCTCCTTTAATAGCCACATCTTTTTGTTGTTAAAGAGGAAGGGCTTGATCCACAAAGGGGATGTAGGGTAAGCCTTGTAATGCCTACATTTAGGTGTTCTGCCACCCAGAGGACACCTTAGCCCCAAGTCAGACTCCCATACTCTCTGCAGTGTGAATGAGGGGCAGGTGCCTAAAAAGCGGATTCACAAAAGCCACCATAGGCTGTCTAAACTAACTAGGAGACAATGCCAAAGAGAGAGGTTTTGCCTAAGCCTCACCCCCTCAAAGGGAATTAGGTGCCTGTTTCCACTTGGAATTCACCACTGAAGAGTCTCCTAATTAGATCCCTAGATCAGCTCAGCCCTTTTTCAAGTAAAACTGAGGAAGAGGGTACTGCCCTTAAACTCAGTAGCCAAGCAGTTAGCGTACTCTGCCAGAATGTGGGAGAGAGAGGTTCAAATGTGCACTTTGCCTGATTGAGAACAGGGACTTGAACACAGGTCTTCTACCTCTCAGGTGAGTAACCATTAGGCTAACAGGGTATTTTGGGATGAATGTCTTTCAATCTCTCCTGCTGAAGATGTTTTACTTTTGTGTCACATACTTAATCATCAGCCTAGAGAGAATATAGCCTAGGGGTTAGCATACTCTCCTGGGAGACTCAGGTCTCTGCTCCAGTGACAAAGTATTCCACCTCCTTTTTCAGGCTGTGTTTTTCTGGGGTCCATTCCAGTAGACATGCTCTTAAGAGACCCCTGAGAATGCCTACCAAATTGGGACCTGCAGGCAAGATAGATGAGAGAAAGTCTAGTTTGTGAATCCCACTAGGGCTGAGGTATGAAGTAGGTGCTGAGCATCAGAACTTGGTCAGCTTTGCACGTGCCCACCAGCAGGAATTCAGGCAGCAGCAGAGCAAGGGTCGAATGTAGGCATATAAAGTGGCAGTTAAGTACCAAAATCTCTGTGGATCTAGCCTAAGATGGCCTCCAATGTCACTTATCACACTTCATTTTATCTGAGACTAAAGTAACCAACTGAAGATTTTTGTTTTGTCCAATTTACATCTTAGAATTGATATTCAGGGTTGAAGTTGGCTGCATGCTATTTATGATCATTTTAAAGGGTGACTGACTTTAGTCCCATTTTGACCTAAACATTTTATACCTAATGTTACAGGTTGCTGACTGTCACTGAAATCAGAAAATCCTTCCCCCGCTCCCAGTAAAATAATAAACAAAATTTTATCCATCGTTAGTTGCACTTCATATCTCATGTACTGCTCTTCGGGGGGAGGGGGGAGCTCCCCTGCATATTCTCCCCCACTCTCTGTAACAAGGTATTGACTGCTAACAGCTAAATTGAAACAGGATCAGCTGACAAGCATGTGTGTAGAGAGGGGGAGGAACACTCTTAACATAATTTGAGGTTCATCCAGATAACCTTTCTAAAACAGCAGCAGGGAGAAGATAAACTTTACAAATTGGGGACATACAAGTTTGTCAAAATATTGTTAGAAATTGTTAAATCAAACTGTGTCCCTATAAGGTCTGGTAATGTATTGAAAAGTATGGAAAGTACACGTTATTCAAAAGCTCCTACAAATTGCTATGCACAAAGAGCTTCTGAACACTCTTAGAATAGATGATGCCATATCAAAGTAAGATCAATCAACTCTCTTGTGGATTACTTGCCAAATTTATTTGGACTCTTTAGTAGCTGCATCCAAAGACCTTTTTTTTATAAAGACACTGGCTTTTAAAAATTAAGCTATAAAACTTTTTTTTTTCCCCAAAATGACTGAACATTTCTACAAGTAAACTAGTTTCAGATTTTGACTACTACAAACGTATTTACATTCTTGCTGACAGACACTCTTGCAAACTGTTACTGGGCCAAAAGTGAATTAAAGTCACTTACAACTAGGCTTGGGAGAATTAGATTTTTAGGTAAATGTCAATTTCACCATATACAAACTGGTGAAAAAAATATTTCCATTGATAATTGAAATGTACAGATAGAGAAAAATGCTGCTTGAGAACTTATTAGAGTTTGATTTAAGGATATTTAGATGTGATATTGACCATTTCTGTGTTTTATAATTATACAGCTTTAACTTTTTGACTCTCCACATCCACTGTCATTAAATAATTGCCTAATTTCCCACAACTGTGAAATGTAAATTGATAAAAACAGAAAAAATCATCCTCAATTGACATTATAAAATAATAAAAATCAAACTCTTCTAAGCCTACTTATAATCAGAGCATTTCACGTAATGTTTTGTGGTGGTGGGTAAACAGGAGAAAGCAGATCTAACCCCAAGACCAGACTGAAACAATAGGGGATCAGCATTTGATGAGATTTGAGTATTTCAGCCATCAATCTCATTTAGTGATTATAGTTAATACAATTTAAAATCAAAAGTAGCACTTTTACCCCCTGCTGTTTGTTTTTTCTAGACATTTAGATTCTAGAGCAAAGCGGGCCATAGGCACCTGAAGCATTTCCCTCTCCAAACGCCCCTTTGGGGCATTCTTGTTCATCTCCAAACCTCAAACTGGTGTCTTTACTGGCTGTAGAGCAGAATGAAACTGATGTGATCTTAATCAGTTTCATTTTGCTGCTGATCCTCAGGTTACAGCTACACCAACACTAGCCTCCTCATCTGCTGGAAGTACTCTTAAACCAGTAGTGATTTGGAGAAAACAATTTGTATCCGCTCTGTGTCCCACTAGCCCCTCCCACTTTAAAAGATCACACAGTTGGCTCTTCTGGTGTTGCATGTACTCTAACAGCTACATCTGGAGAAGCAACACAGTGACATGAATTAGAGTCTGGGTACTTGGACTCTATTTTGGTAGTGCTAAGGGGAGAACTACAAAGTAGAGGGAAGGGATACATGGGATATCAAATGAAAAGACATCACTAAGGACCTGATTTTAAGATTTGCTGAGCTTCCGAAACTCCTGCTGAAATCAATGGAGATGCAAGAACCTCTGAAAAGTTAGCCACAATGTATTTTGTAAAACATATTTTAGAGTACAGCACCTTGCTCCCGATTCAATAACTCTGTATTGGTTTAAGCCTACTAAATTTTGTATGTACTTGTGTACATTTCCAAACCTTTAGTTTCAAATATAAAAATTACATACTTACATTATATGGCAAGGTTCATTTCTGTCCTTCAAGCAATGCTCTAGTTCCCATTTCTTTTTTGTGGGAAATGTTGTTTTTATACACTTTGACCCAGCATGAGTATTTTTCACACCACACCAGGGAGCATCTTGCATGATTCAAACAAGAGTTAAATGTATACAATCGTTAATAATTTCATATAATTGTTTGCTCTTCTGTCAGTTTATGTCCTCCCCACCTTCCACAGACCAAAGCCCATTTTAGAAATCACTCCTCTTAAGCACAGTTTCTCTCCCAAATGATAAAGGAATGATTATGAGATTAGTTCATTTAACATCCATAATAATTAATAAATTACTTCAAATTACTATTCCATTATATTAAATTCTGTAAGATTTTTACATATTATAAAATTAGCCACTTTATTCAGCAATAATGCAATAAAATAAAAGAAGCAGAGAGAGAAATGCTACCATGACAAGGGCTGCTAGCCAGTGAACCACTTGTGTAACCCACAGAAAGTTTAGATACACAAGTGATACTCAGATTGAGGCTCATGAGTCACAAGTGGCTTTTTAATGTGTCTCCTGTGGCTCTTTGCAGCACGTGATATTAAAACACTGATTTAATTATTAACCAATCTAAGTTATTAATCAATCAGGATGCTTTTACTATATTAACCAATTGTAGTTGATAAAATAATAATACTTGATCAGTCATTTTGCTGTGAGTGTGTGTGTGTATATATATTATATATATGAATTAATATTTCCCCATCATACTGTTTAAATATGAATATATAGTACTATAGTAAATAAAATAATGAATTCACACTACTATGGGACTTTTGAGTAATGTTGATTGCCAGTTTGGCTCCTGAACCACTGAAGTCTGAGTATCACTGATAAACAAAGGCACATCAGGGTGTATAAGACAAAAATGAAATGCAGGGATTTACAGGGTTTTTAAAAACAGCCTTTTTCAGATATGCCAAATTACATAACTGTTGACTAAATCTCCTAATCTATTTTTAACTGTCCTACTACTGATGTCTGAAATAAATGTGAGTAGAACCAATATCCACTAATAGATCAGTTCAATCGTAACTAATTATTCCAAGAGGTATTTTCAGGCCCTCTTTCATATTGTTTTGCTTAATGAATTGGAATTTCCTGGTATGCACCCAAGTGCCATTACTGCTGATAATGGGATGGCCTTTATCATGTTCTTTACCATAGTGTTTGGCATATCTACACTCTGCTTTGGGTAGGGCTACACTACCCACCAGATTGGCAGGCAGCAATTGATCCAGCGGGGGTCGATTTTATCACGTCTAGACTAGACGCGATAATCGACCTCCAAGCACTCTCCCGTCAACTCCTGTACTCCACCGCCGTGAGAGGCGCAGGCGGACTTGACCGGGGGTGGGGGTGGGGGGTGGGGGGGGGGACAGCTACATTATTCATGCAGCTGAAGTTGTGTAACTTAGATCGATCCCCCCCACAGTGTAGACCAGGCCTTAGTGTCTCCCCTTTTATTCATTCATGCCCTCAGTCTCTGTCAAGGTGATCTATGTTCTTTTCTACCAGAAGAGGGCTGAATATAACTACTTCTGGAGCCTGTGAACTCTGCTCATTGAGTCTGCCAGAGAGTTTTTTAGGGTATGTCTACACCGCAATGTAAACCCAGGGTTAATAGAACTCCACTTAGCAGACACTGGGTTTGTTATAACCTAGGGCAGGAGTCGGCAACCTTTGAGAAGTGGTGTGCCAAGTCTTCATTTATTTACTGTAACTTAAGGTTTTGCGTGCCAGGGGCTGGAACCCCAGAACGGCAGCGGGCTGAGTGGGGCTGGTGGCTGGGACCCTGGCTGGCAGGGGCCGGCGGACCGAACCCCAGACCAGCAGTGGGGATGGCAGATGGAACCCCGACCGGCAGCGGACTGTGCCACTCAGCCCGCTGCTGGTCTGGGGGTTCCATCTGCCAGCCCCTGCCAGCCGGGGTCCCAGCCACTGGCCCCGCTCAGCCTGCTGCTGGCCCTGGGTTCCATCCATCTAGGCTGGCAGCAGGTTGAGCAGGGCCGGCAGCCAGGACCCCAGCTGGCAGCAGAGTGCCACCAAAAATTAGCATGCGTGCCGCAGGCTGCCGACCCCCACCTAGGGCTTGAGCATCTACACTCATTTGTAACCCCATGTTAGGAATTGTTGAACCCTGCATCCCAACCTGGGGCTCCAGCATCTACGCTGCATTATGTGGGGCTGAATCCAACCACCCATATCCCAGGCTTCTTAACACCCTCCCAAAATGTGGCTGCTCTCACCCTTTGATTGTGGTGCAGTGTGGAAAAACTTGACTGTGCCTGTCTAGAGGACAAAAAGTTGGCCTGTGGGATTGTGGAATACTTTTCGCAGTCTTCCGGACCAGAAGCCCAGTGGGGCTACGTCTATGCTGCAGAGCAATAGGCTTGAACTGTGGGTCCTGGCTTGACTCAGGCTCAGGCCCTCCACCTCCTTGGGGTCCTGGGTCTGAGTTGTGGGTTAGCGAGATTTGTGTCTAGAAGGAAGAGGGGGCTAGGCTTGAGCCTGAATTCCAACCCTGAGCTTACACTGCAGTGTAGATATACCCATAGAGAACAAGGTAATCCTTTCGCCATTCCTAACCCCTGTTACTGTAATGGTGAGTTTGTGTCTGAAGACTGCCCTTTATATTCACTGCCATACAAGCATAACTGCACTTCTAATAAAGTTTTCAAAACATAAAAAAAATGCAATATGGTCCATCAGAACAGCAACTTACCAGTTTCTATCATTAATCTTTCACTAGGAATTGACTTCAGTGTTTCTAAGTTGGCTTCTGTTTTCAGTGAGCTAGAAATCATAAGAATAGGGAGTGAATTTGGATGCAAGTTGATGTTTTGTTAGAGGATTGTGGTTTTTTGTTCAAACCATACTTAAGCCATGTGTGACTGGAATCATCTTCTCAGAGCCTTATAAAGCTCATAACTTTTAGAAACTAAGTAGAATGTTCTCTGGCTGGTATTTAATTACCTTGCTTACAAAAATGGTTTCTTAGCAAAAGTGGTTTCTTAAAGAGTTAATTTCTAAATAATGTGTAAGTATTATTTGCCTCAACTTATATTAAAAAAAGCTCCCAGCTGTGCGTCCAAGCCACGGCTAAAAATGACAACCCTGGGAGGTGGCTCGCTGTCCCAGTCCTAATTCCAGTTCCACAAATCAGCTTCTACAGCCACACTGGCCTGGTAAAGCACATGGAAGCTTCTGCTGGGTTTCTGTGTTCACCTGGCTTGATATCTGGATAATTTAAAGGCTCCTGCCAAAAGGTGTAGCAGTCTGAGCTCACGTAAATCAAACAGTTAGGTCTCAGGATAATTAATAGTGTGATTTCAGCCCAGTCCATTGGTAGATCAGGCTGGTCACATTAATTCTTGGTTACTTTTGGACTAGACAATGTAGTTTTTTTTTTTTTTAATTACTCTGTCCTAAAATACAGCTGCCTCTACACTCCACCTCATTTATTTACAAACTAGAATTGGCATGGAGCATCTCAGAAAGGGCCCAAGACTAGATTATCTCAGTGTGTAAAGAGGAATGCATTTGACCTGTGAATTGAGAACTTTTTGCAGTTAACAGATTAATAAGTACAAATCTAAATCTGTCTACAAATGATCACTTAGTCTAATGGGCTTTGAAGTCTTAACCTCATTTTAAAAAGTAATTACATTTCAAGTTATGAAACTATTTTAAAAATATCATTTGTTGAAAAGAACTTACCAACCATTTATTCCTATATAGAGATCCAAATCTATTATAGCAGCTGCTTCTTCCTTTGTGCCATCAAATGAATGTACCTAGAAAAGAGGTTTATATACTTTATCATGTAAGAAAACCTGTAACCCAAAATTAATATTTGTGTAAATATTTATAGTTCTTAATTGTAAAGTAAAAACCAGAGGTAATATGCAAGATATATTTATATAGAATTCAGTGAATTATAGAGTAAGTAAGGCTCATCTGATAGCACTTTTGCTTTTGGGCAAGAGGCTCACAGGCTGAATTCTGCACCCAAATATTGACAAAAGAGTGCAGCCCCTTGACAAGTAGCGTTGGTTGTAAATGCGTTTCGGAAGGATGGCCTGCTCTTCTCTCTCAGCCAGGGATGATGATTATATCTTAAAGTAACCTACAAGAATTTTTTAAAAAAATTGTCCTTTGTTTTCAGTTACTATTTTTAACATTAAAATATAAAACCTTAATTTCTGCAGATATATACTGGTTGAAAGTTACATATGGACATGGTTTTGACAAAGTGTTTTGATATAAAAAGTGAACGTTTGTGGTTACCGTTTCTGCTGGAGCATGCAACAGACAAGAAATTAAAAATGCAGTGGTACAAAGTTAGTTGCACCAGAAAAAGTGCAGTTTGTCAATCACAGAAAAGGCATCCTAGACATTAGTGGTAGTAGGACCAACGATGGAGAGGACTTCATCGCTAAAACAGACTGGTTTGGAGTGATGTAAGCATGACCCTTATGTTAAAGTATGACTTTTTTTTTTTATATATACTCTTGGTGATCTGGTATCCTACCAATCAATATCTAAACTGAACCCTGCCCATATCCATGTACAAAACCCACCATTTTATATTGGGTTTCAATTTCTAGACAGGATTAGTACTCCTTAAAACTAACTGCAGCTGTAGACACTTCAGAATTGGGAAGGAGCCAGTTTAAGCAAAAAGTGCTTAAAGCTGCACTTCTGGCAAGCCAATAAAAACTGTTGATGTCAGCTGCAAAGTCTCTCTCCCCTTGACCAATCCTCATACCTTGCAAGAAACTGTTGGAAAAGCAACAGTGAGAAGGATAAAAGTAGTGAAAGGGATTGTAAAGCTACTATGGATTTGTAGTGGTTTAAATGGTTTAACCGGAAATCTACTGAGATTATATTACACTCAAAAGGATAGTACTCAAAACAATTAAATGAGTGTTAGATTGAATATAATTTATTATAAGATTGGTCATACTTACCACTCCTCCCACATATCTATCTCTATTCCTTCTCATTATTTCTGCCAATTAAAAGAAAGAACAATGTAAGCAAAACTAACTATTTGCTAAAGGGCAAAAGCAAACTATTACAAACTTTTGTCACATTCAGTCCTGAGCAAAACCTACCTAAGAATTCAGTGTGTGCATTTCTACAATGGAGAAACATTGGCAATTTTGTTTTCTCTGACAGGTCAAATTGCTTTTCAAAGTATCTGTAAGAAAAAAAAATATGTTTTTAGATAGAAACTGGGTACAAGATTGAATAAAAATGGTGTAAAGGAGGCCATGAGACAGAATGGTCTTTTTAAAAAAAAAAAAAGAGGTTCTCAAACTGTGGTCTGCGGACAACCAGTGGTCTGCGAGCTCCATTCAGATGGTCCATGGATAGTTCCCTCTCAGGCGCGCGCTTGGGCGGTCACACATGAGAGAATGAAGGGCCACCCACCTAATTAGTTGAGCCATTCAGACATAGCCTCCACTAATTACGAGCCTGGACCCTGGAGAAGACCCACATGTAAGGTGAGGTGGTGGCTGGGGGGGAATAGGAGGTAGGTGGGAGAGGACAGTGAGGCGAGAAGAGGGGGTAGGCAGAATTTAGGACATGCAGGGCTGCGGCGGTCAGAGAAAGAGGCGACTTTCCCCAGCTCCAGTGCTGCAGCTGTCGGGGAGAGATGGCAGCTCTGTGGCTGCTGTGGTGGGGGAGAGACTCCCTTTCTTCCCAGCCCCAGCCTGGAAGCTGTTGTGGCGGGGAGAGAGGGTACATCCATCGCATTGGAAAGGTAAGACTACTGATAGTAAAATATGAATTGTGCGCTTTTATTTGTAGAACAAAAAAATGTTAAGTTTTTTTTAAAAGAATGTTTTTATCCAAAGCGCTTTTCAATAGTTAGCTAATCATACAAACAACATTTGGAAAGATCATTAAGTGGTCCACTGAGACCCCCAGCAAGTGGTCTGCAAAAAAAAAGTTTGAGAACCACTGGTGTATATATAGTAAAGAAACAATGAATTTGCACTACTGTGGCTCTTTTAGATAATGTGGATGGCTAATTTGGCTCCTGAACCACTGAAATCTGAAAAAAGAAAAGGAGTACTTGTAGCACCTTAGAGACTAACCAATTTATTTGAGCATGAGCTTTCGTGAGCTACAGCTCACTTCATCAGATGTATACCGTGGAAACTGCAGCAGACTTTATATACACACAGAGATCATGAAACAATACCTCCTCCGTTTCATGATCTCTGTGTGTATATAAAGTCTGCTGCAGTTTCCACGGTATACATCTGATGAAGTGAGCTGTAGCTCACGAAAGCTCATGCTCAAATAAATTGGTTAGTCTCTAAGGTGCTACAAGTACTCCTTTTCTTTTTGCGAATACAGACTAACACGGCTGTTACTCTGAAAACTGAAATCTGAGTATCACCGCATTAACGGTTCCACTGAATGGGAGTTTTTGCCTGTGAAATGACTAAAGGATAGATCTTTAAAGGGAAGTCTTCCCTGGACACACTACTATATTAAGTGATAAATTTTGGAAGTCAGTTAATAAGAGGCCAGGAATGGCAACATTGGGGGAATGCAAAGCGGTTTACACTGAATCAGAAGTGTGACCCTCCCCTTTTTTTAAAAAAAAAGATAACTGAATTATCTCCAGGAAGCTTTAAAAATTGAGGAACTTTAGGTTTAAATTTAGCACAATTGCAGCATGTTTCCCAAAAAAAATTAGGAAACAGGTGGGGGTTAATGTCATCTGGATATCAACAGCACAAAGAACAATCAAATTGAGTATCTGTGGGTTGGAGAAAATAGGGGAGCATTCTCCTGGCCTTTATATCCTCAAACAGCTATAATTAGGTAGCAGGCTGCCAGTTATTTTACTTGTATGGTAGGCTACCAAGAAAGACTTTAAATTTTGGTGTGTCATTTCTCAATGGAAGATTGAGGTACCAACATTAGGATCACTACTATTATTTCTGCCCCATTTCTCCTTCTATCTTAACCCTCTTCAGGTCTTCTGCTATCTATCTCCTCTCCTCCTTCCTTTTTTCTGCATTTGGTTTGCCTATTCTCTCATCTTTCTCCCTCTCCCTGCTTTTTCTACCCCCTGCTATTCTCTTCTTTGCTGGATGAAGGGCCAGTAGTAGTCATGCAGGAGCTCTATAAAGACATATGGAAGGGTGGGTGGAGAGAAACCAACTAGGGTGCCAGTTTTCCCAACACACTTTCCAAAGCAAACCAATTAATTTTTCAACACCATGTCAATTTCCATTTGTAGCTAGTTCTGTCTCTAGATTGCTACATTGGTCATTTCTGGTTGGTTTTGGCTGCCAAGCCGTCACCAGACTGGCAAATTAGAACCGATCAGGAAACATGATAGGGACAGGAATAAATAGCAGACTCACTGTGGAGGATAACATTAATTAGACAAGGCAAGAGGACATTGCTGCCTGCCCAACAAAATGATTCTTACTGCATTTGCCAAGTTTCTTTATATTTTGTTGCTTAAACTAATAAGCACAGTATTCCTATCCTCACACATAAAAAATCCTTTAAAGGGAAGACCCAGTCCACATGCAGGTGTGTATGATGCACAACACCAGAGTGGACTGGACATATAGTAATAAATACTTAATATGATAACCATACATACAGAACAGGGAGAAAGAAAAGCATGACAAATGCAAAAAAAAAAAAAAAAAAAAAAGAGTGAGTGGTAGCACCAGAGAACTAGCATCAATCAAGGGACAGTCACACAAAGCCTACTCTTCCTAAGGGAGAGGGGAGAAAAAAAACCAACAGCTATTTATTAAAAAATAAATAAAATAAAAAGCCAGCTGTTAAATCATTTCAATTATTTAACCACAAAATCTATAAATAGCTAGCAACCAAATACTATTTAACCAAAGAATCCAAATTAATATAAATACAGTATCCAGACAACACACTAAAGGAATTCCATCAACTTGAAAGTTATTCATGTTACATTTAATACATGTCCCTGAATCTCCTGGCCAATTTTTATGATTTCTACACTGCAACAGGTGAGAAAGAGGAAGAAGGAAAACTTGAAAGAAACTGCTCCTGGGGCAGCTCTACCAAAGGACTTTCATCATGAATGGCTGTGCAAGACAGGAGACAGATATTCTCTAGTCTTCATAAAAAATTGTCCCCAAGGAAACAAAGTTTCACTACAACAGAAAATAATGTTTAAGCATGAAATGGAACTTAGAAGTTATACTCAGGTATAATCTACTGGGAAACGGTGTTACCCAGTAAGAGGAAAAAAAGTAACATCTGGCTGACTGCTAGCAATCTTAATAAGTAGTATAACAGTTTGACTCCATTTAAGCTGAAAACTGGCAAATTGGCTACACTCATTCCATCCTTTTTTTTTTTTTCTTTCAGTGTCCTTATGGGCTTTTTTAAAAATTATTAATTTAAAACTTTCCCTTATCTTGGTTTGAAACTCCAAATGCCTAACACTATGGCATGCAATTTTAGAACTCTCTTAACAGTAATTTTCCCAGACATATGTAGGACAGCTACCAGCAAAATGCAAAAATATCTAGGAAAAACAATAACATTAAATTTACAAACCTAAAAGTGGCATGTGTCTTTCCCCATTTTACATTTCTTTGTTGCCTGCTCTCATTCCCCTCCCTTCCACCCCCCATCTATCTTTTCTCTATGGTGATTTCCAGCAAGGATGCCAAGTGGAGCCAACAGGAATTGAACTGACAAAACCAATTTATTTCAGACAATCCATTGAACAATCAGATGGTAGAGACTTTCTGCCTCTGCAGCTCAACAGATGATCTACCTGTTCTATTTTTCCTCTTCTACCCTCCCACGCCAATTTAAGTATGGTTGATTAGAAGTTTTCCTCTAGCCCACTAAAACTATAAGTCAAGCACTTGCATCACTGACCATGCTGATTCAGATAGCTGTCTGTTAGCTTGTGTAGTGGGAAGGAACAATTAGACTCTAAAGATTTATTTCAGTAGGCTCAGGCTCTGTTTAGGAAACAGAAGAATCTTCAAAGTGACATCATCTACTCCTGCTCACTATTCCAGTGTTTCATTTCACAGCAATGGTTGAACAAGTCTTCACCAAGCTGTGCTTTATTGAATTCAGCACATTTTGGTTGCTACTGGAAACTAATAACAAGAACAAGAAAAAAATATGCTGGCCACTTGGCTGATCCTCTTACTACAAGAGGCTAGTGCAGTAGCATGTAATGCTGTAGCTTTTAACCTATTTACAAGCCACTATACCTTCTGTAGCGAAAGCTACAGCTTCATACTGCAGGTGCAAAGTGTAAAAAGTCCTAAGTAACCTCTCCAATTCTGTGAATGACATTAGTTCTCTCCCTACTCAGACAGCAATGTGCAAGCATCATCCACAAGTCCAAAGGTTATTTTGTTGAAATTTATCATCTGCTGTCAAAGATGTATTTCTCAACTGCTTCCCTAGACAGCCCTACTCATTTCTGCAGGGTTTCCTCCCCAACACCACAACCCAATTCTGGGTGCAGTGCCAGCATCAGAACAACTCAGTCCCTTCCCTGCTCCTTAATGCGTGCTTTGCCCTCTGACAAACTAGCCTGCTCCTCACCAGCTTTCCTAGATTGCCCTGCTCCTAAGGCCTACCTTGCCAATATCTTGCCCCCTTATCCACTGCAGGCTTTGTCCTCTGTGACAGTTCCACTCCCTTCTACAAGCCTCCCTTCTATGCCACTCCCTATTGTAGGCTTCCCTCTGGACTGGAGCGCCAGACAGTTCTTGAATAGCAAAGTCAGTGAATGCCTTTCCTATCCAGAAACTCTCAAATTCTGATTGATTTTACAGCAAAGGAAGTATTGATTCAATGTCAGGTATAAGAGTAGTTTTGCAATATTAAAAGTGGAATAGAATCATAGGACTGGAAGGGACCTCAAGAGGTCATCTAGTCCAGTCCCTTTCACTCTTGGCAGGATTAAGTATTATCTAGACCATCCCTGACAGGTGTTTGTCTAACCTGCTCTTAAAAATCTCCAATGACAGAGGTCCCACAAACTCCCTAGGCAATTTATTCTGGTGCTTAACTATCCTGACAGGAAGTTTTTCCTAATGTCCAACCTAAACCGCCCTCGCTGCAATTTAAGCCCATTGCTTCTTGTCCCATCCTCAGAGGTTAACAAGAACAATTTACTTCCCTCCTCCTTCTAACAACCTTTTATGTATTTGAAAACTGTTATATCCCCTCTCAGTCTTCTCTTCTCCAGACTAAACAAAACCAGGTTTTTTTCAATCTTCCCTAATAGGTCATGATTTCTAGACCTTTAATCATTTTTGTTGCTCTTCTCTGGACTGTCTCCCTCTTATCCACATCTTTCCTGAAATGTGGTGCCCTGAACTGGACACAACACTCCATGAAGGAGCTTAGCATTGCAACGCTGAGCATCACAGCGCCTTTTAGGTACCTAGAAAAATCAAAGGAACAACACCGCAATCCACAAAAGCCAGCACATTAAGTGGGTGCCAATCCCCTTGCTCCAATCACTCCTTCATTATTTATCCACAGCAGAACAGCTTCAACAGGAGAGACTGAGGGAGCTCCACATCATAATATCCCATAGCTCCATGGTTAGAGCACCCTCCTGAGAGGTGGGAGACCCCTGTTCAAATCCTTTCTACAACTCTGGCAGAGAGGGAGAAATTGAATCCTGATCTCCCACATCCCAGGTGAGTGCTCTAAACACAGGGATAAAAGTTGTAAGGTGGGCACCACAACCTCCTCTGGACAGATGCGGAATGGAACCCAACTTGTTCGGTGTGCTCAAAGTTTGCCTACCACATCAGACCTTACATGCAACTTAGGCGGCCAATGCCTATCTTCCCCCAGTTCATAGATTGCTCTGGGGCTTTGGTGAGAGATAGGTGTCTGGAAGCCTAGAGGGAGGCATCAGTGCACATGTCCCAGGGTCTACAACTTAGGCATCTATGGAACTTTTACAGCAGAAAGTTAGGTGCTGAGTGAGTTTAGGCATCCAGAGTATTAGGCAGCAGCCAAGGAGTTTCATGGATTGCAGTGAGGTTGTGCACTGGGATTACGTGTTTAACTCTCTGGAATTTAACCACCTAAATTGCTTTGTGAATTACACCCTAAGTACCTGATTTTTTTTTTTAAATATAGGTCTCTTTCCTATAAAATCATTATTGCTGGTCAAAAAATAATAGCTTATCAGACTTCAAGTTAGAATAAGTATGTAGCCAACAAAATGCCAGTTGCTATAATACAACATTTTTCATTTTGTAAATCACTGTAAAGATTTATACATCAATCTCTATAGTTATCAAATCTCTTACTTGAGTTGGGTGTCTTTAGGGCAAAATTCTAATCTATCAAAATCTACAAAAGAAAAAAAAACAATTAATTCCTTGTCTTTTTTAAGAATTCAACGAAGAGGATAATCTTCAGCTATCCCAACAATACTTACCCAGGCCACATTCCCCAATTGCTCTGATCTTCCCCTTATTTTTTTCAACGAGATTTTGCAATTCACCTAAATATTGGTCAGGGTCACTCTGCTCAAATTCTCCACAGCGGGTGGGATGGCAGCCAACCGTACTGTAAAACATGTCTAGTGCATAACAGTATTAGAATTTTATTTCCAGGAATACAGCAAGTTTATATCAAATTAACAGCAACTCATACTGAATTTATTTTTTCCTTGGGGCAAACCCTGAGCAGAAGTGGGGCTGGTTCAAGCAAACCAGGTGACCTTCAGCTCTGAGGCACATGATTTAACATGTTACTTTCTTCCTCCCACCTGTTCCAATCTCCTATGCAATCCTTGTTGGGGTGGGAGAGATTCAGTCCAGCTAGGTAAGGGGATAACTTGTCCAGAAGCTTTGATACCGGAAGCCTAGAGGGAGGCATCAGTGCACATGTCCCAGAGTCTACAACTTAGGCACCTATGGAACTTTTATAGCAGAAAATTATGCGCCGAGTGAGTTTAGGTATTCAGAATTTGTGGGTATGTTTGTGAAGGAAGTTAATACCACAACTCAACAAAACAATTAAGCACATGAATAATCCCAGCCTTATTCAACAGAGCATTTAAGCATATACTGAAATTTAAGCACAGGCTTAACTGCTTTGCTGAATAGGTACGGGATCATTCACACGCTTAAATGATCTGCTAAATAGGGATCTAGGTGAACAGTGGATGGAGGTTGCTTTCAAACAGAAAGAGAAGGGGGAACCTGCAAACACTGCAATAAAAAGAAAAATATCCCCATTCCACATGGTAATCATATTAGTACAATCACCACAAAATAGCACAAACTCCACACCGTGTGGCACTGCAAGCCTGAGCAGTAAATACTATATGAGCATTTCAGTTGGCTCCAGAAGGGCAGGGGCCAGAGAAGTATTATTACATCCTTCTCACACCAGTGTTGCGACTCTCTTCCATCCCCTTCTGTCATTGGCTGTTGCTTCCATCTGCTCTATGGTGTTCAGACCAATTGTTCTGCCCTCCCTACTAAGGGTTCTTGTTAAGATTTTTCTTGGGCACCCTTGTTTCCTCACACCAGTTGGTTTCCACTTGATAGGTTCGTGTGAAAGTCTGGGTGTTAGCATCCAGAGTACATGCCCCAAATACGTCAAGCACTTCCTTCTGATTCTGGTAGAGACAAGCTGCTGGTTTGTGATTTCTTAGATCTCTTCACTGGTGATGAAACCTTTCCATCCAAGGCCCAGGATCTTCAAAGGCACTTATTTTCAAAGGCACCTGGTTTTCTGTTTAATCGTTTGGTAGATCTCCAGCTCTCAGAGCTGTATATTAACACTGAGATTATGTTTGAGTTGACAATTCTAAGTTTTGTTTTTGCACTCTATATCTCTGATTTCCATAGGTTGTTGAGTTTAGTGAATGCTGTGGATGCCTTTCCTATCCTTGATGTCATTTCTTTCCTGAGGTCTCCATTGGCTAGTCTGGTGCTACCCAGGTAAATGAACTATTCTACTTTCATGATGTTTTTACCTTCTAATAGGATGCCTCAGCTTAACATCCAGGTTTCAAGGATGTTTGTGTTGGCGTAACTGATTTTGAGCCCTACTTGGCTTCCTGTTTTTGCCAAGATGTCGGTCTTTGTTTGTAGCTTTTGGGGGTGTCATTCAATAGCACGATATCACCAGAGTCTAGGTCTTCTAGGCACTTGGTAACTACCCATGCTACGCCAGTGTGTGTGTTGGTAACATGCTGCTTCATTATCAGATACACAATGCAGCCCTGTTTCATACCACTGTGCACACTGAACCATGCTGTTGTCTGGTAGTTCACTCTTACAGTACACTTTGCATTGCTGTATACAGCATTGATGATATTGATAACTTTAGCTGGAATTCCATAAGACTGAAGAATATTCTGCAATGTATGCCTTTGCAGGCTGTCAAATGCCTTTTGAAAATCCCTGAAATAGATAATAAGGGGAGCTGGCTATTCTGTACGTTCTTCTAGGATAGAAAAGTACTCCTCCTCCAAAAACACTCTTGATTTGTTTTATCTAGAAATACAGAAACAGAAGATAGGAAGGACTGATATCCACCAATACCCCATGCCCTCTGTAATAACAAGAAATAAATTATGTAGAATATATCCATCTAACCTGGATATATTTTTTCTTTTCTTGGATCTGAATAATGTGGATTCTGCCAATAGCTCCAGGAATAAGTAATTTTAAATGTTAATTACCATGGGGAAGGGTGGAAATCTACAGCTACAGGGATTAAATATATATCATGTCTTTTAAAGTAAGGATACCATTTGTCTGTGCCAGCTGCAATGCATCTTTACTATCTTGTAGATTTCCACCTGTAATCATAAACTGAAATGAAGAAAAATATTGTTAGTAAATGTGTGTTCAACTTTGAATTAACAGCAAACAACCAGGAAATGCTTTAAAAGGCACTCTGATACCAGAGTGATAGAAATCAGAGAAGAACCTAGACAGAGGAAAGCCTAGTAGCTATTTGTATTATGAATATAGTAGTATTCTGTTAAACCACTCAAGTGTCTCAAGATTCATTAAGACTTTCAGCAGACATATTAGTGAATGTATTATAGGCCAAATCATGGCTTTTGATCAGTAGTACATAAATTAGCCTCCCACCATAATGTCGGTCACAGTCCATTCAATTACTGCAATACCACTATTAATAACAGTATTGACCTTTTTCATTTTCATCTTCAAGGCACTTTTCTGGGTACTTTTCTGTGAGGATTAATTCATTTGTAAAGTATAATCCCCATTTTACAGTTGGGGAAATCAAAGTAGAAGGAGGATGTGATTTTTAAAAAGCCATCCAGGGAATCAATATTAGAGCCCGAGGATTAAAAATTCAGGAGTTTCGGGCCCTCAGTGTCATGCTCCAACCATAGCATCAGAGCTTGTTACATTAACATTGTAGTTTTAAGTGTCCTCTTAACCTTTCATATGTTGGATGTACATCCAGCGTTTTATTGCCTCTGCAATAAAACCATGTCTCATTCTCCCAAGGGAGAACAAAGGCAATTTAAATGTACGATTGTTCAGCTCTATTAGTTTTTCTTCAAACCAGGTAATGCTTTTGCTATAGAACATTTTCTATTGTTTGTTTTTGGAAACACAGGACTGGATTTTAAGTTACTTGTGCAAAATGAACAGTTGATAGCTGTGACAGCATGTGCAAATAGGTTAATATATGTGCAAATGCCAAGATTTGGCCATATGACTACATAATTACGTCATCGGGATACGCAATCACATCAATTGCACATACAAGTTAAAGGTGTGCAATTACTAGTTCTGAGGGAATTGTGCACCAAATATTTAAAAATCTGCACACAATATTTTAAAATTCTGCATATTTTATTTGTCAAAACAACACAATATAATCACACATTTTTCAATTATTTTGGTAAATTTATTTCAAAATACCGGTCAGCAAGTAAGTCTGTAACAATACAGACTACAAAAAAGATTCAGAAAATGTTTTCTGACAAATAGATTGCATAGTAGGCATATTAGTACATCAATATGGCTCCACAGCGAGCAAGGAGGACAGAGTCTTGCACACCCGCACGCCCAGCCCTGTCCTCCTGACCCAGGTGTGGGGCAGGCAGGCTCAGCCTGGCAGGATCCAAGTATGGAGGGGCTTAGTGAGGGGGGATCCAGGTCACAGTGTTCTGTGTGGGGCAATCTGGGTGCAGGTGGCTTGGTGACGGGTCTGGGTACAAGGGGGATCTGGATGCACAGGGGCTTGTTGGGGGATTCTGGGTGTAGGGATGGAGGTTTAGATACAGAGGGGTTGGCCAGACCAGGGTCAGCGTCTCATACAGTGAACACTTCCCCTGCAGCCAGGGAGCGATGAGGGCAGGAAGCGGGTGGGGGAGGGGTGAGGTGGAGCTTCCTGCAGCCAGGGAAGGTTCCAGGGGTGGGTCTGATCCGACTGTGGCCTTGGGAGTGGCCACTGGATGGGAAGAGGAAGTCCCATTCCCCAGCTCAGCCAAGATTAGCAGCTAGAGTCTGGTGCCCGGTAGGAGCCACCAGCTGGGGCATCCCCAGCCCTGTCCCTCCCCAGCTACTTCAATAGCAAGTGAGAGGGACAGAGAGAGCCCAGCCCTGTCCCACAAGGTGGCGATTTACATCCCCCCGCGCTGCTCCTGACACCCAAACCAGATGCGCCCCTCCAACCCTGACTGCTCCCCAGAAGGGATGCATGAATCAGTTTTTCTGTGGGGTAAAATCTGTGGGGGACACTAATTCTGCACTTGCGTAGAATTCCTCCAGGAGTATATAATTACACATGTACTGTACGTGCCTAACATTTTTCAGAATCAGGGCTAACGATGCTCATGATAGCTAAACAATTTCTCACGTACTCTGGATGTAACTGGGGTTTATTATCTACTTGCTATATGTCAATAATTCCCATGAATGTTACTGGTCACTGTGCTCTGAGGAGAAACAGAAACATCTTACTGTGAAAGATGCAAGCTTCTCTAGAACTAATCAGGAGAGCCACAAAACAGCAACATAATGATTGTGACATAATGATGTGCTCTTGGGCAAATTACTTAATCTATGTTTATCAGTTTCTCTGTGTGCAAAATAGGAATATTACTAATTAATTAAATCACAGGAGTGTTGTGAGGATTGAATAATGTTTGTACAGCACTTACATAAGTGCTAAGTATTACTGATTCTACATGAGTTACTTTGAACTTTTCCCTTGCTCTCCAAATTTTAACTCCTTTCAGATTATGTTTTATTTATTAAACCTCCTGTGGAAGAGGTGGGGGTTCTTTCTTTTTAAAACAAACTAAGATCTATGCTTTATTAACATAGTAAAATACCATTATAATATCACAAAACTGCTGATTTGAGCAAATTCATATTTTTTGTTTGGAAAACCAAAATATCTTTAATTTTACAGAGGTCCAATAAAAAGGAGTTGGACTGAATACTTGTTTCTTGAATATTCACTGGCCACTGTAGTTGGGAAGGAGCTTTTGGCCAAGAATTTTTGTCATAGAGTTCCAAGTTTGCACATAATGATGTAAATCTAAATAAAGGTAAGAACTCTATTAACTGTACGTCTACCGTTAGTACATCAACTAACAGAGAGTCAGCTAAGGGCCTAATCCTGCAAACATCTATGGACATACTTAACTTTACACAGGTGAAAAGCACAAAGATGATTGAATTAAAGCCGGCTTCTAATTCTCCCTGGTGGTGCTCAACCCCCAGCTCAGCCCCAGACCCTGCCCCCATCACTTCCCGCCCCACCCCTGTCCCTCCTCTTCCCACCCTTTCCTCCAAGCGGGTCTTGTCCCCACTCATCCCACTCCCTCCCAGTGCCTCCTGCACGCTGCTGAACAGCTGTTCTGAGGCGTGCAGGAGGCACTGGGAGGCAGGGGGAGGAGTTGATCAGTGGGGCCTGTGGCCCTGGACATGACTCGCGGACCCCAGTTTAAGAAGTACTGAACTCAAATGTTTACAGAATCAAGGCCACATGAATATTTGGTGTAGGCTGACAGAGGTAATCACAAAGTGAGAGAGTTACATAGATAATGGAAGTCAATACTGGCCTCCTTCAACACAAAAAACACCCAGAAAACTTCCCCCTCCCTTATGTTAGAACTTGCCATGGCCAGTTTTACATACAGAAGTTTTTTGCAAAAAGGATGCCCTTTCATGTATTTTTGTGACCAGCTAATCACTGTGCACAGGAAGACGTAATATCGGGTACAAAGAATTCGGATTTTGCAGAGAACTCTGCAATACTAAAGAAAGTTTCTGGTATTTTTATAGTTGCTAATTTCAGCAGAAAATTGTTTTTGTTATAACTTCAGTATTCCTAAAAACTCTGGCTGTTAAAATCCATTTTTAAAAATGTACAACATCATAACAAAACCATATATGCATGATTTATAAGAGAAGTTACCTTTTTAACACCGGTTTTGACTGCTCTCTCTATTACATCCAAAAAGTCATCTGCAAAAGTAAAAATTTGGTAAATTAAGGTCCAGTTCTTAACACATACTTTAACTTGCACATTCCTTTGCTATAAAGTCATTTATGTACAGTTAGTAATATGCTTAACATGATCTGAATAATCTTTGGACACATACAATTAGTTAATCTTTAGGAAGGCAAATAGGAGGATGATGCAAATGACTAAGAACCGGATCTAAAACCCATTTAAGTTAATGGGATGTTTTCCATAGACTTCAATGGGATTTGGATGAGGCCCTAGTTACATAAATGCCTCTCTTGTCTTGAGCTCTATGTCTGACAACTGTGTTTGCTGAAAGTAGTAGGTATAGTGGGTCACTGTGCCCCAGCACACCAACAGCCTGATAGCTCACTCCGCCTGCATAGACCCCCATCTGCTGAGTTGTCTCTACGGGTAGAGACTGTGTCGCTTAACGAGTCTGTAAGTAGCTGTAGGCCAACTAACCTCACCGATTTTCTGTTCCTGCCTCAAGAGCTGAGCTGTCTGCATGGTCAGTCAATACTTGTTCTCCAATATTGAAATTAAATCCAAATGAAAGACTGCAGTTAAATGAAATACTGCTTATTTAAGGAACAGAAAAGAATGAAAATGAATTACAAGTTCTTTGGGAAGTGGGGAAATTGTCTAATTTCCTTTTAGCTTCTCTAAATAACTCTTCTTTCGAGTTGGTTGGAAAAAGGGTCAGTATATTTCATGAAAATTTTCAAAAGAAACTACAGGTTATTTAAAAAAAACAAAAGAAGTTTTGTTTCCGGGTTGAGGGGGTGGGGGAACCACTCTTTCTTTTTTTTTTTAAACTTTCCCCCACTGTTTTCCATTAGAAAGGGAGACGAGAGAATAAAAAAAAGTGAAAGAAAGTGGAATTTTCGCCACCAAACAAAAAACGGAAAAAATTTAGTCAAAAAGCCATTTATAAAAAAAAGATCTGGTTCTACTCTGTATCTTTTATTACAATGTTATTTTATAACTTTGTATATTTCTTACAGCCATACTGCTCAGCTACTTTATCCTTCCACCTCATAAAACAGCAATAGACTGAGGGAAATGATCTTCAGGAATCTAAACAAAATAATACTTACTTGTATTTTGAATATGCTCCTATCATTTGCCCATGTACCATAAAAACAAATTACAAGCTTTACTAAATAGACCAATGAAAGATTAAAAACTCTGCCATAAATGCAACTCCTGCGGACATGACAAAGTTGATTCCTGTGAATCTGTAGCATACAGAAATGCACTCTAAAAACCTGTGTGTATTTCATATGCACTGCTGTTTAACTTTGATGTATTATGCTTAATACGGTATGAATAGTCTTTGGACCTAAATAATTGGCTAGCTAGAACAAAGTGAAGCCAGCTGTCTTGTCTTCAGCAGAACAGGTGGACTGGATTAGAGTTTAAGTTCCCACAAACTAAAAAAAAAGTAGATAGTAGGAAAACATTGGAATTAAAATATACAGCATAATATGCTGCACTGTGCCTTCCTTTTAGAAGGACAAAGGAAAACGTCTCTGCTACAAAGGAAGTGACCATCTGAAAGATTTATTGTGTGTGAGTATAAGAAAAAACATCCAAATTGTACCATATAATACAATTTACTTTATCTGGTTTCTTTAATTATGCCTGGGGGAATTCTGTGCCACTGTGCATGCATAGAATTAATGTTCCCCGCAGATTTATTTGCTTCACTGCAGAAAAATGACTCTCTGACAGGGAAGCAACAGGAAGCTGCAAGAGCAGTCACACACCACTCCCTAGCTGCGCAGGTACATTGTTTCAAGCACATGGTGGAGAGGTAAATCACTGCAGAGCTGGGGAAACCCCAGCCAGTAGCTCCTACCCTGAGCTGGGATCAGCTGTTAGCCCAGGCTAGGCTGGGCTGGAGGCAGGAGACGACAGGCCTTCCTCTTCCTCTGTAAGGAGTGGCTGGGGCTGTGTCAGACCCACCCCCAGAAACCTCCCCCAGCTACATGAAACTCGGCATCCTCCCCTGCTTCCATCACTCCTCAGCTGCCAGGGAGGGGGTCACTGTATAGGGAGCTGCTCCCCCATCTACCCAATCCCCATGCATCTGGACTCCCATACCCAGACACCCCCACCAAGCCTCACCCCAGACATCCAGAACCCCCCTAGCCTTCCGTACCCAAACCCCACCACATTGAACCTCAACCCCTGCATCTGGAGCCCCCCTGCACCCAGACCTCCTGCCTCAGGACCCCCATCCCTGCACCCAGACCACCCCCCCCCCCACTGAGCTCCTTGCACCTAAACCCCCACGGCACCAAGCCCCACTCCCCCAGCACCCAGACTCCCTTGCTGAGCCCCCCATACCCATATCCCTCTGCTGAGCCCCAACCACCTTCACCTGGAAGCCCCTGCACCTGGAACTCCTCCCAACAAGCCTCTGTGCATCCAGATTCCTCCCACACCTAGAACACCCCCCCCACTGAGCTGCCTGCAACCAGACTGTTCCACACAGAATCCTCTCACCCCACACCTGGATCCCTCCACACTAAGCCCCTCCACACTTGGATCCTGCCTAGTTGAACCTGCCTGCTCCACACCTGGCACAGAGGGGCAGGCCCAGGCCTTGTGCTGTGTCAGGGCTGGATGCAACCTCATCACTGAATCCATGCCCTGACGATTAGGGGTGGGGAGCCTGTGGAGTGATTTCCTACCTTCGTACACAGCCAGTGGCCTGTGCTCCCCACTGCCATGCTGGAGCCTCTGCATTTATTTATTGACAAATAAAACTTGCAGAATTTTAAAATCTTGTGCACATAATTTTTAGGAGCAGAATTTGTAACCTTTTGGCACAGAATGCCCTCAGGAGTATTTAATACAAGGATTAAGTTAGGCACATGACTGAAAATAACTTGCATTTTCCTATGCCACCAGAAGCAGGTGTTCCTCACACTCTCTTAAAATTCCTCTGAGGACTAATCAGAGAGGAGCATCATACCAATAAAAAGGAAGAAAAACCCAGAACAAAGAAAAATAGAAGAAAATTTGCTCCATGTTAGGATTGAAATTATAATTATCTGGAATTCATGTCAGTACATTGTATAAAACCTCACACCTAAAATTTCTGAATCCCCCTGTTTTTTGAAAGAGGAGAGTGGAAAAGAAAAGGAATGTGTAGGAGAGAATTCCCCAACAAATATGAAATTAATGCCCTGTAGTACAATGTATCACAAAATAATTCACATGGAAGCTAAAGAGAAAAAGAAGCTTGAAGATTTATAGAAAGAAATCTTGACTGTTATTACTAATAAATATTTACTGAGAGACAGTGTGTACAACTCTGTACATACACAATAGAAGTAATGGACCTTGTCACATAAAACTTACAATATAAACCAGACAGACACTACAGTCTAAACACATAGGACAGGACCCTCAGCTAGGGCACAACAGAGTAGCTCCACTGATTACAATGGAGTTACACCAAAGTATACCAGCTGATGATCTGACCCACAAAATACAAAGGCTGGAAGTCTAAACTCAGATCTGTCTGCATAACCTTGTAAAACCACCGCGGAAAGACTTTACCAAAATGTTCAGCTACTTAGATTTGAATCTGTATGGAAGTTATATTACAAAATATACATGTTCTAATTAGAAGGTATAAACATGTATTTTTAAAGCACCAACCTCACTTTGGACACTATAGAAATAAGTAACAACTAGGTGAAAGCCTATTGCTGTTGTATGGGTGTAAGTAAGTGTAAAAAAGTAGAAAATGTCTGAGAACTTGAATATTGGACATTAATATACCACAAATTCCAGCGATGATTGAACCTGGTGATATACTAAACAAGAAGAAGAGGAGTACTAGTGGCACCTTAGAGACTAACCAATTTATTATTATTGGTTAGTCTTTAAGGTGCCACTAGTACTCCTTTTCTTTTTGCGCATACAGACTAACAGGGCTGCTACTCTGAAAACTAAACAAGAAGAGCTCTCAACCATGCTTGTAGCAGTTTCCATCATTTCACACTAAGCTTAGAATCATAGGGTTAGACGGCACCGCAAGGGTCTAGTAGTCTAACCCCATGCCAATAACCCTGTTACTTCCCTCTGAAGCACCTGGCATTGGCCACTGTCAGAAGACAGGATACTGGGTGAGATGGACCATTGGTCTGATCCAGTATGGCTGTTCTTATGCCAAGATGCAGGATTTATTGTGTCTAAGCCATCTATGACAGATGGGAATCCAGCTTCCTTTTGAAAGCCTCCAGTGAAGGAGATTCCACAACCTCCCGAGACAGGCTGTTCCATTGTCTTACTGTTTTTACAGTTAGGAAATTTTTCCTGAGATTTAATCTAAACTTCAGAATGACACTCCCGGAATCTCATAATACAGATAATAATGCTTAGATACTATAAGCAACTGATGAGAAAAAAAGATGAATATTTCATATTTACTGTTCAGGTAAGAAATAGGATTTCCTTGAATCTGTCAAAAGTTACGTTTACCTTGATGTTTCCGTGTACCTCTGTAAATGCCTCTGAACATAGGATCTGTCAAGTTAATACCGATATCTGCAGTGAGAAAAACAATGCAGGCTGAATTAGCTGTTATAGTCTTTCTATTTCCCCATGTAGCTCAACAGAGTCGGTATTGAAAGTAAGCCATGGAGAAACAGATATATCTTTGTGAACATGATGGTTCTGAGGGGCACCAGATACCACAGAGATAGAGAGCTAGTTTAAAGCTTAAGCATGGGTTTTCTTCAACCATCCTGAAGTTTCACTTCTTAGGCTTGAGAGAATGACAAATTGTGGCCTGTTTGGGAATAAGCATCAGGCTCGTGCTACCTTATAAACATTTTAAAAACCCGACTCCACCTACAGCAAAGCAAAGCAAAGCCCTAAATGATAAGCCTCCTAGGGAACGGTGTGTATTGGCACATCTCCAGCCGTGCTCCCTCGTGCCAGCCCAGGGAAAGAGGCAGCATCTCTCGCACCTGCTGGGTAAGGGGCAGGCCAGGCAGCTTCTCCAAGCCCGCCAGCCTCCCCTCCCGAGTCCCTGCCCCCGGGACAACCCGCAGGGCAGAAAGACGAGGCGGCGGGGGAAACATCGCTTATGGGACCAGCTTCTGCCCGTGAACGAGACAAGCTCTTGGGCGCACGCAGAAGGCCAGCCCCGGGCCCCGGGCGCCGGCGGACCCGCACACTGGAGCCCTCTGCCCGGGATCCGCACTCCCCGCGGCCCCGGACCTCGCGCCGCCGCCGCGCCCATCCCCCTCACCGATGAATTTAAAGCGGCTCATGGCGGCCGCAGCTCCGCCTCCTCCCTGTCCCGGGCCGGCGGAAGGAAGGGAGCAAGCGCCCGGCCTGAGCGTCGCGGGCTCCTCCCCCTTCCCGGCGGCCCACGCGCCCCCTTGGCGAGGGCGAGGGCCGAAGGCCGAGATGGCGGCGTACCTAACGCACCAGCAGAAGGTGCTGCGGCTCTACAAGCGGGCGATGCGCCAGCTCGAGTCCTGGTGCATCCAGCGGTGAGCGCGGGGCGCGGGTGGGTCTTGGGGCCCCTACGAGCCGCCCTCGGCCCTGCTGGGGGGAGACTCCCGCAGCGCCGCGCACGGTCCCCGCGCCGGAGCGGCCTCTTAGCGCCGGGGAGGGGCGCCCCCTGAGCCGTCTCCGTGGGGGGCTGGGCGCCAGGCAGGCCTTGAGCTGGTGCCTCAGGCTGCTGCCTTTCCCATCCGCCGCCGCCCGCCCCCGGGGCGCTCATCCCTCCGCAGCGCGAGCTCCTGGCCGCGCAGGCCTCTGGGCCTGAGCGCTGACACCTCGGGCCCCTTTCCCCTCCCCGGGGGCCGGTGTGGGGCGGGCGGGCCGGAGGTGAGCTGGGGGCTGGGGCCGCTGAGCGGGGAGGTCGCTGTCTGCGCCCACGGGTGACGTTTCTGACGCCAGTAACGGTCAGTAGTAAACGGGTGGAAGGCGGGTGGGTGTGAGGTGGGATCGGGCTGGGGCTGGGCGGGAAAGGAAAGGGCATTGAAACGAGACGGGTCAGTACAGGCTTCAGCCCATCTCCACTCGCTGGAAGATCTCTGGCATTGGCCATGTGCTAAAGCCTCTTTTATTCAGTCTTACTTGACTTTGAACTTTTCCGTGGCTTTAAAATTTTCAGTTTAAACAGTAGTCTGCTGTATTAATACCCAGCTCTAAACTAGCCCTTTCCATCCAGAGTCTTGGAAAAGGTTTCTGAAGGCTGTCTATATCCTTATCCCCACTTAACAGATGGGGAAACCTGAGGCACAGACTCGACAGGATTTACCCCAGGTCACCCAGCAGATTAGTGACAGAGCCAGGAATAGAATCCAGGTCTCCTGAATTCCACTCCAGTGCTGTGTCCACTACATCATGGAATATTAGGTGTGGTGGATTCTCCATCACTTGTGGCCTTCAAATCAGGACTCCCTATTCTTTTCAAAGATACACTATTGCTCAAACAAGTTACAGGCTTGATGCAGAAATTACTGGGTGAGGCTATATGGCAGCAGTGGGCAACCTGCGGTCCATCCGGGTAATCCACTGGTGGGCCACGAGGCTGTGTTTACATTTACTGTCCTCAGGCACGGCCTCCCACAGCTCCCAGCGGACGCAGTTCGCCGTTCCTGGCCAATAGAAGCTGCAGGAAGCGGCGCAGGCTGTAGCAACATGCTGGCCACCGCTTCCCGCAGCTCCCATTAGCTGGGAACAGTGAACTGCATCCACTGGGAGCTGCGAGTGGTCATGCCTGTGGACGGTCAATGTAAACGCTGTCTCATGGTGTACCAGCGGATTACCCTGATGGGCTGCAGGATGCCCATCACTGCTCTATGGTCTGTGTTCTGCAGAAGATCAGATTAGATTAACATAATGGTCCTTTCTGGCCTTAATCTGTTTCTATTACAGTAGTGTCCAGTGGCCTCAGTCAGGATCATCAGGGCCCTACTGTGCTGGTTGATGTACAAATACTTAGATGTTCTCTGCCCAAAAGGGTTTACAACTTTTTTAGGGTAGGTTGCTTATTACTAACAAACTTTTTGCATTCCAATAAGCCAAAAGGCTCCTATCAAAATCATGGCTCAATTGTGCCATCTGCATTACAAACATGGATAAAGAGAGAGCCCCTGCCCAGAGTCTAAAAAAAATACAGGAGCAGACAAAGGATTAGGGATGGGGATATAACATAAAAATAACTGAAATGGCCACAGTTTTGTTACTTGCATAACAGGCAGCATGGGAGAGTGCAGAAAATTTAAGGGAGAAGCTTATCCGTGGGCAGTGTCTCAAGTGCTAGAGCAGGGCAAATTGTGAAGGCCTTAAAGATAAAGACACAAACTATTGTTTGATACAAGAATGAAGAAGGAGCCAGTGCAGGGATTAGATTAGTGCAATGATGTGATAAGTGGTGAGCCAGGAAAACTATCATAGCATCAGCATTTCAAATAAACTTGAGTTCAATTTGCAATCAAGCTCAGGGAGGCTGCAGTAGTCAAGGTGCAAGATTATGGGAGTTGTGGTGATGCGGTCAGAGAGGACATAGAGAATTGTGGAGATGTTATGAAGGAATTGGCTAGACAGCACCTGGATGGGTCAAACTGCAGAAAGGGCTTAACTTGTTTATAACTAGATAAAGGGTTTGACTCATTTCAGACTAGACCATAAACAAGGAGAACCTACTCTAGACATCCAATGACTAGATGACGCAAGGAAGCTCTTCCATCCCTGAGTTCCATGAAGAATGGTGATAATGATGTGAATTCTCAAATGGTCAAGGGCAAGTCTTTTAGTTTGTGGTGAGGAAACTTCTAATATTCCCATACTAGAAAACAATGCAGAAAACAACCCTGATATTTATACCACTAGAAATATTGCACATTTGTATCTATAGGGACAATTATCGATTCTTTGCCTGTGTGCTGAGAGAACGGTTTGAACAACACAAAAATGAGAAGGATATGATGAAAGCAACAAAACTGCTGAGAGCTGCTGAGGAAGAACTTTGGGCAAACCAGCATCCTCAACCTTACATCTTCCCTGATTCTCCAGGAGGTACATCTTATGAGAGATATGAATGTTACAAGGTAGGTAGGCTCTAAAGTAGTATCAGTGGAACGTTTGGCCTATGTTGTTCTCTCCTGTCTTAATGAGTTGTCTCTTGTTCTGTTGGGAGTGGAAGATGGGAATTTCAAGCACTGTTTATAATGTCTTGCTCTTTTGCTGGTCTGAAATAAACTGAACGTTGGACCACTGTGTTATAATTATGTTTTGCCTTCATCACTTCATCTGGTTTGCATCACAGATGCTGGTAACTAAACCCCAAATTTAGGAGGACATGAGTGTTTTTTTTTTTTAAATTACACCTCTTCTGTAACTGTTAACTCATAGTATAAGCAATTGGCATTCTTTCAAGGGGAAAGATGAAAATAATTGGCCTAGTGGACAGAACACTGGACTGGGACTCAGGACGCCAGGGTTCTATTTCCAGCTCTGCCACCTAAGGGTGCTTGCTAAGGGTGACCTTAAGCAAGCCACTTCACCTTGCTGTGGCTCCATTTCCCTTTCTGTGAAATGGAGTTTAAAAATACTGACATCCTTTGTAAAGCACTTTGAGATCTACATCTGAAAAGTACTATTTAAGAGGTAGTATTATGTAATGCTTTGCTTTATGGGCCACTTGCCAATGTCCTATTAATGTGATTGCCTAAGCTGTGTTGCTGAATATTCTGTAGTTTCTTATATCTAGTGCTTGGATTTTTGACAGGCTCCTGAGTGGTGCTTGGATTTCTGGCATCCTTCTGAGAAGGCAATGTATCCTGATTACTTCTCCAAAAGAGAGCAGTGGAAGAGGCTGCAGTTAGAAAGCTGGGAAAAAGAGGTCAGTACTATTTTACTGTGGAGCGAAGCTCAGTTAGTTTGACTCTGTGCTTTCAAAGAAGCAAACAATGTATTCCAGACTCCAACTGGGTGACAAACACTTTAAAAGTGATTACTTGATTTAGGCATGATACTTAAATTTCCCTACAGAATTCTTAATTAGACTACTCCCAGTAAAGTTGTTAGTTCTGTAATACTGACAGCTTTCCATATGCAGATATCTTAATGACACACAACTTCATAAGGACTCCAAAGGATCATTTCAGAGTTAAAGCTGCAATTATATCCTTGTCTCATCCTCTAGTGTACCGGGTGCAACACTTAGCCACAAAAGTTGTAAGTGTCACACTGGGACAAATAGGACAGTAACTCTATTATATAATTTTTATTATTATTGTACTATACCTTTTGTGGGTAGAAGCTCTGAAGAAATAGGTACATGCTTTTGCAAAGCTCATTTTGTCAACATGCTTTTAAAGAATTCAGAACCACCTTGGGCCATTTTTCATTTAGTTTTCAGGAGAAAAAAAGTTGCTAATTATGTTGAAATCTTGAACTTTTTCCAAACATTAATGTTTAGGCAAATGGAGTGGATTTGTGACTATGCCATTACATAGAGGTGGTGAAGCTGACCTTAACACTAGGTGTCACATTCTTAACTTCAAAAACAATCAGCTCAAAATAACAGAAATGGGAGCTGAGGCTCTTGGCTCCATATAGAATGTTTCATGTTTTAAAAAGGTTTTATCCTGCAAGGACATTAGAGCAAGTCCATTAAAGGCAATGGAAAGACACTTACTGAGTCCAGTGGTGCTGGTTTGGGTCGCTAATATTTATTGAAGTATCTGATAGGCTTCCAAAGCAGAGGGAGGATACTTATTACCTGTAACAAATAATGGAATAAGCTTCTGTTTAAAATATTGCTTTGTCATTAATAAGTTTTAACTTAAATTATTGTAGGGGCAGAAGATCTGTGACTGAAATTGCAAATGAGCACTAGATAGTGCAGTCAACCTAAATGAGGGAATTTTATTTGTATTGACTCTATCCTGTTCATGAAGTCAGTTCTTCATTTGGTTATAGTTGTGACAGAAGGAAGTGTTCTGGGCCTATATTTGAGAGCAAAGCAAAATACCAAATGAAACAAACCAGGATTCAAGACTTAGGTATACTGGGTGAAATTTGTTTTCTTGTATGTTTTAGGTTAAGCAGCTAGAAGATGAAACTCCACCTGGTGGTCCTTTGAATGAAGCCTTGCCCCCAGCTCGCAAAGAAGGGCATCTGCCACCTCTGTGGTGGCATCATGTAACCAGACCCCGAGAACAGCCAATGTAAAAGAATCCGTGCATGAACAAGAGAATTACACTCAAGTGGTTTGTTCTCTACGACCAGTAGGAATTCCATGTAACATGCACTACTGTACTTAATGCACAATAAAACTAAAACAAACATGAATATACTTTGGATGGGATTTGGTGATATTCTACCTTAACTCTAGCATCAAAACTACCTATCGTACAGTAGAATCTCAGAGTTACAAACACCTCAGGAATGGAGGTTGTTTGAAAGAACATTTGTTCATATTACGAAAGTTTACAGCTGAACATGTATTTAATACAACTTTGAAACTTTACTATGCAGCAGAAAAATGCTACTTTCCCTTTATTTTTTTAGTTTAACAGTACTGTACTTGATTTTGTTCCCTCTGTGGTTGCCCGATTGCATACTTCTGGTTCCAAATGAAGTGTGTGGTTGACTGGTCAGTTTGTAACTCTGGTGTTTGTATCTGTGAGGTTCTACTGTAGTGTGTAGGCATCTGTATCTTCACACATCATTTGGGGCCTGTAGGTCAGATGCCTTTTTTTTCAGCCAAGTACACAACATTTTAGTTGGATGCTGTGCATCCCTCTGCACTGACATCTTCCTGTAAAATGTTAATTCTGCTTCTGAAATGTTAATTTCTGGCCTTCTCTAGGTTGATTGGAAGATGGTGGAGGTATAAGGATGGCTGAAGGAGGCTTTTATTTAAGTTAAATAGGTGCCAAGTTCTCAACAGTGATGAGCAATCTCTAACCCTCTTAATAGCTGAACTTTCACTCATGCCTTGTGTTATCATTCACACTAGCTCTTCCCTCCTAGACAGGACAAGAATTTCAAAGGTAAGCAGAAAAAGATGTGCAGGCTGCCTCTATACAATGAAGCAGAAGAAAAGATCGCAAGCCCTGCTCTCTTCCCTTTGATGTTTTGCTTTAAGACACTGCACTTAGCAACTACCTGGCAAGATAGAATAAACTAAAATGTTAGTACTTTTCCAAAAATGCATTTGGATATCAGCAATTTTATGTAGTACTGCAAACTATGGGTGCATCTCTAGTAAGCTAGTTGTATTATTTTTCTTTCACATTAGAGTGCTTGTGAGCCTTCTACTGATTTGGCTAAATGGGCTACAAGTGATTTTGATTTTTTTTAAAACAACCAAACTGCAAAGAATCATTTTAATGGTATTTGGCTTAATGCAGCAGTCTCCTCTGCTGGAAGAAGTCCTAGTTTCAAGCACTGGAAATATATGACTTGTTTATCTTATTAAATGTGTTAATCGGCAGGGCAATCCAAATGCTCTTGCATTCACTAAGGTACCTTAGTTACATTAAGGAAAATGTAATGTAAATACTAGATGCAAGTTTATGCACCTGTACCAACATTATCTATGTAAGGTATCACTTTTCCTTCTCTGAAGCTGGCCCATGGTGTTCTTTGATATGGTACAACTGAGCCATTCTTCATCAGCCAAGCACAAATCCTTTTTTCCCTTAATCCCCTCTAGCATTACCATGCAGTGCCAGCAGGTGGACATGTTTAGAGAACTGATTGCCTCACTATCAATTCTGTTAATTCATTTGAAAGAGTAGCCCCCTCCAGGCAGTATACTATCTTAGCTACTCTTTCATTAACACATAACAAATGGAAAAAACTTACAGCAAGGAAGATTCTCCTGTGAGAATTCTAAGAATCTCCATCTCTCTGCAGCAATGGCCTATAAGGGGAAAAAGGAAAGAGTTCCCCTCTAATAGGAATAGGATGTCCTGGGTGGGGCTCTCAGAGCACCAGTTGCCCACTTCAGAGAAGGAAAAATGTTGGCTAGGTAATTTGTGCTTGTTAGTGTAGAATCACAGCCATTCAAATTGTCCATTGGAGTCAGCATGCTGCCACTGTGAGCAATTAGGCAGCTGGGAGTGTTTCTTGAATGAAAGCTGCTGCTGGGCTGAATAAAATGGTATGCAAGTCTGTTTTGGCACTTATGAAGGAAAAGGGAAAAGCTTTATCACACTTATGTGTATTCCAGAAATGTGGGTGATCCTTGGGCCATGTAGGTTGATGTAATGAGCTAGGTTGCACTGGTAAGAAAAGAAATAGGCAGGCAGGGGTTAGACCACACTGACCCAACGGAGGCCTAAACAGGCTTCCTGGCCCTGGGGGGAAATAGGAGTTAGAATGCTGTGCTGTATGTGGCACACCTTGGGGAATTCTGCACCTAAGATAAAATTTTAAAATTGTTGACAATTCTTATTTGTAAAACATGTCAGTTTTAATTATTTTGGTAACTTATATTCACTAATCTATTTTGAAATATTTAATAGACAACAAAAAAGATTCCTTACCTAGACATAGTAATACAGAACTTTAATAATTCATTTAAACTACAGTACAGAAACATATTTCCCACACTCCCCAGAACCAGGGCAAAGGCTTGGGGGAGTCAGGGGTAACAGAGGAGGGAGAGAGAACAGATAGTGAACCTAGAAGGTGTGGGTGAGAGAAGTATGGAACAGGTTTTTTTGTGGGGGGATTGTTAGTGAGTTGGGGAGCCTCCCCCATGCAGATGCTAGCTAACCCCTAGTCTCCCATTCAGTCATGCACCTCTGCCTGTCCCATGTGTCCTTGCACACTCACTCAGGCACTCCATCCCCAGGTATCCTTGCAGCCCTCTCCCCATGTGACCCTGCAGCATCCACTTCTATTCAGCCCTGACTCAGTGCTGTCACCCCATTAGTGCCCATTCTAGTCTGTCCTGCCCACTAGCCCTTCTGAGTCCATGTCTGTGTGACACACACCCTGCCCCCCAGTGCCCCAAACTGTCCATCCTCCCCATAGTCCATGTCTCATCACCTGGACCAGTGTGTGGCTGCTTTGGCCCTGAGACGGCTGTCCTCTCTTCTGGGGCCACAGCAGCCCCTGGTGGGGAAAAATATCTAATTGCAGCACCTCCCCAGCAAAATACATTATTCTGCAGTGGGGAAAAGAAAACTCTGTAGGGGACATGAATTCTGCATGTGTGAACTGGTACAGCATTCTCCCAGGAGTAATAATATGGGGTGGGGGATAGCAGTGGTAAAATGACACTGGCCCAGGCCATGTATGAGGGGAATACAGGGCTCACCACCACCAGGCTGGCAATACGGCCCAAGCAGTTCTACTGCCTCACCAAGGGGGAAAAAAAATCTGCACGGGGAAGTGGCAGGCTGCAGTAACCCAGAGGTGCAGGAACAGAGAACAGGCTTACTGGACCAAACTCTCAGGCTAGCCTAACGGAATAGTAACAACTGGTACCAAATATGAGGCATCCAAGCTATGTGTGGGGTGAGGGAGTTAATGTGGCATTGGTGTTGGAGCCTGTAGGCATCAGGACTGCCCAGCAGAGGGGGAAGAGTGAGAGGTTCAAGATATTGACCATAACAAGAACTCACTAAAGCTCTTCCTGGAGCAATTACTGACTCACAGCAGTCGGAAAGGGACAGGGAAATCTTCCTCAGTGGATTTTTCCAGCGTCTTGAAGCTGCTCCTGTACTATATTTCACACTCTTGAGCTTGTTGATTCCAAAATGCCAGGTCCTACTGAATTTCCATTCTGAGCTGCTTAAGGCTTGCCTGCTACGTTACTGCAGTTGGTGTCAGCCTTTGCTACCGTGTTTCACCTTGGCAGGAGCACCAACTATGCAAAGCCTCCTGGGTTTGGAGATTCTGGAAAGCTGGTTCTTGTAGCTGACTTTCTTCCCCAAACAGTTTTAGCCCTGCCTTGGTACCATAATATGCTGCTGGGCTGTGAGTAGAAGCCCTTTTGATCTTAAATGGACTTGCTACTGTACTGTGCTTTCTCTTAAATACCAGTTTCACGCAGACTCCTGTCATCAAAAAGCCTCTCTCTACAGCAGGGCACAGAAGACAGGGAGCCAACTTAAGTGCCTGCCTGGAGACAGAGCCCTAGTCCTGCTCGTTGGAGCAGAGAGTAAGACTAAGTTTTCTGATTGCTCCACCTGCTGGCACTATTTGTGAAACTAGAGAGGAGTTAAAAAAAACCTGTTAGGACTCTGAGGAGAACCCAGTTGCAAGAGATCATGGTGCATCAGGTGCCCAGAAGGGAGAAGTGTCTGTCTCTCTCTCTCTCTCAAACTAGCTCCTGGCAACTTAATGGGAGAAATTAAAATCTTCATGTGCATGTTGTCTTGGCATCTAGATTGTGAATGCAATCAAATCCAAAAATGCATGACTAGTGTTTTGCAACATGTGATCATGGAAATGGGTTGTAGCTGGAGCTGATCGGAGAATTTGGACATGTTTGAAGTAGACATTTTTGCAGAAAGCTGATACTGTTTTAGCTCTAAAAGCATTGTGCCTTCCAAGGCACAGTCTGTACATCCACCAGAAACACTAGGCATCACCCTAGCAGCATCCTTTACCACTGTTTGTTGCAATCATGGTAAAGGACAGAAGGTCAGTCCAGCTCCATATCAGGCACTGAAGGTATTCTAACCAAACTGGTCTAGGAAGATGGAGGTAAGTCAGTATCTAACAGTAGCTTCTAGTATAGCCCCTCTTGTTCTCACCTAGGCTGGTGTTGCAGGGGAGAAATGAAGGGTGTGAGTTCTAACCAGGTGCACAAGATTAGAGAGGAGAATAAAGCTGATTGATAGAACTATGATTGGGTGTCTAGCCTGCAATGTAAATAGAGAATAAAGTAGCAAAGCGCACAAAAATGAAGCTTGTGTAAGAGCAAAAGATTCATGTGGGGAAATAATCCAAGTAATTTAACTGAAATGTCATCTCCACAATCTTTGCATGCAATATAATTGTATGCATCAAGATATTACCCCACTTTGTCTCTCATCTCCAGAGTCAGACATTTATAGATTTTAAGGCCAGACAGGACCATCTTGTGCAACCTCTATATCACAGGCCACAGAATTTCCTCCAGTTATCCCACTATTGAGTCCTATAATTGTTTGACTAAAGCATATTTTCCAGAAAGGCCCCCAGTCTTGAAGATTTCAAGAGATGGAGGATCCACCACTTGCTTTAGTAGTTTGTTCCAATGGTTAATCACCCTTATTCATAAAAAGTGGCATTTATAATATGAATGTATGTGGCTTTAACATCCAGCTGTTGACTGGGTTATGCCTTTCTCCAGAACCTGAGTCTCTTGACTACGGCATCAGGCTTTATCCACTGTTCCACAATGCCTCCCTTAGACTTGAATACACTGGCACTGCTTAACTAAAATTGACTTATCTGCCTTTGAAATTCATATACATTTTAGCTTTTCTGTGGTACACCCTCCTGAAGAGTACTCACCTTCCACAGAACAGGACCCTTCCCCCTCCAGCAGGTGGTCTGTGCCCCATTCCAGCACTCCTCTCCAACATGAGCACAACTCTCTCTCTCTCTCACATATGACCCCTGATCTTTAGCACAGAACTGTTCCGCACATACGCAGGATGTTCCTCTTCCCCCTTTAGCCTCTGGTGCAGTTCCCTGCTATGTCTTGGGCTGCGGGAGGAGGTGGCTGTCACTGACAGGGCTGTTGTAGAGATGACTTGTTCATAACAGGAGTCCCAGCTAAGCCTTTACTCATGCATTTGTAAAGCACTCCTTGCCATAGCTAGGTTCTTTGTAGCACAGCAGCTCTAATAATTGCAGCAAAATTTTGGAAGTTAGCCAGTCCAAAATCATACATTCCAGGGTCAGAAGGGAGGGACCATTGTGATTATCTAATCTGACTCCTGCATAACACAGGCCATAGCACTCGGATGAATTTATTCCTGTTTGAATTAGAACAGATCTTTTAGAAAAACATCAAATCCTTATTTAAAAATGGCCAGTGATGGAAAATCCACCATGACCCTTGGTAAATTGTTCCAATGATTTATTACCCTAATTATTAAAAAATGTCCTTTATTACTCGTCTGAATTTATTTAGCTTCAATTTCTAGACATTGGATCATGTTACACCTTTTTCTGATAAATTGAAGAGCCTGCTATCATCAAATTTCTGTTCCCCATGTAAGTATTTACATAATGATCAAGTCACCCCTTAATCTGGTAAACTACACAGATTGCACTCCTGTAAGCTATCACTGTATGGTAAGTTTTCCATTCTCATAGCTTTCTCTCAACTTCAGTTTATCAACATCCCTTTTGAATTGTGGACACCAAAACTGGGTACAGTATTGCAATAGCTGTTCCACTGGTGCTAACTACAAAGGTAATATAACCTCCCTACGCCTACTTGAGATGCCTGTTTATATATCCAAGGATTGCATTAGCCCTTTTGGCCACCAGGTTTGCACTGGGAACTAATGTTCACCTGATTAGCCACTAGAAGCACAAAGTCCTTTCAAGAGTCCCCCATCCTAAAGAATGGCCTATATTCTTTGATCCTAGATATATACATTTACATAGGTGGTATTCAAACACCTTTGTTTGTGCCCAGTTTATCGAACATTCCAGATTACTTCATCATCTTAATTATTTACCACAACCCCAATCCATGTGTCATCCGTATACTTCATCAGCGATGATTTTGTTTTCTTCCAGATCATTGATAAAAATGTTGAATAGCAAAGGTCCAGGAACCAATCCCTGCATGACCCATTAGAAACATATCGACTCGATGATTTCCCATTTATAGTTACATTTTAAGACCTGTTATTAAGCCATTTAATATGTACCATGTTGATTTTGCATTACTCAACTTCTTAATCAGTGTCGTGTGGTACCAAGTCAAATGTCTTACAGAAGTTTTAAATATATTACATCAGCACTATTGCCTTTATCAACTAAACTTGTCATAAAAAAAAGCCACCCAAAAATCAGGCTAGTTTGAGATGTTTTCCATAAACAAGTTCCAACAGCCAACTTGTTTTAGCAACTAATTACACAGAATTGTCTGATTCTTTTTCTTTAAAATGGACACAAGCCACTTTTTTTTTTTACTCTCCCATGATTCTTGTGCTGTTTGTCAACTAAACTCCTACCTTCAGTGTAAACACTAAACAGATCCGAGTTGTTGCCTTGTTATGGCCTTTTGGGGACAAATATACCCTTTTTATTCCACTTGTCTGAAGTCTCCATGTTTACAGCTAGCATTGAAGAGCCAATCCATTGCTCACTGAAACCAGTGAAAATCTTTCCATTGACTTCAGTGGCTATCAGATCTGATGGCCCTATGTCTGATGTTCTCTAGGAGAATACTTTTTTCAAATGTTTGCACAAAGTGTCAAAGCTGACACACACTGGAGAACCATTAGGAAAGTGCCTCAAGGTTGTATAGGCTTGCCTAGCAGCACCATGCACTTATGAAATAAATTATGGCAGTAGAAAGAAAGTGGGTATGCAAGTATACTGCTTTTAAAGGCACAACATATATCTAGCTCAACCACCTTGAGTTTTCCTTTCATGTCTGAATGAAAAATGAAAACTTTAGGACATGAATTGTCTGTTTCAGCAGCAGGTAAATTAGGACGCTGTATGGTAGTTTTAAAACAATTCCTTCCCATCCTACCTTTGTCTTTAGGACAGGCACCAGAACGGAGAGCAGACATCAGTCAGAAATATATGGAAGATAGCACTTACTGTTATGCTTGATACTGACTAATATATTTATTAGAACACAAGCCGCATCAACAGCAGTAATCTTCGTCCTAAGGCAAAAGGATAACTGCAGTCCACCAGGAAAACAGATATACTGAAAGCACAGTATTGGCCAGCACTTTAGAGTGTTGTACGATGTATCTTTCTCCTCTAACCTCAGGGCCACCTCTCCAAACGCCCTAGGAAAAAAACAACTGAACAAAAGTATAATCTCCGAGAGTCCTCATCTAAGCTTCTGTTTACCTACATGCATGATTCAGATGCTTGGAGTTCAGGCATGATTTGCATGTTCTGTGTTTTATATTTTTTTTAAAGGAATTAGACAAAGAAAAACATCTACATCCAAAGCCCTGAAAGGACGGAGTCTTTTTTAAGAATGGAAAAACACGCATTTTCCATCAGTTCTTTATTTATAATGTAGGCTGAAGCAATCATTACAATGTAGAAGGGAGACCCACAGTTACAGCAATTATTTATACCAGTTTAGAACAAAAAGCTGCACAAGGAGAGGTCAACTCTCAGTACAAACTAGCAACTAAACCACAATAATTTACCATTAGAAACTTTTTATTTTTTAGCTGTGACACTGCTTTTACAATATGCAAAAACACAAACAATAGAACTATCCAAAGTGTTTTGTCACATTCTTTCTACATTGAATTTGGCAACATTTTATATTACATTTACCGAGATTATACTTACGTTTAAGAACTAAACAAGTGAAAAGCTGTACTTCGGTACAGTTACATCCATTTATTTCAAAGGTTTAAATAACACTTTTAACTATTGAGATTATTTCCTAACAGTTTTTGTTTAAGCAAAAACCGCCTCAAAGCATCATTTGCACAATGCATCAGCTACTTTATCAAGATTGGTGGGCTCCACCCCAGGCACTACTGTTTGTTATATTCGGTAATAAGGAGCTTGTTTTTCAAAGAAAGGAAGGTTTCCTATGTTCTAAGAATCATGCCTTTTTGCTTTAAAGCCATAATATAAAAATGTTAAGCAACCACAGCAGTGTAAATATTATATAGAACAGAGTGACTATTCAGTTACAAGAAGGCTCACATCCAATGCAGTTATGTATTAAAGCATAAGAGGTTATGTAGGCAAGACAAAAGCCAACAGAAATCTGCAGTGTTTGGTGGAAACTAGCCCCTTACATTTTATTTGGTGTATTTTAACAGTCACAAACATACAAACCTGGTACCTATCTCACTTTTGGGGTTGATGAAGACAGGCAGGTTGTGTGCCCTTTTGGACTGTTTGAACAGAACACTTGCGGCACTCCCAAGTTCTGCACATTTCTGTTGGCTTCAGGAGATGGGTACTGCAGTAATAACTTAATTTTACTTTAAGAAAAAAATCCATCTCATCTATAATTCTATCAATAACATTCCAAAAATACATTGCCTAGAATACAAAAAAGAGAACAGAGTGGTCAGTCTTGGAGAAGTGACATTAAATATAAATCTTTCTCCCACCCCCCTATTTTTCAGTATTTAGTAAAAGCCAATCAACTGCCATTTAAAAGACGGTAAGAAAAACAAGCCCCTGAATTGGAAAAGAAATATATTTGCAATTTACTAGATCTTAAGCTGGTGACTGCAGTCAAATCATTAAGTGTTTTCTCAAAATATTCGGGCTTTTCAGGGTGCCCAGCCTGCTGGGCTCAGTCACTAAAAGGCATTTTGATATATCGAAGAACTCCCTGCTATCATTTTTAAAACGTTTTCACATTTGTAACTGCCTTAAGCCTCTTGAACTTGTTTGTATTCGATGAAAGGATGAGCGGAATGGAAAGTGATGGAGGACATCTAAGCCTACACAGTTCAGGTGGCATGCATGTGACTGAAAGTTGTTGCTGTGCAGTCTAGAAGAAATATGGGGAAAAAAACTGAAGTCTTTAAACACGCTACAGAAACAAACACCGCAATCCAATATGGCTTATTCGGATGCACTTACTGTGAAGCTACTAGCACTTAATCCTACTAGGCTACTCTTGTGCAACAGCATCTGCTATTTTGATGGCATTTCCCTCCCCCCCATTATCCCCCAATATTCTACCAATTGCAGGTTTCTTTCTTGCATTATATTGCTTTTATCATCAATTGTTATTCCTGCTTTTCAAACAAAACAAACAAACAAAATCATTATACTTAAATGAGTATCTATTCCTTACTGGTTCGTTTATACACAGAAGTATCATTTCTTTTAAATCTCACTATTACAAGGTGCTCTACAAAAGCCTGCAAAAAAGCCAAATGCAGTAAATCTCTTTGCCAGAGTTAACTACTTAACTTTTTTTTCCTCCTGCGTATTTAAAACTTTACAAAGAGTTATACAAAAGTTAAATGGGATTTGGCACCTTCAGAAAAAATTAAAAGGGGGTCTTAGATCCAAAATGTGCAGAAACAAAATCACTGATATTTACAAATTAAAACACTAGTGAAAATGTCTGTTACTATGCGTTTTCATCTCCTTTTCCCATTTATAGTACCTCAAAACTGTCTATTACTGAGTTTCCTACAAAATTGTTTGATTATAGATTGGAATGGATAGAGACAAATAAGGTTTCATCACAGTTCATTCTCACTGACTAGAACTCTGGCAGCAATCTCCTGTCTACAAAATACGAGGTGCCGAGCGATCATTTGTGGTAGTTTTCTTCAGTTTGACACCACGGCGAATGGCGTTCAGCATGTCTTCACCTTGCAGGGCATCTCCAGGGCTCAGGTGTCCTGGGTCACACTTTGGCTGGCATGGGGGCGCAAGGGTGCTTGAGCTATCCCTTTCGCTTTCTTCTCCCTCACTTTCAGGGACTGCTTGTCTCTGCTCATCTGGGGTATTCAGCTTCTGGCTTGGTGGTGGAGGGTTGACAGATGCTTGTCCACTCCACAAGGAAGAGGGCATACTGGTGACTCCTTGCCCACCGTCGCCTGCTGATTCAGACTCAGGACTCTGCTCAGCACATTCTTCTGCCCCACCCAGGATGCCTGGCAGTCCCCCTAGTACATCTGGTACTGTTGGCGTTTTGACAGGAATTACTGGAGTTTTGATTGGAATAGGGCCCCCCCCTATGGTACCTCGTCTGACCGAAGGTTTGGTGGAAGGGGTCCGTCTGATGGTTGCTACACCGGGTGTAACTATTACAGGTCCAAGCGTTGTTGGCAGGCCTGCAGTGGAAGCAGGACGCTTGGCCTGAAACATTCTGCGGTAGGACTGGCTGATATCACTGTTTCTTGGAATGGTTGAGGATTTGTCAAATTCTTGTTGTTCCGTCTCCTGATCGGCACTCACGGAGAAATAATCATAATCTGAAACTGATGCCAAAGAATACTGTTAGAAACAAGCTGGAGCAAACAGCTGTATTAGGTTAGTGAGTCTAAAGTAAGTGTATAACAATACTAAGTTTGAAGTCAATACAGTAACTCCTCACTTAACATTGTAGTTATGTTCCTGAAAAAGGCAACTTTAAGCAAAACAATGTTAAGTGAATCCAATTTCCCCATAAGAATTCATTTAAATGGGTGGTGGTGGTGGTGGTTAGGTTCTAGGGAAATTTTTTTCACCAGACAAGAAGACTATATATATATAAATGGTGTGTGTGTGTGTGTGTATACACACACACACGTACAGTATAAGTTTTAAACAAACAGTTTAATACTGTACACAGCGATGATGATTGTGAAGCTTGGTTGAGGTGGTGAAGACTGAGTGTGGGATATTTCCCAGGGAATGCCTTACTGCTAAATGATGAACTAGCAATGGGCTGAGCCCTCAAGGGTTAACTCATTGTTGTTAATGTAGCTGCACACTCTACAAGGCAGCACGAATGGAGGGAGGGGAGACAGCATGGCAGACAGAGACCCACACTGTGTGTGTGTGTGTGTGTGTGTGTGTGTGTGTGTGTGTGTGTGTGTGTGTGTGTGTGTGTGTGTGTGTGTGTGTGTGTGTGTGTGTGTGTGTGTGTGTGTGTGTGTGTGTGTGTGTGTGTGTGTGTGTGTGTGTGTGTGTGTGTGTGTGTGTGATGCGCATTGCCCCTTTAAGTATGCTGACCCCACTCTTATCAACAAGCTGAAACGGGCCAGGAAGTTCCCTCCCTCCTGAGCCCTGCCGTGTGTCCCCCCTGCTCTACGGAAGATGGGGTAAGCGGGGTGCAGGAGCACGGGGGGGAGGGGGACACCCTGACATTAGCCCCCCTCCCTCCCCACACAGCAAGCAGGAGGCTCTGGAGAGCAGCTCCAAGGCAGAGAGCAGGGGCAGCACATGGCAGTGGGGGGAGGGACAGCTGAACTGCCAGCAATTGATAGCCTGCTGGGCAGCTGCCGCACAGGGAACTTAGGGGAGCAGGGAGCTGATAGGGGGGCTGCCAGTCCATGCTGGTTCCAAGCCCGCACCAGCTAGCTGCAACGGGCTGCTCTTCCAGCAAGCAATGGACAAAGCAGGCGGCTGCCAAACGATGTTATAAGGGAGCATTGCACAACTTTAAACGAGCATGTTCCCTAATTGATCAGCAATGTAACAACGAAACAACGTTAACCCGGACGACTTTAAGTGAGGAGTTACTGTATCTATTAATATTTGCAGAAGACACTTTACCAGCATGTGCACGCACCCAAAAGGGGAACAAGCCCAAGATACCATGGCCACAACTTTCAAACCTAGGTGTCTAAAGTTAAGCACCTAAGTGGCCTGATTTTAGAGGGGATAAGCACCTACATCTCTCACTGAAGTTAATGAGCATTATGGGTGCTCAGCACCTCTGAAAAAATCAGATAACTTATTCAGGTGTCTAAAAAATTTGGGTGCCAACCATAGAGAACCCAAGTTTTAAAACCACTCACTACTCTGTCCTGTTAGCCACATCCCAATATTTTTAATTCATCAGTGATGATGGAAGTGCAGTCCTGATCTAAAAGGCCGTTCTAAAAATTGCATTGTGACATCTGCTGTGTCTCAATGATTTCTCCATCAGATACATTCGACTTATGAGTAAAAATATTTTCTAATGGCCAGCCCTTCAAACTCAGCCTAAGCTCTGAGTGTTAAGCCTCCTTCTCACAAACTAGAAGTTAGAGGTTATGGCAAATTAGGCCTTCTGTTATAACTATCCAACCCTTATAACCTTTAATGGGCTTGCATAGGTGTAACGGATTCAAAATTAGTAAACAATTTTAGTGGTGCACAAAGAATAAATCCGGCTCACTCCCTCTTGGCTGGGTTGCCTCTTCTGAAGCTGAATTAAAAATAAATCCTGAATGCAATTTGTCACGTATCCCCAAATAAACTTTCAGAAAATCTATTTTTCAGTTAAAGTTACTACAATTTCCACCTATGTTCAAAAAAGCTCACAGAATGAACTAGTCAGCTACTGAGCAAAGTTCATGGATTTGCCATTGGACAATACAGGACCACCCAAAAGGCTACACAGTCAGTGAGACAAATCATGGAGAACATTATTAAATAAAACCCATAAAAGATCAATCAGATTTACAATAAAAATGGTACAATACTTAAGGTGAAATTCACTCCTACACAGTTCCTCAGACCTCTGGTAAGTCTTTAGTTATTGCATAAGGTGTGCAGGCACCACTCCACTGGAGTGAATTTTGCCCTTATTTGCTGTGTAAGGTAGAACAGGCTCAGAAGCTCACAAGATGAAATCTGTTAATATACAGCTCACACTTAAGCCTGAGCAAGCCCTCAGCATGGTAAAGTTAGCTTTGCTCTTCTCCCGTCACCAACCAGAAGAGAGCAACGTTTCCGGACTTCAAATCCATTAGCAGTGAGAAGTCAGGGGCTGTGATGGCCTTTGTTTTGGATGGTCAAGAAGTGCAGCAGCTTAGATCCGTATACCTTGTGACGGGATAGTGTCCTCCGAACAGCATGGTGTGGTGGTTTGAGTGCTGTAGCCACTGGAGCATTGCAAGGAATCTCTGCTGCTTCTCTGGGTGTCCAGCTGCAGACCTCTCGTCAGAGCCAGAGCTAGCTCCTCGCATGCTTCTATCTCCTCTCCCTGCTAGTTACACACAGGAAAGCAGCTCGTTAGATTTACGTATGATTCCGCTGGGGCGTTACTTCCGAGACCACACCAAGTTTGGTCCTGTCACTGTTGTATCCTTTCCCACCTCAACCTGAATCACCACCACAACCCAACAGGATTATTTCTAAATATTCACTATTAAAAAAAGAAAAAGAAAAGGAGAGAGAAATAGGTGTTTCTTCTTACATCATAGTTCCAAAGTGCCAACATACTGAACTGTGTATCCTCCATAGTTGCATATTTATGAATGCCGAAGACTATGCCCATGCCTTAACCATTTTGTCTTTATAAAAAGAGTTATGACCACAGAAATCATTAAACTAAAATGTTTGCAAGAGATAACAAATACATCCCCTGTGCACAGAGCTCCATAGTAAAAATTAGAGCATCACCCTTGTGGTAGCTGACACAGTCATACTCCGAGGTCTCTGGGCCTCCTCAGTGGGCACAGATGGTCCACTTGGGGCTCCTCCATTAGGGTCTGGTTCACGTTTATCTTTGCGGCGTTGCAAGGTGTTCACCATAGGCTGATCATATGGACCTGGTTTAGCCCAATCCTAGGAAAATGGTTCCATTAGTAAACATATGGTCTATGCGGAAATACAGCCATTCCTATTATAGAACACCACCAACATAGCAGCAGAGTAGGTATCAAATGTAGGTGCAATACTGAAAAAAGTGAAATAAAATACTTAATTCTCAGGATATTTATGAAGAAGTTCATGATATAAACCCATCTCTTCTAATCCTCCTTTAAACAAGGTACCTAAAATACCTTAATTCTCTCCAGGTAAAACTCAGTTGCATTTAAAACCTAAATTTTCAGAAACACAGAGGCAAAATTTATGTCATTACCACAAATGAGCAATTGCAATGCATGTGCAAATGGCCAGCTAGCCATCTAAAAATTCATATGCATGGGCAATAGCAGAAAGTGCACACATCACATTATGGTTGCAGTGTTCTGAAAATTCGGTCTTAAACAGATCTAAATACCACATTAAAAGTGTGCATTTATTCTGAGTGTTTTCTTTTAAAGCTACTTATTAGCTGAAATCTAGGTTTTAGTTAGAGCTATATTGAGGAGGGCTAACTTCACTTTGCATACTGATGATGCTGAATCCCTGAAGAAGGCAACTTTTCAAGCTATTGGGAATATATGCACTTATGGCTCTCTTAAGCAGTGAAAATTCTGAGGGTACATAGAAACTATAGAGCATGCACCAGGAAAGGTGTTAAGCAGAGAAATTTGGTGGGACTACAAATTCACTGATGATCAGAATCAGAGGTGCTGCTTACCAAATGATAATGCTCAACTGATTGTAAAGAGGTCTTCTCTAATCTGTACATGAAGTCCTTTCTCCCTTTTCCATAAATGAACTGCCAGAACCTGAAGACTACACGGCCCATTTCTGGTAGCAGCCTGGCTGCTAATCAGCCTCTTCTCTACCCTCTTGAACTCATGGAGGATACCCAAGCCCAGAGGTGGTCATTACCATCCTCCATAAAGGGCTTTCAGAGAGAGGTAGAGCTACAGACTCCAAGTTTCAGAGGGTGGGGTAGAACTGGAAGCCGATATGTAGCATTCTACAGCTGCAATAAGTATCCCAAGTCTGGATTTAATTTATAAAAAGTCCCATTTAAAAAAGCTGCAATCCTGTAACAAAAATCCATAGCCACCCAAGAACTTCACAGCTGTCTGTATGATGCACACCATGGCTACTTGGAGCTTCAAGGGGACAGAACTCAGATTGTCCTGGTCCAAAAACACAGGCCCATTCCTCCTGTTTGAGCTAAATGAGAATCTCTGAAAGCTCTGGGCACTATTGGGCCTATGACACAATGAAACAGTTCTGATTCCATCCACTAAAAGACAGGGGTATTCTCTAGTAGTTCTTTACAATAGCTAAATGCAACATATGTACATTGTTAATGAATTTAAAAAACATCTACTCAGTGAACTAGATGCCAACCCTACATTTGCCTCTTCAGGCATAAGTTCGGTGGGGTGCTAAGCAACTTGTGGAAGTCTTACCACCTGCTGAACAGAGCCTAGAGTGCCCACAAAGGAACAACCCCCCCATCCCCCTTTCTAAGGCCAACCCTATTTTTAAAGGCAAGTATTTTACAAACCTTAGACTATTCATGGTCATGCAGAAATATTGGTTTAGTTCTTTGTACCTTTATAATCGGATTGTGGTAAATATTCAGCATTTAAACTCCACTTTAGCATGGTACTAAACAGAGCAGATCAACTGGTAATTAAGTGGGATTTGAAAGGCAAGGACCGCAGTGAGTATCGAAATGCATGGAGAGGAGAGCATTGCTGCAACAAAAGAAACACAAACCTTCCAGCTAGGGATCTTAGATGATGATAACATGCTTGGCCCAATGGTGTAATAATGACCGCGTTCTGGAAGGAGGGTTGAGGAAGCCCGAGTCCATGCGCGGGAGACAGGCGGGAAATGAGGGAAAGGACCTGCACCAACTGAAGCTAGGTATGGGTCACTTGATAAACTACAGTGATAAAACCCATTAGACAACTGGAAACAAAAAAAACAAAAAACAAAAAATAAATTAATATAAACAAGATGAGTATGGAAACATACGGTGACTGATATGCTCTGGGCAGAAAGTCTCTTAATTTTAAAGCAAAAAAATTGAGAACTGCTACAAATTAACAGCTAATTAAAAAAAGGATCTAATGTTTGCTCTTGAAGTGTGCCTGCTTGAAAATTGTTATTTGAATTAACAAATTTCAGAGGACAATCCAGAAATCATTTTTTTTTGGACTAAGCAGCTTTGCCTGGTCTCCCCTGGAGATGGTATTTTGAAAAAAAAGAGACTCAACAATTTACTGATGATGCAGCTCTGGATATGGAAACTAAACATTTCCAAAGCTGAAAATGTTCATGTCAGCTTTATCATATGCAATAAAACAGAGAGGGGAAAGTGTGCAGCCTCTGAAAATGATATGTACCAGCAGCATAATGACAAGGGAGGGAAGGAAAAATGGCTGGATGAGAATGGATACTGACATCACTGGCTCCCCTAAATTTAGGGTTTATCCAAAATTTATTCTAGCATGGTGGGGTTTTTTTTTGCATGCCTGGGTTTCTCAGAGATTAATGCATAATACAATAATTTGGAGAAAACACATGGACAGTGAAACCTGAACAAGAGGCCACTCATATTAGGCAACTACTCTCTGCAGACAACTTCCCACAGTGCCCCCAAGCAGAGAGTGCAGTATGGCTGCACCTGTGTTAGAAAAACTCTTAAGCCACCAATTTGTAGGTCCCCGGACTGGTAGTTTAGACAAGTTTCACTGTAGTTTACTCATGTATTCATTCGTTGAGGGAGTGTATAACAGTTCTTTTTCTCATCTTCACAGGGAAGGGTCTTAGCTCCATGTCCCATGCATGCTGTTATTCAACGGCTGGGCTTGGCTAATGAGCCAGAAGATTTGTATGTCTGAGATGAAATTTTTCACCTTATCTGTGGAGGCCCAAGCCCCCATGGTGGAGCCTGAGCTGACTGAGGTGGGGGAACTGCACTCGCTCACTGACTGGCAGGTTTCAGAAGCTTCTGAAGAGGCAGAGCTGGACGAATTCTGCAGCGTGAACAGCACCACAACGCAAGGAAAGGAAAAAACAAGCCACCAACAAAGGAAAACAAAGAGCACGCACAAACAGACGGACAAACACAGAAGAAGGGGAAGGATGAGAAAAGCAGAGGGTTAGGGGTTAAATCAATCATTAAATACTGCTCAAAGCCATCACTAGTGATCAGTAACTGTACAGAAGAAACTAATTCCTTAATGCAAGGACAGATGGACCTCTTGGTTCTCTCACCCCCACTGCTTTCTGTGCCACTGCACCTCCAGGGCCAGATGCCCTCAGGTGCTGAGGGCCCTCCTATATAGTCAGTGGAAATTGAGGGAACTCAGCTTATGGGCCTTATATGCATTTAACTATTTAATATCAAAGGCAGATTATATCATGAGCTCAGTTTCCTACTGGAAGCTGTCTAGACTCAACATGTGCCTGCAAAATGGCAAACACCCCTTGTGCAAACAACTTCTGGTTTTTGCAGATGCAAATGTGCGTATGCAAAGCTTGATTGCGTTTGGACATTAGAGAACAGCATACAGTCTGACTTTCCCTCTTTGGAACCCTTCCCTGTGAGACCAGGTTGACTATGAAATCCCCTCACAATTATGAACATACCTATTGGGTGAGCTTAAAGTTCAATTCACCCCTTTAACTATTTCATCACGGTCAATATTTTGTTAAAGCCTGGAATGACCGTGGTTACCCTTCAATGAATGCACTCGCTACAAATCTAAAAATCACCTCTTGTATGAAAGAGATTAAAGGTAACACAACACTAACATAGCAATCTAAACAGTGCTTTGCACAGCAACAAATGCCATTTTTCAGGGTTATATTTTGTTCTACGTAGCCTGCTACCTTGTCCGTTAGATGACGACTCTTGGTGTCAGGGATTGTTCTTCAATAACCTTTCTTGGTTAGTATGGCTTAGGGGCATTCCATCGAATATATACAGTATTTTGGGCCATTGTACCATGTTTTTAGATTAGATGGCACTTTCCAGCTTTCGACCTATACAAGAGCCATATCCATTTCAATCTGTCGGTATCCTCATTTTGCTATATTTTCAATTCATGTACTGTGTTGCTTCTTAAAAACAAACAAAAAACTTTTGTCACCATACCAAGGAAGACAAAATCTTACTGACGGGCCTGATCCAGAGCCTACTGAAACCAATGGGAGTCTTTCCACTGACTTCAGCTGGGTCAGGCTGACAGTGACTTGAGATCACTCCCTTGGATTTTTTCCACAGGCAGCAGAAAGTCTCTGCAGTGACTTCTGATGGTCTGTGGTCAATAACACAACCCAACTGGATTTTTTTAAAGCTGAAGAAACTCAGGACAAGCTAATACTTGATGGTGGCTCACAGAGATTTATAGTTCCTGGGGGACCCCTACTAAATCTCACACGTGGTCCGTTGGGTGACTGGGTCAATTCTGAAATGAAGTGACAACAAACTGATATTTTATAAATCATTAACAAAGGAAGAGCTCCTGACATGACCAAAATGATGCTTGGTCCAGTCAGTTAATGTCTTCCAAGCCCGTTTCTTACCCAAGGAAAGCTAGTTTATCCACACACCAGAACTTTCTGCTAGCCAATGAATGTAGTACTTTATTGAATGCTTTCTGAATAGCTAGGTATCAAAGGATATCCTGTATTTTAGCCTGTATGATCTTTTAGACAGAGGCTGCATCTTCATCTGTAATTGGGAAGCACTCAACACACTTGGGGAGCTATAGTCATAATAATTTCTGCAGACTGCCATATAAATAACTGATGAACTCCAACAATTAGTTAAGCATAACAGACCTCCAGGCCCTTGTACCCAGGTGTTCCTACTAGTTTACCTAACACATGTAGTAAAGGTTCCTGATCCATATATTTTAAGTTGGTATTAAAAACAAACACACACTGACTGTCAGTGAAACTGTTACTAATTTCAGTCAGGTTTTAAAAAAAAAAAAAAAAAAAAGATTTGTAGAGTTATCTGCACTTCATAATTTATGTAGAAAGAAGGATTTTTTTCCAGAAATATTTCCACTCTGAACTATACTAACTTCTTCCTTACTATCTGATGCAACAGGATCTCCTCATCAGCGGATTCCCATCAGCTTCCTGATTTGTACATGCAAAAGCAAGTTAAAACAAACCTGCCACATATTTCTGACCTAGTTTCCCTTTTTAGAGATTACCCATTTTCCTTTGTCATCTCTAGAAAGATATTTTAAGAATCCTTTATTGTTAGTCAAACTGTCTTCTGCAATTTGAGATCAGAATTTATTTTGCTCTAGTTGTCCTTTCAACTTGCTTTGTCTGCTTCTTTATTTACTTTTCTAATACCATTACCTAGTTTTCATCCTCACTGGGTTGTTTTAAAAGCTTTTTTGATTTTTTGTGACTTGTGCCTTTACAATGGCTTTTGCTGTCCTTTTGTCATGATTAGATTTAAACCAGAATTAATTCCATGTGCAGTCTCTCCAACTGTGTAATTACTGTCCACTTTCCTGCAGTACATTTCTTACATTATTATAAACAAGGCATTTTCATGTTCACTCAAAGTCAAAAGACATCATTTTATTATTACCCTGATAAGTCAAATATAATTATTAGGGCTGTCAAGAGATTAAACCACAATCACGATTAATTATGTGATGAAACAACAACAGAATACCATTTATTTTAGATCTTTTTGGATGTTTTCTACATTTTCAAATATATTGATTTCAAGTACAACACAGAATACAAAGTGTACAGTGCTCACTTTATATTTATTTTTTATTACAAATATTGGCACTGTAAAAAACAACAAAAAAATTATTTTTCAATTCACCTCATACAAGTACTGTAGTACAATCTCTTTACCATGAAAGTTGAACTTACAAATGTAGAATTATGTGCAAAAAAAATCTGCATTCAAAAATAAAACAATATAAATCTTTAGAGCCTACAAGTTCACTCAGTCCTACTTCTTGGTCAGCCAATTACTCAGACAAACAAGGTTGGTTACAATTTGCAGGAGATAATGCTGCCTGCTTTTTGTTTACCCCGTCACCTGAACGTGAGAACAGGCATTCGCATGACACTGTTGTAGCTGGCATTGGAAGATATTTACGTGCCAGATGCACTAAAGGTTCGTATGTCCCGTCATGCTGCAAACACCATTCCAGAGGACATGCGTCCAGGCTGATGACTGGTTCTGCTTGATAATGATCCAAAACAGAGCGGACTGACGCATGTTCATTTTCATCATCTGAGTCAGATGCCATCAGCAGAAGGTTGATTTTCTTTTTTGGTGGTTTGGGTTCTGTAGTTTCCGAATCAGAGCGTTGCTCTTTTAAGACTTCTAAAACCTCGTCCCTCAGATTTTGGACGGCACTTCAGATTCTTAATCCTTGGGTCGAGTGCCATAGCTGTATTTAGAAATCTCACATTGATATCTTCGCGTTTTGTCAAATCCTCTGTGAAAGTGTACTTAAAACCAGCCTGTGCTGGGTCATCATCTGAGACTGCTATGCCATGAAATATATGGCAGAATGCGGGTAAAACAGAGCAGGAGACACACAATTCTCACCCCAAGAAGTAGAGTCACAAATTTAATTGATGGATTATTTTTTTAACGAGCATCATCAGCATGGAAGCATGTCCTCTGGAACGGTGGCCGAAGCATGAAGAGGCATACGAATGTTTAGCATATCTGGCATGTAAATAACGCCGGCTTTCAGGTGACATTGTAAATAAGAAGCAGACAGCAGTATCACCTGTCAATGTAAACAAACTTGTTTATCTTAGCGATTGGCTGAACAAGAAGCAAGACTGAGTGGACTTGTAGGCGCTAAAGTTTTACACTGTTTTGTTTTTGAGTGCAGTTATGTAACCAAAAAAAAAAATCTGCATTTGTAAGTTACACTTTCATGATAAAGAGATTGCACTACGGTACTTGTATTAGGTGAACTGAAAAATACTATTTCTTTTGTCTATAACTTTTACAGTGCAAATATTTGTAATAAAAATAATAATATAAAGTGAACACTATACACTTTGTATTCTGTGTTGTAACTGAAATCAATATTGAAAATGTAGAAAAACATCCAAAAATATGTAATAAATTTCAATTGGTATTCTATTGTTATAAGTGCAATTAATCATGATTACTTCTTTTAATCGTGATTCATTTTTTTTAAATCGCATGCGTTAATTGTGATTAATTGACAACCCTAATAATTACCACATCAGTTGACCCTAGATGCTCCCAAACCTGGGCCTCTCTATTGTACTAGGCTATGGTTAGCTTCAATAGGACCTCTGCCATGTAAAGTGTGCCCCAAAGAGATGTTACGTGCTGTCTCTACCAGCATATTCCCCTCCTTAGTTTTATGGAGTTCCCTCAAAACAAGACTTAGGCAATTCCAACCCCACTTGATATAAGTCTAGCCTTTTAAATAACTATCAACTACAAAAGACCAACCTGATCTGTGTTCTTTAATTGCTCAGTAATATCCAGCTATCACTTCAATATACTGAAAAGCAGTCTTCACTTTGCTGGATGTTCACTGATAGATTAGGTAGCTCTGTCTATCTGTTTGGTAAAGTCTGTATCCTTCTTGTTTAAAACACTAGGTATCCCTCATTTTCAGCTAACTTAGTAAAAAAAAAACCACACCCTGATTTATTGTTAAACCACTAGTTATATACTTTTCTAAAACTATGGTTTACACTTTCTACCCATCTCCTACAGCCCTCGTGGAAGATACATGACCATGGAATTTATGCACGGTCCCTTTAAACAACGTGGTGTTAATACATGGAGCTCACAGAAATCACCAGAGCAGGTGCTCAGTCAATGCTGGATGTACAGCTTTTGATTTCCTTTTGTCATTCTAAAACTCCCTTTTCTGCTTCTCAAAATGTTACGGTTGGAAATGACATCTGGGTTTCAAAAGCAACATTTAGCAAACAGTACCTGCGCTTTCTTCCCATAGGAGCGTGGAAGCACAATACAAGAATGAAAGTCTGGCCGTTAGCTGGAGACTCACAACATGAAATATCCTGTACGTTAAACAGCCTTTTCATAAATTTCCTGTCACAAATTTATCAGCACAACATGCGCATTTTAATTAGTGCTGCACATACAAAGTAAGCCACTTAAGCAAAAATGAAACTGCCAGGCAATGATCTGTTACCTTTCCCTCGAGGGAAAGGCAGACATAACTTGGGACATGTTGAGTACATACTTATGCATCGTACCAAGATACTACAGTTGGCAAGTCAATGTAAAATAGCTGAATTCCCAGTTACTAATTTACTACCGCTATTCAGGAGCTACAGTGGTATTCGGGTTGCTTTGTGATTTCATACGTAGCTTCAGAAATGAACTAAAATAATACTTGAGCCAGATCCTCAACTGGTTTAAATCAGCACAGGTCCATTGGCTTCAATGAAGCTATGTCGACTTATACAGTGAGGATCTGTCCCCTTATTTAAGAAGATGCAAAGAGAATTTGTAGGAGATAGTGCTGATGCTTCCCTTCCCTAAATGACCTTAACAGAAAAAACTTTGCCTGCAAAAATACCTGCCAGTACCATACCGCAACTCACCACCCTTTTACCCAAATGTGCTGGATGTTTTATGGAAAGGTAAGGGGATACCGACAGGTTAAATCCATATATTTTAAAGTTAACTTTCTTACCTTTTTACTAATCCAATTTTCATTTTTGATCATTCATGTTGCATTTACTTTTTGCATTTCACTTGGCTTAGCCTTAGATCATCAAAACAGAGCAGTCAATTAACTGTCTATATGCAGTTCCTAATCAATTTCACTTTCAGGATCTCATCCATGTGAAAAATGCTGCAATGTCTGAGCTGCAACACTGCAGAGGATATACTTATTTGAAAACAAAATGTTTTCATTAAAATAAAAAAATGGAAGTATTTGTGTTGATGTTCCATTTATGTGACTATATTCTGGACCTAAATTAACCTGAGAGCGTTCTACTGCATGTCCTACAGTTTTATTTCTAGTTATACTTATCAAATACTCAGCAAGAAACAAGGGACCTGATGCACCAGATGTACTGATGACAGATGTGTTTCTACTGTTTGGATTCAAACTCTCCATTTCCTGCTTTAGCTGGAAAGTCATAGTTTTTAGTGCATACAAACTCACCTAGCTTTTACCAGATGAAAAAGATTAGATTTGTATTTATTAAACTAAAAACCTTCATTAAAGAGGCGCTAAGGGCATCTCTTCTTCCAGTGACCTGTGGGCTACTAAGCAACAAACATAAATCTTAACAAAAGATGACAAAGACCTACTCAATGGTCTTTGAGTAGACCATACCCATACTCAATGGGTATGTCTACACTTTGAGTTGGGGATATAATTCCCAGCTCGAGGAGACATATTCATGCAAGAGCTACGCCCCCAGCTTGAAGTACAGACATACCCCCAGTGTTGTGATGTTGAGCTCTGGGGTGGAATTTAGTATGTAAAATGGCAAAAAGCCTTAATTAGAGCAAGAAAAAAAATTGTATTTAAAGGGTGATTTGTAGAAACTATGCAAAATTCAGCTGCTGAAACCGAGATGCCAGTCAGCCACAGAAACCCCATTTGCATATTTCACCAAGGTTTTGTAGGATACAAACAAACAGACCATAAACAGAACACAACTCAGTTTGACAGAGACATGTATAGAATGTACTGTCTGGTTTAAAAAGACCAGGAAAAAAGCAAGAGGTGAACTTCTAACCTCACTGATGTCAACAGCAAAACTCCCATTGGCTTAAGTGGCTGGGATTTCGCCCAACATCTTTAGGTTAATATGCATGTCTTATAAGTAGTATTATTTAAAAAGTTTACATTGTTTTAGTACTTCTCTCGGGTGCTGGATCGGCAGCCCTGGAGAATGAGGTTATCCATGGAGAAGGATACCTCAAGTGGCAGAGCAACTCAGGGCATGGCTACACTCAAAACTTCAAAGCGCTGTCATGGGCGCTCTCCCAGCGCTTTGAAGAGAGCTCTCCCAGCGCTTCTGGTACTCCACCTGCTTTGGGAGTGGGCCATTTCTCAGAGGTCAAACAGGAATGAAGTCTTATGTGTATTTAGTCCTTGGCCTCTTTGCCAACACTATCAGCAAGGGCACCAGAGTTAATACGAATTATGAGGCTACTGTGGCATGGATATCTGACCACTGGGAAATTGAACTGAGATGACTTAACTCAACAGCCATTAGATGTTAACAACTTGCAGGCACTGCTGACCTAGATAGGGTATGAACTAGTGAGCTGGGTGCGTGAAGTTCAAGTGGAAATTAATTGCCTCATTTAAAAGTGTTCAACTTGATTCCATGATACCCAAAAACCACATGCTCCTTCCTCTAACTCCATAAATTTTGTGTGCGCATTACCGTACACGACACACACAGATTTGTATTTTTTCGCTTGCACATACCTGGTTAGGTGCTTCGGGTGGCATAGGGGATGGCGATTTGGACTGGAAAGCATCCTGGGATATGAATCCAGAATCATGGGATGACACGCTGGACAGTCTCATGGGCGCTTGCTGAGGCAGATTGGAGCTGCGATAGCGATAGTGTGAACTAGGTGAGTGAGAGTGAGAGCCACTCGACCGGGAATCACTACTGTTAACGCTGTTCAGACTGCTGTGAGAGACAAAAGGAAAAGAGAAAGGAAAGGGGAGAGGGAAAGACAAGAGGGAGGAATGGGAAGAGACCAATACAGTACAATTAACACTCTACAGGTCTAGCAACAGGCAGCATAAACCAGAAAAGAAATGTTGATCAATAATTGGTAAAAATCATAAGAAGCTGCAAATATCCTGAGCGATCAGAGAGGGAAAATGGCGTTCTGCATTATTATGTGTTCTGCGCTCATTAGGGGCTGGACTCTGACACACTTACTCACACTGAGTAGTAAGGGTAGCACAATCTGGCCCTAAGGAATTCATTTCCCTAGCTTGGGGAGACAGTAGAACACACTCTCTCTCACTCACTTTCACTCCCTGGGCTTTTACAGAGCTCCTGTCACCAAGCATGAACAGTCCATTACTGTCCCTATCTGATGGTCAGCAGAGAGAGTCTAGTTTAATATTACCGGCTCAGATATGTTAAATTCAATGTAATGGGCCACACTGTTAAGGTAGTGGCCAGTAACATGTCTGCAAAGTTTAAAGGCACATCCAATAGCCTGCATCTGACTGGACAAAGAGGGTCAGTAGGCAGACAAACAGATGCAGTTTTTGGAAATGGCTTTGAAAATGCGAACTTATCTTGAGTTCTCTAGATCTTCTACAGCAGGTTTCACTGTATAAAAGATTTCTGCTGGTAAACTGCAAACTGAAAGCACATAAGGTAAAGCTATACTGAGGGTATTTATCAAATGTCAGTGAGTACAGAGAGGGAAGAGACTTAAAGATCCCAGCTAGTAACTGTGAAAAAGGCATAAATATTACTGACTTCTGAATAATCCAAAAGAGACTGGTTTCAGAGGAACAGCCGTGTTAGTCTGTATTCGCAAAAAGAAAAGGAGTACTTGTGGCACCTTAGAGACTAACCAATTTATTTGAGCATGAGCTTTCGTGAGCTACAGCTCACTTCATCAGATGTTTACCGTGGAAACTGCAGCAGACTTTATATACACACAGAAATCATGAAACAATACCTCCTCCCACCCCACTGTCCTGCTGGTAATAGCTTATCTAAAGTGATCAACAGGTGGGCCATTTCCAGCACAAATCCAGGTTTTCTCACCCTCCACCCCCCCACACAAATTCACTCTCACTAGCACCAGCAGGAGAGTGAATTTGTGTGGGGGGGTGGAGGGTGAGAAAACCTGGATTTGTGCTGGAAATGGCCCACCTGTTGATCACTTTAGATAAGCTATTACCAGCAGGACAGTGGGGTGGGAGGAGGTATTGTTTCATGATTTCTGTGTGTATATAAAGTCTGCTGCAGTTTCCACGGTAAACATCTGATGAAGTGAGCTGTAGCTCACGAAAGCTCATGCTCAAATAAATTGGTTAGTCTCTAAGGTGCCACAAGTACTCCTTTTCTTTTTCCAAAAGAGACTGTTTTCAAAGTTCCAATAAATCTATGTTGCATTAATTATTTACCAGCCACATATGGGTGGTTTTCAAGAGTTTCCTCTTGCCTCTTAAGATAACTTACTAATGGCATTAGTAGCACTCCCCAATGTAAGTATAGGGAATAACTGCTCAGACTGGTAAGCTCTCCCCAATGGTAAAAAGGAAACAGAAAAGGTATCCACCCAGCTGTATGCTGATTCAACATGTATAACATAATTTTTCTATTTAAAAATTGCATGTAAAAGTGTGTGCTTGGGACAAAGATGGGGAGGGCTGTGTTGCTTGATCCAGACACACAAAAACTGCTGCTACATGATCTTATCACTTGAGAAAATAAAAAGCTGTCTAGGAATATACAATGTATTTTCAGCCATTTTCTTTTACAGTTTCAGGATATTGCATCTTTAAGCCTGTGTTCACTGCTGTACATATAAAATTTATACACACATATATATACATACACGTGTGTGTGTTTGTGTGTGTGTATGTATATATATGGTGGATAATTTTATATTATATATATATATATATATATATATATATATATATATATATATGCATGCAGAGACAGCTAGATACATATATGAAGAAGTGCAATTTTGCTAGGTCTGCCATGCTATAGGCTGAATTCAGCTCACACAAAGGAGCTTACGATCCATTTGATTTGCAAGGTAAATCAAAAAGATAAGAGCATTAAAGGTTACAAAGGTATTAGAGCAGAATACACAATAGGTATTCATCCCTTTTTTTTTTTTTTTTTTTAAAGGGTGGGATAGTTAATTATTTAGACACCAAGGCACAGGGGCAACATGCTGATAAACTGTTTTACTGAAAGAAAACAGTTTTCCAGAGAAAGTAAAGACAAGATCCAACTATTCCAAAATACACTTTAGGACAGAATTAGACAGCATTAAACAGTCTTGTATTTCACAGTAAAGCATTTCCATTTAAAAGACTGAAAAAGTAATTGACTAGTACATTCTTCCCTTTCATACAATTTAAGCTAGTAGTGAATTACAGCTACTGCATGATCATTTATCTAAATCATCATAACATGATGTATTCATGATCAAAAAGGGCAACTATGAGTGAACAATTCAGAGCTTAGATTGGCTAATATGGTTTGCTCTTTCATCTGCAGTGCACTAAGCTGAACTGAATCAAACGTATCCTCAGCGGTCAGTCTCCTTGCATTCAGTTATTTAATAGTGCCCCTCATTTTTCACGTCCTGTCACACAGTTAAATGGATAATGACTAGTAGGGATTGATATCTCATTATTAAAACAAAATACAGGCACAAATTTGCAACAGAGCCTGGGTCTCTATTTTCCCCAAAATAGATTAAAATGACATTTCCCCAATCTGCTTACCTGCAAACGCTGGATTTTCTGGACATGGTGGTACTGGGAGAGGATGGAGGAGTTTGATATGACCAGCTGTAATCAGAACCTTTCAAATCTAAAATCACCTGGTGAAACAGAATTGATCATATAAAATGCTTTAAAAAAAAAAAGCCATTTTCCCTCTCAAGAAAATACTCCAAATTTGCAAAAAGTTGTTCATTAGAGGAATTTTCACTACAAATCTAGCGATATTCTTCTATTGATTTACACTTTGTGATCACCAAATTCATGCTTTCTATTTTTTTTCGTATTTAGCTCTGGATGGATGATGAGCACAGACTAGTCAGCTTCATTTTTGGGTTCTGGCACACTAAAGCAATGTCCCAGTATTTGGGTTACTAACATGAAAGGGAAAGTTTAGATTTATACAAAAATAATAATAATTTTTTCACTTATTTACATGTAGTAATAATAAAAAAATATCAACCCTCGGGCCATGATCCTGCAAATAAGAGCATACTCATTAAATTAAATGGATCCAATTCTCATTTACACTGCTGGATCAGTGTAAAGGAGTCAGAATGAATAAGAACTGGACTCCATAAGACTACTCAAGTGTTTGTGGGATAAGGGCCTAAATTCTAAAACTAGGTTACTTGATAGTAGACCTATATGGGGGTTTGGGTGTAAAACTCAAATAACAGAATGCTGGGAATTATCTATCCAGAGCAGTGCTGCTGTTGTCTAAGATGTTCAAAGGTACCTTACGGGAGTCAAGCACCCAAATCCACTGAGTTTCCATGGGAGCTGGGCACCTAACTCCCTTAGCCTCTTGAAATGTCCAGCCTAAAATGTTACCATAACTACCTTAAGATTTGTTCCTGCATTTGCTTTTACAGTTCTATACATGCATTTAACAGATACTTTTAAAGGTTCAAAAGAACATTTATACCAGTTTTTAGTTTTCAGTGGCCAAACAAAGGTGGTGGAGGGTGGAAAATTCTCCCCGAGCAGCCTAATTCTAACTGTAGCCAGCAGCAAACTTACAGTGGGGCCCCACGACAAAAAAAAAGCCATTTCCCTTTGAAAGAGTCCCCCAGCTCTGTGGTTGCAGGATGTTATTTTCCAGCACCAAATGGTGAAACTGATTTATAAACAGCACTTTCCACTCAGTCCTTTTTGGAGCACAGGTGGTTGTTTCTTAGCTACATTCAAAGTGACATTTTGGGTTGGTCTGCCACAAGTTCAGGAGAGAATCGATGATTTACTTGATTTATCAAGTTGGAAACACTGTATATATTAAAAGTGAAAAAGTTATCAAGCTGCACCTAGGCACCTACAAATATATACTCAAGTATTTTTTACCACTTGGAGTTAGTAAAAATTTCTAATAAGCAGCCACCCTTCCCCCCACTCCCATAACACTGCCTTTTCTAGGGAATAAGAAATAACCTGTTCACTTGATGATGGCAATTTGTGAGGATCCATAGTGAGGTTTTTCAGGTCATCTGATATGGTTTGGAGATGGGTTATTTCTCCTAGCATTGATATTTCTTCTTCCTGAAGAGATTAAAAACATAACAGTAAGGCTCACAATCCTCTTGGATTTTAAAAATTGCCATATATAGACCATGATGTGCAACCTTTATCACTCCTCCTCCTGGGTACAACTATGTCAAACAATCAGTTACATGCTCATGTGTTTGTCCAAGAGATTATTATTTCCCATGGAAAAGGGCTGGAAAGTTCAATCTATAATTCTTAAGAACGAGAACCACACTGCAGCAAATCTGTGCCTCAAAACTCATGCTCAATAAGCTACCTGTCTCACCCAGGAGATGCAGAAATCTAAGCAAACTTTTAGAAAGACTTGTGCAAACAGAAGTGCAGTCCCTCTCTGCATTTGGAATGGCAATCAGAACTCCTAAGTGTATTCAGTGTTTGGCCTTAGGGATCTTATCCTTGAAACTAAGACACAGTGGTTGAACTTATAGTTTTTGCTGGTTTTGTGTGCACTTCATTTAGATAAAGTCATTACATAAATCTGAGATTCAGACTGGCACATAATTATGCCCAGGGCTGGTTTTGACCTTACAGTTTCAGGAACATGGCAAATTACCACAGCAGTTGCTTCAGCTACCATGGCAATTTTATCCAGAACTCCAGCGTCTGCTATTCACTTCTTATTGCTTAGGCACCCTCCTACCTAACATTTAACTGTGGTTCTACTTAGGGACTGATGCCTTTCATAAGCAAGCATCAAGAACATATTGCATATGCAACTATCCACAAATACACAAGTCTTATATAATGAGACAACATTCCATCCCTGGGCTTCAGGCAAACTGAGCTTAAGGAAATATACTTAAACCTCTCAAATGAACTGAAAAGGGCCCTGTGTAGGTGGCCGATGCCATCAGAAAACTGTGTCGGAGCAAACTGGGAATCTGTCAGATAATCATTTCTGTATATGGGGGGTTGGCTCATGGAATGTACACAAGTCCTAGCGGAGTGAAGAGTGAGGGAGGAAGGATACTTTTTAATATCCCATTTTAAAGAGAGGGAGGCAGAATATGAATTAGTAACATCTAAAAGTTCATTCAAAACTTTTATTACTAATTACTCTACCTCAAAATTACGTTCACCTGTCAGGGTTGTTAATTTTAAGAACCTGAAACAAAAGACTTACTATCACAGGCCGTAGCATCGAGATGAAAGTACAGAAGCGACTGCGTTCTTCAATGAGGGCCTTTCTAACAGCCTGCTTCTCAGTTTCTTCAAGCAGCAGGTACTTATCATTGACATCTTGTAATGCACTGTCCAGCTGGGGCTGGATGTCTCCTCTCCCTGTACATGGGAAAGAATCATAAGTAGGTTTTGTTTGAACTACTTGCTTACACAGAAGGAATTCCCTATTTTCAGTCAATATCACTGCCTCATTGCCTGACAAGGCTATTCATAATGTGAGGCTAATCAGCATTTTCTATAATTAAAATATATTTTCTTAATCAGTAGTTTACCATAATTTCTTTTTCACCTGGAAGAAGAAATACAACCCCCTCAATTCCAATTGAAGGAGGTTCCTTCAAGTTAGAAAGAGCAGATTCTGGTTTGTATTTCACATGGAGAGTGTAAGATGGCTGTATAAAGCCAATCTTATTAAAAAAAACCTCAGCCATTCTTGTTAATGACTGTTGCATGCAGGAGTTGTGAAGGTGCCAATCACTGACAGCTTTCTCTCTCCCCCTACCCTCTCTTTGAGCCTAGTTCCTAGTTACTTTTGGTTTTGGTAGGACCACGAAAGATTCATGCACTAGTGATGTTCCTTAGGATCAAATGACAATAGGTGCTAATTACTGATGGTTAGAACACTGAATTCTCTTGTATCTCTAGAAGTAACTGGTAATAGCAAAACACAGTATTCACCATTCTACTAAGGTCAAAACCCTTTCATAAGTTATGCATAAGTCCAGTAGCTTTTACATTTTTTTTTTTTTTTACCTAAAACCAATCTACTAAAAGTAATAGGAACAGACTTTTGTCAGAGATCCATCTATATAGTTGCAACAAACTCATTATGCTGAAGCTTGCTGCCACAGTAAGTATACATCAAGTCTCATTCTAAAACAAGTTACACCCATGCGTACTGTCCACCACTCCAAAAAAATGGGTTTGTAATGAAAAGCAGCCTTAGCTAAAGCATTATTGATTCACTGTTATAGCTACAAGACTTTTTAGTACAACTTATTAGGTTCTGTAATATTTTAGACTCAGACACGTACATTTACCCTAAGCGTTAAATAATGTGATGTCTTTTCTGAAATTTTTCAGAGTAACAGCCGTGTTAGTCTGTATTCACAAAAAGAAAAGGAGTACTTGTGGCACCTTAGAGATTAACCAATTTCTGTAGCTCACGAAAGCTTATGCTCAAATAAATTGGTTAATCTCTAGGTGCCACAAGTACTCCTTTTCTTTTTTCTGAAAATTTTATGTACTTTGTATATTTCCATTTCCATCAGTGTGGAATACCAAGGACTACTTGTATATTATATTTATGTTTGTTCATATTAGTGAAGCTCCTCCTCCCAGATTCATTGCAGTGATACTGCCCATCACTAATTTTTGCATCCGTCTGAAATGTCGGGGGAAGACCATTTCCAGGCAAGATAACAGTTGGTTAGCATGTTTGGGTACATAGTTGCTATGTAGGGGCTTCCCCCCAAGCTGAGTTACTGAACTCCAAGAGAGGGGCAGGGCTTAGGACATACCCTTCTTCTCAGCATCTCCCATTAGCTGCTTCGGCGTTTCCCTGCCTAGTATGCTGGCTTTTGTTAAGCACCTCTCTCCCCCCGTTCACCATATAGGGAGTGTAGGCACTTAATTCAGGTTTTCTGGATTCCCAGTGTTTTTCCAGTAGTTTCTAAGCACCTGTTAGGCATTGCAACTCCTACACCCTTTGTGAAGCTGGCCCAACATTTACATTTCACCCTCTGTAGAAACCTTTTTTGTCTCCATCTACACCAAAGACTGCTATATAACATTTTGTAATGTTTGGCTCAAGGATGGGGTTTATGAAATGGTGGCAGATGAAGAAACTAACTTGCCTTTTCTGGTGCACCAAAACTTCAGTGGTATGAAAGTTGGCAGAGTTGCAATTCCTGGAAGCTGAAATCCTATTAGGGAGCAGACCTGACAGAACATAGGATTTTTCCTTACTGTTTTGCAAGCCAACTTCAGAAGCTATACCTACATGGTCCTCTATAAAACAAAGACTACTCGATGTACCAGGTGCAAATGTATAACGCGGCCTATACAGACCAGAGACTACATGCTCATTTCACCTTGGACTCTCATACATTGGATGAGAATAGTTACTCCCAACCTTAATTAGAACAGAATTTGATATCTTGGTACAACATTGTTTTAGAGAGAAAGCAAAAGGCAAGGTAAGATTGGGTTAGCCTGATGGTAACACATTACCATGCACATGATGAAAGTACACCATCTAAGATGTACTGTCTCCTTTAGAGGCAGCATATTCCTTTCTTAGGAGGGAAGTTTATACAAAGGAGCATTTTGCATCACCTTGTAGTGATGCCTGGGGCCATTTTGGGAGCATGACTAACTGGACCGTACAGGCACCACGACCAGCTTCACCCCTCAACAAGGTCATTCACTGAGACCTGAGGGCTTTTATGGTGAAGGTCAGCAAAGAAAATTCATGTGAATGTCTTTTCACTAGTTGGTGCTGAGCAGGGCTTAAATTCAGCCAGAGCTGTCCAGAGCCACGTTCCGGTAAATGTTTTCAACCCCCCTATAGATTTTATAGCATGTTAGGGGGAATGAGGCCCCTCTGGAAAATACTCTATAAGAATTTAACCCATGGTGCTGAGACTTGGGATTTATTAAAGCAATGTGTGTGCTGAGCTCAGGGCTCCTGTTGCCTACGGGTTGAAATCTAGAGTTTAAAATGGGTTGAAAAAAATATGTATAATTCAGTTTCACTTGTTTTAGACTCAAGTCAGGTAGAGAAAACATTTAATAGATCTCTAGCTAACTACACCTTCTATGTATCAAACAACTAGCACTAAAGTGGTTGACCTAAAAGCACAGCCAGTATAAACTGGTGCAGAGATCTCTTAAGATGCATGTTTGTCAGTAAAGATTTATATAGAGATAAGTACAATAGGAGTTAGTTATTTCTGTGGGCTAGCCGAAGCTGGCACTGAATTACATGCCAGGCTCTAAGTTCTGTGGCTTTAATGATGTAGGACAGCAGAGAAGCTAGGACACCAGCACATTTAGGGACAGCAGAGTACATATGACATCTTGAATGATCAAGTATTTTGAGGAGCGTGTAAAATTAAACTGAGAGTTTGTGAGTGAATCCTTAATATACAATATATATGCTCTGTCAAAGTGGTCTGTAACAATGATAAGCTACCAAAAATATAATTATCTGATGCAAATCCAATCAAAGCTATAGGCGCAGAGCTGGATTAATATTTATTGGGGCCCTGGGCACAAAGAATATTTGAGTCTCTTCTCTTCTCTCCCCCCGCCCCGCCAGGGCCCTGCCTCCTGTTCTTCTCCTTCCCACCAAGACCCAGCTCAGGCCAGAAGCAGAGCTGGGCTGTGGTACGAGCTTCCCAGGGAGCCTGGGCTGTTGTGGTGAGCCCTGGCACCTGCCCTAGACAGTGTGCTCCAAGGGGCAAAGGCAAAGCTTTTCTCGGGCCCCCCACCCAAGGCAGGTGGAGGGGCTGAGGTTCCCCACAGTGGCTTGGGCTCTCTGGGAGGCTCTTACCAAAGCCTAGGATGACCATCCATCCTGTTTTGGCCAGGATAGTCCCCTTTTTAAGCCTTACCCTGGACGTCCCAACTTTTTAGGCAAAACTGTGCCCTTGTTCTGTTGCACTTGCCAGCTGATCATCAAGCTCAAGCCAGCTCCATGAAATCATGACGATGTATGTTAAGGCTTAAACTTATTATACGCTATTAAAATAAATTAAATTAAAAAAAAATTATCAGTACATGTCTGCTGCTAAATTTTTAAAGAAAGTCAAGCCACTGAAAACTGAACTGGTAGAAGTCAGTGGATAAACAGCTGGAACTAGAATTTTCTGAAGTGCTAAACTGGGTTTGACAGCAGTGGCTGCTGCTTCAGGAACAGAGAGAATATTTTCTTCATTTCAGTTTATTCAGCTAGTTCAGTTCAGTGACTAGTTGGCATCAAAGTTAAGACACCAATGGGAGTTGAAAAAGCAGAGATGTTTGTTTTTCTCTTCCAATCTCTGAATAAAAACTAGATATTAGAGTAGTGGTTCTCAACCAGGGGTACAAGTACTCCTGGCGGTATGCAGAGGTCTTCCAGTGGGTACTTCAATTAATCTAGATCAGTGTTTCCTCAACCTGGGGATTGCAGCCCCCAGGGGAGCCACAGGGATGGGTTTGGGGAATCACAAATGCAGGGCCAGCATTAGGGGGTGGCAAGCAGGGCAACTGCCCCAGCCCCCATGAAGCTCAGTTACATACTTCAGCCCCGTCACCTGAGGCTTGGGTTTTAGACAAGTGAAAAACAGGCTCAAGTACAACACTGAAACACAAGTTCAATATTTATACTCCAAACAATTTATTTTATAATTATATGGCAAAAACAAGAAAGTAAGCTTGTGTGCTGTGACACTTGTATTTTTGTGTCTGATTTTGTACGCAAGCACTTTTTAAATGAGGTGAAAGTTGGGGTACACAAGACAAATCAGACTCCTGAAAGGGGTACAATTGTCTGGAAAGGTTGAGAACAACTGTTTTAGAGAATGAGATCTATTAGTTCTAAAGTCCTGAAGGACATGGTGACAAGAAACAATCAGTTCAATTCACTAACTACAGATAGTATTTCCTCTGCTTAATAAATTAAGTTTATATGCAAAACCTGTTTTTGATAAACTGACTTTTTTCTTTATGTATCCACAACATTTAAGGTAATTTTATTTAACTCATAAAAACAATTTTAAAATGCTGTTCTTGTGCATGGTAAATGAGCACAGTTGTTCTGTGGCACTCAGTTTCCCTTCGCCCAGGAGCTCCACAGTAAGTCCACTGAGGCCTGTGTCACATGCCAACACCCTTCTTGGGGAGTAGTTTATGAACATACAATATGCTCAAACAGTCCCTTTTGTCCCAGTATCCTACTGGGTACAGCCCCTCCTTTCTGAAGGTCTTTCTATTTCGCAGCTTCAAATAAAGTCTCTTTCTGAAGTCCTCCACTGGGTACAGTCCTCCTGTCTAAGGCCTGTCTATTTCCCTTTCACAGTCATCCTTCTCTGAGGTCTGGCTTCAATTTCCCTGGATAATACAGTGCTCTCTAGCTCCAACTTCCTCTCATTCCCTTTGGAGTCCTCTGGGTTATCCAGGTCCCTTTCTTGACACCTCTGCTCTCTGGATTCTCAGGCTGTACCTCCAGAAAACTTTCCCAATTGCTTCCCAAAGGAATCCTATCAGGAGCTCAGCCCCAGCTGCTCCTCTCTACCTCCAGCTGCACTCCCCTGCTGCTCCTGACTCTCTCCCAGGAAACTCTCCACATCCCTCTTTTCATATCCACTCCTCCCTGCCTTATGAAACCCAGATACTTTCCTTTTTGATCAGCAGCAGCCAGTTGGTCACATGTGCTTATCTGCTGCCCAATTAACTGAAAGGAAAAATCAGTCAAAAGTGCCATCCCTTTCACCCCATGACATGCATTTTTAATTGAGTCTGAATCTCCATCCAAATACAGGTTGGCACAAATCACAAGTAAAACATTAATCATCATGTAGAAAATACAATGTGTTATTCATAATTTTCTAACATAACAAAAACATAAAAATTGAGACCGATCCACGCACATGCAGAGAGTGTAATCTAGAGAGAAAACTGTGCTTTATTGTACAGTGTGAAGAACTCTCTGATGTTTTCCTAGTGGGCAATGCATCTGCCTCGACTAAAGCAGCACAGTGCTAGCATGGACCCAGGACAAGACTGCACACTGACTTACATTGGTGCAGCATTACCAGTGGGGACACACTCAATTGGTGTTTGACCAGCTGTGTCAGATCAACTGACTGACATTACCATCCGTGGATTTTTCTCAGACCAGGCCTAACACTTTCACAACTGTTTTACAGTAGGGTCTATAACTTTTAAAAAATAGTTAATTTAATAGTGGCCTATGAAATTATAGAATTACTAAGTTCCCCTCCCCGAAAAAGTGAAACATTAAAAATTGGGGTTTTTTTTTGGCAAACTCTGATTTGAAACGGGGTGGACTGATTTAAATCAAGGCAATTTAAAGCACCAAGTGGAAAGCCTCAATTTAAATAATCAATTGTTCTTCAGTTATTTTCTAAAGAAAGGTGCATTCTCATTGGTTGATATAACCATTAAACCATGTTGATTTACAACTAATGCTGCCTTTACATCAGGCTTGGTACATTTTTTGCTACTTAGGAGGGTACACAAATACATTTATCTAAGCAACTACAGAGCTTAGTATTTTCAGATTCCTATTATCTGTACATTTTTAGTATGTTAGAAAATGGTGAAGGATATATTGCTTATTTACTATTATTGTGCCATATTTATAAAGCTTGACCTCAAAAGTTAGATGTTTTTCCCGATTCTCTCTTTATATAGAAAATCAGTTTTAACTCCAAGTTTCTGAAAGAGACTCATGGATTCAGCATATTTTTTTCTATTTAAATGTTTTAAGAGATTATAAGCCGTTTACTGTTAAATTCAGAGTTCATTTTAAATAGATTTTTAAAAAGAAAAAGTATAATTTAAACGAATAAAATCAAAGAAATCCAATTTAAATAAAAATATCTGATTTTTAATAAAAACCCTGATTTTTATCCACCCCAATTTCAAATCGTTCCTGAATGGACTCACATTTTCAGAGTCCTCATCTGCCTCTTGAAACAGGCAAGGTGGTAACTTTGTGTCATTTTTTAATAACTTTCAAATCCTTTTTATTTCAAGTGATTCGCTCCTCTTTGTAATTAGATGCAGTGATTAGAATACCATTTACATTACACTGGAGTTTTTCTTTTCTATCAGACTGAGGATTATATTATTGACACCACACAAGAAAATACGAAAGTGACTATATTTTGAGAAGAATTTTGAAAATGATTGTAAGTGCCTTAAATCTAGACAGTAGCTCACAAATGTAAGTCTACCAAATGCAAAATATTAGTCATTAGCTGAACTGCTGAAACTAATGAATGACTCTGTTTCAGAGAGCTGCTATAAATGTTCAGCTGTTCCTCAAATATAATTGTGCATGGTGAAAGCCCTGGATGAACACAGAGATTCTAGGTTAAATTCATAGGTCTATTGGTATAAATGATAAAAGATGCACTATCTATTTCACTAGGAATCTACTGATGAAGTAAAGTCAACTGATGGTGAAATTCAAATCATCATTGTTTAAAAGTTATATAGAAAAAAACCCTGCACTAATTACTTGGTGTATAAGTGACTTAGCTTATACTAATGTAACTCCACTGACTTCAACGGACTACCACTCGTGTAAGTAAGGAGTAACCAAAATCAGGCCCAGTGTATTTTAGCCCAATTCCCTTCAACACAAAGTTTCTTTAACCTCACACAGCTCTGGCATCACCTGTGCCTTTATAAAGCTCTTGTATTACTCCTTTATGTAACCTGCCAAACCTATGTGGACAGGATGCATCCTAATGACTGTTCCTTGGACAGGAAAACTGTACTGAATACCCACAACACAGAGCCTAGCCAGCCAGCAGATAGGGCTTGTGATCTATGTGTGGCCTACCCTCTCTGCTCCCTGAAGAAAAGGTTACTCACTTTGTGCAGTAACTGTGGTTCTTCGAGATGTATGTCCCTATGGTGCACATGTGCCTTTTGAGCCCTTAATCAGAGATTTTTCCATTAGCAGTTTCTGTTTGGCTCATGCATGCACTCCTTACTTCATGCTGTGCTCCAAAAATACAGAGGGCTACGCAGGCGAACCACCTTCACTCGGTTCCTTCCCTATCCGAACGTCCAAAAAGAACAGTTCGAGGCAGAGGGGAAGTAGGGCAGGAAGTGGAGCATCCATAGGGACACACATCTTGAAGACCCACAGTTATTGCACAAGATGAGTAACTTTTCTTTTTCTTGAAGCAGTCTTCCTATGGGTGCTCCACTTCAGGTGACTACCGAGCAGTATCCTCACAGGGAGGAGGGAGCTTAATAATCAAGTCCAAGACTAAAGACAGTACAGCAGAACCACATGCTGCACCAGATCTGATGGTGTGGACCAAGGCCTAGTGCTTAGAAAATGTATGTACTGAAGCCCATGTAACAGCTCTGCATCTCAGACACTGGTATGTTTTTGAGCAATGCTGTGGAAGTTGCTTGTGATCAGGTAGAGTGTGCTATGATCCTTTGCAGAAGCAAAGCACCAGCTGCATCATAGCAAACAGTAATACACACAGGGATCCCTCCCAACAATCTCTGTGATGAGATCATGGACCCCTTTAATCTTTCTGCAATGGAAACACAGAGTGTAGGTTATTTCTGAAATGGATTGGTTCTATCCAGATTAAAGGCCAATGCTCTTCGTATATATAATGTGTGAAGGGAAGTCTCCTGCTCAGATTTATGTGGTTTAGGAAAAAATACTGGTAGAAGAATAGACAGCACCTCAGGTAAGAACTTTGGTGCAGTCATGGGGAGACCTCGTCCTTGAAAAAACATCGTAAATGGGGGGGGGGGAGGCTGTCTGCCATCAAGGCTCCAATTTCCCCAACTCTGTGGGCTGACATGATAGCTACTACACAGGCCATCTTCATAGGTAAGTGAAACAAGGAGCAGGTCGTCACAGGTTCAAATGGAGGGTCCAAAAGGTATTTAAGTACTTGGCTGAGATCCCAAGTCAGAGTGGGATCCTTAACCTGGGGATAAAAATAAGATTCCCCATACCCTTAATAAATTTTGATGACAGAGTGTGCAAAAACAGAAAGTCCTTCTAGTGGGGAATGAAAAGCTGATATTGTTGCAAGATAAACCTTAACAGAGCTCCCCCCGCTCTCCCTAAGTCCAGCAGATAATCCAAGATGTCTGGGGCGAAAAAGATTCAGACACAAGACAGCAATGGTGACTCCTTCAGAAATGGAAGAGGTTCAGTCATTGGCAAGTAATTTCAGTTGACTCAATTTTCTAGCGTTTAGTAATACCCGTTTGTACTCCTGTCAAGCAGGTGGATTCTAATCCCATGAACCATGCAGAAGTCATGCTTGGAGACAGAGAACCCCTAGACTGGGGTGAAGCACAACTCACGCTGGGAGAGATGAGGGACGGTCAGAAGCTTGAGTGCCAGTTGGACACACAGGTGAAGCAGGTCAGGATATAAAGCTTGCCTTGGCCAGATCAGTACTACGAGGATAACCCTGGCCTTGTCCTGCCCGATTTTGTTAATCACTCTTACAATTAGTGGTGTTGGAGGGAATGCATAAAACAGACCTATTGTCCAAGGAAGGAGAAAGGTGTCTCCAAAAGAGAGGCACCTAGGGCCTCCTCTTGAGCAGAATAAGGAGCACTTCCTGTTCCTGGGTGTGGTGAATAGGTCCACTTGTGGAAGTCACTAACTCTGCAATATCTCATGAAGAATTTGAAAGTCCAGCTCCCATTTATAATCCTGGGAGAAGCACCTGCTGAGCATATTGGCTGTGACATTCTGGACTCCAGGAGGATAAAGAGCTGAAATCTGAATCTGATGGGCTATACATCAGTTTCATAACTTTATAGCTTTGGCACACAGGGAGAGGGATGATATAGAACATACAAGATACACTATCAGGATTGTGGTTGATTTGCCCCTGAAGAGGGGTAGGAACTGAAGACAGGCATTCCTGACTGCCCTGAGTTCCAACAAATTGATATGGAGACTGGTTTCCTGAGGTGACCATCTGCCCTGAGTTGGGAGCATCTTCAGGGTTTGGTGGAGGAGACTGCGTGACTCTAGTTTCCTGGTGCAGTGAAGCTGGAGGTCTGGCAAATCGCTGCCAATACGTTGCTCAAGGATCCCCATATAGGAGATGGGGTGGTACCTAGGACTGATCCCACACTGACATGGGCGTGACTCTGTCAAAGTATGGGTTCCTATAATGATGAGGAAGGAACCCTGCTCTGATAAGGGGGAGATTGATTAAATGTCTCCCTAATCCTCCTCAATGTCCTCTAATGGTGGAGGGGTAGTAGAAAAGGGTAAAGAATCCTATGGCATGGAGAAGCACTGGTAATCCAGAGACCAGGGTCTTGGTACCAAGTCATTCAGTACCCACGAGCAGTGGGGATTCTGGCTCATCTAACACTGACAAGTTCCTGGAGTAATGGAATTTCTGTCGTAACAAGTGGGTTGTACTTACAGAGCAGTTGACTTTGGTGGTACCATTGGTTTGGAGCATCTAGGTGCCAGCACCGAAGCTGTGCGCTTTGATTTTGTTGGTACCAAGACCGCGGAGTGGGAAGGCCCCATTAATAAGTGAAATAGATAGTGCTGATCTGGAGGGGCATAGTACTGGGGCCCTGCCAGTGTCATGTTTCTCCAAAGTGCTCTAGGATCTCCCTGCTCTGCTGGTACTGGAGGTACCATGGAGACGAAAGACTCTTCTGAGTCAAAAGGTCGAGGCTCACAACATCACAGACCTACCAGGAGAATTGCACTTGTTGGGAGCTGGCTCCTTGTGGTAGGAGGCTGAGCTCCTCTTCTTCAAGGCCTACCGAGTCCTCCAAAATCTTCCTCTTCTTAGGCGAAACCTTAGCTAAAGTTGAAGGGGCACTGGATCTGTCTGGAGACGGATGTATTTGGGGAGGTGGTGGTGGGGGGTCTCCTGATCTGATTCGGAAGTGAGTCAAAGAGAGCGCTTCCATCAGCAGTTTCAGTTTCGTCTCCCGATTCTTCCGAGCTCTAGATTTTAGAGTCAGGTAGAGTTACTCTTCTGGGAGCTATGGAACTCTCCCATGCAACAGATACACATAGAGTGGCTGTCACTGATCAGGATAGCCTCCCCACAAGAGAGGCAGTGTTTGAAACCTGGTGAGTGAGGCATACCCAGCCAGGACAAATAAGCCCCCCAGAAAAAATAGGGGGGGAGGAAAAACTGAACCCCCTCACAATAACCTAATTCATTCTATACCAACAATAGCTAACACTAACCTAACTAAACAACAACTACAGAAAACAGTGAGGCATACCTGAGGCAGACATGCTAGAACCCCGTCTCAGGCCAAGGCGGTAGAGAAGGAACTGAGGTCAGTTCACCAACGTAGCCCTACGTATGCTCAGAGAGTGGAACGAAGTTGTTTCGAGCACACGAGGGGCAAATGGACACTGCTAACAGAAAAATCTCTGCTCAAGGGCTCGAGAGCACATGCGCACCTGAAGTGGAGCACCCATAAGTCCACTACTAGAAAAAGCAGTGGCAATTGCCAACTGCAGCACTCCCAGGCTTTACCAGTGCAGGAATTGTGTCTGAGCCCTACAGAGGTCTCCATGCCCCAGGCGAAATGGCACACAGGGCTACCTCTAGGCTGCACTCCTGATACACTGCGATACACATTTTGAAAAACTCTGAGGTTGTAATATTAGACTGCAGATCACCAGGCACTTCCCAGCTATTGCCTTCATCAACCTGACTCCACTGCGTTACTCATGTGAAGGAGCTGTCAGCTCCAGCTGCTGCCAGAGAGGAGAGGTGGCCAACTGTGCATATGCATCTACACTGGCACTGAATGAACAACTTCAATCAACTGAGGCTTTTCCCCCTAAGTTACCAGGGAAACCTCAATGGATTATTGCCTCCATTACCACTGAAAGTATTTTTCCTCATGGACACATGGTACACCGCGATCAACAGGGAACATTAACAACCGATTAATCTCTTTATCATAGACAAGGCCTTAGGCTAGCTACCTAGGAATGTTTTCATAGAATAAAATTCTTAAATTATAAAAAAAAATTTCCAGAGACGCTTTGTCATTTAATACCGGATTATACACGGCAGTGAAAAATATACGCTGGGGGACAGTCCTGCCCCAGCTAGGTATTGGATTGCATGGCTTGACAGAATAGAAATTAGCAACAGACAGAAAGGTCTGATTTCCCCCAATCAACGAGAGCGAAGAACATCAGTGTGGTCGTTCTACAGAACACTAAGGTGCACGCTCAGAAAGGGACCAATCACTTGCTCAAATACCCTGAGGAGAGATTTCTGAAGGCAAAAGGCTTCTTATTGTCCATTCACTCTTCTCTCAATCTTGATTTTTGCTGACGGGGAGCAGAGCTACTGCGTGAGTGGTTGTGGCCTGACTCCACTCTGCTGGTCGAAAAAGCAGCAGCTTCAGGCAGTTGTGGGACTAAGAGGTCGACACAGGCAGATACACGTCTAATAAACTGTATAGAGAGCTCACCACAGCTGCTGGGTTGCTTCTCATTGATATTAACAAGAATCCATGGCTACCCACAGGACAGTCTTAATATGCTACCTTCATAGCAGCTGCTTCAGTCATGCATGATCAGTAGCATGGCATGCAAGAGTTTTCAAGGGCCAACATGCATTAAAACCTCTGTGAGAGATGCAGCTGAATGTGCTTGTGAGCCTGAATCCTAAATACTCATCTATTGAAACAAAAGTTTAATGAAAGGAGCATACTAAAAACTAATAATTCTAATTTCCAACTTGTTTTCATGACTGAGGTTTGTGCTACAACTTAAATAAAAGCTAGCTTCAACTGCAGAATTGATGGATTATTTTAAAAAAGTTACTCCTGAGGGAATTCTGCACCAAAAAATTAAAAATCCTGTGCACAATATTTTAAAATTTTGCAACATTCTGCAAATTTTATCCGTCAATAAATAAATGTGGAGGCTCCAGCATAGCAGGGGGGAACACAGGCCACTGGGTACATGGAGATGGGAGATCACTCTGCAGCGCCAAACCCCCTCGGGGCACAGACTCAGCAGTGAGGCTGCACCCAACCCTGACACAGTGCAAGGGTGGGGCCTTCCCCGGGAAAACCTAGGGCCCTGCCCCTTTATAACAGGTGAGGCAGGTATGGCAGGCTTGGCAGGCTCAGTCCAGCACAAGAACATAAGAATGGCCATACTGGGTAAGACCAAAGGTCCATCCAGCCCAGTATCCTGTCTACCGACAGTGGCCAATGCCAGGTGCCCCAGAGGAAGTGAACCTAACAGGTAATGATCAAGTGACCTCTCTCCTGCCATCCATCTCCACCCTCTGACAAACAGAGGCTAGGGACACCATTCCTTACCCATCCTGGCTAACAGCCATTAATGGATTTAACCTCCATGAATAGATCCACTTCTCTTTTAAACCCTGTTATAGTCCTAGCCTTCACAACCTCCTCAGGCAAGGAGTTCCACAGGTTGACTGTATGCTGAGTGAAGAAGAACTTCCTTTTATTTGTTTTAAGACTGCTTCCCATTAATTTCATTTGGTGGCCCCTAGTTGTTATATTCTAAGAATATTCCTTATTCACTTTCTCCACACCACTCATGATTTTATATACCTCTATCATATCCCGCCTTAGTCTCCTCTTTTCCAAGCTGAAAAGTCCTAGACTCTTTCATCTCTTCTCATATGGTACCCGTTCCAAACCCCTAATCAATTTAGTTGCCCTTTTCGGAACCTTTTCTAATGCCAGTATATCTTTTTTTTGAGATGAGGGGACCACATCTGTACGCAGTATTCAAGATGTGGGCGTACCATGGATTTATATAAGGACAATAAGATCTTCTCTGTCTTATTCTCTATCCTTTTTTTAAATGATTCCTAACATCCTGGTTTGCTTTTTTGACTCCCGCTGCACAGTGCATGGACGTCTTCAGAGAAATATCCACGATGACTCCAAGATCTTTCTCCTGATTAGTTGTAGCTAAATTAGCCCCCATCATATTGTATGTATAGTTGGGGTTATTTTTTCCAATGTGCATTACTTTTCATTTATCCACATTAAATTTCATTTGCCATTTTGTTGCCCAGTCAGTTAGTTTTGTGAGATCTTTTTGAAGTTCTTCAGTCTGCTTTGGTCTTAACTATCTTGAGCAGTTTACAGAGTAGCAGCCACGTTAGTCTGTATCCGCAAAAAGAAAAGGAGTACTGGTGGCACCTTAGAGACTAACAAATTTATCTGAGCATAAGCTTTTGTGAGCTACAGCATCTGATGCATCCGATGAAGTGAGCTGTAGCCCACGAAAGCTTATGCTCAAATAAATTTGTTAGTCTCTAAGGTGCCACAGATACTCCTTTTCTTTTTGAGCAGTTTAGTATCATCTGAAAACTTTGCCACCTCATTGTTTACCCCTTTCTCCAGAACATTTCTCTGGATCAGCAGGATCCAAGCATAGAGAGGCTAAGTGAGGGGGATCAGGTGTGGGGTTAGAGGGCTCTGTCTGGGGCAACCTGGGTGCGGGTGGCTCAGTGGGGGCATCTGGATGCACAGGGGCTTGTTGCGGGGTTCTGGGCATAGGGACAATGGGACTCTGCACGGGGGGCCAGGTGAAGGTGGTTGGGGCTCAGGAGGGATGGTCTGGTTGAGGGAGACTCGGTGAGGGGGTCTGGGTGCTGCAGGAGTGGGGTTTGATGGGGTGGCGGTCTGGGTGCAGCTGGTTGGGACTCAGTGGGATGGGGGTCTGGGTGCAGGGGGCTTGTTGGGGTGTCCAGGTGCAAGGGGGTGGGGCTCTTCGGGATGGGGGTTTGATGGGCCTGCTTAATAGAAGAGCCCTAGCTGCTACTGCTGAGGGGATGCTGCATACCAGGCACCTGCTTTCTCCCACCTGCCCCCAATTCCTCTATCCTCTTCTCTTCCCCATCCCATCCCTCTTCCTTTCTCTACTGTCCCCTGGCCCATCCCTCTCACCTAAACTCCCATAACCCCTTGCCCTATCCCACCCCTGTTCCTTCCCCACTGCCTCTTCCCACCACCCCATCCCCCTTTCCTCATTTCCCTCACCCACCTTACCCTGTCCCACCGTGGGCACTCACTGTTGTACACAAACCAGGCACTGGGACCCAGGACTTCAGAGCCAGAGAGCGGAGCACCAGCCTCCTTCAGCCAGGCAGCTTTGTGCTCGCAGAAATGAGTGGAGCCATGGCACATGACCCTGCATGCCCCCTCACCTCGCCTCAGCTTGGGGGTTGGCAATGCCCCCCCAAACCACACCTATGGGCATACCCAGTCCCTCCCCTCACGCAGCATCCCTTTGCTTCCCTGTCATTTTCTGTGAGGAGGCAAAGAAATCTACAAGGGGGTCATGCCTTCTGAGCACAGGCAGTGGCGCAGAACTCCCCCAGGAGTATAAAACGCACCCACAATTTAGGTTTGGACACTAATGGTATTGCTAGCATAGACAAGACAGATAACACCATATACGTTGGTTCAATTAAGACTACTTTTCATTGCACGCTTTTTGGCTCACAGATTGCTTCCCCACTCTTTCCAGGTGTCTACAAGGAATTTTTAATTTGGACTCTACGCAAAATGACAATTTACACTACACATTAACAAGCTGAGCACATAAACAATACCACCAAAAAACAGCTGCTGTAGTCATGCACCCCCTATTCTTCTCCTATGGCAACCGTGTGCACCTTGACCTTCCAATATAATTCACTACTGTAAGTACTGCACAGTGAACAAACAAACAACTATGGTGTAGTCCAAGAACAAAAGAACCACGCAACTGTTTTCAGACCGGTGGGAAGAAACTATACAACAGTATCTGCAATTTGTCAGAATAGCCTGTTAAAAAATGGTTTCTGTTGGATTAATCCGACTATCTTCAAAAGTAAGAGGAAAAACTCAAATGTGTTATATTAACTTGCAAATAACCTTCTCCAAAATCTCTAAGGAATGCCTGAGGTACCTTATAGAACAGAATCCTTAGAAGCCCAGTAATTGATCCAGTCCCCAACTCCATTCATAGAATCATATAATCATAGAATATCAGGGTTGGAAGGGACCCCAGAAGGTCATCTAGTCCAACCCCCTGCTCGAAGCAGGACCAATTCCCAGTTAAATCATCCCAGCCAGGGCTTTGTCAAGCCTGACCTTAAAAACCTCTAAGGAAGGAGATTCTACCACCTCCCTAGGTAACGCATTCCAGTGTTTCACCACCCTCTTAGTGAAAAAGTTTTTCCTAATATCCAATCTAAACCTCCCCCACTGCAACTTGAGACCATTACTCCTCGTTCTGTCATCTGCTACCATTGAGAACAGTCTAGAGCCATCCTCTTTGGAACCCCCTTTCAGGTAGCTGAAAGCAGCTATCAAATCCCCCCTCATTCTTCTCTTCTGCAGGCTAAACAATCCCAGCTCCCTCAGCCTCTCCTCATAACTCATGTGTTCCAGACCCCTAATCATTTTTGTTGCCCTTCGCTGGACTCTCCAATTTATCCACATCCTTCTTGAAGTGTGGGGCCCAAAACTGGACACAGTACTCCAGATGAGGCCTCACCAATGTCAAATAGAGGGGAACGATCACGTCCCTCGATCTGCTCGCTATGCCCCTACTTATACATCCCAAAATGCCATTGGCCTTCTTGGCAACAAGGGCACACTGCTGACTCATATCCAGCTTCTCGTCCACTGTCACCCCTGCAAACATCAAGAAAAAACGGTTACCTATCTATAACCGTTGTTTTTTGAGAGGTGATGCAGATGTGTTTTCTACTTGTGGGTGCGTGCCCAGGGTATTGGAGCTGGAGAACTTTGCCTAGCAGTATCCATAGGAGTGGTGCTCATGTCCTGCAGCCCTACCCCCTCCTCTGGCCATATAAGGGTGGCCAGAGGACTGCAGGATTGCCTTCTCAAAATTTACATCTGATTTGGATGCAGAAGTATGGCACAGTGGCGTATAAAACTATGCACAGAGGACCAAATGGCAGCCCCGCCAATGTCTAATAAAGTCACTTAGAAATGCATTCAGTGTTGCCTGGGTGCTTGTGAAATGAGCTCGCACCCTTTGAGGTGGTGTAATCTGTGCTACTTCATAGGCTGTCACGATACAGGAAGTTATCCACCTGGAGATCATCTGTGACGGGATGGCTTGACCCTTCATTCAGTCAGCATATGAAACTGACAAATGAGATGAGGAATGCAAAGGTTTGGTCCTATCTAGATAAAAAGCTAAAAATTTCTTGACATCCCATGTGTGAAGATATTATTCCTCTGGGGTTGAATGCGGCTTAGGAAAGAATACGCGTAAATATATCGCTTGATTCAAGTGAAACTAGGGAACCACTTCGGATAAAACCTTAGGGCGCGGCTAAAGGGTTATTTTGTCTTCAGAAACCTGGGCATACGGGGTTTCCGCCATCAAAGCCTACAACTCACCCAACCTCCTTGCAGAGGTTACTGCCATAAAGACGGCAGGTTTTGACACAAAAGGGAGAAAAGAAGGCGTGGCCAGAGGCTCGAATGGAGGCCTCACAAGAGCTGCTGAGATAGTATTAAGTCTCAAAAAGGAATCTGCTCTTTAAGCGGCAGGTGGAGACGAGCGGCTCCTTTCAAGAACCCCGCCGACATGGCGTTTGAAAACCCCAATCTTCCATTGATGGGCAGATGACACGCCAAAATCACTGCCAGGTGCTTAGCTCATTGAGAGGGCACAAGACCAGAAGACTGAAGGTGTAACCGGTATCCCAAGATATCCTAGATACAAGCCAACTTCGGATGAACTCCCTGGGCTAGAGACCACATCGAGAACCACTTCCACTTGACCAAATAGGTCTCTCAGTGGAGGGCTTCCTACTATTCAGCAAGACGTGCTGGACCACCACCGAACATTGTTCCTCCTCCTCTTCATCTAACCATGCAACATCCATTCTGAGAGATGCAGAAAGCTGAGTGTGGGATGCAAAACTGATCATGGTGCTGAATAAGGAGGTCAGAATGAAGAAGAGATATGGAAGGCCGACCTGATAACGCAAGGAGGCTGGAGAAACAACACTGTCTTGGCTACACCGGAGCAATGAGAATGAGCTTAACACAGTCCAATTTCAGCTTGAGAATGATAGGATGACAGAATTGGAGGAAAGGCATACAGGAGTGCTGATTTGCAACTCAGGTGAAAAGCACTGGTCAAGGAGCCCAGACTGAGACCCCCTTAAGAGCAAAACAGCTAGTGAACAGGCAGATTGTTGGGATGCTCCGAACTGCAAAAGTAGACTGCAGGGCACTGGGGTTCAGAGACTACTCATGATTAAAGGAGAAATTCCTGCTGGAGTGATTTTGGATCCCAGTAAGTGATCAGCCACGGGGATAATGTTTTTCCCAGGGCAAAACTGTCAGAGCCTGATCACCTCCTGACACACCACGCTGGAGTTTGCTTCCTCCTGTCTGTTCATGTAATACACCGAGGTGGCATTGTTGGTAAGAATGTGCACTTCTGAGTCTCTCATGTGATCTCGAAGGCCCTGACAGTCATTGTAGATGGCATGAAGCTCCAGGACATAGATATGCAGAGAAGCTTCCTGTTCTGACTACAGGCCTTGAACTTTCAGCAGGCCCCTGTGCTCCCCAACCTGTTAAGAAAGCATGCAAGCATATGGCCTAGCAACCTCAGAGGTACTCAGGCTGTGGTTGAGGGTTGAGACTGCACCGTAAGACATAGGTGGTGAATCACCACTAATCGCTTGGCTGGCAGAAAAGCTCTCTAACTCATCATCTACTGGGGCCACAATGAGCTCAATTCTTTGAGTTGGAACCAATGTTGACTTCCACTGTTCAGGATGAGACCTAGGAGGCGTAGTATGATGTATGTGTGATGTGGACAGGACAGAGGATTTCCTCTCTGGACTTGACCCTCAGTAAACAATTGTCCAAATACAGGAAGACATGAATACCCCTCTTACACTGTCTTCCACTTGCCTTCCCCTTGTTATACACAGCTTATTGCTGCTGCAAACTTCAGAAACTAATTCCAAATCCAACTCCCACTGAAATCCATGGGAGTCTTTTTAGTGACTAGAAGACGACGTTGGATCAGTCCCTAATGCTGCAAAAATTGTTAGTTGTCCTTATAAGGCCAGCTCTAAGTAATGCAAACTTATGGATTTAGATAAGCCCAGGAAAAATGCAAAGTACAATTCAAAAAGGAGAAAAAATACTAAAAGACTAAGCAAAACAACCGTATTCAATTTCCAATAGCATGGTTGAAGATAACCCTCTGATTCAATAGATTTAAGACAGTTAAGCAGCAGAAAAGAAGAATCCAATTTCCATCCCTTTGAAAGATCAATATAATTTGTTACTAATCAATCAATGATAAAGGTGCATGCAATGTGTTTAAAAGGGATTCAGATAACAGGTTTACAAAAAAACACCACGAAGGATTTTAAGCTCTAGACTTTAAAAATCACACTGGCAATAAGAAAAAAAGTTATTTGGGCATCACCCTGATGATAGATTGTGTGTTTAATGTAATGTAACTTCTCTCACAAGCATGGCATGATTTAACCAGTGCATATTAATCCCTTTCTAAAATAAACCTACAATTTAGCTACTACAAACAGATTTTTTTTCCTTTTACAGTGTTCCAACTAGATGCAAAGAAAAGGAAAATTAAAAGAATGATTGTTGAGTTTCAAGATCATTGAGAATAGGTGGTATTTTAATTTTATTATTTTAATTAGAAATTAAAGTCTAGGCAGCTAGTGGAGACTAGACTACCATGAAGAGGCCACAGAAAGGACTACAACCAACCAGCCACCAGGGATACAGCACAGCACAGACTTACCCAGAGCCTCAGCTGGCGGGAAGGTGCGCATGATGAGAAATTGCAGGATATAAAATTGATACAAAAAGGAAAATGAAAAAAGTCAAACTGGTATTCCAGCATTCCTAGTGTTTATACATCAATATCAGCTCCAGGACAAGAGAGAGAGTAACTTCAGATTATACTACTTTGACTTCTTCGTGTGCTGGTATCAAGGAAAAACTGCTAGCATTGATTTACAACAGTTCATTAATAAACAAACCTCCCATTACATGCCAAGCAGTTATATTTTAAAGGCAGTAACTTTAAACCCATTTAGTAATTTTTAAAATCAACATTGTTTAACTTACAGCAACACCACAGTAGCTGATCCTTAAAGAAAGCACACACTATATATAGTTAATACTCAGACTCATTAAGTTAATGAACAAGAATGAAGTAAATGTCCTTTTGTCTAACTTTCCCTGTACCTCTATTTAAAGCTGCAGTGATACATAGAACAGTAGTTCAAGTCCTTGCAATGCTGACATATTGCACCGATTGCTGCAGCATGCTCCAGCATACTTTCTGCTGCGGTTTTATAAGCTAAAGGTTGATGCAGTACAAAACAATGCCAGAAGGCGGCTACTACGAAGGAGAAACAATCCCTCTGCAAGTTGTGATTTTAAATACGATAAAAGGAACGAGTATCAAAACAAGATTTCTGGTCAACGATTTCCCTAACACCTTTATTTTCATCTTGTCGCCAGCAGAGCTAACATGATAGAGGTGTGAGAAATAAGATGCTCCTAGGTGTCTTGTCTACATTATAATTTTCTCCGAAAGTTTCTAAAAGTTGTTACCTCCAGTTTAGCTCCGATCACTGTTCCAAGCCTGGTTGTACTGCAGTCAGCTCTGTCTACATTCCCACTGCTGGAGCTGCATGCACTGTGATAGCACATGTGCTTACTTTAAAAGGGAAAATCCTAGTGTAGACACATTCTAAAATTGGACCTGATCAGAGGTCCTTTACCTGCAATCCAACTCCAGTGAGAGTTCATGAGAGCTTTTCGTACTAAGGACTGCAAAATTGAGCTAAGAGATTTTAATCAAAATGCTAATCTAAGTATTTATATGGCTGCCATCACTATAATATTTATCTTGTCTAACCAAAAAAAAAGAATTTAAAGAGCTTCTAAAGCTACTTAATAAAAAACAAATCTCAAATATATACACTAAAATTCTGAAGAGCAAGTTCTCAAGAACTGCTGAGTAACTCAAAAGTACCGAGAATCAGTATCTAAAGTAAATACCCATTAGCCCTACATGTCATGAACTTAGGCACTGGCTACTGATGGGATGAGAGATGTCCCCATTCAGGTATATTAAGTGTAAGTAGAGCTCTAAAGGGATTTTATTGGATAGTTCAGATCCAAAATGCAGGTTTTGTATATGTTTTATAAAATTTATGGGGAGGGGGGGAGAGAAAGGGATTTTTGACTATTAATTGCTTCCCCTCCCCCAAAAGATTTATCTATCTGAAAACTTTTCAGATTTAATCATTTTCCCTTGCAGTGTTTGCAGCCCTTGGACTAACACAATGCTCCACAAAGACCCTGAAAGTGAAACCTACCAAACACAAATTAAGCAATAGTGAAATAAGAGTAGTCTAGCTAGATGTAATTAGATTTTTTTTTCAATTATAACCTATGAGGTTATTCATGATTTTAGTTAATTTTTTTTTAAAAATATGATTTTTAGTTAAAATGTGCCTAACAATGTTAACTCACCCTTGCCCCCCCACGTTTACACCTACAAAAATAGCTACGACAATTTACACCAGCTGGGGACCTGGTCCCAATTAATCACAACACTTGAAGTACACACCTCATCTTAAGCACATGCTTATGTGCTTTACTGAATCAGTTCCTATGCACACGGAGTACACAGAAGTGGGAAGGGATTGATCTCTTTGGCACCAAAAAAATAATGTGAAAAAGGAGAGCAATTTAAAGATGGAACATGTAATTACATCCATTGGAAACAAACAAAAATAAATGAAAAATGTAGATCAATTAAAGCATATGCTTTTCCTATAGTCTTAATAAGCTTGTCCTAAAGCAGCCAAAAGAAACAACCTCAATGTACAAAATCAATAAGATTCCCCAAGAAAATTGTAAAATCTCCATTTCCCTTTCCCTAAAAGTCTTACCATTTTGCCAAATACCTTTTTGCAAACTTGGAAAAAGCAATCCTAAAATCATTCATTTAGTTTAGCATTCTAGTGCTTCCCATTCATCTTAAAAGGAAACACATTTATCCCAATTAACACCACTGATTCCATAGGTATAATGTCTAACTACTGATCTCAAGAAAGTCTAAAGTTGAGTTACCACATAGTCACACAGGACTATATATCATATGGGACTATATATAGTCTACACAAGACAAAAAAATATGGACCAAATACATTCAACCTTCTTTGAATTCTAAGGGATGGGGATGAAGGATGCATTGTGCTGAGGCAGATTATAATGCTCAAATCTCTGAATCCAATGCTACCCATATAGTTTGTATCCAAAGCCAAGAGGGGTCTACTTTCCAATTCAGTTGCGGCAGAAATTTTGCTATGGAAAGCTAGTAAAATTCTGGCACCAGATTTTACCTTAAATTTAATCTAGATCCAGATCTCAGCACTGCCCCATTGACCCATCTTGGATCATAAGGTTTGTTAAATATATTTGAGAAGTGGAAGGTGAAAGATTATCTTATTTGTTATTTTATAGTTCTCAAAAGCGTGCTAGGAACATTACAGAAAATAAAAGGGATAAGTTCCTGCTTGGAAATAGCTCAATTTTAATGAGGGATGTAACAGACAAATGAGTTTATGACTAGCAGGAAGTGGGAGGGGGGAAGAAACACAGGTGATAGACACACAGGTATGAATACATGGATACTCATTTGAAACTTACATGTGTCATGATGTCAAGGTTTTGGGGTTTTAAAGTTAATACACTTACAGGTTAGTACACAGCCCTCTAGAGATTGTGGTTCAAATCCTGTTTCTATCTAGAATGGAATTCGCTTAGTGTTGTCAATATAGTGCCTGGTAGAAGTTTGACACTTAATTACCAAGCCCCACTTCAGTTTGGCAGTACTAGAAGTTTCTGCTTATGAGACACTGCAGATTGATAGCAAGAATAATGCAGTCAAGACTGAGGCATATTAAGCAGATATTTAGGAGGAAGCATAAAAACATTTTTGCCTTCATGATGCCTGCTTTTAGCTAGACACGGATTTTATTTTAAGGACAATGTCTTGATGCTTCAAGTCTGGGGCGCAGGGGATATGGAGAAGAGTAAGCACCTGACACTTATTTTCTTCTACACGTCATTGCTTTTTCAAATGTTAGAGGAAGTAGCTATGCTCCTATCCATTGTGTGTGTGATCCACTGGGATCACAGGAATTCATTTTTTTTCACTTCTATATAAGATTTAGTTTTTAGCTAGACAACTGTGTATCCATACTCCAGGTAGACAGAGAAAGGACAAAAGTTTCCTAAGAAACATGGTGAACCCTGATTTCACTATATATTGGGTTGGCTATCTGGCTGGCTTCGTTTGCTCTCCTCATTTCCAACCTCCCTTGCTGCTCACTTTACCATTAATTTTGTCCTCAATTTCTACCTTAAAGAAACTTTGGATCCAAGTGAATGTTCAAGACAGACAACTCTGGGATCTGAAGTGTTCCAAGAATGCATTGCACACCAGCATGGATGATTCAGTAAGGAGTCCGACAACATATCCCAAGGTGCCAACATTTAGAAAAGGTGACTGGATTTTTAAACCACCATGGTATCTGTGTCACAATGGAGACACTAACGCAAATGGCCTTTTACTTCTCCCCTTTTAATCCTTTCAAAAAATAAAATAAAACACCACAGTAAGCTGATTTTCTCTTGGCCAGCTCTGGTTCCTTTAAAAAAAAAATCAAGGCAATACCCTCCTCTGCACACACTCCTGTACATGGGGACAGGATAAGAGAACACACACATTAGTCACCTTGCTTAATGCATTTCTGGAAGATTCTCAGATACTACAGTGGTGAGCCTGGTATAAGAAACTAGATAGGAAAGCAGTGAACATCTCCATGCTCCAGCAGAGGGGGCATTAAGTGTTCCTTCTCTCCAGGGAGTCTCTGCAGCACTGAGTATGCCGGCTGGCCTGGGAGAGAGCAAGGGATAACCCACTAGAGGATAACTTCTAAGACAAAACTCATGTAAAGATGGTTCCATAGTCCCACTCTGGACATATTCTCTGTAACTCTCCATCTGAAGGATGCCATGCACTGCAGGGTTGCTCATGGTATCCAGTGAAGAAGCAAGGGGGACTGCAGGTGGTTGGGAGGGGAATAACATACACTGGCTTGATAAAATTAAGATTGAAATCAGCCAATTTCTCAAACAAGGAGTAAACAAAGCTAAGAACCTAAACCGAGGTTATGATTTGATATTGGATTCTTCCCCAGGACAACTCCTGATACAGGCAAAGATTGCTGGCCCCACTGTGCTAATTCCCTATTTTGCAGTCTTTCGCCTTTTTTCCCCCTTCCCCTCCATTCTTCCTTTAAATAGCTAGAGAAGCTTCAAGAGCAATTTATTTACTATGAAATAATTTAGTCATATGATCAACCATTAGAATATTTGTTCACAAACTCTGCTAACTCAGTGGTCAGAAAGGGATGCCTTGGATAAAACATGAATTCATCTGAATCGCTGAGGTGTAGAAAGTTAAGGAAACACCACATCCCCCCATTCACTTGGCTTGGCTCTGCACATCCAGGTTTCAGCCAGGATGGGAAGCATAAGTTCCAACAGCGAATCTGTCCAAAGCGTATTTCCGACCAACCTGATATCAGAGAGCCCAAGAAGTGCAAGGTTTCCAGTCCAGTTTTGCAAGCATACAGAGGAGATATGAAGAATCTGAAACTTACAGGCTGGTGAAGTTTGTGCATCACTCAGCAGCGCTCGGGACCTCACTTATCAGTGTTACCACCACAGTTCTCTGACTTCAGGAAAGTGCAAATTTAAAATAAAGCACTGGCAAGTCACCAATGGGGAACAAACCACTGTGAAAAACCACAGATTCTGCTACTAAACATTGTATCAAGGGATTATGAGAGAAAGAGCTTGGGAATTTTGCTGGGGAGGAGGAAGAGGAAACTATTGTCCTGCCCTTCTTTACCTCATCTTCTGGCTTTTCACTATTGCTAAGTGCACTCTCTGACAGCTTTCTACAGCTGTCATTTTATGAATCTTGTAACAAACAATGGGAAATTTAGGAGATTATAGGTTGTAAAAGAAGGGGGTGGAAAAGGGGGAACAGCATAATTTCCTGCTATAACCACTACAGAGCATTTGCATAATAGCTTTTCTGCACTATTCCAAAGCTTCCAGGAGATTTTGCATGTATAACACAGCACAAGTCATACAACATTACCAGTTTCTTAACATGAAAAAGCCCACAAAAATATTCCATTTTAAAAACTCTCTCTGCTGATCAATTTTGTACATAGAGATTTTTCACACACTTAAGGCATTTTAAAACAGACAGCAGCTTTTATGCTTTCTACAAGAACACCATTACAGGTACACATTAGATGTGACACTATATGGAATGATGGGGTTTCCACAGAACATCCTATACCTAGGCAATGAATCCTTCACAAAAGTACCTCAATGATAAAAGTATGGAGGAAGTTACCTTTCTTTGCTTTCTTCTGCAGTTTCAGTGTGTCTGACGACTTCTTTTTTATCTCTTGGCGGGCTTTTTTGTACTCTAAAAAACACAGTCTGTATGTCAACACATTTGATACTTGGTTCAGTCTTTGTTTTACAAAAAAGACTATGTTTTAAGACACTGTAAATGCTCCCTAGACTAGAAATTTTAACACAGCACACAGGGATTTTCACTTTTAATCAGAGCAGCTTAAAAATCAGATTGACATTTTGTAGTGTCTGAAGCTTTGGTTTTGGGTGAAATAGTGCTCACATGGTACATCTACACGCAATAAAAAACCCGTAGCACTGAATTTCAGAGCCTGGGTCAGCTGATTCAGGCTCATGGAGCTTGCGCAGTGGAGACATTTGGGCTCGGGCTGGCTCCCAGGCTCTCAGACACTTCCCCCTTGCAGAGTCTCAGAGCCCAGGCTCTAGCCTGAGCCCAAATGTCTACACTGCAATTTTATAGCCTGACAGTCTGCACCCCATCAGCCTGAGTCAGCTGATGCTAGCCAACTGCTCCCATGCCATGTAGTGTATCACAGTGTAGATGTACCCCCAATGGACTTTTTTCCAAATAAACTAGGTCTTTACAGAAATCTCAGTGAACACAACACAAAATGAGAGAACTAGCTTGATTCATGACTTATCCACTAACAGCAATGGAACACAGAAGGATTTTGACAGGCCTCTTAGAACATTTGTGTTCAAAAATTAGTAACCACTAACTGTAAAATAGAGAACACTATATTTACTATCCCCTTTGAAAGTCAGGGAAGGGATGTCATATCTAGAGCTAGGCAAAACTTTCTGGCTGAAACTCTTTTTGCAAAAAAAAAAAAAAAAAAATTAAAATTAAAAATGCAGATTCTGGTTGACTGACATTTCGTGAACATGTGTCATTTAGGCAAATTGTTTTGGTCCCAAGTATGCAATCTCTCATCTGTTTTAACAGCAATACCACCTTGCTCTTATATACTATTTTCCATCAGTAAATCTCAAAGAGGTTTATAGTGGAGGTTGGTATCATAATCCCCATTTTACAGATGGGAAAACTGAGGCATAGAAAAGGAAGGGATTGCCCAACATCACCCAGCAGCACAGTGACAGGGCCAGCAACTGAACCCAGGTCTCCTGTATCCCATTCCAGTTGGCTGCACTGAGCCCCAACCTCCACTCTTCAGAGAACCCCACATTTAGGAGCCCTGCAGATCCCTCCTGCCCACTGCTCTCTCTGCTTAAATCTCCCCCAGTCACCTCTGTAGTTGCAAGGGTGAAGGTCAGGGTGTAAATTCCTTCGGAGACTGTTGATGCTTCTATTAGGCCATAACATGAACTGAGTGCTATGAGGCACTTTCTCCCACAGGGACCACTGTGCAGCCTCCACAGCAGTGTCAACTGCTCTCAGTCCAGCAAGCCTGAGTCACTGCACAGCCATGCAGGAGACCCTGATCTGAATGCTCAGAGCATTATTAGATCAGCAAGCATGATTTTGCTTTGTTCACGCAGACCCAAGGGCTTGAATTTTAAAGGCTAACAGCAAAACATAAACAAGTTCAAATGGCTATGTCTGAGGTCAACTCCCCCCCCCACCAATGCAACGCCTCGTATGTCTGAAATTGTTTCCTGGCAACAGCCATGGCTCTGGCTGCGTGCAAGTGTCCCTCTCTCCCCACACTGGGCACTCTATGGGAGAGATCACCCCACCATGGAACAACACTGCCACTCTTGCTCTGCCAAGAGGGAAGTTGGCTTCTCCTGCCCTCTAACAGATGGTTTTCCAAGTTCTCTTTGAATATTCATCTGTTATATCCTATTGGATATAAACCAAAAAAGACTGAATGCTTCAGAAGACTACACAATATCTGGAGGGCAGTCTGGCTGAGACTTGCCTTAACCCTACAGGTAGTCTACATATCCCAGGGCTGTCGAGTGGTGGGTGCCATATCCCCAGCAGAGCGCATGACAAGGCATCACGCAGCAAGAGATTGCTGAGAGAAACACCATGCCAGACTTAAATTTACAAGAGAAGATTCACCTACGTTTAGTAATATGCTGAAAACAGCCCATTACAGAGTTCACTTAGACCCTTAAGCACCTAGCTTCAAAATTAAGCCTGTAAAGCCTGAAGAATTAGCTAACTATATTTGCTATGTAGTTTTTTCAAAAACTAATGAGGAAAATTAGTATAGATACTTAAGCAAGTTTAATATGGTTTACCCAATACCCAATAAAAAGGGAAGTGCCGTGTTAGGAAGAAATCTTGTATGACAACCGTGTCCTACTATACTACAGTGTTCTTCCTCTGTAACTACCTTTTGCATGGTCTTTATCCAGTTGATTGGCCACTTTCTTCCACTCTTCCATCTGTTCTTGAAGTGGGTTTATCAGACAGTCAATTAAAGCACTAATTTTGTTGAAAAAACACAAAGAGCAATCAAATCCTGCAGATGCCCTTATTTCTCTATCCAGAGCCAAGGTCAATATTGGAGTATTTCGCTCCGCTGCAACAGTTAATAGTGCCATGGAATGCAAATATCTAAACCCAAAGGTGTTTAAGTGCCTGGTATACAATCAGGTGGTTAAATAGTTGTTAGGACGTGAACCAAATTTCTCTGGTTGGATGAAAGCCAAAGATGGGACAATCAAAAAACCCACATAAGAGGGCAACAAGAATCAGTGTGTAGAAGTTCAGGGACAGTGTGGAATAGAATATAAACCAGAAGAGCGACCTGAAACAGGGCCAATGTAAACGATTAGATTTTTCATTTGTCACACGCTTGCAGAAGTCAGTGTTTGCAGAATGCTCTAGATCGATGTCCTGAAGACTAATGGCTTCTATTTATCCAAAAAGATTGTACAAATACATAATGCTCACGCAGAGCAAAACCAGCAGCACTGCAAGCTTCTATATTCTGCCCCATCCATGTGCCCCAATCCTCATCAGTGGGGACCATGGTGATGGGCTAATTCAGCCCACTCTATGCCCACTGAATTCCTGGCATCTCTACTGAGAATGTTAAGTAGGAATTTCAATTGTTATTGTGGATTCTGTGATATGGCATTGGGAACTGTGCTCTAGGGAACTGGATTGAGACCAAACTCATTTCAAATAGGCTACTGACCAGCCAATGTTTGGCCATAGCTGACATGAACTGAATTAAAAGCAGTAATTGGGAGATGACAGGACTACCCCCTTTCACCAATCTTCAGTCATTCAGTCCCTCAAATTTACCCCATTAAAAAAAAAAAAACGTATCTAGGTCAAAGAAATGGCAGGTCATGGTTTCCTCTTACCACTGGCAGAGTATGCATTTTACTTCTCTGATAAAAGGTGTTGGAGTAAGCATATTGGCAACTTTCTTCCTAACACACAACAAGATTGTGTTATTCTTCCCCACCTCACTATTTCTGCATTCTGTAGAAATCTACTGAAATAGGGTGCAGTGGAGGAGTTCAGTTCATGTCAGTTTGCTCCCATACTTTCTTGGCTGCATGTTATTCGGATTCCCATGCATTTGAGAAGACGGGGTGAAGTACTTGCTTTTACTCAGTGACAACACAGAAATTTTAAGCCTGGTCCCCAATACCATGAATTGACTGCTCACTGCTGAGCTACAGTAACGTTGATGATAGGAATTTCCAGCATTTAAAGCAGCTTGAGCTGGCAAGTCCAATTCTCAGAATGAGCAGCTAAATCCCTGATCTTCTCTATTTCTATGAAGTCCAATTTGTTGGGGGAGAGAAAAGAAAGCCTGTTCTCACTGACTTTAAGTCAGAGGTCAGCTGGAAGCCAACACTGGTACACAGCTTAACGTGCTCCTGAATGAAAGGGGCTGTGTAACAATTACGTTTTGACTGTAGTCCAGTAGCCAGTGAAGAGTGATTCCCAAGCTTTGGGCCAGGTTGTGTAATTGCTCACCTTGAAAACTGCCTGAGTTTGGACTCTATACTTCTGTGTCTCATGCACATTCTCGTCAGGGCAGACCCAATTTCTCTGGTACCACCTGCAAATGAAATACAAAAGAGTTAAGGGACAGGGATCTCTCAGATGTGAGACTCTCACTGGGATGTAGATGGAAGCTGAATTAAATATCATATTGTAAAATTAAGTCCTTAGTGTACTATTAACACAGCAGAACCACTAAACAATATTTGACATTTAGGAAAAAAGAGATTTATTGCTGGTCACCAGAAGCCCAGAACTGGATTAACAAAAGGACAAAATAATTTTCTCTCTAGAGGCCTTAGTGTGCCAAGAATGTGTAGAGGATCAACATACTCGCAACATTTTACTTGGAAGGGATCCAAAAAGAGCGCAAGAGCTGGGAGATCAGAGCTGGGTGTGTAGGAGGAAGAAGTAGGGTAAAGAGAGGAGAGAGAGAGAGTTGGGAGCAGTAGCATAAACACTGATCAAGTCAGTGTCTAGAGAGATACAAAAAGATTAGGAGGACTTGTGGCACCGTAGAGACTAATAAATTTATTTGAGCATAAGCTTTCGTGAGCTACAGCTCACTTCACACAGTAATCCAAAGTCTTGAAACAACATATCCAGGACTTTTGACTAATTTCCTTTGGCCAGATTCTTCACAGCCAATACTGCAAAGGTTTTGACATTTAAAACACCCCATTTCAGCACAGATTACGCTCTCTCTTCCCAAACCCAATCCTGTATACAGGACACATATCGGTAGTCATCATAGACCATGCATCTATCACTTCACAATATTGCCAGAAGATGGCACTGTTTATGTGCTCTGCACTCCCACTCACTCATTTCAGTGCCTCCAAATGATAACTTCTCTTGACAGCAAACGATTAATTTTTACGACTTTTTCTCCCCAAAGTATATTTTCTTTTAAAGCAAGCATTTGCCCGCTTTATTTAATTAAACAATCATCTTGGCCTTTTCTGTGTTCAGTTAGCTTTTGTTTTGATAGCCATATGGTTCTACCTATATGTAAGCCAAGCTGTAGTTAGCATCTCAACAAACTGCTACGCAACGTCCTAACTGATTGGTTAAAAATATTCACCAGGGTTGTGTGAAACACCCATAACAGTTTTAAAACCTCAAAATGTAAAGTTTTTCATTTTGATTGTGATCTTGATCTGCTTTTGCAATATACTTTGAAATTTTGTGAGTTTTGCTAAAAACTAGGGGAAAGAATTTATTTTCAAGTGAAAAGCTCAATATGGTCAATATTCCAATTTTTACATTTAAAAAAATTGCTAAATGTCACGTTTTTATGTTAAAATTATTTTTACAACTAGCAAAATTTTGGGCCCATCAAATGAATGAAATTGCAAATATTCTGCACAAAAATGCTGTGGGGTTTTATTTTTTGGCTCTTATTATGGCAGAAGCCTTTTATTTACCCTTTTGAACATGTTCAGAATTAAATTCCTTTGAAGAATTAATTTAATAACGAACATACAGAAGTTTGAAGTTTTACTAACATTTATAAGTATTAAGGTGCTGTAGTAGAACTAACAACTGTGCAAAAACAATGACTGAAGAAAACTTGCAGATCTGAATGGGTCTTTACAGTGGAGGCAGATCAGTCTTCTCTCATTAATACTGCAGTTCATACAAAAGCTGTTACTACACATACAGCTGTGTACCAAAAAGCGGAAAAGTCAGACCCCTCATCTCCCACAGTGAAAAACTATGTCAGCTACTGACGGCATCTTTCTTGTCCCACATGCTCAGTATGGTCTTATTCTTCATTCCCCCAACAGAGAACTACCAGGCCATTAAAAAACAAGCAAGGAGCAGGACTTCTTGTCCTAATGGAGGCAGAACTCCTACTGCAGATTTCAAGGAAGGTCTCCTGAGAAATGGCTGCTAAAACTATCTCCACTGTGATTAGTGGAGTAACTTATCTTTCAAGATACAGTGAAATGCTGCATTACGCAAGAACTGGGGAAACTTGAATAGGAACACAAGTATTCTGGGGTTTTTATAGGTTAAATATTTATGCTTCCCTAACCCCACACCATGAGAAAAGGAAGAGCCATTTAAGAACAGAAAATGGGAAATGGGGAACAACGTGTTTTGTAAAATGGGGAATAAGGGTCAGCTAAAATAAAGAAGGGCACAAATAAAAACTGCCAGGTAGCACTATTCTAACCCAAGTAGCAGTAACCAGCCAACATAAATATGCACATTCAACACCAAGGATATATACTATATAACACAACAACATTGTATGAAACAAGGGAAGGTATTTACTATTAATTGTAAAAAGCTCTTTCAGAGGTGTGAAAAAACTTTTTTTCTCCCAGAAAACAACACTACTTTTGGGATGGACAGTCTTTTAAAAAAACAAACAAACCACCAATTGCCCCCCTCTACACCTCTTTGAATTTCCATGTTCTTTGGAAGTATTTCTAGAATCATAGTATATATCTGAAAGGTGGTTTATTTTTTTTATACCAGAAACATTAGGTGTAAATGTCAATCTGTGAATGAAAATTATCCTAAAAAAGGGAAGTGATGAGCACATCCAAGTTTTTGTATGCCTGTTAGGAAACAAAGTCTAGAACTGTTACAGAAGCATAGAAGGGAAGATGAATGGGCAGAGTCAATGATAACAAGGAGAAGCCGGACCAGCACATGAAATTAAACGTCAGTGAATATTAAAGAGAAGAGACTGGGAGAAGTTGTCAATGGTTAGCAGGAGGCTTAGTTTGTTAAAATCTTGCTGTGAGTGGGTAGGGCATCTGATAATATGATTGTGATGGGGCGGACCTGGCTCTGAAGGCCCCTACTGAAGGCCTCGCAGCCCTGCCACACCCGCCCCAGAAAAGGGCAGTGGAGAGGGTCCTCCAAGCTGCCTAGAGTGGCTGTATGGGACACAGCGAATCAGAAAGGGGTTGCAGGGGAGCAGCCAATCAGGACCCAGCAGGCTAGTATAAGAAATGTTGCAGGGTCAGTTCTTTGCTAGAGCTGGAGGAGAGTGGATGGTGTGTTTGGCAAGGCTGAGGGAGCTACAGGACCTAGGACAGAGCAGTGCTGGCAGAGGCTGGCGGGAACATGAAGGAGCTTCGAGCTGACTGATGGGACTCCACCAGGACAAGGCCCTGAGGTAAGGATGAAGAATGTTCTGGGGCCACAGGCAAGTGGCCCAGGGAACTGTAGCACTGACACAGTTTATTTAAAAGCAGCGGATGGCTGCTTTCTATAGGATCCCTGCGCTGCGACCCAGAGTAGAGGGCGGGGCTTGCTCAGCCCCACCAGCCACTGGGAAAGTGGCCTGGACTTTGATACTCCCCAGAAGAGGAATCGAACTCTTTTAGGTTTCAGAGTAACAGCCGTGTTAGTCTGTATTCGCAAAAAGAAAAGGAGTACTTGTGGCACCTTAGAGACTAACCAATTTATTGGAGCATGAGCTTTCGTGAGCTACAGCTCACTTCATCGGATGCATACCCTGTCTTCTGCAGGACCTGAGATGGGCCCCCTGTTGGGCTTATATCCTGGATGGGGTTTGATTTATCTCACACACAGACTGTGTGTGACTTGGCCGGAGGGCTGGATCGCTGAAGACTCATCACAAAGCAGAGAGAAAATGCAAGCACACACACTCTGCCAGGAGGGCGCTCGCAAAAAGTGAGGGCACCCCGTTACAATGATGCTGTATAATGTCAGTTAGCTTAATCTTCTTTTTCTCTGTTCAGTGTTGAATTCACCAAGCAATTTCTCATTCTAAGTGGTAAATGTGAAACTTGAACTGATCAGTACCACAAAATGAGTGGTTAATGTTTAAGTCATTTCCAAACAGCACACTAATGTATCTGACTCAGCTAGTCTAAAACCAAAGGAAGTGTTAGGAAACAAGTGAATGCCAAAAGTTGCTAAGTAACAAAAGACGATTCATGCTCATACAATAAAACACAAAGAATTGGTTTCTTCAGAACCTTCAAGATCAAATGTGCTACTAAATGAAAATGTATGCATAAATGGAAGAGCAGAGGGACACAGAGTCTGATGATCCCAGAAACAAGACATCTGCAGTGCCCCAGTCAGTATCAAAATATAGCTGCAAAGACTATTTAAGTCCCAGATCCAGACCTTCCAGCAGCTCATCATCATCTTCATCCCAGGGTAACAATAATATGGGACCATTTAAAACAAAACAAAAAAAAAAAAACAGTTGCATATAGCAACTTGCCATAAACAATTACAGTGCTGTTTGATGCAGACCATGGTGATCTTTGTTCTATTCCTCAAAGCCCTCTCATTTGCAGGCTGCTACCGTCTCAACACAGCAGGCAGCTAATGGCTACACAGTCAATCAGTCCATAGAGGGGTGCAGGTGGCAAGCATGCACTGAAAAAGCTGTTCTGTATGAGCAGGCTTCTGCCGCAGCAAAAAACAAAAACAAACCTGGGGTTCATTCAAAGCATACTGCAACAACAAAGTCACTCTGCATTTCAAATTCCCATTTAAGAGCTAATGTTGTTGAAGTATAATTAAGTGTATGAGACAGAACTGCTGGAAGAGACAATTGGATTTTTAATCTTAACACGCTTTTGATCAGAAAAGCCAGAAAACCACAAATATGTCTGTAAATACCTATCCAGGTGAGAAGGCATGCTGGGTTTATAGGATATCAGAGAGAGAGAGAGAGATGCTGAAGAAGAAACAACTGCACTGATACCTGTGAGTATCTCATCTCTGAAGATGACCTACACAATGACACTGGGAGATATCCCTGGAGCCCCTTGATAAAATTCAACCATCAAACTGGGTTGATATCCCTGCCTCTGAATCAACCACCCCCTTTCTCCACCTATCACTAAAGTATCCCTGCCAAAGATTACTTATAACCCAGGACTCTGAAAAATACCCTGAAGAGCAAATGTTTTTCGACTGGAATGGACCAAATTGTACCACACCCCAGGTATTTTAAAAAATATTTTCCAGGGGCAGAAAAAAACCCGCAGGCCCCTACCAGGTCTTCAGCCCCACATCAGATTACACCATTTAAACACTGCCATGCTATCAATATATTCAGTATATTTTCCAGGGAGAAAGTTATCTTCTTCTTTCTTGCTACTTCCCTATCTGGGGTTGATGACTTTTATAGCCAAGCTGTTGGGCAAACTGATCTCTCTTGGTATGTCTACACAGCAAAGAAAAACCCATGGCTGGCCCATGCCAGCCAGCTCAGGCTGCCGGGCTGTTTCATTGCTGGGTAGACTTACAGGCTCAGGTTGGAGCCCAAGCTCTGGGACCCTCCCACCCCACAGGGTCCTAGAGCCCAGGTTCCAGCCCAAGCCCATAAGTCTACACAGCAATGAAACAGCCCTTCAGCCTGAGCCTACTGGCACAAGCCAGGCACGGGTTTTCCTGTGCAGATATGTCCTTTTGAGGTCCACTGATACCTGGTCCATGTACCGCATCTTTGATCTCTCCCTCAGTTGTCCTTCCATCTAAAGTCACTGCAAGAGCCACCCTACCAATATAATTCTTCAGTCTCTGCTAAATATGCCCATATCAATATAGCCTAGACCTCCCTCAACTGGCCTTCAACTGGAGCAACCTGCACTAGGCCCTTTACAGCCTCGCTTTATTTCCTATTGTTACATGTCCAACCATTTGACCCTCTCATTATCTTCACTTCTGTGATGGAGAGCATGCTGGCTTCCCTTCCTGTGGCTGGTCCATACATTAATAGGGACTGAATTTCCAGGAACTGAATGTGTGTGTGTGTATGTATGTGTTGGGGGGGTGACTGGGCTGAGCCACACCACAGGATGGCACTGCAGTACCCACTGTTGGGAGGACTGCTATTGGGCAATCCCAGCACTTCTTAAAGATACTGGCATCGGCTGGTGGGACACTGCCCACACAGACTAGCACCAGGCAGAAGAAGATCTCTTCAAGTCATACGATCTTAGTAGAGCTGATCCAAAATTTGTGAATCTTCAAAATTGCTGAAGCTTGTTGTTGGTTTTGTTTTTAAACTAGCGTTAATTTTTAGCTTCCTCCAGAGGGTCATCACAGATGGAAAGGCAGTCCCATACTTTGGTTCATCATTACAGTAACTTAGTGTCTTGCAGTGATCCCCAGAAGACTGTGGCAGGCGCCAGACACCCCAATGCCGAAAAGCGGCAGCGGGAAGAAGCATTGCCACCGAAATGCCACCAAGAAATGGCAACGCTTCTCGGTGGTATTTCGGCAGCGGCGTGTCCTGCGGGCGCACAAAAATGCCCCGGCAGGCGCAATGGCACCGTGTTGGGGACCCCTGGTCTTGCCCATAGAATGAGATGTTAACAAACCACTAGCTATTTGGTTCATTACAGAATTATGAAAGTTCACATGGCAATAAGTAATTCAGCCACTAACTAATCCACCAGGCAAACCCTCAGCATTATACTTGGGGGTTTAGCCTCACAACAACACGAATGGAATGTGGGACGAAGTTCGTGTATTAAGTATGCAGTACAATTGGTGCAGTCTAGTGCTTAAGAGCACAAAACAGGATTTTAAAATCCATATGGGAAAGTATTTTCATATTTAAAATAAAAGTTTTAATGCAAGTATGCATGGACCCTGAAAAGTGAAGTCTACCTACAGTCAAGCATAGGAAGCTGCAGTGAAAGCTTTCCAGCACTAACTCATACACTTTCCGCAACCATGTCCCAGAGGGACTCACCTCTAAAAAGGTGAGATGAGTCTAATCTCCATGCCTGTTCACTTCTTACCCACCAAGACTCTCTACAAGTGGCCAGTTGCAAAGGGAAAACCTATTCACTGAAGAACAGAATGCTGTCAGTTTGTTTCCCAGAAGCAAACAGAGAGCACCAGCTTTCAGCTGCTACCAAACCCAATTGGACAGAGCCAGACAAAAGGCTTTGCATTGCAATACCATCCACTCCCATGCATTCCTGTAGCTGAGAAATTGCTGAACCAATTTAAACTCCATTTTGTTTAAAAGCTGACACTTTGCACAAAGTCCCAGCATGCTTCTATGACACTTACAATCCCCTGAAGACAAGAGATTATAATGGCATATTTAGCAGTCTCCTAGTAAAAGAGATGATAAAGTGTTGGAAGACCCAAGTTCCACTCCCTGCTCTATGACTCCTTGGGCAAGTTCCCTAACTACGTCTCAGTTTCTCCACCTATAAAATGTGGGTAAAATGTATGTACCTTACAGGGCGCATTACAATGATTCATTAAACGTCTCTAAAATTCTCTAACACTGTCTAAAGAAATATTCTACAAGTGGAGAATGGCATTACTGCTATACAGTGGAACCTCTCGTCAGTATTAAAAAAAACCTGTCATTTTATCAAATTAAAAAAACGGTAAAAAAAAAAATCAAGGATTCTGTGTTCTCAGAAATAAAATGCATTATTCACAACACACACATGCGTCCCCCAACCAAGCCTAAGAAGACCAAAAATCTCATTATAAACTAATTAAATGAAATGCTGTGTAATACTGCTACAAGGAGGCCACTGTAAAGGCTTAAATGGTTCTATTTCCATGCCCATTTGTTATTCAACACCACAGAGGAATAAAAGGAGTAGGGATGGGGGGGAAGGGGGAGAGGAAGAGACAGGCTAAATTGCTTTATTAGAATCATTCTGTTCTACTTAATGATCATGTATCAATGAAATGATTATTTGATGAAACGTGCAGCTGTATAACTACAAGGCCTTCTGTATACTCAAAGCAGTTGGCTACAATCAGCCTCTTATCTCTTCTAGCCTTTAACTTCATTGTTGAGCAGGGTACAGAAGGTTAGCTTGACAACTGTCTTTCAGGAAGTGACTTTAAGACTCCACTTAAGTGATTCCTTTTTATCTTCAAGGGGGAAGTCCAAAAGGGAAGGGAGACCATGAAAAGGGGACATAATATTTTGCAATTTCAAAGTTATCAAGAGATGCTTCCATCTCATAGCATAGATTAAACAAGCAGCTGACTATAGGCTCCATTATTAAATACATTAAATACCAAGGCTGTGACAAGCTGATAAGCAGTGGGACATTCTCGACTTATCACTCAACTCTTATTTAAACTCAAGCTGTTGAAATAGCAGACAGTTTCCTTTATGGGTTACAAGCCATAGGCCCTGATCCTGAAAGCTGTTCATGGGGGGACACTTGTGTCCACATGCAGTCCCACAAAAGTAAAGGATGGATTGACGGATAAGTGCCACAGAGACTTGCAGCCATGCTAGGCTCCATATAGCCCAAGAAATCTCAACAGGGCAACTGTTTGCATGCACTAAACCAAACAAACACTGTTACAATATTATAAACTTGTTTAAAACCATGCTATAAACTACCTTTTGGGGGAGGAAGGAGCTTTTGTTTATAGATTTATTTAAGTTAGCACAGGTCTCCGCCCCCCGCGAAAAGAATTGTTGGAAAAACAGTTGAGTGTTGGGCAACTCCTAGGTGAACTGCACTTGGGAAACATTTCTAAACATTGTTTGCTCAAGGTGATAAAAACTAAGCAATTTTCTTAGGTACTTAAAATAATTTTTAAAGTTTTCATTCACTTTTTTAAAAATTAGACATCTTTGAAACAAGTGTGAATTTGCAATTGTTACAAGGTCTAAACTCCCTCAACTATTTTCATTTAAATCGGCAAAAAAACCCTACAATTATGACAAGCCAAAGTCATGCACTGCATAGCCATACAATTGTCAACACAGACTAGATTAAGTGTAATATTCAGTACGACCGCCTATTTGAAAAAGTACTGGGTAATATATATTTAAATGGGCTTAGATATAAACATGACTGAAAATTTGCCCAGGCTATGGGATTCTGTTCCCAGCTTGGCTGAGAAAGAAATATGCTAAATAGCTATTTTCTCTGTAACTAAGGATGCCAAAGTCTTTGCAGACACAAATCAGAGGAAAACTGCCTCAGAGATGCAGATTCTTGAAGGAGCTATTTGTGTCAATGGTACTAAGGCTTTGTTTACAATAGAAAGGATCTAGCTATACCAGAGGTGGGCAAACTATGGCCCGCAGGCCACATCCAGCCTGCGGGACCCTCCTGCTCGGCCCTTGAGCTCCCCACCGGGGAGGCTAGCCCCGGTCTCTCCCCCACAGTCCCCCCTCCCCCCGCAGCCACGCTGCCATACGGGCAGTGCTCTGGGCGGCGGGGCTGCGCGCTCCTGCAGGGCAGTGCAGCAGGCTCTGGCCGGGCAGCACGGCTGCAAGACATGCTGCTCTGAGCGGCATGGTAAGGGGGCCGGGGCTGGGGGGTTGGATAAGGGGCAGAGGGTCTCGGGGGCAGTCAGGGGACAGCGAACAGTTGGATGCAGCGGTGATTCTGCGTGGGGGTCAGTCAGGGGACGTGGTATGGGGGGGTTGGATAGGCGTGGGGTCCCGGGGGGGCCTCTCAGGATGCAGGGGTGTGGATAGGGGTCGGGGGACTGGAAGCAGAGGGGTTGGATGGGGGTGGGGTCCCGGGGGTGGTTAAGGGCGGGGGGTCCCGGGAGGGGGCGGTTAGGGGACAAGGAGCAGGAGGGTTGAATAGGTCAGGGGTTCTGAGGGGGGCAGTCAGGGGGCAGGAAGTGGGAGGGTGCGGATAGGGGGTGGGAGCCAGGCTGTTTGGGGAGGCACAGCCTTCCCTACCTGGCCCTCCGTACAGTTTTGCAACCCCAATGTGGCCCTCGGGCCAAAAAGTTTGGCCTGAGCAGCTATACATACATAAAAAGAAAAGGAGTACTTGTGGCACCTTAGAGACTAACCAATTTATTTGAGCATTAGCTTTCGTGAGCTACAGCTCACTTCATCAGATGCATACCGTGGAAACTGCAGCAGACTTTATATATACACAGAGAATATGAAACAATACCTCCTCCCACCCCACTGTCCTGCTGGTAATAGCTTATCTAAAGTGATCAACAGGTGGGCCATTTCCAGCACAAATCCAGGTTTTCTCACCCTCCACCCCCCCACACAAATTCACTCTCCTGCTGGTGCTAGCCCATCCAAAGTGACAACTCTTTACATAATCAAGTCGGGCTATTTCCTGCATAAATCCAGGTTTTCTCACATCCCCCCCACCCCCATACACACACAAACTCACCTGCAGAAGTAAAGAAACAGATTGATAGAGCCAGAAGAGTTCCCAGAAGTTACCTACTACAGGACAGGCCTAACAAAGAAAATAACAGAACGCCACTAGCGGTCACCTTCAGCCCCCAACTAAAACCCCTCCAACGCATTATTAAGGATGGATCTACAACCTATCCTAAAGGATGACCCAACACTCTCACAAGTCTTGGGAGACAGGCCAGTCCTTGCCTACAGACAGCCCCGCAACCTGAAGCAAATACTCACCAACAACCACATACCACACAACAGAACCACTAACCCAGGAACTTATCCTTGCAACAAAGCCCGTTGCCAATTGTGCCCACATATCTATTCAGGGGACACCATCACAGGGCCTAATAACATCAGCCACACTATCAGAGGCTCGTTCACCTGCACATCCACCAATGTGATATATGCCATCATGTGCCAGCAATGCCCCTCTGCCATGTACATTGGTCAAACTGGACAGTCTCTACGTAAAAGAATAAATGGACACAAATCAGATGTCAAGAATTATAACATTCATAAACCAGTCGGAGAACACTTCAATCTCTCTGGTCACGCAATCACAGACATGAAGGTCGCTATCTTAAAACAAAAAAACTTCAAATCCAGACTCCAGCGAGAAACTGCTGAATTGGAATTCATTTGCAAATTGGATACTATTAATTTAGGCTTAAATAGAGACTGGGAGTGGCGAAGTCATTATGCAAGGTAGCCTGTTTCCTCTTGTTTTTTCCTACCCCCCCCCCCGATGTTCTGGTTTAACTTGGATTTAAACTTGGAGAGTGGTCAGTTTAGATGAGCTATTACCAGCAGGAAAGTGAGTGTGTGTGTGTATGGGGGTGGGGGGGGGATGTGAGAAAACCTGGATTTATGCAGGAAATAGCCCGACTTGATTATGTAAAGAGTTGTCACTTTGGATGGGCTAGCACCAGCAGGAGAGTGAATTTGTGGGGGGGGGTGGAGGGTGAGAAAACCTGGATTTGTGCTGGAAATGGCCCACCTGTTGATCACTTTAGATAAGCTATTACCAGCAGGACAGTGGGGTGGGAGGAGGTATTGTTTCATATTCTCTGTGTATATATAAAGTCTGCTGCAGTTTCCACGGTATGCATCTGATGAAGTGAGCTGTAGCTCACGAAAGCTCATGCTCAAATAAATTGGTTAGTCTCTAAGGTGCCACAAGTACTCCTTTTCTTTTTGCGAATACAGACTAACACGGCTGTTCCTCTGAAACCTATACATACGTAGTTATGCCAGCACCCCCCCTAGTGGCGATGCAGCTTATACTAGCTAAAGGGGTTCTTTTGACAGTATAGCTTATATCAGTTCCCCCGAATAAAATAAACTATATTGACATAAGTGCTTGCACCATACAGCTTTTGCCAATATAGTTATGTCGGTCAGGGGTGTAATATTTCAAACTCCTTACCAACGTATCTGTGCTGGCAAAACTTTTAAGATGTGGACCAGACCTAGTAATTAATTAATGTGAATGATGGATCTCAGTAAAATATAGAGGCACAGACTATTCCTGAAGAGCAACAAAACTCTGCCCTCTGAGGATCTCCAAACAAGGTTTGGGAATTTAAAAACAAAACCCACAAAAACAAAATAAAACCCCTCAATCTGAGAAAACGCGTGAACGGTTTCAGTCTAAATTCATTTGTTAATATCTGTATTCAAGATGTTCAATTTAGAATAGAACGTTTGATTAGGTCTTTGACATCCACACACAGTGGGTGCACTTAGTGCAATACTTGGTTGAGTTTAGGAAATGGGAAGAGCATGCAAATACACAAGTGTTCACTGGACTATGCCAGATAACTGGGCACCAGAACGCTCTGTGACATCCTATATGTATTAAGGGTTAGATGAAACTGATGACATATGCAGGACATCACTGCTACTGGAATTCTGTTTGATATTCACATGGAAGGGTGAGTTGGATCCAAACACAGCTAAGTCTAACAGGTGCAAAAAGCAGAACAAAGAATTTGTCACTGAAGGCAGCAGCTACAACTGAGAGAACACACAGTGAGCAGTTCTGCAGAGTATGGCAGTGCTGTTTTTAAAACTGCCACTTTTCTGAGCAGAACAACTCTAGAGCAGTTTCCTTGGCAGGGTACAAGGGAGGATGGTGGGGTAACAAAAGGAGAAAATTCACTAAATGCTATATTAAAGTTAACACATTTTCCATAAAATTTCACAGGTCTTCATTCAACATACAGGAATACAGTACGAAAGTTTAAATTAAAATGGCAACATCAACCAATAACAACAATTAAATGCACAATTAAGCAGAACAGCACCACATGGTCTTCTGCACAACACAGCCCAATAAAGCATGTAGAGGAATGCTATACTCCATTTCCAGGTATTCCATGATGTGCTTCATTTCCCACTTGTGAATGTCTTTCGCTTTGCATTAGTGTTAACATTCTTTCACTGTGTTTAGTGTGGTATGACTGTCAGAACAAGTTTTTATTGCACACCTAAATGCACACTCTCCAAAGGCAGCTGCTGAGCATTCTGTGAAGCCAATTTTAAAAATCTGATCTCAACTGTATTTCGAAATACCTGTGAACTCTATCTCCCAGGAATAATTCACTGTTGAAATTTGTTTTAACATGGATTGGTACAAAGAATGGAGCTTTAAAATTAACTGTCTTTTCCCACCACTTCTCTAGACAGCAATTTCTTAGGCAAAATTTGGAGAATTTATTAACTCCTTTAACCAAACGACAACCAACACAAGTATTAAGTTTAAATTGGATAACTGTGCCACTAAAATGGTTACCTAGATTCCATGAAACCTGCTAAGCTATTTTATCCAGTGCTACGTTCAAAGACCAATGCTGTGCTGGTCTGGCACTAATATTTTGCATTAGTGCAACTACTTTCATCTCTAGCTTTCCTACATTTGTTACCTAGTTATGCTTTTCCACAAATGGAGGGAGACTAGCACCACACAGCCTAACACCAGCTGGCTGTTTAAACCCAGTAGGCACAAGAATTTAGTACACAACATTGACATCAATGGAAAAAAGCAATACTCCACCTGTTATGAAAAATATAATGAGGACAATAATCTGAACACACACAAGTCAAGTGTCTTTGCTCTTTTGGCCACATAAATGCACTAAACGATACAAACTCTGAAATAAACTAAATCTAATTATAAAATGTTTTAATTTTGAATTTAAAAACAGTACCGTAGCTACTTTTCCCCCTCTGCATATACGCACAGTAGAGGACTGCGCTTTTTACATTAAGCAGCTTGCATACCCATTAACAGATTAATTTAGAGGCGGGAAATCTGATGAGGCCAGCTCTTGTTCTCCAAATAAATTCTTTGCAGGCTTGAGTTAACAGCTCAGCTGGCAAATGTACTGTTTACCCCAAAATTCTTTACAACAATCGAAATTGGCATGCTGAATTTAAAGCACCTCTGTTCAAAGCATGGAGCATAAAAGTGGGAATAGCTTCCTGAGATTTTCTTACTTTGCAAGTAAAACCTGCAAATCTTACAAAAAACATCCTTCATTTAAAAAAGCTGTGCGTTGTTGTAGTGCATGGCAATTCTGGAGCAAACCAAGATGTTTAAGGTGTTCACTTACATGCAAATGCCAAGTGTAAGGGGACTGTTGCCCCCTTACTAACATTCAGTGGGGGGTGTTTTAGTTGCAGCTCCCAGTACTAAAAGGGGGAAGGGTCGAAGGGAAAGCAGGACCCTGAGACTGACAGATCCCAGGAACAATGGGGAGAGGCCAATGCTCCAGGTCAGCCTGAATGACAGGGCGGGCAGGCTAATCAGGGAGTCAGGAGGCCAGGGAGGTCCCGTCCTCCGTGTGAGCTGGAATTGCCTGGGTCAGACAGAGTGGGGCCGAGCAAAGGAGAAAACAGGGGACCAAGCTGAGCTGGGGATCAGAGCTGTGCCAGAGCCAGAGGGACCAGAAAAGCAGCCCAGAGAGAGCAGACCCTGTGCTGGGAGCAGAGCTGCAGCCCCAAAGCCAGAGGCACAGCCCAGACAGAGCAGACTTGCCCCAGGAGGAGAGCTGCAGCAACCAGAGCCAGAGGGGCCAGAAAAGCAGCCCAGGAAGCAGGCCAGTGCTGGCAGCAGAGTCACAGAAGCAGCCTGCAGAGCAGACCTGTCCTGGGAGCAGAGCTGCAGCAACCAGAGGCAGAGGGGCCAGAGAAGCAGTCCAGGGAGCTGGAGGCAGAGCAGCAGCCATGCTGAGGCAGAGCGGGGCTGGGACTGGGGCAGTCCGGAGCCAGGTGTGGTGAGCAGCTGGGGAGAGCGAGGGGGATCCTGGGCAGCAGGTCCAGCACAGGAAGACGCCTCAGCCAGGAGGATCTGCAGGCCAGACTCGGAGGGGGATTGGTAACCCCGACAGGGCGGGCACAATGCTGGGAAGAAGGGGCCTGCCACCTAGAGCCTGAGAGTCTGTGGCCACCACCAGAGCGAGTGTCCAACCCACAGCATCCCTGCAGCAGCCAGAGCCGTACAAGGAACAGACTGTGAACTGCCCTGACGTTCCAGAGACACTGTTTGTGATGTTCCCTGCCACAGAGTGGGGTGATGTGTTTCCTTTAACCTTTCCCATTTTCCCTTATTCTTTTTAAAATTAATTGTTGATTAAATAACTTGCATTTGCTTTAACTTGTATGTAATGGTCAGTGGGTCAGAGAAGTGCCCAGTGCAGAGAGAGTACCCCGGAGTGGGGACACCCTAGCCCCTGTCCTAGGTGACCACAGCAGGGTTGGGGGTCGAGCCCCCCAGGAATCCTGGGCCCTGCCTTGTTGGGGTTACAAGGACTCTGCCAGACAGGAGGGTGGAAGGGGAGTCCTCAACGGCAGGGAGGCCTCTGGGTAAAGGAAGTGGGAGTGAGGACTCAGATCCTTTCGCTGGCCCACTTCACCGGGGTAGTGCAGAAGCCAGGAAAGTTCCCCACAATAGTGGGACTATTCCCCCGCTTACACAAGCATAGCATATGCTCATGTCTCACTGCTGCAGAGCTATCAGTGAAGGCGAGAAAAAGGGAAGTAAAATGCATGGACAAGGCAGGAAGTACCAGTGCAGGATTTAGCACCGTCCACAAAATACAGCAACGTGTCTTTTTGATTTCTTCTTTAAGGAGATCCCCACAACTATGATGGAAACTTAAGAGCTCAGATTGTTAGACTGCACACAAAATAACGTTGCTGTATAGTTGCTGTTATGATATACACAAATTAAGCAAAAAACAAGTTTCAGATTTGGGACAAGAAAGCTTAAAGACACTTTGTGCATTCCCTCACTGAAACGAATTGTAAAAAGCTCTGAGAAACCCACCCTTAAAGGCGACAGTTTTTTCCCTACCCACGGACACCAAGACAAAAGCTAAAAGAAGGAAGGAAAGCGCGCAAGAGGGGGGAAAAAAGATTAATAGAGACTTAGCATGCCCTGCGATTCAAGACTTGAAAAGGAAGACAAGTTCCTCTGCACACCTATAAAGGACAGTGCCATCACCCCGTCTACTTTACAACTTTTAACAGTTTGTAATCAGTCAAGGTTCTCTGGCTCTACACAAAGGTTCTGTCCACACACAATACTGCTGCTGCTCCCGCCTTAGTGACTATGGCAGCTAGCAACGTTCCCTTCCCTGCCAGCATATGCAGCTGGCACATGGCTGTCTTCTTGTAACTCATTTGGCCCGCTTCATCTCCCCCCTCCCTTCACAAAGAGTACTTGTGTAACCAGTTTGGCTGGTTGTCCTTCCTCCCAGCATTTTGTGCAGTGGAACGAGGGTGACCAGACAGCAAGCATGAAAAATTGGGACACGAGGTGGGGGGTAATAGGAGCCTATATAAGAAAAAGACCCAAAAATCGGGACATTTGGTCACCCTAAGTGGAACATCCCAGAGCGCATTGCCCACTGCTGCTGTGTGCATGACTTCTAGATGCTCAGTTCCCACCTCAGGCATTAGCTGCCCAAATTTATCGAGAATGACCTGAAAGATGACGTGGTAAAGCAGCCTGGTAGGTGTGGACAGAAACACAGTGGACGCTTGTTTGTATTGGGAAAAATGTTTTTATGTCAACACAACTCAACCATGTGTGTTAAACAGGTCAAATGCCAGTGTCACAACCTAGTTACAGAGATTCTCTGGTGTACTTGAGAGGACCTATCAGCAAAAGAAGCTAAGCTCTGGGATAACACCAACATATCTGGACACAGATATTTTCTCTGTACTTCCTAAAGCACATCAAAATACATTTTGCCCTGTTTTTCAAGGTTAAGTTGACTTATGCCTAATGATACTGAGATCGGCATCTGGTCATCTGACTTTTTGGTACTGAGGTAAGTTCATGCAAATCTCACATCTTCTCAAGCCTCATTACCACTCCTTTGTTCAGCCTTTGCTTAGGAAGGCAGGGCTAGTTTATAAAATTATCAGCTAAACATGACAGGAAATGTCAGAGGAGGCAAAAGGGCTGTTGACCTAGGCTCTAAGTGCTCTGGTGCACATAATGCCAGCATCTAAATTGCAGGTTTCCAGGAAACTACTTGGAAAGATTCGCCTGCTATTTAGAATTTATTAACTATTCCCAGAGGAAGTAGTTTGATTTAGTGCCATGTTCCCACATTAGTAGTGATGCTCTTGTATTATAGACTTCCCTCCCCCCATCCCCCATTCTCTTTCTCTCTGTCAACCATGAAGCAGGACTCTGTTCATTTCACCCAGCTGTTCCTCTGAAGACAGTCAACATGAGAACCAGGCTACTCTCAGACAAAGAGCATGACCCAATTACAGACCATTTTATAAGTTTAACATTTGTTATGCTCTAATGGGGTAGTAGGGAGCAGTAACTCCTCCTGCAATGTCTTTTAGAGTGCATTTATAATTTCCTGACTTTGTGGGAGACATGCCCTCTAATGCAGTAGTCTCCAAACTTTTCGGCTCACGCACCCCCAGGGTGAAGACCGGAAGACCTGCCACAGACGTGCCGCTGATGGAAGAAGACTGGAAGACCTGCCGCAGACGCGCCACCGGAGGGGAACACCAGCTGTGGACGTGCAGAGCTGCTGCCGAAGAAAAAAAAAAAAGTCGGGCGGCGCTCCTGCTGCCGTGCACCGCCTGGGATCATCTCATGCACCCCAATTTGGAGACCACTGCTCTAATGGATGGACCACAGAGAGGTTAAGAGATCGTCTACTGTGATCTCAAGTGGTGAAGACCTGCATTTTGGAAGCTAAAGGACCTGAGTTCTAGTCTCAGATCCCCAGATCAAAGTATGATTCATTTAAAACTGTTTGTATGCAGCGCATGAATGAGTTACAAATCATGGCCAAGGGTGGGACAGAGGAGCTCCAGATGGAAGGTGTGGTCCTGAAGATCAGAAAAAACAGTCCACAGGACAAGAATGCAACATCTCTGAAAGGGTGCGAGACAGAGGGAGACCAACCATAGCTACTGCATATGGTATTAATTACTCTCTACACTGTACGATTGCTCATAATGCTTTAAGGCCGGGGTAATTATTTTTTGTCAAGGTCCAAATTTCTTGGTCAAGGTATAGACTCCAGAGAAAATAATAATGATAATAATTAGTAAATAAAAGATTTTGCAGTCTGTTCAAAAGCATCTGGTGATCCGTATTTGGCCTGCAGTCCGCTTATTGACTACCCTTGCTTTAAGGGAACCATGCGTCCCAATTAACACTATGCCCAAAATATCGCATTATGGACACATCAATAAATGTGTCTTATATTTGACGGTAAACGTCAATGAAAAACAATATAAGAGATCAAATGAAACTTCTGACAAAAAAAATCAAAGCTATACTAAGATCAGTGATCAAAATTATTTTAAATCACATAAATTCAACCATAGGGAGCATGTTTGTTTTGTTTCCTTCTGTGTGGTCTGTCTCTCACACAGTTTACCTTCTACATCTTAGGTTTTGGTTGATTTTTTAAATAGGAAATTATGAATATGAATTGCAAAATATTAGCTTCTTTATACCTCTATTTCTCCAACTGTAAAATGGGAATAATGGAACTTAACCATCTTTCTGAAATGCTTTGCTTTCTAAGAATGAATATTGCCACAAGTACTAAAATGAATACAGCATGTTTAACATCCAAAAGCTCTTTCCCTTGCTTCAGCAAAATTTGTATCAGTTATCCATTAAGTACAGGGCTGTTCTGCTGTAACTACAGAGTTGTATCAATGATTTTCATCAAGTTTTGATACTTGTGAGCCTTAAATAGCATCCAGTTATTAAACTAGTAAAAATATTTTGTAATATTTAATACCGGAAATGAGATATTGCACTATATGAAAGAATGGGATGGTCAGAAGTGTGGTGATCCTTAGAAATGTATGCTATATGCAAAATATTCAAGTTGGTTATGCTCTGGTATGTATTACATCTTATCAGTCTTGAGACATCCAATGGAATAGAAGTTTCACTGCTTTACTTCCTTCCACCCCACAAATCTCTTCTCCACAATCAGTTTCCATTTGAAGCATCAATACCCAACAGCCAATCTCACCAGCTGCAGCTTGCAAGGCCATTTACTTATGGAAAAATAGATATGCACTACTTGTCTACTATTTTGCTCTTTTGCAACAGAACTGTGATCAAATCCGTGCTTCCATCCTGTAAATAAACTTTGGATCACTAGCTACTGCATTAAAGTACTGGAGCTAGGTCCCAGCTCTTCTGGTTAATTCTCTTACATACTATACGTGTATATATCCAAATACATAGAGAGAAGGTTCAAAATCTCTCACTGCATATGCATTTTCAGCTTTGTACATAGTATTAAAGAGAGGAGCAGGCTGATATCAAGTGACTATCATGCAGAAAAAGCCTTTAAAACATCAAAAACCTTAGAAAGCCTACACATTGTGAGACCTCTTCCCACTATACAGAACTAAAGCCACACCTTCCTAAGCCCTGGTCTACACTAGGACTTTAGGTCGAATTTAGCAGCGTTAAATCGATGTAAACCTGCACCCGTCCACACGATGAAGCCCTTTATTTCGACTTAAAGGGCTCTTAAAATCGATTTCCTTACTCCACCCCTGACAAGTGGATTAGCGCTTAAATCGACCTTGCCGGCTCAAATTTGGGGTACTGTGGACGCAATTCGATGGTATTGGCCTCCGGGAGCTATCCCAGAGTGCTCCATTGTGACCGCTCTGGACAGCACTCTCAACTCAGATGCACTGGCCAGGTAGACAGGAAAAGAACCGTGAACTTTTGAATCTCATTTCCTGTTTGGTCAACGTGGCAAGCTGCAGGTGACCATGCAGAGCTCATCAGCACAGGTGACCATGATGGAGTCCCAGAATCGCAAAAGAGCTCCAGCATGGACCGAACGGGAGGTATAGGATCTGATGGCTGTTTGGGGATAGGAATACGTGCTATCAGAACTCCGTTCCAGTTTTCGAAATGCCAAAACCTTTGTCAAAATCTCCCAGGGCATGAAGGACAGAGGCCATAACAGGGACCCGAAGCAATGCCGCGTGAAACTTAAGGAGCTGAGGCAAGCCTACCAAAAAACCAGAGAGGCGAATGGCCGCTCCGGGTCAGAGCCCCAAACATGCCGCTTCTATGATGAGCTGCATGCCATTTTAGGGGGTTCAGCCACCACTACCCCAGCCGTGTTGTTTGACTCCTTCAATGGAGATGGAGGCAATACGGAAGCAGGTTTTGGGGATGAAGAAGATGATGATGATGAGGTTGTAGATGGCTCACAGCAAGCAAGCGGAGAAACCGGTTTTCCCGACAGCCAGGAACTGTTTCTCACCCTGGACCTGGAGCCAGTACCCCCCGAACCCACCCAAGGCTGCCTCCTGGACCCAGCAGGCGGAGAAGGGACCTCCGGTGAGTGTACCTTTTAAAATACTATACATGGTTTAAAAGCAAGCACGTGAAAGGATTACTTTGCCCTGGCATTCTCGGTTCTCCTAGATGTACTCCTAAAGCCTTTGCAAAAGGTTTCTGGGGAGGGCAGCCTTATTGCGTCCTTAATGGTAGGACACTTTACCACTCCAGGCCAATAACACGTACTTGGGAATCATTGTAGAACAAAGCATTGCAGTGTATGTTTGCTGGCATTCAAACAACATCAGTTCTTTATCTCTCTGTGTTATCCTCAGGAGAGAGAGATATAATTCATGGTCACCTGATTGAAACAGAGTGCTTTTCTTCAGGGGACACTCAGAGGAGCCCATTCCTGCTGGGCTGTTTGCCTGTGGCTAAACAGAAATGTTCCCCGCTGTTAGCCACAGGGAGGGGGGAAGGTTGAGGGGGTAGCCACGCGGTGGGGGGAGGCAAAATGTGACCTTGTAATGAAAGCACATGTGCTATGTATGTAATGTTAACAGCAAGGATTACCCTGAAAGAGTGTAGCCACTGTTTTATAAAATGTGTCTTTTTAAATACCGCTGTCCCTTTTTTTTCCTCCACCAGCTGCATGTGTTTCAATGATCACAGGATCTTCTCCTTCCCAGAGGCTAGTGAAGATTAGAAAGAAAAAAAAAACGCACTCGCGATGAAATGTTCTCCAAGCTCATGCTGTCTTCCCACACTGACAGAGCACAGACGAATGTGTGGAGGCAAATAATGTCAGAGTGCAGGAAAGCACAAAATGACCGGGAGGAGAGGTGGCGGGCTGAAGACAGGGCTGAAGCTCAAATGTGGCGGCAGCGTGATGAGAGGAGGCAGGATTCAATGCTGAGGCTGCTGGAGGACCAAACCAGTATGCTCCAGTGTATGGCTGAGCTGCAGCAAAGGCAGCTGGAGCACAGACTGCCACTGCAGCCCCTCTGTAACCAACCGCCCTCCTCCCCAAGCCTCCACACCCAGACGCCCAAGAACGCAGTGGGGGGGCCTCCGGCCAACCAGCCATTCCACCACAGAGGATTGCCCCAAAAAAAGAAGGCTGTCATTCAATAAATTTTAAAGTTGTAAACTTTTAAAGTGCTGTGTGGCATTTTCCTTCCCTCCTCCACCACCCCTCCTGGGCTACCTTGGTAGTCATCCCCCTATTTGTGTGATGAATGAATAAAGAATGCATGAATGTGAAGCAACAATGACTTTATTGCCTCTGCAAGCGGTGATTGACGGGAGGAGGGGCGGGTGGTTAGCTTACAGGGAAGTAGAGTGAACCAAGGGGCGGGGGGTTTCATCAAGGAGAAACAAACAGAACTTTCACACCGTAGCCTGGCCAGTCATGAAACTGGTTTTCAAAGCTTCTCTGATGCGTGCCGCGCCCTCCTGTGCTCTTCTAACCGCGCCCTGGTGTCTGGCTGCGCGTAACCAGCAGCCAGGCGATTTGCCTCAACCTCCCACCCCGCCATAAACGTCTCCCCCTTACTCTCACAGATATAGTGGAGCACACAGCAAGCAGTAATAACAGTGGGAATATTGGTTTCGCTGAGGTCTAAGCGAGTCAGTAAACTGCGCCAGCGCGCCTTTAAATGTCCAAATGCACATTCTACCACCATTCTGCACTTGCTCAGCCTGTAGTTGAACAGCTCCTGACTACTGTCCAGGCTGCCTGTGTATGGCTTCATGAGCCATGGCATTAAGGGGTAGCTGGGTCCCCAAGGATATATATAGGCATTTCAACATCCCTAACAGTTATTTTCAGGTCTGGGAATAAAGTCCCTTCCTGCAGCTTTTGAAACAGACCAGAGTTCCTGAAGATGCGAGTGTCATGTACCTTTCCCGGCCATCCCACGTTGATGTTGGTGAAACGTCCCTTGTGATCCACCAGAGCTTGCAGCACTATTGAAAAGCACCCCTTGCGGTTTATGTACTCGGCGGCTTGGTGCTCCGGTGCCAAGATAGGGATATGGGTTCCGTCTATGGCCCCACCACAGTGAGGGAATCCCATTGCAGCAAAGCCATCCACTATGACCTGCACATTTCCCAGGGTCACTACCCTTGATAGCAGCAGACCTTTGATTGCGTGGGCTACTTGCATCACAGCAGCCCCCACAGTAGATTTGCCCACTCCAAATTGATTCCCAACTGACTGGTAGCTGTCTGGCATTGCAAGCTTCCACAGGGCTATCGCCACTCGCTTCTCAACTGTGAGGGCTGTTCTCATCTTGGTATTCATGCGCCTCAGGGCAGGGGAAAGCAAGTCACAAAGTTCCATGAAAGTGCCCTTACGCATGCGAAAGTTTCGCAGCCACTGGGAATCGTCCCAGACCTGCAACACTATGCGGTCCCACCAGTCTGTGCTTGTTTCCCGAGCCCAGAATCGGCATTCCACAGCATGAACCTGCCCCATTAGCACCATGATGCATGCATTGGCAGGGCCCATGCTTTCAGAGAAATCTGTGTCCATGTCCTGATCACTCACGTGACCGCGCTGACGTCGCCTCCTCGCCCGGTATCGCTTTGCCAGGTTCCGGTGCTGCATATACTGCTGGATAATGCGTGTGGTGTTTAATGTGCTCCTAATTGCCAAAGTGAGCTGAGCGGCCTCCATGCTTGCCTTGGTATGGCGTCTGCACAGAAAAAAGGCACGGAACAATTGTCTGCCGTTACTCTGACGGAGGGAGGGGCGACTGACGACACGGCTTACAGGGTTGGCTTCAGGGAGTTAAAATCAACAAAGGGGGTGTCTTTACATCAAGGAGTATTTCAGGCAGGACTTCACGGAGGGTTCCAATAAGAAATGGTGCACCTAAGTTATCGTTCTTATTGGAACAAGAAGGTTAGCCTGGCCTCTGATTGATACATGGCTAGATTTACCTCGCTGCACCTTCTCTGTGAGTGACTGCAGTGTGACCTAGAAGAGTGAGTCCCCTAGACGGGGGAGGGGGGGAAGCAAATGAATACAGAACAAATCTGGTCTATTTCTTGTTTTGATCCACTCCATCTATCTTTTACATCTTTGGCTGGCAGCAGACGGTGCAGAAGGACTGCATGCCATCCACATCTCATGGCTGCTCGGCAGAAGATGGTACAGTACGACTGCTAGCAATCCGTATCGCCTGCCTGCTCACCATAAGATGGTTCAATAGGACTGACTGCAGGACTAAAGAGAATGACCTGGTCAAGTCACTCTAAATTAAGTCCCTGCGCCCATGTCTGTCCAGGCGCTCCCAGCCGACGTGGCCAGAAGCACCTCGGATATGGCGATGACGGCTACCAGTCGTACTGTACCGTCTGCTGCCACAAGGCAAGGGGTTGCTGCTACTGTGTAGCAAAGCCGTACCGCGTCTGCCAGCACCCAGGAGACATAGGGTGACGGTTACCTGAGCGGGCTCCATGCTTGCCGTGGTATGGCGTCTGCACAGGTAACTCAGGAAAAAAGGCGCGAAACGATTGTCTGCCCTTGCTTTCACGGAGGGAGGGAGGGAACGGGGGCCTGACGATATGTACCCAGAACCACCCGCGACAATGTTTTAGCCCCATCAGGCATTGGGATCTCAACCCACAATTCCAAGGGGCAGCGGGGACTACGGGAACTGTGGGATAGCTATCCACAGTGCAACGCTCCGGAAGTTGACTCTAGCCTCGGTACTGTGGAAGCACTCCGCCGAGTTAATGCACTTAATGCACTTAGAGCATTTTCTGTGGGGACACACACACTCGAATATATAAAACCGATTTCTAAAAAACCGACTTCTATAAATTCGACCTTATTCCGTAGCGTAGACATACCCTAAAAGCTCCTGATGAACACTTCAACAGCCCAAATTTCTGGTTGTGACGTAGGCTCACAGTAACTGCAATGCAGCATTTGTGTGGTCTTTGATTATCTCGGATTTTGTCTTTTGAAGCAGCAACATTGCCACTCAATCCGAGAAACTCAAGGGCAAATCCTTAACAAAATAATTGGTGCATTCAATCTGTCCAGCTGCAATCCATTCTAGAAACAACTGCCTGCAACAGCATTAGCCTAGATTTCATAACAGTATATTTAAGTAGGTAAAATAAATTATATAAAGAACTACTTCTTGATAGAAGAATAAGGACAGAGTAATTAGATCTTGGCCTAAGCAGCCACTCTATAGTTATGAAAAACCTTTCCAAGGCACTCCTTTAGTCTCAATCTGCCATTTCCAAAAGGATCAGAAACCTGTGAAAAACTGCTTACAGGAAAAAGTGCAATAAAATGAGAGCAATGTTGGTAATTCAAAGAGAGAACAGGGATGCATGTGGGATAAATTCCATGTAATCCATTATTTTATTATCCAGTAACTATGGCAGAATCCTACATGGACAGAAATGGAAGCACAGAAAATTCTCAGGAGACTGATAAATTTCAGCACGCTAATCAACAACAGAACCAGACTCAAGGAACAGTGATCTACATATTACTCTACTAGATTTGTTTCAAGCAGGCAAGCTAGGGGACAGACACCCCATGAAATTAAAGAGCATGCCAAGTTCCAAACAGGAGCTGGGAGATAGGAGATTTCTCCCCTTTACAGGGTTGGGGTGGGTGGGTGCACATAAAGCGCTTAAAGAGGTGCCAGATTTGCAGCCATAAAATAAGTACTGAGCAAGAAGCAGCAGTCCCAGCTTCTCTTCCAATATGCCCCCTCTCTAAGCTTACCTATAACAATAGTAATGACAGTAATTTAATGCACTGGGAAGCCCCCTCCAGGACATTCTGTTCACCACAAGCAATGAACGAGAAGAATCGGATTTGAATGTAAAGCACATGCACGGGGAGGTAAGATGTGGCCCCCTTTGAAGTTTCTCTGCCTTTTGCAAAAGGACGAGTAAAACAAATCAGTCTGCAAAAGCAGCAGAGGGGTCCCATTAAGAGAAATGGCCTCCTCTTTAGTCTAAAGATGTCAAAGAGCTCACATTTTTTAAAATGATACGGGATAGGATGAAAACATCAAAAAGGGATTAGACCTATCAGGCCATCGAGTTCATCTCGCTGACAACATAGGGCTGTTCCCTGCACTATGTGTTTTAAGTGTCCCAAACATAGTGCTTCGCACCAGTTGTAGACTAATCTACAGCCTAACACATATCATCAGGAAGTTTTCATGATATTCATCCTAAACTTTTCCCCTCTTCACGTAACGCAGTCATCCTCTTTACCACTAAGTAATTCCTCTCCCTCCTTAGTGTTTACACCCTTCAAAGAGGCTTTTCTATAGTTGGATCCATGGCTACTATCATTGTTCTACTAAATACCAACAAATACAATAGGAGAAAACGTAGAGGCAATTGGCAAAGTTTCCTTCTGAGGGTGAAGGGGGAAGTGTGAGCCATGGGCAAATCAAAATGTGCCATCATCCACCAAGTCAGCCCCAAGCAGCTGATTGCTGGTCCGCATGCATCCTGTGTTAGAGTGTACAGCATAGCTGTCTGCAAGCTACAGACAAACGTTTTGTTCTAGTTTCATGAGATCATTGTCCAATAACAGAGGTCACATTAGCAAAGGAAGAAACCCATTGTTTACATGCCAAACTGTCTCCAAAGCTTTGATTTCAAATCATAGAAAAAATTAAGGAAGCAGCCAAGCTTGAAACATACCCCAGTGTTCTCTAGCCAGCTCGGGGCAGCCAAGATTACTTCAAAAGAAAAGTCATGCCTAGTCATTGACCCAGACTCTAAAATAGTCTAATTTGTGTTCTGGGGGGAACATTTCCTGCCACAGAACACCTCTGTATGGAAAACATCACAGTAACTTCCCTTAGAAGTCTTATTTTAATTGGGGCCACAAACCAATGCCAACATTAAAAAATAACGACCTAATAACTGGATTTCTCAGCTGAAGATTTTGATGCTTTGCCATGATGTGCTACAGGAGGGAATTTTCTGTCCTTTTATCTTTGGATTTTCCACCGTGAGAGCTCTATTCCAGACTAATAGCCAAGTATGACTCCACTAGTTTTGATGGCATGATCGTTACTCTCATGAATCATGGAATCATACCACTTATCCCAAATAAAAGAAGCAATAAACAAATGCAGCAACTTAATAGGAAAGTACCACGCAGAATGATATTGGGTAGCCTTGATGGACGATCCACAGAGGAGAGTTCACAATTCCTCCCTACAGAAGATATGCAAGATAAGGTTTGACTCCCTGAGTTCTTCCTCCTCCAAATCCCTTAGGCAATTGATTAGAGGAATATAGCAATGCAAGTTATATTCTAAATTGATGTCTCTCTCTCTCTCACACACACACACACCCCTCTCTATCAAAAACCATCATTAAAAAGCTGTCAAGAAGCTTCTGGTGGAAATAGAAAAACCCTGTCACCCTCAGATATTTTTAGCCTAATGAGCAAGAAAGCTCTGCTAAATCCATTAGCCTGGACCAGATCAGCTGTGAGGGCTGGGAATCTGGCTCTGCTTTCACTTCTGGATTTCACTGAGATCCACAGGAATAAAGTCAGAGCCGTAACTAAGCATTTTAGCGCCCAGGGTGAGCAAGCATATTTGTGCCCACTAGAGGTGATGCATGGCAGAGCATGAGGGGTCACATTCCTCCTTCCCAGATTTCTGCCTTCCATTTAGCACAAAGGTTTTCAAACTGTGGGGTGTGCCACATGAGGGAGACATGCCCTACAGTTTGAAAACCGTCACCTCCTGCCAGAAGCCACGGTACCTTGTCAGAAACTGCAACTGATGGATTTTTCTACCAGTAGCTGTTACTGACACCTCTGGATGCTCTCTTTTGCTGCCCTGTCATGATTTGCCACCTCTCGCCTTTCCCATCCTCTGGTCCAGGAGTACCAAATTGAGACAGGGTGTCAACCATCCATCACAATTTGCTATCCCTAGACTAGAGAATGACAACTGAGTGGTAGCAAATTGTGATGGGTGGCTGACACATACCCATGGTGCACCGCACTCTGAATCAGTACAAGCACTCCTAGTGAGTACACTCATCCCGACACAAGGAGCCAAGCAGGCCCATGCACAAGTGATATACTCACTGCGGTGACTGTATGCTGATGTAACTTGAGTGAACGTAAGTTTGTAGTGTAGATAGGGCCTTACGTATATGAATTGTTTGGGAGAGGTAACAGCAAAAGTATGAGGCTAGGCCAAGATACACTGAGAGCTTACTTTTGTGGATCTAAGCCTCCTGCACCCTAAAGGCTCAGGAACAAAGACACATAAAAAGAACCCAGTTTCATTTATTTTGTTTTAAAAATTTCATGACTTAGGCTGCGAGTTTGTCACGGAAGTCACGGATTCTGTGACTTTCCAGGACCTCTGTGACTTCTGCAGTGGCTGGTGCGGCTTGCCCGGGGGCCACTTGAGCAGCTCAGGCAGCCCTGGGCCAGCCACACTGGCTGCTGCTGGGGCAGTCTCAGGCCACCGTGTCTCCCTCCCCCAGCAACAGCAGGAGTTTGGGTGCGGGTCTCAGGGCTGGGTGCGCAGGAGGGGGTGAGGACTCTGGGCGGTGCTTACCTCGGGGGAGCTCCGCAGAAATGGTGACATTCCTAGGCGGAGGTGTGGCAACGGGCTCACTGCGCTGCCTCTGCCTGCAGGCACCACCCCCGCAGTTCCCATTGGCCATGGTTCCCAGCCAATGGGAGCTGTGCAGCCAGCGATTGGGGCAGAGGCAGCACACAGAGCTGCTTGGCCGTGCCTCCCAGTCCACCTAGGAGCTGAGGGATGTTGCCACTTTTGAGGAGGCGCTGAGCTGGGCAGGAGGCCTGCCAGCCTTGCTGAACAGCCCATAGCACATGTGGCACCCCTGGCCGCCCATCTCCCTGATTTAGTCATGGGCATATAGTACAAGTCATGGACAGGTCACGAGCCGTGAATTTTTGTTTACTGCCCGTGACCTGTCCATGACTTTTACTAAAAATACCCATGACTAAAACAGTCTCTTATTCATGACTTCAGGGTGTATAACTCATGATTTTTTAATTCTTGTGATTGTCAAACAATCTTGGGGTTGTAGATATGTATTCATTACGTTGTGAAGGCCAAAACTATAACTGGGTTAAAAAAAGAATTAGATAAGGTCAGGGATGAAACCCCATGCTCTGGATGTCCATATTCCTGGCCTCTGCCTGCCTGAAGCTGGGAGTGGATGAGAGGATCACTCGATGACTTCATTCCCTCTGAAGCACCTGGCATTGTCCACTGTTGGAAGACAAGATACTGGGCTTGACAGACCATTACTGACTCAGTATGGCTGTTCTTATGCTCAGTACAAATTACAACAGATGTTTGCCTTTGAGAGGATTTAATATGAGATAGTATACGGCCCTTTGTGACTACTGGGGAAGCAAGTTCTACACAGAAGCAGTGACATGCATAAAGCACGAAGGGCTGGACTGAGAGGCAAAACAAGAGTTGAGAAAGGCAATCCCCACTGGCGGATCAAATGAAAATGAAGTTTTGACACCAAGCTAGGAAATCAGTCAGACTGGAAGTCACATGATCCCAACAAAATAAACTTGTGCTATAGTAAAAACATAGAAAGTGCTATGCTAGAAACACAGATGTCATTGCTAAAAACTACTAGCAACCATTTACTTATAAACATTTTCAATGATTATTTGCTATTATAATATAAATTAAAGAGCACAATGACATCCATCTGCTTAGTGTTGACAAAGGCAAATGATGAAATGCTAAGAGTAATAAAAACATTTAAAAACTAAACAATTAGAAGGAGCAAAACTCTATTTAAAATGGATTACCAGAAAGGGGGTGAAATTCAGGGAATTACAGCAGCAGATGAGACAAACCTGTGAACTGCTATGAGACTTTATGCAGACATATAAACTGGTAAGGGATTCTTTTAGGTACTCAAAATGTGTGACACAGTTTTGGGGGGGTGTATGTTACTGAATCAAGTCTCCTATACCACCTCAGTACGTTATAAGAGACAGAACAGCTGCCTTGTGTAGGCATTGGGATGCCAGTGCCTTTAAGAACAGAGCCCTTAGAAGCGGATGCTGAGCCGTACTGTTCTGAGGGAGGGGAAATAAAAAAGCCCGCCGGCCCCCCCCCCTCTATTTTTGTAAACGCTGCAGGTGGCTCAACCCATCACGGTAACTGGTACCCCCTCTGCACTTCCCTGTGCCAGGGTTTTGCCCTCTGCCACTCTGGTAGCCCCTCACCCCTGGCTCCTAACCCTTCCCATCCTTGATTTTGCCCTCAGCCGCTCTCCTGCCCCTGCCTCCAGCTGTTTGACACCCCCACACAGTCAGTTTCCACCCCTGCTCAGACACAGCCCATCCCCCGCCTCCGATTGGCTCCCTTTAACCTCTCTGAACACCAGCAGATTTTAATCCCCAGCAAAGGCAGCAGCTTCAAAAGATGTTACTGAGCGTGCTCAGTCTATTAGAGTACATTTATAGCAGGAGCCAAGCAGCGCACTCAGTGCTGTGCCTGCCTGCTACCCTGGTCCTAGCACCACAGGGAGAGCCTACGCCAGCTGGGGTCACTGGGCCCATGATCCTGCAGGGATGGGGGCGCCAAGCACCCTGGGCTCCAGCGGATGCCACACCCTAGTTATGGCCCTGAATAAAGTATTCCAAGGATCGGAGAGCTGTGTTTTATGTGGACTTAAAGTGAACCACCACAGAAGAATGTCTCTAAAGTGGTTATGGGCTGGGGAAATGTGTGTTAAGTCGCTGGATCAGGGGACGTCAGTTTCACAAACTCAAAACACTGTCCTTTGTATAAACAATATCACTGGCTCCACAGCATGAGATGGAAGAATTGATCAGCTGGAATCCCTCCTCTTTAAAGTGCTACTTCTCTGAAGCACCTCTCCTAACTTACTGCAGGATGCCTTCAGACACAAACTGGAAAAACAAGGAGATCATCCCAATTACCATGACTATGACCTGCCAGTGTTTAACTACTGATCTATTCTTTGTGGCCAAGAAAAAACAGCAGGTGATTAGCTTCAATATGAGTCAACTGTGTCCCTGTAGTGCAATAATTCAATTAGACACTTAACAACCTTCAATCTGGTTCAGGATCTGTCTACTGCAGCAACACTCCCCCGACTGTGGTTTCATTCAACCTCACAAGTTAAGTAGGGCCAGGCCTGGTCAAAACTCAGGTACTACAGGGAATAGTGCAGATGGTTTAGTCAGTGGCACTCAATCAGTGCCCTGGGATGGCATTTGGAGTCCCTGTGGGCAGTGAGGTAAGTTTTATAGTACTGGAGCCATCTCCCCACCTTACACCTGCCCCTTCCCTCCAGCGCCTGCCCCCCATGCTCTGCTCAAGTCGCCTTTTAGCATAATGGCTAGTGAAAATATTCTTTGGGGAGACGGGTACAACTGTTGGGCTGGGCCCTGCTCTTTGGTGCATGCAAGGGTGGCTGTCTCTAGCCCAGCCTGGTGTGAAAGAGAGGACTGATGGACTGGAGAGCATGCCCGCCCCAAACTCACCCCAAAGTAGCGGCTTCTGTCCGACGGGAATGGGCCCAGCTGCCTGCTCTGGCCTTTTGGCTCTTACCACTCGCAGAGTTGCTGTGGCAGGCTCCTCTGAATAAGGGTAGGAGGAGGGAAAGATGACAGTCATCTGACCACCCCAAGATGAGAGGGGTGGTGCTTAACACTTCAAAGCAAATACAGGATGCAGATGCCAGGGCTAAAGGGCCCTGCAGGGTGTTCATGGGTGAGCCTCAGGGGACTGGGGCACTTAGGAAAGGGAGAGGAGAGCTGGTGCAGCCAGGAGTTAGGGGCAGTTAGGCTGATCTGTCCAGCAGATGGACTTGCAGCAGAAGAGCCCTTGGGGAAGGAAGTGGCGGTGGAATAGTGGGGGAGGCAGGGGTGAAGAGGGAGGAAGGGGGAAGGAAGTGTTTTGGGAATTAGTGGGTGGGTGAGTACAAGGGGTTTAAGAGGTGGGTTTATTGGGGAAGGGGGCTGGAGTATGGTGAGCAGTAGCGGGGGAGGGTTTGGGGGTGGAGATGTGGGGCAGGTTTGGCAGGATTATGTTTCATAGGAGTGTTTTGGGGGAGCTGGGTGATGGGGTAGCTTTACTCGGAGAGATGGGGGTTGGTGTGGCTGGGTGAGGAGCTGAGGTAGTGGGGAGTTTGGGGGAGGAGGAGTGGGAAGGAGTTGGGGTGTGTTTATTTGGGGGGTGGGGTATCAGGAGTTTAAGCAGGGGCTGAGGGGAGGTGGGTGGGAGCAGGGTTATTTGGAAGTCTATGGCGGTGGCGGGGGTTGGGAGAACATTGTGTGGAGGTGCCAATGGCCACAGCTGGCTGTGGTGGTGTCTGGCTCCCTCTGCAGCCTCTTCCCCCCTCCTCCCCTCTCTGTCTGCCACCTCCCTCACTGGCACCAGTCCCAACTCCACTCAAAAGCACGGGGGAGGAGGGAATGGACTTGCAGCTGCAGCTGGGATGGGGCTGGCTTGCTGGGCGCTGGCCACACCCAGGGTGGAGTCTGCCCAAAGCGCCATGTCCCTGGGGCCTTGCGCACTCACCTCACTGCCTGCTGCCAGGCTCCAGGAGCTCTCCCGGCTCATTCTGATGCCTGGCAACCTATTTATGTAATTTATTGGAACCTTGAGAACTGCCAGGTGACAGAGACCCGCTCAAGGTTTGAGAGACAGCTCTCCATCTGATCCCCAAGTGGTACAATTCTTGTGTTTCACCCTGAACTGAACATTAAAACTATTTAAACTTCATATAGCTACACAGTTGGACTGTAACTTATCAGCTCCTGGAAGAGTTCACGATGTTGTGACTGTTCAATTTTATACCTACAGAATTTGGGTTTTGTACAGACTAATTTTGCACTTTTACAAATAAAGGGAAAAATAATAACCAGGCAGCTCAGGGACAAGCTGGCCCTAGCGTTGCCAGAGCTTTGCCTGCTAAGATGGGATGTATACACAGGCAGCAGGGGTGCTCAGATCTGGGGTTGCTAGGCTCCCTTTAGCCCTAGCCACCTGCACCCCTTGGACCTCTCCCACTGCAGTGTCTCCGGGAGCAACTGGGCAACACACATTTCAGAGAGGAGCACAAGCCTCAGAGGGAGTCAGTGGGAGAGAGGGAGAGGGAAATTCTGAAGTGCCAGAGCTTTGCTCTAACCTAGATTTCAGGTGCCAGAGCAGTGCACTGGGCCACTTTGGCAGCACCACTCCCTTGATTTTGCAACTGCAGGTGGTGGGTTTTTCAATTACATAAATCTGAGATGCTGACCTCCTGAGGTCACTGGTCTCATGGTGCTTTCTGCAAGGCCGGGGGCATTAACCTTGGTATCCTGGCAAATCCAACTTGGGCAGTATATTCTCCCAGCCTAAACTGCTAACCTTCTGCAGTTTCAGTTTGCTACATTATTCTTCATTTCCTGGCCTGAGCTGCTGCCCCCACCCCCAGAAATGGCTGTAATTCAGTGATAAATGAATTTATATATCCCTTTGCTCTCCTCCACTGAATCTATTTTCCAGTTGGCTTGAGACTGAACCAGGAAGCCGCTTGGGACTTGTTCCCCGGTATGGCAAGTAAGTGAAACCTTCAGCACAGTATGCAATGCACGACCTCATTTGTGTTAAAACACTCAAATTTCAGAAGCTGAAAGGGGAGGGAAGGTTCTGTGATGACGTGTTTATCTAAGGTAGAGGAGGGTCCTTGCAGTTAAGGCAATGGACCTAGACTCAGGAGACCTGGATTCTATTACAGGTTCTGTCACAGGCTTTCTACATCACTCTGTGAAAAATCGCTTCATCTCTGGGCTTCAGTTTCTTAACTGTAAAATGAGGATACTAATACTACCTCTGCCCCATGCTTTGTCTATTTAGGGTGTAAATTTACAACCTATTTAGACAGTAAATTCTTTGGGGCATCTTACTATGCATTTATTCAGCACAAGGAGACTCAATACTATAATGCAAACTAAATAACTGCAAAGGTGTTCGTTCCATTTAAATATGCAACTCTGGAGCTCTGATTCCCCTCCACTCTGACAATTTAGTTACTGAAGGTTTTGAATTGCTGGCAAATGTCTTTTCCAATCACAAAGCCACTGCAGTAGAACAGTGGAGACCACCACGTCTTCCGGAAATCCCAGGCTTTAATCTAAATCAATAGGAATCACCATTGGCCAGTGCCAAAGTCATGAAAGCATGCCCTAAGAGCTTACATCATGCTCGAAACCCCTCAGCATTATGTAGCAAACTTATTATCCATGTCAAACTGAAACAGGAAATGAGTTTGATTTTTACTAATCCACTGGAAAAGTGTAAATTCAAGTTGAACGTAAGAGCCAAGTGCACACTAACCTGATGAGCTACTGGGTACGCAACTGTAACCCACGCTGGAGATTAGCTCCCTCTAGTGGCGGGATCACACAGTAGCAAACTCATAAACCTATCTGAGTTTGCAGAGCTGGGTATTTTAGCACAGGCAGCCTAGAGGCTCACGGTTTCAGATCCAGCAGAGGTCTCAGGTTCGAGCTTTGCTGCCATTGACCCATCATCCAGAGACTACGTGTTCTTCAAAACCAGAGTAAAAAATGAGAATCTGCAGGGAGTTTTATGAGGATAGGCATGGAAAGCTTTTTCATCTATGACTGCTAGTTCTATCAAACTTTTTCATTAAGTATCTCTTTACTCTGTCAGTTGTAAATAGCAGCATTATTGTGACTTATAATGGTATAAAGCAGTGGTTCTCAACCAGGGGTATGTGTACCCCTGGAGGGTACACAGAGGTCTTCCGGGAGGAATGGGGAAGTGGGGGGGTTTACATCTACTCATCTAGAGATTTGCCTAGTTTTACAACAGGCTACATAAAAAGCTCCAGCGAAGTCAGTACAAACTAAAATTTCACACAGACAATGACTTGTTTATACTGCTCTATATACACTGATATGTCAGTACAATATTTATATGCCAAATTATTTATTTTATAATTATATGGTAAAAATGAGAAAGTCAGCAATTTTTCAGTAATAGTGTGCTCTGACACTTTTTTATTTTTATGTCTGATTCTGTAAGCAAGTAGTTTTTAAGTGAGGTGTAACTTGGGGGTCTGCAAGAGAAATCAGACTCCTGAAAGGGGAACAGTAGTCTGGAAAGGTTGAGTTTCACGGATATAAAGCAATTTTATGGTGATATAACTGTTTCCACACTGGGGAAGCCTGGTGGAGGGCGGGGGGGGGGGGGTTACACCACAATTATACTGATATAGTTGAAAGGATACAACCTTTCCAGAGTAGACAAGCCCTCAGAATTTGGTAACAGAGGTTTTCCAAAGTTCAAAGGGTAAACACAGCCATGACAGCTGCAAGAGAAAGGCTTGCGTGATGGATATCAAAATGCCTGCACCAGTGAGAAGAAATGAAGTTGGAGGACTCTCCTGCTCCTTAAAAAAAAAAATAAAAAAAATTCATGTATACACAAAGTGGAAAACCAAGGGGGGTGGGGGGAATCAATCCATTCCACAAAGCAAGCAGACAGCTGGTCCAAAAAAAAAAAAAAAAAAGGTGAACAGTAATCCCATCCCATCACCCATGTGACTAGAAAGCAGGGTGGAAAGGGTGCTCTTATCTCTATTATATTTGAGAGTCTGAAATAGCTCACCTTTCTTTTAAGGAAAAGCTTTAAATAGAATCTCTTTTCTACTGGGGTAGTCTTACTCTTGAGTATATACAGCAATACACATTCACTCTCCAAGTTCTATAATAATAATAAATAATAATAATCTCTATCAGTCCTTTTATGTTTATAAAAATCACTTACGATTTTCAAACCTCTCACTGTTCCTACAAAGAAATCCTAGCAACTCCAATCACAAGCAGATCTACAGGCCCAGGTACTTCAAGGTGACCGCATAAAAGGTCGGGGAAAACTTTTTCTTCCTTGTAGGATTCCAATTCCCCCAAACACTTTAGCAAAGTTTGAGACAACAATCAGAGCTGCTTCACATCCTAAAGAATCTGAGTGGAGTCTTGTGCCACAATGAGGCACCCCACAGCCAACATAGATGGAGGTTTGGAAAAGACTCCAAAGAAAACATGTACTAAGAAGCTGGTTTAGCAGAGGGAGGAAGAGACTGAACTGCTTTGCAGAGGGAAAGTTCACAATCTTCAACCACAACCCACTTCACAGAAGCATGGGAGAAGGTAACATCCCTTGCACCAGAATCTGGACTACCTTTGAATTTAGGGGACACAACATTCTCAGTGAATAGTCTTCAGCTGTGCCAGTCAATTCTCTCAATGATCTATCAAAGGCAAAAGTGCTAACCTGGTAAGGCATAGTATATGGCCCATGTTTTTTCCACAGAGTTTTGCAAAGCAGAGGGTGGTCAAGTTTATTCTAAGGAGTTGAGCCTGACTGACATTTAGTCAATTAGTTCTGTATTGACTAACACGAAACCTGGTAGCGAGTACATTTTATCAAATCAGAAACAACCCCCGCCCCCCCCCCCCCCAACCCACAATGACTTGTTTTAACTCAACTCAGAGGGACTGGCAAAACCAGCTGCTTAACAGACAGTCTTCTAATAAATGTTTAATTCTGCTAAGAGAACTTTAGAGCTACTTTACTACTGACTGGACACATCATGCTTACATAGCATTCCCTCATAGCTACCCAATCTCCTTGCTGCATTTGGAAAATAGACCAGAGTTGATTTCCCAACCAATAATTAACACAGGAGGTGGCAGAAGAGCAGTGAATAGGGCACATCAGCATATTGACAAGACCAGAATAACCTAATAGAATAACCAAATTCTTCCTCTCTGGCTGGGACATCTGGGTTATGTCTACACTGCATAAAAAAACCCGTGGCTGGCCTCTGCCAGCTTACTCAGGTTCACAGGGCTATAACAATAGCAGTGTAGATGTTCGGGCTCTGGGTTGGAGCCCAAACATCTACACTGTAATTTTGTATCCCCACAGCCTGAGCCCAAGTCAGCTGACATGGGCCAGCCAGGGTGTTTTACCTCAGTGTAGGCATACCCCTGATCACTTCATGGAGGCTGGAAAGAAGACGAAAAAATAAAATTAAGAGGGATAAGCATTCTGAAACCCTAAGTACTCTAGAGACCGGCTTTGGCATGTTCATTAGCTTTGATATTTTTCTTCCACTCCTTTTCAGGACTTGATGTTGCCAAAAGGGTAGGTGGCAGACAGACCAGGACTGGATGTTCCAAAGTGTTGCTATGGTTACTCTATCAGTACATGACATATTGGCAAAGTACTCCCCCCATTGGTATCTTTTTGCCTCCCCACTGCTCGTGAGTCAAGAAATATGTTCCCATCTTCAATAATGCACGACAAAACATTCAGCCACAAAAGTCATCACCATGCAACTGTCTCTCATTTCAGGACAGATGGAATGACACCTGTAGCAGCACTAGCTAAATTCAAAACCAAGTGTCTTCACTGCACCTTTCATCCCAGCATCTCAGAATGGCATTAAACGTTACACCTCACCAGCCCTGGGGAGTAGGGAAATCTTCCCAGATTCTTTGCAGATAGAGGGACAGACTCGGAAGTTAAGTCTAGGCTGCAATCACAGGGTGTGACCGCAGCGCAAGCAGACACACCTGAGTCAGCTTTGCTCTATCTAGTCTGGGTCCTGGAGCAGCGTAGCAGCTGCACAGGCTGGCAACATGAGTAATTCCCCAGGGTCTGGGCAGGGCTGCACCACTGCTCTGTTACCCGAGTTAGCTAGGGAACGTGTAGTCAATTTGCAGTCGCACTCAGAGACTGAAGTACAGACATACCCCAAAGAGGCTGATTTATCAGTGCTACAGCCCAGAGCTCCTTACTTCTAGTCTGGGCTCCAACCATGCACCACTTCTTTAGGAACTGCCTCCAAAATGACAAAGGTCAAAAGACTCAGGTGTTCCCCTGGATATATCCATGATGAAAGAGGACTGTTTGATCATTTAAAACTGAAGTTTTTTTTGTAAGCAGCCTATAATCTGTGCCTAAAATGGATAATACACTAGTATATATCTGGTTCAATTAAGTGTAGTACTTAAGCACCACATTTATTTAACCCCCGACTGTAGTCATTTGCAGGACCTGTCCACCCTCACACCTACACAACTTCCTTTTCTTCCTCATTCTACATTATATAGCAGGTACCATAACTGGCAGGCAATATGATTCTCTCTTGATTTTCCCCAAGGCAAATGGAGCTGCAGCCCCACATGCAAGTGAGAATTTCCTGGTTAAAAACAACCTGCTAATGTATTAAACAAATCACGGGTAGGGTTTTTAATAACTAAGTCGCTTCTTGTTCTTCAGCAGCCAATAAAAATGCACTGTTAGCACTCCAGTACTAAACAACAGAAAGAGGTCCCAGCAGTGCCATTACTGATCATCCCCTCAACAGCATGTCTACGTCCACTAATGCGGATGGGAGTTACGTACATATATATACACAAAGGAGACCAAACCTCAACGTATGCCACACATGCACGGCAAACCAGCAGCTGCCTTTCAAAAGCGTTATACTATAACTGCCCTAACTACGCCATCAAGACCCATAGACCCATCTCATGACTAGATGTCTAGCCCTCAGTCACACAAGTTGTCCATATAGGACTCCTCTTCTAAGTAACTGCTCACCAACATGAGTCAGTGTTGCACAATGGGGTCATATAATGAGGACGATGTAGTACTGTGCATGACAAGTGGCTAACTGCTTTGCCGTAGGCCGGTCATGCAGGAGGTGCATGCACCTATAGTCCTTTACAGAACATTTATTGGTATTCTGGTGGAAGGTATGTTCAGAAAGCTAGCCACAGTTTTAAAAGAGCTGTGAGGCATAATCAGAACTGGTCTCCTCCTGAAAGTTAAACAGGAAGACCTGACGCATTTCCACTTTCATCCAGAACTAGGACAGGTTCTCTAGTATTCCTGACTCCCCCAGTTTTGCTTACCTTGTGAATGGAAACCACCACCAAGATGCTTCCTGCTCCAATCTGTGTATGTAGCACTGTTTGAGACAAGCTACCACAGATCTGACTTGGATGGGGCACATCTGGCAGAGACTCTCCTGAGTGAGCCATGGTGGTTTTTTAAACCACCAAAGCCAAGAGTAAACCCAAGTGGATTTAAAATACATCTGAGCTAGTCATAACTAGCACCATTCCACTAAGATACGATGCATGTTTGCAAAGGACAAAGATGGCACAATGCACTATTGCTCCCAACAAGCTTCAGAGTAACTCTGCCTTGATTTTTCCAGACAAACTGAAGCAGCTCTTGTAAGAGAGGCTCAGAGTGGAAGGACTGTAGTCAGCATAGCCACTCTGCATTAGGTGACAAGGGAAGAAGATTCATGTGGTACATTATCCTCATCACCTCCATTATGTCAAAGATTGACAGAGTAGCCCAGCAGTTTCTGAGGTGATTATCACCTCTCAAAAGCTCCAGGTCAGCAGCAACAACAGTTCAGGACTTTGGATGGAGTCTGGGTAAAAAACGATAACCAGAATGAAAAAGCAAACATAAGCCCCACTAACAAAGCTCTGCATGCTCCCATATCTAATATACGATGTGAGCAAGGAGAATGAAGAATCCTATGCCGAGGAGCTCAGGGGAAAAAAAAATTGTATACGTATTTAAAGTCATTAATCGCAATGCAAATCTGAGTGTGTTGGTCTCTTCTTTGTTTTCAGGGGCACTCAGACAGCTGCGTATTAAAAATGAAAGTTACAACAAAACAAAAATGCAAATTTCAATAAATCATTAAGCTAAAGTTCTAAATGTTTATCTACAAAAACAGACGTGCTTTTTTATTAACTGTTAAAATGTTTTGTAGATATTATGGAAGATTAAACCTGATCACTGTTGAAGAAGTTTTCTCTTTACTTCATATAAGAGGAATAATTTGTTCTTCTGTATCACAAACAAAATTTTTTGGAGCGGAATATATGGAAAGTCATAAAGAAGAGACTGTAAACATAACCCTTAGCTGCTGCCATTATGTTGACAGCCGAATAGGCCCAGAACAAGTGAAGCTTTAAGTAGTGTTCATTAATAAGGCAGCTATGGGGAACCAATCTTATTGGCTTCACTCCACTTCCTCCATTGATTCCTCCTACCCCCGTGTTTGCAACTGTAACATAGTGGCAATTACTATGTACAGGTTTATTGAAAGTCCAATGTCTGGATACCCCTGGTTAGAGACTGCCAAATACATGTAGTAACTTGAACAAGGAAATAAGTCGGCTAATACACACAGCCAGGAAATTGCTCATAATGAAATCTCTTGACTTTGTCAGAGTAGCTTGGAAAGAATATGTCTGCATTGCTGAAGGTCTACACTTCAGTCCACAGGTGGCAAAGAAAGGGGGAAAAAAAGCCATGTTTATACAATTCATGACATTCATGGTGCAGTGCTGCTACACAATGCCTTCTTGAAAGTCCATTGACTAGATGAAAGCACCAGGACTCATTCCTCAGAGTGACCCCAGAAACTGCTGACATTTTCCCACACAGCTATGCAATACAGACACAGACCTTTACCTCACTTCACAGCCCCTCAGCCCCATTCATAAGGATACAGGGGATCCCTGCCCCAACATGCATCACAGGTATTCTACCCACTTTTTAATTTTTAAATCACACTAAACATTCTGCTTTAGAACCACATTTTGAGTGTGGCAGAAAATTATCTCCCCCCAGTGTCTGATAACCAAATAGCACTTATTTTATGGCAGAGGAATATCTCTATCCAGTTCAGACTCAATGCACTTATCTAAAAAGAAAGTAAATATTAAAATATAGGGTGGAGGGGGAATGGTAGGACAAGTTGCACCTGATTGCAATATTTATATGCTGAAATCTATCCGAGTCCTGTACTAAGACAATTGCTGCATCTCCAGATGGTACGGATGAGGAGGATTCAGGAATCACCTGGGACTTTCCAGTAGCTTGCTTTGTCTACAGAGCATGAGGCAAAGTGTAAACGGATGTTGAATATAGCCTGGGAGGCTGGCTCTTTAAGACATAATTTGAAGCGGACTCTTCTCTATTAAGACTTTTGAATATATTAAACTACAAACAAATCTCTCTGCTTCTTTGCGCAGGTAACTCAAACATCTCTGAAATGTTGAAGTCCTTGAAGTACTGTACTGTTTACCTGCTAAGGTCTGAAATTAGGCTGCAACACACAACTGAGATTCACAGAAGTTCAACCCTGGTTTAGGTAAGAAGAGATGGAACTGATGATTTAAATAAATAAATAAATAAATAAATAAATAGACAGACGACTAGGGTCAGCAAACATGTGGCCTGATATTTAATGACAGTAAACGGGAACGTTAACATGGTATGCAGCCTAAAACTGCTCCCGAAGGCAACAGATGTGACATGATCCTTCTGACAGCTGTGACAAATTCGGTTTCATTTGCTTGAGAGCCAGCCATGTTCATTTAACTACAATTACTGGCGCACCATGATCCCCACTCCAGAGACTGCATCCAGTCATCCATCCAGGCAGTGAAATAAAGCATCTTGTACAGATCAACATGTTTAAATCATTCCTCCGTAACCACAGCAAAACACTCAAATCTTCAGGACAACCAAGTGTGTATGCATGTCTGCAGATTCCAGAGTTGTTTAGCAGATCCTCTATTTTTTCAGCAAATAGGGAACAGTAAGACCCATTTTTAATATTTTGAAATATTCACCCGTCCACTATGCATCTGACTTATGAACATTGCAGAAAAACAGAACAGTCCATGCTTTCCTGTAGGATATATTCTGGTTTCTGACCTTGTATAATAACTGGAATACTTTGAGATGTGCAGTCCTTATGTGTATTCCACCTGAGGTGCTCCATGAGCCTAAGATCAGAAAATTTGTAATTAGCAGTGTCCGTTCTGCACCTGCCCTCCTCTCCTCCTCATGCTCTGAGCTGAGGATATTAGGGGCAGTGCAGACCAACGACTTCTCCAGTTCCTTCTGAACCCTTAATAACCACAGGATAAGGATCCACAGCAGAGGTGAAGGAGGACAGCTGGTGGAACGTACATGGGGGACCACACATCTCAAAGAACTCTAGTTACTGTACAAGCTAAGTAACCAGTCGTTCTTCTTCAAGTAACGGTCCCTAGGTTTATTCCATCGGAGTTGGCTCTCAATTAGTATTCTTTGAGGAGGAAGGTGTGAGGAACCCTTGCTGCACCACAGATTGGAGGACTGCTCTGCCAAAGGAGACATCTGCTGTAGGAGCTTGTACCAGGGCGTAATGTCTTGCAAATGTATGCAGAGCCCCACATTGCTGCATTACAGAAGAGGAGCATCTCAAAGAGAAGCATCCAATGCAGCCTGAGCTCTAGTCAAGTGGGCTCTTATACCACATGCAGGAGGGGCCACTACCAACTCGTAGCAAAGCAGGCTGCATCCTGAAATCCATTTAGAAAGTCTCTATGGTGACTGCCACCAGGAAGGCAACCTTCATAGATAGATGAAGGAAGGAAGGAATGAACATGAGGCTAAAGGCTCAAATGGGAAATTTGTGCAGGTAGGACTGGATTAAGGTCCCATATCAGGGCAGGCTTCCACACTGGAAGAAAGATTTACAAGACCTTTCAGAAACCTTATACTGTAGTCAGACAGGCGAAGACAAAATGGTTGTCCACCAGAAGGTGAAATGCGCTAATAGCTTCTATGTGCAAGGAGCCGAGATACAACCCCGACATTTTCACAGAAAAGAGATAGTCCAGAACAGCAGAGATCTTGGGACCTTCTGGAGGTAGCTGATGAAGCTGATGCCATATAGAGAATCTCTTCCATTTTTCTGTATAGCATTTTCTCATGGAGTTTTTACTGCTATTGCTAAGGATGGAATATACAGGCACAGAGCATGATCGCTCTAAGTTCATCAGCCATCCAAATACCAAGCTGCCAGATGGACAGAGATTGGATCTTGCCTCTGTCCTGGGTCAACAGATCTGGAAAGAGTTGAATATGGATGAATGGATGCAAGCCCATCTCGAAGATACAAGTGAGCCAGGACTGCCTCAGACACCTGGGAGCCATGAGGATCACCATCATTTTGTCTTGTCTGATCCTCCTCAGAACTAGTGGTAAGAGAGGGATGGGCAGAAATACGTACATTAGGGGTTATGACCCTTGTATTCAAAATGTGTCCCCTCTGGAGTTGTGGCCCTGGAGCAGTAGGCCGGGCATTTTTTGTTTTCTTGAGATGTGAAGAGATCCCATGACAGGAATCCCCACTGCTAAAAGATGCTCTGCACCACTGAGTCACGGTCTCTGAAGAAGCATTTGCTGGGGCTGCCTGACAGCATGTTCTGCGCCCCTGGAAAATGCTCTGCCAAAAGGTAATCTGGTGGCAGATGCACCAGTTCCAGACACTGACAGCCTCTATGCAAAGAAGGATGGACCTTGCCCCTCAGTTTGTTGATATAACAAACTGCTGTCATGTTGTCCACTATGACTTGAAATTGCTGGGTCCAGATCAGCAGTAGAAACCATCTGCAGGCTTCATGCACCAGTTCCTAGTAGGTTTATGTGTAAGTTGGAATCCTGTTATGTTGAAGTACCTTGTGCTATATGTACATTCAACACAGCAGAAGCGCATCTGTAATCAGTCTTATTGTCGGAAGATAGAGTGGAAACAAAGGGAACTTCTATACACACTACTTTCATGTTTTCCCATCAGGTGATTGAAGTTAGAACTCTGTGGGGGACCTTGTCCAAACTGTGCTCATTTGTGCATAGAGTATCCACAACCAAGCCTATACCTGTTGAGATGAAGTGTGCAAAAGGTGTGACACGTACATGATCCCATGTGGCCCAGTAGCACAAAACAAGATCTTAGGTGTTGTCCAAGGGCTCACTCAGAGCTGAATAGTGAGATCCTTCATAGCTTGGAACCTGTTCTGAAATAGGTAGGCTTTGGCCCTGACCAAATCGAGGGTCGCACCAATAAAATCTATGGTCTGTGTGGGAGTTAAAGTGGACTTTTCTGCATTTACTTGGAGTCCTAATGATTACAGGAATTGGAGCAGGGTCCAGCTGCCACTTGCACTTCTTGGCATGACTTTCCTGTGTGTGTGGTTGTCGGGGTATGTGAGTGTTCTCCTACCTAGACAATGCAGATGAGCTGCCACTACTGAAAACACCTTTGCGACACCCATGGCACTGCTGAGAAGCCAAAGGGGAGCACTCTGTACTGGTAATGGTCTAGGCCAGTGGCTCCCAAACTTGTTCCGCCGCTTGTGTAGGGAAAGCCACTGCTGGGCCGGGCCAGTTTGTTTACCTGCCGTGTCCGCAGGTTCGGCCGATCGCGGCTCCCAGTGGCCGCGGTTCACTGCTCCATGCCAATGGGGGCTGCTGGAAGCGGCGGCCAGTACGTCCCTCGAACGAACCTGCGGACACGGCAGGTAAACAAACCAGCCCGGCCCACCAGTGGCTTTCCCTGCACAAGCGGCGGAACAAGTTTGGGAACCACGGGTCTAGGCCTACAGCAAACTGCAGGAATCTCCTGTGTGCAAGGGTGGATATTTATGTTGAAATAGTGCCCTTCAAGTCAAGAATTGCAAACCAATCCCCTTTGTTTAGCAGTGGAGCTATAGCTGCCATGGTGATCATTCTGAAGTCAGGTGGCAGATTAAAGGTTTTTTGTGGGGGATGGAAGATGGAGAAGAACTCTATCATATAGTAATTATTCCCAGAACCCATGTCTGATATTATATAGCACCACACAAAAAGAAAGGCCACCAAAAGTTCCACATGTATTCAGTCTGGGTAAGTCAATCTCAGACTGCGGGCAGTAGAACGGAACTGGAGAAGCAGTCAGTTCACACCACCTCTAATATCCACAAGTTCAGAGCATGAGGAGGAGCAGGGTGCATGAGTGGAATACACATAGGGACAATCACTCAAAGAAGAACCTTACTCTCTGATCAAACCCAAACCAGAGTATGCCATTTGGACACTAAATAGCTTCCATATATACGGCTATGGAATGGAAAAGTCTGCTGGAATTTAACCCATATCTATAGGATTTTAGAAGAATTTCATCCCTACTAAGTTCGCTAAAACTTATCCATAACGTCATTCTGTGATCTTTAGGGCCAACTTCTGCCCTTGAACGTATGCCAACAGCTCCCACTGACTTCTGAGGGCACTGAGCGTGGCTGATGAACGAGAGTTAAATTTCACCTCAAAGAGAGAATGACCTTATTTTCCAGATCCACAAAAGGATTAGGTGCTTTAGTGTCCTCATCCTTATCCTCCCTAAACTACAGCCTCAAAACAGAAGGAAGTTTCATTCAATTGTAAATACATCAGTGAAACAATTTTTCTTCACAGAGATTCTAAATTTAAAAAAAAAAAAAGCAGCACTCACTGCTGATTCACTTTAATGCCCCCAGATACACCTGTCTTGGTTTTAAACAATCAATTTAGAAACTTCACAAAATGTTTCCAAATATCAACATCATTTGTGTACAAAAACAACTTTAAATAAATTCCAGAGTGTGACCTGTAACAAATACAGGCAATTTGTAGGCCAGACATTGTTCTCTTGAATGCGGTTGTTCAGGCAACAGCTGTTCTTTCAGGCTATGGCCTGTAGTAACAGGTGGCTTATGTTTTTCTTTTCAAAAGAACATCCTTGTCCACAACTTCAATGGAATGCAAGAGAAACACTGGCATTTGTGTATCCCAAGGCAGAATTTGCTCTTTAGCAGGAGTCAATCTCCTATCAACACATGGGGAGACTTGCTCTACAGTACATAGATAACACCAACTAGCGCATGGGATGCCGTAAGTATGCCAAAAGAAGCCAGAAATCCTTACATGGCATTAGCTAATAGCTCAAACTTCCTGTTCATTCAGGATCACAAGAAAGATACTTTACTGGGCAGATATGTTCCTGAAAATAGTTGCCCTGATGAATAATATGCTGAAACAATTTAAAACTTTGAGAACAGGCAAGACGTTAAAAGAAAATGAAACCAGAAGGATCAGGAAAGCGAGTGACAGGGAAGGTAAGAACATACAGATGAACTTTTGATGAAGATTATAAACTAAACAGCAATCAAAGGGCAAAAGGCCCTGAGCTAGTCAACTAAAATACTTTGCCTACTTTTTACCCATTTTTGATTATTAGCTAATGGCAAGGAATTCTATACATTTAAAAAATTAAATATTTTACAAGTCGAACTAAGTAGGTCTCTGGCCTTACAGCATTACACACATGCTTAACTATATGAGCTGCGAGTAGTCCCATCGACCTTAACAGGGATACTGACAGTGCATGAAGATAAACCATGTGCTTAAATCATTGCAGGATTCCAGCTTAGACATGAACCAGTCACAACCCTTTATCCCCATTTCCCAGGTTCTTTGTATGCTTCTTAGTTTAGACTGCAAGTGCCTCATGCCAGAGGCTGTTTTTGTTCATCTTCACAGTGCCTAGTACACTCTGGATGCAAGTGCAATAAAAACAAATGAAGTTACTACCCCAAACCAATTCATACTGTCCATGTTCATATTTTAAAAACTATGTTCATTCCAAAACCAACAGCTTTTGAAAAGGTTATTCCCCTCCCCTTCTGCAGACAGAAAGGTTAACCTCAACATCCATTGCATACATGTCTGCAACAATACAAAGAACAGAGCTATAAAGTCCACAGCACTAAATACCTCTAGACTAAAGACAGCTTTGTCACCGAGAATGCCACATTGAGAACGAACATACAACAAAACTTCCTGAACCCAACCCAACTAACGCCCTACCGCAGCTTGCTTACTCATCTGAATAAAGGCTCCACCAAAAACAATCCTCCAAAATGTGGGTTTACAAACAAAGCCTTGAACAGTAAATGTAAATTAAAAATAAATTTCTTCCTGTATTTTTATTGTAGGCATAAAAAAAAAAGATTACAGGCATCACCAATGGGTAAGCAGAGGCACAGATGTTAACAGACTTGCTCAAAGGCATAATCTATTGTTGAGATGGGAACAGAACCCGGGAGCCTTACTCCCAGCTCCCTATTTTGACAAAAAGATCTTTCAACATCCTAAGAAAACAGCTCTTTCCACACTATGGATGGACATGATCTGTTTTGTTTTATTTACAATTATTTATGAAGCAGTTGAGTTTTACAGGAAAATAACCTGGAGACTACAGAGCACAAATAAACTCAATAGCTCTGCAAGCAGCTGTTGGCCTGATTTTCTACCTACTCCTCCCCCCTAGATTTAAATCATTACATCTCTCTTGCTGGAGTCTATTTGCAGACATTACTTTTCATGGCCACTACCTTTTCTCAGCAGCCAGCCAGCCACGCAGCACATTTTAGTGCAGTGCTGCACAGACAGCATTTTCTAAATCCATCAATTGATGGGAAGTTATTGTAATATTTAAGGTATCAGAGTAGCAGCCGTGTTAGTCTGTATTTGCAAAAAGAAAAGGAGTACTTGTGGCACCTTAGAGACTAACCAATTTATTTGAGCATGAGCTTTCCTGAACTACAGCTCACTTCATCTGATGAAGTGACCTGTAGCTCACGAAAGCTTATGCTCAAATAAATTGGTTAGTCTCTAAGGTGCCACAAGTACTCCTTTTCTTTTTGTAATATTTAAGGTATTCAGTTCTGTTTAAGAACAAGATAGACTTAGTTGACAAGTAAATAGAAGAGGAAAATTTGTCATTAGGTTTTCCAAATTAAAATAAATAGAATTCTGTTTATTTTTAAATGGAGAGAGAGAAAGAGGAGCGCTCTCTTAAAAAAAAAATCAAATCAACTTCCTACACTAAAAGCACTCTAACTCTTTGGGCATTTTTGAAGAAGATATTCAGAGTGAGAAACAAATGTATTTTCTGTCCTTGATATCTCTAATGAGGCTCCATCATCCCCAAGAGCCAAGGCAGAAGGAAAATGGGTCACATATCTAATTACCACTGTTGAAGCGTGAAGCCAAAACATCCCTGAAATGTAATAGATTTTTAATAACTCCAGCTTCATTAGAATATCCCAGTCACCTATGTATTGCCAGCAGCTTAAACTGAGTACTATAAAGCAAGAACTTATCAGACACCATGCTGTTTCACCATCGAGACAGGCAACATTAGATAACATCTAATCTGTTATTAATTGAGTAGTAAAATAACTAGAAAATTCAACCCCATACAGACGGTCCTTTAATTTAATCAAAAAAATCCTCCCCCACAAAAACACACCAAAAAAACAAACAACCTAGACATATCCAGGCACTAACCAAATCTCAAGAATTCAGTTTCTAAGCAAACAGCTGGACAGAACCCACTGCAGATTCCAACTTGTATTTCACAGAATTTTTTTTTTTTTTAAACTTGCATTTCACATCAAGTTTATTACTTCCCTGTAACACAGTAAGGATTCCACAGAAAGTTCTTTGCCCAGCTGTTCACTTAATTCTGCCCTCATTCCCTCCCACACACAGATACCGCACCCTCACACACAAACTATTAGACACAGCCACGCATTTAGGCTTTGTCATAGTCAGATTATGTTTTTAAATGACAGGTGCATACACTGGCTGTACTGGGCAGTGAACCGGTGATCAAGCTTATCCAGTAGAAGATGATATCAGGAAGTCACATGGGGAAACAAATCTCACTATCAGGTATGTTTATAGCACACTAAGCTCATAACAGGATCCAAGACCAGCAGCATGTCAGTTGGCCACACTTTCCACACCGATTTAACAGTCTGCTGTTTGTTCTTTAATCATTCTCATGGCTCTTCTCTGAACCCTCTGCAACTTCCTTCTTGAACGGTGTACACCAGAACTGGACACAGTATTCCAGTAGTTGTCACACCAGTGCCAAATAGAGGTAATATAACCTCCCTTTTCCTACTCAATATTCCCCTATTTATGAATTCAAAGATTGCCTTAGCTCTTTTGGCCAAAGCATCACATTGGGAACTCAATCAGCTGATTGTAAAGGACTTGGAGGTCATGGCTGATAGAATCACTGCTTCCCAGGATTGAGTCCCCCATTATATAAGTATGGCCTACATTCTTTGCTCTTAGATGTATACATTTACATTTAGCAATATTAAAACACACATTGTGTCCAGCTTACCGAGCGATCCAGAACGGTCTGCATCAGTGACCTGTCCTCTTCATTATTTATCACTCTCCCAATCTTAGTCTCATCTGCAAACCTCATCAGCGATGATTTTATAGTCTATTTCATATCATTTCAGGTCAAGGTGTTAAATAGTATAAGGCCAAGAACCGACCCTTGTGGAACACACCCGCACAATGACGATTCCCCATTTACAATTACATTTTGGGACCTATCAGCCAGTTTTTAATCCACTGAATGTGTGCCATGTTTATTTTGTATCATTACAGTTTCTAGCTTATTCACTTTCCTGTACAGAAATAGCTATACAGATAAAACTGCATTCACATTAGGGGTTTGTACCACTTTAAGTACGCTGGTATAGTTAAAACAGTACAACTTTCTGCTGCAGACAAGAAAAAAGCAAAGTAGCAGCAAAGTAGTTAGCTAACTTGCTTTAGCGGACCTGGGGCCAGATTTTCTGAACAGCTCTGCTCCCATTCAGACACCAAAATATAGCTGAGATGCTCAACATGTTGGGTAGTAAGCACTTATGAAAATCTGGCCACTTATTTAAGTACCTAAATGGGAGCAGAGCTCTTCTGAAAATCAGACTCCTACAGTGCACTTCCACAGCACCTTATATGCAAGGATCTACAAGTGTTAACCCTCTGAGTGGGGTATTACCCAGTGGTGAGATAGAACCAGTTGTTAAATTTAGAAGCCCTTTTAGAACCGGTTGTTCCGCGAGGGACAACCGGTTCTAAAAGGGCTTTTAAGTTTAACTGGCCAAAAGTGACACCTTAGGTGCCGTCTCCATGGGTGCTCCAGCCCTGGAGCACCCAACGGAAAAATTTGGTGGGTGCAGAGCACCCACCAGCAGCTCCTCACCCCACCCCCGGCCCCAGCTCTCCTCCACTCTGCCTCCTCCCCTGAACAAGCTGCCCCGCCCTGCTTCTCTGCCCCCTCTCCCCCCCGGCTTCCTGCGAATCAGCTGTTCACGCGGGAAGCTGGGGCAGGCTGAGAAGCAGGCCACGGCTTCCTGCTAAGGCCCAGGGAGACAGAGGTGAGCTGGGGCAGGGGGCGCGAGGAGGGCTGGCCGCGCCGCAGCAGGTAACCGGAAGGGGGGAAGGGGCACGCAGGGGAACCTCTCCCTGCCCCAGCTTACCTCCGCCACCCTTGGCCCGAGTGGCAAGCCACCGCCTGCTTCTCAGCCCTCCCCAGCTTCCTGCCGAACAGCTAATTCATGGGAAGCGGGGGGAGAGGGGCGCATGGAGAATCACAGTGGGGCGGTGCGTTCAGAGGAGGAGGCGGAGCGGAGGTGAGCTGGGGCCGGGCGCGGGGTGGGGAGCTGCCGGTGGGTGCTCTGCACCCACCAAATTTTCCCCGTGGGTGCTCTAGCACCGGAGCGCCCACGGAGTCGGCGCCTAAGGCGCCACTTTTGATGTGATCAGTGGGGGGAGTGGCCGCTCCCCCTGCTCCCCCACCCGCTACAGTGGCCCACAAGATGATCCTGCCCGGTACTGGGGGCAGACAGGGGAGGGGGATGGATGGGGCAGGGGTCCTGGGGGGGGGCACATCAAGGAACTCAGGGGAGTTGGATGGGGCAGGAGTCCCGGGGGCCGAGGGTGGGCAACGACCCCCTCGTGGGGTGAGGAGGGAACCCGTTGTTAAGATTTTGGCAGCTCATCACTGGTATTACCCCATATTGTAGCCAGGAGCTGTGGCACACATTTTAAAGGATCTAACCCCATTCTTATCGGTGTCGTCAGAAATATTCCCACTGACTTCAGTGGGCTCTGAATCAGGCCCTAAATGCCTTTCCCATGATCATGCAGCAGTCATGACAGAGCCAGAAACCAGATCTCCTAGTCCAGTGCCTTAACCACATCATCATCTCATTTACTGTGAAACAAAACTAGGGTAAAGGAGGCTTTCAATGGAAAATGCAATGTGAATGGAAAGCAAGAGTAAAAGCCTCGTCGGCACATTTCATACACTTTGTCTCTGTTTAATGAGGAGATAAACAGATAAAGCTTTCAACCTATATATGGAGTATTTTTATTTAAAAAGAAACTACCAAAGCATATGGAACTCAATGACAAACAAAAGGCAGAACAGAATACATTTTCTGACAACGGCCTACATGTTAAGTGAAAAACGTCACAATTCTCATACAACAGGAAGAGGAAGTAGAGGGTTTCCCCATCTTCTCTACCTGGCCAAATTTGTTTCCTCTAGTAATCTACTCCCATTCAAATACCTCACCTCTGTAATCGTATCAATATATTCAAAAGCAATACTTCTATGCGCACACTCACACAAAAGCAACATTAACGTTAAAATTCAGAGTGAAGATCCTCAAAGCCAGTTTATCTCCCTCCCCATTCACGTATACTTTACAACCAACCCCTTTACTACTTGACTTAACAATATGTGGAAATAACAAAAAACTCCCGTTGTAAAAATGCAAGCAAACAGAACAGGGGGCTGCTCTTTTGTGTCATGTTCGCAGAAGAGCATGTGAGAATGTCTACGTTTGTGAGCTTATGTAACGAGAGTCCCTGCTGTAATGCAAAAACATCCTGTGCGTGTTTTCCTTTGTTTTTAAGGGAGGGATTTTTTAGTGCAGAATGAGTTTTTAAAAAATGAAGTTAGAGAAAATGGAGTCCCCTCTTAACAGCAGATTGTGACACAAAGCCAACCTCCATGAACTTTTCTCCTCTCTTTGGGATGGACCCAAGCCACAGACTTTGGATCCAGACTTTGCGAATGTCTGAAGGTGCTTAGACAGGCTTTGGTTTCAGCCCATGAGTACTCAAGGTGCCCAGCCATCACTATTCTTACAAAGCTGCAGAGCCACTGGCCATACCACCACCAAATACACAACCATTTAACATGCAAAGAAGCTGTATCTCTATTAACATGCAAACCATCTCATTACGGAGTTCAACCTATGCACAGACATTAAATTGGCTAAATAAAATAAAGCTTCTGTAGTTCCAAGAAGAAAAGGAGTACTTGTGGCACCTTAGAGACTAACCAATTTATTTGAGCATGAGCTTTCGTGAGCTACAGCTCACTTAGTCTAAGGTGCCACAAGTACTCCTTTTCTTTTTGCGAATACAGACTAACACGGCTGTTACTCTGAAACCTGTAGTTCCAAGGTGGCTTTTAAAAACTGATCATGGAAGGATTTTCCTCATTCATGGATAATTTCAAAATGAATTTTAAATTTTTTTCTCTCATGTGCTAAGTGCTAGATTGACAACTATGGATAGGGAAGCCCCCCTTCAAAGATGCATACGTCTTTCCATCAGCTTGCTTCAACCATGACTACCTTCAAGAGAAGATGGTCATTTGGTCTCCACAGCACACTCCAGTTTTGACCATTCTGCCAAGACAGCCATTTCGGGGTGGGGCAGCGGGGGGGGGGGGGGCGGGGAGGAGGCAGTGATATACTAACTTCTGCGCTCTAGGAACTTGACTGAGATCAAACTCATTCTCGCACAGCTCAAAGAGCCACCAGATAAGTAACCTTCTGTCTCTACTGACCAGAGAGAGATTAAGGAGCAGACAGCGCTTAAGAACCCACAGCCTCCAACAAAAGGCTTATATCCTCTGCTATCCAGCCCTCTTGGATTTCTTTTTAAAATCTAAAGACACACTTTTAGGACAAGACCAAGCATGAAAAACTTCAAAGACACCATTTCTGGAATATTTTCTAAACTCTAAAAAGTCGGGGTTTAGCTGGAAGTGCCATCTCAACCTTAGAAGTATAGCATTGTTACCACAATATCGTAAGAGGCTGTTGACTTCACTATGAAAATCTCAGACACTGATTTACATGCATGTGAAATACAAGTATGGATTCTTTTAACCATAATTAGATAAACCTTTACAAATATGGAAGATCTTATTATTGAGAGGGAAATGATGAACAACAGCTGTTATCTTTAAAAAAAAATACAAACATGTAGCGCCAGCCAGCCACAGGAAGAACCCGATGGGGAAGAAATGCCCTTGTTTTCAGTTTCTAAAAAGGCTGCTTCACAGCTTCATTTCTTGTCATTTGTTTCAGAGATTGCACTTCAATCAAAGCCATTTATCCCAAAGGGCCCACCACAGAAAACTACAATTCAGGAACCTACATATCTGAATATGTAACTTCTGACAGGAAAAAATTAGAAACTTATTACACTTACCACTGTTCTGCACAGTGCTGAGAGCTATTTTCAAGATGTAACGGTAACATTCCCCAGGGTGCAATCTGAACTGCTGGACTGATGCGTCCCCTTAGCTCTATAGCCTGGGATGCTTTCTACACCGATTTGCTGATGAACAGCAGCCTCTCCGGGCTCTGCTCGCTCACGGCCACCAGCATGCAAAGTCACTCCCAGCTGACTACATGAATGCTGTGCCCAGCCATCCATGAATTATATACAGGCTAGCACCCGCATATCCTTCAGCCGCAGCCTTGTTCCCCAGAAACGTGCACCTTGTACTGCTCAGCAGCCACTGCTTAGAAGCCCACTGGTCAGTACAAGCTCACAGATAGTTTGTCATTCCAACAACGGGTAATGATGATGCACCAGGCTTGTTGACCTAAGTGGAGATTCCCAAGCACTTCAAGCAAAACACACTGGTTTAAATAAAGCCATAAAACAAGTTTATTAACTAGAGAAAGAAAGATTTTAAATAATTACAAGTATAGATGCATATAAGTCAGGATTGGTTACAAAAGAAAGATGGTTTCTTACCATCAGAGGAGTGATGTTCTGGAACAGCCCTCCAAGCACAGCAGTGTGGGCAAAAAACCTAACTGGCTTTGGCATGTGGCCCATCGGTGACTGCCAATCGCAAAAATCTCCAACTGCTGGAGACGGGACACAAGAAGGGGCGGGCTCTGAGTTACTATAGAGAATTCTTTCCCAGGTATCTGCCTGGTGAGTCTTGCCCACATGCTCAGGGTTTAACTGATCACCACATTAGGTGTTGGGAAGCACTTTTCCCCTGGGTCAGATTGGCAGAGACCCGGGGGGCGGGTGGGTGGGTCATCTTCCTCTGCAGCATGGGACTTAGATCCCTTGCAGGTTTACACTAGTGTAAAGGGTGAATTCTCTGTAACCAAGTATTTAAACCATAATTTGAGGACTTCAGTAACTCAGCCAGTGGTTAGGGGACTATTTCAGGAGCGAGTGAAGTTCTGTGGCCTGCATCGTGCGGGAGGTCAGACCAGATGATCACGATGGTCCCTTCTGACCTTAAAGTCTAAGTCTAAATAAAAGGAAAAACACACAAGCTAATTCCTAAACTTTACCAAGGCTAATAGACTTAAAAGCAAAAAGTCTGTCTCACCATGAGCTGCAATACATTTTACAGGCTGTGCCCCTTTCCAGTCTGGGATCACTACTCCCATTTGTTCAGTTCTTTGAGAGCCATTGTTCTCATGAGAAGAGAAACGGAAGGAGGAGAGAGGTGAGGTGAAGGTCACGGTCTCTTATTTTTATACCCTCCTCCCCTCTTTGAGGATTACCCCCCGCCGGGATGCAGGCAAACAGTTCCTTGTGTACATGAGATTTGAAACGTTCTTGCGATGCAATGAAAATTTCTTGTTTATATCTTCCCGGTCGCTAGGGAATAGCCAATTCAATCAGTAAGGGCCCTTTAGCACTTGGCTGGCGTGCCAGTGTCTCTTTGTCTCTGAGAAGTTGGTTTGTAGGCATTACCCAGAACTACAACGTATTTCACTAATAATCCTACAGTAAAATCTTATAGCTTTACACACAGTGTTGTTATGCAATCTTAACAGGACAATGATGTTCAGCAGTTTATGAGTTTTCAAATGATATCTCACCATACTTTGTACAAAATATATCATAACCTTATAAAAATGGTGAACATTGGGTACAGGTTGCCACAATAACTCATTTTGAAAGCAGCATATTTCTGGAATGCATTACTCAGGTTGCATCCAGTGTACAACTCAAAACATGTAGGTTTTTATTTTAGTGGAAGCAGTATGTAACACTGGCAACTGCGTCCCCTCTTTGGTTATAATTTAAAAAAAAATAGAACTTAACTGCTGCATATTGCAGCTACAATAAACTTGGAATACTTATTAATGCAATTTATGGGTAAAAGCTAGCCCAAAGTAAAAGAGGGTATCATACAGAAAATTCTCTCATCTCATCAAGGTTTATTCTATTGTTAGTAGTTTCTTTTGTCATACTTTAATTTCTTAATACGTATTTCCACTTCATAGATTTTATATTTTTCATTTGTTTTCTGCCTCTATTCTACAGTTTGGTTAGATTAACAAGAAAGAGTTTGCCAAGGGAAGTGGCAAATTCATCAAGCAAAGTCGTTCTAAAATATTCGATCTAATTTAACCAGTTATCTAGTTGTTGGGCTCAACAATATTCATTTACAGGGAAATTCTGGGTCTGCATTTTGCAGAAGATCAGACTACATCACACTAATCCTTTACGGCCTTAAAAAAAAAAAAAATCTATGCAACTGAGGTCTCCATCAGTGGATCAGCCAAACTGATGCAAGAGTCCATTGCAACCAGGTGCTCAATTTATACTGTTGATCATTCCTGAGTTCATGACATAATCCCAATTAAACAGAAAACTATTAGTGTAATTCCCAGAATATGACGAAATCTCAGTAAACACCAGGAAGTAGAGGTAATGGTATTAGGCCTACCGTTTCCAAAGATCAAAGACTATTGCTCAATCATTTTAATCAATTCTCATCAACCAAGCCTCATCGGGCTAGGTTCCCAACTGTAAATTCCTTTTATGGTTAAAAAACAAGATAAATGCTTTACAGTAAGCAGGCAATCCCCAAATAATCATAATAAAATACTAGGTTCACCTCATCTGCTTAGTTAAACTTCCATGTGAACAGCAGTTTCAGATACATTCATTTAGTTCACATTTAGTTCACATTTTTGATAGTGTTTATCAGGTTATTGTTTCAGTAATCATAGAAACTGAGAAAGGTAGACAGACTAGTAAGCCCTCTGTCCATTCCTGACCGACTCGGAAGTTCCCTATAGCGTACGTATTCAAATATTTTGTCCAGTGTAGTCATGAATGATTCATATGACAAGATTGCTATCATTTCCTTTGACAGACTATTACAACAAAGAGAAGGCTAAAGAAATTCCCCTAAGCTCTATTTCATGCAATTCCTTTCCCTCCCTTTATATTTTGAATAGGTTAATATCCCAATTTACTGAATGTTGACTGATCAAACTCTGATCTAGAGCTTGTCTACTCAGTGAGCTAATGAGCTCTACAGGGGGGTGATTTCCAGTATGCACTAAAGGTTCCCTTGCATGCTTTAGAACTCTCACTCCCATAGCGTGCATTACCCGACTGTGGAGACAAGCCCCTAGATCAGTGGCGAGCAACCTGCAGCCCGTCAGGGTAATCCGCTGGCAGGCCATAAGACAGTTTGTTTACATTGACCGTCCGCAGGCATGGCCACCCACAGCTCCCAGTGGCCGTGGTTCACCATTGCCAGTCACATCCCGCAGCTCCCATTGGCCGGGAACGGCAAACTGCAGCCACTGAAAGCTGCAGGAAGCTGTGCATGCAGACGGTCAATGTAAACGAACTGTCTCACGGCCCGCCAGTGGATTACCCTGACGGGCCGCGTGCTGCCCACCACTCTCCTAGGTTGCTTGGTTTTCTTGTTAAATTTTTAAAGAGAAATTCAATAGTTTAACTATTTTAGAATCATTTTTATCTTCTTAGCAGGTTATTTCCTCTAGTCCATAATATTCACTCTACACTCCCCCAATAAAGGAATGTGTAAATGTTCTAAAGTGTGGGATTGAAGCAAAGAAGATTCCATGAGACATATCCTACAATGCAAAATATCTACACGGCTGGATGGTGAATTGCCAACATTTGCTTCCAAGCAGATCATTTTCTTAGCCTACTGCTTTGACCATGTCACCCCTCTCTTTTCATCCCTCCACTGGTTCCCTCTTCTCTATCACATCAAACATAAGCTACCAGTCCTCACTTTCAAGGCCTTTCACTGCCCATTCCATGCTACTTATCTCATACACTACAGTTTCTCAACCTTTTTGATACCAGAGACCAGCTTGCTACCTTCCCATACTGTGTCAGGGAGATCTCAAAGCGAGCAGCGCTGGTCCACAGACTGGCAGTTGAGAAACACTGCACTACAGACGTGTCAGCTGCCTTCGATCAGCTCATGATGCCAGCCCCTATCACCCACTTATTCAACTCTCCAACAGGCACCTTCGTGTTTTTTTCCATGCTGTCCCTTCACTTCATTATCCTCCTTCAAACTCTTTGCCAGGATCCCTACAAAAAATTTAACAAGCATACTGAGACCACTGCCTATCAGGCTGACCAGCATTGTCTCATTGTTTCCTTGTGCTTTCCGGTCTGTCTCCATCTGTTGTAAGCTCTTTGGGATGTTCTGTGTTTGTACAGCACCTAGCACAATGAGGGCCTGGCTCATAAACAGAGCTCCTAGGTGCTATCACAATACAAATAATAAAAATCAGAGTAAGCTCACATTTTTTTTAAATACAAGTCGTCATCAAGTATCTCAAAAACATTCCCAAAAATTACACTACCGAAAGCATTCAAAGCCGTCTTACTATCCTGAAACTCCGATTTCTGTCTTTTAAAAAAATTAGTGTGTCCTACTGATCGTAGCCTTCTACTACGCTATGTAAATGGCCCTCATCCATAGTATCTGAGCACTGCACAGTCTTTCGTGTATCTATCCTCACAACACTGCTGCAAGATAGGGCCCTGCCATTACCCTCATTGAACAGGTGGGGAACTGAGGCACAGAAAGCGAGCTGATCTGAACCCAAGTCCTAGGCTAGTCCCTTAACCACTGAAGGATGCTCTCTTTATCAGTACTATGCCACAGGGGTGGACTGCAACATTTTAGAACTGCAAACAATTTTAAATAAGCAAACAACTTCAGAATGAATGATTTAAGGAGAAAGATCTTCCCATATATGTCATACAAAATACGAAAGAATTAAGCCAACCCAAACATTATACAAGTCAAAACAGATCTAGGCAAGACCACCATTGTTTCTGTTTGGCATAATTGGTAACACCCTTGCCTCATTACAACAAACAGAGATTTCATTTCTGAAATTAAGATTCCCTCACTGCATATCCTGCAGTACACAAAGCTGGGACAGTGAAGCACCTTTACATGAATGTAAAGGAATTTTCTTCCCCCTGCCTAGTGACTCTCCAGTTAGAAACTGACTGTTGCTTTCTACAGCACTGTTTGAAACAATTAATGTCTTTATTTCCCCCCTACAATTTCCTATGGTACCCCTTCTGGAAATATGACAGACTAAATTTATAGATTCTACCAGTGGACAACTCCTGAAGGGGGAAAAAAATACAACGTGCAACTTCAGTGGTATGGACTGGTTTTGACATGACCTACAGGATTACCTATAATCCTGGTGTGACTAATCATGGTATTTTCAATGTTTGCTGTCTGGGAAGGCGAATTTAATGACAACCCCCACTTTACACATTCCCAAGAGGGTGTGGGAAGACGACTGGGGAAGGGATGGTGTGTAAATATATTCAGTACCTAGAACCTCCAATGAGATGGTTACATGTTTTTCTAGTTTACTGCAGAGGTGGCATAAAAAGTTTTAATTGATAAGAAAAGAACAGGAGGATAATCCAGGTATCCTTTTCCATGTTTCCTCTCAATAAAACAAGTTTCAGCATTCACAACGTCACAGGGGCTATTTCCACGCACCTAAAAATAGCTGCTCTATTTGTCCCCCCACCACACAGAGTCAGGATTCAGCTCTTTACTTCATAAAGCACTAAAATATCTCAAGTTAAAATGGTGCCATATCAAATCAAAATTATGTTCTAAACAGAGTCTTGGAAAATTTAATGGCCCAGATAAAAATCTGCTTACCTGTCCTATATTATGATTGATCATGAAAAAAATCTAACGATATGCTAAAAAAAGTGACCCATCCTGGGCAAGTAGCATTTTGCAAGGCTGTTATACTGTTACATAGGACTGAAAGTCAAACATTAAACTCAACCACTACAAAAGAAAGGGGGAAAAGATAATAAATAAGGCTGTGAATAGCCAAATCTTACAACTTTTTCCAGAGGCCAAATGAAAGTTTCCTCTTTCAATGGTGGAACCTCAGAGTAACGAAGGTTACTCCACATGATGTACCACATCCTTCCTACACAGTCCAGTCTAATAATACATCAGCAAGTCAAATGAGAACAACTTTTTCTAAAAAATACCATCTCTAGGACTGTCTAAGGGACGAGATAGGAGTAGACCAGTTTCTTAGGACTTAATGCACTTACTTTTCTGGCTCAAAGGGGCTGTCACGTTTAAATTTAAACATCTGTTCTCTATCAACCCCTAAATGGCTTGGAATCAAGTTATCTCAAAGACATACACTTGTAAGACACCACCTGAACTCAAGGACTAGAATCTGAGCGTTCTCAGTGAAGGAGACCTGGCTGGGCAGCTCTACGTCTGTTGGCAGCCCAGAGACATAGGTGCTAGAACTAGGGGTGCTGGGGCTGCTGCACACCCTGGCTTGAAACGATTTCCACCATATAAAGGGTTTACAGATCGGTTCAATGGCTCTCAGCACCTCCACTAAGCAAATTGCTCCAGCACGCCTGACCAGAGATAGAATTTACTGACCACCATCACACAGTGAAAGGCCCTTCTGTAAACCCTAGCATTTCTTGATTGAGGGGTAGAAGTGGTGAAGTTTAAGCCATAGGCAGGCAACTACAGGGGTAGGTGATTCTGATGGCTGCTGAACACGACAAGTCTCACCCCAGACCAGATACAGAAGCTTTACCTCCTGTAGTAAACGCCTTGAACCTTCGTTCCGTTTCAGAAGTACTCCACTGGCAGATAAGCTACACAAGAAGTGCCAAAGCGTGAAGGACAGAAAGCTTTGGTATCTGTCACAAAACAGATCAGTACATCAGGCAACTTCCCAGGACTGGTTTTCTCAGTAGTGTTTGGGATTTAATCCCCTGTGCCTACTTACCATTGCCCATTTTTTACTCCATCGCAGCCTATTATTCCTACCAACTATCTTTATCCAAAGGTTATACACAGTTTTTCATCACAACTTCCCAATGGGAAGTCTCAATTTCTGATAATTTGAGGCAACTTTGCTTCTTTGTCATATTGACTGCACAGTTGTTTCTTTGGATTGGTGCTTTGCATGGTCTCCCCCCATTTCCACCTCTATTTCTAGTTACCAATTCTGTTTTTTCCCCATAGTCTTTTGTGAACTGAGTGTTTTAACCAATCCAGTTAAAGTGTCAACAAAACAGTTTTTTCCAGGAGACAGCACCCTACGTGCTCCTGCAAAGAACTGTCACACCAACTACCTAACCCATTAATACTAACTAAACAAGGAGATCGATTCCCATAAATTAAGACTTACTGATGTTTCAGTGCCTAGTGGAAGTTTCATTGCCCCAGTTTACTGCCCTTTGACCACCAAAGTTTGCAACAGATTGTTAATTGCACCTTAGCTAGAATGCTGAGGTTCCTGTGGTTTAGCATCTGTCTTCTCTCTGCCTGTAAGTATTGCCCTTTACTGATCTTCCCACAGAATGCAACTAAGGATTTTACCATCTCAGGAAACAAGCTGCCCTAAACACAGAGGTCCCATTTCAAATTAAAAGGCAGGTAGTAAGGTAGCACTAAGTGAACATACAAACACACAATACATATTCATGATTGTAACATATTACAGGTAAGTGCATTAGTAACATTCATTTCTTTCTTGTATTTAATGCAACAAATAATAATCCAAACAATAATTATAATACAAATTGGACTTATTTTAAAAAGAACACAACATAACTTTAAAAAAATCCACAACTTTCCATTACCAATAACTTAGATCAGGGGTTCTCAACCTTTTTCTTTCTGAATGCGCCCCCCCTCCCCCCACTATAAAAACTCCATGGCCCACCTGTGCCAAAACAACAGTTCTTCTGCACATAAAAGAATAAGTGTTGGGGAGCTGGGGGTGCAGCTGCACCCCCTAGCTTGAAGTGGTTTCCATCATACACAGGGTTTATAGTTTGGTTCAATGGTTCTCAGCACCCCCACTCTACAAATTGTTCCAGCTCCCCTGTATAAAAGCCAGGGCCGGCATTGGGAGTAGCAAGCCGGGCAACTGCCCAAAGCCCCATGCCACAGGGAGCCCCGCGAAGCTATGTTGCTCAAGCTTCGGTTTCAGACCCAAGGGGCAGAGCTTGGGGCAGTGAGGCTTCAGCTTTCTGCCCTGGGCTCTAGTGAGTCTAATGCCGGCTCTGATTGGCGGACCCCCTGAAACCTGCTCAGGCCCCCTAGCGGGCCTTGCACCCCAGGCTGAGAACTGCTGACTTAGATGACCACAGCTGAAAATGTTTTAAAGCCCTAACTGAACTTTCACGTTTTGCATTATTCTCAGCTTAGACAATGACAGAATAAATGATTTTATGAAAATTGACTATAATTTCATCTTCTGGTTCAAATGCACTATAATCTTCGGTTCAAAACTTGTAGAGAAATGTTTAGATTAAAAACCCTTCGTTGAAAATTAAGCAGCATCATAAAGTATTTGTAATATCAGATTTTAGAAAATAAACACTCTTCAAAAGTACAATCCAAACTCTGTGCTTAAAAGTTGCGTACAGTAACGTTCCTTTGCACACAAAGGAAACAAGCAACTACAGAGCTCCCCTATGCACAGCATAGCTACTGCATTACGAATGTTTTGTAACTGTGCATTCTCTTTATGTAATCTCACTTTAAAATGAGGGCCAAATCTGACCAAAAGTTTTAAATAATCGGCAACTTTTTAATTTATGGGGAGGCAAATATTAATCTCTCAGCACCCTGCTAGTAAGCTGTTAGATGGTAACTGGCTACCATTTGAAGAAAAGATCTGGTCCTGATTGATAATGTACACTGAAAAAATTGATTTACAGATGAAATGTTTGGAAGCTTCAGAGGACAACCTGATTATTGCAAAGCCAACTGTTAAAATCTCCTCTTTAAAAAAACCATACAAAGCCAGGATTACGTAGCATTGCTCTACTAGAAGCTATTGAATGTAGTATTCACGCAGCTTCTGTGAGCAAAGTGGTCTACACAGCTTAGCAAGGTCTCTCACAGAGGACCGAACACTTGGATGAGTGCTGAGTGTGAGCCAACTTTAAGTTCAAATGGCATTTTGGGTTTAAGGACCACCTGAGAAAGTATTCAGCAGGCAGAATCTCAGCTTGGCTGCTCCCAGAAACTGAGAATGTAGCTGTGGAAGCTAAGGCTGGACACAACCGCCCGAATGAAATCAGGCAGGGAGAGAAGAACTCCCAGAGATTTGTATGAGTGGAAGATTGATTGTGACGGTGATGCAAAAGTGTCCTGACAGAAAATCACACACACACTTCACAGATTCTGTAAGCCACACTCATTCCACACACCAGGAACTCCTTGCATCCCTCCATTCCCCACCCCCACCAGCTCCCTGTGAGACACCTTCCCCTGCCGCTCCCCCACCCTCCCATTTCAGGGACTTGCTGCAACACTCTCATGGCAGAGGCTCTGTGTTTCCCCTATTCCTCATGTCAGGGACTCTGAGTGCCCATGTCTCCCTCCCCCTCACATCATTGCCCGCATTCTCCCCACCCTTTCCAGGGACTCTGTGTGCCCCGCTTTATCCCTTACCCCCATACCAGGCTCCCCCATTCTCCCCACCATGCCAGGGGCTCTATAGTGCCCCCATTTCTCCCACCATTCTCATCTTTTTCTTTCTTTCTATGCGGGAGGGAATTCATTTAGGGGGTCACACTGAATTGGGATAATGGACAGAGCTGAGATGTGGTGTATTATTATGCAGGAAGGTGTTAATGGCAGCCATCAACTTTTTTTTTATCTATAGACAGACTAATGAAGCTGCCAACTCTGCTAACAGGATGACAGGGGCTCTGTCTAGCCCCAAAAGCCCCCAAAATCCATAGATTTCCACACACAGATGCTCAGAACACTCCCTGAATTTTAGAATTGATGGTATGTGGCATTCAAATATTATGGTGTTACAAACAGAGATAAAGAAATGCCATCAAGTTGAATGTAAACCCACATCATACATGGAGTACCTTACTAGTGTAGGGGTATCGGTATACCATACTAGCAAAGCCCTCCTCGTTACACAGCACTCCTAGACATATCCTGGCAAAGTCATGCTGCGTGCCAGTACAAAAAAAACACCCCCCATGAGCAAAACAAGTTACACTGTTAAAAGCACAGCTTTGCTGGTTTAGCTGAGTCTACACTAGGGACTTCTGCCAGCACAGCCATGTTGTATGTGGTCAGGGAGTACACCTCTTCTCTTCACAGCCCTGACCAACACAGACTCTACCATCAGAATTTATAGTGTAGACCTGGCCTAAAACCTCACTTCACTCAGCCAATTACATCGAGTTGATCTAGGCCTTGTCTACACTACACACTTTTGTCCTCGAAACAGTGAAGGTGTACACACTGAAATGCTCCTCCCACCGATGTAACTCCCATGCTACGCTGACATCATACAACCACCTCAATGAGAGGCGTAAGGCTTATGTCGATACACTTAGGGTGACTCGGTATCTGTGTAGACGCTGCTGCGTTCCTTACATGGGCTGTTGGCTGTCATTCTTGTCAATTTCACGGCTCCATGTTAGAGCCCTGAAATTGATAAGCTGCCCAGCTCCCAGCAGATGGGGCCAAGAAGCCGGGGTAACTGGACCCTGCTCCCCAGGGGCGAGAAGCCCTGAGCGGCGTCCCCACTGCTCCTGGTGGGGGAGGGGAGGCAAGAAGCCCTGGGTGGCTTACCCCCCACTCCCAGCATGGAACTGGGAGCCGAGGAGGGGGCAAGCCCACTGCGAGTTTGTGGGGCAGCTGATAAGGAGCTGCCCAAGGAGCCGAGACTGGGCTCTCAGCTCCCCACACTGCCCTTCTTAGGTCGGTGGGAAGCACTCCTGGTGAGGACGCGCACCGTTGACACAAGGAGGGTAGTGTAGACATGCACCACCACAGTAAATTAATTAACTAACAATTTATCTTTGTAGTGTAGACATAGCCTTAGTATGGATTGCAAGGTACTTATATCTGCACTGTCAACCCTAAGTATTCAAAAATCATGTAATTTCTGAAATATAATAAATTGATGGTATTTTTATTTGCCTTCTAATTTGATTTATTAGGGGCGCACTTGGGCCACATTTTCAAGCTTTTCTCTGCAACTATGAGGGCTTGGAAACTTACTTTTTTATTAAAATAAAAGCAGAGATACTCTCTTCTAATCACATGAATCCAGGAGTTGGGGATTTAAGGACATCATCATATATGACAAGGCTTGTGATAAATTTGTTAAAGTTGGCAACAATGTATCTGGATACTCACACCAATAAATGGTGCACTATATCTGTAGCTTGCTAAACAGCAGCCCTGAAAAACTCTCCCTACAATAATAAACAGAAATTTCTTTTTTTCAAAGTAAGGGGTTTTTTGGTTTAGATGTTTGGAGTAACTGAGCCAGTCCGCAGAACTTTAGCTGCTGCACTCTGCAGTTTAGACTGCCCTAAAGGAACATAATTAAAGTGGTGTTAACACCCTGTGCCTCCAGCACCCAGGAAATAATTGCAGTCCCAAGACTTTACTGAAACCGGGAGCTACTAAATCAAAATGTAGAGTTGTGGCAAGATGTTTCTATGAAAACACACACACACCCCAATTATATCAATCATCAGGGGGCTCCTATTTGAGGGCACTTTTCTATGGATAATTTATTGTAGTGTTTAAATTATTAGTGTACTATGTATCATAACCAAATAATGCAACAAAGCTGTTCCAGCTAAGAGTGTGCAGTGACTTCTCAACTCCCAGGGAACCAGTCACTCAAACATTAGCTTGTAACGATCCCTACATTAATTTAGTTTCCACGAAAATACTTCCCATACTGGCTTGGAAGCATAAATCCCTGATAAGAGTCAGTTTAACAAGTGAACCAGAGTATCATATAACTTACTCTAAACAAAGTGTGCATATTGTTGTATGTATTACATATTTAACAACCAGCGGTTGTTTAGTGTTTGCATTTTACAACACTGGGGTGTCTTCAGACTTTTCCCTTGAGATCTCTCTGGACAAAATCTTGAGACCAAACTGAATAAAGTCAAAGTAAAGATTAAGTCCAACGCTAAAAATAAATAAGCATCCCATACATGAGAAAACTAGGTTGTCTACCTCATCCACTGATCAATTTGATTAACAAATGACCTATTTAAAAAAAGGAAGAGGGCAAAAGAATCTGTGGTATTTTCTAGACAGCATGCAACATAACCTAACCATAATAAGAATCACGGCAGTTTAGTCAACTCAGCAGGCTGAAGACTAAAGGCATGCAAGGTGATGATGGAAACGAAGCCTCCCGAGAATGAGTGAGTCAAAGGCGTCCAATTTTATGCAGAAGTAGTTATGTCACTTTGGTGGTCTTGTAAAGCCAGGATTTTTATGATCCAAAAGCGTGTGCTGAATGATTCCCATAGTGCAGTGTAATCAGAGTAGGTATTAGCTCTATGCATGTGCTGTTTCTCCAGCCTGGAGAAATCGGATTATCAGAACTTCTCCATCTGAAGTTTAAAGTTTGATTGTTTTGTTTGTATACTTAGAAGAAAAATTACCCCCTATCATGGATCCACAAGTCAGCCCCTCTTGAACAGCTCTGGAACAGTCCCTGGGAGAACCCCTTCAGTGATGTCAGCCACCTTAGGGTCACACTCTTTCATTAGGGCCAGCCTCCTGGGACCATACCTCTCAGCCTTAAGCACCCTTTTTCTGTTCTGCCCTCAAACTTGCTCTGAAAATGGATAGAGTGCACAAGTATGCATATTTTACACAGTTGCGTCTGTATTCTTGGAATATTTATCAGTAAACTAGGGCAGAAAACATTACGAGGAGCTTATAAATTGCCATCAGCAGTAACCTAAGCACATAGTACTTACTGCACAGAGCTTTGGCTTTTGTCTAGGGATCAATGTATTGGACTTTTAATTTTCTAACCTACTTCTCTCTCTCTCCAGAGAACAGTGATTTGATGCCATATTGTAAATGTTAAGAATCAGTTCACTGTCACTCCAAAACGGGTGGGGGGGGGCACACATGACAGGACACGCTCAATTTGTAGAAATCTTGCCTATGTAAGGTCATGCGTTCAGGTACCACACCAGGACTAGGGACAATACTCAGCAGTCTCCTTGGTGCTTCACCTTCCCACTCTACAAGAAGTGCAAAGTACTATTTCAGAAGCCACTTGCTGTTTTGTGGTTAGTGAGATCCAGAGCTAAAACAATCCTATGAAGTAATGTCCTTTCATATATTCAGCACACATCTGACAGATTCAGCACAAGTGCATTTACTGAGGGCAGCATGCCTTCTCACCAGTAAAGCGCCTCGTTTGACGTGGTCAATCTATGACCGACATTAGCTCTGATCCATATCAAAGTAGGTGTACAGTCATTGATGACTAACAAGTGTAAACGACAGTAGCAGGTACAGGGGAATTCTACTTACAAGACAACAGAGCAAATGAGGTCAGATTTTATCAAGTAAAATCTATGCCAGAGGCAATGTATCAAACAGCTAAGATATATTAAACCTTCCCAAAAAGAAAGGCTCCCCAGCTCCCTCCTAATTCACTGATTTGATATTTCAGGACTGATAGTGCTGAAAAATCTGCATATGATTAGCTAACCAGTTGTCCCAGCTATAGGGGAAACACCATTACTGTAAAGGAAAGAGATTTAAGTCTTGTTTGCAGTCAGTCTGGGCCTGTACTGAACAGCTGTTTAAAATTCTATGTAACCACTAAAGATTTGTGCTGCCAAAGTAATTTCTCAGGAAGCCACAAATTGAATCATAACTTGAAGGCTGGTAAGTTTCTAAAAATAAAAAACATTTCTCTTCCTTCAGCAAAGGAATATGGCTAAACTGATAGGCAGGGAATTGGGAGGAATAAGTACTGTTAATAATGTAAACAAAAACTACCGAAGGGAGCTGCTAAAGAAAGTATATACTAAGACACATCACAGACGTAAAAAAGAGGATTTGTGTTGCTTTACGGATCCACGTAAATCATGACAGTTAGTTAGCACATGGCTCCTCCAAAGATTTAGGCTGAAGCAACTCCAGCATGTCATATCCAATATTTGGTGCATATGGTACAAAATTAAAAATACACTTCACATTTTTATCCCTATCCATTTGCTTCCTTGAATCTCTCCATCCCCACACTTCTACAGAAGGAAAAGCAAAAGCCAATGACTCATGTTGGCTGCAACTTATTTTATTCTTTTTCCAAGTTTCTCCCATTCTGGCGGAGTCCACTGAGAGGATCTCTAAAATCTGGGTTAGGTGGTAACCTTTTCCTCCACCCTTTGTCTTCTCAGACTGTAAGCTTCTGTGGCCTTCTTATAGGTCTGTATCTAGCATACCTAGGGTACTAAACACTGCAATATTCATAACTCACAGACAGCAGGGGTGGTTAGATATTACAAGTTTGCTCTCCAGCTAAGAGCGATCTCAGTGCTTACAATGCAAGACAAAGGCCAAATCAATATAGAAGACAAACACTTTAGAAGAAATAGATTAAAGGGGGCCCCAAATATTAATAGGAATAAAATCTTCAATTAGTGCATCCCATTTATATACATATGTTAGTGTGCTTGCACCCATACGCAAGCACTGTAAGCCACCCTCTACCGGATGGGATGTGTCAAAGCAAGATCCAGACACCCTCTAGCAGCTGTAGTTCAAAGAATATGTACTACAGAGTCATAGATTCCAAGGCCAAAAGGGACCAACTGTCATCATGTAGTCTGATCTCATGCCATAAAACTTCCCCAAAATAATTCCTAGAGCAGATCTTTTAGATCATCCAATTTTGATTTAAAGGACGTCAGCGATGGAGAATCCATCGTGACCCCGGTAAATTTTTCCAGTGGTTAATTACTCTCACTGTTAAAAATTTATGCCTTATTTCCGGTCTGAATTTGTCTAGTTTAACTTCCAGCCACTGGACCGTGTTCTACCTTTCTCTGCTAAATTGAAGAGCCCCTTATTATATATTTGTTCCCCAAGTAGATATTTACAGATGGTGATTAAGTCACCCCTTACCGTTCTCTTTGTTAAGCTAAATAGATTGAGCTCCTTGAGTTTATCACTTAAAGGGATGTTTTCTAATCCTTTAATCATTCTCGTGGCTCTTCTCTGAGCCCTCTCTAGTTTACCAACGTCCTTCTTGAAGGGGACAGAGTATTCCAGTATAGTGCTCACACCACTGCCAAATACAAAGGTAAAATATCCTCCCTACTCCTACTTGAAACTCCCCTGTTTATACATCCAAGGATCACATTAGCCCTTTTGGCCACTGAGTTTGCAATGGGAACTAACCTGACTATTCACCCTGACCACCAAGTCCTTTTCAGAGAGTCACTGATTCCCAGGATGAAGTCCCCGCCCCTCCAAAAAAATCAGATAAGTATGGCCTATAAATTCTTTGTTCCTAGATGAACACATTTTACATTTAGCTGTACTAAAATCCATACTGTTTATGTGTGCCCAATTTACCGAGCTAGCACTGCTCAATCTGATAATTCATGGGTTTGGTAGTGTTCTTGAAATCTGTATGTGTGATGCCGCTACCCCCACCTCATGTATACCTGCTCCTAGTTCATCAGCATGGGAAGAGTCACTCCACCACAGTTACTATGATAATTTTGAGTAGTAAGAGTGCTGTACACCCATATTCCTCTTCTGGTCCTTTCCCCTGCTTTCTGCGTCACAGCAGCAGCAGCAGAGCTGGTTGAATGCCATTCTGACCAGCTGGCGCTCTCAGCAGCCCATACAACTGACCAAGAATGACCTTCAAAATGCTAACCAAGGAGAATATCCAAGAGAAGGCAAAATATAAAATCCAGGAGAGATTATAGCTATTCCAAACCCAAATTAGTCACAGGACTATGTCCCCCTTTAACAAGAACACAGATATGTACTCTGCATTCATCAGTAGTACGTTTGGAAGTTTGTAACCTTCTTTTCCTAACTCAAAGATATTACCATATCAAACAGCATGAGAAATATATTTTGGTTTCCTATGGTTGGACAGGCGCCAGAGACCTACTCCTGTCCTCTGTCCTAAGTCATATGACTAAACCACAACATTACTACGATACATACTCACCGATCCAATACAAGATGGCATCCTGACAATGATTCTGACACCTGCATCATGCCAATGGAATGCTACAGCAAAGCTCTATCACAAAAAGTGTCATACTGCTGCGGTTTACTTAACACAGGTTTCTCTTTAGCCCTAACCCAGCAAAGCACTTGCTCAAACTTATAACACACCCACACATAGACTCCCACACACCCACCCTATTAGGCAGAGACAAAGACCCTAACATTTCAACACAGAAGATTCGGAATGTTACGAGCAATTGGAAACAGGGTTAGAATGGAAGCAATCGTACAACCATAGCAACAGCTGTCTCACCCCTATCATCTTAAGATCAATTCATGGCATTTGAGGGCGGGATAGAAGATGAATGGGATTTCAGGTAAGGGAATACATGAAGGACAAGATGAGAAATGGCACTGGAACGCCCACCTTTCAGCAGCTTTTCTACGGTAAAGTGGGGAGGAAAAAAAATGCAAAATAGGGAGGAGCAGGCAGACAGAAGTCACGCACAGAGCATACAAGCAAGCTCTCTCATTAATATGGACATTCTATTTAAATAGACTTCATAGTAGACCTGATGCTGTATACAAAGAGTCCCTCACTTTACACAGAAAAGCTAGTAAAAAAAATTCCTATTTCTTTCAGCTTTACAATAGCATTCAGAGAAGGGCCTGCACATTGCTAAATAGACTGGGCACCTAGCATTGGTATGGCTACGACAGCCTGAGAAAAGGACTTCAAATCAGCCCACTAAGTGGAAAGATACATGAGCAGCCAGGCAGTTTAGAGAGAGACAAGGCCCACCTGGGCAACACTGCTGATCAAGTACTCATCTTTTCTTAGCACTCTATGGACAGCTGGTGCTGTACAGTAGAACAACTGAGGCTAGAGGCCTGCAGGCCCTTGTGGCTAGCTGCAGCCGCAGTTTCACGTAACTATGCAACAACTGTCTGGCCACATCAACAGGCTCTAAACAGATACATTCAGATTCCACATTTGTCATCACCATAAACCTCTTGCCCGATGGGGCTGCCTAGCCCTATCACAACATTCACACTTCCATTTACGTTATCATTCTCAGTGTTTAAAACCTTTTTATTTAAAAAAAAAGTCAGCAAAAGCAGGGAAAGCCTCGAATGCAAGTTGATGCCCCATTCAAACAAGAAAAGTACACTGAAATATTTAATTTCAGCCCAAACCACAACCATTTCTTTGTATTCCTATGCTGTATGTGCAGTAATGAAACACTTTACAAGCATATGTCATTTACTAACCCTGCCAATCAGAACACATGTCTATATTCAAAGAATTTAACAGCAGTGTTACTTAAATGAGATTTCCTCATCACTGTTAATACAAACCGGTGCATGGTTTCAAACCCCATATCCATACCGTTTAGGGAAACTGGGTACTGAAGTCTCTCAAACCTAATAAAGGTACCTTTGATTTGACTACGGTACTTCCACCTTTCAACTGCCACCTAAAAATGTTTATGAATCTACATACAGCATCGTCATCAGTAGGTACCTGGAAGCAAAACTGATAACCTTGGGAAACAGCTTCCATTGGTGCATCATTTGTTTCCCATTTAATACAAAGTCAGGTTCAAGTTTTTGGTCCTCACCTTTCAGAGCCCTCCAGAGGGCTGGTCAGGCTACCCTTCCTCTCTCTGCAGGATCACAGCCCTCCCATGACAAGCATATTCCTCTGGAAACCATCACATGTTACCCATGTGGCACACGAATACAGAAGGCAGAGCTTTCCTGGCAACTGGCCCCTGATGGCGAAACTCTCTTCAGGGACACACCTCAGCAGTTTCAGAATGAGATGTAAAACCCAGTTTCAACCTAGCCTTCCCATCAACTCTACAAAGCCTAATAAATAATCCGAGCATTCGTGGCGGGGGGGGGGAGGGGAGCGGAATCCTTTCAGCCTGAAGAGTTAGCTGAGACAGGCCAATTGACCTACATGGACACACCAATACACCTGTAAGGCACTCAGATACTACAGCTCTGAGTGCAGGCATTAGTAACTCCCCCAAGAAGAGTTAAACAAGCTTAGATATTTTAAACACTACAGGGGAGATTTTCAAAAGGCACAAATAGCAGTTAAAACACCTTACTCGCACTGACTTTCAGTGAGAGTTAGGTGCCTAAAAGCCATTGATGTCAATGATGATCATCTTCTAAATCCAATCACATTCAAGATAATCCACCTCATTCACACTAGAGTGACTGTACATCATTGTTTATCCAAAGAGTATATTTTTGGGGCTAACATGACACTCAAAACATACATTACACCTTAAGGTGGGGTCATATATAGTAAACATAGTATCTGCAGGAACCAAAACGTAGTTTTACAGAAAGTATCCAGTTGTACAACCGGTATCTCATTTTGTCACAAATATATATACACTGCTTGCTAGGTTAGCAAAACAACTACAACCCCAAGTTCTGGAACAGACACCGTTGCTATTTACAGAGGTTTGCTTTCTATTTGAAAATGCTCAGGAAGAAATGCATCCTTCTAATCCATTCAATATTTAAACCATAAAATACGCAAGTGGTTTTAAACCCACCTTTTCTGAATTAATTTTCCATTTTCCAATTAAACAATTAATAAAAGGAAGCGCATGAGACATTATCTAGATGTTACTAACCACTTCCATACTACAATTGAGACAGTGACTAATTATGTTCGTGGTTAAGAAGGTAACAGCATGATCTCCAATATTTTTCGAATGAGCCTGTGAAGGCAACACCATCCCTCCAAAATCAATTTAATGTTTTTGACCATCAGTATATTTCAAGAACTTGAATTAGACAATACAAGTGTTCCAAGTGGAACTGTACCTAAAACTTGCGCACACACATATTTGTTAAAAAGTTGCTTTGATTTAACATCTACTCTTTCACTTCTTTGAAACCCCATATTCTCTTTCAGTGGGAAAGACACAAGACACTCCAAAACCTTGGTAGAAAATTTTCTGACCACGAGCCATATCTTCAAGGTGCAGTATTTCAAACAGGGCAGTGGGGGAGGGGGGGAAATCTAATAATGGAAGCAGCAGAAGCCAATTTACTTTTTGGCAGAATAAGTCATAAGGCATTATCTTAACCTGATAAACAGGAGGTTTTTTAGCCACCTCAGAAAACATAAGCAACAGGGAAAACTGAACCACGGCATAACCACCTATTCTTGCATTGTTAACTCAACACCACTATATAGATTTATCAACATTGCAGCACTTCAAATAAAATCACTAGGATAGATTGAACAGCTATGCTATTCTCAGTGCAAACGATACACAGCTAGAAGTCCATCACTTGCATTCCAAAATGGTTTTCCCTTTTAATTTTCAGGAAGATTGCAGGCACATAAGAAAACTGTTTTTGCCAGAGTTACAATTCCATTAAAAAACTTTAAAGTTTACCCCAACATAAGCACTGGATCCCATTTCCACATTCCCCGCTTTGGCACCTAGATTCATACTAAATACAATTTGTCCAGCATGGGAGAGCATGAACCTTAGCCGCTCATTTCAGATAAGGTTTTCAAAAGTAACTAGTGATTTTACGTCTCATTTTTCCGAAGACCAAACTGAGACATCTTAAAGGACTGATTTTAAGGAAGGGCTGAGCTCCCCCCGCCCCACTGACAATCAGGCTCCTGTGCAAATAAGGCCTCCAACATGCTTATTTGTGCATGCAAATATAGTAAATGCACACTTCTGCATTCTGGACCTGCCTCCTTTGGAAATTTAGCCTAAAAATACCTATTATTGGCTACACCATTAAACAATCTGAAACACAATATGTGGTGCTGTAGTTAAGTTCTTTCTGCAATGATTTGTTAATTTCACATAACCCAGCTAACCAAATCATTAAATAACCCTACCATTAAATGCACACATATCTTTGGTCAACATCTATTTTCCCCTCACATACAGTAGGTTATGTGGAACTTCCTAGCCTTCATTTCTGTTTCCATGGTTACATCCCCATAAAAAAACCAGGACTGATCACTTAAACCATGTTGTGTGGACAGTTATTATTGGGTAGATGTAGAGGAACAGAAGAAGCCAAAACAATGTATATTCTCAGTCACACAGTAACAGATTTATAGTTTGATTCCAAAATGACGAAATTATAGCATTTCCCCCAACGCTACAGATACGAGGCTCCAGTTTCACTACTGCTCTTCTGTGAGCTTTCAATTATCTCTAAAAATGGCACCAGCAACTTAGGGTGTGGTAAGCCCAACAGCAACACAACATGCTTTCAAAAGGCTACTCATCATAGCCACCTTTCGGGGCAGAATGGTACAAATTCCGTAATTAAGGTGATGCTCAACCCAGGAAAATTCTGATTCTGGCACTCGATAACTTCTTTTCACCAGTTAACCATTGCCATGCACAGGTCTCTTTTTGCATTTTGTTCTTTTTAAGAGTACATGTGGAGTAATTAAAAAAGAGACCTGCTTTCAAAACCACATTAACTTCTACTTTAAAACAGTCCTGATGCAATCTCTGAATCTACTGTTGAACTAATCTGTTTCCCGTTAAGAATAGTTGACTGCATGAAGAAAAACACTTCACATATAGGCTGAGTCAGTATATTTCTTCTCCCTCTTTTGCCTTCCAAATATTATAATATATAAACATAATATTCTAATTAAAACGGTTTGAAAAAGAAATCATGGGCAAGTTCTTCCCTGGTGTAATGCAGCGGAGTGACACCAGAGATAAATTTGGCTGCAAGTCTAGTTGTTCCATATTTCACATGCAAGTTTTTTTTTTTTTTTAAAACAGATTAGGAATCAGTTTCATTATGACAAATTTAAGTTCCTGTTTACCTCCCCGACTCTCCAGATACTGTGCACAGACTGCAGTTGTATTAGCCTTAATTCAGAGGCGTTAAAGCCATTTCTTGGCACAAACGCCAGGTCAACTCTGCACGGCGTGCACTGCAGCCTCCTCTTAAAAGAATGAGGAACCACCACCAGGCTACTTTTTTTCCTCGTTTTTTTAAAAGTTATTCTTGATTCACAGTTTAACACAACCCTTTGGAAGTTAAAGTAATACAGTCTCACTCAAAGTAATTACTAACAGTCAGATGTACGCTACAAACAGTTAAGAAAAAGGATAGATATAAGCTTTACCAGGCATTAAGAAATGCTGAGAAGTAACTTTTACACTGAGAAATTACTCCATATGCCCAGAGATCAAAAGCTAAAAAGTGAGCCATCACCGCTAAAAGATCCTAATGGTTTGTTACAAGACAGGGAAGAGAATCACTCTTCTATATAAAGCAAAACATTGTAATAACTGATTCTCTGGCTAATAGTTAGAAGTTTTAAAATAGTTAACACTTGAAAAAAATGGCAACATGGCAGTGTAGATTATCTGGGAGAGCATGCAGATACAGTGGAGCAGAAGGAAAATTCTAATTTAACACCTGAAAAGATGCAGAAGTAGGCGATAAAAATGCCATTTACCTTTTGCAGACTACAAAAAACAGACAAAGCTCAGTGGACTCTGACAGCTGACAGCATTTTAAGGTTACTTAGATCCTATCTGCTCTAATTTTTTGTTTGGAAATCTGGGCTGGTTTGGAGACCACTCAAATTTCTTATATTAAGTGAATTTCTTTAAAAAAGTTATTAGAGACACTGATCTAAAGCAGATCTGTTCCCAACTAGAGCCCAGATGTTGATAGCGGGATCATTCTTCATGCAGAGTCAAAGCCAAGATTCCAAATTCCTGTACACGAGGATCGACGGGAGATTAAATGAAAGCTGTCTTCAGCATTTCCATCCTATGTATTATTTCAAGAAATATGACTTATACTTGTTTGTTCTCGAGTTGCACAGATGTACTGTATCAATTCGTATTACTGGAAGAAGATAAGTAGAACCAGTTTTAAAACCACTCTTGACTCCATAGTTTTAGAAGCATGAATTTGGACCGTCAGCATGTTTTGCTGCACAAGCATGGGGGGTTAAAAACTGATCAAATTAAGTTTAATCAAACCATGAAGAGATCTGAAAATAGATGTTTTGAAACCAAAAAACAACCACCACCAAAAAAGCTATGACGGAGCTACTGAAAAAGCAGTTGCACTTATTTCCATGTTCTCTAGCTACTTTTTAAGTCGCTGGGCATTCCAGACTCTTGCAAACAATGAATTTTGCTTTCAAAACCATTACAAAGAATCACAGAACAGTTGAAATGAATGCCAGCTAGACACCTTTTCACCACTTCCACTGTAGGTGATCCCAGGATGTCTAAAGGGTTGATTTGCTATGTTGAAGTCCTGCTTTGTCTCTAATGAAGAGTGAGTTTTAACAGGGAGAGCGCTCTAACGTCTCATACAGTTCCAAAATTGCAACTTTGCTTTAAAATGTATTTTTTCCCTACTGTTGTCTCTTAAAAACTATTGGGGACTATCCCTGGTTCCCGCAATGTATCCCGCAATGTAACACAAACAAAAACACAGTGCTAGGCTACCTAGGACTTTCAGAATTAGACACTAAACAAAAACTTTTGCGATCAGCCAGAAGCTTCAGTTATAGTGCCCTTCCTTTAAATCTGTGCTGGAGGTCTACAAACAGGCCCATTATATTTTATAATCAGGATGGAGCTTGTCTGAACTACTAATCAAAGATGCATGTTACATTAAAGGCTTACAAGAGAAATGTAAAGAGTTGTGTTTCACATTAGCTTACTCCAAATAAAATTACTGTTAAATTTAAAAAACCTTCAGACCTACAAATGAAAAGCAAGTAGGTCACTGGTACACAAATGTATCCCACAGTGTACAATATAGAAATAACTGCCCCAAGATTTAGATGACCTTTAATTTCTATGGGTATAATCCCTTTCATCCAAGCATCTCGCTCGTGTGAGATGAGGAAACGGAGGTAACGTTAAATCAGTTTTTCAAATGATGCTGAGCGTGCAGAGATAAACTGGGCATCAAAAGGTTTTGCAATCAGAAAAGCAGGAGTGCTTACAAAAAATATATACAAATATACTAGAATAGCTATTAGCCCCCACTATCACAACTGCAGTTCAAGAAGCAAAAATATTTTCTGTCCTCCTCATCCCGTTACAAGAACACTTTTTGATGTAACCTAGGTTTTCATAACTACATCTTTTATGTAAATTTACACACACCAAATGTAGGTAAGACTGCAGTAAAACAAGCAGCAACATTTGTATATGTACTCTAATCCTCTCTAATTATAGATGTGACTATATACAAAATACTGTTTCATAAATCTGTTGCTGCTTGTTTTACAGTTATATTAAAGTAAGTAATATTTGTGGAGTCAGAGCCAAACTGAGCCTCCATGTATGTTTACATAGAGGTAGGGCTCCACCAACTGAAATCATCCTCTCACAGGTCTTTTGCTACCTCTGCCATTACTGTGATTCTGAGGGGACAATCAGAGAAGACTTGATCAGGTATTCCCCAAATGTCCATTCTCTGGAGAAAGAGCATTCTCTAACTTTGCTTGACCTCACTGCCATATGTTCAGTGACAGTCCAGCTAGTATTCTCCCAAAGGCCAACTGTCTGTCCCTCAGCAAGGGAAGAACTTTGGAATGGCTACGGACAGATTTTGTTGGGTGCTTCTCCCTAGTTGACTGCTCCCTTTCATCTATCCTCTACCTCCCCTGTATTGATTGGCAAACTACTGGAAAGACCCAAAAAAGAGCAGTAATGCACAAGACCACTATTAATCATCCTTTCTTAACCACACCTCAAAGCATTTAAAAAAAAATAACCCTCACAATTCTAGAAGACAGACCACCAACCCTGTTAGTCTGCTCCTCTCTCCAACCAGCCACGGTGTAGGAGGTACCCAACTGTAGTTAGGGTAACTGCTATTTACTGGACAAGAAAGGAGGATTCAACATGCACTGTGGGAGAGGTGACTCATTCACAAGCTTTCTGACTTCTTATTTAGCTCCCCAACCTTATCCATGGAGGAAAAAAGTGTTCCCAATTCTTCCATACAGATCAGTCTTTCCTCCAAATAGACCACCCTCCTACAGAACAAGGATCCACAAACTTTGTATACTTTGTTTGGCCAGGGATTTTCTACTGGATTAAGGACAAGTAATGCAAAGTAAGATCTACTAAACTGCCTTGCCAATACCTTCCATCTTGTAAAGTGCAAGATTTGACTGAAAGAGTCCAGCATAGCTAATTTATCCCCTTTCCAAACCAAGTGCCACAAAACCATAGGGAGGGGGCAATATGTGTGTGTTCTACAATAGTGCAAGGTTCATGGTCCTCAATGTGATTAGACGAACATACAAACCATACTGCCAGAGAACATAAACCAGGGACCTAGCTATTAAAGGTCTTACTGTTCAGAAAACCAAGGGCATAGTTACTCTATGATGGGGGTCTAATTTGGAGAAATGGCCCAGCTGCTTAAATATATACCAGAAGAAAATAATCTTTAAAATATTATTTCAAAAGGTATTTTTATATATATTCTCACCCCAATCTGTCAGTCTGCATAGAAGTGCTCGACAAACTATGAAGTGAGAGGCAATTTTATCCACATATGGTGGACGTATCCAATTAAAGTTTTCTGGGATACAATTTGAAACCACATATTATAAGCTGTTGGGCAATTTGTTTTCATCTAGAGCAAAAATGTGGCAATTAGTCGGCAATATTTCAGGGTAATTCCAAGTTGCAGGACACTACACTCCGTACAACCCAGGGCTCCTAAATGAGCTAATAAAAAATTAAGATAATTCTTTCTTCACCCACATTATCAAATTAAAAATAAATCTTCCAGGCTTACAGCTTAAAATATAGCACAGAATACATTTTGACCCATCTTTAGTTATTCCAGCTTTAAAGCAGCAACGTACAGGTTTTGAAAATGGGACTGTTACTCAGAGATAGCTGTGCTTGCATAGAAGGAAACAAGCCTCCCTATTGTCCAGCCCCTTCCTGCAGTGTAAATGGTAGGAAGAGGGATAGAAGAGCATATTGAGGTTCAAAGGTAGTTCCCTGTTATAGCATTTCAAAAAGCTGCTTGGGTGACAATCTTACCAAGTAAATATACCCCAAAGCACTCTAAACTGTCATAATTATCATCGTTACAGCAACTGTGTCTCAAATCTAAACACAGCATCTCTACATCTGTTCTAGCCTCTTATTGGTCTCCATCGTTGCTACAGGAAAACTCTTATCCAGAGCATAGCTTTAATGTTTTACTGGCCAAAGTACAACAGACCTCTGAGGTCTCCGATAAGTAGGAGAATCGGTTTCAGTGCATCTTATTGTACGTAAGTAAACCAGCGAGGGATCCACACAGATGGATGCATCTGCAGGTCAGGCAGACGTGGCCTCATATTTTTACCACAGCCCGCTTTCTTCACTCACACTTCTCTTTGGCATTTTCTGTTCTGCTATTCTTGATGGCTTTAACTGCAGACCAACAGGCCTGCCGCCATCCTGATCTATCAGCAGCAGCAGCAGCTTCCCATGTGTTCGGGTCGACTTTGTCAGCTTTTAGTTGATCTTTGAGAGTGTCCTTATATTTCACTGGCTTCCCAAGGTATGTGCTCCCATTTTCAACTGCCCATAAAATATGGCTTTGGGAGTCACATATCACCCATATCCAGTCCACTGAATGCACCCGATGAAGTGAGCTGTAGCTCACGAAAGCTTATGCTCAAATAAATTGGTTAGTCTCTAAGGTGCCACAAGTACTCCTTTTCTTTTTGCGAATACAGACTAACACGGCTGCTACTCTGAAACATATCACCCATAGTACAAGGTGAACAGCTCAGCAAAATTGCACCTGTATGACTAGGGATTCAAAGCTAGTCATGCAGCATCGGTCCAGGACTTCGATGTTTGGTATCCTGTCTGACCACTTGACTTTACAGATGAGACACAAAAAGAAAAGGAGTACTTGTGGCACCTTAGAGACTAACCAATTTATTTGAGCATGAGCTTTCGTGAGCTACAGCTCACTTGTAGCTCACGAAAGCTCATGCTCAAATAAATTGGTTAGTCTCTAAGGTGCCACAAGTACTCCTTTTCTTTTTGCGAATACAGACTAACACGGCTGTTCCTCTGAAAGATGAGACACAGACAGTGCATATGAAAACATTCTAGTTGCTCCAAGTGCCTGCTGTAGTGTCCATGTTTCACAGCCAGAGAGAGAAGTGCTTAACACAGTTAAGAGAGCTTAACAGACAGAGACCACGCGTGTGGAGGGGTGCATGCAAGGTCACGTGCCCCCCAGATTTGCTACTTGCCTTAGACTGAGCATGCTCAATAAACACTGCTGAAACCAGCTGCCCTCACTCTATCTACCTCCCCCCACGATCAATCGACAGGCACAGGTTGCCTGTGACAACCGACCTTAATCTTGGTGTGAAGTCGAACACCTCTCACATTCCACAGGTGGTGACAAAGAGGACCATAGGCAGTACTGGCTTGTGATATGCGCTGCATGATTCTGTTGTCGATCATGGCATTATTAAATCAAGTGCTGCCAAGATAGCAAAATTATTCTACCACAGTAAGCAGCGTGCCATTAACTGCGATTTCAGGGGCAGAATACATTTTTCCTGGAGCAGACTGGTAAAGCACTTCAGTTTTCTTGAGGCTGACAGAGTCCAAATCACTTTGCTGATCCAGAAAGAAGTCTATTTGATGCTGCATGTCTTCAACGGTATGCGCTACAAGAGTGCATTCGTCAGCAAAGAGGAACTCCCTACAGAACAAGCCCTGGCCAAAGTACAGTACTGTGTTGTTACAAACCACTCTGCAAAATAGGCACTGTTCTTAGGCATTTTACAAGCCATTAGGTCTGATGTACGCCAGACAGAGGAACTGCCAGCACCTTTCTGATGCTGCTGGAATATTGTGTCCACATTTCAATGGTGTCCATAATTCAAGAAGGATGCTGGTAAATTGGAGAGGGTTCAGAGAAGAGCCATGAGAGTGATTAAAGGATTAGAAAACATGTCTTATAGTGATCGATTGAGCTCCTTGAGTCTATTTAAGCTTAACAAAAAGAAGGTTAAGGGGTGAGTTGATTACAGTGTATCAGTTTCTACACAGGGAACAAATATTTGATAATGGGCTCTTCAGTGTAGCAGAGAAAAGTATAACACAATCCAATGGCTGGAAGCTGAAGCTAGACAAATTCAAACGGGAAATAAGGCGTACCTTCTTAACAGTGAGAGTAATTAACCATTTACCAAGGATATAGTGGCTTCCCCATCTCTGGCTATTTTTAAATCAAGATTGGATGTTTTTCCATCTAAACAATCTGCTCTAAGAATTATTTTGGGGGAGTTCTATGGCTTGTGTGATTCAGGTCAGCCTAGATGATCGCAGTGATCCCTTCTGGCCTTTTAATCTATCAATCAATCTAGAAAAAATACAGAGGGTATTACATTTTCAAACAAGCAAGAGGAGTTAAAAAAAAAGATGATTATTTCAAAGGTATGGAGCATGAAGATTCAGGAGAAAGGGGAAACAATATTTTTCATATTGAAGGTTCTATTACAGCAGTCACCTGTCCTTCCTAGTCCACGTGGTATTCCCTGTCCCACCCAAGCATCTCGATCTTTCTCAAGTAAAGCAAGACCTGTCCTCCTCACTCTGTGCTGATCACTGGGAAATGTATAAGGATGTTTCCCACTTAGCACCGCAAAGAGTTCATCCACATGTTACTACAGATAGATATACAATGCAATGCCCCAAAAGGCATTCTACATTCCATGAAGTCAAAAGACAACAGTCCTTTTGATCCCAGATCTACCCATCTGAGTCACATAGGAATTAACTGACAATCATTAATATTTATGTCATACTGGGCCTTCTTTATGCCATCACTGTTTAGCACTCCCACTGAAGCCTGCCAAAGTAGAGGCCTAATTAATTGATAAGCCACGTCTAAAAGCTTTCATTCAGACTAGAGATGCAGTCCCTTATGTTCCTGCCAAAACAATTCTACTCCCACTCTCCTGTCAGCATGATCAGGTCTAAAACTTATAAATAAAAAACATTAAAAGGTTTTCAGCCGAGTTAAAAGTAATTTGAGATTTCTCAAAAAAAATTCCAAGAAACCAGACTCCCTGTAGACTGGGTTTTTAAAAAAATGTCATTAATTAGAGATAACGTCTTTAGTTGCTGAAATGAAATCTAAAAGAGTAAACGGGAGTACTAAACAGGACGTAAATTAAAGAACTGAAGTGTTCTTTACATTTATTGCATGGAAGTTTCAGTGTCTAAACATATTGTTTTCATTAGTATCTTGTAATAAAAACCTGGAGTGAAAGGAACTAAGATAGTGAAGTGGAACATTAACAAGGCTTTCAAAGTTGTCTAGTTTTATACCTGCTTTACACTGCAAAATAGATTTGGCTATTGATCAGAAAGGTCTGCTCTACTAGGCATAACACCTGGGCTTGTTAGAGCTAAGACTTATTTGTGGCTAGCCCTAACCCCATTATCCAGAGCTAGAGCAATCAGGGTCCAAAACACCTTGCTTTTCACAAACGTGACCAACAACCGGACTATTTTGCAAATTGTATATTTATGGGTCATTAGTTTAATGCAAATATATTGACGATGCTGCTTCTTACCATAGGACGTTTGTGCTTCCAAAACAAGAAAGATACCAACAGGTGCAGATAAAGGATGGAAAACAGCACATAAAGCCTTTGTGAATAAAATGTGAGGTCTACCATTTGCTCAGCAGAGCTACGTGAACCAGGCATGAGAAGTCTGGCCAGAAATGGGGAACAATTACCAGTGTTTACCACCCACCTCACGCGCAAAAAATGTTAGAAAATCATGTGTTCTCATTGTGTTCTCAGGAGTGGTAAAATTTACAAATAATTTAAATGAAGCAAAAGAATGTAGGGAGAGCTTTAAAGGTAAAGCAGAGCATGGTTGTTAGCCTTATGGGGCATTGATGGAAAAATCCCCAGTCCAACACAAATCAACCACTGCATCCTACAGGTGACTGAGGGGAAGACACTGAGCGTTTATAAAAAAAAAAAATACTCTTTTATCCATCTCATTAATTAATCCACAACACCAAGTAAGAAAATACTCGCCTTTTTAACAGATGGAGGAAAATAAACTAAGTGACTTGCCCAGAGTTAATAGATTTTAAGGTCAGGAGGAACCACTCTAATAAGCTAGGTCAGAGAGAGAAAAATATGTCAAAGATGGGATTAGAATTTAGAAGTTCCTGGCACCCAGCCTAGTGTTTAAACCAATCTGTTCACTCCGCTATCCAAGAGGAACCGGAGACAGTCTTAGCTTGCCGAGCATTGAGTCATTTTGTTAGGCTGTTTCCCCTTTTGAGAAAGACCTGAAATACCCTTAACTAGAAATTACTGTGATTATATAAACGGACGTTCCACAGTCAGATACTGTTGGCATGCAATTTTTTAAAAAAAATTACCCACAAATCACACTTGAAACCTAAACGCAACATATCTCCTTAGCTAGGTTGTTGTCTGGCACGCAACACACCTTTAAGTGAAACAGCTAAGGAAAAGGTTCACATTTTCCTCATGTCCTTTCGACCTTTCCTCTTTGCAGCTCCTAGAAGCAATGAATCAAAGGTAAACTGAACTGACTTGCCCCATTTCATTTCCATGCAACTTAAAACCACAGCCTTAATATTTAATGTTTACTCCCATTGGTCATGGGAAAGCTTTTTACATGGGGAATGCACTTCATTTTAAAAAGGGAAACATTAGAGGAAATTATTGTAAAGAATGATGCTAATAGCACCTCCTTTCCTTATTTTCCACAACAGAGTTCCTAAAGTTTGGTGGCATTCTTTAAACAATAAAGCTACACTACCTAGGAACACCTGTAGGACCCATTTTGCAAGCCAAGCTTACCATTTTGGCAAGTGCAAACTATCTGCCAAGACTAACTCCTGGTGAATTACTAGAGGAAAGTATGAATTAGACAGGAACAAAAAAATTGTGGGTAGAATTGTTTACTGGATCTGCAAAACTGTGCACATAAAAACGGAGGCCTATTTTGAAAGTCAGGCTTGAATATTTCCCATATAAAAGGTGGCATTAAAAATTAGGTTTTGAAGCACTGGTTTGTTTGTTTTTTGATAGTGCACTCTGATCTGAATGCAATACTATATCAAACAGTCCACCTTATTGAGGTGAAAAAAGCAGTCAGTTTTCCTACTTTAACCTTAAGTAATCAGTCCTTCCACAAGCAAAGGAAATGCTAGATCTTCCTGCCAGCTCTGTCCAACATCCCACAGCGACACTCAGGACAGGCAGATACATTTTCTTAAAACACACACCCATTCAAGTTCTACTGTAAGGAAGTTTATGTACTCTAGTACCATGCTTGAACAGGCAGGCTTTGTTTCGACCAGGCAACAATTGCTTCGAAACATCACTCTTCTCTCAATTTTCAGAGCAGGTTACTGTTCACTTATTCTGGGCATGAAATTTCAAGTCATATTACAGTACATTTTTCTTCTGCACTTTCATCATTTACTCACAAAAAGGTCTTTGGCACCACCCTGCTTATTTAAAAAACCCTCCCTCCCTCCCATTTTGAAAAGTATGTTGCACTCACAAGCTGGCTGCCTCCCATGTGCCCACTTGTGGCCCTGGGTTACTTTGCAGGCAGTTTCCCCCATTTGAGGAGCTTCTTAAACTCCACACAGACCTTTCTTGTCCATTCACCACCCCTTCTCTGAGTTTATTCACATAAACAAAGCTCCAAGATACAATTAATCAGTTTTACTCTCTTGACAGGTCACTCCCAGGCTTTTCCTGTCTGTAGTCTCAGGAGGGAAACCCCATGCTCCAGGTGTTTCTGCTGGAGCCAATTCACCCTACTTCTAGGCCTTCCTGCCTGCGGCCTTTCCTGCTGTGGCAGTCTGTTTCCAGACCTTAACTGACTGAAGCCTCAGGTTTATGGCTCTAGCTTCCAAACCCCGGGTAAGAGGGTGTTTCCTGCAAAAATCTCTCTTACTTCCTGCAGTTTCCTCCTTAACTATAGCTACCTCCTGCCCTTTATAGGGAAGTACCTAAACCAACCCAGATGTGCCTCTTTAGTAATCAGGGTTGGTTAAACCCAGGCCCTCCAGCCTTTTGGGGCAAGCCACCCTATTACAGGCTTTATCAATTAACCACCCCAAACTTGTATGGTGCCCTTCTATCAAGTGGTCTGGAATGGGCATAGTATTACGGTATCTATTCAAAGACAGCTTTCATTTCCCCAACTGCAGGCTAAACTGCCGTTTGTTTAATCACTCTTACTCCTCACTCAGGCTCCTGGCTGCACAGCCACAGAAGTACATGTGAACTCTTTACCTCTGAACCAGCATGTCTGAAGCCCACACTTAGCTACTATTTGTCTAGCACAGTGGTTCTCAAACTTATGTGACTGGGCCCTCCTTCTCTGTGTCTCTAATTGTTTACGCTCCCCCCCACCCCCCACACACACAAGTGTACCCTCCAGTGTATCTACCTCTTCCCCCAGCTCAGTGTCATCTGCAAACTTGCTGAAGGTGCAATCCATCCCATCATCCAGATCATTAATGAAGATGTTAAACAAAACCGGCCCCAGAACTGACCCCTTGATTAACAAGGTTTCTCAGCAATATCAACCAACACAAACTGTTCAGTTCTGACAGTGCCACCTCTCAGAAGGAGGTAGTAACAAGTTACCTGGAAACATTTCACTGTTGTCCAAAAATACTCAGAATCATGACTGCACTAAACCAATGGCATCATGTGAACAGGCAGGTTAACATTTTGTTATGTTATGGATAACATAAGGTCAATTAAACAAAAAAACAAAAGGAAGTATTTTTTCACACAATACACAGTTAATCTGTGGAACTCCTTGCCAGAGGATGTTGTGAAGGCCAAGACTATAACAGCGTTCAAAAAAGAATAGATAAGTTCATGGAGGATAGGTCCATCAATGGCTATTAGCCAGCAAGGGCAGGGATGGTGTGCCTAGCCTCTGTTTGCCAGAAGATGGGAATGGGTGACAGAGAATGGATCACTTGATGATTACCTATTCTGTTCGTTCCCTCTGGGGCACCCGGCATTGGCTACTGTCGGAAGACAGGATACTGGGCTAGATGGACTTTTGGCTAGATGGCCATTCTTATGAAATCTTATTCTAAAAAGAATGATTATCCATATTTTTATACTCATATATGTTCAACTGTCTTTCAATTATATATTAGAATACACATTCACACCTCAGACTATGTTGTTGATGCTACAAATTTGGCTGGCAATAAGACTGCTGACTTTAATTCCACATATCTGGGGAACTGTTCACAGTTCAGGTACCATTCTGCATTGGGTATGCCCACTTCTTTGAGGCATTCTTCCGACTGTATGAAATATTCTCTGCTCAGGGATTGTTACTCTACTGCAGTAGACTATTTCTATGTTGTATTCCCCTTCTCATGAAAATGGGGTTCTACTCTGAAAGATACAAAAATATCATGGGATTCCATCTTTATCTCTCAGACCACAACATAATAATTGTTCAAGAAGAACCAGGATATTTTCCAGACTACCAGCACCACAAAACCTGGATTGTAAAAGTCACCTTTTTTCTTGTCTCTTTTCATTCTGCTATGCAACCCCTTTGCAACTTAAAACTGCACAGGTGTAAATGAAAGCCGAATCTGGCCCTGCAACTGGAACTTTGTTAACAATGCTATTCACTATGCCCAGCAAAACAGACTCCAGCTCAGTCTCAGTATGAGATAAACACTTTTGTGACAGCTGTTATCCTGTGGAGAAATAGCACCCATTCTTAGCCTTACATTTCACTTTGAGATGGGCTGAAGTGATGCCCAGAATATAAGAATATTCTGCCATCAATTCTCACTGTATTCTTCAATCCTTCAAATCTATGGCTCTTTTGGCAACATCAGAAACCTACACGCTGTCCACCTCTGAAGCTGGCATTCTACAGAATGCCCATTTTCAGATCGCAATACACATTTGAGGTGCATGCACTTCAGTTGCAGCAAGGAAAGCCACATTCCCTATCTTCTTGGTTGTAATCAAACATTTGCACAGGATTGCACGGAACTGTGAAATATGCTCTTATACAACTCCAAAGAAAAGCACCAGCCAGCTCCTTGATATTAGTTTCTATAGTAACCAGTCCCTAGGCCCAGATGCTCACAGTGGGGGATAATGCAGATTTCAATTTTACATAGCAGTAAATGCTTCAGAAAGACAGAGTTGCATAGTAATTGTAAGCACTGGCATAGCAAACAGACCCACCCCATACAATTATCCCATGATTCTGCTACACTGCAATACAGCAGAATGTTCCCCCACTCCCTGTTATTTTTCACATGGTTATCTGCAACCTGTGCTAGGGACGCTGCTGCAAAATGGCAGCATTTTTCACCAAGGTCCTAATGAGAATAAGGAACGTGCTCCCTCTCATGTATCAGACCTAGCAAGAGGATATCAAACAGTGCCAAATGCAATGAGATTTAACGGAGTGTAAGCCAACCATTCACTGAGATTGGGTCATTTCTGAACCAGAACTTGCCTGCTAAATGCCAAACGAAACAATCAGAACGGGTGGCAGGGGGAAATCACTCACTACAGAAGTTTGCCCTTTTACACCCACTCTTCCTAGAAAAGAAGATAAGAGAGGTTCTAACTCTGAATTGAAACAGCAGGACGATCACACTATTTAATTTTCACGCAGTTTTACAGGTTGGACTTCATTAAGCAAGGGAGTGGAGAGGGAGAGAGGAGCACAGAACAATAAGTTACTTGTCCTAGGTTGATACTAGTTTTCTAGTACAATCTGACAACCGAAAGGGCTCCCCTCTTAAGGAGCTCAGAATTCTGCATACAGAGGGTATTTCTACCCCAATATTGGCCAAACAAGACCAGACAACTGCCTAAGGTCTAGCTCCAGGAGATGCCTCATTTTAAAACAAACTGACATTTGCACATAGCAACAGGGGCAAATAATTGAGCTAGCAACACCCAACAGCTCACAAGCAAACAGAAGGACAAGAAAATACAGGAAGCCGATCTATTTTAAGCAAGACCTCATTATTACCATACAAATGTATAACCTTCCTCTGAGCAGCAAGTATACAAATGCGGGATGAATCATATCACTAAGCAAACTGCCTGGCAATGAGAACAGCCCTAACTAGTTTGCTTGCGCGCACACGCACGCGCACACACACCCCCTGAAATTGCTGACACCTCTGCAGTAAGGGTGCATAAAAGGAATTGACATGGCAGAGTTTAGCCTCCAAGGAATAATTAAATCAACATCAGAAACAGTAGCTCAAGCATCCTTCTGAGAGACAGACAGTATATCACAGAGGGGGGAAAGCCTGGTAGACAATGCAAATGCCACTGGGTCTTTTGTTCAAGGATTAAACAGAGCTCCATTGTCCTGGATGTGCAATTCTCAATTCTAGACTTCCAAGACTTGTAATCTCACCTTTGCTTATATCCTCTGTGTTGTCAGAAACAGAATTTTGTCTGAGGGGAAAACCTAAGAACAAACCTGTATTCCAGTCCAAAGGATGTATCTTTATAATGTGCAACAAATACACCGCTTTGCATCACTCAGAACTGATGTAAAGGAATGAAAAGGGGGCTAAAGGCTTAAAGTAGTGATAACAGGACATATTCCTGTGTCAGTGGTCTGAATCCTGCCTGGGTTGATACACAGCTACATGAAGTTACCAGCACAGAGATGTGGTGTGAGTTGCAGGAAGCAAGTTGACATTGTTAATTTGATTTCTCATGAGCACATTCCCCTGTTCACTAAAGCTACCATCACAGTGGTCATTCTGAATCTCAGCAGAGCATATGCAATAAGACAGCCATGGCTGGCTGATGCCAGCTGACTCGAGGTCGCAGGGCTTGGGCTAAGGGGCTGTTTAACTGCAGTGTAGAGGTTCAGGCTAGAGCCACAGCCTGGGCTTTGGGACCCTCCCACCTCTCAAGGTCCTAGAGTCTGGGCTGTGGCCCAAGCCCAAACCTCTACATTGCAATTAAACTGCCCCTTTAGCCCAAGCCCTGAGAGCCCAAGTCACCTGGTACAGGCCAGCCACAGGTGTTCATCTGCAGTGTAGACATACCCAGAGAGGCCAAGGAGTGAACTGGCACGTAGAGAATCAGCTGCCTTTTGTCTCAAGAGGTGGCCTCAGAAGGCTTCGGGTGGGATTTGGAAAGGCAGTTGGGCAAGCATACAGTACTTTTATTTGGGCAACATCTCCAGGGCCACCAGCATGAACCTATCTCGAGAAATTCATGGCGGATGGTTCCATCAGTAGCTATTAGCCAGGATGGGCAGGGATGGTGTCCCTAGCCACTGTTTTCCAGAAGCTGGGAATGGGTGACAGTGGATGGATCACTTGATGATTACCTGTTCTGTTCATTCCCTCTGGGGCACCTGACATTGGCCACTGTCAGAAGACAGGATACTGGGCTAGATGGACCTTTGGTCTGATCCAGTATGACCTTCCTTACGTACTTTAAGTAAAGGACGAGCAACTCAATTCTAACTTAATGACCTTATACTTATTTTTCCTATAGATGCCTAATGATGAATAGATTAAAATAGAACAAATATTGGTAAACTACAATGGAAACATCTCTTTGGCAACTGTTGCTAACTAACAGATTCACAGAGCAGGAAAAAAAGCTCTTTTTTTGTGGTTACTACAGAAATATGGTTATGCACCGACTACAGGACCAGTTTATCACATCATGACTGAATCAGACTGAAAGGGGATCTCCAACCATAGGAAGATGAGCTATATTGACAAGCAACCACCAACTAAAACCTCAGCCGCCACCGTTTTAAAAGTCATTCTCTCTCTCTCACTCTCTCCCGCCAGAAAATTAGTGAAATGAAATAATCCTTAAACAGCTTGTGGTTTACACTCATCTTCACAGTTCCCCAAGAAACTGGATTTTTGAAGGTTTTAAAATTCCAATCCCATCCCTTTAACACTTGTAACTCAAGACCAATTCCAAACACAGGCATTTCATTCCCAGTCCTGCAAGAAACACCACGTGGGCAGACACCTACACAGCGTCAAATAAAAGGCACCATATGGACATAGGGGTCGGTCCGTAGGGCCTTAGATACTACAGTGCTAAGAAATACTAAGTCAGAAAGCTGCTGTTTAATTGCTGTTATTGATTAAATAGCAATGCATACCTAATGCTCACTCTTCCTCTACCCCCACAACCTCCCCCAACAAGGTTTCTGACTCAATGTTTCTGAATAGATTTGCATTTTTAATCAGAAAGGGGTGTCAAGCTCTTCCTTACTATACACGTGCCCTTTTCTTATTTGCACTCCCTCCCAAACATTGGTTTGGTGGTGGTGGGTGGTTGTTGGGGTTTTTTTGTTTTTTAAAGAAACCCTTGCAATTAAATTTGCTCATTTCTGCTGCCTGAATACAAATCGCTGCAGCAGCCTAATCCATCTCCTAACTGCATTTCAATCTCTTTACAAAAGACAGCCGGCTTCATAAAAAAACGCTTCGACTTAGGGAAAGAGACATCATTGGCTATTTATACACCATATTGCGCAAAGCACCGTGGACTAGGTGGCCATGTAGGTTGCCATAGTGATTATTTTATCTATCAAACTGGAAATTTCCCCTCCATGTGAAGTACAAGGCAGCACTAATTTTGATTACATGAATCCTGAGCTAGCTTCAGACTTGACCTTAAGGAAAAACACACACACACACACACAAATCTAGCTAGAAACAACAACAAAATATAAGAAAATAGCCTTAAATCTCTTGCATTTATGCATTTAAGATTAAACAACATCTAAAAAAGACAAGACTCAGGTCTCATTCCATTCTGACCCCTTCTACCGAGTACCACAGAACTCTCAAGGTCGGTATGCAGCTCAGTGACCTTCACACTGCACTCTATGCGCAAGGAGATAGAGATGAGAAAACATGGCTAACCCTACTGGTCTTCAACTATGTACTTCCCAGATTCTGCGGATTTAATATTAAAAAGTTAGATAATAGTTTTAAACCTGTTATGCATTAATTGATATTACAGAACACAGATTGTATGTAATGTGTTCAAGCAATTTAAAAACTACCTGCAAAGGATTTTAAATTGCTTCTTTATTGCACGTACTGGTAGCATGAAAGGTTTATTTAAATATTGCTTTTTCTCCTGCTTGATTTACACCTTACAAGTATCATGTGTGGAAAGTCTGATCATCCCTGGGTTTTATTTGGGAGGACCAGTGGAAGGACAGAGAAGTTTATTGCAAGTCCTTTGGCCCTTAATTGAACAAAGGTTTCCTTTATTCTAATATCACTGAAGTTAAACAGCTGTTCATGAAAAAAATAGTTTCTTAGTGACTAAATTCCCTTCCCCTCATCAGCTCCACTTTTACTCCCATGCTTCTTGTGAGGTCATCGTTTATACAAGTTCACCTGTCAATGGAGACTGCCATAGAGCCGAACAAAAAACAGGGACAAGTTTTGGGGGGAAATTACATTTCTTTTCTGCACCCATCTCTACAGCTGGTTCAAAGTTTAACTTTGAAGGGGTTTTTTTGGACAGAAAAGGGACACTTCTTTCAATATTTCCCATGCTATTCAGCTGTACGGTCAAGAATTCTGTCCTGCGAACACAATTTACCATCATTTTTATTAAGTCAAACACCAGTTTAGGAGAATTAAAATATTTATTCAGGAGACCTGGATTCTATTCCCTGCTCTGCTAGTGATTTGCTGTGTGGCCTTGGGCAAATCACTTCCCCTCGGTTTTTCCCCACATACCACTTATCTTGTTTAGTTAGATCGCAAAATCTTTGGGGCAAGGACCATCTCACTTCATGTTTACACAGTGCCTGGCACAGTGGGGCCTCCAGTCACTACTGAAATACAAATAAATAATTCATTTTCACAAGACAGGATGGCAGAGACTCATCTTCTGCCCACAGCCCTCAGTCGCCTTTCCCCAGCCTGGGAACACCATGGGTGCGTCTACGGGTGCGTTATAGCAAAAAGGTGTGATTTAATCTAGTTATCATGGTTAATAATAGCAGCATAGATGCTTCACAAAATTCGGCACTGGCTAGCAACTAGAGTATGCACCCTGCGCCCCGGGAGTATGTCTACATTGCAGCTGGAAGCATGTCTCCCAGCCCAGTCAGACTTGAATTAGTGCACTAAAAACAGCATTGTGGACATAGCAGCATGGGCAGAGGCACAGGCTAGCCACCTGAGCTCCGACCTAGGGAGTAGGTGAGCTTGCACTTGGGCATCTAACGCATGCTGCCATCCAGCCACAACCTCCACACTGCTATTTTTAGCATGCTAGCTTGAGCGGAGCTCATGTGTCTCTGTCTACCTGGGCTGGGAGGCACGCTCTCAGCTACAGCGTAGACATAAGCATCAGTTTTGGCTGCTCTCTAATGTGCTATCTTGGCTATTCCTCCAGGGCCTTGACATCCTCTAACCCCAAGTCCTAACCTACCGTCAGGAAACCATTTCCGACACACATTTCATTAGCACTCTAATGTGCAGATCATCTTTCACTCCTCATGGACTGCTGTAGAATGAAGGGGATTGAGAGCATAAACAGCACGGGACGTCTTAAAGTATACTGCACTGTACATGGGAAGGGAAGGCGTATCCCTTGCAGGACATGTCAAGCCCCCGAGTTGCATCATCACACACTGAATCAGACTGTCCACAGAAAAGCTCTCTGAGTTACTGTATAATTAAACCATTCTGAGGCACACTTATCTACCAATAGCAAATACTCCTGCTATGTCTATTAAAAACCACTTCAATACAGGGGGGGAAAAAAAAAAAGCTAAATGCGTAGTGGATACTGAAGGACTCATTAACAATCGTACTTTGAAGATCAATTGTTAGCTCCCGCATAATCACAAAGCTTTCAATTTCTCTTCCCATAAGTCTTCTAAATTTACACCTGTGAAAACGAAGGAGACGGTGGGGAGACATTGCCACTTAATATATTCAGGCTCTCCTATGAATATTCAATAAAGCAGATTTAAAGGATAACATCAGTATTAACTCTGAAGCTTTAAGACATTAGGCGAATGTCACTATTCCTCTCCACCCTACATATTCAAGTTTTTAAATCCAGTGCCAGTCCGGAAGGACATCAAAATATAGTGAAGGCAAAGAGAAAATTAGTGTAGGTACAAAGCGAAGAAATCAACTTACCCACACGCTAAAACTGCACAAAAACCAAATTTATATTACATTTTCAAACTACAGTAATTTGAACATATTGGGATTCTCTTGTTATAAGAAAACATAGCAGGACCACGTCAACTTAATTTAAGGCCAACATTTATAGAAGGCTGGGTTAGAGGAGAGGCTTTAGGATTTTAAGACTCTAAAAATGACCATTACCCCTTCAATGGTTTGAACAAAGATGCAATAACATTGCACTAACTTATGAAAATGAGAAAATGACTAGACCAATCTAGTCTCTCTTTTTCCATCCTCAGCAAAATGCAAACTGAGCCAATAATAATTAAAATAATTATAACGCCTAAAAATGCACTTATGTAGTGTTTTGCATGAGTAGATCTCAAAGCGCTTCACCATCTTTTAATGCATTTATCCTCAACGCCCATCGTGAGGTAGGGCAGTGCTATTATCTCCAGTTTAAAGATGGGGAACTGCAGCACAGAGGAGCTAAATGACTTGCCCAAGGTCACACGGAAACTTTGTGGCAGAACCCGGTGAAAGATATTGTTCTTTATAAATCAAAAAATTCTAAATGGGTCTGAGGTAATTTTTCTGCAAAAAAAGTTTTAAATGATGGGGGTTTAAAAAAAATAAAAATACTTACACCATCATACAGACCTCGGTTCAGCAAAGTATTGAAACTTATGCCTAACTGGCAAAAGCCATCGAGTGGAAAGGGTTGATGGGGGCAGAAAGAGTATTTTGGAGAATTGGGAGGAAAAATGGCTTCTCAGGGTGGGGGGTTGTTTTGTTTTATTAATCTTTTGCTGGCCAAGGTAAACTGATCTCCATTTGCAGCCAATAAGATCTCTACCATGGACTTCAACAGGAACAGTTACACCAACGTTGAGCGCTTCTGAAAATCCCATCCTTAATGCCAGGGGCTAATGCAATTTAATGTATTAGTATTTACTGTTATTTTATTGCACATTTAATAATTCTAAGGGCATTTGGTGCTTGTTTTTTAAATTGAGACATAAAATAACTCTCACCCAATGAGTAACTTCACTGTAGTCAGTGGGACAACTCACATGCTTTACGTTAGGCATGAGCTCAGGCACCTTGCTGAACTGGGGCTATAGATTTTACACATGAACTAATCCTCCCATGAACTCTGGATAAGAATTATCTTCTGGTATGGAGGGGGAGGAGAGAGGAGGAGAAGTACAGGGCCTGGGCCTGGGAGTTTCTAAACACAGTCCACTTCCAATGAAGTCAGTAGGAGTTGGGGGCACTCAGCACATATCCCAAGATGGCCCCACAGCAGGTGTATCTAGACTAGAATAAAAGGTGGATATTTAAAAATGCAGAGTGAACCAATTTAGCCAGCATCCTTTAAATATACCTTTTATCCTAGTCTATGCAAGCCCCACAACCTGAGGAAGGCCAGCTCTGAAATGGATACAGTGCAGAACTCAGACTCACATGTACTTGGCTCCCTGCCCGCGGTCAATCCACCAGACCACACTGTCTCCTTAAAGTGAGATAAATCCTCCAATACAACACAGTGTTTTACTACTGGAGCTCACATGCTTTTATAACAAATTCTGTATCCGGAATATAAATATAACGAATACAGGCAACACACCACTTTTACTGCATCTGTTAGATGGACAATGTTCTTTCATTAGTCAACTCATTTAACAGCTCTTCTTATTAAAGAATCAGACTGGAAATAAGAAGTGGTAGGACTTATCCTCCACTCACAATCCTGGAACAGCTGAATGTTTCTGCTCACACACATCAGAAGTAAGCATCATCAGTATTAAAATCCTTCAGAGTTAGCCCCCCACCTTGAAATGAACAGAGCAGCTCATACCACTCTGAGCTATTGTTTCTATATACCAGCTCAATACAACAATGCATTGCGTCACACTGAGGGGGTCTTTGCTACCCTCAAAGGTAGCATGTGCAGAATGATGGCATGGCGCAGCACAGCATAGCGTACTGCACACTCCGCCCTGTGATTCTATTGTTTTACACTCTCCCCTTAGAGCCTTCCGCCTCAAAGACTTCAATCCCAACACAAATATAAAAACTGTGTAACAAGCAAAACCTGCAAAGTTAAAGTCAAGAGGAGGCAAATGACCAAGGGAGACCAGCAGTTCTCAAACTATAGGTCACGACCACAAACAGGGTCACCACCCCATTTTAATGGTGTCGCCAGGGCTGGGATGAGACTTGCTGGGGTCCGGGGCCAAAGCCAAAAGTCAGAGTCCCATTGTCCAGGGCTGAAGCCGAAGCCCAACGGCTTCAGCCCTGGGAGACAGGGCTCAAGCTTCAGCTTCAGCCTTGGGCAGTGGGGCTCAGGTTACAGGCCTCCAGCCTGGGGCTGAAACCCTTGGGTTTCAGCTTTTCCCCCTCCTCCCTCCCACCCAGGGTGGTGGGACTCGGGCTTTGGCCCCCACTCCCCACCCAGGGTGACAGGGGTTGGGCAGGCTCAGGCTTCAGTCTCCCTTCCTGAGGCTGTGTAGTACTTTTTGTTGTCAGAAGTGGGTCACAATTCAACGAAGTTTGAGAACCGGTGAGATAGGTAGATAGGAAGGGAACAGCCAGCACTTCAGGGTGGCAGACCTCAAGTATCATGTAGAGGTTAGTGCCAGCTAGAAAAGCCTGGCTTCAGTGTTGTACTTCATAGAAATGAAACGAGAAGCTACGTACAAGCCCACCATCCTCAGGTATCTGCAAAGGTATTAGGTTTTCCCCTGTATACATGGGTATGTATAGTTGTAAATATTTACATATTATATACATAGACAGTATTTTCTCCCTCTGAAGCAAATGCTGATGCAAGCAGATTGACAAGTAGTTAGAGAGGGTTACTGCTGACTGACTGTGATAAAATGCTTTCATCAGCTAGAATGCTGGGCCTTAAAATAACACACCACTTCCAGTAAAACAGTAAGCAATTACAAATAAAAAACAGCACACAGCTTTACAACAATTTAATCACACTACTTCACATTAGGGAATAACACTATCTCTCTGAAATAGGCGGTGGATCAGCATTTTTACTTAAAGTTATCAAAGAAATACTTCTTCATACAATGACAATGTATACCTATAATTCACAGCATGCAAAGTTGCTAAACTTTCTGTGTAGTGGTACACAGGACACGCATGTATATCCTGCTTGTAGTTTACCCTCAAACATTTGCATATATATTAAAAACATTGTATATACTCTCTGCACAAATACTTAAAACACAAAAGCAAACTTTGCTAATTTCAGTTAATGTAAACAAACATGGGACAAAACTGTTTTAAAAACCACCCTTGGTTTTGCAGCATTAGGTGTAATCTATACCAACAGCAACCACCACAGGTCAAAGAAATACACCATTTATAAAGGATAAAATACACAGAAACAAAACAAATGACAACATTTAGTACAGTATTGTCTTCAGTCCTACATATCTAATTAACAACTCCCCAAGGGGCAAAACCACAGGCAAGAAAAGAATCCCCACATCACAAAAGGGAAGGGGGGGGGAGGGAAATCAGTTGTTTTAAGCCAGATTTCACTTAAGCTACTACTTTTATGAAGATGCTGGATGAAATCCTGACCCCAGTGAAGTCACAGGAGTTCTACTATTGACTTCAATGGGACCGGGATTTCATCCAGTCTACAACAAAAGATATTAGGATTCACATTAGCTGAAGAACCTCAAGGAGGTTTCTTCTTGGGTACAATGCAAGTTGCTAATTCTTAACAACACATAGGGGGAAATGGAAGAGCCACTAGCCTGAAATTTCAATTATTTGGTCAGAATGTCAGTTTCTAAAAATATGTCAAAATTCCCTTCTATCATTTCAATTGGGAGAAGTAAGGGAGGAAGAACAGTGGGGGTTATACAAATTTCACTGGACTGAATTTACAGAGCTTCTTTTCTGAAGAAAAGGAGTACTTGTGGCACCTTAGAGACTAACCAATTTATTTGAGCATGAGCTTTCATGAGCTACAGCTCACTTCAATTTAGTCTCTAAGGTGCCACAAGTACTCCTTTTCTTTTTGCGAATACAGACTAACATGGCTGTTACTCTGAAACCTATCTTTTCTGAAGGACGTAGTCTGGAAAGATGCAATGCATGCTGGATATAGTCCAAATACATCAAAATACATGGAACAGAAGGGATAAAATATCCCCCAATAATTTGCATAGATCCACATTATTTAATTTTTTGGTCATTCAAGAATTCAAAACACTTGTAAAAAGAATGTTTTAATGATCTTTAAGCGCTTTTAGTGACCCAGCACTGAAGCAGAGCTCAGCCAAGCCTGACCTTTTGGAGGGGTGTTTCAGACTCCAAACCCAAAATTTTTCATCTTGGGTCCCTGTGGCAGTCTCATCCCTAGATTTGTCCCTTTCGTGCAATGTACACAGGAAGCCAAGTCTGTCAGTCATGGTTTGATGTCTAACATGTATGAGCTGGCATTTTTTAACGTATGTATTAATATCACCAATAGTAGATAAAAAAATTCCTTCAGATAAGCTTAGCAGAATGCAATTAGCAGCTTTTAAAAACAAATATCTGGTTCCTCAAAGTTGTCACAGTGCCCTTATTTAACTCTTGTTCCAGCTGCTACTACTGCTCTCAGAAGGAAAAGTGTGGCTTAGATAGTTAGCACATTGCTAATTAAACGTCACACTTTTCAACATTAGGGATGCAGTATTACTCAGAGATAGAAACTAGCAAGGATTTATTTGGGGGGGGGGGCACCACCCAAAAACCCAAAGCTAGAAACTACTGAAAACAAGTTTCAGAGTAGCAGCCGTGTTAGTCTGTATTCGCAAAAAGAAAAGGAGTACTTGTGGCACCTTAGAGACTAACCAATTTATTTGAGCATGAGCTTTCGTGAGCTACAGCTCACTTCATCGGATGCATACCATGGAAACTGCAGCAGACTTTATATATACACAGAGAATATGAAACAATACCTCCTCCCACCCCACTGTCCTGCTGTTAATAGCTCTTCTAAAGTGATCATCAGGTGGGCCATTTCCAGCACAAATCCAGGTTTTCTCACCCTCCACCCCCCCACACAAATTCACTCTCCTGCTGGTGCTAGCCCATCCAAAGTGACAACTCTTTACATAATCAAGTCGGGCTATTTCCTGCACAAATCCAGGACTTGATTATGTAAAGAGTTGTCACTTTGGATGGGCTAGCACCAGCAGGAGAGTGAATTTGTGTGGGGGGGTGGAGGGTGAGAAAACCTGGATTTGTGCTGGAAATGGCCCACCTGATGATCACTTTAGATAAGCTATTACCAGCAGGACAGTGGGGTGGGAGGAGGTATTGTTTCATATTCTCTGTGTATATATAAAGTCTGCTGCAGTTTCCACGGTATGCATCCGATGAAGTGAGCTGTAGCTCACGAAAGCTCATGCTCAAATAAATTGGTTAGTCTCTAAGGTGCCACAAGTACTCCTTTTCTTTTTACTGAAAACAACTTGATGAACAGTTGTACATTCACTTTGGAATAGCTCTTCAATAACAGAGCCCTGCTGGACTGGGCAGCCCAGCCTCTGCAGAGACATCAGAACTCTTATTGCCTGGGTCAGTGGTCATCTGGCACACCACAGAAAAGCAGCCTTTTGCTCCCCACTCACCCAGGGGTCTGGCAGGATTGTCAGTTGCACTGTTTCTACTGGTCTATTCATGGACAAACTTGCAGTCAGCCACCCATATGAACCTGAACATCCCTCATTTCCTGCTAGAGGCCAGGAGAACTAGTTTGGCCATTAATTAGCAGGTTAAGGAAAAATTATAGGGTATGGAAAGGTGGGGACGATACAGGAAGATTCCTCTAAAATGAAGGTGCAGGCAACTGCCTCAGATATCCAGGGACCGAGGCTTAAAAAGCAATTAAAAAAAACTACAGACCAGATCCTCAGTTGGTGCAAGTCAGCACAGCTCTATGGTCTTCAATGAACCTACACTGATTGACGCCAGCTGAGGAGCTGGCTTTACATCTCTTTTAAACTTATTTATGGGATAAAGTGTCAGAGTGAGAACAGATACAGATTTCAATAAATCTACAGTTAAAATATTCTTCCTGAGCATGTAATTCAGAGGGCAATTAAGAAATATTCAAAACGATTTATGTCAAACAAATCTAAATTATGGGTCTCCATCATTTTTCCACAAATCTTTCAAACCATCTCATATTCTGCATATTCAAAGTAAGAGCTCATCAAACAGAGGTCTACCAGATCTGCCTGTCAGTGGTAACAAGTAAGGCTTTTTTATTATTATTACTACCACAAATGATATAAGCTGGACACAGCATTCTGCTAAACTAAATATTGACACATCTGCTTACCACGTGTGTTAGTAGCCATGTCAGCCACTTTCTGAAAGGCATCCAAAAAGGCAGCAGCTGCTACTACTGTAGTCCTGAAATGCATACAGAAAAACAAAACATTAGCTGTGTCTCATTGCTGCCCGTTTAATTATTGTCAAAAATGTTTAGGCTTATTAAGAAACTAGTGGGAACTTGCAGGGGCAACAATATAACAAATCCCTCTCTATTTTGTGTTTGAATTTAGTCCTCTTCTGCCTTCATTTCTTAATCTCTTCCTTGCTTTGTGCTGGTACTATGGACATGCTAATGCTGTACTGTGAATTGCACAGGACAGGTGTTATTTCAAAAGGATGCAGTCAGCCCCTTGTAGCGGATTTTATCTGATGAATCAATATTAAAGCAATCAAACATGAAAAAGAATCTAAACAAATTAAAGCCACTATTATTTTTGGGAGGCACCTGTATTCTGCAGGATACATCCCCAGATAAGGGAGAAGTAAGTTCTCTGCAGTCCCAGTCAAATCCTATCCTAAGCACATCATTTGAAGTGTACCTGCCTCCCTGATAATTGTGAGAGCATAAATGGGTACTTTCCAAGAGATCCGTTGATCCTGTTTGGGAGTTTTGGGACCAGTGGGAAAAGGAGAATATTCACTACCCAGAGAGTTCTCTCTGTTCTACAGTTACACCAGGGCAGAACAAATGATTATATCATTCTCCTCTTTACAGGCAGGTCACCTTCAGTCTTAGTTGCCGAGCCAGCTAGACCCACCCCCACCTTTGCCTCTAGAGGAGCTAAACCAAATGTCTTAGTAGTGCTATATATAAACATGTACAACAACAAAATTGCACCTGCTGACTAATCGTGCGTGCCTGTGCAAGCAGAACCAGGGCAAAGAAAGGAGTTACAAGTAAGAAGTCTCTTCTGTACCGGAGGCAGACTCACCACAAGGAGGAGACAAACACACACCCCAAGAGGCAGAAGAGAATAGATGGCAAAGGCAGACGAGCCACCTGAAGAAAATTCCATCAGAACTAATGCACAAGATACAGAATACCTTCCCCCCGCTCACCCCCCACATCCTTGACAGAGGGCAGGCCCACCAAGCTATGAGGAATGCATTATCCATAAGCAGCATCTGAGGATGAAAGCATAGAGGCAGTATGTTGAGAACACTTCTGCAGGGACCACCAAGTGGGAGATTTGCACTTCTTCAGCTACAGCTGCTCACCTGCTCTGCCCAGGAAGTGAACTGGATAGGCCTTTAAGGTTCAAAGGGCAAGGAAGGCCTGCTAATTGCATAATTCAGACAAACAGTTTTATCAATTTAGATAGCAAATCTAGCCGCTGGCATCCAGTGATTCTTACCCTCAGAATGGACAAACAGATTCCAATTTTCTAAATAAGTAGGTCTTGAGGGCCCTACACATCGCAGCTTTGTGCCAGAGCTTTTCTTTTTCTCTCTTACAGTCTGGGTATCCTGATTTAAATGAAATTAGGACAGGACTTTAGGGATTAAATGAGAACAGTGGCACAGCAATACTTAGTCCTCATGGACAATGAGGTACAGAGAAACATAGGCGAATATAGTGAATTCCCTCCTGCCCACAACAGTTGGAGAGATCATTCCAAATGAGTCCCAAACAATCAAGATTTCCTTAGAGAGATCTGAGACAAAGTAAAATTTATGGAAGTCTCCTCATTGTGGCCTAAAGGCAAAAGTCCATCTAAGCCACACCCCGCCGAACCAAAAACATGAGCAGAAAGCTGCAGGGAAGCTTGTCCGCAGTCATAATTGTAGATAAAGAATGGTTTTCCTGGGAGAGCTGGAACTGGACTACTTGGATTTTATCCAACCCTCACTTCATGCACACCCTCAAAATAGAGGAGAAATAAATGGTAGTGCATGGTTGGGCTACAGCCGGTGCAGAATTCCTCCTAAGAGCCTTCTCAATCTTCTGATCCAAGATATGGGTTTGAAAGAGATGATGACCTCAAACAGATGGAAGGAGGGCTCTCTACATGCTGTCATTTGTAGGTCAGCCCCTGAGATAGGGGGAGGAGAAGGGCTTCTCTAGCTAATTGTTAATACTTATTCATGGACCTGGCTATTTCCAGACCTGGATTTTTCCAGCACTGTTTTCCTATTGTTAGGCTCTTCCAAAATCATGCGCTACATTATCTTATCCAGATTGTTAATAAGGAGGTTCCACTTCTCTGATAAAAAATACTAGGGGGGCCTGACTCCAGCTTCGATTACATATTCTCCCCTTTGTCAAAGGAAGCAGCAGAGGCAAAAGATTAACATTTGCTGGGAGTGAGTGAGTGAATCCTCAAACTGTCTGTGCACAGAGCTATTAAAGCACCTGGGAGGGAAGTTTTCTTTGTGCTGCGTGGGTGGTAGAGAAAAAAGACTTTGAATAAGACCTATAAAATAATTGGCTGAGCAACTGAACTTCAGCACCTGAAGGCAAACACTTCCCCCCTTCGAAAAGAAGCTGCTGGAGGAGATGGTGTCCTGGAAATTGTCCTCTACTCTTCCAGCTGCAGTAGTTGAGGACAAGGCCTGGATCTGAAAGCTCCTATTCAGGGAAATCATGGGCAGCTGGCATCAGAGACTGTCCAGGCCAGGGGCAGCGGAGAGGTAGTCTGGAGCTTTGAGGTGCTGCCAGATGCCGCCAGATGCCATTGCTCCTTCTGAAGGGCAGCTTCACAGCAAGAATCCGTGACGAAGGTCCATGTTGTACAGGTGCAGCTAGAGTATGCAGAGCCTCTTTTTGGGGGGCAGGAGAGGAATGTCCCTTGTCACATAATAAGGAAAATTAGAAAAATGAGGAAGAACTCTGAAAACCTGCACTGATAAGCCAGAAAATGGCAGAGACCAAAGATGTACTGGGGAGACAAAGCAGGGGGCAAGATCTGGCTCGCTAGTGTGTGCCAGGATCTGGAGATTCTCCTGGATTCTGGTCTCCTTGTTGAAAGACAAGGAGTTGCCCAATTGTCCTGAACTGGTGGCATTCAGGATGTATGAGGAACTGGAGTGGTTTCTGAAGCAATCCCAACTGGGCAAACAAACTGTATTTCCTAAATAAATGATTAAAAACTTCCAGGTTGCCCTAATTTGTTTAACACACCTTAGCTTAAGGACATACTACACTGTAACCTTTCAAACAGTTAACCCCCTCAAGGACTCCACTCCTTTTTCTCCTCTCCCAGCAGTAGCTCCACCTGTCCTCTGTACAGACTACCCCCCACTTCTCGCTGTGTGTCATTTCCTCCCCACACTTGGCCACAGCTGCATTTGTATGCCATCTATCCCTACAGCTTCCCAAGCAGGGAAAGGTGGCAGAAGCAGGAAGCCAGATAAGACTCGGGGTATTGGGTACATGGAGGAGCTCCTGGAGATAAGGAAGTGGGCCTAGCTCCTTCCAAAAGTACCATTATGGCTCCACTTTCCAGTCCATCCCATTCAGGATAAGACTTCAGGGAGAACTTGGAAACTGGCCAGACAACGTTTGAACATCTAAGAACCCAGGCAGACTCTTTCCAGTTGTGCCTTCCAAAATCCAAAGTGGATTTAATAATGATCTGCAACTCGGAGCGACACTTTGGCACAGTCCTGTAAAACCTTTCTGGCATATAAGTACTCCCAGTACATGGCAATTGCCTTACTGGCATCACATATCGAAAAAGGGCAGGTGGGGGCTGGATAGGGTGGGGACAAGCAAGCTCACATTGGCCAAAACAATGCCTTCCTAGCCCCAGGGGCACGCTTCAAATCCCATACTGCAGGACTGCTGGTGGAGGAGAGAAGGACATGGGGGGAAAAAAAAAAACTGAAAACAATCTTTAAAAATAGATAACTACACAATCTAATAGGAGTCAGAGAAAGCATGGTTCCTCTTTCCTTCCTTTTACTTCTTCAGTAAGACAGGTGAATCCCACCTGGGAAACCCAATGGGATGGGACTGCATGGAAAGGGAAGCACACGTCAGGCAACCAACCACATACAGGATTTTTGTGGGGTTTTTAATAGGACATATGAGAAGTGTATATCCCATTAGTTTAGGAAATAAGATTCAGTTCATAGTAACATGCAATTTAATTTCTCCCCTCTCCCTATGTAAGCAGAAAGGCATTTTATGAGCCTGTTGATTCTGTTACAGATACTAAGTTGTGATATGATATAGAAGCTGCTTGAATAATATTTTATTAATGGAAGTCTATGAAAAGTTATCCAGAATGTTCTTAGTATACTGAGACCCAACTAGTTACATGTTATTAACTGCTGCCAAATGACCCAGCACTGGGATTTCCTTGGCAGCCAGATCTTCTGTCCTAGTTTTTAGGTTACCATAGACTTTACCCAATATTTAGAGTACTTCTGTAACTTAATAAGCCTTCTTTATCTTACATTTATAAAAATAATGCGAGGACTTTCGACCCAAAAGCTATGGGTTAATTAAATCAAAATAAATCAACTGTCTTACATTAGAATTCCAGATGGGGCCACATCATGAAAATGAAAATGTGAAAAGAACTTACAGTCCTGTGTGGACAATTAGCTATTTTTCTAAAATATACTAAAACTGTAAAAGGAGGCACACAGAATTTACATCGATGAGTTATGAATATGAAATATTAAAAAGAAACGCTAAACTAAAACCATGCTAAATAGACTATCAATGATGAAACACCATTTAAACTACGCAGTATGCCTAGCATGTCCCACATGCCAAGGGGATGGGCTATGCGATAAGAAACTTACCTTAGCTGAGACTGCAGTTTCCCAGCTTTGTTTATAAAATCTTCCCAAACTGGGTAACTTCCCTGAAAGGAAAAAAAAAAAAAAAGAATTTTAGTGGCCGTTCAATTTTGATGTTCAGAATTCAGTGTTTGGGATAATATGAATGATCAAAGTAAAGCAATAAAGCCTACTTTTTGTTTAATAAATGTCCATCCCTTGAGCCATGTAATATTTTTCTAGCAATTTATCTGCTGTTCCTTTAAAATTACATTGTCCTTAAACAAAAAAAACTCCCACTGGTTCTGAATTCAGGCTGCCTGTTTGCTGAACATAAGCAGCACACTATAACCCAGGACTTGAGACCTAAGTTTAAATTCCTACTCTGCCACAGACTTCCTTTGTGACCCTGGGCAAACCACTTAGGGCTTGTCTACACTTACCGGCAGATCGACATGCACCGATCGATGCATTGGCAGTCAATTTAGCGGGTCTAGTGAAGACCCACTAAATCCACCGCAGATCGCTCTGCCGTCGACTCCTGTACTCCACCTGAACGAGAAGCACAAGGGGAGTTGACAGAAGAATGTCTCCCATTGACATAGGATGACGGTACCCCCCGTAAGTACCCCACGTAAGTAGATCTAAGTACACCCCGTAAGACCCCACGGTAAGTAGATCTAAGCTACGTCAACTTCAGCTACATTAGTCATGTAGCTGAAGTTGTATAACTTAGATCGATCTCCCCCCAAAGAGTCAAAGGTGCTAACATGACCGTGAAACTGTCTAACATTAAACCGTGTCAAATAAGGTTTGGTATACAGAGCCCATAGCCCTGCTTAGCACCATTGCAAACACAATTAAACATCTTTTTAACCTTTTATTACAAATGGGGGGGGAACAGTTACTATTTAAAGCATTTGAAATGTAGAATAAGGCTTTCATTTGAACAACATCCCTTGTTCCTTTTTCCACTCTACCCGGGGAGAATTTTTTTTTGAGTAAAACACCTTGTTTGACAGTCTTTCAGATGGTATCAAAGATAACTGTCTTTTTTGGAGGGGAACTTAGTTGAGATGGGTTGGAGCTGTTATAAATGCAGTTTATAAATGCAGCTGAAGTTTGACCCTTGACCCTGTTTAGATAAAACAGGGCATACACAAGAAGGGAGAAGAAGGAACAGCAAAGACAAAGTGCAGCTTCTGTCTCTGGTGTTAACTTTCGCTTGCAATCTCTCTCCTGGAAAAATCACAGGCACAGCACATCGTCTTATTGGCCACTCTGAGACCTGGCAAACTTATACCAGCAATGGGCTGTTTAGGCCACTGCTTTTAACAGCCTCTTTCTGATCACAGACTCAAAGCAGCATAGCAAAATATACACTTTCGGCTGGCTAAGCCAGACTCTAAGACAAAAGGCAAACTGAGAAGGATAGCAAAGATAAGAAATAACGTGTGGATGGAAAACAACATACTCGGTGGTTGGGGGGGAGGGGGAGGGGAATGGGGCCGGCACAAAGTCTCACATCCCAGGTGGTATTCAGGATTTATCCAGAGCCAGTGGAGAGGACAATGTCATCTGGTTCCCTCTCTGGCCCAGTCTGCTCAGCACCTCTCAGGATTAGGACAAAGAAGATCCAGGTCCCAGCAGACAGTGGGGCTCACTCCTTCCCCTTCTTTTAATCAGCCAGCATTGCCGTCATCCCCCAAAATCTCCTTCTGAGGACTCGTGGTCCTCATTATTTTGTCCACCAATTAGGCCTAGTTTCTAATACCCTAATTTTGGTTCACTGTTTTCCTGTCCCCAGGCTTTTCTTGGTTACCAAGAATTATCTTAACATTGTTCTTGAATTATATCAGTAGGCGTTTTTGTTAAGACTAATTCAGTCTGTCTCCCTTTTGCACCTTTTCCCATCAACATTTATTGGCATAGGTTATTGTGACATCTTACAGACTTTCACTCACTCTTCTCAGTTGAGCTCACAATTAGGATAAACTGGTAGGCCCCATTACCACAACAGTTCTATTCAGAATAAGTGTCAAGTCCCCCTTTGACCTAGCTTCTCCCTCCCCGCCCTAGTACAACCAACTGTCCATGCCCTCCCACAAATAATTCCAACTGACTAGGGGTTAGAGAGAAAAAGAGAACTGTGTTCACTTTAACAAATGTGTAAGACACTCAGTTACTGCAACATGGTACAAGCCTAGATAAAACTGATGCCCATTTCTGAGAATACGCATTCCAAATAGGAAGTTATTATATGCAAATACAATTGTTTGTAGTGAGGCATATCTGCCCTCAACAGGTTTCATCTCTGCTTCTATCAAATGAGACAGAAGATAGTTTATTAATTATTTATATCACCACAGTGTCTAAAAGCCCTCGGCATGGACCAGGGCCCTACTGTGCTAGGTGCTGTACAAACAGAACAAAAAGACAGTCTTTGCCCCAAAGAGCTTACAGTCTAAATATCAGTCAAGAGGAAAAAAAAGATGATACAGTCATACAAATTGGGAAATACAAAGAAACAACAAGACAATAATGGTCAGCATGATAGGCACTAATATCAGTGTACCAGTACACTAGCCGTTGTCCAGTTTTTTGCAGACATTATCTACTCTTCAGATTTTGTATCATGCAATACCGTATCTGGTAACACCCCAATCTTACAGGAATTCTGCACCAGGAGTGGCTTCTTTTGCTAACTGCTCTATATGACAGCAAATCAGAATGTCAGATCACAATGTGTTTATCAACTATAATCCAGTGGAATTTAAAAATAAGGGCCTGACCCCGCAAGCCTAATCATAATTCCCACTGAAATCAGCGACTCGGGTTCAAACCCTAAAATTGCTAGTGATGGTAGATAACTATCAGTGTCAATAAGTCAGATTAAGATATTAAATGCCTCCAAAAAAATCTTTTCACCTAATCGAAGAGACTAACTATTTTACCAATCTTGTATTGATTTGCTAAACCAAAACCAAGTTTATTTGAAAAGAAGAGCATTGTACTTGGCAGGGTTAAATCAAAGGGATATCTTCAGGGCAAAACAGAAAGCAGCAGGTTCAAAAGGACACACCAGTTTCCCCAACAAAAGTTTCATGCAACATAGCCAATTTAATGTAAATTTGGTACTTACTGTTCTCGGATTCCTCCACTTTCCTAATATTATTTCAACTCAGCTCGCTGACAAGTCTTAGAAGCCTCATTTTTACAGTGCATTTCCTTAATCGAGTTCACAGCTAATTGATTGGAATGCATCCCCTCTCCCCCCCACTTTGAGAAATGTCAGCAGACACAAACCCCAGCATGAAGCTGACCACATGTAATTAAAGTCAGCTTCAGAACATGCAGACACTGAAGTATAAGGCTGAAATCTTGCCTGCACTAAAATCAATGAGAGTTTTGCTACTGACTTCAATATGGCCAGGATTTTACCCTGAGGTTTTTTCCAGGTGACACCCCAAATCAGCAAGGCCCACTCTTAATGAACACCAGGAAGTGAGGAGGCATCTTTGTAATTCCCACATTCACGATTCCTTTAGAAACCAGATTTTGCAGCCAATGGCTCTGCACTTGCAGAATTGTATTGTTCTTATTGTTACTATAACACAGGTCAAAGAAGTACCTTGCTGAATCAGGGCCTAAGTACATACTGAAATTTCAGTCCATGAATAGTCCCAATTACCTCCCTGGAACTACCCACATTAGTCAGGTATGTCCTTCGTACCTTGCTGCATCAGTGCCTTATGAAACGCACAGGAGATGATTGTTACATTTGCCCTCCATACCACCATCAGGAATTGGGAAGGAAACTCAAATCTGGACTACCAGAGCATTTACAGTTCGGCTATCTGCTGCCTTCTGAACACCAGCAACCTCACAATGTAATTAATTTAATACACTACCTATTAGACATGAGAAATGAAGACTCCTTAAATAGAGAAATGGCAGAACACTACACTGGCCTTTCCATCATTAACAGCAAATATCGAGAGAAGAACAGAATGAATCAGAGGACTGATAATGAATTACACAGCCTCACCCATCTCAGGGCTTGTCTTCACTGCAGCAGTTAGCTCCAGGTCCTTGTTGAGCCAGCCTTGCTTGAGTGAGAGCAGCCACCTGGCAAAAGGCTTGAGCTATACAGTGTTTGGATTAGGAGGTTATGAGCTGTGCTAATTCGAAAGGTAGTCTGTAGCTGCATCCTCGCTGAATTACTAGCTCAAGCATCAACAGCAACGGGGCTTCCAGCTACACCCCTAACAGGCCAGCTAGCTTGAGTTTAAAACATCATTTACCTCAAGCTAGAGATGGGGCGGGGGAGGAGAACTGGGCTGGGGGCAATGCTTGATTTACACCCTGCAGTGAAAACAAGCCCTAAATTTCTGATTCAAGTCTGGCCAAGGTGAGTAACAACAATTGGCTATCCTTGGAGAGCCATGAATGGTCTGTGTGTAAAATGGGAAATTCTTGTCCAGTGACCACAACTCTCACAAACAAGAAGTCACTCCACAGCTGGCAACCTCTGCAGAAAGGCCCAGGGGTGAAGATGTATGAAGGATGCCCTTCCCTCTTATCCCTAGAAGTAGCTTGTGCATAACTAAAACACCGTACCAAGATAGGAGAAGCTATTATCCTAGCTATGACTGTTCTGTGGGTGGAGAAAATTTCCGTCTCTAGGGCTATGACACCTTTCACACACATTTATTTTAATGAATTCAGTAAATCAGTCAGGTTGCCATGAACCTGAACCTAAGTATGTCTACACCTCATGGGGAAGAAATGGATGTTAAAATTTTATTCAGGGTGGTAAGACCCTGAATAAAGTGTTTTATGTTCAGACAGAATTGTCAGCCATGTAAATGCAAGACACCCATTGATGAGTTAATCACTGCCATCTCCTTAAACCTATCAGTATTACTGAAATCTACTACTTTGAACCCTTTTCTTTCAACAGTAAGCTGGCTAGAGTGTCTATATGCAACGTATGCATTATGTATGTGTATGCCAGGAACATTCAAAGCACTGACAACTAACAGCAGGGTCTAAGGCTTTACTGGATTCTCAAGCAAAAATACAAGCTGACAACTAAGCTTAGCATTCCAGTGGCAGCATTACACTGCTAACTGTGCCTAATGGTACAGAGAATACGGACACCAGTCATGAATTTAATTGTGTCACAGGGAGACTCAAGAGAGAGTAGAGACAAAATATAACTTGGGAAGGGGAGATTTTGTGGTACCACCTTGCCACACAGAAATCAAATTCAAATCATCATCTACCACTTCCACAAATCTTGGTTCTCTTTGTTTTTAAGCCTACCCACAGAAGCTGCATCAATGTAATTAAATTGGTTTCTAAATTGATTTAGTTAAATCAGTACAAATCCTTTCATGTGGACATTCTTAAACTGATCTAAGAGTGGCTGATCGCGATTTAGCTTAACTTGATACCAAAATAGCAATTTCTTAGTTCAATCCTAATTGAATCCCTGAATGTTTGCTCACTTGCAATCTAGCAACAAGCCCACCTTCTAGCAGCATGTGTGTGTTGTGGTTTTTATCTGCACTTCACTTACAGCATTAATTCCTGTATAACCCCTTTGGCTAGCAATAACTCACTCTGCGTTTCCACAGCTCTGACCTCTCCCCCACTAATCTTCTATATAAACTCGTATTTTGTAATTTCCAATTATTCCTATCCAGTAGAAAATGTTCTTTCCCTTTAACCTTCAAGTCAGCCCCTTCTGAAGCCAAATCAGCAGTTTGTTTCCTCACCCCCCTCCCCTTTTCTGGAATTTAATTCATGTGTATTAATTATGGTGTCCCTTTGAACCCTTCAACCAAATACTTCTGTCAACCTAATCTTGTGAGGTACTGAATGCCCTGAACTCCCAGTGAAAGCAGTAGGAGTTGAGGATGCTCATCAGGTCACAAGATCTGAGGGTAAATATTTATCCTGTCTCCTCCAGCTAGGGTGACCACAGGTCCTAATAAAATCAGGACTGTCCCGATATTTAACCCTTTCTCACGCATCCCGATCGATGTACAATCGGGACCCCATTTGTCCCAATATTCAAGTAAGGAGGTGAGCAGGAGGGAAGCGCCAACTCTGTGGGTGCTCCGGGGATGGCACACCCACAGGGAAAAATTAGCAGGTGCGCTGCATCCACCGGCAGCCAAGCTCCCCCCTCCTCGTCTCCTTCTCTCCCCCCAGCATGCCACGTCCCCACTCCTTCCCTTCCCTCCCAGGGCTTTAGCACCCCCACCGCCTAACGGCTGTTTGGCGACACTTAGGACTTTCCAGGAGGAAGGGCGAGGAGCAGGGATGTGGTGCACTCAGGGGAGGAGGCGGAGAAGAGGCAGGCAGGGACTTGGAGGAATGGGGGCAAGGTGAGGGCAGTGCAGGGGCGAGAAGAGGCGGGCAAACACCCACCAGGCAGAGGGGAAGTCGGCGCCATAGTCCAAGGCGAGTTGTGGGAAAGGTGAGCGGCAAGCCAGCAGCAGGCAGGGAAGTTAAGAGGCAAGCGGTGGTCAGGGAGGGTGAAGAGGTGAGTGGTGGGCCAGCGACGGGTGGGGGGTGTGAGGAGACAAGCGGCGAGCCAGCAGCGGGCAGGGGGTGTGAGGAGGCGAGCAGTGGGTGGGGGGACTGAGGAGGGATGCAGCAAGCCAGGAGCAGGTGGGGGATGAGGAAGGGCGCAGTGGCGGGGGGCTGAATATGGAAGGGGCGGGACCTGGGGCAGCATGGGGGCGGCGCCTGGGAGGAGCAGGGGTGGACTGTGGGCAGGGCTGATGGCACCCTGCCTCCAGCTGAGGAAACAATTTATGCAGGATCATCTGGATGAGGTTTATGGAGAGCAAATAAGGAGGAAGAGGTGGTCCACTGGTTAAAACACTTGCCTAGGACTTGGGAGACCTGGGTTCAAGCCCCTTCTTTGCCACAGACTTTGTGTGTGACCTTGGACAAGTCACTTGGTTTCTCTGGGTTCCCCATCTGTAAAATGGGGATAACCAATACTTCCCTACCTCAAAGGGGTGTTGTGAGGATAAAAGATTGTAAGGTGCTCAGATACTATACAACAGGGGGCTATGGAATTTGGCCCAACCGATTGTCCATTAAATTTGTAAGATTTCATCCTAAGAAACATTTAATGCAACATTACTTTTTTAATTAATTGGAAAAGCAACTATATACTTGCTCTGACTAAAAATCCTTGTGTGATTTAAGACTACTCTGGAAGAACAACAACAAAGAGGTTTTAAGTGCAATGTTTCATTGTTCAGTCTGAAATTTCTGATTTCAAAACAGCTGATAAAGGAAATCAATTTTTTTCTTTAAATGTTAGAGTCATTTGAGCTCAAGTGTTATCTGTAAAAGGGGAAGGCTTCCTTTATCTTTCAAACCCTGTTCACAGTATGAAGGGAGTGTTGGGCAGATCAGCTTCAGGACATAAGTCCGAGGGCCATCTATTGAGCAACTTCATGGTTTACACAACAAGTCAGACATTTGTAGGTTTGGTTTTTGGGAGGTTTCTTAATGTTAATGATTTATCATTTGGGATCTATTTTCTCAGAACTAACCTTATGCCTATTGAAGAAGTTGGTTCTTTAAATGTCAACTACTGTGTTTTTCCTTGGAATTTATATTTCATCACAATAAGACACTCCAAAGTATCTACAGTGACACACCTTGGTGTTTAGCACGCTCTGGTTTTGGCTGCTTGCCATCCAACCATCAAGGCGTGTCATTATTAGACCATATCTTATTGCTTAGTTGGTTGGTTGATGGGTGATTAATTGCAGCGTGGGTGAGTCCTCTCCTCAGATCAGGCGATTCATGTACTGTAAAGGTGGGCAGGGCACTGTCTTTCTGCTTTTACCTCTCCTCCCTGACTGACTAGCCTGCGGACTGACAAAGGAAACAGTGAGTCCTACCCTGTCAGTATTTAGCCAGTTCACAAATAAAACTCCAAACCGTGTCCCCTCAAGGCAGGGGTGAAAGTGCGCCAGTACGTTGTACCGGTAAAAAGTGGCCACTGGTACCAGCCGCTGGTACCAGCCTGGGCAAAGGGGAGCACTTTGGATTCTGTGCACGTGTGGGGGTGAGCCCATGGTGTTCGGAGTGTGGGAGGGGGCTCAGGGCTATGGCAGAGGGTTGGGGTGCAGGGGTGTGAGGACTCCGGCTGGGGGTGCGGGCTCTGGGGTGGGGTCAGGGATGAAGGTTTTGGGGTACAGGAGGGTGCTCCAGGGCTACGGTGGGGAGAGAGAACTCCCCCAGCTCTCTCCCTGCAGCAGCACCTGGGCTGGAGGAGGAGAGGCGCCTCTCCCCGCCATGGCTCCGGGGCTGGGATAGGCGCCCCTCCCTTGGCCCCCGCAGGTCTTGGCCAGGGCTGGGTTCGGGGAGGGGCAACCCGCAGCCGGATCTGGGCCTCTGGGTCCGGGCTGGGGCCGCCCTGGCAGGTATGGACCGCGGCATAGTTGGGGCCAGAGGGCCGCCACCACCGTGGCAGGTTGGGGCCTGCGGCATAGTTGGTGTCGGGGGAGGGACACCCCTCCCCTGGCCGCGACAGGTCCCCAGACAGGTTCCCTGAGCGCCCGCGCGGCACTAAATAGGCTGCTGCACAGCTTACAGGGAACGTAGGTCATGATTCTTCACGCAGGAACAAGTGTAGAATGGTCACTCCCTGGCGGATTTGGGAGTTGCTAAAAGAGGTGATCTAAAAATGGCTCTCTTCCTTCTTTCAGGCCAGCAAACCTGCAAAGGTAGTTAATATATGAACTGAAACAACTGAACAACAATCACCTTGAGGTCTAAGAACATCAAGCTTGAGAAGAGTAAAGATTCACTCTCTCCAGAAAAGGATATTGATCTGGTTTATCAAGAAACCAATACCGCACAGATATAGATGCGCAAAGTAAGGCTATACTTGATGAAGAGGGCCATACTTACACAGATTATATCTAATGGCAAGGATGAGAAAGAACCAAATTGCTGGTGCTGACTGTGCAATCCAAAATAAATTTAAGGGTCTTGACAGCTTAGCAAAAGGAATTAGTGAACAGTTTATGATGATTCTTTATCTACTTCAAGGAAAAGACTGGCTTTCCTTAATAGTCTATGTGCATGTACTGCGAATGACAAAGGTGAAGGAAAGACTTAGATGAAGCTATGATGCACATTGCTAATAAAACCGGTGTTAGGTGACTCCAGTCCTGGTGTCAGTTCCTCCTATGACATTCACCAATGACAATTACTGCAAAAGACGCAGCAAAAGTTTGACTCTTTGCTTGTGCTAACATCCATCACATACACAACCTTTGACAGAACCATCTGAACGTCACAGGATGACCTGGATGTACTACCTATTTTAGGGAAAAAAATTGAGAAGATGGTTTGACGGTCCCACTGGGGTGGGAGGAGGAAAAAAAAAGAAGAAAATGGGGAGGAAGCAGGGTGAGGGCAGCGGGCAGAGCAGTGTGTTACTCATCAAAGCCAGGAATCTCCACTTCCTCCCCTCAAGCCACAGCTTCCCTCCCTGCAACCCACATTTATCACATTAACAGCTCACTGTTTAGAGGCATTAATACAAAAATCATGGGCGTTAGCACAGGGGTTCTCAAAATGGGGGTCGTGACCTCTCAGGGTGTTGCAAGGTGGTTATATGGGGTTTCCGAGCTGTCAGCTTTGTGGGGCTAACAACCCTGAGCCCCCATTAAATTACCCCCCTGCTTTTAATTGTTAAAAAGCTTTTTTAACTGTTTAAACAGTTTAAAAGTTAACTGGTGATTTCCTTCTTGGGTTTTTTAGCATAATTGTACAACTAAACTTAAGTTTACAGTTCTGTCACCAAATTTCACACACTAGTAACACATCCACAGACTGCACATCTGTCCTTGCAACAACAAAACAATATTAACTCTACTCCTGAACACGCCCTGAAAATATAAAAAAAAACACACAACCCTAAAAATCTTACCCACCCACAACAAAACTTCCCTCTCATTGGTTACCACAACCACTAGAATGATTAGTACTATGAGCACAACACCATGTCTCCAATCAGAACAGAGAGCCTATTGTGCTAGGTGCTGTACAAATATACAAAGGTTACACACAAAGCACAACTGGACTAGACTGGACATAAAAGGACACCAGTCTTCCGAAGAAATTTCAATGGACAGAGCAAGGAACACCCAGGGGAAGCAATACAACAATGACCTTAAAATGGACCTTAACCGCTGACAAATATCAACATGTGAGGGGAGATATAGCGGCTGAAAAATCAGTTTGCTAAACCAGAACAACATCTGCTGCAAACAGTTTGTGGGTTTTTTTTTTAAGTCAGTCAACAAGGGAAAAGGGCATTTGGCAAGCCAAGAGAGAGAAGTTACAAAACACTAGCAAACAGTACTGCATTTCTCTCCTCAATCCATGGATGGGTTTATATAACTCAAAAGTTAGACTGTGTAGCCACTCACAAGACCATAAAAGCTCTTGCAAAAAAACAGATCATCTTTGACACAGAACAGACAGTCCAATCTGAAGTTTATGATCACCTTTTCCAAGCTTCCCTACTACCTTAATAGTAATAATTTTCTCTCTCATTGGTAGCATTCCCTCTAAGCTGGCTGGTTCCTCCGCTCTTCAGGTCAGAAAGCGGACATTAAAAATAATTAAAGAACCTATCTGAAGTATCTTCAGCTGAATCTGTTTCCCAACAAAATGTCAGATTAACTACAATCTTACAGTGAGCTGAAATGTAAACTCAGGCAGGGTCCAGAAATAGTTCATTCTATTTTCTTCACGCAGATCTAGAACAATAGCACATGTATTCTAGGATGTTATTTTGTCTCTTAATGAACAGCACTTCGTTACTGCTGCCTTCATTATCAATTTGTATCTTGCTTTGGTGCAAGTGATTTTGACATATTCATTTCCCACACGCTTCCCTTTCCTATCCTTCAATATTAATATTCCAGTTAAGTGAATCAACCCGTGAAGTTTTTGCAACACCAAATGCACCATACGCTCCATCATACAAGATCTTGAGCATTTCTAGTTTGTTTTCCAATGTCAAGATGTAATTTAAAACCAAGCATTTAAAATAGTGTTTCAATTCCAAGGTCTAAAAATAAGATTAAAATACTCCATTTCAAATCTTTCTTAAAAGAAAAGTTACTCCATTGGTTGATATGCCAGCCAAAACATATTTTGTTAATCGTATAGCATAAACATGAGAAATCTCAATGTAATTTAAGTCAAGCTTTCAAAATCTGTGTACTGTTAGAATTCCCAAGGCCAGACCAGACCAAAGCTCAATCTAGACCAGTATCTTGTCTCTGACAGTGGCCAATACCAGATGCTTCAGAGGAAGGGATGAGAAAACCTGCTCAAGGTAGTTAATGAGATCAGAGGAAGCTTTTTCATGGTGGCAGGCTGACCCCCAAACTTAGAGACTGTCTTATGCCGTGAAGCATGAAGATTTATATCCCTTCCAAAACTCGTTTAATAGTCACCATTATGGTTTTTCTTGATAGCCATATAAGCATCTCATTCTTTTTTTGGAATCCTGAACATCTCTTCCCTTCAATGGTATCTTATGTACAGTCTTATGTACAGATATTTCTTTTTAGCAGCTTTTAGATTTGCCACCTTTCAATTTCATTGAGCATCCTTTTGTTCTTATATTATGAGAAAGGACAAACAGAAGTTTCAATCTACCTTCTCTATATCATTCATAACCAGCATCTGAGAATATTTTTGTATTAGATGAAAATACACCTACCCTTAACTTGTTGATAGATAATTACAATAAAGCAGATGCAAGGCCTCTTCATGTTTCTATGAAAATCTTTTCACTCTGACGGATTCCAAAATGCTTTATAAACTATATGCATGGCCTGATTTACAAAAGGTGGTGAGCACATGTATCTTCATGACACCTTTGAAAGTGAAGCCAATAGGCATCCCCATTCACCCATCACTGATATACATGCACCTGTGGGATCAAAGAGGGCAGCACTCCCCTACTAAGCAATACTGCACTGTATTATTTTATTTTTGAAAGGGAAATGAAAAATAATTTCCCCACTTAGTTTCACTTAGAGAACTGTGAGTACCCAGAATGCAACTTTGTTCAAAAGAGAAGCAAGTGTGCACAGAACCTCTCACAAGTGGTAAGGGCAAGCCCATAATCTCATGAAGAGTTCTACAACTGAAGAAAGAAATAATGCTATACACAGAGCAAGGATTTAGGATGCAATGGTTTTGCAGCAACCAAAGAAACTCTTTACTCACCAGAACCCCTGCAGGGCCAGGAATGATATATTGTAGTTAACAGTTAAAGAACAGAATGACATCAATTTCATCTCCTTTCAAAACTAAGGCATCTCAAACCCAACTTCGCTAAAAGGAAAAACATCAAGTTTAAGAGGCTGTACTGCACACAACTAAAAGCACTGACAAATCACAGGAAATCAGGTTAAAAAGGTGGTTTAGCCCGTGTTGCGTTTCAGGATCAGAAGACTGTAGATCAGTGGTTTTCAACCATTTTTCATTTGCGGATCACTAAAAAATATCAAATGGAGGTGCAGACCCCTTTGGACATCTTAGCCAGTCTGCAGACCCCCAGGCATCCGTAGACCATAAGTTGAAAACCATGACAGTAGAGGATTAAAAGGAAAATCTAAGTCTAACCTATTGTTCCACCACTTATGCTACTGTTTTCTTTTCTATTTCTCTCAGCCTAGACAATCTAAACAGACTTGCCAGTTTTACTTTCAGGGCCTTGTGCAATAGCACAATGCTGCAACGTACGCAATCTAAAGACTTCAGTGGAAAGCTTGTATGGGTTAAATGTTATAAATTTCACGGAACCACCCCTACTAGTCCAGGGTTTTTGTAACAGCTTGGTCAGCTCAAGAAACTGATCCACTCACGGTGGAAGTCTATGGAAAACTCTAGAAGAGAACCACCACACCACAGGAAAAAGTATCTCTACTATTTAGATAAGTGGTGGGCGACCGACAGGCTGCATGTGGCCCACGGGCCGCAAGTTGCCCACCACTGATTTAGATACTTCCAAAGCTCTTTCTGAACACCAAACAATAACTAATTCCAGAGCACTGAAATGCAGCCACCTCTTGCAATATGGCAATTTAATGATCATAGCAGCTATAAAAAATTCAAGGGAAGGAGTTGAGGAATACGAATCAGGTGTAATTTTGTTATCAGAGAGCCATTTTCTTCGCTTAGTTCTTATTGGAATAAAGCCCACATCCCAACAGCCCACATCTAAATGGATCTAGTAGTGAAGTACACACACTGTATTGTCATAATCACATCAGTCTGTGAGATGTCAAGGGTGGAATGGCCCAAGATATTTGGGCTCTAAAAGCATCCTGCCCTTTCTTGGAGCATAACATCCTGGCTTGAGACCAGTCCACTCACCAGCTGCCAACAAGTGTGACATCATTCATGGCACATTTTCACTACAGGTTCATAAGACCTAGCAAACTTAGTTTCAAGAAAGTAAGTTTAAATACAAACAGACTGGGAAATTATTAAACATGTTAAGAAAATGTATTAATACAGTATGAGAGGGTACACACCCACTGGATATCTTTACGTTTTTTCCACTCTGAAAGTCCCTCTCAAACATATGCAGACCTCCATTAAAATGAGAAGTCTTAACTAGACTCTCTCTTTAAATAGAATAAGTTGTCTGTAGGAGGAGGAAAAAAGCTACCCAGCTGCAGCTATTGCAGAACCTGACCTAGTATCCAATGGCGCATTCTGTAAAAAGAGTTGTACACACGAGAAGATAATTCTAAAGAAGTCATGCAAGGGGAAACGTTTAGTTACATGTTCTTCAATTCAGATTAGAACACCACACTTGTGAGAAACTCTGAAGAGAAGATTTCTCCACAGAGACTCATCAATAGAAGCCTTTCATCCACTCTAACATTATGAATCAGCTCCTGTGTATGCACAGCAGACGCTTAAACCCACAATATTTCAGTTGGCTCAAAACTAAGATTATTAAAATTTCAAGAGGCATCCACTCTGGTTAAGGCATACGGGGTAAATTCTCAAAGCAACACCAGGGCCTACCCATGGCCCAGTAACTCCATTAACAGCACTAGGATTTGATCAGCTAAAATTTTACATAGCCCTTTTAGCCTAAAAAAGTTAATTTATAACAGTGCCCCATACCACACGGTACCTGTGCATGGTACAATATTTTATGCATCTTATGTGCTAACCAGTGTCTCCTTTACAAGAGTCACACCATGCAAAGCATGCACCACCAAGTCCACATGAGAGACGCCCATGGTTTCAATGCCAATGGTTAAATCTAACACAGGCTCCCTCAGGCCAGCAGATGAAATGATTTCCAGGGCCAAAAATCTTTTCCCAAGATGTTGAGAAATGCCTTAGCTGATCACAGCTGTCAAGGCAGCACATAGGGAGAAAGGGAGTTCTCTTGGACAGCCTGGCCCAAACTATATAGGGTTTTACCCTTTGGATAGTTTCAAAATTCATGATATGTATCCGGGTTTATTACAAGTTTATTACTAGCTAAGAGGAGAAAAATAAAGTAATTTCCGAGCCCCAAGCTAAACACCTAAGCCAAGTTTCGGCAAAGAAGAATCGGAAAGGGTAGGGGGCTACAGTTATTACCAACTCAAAATAAGGCTTAACACTGACGGGCTAACTCCCCCTCAGCTACAGAGCTATTACACAAAAGCTATTTCACAACAACATTGAGGGTCCAACACGCAAACATGGTGGCATTGCTAGTTTAAGGAGAAAGAGGACTCAGACCCACAGGTGATATCACTCCACCACCCCCCCCCTTTCTTTTTGGTAGCATAAATTGAATTTCTCAGGTAGAATAATCATTAAGAGCACCAAACACAACAAAATCATCAACAACAAGAAGTTAACTCACTTAACTTTACTTATAGCAGACACAGAGCTATAGCTACACTATAGGCCTTACATCGGCACGGCAACCCCTCTGCAACTACGCAGCTGTAAGGTCTCCCGTGTAGCCGCTCTATGCCGACGGGAGAGCTCTCTTCCGTCAGCATATTTAAACCACCCCCCAACAAGCAGCGGTAGCTATGTCAGCAGGACCGCATCCCCCGCCGACACAACACTGTTCACGCCGGAGCGTCCGTCGGTGAAACTCATGTTGGTCAGGGATGTGTTTTTTCCACACCCGACTGACAAAAGTTTGACTGCCAGAAGTGCTGTTGCAGACATAGCCTAGATCAGCGTTTCTCAAACTGGGGTCCACAAGGGCCTCCGGCCCCGCTGATCGACTCCTCTCCCTCCCTCCCAGTGCCTCCTGAATGCCGGGGGGAACAGCTGTTCCCCAGCGTGCAGGAAGCACTGGGATGGGGGGAGGAGCAGGGATGGGGCAAAAAGAGGCAGGGAAGAAAAGGGGCAGGGGTGGAGCGGGGCAGGAAGAGGTGGGTCAGGGATAGGGTGACCAGATGTCCTGATTTTATAGGGACAGTCCCGATATTTGGGGCTTTTTCTTATATAGGCTCCTATTACCCCCCCATCCCGATTTTTCACACTTGCTGTCTGGTCAGCCTAGTCAGGGGCGGGGCCTTGGGGGAAGGGGTGTAGTGGGGGCAGGGCCCGGGGCTGAGCAGGGGTCTTGGGGTCCTCGGTTCGCTGAAGTTTGAGAACCGCTGGCCTCGACCAGTATCTCAGCCTGCATCCGAAGATTAGCACAAACAGCACAGCACTGCTCCGCTTTTGCCTCTTCAACAGCTTGTTGTTGGCTAGTGACAGTGCGACAGACAGAGATAAAACAGCCACTCACAGAATAGCCAGCTATGGATCCTTCATACACTATAATCCCACAGGTTAAAGTGCTCCAATCAGTCCCTTCCTTTAAAAACCAACACAGCTGTTGTACCCAATGTTTTTGGCCTCATGTACATCGGGGTGGGGGGGTTTGGGGGGCAATCCTCATGATCAGACTTGGATGAGCAACTGTAGAGATTATCTTCTCCACCTTCAAACAAGGGGAAACCATCAGTGAAGTCTGAGGCGCTGACAAACTTCAGAGAGCACAGTAGTGAAAGCCAGAATCTCCTGAACTCAAATCCTTGCTCTAAGTCCTATTCCATTTACAGCCTTGGGGAAAACATCACCAAAGCTCCAAGCCTCACCTTGCCCTTCTGTTAAGGAGGGGATAAATATTTCTACGGTTCCGGTTCCTGTGAAGCTGGGTACTAGCGTTTGTAGAGCACTTTGAAGATGAAATGCACTATGGGCTCAACCCTAGTGCCAAGCATTCCGTCTTCAATCCAGCAAAGCACTTCCGTGCACAAGCAGTCCCACTGACTCTACAGGGACTTCTTATGTGCTTAACGTTCAGCACGATCTATACATTTTAGTGCTCTGCTGGATTGGGGACAGTATATAATGCTAAACTGACAAACCTAAACACAAAGAGAAAACAAATCCACCCTGCTGAGAGGCCCTCTGGGGGGACTCCTCCTTACTAATTCAGAGCCCCCCTGATTCTGTGGGTTCAAAGTAGACCCATGCGTCTTTTAAGTACAGCTGTCATTTTATTATTCTGCTCTGTGCCATGGGATTCTTCCCCCCCTCCTCCATCGAATACCTTGTATAGACATTTCCATGGACAGATCGCTACTTCCCTCCTAATTAAAAATGGGGATTTGTAACTGAAAAGCTGAAAACACCAAGACAATGATAGTGGTGCTTCTGGAAGATATTCTATACAGATACACAAAAGTGCTCCATCACTTAGAGCAACAAATAGGTGACCAAGAGACATGCATACACAGTACAGCACTTGCTATTGTATACGGCTGGTTTTAATGCATCTTTTCCAGGTTCAGAACCGAGGAAACGGTGAACTCTGAGACACATCAGTGTTTGTTATGTATTAACCAGTGCTGGGTGCATAATTACAGAGTCTCGTTATTCTCAAACATTTGTTCCGTCAGTTGTATTTTTTATGCAAAGCTGCACAACCTCTTCTAGGCTACAACACTGGAAACCTTACTATGTAGCTAGCCCAAGGCATTCTGCCTGATCGGAAAGGATTTTTTAAAATATTTTTTCCCTCCACACTATATCAGGAAACAAAACTGCCCTCTAAAGACTTGAGGGGCAGATCCTCAGCTGCTGTAAACTGTCATCACTCCACTGCAGATGATTTACACCAGCTGAGGATCTGCTGCTAAAAAGAGGTTGTAGTTATGCATTTTCATCTCTCTGCCACAATTGTATGGAACATACAGGTAGGCCCAATACACTGATAAGCATTCAGTATTTCTTTTCCTAGACTATCACTCAAGCTTCGTGATAAATTCATGAGATTTTTTTCTTCTGAAGTCCTTAAGACACTTACAGAAATATTCTGCAGCTGTTTGTAAAGAGCAAAGAATTTCAGAGAAAACAAGCTAGTTGCTTGCACAAATTGCAAACAATCAGCTGTATTTGCTATCCACAGAAGTGTTGACAGCAAAACACCTATTCTAAAAAAAGAAGCTGCATGGAGAAAAAAAGAAACACACTGTATAGTATAAATACAGGAGTCCCTATGCTTGAAACAGAGCTTGTCTTCAGGAATCATGGGAGAGAGACATGTAAATTCTAAAGGTAATGGAAGAAGTCCTTCTCTCATCTCCCTTCCCCCCCAAAGTCTACAACTGTGCTTCGCACATTTATTTAAGTTAACCATTAAAAGAAAATAATGCTAGCCATATTAGAAATTGGATGGCTGGAAGACCTTAAATTCAGCTGTAGTATCTATATTTTACTTCAGTTTTGTTACTACCAGCTTACTCCAAAGCTTTTAGAGACAGCTTGTTTGAGAGATGCTATACAAAATAAAGTCAGGGTCCTGGAAGCAGATATATGCGGGCAGCCTCTTGTGTTTGCACAGATCTGATCACGGGACCAGGACCATTTCACGCCATATTTGTGTGGTAACTGGCTCAGCACTTTGCTTTCCCCAACAATGGCTTAGCATTGTTCGAGTCACATCACAAATATTTTCATCTGTTTTTCAAACGTGCATTTCCTTGTGTTCATATCAAACACAAACAAAAATGCCACCAGCTATCCCTAACCACTGAATCAGTGGTAGAACCTAACTACCAAATTGCTTCAAGAACTATAGCCATTTCCCTTGTGGCATCTTGTGACAAATTTTGCCATGTACATGGTTTACAACTACTCTTCACTCTTCCCATACTGAAAATACACTGACAATCGGAAAAATACTCGGTACTTAAAATTTCTCATCTCTCAACCACTCATATACATTCTCTTATCTATTCTCCTTTTGGGCCCACTCAGATTTCTATCCTTTCTATATCTCTACCAGCAACAGTCTTGAACATTTGACAGCAACGATACCACATTCCCATCCGAAAGAGTATTACTAGCCACCACAGGGCAAAATAAAGTTAGTGGTATCTCTCCAACTTAGCATTAAAAATAAAAGTCACATCAAGTCTTTGCTCTCAATTACTTCATGGAGACTTCAACTAAAAGACTATAAAAATTTATATTCTCTTATAATTAGGCCTCTGTATTTCCATCCCTTATTAGGGAAGTGGGCACTGATCCTTAGAAACATATGTTTTTATTCTCCAAGAAAATTTATATCCCCTTCTTGTATCTTTAAACTGCAAATCCCCCAGCACCTCCTACATCTGGACAAATGAATGCAAATATCAGTCATCTTTTAAGATTTGTTTTCATAAAAAAAAAAAAGTGGTTAAAAAACCCTGTTCAATATAAGCCCATTCAAACTCATGGATATAATCAATGTAGGCCTGCCTGTTATCATTTATTTGTATGCTAGGAATGCCTGGAGACCACAATCAGGATCAGGGCCCCATTCAATCAGGTGCTGTACAGAGCAATAGCTCCAACAAGCTTACAGTCTGAATAGACCAAACAGATGAAGGGTGTGTTGGGGAAAAAGGATGCAACATGCAAGCAAGAGTGATGAGTGGCACACAGTATCTTTGTTCCTTTTTGGGGCGAGGGAGGAGCGAATAATTATAATGTGGAATAGTGTGACTAAAGTGGAGCGGGAGGGAGTAAGTTAAGAAAAGCACAGAATTAGGAATAAGAAGGAAAGGAAGAGCAACACTGAAAAGGACGAGCATGATCTGCATCTAAAGACAGGATTGTTTGAAACATGCTCTTTAAAAGCTCACCACAAAATGATCTCCACACATTTGCTGTACGCGATGAAAAATATTGAAAGTAACAGCGTACTACTGTACAGTGATTCTCAGTGTTTTCTTTCCAGAAAGGAGTTACAATCCATTCAGATCAAATGCTATCTTCCCACAGAGAGCTACAGAAAGCACATTACATTCACAGGGAAAACTGTACAATGTTAGCACAGCATATAAATCTACTCCTCAGAGGGCACAAAGCAAGTGTTTATTTTTTTAATTTGGACCACTTTGAAAGAGATCTTACATATAACATCTGTACATTATCACCTCAAGAATAGATTGTAGGGAACAATAGTTCATTAAGAATGGACAGCTAAATTTCTATGATTCGCTTGAATTCTGAAGTTGCCAAATCCTGATTCTGGAGCAAAAATACCAAGCATGGGACCAAATGTGAACTTGTCAAACATGAGTCTGTCATAGTGAAGACCCTGCATACTCCATGATAAATCTGACCTAAACTTTGCAGCAGAGGGCCTGGATTTTGCCTACACAGAAACTGTAAATTCCACAGCAGAGTAAGATAAAGTAAAAAACTGAAGGGGGAGGGGTTCCTGAATTATATATTAAAATGAACAATGCAATATTCCTTGTGTTATTTAATTTGATATTCAATTTAATTGAGAAAGTAAATAAGGAAGTGTTATTTACTCCTTCTCATTACACAAGAACTAGGAGTCACCAAACGAAATTAATAGGCAACAGATTTAAAACGAACAAAAGGAAGTATTTTTTCCACACAATGCAGTGTCAACCTGTGGAACTCTTTGCCAGAGGATGTTGTGAAGGACAAGACTGTAACAGGGTTCAAAAAAGAACTAGGTAAGTTCATGGAGGATAGGTCCATCAATGGCTATTAGCCAGGAAGGACAGGAATGGTGTCCCTAACTTCTGTTTGCCAGAAATTGGGAATGGGCGACAGGATGGATCCCTTGATGATTACCTTCTGTTCATTCTGTTCTGTTCATTCCCTCTGGAGCACCTGGCATTGGAAGATAGGATACTGGGCTAGATGGACCTTTGGTCAGACCCAGAATGACAGTTCTTATGTTCTTAATTATACAATGCTCCAAATTTTTTAATTTACACATAGCTGCCAAACTTTGCACTGAAACCACACCTGCATTGTAGAAGTTGCTGGAAAAAGATCTGGAACTTTTGGCACTTTGGAAATTGAGAGAAGCAGTTTATGACTGTGGACTAGAAGCAAACTAGTTCAATGTTTCTGCTAAGACAACCAGCATTAGACTGGTTAAGCTTGCTAACATAGTCATAATTAAGTTTCAGAGTTAACACACCATTGAGTCTATTGGGGGAGATCACACTTTGAAGCTATTCTTTACAGGCTCAGAAGCCTTGTCCACTCTAAGGAAAGGTGGGCATCAACAACAGAACAGCTGAAGTGGTGCTAAACATAGTTTAAATACAAGCATAGATATGGACAAGCAGTTCCAAATGGAATATATCTGCTTCTATGCTTGCAATCAAACAGTGTTCATCCATACCCATTGTTGACACATGCAATGGGTACTTTAACACTGACTCTCTGTTCACACTCTTCATATTTGGGGTTTTTTCATCACAATGACTAAGAATAAAAATTAATAAAATGAAAGGGCTGGATTCTGTTGCAAATTCCACACCACTGCAGAGAACACAGGGCTCTGGCTATAGCCTTCCCATTATGGGAATTACGGACAGATCCTGCAACAGGATAAGTGGGCAGACCCCTGCTCAGATCCAAACAGCTTTGCAAGGAGTCCACCCCCCACAGTTCCACTTGTACGAAATGGTCCTTAGAAAGCTAAGTTCCATTTTACTGCAAAGGTACAGCTAGCTGAAAGCACCCATTAATCTCTGAAAAAATTATTTTTGTAAACTGTTATTATCCTTGCACATAATTAGTAAAGACAGCTAATATTTCATTAATTGCATTGATGTAATTTAATTGCTTTGTTTAGACTAAACAATAAGGAACATTGTGCTTGTTTATCTAAACAGTGATCAACAGGGGTAAGAACTGGGGCAGTGTTCTTTTTCTTTAAATCTAATACACCCCTTCTAGCGTTCGGTCTAGAAAACAGTTCCACTACTAGTAAAGATTTTTTTTAAATCCACACCTGTTCCCATTTCTGTAAAGCAGCAGTGTTAAAATCTTTCAAGTGAGCAGAGTTTCTGTGCACGTAACAGTGCATAAACACACACAACAGCAGCAGCAAAACAAGATGCATCATTTTCATTGGAGAGAAGTAAAGACATGTTCTGCTCTTCTCTATTTAAATTTAAAAAAAAAACAGATTTAATCTGGCAAAACAAAACGTCTGCTAAATGTTCTTCTTGAGGTATATTTAATGAAAATTATTACAGGGCGGAGGTTGGTTTTTATTATGTCTTTTTAATGAAACCTACACTTAGTGTAAAGTAAAAAATAAAGCAAAATTTGGAAAAAACTACACTTGAATTACAGAATTCTCCTGATACACACATACACACACCTCTCCCCCAAACCTGCCGACTCTTTACAAGCCATGCTTTTAATTGAGATCTGTTTAGATGAAAATGCATGTGAAACCAACCTAAAAAATAGTTCCTGGACCAGATACCTCCCCTCCCACACTGTACACACAAAAAAACATTAATTTCTAATTAGTTTTTAGCTAGTAAAACTGAGCTTCCATCCAGAGCACATCCACGCCCACCAGTGAATCCCTCACCTCTGAGAACTACCTCCACCTGGCACCCTCACTTCCCAGCCCTTCTAGGAAGAGTCCTGTACAAATTAAAAATACATTACAGCATCCTACAGCAATGATTCTAAACAGTGTAACACTTCACTACTGGCTGTATGTAGACTATAGCTGGATTCCCTCAAATCTAGCCCCTCATCTAAGCCCCATCCATGAAAGGCATCTTGCCCTTGTTAAGGAGAATATTGTACAGTATTCCGCAAGAAGAGCTGCAAACACTGTAGTAACGTTATTTTAAGCTATAGTGGTTTGGGACCGTTACTGCAGAGATACTGTAGTTTGGTTTTTTTAAATGAGACTAGGCTAGAAGATCCTCCCTATATATACATACATACACACACATACACACACACATATATATATATCCTGCAGAGCGGCCCTTTGCAGTCAAGGATGCAGTCAACACCCCTTAATTGATGGCTCCCTTACAAGAATGATCTTCATAGATTGTGATTTCATTTTGCAAGGGGGCAAAGCTATGAGAACTGATGCACTTTGCATTTAAACGTACTCAGGAAAGGGCAGCTACCATCCATATGAACATACCATATACAAAAACATTAATCACAGATTAAGATACAGTTTCAACCCAGAAAAACAAATATACTTTTTAGTATCTGCAGGTCCAGATTCTTATGTTGCACTCATCATGGTGGTATACTGATGCCTATATTGCCCCTTTCAGCCCCACCCTAGGGCTTTCCAACACACTATAATAGGTGTCCTACACTGAACCACTACTGGCCTTGTTGCCTTTATTGTTAGGAATGGCACAGCCTAAACCAGTTTTAAAAAACGGTATAGGAAACGTTGGCCCTAAGGTAAAGAGACCTAAACTTAAACGTTCAGGGACGGGCACTGCAGGAGAAGGACGTGGTGTCCTGCAAGTAACTCAAGAGTCAAAACCATCAACAATTACCTAGCATACTGCAAAGAGCATTTATAACTGATGCCACCACGCATCCAAAGATTAAACATGGGGTCTCTGTCTCACCTACAAACTAATGTAAGGGGCTTTGGGTGGGGTAGGGAGTTAATGCAATGACCCTTCAATGCAGCTGGAATTTATGGTGCAATCATGTGGTGCTTGTAAAGTTTACCCAGCAAAGGTTAGTAGATGGCTTCCCGGCACCTGGTCCCCCACTTCCCTCTCAATCACTTACCTTCATGTCGCTTATGATGGTCTGGAACAGCCCTCCAAGCGCACTACATTCCTTCTCTATCACAGCCTCCATTTTCCCAGCTCGATCACACAAGAGGACACAGACACTGCTGCGATTTCACAACCCTAAAAAAAAATAATCGCCCCAATCTCCCACCTCTAAACAAAACCTGAGCAGCTCTATATATATATATAAAAAAAAAGGCAAACCTAAAGGCAGCAGGGAAAATAACTGAAATCCTTATCTATTTTTTAAAAAATCCCAATGTTATTGGTGTCTATTTTCTACATACAGTCCCCAACAACCCCCCCAAAATGTCCTGAGATTTAAAACGAAGCTGCTACTATCCCCCCACACAAGGGCAACAACAAAATCCATCCTTGTGCATAATGGGTCATGCCCACAAGTAGGATCAAACCTGGTATTTCAATCTAAAACAGCATCAGCTGTTTAAAAATACATTTAATGCACCAGATCTGCTGCCTACCAAAAAAAAAAGAAAATAACTATTCATTTAAGGCAACAAATCTGATCGCAAAGAAACGCATTTAATACACCCACGATACAGCTTGCACTTAAAAAAAAAGTAAAGCGCGTTTAACAAAACAAATCAAAGGCTTGCCAAAAAAAAATGCCTAACGCATTCAGAGCAACAAATTAATATTTCAATTTTAAAAGCCCAACTGCATTTATTAATGCGCTCGATCGCCTGGCTGCCTCGGCGGGAGGGGAGCCAACTACGAATCTAATGTTTCCAGAAAGCCCCAGTACACGGGATTCAGCGGGTCTTTATTGGCAACCCCACCCCCGCGAGCCACCCGGCCGGCAGAGCTGCCCCCTCTCGTGCCCCTGTGCTGCGCTGTGACTGGCCTCTCACGCGGAACGGCGCAGCCACAGCTCCTCGAGCTCTCCTCGCGAGCGCGCGCGCGCCACTGCCCAGGCCCTACTAGCTCACCTCCCCGGGAGCGGGGGCGCGTCACGAGCGCACAGTGCCCGCACCGCCGCTGCTGATTGGCTAAAGGGAGAAGGGGCGGGTGGGGAGAAGGGAGCTGCTGGCTCCGGAGCGCGCACGGGAGTGGGAGCCGGACGCTAGCGAGGGAATGGCAAGGAGCTGCCGGTTCGAGTCCCGACTCTGCCACTGTGGGAATGGCTGCGCGTCAGGACTCCGGAGAGACTGGTCCTTCTAGGAAGAGGCAGTACTAGGATCCTGGGTTCTGTTCCCAACTCGGGAGGGGTTGGGGTGCTACTGACTTGCTATGGCTTTGCCCCTCCTGCCCCCAGCCATGAGAAGTGGCATGTGAGAAGATCCTGAGGTACAAAAGGCCTATATCCAGAGGGATTAATGAGCTAACCAAAGCGAGGGTGTGTGGTGTTGCAGCTTTTTCTACCCTCTGTCAGGCTGGTGTTTGTACTCCCCGCAATCTGCCCCTTCAGTTGCCAAATTGTCATGCAATTTTAAATATAGTGCTCACACCAAAAACCATGCTAGAAGAATATTTTTAAGGTTGTAAAGTCAAGCACGCTAGGAAATGCCAGAATTAAGGCTGTCTGTGCAGGGGTCCTAGGAAAAATTAGTGCAGTACATGATAATTTCATTAAACGTTATCATAATGCACTCAAGCAAGCTGGCCAAATTAATGCTGCATGGGCCCCCTTAATGCTGGCATTTGCTGACTTAGAGTGCTTGATCTTCTAACCTTAATAATGTTCTTTGAGAGAGAAAGAGTGTCTAATGTCCTAGGTTTTTAAAAAAGCAAACTGAAAAAATAAATTCTATCATGGGGCATCATGCTGATAATCACATGGTTCATCATTAGGTCTATTGCACAGACTTTTACCAGGTAAGCTAATGGAGTAACTGATAGCAGTAGTGGACTGTCATCCTCTATGTGGACTAGCACTAGAGGGGGATGGAATGCTTTGTGCTCGGGTTTCATAGATATTTGCTGATAGCAAAGGCATGATGAGATTTGTGAGTCTTGGGTTCCATCCCAGGCACTGTAGAAGACTGTACTCTCCAAGGCACAAGCGTCTTCTGCCCATTACTCTCTAACTTGATCCTCTTCTACTCTGTTCCCTCCATTCTCTCCCAGTCTACTTCTGTCTCTTCCCTCTCCCTGATTACTCATCCCAGTCCCATTCTCCTCACCTACCTAGTCTCAGTCGTCATTCCTTAGGCTTCTCATCCTAGTCATAGTCTCCTTGCCCAGCAAGTCCTGGTTTCATCCCTCTGGGCTCCCACCCCTCCTTGTCCAGCCAGTCCTGGTCCCAGTCCCATTCTCCTTCCCTAGCCAGTCCCAGCTTCCCTTTCTCCCTCCCTCTCTAGTCCCAGTCTCCTTCCCCCAGGCTCCTTGTCCCAATCAAATCCCTATCCCTCACACTTCAGGTGTGGTTCCTGTCCCCTCTGCATTTGAATCAGGCAGCTATCTGCTCCACACTGCATGGGCCAAGTGGTGGTTGGGGGAGGGAATTGAGAACACAGGAGAGACTGCCTCTCAGCTCTCCATTCTAAGTCCCAGCTTATAGCACCCCAAAGATGCAATTTAACCTTCTGGGAATTTAACTGCAAAGGTTTTGCAAGTTTCTAATAAGCATATGCAAACAGCAATTTTTAAATGGCTTATAACTTCCCCAAAGTTGAGCAGACTTTAACAGGGTTTGCAAAAGGCACATCCCTGACACAAAAGCCATTCACCTTCAAAAGCATGAAGGTGCTAGACATGTTCAAAGAAAAAGTTACCAATATTTTTTTACCATGGGCAATTTGATAATAATATCCTTGTTACTGAAAACAGCTGAACCATTCTGGCTGAAATTCGCACCCTCCTTCCCCCAAGACAAATCAGCCTGAGGCAGATGCCTGGCATAGAAAATTTCAGCCCAAACAGTTAAAAGTTATAAGCAACTGAAAACAACATTTTATAATTGAAAGTGTAGAGCAACTTTAATAATAGGTGGTGCGTGTGCGTATTATCCCATAAATGGGGCCCAACCAAATTCACGTTCCATTTTGGACAATTTTCCAGTCATAGGCTTTCAAAAATCTTAAATGTCACGGTTTCAGATATTTATATCTGAAATTTCACGGTGTTGTAACCATGGGGGTCCCAACAAAAAAGGGGACCGTGGAGGGTTGCAAGGCTATTTTAAGGGGGGTTGCAGTATTGCCACCTTTACTTCTGTGCTGCTGCTGACAGTGGTGCTGCCTTCAGAGCTGGGCTCCCAGCCAGCAGCTGCGGAGCTACCTGCGTTCGGGGGAGGTTCCAGGAGATGGGTCTGACCGAGCCCCAGGAGTGGCCTCTGCAGGGGAAGAGGAAGTCCCCTTCCTCCCCAGCTCAGCTGGGACTAGCATCTGGAGATCCGCACCCAGTAAGAGAGGGCCCAGTCCTGCCCCTCCCCTACACTAGCCAGATTTCACAGGGGAGATCAGATTTCACAGTCCATGATGCATTTTTCATGGCTGTGAATTTCATTGGGCCCTACCCATATGTAAGTGGGGGAACAGTCCCGCTATTGTGGGGAACTTTCCTGGCTTCTGCACTACCCCGGTGAAGGGGGCTAGCGAAAGGATTTGAGTCCTCGTTCCCACTTCCTTTACCCAGTGGCCTCCCTGCCCTTGAGGACTGCCCTTCCACTCTCTTGTCTGGCAGAGTCCTCGTAACTCCAACAAGGCTGGGCCCAGGATTCCTCGGGGGCTCGACCCCCAACCCTGCTGTGGTCACCTAGGACAGGGGCTAAGGTGTCCCCACTCCGGGGTACTCTCTCTGCACTGGGCACTTCTCTGACCCACTGACCATTACATACAAGTTAAAGCAAATGCAAGTTATTTAATCAACAGTTAATTTTAAAAAGAATAAGGAAAAATGGGAAAGGTTAAAGGAAATACATCACCCCAATGTGGCAGGGAACATCACAAACAGTGTCTCTGGAACGTCAGGGCAGTTCACAGTCTGTTCCTTGTGAGTCCCAGGCCGCCTTCTCAGGCTCTGGCTGTGCTGCAGGGATGCTGTGGGTTGGACACTCACTCTGGTAGTGGCCACACGCTCTCAGGCTCTAAGTGGTAGGACCCTTCTTCCCAGTATCGCCCCCCGCCCTGTCGGGGTTATGATCCAAGCCTGGCCTGTAGAGCCTCTTGGCTGAGGCGTCTCCCTGTGCTGGGCCTGCCGCCCAGGGTCCCCCTCGCTCTCCCCAGCTGCTCACCACACCCAGCTCCGGAGACTGCTACTGCTCCAGCCCCAGCTCCACCACTCTGTCTCTGCTGCTCTGCCTCCAGCTCCCTGGGCTGCTTTTCTGGCCCCTCTGACTCTGGTTGCTGCAGCTCTGCTCCCAGGGCAAGTCTGCTCTCTCTGGGCTGTGCCTCTAGCTCTGGGGCTGCAGCTCTGCTCCCAGCACAGGGTCTGCTCTCTCTGGACTGTTTTTCTGGTCCCTCTGGCTCTCGCACAGCTCTGCTCCCCAGCTTAGCTTGGGCCCTCGCTTTCTCCTTAGCTCAGCCCCACACTATCTGACTCAGACAAATCCAGCTCACATGGAGGACAGGACCTCCCTGGCCTCCTGACTCCCTGATTAGCCTGCCCGCCCTGTCATTCAGGCTGACCTGGAGCATTGGTCTCAGTCTCAGGGTCCTAGTTTCCCATAGACTCTTCCCACTTTAGTACTGGGAGCTAGCCAACCAAAACACCCCCACTGAATGTTAGTAAGCGGGCAACAGTCCCCTTACACATAAATCCAGAAATGTAGTAATCCTTATTGTTAAGGTTGATAGTCTGAGCATTTATATCAAATAAAAATACTTCTCTCAAAACACCAACATTTGGTCTATTAAAATTTCATCCAGTTCAAAAGATTTCTACAGTGAGGCCCCAAATCTGCAAAGAATTATGATTGTGCTTGATTTTATGCACTATGACCCCAGTCCTGCAAGCACTTACACATTTGCTTAGTAAAGGTAAGTATTTGCAGGATCAGGCAGGGCCATAGTGGCATCACATTGAAATTCGTGGGAATAGTCACAATGTGGAAACTTAATCCTGTGCTCAAGTACTTTCAAGACTGGGGCACTGGGTTTCTACTGTTGCTATCCCTGGTGGAGCTGCACTGGTGGGATATTAGACTGAATTATTGCACAACTTAATAAGCTCCCAGATGAGGATCAGGAAAATATAAGTGAAAAATAATATGCTCTGCACCTTGCATAAGTACTCTCACTCTTTTGCTCTCTGTATTATTAATGTATATATGTGATGGGTTAATTTATTTACATTAATTTAGTGCTAGTGAAAAGTGCCAGAGTGATCCTCACTCTCAATAAAGCCAGTGCAGCACACCCATTAGCGCAATAGTCCCCAAACTGTGGGGAGCACGGAGGAACGTTTGGGGGGCCTGGCAGGCCCAGGCCAGCCCCCAAAGGGGGTGGGGAGGGAGTGCCACCCAGCCTCACTCTGCCCCCCAGCTCTGCCATGGCTCTGGCCCCAGCCGCGGCCCCTGACCACAGTCCGGCTCCCAGCCACAGTCCTGATCCTGGGGGCGGGGGAAGTGAGACAGATTACACTAAGGTAATGGGAGGCACCACATAAGTTTGGGAACCACTGCATTAGTGGAAGACACTCTCACTGCTCTCTACCAGATAGCCTTAGCTGTGCCCTGGACGGACACCTCCTGGTCTGAAAGAGTAGTTCAGTCTCCACAGCTTATTAAATCCTAGCTGCTTCTAAAGAGAATTCTGACTAGTGCCCATTCTGGCAGTAGTGTGTGATATGGGCACCTGCCTGATATGAATTGGACTGTGAACACCAACTTATTTCCCATAACCAACCAAACAGCCTTCAAAGGGGATAGATTTGAATCAGCAACTTAGAGATGAAGGTTTGTATCACATTATCATTCCCTTCAGTCACTCAGTCTAGGGGATGGACATTCTTTTACCATAGGTAATATTTAGTATCTCCTCCTTTTGTTGAGTCAGTATTTCTGATGTGCAAGGTTTGTAATAATAAAAGCCACATCATACCATATGTGTATGGGACAGGATAGAGGTGAATCTGGTTCTAAATAGAAAGGACAGTGGAAGGAGATGTTTCAGTCAATTCCTTGAAGATTGCATTACTTTGGTCATTTTTTAGATACATAAGCTGGTGTATCACTGTAGTGTAGACTCATAGAATCCTAAATTATAAGGCCATAAGGGACCACCATGATCATCTCGTCAGATCTCCTGCACATCGCAGGCCACAAAATCTCACTCCCCCACTCCAGCAACAGGCCCATAATCTCTGGCTGAGTTACCGAAGTTCTCAAATCTTGATTTAAAGACTTCAAGTTACAAAGAATCCACCATTTACTCTAGTTCAGCAGTTCCCAAACTGTGTGTCGGGACCCCAAAGTGGGTGGCTGCCCCATTTTAGTGGGGTCGTCAGGGCTGGCATTAGATTTGCTCGGGTCTGGGGCCAAAGCCGAAGCCTGACCCTCACTGCCCAGAGCTGAAGCCCAAGCCCCACTGCCCGGGGCCAAAGCCGAAATCCAAGGACTTCAGCCCTTGATGGCAGCAGGGTTAGAGGCCCCCTGCCTGGGGCTGAAGCCACTGTGCTTTGACTTTTGACCCCTCCCCCCCCCAGGGTGGTGGGGCTCAGGCTTTGGCTCCCCCGCCTGGGATGGTGGAGCTCAGGCAAGCTCAGGCTTCGGTCCCCACTCCTCCTGGGATTGTGTAGTAATTTTTGTTGTCAGAAGAGGGTCGCAGTTCAATGAACTGCTCTAGTTCAGACCAACAAGTGACCTGTGCCCCACTCTGCAGAGGGAGGCAAAAAAAACCTCAAGGTCTCTGCCAATCTGAACCTGGGGAAAAATTCTTTCCTGACCCCAATAGGCACTAAATTTCTAATCTGCCAGGGGGTGCTCCCCCATGGCTCCACCCAGGCCCTGCCCCCATTCCCCCAATTCCCCACCCTCGCCCTGCTTCTCCCCCCGCCCCCGTCCCGCCTCTTCCCCATCTTTTCCTGCCCTGCTTCTTCCCACCCCAGGTCCACCTCCTCCCCCAAACGCGCCGTGCCCTCGCTCCTCCCTCCTCCCCCACAGTACCTCCTGATGCAACGAAACAGCTAATCCATGGCAGGCGGTAGGCGCTGGAAGAGGGAGGTGCTGATCGGCAGGGCCCGCAGGTAGCCAGGAGGTGCTGGGCAAGGGGGAGGCATTGATAGGGGGGCTGCCAGTGAGTGCTAAGCACCCACCATTTTTTCCCATGGGTGCTCCAGGCCCAGAGCACCCACGCAATCGGCGCCTATGCTGACCCCAAATATGGCAATCAATTAGACCCTGAGCATATGGGCAACACCCATCAGCCAGACACCTGGAAAAGAATTCTCTGGAGTAGCTCAGAGTCCTCCCAGCTAGTGTCCCATCTCAGGCCATTGGAGATATTTGTTAATAACAGTCATAGATGGCCCATATGCCATCATAGGCAACTTCATCGTACTATCTCCTCCATAAAGTTAACAAGCTCAGTCTTGAAACAAGTTACAGTAGAACCTCAGAGTTACAAACACCTCGGAACTGGAGGTTGTTCATAACTCTGAAATGTTTGTAACTGTGAACAAAATGTTATGGTTGGTCTTTCAAAAGTTTACAACTGAACATTGATTTTACTATGCAGAAGAAAAATGCTTCTTTTAGCCAACGTAATTAAAATGAAACAAGCACAGAAACAGTTTCCTTACTCTTGTCAAATCTTTTTATTTAAACTTTCCCTTTATTTTTTTAGTAGTTTACGTTTAACACAGTACTGTATTTGCTGCTTTTTTTTTGGTCTCTCCTGCTGTTTGATTGCGTACTTCTGGTTCCAAAGGAGGTGTGTGGTTGACCGGTCAGTTCTTAACTCTGGTGTTCATAACTCTAAGGTTCTACTGTAGTTTTTTTTGCCCCCATTACTCCACTTGGAAGGCTGTTTCAGAACTTCATTCCTCTGATGGTTAGAAACCTTCATCTAATTTCAATCCTAAACTTATTGATGGCCAGTTTATATCCATTTGTTTTTGTGCCAATGTTGGCCCTTAACTTTAATAACTCCTCTCCCTCCTTGGTGTTTTTCCCTCTGATATATTTATAGAGAGCAATCACATTCTCCCCTCAGCTTTCGTTTGGGTAGGCAAACAAGCCAAGCTCCTTAAGTCTCCTCTCATAAGGCAGGTTCTCTATTCCTCTGATCATCTTAGTGGCCCTTTTCTGCACCTCTTCCAGTCTGAATTCATCTTTCTTAAGCATGGAAGACCAGAATTGAAAACAGTACTACAGTGAACTACAGTGAGGCCTCACCACTGCCTTGTAGACTGGTAATAATACTTCCCTGTCTCTACTGAAAGTACCTCACTTAATGCATACTAGGATTCCATTAGCCTTTCACATGGCTGTATCATATTGGCAGCTCACAGTATCCTGTGATCAACAAATACACCCAGGTCTGTCTCCTCCTCTGTTACTTCCAACTGGTAAATCCCCAGTTTATAGCAAGAATTCTTGTTGTTAGTCCCTGAGTGAATGACCTTGCACTTTGCACTATTAAATTTCATCCCATTTCTAAAACCCCAGTTTTCAAGGTCATCCAAATCTTCTGGTTTGATATTCTGGTCCTCCTCTATATTGGCAATACCTCCTAACTTTGTGTCATCTGCAAATTTTATTAGCATACTCCCACTCATTGTGCCAAGATCATTAAATGTTAAATAAGATTTGTCCCAAGACGGATCCTTGAGGTACTCCACTACTAACCTCCCTCCAGCCTGACAGTTCACCTTTCAGTATGACCTGTTGCAGTCTCCACTTTAACCAGTTCCCTACCTACCTCTAGATTCTTGTATTAATCCCCATCTTGCCCAATTTAATTAATAATTTCCTATGTGGAACTATACAGAATGTTTTACTAAAACATTTAATGGGTAGATTAGATCTACTGCATTTCATTTGTCTAGAAAATCAGTTATCTTCTGAAAGAAAGATCAGGCTGGTCTAGCATGATCTACTTTTTGTAAAACCATGTTTTATTTTATCCCAAATACCATTTGCCTCTATGTCTTTAATAACTTTATTTCAAAATTTGTTCTAAGACCTTGCACACAAGTGAGGTCAAACTAAAGGGCCTATAATTAGCTGGATCACTTTTTTTTTCTTTCTTAAATACAGGTACTATATTTGCAGTTCTCCAGTCATAGGGTATGACCTCAAGTTTATGGATTCATCAAAAATCTTTCCTATTGGACTAACAATTTAATATTCCAGTTCCTTTAATATTCTGGGATGGAGATTATCCAGCCCTCCTGATCTGCTCCCATTAGGGTGTTTAAATTTGGCTTCCACCTGAGATGTGGTAATTTCTACTTCCATTTCCTTGTTCCCATTATCCACCTTGTCACTGCCCCCAAGCTCCTTATTACCCTTATTAAGAACTGAGGCAAAGTATTCATTTAGGTGTTGGGCCATACCTAGATTATCTTTAATCCCTATCCTCACTGCTTAGCAGACCCACTTCTTTTTTTCCTTGTTTTCTGTTTACTAATATGGCTAAAGAACCTTTTACTATTGGTTTTAATTTCCTTTACAAGGTCCAACTCTGCCTGGCTTTTGGCAGTTCTCACTTTATCCCTACACTTTCTGACCTTCAAGAAGTAGCTTTTCTTGTAGATCCATCCCTTCTTCCATTCCTTGTAGGCTTTCTGCTTTCTCTTAATACCTGTTTGAGATGCCATTTCATCCAGTTTGGTCTGCAACCTTTCCCTTTGAGTTTTCACCTTTGCTTGGGATGCACCCTTCAGATTGCTTCTGCAACTTTGACTTAAAGTAATTCCAAGCCTCCTCCACATTCAGATTCTTGAGTTTGTCAGTCCAGTCCACCTCCCTAATTAATTCCCTTAATTATTTAAAGTTTGCTGTTTTGCAGTCAAGCACCTTAGTTGCAGATCTATTTTTGTTTATCCTTTAATTGAATTTAAACTGGATTAACTCATGATCACTCGAACTCAAGGTTCTCCTCTACACCCAGTTCTACTATGAGCTCGCTACTTACCAATACTAAATCTAAAATGGCATCACCTCTTGTTGGTTCAGTGACTATTTGGTGAAGAAATCTGTTAGCTCTCACACCCAGGAATATCTAGGACCTACCATTATTAGTAGGGCTACGTACACACTACAGCTTAAGTCGGTATGAGTTATGTCGCTTAGGGGTGAGAATAAGCCACCCTGCTGAGCAACATAAGTTACACCGACATAACTGCCGGTGTGGACAGCGCTATGTTGGCAGGAGAGCTTCTCCCACTGACATAGCTACCACCACATGCGGGAGCTGGAGTAATTAAGTCAACAGGAGAGCTCTCTTCTGTCGGTTTAGAGCCCTGTTTCCCAAACTTGGAACACCGCTTGTTCAGGGAAAGCCCCTGGCGGGCCGAGCCGGTTTGTTTACCTGCCGCGTCTGCAGGTTCAGCCGATCACGACTCCCACTGGCCGCGGTTTGCTGTGCCCAAATTTCCTGTGGAACAGATACTCTGAATTTCTGTCAGCACTAGCCTTTTCCCTTGGAGTGCTGAATCCAAATGGTGGTTTAAAGCATAACTAAAAATGAGTTTGGTGGTGTCATCATAATCTAGGGGTAGCCATCTCTCACAGTATTTCCAGAATCATCCTTATTTAGTTATGGGAAACCACTTCTGCAAGCATTGATTGCAACACATAATTACATCCAAAGTCTATTTCAGAACTTATGAAACATCATTACATTGCAGCATTGGATCACCAAGCGCTGACATTACCATGAAACACGTTGGATAGCAACATGCCACCAGGACATCACAATATCATAATGGCTGAGTGTGTCTATTAGACAACACTCAAAAAGGCGAGAACCCTAAAATTTGTTAGCATCACAATACCACCACACATTCTGGCACGCTTCAACACGTTTGGCAGTCCACTGATAAGAGGCCTATTCTGCTGAAACTGCAGGGCTGCTCCTGGTCAAGAATGAAGTTATATTGTCAGAGATATGTAAGGAACTCTGGACAATGTCTGTTGTCACTATACTTGGTTTGAGTCAGTGCTACTAGTCCTCTTGAATTCCATTGTCAGCTCTGCCTCTGACTTGCCACATGACCGTGGGAAAATCTCTTCTTCTCCTTGTGCCTCAGATTCTCCATCTGTAAAATAGGGATATGATATTTGCCCAGGATTGCAAACACCGAGATATACTAATGGAAATTATTGTAAGTGAAAAATATTATTGCCATTAAAAATATTAATTATTTCATCAGTATCCCCTAAAGTGTTTAACTACAGCAGTGATTTTGACCCTGATCCTAAAAACATTTAACCATGTATGTAACTGTACTCATGTGAGTAGTCCCATTGAAGTCTAGACTCTAGATTACACATGTGTTTGAGTGTTTTCACGATCAGGGTTATAGTCTGACCAATAGTTACAAAAAATGGTTATTCACCTTTAAATTACAGGGTTGCTAATTCCATGTAATGTTGTTCTCCAGGAAAAAATTGCTCCATCCATGATACAATGCAGGAGGAACCTGCACCTCCAGGTGGCTGATGGTTCAGAAAGTAGATGTGGTTAAATATGATAGCCAAAGGGTGTAATGATTAATTGAGATATCTCATTAAGAAATTGATGCCATTCATATTATAACACTCTATTACTTTTCTATAGAGTCTTTCATCCTCAAGCTTTCCTAAAACACTTATGTAAGCTTAACAAACAAGCACACACATTTCTCCTTATATTCCCAGTATTCTTAGGAGAAGAGCATAATAGCTGTTGTTTTCCCAATCTGTCTCTCCCTAAAGCCGTCTGATAAGCCTTTGCATTTCAATGAAGTTAAAAGGAAGGTCCATATTTTTCTCCACGTGGACTCAGTACTGACTCCGGAGAAAGTGCCACCTCCTAAATCCCCAACATCACTTCCTACATCTTCAAGCTGTTCCTTGGAGATGAAATATCCCAGAGCCAACCTGGTACAACCCTGCTTGGCTTTTCAGAGCTGGTGGGATCAGGGTATAAGGGCTAATTGGATGAGAATGTAAGATGGCTGGCAGCATTGCTGAAAAGGGGACAAAAGAAATGGGAGAAAAACAGAACAAAAATCAGTAGTAGACTTTTGAAAGCCTGGGATCTGGACTGCAATATAAATATTAAATAATAATTGCTCCTTAGCACTAGTGAAGGATTTAGGTTATTTGTAAGTTACATAAATTATTGATTGTCATATCTGCAGCTGGGAAGCAGGTGAGGTGGAAATTTCACATTTTCCTGAAACAGGTGTTTTCAATCTGGTTCCTAAACCACCAGTGCCAACCCAGAAATGGTGCATTTGTGGTTTACCACAATTTTTTTTGTGCTTTCTTTGTGTTTCCCTCCCACCCCCTTATTCCCAAGTGCCATTTTAGTTCAGATATCTCTGCAGTAGTTTGAATTTAGTGCTTGTGGGCAAAGTAACTGAGCTGCTGTTCCTACATAGAAGGGTTTATTTCTGTGCAGCAACTCTGTCTAAAGACTACCCACAGGCAACAACTCCACAGTAAGATACCTATGCACTGCATCAGCCCCACTTTTAGTTATAAACTTTTAAATATATTATATTGATGTAAAGTACAGTCTCAGCAAAATCAAACACAGTATGTCATTCAACCAGAGCACATCAAGGCTGATCCTCTCATTTCTAAATGGTATAAATTAATCAGGATTCTACTTCTAACCCTTCTCCCTACTAAAAAGACAGCAAAAATATTGCTGTTTGTGAGTAATAAAAGATCAGACTTTGGGGTTTTTTGTATTATCAGGAACTGTATTACATAAGAATGGCCATGCTGGGTCAGACCAATGGTCCATCTAGCCCAGTATTCTGTCTTCCAACAGTGGCTAATGCCAGGTGCTTCAAGGAGAATGAACAGAACAGGTAATCATCAAGTGATCCTAATCAGCTATTGGCTATTTTTATTTTACATCAGTGGAAATTAAATTGTTGCTTGCCAAGATTCTTCTTAGGCTGACAGATTTAGAAAATGGGCCCAGGCCTGCAGCACATTTTCAAGTAAAACTCCCATTATTCTCAATGGGAGTTTTGCCTGAGTAAGGACTGCAAGTTGGGCCTCTAGAAACATATTCCCAGACCTGTACAAGCATGACGTATTTGTTTCCCATTAAACAATTCATTGTATCTCATCTATCAGAAAACAAAACAGGTTCAAAAAGACTTGTGTGTGTTATTTATTAAAAATAAGGGGGGAAAACCAAACTCTGGTCATGGGAAATTTGCAAAGTGAGAAAAAAGAAAAAAGGGAGCTGCGGGAAGTAGCAGCCAGCTCATCCCTGGGGCCCTCAGCTCCCGTTGGCCAGGAATGGTGAACCACAGCCACTGGGAGCTGCAGGGGGCTGTGCCTGCGGATGGTCAACGACAGCAAAATGTCTTGTAGCCTGCAATCGGATTACCCTGATGGGCCGCATGCGGCCCACAGGTGGCAGGCTGCCCACCATTGCATTAAACACTTAAGTAGTTCCAGACTACACATGTGCTTAAAGTTAGGCACCCTGCAGAAGAGGTGCCTGTGATGAGTGTCACTTTCCCAAACAGTCAGTGTGTTCTTTTTTCAAGCAATATTGATATTTTCTTTTAAAATGATGACTTTACCTCTCCAATACATCTATCAGTCGAGCACTTTTCATACAGCCTCTTCTTCCTCTTCAACCTCTGGATGCTATTTCCTACAAACACTAATTATTTGGGATGATATCAGCTTGAACTGAATTTCTTCTGTACTTCTCAGCAGGCAACAATTTTTAGAAGGTCATTTTTCCTTTACAACTGCTTTAATTGTTTCTAGAACTCTCTTTTGTGACCCATATTTATTGGTATGCACTGAAATTAACATGTTCATCCACAACTGTACCTGGTGATGTGAAGCATTATAGAATGCTTCCTCCTCTAAAGAGAGGGCTTTATTCTCCAGGCCTGTAAATCCAGCACCTTTCATGAGCATTACATTCATATGGAAACAGTTTAGAAAAAAAATAGGTGAATGTATTTCTGTGGGCAGAAATCCAGCTATACTATACATGCAATACAAATAATAATAATTAATATGCATAATTTTGGACTAAACAGGGTTATACTTTTTTTTAAACTGATTAAAACACATGGATCATGAACCTTTTTCTACAAAGCTATACACTTAAGATGTCAATAGGACAGATTGTTATCCATAAGTTACACCTGACAATTCAAGTAGATGTTCTACAGCAAATTCTACAAGAGAAAGCATTTGTAAGTAAATAAGGTCAGACCATGAGTCTGCTAGTACATAGCTTCTACAACAAAAGCGACAATAGAAACACTTTGGAATTAAATAACAGGAGCCTTTCCAAAGAGATATGGAAGATGGACAAAAGAAAAATCTATTCTAGTTAGGCAAATAACACGGGCAGTCCAGCATGTAGTGGAATTTGGGACCCAAACTAAAGAGAACTGACATGGAGACATTCTTCAGGGAAAGAGAAGTATAGCAATGAATGGTGCTATTGTGGGACTGCTTTAATTAATTTTTGTAATGAAGCCAAAGTACTAATTTACCACATCCCAAAAGTAAATAGGAAAGGTTATTCCCATTATTTCAGAGGTGGAGAAAAAAATCTAGTTGTCAAGCAGCCGGTTGTCACTCATTATTGCAACTTGACTGATAAGTCTGTTGTATTACTTTGAACGGTACCGAATGCTAAAATAATGAATAATGTAAGTTTAGTGTTCTCTCTCTCCTCCCCAATTATAGTTTCATAGAAATCGTAGAAATGTAGAACTAGAAAGGTCATCAAGAAGTCTTCAATTCCAGCCTCCTGCACTGAGGCAGGACCAAATAAACCTAGGCCATCCCTGACAGGTATTTGTCCAACCTGTTCTTAGAAACCTCCAGTGATGATTAGCTAAGATTTGTATCAGCTGATGTCTGTATACCATGAAGACAAAAAAAAAATGACTAGCCCATGAGATTCCAAACCAAGCATGCCTGGGCCTGTGATTATTCTTTTGGAAGAATAGTCTGTAGATGTTGACCTTTTCTATTGAACTCTCCCCTGTCAGTCTCGATCACATATGATCTGGGTCCTGAATTCTTTTTCTTCACTACAGCTGGAGTTCTCCATCCTTTTTCTCCATCCGATTCGACATGAACAAATCTGAACAGTAATTCTGGGTTGTCTTCCCATCAGGAGTAGTGCTGGACTATATTCATTAGCTTCTTGGTGTTGATCTGTAATTCAGAAGAGCAAGGAATAGATCTTCTTACTGTAGGATTTTCTTGGCTGGCTGTACAGCTCTCTCAGCCTCTTCATTAGCTTGTGGGTAATGTGGGCTGATAGTAATATGATCAAGATAATTCTTGAATGACTTAAATTCTGCTGCAGTGAATTGTGGTTTGTTGTCCTTCACTAGTTGTTCTGGAATACTAAAGAGAGCAAGAGTGCACTTCAGTTCTCAATAACACTGTGACATGGTATGTCTCTCAAGTACATTTTTTCCGTATCCTTGGAAAAATAGTCCATTATGATCTGATAATGATGTCCTCAGAATTTGCATAAATCTGCAGCTAGTCTCTTCCAAGGTCTGTCTGGTAGAGGTTTTGTTATTAAAGATTGTTTGTGTTGTATTGGTCTGTTAGTTCTGCAGTGTTCACATGCGGATACTTCATTCTTTAAGTCCTTGCTGCTGCCTGGCCACCACACTGATCAATCGGCCTGTTCACAGGATTTAGTTAATCCTTGATGCACCATAGAGACTAACCAATTTATTTGAGCATAAGCTTTCGTGAGCTACAGCTCACTTCATCGGATGCATTCATCGGATGCGAAAGCTTATGCTCAAATAAATTTGTTAGTCTCTGAGGTGCCACAAGTACTCCTGTTCTTTTTGAAAATACAGACTAACACGGCTGCTACTCTGAAAATTAATCCTTGATATCCTTCATAGATTAGGTTTAGGATTTCTTCTCTCAATTCGTATGGAAATATGATACAATTGCTTTTAATCATTAGTCCATTTGACTTGCTTATTTGTCCACAAACCGCAAAGTAGTCTCTTGTCCAGGGGTGGGCAAACTTTTTGGCCCGAGGGCTACATCTGGGTATGGAAATTGCATGGTGGGCCATGAATGCTCACAAAATTGGGGTTGGAGTGCAGGAGGGAGTGAGGGCTCTGGCTGGGAGTGGAGGCTTTTGGGTGGGGCCAGAAATGAGGAATTCAGAGTGCAGGAGGGGGCTCCAGGCTGAGGCAGGGGGTTGGGGTGTGGGGGGGTGAGGGCTCCGGCTCCAGGTGTGGGCTCTGGGGTGGGACTGGGGATGAGGGATTTGGGGTATAGGAGGGTGCTCCAGGCTGGGACTGATTGGTTCGGAGGGCGGGAGGGGAATCAGGGCTGGGGCAGGGGGCTTGGCTCAGGGGTGCAGGCTCCAGGTGGTGCTTACCTGAAGCAGCTCTCGGAAACAGTGGCATGTCACCTCTCCGGGACCTATGCGGAGGCATGGCCAGGTGGCTCTGTGCGCTGCCCTGTCCTCAGGTGCCACTTCTGCAGCTCCCATTGGCTGAAGTTCCTGGCCAATGGGAGCTGTGGGGGCGGTGCTTGGGGTGGGGGCACCGCACAGAGCCCCTTGGCTACCCCTAAATGTAGGAGCCAGAGAGGGGACATACTGCTTCTTCCGGGAGCTGCACAGAACTGTGGCAGGCACGCGCAGAGCGGCTGCCGACCCCGCTTTCCGGCTGGAGCATGGGACCAGGGCAAGCCCCAGGCCCCGCTCCGCAGCAGGACCTTGAGGGCTGGATTAAATCGGCTGGCGGGCCGGATGTGGCCTGCGGGCCATAGTTTGCCTACCCCTGCTCTTGTCACTTCCTTAGTGTCCTTTAGATACTTGGACCAGCTGCCCCAGTGTAAACTTAGAACTTACTGAAATTGCAAGTCTGTGAAGCTTTGCTTTTTGTAGCAGGAGTAGGCTCTTTTCCTGCACAGGTCTGTATGTGTCTAAAGCATCCATGTACATTTTTACATCATCTTTGAGCTCATGGGTAGTTGAATGTGATGCTAAGATCTGTAACAGAGTGTCTGCTACTACCAGATTTTTCCTGGGCAGGAAAAATCTACCAGGAACATATTTAGCAAATAGGTTAAATATCGTTAACCTTAGCAATAGATGTTGGCATCTCAGCAGTGGTTGATCCAGGTCTTTTCTGTTGATGAAGGTTACAAGCAGTTTGTCGTCTGTTATCAGTGTAAACAAATCCAGTCCACATAGATATCTGTAACAGTTCTCAGATGCCCATATGCTTGCCAGGCACTCCTTTTTAATCTGTGCATATCATTTTTCAGCTTCTGTAAGTGTGTGAGAGCAAAATGTAACTGTCTTCCGCATAGCGCCACGCTGTTGGAACAATGCACCCCTTAGGCCATAACTGTTTGCATCCACGCTGACCCATATTGTGGGTTTGTGCACATTGTGGTACCCAAGAACTGGAGCTGTTGAGATAATTTCTTTTAGTCTTTTAAAGGCAATTTCTTGATTTGGCCCCCATAGCCAAAATGTGCTGGATTTTAACAATTCATTCAGTGGTTTTGTCACTGTAGAAAGGTCTCATAGGTATTGACCAAGGTAAGTTACCATCCCCAGCATACATCAGAGTTCTGGTCCATTAGGTGGTGCATTCAATTCTTAAATTGCTTGTACTTTCTTAGGGCTAGGACTGATTTCATCTTTGTTTATTGTCTGTTCCAAAAACTCAGTCTGGGGTACACAGAAAATGCATTTTCCTTGTTTAACTTCAGTCCAGACTGGCTGATTAGGCTTAGAGCTTCATTGAGGATTTTGTTGTTTTTTCATCGAAGATCCATATATCAGAATATCATCCATTAAAACTACAACTGCATTTTTGTTTAACAGTTCTGCCACATTCCTTTGGAAAATTTTAGGTACACTGGTAGCAGGGGTGACGGATTTTTCCTAAAAGTATGTGTGTGGGGGGGGGGGGGGGGAGGGGAGGTAGAGGCATGAGGCCCCACCCTTGCCCCTCCTCTTTCCTCTGAGGCCCCGGCCAACTGGGAAGCTGGAGCTGGGCCAGGGACGCCGGGCCCTTCCACCTGCCTCGGGTGAGGGCTGGGGATCCCAAGAGCAGCCCTCGGCCCATGTCCCTGCCCCCTGTGCCCCCTGCCCAGGGCAGGTGGAGGGTCCGCAGCTCCCGACAGCTGCCCGCATGGCTCTTACACTGACCCGGCTCTGGCTTCTGGCCTGGGCTAGGGACGGGGCCTCTGGGGCTGAAGAGCTGCAGATGGGCCATCATAAGAGCTGCCTGGTCAGTTGTGGGGAGCTGTGGCTCGCCATCTGCCCTGGGCAGGGGGCCCAGAAGGTGGGGACACGAGCCAGGGGCTGCTCTCGTCCTCCCCTCCCCCACACCCTGGGCAGGTGGAGGGTCTGTGGCTGCCCACAGCTGCCCCGGGTTCCCCTGGCCTCTCTTACCCAGCCCAGGCTCCAGCTTCCAGCCTGGCCAGGGGGCAAGGCCTCTGGGGGGAAGAGGAGGGGCAGGGGGTTGGGCCCGTGGCAAAAAGTGGATGTGCCAGGCCCGTCCACTTTCAAAAGTGGGAGGGCCAGGGCTCCCCGCCCCCCTGGTTCCAGCACCCCTGACTGGTAGTTCCAAAATATAATCTTCAAAAGCAAAATCTCCCAAAGGGTGTGATAAATTTAGTCAGTTTAGCACTTCCTTTGGCTAAAGGAATTTGCCAGAATCTGCCTGAGGCATCCAGCTTGGAAAAGACTGTAGCTCCTGTCATCTTGGGAAGGAAGTTGTTCTGTCCTGTTGGGAGGATATTTTTCTCTTACTGCTGCTTCATTAAGTCTTTTAAGATCCACACAGATTCATATTTTTCCATTTTTCTTTATAACTGGTACCATTAGAGCACACCACGCTGTTGGCTCAGATTTTCTCAATTATTCCAACCTGCACCATTCTCTAACTCATTCTCCACTTTACGAAGTCATGGGATAGGAATTCTGTGAGGTGTATGTACAATATATGGTTCAGCCTTGTATCTTAAGGCTATTTGTATTGGATCTCCTTTCAGAAGTTCAGGATCACCCAATATTCCAACGAGTTCTTCCACCTTTCTCACTAGGCCCACCGTGGCCGCCATGCTGTGGCCAAAAAGGCTGTTGGTCTGTGGTCCTTTGATCACGTACAAAGATAAAAGCTTTGCATTCAGAGTGTTAGTTGATTCTATGGCGAACTGGCCCATACACCAACACTGCATACGTGAACTGGCCCATGCAGTTCAGAATAGCGATTCGTTGGAGGGGCACGAAGGGTCAAGTGCCCCCGCCCCCCCAGCAGCCGGCCTGGGTGGGGAGAGGAAGGGGCGGGGCCAGAGCCCCTTCCAGCCACACTGCCAGGGACTCTGCCCAGTGCAGCACAGTGCCCGGGCTGACTCGGAGAGCACCTGGCTGCGGCAGTAGCAGGCTGCCCTCCGCCCACGCTCAGCTTCTCGGGACAGTGGCCAAGTGAGCTGGAGCTACCCCCTCTGGAGCACAGAGCAGGCTGGCTGTGAGAGAGCCTGCAGCCTGGCTTGGGGGGGCATCAGCGGCAGCCCTCTCCCTGCCCACGCTCAGCTTCTGGGGACAGGAGCCAACATGAGCACGCTGCGGAGGAAGTGGGGTTGGGGGACTCCGACTTGCTCATCCCAGAAGTCAAGCCAGGATGGGAGGCAGCCCGCTGCTGCCACAGCCAGGCACTCTCCCAGGCAGCTGCTGCGTTGCACCACGCAGTATCCAGGAGTGGCTCTGTCCCACTCCCTGCCCGGCTCTGGGTGCCAGGAAGAGCAGCCGAACATGCCAGGGGAGGAGCCAGCGCAGCGGGAGGACAGAGACGCCACCCCCTGTGGGGTGGGGAGAGCATGGGGGCTCCGGGCTGGGGCAGAGACATGTGGGGAGGTCACATGTCCTCCCCTTCAGCTGGGGGGCACCCGTCATTTATGCCTTCAGGGATAGTCAGAGCCGTGTCAGCTGACTTCAGCTCTGGGAGGGGTTCAAGGTGATTGTAAGTCCTTTCTGAGATGACTGTAATGTCAGCTCCTGAGTCAATTTTAAAGTCAACAGTCTTGCCATGAATATTCAATTTCACTCTTCGGGCAGGCTCTATGTCATCACAAATGTTTTGGTTGCCTGTAATATGAAGCAACTCTGTGACTGCTTTGGTGTGGCAATCAGCTGCCAAATGGCCGTACTTCATGCATGTGTTTTATGCTGTGTACCACTGGCTGGACATGCATCATCTCTTGGGATATGACTTTTTCCACACCATGTGCCTGTAGGCTGGAATTTGTCTCTCTTAGTCTGGGAGTTCTCTTTCCTTGCTTCAGGGGTTTTATGATAATGACTTTTAACACTCAAGTGTCTGTTTAGAGCTTCTCAGCTAGTTTCAGGTTTTTCAAGTTGCTCCTATCTTTTGCTCTGTTTTTTGATTAATTCTGACTGCCTTGCTATCTGTACAGCTGTGTCTGGGGTTAATCTCTCTTTCACTGTAGCTGCTGTGAGAGGTTTTGATTTGTTAACCCAATAACCAGCCTGTCTCTGATATTTTCATGTCTTGCATCCCCAGAATCACAGTTTTCAGCCAATGTGTGCAGAGTCTTACAAAACATTCAGCATTTTCCCCTAGTTCTTGAATTCTCTGGTGAAAACATGCTCTTTCATAAACCACATTTCCATGAGGTACAAAGTATGCATCAAACATAGCCAGACCCTTTCATATGACCCTTTCATAGTCATCTTCGTGACTGTCTTCACTAAAGTCAAAAGATTTAAGATATGTTCGGCCTGCTGCTCCATAGCATACATTAAATAAGATACCTGTATATCTCCAGTTTCTTTGTGCAGTTAGTATGCAAAGCGAAATCTTGCAGAATATTGTTTCCACTTTGTCCATTCTGAAGCTTTGTCAAAGCTGAAGTGCTTTGGGGCATTGAAGAGTAGAATTTAGATGAGATCCTATAGCCTTTGTTGCTTTGTTCCTTCTGTCTGCAACCTTTGTTGCAGTTTTCCTTCTGTTTCTGTTTTTAGCTTACTCCTAGCACAATGCCATGTTGTTCTGTACCAGATATGGACTGATCACAGAGCTTGCTTATACACACCAGATGTGTTCATCATAAGATCCTTTAATGCTCTTCCAGGTATGGCTGAGAGTCCTTTAAATCAGGTATAGTTTATCTGAGCCTCCATTATCCATCTCTCTGTATTAGCCAAACCAGGCGGTGGGGCTTGAGCTGTCAGTCCTGCTGCCTGGGGCTGACAGCCCGAGCCCTGCCACCTCTGGGGCTGACAGCCCAAGCTTTGCCCATTCTCTTTGTTATTTGAATTTTTGATGATCTGTTCTGGCCCTGGTCCCAATTACATTAGATAAATGGGGTTCCACTGTATTTTACACACAGTGCTACCTAGAGGCTGCACGGTGAAACAATTTAGCATTCCATCACAGTTACTCATAATCCATCCTGCCTTTTTATTCATTGTTTGCTGTGGGAATCGATTAAATTCCTATGCAAAAGACAATTACAGAAAGAGAGTGAATCAGAGTAACATGTCTGCAAGCTAGATTTAAAACGGAGCAGAAGCAGTATTTTTCCAACCACTGCCACTTAAGAATACTTTATTTAATCAAAACTGCATTGGGTGCTGTTCAGAAATTGTCTCTGTTCCCATCATATAGACTTAGCACAACAGCTGTTTCTCTGGACTTGTCTATGCAACAGTATTATGGGGTTATTTTTATGGGGCATGAGAAATACTCATGGACAAGTCTGAGAACAGAATTCTGTAACAGGATTTGTGCGTGCACCTTCTCATCTAATGGCGATAGCTAGTTATTTGACTCCCTCTTTCCATATGCTCCCAAACAAAAATAATACAGTACCAAGCTATCACTAAATACGGGGGTTTGTACTCTGCATCTTTTTTGCAGGTACATTATGATGATTGGTATCAAAAAGTGTGGGAAATTCTGGTATTAGAAAAATTAAAACTATCAGAATTGTACAAGGAGAAGGAAAAAAGGCAACTACTTAGAAGTCTGGTGGAACTTTTTGATGTTTGCTGGAAGAGGGTCCTCACTCGCCACCAAACCTGACAGTATAATAAAATAGGATGGGAGAAACCCCTTCAACAATAGTCAGATGTAAACACAAAATTAAGACTTTAACAAGAAGAAAATAGGAGGAAAAAGAGAGAGGCTTAGTATCATGCAGAGTTTGATAGGACAACTAATAAACAGGTTACACATCTAAATGTAAGAAAAACCAGAAGTTTGGACCTAAACATGAGATGATCAAAGACTTTAACACTACCAACTCACAAGACAGAAGAGGAAGACAAAGAGTAGAGAAGCATCAACCACAATATGTGATCAATACCACAAAGCTGAAGAAAGTGACTGGTAGCAGGTCTCATCATGACAGCTTTAAGGACTTCTATAGGCTAATTTATAATTGTGTATCTTTTAAGTTTATCTCCATTTAAGTTGTAAAAAAAAGTTTTATGAGATTTCCATTCTAAAATAAATGAACTGTTAATAGATAATGAGCTGCTCAGATTTTAAGGTGATGGGGGCCATTTAAGTACCACAGATACATAAAAAAGTGACTGTAAAAAACTGCACATTCATACTCATCCCATCTACTTGCTTTGGCTATTTGGAATCATATTTGCTGTCTTTAGTGCCCAGTTATTTAGAAATAGCCCCAATCTCTCTCTCTCTCTCTCCTTCTTTCTTCTTAGTCTGTAGGAGAAATAGTTGAAGTATAGCACTTTTTAATTGTTTGTGAGTGAATGAGTGGGTTGTGTGTGTCTGTGAGTATATGAAGAACTAATTGAGGGAAAGCTAAATCAAAGAAACTTAGTTTGCATTTAATTCTAAATGCAGTGAAGCCTGTGACGATCCTTATCTCCCATGGGAGTGAACTCCATTGTCTAGATCCAGCTCCTGTCACTCACACTTATCAGCCTTCACCCTTGGCGGACAGTTTGTGCCAGTGGAATGCAACTCTCATGAGAGGCCATGGTCACACAAGGAAAGGTGATCTCTCAGGTAGCAGGGTGGTCCCATGGAACGTTTGACTATCATTACAGAGACCTTGACTTAGACTTTGTATTCATTGAGACTGAGAGAAGAATCCCGTGAGACACTCACCAAGAGAGGACGAGAGAAAGAATGCTCATTGTTTGCACATACTCTAGCAGTTTAATCAAATAAGAACAAAATAATTGGAGGGCAAAATAATAAAAATCATAATTCACCTGACATCATATGCAAAGCAAGGTGAATAATACAAAAGTAGAAAAACAATGTGGCATTATTCCCCAGAAGAATAAAAACAACTTCAGAGCCAATTGCTAATTTATCAGAATAAAAAAAATACTGTCAGAAAGTAGGCTCATAATAGAGGCAAGTGTCTCCTTGGTATCAGGAGGCAGTTTTAACACCAGGGCAAAAAAGACATAAGAGCTGACATTTCTGCACCTTATTTCTCAGTCTGTGCCTTTTCTCTTTCTAATAATAATTTAAAAAATCAAGTATGCCCTTACTGACAGAGTGACTGTGACGCCGTCTCTGCCACACTCACTGAAAATCTCAGGGCAGGTTTAGGGAGATGAGAAGTCTGTCAGTCCCATTTTCCATTTCATGTCACTAGATCTGCTTCTCCCTCCCTCAGCAGAATGGTAACTGTATTTTGTATGTGTAGTATGACAAGGGCCAAATTCTCATCCCCTGTGTAAAGCCTGAATAATTGGGCTCAGAGGAGAAGGGGGAAAGCTGCGTGGAGAACAAAGGAGCAGACACTTGCCCTAACTCAAACCCAGCCATAGAGCAGCCATACGGTTACTCAGCATTCATTGCCAAAGACTCCGAGTTATAATAAGAATTGCGGCCTGCTAAGGACCCTCTTCACAGGTGCTTAGCCAATGGATGCATGCAGTTTTTGGATGTATTGACCATTTTCTTGGCCCACTGCTAATTCCCCTGTAATGGAATCTACAACTGTTTTATAATGTTTAGCCTCTAGGAGGTGAAATGTTTAACATAATTTACCTGATCTGGTAATAGTTAGAGCAATGAGTGCATTAAAGTGTCTTAAAAAGAGAACACATCTCTTGTATCTCTCTCTCATATCTGGTACATGACATGGTGTCAGAAGTAATGGCAACCTAACTGCCAGAGGAGAACAGAAACAGAAGGAAACTAGCAAAGGTTACAAGCAGAAGAAGAAAATAATTTTAAAAAAGCAACAAAGGTTGAAGGATTTCTCTCATCAATATGCCATTCTTAAATGCCCCCAGTTAACTAAGAAAGAAGAAGTGGGGCTGCTAAACACTGAGGATGGAGTGGAGTGGAGGTTAAGGATCATCTAGGCATGGCCCAATATCTAAACAAATACTTTGCCTCTGTCTTTAATAAGGCTAATGAGGATCTTAGGGATAATGGTAACATGACAAATGGGAATGAGGATATGGAGGTAGATATTACCATATCTGAGGTAGAAGTGAAACTGGAACAGCTTAATGGGACTAAATCGGGGGCACCCAGATAATCTTCATCCAAGAATATTAAAGGAATTGGCACATGAAATTGCAAGCCCATTAGCAAGAATTTTTAATGAATCTGTAAACTCAGGGGTTGTACCGTATGATTGGATAATTGCTAACATAGTTCCTATTTTTAAGAAAGGAAAAAAAAGTGATCTGGGTAACTACAGATCTGTTAGTTTGACATCTGTAGTATGCAAGGTCTTGGAAAAAATTTTGAAGGAGAAAGTAGTTAAGGACATTGAGGTCAATGGTAAATGGGACAAAATACAACATGGTTTTACAAAAGATAGATCGTGCCAAACCAACCTGATCTCCTTCTTTGAGAAAGTAACAGATTTTTTAGACAAAGGAAACACAGTGGATCTAATTTACCTAGATTTCAGTAAGGCATTTGATACCGTGCCATATGGGGAATTATTAGTTAAATTGGAAAAGATGGGGATCAATATGAAAATTGAAAGGTGGATAAGGAATTGGTTAACAGGGAGACTACAGCGGGTCATACTGATAGGTGAACTGTCAGGCTGGAGGGAGGTTACCAGTGGAGTTCCTCAGGGATCAGTTTTGGGACCAATCTTATTTAATCTTTTTATTACTGACCTCGGCACAAAAAGTGGGGGTGTGCTAATAAAGTTTGCGGACGATACAAAGCTGGGAGGTGTTGCCAATTTAGAGAGAGACTGGGATATCATACAGGAAGATCTGGATGACCTTGTAAACTGGAGTAATAGTAATAGGATGAAATTTAATAGTGAGAAGTGTGAGGTCATGCATTTAGGGATTAATAACAAGAATTTTAGTTGTGAGTCAACCCCTGAATATGGGACCTCCCAGAGGGGAGTCTATGTCCACTGCCCTGGGCTACTTCCTACTGCTGTCCTTTCAGTTTGGGACATGGCCCCTATAATCTAAGTCTCTGTGGTGGCTTGTCTCTAGTAATGCTCCCTCGTGGACCTTGGACAGTGTCCTGCTGTGGTCCCAGATTCCTCTGGGCAGGGCAGCCGTAAGTTCGGTGGGATTAGAACCCTACAAGGTCTCTGTGTTTTGGTCACCCAGTTATCTCTTAAGTTGGGTGCTCCTAAGTCTCTTCCAAGGTCTCCTTTATCCAGGGAGACAGTATTTATTTCCTGGTGGCTGCCTTGGCTGACAGGCTAGTGACCCTTCCCCTCAAGTAGAGAGGCAGCTACCTCCTGCCTTGTCACTAGTCAGTCCCAAATTGAGCCAGGCTCTATCCTTTTCTCCCCACGCCAGCCTGGCATTGGCTGTAGGTGTAACAGGGCAGGACTAGCTGGGTCCAAAGGCTCCTTTAACCTCTTCTGAACCAGCAGGGGTTTCTCTGCTTCATCACAGTGTATTATAATTTTCAGCCATAAGGTGGTGACATACTTTACCTGAGCTGGTAATAGCTAGAGCCACCAGTGCACTGACATGGATTAAAGAGAACACATTTCTTCTATGTCTCTCTGGAGTGGAAGCTCTGTAACCAGTCCATATCTGGTACATGATACCCCCTCTCTCCAGTTTGATATGGAAAGAGTTGCCTCAGAATTCTGCTCCTTGTGTATGCAGAGGGATGAAATTTACCCCTGTGCAGAGGACCAGCACAAGGCATAGGCACCACTCAAGCCTTTGAAATAGGGCCACGTGCTGGACTTCTGCACAGAAGCAGAGTTCAGCTAGCATGATGAATCCCCTTGCATCACCTCTCTGTGGTCTACTGCCACATACACACAATGAAGGTGAACTGGAGGGTCATCTGCTTGTAGCTTATGAGCACCTACACCAATGAGGGGCATAACCTATTTCCAGTTTCATATAATCACGCATTTTTGAGTGTTGTCCTCTGTCTTTTGCACTGTCCCGTGAGAAAATGCACACGGTACCCAGGTCATTGCACATTTCTATCGATGTCTGAAAATATTGTCAGATGAAGAAATTGCTAGCAAACCTTAGCAGTAGCTTTGCTCAGCTTACTGAAATTTAAAATGATATAACTGAATCGCATTATCTTCTCCTGCATATATAATTTGGGAAGCCCTTGTACCAATGTTCTTTTTTATTATAAAGGATTCTTACTTGTATATGAACCAACTTTGCATGTGCTGCACAGTGTTCTTTCTTCTGAGCAGGTATATGTTGATTAGTCTAAATCATGCACAAAAATACACATGGTACCTTCTATCCTATAAACCAGGGGCGGGCAAAGTTTTTGGCCTGAGGGCTGCATCAGGTTTCGGAAATTGTATGGAGGGCTGGTTAGGGGAGGCTGTGCCTCCCCAAACAGCCAGGCATAGCCTGGCCTCCGCCCCCATCTGACCCCCCCCCCGCTTCTCGCCCCCTGATGGCTCCCCCAGGACTCCTGCCCCATTGAACCACCCCTTCTCCCTGAGTGCCCCCGGAACTCCTGCCCCTGGCTGCCTCCACCGTCCCATCCAACCCTCCCCTTCCTGACTGCCCCCCGGGACCCCTGCCCCCATTCAATCCCCCTTCCCTGCCCTCTGACCGCCCCGACCCCTATCCAACCCTCCGCCCACCCCACCCCCCCGAACTCCCCTGCCCTCCAGCCAACCCCCCCGCTCCCTGCCCCCTTACTGCGCTGCCTGGAGCACCGGTGGCTGCGCCGCCAGTGATGAGCTGCCGAAATCTTAACAACGGGTTCCCTCCTCACCCCACGAGGGGGTCGTTGCCCACCCCCGCCCCCCGGGACTCCTGCCCCATCCAACCCCCTGCGTTCCTTGATGCCCCCCCAGGACCCCTGCCCCATCCACCCCCTCCCCTGTCCCCTGACTGCCCCCAGAACCGGGCAGGAGGGTCTCGTGGGCCACCATAGTGGGCGCCCACCCCTCCCCTAAGAGCCAGAGGGACCTGCCGGGGGGCAAGTTGGGGAGTCCCGGCGGTGCATACCTGGGGCAGCTCCCAGGAAGCATCCGGCAAGTCCCTCTGGCTCCTAGGGGTGGGGGAGAGTAGCTAGTGGGGGAGCAGGGGGAGCGGCTGCTCCCCCCACTGATCACGTCAAAAGTGGCACCTTAGGTGCCTACTCCATGGGTGCTCCGGGGCTGGAGCACCCATGGCGAAAATTTGGTGGGTGCAGAGCACCCACCAGCAAGTCCCTGCCCCGCGCCCGGCCCCAGGTGACCTCCGCTCCGCCTCCGCCCCTGAACATGCCGCCCCGCTCTGCATTTCCGGCCCCCCCCAGCTTCCTGTGAATCAGCTGTTTGGCGGGAAGCCTGGGAGGGCTGAGAAGCAGGCAGCGGCTTCACACTCAGGCCGAGGGTGGCGGAGTTGAGCTGGGGCGAGGAGCGGTTCCCCTGCGCGCCCCCACCCTGGGTTACCTGCTGCGGTGTGGGCGGCCCTCCTTGTGCGTTCCCGCCCCAGCTCACTTCCGCCTCCCTGGGCCTGAGTGGGAAGCCGCCGCCTGCTTCTCAGCCCGCCCTGGCTTCCCACGCAAACAGCTGATTCACGGGAAGCCTGGGGGGTGGGGGGCAGAGAAGCAGGGCGGGGCAGAGCGGAGGTGAGCTGGGGCCGGGGGTGGGGTGGGACGGGGAGCTGCCGATGGGTGCTCTGCACCCACCAAATTTTCCCCTTGGGTGCTCGCACCCGTGGAGTCAGCACCTAAGGCGCCACTTTTGACCGGTTAAATTTAGAAACCCTTTTAGAACAGGTTGTCCCTCGCGGAACAACCAGTTCTAAAAGGGCTTCTAAATTTAAGAACCGGCTTCAGTTCACCACCGCGGGCCGCCCAGCTGGAGCCGGGCCACGCCACCGCACAGCACAGAGCACGCGTGTGGCTTTCTTTCACAAGGGGGTCTCAATTCTGGAATTCACTTCCCTCTATTAATCTTCTGGGCATATTGCAAGGCCCCACTTTTTTCTCAGGCCTGGCTGCCTGGTAGATGGTAGATAAGGGGCTGGCGACTGCAGGATGATTTAAGTGGCCTCCTGTGATACAACTGGGTAGAGTGTCTTCAGTTTTCTGGTCTGCAAAGAGAAGCTTTTAGCTGATCTCTGATTAAGCAAAGTGTCAGATTGAAAACTGTAGATGTTCTAGATTTGTGTATTAAATTTGGGGAGTTGTCTAGAGACCTGTAGAGGCATCAGCAAAATAACAAATATGCAAATAAAAGAGTCCAGTGAATTGGAAGGTTTCTTCTATCATCTGCCAGTCATTTAATGGCTCAGTTTGAATCAGCATCTCTGTGCTCATAGATACTGAGCTTTCCAAACAATAAATAAATGTTTTGAGACTCCAAGCCACACATTTTAAATATTCATTCGTACACGAGCACTTAACTTGCCATTTCCCCATTCTTATTTATGTATTTACTTAAAATACTGCAGGATGAAGCAAATGTATAGTGGCTTAGTATTCACTACTCATGCATTGATTGCCAATCTATTTTAAAATATTGACAACAAAGAACAAATAGGAAGCAAACTTCCAGATTTTGTTTACATCTGTCATCCTGTGATCATCCAGTGGATCTGTTTCCCTTGCCCATCCCATCTCTACACATCAGACAAGGAGCCGACAATGACACACAGGAACAGTGCTTTAGAATTCATCTGTTCTGTGGAAGCTGGCCCTTCTGCTCCCATAGTAGATCATACAGACAGGGCACATTACACACACGGCTATCACAGGATAATTTCTTTGGAACAGCTTGTCCTGGTGATATCCTAATAAACCAGAACTTCTGGAGCATTAATTTTTCAAGACAAATATGGTTGCTTAACCTGATGCTGTAGCCTCCAGTGTAAAGTCTGTGGCTTGTCTTAGTTGATTATTATCTGACTCTTTTAGGGCTCAATGCTGCTTGCACTGAAGTCAATAGCAAAATACTCACTAATGTCACTGAAAGCAGGAGCAGGCTTTTTGTGATAGTAGCATATCGTACACACAGTGTGACTAAGAATTTTGTGGATCAACCCATTGCTTTGGTTGATCTACTATAGTTTCCCTGGATTGACATTGATCATATCCCTCTTCTGTTTTACTTTTGAAAGGAAATTAGATCTTAGTCTAACCGTTTTCATATTCATATACTGAAACCCCAGCTTTTATGCTCTGTTTCAACAAAGCACTGAAGCATGTGTTTAACTTAAATAAGAAGTAACTTTCATAACTGATAAAAGGAAATACTTTTTCACTCAATGCACACAGATTGTGGAACTCATGGTCACAACATGTTGTTGAGGCCAATAATTTAGCAAGATTCAACCTAACAAAAATATCCAGAGTTACAATACTTCATTGTAAAAAAGAAAAGTTTTGGAAGGGAAATAAAAACTCCTTCAGGGTTTAAACAAGTCTCAAACTATAGGGATTAGGATGAGACTTTCCTGGGGGACAGGGTATCCCACCTTGCCTGTGCTTTTTCTTTACCAAAATTTCGGATTTAATCAGAAAAGGCAGAGAGATGTGAATAGGATTGATCCCACTGAGAGAGGGAGGAGAGTGCAGATGGCGGGTGAGGATGGGGCCGTGGCTGGAGCCAGAAGGCCTGCTCTACGGCTTCCTCAGGCTGAGCCTTCAGACCAGATCACTATGAGAAAGAGGGAAAGAAGGGAACAGAAATGTGGGAGCTTAGGAGAAAAGAAACCAGACTCTCCCCCCTCAAAAAACAAGAGAACAGATAGTGCTGCATCCTTTCTCCTAAACTCCTGTGTTTTCTTTTGCTTTTCCTATGGCCCTTTCACCCCTACAATTCTCGTCCCCGGCCCCACAGGGAAAACACTACTGTTAAAACAAAGCTCCCACAAGCAAAAAAGTAATAGGAATTCTTTGCATGAAGTCCTGGCTCAGTTAATGTCAATGAAGGTTGTTGCCATTGACTTCTGTGGAGCCAGGATTTCACTCTTCGTGACTATTTTTAGATCTGTATTGAATCATAGAATTATAGAAATGTAGGGCTGGAAGGGACCTTGAGAGGTCAGCTAGTCCATTCCCCGTCAATAAATGAAGACCAAGACTATCATCCCTGATAGGTGTTTGTCTCATTTATTCTTAAAAACCTCCAATGACTGGGATTTCACAATCTCCCTTGGCAGCCTATTCCAATATGGTACTTAATCCTTATAGTTAGAAAGGTTTTCTTAATGTCTAAATCAAATTAAGCAGATTACTTCATATTTTAAGACTCTTCTCAGCTGCTTAGTCTTATTTTCTCAAGACTAAATATGCCCTGTTTTTTAACCTTTCTTCACAGGGCTGGTTTCTAAATCTTTTATCAGTTTTCCCTCACCTCTGAACTCTCCCAGTAATAGATGAGGAGGTGTCAAGGAGTGGACCACATCCACCCTGATAGAATTGGCCCTGTAAACGCTGGTTCTCCACTTGTGAGGTAACTCCCTTCTCTTCATGTGTCAGTATATTTATGTCTGCATCTGTAATTTTCACTCCATGCATCTGAAGAAGTGGGGTTTTACCCATGAAAGCTTGTGCTCAAATAAATCTGTTTGTCTTTAAGGTGCCACAGGACTCCTTGTTGTTTTTGTGGATACAGACTTACATGGATACCCCCTGATACCGGATATTGTCCTATGAAATTTGCCAATTTTTTTCCAATTTAAAGGGCCTTTTTCTGCCCCTAGAAAAAAAATACAGCATTATATATCAAAAACCTCATGAGCTGTATCAACAGTTTCATCTATCATTGTGCATCATGAAGAAAAAAACAGATTTTAGTATTTTCAGAGGGAAGCGACTGGAAATTAAATGTTCTTCCAGAAGTTCTGTTTATATGACAGCAAAATTCATATCTTTCTGTGTTCCAGACTTAGTTATTTTTGGGTTGCCTTTCCATGGGGAACCAGCAACCTATTTAAATTCTGGGTTTGTGACTAGCTATTAAGGTTTAGGTCCACTGGAGTTGTGCTGAATATACTTTAGAAACAATGTCATGCTCTAAGTAGCAGACACAGCTATGCCACAGTCCATGTAAATGAAAGACTTGTGCTTCCTCCCACCCCCACTCCCCCCTTCATTCTGCCCTGTGTTCTGGCTTTTTCCTGTCTTTGGCAGTTTTATTGCTGGCATGGAACACTTCAAAACTGCTTTTTAGGAACATAGAAGATGCCATACAGAATCAGACCAGACCGTTAGCCTGTGGCCAGTTCCAGGTGCTACTATTTAGGCTAAGAAAGCACATATATACCTCTTCTGCCAGGTGGTGCTGACAGTAACAAGGGCCAGGTTCAATATCTAGGGGCTCCTCTTCACATTATAAAGTAGAACCAGCTTGAACCTTCACACAGAAATGTGAGAAAGTGAAACATCACTTTTGGGCACTTCTAAAAGGCAACAGTTCCCCACTCGCAAGCACTGAGTCTGTGCATATGTAACACTGACAGACCCCCGTCGGCAGCGTGTGGCTTGAACCTGGGTCCTCTGGAGCTTAGTGCATGAGCCTCTCATGAGCTAAAAGCCAATCAGCTGTTAGCTAAGGCTGTAGAGCAGACTTATTAATCTCTCTCTCACTAAGTGGTCTCGGTGCCACTACATGGGACAGAGTACCACACCCAGGAGATGTGTGGGTTACACCTATCAACAACAAAAACATATTAAGAGAAGAGGGAACACAGAATTAATTTGTAAAAACATAGCAGCAATGATTCAAAAGAATGCAAACAATAAGTAAACACCGGCCCCACAGTATCTTAGGCAATAGTCATAGAATCATAGATAGAATCATAGAATATCAGGGTTGGAAGGGACCCCAGAAGGTCATCTAGTCCAACCCCCTGCTCAAAGCAGGACCAATTCCCAGTTAAATCATCCCAGCCAGGGCTTTGTCAAGCCTGACCTTAAAAACCTCTAAGGAAGGAGATTCTACCACCTCCCTAGGTAACACATTCCAGTGTTTCACCACCCTCTTAGTGAAAAAGTTTTTCCTAATATCCAATCTAAACCTCCCCCACTGCAACTTGAGACCATTACTCCTCGTTCTGTCATCTGCTACCATTGAGAACAGTCTAGAGCCATCCTCTTTGGAACCCCCTTTCAGGTAGTTGAAAGCAGCTATCAAATCCCCCCTCATTCTTCTCTTCTGCAGGCTAAACAATCCCAGCTCCCTCAGCCTCTCCTCGTAACTCATGTGTTCCAGTCCCCTAATCATTTTTGTTGCCCTTCACTGGACTCTCTCCAATTTATCCACATCCTTCTTGAAGTGTGGGGCCCAAAACTGGACACAGTACTCCAGATGAGGCCTCACCAATGTCGAATAGAGGGGAACGATCACGTCCCTCGATCTGCTCGCTATGCCCCTACTTATACATCCCAAAATGCCATTGGCCTTCTTGGCAACAAGGGCACACTGCTGACTCATATCCAGCTTCTCGTCCACTGTCACCCCTAGGTCCTTTTCCGCAGAACTGCTGCCTAGCCATTCGGTCCCTAGTCTGTAGCTGTGCATTGGGTTCTTCCGTCCTAAGTGCAGGACCCTGCACTTATCCTTATTGAACCTCATCAGATTTCTTTTGGCCCAATCCTCCAATTTGTCTAGGTCTTTCTGTATCCTATCCCTCCCCTCCAGCGTATCTATCACTCCTCCCAGTTTAGTATCATCCGCAAATTTGCTGAGAGTGCAATCCACACCATCCTCCAGATCATTTATGAAGATATTGAACAAAACCGGCCCCAGGACCGACCCTTGGGGCACTCCACTTGATACCGGCTGCCAACTAGACATGGAGCCATTGATCACTTTGCCTCAGCTTCCCACCTTGCAGTTTGAAAGTCCCTTTAATATGCCACACCTCTTTTTCCCTCCACTGCATCCTGGTTCATTGTCCAAAGTCAATGAAGTCCCAGAATCCAGCTGTGTATTCAGGTGGGCTCCCCTCTCACCATGGAGAGGTGGTGATGGTGAAATAATGTCTCCTCCTCTTCTGCTGATAACCACTGTTGCTGCTGCTGCTGCCATTGCGCACCACTGTTGATGCTAACTCAGCCACCACTCACTGCTGCCACTAGTCATGCTATCATGTTCTGAGGTTACTCTACCTAGCCCCCTCCTTAGTGATTTCACTGGATAATAGAGAAAAGCTGCTCTAGGGGGCTGAGTCTTTGACTTAACATGGGGAGAGTGTTAGGGCGAATGACAACATAGCAGCAGGGATTATCAGCTATTTCAACTCTAGTAATCGCTGAAAAGAAACAAGGACTTTCACCTAGTCCAATCAGCCCTGTCTGTTAAACATTGGAGGGGAAAGGTCGGTTTGGTCGCCTGCCTGCTATCTCCTCTGACCTTCACTAGGATTTGGCATCACTCCCCCCGTCCCGCTTAGTGAGTGAGGTTAAATGTAGGGTGATCCCCACTGCCAATTAGGACATATTAAATACAGTTCTGCCACCCTTTAGTCATACAATAAGGATAACAACATTTCCTTACCTCTGCTAAGGCTTAAGTGAATCTTAACCCAAAACAGCCAGAATTTATCACTTTGGCAAAGTAGGTATATTTGTTGGTCATCCAGGCAGAATAGGTGTGTCTATGCAAATGTTGTCTGCTCCTGAAGTCTTTCCCCATCAGTAGATGGCAGGGGAGAGCTCATTCAGGCCAGTGTCTTATACAACCATTGGCAAGTGTAATGCCGGGGTACACAACAATGTGCCAAGTACAAGCTTCTTTTCACACTATGCTAGGCCAGGCTATACCTTTGAGGATCTGGGACTTAGTACCCACATCTTCAAAAATACACCGAGATTTTGATCCACAACATCAATTTCAGAAGTGTTGAACATCTAAAACATCTATAGCTCTCAAGCTGAGGGTACTTGGCACATCTACAAATCAAGCCCATGGTCTCTCAGAAATGAGACCTGAAGATTGAGGCATCTAAACCAAAAAATTTAGGTGGCTATGCTTGTGGGTAGTATTTGTGTGGAATGGAGCATGATTTCTTTCCTCTCACTCCTCTTCTTCCCAAAGACGTTTAAGAGCACCTTGCAGTAACTCCACCTTCACTAACCCACAAATGATCTAGGACATGAGAGTGAATCAGCAGAGGGAAATAGTTTCTAAGTACAGCAGCGCCACCCACCAGAACACTGAGGGGTGAGTAATCATCCTTTGCATATATTCAGCTTTATTTTAGGGTAGGCGGGATAAAATGGCAATTGGTCTTCATTCAAACAGCTTCATACATTCCTGCCACACTTGTGCCCCTACTGTCACTGCCCAGCTGATGCCCGCTGCAATATCACTCATAAACAGGCCTGCAGGCAATGAGGAAGATTCCCCTTAAGATTCTCCTCCTAGAGTCGGGGCTTCTAAGCAAGCAGCTAAGGCTTCCTCGTTCTCCCCATCTCACTGCTTCATCCGCTTGTGCCCTCACTCCCATTCTGCCTTTCTGTGCAGCACAAGTCGGGAGGAATGGGTAGCTAGCATTGTTGCTTCCTGGCCCTGACCAGCAGCATTTCCTATCCCCCAGGAGATAGCCAAGGGCTGAGGGAAACAGGACCAGTCAGCCTACTAAGAAATTCAGGGAAAGAAAAGACTTGGGGAGACTGACCGTAGTGGGAAATGGTCCAGCTGAAAATGTAGAGAAAGGGCCAGGTGGTAGACACAGAGAGACACGATGGGGAAGAAGAAGAAGAAAAAAGAGAGATATGAAAGAGAGATTGGGACCACACCAAGGCAAGGGAAGAAAGGAAACACTGCAGGACAACCAAGGGAAGGATGGGTATGGTGGCTATGGCACAGGAGTGGGAGTCAAGACTTCTGGGTTTTATTCCTAGCTCTACTGCTGACTGACTGCATGACCTTGTGAAAGTCCTGGTGCCTCAGTTTACCCATCTGTAAGAGTGAGACAGCAGTACTGACCTACCTCACAGGTAGGTGAAGCCCCTGAAGATACTGTGATGGATGTCTTATTAACTGTAGTTAGAAAGGGGGAGACAGGCTGAATCAGTAAAAAGTCATTCATCTCACATGCGCTGTCTGCAAAAATGTCATATGGGAAGCTACTTAGAAATTGGCAGCTCTGAGTACAACTGCCCACTAATTCCCACAGTCCCTGAGGCCTAAATACTTTCAAAAGGCCTAGTGTCTTACTAGCATAAGCAAAAATCTATATTAGTGGTTTGTCCTGGGAGCTCTTCCATGCACCAAGAGACACAGTTCTGAGGAAATGCACAGGAAATCCTGGCAGGTGGCTGCTGCTAAAAATAAGCGTGGTTAAAAATATTTGCAATCCACAAAGGCGATAATAAATCAGACCTTAACACAGAAAGGGCCTGGTCTTGATCACTTGGACATCAGTGGCCCAGCTTCAATTGTCTTCAGTGAGAGCCAGAGCTATTCATTTTGCAGGGCCCAAACACCCACTCTCATGGGAAGCCCTGTAGGAAGGCGGCGAAAGGACTGGAGATTGCTATGAGGTCACATGTAAACCATGACCAACTAAAGGTGCTAAGCTATGTCTACACTAAGTGCTGTTACCAGATGTGCCCAGTACTTTGGGGTATGCTCATTTATTAGGGTTACTCTTCTGGGGGGGGAGGGGGGAGGTTTCTGTAATTCTATTAATGTACTGCTTATGTCACTTGTATGTTCATATGGAGCTCGACTCCTTCCTTCTGCAAGTCCCCTCCCAATGGAGCTATCCTGGAGAACCTAGGTTCCCCAGGACTGGGTTCCTCCAGCCCTAGAACTAGATGAACACACACACACACGCTAACAGAGCAAGTCTGAGCGAACCTGGTCAATGAGCACTCTCAAGCTGTCTCCTTCATGTGCCCCTGGGCTCAATAGGCTGGGCTGAGCAGCACTTTCAGCTGTCCCCCCCTTATATGCCACAGATTTAACACGTCCCTATCCCACTTTCACCTCACAATTGTACTGGTAGTAACCCACTTGATGAGCAAACCCCACAGTATTTTTGGGCACTACAGGGATCTTTAGCTTAGGTAAAAGAAGCGTTGCTGCAGAGTAAATGGGGGAAGCTAAAAACACAAAAGAGTAAAGTTCCAAGAGACAGAGAGAGGCAACCAGCATAACCATAAAAGTTATTTATTGAATAATAGTGATAACTACACAAGGAGGGCTAACCCAACATAACATACATTATTAAAGGTTAATACCTAAGGTAGAAAGGAAAACAGAGAGAGAGAAAAAGAGGGGGATCTCACCCACTCCATGAGGCTTGAACTGGTCGGGGTTCCCAGGTGATGGGGGTAGCTCAGGGTCCTGAGTGCTGGAGACAGGCAGAGCCCCCAGCATGATCAGTCAGGAGAAGATGGATTCCCAGTGGAACTGATGCATAGTTTGGATCTAAGCATCAGAACATTTGCTTGGGCATAGGTAGGGGTTTTTATAGAGAAAATACAATGGTTCAAGGGAGAACACTAGATTTGTTTATGGGTAACCTGATGACTTAAGGGTTTTCTTTAGACTAGACAATAGGAGCTGATCACTCTTGGCTATGGGTGGTGTTTTCTTCCAGGGAGCTCACAATGCAGCTAGGCTGCTTCAGTATTTTGGATATCAATCAAAGATTTATTACTAGAATTGGTCTGATAATTACTGAGCTGGGTGTGTGCAGGCATAGGCCTTCATTAACATCTGGAGCAGAGATTCCCATGATGCAGTGCGTCCCTGCTTTTAGTTGTCTCTGTTTTCCATTCTGTGTGCTAATGGAGATGTCTTAATCTTGTCACCCTTGTCAGGAGGGGTCTAGGTGCGTCTCCCAATGCCCTCCACTGCTCTCTGCAAGCCTTTTCTGTGATCGGTTTTGGTTCAAGAAGAGACTGGTGGTGCGGGGGTGTCTTTCATGAGTCAGACAGGCTAGATACTGTGTCCTGGTTCCGCAAAAACACAGAGCTGACCGGTATCAGTGCTAAGGGGTGTTTCAAATCATGTTAGCTAACTCAATTGTGTAAGGAACAGTCTCTTTCCTAGCCTAGACAAGGCCTTGGTGTTTACAGGTGGTCATGTCTTTTCTACCTGAGCTGTAGAGTGAAACAAACAGGCTTTTCTGAGCTGGTCGGCTACACAAACATCAAAAGGAGAGGCTGAGTGGTCTCTGTTCAGTTCTTAGTGGATGTCACTAAAAGCACTATGCCTCAACTGGCTGAGTATGAGGGACTCACCAAAGAGGCTAGGTAGCCAATGGTCACAGAGGCTGAATGTAAGACATGGTCGCAGCTATAGTGAGCACTGGTGGGAAGACGTGGAGAGGTGGCACTGCCTTTTCCTGTGCTGTACCTATTCTGGATACTTTCGTGCTACGAGGAGACAGAACTACTGGTAACTAGCGTGCACCAGTTTTGTGGGGAAAATGATCTGCTAACAAATCTATCACCCTCTCACATTTCCCTGTTGTCACTATGGCTGCACACGGTGGCCACTCAGAGTGTCATGGCAACAGCCAGAGGGGACAGAGCAGAACTTCTCCTGCTGCAAAACACACAGGCCCCTGCCACTGAAAGCAAAGGAGAATCTCTTGGCTATTAGCAGCCTCTGCTAATAAGGCCGGTGACAAGCAATTGAACAGTTCTGATTCCATCCAGTACAGGGTAATACGCACTAGACAGTTTACTGCAATATCAAAGTGGGAGAAAGTTGGGTAGAGAATTTTAGTGTGGAAAGCAATCAGAGGTTGAGAAATTAGACATGAATGAGCAATGAGATGCTGGTGCAAAAACAAAACATAATCCCATTTGGGGATGTGTCTAAACAATTGAAATACCTCAAAATATTTATTATTACTTGTTTTTCAGTGCCCCAAAATGTGTCAGGTGCTTCCCAGAGACATATGAGCATTAGACAGGAGCCTGCCACAAAGCACTTACAAATGAAGGCCCCTATCCAGGAAAGACTTGTGCAAGTGCCCAACTTTAAGCACATTCATCATCCCTTTGGATTTAGTGGGATGTCTGATGTGTTTAAAGTTAGGCACCTAAATCTTTCTGGGATCACGGCCTAAGTAGATAAAAAGAAGGAGTGAGCTGGGCACAAGGATGCAAAAAATAAACAAATAACTGAAGTCATGTTTGGCACATGTCATCTTGGTCCCACTTTTTATTAAAATACTGTTTTTTCTCCGTTCGCCCCTGCAATCCCTCAGTGGATTCCATTTCCATGTTTTCCCTCCAACTGTCAGCAACTCATTGCCTAGTTTTAATTCTTTCTCTCCACACCCTGATTTAATCTAGCAACACCCCTAAAAAAACCCTCAGCTACATTCAGTCTCAGCCTCAGTAAGCTCTTTCCAGCTCTAAAATCTATAAACCTATTTATAGCTCAGAAGCTTTGAAAAGGGATCATAAAAAAAAGAATCTTGAAGGTGCAGGACAAAAAAACCTCTTATAACCTTTTTTAATACAATATTGGCTAACTATACATAGTAATGCTTGCCACTTTGCATTCCTTTCATATGAAAATCTCAAAGCACTCTGCAAGAGAGCATTTATTAAGGCTATGTAAACTGCGTGCAAGTCCAGCTTAAAGGGGGCGCAAGTCATTGTGCATCAGACAGAAGTGCTCCTTCTGGTGCTTATGCTGATACCATGTTCAGCTGTACAACGGTTTGTTCTGATGAATTCACTGATTTCTGTTCACTCTTCTTCTGTGTGCCTCCATTAATGCATCTTCTCAGTTTGTAGAGAAGTGTAACATAAATGGGATGAACCTACGTAGATTCAAGTTATATTGAAAATACAGCTCCACAGCTTTTAAGGCTGGCATTCAAGTGGAGACATGTTGATTCATTCATCTATAAAATATAATACAGTTCCACACCCAGGCAGAGAACTGGAAGTTTTGGGTGGTTTTTTTTTGGGGGGGAGGGGCGGTATTTCTTAATTTCTGGATATCATTATTTCAATATGAACATCAAAGTCACAGTGCTCATAGTCATCTTCAGCATATTCTGAAATGAAGGACAGTTAACACTTTGCACAAATTGTGTTTTGTCATATTACACTTATCTCACTAATGAGAACAAAGAAAGCTGCAATTAGTGCCCGAATATCAGCTTTAAGTTTGAAAATGCATACACTACATATAGGATGGAATGGCACTTAAATTTAAAAAAAAACTTAGTTACAACATGTCTGATAGATTCCGTCTCCACATTGTGAAACCTTTACTTGGTAAAAATGACAACTCTGAAACAGGAATCAGGTTGGGAACTGAGCCAAGCAAGCACGGTAGTGTGTCTTGTATTGCCATGTTAAGACTCTTTCTTTTCCCCATCATCCTTCAGTTATGGGTATCCTCTTGCTTCTTGTCTCTAACACTTGACAGTGATGCGTGCCTGTCTGCAGTTTCTTTTCAGTGGAAAAGACAAGCCAGTGATACAGGAACAACCACATTGACTTAACCAAGCAAAACCTTCACCTAATACAGCCTGACAGTTACTGTAAGCACAACTAGGCCAGAGGTTTCAAATACTACATACATTCTTTCATAACTTTTTTGCCCCCAAACTATATTCTTGTACTTCAAGACAATATTCTGTTGACAAGTGTCTCATTGTAGAAGGGATAATGGGCCCTGAGAAGTTTCTCATTGCCAATCCTCTGCATATCTAACTCCATTCTCGTGATGGAGGCTTCATCTACATCAAGTTTAGTGTTGCTGAGCTCCCATCTACTAGCAAACTAAAGACTCAATCTTGCAGAGTGCTGAGCCCCCTGGTGTGGGATGGGGTATCCAGGGCACCCAGCATCTCGGAGAAGTGCTTACCAGCTACAGGATCAAGTCTTAAAGCTGAAATCAGTAGGAGTTGCATGTAGATATGAAAGGAGAATTTAGCCCTAATTATGAAATTGCTTTGGAATCCAGGCCCCACTTAGGAAACATTAGGCTAACTAAAGCGTGCACTTCATTTTAAGGGATAATGGTTTCAATAAAACTACTAATCTCTTTAAAGAAAAGCATATGTTTAAGTTATTTGCCAAATTGGGGCTTTAGTGCTTTCTGACTGGCTACCATTGATATCATGGTGATATCAGTGATGCTTGCAAGGTTTGACCCTGCAGCGGTACAAATGATGCAAGTTAAATTGAGCTTGCTTGTGTGGCAACTAGGTGAGTTTTTCTGGAGGTTGCCATCGTGTACTATCAAACCTGAACTTTGTAACCCAGCATCCAAAAGGTGAAGTTAATTGAAGGGAACGTGCTGGTGCACCAGCAAAACACTGTGCCCTGCGTACATTGTGGGGCACTGAACAGCCGGTCATGAGGGATACTCTTTCCTCTGAAATACTGCTGGGTTGGCTGCTGGCACTCAGGTTGCCCTCGCTATCAGTGTCTATTATATGCAGCTCATAAGCACACTTGAGTAGCCACTACACCTAGTTGGCAGCAGGAGTAAGAGAGACTCTTTAAAATGGCAGCTAAGCACATCATTGCATTTGCTGAATTGTTTTTATGCATCTGTGCCCTGACCATCTGAAGTCACATCTAGAAAAAGGATGACGATGGACCCAACCTGAACTGATCAACCATCTTATTTCAGCTCCTGTTCTCCCTCACCTCTTTCCCCCACCTTTTGTTTGTCTACTGCTTTCACCCCTACAGACTCAAATGGAAGCTCTTTGGGGCAGGGACCTATATTTTATGTGCTCTACAAAGCACCTTGCACACATTTATGTTCTGTAAAAACCCAACATTCTCATCAAATTGTTGAGGATTGGGAATGTTTCTTGGCCCTATCAGGCAGCCTTTCCATACAGGCAGTGTCGGCAACCAAGTCTGGGCAGTCTTGCCCAGTGGTGGCAGCAAGAGTCCATCTTATCAGTGAGAGCTGAATCCAGAGGGGGTGGGTCCAGAAACAAAGTCAAGGGTCATAAATGGTTGTCAGAAACCAACGTCTAAGCCAAAGAGTTAGCCAGAGTCAGTCAGAAGGTGTGATGGAGAGTCAGAGCTGGGAGTCAGAAACCAAAACCTAAGCCAAAGAGCTAACTGGAGTCACAGTCAGAAGGCAGATCTCAGGGTCTGAGCCAGGAGTCAGAAAGAAGCCGGGGTTGGGGCAGAAGGAAGGCCAGATAGGGCCTTGCACAGCTGCAGGCTAGAAATGCATTGAGCAGCCACTGAACTGCTGCTGCTACTGAGCTGAGGTATCAGCCTGCAGACTCCTTCAGCCAGCCAGGTGGTGCAGTCAATTGACAGCATCTGTCAGGGCCGGTCACACTCATTAGGCTGCCAGGAGATTGACTGTGCCGCAGGCTAGGCCCCTGACAGGTGCTGAGCAAATGCTGACTTGCTCAATGCCTTGGCAGCATTTTTCTGGAGAGGTTGAGGAGATTTTTTTTTTCCCCTTTCAGTTTGTGTTTTGAGGAATTATTTGTGCTGTTGGATATTTTCCTTAGGATTTGTAATGCCTATTTGGTCAATTCCTATCTACCCTTTGGTACCTATATGGACCCCATCACTGTAGTATATGAGTGCCTCTCAATCTCTAATGTATTATGCTCACACCACCCCTGTGCCATGTACCAGATATGGACTGGTTATAGAGCTTCCACTCCAGAGAGATACATGGAGATGTGTTCTCCTGAAGACATTTTAATGCGTTGCCAGCTTTGACAGTTCTCAGCATAAGGTATGTCACACATGGCGCTCCCCTAGTGGCTAAACATTATAATACAGTTTAACATTCCATTACAACTTCTCCTTTAAGTTTTACATTCATTCCATTTACAAACTTTTACAAAATGTACACTATCACACTATCTTTAAAGTTCAGTACATACCACTCTGTTAAGCATCTCTGAATCATTTTGATATTCCGACTACACAACCAAGTGCATAACAACTTGGTCATCTGGCTGCCCATTAGTTGCAACGGCCCATTAGTTGCAACTGGTCAGTTTCAAATCTTTGAGTCTTCTTCTTTTTGTTCTATATCTACCATCTGTAGAGTTTGCTCTATTGATTGGTCTTTCAGAGGAACAAACTATGGGTGTCAACAGTTTCTGTTGAACTCCCCAGTGTCGGTCTGGGTCAGATATGATCTTGGTGATTAATTATTTTTTTACAAGAGCTGGAATTGTCCATTCTTTTTCTCCATCCAATTTGTCATGAACATGGTCACCAGGTTCTAGACTCAGCAGTTCTCTAAGTGAGCGACATCTGTTGTAAGTGTTCATAAGTTCTTTTAGCCTTTTTATCAGACTTGGCTGCTTTCTTCATGTCTGGCCACGTTGGAAATAGCTTCCTTTCCAAAGTTGGAACTATAGTTCTGAATTCTCTTCCCATCAGGAGTTGTACTGCACTATATCCAGTAGCTGCTGCTGATGTTGATCTGTAAGTCAGAAGAGCAAGGAACAGATCTTCCTGCTGTAGGATTTTCTGGGCTGGCTGTACAGCTCTCAGCCTCTTCATTCATTTGTGGGTGATGTGGGCTTCTAGTAATATGATCAAAATCATATTTCGTTCAGAATAACTTAAATTTTGCTGCAGTAAATTGAGGCCATTGTCTGTCACTAGTTATTCTGCAATACCAAAATGAGCAAAAGTGCACATCATTTTCTCCATAACACTCTGAAATTTTATGTCTTTTAAGTACATTATTTCTCTATTCTTGGAAAAACAGTCACTCTGACCAGGTAATGATGATGTCTGAATTTGCATAAATCTGCAGCTAGTGTCTTCCAAGGTCTATCTGGTAGAGCTGATGTTATTCTATATGGTTTAGCATTGTCTCTTAAGGTTATTTATATTGGATTTCCTTTCAAAAGTCCAATATCCCCAAAGAGTCTGTTGAGTTTTTCCACCTTTCTCATTAGCCCCAACATAGCTGCCATGCTCCAACTGAGAATGTTGTTGGTCTTTGATCCTTTGATCACATACACTCTGAATGCAATGCTTTTGTTTTTGTAAGTTGTTTCTGTGGTGAAGTGGCCCATGCAGTTCAGAATACCTCTAGGGCTAGTCATGACTGTGAGAGATGATTTCAGCTGTAGAAGGCGTTTTAAGTCCTTTCTGATATGACTGTCATATCTGTTTCTGAGTTGATTTTAAAGTCAATCACCCATCCATGTCAGTTTCATTCTCCAGGCAGGCTGTGTGTCATCACGTGATAGATCCCAGAAATGATGGCTCTTGGCCGTCTATAGCATTAAGTTCCCTGATTGTCTTGGTATGGCAAACAGCCCGATTTATATCCATATTTTGTGCATTTATTACATCTTGCACTGTTGGCTGGCCATACATTTCTTGCATTATGATTTTTTCCCATATCTTGTGCATTTAGCCTGAAAGATTTGTCGTTAGCCTAGAATGTATTCCTCTTAGCCTCAGAGGTCTTATGATTATGACTTCTAGCACTCAGACTGTGTATGTTTACAGTTTCTGGTTTTTCAAGTTTGGTAAGTTGCTCTCAGTTTTTCTGTTTCACTAGCTCAGATTTCTTTGCTATTTGAATAGCTGTGGATAGGATTAAGTCTGTTTTTAACTGCTGTAAAAGATTTTTAAGTGCAAGCCCTATGGCTAGCCTGTCTCTGATATTTTCATGTTTCACAAGCCCAAAATCACAGTTTCCTGTCAATGCATGTAAAGCTCTGAAAAAAATGTTAACAGATTCCCCTGGTTGTTGAATTCTCTGCTGAAAACATGCCCTTTTATAAATCATATTTCTCTGAGGCATAAAGTATGCATCAAACAGAGCCAGAACCCTTTCACAGTCATCTTTGTGACTGTCTTCAGTGAACGTAAAAGGTTTAAAGGTATGCTCTGCCTGCTCCCCCTTGGAATAAATTAAAGATGATACCTGAATAACTCCTGTTTCCTTGAGGAGTTTGGTTTCAATGCAAAATGCTGCTTCCAGTCTATCAAAGATAAGTTCTCTTGGGCACTGAAGAGTGGTATGAGTGATCCTGCAACCTTTGTTGCTTTTTTTTAATGTTTGTTTACAAACTTTACTGCTGCTTTCCTTCTGTTTCTCTTCTCCTCTGGCACCGATTAGGCTGCCTTCACTTCTGATACCATGTCATGTACCACGTATGGACCCATTACAGATCTTCTATCCCAGAGACACACATGAAGATGCGTTCTATTTTAGACACTGTAACATGCTGCCAGTTATTATATGTTATGTTGCCAGGTATGGTAAGATATGGTACATATGGCACTATCTACTGGCTAAACATTATAATACAGTTTAACATTCCATTACATGCTGTGATGATGTAGGGAAGTGCCATTATCCCCATTTGACCGATGGGCAACTGAGGTACAGAAAGACTAAGTGACTTGCCCAAGGTCATACACAGGAAATCTCTGGTGGAACAGGGACTTGAAATCATATCTTCCAAGCCCAGAGCTTAACCACTGCACCATATTTCCTTTCTCATTTACTAGATGATAAGACCTGGTTACGCTTTGACATTTTCTGCCCTATAGGTACACAGGAATTGTATGAATGCATGAGGCCTGTACCAGGAAGAGGGCCTGAAACATAAGGCCTTGTATTAGAGGCCTGGTATGAGGCCTGAGGCCTGGGCTAAAGTAATGGTCAAAACTTGCTAATATAAAGCAAAGTCAAGTTGTGAGCAAGAGGCAGGCCCTGCTCACAGAATCTGGAAAGAACAGGGCTGATATTGCAGAAACACACATTCCTAAGTAGTGCTAGGCATAAGAATATATATGCAAACACATTCCAGAAGGGTGGTACCAGAACACCTCAATACCAGCACATTCCCCAAACATAACAGGAACACACTAACCCATCTTAAAGATAAGGTCAGGATGACAGCATGATGGATAGAGATGTTTTGATCGAACCTACAGGTACAAGGCAATGGGTGGCACCCTAATACGTCAGAGAGTGGCACCCTGATATGTCAAGGGTGATATGTAACTTGTTTGTATTGGTGTATAAAGATGTATCTCAGAGGGAGTGCCTTAGTCTAGCCTAGGGAGCAGTGGAAAGTCCTGCCACTGACTGAGGTGCATCCATCATCACGGGCATACATGTCTTAGTATCCTCGTAGAGTCTGCCAGTGCTATTACCGTGCTTCGTCGACAATAAGCCTGGCCGGGCGCCTTCGCACCTTAACGGATTTTGTGGTCATTGGGCAGTTTGCTCCTTCCAGATCACAGCTTCCCACCCAAACTCATATGTGGGGAGTGGAAGCCAAACGGTAGTTGTGTGACATTGGAAAGGCTTAACAGTGGATTACATGAGTCTCTCCCAAAATAGGTTTGTTTTATAAACACAGCTCATCTTATGGTGGGGCCACATTTGATACATAGCCACCCTCATGTTCAACGTTGTGACTTTTGTTTAGATTTTTTGTAGGATAAATATGAAATTAAAGAATTAGGGTTAGCTCATGTTTGGTTAAGGAAATAAGTGTAGTAAAGAAAGGCCCTGACTAGCAAGTAGAAGGAAGGGCTTGAAAATAATAAGTTATAAGGCCAGAAAGAACAAAGTAGGGAGAATGTCTGGTTCAAAGAATAACTAATGAAATAAGGGGAAGTTTATAAAAAGAATGCCTCTGACCGATAGGGGTGACTTCAGGTTGTTTTATATAAGACAAAGAGAATCTGTCATAAAATGAGTCAACATGGCCCTTCCCCACCCCACATACCAGGGTTATCTCAAAAATTAGGGTCTATGTGAGCCCAGGTGCAAAGGGAAAACTGTTGGTCAGCAGAAGAAGGGGAGGAAAGAGCAATGAGAAGGAAGGAGCTTTTAACTCTTATATGGATTAAGACTGGAAATAAGGGTGAACTGCCTCTTTCCAGTGTTGCTCAGGGAAGGGGGCATAAGCTGGAAAGAGGTAGGGCGGGAGCTTGGGGGAAAGGGTGAAATGGGGGTGGAGCAGGGGCGGACTTGGGCTGGGGCTGGGGTTGGATCGCTTGCTGCTGCCAGCACCAGGTCCCCCACTAAACCCCCAGGCCGCCCTGGACGCTGTGTCGCCCTGAAGCGCGGGGCCCCACAAAGCACAAAGATCTAGAATGTAAATTACAGTGTTATGATTTATGACTATGGGCTCTTGGAGCACAAATCAGTTCAACCTTGGGATATACACCTCTTCCTAGCGTAGATCATTCACATAATGCCAATAATGTGCAGAACTTTGTATGAATATGCTCTGTAAATACGGTTTGTTTTGTTTTAAAAACAAACATGGAGAGGTTGAAATGCATAAGAGTGTTTGCAGAGGCACACAGCACACAATACTGAAAGTCATGCACCAACCTGTATGATATATTAACTAAGTTCAGCTGTTCTGTGAGGCTGAGATTTTCAAAGGAACTGAAGGGAGTCGGGTGCTCACATCTCACAGAAATTCAGTGCACCTTGGATAGCTAAGTCTCTTCAGCTCCTTTCAAAATCCCAGATCTATAAACTAAACTAAAAACTGTGTCAGTGCAATTTTTATGTTGCCCAATTAGGGTTTGATCCTGCTCCCATTTAAGCCAATGATTACTGATTTCGAGGGGCGCAGGACTGGGGCAGTAAAGTCACAAAATGTCAGGAAGGTAATTATTCATTAGTAGTAGTAGTAGTTATATGGAAGTAGTGTTCAAAAGCTCCGTTCAGGACCGGGGCCCCATTGTGTGAGGCACTTCACAAACACAGAGGAACTCGTTCCCAGGAGGTGCTCCGAACTTTCCCGGATCAGGTCCTATCAAGAGATATGACATTTCTAGGATTCACCATGCCTTAATTACAGCAGTCTGGTCTCCTGCCTCTGAGACTACATGTACACTGTAAGCAAGGGATGTAATTCCCCTATTCCTGTAACCATACTGCCATTAGCTCGCATAGAGCTCGCATGAGTATGAAGAGCAACAGAGGCACAGCTGAGCTGTGTTGAATACAAACCTGCCTGAAACCAGTGGGTAGGTGCCTCTGCCACCGCCAGTGCTACCGTGGCCACACTGCTATTTAAACTTGCACTAACTCGATGCGTACTGGTGCAAGTATGCGTACACAAGCAGGGAAATCGCACCCCTAACTTGCAGCGTGGAAGTAGCCTGAGGGACCAACATCTGATGCTTCAGTGGAAGGTGAACTCCCCCCACAACTGTGCATCTAGGCCATTGTGCAGTACTGTGTGTGGAAGGAGAATTCCTTCCTGACCTCTACAGCAACCAGTTTATGCTCTGAAGCATGACATTTGATTATCCTGATCTCTTGCTATGCCAGCTACCAATGTAATTTTTGTTCAGCTCCAGCTGCAGTGTTTAAGTCCAGGGCGCCCTGAAGCAGTGAATGCCTCAGGCTGACAGCATGTAGTGTGAATAAGTATTTTTTTGCCACAATTATGACAAACCGTGCTGCCCAGAGCTCAGTGATACAGGTCATAGTGATAAAATTCAACCAAAGAGTAAGTAGCTGGACTCAGATTCTGAACTCATTTATACTGGTGTAAATCTGAAGTCGCTCCACTGACTTCCATGGAGGTATGTCGGATTCAGACCGTGTAAGTTAGATCAGACTCTGGACTTTGGACTGTTTACCAACCATTAATAACAGCAAGTATATTTTTATAGCAACGTGCTGGTCCCTTCATAGTTAAATTTGACACTAACTTCTCATTAAAATATAAGATGATGAAAAAGAGCCAGTTTAGAATATTTTACCCAAACTGGCTAGTACCTTACTCCACAAGTAGTCCATTGACTACTAATCATATCAGGTACTATCTGATGTAAGAGTATTGTCCCTGCCCCTCAGTATATTACTCATTTAATAAACAGCATTCATTTCAGTCCAGACCAGCCTACAGGTAATGGGACCTGATTAAAAACACAAGATTTATGGAGCTAAATTCTGTCCTCAATTGCATCCTACTCAAACCAGAGATATACATGGGGTGGCCCAGGCATAACCAAGAGTAGAATTTTACCAGAGGATATTTATTTCACTAATTTCTCTTTCTAGGTTAACATGGTTTTGTTTTTAATTTGTAGAGTATTGTTGATGGACCATGTCTGGTTGCACCAGCCGGGTCACTTTACAACCCAGCATGTAACATTACAGAGGGATGCATTACAGAGAAAATTATACAAGTGTAATTTTCTATCTTTTTGAATAAAAGCAAAGAGAGATTAAGCCCAGACTTTAAAGGGATGTGGGTGCCAATGGGAATTACCTTGCCTACATGAAAATATTGGCCAAATGTTATGAATAAATTATCTAGAGCAAGACAGTAATTTCCCACTGACTGCCAAGAGATCTACATAGCAGGATACAACAATAAGGCCCAGCTCTAAGTGTATTGTTGTAGCCTGTGGGTCAAATTATGTGTTCAAAATTAGCTTATAAATCTAAAGATAAGGTACAGGTATAAGGCAGGAATGCAAGAAGCCTATAGGCCCCAAATCCTGGAAGACATTAGTTTGAGCATTTAAGGAAGTTAGGCCTATTAAGGCTTAGCATAAGTAAGATGACCAACAATGAGCTTAAGTCGCAAGGTGGCACAAAATATAATTTTGCAATAAATCTGCTGAAATTGTGCATACTATGCTGACAGGTAACCAAAATGTCAGTTGATGCCAGGTTGGGTATTTTAGGATAGGAACATCAGCAGATGTTCTACTGCACAATTGTTATAGTAACCCCTTGATGTGTATGCTAATAAGTTTGAGATAATTCATATACTAACCATATACTAACCTATAGAATAAAGACACCCCAACAATATCAGGTTGAGGATGCTAGTTACGGGCAAAGGAGGCTGAACACTCTTGTGAATATTCTGGTAGCCATCAGAACCTATAATAGGGCTAACCACAGCCTACACCGTCTAGACCTTGACTGTTGGACTCATTTGGCACCCCTATGGACCACCACCTGCCTCCCTACTCCTAGGTCTCCCCAAGGATTGTGTGAGTATGCATATGACATGACACTGGCCATAAAATTAATATTGCATGATTGCTACAGTCTTCTTTGGATCAGAACCTTTGTGTGTTTACTAACCTTTTAAATAAAACTCTTACCAATTCAGAAGCTTTTTCCTAAGTGTGAGTTTGGAGCCGTGCTCATTGGGGTTTCCAATGTAACTGGAATTCTAATAACTCTGGGCCTGATCTTGGAACTGGAACCTCAGAATGTTAACTGGGAATTCTTAAGTAACTATAATCAATACACAAGCAATAGATCAGGCAACACTGTGCAAGTTCTAAGGTAAGTGCTTAAAATATTTTTATGATAAGCATTATTATTTGTATTACAGTAGCATTTGTAGGACTTAATTAAGATCAGGCTTCATTGTCCTAGGCACTGTACAAAAACAGAGGAAGAAACAGCCCCTCCCTTGAAGCTATTACAATCTAAATTGATAAAGGATGGCATTACCCCCATTTTACAGACAGGGGACCTGAGGCACAGAGAGATTAAGCCCAGACTTTAAAGGGATGTGGGTGCCAATGGGAATTACGCACCTACATCTCTTTAATGATCTGGGCCAAAGTAACTTGCCCAAGGACACAGGGGAAATCTGGCAGAGCCAAAGTCCCAGTCCAGTGCTCTATGCACAATATCATCCTTTTCAAGAATGCACACATAGCAAAGAAAGTTACTGTAGTTCAGGCTTATTGCCAAGTGCCATATGCCACAGGATGTGGGGAGTGACCGAACATATGCAGAATCATTCTTTCAATTGTCTGGAGCTTAACTGGCAACCTTTTCTGTTGTTTTTCTTTGTTGGTTTCTTTCTGTTCCATGGTGATTACTTGTGTTTTATTCTTGTCTTGTGGTTAATGAGTCACCCCTGAGTGGACACGACTTTCATCTGAAAACACAAGCAAGGAGCGGGAGCCTAGCAATGATCAGCAGATAAACTCAGTTTCAGAGGAAAGTCATGTGGTTGCTTTTTTGTTTTGTAATATCAAAATGGTCTCATCAAAGGGAAAGTAACATTCTGATTTGTCTAATTGTTGGGTTCTCTTTTCTTCCACGCTGTGTCTGCTCTCTTCTTATCCAGAGAGTGTTGAAGGGGACTTCACTCCATCTTTGCTGTTATATTCCATGTCCTCATCAGCCCTTCTGCTCTGTCAGTGGTGTTAGCCTTGCGCACCCATTTGACATGGTCCCACACAAACATCTGGGGGTTTTCTCCCATGCTGTCCTTATGCAAGGAAGGACCTTCCTGAACTCATCCTCTTCACAATCAAGTTCCTCCTGAAAGTCCACCGCATCATGTCTATGAGATGTTTGCTGACAGTGACACATAGAATCATAGAATCATAGAATATCAGGGTTGGACGGGACCTCAAGAGGTCATCTAGTCCAACCCCCTGCTCAGAAGCAGGACCAATCCCCAATTAAATCATCCCAGCCAGGGCTTTGTCAAGCCTGACCTTAAAAACTTCTAAGGAAGGAGATTCCACCACCTCCCTAGGCAACGCATTCCAGTGTTTCACCACCCTCCTAGTGAAAAAGTTTTTCCTAATATCCCACCTAAACCACCCCCACTGCAACTTGAGACCATTACTCCTTGTCCTGTCCTCTTCTACCACTGAGAATAGTCTAGAACCATCCTCTCTGGAACCACCTCTCAGGTAGTTGAAAGCAGCTATCAAATCCCCCCTCATTCTTCTCTTCTGCTTTCTTCTTGTTGCCAACATACCTGAAGAAACCTTTCTTGTTACTCTTAACATCTCTCGCTAGCTGCAGCTCCAGGTGCGATTTGGCCCTCCTGATTTCATTCCTACATGCCCGAGCAATATTATTATACTCTTCCCTGGTCATATGTCCAACCTTCCACTTCTTGTAAGCTTCTTTTTTATGTTTAAGATCTGCTAGGATTTCACCATTAAGCCAAGCTGGTCGCCTGCCATATTTACTATTCTTTCGACTCATCGGGATGGTTTGTCCCTGTAACCTCAACAGGGATTCCTTGAAATACAGCCAGCTCTCCTGGACTCCTTTCCCCTTCATGTTAGTCCCCCAGGGGATCCTACCCATCCGTTCCCTGAGGGAGTCATAGAATCATAGAATATAAGGGTTGGAAGGGACCCCAGAAGGTCATCTAGTCCAACCCCCTGCTCGAAGCAGGACCAATTCCCAGTTAAATCATCCCAGCCAGGGCTTTGTCAAGCCTGACCTTAAAAACCTCTAAGGAAGGAGATTCTACCACCTCCCTAGGTAACGCATTCCAGTGTTTCACCACCCTCATAGTGAAAAAGTTTTTCCTAATATCCAATCTAAACCGCCCCCACTGCAACTTGAGACCATTACTCCTCGTTCTGTCATCTGCTACCATTGAGAACAGTCTAGAATCATCCTCTTTGGAACCCCCTTTCAGGTAGTTGAAAGCAGCTATCAAATCCCCCCCTCATTCTTCTCTTCTGCAGACTAAACAATCCCAGCTCCCTCAGCCTCTCCTCATAAGTCATGTGTTCTAGACCCCTAATCATTTTTGTTGCCCTTCGCTGGACTCTCTCCAATTTATCCACATCCTTCTTGTAGTGTGGGGCCCAAAACTGGACACAGTACTCCAGATGAGGCCTCACCAATGTCAAATAGAGGGGAATGATCACGTCCCTCGATCTGCTCGCTATGCCCCTACTTATACATCCCAAAATGCCATTGGCCTTCTTGGCAACAAGGGCACACTGCTGACTCATATCCAGCTTCTCATCCACTGTCACCCCTAGGTCCTTTTCCGCAGAACTGCTGCCTAGCCATTCGGCCCCTAGTCTGTAGCGGTGCATTGGATTCTTCCGTCCTAAGTGCAGGACCCTGCACTTATCCTTATTGAACCTCATCAGATTTCTTTTGGCCCAATCCTCTAATTTGTCTACGTCCCTCTGTATCCTATCCCTCCCCTCCAGCGTATCTACCACTCCTCCCAGTTTAGTATCATCCGCAAATTTGCTGAGAGTGCAATCCACACCATCCTCCAGATCATTTATGAAGATATTGAACAAAACCGGCCCCAGGACCGACCCCTGGGGCACTCCACTTGACACCGGCTGCCAACTAGACATGGAGCCATTGATCACTATCCGTTGAGCCCGACAATCTAGCCAGCTTTCTACCCACCTTATAGTGCATTCATCCAGCCCATACTTCCTTAACTTGCTGACAAGAATACTGTGGGAGACCGTGTCAAAAGCTTTGCTAAAGTCAAGAAACAATACATCCACTGCTTTCCCTTCATCCACAGAACCAGTAATCTCATCATAAAAGGCGATTAGATTAGTCAGGCATGACCTTCCCTTGGTGAATCCATGCTGGCTGTTCCTGATCACTTTCCTCTCATGTAAGTGCTTCAGGATTGATTCTTTGAGGACCTGCTCCATGATTTTTCCAGGGACTGAGGTGAGGCTGACTGGCCTGTAGTTCCCAGGATCCTCCTTCTTCCCTTTTTTAAAGATTGGCACTACATTAGCCTTTTTCCAGTCATCCGGGACTTCCCCCGTTCGCCACGAGTTTTCAAAGATAATGGCCAATGGCTCTGCAATCACAGCCGCCAATTCCTTCAGCACTCTCGGATGCAACTCGTCCGGCCCCATGGACTTGTTGACGTCCAGCTTCTCTAAATAGTCCCTAACCACCTCTATCTCCACAGAGGGCTGGCCATCTCTTCCCCATTTTGTGATGCCCAGCGCAGCAGTCTGGGAGCTGACCTTGTTAGTGAAGACAGAGGCAAAAAAAACATTGAGTACATTAGCTTTTTCCACATCCTCTGTCACTAGGTTGCCTCCCTCATTCAGTAAGGGGCCCACACTTTCCTTGGCTTTCTTCTTGTTGCCAACATACCTGAAGAAACCCTTCTTGTTACTCTTGACATCTCTTGCTAGCTGCAGCTCCAGGTGCGATTTGGCCCTCCTGATATTATTCCTACATGCCCGAGCAATATTTTTATACTCTTCCCTGGTCATATGTCCAAACTTCCACTTATTGTAAGCTTCTTTTTTATGTTTAAGATCTGCTAGGATTTCACCATTAAGCCAAGCTGGTCGCCTGCCATATTTACTATTCTTTCGACTCATCGGGATGGTTTGTCCCTGTAACCTCAACAGGGATTCCTTGAAATACAGCCAGCTCTCCTGGACTCCTTTCCCCTTCATGTTAGTCCCCCAGGGGATCCTACCCATCCATTCCCTGAGGGAGTCGAAGTCTGCTTTCCTGAAGTCCAGGGTCCGTATCCTGCTCCTTACCTTTCTTCCATGCGTCAGGATCCTGAACTCAACCAACTCATGGTCATTGCCTCCCAGATTCCCATCCACTTTTGCTTCCCCCACTAATTCTACCCGGTTTGTGAGCAGCAGGTCAAGAAAAGCTCCCCCCCTAGTTGGCTCCTCTAGCACTTGCGCCAGGAAATTGTCCCCTACGCTTTCCAAAAACTTCCTGGATTGTCTATGCACTGCTGTATTGCTCTCCCAGCAGATATCAGGAAAATTATAGTCACCCATGAGAATCAGGGCATGCGATCTAGTAGCTTCCGTGAGCTGCCGGAAGAAAGCCTCATCTACCTCATCCCCCTGGTCTGGTGGTCTATAGCAGACTCCCACCACTACATCACTCTTGTTGCACACACTTCTAAACTTAATCCAGAGACACTCAGGTTTTTCTACAGTTTCGTACCGGAGCTCTGAGCAGTCATACTGCTCCCTTACATACAGTGCTACTCCCCCACCTTTTCTGCCCTGCCTGTCCTTCCTGAACAGTTTATAACCATCCATGACAGTACTCCAGTCATGTGAGTTATCCCACCAAGTCTCTGTTATTCCAATCACATCATAGTTCCTTGACATCACCAGGACCTCCAGTTCTCCCTGCTTGTTTCCAAGGCTTTGTGCATTTGTATATAAGCACTTGAGATAACCTGTTGATCGCCCCTCATTCCCAGTATGAGGCAGGAGCCCTCCCCTCACAGACATTCCTGCCTGTGCTTCCTCCCGGTATCCCGCTTTCCCACTTACCGCAGGGCTTTGGTCTCCTTCCCCCGGTGAACCTAGTTTAAAGCCCTCCTCACTAGGTTAGCCAGCCTGCTGGCAAAGATGCTCTTCCCTCTCTTCGTAAGATGGAGCCCGTCTCTGCCCAGCACTCCTCCTTCATGGAACACCATCCCATGGTCAAAGAATCCAAAGCCTTCTCTCCGACACCACCTGCGTAGCCATTCGTTGACTTCGACGATTCGACGGTCCCTACCCAGGCCTTTTCCTTCCACGGGAAGGATGGACAAGAACACCACTTGCGCCTCCAACTCCTTTATCCTTCTTCCCAGAGCCACGTAGTCCGCAGTGATCCACTCAAGGTCATTCTTGGCAGTATCATTGGTGCCCACGTGGAGAAGCAGGAAGGGGTAGCGATCCGAGGGCTTGATGAGTCTCGGCAGTCTCTCCGTCACATCGCGAATCCTAGCCCCTGGCAAGCAGCAGACTTCTCGGTTTTCCCGGTCAGGGCGGCAGATAGATGACTCAGTCCCCCGGAGGAGAGAGTCCCCGACCACCACCACCCGCCTTCTCCTCTTGGGAGTGGTGGTCGTGGAACCCCCAACCTCAGGACATCGCATCTCATGCCTTCCAACCAGCGGAGTCTCCTGCTTTCTTGCCCCAGACATATCATCTGGTCCACTCTCCGCAACGGTACCTGTGGAGAGAACATGAAAGCGGTTAGTTACCTGTGTCTGTGTTACTGGAACCCGGACATTCCGCTTACCTCTTCTGGAGGTCACATGTTGCCAAGCTTCTTCACTGGCCTCTTGGCTCCTCTGTGCAACCTGCTCTATATCTTTAGAGCTTTGTGCCCCTAGAAGCATATCCTGAGTTTTGTCCAGAAAATCCTCAGTTTCTCGTATGCAACGCAGGGTTGTTATCTGTTGCTCCAGACCTTCAATCTTCTCTTCCAATATGGAGACCAGCTTGCACAGTCGAAGTCTGCTTTCCTGAAGTCCAGGGTCCGTATCCTGCTGCTTACCTTTCTTCCCTGTGTCAGGATCCTGAACTCAACCAACTCATGGTCACTGCCTCCCAGATTCCCATCCACTTTTGCTTCCCCTACTAATTCTTCCCGGTTTGTGAGCAGCAGGTCAAGAAAAGCTCCCCCCCTAGTTGGCTCCTCTAGCACTTGCACCAGGAAATTGTCCCCTACGCTTTCCAAAAACTTCCTGGATTGTCTATGCACCGCTGTATTGCTCTCCCAGCAGATATCAGGAAAATTAAAGTCACCCATGAGAACCAGGGCATGCGATCTAGTAGCTTCCGCGAGCTGCCGGAAGAAAGCCTCATCCACCTCATCCCCCTGGTCCGGTGGTCAATAGCAGACTCCCACCACTACATCACTCTTGTTGCTCACACTTCTAAACTTAATCCAGAGACACTCAGGTTTTTCTGCAGTTTCATACCGGAGCATTTGAGAAGTAACTTGGGTACAGTTTACATATCCAACATAATGTAGCTATATATTTGTTAACATAACTGTATGTATATTGCTCCTCCTCACCTACCCCCTGTCTGTTCATTTACTGGTTCATCTTTAGGTTGTGGAGACCTCAGGGCTGAGAACTTGCTTTCTTCTCTGTTTGGGAAGCACCTCACAAACTATGGGCACTACCAGAAATAAATAAAATTGCTTCCCACTTCTAATTGCCTTTGCCTTTGTGTTCTGGGTGAGAGAGTTGGGACAAAGTGAAGGATAATCTTTGAACTGTGCAATCTTTGTCTTGTTTCCCCTAGCTGTTGTGACTTATTAAATGGAGTTTTCATCCCACAAGAATCAAATGAACCAGATTCTAGCTTTGTCAATTCATGCCAGTTTGGAGTCTGGCCCAAATATCTTTTAGGATGCAGACCCTTTAAAATTCTTGTCTATATGGTAGATTTGTAGGCTGGATTAGGACATCCAGGCAGGTATAAACAAGGTCTGATTGAGCTCTCCCCTGACATCTAGTAATGAACTGGGAGAAAAGACCTCAGGAGCAGACTGTATCTGCACAAACACACCTACTCTGTCTAGGGCAGAGGTGGGCAAACATCTGGCCCACGGGACCCTCGTGCCCGGCCCCTGAGCTCCTGACTCGGGGGGCAGTCCCCAGACCCCTCCCCTGCTGTCCCCTCTCCTCCACAGCCTCACCTCACTGCGCTGCCAGCGCAATGCTCAGAGCGGCGAGCTCCTGGGGCAGCATAGCTGCAGAGCCCGGTCTGACCCAGTGCTCTGAGCTGCGCGGTGCGTGGCTGGCTCCAGCCAGGCTCCAGCCACCGGTGCTCCAGGCAGCACGGTAAGGGGGCAGGGAGCAGGAGGCTTGGATAGAGGAGAGTTTGGGGTGGGGTGGTGTGGACAGGGGTCGGAGTGGTCAGAGGGTGGGGAACAAGTGGGTTGAATGGGGGTAGGGGCCCCGGGGGGGCAGTCAGGATGGAGGGGGAGTTGGATGGGGCAGTGGGGGGCAGTCAGGGGCAGGGGTTCCGGGGGCAGTCAGGGAGAAGGGGTGATTGGATGAGACAGGAGTCCTGGGGGGGGCAATCAGGAATGAGAGGAGGGGTTGGATAGGGTGGTGGGGGGCAGTCAAGGGTGGGGGTTCCGGGGGCGGTCAGGGGACAGGGAGTGAGAGGGGGGGTGGATGGGGCAGGGGTCCCTAGGGGTCAGGAGGCAAGAAGTGGGGGTGGGAGGAAGATCCTGGGCGGGGGCCTGGCCATGCCTGGCTGTTTTGGGGAGGCACAACCTCCCCTAACTGGCCTGGCATACAATTTCCGAAACCCGATGCAGCCCTCAGGCCAAAAAGTTTGCCCGTCCCTGGTCTAGGGTATCAGCAGATAGATTTATGTTACCAAAGTGATCAAGGTTGGCTGTTTTGGGTTAAAATTCACTTTACTCTGTGTATCATATGACTTTTAAAAACAAGCTCTGTATTTGTGGATAATCTAAGCACTCTACCCAGATATACAGACACTCTTTTCTCAACCTGTGCATTACATGTTTTTTTTAACTTTAGCTTTAATAAATTTTTTAAATTTGAATGCCCACGTAATGAAATGTTGTTATCCTGATGGCATGAGTAAAGGACAGCAGGACTGTACTCAATATGCCCAGATTGAGGGGTTCATCCTAACTTTTAATCTCCCTTGCTAAGCATGGGGTAGCGATGCCAATGCCAAGGGAGACTTCAGCTTTGACTCTCCCTAATACTATTTGATCTCCTTCTCTAGTGTTTGAAGACAAAGCTGGCTAATTTCATTTGAGCGTTCTGGTCCATTCTCAGTGACAATTGGAGCTGAGTTTGCTGATAGGCTGATTTAAGGGGGCTAAGCTGTACACCTAGTATAGAGATAGCATTGTTGTGAAAAGACAATGTAGAACAGAGCGCCCCCCTGGCCCCCCATCCAGTGACATCACTGACAACTGGGCTAAAGGGTGGAACCTCAGAACACGGTATTGAAGAAAGAGGACATGGTGATGGTGGTAGCTGTGTGCAGAAGTAGTGACTATAGCAGGGATCGGCAACCTTTGGCATGAGGCCGGGCCGGTTTGTTTACCTGATGCATCTGCAGGTTCGGCCGATCGCGGCTCCCACTGGCCGCGGTTTGCCGTCCCAGGCCAATGGAGGCTGCGGGAAGCGGCGGCCAGCACATCCCTCGGCCCGCGCTGCTTTCCGCAGCCCCCATTGGCCTGGAGCGGTGAACCACGGAACAGTGGGAGCCACGATTGGCCGAACCTGTGGATGCGGCAGGTAAACAAACCAACCCTGCCCTCCAGGGGGTTTACCCTGGCGGGCCGTGTGCCAAAGGTTGCCGATCCCTGGACTACAGCAATGACAGCAACAAACAGTGGCAGAGATTGCAGTGACACTGATGAGCAGAGGCACCCTTAACCATCAAGGGCAGGGAGGCAAACCCACCCAAATGCATCTGCAGACTCTGGGGACATTGCTGACTTCAGACAACAAACTGTGAGTTGGGTGCTACAGAGAGAAAAGGGGAGTGCCAGTGGCAGATTAGCCACTGGGCCAACGGGGCCCGTGCCCAGGGTCTCCAGCCAATTGGGAGGCCCTGGAAGAATGGGCACCCCCATGTTCTGCTTCGCCTGCCTGCCTGCCCGGTGCTCCTGCTGTGGGGGGGAGCAGAGTAAGGGCGCGGGAGCTTCCCCTGCCCCCCAGCCCGGCAGTCTTGCTGGAGAATGGGTGAAGCCTCAGTGCCCCGACCCTGTTCCCCCTGGCAGGAGTGCTGGGTGGGCAGGCGGGGCGGGAGAAGCCCCTGGGCCCCAACCCTGCTCCCCAGCAGGAGCACTGGGAGGAGGGGTGGGGGAGAAGCCTGCAGGTGGAAAGGGTGGGGTGTGTCCCTCACTTGCTCTGGCCCAGGGCCCCCAAAAACCGTAATCCACCTCTGGGGAATGGCATGTTAAAGAGACATTTGTCTCTTGAACTTTCACAGTGCAAGGTGGAAAATAGAGAAAAACTACACTGCCCAAGATGCTATGGGGTGAGAGTTTTACTTATTGGTTGCCTACTTTCAAGTCATTGTTGCAGTATTTTGCCAAATTAAAACTGTGTTTTCTTCTTTTAATAAAGGTTTTCTTCTGTTATACCCAGACTCAGTGCTTGTGAGTAGGGAAGTATTGCCCCTCCCCCCATGGTGGTGTTTAGTTTTCCCAGATTACCGAGTGGGGCTCCATCCCGTTCTGTTTTATATTGTTCAGAGGAACCCCTGGCTATTGAACCCATCACTCCCTGGCAGAAGAGTTACACAGGTACTCAATGAGTCCCTTCCAATGTAATTCCCAGGAGCCTGATCTCCATATATGGAGATCAGTCTGGGCAGAAGTCACTGATTCTTCCTCTGGAAGACCACCAGCAGCTGACCATACAGCACAGCAGTTTATGGTGCTAGAAAAGAGGCAGCCCCCTTCCTTTGCAATAAGGAATAGTCTTCATGGGTGCAGAATACTGTAGACTAGCAAAACAGCTGTTGGCTAACAGCACCACTGGTTGGTTTCCGCTGAAAGAGCACACGTTAGCGGAGCCGCTCCCCCACCCATCACATCAAAAGTGGCACCTTAGGCGCCGACTCCCTGGGTGCTCCGGGGCTGGAGCACCCACAGGGAAAATTTGGTGGGTGCAGAGCACCCACCAGCAGCTCCCCGTCCCACGCCCGGCCCCAGCTCACCTCCACCTCCTCCACTGAACGCACCGCCCAGCTCTGCTTCTCTGCGCCCCCGCCCCCCACCCCGGCTTCCCACAAATCAGCTGTTCGCGCAGGAAGCCTGGGAGGGCTGAGAAGCAGGCGGCGGCTTCACACTCAGGCCGAGGGTGGCGGAGGTGAGCTGGGGCGAGGAGCGGTTCCCCTGCGCACCCCCACCCTGGGTTACCTGCTGCGGTGTGGGCGGCCCTCCTCGTGTCCCCCCGCCCCAGCTCACTTCTGCCTCCCTGGGCCTGAGTGGGAAGCTGCCGCCTGCTTCTCAGCCTGCCCCAGCTTCCCACGCAAACAGCTGATTCGCGGGAAGCCTGCGGGGGCAGAGAAGCAGAGCGGGGCAGAGCATTCAGGGGAGGAGGCGGAGTGGAGATGAGCTGCGGCCAGGGGTGGGGCGGGGAGCTGCCGGTGGGTGCTCTGCACCCACCAAATTTTCCCCTTGGGTGCTCCAGGGCTGGAGCACCCACGGAGTCGGCGCCTAAGGCGCCACTTTCGGCCGGTTAAATTTAGAAGCCCTTTGAGAACTGGTTGTCCCTCGCAGAACAACCAGTTCTAAAAGGGCTTCTAAATTTAAGAACCGGTTCTAGCGAACCTGTGTGAAGTGGCTCCAGCTCACCACTGCTTAAAGTGCTGAACCTCTCAAGGAGAGCAAGTTTCCAGCCAAAGATGGCAGCATTGTCATCACTCACATCACATCACTCATCATCACATCACTCAAGATTTTCAATAATCTTGGTTTGGACAGCCACAGACCACACTTTCAAGAACAACAAATGAACAAGCAAGCAAGCAAACAAACAGATTGACAATGTCACTCACATAATGGCTTTGGGGGTAAATTTCACCAACAATTCATTCAAACCCACCACGGTAAACTATTTTCCTCTTTACAATTTCAATTTTCACAGGGAAATAAACATGAAGAAACCCCTGTTCCTGAGTGGAAAGAGGACAGAGGGCAGAAGCTCAAGCCTTATTCAGCTTCATAAGTGAAAAGAAGGTGCTGTGAATGGTTGGCTTTAAAGGTGCAATCAAAAGAAAATAATGGACGTGGTTAGCCTTTCCCCCAGGTTTAACAGATTTAATGGAAGAGGCCAGTTTGTCATGCTTACACCATGTCCCAAAGGGACCCTCCAAATTTGGGTGTCCAACCTGAGACACTTTTGAGTGTGGTTTTTTTGGTGTGCCCTCCCAGCTACTCTTAAGGTCACCTGAAGTGGCGGGCGCTGAAGTTCTCTGAAAACCAGTCCCACAGGGTTTCAAGTTAGGCATCCAAAAATCCATGGCCACATTGGGTGCCTATTTATTTTTCCTTTGTAGAAAGAAAAGTAGGAAAAACAAGAGTCTGATCCTATTTGATGCTGAGCACCTTTAATGTCCCGTGAAGGTGTTACAGTAGGACTACACCTTGCAGGATGCATGTAAGTGTAATGGTTCTTGACTTCTGGAGCTCCCTGGAATGCTGCGGAAACATGCTCCTCAATAACCTCTGAATGAGAGACAGCCTGCTGACTTCTGTGCCAAGGACCCACTCCATGGGCAGGTGGGCAGGTCCATGGCTCCATCTTCTCCCTGTATAACCCCATCCCCTGCTGGGCACTATGTGCCCTGGGGGGCAGTAGGCATGGAAAAATCGCTATGGTTTCCTGAATGCAAAAGCTGCAGTTCTTCCTAGCCCTTGCATAGACAGCGCAAGGGAGAGGCTGTCGTCTTGTGCCCCACCCTTCCTCATTGCACACTCATGTAAGTAAAAGACACTGAATAGTCAGACTATAAAAAGAGGCGGAGAAACGTCTGGCTGCAGGTTCAGCCTCATAAACCCTGGGGTTTACAGCGCTGTTTACAGTGTCTGAATTTGCCATGACAATCATATGATATTTCATGTCCTTGTAGCTTCCATTTTTCTGAACTTGGTCATTGTAAATCATCTGCTGTTATGGAGATAGACTTGGGTTTTCACAGCTCTGCTCTCTTTGGCTGCAATCTCATCTGAATTTTTAAATAAGAAGGCTAGCAGATGGGTGAGAAAATTCCAGGAACACCTAGACATTGCAGGAAGTGATGCAGATGATTTTATATGCCTCACTCTGAGTCAGAGCTGAACCAGTGATGCTCGCTTTATCCATGGAGGGTAGGGGACACAGTGCTAATCAAGCTGCCATGTTTTGTATGAGATGTAAAACCATGGTACCGAACACCTTAACTGTGTGGACATAAACTTCTTGAAGAAAGGAAATTTTGGGCAGTGATGCAAACTGGAGCCAAAATATGGCCTTTTTTGTTTAGATAGATATTCCCGCCCATAAAAAAGCAAAGACAGAAATATGCTTGTAAATAAATATCACCCCCACAACGAAACAAAAACACCTGTTTATGAGATGAGGTACACAAAGGTTTGAAAATTAAGAAAAATATAAAGCTGAGTCTTAAAATAAAAAATGATTGGAAGTCAGGATAGGGTTCATAGTTAAGAAGCTGTGAACACTCTTAATTTATAAATTAATATTGGCTGTGTGCTAATACCTACTTGTCCAAGCACACTCAGCATCATCTTGTCCCACTCAGCATCATCTCCTCCGTGGGCTGTAAACTGACAAACCTTTAATTCTCTGGAATAAAAGGGCTTTAGAGAATTAATATGGTACACCTTAGGCTTTCGGTTGGGGGGAATGCTATGAGATAATTAACAGCTCCCAGGTGCTCTTGGACCGTGAATGGCTCTTCCCATGATGCTTCCATTTTATGGGCCTGGAGCGCCTTTAAGACCATGACCTAGTCTCCTACTTTGAAGGAACGCTCTCTGGCATGTTTATCATACCAGGGTTTTTGCTCTTTTTGAGTATCCTTTAGGTTTTCTTTAGCAAGGGCTAAAGAGGTTCGGAGGGTGTTTTGTAGGTTGGTTACAAAGTCCAGAATGTTAGTTCCTGGAGAAGGTGTAAACCCCTCCCATTGCTGCTTCACCAAATGTAATGGCCCCTTAACCTCGTGGCCATATACAAGTTCAAATGGTGAAAACCCTAAACTGGGATGGGGTACAGCTCTGTAGACAAAGAGCAACTGCTGCAACACTAGGTCCCAATCATTGGAGTGCTCATTTACGAATTTACGCATCATGGCCCCCAAAGTTCCATTAAACTTCTCCACCAGGCCATTTGGTTGATGATGGTAAGGGGTGGCAACCAAGTGATTCACCCCATGAGCTTCCCAAAGGCTTTCCATAGTTCCTGCATCTGTGAGGATGTCGGAGGGTCAACCTACCCTGGCAAAAATGTCCATTAATGCCTAACACACACTTTTAGCCCTAGTATTGCTTAGAGTTACAGCTTCCGGCCATCGGGTGGCAAAATCCATGAAAGTCAGTATGTACTGCTTTCCCCTGAGTGTCTTTTTGGGAAAAGGACCCAGAATATCCACAGCTACTTGCTGAGGAAGTGGTTCGGGACTATTTAGAAAAGCAGGATGAGCACAAGTCCATGGGGCTGGATGCGCTGCATCCGAGAGTGCTAAAGGAGATGACGGATGTGATTGCAGAGCCATTGGCCATTATCTTTGAAAACTCATGGCGACTGGGGGAGGTCCCGGATGACTGGAAAAAGGCTAATGTAGTGCCAATCTTTAAAAAAGGGAAGAAGAAGGATCCTGGGAACTACAGGCCAGTCAGCCTCACCTCAGTCCCTGAAAAAATCATGGAGCAGGTCCTCAAGGAATCAATTCTGAAGCACTTAGAGGAGAGGAAAGCGATCAGGAACAGACAGAATGGATTCACCAAGGGCAAGTCATGCCTGACGAATCTAATTGCCTTCTATGACGAGATAACTGGCTCTGTGGATGAGGGGAAAGCAGTGGACATGTTGTTCCTTGACTTTAGCAAAGCTTTTGGCATGGATACTCTCACAGTATTCTTGCCAGCAAGATAAACAAGTATGGGCTGGATGAATGGACTATAAGGTGGTTAGAAAGTTGGCTAGATTGTCGGGCTCAACGGGTAGTGATCAATGGCTACATGTCTAGTTGGCAGCCGGTATCAAGTGGAGTGCTCCATGGGTCGGTTCTGGGTCCGGTTTTGTTCAATATCTTCCTTAATGATCTGGAGGATGGTGTGGATTGCACCCTCAGCAAGTTTGCAGATGACACTAAACTGGGAGGAGAGGTAGATACGCTGAAGGGTAGGGATAGGATACAGAGGGACGTAGACAAATTAGAGGATTGGGCCAAAAGAAATCTGATTAGGTTCAACAAGGACAAGTGCAGAGTCCTGCACTTAGGACGGAAGAATCCCATGCACCACTATAGACTAGGGACCGAATTGCTCGGCAGCAGTTCTGCAGAAAAGGACCTAAGGGTTACAGTGGACAAGAAGCTGGATATGAGTCAACAGTGTGCTGTTGTTACCAAGAAGGCCAATGGCATTTTGGGATGTATAAGTAGGGGCATTGCCAGCAGATCGAGGGACGTGATTGTTCCCCTCTATTTGACATTGGTGAGGCCTCATCTCAAGTACTGTGTCCAGTTTTGGGCCCCACACTACAAGAAGGATGTGGAAAAATTGGAGAGAGTCCAGCGGAGGGCAACAAAAATGATTAGGGGACTGGAACACATGACTTATGAGGAGAGGCTGAGGGAACTGGGATTGTTTAGTCTGCAGAAGAGAAGAATGAGGGGGGATTTGATACCTGCTTTCAACTACCTGAAAAGAGGTTCCAAAGAGGATGGATCTAGACTGTTCTCAGTGGTAGCAGATGACAGAACGAGAAGTAATGGTCTCAAGTTGCAGTGGGGGAGGTTTAGGTTGGATATTAGGAAAAACTTTTTCACTAGGAAGGTGGTGAAACACTGGAATGCGTTACCTAGGGACGTGGTGGAATCTCCTTCCTTAGAAGTTTTTAAGGTCAGGCTTGACAAAGCCCTGTCTGGGATGATTTATTTGGGGATTGGTCCTGCTTTGAGCAGGGGGTTGGACTAGATGACCTCCTGAGGTCCCTTCCAACCCTGATATTCTATGATTCTATGAAATGGAACCTCAATGATGGGGAGTGGCTGGAGAGGGGCTTTGACCTGGTCTTGGGGTTTTCCCACTCTTTGGCACACCTCACAAGACCGGACATAGGTAGAAACATCCTTGCCCATTCCCTCCCAATGGAATGATTTTTCCAAATGGTCTTTGGTTCTGTTCACCCCAGCATGGCCACTAGGATGATCGAGGGCTAAGCTTGATAGCTTTACCAGGTACTTAGTTGGAATTACCAACTGTCTCTGAGGATGCCAGTCTTCCTGGTGTCCACCAGAAAGAGTTTCTCTGTATAAAAGTCCTTTTTCTACAACAAACCTGGATCGATTAGAAGAGCTGAGAGGTGGTGGGTTGCTTCCAGACAGCCCCCCAACCTGAAGCAAATACTCACCAGCAACCATACACCACACAACAGAACCACTAACCCAGGAACCTATCCTTGCAACAAAGCCCGTTGCCAACTGTGTCCACATATCTATTCAGGGGACACCATCATAGGGCCTAATCACATCAGCCACACTAACAGAGGCTTGTTCACCTGCACATGTACCAATGCAATATATGCCATCATGTGCCAGCAATGCCCCTCTGCCATGTACATTGGTCAAACTGGACAGTCTCTACATAAAAGAATAAATGGGCACAAATCAGATGTCAAGAATTATAACATTCGAAAACCAGTTGGAGAACACTTCACTCTCTTTGGTCACTCGATTACAGACCTAAAAGTTGCAATTCTTCAACAAAAAAACTTCAAAAACAGACTCCAATGAGAGACTGCTGAATTGGAATTAATTTGCAAACTGGATACAATTAACTTAGGCTTAAATAGAGACTGGGAGTGGATGCGTCATTACACAAAGTAAAACTATTTCCCCATGTTTATTCCCCCCCTCCACTCCCCACTGTTCCTCAGATGTTCTTGTCAACTGCTGGAAATGGCCCACCTTGATTATCACTACAAAAGGCTGCCCCCCCCCCCGCTCTCCTGCTGGCAATAGCTCACCTTAAGTGATCACTCTCTTGTTACAGTGTGTATGGTAACACCCATTGTTTCATGTTCTCTGTGTATGTAAATCTCCCCACTGTATTTTGCACTGAATGCATCTGATGAAGTGAGCTGTAGCTCACAAAATCTTATGCTCAAATAAATTTGTTCATCTCTAAGGTATCACAAGTACTCCTTTTCTTTTTACTGGGCACAAAGACAGTGTTTTACCCAGGAATTGAAATTATGGGGGTGTTCCAATCTACAGGGGGTGAGGGCCGATGAGGGGTGAGACCACAAGAGCGCAGCTGGGCTGTATGGCACCATAGTAAAAACTGAAAAATGTTTCACGACCATTTTATTACATTTAACTCATGTTTTTAAATCATCACAGAAATTAAAATTGGCTACTCAAGCCTACTATGAAGCACTACATCTACAGGCTTCTTGGTTTCTTGTTGTAATTTTGCACAGCTCTGTTAATTAACTTCTTGAATGCAATGCGTTCATCTTTGGTGGCTTCTTGTATGTCCATTACTTCCAGTCCTTCATGATATGCTCATGATCAGGAAGAAGGTGACTTCTTTCAGAACACAAAATTCTATTCAATGAGGAAAAAGAATGTGTTGCTCAACTGTAGCTGTTGTGACTGGGACTAGAAAGAGATGAATTCCTACTTCTTTCATCCCAGGAAACACAGCATAACAATTGGGTCGAACCTCTAGTGATGATAAAGAAGAAGTTGAAGTTAAATCTTCATTTGTTCGTCGTATGAGATTCCACTCTGTGTTCAAAATTCTCTATTCTGTCCTGATCACATGGCAGTCCCATTGCTGGGAGTGCCTCACTCCACTCAACTGTAGGTGTTTTATAAGACAGGCATCTGTAAAAGCTACGTGGAGGTTGAGTAGAATCCAGAAATCGCTATTATTGATTTGTAAGAATCAAGTCTGTGTACTTTTTCAGCTGGCTTAACAAACACTTCTTGTCCTCTTCACTTAAGGATTCAATATAAGTGCCTTCTTTAGTCAACTTCTGGACTGAAGTCTTTGCTTCTTCAAGTATGTTTTAGGTGGATATCTCTCTGATTGATCCAAGGGTAGCTTCTATTGTTGGACAAAGATCTACTACTGTTGTAGCAGATTCCTGTATGGCAGTAATGACCCAAGTGGTTTCAACAGTAGACTTTGAAGAGAGAGAATGGCGATAGTCTTCTCTGAACTCAGTAACAAAAGTAGTCTGGTAGCTGCACTACTTAGATCTGTCCTATGTTGGCAGATACTTTCCAAAGCCAGTAATAGCGGGTGCAGTAATTTTAAGACAACAGCCAAAGATTTGTCATGAGAAAGCCAGCAGGTTTTCCCAGGTTGGACTAATTTGAACTTCAGTTCCAGTGTATCTTCTATTTTTTTTCCAAGATGTTCCGACCTTTTGGATTCTTGCTGAAAAAAAGAGTATAACAAAGCCATTACATGTATGGCTTTTTAATGTTTTTTGAAGAGTCTGCAACTCATATTAATGCTAGTTGGAGTAGATGCCTCTGCAGTGTGTATAGGAGAGATTAGGGTTACACTTTTCTCTGAGCACAGCTTGTACTCCACTATGTCTTCCAGAGAGGTTTGCAGCTCCATCAAATGCAATGCTCAGCGAGAAATGGGAGACGACCGTGACGCGTAACCTAAACCCAGATGTGTTTGGTACTGAATATCCTTTTTGGGATGTTATCCAGGTGTTTTACCCCCTTCCCGAAGGTGAAATTTGCAGCAGACTATGACTGTTATGCCAGAGTGGTTCAACTATTTGCCACTAAAATTGAACTTTCAAATCTGAAAGGGGAATTTACTACTTCCACGAACTTGCCTAACCCTGACAATGCAAAACTGGATGTGCTGGCTTTTTGGAACAGTCATCAAGACACACTTCCCAACTTCAGCAAAGTGGCACGGTGAGCTTTGAGTGTATCCCCAGATCTGCTGATGCAGAGTGCATATTTTCCAAGTTGGACTACCTCCAAGCCAGGATGAAGCTCAACATGAATGAGATCCTTTAAAGAAAATTATGCGAGCGTACGCAAACCAGGATTTCTGGAATAACTGCTAGCTCTGAGAGAGACAAAATGCACCTTTGTGCATTTAAAAAAGGTTTCAGTTATACTGTAGTAAAATGTACATATTACAAAATATTTTTATTTTTATTCCCCCCCTGATTTTTCCCGATTTTTAATTTTTTTTTTAATTTTTAAGATGATTTCATCTTGGTTTTAATATTTGGAAAATAAACACTGAAAAATTCCCAGATTTTTTTTAACAAATAAAAACTGAAAATGCAGAACCACTAATTAAATCTAGGATATAGAGTCAAAGGCTTTCCTTTGAACCAGACCAGAGTCCGGCTAACCCCCATCAAAATGTCTAATTGCTATTTGCCTTGAAGAAAGTCGCCCAGCAGCATGTAACCTAGAGTGATGTGTACAAGGCTTCTCAGAGAGTGCTTCAACAGCGCTTCAACAGCAGCCCTGGGAACTACAAGTTGTGGACTACAAACTGTGGCATTTTGGGAGAACTTCCTGATTCCTCCCAGGATGTACCCTCTGTCCCTACAGCAGGTTTCAGCACTGACTGAGCTAGGAGCAAGTGGCAGGCAAGCAGTGAAGAGGCTGCTGGAGTGTAATCCTGTTCTACGATCTTTACAGAATAAAGCCTTGTTCCTGGTGGTTTGTCTGAGTGGGTGTGGTCTGAGGTGACACACAATGCAGAGCACAAAAGGAGCCTGAGACCAAGTTTCCCAAGGTTGTGTAAAAAGTCGCAAGGCAGGCTTCCCCTATCTTGAACAACCTCACACTGGGCCAGTGAACCCGGGGGGGGGGGGGGGGGCGGGGGAGGCCTGGGGGCAGGGAGAAAGGCTACATGAATCGTGGGACTACTGGCCACGGTTCTCCTGATCTCCACAATGCCAGGTGGGAACAGACAAAATCTTCCCAGGCAGCAGTGGCTCCAGTGGTGCTTTAGAGAAGCATCATCCATTCTTCTCCGCGTGGAGGACAATCAACAAGTGCCATGGGGACAGTAACTGTCAGACTTAGTGGAGGAACAGAAATAGTTATGAACACTATAATCCCACTATACATGTAAGCAGAGTCGGGATGAGCTCCACCCTGACATCTGGTGGTGAGGTGTGGCAAGTTGTGGAAAAGAACTTCAGGGGCCGATCTCATTTGCATAGGCACACTCATCCTGCCTAGAATGAGGCCATAGCTGCCCAAATGGTCACTTTGGCTGCTGTGGGATCCCCAGTGTCTCTGTTATTGGGGTAGGAAGAATAAATTGTTATTACCCTGATTATGGGAATCAAGGACAGTGGAACTGTACTTGGCCTTTTGTTATGATGGAGGTACTCACCATCAACTAAGTAGCACTCGCTAGGCAAGGGACATGGGTTCCAAAACTCTGTGAATTGAGAGAGGCTTGAGACAGGCATCAGTACCTGGTGGGGTGGGCTCTTTTGTGAGGGCCTGAAACACCAATTGCACCTCTGTCTCTCTCCACTGTGGAATGTCAGAGCTAATTTTGGGTCTATTAAGAGTCTTGCTACAGGTGCTGTGCTGAATTCACTTTGGCCTTATGGTACATCAGTACTAAGGCTCCCACTACTATGAGCTGAAATCACTGAGCACTGTGTCAAGTAGTGGGGAGCCGGAAGATCTAGTGTGCAGTGGTGCTGTTCATGGATAGGCTGGTGGAGTGTCTGTGATATGGCGAGTGGAGCAGAGCTGTTCATGAGACAGCAGAGCAGAGCCCTGTAGAGCTGTGGGGCAGTCAGCTTCAGGTCATGTGAGGTGCACCTTACCTCTTCCCCTCCCCCCACAGGCACATTTTTAGCCAGACTGGGGAGTAACACTCTGCAGATGAACTTTTGAACTCTGGGGCTGGACATTTTGGACTTTGGGTGATTTTTTGGATTGCTGGACTCAAGAGACGTTTGGGTTGTGGGACTCAAGAACCCGAGGGAAAGGATGTGGCCCAATTTGCTGGGGTGGGTCTTTGCTCATGGTTTGGTTAACGAACACTAGTTGTGGTGTTTCCCCAATTTAGTGCTGATGTCGTTTACTTCATGTTATTAAAGATTCTCTGCTACACCGAGACCCTGTGCTTGCGAAAGGGGAAGTATTACCTCTTTGAGGCGCCCAGGGGGTGTGTAGGATTTTCCCAGGTCACTGGGTGGGGGCTCGAGCCAGTTTTGCATTTGCTTTGATGAGAGGGAACCCCTGTGTACTGAACCTGGCCCTTGCTGCTATCAACTTGGCCTGGCAGAAGGGTTACTTACATATAAAATGATGGGGTCTAAATTAGCAGTTACCACTCAAGAAAGAGATCTTGGAGTCATTGTGGATAGTTCTCTGAAAACATCCACTCAATGTGCAGCGGCAGTCAAAAAAGCGAACAGAATGTTGGGAATCATTAAGAAAGGAATAGATAATAAGACAGAAAATATCATATTGCCTCTATATAAATCCACGACATGCCCCCATCTTGAATACTGCGTGCAGATGGGGGTGCCCCATCTCAAAAAAGATATATTGGAATTGCAAAAGGTTCAGAAAAGGGCAACAAGAATTATAAGGAATATGGAATGGTTGCCATATGAGGCGAGATTAATAAGACTGGGACTTTTCAGCTTGGAAAAGAGACGTCTAAGGGGGGATATGATAGAGGTCTATAAAATTATGACTGGCGTGTAGAAAGTAAATAAGGAAGTGTTATTTACTCCTCATAACACAAGAACTAGGTGTCACCAAATGAAATTAATAGACAGCAGTTTTAAAAGAAACAAAAGGAAGTATTTCTTCACACAATGCACAGTCAACCTGTGGTACTCTGCCAGAGGATGTTGTGAAGGCCAAGGGCATGGCTACACTTACAGATGTAGAGTGCTTTGAATTAAACCCGCCTTCGGAGAGCGTAGTAGGGAAAGCGCTGCCGTCTGTCCACACTGACAGCTGCAAGCGCACTGGCGTGGCCACATTTGCAGCACTTGCAGCGGCATTGGGAGGGGTGCATTATGGTCAGCTATCCTACAGAGCACCTCTTCCCATTCTGGTGCTGTGGCTTGTGGGAAGGGAGTGGGGTATGTGGGGCACTCTGGGTCCTATCCCAATGCCCCGTGATGCATCAGCTCACATCCCAGCAATCCCTGTGCTTCCGTCCACATTTGGTGCCATCTTTCAACATTTTTTGTACTGCGCACTCTGTCTTCCCTTTCGGTCTGCGGGAATGGAGCCCAAACTGCTGAGGAGTCTGCTGACGAGTCTCATCAGCACGTCATGTTTGGCAGTTGAGTTATTCCTAAAGATCCAAACTGACGGTGAGGACTCCAACGATGATATCGACTTGAGTAACGCACACGACACGAAATTGCTTGTGGCATTCATGGACATGCTCACCACCATGGCATGCTGCTTCTGGGCTCGGAAAACAAGCACTGAGTGGCGGGATCACATTGTCATGCAAGTCTGGGATGACGAGCAGTGGCTGCAGAACTTTTGGATGAGAAAAGCCACTGTCATGGAACTGTGTGATGAACTCGCCCCCCACCCTGCGGCACAAGGACACGAGATTGAGATATGCCTTGCCGGTGGAGAAGTGGGTGGCTATTGCAATCTGGAAGCTGGCAACTCCAGACAGCTACCGATCGGTCACTAACCAGTTTGGAGTGGGAAAGGTGACCTTTGGAATCGTGTTGATGCAAGTTTGCAGGGCCGTTAATCGCATCTTGCTCACAAGAACCATGACTCTGGGAGGCGTGCATGACATTGTGGCTGGCTTTGCACAAATGGGTTTCCCTAACTGCGGAGAGGCCGTAGATGGGAATGCATATTCCAATTCTGGCACCAGCCCACCTAGCTTCTGAGTACATTAATCGAAAGGGGTATTTCTCTATGGTTCTCCAGGTGCTTGTGGATCACAGTGGGCGTTTCATTGACATTAACGCAGGCTGGCCCAGAAAGGTGCATGACGCACGCATCTTTTGGAACACTGGCCTATTCAGGAAGCTGCAAACCAGGGCTTTTTTCCCAGACCAGAAAATCACCGTAGGGGAAGTCAAAATGCCTATTGTGATCCTTGGAGACCCCGCTTACCCTTTAATGCCATGGCTCATGAAACCCTACATAGGGAGCCTTGACAGCAGCAAGGACCGGTTCAACAATAGGCTGAGCTGGTGCAGAATGACTGCCGCGTGCTGTACCCTCCATAACATTTGTGAAGGGAAGGGTGAAAGATTCACTCAGGCATGGAACTCAGAGGTTCAACTCCTGGAGGCTGAATTTGAACAGCCAAGGAGCAGGGCTATTAGAGGGGCCCAGTGCGGGGCTGCAAGGATTAGGGATGCCTTGAGGGAGCAATCTGAGGCTGAAAGCCACCAGTAATGTTTGGTGCCCTGCACGGGAGTGAAGAGCAGTGGTTCCAATGTTAGTAGGAGCCTGTGTTTGCTATGCTGACTTGCAGTGCCTGTTTCTTTCCTGGGCTAAGGTATCTTTTACTTTATGCAATAATAAAGAATATTTTCAAAGCCAAAAAATCCATTTATTGAAAAGAAAATTCATTTATTGAAAAGAAACACAACTACTTGGGAAACAGAAAGGGCAAGGGGGTGGGGTGGGGAACGGTACAATCACAGATTTGCGTCTGTCCTGTTATCGTACTCAGCCTTCCTGTCTGGAGTGCTGCGCAATGAGTGCTGCACTTCAGGATGGCGACACTGCATGGCGATGGGGGTTGAATGCAGAGGGTCAGGGTTGTAGTTTTCAGGACTGGGTGGTGAAGCTACAGGTGTTGGAGGCAGCTGGTGGCGATAAGAACCCGGATGTTGGGGAAAGTGGGGTGGAGGTGACCTGGGGGCACAAGGGAAAGGGTTTTGGGACAAGGGCTGCAGTGGGGGGCGGGCACAGTAGTGCTCCACCTGCATGGGTACGAGCGCCTGGATCGAGTCTGCTTGGTGCTCCATGATGCTTTGCTGCCGGAGCTCTGCACTTTTGTGCTGGTGCTCCTCATTCTGCTGGCAGATCCTCCTTTCACTCTCCCTCCACTCCTGCATTTTTAGATTCTCGTTAAGGGACTGCTGCATTATTTCATGCAGCATATCTTCTTTGCTTCTACATGGCCACTTCCTAATTCTTTGGAGTCTTTCGGCTGGTGATAACATGGACGGCTGAGATCTCAAGGTTGCATCTCTAAAGGCAAAATGCAACACTTAACAGAGGCTGCATTGTTCACACCAGACAGAGAAATGATTCCCACATACTTAAGGGCAAGCACAGTCTACACAATAGCATAATTTGCCCATCCCAAAGCGAGTGCACAAAACCCATGGGAGCCCCAAAATGGTGAGTAAGCACTGGGTCAAGGGGGACTGATTGTTTCACGGCTGTGCTATCCTCTGGGCTTCTGTGCCTTGGGGAGAGCCAACAGCTGCAGGGGGCCCCTACACTGAACACTCTCCCCACATTTTCTACAGGAGTTCATCCTGGAAGATATCTCGCTGCTGAGGGTGACCTGGGAAGCAAGGGAGGGTCTTCTACTACAATGCGGCTTCCTCCCTGGCCCATATGCAGCTTGCCTGTGTGCAGCAATGGTCCTCCCACCCCCCACAACACAATGGCGCGGACATGTTAGCCTGACTGAGACAAGGACCACAGTGGCTCTCCCAAGAAACCTGTGCAAGCGCATTGCCCAAGTTCTGGATGAGACCTTTGAAGGGATCACTGAGGCCAATTACTGCGATGTGAGAGAGCACATCAACGCCCTATTCCGCATCTAGGCATGCATGCAGCCCCAACCCTCCTCGCCCCAAGAGCCCGCACCAAATAACTTCCTTCTCAAAATAAAAGCCGCTTACCGGGAACCTCCTCTGGTATTTGTCCTTCCCCAAGCACCAGCAGCCACAACTGGCTACCTTCCTCCTGGCTTGAGAACAGCTCCTGGCTGCATGCTTCTAGGGATTCTGGAGTGTCTTCCTCCCTTAGCACCCTTGCTCCCATTTTCCTCCTCCTCCCCGTGCCTCGTTGAACTGAGCTCTGAAGTGTCCATGGTGGTCTTCGGAGTGGAGGTGGGGTCGCCCCCAAGTATCACGTCCAGCTCTTTGTAGAAATGGCAGATCGCAGGGGCAGCACCGGAGCGGCTCTTTGCCTTGTGGGCTTTGCGGTAGGCATTCCGCAGCTCCTTCACTTTAATCTGGCACTGCAGTGCGTCCCGGTCATGGCCCCTTTCCAGCATGTCCCTTGATATCTGCCAGAAGGTATCGTAATTCCTATGGCTGGAGCGCAGCTGGGACTGGACAGCTTCCTCCCTCCAGACACTGATGAGGCCCAGCATCTCACCATTGCTCCATACTGGGGATTGCCTGGTGCGTGGAGGCACGGTCACCTGGAAAGATTCTCTGAAGCATTCCATGCCTGGAAGGGGATTTTCAAAATTCCCAGAGAATTTAAAGGGCAGATCTGATGGTTGGTCATCTGAGGGCAGGGCAGTAGAGTTCAAAGTGATGACCAGAGTGGCTAGAACAGGCATTGTGGGACACTTCTGGAGGCTGATCAGAGCTCAACAGACCAGAGCGTCCACACTGGCGCTGCGGTGCTCCAGCGGGAGCGCATCAAACGTTATTCCACTCGCCGGGGTGGATTACCAGGAGCACTCGAGCCGCAGAATCCGGGTGCCTTATGTGCCTTGCCAGTGTGGATGTGTCGTGAGTTAGGGCACCCAGGGCTGCTTTAATGCGCTCTAACTCGCAAGTGTAGCCATGCCCCAAGACTATAACAGGGCTCAAAAAAGAACTAGAAAAATTCATGGAGGGTAGGTCCATCAATGGCTATTAACCAGGATGGGTGGGGATGGTGTTCCAAGCCCCTGTTTTCCAGAACCTGGGAATAGGAGCCAAGGTATGGATCACTTGATGATTACCTGTGCTGTTCATTCCCTCTGAAGCATTGATCATTGGCCACTATCGAAAGACAGAATACGAGGCTAGATGGACCCTTGATCTGACCCAATATGGCTGTTCTTAAAGTAAATCCCTTAAGCACAGAGACATAATGGAAACACACTACAGACATAAAGAAAGCCCTGGTCTAAACCCTGTGGAAAAATACTACCCAAACACATGGCAACTAAAAGCAGACAAAACACTTCATTTAAAACCCACAGATAGCACAGCTCAAAATCATCACACCCAAGCTCTTTTTCACACCCAGCAAGACAAACCAAAAACTAACAACTCAGACTTAAAAGCAAGTGTACATAGCCATAGGCTTTCCTTTGAACCAGACCAGAGTCCAGAGAAACCCTGCCAACATTTCAAATTGCTATTCATCTGTATGACCTGTGTTGTCTAGGGAAGCCCATGCTGAAAATGGCATAGATTCATTGCAATTTTGTAAAATTGGTATCAATAATATTATAACTGGTCACCCACATGCCATACGGCATCACAGTCTGGAAGAAAGCTGCTTGGCAGTGTGTCACCTAGAGTTGATGGTGTGTTCTATGCTCCTCAGAGAGCAGGAATGGTGGGCATACAGGCTACTGTCCTCCTGTTCTAAAACTGCCAGGCGGGAACAGACAAAATCTTCCCAAGCATCAGTGAGTCCGGTGGTGTTAATAGGGAAGCATCATCCATTCATCCCAGCGTGCAGGACAACTGACAGACACCATTGGGAAAGGAACTGTCAGACTTAAGGGAGGAACAAAAATGGCTCTGAAGATAAAGCAGAATAAGCAACAGAGAAAAGACAATTGTTTTATGGTAAATCTACTGACTACAAAGATTGGGAGCAAAGACATAACAAAAACACAGTACCTACACGAAGAAAACCCTTCTCTAAAGTCTTTGGAAAAGAGCAGCCCCATCATGAGAGCAACTGAAACCGGACATGGGGCTTCACTGCTGGGGTTCAGCACACCAAACCCACAAATAGCACAGCTCCTAAGAACCACACCCAAGCTTTGTTCTCCCCCAAAGCAAAACAAGCACAAAACTAACCACTCAGACTGTGCACCTTTCCCCTGCTCTTCTCAGGAAGAGCAAGACACTCTTCTACAGCAGAAAGCAGCTGCCATAGAACAGCACTCTCCGCCATTTTCATGCTCAGAAGGAAACACTGCAGCTCCTCGTTGTGGCTAGCAAGATCAGCTTGTCACAGCTTTTCACTTATAACCCACAAACAGGACCGATTTAAAGAACTATACAGGAGCTCTTTTTCACACCCAGCAAAACAAGCTCAGAGCTAGCCACTCAGACTATGTTTCTTTCCCCCACGTTTCTCAGAAAGAGCAAGACACTCTTTTACAGCAGAAAAATGCAGCTGTTATAGAACAGCACTCTCTGCTACTTTTATTTTTGGAAAGAAACACCTATAACTCCTCATTGTGGCTAGCAAGACCAGCTTTTCACAGCCACCCTTCTCCAGTCACCGACTAGCGAGATGATCCCCGAAAGCATAGTTTTAACTAGCATACCCCCGGCCAGTCACAGGCCATTCTAACACATTGTCCTCTAACTGCTCGTTGCTACAATTTGGCCTTCACGAGACAGAGAGCACTACCAGAAGCCCCATATGAGCAGAACCTGGCTCTCAAGTCTGCCCTCCGTGGCTCCCTTCCGTAGGCTGCCTCTCAAAGCAAAGCGGTGCAAAGCAGCCATCCCCTTTCATTTGCATAAACTGAAGACACAGACAGGCCACTCCACCATCTTCTCCTTCTCCCTTCTCTGTGATGCCTAAGTCAACAATCCTGTAGAGTCCTTCTCACAGGCTTTCTCTGGCTCAGTGACTCTACATATTTATCCAAGGTGGATAAAGAGCTGGGCTAAAAAAGGGAGTGTGGCAGGTCACAGTGGTGTCTAAAACTGGGACTTAAGTATTTAGATCTGGGCTTCATCTACCTATCTTTGTGGATCTGGGTCTAAGTGCTATTCCTGCTCACCATCATCTATAGACCAGTAAGAGCAGGTATGTATGGTAACCCTGATGACACTGTTGCTGCATAATTTAAGACAGGATGGCGGGGCGGGGGTTTATAACTACAGAGAAATACCTCGCTAATTTGGACTTTAATCTTCACCCTTTATAATTCATTCAAACAGTCTGATCCAAAAATCTGTGGGAGTCCCAGCTCTCCTGCCCTACCATTACGCAGACCACATGAGGGAAAACAGGGCTCCTGGCATCACAGCTTGCCCTGCTGTCTCTACACCCCAACATTTATCTGCATGGAGGAAGCAGGGCTAAATGAGAAATCTGAATGCCCCCCCCCGCCCCGCTACGCGTTGACTCTGAAATGTATCCAGTTTCGGGGGAGCAATGCAGTTTGAGGGCACACCAATATAAATGATAATAATTAAATAGCTGCCATGTTTCTCCCTCCAAATTGGGGGTTCCCTATTATACAAATGTTTTCATCATTTTGTTAATCTAATGTTTCAAGTCTTTCTAACAATGAGAAATGATGTGAAATTCTATAAAATTTGCTGTTTAAATTAAAAGAGGTATGCATGTATTGCTCATTGTCCAAGATCCAGAGCTCTTTATACGCCAACAAAAAAATTAGCTAAGCACCAAAAGCTGCTTGAAATAGATAAACTTTAAAGCTGTGCATGAAAAAGTGGTGTTGACTTAGCAATCTAAATTGTATTCGGAAGAGTATTTTATCATCAAACCATCAGGACATAACAAAAGGCTCCTGCCATAAAAGATTGACACAAATTGACCCTTGTTGCAGATTTCCTCCCTCAAGCATATAACATGTAAAAAAAGCTACAGAAGCTATTTTAAATATACATATTTTACCATGACAAGGTGTGTGAGATAATATCTTTTATTGGACCAACTTCTGTTGGTGAGAGAGACAAGCTTTCAGGCCACATAGAGCTGTTCTTCAGGTCTGGAAAAGGAACTCCCAGCGTCACAGCAGAATGCCAGATATAACAGATTGTTTAGCATAAGAAGTTAGCACATATTGTAAGCCCCCTGCCCCAGCCCAGTGAAAATGAGTGAGTAAGGGCAAGCAGCACCGGAGGGAGGGGGAATGGAGGGAGTGGGGGGTGGGGTGAAGGAGAAGGAGCAGGGCTGGGGTGGGGCAGGAGGTGGGGCAAGGGTGTTCAGTTTTCTGCACTCAGAAAGTTGGCAATCCTATGAAAATATCATGGATGTATCTCAGGTATATCATTGGTTTCGTGGTGCATTTGTCCAGAAATTCTTCGTCAAGGTGGCCCATGAAGATTTTGACATATTGAGGAACCATACTAGTATCCATGGCTGTTCCTGTGGTTTGTACAAAGTGTTTATTGTTGTAGGTAAAATTGTTATGGTTGAGGATGAAATGGATGAATTTGGCTATGTGTTTGGGGTGGATATCTGAGGGTTGCCCATGGTCTTGTGAATGTTTGAGGCAGTTGCAAAACCTGCAGTCATATCTCCACTGCTACAATGATCAACACCCCCCAGAGCACACCTTTCAAGATCCATGTGTTCTACACATGCCTATCACAACATGCGGTGTACCTCATCCAGTGCATTAAATACCCCAATAACAATTATGTGGGTGAAACCAGATAATAATTATGCTCTCAAATGAATTCACACAGGAAAATGATAAAAGACAAAACCCTTATCACCTGTGGGTGAACACTTTTCACAAAGTGATCGCTCTATATCTGACCTATCAGGTAGGCTTACCATTTGCCCGGGTTTTCCCAGACATTGCCTCTTTTTTGAGTTTCCTTTCTCTGTCCAGGTTTTTCAAATAACAGGAAATGTCCCGGGTTTTTGCAGAGCAGACAAGCTGCAACTCAGAAAGAGGCCTGATTGGTCTGCTTCCCGAATGGTCCCTCCCCTACATCCACAGCGGTTTGATCCATTCCCCTGCAAGCCACAGCTGCTGGATCCCACCCACCCAGGCTCCAGCTCCCAGCCCTGGGAAGGGGTCCTGCAGGAAGGTACTGACTGATAGCTGTCTCTGCATTTTGGGCTCCCACTTCAGCCCCTTTCCACTAGGAAAAAGGGCGAGAATGGCACAAAAGGATTCCCCAGATGTAGGCACTGTGGAACATAGCTGTAAAAGGCTACCTTCTGAGCACCTCCTACAAAGCCTTGGTGTATGGGGCAATGCCAGGGTCAGGGGTGGGGATGTGAGGAGTGTGGCAGGACAAGGTCACAGCACGAGCTTTACAGAGACTCTGAGTAACTCTGAGGCTCAGGAGAGCGCAAAGATTATTTAAAACCACTATAACATCCCCTTTGTCTAGGCTGCGGGGTGTGTACACTACCCAGCACAGAATCTCACTTCTGCATTTGTTGATGTCACTAAGGGCTTGATCCAAAGCCTGCTGCTGTCAATAGGATCCTTTCCATTGACTCTGGATCAGGCCTTAAGCCCTGACTCAGAAAAGCATCACTATTCAGGAAAGCACTTAAGCTTGTGCTTAATTTTAAGCATGAACTTAAGTGACTTCCTGACTAGGGATGAATTTGAGAATATGCTCAACTGCTTTCCTTCATCAGGGCCCTAAATCCTAATGGCTGCTGAGCCCCAGTGACTCCCAGGGAAGACAGCAGGAACTAGCAAGTGCTCAACACCTCTCCACATTTAGCTGTAACTCCCATGCAATGTGCACCCATTGACAGGTCTGAGACAAGGCTCTTTTCAAAATCCAAACTCCTTCCAATAATTGGCAGCAGCACTGTAGGAAGCAGGGGGGAGCAAAGGTTCCATCTGAAAAGGTGTGAAGACTGTGCCACCCCCTCACATCATTCCCCCTGTCAACCGTCCTTTTATACTATTGTTCCTTCAACCTCAGAGTTTATTTATCCCTGGATAAAGTTATTACCAGAGAACTAGGAAGCATCCTCCAATTATTATCCACAGTCAGTACAGATATGATTTAAGCCCAAAGGGCTTTGCATCATAGTTGCAGACACCTGATTGAAAGTCTTTAAAGAATCATACGGACAACCTCCAGGGTGCTACATTAAAATAAAGAATTAGCTGGATTTCATAACTTGCTTTGAGTAATTTCTTGGTATAATAAAACTTCTGACCACACCAGTCTATAACCCATCCATCCCTTCACATGTACTTCACTTCTAAGTATTATCCAGCACGTTTTACAAAATGTATGTGTCGGAATGAAGAATGGGCAAAAAGGTCTGTGCAATATGCTCCACGAGCAAAGGAAGAAAATGCTGTGTTTTTTAATGATAGCACTGCAAGGACATCGGGGGAAGATTCTGGATGTAACAGATTTAAAAAAAATCCACATATTTATCTATAATAGCATCTAGAGTGTGCTAGCCACTGTAAAAAAACAACACACATGCAGAGAGAGAGAGAGAGAGTAAAAGGCAATCTACATAGAACAGGGGCACAGTGACCTGCCCAAGGTCACACAGCAGGCCACTGACTGAGCTAAAAATAGAACCCAAGAATCTTGGTCCAGTGCCCTATGCACGCTGCCTCTCAGATCTGCCTTGCACACTATATGCTACAGGTATTTAATTTAATAGGTTTGTTTTCTTATTGTTGAGGGATTCAAATCAAAACAATATTAATACATTTGTAGATTTTCAGTCATGATCCTCTAGTCTGAGCTTCTGCATAACACAGGTCGTAGAAACTAAATTTTGCAACATACAGTGTCTTGGGGAAAAAAGGTGTGATTCCAGCTAAACATCGTGTGGTATGTTTCATCCATGTAAACACATTTACATGTGTGTTAAGTCACGCACTCTGTTCATGGCTATCCTTGAGTATTAATAAAATATTTTTTGCATATAGAAAACAAAAGTTGTGCTCTCTGTGCCTCAGTTTCCCCATCCGTAAAATAGGGATAATAGTACTTCCCTACTACCCAGCTGTGTTATCTGAAGCTTTGGTAAAGCTCTTTGAAATCCTAGAATGGAAGGAATAGATAAGTGCTGAGTATTATTGTGAGACCAAGGAAACACCCAGCGTGCATGAGAGCCACACAGAACATGAGAAAGTGGTTGCTCAGACAGAAGGGGCCAAATTCTGAAACTCTTACTCAATCTTCATTTTAGGTAGACTGTCCTGTGACTTCCATGAGAATTTTGCCTGAGTTAGACCTAAGCAAAAATGGAATAAAAACATCCACATTTGATCCCATTAACTAAGTACATATGAGACATTTACTATGGGTCTAATTCAGAGATCTCAAATGCAAATCACCACGAGGGCCACATGAGAACTAGTACATTGGCCCGAGGGCCACATCACAGACACCTTTACATATAAAGATACAAAAGCTCCCCGCTTTGCCCCCGGCCCCGCCCACACCCCACACCTTCCATGAGGCCCCACTTCTTCCCACCCCTTCACCGCCCCCATCCCAACCCCTTCCCCAAATCCCCGCTCTGGCCCCGCCTTTTCTTCACCTCCTCCCCTAAGCGTGCGGCTCCATGCTCCTCCCCCCTCCCTCCTGGAAAGCACTAAGTGCCGCCAAACAGCTGTTTGGTGGCAGGAAGTGCCTGGAGGAAGGCAGAGGAGCAGGGACACAGTGCGCTGGGGCGGGGGGTGGCGGGTGAGGGGAGCTTGGCAGCAGCAGGAAATAACTCCAGGGGAGTGGGGAGCTTGGCGGGCTGTGGGTCTAATTCCTGAGCACCTGATGAGCATCTATAGTTCCCATTAAAGGAAATCCAAATTGTAGAGTTTTAGCACTTTGCCTAATAGTGCTGTGTATTATTTGTTATTTATTGACCATCATCACTGTGTTAAGAACTGGTCTCTGTAGTGAGCTTACACAGTCTAGCACTTATAAAGAGAGAGAATCAACTCCATGACTCCAAACAGTAAGGAATGACTCCAACTTGACTGTGTTTCAGAGCACATCTTTCACATGTCCACATCAAGAAGATGGAATGAATCCAGTGCTTGATATGAAGTTGCACACCACCTTTCTAACACTGAAAGGTTATTTCGATGGCTGATGTTGGCAATATGTCTCTTAGTTTCTGGTATAAATAGCCATATGTTCTGTTAAAAATATTGGAATTTGAAAGCATAGTCCCTGCAGACAAATATGTATGCAAATAATTGTTTTAAATCTTATTACAATTAGCTTATTCTTTAAATCCAACCTGTGCTGGACCAAACTTTCAAGGGACAACAATCAGTGGTGTGTGTTTTGAGGCCGGTGGTGGCTAGAGTAAGAATATCATAATCTGACTCTATATTTGCATTATTAAGGAACTAAATGCTTTTCTGTTAAAGATTTTATATTTGGAAGTTGAGCCAAGTATCTCTATGTATAAAGGGGAAAATATTCAAAAGCATGTAAGTGACTTAGGAGCCTATGTCCCATTTTCAAAAATGACTTAGGAGGCTGAAAGTCAAGGAACCATAGGTATTTGGAAGCAGATTGTTAAAGGTATTTAGGTACCTAAAATGGCAGGTAAGGGCCTACTGGGATTTTCAAAAGTGCCTAGGGGCTAGATTCGCTAGGGGGATTTACAGACCTAGATTTTTCTGGTGGACGTCAGTGCTTAAGTCCAACGTTTAGGCACCACTGCCATTCACAAAACCATTGATCAGCTGCCGCCTAACCCTGTAGGCACCTGAAGTCCCTAGGCACCTCAGTTTCCACTGGGAAAGTCCCTTAGGCACTTAAATTGCTTCTGCTGGGCATGTGCACAGCCACCTCAGTACTGATACCACTGTGCACTTCGGCTCCCACCTAAGCTAAGGAAGGATTCACAAGCTGGCTGTTCTGCCTACCTCACCTGATCCAGTGGGCATGCTCAGAGGCCGCCTAAGAGCATGCCTACCGAATTGGGCCCTGGAAAAAACACTGCCAAGGCAGAGCTAGAGTTGCCCTTGGCACTCAATAGCTCAGTGGATTAGAGCCCTCATCCAGGACAAGGGAGACCCACGTTCAAATCCCCATTCTCCCTGAGAGTTAACTAGGGACTCGTACTTGTGTTTCCCAGCTGCTAGGCACATGCCCTAACTACTGCACTGCAGGGTATTTAGAGGGGGAAAGACTTCTCTCAGTTGCTTCTGATAAAGCTGTTCCACTTTGTATGAACTAGTCAAATATTCATTGGCGCAGAGACTGGGTCATATTCACTGGGCCAGAGAGATTGACTATGCAGCTTAGTGGTTAGCACAATTAGGAGATCTGATTGTAGCTCACGTAGGCATACCCTGAACCTAGCTTTGATCTAGTTAAAACCTTAGATCAAAACTAGCTTGAGTAACAATAGCAGTGTAGCTACAGCAGCAGCATGGGCTAGCCTCCCGACAGGGCTGTCCCTAGCAGGCCTCCACGGAGGGGGTGGCGGGGCTGGCTTGGTGGGCAGGGGGGAACCGCCCCCCAGCACTCACTGGTAGCACAGCTGGGGCTGGGTCGCTGCACTTCCCGCCTCCTGTGAGTGCAGGTCTGGCCCCGCTGCACTCCTCAGGGGAGTAGGGGTGGAGCAGGGTGGGGGCTTTGGGGAAGGGGTGGAATGGGAGTGGGAATGGGGGTGGGGGTGGAGCAGGGGCAGGGGCCATGGGGAAGAGGTGGAGCAGGGGCTGGAGCAGCACACAGCTGCATAGGGCACCAGGAAATTTGTTCAACACTACCCTGCATACATACTAAATTCAAAGCTATTTTGGGTACACCTACTTGAACTGCAGTCACACCTCTAAGTGCTGTGTAGACCTACCCTCAGAAGCCTAACACTTTCCATGCATCAGACAAGGAGCCGGGGCACCTAATTCAGGGTAGTGAATTCTACCGGGCACCTAAAAGGTAAGTGCTGTAATGCTGAACCCTGGCGATATGGCAGTATAACTACATCGCTCAGGGGTGTGGATTACCCCTAAGTGACACAGTTATACCAGTTTAAGTCCCAGTGTAGACAGTGCTATGTTGATGGGAGAAACTCTCTCTCATCCGTGTAGGTAGCACCTTCACTAAGCACTACAATGGCGCAGCTGCACCCGTGCAGCCGTGCCGCTGCAGTGCGGTAAGTGTAGACAAGCCTTGAGCATTGCAGTTCTTAAGTTCCTCAAGTGAAGCTAGCCCAAGCCACCTAAGTCACCACTGGCACGTTGGTGCTTTTGAAAAACGTTGTGAGATGCTCATCTTTAGGCATCTAAATCTTTTTACAAATCTGGCCCATAGAGGCTTCCGAAGACTTTAGCCCAACTCTGTAGCTATTAGAAAAGTGATCTAAAGCTAAACAATTATAAAGGACAGTTCTGCTCTCAGTTACACCCATGTAAATGTTAATTTGCATAGTGGTAGAGCCTAGGGGGTCTCCAGGAGGTCAGGGCCCCATTGTGCTAGGAACCGTACAAACCTATAGTAAGTGAGCATTCCCGTCCCAAAGAACTTACACATTGCCTTCAGTAAAATTAAGCAGGTGTAACTGAGCACAGAATTTTGCCTTTAGGGAGTAGTTCTCCTTAGAAGAACATCACAACTTTTTGCTAATTTGTAATAACCCAATTGCTATAAAAGTTAGAGCATGGTTTCTGTGTGCTTGTCTTTTCTACTTTTCAGGCAGGGACCCAAAATGGCCAGTTTGTCATATGTTTATCTACACCTAGGTACAAACAGGAATGTCATATATTAATTTGCCTCCAGTGGGATATTGCTTTGTTGATCCTTCAAAGGGTCCTTCTAATCCAAAACCCTAGGGGCATCTAAACTGAGTGAAAAGAGGCTTTCCAGGCTATAGTTATAAATATAGGTAATACAAAAAATAAGTGAGTTGGTACTTTCATTCATATACATTTGCCCAGAGGTAACAGAATCTACCTGCACAATTCTCATATGAAAGTTACAGGAGCTTTTGGATGAAAGGGATTGAATTCAAGCCTGGTGTAAATGGATGAAACTCACTTGACATCAATGGAGTGACACCTATTTTCACCAAGCTGAATCTGGTCTGGTTTTCCTGTTGCTTTATTCCTAGTTCAAATGTTTTCTGTGGGGCTGGAGATTATTTTTGCTCCTACTTGATAGCTGGGAGGGGGCCAGCCGAGGCTCAGAACTGCTGCTTTCTTCGGCGCCACTGGGAGGTGATAGGGATCATACTTCAGGAGCACAGCACAGGGGCCCTATTCCAGGCCCACAGATGTGCTAATCCACATGTCAGGTGAGAATTTCTCAAAACTATATTGAAACCAAAGATAAAATCCCAGATCTAATATAATCAGCCAGCACACCATGACTCACCAAACCAGCACTACCCTGGTAAGACAAGTTTCAGAGGAACAGCCGTGTTAGTCTGTATTCGCAAAAAGAAAAGGAGTACTTGTGGCACCTTAGAGACTAACCAATTTATTTGAGCATGAGCTTTCGTGAGCTACAGCTCACTTCATCAGATGCATACCGTGGAAACTGCAGCAGACTTTATATATACACAGAGAATATGAAACAATACCTCCTCCCACCCCACTGTCCTGCTGGTAATAGCTTATCTAAAGAGATCAACAGGTGGGCCATTTCCAGCACAAATCCAGGTTTTCTCACCCTCCACCCCCCCACACAAATTCACTCTCCTGCTGGTGCTAGCCCATCCAAAGTGACAACTCTTTACATAATCAAGTCAACCTGGATTTATGCAGGAAATAGCCTTTCTCACATCCCCCCCACCCCCATACACACACAAACTCACTCTCCTGCTGGTAATAGCTCATCTAAACTGACCACTCTCCAAGTTTAAATCCAAGTTAAACCAGAACATCTGGGGGGGGGGGGGTAGGAAAAAACAAGAGGAAACAGGCTACCTTGCATAATGACTTAGCCACTCCCAGTCTCTATTTAAGCCTAAATTAATAGTATCCAATTTGCAAATGAATTCCAATTCAGCAGTTTCTCGCTGGAGTCTGGATTTGAAGTTTTTTTGTTTTAAGATAGCGACCTTCATGTCTGTGATTGCGTGACCAGAGAGATTGAAGTGTTCTCCGACTGGTTTATGAATGTTATAATTCTTGACATCTGATTTGTGTCCATTTATTCTTTTACGTAGAGACTGTCCAGTTTGACCAATGTACATGGCAGAGGGGCATTGCTGGCACATGATGGCATATATCACATTGGTGGATGTGCAGGTGAACGAGCCTCTGATAGTGTGGCTGATGTTATTAGGCCCTGTGATGGTGTCCCCTGAATAGATATGTGGGCACAATTGGCAACGGGCTTTGTTGCAAGGATAAGTTCCTGGGTTAGTGGTTCTGTTGTGTGGTATGTGGTTGTTGGTGAGTATTTGCTTCAGGTTGCGGGGCTGTCTGTAGGCAAGGACTGGCCTGTCTCCCAAGACTTGTGAGAGTGTTGGGTCATCCTTTAGGATAGGTTGTAGATCCTTAATAATGCGTTGGAGGGGTTTTAGTTGGGGGCTGAAGGTGACCGCTAGTGGCATTCTGTTATTTTCTTTGTTAGGCCTGTCCTGTAGTAGGTAACTTCTGGGAACTCTTCTGGCTCTATCAATCTGTTTCTTTACTTCTGCAGGTGGGTATTGTAGTTGTAAGAAAGCTTGACAGAGATCTTGTAGGTGTTTGTCTCTGTCTGAGGGGTTGGAGCAAATGCGGTTGTATCGCAGAGCTTGGCTGTAGACGATGGATCGTGTGGTGTGGTCAGGGTGAAAGCTGGAGGCATGCAGGTAGGAATAGCGGTCAGTAGGTTTCCGGTATAGGGTGGTGTTTATGTGGCCATTGTTTATTAGCACTGTAGTGTCCAGGAAGTGGATCTCTTGTGTGGACTGGACCAGGCTGAGGTTGGTGGTGGGATGGAAATTGTTGAAATCATGGTGGAATTCCTCAAGGGCTTCTTTTCCATGGGTCCAGATGATGAAGATGTCATCAATATAGCACAAGTAGAGTAGGGGCTTTAGGGGACGAGAGCTGAGGAAGCGTTGTTCTAAATCAGCCATAAAAATGTTGGCATACTGTGGGGCCATGCGGGTACCCATAGCAGTGCCGCTGATCTGAAGGTATACATTGTCCCCAAATGTGAAATAGTTATGGGTAAGGACAAAGTCACAAAGTTCAGCCACCAGGTTAGCCGTGACATTATCGGGGATAGTGTTCTTGACGGCTTGTAGTCCATCTTTGTGTGGAATGTTGGTGTAGAGGGCTTCTTCATCCATAGTAGCCAGGATGGTGTTATCAGGAAGATCAAGATGTTGTGAAAAACAAAACCTCTCCAGCTTGGAAAAAAGATGATGATTTTCATATATTTTCATATAATAAAACTCTTAAGACCTGATTTTAAAGTATTCCTGCACTCTGTGTTCTATTGTCATGCAAAAACATTCCATAAATTTTAGGGATTAGCTGGAATTCCCTCTCCTCGATCTTGCCCTCATGTAAAATTTGCTTTTAATAACTTCCAGCTTCCTGAACCACAAAGCTATCTGATCTGTTGCACTGTTATTCACCATGACAAACTATAATATTCTAAGGGGAGAAAAATGCAGGTGTGTTTACTCTAAGTCAGAGCAAAATAAAATTTCACTCTAGCATGAATAGAGGGACAGACCAGGGGCTAATGTGTGGTTCTTCAGCCTTTACCTGCTGTAGAAAGGGTGCAATGGATGATTCTAGAGACTGGATCACTGTGGAGCAAGATCCAGAGCTGCACCTGCCATCTCTTTGGAAGAGTGCAGCATGGTCTCCACTCTCCACACTGTCAGCCCAGCTGGCCAGAGTGAGGACAGGGGGTATGACCAGGGCCTCCCATCTTTCCCCTTTGAGGAAGCCAGCATTTGTGTTGCTGCTAGCCTTAAGCATTCAGAGAGCAAAAGGGCTGCCATTGTGAGTAGCCCCAGTGCATGTGTACAGGGGATGGAGGGAATGCTTCTGACTAGTCACAAGCTAGCCCTAACTTTATTTTTCTGATTGAAACCTCATCAATATGCACGGGCTAAGCTTCAGAGAGAGATCTGACCATAGTTCATCCTGGAAATTAAAGGCATAGAAACAGCACAATCTAACACCAATATGTTAGACTGTAAGTGCAAAAAAAGCTCACATTGACATTAATGGACCTTGGATCAGGCTCTAAATCCTCCTTGGTCACAAGCAAAAATATCATTATGAAGGAGCCCTGTGGAATTCAATAGGGATGAAGGGACCAGGTTTGTAAAAATATTTAGGTGCCTAAAGATGCAGATACGTTTTTAGTGGGATTTTCAATCTGCATCTTTAGGCACCTAAATATTTAAAATATCTGGTCCCAAATCAGTGGGGTTCTATGGACATTACTAGAAAAGCCCACTGCATTTAATGGAGAGGGAAACTGCTCAGGTATCCTGGCAAGGGGTGCGGTTTAAGAACCTGAATAAGAAATAATAGAATTTCTATTTTGAATCATCCTATAGAATTCTATACAAAGGATATCTTTTTTTGTATTAAGTTATATAGGATGGTTCAAATAATCTATAGAAAGATGCTCATTTTCTATTGAATTCTTTAGGATATTTCCATAAGAATGTCTAGTGGTCTGAGTCTAAGACCCAATTGCAAGCTTTTCCAAGTTTCCCTGTTTCTCCCATGTAGGCACATATCAATGCAATTAGCAATGTACTCTTGTGAGAGACCCAGGACTAGAAAAGCAGAGGGTGTTGCAGTCAGGGGTGAGATTCACTGGCAGAACTGGAGCACATGGAGAAGTTTACACAGCACCTGCCCTGCACTATGACTGTCTCTAATCAGCATTAGAATCTTTCTCTAAAGGTCAGATTTTCTAAGTTAAATATATATATTTACATAACCCTAATGTATGGCACAAATACCAATCTGTGCATGCTTATGAGATATTTGCATATGTGCGTTGCCAGTTAGCTGCCTAGCTATTTGAGTGTGTTAATACCTGACTAGAATGCAAAAACATTGCATTCCTTTATGTGCAAATATCCATATAAAATGTACACACCTAATTAAAAAATTAGGCCCTAAATAATGCCCCAAATATTGTGAAGTAAAGCTTGATCAATAATAGAAAAACTTCACTTCAGTGCTAGATTCTAAAATTGTTTTTCACTTGAAAGAGCCATGCTGCCTGAGGTTAATCCAGCCATGTTTTGGCCTTCTGCTAATAGAATGGTCCAATTGTTTATGTGTCAAAGAAATTGTAATTCTTTTGATATAAAAGGTGTTTCCTACTGTTCGCTTCTCAGTGCTTATCTCCCTACCAAGGAAACACCAACCTTATTCTCTACCTAAACCATGCCACCACCTCAAAGGAGGCAGGTGTTTGCTTTGTGAATATGAGGTGCAGAATTGGGGACTTCATTTCTGCATTAAAAATAAGAAGGAAATGTGAAGATGCATAGCTCAACAGGCTAGGAATGCCTTATGCCTGTAGGTCCTTTGTTCCAACTAAGTCCTAGCCAGTAATGGTTAAAAGTCATTACTATAGTTAGAGAAACACTACAAAAATGTTTCTATGCACATGTTTTTGGCATTTAAAGAAAGTCGTGTTGACTATTTTAGTAATCTTTTCTACTTTGTGAATATTCTTGCAAATGAGTTTACTGAAATAGCAATTTTTCAGCAAATGTTGCAAAATATCCAAAGAAAAGGAATTCTGCATTTATAAGTGTGAGGGTTTGCACCAAAAGCCCAATTCCATGAGTTATGCTCACGAATTCAGGCATAGAAACTGCCCAACCCAAACAGCTCAAATGTTGACTATGAAATGTTTGCAGCACACTGTTCACAAATAAGCTACAAATCAAGAATAATTTGCAGAAAATATTAAACAAAAAGTGTTAAACCAGATAAAATTATTATCTCTTTAGGGATAATTTGCACATAGAAAAAAAAGAAGGCAATCTTGTTGAATAAGTTATTCATTATAGATTATTCAACAATTACCATTTTACATCCTTCAGAGTAGCAGCCGTGTTAGTCTGTATTCGCAAAAAGAAAAGGAGTAGTTGTGGCACCTTAGAGACTCACAAATTTATTTGTAGCCCACGAAAGCTTATGCTCAAATAAATTTGTTAGTCTCTAAGGTGCCACAAGTACTCCTTTTCATTTTACATCTGTTGTCATTGGCTTCTGTGAAATGAGTTGATGGCCATAACCCATTTGTTGGGCACATTCTCAATTGACATCCTAGCTGACATTTGAATGCCAGGGCTGAACCATGCTATCATTCTTAGGGCCTGATCCAATGCACAGTGAAATAAATGACATGCTTTCCACTGACTTCACTGGGCACTGAATCAAGTTCTTGGAGCTCATCCCTTCCAGAACAAGGTTGGTGCACAGTAGGGAAATGTGCATGACACTGCCTTTGCAGTCCTGTGGTTAAATGCAGGACTTGAGCGTGATTAGTCTGGCATTTTTCAAAAACGTTAAATTTACTTCCAGTTAAAAAACACTACCTTCCAAAATGAACAAGGAAAGGCTTTCCCCTAATCAGCTGTGGAGTTCGCTAGGCTTCTCAGATTGAGATGGAGCATCTCACACTGAGACCTGTATTCTACTGGCCACAAATGTGTAAAGATGACAGCAGCCATCGTAGAACTCTGAGGGCTAGGTTGGGCCAACAGGCTGCAGTCTGATTTTTATATTTGATATATAAAATGATTTCAACAGAGGAAAAACACTGGTAACAGATCACATACAGGTAACTATAGAGAAGTCAACCTTGGCAGTTTGGCATTCCCTTTGCAGTTAGTGATGAGAGAACAGGTGACTATGAAAAGCAACTGAAATATTTTCCCCAGATCACTCAAGGACTCCCTGCTGCTTCTACTATATTCTCATGGTGGTTTTTTATCTGGGGCAGAGAAGGGAGGGAGGAAGGAAGAAGGGGGAGGAAAATGAAGATAAGTGAATACGCTTTGCTATTTCCAGTTACAGCAAATTCCTCTGTGATCTTGAATTGTTACTCCATGCAGTCTAAAAAGACATATTCCAACACATCCCACACAGAGTACAGCATTCACATGTCAGAACCAGAGTAAAATGTAGAGGTATAAAAACAGGGTTTAAATGAAAGGCAGCAGATAAGATGTAAACTATAGTCTAGACAATGGTTTATGCAATTAACAGCCTATGTAATTTATGATATCAAACTGTCACTGCATGCACCCGAAAATGAATAATCTAGCACAAAGATCAGAAAAATCACCTGTAAGGGCATGGAGGTTAATTGAGAAATAGGCAAACAATGGGCCAGACCTTCACCTGATATAAATCAGCAAATGCCACTGAAGCAAATGGAGCTTTTCCAGTTTACGCCAGCTGAGGATCTGGCCTGTTGAACATTTTGGGTGGGAAGTACAATGATAAAGTCTAGACATTGTTATTCAGAACTCCTTCAATCTTCATCTTTTCCTAAGTACATTCTGTATGAAAAGAAAAAAGAAATATATGTCGCCAAGCAACATTTCACCTGGAACAGTAGGGAAAGGCTGGGCAGTAACCCAATTAAAGGCAGAGTAGAAATCTTTCAAAGACATTTATAAAGAAGCATAAGCCACATCTCAGAGTCCTCCATGTGTCTGTGACAGAATGAAAAGAGATTGCATGGAGTGCAGAATCAGGTGACTTGCCTCTCAAAAGCTGCATCGCCTTAGAGAATAAAATTCAAGTGTCCGTTTCATCTGCCTTGCTCTCTGGCTCACAGAAATGATTTTCTGCTTTTATCTTCCTCAGTAAATGGCCTGGCAGACTTAACGTCATAGAAAATGAAAGTCTCGTTACTGCACACTTCTCTAAATGTGCAGGGAAACAATAACGTATTAACGTGCTTCAGCAGTTAAAGGCTGTTTCACCAGCAAGATCTCCTTGCCCCTGGCCTGCTTACTAGGGATGTTGTCTGGCGTGAAATGGGTTCTCTAATCCCTACATTTTATGTCCTTTTTGGCCTCTGATGCCTTTAGGTCTGACAATCACAAATGGATAATTATCAAAACTGTACTTTTGGCTTCATCCTCCTTATATATCATTCCTGGAAGAATTCAGCAGCCTCTTTCCACATAGAAATCTGTACTGAGGCATGAGGATACGAGGGCTTCTTTGAAAAGGAGAGGAGCTACATCTGTGAGTTCTTTGTGCTGTGGTATCCCGAAGGCCCTGACATTCCGCCTTTTCATTTGGGGCTGCATCAGTTTCTTGTCTCTCCACATGTAGCTTTTAAGTACATTTATAGATATTTGAATAGTTCAGTTTGTCTAGAGCAGTGGTGGGCAACCTGTGGCCCCGCAGGTCGCATGCGGCCAATCAGGGTAATCTAATTGCGGGCAGCGAGACATTTTGCTGACGTTGACCGTCCACAGGCACGTCCCCCCCGCAGCTCTCAGTAGCCACGGTTCTCTGTTCCCGGCCAATGGGAGCTGCGGGAAGTGGTGGCCAGCACGTCCCTGTGGTCCACTGCTTCCCTCAGCTCCCATTGGCTGGGAATGGTGAACCGTGGCCACAGGGAGCTGCGGGGGGTGATGCCTGTGGATGGTCAACTTCAGTAAAATGTCTTGTGGCCCGCAATCAGATTACCCAGATGGGTCGCAGGTGACCCGTGGGCCACAGGTTGCTCGCCACTGCTCAAGAGCTTCACACTTACACTTAAACTTGGGCCATGATTTTCAGAAATGGACGCCTAAAGTTCGGCTCCCAAGTCCATATTTAGGCACCTAAATAAGTGGCCTGCTTTTCAGAAAAACTAAGCTCCCAGGTCCAGATCATCAAAGGTATTTAGGTTCCTAACTTCCATTGAAATATCTAATGCCTTTGTGGATTTGGGTCTATTGACTATGTTTGAAACCATTTATAGTTCAGACGAGAGATGGGCCCATTCCTTAGAAAAATCCCAGGCGCTGAATGCCAAAAAACTAAAAATGTTGCACAAGCTACTGAAATCTTATCAGTAAAACAATATATTAAACAAATGTATCCCATAATATACAGATTAATGGGAATGGACTAATGTAACTAAGAGAATTTGGCCCATAAAAATCCTAAGCATGTGACACAATATGCAAACAAAGTCACCTGGGAAGAATTTAACCAACTGCTTCCCTCACTGATCTGCCAGTCACCTCTCAGTTCTACCCCTACAGCAGGGGTGGCCAACCTGTGGCTCCAACTCTTCAGAAGATAATATGCAGCTCCTGCTAGGAGTTGACTGGGAGGAAACAATGGTGGGTGCTCAGCACCCACTGGCAGCCCTATCACCCCCCAACTTCCCCAGCACCTCCCACCCACCAGCTGCCCCCCCAAATCAGCGCCTCCTCCTCTCTCCCCCGTGCCTCCCGCCTGCCACGATCAGCTATTTCGCAGCATTGAGGAGGCTCTGGGAGGAGGGAGGAGGAGAGAGGACATGGTGCGCAGCCTCACCCCTCCCTCCCCCAACACCTCCTCCTCCCTCTCTGTGCCTCCTGCCCGCTGCGATCAGCTGTTTTGCAATGTGCAGGAGGCTGGGGAGGAGTGAGGATATGGCTCACTCAGGGGAGAGGGTGGGAAGAGGCGGGGCGGAGGTGGGGACCTGGGGAAAGAGGTGGAGTGGGGGGTGGGGCCTGAGATAGAGCCAGGTGTCCAGCACCCCCTGGCTAGCACCAGTGTCTCCTTGAATAAAGCACATGCTGACTAGCTGGTGTGGAAATTTTTAATCAAAATTTTTCTTACACGATCTAACAATGGAAGGCAAGTGCAAGTGAAAAAGAAAATACACAGATGAAAATCAAGGCTTCCAACAGGAGTGGGAGAATAAGTACTTTTTTTCTGAATGTAATGGTAAGGCCATGTGTTTTCTTTGCCAGATGTGTATCTCTCAGTTCAAATCTTCAAACTTGCAGCGTCATTTCGCTTTGAGCCATACACATATGGATCAAGAATTCCCACAAGGTTCTGAACTCCGCACTTTAAAACTGAAAACTTTGAAAAAACAAACAGATGTAGAAGCCCAGTTCTTCACCAGATTTGCCAATCAATTGCAGACTGTAACCTTAGCCTCCTATTATGTGGCGCGGCACATAGCCCGTGCGAAAAAGCCCTACTCTGAAGGAGAACTTATAAAAATGTGCCTCACTGATGTGGTTTCAATCCTGTCACCAGAAAATGAGAATCTACAGAAGAAAATTTCTGGCCTGCAGCTTTCACGCCACACAATAGAATGCAGAATCTCTGACCTGAACAGTGACATCGAATTGCAACTGCACTCGCAACTTCAGCAGTGTGAGTATTTGAGCATCACTTTGGATGAGTTGTGCCATGCATAGGATAAACCTTATTATCGGTATTTGTCTGCACTGTGTCTGACCACTGTGTTGTAAGGGAAAAACTCCTTGATATCGTGTCACTAAATGATAGAACTCGTGGACAAGATCTAAAAGAGGGGCTGATGTTGGTAGTTGGTAGTAAAGTGAGAACTTTTAAAAGCCAGGCAGAGCTGGACCTTGCAAAGGAAACTAAATCAATAGTAAAAGGTTCTGTAGCCATATAGATAAAAAGAAAACAAGGAAAGAAGAAGTGGGATTGCTAAACACTGAAGATGGGGGTGGAGATTAAAGATAAACTAGGTATGACTCAACTCCTAAACTTCATCTCAGTTTTTAATAAGGGTAATGAGGAGTGGTGGGCAGTGGCAGGGTGGCTAATGGGAACAAGGATACTTAAGTAGAAATTACCACATCCAAGGTGAAGCCAAACTCAAACACCTTAATGCAGAGGTGGTGAACCTGAGCCTGAGAAGGAGCCAGAATTTACTAATATACATTGCCAGAAAGCCAAAGTCATATGTAATGAGTATGTACGTATATATGTGTGTGTATACACACACACACACACACTCTCATTATATAAGTTAATCATGTATATTTATTACACATTTATAATATATAGTTAACAATAATAACAACTTGATCTTTTACTTAGTGGGACTTCTGGCAATCTTTGCTTTCAACAATTCCCTTGAAGTTTGGTTTGTGTTCAGTTGTGCTCACACACAGCAGTTCACTTAAGTGGCTATCTGTCAAAATGGATCAGTGCTTGGATTTCACGTTTGAGTGTTGAGAAAACAGACTCACAAAGATAGGTCTAGGCAAACATCAAGATTAATTTTAGGGCTGCACCTCTGATGTTGGGGTATTTATCCTTTGGTACAGATTTCCAGAAAGTAAGGGCCCCCTCTGTCTTCTGAACAGATTTCAATCTGTCATCTTCCAGAAGTTCTATTATTATTCCAGAAGGTCTGGGATGTTGCTTCATCAGTGATTAAAGAGGGCTTCAGACAATCTGCTTCAGCACTAAAAGAGTCAATCAGAAATCTGATTTGAGGTCTTTTCTGCTGCAAATCTTGGAATTTTTTCTCAAAACTGTCCTTAAGATCTTTAATCACGCTCGCATACCTAGTTGTGGTCCGTTTTAGGGATTCTACTGCATCTTCTGTTGATCTGGCTTGAAGTTGTGACATTGAGGGAAAGTGCGTCAGCTCTCCCTCAAGCATTTGTCTGTGAAATAACTGCAATTTGTTCATGAACGCAAATACACTTTGCACTAGATCAGACAGCAATCAGAATTTTCCTTGTAAGTTCACATTTAGTTTATCCAAATGCAGCAGCATGTCTGCAAGAAATGCCATTTGAACGTAAGGAAGTATTAGAAATAGGGTGAAATTTAAAAGTGCAAAGTGCGAGGTCATGCACTTATGGACTAACAACAAGAATTTTTGGTTTAAGCTGTGGACATATCAGTTGGAAGCAACAAAGGAGGAGAAAGGCCTGGGTATATTGCTCAATCGGAGTGGGTGGGCAAGGTTCTGTGGCCTGCAATGTGTAGATGATCGTGATGGTCCAGCCTTAACATCTGTGAATCTAAGGGGAATCAGCCTTGGGGAGACACAGAAGCAGAAGGGTCTGTGACCACTAAAGCACACATCCTTCTAGAACCTGGAATGCAATCCAAAATTCCCATGTCTCACCATTCCTCTGCTGTCAGCAAATATTTATGAAACCCTCTTGCAAAGTGTGTGTCTCATCTCCTGCTAGTGCTGGTCCATATAGAGGATGACAGCAAACTATGGCTATCAGTTAATCCTTTAGCTCAAGTGGAAGAGGTCAGTGTGCTGGATCTAAAGGTTCCATTCCTGCTGTTGAACCATGTGAGTATCAATATTATTTTTCAGGTTTTTTTTAAACCTAGGAAATTACACACAAAAAATACACTAAAGGAACAATAAGGTTGCAAAATCAAGCACTCATAAATTAGGAAATTCCAGAATTAAATGTTGCCTGTGAAATCTTAATTTGGCTTTCTTGTTTGTAAGCATTATGATGCAAACTTTAATTCTATGATCACATATTTTTTCCTTAGGACCCTGCCTCATTTAGGTCACAGGAGGGACTAAGCTCAGGGCATGTATCGGGGCTGTATACTAAAAAAGTCTGTTGTCTGTAGGACCCTGTCTGTCTCATTTGTTGCAGAAGTGGGAAATTATGTAGTGAGTGAGGCAAGAGATTGCAGAAAGGGAAAGGATGGCCTCATGGTTAAGGCAGTTGAAAGTTGTCCTAAAGAACTGGACTCTATCATTGCCTCTGCCACAGAGTTCCTTAGTGATGCTGGACAAGTCAGCTAAACCAAGCCTCTCACAGGTAATCACTAATTCGGCGTACTTCATTTTATGAGTGGCCATCTTGAGGCCCTGGGAACTGATGTGAGCACTCACAGCTGCAAACTGAAGTCAATTGGACCTGAACTTTGAACATATGGAGTGCTACATAATGCTAAGTCCTCTGACAAATCAGACTCTAGGTGTCTCATAGCGGGCACACAAAATTAGTGGATACATTTTACTTCAATTTCTGTGCCTTTTCTCCATATCTGTAAAATGAGGATACTACTACCCCTTCATCTCGGAGGAGTATGGTGAAAATAAATTCATTAATGTTTGTGAAGTAGTCAGATAGTCTAGTAATGAATGTCATAGAAAAGCCCATGAGGAAATTAATAATTCTGTCTTCAGAGCAACATTTGAATAGTGCGTAGTAAATAATGCACAGTGCCACATATTAAATAATGAGGACAATACAAAATATAGAATAGCTGCTTATAAAGTGAGCACTGTCCATTCTGTGCGCTGAAAGAGGCAGGGGTCCTGTGAAAAAAAGAAGAATGTGGTCATGTAATTAGAGACTGTGACATAATGCATATGCACAAGAGGGTTGAAAGAAGATAGCACAGACAACCAAAATTTTGACATTTCCTAAAAGTGCTTGACTTTGCAACCTCAATGTTCTGTTAACATACTATTTTTGTAAAATAAATATAAGTTAGTGAAAAGGAAATTCAAAACAGACACTGGGAAATCATTTTTTCTCTGAGGAATGATATGTTCGGAATGGCCCAGTGGGCAAAGGCATAATGGTTATTCAGAAAGCAATTAGATTCTGCCCCAAGGGGAATGTGTTCTGAATGGGATGAACTTTAATAGACTAGACTAGACCCAACAGCTCTTTTTGTTCCACTGTTTCTTATATAAGACACATTTTTTTCCCCATGGAGTTGAGATTTGTGTTAATGTTGAACGTGTTATTATATATTGCATATCACGTACTTCACCATGAACTCAACATATACATGACAAATGCACCTGCTTTCTAAAATTAAGTTAATAACTTTTTAATTTATTTCTAAAGACATTTTGTAAAATAAATGTACTTGTACATGCCTTTAACCAGAAACAGTCAATTCTGTTTAAACATCTCCAGTAAATGTTTAAGCTTTTTCATCTACAGGAACAATCATCATACAGGCAGCTGGTATTTTGTGTTAAGGGTGTGGCACAAAACAACAAAGCAAATGGAATTCAAAGTCAAAGCTACAGATTCACCTTTGAGAGATTTTAGTGACTTAGAGAGACAGATTTTTTTTAAAGGTATATAGGCACCCAAAAGGTGCAAATAGGCACCAGGGCCTCAAAAGTATTTAGGCTCCTAACTTCCACTGAAATCAAAGGAAGTTAGGAGACTAAATATCTCTGAGGATCTGGGCCCTAATACCTAGGTATTTTTGAAAACTAGGCCCCTACCTGCATCTTTAGGCACCTAAATACCTTTAAAAATCTGGCCCATAGTGGATTTTCTCTCAATTTGCTCCCCCCACTCAAAAAAAAAAATTAGCAAGACATTGTAGGATAAACTTGATTTGCTACTTCCCCCCCCCCCTTTTTTTTTTGTACTAATGACTAAGAGGACAAAAACTGCTCTCACTTACAGGATGAATCTTGCTGTGAGGGCAATTGGGTTGCATGGTTTGTAACACTTCTGTCAGGTGAAGTCGGCAACAACAAGGGCTGGGTTCGCTATCTAGGGGTTCCTTTTAACGCTACAAAACAGAACTGGCTAGAGCTCCCACCCCTCGGCACTTCTAAGAGGCAATAATTCCTCACTTGCAAGCATTGTAGGTGTGTATAGAACAAATGAGAACTTTTATTAGCAGGGAAAGGGAACCAAGTATTAGTTTGAGAAAACACCACAACCACATTCAAAACCAAGCCATTATAAGCAAAACATCCACCCCAGAGTACGCTGGGCAGTATCCTTTGCCTTAGTTTTTCACTTTGCTTGTGAAACTCCAACAAACAAATGTTCCCTTAACACACAACTCCCCTCTCCCTCCACTGCACCACACTCACAGTTGCAGTGTTGCCAACTCTCATGATTTTGTCATGAGTCTCATGATAATTATTGTTTTCCTTAAAGCCACTGGAGTAAGTGGCTAGGTGTTGATTTCAGCCTTCATTTTTAAAGAAAAAGGAAGTTTCTAGCCCTTGTGGCTGTGGAGAAAGCTTCAAAATGTGACCCCCCAGTGTACCCTAAAGGCTCGAAAAGCAGAAGGCAAATAAAAAGAACCCCAAATCTGTTATTTTAACATCATCTCATGATTTTAAAGCCAATCTCATGATTGTTGGTGAGCCTGACTCATGCTTTTTGAACATTTTGGGTTGGCAATATTGTCCTTGGTCAGCCAAGACCCAGAATTCAGAGGTGCAGTCACATGAGTTCACCTCCCAGCCTGGGGAGGGGAAGGCATCCAGTCATGCCTCTGCTGCTGCAGCTGGCTCACAGTTTCCACCATCCACTCCGCACTGCTGCCCACAGCCGCCCCGAGCCATCCATGGGCAGTGCGTGACTCCTCCAATTTTGGGAGACTGTGTACGCCTGGACTGTGGCCCTGCCCCGGGCCCGCTCCCACTCAGCCTCCTCCCCCTGAAGCCCTGCTCACACTCCATCCTCAGCCCCCCTCAGTCCCCACCCCGCTCACCTCTTCCCCGTAGCCCCCGCTCGCAGCTCACGCCTCTTGGCCCCTCTCCCCGAGATACCCCCCACCTGCCTGCCCGCCGTGGGCATCTCTTTGCACCCTCCTCTGGCCCCCCCTCCCCGCTGGCCTGCTGGCTGGCTGCTCACCACTCACCTCTTTGCCCCCTCCCCCAGTTTCCTTGCCCGCTGGCCCGCCAGCCAGCCACTCACTGCTCCCGCTCCCCCGAGACCCCCATGCGGGCAGAGCAGGGATGGGAAGAGGTGGAAGGAGGGCAGGGCCTCAGGGAGAAGAGGACAAGTGAGAGCAAGGCCTCAGGTCGGAGCATGGGCAGAGCCACGGTCGGGGTTTACTTTCAGTGGTGGTGCACTCCAAAGGTGGCGGACTGACTGTTGGGTGAGGCAGAGCCTCCACTGGCCTCTTATACCCACCGCCCATAGCGCCATCATTCGCTCCACTGCCATTGGCTGCTGTGCAGTCACTTTCTCTGCTTCTACATGCCTCTCTCCTGCAATGCCACATCCTGAGGTCCTACCTCTCAGTGATTTCAGCAGTTAGTGTGGAACTTCCCCACTAGCACAGACTGTGCAATCTCTTGCCCTGAAACCCCACCACACAGCAGGCCTAAGGCTTAGCGCTTACAGCTGGTTATCAGTGATGTCAGCTCTAGTGATCACTTAACAAAGCAGAAGATGCCTAGTTGAGTCTAATCAACTTGCCTTTTAAACAGCAAAGAGAAATGTAGTTAAATAATACCCAAAATTCTTAGGCAAAGCCCACACTACCAGGTTGAAACTAGCTATCACTAGATGTGTATATTCTTCTTCCCCATCCACTCCCCCACCCCCTTCAGGGGGTATTTAGCATCCCTAATCCCTGTTTAGCAAGTGCAGTTCAGATAAGGGTGACCCTCTCAGTCAGGGTAGGCTAAGCACAGTTCTGCTGCTCTTTACTCATACAATAAGGATAACAACATTTCATTACCCCTGCATTGAAATACCAAAGCAATTTGTAACCCAACACTAGCCAAAATTGACCATAATGGTAACACAGCCTGTCTGCTGAACCAGAGTAGGTGGGTTCATATAAATATGGTCTGGTCCTGAAGCCTTTTCTTCCCGGCTCATCACTAGATGTCAGGGGAGAGTTCATTCAGACCCTGCTTACAGATGAAACTGGGCTAGTGTGCAAAGCACTGTATGTTCCCATTATCACCATTACAGGATTTCCTCAGGGCTGAGAGTTGGCAGCACACAATAAGGCTGCCATGAATTGGTGCCTGATAACATAGGCAGAGCGTGGTGTTTTCAGATACTGATATAATGACAAATTGTACAGCTCAAAGCTACAAATTACAGGCAGGTCTGTAGACTGGCCCTGACTAGCTGCTCTTTGTGGTGAGAGAGCAAAGAGCTTCCCTCTCAACTTCTTGTGTCAATGCCACCATGCAAGGGGCAGCCACGTTTACAGTCTTTGGACTTTCCTTTGCACTTTCCCTGCTGATGCCCCCATGGATGCTGCCCAACCCAAAAGAGACTAAGAGCAACAGAGAAGAGGCAGCAGGAGGCCATCTCCTACCTGGACCCACCAGCATTGCTGGCCTCTTGTGGAGAGGTAAGTACATTGCACTCTCAAGAGGCATAGCAGTGATCCTCCTCTACCTGCACAGCCAGTTGTGCAGGGGACTGTTGAAACTGGCGTTCCTGCTGGTGCAATGCGGTTCTGCCTTTCCCCAACATAGGCCAGTGCTTATGGGCTTGACTGAGCCCTACATGAGCACAGCCCATGCCACACCTCCCTGTTTTCAGCCATCATCCCTGTATTCATTTATATTCGTTACTCATGTGTGGATCAATTCATGCAGGCTTGAGTTTACGAGCTCTTGTTTGTCTTCACACAGGATCAACTGCAAGTGTCTGTAATTAGTTGATGAGATCAGGTGCTGTCAGAAGAGAGCAGAATGCCAGCTCAGGTTACTGGCTCATCATGTCCGGTATCCTGCATCTTGCAGCAACCCAACGCTTGATGCGTGAGAAGAAAGTTAAAAAAAAATCCCATAATATCTGTCCTGTTTGTGCAATACTGCACATAGGGTGGGAGAGAATGCTAAAATGTTTGGTGCAGGCTTGTGTTTAATTTATTTCAGATATAACATGGAAGAGACAGATCCAAAATGATACAGATAGAGATTCTTAAGAAGCATCCTACCAAACTAGTACAACACTACAAGGGAACTAATTTTATTGAAGTCTGTCATTGGATTATGTCCCTATAATTTAGAATAAATGTTATGGATACCTGCCTGTGTAATTTCATTTATCCCGTATCCATGGGTTATGTATGTTAAAGTGCAGCTGTACAGTGATCCAGTACAGCAACTTCTTAGTTCCCCTGGCTGCTGGGAGGGGACTCCCCTTCTTCACCACTGCCTCCAAGCTGGGGGATTCCATTCTTTCCTCTCCATCTCCCACCTCATCACTGTCCTCTGGTCTCCCCCCCGCCAGCCTCCCACCTTATCCCTCTGCAACCCCTAAATCCACCTCGTTCTCTAGCCTGCCCACATTGCCTTGATTCCCCCAAACTCTCCCCATCCATCTTTCACAATGTTTCTGCTGCCCCGCACAGTCCCTGTGTCCTGTCTAGCCCCCTGAACTGTTGTGTACAGCATTCTGTCTGTTGGCATGCCTTCAATCTCATTGAAACAGTGGGAGTTGGGAGCCAACTTGACTAAGGACAGCCTGACTCCCACATACAGATAGACTGTGGGAAATGGCAGCCATTTTGCTGGCTTCAGCCCCATTGACAGTAATAGTAGATGGTGGTCATTTCGAACAAGGGAGAGTTCATGAGTTGGTGCCTTTATTGTGTTTTTTTGAGACAGGTAACCCACCCCCCCAATCATTTCAACTGCAATAAAATCATGAGAGTTGGCAATACCGATATTCAGTCATATCTGCTCACTTAAGTGACTAAAATAAGCATTACAGCTTTTTACTCATGTTAGCTCTGTTGAGCCAACAAAACCAGAAGAAAGAGCCTGGCTGTATTTTGGCTCATACATCAAAGGAATTGTTAAATATGTTCTGATTTCCAGGCCAAGTTTTACCTCATTAACATCTGCTGGAGATAGTGGAGTTACATGTGTGTAACTGAGGGCAGAATCTGACCACTTTTATCTTTATTAGTTTGCAGAATATGTAAAACCCACATTGTTACTTGCAAGTCAACCTCATTTGATATGAAATTACCAATGGTGTGGGAACGAGGGGTGCTGCTGCACCTCCTGGTTTAAAGTAGTAATAACAAAGACCAAATACATGGTATCCATGGTTTCCATCATCAGCGCCCCCACTATAAAAATTGTCCCAGCTTCCCTGGAAGTTACTGAGGATGAATAACTATAGAAATCTATGATGACATTTTACAGCCACTTTTCACAGTGTGGCTACCCTTTAACGAGAAACATCAGGATTATTTAACAGGGTGCTTTGGAAGGGCCTTAGTACATACATATATAAAGCTATGTAGTCTCCATATGTACAAATCACTTCTAAGAAACATTTAAAGAACATGGCAAATTCATTTTCATTTTTCTCTAGCTCTCTGTGAAAGTGAGCATGTTTCTTTATTGCCATGTATGCTGCTTTTTCAATCCTTCCTTGCATCAGCTCTCTGAATCTCATCCGAGTGGATGTGCACATTGAGCAAATAGGTGGAAAGTTTTACATAGTCACCTGCCCTCTGCAGGGTAGACCACAAGCAAATCAGTGGTGGAGCCTTCAGTGTAGCTAATTTGGGATTTTGGAAGTTTCAGCCCCGTGCTCAAACATTTTTGGCATTGCATGGTCTGCAATAACTACAGAGGAATAAGTCTCATAAGCATTCCTTGCAAGGTATTTTGTACAGTGATTCTCGGCCAAATGAAAAGAAGGGCAGAGGAAATTCTTTGAATCAGAAGCTGGCTTTAGATTTTGACGTTCCACTGTAGATCAGATATTTACTTTTTGTCAAATCTTGGAGAGCCACAGACTTCAACAAACCACTGTTTTGTACATACATTGACTGACTTTAAGAAAGCATTTGACTCTGTTAACATAGAGGGCCTGTGGAAAGTACTTACATGGAATAGCTTTGGCAGCAAGCTGATTCAACTAGCATGCAGCCAGAGTCAATGGTGCACTGACAGTATTTGAAGTGAAAACTGGAGTCAAACAGGGATGCATTCTCAGTCCAATTTTTTTTTTTTTTTTTGCTATATATGTAGAAAACATCTTGTCCTACTGCCTTAGTAACACTGATGGAGGCTGCATGATGCTGGGGCAGGTTATCAATCGGCTTGACTTTGCAGATAGTATTGTAAGAATAACGCCTACTATCAAGAAGCAGCAACAAACGGTTATACAACAGACAGAGAATGGGGATTACAAATGAATGAACAAAAGAACAGACTAAAGGTAACATAAAAAAAAATCAAGAAACTGTCTCAACTAGTCATTAACAGTGTAGGCATCGAACAAGTGGGTGGCTTGAATTCCATCATAACACATGACAACGACTATGAAAATGACTTCAACAGGTTGATAGCTACTACCAAGAGAGCATTTGCATGCCTGAACCTTAAAAGTTTGATACCTTACATCAGTGTCAATGACCAGATTATATATGATGCTCATTGTACCCACATTGGTTTATAGTTGTGAAAGATGAGTACTGAAAAAGCACCTAGAACAAAAGCTGCAAACATCTGAAATGAGGTACCCGCGCCATATCCTAGGCGTGACAAGAAAGTCTAAGGGCGTGTCTACACTTACTGCACCACAGCTGTACCAGTACGTGTGGTGAAGACGCTTTATGCCAATGGGAGAGCACTCTCCTGTTGGCATAATAAAACCATCTTCGCGAGCAGCAGAAGCTATGTTGGCGGGAGAAGCTCTCCTGCTGACGTAGTGCAGTGCACACAGCCTATGTCGGTGTAACTTATGGCACTCAGGGGGGTGGAATATTCTGACTCCAACCCATAGGGGGAAATATTTCATGCTGGAGTCAGAGTGAAAAGAGTCTCCTACAGTCCACATTAAGGGGCAGAGAGGATACTCAGAGCAACAGTTTTGTTCCCATAAAAAAACTTGATCCTGGCTTTCCCATTCCTCATTTCCTTTTCTCATCTCTTTCTGTCCCTCCCTGATGTCTCGCCTACTGGGCTGGCTCTGTTTCTTCTTGCAGTCAAAGGTAGGGTTACCATATGTCTGAGTTTTCCCGGATAATGCCTCTTTTTTGAGGCTTCGTCCTCTGCCTGGGTGAATTTTTCAAATAACAGGAAATGTCCAGGATTTTTGCAGAGCAGACATTGCAGCTCAGAAAGAGCCTGATTGGTCTGCTTCCTGATTGGTCCCTCCTCTGTATCTGCAGCTGATTTGTCCATTCCCCTGCAGCCACAGCTGCTGGATCCCACCCACCTAGGTCCTGGCTCCCAGCCCTAGGGAAGGAGTCCTGCAAGGAGGTGCTGTCTGATGGCTGTCACTGTGCCCTGGGCATGTGCCAGCTGCCTCTGTGACAGAGGAATGACGCTGCCCCCCACCTCCAGCTGCCCCCCACCCCTGCCACAGGTACCCCCTCCAGCACCCCGCTCCTCCTCTTCCCCATGCAAGCTTCCCCCTCCTCTTTTTGGGAACCTGAAATATGGTAACCCTAGTCAAAGGAGTTAATGCCATCCTCACTATGACTGTTTTGTGACCCCACAGCCCAGGAGCCACCTTACATCTCACCTCTAGTCACAGCTCTGAGGAAGAGATTGCAGTCTTGGGGTGCATAGAAAGCCTGTGTTAAGTAGCCAAGTGCAGTATCAGAGAAGCAGAGTGCCATACCAGAGAAGCAGCGAGCTGTTTAATTCTTGACAAGATGGATGGGTCATCAGGAGCTGAATTCAGGTAAGGGGCCCAGAGCACAGACAGATGGGAGGGAGGAAAACAAGTAGCTGCTAACAGACACAAAGAGGGAATGGCTAGCTTGGGCCCCACTAACTATAAGTTAGCTGCACCCCAAGAAGACTGTCATGGTTAAAGGGCTGCTGCATGTGGTTTCAAGGGATTTTCTTTTCACTCAGTTGTGTAATTAAATATTGTGCGTGTTTCTTTTTAGGGAGAACATAGCAATAATTTTAAATATATATTTTCTTTCATCTTTCCCAGACCCTTCTGGGAATAGTAGTATCTCTGCAAAGTTTTGACATGCATACGTCAAGGGCATCCAAACCTCTCTCTCTCTGTCTCTGTAAGCAGAGTCTGAATGAGTTCTCCCCTGACATCTAGCCCTGGTCTACGCTAGGACTTTAGGTTGAATTTAGCAGTGTTAAATCGATGTAAACCTGCACCCGTCCACACGATGAAGCCCTTTATTTTGACTTAAAGGGCTCTTAAAATCGATTTCCGTACTCCACCCCTGACAAGTGGATAAGTGCTTAAATCGGCCTTGCTGGGTCGAATTTGGGGTACTGTGGACACAATTCGACGGTATTGGCCTCTGGGAGCTATCCCAGAGTGCTCCATTATGACCACTCTGGACAGCACTCTCAACTCAGATGCACTGGCCAGGTAGACAGGAAAAGAACCGCGAACTTTTGAATCTCATTTCCTGTTTGGCCAGCGTGGCAAGCTGCAGGTGACCATGCAGAGCTCATCAGCAGAGGTGACCATGATGGAGTCCCAGAATCGCCAAAGAGCTCCAGCATGGACTGAACGGGAGGTACGGGATCTGATCGCTGTATGGGGAGAGGAATCCGTGCTATCAGAACTCCGTTCCAGTTTTCGAAATGCGAAAACCTTTGTGAAAATCTCCCAGGGCATGAAGGACAGAGGCCATAACAGGGATCCGAAGCAGTGCCGCGTGAAACTGAAGGAACTGAGGCAAGCCTACCAGAAAACCAGAGGGACGAACGGCCGCTCCGGGTCAGAGACCCAAACATGCCGCTTCTATGATGAGCTGCATGCCATTTTAGGGGGTTCAGCCACCACTACCCCAGCCGTGTTGTTTGACTCCTTCAATGGAGATGGAGGCAACACGGAAGCAGGTTTTGGGGATGAAGAAGATGATGATGATGACGATGAGGTTGTAGATAGCTCACAGCAAGCAAGCGGAGAAACCGGTTTTCCTGACAGCCGGAAACTGTTTCTCACCCTGGACCTGGAGTCAGTACCCCCCGAACCCACCCAAGGCTGCCTCCTGGACCTGGCAGGCGGAGAAGGGACCTCCGGTGAGTGTACCTTTTAAAATACTATACATGGTTTAAAAGCAAGCATGTGAAAGGATTAATTTGCCCTGGCATTCACGGCTCTCCTGGATGTACTCCCAAAGCCTTTGCAAAAGGTTTCTGGGGAGGGAAGCCTTATTGCGTCCTTCATGGTAGGACACTTTACAACTCCAGGCCAGTAACACGTCCTCGGGAATCATTGTACAACAAAGCATTGCAGTGTATGCTTGCTGGTGTTCAAACAACATCCGTTCTTTATCTCTCTGTGTTATCCTCAGGAGAGTGAGATATCATTCATGGTCACCTGGTTGAAATAGGGTGCTTTTCTTCAGGGGACATTCAGAGGAGCCCGTTCCTGCTGAGCTGTTTGCCTGCGGCTGAACAGAAATGTTCCCCGCTGTTAGCCACGGGGAGGGATGAGGGGGTAGCCACGCGGTGGGGGGAGGCAAAATGTGACCGTGTAACGAAAGCACATGTGCTATGTATGTAATGTTAACAGCAAGGTTTACCCTGAAAGAGTGTAGCCACTGTTTTATAAAATGTGTCTTTTTAAATACCGCTGTCCCTTTTTTTTTCTCCACCCGCTGCATGTGTTTCAATGATCACAGGATCTTCTCCTTCCCAGAGGCTAGTGAAGATTAGAAAGAAAAAAAAACGCACTTGTGATGAAATGTTCTCTGAGCTCATGCTGTCCTCCCACACTGACAGAGCACAGACAAATGCGTGGAGGCAAATAATGTCAGAGTGCAGGAAAGCACAAAATGACCGGGAGGAGAGGTGGAGGGCTGAAGAGAGTAAGTGGCGGGCTGAAGACAGGGCTGAAGCTCAAATGTGGCAGCAGTGTGATGAGAGGAGGCAGGATTCAATGCTGAGGCTGCTGGAGGACCAAACCAGTATGCTCCAGTGTATGGTTGAGCTGCAGCAAAGGCAGCTGGAGCACAGACTGACACTACAGCCCCTGTGTGACCAACCGCCCTCCTCCCCAAGTTCCATAGCCTCCACACCCAGACGCCCAAGAACGTGGTGGGGGGGCCACCAGCCAACCAGCCACTCTGCCACAGAGGATTGCCCAAAAAAAAGAAGGCTGGCATTCAATAAATTTTAAAGTTGTAAACTTTTAAAGTGCTGTGTGGCATTTTCCTTCCCTCCTCCACCACCCCTCCTGGGCTACCTTGGTAGATGTCCCCCTATTTGTGTGATGAATGAATAAAGAATGCATGAATGTGAAGCAACAACGACTTTATTGCCTCTGCAAGCAATGATTAAAGGGAGGAGGGGCGGGTGGTTAGCTTGCAGGGAAGTAGAGTGAACCAAGGGGCGGGGGGTTTCATCAAGGAGAAACAAACAGAACTTTCACACCGTAGCCTGGCCAGTCATGAAACTGGTTTTCAAAGCTTCTCTGATGCGTACCGCGCCCTCCTGTGCTCTTCTAACCGCCCTGGTGTCTGGCTGCGCGTAACCAGCAGCCAGGCGATTTGCCTCAACCTCCCACCCCACCATACACGTCTCCCCCTTACTCTCACAGATATAGTGGAGCACACAACAAGCAGTAATAACAGTGGAAATATTGGTTTCGCTGAGGTCTAAGCGAGTCAGTAAACTGCGCCAGCGCGCCTTTAAACGTCCAAATGCACATTCTACCACCATTCTGCACTTGCTCAGCCTGTAGTTGAACAGCTCCTGACTACTGTCCAGGCTGCCTGTGTACGGCTTCATGAGCCATGGCATTAAGGGGTAGCTGGGTCCCCAAGGATACATATAGGCATTTCAACATCCCCCACAGTTATTTTCTGGTCTGAGAATAAAGTCCCTTCCTGCAGCTTTTGAAACAGACCAGAGTTCCTGAAGATGCGAGCGTCATGTACCTTTCCCGGCCATCCCACGTTGATGTTGGTGAAACGTCCCTTGTGATCCACCAGAGCTTGCAGCACTATCGAAAAGTACCCCTTGCGGTTTATGTACTCGGCGGCTTGGTGCTCCGGTGCCAAGATAGGGATATGGGTTCTGTCTATAGCCCCATCACAGTTAGAGAATCCCATTGCAGCAAAGCCATCCACTATGACCTGCACATTTCCCAGGGTCACTACCCTTGATAGCAGCAGATCTTTGATTGCGTGGGCTACTTGCATCACAGCAGCCCCAACAGTAGATTTGCCCACTCCAAATTGATTCCCAACTGACCGGTAGCTGTCTGGCGTTGCAAGCTTCCACAGGGCTATTGCCACTCGCTTCTCAACTGTGCTCTCATCTTGGTATTCTTGCGCCTCAGGGCAGGGGAAAGCAAGTCACAAAGTTCCATGAAAGTGCCCTTACGCATGCGAAAGTTTCGCAGCCCCTGGGAATCGTCCCAGACCTGCAACACTATGTGGTCCCACCAGTCTGTGCTTGTTTCCTGAGCCCAGAATCGGCGTTCCACAGCATGAACCTGCCCCATTAGCACCATGATGCATGCATTGGCAGGGCCCATGCTTTCAGAGAAATCTGTGTCCATGTCCTGATCACTCACGTGACCGCGCTGACGTCGCCTCCTCGCCCGGTATCACTCTGCCAGGTTCTGGTGCTGCATATACTGCTGGATAATGCGTATGGTGTTTAATGTGCTCCTAATTGCCAAAGTGAGCTGAGCAGCCTCCATGCTTGCCTTGGTATGGCGTCCGCACAGAAAAAAGGCGCAGAACGATTGTCTGCCATTGCTCTGACGGAGGGAGGGGCGACTGATGACACAGCTTACAGGGTTGTCTTCAGGGAGCTAAAGTCAACAAAGGGGGTGGCTTTACATCAAGGAGTATTTCAGGCAGGACTTCACGGAGGGTTCCAATAAGAAATGGTGCACCTAAGTTATCGTTCTTATTGGAACAAGGAGGTTAGTCTGGCCTCTGATTGATACATGGCTAGATTTACTTCGCTGCACCTTCTCTGTGAGTGACTGCAGTGTGACCTAGAGGAATGAGTCCCCTAGACAGGGGAGGAGGCAAATGAGTACAAAACAAATCTGGTCTATTTCTTGTTTTGATCCACTCCATCTATCTTTTACATCTTTGGCTGGCAGCAGACGGTGCAGAAGGACTGCATGCCATCCACATCTCATGGCTGCTCGGCAGAAGATGGTACAGTACGACTGCTAGCCATCCTCATCTCTTGCCTGCCTGGTAGAAGATGGTACAATACAACTGCTATCCATCCTCATCTCTTGCCTGCCTGGCAGAAGATGGTACAGTACAACTGCTAGCAATCCGTATCGCCTGCCTGCTCACCATAAGACAGTTCAATAAGACTGACTGCAGGACTAAAGAGAATGACCTGGTCAAGTCACTCCAAATTTAGTCCCTGCGTCCATGTGTGGCCAGGAGTACCTCGGACATGACGATGATGGCTACCAGTCATATTGGACTGTCTGCTGCCAGAATGCAATGGGTTGCTGCTACTGTGTAGCAATGCAGTACCACGTCTGCCAGCACCCAGGAGACATACGGTGATGGTTACCTGAGCGGGCTCCATGCTTGCCGTGATATGGCGTCTGCACAGGTAACTCAGGAAAAAAGGCGCGAAATGATTGTCTGCCCTTGCTTTCACAGAGGGAGGGAGGGAACGGGGGCCTGACGATATGTACCCAGAACCACCCGTGACAATGTTTTATCCCCATCAGGCATTGGGATCTCAAGCCAGAATTCCAATGGGCAGCGGAGACTGCGGGAACTGTGGGATAGCTACCCACAGTGCAATGCTCCGGAAGTCGACGCTTGCCTCGGTACTGTGGAAGCATTCCGCCGAGTTAATGCACTTAATGCACTTACAGCATTTTCTGTGGGGACACACACACTCGAATATATAAAACCGATTTCTAAAAAAACAACTTCTATAAATTCGACCTAATTCCATAGTGTAGACATACCCCTAGTGATGAACTGCAGGAATAAACTTCAGGAGCAGAGTATTTGCATAGTGACACTTACTCTGCCAAGGGGATCAAAAGACAGACCTGCGTTGCCAAAGTGATCAGGTAGGGCTGTTAAAATTCACTTTAGTCTTGAATGCAGGGGTAATGAAATGTTGTTATCCTTATGGTATGAAAAAAGGGCAGCAGGACTCTACTTAGTGTGCCCTGATGGGGGGGTGGGGTAGGGGGTGGGTTGTCATCCTGATCATTATCTCATTTGCCAAGCAGGGGATAGCAATGCCAATGCCAAACAAGAGTAATAGAAAATAGGGATAAATGGTTTGGGGGAAGCTGGTGTTGTTCTGTCTACAAACACAACTGAGGAGCGACTTTGCTCATGTCATGTCAGAGTAGTAGACTTTTTTCAAGGATCATTAGAGCTCACCTCAAAGGGGCTGAACTTTACACCCGATATGGAGTCAATGGTGTGGGGAAAAGGCAACGCAGAAGAGGCAGCTCCAAAGAAGCCCCTACCACTGAAATAACTGAGAATGGGGATAAGTGATGGACCACAGCAGTGACCAGCAGTAGCAGAGACTGCAAATGCTGATGAGCAGAGGCAGAAGCATCACTCAAACACTCTCTTCTCTCAGGGGTGGAAAGGAACTCACCCAAATGTGTCCCTGGACATTGGCGATTTTGCTGACCCTGGAAAACAAACCCTGAGTGGGGCGCAGTGAAGGAAAAAAGGGAGTGGCATGTTGAAGAGACATTCCTCCCTTGGACTTTCACACACCAGGTGGGAAACCATGAAAAAAGGACACTGCCCAAAATACTATGGGACAGGTATTTTACTTATTGATTACATACTTTCAAGTCATTGTTGCAGTGTTTTCCCAAATTAACACTGTGTTTTCTTCTTTTAATAAAAGGTTTCTCTCGTTATACACAGACTCAGTGCTTGCAAGTGCGGAAGTATTGCTCTTAGAGGTGCCTGGGGGGATGTTTAGTTTTCCCGGATTACTGGGTGGGGACTGCAGCTGCTTCTGTGTTGTATTGTTAAGAGGAACTCCTACATAGAGAACCCAGCCCTTGTTGCTGCCTACACCACCTGGCAGGTAGATAGATGTGTAACCCTTCTAACTAGCAAAAAGTAAAGGAGTACTTGTGGCACCTTAGAGACTAACTAATTTGTAGCTCACGAAAGCTTATGCTCAAATTAATTGGTTAGTCTCTAAGGTGCCACAAGTACTCCTTTTCTTTTTGTGAATACAGACTAACACCGCTGATACTCTGAAACCTTCTAACTAGCCATACTTTCCAAGCAGAGCTTCCTATTATCAGGAAGAGAGCGGAGCGGAGAACTTCATGCAGTCCACTAGGGACATCACTATCCAAGCTATTTTTCCTTTAGCGTGCTTAGATGCTATAGAACTGAATGCTATTATAAACCCTAGGATAGATACACAGAGCTTGTTCCGGGCACTGTTTAAAAGATGAAAGTGTTACACAAGGCCACTATTCTCTTCTCATTTGTATCCTTCCTTCACGCTGGCTTCTTCCATGATGCCCACAAGACAAAAATCAACCATGATATTCAGTTTATATATATTTAAAAGAAGAAAAAACTCAACAATCAACAAGTTTGTTTTACCAGGATGTGTACGTGCCTTAGCTGAGTAACTGTGCAATCATCTTTCTGTAAGCCCTGCCCTTCTTAACCCACCCCTTCTTACTCTTCCTTGTTGAGTCAAGTTTGACATTCCAATGGTTCTTCTCACATGCATGAAGTTACTCATGTGTGCAAAAAAGTTTCCAAGATCCAGGCCACAGTTTGTAAACTCATGGGTCATGGACAACACCATCTTTTCTGTACTGTAAGAGGTCTTTCACACATCTGGGCACTGTGAAATAATAAATGATTAATGATAATATGTAGCCATGGGTGGCAGTGCAGAAATCCATGGTCCGCAGATTGCCCAACCATGATTGGTTTTATCTTCTGTGTTAATCCTGGAATATGTTTTACATTTAATTTGAGCGTCTTCATGACTTAATTTGTCGTGTGTTATTAATTCATGAGTCCAAACCATTCTTGATATTTTTTTTTTATTTCACAGCAGTTGGACAAGTTAGAAAATGTTGCAATGACATTGCTGTTCTTCATCTGTACCTGTAACCTTCTTGCTGCTGTATATTTGGTGCTTAAACTGTGTCTTTTTCTCCCCTTATTCTGCATTTATCAGTCTCTTACTGTACTTAATCCAAGAAACACTAAGAATATAAAACATGTAATTATGATATTAACTCTTTAACCTACTGAGTGATATGACAACACACATTTCCCCAACCCTGTGAGTGTCAGGGCTGAGACACAGGTAGTTAGGCCAACCTAATTCCTAATTAGCAACCTAATTCCTGAGGATTGTGTTCAGGTTACTGGGAATCAGGCAGGAGCCAGTTGAACTTGTTCATATGGCTTCGGACACCAGATGGGTCATCCGGAATGAGACATGTCAGAGCTTTAAGCACTGGGTGAGGGAGTCAAAGCAGCAGCCAGGTAAGGCCTAGTTGTGTGGACAACTTCCTGTGGGTTTAAATAGGAAGCCCTGACCAATCAGAGATCCCAGTGTTCTTTCATTCAGCGCCCAGAGGAGGTTTCCCAGACGTAGTTTCAGGTTTCATGGGCTCTCTTCTTGGTCAGCGAGTAGCAAGCCACTGAATGTGAATAAGGAGGCAGCAACTGACTGGTAAACCCCAGTGACCCAGGTGTGAGATCTGTGGGGTCATGACAATAAGATGCTGAGTGAGTGTGGGCTCAACTCCAGGCTAGCAACAATAACCAATATTTTCAATGTTGAGTTAGGCTTCTAAATACATGTTAATGGTGCTAAATAAAAGTGACCTGATTTTCAGAAATGCTAGCCACCAACACATTCCTATTAAAGTCAATGAATGAAATTCATTAAGATCCATGAGTGGCAAATAGAATCAATGGGCTACATCTAGCCCTTGTGTCATTGTGGTGCATGGCACCTCCTTACACCATGGCTGAATTTGGCCCAGAAGCTCTTTTCACACATCATATTACAGTAAAACAGCAGCTTTTAGTTTTGGGGTTGAGACTCCAACTAGGTCACCAAGGGGCGGCTGCAGGGTAATACCCCAAAATTCCACCAATAAACAAGATTTCAGCCAGCTCCTCAGCTGTTACAGAAAAGAATCATGGAATTTGATAGGGATGAAACCAACAGGGTTGGATAGAATTCTGTAAAAATGTAACAGGGCTTTGTAGAACTTACTCTAAACACCTACAAAATTTAATAGAGAATGTTACCCACCTTGCAGATTTTTTGAACCAACCTTTAGAATTCTAGAGTTTGGTTAAATTCTAAAGAAAAGATGGAATTCTCTAGTAAGTGTGACAGGATTTTCCCTCAGAGGGTAGCCAAGAGGACCCAGCTGGAGAGAAAGGAAGAAGAGGAGAATTATCCCTGCCACCTTAGCCTTTCCTTGCCCCTCCTTCCACCTACATTGTGCTCAGCTAGAGGAGGAATATGCCTCTTTGCTCCCCAGGCCTCTACGGCTTAGAGCACTCAACCAGCTCTTAAAAGGTACCTCCTCCAAAACATAGCATGGTGGTGTTTCCGGTATGGGGAGAGGAGTGAAGAAGAACAGGGTGGGGCAGGGCAGCAGCAGGAGAAAGAAGCAACTTCCTCTAACCTCTGCCCAACTTCTGGCAACTAGCAGCCCCCAACCAGAGCATTCATCCAACCACCCCAACACCAGATTAGCTATGTGTTTTAGCTCACCTTTGGTGCCCCATACATGCAAGCTGCATTATCCGCCTGTGTCATAGTGTCTGCTGTGGCTCAAGTCCATGCATGCCAGTCTCAGGGCAGACTGTCAAGAAACCCTAAATTGGTTGTGTGTTCTATACTTATATTTCACCAGCCAAATATCAAATATTAACCCCTAAAGTGCTGGAACAGCCTTAACATAAAGTCAGACAGTCCCCTTGGGCACTCTGGTCTATCTTGCCACCCAGGCAAGCATGTCTTTGTGATAGATGGTCCCTTACACCAAAAATCACATCAATATTCAGGTTACTTCCAGTCCCAAAAGACCAGTCACTTACCCCTGGTCAATTGTACCTTAGATCTCTCACCAAAGACAGTGCTTGTAGCCAGTCCTGTAATTAACTAAAGGTTTATTAACTAGGAAAAAGAAATATGAGAGTTATTCATAACATTAAAGCAAGTAAACATACACACACAAATGAGTTACAATCAGGTTTCAAAAGGTAATAGAAACTGCTGTAACATGCCAGTTCCACAGGGCTAACCCAAGCTAAACACCTTGGGACTGCTTGCTTATGCTTAGAAATCTTCGCCCTTTCAAGCAGCATAGGACCACCAGTTTCTCCTTAATAGGCATTTTTATTTCCTTCCTTCGGTGTCCAATCTGTGATGGGATGAGGACTTGTGCACGTACCCTCTTCAGGGGCATAGGGGAAGCAATCAACTGTCCACAGTGGTTTGTCTGGTGTCCTTCTTTTGTTAGGGAGCGGATAACACCTCTCGTGGTAAGCTAGTATTTCACACTTGGCAATGCTTCTCCCCTGACTGTGGGGGATTTACAGTCTTAGGCCATGTCTCTACGTACAGCACTGCAGCGGTGCCGCTATACCTCTGCGCCCCTGGAGCATGTGTGGTGGAGAGAGCTCTCCCGTCGGCATAAAAAAAATCACCTCCACGCGTGGCAGAAGCTATGTTGGTGGGAGAAACTCTCCAGCTGACATAGTGCTGTGCACACGAGCACTTATGTTGGCTTAACTGATGTTGCTCAGGGGGGTGGAATATGCACATCCCTGAGCAACATAAATTATGCCAGCATAAGTTGTATTGTAGACATAGCCTTAGCAAACATTTGTATAGTTACAGAACATACATTTAAACATTACCTTATAACATAGGATACAGATATTATAAGTAGGATTAATCCATGCAGCATCCTACAAGCATTCCATGAAGTCTAAACACTAAACACATTCTTATAACTCTAATATCTATTTTAACTATACTAGTACAAAGGTGAGTCAGACTGGTTTTTGTCAGACTGGCATTTGTCAGTGTTCAGTGAGACCTGGGGCCTTGGCATGAGCTGGCATCAGGTCTGCGAGCGTCACAGCCTGGATTTACATTTCCCTACTAACACAGTCCAGCCAGCCAGGTCTTGGTGACCTCACCTGGCAGCTCTATAGTACTGAGAGCCTTTGCTCCCATTACATAGGTATACTGTGGTATGCTGTACCTTTAAATCAAGCGCTGAAATAACAGTATCGTTCATGCAAGGATCAGAGATTTGCTTGAGAGTTGTGATTAATTATATTTAAAGTTTTATAAAGGCTTAAAGGCAATGTAAGCCAGAGGCAGTCTTTTCATTCCTGCCTCCCTTGTGCAATTCTGATGTTCAGTTCCTTTACTTTAGTGCTAGTCTGTATAGATAGGAAAGACTTCAGCCTGTTCCCCTTCTCTGGTATAGCAAGACGCAGTAATATCTTCACTGGGTTCTGATGATTTCCTCACTTTCTAAGACAGCAGTAATCTGGGGTGTAAATATGTGACAAAATCACTGAATTATGACTGGTTTCAGAGTAGCAGCCGTGTTAGTCTGTATTCGCAAAAAGAAAAGGAGTACTTGTGGCACCTTAGAGACTAACCAATTTATTTGAGCATAAGCTTTCGTGAGCTACAGCTCACTTCATCGGATGCATTGAGTGGAAAAAACAGTGAGGAGATTTATATACACACAGAACATGAAAAAATGGGTGTTTATCATGCACATTGTAAGGAGGGGGGGAGAAGAAAACTATGGAAGATCACTCTCCTCACTCCATCTCTGGAGGGGAAGAGAAGAGACTAGGACCAGTGCTGAGGTGTGGGGAAAGAGAAGAGCTCCTTGCACAGTCATTTCCTAATCTAAAGGAAGTCTGTTGCTGAAATCAGCTGGCAGGTCCCTAGGTACCCCTTGTGGAGCATGGAGAGAGTGGGTTGTAACATCGAACACATCACCTGCCACCGACAGTACCAGGAGGTGTGAGCTGGTAAGACATTGTGCATCAACTATGAGAAAGGGACTGAGAGACTTTTTCCATTGGACCATATGAACTGGAACCATAAACTCACTGAACATTAAATCTCACCAAATGATGGTAAATCCATCCTCATCATCGTATCCACTCATTATACTCCACACCTGAACATAGCCATCATCTGAACAACATACCCCCATATCTCAATGTCTGTACTTTGACCTGTTAACCTTTTACACCCAATCGGGGAGATTGCAGATGATGTATTCCTTACGCCACCTGTTCCTAAACCGAACTTCGCACCCCTTGATAATCTGTACCTTATTCCCTGATAACCAGAAACTTCTATGTTTAAATTCTGTACCGTTTTCTTTTTATTCTAACATCATCTTAATAAAATTATTAAATCTGTCTTAACTCCCCATCCCTGAAGACCCACCCATCATAACAGGAGTACTTTGGTTGATGGGTTGGTTGTGTGCAGGGGATAGCCTTGCATACCATAAAGACTTGGGTTCAAGGTGAGGCTTCAGAACAGGAGTAACTTTACATTAATATGTGTAGCAATGCATTAAACGTACAAGTCCCAGCTCTTCCAGGATTTATATATATCAGCTTTTAGGATTAGCAGGGGCTATTCACTTGAGTACATTTAGGGTCTGATTTGCCACAGCATTGGCACACTGGGCATAAATGCTGCCAAAACAGAATTACCCCCTAATTTACACCAGTGGTAGTGTTTTCCAGCCATTTTGCACAGGTCTAAATGACGATACGTAGTAAAAGGCAAAACAGAATGTTGGCTGACAGTATTTGTGGCAGGTATTGGGTTACTGTACACTGTTTCATTTAGATTTTGGTACTAGAAACTAAGGGTCAGATTCTGATCTGACACTGCTTTTACACACATGTGACTCCATTTACTTCAATGGAGCTACCCCAAGTATATACCAGTGTAACAATCATATCCTGGCCACTCACTCAGGAACCAATCTGATCTTTTCAGATGCTTGTTTGTGGGGCCACCTGCTGGTTTCCTTGGATATTTTCAGTGGGTTGTACAGTACTAAGGCAGCTAAAAGATTAAATCTTAAACTGTGACACTTGTTACATTTTCATTAAACAACCATAACATTTTGACTTTGAAATCTGGGAAACTGTCTTTCTTAGTAGGTCTGTACTGCTCTTTATTGACATTTTTTTCTGTCTTTCACGACTGGATTTCCTATGAGTAGTCCCTCAAAGGACTACCAAACATTTAACAGGTGTCAGGGTGGATAAAAATCAAGGATTTTTTTAAAATCAGATTTTGATTTAAATTGGATTTTTTTTTTAAAGTTTGCAGTTTATTTTTTAAAAACAAACCTATTTATAATTAAAATTGTGTAAGCAAGATCTGAATGAACTATACCCTGACAGCTAGTTCAGGATGGGGAGAGACTTCAGGAGCAAACTGTATTTACATGAACACACCTACCTTCCTTACCTAGGTATCTAATAGACAGGAGTTGTATAGCTCTAAGTGATCAGCTTTGGCTGGTGTTGGTTTACAAATCACTTTAGTATATTGAATGCAGGGGTAGTGAAATGTTGTTATCTTCATTGTATGATTAAAGGGGAGCAGAACTGTGCTGAGCTTGTCCCAATTGAGGTGTCACCTTCAGCTGAAAGAAACTTCCTAAGCCAGGGCCTCGAATGCTAGAGGCCTGTGAAAGCAAGAAGGGCAGAGACAGGTATTCTAGTTGGGGTCCGTGAAGGGGTCCTGGTCTAGTTTAATCTCTTCCTTCCTACTTTTCAAAGGCAGAGCTAAATAGGTTTTATTAGGAGCCTTTTGTTATGTTATGATTGCATAGACAATCCAGGAAGTTTTTGGAAAGCGTAGGGGACAATTTCCTGGTGCAAGTGCTAGAGGAGCCAACTAGGGGGGGCGCTTTTCTTGACCTGCTGCTCACAAACCAGGTAGAATTAGTGGGGGAAGCAAAAGTGGATGGGAATCTGGGAGGCAGTGACCATGAGTTGATTGAGTTCAGGATCCTGACGCAGGGAAGAAAGGTAAGCAGCAGGATACGAACCCTGGACTTCAGGAAAGCAGACTTCGACTCCCTCAGGGAACGGATGGCCAGGATCCCCTGGGGGACTAACTTGAAGGGGAAAGGAGTCCAGGAGAGCTGGCTGTATTTCAAGGAATCCCTGTTGAGGTTACAGGGACAAACCATCCCGATGAGTCGAAAGAATAGTAAATATGGCAGGCGACCAGCTTGGCTTAATGGTGAAATCCTAGCGGATCTTAAACATAAAAAAGAGGCTTACAAGAAGTGGAAGGTTGGACATATGACCAGGGAAGAGTATAAAAATATTGCTCGGGCATGTAGGAATGATATCAGGAGGGCCAAATCGCACCTAGAGCTGCAGCTAGCCAGAGATGTCAAGAGTAACAAGAAGGGTTTCTTCAGGTATGTTGGCAACAAGAAGAAAGCCAAGGAAAGTGTGGGCCCCTTACTGAATGAGGGAGGCAACCTAGTGACAGAGGATGTGGAAAAAGCTAATGTACTCAATGCTTTTTTTGCCTCTGTTTTCACTAACAAGGTCAGCTCCCAGACTGCTGCGCTGGGCATCGCAAAATGGGGAAGAGATGGCCAGCCCTCTGTGGAGATAGAGGTGGTTAGGGACTATTTAGAAAAGCTGGACGTGCACAAGTCCATGGGGCCGGACGAGTTGCATCCGAGAGTGCTGAAGGAATTGGCGGCTGTGATTGCAGAGCCATTGGCCATTATCTTTGAAAACTCGTGGCGAACGGGGGAAGTCCCGGATGACTGGAAAAAGGCTAATGTAGTGCCAATCTTTAAAAAAGGGAAGAAGGAGGATCCTGGGAACTACAGGCCAGTCAGCCTCACCTCAGTCCCTGGAAAAATCATGGAGCAGATCCTCAAAGAATCAATCCTGAAGCACTTGCATGAGAGGAAAGTGATCAGGAACAGCCAGCATGGATTCACCAAGGGAAGGTCATGCTTGACTAATCTAATCGCCTTTTATGATGAGATTACTGGTTCTGTGGATGAAGGGAAAGCAGTGGATGTATTGTTTCTTGACTTTAGCAAAGCTTTTGACACGGTCTCCCACAGTATTCTTGTCAGCAAGTTAAGGAAGTATGGGCTGGAAGAATGCACTATAAGGTGGGTAGAAAGCTGGCTAGATTGTCGGGCTCAACGGGTAGTGATCAATGGCTCCATGTCTAGTTGGCAGCCGGTATCAAGTGGAGTGCCCCAAGGGTCGGTCCTGGGGCCGGTTTTGTTCAATATCTTCATAAATGATCTGGAGGATGGTGTGGATTGCACTCTCAGCAAATTTGCGGATGATACTAAACTGGGAGGAGTGGTAGATACGCTGGAGGGGAGGGATAGGATACAGAAGGACCTAGACAAATTGGAGGATTGGGCCAAAAGAAATCTGATGAGGTTCAATAAGGATAAGTGCGGGGTCCTGCACTTAGGACGGAAGAATCCAATGCACAGCTACAGACTAGGGACCGAATGGCTAGGCAGCAGTTCTGCGGAAAAGGACCTAGGGGTGACAGTGGACGAGAAGCTGGATATGAGTCAGCAGTGTGCCCTTGTTGCCAAGAAGGCCAATGGCATTTTGGGATGTATAAGTAGGGGCATAGCGAGCAGATCGAGGGACGTGATCGTTCCCCTCTATTCGACATTGGTGAGGCCTCATCTGGAGTATTGTGTCCAGTTTTGGGCCCCACACTTCAAGAAGGATGTGGATAAATTGGAGAGAGTCCAGCGAAGGGCAACAAAAATGATTAGGGGTCTGGAACACATGAGTTATGAGGAGAGGCTGAGGGAGCTGGGATTGTTTAGCCTGCAGAAGAGAAGAATGAGGGGGGATTTGATAGCTGCTTTCAACTACCTGAAAGGGGGTTCCAAAGAGGATGGCTCTAGACTGTTCTCAATGGTAGCAGATGACAGAACGAGGAGTAATGGTCTCAAGTTGCAGTGGGGGAGGTTTAGATTGGATATTAGGAAAAACTTTTTCACTAAGAGGGTGGTGAAACACTGGAATGCGTTACCTAGGGAGGTGGTAGAATCTCCTTCCTTAGAGGTTTTTAAGGTCAGGCTTGACAAAGCCCTGGCTGGGATGATTTAACTGGGAATTGGTCCTGCTTCGAGCAGGGGGTTGGACTAGATGACCTTCTGGGGTCCCTTCCAACCCTTATATTCTATGATTCTATGATTCTATGTTAAAGTTCTCAAAGGAGACCTGTAATAATGTGTTTCTGCCCAGTTGGGAAAGAGCTGAAAATCGCAGAAAGACTGACCTACAGAGCTCACAGCGGAGAGGTAGGTGGTAGCAGAAGGTAACTGACAGTTAGCTGATGAATTAGTGGCTAGTCGGCTAGCAAAGAGGAACGACAGCTGGTGGGGTAGCCAGCTAGAGCAAGTGCACAAATGGTGGAGCAAGTAAGATGCTTTCTTCCCTGGGTGGGAGGTGAACTCACACAGATGCACCTTGGAACCCTGGGGTCTCACTGGTGAAGGACAACCACTGTGAGTCGGGTATGGTGAGGGAGCAAAGAGGGGTACAGAAAAGGAACTTTTAATTGTAGAACTCAAGAACATGAGGCAAAAGGCACTGCCCCACGCACTGTTGAGTGGGTGTCCTGCTCATAATTTTATGATTATGAATCCTGCTTGTGGCATTTTCCCTAATTAATGTCGAGTGACTTCTTTTCTTTCATTAAAAGTTTATTTTCTACACTCAGACGCCGTGCTTGTGAGTGGCGAAGTATTGCCTCTAAGCAGCACTCAGGGGTGGTGTGTAATATTCTGAGATTACTGGGTGGAGGCTCGAGCCAGTTCTGTGCTGTATTGTTGAAAAGGAACACCTAGATATTGAACCTGGGCGTGGTTGCTGCTGGCTCCGCCTGGCAGAAGGGTTACATTTGAAATTATGACAGCCTATGTTAAGGCCTGAACTTACTATAATCTATTAATAATTTAAATTAATTAAAAATAATATTAAGTAGTACATGTTTGCTGTCAAACTTTAAAGAAAGTCAGACCACTGAACTGGTGGAAGTCACTGGCTAAGCACCTGAAATTAGGTTTTGTTGAAGTGCAGAACCAGCTTTTGACATCAGTAGCCTCTCTACAGGTGCAGAGAAAATATTTTCTTATTTTAGTTTATTCACCTAGTTCAGTTCAATGACTAGTTAGTTCAGAGTTAAGAAACTATAAGTAGGAAAGCTTTTTGTTCTCTTCAACTGCTGAATAAAAACCAGTGAGGGATCCATCGGTTCAAAAATCTTGAAGGGCATGGTGACCACAAACAATCACTAACTACAGATAGTCCTTTTTGGGTTTAACTATTCAGTTAGTTTTAAATTTCCTTATGTATCCAGCCCATAAGGTAGTTTCATTTAACTAATAAAAACATTTTAAAATGCTGGTTTTGTGTGTTTAACTTGAACTTTAAATTTCTAGCCACATAGAGCTTGACAGAGATCGCAAGGAAAAAATTAATCTAGTAATAAAAAATGTAAAAATTAAGAATCTGAATAAATGTGAATTAAGCTATGTAATTGCTTAAATAAATGTGCATAGATATAGTGTATTCTTCTAGTTAGTATAACCCTTCTGCCAGGCGGAGTTGGCAGCAATGAGAACCAGGGGTTTCTCTTAACAACAGAAAATAGAACCATCTTGACCCAGTAATCTGGGAAAACAAAACACCACCCCTGGGTGCCTCTAACAGGCAATACTTCCCCTGTCACACGCATTGAGTCACTGTGTACAACAAAATAAAACTTTTATTAAAAGGGCAAAGGGGACCCAACAATAATTTGGGGAAAACACCACAACCATATTTCAAACGCACCCACCCCACAATGCACTGGGCAGTGTCCAAGCATGTGACTTTAAGGAAACACCCACTACACAGTGCACTGCTCTTTACCTCAGGGTCTCACCTTTTAGTGTGAAAGTACAATAAATGAATGTCCTATAACACACCACACTTCTTTCCCTCTGTCGTACCCCACTCAGAGCTGGCAGTCCTTGGTTAGCAAAGACCCAGAGTTCAGAGGTGCATTGGCAGGGGAGAAGAATTGATCAATATCTGTACTGCTGCCACCTCTACAACTAGCTCACAGCTGCTGCTCTTCCCTATTGCTATGACATCCTATTCTGAGATTCTGCTGCTTAACTTATCTCTCAGTGCCAATGCCGCTTTCGCTGTTCCCATAGGAGATCCAAGGTTTAGGTCCTAGACTTGCTCAGCAATAAGGCCGGCTCCAAGAACCACAAACTAGAAATAAGGACTCCAAATCAAATCAAGTCTTCTTTGGAAAAAATCCACACTCACCAATCAGCTTTACTAGCATTTGGCATCCCTACCCCACCACCATTTAGCAAGAGAAGTTCAGTTTAGGGTGACCCACTCAGTTAGGGCATGCTAACCCCAGTTCTGTTGCCCTTTACTCATACAATAAGGATAACAACATTTCATTACCCCTGCTTTCAAATATTAGATTTGTAACCCAAACCAGCCAAAATTAATCATTTTGGCAAAGCAGCTCCATTATGCTGCATACCTAGGCTTGTCTGTGCAAACACATTCTGCTCTTGAAGTCTTTCCCTTCCTCCCCTGAGCATCACTAGATATCAGGGGAAAGCTCATTCACACCCTGCTTACATCAGCAAAATGAAGTACGAAATATAGCATAAAGACTATATTTAGTTGTATATTAACATGTTTTAATGGTTACCAACCAACGGGAATCAGCCTTTCTTTAGGAAAATAACTAAAAAGCACAAATGCAAAACAAGATTAAAATTGATGATTTACATCAAGGTTTCCTGCTTACTTATTCAAATCATGATTAAAATGGGTGATTTAACTCACTTTGATTTAAATCAGTCCTCTCTCACAGGCATTAATTAATGAAGCCTCACCACCCCCCTGCAAAGTAGATCAATATTACTATACTCATGTTGTTAAGCTGTAAAATAAAAGGACAGATTACTGGAGTGGGGGAGGAGTCCAAGCAATCTTCCCTTACTGGCATTCTCTGTGCAGGGGCATCCATCAGCTACAGCCCCTCTACTTGGAGTGCACAGAGCACTCCTTGCTAGTGCTTCTTGAGTCACTAACCCCAAAGGGAAGAAGCAGACAGATATATGCTGTGCTGATTCCCAAAGGGGTATACTAGCCTTCATGTTCCTACTGTGCACCTGGGAGCCTCTTCCTTCTCCTCTCTGTTCTTTGCCCTTCATCCACTTCTACCCTGTTTCTGATCTTGAGGTTTCTTGCCTATTCCCCAGTTCAGCCTCCATACTTGCCACTCAATGCAAACCCCTCCAGACTAACCTCCCTTGGCCCTCCCTTACTCCATTAACCTACCTTCTCCCTCACTTCTGGCTCCAGCCCTTCTGTGTACAAACAAGCCCTGGTTTCCTCCATCCTTACAAAACCCATCTGTCACCATGCCTGTCCCTTCAATTACCATCCCTTTTCCCTTTCATTTCCAATATGGTAGGAAGTGGAAGGAAACAGTCAAGTAAAATACAATTGCATAAGAAGCCTCAGTGGTCAAAACAATCTGTGGCCCCTACACTCCACAGATACTGCTCTCACCAGTGTTCCAGAAAACCATTTTCTAGTCAAATCTAAAGGCCTACATACTCCATTGCCATTTTCCCCAACAGGTCTGCTGTCCCACTGTTGATAATACTCTCCCCTTTGATATCCTGTCTCCCATTGGCTTCCATAACTCTGTCCCATCTTGATTCTCCTCCTAAACCTCTAGACACTTTTTCAGCATCTCTTCTTGATGTTCTTCCTCCAGCTCTCCACTTCCACTCACTAGTGAAGTCCCTCAAGGCTCTATCCTGGGCCCCTTCCTTTTCTCTCGCTACACCTTATCTTTGGGTGGCTACTTCTGCTCACTAGCACTTCTATACTAACGACTCAAAAATATTTTTGGATTCCTGACCTCTCTCTCATTGTCTCTCTGACATTTTGACTTTGAGCTTGAGATGGTGGCAAGCCATCCCAAGCTCAATGAGAAACAAAAGGAAGCTCATAGAATTTCCTTCCAAGCCCTCTGTCAGTTGCAATGGAGAACAGATGCAGCATAACCCCAACATGTTCCCTTACATCCAGGCCTGTAATTTAGGAGTTCTCTTGGGTTAGGGTTAGGGTTAGGGTTAGACTCTACTCCATCATTCAGACTATAACCAAGTCCTCTTCCATTCTGTCTCCACTGCCATCTCACTTGTACATGCTCTGATCATCTCTGCTTTGATAATGGAATCGGTTCCTCTTGGCTCTGTGATAATAACCTCACAGTCCTTCCAACCCATCCAAAGAGCTGCTGCTGCAATTCTCTGCATGCAACAATTCAAACCTGTCATCCTCTTCCCTTTGAGTCATTTCATCAGCTCCCCATTGTCCTAGGCATTAAATTCAAACTACTTGTCCGTGTCAGAAAAGGCCTCATTGTCATGTAGTCCCAGCCTTCATCTATGGCATTGTCACCTTTCTCATTCCCGCCTCACATTCTTTTCTGCCCTGATTAAACCAGCCTTGATACTCTCTTCATCTCCTCTCACAGGCATCTGTCTTCTTCCCTGCTGCTCCTTGTGCTTGTGTATGGCTGTGGTCTGAATTTCTAGAAAGAAGGAGCTCTCTGCTGCCATCTATTGGTGAACTGGAGAGAAACAAAAAGCCAACCTCCTTTTAGTCATTTTGTTTAAAATTAATTTACGTTTTTGGTACAGGGGTGAAGAAATATTATCCTTATTGCATGACAAAAAGGCAACAGAGATATGTCCTGAGAGAGGATATTAAATCATTCCTGCAATGTTGGGTAGTGGAACTTAGATACAAGCCAGACAGATGGGTAAAGGGATTTCTACCTTTGTCTAGGAGCAAATCCCTGGTAGCAAGGACTCTGCTCAAGGGTCCTCCAGGAAACCCACCTACCCACCTTCCACGTGCAATGGCAGAATGCAATGGCTAAGTGAATTCTGATAAGAGCCCTCCAACCTAGCAGCACTAGAGCTGTAATCACTATAGCTGGGTTAGGTGTTGGAGCTTCCAGAGCTGGTGCAGAGACCATATTGCAGCAAGAGATGATGCAAAGATGGCTGTAAGGTGTTTCGCCACAGCAGATGCTTCTGCTAGGCAAAACTTCCCCCTTCCCCCTAGCGGGGTTGGAGGGACCTGCCTGAGTGCACTCCTGGACTTTACTGGCAACAAAGCAGCAGCATTTTCCTAGAACATTTACACCGGCAGGTGGGAAAACTGAGGCAGGGGACTACTGCCAAAGACATTGTGGGAATGAATGTTTTACTTATTTTTATACAAAGGTGAAGTTGGTTTGTTGTTGTTCTCCTCTCCCAAAAATGCTGCTTCTTTTTCCTCTTAATAAAGTTATTTGTTTTATATAGCAATTCAGTGCTCGCAAGAAGAGAAACATTCATTGCCTGTTAAAGGCACCCAGGGAAGGTATTTAGTCCAGGTTTCGGGGTGTATGTGTGAGGGTTCAAGCTGGTGTGTTTGTTAATTTCAAGAGGAACCCCTCGATATTTGAACCTGAGTCTTTTAGCAGCTGACAACACCTGGCAGAAGGGTTACACTTAGAATAGCTTTCCCAAACCTGTTCATCAGATCACCTCCCTTGCAGCATTCAAATCCGTCCTAAAAACTATGTCTCCTGCAAAGCCTATAAGAAATTGAGAGAAATCAAACCATAAGCCACTCCTTAACTGACTAAATGGATAATATGATTGTCATCTTTCTCTTCCTGACTCTTGTGTATCTAATGACATGTCAAATCAAGATGGTCTGCCCTTTCTGGGCAGGAGCTTTCATTATTTGTTTGTGAAACACCTAGAACTTTTTGGGAAATAAATGTCTCCAGGTACTTGTGGGGGCCTTTCACAGCACATTGGGGAAGAGAAACACACTTTAAAAGGGGAATATGATTATAAAACTGGACAAATTGGCATGGGAACTCCTAGGCAAGTGAAGTACCTGAAAATACTATACTTCTATCTCCTAGATTGGTTACTCCAGGTGGGAGGGCCTGTGCATACTCCAATGTTACTAATATTTAAAACATCCTGACATAACCCTTGGGATGCTTTAATAAAAGCAAAAAAACCAAACCAAAAAAAACCCACTACCAACCAACCAAACATAAAAAAACCCAAAATGATATTGGTCTCCAGGAGGTACTTACTGCAGACATAGCTTTATTGCCATCAAATTTTAATAAGGAAAAACGAGCATTAAAGCCTTTAATCAATTAGTCATTCTGTTCTAGTAATAAAGCCAAGTCATATAGTTCTAGATCTTAAATCTTATTTTTCATTGAGTTTCCTTAGTTCTATTTTGAGGCAAATGCTATGAAAAATTTATTTTTAGGACCCAATCCTGCAAACACATAAGCATGTGCATAACTTTACTCACGTGTATTGCTCCACTGAGCAGTATGGGGTTATTCACATGGCTAAAGTTACGCATGTGCTTAATTATTTCCAGAATCAGGGACCGAGATGCAAACTGGTAGAAAGTATCATGGCCTAGGCTAACGGTCTGATTCACAAGAAGCTTTTTGACTAGGGAATGATTTTTATGAATGACTGCAGAACACGCTCCTTTTTCTTTTTTTTATAGTTATTCCACTTTTGTGCAACAAAGCTTTCCGGTGGCCTGTGGAGGGGAAATGCCTTTTTTAGCTTCTCCAAAATACCCAGTCAGGAACTGGATTAGAACACTTCCTAAAAATACAGCTTAAAATAGTTCTGTTGTAGGTGATTTGGCATACATGAAACGAATGAGAGAGACAAGGTGGGTGAGGTCATATCTTTTATTGGACCAGCATCTGTTGGTGAGAGAGACACGCTTTCCTGCTACACAGAGCTCTTCTTCAGGTCTGGGAAAGATACGCAGAAGGTCACAACTAAATACATGATCAAACAGATAGTTCGGCATAAGTAGCTCTCTGTTTTGATCTTATATGTAGCTGTGACACTGAGTACCTTTCCTAGGTCTGAAGGAGAGCTCAGTGGAACAGGAAAGCTTATCTCTGTCACCAACAGAAATTGGTCCAATAACAGTTATTACCTCATCCACTTTCTCTCTAATATTCTGGGACCAACACATCTACAGCAACACTGCATACATGAAATAAATGGCCATTCCTGCCAACAAACCAAGGACTTACTTCTGTTTGCCATTCAGTGTTAAGTTACATTGCTATTTATAAGCTGCTCTGAGATTTTTCTAGAATTACACTTGTTTTCTAGGTTATGAATCCTTCCTTCAGGGCACAGACTAGAGCCATGGGCAGTGCATGACACGTCCATTCGGGGAGGCTAGCCCCCAGCCCTGCCCCTTCCACCCCGCCCCCCCCCCACCGGAGCTCAGAGCTCTCCCACCAAAACCACTGGTCCTCCTGCCCCAGGCGGCCCCAGAGCACCAGGTGGGTGGGCAGTGCGGCCCCAGCACCCCGAGCCCCAGCACGCTGGTGGGTGGCCAGTAGGGCCCCAGTGCCATTAGCTCTGGAGCACCAGGCAGGTCGGTGGCGGGACTCCAGCACCCCCAGCCCCAGAGTGCTGGGTGAGTGTGCGGCACGGCCAAAACTCCACACACACACACACACAGAGCCCTGGAGCGCCAGGCAGGTGGTGTGGGCTAGGGTTGCCAACTTTCTAACTGCACAAAACCGAACACCCTAGCCCTGCCCCTTCCCCAAGGCCCTGCCTCCCATTCACTACATTCCCTCTCCCGCGGTGGCTTCTCTCCCCACCCTCACTCACTTTCACTGGGCTGGGGCAGGCGTTAATGTCTGGGAGGGGGTGAGGACTCTAACTGGGGGTGCAGGATCCAGGGTGGGACCAGAAATGAGGGGTTCAGGGTGAAGAAGGGGGCTCCGGGCTGGGGCAGGGGATAGGGGTGCAGGAGGGGGTGAGGACTCTGGCTGGGGGTGCAGGCTCTGAGGTGGGGCTGGAGATGAGGGGTTTGGTGTGCAGGAGGGGCTCCGGGTTTGGGAGGTCTCAGGGCTGGGGCAGGGGGTTGGGGCTCGGGGTTGGGGCACAGGCTTACCTCTGGTGGCTCCCAGTCAGTGGCACAGCTGGGGCTAAGGCAGGTTTCCTGCCTGCCCCGACTCTGTGCTGCGCTCCGGAAGCGACCAGCAGCAGGTCCAGCTCCTAGGTAGAGGTGTTGCAGGGGGCTCTGCGCTCTGCTCTCACCCACAGGCACCGCCCCGCAGCTTCCATTGGCCACAGTTCCCAGCTGATGGGAGTGTGGAGCTGGCGCTCGGGGCGGGGGCAGCATGTGGAGCCCCCTGCCTTCCCTCCACCTTTCCTAGGTGGGGGTGGGGTTCCGGGAGTCTTGTACTAGAAGAGGTAGCAGTACAACAAAGAGAGGTAGAGTTGATATCTGGTTTGCATTCCCCTGTAGAGTGAGGCCAGGTGAATGGGGAGCATGTGGGGCAGTTTGTTTATGCATGCAGGGATGGCCCTTGTACCCTGCGGAGAGATCTCAATGCAACTTTCATGGAGGTACTCTACCATCCTCTCCCAAAGCTTTTTAGGGACGGCAGCCTTATTTCTTCTCCGCGGGAGGATACTTTCCCACCCCAATCGGTAATAACTTCAGGAGGCACCATGCAATAGACAAGCTATTGGCAGACTGACCTGGGCAGCTTCAGGACACCAGGAGCCTTTGTTACCCTCAGGAGTGAGATATCAGCTAAAATTGCCACCACCTGTGGAAAATGGGGCCAGTATTCAGTGCCATTGCCCTAGACTGCGTTTCATGCAACCAAAGAATTCCCTCCTCATTTCCCTCACCCCTGGCGGACCATACACACCATGGCTGGTGCTGAGAGTGGGGCAGTGCACAAGCATAGACGTGACAATAAGCATGTCTTGTTTAAAATTTCAGGGGAGAAAGGGCTAGGCTGGGTCCTCCAGGGTCATTATGGGCCTTTCGACATCACCAATGGTAATCCACAGTTCGGGAAGAAAGTCCCTATTTGCAGCTTTCTGAACAGTTCTGCGCTTGCATAACTACAGAAAAGTAGCCCTTTCTGCTGACACACGCTGGGTGGGCTGCTGACAAAATAGGTATATGCATGCCATCTATTGTTTTACCGCAGTTTCGGAACCCCATTGCTGGAAATCCATCCACTATGTCCTCCACATTGCTGAGAGTCACAGTCCTGTGCAGCAGGAGACAATTAACTTAATTACTCCTGGGGGAATTCTGTGCCACTGTGCAATGCAAAATTCTGCAGAAATTAATGTTGGGTGCTCAGAATTTCCTTTTTTCTCCACAGAAATGGGCTGTGGAGATTTTAGCTGCCATTACAGGCCACTGGACCCAGCAGAGTAGAAGATAAGGCCGGAGGAAGGGGGAGGGAACTGGAGGATTCACAGCAGCTGTAGTTGTGAGCATGTCCTGAAGGAAGGAGGCGGAACCAGAACTCAGCATGAGGCTGTTTCTCCCTCTTGATCCTTGGGCTCTAGGAGTGTAGGGGGTGTGAGTGTCTGGGCTGGGGGGCCTGCAGCTGGCCTCTGGGGGTTAGGGGTGTGAGTGTCTGGCCTCCTGGCTCTGGGAGAAAGGGGGCAGAAAAACAGGAACTGGGTTGTCGTAGGGGTTTCTTTAGCTCTCTGCTCCCGAGGGGATTTTTTTGTGGGTCTGTAGTGTTACAGACATACTTGCTGACAGATATTCTGAAATAAATTACCAAAATAATTGAAACTGGCATGGTTATATAGTCTTATTTTGACAAATAAATTGTGCAAAATTTTGCAGAATCTTAAAATATTGTGTGCAGAATTTTTAGTATTTTAGCACAGAATTCCCCCAGGAGTAATTAATGCCACTTGCATGACCCACCATAGGTGCCGCTCTGTGGGTATTCCAGCCCTGGAGCACCCACAGAAAAAAATAATGGATGCTCAGCACCTACCAGCCATAGTGGTTTTGCAGCCCTGGCCATGGATCAGCTGTTCTGGGGTGGCCCTGCCCCCACCCATCAGCTGTTTGGCATCTGTGCTTATTAGCTGTTTGGCGGGCTCCATCGATCAGTCATTTAGCAGCTCCTGGCTTCAGCCAGGTTGAGCTTAGGGTTGAGCGAGGGTGGGAAGCACAGGGTTCGCTCTGCTCTGCAGAAGCCAAGTGTGATCAGCAGCATGAGACCCTGCCCACCTGGGGCCGCCCCGCCTCCTATCTGCATCTCCTAGGCAGGCTCCCTGTGTGGCTACAGCTCCCAGCCCGGCTACAACCGCAGGCAGCAGGTGCATCCCATTCCAGACGGAGAGAGCTTGGCTGGGGGTGGGGCCTGCTGCAGTGTTGGGAGACGGGGAGGGGAGTCCATGGGTGCAGTTTGGGGGGCGGGGATGGGGGGCATTGACCCCCCCCAATAGAGGCAATGCATGGTGTGTGTGTGGGGTGCATGTGGAGTCACTGACACTGCCCCCCCACTTTTGTGAATGAGGAACTGCTCCGCTCTGCCTGGGGGTCTGTCCTCAGGGATACCATTTGGAGGGGAGTGGGGAGCTCCCGGCCTCCCCTTTAGTTTCCTACCGGCAGAGACATGCCCTAGCCCCAGATGGAACTCTTAAATGCGGCCCAGTTTGAGTGTGTGGAATGTGAGATGAGTTCTGTGCTACTGCCTTTGGAGCAGGGAGTTTGTTTATAAACAGAGGCAGGATGATTAAGCTAACAAAGGGCTTGTTATTAAATTAAATTAAGGATCGTTAGAAAACATTGCCAGGGACTCCAGTTAAAAGATAGGAAACAAAGGGTAGGGATAAATGGTCATTTTTCAGAACGGAGAGACGTAAATAGTGGTGTCCTCCAGGGGGCTGTACTGGGATCTGTGCCAACGTCAACATATTCATAAATGATCTGGAAAAAGAGGTAAACAGTGAGGTGGCAACATTTGCAGGTGATCCAAAATTACTCAAGATAGTTAAGTCCAAAGTTGACTGCAAAGAGTTACAAAGGGATCTGACAAAACTGGGTGACTGGGCAACAAAATGGCAGATGAAATTCAATGTTGATAAATGCAAAGTAATGCACGTGCCAAAATATAATCCCAGCTATACATACAAAATAAGGGGGTCTAAATTAGCTGTTACCACTCAAGAAAGAGATCTTGGATTCATTGGGGATAGTTCTCCGAAAACATCTGCTCAATGTGCAGTGGCAGTCAAGAAGGCTAACAGAATGTTGAGAATCTTTGGGAATGTTGGGAATCTTATCTTAAGATAAATTGATAATAAGACAATAATGTAGCTTTCCTTAACATGCATCAATACCATACCAATGACAGTTTCATCCAGAAAGCTACAGTCAGATGTAATGTTGCACCATACTGTGCACTAAGCACTCCTGGTGAATACATGCAGGGCTGACACAAGGAGCCAAGTGTGCATGTGCACGAGTGATATATTGTGTCAGCTTTATGTTGACATAACTTGTGTCAGCCCAAGTTTGTGGTGCAGACATGGCCTAAGTCTTGTCTTACTGTTCTTGCCTTTGGTCTCTTATAACAAATGGGCCTACAAGTTTACCCTAATTGTAAGCTCAATTTTACAAAGTGAGTGTGAGTTCATAAGATGCCACAATATCTCATAACAAGAAAAGTTAATGGGAGAAGGTGCAAAAAAAAAAAAAAAAAAAAGAAAGAAAGAAAGAAAGAAAAGCAAAAGACTGAAAAGGTTCAAAAGAAAAGGCCTGTTGACATAATTCAAGGACTTTGTTAAAAGCATGCCTGGTAAACAAGAAAAATATGGGACCGGAAATTAATGAATTAAAACTGGTGTATTGGATTAGGCCTAACTGGTGGACAAAATAATGAGGGGATGGGCTATTCCACTCATCACTTCATTTTGGGGTCCTTAAAGACTTCACCATCATGGCTGCCACCACCACCATCGCCTGGGACCCTCTTCATTTTATTCTGGAAAGATGTCCTGACTGGACCAGGCCAGTGAGAGGGAGTCAGATCACATTGCCACCTCCACCAGCTCCAGCTAAATCTCAAATACCACCTGAGATGTGAGACTTGGTCACACCCCACCCCCTCCTGTGTGTTCTTTTCCTTCCCTACATTTCCGTTCTTTCCTATCCTGCTCCTTTTTCCTTCTGTCTGCTAAGAGTCTGGTTTAGCCAGCCAAGACTGTATATTATACAACACTTTTGTGCATCCGATGAAGTGAGCTGTAGCTCACGAAAGCTTATGCTCAAATAAATTTGTTAGTCTCTAAGGTGCCACAAGTACTCCTTTTCTTTTTGCGGATACAGACTAACACAGCTGCTACGCTGAAACCTTTTTGTAAATCTGTGACCAGAAAGAGGTAGCTAAATGCAATGACTTAGACAGCCTGGTGCTGATACAAATTTGTCAGAACTTGGAGTGGCTGACAAGACCATGTGCTGTGCCTGTGTTTTTCCAGCAGTGAAAGTCAACACCAGAGACATAATCTGCATGTTTTATCTTTGCTGTTCTTTTTCCTCCCCTTTTTGGTGTGTTTATCTTTTCTTTGAAAATTGGCTTGGACTTTTAACAACAGCAATAACAGCTCCAGCCTGTGTCAACTAACTTCTTCTCTTTTCCCCAAAAGGACAGGTATTACCATCTTTAGTAACATCTAAGAGACTGTCAAAAAAGGGGGTTTTCCTTCTAGACATTCTCTCTAGCTAAAGGGAAAAAGGGATGTTGTTAAAATGAAAGACTCACTTTATATTTTATATTTCAAATGCTTTAACAATTTTTGCTGCTTTTCCTGTATCTTTAATAACAGGTTAAAAAGATGTTTAATTGTGTATTTACCATGATACTAAGCTGGCAAGGTCTCTGTATACCAAACACAAAACTTTGTTTAATACTATTTAATGTGGGACAGTAACTGGGTTATGTTAACACCCTTGACTCTTTTAAATGCAACATATGGGCCTAATTAATTCAACAGGCACTACCTCAGCTGAGGAAAGAGACAGATTTCCTACCTGAACTGATGTCCGCCATATCAATCAGTCCAGCCTCCTAAATATACAGGAATGTTCTTGGCTTTCCTTCTCTTCCTTTAAATCTTCCGAGTAAGTTTAGAATTTTGTTTCATCATACAATGAAAATTAGTCTTGCTTTCCCCCCTTCCTGCTATTTTCCTTGTATGTGTAAAGGAAGAGAAAACAAGAAATATCAATAACCCTCTGAGGAGTTAAACTCTCAGCCACAGACAAGGCCCCTACATTTCCTAAGCCCTAGACTCGGAGTGTATACTGTACCATTAGCCACAATTAAACACAACATGGCTCATGCACAAGAAGAGATGGCCAGGAAGGACCAAAAATGTATGCCCTATTTTCTTCATCACCAAAACCTGCAGTGTTCATACTCCATGGGTTGTGTGCACCTGGAGACAGGGCACACAGGAGGTGTGGTTTATGAACCTGTACCTACGCTCTCCAGATCTCTTTTGCAACCACCTTTGTTGCAATTATTTATGCTTCTAACATAAATCATCACCACCAGCAGCCATGAAGTGAATGGGCTTTCATTTCTTGGCCCATTTGAATCTTGCTTAGGTCTGAATTCATTCATGAAAGTCCTAATCCTCCAAAGGTTTTCCTGCTATAAACTAATACAAACTGCTTTATATTACTTTGCAGTTTTATCCAGTAAATCATATAAAATATTGGTCCATTTTAGAAAATTTATTTTGTGCTTATAATTCAAAATACATGTTAAACCTACATATTATTTCTATAAGGCTTCAAGGGAAGGTTTTATATTGTTATGCAGAAAAGTGCTAATGGCTGCCATCAGGGACGCCTCCCATCCAAAAACAATCATGGATTTGATTAAAGCCAATGCAGGTGCCACGCCCTCTTTTAGGGACAGCAGAAAGAACAATCAAGCCAGAGGCTTCCCAGGTGCAAACCCAGGAGCCAGGACATTGATTGTAGGCAGAAAGCCAGGAGAACGCATGTAAGTGATCCTGAGAAGGAGCAGAAAGACACAGCTTCCGGGGCACAGAACTTTAGAGTGGCAGACCTGTGGATTTTTGTGCTAGGAAACTGCCTGCTATTTGTTTCTACTGAGTTTGAGGACTTTGTGTACATTAATTACAGCAAGAAAATTCATGATTTGTATCACTAATTTCTCATCCTAATGGAAAAATCTACTAGGCCCAGAATTTTGGCTAAACAGTTGAGCTAGAAGGCACTTAAGTAAGATAAAAGGAGAATCAATTTTAATGAATTCTGAAACATTTTAATGAGTTGATTAATTTTTAAAATTTTTGTTTGACAACAGTCACAAACGGAAGTGAAATATTCAATTTCCCTTACATTCTATTATTCGGAAGTCAAAACTAACTAGGGATTGATTGTTAATAACATGGGTGTGGCATTCCCCAGGATACAATCTGGACTATTGAACAGCTGTGTCCCCTTAATTGTCTGGCCTGGGGTGTCTCTTACATGACTATGCTGTCAGAACATCCACACCTGGCCAGCTCACACAACCTTCATTATGCAAGTTCACTCCTAGCTAAACACACAAGCACTCTAACCAGTCACTCATGAATTGCACATAGGGGGACACCCACAAATTCTTATTTCCAGACTTTCCCCTAGAAATGTGCATCTTGTACTGTGTAGCACACTACTGAACATTGCAAGCTCATAGAAAGTCTGTCATTTCATCGAAGGAAAATGATATGTCCATCAGCTTTGCTTGTCCCAAATGGAGATTCCTACACACTTTAATCCAAACACACTTGTTAAGATAAAACAATAAGAGAAGTTTATTAACTACAAAAAGATAGATTTTAAGTGATTACAAGAATTGATGCATAGAAGTCAGAATTGGTTACAAAATAAAAGAATAATATGCAAGCTAATACCTAACTTAACAAGACTTAAAAGCAAAGGTTTTGTCTCAACATATGCTGCTGTAACTTTTACAGGCTGCATCTCCTTTCAGCCTGGGACCACTTCCCACTTACTTCAGTTCTTTGAGAGCTGTTAATGTCATGAGCAGAGAGACAGGAAGAGGGGAGGTGAAGTCAAGTGTTTTCCTGCCCTCCTATAACTCCATTGCTTGTGCTAGAAACATCCTTCCTGAGTCACAGTGATAGGCAATCTGTTGTGGATGTGAGGTTTGAAATGTTGCTGTGATGCAATGTAAATTGCTTAGTCACATCTTCTCATTGCTGGAGAAGGACTGCTTGTCTTAACCTTAGAGCATGTTACAACACTTATACATAATGGAATCTAATAACTTCCCATACAATGTTGATATACTAATTTTACCAGGAGAACAATATTCAGAACTTTATGAGTTTTCAAGTGATATCTTACAAGGCAACTTTGTACAAAATGTATCATACTTTGGAAAAGTGGTGAGCATAATAGGATAGACTGTCACAATGTGTGATTATAAACATGTTATAGTATATCAGGAAACAAAGGAAAATTGCTCAATCAGTGATGTGAAAATCTGGGGATAAATTCATTTTGTACAAACTTGGGTACCCAAAATAACCAAAGAAATTGAAAAAGTTGTGATCAAGAAACTAATAAAAATCCTTGGGCAGTTTGAAAATGGACTAAAAAAAAAACCAGAATTGACGCTACTGATATGTAAAGGACCTTATGCAGTTTTAACTCTTACAAATTTAAATTTAAATACAAAGAGTAAGTTTCAGGAAAACAAAATACTGAATTACCATCATCAGTTGTGAACAAATTTCACATGCCCTAAATCCTGATAGAGAAAACAATTTTTCTTGGAGAAAGGCAATTACTCAAAGTAAAAGCCAGTTTTATTTGTGTATGATATACTTCAAAGCATGGGACTAACAAATTGGGACATACCATAGGTCACTCCACCCAGGAAGTACCAATGCGCAGCTTTTATAGAAGTCAGTGAGTTAGGATTCTCTTGCATTTTATCTCTTGCACCTGCAAACTAGACTCCAAAAAGGAATCTCCAGCTCCCAAAGAAGAAGAATAGTCAGTCAAGAAATATCTCTGGACAAGGGCATCTGCGAGGAAAACCCCATGTTTAAGACACAAGCAAGAGAGCTACACTGAAAAAACACTACAGCACAGTTGCAGCAGCTGATGTGGTAAGACAAGTTTGTGGGTGTAACCAAGTGTCCACAAAGCACTACAAAGGGATTAGTTTGTCTTTATTCATAAATCATCCACCTGTATCTGGAACAGGTATTCTGACTTGGAGGAGGCAAATAATAGTATTACTCAGAAGGCTAGATTCTATTCTGGGATCCAGATCCTTTGTGCTGCTCTGTTTGCATGAAAAGGAGCTGGATCTCCCCAGCCTTGTATTTCCCTGGTGTATTTCCCCAGGCATAGCCAGCTCTTGCATCCCCTGCCTTCCATTACAGTTCCTGGCATAGGCAGCAAGCATATAGGCATTGTGTTAGGGCAGCCATTCCTTGCAATTCCCAACGTAGGGAGTGTGTAAGGCTCATTAAAAGTGTGGCCAGAATAATAAGCTCTGGCTGTTCTTGAGTGGTGTAATGGCCTGGGGGGCCATAGTCAGCCAGCATATTGAGCAACAGCAGCTACTGGTCATAGTTGAGAATCTGGACCATAATTAATAATTGCTCTAACTACATTCCAGTTCCATGAGGTGTCTGAGGGCTTAGAAATCAGAGGACTTTGGCCCAAATCCACAAAGGGCCTTGCGTGTTGTGATGTTGTCACTGGACAATGGGTTGTTCTGCTGATGGTCCTTATCCAGCTCTCCAGCTAAATGATTGAATAATTAAGAATCAATTGGGCCAGAGAATGAGAATTGCTCTATAATCAATTGCAGTCACCTGAGAGGTTGGGGAACCCCTGTTCAAATCCCTTCTCCACATCAGGCAGAGGAGGGAATTGAACCATGGTTTCCCAAATTCTGGGAGACTATCTAGCAACTGGGCTCAAGATTATAAGGGAATCCTCCTCCTACCCCCACCCCAGCTGTTGTGTGGAGTTAGGTGCCCTGTGGGCAACCCTACCAGATCAAGCCAAGCATTCAAGATAGGGACTCCTTTGCCCATCTTCTTCCAGTTTGTGGATCACGCTGGGGCTGAGGTGGGAGATAGGTGCTAGGGTGCCTAATGTGAGGCAGCAATGCGCATGTCCAGAATCAGAAGCATAGGTTTCTAGGGAATTTTTACTGCAAAAGTTAAGGTGCCAAGTGAGTTTGGGTACCTACAGGTTAGATGGCAGCAAAGTGGGGATTTTGTGGTGCCTAACAATGGGATTTAGGTACTTCAGTCCCTTTGTGGATCTGGACCTTTAAGTCTAATGATCCTTTACTTTGCTGACCATTTGAGCCTATGCTTTGTCTGAACTGACTAATGAAAGGGGGTTCCACCAATAATTAGAGACTCACATTTAAAAGTAGGGGTTCCATTTAAATGTCCACTTGTGAACACTGGGTTACAAGATATAGAATAAGTTATATTCAACATTAAACAAATAGAATAACTGAAGTGTTGAGTACTGAAGCATTAGCTGAAATAAACTGTACTAGCAGTCACAGTATTGGTAGTTACAGAAGTAGCTATTAATGTAGTTTCTCTTTGTCTAATAATTAGGTAATTACTTTGAGGTCAAAGAATTCACATAAATTAGTAACTGATGTGGGGAAATGATGTTGTAAGCTAGTTAAGACTTTTGTTAATTGAATCTCATTGTCAATTATTTTTCTGTATATTAAACTATCTCAAGGATGAACTCTAGCATATCTAATGTATTCTGATCATTTGCTTCAGAGGTACCTTTTAAATTGCATCTGGACAAAAACCACGGCACTCTAATGATTTTTGTAGAACTGATCTCCACAGTAAAACACCCCAATTCTCCCTGTTATTACTTTTCTCTACAGGCACAAACTTGATGCTTTCAGTTGGGGAAAACTGGTGGTTCAGAAATGTTATTCTCCCTACATTCTGCAGTATTGTTTTACATACCAAGCCCAGGTTTTCCATCAGTGGTGCTACATATAACACAATCATAGTAGAGTATGAATAATAGATAATAATAATCTTCCTTTACTTAACACTTGTTTTCAAAAGATTTCACAAACATCCGTTAATGCTTGCAACACCCCTATGAAGTAAGTATTATTCTCATAGTAAGGCAGGAAGGTTAAGTGACTTTCTCAGCCCTGGTCTACACTAGGACTTTAGGTCGAATTTAGCAGCGTTAAATCGATGTAAACCTGCACCCGTCCACACAATGAAGCCCTTTATTTCGACTTAAAGGGCTCTTAAAATCGATTTCCTTACTCCACCCCTGACAAGTGGATTAGCGCTTAAATCGACGTTGCCAGCTCGAATTTGGGGTACTGTGGACACAATTCGATGTCCACATCGGACATTGGCCTCCGGGAGCTATTATGACCTCCATTATGACTGCTCTGGACAGCACTCTCAACTCAGATGCACTGGCCAGGTAGACAGGAAAAGAACCGCGAACTTTTGAATCTCATTTCCTGTTTGGCCAGCGTGGAAAGCTGCAGGTGACCATGCAGAGCTCATCAGCAGAGGTGACCATGATGGAGTCCCAGAATTGCAAAAGAGCTCCAGCATGGACCGAACGGGAGGTACGGGATCTGATCGCTGTATGGGGAGAGGAATCCGTGCTATCAGAACTCCGTTCCAGTTTTCGAAATGCGAAAACCTTTGTCAAAATCTCCCAGGGCATGAAGGACAGAGGCCATAACAGGGACCCGAAGCAGTGCCGCGTGAAACTGAAGGAGCTGAGGCAAGCCTACCAGAAAACCAGAGAGGCGAACAGCCGCTCTGGGTCAGAGCCCCAAACATGCCGCTTCTATGATGAGCTGCATGCCATTTTAGGGGGTTCAGCCACCACTACCCCAGCCGTGTTGTTTGACTCCGTCAATGGAGATGGAGGCAATACGGAAGCAGGTTTTGGGGACGAAGAAGATGATGATGAGGAGGAGGTTGTAGATAGCTCACAGCAAGCAAGCGGAGAAACCGGTTTTCCCGACAGCCAGGAACTGTTTCTCACCCTAGACCTGGAGCCAGTACGCCCCGAACCCACCCAAGGCTGCCTCCTGGACCCAGCAGGCGGAGAAGGGACCTCTGGTGAGTTTACCTTTTAAAATACTATACATGGTTTAAAAGCAAGCATGTGAAAGGATTACTTTGCCCTGGCATTTGCGGTTCTCCTAGATGTAGTCCTAAAGCCTTTGCAAAAGGTTTCTGGGGAGGGCAGCCTTATTGCGTCCTTCATGGTAGGACACTTTACCACTCCAGGCCAGTAACACGTCCTCGGGAATCATTGTAGAACAAAGCATTGCAGTGTATGTTTGCTGGCATTCAAACAACATCCGTTCTTTATCTCTCTGTGTTATCCTCAGGAGAGTGAGATATAATTCATGGTCACCTGGTTGAAATAGAGTGCTTTTCTTCAGGGGACACTCAGAGGAGCCCATTCCTGCTGGGCTGTTTGCCTGTGGCTAAACAGAAATGTTCCCTGCTGTTAGCCACAGGGAGGGGGGAAGGTTGAGGGGGTAGTCACGTGGTGGGAGGAGGCAAAATGCAACCTTGTAACGAAAGCACATGTGCTATGTATGTAATGTTAACAGCAAGGTTTACCCTGAAAGAGTGTAGCCACTGTTTTATAAAATGTGTCTTTTTAAATACCGCTGTCCCTTTTTTTTTTCTCCACCAGCTGCATGTGTTTCAATGATCACAGGATCTTCTCCTTCCCAGAGGCTAGTGAAGCTTAGAAAGAAAAAAAAACGCACTCGCGATGAAATGTTCTCCGAGCTCATGCTGTCCTCCCACACTGACAGAGCACAGACGAATGCGTGGAGGCAAATAATGTCAGAGTGCAGGAAAGCACAAAATGACCGGGAGGAGAGGTGGCGGGCTGAAGAGAGTAAGTGGCGGGCGAAGAGAGTAAGTGGCGGGCTGAAGACAGGGCTGAAGCTCAAATGTGGCGGCAGCGTGATGAGAGGAGGCAGGATTCAATGCTGAGGCTGCTGCAGGACCAAACCAGTATGCTCCAGTGTATGGTTGAGCTGCAGCAAAGGCAGCTGGAGCACAGACTGCCACTGCAGCCCCTCTGTAACCAACCGCCCTCCTCCCCAAGTTCCATAGCCTCCACACCCAGACGCCCAAGTACGCGGTGGGGGGGCCTCTGGCCAACCAGCCACTCCACCACAGAGGATTGCCCCAAAAAAAGAAGGCTGTCATTCAATAAATTTTAAAGTTGTAAACTTTTAAAGTGCTGTGCTTAAAGTGCTGTGTGGCATTTTCCTTCCCTCCTCCACCACCCCTCCTGGGCTACCTTGGTAGTCATCCCCCTATTTGTGTGATGAATGAATAAAGAATGCATGAATGTGAAGCAACAATGACTTTATTGCCTCTGCAAGCGGTGATTGACGGGAGGAGGGGCGGGTGGTTAGCTTACAGGGAAGTAGAGTGAACCAAGGGGCGGGGGGTTTCATCAAGGAGAAACAAACAGAACTTTCACACCGTAGCCTGGCCAGTCATGAAACTGGTTTTCAAAGCTTCTCTGATGCGTACCGCACCCTCCTGTGCTCTTCTAACCGCCCTGGTGTCTGGCTGCGCGTAACCAGCAGCCAGGCAATTTGCCTCAACCTCCCACCCCGCCATAAACATCTCCCCCTTACTCTCACAGATATAGTGGAGCACACAGCAAGCAGTAATAACAGTGGGAATATTGGTTTCGCTGAGGTCTAAGTGAGTCAGTAAACTGCGCCAGCGCGCCTTTAAACGTCCAAATGAACATTCTACCACCATTCTGCACTTGCTCAGCCTGTAGTTGAACAGCTCCTGACTACTGTCCAGGCTGCCTGTGTACGGCTTCATGAGCCATGGCATTAAGGGGTAGGCAGGGTCCCCAAGGATACATATAGGCATTTCAACATCCCCAACAGTTATTTTCTGGTCTGGGAATAAAGTCCCTTCCTGCAGCTTTTGAAACAGACCAGAGTTCCTGAAGATGCGAGCATCATGCACCTTTCCCGGCCATCCCACGTTGATGTTGGTGAAACGTCCCTTGTGATCCACCAGAGCTTGCAGCACTATCGAAAAGTACCCCTTGCGGTTTATGTACTCGGTGGCTTGGTGCTCCGGTGCCAAGATAGGGATATGGGTTCCGTCTATAGCCCCACCACAGTTAGGGAATCCCATTGCAGCAAAGCCATCCACTATGACCTGCACATTTCCCAGGGTCACTACCCTTGATATCAGCAGATCTTTGATTGCGTGAGCTACTTGCATCACAGCAGCCCCCACAGTAGATTTGCCCACTCCAAATTGATTCCCAACTGACCGGTAGCTGTCTGGCGTTGCAAGCTTCCACAGGGCTATCGCCACTCGCTTCTCAACTGTGGGGGCTGCTCTCATCTTGGTATTCATGCGCCTCAGGGCAGGGGAAAGCAAGTCACAAAGTTCCATGAAAGTGCCCTTACGCATGCGAAAGTTTCGCAGCCACTGGGAATCGTCCCAGAACTGCAAAACTATGCGGTCCCACCAGTCTGTGCTTGTTTCCCGAGCCCAGAATCGGCATTCCACAGCATGAACCTGCCCCATTAGCACCATGATGCATGCATTGGCAGGGCCCATGCTTTCACAGAAATCTGTGTCCATGTCCTGATCACTCACGTGACCGCGCTGACGTCGCCTCCTCGCCCGGTATCGCTTTGCCAGGTTCTGGTGCTGCATATACTGCTGGATAATGCGTGTGGTGTTTAATGTGCTCCTAATTGCCAAAGTGAGCTGAGCGGCCTCCATGCTTGCCTTGGTATGGCGTCTGCACAGAAAAAAGGCGCGGAACGATTGTCTGCCGTTGCTCTGAAGGAGGGAGGGGCGACTGACGACACGGCTTACAGGGTTGGCTTCAGGGAGCTAAAATCAACAAAGGGGGTGGCTTTACATCAAGGAGTATCTCAGGCAGGACTTCACGGAGGGTTCCAATAAGAAATGGTGCACCTAAGTTATCGTTCTTATTGGAACAAGGAGGTTAGCCTGGCCTCTGATTGATACATGGCTAGATTTACCTCACTGCACCTTCTCTGTGAGTGACTGCAGTGTGACCTAGAGGAATGAGTCCCCTAGACAGGGGAGGAGGCAAATGAGTACAAAACAAATCTGATCTATTTCTTGTTTTGACCCACTCCATCTATCTTTTACATCTTTGGCTAGCAGCAGACGGTGCAGAAGGACTGCATGCCATCCACATCTCATGGCTGCTCGGCAGAAGATGGTACAGTACCACTGCTAGCCATCCTCATCTCTTGCCTGCCTGGCAGAAGATGGTACAATACGACTACTAGCAATCCTCATCTCTTGCCTGCCTGGCAGAAGATGGTACAGTACGACTGCTAGCAGTCCATATCGCCTGCCCGCTCACCATAAGACGGTTCAATAGGACTGACTGCAGGACTAAAGAGAATGACCTGGTCAAGTCACTCCAAATTTAGTCCCTGCGCCCATGTCTGCCCAGGCGCTCCCAGCCGACGTGGCCAGGAGCACCTCGGACGCGACGAGGACGACTACCAGTCGTATTGCACCGTCTGCTGCCAGAAGGCAATGGGTTGCTGCTACTGTGCAGCAAAGCCATACCGCATCTGCCAGCACCCAGGAGACATAGGGTGACGGTTACCTGAGCGGGCTCCATGCTTGCCGTGGTATGGCGTCTGCACAGGTAACTCAGGAAAAAAGGCGCAAAACGATTGTCTGCCCTTGCTTTCACGGAGGGAGTGAGGGAACGGGGGCCTGACGATATGTACCCAGAACCACCCGCGACAATGTTTTAGCCCCATCAGGCATTGGGATCTCAACCCAGAATTCCAATGGGCAGCGAAGACTGCGGGAACTGTGGGATAGCTACCCACAGTGCAACGCTCCGGAAGTCGACTCTAGCCTCGGTACTGTGGAAGCGCTCCGCCGAGTTAATGCACTTAATGCACTTAGAGCATTTTCTGTGGGGACACACACACTCGAATATATAAAACCGATTTCTAAAAAACCGACTTCTATAAATTTGACCTTATTCCGTAGTGTAGACATACCCTCAGGGTCTCAGCATCAGATCTAGGATTAGAACTCCAAGTTCCCATCTCATAGTTGGGTGCTCAGAGCACTAGATCATGCCTTTCTCATTATGCAATTTTAAAAGAGAAATGATCAGATATAGAGGTTTGAGGGTGGAACTTGTGTAAAGTAATGCTACTTTCCCCAGCCTCCTGTACTCTGGGTCTCTTTTCTCTCACCTGTAAAAAAAAGAGAAGGCAATGATACATATCTATCTTACACAGGTATTTGTGAGACAAACTATTTGAACGGGTTGGAAGATAAGGGCCTGATCCAAAGTTCACTGAGGGTATGTCTACAGCGCAGCTCATAGGTGTGATTCCCAGGCCAGGAGGACATAAACACATTAGCTCTACTGGAGCTAACGTGCTAAAAATAGCAATGTGGATATGGTGGCAGCTCGGGCTAACCACCCGAATACAATCCTGCCCAACATATTTGGGTAGCTACACCCTAGCCACACTGCTATTTTTAAGATGTTAGCTGAAGCAGAGTTAGCGTCTGTCTACCCACCCAAACTGGGAATCTCAACTTCTATGTGAGTAGACATATCCTGAAGTGAATGGGAATTTTTCTACTAACTACGCTGTATTCTGGATCAGGCCCTAAATGCAAAGAATTATTTTTATTTATTATAATTAGAAATAATATGGAGATATAACCCTTGAAGATGTTCTACCATAAAGGAATTTCTGTCAAGAAAGCTGGAAGCAGGGAGGAAGCCATCTGGGGCTTCTCATCCCCCTTGCCCCGTTATGCAGCATCAAAGCCGTAGAGAGAGTTTAGACACTAAGGGCTAAATCCACAAAAAGACGTAGGCTTTTTGACACTCAGCATTGCAATGCCCAACATTTATCACCTAGAAGGTCCGTGGAGTTCAAAAAGCCTGAGTGAGGGGCTCAGGCTTCCTACACAATGACTAGAGATTGGCACCTACGAATGGGATTCACAAAAGCCAGCATGCACTTAAATAAGTGGGGAGGGGGCTGTCCTAAGCCCCAAGCCCCTCAGAGTGTTCATCACCTAACTCCACTTCTTCAGCTGCGAACCCTCTCCTGGAGTTAAGTGCCTCAGGGCTGATCTACACTACCCAGTTAGGTCAACATAAGGCATCTTAGACACTACAGCCTTCCTCCCATGGATGTAAGTGCCCTACTACACTGACATCATAACTCCGCCTCCACGAGAGGCGTAAGGCTTATGTTAGTGTAGTTAGGTCAACGCAGTGTCTGTGTAGACCAACGGTCCCCAAATTGTGGGGAGGAAATCTTGGGCGGGGCATGGTGGGCCTGATCCAGCCCCCATGAGGGGCAAGGGAGTGCCACCCAGCCACACTCTCCCTCCAGCAGCGGTCCTTGCTCCTGACCCCTGCCCAGGGCTCCTCTCCCAGCCCCAGCCCCAGCCCCAGCCCGGTGCTCCAGCCAGAGCTCCACTCCCGGCCGCAGCCTCAGCCCCTGGCTGTGGCTCCATTCCCGGCCCCCTTACCAGGGGCACCATTTCAGATTTTTTTGGGAGGGGGAACTTTAACCGTGATTCCAAGGGCTGCTTAGGCACCTGGAAACTCTAGGGTGTTTTTGCAGATAACTTAGAAATTAGCTTATAGAAGCACTGTATCTAATTCCTATATAAAAAAGAGGCTTTAATAAATATTCGATCCACTCAGCTCTAATACTAACATGTTCTCACATCTTGTGTCAAGTCACTTAAGTAACACTGGTTAGGTTTTAAATTTTAATGTATATTCTTTGTTACTAACTCTTGAATATAACAATTGAAACAACTGTTGAAAATTTGGATTACTGACCCTCCCAGCCCCACCCCTTCCGCCCAAAGCCCTGCCCCTTCCAGGGGCTGGAACCGGCCCCCCATACGTGTAAGAATTTATTATTACTTTCACCCCTGGCCTTTAGGGTGCACTGGGGTCACATTTTGAAGCTTTCTCCACAGCCACGAGGACTAGAACCTTCATTTTTCTTTAAGCACGAAGGCTGAAATCATCACATATCCACTTGACTCCAGGAGCTGGGGCTTTAAGGAGAACAATTATCATGAGACTCATGACAAAATCATGAGAATTGGCAACACTGCTTTTACTTCTGTTTAAAGGCTAGTTACTTTCCAGAAGGCTCTTAAACACAACACTACAGCGACTGAGTTACAGTTCTCACAGAATATTTAAAATCAAACACCAAGAAAATTCTATATTTTAAAGTTGAAAAAACCCCTGAGACTTCTAAGGTATATCAGGGCCACCGCAGGCAGGAAAGGAAAATAAACTGGCACAGGAACTCTGGACAGCTTTTCCTTTAGAAAAAAAGTTGGAGGGTCAAATCTTCTAACTAAAACTTCTATTGCCATCAGTGCCTCCACTCATAGATATAAACATCACAGTGACCATGTGATAACATGTTTGGTCAATAACTATACACTTCACACTTAAATATCTGAGTCATCTTACCCAGAGTTACACCTCTTATATGCATTTGGCTTAGGGACTGGATTTTCTGTCATATTCTGAACAGTGCTGAATGGTGCCCAGTGAATAATGCAAATCATGACACTAATCGTTGACTTTATGGACTCTGTGGATGCAGTTTCTGTTCTTTGTTCTGGAATTGGCCTGAATACAGCTGAAACCCTAAGAATTTGAGGCATAAACACATCTGATACTTATATGACACTTTCTTATTCCTTTCTTTACTCAAACTCAGAACAAAAAATGACTGAACAAAATGGTTTTCAGTTAAAAAGTAAAATTGCACAGCAGCCATTGCTGTACAACCCAGCATGCGGCTGAACCTACCACCCCTTGGGAGTTAAGTGATTTCCTCTCATCTGACTCTCATTCTCCCTAACTTCTGTGCTGCTTTTCATGCTGTTAACCAGGACATCTATTCTGGGACCATTTGCTGGAATCTCAGAGAACTGGCTGCCTTGGTTTTGCTCCAGTCTATCAGAGTCCTCTTCTTTTGCAGCATGCAGCAGAGAGAGAGAGTGGCTGGTCTGCTGGGATAGGGAGCTAGCTCAGAAAGACCTGGGTTGTGTCCCCCCCATGGACTTTCTGTCTGACCCCAGGCCAGTGCTTTAAGGACAGAATTTCAAAGGTTTTTAGGCACCCAAAGATGCAGCTAGATATCTAGTGGGGTTTACAAAGCACCAAACCTTCTAAGTGCATTTGAAAATCTACTAGGCACCTAAATACCTTTGAAAATCTGGCCCTTAGTCTGTGTGTGCCTCTGTGCCCCATTTGTACTGCGGGGCTGGGAGGAGAAACAGGTTTGAGATTGTGAAGTGCAGCCTTAGATACCATGGTGATGGGGCCACATAAGTACCACAGGTAGAGTGGGAACTTCTCTATACGCTGCTAGCCCTTCCCTGGGTTTGACCTCTTCTTTTCATCTATGCCCCCAAATCTCCCCCTTTTCTGCATGTAACCTAGGCTCAGCGCTTTGTGTATTTTTTCTGAGTCCCCGCAGTGTTCTCTCTAAGGCCTTCTCCACACTGGCAAGTTACAGCGCACTAAAGCAGCTTTCTGTGGTGTAACCCCCGAGGCGCCCACGCTGCCAAGCCACTCAGCACGCAGAGACTGCGCAGTTGCAGCACTGTAAAAAAAAACCACCCCGACAAGAGGCGCGGAGCTTTCCGTGCCAGGGCTACAGCGCCGTAGTGCCACTGTAGACACCCTGGTCGATGACAGCGCTGCAACTGGCCTCCGGGAGGTGTCCCACAATGCCTGCTCTCGCCTCTCTGGTCTTCGATTTGAACTCTTCTGCCCTGCCCTCAGCTGACCAACCGTTAGCCCCGCCCTTTAAATTCCTTGGGAATTTTGAAAGTCCCCTTCCTGTTTGTTCAGTGACGCGTGCAGTGGGCTCTGGGCATTTTTCCAGGTGGCCAGGCCTGCTCCACGCACCAGGCAATTCCCCGCTTGGAGCAATGCCGAGCTGCTGGAGCTCATCGGCATTTGGGGACAGGAGGCTGTCCAGTCCCAGCTGCGCTCCAGCCGTAGGAAATATGATACCTACGGACAGATTTCACGATGCATGACAGAAAGGAGCCATGACCGGGACACACTGCAGTGCAAGGTCAAAGTGAAGGAGCTGCATCCGCCTACCACAAGGTGCAGGAGGCAAACCGCTGCTCCAGTGCTGTGCCCATGAGCTGAACGTGATACTCGGCGGCGACCCCACCTCTACTGCAAAGGCCCCTGTGGATAATTCATTGGCTCACATGCCAGTCGAGAGTGGACTGAGCCAGGAGGAGGAAATCTTGGATGAGGATGTGGAGGGGGACCCAAAGGCAGAGGACGACTAGGAGGTCAGAGATTCAAGCAGCCAGGAGCTCTTCTCTACCTCGGAGGAGGCTAGCCAGTCACAGCTGTCGGAGACTGGCGAAGCACAAACAGCAGAGGAGGCCCCTGGTAAGTGGTTTTGATTTTGGGAATCGCTGAAATGAGTTGCTGGGGGCAGGAGGGTAGCAGAAAGCAGGCTTGTGTCTGTATGATGTGCGTACCACCACATTCCTAATCTGAGCGGCGGAACAGGGTGTTGATTGACTCTCTCACTTCACAGGAATCTGCCTCAGAGATCTCCACAAAACTTTCCTGGAGTCTAGATATGGGGCAATCCGCTGCCGCAGGTTTTTTGCCAGAGCTGCTTTGTTTTCCCATGCCACTCTGCTATCATGGGGGGCGGGCGGAGCTGGGGGGGGGCGGGGGGAGGGACCATTGCTGTACACAGGCGAGCCGCATAAGGGCCAGGGCAGAAGCCGCAGTCTTGGGAAAGACCCTCCTTTGATTCCTTGCTCACCCTCATCAGAGAGATATCTTCCATAATGAACACGGCCTGTGGAAAATGTGGGGACAGTAATGATTTCAGGCCCCCCCTACAGTGCTGGCTCTCCCCAAAAGCCATTTGCCCAGAGTACAGCAAGGTCCTGGAACACTGATTTACCCTGCCCCTGCGATTACTCACCATTTTGGGGACTTGTGGCTTATACGTGCTTGCCTGGGGTCAGCAAGTTAGTTACAGGTATGTGAATACTGCCTGTGTTTTAAATCACTGAATCAGTGGTCTGTGTGTTGCAAATAATACTGCTTCTGTAAAATGTTGCATTTTGTCTTCACAGATATGACCTTGGGAGCCCAGCCTCCCTCTTTGTTATCGCCAGCTGAACAGCTGCGCAGAATTAGAAAGCGGCCACAAAAAACTAAAGAGGACTTTCTGTATGAAGTTATGATGCACTCCATGGCTGAAAAGCAAGAATTGAAGGAGTGGCGGACAGCAAGGAGAGGGACCGAAAGGAGAATGCGGAGTGCCAGAACGAAGCCACGGAGCGGCTCTTAAACGTTGTGTGCCAGGTGGACACACTCCGGGTGCTACTAGCATTGCAAATGGAGCAGCTCCGTGCCCGCCCTCCCCTGTAGCTGCTGTTGCAAACTCTTTCCCATATGCCCCCCAAACACCATCAACATGCTGTTATCAACCTCCTGGCTCCAATCTGTACCCGCTGCATTCCACTCCTGCCCCATCAGTCCAGCCCTGCGGACTCCCAGTACCCATGGCACTCAACACCCGTCCCTCTGCTGTTTAGCCCTGCTGAAGTACAGTACCTGCTGCACTGTACTCCAAAGGACAAGGTTCCATACGATACCTGGACATACACAAATCTTTAACAGTCCCAGGACCCCACCTCCTCCTGGGACCCTCTCTTCCCTCATCCCCCACAGTGCTCATGTGTTTTTTTGTTTGTCTCTCTGCCCCCAGTTGTTGTTTTTTAATAAAAGAATTGTTTTGGTTTGCAAGCAATCTTTATTCCATTCATTGAAAGCAAACAGAGCCCTGAAAAGCAACAGGCAAGTTTCTTAAATCTTCACAGTGCATGGTCTGCACCAATCACAATCACCTCCTAGCATTACAAGCACTGCACTCCCAAGCATAGCAACAAATATGAGTGGCTTTCAGTTTCAGATTGCTGCCTCAAGGCATCCTTGATCCTTATGGCCTCACGCTGCACCCCTCTAATAGCCCTGGTCTCTGGCTGTTCAAATTCAGCCTCCAGGGGCGGAGCCTCAGTGGTCTAGCCCTGAGTGAAGCTCTCACCCTTCCCTTCACAAATATTATGGAGGTACAGCACGCGGCTATAAGCATAGGAATATTGTCATCGGCCAGGTCCAGCCTCCCATATAGGCAGTGCCAGTGGGCCTTTAAACGGCCAAAAGCACACTCAACAGTCATTCTGCACTTGCTCAGCTTGTTGTTGAACCGCTCCTTGCTGGTGCAAGGTTCCCCGTGAATGGCTTCATGAGCCACGGCATTAAGGGATAGGCGGGGTCTTCCAGGATCACAATGGGCATTTCCACTTCCCTTACAGTGATCTTCTGGTCCAGGAAGAAAGTCCCTGCTTGCAGCTTCCTGAACAGACCAGTGTTCCGAAAGATACATGCGTCATGCACCTTTCCGGACCAGCCTCTGTTAATGTCCGTGAAACGCCCATGGTGATTCACAAGCGCCTGGAGAACTATAGAGAAAATCCCTTCCAATTGATGTACTTGGTGGCTAGGTAGTCTGGTGCCAGAATTGGAATATGCGTGCCATCTATCACCTCTCCGCAGTTAGGGAAGCACATTTGTGCAAAGCCATCCACAATGTCACGCATGTTGCCCAGAGTCACGGTTTTTCAGAGCAGGATGTGATTAATAGCCCTGCACACTTCTGTCATCACAAGTCCAACTGTTGACTTTCCAACTCCAAACTGGTTAGTGACCTATTGGCAGCAGTCTGGAGTAGCCAGCTTCCACAGTGCAATCGCCACACACTTCTCCAAAGGCAGGGTAGCTCTCATTCTCGTGTCCTTGCGCTGCAGGGCTGGGGTGAGCTCATCACACAATCCCATGAATGTGGCTTTCCTCATCTGAAATTTCTGCAGCCACTGCTCGTCATCCCAGACATGCATGACGATGTGATCCCACCACTCAGTGCTCGTTTCCCGAGCCCACAAGCAGCATTCTACTGTGGTTAGCACCTCTGTGAATGCCACAACCAGAGTCCAGCGGAAGGCACCAAAAATTATTAGAGGGCTGAAGCACATGATTTATGTGGAGAGGCTGAGGGAACTGGGATTGTTTAGTCTGCAGAAAAGAAGAATGAGGGGGGATTTGATAGGTGCTTTCAACTACCTGAAGGGGGGGTTCCAAAGAGGATGGATCTAGACTGTTCTCAGTGGTACCAGATGATAGAACAAGGAGTAATGGTCTCAAGTTGCAGTGGGGGTGGTTTAGGTTGGATATTAGGAAAAACTTTTTCACTAGGAGGATGGTGAAGCACTGGAATGAGTTACCTAGGGAGGTGGTGGAAACTCCTTCCTTTGCGGTTTTTAAGGTCAGGCTTGACAAAGCTCTGGCTGGGGTGATTTAGTTGGGGATTAGGTCCTGCTTTGAGCAGGGGGTTGGACTAGATGACCTTCTGAGGTCCCTTCCAAGCCTGATATTCTATGATTCTATGAATCTCATGTCGTAGCTACTACGCGTGGTGAGATCAATGTCAAGCTCCTCTTGCCTTTGTAGTTTAAGGAATAATTCCACTGCCACTCATGACGCATTAGTGAGAGCAAGCAGCATATTGGTCAACACTGCGGGATCCATTCTTGCAGACCAAAGAGGCAGAGTGCACAGTACACAAACCGTTGAAAGATGGTGCCAAATGCGGCTGGAAGCACAGGGATTGCTGGGATGCGAAGCAATGCATCACAGGTTATTGGGACAGGACCAGTATGCCCCGCGACCCGATCTGCTTTCCCACAACTCTTAGCAGCAGAAGAGGAAAAGATGCTCTGTGGGACAGCTGCCCAGACTGCATGGCTCCGAATACTGATGCAAGTGCCTCAAGTGTGAACACACATCAACGGTTTCCCTTCAGCGCTCTCTGAGCAGCAATGTAACTGCCGGCGATGTAACTCTGCCAGTGTAGACATATCCTAAAACAACCCCTCCTCCCTCCTGCCCCTCCACAGAGGGATTTCTTTTCTACAGGCTAAACTTCATATCCTTAATTTAAGCACCAGCCCTTTCTTATCTTAATCACCATGCCTCTGATTGTAAACAAAATACTGATGTAAGCGGAGTCGGGATGAGCTCCACCCTGACGTCTGGTGGTGAGGTGTGGCAAGTTATGGAAAAGAACTTCAGGGGCTGATCTCATTTGCATAGGCACACCCACTCCACCTAGAATGAGGCCATAGCTGCCCAAATGGTCACTTTGGCTGCTGTGGGATCCCCAGTGTCTCTGTTATTGGGGCAGGAAGAATAAATTGTTATTACCCTGATTATGGGAATCAAGGACAGTGGAACTGCACTTGACCTTTTGTTATGATGGAGGGACTCGCCATCAACTAAGTAGCACTCACTAGGCAAGGGACATGGGTTCCAAAACTCTGTGAATTGAGAGAGGCTGGGGATAGGTATTAATACTTGGTGGGATGGGTCCCCTGGTGAGGGCCTTACATGCTAATTGCACTTTCTCCTCTCTCCACTGTGGACTATCAGAGCTAATTTTGATTCTATTAGGAGTCTAGTTACAGGCTACTGAGCTGAATTCACTTTGGGCTAATGGTGTACCAGCACTGAGGCTCCCCTACTACAAGCTGAAATGACAAAAGAGCTAAACTTAGTAAGAGCTGAAATCACTGAGTGTTGTGTTAAGTAGTGGGGGAGCCTGAAGCTATATGGTGGAGCAGTTTGTGGGATGGTGAGTGGAGCAGAGTGGCTGGTGGAGCAGAGCAGTTTGCAGGATGGCGAGCGGAGCGGCTGGGGGAGCAGAGCAGTTTGTGGGACAGTGAGCAGAGCAGAGCGGCTGTGGGGAGCAGAGCAGTTTGTTGGATGCCTATAGCAGCTCATGGGGCGGCTGGCAGAGCGGAGCCCCATGGAGAGGTGGGGCCATCAGCTTTGGACCACATAAGGTGCCCCTTAAACCCTCCCCCAATCTCCACCCAGGTTGGGAGGTAAAACTCTGCAGGTAAACTTTTGAACTCTGGGGCTGCCCTGACCAGGGACAGAGACTTTTGGGTAGTTGGACTTTTGGGACTTTGGGTGATTTTGGGTTGCTGGACTCAACAACTAAAGGGAAAGGACATGCCCCAATTTGCTTGGGGTGGGTTTTTTGCTCATGGGTTGTGTTATGAATCCTGTTGGTGGTGTTTCCCCAACATAATGCCACATTGTTTCTCTCTGTTATTAAAAGGCTTTTTGTTACACTCAGACTATGTGTTTGCAAGAGGGGAAGTATTGCCTCTTGGAGGCACCCAGTGGGGGTGGTATATATTTGTCCCAGGTCACTGGGTGGGGCCTTGAGCTGGTGTTGCATTGTATTATTGGAATGGAACCCCTAGATACTGAACCCGGCCCTTGTTGCTGCCAACTCGGACAGGCAGAAGGGTTACACTGACTCCCTGCCCCAGGGGCACCTCTCCTCTGCAGAACTTATGTTTCACACTAATGCTGTAGTTAAGAGCTCCACCTGAGAGCTTGCACACCTCCTGCATGAAACTCAAGTAGGGGGGCTTCTGCCCTCCTCTGTCCCCCCCCCCCAATTGGCACCCTTGCCCCTTACCCCTGTCCCCTCCCTTGAGACATGGCCATGCTCCCGGCCCCAGCTACTGTGGGGGGGGCATGACCCTGAAAAGTTTGGGGACCACTGGTGTAGACACTGGTCTTTTACATCAGCTGTCTTCTCAATTTCAGGGCAGGAGCCATGAAACTGACAAGAAAGTCCCCACTTCTGTGGAGAGCTGAATGGCTGGACCCTGCTCCCAGCTGGGAGCCGGGGTTAGAAGCCCAGGGGGCTTTCCCCGCTTGTAGCTAGGAGCTTGTAGATTTGGTCCTCCCTCCCAGCTGGGAACTGGGGCGAGAAGCCGGGCCGGCTTCAGACTCTGCTCCCAGCAGGCAGCTGGGGGAAGTTGAAATTAAACTAAATATCATTATCGTGTAGTAGAAGAAAGAAGCCTATTCTGTATTATTATACGCAAGATATTATTTCAGCAACTTCCAGAATACACTAAATTGAAAGTAATTAAAATAATACTTCTGTGCTACCATTCCCTGAGGACAAGATCTGTCCAGATTACATGCCAGTTTACAGCCCCTTTGCCACTACAGAGCAGTGCATAAGGGCAATGGCAGACTGCAATGTGAATCGGGCCATCTGTTTACTAAATTGTGAAGGGTGCTTTGGAGTATACTTTAACATAGTTACTCAAGAACTACTCACTACCAGCAAATATTTTAAAAAGGTAGCAGCAAAGATTAGCTAAATCAACTGTTCTGTACAGAGTTTTGCAATGAAAACTATATAGCAAAGTAACTTTTTTGAGAAGCAGAAAGTGTACTGCTTCTATAGCTCACTCAGATGTACTAGGAGAAAGGTGTGTTATTGTTAATACACTAGCTGCAATCTGTTTAATCATTACTATTTTGGTGAAGTAATACTTGAAAATACCATAATATCACTCACTCCTATTTTAAAGTCACTAAGACCCAGATTCTGAATCAATGGGATAACACAGCTGTTCCTGCAAGTTGGCCCCATGTCTGCATCCAAGAGAGAAAAATGAAACCCTTTGGCCTCTGGTTAAAACTTTCGAACTTGGAAGCCTGGAGTTAATTTCATAAATCTACAGTTAGTCACCTTTGGTGTTATTTTCAGAATTGGTGAGCACTCAGCAGCTCCCGCTTTCTGTTGTTGAGAACTCATTGTGATGGGTTTGGTCACAGAGACCCCCCCTTGGGACTGTCACCTGATGTGCTGAAATTACCTCTGAGCCCATTTCCCTTGCCAGCTTGGGACTTCAGAACCCTGTCTTGTTGAGCCAGACACGCTAGCCTGCTGCAACACAGACCCAGGGTCTGAACCATGCCCCGAGAGCTGCAGACTTAACGGAAAACAGCTCAGCAAATATTCCTGTTTCCAGCATCTAGACACCCAGTTCTCAATGGGATCCAAACCCCAAATAAATCCGTTTTACTCTACATAAAGCTTATACAAGGTAAACTCATAAATTGTCCGCCCTCTATAACACTGACAGAGAGAGAGACACACACCTGTTTGCTCCCCCCAGTATTAATCACTTACTCTGGGTTAATTAATAAACAAAAGGGATTTTATTAAGTGTAAAAAGTAGGATTTAAATGGTTTCAAGTAATAACAGACAAAGTAAGTTACCAAGCAAAATAAAACAGAACATGCAAGTCTAAGCCCAATACATTAAGAAACTGAATACAGGTAAATCTCACCCTTAGAGATGTTTTAATAAGCTTCTTTCACAGACTACACTCCTTCCTAGTCTGGGCCCAATCCATTCCCCTGGTACAGTTCTTGTTAGTTCCAGCTCAGGTGGTGACTAGGGGATTTCTCATGACTGCCCGCCCCCTTTGTTCTGTTTCACCCCCTTTTACATGTAACCCTTCTGCCCGTCAGAGTTGGCAGCAACAAGGGCCGGGTTCAATATCTAGGGGATCCATTCCAATAACACAATGCAAACCGGCTCGAGCCCCCACCCAGTGACCTGGGATAAATATATACCACCCCCCGCTGGGCGCCTCCAAGAGGCAATACTTCCCCTCTCGCAAGCACCTAGTCTGAGTGTAGCAAAAGCCTTTTATAGCAAAAGCCTTTTAATAACAGAGAGAAACAATGTGGCATTATGTTTGGGAAACACCACCAACAGGATTCATAACACAACCCATGAGCAAAAAAAACCCACCCCAAGCAAATTGGGGCATGCCCTTTTCCCTTTGGTTCTTGAGTCCAGCAACCCCAAATCACCCAAAGTCCCAAAAGTCCAATGCCCCAAAAGTCTCTGTCCCTGGTCAGGGCAGCCCCAGAGTTCGAAAGTTTATCTGCGGAGCTTTACCTCCCAACCTGGGTGGAAATGGGACGGGGGTAAGAGGCACCTTACATGATCTGAAGCTGACCGCCCCATAGCTCCATAGCAGCGCTCCGCTCCGCCAGCACCCCACGAACTCCTCCGCTCCGCCAGCCACCCCACGAACTCCTTCGCTCAGCTGCGCTCCGCTCCGCCAGCCGCCCCACGAACTCCTTCGCTCAGCTCCACAAGCAGCTCCTGCCATCCACAAACTGCTCCACCAGCCGGTCCGCAAGGCACTCCAGCCGGCCCGCCAACCGCTCCACAATATAGCTTCAGGCTCCCCCACTACTTAACACAACACTCAGTGATTTCAGCTCTTAGGTGAATTCAGCTTGTAGTAGGGGAGCCCCAATGCTAGTGCACTGTCAGCCCAAAATGAGCTCAGCAGCCTATAGCTAGACTTCTAATGAAATCAAAATTAGCTCTGATATTCCACAGTGGAGAGAGGAGGAAGTGCAATTAGCATGTAAGGGCCTTACCAAGGGGCCCATGCCACCAAATGTTAATACTTGTCCCCAGCCTCTCTCCATTCACACAGTTTTGGAACCCATGACCCTTGCCTAGCGAGTGCTACTTAGTTGATGGTGAATCCCTCCATCATAACAAAAGGCCACGTACAGTTCCAAGCACAGTTCCCATAATCAGGGTAATAACAATTTATTCTTCCTGCCCCAAAAACAGAGACACTGGGGATCCCACAGCAGCCAAAGTGACCATTTGGGCAGCTATGGTCTCATTCTAGGCGTGGTGGGTGTGCCTATGCAAATGAGATCGGCCCCTGAAGTTCTTTTCCACAACTTGCCACACCTCACCACCAGATGTCAGGGTGGAGCTCATCCTGACACTGCTTACATACAGCTTTGGCACAAGGCGGGAATATTTTGTCTTTCTAGATCCCCATCCCTCCTTCTAAATGGAGAAGCACCAGGTTTAAGATGGCTTCCAGTATCATGTGACATGTTCTCATGTGCTGTGAGTCTTCATTACCCACTCACTGGCACACACCTATACAGGACGACTTACAAGTAAACAGAGCCATTTACAACCAATTGTCCTAGACAATGGGAGCCATCAAGATTCCAAGCCACCAATAATGACCCACACTTTACACAGTTACAGTAAGACTTCAGATTTATACTTCATATTTCTAGTTTTAGATACAAGAATGATGCATACACAGAAATAGGATGAACACACTCAGTGGATTATAAGCTTTGTAAATGATACCTTACAAGAGACCTTTTGCATGAAGTATACTCCAGTTACATTATATTAGGGTGACCAGATGTCCCGATTTTATAGGGACCGTCCCGATTATTGGGTCTTTTTTTAATATAGGCTCCTATTACCCCCCCCACACCCCTATTCTGATTTTTCACACTTGATGTCTGGTCACCCATTATATTCACACTCATTAGCATATTTTCATAAAACATATGGAGTGCAATGTCACACTCATCACTTCTGTAAATCAGGCCACTTGTTTAAGTGCCTAAATATGATGTAACAGGGCTGCCCCCAGGGCTCAGAATAAGTCACAGTGTAAAATACAAAGATGTTACACTCTGGGGTGCAATCCAGAGCAATGAAGAATTATGTCCTGCCCCAGCTCGCTTTCCTCCTTCCTTCCTGCCCCTGTGCCCCATCTCTCATCCCACCTCGTTCCTGCCCCGTCTCTCTTCCCACCTTGCTCCTGCCCCTGTGCCCCACCTCACCTCGCTCCTGCCCCGTCTCTCTTCCCACCTTGCTCCTGCCCCGTGCCCCAGCTCACCTCGTTCCTGCCCTGTCTCTCTTCCCACCTTGCTCCTGCCCCTGTGCTCCACCTCACCTCGTTCCTGCCCCGTCTCTCTTCCCACCTTGCTCCTGCCCCGTGCCCCACCTCACCTCGCTCCTGCCCCGTCTCTCTTCCCACCTTGCTCCTGCCCCGTGCCCCACCTCACCTCGCTCCTGCCCCGTCTCTCTTCCCACCTTGCTCCTGCCCCTGTGCCCCAGCTCACCTCGTTCCTGCCCATCTCTCTTCCCACCTTGCTCCTGCCTCTGTGCTCCACCTCACCTCGCTCCTGCCCCGTCTCTCTTCCCACCTTGCTCCTGCCCCTGTAACCAACCTCACCTCGCTCCTACCCCGTCTCTCTTCCCACCTTGCTCCTGCCCCGTGCTCCACCTCACCTCGCTCCTGCCCCGTCTCTCTTCCCACCTTGCTCCTGCCCCTGTAACCAACCTCACCTCGCTCCTACCCCGTCTCTCTTCCCACCTTGCTCCTGCCCCTGTGCTCCACCTCACCTCGCTCCTGCCCCGTCTCTCTTCCCACCTTGCTCCTGCCCCTGTGCCCCACCTCACCCGCCGTCTCTCTTCCCACCTTGCTCCTGCCCCTGTAACCAACCTCACCTCGCTCCTGCCCCGTCTCTCTTCCCACCTTGCTCCTGCCCCGTGCTCCACCTCACCTCGCTCCTGCCCCATCTCTCTTCCCACCTTGCTCCTGCCCCGTGCCCCAGCTCACCTCGTTCCTGCCCCGTCTCTCTTCCCACCTTGCTCCTGCCCCGTGCCCCAGCTCACCTCGTTCCTGCCCCGTCTCTCTTCCCACCTTGCTCCTGCCCCGTGCCCCAGCTCACCTCGTTCCTGCCCCGTCTCTCTTCCCACCTTGCTCCTGCCCCGTGCCCCAGCTCACCTCGCTCCTGCCCCGTCTCTCTTCCCACCTTGCTCCTGCCCCGTGCTCCACCTCACCTCGCTCCTGCCCCGTCTCTCTTCCCACCTTGCTCCTGCCCTGTAACCAACCTCACCTCGCTCCTGCCCCGTCTTTCTTCCCACTTGGCTCCTGCCCCTGTGCTCCACCTCACCTCGTTCCTGCCCCGTCTCTCTTCCCACCTTGCTCCTGCCCCTGTGCCCCAGCTCACCTCGTTCCTGCCCATCTCTCTTCCCACCTTGCTCCTGCCTCTGTGCTCCACCTCACCTCGCTCCTGCCCCGTCTCTCTTCCCACCTTGCTCCTGCCCCTGTAACCAACCTCACCTCGCTCCTACCCCGTCTCTCTTCCCACCTTGCTCCTGCCCCTGTGCTCCACCTCACCTCGCTCCTGCCCCGTCTCTCTTCCCACCTTGCTCCTGCCCCTGTGCCCCACCTCACCCGCCGTCTCTCTTCCCACCTTGCTCCTGCCCCTGTAACCAACCTCACCTCGCTCCTGCCCCGTCTCTCTTCCCACCTTGCTCCTGCCCCGTGCTCCACCTCACCTCGCTCCTGCCCCATCTCTCTTCCCACCTTGCTCCTGCCCCGTGCCCCAGCTCACCTCGTTCCTGCCCCGTCTCTCTTCCCACCTTGCTCCTGCCCCGTGCCCCAGCTCACCTCGTTCCTGCCCCGTCTCTCTTCCCACCTTGCTCCTGCCCCGTGCCCCAGCTCACCTCGCTCCTGCCCCGTCTCTCTTCCCACCTTGCTCCTGCCCCGTGCTCCACCTCACCTCGCTCCTGCCCCGTCTCTCTTCCCACCTTGCTCCTGCCCTGTAACCAACCTCACCTCGCTCCTGCCCCGTCTTTCTTCCCACTTGGCTCCTGCCCTGTGCCCCACCTCCCCTCGCTCCTGCCCCGTGCCCCATCTCTCTCCCCGCTTCGGTCGGCCTGCCCAGGTGCCCCATCTCGCCCCATGGGGGAACAGATCCTGCGCCCAGGGGCAGGGTCGGGGACCGGCTGCTGGCAGGGGGTCTCGGCTATGCAGATGGAGAGCAGGACACAGCACCGAGAGCTCGAGCCAGCGCAGATTCTCCCGGCCGCGGCGGGGCGGCCAGAGGCGGGGAGCGGCGCCCCAGCGCCCCCGCCCGCACGCGCAGCATCCTCCCTCTCCGTGCGCATGGCAACCGCCGGGCGCAACCCCTTCTGCTTGCTCGCAGCCCCGCCCGCTCGTTTCGTCACATCGCACTAGGGGACCGGAAGGCGTCAAGCCCCGCCCTCCGCTCGCTGCCATTGGTCGCTCCTCAATAGCGCCATCTCGGCCTAGCACCGCCGGTTGGCCCGAAGCTGCTGGGGCACCGGGCGCGCGGCGCTTGCAAGAGGATGGAGGGCGCCGCTCATTTGCATAAACCCCGCCCCTCCTGCTGGTACTGCGGCTGCTTGGCTGTTAGCCGTGAAGGCTGTAGCCTTGGCAGCGGCAGCGGTCTCCGCTGGAGAGGGCGCGCCGGGGGGCCTGGCTCCATCCCTGTCAGCCTGGGCGAGGACCGGCTCCGCCGAGGGGAGCCCGGGAGAGGGGCTTGGCCGGGCCGAGCGGGAGCCGCCACCCAGCGAGGGGGCTGGGGAGCCACAGCCCGGCCAGGGTCCATTGCCGGGCGCCCCGTTGCCGGGGAGCCGCTTACCGGGATCGTTCCTGTCAGAGCCTGCGGGGCGCTTGTGGTGAGGGCGAAGAGAGGATTTCTGAAGGGCTGCGCCGGCATATTTAATTCGTCGCTGGATTTCGGGGAGGAGCCCGTGTTCAGCATGCGATTTAATCAGATTTGATAGTTAACAAGAAGGGTCCCCCCCCCCCGCTTCTTATAAATCCCCTCTTGTGGCTACCGCTTCTAGCTTCATTTCAGGCCACATGGGATAATATGTCTGTCTAATTATTTGTGTGGGCGAGAGCACCTGCTGCTGGAGAAGAGAGACTGTGAACCCCAAAGAAGATATAGTAACGAAAAAAAACAACAACAAAAAACCCCAACCCAGCAATGAATTTGACCCCCATGAACATCAGGCGGCAGTAGCTGAGGCTAATGTTGTAGTCCGTTTTGTAGAATTTAAATCATTTGAGTTGCTGTAACTCTCTCTCTGGTTGTTTAAGAGGAGATCTGTATTGAATTCATACCACTTTTTGGAGCATCCTTGTCTCTGGGATGCCATGCCCCAGTAAAGCTGCAGTTGCTGCCTTTTGCGGGGCTTTGTGAGGGAGTCTTCCTTCTCTGTAACCACGTACATATTTTTAAGAGGATATTTGTATTTTTATCATTTTTATAGCTTGTGCAAAATCCCTTTTTCAGAGAACTTCAGTCACAGTACAAGTGTTAAAGGGAACCACCGGTGACAGTTACTCGCCCTTGTCACAATGTGGACTTTTCTGGGCATTGCCTCCTTCGTCTATGTGTATAAGAAATGTGGAGACTTGATGACTTATGTCAACAAAGAGGTGCTGCTGACTATGTTGATGTTTTTCTCTCTTGGTTTGCTGCTGTCTTATCGGTATCGTTCTGGGTGGCTAAAACAACAACAGTGGGGGCAGCAGAAACAGTCCCACTTTGGGATGCTCTGTAGTGTTCTCTCAGCTTTGCCACTCATCGGTTTTTTCTGGGCCAAGTCCACCCCTGGATCGCCAGAGGCAGAGCAAACCAAATCCAGAAAGGTAAGTTCAGTTCAAACCTGGGAAATAGGATGGATTCCTTTCACTTTTTGTTTTTACGTTAGGGCTCCTTTGTCAGTTTGAGGGAAAAGCAGCTAATGAAAGGTTGGAGAGGATTTATCTTTGTGGTCCCCACCTAGGGATTTGTTAGATTTTATTTCAGTTTTGGGTGACAAACTCATAGATGGAGCCTGCTTAATCAAGACACTTGAGTTTCAAATTAAGTTTAAAGGTAAACCTTAGGAGAAATCTCCGTTTTTAAGTTGATTTACAGTTTCTGTGTTTGTGTAATTTCCAGTAAATTATTTTTCCCACATTGGAAACAAATTAAATTGTTAGTGCTGTGACATACATCAGCTTTCAGCATCTCTACATTTGAAAGAAAAACATTTATCAAGACCACTGGCAGACCTAGAAAAAAGATCTGCAGATACATATGATGAAATCCAAAGAATTCTGTAGATAATAATAATGAAATATCACATGTATAGGGCTTTACATCTTCAAAGGCTTTTAGAATATTGGGCAGAATCTCTGAGGCAGACTGCCAGCTTGTCTGCCAGTGGTATCATAGCAGGTATTTGTTTGGTTTTTTTGAGGGGAGGTTTCAGCTAAAATGGTTCAGCCATTCTCAGAACAAGTTTGTGCAGAAATGCATTTTGACCATGTTAAAAGAAATTCTTTCAACTTTTGAGAAGTTCTAGTGCCTCTGCTTTGCAGCAGGGACTTGAAATTTGGCAGGAATGTGCGTTTTGCCATCCCTGTGAAAATTCTCCCAAATCTGACCACGTTTATAATTGGCCTCAGAAAAATCTCTGTCTCCAGACCAATGCTGTCCTGTCATCCATGGCCCTAATATGGCTTGGCACCCACTGCTACAAAACCTTTATATTGAGCTTAATGGCTACTACCAGGAATATGACACTTACTACTGTTGAGTACCCTCATTGAATTCCAGTGGGACTACTCATGTCACTAGGCTCAATAGTAATGGTTTGCAGGATTAGGGGAGTTGATATTCAGACCTAGACCTAGGAAAAAACTAACTAATTTTTAAAGCGACAATCATTCACAATCATTCAATTTTTATATTATATTGTCTATTATTATTTGTAAAATAAAGAGTATAAATGCTAGATATGTTACTTGTGTTTTTGTTGGTCTTAATTTCTACATAGGGTAAAAGAGGGGTAGACTCAAACACTGTGACAGAGCCTGCTACAAATACAATATTAGCTCCCCAGTCTGATCCAGAGGTTATCATCGTGGGTTCAGGTGTACTTGGTTCTGCTTTGGCTGCAGTGCTGTCAAGGGACGGAAGAAATGTGACAGTAGTAGAGAGGGATCTGAAGGAACCTGACAGGATAGTTGGAGAATTGTTACAACCTGGAGGATATAATGCTCTTAAAGAACTGGGTCTTGAAGGTAAGTAAATCTTAAAACTCAGATATTTTGTTGCAAAGGTATTTACTTGACAAGGACAAAAACCCCGTGTACCAAAGAAAAGCATGCTTACAAAGAAAATTTAAAAATACAACATATTCTGGACATATTTGAATTAAAGCTGCTTGTTCTGATGTTTCCTGTCCACCATTTTGAAAATGTCCCCTTCTGTGTTGTTAAAGAAATAGAATATTCTTGGTGTAGAGGTCAATTTTTACAGACTAATGCATATTTCTTGTTGTTCTTTATTCTTTCACTAATATATTAGGATTTGTTTTCCAGATTCAGTGGAAGGTCTTGATGCTCACATAGTAAATGGTTACATAATTCATGATCTAGAGAGCAAGTCAGAGGTTGAAATTCCTTACCCAAACTCTGCAGATGGTCTGGTGCAGAGTGGAAGAGCATTTCATCATGGGCGCTTCATCATGGGTCTCCGAAGGGCAGCCATGGCAGAACCCAAGTAAGACAGCTGGCTTAAAATTTTAATCAACATAGTATAACAATTTTAGGTCTTGTTCCTGCATCAGGATCCAATAGCACAGTTCCCTGCACCTCTGAGATGCTCCATTTACTTCAGTGGAACTCTGCAAGGGTGCAAAGGTCTGCACTAGACAATCCTGATGCAGGAACTGAAGCATTAATAATTTTTTTTGTTTCAGTATGCACATAACATATTTTTGTAGATGTTTATAAGAGGTACATTAATTACACCATAATCAACTAAAAGAGCACATAAGTAAGCAACTGTGCATTGGTCTTTGGGACATAATTTGGTCTTGGATTTATGGGAATACAGATTTTAAACATTGAGCGAAGACAAAATATTGGACCACATGAAGGAGTATCCCAAGTCTCAGAGGTTAATTCTTCACTTGCATCTGTTGTAGTCATTTATATCTCTGCAAAGTGGTCGTAAAACACTACCATGTATCAGTAGTGTGCTGTCTATGTATGCAGCGCTTGCACTGCATGCCACAGAAGTCAGAAATGCGGTCCAAATGGTAATCTGTGGGGCAGATCTTGATTCTGATTCAATGGGGAAACAGGCCTGTAATGCATAATGTATACTTTAATAAATTGGGTCAAAATGAGCCCTGCTGCAAATGTTAGTAACTTGAATGAAGTTGTACTGGTGTACACCAGTGCTGATCTGGGCTATCTGCGAAAAAGAGCCATGTTCTATCAGTGAATAATGCACAGAACTACCTGGGTTGATCAGAAAAGCAAGTGGTAGAGCTGACTCATTTCATGCTCAGGAATTGTAAATACATGGAGTTATTTAGGAATAGTCACTGTGCTTTAAATTCACACCCCGCCTTAATCTTCATTAACTTTCAAGTATAGACAGACCCTAAGCATGTTGATCTTCCTGGTGATATGATTCATGATGCTGGAAAAGAAGCTTGCCTTAGCAAGAATGAGGATAATCATGATCCTCTTTTCTCTACTCCTCCACCTTTTCCAATACTACATATACAAGTACAATTGTTGGAAAAGAGTGATGAACATCTCCAATAGTTTTGATATTCTAGAGTCTTGAAGGCAACCCCTTCTTCCCTAAAAACATTTGTAACAAACTTCTTTATATGATCACTGCCTTTATATAAGACGGGTGTCAAGAAACCTAATGTTAATTGAAAGTAAGGTCTTAAGGTCTTATTGCTTTACCATGCAACATACCACAGTAAGCTATATATTTTTAAAAATAAGCACACAGGTATGGTATGAATCATTGTTCTTTATTGAAAACCTGTTTGTTTCCATTAAATCTATTAGATTGGATGAATTAATTATTTTGAAATCATTTTTAAAATATCAACCCTGCAATACTGCTAAAGGTTGGTGCAAGCTGAGGTGATCTGCTTCATTTGTGATAATTATGAAAGTTTAAGATGCCTGGGCATATTTTTAATTTCAATGGGATTTGGGCACCTAACTCTTCTTAAAATCATTGAAAATTCTGTTATATCTGCTTTACACATTTTTCTAGCAGAAATTTAAAAAGCATTTGTAACAAGTTCATTTCTTCCTTTCTTGGTTCATTTTGAATATGTTCCACCTCTCCATGTACCAGGGAAGGGGAAGTTGAATATTTAATTATAGTTGAGAGATTTCAAACATATGTAATTTTGAGTGCCATGGAGTCTTACTTTTTCTCTCAGAAGTCTTAAAAAATGTGTCATGGGGAGTGAAAGGTTAGTGTCACTACAAGTGAATATATTCTTTTAACATGTACCAAACAATAAGTATTTATTTTCAGATGAATAAAAGTAAAATTATACACAGGGTAAAGAGGTGGTCCTTTATCAATATTATTACTGTTTATTTGTTTAGTTCTAACAATGTGCTTAGTGCTTCACTAGACTCAAAGATAGACACTCCCTGCCCTGAAGAGTTTAACTTAAAAGACAGAGCCTGTAATTGAATCTGTGTAGGTGGATCCTTGCACCCATGTGAAATCCCTCTGACAAGCCAGTTGTTGGCAATTCACTTGAGGAACTCCTTTTACTGTCATAGGACTTATTTTAGTAGGTTTATGAACAACGGATGAAACCAAGTCATGCAAATATGTATTAATTTTGGTAATGTACACACCTTTATTTTGAAGATAAAACTAAAAGTATATTTTCAGTGTAATATTGTTAAAGAAAATGATTTTGAAAATCTTTTCCTAGGAAATAAAATTTATTTTAATAATTTTATTAAAAGATGAAAGAATTAAGAAGATAAAAAAGTCTGGCTTTTTTTTTTTTTAATCTGAAACTCTAGCCCCATGAAAATGTGGTGTTTTTTTTCCCCTTCTTCCCCCATACTTATAAGGAGCATACACTTATGTGTGAGATAACGGAGCAGGAAAGCCGTGTGGTAACATAGCGACCTGGTCTACACTATGAAGTTTTACTGAAAAAACTATGTCCGTTAGGAGTGTTGTATGAATTTCAATGGAATAAATGGGCCCAAAGAGTCAAAGGTGTTAACATGACTCTCATCGAACAACATGATCAGCTATAAACATAGTTTGGGGTTCAGAGTACAGAGACCTGCTTAGTACCATGGCAAACACATTTAAAAATTCATGCCAAAGATTAGAAGTTTATTGATTGAAACACTCAGAAGGCAAAATATCAAAACAAGCCAAAAAGCATTCAAATTGCAATTAAGTGATTATGTAAAATGAACATAATCAAAACCCATTAAAATCTCTCTTTAAAGAGAGGAAATATTGATTAAGTCCAGGCTGTTGCAGTTGCACTTTCTGGCTGAGTGTACTTGATCAGCAGTCTGTCGCTGTCATGCATCCACTGAGGGGGAACTGGATCACATTTGGCTTTACAAAGATTATGAAGAGCACAGTAAGTTGGGAGAGAAGAGATAGCATAATTAAAAATGGGGGATATTTGGCTTTTGTTGGTGTTCTCAGGATGCATGGTAGCTAATCAGTCATGGGCAGCCACGACAGCTATTGCTCTAGACCCAGGCTCACCTCTGCAGTCAGGACATCATCTGCATGGTCTGGTTAGGTCCCTCTCCTTCACTGGTCTTTCTCAGGCTGAGGAGAACTGGATGGGCCATCTCATCTCTTGCAGGGTGCTATGCAGTTTAGCTGGTTTCAGGATATGGAGGAATCAAGAGGAGGAAGATAGTGGGGATCAGAAAGAGACACACGAGGGAGGGGAGGACAGAGCAGGATCTCACAGGTATCAGGCTGGGGTCCTTCCTGGTGCAGCAGTGATGATCAGGTGTTCCCACTGATGTGTCAAGGTCTGGGTGTCACGATAAAAATCCTTCTGCTGCAGCCATAGTAGTGGTGATAGTCATCCTTCCTCCCCCATCTCTTTTTGTAGGGCCCCCAAAACAGATGATGGATGGAATAGCTAATCCCCCTCATTATTTTGTCTACCAGGTAGGCCTAATTTCTGGTCCCACACACCTCTTTTTCGCCACACATGATCTTAACACAGTCCTTGGGTGGTATCAGGATCTCTTGTTTAAATTAATTCAGTCTTTCTGTCTCCTCCTTATGTCTTTTCTTAAACAATTTTGTATAATGGGTCATTGTAGCAATTCATGATCCTTTACTCATTTTTCACTAGTTAGGCTAACCACTAAAGTAGGCCTGTTAGTTCCCAATTATTCCAACAGTGAAAAAATCACAACCCCTACCTTACTTAGCTATGCCTGAAAACCCTCTAATGTAGATGCAACTATACCAACAGAACAGTGCTCCTGTTGGCTTAGCTAAAGTCATTCATGGAGGTGGTGTGGCTATGCTGTCAATAGAACTCCTTATGGCAGCTTACACCATGGGGGTTCTGCCTGCATAGCTATACAGGCCAAGGCTCTGTAGTGTAGTGTAGACCAGGGGTTCTCAACCTTTTGCTTTCTGAGCCTCCTCACCCCCCCATAAAAAACTCCACGGCCCACCTGTGTCACAATAACTGGTTTTCTGGATATAAAAAACAGGACTGGCATTAGGGGGTAGCAAGCAGGACAATTGGCTGGGGCCTCATGCCACTGGGACCCCCGCAAAGCTACATTGCTCAGGTTTCAGCTTCAGCCTCAGGTGGTGGGACTCAGGGCCTGGGCTTAAACTCCACACTGTGGGGCTTTCTGCCCTAGGCCCCAGCAAATCTAATGCTAGCCCTGCTTGGTGACCCCCCTGAAATCTGCTCGTGGCCCCCCAGGGGGCCTTGGACTCCTGATTGAGAACCACTGGTGTAGACAAGCCCACAGACCCCAGTCTTGTAAAGGCTTCCATGTGTATTTTACGTGATAAACTATGAAGTTAATGGGACTAATCACCATGTATAAAGTTGAGCCTATGTGGATGTCTTCGCAGGATCAGGGCCATAGCGTTCAGTGACACTTGGTCTTGCCCATAGATTTCAAGAAAATACGAACCGTTTAATACTGTGTCTGAAACTGGGCAGAACAATTTTATATGTTTAAATGAATGTTTTTATATGCAGTAATGAGATCATGAACAACTTGCATTCTCTATGTCATAAGTCAGTTTGAAACTTTGGCCCTAAATATTCTTTTATTTTTTTCCTGTACTTTTAAAAGTTCTGGTTTATTTCAGCTCAAAATTCATTGAAGGGACTGTGTTACAACTTCTCGAGGAAGATGACTGTGTGGTGGGTGTTCAGTATAAGGATAAAGAAACTGGAGATATTAAGGTGAGACAACAGATTTCACTGTTCTTTGTGTTTAACTATTGTATTGTATGGTCACAGATACAGCATTTAAGAAGATTTGGATATTTCAGAACATTAAAAAAAAGTGCATCAAGCATTAGAAATAAAGGGAGGTTTTGTGGCCATGTGGATAGAGGGCTTGACTGGGTCACGGTTTCAATTTCTGGCTCTGCCACTGGCCTGCTGGGTGATCTTGGGCAAGTCACTTCACTCCCTGTGCCTCTATTTCCCCATCTGTAAAGTGGGAATATATGGTGATTTGTAAAGCATTTTGATCTATCAATGAAAAGTGCTATATACAAGCTAGGTATTTTTATTTTTTTAAACAAGGAAGCAGTGACTTCCACGTATGGCAGTACAGGATAGTACATTACATTAAGAAATTTGTACAGTCTCTTTATTTGGGGGGAAAAAACCCAGTTTTGGTCACCTTCTAGTGCTGAAGATTTTTTTTTCTTCAAATACAATCCATTTAACATTTTTGCAGTTTCAATTTCAGAAAATCATTGATGTATTTTCAGACTGTATTGTGTATTTTATTATGGGATTTTTGTGCTTTACAACTTTTTAAGCTTTGTTGCTCTTTTGCCATAGAGGATTTTAAATGTGGCGCACTGGACTGGGAGTCACTCCACCTCTCTAAGCCTACAGGGGGATAAGAATATTTAACTTTTAAGGACACACACACACACCCTCACCCTCACCCATGTTCTGTTAGGAGGCATGTTCCCCATTGAGAAAAGGCTACAGGAGTCATCCCTAAATCTGGTGGATATCAGGAGACTACAGCTGTCTGTGTGGAAGTCCTGTCAGTCTCTGCATAGGCTCTGGCTTCCCATGTAAAACCTTCTGTTCCTTGGGAGCATGGCTTTTGTCTGCGGTTGCCCCCAGTAATTTTCAGAGCTCACAAAAAAGATAATGCAGCTCCAATCCATATCTCCTTTTTGGACTAATGTCCAGAGGTCCAGATAGTGGGTGATGTGCATCTTTCTGGCCCACCCATTTCTCTCTCTGGCCTGCCCACTCTGTACTCTCTCCAGCATGAACCTTCTCTGGACGGGGAGATGATGCTACAAAGGTAGCGGAGTCCAACTTCTCTGTGGGAAGGGGGAGACTGGAACCTAAAGGGGATCCTCCGTGCACAGATCTAGGGGGTATGAGCTGGTTCATTATTCATAATAAAAGAAGACATTCCTATCCAATAATAAAATATCCAATAGTATTAGCCTGGTTATCGGTCTACTTTATAGACCAATAAACGTTTGAAATGGATTCGTCTGAGGGTTAGCCCTCAAGGTAAATCTTATTCAAGCTGTGAAGTAGGTGACCTGAAGTCTGGTGGTGAAGGAAGCTCCATGTTCTTTCTTCCCCCACTTGTTAGTTTAACAGCTTTGTAATATGTAAAAATGGACCTTCATTGTCTTTGCCTGAATATCAGGCTGGTCAGAGATTCAAAAACACATTCCTTTATACTTTATTTACAAACTCCCCCTGATGTGCCTAGCTTGAACACATTTTAATTATCATTCCAGCAGATGTCCATAAGTCTTAATACACATTGTGTACATACAACACCCAAGCATATTAATATCAGTGAGTTTTTAAATGATACCTCTCAGGGCATATTTTGTACAAAGATTATTACAGTAGTGTGTAGGGTCTGAATATAGGGGTGCTTAGCGTCACAGTCACTCTTCCATGATTATTTTAACCTCAAAACCAGTAAGTGATTGAAAAATATAGGGCTTGGAGTGGTTTGTTGATATCAAATAATGTGGTATCCTAAAGCAAGTAGGAGATTCTACGTAACTCATTTTGATAAATTGCCAGTGATTTGGTCAATAATTCTGGAATTAAATAAAAGTGGTGGTGGGGTATTGTCTGGAAATTACATTCTCATCTTATTTTTTGTTTGTTCCTTTACAAGAAAAATGAACTGAGGAATCTCAGCAGAAATCTTGTATTAATTTATCGGTGTGTTACTGTTGTAAAAGATGTTCCATTTTTGTTTTGCTTATTTATATATAGACTTTCAGATTCTTCAGTAAAAATAAGTTAAATGTCAAGAAGCGTTTTCCACTATAAGCTTCTCATCTTCTTAAATTGCTCATAATGTCTCAAAGTTCTTATGGGGTTGAACTCTTCCATACTTTCTCTCATTCCAAAAGTGATTTATAGTGTTTTTTCCCTTTAAAATTGAGATAAATTAATTCAGCTATTTATATCTTAATATCAGATCTAAAATAATATAGGATCAACATATGATTAAAGAGATACTTTATCCTTTCTATCTTTTTGAGATAAATATCACATTTTCATGTTTCAGGAACTGCATGCGCCTCTGACTGTTGTTGCTGATGGACTTTTCTCCAAGTTTAGGAAAAATTTGGTCTCCAACAAAGTTACTGTTTCATCCCATTTTGTTGGCTGCATTTTGAAAGTAAGGACCTTGTATGTATAGTACAGGAAGACTTACGACTAAAAACTCTAATGTATGTTTTTTCTCTCCAAATTCAACCATATCTCCCAGTAGCTGTTATGAGAGTTATATGTATGAAATGAGAATTTATCCTTATGGAAGACATTTAAAAAAATCTATGCTTTATTATTTTCTGTTACTCAGCAAGTACTGACAGCAAAGTCTCTTGAATTATATTATTAAATGGCCTCCAAAGCATCCATTAGAAGAACGTGCTTTTAAATATTTTAACAGGAGTTCCATTAACTTCTTTTTCATTTCGGCTTTGGGAATTATTGGACCGTGGTAAGAGTAGCGACATTAAAAATTGGATTGTGTGTTTTTACTCTTAAATTACTGGACTTGTCTACATGAAAAGTGCATGGCAACCCAAGTGTGAATCTCTAGCTCACTAGCTTGCTGTGCATTAACTGGCCATGTGGACTGTGATACTGTGCACTAAAAGTTCTGCAGTGTGCTTTGGTGCACTCTCATTTTAAATGTACTGCAGAACTTTTAGTGCACAGTAGCAGGGTCCACATGGCCAGTTAAGTGTGTGGCAAGCTAATGTGCTGTAGATTCACACCTTGGTGTTACCATGCATTAACTTTCTGTGTAGACAATCCCACTGATGTGTACCCAGACTTAACATCATTTTTTATCTGGGAACGTTATAGTTGTAATGCCAAATATAATATACTAGGTACAAATTCATACCAACTCAAATTTTCAAAGTTCTCAAAACATTACCCCTATTGAAGTCAATGATAAATTTCTCATTGAGTTCAGTGAAAGAAAGATTGGGCCCATAGTCCATACTGAGGACTGGTGCCCTTACTTGGTTTGAAAAAACCCTGGTTTTTATTTAACAATATTAAAACCACTTAAAAATATTTACTACTGATTATAACCCTGATTCAGCAAGGTACATAAGAACATACTTAATTTTAAACATGCTTAACTACTCACATGCTCAAAGTTAAATACGTACCTATGGGCATTTCGTCTCCTCATCTCTTTTGTTCATTTAAACAAAATCCTAAATTGGCCACTTTACACATAAGTAATAAAGGATTTAATGAAATCTGTAGCTTAATATACAAATTAAAATGTATTGTCATAAAATATTCAGAATGTGCAAAGAAGTCAAATTATCATTGTTTTTGGAACCTTAGCACTTTCATTGCCCAACCTGCAATCTTAATGTTAAATTAATGTGACTTGTTTTGCATTTAATACACTTTAAAGGATGTTAGGAAATGATTCAGCAAGAGAGCAACTTTTGGCCTTTTTACTAATCAGTTTTTTCCTTCTTTTTTTAAAGAATTCACCACAGTTTAAAGCCAATCATGCTGAACTTGTTTTAGCTAATCCTAGTCCAGTCCTTATCTACCAGATTTCTTCAAATGAGACTCGAGTACTTGTTGATATTCGAGGGGAAATGCCAAAAAACATCAAAGAATACATGACTGAGAAAATTTATCCACAATTACCTGGTAAGAATATAAAGATTTGTGTATGTACTCTTTAGAATTATAATGTATTATCCTCCAGGGTGTGTGTGTTGGGCGGGGGTGGGAGGGAGGGGAGGTTGGTTTGGTTTGGTTTTGGCTTTGTTTTCAATTTGTTGCTGAATTGTCCATTTGGAAAGTCAGACATCTGATAAGTCGCAATGTGTATTGTCAGGGAGCTTTCTGTGGCATCCAGAATCCTTGGATGGATGGGGAAGGTGGTGATCTTACTATTGAGGGTCCTACTGCAGCCACTTTGTAATTTGCTCCCTGTTGGCTGAATGTCATTTGACTCTGGAAGTACCCAACTCTTTTTACTGGGACATTAGTGCATCTTTAGATGTAAGTCCTATAAGGTCAGGTCAACAACAGAAGCCTTTGCCATATAGTAATGTCTATTGGTGTGTGAGTGGATGTGTTTGGGTTTTTTTTTTTCTACCCCAGCATATCTATACCAGCAAATGCCTTAGCGTAGATGCAGTTATACTGGCATAAAAGTGCTTTTGCCTGTATAGTTTAATTCTCTCAGGGAACTGGTATGAACTATACTGATTTAAAGCACCCTTTTGGGGATATAAATTGCATCTACACTAGAAGGATTTGCCATTACAGCTATACCACGTTTTGTAGTGGAGGACTTTTCTAAACTTGACTGTCATATGGGCTGGATTGAGATTCTGACTCTACTCTTAGAAAGGGGTCTGTTGTGGCACAGGAAAACCATGCTGAGATCAGGGTGGGGAGTTGAGACCTGGTAGACTTAGCGTATGGAAGACCTTACTTTAACTGTGAATTCTTTGATTTCAGAGGTTTAATTAAGCTTTGCCTTTCCTTTCTAAAGGGGGCAGAGTGAAAGGTATGTGGTCTGGTGGGCATTACCTTAACTCTGCATTTCCTGTTTTTTCTAATGTTTTGGCTTCGTTTGGTTGAGCGTATTTCCTAGACTTCACATGTTTCTCTTTCAGCTGCCAACATCACATTCTTGATGGGTACTAGGCATCGTTGAGCAGCTATAACACCCCTTTAACGATGTTTTTGATAGTGAATAAAACAGCGGTTCCTAAATTATGGGTTGCAACCCCAAGTAGAGTTATGCCACCAGTGGAAAGGGTCATGAATGCACCTGGATCTGATCTACAAAATGGTGTCCTCTGTGCAGTGTGGAGGATGTCATTTTATAGAACAAAATGGTGTCTTCTGCACAGCATGACCTTGCACACATTGTACTGGTGAGGTCATGCTGCAAGCCCATGTTGTTTTGTTGCTGTCTGGGGTGTGGAATAAGTAAGTCTTAAAATGGGGTCATACAGGCAAAAAAGTTGGGAATTGCTGTAATAAACCATAATACAGTGTCTACATGTAAACATAATATTCAATTATATCATGTAATGGCAGACAGCTAAAAAGTGACAAGTTTTTAAAGTGCTTATAGACCAATGCTAGAAGTCTGAATAATAAGATGGGTGAACTAGAGTGCGTCATATTAAATGAGGATATTGATATAATAGGCATCACAGAAACTTGGTGGAATGAGGATAATCAATTGGACACAGTAATACCAGGGTACAAAATATATCGGAAGGACAGAACAGGTCGTGCTGGTGGCAGAGTGGCACTATATGTGAAAGAAAGTATAGAATCAAATGAAGTTAAAAATCTTAAATGAACCAAACTGTACTATAGTATGTCTATGGATAGTAATTCTGTGCTTGAATAATAAGAATATAGCAGTAGGAATATATTACAGACCACCTGACCAGGATGGTGACGGTGACTGTGAAATGCTCAGGGAGATCAGAGAGGCTATTAAAATAAAACTCAGTAATAATGGGGGATTTCAGCTATCCCCATACTGACTGGGTACATATCATCTCAGGAAGGGGTGCAGAGATAAAGTTTCTGACACCTTAAATGACTGCTCATTGGATCAGCTAGTCCTTGACCCCACAAGAGAAGAGGCAATTCTTGATTTAGTCCTAAGTGGAGTACAGGATCAGTCCAAGAGGTGAATATAGCTGGACCGCTTGGTAATAGTGACCATAATATAATTAAATTTAACATTCCTGTGGTGGGGAAAACACCACAGCAGCCCAACACTGTAGCATTTAATTTCAGAAAGGTGAGCTACACAAAAATGAGGAGGATAGTTAAACAGAAATTAAAATGCACAGCACCAAAAGTAAAATCCGTGCAAGCTTCATGGAAACTTTTAATAGACACCATAATAGAGGCTCAACTTAAATGTATACCCCAAATTAAAGAACACAGTGAAAGAACCAAAAAAGAGCCACCATGGCTAAACAACAAAGTAAAAGAAGCAGTGAGAGGCAAAAAGGCATCCTTTAAAAAGTGGAAGTTAAATCCTAATGAAGAAAATAGAAAGGAGCATAAACTCTGGCAAGTGAAGTGTAATAATATAATTAGGAAGGCCAAAAAAGAATTTGAAGAACAGCTAGCCAAAGACTCAAAAAGTAATAGCAAAATTTTTTTTAAGTACATCAGAAGCAGGAAGCTTGCTAAACAACCAGTGGCTCCACTGGACAATCGAGATTCTAAAGGAGCACTCAAAGACAATAAGGCCATTGCGGAGAAACTAAATGAATTATTTGCCTCGGTCTTCACAGCTGAGGATGTGAGGGAGGATTCCCAAACCTGAGCCATTTTTTTAGGTAACAAATCTGAGGAACTGTCCCCGATTTAGGTGTCATTAGAGGAGGTTTTGGAACAAATTGATAAACTAAACAGTAATAAGTCACCAGGACCAGATGCTATTCACCCAAGAGTTCTGAAGGAACTCAAATGTGAAATTGCAGGACTACTAACTGTCGTCTGTAAATTATCATTTAAATCAGCTTCTGTACCAAATGACTGGAGGATAGCTAATATGACACCAATTTTTAAAAAAGGTTCCAGAGGTGACCCTGGCAATTACAGGCTGGTAAGCCTGACTTCAGTACCAGGAAAACTGGTGAAAGTATAGTAAAGAACAAAATTGTCAGACACATAGATGAACAAAATTTGTTGGGGAAGAGTCAACTTGGTTTTTGTAAAGGGAAATAATGCCTCACCAATCTATTAGAATTCTTTGAGGGGGTCAACACGCATGTGAACAAGGGGGATCCAGTGAATATAGTGTATTTAGATTTTCAGAAAGCCCCTCACCAAAGGCTCTTAAGCAAAGTAAGAAGTCATGGGATAAGAGGGAAGGTTCTCTCATGGATTGGTAACTCGTTAAAAGATAGGAAACAAAGGGTAGGAATAAATGGTCAGTTTTCAGAATGGAGAGAGGTAAATATTGGTGTCCCCCAGAGGTCTGTACTGGGACCAGTTCTATTCAACATATTCATAAATGATCTGGAAAAAGGGGTAAACAGTGAGGTGGCAAAATTTGCAGATGGTACAAAACTACTCAAGATAGTTAAGTCCCAGGCAGACTGCGAAGAGCTACAAAATGATGTCTCAGAACTAGGTGACTGGGCAACAAAATGGCTGATGAAATTCAATGTTTATAAATGCAAAGTAATGCACATTGGAAAACATAATCCCAACTATACATTTAAAATGATGGGGGCTAAATTAGCTGTTATCACTCAAGAAAAAGATCTTAGTGTCATTGTGGATAGTTCTCTGAAAACATCCACTCAATGTGCACTGGCAGTCAAAAAAGCTAACAATGTTGGGAATCATTAAGAAAGGGATAGATAATAAGACAGAAAATATCACATTTCCTTTATATTAATCCATGGTATGTCCACATCTTGAATATTGTGAGCAGATGTGGTCACCCCATCTCAAAAAAGAGATATTGAACTTGAAAAAGGTTCAGAAAAGGGCAACAAAAATGATTAGGGGTATGGAATGGCTGCCGTATGAGGAGAGATTATTAAGACTGGGACTTTTCAGCTTGGAAAAGAGACGACTAAGGGGGGATATGATAGAGGTCTATAAAATCATGATCGGTGTGGAGAAAGTAGATAAGGACGTGTTATTTACTCCTTCTCATAACATGAGAACTAAGGGCCACCAAATGAAATTAATAGGCAACAGGTTTAAAACAAACAAAAGGAAGTATTTTTTTACACAACGCACAGTCAACCTGTGGAACTCCTTGCCAGAGGATGTTATGAAGGCCAAGATTATAACAGGATTCAAAAAAGAACTAGATAAGTTCATGGAGGATAGATCCATCAATGGCTATTAGCCAAGATGGGCAGGGATGGTGTCCCTAGCCTCTGATTCCTAGAAGCTGGGAATGGGCGACAGTGGATGGGTCACTTGATGATTACCTGTTCTGTATGTTCTCTCTGGGGCACCTGGCATTGGCCACTGTCAGAAGACAGGATACTGGGCTAGATGGACCTTTGGTCTGACCCAGTATGGCTGTTCTTACGTTCAACGTGGAATTGAATTTATTAAGGGTGCAGATTTAAGTGTTTTTCTCAATTAAATACTTGGGGAAATCCTAAAATATGCAGAAATGGACAGCATATATCTAGAGACAGATTAGGCTGCTGCTGGGGAAGGTAGAGCAGGAATGATTTTATCAGTCGCCCTGAAAGGGGTCTTTTTTTGGCTGATTTGAAAAGTATTTTGAGTGACCATTTTGAAGGAGGCAATTCATTGTGCTCTTTCGTTGCCTGTCTTAGTTTCACTGATGTTTTGCCGTGGTAACTGTTCTATGTCCTGATCCTGCATTACCAAAGTTATTGTGAGTTTTGTCACTGATTTTTAATGGGACTGTGGTAGGGTCATTTGAAAACAATAGCTAAATTTTAGTGTGCTCATTCTGATTAAAATGCCAGAATTATTGTTTGTTCTTTTCAATTTTCCTCCCCTCTGCAAACTAAATGCCTGATGCTGCAAACCTTATATGTGATGAACTCCAATTTACTTTCACACTTGGGTACGGATCCTATGAGGTGCTGAGCATCCTGTACTCCCAATAAAAGTCAGCTGCAGTTGAGGGCACTCAGCATATCACAGGATTGAGCCATTGTAGAGTTTGCAGCATTGAACCCTAATTTTATATTACTTATAGATACCATAACATCAAACAGTAGTTTGCTCAGTTTACATATGTAACACTGGCGATTCAGAGGGGTTTCATCTCTGAGAACTATTTATGAGTAGTTCTGTGCAAATTATTTGACTTGATTTTCATATACGTAATACAGTATAACTAAATAGAGTTTCATTACTGCAGAGCACCTAAAGGAACCATTCCTAATAGCAGTTCAAAATGATCGTTTGAGGACCATGCCAGCAAGCTTCCTACCTCCGTCACCTGTTAACAAACAAGGTAGAGTAAGAACAAAAAATATTTAAAAGTATAGGGTTAATGACCATTTAACAGATTTAGAAATATTTTTGTTTGTTGTCAGTGCTACTTTCCCAGTCAAGTTTGTTTTATCTTTTGTGAAAATGGTACTTTAAAAAACATTCCTGAGTGTGTCTGACACCTATAAACAGCATATTGATAGTGACACTAGAATTAAGGTTGTTGGTTGGTCCTTTTAAAACATGCAATTTTTTGTAAAGTCTATTTCAGGCTGGTGGTTTTTCATGCTTATCTGTCAAAAGTGGCTTATTTTTTAAAGGAAAGTATAAAGAAATTCTTGAGCTGTGTGTTTAAAAAAAACATTTCCAAGCTTTAAGTTGTTCAGATGCATTTTACACTGTGATTTTAAGCTTGTGTATGGAACGGTGTACTTTTCAAGCAGCAATGCTTTCTTTGCTAAAGCTTAGCAAATTTGATAGAGAAAGAAAAGTTTTGATTTCTAAAACAGAGTACTTGGCATGTGTTCTATGCCATTATTTTTTTTCTCCCATCTAGGCGTTCTTCTTTTGGGAGATGCATATAATATGAGGCACCCTCTGACAGGTGGAGGAATGAGTGTTGTTTTGAATGATATTAAAATATGGAGAAGCTTGCTCCAGGATATTCCAGATCTTTATGAGGATTCTGCTATTCTTCAGGTGAGACATTATTTTGAAGTTAGAATAATAATTGTGCTTTTTGGGTAGGGTTGCCGACATTGTATTTCAAAAATAAGGGACTGTTTTCTTAGCACATCTACCCCACCCCTTCTCCTAATGATGATGTTGTGAATAATAATAATTAATAACTAAACACATTCTCCTGGGGTATTTCTTGCTGCTTTTTGCAGCGCTCAGCAACTCCCGATCTTGTTGTATAGAGATGAAGAAATAAAGGACGTCCCTTCTAATAAGGGACTGTTGGCAACCCTATTTCTGGGATATGCCTAGGCTTGTGTTTATGCAATTTCTTTCAGTTACTTAAATTGTCTCCTAACTTGAGGGTAAGGCAGTTTAATAGTTCTTTGCCCACCTAGTCAAAGCTGTTTTTAGATGTTACTGTGAACCATTAAACTGCTGTGGATGGTGGGAAGGGTAAAATGGGGCCCAACAGGGGCCATCCCTCCCTCCCTGTCTAGATTCAGAACCATGCAGGGCAGGCACTCCCTCCCCATCCACTCTGAGGAAATTAAGACCCCCACTCTTGCTTCTTGCTATGTGGCATTTGGGTGGGAGTGGGAAAGAAATTGCAGAGAGGAACCAGCCAGAGACTCTAGCTGGTAGGAGCAGTTGCAGAAGAAGCCAAATCAAGGACCTTTTGGACACTTAGAGAAGTTTCTAAAATTTTGACTGTACTTTTTCTGCCCTGTGGTAATTGGCTGTTTGCTCCATCCTTTCCCCTCTCTCAGTCTCTTCACCTCAGCATTGCTCTGTACCTGCACCTCTTACCCTCTTTTCCTTTGCCCTTCACCCTTCTTCCTTCAGCATCTCCTCTCCCTTCATTTTTTCCATTTTTAGCTTCTCCCCTCCTAACCAAACCCATCACAAAATAATTGTGGCACTAACTTGAAGTATGCCACCATCACATTGTTCACTCTGCTTGTGTGTTATATCCCATTTCCCCATCCTGTTCCTGTCTTGTCTATTTAGATTGCAAGCTCCTTGGGACAGGGATTGTCTGTGTTCGTACAGTGCCTCGCACAATGGGGCCTCATTTGGGATTGGTCTTTAGGCACTGCTGTAATAAACATGATTACTAATTCGTTTTGCCAGCATCTTTTATTTGTCACTTCATGCTGTGATCTAATCAGATCTCGCGTATATGGTGGGGTAATGAGCTCTGCAGGAGTGAGATTTCTAAAGCACACTAAGGTGTTGCACATTAATTGGTCTCTGTAGACCCTACTGGTGCACTCTAAAGGTTCCCTAGTGTGCTTTAACATAGTACTGTTTCAGGCAGCACTATGGTTAACCACACCAGAAAAATCTACACAGACCCATCTGTGTACTTTAACAATCACACTCCTGTAGAAGGCCTTCCACCACTATGTAAGGGCTATATTTTTCAAAGTGTTCATGGGTATATTTTTCAAAAGTAACAGGTACTTCAGAGCTTAAATCTCATTGATTTTCAAAGTCGCTAGTCACCAAGGTGCTTTTGAAACTTTTACCTTACATCTCTAAATACAGTACACTCTTCAGTTTCAGTTGAATGTGATATTCTTCTTCACTTGTTCCTAAACTGTTGTTATGAACAACAAATATTGTTTTCAGTTCAGAAAAATGTACACAAATTGGGTCCAGAAAGAGTACCTTTAGAGGAAAGAATCAAAAAGTGATGGTGGGCATAGTTCTGCTGTTTTGAAAGAGTCTACCGTTTTAAGCTATACATTCCTTACCTATATAAAAACTAATCCAAAGCCTATTGAAGTTGATTGAACGACTCCATTGATTTCAGTGGGCTTTGGAATAGGATTATAAGAGGGAAATTATATTAAAAATAGTAGATTCATCCAAAACAGTACAAAATGTTTAGAGTGGCCAGTTAAACAATGTTTAGTTTGGCAAATCAATGTGTAAAAGAGGGAAGAGTAAATGTTTACAAATATTTGGAGGGTGTAAATACCCAGGATGGAGAGCAATTATTTAGATGGAAAAGGGGGATATAACTGGGAGGAATGGATGAATATCTGAAACAAATGTGTGTATACTATATGATATAGTCTTCCAAGGAAATAATGAAAGCCCCGTTAGTTAGAACATTCTTCCTGTTTCTTCTCTATTTTTAAGAGATACCATAAGTGTTGGCAGGGGGATGGACTTTATGATGTAACAGGTCTCTTCTATATCAAAGTTCCATGATTTTATTATCCTACTGGCTATAGCAGAATGGGGGAAGAGGAGATCTAATTGGCTTTTAAAGAGGCTGATGTCAATATTACAGTTGAGACAGATCTTTATCTTTAAATACAAAACGTGTACAAAATCTGTTGGAAGATAATGCAGCAGCACCAGTATAACTTTGAAAAGGAAGTCATTCCTATATCTATTTTAGAAGAAAAAGGGTATTTTCCTGTGCCCTGATATAAAGATTTTTTTTTTAACTTTTACAGGCAAAAAAGACATTTTACTGGTCAAGAAAAAAGTCTCATTCTTTTGTAGTGAATGTTCTTGCTCAGGCCCTTTATGAACTGTTTGCTGCCAGAGATGGTAAGTACATTTAAGAGAACTTCTGTAATTAATTGCAACTTATTAAATAAGTACACTCTCTGTGTGTTTTCATGCATGAGCATGTATTGCATTTATAATTTTCAAAATATTTTAGAAATACTTGTCAGTGTTAGACTATGCCTCCAAAACTGTGAGTAGTGCTGGTGCCTGGTGTGAGCTGACATTTTGCTGATAATGTCTCAGCAAACAGCCCAGGGACAATTGGTATAAAGAATTCTATATAAAAAAACTGAATGTAGTACTCACAGACTAGTAGGTGTTTTGTAAGATTATTCTTTACTTAAAAAGTAAGGCCCGATCCAAAGCCCCTTGAAATCAATGGAATGACTCCCACTAACTTCAGTGGACTTTTGATCACAGCTTTATTTGGTTTTAAGTGGTTTTAGTAGTAACTGAAGATAATTTTAATTCCTTTTCTAGATTCCTTGCATCAACTAAGGCAAGCGTGTTTCCATTACTTCAAACTTGGGGGAGAGTGTGTCTCGGGTCCAGTTGGATTGCTATCTGTGTAAGTTATATAAAATATCAAAACACCTACTGTACTGTATCAGGAACTAGCATATACCATAGTTAATGGATTGCGATCTACTAATGCAAACCCTCGCTCACCCTGAGTCGGCAACTGATTGGGCAGAAGGGTCCACACTAGCAAACCTCTTTAGGATTTTCATATAAAATATGTCCCAAAATGCTGAACAGTTAGAAGATTCAACTAAAACAGTTTGGAGAGGGAGTAAGATACATGGGCACAAGAGTTTCAGTGAGACAAAGAGGTTTAGGATGACTGAAGACTTGATGATAGCAGGCACAATTCATTCACCAAGACCTGAGTTTATGTAAATCTACAGAAGAGGCCAGTTCCAGATGAGTGAAGGGAGCACGGATGGGAGCAGAGAGAGGAAAGTTCTTTGAAGAAGATTGGTGTGAGTCTCTGGATGTTTTTTTTTTTTTTTTAAATGGGACAGTTTTGAACTGCACCCTGAACTGGATAAACAAACAATAGATCGTCCTTCTTTGAGCATGGAGAAGGAGGGCTGCTGTATTCCTCACTCAGTGGAGTCATGAGAGCTGGATCTATCAAGAAGGGAGTTGAAATAATCCAGATGGGAAGTGATAAAGGCAGGGATGAGGACTGCAGCAGAAATGGAGCTGAGGCAATGGTGTATCAGGGTAATGATGTAGGAGGAATTACTTAGCACACAGCAGCTCCAAGTTATGCCAGATTCTTCCACTGTTGTAGACAGCAGGGCTGGGATTTTTTAGATCAAACAGATGTGAGTAGTGTGCTAACAAAAATCTATTGAATTAATATGTAAGACTGAAAATTCTATAGCGCTTCACATTTCTCTTTATTAATGTGTTTTCTCTTCTGTCCATACAGCTTATCTCCTAAACCAATGGTACTGATTGGCCACTTCTTTGCCGTTGCACTATATGCTGTTTATTTTTGCTTTAAATCAGAGTCCTGGGTCATGAAGCCACGAGCGTTTTTCAGTAGCGGTGCTGTACTTTACCGGGCTTGCTCTGTAATATTTCCACTTATTTGCTCTGAAATGAAGTATATAGTCTATTAAATATTAGAGGAAAGCGAATGGAGGAAGAATATGTGAAACTCACCAAGCCTTTACAATCTTTTGGACATATACTGTTCAATACTGTATGATGTTCACCTCTGTTTAAAGTGCAACCCCCTGTTCAGGATTTGACTTAATTTTATTCTTGTGGGTATATATACATATGTAAATATATGTTCCTTTACCATGTAAGTTTAAAAATTACTTAACTGTTTACAAGGACCATAATTAACTATTGACATGTGGTAGAAAAGGCAGAGGATAATTTCCTCACTTTATCTATTGCATAGAATGCACCGTTAAGGTTGATGATGTTAATAAAATGAAGAGTGAACAGTTTAAGTCATTTGCTGCTGCATCCTTCAATATTTCCATGGAATGTTTGTTTTCTTTATTACTGTGAAATATTGTAAGACAATTTTCATTTATTTCATTAAAAGTCTTTGCCTCTATTTTATTTCAGTTACAATTAAATAGCAATCTACTGACACTTAAAAGGACACTGTCAAGGGGTTTCAGGTTAAAAAAATACCATATATTTAAACTTCATTACTGAGGCAAATGTCATCCTATATTAAGTAGCTAATTTAAAAAATCATTCTCTTCACCAGAATTACTTTATACGAGAGGTTACCAGGTCAGAATTTGTTTAACAACTCTGTATTTCATTCAAGCTACCTTCTTCCAGTTCCACAGTCTCACTTAATTTAAAAGACTTATTTTTTCATTTTGCTTGTGCAACAGAAGTTAACAGATATTGACCATTTAACAGAAGTATAGCCACAAGTTGTACACACCAAAAAAAATTCAGTCAGGAGCTATTCCAAGTGGATATTAAAAATAGTAGTAAAGATTATTTAAAAACTCATGAAAAATACTTCGAAAGTGTCCTTTTTAGTACTTGGTTTTTGTTTTTCTTCTACAAGTTATTGCATGTGACCAAAAACCTTTAATGCCTTTTACTGACAATATTCCTCTCAATGTTACCTTTAATAATGTCCTTTCCTTTGCTGTGTATTTTTGTTTTGTCCCTACCTTTCTTTTGACTGTATTATGTAGCACTGGATGGCTCTTTCATTTTGGCTCACCCAAAAACCCATATATCAGCACAGCCAACAGGTTGGAAAGTAATGACATTTTTTCCTCTACAATTTACAAAAAATTTGAGTATGTATCTTTAAAAAAATGACAGATTTACATAGCTGTATATAAACATAATCAACTTTTCTGTTGGACTCTGAAAAATATTTATGGAGAGACTTTTAATACTTTATTTGATAAATATTTCAAATTACCTTTTTTCCAGTGAAAATAGAAATATGTATATTTTTCTAACCAATATCATTCTTCATACCCTATTGAAATTAAACATTGCTACATTAATAACTGATAACTTTACAAAGGGAAAACAGTAATATTTTCAAATACGTTTATATATAAAAATTAAACAATGCCACTCTAAGGGTTTTCAAAGTTTTCAGCATTTAAAGTATTTTCATAATTTGTGGAGTCTAATTTTTGAAATATTATGGATTAGTTTAATGTATTCTTAATGTATGTTTTATATTTAAATATTCTTTGCAATCAGTCTCCTGTAAATCAGGGGTTGAAGATCCTGAGCCAAATATGCACCCCCAGCTAACTAACTTAAATAAAGTTATGATGCTTATTGTTCATTTGTAGATTTGTCACTTTCTCTGGGTAATGAATGTTGTAAGGCCCTGATTTAGCAGGGACCACTAACATGCTTAAAGTTACACACGTGTTTAAGAACCTTTCTGAGTCTGGGCCTAAGGACGGATACTGAAGGAAAATACTACTTATTAGAGTTTGTAATAGGGAAACAGGAAATCCTGTGTGTGCTTGTGTTGAAGAGCAACTTGCAAATGTAACTTAATTAAATGGATGTATAATTTGTCTACAGAACAAGATACAAAACATTTCTTAACAAACATAATGAGGTGTTAAATGAACTGGGATCTATTTAAAATAGGTAACAGTGACATAGACCCCCGTGTGTTACTAAAAATACAAGCACCACATAACATCCCATTACCACCTGAAAGTAAAAGCTGAACTTACTCCCATGGTTATATTAGATGCTCAGCAAATTCAGGCTAAACAATGTAGTTGCTATAATAAAGGTTCGTATAAATCCAAAAGGTTTGAGTTAGATCATCAAATACTAGAACTATCCTATGAGAAAAGCTGAAGAGGTCTTATCTAGATTTTAAAATGAAGAATAATTTCAGTTTTGCGTGCAGTTTTGACTTGATAAAGAAAGGGCATAACTCTGCATTTTCAACTCCCCTTTTTGAAGCTGTGTGTTGGATTTAAGCACTCACCCGTGGCCTAACTTTCCTCCCATTGAAGTAAATTGAAGTTTTACAACAAGGATGAGCTCCACGCACACTCAAACAGGAAATTCCCCTTTAAGAGTGGTATCCCCCATCAAGGGGCACCAGGGACCCATACTGCCCTATCCCTCCTCCTCCTGAGCACTTTTGAAAATCCCACTTGACAGGTGAAATCCTGGCCCCATTGAAGCCAATATGAGTTTTGCCATTGCTTTCAATAGGATCAGGATTTTTCACCCTGTAGGTTTAACCAACATCCTTTCAGAATTGCCAAAGCACCTGAGGGGTATCAGGCTGAAACTCATACCAGAGTCTTTCTCTCGGGCCTGAGGATTTTAAGTCACATCAGAATCTGAGGCGAATGGCTTCAATCTTGGGTATTCACGCTGAGTTTGTGCAGGAAAATACACAGAAGTTGGTAGACATTCTGCAGTCCTTGGCCCCAGAAATGGTAGCTCTCCCTATAAATGAAGTACTATTGGAATCCACAAAGATCGTGGCATACCCCTGCTTCCTTACCTGCAACAGGGACAAATGTACTGCCAAATGACACTATGTTCCTGTGCAAAGTTCTGAGTGGTCCTATTCTCATCCAACCTCTAACTCCCTTGTTGTAATGACAACTAAAGAGAGATTGTTTCATGGGAGATATAAATCCATGCCTAAGGACACGCATGTAAGAGGTTGGATTTGATGGGGAGGAAAATTTATTTGATCTCATCCTTACAACTGAGCACTGCAAATCAGCAGGTGCTGTTCTCCGCATTCACAAAATCATACTTTGAGATTAATCAGTCACAGACAAGTTGCCTGAATCCTCCAGAGAAGAGTTCAGGATATTCATTGCAGAAGGATGACTGGTTGCCAAGACGTCTTTGCAATCGGAATGGGGATGCAGCTTCCAGAATTAATGTCTTTCCTCCTCTACTAAAGTCTCTGTGTGACCCTGAAATATGCTTCTTCTTCCTGTTGACAGTGCCATTCTGACATGCCTCCATAATCAAAACTGCCAAAGATAGAGTTCAACACCATCACTGGCAGCTATGGTGTGCTGGTGAGATTCTGCCCCTGAACCTCCCCTTCTTACTTTGAGCCCGTATGGCTGGAGCATGGGAAGGGCAGTATGGTGCCCTGAGTAGGGGCTTTTCCATCCACAGTTCTGAGCCTGTGTAGAGCTGTTCCTTATACTTTCCACACCAACAAAGGGCCACATCACCCACATACCCAGTGCCCAAATGTCAACAGTAAATATATGCAAAGGCTGCTGAGGTTGGCATTAAGGCTATGGGTTACAGAAAACTTTAATATCAAACTCAGCAATGACAAATATTTGCTGTTGATATCTGTGCCCTGGATAAGTGCAGGATGAGCTCTTTGTGTGGGCAGTATGAGTTGCTTGAATTTGGGGTGTGTGGTGAGTTGCTGTGTCTACTGGAGCCAGAAGTGAAAGGGAGGTCCCTGCAGAGGAGGGAATCTGTGGTGTGTTTCTCTTATTGTGTCATTATTTCCCTTTTTGGGTTTGTGAGGGTGTTCTTTGTCCTTAAGTTTTTTTTAAGAAACCTTTTGTTTATTGCAATGGTATCATTTAATTATAGGTTCAAATGCATTTTATTACTATTAGTGCATAGGGATAATAACTCATTATTCTTTGGGTGCTTGCTTATTCCATTTCAATGTAGGGGTGGGCTTGCCCCGAGCACTGCCGGCAGAAGGTTTTCCCTCAGTGGTATCCATCGAGTCAGTCCTGCTGCCCCCTGGAGTTGCACCCTCAGATGTTGCTATAAAGGGGCAAACACTTTTCACAATGCAACATTCCATGGTCATCTTTCAATACTTATCCTCAAAGAAAACCTGCACAACACCTCAAAAGGCGAGCCTGGGAACTAAAATTAATAACACTGTTAGACACCAAAAATCATGGACTTAACAGGAACTCTCTTTTAATGGCTTTTTGCAAGAATTTGTAACACACCAGACTGACTGGTATCCTGAAATGCCCACTTCAAGCCCTTTATGCTTAAACAATTAACCCTCAATCAACCAATTCATTACAAGTGACTGCCTCCAAGAAGCCGTACCACTCTTGGTTAAAAAACTGCCTAAATGTATATTTTGCTCAAAATCTCTCCTGCCCTCTCTGGAACTGAAGAAGAGCTCTGTGCACCTAAAAAATTAACTAATTTCATCCAGCAAAGGCTGGTACAAGAAACAATATTATCTCACCTTCCTTGCTCCGTCATATTCTAGGAACAGTAGGATAAAAAAGCAAACACTAAAATTATTGTTGTCCTTTTTGTTATTAAAAATGTTGACTGGGTTTATCCAGACTCTGGTCTGTTTAAAGGAAAGCCTATGGCTATGTATACTTGCTTTTAAGTCAAACCTTCTGGGGTGGTTTCCAGAAAACCTGGGAGCTCCTGCTCCTTGGAGAATGGTAAGACTGGCCCTCAGGTTCAGAAAACACCCCTCCTTGGAGAGCCTGGCTCCCCATGGCTGACTTTCTCCAGTTTGGTCTCTGGTGCCAAAGAAATTTTCTCTGAGTGTCCCAAACTGCATAGGCTGTTGTTCGAGAGAACTCTTGGGTTGGCCAGCTAGAGGACTGTTGTCTTAGGCATTGCAGAGAAGGGAGCAGGGAGAAGATTGGTGGAGTGGCCTGCCTGTGTCTTCAGTTTATGCAAATAAAAGGGGATAGCTACTTTGAGCAGCTTTGCTTTGAGAGGCAGCCTACTGAAGAGGGCCGTGGAGGGTAGAGTTGCAAGCCAGGTTCTGCTCACATGAGGCTTCTTGTAGTGCTCTCTTGCGAAGGCCAAATTGCAGCAACCAGCACTTAGAGGACAATGCACTGGAATGCCCTGTGACTGGCGGGGGTGGAGGGTGCTGGTTAAGGCTGTGCTTTATTGGATTATTTCCTCTAGGTGATAATTAGAGAAGGGTGATTGTGAAAAACTGGTCTTGCTAACTGTAATGGAGGGCTATCGTGTTTCTTTCTGACTATGAGAATAGTAGTGAGTGCTGTCCAATAACAGCTACTTTTATGGTGGGGAAGGCTATTCTTTTCTGTAGGGAAAGGGAGTCCGGTTTGAGTGGTTAGCTTTGAACTTGTTCTTCTGGGTGTGAAAAATAGCTTCGGTATAGCTACTGAGAAATACATTCCTTGTGGCTTTGGTAAACTAAGCCCCTGGTGGTCAAATGTTCTGTTTGCATTTCAGTTGCTATGTGACTGGACTGTCATTATTAATAGGCTCTAGAAAAGGGCTTTCTTTCCACGTGTACTGTCTCTCTGTCTTTGCTCCTAACCTCTGCAGTCAGCAGATTTACCATAAGAAGATTCCTTTTTCTCTTGTTGGTTCTGCTTCACCTTCATAGCTATTTCTGTTCCTCCACTAAGTCTGAGAGTTTCTGTCACCATGGCACCTGTCTGATGTGTTCCACACTAGAATGGATGAATGACGCTTCCCTGCTAACATGGCCAAAGCCATTGGTGCTTGGAAGATTTTGTCTGTTCCTGCCTGTCATTTTTGAGATCAGGAGGACAGTGGCCAATATTCCCACCATTCGCTCTCCCCGAGGAGCCTAGAATTCATCACCAACACTAGGTTATATACTGCTGAGCAACTTTCATCCAGGTCAATTGCAATTAGAAATTTTGACCGGGTTTATCTGGATTCTGGTCCAGTTCAAAGGAAAGCCTATAGCTCTATATACTTGCTTTTAAGTACTATTCCTTATTTTCAGTTTTTATTAGTAAAAAAAAACCCAGGATTTTTTCCAGACATTAAAACTGGGATGAAATTAGGTTAAAAATAAAAAAAACAAACAGGAAAAATAGAAAAAAATATGTTGTAATATACACATTTTACTACAGTATAATGAAACTTTTTATATTTTGTATCTCTCAGAGCTAGTGGTTTTTTCCAGAAATCCTGGTTTGCGTATGCTCGCATAATTTTCTTCCAAGTATCCTTACTCATGTGGAACCTCTTGCTGGCTTAGAGGTAGTCCAAGTTTCAAAATATGCACTCTGCATCAATAGATACAGGGGGTACACTCAAAGCTCACCATGCCACTTTGCTAAAGTTGGGCAGTGTGTCTTGATGACTGTTCCAAAAAGCCAGCACATCCAGTTTCTCATTGTCAGGATTAGGCAAGTTCATGTAAATAGTAAATTCCCCTTTCAGATTTGAAAGTTCATCTTTAGCGGAAAATGTTGAAACACTGGCATAACGGTCTGCTTCTCCTTTAGGAAAGCGGTAAAACACCTGGATAACATCCCAAAAATAATATTCAGTACCAAATACGTCTGGGTTTAGGTTACGCGTCACGGTCGTCTCCCATTTCTTGCTGAGCATTGCTTTGACTGTTTTGAACACTTTTTTGGTTTTCTTGTGTTCTGGGGTCAGAAGTATTTCCAGAAACAGCTGGGTTTTCTCACCATATGTGTCTCCTGCAGCTAGATGACTGAGCATCCCCAGCACAGACCCCCCCCGCCTCCCCCGCCCCGCCAGCTCTTGCTGCTGGTGGGACAGAGACTTGACCGGTTCTGGCAAAGGAATGGGGTCTATTGGTTATAGCGGGGCAGGGGGGACTGGGAGTCAGGCCTGCTGGATTCTCTCCCCAGCTCTGTCAGGCATGGGGGAACTAATGGTTAGAGCAGGTTGGGGCTGGGAGTCATTCTGAGATCAAAGCAAGAGGGGCATTTCAAAGCTTACCTTACTACACACACAGCAGTCACAAGAAAGTTCAGAGCAGGATGCCAAAAATACATTAGCAGGCACCACACAGAAATCAACACACATTACCATAGGTCATTATTAAAATGTTTTTTCAAAGGCTCCCTGAATTGCATAGCTCACCACTGAGCTCTTCTAATAGCCCTGGTATCTGGTTGCTCAAAATGAGCAGATATCCTATCCACATCTATGCCCCACCCCTGGGGAAACTTATCCCTCTTTGCTTCACAGATATTATGAAGCACACAGCAGGCAGTTATCACCATGGGGATATCTTTTTCGCTGAGGTCTAAACTCGTGAATAAATTGCACCAGCACCCCTTCAAGTGGCCAAAGTCATATTCAACCGTCATTCTGCACCTGCTGAGCCTATTGTTGAAGTGCTCCTTTCTATCATCCAGATGTCCGGTGTATGTCTTCGTGAGCCACAGAAGTGAGTGGTAGGCTGTGCCTCCCAGAAGCATTATTGGCATTTCAACATCTCCAATGGTGATTTGGCCATCTGGAAAAAAAGTCCCTGCTTGCAACTTTCTGAACAGGCCTGTTTTCTTAAAGAAACACACATCATACACCTTCCTGGACCATCCCACGCTGATGTCAGTAAAACATCCACAAGTGATTGCAACACCATAGAAACATAGCCCTTTTTGTGTATGTACTCTGTGGCAAGGTGGTCTGGTGCCAAGATAGGGATATGCATACCTTCTATTGCCCCACCACTGTTTGGGTGCCCCATTACAGCAAAACTGTTTAGTATCTCCTGCATGTTGCCCAAAATCACAACCCTTTATAGCAGAAGGCAATTAATGGCCATGCATTCTTGGATCACAGCAACCCCAACGGTAGATTTCCTGACTCCAAATTGATTCCCCACTGACGAGAAGCAGTCTGATTTTGCAAGCTTCCATGCAGTAATCGCCACTCACTTCTCCACTATGAGCACATAGCGTCATTTTGGTGTCACTGTGGTGCAGGGCTGGGGCAAGCTCCATACCAGATCCAGGAAAGTGGCCTTGTGCACACAAAAGTTTTGCAGTCACTCCTTCTCATCCAAAACTTGCAAAACGATGCAATCTTCCCAGTCACTCCTTGTTTCTCGGGAGGAAAACCAGTGCTCTACCGCGTTCACCTGATGTACAACTGTTAGTGTTAGAGTTTAACAAAAATAAGTACCTGAAAACAACATTGAGTGGTTTGATAAACAGGTGTAAATCAGTAAAACCTGAACTCCTTTAAAAAATAAGCCTGCTAATTTATCAGTGCAAATTGGTAAAAAAAAACAAAACACCACCCCAAAAATGCAGAATACTCCTTTTAAGTCTGTGCTTCCGGAGTGGTTCCCAAACATTTTTCGATGTCAACGCTCCTGCTCCCTGAAGAATAGTAAGGCTGGCCCTCAGGTTCAGGAAACACCCTTCGTTGGAGAGCTTGGTTCCCCACTGCTGACCGTCTCCAGTTTGGTCTCTGGTGCCAAAGAAACATGCTCTGGGTGTCCCAAACTGCATAGGCTGTCGTTTCTAGAGAGCTCTTGGCTCGGCCAACTAGAGGATTGCTGTCTTAGGCATTGCAGAGAAGGGAGCAGGGAGAAGATTGGTGGAGTGGCCTGCCTGTGTCTTCAGTTTATGCAAATGAAAGGGGATGGCTACTTTGAGCCGCTTTGCTTTGAGAGGCAGCCTATGGAAGGGAGCCACGGAGGGCAGAGTTGAGAGCCAGGATCTGCTCACGTGGGGCTTCTCGTAGTGCTCTCTGTCTCGTGAAGGCCAAATTGTAGCAACCAGCAGGTAGAGGAGAATGTGCCGGAATGGTCTGTGACTGGCAGGGTGGGTGTTGGTTAAGGCTATGCTTTCAGGGGTCATTTCTCTAGTTGGTGACTGGAGAAGGGTGGCTGTAAAAGCCTGGTCTTGCTAACCACGATGAGGAGCTGTAGTGTTTCTTTCTGAGCATGACAATGGCAGATAGTGCTGTTCTGAGGCAGCTGCTTTCTGCTGTGGAAGAGTGTCTTGCCCTCCCTGAGCAGAGCAAGGGAAGGAAACAGTCTGAGTGGTTAGCTTTGAACTTGTCCTGTTGTTGGGTATGAAGAAAAGCTTGGCTGGGGCTGCTGGGAGCTGTGGCCCTGGTGGGTTTTGTGTACTGAGCTCTCAGCAGTGAAATGCTCCATGAGCTTTCAGGTGTTGTGTGACTGGGCTGTATCTCTCAGAAGGCTTTAGAGAAGGGCTTTCTTTGTGTGCATGCTGTGTCTCCATTATGTCCTTGCTCCTAGTCTCTGCAGTCAGCGGGTTTACCATCAAAAGCTTGTCTTTTTACTTTTGCTTGTTCTACTTCATCTGAATAGCTATTTCTCACTCCTTCATGAAGTCTGACCATTCTTCCCACCATGGCACCTGCCTATTGTCCTTCACGCTGGAACAAATAGATGACGCTTCCCTGCTAACGCCACCGGAGCCACTGGTGCTTGGGAAGATTTTGTCTTTTCCCGCATGGCAAAGCTGAGAGCAGCAGGATAGTAGCCAGTATTCCCACCATTCTTGCTCTCTGAGAAACCTAGAACCCGTCACCTACTGTCCTCTAGGTCACACACTGCCGAGCCACTTTCATCCACGTGAATAGCGATTAGAAGTTTTGACAGGGATTATCCGGATTCTGGTCCGGTTGAATGGAAAGCCTATGGCTCTATAGCCTTGCTTTTAAGTGGTGTTCTGTATTTTCCCTTTTTATTTGTAAAAAGAAAATCTGGGAATTTTTCAGTGTTTATTTTCCAAAGTTTAAAACTGGCATGGAATCTGGTTAAATATAAAAAAAGGAAAAGATTGTGAAAAATTGGCTGTGGGGTGGGCAGAGGGAGAAGGATGTGATGTCAGCACAAAAGAATGAGGTTTCATTCAGTTTGAAATCAAAAGAGGAAAAGAAAAGGCCAGGAGTCGGAAGGTCCAAAGCATCAGGAGGTTCATGAAAAATCAGACTAAACACTACATCTCTATCAACTCATCCCATTATTTATCTACGAAAGAATTGTTATTCTCTTTCAGATATTTACTTTTGTCCCCAGTGGTTTTGCCAGTATTCCTGACTATTTCTGGGGCTTGCTAATTGCTACCCCAAACAGTTTTCATGAAGGTGGTTAGGGACTATTTAGAAAAGCTGGACGTGCACTAGTCCATGGGGCCGGACGAGTTGCATCCGAGAGTGCTAGAGGAATTGGCGGCTGTGATTGCAGAGCCATTGGCCATTATCTTTGAAAACTCGTGGCGAGCGGGGGAAGTCCCAGATGACTGGAAAAAGGCTAATGTAGTGCCAATCTTTAAAAAAGGGAAGAAGGAGGATCCTGGGAACTACAGGCCAGTCAGCCTCACCTCAGTCCCCGGAAAAATCATGGAGCAGGTCCTCAAAGAATCAATCCTGAAGCACTTACATGAGAGGAAAGTGATCAGGAACAGTCAGCATGGATTCACCAAGGGAAGGCCATGCCTGACTAATCTAATCGCCTTCTATGATGAGATTACTGGTTCTGTGGATGAAGGGAAAGCAGTGGATGTATTGTTTCTTGACTTTAGCAAAGCTTTTGACACGGTCTCCCACAGTATTCTTGTCAGCAAGTTAAAGAAGTATGGCCTGGATGAATGCACTATAAGGTGGGTAGAAAGTTGGCTAGATTGTCGGGCTCAACGGGTAGTGATCAATGGCTCCATGTCTAGTTGGCAGCCGGTGTCAAGTGGAGTGCCCCAGGGGTCGGTCCTGGGGCCGGTTTTGTTCAATATCTTCATAAATGATCTGGAGGATGGTGTGGATTGCACTCTCAGCAAATTTGCAGATGATACTAAACTGGGAGGAGTGGTTGATACGCTGGAGGGCAGGGATAGGATACAGAGGGACGTAGACAAATTGGAGGATTGGGCCAAAAGAAATCTGATGAGGTTCAATAAGGATAAGTGCAGGGTCCTGCACTTAGGACGGAAGAACCCAATGCACAGCTACAGACTAGGGACCGAATGGCTAGGCAGCAGTTCTGCGGAAAAGGACCTAGGGGTGACAGTGGACGAGAAGCTGGATATGAGTCAGCAGTGTGCCCTTGTTGCCAAGAAGGCCAATGGCATTTTGGGATGTATAAGTAGGGGCATAGCGAGCAGATCAAGGGACGTGATCGTTCCCCTCTATTCGAGATCGGTGAGGCCTCATCTGGAGTACTGTGTCCAGTTTTGGGCCCCACACTACAAGAAGGATGTGGATAAATTGGAGAGAGTCCAGCGAAGGGCAACAAAAATGATTAGGGGTCTGGAACACATGACTTATGAGGAGAGGCTGAGGGAACTGGGATTGTTTAGTCTGCAGAAGAGAAGAATGAGGGGGGATTTGATAGCTGCTTTCAACTACCTGAGAGGTGGTTCCAGAGAGGATGGTTCTAGACTATTCTCAGTGGTAGAAGAGGAGAGGACAGGACAAGGAGTAGGTCTCAAGTTGCAGTGGGGGAGGTTTAGGTTGGATATTAGGAAAAACTTTTTCACTAGGAGGGTGGTGAAACACTGGAATGCGTTACCTAGGGAGGTGGTAGAATCTCCTTCCTTAGAAGTTTTTAAGGTCAGGCTTGACAAAGCCCTGGCTGGGATGATTTAATTGGGGATTGGTCCTGCTTTGAGCAGGGGGTTGGACTAGATGACCTCCTGAGGTCCCTTCCAACCCTGATATTCTATGATTCTAAGCTCTTCTTTGGCATTAGTGTGTAGAAAACAGAGAGCGTCATTTTTTTGGTAATGATTAAGGCTCTGTGACTTCTGCAATGGCCAGTGCGGCTAGCTCCGGGACTGCCTGAGCAGATCTGGCAGCCCTGGAGTCAGCTAAATCAGCCGCTGCTCGGGCATTTGGGTGTGTGTGGGGGGGCTAAGGCTGGGGTTTGGGGCGACGTTTACGTCGAGGGGCTCCCCGGATGTGGCCGGTATGTCCCTTCTGTTCCTCGGCAGAGGGGCCAAGGGGCTCCATGCGCTGCCCACACCTGCAGCCAATGGGAGCTGCGGAGCCGGAGGTCACGATGGGGATAGTGTGGGGAGCCCCCCTTTGCCTTCCCTCCCCCCTAGGAGCTGCAGGGACATGCTGGTTGGAGCCAGGGAGGAAGCCTGCGAGCCTCCCTCAACCCTTCCCCCCCAGCATCCGCAGCACCTCCAGATTGCCCTCCCCAGAGCACCCGAGGCCTCTTGGCCCAGGTTTTAGTTTGGAGTATACAGTACAAGTCATTGATGGGTTATGGGCCGTGAATTTTTGTTTACTGCCAGTGACCTGTTCCTGACTTTTACTAAAAATACCTGTGACTAAAACATAGCCTTACTTATGATCTATTGTTAGCGGATCTATACTCACCATGTTTTCTATCTCATTAAGAAGTCGCTAGACAAGAGGATTCAGTCTCTTTGATGATACAGACATCAATAAGGACAAGTAACCCTACTCACTCAGATATGTAAACAGGGTCTGCATGAGCGCTCCTGCATGAAGGGCCTAGACACCATTTGACCCTTCTTTTCTCCACTGTGCAATAACAGAGCTGATTAAGCATCAATTTAGAATCTTGTTATATGTCACATCACTGAAATCACGGATAGTCAGTAACCTGCTTTGGGACAGTGTCTCTGACACAAGAAACTGTGCATTCGGAGTGAGATGCTAACAGCTGAACTCAGCAAGAGCTGTGTTAAGCGTTGGGCCCTCAAGACATCCCAGAGTGGCGGGCAGAGCAGGGCAGTGAGTGGAGTGGTGAGTTAAGGGCTCTGACAGCAGGGCAAAGCCAGGTGCTACTCACCCCCAGCCAGGGTGGGAGGTGAACTCTGCAGCTGCATCTCTGAACTCTGGGTCTGCATTGGCAGAGGACAACAACTGTGAGTGGGGTGCAAGGAAGGGAGGGGCATGTTAAAGAAACTTTTGGTTGCTGGACTTAAGAACCTGAGGCAAAAGGACACTGGGGTGAGCCTTTTGTTCATGGTTTTATGTTGATGAAGCCTGCTTGTGGCGTTTTCCCAAATTCCCTCCTTCTATTAAAAGTTTATTTTCTACACTCAGGCTCTGTGCTTGTGAGAGCGGAAGAATTGCCTCTAGAGGCGCCAACGGGGTGGTGTATAATTGTCCCAGGTTACTGGGTGGGGGCTCAAGCCATTTTCTATGTTGTATTGTTGAAAAGGAACCCTTAGACATTGAACCCAGCCCTGGTTGTTGCCGGCTCCACCTGGCAGAAGGGTTACAGATAGAATAAGGAATCCCTTCCTTTTCCTACGTGTTCTTCCATGTATAGACTGGAGTGGTCCCTTAGAATATGTGTTAACTACTTATGCGAAACCATCTGTTCCAGCTGTGTGTGGCTCGAAAGCTTGTCTCTCTGACCAACATAAGTTGGCCAAATAAAAGAGATCACCTCACTCACCTTGTTGCACTAATATCCTGGAACCAACATGGCTACAACTGCACTGCCTATTAACCAAACATTGATCCTGCTTAGATAAAGTAGTAATTGTTAACAAATCAAAAGACTTTAAGGACAGAGAGATACTGGGCTGCAGGCATTTGGCTTAGAGGAAGTGTAAATGAGAAGATGGTGCGATTGTGTCTTCAGAAAATATCCTCCCCGTCTCCCAAACACACTGTCAGACTAGAGACCTTCAGAGGGGGTGCTCTCTGTCATCAATACCAGAAAGTCCATGCAGGACACTTTCAAAGAGAGTAGGATTGGTTGAATATTTTTTGACCAAAACTGTTCCTGTTTCTCCCTTGCTGGAAATAATATTCTTGTTTCCTATTTTTTCCTACACGTTCTCACTGTCACAACTTTTCCCAGTTAGAGACCAATAGTGTGAAGACGGGGCTTCTCGTCACAGTCATCCTTTTTAGCCTTTTCCAGAGGGGTGAGGGAAAAAGAGGGAAAGAAAAAAAATGGGAAAAAAAGAGGGGGTCGGGGGAACCCTGAAAATAGAAAACTATTATTTTGGTTTTCAAAACGGAAAGAAATCATTTGACATCAAAACAAAATGAAAATATTTGTTTCATTTGATTTAGAAAAATTTTGGGGGGAAATTTTCCATCTGATAAATTTCAAAGAGGAATTTTTCTCACAAATGTTGCACAGGAAATGGAACCAATTCTATTACTGAGTGATTGGCACGGACAGACCAAGCACTCAGTTTGCTACCGGCGAGTGCTCCTTCCAGAGGGCCTGGTATCCCTGTTTGTATTCAAAGCATCCTCCTAAATGCAAAATCAAGAAATGTTTTAAAAAATTAGCTAAAAGAGGGCAGACATAGGCTGTAGGGAGCAAGAGAAGGGCTAATTTGTGGTGCTGGGATCCTGGTTGGGCATAGGGGAGCATGTAAACAATGCTAGGGACTCCAGGAGACACAGTCATTGCTCAGCTGAGTGAAACTCAACAGGTAGGAGTTTCCCTAAATTCTCCCAACTCCAAAGACCTGTTCCCAGCCTTATTAATTCGAGTGGTGTCTTAGGCAAGATGGCTGCCATTGGAAGTGTTGGGTATGGGAAGAGGGGAAGGAAGCCTGAAGGAGCCAGCACTGGATGTAGGGCTGGGTGCAGACTCTGGGGAAGGCACTGGATGCTGGAGGAGGCTGTGGTGCATGTCAGGAAGGCCAAAGATGAAAACAGGAAAAGGGAAGTTAGGAGGTTTTCTCCAAAAAATAGCAAAGGTGGTTTCCATGGCAGCATTGACTAAACTCCTAGAGACAGCTACTCACTACTATTTATGTCCTTTCCAGATGTTGCCATGAAAACAGAATTTCACGGTGTGCTAGCAAATGCAGATTCATATCAGGGAGGAATGAATCAGAGCAGATTAACCTGAAAGCCCTCCCCAATCCAGTGCTGTTCTGGAAATGACCCCAGAGTGACTCTTCGGAAGGTTCTGAAATGTTCCTTTTTCTCTTCAACATCATATATTTTGCCTATCTCAACATTTGTGGGTGAAGCTGAGTCTGTGCCCTCAAACTGCCATAATCTTGTAAGAGTGCTTGAGGAGACCTCCTCCCCAATCACCCATTCCCGAGTTAGAGACTTGGATAGAAAAGTATTCACCTGATGGTGTAGCTGATACTAATCTCCTCCTCACAATAATATCCAGCTTGCCAGCTACTAGAAGCCAAGCTTCTTGCAGTGTCTTAAACATAAACCTTTGCTTAACAGTTGGAGTGCATTTTCATGAGTCTCTGTTATATTGTCTTCAACCTTAGGAGTCTGTAAGACTAGTGAGCAGGGCCAGCCTGGGGGAGAGGGGAAATAGATGTGTACAGATGATAGGAAGCATATTTTAACAATCAGCCAGATCCACTGGACAAATACCTGTCAGAGATGTTCTAGATAATACTTAGTCCTGCCTTGAGTGCAGGGGACTGGACTAGATGACCTCTCAAGGTCCCTTCCAGTTCTATGATTCCACAGTGAGATCAGTGGAAATTCTGCTATTGACTTCACTGAACTGCGGATCAGTCTCAGACTCAGGACAAACTGACAGCCTCTGCCAATTAAAATGTCCAAGCTTACTAGGGGGAGTTTCTCCCAACTCATAGAAAAGGCTATAGCTGTCAGAGTGGTGAAGACCAGTCAGGGTCTCAGACCCAACCATAACAATAACAACATGGAAAGGGTCAGAGGTGAGATCTGGGACGGGGAACACTGCTGAGTTGAGCTTAGGGACTCACTTTGGTCAGCTAATTAAATTACATTTATACACTTCAATGAGGAAAAACTGGACATATCTAAATTCTTCGATTTGAGCATTATAGAGATAATTAACATACCATACTGATCATTGATTTTAACCAATGAGATGATAAATGCTCTTTAAAGGAATACTGAATACAAGAAGAGAAAAATCAATTTTGCGTTTGAGTTGAACTTTTGAATCTCTCATGTTTTTTTTGTTTTTTGTTTTTTTTTGGGGTGGGAGGGTGACTTGAAATTAGGCACAAACCTAGAGATGATACTATGAATATAAATAGGAGAATTCTGAGTATGAGAGACTATAGATCTCACCTGAACAAAAATTCTGTCATGGTCTCACTCTCTTGCAATGGGAAGTGCTTATGCCACACTGTGCAGGAAATGAGAATTTTCATGAGTTAACTATGATGTCATAGATTATATCATAAAGCTGGTTCAGTATTCAGAGTGTGTAATCAGCACAAAAACTGATGGTGCATATGGCAACCATGCACTAATTTATGAAAGGTGCAAACACCAAGAAGGGAAAGAAATTTGATAGGGTGTTAAAAGGGCATTTAAGTAGGAATAATGGGATGAACCTGAACAAAAATAAATTGTAAGTTAAATATTATGAAATTCTTCCTAGCAATGTAATCTGAATGAAGAATAATCTTTCAATTGGAAATCCATTCTATCCTATCTCATCAATCTACCTATCTCTTAGATAATCAACTCTGACTTCTATGCCTGCTACTTATAATCACTTAAAATCTATCTTTCTGTAGTTAATAAATCTGTTTTATCGCTTACCTAAAACAGTGTTTTTTGGCTGAAGTGCTTGGGAAAACTCAGCTCAGTTTACAAAGCCTACTGTGCGTTCTCTCCACATTCAGGGAGGGGCGGACTGGGTAATGAGCGTACACTGGTCAGGCTTCTAACCAGTGTTAGATGATACAGTTCTGGGGTGTAAGGCTGAGGAGCTGTGGGGAATTGGCTGGAGCTTCCCTATTGATGGTTCATGAGTGGTTGAAGAATCATTCATGTAACTCAGTTATTCTTCCTGGATTGGACCCCACAGGCAAAGGAATATTTACCTCCCCCCAGGTTGTGAATCATTCTGGAGCATAGACAGCTGGATGCCAGGCACGGGGCTGTAGTGTGCATGCCTAGAGGTAGAACATAGATGCCTTGGGAACTTTCACTGTAAAAATTTAAACTCGCTTGGCACTTAGGCACCTACAGTGTTTGGCAGTAGCTGAGTGGAGGATTGTGAATTCCAGTGGGGTTTGATTGTGGCATTTAGGCACCTAAAGGGCCTGCTCTCAGGCCCCCACCCACCCTGGGCAGGTGGAGGGTTCACAGCTCCCCACAGCCGTCCAAGCTCCCAGGCCGGGCTCTACTTCCAGCCTGGCTGGGGGGCAAGGTCTCGGGGGAAAGAGGGGCAGGAGGGCTGAGCCTGTGGTGAAAAGTGGAAGGGCAGGCCCATCCACTTTCAAAAAGTGGGCGGGCCATGGACCCTTGGCCCCCCCTGTTCTGGTGCCCCTGTTTGGGTGGGTATGACGGGGTCTCCAGGGTGCAACCTAAACTATGGGACCACTGAGCCCTCTATCCCACCAGCCTGGGGTATCCCTCTCACACTCTGATGCTGTTAAGCCACAAACCTCTGGCAGGTACTGCACTTACACAGACATCACAAGAAGCGTGGCCTCTAGCAGCTGGATATTATTTTGAGGAGGACATTAATATCAGCTACACCAGAGGGTGAGTACTAATGACTGGAAAATGTAAGCAGTTTTGTTCCTACCTGCTAGGGCTATCCTGCCCCTATTAATTAATGTACAAAACATTTAAATATTACAAATACCAGCTACAGTACTCTCTTTATGGAATTGTCATTGTGGTCAGAATTAAACTACCAATACTGAGGGATGGTCACTGAATTAATCCCATCTCTGGAGTGCATGCAAGTGCTTTGTATTCAATTCATAAGTCACAATGAGCTTGATTCACAAAAGGACTTAAGTGCCTAACTGCCACAATCAAACCCCACTGGAATTCACAATCCTCCACTCAACATGTGTTAGCAGAGGCCACAGAAAGGTGTCTGGGATAGCACAGTTTCCCCCTTATATTTAGGAAATTACTGCAATAGCTGAGGTAACCCTGAGTGAGAACTATTAACTTTCTTTTTATGAACAATTTTATTGAAAAAGTGCATGGAGACTATAAACTTAGAACATTTCTCAGCTTTTAATATGGCATTTAAAATAGTATTTTGTTAAACCAGTTCTAATGAATGTAAACCCTAATTCCTCAAGTTTACTGAAGCAAGGACAAAAAACCTTATCATTCACAGAAGTGACACTTGTTCCAAAGACCGTATATCTATACACCCGCTGATGTGTTTCTATAACTGCATAACTGCAACTGCTTCTTTACACATTTAAAAATAATTGTTTAAAGCGGAAAATACTTTAAAAATACCTTGGGACTGATTCTGATCTCACTTGTAGCAGTTTTGCACCATTTAACTGCACTGATTTCAATCCTATTGTATTAGGATAAACCAGGAATAAATGAAAGTAGAATGAGGCCACCTAGAAACAAACCAAATTTTTTAAACATATTATTTTCACAAGCAATGTTGATATCGAAGTCTTATGTTTTTTGTTAAAATTATTTCGGACATTATCATCAACGGCGGTCTTTCTATTACTTAACAGCTACAGTAAAAGCTCTTTTATCCAGCACTTCACCAACTGGCAAGTTCTATAAAATGGCATTTCTGATCTGCACTGAAAGTCCGGTTTATAGTGCGGTTGGTGCGGTGCTGGCAGGGGGCTGGGGAGGGGCTGTGGGTTGTGCTCTGGGAGGGGGCTTGAAGAAGGGGGTTGGGACATAGGCGCTCACCTCTGGCGGCTTCCCGCAAGCAGTTCCCTGTCCCTGCTGTTGCTGGCAGAGGCACGGCCAGGCAGTTCTGCAGGCACGCTGCCTCCTTCCCCCCTCCCCAAGTGCTCCCCTTGGGAGCTGCGGGGCACGGTGCCTGCAGATGGAGGCAGCGTGCCTGCTTGCAGAGCCACCTGGCTGCGCCTCGGCCAGGAGCAGCAGGGACAAGGAGCTGCTAGCGGGGAGCTGCCGGAGTTGAGCGCTGCCCCCCATCTGGCACCCCGAACCCCTCCTGGACTCAAATTCCCTCCCAGAGCCCGTGCCCCACAGCCCAGCCCTGCACCCCTACCCCGCACTTCAAACCCCTCCCTCTGAGTTAACCAGCATTTTTAATTTACCGGCACCCCCTGTTCCCCCGACATGCCCGTTAAAAAAAGCTTTTTCTGTATTATCAATTAAAACAAGAAGAGGTCATTATTACAACGAAACAAATATTTGAGACTTAAAATATCTGCTGGGGAATTGTGATGTGTCATTCCATACTCTTTATGAAAATATGCTTACTATATGAATGACATAACTGAGATATACTTTATGCAAGATGGTTTATGTGATATATCATTGGAAAGGATATGATTTACTTAATGTGATTATCCAATTTCTACGCCTGTATCATTTCTGTATCCAAAGTTAGGAATATTGACTATGTATCTGTATTTCAACTATGCTACTTTGGGTGACACCCACTGCTAACACTTCAGGTACAAAAATGGAAAAGCCAGACAGGGCGGATGGCCCATCAGCAATGACAATGAACTGTGAAAAGCTTGGCCTTCCTGCGGACTCTCCATACTGCCACTGACTCATGGACTCTGTGATCCTACAGTCAGGTGGTCTTGTCACCTGATACTAAAACATTACCTGGAACTTCTTGTAACTTTCCAAGACAAGGGGGGGAGGGTCAAGTTTGGGAGACAAAGGATTCCCACCTTATGTAAACCCTATTTAAGGGGGGTGGGGAAGAAGACAAACAGGACTCCTCCTCTCCATGGCCTGTCTGCCCGAGAGACTGCAAAAAGGAAGGCAAGGGGGGAGTCCAGACTGAGACAGGGGTCCAGTCTGAAAAGGAATATAACTGGAATTCTAACCCCCTGAAACGTTGCAAATTGCCTGCAACAATATCTAGGGTGAGAAATACTATTTGTAACCAATTTCTTTAATGAAACTAGCTTAGTGTGTGTGTTTGATTTCATTTGCTTAGTAATCTGCTTTGTTCTGTTTTTTACCCCTTTTACCACTCAAAATCTGCATTTTATAGTTAGTAAAATTTGTTTTATTATTGAACCCAGTTTCTGTAATTTCTAACTGGGGAGAGGGAGCAAGAGGGAAAATAAGAAGTGTATACACCTCTCTCCACCTTGAGGGAGGGGGCGAATTTCATAATCTATCTTTGGATCTGCACTCCCAGGGAGGTGGACATCTGGAGTGCTGGAGCAAGTCAGGAACCTTCACTAATAGACTGTATTTCTTTGAGGACTTGATCCTTTGCTCATTGAGGTCAAGGACAAAGCTACCACTGACTTTAGCAGTGCAAGGCCTAAATCAGGGCCTAAATCCTCTTCCAATGTGTGTTCAGCTTCAAGATGGTACTGAGTAGGGAACTCATCATACGTGAAAAAATCCAAATCCACTGCTTTCCATATTATTTTACTTGTGATACAAAAGTCAAACTTCCACAAATAGTTCTTTAGAACATAAAACTAAATGATTTTGTACATAAACAATTACATACAGCATTTATAATGTGCAGTACAAAATGTGTGCTGCTTGGATGTGATAGAAATTGCATATGATATCATGATTTAAACAAGATTAGTTACATGGACTAGTGCTGACAGTTACATTTTATTCAGACCTTTGTGGTTATTCCCCTAGACACAGAAAACACATAGCTCTGAAGTGCTATTTTTTTCCTTCCTCCGCCCTCTCCAAGTTCACTTGTTTTGTAATTGCTAATTGTAATTGTAAGAGGCTCATTCTTATTTCCGCATTTACAGAACTGTTCTGAATTCATCAAAAATGAAATTAGGCACATGTGCTTCAACAACCTAAAGAAACAGAGAACAGTAACTCTGTTAAGTATTCCATAGCAACATCCAGCCATGAACACAGCAAACAACGCTGCCCATGGATATTACATGTAGGTCCCCCACTAAATAAATGCCCAATGTTATCAATGTGGACTAGCTGGGTTTCTACTATATATACACACACTCGGAGACCCAGATTCTTTCCTACAGACATCTGCTTGGCACAGGAGTTTGGGTGCAGTTTCAGGGAGCTGTAAGTAGCTCCAGCTTAAGTTAGAACATCCCCTGAGATGGTCTAACTTATACCAATTGTCTGTTGTCCCTATGGGACATATACAGTAGTTGAGAATTGGCAGAGCATTGGAGCACTCTGCTCTGCAACCTCATGCCCCAACATCAGGGAGATCTAGGTCAGGCTATGCCAGCCAGGCAGTGCAAAGTGGCTGGAACAACAGGAGATAATCTGGAGAGGAATACTCTATATCTTTGACTCAGGAGCACTGCTTAGCAATGCCCTTTTCCAGAAACAGCAACTTCCCCGCACTTTTCAACTTGTTACTTGTGTTACAGTTTATAGCAAATGGTATTAGACACAACTTGTAGTGAGATGCAGAACTGCATCATGCGATGAATAAATTATTGGAGTCATAGTAAACTGCGAAGTTAACTTTATAAATCCAAATTGTCATGGCTGCCTTTCATGTGAAACTTTAGTTTATTGGTATCAAGAGGCTGAGAAGGAGGCTTCATTGCCTTAGGTAAAATTTGTTATTGAAGAATTTGTTTTGCCAAATTTAGAAACCACCCAAACCCATGGCTCTCGATTTAGAACCCAAACATCACCCAATGTATCTCATAATCCTCATTTCAGAGTGCAAAATATCCCATAACCACCACTGTTTCTTTTTTTAATGTAACATGTCCCTCACAAACGCAATCACTAGAAGATGGGATGAGCAGAAAGTGAATTCTTGTCCTGAAGTTCACAGAAAGCTGAAATAGTAGCTAAATGACCCTTCAAAGTGGGGATGATGTGACAGAGATGGGAGCAATGGTATAAAGCAATCGGACTGACACACAGAGTTGCTAATCAATCAATTTCTAGATGGTATGGACAAAGGCTTCACAGTGACCTATTCGCAGACAGAAGATTTTTTTCACTTTTATATGTCCTTTAAGGTTCCTTATGCTGAGCACTGATGAGGACTTGATACAATTGTTTGACATGCCTAACTGGTCAGTCTTGACAAAGAGATACCCTGATCCTGGGTTAAACTGCTAGGCATGACCACCACTATTCCTAACATCAGCATAAACCAAAATTAGCTCTTTTAATAAAGGACTCTGAGGATTAAGTAAACTTTTAAAAAGGACAGATGAAAACGCACATGAAGGCTAGTCCCCAATAACAGGAAAAGCATCTATTGTATTGACCACCCAATTCCAGTCTCCCACTACAACTAATGATTGGAAAATGTAAGCAGTAAAAATCTACAGCCAGGGCTTTTGACTAACAGTAGAGTACTTTGAAGATAATAGGCCAGATCCCCAGCTGGTGTAAACCCATGTACTTCCTTCGGTTTTGATGCCAGTTTACACTAGTTGAGGATATGGTGTATTTTAATGCTCTCCCAACACCATGCTGAATCCAAGTTTTCTTACTTACCCTTCTTGGTAACTTTGTATAACGAACATAATCTTCTAGGAACATAAGGGCACCCACTACATCAGCAGGCATTTCTGGTATCTTCTGGCTATAATACACAAATGCGCGCGCACACACACACACAAATGAAACTCAAGCAGCTGGACATTGTCTTTTTGACTAGCTAAGATAAGTTTTGTTAAAAAAATACCAACCTCCCACATAATATTTATTCATGTAGGTCAGTGTACTGTGGGATATCACCACACACACAAAAAAGAGACTAGGACATGACACCTAAATATATGATTAAACATATTCTAATCAAATTACAGACTTTAAAAAAAAAAAAAGGAATGTTCAAATAAACTGAAAGTCCTACACAAAAGGGGACATTAAAATAAATGTGAAAAGAGATACCTTGTGCACTGCTCCATTGTTGAGCGAATAAACTGACCAATCAGAGCCAGAAATTGTTCAGTGTATCGTGAATGAAACTGTTTCAACAGAGTGAGGAGTCCAAGCACTAAAGGGGGCCAGTCAATTGGATCTGCTGGCTTTCTGCACACCATTCCTGAAAGGAAACCACCACATTTTCCCCTTTATTTTCACAAAAACATCCTTTATATCACTGCCAAACAAGAGTTATTCTCAAGAGGCTTCATGCTATTCCTGTTTTTACTTTTCATATGTTAGTCCCCGGGTTTGGGGGCATCAGATCAACCTTGTCAAATCCAACCCCAGCCACCCCAAATCCTGAAGGGCCCTCTCCACCTTGTAATTCATATGGGGCTGAAGACATGGCTTTTCACTCTAGTTAACAGTCATACAACTCCAAGGAACTAGATCCCAAGTTAGGTAGTTTTAAACTAACCAATAGGAAGAGCCTGAAAGAGGTAAGTTTCTAATTGGGGTGTAGCTTTTTAGAGAAAAGGGGTTAGGAGGAGGGGAAATACAGGGCTTACGGCACCTAAATCTAAAGAATGAGGAGCCATATTCTTATTTTCTCCTGCACTCTTTCCCCTCATCCTGTAGGGCCCAATCCAAAACCCAATTAAGTCAACTGAAGCCTTTCCATTGACTAAAATGGGGTTTGGATCAGGCTCACAGTTCCAAAGGTGAAGATGAAATCTCAAAACTTACCTCCCCATCTATTTAAGATGTACTTCTAGTATCTAAGTTCTCTGCCACATTAGCAGAACCCCGTAGCTAATGGACAGTAATACATTTTCTGCATTACTTTACTCATGTTAGGTGAAGCAGATGGTTGTGCATATTACCTATATTGTGTTTGGCCTTGTACATTCAATTATCACTGTTAAATATTTACAAAGAGGTCCTTTGTCACATCACGACTTACATATTGCAGTTAAACAGTAAGTTATAAATGGAGTTGTACATAGAGAGGCCAGAGAGGGTCTGGTTTGTGCTATATATAAAAACAAAAAATCTAGCCCATACATTTTAAGTCAAGAGCCAAATATCTTGAATACATCTACATTTACATAGAGTCCAACTGTATTTATGTAATAACAATTTATACAATACCTAGATTTTTGTTGTACTGAAGTTTTGGCAGCTGGGCAATCAGAAATAGGAAGTTGACTGTGGGGAAATATGGGAGTCGTTTCGTAGTTATATATATCTGGGAAGAAAAAGGAACACACAGTGTTTACATGCTTATCAACAGAAGCTACATGAGGAAACCAAAATAACATAGACCTTATTTGTATCAGAACTTAATGTATGTATTGGCTAATATCACACAGTAGCATGCATCAGACCTTATTCAATGGGTTATGAATGCCAGCTGCTTCCAGATAGGCTGTGATTTCATACAAAAGTGTGTTGTCTTCTTTAGGGTAAGGCAATGACGGATTCTGATAATGGGCTTCAATGTCAGCCAAGATTGCTCTAAAATGGCAAAAAGATAGAGATCAACTTTATCTATTTCATTATAAATGGACAGTTCAGTTAAAATAATAAATAAATAATAATAATAATAGGCAAGCCTGAAGTCATACTGCAATTGAGAAACAGGTCATATTAACAAAGTAAAAAGTTGCAGATATAGACTCTTGGAAATTGTTACAAGCAATAATCAAAGAAAAATAAACTGCTCTCAGTTTTTCAGATGCTCCTTTTACTAAGGGCATGTATTTCAGTGTTAGCACCAGCCAGGATCTGCACAATTAGAAGAAGTGAGAAAGCACAGAATATGGTGACATTTTTACATCACTGTTTATATCTCTTATCTAAGTTTGACTTGCATTTCAGATATATCCAAATATTGAATATATTCAAAAACTGTATCTTTTTATTGGCATTTAAATTAACAGCTAGTCGTGGCAACTATTGTTTCTGACTTTGCCAGTGGTTATCTGAATCCGAAACTGCCAAAAATTTGCCCACTTTTTTTTTTTTTAAATTTGGCTCAAGTCACAACAGCGATCACCTCCACCTATAATGCTATCAAAGCATGCTGCTTCTTACTTATTGAGATTTTCCAGAGCAGCTGCCAAATGCTTGGAGTCGAACCTGCAGGAGTAATTTAATTCATTGGTAATTTGCCTTCTTAAAATTTGCATCTGACCAACCTGTAAAGGGAAAATAAGTAAGTAAGTAAATAAATAAATAAATAATAAGGAAGTAGCGAAAACAATGTTTAATTTTTCAAAAAACAGAGAAAACACGTTTAACAGTAACCACTTACATTTATACAAAGCCTTTTATCCAGAGAGACTTAATCCTTTACAAACTGATAAACTATTTTATATATCAAGCATCTGCCCACCAACGAAGTTGCACCCTGCATCTAGGTGAAATGTAGCGGCCTTTCTATAGGCCAGAGCAGCTGCATTAGAGAGTAGTTTAAGAAAGAAATTTGAACTAGTGATTCTCAAGTGTTTTCATATTAGGGGCTATTTCTCAATATAGCAAGAGTTTCAAAGCACATCTACCCTCCTGTACTCTTCATCCTGATCCCTCCTTGACCTGTGCCATGTATACTGCTTGGATATATGACAAAAGAAAGTATTAAGGGGACAAGGTGAAAAGACCCGTGACGTGAGGGATGTAACCAGTTGATTATGTCATCTGATTTTGTATCTGTGCTATTTATTCCCTCGCCCAAATACTTAATCTCCTCTAGTTTCCTGCAGTCTTCATTGATCTTTAAGTCACTTTGCAGTTTGAGTCTCATATGTGTTTAATAATAGAGTCACGGGGTCATTGATTATGGTAAAATGTACACTAGCAAAACACCCACCAGACATATAAAAGTCAGCAAGACAGGGAAAAGAGGCGTTTGTTAGAGTTTAGCGGGTCAAACATAAAAGCTTTTGGATACCATCAAGAGATCCCTGGACAGAGCTACAACAAACTGCAAGTATAAGCACTTGAAAACTGTTGAATGCGTCACCATTGTGATGAAAGCAGCTCCGAGAGATCCTGCTTTATGCCTGAAGCTGAAGAAGTTATTTTAAGCCAGAAAGTGTTATTGCTCAAGTTGGTATTTGGCCCAGACACCAGGACTGAGTACCCCTCCCCTTGCAGAAAATGCCATGGGATCACTAATGACCGCAAGCGGCCAAAGTATAGGTTTTGCCTTTCAGAAACACAGCACCTCTAGCAATGCAGCTATGTGATTTGGAAATACTAACAAAGAAAAGATTCACCAGCAACACTTTAGGCAGCACCTTAGGATTTCCTTAGAGAACTCCCATCCCATTACTGACTTGGCTCAGTCCTGCTTAACATGTAATACACTACAGGATCACTGGAAGAGGCAGAACAATTACCGATTCTACTTTTCTAAAATAATTACATTAAAATATGTAACTGTGACAGTCTGTACCCCTATGTTCACCCCTTTTACAAGACTATGATAAATATTGCACAAAGTATGTCTTATTTGAAAACTCAATTTGCTGATCATTATTGTCCTGGTATAATATGTGCGGCAACATCGCATGTAAAGTTATAAGATTCCTCTGTATGGTATTACCAAGACTTGTTCCAAGTCTGGAGGGAGCAGCCACAAACCAGTTCCCCAAAGACAAAGGTTAGCCAATGCATCAGCCAGGTGTCAACAAAATCAAATTGACCATTGCCTGGTTAAGTGGCCATTTTTTGGCAGGAAAGAGGATGTGGGTGAAAATCTACATCTTGACAAAAAGTCAGCTGAGGGTTCCCGTCCACACAGACTTTCTGTCTCCTGAACCTCAGCTGGAGATGATTCTCAAAGAAGAGAGAAAGCTGTAAGAAAGAGGAGCAGATGCCCCAAATGATTCCTCCCTTTCTCTCTACTCATGGCATCAACAACACTTGAAGAACAAAGAAAGCAGCACTGGACTGGGGGAGGGATTCTGACTGAAAGGAATTCAGCCAGTAAGAATACTGAAATGTGGTGAATTTTGCTTTGAATTCACTTACCTTGTTAAGTTAGGGATTAGTTGTGTTTTACTTTTATTTTCATGTAACCAATTCTGATTTTTATGCCTCCTTACTTGTAATCACTTAAAATCTACCTTTTGTACTTATTAAGCTTGTTTTATTGTTTTATCTAAACCAGCGTGCTTGGGATTGAAGAGTTTGAGAAACTCCATTTGGGATAAGAGGATTTGTGCATATAATTTTCTATTAATAAAATGATGGACTTTATATGAACTTGTATCAAGAAGAGAGCTAGGCAATACAAAATTATGGGGAACGTCTGGGACTGGGAATTTGCTGGTGTTGCTCTGCTATGTAATGCATGAGTGGCTGGTTATAGCACTCATAAAGTATAACTGGGAGTAACTTACATACCGGAGGCTGTGTGTGAGTAGACCAGAATTAGTAGCTCTCACAGTGAAACAGTGTAAAAAGCACCCCAGGTTGGAGAACTGAGGGGGGACAGCTGTTCATCAGTCCAGATTGTACCCTGGGTAATGTCCCAATAACAAATACCACAGTTCCTGAAGTGCACTGTTCTCAGCAGTGGAAAAAAAAAGTTATAACAAATGTACCTTCATTATGGCATCAAGATATACAGCCCAGATCTTCTGAGTTTTGGCAACTGCTGCAGAATAAATTTTGCTAGAATTTGCTGCAACAAAGAAACGTCGAGTAAGTACATTCAGAAATCCTATAACAACTAGCTTTCCAGAAGCCTGCATCTGAGGCACTTACCTACAATTCCTTTGAGAGGGCTGACCACATTCATAAGAGATCTTAATGCTTCCTGTACAGTTCTGTCTCTTTGTATATTTTTCTGAAACATACTGAGGAAATTCTAAAAACAAATGAGCAGATATTACATACACACAAAATATGCTTTATCTTAGTAGCACAATATAGGGATTATAGCAATGAGATCAACGTTTTTTTAACAGCAATTGTGTTGTTATAGGGAGAGCAGGGTAGGAAAATTCTCCCGGACACAAGGCTAAAGAATATCATGGTTAATCTTTCTACTTCACTGGTATTAGGACACCAACCTGCTGCTCCCATTAGTGAATAATTCTTGAGGAACCAACCTTTTGCTTACCTTATTTAGCTTTTAAAGAAGTTCCCATTTCACTTATGCATTAAAATGTTTCATTCATTTTTTGCCACACCATAGTATTAATTTAAGCTGCTTTGGAGTTATTTGAATAAAGGACTTGATTTCAAGTATGGATGTCGTCAGAAAAAGATTATGTAGAATTGACACCTTACTTATTTAGTAAAAACAATATACCATTCAGCTAAGCACAAAGAATCCAATTTTTTGAAGAAAAAAAAAAGAAAAACAGAGGCTGACCCAAGGTCAACATTAAATTATACCAGGACACGAAAACGATACCCCTCTAGTACTTACTCCCCACACGTCACCCATTTAACCTGTAAACTACTGTAACAGCACTTAAACCAAAGCAACAGCTCTGACATTTTGTCCATCTGATATCTAGGATTTTATCTTTGTGAAGAATACCTGTTTGGATTCAAATGTGTTTGACACAAAAACTCTTCTTATAAAAGGCTGGCAAGAGTGATCAAACATTACAGTTTTGGTTTTTAAGTGGCAAATGCCCACTAAAACAAATTCCCGAGCACTAAGACAGAATGTTCCTTAAAAATGGAAGCTCAAACGTTACCTGCAGCTCCTTCACAATCATGAAGCAGAGCAGTCTGTCTAGACCATTCAGACCAAAAGTGCCTAAAGTGTCTTGAATCTCTGAGAAGAGGCGACTGTTAGTTACTTCCTGATGAGTTTTCATATCATACCATGTGTTCATTTGGTCAATGTAACAGGTGACTCTAAAGGAAAATTCAGAAACAAAACAACTTTTTTAGAAGTGCTAGGTGCAGTTTCTAAGAGGCCCTTGTGCCCCGGAATCTCTTAGTGCCAATTAGCACAGGGCACAGAAGTGCATAAGGGTTACATGGATCCCCTGGGTCTGGTATCTATATACTAGTTCACTAAATTATGTCATGTAAGGTTTCTAATGAAAGCCTGCATCACACTGATCCTCAATTGTTGTGAAATGTATGTATGGATGATAGATAAGGAGTTGTGTGTGTGTATAGGCACACACAGAAAATTATGTTCTTAAGGTCTGTGGCTTGGGGCTAATCACCAAAAGGTGAGAAACAGGTTTCTTTCATGTAGACGATGTTTCTCCATTGTCTGTCTACATGTAATTGAGTATCATATACTTTACAATGAATTTCTATTTACAGTCTGAGCAAAATGCTAAGCACATGATTGCAGAAGTCTGCTGCAGTTTCCACGGTAAACATCTGATGAAGTGAGCTGTAGCTCACGAAAGCTCATGCTCAAATAAATTGGTTAGTCTCTAAGGTGCCACAAGTACTCCTTTTCTTTTTGCGAATACAGACTAACACGGCTGTTCCTCTGAAACCTGTCAGAATTTCCAGGGGAGATCCTAAAGAGGAAAACAGAAGAAGCTGGGGTTATCAGTTTGTAAGTGCCGACACTGGATTTTTCGACTATAACTGCAGAGACAGAGATAAACTCTGCAGCTTTGCACTGAGGAGGTAAGAGGACAGAGTGCTTGTCTCATGAATGGAAGATCACAGCGAAGTCTGGCTGTCAATATGCTGGAAGGATTTAGGGTGAGCTTTTGCTCTATATGACATGACAGTGTCTTGTTAGTTAAGTTTAGTCTCTAGTATGCGTGTTATGATTTTATTTTACATATAATCCTTTGTTTCCAATATTTCTGCTCACTAACATTTGAATCTCTGTTCTTGGTTAAATAAACATACACTTAATTTCTCTACAAACAAATCTAAGGGCTGTGTGTCAAGCAGAGCTGTGTTCTACAGTGGAACTGGTAAACTAAGCTGTACTTTTCCTTTGGAAACAGGATCTGGTAATTCTGTGAGTGTCCAGTGGAACAGCAGCTGGGCACTCCAGGGAGATGCTCAGAAGAATCAGGGGTTGGAGTGTGCCTACCGTTAACCTGTACAGAGACAGCAGGGCCTGCGGAGGCCTGGGAGGCAGTGCTCGTGTTGCCAGAGGCTGATGGAGCTGGGGAAACTGACCCAAAGCAGGCATAAACAAGGCTTCCTCGTGCTAAGATCAGGTGGTAGTGAGGTGACTCACAACCCTGGGTACCCCCAGGAAGTGCTACAGACCTAGGTAGCAAGTTAAGTTACTCAGACAGACATTAGACATGAACTGGCCATAGGTGCCAGACGATCTCTGGGCACTCTCTCCGATGCCAAATCCTGCCACTCTTACTGGGTCCGTGTCATCTTTTTTTTTTTTTTGGTAACACTTTAAAGCATTGTTCCTGGGCTAATCTTAAAAGTACAGGATAGATTTAGGAAAGTTCTTTCTTCTGAATATTTAAACAGCAGAGACCACCACCAAGGAAAATGTATACTGATTACAAGGGAGAAAATACGTCAGCATTACAAAAAGGGGATTCAAATAATGCAGTGCATGAACTATAATGCAGTTTGAGACATATGGTACTCACTTCGGGTCTGTGATCCTCAGTATTTCTCTGCAAAGCCGACCAATAAATGTTATAGATTCATCCACAGGTGTGAATTTGGGTATTGGAATATGGGTGGACTGGTATATACTTTGCCAGTCTTGAATCTGAAAAACACATTTTAGAATAATTTTTCAACTCTATCCTTGGTCCCTTTCAATTTGGCTTCAGAGAATTATTTTGCTTTTCTTGAAGAACAACAGTGAACAGGAATCTGTACAAGCGAGATCGAAGAGAAGTGGTAAGGAAGAATGGGGCTAACATGAATAAGGACAAGTAACACTAGAAGATTATATCTTCTGCTTTTATACAGAGTATGCATTTGCCCTCTTGCTAGCTATGTTCACAACTGGGGGTCTCGGCAGCTGTCCAGATTTTGTCATGATGATCAGGTAGCAGCCGTATCCAGTGCAGCCTAACTATTCTTCTAGGATATGGGGGTTAAATAACGGCTGGGCTCGTTTGGTTTATTTTCTGTTACATTTCAATTAGTATTTCTTGTTTTTTTGGGCAGAGTGTAGGGAGGAGAGGAAGGGTTATTCTTGATTTTATTATTTTATGACTGTATTTTAAAATCGTCTCAAACTATAAGATCTTTGGGGAAGTGACCATTATTTTGCTTCGTGTGTGTACAGTGCTTTGCATAGTGGTGTCCGGATCGCTGAACAAGCCAAAAAAAGCACCAATTTTTTCCTTCTATGTGTCCAGCATATGAAGTTGATAATCAATCTCAATTTTGTCTGGATGGAGCGTGCATAATTAATTACACATTCACTCATGTGGCATGAACGTCCAAATTTAAAGACATTTATGAACTGTAACAATCTTGATCAACCAGCATCACTGTACCTTTGTTCTTAGGAAGTTATTGCACTCCTGTTCCACGTTATAGTTGATAATGCGGGACACTTCTTCTTGCCAAATCTTTAAACCATAAATGTTGACATAATCCTGGATGTACTCAAAAGATCGATGGAATCCGTCCATGGTAGCTGCCATGTCTTTCAGTTTTGGCATCAGTTCACTTGGCTGTAGAAAAGGAGATCAGTTAAAGAATCCTGAAGATGCAGTATACAAAAGGAATAGATAATGACTTGTTTTTAAGTGTTACAGTGGAAAACAACCTAACAAAAGTTCAAAATGTGGTCTATTTAGGCTTTCATACCGTGCCAATCTAAAGGGCATATGGGCACCAGAAGTGAACTGTTTTAAGAAACTTATAAAGGTTAGTTGAAAATTCAATTTATTAACACAATCATAATATGAACTGAAATGTTCACAACTTCCAAGAGTCATGTCCAGATTACTAAACCTCCCTTTCCAGGAACAACTGAGTGCTTCACCACCACCTAAAGCAGCGCAGGGAACTGTTTTTCTTAGATAGACCCTTTATGTGGGCTGAGTTATATTATCAGCTGTTGCAGGACAACAAAGAACTCTGAACTCTGGGTTGGTAGGTAAGTGAAGAAAGGAATTTAAAACAAATTTGTTGCACAAGTTATATCTACTCTTACAGATTCCCTTAATGATGTGTGATTTCAGTTAACTGTATTTCAATTTCACATTAAACTTCTTAAAGATAATATGAAATGCTTTAAGATGTTCATTACCTACAATACACAAACCTATGTGTACAAAGCTAGAAGCTATTTGAAAAGGTCCAGTACAGCAAGTTCCACTCAAGTTCACATACAGAAAGAAAGTAACAAAACCAACTCTACTTGTACAGCACCTTGGCTCTAGGGTTAAAGGTGAGTCCCCTGTGAAGAGCCAGAGCTACTCGTTTGACTAGCTCCTTCCTTATTCCATCCTCTAACAACTGCTTTGGATCCACCTGGGTAAAAAGAAACACAAGATTCCTCAGAAAGTCAGAAAAAAGGATTTACTAAACATACAAGTATTTAATCTAAGAAACATGATCATGGCTTGAAGTGTGGCAGCAAGCGAGCTTATCAAACACTGGTGAACTGTGTATTATGTGCCTCCTCTAAAGGGAGAGAATAACTTCTAATACTTTGAGCTAATAGAGTTACTTCTTTAAATCAAGGGGTTTGTGCTCAACATCCTAACTTTAAACACTGTTGATGACCTTTGGGAAGGGAATGTTATACATGCGGCGCAGCAGAGCACACGTAAGAAGTTTCTATTGTCTCGACGCTGCTGGCAGTAGACTTGTTCTTTATGTAGGAAGAATGGATCCCACTCAGATGAAGAAACTGCTCTTTAAAAAGGCTTTATAGCAAGGGTTCTCAAACTAGGGGTCGGGTCTCCTCAGGGAGTCACAAGGTTATTACACAGGAGGTCGCGAGCTGTCAACCTCCATCCCAAACCCCGTTTTGCCTCCAGCATTTATAATGGTGTTAAATATATAAAAAAGTGTTCTTAATTTATAAGTGGGGGGGTCGCACTCAGAGGCTTGCTATGTGAAAGGGGTCACCAGTAAAAAAAAGTTTGAGAGCCACTGCTTTACAATAACATTAAATGTAGAATAAATGCACCAAATACTGAAGCCCTTGGCAAGTCTGTGCTCAGTTGGAGTTGTGGGCATTCAGCACCTCTAAAACTTAGGCCATTTATTTAGGTGTCCAACTTTAGGCACTCAGGTTTGAAAACTTTGGTCAAACTATTTCCTGTTTCTCTTTGTTTTTGCCTTGTAAGCTTGTTTGAGTGCTGATTTTTGAGAATGTTATGGTTAAGTGCTAAATGATTTCAAAGAGTTACATCCACTGTGACATTACCTTGATGATACCAACCAAAGTAGTTTTCATCATAAGGATACCTTCGGTGAAAATTGAAATGGCATGGGTTAGCTTGGCAACCTTTAATGAGAAGAAAGGAAACTAATAATTAAAATGTAACAATAGTTCAGGTACAATCACTGCAAAATGAAATAACTAATCAAATCAATTCTTGTTAAGTGCGAACTTCCTATTTTACAGCAAAGTCATTGTCGCACTTTTTAATAGATGTGATTTACATCAAAATGGATTAGTTTTTCCTTTCATGTAAATTCAAGTGGGTCTTTTAAGAGCAAACCAAGAAACAAAGGTGTTTCTTAGAGGCTTAATAACTATCAGGGAGATTTTCAAAAGGCACGAATGACAGGTAGATGCCTTGCTCTGTCTAGGTACACAATTCAAAGTTATGTAAAATGGAAGCAATTGTTTGGGAGTCAAAATGGTGACACTGCTTTAAATAAACTGTTTTTAAATGTCATTTCACAGTAGTGACTGTTGCCAGCAACAGGCCCAATCCAGCAGTCCTTATTCAGACAACCCTCCTGTTGACTTAATAGAATTTAGTGATTTTGGTCAATGGTACAATTTTTACATTTCTAGTGCACTACTATTAATAATCAGATAGAGAGTACGCATGTGCTTAGCACTGCATGATCAAGTAAGGCAGACTTTTTCCTGAAAGAGCTTAGAAGCTAGTTGAGACAACAGGGTTGTGAAGAAATCATTACTGAAGGCTTTGCGGAAGAAGAGCATTTTGAGGAGGGATGGGAAGGAAGAGGAATTACTACTTGAAAAAACAAAACAAAATCTCCTCTATCTTAAGGTTTAAAGATGGTGACTAAACCCAGTATGCCAATCTGAATTTCAGCTTAATGTGAATGCACCAGACGTTTGTATAAGTTACATGAAAATAATGCAGATTTCAGATGTCAGGGTAGACCTTGACTGAAAGCATCAATCAGATGCAATGACTATGTGAGAGATTTATACTTTAGGCCACATGCTGTCGTGTTGCACATGGAACTCCCGCTGAGGTCAGTGAGAGTTTTGGTAAAAACTGCAGGAAGGACACAGTAAAAAGAACAGGAGTACTTGTGGCACCTTAGAGACTAACAAATTTATTTGAGCATAAGCTTTCGTGGGCTACAGCCCACTTCATCGGATGCATAGAATGGAACATATATTAAGAAGATAGATAGATATACACATATACATACACACACACAGAGAACATGAAAAGGTGGAGTAAGAGGCTAATTAATTAAGATGAGCTATTATCAGCAGGAGAAATATTTTTTTCTCCTGCTGCTAATAGCTCATCTTAATTAATTAGCCTCTTACTCCACCTTTTCATGTTGTGTGTGTGTGTGTGTATATATATATCTACCTACCTACCTACCTACCTATCTTCTTACTATATGTTCCATTCTATGCATCCGATGAAGTGGGCTGTAGGTCATGAAAGCTTATGCTCTAATAAATTTGTTAGTCTTTAAGGTGCCACAAGTACTCCTGTTCTTTTTGCAGATACAAACTAACGTGGCCGCTACTCTGAAGGACACAGTGTATATTACAGTGCTTATCTATAGTTATATTTTAAAGAAAGTGATTTTAGTGTTTGTGAAAGTTGCCAAACTGTCGGCAGTGGAGAATTAAGTCCTCTATCCACAGAACAGCTTCGATCCAAATAGCAACACAAGTTTCTCTATGTCACATCATCCACATGCCTCGATCTTGACTTCACATCTGAGGGCCAGAGGGTAGCTTAGTCCTGATGGCCCATTCAGTCCTTAACCTCTCTGTTGTGACCAGTGGTGATGGGTTTTTTCATGCTGGTGACTCCTATTAACTGAAAACTGAGAGACAAAGTGCGTGAGGTAATATCTTTTACTAGACCAACTTCTGTTTGTGGAAGGGACAAGCTTTTGAGCTCCACAGAGCTCTTCCTCAGGTCTGCAAAAATTAACCTGAGTGTCTGAGGTGTTTTAAACCACCACAGTTTAATTTATTCCCCTCTTCTACAGAGATCCATACTTTTAACCTTTCTATTATGAGTTTTCAATAGAACAAAAATGACTAGTTAGTTGCCAGGAAATCTGGGATTCACTCATTCCAACACTAGTCAACTTAAATTCTTACTCAGTGGACAAGTCCAGCTCTAGTGGGAACAGGTGACTTCAATAGAGTTGCATTTATTTACACCAGGGCTAAGTTTAGCTGCTATAAATTGTACTTTTCAGTATTCTGAAGTTTAACTGCACCTCATATCGTGGTCCAAGCTGAGCATAATCTCGCAGTTTGTCTTTGTCGAGCCGAGTAGGTACTTCGATAATATCGTGAGTCTGAAGTTTTATAATTTTGAGAAGGGAAGTAAACATGCTTTCTGGAATGATCTGCAGAACCTTCACAGAAGAAAGTGACACAGACTCAATGGATAATTCTTAAGTATTAGCAAAAGCAATTCAGGAATGAAACAATTACAACAAATGCATACCTTTCTTACATAGGAAACCAACTCGCCAGAGTAATACTGTGATACACTGAGAAGGTCAGGGCTGTTTGCTTGATTAATACGAAGCAGTGGCAAGTCAAGAGCAGATGCAAGCTAGAAATAAAATTTATAAAAAACTTTAACTGCCTCATTTTGAGATTCTGTTACCAAATATACAATTTAAAAATCTCTAATTCCTCATGAGCCTCTAAAATCCAGAATTCAAGCGGTCATTCTCCTGCTAAAAAGCAATGATACACCAACATCATTTTCTCCTGCTAAAATATCTTTTAAGAAAAAAACACTTTTGAAGCTGATGACCCTACATTTATTTTGTTCTTGTTTTGGTGGTTTGCAGATCACGGGCAGAATAAAGCATTTTATTTTCTTATGGTCTCGTCCTCCTGCCACATGTATTCATTTTCCTCAATCAAGAACATTTCCCATTCTTAATACTGTGGTGAAAATGTATCCTTCTAAACTGATGTCAGATCTGCCTTATGGCAGGTTAAGTGCATCGGCAACATTGCTGCCATCATACATTCAGCCTCCTCTAGTTCCTGCACAGAGAGCCACACCTGTGTTCACTAAAAACACCAATGTCTCCAGCTAATGTTACTAGATAATTGGACTGATTGTTAGGGATGCAGTGTGGCTTAGAAGGTAGAGCACTGGACTTCACCTCAGCAGACCAGGGTTCTATTCCTGGGTGTGCCACTGGCCTGTTGGATCATAGAATCATAGAATATCAGGGTTGGAAGGGACCCCAGAAGGTCATCTAGTCCAACCCCCTGCTCAAAGCAGGACCAATTCCCAGTTAAATCATCCCAGCCAGGGCTTTGTCAAGCCTGACCTTAAAAACCTCTAAGGAAGGAGATTCTACCACCTCCCTAGGTAACGCATTCCAGTGTTTCACCACCCTCTTAGTGAAAAAGTTTTTCCTAATATCCAATCTAAACCTCCCCCACTGCAACTTGAGACCATTACTCCTCGTTCTGTCATCTGCTACCATTGAGAACAGTCTAGAGCCATCCTCTTTGGAACCCCCTTTCAGGTAGTTGAAAGCAGCTATCAAATCCCCCCTCATTCTTCTCTTCTGCAGGCTAAACAATCCCAGCTCCCTCAGCCTCTCCTCATAACTCATGTGTTCCAGTCCCCTAATCATTTTTGTTGCCCTTCGCTGGACTCTCTCCAATTTATCCACATCCTTCTTGAAGTGTGGGACCCAAAACTGGACACAGTACTCCAGATGAGGCCTCACCAATGTCGAATAGAGGGGAACGATCACGTCCCTCGATCTGCTCGCTATGCCCCTACTTATACATCCCAAAATGCCATTGGCCTTCTTGGCAACAAGGGCACACTGCTGACTCACGGATCACGGAGGGCAAGTCATTTAATTTCTGTGGGGCAAGTCATTTCATTTTTTCCCCACCTGCAAAATGGGAATATGAGACTGACCCCATTTTGAAATCTATTGATGAAAGTACTAGGTATTATTAATATGAATAATTATTACGATGCCTGGGTGTATTCCATATATAAAATTATGTCCAACCTGTATTTAAAAAAAATTTGAGTCATTTTATTAATCTATGAAAAGTAATGGTAATCGGAACTATTCACATCTAAACACGTATGGTCACATATGAGTGGTCATGTATACAGATAAACGCTAAGGTCTAATTAACAGATGAGTTAAACATGGAATCATATTGTTGGTATATCTTCAATGATAAAGTAGGAGTCATTCATTTCATTCACGCTTACCTTTAGGAAAGTAGCTCTGAGTTTAGTTACCATTGATGGGCTGGCTCTTATGCTTTCCTGCATGATAGATGTGAAGCTGAAAAAAAAGTTAAAATATCAGGTTCATCATCTCAAACTATTTCTCTCTTGTACCACAGCCTGATGCAGAAACTGCACATGGAGTCAGTGGAGTTACACCACGAATGAACTTGGCCAACAGAGATGCCTTTTGGGGCAACAGTTCAGTCAATGTAAGGTAAGTGGTGCAACAAGATAAGAGAGTGTCAGACACTCAGTAACACCCAGTGCAGCGATGCACCACTTATACTCTTGTGACAATGATTTGTCCATTTGTTTTTGGTCAAAGCAAAATAACCCGGGGAAAAATCTGTATCCCTGTTATCTGGAAACCACTTAACAGGCTAAACCGTGGTCCATTTTAATCTTCAAGGCTGTTATAATGGGTTCAGAATAGATAGCAAAATTGTAGCATCATGTAACCCTCTCCTAGAAACAAGCCCAACAAGGGCCCATAATTCTCATTCAAGGCAACGGGAGTTGACTGCTCAACACCTCATAAAATGGGCCCTAGGCATTGCTACTTAGAACAAGTTGCAAGAGTTAACAGCATTCACAAGTTTTGTGTGAAGTTAGGAACTTACATGCATACAATTTCTCTTGAATGGAAGAGGACATACTTCAAGAATGATAAATGGGATGAAATTAAATAAAAGGAACACAAGATTGAATTAAAAACAAACAAACCCTGGTAACATACCTGTCAATTAACTGCCAAGCATAAGAAAGATCACCAACTATCTGCATGGTGATCAAGACCTCTTCTTTAATGTTGATTGTTCGGATCATCTGATGGAGAAACTTGCGGGTATCAGCAAGAAACTGACAAACTTGCAGATTAGATTCCAGCTGGTGAAATTCTTGGACCTGTGTTAAAACAAAGTCTCCATTCGTCTTTTTTTTCTTTCCTCCTCAGACAATTTGACAAAAAAGATTCACTAAGTTTACAATATTTTTCTTGCTAAAACACACACAACATTGATCAAAACCCTCTCTTACTTTGGAATGTCACCAAGGAAGCAGTTTCATTTAACAAGTGCCTAAATACCTTGGAAGTACTCTGAAACACCATGCTGAAGTGTCTTTTACTTCCTGAAAAAATGGGTAACGGTGTTTGCTCTTGTGTCCTGGCCAAATTCTAATATGGATATTTCTCTTTTGCCTCCTAAATTTCCCCATGCAGTTTCAAGTGGATTTTCACATCCTTTCCTAAACTGATATGTAGCACTACCAAGTACTGTGTAACGTTAGTTTTATTTTGTCTCAAAGGCTACTGAACTTAATGGGAAGAAAACTGATTCCTTTATAGCCCTTATCCTGCAATCAGATCTTTAAAGGTGAACTCTTATGATCATATGGAGCGGATTCAGAATCGGGGCCTGTATTTGTATAAGGGGTTTAAGTTACAAAGCACGTTGTGATCCATCTGGTTGAAAGACCAACATAAGCTTATCAAATGTGTTTTCCAAAGATGCTACACAATATGGCTCCAAAGTCCCTGTCTTTACCTCTTCCAATGCCTGTATCAGTTGTACAGTTTTTCTGCCTGCTGCAGTGGAGTCATCATAGTTTAAAGACATTATTTGCTTGGAGATCTCTCTAAACCAAGCCTGCAGGTTTTCTGTTTAACCAGGAAAAAGGAAAATTTTAAGTTAGTGATGCTTAATCCCCACAAACACAACTGAAGATCTGATTAATAAAACACATGACTTGCCTTTAATACTAAAAATATTAATCTTTTCTAAAACATACAGTAAATAAACTAAGATTCTACATTTTACTTTTAAAATCTCAACATGTGATTTTAAAGGGGTATTGTCAACATAAAAGTCTCACATAATATTTTAAACTAATTTGTAAGCTGCAGCACCAATACTAATGTAGATTGTCTTTGTTTTAATTATTTCAGGCTTTACAAACGCATTTACCATCAATGATGCTGCTTGTTTAGGTTTTGCTTTATGCTATGTTTTTATAGTGAAAGTAGCCAGGACTGTTTCAGTTTCTGGTTATATGGTGTTGGGTTCACAACAACGAAGGAGAAAGTTTTTCCTGTGATTAATATCCCATAAACATTTATTTTCAGTATTACCTCTCCCTTCACCCCCAGAATACAAAAACATGCTCATTCCATTTATTCATTTAATTTAAATTACCATTTTTCTCCACTCTTGTAAGAGGTTTAACTCCTGAAAAGACATCAGCAAGTTCAGTTATCCTTTCAGACCCTTCCTTTTTATAGCTCTCCCATTTAGCCTGCTTTTCTGACAGCATCTGCTTGAACATCTATTGAAAAATGAAACCTTCAGTTTATGAATTTGGCACTAATGCAAATTGCAGTATCATTCAATTTTAAATAGGGCTGGCAAGTGATTAAAAAATTAACCATGATTAATAGCACTATTAAACAATAATAAAATACCATTTATTTAAATATTTTGGATGTTTTCTACATTTTCAAATATATTGATTTCAATTACAACACACAATACAAAGTGTACAGTGCTCACTTTATTTTTGATTACAGGTATTTGCACTGTAAAAAAAAACTAAATAGTATTTTTCAATTCACCTAATACCAGTATGGTAGTGCAATCTCTTTATCATGAAAGTTGAACTTACAAATGTAGAATTATGTACAAAAAAAACCTGCATTCAAAAATAAAAAACAATGTAAAATTTTAGAGCCTGCAAGTCCACTCAGTCCTACTTCTCGTTCAGCCAATTGCTCTGACAAACAAGTTTGTTTACATTTGCAGGAGATAATGCTGCCCAGTTCTTATTTAAAACATTACCTGAAAGTGAGAACAGGCATTCTCATGGCACTGTTGTAGCCGGCGTCACAAGATATTTAGGTGCCAGATGCGTTGCAGATTCATATGTCCCTTCATGCTTCAACCACCATTCCAAGGGACACACATCCATGCTGATGATGGGTTCTGCTTGATAACGATCCATAGCAGTGTGGATTGACGCATATTCATTTTCATTATCTGAGCCAGATGCCACCAGCAGAAGGTTGATTTCCTTTTTTGGTGGTTCGGGTTCTGTCATTTCCACATAGGAGTGTTACTCTTTTAAAACTTCTGAAAGCATGCTCCACACCTCATCCCTCTCAGATTTTGGAAGGCACCTCAGATTCTTAAACCTTGGGTTAAGTGCTGTAGCTACCTTTAGAAATCTCACCTGGAACAGTGGTTGAAGCATGAAGCGACATATGAATCTTGAGTGCATCTGGCACGTAAATATCTTATGACGCCAGCTACAGCAGTGCCATGAGAATGCCTGTTCTCATTTTCAGATGATATTGTAAACAATTCTATTGTTCTTTGTGTTTTGTGAAATCTGCAGTGAGAGTGTTCTTAAAATGAACAACATGTATTGGGTCACCATCTGAGACTGCTAGAACATGACAGAATCCAGGTAAAACAGAGCAGAGGACATAATTCTCCCACAAGGAGTTCAGTCACAAATGTCATTAATGCATTATGTTTTTAACAAGTGTCATCGGCATGGAAGCATGTCCTTTGGAATGGTGGCTAAAGCATGAAGGGGCATACGAATGTTTAGCATATCTGGTAAATAAACACCTTGCCATGCTGGCTACAAAAGTGCCATGCAAATGCTTGTTCTCACTTTTTGGTGACTTTGTAAATAAGAAGAGGGCAGCATTATCTTCTGCAAATGTAAACGGACTTGTTTGTCTTAGCGATTGTCTGAACAAGAAGTAGGACTGAGTGGATTTGTAGGCGCTGATGTTTTACATTGTTTTGTTTTTGAGTGCAGATATGTAACAAAAAAAATGCTGGATACATTGTATGGTAAAGTGTGCTTACGCCAGATGTACTGTTGACTTTTTGGTCACTAACAGAAAGATCTACTAATTTTTTATTTGCAGAAATACTATGAGAGCCTGATTCCCCATTGCTTTACATCTTGTGTAAAGATTCATACCTATGTAAAGGGAAACTGGGGTTCAGGAAAGCATGCACTTAAATGCTTTCCTGAATCAGTGCTGGGAGTGTAAAATACTACCAAATCAAAATAGTTGTATTTTATACCCACTTTATATAGGTGTAAGTGACTTCCTACTAGAGTGCTCTTTGCATAATCAGCCCCAACTGTCCTTTGGTTAAAATAAAGCCTAAAAGAAGAAAATACACTAAGATAAGAATTATGCAGCTTCTCCTAGTCAGCTTCTAGTTCGCCAGTTATCAGTCAGATAAACCAATATGCTTAGCAAATGTGTGTTGGCTGAGAATGAAATTTGGCAACCACTGAGAGAGACATGCACAAGGCAATTCCAAGTTGCAGAATCTGCCTCTCTTGGATTGAAAACCCAGGTCAACAAGCAGGAGACTCATTTGCTGATATTAGCGGATCATACAGTTGTAATTGTTCTATCAGCATTCAATGCCCGTTCCTCAGCACTATGTCACAGTTGAGGGGAAATAATTTAAAAAAAAAAATAGCTGTCACTGACATGTTACCTCTTTCAAAATGAACTCAAACTGTGCTGTATCCAAGAGAAGCTGGAAAAGGATCTTGGCGTTGTACTTGGAATCAGTTAGAATTTGATCCTTTATTTGACGGAGACGCTTGTTATTTGGGTCACAAGCTGCAAATGGAAGGACAAAAATTCTGTACCACTGGAGAATGCATCATGCTGTTAGAAATGAGCCTATTTACAAATATTAGCTTCTGAAAAGATTGAAAGAGACAGGGTAGGTGAGGTAACATCTTATTGGAGCAACTTCTGTTCATGGAAGGGACGGATATCCTTCAACTTGCCACCGACCAAGAATGATGTGAGTAGTGGCAGTGGAAGCTTCCCTTGGTGCTCCACCAATGTACCTCACCCCCGGACTTGGAGGGGCTATCTGTAGTTGAGAATATAACTGAGTCTCAAGGTACAATCAGTTTTTGTTTTCTCTACTGAGATTACAAAAGGCACATTTGTTGGCAGGGATGGTTCTTTTGATGCAGACGCATTATTATTATTAGGTGTTTTTTAAAAAAAAATACCTAGAGCCTTAAGCCCTCTAGTGCGAGACACTGTACAAACATAACAAAACTTTTGGTTTCTCATGATGTGCGATACCATGACATTAAAAAGTTTGATGCAACACCCTGAAAATGGTACTTTGTTAAATGATAAAGCAGAAGAAATAAGCCAGTCTCCCTGCTCATCTGGTTCAACCTGCATGGACTAGTTCCACAGAATCATGATTTCACATTAAAGCTTTTAGGTCTGTGTCTGGTTGTAAGAATAAACATGTGACATGGATGCTATTCTCAGGTGAAATTTCAAGAAAGCGGTTAGTAAAGGACCACTTCTGCAAATGACTGAAAGCAATGGTTGAAACTCCACTGTCTTCCATGATGCAAAAGAAGAAAAATTAAATTAAAAAAAAGTTCCAGTCATCATCTAACATACAGAATTCTGTACTAAAAGCCCAGTACATAGCCTTACCCGAGTCAGCAGTGTGAAGCATCAGCCAACGGATTGCAACATTGCAGTCTCTTAAGCAGTTGAGCAGCTTGGGAATATTATCCAGCACTAGCTCCTCCCTCAGACAGCCCTCTTTGAGAAACTGATGAACTTGAGTGTGCACACGCTCTGTGACAGCAGCATAGCGGCTTGCCTTTGAACATACAATTCTTTCATCAATATGGAACAAGGAAACATCATTTATCTACTATGTGCAGTATTGCATGAGCACAAAGTGAGTATGAGTCAAGTAACAGATACTGTAAATTCACTATCCACATAGTTTTTCTGGGGATGGCCAGGGAACACAGTTCATGGCAGACTTTGTAATTGAGTGGTGAGAGAATGTAATCCAACATCTAGAGCCGAGGACCTATACATGAAGGTCAATGTTTTCAAAAATGCCTAAGTAGTTGAGGAACCTGGATCTTTAGCTCCTAAGTTACACACTTTCAAAAATTTTACCTAAAAAAATGGTAGAACCACCCAGCTGACAATGAAAAGTTTACTGTCCATCCACTAGAAAGAACAAAGCAGTAATAAAATACACTCTAGAATTGGAAATATTTGCTATAAATCAGTTGTTGGCTGTATTAACAGATTAAGGAAAAATATGTTTCAAATATTAATTTAGTCAGTTTTTTAAAGTGACCTTATAGCAGTTTCATTTAATATCAAGGCGATTATTTCTTACACATGATAGTTGGGGGCTCCATCTTGGGACAGATGTTTATATGTAGGTATCTAAACATCCAGACAGGTGCATAGGTGCTTTTGAACAGCCCACTAGGAACTTCACTGCCATTGATTCAATCTGGCATGTGATTAATTTTAAGCCTATGGATAATCCCATTGAAGTCAGAGTTCCAAGCGCATGAAAGTAATTTAACACAAAAGAGCAGCCAACTTTGAGCTATAGTTTACTTTTATTTTTTTTAAACCATTCTGCAGACTAATGGTTACAAACATTTCATTAAAGATAATTTCTTTCTAGCAGAGGGACACATTCTCTGCTCAGCATAGTTGCTCAGCTCCCAACAAGAGACTAAATCCCTTGGTGAGAAAAGCATCCCGAGCACTGCATAACATGATCTTGGCTGTCAGCAGCTATGAACTCAACTCAGAACACTGGAACTATGAGGAAGAGACACTTAAATATTGCAAAAGTGAAAACACTACTACAGAGGGTTCAGACTTTGTGACTTGAAGCCACTCTCAATGTTGACTCACCCGAGTTATGCATTAGAGAAAGAGAATCCATGTGCCAATAAACACATGGAATACATGTGAAAGCGGCTTGAATCTTACCATGAATATAAAACTTGTATTTAGTTACCTGCTCTTTGATGTTTGAAAGATCTAATGTGTAGTTGAGGGCAGTTTTTGCAGCCTTGTAAGGTTCCCATGCATCAGTTAGATTTACAGTGATTCCCATATAAATACTAATAACCTAAGGATGGAAGCAGAAACAACATTTAAGTTGTGGTCATATTCTTATTATGAAAGAGAAATGTTCTTCACCTAGAGGCATAAACAGAACAAGGTAGTTCATGGATTAGAATGTTAGAAATAATTAATCTGTACCCAACCTCATGTACAGATGAGCTTCAGACAAAACAAATTTCTAGGCTACATCCTTCTTCTCCTCTTCACCTTCATTTGAAATCCATGATTCTTAGACTCTTCCTTTCATTTGAAAGGACAGCGTCAACTTGAAATCTAGTCAGTTTTTTAAAAAGTGAATTTATAGCAGTTTTCATTTAATATCAAAGACAAAGTGTTTTAACCATTTTCTATGACTTTGCTATCACCTTTTCCTGTTTCTCCTCCCTCTCCCCACCCTCATTCCCCTTGTTGCTGTGTGAAAGCCCCACACAAGTGACAGGGGAACAAACCATACACAACGGGCTGTCAAATGCATAAAGCAGACAAACTGAGAACACCTCTCTTTTGCTCATGCTCTTTAAGTTTATTGTGAGCTGTTACTTGTAACAGCGGTAGGCACAATGGTTTCAGACAGAGGATGGGACTTTAAAAGGAGCCAAAGGGAGCTGGGTGCCTAACTCATTTAGGCTCCTTTGAAAATCTGAGAAGCTGAAGTGTAATTAAGTTCACTGGGAGCGTTTCAATTTTAGGCTCATGTAAGGTGCTTGAGTGGAGGTGGAAATCCCATGTTATTGACAGAACAGGGCAGTAGCAGCAAAACTCCACTCCACCATTCCTCCAAAACACCTCCACTCTGACCTGGTGGGATCACCTGCAGGAATGAGTGGACAGCTCTATATATTTTCCCCATCAATCCTCGGGCCTGTCCCAAGAATACAAACCAAAAAAGAGTTCATTAGGGCCCACTGTGACTGTGTTTTGTGTGAAGTGGGGACATGCCTAAAACCATGAGAACCAGGATGACTAATTTCACAAATTACTGAATGTCCCTTAAAGATTAAGATTTTCAGTCACTGACAACTGAGTGCTGATTTGAATCCAGCCTAGAAGTGAAAGGCTCTATCATAACTGATCGTTCCAACACGGAGCCAGCCATTTAAATATTTGTATCATTGTAGAGCCATGGTTCCCAAATTTGGTTTGCGTCTCGTTCAGGGTAAGCCCCTAGCAGACCGCAGGACGGTTTGTTTACCTGAGCATCCGCAGGTACGGCCACTCGCAGCTCCTAGTGGCCGCAGTTCACCATTCCCGGCCAATGGGAGCTGCAGGGAGCAGTGCAGGCTGGGCCACTGCTTCCCGCAGCTCCCATTGGCCAGGAACGGTGAACCGCGGCCACTGGGAGCTGCAAGTGGCCGTACCTGCGGATGTTCCAGGTAAACAAAGCGTCTCGCGGCCTGCCAAGGGCTTACCCTGAACAAGCGGCAAACCAAGTTTGGGAACTCCTATTGTAGAGTGAAAGATTGTAGCGTCCTTGAAAACGTATAATGCCAAATTCTCCCTTCAGATATTCGTGTGCAGTTTCCATAAAGACAATGGAAGTAGTATGCTTGTGTCCAGAAACTACAGTTCCTATTCTTTCTTACAGTGCCTGCTGTTATTAGTTTCTCCACTTCCCCTTGCTTTTTCTATCCTGTTCACGCAAAACACAATTGGAAGCGACTGGACATTTGTAAGATCACTTGTTTCCACTTTCCTTTGTTCAGTAAGACTCTCTTCTTAGTTGTAAGTACAACTATAAGGACAGAAACCTCCAGAAAAGGTAACAGGTGGAGGCTTCTATTCCATCTGCATTTGATTATAAATGAAATAAACTATATGTTCTTAGCGACTAATATTCACAAGGGATATCCTTTACTCAATCAACATGCTCCAAAAAAAGTATAATCTAATCTCCCTAACGGAGTTACTATTCTATTCTCTAAGACAGTATTTTCTGCAAGGCACACTTCAAAAAGGTACTTCAAATAAAAGTTGTACTGCAGGCTTAAATCCAGTATGCACTGTAAGAACTACAATAGAATTTACCCAGTTATCTGGAAAATATTTATCCACTATCTCTCTCATTTTTGCTTGTTGGGTGTGAAGAATAGAAGGGTCAAAATAGAGAATCACATACAGCATGGCAGCTTGAGTAGCCAGAGCAGTGCTGCGATGCTCTGGTAATGGATATGCAGAAACCTAAAACGTGGAAAAAACAAGACATATGCAAATATTAGCATGGTGCACTTAAGAGAACAGTACATTTATACCATAAGGCTATCATCTCTGTCAGCTGGGTATCTTGGGCACGTAAGTCTCAAATCCATCCATCTGTTATACTGAGCCCTTTACATCCTGCATCTCACTAGAATATGCAAGCTAATTTACAGACGCTAGCCAGATTTTATAAAAATATTACCTTGATGTAAATGATTCGAAGGCAGGAAGGACCATGCCTGAAACAAAGTGCTAAAGATGGACTAGAAGGAGTGGGCCAGGAAGGAGGCATTTTGGAGGAACTGGGAGTTGGTGGGGCGGGTGAGTTTAGTATCAAAGCGAGGCAGAGACTGCAATAATCCAAGCGCAAGATAACTAGAGTATGGAGAAGTGTATTCCTTCACCTTTACATTGATAAATTGAACAAATTCTGCATATACCAATAGGGTCAAGAAAGTGCCTTTTTATTAACAAACCCTTAAGAGCACCAAAACTCACTGATTAACTCACCTGGTTATAGATGTCATCAGATCTCAAGCGGCCAATAACCATGCTGATGAATGTTTCACTTATGGGTACCCTACTGAAGTAACTTTCAGGATAGTTTAGAGGCCTTTTAGCTCCTGGTTGGCTTGAGTACCCAGTGCTTCGAAGCAGCTTACATATATCATCCATATTGGAATCAGCAGATCGAGCAGCACTAGGTTATAAAAGGAAAAAGAATATGTATCTACATGAATTGACCCATTAAACACCCCCCCCAAAAAAACCCCAAACACATTATTTTCCCCTTACCAAGGAAGGGCAGCTATGGATGCCTATACTGGAATCCTAACTAAGGGTACAAAGCATGAATGAAACAGAGAACCTTATGCATAGTTCACAGAGGATAGAAACAGAAAGCATTCAATTCAGGAGATGAATCTGACATTTTCTTTTACTTCTGAATTCCCTTCCTTGCCCCACCCTCATATTCTGGAAGTGAGGAATTTCCACTTTACTTTCTTATGTCTGAAAGTTAGAAAAGGCACCAGTTGAGGTGTGAGGATTCATTTAAGGATTAAACAAGCATATCTTTTTTCCTTTTAGCGAACGTATTACTGGTGAAAGGGGTTAGATTGATATTCTTGGAGGATTCTGTGCGATTTAACAAAGATTCCTGAGTTCAGCTAGCAGCTCTATTTATTGATTGGACCTTTCTGAAGTGTGCTGTAACTGTAGGAAGTACATTCGGGGATAAATGTACTATCTGGAACTCGGCATATTTCACAAAATTGTTCTTGTGCCTTTGGAAACTTGTTATATTCTGATAGATGAGGGTTACAGTACTGAAGCTGTAGGCAGAAATATTTTAGCCAAGGTGACCAAGTCCTCATAAGGTCAGAATCAGAACAAGTCTATAGCACTGCTCATACAATTGGATCTACGCAGGAGGCAGCTGGATCTGTGCAGGCAGACCTCGGTGCATGAAAGTAGTAACCCTGATGTCCATGAGGCTCTGCAGGGGCACCAGCAACCACCCATGTGGATCTGATTGCAGGAAAGGAGCCAATACCTCCACATCCCATATTAAATTAATGCCTATAGAAAGAAAAATCTTAGCTAAATATACTGCATGCTACATTTTTACTACACAAACCACATTCAAATACTTCCAAGCACAAGGATACCTGTATCTATAGTAGGAAACCAAGATTCTCTCTCTGACCTCCCCTTCAATTTTCTGGTCAATGACCAGCAACATGACTCCATACAAATAGAGAGCTTCACACTGTTGAGAAATAATATGAATTAACAAATTAATGCTATCTAAACACTAACATATTTACCATTTAATTAATATTTTAAAGTGAATTAAGTGTTTTTACATCTTCTGAAAAGTGCCAGATGACAGTGATTCCATGTTTTGTCTCATCAATCAAACAGATGTAGCTCAGACATTACTTCCACACCTGGGTTTGCTAAAAAGTTTGTTAGAAGTGGCTGCTCGAGAACAAGGCTAAGCATGAGAAAATAGTCTCCCTGCCAATCTATTTTTAGCTTTGCAGAAATACCCACTTGTCTTACTAGTGGAGCGATCTATGTATGGGATGAGGGCAACTATCTGCTAAAATGGTCTGAGATGACCAACTTATTTCAGAGTGGCCATTAAATGGTCCTCAGGTGGCAGTGAGTTTTCGATCACTAATGACCTGGATCAGATTTGAACCATAATGAAGTGAAAATGAAAACGTTTCCTTATCCTCTTACCATTTCCTACATGGATTCTTGACAAAAAGTGAGCCACAGAGCTTGAATGCATTTTGTGAAGTTAAAATATAGACAGACAATATGTTTAAGTTAAATTTAGAAAGGGTGGATGCCAAATTGTATCTGACGCTAATATAGTTGATGTAGTTTATATTACTGGTTACAAACTGGTAAATACTTACTAGAAGTTGCTTGCCATCTTCATTAAGGAGCACAGTTTCTATTGTTTGTTGAATGTAAATTCCTTCATTGAGATCATCCAAATATCTACAAACAGTAACCAAGAGTAGGTCACTCACCACCAGGAGTCCGTTTTCTGTTCTCAACTGATGTGCCCTTACGAGCAAGTGGGGCAGTTTCCCCTGAAGCTCAACAGAAGAGTGTAGAAGCCCTGCTTATAAGGTTATGACATCTCCTCCCAGAGTATAAAGTTCACTTAGCAAAGATTCAACAAGCACAAGTTTCTCAAGCACAGAAAAAAAACAGAAAGGTCCTAATAATCTGAGGAAGGCATTGGAGGTCTGAGCCCACTAGATGTAGAGTGTCTCCTGCAACATACTGATCATGTTCTGGTTCAGTTAATGTCAATGAATTGGAGAGTATTCAGTATCTTGCAGATTTGAGGCCTTTATTCAAGTGAGAACAACTCCTTTGCAAACCATCCCCTCACCTCTGTATGGATGGAGGTAACCTAAAGAGCAGAGCATGGGAAGGAAAAACTAGGAACTAGTCAGACTAGGAGAAAAGGCTGGAATATTATGCAGAAGGTTAATCAGAGCTTCATCACTGGAGTCTAGAGGGCATTGACAGTTTGACAGGAGGCCCAGAAGTCACCTCACAAATATCAGTTACTGTAAATTTCCCTAATATAGCTCCATTCCATTTTGCAAGGGGAAAGTTGGAAGTAGAATGGTTTCATCTTAATTGTTAAGAGGGATATATCTATCTAAAAAGGTTTTCTAGTACTTGTCCATCACCACAGTAGCTGAGCACCTTCCACATAAAATCAATAGCTAGAGCAAAGTCCCTACTGGATTTTATGGAGTCTCTGGCAATTCTACATGATTTCATGAGCCTTTTAAAACAGTAACCCTGGGGTAAGGTAGTTACTCTGAAACAAATAATTTAGGAAAGCAGTGCCATTGGAGGTCAGAGATAGAGAGGTACAAGCTAAAAATTTTTATCTTAATTCTCATACTCTTTTGCAACACCAAAAAGTTGATTTTATAATAATAGATCTCCCTTCATCCACAGATGTCAAAAACATTTTACAAAGATGGGCAAGTATCATCATTTCCAGTTTACTCATAAGGAAAGGAAGACACAGGTGAAGTAACTTGCCCGAGGTCCATCAACATGTTGGAGACAGTGACAGAAGCATAACACAGTGCTCATTACAGCAGGTCATGCTGTTAAGTAACACAGAAATATTTAGGCAGAGAAAAAAAACCAATTAAGATCATACAATTACTGGAGTCACTACACTAACAAATCTTACACACATACCTGTTTAAATCTACAATATATTTATGGACACTTTGAAATGCTAGATAAAATCTTGTCAAAATTTCTATGTTGTTTTCACGAAATTCTTCATCTAAATCCAGTAACTCAGGTTTGGCTTCCAACTTGCCTTCACAGATCTCAGGCCCCTAAGAAGAGGAAATTGATTTAAAAATTAGTAAAGAACATTGATCAGAATTATGACTGTTCGCTGTAGGAAAACAGTATGTGAATTAATTATGTATTGAGCAATTGCATCCACCTTAACTACCAAAAAATAGCATTGTCAAGGTGTGTTCAGCTAACTTTGATTTCACAATTAGCTCTTCCCCCAAAAGATATTTTGGACGTTTGTACTTATAAATCAATTGTATAATAAAAGGTTGATGGATTTTACATGTTATTAGGAATTCTTATATGGAAGCTGCAAACATAGTAATTAACACTTTGGGTGAAATCATGGTCCTATTGAAGTCAGGAAGACTTTTGCCATTGGCTTCAGTGGAGCCACAATTCCACTCTTAATACTTTTGATCCTCCCATATTCAGACTGGATTCTATGACCTTAAGTGCAAGATTCTGCAAACAGCAGCTCACATAATTAGTTTTTTCTAATGCATATTATCTCTTTGAAGGCAGCAGAACTATGGGCGTGTTGGCAGGCCCAGGCCTCATGTTATTCCTCAAAATAAACCTGTAGAGTAGGTACGCATTTTACAGATGGAAGGGAAGAGAGGAAACAACTGCAAAGGGTGCTGCCACCTTGAACTTTATAAAATAAGTAACTTAAAAATATATTTGAAGTCTGACAGCTGCCTAGATCCTCATGGCAATTTTTGTGAGTTTTTAAAATATTTCTTTTTCTCTTGGTCCTGTGTGAAAGATCCACACATGCAGGACACAAGGACTGACTGACAATACAGGTAAAGCAGTGAAATTGACAGCATATATTACACAAAGTAAACAAACAATTTTTAATCTCAAATCTCTTTCAAATATAGTGATTTTAGATGTTACTTGTATACTATGGATTTTAGACAAAAAGCATGATTTCCAAATTGATGATGTGCCTTTAAATCTATTTGTGCCTCAGTCTCCCGTAGGCACTGAGGAAAATGAGGTCATAAATGGGATTAGAATTTGAGCTCCCGATTCCCCATCCAATGCTCAGAGCTCACCACTCTTTCTATAAAATACCATTACGTGATCAGAGGTCTCTTACTGTACAATTCTCAGAAACAGAAAGGCAAATTAGTCACTGTGAGGATCCCTTCCCAAACTGTCCTGAAAAACAGCAAAGTGAAAGCACTTTCAGAAGTTAAACCCAGGAAGGGAAAAAAGGGATCCTCTCTGGCCACTGATCCTGCATATGCTTGTTAGATCAGCACATGTGAACAGATCTAATGGAGAACGAACCACCACAGAATTGTTATTAAAAGGAAGTTATATAAAGGTAGCTTTCAATGCAGCAGAAGATAGAGAACAGGGTTAAGGCAACCAGAAATGCATCAGGAATCTCATGATACTACTTGAAGGGAGACAGCCATTGTTGACATGCTCAGAATTTGATCGTCCTGTTGAAAGTGAGATTTTAAGTACGAAACTGTCCTTCAGATAATTAAAAAGGCCTAATTCCACTTTTTCAGCTGGGACAACCCAACAACCTTTTCAAAAAGGGTGTATTTTGGGATTTCTTATTCAAGTGTGCATTTTATACCATCCCTTTTTTCTCCCCTTACATCCTCCTTTCAAATAATCCGATAGAGCCAATGGAATTAAAAATCAAATTCCTGTTGTCCAAACACAAGATCTAGACTATACTCTGTTTCTGACTCACAGGAATAAACAAGACAGGGGAAAAGGTGTGACATGAGGTTTTTGGATTTAGTTCACTCAAACAATAAAGAGCTAAATGTGCAGGCATATCCAAATTGTAACCTCACTTTGGGTGAATTTATTGCCAATACCAAATTCAGCATAAAATATAATTTTATTAATTACTATCAAATGTAAGAGTTTAACACAATTAATTACTCAAGAATGGCAGGTTTAACACATGCATACGAACAGGCTAAAACACCCTAGAGCAGCGGTTCTCAAACTTCAGCAACCTGAGGACCCCCACTTTGATTTAAAATTTTTCGCAGACCCCCAAACCCCGACTCAGCTCCAGGTCCCGCCCACACTTCACTCCTTCCCCCAAGACTCCAGCTCTTCCCACAACTACTCCACCCCTGCCCCTCCTCTTCCCCACTTCTTTCCCCAAGCATGCCCCATCCCTGCTCCTCCCCACGCCTCCTGCATGCCGGGGAACAGCTGTTTCCTGGCATGCAGAAGGCACTGTGAAGGAGGGGAAGGAGTTGATCAGTGGGGCCAGTGGCCCCAGACATGATTCCACCCCCTCCCCCAAGTGCGTCCCATCCCCGCTCCTCCTGCTCCCTCCTAGAGCCTCCTGCACGCCACTGAACAGCTGGTCCCTGGCATGAAAGAGGCGCTGGGAGAGAGGGGCAGAGTTGAGGTAGGAAGGGGTAGGAGTTGATCAGTGTGGGTCCACAGATGCCAGTTTGAGAAACGCTGCCTAGAGAAATAGTGCTCCAGTAAGAAAATGATGGTTCAAGAGAGAGATTTAACATGGCAGAGTAATATTTACCTTAAAGTAACTGAAATCAAATATGATATCCCCATACTTCTGTTGATCAGCCTTGTCTTTGAGCCTAAAAACACTAGGAATAAACTCAGACAGTCTCAAAAGTTCTGCAATGATGGCATTTCCACAAGAGACAATCCGAAGAATTGCCTGGCCACAGTGATTGTTTTCAGCTAGAAAATCAACCATCCTGAAGATGACTGTGACAGAGTAGTGATATTATTGCAGTCTGTTTTTGAGTTTCAATCTTCAAGTCATTTGGAGAAAGAAGTCTAACTGGAAAACTACATGCGCCATCTAAATTACCTGTAAAAACAAAAAATCCACACATTCAGCACATTTTAAATGGCTCAATCTATAGATATTAAAGTAACTCTAGAAAAACTGTAGTTATAGAACTCTATATACCCCAGCAACAGAGAGTAGATGGCAGATGAAAAATAAACACTGTAGTGTAATCTTCCGCATATATACAGCACTTAGCTAAGACAACTCCAAGATCAGATGAGAAACTGTAGCACAATGACAGGTTTCAGAGTAACAGCCGTATTAGTCTGTATTCGCAAAAAGAAAAGGAGTACTTGTGGCACCTTAGAGATTAACCAATTTATTTGAGCATAAGCTTTCGTGAGCTACAGCTCAACTTCATCGGATGCATACTGTGGAAAGTAAAAAAGATCTTTTTATACACACAAACCATGAAAAAATGGGTGTTTACCACTACAAAAGGTTTTCTCTCCCCCCACCCCACTCTCCTGCTGGTAATAGCTTATCTAAAGTGATCACTCTCCTTACAATGTGTATGATAATCAAGTTGGGCCATTTCCAGCACAAATCCAGGTTTTCTTCCCCCCCACAAACCCACTCTCCTGTTGGTAATAGCTTATCTAAGCACAATCTTTACCAAAAGATTTCTGGAGAGCTGCTAAAAGGCAAAATGATCAAAGCAGATGACAGGCCAAGCAGCAGAAGCAAGATACTGACACAAGCTAGTACTTTATAAAATGAGTTAAGAATAGCACAGCCACCTTAGATCTATAAAACAACACAACCAAAAGTGCTACAGCAAAGTGGATAAACATTTAGATGAATGAGAGCTAACTGCAGCTCAGGGTCAATCATTTATTCATTGGTTTCAGAGTAACAGCCATGTTAGTCTGTATTCGCAAAAAGAAAAGGAGTACTTGTGGCACCTTAGAGACTAACCAATTTATTTGAGCATATTCATTGCTACACAGACACCTTTTCAACTGTGGTCGCACTTCTAGGTCATAGCGATCTCTCTCCAAGTCAGGAATCTTAATTGTATCCAGTTAAAAAGACCCCAAAAATTACAACTGTCCAATCACTTCCTTTTTCATATAGTTTCAATCACTACAATCATATGTAAATTATGAATAAGAAATCAAAATTAATTGACTGTTTGCAGCCTTGAGACAAACAATCTGTTTAATTTTTGCATGTCTCTCAGCTTGCACAAAGGAAATCAACAAAGTGAGTTTCGCTTTTATTTGTGGTCACTTTCCCTAGGAGATATTTAGTGCAGCAATGCTAAAGGCAACTATTTTCATTTTTTAAAACATCTGTGGAAATGTTCGTATTGATTTTAGGTTTCATAAAAGCTTGTTTTAAAAAAATGTTGAGCTAAATCTAAGTTGACAGCTTCCCCTTTAAACGCACTCTGCCACAGCATACCTAATAAGGGCCCAATCTTTCTCCTGTTTAAGTACACAGCCCTAGAATGAGTTTTACCTGGCTACAGAAGTTTGCCCATGCCATGCTTATTGCAGGATCAGGACCTAAATCAAGGACAGCAGGACTGGGCCTTAAATGATGCCTCACCCTACCCTCCAAAAATGCAGTTCATCAGTCTAACATGGTTTTTTGATTTTAAATGAATGTCAAATTAAAATATTTCAAACTCAAGAAGACAGTTGGTGGTCCAAAATAAGTAACTTGCAGAGTGGTTAAGTCTTACTTACAGGGACAGAGATAGGCCCTCATTTTGGACTAATATTAAAGGCTCCTTTTAGCAGTCAATGACTTTTGTACAGTATGTTTCAAGGAGATACTGAAGAACTCACTGGCTTTCATCCCACTCGTTACCTCCGGCTTGTGCAATGAAACAAACATCTCCCACCCTCACTGGCATTTACCAATTTCCCTTCACCCCAAACCCACATGTCCCAGGCAGGGTTGCCAATTTTGCTTGGACATATTCCTGGAGGTTTTCATCACATGACAAGCGTCAGGGGGTAACCGCGCTAGTCTGTATCCACAAAAACAACAAATAAAATGCCACCAGAGTCCTTACCATCACATGACATAATCTTTACTTCCTGGAGGCTCTGGACAATCCTGGACGGTTGGCAACCCTACGAGTCCCAGGTACTCGCGCTCTAGCCTCCCCACCAGAGAAATGCCCCGAGTGCCTCACAAACACAACCTACCCTCCTACCCAGGAAACAACACCCGCAAAATGACACCGTCACCCTCCCACCATCACAGCCGGCCCCCCACCCAGGGCGTTCCCTGGAAGAAGACACAGCCCCAGCACCCCCTCGCCCCAGCATTACCCAGCGCCCCGGAATTAACCCTCAGCCATCCACCCTCCGAAATCACAACACCCCCCGCTCCCGGGGGGTGCGGCAGAGCTCCTGCTTCCCCACCCCCACCCTAAATAGGAGCTCCCCAAGAATGCCCTGGGCCTGCCAAGGCACCCCCCGCACTTACTGTGCCAGCCGGGCTCCCTCCTCGCCCAGAAAGGCGCTGGGCTTCCCCCGGGCCGGGCCAGGCCACTCGCAGGCGATTTCTGGAGGCCCGGACGCCGCAGGCTGGAAGCCCTCGGCGCAGCGGCCCGCCCAGCCGACGCCAGCGGCCCTGGGTCATGTGCCCGGGCGCCGGCTGATGAGTCGGTTCCTGCTCGGTGCCCGCCTGCGCCGTGGAGCGTCAGCGCCTCCCGTGGCGGCGGCGGCGGCGGCGGTTCCTATAGGGCCGGAGGGGAGCGCGGCCTGCTGCCGGCGGAGCCGCCTCAGGCAGGGCCTGAGCCCCCGGCACCAGGTAGGGGGGCTGATGCCTTGCGGGCGCCCCGCCCGGGCAGGGATTGGCGGGAGGCTCCCTGGTGGGGAGGGAGAAGCTGCCAGCAATGGGCGAGAGGCCGATGGGCCTCCCCTCAAGCACTCCGCTTTAGCTGGGTGGATGGAGTGTGCGTGTGCGTGCGTGATGTTACCCAGTGAGGTTAGTCTCAGTGTGGATGCTCCCAAACCTGGTGCATATGTTGCCCCTGAGGCGTTTGCAGCTCCCTCTGGCCTGGGGCAGCCTAGTGGTGGCCCTACTGCCACCTCTGTGCCTGCCAGCGGGATGCTGTGGTGTGGCCCCAAGATGTGAAGTGAAGGCCGAGATAGCACAGCTCTTTGCTTGGCATGTTTCACCTGGAAACCCACCCCAGGGTGGTGGGGGGATCAGCACTAGGACAATAACTGACAGGCAACCTCTGGCCCTGACAAAGGGGAGCACTGAGTGTCTGGGAGGGTGGCCTTGGGAGTATCAGGGATACTTGGCATTTTTCATCCGTAGATCTCAAAGTGTGTTGCAAAGGTCTTTTTTTTTTTTTTATCCCTGTTTTAAAGATGGGGAAACTGAGTCATGGGGCAGCTGGGTACTGATACATTCTGCAGAATCTAAATGTTCATGTAAAATAAAAAAGAAGTTTCTAGCCATAAGGTGCTAAAATGGGTTTATGGAAAATAGATCCTCTCAAACTAACTTCAGGTTTCAGAGTAACAGCCGTGTTAGTCTGTATTCGCAAAAAGAAAAGGAGTACTTGTGGCACCTTAGAGACTAACCAATTTATTTGAGCATGAGCTTTTGAGCTGTAGCTCACGAAAGCTCATGCTCAAATAAATTGGTTAGTCTCTAAGGTGCCACAAGTACTCCTTTTCAAACTAACTTGATATCTTTTTTTTGATGGGTTTATAAATTTGGTTGATAAAGGTAATAGTGCTGATGTAATATACTTAGACTTTTGTATGGCATTGGACTTGGCACCATACAACATTTTTGTTAAAAAACTAGAAGCATATAAAATTAACATAGCAAATATTAAATGGATTAAAATCTGGCTAACTGATAGGTCTCAAAATGTAACTGTAGCTGCGGAATTGTCATCAAGCAGTTATGTTTCCAGTGCGGTCTCCCTGGGAGTGGTTCTTGGCTCTGTGCTATTTAACATTTTTATCTATGACATGGAAGAAAACCTAAAATCATCACTGATAAAGTTTACAGTCGATTTTGGTCAATTTCATGGTCATAGGATTTAAAAAATTGTAAATTTCATGATTTCAGCTATTTAAATCTGAAATTTCACAGTGTTGTAATTGTAGAGGGCCTGACCCAAAATGGAGTTGTGCGGGGAGGGGAAGGGTCACATGGTTATTGTAAGGGGGTTGCAGTACTGCTACCCTTACTTCTGCACTGCTGCTGGGCCCTTACTTCTGTGCTGCTGCTGGCAGGGTGCTGCCTTCAGAGCTGGGCGCCTGGTAATAGCCGCTGCTCTCTGGTTGTCCAGCTCTGAAGGCAGCACTGAAATAAGGGTGGTACTACCGTGACACCCCTAAAATAACCTTGTGACCCCCCCCCGCAACTCTCTTTTGGGTTAAGACCCCCAATTTGAGAAACGCTGGTCTCCCCTGTGAAATCTGTATGGTGCAGGGTAAAAGCACAAGAGCTGGGCCCTCAGTCAGCAGCCCCACCCTCTGGCCGCTCAGCTCTGAAGGCAACAGTGTGGAAGTAAAGGTGGCATGGTATGGTATTGCTACCCTTACTTCTTTGCCGCTGTTGGCAGGGCGCTGCCTTCAGAGCTGTGCGCCTGGTAATAGCCGTCGCTCTCTGGTTGTCCAGCTCTGAAGGCAGCACCGAAATAAGGGTGGTAATACCGTGACACCCCTAAAATAACCTTGCAACCCCCCCAGCAACTCTCTTTTGGGTCAAGATCCCCAATTTGAGAAACGCTGGTCTCCCCTGTGAAATCCTTATAGTGTAGGGTAAAAGCACAAAAAAAGACCTAATTTCACGGGGGGAGATCTCAGATTTCATGGTCTGTGATGTGTTTTTCATGGCCGTGAATTTGGTAGGGCCCTACAGATGACACACAAATTGGGGAACCATTAGAAAAGGGATAGATAATAAGTAAGGATATGATTCTGTCATGGAGGTCACAGGTTCCGTAACTTTAGTGGACCTCCGAGACTTCTTTGGCATCAGCCCAGCTGCAGCGGGAGGGCTGGAGCAGCTCTCAGCCACTCCTGCCCTCCTGATGGGGCTTGGAATGTTCAGTTCCCCTCCCCTATGAACAGGTCACTGGCTTCCGTGAATTTTTGCTTATTGCCTGTGATCTGTCTGTGACTTTGATGAAAAATTTCTGTGACAAAATCTTAACCTTAATAATAAGACAAAAATATATTAATGCCTCTATATAAATCCATGATATATGCACATCTTGAATACTGCATGCAGGTCTAGTTGCCCCATCTCAAAAAAGATATATTAGAATTGGAAAAGGTACAAAATAGGACAATAAAAATGATTAGGGGTATGGAACAGTTTCCGTATGAGGAGAGATTAAAAAGACTGGAACTTTTCAGGTTGGAAAACAGACAATTAACTTATAGACGAGCAATGGTGCGTAACTGTAGGAGCAAGCAATCCCATTACAGGTGGGAAAAGTCCCTTAGGAGCTGGTGTGGCAGCCAATGTACCAACAGAGGGAAGGCAGCGAATCAGTGAGAGTGCTAGGCTGCTGGTGGTAGAGCTGCAGTGTTACTTTTGTGACCTTTTTGGTAATAGAGACACATCACTCTTTTCCAGTGTAGGAATTGGGTAATTTTACTAGTGAATGCATTCTTGGGACAGAGTCCTGTCCTTTGTTTGATGGTCTCTAAATAAGTGACAATTGTTAGTCTGTTTCTTCTGAGGGCTGCCTGTTTGTCAGAACAGCCCTTATAATCAGTGGGCATTTTACCTTTAGTGAAGCAGTGTGCACGAGAATATGAAAGCCACAAGCCACTTTCTGCAGTATAATGCTGTTCTGCATTGCACCATAGATGTTTGGTGTATCTGGGGTGAAATCTTGGCTCCAGTGGAGTCAATGACAAAGCTTCCATTGACTTCAGTGGGGCCAGGATTTCACCCCTGCTCTTCAACATGTGATTCGAGCTGTTGGGACTTTAAGTTGGATATTTGTACTTCTGTTTCTTTTTCCAAACGCTTTATCTCTAGAACCCCTTTTCTGTTATTTCCAAGGGAATTATTTCAAGATGCCTGGGGGTTCAGTGATTTCGTTCAACTGTGTGGATTCTTCTCTATCGTCTCTGAAAAACTGCCAGTCATACATAAACACTGGGATGGATATTGCTACGAATGTTGCTCTTGACCTTGTGGAAAATTGCAGTAAGTAATTGTTTAGAGTACATTATCTTGTTTATTATCACCTTTGAACGTTATAGACGGTCCTAAGCATGCATATGTGGGCCTGGAAGCAATAAAAATCCAGCTTCTTTACAGAGAGTAGCAGCTTCTACTGTCCTGTCTACTTTAGGGAGTTATCATTTAAATCACTTCCCTGTCTTGAAAGATAAACCGAATGGAAATATAAATAGCAAGAAAATAATGCTCTAGTTCTTGTACCACAGAAGGCCAATTATATGTCAGCGTTCGCTATTCTGCAGCTTTGCAGAAGATTTAGCAGTGCAGAAAGTGGGGGGAGGGAGACCAATCCAAAAAATCCTAAACTGATTAAAAAATGACTCTGAGTTCGAATGTAGCTCCTTTGTATTTGTTCTGATATTTTCATAAGTGACTAGTGATTTTGGGTGCTCAACTTATAGCACATTTAAGAGGCCTCGTCTTCACAAAATGCTGAGCTCCCACTTCTTGAAGGTGCCTCATTCTGGGCATCCAAAAATGGAGGTACCCGAAATCCCTAGTCACTTCTGAAAATCTTGGCCTTCGTGTTTTCTAATGTCAGATGCATGCAATTCTGCTTTTCAAGGGAAAAGTAAAATGTGAGATCCCCTATTCCTACCACCACTCAGTCAACTTTTCCTGTGCAGTTACTGACCACAACCAGGATCTGGGTAGTACTCATTACGGGGCTGCCTAAAATGAGTGTTCTCAATTGGAGAAACAATAGCTTGACAAGAGGTCAGAAGGTTGCTTTTCCTTCCAGGATGTACCATGGTGGCTTTATCTCCAAACAGTCAAAAATTCAGATTAATTATAATGAATGAATCTATCTTTTAATAAGAATGGAGACTGAAAATCCTGTGACAACACAACAAAAAGCATATTCATGGCATATCTAATCTGACATTCAACAACAACTAGACTAGATAGGCATCAGTTGGGTTCAGTTACAATGAAGAACAACTTTCTATTTCTAGAATGTTACCTTTCTCCCCTCTGACCCTTTCAACCAGCCACCATGTCAGAGATAGTGGACAGGATTCTTAGCTGTGTGTCATTCCCATTACGTTGGCAGTGCAAAGGGAGCAAAAAGCTGGCTTAAACAGGCAGCTAGAGATTCCCCTTGCATACAGGAATCCATGGCTGGAGTAAAACTGGTATGACCCGTCCTATATTCCTCTGCTTCTGGTGTCACCCCATCTCTACCCAACTTAGGGGGCATGCTGGTGTATGAGGGAAAGTGCCAGAGAACACGGCATTTCAGCAATCCCAGACGCTCAGAATGACCCCTAGTAGTCAGTGTTAGGGGGCTTATTCCTTCACCCACTTACTTCCCTGGTCCTTCTCACATGAACAGAGAGCAACAATACCTGAAGTCCAAAGGTGCAAACAATTTGATGGTGATTGGGGTGAACTTCCAGCAAGCATGATTCCAGTTTCCTTCCTTAGTGTCCCCCTTCCCAGCTCTGACACTACAGAGCCTTACCTGTGTCCCAGTTCCTATTCCTGCCCTTAGCTAAACATGATTCCAATTTCCCCACCCCCATTCCCTGTTCCCATTTCCCCCACCCACACGCTTCCTGATTGACTGCAGACTATATAGTAAAACTTGAGTTCTGCTTCGCTATACCTTTACCAATCATTTTACTGAAATTTAACTAACCAATCCTGACATATTGTAACATGATTATTTAACCAATTATATCCCACCACCTTAATTAGTTTACACCCAGCAAAATTAATTATACAGCAGACCGAAACAATCACAGAACCAGACAGAGATTATACAGACAAACAGTAGGGAAATGGGGACTACAGTGATAGAACAACAAAGAAATGAGAATTTCACATCCCAGCTATTGATAAGTGAGTTCTTGCCAGACCGGATGCTATCAAACTAAGTTTCCTTTTCCATCTTCTAGGCACTTCCCTTTCTCTGGAGGCGATAGGCATTATCAGGACAGGATTGTATTCCTAACAGCCCAATAGCACCTTATTTGAATGTGACTAGGTTGGAATGTGAGGATGTGACCATTCGCTTCCCAGCTTATGGGCTGCCTCTGCTGCTTAGCCAAAGGCCTTAGCCTAAGAACAGGGCCTCAGACTGTCACAGTAAGAGAAGGCCCTTACACCGGCAGACAGTGATTTTGATTCTTTCTTTTATACCTTTATAACTAGCTAAGTGATAAGAATACACCTAAACTCTTAGAGTATAGGCCTTTACAGACAGGCCTGAATATCTATATCCTAACAGTCAGTTATTGCCAGCACAAGTTAAAACAGCCCTGAGGTTGCACAATGTGAAATATGAATGGGAAAATGGGAAATGACTGCCTAAGAAGGAGTACTGCAGAAAGGGATCTGGAGATCACAGTGGCCCACAAGCTAAATATGAGTCAACAGTGTAACACTGTTGCAAAAAAAGCGAACATCATTCTGGGATGTATTAGCAGGAGTGTTGTAAGCAAGACACAAGAAGTAATTCTTCCGCTCTACTCTGTGCTGATTAGGCCTCAACTGGAGTATTGTGTCCAGTTCTGGGTGCCACATTTCAGGAAAGATGTGGACAAATCGGAAAAAGTCCAGAGAAGAGCAACAAAAATGATTAAAGGCCTAGAAAACATGACCTATGAGGGAAGATTAAAAAACTTGGGTTTGTTTAGCCTGAAAAAGAGAAGACTGAGAAGGGACATAACAGTTTTCAAGTACATAAAAGGAGGAGGGAGAAGAATTGTTCTTCTTAACCTCTGAGGATAGGTTAAGAATCAATGGGCTTAAATTGCAGCAAGGGAGGTTTAGGTTGGACATTAGGAAAAACTTCCTAACTGTCAGGGTGGTTAAGCACTGGAATAAATTGCCTAGGAAGGTTGTGGAATCTCCATCGTTGGACATTTTAAAGAGCAGGTTAGACAAAAACTTGTCAGGAATGGCCTAGATCAGGGATCGACAACCTTTGGTGCATGGCCCATCCGGGAAGCGGCATGGGCTGAGGGATCTGCTGGCTGCCGCTTCCCACAGCTCCCATTGGCCTGGAACGGTGAATCGTGGCCAGTGGGAGCTGTGATCAACCGAAACCTGCGGACGCTGCAGGTAAACAAAGCGTCCCGGCCCGCCAACGGATTTCCTTGACAGGAAGGTTATCAATTCCTGGTCTAGATAATATTTGGTCCTGCCATGAGTGCAGAGGACTGGACTAGATGACCTCTCGAGGTCCCTTCCAGTCCTACGATTCTGTGATTATGAATTATATGTAACACTCTGGACTGGGACTCAGGAGTTCTATTCCTGGCTCTGCCACTGGCCTGGTGGGTGATCTTGGGCAAGTCATGTCAATTCTGTATGCTGCAGCTTCCTCACCTGTGACATGGGGCTAATGACACTGACCTCCTTTGTAAAATGCTTTGACATCTACAGATGAAAAGTCCTGTATAAGAGCAAGGTATTATTATTATTAACACTGATCTATCACACAAGGCCATTTACATGATGAAAATATAACATGGTTACTGTTAATTTAGCTTATGGTACACCTGTGCAAGTATTTTCTGTGCATTTCATTCCTGACTTGGGGTCATTTTCTGCAGACTTGAATGTAATGGTAAGATGTTCAGTTGCATTAATATTTCACTTAAAGATTGTGGAATGGTTTGCTGGGCTGAAGATCACTCTGAAAGGTTCAGAGAAAGATGTGGGACGTGGTGAAGGGCAGAGTTAAATTTCCAAGTGTATTGTTAAGGGAAGTGTGCTTCCCCTATGTTGGATCAGAATAGGGCACATTCCAATGAACAAAGGATCTTGAAAACAGCTTTTTTTCCTTTTTCGATTGACATCTACAAAAATATAAAATGAACAAGTGTGTAGTCGAGCTCCCCTTGGCTACAGTATCAAAAAGTCAAATTGAGGAAGAAAAAAAGAAAATTAATTTCCAATGGAACAGTACTACTGGGAAGTGCTATTTCTAGGAGAGTAATATATGCCCTTAGAGCTCCTACTTTCTGCTCTCAGAACTCAGTGTGATTATGGAAGTCAACTTGTTCAGTAGTGCGTCGATTCTTTGCTGAAATTGCAGCTTGGGTAGGCTTTAAATTTTATGCACCTGTCATAAATATAAAGGGAAGGGTGAACACCTTTAAATCCCTCCTGGCCAGAGGAAAAACCCTTTCACCTGTAAAGGGTTAAGAAGCTAGGATAACCTTGCTGGCACCTGATCAAAATGACCAATGAGGAGACAAGATAATTTAAAAGCTGGAGGGGGTGGGGGGGAAACAAAAGGTTCTCTCTGTCTGTGTGTTGTTTTTGCTGGGACCAGAGCAGGTATGCAAGTCAGAACTCCTGTAAAGGGCTAATAAGCAATCTAGTTAGATATGCGTTAGATTCTGTTTTGTTTAAATGGCTGATAAAAATAAGTTGTGCTGAAAGGAATGTATATTCCTGTTTTTGTGTCTTTTTGTAACTTAAGATTTTGCCTAGAGGGATTCTCTATGTTTTGAATCTGATTACCCTGTAAGGTATTTACCATTCTGATTTTATAGAGGTGATTCTTTTACTTTTTTTTCCAGTTAAAATTCTTCTTTTAAGAACCTGATTGCTTTTTCATTGTTCTTAAGATCCAAGGGTTTGGGTCTGTGTTCATTTATGCAAATTGGTGAGGATTTTTATCAAGCCTTCCCCAGGAAAGGGGGTGTGGGGTTTGGGAGGATTTTGAGCAGGAGGAAGACGTTTCCAAGCGGGCTCTTTCCCTGTTATATATTTGTTAGACGCTTGGTGGTGGCAGCAATAAAGTCCAGGGGCAAAAGGTAAAATAGTTTAAAACTTCCCAAGGTACAACCTAAGCTGGTAAAAAATAAGCTTAGGAGGTTTTTCATGCAGGTCCCCACATCTGTACCCTAGAGTTCAGAGTGGGGAAAGAACCTTGACAGCACCTCAGAGAAGTAACAATTGTAATAAACTATTCTGGATCTTGTTTGGACAAGGAATTGGGCTATTCTTTTTAGCCAGCATTGTTTCATGCATAAAAGGGATGTGTTATTCAAACAGTCTTTTTGTCAGAGCTGAGTTGGTTTAATAAGTTTTATTTCCTATATTGAAAAAATAGTTTCAGTCCCCTCTGATTCTTCCCAACCAAGCAGAAGTGTGTGTGTGTGTGGTTTTATTAGAACATCTTGTTTTGATGTTGACATCAGTTTAGGTTTTTTGCACATATGTACCAAAGGCCAAGTACTATCCTGAAATACATGAGAGTAAGCTGTGTCAGTTTTTTTCAACAGGGCATTGCATTGCGTATTGTGCTTGAGTGCAGAATTTGATATATAAAGGGTGTTTGGTGCTGAAGGCTGCTGACAACTTTCAGGAATAAAATGCTTTTAAGGGCCTGACTCTGCAAATACTTACCATCAGGCACACTGTTTATACTATATGCAGTACTGTTCTTCGAACCTGGAATAAAACAATAACATACTAACTTCTAATTTTACAGCAATAAGTGTATTATAACTAGTTTAAGACATTAATGCTAGGGATGTACTGGGCATATTTTCTACAGAAATATGACTATTGTTACTTTGATGAGTTCATGCTGTGTGGTTTTTTTTTTTTCGTTTTTTTTAAAGATGATAAAGCAGTGATTTGCAAAAGAACATGAGAACAAGCATATGTTTCCAAGTCCAGAGTGCATTAGTAATCTTTAAAGTGTAAATTGTCTTTGATGAATCTAAAATGCTTTTATCCTATGCCGGTCTTGAGCATTTCTTCCTTCCCCCAACCAAGTAGTGTCAATTACTGCAGATTAACATTCTGAACTATTTCTTTTTTACATTTGTTAGTTGCATTTGCAGTGTTCTCCCTCCTTTCCCCGCGGAATGTGTTGGAAACCAGACAGCTTTGTTCCTTTTTCTATTTTCCTTTTTTTTTCTTTTTTCTTTTCTCATGAGTGGAAGTTATGAAACAGATGTCAATGTTCAAATGAAAAGGAGTACTTGTGGCACCTTAGAGACTAACCAATTTATTTGAGCATGAGCTTTCGTGAGCTACAGCTCAGAAGTGAGCTGTAGCTCACGAAAGCTCATGCTCAAATAAATTGGTTAGTCTCTAAGGTGCCACAAGTACTCCTTTTCTTTTTGCGAATACAGACTAACACGGCTGTTCCTCTGAAAAATGTTCAAATGGAGTAAAAAACAACCACCATAACTTGCGAGGGGGAAGGCGTGGGCAAGGTGTAAGCAATATTATTACAAAACAAAATGGAAAGAAACCAGCTCCTCCCCATGCCTCTGTGATGGCCCTCACCTCTGACCTGCCATAGCTTTTTGGGAAAAATCCATACCCAACCTGGGAAAAGCTCTTTATTCTTCGTATGGGAGCTGTGGTATCCACACTGCATGAAGTGGAGTTAGCAGCTATATAAATAGATAGTAGTGACCTTATGTTGAATGAAATGGGAGTGTAGCTATTTGTTGAATCAAGAAAGCTGCTGATGGGAAAAGGTGCCAGACTAGGGAGTATGAACTGACAGGATATTCAACAGATTGTACTAATCTTAATAGTCCTTTGTTTTTGACTGTCTTCAGAGGACCTCAAGCACTTCACAAGTATTAGTTAGCCTCACAACTCCCTGTGAGGTAGATAAGAGACGTAGGAATTACTTATTCCACCACTGAAATGAAGCCACTCTTTGGGTGCATCATGACAGTTGCTTAACAACACACAATAACTACACAACAATTTAAGACAGAAAAAGTAAAGTACCATGTCCGACTGGAACAATAGAAGACATCCTATATAGGAAGAGTGCAGTTACCTGAGTTTGGAATTTCAGACAGGACAGTAGGGTTAATGTGCTTACTTTTATAATAGGAGCCCCTGTTTCTTTCATGACCATGAGCAATCAGAGCTTTGGTTTGATGTCTCATCTGAAGGATGGCACAAGAGCAATACAGAGATGTCTAATCCCATATTGTGGTTGCCACCAGCTGAATTGAAATTGCTACTTCCCCATAGCACCTACATTTCCTTCAGGGTATCTCTCATCCAAATACCGACCGAGCCCACCTCTGCTTAGCTTGTGAGATATAACAGGTTCATGAGACAAGATAACATGGCTGCTGGTCGGCACAAATATCAGGTTAAGCTGCAATAGTTTACTTTATTCCCTCTGAGGCCCTTTGCAAAATCTGTCTTTAAGATTCTCCAGTACAGTCTCTGTAATAACAAACACTTAGCTCTGTTCAGAATTAACTGGGGTGGGGCTGTAACTTTACAAGGACACATGCTTGAGGGTTTTAGGCTAGACATTTCAAGTTCTTGTAACCTCTTTGCACATGTAAGTTCCATACCAAAGTTTTATCCATCTTTTACTCTCCGCTAAGTCTTTCACAAGTTGAAGTAGCCTGATTGGTCACAGGATTCCAGTGGGGGTGTTTTCCATTGTTAGATGGACTTTTTTTATATCTCTTACAATATATAACTTTATTGAAATTTAAGCACAGTTCACACTGTACTATACATTGGAATGCGCAATCTAGGAAAGAGATAGGAGCAGTTCCTTTGAAGCTATGGTGAGATATACCTGCTGATAATCTGGCCCCATATGTAGGGAAGGATGATCTTGTGTACAGGAAAAGTGTGATTTAGAAGATCTGTTTCTGTATAACCTTTGGAAAGTTCACTTTACTTTTCTGTGATTCAGTTACCCTATCTGCAGAATAGAATAATATTTCAACTTCTTCAAATGTGTATTGTGAGCAGAGTCTTCCCCAGGAACTGAAATTAGAGGGGGTGTTCAAATTTGACAGGGGAAGGTTGAAAAATGACTGAACTGGCAACACTGCAATGATGTAACTAGTTGACACTGCATGTAACTGGGGCAGGGCTGGTGGGGGAGTTCAGGAGGGTGTACATGGGAAATCCCTGATTGTGAGGAGTAAGACCTTAATCCTGCAAAGACACCTGCTTCACTTGACCGGTTCTGTTGAGCTAAGTGGAACTAGGAACTACGCACAGTTTAAAGTTAAGCAGGTGCATAGGTCTTCGTAGGTTTGAGCCTAATTTTTTAACGTTTGTGAATTACTTTGGGAATCCCAGTGGAAGATACTACAGAAGTACAAAGTATTATTAAAAAGAAAAGGAGTACTTGTGGCACCTTAGAGACTAACCAATTTATTTGAGCATGAGCTTTCGTGAGCTACAGCTCAAAAGTGAGCTGTAGCTCACGAAAGCTCATGCTCAAATAAATTGGTTAGTCTCTAAGGTGCCACAAGTACTCCTTTTCTTTTTGCGAATACAGACTAACACGGCTGTTACTCTGAAACCTGTCAAAGTATTATTATTTATTGTGTTGTAGTAAAGAGATCTGCTTACACCCAGTAATCGGAAGCAAAAGAACAACAGTATCTAAACAACATATAAAATCTTCATGAGTCATTCAAGAATTTAAACATTCAGGATTACACATTTTGTATTTTTTTTTTCCCTTGGTGCATCTGAGCATTACTTTGCTTTCCTAATTACTGCTGCACTCTGGGAGCTCCTCATCAAGCTATGTGAATGAGGACTCCTAAGGCTGTTTCCTCTGAGAAGCCCACAGTTTGAGTCCATCTGATACATTAGATGCTTAGACTGTTTTGGCAATGAGCATTACATCAGTCATGTAAAATTTCATTAGCCATTCTGCTGCTCAGTCCCCCAGTGCATTTAAATCCATCTGAACTTTCTTTCAATCCTACATAAATGTTTACTGAAAGAAACAAATCACTATTATTAATTATTCAGGACATTTATTGCAATTTATGAATTTGTGTGGCATCTAGCATGGAGCACTAAGCCTGGTTAGAGCTACTCTAATACGAGTAAAGAATAATATTAAAGCACTAATTTTGCAAACCTTCTGCTTATGTGAATAGTACCATTGACTTCAGTGAAGCTGCTGTTGTGATTAAAGACTACTCGCGTGTGTGAGCGTTGGCAGGTTTGGTCTCATAGCACTGGCAATGTCCTTGATGTTGTTAAAGAGACAAAATAGACAGTCCCTGTCAGCTAGTTCAGACAACATATTTAGACTTGTAAAAACAAGTTTCTATCAAACGAATATTAAAGGGACACATCATTTTGAAATCTAGTGTGTGTGTGAGAGAGAGTTAAAAGTAGTGTCAAGCTCTACACCCACCCCTGATCCTCCTGGCAATTTTTATTGTTCAAAAGTCACATTTTCCTTTCTTTTGTTTTTTAATGTTCTTTTTGCTCTTCTGTTGCTGTATAAAAGACCCACACAAACACAATGGAAAACTATGTATAGTCAGTTCCACTGTTTCTTCTGTACAGTCATAGTGCTGTCATATCGACTCTTTCTCTGGACTGAGGCTACATTTAAGCATGTGCTAAATCTTAAGCATCCATTGAAGATAGTGGACCACTCAAGCATTTAAAGTTGAGCACATGTTCAAGTGCTTGGCTCGATAGGGGCCGTAGCAGGCAAAGTATCTGGAAGTGAAATTTGCTAGAAACTAATTATGAATAAGCATGGAGCCAACTTGTCTATGGTTTCAGAGTAACAGCCATGTTAGTCTGTATTCTCAAAAAGAAAAGGAGTACTTGTGGCACCTTAGAGACTAACCAATTTATTTGAGCATAAGCTTTCGTGAGCTACAGCTCACTTCATCGGCTGCATACTGTGGAAACTGCAGAAGACATTATATACACAGAGACCATGAAACAATACCTCCTCCCACCCCACTCTCTGCTGGTAATAGCCCATCCAAAGTGATCACTCTCCTTACAATGTGTATGATAATCAAGGTGGGCCACTTCCAGCACAAATCCAGGTTTGTTCTGGAAGTGGCCCACCTTGATTATCATACACATTGTAAAGAGAGTGGTCACTTTGGATGGGCTATTACCAGCAGGAGAGTGAGTTTGTGGGGGGGCGGGGGGGCGGAGGGTGAGAAAACCTGGATTTGTGCTGGAAATGGCCCAACTTGATTATCATACACATTGTAAGGAGAGTGATCACTTTAGATAAGCTATTACCAGCAGAGAGTGGGGTGGGAGGAGGTATTGTTTCATGGTCTCTGTGTATATAATGTCTTCTGCAGTTTCCACAGTATGCAGCCGATGAAGTGAGCTGTAGCTCACGAAAGCTTATGCTCAAATAAATTGGTTAGTCTCTAAGGTGCCACAAGTACTCCTTTTCTAGTCTATGGTATTTTCATTGCTTTAGCTCAGTGCTATGCAAATGTAAACTACATAAAACTTACAAAAACCTATTTCCATTTTAATAAACTAATATGTTCTGAGTATGCAGTATTGTTGTAGCTATGTCAATCCCAGGATGTTAGAGAGACAGTGGTTAAGGTAATACCTTTTATTGGACCAACTTCTATTGGTGAAAGAGACAAGCTACACAGGAAGAGCTCTATGTAGCTCAAAAGCTAGTCTCTTTCACCAACGGAAGTTGGTTCAATAAAATATATTGCCTTACCCACCTTGTCTCTCTAATATGTTTGAGTATCAGATGAAAAAGCTTACTTTTTTAAATGATGGGTCTAGATTCTTCTGTCATTTATGTCAGCATAAATCTAGAGTAATTCTGTTCATGTAAACTGATTTACTTTGTGTTTACACCAGTGTAATTGAAAGCAGATTTTGCTTCATTTTTTTTTACTTGACATTGTCTTAACACTGGTCTCAATTATATGAACTACTTATGACAGGGTCAGGCCAGATGGCTACTGGAGAGTGATAGAAGGCAGATATATTAGCCCCAGGTTAAGTAGGTCCCTTTTTTCTGGGTAAGGTAACAGGGAAGGTGGTGTGTTTTTTTTTTTGGAAACAGAAAAGAAGTTTATTTGTAACACTTACAAGAATTACCAAAGGAAACAAAACAAACTATGCAACAAAACAATGCAAACAGAAGGTATAACACAGCAGCTTTCAGGAGGGAGAAGTGTTCAGGCTAGCCTGGGCCCAGAGCGGGGGGGCTTCCTCGACACTCGTGGTCTTCCACCCTCCTGAGTTACCTGGTGGCCTAGAGCGGGGGGGCTTCCTCGACACTCGTGGTCTTCCACCCCCTTGAGTTACCTAGGGCCGTGCCCAGTGTCACCGATTATCCCTCTCGTGAGAGTGCCCGGCAAGATGGGCACGGCTGCGGGGTGGGCGGTTTAGGGGTGGGGGGGTAGACACCCATGTATTATAGGACCCCTCCTAGATGACAGTAATGATGGTATCCACAGCGGCAACGGCTGGGGCTGGCGTCTCTCGCTCTTCCCCTCAATTAAAGGGTCAGACGGAGGGAACCGGATGGGGTCACCGAGCAGAGAACCCCGGACAGTGCCCACCGCTCCTCGAAGGCGTCAAGGGAGTCGGTGGATGCCGCCCAGAGGAACTCTGCCCGGATACGTGAATGTACTGAGGATCGGAAAAAGGCCCTACAATCGCAGGACGCTTCATGGGCCAACCTCCCCTCTCTGGTTTTATAAATGGCTGTTTTAGCCAAGGCTAGGAGGAGGTTAACCAGGAGGTCTCGCGACTTTGTGGGGCCACGGATGGGGAGTGTATAGATAAAAAGGTGAGGGGAGAAATGAAGCCAAAAGCGCAATAGAATATTTGTGAGGAGCCGGAAAAGGGGCTGCAATCTGGCACACTCTAAATATACGTGCGCCAGGGTTTCCCTCACATTACAAAAAGGGCAAGTATCCAGGATGGGGGTAAACCATGTCAAAAACACGCCCGTGCTCACAGCTCCGTGAAGGAGCTGCCAACTGATGTCCCCGACGGGCCTCGGGACCAAGGTGGAATACAGGCTGGCCCACCGAGGTTGCTCACCCTCCAAGGGTGGCAGGAGGTCCCACCACTTTGTATCGGGGCGGGACACCAGGGTGTGGGCGTGAAGGGTATGAAGCGTGAGTGTGTATAAATAATTCCGTGGTGCGATTTGAAAACTGACCGGCTGCAGTTCATGCAGTCGGCTTGCAGTGAAAGGGTGAGGGGTTTGTTGAGATCGGCACGGTAGGGGCCCAATGGAAAGGTCCGGCGGGCCTGGGGTAGAGGATGGGCGGGGTGCGCCCTCGCGCAAGGCTTGGTTGACATAAGCCCGAGCAGCGGGGGTCAAGGCGGCCTTCACCTCCTGAAGTACGCGCCGGGGGGTACGAGGGCTGGAGAGCCCCATGCGCCGAGCGAGCATCAGGGGATCCAGCCAGTCTCTCCGGTCGTAGTCCAGGAGGTCTCCGACCCTCGTGACTTCCGCCAGGACCAACCTCTGGCACACCGAGCGGGACTCCGCCACCTGCACACGGAGTTGGGGATTGTGTAGCAGGGGCTCCGTGAGGAGATCTGCTCCCACGGTGGCTGCCATGGACCTGGTAGTTAGAAACAGTTTCCAGGTCCGGAGGAGGTCCTGGGAGAAGACCGGCAGCCCGGAGAGGTCTCGCGGAAAACCTCTCGGACAAAGATAAAAGAGCTGCCAGTCGTATCGGAGCCCTTGGAAGCGGCGCAGGAAGGCGTGCGCCAGTGTGCTCCACACCGAACTACTTGCACTATAAAGGAGCCTCTGCAGGGCCTGGAGGCGGAAAACGCGGACCTGAGCGTACAGACACTTCAGGCCCTGCCCTCCTTCCTTCAGGAGTAAATGAAGAACTCCAACAGGGGCCCAGTGCATTCCTGACCAAAAGAACTCTATAATCAATCTCCGGAGGTGGGTCAGGAAACCTGGGGCTGGGGCCAGGGTGTTCAGCCGGTACCAGAGCGTGGACAGGACTAGTTGGTTAAGCACCAGTGCTCTCCCTCGGAGGGAGAGACATCGGAGTAGCCTCGTCCATTTCCGGATCCGCTCTATCACCCCGCCCTCTAAATTTTGCCAGTGCTCCGGCGGGGAAGGGTGCGTGGCGAAAAGGTAAACGCCGAGATAGAGCAGTGGACCCGCACTCCACCGGATGGTCTGAAGCTTACCTGCCGCCAGTCCCCCACCACCAAGCCAGAGCTCTTGACCCAGTTGACTCGGGCAGAGGAGGCTGCCGAATAGATGGCCTGGCATGCCTCCACTCGCGCCAAGTCGCCCGGGTCCTGGACCACGAGGAGTACGTCATCGGCGTACGCCGACAGGACCAGCCGCAGCTCCGGCTCCCGCAGCACCAACCCTGTCATCCTCCTGCAGAGGAGACAGAGGAAAGGCTCGATCGCCAGAGTGTACAACTGGCCCGAGAGGGGGGCACCCCTGCCGCACTCCTCGCCCGAAGCTGACCGGTTCAGTCAGGGTCCATTAAGCCTAACCAAACACTCCGCGGAGGCATACAGCACCCGGAGAAAACTCACAAACTGAGGTCCGAATCCAAACGCCTGCAGAGTGCTCAGGAGGTACCCATGGTCTACTCTATCGAACGCCTTCTCCTGATCAAGAGACAGGAGGGCGAACGACAGACCATCTCTCTGCCCGAGTTCCAAAAGGTCTCTGACTAGAATTAGGTTGTCAAAAATGCTGCGACCCGGGACAGTATAGGTCTGGTCTGGGTGGATCACGTCCGCCATCACGGACCCTAGCCGCAGTGAGATTGCTTTCGCTACGATTTTGTAATCCGTGCTAAGGAATGAGACGGGACGCCAGTTTCGTAAATCGCGGAGGTCCCCCTTCTTCGGCAGAAAGGCGAGCACCGCTCGCCTGCACGACAGAGGGAGGACCCCGCTCTGCAAGGACTCAGCCCAGACAGTGACTAGGTCTGGGCCGAGGATGTCCCAGAACGCGCGGTAAAACTCCACGGTCAGCCCGTCCATGCCTGGAGATTTATTGGTGGGCATGCGACGGAGGGCTTCTGAGAACTCGGCCAGGGTGAGAGGCAGCTCTAGCCAGTCTCGGTCGCCCACGCTGACCGTGGAGAGTTCCTCCCAGAGCACCCCGCAAGCTCCAGGATCGGTCGGATCCGGGGAGAAAAGGCTTGTGTAGAAGTCACGGGCCCTCCCACACATCTCCTCCGGATCCGTGAGGGGGGTGCCATCTTCCGCAAGAAGGCAGGTGACGTGTTTCTTGGCCCCCCTCGTTTTCTCCAGGGCATAGAAGAAGCGGGAGCCGCGGTCCATCTCCCGAAGGAGGCGGATGCGGGACCGAACGAAGGCATCTCGGGCCCGGTGGTCCTCAAGGGCCCGGAGCTCCTCCCGCTTCTCCCGGCACGCTCCGCAGAGGGACGGGTCCTCGGGGTTGGCGGCCAGGCGCCTCTCCATCTCTAAGACCTCCCGTTCCAACTGCTCTATCGCCGCATTTCTCCGTCGGCTGGTGCCCTGAGTGTAATCACGGCAGAAGAGCTTGGCGCGCACCTTCCCTAGATCCCACCATCGCCACGCCGAGGGAAAGGCACGCCGCTGCTCTCGCCAGGCCAGCCAAAACTCCCGGAAGGATGTCACGAAGCCCTCATCCTCCAACAGGCTCTTGTTAAAGTGCCAATAGGCCGGCCCCGGCCCCAACCTCTCTGCACGGAGGGAGGCCATTATGGTGGCTAGATGATGGCTGGAAAATGGGGCCGGCCGAATGTTGGAGGAGTGGGCCTGTGAAAGATGGAAACAGGATAAATAAATATGGTCCAACTGAGAGTGGTGTGACTGATGGGCCTCCACCCGGACAAAGGTGAACGTGGAAGTGTCATCTGGGTGGTGGTCACGCCAGACGTCCACTAGGGAGTGATGTTCAACTATTTCTCGGAGAATGTTCGCAGCGGCCGGGCTCAGCTCGGCCCCTGAGCGGTCCTATTCCTCGAGGATGGTGTTAAAGTTCCCTCCCAGGACTAAGCACTCGTGAGAATCTAGGGTGCCGAGGAAGTCAGACACCCGCTGATAGAATTGCGGCCTCTTCAGGCTCGTTGTCGGGGCATAGATGTTAACAAGGTTGACCACGAGCCCCTCCATACGGACTCGGAGCTGCAGCAGGTGGCCCGGCACGGCCTCAGTGACCCCTAGCACCTCGGGCCATAGGTTGGGGGAGAACAGGGTCGCCACTCCAGCTTGTCGAATCGTGAAGTGGCTGAAGTAGACCCTGTCCTTCCACTCCACCCGCCAGCTGTCCTTGGCGGTCGGATCCGTATGGGTCTCCTGCAGGAAAACCACAGAGTACCCCCCTTCCCGAAGGTAAGCGAGCACCTGGGACCTGCGGAGAGCCATCCTACAGCCCCTGATGTTCAAAGTTGCAATAATGAGGGGCGTCATGCGGGGGGGTGGGGGTTCCTTGTTGGCGGGGGTGTTTGCAGCCCCCGGCGGGTCGCGCAACAATCCGTGACCCATCCCATAAGTGAGTAAATCGTCACGGAAGCTGCGGGCCCGCCCGTAGGCCGCGGCACCATGCCTTCCTTTCCCTTTACCCTCCTTTATAAGGGCCCTTGTGGCCTGGAGGATGTGATCAAAGTCCCCCCATAGCTGGAGAGCTAGCTGTACCCTGTTGCGGGAGCCACGGATGTCTTCTAAAAACTGTCGCAACGCTTTTCGCAGCTCATGGGGGGGTGGGGTTGCGATTTCCGGGTTATTCCCTGGTGGGGCTCTTGGTGCAGCCTCGTGGTCCGCTGAGGCGGGCAGGCAGGGTGCAGACCACCGACGGGGCGTCTGACAGGCTAAAGTTATTAGGTCCGTCTCAAGCCTTGGGGTAGAAGAGGATGGCGGAGGGAAAATTGCAGCTCCTAATGGGTCGCGGCAGGAAAATGCAAAAACTGCTCCTTGGGGGGGATCCGCAAAAAACGGGAAAGAAATAACCCCAGGGGTGGCAATAGCATTGCAGGAAGAGGTGGATTGGGCAGGGACAGGGGTGGAGGCGGGGGCAGAGGCGAGGCTCTGGGCTTCGGGAGGCAAGCAGCTGAGAGGGTGCTTCCCGAACAGATTCGAGGGTTAAGGGGGTGGGGAGGGGGCTCCCAGTGATGCTAGGCGCAGGCTCTGTGGTAGATTTGGCAGCCATGACTTCAGGTGGTGGACCACCTTCTGCAGGGTGCTCACCCGGGAAGGCGGTTAGGGGGAGGGAGCATGGCGAAAGGGGGACTGGGGTAAGGTTGCCCAGATCGAGGCCAGACGGCAGTAGATCATTCTCTGCCTGGGTGACTGGGGTCAAACCTAGGGCCTCTATCTCCTCATACATGGAGGAAAGGTCATCTTCTGCCACCCCGGGGGACTCCCCTCTGGCGCCCGCTACGATGGTCGCTTCAGGGTTTGCGGGCAGTTTGGGTTATATTCGGGCAGAAGGGGCTTCCTCAGGGGTCTCGGAGGGGAGGGTCTCCCATGGAGCCTTCCAGTGCTATTTTGTCTTCCCTTCCTGACACCGGCGGATGGATCTCTCTCATGGGCATAGCGGAAGGCTCAGTGTCAGTGCCTCCCTTCCTGGTCTTCCGGGGGGCCTCCGCATCGGATCTGTGCAGCGGAGCTTGAGCCTTCCGCTTGCCTCGCTTTCCCTGGACTAGGGTCCAGCCCTCCATAGCATCGTTTGGGGGCTGGTTAGCAGGGGTCGTGTCGGGGGGCAGAGGCGATGGTTCAGAGGCTCGGGGGGGTAACGGTGAGGCAACATGAGGGGGAGGGGCGGTTCTGCTTGGGGCGGGCCCTCTCCTATGCCCGGTAATATCTTTGCTGCACTCTCCTCCATAGGCTCTGCTGGATTGTTAACAGCAAGGGCGGGGCTCCCTCGCTCGTCTGGGCATTGTAGGGGAGGTGTCCCTTGGGCCCGGGCAGGAGCAGCGGTGGATCGAGCAGGAGGAGAGGTGGTTTCAGATGTTGGGCGGCCAGGGGCGCCGGCAACGACGGAGCCGATGTCCTGCCGGGTCTCGGGGGGTCTCGGGTGCCCCTCCTCGCCGGGCCAAGGGGCAGTCTCTTTGGACAATGCCCCGCTGATTGGCAGAGGTAGCACCGGGCCTCTCCTGTGGAATAGTAGACCCGATAGCGGGCTCCCTGGTAGGGGACTAGGAAGGACCCCTCGAGCGCCTCTCCGTCACGCGCTGGCGGCGGCGGTAGAAGCTGCACTTGCCGGCGGAACGAAAAGATGTGACAGAGGGTGGGGTCCTTGCAGCCCAATGGGAGAGGGCTGATGTCGGAAACGGTTTTCCCCAGGGTGGAGAGAGCGGGTAACAGGGCGGCATTGGGTACAAAAGGAGGGACGGAGATCAGGACTAGGCGGACGCCCAGGTCTTCTAGCGGCTCCAGGGGGACAAACCCCCCCACTCCCCCCGCCAGGCCCTTCTCCACTGGGCGGCAGCCTCTGATGCTAAGAAAAAGACGACCTTCCTGTACATTTTGGAGGCTACCACAATAGCCGTGGGTCCTACCACCCTCGCCAACGCCTGCACGTATGTCTCCACGTGGGGCGAGGCGGGCACCAGGAGGCAACGGACGCCATGCTTCCTGGTCATGGTGGGAAAGGGGCCTTGGCCGCTATTGATGGTAGCAGAGGTGGTGGGTGGGCGAGATGACGAGGCGGCAGGCGGGGGGCGGGTGCCTCCACCCGGGCATACGCCCTGGGGGCCGGGGGAGGGACGCTTGCAGAACTGGTGGAGGGAACAGCAGGGAGGGACGCCATGGTCAATGATGAGGCCACAGCGGTGGGGGCAGCCCCTGCCATGGAGGGCTTGGTGGTTGTAGCAGGGCCCTTCCCCTTCTTCGCACCCTGGCCTTTCCAGCTAACCGGGGGGGCTTTCCTAGAATCTGGGGGGGCGGTGGGCGTAGCAGCGGTAATAGTCGCCCCGGTGCCTCCGGCTGCCGATGCCCCAGTGGGGACAGTGGCAGCTGTTTTGGCAGCAGTGGTGGGGAAGGGGGCTTGGGGGTTGGGCAGGGGGGGTAGGTGGGGGTTGGGCAGGGGGGGTAGGTGGGGGAGGGGCAACTGAGGTTGTTAGGGGGTCCTCACCCCTCTCATTCCCTGCCATCGTGAGCAGGGAGAGACGGGGAGACACCAGAAAGAGGAGGGGGAAGCAGATTAACCACTTCTCCCTGTTGGGCTGCAGGTGAGGGGGGCCAAATGGGTCGGACTGGACAGGGGAAGGAAACAGGGGCAAACTGTGGGGTGGGCAGTCCGGGGGTGGGGAACGCGGACCCACGCGCATTTATCCAAAGAGTCTCGTTTGGTCAGCTGTTGTGTCTGGTCCGGATGATGGAATTCAAAGCAAGCAGTTGAGGCTAGAGGCAGATGGCAGGTTGCCAGCGGGGGGGCCGTGACGGTTGTAGTAGTGTTGGGGGGGGCACCGATGGATCAGGGGGCAGCTCCGTGCCACTCCCCCTGTGCCCCTACAAACGCAGTCAAGACACAGTCAAACTCCGCCCACACGAGAGTACAGTTCAAAAGTTACTCAGTCTTACGGCCCCCTCCACGATGATTTGTAGCTTCCCCGGGCGATGTCTCTGTCAGCTGTCTTCTCTCCCGGTCTTTGTGGAGCATTCCAAAAATGCCAAGCAGAGATAAGAAGACTATTAATTCCGGGTCCACAAACAAACAGCAAAACGGTTGGGTCTGGGGGTGTCCACTCCCCTCCTCTGGGGAGTGGGTCGGCAGTCCTTCCCCCTCCTCCGGGGGTTGCAGCTGAAGCAATAGCAGCGTCCGAGGGCAGGCGTGGGGGGGCTGGCAGGCAAGCTGGCAGCCGACCAGCACTCGAACGGCAGTAAAGAAAAACAGCAAAAAATCCCACAAAAAAAACGAAGAAAAAGTGTCTGGCCCGGTTGGGGGGGGGACCTAAAGCAGGGGCAAAAAGCAAGGAAAGCCCAGGCCAGAGGGCAGCAGGAGAGGGTTCAAAGGGAGCCTTTTTCCCTGTAGAGGGAAGAAAGTTTGCTATAAATTAATTAGAGCACCTGAAGCCAATTAGAGCACCTGAAGCCAGTCACCTGATAAACCCCCCCCGCTTCAATCAGACAAGGGAAGGAGTTGAAGCAGAGTGGATTGGTGTTGGAGCAGAGAGCAGTTTGGAGGGAAGCAGAGGAGAGACCCATCAAAGTAGTGCCGGCAGTTTGCCACAGTAGGTAGAAAGCACTGTAGCACATCTACATGAAATATTTGCAGACTAGATCAGGTTCTCTGATATGCTAAAATCAATTTAGGTCACTCCACTGGTGCAAACCTGCCTTAAACCTTGATCAAGCACTTTGATAATGGTGTACCGTAATCAGCTGACTTGGGTCAGCATATTGTGAGACAGGGGTCTATACCCAGCTGTGCCAGAAGTGACCTTGTGGCAACTCTCTTACCTCACTGAGGGAAATATGCTTGTCGGATTCCCAAGGTGAGGGTAGGAGGCCTTGCTCAATAATAAGGGCTGTGAAGTACACAGAATTACTAACAGCCATCAGAACAGCTGAGACTAGAATTCTTGGGCTATTCTTGGCTTCCAACCCAGCATTTCATCTCTTAGACCAATGGTTCTCAACGCGTGGGCAGCTTGCGGCCGAATCAGCACACATCTGCAGCCCATGTGACATTCTCAGAGCCATACACGTAGTATAGATTTTGTGTACATGCGGCCCACATAACACAGAGAGCTGCATATGTGGCCCACAATGGTAAATAGGTTGAGAATCAGTGTCTTTGACTAAAGGGGCAGCTGTTACTGCAGTATTACATCTGGAGCTGAAGATGTGTGGTGCTGGGGAACATGCTCAGTGCAGATAGGAGGTCAGTGCAGATAAAATGTTTGGAGATTTTAGCAGCAAGTCTCTAAACAGTTCTACTGAGCATTTGTAAATGGAGATTTCATCACCTGACCAAATCTAGGTGGAATTTCATGGGGACAGCAAAAGGCACCTCCGGGAGCTCTAGGACTCTCCTCCTGCCAAATGTCATATTCCTGCCCTAAAATGTGGAAGAACTAGAAGTCTTCAAAAAACGGTGGGGTAAAATACTAAACAAAAAACTATTATCAAAAATTCTGTTTTTCCCTAAATGTGTTCTTGGAAATGACTCAACCATTTGTGCTGAAACTTTCCAAAAAAATTCATCCTGAAGCACAAACCCGTGGCAAATTTCAGCCCAAATGATTAAAGTTTGGCAAAGTTATAAATAACTGAAAACAGGAGCTAACAATGGGAAGTGATAGGCATGCTTAACTGTAGGCATTGCTGCCAGCTCTGCCTATAATTAAAGTGGCAAGATTAATGGTTTTTACCGACACCCTGTTTCCTGGCAACTGATGGCCTGGCCCTTACCCCCTGCAAGGTGAGAGCTAAAGGGTTGGAGAACAAAGGAATCAGGTGACCTCCTGGCCTAGAAAAGGGATAAAGCCCAGAGGAGGAGGGACTGGAGGGAGTTTCAGTTTGGGGCTGGCTGGGACATGGAGTGAAGCGCAGACAGGGTTGTCTGGCTCAATGCCCCCCAAAATGGACCCAGCTGAGGGGTCCTGTTCTCTTCACCTGCAAACTCTGTTTTAGACCATGTTCCTGTCGTCTAATAAACCTTCTGTTTTACTGGCTGGCTGAGAGTCACGTCTGACTGTGGAGTTGGGGTGCAGGACCCTCTGGCTTCCCCAAGACCCCACCTGGGCGGACTCTCTGGGGGAAGTGCATGGAGGGGCAGAGGATGCTGAATGCTCCGAGGTCAGACCCAGGAAGGTGGAAGCTGGGTGAGCTTTGTGTCCTGAAGACAGGCTGCTCACAGAAAGGAGACTTCCCCAGATTCCTGACTGGCTTCATGGGGAGCAGTTCCAGAGCATCGCCCAGGGACCCCGTGACAACTGGTGGCAGCTGCTCCACCATGATCATGTATTGTCCACCATCATGTGAATAAACACCACACATGTAGCTTTATAAATAAAGAAGGTAACTGTGTGTAGCTGAAAATCAGGAATGTCCTTTTTTTCAGTCCCTCTTGGATTTACAGAAATGATGTTTTTGTCAGCTTCAGCACTCTGGCCAATTGTAGGAGCTGCCAGCCCTTTGAGCTGGTGATATTGACAGCAAGCTTGCACTATCACCTTCTGCAGTTGGCTACTGGTCAGCTGAATCAGGGCAATCCTCTCTGTCAATAGCTGGGCTTGTGAAAATATTTTTGTTGTTGCTTTCCAGGTCCCAAAGGACTTTCTGGCTCTCTACTATGTACAAGCCTGTGGGTGTTCCAGAACGTTAGTGGTACGATTCTTTGGCATACACCCAAGACTTAACTGGCCTGGACAGCTCTGGCTCTCCCTGCTTTTCCGCTTTGCCAGTAATGTCTACCTCCATCGTTGCTCCCCACCCCATTTGTCTTTCTTTCACAGTGTCCTTGTGATTTCCCTCATGTTTCACACTGCACCTTTCCCAAGAACATTTTAAATGTGAATTTAGATCTCTGCAAATCCCATTGGCTTTTTTTTTTTTTTTTTTTGTAACTAAGAACACTTGGCTTTCCTTCATTGCCATTTTAACGTGATGTTGGAAGGGGGCTATTTCAAATGTCACTGGCCCTTTTGGTGGCCTTTCTGGAACTCTGCAATGTCACCTGTTTTAAATTTCTTCTGCTCTGTAAAAAGCAGGGCCCAATGCATGTGAAATGGGAATGGTGACCACCTGTACCTCTGAACGCAGATGATTTTTCTTTTTCTAATTTGTTTTGTAATTAGAAATTCATATTTATTGTTCTTACAGCACCTATAACATGGCATGTAACTTAACACCATATACATTCAAGTAAACTTACTGCATGTGCATGAAATGGCCCATGATATGGTTACTCTGGGGACTATAACAGAATTTTCTAACTTGTGCTTTTAACATGTGCATTGCAATAGCGCAGAATGTTGGGAAGTATAAATCATCCTGCTCTATTATTCCTATTGCTAGTGTGTATCATTTTCTGCTAAGATATAAAAAAGGCAAGGTGGCTTCCCTGAAGGGAGGCTGCAGTATAAACGCTAGACTGGTACTTGGTTGTCTGCCCTTAGAAAGGGGCAGTACATAGTTGTGCTGACCAAGGAGCACAGCACTGGGAATTGTGACTCTTTCCCTTATGTTCTTGCTCCAGGAGGGATGTAAACTGTGTCAGCTCATTTCCTGGCACATCTTAATTCACCCTGTATACAAGCTTATTTGTGCCTGGCTCTGCCCACTCCCAGCCCTTCTGTGACCCCTTGTGTTGAACAGACTTCAGTCCCAACGGCTTTCAGTCTGGTTCCTTTAATAACTGGTGCATTTAAAAAACAATTTATGATTTTTTTTAACAAAATCAAGAAAAATCAACCCCGGCTGATACTCAATCTGCTGTTCATCTAGTTGGGCCGAGATAGTACACTGCACGTGGTATTAATGATGACAAACTGTGGGATCCTTGCATTGCACAGGTAGAGTGGGCTATGCAGGGGTAGTTCTCCCCAAGACTTATCAGTGGTATTATAATGCTGTTTCCTACTTATAGTAAAACCTCAGAGTTACGAACACCAGAGTTATGAACTGACTGGTCAACCACACACCTCATTTGGAACTGGAAGTACACAGTCAGGCAGCAGGAGAGAGAGAGAGAGAGAGACACACACACACACACGTAAATACAGTACTGTGTTAAATGTAAATTACTAAACAAAATAAAGGGAAAGTTTTAAAAAAAAGATTTGACAAGGTAAGGAAACAGTTTCTGTACTTGTTTCATTTAAATTAAAAGCAGCATTTTTCTTCTGCATAGTAAAGTTTCAAAGCTGTATTATGTCAATGTTTTGTTCAGCGTTATGAACAACCTCCATTCCTGAGGTGTTTGTAACTATGAGGTTATATTGTATTTAGAAATGGGAAAGAAACTATATTTACTGGAACACAAGGGGGAGCTCTTGTCCAAATTAAAATCCTTAAGAGCAGTGGTTCTCAAACTTTTGTACTGGGGACCCCTTTCACATAGCAAGCCTCTGAGTGCGACCCTCCGCTTATAAATTAAAAACACCTTTAAATATATTTAACACCATTATAAATGCTGGAGGCAAAGCGGGGTTTGGGATGGAGGCTGACAGCTCATGACCCTCCATGTAATAACCTCGCGACCCCCTAAGGGGTCCCAGCCCCCAGTTTGAGAATCCCTGCTCAAGAGTCATTGGGCTTGTCTTCACTACTGGGGTAAGTCAACCTAAGTTCTGCTACTCCAGCTACGTAGCTTAGGTCAGTTTACCCTGGTGTCTTCACTTTGCTGCATCGACGGGAGACGGGTCGACTTACTTTATTCTTCTGGGGAAGCTGGAGTACCAGAGTTGACTGGAGAGCACTCTGCCTACAATATAGTGGGTCTTCACTAGACCCGCTAAATCGACTCCCGCTGCATTGATTGCAGCAGCGTGGATCTCCCCGGTAGTGAAGACAAGCCCATTGTCTCTGGGGAGTAAACTCTAAGTGAGATTTTTTTTTTTCTCATCCCACTATTCCTGGTGGAGAATACAACTGCAGCATGTCTCACTCCAGCTTTTAGAGACATAAATTTTTACTAAAACCTGACACATCTCTCTTCATGAACAGTGTTTACCCCAGTAGTTTACACCCTAATCCTAGCTCAGCGGAGTCAAATCATTGATGCCTGCTGACCAGAAATTAGGAATTGCTTTATGCATTTAGATCAGTTCAGTGGTCCATGTAGTCCAGTATCCCCTCTCCAATATTGGCCACTAGCAGATGCTTCAGGAGAAGCTGCAAGAGTCCTCGCAGTGGACTAACATGTCCACAGGGGAAGTTTCTTCCTAACCCCAGGCAGTTAGTGGTTAGCTTCTAGGAACTGTTTGCTAACAGACTCTCTGTTGCCAAACCAATGTGTGCCCCTAATCAGTGGCATGCACAAGCTTAGTAGAGCCACCAAATCTAGAATTCCTCTCCTGTTATCAAAGGAAACTTCTATTGTCAGGGTAACGGAGATAAGGTTCTCCCTATTGCTTTTGACAAGTGCCCTGGCCTCCTCCCCCCCTCCCCCTTTAAAATCCTTAATTTAATATCAGGAAATCTCTTCTCCCTTATTCTCATAATTAGTAACACAAAGACCCATGTTGTTTTCCTGTATCATGTCTTCTTTGTTTGCCTGTTTCATAGATGCTTTTGGGGGAAGGGAGTGTGTATTATGTGTGTTCTGTAAAACATGTCGTTTTATGCTGCTATGTAAATATTTTATAATTATTACATGGAAAATCATTGCAGGGGTTTACGTAATGCAAGTATGAATTGCCTGCTTTGTTTGGTATCTGAAAAGTTCAATATCTGTTTTTCCTGGGAATGGATAGTGAAGTATTAAAAACACGTTAATTTTTTAAAAACATTTTATTCTTTTCAAACAAAAAGACTAGGCTGATCTTCATGAAATGCCTTTCTGGCAACAAGCCATTGCCATTTGTACTGGATACATAGGTAAAACCAGCATCATGTGGAAGTTTTCCAATTTAATTATACATTTTACTGCCTTGCTGTAGTCAAGCTCGTGCTCCTAAAGTACTGTTTTTATATGTATTAAATAAAAATGACCCCAACACTCCCTTCCCCATCATGGATGTTGATTGCAGGGAGTTGACTTGATTACAGTCTATATAAGAGATTTATGATCGTAGACTTCTCTTCAGCTAACAGAAAAAGGTATAACAAGATCCAATGGCTGGAAGCTGAAGCTAGGCAAATTCAAGATTAGAAATAAGGTGCAAGTTTTTAACAGGGAGGATAATTAACCATTGGAACAATTTACCCGGGGTTGCAGTAGTTTATTCATCACTTGAAGTCTTTTTTGTCTTTCTAAAAATATACTATCACTAACTCAGAAGTTATGAGCTTGTTGAATCTATGCTGTTGAATTTTCTAGTGGTAAGTTTTCCTCCAAGCGCCTGAAGAATCAAGTGAAAGTAGAATAAAGTATAGTGAAGGAAAAATAGAGATAACTAGCAAGACAAAAAATATAAGTAAGACAAAACTATCCTTTGGTTTTTGTGTTAGGTGGGTTTTTTTTCTCTGTAAAATAACAGTATTTTAGTTGAAAATAACTAAATACTGAGAGAAAAACAAAATCCAGTAGATGGCAGCAAAGACTTTTTGTTCCAGTTATCCCATTGTTATTCACCTGTTACAGTAATCTATGGAATGAAAATTCACTATTAGAATGGATTTAGAAATTTCACTGATCTATTACCAGACCCTTGGAATTTTAGTAGTATTAAAATGTAAATAGGGATTAAGATTCATGGCTGAGTCAGAGAGAATTAATAGTGGGGGTTACAGATTCATAGATATTTTTAAGGCTAGAAGGGAACAGAGTCAACTAGTTTGCCCTCCTGCATAACACAAGCCATAGAATTTCACCCAGTTATTTCTGCATAAAGCCTGATAACTTGTGGTTGAACTAGAGAGCAACTTTTAGAAAGAAATCCAGCCTTGATTTAAAGCTAATGTGATGAAGACCAATTTCTCTCTTTCTTTCTAGAACTGTTTTCCACTCACTCGTTGTTCCTGAAGAAAGTTTCATGATACAAACATCATAGTGACCTTTTGACTCAGTGTGTACTGAAAAGAACTTTTGTAATCGTTCAAATGAGCCATGTGATTTTTATTTTTCATGGTTAACCTTGAGGCTCATGAAATGCTTGGTTGATTTCAAATATGTGTTTTCTCTTCTTGTCAGCTTCCTCAGCATGAAATACAGGTAACTTGCCTCTTAAGAGCTATTGAGAGTTAGAGAGGTTTGTAGCGGGCTTATGGGTTACCTAGTGTAGATTCCCTTGTGTTCTAGACCTCACAGATTCCTAGAAAACCTCAAAGTAACTTTTAAATGGGGCTTAAGTGTTACATAGGCCTTTGCAGACTCTCTGCACGGGGGTGAAATTAATCCAGCTAGAATTAGGAACTGGAGATATTTGACTGTTGGAAGTTTTGGGCTTGAAATTATTGGGTGATGTTCTTTGGCCTGTGTTGTGCACAAGATCAGACTAGATGATGGTAATGGTCCCTTCTGATCTTAAAATCTATGAAAGATATTCATGGTCTTGTGTGGGCCCTTTAGCACAAGGGTAAATTTCAACCTCTTTGAACAAAAACTGAAGTGAAATATTTTCTTTGCACAATCCATTAGATATAAAAAACTTGCACTACAGGTCAGAGAGTGTTAATCTATTGCATTTCCATAGAAATGTGGCTGTAAGAAAGTACAACCGACTCCTATTTAAATGTACAGGTATCTCCTGCACATGAAAAGCATCTGGGCTTTAGAAGGTGGGTGTTTTTTTTTAACATTTTGAGTAAATCAAGGTTTAGCTTTTAGAGATCTAATTGTGTGTGAAGATCAGAGCCAGATTACCTCTCCTGTGAGCCGGCAGCTATTAGATTTTGTGGTGCCCCTGTATACAAGTCTTTTTCCTAATTTAAAACAAAATGATCACAATTATAGCATTGAGGCAGTTAATGCTATACTGTACTAAACTTGCCTTTTAATTAACATAAAGCCATTCTGTGGTTACATTTCAGTCTTAAAACATGTAGGATACAGTTAAGTTAATCCAAAATAGCCTACTTCTTACCTTAGAGCAGCTGTTATATTGGTTTCTTTCTGGGCGGGAATTTGGGTGCAGGAGGGGGCTCCAGGCTGGGGCAGAGTGTTGGGGTGCAGGAGAGAGTGAGGGGTGTGGGCTCTGGGAGGGAGTTTGGTGCAGGATGGGATTCTGACCTGGAGCAGGGGGTTGAGATGTAGGAGGGGGTGCTGGGTCTGGGAGCTTGGGTGCAGGAGGGGGATTCTGATCTGGAGCAGGGGGTTGGGATGGAGGAGGGGGTGCAAGGTGCAGGCTCCAGCCGGGAGATGCTTACCACAAGTGGCTCCCGGCCAGCAGTGCAGCAGGGCTCAGACAGGCTGCCTGTCTGCATGCCATAGGCCTAGACCGCTCCTGGAAGTGGCCGGCTGCTGGCACGTCTCTGCATGCCCCTGTGGGGATGGGGACAGCGTGTCTCCGTGCGTTGCCTGCGCCCACAAGAGCCTCCCCCGCAGCTCCCATTGGCTGGTTCCCCAATGGGAACTGCGGGGATGGTGCTGGGGGCCGGGGCAGCGTGTGGAGCCGCCTCCCACCTCACCCCCTGCCAGGGACCACAGTGACATGCCAGCAGCTGGCCACTTCCGGGAGCGGCGTGGGGCCACAGCATGCAGGCAGGCAGCCTGAGCCCAGATGCGCCGGGCCCTCTTAGCCCAGGGCCCTGGGCTGCAGCCCCTAAAGCCCCTGCATTAATCCGGCCCTGGTGAAGATGACTAATGAGAAAACAAATGACTTGGAGATGTTCAGCAGGATTAAGAAACTAGAGCGGCTGTGCTATTTTTCTTAAAGCTTTCCGTTATGGAAAGAATTAACTGGTTTAAAAGTAAGCACAGCTGGCGTTTTGTCATTGTTGGGTAAAAGTAGAGAAGACTCCTTTACATAAACATTAGCACTCTGGGGCCTTTTTTAAAATTTACCATCCTGCTCCTTATAGACTTGTAGAAAGGGAGCACTGTACACTGATATTAATAGACACAAAATGACCATCACTACCTCTGTGTGTGTGTGTGTGTGTGTCTGAGAAGTCAAATGACGTATTCATAACTGTTCTGTCCCGTCCCGTCCCAATTTTTACATTCACCACTGAATTTTCAAACCACTGCATGTTTAGCTCTGTCACTCCTTGCCTTTTTTCCTTTTTCTTCTCTCAGTGATAAATTTTGTTGCTAAATTGAGGCTTTGTGCCAGGTTTCAGTTCATGCCAAAAGGGTGTATCTGAACTGTACTCTGCTGAAAAAGTATATACTGCTTTTCAAGTATACAACCGCAACTTGAAGAGCAGTGTTCATTTTATCAGTTAGGATTACACATTGGGGTGAAATTCACCCCATGCAGAGGACTGGCATGGATGTCTATGCACCACTTAAGTCCCTTTTAAGCCCCATTTTTAGTACATAAGCGGTGTATAGGCTTATGCTGGCGTGGGGTGAATTTCACTCTAATTGAACAGTATAACTTGGGTGAGACAGACTCCCCCTCCTCCACTTTTCTCTGCAAGGATCTCTTGTATGTGAGAGGCATGACAAGTGAGATGTTAGGCTGATGGATTGAGCTCATGGCTGGAAGCCAGGAACTGTTGTGTTCTCATTCTAGCTCTGCTGCTTGGGTGGCTTTAGGAAAGGCACTTAAGTTCTCGGTGCCTCAGTTTCCCTTGTGCAAATGGAGATGCCTGCTTCACAGCAGTGCTTTGTGAGGATTTATTAATTAACATTTCATAGAATCGTAGAATATCAGGGTTGGAAGGGACCTCAGGAGGTCATCTAGTCCAACCCCCTGCTCAAAGCAGGACCAATCCCCAAATAAATCATCCCAGCCAGGGCTTTGTCAAGCCTGATCTTAAAAACTTCAAAGGAAGGAGACCACCTCCCTAGGTAACGCATTCCAGTGTTTCACCATCCTCCTAGTGAAAAAGTTTTTCCTAATATCCAACCTAAACCTCCCCCACTGCAACTAGAGACCATTATTCCTCGTTCTGTCATCTGCTACCACTGAGAACAGTCTATATCCATCCTCTTTGGAACCCCCTTTTAGGTAGTTGAAAGCAGCTATCAAATTCCCCCTCATTCTTCTCTTCTGCAGACTAAACAATCCCAGTTCCCTCAGCCTCTCCTCTTAAGTCATGTGTTCCAGTCCCCTAATAATTTTTGTTGCCCTCCGTTGGACATTTTCCAATTTTTCCACATCCTTCTTGTAGTGTGGGGCCCAAAACTGGACACAGTACTCCAGATGAGGCCTCACCAATGTCGAAGAGAGGGAAACGATCACGTCCCTTGATCTGCTGGCAATGCCCCTACTTATACATCCCAAAATGCCATTGGCCTTCTTGGCAACAAGGGTACACTGTTGACTCATATCCAGCTTCTCGTCCACTGTCACCCCTAGGTCCTTTTCTACAGAACTGCTGCCTAGCCATTCGGTCCCTATTCTGTAGCAGTGTATGGGATTCTTCCGTCCTAAGTGCAGGACCCTGCACTTGTCCTTGTTGAACCTCATCAGATTTCTTTTGGCCCAATCCTCTAATTTGTCTACGTCCCTCTGTATCCTATCCCTACCCTCCAACGTATCTATCTCTCCTCCCAGTTTAGTGTCAACTGCAAACTTGCTGAGGGTGCAATCCACACCATCCTCCAGATCATTAATGAAGATATTGAACAAAACTGACCCGAGGACCAACCCTTGGGGCACTCCACTTGATACCGGCTGCCAACTAGACATGGAACCATTGATCACTACCCGTTGAGCCTGACAATCTAGCCAACTTTCTATCCACCTTATAGTCCATTTATCCAGCCCATACTTCTTTAACATGCTGGCAAGAATACTGTGGGAGACCGTATCAAAAGCTTTGCTAAAGTCAAGGAACAACATGTCCACCGCTTTCCCCTCATCCACAGAGCCAGTTATCTCGTCATAGAACGCAATTAGATTAGTCAGGAATGACTTGCCCTTGGTGAATCCATGCTATCTGTTCCTGATCACTTTCCTCTAAGTGCTTCAGAATTGATTCCTTGAGGACCTGCTTCATGATTTTTCCAGGGATTGAGGTGAGGCTGACTGGTCTGTAGTTCCCAGGATCCTCCTTCTTCCCTTCTTTAAAGATGGGCACTACATTAGCCTTTTTCCAGTCGTCCGGCACCTCCCCTGATCACCATGAGATTTCAAAGATAACGGCCAATGGCTCTGCAATCACATCCGCCAACTCCTTTACCACTCTCAGATGCAGCGGATCTGGCCCCGTGGACTTGTGCTCATCCAGCTTTTCTAAATAGTCCCGAACTACTACTTTCTCCACAGAGGGCTGGTCACCTCCTCCCCATGCTGTGCTGCCCAGTGCAGTAGTCTGGGAGCTGACTTTGTTCGTGAAGACAGAGGCAAAAAAAGCATTGAGTACATTAGCTTTTTCTACATCCTCTGTCACTAGGTTGCCTCCCTCATTCAGTAAGGGGCCCACACTTTCCTTGACTTTCTTCTTGTTGCTAACATACCTGAAGAAACCCTTCTTGTTACTCTTAACATCTCTTGTTATCCAGGTGTGGTTTGGCCTTCCTGATTTCACTCCTGCATGCCCGAGCAATATTTTTATACTCTTCCCTGGTCATTTTGTCCAATCTTCCACTTCTTGTAAGCTGCTTTTTTGTGTTTAAGATCAGCAAGGATTTCACTGTTAAGCCAAGCTGGTCGTCTGCCATATTTACTATTCTTTCTACACATCGGGATGGTTTGTTCCTGCAACCTCAATAAGGATTGTTTAAAGTACAGCCAGTTCTCCTGGACTCCTTTCCCCTCATGTTCTTCTCCCAAGGGATCCTGGCCATCAGTTCCCTGAGGTTGTCAAAGTCTGCTTTTCTGAAGTCCAGGGTCTATATTCTGCTGCTCTCCTTTCTTCCTTGTGTCAGGATCCTGAACTCGACCATCTCATTTGTACAGCAGTTTGAAAGTGAAAAACTCCTATGTAGATATTAAATCTTATGATTGCTAATGACTGATGTGTCTTGCTGGTAGAATTCACAGCTGCATGCTAGAAGTGTTTCTAGCAGTTCATATCTGATGCACTGTGGTGGGAAAAGGGAGGGTTGGAAGGGAAGGACAGGAGAAAGAAGAGGCAAGAGATGGCAGAAGAAGAAAAGAAGAAATAAAATAGCGTTCCTTATAGGAGACGGTCACTCTTTTTAGTCACATACAAGAAATGTGGTGCTCCCTGGAGAGTAAAGCTGGGTATTAAGGAAATGGTAGGAGCAATAGAGGAAGGGCTGAACTCCCTGATGCAAGGTAAGAAAAAGATATGGGACAGGTTTCCTGTTTGAGAATCTTTTAAACTGGGCAGCCATGCCAGTGTGCTTTGATTTTAATACAGTATTTGGTTAATAATACACTCTGGAAATTGGATGGCGTGTTGCATCAATGGAACAGGAGTGGGGGGGTGTAACAGATACAATACTGAGACTGCTTATAGCATTAAAATTAAATTGCTAGTGTAAACCATGTAGGAACTAATGGTCCAGGAAAAAGTAAAGTCATAGACCTTTAAGGACAGAGGGGATCATCATGTTCATCTATTCTGACTTCCAGCATAACACAGGCCAGAGAACCTCACCCAGTAATTGTGGCATCAAGCCATAAATTCTGGTTTAGCAAGAGTATCTGTTTTAGAAAGACATCTGATCTTTATCTAATGACACTCCATATATCAGAGAATCCAGCAAATCCCTAGGTAAGTTTTTCAATCATTAATTACTGTCACTGATAAAAATGTGCACCTAATTTTTTAATTTGTCTAGCTTCATTTTCTAGCCATTAGATCTTGTTATGCCTTTGTCTGGTAAATTAAAGAGCTCGGTAATATCAGAAATCTTCTCTCCAGTAGGTACTCATAGGCCATGGTCAAGTCACCTTTCTCTTGGATAAGTGGGTTGAGCTCCTTTACTTTCTCTCACTCTAGGGCATACTTTGAAGCATTCTTATAGCGCTCTTTTGAACCCTTTAAAAAGATTGAGGAAAAAGTCAGATGATTAGGAATGAGTTACCTTGTTCTTGTTGGCCTGGAAAAGCTTTAGGCCCCTTGTCCTGCACTGAGAACCACGTAGGGCTAGCGGTGCACCTGCACAGTCCTTCGTGCAGGAGTGGGGCCTTAGAAAAAGCTGCCTCTGTCCTTTAGACATTGAACAAGGGTCTGAGATGTATGTTCTTGAAAGTGGGCTTCATCCTCTGGCAAAACTGGACAGCTACCATGGAAAATAATGGCTCAGACAAATGAGGTGAACTTCATGGGTTTTTTATGTATATTACTAACATTTTATTAGCTCTCTTGTTCCCAAACTGCAGTCTGCGGTGTACTTGTTACTGATCCCTGGAGAGCTGGTAGGTCATATGATGAGGCTGACTCTTCCTCTTTGTTCCAGCTGTTTCTACAGATGTTCAGGAAACAAAAAGGAACCATGATCCTACTACCCCCATTAGGGGCTACTTCTATATAGGAGGAAGGGAGGAAACAGGAGTTGCCACCAGAAGGACTGGAGTTGCCAGTGGGAGAAGGGAACCAAGCAGCTGGACAGCATATGCAGGAGATAGGAGGCAAAAGACTGATGGCAGAGAGGCATGTGCAAGGGAGCAGGGAGAGAGGAAAGAACAGAATGGATGGGAGGAAATGGAAAACGAAGAACAACAAGATAAAGTGTGATTGACCTTTTCACTTACTGCATTCAAGACATTTGAAAATAACTAAACACTTTCCTAATGCTACTTTTCCATATAGGCAAGTGCTGTAGTTATCATGGGGATATTATACTGCTGCAAATGGAAGGGAAGGTGTTACAGGCATTCATAAATAGGAGGAGGGCTGGTCCACCTATCTGCACATGATGATTATTTACTATTTGTAGTAGCATAGCGCCTAGGAGCCCCAGCTATAGACTAGGACTCCCATTGTGCGAGGTGCTGTGCAAACACTGAACAAAAAGACTGTCTCTGCCCCACAAAGCTTACAATCCAAGTATAAGACAAGAGATAACAGAGACTAACAGGCGAGTATAAGGAAACAATCAGACAATTTTAGCCAGAGTGATAGACTGTGGGGTCAGCACACCAGCAGCCACCATTGTTAAGTTTTAAGGAGGTATTTGAAGGAGGATAATGGATTAGTTTTGTGGATGTTTACAAGGAGCTTGCCCTAAGCGTGATGGGAAGGATGGAAGAAAATATAATGGGCCAATTTGAGGCACAAGTCGACATCTTGATAGCAAATGAGAGACAATAGGTAGGGTGGGGATAGGCCATGAAGGTCTTTGACAGTAAAGACAATTAACATATGTTTGGTGTGGCGGGGAGGAGGAGTCAGTGGAGGGATGCAAAGAGAGGGGCAACATGGTCAAAGCAATAGGCTCGGAAAATGGTCTTTGCAGCAGCATTCTGAGTGGATATGAGCAGGGACAGGAGTGTATTTGTCAAGGTCAGAGAGAAGGATATTGCAGTAATTCAGAGGCATGATGATGAGAACTTGGACAAGAGTTCTAGCTGTGTGGATGGGTGGAAAAGGCCATAACTTAGAGATGTTCTGCAGAAAGATCAGCAAGATTTAGGCAGCTTGGATGTGAGGACCTTGAGATGAAGCCCAGGTTATAGGGCTGAGTGACAGGCAGGATGGTTGTGGTATCCAGATGCAGAAAAGAGATAGTGGGAGGGGTTGGGTGGAGAGATTAAGAGCTCTGTTTTAGTGGTGTTGAGCTTGAACTGATGACTAAATATCCATACGATGATGTCAGAGAGGAAGTTTCCTCATGACATTTGGTGCAGAATATCAAAAATATATGATCCCTTTGAATTCCTTATTTTACAGTAGCAGTGATATTTTGAAATATATGTATATTTTAGTCCTCAATAGTGTCAACCTGAACAAACCAGTCATGAGTCAAAATGCATTACTCAGAAAAGACTTACAGAGAAAGCCAGCGGAGGTGGGAAAGAGGTGTGGGGATGAAAAGAACACAACTCAGAAAGTGTTCACACATTAAGGAAGTATTTTAACATGCTTTTCCCAGACTGTAAGTGGGCTCAAAATCATCTATTACACATAAATGTCAAGTGTCTAGAATTCCTTGTAGTTAAAGCAGCATTGCAAAACTCTAGTTGCTTCTGCCATTGGTAAGCCTTCTTTATAAATTTACTCAGCTGATTTTTTTTTTTAATTTGTGATTTCCATAGAAGTCATTGTGATAAATTGTAGGTGAGTAGATTTAGTGCCTGCGTGGATGGATTATCATGACAATTTTGCAACGTTGAGTTAAATTTTTAGTTTATAAATTGTTGTCAGCATGGCTCTAATTTATAAATGGTCTCCAAATGAAATCAGTTATACCATCTGTTACTTGAAGTCTGCTAGTTACTTTCTCATAGACTGATTGATTTTTTTGGGTCCAAATTTCCATTCAGCTTTCATTGGAGGTGGATTATCCTTCTGATGTCTTAAGATAACTCCTCTTTCTGCCATTAAACTAATTGTTACTGAAGACTTTTCTTCAGTGGAACATATCCAAGTTCAGGAATATCCCTTTATACTGTTAATTGGGGATATGTTAATATCCCCACTGTTAATATACATGCAAAATTGGCATAGGCACTTCTATATAATACCAAAATAAAACTAAATAAAAAATTCACAACAACATGAGGACAAATGTTCTAGAGGACTTTTTGTTCTCTGGACACCACATATATCCTTGACAAATACATCAGCCACACTATCAGAGGCTCGTTCACCTGCACATCTACCAATGTGATATATGCCATCATGTGCCAGCAATGTTCCTCTGCCATGTACATTGGTCAAACTGGACAGTTTCTACATAAAAGAATAAATGGACACAAATCAGACGTCAAGAATTATAACATTCAAAAACCAGTTGGAGAACACTTTAATCTCTCTGGTCACTCGATTACAGACCTAAAAGTGGCAATACTTCAACAAAAAATTCAAAAACAGACTCCAACGAGAGACTGCTGAATTGGAATTAATTTGCAAACTGGATACAATTAACTTAGGCTTGAATAGAGACTGGGAGTGGATCGGTCATTACACAAAGTAAAACTATTTCCCCATGTTTATCTCCCCCCCCCCCCCCCCAACTGTTCCTCAGACGTTCTTGTCAGCTGCTGGAAATGGCCCACCTTGATTATCACTACAAAAGGTCCATCCCCCAACCTGCTCTCCTGCTGGTAATAGCTCACCTTAAGTGATCACTCTCGTTACAGTGTGTATGGTAACACCCATTGTTTCATGTTCTCTATGTATATAAATCTCCCCACTGTCGTTTCCACTGAATGCATCCGATGAAGTGAGCTTGTAGCTCATGAAAGCTTATGCTCAAATAAATTTGTTAGTCTCTAAGGTGCCACAAGTACTCCTTTTCTTTTTGCAAGTACAGCAGTGTGGTTCTGGACTGAATTAATTACTAACAATACAGTTCCTGAAACTCATATTATGTGATGATAATCCAGTTTGTCCTGATGTACCATCCAGAGAGAAACTTGCCCGGTGTCCAATTAAAATCTCGTGTTGTCAAACTTGGGCTCAAACTTGGGCTCAATTAATCCTCCAGATTACCCTTTTGACAGCCAGGGAGCCCCTTAAGAGCCATCTCTTTTCGCTCAAAGAACATAGACAAACAGTGTTATCCAAAAGGAATGCTGAGAAATCAGCACCTGTAGCAATCTCCAGTGTACTTAAAGACTTTAAACAGATGTTAGTGTCCTCTCAAAACCATAAGTATTTGCACACAAATAAGGGACCTGTGCAAAGCAGTGAACTATGGTCCATTCTAGAACTAAGGGATGTAGAGAGTGCATTTTCCACAAGATAACCAGGTAGTAACGCCTCATAGTTGGAGAAGTTTTTGTATTAGGTCTGGGGTAAATGAAATTCCTGCTATGGATTTAGCCTCATCACTTACCAATATACAAGCAAGAGAATGAATACTGTATACCAGCAATTTATGTTTAAAAAAAAAAAAAGAGAGAGAGAGATTTGCCAATCCACAGAAGAGGATTTAGCTAAATGAAGGCCTCCTAGAAGCAGAATGGGGTGATGTTCTTCATTATGATTGCAATTTATGTCCAGTCTTTGCCTTTTCTGTGTAAGAGGATTGGTATGATCTAATTTTACATCTTGGGAAATTATGGGCTCTGAAAGTTTCAGCTTTTATATCGCCACATAAGTAACATTTGAGGAGTGCCACATCAATACATGATTCACACTGAATAGGATGTTTCATACATGGGGCTAGGTAATTAATTTGTCCTTTGATCAAGGCAGGGACTGGTGTTCTAGCTCAGTGTTTCTCAATCTTTTTGATACCAGGGAACGGCTTGCTGCCTTCCTGAACTGTGTCAGGGAGATCTTGGGGACTGACTGGTTGTTGAGAAACACTGTTCTAGCTTCCTTTAGGCTAAGTTAAGTACTATCTGGAAATCCACAATCAGTCAGTAAGTTCCTTTGAACGTACACTCAGAAATATCCAAGGGTCACATGCTCACCAAATAGTTCAGTTTGGATCTGATATTCATTTTTACTGTAGCAACTTTCTCATGATGAAGCAATTTCCATCTGTCTAAAAGACTGTAAATTTCACTACTAGGAAGTTACTTTCCATTATTTCCTGTAACTTGTCATTCCTATTCCTGAATATTTCATATTTTCTCTCTTTGCAGAGGGAAGGAAGACTGGTGGACAAGGCTGCAATACTGACATTGTTTCTGATTTCCTCCAGATGATTTGGAAGCAGTAGTTCTAGAAATCCTAAAAGCAGGAACAGAAGAATTAGAATGCATGAGCAGGATGTCATCAGCCTGAATCTTTGATGAATCCTATTAACATGCATCCCATTTGTTATCTACTTGTATCTCAAGTGCCAAAGGCTTCATTGATATAATGAATGATAATTTGGAGAAGGCAGTCCCACCTATTTACCAATATTAAATGCGTTGAGAATAGCACACTTAGTTACCACAGAAGTCATTGTTATGTTATCATTTACTACTTTTATGTGTTTACAATATGCTTTGTGCTATACTAGACACAAAACAAAGAAACTACCTCCCTAATTTAATAAGAAATAGAGAAAATAGGACGCAATGGGAAGCCCAGAGGAAGGAATAACTTGAACTGGGATGTGTGTGTGTGTGTGTGTGTGTGTGTGTGTGTGTGTGTGTATAGTGAGCAGATCTAATTGAAAAATGGAATTTTCACCCCAAGGGAATTTCTGATACTTAGACTTTTTATTTTCATTCCAAATTGGGTTGAAAAGTCAAAATTATTGAAACTTTGCTGCCTGAAAGTTCAGAATTTTTTTTTTTGGGTGAGATGTTTTCAATCAAAATAAAATGTTTCAACATTCTCAGAATGAAATGATTCATTCAGTCTGTGAAAACGAAACAGTCTTATTGGGTCAGTCAATGTTAATCTTTATCTGAATGAGTTGCCATGCTGGTTTATGGGAGTAGTAGTTTGGGTTCCTCATGTCCCCATTATCTCCTGTGAGTTGAGCTGTCCAGCTGAACTACATCTCCCATGATGTACTATGGTTTCTTCCTCTGGATGAGCCACTGCATTGCATCAAGAGAGAATGGAGGGCATGAGGCTCCAAACTACAATTCCTATGAGACGCTGTGGTGGCTCAGGCAGATGCAGAGATTATTGTCCAATTGACCAGAAACAAAACATTTTGTTTTGATTTTCTTCCTCTGGAATATTGAAACATTTCTACATAATCAACATTTTTGCACAGAAAAATCTTGATTTTTTTTTTTAATTGAAAATACCCACCAAACTCTAATGGGATTTACACATGCGTATAAAAATACCTTTTGTTTGGCTCACTTTCTGTGGCAGTTATCGAAATGGTGGGTCTTCAGAAGAGACAAAATTTACATACATTTCCCTGCAATGTCTTTCTTGCCACAATGAAATTTCTTGCCACAAACCAATGCTTGTAGCATGTGAAATACACAGGTGACTCCAACATTATCACATGCTTTTACTGCATGTAGATAAAGTACAGTACTGGGGGGTATGATATTTTTAAGCAGTAAACTGATTTTTAAACCATCTTCTGAGAGTCAGTCTTTGAGGAATCCGATCTGTTCCAGATGTGTCAAATACTTTAAATCAAGTTAGGTGGTAGGGGTGGAAAAGGAAAAAGATATCTGTACTGAAATGTGTTTAGAAATACAAATAGTATGACAGAATAAACCAAGTGGAGGAATATGACCAAATTGTGTTAGTTAAAATGTAGTGGAATGATTGAACAAGGAACGTGGACTGGTAGACATCTGTGGAGGTGTAAGTGGGTTAAAAGGAGTAACGTTATTTATCAGAAAGACAGAAATGGTAAGACTTTGATAAGGACTATGATATAGATATCACATGGTTGCAAAAGAACAGGCAGAAATATAGAGAGAGGAAATCTTGAGAGGAGTTGGAGATTTAACTATTATGTCACCTCAGTCAGGAAACATGGAAGGAGGATCAATGTGGTTTTAGCTAAAGCTTCTCTCAACTGATAAAGGAAACATTTTTATTTAAAAAAGTTACAAAGGAATAACAGTTTACAAATAATGAAGAAACTGCAGGGCAGTTAGAAGACAAAATATAGGAAATAAATGCAGTGTCTTAGATAGTGGTTGGTATATATTCACTACTTAGTGAAGATCATTCTGTTTCTCCAAGCAGGAAGCTTCCATTACAATTAATGGGAAATGCACCCTATTGTAAATGTTGAAACTAAGCTGAAAAGCAGCATACATTGTAACAATTCATAGGGGAAGGATACATATTGTTATGATGAGATTTAGGAGACTGGTCTTGGATTTATATGCGAAGATACTGTATGCCGCCTAGTTTTTTAGAGAATAAGTGCTTGCTTGTTGTCCTCCCCCCATCCCTGGCCTGCTTTCCCTGTTCTGCTTGGGCTGGGGACTGGGATGGAAGTGAACAAGGATTTCCTCACCTGTCTGCTCCTTGCTCGGTTTATTCCCACTCTGAAGGCCCTCTGATGTGCAGATCAGATATGTGATGGTGATAGATGCAAAGTAAGATTCCCAAAAGACTTGGAATATAACACTGAAACTAGCAAAGGTATCACATTCAAGCACTTAACTTGTTTACAGTACTTCTCCTTACTAGTTAAAGTGCTCTTGTTAATTCTTAAATTGGTCTTTCTGCAACAGTACATAGCTGTTAAGTAATATAATGAAGAGGCTACTTTACCTGCTCTTATTAGAATGTGACTTGGAAGTTTTAATAAAGAAAGAGGAGTTACCTGGAAGGAAAACTCTCTCCCACCCTTGGCCTGGAGGGAGCGAGGTGGCATTTGTGTAGGATGGGCATCAACATCAGATCAGGCAAGCTTCAATTCCCAGGGAGGTAAAGGATGCACAAAAGTTATCTTTGTGTGTTTCTCTCTAGTTATTGTTTATATTGCACCCAACACAAAGATGCATCACAGTAATAAAAATGATGTGGATCTCATTCATTAAGAAGGACACGTGTTTCCCATCTCTCCTGTTGATTACATCATTTGGGTGTATGAAAGACAAACTTCTTATTTATTTAATTAATTATTTTTGGCAATATTATGCCACCCTCATTTGTGTTGAATAGTATTTTACTCTGTTCCTGATTCAGCCCAGCACTGCAGTACGTACTTAACTTTAAATCAACATGCTTAAACATATGATTAAGTGCTTTGCTCAATCATGGCCTCTGTAAGCACTCTTGTATATTTCAGTGGGGCTACTTACAGAGTAAGTATTATTCACTGTGAGTAATGGTGGCAGAATCTGGCACTTTATCTCCAGTGGCGCCTGATCTGGCCACTCAGATGCTGTGGGCAGGAACATCCAACAAGATGGTTTTTAGTTTTTGCTCTGAAGGTGGAGAAGATCTGAGCTCATTGTGACTTTCCAGACCCCACCTTTCCATAAAGTAAAAACAAGGTAGTTTAAAACAAGTACCATTAGGCTGTGACTTTCACCAAAAGTGCATTGGTTTAACTCTGCTCCCATTGAAGTCACAGGGAGTTTTATTATTGACTCCTATGGGAGAACAGTTAGGCCAATGCTGATTACTTTTGAAAATCTCTCCCTTAACCTCTCCTCACACACAAATACCTTCCACAAATACAGACATTTAGATACACATTGACTCTTACCACAAAAATCATTCCAAATAGAGTATTCTTCCAACTGTAATCCATCTTGGTTAAGAGGGCTTGCTGCTCACTCAGAGATGATGGTAGTGTCTGTGGAAAGACTAGACTTTCATAATTTATTTAGGTAGTTAATACTTTTGGGTGAAATACAATTTTAATTAGAAAAAAATTGAATTCTGGGCATGGACAGGAGCAGTGAGGGTTAGAGACAGGCTGAGGGCACAGGAGAAGAACCACTAGAGAACACTCTCCTCCAGAACGTTAAACTGGACCCAAGAGCCCTGGGTTTTTACATACCTCTGCCAGTGGGTTTCAAGCTATTTGCTGACAGCAAAGTGTGTTTCACTTCATTTAGTGCAGAGGTCCCCAAACTCGGGGGGCATGCTCCCAGCTCTGCTTCGGCCCCGCCTCAGCCATGGGCCTGGCACCTGGCCCTGGGCTTGCCTTGACTGCTGCTTTGTTCCTGGCCCCAGACCTGCCCCCAGCTGTGGCCCCAAACTTGGCCCCCTTACCTCTGTCTGTGTCCCCCCTAGCCCTGGCATGGGGGACAGCATGGACAGGGGTAAGGGGGTGTGTGATCCTGAAATGTTTGGGGACCACTGATTTAGTGGCTTAACCGAACAGAGGGTAACAAACTACTACTTCTACTAGTTATTCCATCAGGTGATATGGTAGAGATCTGTGCTGTGCATTTAAGGTCTGCTGATGACCCAAGTTAGGGGTCAAATGTCCATCCTCAGTGAGGCATGGTCTCTGTGGAAAAAATAGTATGTGATCATGGGACTATTTAGAAAAGCTGGACGTGCACAAGTCCATGTGGCCGGACGAGTTGCATCCGAGAGTGCTAAAGGAATTGGGGGCTGTGATTGCAGAGCCATTGGCCATTATCTTTGAAAACTCGTGGCGAACGGGGGAAGTCCCGGATAACTGGAAAAAGGCTAATGTAGTGCCAATCTTTAAAAAAGGGAAGGAGGAGGATCCTGGGAACTACAAGCCAGTCAGCCTCACCTCAGTCCCCGGAAAAATCATGGAGTAGGTCCTCAAAAAATCAATCCTGAAGCACTTGCATGAGAGGAAAGTGATCAGGAACAGCCAGCATGGATTCACCAAGGGAAGGTCATGCCTGACTAATCTAATCGCCTTCTATGATGAGATTACTGGTTCTGTGGATGAAGGGAAAGCAGTGGATGTATTGTTTCTTGACTTTAGCAAAGCTTTTGACACGGTCTCCCACAGTATTCTTGTCAGCAAGTTAAGGAAGTATGGGCTGGACGAATTCACTATAAGGCGGGTAGAAAGTTGGCTAGATTGTCAGGCTCAACGGGTAGCGATCAATGGCTCCATGTCTAGTTGGCAGCCGGTGTCAAGTGGAGTGCCCCAGGGGTCGGTCCTGGGGCTGGTTTTGTTCAATATCTTCATAAATGATCTGGAGGATGGTGTGGATTGCACTCTCCGCAAATTTGCGGATGATACTAAACTGGGAGGAGTGGTAGATACGCTGGAGGGCAGGGATAGGATACAGAGGGACGTAGACAAATTAGAGGATTGGGCCAAAAGAAATCTGATGAGGTTCAATAAGGATAAGTGCAGGGTCCTGCACTTAGGACGGAAGAAACCAATGCACAGCTACAGACTAGGGACTAAATGGCTAGGCAGCAGTTCTGTGGAAAAGGACCTAGGGGTGACAGTGGACGAGAAGCTGGATATGAGTCAGCAGTGTGCCCTTGTTGCCAAGAAGGCCAATGGCATTTTGGGATGTATAAGTAGGGGCATAGCGAGCAGATCGAGGGATGTGATCGTCCCCCTCTATTCGACATTGGTGAGGCCTCATCTGGAGTACTGTGTCCAGTTTTGGGTCCCACACTACAAGAAGGATGTGGATAAATTGGAGAGAGTCCAGCGAAGGGCAACAAAAATGATTAGGGGTCTGGAACACATGACTTATGAGGAGAGGCTGAGGGAACTGGGATTGTTTAGTCTGCGGAAGAGAAGAATGAGGGGGGATTTGATAGCTGCTTTCAACTACCTGAGAGGTGGTTCCAGAGAGGATGGTTCTAGACTATTCTCAGTGGTAGAAGAGGACAGGACAAGGAGTAATGTCTCAAGTTGCAGTGGGGGAGGTTTAGGTTGGATATTAGGAAAAACTTTTTCACTAGGAGGATGGTGAAACACTGGAATGCGTTACCTAGGGAGGTGGTAGAATCTCCTTCCTTAGAAGTTTTTAAGGTCAGGCTTGACAAAGCCCTGGCTGGGATGATTTAATTGGGGAGTGCTCCTGCTTTGAGCAGGGGGTTGGACTAGATGACCTCGTGAGGTCCCTTCCAACCCTGATATTCTATGATTCTATGATCATGCAATTAAAGACTGTATTATAATGCATGGGCACAAGGGGGCAAATTAAGATTGCACAGGCATCTTCAATCTGGTATTTTCTAACTTTGAGGATCTTGACTTTGCAATGGTAATAATCTTTTAACATTTTTGGATATAATATATGTAGAGAGAAAGGTTTTGCAAAATTATCCCCTACTACTGATATAAAAATTCATCAGAGGGTCACATAAGCTGAAGGTCATGAAGAAGGATGGGCATTCAGGTGGCTAATTCCAATGCCATGTAGCCAGGGCTTTGAAAAGGAATCATAGAATCATAGAATATCAGGGTTGGAAGGGACCTCAGGAGGTCATCTAGTCCAACCCCCTGCTCAAAGCAGGACCAATCCCCAATTAAATCATCCCAGCCAGGGCTTTGTCAAGCTTGACCTTAAAAACTTCTAAGGAAGGAGATTGTACCACCTCCCTAGGTAACGCACTCCAGTGTTTCACCATCCTCCTAGTGAAAAAGTTTTTCCTAATATCCAACCTAAACCTCCCCCACTGCAACTTGAGACCATTACTCCTTGTCCTGTCCTCTTCTACCACTGAGAATAGTCTAGAACCATCCTCTCTGAGGACCGTGACCTTCAAGTGGACTATGTGTGTGGAAAAAAGCATGTAAAATATTGCAAAGAATAAAATATTTAGGCAATGTGGTTAAGGTTTTGTGGGGGAATACTTAGTGAACTTAACATATTCAGTTTAGATACAAGGAGACTCAATTAACATATGCTAGTGTATTTTACAGTATTTTTATTATTACTGTAATAGCTAGGAGCATGGTGTTACTCATAGAGGCTGGAATGAACTCTGTGGTTATGAATTAAAAGTCAGGTTAGGAGACATTTGGGTAAGATACCAGAAAGGCACTTATCCTCCAGTTACAGATCTGGGCCCCAAGCTTGGCCATTTGCTTCTAGAGTGAAAGGTTTGAATGCTGTGGAGGTAGCTGACCTAGCATTTGGGGTTTGGGTAGAGGGGACCTAGCAGGAATGGCAGCAGTGGTCCTTCGCTCCCAGCTGAACTAGTAGTAGTAGAGAGTGAGTTTCCTTTAGTCCTTTTCATGGGAGGGAAGATCACTTTCTGCAGTACAAGATCTGGGAATAAGAGGCGTTTGTTTTTTTTTAAAAACTGAAAGTCAAACCATGGAAAGACGGTGAAATGGGAGTGACACCCTGAAACCTCCTTGACCATTCCCTTTCCCTTGAGGGAACAGAAAGACCAAAGGATTTTTCCTCTTAGTTGTCAGCTTGTGGAAACAGGCTATCCAAAGACATACTGGGGACTCCACTGCAGGTGTGGTTGCCATAAAACAGATGGGCTTCATGGATCTGTAGTTCACTCCATCTTGAGTATCTTTGTGCCTGCAATAAATTCTTCAAGGGCAGGCTGTAATCTCTGATGTGTGATACATATTGGCATTTATCTTGAAACATCTGCCGCCACACGTGCATGAAAGAACAGCAGCAGAAAGACAGCTGCTAGCATCATTTGAGACTAGAAACAAGCCGATGCGTGGGTGGAACCCTTGGGATGAGAGGACTGTAGGCAAGAGGTAGTTAAAGTTAATATCCTTCTTCCCTCAGCTGGGTTCCACCTCTTTGTTTGTGCTCAGTGTTTTGTTTTTAGGGCAACTTTCAAGTATTATAATATAAAATCAGCCAAAGCCTCATTATTTATTAGGTACAGTTATTTTGAGTTTTCAGTTCAGAGAATGTTCTGTGCAAAATTGACATGGCTCTGATGCTATGTTTAACAATGTCCTCATCTTCCCTTTCAAAGTTTCAGAATATTTAGGCCAGTGAAGTTTCTGTATGTTGTGGATATGATTCATTTGGGCCATGGGAGGAGGGTGACAGTTACTTGCTACACAAATCTTTCCTGTGATTCATGAAACACCATTTGTGTCAGCCTTGTAGGAGGCAGTTCATCTGCCTCCTTGGAGGAGGGGGGAAACACTGGCATCGCTGCTGTCAGATGGGCATGGCAAAAATGGTGGTTAGACAGAAGAAAGTAGCAGGAATGCTGGGGCTCTGTCTGCAATAGTTATTTATGTACTTAATGATAGACTGATCTGTATCAAGTGTAGATGGCTTTAAGGAGAACAGCACTGCTACAATAGCCAAAAATACAAAAGAATGTTGCTTTTTGTCATGTTTTAATTTTTTTCCTGACTTTGTGTAAAAATGTTTTTGTACTTTTCCTTCTGGTTGGCTAAAACAACTGTTGTTTCATATGGGAGAAGGCCCCTATTGATGAACTTTGTCTCAGCAAAACTTTTCAGTTTCTGCTGGTGGGAGCAGGGAGGCCAAATACAGTGATGTATGCTTGTTCTCGGCAGAGAGATTTTTTCACTTTACTGGACCAGTAAACAGCAGAGACGGTTTACCAAATTCTGTTAGCCTCCTCATAGGAAGGCATTTTCTTTGGCCCACCAAAAAGTTGAATAAAAACATGAAGTGTAACTTCCTTGCCAAAGTCAATGACCCAGATCATCCTAGCTAGATTTGCTCATGAAAGGAATACACCCTACAAAGGACCTCAATTTGGTATGGAAGATGGCTCAGCTGTTTCTGTGGCACTGTTCCAGACTCCATGGAGGTCACCCTCTCGGTCCAGGATCCACATAGAGTAGATGAAGACTGGGAGAGCTGGGGACCTCTTATTATTTATTATTATTAGTAGTATTATTATTTAACTGGGGGGTATTATCTTTAATACAGAGCCTCACTATCCCAGCCATCCCACAATCAGCCTTGTCCCCACTTCACCCAAGGACCCAGAAGCATCCATGAGGAATCTGTAGTAGTACTGCTCTAATGGACCTCTAGTACGCCCCTGGAGACCTGCCTCAGGGTCTGTTGTGTGGGTCTGAACAAAACCTGCCTCCCCACTGATGGGAATGATAGGTGAGGGACTCCATAAGTGTATTCCTTATGGAGGTTTCCAGCCTTCCCACCATCAACCAGGGGTAAGGAGGGGTTGAGTTGGGATAATGGTTTCAGTTGCTGCAGACCTAACAAAATTATCACTGAAAGTCAATATGACGATTCAGTATCTCAAAAGCCAGGATTTAGTCTCAGCTTCATGTATTACATGGAGGCGTTTCTACCAGCCTCAAGGCTGCATGATGTGCTGGAGTGGAAATAAGGAGGATTTTCTCATACAAGGGAATTATCTAGAGAAAAATGGCTACACAGTACTATTTGCAATGGTACTCCATAGCTAAACTCAGTCTTTCACATAGATGGCTGGGGGGGCTCAGCAGCTTTAAGGCAAACTACTACATGTTATACATATAGTTTCACCCAACCTTACCAATCAAAACTCATAAAACTATAGATACAACCAAAAAGAGGGATGTATAAGGGAAGGGAAAGGTGTTTACATATGGGGGTATGGGCGTGGTCTGCTTACACCACCGTGTCTCCCTGTTAAATGCATGTAGACTCACATGGTTCAAGAAACATTCTCTTCTTGGGGTTTTGCTTATTGACAAAACATAATAGTTAAACATCAACTCCAGCACTAATCTGCCAGCCCTTCCCCTCAGGTTTCAAGTATCAGGGGGTAGCCGTGTTAATCTGTATCCACAAAAACAACAAGGAGTCTGGTAGCACCTTAAAGACTAACAGATTTATTTGGGCATAAGCTTTCATGGGCATCTGAAGAAGTGGGTTTTTTACCCATGAAAGCTTATGCCCAAATAAATCTGTTAGTCTTTAAGGTGCCACCGGACTCCCCTTAAGTTTGACAGTTCCTGCCTAAACCCATCTCCTTCCTAAAACCTTTCTCAGGGGAGGCTTCTACTATTGCAGGTATATTCCTCCACCTCCCAGGTCCTTCTCCTGACTCAGAGCCTCCCCCCTTTGTCTGCTCAGGCTCCTTTTATTAGGAAGTGCCACCTGTGGGCTGCTGGCACATGATTGTTGGTCACCTGACTCAGATGCTGGTCAGAGCCTAGAAGTAGGATGTTAGGACATGGGCATGTGCCCAAGAACTAGCATGCCATTACGTGAGGTTGTGTGTAGTTTTAAGAAAACAACACTCTGGAATATATTAATTCAGCATTGTTTTGAAAGGGAGAGAGGGATGGATGACAGGGAAGGAAGATGAATCTCTCGCAGCCACCAGTACAAAGGGAGGATGACCTGCAACAGAAGACGTGATGGTTGAATTACTAGAAAATGGGTGGTGTTAGAATGCAAATAGCTGCCAGAACAAGAGAGGCCTCTAATATAAAGAGGGCTTTTGGAAGTCCTACAGGCCAGTGAGACCAACAAAGGACCAGACCCGCACCTAATGTGAATTGATGTAGCACCATTGAAGTCAGTGGGGCTATGGTGACTTACACCAGGTGAGGGTCTGACTCTTGTGGCCAATCCTCTACTTCACAGGCTTCCAATTCAGGGCAGCCACAATATGATCTGATTGCTCAAACCAGTTAGGCAACGTTTTTCTGCATTCTGCACAAGCTGCTAGTGATGTAGAAGCACAGCAAGGAAGAAGTTACAATAATTGAACCCCACGGTCACAGGGGCTGTGTTCCTGTTGCAGTGTTGTCATGGGATAAGTAAGGGCACAGCTGAAAAAAAAATTGCACAACTAGAGGAAACTATACACACTTTTGTACTGTATATGACAAGTGTCTCTCCCTGAAAGGTAATGGCTGAATAAGTGAGTTTAGAATGGAAAAGCAGAGACATAACTGAAGGTGGAAGAAGGTGTTAGGAGTGATGCAGAGGGGAGTAAAAATAGCTATGTCTAACTCAACACCTGTTCTGTATTCACTACATTTGAGTAGGCAATGACTACTAACTAGATTAAAGCACTGTTTGATGCACCCATATGGCTAAGTCTTCCATTATTTCCTGTGTTATAAAATGCTGACTCCATTTGGATTTTACAATACTAATGTTTATTTTGGGGGTGGGGGGAAAGAAAGGGGACTAATTATAGCTTTGAACTCCACTACAATGAGACAGGGTTTCTATTAAATATTTCTCAGGCAGTGTGATGAGTCATGAAATGCAACTTCTGCAGAAAATATCCTGATTGCCTAATGACTAGATGTTGGTAACTGAAATTACACTCTCTCTCTCTCTCACGAAACCCAGGAAGTGTCTGTCTCTGAGTAAGTTGTTTATTGAAGTTACCCAAGAAATGTAAAAGGGCTTATGATTGCAAAATAGGTAAAAAAAAAATAACTGAAATTTGAGGAACATAACAAACACCTGCTGTACGATACAGTGAAATAGTGTTACTGTATTTTCATTCACAACATAGGAAGTACTTTCCATATTTTAAAGATAATAATGTATCTTCCTTGTTAGGTGACAAAGGTCAAGCACTGATGAACTGTAAAGAAAGAAAAGCATTGAATCACCAGATGAAAGTAACAAAATAGAATACTTTTAGCACAAAACCTTTATAATAAGGATTGCCACAGCATAGTATGGTGCAGAGTTCATTAAACACTTGCTCCACTAACTTACAGTTCAAACACAATGTAATATCGGAGGGACATGAAATTCACTTTCTGTTATAGATTTTTAAGTTCATAAAGAACCATTATAATATCATCTGGTCTGATATTGTGATGCCACATGCCCTAGCTTTCATTTGGGTTCTGTCCTTGGCCCTACTTCATGAGTGCTCCAACAACTTATGGTTACCTAGAGCATGTTTTAGAAAGACGTCCAATAATTGAGAGTTTAGATAAATTGATCTCCATATGTTGGAAAGACTATCGACTTCTTAAATTCTGCAGTAGAAATGTTTTCTCCTGGAGTTTATAAACTATGAAGGTTTCACCCTGTAAGCTTGTAATTCAACTTTGGGAGGCTATATCTACCTTTCAGATAACATAATTTAAATTAATTGGGATTTGAGTAATGAAATGTTCAATGTATTTTAATAATTTATGTTTTAAAATGATTGCAGATGAATTCAGCTAACTCCTATCCAGTCATGTTCCCGTTTGCATGGAGGAATGATGGATACCTATGTACTTTGTTTTGCAGATGATGTAGAGGAGGTTAACAGTATGGAAAGTGTGATGTTAGAATATGCTGCAATGGACAGAGAGCTAAACCATTATATGCAAGCAGTCGAAGCTACGGTACATCAGGTAAATGATCATTGCCATGCCAAATATTGATGAGGTTTTCTAAAACACTTTTAATTCTTACAAAATTACATTAAAAGAACATTTAGTCTTCAGAGTCAAAGGCTGCAAAGTTAGGAAATGCCAGAATCAAGGTTGCCCATGCAACCTTAATTCAGCTCCCTTTGCACATGCATTGTGATACAGTGTTTAATTACATGATCACATACTACTTTTTCCACAGGACTCCTATCTCCTTCAGTGCAGAGGATGGAAGGCACTCTGGGAATGAACCAGGGTTGTGTAGTTAATAAATAGTTTTATAAGAAATGTACCTCATTTGCTGCAGAAGGTAGATGATGATTAGTGAACAAAGCAGGTGACTGTGGGAATAAAAAAGACGATCCCCTGGTTCAGGCAGTTGAGTGCCACCTTTAGGAACTGCCCCATCACAAAGTGCTATCCCTGCCCCATCACAAAGTTCCTATGTGATGCTGAGCAAATTACTTTTTTAAAAACAAAAAAGCTAACCGGTAATCAGAAATTCCATGATCTTGAACCATGTTGACTCTGATGTGGATTCATCATCAAGGCTAGAACCTTCAAATCTGTAGCCCAGACCTCTGCCACTTGACCTAACAGAGTAAGTAATAGCAGTAGAAAGTTGTCATCTTCTGTGGAGCCAACCACTAGAGGGAGACGAGGCACACATTTTGCAGGGCTTTCACAGCTATTTGCTGACAGCAGAGGAATGTTGAGACTCTGTAATGTTAAATTCTATTTCAGGTTCTGGAGACAAGTATGCTGTAGTGGTTACAGCTCCTTTTGCACATGTCCCCTTCTTTTCCTGCCCCTTCCACTCTGTTCATGTTTGTGTCCTAGTCTCCCCTCCTCATTTTGCCCCCCTCAGCTTCCCATCCTGGTCCCCAAGTCCTCACCATCAGCACTTTGTTCCAGGCCCAGGCCCTGTCCTCTATCCCTGTTCAGTTCCTCATCTCAGACTCCCCCATCAGCTCTCTCCCAGCTCAGCTCTTCAACCTTCCTGGCAAGCTGATTGTTTTCATCAACTGCCTTGCCACCAGCAGGGGGAGCATTGAAAGCACAGAAGAGAGAATGTCCCTGCTTTCACTGTCTGTGACTGTCCCCAGAGCAGCCCCCCAGCTGCCAGGAGAAGCAATTGCAGGGAAAGCCCTGCTCTCAGCCCCTGTCCCATGCTCAGGAGAGTGTGGGAGTCTTCTGTGAATTTAGCTGCTAAGTCTCTACTGAGCATATGCAAACTGAGATTTTCAGGGGCTCATAACCTGGCCAGTTATGGGCAGATTTTCACAGAGAGCAAAAGACACATCCCTGCAACCATAGCGTTCTTCCTGCCAAATATCGCATCTCTTCTCTAAAGCACAGAAGCCCTAGAGCTTTGACAGGTGTTTTTTAAAAAAAAGTCACATGGGGAAAAAAGTCATCCTGAGCAGATGTCTTCAATCTAGGAGAAGAAGTGTAATATAGGTTACAGCCTCGCAGCAGAACAAAGTGATCAGGGGAGGACAGCAGGTGTTTTTTCTGTAGCTGTTCATGGGAAGTGGGAGTTTCTACAGCTCTACTCTTCCATCTATTACTTACTCTGCACCCATCAAGTGGGCTAATTTCAAAGCATGCAGGCGGCCTCCAAACTATACAGCATCTCTCCTGCCGACGTCTATGGCCAGCTGTCAATCTACCTTAGAAAGTGGGGCAGTTTCCCCTAAAATCTATGTAATAGTTAAGGTGAATGAGACACTGCTGCTATTTCTCCTTCATCCTTGCCAATGTTAGGGTGACTGTTATTGGAAGCAGAACAGACAGAACCACATGTTGAATCAGCCTCTGCTGGCCAGGCTCCCTGCTGACTTGGGAAAGGCCCAACAGAGGGTCCAACACTTTCCCAGGGACAAAGCACCAGGCTATTAATTTGTGCAGACAGAGGTTACCATTTTTCATTTATTAACAAAACTCAACTTGAATGTTAAAAAAAACACCTTTAATCAATCTGATTTTACCAAGTGTGTGTGTGTGTGTGAGTGTGAGAAATGGAAGAGCACAGTGATTCCAAACACATGATGCATTCTGTATGCCCTGCTTTCTTGTTATAAACCACACTTAAAAATGAGTGTCCATCAAGCAGTGTGAAAGCTTCAAGCTGATAGGATAGGGAGAGCTTGCCTGCTGCCTGCAGGCAGGATCTATTCTGCTGCAGTTATCTGGAGTTCAAACTCCTGATATTTCACCTTGCGTAACCCTTGCCAGTTGCACTTACCTGCCAGTATAAGACGACAGAAGCTCACAATGAAAATAACAAGGAAGTAGTATGAAGTATAGTTATAGGTTTCCAAAAGCCAAGTCTTTGTTGACTTAATCTGCAGTTGGAACAACACACAAGGTGAAACTTAGCCGCATCCTCTTCTGGTTGAATCAGCAGCCTGTTGAGTAAGAAATGAGCAAATGCAGTGCTGTTTCCAACAATAGACTGTGGGAAATCCTTTGTCCGTGGAAATTCCCTCTGACACTGAATTTAGCTCACCTGTGTAATGACTTGCCTTGTGCCACTTCTCCTTTTTTAACAAGAGTCTGTTTCCTGTAAAGTAAACACCGCCCAGGTTACTCTCCATGCAAAAGAAACCTAAACAGTAATGTCGTTTGTTTGTTTGTTTGTTTGTTTTCACTTAAAATAAAGTTAAAGGCCAGATTGTTCTGTTCTGGCCCCTTTATGCTCCCTAAGTGGAACAAAGGCTGGAAACAAAGCTGGACTGGCCAGCTGAGAATTTCTTGGAGAGCTTTTATTTGATAGAGAGAGAGTGTACCCAGCTCCTGTGACACCCCTTTGCCCCCTCTCAGCACTGTCATAGATTAGTGCTATGGGCAGGACAGGAGAGTGGCTGAAGTACTCGTCTCTTCATCTATGCCCTTCTGGTATATGGTTCATGAGGGGCTGTGTCCAGTTGGTGTAATTTAGAGCAGTCCCCAGACAATTCCAACCAAGGCATTTCTTAGGGTAGTGCAGATCTGCCCTGAGACTCAGGAAACCATAACCAGCTCCCTGATGGCTCTGCCCCTCAGACAATCTGGGCATTTATTGTGCCAGTGGAAGGAAGATATTACGGTCGGGCCAGTAGTGCTGCCTATACTTAAGGTTGCCCAACATTTCCCATTATAAGACTCTGTTTTCAGTTGCTTATAACTTTGCCAAACTTTAACCATTTGTCTCTCTTGTGATCTCACTGCAACTGTTGCTGAGCACAGGCAGCATGCAGGTGAAGGAAGAATCAGCTTGGCTGATGCAGAGTGGTGAAGAAGAGTGGAGGTGGGAATCTCCATCCCTTAGAGGTTTTTAAAGCCTGGCTTGACAAAGCCCTGGCTGAGATGATTTAGTTGGGATTGGTCCTGCTTTGAGCAGGGGATTGGACTAGATGACCTCCTGAGGGCTCTTCCAACCCTAATATTTTATGGGGTGCAGTCAGTAAGGTGGTTGTAGGAGCCAGAGACTGGGGAGGATTTGTGGGGGGGATGGCATTGTGAGGAGGAAAGGGGATGGGGAAGGATTGGGGAGATATATATGTTTAGAGGAAGAGGCAGTTGGATGGGGTGGTGGGCAGGACCCAGGAGGGTTGGGTAGGAGCTGAAGAGAGGTGGAGTGGCTGAGGAGCCATATAGGCACAGAGAAGGAAGAGGTTGGACAGGTGAAGATGGGGTAGAGGGCAAAGAAGCTGGATCAAGGTGATCAGAGCAGAAGGGGGGGCATGATCTGGAGAGGGGGTTGGGAGGTTGGATCAGTTGCAGAAGTGGGAATATATGTAGTGAATGAGGCATGGGACTGTAGGAAGAGAGAAGATGGTGTTATGGTTAAGGCAGATGAATGCTCTGCTGGATAATTGGATTCTAGTCGTGCCTCTGCCATAGGGATGCCAAACAAGGCACTTAAAGCATATTGTTCACAGGTGATCACTAATTGTGTGTTCCTCTTTTTCTGAGTGCCCAAACTAAAGCCAGATTGGCCCAAATTCTGTAATTGAAGTCAATGGGAGCTATGTGTTCTTTCGTTTTTTGTCTTTTTTGAAGGGCAGTAAAAATAAGGAGTTCTCTGAAAAGACAGGCCCCAAGTGTCTCAATTTGGACACCCAAAATTAGTGGACAGTTTAGCTCTTAATCTCTCTGTGCCTGAGTTACCCAACTGTAAATGAGGGATAATCTGACATGGGTGTCATGAGAATCAATTAATTAATGTTTGTGAAGCACTCATATACTTTGGTGAAAACACTAGAGAAAAGCCCAGAGGAAATTCATAATTTTTTATTCACTGCAAGGTTTGGATAGTGTAAATTAAGCCACACAGTGAATAAGAAAAATAAAGAAATGTTGAATAGCTACACAATCACTGAATGAGCCTCCTTCACTACACATCCTGATTCATTCCCAGAGCAGGTCCATTTAGTGTACTGAAGGAAGGCCCCTTGGAAAAAGAGCATGTGACCACATAATTAAGAGACTGTATCATAATACATGTGTACAAAGGGGGCAAATTAAGGTTGCACAGGCAACCTTAATTCTGCATTTGCTAACTTTGGCGTGCTTGACTCTGCAACCTTAATGTTCTTTTAACATAGCTTTTTGGATGTAATTTAGAATGAATGATGTTCTGTGCTGACTGCTATCTCCAAACTATACTTTAAACAGTATTACAGTGTTACGGTTGTGTGCTCACTTCCCTACAAAAGCTGGGTTGAGGAGACATTTCAACACATTTTTAATATTTACTTCCCTTTTGTGTGTGTGTGTGTGTGTGTGTTTGTTTTGTGGTAAACAGCATGTAGAGGCTGCCATTATGTTTGTAACATAGTCAGGCATATTTTATGTGAATTAGTTAGCTCCTACCCAAATGGTTCACTTTTGTAATATGTTGGAGGCCATGTTTCATGCAATGCAATAGAAGCTGCATTTATCAAATAGTGTGTGTAAAGAAATACAAGAGCATTGTTCTTGCTGGATTTATGTAGGTTCATATAACACATTCTCAACATGATCTCTGAGTGCCTTACCATGAGCAAAAGAATCTCTCTCTTTTATAGAGTCTAAGGGTATGTCTATACGGACCGCAGTGCAGCTGTGCCGATAGAGCTGTGCCTCTGAAGCACATCTGGTGAAGACGCTCTATGCCAACGGGAGCGAGCTTTCCCACTGGCATAAAAAATCCACCTCCACGAGTGGCGAAACCTATGTCGGTGGGAGAAGCTCTCCCACTGACATGGCGCTGTGCACACGAGTGCTTATGTTGGTATCACTTATGTCGCTCAGGGTGTGGAATACGTAGACGTAGCCAGTGCTGTAGGTCCTGCAAATTCTTATTCCTGCACTTGTCTTTATGTACTTTGACTTCAGTAGGGCTATTTGCATTTGTAAAATTAAGCATATGCCTAAGTGTTTGCAGGATCAGCACCGTAGGTAACAGGGAATTTATCGGAGCAAGAGGCATAGTATCTCTGCTTTCCCAGTGCCTGGTCATGTCAGGGCTTTGGGTCCGGACAAGATGGCGGTGATGCTGATACATTGGGAGAACCTCCAGAAGAAAAGGTGAAGGTAATATCTACTCCCTCTATTTCTGAAATCTGCTTGTTGTTTGTTACTTTGTGGAATAATGAGTCCTAATGAGCAGGACTGGGACTCAGGAGACCTGGATTTCATTTGCAGCTTTGCCATTGGTCTGCTTGGGTAACTGTGGGAGAGTCACTTTACTGCTGTATGCCTCAATTTCCCTATCTATAAAATGGGGATAATGATGCTTACTTCCTTTGTAAAATGCTTTGAGCCCTGCCAATACAAAGTGCTATATGAGTAGGTATTATTTTATTTTATTACTGAGGATTGTAATTGGGAGTCTTTTGGGTTCTGCAGCTACTTGTGGATTCCTAGATAACCCCAAAGGAAGGCTCTTAGTGACTTAGTGGCTTTTCTCATATGGATTTAAGCTTTGGGGGTGGGAAGCCAGGGCATTCTCAGCAGTTGGGCTCTTGATTCTGGAATTCACTCCCCCCATTTATTGAACACACCCTGAGTTAAGGCATATCTGTTCACTGGCTTTTTTCCTGCATAATTTGCCTTAGTGAGTTCTGTTTTTGTCTTGTTTTTTCCTGTTAGGAGCAGTTTTGGGGTTGGGTGGTTAATATGATTATCTCCAAATATGCAGTATGTTGTTTTAATTAGTGTAAATATTTCCAAAGATCATGATGGGTATGTTTTTATAAATGCGTCTTTAATCCAGTCATTCTTAGGAGTTATTTGTTTTTTCTGCTAGTATTAAGAATTTTTAAAATCTGCCCTTATTTATTGCTGGCAAAAATCAGTAATTTTACCTGTAGACACTCTTTTATGGCTCAGAACAATGGCTGAACAAGGAGAACATTATTTTGAATTCTTTAATATAGTCCCCCAAACCACATAGGCCAGGGGTGGGTAAACTGTTTTGCCTGAGGGCCAGATCGGGGTTGCAAAAACTGTATGGAGGACCGGGTAGAGAAGGCTGTGCCTCCCCATACAGCCTGGCCATGCCCCCCTCAGAATCCCCAACCCATCCAACCCCCCCTGCTCCTTGTCCCCTGACCGCCCCCTCCCAGGACCCCCACGCCTAACCGCCCCAGGGACCCCACCCCCTATCCAACCTCCCTGTCCCCTGACTGCCCCAACCCCTGTCCACACCCCCGCCCCTTGACAAGCCCCCCGGGACTCCCACACCTATCCAACCCCTCCCAGTCCCCTGACCTCCCCCCCTCCTTGAACCTCCACCCCATCCAACCACTCCCTGTCCCCTGACTGCCCCCCGGGACTCCCTGCCCCTTATCCAACCCCGCTGCTCCCCGCCCCCTTACCATGCCGCTCAGAGCAGCAGGAGCTCGCAGCTCCACCGCCTGGCTGGAGCCAGCCATGCCACCGTGCTGCCCAGCAGGAGCGGTGGGCCAGAGTGCTGGTGGCGCAGTGAGCTGAGGTTGCGGGGGCAGGGGGACAGCAGGGGAGGGGCCAGGGGCTAGCCTCCCCAGCCGGGAGTTCAGGAGCTGTGCAGGACGGTCCAGCAGGCCGTAGTTTGCCCACCTCTGACATAGTCATACTCAATCATTATTATTATGTATTACTTGTATTAAGGTTCGAATAGAGGCCTCATTGTTCTAGGCACATAGTAAGAGACAGTCCCTGTGCTGAAGATCTTACAATCTTTATAGATTAGACAGGCAAAGGGTGAGAGGAAGGGAGGAATATTATCTCCATTTTACAGATGGAGAACTGCGATACAAAATACCAGATTCTCAAAGGTATTTAAGTGCCTAACTCCCATTGAGCTAAATTCCTTTGAGAATATGAGCCAAAATAATTAAGGTCTCCATTCTGCATAGTGTCAAGCATTCTGTCCCAATCCCCCATAGCATTTAAGCATTGCTTAACTTTAAGCATGTAAGTCACTTCATTGATTTGACTGTGATTACTTACATGCTTAAAGTTAAGCATGTGATTTGGGCCAGAGGAATCGGAGATCTACGTGGCTTGCCCGTGATCACACAGGAAGTCTGTGGCAGAGCCAGGAATGGAACCGAGATCTCCTGAGTCCCACTCCAGGGCTTTAATAACAAGACTGTTCTCCTTCTCGTCAATTTCTTTATTCTGTCAGTCATGCTCAGATTAAAATAGCAAAACATTATTGATAACTGATTTAATTTGTGCTATAATGAAACCTCTTTTACTAACATGGCAGAATGAAACACTAAGCACTTGGTGTAAGCAACTACTTGGTGGTATCTTTTAAGTACAATGAGAAGTTTTAATTTATAGTAGATGGCCATGATCTATCAAATGGCTCCACATTGATAGGCTCTTACATTAACTCAGAGCCCAGCTCAGTCAGTGTGACTCCACCGAAGTGCAATGAATGACCCAGTTTGATAGACATGTTCTGTTCTTCAGTTAATTTACTTATTTTTTTAAAATAGGATTGGTAATATTTTGTGGTAGGCCCAGTTAAACAACTTTCTATTGCAAAATTAACTAAGTTCCACTTTTTTTGTTTTGGTGATGTGATACAGCATGGCCAGAGGGGCAGCAGAAGAGTGTGAGAAGGGAGCCTTATTCCCTGTAGAGGGAAGAAAGTTTCCTATAAATTAATTAGAGCACCTGAAGGCAATTAGAGCACCTGAAGCCAGGCACATGATAAAACCCCCCTCCTCAATCAGAGAAGGGAAGGAGTTGAAGCAGAGTGGATTGGTGTTGGAGCAGAGAGCAGTTTGGAAGGAAGCAGAGGAGAGTTTGGAGAAGTGCTGCGGTGGGCTAAGAAGACCCTAGGTAAAGGGACACCTGGTTTGTGCAGAGGGAGGGCAGGAAGCCCCACAAGCTGAAGGGCAGGAGAGGGAAGTAGCCCAGGGAAGGAACCGCTAGTTCTAGTGGTTTACCGCTATCCCTAGGGCCCCTGGGCTGGGACCTGGAGTAGAGGGCAGGCCCAGGTCCCTTCCTCTCAACTCCCCTCCTCTAGGACACTAGTGGGGCAGTTAATACCCTAATTCAGGGGCAAGAAACGGTGCCCTGAACCCGCCCCAAGAAGAGAAAGTGCGAGACCCATCATAGTAGTGCTGGAAATTTGCCACAGTGACTATTGCTATGAAGTTGTTATATTAAATTAATGATGGCAAAAAGAGTGTATTACAGTAGAGCTGAGATTAGCGTTATTGTTCACAGATGCTTCTTAAATACACTTCCCAGTTACTTTGGTGAACAACCTAGTCCTGGAGCTAAACAGTCATGAGGATGTAACATTTGTTATATGTTATACTTAAGGTGTATTTATTTTTTGTTAGACTTAATAATGTAATGTATCTTTAATCACCTTTAAATCTGTATGCTACCATCACTTAGTACCTGGGTTTTGTCAGTATAGTATGTGCAGAGTTGTTTTTTGGAGCACATTAATTTGCTCTGAAAGCCTCAACACTAAAGTACCTTCCTCCATTTTACTCGTACTCTTCCCTTTGTTTAATTAATTACTTTGAAGACTCACAATGATCCTCTCCACATAGATTTACTGTGTTTCTTCCTGTTTAAATCATTCTATTTATAACACGTTCTGCTTGTTAAGGATGACTTAATAGTTTTTTGTTGTTGTTTTTTATTTTGAGCCTGATTCAGCAAGGTACTTAAACATGTGACTAACTTAATGGATAGTCCCAGTGAAGTTAGCAGGATTGTGTGTACTTAAAGTTAGGCGTGTATGTAATTATTTTGCTGAATTGGGGCCCAAGATTTATAAAACGGACCTGATCCTGCCAAGATTCAGTAACAGGTGTCATGCTTAGTATCGTTTGTAGTCCAGTTGATTGTACTCTACTCTTAGTAATAAACCTTACACCAGGTATTAAGTGTTGGTAGACTGGCCTCATTTTGAGGCCCTTACCTTATGTACTTGATATAAATGGCATTGTCTTAGGGAATGTCTACACCAGGGGTTCTCAAACTGGGGGTCGGGACCTCTCAGGGCGTCGCAAGGTTATTACATGGGGGGTCGTGAGCTTAGCCTACAGCATTTATTATGGTGTTAAATATATAAAAAAGTGTTTAATGTATAAGGGGGGTCGCACTTGGAGTCTTCCTATGTGGAAAGGGTTCACCAGTACAAAGGTTTGAGAGCTACTGGTCAACACTATAACCGCACAACTACAGCATTGCATTTGTGCTGCTGTAGCGCTATAGTGTAAATGCTTCCTACATCAATGGAATGTTTTTTCTGTCATTGGTTTTTACCAGCTTGTTTTCTCCCCAGCACTACTAATTGTGGATGTTTGACATAGGAGCTGGTTGCACTGGGAGAGGGCAGTTTATAGATTCATAAATTCCAAGGCCATTATGATCATCTAGTCCAGGGGTCTCAAACACAAGCCTGCGGGCCACATTTGCTGCGGCCCACCAAGCTCCCCGCAACCCCCTCCGTCAGTTATTTCCTGTGGCCACCAAGATCCCCTCCCCCGCCACTCCTCCAGCACACCTTGTCCCTGCTCCTCTACCTACCTCCAGGCGCTTCCTGCCGCCAAACAGCTGTTTGGCAGCACTTAGCAGTTTCCAGGGGGGAGGGGGAGGAGCAGGGAGCTGTGTGCTCAGGGGAGGAGGCGGGGCAGGGATTTGGGGAAGGGGTTGGATTAGGGGCAGGGAGGGGGCGGAGTTGGGGTAAGGACTTTGGGAAAGGGGTGGGAAGAGGCGGGGCAGGGTCGGGGCCTCATGGAAAGGGTGGAGTGGGGGCGGGGCCAGGGGGCAGCATGGGGGAGCAGTGTCGGTGATGTGGCCCTCGGGCCAATGTATTAGTCTTCATGCGGCCCTCCTGGTAATTTGAGTTTGAGATCCCTGATCTAGTCTGACCTCCTACATAACAGAGGGCAAAGAACTTTCACGAAATAATTCCTAGAGCGAATCTTTTAGAAACACGTCCAATCTTGATTTAAAAATTGCCACTGATGGAGAATCCATCATAACCCTGGATAAGTCGTTCCAATGCTTTGATAAAGGGTTGTATGCAGAAGGGTGGTTAAAGGGAGTGACGGAAGGTTGGTATCTCTAGGGGTCAAAGTTAAGGTGGATAGTCCGTGTTCTGTGGTAGTTGTGATAATAGTAAGGTGTGTGAGTGAAGGAGTACTATTGAGTGGCTTATATTTCTGTTCTGTTTTTGCGGATTTGAATCAGGAAGGGTGTGTGTGTGGCAGCCCTAATTGCTTCACAACAAAGCTTTTTGTGTATTATTTCCCTAAGATTTTTAATGCTTATTTAGAAGTGGTCACTGGATGGGGATTTTTTCCCCCGCATCAACAGTGAGGCACAAATCCTGTTGTAGGATCATTTACAAAATCTGACAGTAAATTGTAGGTCCTTATGGAGAGGGTATTATATGAGCCTACCCCGTGAATCAGATTTCCATGGACCTGACCCAGTCAGTCATATTTGTGTGCACCTACCCCCCAATCGCCACATCAACCAGTCAGGCTTGCATGTACCTGGTTCTCTTGAACAGTCAGGCTTACAGTCTTATGGGTGGCCAGCTCCCATCAATCAAGTTTGTAAGTATAGTGAATACAATTACAGTAAAAATGTTCCAAAATCTAACAACAACAACTCCTTGTTGTACCAGTTTTCCTTCAGGCGCACCTCTCTATCAAGTTTTGTGTAAATGGACGATGTTTTTGAGAGAGATCAGTCAACAATGACCAATAGGATGGCCAAGGAGAAATTTCAGCTGAAGTCAAAGGCTTCCTGTTAAAAAGAATCATAACAGTTTCATATCAAAACATAAAAGATTGTTGGATTTTTTTTTCATGTTTTTTTTTTTAAGTATTTTTTAAAGAAACATTTTGTGGAAGGTTATAAAACATAGGAAGAACTTAGTAAGTATATTTTAAAAACACATTAAATAATTTTCAAAAGTATTCATGGAGCAGTGAAATGCTTATAGCGCTTGGTGAGCAGGCACATTTCAAAAAGAAGATACTATAGTGAAAAATTATGATTATTTACTTTTTTTATATGTATTTCAGTAGCATCTCGCACTCTGAGACATGGATAATGCATTTCATTTTTGAAATCCGGTTTACTTGAGCATTTTAGGAAAGCCAAATCTCTAAAAGGGTAAACTTCCACTTTTGCACTTCGATAATTTATACATAACTGAAGTATTTTTTAAAAATCTGAACAAAGTATTTGCATGCCATGTTTCAGCGTAGACAAAATTTCTGTGATGAAGTTATATATCGTGTTTGGACTCATTGACTATAGGAGTCTCAGTTTGACAGAATATGTTGCCCTGATTTTGGAATCCTAATGTACTTACAGCTATGAGTTGTGCCTCTTTTTTATTCCATTTATTTAGTTTTACAAAATGCACTCATCACATAATCTCCAGGGGAATGTATAATATTTAAAAATAATGCACACAACTTGTTGACCAATGTTAACACTAAGATACCCTCCTCAGGAAATAAGCAAAATACCTACCCTACAGTCACCTTCCCCTCAGCTGCTTTCTATTTAGGGTTGCCAGGCGTCCAGTTTTCAACTGAAACGCCTGGTCAAAAAGGGAACCTGGCGGCTCTGGTCAGCACTGCGGACTGGGCTGTTAAAAGTCTGGTGGGTGGCGCAACTGGACTAAGGCAGGCTCCGTGTCTGCCCTGGCTCTGTGAAGCATATGGCATGTCCAGCTCCTAGGCGAAGGGGCGGCTAGGGGGCTCCGTGCACTGCCCCCGCCCCAAGCACTGGCTCCACAGCTCCCATTGGCCGGGCACCGCGGCCAATGGGAGCTGCAGGGGCAGTGCCTGCAGATGGGGGCAGTGCGCACCGCTCAGAGCTGCCTGGCTCCACCTCTGCTTAGGAGTCAAAGAGACATGCTAGCCACTTCCAGGAGCCGCCTGAGGTAAGCACAACCTGCACCCTGAACCCCCTTCTGCACTCCAAGCTCCTTGGTCCCAGTCCGAAGCCCGCTCCTACACACCAAGCCCCACACCAGAGCCCTCACCCCCCACACACCCCAACCCCCTGCCTCAACCTGGGGACCCCCCTGCACCCTGAATCCCCCATTTGTGGCCTTACCCCGGAGCCTGCACCCCCAGCCAAAGGCCTCACCTCCTCCCATACCCCAACCCCATGCCCAGCCCAGTGAAAATGAGCAAGTGAGTGAGAGTGGGGGAGAGCGAGCGACTGAACGAGGGGGATGGAGTGAGTGGGTGGCGGGGCCTCGGAGAAGGGGCGGGATAGGACAAGAGTGTTCGGTTTTCTGCAATTGGAAAGTTGGCAACCCTATTTCTACTGCCACTGAAACCATGGCCAGTGCTGCCATTTTAGGCCCCAGTCCTATAACTGGATCTACTAATGTGGACTCTGTGCCCATGTGGAGCAGCAATAACGTATATGGGCTCTCTAATCTATGAGATTAGGGGGTCTGTCCTAGTGGTACTGATTGCAGGATTACAGCCTTAATATACTAGTTTTAAGAGCTGCTGACAAAAGAAATAATGTTTATGGAAATCCTTGGGGCATGTTAAATAATAAATGTTGGTAATCCTGGTTTATGGCTGGAAAAATGAAGATGAACTATGAAGTAAGGTACCGTATGTGCTTTCCACCCCAACCCTTCAGTTAAATAAATTTATTTTTATTTTCCTTGTGTAAGGTATTTTCTGTAATCCTCAGTGCATTGTTTTTATTGAATGACTAATTCATCTGGTAGCTGTGTATTATATATACTGAATCACTTCTTTGTTTTATGATATATTTAAATGTTTTAAATCTCTATGGAAATGAAATATTGCAAAGGACTTTAACCTTTTGTTCTGGGGTATGTTTGTGCGTGTCATTTGTGTCAGCACAGCCTGTGCTACGGAGAAAATATTCTGACAGATGAAGATTACCAAGGTACTGTTTCACAAAATGTATCTAGAAAATAGAGATGAGATGAGCAACAGGTGTGTTTTTGTGGGGGGGTTTTCAGAACCTAAGTTTTGTATTCAGAGTTTGCATACAGTCATTGTAAACTGAAAATAATGCACATCTGTTGCCTCTGCTGTACCACCCCCCTTATTTGTCATTTTTCACCGGCGTCAGAAACGTTGCTCCGAACACCTGAACTGATCTTTTCATTTTTCTAAGCCATTGTTTATCAACACCCATAGAGTTAACTTTTGGTTTTCCCCTCTTCTGTTCTCTGGCTGCAGTTAATTCACACTTTGAAGCTAAGGCAGGCCTTGTCTACCAGTTATATTGGTGTACTTATACCAGTATACTCTACCCCTGACCCGTGTGGATACTTTTATTCTTCTTCAAGTAGTACCCTCAGGGTCCTACTTAGGACGGAAGAACCCAATGCACAGCTACAGACTAGGGACCGAATGGCTAGGCAGCAGTTCTGCAGAAAAGGACCTAGGGGTGACAGTGGACGAGAAGCTGGATATGAGTCAGCAGTGTGCCCTTGTTGCCAAGAAGGCCAATGGCATTTTGGGATGTATAAGTAGGGGCATTGCCAGCAGATCAAGGGACGTGATCATCCCCCTCTATTCGACATTGGTGGTCTCATCTGGAGTACTGTGTCCAGTTTTGGGCCCCACACTACAAGAAGGATGTGGATAAATTGGAGAGAGTCCATCGAAGGGCAACAAAAATGATTAGGGGTCTGGAACACATGACTTATGAGGAGAGGCTGAGGGAACTGGGATTGTTTAGCCTGCAGAAGAGAAGAGTGAGGGGGGATTTGATAGCTGCTTTCAACTACCTGAGAGGTGGTTCCAGAGAGGATGGTTCTAGACTATTCTCAGTGGTGGAAGAGGACAGAACAAGAAGTAATGGTCTCAAGTTGCAGTGGGGGAGGTTTAGGTTGGATATTAGGAAAAACTTTTTCACTAGGAGGGTGGTGAAACACTGGAATGCGTTACCTAGGGAGGTGGTGGAATCTCCTTCCTTAGAAGTTTTTAAGGTCAGGCTTGACAAAGCCCTGGCTGGGATGATTTAATTGGGGATTGGTCCTGCTTTTGAGCAGGGGGTTGGACTAGATGACCTCCTGAGGTCCCTTCCAACCCTGATATTCTATGATTCTATGATTCTATACCCCTACGTGTGCTCCACTTCAGATGTGCATGAGCCCCTGTATCACTGATCAGAGATTTTTGTTAGCAGTGCCTGTTAGGCCTGCACATACACTCTACACATTCTTGTGGCTGGTATCAAGGAGATAGAGGTCCGCACAGGAGAATTGCCCTCAGTTTCTCTCAACCCACTTTGGCCTGAGACTGAGTATAGAGTGTGCCTGTTCTCTTCACATATTCATTTCCAGTATAGTTAATATTTTTAGTGTTAGTTAATTTAGCTTCTTAGTATTTATTGGGAACTGTTGGTTCCTTTTTGTTTTTTGACGTTAAGGGATTGTTCTGAATGTGGTTTTGGTATATGCCAGGATCCCTGAGTTCTAAGAGTTGTCTTTTCTGCTGGGAGGTTATCCCAGTCAATGCTGGGCCTCTGCTATTTGGATATTACAGTGACTGAAATCTGCAGAGCTGCAACCTGATCCTCTGTACATACTTTCCCCAACCTGTATGCTGTGGTTCCTGCCTGTAGATCAGATACTGCAGTTGGCAACGCAGTTCTGTTTTCAGTAATGGAATCTGTTCTGAAGCTCCCCCCTCCTTAGGGGATACTGCTTGGGAGTCACCAGAAGTTGGGCAGCCATCAGGACACCACTTGAGGAAAGAGGAGAGCTTACTCACTTTGTGGAATAATTGGAGTTCTTTGAGATGTGTGTCCCTACAGATGCTCCACTATCTGCCTTCCTTCCCCTCTGCATTGAAGTTTTCCTTGTGGGACTTTGCGGTAGAGAGGAAACTGACGGTGGTTCACCCATGGAGCTCTATATATCCTCGGTGTGGGGTATGAGGATGTATTGAGTGCATGCTTGGGCTAAATGGGCACTGCTACCAAATATCTGTGATCAAAGGCACACCTGAAGTAGAGCACCCATTGGGGGACACACCTCAAAAAACTCCAGTTACTGTACAAAGTGAGTGACCCCTCTTTCTGGTGTACCCTCCCCCATGCCCTTGTGTGGACATGCTTATTCCAGTATAAGAGAGGCTTTTTAAAATTTAGCTTAAGCCCTTTCACAAGTGACACAAGCTAAACTGAAAAAAGGCACACTTATACCAGAATAAAAGTGTTTACATTGGGGGTTATACCAGTATAATGATATCAGTTTAAATTCACACCTTATTTTATACTGGTGTAACATTCCTATGTAGACAAGCCTTTATATCTTCCTTGAATTACATTTTTATATCTACTGCTTCTTGAATTTATTCTCTGACCTATTCTTTTGCTTCACCCTCGCCGTCACTATTTTGGACACCAATTCCTGCATAGTCCTTGCACAAATATCTCTTCTTTCATGTTGCCCCTTATGTTTGAAATGTCCTACAAGCTTTTGCTTGTGCTTCACTATCCTAGATCTGTAACCTGTCTTCTTTCTGCTGTCTGGTGTACATGGCATCCCGTTTGTCTGCCTGATCCATCATTTTCATTGTGAGCTCTTCAGGGCAGGGAGCTTTTGTGCAGCATATGTACTCTGAAGAACCTTCCACACTTGTGGGCTCCATGAAATGGTCGTACACCATCTTGGAAGGCCAATGTTTGCTCATTCTAGTGTCCCCTGTGAAGGGTTTGGGGCCTTTCACTGCATCCTAAAGCCACAAATCAAAAACAAAAAGCATAAGTGGTTTTGGTTTTTTACTTTCAAAATTGAAATACAACGACAAAGGTTTTGCAAAAGCAAAATGAAAGCCCTGCCCTGTTCATTCTAGAAAATAAAACTGATGCTGTATAACAGAAGCACTGGCATTTGATTCAGTGCTTCTCAAATAAATGCAACTTATGCTTTAGGAATATTTGTACATAAAATATAAAGTGCATTTTTTCAAAAGTGCCTACATAATTTAGGAGTGCAAGTCCCATTGACTTTTCACTGGCACTTGAGCTTCTAAGTCAGTTAGGTGCTTTTGAAAATCCCACCCTGAGTTTATGTTGGTCCTGTATTACATTATTTGGATAATCACAGACTGAATAATATAGACTGTCACAAAACTGGGTAAATCTACATACAGTAAATGAGAAGCAAAGCATTCATCGTCAACCACAGGTGGACATGGGTAAGTGCCTGGATGGGTATGGGGGAGGGGAGAAGGAACACAATAGATTGATGGGAGTAGTTAGAAAAGAGAAGAATAAAGGAGACGGGGAGAAGCCAGAAAAGAAGAGACAGAACATGTACGGGACAAGGTAGAGAACACAACGTGGTTTGGAGGGAAAGAGGAAATGGCGCCTGAAGACTTTTCAGGAAAAGATATTCAATGATCTGCTTTAGGTAATACAAGAGCGAACAAATGAAACGAGGAACGGCAAAGAAGGTAATGCAAAATCGAGAGAGGTTGTAGATCTGCCCAGAAATAATTACTCCTCAAATCATTCAAATGCTACCACATGGATTGCAAGGAACAATTTCCTAAGACAAAACTTTGCAATCACAATGTAATATAGGATAGATAAGAGTTCGGCAAAGCTTGTGCTTTAGGGTATGTCTGCTGAGCATTTTGGAGCCTGTGGGAGCGAGTCTCCGGCCTGGGTCGACAGACTCAGGCTAACAGCAGTGCTCTAAACATAACTCCATAGACACCACTTTGAAGTTGCAGCTCAGGCTGGAGCTTGGGCCCTGAAGCATAGGGAGGGTTTGGGTGCGGAGCCAGAGCTCCAACCTAAGCTGCAACTTCAAAGTGGTGTCTAGAGAGCTATTTTTAGAACACTAGCATGAGCCCCGTTAGCCTGAGTCTGTCGACCCAGGCTGGGAGGCTCATTCCCACAGGCTCCAAAATGCTGTGTAGATGTACCCTGAGGTCCTCTCATGAAATACACACCTCGAGTGGCAATGACGCCCTGGGTGGGCAGGTCAGGTGAAAAGGCAGAAAAGACTCAAGCAGGGCCAGCATGTTACACAGCACACTCAAAAGCGCACACATTTTAAACTACGTTTAGTGCTAAAGGAGTAAACCACGCCTGTACAATAATTGCATTTACTTCATAGACTGCTCGTTATCTCAACAGGATTTAGTGAGCCTGTGTCCACTTGATTCATCCTAATTGGGAGCCATGTCATCCTAATCCGTAATTTCCTCTGCAGTTTGGGTTTGGAAATCTATACAGTCTCTTCTAAGGTGCCTGTCCCGATGGTAGTTACAATACTATTTCAGAGCAGCAGCTTCTGAAGTGGGAGTTGTAATTATTCCATATGAGTTAGTGGATCTGCGAAAGTCTTTTTTTTTTCCCTTTGCTTGTGAGTTGGGTGTTTTTTAAACACACTGATTCTGGTCTCCCAGCTCTGTAGGCAGCACCTCTCATGTTGGCTGTAGCATGAGTAGTGGAGTGACTGGATACAGCCATGGGCAGCCTGTAACTTGTTGTTTAATGATCATGATCCATAACTTCCTCAGGGAGGGGACATCCGGCACATTCTTAGGTCCTTCTGCATACTCTGGTGTTTTACAACTGGAGAGTCATGCCCAGTCCTGCAAATCTGCCATGGATTCAGAGACCAATGGCTAGATATCAAAGTTCTGTGGACAGGGCTGTTTTTGCTGGTAAAACTGAGAGCATCTGGAGAAGAGGATGCAGGAAGAGAGTGGGCTGCGGGGAAGAGGCTGAAGGTAATGCCAGGAAAAAGTGGTTGTGTAATAATAATGTGTGGCTGGACTTTACTCCACGGTGGAAGAGAGAAACAAGAGCATGTGACACCAAATGTACACAGGTAATGGTGTGAAATATGAAGCTGACATTGGTGAGCTCACTGCGTGGAAGAAGGCAAGGACACGTGGTGTGGGTTTTAACCAGGTTGCAAAGTTAATAGTCAAACTATATCCCAGGTTCCTGTCAGTGGACAGCCCAGCACAGTCTCTTCCACCCCATTGATCCTTTGCCAATTCTTGGGGATTTCCACCACACGGGGAGCCAATCATCATGCTAGGAGGTCTCTGGATGCCTCTATTCACCCGCTAGCATCTCTCCCCCTTGTGGGGTTAAGGCAAGAGGGGACTTCTATCCCCAGCCAGCACTGCATTCAAGCACATTGGCAGGGCAGTCTCCTCGAGGTAGTGCCCTGGCCCCTGGTTCCAATTTGCCCCCACGTGGTTAGACATGATTGACCCCTCTCGGTGTGCATCCCAAGGGCATCTCCTTATGTTACCTTGCTGGACTGGGAGCTTATTTCAGCGAGTTCCTGCATTAAGCACTTGCCACATGGATGCACCAGCATCAGCTTCCTCCCCACCCATCACAGGCTACCTAAAAGTTCAATTAAAGTTCAACCCAATACTGAGATCATACAGGAACAAATCAGCACCTTTATTGTAGCACTGCACTCTGTCTTTTCACACTCTGGGCTGATAACCGAACCACCTTGGGACTCCAGTCATGTCAGTATTTCCCAGCTGGCCTATCCACCTTTTTCATTGTGGGGCTGCAGTCTGCCAAACCCTGCAGGCTAGTATCTCTAACTGTGCTGTCTCTACGCCAGAAAACGTCCATCAGTCCTCCAGGATCCTGCTTAACCTTCCATATCAGTTGTAGCCTGGAGCACCTTCCCAGGTCGTTCTCCCGTAGGTGGATAAAAGTGATGTCTGGTGTGGCCTCACAGGGCACCAGCCTATGCAAAAGAGGCATGAGCTGGTCCCAGCGCATGCCCCATCTGCTGCACCAAGACAAAATTTTCATCGAGCCTGAGGCTCGGCTGCGAGGCCCTTGTTGATTTATATGCCCCCTTGTGAGCCCAGTGCACAATGCTGTGCCCATCAATCCATACCCCCAGCCATAGACATGCTCTGATATAGTCTATATGATAGACATGGGGAAGGAAGCCAATCTGATTAAAACCCATGGTGCTTACAGCCCACCACCTGCATCAGCCTGCTCTCAGCATCTGCACATAGGACTTATAGACCCTGGACCTCTGGTGCCCAGACCCAGCTTGACAGGCGCTGTTGCAGCCTCTTATATGGAATGAGTGGAAGCCATATTCTCGTGGTGGCAGCCCCCTCCTAAACACTACCACAAATTGTAATTGGTTAGGAAGGCACGGTTCCCCATGCAGGATCAGGGGACCCTCACTGGGTGGCCGTTGAGCCACATATGCCTGCAGTGCCCTTACAGGACACAGGTCCCTCCCACCAGAGTGGTGCAACCTCGCCCATCCCAATTCTATCAGTTTTTGATGTGTGGACCTTGAGCTATAAATAGACTGTGTATTTGATATGGCCCTATTTTGGTCAATTTCACAGTCATAGGATTTTAAAAATCGTTAATTTCATGATTTCAGTTATTTAAATCTGAAATTTCACCGTGTTATAATTGTAGGGGCCCTGACCCCAAAAAGGAGTTGTGGGAGGTTTGCAAGGTTATTGTAGGGGGGTTGCAGTACTGCTACCCTTACTTATGCACTTCTGCTGGCGGTGGTGCTACCTTCAGAGCTGGGCAGCTGGAGAGTACTGGCTGCTGGCTGGGATCCCAGCTCTGAAGGCAGAGCCGCCATCATCATCAGCAGTGCAGAAGTAAGGTTGGCAAGGTATAATATTGCCACCGTTACTTCAGCCCTGCTGCCCGCAGAGCTGGGCCCTCAGTCAGCAGTTGCCACTCTGGCTTCCCAACTCTGAAGGTAGCAGCGCAGAAGCAAGGGTGGTATGATATTGTATTGCTACCCTTACTTCTGCACTGCTGCTGGCAGGGCACTGCCTTCAGAGCTGGGTGCCCGGTTGACAGCTGCTGCTCTCCAGCTGCCCAGCTCTGAAGGCAGCGCAGAAGTAAGGGTGACAATACCGCGACCTTGTGACACTCCCCCCTCCCCCCCCCCCCCCCCCCCCCGCAACTCCCTTTTGGGTCAGGATCCCCAATTTGAGAAATGCTGGTCTTCCCCAATGAAATCTGTATAGTTTAGGGTAAAAGCACACAGAAGACCAGATTTCAGTCTGGGACATGTTTTTCATGGCTGTGAATTTGGTAGGGCCCTAGCTATAGAAAGTCACCGTCCCACTGCACATGCTATAGTTTGAAAACCCACCCTGAAGAGTCTCCCTTGGCTAAAGGGAACAACTCACTGACTTGCAAGGCCCCAAAGAAAGCCAACAGAAAGGCTGCCTTGAAGACAACAGCCTCACTGCCTGAACAGTAGACCGAAGGAAGAACCTCAACTAATTGCCTAAGGATCTGCAAGATTGCTGGCTTCTTGATGTTGCGCCACGTCCTGGCAACCTGGGCCCAACTCTCCTGCAGATCATGAATCCCTGATAGGGGTCCGGGTAACCCGCAGACCTTCAGTAAAGGCCACTCCGGACAACCGGTTATCTCTAGCAAGACCATGAACTGCCAAATGCCCAAGGCCCTGGGTAGACCCTCGGCCTCCCCTGAAACGCCTCAAACACAGCTGCGTAAGCTAAAAAGGTGTGTGGTGCAACTGCTCCCTTGGCTGTGGATACTGCTTTTAGCAACCAAGATTCCAGAGGCTGCCGGCATTTGTACTGGCACTTTCTTGGCCTCCGCTGCTAGTGCTCTGAATCTGTAGATCTGGAATCGAGACAGCATCGGCTATGCTGTTGTTAAGCCCAGGCACATGCTTGGCAGTGAAATGAATATTGCATTCACGTTGTTAAACATCTCTAGGTAGAAGAGAATGCTATGTGAGCCTTAGTCGCATTAAGGAATCCATGCAGCTGGAGTCGCTCCTTTCCCTCCCTGTGAAGAGCTGCTGTGCTCCATGCTAAGAAGGGAAATCTCTCTTCCACAGGGCCAGGGTGGTAGTGAGACATGATAGAATAAGCCCTGGTGTCCTGCCCTTAAATCATTCCAGCAAGAGTGGAGTTAAGTGCATTCCAGTTCCTGTCAGGGAGGACAAAGGAGACAGGCAAGCCTCAGTTCAGAGTGTAATATGCACATTTCAGGAAGCATGGACCATTTGGGGCAAGTAGGATTCCATCCCTGAGCTGGCTCTGCTCATCTCAGCATCTGAGCTGCACTCCCCAGGCCCACTTGAGAGCACATGGAAAGAGAGGGAGAAGTTGAACCGTTTCCCCCATTCAGGAATCTGGTAATGAGTGTTCCATTCCTCCAGTGAGTGACTGGTGCACTCACATTGTAGCCAGTCTGTGGGTCCATGAAACACCCATCTGACTGGAAGAATTCTGCACTGGCGCTGACTGATGTGCTTGAGCAGGACTGGTATGCAAGGACAGAGATGAACACACTGAAAGCCATTTAAGGCGTAGTCTAGTAAATCAGACATGGGCTGAAGTGGGGGGTTAAGCTCCCTCCTACACCAATGCCTTGTCTTGAGATCCCAGTTAGGACATGGAGCTCAGTGGAGCTGCCTTCAGATTCTCCGATTTAATAGACCAGATTGCAGCCCTGCAACACTGAGGGCCGCATCATGATTTGGGGACATGTCTCAGTCTCATGATTGCTGAGGGACAAAGGTGTGTCAGTGGCTACCAGGGTCATCCATACCCACAGCATGGCAGAGATTCTAGCATAGAGGTGGCTCCTTACTCGACAAGAAGAGTTGGTTTAGCTCTATAAGTGAGGGTTCATTGGAGGGAAATGTCTCTATTGCAGCATTACACCATCCAAAATAAGCTAACAACTCAATCCATTCTGCACAGCCTTGCGTACAAGCCCCGTCCTGCACCTCATACCAGTGTTTACTCAGTGCATAGTTATCACAGGGCTTTTCAAGCATCTTTCACGAGATGAGCCTCCTCATACCCCCATTTTCTTGGGTTCCCTTGGGAGGGGAGGAGTTCAGCAAGATGTGGGAGTAGTAATTTGCCTTCCAATCACAAATGATTGTCCTCCCCCAGCTTGTACTGTGCATTAGAATTTAAAAGGCTGCGTTCTCATGGACAAAGACTTCTGCACTCCAGGGGGAGGAGCACAGGAGCTCTGTTCTCCTTGCCCTTCAGTGCTTTGGAGCTCTGTAGACTCCCAAAGTCCGGAGCTCCTCATACCTTGCACTTTCTTCAAGAGTTTGAGTAATTTGCAGGATTCCCATTTCTCTTCCACTCTTCTTGCCTTTCATAGACTTTAAGTTCTGTGGACATTACAAAGCTTGCATTCCTATAATAAACAACCTCAGTTTTTACAAATTCCTCTTCTAAAATTGTCATTAACTGTTCCCTAGATTTTAATGTCCTCTAACAGTATATAAAAATTAAACTGTTGTTTAGATTAGAGGGAGCCAAAAATGGTTAGGTTTTGAATAACATTTCAAAAAGTGTCATTTTTATTTATCCATAACCTAACAAGTTATTTGACCAATTGCCTTAATAAAATATGTGTAGTGCCTTGAAAATAACAATAAAAATACTTATAGGAAACACATTTTTACTTAAAAGTTTTGACCAGTTCTCCTTATCAGAATGCAAACTGCTCAAGCACACATTATCTGCATTATAATTAAGTACTACTATTGTTAGTAAATCTTGCTTAATTACAATCCGTTACATACATTTTGGAGGAGATCTGACTGTAGAGAGTTTGAAGGGATAATAACCAGTCATTTTTGGTCACAAAGAAAGCTAAGAAATATTAGACACGAGTCAGTTTCAGGATAATTTTTAATGACGTGTAAGTGAAAAACTTTCTTCTAACTTTTCAGAAAAAAAACTTCAATCAAACTCATTTTCCCCCGATAACAATCTAACAATTTTAATTCAAGACTGCACGATTGTAACTCACTGTTCTATGTAAGGCTGTCAATAGAGGTCAGTCAGAAACTGGGGGGTGTGGATCAGCGTTCACATTGCATTTCCTGTCAATACCCAGCCCAGGCTGGGGAAGCTAATGATCCAACCAGCAGACCAAATTTGGTGATGAATCCTGGTCACATTTGCTCATATGCTAAGAAGAGTCAGAAACTCCAGCATGCACAATGTGCAGCAGCTGGCTTTTTTGAGTGGGTCTAGCCATTAAAAGCACATCACACCAGTGCTCTGCCTTCTCCTTTAGTTTGCTTCTGGGTAGAGTTCACTTTCCTGGTCCTTGTCTTTAAGGCTCTAAATGGTCTGGAACCAGATTACTTCAGAGACAACTGTTACAAGTTGGGTCACAGAAACCCCCTTGGGACTGCCACCTGATGTGCTGAGACTACCTCTGAGCCCGTTTTCCCTGTCAGCTTGGGACTTCAGAACCCAAGCTTGTTGAGCCAGACGCACTAGCCTGCTGCAAAAACAGACCCAAGTCTGAACCACGTCCCCCAAAGCTGCAGGCTTTAACTGAAAACAACTTAGCAGGTTCTCCTGGTGCCAGCACCCAGATACCCAGTTCCGAATGGGATCCAAACCCCAAATAAATCCATTTTATTCAGTATAAAGCTTATACAGGATAAACTCATAAAGTGTCCACCCTCTATAACACTGATAGAGAGATATGCACAGCTGTTTGCTCCCCCACGTATTAATTATTTACTCTGGGTTAATTGATAAGCAAAAAGTGATTTTATTAAGTATAAAAAGTAGGATTTAAGTGGTTCCAAGTAATAACAGACAGAACAAAGTAAGTCATCAAGCAAAATAAAGCAAAACACGCAAGTCTAAGCCTAATCCATTTAGAAACTGATTACAGATGAAATCTCACCCCCAGAGATGTTCCAGTAAGCCTCTTTCACAGACTGGACTCCTTCCTAGTCTGGGTCCAGCAATCACTCACAGCCCCGTAGTTACTTTGTTCCAGTTTCTTTCAGGCATCGCTTTGGGGTGGAGAGGCCATCCATTAAGCCATCTGAAGAGAAAATGGAGAGGCTTCCAGGGCTTTTTATATCCTCTCTCTTGTGGGCAGAAACCCCTTTGTTCTTCTGTGCAAAGTCACAGTAACAAGATGGGGTTTGTAGCCAACCAAGCAAGTCACATGTCTATGAATGATTCAGCTTTTTGAAGGCCAATACCATTGTTTACATGTTAGTTTGAACATTCCCAGGAAAGCTCAGATGCGGATAAGCAACCCCCAAAGTCCATTGTCAGTTAAGTGTTTCTTGATTGGGCACTTACTGAGAATAGTCCTTTCTCAAGAAGCTGACCAAATGCTTCGCTGTTGCTACTTGGAATCAAACATATTGAGATACAAGTACATAGCCAATATTCATAACTTCAAATACAAAAATGATACACCCATACAGACAGCATAATTATAACCAGCAAACTACAACCTTTCCATGGACCCCCCACTTGGCCTCCTCTGTACAAGAACTGGTGCAACCACAGGACCCTGATTGCAATAATGATCTATACAGTCATAGTTCATGTCAATAACATCACAACAACCTCTCCAGTCACAAGCTGCTGAGACAACCGCACTCATGAGGGACACTGAAGCTGTCAATGACCAGCACAAAACTTTCAAGAGCTGCAGTCAAAGCATTTTCAGTGAAGGGGCTCAGATGTAGAAGATGATATAATGCAGGAGTTAAGAGTGAGCCTTAGTTTGACTGTTTTCAGAGCCCATTACATAACATGTAGTCTTATCCAAAATAATCTGAAGACTAGAGGGGAGGGGAGTAAAGACAAAGTATAAGCAGCCTTTGAAAAGCGGTGGAAAAGAAAGCATTACAGATGGCAAACAGGAAACAGTGGCCGAAGGCATTCGATGAAGCAAAGCTGAAGAAAGCAATTTCTGGGTTTGACTGGAGCCAGACAGAAAAGTGGGATGAGGACTATAGTATCTTTGCTGACAAGCTGAGACGTTGCATAAAAGCAGCTGAAATTGAAAAGCTGAAGAAGGTGAAGGGAAGAATCTTGAATGAAACAAAAAGTTTGTTGGAGAAGCGGAGAAATATGAAAAGGAGCTCGGATAACAATCTCGAGTACTCCATTCTGTGCAAGCTTATACGGCGAAAACTGAAGGACGATTTTGAGAACTTCCAGAAAGAAAAGCTCCTCAAAACAGCTGAATCATGGAAGAGCATCAGGACATGCAAGCGGGAATTGATGCAGTATAGATTGAGCATAACAGCATTGAAGAACAAGGACGGAGAGACAGTAATCGACAGAGCAGGGATGGAGGAGGTCTGCAAGGACTTCTATACAGAACTGTTCAAATCAAGAATCAACGTCCCTCTCCCAATGCTCCAAGAGTCAGAAGAACACGTCCCCCCGATAATTATCAGTGAAGTCAGAAGCGCATTACACCAGATGAAAAAGGGAAAAGCTCCATGCAAAGACGGAATAACGTCAGAAATGATTTCTGCAGGAGGTGAAAACATTTGGAAGGTCCTTGCTTTAAGATTCAGTCAATATCTTGAAGAAGGAAAAATACCATCAAGCTGGAAAGAGTTGAATACCATCTTGCTGCACAAGAGGGCAGTTGAGAAAATCTTAAGAACTACTGCCCTATATGCCTGCTCTCTCACATTTACAAGCTCTTTACAAAGGTGATAATTAACCAACTCTCGCAGAGTCTGGATGAATAACAGCCGAGAGAGCAGGTAGGGTTTCGAAGAAATTTCAGCACAATTGACCATATATTTACTCTTAGCCAGCTCCTAGAAAGAGCGAGGGAATACAAACTCCCACTGTGCATTGCTTTCGTCGACTATGAAAAGGCCTTTGATAGCGTCGAGTTTAATGCAATATTAAAGGCGCTTGCAGAGCAGGGCATTAACACGCAGTACATCCGTTTGTTGAAGGAAGCGAATACTAGATGTACAACAGACATTACTCTCCTCGAAACTCCCCTCCGCATCCCAATCAAGAAAGGCATGAAGCAAGGAGATATGATTTCACCAACACTATTCACAGCTTGCCTCAAAATGGTTACGAACAAGATCAACTGGAGGAGTGGTGTCAACATAAATGGAGAATGATTCTCATCTCCGATTTGCGAACGACATCGTACTAATTGCCAAAAGCACCAACCAACTGCAGAGCATGCTACGAAGACTCGACAAGAAAAGCAGTCAGGTCGGCCTGAAAATGAACCGCTGCAAAACAAAATACATGTGATCAGACGTCTTACGAAAAGCCCGAATAATGGTAACAGGAGAAGAAATCGAAGAAGTGGAACAGTACGTATATTTGGGCCAAGAAGTTAATATGCACCAAGACCTGAAAAGTGAAGGATTCTGGCAGGATGAAAAGGAGTACTTGTGGCACCTTAGAGACTAGCCAATTTATTTGAGCATAAATTGGTTAGTCTCTAAGGTGCCACAAGTACTCCTTTTCTTTTTGCGAATACAGACTAACACGGCTGTTACTCTGAAACCTGGCAGGATGGTGTGCATTTAATTCCATCAAGGACGTCCTCAAAGGAAAAATCAACAAGACCACATGTACAAATATCTTCAATTCAACAGTGCTGCCAGCCATGGTGTATGGCAGTGAAACATAGGCACTGACGAAGAGAGAAGAGCAGCGGCTGTCGGTAGCTGAAAGGGCAATGGAACAAGCTATGTTGGGAATTTCCCTTCTGGATTGCATCCCAAATTAAACTATCAGAGAATGCAGTGGTGTAAAAGATATTGTCATGGAACTCAGACATAACAAGATGCGATGGGTGGGCCACACAGCATGGCTCATGGACAATAGGTGGACTGCAATCATTGCTGAGTGGTACCCACGAGAATAGAAAAGACCACCTGGTCGGCCTCCAAGAAGATGGGAAGATGACATTGTTAAATGTTTCGGATGAACGTGGAGAAGAAAGGCAAGAGTGCAAGAAGAATGGTGGACTTGTTGTGATCGACGCAGTCTTAATGACAGCTGAAGACCAACTGATCCAGTGATAAGCAGCTGAACCTAGTATTGCAAGAGCAAGGCCACTTCTAATTTAAATGTTTTGCTAATCTTAATTCTGTTTTTGGCACCTAGATACTACTGTGACTGGCACCTTATAAATAACTTAGATGGGAGATATATATCAAAGGGGAAGAAGAGAAGGTATGCAACTGAGTCATCTGTGTACAAATGGTATTGTCCTCCCATGAGCCAATATTATGCGTATAGGGAGATTGCAAACAATAGGGGATTGACATAAGGACCCCAGGGGACCCCTGTGAAGCAAAAAAGATGATAATATCTGTGAGTATCCTATAGGATCTGTTAGAAGAAAGTCACTGGCATACAGACTGGGAAAACTACCCAGTGCACACCACACCAAGGTGAGAAGAGAAAGATCCACAGTGACAGGAAGAGCTGATAAATTGTAGAGGGTGAAAATAGAAGTGAGACCTTTGGAGCATAGTCGCTAATAATTCTAGTGATGGATGTTGTGGTCGAAAATGGGATTGGAAAAGTAGGAACAATAGGTAAGGAAGAATGTGTAACATTGTATGAGACACCTAGTGCAGACATATATATGTGTGGGGAATGCTCAAAGAGACAATTATTCCCTAAGACATACCCATGCTCCCAAGGAGGCACGAAGGAAATGAATCCTTAGTCCTGCCTATACCCTGCACCAGTCTACAGAGTGGGACTGGCAAGCAATGGGGAGTATGCACCCAATAAAGGTGTGTAGTCAGTCATAGGCTTGCTCCCTGTGCTTGTAGGGGAGCTTGTGGAAGTGTTTTGTCCTAAAATGCCTTGTGGTGTTCCCCCTGGGCAGGGCTGGTTGGCACCACCCCCAGTGCAGGGTTGTGCTTTAAAAGCACAGCTGAGCCTGAGTGGAGCATTGTCATCCTGATATGCATATATGTATTACCTCCGTTAGTTTGGGCTGCAAGTGTCAGTTGAGGGTGTACACATTTTAACTAATGTCAATTCAAATAAAGCATGAGTCTGTTCTTAGCAATCCTGGTGTGGCTTCCAAAGAAAACTTTAAAGGTTATGTTTGGTTTTAATGAAGAATGACAACATGAGTCACACTGCCTGTTTGGAAAGTGCAGAGAAGAAATGCTGCCAGTAATGAAGAATTGCCTGGGAACAAGAACCGCATCGGATGAAACAAAAAAGTTCAACCAGAGTGGCAAATGAAAGGGTCCTTTTGACTTTTAGTTGAGGTATAACAAGGAAAGATGGAAGAGCGATCTTTTGAATATTTAAAGCATTTTTATACTTTGTTAAAATCAATAAAGCATTAGCATAACATTATGGACTATATTTTGCAGCTGGTATAAATCAGCATACCTTCATTGATTTCAATAGAGTTAAGTCGACATACACCAGCTTAAGATCTGGACTTCTATCCCTACATTGTGCAAAACATTTGGTTTCATTTAGTCAGCTCAACAAATGAAAGAAAATCATACAAGAGCGAACAGGTTGCTGAATCTGAAAGGTCTGATATTACTACCTTACTAAAGGTCTGATGTTGCTACCTTAAGGCCTGCTTCTGTTCCCTTTGAAATCAATGCCAAAACTCTCATTAACTTCAGTAAAAAGAAAAGGAGTACTTGTGGCACCTTAGAGACTAACAAATGTATTTGAGCATAAGCTTTCGTGAGCTACAGCTCACTTTCGATGAAGTGAGCTGTAGCTCACGAAAGCTTATGCTCAAATACATTTGTTAGTCTCTAAGGTGCCACAAGAACTCCTTTTCTTTTTGCGGATACAGACTAACACAGCTGCTACTCTGAAACCTGTCATTAACTTCTGTGGGACCTTAAAGACACTAACTCCAATATATCTGTGTTAATTCATAGGGTTCTGAAAATACATTAATCAGCAGCTTGGTAAACTGGTTGAACAGCCCGATACCTTTGCTGAATCATCCTTGCTAGGAGATGCTCCTTTGCGTTACCATTTCTAGCATGTTGTTAAAGCAAACAGCATTTCTGATAAGTAATAGTTATTTTTCTGTGATAGGGCATCACTTACGTTTAAACAAAACTACTTTGAACAAAACACGATATACCCCAATCTGCTGAAATTAAGCTGGATATTAAATGTGTTTGGGGTAGATTGTTATGGGCCTTGTACAGAGGATATAAAGGAGGAATAGTATCAATGAGCATTTCATTCACCAACCCCTCCTACCTGTCATGAAGCACAATTAAATTCAAGAGCAATTTTTAAGACCATTGTTTTGTAGGATTTTTTGTTTTGGCTTGTTAATATATCCAAGAGTCTTAAAGAAGCAAGCTCAAAAGAAACAATCATTTGGATGGTGCCAGAAGAGAAACCCAGTCCGACACTTTTTGTAAACAGGTAGGGATGGGGTTTTCAAAGGGAGTTAAGTGCTTGATTCTCATTGACTTTCCTCCTTTCTGCACTTTAGGAAACCCCACCTGTAATGCCTGTGTTTATTGCAGTTTCTTGTAATCAGGCACTGTCCCATTAGTGGTAACTATGTCCAATGCAGTATACACGATCCCCTTTTACATCAGACAAAGGCAGGAAAGACAATGGACGAGAATTGGCTTGTACTTACACCAGTGTGAATCCAGAGTAACTTTATTGACTTCAGTGGAATTTCTCTGGATTTACACTGATGTCAATAAGAGCAGAATTTGGCTTAGCATCCTTAACTTAGCCCTGGTCTACCCTGGGGGAAGGAGGAGCTCGACCTAAGATATGCAACTTCAGCTACGTGAATAGCGTTGCTGAAGTTGGCGTATCTTAGGTCAACTTACCTGGCCATGAGGACAGCAACAAGTCGACCGCTGCCGCTCCCCCGTCGACTCTGCTTCTGCCTCTCGCAAGCTGGAGTTCCGGAGTCAATGGGGAGCACGTTTGGGGATCGATATATTGCGTCTAGACGAGACGTGATAAATCGATCCCTGATAGATCGGTAGTGAAGACCTGTTCTTAGTTTTGAGGTTAAACATCTCCAACTGTGTGTGGAGTAGGGAAAAGTAACAACGTGGGCAGGTACTGAACCATTTAATTATGGGTTTAGTGGCAACCGTCAAGAACCAGACCTTTGAAATGCTACATCTGGACTTTTCTCCCCTAAGCTGTCTCCCCATCAAGGCTGCTGGGATATTGTTAACATGTGAACATTAATTTTCTGTTGTGCAGGCTCAGTATATTAAGTTGTGTGTCATAAATGTGGGTCAGCTTCTATAAATGTGCCTGTCTTGGTATTTCACAATCATTGCGGAAGGTTTTGCTCAATATGAGTCCCAACCCTGGAGCCGTGATGTAGAGAGTGTTCAGTCTCCTGAGTCAGATGTGGGCCCTGGGGCGGTTTTGACTGTGACAGAGCAATGTTCAAACTAGTGCAAATCCAGTTGCTGAGTGACAATATTCTTGAGGTTGCCCTTGTGAAAGTTTCCAAGCACTGTGTTTTATTTGCATAACAACAAACAATATAACATTAACTAAGGATTTAAAGCCAGCCATTGAAGAATACTGTTTAAGTTGATCTGAAACTTAGCAGCCTGATTCAGTTACAGTGGTGACTCACTTAGAGTTGGTTCTCACATGATTCAGAAAGTATACAGATGACTCAACCAACAAAGTTACTTAGCTCCCATGCTATTTCCTCGCAATGAAAAAATGCTTATCAAAAAAATAAATAAAATTTGCAGCAGGAGCGTTTGACTTTGCCCTGGGGTAAAATCAATGCATATGCTGAGTGAGTGCACATTTTGTAAAATATTGTTTAGCAAGTTAAGGCTGACATGAGACCATGTAGTATGAAAAAAATGGGCTGTAAATTTTTTAACTTGTTTGACTCTGTAGCATTGCTAAGTAATAGAAGAACAGTCACCTAGACCTGGTGGAAGGACTGAGCAAGGCTGCCCCAACTCTGACCATTGTTAATTTATTCTGTCCTAACAGTCTCTTGGCCAAGATTTTCAGAAGTGAAAAAGTGATTTTGTTTGCCTCAGTTTTTGGGTGCTTAACTTGAGACACTTTAAAAGGGCTGCATTGCATAAAATGCTGAATACCCACCCTCTGAAAATCGGGCCCCTTTAAGGTGTCTCAGTTTGGGCACCCCAAAAACTGAAGAATGCAGTATCAGTTGGCACTTTTGAAACTCTTGGTTGAGCCACATAACAATACCAAACCCACTGAGGTCAGAGGTCCTGCCCAATTGGTAGATCTGCATGATGGTGGGCATTCATCAAGTATGCTGTCAGTCACAGAGTCAGTCTTAGAACTGCTTCCAACTTTCCCTAAACCACCTGTGGTGGCTGGCTGTAATGTAAATATAGCATGAATCTTCTCTGATAGTTCAGACTTAGCAGGAGGCACACAGGAAGTCCTTTTTCACATTGCCCCAGAAGAATATGAATACCTGGGTATCTGCATATCTCTTAGCTTTGTATCACTCTGTGGTCATCCTCACTTTTTTCAATAAAGTAACAAAGGATTTGGAAAATGGAGAAGTTCTGCCCATCAGCAGGCTTGGCCTAATACATGTCATTAAAATGACTGTCGCTCTGCTTTGTACATCCCAGGCACCAATGATTTCCATTAAATTTCTAAACAGTGTCTTTAAAAAAATAAAAATCCAACTTTTATTGGGAAAAGCTCCCCAGACTAATGGGAACAAATAATAATTAATTATCTGCTTTCTCCTTTAGGTAATTGAGGGAAAGTTAAAGTTAACATTTGCAGATTGTTCACTCTCTGAAACAGGCCTAAAATAGCGTGTGATAAAAGAACTGCATTCTACCTACCGCAAAAATTCCACATTGCTCTCTGCTTTGCAGTGGTTTAGCATATCACATCTCCAGGACTACTTTCCTGCCTATTTTTCTCTCTGTGTCTTTCTCTCTTTAAATTGTGGAAGTCCCATAGGTCCATGTCTTAATCTGCTCACTGTTTATGGCTACCTTTCCGTCAGTTAACCTAAAAGAGAAAGCAGAAAGTTGGCTTTGAGCTTAAAGCACAGGACTGGCCTGTTTATTCCTGGTTCTTACAATCTCCCTTTGCAGCCTTAGACCAGAGCCTTCATCTCTTCATGCTTCAGTCTCCTTATCTGTAAAATAGGGTTGACTGTGGTTACGTGACGCTAGTTTGGAGCTAAATTCGTTAATATTTGTAAAGTGCTTTGAGATGCTCAAGGGGAAGAGGCAAGGTCCGAAAAACTGAACTGGTCTACATGGGATTTCACTAGTTAGTGCCTTTTTAGATACTGATCCCATACACTGTGCGGGCAGTTCTTAAAGCTGGCTCCATTTAAGTCATTGGCAAACTTGCATTGACTTCACTGGCACCAGGATTTGGTCTTAATCAGTTGACTTCCTTGTCCTTTGATTATGCTATTCAGGGAAGTAAAAACTGTCTACTTACTATCCGATACAATGTCTGGCTTAAACATGGTACATAAATGCATATGCGCTAGGTCGGTGGGATATGCTGGTTTCTGGGGACAGAACTCAACTGCCTTTCATGTGATACTCACAATAGCAAGGAGAGGGTCCATAGCAGAATACACTGCTGAGCCAAGACACTTTGTTAAAATGCAGCCAGAGAAACCAGACATGTAACATGCAGCATTGGTATATCTTGGAAACCTCACAGTAAACAAGCACTGCCCATTATTATTCATAGCAGCCGTTTTGTCACACCACAATTTAATCTACCAACAACAGAGTCAGGAGGTATGGTCTGTCACCAAGGGGGAATGGGTCTGCTGGCATGTGAGTTGTACCTAGGTAGCATGCATAATCACAATTTTTTGTTGCAACAGTCGTAATAAAACTGCATTGTGTTTCTAAATATACATACCCAATAGGAATGCTGGTACAACATGCATGAGGGTACAGTGATGAAATCATTGGCCTGTGCGGCTGTTAATGTATGATTTGTGTCTTCTTCACCCAAAGCCAATGATACATACAAATGTGGCTTTTCTCTTTTGGGGGACTATCACTGTTGCCTTTGGTACTGCTGTAAACAAGCTGTTGTAACCAACACCTCTGCTCAAATGTGTCCTGACCGCTCCCAGTCCATCATTATATGTCATTTCCAGGTTGTTTTGGAGGGTGTACTTGCCTCCACCCCCCATTTCAAAATCATATGCATCTCTCAATGTATTGACTCATGGCTCTGCAAAGTGTTGCTTAGCATGCTCTTATGTAAGAACATAAGAATGGCCATACTGGGTCAGACCATCTAGCCCAGTATCCTGTCTTCCGACAGTGGCCAATGCCAGGTGCCCAAGAGGGAATGAACAGAACATGCAATCATCCCATGCCATCCCATGTCACCCATTCCCAGCTTTTGGCAAACAGATGCTAGGGACACCATCCCTGCCCATCCTGGCTAATAGCCCTTGATGGACCTATCCTCCATGAATTTATCTAGTTCTTTTTTGAACCCTGTTATAGTCTTAGCCTTCACAACATCGTCTGGCAAAGAGTTCCACAGGTTGACTGTATGTTGTGTGAAGAAATATTTCCTTTTGTTTGTTTTAAACCTGCTGCCTATTATTTTAATTTGGTGACCCCTAGTTCTTGTGTTATGAGAAGGAGTAAATAATACTTTCTTATTTACTTTCTCCACACCAGTAATGATTTTATAGACCTCTATCATATCCCCCCTTATTAGTCTCTTTTCTAATCTGAAAAGTCCCAATCTTATTAATCTCTCCTTATGCTCATCTTGGCTGACAGCACTACTCTAAGGTCATTCATCTAACATACTTTGCGTGGTTCCTGTGCAAAGTAACTTGTACCAACATTTACAAGGTGTGAATGGCTCTAGGTTTGTCTGGGGGAATTTATCTGACATGCTGCACAGACTGAGAATTAAATACGTCACAGAATGGGTGTCACTTTGCCACCCCCAGTGTTCATGTAGTCCCCATTCTTCTTTTTGTTGTGTTGATAGTTCTTGACACCTTACATCCCTATGAATAAGGAGTGGGTTGGGGGTACTACCGTGAGCCAGAATGTACCTACTGTGGTGTACTGCTGACACAATATATGTTGTATTGCAATCCTGTCCTCCCAAGACGAGTTGGGACTGATGTCAAGGTTCATGTGCATTTGTAGTTTTGTGTATCTCTGTATTACACCGCTTTCCACCTGTTTCATGGGACAGCATAAGCATCAAAAGAGAGAAACTGCTTGTGCACAACAAGCTTGTTTACGTTGTTATTATCAGGGCTCAGAAATCAGTTTGTCACAGAAAAACACGGAATTCGTGTTTTTACAGAGAGTCTTTTATTTTTACATTTTGTGAACAATTGAAAACCTATACAGTAGAACCTGGTTTATCCGAGCCTCCATTATCCAGCCCTCTGTATTAACTGAACCACCAACTGCCTGGGGCTGACCACCCGAGCCTCAGCTGCTGTCAGCCCTGGGGCGGCTGGTAATTCAGTTAATATGGGGAGCTGGATAATGGAGGCTTGGATAAATGGGATTCAATTGTATATTGATAAAACATTGTGTTCAACTGATACTCAAGTGATGAGAGGGATCTCCCTCCCTTTGAACATGAACCGGACTTGAATTTCACCTTTCAGATGTGTGAACTAAGTGATTGTTGATCTACACATAAAGGAATGTCCTTTTGATGTCTGTCTAATCTGGCCCTCGAGGTGTCAGCCACTAATCACGGGCAGTCTGACCTAGTGTTTTGAGCAAGAGTCCCTCCTACCAGTTAGAGCTGAATCCACATGAGGGAATCATAGAATATCAGGGTTGGAAGGGACCTCAGGAGGTCATCTAGTCCAACCCCCTGCTCAAAGCAGGACCAATCCCCAACTAAATCATCCCAGCCAGGGCTTTGTCAAGCCTGATCTTAAAAATATCTAAGGAAGGAGATTCCACCACCTCCCTAGGTAACGCATTCCAGTGTTTCACCACCCTCCTAGTGAAAAAGTTTTTCCTAATATCCAGCCTAAACCTCCCCCACTGCAACTTGAGACCATTACTTCTTGTTCTATCATCAGCTAACACTGAGAACAGTCTAGATCCATCCTCTTTGGAACCCCCTTTCAGGTAGGTGAAAGCAGCTATCAAATCCCCCCTCATTCTTCTCTTCTGCAGACTAAACAATCCCAGTTCCCTCAGCCTCTCCTCATAAGTCATGTGTTCCAGTCCCCTAATCATTTTTGTTGCCCTCCGCTGGACTCTTTCCAATTTTTCCACATCCTTCTTGTAGTGTGGGGCCCAAAACTGGACACAGTACTCCAGATGAGGCCTCACCAATGTCGAAGAGAGGGAAACGATCACGTCCCTCGATCTGCTGGCAATGCCCCTACATATACATCCCAAAATGCCATTGGCCTTCTTGGCAACAAGGGCACACTGTTGACTCATATCCAGCTTTTTGTCCACTGTAACCCCTAGGTCCTTTTCTGCTGAACTGCTGCTGAGCCTTTTGGTCCCTAGTCTGTAGCGGTGCATGGGATTCTTCCGTCCTAAGTGCAGGACTCTGCACTTGTCCTTGTTGAACCTCATCAGATTTCTTTTGGCCCAATCCTCTAATTTGTCTAGCCCTCCTTATCCTATCCCTACCTCTCCTCCCAGTTTAGTGTCATCTGCAAACTTGCTGAGGGTGCAATCCACACCATCCTCCAGATCATTTATGAAGATATTGAACAAAACCAGCCCCAGGACCAACCCTTGGTGCACTCCACTTGATACCGGCTGCCAACTAGACATGGAGCCATTGATCACTACCCTTTGAACCCGACAATCTAGCCAGCTTTCTATCCACCTTATAGTCCATTCATCGAGCCCATACTACTTTAACTTGCCGGCAAGAATACTGTGGGAGACCGTGTCAAAAGCTTTGCTAAAGTCAAGGAACAACACGTCCACCGCTTTCCCCTCATCCACGGAGCCAGTTATCTCGTCATAGAAAGCAATTAGATTAGTCAGGCATGACTTGCCCTTGGTGAATCCATGCTGACTGTTCCTGATCACTTTCCTCTCATGCAAGTGCTTCAGGATTGATTCTTTGAGGATCTGCTCCATGATTTTTCCAGGGACTGAGGTGAGGCTGACTGGCCTGTAGGTCCCAGGATCCTCCTCCTTCCCTTTTTTAAAGATGGGCACTACATTAGCCTTTTTCCAGTCATCCGGGACTTCCCCCAATCGCCATGATAACTACATGAGTTTTCAAAGATAATGGCCAATGGCTCTGCAATCACATCCGCCAACTCCTTTAGCACTCACGGATGCAGTGGATCCGGCCCCATGGACTTGTGCTCATCCAGCTTTTCTAAATAGTCCTGAACCACTTCTTTCTCCACAGAGAAGGAAGTCCAGGAGCAAAGTCAGGGTTGCAGAATCAAAGCCTAAGCTGAAGGTGTAGCAGAGGGCCAGAGCTGGGTGTCAGAAACCAAAGCCTAAGCCAAAGGGTTAACTGGAGTTACAGTCAGAAAGTGGATCCGAGGGTCTGAGCCACGAGTCAGAAATCAAGAAGAAGCTGGGAGCTAGACCCAGGCGTGGGACCAAGCACAGCTGCAGGCTAGAAATGCATTGAGCAGACACTGGACTGCTGCTGCTACTGAGCTGAGGTATCAGCCTGCAGACTCCTTCAGTCAGGCAATGCAGTCAATCAGACAGCTTCTGTCAGGGCCTGCCACGCTCATTAAGTTGCCAGGAGAGGGATCTGCTGCAGGCAAAGCCCCTGATACTAGGTTTATATATTATGCGTGGTATCTGAGCACCTGTCGTTTCCCAACCGTATATGTCCTGCTAGTAAGGTGATTTCAGGCCACAGCACGAATTAATGTATCTCAGTCATGAAATGACTCTTGGGAGTGGAATTATATTGTTGCTTTTGAAGATCTCTAGAATTGCTCACCTTCTCTTTAGAAAGTAGTTGCTTAGTTCTTGCTGATTTGCTAGATTTACCAGAGTGTGGTTTTGCTGTCACCGGGTGAGGGAATTGAGCTATTGGCCTTTGGTTGATACAGATGATAAAGGTGTTGTATCAGGGGCGCTGGAACAGGGGGGCCAGGAAGCTATGGCCTCCCACTTTTTACCAGCTATAAGGGTGAATGGTGGTGGGGCAGAGAGGAGTGAGCAGGGGGTGGGATGTTGGGGGGAAGAGGTGCTGGGGGTGGTGTGAGGGTGGGAGCATGGGGAGAAGGGGTGGTGTGGGGGTGGGGCCTTGGGGGAAGGGGCGGGGTGAGGGTGGGGGCTCAGGAAGAAGGGGTAGCAGGGGGCGGGGCCACAGTTCGAGTGCCTGTGGCCCCACCCACTTTTAGGGACCTTCTGCGGCTCCTGTGTTGTCCTGTGTGTAGAATCCATGCTAATTCTGCAGTCATTTACCTTGGTCAGCTGTAAGGTCCATGCTTGCTGCAAGTTATCCAAATGCAATCTCTCAGATAACAAACACCAATCCTTGGTAATGTAATGATGCAAGTTCTGGCCCTTGGTTTATGTGGTTTTCTTGCTCACATGCATGTCATGCCCTTGTTCAATGCCACATCTGAAGTTCTTCCACTGCTGGAGGTTGGGAGTGGGAGAGGCTATCGTCCCGTACGGTGAGATAGGTCCTGTTATACCATCACGACGGCATTTGACCATGCCACGCATCTCAGTTATGGTTCTGGTGTATTGTTTAAGGACAATAGGCTGACAGTGCCTTGAGCACAGAGCTGTGCTCTCGACTCACGTGAGTCACAAACAGAGCAGAAAGCGAATCACATGGTCCTCAGTGCCTTACCTCTGACTCTTTTTTTCCTGTGATAACTACATCAGTGTGCGTGGTGAGCTCCTGTTTGCTTGTGGGATGATAATCTGTAGAGAGGGACAAGTGCTTGTGTAGCGTGACTGGCATTGTCTCTGTGGCACATAGCTGTCGGAAGCTTTATTCTTTGCTTCTTGCGTGAGCCTCAGCAACTTTGGGATCACAAATGTGGGCACGGCTTGTGGTCTGCCTGACTGTATCTAGCAGAAGCTGCTGCTGTTACATAAGTTATTTAGTCACTGTGCTATCGTTATTGCTAGGGTGTGGGTCCTAGCGATTGACTGCTCTTAGGGTATGACTCAGGGGTGCAGGCATACATCCATTAGTTACATATCAAGCAATGAGAGTGATAGCAGTCTGGTGAAGTTGCTGTAGAGAGGCGTATATGTGAAGCATACACTGTCTGAATAGTGTGTCCTATTGTACTGGTTTTTACATGTGTTTCAGCTTGGTAACTGTTTTCTTGTGCTTACAGTTTCTGAAGGCCTTGAGTTTTGCAACTGAGTGCAGAACAATGATGCTTTCTGTTGTGACTGAGCCTCTCCTGGAGCAATTTGCTGGGCTGAGTCCTAAATTTGTCTGTTAATGCAGCACTTGCATACTGCCGATTAGCACTGCTTGCCCTGGGCATGGGATGGCTATTTCTAGTTGGCTCCTTTGCCTCAAAGAGCAGGTGCTAGGAGTACAGTCACCTGCTGCTTGGCTGTTCTGTAGCTATCTGTGCCCTGGTCTAAACTAGGACTTTAGGTCGAATTTAGCAGCGTTAAATCGATGTAAACCTGCACCCGTCCACATGATGAAGCCCTTTATTTCGACTTAAAGGGCTCTTAAAATCGATTTCCTTACTCCACCCCTGACAAGTGGATTAGCGCTTAAATCGGCCTTGCCGGGTCGAATTTGGGGTACTGTGGACACAATTCGACGGTATTGGCCTCCGGGAGCTTTCCCAGAGTGCTCCATTGTGACCACTCTGGACAGCACTCTCAACTCGGATACACCGGCCAGGTAGACAGGAAAAGAACCGCGAACTTTTGAATCTCATTTCCTGTTTGGCCAGCGTGGCAAGCTGCAGGTGACCATGCAGAGCTCATCAGCAGAGGTAACCATGATGGAGTCCCAGAATCACAAAAGAGCTCCAGCATGGACTGAACGGGAGGTACGGGATCTGATAGCTGTATGGGGAGAGGAATCCGTGCTATCAGAACTCTGTTCCAGTTTTCGAAATGCCAAAACCTTTGTCAAAATCTCCCAGGACATGAAGGACAGAGGCCATAACAGGGACCCGAAGCAGTGCCGCGTGAAACTTAAGGAGCTGAGGCAAGCCTACCAGAAAACCAGAGAGGCGAACGGCCGCTCCGGGTCAGAGCCCCAAACATGCCGCTTCTATGATGAGCTGTATGCCATTTTAGGGGGTTCAGCCACCACTACCCCAGCTGTGTTGTTTGACTCCTTCAATGGAGATGGAGGCAACACAGAAGCAGGTTTTGGGGACGAAGAAGATGATGATGATGATGATGATGAGGTTGTAGATAGCTCACAGCAAGCAAGCGGAGAAACCGGTTTTCCCAACATCCAGGAACTGTTTCTCACCCTGGACCTGGAGCCAGTACCCCCCCCCGAACCCTCCCAAGGCTGCTTCCTGGACCCGGCAGGCGGAGAAGGGACCTCCGGTGAGTGTACCTTTTTAAAATACTATACATGGTTTAAAAGCAAGCATGTGAAAGGATTACTTTGCCCTGGCATTCGCTCTCCTGGATGTACTCCCAAAGCCTTTGCAAAAGATTTCTGGAGAGGGCAGCCTTATTGCATCCTTCATGGTAGGACACTTTACCACTCCAGGCCAGTAACACGTACTCAGGAATCATTGTACAACAAAGCATTGCAGTGAATGTTTGCTGGCGTTCAAACAACATCCGTTCTTTATCTCTCTGTGTTATCCTCAGGAGAGTGAGATATCATTCATGGTCACCTGGTTGAAATAGGGTGCTTTTCTTCAGGGGACACTCAGAGGAGCCCGTTCCTGCTGGGCTGTTTGCCTGCCGCTGAACAGAAATGTTCCCCACTGTTAGCCACAGGGAGGGGGGAGGGTTGAGGGGGTAGCCACGCAGTGGGGGGAGGCAAAATGCGACCTTGTAACGAAAGCACATGTGCTATGTATGTAATGTTAACAGCAAGGTTTACCCTGAAAGAGTGTAGCCACTGTTTTATAAAATGTGTCTTTTTAAATACTGCTGTTGCTTTTTTTTTCTCCACCAGCTGCATGTGTTTCAATGATCACAGGATCTTCCCAGAGGCTAGTGAAGATTAGAAAGGAAAAAAAAACGCACTTGTGATGAAATGTTCTCTGAGCTCATGCTGTCCTCCCCCACTGACAGAGCACAGACAAATGCGTGGAGGCAAATAATGTCAGAGTGCAGGAAAGCACAAAATGACCGGGAGGAGAGGTGGCGGGCTGAAGACAGGGCTGAAGCTCAAATGTGGCGGCAGCGTGATGAGAGGAGGCAGGATTCAATGCTGAGGCTGCTGGAGGACCAAACCAGTATGCTCCAGTGTATGGTTGAGCTGCAGCAAAGGCAGCTGGAGCACAGACTGCCACTACAGCCCCTGTGTAACCAACCGCCCTCCTCCCCAAGTTCCATAGCCTCCACACCCAGACGCCCAAGAACGCGGTGGGGGGCCACCGGCCAACCAGCCACTTCGCCACAGAGGATTGCCCAAAAAAAAGAAGGCTGGCATTCAATAAATTTTAAAGTTGTAAACTTTTAAAGTGCTGTGTGGCATTTTCCTTCCTTCCTCCACCACCCCTCCTGGGCTACCTTGGTAGTCATCCCCCTATTTGTGTGATGAATGAATAAAGAATGCATGAATGTGAAGCAACAATGACTTTATTGCCTCTGCAAGCAATGATTGAAGGGAGGAGGGGAGGGTGGTTAGCTTACAGGCAAGTAGAGTGAACCAAGGAGCGGGGGGTTTCATCAAGGAGAAACAAAGAGAACTTTCACACCGTAGCCTGGCCAGTCATGAAACTGGTTTTCAAAGCTTCTCTGATGCGTACCGCGCCTCCTGTGCTCTTCTAACCGCCCTGGTGTCTGGCTGTGCGTAACCAGCAGCCAGGCGATTTGCCTCAACCTCCCACCCCGCCATAAACGTCTCCCCCTTACTCTCACAGATATTGTGGAGCACACAGCAAGCAGTAATAACAGTGGGAATATTAGTTTCGCTGAGGTCTAAGCGAGTCAGTAAACTGCGCCAGCGCGCCTTTAAACATCCAAATGCACATTCTACTACCATTCTGCACTTGCTCAGCCTGTAGTTGAACAGCTCCTAACTACTGTCCAGGCTGCCTGTGTACGGCTTCATGAGCCATGGCATTAAGGGGTAGGCTGGGTCCCCAAGGATACATATAGGCATTTCAACGTCCCCAACAGTTATTTTCTGGTCTGGGAATAAAGTCCCTTCCTGCAGCTTTTGAAACAGACCATAGTTCCTGAAGATGCGAGCATCATGTACCTTTCCTGGCCATCCCACGTTGATGTTGGTGAAACGTCCCTTGTGATCCACCAGAGCTTGCAGCACTATCGAAAAGTACCCCTTGCGGTTTATGTACTCGGCGGCTTGGTGCTCCGGTGCCAAGATAGGGATATGGGTTCCGTCTATGGCCCCACCACAGTTAGGGAATCCCATTGCAGCAAAGCCATCCACTATGACCTGCACATTTCCCAGGGTCACTACCCTTGATAGCAGCAGATCTTTGATTGCGTGGGCTACTTGCATCACAGCAGCCCCAACAGTAGATTTGCCCACTCCAAATTGATTCCCAACTGACTGGTAGCTGTCTGGCGTTGCAAGCTTCCACAGGGCTATTGCCACTCACTTCTCAGCTGTGAGGGCTGCTCTCATCTTGGTATTCATGCGCTTCAGGGCAGGGGAAAGCAAGTCACAAAGTTCCATGAAAGTGTCCTTATGCATGCGAAAGTTTCGCAGCCACTGGGAATCGTCCCAGACCTGCAACACTATGTGGTCCCACCAGTCTGTGCTTGTTTCCCGAGCCCAGAATCGGCGTTCCACAGCATGAACCTGCCCCATTAGCACCATGATGCATGCATTGGCAGGGCCCATGCTTTCACAGAAATCTGTGTCTGTGTCCATGTCCTGATCACTCACGTACCGCGCTGACGTCGCCTCCTCGCCCAGTATTGCTCTGCCAGGTTCCGGTGCTGCATATACTGCTGGATAATGCGTGTGGTGTTTAATGTGCTCCTAATTGCCAAAGTGAGCTGAGCGGCCTCCATGCTTGCCTTGGTATGGCGTCTGCACAGAAAAAAGGCGCGGAATGATTGTCTGCCGTTGCTCTGACGGAGGGAGGGGCGACTGACGACACGGCTTACAGGGTTGGCTTCAGGGAGCTAAAATCAACAAAGGGGGTGGCTTTACATCAAGGAGTATTTCAGGCAAGACTTCACGAAGGGTTCCAATAAGAAATGGTGCACCTAAGTTATTGTTCTTATTGGAACAAGGAGGTTAGTCTGGCCTCTGATTGATACATGGCTAGATTTACCTCGCTGCACCTTCGCTGTGAGTGACTGCAGTGTGACCTAGAGGAATGAGTCCCCTAGACAGGGGAGGGGGGTGAAGCAAATGAGTACAGAACAAATCTGGTCTATTTCTTGTTTTGATCCACTCCATCTATCTTTTACATCTTTGGCTGGCAGCAGACGGTGCAGAAGGACTGCATGCCATCCACATCTCATGGCTGCTCGGCAGAAGATGGTACAGTACGACTGCTAGCCATCCTCATCTCTTGCCTGCCTGGCAGAAGATGGTACAATACGACTGCTAGCCATCCTCACCTATTGCCTGCTCGGCAGAAGATGGTACAGTATGACTGCTAGCAATCCGTATCGCCTGCCTGCTCACCATAAGACGGTTCAATAGGACTGACTGCAGGACTAAAGACCTGGTCAAGTCACTCCAAATTTAGTCCCTGCGCCCATGTCTGCCCAGGCGCTTCTGGCCGACGTGGCCAGGAGCACCTCGGACATGACAATGACTGCTACCAGTCATATTGCATCGTCTGCTGCCAGAAGGCAATGGGTTGCTGCTACTGTGTAGCAATGCAGTATCGCGTCTGCCAGCACCCAGGAGACATACGGTGACAGTGAGCTGAGCGGGCTCCATGCTTGCCGTGATATGGCGTCTGCACAGGTAACTCAGGAAAAAAGGCGCGAAACGATTGTCTGCCCTTGCTTTCACGGAGGGAGGGAGGGAACGGGGGCCTGACGATATGTACCCAGAACCACCCGCAACAATGTTTTAGCCCCATCAGGCATTGGGATCTCAACCCAGAATTCCAATGGGCAGCGGAGACTGCGGGAACTGTGGGATAGCTACCCACAGTGCAACGCTCCGGAAGTTGACGCTTGCCTCGGTACTGTGGAAGCACTCCGCGGAGTTAATGCACTTGGAGCATTTTCTGTGGGGACACACACACTCGAATATATAAAACCGATTTCTAAAAAAACAACTTCTATAAATTTGACCTAATTCCGTAGTGTAGACATACCCTGTGAGCCTTGCTGCTGACGGTTGGTCTACTGTTGGTTTTTCCAGCCTTCTTCATATCCCAGAGCCTGTTTCCTGCCTGTGGGTGTGGTCACTGTGCTCTCTTGGGGTATGTCTACAGAGGAATAAAAGGCCTGCGGCATGGCCCGGATCTGCTGACTTAGGCTTGCGGGGCTAGGGTTGCGGGGCTAAAAGTTGCAGTGCAGACGTTCAGGCTTGGGCTGGAGCCTGAGCTTTGAGACCCTCCACCCTTGCAGGGACCCAGAGCTCATGTCCCAGCCCAAGCCCGAATGTCTGCAAAAGCAGTTTTTCAGCCCCAGAGCCCAAGCCTTGCAAACCTGAGTCACCTGACCTGGGACAGACGTGGTTTTTTTAGCCCTGTGTAGACATACTTTGGGTAGTTATTGTGGCTGGCCACCAAGTAGAACTGTTGTCATGTCTTTCTTGCAGCAAGTATTTTCTGGCTTTAAGACTACATGGTTTTCTATTATTTCTCTCGTCCATTGTCACGAGAGGCAACCTGCACCTCCCTGCGGTCTCTGCCAAACGGGCTTTGCCCTTGACAGGCCTGCTATTTCGATGGATAAATTTTCCCTGCCTTCATGGACGGCCGAGTTTCCCTGGGGCTCTGTAGCCTTTTGAGTATTCTCACACAACCTGCTTCCCCACAAGAGTCTGCTGCACAGACATGGCTTCTTCAGCTCTTGAAATTGAGTATTACATCTGGGGCTGCCAGGTGTCCAGTTTTTGACTGGAACACCTGGTTGAAAAAGAACTCTGGCATCTCAAGTCAGCACCACTGACTGGGCTATTAAAAGTCTAGTCGGCAGCGCAGTGGGGTGAAGGCAGGTTCTCTGCCTGCCCTGGCTCCGCGCAGCTCCCAGAAGCGACCGGGAACCGTAGCCAGTGGGAGATGTGGGGGTGTCACCTGCGGGTGCGGGCAGTGCACACCACGCAGAGCCATCTGGCCATGCCTCCACCTAGGGGCCGGACATGGTGGCCGCTTCCAGGAGCTGCGTGGAGCCAGGGAAGGCAGGAAGCCTGCCTTAGCCCTGCTGCACCGCCACCTGAGAGCCGCCTGAGATAAGCATTGCCCGGTTGGAGCCCGCACCCTTGCCCCAGCCCACAACCTGAACCCTTCATTTTTGGCCCCTCCCCAGAGCCCGCACCCCCTTCTGCATCCTAACTCCCTGCCCCAGCCCAGTGAAAGTGAGTGGGGGGGAGCAAGCAATGGAGGGAGAGGGACTGGAGTAAGTGGAGGGCAGGGCCTTGGAGAAGGGGTGGGGCAGGGCCTCGGGGAAGGGATGGGGCAGGGGGCGAAGCAAGGGTGTTCGATTCTGTGCCGTTAGAAAGATAGCAACCCTCATTACACCAGGGGTCTCTAGCCTCTTTGTACCTCTTGGAACCAGTAGGGGATATGGTATAACGGCTTGACCTGGCTGATGCACCAAGTAACCTTCCTTGACAGGCCTCTGTTTTCTCTTTTGCAGCCCTATTGCATGCATGGGGGTATGGTTAGGTCTAGCATGGGAGGTAGAGTAAGGTTGGCTCAAGTGAAATGTTGTGTCTCTCCCTTCCTCTTTCAGATATGCAACAAGTTGGTCTGTCTATCCCCATTTACAATTGGCTGGGGGCAATAATCACATGGCACAGTGTTACAAAATGAAAGAAAAAAAAATCTAAGTCTCTTTTTTGGATTCTCAAAATGCTTTTCCTATGGTTGGGACAGGGTGTCTCTCACTCATCATACAGTGAGTGCCCTCACTTTCAGCCTCCAAAATTCTCTTCTTCCATCATGCCCACATGTAAATACTCTGAAGGGTAAGGATCACAACTCTTCACCAGCCTGTAAAGCACATTGCTCACTGTTGGTGATATGCAAATAAATAAGCTGTGTTTCCTTATATATTAGCTTTTTGTATTATTTTGTTTGGTACTGTGCTCATTCATGGATATAGATTGTAATCTCCTCATCAGAGCTGGTTGGAAAATGAGAGGAAAACATATGCAAAAATGTTCATGAAATTTCAGCTCCATTTTTTGTAGAAATTTCATTGTTCGTGAAATTTTCCAGCCAGCTCTTTAGGGCAGGAACTTATTGTTTGGAAAACTTCACATATCTTAAGTCTGGCCTAGTGGATAGAACACTGGATTAGAGCTCAGGAGACCTGGGTTCCATTCCTGCTTCTGGCTTACTCAGAGACCTTGGGGAAATCCCTTCACCTCTGTTTCTCAGATTCTCAATCTGTAAAATGATGATGATGTTATTTACCATTTTTTTAAAGTTCTATATAAGAGCTAGATGATAATAGTATAAGGTGCCTATGTAATAGGGTGACCAGATGTCCTGATTTTATAGGGACAGTCTCAATTTTGGAGTCTTTTTCTTTTATATGTTCCTATTACCCCACACCCCTGTCCCAGTTTTTCATACCTGCTGTCTGGTCACCCTCGTATGCATGCAACATTACCCTGGATGCCATTAAAATCTTTATACTCAGGGTTGTTACTGCATATCTCATACTACAATTTTTCTCTATTCTGAGTAGAGGGAAGACTGCCTGTACAGCAGCACAGGTAAATGTTTCTGTGCATTAATTGTCTAGATTTTAAGGATGACCACTGGATATATAAATAATTGCCATGGGGTTATGGTTCCAGATTGTTACAGCCTTTGGTTTAGTGGGAGACTGGAGAAGATCTCGTTAGATTCATATTATTGCACCTACTCTCTCTGCTTTGGGTTGGGGGATTATATTATAGAGAGTAACAAAGTTGCATTTATTTTTCTTTTCAGATAAAACAAGACAAACCAGAAAATATACCAGATCTAAAAGATTTAGTGAAAAAAAAATTCACTGCATTGGAAAGCAAAAACGATGACTCAGATTTGCAAAGAAATGAAAAATATATACATTTTATGGAACAGCTTAAAAGAATGAGAAAACAGTGTAAGTCTTCATTTTTTAAAATAATGGTTTCCTGGAAATACAGTGTGGTTCTATATACATATAATATGTTGGTTTATTAATAGAATGTTTTAAAATACAAACCAGCCAAACAGAACTCAGATATTTATATGCATTCCTCATACAGGACTTATTTAAATTTATCATTCACATAGTTAAGTGAACAGCCCAGTAAGTAACAACCTTATTATTTTATTTAATCTGTCATAGTGGCTTGTCTTATTTGCATACATATGCAATGCAAAGCTTCTTTCACATCCCTTTTTTCTGTTTGAAGGTGGGTTTTTCTTTTAAAAATACTCTTTTCTCTGAATTGGTAGGATCTCCAAAAAGGAGATCCTAGGTAAGCTGTTTTCATTTGTTGTTTTAACAAATTGCCCCTATTTCACAACTTAGGATATGTTGCAACCCTAAAGAGACCTTTGCTTTAATCGTAGAACTATATTGCTGGAAAATGCTTACTGTGTGTGTTCTCAGGTTTACTGCTTCTACACACGCACTGTGTAGCTTATTAAAATCTGTCTGGCTTAATTCATGTTGATTGACCAAGTGGTAAAATTGTAAATTATTGCGCTCGAGCTGTCAGAGAAGTGAGGAAGTTAGCAGTTCTAATGTTTATACAAGACAACAAAATTGTTTGGTTTTTTTTTTATTGCACAGTGACTGTAATAGCTATTAAAAAATCATTCTGAGCAGCCATGCTGGGAAAATTCATGGGTCCTAAAATCATACGTATCATTCTCACCCTGTCCCATCATGATTACACTTTAGAATCATATTGTTTCGCTTTCCATCCCTTGACCCCTGTCCCTGTGTCGTTCTCCCACAACACACACATACTTGGATTTCAACATAAACTGATAGCTCAAGTATTGCAGGAATCATAGATTAATGATTTACACACTTGAAAGCTGAGACGCTGGGGGCTTTCATAAAGCAGTGTTTTTCAACTTGCAATCCTGGTCGCTGATCCAAAGCCCATTGAACTCAGTGGAAGGACTCTCCTGTTGACTTCTATGGGCTTTGGATCGGTCCCCTAGAAAGACTTATGGAGTGAGAGGATGATGATATTGAATTGTAGGTCTGATCTCTCAAGACTTGTCTGGAGTAGAGATGAATGCTGTGCATTATTTGAAAATTGAGACCCCAAGTTCTCCAGTGATGTGTGACGTTTGTTTCCCATCCTTATGATTTGCAAGATATTGGGCTTCAGAACGATCATTGGTCTATCAGCCTATCTGTGCTCTTGGGACTGAATATAGCAAGACGCAGACCACAACCAGTGTAACCTTCAGTTCCTGCATAATCATCAAATTATTTCTGCCCTGCCATTACGTTGTAATTCCAGATTTCCAGGTGTTAGTTTCTGAATTACAAAGAGCTTGATAATAGAAACTGGATTTGTTTCCCACCCTGTAATTGGCTGTAGATTGCCTGCCTAAATATATTTTATCTATGGCCAAGTGACCAAGTATTAACCAGTAGAATTATTAAACATCACCCAAATTAATCAAGCATAATAGGAATGGCTGTTTTTTTTTTTTTTATAGGAGGGGAATATTTTATTGTTGCTGTTGCCTGAAACCCAGTTGATGTTTCTCTTAATAGCCATTAGGATTTTTGTTTTGGTTGTTCACTGAAGACAAATTAAGAGGGTGCCAGCAGATGTTGATGTTGGATGGACCAGTGTGCTCTGTACGTGGACTATTGATCAGTTGTGGCAGTTTGGGAGCAGTCGCACACATGTTGGTTTTGATCCGGTGTTCCATCACGTTTGAGCCTATCACAATGTTTAGAATAATCCGAAAGGTTGAATGGAAAAACATTAGATGAACTTTACAGGCAAACTTGAGTACACTCTAATGATCCTACATTAAAATAAACACACTGGAACCTCTCTCTTGCTCGTTCGCTCTCTCTCTGTGTTATCAAAAGGAAAACTAAATGCCTCTTTATGGCTGAGAATATAAGTGTATCAGAGATGGGAAATGCAAGTTATACTCCACAAAGCAACCACAACTCTGCTGCCTTGTGCACCTGTCCATAGCATGCACATATCCATGCCATCTCTTGTTCATGAACACCCTCCCTGAAGTGGACTGTAAAGCTAATATTCCTTCTTGCTTCTGTGTTTCCTTAAGAACCACTTTTGCCATAGAGCCTACAGGACATTGCCAAATGATAATGGTTAGGTAGAGAGCCAGCAGGGATTGTTCATATTCAATTGATATATAGAATTTCTATAATTTAATTGAATAATGATTTGGAACCATCAAACTGTGCACTAGCTAATCGTGTAGCCATGCGATCTTATTGCTGATACTCTTGTCCTTCACCCTCTTTCTCTCCTATTGTTTGTTACCCCCACATGTCACTTGTCTTAACCCCCGCCCCCCCCCCCCAAAAAAACCCTGAATCTGCAAGCACATGAGTTGAACTCATTGAGACTACTCGTGTGCTTAAAGTTAGGCACATGTCTAGATTTTTGTAGGCTCAGAGGCTAAGAATGTAAACTCTTTGGGGCAGAGACTGTGTTTGCCTATGTGTTTGTACAGTACCTAGCACAATCAGGTCTTGATCCTGATAGGAACCTCTGGGCACAACTGGACTATAATCAGTAAATATTAATAGTATTCTAAAATGTAAGATTGGACCTATAGAATAGTGTCAGAATCTACCTAAGCCAGTGTGTCTAGAGAAGGAATGAGCACAGGGATGGGAGTCAAGAAGTTCTGAGTTATAATCCCAGCTCTGTTGCTGATTTGGGGCCTAATTCAAAAATCACTGAGGTAAGGGGCAACACTCCCATTGGTTTCAATAGGGCGTTAGATCAGGCCTATTGAGCACCGTGGACATACTAAGTATTGTTGTTAGAATTATTTGAGGGGGTCAACAAGCATGTGAACATGGGGGATCCAGTGGATATAGTGTACTTAGATTTTCAGAAAGCCTTTGCCAAGGTCCCTCACCAAAGGCTCTTAAGCAAAGTAAGCTGTCATGGGATAAGAGGGAAGGTCCTCTAAGGTAGCTAAAAGATCGGAAACAAAGGGTAGGAATAAATAGTCAGTTTTCAGAATGGAGAGAGGTATTTCTTCACACAACGCATATTCAACCTGTGGAACTCTTTGCTAGAGGATGTTGTGAAGGCCAAGACTATAACAGGGATCAAAAAAAAACTAGATAAATTCATTGAGGATAGGTCCATCAATGGCTATTAGCCAGGATGGGCAGGGATGGTGTCCCTAGCCTCTGTTTGCCAGAAGCTGGGAATGAGCAACAGGGAATGGATCACTTGATGATTACCTGTCTGTTCATTCCCTCTTGGGTACCTGGCATTGGCCACTGTCGGAAGACAGGATACTGGGCTAGATGGACCTTTGGTCTGACCCAGTATGGCCATTCTTATGCTCTTATGTTCTTATGGTTAATTTAGCAACAAATTAGAAGATCTGGTGAATTCTCTCTCGTTCTAAGGTATGATCTGATATTGAATCTGTAGTACAATGTGTAAGTATTCTTTAACATGTACTTGTAATATAAATGACTACAAATGACTTTGCATTTGCAAAAGGGTAGTGTTAAGGTTGTACATGGATCCTGAACTGCAGCTTCACTGCTGATTGCTTAGCCATGCAACTTGATCAACACTTTCAATAAAGCTTTTGGTATGGAATTTCCTGGATTATAAAAAAGAAAGAAAGAAGAAAGCAAGAAAAGTATAAAAAGGAGATAATTTCTGTTGGGTTTTCAAAAACTCCAGAACTATTTGGCTAGGCACCACTGGACCATGAGGTACCACGCACTTCAGAAAATTCTGCAAGAAAGAGACCCTTTCCTGTGAATCTTTGGAGTTTGTCAGATGGGTAAAGTGCAATAAACCCTCCACAGCAGCAGAGGTGATAGGGTGCCTCAAAGCAGGATTCCTTACTGCATATCTTTCAGACTGCAGGTACTCTCCCTCAACCCCTTGTTCAGCACTGTGCAGCTAAGTTAGGCATGCATGATCAGGTGCACAGTGATGCATTCCTTAGCTGCACGTTGCATAAGCTTAGTGAAGAATGCTGCAAAATATACTGTGCATGCATGACAAGTGATTTTCAAAGATGCCTAAGTCCCTTTTTCAAAATTGACTTAGATTCTTAAGAGAGACAAAGGTAGATATGTACCACCTTCTGTTGGTTTAAGGAACAAACTTTTGAGCTACACAGAGCTCTTCTTCAGGTCCCTTAGATTCTTAAGTCACACAATCATGACTTAGTCTCCTAGGTCACTTAGGCACTTTTGAAAAATGCACCTGAAGTTAAATCCAAACCAATTATAACTGGAGCACTGCTAAGCACTTCCATCACTGAAGACTATTTCATCTTTCTACTCTTAGCTGCTTAGGTTGTCGAGCAGTTTAAAAAGAAAATACAATTATTTCTTTTATTATGGCAAAATTACATTTTTTACCATTTCCCCCTCTCAAAAATGGCTGAGTTGTCAGTGTTCAAATGTTTAAAAGAAATCACTTTTGGACACAGATGAATTGTGGAAAATGTAATAAAGTGTGGAAATTTCAGGAGGTTCTAAATGACTGCAAATGGGGTTAGTAAGGAAACTGCTCTACAGCCTTAACTATAGATATGACTCCCACTATAATGCATACAGGTCTCGATTCTTCAAAGTGCTGAGTGAGTGATCTGTCCCTGATTTAGTGAAATACTTAAGCACATGCTTAACTTTAAGCACATGAGTAGACACCTTGAAATAAATGGGATTACGCATGTGTTTGAATGTTTTGCTTGCTTGTGATGAGAGCTCAGCCCCTTGCAGGATTGACCCCAAGGGGACTAAGTCATAGTTACTTTGGAATCATAACTTTGCATTTTGTGTCTCTTGTATGTTGTTAAAATCTCAACTACTGTATAATATTGCACTAAAGTAGGCTTTTCATTTGATGCCAGTGTATATCAAAGGCACCCTCTGGAATGCTAGATGAGATTTTACCTGCCTTTAAGGAAGATAAAAATGAAGACCTTATTTAATTGAGAGTGTTAATTTAATGCTGATCGTTCCTAGAAGGGATAATCAGGAGGTACAATCTGTACCTCTGTGACCTATGTTACTCATGTTATTAACTTTTATCGTTCTAAGGTTATTTAGTATCCTATTTAATGTTCAAAAGATGCCAAGTTTCATAGGTGTTTATAGAAGTTGGTAGCATGCACTTTAGAATTCTAGCTGCTACATTTCACGCACGCACAAAACAAAAGCAAAACTTCCGTACTCATTTTGTAGAAAACATTAAGACTGAAGTGAATGACAAAATACTGCTGCCAGTGCTGGGGTCTGCCAGCCAATTTAAGGAGTGCATTTGGAAGGATGGGAGAGATAAAATGTTGCTGGTAGGGTAACACATCATTTTTAGATGCACTATTGGTTTTGGCATTCTTTTCTCTGAGCAAAATAAGCAATGGGATATAGTTTGGAATGTAGCAACATAGCATTTGTAATGAACCTCCCTGCCCTCTCCACAGGCAGAAATCTGCTTCGGAAGCTTTGGAAGGAAAGAGTTGATAGCAGAGTTGACATTTTGCTAAGATAGATTCATGGCCAATATAAACAAGGAGGTATTTTCAAAAGATACCGTTTTAATTGTAGCTGTTCAAATAAGGATGCCAAGGAATCAAGTTGTCTGATGTTTTTATTTCCAAATCATGCATTTAGCAGGATTTGTAATTTAGAATTTTTTCTTTTAAATTCAATTTTGGATAGTAAAAAAATGCTATGTAAGGAACTCCCTTTAGATTAATAAAACAGGAAGTAAATGGATTTGCCTCTGATATGATAAGGAAACAAGCACTAACACAATATACTGCAGATTGATAAGTATCATCTAAATAATCCTCACAACACTCTAGTGGGGTAGGTAGATAACTATTATTATCTCAATTTAGCCGATGAGAGACTTGAGGCACATGGGTGAAGCTAGTTGCCCAAAGCCATACAACTCACTGGCTGACCTGGGATTGCATTTTGGCAGTTCTTAACGTCCAGATCTGTGCTTATTTCTCTTCTCTTTAGTCTCAGCCATCTTGGCATTAAAGCAGTTCAAAAAGAAGGTTGCAATCTTTTTAAAAAATATTTTTATTCTTATAATTATAATGGTGAAAGTATAATTTTAATTAATTACATGGAGACCAATTATGGGAAGTTTCAGCTCAAAAGGTGAAAGTTATAAGTGATTAAAAAAGGGCTTAGAATGGATATTGCTATGACAGTCAGTGCAGAACATGACCTGAGGTTTTGGTCTCAGTAAAATTCCTAGTGACAGGTCATCATAATATATCAAAGAGAAAAAGAATGGTCTAGTGGTTAGAGAGCTAGCCTGGGACCTGAGACACCCAAGTTCAATTGCTTGCTCTGCCACAGACCTCCTGTATGACTTTGGGTAAGTCATTTAGTCTTTCAGTGCCTCAGTTCCCCATCTGTAAAATGGGGATAATAGTACTTCTTACCTCACAGGGTGGTTGTTGTTAGGGTAAACACATTAAAGATTATGAGATGCTCAGATACTACACTAACGAGGGCCATGGAGGTATCTAAGATAGATGCCTGAATCACAAAATTACCATCATAGTTGGCAATCTCAGCTGAAAGGCCAAAGACAGAATGAACTATGGACTCTGAACTCTCCTGACACCCTCTGAGGTGGTCCTTCCAGGTCACAGCTGAAGTACATTGGCAGGATATCTCAGGAAAACAAGCAGCAGTGAGTTTACTCATACACTACATACTTGGTGGATTAACAGAAAACTTCAGTCTCAAGGTTGTCAGACTGGCACTGAATACATATGAAGAGGGAAAAAAAGCATTTGAGTGAGTAGGTGTTTTGTACTGAGAATAAATGGTTCAGCCTTCAGTGTACAGTAAAAATGTCTTATTTATGAATTTCTTGGAAGCTTTTCTGTCCTCTGTTGGCCTTAGCTTTTCTTTAGAAGTTAGGTAACTGCTGGTGGCCATCACAGCATTAAACAATATTTTTGCTCATCGTTTCAGTCTGTTCCCATATTTCTTGATGACACAGTAATCCATGTAAACAATTCACAGAATTACAAAAAATCACATCATGTCTTATAAATTTCAGATAAGTAATATACATATCAATGATCACTGCAGTTTACATCTAAATTTCTGAAAACTTTAGGAGATTGCAAAGACTGACCATTTGGGTAATATCATGTTTCACATAAAGCACAAGGAACATGTGATTTCTGGTCCTCAAAAGCATGACAAACTACATCAAAAAGATTTTCTGTTCACTCTTGAGGTGTTTGGGTTTTTTTACTCTTTTTCTGGAAAATTAAACATTTTCTTTTTGATTAAATTCTAAGTGGTTGAAGAAAATATTTTGGCCCTTTCTGCCTAATCAGTATAATTTTGTATTCCATTCTCAAAGGCAGAGAGAAGGAGAAATGGGGGCCTTGATGATAGCAGAGGCAGAGAGAGGTTGAGATGCATGGAGGTAAAAAAAAGAGAAAATAGCAGAAGGGAGAGAAAATGAGAGAAGAAGAGAAGTGAGTGACTGATAGAAAGAAATAACCAGTTTAGTATTAATTATTTTGTAGCACTCAGAAGTGTGGTAGAGGCTTCACAGCAAATTTAGAATGATGCATTTCCTACCTAAAGAGCTTACTGTCTAAATTTTAGACACGATGAAATGTACACGGGTGACAAATTGTAAGGAGAGAATGGACCAGAGAAGAATAGGGACACAGTACCTCAGTCATGTTTTATTCAGTTTAGATGTGCATTTCTTAGCAGTTCAAATAAAGGACTAAAGAAATTGATGATGATGGTGGAAAATCAAGAAAACATCCATGCAGCTGTAAAGTTAATGAACTGTATTTTATTTGGCTGCTTGGAAAGATGCCTCTCTTCCCAACGGGGTCTTGGCTTTCTTTTTATCCCTCTTACGGCTGTGTGATCACCTTTATGTTTTGGGCTCTATGCCCCCAATATGGCAAGGGAGTGTGAAGAAGATGCAGGAGCTCCATTGCAGCCAAGCATTTGTGCTGAGCGGGTTGGCGGGTAGTGATCGATTTATTGGGGATCGATTTATCGCGACTCGTCTAGATGCAATAAATCGATCCCCGAACTGCTGCCTGTACTCCACCTTGGCAGGAGGAGTAAGCGGAGTTGATGGGGGAGCCTCCGCGGTCGACTCATCGCCATGAGGACAGCCAGGTAAGTCAAAGTAAGATACTTCAGCTACGCAAATATCTTGGTTCGAACCCCCGCCCTAGTGTAGCCCAGGCCTAAGGCCAAGCAGACCAAACGATGATCCATTAGCATGAGTCAGCAGCACTCCCTGTGGCAATTTCACAGAAACTGAGTTTACTGAAAGGAAAATATTTATATATTTACAGTACATTAAACATATTATCTTCCTTATAGACCACAGTGTATCTTTCAGAACAATTCCAAGCTTTTCAGCCAATGCACATTGGGCCCAATGGTCAGCTAGTGTAAATTGGTGTAGTTAGAATCATAGAATCATAGAATATAAGGGTTGGAAGGGACCCCAGAAGGTCATCTAGTCCAACCCCCTGCTCAAAGCAGGACCAATTCCCAGTTAAATCATCCCAGCCAGGGCTTTGTCAAGCCTGACCTTAAAAACCTCTAAGGAAGGAGATTCTACCACCTCCCTAGGTAACGCATTCCAGTGTTTCACCACCCTCATAGTGAAAAAGTTTTTCCTAATATCCAATCTAAACCTCCCCCACTGTAACTTGAGACCATTACTCCTCGTTCTGTCATCTGATACCATTGAGAACAGTCTAGAGCCATCCTCTTTGGAACCCCCTTTCAGGTAGTTGAAAACAGCTATCAAATCCCCCCTCATTCTTCTCTTCTGCAGGCTAAACAATCCCAGCTCCCTCAGCCTCTCCTCATAACTCATATGTTCCAGACCCCTAATCATTTTTGTTGCCCTTCGCTGGACTCTCTCCAATTTATCCACATCCTTCTTGAAGTGTGGGGCCCAAAACTGGACACAGTACTCCAGATGAGGCCTCACCAATGTCGAATAGAGGGGAACGATCACGTCCCTCGATCTGCTCGCTATGCCCCTACTTATACATCCCAAAATGCCATTGGCCTTCTTGGCAACAAGGGCACACTGCTGACTCATATCCAGCTTCTCGTCCACTGTCACCCCTAGGTCCTTTTCCGCAGAACTGCTGCCTAGCCATTCGGTCCCTAGTCTGTAGCTGTGCATTGGGTTCTTCCGTCCTAAGTGCAGGACCCTGCACTTATCCTTATTGAACCTCATCAGATTTCTTTTGGCCCAATCCTCCAATTTGTCTAGGTCCCTCTGTATCCTATCCCTCCCCTCCAGCGTATCTACCACTCCTCCCAGTTTAGTATCATCCGCAAATTTGCTGAGAGTGCAATCCACACCATCCTCCAGATCATTTATGAAGATATTGAACAAAACCGGCCCCAGGACCGACCCTTGGGGCACACCACTTGATACCGGCTGCCAACTAGACATGGAGCCATTGATCACTACCCGTTGAGCCCGACAATCTAGCCAGCTTTCTACCCACCTTGTAGTGCATTCATCCAGCCCATACTTCCTTAACTTGCTGACAAGAATACTGTGGGAGACCGTGTCAAAAGCTTTGCTAAAGTCAAGAAACAATACATCCACTGCTTTCCCTTCATCCACAGAACCAGTAATCTCATCATAGAAGGCGATTAGATTAGTCAGGCATGACCTTCCCTTGGTGAATCCATGCTGGCTGTTCCTGATCACTTTCCTCTCATGCAAGTGCTTCAGGATTGATTCTTTGAGGACCTGCTCCATGATTTTTCCAGGGACTGAAGTGAGGCTCACTGGCCTGTAGTTCCCAGGATCCTCCTTCTTCCCTTTTTTAAAGATTGGCACTACATTAGCCTTTTTCCAGTCATCCGGGACTTCCCCGGTTCGCCACGAGTTTTCAAAGATAATGGCCAATGGCTCTGCAATCACAGCCGCCAGTTCCTTCAGCACTCTCGGATGCAACTCGTCCGGCCCCATGGACTTGTGCACGTCCAGCTTTTCTAAAAAGTCCCTAACCACCTCTATCTCCACAGAGGGCTGGCCATCTCTTCCCCATTTTGTGATGCCCAGCGTAGCAGTCTGGGAGCTGACCTTGTTAGTGAAAACAGAGGCAAAAAAAGCATTGAGTACATTAGCTTTTTCCACATCCTCTGTCACTAGTTTGCCTCCCTCATTCAGTAAGGGGCCCACACATTCCTTGGCTTTCTTCTTGTTGCCAACATACCTGAAGAAACCCTTCTTGTTACTCTTGACATCTCTGGCTAGCTGCAGCTCCAGGTGCGATTTGGCCCTCCTGATAACATTCCTACATGCCCTAGCAATATTTTTATACTCTTCCCTGGTCATATGTCCAACCTTCCACTTCTTGTAAGCTTCTTTTTTATGTTTAAGATCCGCTAAGATTTCACCATTAAGCCAAGCTGGTCGCCTGCCATATTTACTATTCTTTCGACTCATCGGGATGGTTTGTCCCTGTAACCTCAACAGGGATTCCTTGAAATACAGCCAGCTCTCCTGGACTCCTTTCCCCTTCAAGTTAGTCCCCCAGGGGATCCTGGCCATCCATTCCCTGAGGGAGTCGAAGTCTGCTTTCCTGAAGTCCAGGGTCCGTATCGTGCTGCTTACCTTTCTTCCCTGTGTCAGGATCCTGAACTCAACCAACTCATGGTCACTGCCCCCCAGATTCCCATCCACTTTTGCTTCCCCCACTAATTCTACCCGGTTTGTGAGCAGCAGGTCAAGAAAAGCGCCCCCCCTAGTTGGCTCCTCGAGCACTTGCGCCAGGAAATTGTCCCCTACGCTTTCCAAAAACTTCCTGGATTGTCTATGCACCGCTGTATTGCTCTCCCAGCAGATATCAGGAAAATTAAAGTCACCCATGAGAATCAGGGCATGCGATCCAGTAGCTTCCGTGAGCTGCCGGAAGAAAGCCTCATCTACCTCATCCCCCTGGTCCGGTGGTCTATAGCAGACTCCCACCACTACATCACTCTTGTTGCACACACTTCTAAACTTAATCCAGAGACACTCAGGTTTTTCTGCAGTTTCGTACCGGAGCTCTGAGCAGTCATACTGCTCCCTTACATACAGTTCCACTGAAGTCACCAGAATGTCACTGATTTACACCAGGTAAAGATCTGGCCCACTATATTTAGAACACACAGTAAGCTTAATAAACATCCTTTAATTCCTTATGAGAAATAGTTACCCTGCATTTAACACAGATTTTAATATTTCAGTGGTTTCATTTCCCTCTTGAAAGTGTCAGAAATGAGTAAATTATAGTAAAGAATGCGTTCTTTCCAACTTAATATTTTATCAAGGGTGAAATGCATGTAAGATCAGTGAAGTTATTTTTCTTTGCTATAATTTGGTTACTTTTTTTCTCTTAATATATGATTAAATATGTTTCTCCTTCCCCAAACGCACAATCTGAAGCTTTATGGACCTAATCCAAAACACACTTAAGTCAATGGGAGTCTTTCCATTGACTTCATTGGCTTGTGATCAGACCCTATATGCCAAGTTCTGGTACAAAGTGAATTTTTTGACTGATTTAAATCAAACAAGAAACTAGGAAAAGAATTCCCCGCGTGCCAGCATACCATATGCGTGTCAGGCTTCAGGAACAGAAAGAGAGGCTTTTCACTGAGGGAAGACCAATGCCAGCCTGATTGTTTTATCAGACTCAACCCATCAAATAATAATTGCTGTAGCTGAAGTCTAATGAATAAAGAACTGTATTAAAAGGCAAAACAAGAATGTTTTTCAAGACACAATCTAGGTAATTGTTCAGCAACTCCATTATTACGGTAGGCAAAGTAAACTATCCGCCTACCTTACGGTTTTCTGTAGCGCCCATCGCTACAGTTCTTGCTTATCCCTGCAACTCAGATAAAACCTTCCCCCGCCCGCAACAAGCTTTTAGCGTGATATGTTCTATGATGGGGATAGAACATATCATGTAGGATAGCTCAGTGGTTTGAGCATTGGCCTGCTAACCCCCGGATTGTGAGTTCAATCCTTGAGGGGGCCATTTAGGGATCTGGGGCAAAAATTGGGGATTGGTCCTGCTTTGAGCAGGGGGTTGGACTAGATGAGCTCCTAAGGTCCCTTTGAACCCTGAGATTCTATGATTCTATATAAGTCCAATACAGCTGGGCTCAGATCCTGCAAACACTGACTGAGTAATGTCATGCATGTGAGTAGTCCTACTGAAGTTACTCACCTTCATAAGTGTAGTATCTGGGCCGTGGTTTATGAAGACATTTTCCAGACCCTGCGCACTCCCTTTACCACTTCCCTCATTTTACCCACCTGCTCCCCACTCTGAATCAGCATCCTTCCTGGTCCTTCTACAGCTGCTTTTCCTTTTCAGATGACCAGCCTGCCTCCTAATCTTCTCTTCAGCTTTCTCTCTGGTAGCTCCTCCTTAGGGAAACCTTATGCCATAGAAGATGGTATTATTGTAGGCAAATACATAATACAGTTGTCTGGGTCTGAATATTTTTTTATTGATTTCACTTGCTTTTTGGTGCAGAATCATTGATGTGACAGTAAGCTAGGCAGGTCTGATTATAACAGGTAGGAAAAGCAACAATCTAGAGGAAAGTAGTAGTTATACAATACTAACAGTATTTTCATGGTGCTGTAAAAAGTACTGTTAGTGGTATGCTGGCTTTACATTTTTGCTAGAGATGGAAAAACTAGTAGCTGAGGGAGTCATGACACCCAGTGTTTCAAACTTCAGTTGTAAATGAAAGAGGAGCTTTTCCATATCATTTATTTGGCTTAATTCTTGTGCCTAATGGCTGCATATATACCATAAACATTGTGAAGGAGCAACCATGGAAACACTTGTTTTGTTGCGTTGCTAAATTTACTCTGGGTTGAATATTAACACAGTGCCTGGCAGTACTTTAAAAGCAAAAATAGCTTAAGCGTGACTCACTATGAGTCATTTACTGCGAGCCCTGCTATATTGCCTAGAGCTTGACATTGAACAAGTTGGCAGCCTGTATTGCTACATTTTTTTTCTAGGAACTCTGAACACATTTCATTCTTTTGAATTCTCTTGTGCAACAATATTAAACACAGAAATGTGTTTGTTTTCCTTTCAAAGTCAAATGAATCAGAAGATGGGGAAACAAAAGAGTATTTTTCTTGGCGATTCTCGAAAAGTTGGATTCTGAGAATTATCCTTTAGCTACAAGAACAAAATGATTGCATGTATGTTAAAAGTTAATATCACTTTGCCCAGGTTATGTGTAACATATACTTTCAACATTTTAACCTCTGTTGAAGGTACTGTCCAAACTATGCTTTTTTTTTTTTTTTTGAGAATATTTTGTTTTGAGACTGAGTAGCTGTGTCGCTTAAAAACCTCTTTTCTTTTGCTGGCAAAGGTTTTATAATGGGAAGTTTGTCAACTCTAAGAGGCTGACAAAACCATCAACAGTATTCCTATTGGCCTCTGTATTTCATAGGCACACCCTAAGTGGGACAGTTGGTATCTGACAGCAGGAAAGTGAATAGCTTGCTCGCTAACTGTGGGAAAGCCTACAAACGATCAGCTGATGTCAGTCAGATGGATGGGGTGGTGATTGCTGGCTGAAAGCAAAAAAAAACTTTGCTGAGGCAACGATGACACGATATCCTGAAATATACTGGAAGGGCCAAATTCTGCTCTCAGTTACACCAGATTTAGGTGCTTTAAAGGGCATTTCTCATGGAAATGGATAATAAAATGTCGAACTAATGAATAATTTTCACTAAGCAAGTTTTTAAAATCATTACTTTTTTTTTTTTTGGTGGGTGGGAATTCCCTCATGGAAAAATCACTTTTTGTCATTGACACATAATCCTTTGCAACTTTTTAAAGTAGACACCAGAAACCATGTTAAAATAGAAATAAAGTCCTATCAGGATACAAAAGTAAGGGCATGTCTACACTACAGACTTAATCGACCTATGTTAGGTGGACTTACAGCCACCACAGTGATTGATGTCCACATTATCCTCCTCCTGTCAGTGGTGTGTGTCATCACCAGGAGCGCTTCCACCCACTGAAAGGGGCAATGTTGGGGGATGAGAGCCAGGGCTCTCAGCTCCATGCAGCTCCCTGCTGGGAGCCCAGCTCCCCTCTGGGCTTTCGGCTCCCTCCACCCAGTTGGGAGTGAGGGCAGCTGCCCTGGCTTCTTGCCTCCTTATTTCCCTTGGGAATGGGGGCAGCTGCCCAGGCTTCTCGACTCCCTGAGTAGGGAGCAGGGAGGTGAGCAGACTCAGGACGCTTGGGAGCGTGGAGCCGGTGGCAACTTTGCTTTAGCTGCCCAGCTTTCAGCCAACAGCTGATGTAGGTATCCCAGTGTCTAAACAGATACTGCATCGCCCTAACTGCACTGACCATGATTTCTGTTGAAAGTATTTACCTTAGAAATCTCTCATAACGAATCAGAAGACGGAGATAGAAAAGGCCTTTAAAACTTAACAGTGACATCATAACCAGTGTCTTGATAAAAATTTGTTGTTATGCAATAGATTTAGCATAAAAATACTACGTTATAAATACTGGCCTCACATAACAGTGCTGGAAAGTCTCAGTAAACTTGCTTAAAACTTATCAGAGAATCAGAGAAATATAGGGTGGGACCTCGAGACTTCATCCCTCTAAAATGAGGCAGGACCAAGTATACCTAGATGACCTCTGACAGGTGTTTGTCCAAGTTGTTCTTAGTAATCTCCAATAATGATGATTCCACAACCTGCCTTGTGAACATATTCCAGGACTTCATTATCCTTACCTTGTAGTATAACTTTACAAATGGTGGTCCAGTGGATTTACTGAAATCCATACAAAGCCTGTTGCCAAGGCCATGATTAGCTACAGCAGTCCACAGTATTTCCCTATCTCTAAAATAAGAAACAATTGTGCTGTCTCAAGTAGTGTGGAGTGGGCACTGTTTCTTCTGCAAATGTTAACTAATCAATGGCAAAATGGTGACCACTGAAGTTTTGGTAGTTACTCAAGTTGCATGCCCTTTAACAGCCTTTTCAAAGTTAACGTATATATACTGTACCTCGGCTACAACTCCAGACTCATGCAGAATACAGAAATGTGCTAATTCATATTAAGAATGAGATTGTGGCTTTTAAGACACAGCTATATGGAGGAGGCAGTGCAAAGCCTTGCAGCTCTGAGAGGATCCCCAGAAGGATTGAGCCTTCCTGAAAAATGGTCTCTCCATACACGTGATACATTCAGTTGGAGTGAATTGCTTCCACACACAGTAAGGAGTGGGAACAGGATCAGGGAGTCAGCACACCAGATCACAGGATGAGCAGGGACTCTGGTGTACGCCCCTTGTTCAGAGGCACAAAAAGCTTTGTGTTCACCTCTCTGTCCCTCGGCAGCTAAACACAAGCTACGCAGTCTGGCACTAAATGTGAACCAGTGACAAAGCTTTTCCATAAATACTTAAGGAATACATTGTTGAACATAAACCAGCACTCACAGGTACATGTATATTTTCGCATTACAAATGGAAACCTTTCCCAATCAAAACATTATAAAATCAGTCCCTTCGTTTACTTGACCAGTCTTGAATCCAGATGTGGTTGTCTTTTTTTATAGTATCAACTTGTGAAGGAAAGACAAACACATAAGGCAAAGCAGGAAAGCCACATATACAGTGTTCGAAGTAGTAGTATAAATCAGACCAATGTTTTGCAAAATAAGAACCAATAAAGTCAGGGTTGTGGCACATTGGTGGACTTATTGTACCTTCTTGCTGATTAAAGACTTGAACCTGCAACCCTTTAATCACACAAGTAGTCCATGTTCATTAGGGTTTGCTTGAAGTCAGTGGTATTGCTTACATGAGCAAAGATTTACAGCATCCAGTAGCTGTAAATTGTTGGAATGAATGTTGATCACTTTCCCTACCTTGAGACACTGAAAATAAGGAGAGAACATGTCTAAATTGCTGGTTCCTGGGTGGTTGCCAGTTTCCTTTTTCTGTTCAGGAGCTAAGCCACCCTGTTACCGTACCAGGTTGCCCTCCTTCTTGTATGCTGGTACCCTCTAACCCTTTTATATTTTTAGTTAGAGGCCTCTTTGTAAGGAAAGACTTGGCAGCGAAATCCATCTGGGACAGATATTTCTCAGAGACCAAAGACTGGTCATAAAAATTAGAGATGGAAAAGACCTTCCATATTGTGAAGTCCTTCCCCTTTGAGAGGAAGAGATTTGCAGCTTTCATATAACTTGATCACAAGAGTATTGGAAAAAATGTGCTATTGAGTACACATTTTAAGCTACTAGATAGAAAGCTTGGGTGTTTTGGGCAAATGAGCTGTGAGAATGCTGCTATTTTGAAAAATGTGTGCTCTCAAGTATAGGTAGCTGATTCTCTACCTGCTGATATTGAGGAAGTTAAAAAGGAGTGAAAAAAAGAGATTTCAAATGGAAGAGCTCTTTCAAGGGTGGAGATTTTCATCCCATAGTTTGGGCTTATCTACACTTAAAATGCTGCTGCGGCACAGCTGCGCTGCTGTAGGGCTTCAGTGTAGACGCTGCCTACACTGACAGGAGGTATTCTCCCATCAGCGTAGTAATCCACCTCCCCAAGAGGCAGTAGCTAGGTCAATGGAAGAATTCATCTGTCGACCGAGCGCTATCTACACCTGGAGTTAGGTAGGTAAACTGTGTCTTTCGGGTGTGGATTTTTTCTACCTCTGAGAAATGTAGGTATACCGCTGTAAATTCATAGAGTAGGCCAGGCCTTAGGCACTAATGCCATGGAGAGGTTCCTAAATACAAGGCCTGGCTTTTAAAGAATTGTTATCGATGACTATTGAGTGGACGCTTATTTTTAGTACCTAAATATGGACTTAGGAGCCTAAATCTTGGTTCCCATTGTTGAAAATCTTGGCTATAGTGTTGTAATGTCACTCACAGAATAACAGGGTAAGTCCGTAGCTCATTTCTCAGGATTCCAGGGACTGAATGTTTGTTCTAATTACATTTTTCAGTGTTTGAGACAATGTGCTCTTTCCTGTGCTTATATACATTAATTTGTTTCTGTTGCTTCTTGCTGATTTCAAGTTAAGCCTCTGTGTGATACATGAATATAATTAACATTACATCTGATATTCAAAACAGCATCATTACTGTACTTTCAGGTGGAAAATAAGCAGCAAAAATTGACAACTCTTAAGAAACAAAGAACCTGTAAATATGTTAAGATTCTTTGTGATCATGAACAAAGGTCAAAAATAGAAAATGTGATTGATGTAGGATGTTTAAGGGTTATTATGAAATTGCTTAAAGAGAATATTTTAAGGAAAATTAATGATATGTCATCAGTTCAAGCATAGTTCTTTAGTTTAGAAATCTACTACAGTGATTTGAATGTGAATCAGTTGATTTTTATCAGTGGCTAGCAGGTAAACAAGAGATTTATTTCCCAATGGCTTTTTCATATGATGGTGACAAACTCCATTGCACAACAATGGTCACATTCCGAAGTTGCAACCAGGTTCTGAAAGGCTTCATTTCACAATTGCTTAATATGTCATATTGCAGTACAGTGACCTTTTAGTGAAGAAGGGAGAAGATTGCTTTTTAAACTTAAAATTGGATATGTCTCTAGTGTAATGCCTTAGTTTTAGATAACAAAATTCTTGTCTTTGGTTTGGTGTGTCTGGGAACCTTTAGATGATTAAAACTTTTGTTACAAGCATGTCAGGATACCTAAAAATATTAATATTGCTTCAGGAGTGTAAGCCGTAATGTTAACATATTGTCAGTTTATTTAAAAAAATCTGGCAACCTCTTGATTAGACTAGAACTCACCTTGGGAACAGTGTTAGCAATGTATGTTTAAAGGCTGTTATTTGTATCCATTTATTTTGTTTGTCTTTTTTAGCTAACTCCTTTCATGAAATATGAGAAATTTATCTTATGTAGAAATAGGTTTTCTATCTTTTATTTATCTTAGTAGATACTGATCTACTGATGATATGTGTTTACAGTGGCAATACAGGAAAGTAAACTTTGGTAACATCTTGGATGTAGACATTTTTAAAATAAAAACGATATTCTTTCTTAATTTTAAATTTTATATAGCATCTTTCTGGCACAATGTTAGAACAAATTTATACATTGCCCAGGTTATGTGTCAGGATTTCTAGTTTTAATTTAAGCAGAGAACAATTTATCATGTCACATCAATACTATTTTTTAAAAAATAATTAGTTTTAAGAAATAAATACAAATTAAAAAAGAAAATGGTAATATTCCTTCAAAGAGATATCTAATTGCTAGATACTTTCTGTCCGTTACAAATCATATCCTAGTCACACTGCCTACTGTACAGTAACTTATTTCCTGGTCAGGGATTTCAGTAATTTGGGAAGCACTGCATGAAGCATTCTGCTTACCTGTATGTGTGCAAAAACAGCTAGGTACTGCTCAGAACAGCCTGTCTGAAAAAATTAATTTAAAGCTACCATATTATAACAGTAGCAAACAATCCTGGGGAAAAAGATGGGGATCTGCAACTGAGAATATTCTGTCACTGACCCTGTAAAGATGAGTTCAAGGCACTAATAAGAGACGTCCCAGTGGAATATCAGAAGGGAGATGTTTTTTTGGTCCCAGCAACTTAGGGCTTTAAAGATGATTGTTATTGCATCCATAACTGATCAGTTATTACGTGGCTAAGACTAAGATTTATCCAATGTCTACTGAGGACCACAGGAGTCTTTCCTCTGAATTCAGTGGGTATTAGATTGGGTCCATTGTGTTCATAGTTAGAGCTGTGTGAATAACTGATTTTTCAGTACTGTGGCAATTCTGAAAAATTGACAAAAAAATTCTGTTTGAGTCAAACTGAAACTGAATATTTTCAGAATTTTGAATGAATTGAAAAATTTGGAAACATTTTGTTTGTCATTTTTAACTGTTTTTAATAAAAGTGAAAGTGATGAAGGGCGAAAGTAACAAAATGGTGGTGGTCCTGCCAGTACTGCTTTTATACCCAATGGCTTAGTGGTTAGGGCACTCCCCTAGGATTTGGGAGACCCAGGATTAAATCTCTGTTCTGAAGCACAGATTTGAACCTAGGTCTCCCCCATTTCAGGAGAGCACCTTAGCCACTGGGCTCTAAGTTATTCTGTGGTGAGTCTCTCTCCATCTCTGTTGTTAAAACTGGTCCACTTCGTATAAATAATTAAATATTCATGGAGACTTTGGACAGGGCTCGGCGTCAAAGTGTCCACAAAAAGCCAAATTTACAGAGCCATTGTGCTCCCTTGTCTTCTACACTCATTAGAGACTTCCCCCTTTATCGTCGCCATATCCAAAAACTTAATTGCCTGCAACAATGCCACCTAAGCAGCATAAGAGGAATCAAATGGTCTGACATAATCACAAAAAATGAAGTCCTATGACAGACAGCCGTACTAAGCCTGGAAGCCAGGCTGGTGCCGAGGCAAATGACCTGGGTCAGCCACCTCCTACATATGGATAACAATCGACTGCCTAAGATAATTCTGTACAGTGAATTTTAAAAAGGCAATAGGAAGATTGGCTGTCCCAAACTCCGCTACAAGGATTGCATGAAGCAGCACATATGGTGTGCGGGCTGGTCTTAATGACCTGGGAGGATACGGCCCATGACAAGCGAGCTTGGCACTTTTCTACGAAGGAAGCAGAACGTGCAACAGAAAATTGTTGCACCACCTCGGCAAACAGTAGGAGGGAACATAGACACTAGCGTGCCCTGGCACGTTTCCTGAGCCCTACATGTGGAAACTGATTTCCAGTCGGAGTCCTACTTGAATTCAAGTGACAGTCGTTATTATTACTATTATACAGTATTATTATTTTAAAATCATCAAAGCAGGGTCTGGAACCAGCATGCTGTGCCCCCACACATACTCCCCTCTAGGTGATGTCCTAACCACCCGGAAAAAAAATCTTTTTTCCATTCAACTGAAACAATTTGCTAAAATCTACTTCTTCAAATGTTTCAGTTGACCTGAATTTGTATTTTGCAATAAAAAAAATGTTTTGGCCAAAATTTTTTACCCAACTCTGCTTATAGGAACACACTCCATTTGGAAAGGGGGTTGCTGCATTCTGTACAAGCTGACGTCTCCAGAGGCATGCAGAGCTGTAGTTTGGTCCCTAGTTGAGAGAAAAGCTTAGTTGCAGAGGGAAGTGGTGCTATGGGTCACCACTGCTATGCCCACATCAGAGGGAAGCATTCTGAATTCTTCTACGGTACCAGCTAGACTGTCCTCAGTATAACTGATTATCCCAAAAGAGCATGAAAACGCCAAAGCAAGAAACATAGTTATTTAAGACATTCTGGATTTTTCCGCCTGTTCATCGTCATTCTCTGCATCATTATTCTCAGACCATCTGTATGCCATATTGAGCTGTGTGGATGATGCATAGAGAAGGTGTGATTGTGAGCCAGTCTGTTGACGGTTGTGGATATGAGTGTGGGAACGTTCCTCATTAAACATTAGAAGAGTGATCCAGTGACTGAGTAATACAGCCCTCAGAGATGTCTGTCTGGGCCCAGAGAGTGGACCATCCAAACTTGTGATTTGATATTTGATATTTACTTTACAATGTAATGGAACCAGGGGTGACCTAAATATAAATGGAAAGAATATACAGGTGTTTGTAATGTAAAATATCGTCATTTTAGTTGATACTCTCTATTTTGGCATGTTTTCTCTCTCCTTTTCACTATAACAAAAATATTCATGACATTTGGCTTGTCACAGGCAGTAAGATGAATTCTGGATGTTTAATATTGTTGGGAAAATAAAAACTGGGCATCAGTGTATTTAAATTAACTCTTCGTTGTAATAACTACAAAAATCTCTGTTAAAGCTAATGGAGCTTATTTTTTGTTCTGGGAATTATGGTAAAAGACAGCAGTTTTGATTATACACACTTTTCCAGACAGTTCCAGGAAAGTAGTGTCTTAGATTTAAAGTAATGATACATATCTTTGGGGGGGAACATCATTCAGGTTACACTGTTTTAAAAAAACAGGCACTTACCTAACAAAAAGGCACACTGAATTACTGTAGTTCCTTCTGCTTTGTTCTCAGTCATTTATATTTAAACCAGTAGTATTTTGAGACCCTTGCACTAGTGATTAGTATTATAAATTAATACCTTAATGTCCAGACTCATACAAAACATAGCGCTAGAGTTCAAATTACAAAGAATTTAAATTCACATAGGGTGGAACAAGCCCCAGTGCAGGGACCTATTATAGAAATTAGGTGCCATATAAGGCATTTAACACCGGGATTAAGTGGTGCATAGTGTCACAGTTTTAGGGTAACTGCACCTGTATTCCCTCTCTGTGGTCAACCTAGGGCACCCACTTTAGGCTCCCAGCTGTTAGCTGTCACATCTCTTGGGCGACAACCTGTGTCTTTCTCCCCCCAGACCAGGGTTTTAAGGATACCCAGCTCCCCAGACCAGGGTTTAAGGGTACACAGCTCCCTGTATTACATTGCAATATCTCCAGCAAGCCAGACTGCCTAAACAGGCCAGTGCCTGTGCTGTGTTTTCTCTTTGCGGGCTATAACCAGTGTACTGCCTGCAGTGATAAGTTACCACACAGCTCCTTCTAAGCAATCATATTTATTCTTAAGCTAAAAGCAGTACAGAGAAAATATATACAAACAAATAAAAGTTGCTGCATGCCTGCTAAAAAGTTTACCAGCTGTCAGCCATCAGTCTTATGGAGTCCGAGTAGGTCAACCCTTCCAAGCCTTCTGCAAGGATTGGGCCCCTCTTGAACAGAAGGTTCCATCCATTTGCTGTATCAGAAAGCAAGCCCTGAGTCAGTTTAAGCTAAGGCTATTTATCCAAAAGTACTTTCTTTGTCCATTGATCTCTGGAGACTCTAGTTTGAGCCAGTATAAATGAGCCTCCGCAGGAGGTGATACCTCTTGCAGGGGAGGGGTCACAGCCTGGCTGATTTGCCATAGGGCAGGTCTATAGTTAAAATGCTGCGCTGGTGCAGCTGTGCCTCTGTAGCTCTTCCGTGAAGATGCTACTACACCAACAGAGAACTTCTCCCGTCAGCATAGTCAATCCACCTGCGCGAGAGGCGGTAGCTATGTCAATGGGAGAAGCGCTGTTTTACACTTGCGATTAGGTCAGTGTAACTGCATCATTCAAGGGTGTGGATGTTTCACAGCCCTGAGTGACATAGTTATAGCGATGTAAATTTATAGTGTAGACCTGGCCTTAATCACCACCCACCAGAGGACTATGGTAGCTCTCCTCTGTGGAGTAGAACACAATCATATATAAACCATTCATTTAAAACAATGAACCCTTAAAGATATTGTGTGGTTTGCAATATCTGTTACATCACCCTCCTAGAGAGGTTACATACAGGAATACATAAACTTAATAATACATTATGTTCTTTCAAGGATTTTGCAGAAAATTGCCAGATCTGTCACACGTAGATCCTTGTGCAGGCCCTCTGCACGGAGGTATATTTCACCCCTACTGAATAGTAGAATTATTCCAATTGCTATGTTCCATAAGCGGTTAGGCTTGTTTAGACATTGTTTTACCCAACTCTACTCATAGGAACACACTCCGTTTGGAAAGGATCAGCTGACGTCTCCAGAGGCACCCAGAGCTGTGTAGTGAGGTTCCTAGCTGAGAGGAACGCTCAGTTTCAGAGGGAAATGGTGCTATGCATCACCACTGTTATGTCCACAACAAAGGGAAGCAGTCTAAATCCTTCTATGATGCCAGCTAGACTGTCCTCAATGTAAATAATTATCCCAAAATAGCATGAAAACTTGGTTTCAAGTGAAAGTGAAGGCTTAAATCAACCCAGATACCTGTAAAGCATGACAGCTGGGTTGGAGAAGCAAATGGCTCATTCTTTTTGAAGTGAACATCTTCCAACTCAGTGACTGAACATCCGAGGATAAAATCGTATTTCCCTTCCGGGCCAGTTGTGACCATCAATAGTTGTTCAGGATGTGTGGGCTTAGAATTGAGATTTACTTCAAAAAGGTTTACTGAGAGCTTCCTTGCCATGTTACTAGAAACATTGCAGTGTTGTGGGTATAGGTTAGCGAGTAAACGCAAAATTTGTTGGTTCTTAGAATGCTTCATTGGAGGTTTGAATTTTTAAATTCAGAAAAAGTTATTTTAAACAAACATCAAAGAAAATTCACTGGAGCTGTACTGTCAGAAAAAGCACTCATGGTAGACACTGTATAAAGGAATCTTAACCTTCAGTGTTAGATTGGATTACAGTGACACTAAATCTGCATTTTTTTGCCCCCCCACCCCCGCAGAAAAAAGGAGAAGAAAAAAGGGTTTGAGTAGAAAAACTTTGCCCAGGTCTACCTGGAAAATCAATTGCAGGGATCAGTCCCGCACAGAGAGGGAATAGAAAATGGCCTAGAGCAACTTTAAGAGATAGCAGGGAGTGCACTAGTGTAGAATGCTTTTTGCCACCCAAGATGCCCATTGGTAGCCTATCTATGCACAACATAGCACAGGTAATGGCTGTCAGGGCATGACACATGCACATTGAATTTAATTTGATCGAAAAGCCATTAAAAATAAACAATGATGGGGAAAGGGATTTTATATTAGATATACTCCCAATAGGAAAATAGTTTATGGTATTAAATCAAGAACAAAAGTAGAGAAAACTTATAAAAAAATGTTCTACTGTTTTTAATTACCTTTTCTAAGTGTTTATTTAATGAGTCCTTTGGAACCCTTCTCCCTTGTCCTACACACTATCAGCCAATGCATAAAGACACACTTTCAAAACAGTCTGAGATCCAGCGACCAGCTTTTTTGATTCACCTCCCATTACACAAACTAAGCTGGAAGCATTAAATGGATCCCAGTGTAGGTATTAGAATAGAAAGAGAACAATAACAAGGGGCCACGGTGCACTTCTGGAAGGTCAGCTGGGCTCATGTAAGGCAGCTAGAAATTGTTATACCCCCACAGCCCGTCTATCGTCACCAGCCCAGCTGCAGAACTTGGCATGAAGCTGGGATCATATAAAGTTGTACTATTATATATAGATAGATAGAGGGGTGGACATATATACAGATATGCACATTGTAACCTGTACAGTGTATTTTAAAAGTATTAGATAGACATATTAATCAAATTAAAACCTTATAAACAACTACAAACATAACATTTTAAAAGGAAATTATACCATAGCTGAGCTCCCATATTTCCCATTCCTAAATGTCTCTGGGTGGACTCGGAATTAATAGGTATTATATTCCAGTGGAACACATGCCTTCATGCCCTTAATACAATCTAACACTGATAGTTAAGATTCCTTTATACAGTGTCTACCATGAGTGCTTTTTCTGACAGCACTGCTTCAGTGCATTTTCTTTGATGTCTGTTTAAAATAACTTTTTCTAAATTTAAAAATTCAAACCTCCAATGAAGCATTCTAAGAACCAGCAAATTTTGCATTTACTCGCTAACCAAGTCTAGTATCAGTCTCTGGCCGAGGCCACAACCAAATGTACCTGAGGAAGGTACAAGAACTTCAGCATGGACAATTACAGAATAACCTGCTCATAGGAAAAGTTTCTTCCTACCATCCTCATTTAGTGAGCGGCTTATGCTCCGGAGCATGGGGTTTTATTTTCCTATTTGCCTATTCCTGTAAAAGGAATATGTTTGTTGTGTTAACATAATTCTACCGTAAGTCTTCTAGTCCTCTTTAAGTCCCTCCTTTGGCTCCTCTTTTCATCTTCCTTCCTTCCAACAATGTTGCCATTCTCGATTGCCTGACAAGTGCCTTCCTGCTTTCTGCCATGGCACTTCTCAGGCATAGGAAAAGCTGCAAAACAAAGTCCATAAAACTACCACCTTATTGTCCTCCATGTCTCTCCTCAAAACTCTGCCGTAATGTCTACAGAGCACTACAATCTAATAATGTCTAGGCAGATAGCGAGTTGTGCTTACTGCTCCTGAGTGGCTAAGAATTATATACATTGTATTATTTATGTTACCCTGTCTTTGCGAACACCCCAAAACCAGCCCACCCTAGTTGTTTGACTCATCTACTGCAGGCAAAAAGCGGATATCCACAGATTTGCAGGGCTCTACTCATTTTCTGTGCTTGTAAAACACCTATCACAATGGAGCCCCAGTCTGGTTTGCTTCTAGGTTCTACTGAAATATAACTATAATTGTAATAATACTTTTGGAGACATTTAACAAATATATTAAATATAAAAAGCCGCCTTCGTCTCCAAAACAAATCACATGCAAATATTTTGTGGTCTTAGCTGTGGGCAAAAGCTTATATCACATACATCCAACTGAGTTACTTTGGCAGTCTCCTTGTGACAAGAGCTAGCATTTTATTAATGTAATTTAATCAATGAACTGTGTTTAAACCACTGAATTTTATTCAGTCTAAACAACTGAAGACTTTCTCATGACAAATGCTTAATCCTTCAAGATTGCATAACTGGAGGATTTAGGGATTAGTTAGCTTTGAAAATAGGTCAGGAAAAACATCTATATTTGGTTAAAAGCTAATCAGGTGAAGAAATAAGTAAAGTAGTATAAAAGCTTTTCAGAAAGGCTTTTGCAAATTAGTTTTATGTAATGGTATGAAGAATATTTTCTATTGATATAACAGACACAGGGCCTGATTCTTCTCTCGCTTACACTGGTATAAATTGATAGCAACTGCACTGAAGTCACACTCTTATAAAAATGGTGCAAGTGAGAGGAGAATCAAGAGCACTGTGTGTGTGTGTGTGTGTGTGTGTACATATGTATTTGTTTCATACCTAGCCAGTGTGATGGGCACTTACATAAACGTTATGATTTTATAAAAACTTCAGAATAACAATTAGGACCACTGTCCTAAAGCTAGAACTCTCCCAAGCCAACTAAAACTAAACTCAGGTTTCCAATCTCCTACTCATCCCTCCTCTCTACCCCTAAAACAGCCTGTCTGTCTGTTGTCCAAGGCTATCTGTCTCGCTGCTTATAATGACATATGTTTCCCACAGAATCTCAATGCCTGAGTTCACTCCTGCATCTAGACTGTCCCAATTAAATCAGGGTCTGTTCAGTTTATCAGCTATTCTCCACTACTACAGTATCACAGAAAAAGAGAGTCTGTCTCTGTGGGTAACTCATTTAGGGCTTCATAAAGTTATTCCTTAAAGTGCACCTGGAAAAAACCCCACACAACAATAACACTCAGTGCAGATCACAGGTAAAAATGTGTTTCCAGCAGCAAGCAGCCCTTAATAAATGGGCAGACACATTCGGCACCAGTTGAAATTTCTGTGAGATCCACTAAGCATGTTGCAATCTATCCTCAAGGGAGCTATGGATGGATTACAGTGGATAGGTCCACATCTGATAAAAAAGGGCACAACCTTGTGTTTGAGAGCAGATGATAACAAGTGCTCTTGACCAGGGCAGTTGCCTGAGTATCTGAGCCCAGATTAAGAATCCAACAGGATTCACGACTGACTGAGAACATGAGTAAAGTCAGGCAGCCCCCTCAGCCTGCATGCCAATGTTATCTATTTATTTTCCTTTCCTTTTTTTCTTTTAATGAAAGCTTAGAGCTTGCAGAGGTAGGTGACATTTTCCCAGGAAATCCTCTTTTTTCCATAATATGCAGCATGGGGAGTGTGTGTCTATGAAGATGATGACAGTGTGAGTATGCTCTACCTTATTTATAGATTTGTTTTAAATATTAAATGGTATAGCTCAGTGGTTTGAACATTGGCCCGCTAAACCCAAGGTTGTGAGTTCAATCCTTGAGGGGGCCATTTAGGGATCGGGGCAAAAATTGGGGATTGGTCCTGCTTTGAGCAGGGGGTTGGACTAGATGACCTCCAGAGGTCCCTTCCAACCCTGATATTCTATGATTCTGTTCATGTAGATCCTAATCCGGCAGCCCTTACTGAGGCAAAACACTTATTTGTTCTGAGAGAGGACTGTAGAATTTGTCCTATAGATAGTTTTGGAAAATTGTAAAAGTTCCTGGATCCAGGGTTGGCTGAGTTCAACTAACCAATTCATCTCTCAACTTTAATGTTTACCCTTGGAATGCAGCTGGAGTTTTATCTTCTTTCTGAAGAAGAGTTTTCAATAGGTGACAATTTATACTGTAGGCATATCACTTCCAGACAGCTATTCTAATATGGGAACATGCTAACCACTTGCCTGACCTGTGCATTTTGTACTTACCTAACTTAAGAATGAAATGGTGCGTTGGTTTGGGAAAATGAGAATGAGAGACACCACACCAATTAATCATTAACTTTGGTCCAGAAATCAACACCCAAGCCTGATTATAATGATACAAGAACCTTCTGTTCTGTAGCCTCTATTGTGTAGAGCAGACTTCCTCATCACTCTTCATTTGTTTTCCAATCTCATCTTAAAAGCTATTATTTCTCCAGTCTATGATGTTTCAGTTCTCTCCCTCTCTTATTAGGCATATGATTGAATGCTTTAGTTTAATAAATACTATCTGTTGCCATTCTTATTTAACTATAGAGAATATTGAAAATAGGTTCAGATTCTTCATTGTGGTGAATAAGCACTGGTAGCAGCTGAGAAGGGGTGTGTCAGGGTAGGAAAAGGAAGTTATTTGTAAATCTCCAATCCTAGGCTCAATTCTGCACAGCCCAGATCCTCTGAGTCTGCTCTAAACTATCCTTGTTGCTGACTATCCCCAGGGCCCATTCCAGCAACCACGAATCATTGGAGCGCAATGGTGATCCAACCTAACCCTCCCTGCTCCCACCCGAGCTTCTCATGCTGAGGTCTGGGAAGAGAATTTACCCATACCCAGTGAGATCTTCTGGATGGATCTTCTGTACAAAAGATGCACTGCTAAAAGGAGTGGCATTGAATTACCTCATGTTAGCTAAGTTAACAATAAAAAAGCGCACCAGAGAGTCTTCCTGAATTGAACTCCTTGAAAAAACCTACATAATCATTTGTTTATTTAACTCAGCGTAAGGTACAGTGTTGATCGTTAAACTTTCTTGGGTTCATAAAGCCCCCAATCTTGCTCACAATGCAGTTGATAGGTAATCTCCTTCTGAGCATATCCAGACCCATGGGGCAGTTTGTAGGACATTCTGCTGAGCCCTGTGAGAGTTGATAGGATTTATGTGAAATTACCGGATATTGCTGGAGCACAGAAAGGCTTGTACAGATTTTCATTTTCCTTTCTCCACACAGCTAGCATCCAACTGATTTGTCACAGAGGCAAAGTACCATTCCGGTTTTTAGGTTTTGCTCTGTAATAAAGCCAAACCCAAATATTGAAGTTTGAGGAACTCCAATGGGGAGTTCTAGTGTTCTGTGCTCCAATCTCCATCGCTATATCTTCATTTCCTGGAGTTCATCTGTAAACTGCAGTGCTCTCTAAGAACATTTCACCAGGTTAAGTCTGTGAAGGCCAAGAATGGCAAGGCCAAGAAGAGTCTGTTATAGTCATCCACCAAGCCACCACTGGCTTCATGCAGTTGCGTCATAGGTTAGCTCATTACCAGAATGAGAATGGCTTGGAAGCAAAAACTCAAATCTTAGAGATTGTATTGAGAGAGAATTTATGGGTCAGCACAATCTCAAATTGGCCATGCTCCATGAAAAGAAAAGGAGTACTAGTGGCACCTTAGAGACTAACTAATTTATTTGAGCATAAGCTTTCGTGAGCTACAGCTCACTTCATGGGATGCATCTGATGAGTGAGTTGTAACTCACGAAAGCTTTTGCTCAAATAAATTGGTTAGTCTCTAAGGTGCCACTAGTACTCCTTTTCTTTTTGCGAATACAGACTAACATGGCTGCTACTCTGAAACCATGCTACATGGGCGATCCTAAGCCCTTCCAAATTTAGATTCATTTAAAGACTAGATCCAACCTATAAAAAACCCTTATGTACATTCACTCTATCTAACTGTATAAATAAAAGTTATGTGCACCATATAGCATCAGGGAGATTGCGACATTTGGAACCTGCTCTTCAAAACAATTCTTGTAAAAGCTGCTTGTTGACACTATGACCTAGATATGTATCGGACTCCACTTTCAAGGAGTACTAAACCTACCAGCTTCAATGAGTAGGGAATGCTCTATTTTATATTATATGATAATATTCCATCCTTTTAATATTGACCTTTATTTTTAATTTAACAATTCAGAATCCAGATTTTTGTTTGTTTGTTTTCAATTGCTTAGTAGCTCACTGTATTCTTTGTTGTGCTGCAGAACACAGAAGCATACCTGTAGTACAAATAGTGGCAGGGAGAATGGGGGGAGGGGAGGGAAGAAAAAATTGTGTTTGTTTTAAAAAAAGTTTTTATTCTGAGGAGAAACAAAGCAACACAAATATGTCTGTCGTAGTTTACTGATACACACTGGAAAGAACCATGCTAACTTTAACTACTTGAGTTACTATACTATAGCAAAGAAGCTTTAAGCACAGTTATTCCTGTTACGCAAAGCAGATACCAGTTTTTTATTGTCCTTTGTCAAATATGGGAATGTAATCAGAATGACAGGTCAGTCATAACTAAATGCCATCCAAAACACTATAGTTGCGTTACAGTAAACTTTTTATATTTGTTGCGTCACAAAGATTTATTGAAGAGATAAAAATTGTTATGGAAAACACTGTGCAGTAACTATGGCAACAGTTATTTGATCTCACAATAATTAGCTAAGCATTTGGTTGCACAATACTTTCACAATACCTCCATGGTTAGTTCATTAAACAAAATTAGCTTTTGTTTGAAATTTCATCATTCGTTGTTCTAAGCTTGGTTTTAAGTTCAAAAGGATTGGAAAATGTTTTTTCAAAGTGCTGTTATACATGGAATATAACATACATTGTTAATGAATTTGTTAAATTTATTAGTCAGTAACACTGAATACATTGAGTAGTTTTGAAAAATTTATTTGTTTTAACTCTAAATTACTTCTCAATGTGTGTATATATGCCTATACAGAAAATACTGTATGAGTGTGTACTTGTATACTATATACGCACACCCCAAAAGTACGTTAAAAGAACATTATTAAGGTTGCAAAGTCAAGCATTCACAAGTTAGGAAATGCCATTATTATGGTTGCTTTGCAAACTTGATTTGTCCCCCTTGTGTGTATGAATTATGACACAATCTTTATTTACATGATCACATACTATTTTTTCCACAGGACTCCTGCCTCATTCAGAGCATAGAATAGACAGTGCTCATTTAATAAGAAGCTATTTAATACTTTGCCTTATCTTCATTGTTCAATGTGTGGCCCCGTGCCTCATTTACCACATACCATTCAAACCTTTTTCTTAAGACAGTATTATTAATTTCCTCATGGCCTTTTTCATGGCACTTACCATGATAGTATCCAAGTGCTTCATAAACATGAATTAATTCGTTTTCATAACACCCCTGTGAGTTGAGTAGATTTTATCCCTATGACCTGATTATTTCCTTAGCATTATATAGCACTTTCTATATTCAAAGCACAGCTCCTGTTCACCTCAGTTGCACCTATGAGTGCTCAGCACATCTGCAAATAGGACCCCAGAGTCAAGTCCAGCACCCAGAAAATGAACACATCATTAGTGACCACCTGTGAAAAGTGTGGTTTAAGTTTTGTTCATTTGCCTAGCATCACATATTTGCTGATTTGTTCAACTCTGTAACTAGTTAGAAGAGCCATAATTTAAAACCCCTTTTTATTCATTAGATTTGGATGGTTATTTTTCTTTTGCTAACTCCCAACCCCTTGATAATTTTATTTTTTGGTTTAATTTTTTGCGGCGCAGGGGCTGTCAGGTAGGGAGCAGGAAAACAATTTGTTTTATGAACCAAAAGTTCATGCATGAAACTCTTTTTTTTTTTCTTTTGTGAAATGAACATCACAGACAATGCCAAAAAAAAAAAAAATCACATAGGAATTCTGTGGCAGAAGCAGGGATAGAATCCAGTTTCCCTATTAGCATTCAACTGCTTTAACCATGAGAGCATCCTTTCTCATTTTGCAATCCCCAGTCCTGTTTACTACATACCTTTCAAATGCATGGATCCTACAGACAACAGTCTCATTTATTACACAGCCCTGATTCATCCTGTGTGTATGTGTGTGTATTTCCTATGTTTTAAAAAAAGCAAACTGAAGACACAGAGCTTCTATCATGAGGCATCCTACTGACACTTACATGCTTCATCATCAGGGTTGGAACCTTGAGATCCACTGCACAGACCTCTGCCACTTGAGCTAACAGAGTAACTGATAGCAATAGTAGGTTGTCATCCTCTATGTGGACTGGCACTAAAGGGGGATAGGATACTTTGTCAGTTGCAGAGGAACAGCCGTGTTAGTCTGTATTCGCAAAAAGAAAAGGAGTACTTGTGGCACCTTAGAGACTAACCAATTTATTTGAGCATGAGCTTTCGTGAGCTACAGCTCACTTCATCAGATGTATACCGTGGAAACTGCAGCAGACTTTATATACACACAGAGAATATGAAACAATACCTCCTCCCACCCCACTGTCCTGCTGGTAATAGCTTATCTAAAGTGATCAACAGGTGGGCCATTTCCAGCACAAATCCAGGTTTTCTCACCCTCCACCCCCCCACACAAATTCACTCTCCTGCTGGTGCTAGCCCATCCAAAGTGACAACTCTTTACATAATCAAGTCGGGCTATTTCCTGCATAGATCCAGGTTTTCTCACATCCCCCCCACCCCCATACACACACAAACTCACTCTCCTGCTGGTAATAGCTCATCTAAACTGACCACTCTCCAAGTTTAAATCCAAGTTAAACCAGAACATCTGGGGGGGGGGGTAGGAAAAAACAAGAGGAAACAGGCTACCTTGCATAATGACTTAGCCACTCCCAGTCTCTATTTAAGCCTAAATTAATAGTATCCAATTTGCAACTTTTTGTACTTTAAGGATGACCCAACACTCTCACAAGTCTTGGGAGACAGGCCAGTCCTTGCCTACAGACAGCCCCGCAACCTGAAGCAAATATTCACCAACAACCACATACCACACAACAGAACCACTAACCCAGGAACTTATCCTTGCAACAAAGCCCGTTGCCAATTGTGCCCACATATCTATTCAGGGGACACCATCACAGGGCCTAATAACATCAGCCACACTATCAGAGGCTCGTTCACCTGCACATCCACCAATGTGATATATGCCATCATGTGCCAGCAATGCCCCTCTGCCATGTACATTGGTCAAACTGGACAGTCTCTACGTAAAAGAATAAATGGACACAAATCAGATGTCAAGAATTATAACATTCATAAACCAGTCGGAGAACACTTCAATCTCTCTGGTCACGCAATCACAGACATGAAGGTCGCTATCTTAAAACAAAAAAACTTCAAATCCAGACTCCAGCGAGAAACTGCTGAATTGGAATTCATTTGCAAATTGGATACTATTAATTTAGGCTTAAATAGAGACTGGGAGTGGCTAAGTCATTATGCAAGGTAGCCTGTTTCCTCTTGTTTTTTCCTACCCCCCCCCCCCCAGATGTTCTGGTTTAACTTGGATTTAAACTTGGAGAGTGGTCAGTTTAGATGAGCTATTACCAGCAGGAGAGTGAGTTTGTGTGTGTATGGGGGTGGGGGGGGATGTGAGAAAACCTGGATCTATGCAGGAAATAGCCCGACTTGATTATGTAAAGAGTTGTCACTTTGGATGGGCTAGCACCAGCAGGAGAGTGAATTTGTGTGGGGGGGTGGAGGGTGAGAAAACCTGGATTTGTGCTGGAAATGGCCCACCTGTTGATCACTTTAGATAAGCTGTTACCAGCAGGACAGTGGGGTGGGAGGAGGTATTGTTTCATATTCTCTGTGTGTATATAAAGTCTGCTGCAGTTTCCACGGTATACATCTGATGAAGTGAGCTGTAGCTCACGAAAGCTCATGCTCAAATAAATTGGTTAGTCTCTAAGGTGCCACAAGTACTCCTTTTCTTTTTGTCAGTTGGTTTCACAGATATTTGCTGACAGCAGAGGAATGACAAGACTTGGGAATCTTCGCTTTCATTTCAGGTTGTGGAGGCATGTCTTCTAGTGAACACAGATTCTTCTGCCCCTTTCCCCTCAAGCATGATCTTGTTTCCCCTTCCCCTCCATCCAACCTGTCCTTGTCCCAATCCTGACTCTTCCCTATACCTGATTCCTCATGCCAGTCACATTATCCTCACCTAACCAATCCCAGTCTCCACACCTCAGGCATCTCATCCTATTTCCAGTCTTCTTGCCCAAGAAGTCCTAGGCTCACCCCTTCAGTCTCCTTGCCTCAGTCTCTTACCCATTCCCAGTCTCCTTTCCCAGCCATTCCCAGCCCCCTACCCATCCTCCAGCTCTTTGCTGAGCCATTCCCAGATCCACCCCCAGTTCCTTGTCCCAATCTCTTTGCCCAGCTAGTCTCAGTTCTCCCCTAGCATTTTGGCTGTCCTCATCACATCTCTCTCCCTTCACCTCCTTCTAGGGTGACCAGATGTCCCAATTTTATAGGGACAGTCCCGATTTTTTGGGTCTTTTTCTTATATAGGTTCCTATTATCCCCCCACCCCCGGTCTCAATTTTTCACATTTGCTGTCTGGTCACCCTACCTCCTTACCCACCACACTATGGGGTCTCAGTCTTCTTACCCAGCCAGTCCCAGTCTCCCCCAAACTGCTGGCTTCCATTACCCCCCTTTCAAATAAGAAAGGCTTCCATTACCCCCCTTTCCACACCCAGTCTCTTTGCTCAGCCAGTCCCAGTCTACCCTGCCCCTCCTGTAACTCCATGTCCCAATTTCCTCCACCATCACAATCACCACCACCGGCCGCCTCTAATCCCAGTTTCCTCCCCCAAGCTCCTTGTCCCAATCTACTTCCCCCGACAGGTTCAGCTCTTTCGCCTCCTGCATTCTTATCAGGCAGTTTCCTCTCCATTCAGCCTGTGCCCAGCAGGAGATCAGTGAGAGCAAGCTTTCTGCTCTCAGTTCGGCACAACATGCAGCAGCACAGAAGCTGCAATTGCAGGGAAAATCCTGCTCAGTCCTGGGCCGGAGCATGCCCAGTGCAGACAGAATCTTTGGGGAATTTAGGTGCTGAAATCTAAAGTCTCTACTGAGCATGTGCAAACTGTAGTTTTTCAGAGGCTTATAACTTGGCCAAATTTTGGCAGATTTTCACAGAGACAGCAAAAAGTTCATCCCTGCCACAAAGACCAAATCAAGTCCCTGCTTCAAAGCATCTGAGTGCAGGAGTTGTTCAAAGAAAAAGTCATCAGCATTTAACGTAGGCAAACCAATATATTTTTTGCTAGCCTTTTCTCAAAAACAGTTGAACTGTTTTTTTCAAAGTATTCAGCCTTAGGCAGACACCCGGGATGGAAAATTTCAGGCCAAACAGTTACAATTTGGCTAAGTTACAAGCAACTGAAAACAGGATCTTATAATGGGAAGTGTCAAGGAACCTTAATAATAGGTGGTGCTACCAGCCTCACCTATAATAGAGTATATGGACTGGTTTTATATGTAGTAAATATAAGATTTTTATTAAGCTCAAAAAATTTGCTAAATTAATTGAGCAGAACATAACATAACTGTACATTTTCAGTAGCTCCCCGTCTGGATATGTTAGACATATATCGTTTTCCTGAAGCACCGTTCCTAAACTTTCATGATTAAGAACTCTGGGAATAGAATAATGGGTGAGTTATATATGTAGTGCTTTTCATAATTCTAGGTACTAAAGTGCTTCACAATATTTAAGTTTTCTCACTGTCTTAATCTACTCTTAGGTATTTACATGGCCCACGTTACTGTAGTATGTGAGCACTTCATAATCTTTAATGTATTTCTCCTCACAATGCTCCTGTGAGGTAGGAAAGTGCTTGTATCTCCATTTTGCAGATGAATTACAGACTCAATGACTTGCACATCACACAGGAATTCTGTGGTGGAGTAAGGAATTATTTTCTCTCAATTTCCAAGTTACTGCCCTAATCACTAGATCATCCTTCTCCAAATTACTGTATATACTCATTCATAAGCCGAATATTTTTGGTAAAAAAGTGACGCATCAAAGAGCGGGGGTCGGCTTATAAACGGGTCTACACCAAAATTTGATGATTTTAAACTCTATGGAATCATTGAATTGAATATCTAATATATTGTTGTTTTGTTTACCTGGAGCATCTGCAGGGTTGGAGCCCCTCAGCTCCCTGTGGCCCCCGTTTGCCATTCCCAGCCAATGGGAGCTGCAGGAAGTGGCAAACCGCGGCCACAGAGAGCTGAGGGGCTCCATGCCTGCAGACAACTCCAGGTAAACAAGTATCGGGGGTAGCGGTGTTAGTCTGTATCCACAAAAACAACAAGGAGTCTGGTGGCACCTTAAAGACTAACAGATTTATTTGAGCATAAGCTTTCGTGGGTAAAAACCTCACTTCTTCAGATGCATGGGGTGAAAGTTACAGATGCAGACATAAATATACTGACACATGAAGAGAAGGGAGTTACCTCACAAGTGGAGAACCAGTGTAGACAGGGCCTATTTGATCAGGGTGAATGTAGTCCACTCCCAACAATAGATGAGGAGGTGTCAATTCCAAGAGAGGCAAAGCTGTTTCTGTAATGAGCCAGCCACTCTCAGTCCCTATTCAAGCCCAAATTAATTGTTTAAATTTGCAAATGAATTTTAGTACTGCTGTTTCTCTTTGAAGTCTGTTTCTGAAGTTTTTTTGTTCAAGTATAGCTACTTTCAAATCTATTATAGAATGTCCATGAAGATTGAAGTGTTCTCACTCTGGCTTTTGTGTTACCGTTCCTGGTGTCCGATTTGTGTCCATTTTTTCTTTTACATAGGGACTGTCCAGTTTGGCCAATGTACATGGGAGAGGGGCATTGTTGGCACATGATGGCATATATAACATGAGTAGATGTGCAGGTAAATGAGCCCCTGATGGTGTGGCTGATGTGGTTGGGTCCTCTGATTGTGTCACTAGAGTAGATATGGGGACAGAGTAGGCAACGAGATTTGCTACAGGGATTGGTTCCTGCGTTAGTGTTTCTGTGGTGTGGTGTGTAGTTGCTGGTGAGTATTTGCTTCAGGTTGGAGGGCTGTCTGTAAGCGAGGACTGGCCTGTCTCCCAAGGTCTGTGAGAGTGAGGGATCATTTTCCAGGATAGGTTGTAGATCGTTGATAATGTGCTGGAGAGGTTTTAGCTGGGGGCTGTACATGATGGCCAGTGGTGTTCTGTTATTTTCCTTGTGGGGCCTGTCCTGTAGTAGGTGATTTCTGGGTACCCGTCTCGCTCTGTCAGTCTGTTTCCTCACTTCCCCAGGTGGGTATTGTAGTTTTAAGAATGCTTGATAAAGATCTTGTTGGTGTTTGTCTCTGTCTGAGGGATTGGAGCAAATTCAGTTGTATTTTAGCGCTTGGCTGTAGACAATGGATCATGTGATGTGTCCTGGATGGAAGCTGGAGGCATGTAGTTAAGTATAGCAGTCAGTAGGTGTCCGATATAGGGTGGTGTTTATGTGACCATCACTTATTTGCACTGTAGTGTCCAGGAAGTGGATCTCTTGTGTCGACTGGTCCAGGCTGAGGTTGATGGTGGAGTGGAAATTGTTGAAATCCAGGAGGAATTCTTCAAGGGCCTCCTTCCCATGGGTCCATATGATGAAGATGTCATCAATGTAGCGCAAGTAGAGGAGGGGCGCTAGGGGACGAGAGCTGAGGAAGCGTTGCTCTAAGTCAGCCATAAAGATGTTGGCATACGGTGGGGCCATGCAGATACCCATAGCAGTGCCACTGACTTGAAGGTATAAGTTGTCCCCAAATCTGAAATGGTTGTGGGTGAGGACAAAGTCACAAAGCGCAGCCACCAGGTTTGCCGTGGCCTCATCAGGGATACTGTTCTTGACAGCTTGTAGTTCATCCTCATGTGGAATAGTGGTATAAAGAGCTTCTATATCCATGGTGGCCAGGATGGTGTTTTCAGGAAGATCACCAATGCATTGTAGTTTCCTCAGAATTTAGTTGTCTCAAAGACAGCTAGGAGTGCTGGTAGCGCAGGGTCTAAGGAGAGAGTCCAAATAGCCAGATAATCCTGCTGTAAGAGTGCCGATGCCTGAGATGATGGGGCATCCAGGGTTTCCAGGTTTATGGATCTCGGGTAGCAGATAGAATATCCCTGGTCGGGGTTCTGGGCGTGTGTCCTTGTAGATTTGATCCCATGCTGTAGCAGGGAATTTCTTGAGCAGATGGTGTATTTTCTTTTGGTACTCCTCAGTGGGGTCAGAGGATAGTGGCCTGTAGAATGTGGTGTTGGAGAGTTGCCTGGCAGCCTCCTGTTTATAATCCGACCTGTTCATTATGAATATAGCACCTCCTTTGTTAGCCCCTGTGATTATAATGTCAGAGTTGTTTCTGAGGCTGTGGATGGCATTGTGTTCTGTACGGCTGAGGTTATGGGGCAAGTGATGCTGTTTGTTCACAATTTCAGCCTGTGCACGTCTGCGGAAACACTCTGAGTAGAAGTCCAGTTTGTCATTTTGACTGTCAGGAGGACTCCACACAGAATTCTTCTTCTTGTCGTGTTGGTAGGAGGGTTCCTGTGGATCAGTGCACTGTTCAGTGGTGTGTTGAAAATGTTCCTTGAGTTGGAAACGACGAAAGTAGGCTTCCAGATCACCGCAAAACTGTGTCATGTTCGTGGGGGTGGTGGCATGTAGGAGTTTAAATAGTTTACTGTCCTTTTTCCTCTGTAGAGAAGTGAAGTGTGTGTTGTAAATGGCTTGTCTTGTTTTTTGTAAAGTCCAGCTACGTGGAAGTTTATGTGGAAGGCTGGTTTTGTATGAGAGTCTCCAGTTTTGAGAGCTCATTCTTGATCTACTCCTGTCTGCTGTACAGGATGCTGATCAGGTGATTCCTCAGTTTCTTTGAGAGTGTGTGGCCCAGTCTCTCACATAATCAGTGTAGTATGTCGATTGCAATGGATTTTTTACCTTCAGTCCATTTGGTATGATGTCCATCTGGCCAGGAGCCAGAGTTTGCCAACCCATTTATTAATGTCAGTACTGCAGCCTTTTAAAGTTGCAAAGTCTTTGTTTAGTGGACTAGATTGGCTTGAAAGGAATGCTAAGAGCAGTGCTGCAGATCTGCATGACATTTGACCCATGCATTGAAATAGCCTGTTATCCCCACAGACATGCCAATCTACAGGGCTGCTTTGAAATAAACAAAGAACAATAATAATTTGACAGTGATAAAGCAGGTGACATTCCTATATAAAGTCCTACAAAATCTATAATTACAATAATAATAATCTATTTTCATACTGACAGGTTTCAGAGGAACAGCCGTGTTAGTCTGTATTCGCAAAAAGAAAAGGAGTACTTGTGGCACCTTAGAGACTAACCAACTTATTTGAGCATGAGCTTTCGTGAGCTACAGCTCACTTCATCAGATGCATTGATGAAGTGAGCTGTAGCTCACGAAAGCTCATGCTCAAATAAATTGGTTAGTCTCTAAGGTGCCACAAGTACTCCTTTTCTATTTTCATACTAGTATTTAAAATGAACAATGGTAAAATCAAAAGAAAAAGGTCTGCTTATCACGCAGCATTCAAACTTAAAGTTGTTGAATGTGCAGAAGCAAACAATAATTGCGCCGCTGCTTGTGAATTCTGTATCAATGAGAAGCAAGTAAGACAATGGCGAAAAAATAAAACACTAAAAGACATGCCAAGAAGCAAGAAAAAATGTCCAGCGAGGTGCACTTCATTTCCTGAGCTGGAGAAAGATCTCAATAATTGGGTTGTTGAATGTCAACAAAATGGGTAGATTGTCACTAGAACTGGAATTTGTCTGCGTGCTCTGCAAATGTCAAAAGATGACAAATACAAGTCAGTTAAGCCATCAGTGTTTGTCACACCAGCGGGTTGGTGTACTCGCTTCATGAACCGTCATAGTCTCTGTCTTCGTCAGCAAACAAAGATAGCGCAAAAACTGCCGAGAGATCTGGAAGAAAAAAAATCATCTTTCCAAAGGTTTATTATAAAATATTGAAAGGAATATGCATATGAACTGTCACAAATAGGAAATGTGGACGAAACACCTATGACATTTGATCTCCGAGCAACAGAACGGTAATCGGTGTTGGTGAAAAAACAGTTTTAATTAAAACCACTGGCCATGAAAAAATCAATTTTACAGTAGTTTTATCGTGTTTGGCAAATGGATCAAAGCTCCCCCCGTTGTTATTTTTAAAAGAAAAACCTTGCCTAAAAACATGAAATGTCCTGCTGGTGTCATCGTATGTGCACACGAAAAGGGATGGATGGATGAAAGTGGGACTATTGAAAGTGTGGAATAAGATATCAGGAGCACTTTTCAAGAAACCTGCTATGCTCATTTGGGACATGTTCAGGGCACACAAGACGGATGAGGTGAAAAATATGACCAAAAATATGAAAACTGCTTTTGCTGTAATACGTGGAGGCCTAACTTCAGTTCTACAACCGCCTGATGTCTGCCTGAATAAACCCTTTAAAGACAGGCTACGCAAAATGTGGTCTGAATGGATGTGCTCAGGCATGGCGAAGTTGACAAAAGGCGGGAATCTTATGAAGCCCGAAATCAATCTGGTCGCCCACGTGGGTGTCCATTCCCTCAGAAATGATAGAAAAATAATTTAGGAAATGCTGTATCAGCAATGCACTCGACAGGTCAGAAAATTATGCCATATTTGATGATGACACAACAGAGGCTGATGATAAGAAGGAATCTGAGTCTGAAGACGACGCTGCCGACATCTACGATGACAATGCAGGTGCGGCTGTGACTGAAGCCGAGTTTAATGAACTGTTTGGTGAATCAGAGACTGATTCAGACTTTGAAGGATTTTAAGACTTTTTAAAGTCTCATATTGTTCTAACGACAGGTTTCAGAGGAACAGCTGTGTTAGTCTGTATTTGCAAAAAGAAAAGGAGTACTTGTGGCACCTTAGAGACTAACCAATTTATTTGAGCATGAGCTTTCGTGAGCTACAGCTCACTTCATCAGATGTGTACCGTGGAAACTGCAGCAGACTTTATATACACACAGAGAATATGAAACAATACCTCCTCCCACCCCACTGTCCTGCTGGTAATAGCTTATCTAAAGTGATCAACAGGTGGGCCATTTCCAGCACAAATCCAGGTTTTCTCACCCTCCACCCCCCACACAAATTCACTCTCCTGCTGGTGCTAGCCCATCCAAAGTGACAACTCTTTACATAATCAAGTCGGGCTATTTCCTGCATAGATCCAGGTTTTCTCACATCCCCCCCACCCCCATACACACACAAACTCACTCTCCTGCTGGTAATAGCTCATCTAAACTGACCACTCTCCAAGTTTAAATCCAAGTTAAACCAGAACATCTGGGGGGGGGGTAGGAAAAAACAAGAGGAAACAGGCTACCTTGCATAATGACTTAGCCACTCCTAGTCTCTATTTAAGCCTAAATTAATAGTATCCAATTTGCAAATGAATTCCAATTCAGCAGTTTCTCGCTGGAGTCTGGATTTGAAGTTTTTTTGTTTTAAGATAGCGACCTTCGTGTCTGTGATTGCGTGACCAGAGAGATTGAAGTGTTCTCCGACTGGTTTATGAATGTTATAATTCTTGACATCTGATTTGTGTCCATTTATTCTTTTACGTAGAGACTGTCCAGTTTGACCAATGTACATGGCAGAGGGGCATTGCTGGCACATGATGGCATATATCACATTGGTGGATGTGCAGGTGAACGAGCCTCTGATAGTGTGGCTGATGTTATTAGGCCCTGTGATGGTGTCCCCTGAATAGATATGTGGGCACAATTGGCAACGGGCTTTGTTGCAAGGATAAGTTCCTGGGTTAGTGGTTCTGTTGTGTGGTATGTGGTTGTTGGTGAGTATTTGCTTCAGGTTGCGGGGCTGTCTGTAGGCAAGGACTGGCCTGTCTCCCAAGACTTGTGAGAGTGTTGGGTCATCCTTTAGGATAGGTTGTAGATCCTTAATAATGCGTTGGAGGGGTTTTAGTTGGGGGCTGAAGGTGACCGCTAGTGGCGTTCTGTTATTTTCTTTGTTAGGCCTGTCCTGTAGTAGGTAACTTCTGGGAACTCTTCTGGCTCTATCAATCTGTTTCTTTACTTCTGCAGGTGGGTATTGTAGTTGTAAGAAAGCTTGACAGAGATCTTGTAGGTGTTTGTCTCTGTCTGAGGGGTTGGAGCAAATGCGGTTGTATCGCAGAGCTTGGCTGTAGACGATGGATCGTGTGGTGTGGTCAGGGTGAAAGCTGGAGGCATGCAGATAGGAATAGCGGTCAGTAGGTTTCCGGTATAGGGTGGTGTTTATGTGGCCATTGTTTATTAGCACTGTAGTGTCCAGGAAGTGGATCTCTTGTGTGGACTGGACCAGGCTGAGGTTGGTGGTGGGATGGAAATTGTTGAAATCATGGTGGAATTCCTCAACGGCTTCTTTTCCATGGGTCCAGATGATGAAGATGTCATCAATATAGCGCAAGTAGAGTAGGGGCTTTAGGGGACGAGAGCTGAGGAAGCGTTGTTCTAAATCAGCCATAAAAATGTTGGCATACTGTGGGGCCATGCGGGTACCCATAGCAGTGCCGCTGATCTGAAGGTATACATTGTCCCCAAATGTGAAATAGTTATGGGTAAGGACAAAGTCACAAAGTTCAGCCACCAGGTTAGCCGTGACATTATCGGGGATAGTGTTCTTGACGGCTTGTAGTCCATCTTTGTGTGGAATGTTGGTGTAGAGGGCTTCTACATCCATCGTAGCCAGGATGGTGTTATCAGGAAGATCACCGATGGATTGAAGTTTCCTCAGGAAGTCAGTGGTGTCTCGAAGGTAGCTGGGAGTGCTGGTAGCGTAGGGCCTGAGGAGGGAGTCTACATAGCCAGACAATCCTGCTGTCAGGGTGCCAATGCCTGAGATGATGGGGCGCCCAGGATTTCCAGGTTTATGGATCTTGGGTAGTAGATAGAATATCCCAGGTCGGGGTTCCAGGGGTGTGTCTGTGCGGATTTGATCTTGTGCTTTTTCAGGAAGTTTCTTGAGCAAATGCTGTAGTTGCTTTTGGTAACTCTCAGTGGGATCATAGGGTAATGGCTTGTAGAAACTCGTGTTGGAGAGCTGCCGAGCAGCCTCTTGTTCATATTCCGACCTATTCATGATGACAACAGCAGGTGCTGTTGTCATCATGAATAGGTCTGTTGTCATCATGAATAGGTGCCACAAGTACTCCTTTTCATATTGTTCTAAGTTACTTGTTTTAAATATCCATTTACTGATTTTAAATATTGACTGTAATTCTGAAGGTGAATACATATTTGTTCAGTTATTATTATAACAACAGGTTTTTCTTTAGATTACGTTAAAATAATTCTAGCAGAACTTTTGAGTGTTTCTTGTGACGCCAGCTTTTAAAATGTAGCAGGGGTTGGAAAACTTTGGCTCCCGGCCCATCAGGGTAAGCCGCTGGCGGGTCGGGACATTTTGTTTACTTGGAGCGTCTGCAGGCACAGAGCCCCTCAGCTCCCAGTGGCCGCGGTTTGCCGTTGTGGCACCACTTCCCGCAGCTCCAATTGGCTGGGAACGGCAAACCACAGCCACTGGGAGCTGAGGGGCTCCGTGCCTGTGCAAGCTCCAGGTAAACAAAATGTCCAGGCCCGCTAGCGGCTTACCCTAACAGGCCAGGAGTCAAAGTTTGCAAACCCCTGAAATATAGGGTCGGCTTATGAAAGGGCATACAGTTTTTACTCTTTTTACCTATCCATCTTGGGGGGTCGGCAGATAAACAAACAGGCTAATGAACGAGTATATACAGTACTGTGTGACTGCGACTGCTGAGTAAGTAGGAGAAGCTGGTTGAACCTCAGTAGAGGTAATGCAGGTGGTATAGGAGAAACACAAGAGGATTTCCTTTGCTCACTGGTGACCTTATTTGTTGATAGGATATGCCCAAAATGACTGACAGGTTTGCTTTTAAGGGTTCTCTTTTGATTACAAGGTGAACACAGAAAATCAGGTTTTAACAGTGATGACTGGCATTTTTATCCCTAAATATTCAGAAATCAAAGCCTTTTCTTCCAGACCCTTATAATACAGTGCTCCATGGCTTGTTGCCTCACAGGCTGACTTGTCCTGTGTTGAGTTTGTGCTGGGAGTGAGAGGTGACAAAATGAACAGAGTTTGGCAGAAAATGTGTTTGTCACTTGCCTAACTAATGCCAGATTAGATTGAAATTTAAGAATGATTTTAAGGAGGAATTTTAAAGAAGTAGGTATTAGCTTTAGGAATTTTGATGGGGAGTTTGTCCCATACAAAGGGGCAGCATGGCAGAAAGCATGGAAGTGCTTTGGGGCTGATAGAGGGTGAGACTAAATGAGGAAGGGCATTAAAAGTGATGGGGAGAGTATTAGTAGAAATTGAGGGCACTCGGAACCTCTTGAGAGGCTCTCAGCTCGTTGAAAGATTGAGTCCCTAGGTCCCAATCCTTTGTCCATGCATTTTTCTATGAGTAACTTTCTATGTGTCCTCGGTCCACTACCTAAACTCACTCACATATGTAAGTGTTTGTAGTATTGGGGCTTACATTGGAAACCCTGGAAGGCAGCCATGTTGTCTTTTTCTTTATTATTTGCAGAGGAGTTTGTGTGTGCACCACTATAAATCAAAACAACTGAAAAAAATGGTATTGGGAAAAATGTAGGTTCCAATAATAAATTTTCCTAAACAATAACTGAATATTTTTCAGAGCATAACAAAGTGTTTTATGTAAAAAGATTATTATAGTATTTATGGTAAATTGTTTGAAATGTTATTGTTTGTGTCGCGGGTGGGACAGGGAATTAAAGGAAAGTGGCGTATGGCAGTACATCTTGTACCTCCATCTGTGGTACCTATCTAGGCCTCAGGTAAGTCTGAATTCACCGTGTGCACAGATTCACATTGATTAAAGTATTTACCACCAAAATAGCTCTAGCCAGAGTGGAATGCACTTTCAGATTAGCTATTTTTTTAAATGCATTTGCACATGACAGCACTGGCTCAAATCCTTTGAGGAAAGCTGTATAACTTGAGTGACATAACTACATATAATGGAGTTGAGAGCATTCATGACTTTCAGGGGACACTCAGATTTGGGTCCAACTCTGATCAATGGTACAACAATTCTGGCACAGAAACATCAGAGAGCAGATGAAATGCTAGATTTCCTTGAGAAAGAAGGAGGAGAGGGAGTAATGCTTAGTGGTCCAGGAGTGGGAGGTCTGTCTTCTCATAAATTAGAATTGAATCTGATCTGCTGAGACTAAATCAGTATGGAGACTCTAACTTACATCAGGAGCTGATTTCACAAGAAGCAATAATGGGTTTACCTGTACATCAAAGAGCTATCTCTATCCATACACTTGATACATACTATTTTAGTTGCTTATCAACATCGGAAGAACATATCTGTGCCCAGGACACATTGTGATTTGAATTTTTAGTTGCCTTTGTGTTCTGGAAGTTGAGGTAACTAATGTATGAAGAGGGGCCAATGATTTATAGTTCAGAGGTCTTAAGCAGAATGCAGCATTTTCTTGCAAAAAGGGCCAAAATTTCAGACTTGTGTGTATGGAAGTTTTTTGGGTTCCTCTTTCTTTTTAAAATTACATTTCAAAAGTATTGAAATGAGGTACATGACACTTTTTCCTTTTGATTGGCCGCCTCTTTAGTTTCATCTTGGGAGAGTCAAGGTGATTGGTGAAATGGGGAAACAAGAAAGACAGAAAAGAGAGTAATTTTTTTTATCCACAATGGTGAATTTTTCAAATAAGCCAAGAGTTTGGGGATGCTGGAAGGTTTTATTGGCATTTTGTTGAATTTGGGGGGTTTAGGTGCTTTTTTTCATTTTGCCCTGCTAAGAGGAAATTTAGACTAAAATTCAACAAAATGTATACATGATCCTCCAGTGACTGGATGCTTAGAAACTCATAAACATACATCTTATTAGACAAATCATTGGGCTGACAAATATTTTCACATGTTGCTTATTGTAGAAGTATTTAACCATGATTTTAAAATTGTAGGGCAAGGGCAGTATAACTGAGAGCTATAGTAGGTGTTGTGCAGTTCATACAGTTGTAGTACAAGGGATATGGCATCAGTATCTCTTGTAGAGAACAGACATTGGGCTAATTGTGCTTTCACTTACACCAGTGTAAATCAGGAACAGACTTATAGAGAAAGTGGATTTGGTATCAAGCCAAATAAATCAGTGTCATGAGACTGAAGATTTCTTACTTGTCCTTTTCACTGAAAACCTAGGAGAAATATAATTGAATCTGCTCTTTGCAAATAGTAAAATAAGGAAAAGGAATCCTTAGCTAGATAGTCCTCTTCTATCTACGGCTCCATATGTGTACATAGTACTTTACGGACTGGTTAAAAATGACAGGTCCAAGCAGCTTACAGTTTTAATACTTGTTGGAATGTGGAGTGCTAGAGAACATTCACATTGCTTGCTAATGCGGGAATATTATCTTTGGTGCATTTATGTAGAATAGTTATGTCTTCAATATCGACGCATCTTCTGACTGATGTGTTAAGTTGTGCATAAGTCTGTTATTTGAAGCAATAGAACTTAATTTAATTTTCTGTAAGATGGATTTTTTTTTTACAGCTTTTTCTTTGATTTTGAGCTCTGCAGGCAGGGATTATGTGAAAATCTGTGGAAAGCACCTTGCACATAGTTGGTACTACCAGAATACAAATAAATTAGGATAACAACAACTAGTAAAACTACACACTCCTTTCCAGTTGCACCAAACAGGTGGAAAATATTTCAGCTCATAAACGTTCCAGTGTGAAATGTTATCTTTCTGTAACCAAAATGACCCCTGGTTTGAAGTCCAGCAGTTGACAGGATAATAGAATGTTCAACACATCATGCTCTCAGTGTGCTCCACACTTATTTATAAATCCTTTAAGTCTCATATTTATTAACTAAACAAAACTTATAGCATAAAGAGATTATTGATATAAGTAGCAAAGCTGAATGTCTATCCGTTGAGTAATAGAGGAAGTATTTTTATTGCACTGTAAAACCTGGAGTTTGGTAGGTGAATCAAGGTTATAAACACATGTAACTTACTGTGCCACTCTCTCTCAGTTGTTGATACTCTTATATAATATATATAATATATAATATAATATTTTATATTTATATTTATATTTTAGACTATCAAGCCTATTTTTTGCTATACAAAGTCTGTGGGTGTCCAGGGCTAAGCGGCTGTTGGGCAGGTGCACTCTATTCTAAGGGGGTAGTGTCCCCTTAAAGTGCTGTTAATGTTGATTTCAGCATTGCTTTACTGTTGCTTTCCAGGGTTGGAGTCACAGATTCTATTCATCCTGATTGCCATATGAAAATGGCATACACTGAGGATGCCAAGTGCATCCTTGAAGTAATATCCTGATTGTGGATTCTTCCTGTGCTAAAAGCATGTTTTTTGAGCAAAAAACTGTAAAACATTTGGATGGCCTGAAGCATGTTTCTCACTAAGAGCTGTCAAATGAGGAGCCCTGCAAAACTAAAGGGGTGGAAAAGTGGGACCAATGATATGGGAAATTTCTCCACCTAGAATAGGGGAGCTCCTTCATGTGTAGGTAGGTCACTCCTCCAGGGAGCTACTGTAGCCTTACATGTCCTGAATAGAGAAGATTACTGGAGATCTGAAGATTGCTTTGTCATGCTCAGCTGTTGTCACAGGTTTCAAGGGTCACCAGCATACTTGATACTAGGTTTTCTGACAGTTAACAACCTAAGGTGAAATCCTGGCCCCATTTAAGTCAATGGGAGTTTTGCCATTGACTTCAGTGGAGCCAGGATTTCAACCATTGTCTCTAACCTTCCCTTCTTGGGGAAGGAGATAGGGAACATTTTGTTTTTTCAGTTCCTTGTGCGCTTGGACACCAATGCCGTTCTGAAAAGGTTACAGCCCAAATCCTGACAAATTCCTTTTGTTTTGATCCCACATGTATTATGGTCATTCATTAATTTCTTTTACTTTTAGATCTAGGTCTGCTAGCCACTGTGGATGTGCTGCATATGTAAAAAAAAAAAAAATCTGACCATAAGTTCATTGGTTTGGTGAATAAGGGACATTGCTGCTGTGTCAAGAACTACTGCTTAGTGGTAGCAGTCATTCCTGAGAAATGGCTCATTTGGTGCTGACAGACAGTTTATGTGTCATCATCAAAGATTTTGAAATGCAGCAACCCTCGAGGCTATATTCTGTCTCCCATGTTGCTCAATATGATGCCTCTTGGAGATAGCACTTCTGAACATGGAAGAGAGCCTCATCAGTGGGCTGGTGATACACATCAGTGTCTCGGTGCTCAGGAGAACCTGCAAGTTCAGCATCTATCATAAAGAAATGATGGGATGATATTGCAAGCTGGCTGTGTTGGAGCTTCCTTCTTCTTGATCCTTGGGAAATTGAGGTGTTACCGCTGGAGTAAAGGTTGTTGACATGGGAGGTTTGCTCCATATTTATCTCCTTGTTTATTAAGAGGATTTGTCCATAGGTAATGAAGCCACGTTAAGAGTTTTAGCATCTCTTTCAACCATGCCCATCTCACAGAAAACCCCATGTGTTGGATGTGTTCTGAAATATTTTTTATAGTTGCTCAGTTTGTATACCTATCCTTTGTTTAGCCTGCGATCACATCACAGTAACAGAATATCCCTCATGACCACAAGGCTTGATTATTGTAATTTCCTCTTATCAGTGCTCAGAGGAGGACTTTTCCATTGCTTGCAGTATGTTCAGAATCCAGCAACACAGCTGTTCACTGGTTTGAGCACACCTATGGGCATATTACTCCAATTCTTTACAGTAGGCGTGTATGAAGATTGACTGTAAGATTACACTGTTGATTTCTAAAAGGCTATAATGAAGTTGACATTGGCTGTATTTTTACCTCTCTTTGGCTTTTGTACTGGTGCTTATGATCAGTGTCTGAGCACCTAAATACTTGAGACCTTTTTTAGCTTCATCCTAGAGGTATGCATTCATGTACCACCTGCTAATTAGGCAGCCTACTGTGATGGGTTGCCCCCCCTTAGGGGTGCCACCTGATGTATTGGGGTACCACTGCGCCTGCCTGACCCACCAGCCTGGGTTCCCTTAAGACTGTACAGCTGTGCAGTCTATCAAGCCCTTCCCCAGGCTTCAGACTGCACTTTACCAGCACACTTACAGGTAGGGGGACACACAACTGCAGAAACACACAGACGCTGAGATCAGCTCTGCATGGGAAGGCTCAGCTAAGGAACTGCCCAGTTACTCAAGTGCACATACCTCTCTGGAGTGTAAAGCCAAAATTATACCATCTTGCACTGCACAGAGAACAGTACAGTATAAGCTCATAAAATTTGCCCTCTCCCTCAATGTGGAGAGAGATATGCACAGCTTTTTGCTCCCCAGTTATGAATTCCACACACTGGTTTTAAAGAAAACTAAAACAAGTTTATTAACTACAAAAGACAGATTTTAAGTGATTATAAGTGATAGCAAACAGATCAAAGCAGATTACCTTAGTAAATAAACAAAAACTGCAAACTGAGGTTAACACACTAGATAGGTAGGATACAAATTAGCAAATTCTCACCCTGAGTGATAAGCAGGCTGGCAGATTCTTCAGGCACAAGTTGCCTTGGCTTTCCCAGGTTTTCATACACAGGCTAACAATCCTTCTAGCATGGGACCATCACTTCCCACAGGTCAGCCTTTGCCCCTCAGGTGTTTCCAGAGTTTTGTCTGCACTAGACAGCTTTTAGTGACATGGCTTTGTCGCCACAGCCATGCTGCTAAAAGTCGTGCAGTGTAGCCGCTGTTTGTTGTCTCTCCTGCTGACACAAAACTTCTACCCCCAATGAGTGGGTTTAGCTTTGTCGGTAGGAGAGCACTCCTGCTGACAACGCGCTATTCACACTGGCACTTGTCTTTTGTCTTTCAGGGAGGGGAGATTTAACACCTCTGAAAGACAAAAGTTTTGTCGTTCAATTGCCAGTGTAGATGGCAGATGTGTTGTTGCAGGGAGAGTGAGGTCCCCTCGTGATGTCATTGTCCCCCTTTTAGATCTTCTTCCCACTTGCTGGAAAGCCCTTTTGCTGTGATCTGGGTCAAACAGTTCCCATTGTGTAGTGCTAGCTCCGAGTGGTTTCTGTTGTACACAGTTTCTAGGGTAATCCTTGTGCTTGTGTGAATGTCCTTCACATTGTTTGGCCTTTTTACTGTTGTACCTGAAAAGCTCCTTGTGGGAGGTTTCAACCTCACAACATGTTTCAGTAGCACGTACTTAGCCAAACTTCCTAACTTCACATACGACGATAGCACACACCATCCAACAAGATATCAATGCCTAGCAGATCAAGACTTGTACAATGATACCTCACAAGACATACTTTGTACAAAACATATCCTAATTACACGACAGGGGTGAATATTAGGGTGTCAGGGTGTCACACCTACTATGACATCTTAAATTGTCAAATGATTGCAATTTTACTATTTTGGGACAATTAGCATGAAATACATTAAACTAACAATTTTAGAAGGGAAACAAGAGATGCAAGTTAGAATGCTAAAAGTCCATGATGAAAATGGGGGTTGCAGTACCACAAGCTGTTGCTCTTAATTTGCTGCTGTTGAAGATAGATTACATCCTAATTACTTTATAGTCTTGAAGCCTTCAAATTCCAACCATCCTGCAGGATATTTGACAGGATGCAGGGTAAATTCCATTGTATGTTTGTTAAGCTCCCGAATAATATTTATATATATGTATTAGGGCTGTCAATTAATCACAATTAACTCACGCAATTAACTCAAAAAATTAATCGTGATTTAAAAAATTAATCGTGATTAATCACAATTTTCATCGTACAGTTAAACAATAGAATACCAATTGAACTTTATTAAATATTTTTGGATGTTTTTCTACATTTTCAAATACATTTATTTCAATTACAACACAGAATACAAAGTGTACAGTGAAAAGAAAAGGAGTACTTGTGGCACCTTAGAGACTAACCAATTTATCTGAGCATAAGCTTTCGTGAGCTACAGCTCACTTCTCCGATGAAGTGAGCTGTAGCTCACGAAAGCTTATGCTCAGATAAATTGGTTAGTCTCTCAGGTGCCACAAGTACTCCTTTTCTTTTTGCAAATACAGACTAACACAGCTGTTACTTTGAAAGTGTACAGTGCTCACATTATATATTCTTTTTATTACAAATATTTGCACTGCAAAAATGATAAACAAACAAAATAGTATTTTTCAGTTCACCTCACGTAAGTACTGTTATGCAATCTCTTTATCATGAAAGTGTAACTTACAAATGTAGATTTTTTTAATTACATAACTGCACTCAAAAACAAAACAGTGTAAAACTTTAGAGCCTGCATGCCCACTCAATCCTACTTCTTGTTCAGCCAATCGCTAAGACAAACAAAAAGAAAAGGAGTACTTGTGGCACCTTAGAGACTAACCAATTTAGTCTCTAAGGTGCCACAAGTACTCCTTTTCTTTTTGCGAATACAGACTAACACGGCTGCTACTCTGAAATAAGACAAACAAGTTTGCCTACCTTACAGGAGATAATGCTGCCCCATTCTTATTTACAATGTCACCATAAAATGATGCTTGTTAAAAAAAAAAAAAAAAGTGTTAATTAAATTTGTGACTGATCTCCTTGGGGGAGAATTGTATATCTCCTGCTCTGTTTTACCCACATTCTGCCATATATTTCATGTTATAGCAGTCTTGGATGATGCCCCAGCACATGTTGTTTGTTTTAAGAACACTTTCACTGCAGATTTGACAAAACACAAAAAAGGTACCAATGTGAGATTTCTAAAGATAGCTACATCACTCGACTCAAGGTTTAAGAATCTGAAGTGCCTTCCAAAATCTGAGAAGGACGGGGTGTGGAGCATGCTTTCAGAAGTCTTAAAAGAGCAACACTCCGATGCAGAAACTACAGAACCCGAACCACGCAAAAAAGAAAATCAACCTTCTGCTGGTGGCATCTGACTCAGATAATGAAAATGAACATGCGTCCATCTGCACTGCTTTGGATTGTTTTCTGGCAGAACCCATCATCAGCCTGGATGCATGTCCTCTGAAATGGGGGATGAAGCATGAAGAGATATATGAATCTTTAGTGCACCTGGCATGTAAATATCTTGTAACGCAGCTACAACAGTGCCCTGCGAATGCTTGTTCTCATTTTCAGGTGACATTGTAAACAAGAAGAGGGGAGCATTGTCTCCTACAAATGTATACAAACTTGTTTGTCTGAGCGACTGTCTGAACAAGAAGTAGGTCTGAGTTGGCTGGTAGACTCTAAAGTTTTACATTGTTTTATGTTTGAATGCAGTGGTTTTTTGTACATAATTCTAAACTTTTAAGTTCAACTTTCATGATAAAGAGATTGCATTACAGTACTTGTATGAGGTAAATTGAAAAATGCTATTTCTTTTGTTTTTTACAGTGCAAATATTTGTAATAAAAATAAACTGAGCACTGTATATTTTGTATTCTGTGTTGTAATTGAAAACAATATATTTGAAAATGTAGAAAACATCCACAAATATTTAAATAAATGGTATTTTATTTATTAATGTTTAACAGCGCAATTAATCGCGTGATTAATTGTGATTGATTTTTTAATTGCTCGATTAATCGTGATTAATTTTTTTAATCGCTTGACAGCCCTAATATATATACATATATTCCTTTTTAGCAGGGGGTGAGATTTTGAGACTTCAGGACTCTATCCAGCCTATGTATGCCTTTCTAATGATCTTGTCACCATGATATCTAAACACCATTTAGATATGCGGTTTTCCAACAAACTGAAAATACGGTGATCAAACTGCAAAATCTGCTCACATAAATGGGGGAGTTCATAGAAAGAGAACTTTTTAAATAGCTAATGTGACAACTGACTTCAGCACTAGCAACTAAATAATTTATAAAACTCTCTCACTCAGCTTCACTTCTCTGTGAGATTCTAGGAAGTAAGAGCAGAATAAATTCACACATTTCAGTCAGTGATGAAGTGTGGAACAGATACTAAAAATAAAGGAAACGTGACTCATAAGTTAATTCTGCATTGTGCTGCAGCTACTGTACAAAAGTGTAGACCCAACTGCATTAGATCAATAGCTTCCAAATAATGTTCATGTATATAATTTTATTTTTCTGTTCAATATTTAAATATTTACTATAAATAGCCAGCACAGCAAGCTGTTGGAAAGACTTAATGTAATATTGACTGCATGCCTGCTGGAAAGGGGAGTTTCAACGGGAGCAGCAGGGAGTATAATAAATCAAATGTGTTTGGAATGTAATGACAGTAATATTCTGGCAGAAAATCTTTGATTCTGTTTCCAATGCAAAAATGCTTATCTCTGTTAATCTTTAAGAGGGATACCATGCTGATATTCCCTTGTTGGTGTATTTATCCTCGTAACACAGCGCTATTATACCTATTATACAGATGGTCAACTGAGGCACAAAGAGACTAAGCAACTTGCCTAGGATCTCTTGGGAAATCTGTGACAAAACAGGGAATTAAACCTCCGTCTCCTGAGTCCTAGGCTAGTACCCTAATCACTGAACCATCCTTCTTCTTTACGTACCTTATCCTTTTTTCCCTGGGCAGTCTATGACCTGATGTCCCTGAAGACATGAAAACGTATCTAGGCCCAGATTCTGCCATCCTCACTCATGCTGAGTAGCACATTAGTCCATGGGAACCCCTTTAAAATTCATCTTTCTCCTCAAATAAGGCCTTCAATGAATAGAGATTTCATCCCTGCTTTATTTGAATTTTTAAAAATTAGATTGTTGGCAACTTGTCAGACATTTCGGAGTGGAGCCTTTAAAATGTTTCTCTTCAGGAAGTGAATATCTTAGATGCTGCTGAATCTTATAAATAAGAGGGTGTTTTCAATAGACATACAGAGTAAATATGGAATTAATTTATTTTCTTGTCACACACCACAAAATCTGATGATATAAAGATCCAGTCAGAAAAAGTGCTTACTATCTTTGTTAATGATCTGGTGGGAATTGGAAAGGTAAACAGAACATAAGAAATTATTTAGGATAAGCAAGACTAGAAAAGACAAGGAACAGCACTAAGCAGCTGGGTAGCATTGTGGCAGATTAAATCTAACTACTTGAGGGGGTAAGATTGAAGGGGTGTGTCAGCATGCACAGTGCACGCAAAACTGAAATGAAAGCATATAAAGAGGCTTGCTGATTTTTTTTCAGCCAGCATAATATAAACTTCAAAACAAGGTCTTCATTTTATGCTGTTTAGTCAAATAGAGTCTACAATCCAAAGGATTAAATCAAACTACACACACATTCCTGAAAAATCCCTTTTAGTAAGTGGAGCACTGGTTTTTCCAGCAGCTGCCTGCAGTCCCATACAGGCTGTCTTATATAAGACTCTGCTAACTGGATACAATCTTTTTTCCCCTTGAGCACCTGAGAGGCTTTGCTGGGGTTTAAGTTTCCCCCCGCTAGCTAAATGTTGCCTCACTTTGCTAGGAAAACTGAGGCCGGGGATAACCAAGATGATGAGATCCCCTTTATGGGTCCCAGCACAGCAGTGGAAGAAAAAAACAAACAAGATGTTAGACTGTATTGAGAAATGAATAAAGCAAGAATAATAAACAAATTGTACATCCCTATTGTGTCCTCATCTTCAGAAGAATATAGCCATAATGGAGAGGGTCTGGGGAAGGGCAACAAAAATTATTAGAGACATCTGAGGAGAAATTAAGATTAGGGTCATATAGTTTAGGAAGAAGGTGACATAAGAGAGAGCTGTGAAATAATGAACTGTGTAGAGAATGTAAATTGGGCATTCCTGCTTGTTCTTACTCATAATAATTCTAGGACAATTAAGTTAAAGAACATCACAATTAAAATTGATGCAAATAAATACCCATTTTTCCCTTCAAAAATTTGTTACCAGATGATACTGAGGCCAAAAGTAAACTTGAGAAATATACTTTAAATTCCTCCTATTCAAGTAAAAAATGCTAAACAGATGACAGAAACCAGTGCAATTAAATGGGGAAACAGAAAAAATGTTTAAAAAATTGAAACAAGTCCTTTTAAAAAAAAACAGAACCTGAAGAGGGAGAAGTTTGTGAGCAAGATTTTCAAAAGTGATTAATGGTTTTGGATGTCTCATTTTGCATGTCCAACTTGAAACACCTTACATGCCCTGATTCTCAGAGCATGAATGCTCAGCACCACATCTGAAGATCAGGCCCCCTTAAAGTGTTTCAGGTTTGGCACCCTAGAATGGAGGCACTGGTGATGTTGGGTCCTGTGAGAGTTATATAAAAAATTAAAAAGCAGAAATTAGTCAAAAAGGTGTTTGGAGGAGCTGCACATAATACAAGGCATATTGCAGCAAACATCAGAACTATTGATAATGATTTTTAAAATATGAGTAGGAGATAAAGGAGGAGAGAGCATAGTGTTTTAGAGTAGATAGGTGCCTTGTGTTTTGGGAGGGAGGCCGGAGATGAGTAACAGGATAATGATCACCTCCAATTCAGTGATGGCTTTTCCATGGGTGACAGAAAGCAAGCTAGATAGTGTACAGTTAAGACTTGGTTATGAAAGGGTTAGAGGCACTTAAAGTACACAGAGTAATTGGTTGAAATGACATGCTGAGTCACAAGTTTTAAAGGAAATTAGCATGGAAATAAGTGAACCTTTAACTGACATTTTTAAAACTTCACTACATTATGGGAGACTTTGGAGGATGGAAAGTGGGAAACGTTAACATTTAATATGTTGTTTTAAAAGACTTATGAGTGAAGCTTTTCAAACTGTACACTCAAGAAAATTATCTAGCATCCTAGGTTTTATTTTCAAAATTGGAAACAATATAAAAGCTTTGAGCTTTAGAAATAATCCTAGTTGTGCTGTCAGTATTCTATACTTCAGTACTCTGGCTAATAGCTATATTCTTAAAGCCCCCAAACCTATAGTTTTCTGACAAACCCTTAAGATTGTTTTCAGTATTTGTTGCTGTGTGATTATGTTGCTGTTCATAGAATCATAGAATATCAGGGTTGGAAGGGACCTCAGGAGGTCATCTAGTCCAACCCCCTGCTCAAAGCGGGACCAATCACCAATTTTTGCCCCAGATCCCAAATGGCCCCCTCAAGGATTGAACTCACAACCCTGGGTTTAGCAGGCCAATGCGCAAACCACTGAACTATTCCTTCCTGCAAGGAATGTTCTTATTATGTCTTTTGTCGAGTCCTTTCCCCCCCCCCCCAGATATGCAGTCACAATTGCAGTATTCTTATTTACATATGTGTTCTGGCAGTACCTAGAGACTTCAACCCAGACTGGAGTCCAATCATGCTGGGCTATGCACATGCACATAGTAAGAGACAGTCCCTGCCCTAAGATACTTACAGTCTAAATCAGAGGTGGGCAAACTACGGCCACATGCAGCCCGCGGGACCGTCCTGACCAGCCCCAGAGCTCCTGGCCTGGGAGGCTAGCCCCCGGTCCCTCCCCTCCTGTCCCCGTTCCCCCGCCGCCATGCGGGCAGCGCTCATGCAGGGCAGCGCGGCAGTGTGTCTGGCTCCGGCCGGGCAGCGCGGCAGCCAGACATACTGCTCTGAGCGGCATGGTAAGGGGCCAGGGCCGGGGGGGGGGGTTGGATAAGGGAGAGGGAGTCCTGGGGGACAGTCAGGGGACAGGGAGCAGGGGATGGTTGGATGGGGCGGAGGTTCTGGGGGGGGCGGTCAAGGGATGGTGAACGGGGCGGTTGGATAGGGCAGAGTTTCTGGGGGACGGGGCAGTCGAGGCGGGGAGCGGGGGGGTTAGATAGGGGGTGGGGTCCCGGGGGGTGTTTAGGGGCGGAGGTCCCGGGAGGGGGCAGTCAGGGGACAAGAAGCAGGGGGGTTGGATGGGTGGGAGGTTCTGAGGGGTGCGGTCAGGGGATGGGAAGTGGGAGGGAGTGGATAGGAGGCTGGGGCCAGGCTGTTTCGGGAGGCACAGCCTTCCCTACCCAGCCCTCCGTACAGTTTTGCACCCCGATGTGGCCCTTGGGCCAAAAAGTTTGCCCACCCCTGGTCTAAATAGAGAGGTTAAAGGGTGTTATCCCAATTTTACAGCTAGGGAAATGAGACACAGAGAGCTTAAATGACTTCCCAAAGGTCACATGATCACTGTGGCAGAGACCAGATCTCCTAATCCAGAGCCTTAACCATAAAACAGTTTGCTTTAGTGGTTCTCCTGGTGAAATTGTTGACAGTGTGTATTTTTCCTCTTCCCATCCTTCTTTTGGTTGTTTAAAGGTTGGAAAAGAAAAAGAATGGAAAAAAATGAATAACCTTTTATTCATTTGCCTGTAGGAATCAACTTCGACTTGATATTACATACTTCATTAAAATGGGCCTTGATTCATAAAGTGAGTGTAGTTACATATGTGCTTAAAGTTCACGTATGCTTAAGTATCTGCCTGAATCAGGACCATACAGATTAAGTGTTAGTTTGATGCAATGTTTTGGATTTAGTAAAAAAAATGGTGACTGGAAGATCCAGATCTAGAGCTTATCAAGCAAAAAGCAGATTGTATGTTCTATAGGTAAATACACTCAGCTGTGAATATAATTTCTCAATTTATTTTTTAGATTCACAAGATTTGATGAAAATAGAGAAGCCTAGTGCTATCATGTTCCATTTACTCATTTTCAACAGTTTCGTTAAACTCCCAGCACAGTGTCATTTCACAAATACTTGCAAGTGGAGTTTCACGTCCTTTCTGTGTTCTCAGTATGCGCTCAAAGTGGTTTGTGACTAATTGAATTTTAAGTGGGATCTAGAAAATCTTGACAACATTCTGGGACAATACTCGTATTTTTAGCTACTTAAAATAAATTGAAAAGGAGTACTTGTGGCACCTTAGAGACTAACAAATTTATTAGAGCATAAGCTTTCATGAGCTACAGCTCACTTCATCGGATGCATACAGTGGAAAATATAGTGGGGAGATTTTATATAAACAGAGAACATGAAACAATGGGTGTTACCATACAGACTGTAACAAGAGTGATCAGGAAAGGTGAGCTATTACCAGGAGGAGAGCGGGGGGGGGGGGGGGAGAAGAGGGGGAACCTTTTGTAGTGACAATCAAGGTGGGCCATTTCCAGCACTTTACAAGAACAGTAGGAGGAGAAATAAACAAGGGGAAATAGTTTTACTTTGTGTAATGACACATCCACTCCCAGTCTTTATTCAAGCCTAAGTTAATTGTATCCAGTTTGCAAATTAATTCCAGTTCAGCAGTCTCTCCTTGGAGTCTGTTTTTGAAGTTTTTTTGTTGAAGAATTGCCACTTTTTGGTCTGTAATCGAGTGACCAAAGAGATTGAAGTGTTCTCCGACTGGTTTTTGAATGTTATAATTCTTGACGTCTGATTTGTGTCCATTTATTCTTTTATGTAGAGACTGTCCAGTTTGGCCAATGTACATGGCAGAGAGGCATTGCTGGCACATGATGGCATATATCACATTGGTAGATGTGCAGGTGAACGAGCCTCTGATAGTGTTGCTGATGTATTTAGACCATCCACAATGCCATCCTCAGCCTCAGAAACAACTCTGACATCATAAACAAAAAGGCTGACAAAGGAAGTGCTGTCATTATCATGAATAGGTCAGAATATGAACAAGAGGCTGCTAGGCAGCTCTCCAACACCACTTTCTACAAGCCATTACCCTCTGATCCCACTGAGGGTTACCAAAAGAAACAACACCATCTGCTCAAGAAACTCCCTGAAAAAGCACAAGAACAAATCCACACAGACACACCCCTGGAATCCCAGCCAGGGGTATTCTATCTGCTACCCAAGATCCATAAACCTGGAAATCCTGGACGCCCCATCACCTCAGGCATTGGCACCCTGACAGCAGGACTGTCTGGCTATGTAGACTCCCTCCTGAGGCCCTACACTACTAGCACTCCCAGCTATCTTCGAGACACCACTGACTTCCTGAGGAAACTACAATCCATCGGTGATCTTCCTGATAACACCATCCTGGCCAACATGGATGTAGAAGCCCTCTACACCAACATTCCACACAAAGATGGACTACAAGCCATCAAGAACTGTATCCCCGATAATGTCATGGCAAACCTGATGGCTGAACTTTGTGACTTTGTCCTCACCCATAACTATTTCACATTTGGGGACAATGTATATCTTCAAGTCAGTGGTACTGCTATGGGTACTCGCATGGCCCCACAGTATGCCAACATCTTTATGGCTGACTTAGAGCAACGCTTCCTCAGCTCTCATCCCCTAATGTCCCTACTCTACTTGCGCTACATTGATGATATCTTCATCATCTGGACCCATGGAAAAGAAGCCGTTGAGGAATTCCACCATGATTTCAACAATTTCCATCCCACCATCAATCTCAGCCTGCACCAGTCCACACAAGAGATCCACTTCCTGGACACTACGGTGCTAATAAGTGATGGTGACATAAACACCACCCTATACCGGAAACCTACAGACCGCTATACTTACCTGCATGCCTCCAGCTTTCATCCAGACCACACCACATGATCCATTGTCTACAGCCAAGCTTTACGATACAACCACATTTGCTCCAACCCCTCAGACAGAGACAAACACCTACAAGATCTCTATCAAGCGTTCTTACAATTACAATACCCACCTGCTGAATTGAAGAAACAGATTGACAGAGCCAGAAGAGTACCCAGAAGTTACCTACTACAGGACAGGCCCAACAAAGAAAATAACAGAACGCCACTAGCCATCACCTTCAGTCCCCAACTAAAACCTCTCCAACGCATCATCAAGGATCTACAACCTACCCTGAAGGATGACCCATCACTCTCCCAGATCTTGGGAGACAGGCCAGTCCTTGCTTACAGACAGCCCCGCAACCTGAAGCAAATACTCACCAGCAACCACGCGCCACACAACAAAAACACTAACTCAGGAACCTATCCTTGCATCAAAGCCCGTTGCCAACTCTGTCCACATATCTATTCAGGAGACACCATCAAACTGGATACAATTAACTTAGGCTTGAATAAAGACTGGGAGTGGATGTGTCATTACACAAAGTAAAACTATTTCCCCTTGTTTATTTCTCCTACTGTTCTTGTAAAGTGCTGGAAATGGCCCACCTTGATTGTCACTACAAAAGGTTCCCCCTCTTCCCCCCCCCCCCCCCGCTCTCCTCCTGGTAGCTCACCTTTCCTGATCACTCTTGTTACAGTCTGTATGGTAACACCCATTGTTTCATGTTCTCTGTTTATATAAAATCTCCCCACTATATTTTCCACTGTATGCATCCGATGAAGTGAGCTGTAGTTCACGAAAGCTTATGCTCTAATAAATTTGTTAGTCTCTAAGGTGCCACAAGTCCTCCTTTTCTTTTTACGGATAGAGACTAACATGGCTGCTACTCTTAAAGTAAATTGGTTTTCTTCAAAATCATTGTGATGTGTTTTTCCCCCCAAGGTGATGACACACACACCCCGTGGGGCAGAGATACATTTTTGAATAGAAAGATTAACTCAGGCACTTGCTACAGACTTTTAAGGGAAATATCTATAAAGCCGTCAATGACTTTATTACCGGCCATGTTCTTTTGTGCACAATGAACTCCATCTGTAGTCCCATTGATATCAGTGAGACTCCTGGGACAGCATGGTAGTCTTCAACAGGCATAACGGTGGTAGAATCTGCTCCTTAATTTGCTGGTTGATGTGCTCTGTCTGTTTGACTTTTTCATATTATTAGTTTTGATATATCTTTTTGCTTTCTATTGATTGTATGTGTCAACTCCATTAATTATATTTAGTATATTTTGGAATTTCTGTTTATGTTTTTAAAATAATCTGCAATACATTATGTTTTTTGGGGAAAATGAAAGTAGTTCACCCCCATTTAGTGCACAGGTTGGATGGTGTTAAGGTAATAAATCAGGGTGTATAATGAAGGAGGCTGTTGTAGGGTCCCTTCCTCTTTTGTTGCAGAAATTGGAAGGTGTGCGGTGACTAAGACATGGGATTCAGGGTTAAGGCATTGCATGCCATCCTGGAGAATTGGATTCTCTCCCAACCCCTGCTTCAGATCTCCTGTGTGATACTGGGTATGTCACTTAAACTAAACTTTTCACAAGTGGCCAGTGAGTGTGCTCCTCATTTGCTGGTTGCCCAATTTGAGACAGCCAGGGCCAGATTTACAGAAGGGCTAAGCACACACAGCTGCAACTGTAGTCAGTGGGAGTTGTACTTTAAATGTATGGATCTGGTCATTTTCTTTTCTTTTCTTTTTGTATACACATCTCATTACATAATAATAACACTAAGAAACTTCTGTAAATGCCAGATGCCTGTGTAATTGACTTCTGGCACTGGTGCTGTGTACAGTATAAGCTGCTAAAGTTTTGTCCTTGTGGTTAATATGGCCAGCAGAAACCCAAATAAAAATATATCCTTACATCATACTGCTATAGTTTATAATTGGTATGTATTGTGCAATCCTAACAAAGGGAATTTCCCTTTCTTTCCTGTAAACTGTAATGTTTCATGTAAGCAACATTTAGACACTCTTCTGTAAACCCGAGGCTTATCAGAATTATTCAGGGTTTCTCCCAAGTTTTCTGCAAGAATTAAGGGGTGGCTGGCAGGAATGGTTCCATTGTTTTAACCAGAAAAGGGAGACATTTTGAAACATTAAAAAAAAAAAGAGCCTTAGTTCTGATGTTTTAAAGACAAACAAAGGTAACTAAGTTTCACTGAAGGGAGCACATTTTGTAGCATAAATGTAGTTAGGCTACTTCCTTTTAGGGATGTGAGGAATCCCTGGTGAGTTTATTCATATTTGCTTTAGCAATTGTATAAATACTCACAGGTATTTTATCAGTTTTTATTCATGTCAAAAATGAATTATTGGCATGTCACAGAAATAACCTTATGAAACATTTAAAGAAATATATAAAGTATTATGGTTGCCCCCTCCCTCCTCTTCACCCCTGCTGTGCCATCGGTCCAGGTACTCTAACAGGGGTCATCCGTTATATAAACAAACAATTTTAGAGGGTCAAAACACGAATATGATTAGTTTATTTGATTTGGAGAACCCTGTTCTTTACCAGTTACTACAGGGCAAGGGGATGCGCTTTTGGTCCCATGCTCAATACAATATTTAAAATAGCTGAGTAACAAACACTGAACCCATACAGAGCACACAATACTCTGATTTACAATGTCATTATCAAGTCAAAAAGAACTACTCAGGGAGCTTGCAGAAGTTGACAAGCTTGTTTAAATAAAATCTTAACTCCCATTTGGCTTTCTCTGGCAGGCATCCACACTTGGCAAAGAAAAATTATTTCATGGCCCTGCTGAGGTTAGTCAGAAAAATTTGGCTGAATGCAGAAAGCAGATCCTTTCAGGAAGAATCAGTAAGAATAATTAATGTCTAATTTATATTACAAGCAAAAATATTTAAAGGCTAAGAAGAAGCTCAAACGCTTTTTAACTAAGTTTTTGAAAGTATAGCAAGAATACATTTTCCTTTGCAATTCTTCATGTAACTTTCGGCCTGATCCAAAACCCATTGAAAGCAGTGGCAGTCTTTCCAGTGACTTTAGTGGGCTTTGGATAAAAGCTTCTTTTCCTTAGCTAATGTCAAATTCCCTTCTCTCTTCAAAAACAGTCAGTCTTATTTTCTCTTAGAGTTTTTATTTGTTATATTCTCACTAATTCTGGAATCATAGACATCAGAGACAAAAAAGTCCTATGTGTATGTGTGTCCTTCCTAGGACTTTTTTGTCTCTGATGTCTATGATTTTATATATATAGACACCAGAGACAAAAAAGTCCTAGGAAGGACATATATATATATATATATCACACACACACATATAATCCAGTACATCTCCTTGTTAATGCAGAGCTACTTTTCTTACTACTACTATCATCAATGCTTCTCTCCAAGTGCTCACAACAACCTGTGAGGTTGGGAAGTATTATGATTCCCATTTTACAGATGTAAAATGGAGTCCAAGAGTGAGAAATTGACTTGTCCAAGGACACAAAGGAAGTATTTGGCACTGTTTAGAACAGAAGCCACTACATAAATTAGGGTCAGTGTGAAGAGTAGAATATAAGTTATGGTACAATATGGTTTTTAGCTCAGAAAAGATATGAGATCCAGATTTAACTGGTCAACACCTGTAATCTTTTGTAATGAGAAAGGATAAACATTGAGGAATTGTATTTTAAAAACTACATACTTAATAGAAAACCACTTTCAAAGGAAGACAGAGAAGGATTGTTGGATTTTACTTCAGATTACATGGCAGAAAAGCTTTCTTGGTGTCAACAACTAGCTATGTGTGCTTGGTTTGAAACTCACAGTTATCTGCAGAATTTGGAGGTCAAGTTTACATTTTCCAGTGGAGACAAAGTCACATAACCAGCCAGAGAGCAGAATGTCTGTGTTAACCTCAAACATATTACCTCAGAGGATTCTGAAGCAGATTGACTAACTAAACTTTGATGATGTGTGACTTCATAATGTTTGAAGACAGTACTGCTATTTTGAGTGTTTATTTTTTGCCATGACTGCCTTTTAAAAACATTCAGCACAAAGGGATTTGTTTTGTCCCTGTGAAAATGCGATGATTTGTGAAAGCAGAAAGATGTTTGATAATATTCTTTCTGGGCATTAAATGATGCTGCTTCTGTTGGCAAGTTCCTTGGGATGTTGGGAAGATAGTATTCTGGTACAATATTTTTTAGAGTATGGTGAACTTGCTGCTGCCTCAGTTTCCTCTCACCCAGGATGGATCTCCAGGCCTTCCTAGGAAGGACTTACTGCTACACCCAAGACTCCTTCCAGACAGTTTTATTCTTCAAGAGTAAAACTTAGGCAAAACATCAAACACACGAACAGTTCCACAGCCCCCCCTGAACTGCAGCTCCAAGAGGCTTTTTGCCCTTTGCCTCCCGCAGTCCCTCCTATGTCAGGGCCTACTGTAGGAGCCCAGCTTCTTCCTGCAGCTCCTCCAACTGAGCTCTCTCAGCCCTTTATAGAAAACACCTGATCCCTTCCCAGCTGGGTCTGATGAATTGTTTCAGGTCCCTTGCTTCTTAAAAGGGCAGGCCATCCTGTTACAATCCCACTCAGTAGATTAGGTAATTGGTAAGGCCATTTCTTAGAAGAGATACAGATTCACTACAGTGACATTCACTGGCTCCTAAACTGTTGTTTAACCACTTGAATAAAAGAGCACCCTGATTTTTGGAAGTGCTGTGCGCCCAGAGATCCCAAGCCAATGGAATTTGTGGGTGCTCTGCCCGCAGAGAATCAGACCATTTTTTTTAGGCTCCTAAACCGATATCTAGGCAGCTAACTTTAGGCAGACAGATTGTAAAATTATTGGTTTTAGTTGCATTGTTTTGCTTCTGCACTAGCACTTCTCACTTTGTTTTGCTTGCCTGCTGACTTTATCTTCCATATATGCTTGCTGGACAGTCTCTCACCCTTACTTCCCTCTCCCCATTAGTTTTGTCATTGGCTGAGCTCAAAGGTCAACTGAGAGGGAGGAGTCAAGGAGTACAGCCAGATTATCAGCCTGAATGACAGCACGTCGGCCTTGTCACCAGTGACAGAGAATGGAAGGAGTGAGAACATTTGAGAAGAAAGATAAGGGGCCAGATCATTGCTACCACTCTAGTGGCACAAAGCAGCCATAAAAGCCAAAGGGTTCAGGGCCCTGAGGTTCTCCCTGCAGAGGGGATTCCTTGGGTAGTGTAACCGACCTCCCTCCCAGATCCAGAGTGCACATGGCTGAGGAATCCCTTTGCTTTGTCCATACCCAGCTGCTTGGAATAATCTCTGGGAACACGGGCAGCCAGGTGTAAGACAGAGCAGCCTTTTGGCTTTTCTAACTTTTGTCTGTCACCTGACTAGCCCCAGGATAGAGAGAATATAAAGGTGGCTTAAAGCCTTCTTTGTCTCCTTACTCTTCCCTTCTGCTGTGCACAACTTGGCCAGACGAGAGAATCTGGCACAAAGAATCCAATTTTGGCTGTGTTAAGTTTATATTAATGGTGACGTGTCTGGGACATAGAGGTATCAGCTAGAAAAATAGGCTAAGACAGAGATTAAATGAAGAGAACCAGGTCAAAAGTAAAAAGGAAGATTTGCGAGTCAAAGGCATACAGAAGCCACGTGAGTGATTGAGGTCACTGGAGAAAGAGAGCAAGAAGACAAAAGAGAAGATATGGATTGTACCTGTGATATAACTATGCTGAATTAATAGTGTTCTGTGGATAGCTTTGTAAAAGTTGTATGTCTCTCAAGCTATTTCCAAAGTGGCTATCTGTGTGCTAATGAAGCACTCTCAAAAGGATTGAAGGTTGAGCTTTTTGTGAACCACTTGACAATACACTCGTTGCATATTTACATCCAAAAATGCCCTTACAGTAAGGCAAAACCTTTTATTATGTGCATACCAGTATCCATGTAATCATGAAACAGGAAAGGAGATAAGAATTTTCTACTGTAATCAATTCAAAGAAGGCAATCGCTGTAGCTAAATTTTGGGTGCTTTCCACAATGAGCTACTAAGCAAGCAGTTTTGATAATTAGCTTTTTTCATGCTTTTCCTGTTTCTGTAATCTGCCTGTAAAATTTGCTTTTTCTGTCAGACCTGCTAAAAATACATAAAATAAATCCAACTCTGTCCTAAGAAGAATTTTTACCCCCAAAGGGGAAGTGACAGAAATTCCATGAAATCCATTAAGGACCTAGTTATTGCTTTCAACTTTACATGGCAGCTACTCAGATTTGATGGTGATGGACAGCAGAATAAACCCTAAGACAGAAAGGCAGAACAAGTATATCTTCTTAACTGGATACAGTCACTAATGGGCACCTCGGAGAGAAACTAACTCTGACTACAGAGCAAAATCCAAGTATTTGGTTCAGTTTATAAAAATATACCATAGTGGCAATCAGGACACACCTCCAGTTAACAATTATGACTTGGTGTCCACAGCAAAGAACATTCCAGATTCCCCTGTACCTAGACTTACCATCACTTCTGTACTAAACTCCCTTCCTCCCCACACAGAGATGCTCCAGGAAAGAGCCCCAGCTTGTGATCTGTGTTCCCAAAAAGAGCCAACATCACTGATGAATTAGCAGAACCCTGTAAATTGTACTGGATGGTAGACGTATTGTATATTGATTGCAGCAAAAAGTGATTATAGGTCATGCTTGAAGCCAGACTTTCATAAAACTGAATGAAAAGTCTGATTCATCTCACGAGGATCCACCCACCCAGCCAGCCATTGAAATTGATTTATTTTTTTAGTTTCAAAGGGAAAATTAAAAGCCCTGAATGTAAGACCTGCCTGAACATATTCCTTTTTAGTATTTCAGTCTAACTTGTAAAGTAATGTTTTGATTATAAGGTTTCTAAATGCAATTTTCTGAATGCTAATAACTCTACATTTCCACACATCTCCTTGTGTCATAATTACCACCACAGGCTCAGCTCATTATGTCTGATATTGGCCACAGATAAAGTGGGTTTTTATCATTTCAAATAATATTTTGGTTTGTTTAAATTGCTAGTTGCACTTAGTTCAGCAGCATTGCTTGGGATATTTTATATGCATAGTTAGAGTCCCGTGTCATTTCTCTGCAGTGGGACTGTGTGATATTTTCAGTGCTAACTAGGATTTTGTTTAGAAATTGGCTTTTGCAATGTTATAATGTTAATAACTCAGTTTAAAGTTATGAACAGCAAAGGTCCTGATCCTGCAAGTTGTCCTGTGTGGGCTGTGGTCCACCCATGCTTAGAACCTTGCAGGACTAATGCCTGAATGTGGTGGTGTTTCTAGTGTTAGAGGTTCATACCTAACTTAATAAATTGTCACTATCTGATTCCTGTACACAACTGCCTTAAAGTCTGTCTGTCTCTGTCTGCCTTTCCTTCGGGTTCTGTATTGGTGCCTATCAGTACAGCCTGAGCACTATAGTATTTCCTCTGGGATTCCATGAACATACCCCCTATAAAAGTCACCCACCATTCTGAAGGTACTACCTTAGCCAACCCCACACCGATATTCGTTGATTCTTAGTTGAGGTGAGTTAATAATTGATTGTTTTGTTTTGGGTCAACTCAAAATGAAAATGTTTTAGTTTTTCTTGCTGAAACAACCCCCCCCCCAAAAAAAGTCTTTTGGGTTTCATCTGACCCTCACTTTTTTCTTTTCTTTTTTTTTTTTTCATTTTTTTTCATTTCATTTTGGGTCTTCTTTTATCCCTTTTTTTCTTTAAAATAATCTAGCTAAACTTCACAATGAAACATTATTTTGAAATGAAAAGTTGAAATGTTTCATTTCAAAAACATCAGGACAAAACATTTCAACTTCAAAAAAGAAACGTATTAGGGGGGTTTGTTTGGCTGAAATGGCATTTTTTGGTGAATAAACTATTTGTCCAAAAAAATTCACTCAGCTCTGATTCTTAGTGCACAGATGGGCCTTATCTAGGTAGATATTCCTGAAATCCTGTTTGTCTGAATTTCTTTCAGGTCTACAGATGGCAAAATTTCTGTCATGCAGTAGGAACCATGAAAGCAGCACATGCAAACTATAGGCTTCCATCCTGCTGTGAGCTCTTTGTCCATATGGAGACCCTTTAAATGCAACAATTCTCATGGTCACAGAGGTCAACCCATGAGTAACTCTTTGCAGGATCAAGGCCGTACATTGCATTAAAATTCTCCAATGAAGTAAAAATGGGCATTCCTTTTCTGATTTTATTGGCAGCAGAAGCAACCATTTCATCAGAACCTTAGCAGAAATACAGGGGAAAAGCAAGCTTGTTTACACCCAATCATAGTTGTCAAAACATGAAATACTGAGATAAGGAATGTTGTAAGAACTACTGCTGTGTCAGTACATCAGCTACAGGGCATTTAACAATAAATATAATGCAACACAGATTTACCCAATGTTGCCTCAGTTTACCAACTCCTAATGAGCAAACCTCCCAGTTAGCCAAAGATGTCTCAAGGGTTGCACTTAACTAAAGCCCTACTCCTATGGAGCCCTTAGGACTGAAGCTCCTACGTGGCCCCTTTCTGGTGGGGTCTAGTTAGGGATAGGCTGATTATCTAAATTCATAGGTTTACAAAAGATTTATATATTCCCTGAGGTGTTGGTTAAATTGGGGTTCCACTGAACAGTTCAGTCTGCACTAAAGGTCACCTCTGATAGGGAACTTTTAAGGAACCGCTTTATATTAACCCCAAGATTTCCAGTAATTATTGTTCTTATAAAGAATCCCTCTCCCAGACAAACTCTATTTGGTGGTTGCCCAAGAGGTCTCACTTGATCTACTGCATAAATATTAGTGATAACTTATATATTTCCAAAAAATTACACAACTCTTTACAGATATAAAGACAGATGCATTCCCTGTCCCAAAGTGCTTACAATCTAAGATAGGCAAAATAACGGGACATATGTTCACACAAAGGAAGGTCTGGAGAGATTGTGTGTGAAAAAAACAAAATAGATAGGATTTCCAGAAGAGTTAGTTCCAGGGAGGAATTACCCTCAAGGCCCTTCAGAGTTTTGCCCCACCATCTCTATTCATTGCATCATCAGCTGCCCCCTGCACTCTGGCAATGCTTCATCCCTTGATTATCTGCTTGTCTGCTTCACCTATTAGCACTTTCTTCTGTGCTGCCCCTTATGTGAAAAATGCCCTTCTTAGGGGGAAAAATAGTAAAATCATTCCCCCTCTCCTTCTGCAACTCCTTCCTTAATTCACTTCTGCCATAGCAGCTATAGAACATCCCAGCTGATAAAGACTGGGCTGGTAATGAACAGATCTGCTTATTAATGAAAAACAAAAATATTCTCTATACCTACAAATTATGCATATAGCTAGTCTATGAAAGAACATATTCCCTCTCCCCCCCCTCCTGTTTTTGATTCACCTATCTTTACCTCTTGAATAAAGTTTGTAAGCTCTTTGGGACAGAGATGATCTATCTATCTGTCACAACCTGGTTGGGGCTAGAGTAATAAAAATAATAACAATAAGGAATGAAGAAGAGATCTTTGACAGAGAAGTGAGATATTCTTCCAAATATGAGGATCTGCATAGTGGAAGGCAAGAAGCCAAACATAGAAGGTGGATTTGAAGGGAAGATTAAGGAGAGAGGACTGAGAGGAGCACAGGGATCAAAGATGTGGGAAGAAGATGAAATTATGTAGGGCCTTGAAGAAGAGAATTTTACACTGATGTTGTAAAACACAGAAAGCCACTGAATTCCAGAAGGATGAGAAATGATCAGAGAGGCAGAAGAGGAAGAATAAGGGTATTTTGGATTGCATGGAAGGGAAATATCATGAAAACTAAGGGCCTGTATCTGTTACCCTTACTTACACTGAGTAGTACCTTACTCTGTGAGTAGTTGCACTTGAAATCAATGACTACTCAAGAGTAGGTACTACTCAACATGAGAAATGGTGACAGAATCGGACCCTAAAGTAGGATGAGGAATATTAAATGTGTAAGGCCTTCGGGCTGTGAGAAAAGAATTAGGTAAAATAGAAAGAAGAGCAAGGAGGGTGCTAATATGTAAGTGGATTGCAAGGACCAGTAACATGAGTGTGAGGAATGGTGAGGTGGATCAGCAGCCTAAGTGCTAAAATCATGCCTGGTAATGAAAGTTGGGCATCCAGGAAATGATTCAAATAAAGCAGTTCTGAAAAGAGTGTAAAGTAATGATAAAAATAAAAAAAAAATCAGATGTCATCTGAGGAGAATTTGTGATAGGATGATAAATGCACTCAGATCTGTGAAGCGAGTGGGATGTCAGGTGACTAGTACATTTGCTTTCATCTGCTCATTTGTGATATATTGAATTTTTTTCACAGAAAACATATTTTTGGGCAGTGAAGTAGAAGATCTCTTTTCTTCTCCCTTCATTCCCTACCTATTTTACAACTCAAGTGCCTCATTTTTTTTCCACACTGTAGTGTTAAGCATTTCTGGCTGAGAGGGCAGCAAACAACTGTCAAGGCCCAGTGTGCTCTGCAGGAAGCAGGGGTGAAATTCTGTGGCAAAGTATCCGTGACACTCAGGTGCAGCAAACTGAAAATACCTCAGCAGATTCACAGGAATTTAAAAGCCATGCAGAGCTCAGGGCTCTATTCTCAAGTGCTCAGCATCTACATCTGGGGCCAGATTTTCAAAAGTGCTTGGTATCCAGTGACTCCCATAGTGACACTTATGGCTAGGTTTTCAAAAGAGGTCAGCAATAAATGTGCTGAGCTCCTCACTCTCTCTGTGCCTCAGTTCCCCATCTGTAAAAATGGGATGGTAATACTTCCTTTGTCTGTCCTCTCTATTTAGACTGGTTTCAGAGTAACAGCCGTGTTAGTCTGTATTCGCAAAAAGAAAAGGAGTACTTGTGGCACCTTAGAGACTAACCAATTTATTTGAGCATGAGCTTTCGTGAGCTACAGCTCACTGTAGCTCACGAAAGCTCATGCTCAAATAAATTGGTTAGTCTCTAAGGTGCCACAAGTACTCCTTTTCTATTTAGACTAGCTCTTGAAGGTAGGGACTGTCTGTTCTGATTGCCTAGGACAATGGTGCCTGATCTCACGTAAGGCCTTTAGGCACTATCGTAATAGTAATAACAACCTGTGATATGTCTCAGAACAGAAGAAATTTATAAAGTGCAGTCTCTCAAATCTAGAAAGGAGGGATGATGTGGGGATCCTGCTCTGGAAATGAATATAACCTTGGCAGCATTGTAATGTCAGAAGACAGTTTCTTCTTCCGCTTTTGTCTTGGTATGTAAACTGTTTCCAGTATTTACTTCAGCTCTGGTAATTTGATTCTACCCGGTCATTCGGACACTTCCCAGTGCGTCAGTTAGCTTGTGTTGGTGCAACATCACCTGCCTACGAATGACAGAGAGCCTGTTTCTGGTAGGATGGAACTGCTCTATCTTATTTATTGCTTCTGTCTCAGTCTTTTCTCTTCTTTTCCCATTTTTCTCTTTTTTGAGTACTCTTCACCTTTTTTTCTAGTTCTCTTTTTCTCTTTCCTTTATTCCCGTTTCAATATTCTCCCCTTGACCCTGTTATGTCTGCCCCCTTATCACCTTAGCTGTGTCCTGCACTCATTCTCACTCTGCCTCTCTCCTTGCATCCTTCCATGAAGGCCCTCCTCCGGCTACATCACATACACACACACAAATCTGCCCATGTGATCCTCTCTCTAGTTCCCAGCACCAGCTGAGATTGCTAGTGCTGCTTGCATTTCTCCCACACTGCTTGGCATGTTCTTACAACACCTCTGAGTGATGTAATACTCCCTGCTGGCAGAGGTCTGGAGTTCCTCTTAAAAAAAAATGTTTTCCTTCCCTAGTCCAGCTACAATTCATTCCTGACATTCCCAATCACTATTATCAGTGATAATCAGACTCTCAATTTCAAGCTGTATGCTACGCAACCCAGAAGCCAAGTGTAGTAACCCAGGAATGCATAACTGAAGATGGTGCAACTTCATAGGGAACTCTTATTTGTAAATGATTCTCCTTTGTGTTTCTTCACATCTTTAGGTGTGGGTAATGGCAGAGAGTGTGTGTCCCTGTCAGCCATTTGGTAGGACAGCACTTTGGCAGGAGGAAATCTTAAACTGAAATTTTTTCCATATATATAAAACTGACACATGACTAAGCGCTTGTCTATACTACCCGCCAGATCGGCAGGCAGCGATCAATCCAGCAGGGGTCGATTTCTAGATGCGATAAATCAACCCCTGAGCACTTTCCCGTTGACTCCGGTACTCCACCAGAGCAAGAGGCGGAGTCAACGGGGGAGCGTCAGCAGTCGACTCACCGCAGTGAAGACACTGCGGTGAGTAGATCTAAGTACATCGACTTCAGCTATGTTATTCACGTAGCTGAAATTGTGTAACTTAAATCAATCCCCCCCCCCCCAGTGTAGACCAGGCCTTAGTCTCATTTTACAGACCCACTCATTCTCTCCCACTGGAATTTTTTATTCTTCTTCAAGTGATTGCACTTGTCTATTCCACTGTAGGTGTATGCCCGCCTTGTGCACAGTTGTGGGAGATTTTTCTTTAGGAGTAACTGTCAGGGCAGCATGAGCACCCACTGATGCCTCACACCATTGCACACAGGTATAAAGGGCTGCACTGCCCTCAACCTCTCTCAGTTCCTTCCTACCACCAGTGATGGGTGTTGGAGCTCCAATTTTTGTATCTGTGAGTCTTCCCTCTTTTAGTGTATGTAATACCCTTAGAGTTAGTTTTTAGTCTAGTGTAGTGTGTTTGCACATATTTAGATACAGTAACTCCTCACTTAAAGTCGTCCGGGTTAACGTTGTTTTGTTGTTATGTTGCTGATCAATTAGGGAACATGCTTGTTTAAAGTTGTGCAATGCTCCCTTATAACGTCATTTGGCAGCCACCTGCTTTGTCCACTGCTTTCAGGAAGAGTAGCCCGTTGGAGCCAGCTGGTGGGGGTTTGGAACCAGGGTGGGCCGGCAGCCCCCCTAAGTTCCCTGTGCAGCAGCTGCCCAGCAGGCTATTGCCGGCAGTTCAGCTGTCCCTCCCCCCACTGCCATGTGCTGCCCCTGCTCTCTGCCTTGGAGCTGCTCTCCAGAGCCTCCTGCTTGCTGTGCTGGGTGGGGGAGGGGAGGGGGGAAAAGGGGGGCTAATGTCAGGGTGCTCCCCTCCCCCCTGCTCCTGCACCTGCTTACCCCTTCTCCATATAGAGCAGGGTGGGGAGACAGAGAGACCTTGGGGCAGCAGCTGCTGTCTCAACTTCCTGATCAACTTAAAAAGACAATGTACTTCAGAGTGGGGTCAGCGTACTTAAGGGGCAATGCGCCTCTCTCTCTCCCACAGACAGGGTGTGGGTCTCTGTCTGCCATGCTGTCTCCCCTCCCTCCATTCCTGCACCCTTGTAGAGTGTGAGGCTACATTAACAACAATGAGTTAACCCTTGAGGGCTCAGCCAAAAGCTAGTTCATCATTTAGCAGTAAGGCATTCCCTGGGAAATATCCCACCCTCAGACTTCACCACCTAACCAAGCTTCACAATCATCATCGCTGTGTACTGTATTAAATTGTTTGTTTAAAACGTATACTCTGTGTGTGTGTGTATATATATATATATATATATATATATATATAAAATATGTCGGTTTTTGTCTGGTGAAAAATTTTTCCCTGGAACCTAACCCCGCCCCCCCATTTACATTAATTCTTAACGGGAAATTGGATTTGCTTAACACCGTTTCGCTTAAAGTCGCATTTTTCAGGAACATAACTACAACGTTAAGCGAGGAATTACTGTATAAGGATAAATTTAGGATAGTGCATTTGTAGAGTGGGGTTCCTAGTTGGGTACTGGGCTCAGTACTGGATTAATGACTCGTTCTCCTGGCTTCAAGGCCTGTAACTTATGTAACAAGTCTATGCCAGTGAGCGACCCATATCCCAGCTGCCTTAAGTGTCTGGTACAGGTGCACATGAGTGACAAATGTTGCATTTGTACAGTGTTCAAACTCCAATTGAAAAAGAACAGGGTTGCCAGACTCAAGTACCTGCCTATGGAGTCTGTGCTTTACCCACCAATGGAAAGGTACCAAGCATGTCCGAGTCAGTTAGGAGCACTATACCTGTTCTGACTGAGTCCAGAAGCAGATCCTCATCGCCGGTACCTAGGAAGAGACAATGTAGGTCTCCAAAGGACTCAGTACCGGAGCCTTCAAAGTCTATGGTGAAGCCACTGAGCAGAGTCAAAAACTTGGAGGTGCTCTCAAGGAAGAGGCAGCCCCAGATGCAGTCCGTAAACCAGGAGAAACTGCTGACACCAGAGCCCAAGAAGAGTCCACTGATACCAGTCCCTCAAGGACTCGTGAACCCTTTGGTACTGTAGTCTCAGGAGTCTTTCCAGTGCCATCTACATCCAAGGCTTTTGAGGCAGCCATAGAGTTGCTTAACCTGTTGGTGCCAGCTTCCCCCACTGTTCATAAATCTTGCCTGGTACCAGGATTGGAAATGCATGGTCCCAGCATCAGTCCCAGAGCACCATTTGGTACCAGTGGCTTCTACAGTTGCGGCTTCTCTCTGTAGGGTTCCCTCTAGAGGGAAGCCAGTGATGATCTCACCTGTACTGCCATCTCCAGACTCAGAGATGGTCTCCCTGGTACCGATGGGGTCTGCTCCACCATGGGTTTGAGGAAGTGGACTCCTCATCAGACTCCCAAGATCAGATCAAATGTGTCTTCACCCAAGCATATCCAGCAGCCCCAGTGGGTGTCTTCCCACTATGATACCAGCCAGAGCCTCAGCACTCTAAGCACCAATTTCCTGTGCATAGCTTGGTCCCACGTCCATATCCCTTGGGGCTTCCCTCCACATTCTAGAGCCTCTCCACTCTCTCCCCACCCTCTCTATTGGAGTCTTTCCAGTAGGAAGGAACTTAGGGGAATCGGGGGAAGTGCAGCCCTTTATACCTGCGTGCAGCAGCGCCAGGCACCAGAGGGCGCTCACTCTGTCCCGACAGGTACTGCTGAAAGAAAAATCTCTGACAGCTGTGCACAAGGCATGCTCACACCTACAGTGTAGTGGACATGTGCAACACATCTTGAAGAACAACAAATATGGAAAGGTAAGTAACCATTTGTTATTTATTATACACACCTAAAAACAGAGAATAACTGGCTGGGCAGCAGTATTGCAGAAAAGATCTGGGGGTTATACTGGATCATAAACTGAACATGAGCCAAAAATGTGAGTCAGTTGCAAAAAAAAAGGTTAATATCATTCTGAGGTGCATAAACGAAGTATTGTATGTAACCCAGGCACCGACTCTGTGGGTGCTCTGGGGCTGCAGCACCCATGGAAAAAAAAATAGTGGGTGCTCAGCAGCCACTGGTAGCCTCGCTGATCAGCTCCTTCCTCTCCCACCCAGCATCTCCAGCTCGCTGATGCACCCTGCCGATCAGCTCCTCCCCCTCCCTCCCAGTGACTCCCACTCACCATGATCAGCTGTTCAGTAGTGTTCAGGAGGTACTGAGGGGGAGAGGGAGGAGTAGGAAGAGGAGGTGGAAGGGGGCAGAATGGGGCAAAGCAGGAGGCAGGAAGAGGCAGGGTGGGAGCTTGGAGAAAGGGGTGGAGTGGGAGTCAAGCACCCCTTGGGAACTGAGAAGTCGGTGCCTCTGGTATGTAAGACACGGAAAGTTTGACTCTATTCGACACTAGTGAGGCCTCAGCTGGAGTACTGTGTCCAGTTTTGCGCCCCACACTTTAAAAAAAGATGTGGACAAACTGGAGAATTTCCAGAGGAGAGCAACAAAAAATGATAAAAGGTTTATAGAAACTCACCTATGAAGAAAGGTTAAAAAACCTGGATACATTTAATCTTGCACAAAGACTGAGGGGGGTGGGGAATCTGATAACAGTCTTCAAATATGTTAAGGGCTGTTATAAAGAGGACTGTGATCAATTGTTGTCCATGTCCACAGCAAGTAGCTTGAGAAGTAATCAGTTTAAATCTGCAGCAAGGGAGATTTAGGTTAGAAATTAGAAAAAACTTTCTAATTATACGGATAGTTAAGCACTGGAATTAGGTGTGTGGCTAGCTCAGCTTCATTCAGTATCACCCTTAGGGACACCCCCACCCCCAGATGTAGTGCGTCTTTAATTTGTAGCTCTATCCCCCCACATTTTGCATGAGCTCTTCATTGATCGCATACCAAATGGGTGAATCTCAGTTACCTGTACAAACCAGGGAGGCCCAGTGACACTGACGCCTTATTGACCTAGCCTCAATACTGGGTTGTAAGACTTTATTTTGGTGCCTTGGTTACTGATTTGGAAGGAGTGTTGACAAGCCAGTCATGCCTCACTTGATATCAGCACTGGGCCACCTGTTGTGAAATGCTGATACATTGGAGGGTGTGGCCTTTTCTTTCCTTTTTTTTAGTTCACTCTCAGTGTGTATAAGCACAAGCAAGAACTGACGACTCGGGCAGGGAGTGCAAGGGAATACAGTGGTGCATTAACAAAAAAGTAGCTGCAATTTTACTCCTGCACACTACAGAAGTTAGAGTAAAATGGGAGCACATCGCTAGCGGGCTCATTGGCATGATTGGGACTGCTCAAAATCCCATGGGATTTAGCAATGTGTTCCCCTTTTTGGTTTTAATTCTATTTCTACGCAGGAGTAACTACAGCTGATCTCTGATTAATGCAGCATTAGCTTCCCCTGCACCCCTTTCTTGCTCATCAGTTCTTGCCTGTGCTCGTATGCACACACAATGCTCTGCACCTTTTCTGTGAAGGATCAAGCTCTTTCTCCACTCATTACTCTCCCCTTTTTTAATCTTGCAGTCTGGAGAGTAGGAGAACTGGTATAGGAGGGCCTTGAGATTTTGCAAGACTAGGCCTAGTATTGAACCTTACTTGAGCCAAATCGTAGGCTCCACAGAAACACTCAAGCACAGTCAACTTGCCCTGCACCTGCAGAGACTGGTAGGGGAGGGATAGCTCAGTGGTTTGAGCATTGGCCTGCTAAACCCCAGGCTTGTGAGTTCAATCCTTAAGGGGGCCATTTAGGGATCTGGGGCAAAAATTGGGGATTGGTCTGCTTTGAGCATGGGGTTGGACTAGAAGACCTCCTGAGGTCCCTTCCAATTCTGTGATTCTGTGAAGACCAAAATGGCAGTGTTGCAATGCAGGTGGCAACTATAGAAATGTTAACTTTTTACCGAACCATTGGGGAGGGAGAATGTGCAGTTTAAGAAAAAGAGAGAGATCTTAAATAAGTTGTTTTAGGCAGATTTAAAGTTAACCATTAGGATCAGAATCAGCATCTTGCTGCAATAATAGTCTATGTGCATTTTTAACTCTGGGTTTTAGCTCTAGAGTTTTCTACCTACTGTTATTCAGGGTGCCTAATCTGTCTTGGGATGTAAAGAGAAGGTTAAAAAAACAGTACTGTACATTCAGCTGTTCCTGAGTGGTGCTGATATGTCTAGCTGCATACCCCCTGTGACATTGTTGTGAAGGTCACTATATAAACTGGTGAGAGTGTTGATTTGTATTTCTTTCTGGAAACAGCCTAATAAAGATGACTATAGTGAAGGTTTTGTTCAATTTGCACAAGCTTAATATAACCACAATGCAGTATTACACAGATGGAGGCAGAATCACAGCTCTGGTCTTAACCTAAATGAAAAGTTTGCAGTTTTAAGATTGAGCAATGCCATGTCTTAAAACTGCTAAGTTCCTCTTTTTTTCTTTTTTCTTTTTTTTTTTTGAATGAGCCAGAAGGTTTATTTCCTAACTTGTTTCAATATGACATTAAGTGAACATTTCTTTCCATTTCCCATGCATTTTAGCACCATTTAAAAAAAAATGCCTCAAGAAGAAAAATTGCCCTGTTCTTCAAGATATTCCAATCCATGACATTTTCATGAAACAGGGAACTGGCTATTATGCAATTACCAAAACACACTAGTTTCCCTGTTGCATCAGTTTCTTTTGGCCTGGAATTGATGCACATTCTAAGAATTCATTTTCATTTGGTGTCTATGTGGGGAGTCAGTGTGGCTAGTGGATAGGGCACATGAATGGATCTCCCATGCTCTAGGTTCTACTCCTGGCTCTCCTGCTGGTTTGCTTGGTGACCTTGGATAAGTCATTACCCCCCCCCAGGGCCCCAGTTTCCCCATCCATAAAATGGGGGTTAATAAAACTGACACCACCATCCTTGCAAAGTGGTGAAAGGGCTAGGTATTATTATTATTATTATGATTATTTCTACAAATGGTTGATATTTTTACAAGCACTCAGGTATTACAGTGGTGTGGGCTATGTGAGTACCCAACTAGACAGAGAACTATAGTACTCCAGGCATGGAAAAATAATGCAGCCCCACCCCAGACTAGTAGAGGAGGTGTCAGCGGTGGGTTGAGCTTGGACAGGTATTTCTCTTCCCCATCTCCTGTTTAGCCATATGAAACTTGTGAGGGCCCCTATTGGTTAAGTCATTTTCAAGCCTGTGATGGTTCCTATTGGCCAAGTCCACCTTTCTATCAAAGGAGGCGGGATTAAAAGGGTCTTCGTGGGCAAGGGCAATGCCCAGCTACAGGAGGGCTGTGAGGAGGAGCATGGTTAGGCCACAGGCTAGTGGCCAAAGACGAAAATGGAGTTGGAGTCATGGTCACAGCGTGGCTGCAGTGCCAGTCATGGCAGTGGCCATAGCCGCCGGGGCACAGGCAGCTCCTGGAGCATTGGCTGCATTGTCAGCAACAGTAGACACAGCAAGGGCCCGGGTGGTGCCTGGAGCAGTGGGCATGGCAGTGGCAATGGCTGGGCCATCTGGTTACCCTGTTCTGGTCTCTGGTGGGCCCAGGGAGGCCTGGCTGGAGGCTCTGAGGGCAGTGGCATTTCAGGCTTTGCAGCTGACTACAGGGAGGATGTTGAGCCCTTGGTTTGAGGTTGCACCACTTCTGGGGCCTGCTTTGACCATGTTGCCCCCACCATTGCCTGTGACAACTGGTGGAGAGGCCCAAGAACAGAGGAGCGAAACATCCTCTGATCTAGAGGTGAGAAGTGAACAAGAGGAGTGTCCTGAGAGCAAGGGAGCCATTATGGGGGTACCCCCACCGCAACTGGCTGGTGAGTTTTGCTGGGGCCCTTTCCCATTAAGTGACCCTTCTGTAGTGAATGGGGTCTCCCAGGATGGTGTGGGGATACTGCCTCTTTCTGAAGGGGGGTTGTTTTTCCTGGGGTTGGGGGCCTCCTCAGCTTCCTTTGGCTGAAAGGGAAGAAGGGGTTGATTCCTCTGTTGCACTGGGTAGCCCAGTGTTTTGTCCCAGTGGGGCCCCTCCTCTTCCTACCACCCTTTTACCTATATCAGTATGCTGCATGTTGCTGCATCATTGACATTTAAACAATCACAGCACCAACAAAGGACAACAGAAATGATGAGGAGTATGGAACAGCTTCCATATAAGGAGAGATCAAAACAACTGGGACTATTCAGTTTGGAAAAGAGACGACGAAGGGGGAATAGGATAGAGGTCTATAAAATCATGACTGCTGTGCAGCAAGTGAACAAAGAATTGTTATTTACCCCCTTCACATAACATAAGAACCAGGGGTCACTTGATGAAATTAATAGGCAACAGGTTTAAAACAAACAAAAGGAAGTACTTCTTCGCACAACGCACATTCAACCTGTGGAACTCATTGTCCAGGGACATTGTGAAGGCCAAAAGTATACCTGAGTTAAAAAAAAATTAACCAAGATGGTCAGGAATGCAACCCCGTGCTCTGGGTGCCCCTAAGCCTTTGACTGCCGGATGCTGGGACTGGACAACAGGGGATGAATCACTGAATAATTGTCATTGAAGCATCTAGCACTGGCCACTGTTGGTAGACAGGATACTGGGCTAGATGGAACATTGGTCTGACCCTGTGTAGCCATTCTTGTGTTCAAGATCTTAACATTTAGAAAATAAAGAGTTACGGTCTCGCACCTTCCGTCCTATCCTCCTCCATGCCAAACTCCCTCATTACATGTGAAATCATCTAGCCTACATCTGAAATCACAATTTACCTCCACAACTCAAAACACTCATGTGCATTTAACCACTATCACAATGCTATGCCTGGCAGTATTATCTCAGACTACTTTTTTGGAATAGAGCTGCCCAGAAAAGAGAATTTCCATTTAGGGGGAAATTCTGGATTGTTACTGATTCATTTTATTCTACATCAGAATGAAATATCAACATCCCAGAATTTCTGGTGAAACAGAACAATTTGTTCCAGGGCCTGCCAGCCAGGGTGTGTCTTAGGCTGTCACGCGGCCTGTCTAATAGGCCTGCTTGCTGGGGAGCTAGGCTGGTCTCCTGTCAGCCCACCCATCAGTCAGCTTCCTGCCTGGTCTCAGTTTAAAGTTTTGATGGAATCCACGCATTCCCAGGGAACATTCTCGTTCTGTTGAAACAGGATTTTTCCGACATATACTCTGGTTGGAAAACTTTTGACCGGCTCTAGTTTTGAAACAAGTGTAGACTAAAAGGGTCCAATGATGGATGGTACGTTGAAGGTGGGGAGGTGATTTTTGGTTATATTAGTTCCAAGATTTATAAAGTATTTGGGTTGAGGGATGTGTTGGGCAAGGTTTTATATTTGTAAGCTCCTTATTCAAAATGTGTATGTTTGGATTAGACTTTTTTGGGGTAGTTAGATTTACGGCTGTAGGGTGGCTTGAACAATAGGAGCAGAGCAAAGTACTAAAGATCCACTTCTCAGATTTATTTGTAGTGTAGTTTCTTGTGGCTGGTGTCATGTTTTTCCCTCAAATTAACTTTTTAATCTTTGTGTTCCTTTGTCCTTTCTGTGGCATATCTGAGACTTCTACTCTGTAGTCATGTAATTGTTGCAGTTTCATGTAGACCTACTGTTTCCAGTTAAATGGTCTGGATTGTAATGATCAGGAAGGTTTATTTTCCACAGGCCTGTTTATTTGAATTTGTTTGGTAATTAAAATGGAGGAATCTGATCTCCTCAGATTTTCCAGGTTTCAGAGTAGCAACCTTGTTTAGTCTGTATCTGTAAAAAGAAAAGGAGTACTTGTGGCACCTTAGAGACTAACAAATTTATTAGAGCATAAGCTTTCGTGAAGTGAGCTGTAGCTCACGAAAGCTTATGCTCTAATAAATTTGTCAGTTAAAATGAGATAAAATGAGAAATTGAAATATAAAGTGTCAGCTTTGAATGAAAATTGAGTAAATCAAAAACAGACATGTGGTGGCAAAATTCATGATAGCATGTTACCAAAAACAGTTACCTTCGGGCATGATGGGAACACATTTTTAATACAATAGTGGGCACTAATTAGCTGATTAGCTTATTGCTGATAACAAGATATTATGTGTATTACAAATGAGAGACTCCTAACAGATTTTAGTAGTGATGAGAGCCAGGATGTGAAAAAGTTTAACCTCAGAAAGGTTCTTAAATGCAATAACTTAGAGCACTAAAAGTAAAATATATGTATATATTTTAGTTGCTTCTGTCAACCTTTGAAGTTCAGCAACAATAGGCAAAGATTAGATGAAATTATTACTTCCTGTAACAGTGGCTCTTTGAGATGTGATGCAGACAAGTATTCCACTTAAGTGTGTGCACGCCCAGCACACCGGAGCCAGAGAAATTTGCCTAGCAGTATCCATGGAGGGATGGTGCTCGGACTTCATGACAATAACCTCTTCCTCCCCCCGGCTACATATTGCAGCGCCGCCCTGCCCCTCTCTCAGTTCCTTCCCACTGAACACCTGTACCTGAGTAGATGCAGCAGGGTCTTCCACTTAGGTGGCTCACAAGCAGTACCCCCCAAGAGGTGCAGCTTGGAGTCTACCTAAACAAGGACTGCAGGACCGTTCTACCAAAGCTTGCATCTGCCATGGAAATGGAGTTATGGCATAATGGTTCAGGAACGTATGTATTGGCGACCATATAGCAGCCCTGCAGATGTCCAATATGGAAGCGTCACTGAGGAATGCTATGGATGTAGCTTGCACCCTCGTAGAATGAGGTCAGGCCCCGCCAAGGGGGTGCAGCTGAGGCTATTTCATATGCTATCTTGATGCAGGATGTTCTCCATTTGGAGATCATCTGCAAAGAGACCGTTTGACCCTGCATGCGGTCTGCATATGACACAAACAAATGAGGCGAAGCATGAAACGGTTTAGTCCTGTCCAGATAAAAGGCCTGACATTGCCTGACATCTAAGGTATGGAGATGCTGCTGAAGGTCCAGAGCAGCAAACCAGTCATTCTGAGACAACACTGGGAGGATAGTTAATAAGTGAACATTTGGAACCTCATGTACCTGATATATTTGTTGATGCCGTGAAGGTCGAGGATGAGTCTTACTCCTCACTTGGATTGGGTACCAGAAGTCATGACCCCGGTGTTCTAGTGGAACCTCCTCCTCCACTCCCAAAGCAGTATCTCATGAGAGGGATCCCTGAAGAGGGATGGGGAGGGAGGAACCGGATGGCATAATGTGATCTAACCATGCTTTGGACCCAGCTGTCTGTAGTGATTGAGACTCAAGCATTGTGAAAGCAGGCCAGCCTGTTCCCAAAGCAGGGGGATGAGGAGAGAGGAGCAACGACTGGAACAGTGCTGTGGACCAAGGAGTCAAAATGGGTACTTGAAAGGCGATGAGGAAGGCGCATAGATTAGCTGAACCCCAAGCCCGCCTGCTTTCTCCTGTGGCATCTATCAGTCTTTCTGGGGCAGTTCCATTGCCTTGGAGGAAGGAAAGGCTGGCCAAACGTGCACTGCAGATGACAGTGCTGCTGCTGGATGCCGTAGTGGCACTTCTGCGTTGTCGGCATGTACGCCCCCACCAACTGCAGGGTAGCCCTTGAGTCCTTGAAGGAGTGCAGTATTGAAGGGCAAATCTTCAATGGCTTGCTGGACATTGGTGCACTATCTGAATTCTGGAGCCAGGATGCTCTCCCCTTAGTGATCACAGAGGCCACCACACTGGTTGAGGTGTCAAAATCAAGCGCAGACTGCAAGGACATCTTAGCTATCAAGCAGCCTTCAGGGACAAATGCCCAAAATTCCTCCCACAAGGCCTCAGGCTAGCTGGTCTGCGAACTTTGACATAGCTGTCCAATTAACAAAATCTTACTTGGATAGCAAGACTTGTTGGTTAGCAGTTCACAACTGCACAGAAGAGGAGGTGTAAAACTTCCTGTCCATGATGTCCCTATCCTTGGGCCAGACTTAAACATTTCTGCTGGACTCTATCATTCACACTTACGTCTAGGGGATTCTGGGTCAGATGGGAGTAAAACCCCACAAATCCCTGCATGGGAACACAATAGTGCTTCTCCATGTGCTTAGCCGCACAATGTGAAGCCAGTGTGCTCCAGAGGCTTCAGATGGTTCAAGGAGCCCAGTGTTGATAGGGAGAGTGACTCTCCCAGGGGAAGATAGCTGTAAAATGTCCACCAATTTGTGGGTGTTCCCAAGGGAAGAAGCTACCTGCTGCAAAAGGTCTCGGTATGCCTTAAAATCTTCCAGTACTGAAGGGGAGGATGAGCCAGGCTGCACAGCATTGTCCAGAGATGAAGATGAGGCCCTTAATTGAGCCAGAGCTGTATCCTGCTCCAGGGTTGATGGATCTGGATGGGCGGACGCTGGAGGCTCTGCATGGAGAAGGACTATCAGTGCCTGGGCCTGTAGCAGATTGACAGTACCACCACAGACCTGGCCAGTTATCTTGCCTTTTTGAGTGAGATGAAGAGCGGGACCATTACAACTTAGGAGCATTCCACAGACTCCATGGAGGTCACCGTCATGGATAAGGCATTGGTGGCTAGAAGGTGCTGGGCTAGAGACCTCCGTCCCAACCATGAGATGCACGCCAATCCTGTATCTGTAACAGTCCATTAGCAGCCCTCAATGCTGGTCGGATGATGGAGAACAGGATAATGGCAACCCGGACTCAGATTCAGAAGAGCCTCGGGATCCCAGAGATAAGGGCAGAGCAAGACCAGAGGGAGGGAGCAGGCAGTCTGACTTGTCCATCGCCCAGAACAAGGCAGGAAGTGGCACTGCTGAGGGAAGTGGTACCGCTGGTACCGAGCATGCCGGTGCCAAAATCTGTCATGGTCCTGAAGTGAACAGCAGTACCAGGGTGTCTGATGGTACTGACCTCAAGGGTGGCAAAAGCCTCCACGGAAGCCTTTGTGGTTCTGACTGTAGTTTTGCCGAGTAAGTTCCCGGTACCAGCCCTACTTCCACAACCTGTGGAAGGGGAACATTGGGGTGCAGTGCCAACTGGCCTGAGTGTTCACCAGCTCATTCAATCAAAGGGGCTATAGTTGACACAGCCCTGGCAAAGTCCTGGTCCAAGGGAGAGGTTGGGACCAAAAGGTAGAGGAGGTCTGTAGCTGCCTGGTATGTCACCAATGTGGAAACGCTTGGTATTGGCATCTCCCTCATCGGTACAGAATTCAACGGATGCCTGGAGGCTGGAACCGGAGTCAAAAGTGGAGAGTTTCTAACCTCCCTACTAGGTACCGGGCAAGGGTTAGAAGTACCCTTGCCATCCCGGGTACCGGCACCCCATCTCTACAAGCCCATGCTTTTCCTGGGAGAGGCAGAAGAGTCACCCTGAGCGGTCTCGATTGGTCTTATGCAACCTTTGTCCTTGGTGCAGTCGTCGGCAAATGGCTCCTCCATTTCTTCAGAGAGGCACCCGCGCTGGAATCTGAAGCAGCTGTGCTCTTGGAACTCAAGGACGATCTCCAACCCAATGAGGTTCTCAGCACCGAAGCAGGTCACCTGGCCTGTTTGAGTAGGTGCCGCTTCAGGCAAAGGTCTCAAGCCACTTGAGTCCATTTCTTAAATAATCTGCACATCGCACAATGCTCCTTGACATGGGCCTTGCTGAGACAGAGCAAGCACCATGTGTGGGGATTCTGGTTGGGGATCACTCCCCACCCGGATGATCACATTTAAACCGCAGTGAAAGCATCACTGAGAGAAACAAACTACTAAACTAACACTACTCTAGCTAACCCTACAGGTACTACTAACTATACACAAGAGAAAAAACTGAGAAAAATTCTTAGATGATGTTTACTTGTGAGGTTGAGACCACGCGGTGCTCCGACTCCGGCCATAGGCAGTAAGACAGAACTGAAGGAGGGTTGGGGCAGTGCTGCTTCATGTAGCCAGGGGAGGGTCTGCGGCCATTAGGAGCAAGTGCCGCCCCTCTACAGGTAAATTTCTCTGGCTCCAGTGTGCTGTGCACACACACACCTGTGTGGAACACACGGCTGCATCGACTAGAACAATCAGTATTTTATCCGTGCAGTCCTAATTCATGAGGAAAACATTTAATATGGTTTACAGAAGTATGCATGGCCCAGCATTTCTATTCCTTCTTCACATAGCAAATTCAAATGTATTAGCATAGGCCTTGCAAACCTTTATTCACATTGCGCTTAGTAACATGAGGAATCCCTTGATGTGAAAGAAACTGTTCACGTTAGTAAGAATTTGCAGGATTCAGTCTGTAGTTTAAAACGTCTGCCTTAGGGCATGGTACTAATTCAAAGTCTGTGTATGACTGAGACTGCAAAGACCTATGTGCATATTCTCCTACGTAATCTCTACAGGACGTACCTTGAATGGAAAAACCTACTTTCCCTCTCCCCTTCCATAATCCAGAGCAACAGCAACAAATCTGTGGGTGGTTTATCCAAAGTATGCTAAAATTCTATTGGTTGGTTTTTTTCTTAGATGCTGTTTACTTACCCCCACTCTTACAATATCTTTTAATAATATTAATTGCATGTGGGGAGATACACCTCCAGAAACTATTATAAATAGTTCTTTATTATCATTATTTGTATTGCAGTAGCACTTAGCACAATGGGGCACCGGCCTCTAGGTAGCATAAAAACTTAACAAAGGGACAGTCCAAGTCCAAAAGAACTTAGATGTGATTGATTGATTTTTTTTTATAGGTCTGCTCATCTCATATGTGGGTCAGGGACTTTTAATCATTATATACATGGCAAATAAAAGGGCCTGCCTAGACACAAGTCAGCTTATGTGCAATTACATATGGTAACTGTTCAAATTGAACTTTGAAAATCCATATCAATTTAAGAAAATGGGTTCTTCTTCACATAACTTAGTAGAGGTTCCCTGTCACTGATACAGGGTTAAATAAAATGGTTGGTGGGTTTTTTTTTTATAGTTTTGTAAGGATTGTTTTGGCTCATGGAAAAAACCTAGACCGCATTCTACTTTCATTTACACCAGTGAAAACCTGCAAATCTCCACTAAAGTCAGCAGTGTTATTCTGGATTTACTTTGGGGCAAGAACAGAATTTGTGTCTCTGATTTGGTAACTGCAGAGATTTTTTAATAGAAGTAACAAATCCCACCACCATGTAGGATTTTGCTGAATCAGGCTTCCATTTCCCTCTTTTGATATTATCTAAAAATCATGTCTATAGTGGTCACCATTTAAAAATCAACATTTCCTAGCAGATACCACACAGTTATTACAATTGTTTCCTTTTCCAGGGAAAAACTGTGGCATCTCAGTTACCACTGTACCTGACCTGTACCTGACACATGCTGATTTTTTTTAATGATGACTAGATATTAAAAGCGAGATGAAAATCAATAATTTGTCTTTTCTCATTGTAGTTGGTCTCCAGTCAGGTACTGATGCAAATGAGTCCATTGAACAAATAGATGAAGATATAGCAGTGACTCAAAGTCAGATGAACTTTACTTGTCCTATCACACAGGTATGCTATTACTAGGACTGTAGTAGATAAATATTTCCCATCTTTAATTACTTCCCTGCATCTTCATAGCCATTATAATCCTATTCACATTCCTACCTACATAACATACTTGTTAGCTATATATGTATATTGATTTTTTAGAGACCAGATAATGGCAGTTGCTAATATGATCATAATTGGGTCATGCTGCTGAAATAAAACCTCACAGGAATAATGCAGTTTACCATGTGGGGCCTGATCCTGTAATTTGAGTAGTACAGCATATGGACCACGGGACTTCCTGCTGCTTTAAGCAAGAGACTTTCATGTGTGGGGCTTGGAGTTTAATTATATTTTGTTGCCAGAGGACAGTATTGCTTCCACATGATAACACCTGTCTAACATATGGGGGCCTGGATAGTTGTGAAAGTTAAACTTGATTGTAATAATAGCTAGAGAGAAGGAAGGGCGATACCTACAACCTGTGTTCTATACAGTGGGGTGCAAGATAGTTGGGAATTTTCTGTCAGAATGATTTTCTGTTTGAAAAATGCTCTTTTTTGCAAAATCCAAAATTTTCCATTGGGAAAATCAAAATGACAGCTGCCCATCCAGAAGGTTGTTGCCAATTTCATTTTCAAACAGAATGCAGAATTTTTCTGTAAATCCGTTCCCACCAAAAACATTGCGTTTTTTGTCTTTTTGTCCTGTCTTGGGATGATTTTTTTTTTTTTTCAAAAATTAGGTTGTTTTTTCTTGGGTTTTTTTTTTTTCAAGTAGTTGATTTCCTTTTACCAGTCAGCTCTAACTGGGGCTGTTAGCAACATCCCACGACAGGTCTGAGAATGTATTCAAGTTGATCATTAGTTCTGTTAAATACAGTCATATTGATTGCAGGTGGAAATGCAGAAGCCAGTTCGAAATAAAGTCTGTGGCCATACCTACGAAGAACAAGCCATTCTAAAAATTATACAGCGTCGAGAACAGCAAAAGAAAAAGGCATGGTAAGCTAGCAAGAATGTGGGGGAGGGAGAGGGGCGAATACTTGGCTTGCTGTGTAGGTGAAATCGTATTCTACTTGTTCTATGAAATTTATTTGTGTTGGCAAGGCTGAAGGAAGTAATTTTTAAATGTCTGCCCCAAATCAGACTCATAATTAGTACTGTGCACATGGAGGATACTTTTTAAAAAAAATAAATAAAAACAATATTTAAGGAAACCTTCAGGAAGTGTATGGGGAAGTAAGAGCCATTCACTGTCCCTGCATAACAAAATAACAGAGATCTAGTACAGTCATTAACAATACAGAGACATTTTAACATCTTAAAGTTGCTAGTTCATTTTTTTTCTTACCTTGTGTTTTTTAAAACTGTCAAAGTTGATGTAAAAAATAAAATAACTCCTTTGCAAATGGAAGGGAAAAGATACTACTGCCCTCCCTTTTATAGCTTCTATATCATACTACAATAAGAAAAAGGAACTAATACAGACAATTATAAATCCCTAGATAAAGGGAAGAATGTTCAGCCAGAAAAATAAGCTGTACAGTCCCTTCCATAATTCAGGAAAACACGTTTTACTATAGATAACCATAGGCAATACTACCAGCATTAAGGTTGCCTGTCACTTTCCATAAAAAGACCCTATTTTCAGCTGCTTATAACTTTGTTAAATTTAGGGCATACATTTTTCCATGCCGGGTGTCTAGCTCAGGCAGTTGCTGCTGCTGTTATTATTGGTGTTTAATTTCAGCATAAAGGTGTCAGCCATTTGTGAATGAGATATGGAAATATGGATGAATTTGCCTATGTTTAAAACCTACATTCTCTGTCATATGGTGAGAAGCAGGGACATGATATTTGGCAGTGGGGTCACCGTGATGTCGATGAGAGACTGATTTTCACCAAGCAGCATATGTTGGCCAAGTTATAAGCCTCTGAAAATGTTTCAGTTTTGCACATGCTCAGGAGAGGTTTGTAAGAGGTTGATGGCATTATTCTCCAAAGAGTTTATCTGCACTGAACATATGTAAGCTGCACACAGCTCCCGCGTGGTGACTGGCTGCTCGTGCCCCATCCCCACAGTGACTGTGCATGCACCATCCCAGGACTGCAAAAGCTGAGTAGGACTTTGCCTGAAATTGTTCTTCCTGACTTCAGGAAAGTTGCTGTTGAGCTAGCCACTCAGATGGATAACGGGGAGAAAGCAATCTGACTCGAATGCAAATGGGTGAAGGGAGATGGGCGCTCTGGGAGCGATAGAGGTCAGAGGGGAGGGGGAGGCTGAGGCACAGAAGCTGGGTTGGGGGATAGGAACAAAGCGGGACAGCAGTTGGGAGGTGGAAAGAAGAGCCAAAAGAGGCAGCAACAGGAGCCAAAGGGTGGGAGCAAAGGGGAACAGGAACAGGCTGTGGGGATGGGGCGGAACAGCCTATAACCACTAGACACACTCCCCACCAGAACCTGGAGATGAACAAAATAGTATCAAGTCTCAACATTCCTCTGCTGTCAGTATTAGCAGTGAAATCCACTAGAAAAATGAGTCTCTTCCTCCTCCAGAGGATGGTCCATATGGACAATAATATCCTGCTTCTCAGATAGGTCAAGTCACAGAGGTTGGTGCTGTGAATCTAAAGGTTCTAATCTTGCTGATGACCCACATGGGAGTCAGTATGCTTCCACATGATAGAATCTGTTTTTTCCGTTTGCTTTTTAAGAAACTAAGGAAATTACATGGAAACACACACTCCTATATTAAGGTTGCCAAGTCAAGCACTTAAAATTTAGAAAATGCCAGAATTCAAATTGCACTTCTGGCATTTCCTAACTTTTTTAACTTTTTGTTAAGGCAAAGTTAAAATAAAACTTTAACGTACTACATTAAAGTACATTAAAGTACATTGTACCTTACTTATTCAGTATCAGGTTACTATTCAAAGAACATGGGTAAAGATTCTGGCTTGCCAGCTTGGGAGCCCTCCTCCTCTGAGTACACTAGAAAGAGTGACCAAATTTCTAAATACCTATCCTCTTTTTGGCACTTCTTTTCTATGTACTTGGTATGGAAGCTTTTCCATTACAAGAACAGTCCATATTTTATTGTAGCCCGTTCCATAGGAGATGGAGTCACATTTTTCCAATAACGTGAAATACAGAGTCTACCTGTTAGACCGATACATTAATTTATTTTTTATTGCTTTTTAAAATGCAGATCCTTTGCTGGAGCACTGAGTAAGCAGGTCAGGGGATCTCTTGGAAGCCAGCATTTTGTCATAAGATGAATCTCTTTAATAATTTTCTCCAAAAAAACAACTAATTTCTGGACACCACTACCACATGATCAAGTATGTTCCCCTTTTCCGGCAACCCTCCAACAGAACACCGCCCTACTAACAAAAACATGATGGATCTTAACTAGAGTCAAATGCCATCTATACAATAATTTATACATTTTTCTTTGAGCTACACAAATTGAAGATGTATATTCCCTTTCCCATAAAGAAACCTAATCAAGGTCAGTTTCTTTGTCCAAATCCCTCAACATCTTTTTCAATCAAAACTGTGTATATCTTATAAATTTAAACCTTTGTTTCCAGCTTTCTCCTGGGTCAACTCCCCACATGTGGTTAAAGGTCTTGAGAGTCTCCTCATGTCCAGATTTCACAATAAAATGTTTGACTTGTAAATATTGAAAACACAGGACCTTTGTATTTACATTATTACCTTGATGTGACTTCAGATCAGGACCCAGAAACAGCTGTCTGAATTGAGAAATCTCAGCGCTTACCCACAATGAATGGTCACTTTCATATTTTCTAGGTATGAATTCCCGATAGGAAATGGCACATTAACAAACTTTTGAGTGCTTGACCTGCAACCTTAACATTGTTTAATGTAGGGGGTATTTTTGATGTAATCCTATAGTATGTTAGAAATGCACATGACCGCAATAACAGGGTTTTGCTCTAATTAAATTTAGAAAGGTCAGTTAGGCATGCTACATGTAGCTCTAAGTTCTGCGTATATCTGTCTGTTAAAGTGAGCTGAGTTGCTGGGTAATTAACATTTATTCTGGAAATACAGAATGGGTTTTTGAAATGCCACAACCTGCTAGGTCTATAGAAACCATTCAGTCCTACCCTCTCAAGCTCCCAGCTGGAGTAAACCATTTTCTATTGTGCTGCTACATGATTGCATTCTTCACAGCAGTGTTCGAGTGGGAGCAAACATTCTTAACGTGGTTTAAAGACAAAACCTGGTCTGTCGGGTAAAGCCCAATTTAATGCACTTTGTCAGGGAGATGAATATGTAGCTGAGGGAACAGGGTGAGGAACGGAGTCCTCTCCCCATCCTCATCCTAGAGCTACAGCCATTGCTATAGGCAAAGCGATGTAGTACTTGCTACAGCAAGCTGCATACTCTTCTTTCCTCAGGGCCTGTAGAGTTGATTGCTGGACTTCACAGACCATTGGCTGTCTCTCAGCCACTCACCTGGCCTGTCTGCAGCCTCCACCTTCTGTGCTCCCACAAAGAAACCTGCTAAGCAGCTGAGCTCCACTGCACCTTAGGGGACTGCTGCCTACTGCTGTGTGGCTTTCCCAACACCTTGCACTGAGCCTTCCACAGCCTGGGAGAATTTCATGCACTGGTCACAGTGGTGCTAACACTTACAGGAAGTGTTTTATATGAGGCTTTCAAGGCACTTGATAAACATTAATTAAGCCTTGCAACACCTCTATCAGACAGATAATTATTATTCTAACCAGTTTATAGATTGAAAAACTGAGGCACAGAGCGATTAAGTGATTTGCCCAAGGCAGACGCTGCAAGCTAGGGACAAAATCTGGAATAGAAGCGATGAGAGCTGACTCTACATTCCAAGTCCTAGACAAAATTCCTTCTCAAAAAGAAACTAGGTTCCAAAATCCACAAATGTTTTAACTGGGGGCATTATCCATACACATCTGGCTCCATTAGCAAGGGAAAAAGATACCCCATCCCTGAATATCTTTCACTGTAGAAGGAATATGACTTTACCTGTCTACCTGCAGCCAAGTATCAAACTCTGTATTTGTCCTATTTTTAGAGATCACTAATATGACACACAATCCTCTCTCCCTCCGTTCTTGTGAGGACTCATGATTTTTCATAACCCTAGCTCTTCCACTGACTCACTTGGTGGCTCTGGGAAAGTCACTTAACCTCTTTAATCTGTTTCCCTGTCTATATAATGAGGATAATACTTATTCACCATAGATTGGTGGGGGGAGAATATAGTGCTTTGAAGATGTAAAGCAATATACAAGGATTACAGTAAGTAACTGTATTATTAGTAACACAAGCAACTCGCATTGGATTTAAGACAGTGGTCAACAGGTAAAAGTCTCTATATCTCATTACACTCCTTCCCTTGAGACATCAGCTCCCACCTATTAAGATAATTAGACTTTTTTCCCCAACAGAGATTTATTATCCATCAAGGAAAAGCTGCAGTAAGTCACTGACAAAGTTACTCTGTGGGGCGGGTGGGAATTAAATATAAAACAACAAATGCTACATTCAGATGACTAATATAATTCTTCTGATTTATTTATTTTTCTTTTTAACAGCTGCCCTAAAATTGGCTGTAGCCATTTAGATGTTAAGAGATCAGATCTTGTGCCAGATGAAGCACTTAAAAGAGCGATTGACAGTCAGAATAAACAAACCCGACCAATGCCGTAGAAGTCAGCTGGACACACTGTTACCACAAAGAAAATTTGTTATTGGAGGTCTTGTGAGATAAGCTGCTGATTGTAAGCAGGTTGTGTAACTGATTGTTATTTGAAGGCAAAGTTGAAGGTGTCAGCTATAACTGAAAGCATTTCTTAGACTGCCAAGTGTGAAGCATTCCAGGTTAACTTGTTTGTTTTTCTTCCGCAACCTCTAAAATGTTGCGTTTTGTAAATAAAATGTATGTGCAAAATGTAACCTTCTTTGTCGGTAGTGTGCTCATTTTCAAAGCATTCTAAAGATATCAGTTTAGGTCCCAACCTGCAAAATGCTTGCTACTGCGTGCACTGTTTCCTACTACGAGCCATCCCAGTGAGAAGTCTGTCGTCGCTGGAGCTACTCGTGGTAGGAGGCACTGTGACCAAGATTTTCAAAGTGACATGATCTGGGGTGCCTCTATTTTTGGATGTCCAAAACAAGACCTTTTAAGGGAGCCTGATTTTCAGAAAGTGCTGAGCATCTGGATCTCATGTTTGGGAATGCAAAATCATTAGTTACTTTTGAAAGTATTGGTCTATGTCCAGTATTAATCACAGGTCCTGGCCCTTAATCACATTGTACTTATATTCAAAATCTTTTATTTCAGACTTTATGAATTTGGAATTCCCAAGGGGGTTCACATTGATATTTTAGGTGAGAAGAATTGTCTTATTTATAAACCTCTTTAGTTCATTAACCTTATGTATAATAACAATACAAATATTATAGGATACCTGCATACCTTGAGTTGCAAAGACTGAGTTGCAAGAGGTTGAGGAAACTGGGGTTATTTAGTCTGCAGAAGAGAAGAGTGAGGGGGAGATTTGATAGCAGCCTTCAACTACCTGAAGGGGGTTCCAGAGAGGATGCTGACTGTTTTCAGTGGTGGCAGATGACAGAACGAGGAGCAATGGTCTCAAGTTGCTGGGGGAGGTCTAGGTTGGATATTAGGAAACACTATTTCACTAGGAGGGTGGTGAAGCACTGGAATGGGTTACCTAGGGAGGTGGTGGAATCTCCCTCCTTAGAGGTTTTTAAGACCTGGCTTGACAAAGCCCTGGCGGGGATGATTTAGTTGGGGTTGGTCCTGCTTTGAGCAGGGGGTTGGACTAGATGACTTCTTGAGGTCGCTTCCAACCCTGATATTCTATGATTCTATAATAACAACAAGTTTCATGCATGCATTGTTACTGTTGCTATAAGCGCTACTTCATTAGACCTTTATTAACCCAATTTATACTTAGCGTATAGGCCACATTAAACTAACATGCAGTTTTGTAATTGTTAAACTATAGTTTTTAAAAACATGGGGAGGAGGATGTCTTGAATTGCCTTACGTTTTTCCTTTCATCTTCAAGTCTGCTTAGATTTACTCCAACACTTTTTTAAATAAAACCCCAAAATCTGTGAGAAACACTGTTGGAAAAATCTCTCGCAGCTTTTGATTCAATTGCACTAATACTGCACTTCCTGGGCCAAATTTTACCCTTGTGTTTAATCAGGCCTACCCAGCAATTAAATACCTGCAGCGAGCCTGTGTCAGCTGACTCGGGCTGTAGGGCTGTCAAATTGGTGTGTAGATGTTTGGGCTTAAGTAGGAGCCTGAGCTCTGGGACCCTGTGTGGCAGGGGAGGGTCCCTGAGCCCACACTTCAGTCCAAGCCCGAATGTCTACACAGCAATTTTCAGCCCCGTAGTCTGAGCTCTGCAAGCCAAAGTCAGCTGATCTGTGTCAGCCGCATCAGTATTGTGGGTCTTTCATTCCAGTGTAAGTGCACCCCGTCAGTATGTCTACACTGCGAAACAAATCCCGAGGCAGCAAATCTCAGAGCCCAGGTCAACTGACTCAGGCTCACATTACGGGGCTACAAGTAGCACTGTAGATGATCCCACTCGGGCTGGAGCCCAGGCTTTGAAACCCAGGGAGAGGGGAGGGTCTCAGAGGCTGGAAGGTCTACACTACTCGTTTTAGCCCGGTAATGCAAGCCCTGCGAGTCCAAGCAGGCTGACCTGGGCTCTGAGACTCACCGCTGTGGTTTTTTGCAGTGTAGATGTATCCTGTGTTTTCAGCTGCAAAATTGTGGCACCAGTAATTTTGATCACTAAGATGTCAGGGTGCTTGAATGTGTCTGCAAATAAGGAATTTGGACATATAAGGGAGATAAATACATGTGCACAATTGTATGCAGAGTGATATGTACCTGCAAAATGGAAGACAGTTGCCGGACTGAACTAGCCCTATTGTTCTCGGCAGCCTGATCCAGTTTGCTATAGGTTGGGGTTCAGATTAATATATTCTCAGATAGCTACATGTGGATATTCCTGAAGTTCATTATCCTTGCATTCCTATGAGCGATGCTAGACGAGAGATTGCTTTCTTGGACATGTTTGTTTACCATATTTTAAGAGTTAGGGCTTGATCCTGAGACCAAGTTGGAGGGTTTTAATTGGAGCTGCAGGTGCTCAGCATATCTCTGAATCAGGCACTTTGCGTATATGTACCCAGGCTCTAGTAATTAAAGTTCCTGGGTAAGTTAGTAAAGATATGAGAAATACCAAGCAACCCTGAAGTTCAATATTATAAGGAAAAGGAAAGCAAGTAGGTCAGCACCCAGATCACTTTATGCAATAAGTGGAAAGTATTCTTTGAATGTTCACATTCCTGTCTCACAATAAATGATTTTTCCTTCCTTTCTTCCCTATCTTGGGTTAGGCAATGTCTATGAAGTCCTGAAACTTGAATAGCAAGTTCAGCCTGTAAACTCTAAAATCCTTTTACTCTTTGAAGGAAAGAAATTTAACAGTTTGGCAGAAGATACCTGCCTTACTTTAATAGCAATTACATATGATGTCTGAAGCATCATTTAAATTGCGGCTGGTTTCTTTTATAATCAGAGAGATCTTTTTTGAGAATGTCCAGGACTTGTCCTATAAAGCCAGGACTTAAATAATTATGGGATCCTTCCAGATACATTATAGTATTTCTGATAATACTCATTTGTCAAGGTTCCTCCCCCACTCTGAACTCTAGGGTACAGATGTGGGGACCTGCATGAAAAAACCTCCTAAGCTTATCTTTACCAGCTTAGGTCAAAACTTCCCCAAGGTACAAAATATTCCACCCGTTGTCCTTGGACTGGCCGCTACCACCACCAAACTAATACTGGTTACTGGGGAAGAGCTGTTTGGACGCGTCCTTCCCCCCAAAATACTTCCCAAAACCTTGCACCCCACTTCCTGGACAAGGTTTGGTAAAAAGCCTCACCAATTTGCCTAGGTGACTACAAACCCAGACCCTTGGATCTTAAGAACAATGAACAATCCTCCCAACACTTGCACCCCACCCCTTTCCTGGGAAATGTTGGATAAAAAGCCTCACCAATTTGCATAGGTGACCACAGACCCAAACCCTTGGATCTGAGAACAATGAAAAAGCATTCAGTTTCTTACAAGAAGACTTTTAATAAAAATAGAAGTAAATAGAAGTAAAGAAATCCCCCCTGTAAAATCAGGATGGTAGATATCTTACAGGGTAATTAGATTCAAAAACATAGAGAACCCCTCTAGGCAAAACCTTAAGTTACAAAAAAGATACACAGACAGAAATAGTTATTCTATTCAGCACAATTCTTTTCTCAGCCATTTAAAGAAATCATAATCTAACACGTACCTAGCTAGATTACTTACTAAAAGTTCTAAGACTCCATTCCTGGTCTATCCCCGACAAAGACAGACTATAGACAGACACACAGACCCTTTGTTTCTCTCCCTCCTCCCAGCTTTTGAAAGTATCTTGTCTCCTCATTGGTCATTTTGGTCAGGTGCCAGCGAGGTTACCTTTAGCTTCTTAACCCTTTTCAGGTAAGAGGAGCTTTCCCCTGGCCAGGAGGGATTTCAAAGGGGTTTACCCTTCCCTTTATATTTATGACATCATTAAATAAATCCCATAGAAATCACTGATATATAGCATAGGATTTTCAATTGCCTAAAGCAGATTAACTGCATAGAGTGCAGTCCTTGAACAAACTCTATCATTACAAATGCATGGAACAGCTATTGGCCTCAGTGTTCCCACCGGTCAGCTTATTGGAGTTGAGATGAGCAGGGCCAAGAGTAGACCTTTGCCCTTTTTGCGATAGAATGGATGGCTCTTTATTAATAAGTTTTACTAAAAACGATTTACCAATTGATACTGAAGTATTGAGCGTCCAATCCTCAGCTGCTATTGACGTGCAGCAGCCGTGTTAGTCTGTATTCACAAAAAGAAAAGGAGTACTAGTGGCACCTTAGAGACTAACCAATTTATCTGAGCATGAGCTTTCGTGAGCTACAGCTCACTTCATCGGATGCATTCAGTGGAAAATACAGTGAGGAGATTTATATACACACAGAACATGAAAAAATGGGTGTTATCATACACACTGTAAGGAGAGTGATCACTTAAGATGAGCTATTACCAGCAGGAGAGCGGGGGGGGGGGAGGAGAAAACCTTTTGTAGAGATAATCAAGGTGGGCCATTTCTAGCAGTTAACAGGAACGTCTGAGGAACAGTGGGAGGTGCGGGGCAGAAATAAACATGGGGGTAATAGTTTTACTTTGTGTAATGACCCATCCACTCCCAGTCTCTATTCAAGCCTAAATTAATTGTATCCAGTTTGAAAATTAATTCCAATTCAGCAGTGTCTCGTTGGAGTCTGTTTTTGAAGTCTTTTTGTTATAATATTGCGACCTTTAGGTCTGTAATTGAGTGACCAGAGAGATTGAAGTGTTTTCCGACTGGTTTATGAATGTTATAATTCTTGACATCTGATTTGTGTCCATTTATTCTTTTATGTAGAGACTGTCCAGTTTGGTCAATGTACATGGCAGAGGGGCATTGCTGGCACATGATGGCATATATCACATTGGTAGATGTGCAGGTGAACGAGCCTCTAATAGTGTGGCTGATGTGATTAGGCCCTATGATGGTGTCCCCTGAATAGATATGTTGACAGAGTTGGCAATGGGCTTTGTTGCAAGAATAGGTTCCTGGGTTAGTGGTTCTGTTGTGTGGTATGTGGTTGCTGGTGAGTGATTGCTTCAGGTTGGGGGGCTGTCTGTAAGCAAGTACTGGCCTGTCTCCCAAGATCTGTGAGAGCGATGGGTCGTCCTTCAGGATAGGTTGTAGATCCTTGATGCGTTGGAGAGGTTTTAGTTGGGGGCTGAAGGTGATGGCTAGTGGCGTTCTGATATTTTCTTTGTTGGGCCTGTCCTGTAGTAGGTGACTTCTGGGTACTCTTCTGGCTCTGTCAATTTGTTTCTCCACTTCAGCAGGTGGGTATTGTAGTTGTAAGAATGCTTGACAGAGATCTTGTAGATGTTTGTCTTTGTCTGAGGGGTTGGAGCAAATGTGGTTGTATCGTAGAGCTTGGCTGTAGACGATGGATCGTATGGTGTGGTCTGGGGAAAGCTGGAGGCATGTAGGTAGGAATAGCGGTCGGTAGGTTTCCGATGTAGGGTGGTGTTTATGTGACCATCGCTTATTAGCACCATAGTGTCCAGGAAGTGGATCTCTTGTGTGGACTGGTCCAGGCTGAGGTTGATGGTGGGATGGATGGGTGGGGTGTGCGGAGCGTCTTTTGCACTGTCCCAATCTGGGGGTTTTATGCAGTGGGCTGGTGCCCAACACAAGTGTTAGAACAGCCTTCAGGGTGTTCTAACATACACCAGCTGCTAACAGCTCCAAGGGCCTGTTACAGCTATGTGAGGAAGGGAAAGCCTTAGTCGTGCCCCCTCAGGCTGAGAGTCAAGGAGGCATAGAAGCCCCTACAGCAGCTCCTGTACTGTCTCAGAATCCCCCTACACAGGGAGTATCCTCTGGGAGGCCAGGCCCACAAGGTTTACAGGTGCTCAGCACTGGTGGAGCAATGCAAAGTGGCTGGAGCATGGGGTGGAATTGAGGCCTAGGAGTTCACAAGAAACCCAATGTTGTTTATTCTTGGTAGTGGGTGTTTATTGTTCATTTGCAAAAAGATTTCTTGAGCATTGGTTTTGTCTATGCAATAGTGAATAGGGGAGAAGAGACAACCACCCTATTTCAGAGTGGTCCATGTTATGAAGAAACCCAGCTCTAGAAGAAGAAGAAAACTTCAAGAAATTAAAGCACAGAAATGAAGTATTGGCAATTAATAAACTAATCACTATGATTCATGGAAGTGGACTCTTAAGCACAGTTCAAGTTTCAACTCATCATGTGTTTTTGCTATAAGCTATCATATATAAGCATGCATACATTAAAGGATCAAAGAGTATATTTTATCTCACTATTTGATGTCAAGTAATTTTGCAACAAGATTATAGGAAGGAGAATCAAGGGCATTTTTCTGTAAAGAGATGCCCTAAAAAAAGTAAGAAAAGTCACACATACCTAAACCTGTTTCAGGAAGGAAGCAGGAGGCATACAAATCAATGGCCTGTTCCTAAGAGATACTGAGAGCACCTGTCACGCCCTCTAAAATAAAGGATCCTCTTGGGGTCAGGCCATAAGTGATTAAAGATATAGCTGGTTGAAAGAACAGGCAAAAGAATCCATGCAGCCCTACCCTAGAGCTTTCAATAGTGCCCTAAAGTGGGTGCCATTTAAAAAGTTCTCTTACTTGGAAAGGTTCTTCTGAATTAATAGAATTCCCTATTTCAAAGTTAGGGGATATCTGACATTTCCAAATTGGTGTAATCAGTGAAGTGTGCCCACAGTGTGATTAGGAAAGTAATTATGCCAGGATTTCTTGGAAGAACAAAACAGCACCACAGATTTATGCTGATAAGAACATGCATCTGAATGAAAGATATGTTCATCATTACCACTCCTGAGCTGTGAGCTCAACCAGCCTGGAAGAATGCTTGCTACTTGCTATCTGGTCATCCTATTGTTGAGGAGATGTCAAACAGAGGTTCTGACTACCTGTGATCACTAATATTCCATGTCACTTTGTTCAAGAGTAGAGGGTTTAAAACTTGGTATCACGGCCTAAGCTCTAACTTGAGAATTTACTGAATCCCTGTCTAAAGTCCACTCAAGCTTTTACTTGATGTTCATCACCTCTTTGATTAAACATCTGTGCATACTGATCTCGGGCTGTATGTTTTGCTGTACTGTGGTCTATACTGGTTAGCAGCATTTCAATAATAGGTAAAATGCAGTAATTTAGAGAGGGAAGTACCTTAGAGCTGAGGTCCTTCTGAATGAAAAGTGCTGTGTAATTGTACGTAACTTCCTACTTTCTTCTCCTTACAGTCAGTAGCTTTGAATAGAAGGCACCCCATTGCAAATACATATTTAGTCTGCAAAGGAATCAAATACCATGTCTGTTGATATAAATTCTGTGATTGCAAGTAAGATCATAGAATCTCAGGGTTGGAAGGGACCTCAGGAGGTCATCTAGTCCAACCCCCTGCTCAAAGCAGGACCAATCCCCAATTTTTGCCCCAGATTCCTAAATGGCCCCCTCAGGGATTGAGCTCACAACCCTGGGTTTAGCAGGCCAATGCTCAAACCACTGAGCCATCCCTCCCTCAAATGGTAAATGCTTGCATGGATAATGAGTTATTTTTCTGGCAATGAAATACTAATGGGGGGGGGGGGAGAGAGCTTTTTAATGGTATAATCAATGGGGTAAATATTGCCAAATTAATTCTTATAGTAAAATCACATGCTTAGATGGGAAATTCTGCTACCAGACTCCGAGTCACTGATTAATAAATATCAGAAGTGAAAACTAATTGATCATTAAGCAGCCAAAATACAATGCATGTGCTTAACTTTATACAGTCTGAGTAGTCTCAATGACTTCAATGGGATTACTCATGGGATGAAATCTTGGCCGCACTGAATTTTGCCACTGACTTGAGTGGCGCCAGGATTTCACCCACAGTGTACAAACTTAAGCTTGTGCCTAAATCTTCCCAGGATCACGGCCTAAATAGGCAGTTTGTTTTAAGAGATTATGTTAATTTTATTCCAATTCATGAAACAGAGGTTGAAAACATGCGTGTGAATTGAATTGCACAGGGAGTTTATCAAAGGAACGGTCTGCTTGTAAACTCAGTATGAATAATAATATCTTGACCAGAAGGGAAATGGAAAGACACTCTCTCACTGTTCTAACTTATGCAATCAACTTCTGGAGCAAAATTATGATGTGAGGTTTAAAATCTGAACCTCCAATGTGAGAATTTCAAAGAGACCTCAAATAACAGAAAAAGCTTTCATGCTCCCTAGACCGGAAAGGAGCAAAGTCAGAAGATGCTCTTCATGAGACTCTGCATCATTGTGATTTGATCCCTAAAGGGGACTGTTTATATTTCCTGCCAATGCCATCTCTAACAACACTTCCAGATAGTGCGAGAACCACTGATTTACAGCCTTTTTGAATTGATGATCCCTTTCACACAGCAAGCCTCTGAGGGCAACCCCCCTTACAAATTAAAAACAGGGATTTTAAATTTAATTGAATTTTAATTTAATGTGGGCATGGGGCTGGCAGCCCAAGCCCCACCAGGCACGTGGCTGACAGCTTGTGACCCCCAGGTAATAACCTCATGACCCCCTGAGAGGTTGCGACCCCCATCTTGAGAATGCCTGCATATATCGAGGCAGTACATAAGAATGCCATTACATTTACGTTTGTTGATTTTGCTTTGTTTTTCTGTTGTGTGTTAAATCTTGTTTTAGCATAAAATCTGTTAATAAATTCTAGTATCTATAATTCTAGTATGTTTGCCATGCATGTGATTTCCATGGCAGAAAACATGATTTATAGTCTTTATGTCCTCTTCTGTAAGAAGTCATGGTCTTTATCACTCTGAATAAACCAACTCCACGCATTGTTACAAATGTGGCTCTGTATATGGCCAGCTTAGTAGCGTATGGAGATTTTGCTATTACAGTAGTTTAAATATCATTACATGGCTTGGAACAATTTCTAGTGTTAAATAAGATATTTGACTTTTCATATTTTGAATGGCAATTTAATATTCGCTAAAATAATTGTGTGCCATGGCTTTTTTGGCTGATCACTGAAATTATTACTTCATTTTTTGCCATGACAGTCACTTTAATTGTAAGTGACCTGCTCTAATTTAGATTTATTCTGTCCATCACGAGACACATCATTGAATGAAACATGTCTGTCCCAAGCATTTGAAAAGGGAGACATGACTGGTCATGCAATAGTCATTTTGTTGTCTTAAGCAATACTACTTAAAGATAAGGGGGCTGGAAATTGGATTTGCTGAGATAATTTCTGAGTCTAGAGAAACATGACAAATCCATCATGGTGGATGGGAGAGGGCAGACCAAGAGTACCTGCTGCAAAGGACTGCCCACAGAAGTTACTGTAAATAAATAAAATAGCAAATCAAGGTAAGGGAATTGTAGACAGAGCACTACCCACCATAGAAATCTCCCTCTGCTTTTTAACAGTGTGAATCTAGCAGATGCAGGAAATGTAGCCAGAAAAGCCAAGCAAGAAAAGTGAAGAATCTATATTTCAGTTAAAAATACATGTTGGTGTGTTCATGGGAGTAAAAGGCAGCGTGGAGCCTTTCACCTGTGCTCTGAACTTTCTGTGTTCTACTAGATCTTTCCTTGCATTCGGAATGTATATGCCACGGTCAGCTGGAAGTACTAGCTGGCTGCTGGTTGAGGTGCAGCGTGCTTCTTCTCCAGAGAGCGTCAGCATGAGTTCCATAGCATATTACCCCAGCTGCAAGTGAAGAATCCTGTCCGAGCCGTCAGGATTCCCAACAGTCCTAGCAGAGGACCCAGCAGGCAGCATGCTTTATTGCCTGTTTCCAGGGCACGATTTTGTCTTTACAGCCAAGTTTTGTCATGTCCTCAGACTGTGAGCTCCTTGGAGCTGGTACCTTAGGTATTTTCCAAATATTTATTACACAGTGGGTGCTTCCACAAATAAATGATAACATTATTTGCATGTACAAAGGGCATGCATGCCAATTTAGGTGCACAAATGCCCCTATCTGGGTACATAAATCTGGGTATGTGCATGAATCCTTTTGAGGATTTGGCTTATAATGTTTAATTACTATGGTGTGTGAATAGTAAAACTAGTCTACAAATTCAATATTTCTTCCTGGCATCAGTGCATTCAGTTTGTATATTCTCTTTTGCACTGACGTATGTTTTATAGCATTACCCACCTTGATGCTCACAGGATTAAATAAATCCCCTGGGAATGTTCATAGATGCATTTGGAGTGAAACTCATCCCTGTGCAAGCACACAGGCCAGATGCATCCTTAGCCTAGTTGGACGTTGCCAGGGCCCGATTTGGCAGACTAGAGCACTCTCACTGACTATGCTCATTTTATGCCGCTATGACACTAAAGTGGCACAGAGGGGCACCAATCCCTACCTCAGCCACTCACCTGTCTACACCTGACCCATCCTGTAATGCCCCAATGCCAGGGCTTTCTGTAGGGCCTCGTGTGCCAAACTGGGCTTGCAGCTACTTTGCTGCTGCATTAGCCTGCACAAAGGGTTCACAAAACGGGTAAATAGCCCAAAGGCCTGTGCACCTCCTAAGTCCTTAAATAGTTCTTAAGTGGAACATAAATGCCACCTGGGTGGAACGCTGGCCCTCTGAGCAAGAGTGAATTTCACCCTTGGTGTTTACTAAGCAGGTAAAAATCTATTTGCTGCAGTATTCTTGGAGCTGAGCTGACTAAGGAGAATGTAGGGAGAGGAAGTAGAACTCTTGTTAATAATGTCCTCTGATTTTTAAAGCAAGGGAACATGACCTAATGATTTTAACATGTCATACGATATCTAAAAATCAATCACAAAAGCTAAAGGAAAGGCCGTATTATGAAAAACCTGTGGGCCCCACATTCTGCAAATGTGCAATGATCAAATGTTGTGTGTAGTTCTTCACGCATCTTTTCTTTGAATTTCTCTTATGCTTAGTCATCTTATCAGACCCCCCGCTGTCAGGCATGCATGCTACCATTCAAGTCCACTGCTAAGCACGGCAACCTGTCACCCATTGCACGCTCGCCTGCCATGGCTGAAAACCATGTTGCCTCGTGGGTTCAGTAAACAGCAAGGATTTGCATACATTTTTCAGGCATTTCTTGAACGGTCAAAACAGCACAAGTGTACAGAAATGATTTCTAGTTTTACAATGCAGCATGTGGAAGAAACATTGTGGGTCAAAATATAGACCTTTTCTGACAACTCTACAGCGGCACCCAACAAGTATGACTCATACTGCTACTGATGGTTTTTTAAATGGGTTTATTAATGTCTGGCCTCCTTTTACTGCTACTATATGCTTGTTAATAATATTATACTTTGAGTACCCAAACCTATGCTAGGTATATCACAGAAATAAGGAAAGATACATTCCCTGCCCTGAACACTTTACAGATCTAAGGCCCTGAGTCTGAAAAGATCCTTCCATATGCATTAACTTTTACACAGCGTGAGTAATCTCATTGACTACTTGGGGACGCAGCGTGGTCTAGCAAATGGAGTGCTGGACTGGGAGGCAGGGATTTGGGTTCTGTTTGCAGTTCTGTCATTTCCCTTCTGTGCTTCAGTTTCCCCTTACACCCTTTATCTATCTGTCTAGACTGTAGAGAGACAAGGGGTTAAGGTAATATCTTTCATTGGACCAACTTCTGTTGGGGAGAGAGACAAGCTTTCAAGCTTACACAGAGCTCTCTTCAGGTCTGGAAAGGTACTTTCAGCATCACAGCTAAATGCAAGCTGTAACAGATTGTTTAGTATAAGTAGCTAACACATATTCTAAGGGACCATTCAAGGTGACTGTAAACTCTTTGGGACAGGGACTGTCTCTTACAGTGTGTTTGCATAGTGATCAGCACAATGGGGCCTCTTGGCACTACTGGAACACAAATCAACTATGATGATAATCACAGTGCATAAACTCAGGCACATACGTAAGTCTTTGCAGGATCAGGACCTAAGCCTCCGATCCTGCAAGCAAATCTGGGCAGGTGCCACATGGAGCTGTCTGCAGGACTCCAGCCTAACTTGAGACCTCATGCAGCAAGTGTGGGTCACAAGAAGCTACAAAAAGATAGGGGAGAGGCAGGAGAAGAGATCTAATAATGAGATGAAATGGTTGCTCAATGAGGCACTTCTTCTTAAAAGAGATATTGAGCTCAGTGCTACTTTGTGCAGACATAAAGGGGCCATATGGGTGGATCCCTTCGCAGGCTTGGGACTGAAGGCATGTACACATCTTGTACACATAGCTGCATAGTGAGGGTTTTGATTCAAAGCTTTATTCCACTTTTAGTAGGCGATACAGTAATTTCTTTCACTGTCTGAGTAGTAAGGAGAATAAACAGTATATATAGGAAAGGAGCTATTCGTCTTGTGCAGAGTGTCCACACATATTAGAACCCCACCCAAAAAACTATTGTAAAACAACACTATTTCAGATGTCGAAAATAACCTCCTATTTGTTTAAGCTAAATCCTACAAGCCAAATGAAACTTGCAAAGTTCCCAGAATTAGAAAAGACAAAGGTCAGATTCTCACTTAGGAATATTTCATCTACAAGAGAGAGAATATAGAATAGTATGTTTTGAGGGATGACAAGAACTGCTTCAGAAACAATCTGCAGACCTTTAACAGAACTGTATTTCTGAAAAGAGAGAAAATGCAGCCCCTGGGAAATCCCTTTTTGACGTATGCTTCCTATGTTCAAACAAAGTAATGGCCCTGCTATGCTATGAGTCATCCAGCACAAGAGTTACATGTGTTTCTTTAAATACACTGAAAGTAGCTGAAGGCATATAGGAAGCTACAGAGTGGTTATCTATTAAGAATCGCAACAAATACCTGCATTCATTGAACTGTAGACTTTCCTGACGGAAAAGACCTAATCTAGTTTATTTGCATCATTTTGTTAAAATAGATTAGCAGAGTAGAATCTGGACTGTTACACTAATTGAACATATAGTTTAGTAGACGAGAGGCCCATTGTGTTGCTATCCAAATCTCAGTGCTGTATTACAGAGCATTTGTGTGTGTACAAATAGCACATTTTGGTTTTTCTTCCTCCTGAAGAATTCTGTCAAAACTAGAGCTGGCTGAATTATCTGTAGGGAACATTTCTTGGCTATGTTGCTCTTTTTTCCATTTGCAAATAATCTGTGAGCTCCTCCTGCTTTCTGCCAATCGATTTGTTATTAATTTGGAGCCACAATTTTCAGCCACCACGTAGTTTGCAAGCTGCTTAGTTTGACTCTGCAATTCACAGGGTATGATCAGTCACCTAAGTCACAAGGTGCTATTTCTTCTACCCGACGGGATCATTGAAATGTTTTTAAACATGACAAATAGTGAATATTTTTGGTCCTACTCAAAGACACATGTAAATACTGGTCAACAGATGAAACACCTATTCTACAATAAGTTCAAATGAATATTTGCAAACAGTGAATAACAAAGGCAGGGGATGCTAATATAGTTACGAGGAATAGAGAGGGACCTGTATTACACTACAGTATGTATAGCTGTGATCACAGATCCACATTGACTGGGTTAGCCTTTTTTTACTATCCCATCTATGCACTAAATCTCAGTGGTGCACAGCTGGGTTATCAAATGCAAAAAAAAATTTAAATAAATAAAAAAAAATCCCTATCTCCAATATATTGAATGGGTGAAGAAAGCCATTAATGGGGAAAAAGAAAACAGAGGTAGCTGAGAGAGGCATGGGCTGCAGAAGGAAAAAGTGACGTTTTCTCTACTGCCTGCATGGGTCTCCACCCTTGGTGAAGCTCATCATGGGGTTATATGTGTCTTTTGCGGGGAGGGTGTTTGTGTGTGTCCTGTCCGTCTCTTGTGCATCCAGTCTGAGCAGGAACTCAGCCGTGTCCACTGGTCCATTTTTAGGGAAATCTCTGTATCTCTTTTATTTTGTAAGAGCAGTTTTAGGAGAGTTGGCCTTTGGGGGGATGTCTTGATGTTTTGTGGCCCTACTAGGCCTTTCTTTCCTTTAAGTTCTGTGCAGCCTCATCCACTTTGTTGCAGGATCCCGTCTTTCATTGCGCTTCAGGATAGCACAAATTAAACCCACCAGCATCAAGTTATGTCCCTCCTGTCATGTTGTTACGTCTGCAGTAGGACAAACCCACTCTGCACCTGTTCTGCCTCAGGGAGAGAGGCCCTAAGGGTTGGTCTTTCTCCAAATAAACATCTCAAGAAAGCTGTTTCAAACGCCACCTGTTGGAGGCAGACAGGCAGGTCTCATCTCCCAATAGCAAGGGGCCAACGACTGAGTACCACCAAGGTCTCAGTTCCAGTCCACCAAGTCCAGCACTACTAGCCAAGTGAGTTCCATGTCTGCTGAAGTTTGGATATGTAAGAACAAAATGATGATTGATGGCCCATATGGCAGCTAACCACTGCATAAGCTTTTGAAATTTCTGGCAGTTTCCCAGAACTGCTGGTAGAAAAAATGTTAACACCACTTTTAGGGACACGTTTTCAAAAAGAGTGGTCTCCATGCAACTTTTTCACACATGATCCAGTTTTGTCTCCATATCTGTCTATTTGTGCCTCTAACTACTAGACTTGGACTCATAATCAGGTAGTACTAGACTTAGACTCATAATCAGGTAGTAAGGGGTATAAGTATTTAGACTTCCACTTACACGTTCATTGTGGGGGTACAATTTTTGTATGTAAAAATTGCACCTTTAAAAAATGGAAGATCGGGTCTCAGTTTGTATCAAAAGTTCTCTATAATCGACTTGTTGCTGCATTCTGAACTTTGGCATGAAAAATATCAGTGCTGCAGAGAATGGCACAATGATCTGAGAAAACAATGCTGTAATCCCTAGTTTAATGCATTGCCACAGATAGTACCACCACTTTAAATGCCTAGCTGTCCGCATTGTAGGAATGTGACAGCAGAGCCATGTCGAACTGCATGCCTTACTGCTAGATTATATCTGAACTGCATGCAAAGCCACATTGCATACACTGTTGCTAAGTAACACAGCAGAATCCTATGCAATGCAGCTGTGTGCAGTGATGGAGATTTACACATGCAACGTTAGTTTGTGCGGGGCAGGGTGGTCATGCAAGGGGTAATTCCAAGGTGTGAAGGGCGTGGTCTTATGGTAAGGGCAGTGTCCAAAGATTTAGGAGATCTGGATTCAGTTCACAGTTCCTTTCTGCATGTGTTTGGGCAAGTCACTTGATCTCTCTGTGCCCCATTAAAATGGGATTAATAACGCTGCCCTGCCTCACCGGAGTTTTGTGAGGATAAATCCATTAACGTTTGAAAAGCTCTCCGATAGGTGGGGGGCTTGGACACACAATTATATGCACTGCGGGAGTGTAACAGATCAGAGTCTCTGGCAATAAATACCCAGCTGCAGGCACTGCTGGGGTCTGACAAGGAATGGTATTTACTGCTGGAGTGGGACACAACAGAGCTGCACGCACGCACCCCCCGCACACACACACCCCCTGCTGCATGCACCCTGCAACACACACTGCATGCACTGCTGGAAGGTAACACAAAGCTGCATGCACACACCCCCCCCCAGACTGCATGCACTGCCTGCTGGAGGGTGACACAGAGCGGCAGGCACACCTGACCCCCATGCATTGCGGGAGTCTGACACACCAGAGCCGCACGCGCCCCCGCGCGCACACTCCATACTCTGCTGGAGGGTGACACTGAGCCGCACGCACCCCGCGCACACACTGCTGGGGTGTGACACACCACAGCTGCATGCCCCCCCCACACACACACACACCTCCCGTTGCATGCACGGCTGTGCGATACGCGAGAGCCGCTTTGGCCCGTCCCAGTCTCCCTCAGTCATCCCCTGTGTCCTGAATGAGGCGGGAGCACCAATGAGAGCGGGCCTCGCTCCTTTGGCCCCAGCCCACTTCCCCTTGCGTCAGGGGAACTTTTAAGCTCTCCAGCTCCAGTCTTTGGCAGCGGCCGTGGAAAAAGCTCCCGGCTGCTGCTCGGCGCGCTGTGCCTGGCTGCTGGAGGCAGGCGCGGGGGGGGAGATGCGCCCTCCTCGCCATTGCACAACCCTGCCCTGTTGACAGCGAGCCCGCGCGTGAGTGTGCGGGGTGAGTCACGCCGGGAGGGCACAGTCCGGGCTGGCCGCGCTCGCTGCACACACGCGCGCCGAGCAGGGAGGCGAGAGGCACCGACCTGCCCGCCGCTCCAGCCGCCTCTGCCCCCGCCCGGCTCTGGGGGGGACGCGCCGCGGAGCCCTTCCCTGCAGCCGCCGCCTGCCCTGCCCTGCCGCGGGGACCCGCCGTGGGAGCCACCCCTCCCCACCGTCTATGTGCCTGGGGCGCGCCCCAGGCCGGGGACAACCCGCTGGGAAGCCGCTCGCCCGGCCGCCTTCCGCCGTGTGCCGCCGCCCTCTGCCCGCCTCTCCGTCCCCATGAGCCGCAAGGCGCAGCCCCGCAGCCCGGGACTCCTGCTGCCGGCCGCCCGCTGCCGGAGCGCCCCTTCCAAGCGGCTGCTGCTGCCGGACGGCTCCAGCGAGGACGCCCCGGCGGCCAAGGGCCCCCGGCTCTCCGAGTGCCCCAGCAGCCCCCAGGACTGTCTCAGCGCGCCGGGCTCGCCCTGCGCCCCCGCCTCGCCGGGCAGCGCCCAGAGCCCCAGCCTCATTGCCGGCTACCTGCTGCTGCCCCTGGCCGACAGGGAGCATGTGTCCCGGGCGCTCAACATCCACACGGGCCAGGAGCTGCGCTGCAAGGTAAGCGCCAGGCGCCCGCTGCCCCGGGGGGATCAGCCGGCGGCGGGGGGGCGGGGGTTGGAGGCCAGCTGCTCTTCCCTCGCCCAGCCCGGGAACTGCAGGCTTTGGGCTCCCCCATAGGTGCTGGAACTAGGGGTGCGGGGGTGCTGCTGCACCCCTGGCTTGAAGGGGTTTGCATCAGACACAGTGGCTCTCAGCACCCCCCCCCCCCCCCACACACACACTATATACATTGTTCTGCCGCCACCGCCCTCCCATTGATCTGTGCCAGCCACAGAGCGTGTGGATGGGCAGCCCGGTGGGATGGGGAGGCGGTGGCAGGCAGGGACTGGCCCGGCTGAGGTCTGGTAAAGCGGAGCCAGGCTGGGGGAGTTCTGGTGACTTTCGAGCCGGCTTCGCTAGTGAGAAAAGTTCGATCTGCTCTCTGAGTGGCGCTGCCTCCCCCGCCTAGATCCGCGCTGGGGCGGTATCGGGCTCCCCACTCTGATCTCATTGGATTACAGTGACTGTCGCTATAGTTAGTAGATGTGGAGAGGACTGTGGCTTGTAAGGTGAGAAATAAAAAGATGAGAAGCAGACAGATTCAGGAGAAACAGACAGTCTTCCATGCAAATGCTTTAGATTAAAAAGAGAGGGCCAAATGGAGCCCCATCAGCACTGCTCCCTCCCTCTGTTCCCTGCTGACAATGACACACAGCAGAATTGTTCCTGACTAGCCCTGCTTGCAGAGTTTTCCATGACATGTCAGCAGGGCTTTTAAAGAGCACACTATACTTGTCTGTTCTCTTGGACCTATTTCTGAATGGGCTGGTTGCTGACTCTGAGTTTACTGCCGCCACCTGCTGCCTGGCTCGAATGATGATCAGGACTATTTTCTAACCCTTCCTTGACCGATGGACCGAAAGGGGGAGGTTTTAATGACTGTAATATTGGGTAACGAAGGATGTGAAGTGGGAATTATAAGTTGTGTACCCAAGTTTCTCCATGGAGATATCAAATGAATAGAAATTATGACATTCCATGTGTGTCACTGATTCCAGTCAGGCCTAGGATGTGAGTAACTTTTAACGAAGCTTAGCAGGTCACCAAGAGAACACTGTCAAATCCTTACAAAACATCCGCCTGCCTGCCATTCCCTGAATTAAACATCCATGGGTTTAATCCTTTTACCTATTTCAGTTTGCATACTAGGACTTTACAGTGTAACCATGATCATCACCCTGCAGTGAAACCTCGGAGTAACTGAAAGGCAAAATCATCAGTTGTTCTTAAAGTTTTCTTCTCTTTCAGATTAACAATATCTGAATATTTTTGGAAGTTATCTCAGTAGCGGCTTTTAACATAGTTGATATTGAGGGCTGGCTCCCATCTAGTTGTCTCAGCATTGTCTGTGGAAATTTGTTGTATGGTAGACCAGCTTTAGCACTCCTGGTAATGGAGATCCTTTTTTTTAAATTTTGTCTTTACAGGTGTTCCCTCTCAAACACTACCAGGACAAAATTCGACTTTATGTTCAGCTGCCATCTCATAAGAATATCACTGGGGTAGTGGAAGTGATTCTGGGCGACACCAAGGCCTATGTTTTCCTTGAGAAGGACTTTGGGGACATGCACTCCTATGTGAGGAGCTGTAAAAGGCTGAGAGAAGAGGAGGCTGCCAAGCTCTTCAAGCAGATCGTCTCAGCTGTAGCTCACTGCCACCAATCAGCCATTGTGCTGGGTGACCTCAAGCTCAGGAAATTTGTCTTTTCTACTGAAGAAAGGTAAGTAATGCTCACTGAGTGGCCTTTATGGAGGTGGCGGGGAGGAATAGCCCTTCTAGAGGAGAACTCTATCCAAGTGAATCAAAGTTCTGCAAAACCTTCAGAGCGGACTAGAGGAAAGGCAGCTTCTTTTGGGGGGAAACACTGTAGAGAAGTGAAATAGGGTTCTAAACCAGCTGTCCTCTGCAAATTGTCCTGTGTACAACTTGGGGTGGGGTGGGGGCTGGGGGAGGGGTGCGTGCGCATGCCTAACGTCATGGCTCTGATTTATAAATATTTATTTTTCCTCTGAGTTTGTGTACAACTTACCTTGCATAGGTTCCTGTCTGATTCAGCAGCTGTTCAGATTAAATTGTTTGGTGTACAAACAGATAATGAGTTGAGAACTTATTAGCTCCAGATGTCAAAACACATTGCATTTGAACATCAGATTCAAAGTGAAATGAGAAAAAGGCACAGACAGTAAATGAAACGAGGTTGGGGCATTATAAAACAAAGGGAAAACAACTCTGATTTAAAAACAATCGTGTAAGGAATCTAGGCTGCAGTACTGTAATTGGACCTTTGCGGATAGACTCTTGTCCCTTTACAAAGCCCCACTGAAATCAGTGCAGGGATCTACCAGCACAGATCTCATAGCAGGATGAGGGCTTCGGTTTTCAATTTCTTTTGCAGAAGGGATCTGTAAAATCACATTTCCGTCACTCTGTTAGTATAGTTTAGACTCAATTTACTCAAAGTTACACTTATAGTGAAAGTAGAAGCTTTTATCTCTCCTCCTCTACAGAGGACAGGGTCCCTATTTTAAGACCTAAATGCCGCATAATGTGATGCACTTTGCATGTGGTCATAGCCTCACACACACACACACACACACACAGAAAGAAATGAAGGGGTTAAAATGAGGTACATAATGTTGCATCTTGAAGGAGGTTTACATCTTATGTTGAGAACCCAAATGTTAAATGAGCTCCTTGTAGAACGTACGGCTTAAAGAGACACTGTCTAGTCAAATTTAGCCCAAAGTATAGGCTTTATAAAAATTAGATTTATAAAATCTAGGTTGGTAGAACTGTTTCTGATTTTTTTAAAATTATTCAGACAGGGAAAAAATCTTTACGCAAACATTTCTGTGCAGTGTCTGCTGCCCTCGTGTTGCAGCATGGCACAATGCAAAACTGAAAGGAGCTACTTTATTATTCTCATTAAAACTGCAGTGAGTAAACAACATTAACCATGAGAAGAACATTTTTAAAATTCTTTCACTAGTAATAACTAAGGTCCCAGTAAAACATAAGAACATTTACTTTTTAAAATAATTTTAACTTGGCTAGTATCTCTTAAGTTTTAATTTATTGAAGTACAAAGCGAGATAGCTGTTCCAACAGTGCCTCTTATATTTTTCCTGCTTTTAAAAAAAAAAATGTTAACTCTCTTGAAAGAAACTGTGGCAGCATTTCCCACCTATGCTAAGATAAAACCCTTGCTGAAATGCTACATTGCATGCAGTCTTTCTAATTTGGAAATGTGCATTGCACAGGCTAATGTCATATGCGTCAAATTTGGTAACGAGGGTTAAGCAATGTTAGGAGACTCTCTTAGTCTAAGAAGCACAGGTGCAATGTTTTAGTGCTACAGCAGCCAATCAGAGGCCAACAGCATAGGCTGAGTCATATTTTCCGTTTACAGAACCGATGGGTATTTTACATTATGTTAGGAAGTCACATTGAGGACACACCGCAGTTAATGCATTTACGCACCATTAAGCTGTAAGGCAGAACAGAGCCATTCAAGAGCAAAGGAATGGCTGCTCAGCTAATGTAAAACTTTTCTACTTAACCTGTGTTAGGAACTAGGATGAGCCTATACCTGCAGAAAGACATGGCCATTGAAGCATGACATGTGATGTCATCTGGAAAAAAATATAAGTGAGCAGGAGGATTAATCATGATTATGTGTGCAAAAGGGATCTGGACTTTGAGATTTAAAAAAAGCATGCTTCTATATGGTGCATTCTCATTTTAGTAATAACACTGTAGTAAATTAACCAAGCACAGTTACAGTACAACCTAGGTAGAATGGCACTCGGTGGTATTCCTCGATTGTGGAATTTTAACAATATATAGGTTACAAATAACATTATTTTCCCCATAGTATGTGGTATTGTGTGACATTGATACTGTAGCTGTACCTTTGTTGTACTTGGGTCAGGTCTAGCACTCTTGAGTTTCTCTGCTACATGTTCACAACTAAGTTTTTCTCTCTTTGGTCACAGTACTGCGGTAGGGGTTGTAACAGCAGACAGCCTTGTGTGTTAAATTATCTCTGTGCTCATTATTAAAACAGTTTTGTAACCTGTACGTCTGTTTCTCTCTTCCTCAGGACTCAGCTGAGACTAGAAAGCCTAGAAGACACTCACATCATCAAGGGGGAAGATGATGCCTTGTCAGATAAACATGGTTGCCCAGCATATGTCAGCCCTGAGATCTTGAACACAACAGGGACCTACTCTGGAAAATCAGCTGACGTTTGGAGTTTAGGAGTAATGCTGTATACCCTCCTAGTAGGACGCTATCCCTTCCATGACTCAGACCCTAGTACTCTGTTTTCTAAAATCCGCCGTGGACAGTTCTGTATTCCTGATCATGTCTCTCCCAAAGCCAGATGCCTCATTCGTAGCCTGCTGAGACGGGAACCCTCGGAAAGACTCACTGCTCCAGAGATCTTGCTTCATCCTTGGTTTGAAGCAGTTTTGGAACCTGGCTATGTAGACCAGGATGTAGGAACTTCTGATCAGATTGTTCCAGAGCATCATGGAGACAGTGATGATATAAGTTCCTTCTTCTGTTAGTCCTGAAATCTCCAAAAACCTCATACAGTTCTCACACATGGCATCTTTTTAGGGTTTCATTTTTCCACATTACAAATGCACAGCATTCTAAAGTGTCATTATAATCAGAAAAGTGACTATGTTTAAAAAACAAGTAAATAAACAAGGCAGGCAACTATTTACTCAGCGGATCCAGAGTCATATCTGCTTACTCTGCTGGCAAGTGCTTACTATTAGCACTGCAGGGCCAATACAGCTGTGGAAGAGCCAGCTGGAATCTATTCTGCCTCATGCATCATCATCAACCACCCAATTGCCAGGTGATCTTTGATTGCAGAATCTTATTATTGGTGATGTAAGAGACAGACAAAAAGAAGCTAGGCCTCCCATTTTCCCACATAGGTATTAAGTGGAATGTGTAGCCCTGATGGTGAAAAGACTAAATGGGGGAAGACCAAATCTGACATGGAAATTAATAAGAGAGGAATCAGTAAGAAGCATGTTGTTGCCAGTTTTATAGAGTAATTTTCTGACTATAAGTGCACTTTAATGGTGGAGGGAGGTCTTGACCCACCAAATCCAACAACCTGCTCACTTGTCAGGTAGATCCTGCTATTAGCAGGTATATTATATGAAGCTATTAAAGATCCATCCATAATTAAATGTACACTATTGTCTTCCTCTACTGCTTTTGGCAGATTAGTCCAGTAACCCTTTAAGGAGGAGAAGATACCTGACCTCTCAGTTGGATTTCATATAATACCGTCTCCCTGAACATAAAATGCATTTTTAATTTATTTAAGCCTAACTGTGACAAAGAATATCTAATTCTATACTCTTGTAAGCTCAGGGTGCTAGCACATGTTCGTGTACCAAAACACAACACCATAGGTTGGAGCACCTTGTCTTAGAAAAGAGAGAGAAGGGTCTTGTATAGGATATGTGAACCCTTCTGTTTCCTGTTAGCTTAGTTTTACAAGGCACTGTCTCTTAGGTTTAAAATCCTGTACAAAAACTTGGTTGGTCTTGAAACTTAAATTCTCCAGACATCCGTACTTGACTGTTCAGGTGTATCATCTGCCTCTGGCTACATTTCTTTTTCTTAATTCTTTTACATGATTATGCATAATATTTCAAATTTATGTGGATAATGAATACACCTAAATAATCATTGCTTTCCTGGGTCGGGGATAAGTAAAGCCTAGTCCTACCTAAGATTTCTGCTTTGTTTCATGTGTGTGCCTGGTTGATTATGTACAGAAATATCAACTTGTATTAAAAGTGGTTCACTAAGATGACATATAAACAGTTCCTAAAATGAATTTGTTAAACGGGTAAATGACTGTGCTGTACATTGACAGAATAGCACTATAATGATGCAGTTATTTTAAGGACTAACCCCTGGCAAGCTACCATACCACCATGCATTGTGAGAATGCCATGTATACCTCATGTACTGTGTACTTTGTACATATATCCTACTGTTTTGAGGGGGGAGGGAGTTGCTGTTTTTTGTGCGTCTTAATAACTGAGGTGTTGAAGAGCAGTTTAATGTGAATTATTGTTGGCAATACTAACTTGACAGAATCATGAGCATTAGAGAAGGGTGAAGTACCTGTATTGCACTAAATCGCTCATGATTGCTTGACATTTGTATCTGTGATACAGTTTAAACCTAAAAAAAGTAAATCTGTATATATTGGTGGAAAAGCTGCCACAAAAGCTAAAAACACTATGTCCAACCTGTACATATGTATATATGTGGAAACCTAGATGATAAAGTCTGACTTGTAGAAAAGTTTTAATAAACCTGATTTCATAAATGTTTGTTCTCAGTTTTATGTTTTATATGTCTTGAAGTTAAATTTATCTACGTATTTAGACTTAGATTAATCTAAAATATATTTGATCTCGAAGATACTTTGTTAACCTACAGTTGTGTGGCTGTTTGGTCACACAGGAGATAATGCTTTCCACTTAGTGCCAAATCCTGCAGATATCACTCAAGGAAATGTCCCATACGCCTATTGGAAGCTGTGCCTGAGTAAGGACTGCGGAATATGGCTCGTACCACCTTTCTCCAAAGATTTGAAGGGCCTTTGGGGAAACAGTAATTCAGTATATCTCACAAGAGCCCTGTGAAATAGGTTAAGTGGTATTAGACCTATTCTTCAGATGGGGAAACTTAGGCACAGAAAGGTTTAAGGCTCAGATTTTTCAAAAGCAGCTTCTAATTTGGATGTGTGTGTATATGGATACCCATCTTGAGAAAAGGTTCTGAATGCCATTACTTCGTACCTTGCATGGCTATTTGCATCTGCACTGCGGGTGTCAAGCACTACCATGTCAGAAAACTCTCATTTTTGCACAGGTGGACATGGCTACATGAGGTGCAAGCCACTAGAAAATCAGATCTGAAGTGTCTGAAACAGAGCAGCTGAAAGTAAGGGCTGATTTTTGAAAATGTAATGTTTAATCATGTGACCAAGGCCACATAGCAAGTCAGTTGTAAATTAAACCTGGGAATCTTGCTTCTAGTTACGCTAGATGCAGAAGATGGTTTGTGGGCCTAAGAAAATGAAATGAAAATACAGATAGATGTATTTCTTGGACACAGGAGGATGAGGAATATGAATAGTAACTGTATCAAGATTATAGAATGCACCTTCCTTAGAGAGAGCTGTCCTTGTGACCCCCCCCCCCCCAGGAATGGTGAGGTTGCCATTATCAAGTATAGAGGAAGAAGGGGTTCTTAATTTTTATTTATACCTTTCACCATTGTTAATGGTGTCCTTGGAGTTTAAATCTGTTTACCAGTGCAGCCACTCTATGGAAAATCTTTGTCTGTGTCAAACTATACCAGCTTTTACAGGTCTCCCTTCTAAAGAGTAAACTGAAGGGGAAAAGAGGTGAAGTAATTGGTCAATACAGAGGAAAGTGTCTCTACCTTCATTGCTCCTATTCTCCCATTCTGAGAGACTACTTATATATGACAGGTTTCAGAGGAACAGCCGTGTTAGTCTGTATTCGCAAAAAGAAAAGGAGTACTTGTGGCACCTTAGAGACTAACCAATTTATTTGAGCATGAGCTTTCGTGAGCTACTGATGAAGTGAGCTGTAGCTCACGAAAGCTCATGCTCAAATAAATTTGTTAGTCTCTAAGGTGCCACAAGTACTCCTTTTCTTTTTACTTATATATGCAGTCAGCATATTTTCCATGTGCTTGCTGAGTGTACGTAAGGCACCAAAGTATCTCAAGTTACTTTGCTAAAGTTATCCTCATAGGACGTGTATAAATATACACACTACCTAGGTAGTCTGATTAAATTACCCACAGCCTTACCATGAGTTGTATCTTGGACAGAAGCCCTGATGCATCTTTATCAAATAATTGCAGGAGGTTTGGGCTTTGATAAATGCTTGAAAGCTTTCAAAACATTTTTTTCTCCCACAATTAAATCACCCTGATTAGGCCAGCATCTGGGCTGCCCCAGGACTTTTTCTCACATACATTGCACTGTTGAGCAACTAGAATAAGCGCAAATGGTCACATCGTCTGCAAACAACCTGAGTGTTGCTTTAAGGATTATAACATAACATCCATTCTGACAGCAGAATAAATTGTTGTTGCTTTGTAACCTCATGGTTCATGCATTACTGTACATGAAGTTTCAGAGCATGTCGAAAGACAATGCATATTAAGTAAGTAAAACTTCCGTGGTGAGTGTGAGAAACTTTTATTTAGATGAGGCATAAAATATTTTTCTTTAAGGGTGCCACAATTCATGCATTTCCCAATGTGACCTTTTGGGCAAGGACTGGATGAGTCTCTTTCTTTTTCTTAGCTAGTCATCGCATTCACCCTGAACCTGCAAAATGATGAGTGACTCCTAGGTTGTGCTGAGAGCCTTCAGGTGCTATTGATTTTCCACAGAGTACAAGCGGAGGTGAGATTGCTCAGGAGCTTGTAACATTGGCAATGAAAGCCTTGTTCCCATTGAGTTTGCCAGTATATGGTTCTTTATACAGATTATTCTTACTTTCAGTTCTAAATTGATCCTCAATTTTAACTAATTTGGAATTAAAAAAAATAAACAATGGCAAAGAAGTGTAAATTAGAATAGTCGAAGTGCTTTGGCTAAAACCGGCAAAGAGAGGCAAATACAGAGTTAAGGGTAAAATTGCTTATCCCAGCCACCTGTTCCAGGATCTTTGAACAGCAGGTGATATTTCTCATACTATACATAGACATGGTTGGACATATTAAAACATTTTCAGTTTTATCTGTTTAAAAAAAAGTGCTGATATTTTTAGGAGCAACCCTTAGTGCTCATTAAATATATTTTTGCCCAAATTTGTTGTCAATGAAAAGAATGGTGTTATTTCATAAAGATGCACAAGTTTAAAATTAATTCCACTTGACTGAATTCTAAAGCTGTGTAATGTGCTCTTTTTTATAGTTCTCCTTTTGCGGATTAAGTCCATGACTGAGAGAGAATTTTAAAAACACGTTTTTCAATTGGCATTTTATTACGCACGTTTCTATTCAGATTCTCTTTTTATACAAATGTGTATTTTTCAACTTCTTTTTTTATGCTGTTAGGTTTCATCAGAAAAAAATATTGCTTAGCATTGCACAGTATATGTACAGTACTGTATGACTGTGCTGTGCAAATACTTTTTTAAAAGAATGTCATTTCACACATATGAAAAATATCTAGACTATTTAAATTCTGTTTTCTCGTTACCTTATAAGGTCACATTCTGATTAATCTGTTGCCAAAGTTCGTTGTTAAATGAAAACTCTTTTTGACCTATTGGTGGTAAAAGTGCAGTAAAATTTGCAACATTTTTTATAATACGTTCATAACTTACAAAATATTTGCTCTCAGAGTGAAATCCCTATGCGACATTTCAGCCTAGGTCAAATTGCTACCACAAAATTAGAATCCTTCAGGATGAGAGTTTATAAGGAGAAAAACATAATGGAACCATCTCTTTAAAAAATGCCTTAATGAAAACTTGATAGTTTTCTCTGCTCTGTATGTATTTATTTACAGTATTTAACCAGATAACCAGGCTGATGTGCAGCACTCCCCTTCCAAATTTGGCTTTGAAGCAGGAGCAGCAGACATATCAATTACATACAAACATAAACATAACTGTATGAAGCAATCATGTTTCTAACAACAGTAAGCAGTGCACAGAAGACCAAAATAACTAAAATTCATAGAACAAGAGGTAACACTTTTCTTTACACTAAAGTTATGGGCCAAAGGGGTGCAAATGCACTTTCAGCTCAAGGGATTTCTACTCGTCTTGCCTGATTATACAGAGACAAATGGAGTTTGCCTTCTCACACTGAAATGTGGATGATTAATATCTTTGCTGAACACCAAGGGCATAGTCTCATCACACTGGGTGTGGATTTCTGCATGCAACTCCTATTATTATTAATGGCTAATTAATGTGTAATTTGCGGAGGGAGGTGAGACTATACTTTAGCACATGTTGTGAGCTCATAGGTGAGTTTATCACTCAAGGAACCATCAGCCAGATATGGAGTGTGGGTGATGGAAACACAGCATGAATCAGCTACCCTCTGTTTATTTTACAGTTCTGTTGCAGGAAAACATTCACCTCCACTAACGAGAGCCAACAACAAAAGCTGAGTTTGATAAATTATTAGTGGGGCTGTTCTCAGTGGCTTTGCTTGGATTTGACTCCTCTTGCGCAAATTGCAGATTAGGAAAGGATTAAGTAACAACAGCGTGGCTAAAGTATTACACATAACACTGGCTATTAGCCAAGGAATGTAGCATGCAAAAGCTGACATTGCCTAACAAATCCAATATAGCTCTGGTCATCATAGAAAATGACTCTGGCCATCGCCTAAGGTAGCAGGTCAGTTTCTACTTTGTTACTCAGTGTCTTGCTGCAGCAAAGTGTTCACGAAAGAGATTTTTTTTTTATTTCTAAGTAGTGACAAATCCGTGAAGATGTAGATGAGTCACAGAAACCATAAATGTAACTAAGTGTAAAACCATTGTTGGGCCTTACAATAATATTCTTGTCAAGTCTCAACATGTCAGGTTTGAAGAGCTGCCGCTGTTTAAATGTTAAAGGTTTTCACTGTGCAACCAGCCAGTACAAAAAAAAAAAAAAAATCAAAATAGCTCGGGGCCCAATCCTGCTTCCTAACTCATGTCAAAGGGCCTGCTTTTGCAAGTAGTTAGTGGGACTATTCCTGTGAGTAAATGCTATTTGTTGCGAATCAGGGTTGCAGAATAAGGCTTAGAGCCCCAGAGTCTCAGCGGATTTCAGTGGAAGTTAGGAGCTTAAATACTTTTGAGAAAGTAGTAGGTCAGAGAGATACCATGTGTGTGTATAAGGCAAGCAGGACTTGGTGCTCAGTATCCAGATGAAAGTTTAGGGTATAATCTAGGCCAAGTTTGATGCTAAATGCAAACTGTAGGCTGTAAAACATGGAGGTTGAAATCTTGGCCTCATTGAAGTCCATGACAAAACTCAGTGGGACCAGGATTTCACCCAGAAAGATTATGAATAGAAAGCAAACTGTAATTCAATCACATTAACTATCAGAAGACAAGGTGGCCTGATTCTCTTTACCTTATATCTTGTGTAGTCATTTATACCCGTGCCTAGCAAGGGAAGTGTGGGCGAAAAACATGACCAGATTGGCATGGGAATGGTCTGCACTCATTTGGCACTGGTGTAAATGGTTGCACAAAGTGCAGGGCAATGGAGAATCAGGCCCATAGACTGCAAACTAGTGTTGCCAACTCCTGCATTTTTATGCTGAGTCTTGTGCTTAGTGATGTCTTAGTTAAAACCCCAGCTGCTGCGGTCGAATGTTATGTGAGTAGCTCAACTTTTATTTATAAAATAGAAAAAAGTAAGTTTCTGCTCTTCCTGGTTTTGAAGAGATGCTTGAAAAAATGTGACCCAAGTGCACCCTAAAGGCTCAAAAGTCAGAAGGCGAATAAAAAAGAACCCAAAATGTATTTTTTTGACAAGCTCAAGATTTTTAAGCCAATCTCATAATTCTGGGGGCCTGACTTGTGCTTTTTGAACATTTGGGGTTGGCAGTCCTGTGGACTCTATGTATCCATTCCATGCTCATTACTTTACTAGAGGCCAGGTCCTCAGCTGACGTAAATGGCCATCTGGATGTTAATGGGATAGCACCTATTTACACCAGCTGAGGATCTGTCCCTACATCTGAGCAGCGGACCAAAAAAAAAAAAAAAGAGAGAGAGATAAAGTCAGTAAATAGTTCTTCTTTCCACAGCACGTGTTAGAGGAACTTCGCCTCCTCCTCTAGAATTATTTACTGACTTAGTAACATTTTTCTCAAGCATTTCTTCTTCTCCTTCCCCCAGGGTTGTGGGGAGGAGCTGGAATTTGCATTTCATCTTGAGGGGGCAAGCTCTCATTCTTGTGGAAGGGCATTTCACATATGTGTACAACCCACCGAGAAAGTGTGGTCCTTCTGTTCTCACCAGTTTCAGTCTAGTTCTCGACAGTCATTTTGGATGAATGTAGTTATCATGGATATGGGGCAGGGGGCAGCCGGGGGGGGGGGGGGGCGCTCAAGATCAACACAACGAACTTTTGTCAAAAAATGGGATATGGAGGAAGGTGCGGGGGTGGGGCACGTGGGCGGTGATGCCAGCCCTGCGCGCGGGGGGTGGGGGGGGGGCAGGGCTCCGGTGAGCAGCGATGCCAGTCCCAGCCTTTGGGAAATATGGTCACCCTATCTAGAATCATAGAATCATAGAATATCAGGGTTGGAAGGGACCCCAGAAGGTCATCTAGTCCAACCCCCTGCTCGAAGCAGGACCAATTCCCAGTTAAATCATCCCAGCCAGGGCTTTGTCAAGCCTGACCTTAAAAACCTCTAAGGAAGGAAATTCTACCACCTCCCTAGGTAACGCATTCCAGTGTTTCACCACCCTCTTAGTGAAAAAGTTTTTCCTAATATCCAATCTAAACCTCCCCCACTGCAGCTTGAGACCATTACTCCTCGTTCTGTCATCTGATACCATTGAGAACAGTCTAGAGCCATCCTCTTTGGAACCCCCTTTCAGGTAGTTGAAAGCAGCTATCAAATCCCCCCTCATTCTTCTCTTCTGCAGGCTAAACAATCCCAGCTCCCTCAGCCTCTCCTCATAACTCATGTGTTCCAGACCCCTAATCATTTTTGTTGCCCTTCGCTGGACTCTCTCCAATTTATCCACATCCTTCTTGAAGTGTGGGGCCCAAAACTGGACACAGTACTCCAGATGAGGCCTCACCAATGTCGAATAGAGGGGAACGATCACGTCCCTCGATCTGCTCGCTATGCCCCTACTTATACATCCCAAAATGCCATTGGCCTTCTTGGCAACAAGGGCACACTGCTGACTCATATCCAGCTTCTCGTCCACTGTCACCCCTAGGTCCTTTTCCGCAGAACTGCTGCCTAGCCATTCGGTCCCTAGTCTGTAGCTGTGCATTGGGTTCTTCCGTCCTAAGTGCAGGACCCTGCACTTATCCTTATTGAACCTCATCAGATTTCTTTTGGCCCAATCCTCCAATTTGTCTAGGTCCTTCTGTATCCTATCCCTCCCCTCCAGCGTATCTACCACTCCTCCTAGTTTAGTATCATCCGCAAATTTGCTGAGAGTGCAATCCACACCATCCTCCAGATCATTTATGAAGATATTGAACAAAACCAGCCCCAGGACCGACCCTTGGGGCACTCCACTTGATACCGGCTGCCAACTAGACATGGAGCCATTGATCACTACCCGTTGAGCCCGACAATTTAGCCAGCTTTCTACCCACCTTATAGTGCATTCATCCAGCCCATACTTCCTTAACTTGCTGACAAGAATACTGTGGGAGACCGTGTCAAAAGCTTTGCTAAAGTCAAGAAACAATACATCCACTGCTTTCCCTTCATCCACAGAACCAGTAATCTCATCATAAAAGGCGATTAGATTAGTCAGGCATGACCTTCCCTTGGTGAATCCATGCTGGCTGTTCCTGATCACTTTCCTCTCATGCAAGTGCTTCAGGATTGATTCTTTGAGGACCTGCTCCATGATTTTTCCGGGGACTGAGGTGAGGCTGACTGGCCTGTAGTTCCCAGGATCCTCCTTCTTCCCTTTTTTAAAGATTGGCACTACATTAGCCTTTTTCCAGTCATCCGGGACTTCCCCCGTTCGCCACGAGTTTTCAAAGATAATGGCCAATGGCTCTGCAATCACAGCCGCCAATTCCTTCAGCACTCTTGGATGCAACTCGTCCGGCCCCATGGACTTGTGCACGTCCAGCTTTTCTAAATAGTCCCTAACCACCTCTATCTCCACAGAGGGCTGGCCATCTCTTCCCCATTTTGCGATGCCCAGCGCAGCAGTCTGGGAGCTGACCTTGTTAGTGAAAACAGAGGCAAAAAAAGCATTGAGTACATTAGCTTTTTCCACATCCTCTGTCACTAGGTTGCCTCCCTCATTCAGTAAGGGGCCCACACTTTCCTTGGCTTTCTTCTTGTTGCCAACATACCTGAAGAAACCCCTCTTGTTACTCTTGACATCTCTGGCTAGCTGCAGCTCCAGGTGCGATTTGGCCCTCCTGATATCATTCCTACATGCCCGAGCAATATTTTTATACTCTTCCCTGGTCATATGTCCAACCTTCCACTTCTTGTAAGCTTCTTTTTTATGTTTAAGTCTCGTATGCCCATTGCTGCTCGCCCAAGCCCTGTCTGCTGCCCATGTGGGGAGAGGGGCTCGGGCAAGTGGGTCAGGCCAGTCCTGTGGGTGGGGCCTCAGGCCAGCCGCACACAGTGTCCCATTTTCCCGTTGGGAAATATGTTCAGCCTAGTCCAAAGAGCAGGAGGCCCCAGTTGGGTGACTGGTGGGGTGAGTTGTTTGCTGACAGAGATGACTGTTGTTGATACAAGTGATTTTTACAGATAATGGTGCTGGAGGGATTCCTGGGTAAATCCCTGCCTCCCCAAAGACTGTAGGAAGCATCTCCATTTCAAGGGAGGTGGGTCTCAACTCATTGCCAGACAGAGGAGCTCCCCCAGCACCACCCTTGGCCTGCATTATCTATTTAGGTTGTGAGGTTTTCAGTGCGAGCTCCATAGGTCAGGTTGACCAAGGTATTTAGGTGCCTAGAGTTGCAGATAGTTGCCAGTGGGTTTTTCAAAAGCACCTGGTCCCCTGACTCCTGTTGATTTGAGTGGGAGCTGGGTACATAGGTGCTTATGATAATCCCACTAGACAACTGTCTGCATCTTTAGGCACCTCAGTACCTTTAAAAATCTGTCCCTCCATGTCTTATGATGTATTTGTACAGCACCAAGCACAATGTGGTCCCGACCTCTAGGCAATGCAAACAGTAATGGAAAAGCATTGAAAAGACTAGAGGATGTGCTCATTTGGAGGACCGAGGCCTTCAGTTAAGGGCGATATTATATTAGCCCACATTCTTTAAAATATTTCCTTTTCCCCCACCTGTGTGACTTGTCTAGCTTCAGATTCACTCAGCTGCGCTGCCCTTCATGCAGGGGCTAGTCTCTCTTGGGCCCGGGGACAGTGCAGGGATGGTGACAGGTAAAGCAGTGGCCTTTGTAACCCCTGCAAAAGGTTTTGTTTGACATTGTTGGACATTTGCAACTAATATGGACTGTCATACAGATTCCTCCAGGAAGCAGTGTCCATTTTTGGAAGAGGTCATAAAGTGTCTGTGCCAACTATGGCAATTTCCTGCAATATCTTTGAATGACCTCATTGTATGAAGCTTATGTATTATTGGGGCCAGGATTCTACGTAACCAGTCTAGAGGGGAGAGGTGACAGATATTGCAACCCCATGCCGCATCTTTGGGGTCCATTGCTTTAAATGAATGGTTCATATATGATTGTGATATATGATTGTGATATATGATTGTGTTCTACTCCATTGGCGAGGGCTACACCAGCTCCTCCAGGGTCTAAAAACAGTGCATGGTGATTCAGGTAAATCAGACAGGTTGTGTCCCCCCCAACCCCGTGAGATACTTGGGAGGCTTGCATATTCTAATTCAAAATACAGTCTCCAGAGACCAACAGACAAAGAAAGGACCTTTCGATAAATTGCCTCCATTTAAACTGTCTCAGGGCCTTCTGTCTGATACAACAAACAGACAGGACCTGCTGTCCAAGAGGGGGCTTCCAATCCTTGCGCAAAGGTTGGCAAGGAAAGCCTTGACCTCCCAGGGCCCCATAAGGCTGATGAATGACCACTGGTAAGCTTTTTAGCATGTGTGCAGATTGTTTTATTGTTTTTAATATGTTTTTTTCTGTAATGTTTTCACCTCAAGAATAAATGTGCTTGCTTAGAAAGAGATGTGCAGTAACTTGTAACTGCTGGCATTACTCTGGTCATGGCCTTCGGAGAGAAAGCAAAGCACAGACGCTGGCCTGTTTAGGTGTCTGGCTCGCTGGGACTATCACAGTGTAGGTAGGGAACTGTTGTGCTGTCTGGAAAAAGCCCAGGTCAGGAGGGAGAGAGTTGCAGGTCTCTGACCAAGAACAGCGATGGCTGAGGAGCCAGGAGCCTAGAGTGGGTGCCCTTGCTGGATCATGCAGGGGGAATATAGGTGCAGTTGCCCTGAAACTGTAGCTTGTCTTACTTGGTTGAAAGACCCAAATAACCTGTTTTGCAAAGCATTCAGGCTATAATGCGCTCACAATATTCTGTGTTTGTGTTGGATGGTAATGACCTCTACTGTAACTGCTGTGACTTTCACACCAAAAGTTTCAAAGCTGGGTGACTAGCATTAAGTGCTTACATTCAGATTTAGGCACCTATATACAAGAGGCCTGATTTTTCAAAGGTGCTGAGCATCCACAACTCATATTGAAGTCAATGGGACAACTTGCATAGAGTAAGGAATATTGAGATGATCTTAGATCCTTTATAAAATGAATGGTTTATAGCCTGTAGGCTATCAGATATAGACCATACATAATTAGCTACTGTAGTTTTTAAAAGCGCATAGGTGAGCAATAGGTATGAGTGACTCTCCAATAGACAGAATTGCTTATTTGCACTGTATGGTTCCTGCGATGCCACACCTACATACATACCATACATTAGCCATTAGGGTACAGATTCTTCCAAAAAGTTACACTCAAATTAATTGATCCCTAGGATATATACCTTCAATATGTCTGCAGAGCGCCCCGCAGCCCAATCATGAGTGAGTAAAATCAAAAGCAAAAGGAGAAATATGGTTGTTTATAAGGTAACATGTATTCAGAGTCTGTGAAATACCTAAGACTTTAATGACAAGCAGTAAAGAAGAAATAAAGTTTGCAGATAATGATACAACTATGAGTCAAGCTACTGCACTGGCTGGCTGAGTAAGGAAAAATAAATATTACTGTGAACATAGTGTGACAGGGTCGGGCCAGATGGCTACCGGAGAGTAATAGAAGGCAGATATATTAGCCCCAGGCTCAGTAGGTCCCTTTTCCCTAGGTAAGGTAACAGGGAAGGTTCCAGAACAATCAGGAACCTTCTGGAGACAAAGACAGGCTGATTAGAACACCTGCAGCCAATCAAGAAGCTGCTAGAATCAATTAAGGCAGAGTGGGGGAGGAACCTTGACAGAGGGCCTAGGAGCTGAGATTGAGAACGCGGACTGTGGGAGGACTGAGGAGTACAAGCATTATCAGACACCAGGAGGAAGGTCCTATGGTGAGGATAAAGAAGGTGTTGGGAGGAGGCCCTGGGGAAGTAGCCCAGGGAATTGTAGCTGTCGCACAGCTGTTCCAGGAGGCACTCTAGACAGCTGCATTCCACAGGGCCCTGGGCTGGAACCCGGAGTAGAGGGTGGGCCCAGGTTCCCCCCCAAATCCTCCCAACTCCTGGTCAGACACAGGAGGAGTCGACCTGGACTGTGGGTTCAGAAAAACGGCCAAGCTGAGGGCTGCCGTGAAGCTCCAAGGCGAGCAAATCCGCCAATAAGTGGAAGACCCACCAAAGTAGAGCAGGAACTTTGTCACAGCTGGTGTCGGAAGCGGGATCTTGTGTCCACAGTGTGGCAGAAGAAGGAGGGTGTTTGGAAGGAAGAAAAAAAAAAAAAGGGAAGAGAGTCTATTTTTATCTTTTTTCACCACAGTGGAGGAGGTAGTGTGGGCACTGACACAAGCCACGGCTGCCCAGCAGGAGGCTACTCGTGTCCAGGCAGCTGCCCAACAGGAGGCAGTGCGGCTGCAGCAAGAGACTAATCGCCTGCTGATGGACCAGGCTGCTCAAGACCGGGCTATGTTGCGGGAACTGGTAAACTAGGTAAAGGCCCTTACAGAGCTGAACCGCGGCCATGATGGGACGCAGATCATGCGGGCCAGCAATTGGCTGCAGAAAATGACGTGGGAGGATGATGTAGAGGCATACCTCCTGGCCTTTGAGAGAGGTGGGAGGCTTGGCCCCGAGAACAGTGGTCTGGCATCCTCGCTCCATTCCTGTGTGGGGAGGCCCAGAAGGCCTACTATGATTTGCCTGAAGAGGCTGCGGCAGACTACCCCCAGCTGAAAGCAGAGATCCTGGCCAGATCTGGAGTAACGACCGCAGTGCGGGCCCAGCGATATCATGAGTGGAGGTACCAGGAAAACAAAACCCCGCAGTCCCAGTTATATGACCTCATCCATCTCGCACAAAAGTGGTTACGAACTGAGTCCTGGAGTCCGGAGGAAATACTAGAGGTTCTGGTCATCGACCAGTACATGAGAGGACTACCGCCAGACCTTTGCGCCTGGGTAAGCCAGAACGAACCCTCCACCTACGAAGAGGTTGTCGCACTGGTAGAAAGGCAAAGGACGGTGAGGGAGCTGACCCGACCAGTTAAGGAAGAAGCACCCTGGGTTAAACTAGCTCCACCAAGCCCTAGAGCTCGGGTGACTGGGCCACCAGGAGACCCCAGGTGGAAAAAGAGAGGGGCTGAAGGCCCAGCAGAAGCCACAAAGAGTCGGAGCACTGAGGGGGAAGAGGATCGTGATGTTAGACTACCCAAACCAAGAGACCGGGGAATGCTTAGGGCTCCATACAGATGTTACGCCTGTGGGGAGTGGGGACGCATAGCTGCACAGTGTCCCAATGCCAAGGAGCCTATGCAGTGTAACCTGGGGAACTGGGCAGACCCATGCTCCCTAATCCACCTTGTGGGGGTCTCACTAACCCCACATATGTACACTAGACCAATGAAGCTAAATGGGGTAGAGACCGCAGCACTGGTTGATTTGGGGAGTGCTATCATGCTTGTCTCAGGGAAGCTTGTGAAGCATAGTCAGCTGTTGTGGGCTAAGGGTACAGAGATAACATGTGTCCATGGGACAGGTTGGTTATTACCCCACCATCTCAGTAAAAACCGAGATTCAGGGGAACACTACTGAGGTAGCAGCAGGTGTAGTCCCTAAACTCCCATACCCAGTGCTCATAGGGAGGGACTTCCCAGGGTTTGGAGACTTACTCTCGGTAGGGGAATTGGAGAAAGGGGGAAGCCCTGAAAGTAGTGAGGCATCCACAGTAGACTGTCAACCCCCAACCTTCTCTGAAATATCCCCAGATTTGTTCTCCACTCCCAGGCAGCACAGAAAGACGAAAAGGGAAAGAAGGGCAGCTAAGGCCTTGGGAATCCGAATACTGGCCCAAAGCCAGAGGGTCACTTTCGTAGGTAGGCGGACCCGAGCAGCTGAAAAGTATGCCACCCAGGAGGGAGAAGCACCCGAGTCTGACCCACATCCTTACTCCTCTGAACCAGTAGAGGCAACAGAGACTGGCCCCTTAGATCTTGGGCAGATTAGCCGCAGGAGAGGAAATTTTGGACGGGACCAGGCTGAAGACCCAAGGTATGACAAGATTAGGAAGGAGGTGACCGAAATAGATGGGGGCCCCGTGGAAGGGAAAACCCAGGGACCAGGACCCTACTTCATAATGAAGAAGAATCTCATATACCGGGTTGCACCAGTACAGGGGCAGAACGTACAGCAGATCCTAGTACCTCAAAAACACCAGAATGCTGTATTAAGTCTGGCCCATAGGCATCTTTTTGGGGGGCATTTGGGGGTAGAGAAGACCCTGGCACGGGTCCTGCGACGATTCTTCTGGCCCGGAGTACATGAAGAAGTGCGGAGGTACTGTGCGTCCTGCCCGGAGTGTCAGCTGCACAGTCCCCGTCCCCACTTGAGGGCACCTTTAATACCTCTTCCCATCATAGAGGTCCCCTTCGAGCGAATAGCCATGGATCTAGTGGGACCCCTGGAGAAGACAGCCCAGGCCACCAATATATACTTGTCATTCTGGATTATGCTACTCGCTACCCAGGAGCCATCCCCCTGCCGAACACAGCCTCTAAAACTATAGAGAAAGAGTTGGTGGGGATCTTTGCCCGAGTGGGGCTACCAAAGGAGATATTAACAGACCAAGGTACCCCATTTATGTCGAAGCTAATGAAGGACCTCTGTACACTGCTCCATATACATACCCTGAGAACTTCAGTCTACCTTCCACAGACCGATGGGCTGGTAGAAAGGTTTAACCGAACCCTCAAGGCAATGATAAGGAAAGTGGTAAGTCGAGACGGGAAGGATTGGGACTCCCTACTACCCTACCTTATGTTTGCAATCTGGGAGGTACCTCAGGCCTCAACTGGGTTTTCCCCCTTTGAATTATTATACGGATGCCACCCCCGTGGCATACTAGATATTGCAAAAGAAATCTGGGAAGAGGAACCCAATGAGGGGAGAAATATAATTGACCATGTGTTGCAGATGTGAGAACGGATAGCCCGGGTCACTCCTATTGTACGGGAACATTTGGAAAAGGTGCAGGAGGCCCAGCGAACCCATTACAATCGCCAGGCAAAAGTCTGACAGTTCCAACCAGGGGATCGGGTGATGGTGTTGGTACCCACGGCAGAAAGCAAGCTTTTGGTCCAATGGCAGGGGCCCTATGAGGTGGTTGAACCCATGGGGGAAGTAACCTACAAGGTGCGGCAGCCAGGACGCCGGAAACAAGAACAAACTTATCACATTAACCTCTTAAAGCCTTGGCACCAATGAGAGGCTTGTGCAGTGGCCCAAGAGACCCCGATCCAGGGAAATAATATGCAGGAGCAGATCAGGATATCCACTGATCTGACACCAAACCAGAAGAAGGAGGTAACTGAGATGATCAATCGATACCAGGACATGTTTTCAACCAAACCAGGCTGGACCACCGAAGCATATCACCATATTATCACAGACCCTGGGGCAAAGGTAACTTTAAGGCTCTATCGGGTCCCAGCGGCAAAAAGGGAGGAGATCAAGGCAAAGGTAAAAAGGATGTGGGAACTGGGAGTCATCGAAGAGTCCCACAGTCAGTGGTCAAGTCCAATTGTGTTGGTGTCCAAACCCGATGGCACCACTTGGTTTTGTAATGACTTTCGCCGGCTGAATGAGATATCCAAATTCGATGCATACTCCATACCCCGTATCGATGAGTTAATTGACCGCCTGGGCAATGCCCGATTTTTGACCACCCTTGATTTAACAAAGGGATACTGGCAGATTCCCCTTGCCAAAGATGCGAAAGAAAAGACAGCATTCTCTACACCAGAGGGTCTGTTTCAATATACTGTTCTTCCTTTTGGACTGCATGGGGCACCTGCCACCTTCCAGCGTCTTATGGACAAGCTCCTACGGCCCCATACCAGTTATGCAGCAGCAGACCTGGATGATGTGATTATTCACACCCCCAACTGGGAAACCCACTTAGGAAAGGTGGAAGCGGTTCTGGACACCCTAAGACAGGCTGGCCTCACAGCCAACCCTGCCAAGTGTGCTATAGGGCTAGCCGAGTCTAAATACCTTGGCTACATTGTAGGAAGGGGCATGCAGCCAATCAAGAAGCTGCTAGAATCAATTAAGGCAGGCAAATCAGGGCACCTGGGTTTTAAAAAGGAGCTCACTTCAGTTTGTGGTGTGTGTGTGAGGAGCTGGGAGTAAGAGGGTGTCATAAATATAAAGGGAAGGGTAAACCCCTTTGAAATCCCTCCTGGCCAGGGGAAAGCTCCTCTCACCTGTAAAGGGTTAAGAAGCTAAAGGTAACCTCGCTGGCACCTGACCAAAATGACCAATGAGGAGACAAGATACTTTCAAAAGCTGGGAGGAGGGAGAGAAACAAAGGGTCTGTGTGTCTGTCTGTATGCATGCTGGTTTCTGCAGGGGATAGACCAGGAATGGAGTCTTAGAACTTTTAGTAAGTAATCTAGCTAGGTATGTGTTAGATTATGATTTCTTTAAATGGCTGAGAAAAGAATTGTGCTGAATAGAATAACTATTCCTGTCTGTGTATCTTTTTTGTAACTTAAGGTTTTGCCTAGAGGGGTTCTCTATGTTTTTGAATCTAATTACCCTGTAAGATATCTACCATCCTGATTTTAAAGGGGGGATTTCTTTACTTCTATTTACTTCTATTTTTATTAAAAGTCTTCTTGTAAGAAAACTGAATGCTTTTTCATTGTTCTCAGATCCAAGGGTCTGGGTCTGTAGTCACCTAGGCAAATTGGTGAGGCTTTTTACCAAACCTTGTCCAGGAAGTGGGGTGCAAGGTTTTGGGAAGTATTTTGGGGGGAAAGACGCGTCCAAACAGCTCTTCCCCAGTAACCAGTATTAGTTTGGTGGTGGTAGCGGCCAATCCAAGGACGACGGGTGGAATATTTTGTACCTTGGGGAAGTTTTGACCTAAGCTGGTAAAGATAAGCTTAGGAGGTTTTTCATGCAGGTCCCCACATCTGTACCCTAGAGTTCAGAGTGGGGAAGGAACCTTGACAGAGGGCCTAGGAGCTGAGAGTGAGAACGCGGACTGTGGGAGGACTGAGGAGTACAAGCATTATCAGACACCAGGAGGAAGGTCCTATGGTGAGTATAAAGAAGGTGTTGGGAGGAGGCCATGGGGAAGTAGCCCAGGGAGTTGTAGCTGTCACTGTTCCAGGAGGCACTCTAGACAGCTGCATTCCACAGGGCCCTGGGCTGGAACCTGGAGTAGAGGGCGGGCCTGGGTTCCCCCCAAATCCTCCCAACTCCTGGTCAGACACAGGAGGAGTCGACCTGGACTGTGGGTTCAGAAAAACGGCCAAGCTGAGGGCTGCCGTGAAGCTCCAAGGCGAGTAAATCCGGCAATAAGCACAAGACCCACCAAGGTAGAGCAGGAACTTTGTCACAATAGATATAGGCACTTAACACAGGCAAGGCCAGATTCTCATCAGTGATTTGGTTGCTTTGCACTGCTCCGGTAGTACAAAGGAGCTGGAAGAAGGAAAGACACAGAGAGAGGGAGTAGGGTGGCACTCTGCTTTGCTGTTTTTTGGCTGGCATATAGTCCCTTAGAGACCACACACTGCTATGCTACCTCACTTGGGGATCTTGGCCAGTGCAGCCAAGCCCATAGAAACAGAGAGCTGTAATCAGATCTGTGGAAGTCCATCTGTCCCTATCTGTGTCCCCCCCCCACCCCCCCAATCCCTCCTATGCTTAGCAGATCTCTGTGCAGGAGAGAACCTGGCCTTTAAGGGCTCAAACAAAGACCATTTGCATGCAAATCCTCAATAGGTGTCCAATTTTTCTGATTTTATACAAAATGTACTGTAACTGCTGCACACTGGAGCAAACTCATCCCTGGTTTAGCGCCATTGAAGTCAATGGTATTAATAAGGGAGTAATTTGCCCCACAGTGTTGCTGCTGAAGCTGGCCAAAAAGGGGGAGGGGATCCCTTGCCATGAAAATATTAGTCGTTTAGAGACAAAGTTTAGTCCCAAAGCAGGACGAAACATGAAAACTCTGAATGTTTTCGCCTAAAGGGATTTAAAGAAAAACGCTGTTCTTGGCTGCCCGCAGGGAAGGCTCTTCTTCAGTTTCTTGTGAAATTGACAAGATGATTATTATTTATTTGTATTACCCATAGTGCCTTGGCGCCCTAGTTGTAGGCCAGGACCCCATTGTGCTAGGCGCTGTACAAATACAGCCCTGGCCCCAAAGAGCTTACAATCTAAGAATGAGTCAAGAGACAGATTACTTTAGTGTACTCCTCCCTCTGTCTGTATCAATGAGACAATATTGTCTAAATAGACCAGACACAGGGGGTGGGGATGAGGGTATAACATACAGGCAGAGTGAACAATGTGGTAGCAGCAAATTTCATGTTCATTCCATGACTGTTTTTTTTTGGGGGGGGGTGGGGGGGAGGAATTGGGTTTAGTTAGGAGGGGATAAGCTAAAGGGAAGGGGGTTGAGGGGTATAGGGCTGGGGAGAAGAGGATTGAAGGAGCAGGTGAGGAGTGAAGCTGAGGAGAAGAGACTGTGAGGGAGGGGAAAGGAGAGGGTTGGAGCAAGCAGCCAATCAGCACAGGGCAGACTAAGTCCATTCACAACTGTAGAAAAGTCTCTGAATGTCCAGCAGTCCCTGCTTTGGCTACTGGTGCTCCTACTGGCTGGAGTCTCTGGTAGGGGTGCCAGTTTTGGTTGGATGTATTCTTGAAGGTTTCATCACATAACATAAACTTTAATTAAAGATTAATCTTTAATTCCAGGAGACTCCAAGACGATCCTGGAGGGTTGGCAACTCTAGTCTGTGGGTGTTTTTCTTCCCCTCTTGGCAGAGAGCTCAGATGCTCTGTCTTCCCCCTCTCCAACTCCAGGAAACAGAGAGGAAGAACCTATTTTCCGGAGCTGGGTGGGATTGAGCTAACCCCCTAAAAATAGCAGTCTGGCCAAGGTGGCATGGGCTAGCCACCCCGAGAACATACCTAGGACAGGATTGTACTCAGATGATTAGCCTGATCCACCACCCTGGCTACACTGCTATTTTTAGCACTCTAGCTAGAGCAGAGCTAATGTGTGTATGTCTACCCGAACTGGGAATTACATCTCCCAGGTGCAGTGGAGACTTACAGAGTGCCCCCGAAAGGCACTGCCTGTCTTGTGGAGCTAGGGGGAGGCCAGAAGGCAGAGAGCTCTGTGTCTGTGCCTTGCAATCTCCTCTGGAGCTGGGGAGAAGGAGGTGGTGGTGGGCAAAAGTTTCATCAAATCTGACAAAACATTTTGTTCTGCTGAACTGGCATTTTCTGACTAAATTGCCTTTTGTCAGAAAATTTCTGACCACCCTAGTTATTATCTAGCTCAATGCAGGCTGAGTGGACGCTGGAGGCCCTTACTCAGATTTCACTCAGTAGAGAGAGACCCAGATTTTCAAAAGTCTTTAGGTGCCTAACTGTCATTGATTGCAGTGGGAGTTAAGTACGTATATACCTTTGAGGATCTGGGCCTGTGTAACAACTGAGGGACAAATTCTATAGTTCTTAATCATGGAAAATTCCTGTCTAACTCAATGGGAATTTTGCTCAACTGTGGACTACAGAATCTGGCTCCCAGTCAGAATCTCCCGATTTGACCCTTGGCAGAAGCAGTTACCCAACTCCAACTTTTGTGAGGCTCAACAATTAACTTTCAAAACAGCTTTTAGAAAAAGCAGCGCTGGTTCAGAAGTGCTGCGTTAGCTGGCAATGCTTTGTCAGAGTTACTTCCACTATTACGGTATCTGTTAACATCAGCACTTTGTGCAAAGTAAAACACTGCTACATGTTCACTATTGGATGGAGATTTGCAAGAGCCCAATGCAGCCAGCATGATTGTTCCCACTCAGTAGTTCCTTTTGCTGGATCAAATTAGATATTTACTTATTGTGGGTAAAATTCACCAAAGTGCACCACTAAAGTACAAATTAAATCCTATTTTGAGAGCTTCAGTGGGAAGTAAGTGGCCTCTACAGAGTGGTGAATTTTACCCTAGGTATTGCAAGCCTATGTGTTTTGCCTAATCTTTGTAAAATGAAGGGCTACAATTCCCTGGGAAACCATTTCAAAAGTTGAAAGAGATACAAGTTTTTTTACGTTACCTACTCGCTGCAAAAAAACCAATCAGTTTAAATGATTTTATTGTTTTTATTACTTAATTGAGTTTCACAGTTTCATATGTAATCATTTGTTGTTCTAGTAATTGGAGTACATGGGTATACCAATATGAGGACATTTTGTTTCGCATCATGTTCTGACCTGTAACTGTGCACTCAGCATTTCTCAAATGCGCATGCGGCCACCAGGGGCTTTTCTTGTGGCCACAGCCTCCTGGGAAGTGACTGGGGGTGGGCAAGCAGCTGTCCCTCCCTGTTGCTTCTGGATGTGCCACCTTGGTGTTGGTTGCTGGGGCTGCTAGCAGCGGTTGGGGCCTGCCCCCCTCTGGAGATACCTGGGGCACAACGCTGGAGGAGCAGACAGCCTGTGAGTTCCTTCCCAGGGGTAGTGGGGCCTGGGCTTCAGCCCTGGGATGATGGGGTGGCAGGCTCCAGCCACGGGGCTTCAGGCTTCGGGCTCTGTCCCCTTCCCCTAGCCGCAAGGCCCCATCTCCTGGCTGCAGGGCTTCAGGCTACGGCCCTGGGGCTTCAAGCTCCTTCCTGGGGCCCCATCTCTCAGGTTTCAGGTTCTGGTTCCCCACTGCCTCCCCCACTCCTCATCGCCCCTGGCACCTGCTGCCTATCCATCCACCACTCCATCCAGGGCTTAATTTGTCCCCAGGCTTGCTGGGGCTGCGTAAGTCTGCTGTGAAAAGTGTTAATATCCTTTTTCACAGCAGAGACTTGGTAGCTAGCTGGGAGGCTGTGAAAAGGAGGCTGTGATATTAACAAACGTACACAAATCGCTTTTCACAGCAGCAGACTTACTAGCTAGCCATAAATAAATTACAAGGATTTTGATTGGCATATTTATTTGTTTCTCCTGAAGTTAATTAAGTATTTTAGGAAAAATGGTCAGAGCGGCCACCAGTCAGAGTTGGTGGCCTCACTCTGAGGCCACCAAAAATGTGTCATGAGAACCCCTACACTAGATAGGTCCACTGTTTAGAATTGGACCTGTCCAGGAGCTGCTATTCATGAGTGTCAGAATACCATGTGACATGCTGTAATGTCATCTACTGAACAGTGAGAACAAGTTTCATCTGGAATCAAGACAGACCTAACTCCAAGAAATCTTTAGCAACCTTGCTAAACCCGTTAGACAAAACTAAGCGTATGTTTATGGAGGAGGGAAATTTATTTTTATTTTCCTTTTGTGGAAGTACCGGCACCATTTCTGATAAAAGAAATATTAAATTTTTAATCCCTGTTTTTACTCTTTCCAAATGGCCCATTCAGACTCCAATTCCAGGGTCCTGACGAGGGATGAACTTAAATATGTGCTTAAGTGCTTTGCTGAATTGGGGCCTTAATTCTCAAACAACCTGCTTCAAAAATTCTGCTCACCTTGACAACAGCAAAAATCCAGTGTAACTCTGTAGACTTTCATAGCATTACTCCAGATTTACACGGGTCTGACTAGAGCAGAACTTCTCCTGGCATCTTTCCAAAACAGCTGCAATTTTTGGCCCTAATCTTGCAAACACTTACACACACCAGGAGTCCCACTGAGTTTTTTATTTTGCTTGTATCTGTCAAAAAGGTTTTTTTAAACAAATATTTATTCTAGAAAATGGCTTTTTTTTCTGCTAGTGTTTTGCTAGGCTGAGAACAACTGAGGATTTAATCAATAAAAAGAACAAAAAACAGTGTAATGAGAACAACTCACGCCTGTTGAGCTTGCCCTATTGAATGTAATTTTTTATAGTTGTGCTTAAAGGATTGTGTTACCTTTGTGTGCGCTGGTAGGCCTGCATTGGGAAGCTATCAGTATTTAGGGGCTGCTCCATCTACCATTAATGGAAGGACTCCCACTGACTTTGCTGAGAGCTGGAGTATGCTCGCAGTTAATGGGGAGTAAAAGACTGGCAACTTTGTGTACAAAGGTGAAGTCTCCAGCTGCACACCTGATTAGAATTTTGGTTCTCTCTGTGCTAATCAGCCAGTTATGGCTCTACTCATTACCTGAATTAATTTAGTCTAATGGCCACTCACTAACTTGCAGTCTCCTTTCCTAATAGCCAGTTCCATCTCAGACCCTTAGATTGTAAGATCTTTAGGTCATGTCATGTTGTGTACACTTGCATGGCAGCTAGCACACTTTGGGGCACCCACTGAAATTAACGGGGTGCCTTTCAGGTGAGTTCTCTAGGTTTTGGATCAGTCCTGTGTGAAAAAATAATAGGTCTGGTTAACGGTGAAAATAACAATTACAAATTCAGACTGGAACTTTTTTTCTTTTAGTCTTTGATCTTTCCTCCCCTTCTACGACTCAGCACTGTCTCCACCCAGCAATGTAATTCTTGAATGAGCTTGGCAAAGGAGATTCTCAGCTATTACTACTGTCAGGCAAATAGATTGCTCACTCCACCCCGCAGTCTGCAGAAAGGATTACAATACAGATTAGGATCAGGAGAGCCTGTCCAATGCTCTACATCTTAAAACAGGTGTAAGGGGAAAAACACATGAAGGAAATTATATGCTACAGGAAAATTCCTCAAGGAGGAACTCACCAGATAAATCTACTCCAGAAGCTGAAATCTGGATTACGCAGCTGCTGAACAGGGATTGTTCCAATCAGGGGCAATATCTGGTGCAGTGTTACAGGCCATAACGCTGTGCTAAGCAAAAATGACATCACATGCTGACATTATGTGTTTGCCCATTCCATCCTAATGGGCTAATTAAAAAAATCTCATTGAAAACTTCAAGTAACAAAGTAACCAAAAGCATCTTATAGGAAAAAGAATGTTTTTGCGTGCATTTGAGTAGCTGAACAATAGAGTCAGAAGCATGAACCGGTGCAACTTCCTACAAACAATCCTACAACCTTCTGCTCATTCAAGCAATCCTATGTACCCATGTGTATAAATGGTTGCGGACCCTTAATAACTGTATAATTGACAAGTGTGTGTATTTGTTACCATAAAATTAACCAGAAACGAGACTGGTATTTTATTAGGGTTCAAATCCTCTTTTGTAAATGGACTAGTTCTGGATGACTTGGATTGGATGTAGCATTTGCCTCTCACCATTTCCCCCCCAGCTAAATTGACTGGAGCATAAGACGATCACGTAGACTTGCCTAAAGCCACCCGCTAAGTCATTGGCTCAACCTCGATTAGATCGCAGGAACTTTTGCGTTACCGGCCCTTTGATCAAGTCACAGGACCACATGGCCTGTTCATAGTCCGTTGATGGAAGACAATATAAATAGACATTAGGGAGTTTACAAGAAGTTTTTTTAAAACTTTTCAAAAAAAGTTTTTTACCCCAAGGCAAGGAGAATTGGAATGTGTCATAAATGGGTTTATTGTGTGTACCAGCTGGGGTAAAATAATCAAAGGGAGGAAAGGTTTTATAAGCATATGTCAAAGCATCCCTAAAGTAAGTAAGTCTCTGAGCAAAAGACAACAGGATACTAGGGGTAACAGTGCAGTAAGTTTTGCACACAGCATATATACACCTCCTCAAGAGCGGTTACCTTATAAAAAAGATTTCGGTGACTTCGCCCTTTATAAATAGAGAATTACAAACATACGAAACAATGTTGTTTTCAAAAAAACTTTGAAGGTACCCACAGTATAGTAAAAAGCCATTGTTGCTGTGAGGGGCTATTTGTCACAACCAGTTTATAACCATCCATTGCACTGAGGCTATGGAAACTTCTAAAAGATGCTTCAGCGTCTAGACAAGGATCTCTGGAAATAAGCCTACAGGTTTGTTTTGTCGGCATTCCATTACCTAGGATAACCTTTTAATCTCCTTTGTAGGCAACCAGGCTCCCTGGCTGGTACAGATGTTTATCCCCTATTACCATCATAACACGGGTCTCCCATATCTGATGATCTAATTTCTGCTTCTTTGAGGAATGGACAATATTGGCCTTTCACAAACCTGCCCGGAAAACATTTTAATACATTCCACACAAGAATGCTTCTTCTGTCTGGGTGCTCCAGTGACCCAGTCAAGTTTCTTATCTCCTGAGTACAGGGAAGAAGAGAAATGAGCCAGGTCAAAACAAGAACCACACCAAAACCCTAATCTGGGATGGGGAGAGAGGGACACGTCCTCCTGAACGGACAAGGGCTCCTCCCTGTATTGAAAGACCAGAACAGTGCTGAGATAAGAGCATGTTCATATGCTGCCTTTCGAGTCCTCTTTGGAACAGAATTACAGGTGGATCTCCACCCCCTGCCTCAGGAACTGCACCAGGTACCAAAGGGGCAGATAGCTGAGACAGAAGGAGTGAGGCATTGGCCTGCCTGTGATTTCAAGGAGGCTGCAGGTAGGAAGGAAGATAGCAATGTGGTGATTGGAAGTGATAGGGTCTGTGACTTTGTTAAAGGTGTAAGGGTGGGGGGATGAAAGGGAAGCAGAGACCCCTGTTACCTAGCAAGGGTGGGGAAGTAAAGAGCCGCTGACATTTTTTTCAGGTGGGATGGGGGAGACAGGGCCCAGAGCTTGTTTTCGGGGGTCAGATATAATTTTTTCCTGGGTGACAAACGGCAGGCTCGTCGCCAGTCTTAGCATGTATTTTGGGCACCCGCCGCCACTGGTGGGTAACCGGTTACCCAACCTCTTCAAGGCACAGGCCATGCCTTCTTTGCACAGTGCCTAGCCCTTTGTGGGCACTAATAATAATAACATGCATCGTCCCTGGCTATTTCCTAAGACCGCAAGTGACGACAATATTTCCTGTGAGATCAGAACATATTGGCAGAGAGAATCTACAAGGGCAAGTTGCATTTTTATGTGAATCGTGAATTTAGCTGGAGAGACAGCAAAGCAAGTGAAGTGACATGTTATGGGAAAACACAAAACGAGGGCATTAGCGTACATGACTCCTTTCATTATTCTTTTATTAAATGTGTAATGCAAAGCCTATTAAGTATTGAGAGCTCTTCTATTAAGTGTTGCTTCTATTACTGAATGAGGGAGGTTGAGACACACACTGGGATAAGGGGAACATATTGGTCTGAGGGAAAAATTCTACTCTCCGATCTGCACTGATGTCAGTAGCTGTTGCAGATACAACAGACATGAGTCAGCATGGGCCAGTGAACTGAGCCTGGGGTGGGAGCCAGGAACTTTTGAGCTCTAATCCTAGCTCTGCCTCTGTGTGGCTATGCCAAGTTACTTAGGCCAGAAGTCTCACCCTTGAATGTGCCCCTCAATGATTGGGCTGATTTGTGACATCTGCAACTCCCATTGACTTGTAGGCTCTTGAAAAAACAGCCCCCTTTTATTCTCTCTCTGCATTGGTTTTCCCATCTGGGAACAGGGATAATTGGTTGGTTTCTTACACCAGCACAGAAATATACGGGCCATGCTTCAGGAGATAGGTCCATTGGGCTTCAGGGGATCTCACCAGGCCCAATCAGTGTGTGCCGTTTGCAAGGTCACTCCTAGGATTCATCTAACTCGGCCTTATAATACTGGAAAGAACCTGAGCACTGTTTCAGGAACTCATGAAGCCTAGAAGAATTCACAGGTTTCTGGTGAGTGTTAGTTCAGAAAGACAGATTCTGCCTGAGTGCAAAGACACCCAAAGTATGTCACTGCATGTGTTTTGCTGGGCTGTGCATGGCCATATTTCTTAACAATTGCCATTTTGATGAAGCTGAGTTTCCTCAGAGCATTGGAATTAGAGGGTGTAATGACCAAATTTGAGCATTACCGTTGTGTTCTCATTGTGATATGCTGTAATCCAGGCTTAATTAACCCGCATTCATGAACACATAAATGGAGGGGGGTCCAATGCAGCAGAACAGAGCTTTGAAGCAGAAACGCAGCCAGAATGACAGGGAAAACAGCTCTGCCCTGCGCTCAAACCACCCCAAAAAAGCTAGGGAGCAGGAGAAGACCTCAAGGGTCAAGATGTGAGCTCAGATCTGCTGGCAGAGCTAACATGAAAGAGGCCTTCCTACAGAAGCAGCAGCTGGAAAACAGAGCCTTGCACGGTGGTCCCAGGGTTACCAGTCCCTGGGCAGCAGAGAACAGAGGCAGAGGGCTGACATCAGTCAGTACCTTAAGAACATATGAAGAATTCATTTAAGCACCTTTCACTGTCCTTGCCCCAGATGAGGGCTTTGAATAAGATGCCAAGGATCATGAGTTTCATCTGAGCTGTTGTGTAAATATAGAGGGCTTAATTATCCTCTTACTTGCAGTAGATCAGGCAGTGTGGCCCACGGAGTGGGGCATTGGAACAGGGCTCAGGAGACCTGGGTTCAGCCACTGACTTGGTCTGCAAATGGCTTTATTGTTCTGCATGGTTGTTTTCCACCCCACCTTTGGTTTGTCTGTTTATAGTGCACGTTCTTTAGTCCAGTGACTGTGTGTTTGTATAGTGCTTACCACGATGAGGCCCCGATCTCCACTGGCATTACCGTATTACCAATATTATCTCCATTGAAGCCAGTTAAAGTGGCATGTTAGGATATAGATATTCAGGCCTGTCTGCAAAGGCCTATTCTATAAGAATTTAGGTGTGTTCTTATCACTTAGCTAGTTATAGAGGTATAAAAGAAAGAATCAAAATCACTGTCTGCTGGTGTAAGGGCCTTCTCTTACTGTGACAGTCTGAGGCCCTGTTGTTAGGCTAAGGCCTTTGGCTAAGCAGCAGAGACAGCCATAAACTGGGAAGCGACCAGTCACATCCTCACATTCCAAACTAGTCATACTGAAATAAGGCAATCTGGGGCTGTTGGAAAGGTGATCTGATCTATCACCTCCAGAGAAAGGGAAGATCCTAGAGGATGTAAAAGGAAGTTTAGTTTGATAGTTTTCTGTTTGGTAAGAACTCACTTATCAATAGACGCAGGTGGGAAACCCTTATGTCTTTACAGATGTAGTTGTGAAATCCTCACTTCTGTATTGTTTTGTCATTATTGTTCCCACTTTGCTATTGTTTGTATAATCTCTGTCTGGTTCTGTGATTGTTTCTGTCTGCTGTATAATTAATTTTGCTGGGTGTAAACTAATTAAGGTGGTGGGATATAATTGGTTAAATAATCATGTTACAATATGTTAGGATTGGTTAGTTAAATTTCAGGAAAACGATTGGTTAAGGTATAGCTAAGCAGACCTCAAGTTTTACTATATAGTCTGCAGTCAAACAGGAAGTAAGGGGGGGAATGGGAACAGGGAATGGGGGTGGAGAAATTGGAATCATGTTTTGCTCAGTGGGGGAATGGGAACAGGGACAGAGGTAAGGCTCTGTGGTGTCAGAGCTGGGAAGGGGGACACTAAGGAAGGAAACTGGAATCATGCTTGCTGGAAGTTCACCCCACTAAACATCGAATTGTTTGCACCTTTGGACTTGGGGTATGGTTGCTCTCTGTTCATGCGAGAAGGACCAGGGACGTGAGTGGGTGAAGGAATAAGCCCCCTAACATGGCGTAGAACCCGTGTAAAAGAGAGAAGAATCACACTCAGAACTGATAATACTTTCCATTTCTTTTGCACCTTCCAGCCAAGTAATTCAAAGAATTATGGACACTCACACTAGGTCTCACTGAGAGGACAAACAGCAGTGTCACCATGTTAGCATGGGTAGCCGCACTGGAGGCTGAGCTGTGCTGAGTACATGCCCGTTGGGTTCAGGTGGGTTTGTGTTCCTCACGGCTAAGCATGCCTCTACTGCCATTACCTGTGCTCCTGCGGCCACTCCGCTGTTTGTACTCGTGGTGACTCGGTGCTACAAGAGCAGGGAAATCACACTCCTAGCTCATCCTGTAGCCACAGAGACATTCTCAGAATACCCAGCTGAGATTGCATATGGACTAAGTACCCCCATTTTACAGATGGGGAAACTGAGGCACAGAAAGGTTAAGTCATTTGTCCAAGGTTACAGAATGAGCCTGTGTCAGAGGCAGGCACAGAACCCAGAAGTTTGGACTCTCACTGTAACAACTGGATAATAAAGCTGGTAGAAAAGTGAGGGATGCGTATGCTACAGTTCAGGGTGACAGCACCTGTATTCCTGCCCCATGGTCACTCATGGGCACCCCCTCTAGACTCCCGTCTTCTCAGTCACCACTGCTTTTGGGCAGAGACCCACGTCTTTCTCTCTCCTGTCCAGGGTTTTTTCCAGGCTTCTCAGTTCTTTGACTAATATTCCCAGGAAGCCAGACTGCCTAAACAGGACAGTGTCTGCACGGTGCTTAATCTATGAAGGCTATGAGCAGTGTATTGCCAACATTCACAAGTTACCACACAGTAAACACATTTATTCTTAAGGTGAAAGCATTACAGAGAAAACATAAAACCCAATCAAAGTGCTTATATGGATGCTAAAAACGTCCTCCCCCACCCCCTTTTGGGACAAAAGGTCTTGTTTTTTCTGACTTCCCCTGCCCATTTTTTTGTTGAATTTTCACTTAAAAATGTTCTGACCAGCTCAACTAGCCAGGACCACACTATAAGAGTCTAAAACTTACAACGTCTTTTTGGAAAAGAAACCCACCAAGAACCTTTATGTGGGTTCAGCAAAGGGAAAACAGCACTTTATAAAGAACATGCATCACGTGATATTAAAAAATTCTAATACTAGCAATAAAAGACTGCCCTGATTCACTCGTGTGACACTGCCAGAAAGAACGGCAGTTTGTACTTACGTCAGAGATATCAAGCTCTCTTTAAATATGCATGCAGCCTCACAGCATTGTAAACTCACCGGGCACCTGCATTAGCTGTGGACTCTTTCAGATACTTACAATAAGAAAAATGAGGTACCATTGCAGCACTGCTAGATATTGAACTTTCAATAGTATCCTTAGTATTAGGGTCGTCAAGCGATTGAACTGTTAAACAATAATAGAATACCGTTTGTTTAAATATTTTTGGATGTTTTCTACATTTTCAAATATATTCATTTCAATTACTACAGAGAATACAAAGTGTACAGTGCTCACTTTATTTTTGATTACAAATATTTGCATGGTAAAAAACAAAAGAAATAGTATATTTCAGTTCACCTAATAAAGTACTGAGGTGCAATCTCTTTATAATGAAAGTTAAACTTATAAATGTAGAATTATGTACAAAAAATAACTGCATTCAAAAATAAAACAGTGTAAAACTTTAGAACCTGCAAGTCCACTCAGTCCTACTTTAGCCAATCGCTCAACCAAACAAGTTTGGTTACAATTTGCAGGAGATAATGCTGCCCACATCTTGTTTACAATGCACCTGAAAGTGAGAATAGGCATTTGCATGGCACTGTTGTACCGGCATTGCAAGATATTTACATGCCAGATGCGCTAAAGATTCGTATCTTCATGCTTCAACCACCATTCCAGAAGACATGCGTCCATGCTGATGATGGGTTCTGCTCGATAACGATCCAAAGCAGAGAGGACCGACACATGTTCATTTTCATCATCTGAGTCAGATGCCACCAGCAGAAGGTTGATTTTCTTTTCTCGGTGGTTCGCGTTCTGTAGTTTCTGCATAGGAGTGTTGCTCTTTTAAGACTTCTGGAAGCAGATTTTGGACAGCACTTCAGATTCTTAAAACTTGGGTCGAGTGCTGTATCTATCCTTAGAAATCTCACATTGCTACCTTCTTTGCGTTTTGTCAAATCTGCTGTGAAAGTGTTCTTAAAATGAACATGTGCTGAGTCATCATCCGAGGTTGCTATAACATGAAATATATGGCAGAATGTGGGTAAAAGAGAACAGGAGACATACAATTCTCCCCCAAGGAGTTCAATGACAAATTTAATTAATGCATTATTTTTTAACGAGCATCATCAGCATGGAAGCATGTCCTCTGGAATGATGGCCGAAGCAAGAAGGGGCATATGAATGTTTAGCATATCTGGCACGCAAATGCCTTGCAACGCCGGCTACAAAAGTGCCATGCGAATGCCTGTTCTCACTTTCAGGTGACATTGTAAATAAGAAGCAGGCAGCAGTATCTCCCGTTAACGTCAACAAATTTGTTTGTCTTAGTAATTGGCTGAACAAGAAGTAGGACTGAGTGGACTTGTAGGCTTTAAAGTTTTATATTGTTTTGTTTTTGAGTGCAGTTATGTAATAAAAAAATCTACATTTGTAAGTTACACTTTCACGATAAAGAGATTGCACTACAGTACTTATATGAGGTGAATTGAAAAATACTATTTATTTTATCATTTTTACAGTGCAAATATTTCTAATAAAAATAATAATATAAAGTAAGCACTGTACACTTTGTATTCTGTGTTATAATAGAAATCAATATATTTGAAAATGCAGAAAAACATCCAAAAGTATTGAATAAATTTCAATTGGTATTCTATTGTTAAAAGTGCGATTAATTTTTTTAATCACAGTTAATTTTTTTGTGGTAATTGTGTCAGTTAACTGCAATTAAATGACAGCCCTACTTAGTATACTTAATAGTATACTGGCATTGCAATAGTATACTTTAGATTGAATAGTTGACTCAGATGGTAAGCTCTATAGGCCATAGGCCAGGTCAGTCTTTTTGTTCTCTCTGTGTACAGCACGCAACACAATGGGGTCCTGGTACATGACGACAGCTCCTAGATGATACTCCAGTATAAATAATTAATATTAAATAATAATATTCCCTGTGAGTATAAGACACAATTTTTAGGGGCTGACCCAAAGCCCATTAAAGTTACTGGAAAGGCTCCCATCAGGCCCTTTATATTTTTAATACATACATAAATAACTAAAATAAGTAAATGTAAAGGTGACTCACCCTGGTGGATGCTTTGGTTCGGGCCAGTTGCTGAAGGGGTGTACACCTGTAATTGGGATGCCTCGCTTGTGTCTGTTGCATAAGCCAGAGCCCAGCACCCTATATGGGATCTCGTTTGAAAATACAGCCCCTGCTGCGTGTGCTGAGTGCTTGAAAATCTGCTCCTGACTGCTTCTGAAAAGCTGGCCCCGTGTATCTCTTGTTATCGCTGTCCCAGGAGTTCACATGGATTCTGACATTAATGTTTGTGGCGGTGGGGGGGAGGTTAAGGGTTTTGGGGGGTTTTTTTTTGGTCTCCAGGGTGGCTTGTGACATTTGGGGATGGGTAGGTGGATGTGATAGTCAACTGCGCTGCTATTTTCCATTTTTCACCCTGAACCTAAGGAGCTGCCAAGTTAAAACCTGGGCTGTATCATCAGTGTGCGTGTGTGTGTGTGTGTGTGTGTGTGAGAGAGAGAGAGAGAAAGCGAGAGAGAGGGAGAGCCTGCAGAAACTGCCATAAATTTAGGTTAGTGGTTTGTCACTGGGTCACCCAGGGGTCAGGCATTCCAAGGGTTGGGGCAGAGTCAGTGGTGCTCATGCAGGGCTGGGACCGCACCACTGGAATAGCACTGGTAACTGGTTTTAAACTAGTATTTTAAAGTTACAAATGGCTTGAACAGTTTTTATTGCAGAACAAAGGACTGTTTAATAAAACCAGTGCAAGTCTGGCTCTTCTGATTGGACATCATGACTTCTTCCCCATGATCAGATCATGCCTGTTTAATATAATCTACCAAGGTAAACTGCTCACTCAAATAATCTGTATTGCCCAATTTCATTTAATCTACTTCGGGTTTATGGCGAAGAAGGATTTAAATGGAAGTAAGTGAACTGTGCGTGGCTTAAGGCAGTGGTTTCAAACTGTGGGTTGTGACCCAGTACTGGGCTGCGGAATGTAAGGCACTGGGTCGAGGCGGCTCTGGTCAGCAACACCGACAGGGCCATTAAAAGTCCTGTCGGTGGTCGTGCCCGGCTAAGGGAGGCTAGTCCCTACCTGTTCTGACACCGCGCTGTGCCCCGGAAGCGGCCACCAGGTCCAGCTCCTAGGCAGGGGGACCACAGGGCTCTGCGTGCTGCCCCCGCCCCGAGCACTGGCTTTGCACTTGGTGGTGTCTGCAGGCGAGAGCCGCACGGAGCCGCTTGCGCGCCTCCACCTAGAAGCCGGACCTGCTACTGGCTACTTCTGAAGCACAGCGTGGTCCCTGGTGCCAGGACAGGTGGGAAGCCTGCCTCTGCACCTCAGCTGCGCTGCAGACCGGGAGCCGCCAGAGGTAAGCCCATGCCCCTACCCCCTGCCCCTGCCCTGAGCCCCCCCTCAAACCTGGAGCCCCTTCTTGTACCCCAAACCCCTCATCCCCAGCCTCATCCCAGAGCCCAAGTTCCTAGGAATATCCTAAACTCAGCCCTTCCACTGATTTTCACTGTGTCTTTTGTCTGGTCACTTCAGGGTCAATTTTCTGAAAGTTTTAGTTTTAGCTGCTTCTATTTTTGGGTGCCCAACTGAGGTTCAGGTTTCCAATTCGAGCCACAAACTCTCTGTGCCTCATTATACCTGTCTGTGCAATGAGGATAGCAGGTTTTGCACAAACAATAGTGCAATAAATCTTTTATGGATATACTGCCTTTTTTTCCTTGAAGGATCCCAAAGCCTCTTTTAAAATTAACAAACAGTTCACAGGGGTCACTTTATCTACCACTGAAGTGCAGCGAGCTTTGGGGTGATCTGTGGCAAATATTTAACATTCCATAGCAGCAGGAAGTGGAGAAGAGCCCCTTATCCAACTGAAACTAAAGGGTGGTTTTAAATGGGCAGGATGTAGATAGCTATATTGGGATTTTGTTAATACTTGGCTACCTCACAGGGCTGTTGTGTAGCTTAGTTACCTATTTATAAGCACTGCAATCCACAGAGGAATGGCACTATAGAAAGGGAATTTCAGAATCTGCTCTTGCAAACTTGAATGAGTTAAACATTATCTGATAAGAAGTCACTGTTTTGGGTTTTATTTTCAAAACACCCCATGTGCAAATGAATAATGCAACATTCAACCTGTTGAGCAAGTGGCTGTGTACATAAGATGCTGTTTACTCAAGATACTTCCATCAACACAAGCAGGTTGCCTAACTTAAGCTTGCAAGCAAACGTTACAAGACCACCATTGCAACAGGTACTGACCTAAAAGGCTGCAGGCAAAAGGTTAGGCATGGATTAGAGCTACACAGGTCGATCATAAACATAGGGGACCCCTACAAAAATGCTGTCTTTGCGGGGGAGAGAAGGGATTTAGGTGCTGCTGGAAATAAAACTCCATAAGCAGCCAGCAGGTGTAATACTGCTAGGGAATAGCTGCAAGCAAGGGGCAAAGCTGAGGGAGAGTTAGATGTTGATGAGAAACCAAATTCTGTGTCCTTTCTGGAGCATTTGGGGTGGGGGTGGGGAGCACGGGGCCTGGAGGTTCATTTGATCATTGCTTAAACCAGTCTGTCCTGAAAGGTCATACACACTTTTACCATGTTGCACAAAATCCAGATCTGACAAAAGAAGCTTTTTATAAGGCCTATGATATAATATATCAGTTCCTCTCGACGAGAAAGCCATAAACCTGAGAGGTAATCAGCCGACGTGTCATAAGGAAATGCCGCTAGGGTGCATAGATTATTGTGAAAGCGCTGGTACAGGAAATCTAAGATGCAAAGCTAATAAAATACTTGCTCCGCACAGGAGTCATCAATCTGTCATGGCTGGACACCATTCCCACAAGGACTGGCTGTGGAAGGTAGTAATTTTGAAAGTAACGTTCAAAGTTATGGTGCTAGCAGAGAAGGCAGTGCAAAGCCCTGTGTCCTGTGCAGTACATCACACCTAAATGATACTTCAGAGGCCCTGAATTAGATGGCAGGAAACCCAGTTTATACACTGCTGCACAACCCCGGCCCTTAAGCTCTCTCCCCTTGTCATACCAGGGTCGCTATATACAGGAGCCCTAGGGTAATATTAAGTTTGAGGTATTTTACTTTACCTGCAAGATTTTTGTATTGAAAATGCATCAATGTATCAGGGGAAGCTGGAGGTTTTGATACCTGTTTAGGCAGCCAGGAAGGCATGGCAGTTTTCCCCCCCTGACAGCCAGGGTGTCCTTGAGGCTCTTGGGACCAGAGGAAGGATTGAGCTCCTCTTTTCTTACCAACCCCCTCCCGCCCCACTTTGGATGGAGGCCGGGAGAACCTGAAATTTATGAAAGGGGACTGACTTCCTCATTCACAGCCCTGCCAAGCTTTGACATGGTTGTCCCGCTGCTCTCTGTCCAGTATCTGTCCTGGCATGCAGTGCTGAGGAAGTGCATTAGCTTCAGTCTGTGCTCAAATGGATCAGCAAGGCATGTTAACCAAGTGTCCTCATGGGGCTTCAGTGTTCTGGCCTAGAGAGCCCTCTTGCTAACCTGCTCCAGAGGCCTCAGACTGAACCCGGGCCAACAATGGGGGATTGTAAATGCAGAACCGGTGGGAGAGGAGCAAAAATATGACTTGTTTTGAAAGGGGGCTGGGAGCAGGGAGGAACAGGAGATGGAGAGGGACTGAGTGAGGGGAAAATGCCCGAGAGGGCTGTGAGAAAAGGGAAGAAAGACTTGCTGGTTGGGTGGGTAGGGCAGTGAGATTCAGGTTCTATTCCCATCTCTGTCACTGACCTCCTGTGACCTCCGGCAAGTCACATCATCTCTCTGGGCCACTGTCTCCCCTACCGCCCATTGTCTGTCTTGCCTGGCTAGAGAGTAGGCACTTCAGGTGCATCAGGTATTTCCTCCTCTTTGTGGTATAGAGCCTAGCCCAACAGGGCCGTGATCTCAGTCCAGATTCCTGTGTGGAGCAGAGCCTGGCTCTCAGTTTCAGTCAGTAGTGGTGCATGTCAGATTGACATTTGGTTTCCCCATGGTGTGATGCGACCTCGGTGTGACCCACTGGCTTTTCTTCCCTGCCTTGTAGAGAGTGGGGCTGTTTGGGAGGCTGGGGAGTGGTGGTGGTGGAGGTGCAGGAGGTCTCTGTTAGGGAATGTCAGAAATAAAAGTTTAGCTTCAGTTTTGCGGTTGCCAGGAAACTACTGCATTTGTTTCCTTTGAGCAGCTGAGGGAGGTTGTTTTTCTGTCTGTGGAACTTTGTATGTTACTTGATTGTAAAGGGAGCCTGGAGTTTGGGGTAGCTGCTCTCAGTTGGCGTCAGATACATCAAAATAAATGACAGATACTTTTCTCCCTCCAGCCGAATAAATGAGGGGGAGGAGGGACGGGGAAGAGGGGAATATCACTGGTCATATTAAAAATGCACAGCACAGAGAGGGGCTGTATGGAGCTCTCACACAAATGAGTGTTCTCGTTTGCCACTGTAATCAAGTGAGCACTACAAAATCAGTGTTATCCAACATGATTATGATCCACAAAACATCATTAAGGAGCAACAACAGCACACAAGATAAAGCAGGGGATGGTTCCCTGAAGGAATCTTTCCATTGACTACAGAGGGCTTCGGATCAGGGTGGGAGGTGTGGATTGGGCCCATTGGCAGATGAATGACATTGAAGTCAATGGGATTCTTGAAACTGACTGCAATGGTAGCAGGATTGGGGCTACACAACAGAGGAGTTTATACACGGGGATTAAGTGTATTGCAGCAGTCTGCACTGGTTCCAGCATGTGAATAAACAAAAGAAACAAGTTGTCATGCAATGAGCAATGGACAAGTATTTACCACCCCAAAAGTCAATATTTTACTAGAAGTAGGACTGGGAGAGCTTACGAAACCAATATATTTTGTTTGTAAACAAGCTTCAAAGCTTTTTTTTGTGTGACGTTGTCAGCTACTAGTATTTACATTTATTTTACTGGCGAAACAGTTCCCAGAAGGATGACTATGGTGAGTTTACGATCCTAACAAAGAGGCAGAGTCACCGCCAACACCTGAGGGTTCAGTGCATGTTAAACATCACGGAGCAAAGTTTGTTGGCTGGCATACTGGGCCAAGATTCTGAAAGATGGTGGCTACCGTTACGCTGCTGAGTCTGTTCTTAGACACCAAAGTAAGTGGCCTGATTTTCAAAAGGGCCCACCAGTTCCCATGAAGGTCAGTGGAAGGAGCTGTTTGGGGCTCGCCACTTTTTTGCAAGTCATGCACTGGAATGTGGATCCAAGCTTTAGGCACCCATGTTTGTAAATCTTAGCCCAGATAAACAACACTGTGTGCTTCTCTAAGGATCTCAAAGCACTTTCAGAGACGTTAACTGTTTAAAGCTTCACAGCACCTCTGTCCAGAAAATAGGAATTAGACCCATTTTACAGGAGTGGGTGGGTGAGATTCCGTGGCCTGCGTTGTGCAGGAGGTCAGACTAGATGATCATAATGGTCCCTTCTGACCTTAAAGTCTATTATTCTATGATTCTACTGAGGGATAAACCCAGGCAGGAAGGGGTTAAGGCCAAGATCCTCAGATACATGCAGAGATAAGTACTGAAATCAATGGGCCTTAGGTGTGTAAATGTCTTTGAAGATGTGGGACTATGTGACTTGCCCAGGCCACACAGCAGACCAGTCGCTAAGTCTGGAAGAGAATTAGGAGTCCTGTCTCCCAGCTTTTCTCCTAGCTCCTCTTGTTAACACTCCCTGCTTATCAGCAGAAAACTAGAAAGGTACTTGAAGCTCCCACTCCAGCCTCCATAATGCCTCATTCTCATTTTCAAATGCTAAAATGGATACAGACATGTGGTTTATACTCAACCCTCCTGCCTAGCCAGGAACTGAAATAAAAAAGATGAGGTACAAAACTGAAAGGTCACGGAAAGATCACCAACTGCATGTAACTCTAGAGTCGGCAATTTTTGTCTTTCCCCGCAAATTATTTGTTTTCTGACAACTTTGAATGGGCTGTTTATTAGCACTGCCCTCCTGGGCCAGGGCATCCACAAAGATTCACCTGCCCCAAACATGTCAGTTTCTGGGAAACAGATTCTGTGACTTGACCTTTTTATATTTTTGCTTTCTTACTATTTCTGATAAGTAGGACATCACTGCAGCACAGCTTGAGGCAGCATGACCTTAGCAGCTCTGTGTAAGCAAATCGTCGTTGTTTGGCTGTTGCTGAATGCTGTCCTGCGGATGGTTAGTGTGACAAGGATTGCACTTTCCAGCTCTTTTCTAGAAAAGCAGTGCGGTTCAGTAGACAGGGCAGGAGGCCGTGACTCAGGCAAACAAGTGCCTAGTTCTGGCTCTACCAGTGGCCTGTTGTAGGACCTTGATCCACTCACATTTTGATCACGATAATGATCTTTGTAGAGCTCTTTGAAATAACTGGATGAAAAGTGCTATATAAGAGCTCAGTGTCATTCCCTGCAGTCATTGCTACACAGCAATTTTGTGATGCCAATGGCAAAGGTTTACACTGATAACACCAAACTTATTTCATTCGGGAATTCTGGTAGCCCTTGAATCCCAGGGGCACAGCTGAGCGACTTTGTGCTGACTCCAGGAGCCCTCTAGCCTCTGCTTCCACCCCACTGAGTTGTCATCTCCTGTGCTAACGTGTTATAATCTCACACTAATTTTAAAGGAAAGCTAATCTGTACGGCAAGGGAAAGGGTAGTACAATGGAAAGCATGCCACCCTGGAGGAATGGCATGCAATGAGGAAAAGGGAATATGAGGCTGGATTTCAGAGGAAAACTTCCTGACAGTGAGAGGTGTTATTGGAATGGCTCTCAGACAGCCAGGGCCCAAACCATATAACAGTGTATGCCCTGATTTTGAGAGGTGTTGAAATCAGTGGGAGTTGTGTGGAGCCAAGCATTGCTCAGGAGCAGGTCTAAAACAGAGCCAGCACCATGACTGTTGCCAGAAGTGACTAAGAAGCCAGTGCGGTGGGTGCTTTACTCAGTATTTTCTCAGCTAAACTGTGCTGGAACTGGAACCTACCCAACCCTCCTCCACAGTCTGGGGCATGGCTCAGATGATGTGATATTGGCCTTTTCCATCTCTAGTGATTATGAGTCATCTGGAAAGGGGAGATCTCAGCTGTGCTATTTCCTTGGTTTTATTTGCTTGTTTGCTAAAATGGAATCTGGTGGGACACAAACAAGGTCTCTCCTCCTCTGTCAGTTTGTCTCACGTATGGCTGTGTTTTTACACCCTCTCTTCACAGATGGACTTCTGGCTCTTTGTTTCTCCCTTACTTGCTTTCTCTTGCTTCTCTCTTTTTCCCCCCCGTGGTTCTCAAGGTTTTCGAAGCCACTTCTTCTTTGGATGTCTTCCAAGAGGGGGATTGCTTGCAGTAGGAGTTGGTTATGGGATATGAGAACCATTACCTCTGTACTGCTACTTTCCTCAAGCCCAGGTCGGTTATAGCTGCTACCATCTGAGGTCTGTTCAATGGCCTAAGTGAAAGGGCAATTTCCCAGAGGACAAGTGCCCACATCATGCAAATCACTCAGAGCAGAGGCCAAGGACTGAATGGGCATGTAGATGGCCCATGGTCATCCCTCCATTTCATTATCATCAGCAGTTGAATGTGAAGAAGTTTGCACTGCTGCTGCCTGTCTTTAATTTGTTCTTGTATTTATTTATCTGTGGATAAATAGCAAACTTGATTGTCCAGGGATAGCTCCTGTCAGCACCCTTAACAAGCACCAATTCCAATTCCAATAAAAGGGCAAACAAATTGATCAGAGAAGGCCTCTTTTCTCCCTAGCCTCCACTGCCTGGATTCTGGCTCCCTCTGCCATTACTCATTTTAACTCCATAGGCTAATTTCTCAGCTCTTGTAAATTGCTGTAACTTCAGTGACGTCAGTGGTGCTATGTTGAATTATACCTGCTGATTACATTTGGCCCTGTAATTCTGTTATCTAATGCTGACAGTTGTTTTAAGATGTGTGAGAGGTGCTTTGCATGATTAAGTTGTAATATATTGTGCTGGTTGGGCTAGTTACCTGCGTTTCTTTTTCTGCTTTCCCAAATTGGTGTTTGTTAATATTGCTCCTAAGTTGACTGATTTAGGCCTGATTTTCTAAAGCAGCCTGTAATTTTGTGTGCCTCTATTTTAGAGTGACCAATTTTGTGCCCACTAATTTCTCAAGTTGGGTACCCAACCCTAGTTAATGGGAAATTTGGAACACTTTAGCTCAAGGATCTGTTTTTCAGATGTGCTGAGCCTGCAGCGATCCTGTTGGTTTCATCGCAATTCCAGCTGTCTTGAAAAATAAGTCAGGGGAAGAAGGGGACTTAGCTTTACTGCTGTATTACTTCACTTTTGCACAAGCAGACAGTGTAAAACTGAGTAATACAGTGGTGACTCAGACCCAATAAGGTTCAAGTGACGAATATGCTCTTGTCTTGATTATGTAGAAGCATCCTACAGGCGATTTTGTGAGCGCCTTACACGGGGAGAAGTTACTGTCAGAAATAAGCCATTGGAGTCAATGGGGAGTATTCATGGGAGGAACTTTTCACCAGTATGAGCCAGGGGTTCACTCTGACGATAAAGCACTTAGTTTTAAATCTAGTCACCTTTCAAGGATGCTGTAGTTAAAGTCCAATGCGTTAATCAAAACCTCCACTCTTATACATAGGCTTGAAGGATCAGATTTTTATTGGAAAATGTTGATTTCACTGTACACACAAAAAACACACACAATTCACACAAAAAACATATCCATCGCTAATAATCAAAATTCACAGATAGGCCAGGTAAGAAAAATGCTGCTTGAGAACTTATTAGAGTTTGATTTAAGGATATTGACTTTGCATGTCATGACTTGCGATGTTGACTATGTTTTAAGAATTATGAAGCTTCGACTTTTTGAATCTCAAGTTCTATCATTAAATAATTATTGTCTGACATCCTGATTGTCTGACCTTTCCCCCACAACTTCTTGTAACCGTGAACATTTAAATCAATGCACTTTGAAAAAAATGCTTAAAATATATATAGAAAATTATTGGTCAAAATTATAAAAAACAAATAAAAAAATAATTCTGCCAAGCCTATTTATATACAAAAGGCTAGATTCTGCTGCCCTTACACAGAGAGAACTCACTCACCTGACTAGTTCTATTGAGGTAAATGGGGTTACTGGAGTGACAAATGCTAGTTTCCGGAGTATAAAATTGAACTGGGCCCAAAAGGAGCAAGTGAGGGATCAAATAGCATTGATATAAAATTGGAGAAAATGCTTTTTAATTGGATCACATGCTTCGCTGTGCCTGACAGCCACTTACCTGTCTGGTGAAAAAGAAATGAGAAATATCAGCTCCCCCGCAAAAAAAGAAAACGCTCTCCACAAATTTTGTCTCCCTTTTTTCGTTGAGTTTGCATATTTCACTTCTACAGGGGGAATAACAGCTGCGATCTTGCCTCATCACAATTGCAAAGAAACGATGATCCCCTTTTGCTGCATTTCCTAATTCCCCCAGTTCCTCTTTCAGGTTTATGCCTTTCTGTATGAAGCTGTCTTGGTAGCATGGAAATTAATTGAAACGAGTATGACTAAGAGGGGAAGACCCGAGAATGTCAGGATTTCAGTAGTAGCTCCTGAATTGCGTAAGTGCTATTTTTAAAGTGATTGCAGACAATGTTTTGAATCATGGTAAACGTACTCAGCTAAAGACAGGCCATTTCTCCTCAAAGGCTGAGCCTGACCATTTAGCATCTGACTTTAGTCTGACTGTGACAAAGCTTGCAAATTGATACAGCCTGGGTCCTAATAATAACCACCACAGTTAGATGGTGCCGTTAATTTGATACATTACAGACATGGGGCCCAATCCAGAGAAGTGCCATGCAACCACAACTCCCATTGGAGCAAAGCTCAAGAGAGTACTGATTATTATAGCCTGCTCTTTTATGGCCTCCTTGATAACCACAACGCTCTTTCAGTCCACTAAAAATCCCACAGCTAGGAGATCACACTCCATAGCCATCAATCTGACTAAGCCCCCATCTCTTTATATCATTCCACTTGTTCTCCCTGTGCCAAAATACCAAATATGAGCTTCTTGTCCTCACCTTCAGGTCCCTCCATATCTCTTCCCCTCTCTACTTATCCAACCTTCTGGTGTCCATCCCTGCCTTTGCCTGTCCACCAATAACACCAGGCTTGTTTGTCCACCTTTTGTGGACTGTTTGTCCACTTTTCCTGCCAACAACTTTGGACTTTCTCCCATGCTGCTTTCTATACGCAGGATACCCTTCTTGAGCTGTTCAGAAGGAGTCTTTTTCTCCTCCTGCAAACTTGCTCCAAAATGAACCGTCTAAGATATTTCTTCTGTTCAAAAAGCAAAAAAAAAAAAAAAAAAAAAAAAAAAAGAAACAAAGAAAAGAAAGAGGAAAAGAAAAGTCATCCTCTTTATTCCATCATGCTATGTGGTCGCCCACACTAAGTAACCACATTATCTTATTGGCGGCTTCCCTCCCCTCTCCTTTCCTCCCTTCCTTCTTCAAGCTAGAGCTGGTCAGGAATTTTCTGTTGGAATACCTTTCCTAATGGAAAATCAAAATGAAATATTTTGTTTTGGTCTGGGTCAGCATTAATATGTGTGCACTTGAGGTGCTGCAGTGCCTCATGGGAGTTTTAGTTCAAGTGCCTCATACCCCCATTTTCCTGTGTGGGCCAAGTCCTCCGATTGGACTACATCACCCAGAATGCACTGTGGTCTCCACTTTGGCTGAACTGCCATGGTGCTTCATGAGATCCAATGACTGCAGTGCATCATGGGAGATGTAGTTTGGCGTAGGACCCAAGCCTGTCAGGAAGAACGAGGGCACAAGGCACTCAAGTAACATCTCCCTTGAGGTGCTGCAGCAGCTCAGGCAGTTGCAGTTTAACATCAAACCTATCCAAACAAAAAATGTTTTGACATTTCGGAGCAATTTTTTTTCTGAACTTTCCATTCCACGAAAAATGTCAATAGTTTGGTTTTTTTGGTCATGATTTGGAATGAAAATAAATGTTGAAATATCAGTATTGCCAGCTCCAGGTAGTCAAAAATCATGAGTCAGGCTCCAGAAATCGTGTGACTGGCTTAGAAATCATGAGATTTTAAGACTTTTTTAAAAAAATAAATGGATTCTTTATAATTACCTTCTGTTTTTTGGGCCTTTAGGGTACATGCCACATGCATGTTCAAGCGTTTCTCAGCAACCATGGAGGCTAGAACTGAATTTAAAAAAAATAAAGCTGAGAGTCTAATAAAATTGTGAGAGTTGGCAACACTGAAATATTGACAGTTCCTCTGGGATGGTTATTCTTATTATCAACCTGCTCTAGTTTCAACCCTCTTTTCACCATGTCTAACGTACTTTGCAAGCTCCTTGCAATACGGTTCATCATTTCGTTCTGTTTAGGGAGTAGCGTCACACAAACTGGGGTACCGATAAAAATAATAAAGAAAAAAAATATTAATCAGGCCCATTGCTAAAAATACAGTCTTTGCCTTGACGAGCTTACCATCTGAATAAGGCAAGATGACCAAACGTAGGAGAACAGCTCAGGCACAGGAAGGTGTGGGGTTAGCTGACAGAAAGAGAGCGGGAGGATTGCATGAAGATCGGTTTCGAAGAGGAGTGGATGAGGACAGGCATGAAGTTGACTTCAAGGGAGTTATGATGGTTTGCTCCAGCTGAGGATCTGTCCCTGAGAATGGGAAAAGAACATGGAAGGAGACAGGTGAAAGCTCTGGAATGATACAGGAATCAAGAAGGTAAAGAGGAGAGGGAAATGAAATCAGAAATGCTGGTTGGGGAAAGATAAGCAGGGAGTTATAAGTGAAGGTCTTGAAATGGATGTGGTAAAGGGCAGGGAGCCAATGGAGTGAGTCAAGGATAGAGGTGAAGTAGCTGGTGTTAGAAGTGCAGAAGATGACCCTAGCAGGGGCATTTGGCACCGCTAGAAATGGGGAGAGATGAGGCAATTGCTTCCATACCAAAGTTTCAGGTGGCACTGTCCAAATTTCTATGGCATCGTGGAGACACTACTGGGTGCAGGATGTGCCTCTGTGGGCCAAATTCTGCTCTCATTTGCATCACTGTCGAAATGCTCAGTGGGAAATGGAGATTGCTCAGTTTTCCAGATAGTTTTCCAGATAGTTTTGTAATGTACGTTCCCATCCCTCCCAGAGCATTTGTTAAGTACTCAGGTGCATACTAAATATGCTTTACATAGATAACATGTTCTATACACATGTCCTTCTAAGCATTCAGGGTCTCATTGATTTCAATGGGTTTTTGGTCGGGACCCCATTATCCTGCAAGTTGTGGCGGCTTGTGCTCAGAGGTATTTTGGTGCCTAACTCCCATTGAAATCAATGGAAGTCAGGTGCCTAAACACCTCTGTGGTTCTGAGCCTGAGAGCCTATGATCTGCCGAGCACTTTCATCTCTCATTGATTTCCCATTGTAGTCAATGAAGCGGAAGGCACTTGCTATTTTGCATTCCGCACCTTTCAGGATCAGGCCCCTTGACTAGCAATCTGGAACGTGCCAGACTTCCAAGGTTTAAACCTAGCCCTGAAAGTGCAAAACAGACTCCTCAAGTTTTAGTAATAGTTAATTATTGCACTTAAAAGGACTGGGTTTCCTGTTTCCTATCTGACAGGTCTGGTTTCGAATGGCCTAGTCTGCCTGTGGTTAGCCCATCAGTATTGCAACTTGTTGCTGTCTTGTTTACTCTCTGCATTTGTGCTGGAGAGCAAGAGAAGGAGCATATGGAAATCCCTTAAATCCAAAAGACTGAACTAGGCTGAAAATTGTCTCTTCTAACCCTATTATTAGGATTAGTAGAGTGACAGTTAGCTATAAAGGATGACAGATTGCTTTTCCAAAGGAAGATAAGATGTGTAGCTCTATTTGTGGAAATCAGAGGTGTTTTGATGGCATTGAAACTATGCAGCACAACCAGATCCAGAGGCTGGCACTGGATTTGAAATGGAGTGAGATATTTCATGTCCAGTCATAAAATGTACAGTTCTGCCAGCTACTGCAAGATAAGGCTAATCCAATCTCATGGTGTAAATTAATAGCCGCAGGTTACAGGGAGGATTTTTAAAGAAAGCGCAAAATACAGACTATACAATGAACACGATGGGGCATTTTGCCTTCCTCTGAAGTATCAGGCAGTGTGGTTCAGTGGATAGAACATGGGCCTGTGGGTTAGGTGACTTGGGTTTTAGTCCCAGCTCTGCAATGAATGCACTGGGTGACTTTACACAAATCACTTAACTTCTCTGTGCGGGATGTTAGAAATGTTGGGGGGTGAAATCCTCAAAAAGATTCAAACCCAAATTTTTCTACTTTTTAAATCAATGATAGACCTCATCTCAATGTTCTGAATTTTGATGCAATTTCAAAATTTTGAATTGCAAGTAACAATGGGAAGGGGAAGGAAGCAAATCTTTTCGTGACCAAGTCTGCCCTCTGTAGCTCAGTTTCTTCATCTCTAACATGTGGACAGTGCAGTGGTCCTGTAGTGGTCGTGGATGGAAGAGGACCAAGGGGGAGATCAAAGATTTGGTCCCTGGACCGGATCTCAGTGTGTCGCAGAGAGACCAATCTACATGACAGCCTGGCATACGATCACAGTCATGAGTTCTGAAAGAAGGCTATAAAAGGCGCCAATCCTGAATAAGGAAGTAGCAAGAAAGAAAAAGGAGAAGAAGAAGAAGAGATATTTTATACAGAGATAATTGAGATCTATAGATAACAAGCATAATGTAAAGGCTAAGTGTTATTACCATGATGCTTTTACAGAGACCCATGAGATCGTAGTGTATCTGGTGACACATCACACAGGCACAAAGCTTTATACAGGTTTGAATAAAAGTATTTTCATTCAGTTCCATGCTTGGCTGCTGACAGTTGATTTTCTTTGCTGTGCTAATGAAATACAAAAATATTAAAGATAATGAAGACATAATGAATAACAAGCCTTAAATATACCATATTTTAACATTTGAGATACATTCCTTCCAGGATCTCTGAGAATTTCTCCATTGAACAGCTCATAGTAACACAGTTTTATCAACCTCCTATAATATTAGCATCCAGAAACCCCAGCAGAGGCAGGGGCCCCTTTGTGCTTGACACTATCCAAACACATTACAATAGAAAGCCTTTGCTCCAAAGAGCTAACAGTGTAAGTGAAGGAAGCAGGACACGCTCTGGGATGGGGTATGAACCTGTGTCTCCAAGGGAGACTATTTGATCATCCTGCCTCACCTCACAACAATTTAGGACAGGAAGTAAAGAAGAATCCCATATTCAAATGAAACTGCAAGGAGATTGAGCTAGCCAGTATATAGGCCAATTGGAATTTGGCCAGTTCACTGGGATTAACACCCATTAACATCATTAATGAGCCCAGGCAATCAGGGTTTCAGGTTTACAGGTCAGGAAGACAGAATTGTGCTCTTCTAAGACTGGGGTTGGCCATTAGTCTTGATGGGAAGAGTGCCTGGTACCACCTGTTGAATTACCACAACTTGTGCTTTGTTGTTCCTTGGAAGTCTCCCAACCAAAGACCAATCCATTTTCCTTTATGGGACCTGCCAAGATCACAGCTCAAGCCAGGCCAAGGGCCTGATCCTTTTCCTACTGAAGGAAACCACCCGTCAGTGCTGTGCCCTGTGAAAACAGCAGCTGATGTCCATTCACATGTATGTATTTCAGAAATCTAAACAAAAGGAGAGTTTCAGGGTTTCTTTCCATACAATCTGTTATTCACAATCTTGCTAGAACAAAGAATCATAGAAATGTAGGGCTGGAAGGGACCTCAAGAGGTCACCAAGTCCAGCCCCTTGTGCCGAGGCAGAATCAAATAAACCTAGACCATCACTGACAAGGGGTTGTCCAATGTGTTCTTAAAAAACAAGGACCACATGGCTTTGAACCTAGTGCTGAATCCTGCAGCCCTGGTTCAGTCCTTACCCAGAAAAAAAAAACCCATAGAAGTTTCAGCCCTTGGGGCATTTTGCTTTCACAGTCTCATTGCTTCCCTATGTGCGGTGACTGCTGAATGTTCCTAAACCTGTACAAATAGAGACGTTGGCACTCACAGCAGAAGGTGGGAGGCGTAGTCACCTGTCCTTGGACATCCTTAGGCACATTTTACACACTCTACCTGAAGGAAAATGCATAAAGTGTAACATGGGCAGCAATCTGATCTGCTGTGCTCATAGAGAGAGGGGCACAGTCCTGCTTTCACAAGTCATGCTGCCTTCCAAGCCTCCCCAGCACACAACGTAAAATTCTCCTCTCCTCTCGCCAGTCCTGTCCCTTGGCACGGATGTCACACTGGGTCCAATCATGCGAGAGACAAAGTGTCTCCTCTGGTGCCCTGAGCGCCCTCAACGCTCGAGGAAATCAATGGGGCATAGCTCCCTTTGTGCTGCTCCAGTTGCTCTCACATGTGCCAGCACTGTGCAGAGAATCTGGAAGCCGCTGCCAGCTCTGTGATGGCCACTCTGTCTTAGAAACATAGAGTCATAGAAGATTAGGGTTGGAAGAGACCTCAGGAGGTCATCTAGTCCAACCCCCTCCCCAAAGCAGGACCAACCCCTTGCTTTGTGAAGCACACAATCTAGCCTGGTGGGAACCCTGCAGGACCAAGGTCACTATCCACAGTGCAGATTAGAGAGGGGAATTTGACCTGTAGCTGAGATCTCTCTCCTCAAGACTAGGAACGCTTAAATACATGAATAATTGGGTCTTCTGCTGTGGGTTTGCTACCCTGCCAGCTTCTCCCGCATTCATGCATTACACAATGAACACAACTATGCCTGTCAAGCGCAGCCCTAAATGCAAGGTGGTGCAGAGCTGCGCTACTCCTGGGGGCGCTCTGGGTGGGCTTCTGCATCGACGATGCTCCCTCCTGGATTGGAAAGAGATGTGTGCCTCTGTCTTCCCCCACCTTGCACACTCATGCAGGGTTCAAGCCTTCTCTTTCTTTGGTGTTCTTCCAATGTTCTAGGGCAGGGATCTCCTTTTCCTGACACTAACCCAGCTCCGCAGGATGTTGGGGGGAGTAGTATCTTGTGTTCTTGTGTGCATGTCTCTTAGCAGATTCAACTTTTATATGACTGGGCCGGGCAGCGGACTTCTTTTCTGGATGAAGTCCATGCCTATTTTAAGGGTGCGTAGGCCTTTTGCTGGCATTCAGCACGGGGTGAATTACACCCTCTGTCGATGCAGGAATTGTTTTTCTGAAATGCTGTGCGATGATGTCCATTTCTCTGAATTTCAGGCAGCTCTGTGCTGTTAAACATGAGAGTGGAAATGACATGTCTGGTAGTCCACAAATTATGACAGAGAGAGACAGTCATTTTGTTTAATGTGTGGCATGACAGGAAATGTTTCACTATCAGCGGACACAGTCCCTACAGGTAAGAAATCCCCCAGGAATGGTGGAGAGCTGGAAAGGGCCAGTTTAAATGGGGTTTGTTGGGACCATCTGCAGAATGAAGAGACAGGAGGTTCTGGGGCTTTGCAATGGGAAGGCCAATGTAAAGTCTGCAGATACCATCTGAGCAGTTTCCTGAGCAGTTTCCCAAAGAGATGCTAACACACTGAAAGAGGCAGGTGGGGTTTCCCTGCTATCTTGGTGTCCAGTTTCAGCAGTAAATAGAGTTGAAAAGTCCTGATGCCAGTGCTGGAAATGTAATCTTCCTTCATTGATCTGTTGCTGATGGGAGCCCCTGATGTGTACTCTCTCTCACCACATCTTACTTGTATGTGAAATGTTAGGTTTCAACAGGCAGCCCTCTTTCTTAATGTGGACGTTACTCCATTTCAGTTGCTTTATATCACCATGTACGGTGGAACTTCTGAAATGCTTCAGGGCCAACTGACTGTTGCTTAGATTTGCTCAAAGGTCAGGGCATGAAGACATACTGACTGGTTCTTTCAGTGCCACTTGCTTTTTATTTTCTGGGAGGGAAAAAATGTCATGATTCTCATCCTTATTTTTTTTTTAAAGTTTCTAAACCAACCACATTAAAAACAATGGGCACAGATGATTTCCCATGTCTACCCTGATGTGACACACTGAGGCAGGTTACAACAGTGCTGGTCGGTTATGTCACACAATATGATGTGGTAATACAATGTGACAGCAAGACAAAACGCAAGACTCTGGGTCAAAAAAGGGTGGCTTTCAAAAGTAGCCTGTTTCTACCCTTCCCATGGTGCAAGAAACATTTCACCCAGAGTTAATGTCACAGGTGCCAAACCAGCCCTCTAGCCCCAATCCCTGTTTGTAGCTCATTTCTGTAGCTTTGGTTGGCATTGCTGATTTCGATCTTTCCTGGGCAGCCAAGGAAAATTGAGGGGAGAAAGGGAGACAGGAGATGCTATTTTTGTGTCTTTACTTCCCACCCTAATCCCTTTCTTTATTAATGCTCATAGAAGGGGCCCGATTATCAGTTCTAGAGATTTAGGCTGGCACTTTCAGAAGTGCTCAGCATTGGCCTAACTCAGCTCCCATTGAAGGCAATGGTAAAACTCCACTTGGTTTCAGTGGGAGCAGAGTTAGGTCAGTGCTGAGTGCTTTTGAAAAGCCCATCCTCAAATCCTCTGTGTAGTATGAGCAACAGAAATATAAATTTCCTCAGCCAGTGCCCCCAAATCCTGCACTGGAGATGTACTCCTCCACCCCCCACCCCTGCCAAGGGCAAGAGGATGGTTTTAACTATAGTTATCAGGAAAAATATTGCAAATGTGTATTATTTATGTTATTTGACTGTAAGCCATTCATCAGAGAGGAGGAATGATCCAGTGGTTAAGGCATTAGCCTAGGACTTAGAAGACTGTGGTTCAATTCCCTGCTCTGACACAGACATCCTATGTGATCTTGGGTAAGACCCTGAGCCACTCTTTGCCTCAGTTCCCCATCTGTAAAATGGGAATACCTCATAGAGGTTGTGAGGATAAAGACTATGAAATGACTTGAGATCTACTGATGGAAAGATCTACTTAACAGTTGGGTGTTTTTATATGCCTCTTGTCTTATCTTGTAAGCTCCTTCAGGAAGGGACTCTGCCTTCAAATGTGTTTTTAAAGCATACAACACAATGGTGCCCTGATCCTTTTTGTGAGTTCTGGCACAGTTGTAGCCTAAATATTAAATGGTAATAATCATTTCCTCTCTCTGGCCTAATCCATGGTTGAGCTCACTGCCTGCAAGGGGAAGAGGAGACAAGATGAGACCAATATTGATTAAACTACACAAAGAACCTATGTAATACAGCAAGGTGCTCAGATGTTGTGGTGATAGCTAGCTAGACCAGGTCTGTAAAGCATGGAGCTGGAAGATTTAGAGGGATGGAGCTCTCTGCTCCCTCTATAGGGAAGGGTGGGGGGAAGCCAGCTATAATCAGCTTCATGTTGCTTACCCATAGTTCCACCTGCTGAGTTACATTGCTTTAGTTGGAATTTATTTATGTTCTGAATGAAAGGAACGGCTGTAGGAATTGTGCAGGATATGCCCTGCAAGGACTGGGTCCTCCTGAGTTTACAGGTCGTGGACTTTGGGTTGGTAACAAAATTCAGGTTTAATAGAAAAGAGTTTGTTTTCCAGACCAAGGGTGTCTCTCTCTCTGGGGTAATTGAAGGGGTGATTACAAGTTGAGTTGTCATATCTGTGCTAGCTGTAATGGCTAAAAATAGTACTGAAGATGTGGTAGCACAGATTACAAGGTATGCACTTGTATTACTAGCCTGTGCGGATGGTTTTATTGCTGTATCTTTGCTGCTGTTTTGAGCCATTAGCTAGATTAAAGCTAGCCTAGGTAAGCCTTCCTGAACTTCAGTGACACCTTTGATTGCTATTCTGTTATACCTTTGATTGCAGGGGCCTGGACTAGATGACCTCTCGAGATCCCTTCCAGTTCTATGATTTCTATGATTCTGAGGAGCAGGCACTCTCGGGGTCCTGGTTTGCTCTGGGATCCTTCTCTGGAGTTTCTGTGCCCTGTGTGGAGAGAATTGGCATGCCTTGAGCAGGTCAAACCAGCAGCAGCCCTAGTTCAGAGCTGATTTCGTAACACTGCCTGACCAGAGCAGTATTGCAGAGCTGACTTTGCAATGTGGCCTGAGTGGACTAGCAGACAGAAAGAACGGATTGCTCAGTGACTTGACACATGGTGGCAGTGCTGAGCTGACTTCCTGACACCCCAAAGTACCAGGCCAGCAGAAGTAGGGCTGAAATTACAGAACTGGACTAGGCAACTGTCCACTGGAGTGGGACCTGGCAATACCATATCTCTAAGGGCTGGAGCAGATCAGCAGAGAAATGCCACCCCATTATATCGTTTGACCAACACTGAGACTAATTTGACCCATGAGTGGGGTCTGCAGTGGGAGTAAGAGTTCTGGACCTCTATAAGATGGACATTCATTACTTTGAACTATGGTGTTGACCAAACTCCTTATGCACTGATTTGGGTGGCTTGTTTTCTTGTACGTAGATAAGGCTTGTTTTGTTTCTTTTGGTTGTTTTACCTCTTTCCTCCCCAAATAAAAATATATATTTGGGGCTCCATGTTCACCAAAGCGCCTTCCTGTGATTGGGGAAAAACTGCCTGCAAAGGTTGACCAGGGAGGTTTTATTTCCATTTCCTGGAGCCAGAAATGAGTATGGGGACTCAAGCTACAGTTTTATTTATTTTAGAACAAAATAAATAGAATTCTAGTCAGACTGAACCCAGCCCTTATTGGCCCCTGGCAGAAGGGTTACAGCTACATAGAGGTTGCCTGTTAATTTCTACGGTGGAAGTAGCTCTAATAAATTTGTTAGTCTCTAAGGTGCCACAAGTACTCCTGTTCTTTTTGCAGATACAGACTAACATGGCTGCTACCCTGAAACCTTTGACGTGGACTATAACTGAGCGTGCTGGCTCCTCTAAGAGCTAGCAGGCTGCCTGTAACTGGAGTTTGGTACTTTAAAGCAAGGGAACTCTGGGAGATGTAGTCACCAGAGACACGCTGGGAATTGTAGGCTGCTGCAAGGTATGCTGGGAAGGAGTGAGTAAGACTACATGAGGAGCTGCCATTTGCTCAAAACAGATTAGAGAGTTGCAAGGAGGAAAAAAAAAAACCCATCTTGGGAAGGGGGTGAAGGAAAGAGGCCTGAGGTAATATACTATTGATGATGATGATTAGAAGCTCAGTGTGAGTTATTATTTAGGGGCTCCAGGTTGCTCAAAGGTGTGAGGGAGGCTCCTTTCAATCCCTGCTCCAAAATGGGAAGGATCAGTGCGGAGAAAGACTCTGGAACTACAGAGCCGGGGGTGGGTGTAGGAGCTGTTTAGTCCTGTGTTATCAAGACCGCTTAGCAGAGCTTCATTTGTGTCAGGGCTTGCCAGAGCTGAGACCTGGCACCTCTGGGCTGGCTGCATCAGTTATGAAAGTAAAAAAATTGCTTGAGACCTGGCACCTCTTTCATTACAAATTAAACACTGCTGTGAAGCCTGAGGAGGATGAAGAACTGTTGTGTGTTAAGACTTCTGGTTTCCTCTTCAAAGGGGAAGATTTCACAACTTTGCAGGAGGTCCCAGCTATTCAACCAGGTGGGGACACTGAGTCAGTGAACTACTGGCCATGGGGTAAGTGTCTGCTATGTGGATGTTTGTGGGAATGGACTGGGATCAGCATCCTGTATTGCCACCTATCTGGAAGATTGCTCAACAGTGCTGGAGCTGTTGCATATCGATTCGTCTTTCTTCCTGTAAAATGGCTGTGCCAATAGCTGATCTTTCAGGGAGAGGGAAATCATATAAACTGCTCTAGTTACATCTTCAATAAAAACAGAGATAGGCAAACCATGGGGTGGTTCAGATGCAGATCCCATTTAATCCAAAACCCCAAAGCTGAAGAGGTGGGAGGCTCTGCCTAACTGGTTCCCGTTTCTGCTCATTGCTGTTTGAAGCAGAGATCTTCAAAACAAAACACTTTTGGTTTTGCAAAGCCTGTTGGGTTTCTTTTGAAATTAAATCCTAACAGAGTAACTGGGATTGGGTATCATAGCATCAACTCTGTAAAGTGTAGGAGCAGTTGAGAGAAATACAGGTTGGCTTGGGCCAGAGCTAATCTAAATCCCTGATGTCTACAGGGAAACAACAAGTTCCTTGCTAGGCCCACTTCCCCATAGTCCTTCTAAACCTTTGTGTAATAGGTAGTTCTCACATGGTAGCCTTCTGCAAAAGCTGGCAATTCTACCACCGTCTCATTTCACATAGATCACTGAACAGCTACCTGATGGTAACAGCCTATGACTTGTGTTGCTTTCAATTCAAGAAACTGCAGGTGTGATTCTTCACTTATCCCCTAATCATCCAGTCCCCTCTTTTTTGCAGTTTCTAAGGAGTAAAAACTCATTATAGTAAAAACTCTGGATATTTTAAACATTTTGCCAAGTTTTCCTACCAGTCTTATAATTCTCTGGTTACCCAGTTTATAGTGGGGGTAAATTTCACCCTGTGAAGAGGGCCAGCATGATATCTGTGTATCACTTGAGTCTCACTTAAGCCCTCACACAAGGACTTTGGTAGCATATAGACCTGGTACTTGCTGCAGGAGTGAATTTCACTCTGCACGATTTTATAACTACTCTGACTCTAGGAATCAAGGACACTTGTGCAGAGGACACATTCTGAAGAGCTTATTACTTAGCACTCATCATTCACTTAAGCCTTTGAATCCTTTGTAGATAGCTATAGAGGGAGCATATTCATGAGCTTGAAGACTTTTATGCTGCATGCTATTCATTTCCAAGGGAACAAACAGGAATGACTTTGAAAAGCTGAATAGCCTGTGAGCTAAATTATGGATTTTTCAAAGTCTGTGGGTTTTTTTTTTTAACCACTTGTTTAGAACTCATCTATGTTTGGAGAGATTCCAGATTTCAGTCAATAGGGGATAGGATTTTCAAAATTGCTCAGCATTGGCCTAAATGTTCCCATTGATGTTCAAGGGGAACTTTACCATTGACTCGAATGGAAGAAGAGTTAGGCCAATGCTGAGTGCTCTTGAAAATCCCAACCTGCCTGTTCTGTGAGCCCTGAAACTTGACATGGGAGTCTTACTTAGGACAGGTCTACACTCAAAATGCTGCCGTGGGAAGACACTACTACACTGATGGGAGAGCTTCTCTCCTCAGAGTAGTTAATCCACCTCTGAGAGAGGTGGTAGCTATGTTGTTAGGAGAAGCCCTTCTATCGACGGAGTGCTGTCTATACCAGCAGGTAGATTGGTATAACTTTGTAACAGTATAACTTTGGGGGATTTTTCACACCCCCTAGTGATATTGTTATCCCAAGGTAAGTTGATTGTGTAGACGTGGCCTTAGAGTCTTATAGAAAAGAATGGACCAAACTCTACTGTCAGTGGGTTGGCACAGGTGGATTTGATTGCAGAATCTAGCCCAGTGGATTCATACAAAGTTCATTGTATCAAATTAGGTGTAGGAATGTGATAAAGAAGTCGGAAGAAAATCGGTATTGGAAAACCTTGGAAACGCAGTTTGTCTTGCGATCTGACATGAAAAGAATGTTGCTGGGGGTCGGTGTGTCTGGATGGAGCTTTTCTGGAGTACTATGTAACCTAACTGGAGTCCTCCTAAGGTACTATTGTACTGTGTTGAGACTGGTGTGTAACCTTTCCCATTCCCCTCTGGTATATCACTACCAATAGCAGATAGCATTATGCAATGTTTTGTCATCCTGAATCGTTAGGTACTGGCCAATGCCAGGAGCATGGTACTATTAATTGCTACTGTCAAGGTTCCTCCCCCACTCTGAACTCTAGGGTACAGATGTGGGGACCTGCATGAAAACCTCCTAAGCTTACTTTTACCAGCTGAGGTTAAAACTTCCCCAAGGTACAAATTAATTTTATCCTTTGTCCTTGGAATAACCACTGCCACCACCAAACTCTAAATGGGTTTACTGGGAAACTTAGTTTGGACACGTCTTTCCCCCCAAAATCCTCCCAACCCTTGCACCCCACTTCCTGGGAAAGGTTTGGTAAAAATCCTCACCAATTTGCATAGGTGACCACAGACCCAAACCCTTGGATCTGAGAACAATGAACAAGCATTCAGTTTTCTTACAAGAAGACTTTTAATAGAAATAGAAGTAAATAGGAGTAAAGGAATCACCCCTGTAAAATGAGGATGGTAGGTACCTTACAGGGTAATTAGATTCAAAACATAGAGAATCCCTCTAGGCAAAACCTTAAGTTACAAAAAAGACACACAGACAGAAATAGTCATTCTATTCAGCACAATTCTTTTCTCAGCCATTTAAAGAAATCATAATCTAACGCATACCTAGCTAGATTACTTACTAAAAGTTCTAAGACTCCATTCCTGTTCTATCCCCGGCAAAGCAGCATACCGACAGAGAGACACAGACCCTTTGTTTCTCTCCCTCCTCCCAGCTTTTGAAAGTATCTTGTCTCCTCATTGGTCATTTTGGTCAGGTGCCAGCGAGGTTATCTTTAGCTTCTTAACCCTTTACAGGTGAGAGGATTTTTCCTCTGGCCAGGAGGGATTTTAAAGGGGTTTACCCCTTCCCTTTACATTTATGACAGCTACACATTTAAAATTAGATTCTGCCAAGTGCTGATCTTTGTCCCCAGTCTAGCAAAATAATTATAAATGCATACAAGCTTAGAATGTGCTCAGCTGAAGGCATTGAGATTAGTATATAAAATTAAGTATCTATCGAGAACTGAACCTTGCAGACAAGGAAGACTAACACAGAGAAGAAAAAAATATGTGCAAAGGGAGAGTATGGGAAGATAACTGGTGAAGAGATTGGTGTTGGGAAGGTTTGGGGGCAGGGGGAGAAAGGGGTTTTTAAGAATTGATATAAAGAAGGCTAGCAAATATTGGCCCTGTTTGGAATAGGCTGCCATTGTACCAATGGGATGTGTGTTCTTACTGTGCAGACAGTAAAATAAAGGACAGGGTAATATGAATGTCAGTCTGTCTTGTAATGTTAAGGTTCATGAACAGACGTTTCTGGGTTTACCTGAAGATGTAATTCAACCACTAGGGCTGCAGTACTGCTCTTGCTGCAGAAGTAGTTAGGGGTTATTATGTCTTTGTCGTTTTTTTGCATTTAGCTGGGTCTCTATTGCAGGGGTTGGCAACCTTTCAGAAGTGGTGGGCCGAGTCTTCATTTATTCACTCTAATTTAAGGTTTTGCATGCCAGTAATACATTTTAACGTTTTTAGAAGGTCTCTTTCTATAAGTCTATAATATATAACTAAACTATTGTTGTATGTAAAGTAAATAAGATTTTTAAAATGTTTAAGAAGCTTGATTTAAAATTAAATTAAAATGCAGAGCCCTCCAGACCGGTGGCCAGGACCCGGGCAGTGAAAATCCGCTTGTGTGCTGCCTTTGGCATGCGTGCCATAGGTTGCCTACCCCTGCTCTATTGGGTGATATTGAGGAAAATGGCAGCCCAATAACCAAAAGAGATTTAACAGACAGGATATCTTGAGCGTGACTGTGTTCTTCTTTCCTTTTTTCATTCTTGGAATCTATACAACTTTTGTATTGGGAGCTATACGTTGAATACAGTGTTCTGGAGGAATGGCTCAGAAGGCCCTGAGTTCTAATCATAGTTCTGACATTGGGTAACCTTGAACAGATCTGTTTCCATTTTCCTATCTGTGAAGTAGGGACAATAATACTAACCCACCAAATCGACAGGGGTGTCACAAGGTTAATATCAGTACAGTGCTTTGTTCACACAAAGGTTATATATCACTAGTCAAGAAGACACAAAACATGGAAAAATAGCATTTTTCTGAAATGCTTCGTGGTCTTCCTGGCGCATTGGAAGTATTATGCCTTTCACTTCCAATGAGACTGTCAGCCAAATAGCCAATTTGATGTCTCGAATTCAGAACAAGCAGTGCTTGGTTGCCTTTTAGAGTCTGATTGTTGGGGCTTTCTCCATTTATGACTGAACAATTGCATTATCATATTAAAAATCACTCCCTATTCATGCCATTCTTAATAGATTTTAAATGCAGGGCTACTTTAGGAAAGTGGATTATAATAGAACAGATTATGCATTTTTCTCCAGCTTTTTAGGTGTACTCGTACCGACGGCTATTATTGTTGATGAGACCGTTGCAGAGCAGTCGTGTAGCAACCACCTCTGAATAGCTCAATGTCGAAAGCTTTAATTCTCCATTTAATAATAGTGAAACTAGTTAATACTAATTCTATACAATCATTTCCAAAGCTGCTTAGAAAGCATGAATTCATGGATTTAGTCTGCGACATGAGGGAATTGCATGCGACATAATTACAAGGTCAAGAAAAGCAGAATTATAATAGTGATTAGAACTGTATGGAATAGGTGCATCAAGCCTTGGACCCACACAAAGCCAGTGCAGATTCAGGTCTGTGAACATGTTCTGAGGTTCCAAAATGTTTTCAAACAGCCTCTCCTCCCAATCTGACTTCCCTCCCTGCTCCAGAGATCCCATTACTCGCCCCTGATTTGTCTGAGAGGCAGTGGAGTCTGTATTCAGGCCAGCCCCATCCCTTCTGGCGCTGAGTGACCCCAGAGATTTAAGAAGGTAGGATGCAGCTATTCCTCCTATCAGGCTCTCAGATGGGGAACGCACAGAATGGGATGACAACCCCACAACATGCTAGTCTTGGTGCGTGTCGGGGGGAGGAATGCCTAATGGGGACGAAATTCATTCTGTGCAGGGGGCTCTTCATACATGTTGCTTAACCCATTTTTTGAGGCTTGTGCGAGATCTTCTTCGAAAGCAAATTGCAATATTTGGCTGTAGATTTCACAATTTGCTCTTCACACTGAGTTGGTTAGTTACCTAAGACACTCAGTCAAGGAACAGAAGCAATACCACATAACTTGTGTAACTAGCCAAGGCTTGTGAGGGACTTGGTGTTGAATAAGTGTTGTGCCAGCCCTCTACAGAAGGGAAAAATTTCATCCACAGTGACTAACTTCCTGATGCCATGGGGCTCGAATTTGGAAATCCTGGAACACCAAATAACAAGTAAATGGGCACGCTCATGTGCTTTTAGAAAAGCACACATTTAAGTGCTTTGCTGGATCAGTACTAGGGTGCCCTGCACCTTACAAGATCAAGGCACAAGTACAGTCTTTTATGGGACTTTCGTCTACACCATTATAAACTTCTATAACTCTAGCCAAAAAAATCATCTAAGGAAAAAAGGGCTGGAAACCCTTTTTCCAATAATAAATAATAGTAACCAATAATAACTTTCAATCTGCAAAGTACTTTATAAAACACTATCTAAGGAATCCTCACTACATCCTTGTGCTGGTAGAAAGGACTGTTTCTTTAGCGGCTGTAGCTGGGGTCCCTGGGTGCAATTACACCCCCAGAATTCAGGCCTGGCTCAATCAATGTGCGCTCAATGCCCTTGAACAGAGCCCCCATCTCAAATTTGGCCTGCCCCCAGCCAAATCTGGCAGAGTGGCATTGCAACCTGGCACACAGGATCGTAGTGCTTCTCAGGTTTGGCATGTGCCATCAGTAGGGTGGGGAGCAACTCGCCTACCTCAGCTGGGCCCAGATTTCACTGTCACCACCACTGTTAGTTCACCAGGTCTGAGGCCAACCCTCCCCCCCCAATCTCTGTGGGGAAGGCAATGACCCACCCCAGGTGGGGGCCCTCTCCGACCTCCCAGCCCCTCCCAAGCCCCTTGGGGAGAGCAGCAACCCCACAGTGGACTCATTGATTTGGAAGGCTATATCCACCCCTGCATTTGCTACTCCTGGGGGTATTCTGCGCCACTGCGCAATGCAGAATTTTCAGAAATTAACATTGTGTGTGCAGAATTTCCTTTCTCCCACAGAAATGGGCTGCAGTGTTGCTGGCTACCATTAGGGGGCTGCTGGACCCGGCAGAGCCCAGCTTGCACATAGAAGACACTGCCGGGGGGATGGGGAGGGAACTAGAGGGTTCCTGACAGCTGGAGATGGTGGTGCACAAGACACTCCATGTGAGCCTGGGACCAAGCATCAGGCTGTTTCTTCCTCTGGATCCCTGGGCTCTTGGGGATGGGGGTGGGGGGTATCTGGGCAAGGGGAGGCCCATGGCTGGGCTCATGAGGGTGGGGGGGTTGGGTATCTGGGCCAAGGGGGCCCTGCAACTGGACTCTGGGGTGTATTGGCTGGGGGGGCACCATGGCTGGGCTCTGAGGAGGAGGGGTTGTAGTTGTCTGGCCCCCTGGCTGTGCTCAGAGGTGGGGAGGGGGGAAAGGGAGGAAGGGGGCAGAGAAACAGGAACTGGGTTTTCATAGGGGTTTCTTTAACTCTCTACTCCGGGAGGAATTTTTGTGTTTATCTGTATTGTTACTTGCTGAGAGGTATTTTGAAATAATTGAAACTGGTGTAATTATGTAGTGGTATTTTGATAAAATGTGCAGAATTTTAAAATACTGTGTGCAGAATTTTTAATTTTTTGGCACAGAATGTCCCCGGGAGTAGTTTGCAATAAAGGAGTTGTAGGCAAGTCCCATGCTGAGGCTCTAGAGTTCAAAATCTAGCAGCCTACCTCCAGTTTGGACTGCTGACTCTGGTGTCACGCTGCTCAAGGTCCCTCCTGACCCTTCCTCCAGTTCCACTATAGTGAAGATGCTTCAGGAGCAGATTAACTGAGGAAGATGGTGTCATTGTTGTACAAGAAAGACAAGGTGGGTGAGGTAATATCTTTTATTAGACCAACTTCGGTTGGGAAGAGAGACAAGCTTTCGAGCTACGCAGAGCTCTTCCTCAGCATGTCTCTCTCACCAACAGAAGTTGGTCCAGTAAAAGATATTACCTCACCCATCTTGTCTCTCTTGTACAACATTGACACCATCTCCCATATCCTCATTGTCTCTCTCATATCCTGGGGCCCACACAGTGACACCAACACGTCAGTTTTATAAAGTCACTGTTTAAACAATCATTACCCTTTAAATTGTTCTGTAAACTTCGACCTTTATTAATTTGTTGTCTGACAATATGTGACCTTGACTCTACAGACTCTGGCACCATTCCTTCAGAGCATCACACCCATTGAACAAAAGGCCTGAAAATAAGGGCATGCACTATAAACCGACCCTCAGCTCAATTAGAGCTGCTTATCCTGTTGGAAGTCACTTATGCGATGTACGTACCACAATAGAAGAAGAGTCATGAATGTGTTTTATTGCTACATTAGGTTGCTTCCTTCAGGATTTGTGACTGTAAAACAATGCTAACCTTGAGACTGGGGGCGCTCTGTGTGTGTGTGTGTGTGTGTGTGAGAGAGAGAGAGAACAGTCTTTAGCTAGCTAGGATGTAAAAATTATTCATGGATTGAGCAAGACCTAACATTGTCATCCTTCATGAAAGGAAAGCATGCAGTGTTGCATTCTGAGGTTTTCAATGACAACACTTATTTGTTTTGCTGCCCTGAGTGGTAGTAACTACAGCAATACATAACAAGCATGGGAGAGTCCAATACACTGAATCTGATGGCTCATTATACAAGAGGGACACTGAATCTAAACTGGGTTTTGCTAAGGAAATCAGAACTTATTCCACTCATTAAGAGAACTCTACAGCAGGCATTCTAAGTCAAAGTTGTCCATGTTAATATAAATATCATGTATTTGCAGAGCCCCCTCAACTCATATTGAAATCAATGGGAGTTAAAAGTATGCTCAGAAACACCTTTAACTTGGCTTGAATTCTGTAAGGTGATGAGCATCTCCTGTAAGTGGAATGATACAACTCACAAGACAGCTGATTTTGAGAGATTTTTATCTGCCACCTTCTTCTGAAATCTAACAAAGCAAGATTGTGGCTGCTTTCAACCCAGAACTGGAAAACTGAGTCTTTCAAACACCATGGTAGGAGCAAGTTCAAATCTTGAGATTTCTCCAGAATTTGCTCCCTTTAAACTCTCCTGATGAGGCAACCACATCATTATTTAACTATTTTTATTACACTAAAACTTCCCAACTGAGAGCAAGGTTCCACTGTGCTAAGCTCTAGACAGTCACCTAGTGAGAGACACTTTCTGCCCTGAAAGACTTACAATCTAAATAGACAAGATGCTCAAAAGGTGGGAAAAGAAATAGAGGTGAAGTGACTTGCCCGAGATGTTACAGCCGATCAGAGACAGGAATAGGTCCCTGTGTCCTCCCCACTACACCATCTTGCCTTCAGCCTCTACAGGTCATTGCTTATTATTTTGAAAGAAGCCATCAGACAGATAAGAGCACTCATCTGCTTTGCTGATTTTTACCTGATGATTATAGGGGTTTATCTATGAGAGAACTGTATGTGATGAGCAAGGCCATTTCCTCCCCATGACAGGATAATTAACAGTGTTTACAGTAAAATCTTCAGTCTATAGATGAAAATGTTGCTGTCTCAAGATGGATGTCATTAGAGTGCCAACGTGGCCGGTGCTTAGGTTCACGAGTAGTTTTTCTCTCTCGAAACCAGCAGTCTCTGCAGCTTGTATTGGCGTATGTTGCAATGGTTAGAGAGTTTGTTCCATTTGTTTGTGAAATATCTCTGAGGCACTTTTTGCCTTGAACCTCCCTTCCCCTCCCAGTCCAGTTTTACCATGGTCCTTGCTACCTTAGTTCACCCTGTAGACAATAAATAAAACTGATGTATACCAGAAAACTCAGAAGGATGGAAGTCTTAATACCACAATCTGGGCAGAAGGAACCTCTTCCCCATAAATTTAAAAGGCACCCTAATTTTTAGAGAGAGTTTATAGCTTAAGCTAAAGGGCAAACCACTGTTTTGAAGTTGAACTAGGTGGTTATAAAATGATGTGCTTTCCACATGCAACCTACACACCTCCTGGGTGTGGTGTTCTGGTCTGTCTAATGGCATCGAGACCACTTAAAGAGAGATAAATGAGTCTGCGCTAGAGGCTTAGCTAAGAGCCTTGTAGTTTTTAGCTCCTGCAGTAGAGGCTCATGCACTAAGCTCCCGAAGCCCCAGGTTTGATCCTGCCCACTGACGACCAGGGTCTGTTGGTGTTACACATAGAGAGAAAGATAGCTGTATTGCATGTGATAGGAGGATAGTCTCTACATTCCCTCTTAGAGATGTACTATGGGTAAAATGAAAAGTTCTCAAACCTAACACTGAAGGTGCAGTGTTGGTTTACAGGCTGGAAACCCCTGATTGCAGGGAGAAGCTTCCATTTTCAAGGAGCTCTGAGAGGTGGGGGTTCCTAATGATGGGAGCTCTGATTTCCCCCACTCCCTTTCTACGCTGCAGCTGACAATGTTGATGTGCCATGTGTCTTCAGTGGAATAAGAAGGTGCACTTACAGCCAGATCCCTGACTGTCCATTTCTCTGCACCATGTGCAAACGTTTATCGCAGGGCAAAGTTGCTGTAAAAGGCTGTTAGCAGAATGGAAACGCTTTACATCCACTCGGCCCTAGTGTAATGACTGTACAAGGTGCAGGGAAATGGAGAGTCAGACAGAGATGTGGAATGATCTAGAGTCAAGAAAGTGACTCTCTGAAACAAATAGGTATTAAAAGCAAATACATAATAGGCAGGAAGCTAGCAAGTCGGGGAAAGCAATGCTTGATGAAGTTAATGACTAATCCACAACCACAGGTGGCTGCAGGTAAGCAGTCTTGGAAAGGAAGCCAAGGACTGAATGGAGTGATGTTTCCTCAGAGGTACTTCCACATCTCCCTGCTGTTGTATGAGATCACATTACTGAGGGCATCTAGCCTGAGCTGAAAGTGAAGGGAATTGGACAGTTGCCAGAATGTCAATAAATTCAGATGAGCATGTCTAATAAGGAAATGAAATATAACAGACTGGCAAATGTATTTGCAAAAACCCTTATGGACTGAGTAATTACCCCAATAGATGTAATGACAAAGTGGAATAAGAAAAGCCCAGACTCTCTGGCAGATTGTGCAGGAATATCACTGATACAGACACGTTCTGAGATAGAACACAGATCATGTCTCAAAGTTTGCCAACTCAGTTTGGGCTAGTTCTCATTGTTAACCTAACCTGGTAACTTCTTCAGCTCTCCAGGGCTAGCTCCAAACTATTTCTTACCCCCAACCAAGTCAGCTTCAGCCTAATCCACTAATGCCAGCTTCTTTAGGATGCTGGAATCACTTTCCCAGTAGGCTCCTACCCACAGTCTTAGACTGTATCATTATGAATCAATATTGTCAGATAAGTATCTTTGTCCACCTTGGGCTTTACTTCCAAGCTAAGCCCACTGACTCGACCACTAGAGTATCCCATAGAGAATGTCAGGCACCATTTCACACACTTGTCCACCCTTCCGCACAGATAGCTACGTAGCCAATTTAAAGCACGTTCCTGTCAAGAACACAAAGAAACTGCAAGCACTTTGAGACTACACTGGAGTATGGGACAAATGTGCAAATTGAACTGGTCCATCCACATGTAACAGCACCTTCAGTTTCCCTTTCTACCTATAGAGGGAGCCAGAGGGCTTGTGTTTCCTGCAAGACCACTCGCTCTGTTGGCTTTCAACTGATGATAATAAATATTATGCAGCTACTTCTGATTTACAGTAGTGTGAGTGAAGAATCAGGCCCAGATCAAGGCTCAAATATCATAATTTTGCAGCACTGTGCTACAAGAGTCCTTTTTGACCTGACCCTAATCCTGGATTGCAGGGAGGAGTACGAGTTTGGGAAAACTTGTGGCCAGAGGCAGTGTATTTCTGTATTCAAACAGCCCCTAATTATTCTGTTCTTTAAAAATATTAATAAAACATAAAGAACCCACATCTGATAATGCTGGAAATGCAAAGAGCAGCAACAAAGGACCTGGGGATTGAGGGTGAGTGTTTTTTCTTTTGTTTTAAATCAGCTATGTGTTTGTTGAACTGTTCCTCAAACATTATTTCTGGTTCTGCTTTTTTATCCTCTGTTAAAGGAATTGTAATGTCCTTTGATTGTGTTAACAGCAATGTATTGAACGGGCAGGATAGAGGGGGAGGGAAAAGCTAAGCAGGGCAGCATGATGGAGATGGGAATGAAGAATTCCCACCCACACACTCAGCATGCACTTCAATAATGGAATAATCATGTACGGTTTCTTTATAGCTGTCTTCCCATAGCATTTACCCCCTCTGGCTAGAGTCGAAGCAGGGTGGGTACTGCAGTCAGTTTTTACAGTCGTGTTTGCATCATGATTTACATTTTATTATCCCCATTAGAAAGCTGAGATGCATAAGGAGAGCTAATGCAGAAGCTTCAGCTCACAGGGATTCTGTTGATTCATTCCAGTTTGCATGGACTTCCACCCTTTGATTTTTTTCAGAATCCTACAACTCCCAAAAACTTGAAACAAAACATAGTTTTTTCCCCTGGTTTTACACTGATGTTGCCTCAAACTGAGTCTTACATGGTTTTGACTCAACTCTCTATATCTGTCCAGATTTTCTCAAAACAAGATCAACACTGGCCCAAAAGAACTGCCAACCTTTCAAGCAATGTGTGCTGGGTTTTGGATGAAAACCAAAGCCAGATGGCTTCATATAGTGGATGTAACTGCTACTAGAATGAGTAATACGGTAGAGTTCCCTTACTGGTGTTTCTATATTTATAGCCAGTTACAGGATGTTCTTGTGTATTCTCCATACTTGTTGCTAATAAAGTTGAAGACTGGTTTTATGTGTCTCATCCTGCACTCCGGAAAGAAGCCGAAAGGTGTTTGGTATGATTTTCCGTGTGCTGCACCTTTACATTATTAGCATACTGCTGCCTCCTGAAATCAGTCACCAGTTCAGGTCAGTTGCAGTGTATCAGATACATTGCCCCCTCTGACATTTGTTCTTGTTTTTGCTCTCTTAATCTAAACTAAATGACACTTAGACTGAGTCTCTGACTGCTCTTGGTGTACAGGAAACAAAATATTTCATTTCCCATGGTGCTTGGGAAAACATTTCCCACTGCTCTGTATAAAATAACAGCTTCCACCTGATGATCGTTATCTCTATTGCAATGGATGTCATACTGTGGTCCACATAGTTGAGAAGAGAAATGGGAAGTACTTGCAGATTCAGTGCGAGGAGGTCAATAAATAGAAATATAAGGGGAAATATATGCAAAATTACCAAATCATACTTGACTCTATAGCTACACCTTTTGCTCCTTGTCTCTCATATAGGTTGTGAGCTCTTTGTGTCAGACGTTGTCTTTGTTACATGTCTGTACAGTGCTTGGCACCACAGGGGCCTTGAGTGAGGTTTCTAGGCATGACTGTAATATCAATCATATTCACGCTCCTTTCATCTTAGGCCTCAAAGCACTGTGCAGATATTAACCATGAAATCTCATAATATACCTGCCAAATAGGAAAGGTGTATATGCAAACATTCATCAAGGCCGCCTCCTTCTTCTCTAAAAGAAAAGGAGTACTTGTGGCAGCTTAGAGACTGCCACAAGTCCTCCTTTTCTTTTTGCGAATACAGACTAACACGGCTGCTACTCTGAATCCTTCTTCTCTGAAATTTAGCCACCTTTTGGAGTAGAACAGAGTGTACAACATCTTGGATGAGTTTAGGAAGAGAAATGTTATCTACTATATAGCACCTGCGTGTGCTAGAAGTTTTGCAAATAGGGAAATAAGGCCTCTCTCATGAGGATATTGCAAGCTAACAATAGTAAAGATTACCCCTAGCCAAGTGAAACAGCAAGGGGAATCTAGAGAGGCATAATGTAGATATTAGAACTGGACAAGACCCCAAGTTACTGAATCAGAAAGAAAAGTCAGATATATGATTTTTTCCACAGGAGGTACATTATATTTAAATAAAAATTCAGTTTCAGAAGCACCAAAATGGAATTTTTTAAAAAACTGGTCTGGGCTTCATGGCTCCCCAGGCACCCAGCAGCGAGCCAGTTTGGCTGCTGCAGAGCTGGGGAGCCTGGAAGCCCTGGCTCCCAGGTTACTTGCCAGGGGGACTTCTGAGGAGCCTGGAGAGGTGGGTGCAGGAAACCAGGCTGCCTGGGTCTCCTTCAAAAGTTTCAACAGATTCAATGTGTTTCCATGGAACATTTAGATTCCATCAAATCTGCATTTTCTGATGGAAAAACTCTTCTATTGAAAAAATATGTCCAGCTCTCCTAGTTATCTAACGCAGACGACATGATGAACAATTGCACAAGGACTTTAACACCTCCTTCCCTCCCACCCCCATATAAAAGACAAAGAAAAGGGGATGGACCTAGATTAGACATCCTGGTCTAATGGACTGATCCTAGGTTTGGGAACCAGGAACTCCTATTTTTTTAAATCTCAGCTCCGTCTAATTTACTATGCAACCCTGGGCAAGTCGATTCTCTGTAATTCTGTTTCCCTGCACTATAAAAATAGTGGTAGTACTTGATTGCCTGCTTCACTAGGGTGGTTTAAGGTTTAATTTAGTTTCATTTTAAAGTGCTTTGAAGATCTAAACCACTAAGTATTATGGGAAACACATGGAGTAATAATAATAAAAAAGAGGCTACACAAGAGATCAGAGCCAGTGTTGCAACCAGCAGTACAGTCATGAAGCCTAAAGTAAGAGGCTTAGGCCTTGGTTCAACAAAATACTGGAGCACATGTTACAGTCCTTCTCTGAATCAGGGCCTTCGCTGTGAGCTCGTTGGGACAGGGACTGTCTGCAGTTATCTCTGCCTGGTGCCTAGCACAATGGGGCTATAACATGGTTGAAGCCTGTACGCACTAGCATAATAAGTAAATTATCAAGAGAAATGTAAGACTGAAGATGATACCAATTGCCATAATGCTACAAGTTCCTTAAGGACCAGAGAAGAGAGATGCAGTCTAAAGTTTCATATTATCTGCAAACCTATATACCTTATTGCTTACGCTGTTCTCTAGGACGAGGTCATTAAAGCTCAATCTTGTTCACTATAAATAAAGACTACAAAAGTGTAGGGAATATGTATACACACTAGCTAGGCAGCTGAATGGGCATGAAAGGACTTGGTTTCCTTCCACCTCAGAATCTTGTTGTGTTACTATGTAATCAAATAAATGAGTTCTTAATCAGAGTGATGTCAACCTAGGATTTACCATAAAAAAAATCCTGTTGCAATCAAACTGTATAATTAAGCAATGAGGCACAACAGGGCATGAATTATGATCTGACAACTTACACCTCGGAGTGTTACTGATGTGGTTGTGGTTTTATGCCACGACACTACCTAACTGTCATTTGCTATACAATAATCCAAGCACTGACAGGGATTCTACAATTAAAAGTTCTCAAGACTAACACTGAAGGTGCAGTGTAGGTGTACGGGCTGGACACCCCTGACTGCAGGGAAAAGCTTCCATTTTCTAGGAGCCCTGAGAGGTGAGAGTTCCTAATGATGGGAGCTCTGATTCCCCCACTCCCCTCCCTTTCTACACTGCAGCTGACACATGTTGATACAGATGTGCCATGTGTCACTCTGATTAAGAACTCATTTTTTTAACCTACCCTTCCATAATGAAATACTAATGGCAGAAGGAGGAAAAACAAAATATAACTTTGGCTTACGTTGTGGAGCTAAAAGTCATTGTGTAGACTTATGAGCTCAGGCTGGAGCATGAGCTCTGGGACCTTCCCCCCTGGACGGTAAGCTGCAGGATCTTGCAAGAAGTAGGGTTGTCAGGTGTCCAGTTTTTGACTGGAACGCCCAGTTGAAAAGGGACCCTGGCGGCTCTGGTCCGCTCTGCTGACTGTGCCGTTAAAAGTCTGGTCGGCGGTGCTGCAAGGCTAAGGCAGGCTAGTCCCTACCTGTCCTGGCACTGCACTGTGCCCTGGAAGAGGCCAGCAGGTCTGGCTCCTAGGCAGGGGAGCCCTGAGACTCTGCATGCTGCCCCTGCCCCGAGCACGGGTTCCGCACTCCCATTGGCTAGCGATTGCGGCCAATGGGAGCTGAGGGGGCAGTGCCTGCAGGCAAGAGCAGCGCGCGGAAACTTGTGCCCCGCCCTGCCTAGGAGCTGGACCTGCTGGCCTCTTCCGGGGTGCAGCGCGGTGCCAGGATAGGCAAAGAGCCTGTCTTTGCCCCGCTGCACCACTGACTGGGAGCCGCCTGAGGTAAGCCCATGCCCCAACCCCAACTCCCAAACCCCTGCCACAGCCCTGAGCCGCCCACAGCCCTCCCCCCTGCACCCCAACCCCCTGCCTCAACCTGCAGCCCCCTCCCATCTTCCGAATCTGTCAGCCCTACCCCCCAGCCTGGAGCCCCCTCCTGCATCCCAAACCCCTCATCCTCAGCCCCACCCCAAAGCCCGCACCCCCAGCTGGAGCTCTCACCCCCCAACCGCCGCACCCAACTCCCTGCCTCAGCCCAGAGCCCCCTCCTGCACCCTGAACCCCTCATTTCAGGCCCCACCCCGGAACCCACACCCTGACTTAGAGTCATCACCCCCTCCTACACCCCAAGCCCCTGACCCAGCCCAGTGGAAGTCAGTGACAGTGGGGGAGAGAGAGCCACCGAGGGAGGGGGTATGTTGTGAGTGGGGGGGCGGGGCCTCAGGCAGGGTCAGGGCCTCGGGGAAAGGGTGGGGCTGGGGTGTTTGGTGTTGTGCGATTAGAAAGTTGGCAACCCTAGGAAGAGGGTAATGACTTTGAGCCATTGTTACGATTTAAGCTCCAACTATGGGCTTAGGCTCAGATTCTCATAGGTATTTAGGTACCTAACTTCCATTGATTTGAGAATCTGGACCTAAGTGTTGTAGGAGACACCCATAAAGACAGTTTCTGCTCACAGATGCATACAAAACCATACATGAGACCTGAGGTCTGGGAGACCCAGAGGAGCAGTTAATGGCCTAACATTACATTTCTCTCCTCCTCCCTTCCCCATGCTTGGAGTAGACCAAGTATTGACAGAGTTAGGGTATATCGACCCTGGGAGCTAGGGGTGTGACTCCCATCTCACAGAGACAGCCTTGCGTTAGCTCTCATTGAGCTAGCATGCTAAGAACAGCAGTGTAGCTGCAGCACCATGGGCAGTGACGAGGGGAAGGTAGCTGTCCTGAATATAAACCTTCCTGGACCCCGCTGGTACGTACTCAGGTGGCTAGCCTAAGCTGCTGCCTCACGGCTATTCAACTATTTTTTAGCATGCTGGGACTCACAGCCCTTGCTCCAAGGGTCGGTATACCCTTCGGTGGGCGGTGTTGAGCCTTCCAGGAGCAGAGTGCTTGGGAAGGAATTGAAAAGGGTGGGCTTTGGCTGCACATTCCATGCACGGGGAAGAATATAGCTGGTCAATTAAAGTGACTTTTCAAAGACCTAATTTCCTTTGTAATCTGAGGCTGGTGATAACTGCAGAACATGGCCTTTTGGTACTCAGGCAAAGCCCCCACTGAAATCAATGGGAGTTTGCCTGAGTAGGGACCTCAGACTTTGTTCCGGGTATTTTAGCAAAACTTGGTTTTTCAGGCGAAACCAAAAAACACTGTGGTTGAAAATCTTCCCTTTCAAAGGAAAAACAGGTCATTGGAAAAACCAAACATTGCTGCCTTCTTTCTTTCTCCTTCCTCCCTCCATGAAGCATTGGCTCTGAAGAGGGGTATTAAGTAACTGACTCCGCCCCCACCCAAACTTTCCAACGGCAGCATGTCCTGGCTGCTTCCTGCACAGGAGTAGCAGTGGCAGAGTGCAGGATCTGCTCCGTTGCCTTTCCAGCACACCTGCACTGGTTAGTTTGGCACTAAACATGCTGTGGGACAGCAACTGCAACAACGTTTTCAAGTGCCACTGGGGAAGGGGAACACGTCATGCAAACTTCTCCAGGGTATAAACAAAAACCTCTCTTGGCAATACTAACAGGCGACAAAATGCTCCAGGAGCTAAATGGGTAACAAATTTCACTGCTGAAATACCCGCCCCCACTCCAATCCTGGATGCAGTACCAAAGTGTTCCAGGCCTGTAAAATTAAGTTGCTAGCAGAAGTGATTCTGTGTCTGTTGGTGGATCTGTAAATCAGTTCAGATGAGCAGCGCTTTGAACCCATTTCAGCTGACGTATATGCTCCTGAAAATGAATGAATTTCCGAGTTGTTAATGCTGCTGTACTTCATAAGTCAAATTTCTTCACAGGATAGTCGAGTCCTCGGGTGATAGTAAAAACAGGAGTTGACAAGATGCACGAGAATCAATTCCTTGAGAGCTTTCACCTTGAAAGACGAGTGGCGTCCTTGGGTTTTAAAGACTGTCAAACTAAAGTGCTCACAACTGGAATCCATGGAGAGATGGATTTAAATTAACTTTGCTCTTTTCTTGCCCTTCAGGTGAATTTGTGGCTGGTGGGAGGAGCTGGCTTGACAGTTGGATTCCAATGTCCTCCATCCATCAAAAGAACGGGTACAGTATTAGCAGCAGCAGTGCACGCTTCTCTAAACTATCTGTAGCATTAAATTTATTCTGGAGGGGGCATCCCTCAAGGTGAAAGGTGTCCCTGGTGCTTGCGATTTACCTTTCCTCATCTCTGAAGAACAAGGGGACATCCAATTAAAATTAAAGGCAACCAATATGAAATTGATGAAAATGTCTTGCTCTTATTGTTAACATAATGCATGCTTAATCTGTGGAATTCCCTACCACAAGATGTTATACAGACCAAGAACATAGTAGGATTCAGAAAAGGGTTAACACTTCTTGATAATAAGAACCTCTGAATAAAAATATACAACCCTCATTCTTCAGAATATAAATCAACCAGTAACTAGGTGGGATTAAGAGCAAGAAAGCTCCCCTGTAAACATGTTGTTGAAATCTTGTTAGCTCAGGGTTTTTTTGCTGCTCTAAAGCACCTGGTACTGGCCTTGTCGCAGACAGGATAGTGGGCTAGAGGGCTCATGGGTCTGATCCAAAATAGCAATTCATATGCATTGCTTGGCCATCATGTTGTCCAGTCGGTCATCTGACTGGATGGTACTGTCCTCCTGTCCACTGCCTGGTGTTGCCCTCGTGCTGGCCAGTCTACCTGCTGACTGGGATGTTGCCATCCTACTAATGGTGTTTCAACAGATTTTAAGGGGGAAAATCTTGTCCCCCTCATCAACCACCATGCATGTAGAGACCAATTATGGTTCTACTGTGCAAGGGCTAGAAGTCAGGATGCCTGGAGGCTGTGTAGGGGATTAACAATCCCATGTGAGCCATAGAGTTCGCCTATATGGATTCATCTCCGTTGCTGTTCAGGGAGGCTTGGGACCTCTTGCCTATGGAGGAGGAGAAGGGGAATGGCCAACCACCCTGACCAAAGGCAAAGGCTCTGTCGCACTGCCATAGCTTGGGAGGAGATTCTGACTGTCCTATCCAGTCTTCACCAAGACTTGGTATTGTAGTTTGATGCAAAGATCAGGATTTGCCATTAAAGTATGGAGAGATGAAATGTCTTGAAGAGCAAATTCTACCCTTTCTGTCTTCTGACACCCAGGTATTTTGCTGCAGGAGTCTGGTTCTGAGGACTCTGGGCAATTTGTTCTTTTTCCACTTCATTCTGAGCTATAGATTGTGACTATTTAATTAAGTAAACAACAAATCCTGTGTGACATGAGATTCTGCCTTAAAGCACAGGCTATCTGCTCCTGTGATAATAGAAAGCTGTCCCAGGAGTGGTTTGGAAACTGATCTATATTACATCTGTCATCTTTGTAATTAAATCTTTACCCCTAATAAACCACACTGAACTGTTTCTATAATATACCCTGCTTCTCTTTAAGGCCACCTATTCCTAAAATCAAGCTCTATGGTCTCACTTTGCAATGTTGTAACTCCATTGATTTCAGTGGTGTCGCTCCTGATTTACACCTCAGTAAGTGAGATCAGAATTAGGCCCTATAGGTAAAAAGGAGTTTTCCTAGACCCCCTCTTACAACTTGAATGGAGCTTGGTTTAGTCATGCATGAGTGTAATGAATCAGACCTTTAATCTAAAGGTGTTTGAAAGGTAAGTAGCCAGTGCTCCTTGGGAGACAAGGTTTTCATTATAGTAAAACCACTTTAGCTAAGATTTCCAAATAAACTAAACAATCCCATTGCCATATTTAATGTACAGTGGATAGGAACATAAGATATTCCTTCAGTCAGGATTACATTCCCTCCTTGGGGACACATATGAACCAACTCAGGAAAACACTTAAGCACACGCTAAGTCCCATTGAAATCAAAACAAGTCCCTTTAACTTTGCGTGCATGGTTAAGAGGTTCCTGAGTAGGGGACGGACTTAAGCCAAGCTTTCCTAAATCCAGGTCTATGTGATTCATAGAATTCAATGAGATGCATCTAGACTTGAATACCAGTGGACATATGTTACCCTCAATTCACAGCAGTGTTGCTGGCATAAGAAAATACTATGCAGTGTGAAGACTTCTTGTGTGCCATATGCAAATTAAGAGATACATACTAAATGCTGGGGTTGCAGAGTGTGTCTAATGTATCTACATATAGAAGTGTAAAAGGGAAGTAAAGATGGTAGGGAAACCTTAAAATCTAAGCCCCAAGAGGAAATGAGACCCTGACTTTTATTTCTGTTCAGTTTCCTAAAGGAAAGGAATTAAACACTTGAATGAAATGAATGAATACAGGGCCTGATCCTGCATTTCTTTTACAGGCAGAACTTTCACTGACTGCAAGGAACGCAGGATCAGGCCTGGAGTCCCCTGTGTCTAATTTAGGCATGTTGCTGTGACAGGGAAATGATGTGTATGGTTTAACACTGATACTCAGATAAGATTACTAATTAACTCTAGAATTCAGTCAAAGTGGGCAAAATTCATTTTTGTTTTCAAACTTAGCAGTGCCATCTGCAGGAAACTCTGTGCATGTAATCTATGCAACCAGAGGGCAAACCTCTGCTCTTGGAGCCGCAAAACAGATTTCACTGTCCATATTGTGCTCTCCGGAGATGAGCAGAATTCTCACTGATGATGGTGGGAGATCTATGCATGCAGATAATGAAGAATATCTGAGTAGAGATCTCCTGAGTACATAATTTTGCCTAAAATTCCACCTGTGGTCACTACTATCTAATCTGACAAGCTTTTCCAGCACCCTGCAGTGCATTTAAGGCTGGATCCAACTCCCAGTGAAGTCAATGGAGTCTTTCCACTGAGTTGGATCCAGCCTTTAATGCTGTGGTGTATCCTATGGAAAGCTCTTTACATCTGTGCAGTAGGGCTCTTTAAAGGCACTCAAGTAGATAGACAGATTACATTATTAAGCCCCAAACAATGCTGCATAAGAAGTGGTGCTGGTGAGTCATTACATGGCATTCTTCCCTCTGACTCAGTATCGAGTCAATGCCGCAGTGTGTTGCTAAGGGGCCCTGTGTTGCTGGAGGTGCTCTCTTTCAGATGAGAAGTGAAAACCAAGGTCCTGGTCCCCTTCTTTATTATTATTTATTGACAAAGACCATTTGCTTGTGAGCCACTTGGGTGTACTTTATAGAATACTAGCCCTAGAACAAATTGTCTTTAGTTTCCAGTAGAGAACTGGGGATTTCAGTGCCAAGAGGGATCAGTGTTTTTGAACGATCCGGAACAAAATGTTTTATTAAAAAAAACCAGCAACACGAGGCTATTGCACATTCACTGCAGGGTGTGAGTCCTTAATACGTGAACATTTACTGCGCATAAATGTCAAGCTCTCTCCACTTCAATGACTGCCTTCAATTACTGTTGCCTGCATGCAACCAGTTTACTTATGCCTACTGCATATGCAGTAGAGCTGAATGGAGAATGACAATGCTGTTTCATGGCAACTTTTGAGGTTTTATGAATTTGTTGTCATTCTGCATTGGAATTAAAACAAAATTGTGTGTGTGTGTGGACTGGTCTGGGAAGTGGGAGACCCCCGTTGAAGTCCCTGCTCTGTCTGATCAATGCCATTCATCCCAGATCACTTTGAGTTAGGCAGAGAAGGGGCTTCAACTTGGGTCTCTCACATCCCAGCTCAGTACTCTAAGCACCATACGACAGAGTGTATGTTGTTGTTCTCTAAAACCTTCCAGGTGAAAACTTCATCAACATTGATATGTCTCCACAAAACGTCTCCCCAGACTCCTCTGCTGGTTTCAGTTAGATAAGTTAGTCTCCTCTTTTCCTCTTAAAAAAAACCAGACAAACATCCCCCCACCCCCCAACATTGCATGAGGCCGGTAGTGCAGAATGGCTGCCATTCAAGAGATGGCTTCATTTGGATGGCTGGTCAGTGAAGCCTAGCCATGACTTTTTTTTAGACTAGATTCTAAGCTCAGTGAAAGTGTTGTATATCCAGAGTAACCGAGATCACAAGTCCATGGAGTTACTCTGGATTTACATTGGTGTAAGTGAGATCATAACTTGTCCCTGTTCTGTAAAATATGATGGCACCCTGCAGGCTGAAAAGGGCTATAGAATTGTAAAATGGTTCATAGTGGAATAACAGCATCTGTGCCACAAAAACCCAAGGAGAAAGAGGCAGAGAGAATTCAGAATTGCCTGGCTTTATAGTTAGATGTTGTTTTTATTATTGTAACACCAAGGAGCCTGGGCACTGTATAAACAAGCTTGGGTTCTCACATGTGCAAATCTTTACATAAAGGAGACTAGGTAAAAAAGCCATACTAAAATAACACCTCATCTGCGACTCCATTATTTTTATCTGTAACTCCTATTAGCATCCATTAATGGGAGTTATGGGGAATGAAGTCCAGAGTACTCAGAAATCTAGATTTTGTAAATTAAGATGCTTTAATTAAAGCACGTAAAAAAAACTAGTGAAAGACTTCAGGTTCTGCAGCTGCATTTTACTTTAAATGGAAACAGGTTTAAGTGGAAAATGCTGTGTTGGGGGGCTCTGTGTTCATTAGTAGTTGGATATGAATTGTGAAGTGTTAGTCAGGGTTTCCCCTCAGTCACCTGAAGCATACGCTTAGCTCTGCAGACATCTCCTCGGGAGAGAGTAGTTTTCTCATGAGTTCAGAGGAACAGAGATAACTAAGTTATTTTAATTGTCTAGGAAGGCATTTGGGGCTCCAAATGGGAGTTTTATTTCAGGAAGGTCACAAACCCCATAATTCTCACCCGTAAATGTACTCTTGACAGCTTCCAAGTATAAATTAGGCTGACTAAGCTGAGAATAGCAGAGAGATCAGATTATTTTTTTTAATGCCAGTCATGTCACGTAAGGGACTCGTACTTTCAGTTTATGGCACATTTTTATGGCCAGCTGCCAACCTGATGCTGTTCCATCCTCCTCTTTCAACTGGGCTTGGGGCCATCTATGGCAGAGAAACTAGATGGGCAGACAATACCAAAAACACAATTCAAGTATCTGGGTTTCAGAATCCAGGGAAATGAAGGATGAAATGAGAGCTAGGATAATAAACGCCTGGCTCAAATGCAGAGAGATAAATGGTATGTGAGAAGAGGGTACCGGTAAGATTAAAAGGGATAAGCCTATAAAACGGTGGTCTGTCCAGTTGTAATGTATGGCGCTGAGTGTTGGGTCACAAGGAAGAAACATGAGCAAATGGTCTGTTCCACAGGAATATGAATGTTGAGATGGATAAGTGTTATAAGCAGGAAAGACCACATGAGGAATGTATGTTAGAGACATGCTCAGAGTAACACCTATAACCAAAAAAAATGAGGGAGTACAGGCTTTGATGGTTTGCTCATGTAAAATGCAGTGCTGAAAACTGTGTGGGTAAAAGAGCCCAACAGATCAAGATTGAAGGGCAAAGAGAGTGAGGCTGACCCAATAGGAAGTGGTGGGATATCATAGAAGAAGACATGTTAGCGTGTGATATGATAGAGGATATGGCATTGTACAGAGCACTTTGGAGGGAGAGGACTTGTAGAGTGAACTCCTTTTGATGGGATTATTGCAAGGAAGAAGTCATATGCAAGGATTAGCATGGATGTACTGCACATGAATGCATATAAATCACTCAGTTTTTCACTTTGGTCCATGATTTACCAATGGAGAAAATATACGATGGCATTGAAATGCTTCTTAAAAACTTATTTTACAGTTTTAATTAGTGGATGGTTCTCTCCACTGCTTCTTGGTGGTATTATGTTTCATTTCAATGACATGTTGCAAAGGGATGTTGATAAATTGAAATTGTTTGATGTGAGTGTTGTTACTTACCTCAGAATTCAAACTACATGGTACATTTTGATAGTTCTGGCAAGTAAATGAAATTAGATTACAAATTAGTCATTTAAAATTACTTAGATTTCTTAACTATTGTTTTTATTACAGAAGCACCTCAAGATCCTAAGAGACCTGAGCCCCATTGTGCTAGGTTCTGTACAAACAATCCCTGACCTGAAGAGCTTACAGGAGATGGAAAGAGTGAATGAACGGGAAATCTCTCTCTTACAGAGCTGAACTACTGAGATCAAAAGAGTTGCAGGGCAGGGACAGAATCTATGGCACAGCCAGGAATCAAAGGCAAATGTCAAGTCCAGTCCTAAACTTGTTTAGATCATCCTTCTTCCTTAGATTCATTGATCTTTGGCTGTGTTTGTTAAAACACATGTATTGGGCTACCTTCTGCTCTCACTTACCTGGGGTGTCAATCTGGAATAATTTAACTGAAAACATTAGAGTTCCTCCAGACGTACACAATTGTAACTGAAAGCAGAATCTGGCCTCTAATGCCCGAGGGTGAACTTCCCCACCGAGTTCCAAATGATCAGGCCCAAAATGTAATGCACTCCATTTTTCAGTGCCAGTTTTCTAACACTGTACATTCCCTGTAAAATGTTCTGGGAGGCCTGGCATACAGGGTGATAAAATAGAAGCTTGTTTATCAGATCAAAGTTTGTTCACCTCCGCTTTCATTCAGAAAGAAAGGTGAGTGTGAGGTGATTCCATGCAAGTAAGCTCAACATAATAGATTTAATTGCTTTGGAAGTGAATTGCAAATAATAGTTTCTAGAAACTAGATACCACAAGAGCAAATTCTACTCTCCATGCCTGAACACCTCCTATTGACCTCAGTGGGAGTCACATGCAGGCATCTGAAGGCAGAGTTTGAACCACAGAGCATTACAAGAAGAACTGGTAGTTGTAAAAGCTAAAATGGAATGCATTCTGTGTTTTGAACATGAGTGGTCATGTCAATATCAGTGGAACTACTTGTGTGCTTTCATGATGGTTGCCATCTTTACGGGCATTGAGTATTGAACTGGAGAATCTGCAAGGCTAAAAGAATGCATCTCTACAGCTTTAATTAAAGAGCAGCTCTGTCAAACTAAGAGCTGACACAGATTCCCCTCCTCTGTGTATTGGGCACGGATGAGGACATGTAACACAACTGATGTGTGAGTTACCCTTAAAGACACATGCTTCAGTACCTTGCTGAATTGGGGGCATGGTGACTGACTGGTCTCTAATAACTCAGGTTAGGACTCAGAATTGGTGTTAGGAAGTAGGCACAAACCTGGGAATGAATGTAAAATTCCAGGATAAATTGGGGGTGGAGTGCGGGGGGGAGAATAACACCCTAGTTTGTATACAGGACTGGGTTTTCCCTTTTTTTAAAAAGATCAGAAGCAATTACACTACGCTAGCAGAAACTAGAACAACGTTCTGGACAAACTTTCCCACAATTGCTTGTGGCCTTACTTATGAGTAATGTTTCCAGTTGCTTGGCTTGTGCAGTACACAATGAAATATAAATACCATGTGGAACGCTCTTCGTCATAGAAAAATACTTATTAAGAGCAGATTTGTGTTCATCATCCTGACTTTAATTCAAGCAGGTTTTTTTTTCTCAGATAAGGTGCTTGTAGTCTGCTGAGCAGTGACTGCTGTGTGTGTGTGTATTTCAGTTGAGTCATCAGTGTCATTAATATTATCTTATTTACCAATGTTTGTCATTTTATAGCTTTTGACTGTGCAGGGTGACTCACCTTGCACAGAAACCGAGAACAAGAACATAAGAGATTTTTTCCCTTCTACTTCTTTCTTTTTGGCTTGGGATAGGAATTGAGAATGACCTTTGAGGCATAGTCTGAGTCATGCAGTTATTATATTTACCTCTGCTGTTGTGAAACTAATATAATAACTACAAACATTCACCCCCCCCCAACATACACCCCACAAGGAAAAAGTTTGAGATTCAGGGCCCACTGGCTCGGCACAGAGATGGATGCTCATAGTCAACTGTCTCCCACTGCTCACATGGAAGGAAAGGTTCTAAACACAATTCACTAGGCGGAGGAGATGCTCAACACCTTTTTATTGTTGCCCTCTGCACTATGATAGGGGACACTGGGAGAGAAAAGATAGAATAAAGCAAAGGAAGAACACTCCCAGAATTGCCATTCCACTGGCCATCATTGAATGAAGAGAAATAGCTTAGGGCTACGTAAAATGTTTGCAACTAAACCCAGCGACATGCAATCACTTTTCATTTTGAATGTGGGAACAAACCTAGTAGAACTTGATCCAAACCTGTTTCTTCAAGCCTGGAAACAACCTTTTCCTCCCCATACCTGTTTATTAATTACCACTGAGCATTATTTGCATTACACTGGCACCTGAGAGGCCCTCACCAAAAACAAAAAAACATACGTGGGTCCATTTCAGATTTAGATTATATTATGTAAACTTCTGCTGTGCTGCTTTAATAAGATGATTATCTGAGCAATACTATGCCTTCGCACAGTAGACAGAATCTCATACACTAGAATTCACAGGTCAACTCATGGGCTATCTCTACGAAATCACAGGACCATGACTGTGCTGTTCTACTAGATTTATCTAATGATGTAGGGAGACCTTTTGCTCTGTGTGCCTTCAGTTGCTAGAGGTTGGGGTGCTCAGCGGCTGCAATGGAGCCAGAGTGCCCAGAAGGAATATTGAATCAAATTCTCCCTGGGGTCTCCCAAGGCAAGGAATTCTGTGGAGGGGGTGGGGTGTTCTGTTCCCCCCTGACCGTATCTACTGACAGTTGTAAAGGATGGACTGTGAGCCAACCCTGCCCACCTCTCTCAAGCAATGGTACTTAGGCATGTTGGAGGCACTTAGTTAAATGCCTAACTTCCAAAGCTCGAGTGCCTAAAACGTTGGCCTTCCCATCTCATCCAAAAAGGAAATGTTTGCTTTGGGGTCTTTCACCAACTGTTAATAGCTGCTACTTAACTCACGTAAACTGAGGTTTCTAGAGGCTAATTCAAGGTCCGTGGTTTGCCCTAGGGCTGAGGCCTGGCTGCAACTGTCCTCACTATGCAATTCCCAGGTAGTGTGACCAGACGTCCCGATAAAATCGGGACTGTCCCAATTTTTAGGTCTTTGTCCCACGTCCCGACCGATGCACGGTCGGGAGGCCATTTGTCCCGATATTGCGGCTTTGGCAGCTCTGGCGTTGTTGGTTTTTTTTTGGTTCCCCCATGTGTCCCAATATTTTCTTCATTTCATCTGGTCATCCTACTCCCAGGTAGGGTTCTCTCTTTTATTGTATTTCACCCGGAGTATTCAGCAGCATCCCAGGTAATCCCTCTCAGGATTATGCTAATTATCTTAATTTTGCTGACCTATTAAAGATTCATTAGCCAACAGCAATGCAGAGGCTGCAGATAATTTAGATAACCAGGGGAAAGAGCATTCTGTAATGACCTGCAAAAAATGTAGATCTAGAAGAAACCAAGTATCCTGGTAGTTTTCGGGACATCTGGACACCAATCTCCCCTAAAGGAGGAGGCAGCCTTCAGGCCAGGCACAGTTGGGGGAAATGTGACTAAAAGCTGGTGCAGTCTGTACAGGCCTCCGCATGCAGCAAGCGTCTTGGAGAGGATTTGAGCTCCCTTACCCTGGAATGGTTCAGCACCCGCATTATATTGCTCCCTAGTCAGACTGGTGCCTGACAGGCAGATCCGTCCCATGTTAATATTTGTAAGCAATAAACACCGAGCTTTTAGGCCACTGAGGGCTGATTACTGCATGAGCCCTTCCTCCAATGCACTCAATTCCACTGTACTCAGCACATTTCAAGATTGTGGGTCTCTTTTAAAGCACTGGGGACACATTCAGCATCTTTATGAGTAGGCACAACTCCACCCTTCAGGCCTCCGGGCTGAGAGCCAGCCTGCCTGGCTTTCATCTCCAGCTCTGCTACTCACTTTCTGGGTTCTTTCCATGTGCCATTGATCTGCTGTGGGGTATGGAGCTCACAATGCCTAAGTTTACCAGTCTGTAAATGAGTGAAATACTACTGACCCAACAGGAGTGCACTAGTCTCTATTCCCTGTCTATACAGCACATTGAGGTCCATTGGTGGAAGACACCTAGAAGAGCAAAGAATGTTCTCGTGTTAAGAATGCAGATCTGGAAAGAGGATGCGCTGTCCCTTATGTTCCTGTCTGTCACAAAGTTAGGCACCTAGACTTCATGTCGTATTTAGACATAATTAAGCAGAATATACTCTGACTTGTAAATTACCTGGTTCTTTGATGGAATGAACAGGGTGAGGGAAGAATACCTGGCTGGAGACATAATGATTCTTGCAAAAATCAGCATAATACAACTTAACAGCTTGTTTTTGAGCCTAACAGTTCTGACAGTTCCTTATAAATACAAAGATCACCCAAGTGCAATTCCGATCAACAGAATCGGTAGAACAGGTTGATGTATATGTTCAGTGATAGTCTGTCTGGAGCTTACGCTCTTCAGGGCAGTGATCCTGTCTTTGCAACCATTGCAAAGACCCTGCCACACTGCTAGCACTCTGAAACAAATAATTCATAAATGAAGAACGTCAAGGTCATTGGGCAAGCATTAACAAATAGAGCAGCAATGCGCTATTGACTCATCTTTCCCAGTCATCATCCAGCTGCAATATCACTGGATTTTATTTTTCGCTAGAGAACAGCTGGCCTGGCAATAGACGATCCAAAACCTGGAGGTTTTCTTCAGTGCTACTAGTTTTGGCTTTCTGGAAACTATAGGAGCTTTTAGGAATATCAGCAAGGTCAAGGTCACGCTTAAGCCCATGGCTTCTTGGACATATCAGCTGTTCCAACCTAAAAGCAGAAACATACACACTTTAATGCTAGGAAAATGGCTAAAGGTTCGCCATTGGGGCTCTATATTAGAGGAGCCTTAATTGGGGTTTTTTGATCTGTGATAACACTTTTGAAAGCATCTAAGTGACTTAGGCTCCTAAGGCCCCATTTTCAAAAATAACCTAGGCGCCTACATCCTATTGCAAAGATAGTCAAAAGCATCTGATTATTTTAGGTGCCCAACTAGAGATACTTTAATAGGGGCCTGATTCTCAGAGAGTGGGTGATCAGCACTTTCTAGAAATCCCCTTTCAGGAGTGTCTAATTGGGTACCTTTTTTGGGGTGCCCCAAATCACTAGTTGCGCCTGAAAATCTTGGCCTAGACAATTATCATCTTAGTGCAGTTTTGGTTGAGTCATCTCCTTCTCTCTTTCCAGCCATAGTTCAGTCTACTACTTCACAGAATAAACCAATCATTCCATTAGCCTACTTACAGTTTTGTGCACTAAAATATAACATGAGTACCAGCATGTGACACTTCTAAATTCTGTTGTTGGCCTATGCATGCAGTCACTGACACTGCCTGCTAAAAATCGACTGTGTACCCTTGCTTTACAGATGGGCCTATTGAAACAAAAATCAAGACTAGAACATGGCTTCATATTAGGAACTTTTTTGAATTGTTCATAATTCTACACTTCAGACTCAAAACCAAACCTTTTCTTATTCATATTTAGCTACCTAAAAAAGAAATATCCTTTCTAAGGTGATGATTTGCTAAATGTTTCCTTTCCCCCTATGGCAGGGGTGGGCAAACTTCTTGGCCTGAGGGCCACATCACGGTTGCGAAACGGTATGGAGGGCTGGGTAGGGAAGGCTGTGCCTCCCCAAACAGCCTGGTCCCCACCCCCTATCCGCCCCGTCCCACTTCCTGCCCCCTGACTGCCCCCTCAGAACCCCCGACCCATCCAACCCCCCCTGCTCCTTGTCCCCTGACCGCCCCCTCTTGGGACCGCCCGCCCCTAACTGCCCTTCCAGGACCCCATCCCCTATCCAATCCTCCCTGTCCCCTGACTGCCCCTACCCACACCCCCGCCCCCTGACAGGCCCCCGGGGATCCCCAACCCATCCAACGCTCCCCCCCACTCCTTGTCCCCTGACTGCCCCCTCCCGGGTCCTCTGTTCCTAACTGCCCCCCCTGGGATCCCACCCCCTATCCAACCCCCCCCCCCGTCTCCTGACCGCCCCCCCGAACCTCCACCGCATCCAATTGCCCCCTGTACCCTGACTGCCCCCTGGGACCCTCTTCCCCTTATTCAACCCCACTCTCCCTCCGCCCCCTTACCAGGCCGCTCAGAGCGGCAGGACAGGCTTATTGGAAAGCCTGGCAGGTGGGCGGGTGGCGCAAGCCGCACTACCTGTGTGGCAAGCTGAGGCTGCTGGGGAGGAGGGATAGCAGGGGAGGGGCTGGGGACTAGGCTCCCCGACGAGGAGCTCAGGGCCCAGGCAGGATGGTCCCACGGGACGCAGTTTGTTCACCTCTGCCCTATGGTCACCCAAAGGTGGTGTGTGTCTGTCTGTCCATCCCAGGTAGGATTTGCTGGTTATAAATCCATTCAGGCCAGAGGTGGAATAAGACAGATAGTATCTTTGGGATCTAAGCTGTTGCAGGGGAACCTGTGGTTTAGGTATTCCACTAGAGAATGAGTGGCCCAACTTTATCCTTGGATATACACAGCTGACTCTTGTTGAAACCCGTGGGAGTTGTGGGTACAAATCTGAGGTCAGAACTGGGTCCATGAGTTTGTGGGGTGTGGGAACGGGAAGTCAAAAGCCTGCACTAGGGGGTGCAATGATAACCGGGAGGACTCACCTATTCAGATGAAAGGGGTTAGGCATAGGAGTCAATTTGTGAGACAGAGGTTAGAAAATCAAGGGGTCCATGGAAACAGAATTTTTGGTGGGTTTAGACCCCTGACCACTGTTAGATCATTTAATGGCAAAGGCCTTTTCAACACTGTTCCTCAGGTCCCAACCACCCTGTTTATACAGTGGTGGGACTTTTATATATAATTACATTGATTTTATTTGCAGACAGCAGGGGGAGCTCAAGTTCTGCCAAAGAAGAACTCAAAAGGGAATTTGTTACAATTCTTTCTTTTTTAACCAGAAAGAATTTAGATGGAGGGTTTTGTTTTTGTTTTAAAAGACTCTTATATATGCCATAGGGAGACTGTGTAAAACAGCTGATATATTAATTAATTTGAACAGGAACACTGCCTGAATGGCTCTTAAGAGTTACACTGAAACACTAGAAATATAATCTTAAAGGAAATATTTCTACAGACCTGGAGGAAGGTCAAAAGCAGTTTTATTACCTGTTTCATAGAAGGGGCAGGGGGCAGTGAGCAGACCTGGTGAGTCTGTATGGGAAGAATGAGATGTTCCTGCCCTCCACTAGTCTTGGGGTCACCTTGGTTAAGTGTGAATAACTCCTAAGCCATCCTGCTTGGGTCAGGGCGAAGTCTTCATTGGCAGACCATGCAGAAGAACACACTGGTGTCAATAAAGGAGATGGCGATGAAGCATATGCCTTGTGATGGCAAGGGCAACCTGCATTATATACGCAGTCATTGGCCAATCACTACACGCGTGGGTAGATGAGGCTCTTTAGCTCAGGTCAGCCGGTCATCTAGGAGAAGGACAACTCTGAACACAAGTCCTGCACCCAGGCCAGCTGCCGTGCTTGTGGCATCTATTGCAACAGCCGCTTGAGCAAGAGAGTGGGAAAAGCTCTGCACAAATCTCTCTCACTTAAATCCATTCATAGTGCAGGTCATTCAGCTAACCCTACCAATGCATCAGAGTCGTGTGGCAATGCAGAAGTGGTGACGGGGACAGGCAGAAGATGCTGTTGGCAGTCCTTAGTCACGACTTCTGCATATACGCGGCCTTAGGGTGACGGTTGTTCCCACAGATCAGGGAAGTTAAGGCGCTTGTATCCTCCAGAGGTGATGGAGCACAGGACTGATCTCCCCAATCTGGCGATGGGGGGCTGAATAGAAACCCAACACAGCCCGCCCTTTCTGTGTCTATCAGGCTGCTGCTCCTGGCCGGTCATCCAACTCAGCGTTCAAAATAAAACAAAGATTCTCAGACTGACTTTTGGGTCGTGGAATGTCAGAACTCTTCTTGACAATGACCAAAGACTGGAATGAAGGACAACCCTTATTGCTAAAATACTGAAGAGGTATAACATAGATATCGCTGCCCTCAGGGAAACCAGACTCGCTGTCCTGAGGAGGTGGGAATGGGCTATACCTACTAGTGGAGTGGCAAGGGCAAGGATGACCCAAGACAGTCGGGGTTAGGGTTCATCAGACAGCCTAACATTGCCTGCAAACTTGACTTGCTCCACAAGAGAATCAATGGCCAAGTTTATGGTGCACTGCATAAACTTGTCCAGAGATCAGTATGCCACCATTATCATTGCCTATGCACCCAACAGTGACTTATACAGATGAGATCAAGGAGATGTTTTATGAAGATATCAGCAGGGTCATCAGAGGAGTGCCACACCAGGACAAACTCATTATCGTTGGAGACTTTAATGCTCCTGTGAGAGCTGATGCTGGCATGTGAAGCAGTGTACCATGGCATTGGAAGATCAAACTCTAACAGCCAACTACTTCTCTCCAAGTGTGCAGGGTTCAATCTCTATTCCCAATGCAGTCTTCCAACAGGGCAACAAATATATGTCACCGTGGGTGCATTCCAGGTCAAAACAGTGGCACATGCTGGACTATGTAATTGTATGGTCTAAAGATATTAAAGATTTGCACATCACTCACGCTTTGAGAGGCACTGAATGCTGGTCAGACCGTTGGCTTGTGAGAAGCATCATGGCGCTACACTTCTCACCAAAGTGCCCTAGAGGACACCTCAAACCACCAAAGAAGATCAATGTGTCTGCCATGATAGACCCCAGCAAACAACCAAAGCTGTAACAGGCACTGGAGACTGCGTTAGTTGAGGTCCTAGAGAACTACACAGACATTGAGATAACCTGGCAGAAGCTCAGACATGTCGCATATAATACAGCATCCAAGGTTCTTGGATTTGTGAGGCGGAAACACCAAAACCGGCTACTGCAGACCATGCACACCATACACAAGTCCTACCTCTTGGACAAGAAATCAGCAATGAAGAAGGCCAGGTACCACCAGGCCAAACATACACTTCAAACCTGATTAAGGCAAATGAAGAATGATTGGTGAGAGCAGAAGGCTGTGTAACTGCAGGAAGAGGCTGGCAAGCATGACATGAAGGCTTTCTGTGAAAGTCTCTGTGCTGTTTGTGTCCCAATATCCAGTGGTATAGCCCCTGTCTTCACAGCAGATAGTAACTGGCTGCTCACAGATAAAAGTGATAGTCTCTCTTGCTGGGCAGAGAACTTTGGTATTCTCCTGAACTGTCAATCCACTATGTCTGCTGAAGCCATTGACTCACTCCTGCTGTGTCCTGTCCTGGAAGAGCTGTCTGTGGCCCCTTCTCTTGATGAGATTACTGAGGCCATCAAGGAACTGTCCACACACAAGTCTCCATTCCCTGAAGACATTCCGCCTGACGTATACAAATGTGGATGTGCCCACCTGGTCAGGAAACTCACTACCTGTTTGAAGACTATATGGGAACAAGGTACTGTGCCCCAGGAGGGTAAGGATGCTTTCATAGTCCATCTATACAAAAGGAAGGGAAGCATACCTAGCTGTGACAACCATTGCGGGATCTCACTGCTGTCTATAGCGTGGAAGATCCTTGCACTAGTCATCTCTCACCTAGTTGACTTGATCTATCCAGAGTCACAATGTGGCTTTCATGCTGGCCGTGGTACCATGGACATGATTTTTGCAGCCCGACAAATACAAGAGAAGGCTGGTGAACAGAACAAGGACCTGTACATGGTGCTTGTTGACCTAACCAAGGCCTTTGACACTTTGAATTGTGAGGGCCTATGGAAAACCCTTCATAAATTTGGTTGCCCAGAGAAGATAATTGCTGTCATCCCCTCATTTCATGACAGCATACTGTCCAGGGTGATGGAGTGCGGTGACTCATCAGAAGCCTTCCCTGTCACCAACAGTACCAAACAAGGATGCGTAATGGCTCCAGTCCTCTTTGACATTGTCTTTTCGGCCATGCTCTTGTTTGCATTCCAGGACTTTGACAGAGAAGTACATATCTGGCTTAGGTTGGATGGGGGTCTATTCAGTCTACAGCGACTCAGGATCCACACCAAGGTAATCAAACAGCTATGAAGAGAGTGCCTGTTTGCTGACAATTGTGCCCTCCCTTGCACACACGCTTGAGGACATTCAGCTCATTATGGTCTACTTTGCCTATGCTTCAAAAAGCTTCAGTTTCACAATCAGCCTGAAAAATACAGAGATCATGTAACAGCCAGCACCAGACCACCAGCATCACATGTACCATGATCACAACTGAGAACCCACCCTGAACTCAATCACGAAATTCTGTTATCTGGGTAGCATGCTTTCCAGCAATGCCATGTTGGAAATTGAGATCATTTAACATCTGGCAGAGGCCAGTTTGACATTTGTCAGGCTCGCCCACAGGCTCTGGAGGGAGCATGGAGTCTGCCTCAGACCCAAGATAAAAATCTACTGTGCTTGTTATACTCATCGCACTCCTGTACAACTGTGAGACATGGATGCTCTACCAATGTCACATCAAACAGCTGGAGAGCTTCCACCTTCTCTGCCTAAGATCCATCTGCAACATCAAGTGTCAGGACAGAGTCTCCAACACTAGCATCCTTGAGAGGTGCCAAATCTCTGGCATTGAGAGCATGCTCATCAGGGCTCAACTTCGCTGGGTCAGACATGTGGTCCACATGGAAGTTTCCCACATACCAAAAGCAGTGCTCTACAGACAACTGAGCAGCGGAATCTACTCTATGGGTCGACCCATCCTGAGATATAAAGACACCCTGAAAGTCAACCTCAAAGCATGCAAGATAGACATTAAAACCTGGGACTTCATTGCAATGGATAGATCCCGATGGATAGCTTTGTGCCATGAGGCAGTGTCCACTTTTGAGGAGTGGCATTTCAGGTCTCTGCAGAAGACAGCATGTTGTAAGGCCAACGCCTCAAACTCTCCCCACAGCAATGACTACACTTGCAAGATATGCAACTGCATTTTCAAATCCAGGATTGGACTCCTCATGTGAGAAGCCCGAACAAATAAACCCAGAATTCAAGTCAAGCTGAATGCGTATCTGTCAAAGCAACAGGAGAATCCATCCACAGAATGGTTGCACAATATATTCAGCATATGGAAACTACTAAGAAACCATTGCCATAGTTATAATGCATGCCACAAGTGATATTGGTTAGCTATAATGGGCCAGATTCATCCCTCTTATAGCTCCATTGAATTCAGTGGTGTTACATCAGGGATGGCTTTGGATCGAATATGCTTAGTACCATAATCATGCTTTACACTGTCAAAGTGGTGTACAAATGCCAATTAATCCTTGCCACCTCCCCATGAAATAGTGTAGGTAAGTGATTATTGTCATCCTGGTTATGGAGCTGGGGGAACTGAGAAACAGAGGGATCACTGCAAGATCACAGTGTGGCAGAGCATGGGTAGAGCTCAGTACTTCCCACTTCTTAGCCCTGCCCTCTCAATGACTAGAGCGACAGTTCTCAATCTCTTTTTCACCTGGCACCAAAATCCATCTGTAGTTGCTTGCCAGTACTCTCGTAGATCCCACAATCCTTTGTATCTCAGCATGAAACGATAGGCAGATTTGCATGTGGACTGGTGAATAGTGGTAGGGAATGAGTGGGGCCCTGGTGGATACTGATTTGGAGGATGCAGGAAGCATGTTGATCCTTCCCTCCTCTACTTCTGCTCCTGCAGTGTCCAAGTGTGTGTGGATTCATGTTGCTTTTCCTCCATGTAAAGCAGTGCCCAGTGAGCATTCCCCGTTGTCCCACCTGTGGATCATGCTCTGAGTGTTGCGAAGTGCTCAACTCACTTGAGAAGCTTCCCGTGCTATCTTCAGTTACCTACAACTGTGGGTGTTCAGAATCTCTCTGGTAAAGTGGGTGCTTTATTATTTGTCTAGCAGCTCCTGAAAGCACCAGCGTGAAGAGTCTGGAACCCCATAGCCACAGAATTCTACCCAACCAGAAAAAGGAACGAAGAAACATCATGCTGGTTGTCAAGTCCTTTCATAGCCTCTTCTTAACTGGGCAGGATCATGCTTCCATTGTCTTCACTGTGACTTTTTCCTTGGGAAGTGAGTGCTGGATAGGGTCGTAAGGGTTGCTTATTGCTAACCACTAGTAGAAGTGGCTAGCATAGAACTATGGGGATATGAATGACAATAGCTTGTATCTGCCATTATAGCCAACATGAGTAAAACACAACTGGCCCATCCAGGGTTTGGACATCAAGATATTATGGTTATTTATTTAATTACCACAGTAACTAAGGAGTTAAAAATGCTGATAATACTTCAGCCCTGTTTAATCTCTTCTAGCTTTGTCTTGTATCTGTTGTTTCACTATAGTGAAGTACGTAAAGCAATATCAGGGGTATAGAAGCCAAAATAATGACTGTATTATTACTAGTTTCTATTACTCTAATGCCTAGAAGCCAGGACCAAGATAAGGGCCCCACTGTGCTAGGCACTTACAAACACAGAGAACCAGACCATCTCTGCCCTGAGGAACACAATCTAAATAATCAAGAAAAACAAAAGGGAAGGGAAGACGATGTAACACACAAGTAGATTGAACATTGAAAGGTTACAAATGTGATCTAAATGGCACTTTTTAAATGGAGGAGTTGGTGGTGGTTTTCTTTTTTCTCTTGGGGGGCAGGAGAGGTGGGGTTTAGGAAGAGATTAGCTAAATGGAAAGATAAAGGAAGGAAGGGGAACCATTGAAGGGGGAGGTGAGAAGGCAGGAGAGGAGCATGGAGGCAGAGTGAGACTGAATTGAGGAGGTAATGTGTGGGCTGGTGGGGGAATGGGAGGGAGTTGGAGCAAACGCTCAATCAGCATTGGGAGAGAGTGTCCACCATCAAAACTGTAGAAACCAGCTGCTTCCAGGTTTGCTGCCTGTTGAGTCTTCTTGGCTGGTTCTGCCCATGCTCTCTCCCTCAAACATAATTTTGATGCCCCCAGTGAGGGGAGGTTTCCTCGCAGAGCACTGGCTCCAAGGGGTGCTGTGTGGGAGGGGTAACCTTGGCTAAGACTCATTTTTCCTCACCCAAGGTGATGCTTTACCTGCTGCAAGTGCTGCTGTGTCTGCTTCTGGCACAGTAGTCTCCTATGTGCCCTGTTGTGTCCATCCCACTAGAGTGCTCCTAGTGGCCAGGCACAACATAGCAGTTTTCTCCCCTTCTGGTACCCCTTGCACACAGCTGCTCTGGTCCTCCAGTGGTGCACCGATTCCCCTTGACAGCCTTCTGGCCGGGTCATGATTTAAGTCCACCCCTTCCTGGTTAACAGGAAGTCCAACAAAATAAATCTAGTGTCCTTATATCAGGTCTCTAGCCCCAACTCTGGGCCCAGTGATCCTTGCTTTGCTTCTCAGGCATCCTTGTCCCCTTCTCCAGCCTCATGCCTTCATAACAGTGACTGGTAGGGGAACCCGGGCCTGCCCACTACATAGGATTGCCAACTTTCTACTCACACAAAACCGAACACCCTTGCCCCACCCCTCTGCCCCCCCCTTCTCTGAGGCCCCATACCCTGCTAACTCCATTCCCCCTCCCTCTGTTGCTTGCTCGCTCCACCCTCACTCACTCATTTTCACTGAGCTGGCTCAGGGGGTTGGGGTGCAGGAGTGGGTGAGGGCTCCAGCTGGGGGTGCGGGCTCCAGGATGGGGTCAGAAATGAAGAGTTCAGGATGTGGGAGGGGGCTCCGGGCTGAGGTAGTGGGTTGGGATGCGGGTGGGGGTGAGGGCTCTGGCTGGAGGTGCGGGCTCTAGAGTGGGGCCAGGCAGGAATGAGGTATTTTGGGTGCAGGAGGGGGCTCTGGGCTGGGGGGTGGAGTCAAGGGGTTTGGAGTATGGGAGGAGGCTCTGGGCTGAGGCAGGTGGTTGGGGTGTGGGAGGGGGCATGGGTTCTGAGCTGGGGGTGTGGTTTCCAGGGTGGGGCCAGAAATGAGGGGTTCAGGGTGCAGGAGGGAGCTCTGGGCTGGGGATGATAGTTTTGGAGTACAGGAGGGAGCTCTGGGCTAGGGCAGGGGATTGGAGTGCAGGGGTGTGTGTGAGGGCTCCAGCTGGGGATGCAGACTCTGGGGTGAGGCTGGGGATGAGGGGATTGGGGTGTTGGAGGGGGCGCCAGGCTGGGACCTAGGGGTTCGGAGGGTGGAAGGGGGATCAGGGCTGGGGCAGGTAATTGGGATGCAGGAGGGGGGTCAGGGTTGCAGGCTCTGGGCAGCGTTTACCTCAAGCAGCTCCCGGAAGCAGTGGCATGTTTCCCCTCTGGCTCCTAAGTGGAGGAGTGGCTAGGCAACTCTGCGCGCTGCCCCATCTGCAGGCGCTGCCCCTGCAACTCCCATTGGCCACAGTTCCCGGCCAGTGGGAGCTGTGGGGGTGGTGCTTGGGGTGGGAGCTCCCTGGCTGCCCCTAAGTCTAGGAGCCAGAGCGGGAACATGCCGCTGCTTCTGGGGGCCACACAAAGCCACATCAGGCAGGGATCCTTCCTTAGCCCCACTGTGCCGCTGATCGGACTTTTAATTGGTCCCTTTTCAATCAGGTGTTCCAGTTGAAAACTGGACACCTGGCAACCCTACTACTGTACTGGGTTCCAGTCCAGGGACCCTATAACCAGCAGCCTTGCAGTAGCAAGGACTGTCCGACTCCTTGCTACTGCCTCTCTGGGCTACTTACTACTGAGCCTTTCTAAGGCCTTCCCCCCTCACAACCTCTGTAGGTGTACCTTCGTCTCACGGTTAGGCCTCTCAGGGCTGTCCCCTGGAATCCCCCAACAAAATCCCAAACTAACAGTACAAACTCATCCACCTTTCTTGGGCTTGGTCTTTCATGTTTCTTCAGTTCCCCTTGCTGTTCCTTCATTGAACACCTCCCAGGGCTCTCTCTCCGTGTAAGTCTGGATCACACTTTTTTTTATTAGGGGTTACCACCGGAGCTCCCTCCACTCCCAGCAGCAGTGTCAGCTCTCTTGGCCTCTTGTGAGCCTTCTCTACTCAAGCAAGGATCCTGGGCCTTCCTCCTCACAATCTCTCTATTCTTAGAGAATGACTGCAAACTCCTCCCTTGGCCCTGGGCTTCTTCTGTCTGTAGTCCTCTCCCAGTCCCTCCCCACCTGCGATCCATCCTCAGTTAGGCCTGGCTGTCCTTCCAGGTGCAGCCTGGGATGTTAATTGGCCCCTCAGGTGCACATTAACCCTTTTGAGGCCTGAGTGTGTGTGTGTGTGTATGGGGGTGGGGCACCCCAGAACACCTATGTACTGACTGAAAATCCTGTGTAACTTCACTATGAAAACTAAGCACTAAATATTTCTCCTTGCAATGTGTCACAGGGCTTGGGGGTGAAATCCAGACCAATAAGGTGTAGGGTCATCACTTGTCCTGCAACTCTGGATGCCTTACAATGCTTTGCTACTGCAGCTTCCTACCTGGGATGCTTACAGTCACCACCGGGCATGCAGGTCACACCCTGAGTGTCAAGGTCCTGGCTTCCCTTGTCTTCCTAGGTGAAAGATCTTTGTTTAATCAGGTCTCATCTATGTTCAGTTTTCTGAGACTACACCCATCCCCAGATGAAGGGATCCATCTTTCTCAGCTTGCAAGTACTCCGGCCTCTTGTGTCTGTCTAGTGATGGAGGCAAAGATGTTTTCTCTTTGCTTATATCTTCCAGAGTTTATTAATTTTATTTCAAGAGGTAGGGTGACCTCATGCTATTTCTCTCTTCCTCTGGGCTTCCCATCCCCTGTACAAAAATGGGTCTTCCATTGTTTTGATTCCACCGTGATTAATTTACATAGGAGACAGCTAGATAGCTGCCTTCTTTCCTGTCTGGGAAGGAAACTGTTTCTCCTTGTTTGGTCACAGGCTTTAAATCATAATATCATGAAGTATTCATATTTCCTCATGTCATGTTAATACATACTTTTCACAATGACATTAATCACCAGTGTCATCACCTTTTAGAAAAGTCCTCACTCTATGTACTTTTTAATACAGTAATATTGTTACAATCAGTTGATTCAATTGCTTATCTTCAGTCACCTCTGTTTTTATAGCCAGTAAACCTTTGAAATGGATTCTTCTGAAGCTTACCCCTCAAAGTAAAGTTTATTCAAGCTGTGAGGAAGGTGACATGGAGTTTGGTGGCAAAAGAAGCTGCATGCTCTTCTTACCCCTGCTGGTGTTTGCTAAAAAGCAAATATCTCTGTTTCCTGCAATCTCCCCTGAGCCTTATTAACTTGATGGCTCTGTTCACTGCTTATATATAAACAGAGGTAAATCCACATTCCTTTTTCTAATGCAGATTGTGCTTACGCAGTGCTTGCCAAACACATTTTAAGAATATAATTCTAGCACATATTCATAACTTTTTGTACTCACACTGTGTGACATCATACAAGAAAATTAATGATCCGTGGCTTATTAGTTTTCCAACGATATCTTACATGCCTGCTTTTAGATACAGATTATGTCTACAGTGCGTGAGGTGTAGTGAGCATGTCCAGACTGACAAAAGCAGCTGACAAGAGTGCTGAATTACAAATGGGCCACTGTGGCACACAATGACAATCAGAACTATATTAATTACTTCGCCTTCTAAGTACTGACATTGCTTCCGGCATAATTTAGATGCAAATTCAGCAAGGTACTTACGCAAATGCATAATGTTCAGCATGTGCTTAAGTGGTCTGCTGAATGGGGGCCTCAGGTAGAATAGATTCCCTCCTAGCATAGCTTTTCAGTTACATGCCCAATGTCTGCCAGTCTCTGTGGTATTATAGTGTAACTCATGTTACCAAGTATGCTTTTGCAAAAGAAGTAATGTACTTCGTTTTGATTAACTTCTCCCAACATAAAAGGGCTATTAACTATGCCCTCAAGTCATATCAGTATCATTGAAATAGCACTTTAAAATATGTGACCGCACCGCATGGTTCTCCATTAATTTAGGGGATGGCATATAGTTGAAGTCACATTGAAATTGGAATCTAGCTCACTTCTCCATCTATCACTTTGGTTAACACAGCGGTTTGTTATTTGGATAAATTACTCTGGTGGTGCAGTGTCCTAGTTGCACAAGAATATATATTCTCTGGAGATTTGTTGGCAGACCTGGTTTATTACTTACTTCAGTTCCTGTTCAGTTCTAGAAGTTAATACGTATGATAGTTATTGCAAACATCAACATTTCAGCAAGACCAGCCATCTTTTCTAAATAAGGAACTAGAGTGTGACTTTGAACAGATCTGTTGAATTTAATATGAAGTTTTCATAAAAGGGTCATCCCAACCTTTTGTTGAACCAACATATTAATACTCATTGACTTTACTGGATCTATTCACTGAGTGAGGGGCGTGACTGTGATTATTTCCTCCTTTGTATTTTGCTTAACTGAAGCAACAGAGTCAGTTTCAGGGTGAACTAATGGAAGGCATTTCACTGAAACATGATAATTCTTAACAGGACTCTATTTGTTATTGTGGTACTACTAATAATTAATTTCCATGTTATATGGTAACATTAATCCTTTGTTTCCCCCCACTTAAAAAGATATAGTGAACCAAATTCTGTCTGTCTTGTGAAAGATTTGGGAGCAGAACTTGAGAATCTTCATTCCAATCCATTATTCTAACCACTAGACAAAACTCCCTCCTTATAGACCCTACTGTTTTCTTCTCCAGAAGATACTACTCACACGTCTATGCATTGCAAAATGAATGCCAGTTTCACATTTGTTACTACACAAATCATGTAATATAACATTAACATGTCAAAGAATGTGATGCTGCTTGTATACAGACAATACCAATACCACTGATAAATGGGAAACCATATTATTTGAGCACCAGTATACTTGGGAATATACAAGAAACAAAGAAAGAGAGGCTGTTCCCCAAGGATCTTGCCAACTAAAGGACAGACACAAATGAGACAAGACCTATGGAGAAAACTAGAGGAAGACATGAACGTAAAGTTATTTTTTCTTAAGGTAGATATACATTTTGTCTAGTTTTGAACAGAGATTGGGGAACTAGCATTCTTTAATGTTGTTAGCAAGCGTGCAAGTCCTTTGCGCCCCACCACTGTGTGAGAGGGAGATGAAAAAGTAGATTCAGCAGCAAATTTGTTGCTGTCAAATTGCAGAGTTGGTGGAGCTCAACTTCTCTTTTGTTGGGCAGATAGGTATAATCCCCTGTGGCCCTACTTTCCATTTGACTCCATTTTTCAGCCCTGAGGCGTGCCCATAGAATACAGTTTCAGTGGGAGCTACGCCCAGAATCAAAGTTAGCTATACGTGTCTCATGGACAGTAACATGATGTGTCACCCTAGAAGCCTTGAACAGTGATACATAAACAAGTACATGTAGTCATTTCATCCATTTTCACCAGAGGCAGTAATCTTTTCTTTGAATATTTGGCGTTCTGATCACAAGCACTTTAGAGATGGGTAATGAGTCTGTTTACATCAGATGATATCAGAAAACAAGTTGGTGTGTTTGAAAGCTTACGGCTGGAAGAAGTAGGAATCCTAGCATTGTACATATCATTTAGACTTTAAGTATATATCACTTCAATAGACAAGCCTCTCCAGCATGAAGAAGCAGGTTTGGAGATGGTCACGTTATGGGCTACAGGGCTTTCCTAGACTGTGATAAAAAGGACAAAATTCAGCCTCATTTACACCTATGCAGTTTTATTAGAGTCAAAAGGGGGTTCTATGGATGTAACTGAGAGGAAAAATCTGGGCCACTGGACTTGAGCTTCTTTATGGACAGAGGTGACAAATTAAAATAAAAATAAAAATTGTATTATTTTGCCTTGACAAACTCCTTTTCAAATTAACTATCCAATAAATACAAGGGAAGTGACCTGGTCTTGGGGCCCCTTTAATCTAGCAGGCAAAAGGATAGCAAGATCCAATGGCTGGAAGCTGAAGCTAGAAAAACTCGGTTTGTGGAAGAAAAAATATCAACTTTTTAAACAGAGTGCAACGAACCATTGGAACAGTTTACCAAGGGGAATAGTAAATTTCTCCTCCTCATCATCATGGAGTCCTTAAATTGAGCTTGGATGCCTTTCTAAATGATTTAGTTGAGTTAAATTGCTCATTTTGGGGCGTGATAGTGTCCACATGCATAACAAGGAAGAATAATTGACCTGCATGGGGTGAAATTCTATGGTCTGTGTTATGCAGGAGGTCAGACTGATGATTTAATTGTCCCTTCTGGCCATAACGGATGAAACAGTCAGGGTTATGTTGTATTTTTTGGCAATCTAAACTCCTTTTGCATAACACTGTGATGGTGACTAAGCTAAGTCAGCCAGAGTTCTAAGCTCAGTCTGCTAGCTTTCCAGACAGTATAGCTGGAAATGGATCATTTGCCAACTAGTGCAGGGAGTCAATTACTCAGAATGCACAGCAGGTAGAGAAGCTTCGTGTTTTATTTTTCCACACTGCGCTATAGTATTGGAATGGGGATTCAATGTCCAGCCTGTCACTCTGCCTTTGGTGCCACATGAAGCAGAGGAAGAAGTACAGCATTATCCTTAAGCCATACATCAATATTTCACAGCAATGGTTACAGACAGTACCGGGACAGATCCTGCAAGCCTGAAGCCCCATTGAAATGAACGCTTCATGTTTGGGCCCATATGGCACCTAGCCCTTGCTCTCAAGGACTTTTCCCCAATTTGATGAATTCCCCTACGCCAGGTCCAGACATAATCACAGCCTCTGTGCTCTTATACTAGTATCCCTTGGGGGACGCTCAGCCCACAAGAGGCCATGCTGAATGGGATGGCCCATTATAGGCATACCCAGTCCTTATTAACAATTACACTGTAGAAGATCAGGGTTGGAAGGGACCTCAGGAGGTCATCTAGTTTAACTCCCTGCTCAAAGCAGGACCAATCCCCAATTTTTGCCCCAGATCCCTAAATGGCCCCCTCAAAGATTGAACTCATAACCCTGGGTTTAGCAGGCCAATGCTCAGGCCAATGCTCAAACAACTGAGCTATCCCTCCCGCACATTGTTAGCTGCAGTGCACTGGACTACTACCACAAAGCACTATAGTCGTTTTTATGTAGAAATTGATATTGGAGGGTGCAGAAAATATTGTTTACCTTCACACGGGCATATGAATTTTGCCTAACTTTGAAGCCACTAGGGAAAGGGACTCAGAACTTTCTGAAGCTTGTGTTGTGTTAGAAACTGGCCTTTTGCCAGCTCCTTTCCAGTGTTGATAGCAGCAGGCTTTTACTGCTGGCGACAGAAAGCCTGATCTGCTTGATGCCTGTATCTCCTGGCACAGAGAGGGGTTTTCGCACCATGGATGGAGAAAGGAAGAGAAAATTCTATAGATCTGAATCTTAAACTTGATTAGTCTGGAGGATGTAGTGATCACAAAGATGAAAGCCAACTTTCTTTCCTTTCCCATGTGCCCCAATCACAACAGTAACTCAGAATCAGCCCCACTTTATTACACAGTACTTTTGTGAGTGATAGTTTTTTTCTGGATGTTGAGTTTCATTGCTACATTGTTGAGCATTTTCTTGAAGTTAAACTATAGTTTAAAAAGCCCACATGCATGCCATTTAAAGAAAGTGACTTTTTAAAGCTGGCTGTATATTGCATTCCAAACAAACAAACATTATTTTAATTAAAAAGAAAATAGGAGCTATTTTAATTGTCTCCTTCCTGGAACACTGTAGCCTCTCACTCTGGAAGTAGAATAACAGCCACCAGCGCATATGGGTGTTGCAAGATAACCACATCTATCTGGTGCTGGAAGCCCTTGGCTTGGACTTCATGGCTCATTATGCACCTGATGTGTTTGGTTATCTGACAACAGCTGCATGCCCCTGCGTGTGTGGGCCCTTAATACTTTTGTAAGATGTACCTCCCTTGTAGGAGAATGTTTAGCTCTTTTACTGTACATTTCATATATGGTCCAGGGTAGGTAACAGTAGCTTTTAGCCAATATTTTCTATGGGGAAGACATTAGTAACCCAGTACAATATTGGCAAATTCATTGTACTCATTCATCTACCCATGTAGAAATCTCCTACATGTATTCCAATCTGCTACTGCTTTTCTAGGTAAGAAAAGACATGTGGAATTGCATTGGTCTGGAAATGGGGCTAGAAATATAGTGGTATCAGCTGCCTAATGAGATTTTCAATGCTTTCCAGTTTAGGTCCTGGCTGAATTGAGCTGCATGGATTTGAGAATATTCTTTTAAATTACAGAAAAATTTAGGAATGTGGTTAGGAGACTGGAGGGGCTGACTGAATTAAATAGACATAGCTCATCTTGACTAATGGCTAAGAGCAGGAGTAGGGAGAGAAACATCCACTTACCTTGGCACGGGGAGCACTATACAGCATTAGCTTCTGCAAAGCCTAAAAAAAAGTTCAGAACAGACCAAATCCAGAAGCCCTTAATTGGGATGGGATCATCTCTGTCTCTCCCAGATTCACATGCAAAAGTAATCAGGCACCTCTGCAACATCTTCTCCCCCACTACGACCTGGTTGAGGGCACTGCATTGATCTGGGGTAGGGCTTGGTGAGAAAGCATAGATTGGGCAGCCTGGGGCCATGGAGGGTGTGTGTGTGTGTGTGTGTGTGTGTGTGTGTGTGTGAGACACATATCTCATTCTGGATCTGCAGAGCAATGGCATGCAGAATATGCCTTCTTACCACATGGTGAGAACAGCCAGGTGTTGCCTGAACTTGGTGGATCACCATAGTAATGCTGAACACTGGCATCCCTACAAGTCTGAGGATAGGGTCATTTCTGGAGAGAAGGTGCAAACCTAGGATTGCCAGGCGTCTGATTTTCGACCGGAATGCCTGGTCGAAAAGGGACCCTGGAGGCTCTGGTCAGCACTGCCAACTGGGCCGTTAAAAAGTCCAGTCGGTAGCGCAGCGGGGGACCGGGGCTAAGGCAGGCTTCCTGACTGCCCTAGCTCTGCCCGGCTCCTGGAAGTGTCCGCCAGGTCCTTGCAGCCCCTAGATGCATGGGTGGCCAGGGAGGCCCTGCGTGCTGCCCCTGCCCAGAGGGCCGGCTTCACAGCTCCCATTGGCCAGGAACTGTGACCAATTGGAGCTGTGGTGGTGGCGCATGTGGACATGAGGGCAGCATGCAGAGCCTCCCTGGCCACTCCTATAGCTCCCATTGGTTGCAGTTCCTGGTCAATGGGAGCTGCAGAGCTGGCTCTCGGGGCGGGGGCAGCGAGCTGTACCTCCCTGGCCGCCCATGTGTCTAGGGGCTGCAGGAACTTGGTGACCACTTCTCAGGAGCCATGGAAAGCATTGCTGGGACCCCACACCCCGAACCCTCTCCTGTATCCCAATTCCTGCCCAAGCCCGGAGTCCCCTCCTGCACCCAAACTCCCTCCTGGAGTCTGCACCCCCCCAACACCCTAACCCGCTGCTACAGCCCCCTCCTGCACCCAAAACCCCTCATCCTTGGCCGCACCCCAGAGCCCACACCCCCAGCCAGAGCCTGCACCCCTCTGCACCCCAACTCCTGCCCCAGCCTGGAGCCCTCTTCCGTACCCTCAACCCCTCATTTCTGGTCTCACCTGGCGTCCTCATCCCCAGCCCAGATCCCATACTCCTCGCACACAAACCCCTTGCCCCAGCCTGGTGAAAGTGAATGAGGGTGGGAGGCTGCGAGTGATGCAGGGAGGGGGGAAGGAGTGAGTGGGGGAAGAACCTCAGAGAAGGGGCAGGGCAAGGGCGGGGCCTTGGGGAAGGGGTGGGACAGGAGGTGGGGAAGGGATGTTCAGTTTTGTGTGATTAGAAATTTGGCAACCCTTTGCAAATCCCATCTTCAATGTCCCTTGAGGAACAAATACAGATGAACTTCCAATGGGAATCCCAACAGAGGTTTCAAAACCCACTCAACCCTCCTTTGGGCTTTCCCACTGGAGGGAAGATTTACTCTGTCCCTACTGGAGAGGGTAACTTGTTTTTGAAAGATAAGTTGCTTTGGTCCTCCCGTCTCCAAAATGGCCTTTTTTAAAAAAAAAACAACTTCATTTGGAAATGTTTGGCTTTTTCAATTGTTTTCATTTCTATAACAGTTTTTATCAAAATATTTCTAGTAAATGAGAAAAAGAGTTCTACAGGACATAAAAAGAAAACAAAACAGAAAACATTTCTAAAAAAAATTCAGACCCCTCCTGAAAGAGAAACCAATCTGAAATTTCAAAAGCTTTTAGAATATTTTTCCTTAGGCAAAACTCCTATGGCTTCCTGTAAAGAATACGTGAAAACTGAGGAAGGAGTCAAGGATTTGACTCAATGTTAATGGAAAGAAAAACTTTCCTTAAAGCAAGGCTAAGAATAGATGCATCATGATCTCCTGTAATGCTGCAACTCAGATTTGAGATGGAGAGTGGAGTACAGGGGCGGAGAATATATAGAGCAATATAGGAAATTAGTCACCCAAACAGCTCTGATCAGATGCTTACAGCTCTCTCCTCTCTCCTTAGCCTTAGTTACTGCAGCATTTCTGTTTTAGTCAAATGAAACTATAAGAACTTTGAGTCTGATCCAGGAGAAGACCCGATACTTGGCTTCCGGAAGGGAAAGGTGAGCAGGAACTCAACTTTGTTCACGTTCATGTTACATATTGGATGTAAGCTAACTAAAGAACCAACCCTGGTATCTTTCCGCAGGTGAGCCGGTCCATTGATGTCAATAGGATTATTTGCCATAGTAACAGGTTTCAGAGGAACAGCCGTGTTAGTCTGTATTCGCAAAAAGAAAAGGAGTACTTGTGGCACCTTAGAGACTAACCAATTTATTTGAGCATGAGCTTTCGTGAGCTACAGCTCACTTCATCAGATGTATACCGTGGAAACTGCAGCAGACTTTATATACACACAGAGAATATGAAACAATACCTCCTCCCACCCCACTGTCCTGCTGGTAATAGCTTATCTAAAGTGATCAACAGGTGGGCCATTTCCAGCACAAATCCAGGTTTTCTCACCCTCCACCCCCCCACACAAATTCACTCTCCTGCTGGTGCTAGCCCATCCAAAGTGACAACTCTTTACATAATCAAGTCGGGCTATTTCCTGCATAGATCCAGGTTTTCTCACATCCCCCCCACCCCCATACACACACACAAACTCACTCTCCTGCTGGTAATAGCTCATCTAAACTGACCACTCTCCAAGTTTAAATCCAAGTTAAACCAGAACATCTGGGGGGGGGGGGTAGGAAAAAACAAGAGGAAACAGGCTACCTTGCATAATGACTTAGCCACTCCCAGTCTCTATTTAAGCCTAAATTAATAGTATCCAATTTGCAAATGAATTCCAATTCAGCAGTTTCTCGCTGGAGTCTGGATTTGAAGTTTTTTTTGTTTTAAGATAGCGACCTTCATGTCTGTGATTGCGTGACCAGAGAGATTGAAGTGTTCTCCGACTGGTTTATGAATGTTATAATTCTTGACATCTGATTTGTATCCATTTATTCTTTTACGTAGAGACTGTCCAGTTTGACCAATGTACATGGCAGAGGGGCATTGCTGGCACATGATGGCATATATCACATTGGTGGATGTGCAGGTGAACGAGCCTCTGATAGTGTGGCTGATGTTATTAGGCCCTGTGATGGTGTCCCCTGAATAGATATGTGGGCACAATTGGCAACGGGCTTTGTTGCAAGGATAAGTTCTTGGGTTAGTGGTTCTGTTGTGTGGTATGTGGTTGTTGGTGAGTATTTGCTTCAGGTTGCGGGGCTGTCTGTAGGCAAGGACTGGCCTGTCTCCCAAGACTTGTGAGAGTGTTTGTGACTTTGTGACTTTGTCCTTACCCATAACTATTTCACATTTGGGGACAATGTATACCTTCAGATCAGCGGCACTGCTATGGGTACCCGCATGGCCCCACAGTATGCCAACATTTTTATGGCTGATTTAGAACAACGCTTCCTCAGCTCTCGTCCCCTAAAGCCCCTACTCTACTTGCGCTATATTGATGACATCTTCATCATCTGGACCCATGGAAAAGAAGCCCTTGAGGAATTCCACCATGATTTCAACAATTTCCATCCCACCACCAACCTCAGCCTGGTCCAGTCCACACAAGAGATCCACTTCCTGGACACTACAGTGCTAATAAACAATGGCCACATAAACACCACCCTATACCGGAAACCTACTGACTGCTATTCCTACCTGCATGCCTCCAGCTTTCACCCTGACCACACCACACGATCCATCGTCTACAGCCAAGCTCTGCGATACAACCGCATTTGCTCCAACCCCTCAGACAGAGACAAACACCTACAAGATCTCTATCAAGCTTTCTTACAACTACAATACCCACCTGCAGAAGTAAAGAAACAGATTGATAGAGCCAGAAGAGTTCCCAGAAGTTACCTACTACAGGACAGGCCTAACAAAGAAAATAACAGAACGCCACTAGTGGTCACCTTCAGCCCCCAACTAAAACCCCTCCAACGCATTATTAAGGATCTACAACCTATCCTAAAGGATGACCCAACACTCTCACAAGTCTTGGGAGACAGGCCAGTCCTTGCCTACAGACAGCCCCGCAACCTGAAGCAAATACTCACCAACAACCACATACCACACAACAGAACCACTAACCCAGGAACTTATCCTTGCAACAAAGCCCGTTGCCAATTGTGCCCACATATCTATTCAGGGGACACCATCACAGGGCCTAATAACATCAGCCACACTATCAGAGGCTCGTTCACCTGCACATCCACCAATGTGATATATGCCATCATGTGCCAGCAATGCCCCTCTGCCATGTACATTGGTCAAACTGGACAGTCTCTACGTAAAAGAATAAATGGACACAAATCAGATGTCAAGAATTATAACATTCATAAACCAGTCGGAGAACACTTCAATCTCTCTGGTCACGCAATCACAGACATGAAGGTCGCTATCTTAAAACAAAAAAGCTTCAAATCCAGACTCCAGCGAGAAACTGCTGAATTGGAATTCATTTGCAAATTGGATACTATTAATTTAGGCTTAAATAGAGACTGGGAGTGGCTAAGTCATTATGCAAGGTAGCCTGTTTCCTCTTGTTTTTTCCTACCCCCCCCCCCCCAGATGTTCTGGTTTAACTTGGATTTAAACTTGGAGAGTGGTCAGTTTAGATGAGCTATTACCAGCAGGAGAGTGAGTTTGTGTGTGTGTATGGGGGTGGGGGGGATGTGAGAAAACCTGGATCTATGCAGGAAATAGCCCGACTTGATTATGTAAAGAGTTGTCACTTTGGATGGGCTAGCACCAGCAGGAGAGTGAATTTGTGTGGGGGGGTGGAGGGTGAGAAAACCTGGATTTGTGCTGGAAATGGCCCACCTGTTGATCACTTTAGATAAGCTATTACCAGCAGGACAGTGGGGTGGGAGGAGGTATTGTTTCATATTCTCTGTGTGTATATAAAGTCTGCTGCAGTTTCCACGGTATACATCTGATGAAGTGAGCTGTAGCTCACGAAAGCTCATGCTCAAATAAATTGGTTAGTCTCTAAGGTGCCACAAGTACTCCTTTTCTTTTTGCCATAGTAAGAATTTTTCACATGAGTAAGCACTGAAGGACTGAAGTATAACCATTGAATCCATTCTTGTCCCTCCTCAAAATCTTCTGTCAATAACCGACCCTACCCGTCCCCGCCACCAGTCATATCACTCCCAAATGTGAAAGGCAGTGATGGACTTAATATCCATATTAACATGTACATATCAGTTAGAGCTAGCTGAAAAATGAGGATTTATCCTATGGAAAATTTTGACTTTTTTCCATAAATACTGAAAAATGTTGGTTTGGAAATGCCACTGTGATGCTTCATGGGAGTTTTAGTTTGGGTGCCTCATGCTCCCATTCTTCCAGTAGGACAGGCTTCTTGGTCAGGCTACATCTCCTAAAATGCACCACAGACACCTCTCTTGGAGAGGGGGGGCAATGGATCATGGGAGCATCTGGCCCTGGTACATCATGGGAGATAGGAGCACAGAGTACAGAGATAATGGGAACATGAGGTACCACAGCAGCATTTCCAGATTGAAATATTTCATTGTTTTTTATTAAAAATTGAGATCTTTTATGGTAAAGCAGACACTTTTCAGAACCCCCCCCCCACCCCCATCATTTTGTCAAACAGCCAGTGTTCAGTCGAAAAACAGTTTTGACAGAAAATTTGTGATCAGCTCTACTACGGATATTATCTATAAAGAACAAACCTGCATGGTGATTCTGATGGAATCTGCAGGTGTGTCGGTGCTACATTTAAGGTTCTTGCAGCCCTGGACAAACTGGAAAATGTACACCTCTCTCCATTCATTAGCACTCAGAATATCAGCAGTTGATAAATGCTTTGCAGTTCCAGGCAACGTTTTTTTGTATAGAGCTAGCCCTGTAGAGAGAATTGCATCACAGCCTTGTTACTTTCCCTCCCTCCTCTCCAAAATGTAAGTGAGTTTTGCTCATAAATAGTCTGAGGCTTACAGATCTGGAAACTAAAGTTCTGGTTACAGAAAGAAAGGGGCTACTCACTAGATCCCTGTAGTGGAAGCAGCTGGACCAAGAAGAAGAATTCTTCTAAAATGCTTACTCCCCCACTCTAATATTACCTGTGCAGGGGGCTGGTCAGAGGAGCTCTGGCAACAGCGTGTGTCTGTGTTTAATGATTTAAGAGAAAATTATAAAAGTAAATTAATAAAAATTAATTGGAGATGCCAGGCTCTTAAGCTTATAGTGTTTGCAGAGAATGGCAGCTGTAGTCCCGACCCTGGCATCTGTTGTGCCAGCCTTGTTGAATTAGTTATGTCTGGGAGTTATTTAAAATTGAATAGATGGATATTTCAACACAGACATTTTGAAAGAGGTAAAACTCCTGTCTTGCCAAATGTCCCCATGTCACCAAGAACCAAGATCTCTTCCTCCATAGGTGCCTTTTCAGGGTCATCCCTGGAGCGTGAGCGGTTGTTCTGGGCAGCGTAGCTGACGAATGTGAGAACACAGGATTGTTATTTGAGCTCATGAAGGTGGAATGCCAAAAGGATTGCCTCTCTGCCTTGCTAACAAATGCCAAGTGCTACAGCAGAGCCTGGTGCGGTGTGAAAAACATAAGGATCCTTCCATGTAAATCACACTTACCTGGAAACCCAGCCTGTCTGTTAGATTCACAGGGCTTGATTTTGATCTTGCCCTTGTGTAATTCCATTGGCTTCAGTGAGGAAACTCCAGGTTGATATTGCTGGAAGTGAGATCAGAACATGGCTCAGATTCTGGAGAAAGCAAGCTTTAATGTAAAAATGTCTAGCTCTTATGTCCATGAAGACAGTCTTCTGAATGTAATCCTTAGACAACTAATGCACACACAACTTCATTGGGAACCAAACAGGGTTTCTGCCCACACTAGAGTGTCACCCACTTTGTTGTTTCTCTAGGCCAAGATCATTGCATTCCTCCATTCCACCCTACCCTCCCATCTCCCTCTATTTCAGGGGCATATGAAAGAGTGAAGCCTGTATCATTTGTAACTGGTTAAAATATTTCCTTGCTTTCTGTCTGGAGAGAAGTCATTCAGGGTAACCATCTTTAAAATTCCAATGGGCAGAGCTGAGAATGGAATGTTATTTTGTGGAAGGTGTTAATGGCAATGACAATTGGAGAGCTGTGGTGAGTGTGCTAATCAGATGTCAGGGGTGTGGTGTGTCCCCCTTTTCCCCTTCTGGTTTTCTGATTTCCATTAAAATCAATGGGGTTGTTCTTATTGATACCTAAAACTTGAAATTTTGGAGTTGATCAGATGCTGTGTTCAAAAGTTATTGCGTTACATCCAGCTAGCCGGAGAGATGCCGTCAAGCTCAGTGTAGGACAGGGGTGGGGAAACTACGGCTCAGTTTAATCTGGCCCTTGAGCTCTCACTGGGGAGCGGGGTCTGGGGCTTGCCGTGCTCCCGCGCTCCAGCCAGGGACTGGGGTCAGATGCCGCTCCGCGCGCATGTAACGAGGCTCCTGAAAGCAGCAGCATGTCCCCCCTCCTGCTCCTACATTTAGGGGTAGCCAAGGGGCTCTGTGTGCTGCCCCTGCCCCAAGCATCACCCCTGCAGCTCCCAGTGGCCAGGAACTGTGGCTAATGGGAGCTGCAAGGGCGGTGTCTGTGGACGGGGCACCGCACAGAGCCGCCTGGCCGCACCTCTGCATAGGAGATGGAGAAGGGACATGCTGCTGCTTCTAGGAGCTGCTTGAGGCAAGTGCCACCCAGAGCCTGCACCCCTGACCTCCTCCCGCACCTCAGCCCCCTGCCCCAGCCTGGACCCCCCCCCCCACCCTGAAATCCTCATTTCTGGCCCAACACCAAAGCCCGCACCCCCAGCAAGAGCCCTCATGCCCCCCCACATGTCCCAACGTCCTGCCCCAGCCCTGATCATAGAATCATAGAATCATAGAATATCAGGGTTGGAAGGGACCCCAGGAGGTCATCTAGTCCAACCCCCTGCTCGAAGCAGGACCAATTCCCAGTTAAATCATCCCAGCCAGGGCTTTGTCAAGGCTGACCTTAAAAACCTCTAAGGAAGGAGATTCTACCACCTCCCTAGGTAACGCATTCCAGTGTTTCACCACCCTCTTAGTGAAAAAGTTTTTCCTAATATCCAATCTAAACCTCCCCCACTGCAACTTGAGACCATTTCTCCTCGTTCTGTCATCTGCTACCATTGAGAACAGTCTAGAGCCATCCTCTTTGGAACCCCCTTTCAGGTAGTTGAAAGCAGCTATCAAATCCCCCCTCATTCTTCTCTTCTGCAGGCTAAACAATCCCAACTCCCTCAACCTCTCCTCATAACTCATGTGTTCCAGATCCCCCTCCCACTCTCTGAACCCGTTGGTCCCAGCCTGGAGCACCCTCCTACACCCTAAATCCCACATCCACAGCCCCACCCCAGAGCCCACACCTCCAGCTGGAGCCCTCCCTTCCCCCCCCGCACCCCAACCCCCTGCCTCAGCCCAGAGCCCCCTCCCACACCCTGAACTCCTCATTTCGGGTTCCACCCAGAGCCCACATCCCCAGCCAGAGCCCTCACCCCCTCCCGCACCCCAACCCCCAATTTTGTGGGCATTCATGGCCACCATACAATTTCCTTACCCACATGTGGCCCTCGGGCCAAAAAGTTTTCCCACCCCGGTGTAGGACCTCACTTTGCTCAGCTGACAACATACCTAACATAAACCCCAAAGAGAAGGAAATGCAAAGTTTAAGCCCCCTAAGAGTTCATTCCCCAATTCATTCCACCCACAGCACATCCCTTCCACACGGAATCACAATTACTGTATACCACAGACCACGCACCTCACCTCTGTGACTCCTTTTGCCTTTCTGCACAACACCCCTTCTCTCAGGTTTCTCCAACACTGGTAACTGTGGCTGTTTGGTGTTGTAGTTAGTTATGTTGAGTGAGGGTGCTCTGGTGAAGGATTGTGTACACAAGGGTGGTTAAAGAGGCTGATGGAAGCCTGGTGTACTGGTGTTGAGCTGTGGTGCACAATAGTTGTGGTAACAGTTAGGTGTATGTTTTGGATGGAAGAGTAGAGGGAATGTATTGTTAGGTGGCTTAACTTTTCATTCCTTGATTTCTGGGTTTGTGTCAGGCATGTTGTGCCTATTGCAATCCTAACTGCTTCACAATGATGCTTTCTGTTTATTCATTTCTGGAGGGGTGGGGACAGGGGTGGCATTAATGCTTAACTGCAAGTAGTTGTACAAAGGGGTGGAGGATGGACCAGGGGAGGTGGGGCTACTCCAGCTGCTGCGGGAGAATATTTTATCTATTAGCAGTTGTTCATGAGCCCTTGGCTGGTGTAGGGTAAAATCTGACAGAAAAGTGTAGCTCATAATGAACAAGGTTTTATGTGGGCAGAGCTCGTAAGCCCATCAACCTTGCATATCCCGAGCCCAGCAGCTATTCAGGGTTGTGTGCACAGGGCATTAGATTTCAACTAATTAGAATAATGGCTAAAAATGACTCTTAAGCCAAACTTTTTGTTAAAAAAGGTCCCATTGCACCAGGCGTAGTCAGGATCCACCTCTCTACATAGTCTTTTGTTAGACAATCTTTTTGAGAAATCAATCAACCATGACAAGTGGGATGGTGAAAGACAAATGTCATTTGGAGCGCAAATTCAAAGATTGACTATTTAAAAAATCTGAAAAGAAACTCAACAAAAACTGCCTAGAATACTAAAAGGGCAGAAACATTAACCCCGTGTGAAATTTCACATCAATAGGCCACCTACTTCAGAAAAGCAGGAACTTATGCCCCAGTTTAGAAGGCAGCCTCAAAGCACTGCCAGGCATCTTTAATATAACGGTAAAAACACCCGAGCCCTGTTTGCACTACTGCGTCCACTACTGCTGGCACCAGGAAAGCCGTACCCCTGGTGAATTAGGTGTCTGATGGCCGGTGGTATAGTTGCACTTGTTGAGTCAGTGGCAGAGTGCAGGGAAGTGGTAACTGTTAACTTCTGAATGGCCACAGCTATTCAGCTATTCAGAAGCAAACTTTGAAAAGTGGCCACTGCACAGAAGCAAACTTTGAAAAGTGGCCACTGCACTTGGTGCCCAGCTTGTGACACAGGGGACTGGATTCTTAGATGGCTGAGCTGTCCGATGCCTGCCACGGTTTCAATTACAGCTGCAGGCGCATGTCTGAAAATTGGGCTTTAGCCTGAGACAACTAAGCACATAAAAAACGGAGGCACCCAAACTAGAGACTATGGAAGGAAAGTTATTGTGATGTGTGATGAGGTGTCTACTCCACACAGGATTAGAAGGGCTTAAGGTGGCCCGGTAGGCCAATTAACTGCCCTGGCTGCAGCTGGAGGAAGAGCCAGGGAGCAGGGAGTTGATTAAAGGAGGCTCAGCTGGGCAGGAATAGGTGGGGCCTATAAAACTCAGGAGCTGAGGGCAGAATAAAGGCTGCTGGGAAAACCTGCAGGGAGGCAGGCAGCAGTCGCTTCTTGGGAAGCAGGAGGAGTGTTTGGGGGCTGCAGGGAGGTAGTCTGAGGCCAGTCCCTGGAATGAGGGATGTGGTTTGGAGCTGGTATTCCCAGAGAAAGGGGATGGGGGACCAGAGAGTGTAGGAAGCAATCCAGGGAAGGAGCAGTGAGGGCTGACAGGGTAGAGCCCAGAACTGCTAAGCGGAGGGTCCCTGGACTGGAACCTGGAGTAGTGGATGAGCCTGGGTTCCCCTACTGGCCACTGGGGAAGTGGCATCATCAGGGCAGCACAGGAGAAGATGGCCTGGGGCTGTTTGCATAGAAGGACATTAGGGCAAGCCATGAAGGGAGAAATATGGATGGTGACCCGGCCGGAGAACTGAGTCACGAAGAGGGTGCTGCCATTCCTGGAATGAGGTAGGTCCACACGGTGAGAGGAAGACAAGAGAGGCACCACCTGAAGAGGGCGCACCAACTGGTACAGCTAATCCCCAGGACGGCCAGCGGGAGGTGCCACTGTGGTGAGTGGACCCTGTCATATGCTGAATGAAGAATTAGCTGAGAGCTGCTTTGGCCCAGTTTGTAATTCAGGAGAACTGGTGACTGACTCCACCATTTTGCTGCCTTGTGAAGCACCAGTCCACAGGGCAAATGTACCTTCATTTCCACTCCAGCACGATGCCAAGTACTGCAATACTGACATTTCAGTTTTCATACACTGCAGTAGGGATCTGCAGGGAAAGGCTTAAATAATCTATTAGATTAGAAACCACTGTCAAGCAGAGGAGAAAGATTTTTATTTTTTTCAAATGCTGTATCCCTTGAGTTGCTACGAGCAGCTTCCTTGCGGGCCGCTGATACGACCTGAAGCTGGTATTACAATGAAAGGAAAGCCCTTCGATGTTGTACATGATATCAACAATCCTCAAACACTAAGCAGTGCAAAGTATTGTGTCTGCTTCTGGAGCGTCCTCGTTTCTCTTCTTTATTTAATTAGGGAAATAAATGCATCTCTCAGGTAACCTTGCAAATCACATGCAAATTCAATATATCAGCTCTCTCCTTGCTTCAGGGCTTTACCCAACAATCAATACAAGGGTAATACATTTGTGCAATGTTAGAGATATTTTTGAATAACACTTTGATATATAGCATTAGGTTTTCAATTTAATCATCCTCATGCTCTCCTCTGCAGATGATGTGGCGAGGACCCTGAGCTTGGCAGACATCACAGTGTGGGGGAGTGCCAGCCTCAGAGCATGATTTCCCTTCCCTTGCCAATCTTGTGGATGTCCCTCCATGAATTCACTGTGGGTAGGGCAAGAAGGACCAGTCTAGGGTCTTCTGACTTCTCCAGACCTTCAAGCAAGCTGGGCACGAGTTACCGTTGACAGAATCTTCAGTAATTTTGGTGATTTCCCCTCCATGCCTTGAGGGGTGGCTCTAAGGGCATCTGTGGTTGAAGGATCAGCACGTGTGCTGCTTGAGGGCATGGTGAGGAATGGGAGGGTGGGCAGAATGGTGATGTGGAGCTCAGGGTAATTTTACAGGGGCTTGGAGCCTGTGTAGTGGCTTACACATACCCTCCTACTGCCATTTCTGCTGTCATGTAGGGGCTGTGGCAGAGCAAAGGAGGTGTGGCTTACTTACACCCTTTTGGACCCATGGGGCCACTGACAACTGGGGTAAGTTATAGCAGCTTTCAGGCTGTTGTAACTTACCATGGGGAACCCCCTGTAGTATGTAGCCAGTGCAGGATCCAATAAGCACAAAGGTAAGCTGTGTGCCACATTTTCACCCCTACCTCAAGCTGTGCTACACACTCCCCCATTCCTGCATTCCAGGGGCAAATCTGGAATGTCGTCAATGAGTCAGCAAATATCTGGGAAAGTGTGAGGAGACTTACAATTTCTATTGCACCAGAACTTTCCATTCCTTGACAGTTGAGGAACTTTGCCTTCCTGTTTGGTTGATTCTATCAGAACAGCCTATGCAGTCTCACCTTTTCCAGCAGGTAAAGAGGTCAGTGTGTATGCCATTCAGCTTTCTAATAAGGAGAGCAGTGAGTGAAGGTGCCACAGTACCTTCATTCTTCACTTGCACTTCAAAAGCAGAGTGTGGAAAATCTTGAACATTTGCAGGCTGCAACCTACATCTGAAGGCCAGTTTTCTCCATGGGATGCTGCTTATTAAGGTTCTGCTGTTTAACACTGAACTCAGCTTGCTTTAAATAAGTTAGAGTGCTGGGGTAATGACTGTCCTGCCAAATACTTTATTCATTTGTTCATAATCAGTTGGACTATTGGTGGAGAGCAGTAATGGAGATCTACTTGCAGTAATCCATGTCTCATGGCAGATAGCACAGGTATGTATGTGACCTTTAATCCATTCAGTGGATTAAAAACTGGCTAACTGCTAGGTCTCAACATCTAATTGTAAATGGAGAATCATCACTGAGCAGGTATATTTCTATTGGGGTCCCAACGGGATCAGTTCTTGGCTCTAAGCTATTTAACATTTTTATTAATAACTTGGAAGAAAACATAAAATCATCATTATTCAAGTTTATAGATGACACACAGATAGAGGGAGTGCTAGATAAGAAAGAGGAGAGGTCACTGATATGGAGTAATGTGGGTCTCTTGGTAAACTGATCACAAGTAAACAATGTGCCTCTTAATAAGGCCAAATGTAAAGTCATACATCTAGGAACAAAGAACATAGGCCATACTTACAGAATGTGGGACTCTATCATGGGAAGCAGTGACTCTGAAAAGGACTTGTGGGCCATTTTGGATATTCATCTGAACATGAGGATCTAGTGTGATGCTGTAGCCACAAGGTCAATGCAGTCCTTGGATGCATGAATAGAGGAATATCAAGTAGGAATAGGGAGATTATATAAGCATTTGGCACTGGTGTGATCATTACTGGAATACTATGTCCAGTTCTGATTCCACAGTTCAAGAAGAATGTTGATAAATTGGAGAGGGTTCAGAGAAGAGCCATGAGAATGATTAAAGAATTGGTAAACAGGAAATACTCAAGGAATTCAATATATTTAGCTTATTAAAGAAAAGGTTAGGGGGTGACTTGATCAGTCTATAAGAACCTATGCGGGGAACAGAAATTTGATAATTGGTTGTTCTATTTAGCAGGCAAAGGTATAACAAGATCCATTGACTGGAAGTTGAAGCTAGACAAATTCAGATTAGAAATAAGGTGCATGTTTTTAACAGTTAAGGTGATTAACCACTGGAACAATTTATCAAGGATTGTGGTAGAGTCTTCATCACTGGCAATTTTAAAATCAAGATCAGATGTTTTTCTGAAAGATACGCTCTAGTTGAAACAGGAACTAATTCAGAGAAGTCCTGTGGTCTGTTACACAGAAGGTCAGATGAGATGATTACAGTGGTCCCTTCCAGCCTTCATAATCTATGGATCTATACATTTAGCCTTCTTTACAATTTCAGTTGGAACTTTGGAACTCTCTCCAATTCTTGCTGAACCTTCCAGGCTACTCACTTTTAAGCCCTTCCCACACTCTTTGATCTCTCTACGGAATTGGTAGTTCTCATCGTCTACTTGTTCTTTGGGCAATTTCCTGGCTACTTCGAGCACTTTCATATTCTTTCCAACAGCTCCCTGCTACATTCCTGGATCACCTTTCTGATGCTTCTGGCTCTTTGCAGTACTCCTTGGTCACCTGTGGAAATGATGTAATGACTTTCTCCATTCACCCAACTGCCCTTTTGGGCTGTTCCTGAAGCCTGTCTCTTGTAGGGTTTTTTGCATGCTGTTCTCTCTCCACAACTGTCCTTCCTTCCCTAGGTGTAGTCCTCAATCACTGAGATTTCTATGAAAGTATGTAAGGCTTCTTAAAACAAGGGAGGAGAAAAAAGCTGAAACTATTCATTAGTTTTGCAAACAAAACCAGGGAGAATCCACTGTTTTCCTCAACATGCCCCAGGGTCTTTGGAGATTGAACACCACATATATCTGGCTATTTGTTCTGTTATCCTTTGCAACATGGTTCAAAAATTCAGATGTGTAGTATTATTCTTTGGCCAACTTCCATTATATAGCAAATCTGTAGGATTGCTCATGGTTACAATGCTTCTCAACCACCAGGTGGTATCCTTGACCAGCAGATGATGGAGCTCTTTCACTACTGAAAGTATTAGTCCTTCATCGAGCCTTGTGTCAATCCCTTGCTGCTTGAGAAATGGAAACATTGCTGCCGTCCAAATATATGCTTAATGCCAAATCACCCATGCACTTTGCTTGGCATATTCTGAGAGCCATAGCCTAGATTTATCTTCATGATGAGGGGTTCTATCATGTATTGGCAATCAGTATGGTAAATGCTGTTTCTGAAAGTAGCATTGGAATACCAGCTCTTACCAGGAATTTATGTTCTTCTTTAGAGAGACAAGGTGGGTGAGGTAACATCTTTTATTGTACCAACTTCTGTTGGTGAGAGAGACACGCTTTCGAGCTTACACAGAGCTCTTCTTCAGGTCTGGGAAATGTACTCAGAACATCTGTCTACACTGCAATTAAAATCCTGAGGCTGGTCTGTGACATCTGACTCAGGCTTGTGGTGCTCAGACAAAGTGGCTATTTAATTGCAATGTAGACATTCAGACTTGGGGTGCATCCTGAGTTCTGGGACCCTCCCACCTCACAGGGTCCCAGAGCCTTGGCCCCAGCCCAAGCCTAAACATCTACACCACAATTAAACAGCTCCTTCGCCCAAGCCTCGCAAGACTGAGTCAGCTGGTGCAGGCCACACACTGGTTTTTAATGGCAGTGTAGACATACCCAGAGTCACTGCTAAATACAAGGTAGAACAAGTTATTTAGCATGCATAGTTACACATTTCAAGGGAAACGGCCCATTGATACCCCTACAGGAAGGGGAAAAAAGGCAACAGTGGGGGGCCGGAGGAGGTTGTCATTGGGTTATAGATTGTTGTAATAACATAGGAGCTGATCTGCCAATCTGACCTGGGGGAATATTCCTTCCCGACCCCAAATGTGGTGGTCAGTTAGACCCTGAGCATGTGGGCAAGACCTACCAGGGAAATACTGGGGAAAGAATTCTTATTAGTAACTGAGGCCTGGTGTACACTAATGCGGTAACTCAATCTAAGCTACGCTACTTAATTTACGTGACTAACGTAACTGAAGTTGATGTAGCTAGATCCACTTACTGTGGTATCTACACCGCGCTGTGTTGATGGGAGACGCTCTCCCGCTGACATACCTTATGCTTCTCAGGGAGGTGGAGTAGAGAAATCGACGGGAGAGCGCTCTCCCATCAATTTAGCATGTCTTCACCAGACCCGCTAAATCAATGCTGCAGTATTGATTTCAGCAGCGCCGATTTAGCTCTGTAGTGAAGAAGTGCTTTAAGAGCCCTCCCCTGCCTTCCTTCCCCCCCTCTGACTGAAGTGGTGTTAATGCATCACTTCACCTTGAAAGGTCCCTTGAAATATGTGTAAACTACCTATGCTAAACAATCTGTTTTGCCTGGTATTTTGCTGTGATACTCAGTACCTTTCTCAGGCCCGAAGAAGAGCTCTGTGTAAGCTCAAAAGCTTGTCTCTTTCACCAATAGGAATTGTTCCAATAAAAAAATATTACCTCACCCACCTTTTCTCTCGAATATCGTGGGATCAACACAGTGACAACACCACTGCATACACTGTTCTTTAATCTCTCATGATCATGATGACTGATACAAGTGCAATGTCATCTTGCATCTTGCAGAGACCGACTTTATCCTCCTGCCCTCAACATGGGCTATACCTGATTTAATATTGCATTACTGCTGTGACTTATGTTTTCTGACCTATTGACATATCAAATAAGTTTTTTTCTTCCATCCTCTACATTACTCTTCACTTAACTGAGACAGTCGCTTTATTGAGACATATCCCAGGAAATAATTTAAATGTAAATAGTTATGGGTGGAATTTTCAAACACACATACATGAATTAGGAGCACAAATCCTATTGAAAATTGATTAGCCTTGTGCACCTAAATCACTTAAGTACTTCTGGAAAGTCAACCCTATATTAATAATGAAAACGAATGGCAATGGCTACATTTTAATTGGGCGATAGGCCACTATTAGCATAAATTCAATTTACTAGGCATGCATTGAGTCAATTCCAAGGGTATGTATGGTATTTAAATAAGAGTTAAATAGGTATGAAATTCTAAGTTCTGTTCTCACAACACTGAGGTTGCCAAATAAGATGTGAAGCAGAAGTGCAGAACATACCATTGCTCTTGGTTTTTATTCAGGACAAGATTTGAGTACTTTTTAAGCCTTTTCCAAGCTTTCTTTTCAAATGACCTTCCTTCCTAACTGGGGCAGCTGCTTTAACCAGGATAGGATGTGCTGATACACAAGTGTATAAATCCAGCACCCAGATCAGATAACATATGCCCATAGGTGATCTTAATTATTTTTAGTGTCTCTGCATCTCTACAAGGAAACTGAAAAAAGAAAACTTTTCCTCACTCAAATGTTGGAGTTACTGTCATAAATATAAAGGGAAGGGTAACCACCTTCCTGTATACAGTGCTATAAAATCCCTCCTGGCCAGAGGCAAAATCCTTTTGCCTGTAAAGGGTTGAGAAGGTAAGGTAACCTCGCTGGCACCTGACCCTAAATGACCAATGAGGGAACAAGATACTTTCAAATCTGTAAGGGGGAAAAAGTTTTTGTCTGTCTGTGTGATACCTTTGCCAGGAACAGATCAAGGATGCAAGCCTTCCAACTCCTGTAAAGTTAGTAAGTAATCTAGCTAGAAAATGCATTAGATTTCCTTTTGTTTTTTGGCTTGTAAAATTTGCTGTGCTGGAGGGAATGTGTATTCCTGTTTTTATGTCTTTTTGTAACTTAAGGTTTTGCCAAGAGGGATTCTATGTTTTGAATCTGATTACCCTGTAAAGTATTTACCATCCTGATTTTACAGAGGTGATTCTTTTACCTTTTCTTTAAATAAAATTCTTCTTTTAAGAACCTGATTGATTTTTCATTGTTCTTAAGATCCAAGGGTGTGGGTCTGTGTTCACCCTTACCAATTTGTGAGGATATTATTATCAAGCCTTCCCCAGGAAAGGGGGTCTAGGGCTTGGGGGGATATTTTGGGGGAAGATGTCTCCAAGTGGGCTCTTTTCCTGTTTTGTATAAATTGCTTGGTGGTGGCAGCACACTGTTCAAGGACAAGGCAAAGTTTGTACCTTGGGGAAGTTTTTAGCCTAAGCTGGTAAGAATAAGCTTAGGGGGTCTTTCATGCAGGTCCCCACATCTGTACCCTAGAGTTCAGAGTGGGGAAGGAACTGTGACAGTTATAAAATTAGGGTATTTTATTTTACAAAACAAAACACCCTACCTAAGTGTCCCATTGATGGACATTTCCAAGGATTTTCATTATTGTGACTTTTATAGTTGATACGATTAAAAGGTTTGTTATAAACACCTTGCTGTAGTATTTAAGTACATAAAAGACTGAGGGGATGTCTGTGTTGTGGTACAGAACTTGTTCTGCGAGCATCCGCTGTGATTGTTTGTTGTGACTCTGGCCTGATTCTGATTTCACACTAATTTAGTTAACTTGAGAAGAGTTCCTCCTGATTTTGTAAGTGAAAGGAGAATCAGGCCCATTGTATCTTACTCTGTGTAATGATGGGCTCTATCCCTCAACCTTTTGTGCAAGAAGATAACTTGCATAAGTATCAGACCCTATAGTTCTGAACTCTCTCTAAATTCCTTTGCAACATAAGAATGCCCATACTGGGTCAGACCAATGGTCCACCTAGCTCAGTATCTTGTCTTCTGACAGTGGTCAATGCCAAATGCATCAGAGCAAGTGAACAGACCAGGACAATTTATCGAGTGATCCACCTCCTGTCGTTCAATCCTAGCTTCTGACAGTCAGAGGTTTAGGGACACCAAAAGCATGGGGTTCCATCCCTGAACATTCTGGACCTATCCTTCATGAACTTTGTGATGCTGGCAAACCAGATGCCAGCTCATGCCTAGGCCTCAACACTGAGCAGTACATAGCTGGAAACCAATCTGGCTCCCCCATGTGTTAGTGTTATACCCCATAAGAACCCGTGGTCACCCAATGAAATTAATACAGTAGGTTTAAAATAAACAAAAGGAAGTACTTCTTTTATTACCTTTTGGGACCTAAGCTTGTAACTCATTTGTGTGTGTTTATTTACTTGCTTTAACCTTGTAAATAACTCTCATTTCTTTTTCTTAATTAATAAATCTTTAGTTAATTTATTACAGGATTGGCTACAAGAGTTGTCTTTGATTTAGGATATAAAGTGCAATTGACCTAGGGTAAATGACTGGGAGTAACCTGAATGTTGTTGTGATTTTTGGTGTAAGGGACCATCTATCACAATGGCAAGCTTACCTAGGTGGCAAGGTAGATCAGAGTACCCAAGGGGACTGTCTGTGACTCCCTGTTAAGGCCCTTATAGTGCTTGAGGAGCTCACGCTTGATAATTGGGTGGTGAAATATAAGTATAGAACTCACGACCAGTTTGGGGAATGTGCCTGCTTCTTAACAATCTGTCCTGAGGCTGGTACTCATGCTCCTGAGCCACTCCAGACAGCTTTACAAATTTATTTAATTCTTTTTTGAACCCAGTTATATTTTTGACCTTCACAACCTCCACTGGCAACGAGTTCCACAGGCTAACTGTGTGTTGTGTGAAGAAGTATTTCCTTTGGTTTTAAACCTGCTGCCTATTAATTTCATTGGGTGACCTCCAGTTTGTGTGTTATGTGAAGGGGTAAATAACACTTCCCTATTCACTTTTTCCACACCGATCATGGTTTTATAGACTTCTATCATATCCTCTTCTCAGTTGTCTCTTCCAGGCTGACCAGACCCAGTCTTTTTAATCTCTTCTCATATGGAAGCTGATGGGGGTGACCAGAACTGAATGGAGCATTCAAGGTGTGAGCATACCATGGATTTATATAGTGGAATTATGATGTTTTCTGTCTTATCTCTCCCTTTCCTAATGGTTCCTAACATTCTGTTAAGTTTTTTGACTGCTGCTACACATTGAGCAGATGTTTTCAGAGAACCAACCAGAATGACTCAAGATCTTTCTTTAGTGGCAACAGCTAATTTAGACCTCATCATTTTGTATGAATAGTTGGGATTACAATGCACAATACTTTGCATTTATCAATATTGACTTTTCTCTGCCATTTTCTTGCACAGTTTTGAGATTCCTTTGCAGTTCTTCACAGTCTGCTTTAGACTTAACTATCTTGAATCATTTTGTATCATTTGCAAACTTTGCCACCTCACTGTTCATCCCATTGTCTAGATCATTTATGAGTATGTTGAGCAGCACTGGTCCCAGTACAGATCCTTGGGGTGGGCCCGGCTATACACCTCTCTCCACTGTGAAAACTGACCATTTACTCCTACCCTTTGTTTTCTATCTTTCAACCAGTTATGGATCCAGGAAAGGATCTTCCCTCTTATCCCATGACAGCTTATTTGGGTTTAGAGTCTTTTGTGAGGAACCTTGTCAAAGGCTGTCTGAAAGTCCAAGTACACTAAACTCACTGGATCCCCTTTGTCCACATGTTTGTTAATACATTCAAAAATTCTAATAGATTGATGAAGCACAATTTCCCTTTACAAAAGCTGTGTTCACTCTTCTCCAACATATCGTATTCATGTCTGTCTCTGAGAATTCTGTTCTTTACTATAGTTTCAGACAATGTGTTTAGTACTGAAATTAGACTTACTGGCCTGTAATTGCCAGGATCACCTCAGGAGTCTTTTTAAAAAGTCAGCATCACGTTAACTATGCTCCAGTAATCTGGTACAGAAGCTGATCTAAGTGATAGGTTACATACCAAAGTTCATAGTTCTGAAATTTCATATTTGAGTTCTTTCAGAACTCTTGAGTGAATACCATCTGCTCCTGGTGACTTATAACTACTTAATGTCTCAATTTGTTCCAAAACCACCTCTACTGACACCTCAGTCTGGGACAGTTCTTAAAGATTTGTCACCTAAAAAGAATGGCTCAGGTGTGGGAAGCTCCCTCACATTCTTTGCAGTGAAGACCAATGCAAAGAATTCATTTAGCTTCTCTGCAAAAACCTTCTCTGAGTGTTCCTTTAGCACCTCGATCATCCAGTGGCCTCAGTAATTGTTTGTCAGGCTTCCTGCTTCCGATGTACTTACATTTTTTTGCTGCTTGCTTTTGTCTTTTGTTAGTTGCTCTTAAAATTCTTTTTTTGGTGTGCCCAATTATACTTTTATTCTTGACTTGCCAGAGTTTCTATTCCTTTCTATTTTTTTCAGCAGGATTTGACTTCCAATGTTTAAAGGATGTCTTTTTGTCTCTAACTGCCTCTCTTACTCTGTTTAGCCATGGTGGCATTTTTTTTGGTCCTCTTACTGTTTTTTTAAATTTTATTTGGGGTACATATATGGTGTGAACGTCTATTATGGAGTTTTTAAAAAAGTTTCCATGCTGCTTGCAGACATCTCACTCTTGTGACAATGCTACTGTGGTGGATTTCTTTAACATTTTCCCCCTACAAGGATGTTAAATTTAATTACATTATGGGCACTGTTAGTGAGAGGTTCAGCTATATTCACCTCTTGGATGAGACCCTGGGTGCCATTTAGGATTAAATCAAGAATTGCCTCTCGCCTTGTGGTTTCCAGAACTAGCTGCTCCAAGAAGCAATCATTGTGACTTGAAACACCTCCCACTTTATTCCAGTTCATCAAGTAAATTTCATTAAAGGACTGATTAACAACCCATCCCTTTTTCAGATCCTTAATGAAGATGTTACATAAGAATAGACCTAACAGCAATGCCAAACACCACCGCAATGTACATCTCCCCCCGCAAATGGATACAATCAGTTAACATTTATTTCCAGTCCTCCGGCTGCTTCCTGTTCCCTACGACAGCTCCTGTTATCTAAGCTAATTTGAATTAATTTTTTTCAAGAAAGATTTCATGAGACCCTAAAAAATGCAGTAAGATTTGTAAAGACCAAGTCATGCTAAAAACATTCCATTACTTTTTTCTAAAAGAACTATAATGTATTGATGCTGTAAGGGAAACAGTGGGGTGGGAACTGCTGGGGCAATTGTCCTGGGTGATCATTTCCCTGGTGGCTAAGGTCTTCTAGAAAGTGTGTGAGAGAGATCGGCAAGTTCCTATAAGGTCATCTAGTCTGTCTGTCTGTCAGCAGATATCACTGTAATATCTAAGCATCTAGACCATCACTTGCCAATGAAGTGTTGTTCTCTACTGTATATTTTCCAGTCCTTTGTGGAGTCTTGATTTCCATGTGTCAAGCAATAGGCTTCTAACACTTCCCTTAGTCTTGCATTAGAGAACTCTGTGTTTGAATTTTTTTCCTGATAGCATAATTTTTCCTTTGCTAAGCAGGGAAACAAAGGGATGGGAGTGAAACTGAAATGACTGGAGAGAGGCTGATTGACATGCAGACATTAAGAGTGAGGGAAGTGTGGGAGGGGAAGAGACTTGGAAAAGGAGGAATATGAAGGAAGACCTACTAATAGCTGGATGGGCACCTAAGACATCTGCAAAAATGAAACTCTCCCTCTAAAAATTTCCTGGGTCCTTTCTAGAAAGAGAATCTCACAAGAGAGGGAAAAGGAGATTCCCCCCATTTCAAAAATGAAGTGAACTCTCCAAAGAAGTAATTTCAATGGGCTACAGAAATTGAGACAAACCAATATGAGAAGGGGTGAAAAAAAGACAGACTGGTTAATCTTTGAGGCAGCAATCTTCAAAGGAGCCTCAGGGACCTGGATGCCTAGCTTCCACTGAATTTCAATGGGTTGGGTATCTAACTCTCTTAGGTTCTTTTGAAAATTCTGGCCTGACAGGCCTTAGAAGAACAGAAGCTAGAAGCATGAAGCAGTGCATGCTAGTGTGGATAGGTGCATCAGTTAGTCCTGAAGTCAGTAATAGTAAAAATAATAGTAATTATTTGCACTGTGGTAGCACCTAAGGGTCCCAATGATAGACAACTTCACACTATGCTAGACACTGTACAAACACATAAGAAAAGAGATGGTCCCTGCCTCATGGAGCTAATGTGAATGTCCTATTCATTGTATTCATTTATGGTTGGTTAAGGATTTTTTCTTGGTGGGGGGGAGGGATTTTTGAGAGCCTTTAAAATATGTGGTTGAGATTTTGAAATTAGTGCACGGGACTTAACTATACATCTACTTCTAAAATTAATATATGGTGTATGGCTAAATCCCTGCACTGCTTTGAAAATTTCAACCCATTTCAACCCGGAGATGCATCAGGGCCTGGGGTTAGAAATAGAATGATGGCAGCAAATCAGGTTCCACCGGAACCACAGAGTTGCTGCTGCCTGCATTAGGGGAGTCTTGTTGAAGAAATTTGTAAAAGGGGGGGACCAGCAAACGAGCTGCTCAAAATATTGGTCCAAATCCAACAAATGTTGTTGCCTTTTTTTTCATTAGTTGATGCTCAGAGACCAAATGCGCTTTATAGTTCACCATAGGCAGAAGTGTTTTGAAAGTCAAACAGGGTTTTTCTGGTATGTTCTCCTTCCAACGTGGGGGTAGGACTCAAGGATATGGTTGCTCAGATTGGGGTAGAGGGGGATATAACAGATTGTTTTGAAGTTGTGGAACAGTGTGAATGCAGTAAGGCACCAGTGTCTATAGTGAGAAGCTTGTGCAACACCAATCACCTGTTAGCTTTGTCACATTGCTTTGGTTGACACTTCCCATCTTAAAAGAAAAATCCCTTTGATAGTAAATAGGGAGATTTTTGAGACCGGAAACTGCACAAATTTGTGTTTTGATTGAGGAGGCATGCAGGAAATCTTGTGGAGGGGAGCAAGATGACAGTATATCTAAAGGAATACTAGCTACAAGAGGGGATGGATTTGGAGGAAATGTGATCTAATGGACAGAGCACTGGACTGGGTGTAAGAAGAACTGGGGTCTGTTCCCAGCTCTGCCACTGACCTGTTGTGTGACCGTGGGCAAGTCACTTCTCTTGTCTCTGCCTCTGGGTCCCTTCCCACCCATTTTCAGTCTTTTCTATTTAAACTGTAAGTTTGTAGGGGCAGGGACTGTTTTTTTACAATGTCTACAGTGCCTAGAACAATACGGCTCCAATCACTGCATATCAGTATTAGGCAGTACTGTAATACTAAGAAAAAAGGAGAATTTGCTTTTCAGAGCTCATGAGGATTGAATTTCCTCCATTCTTCTTAGGCAGAATAACATCTGAGAAGTACAGTGGTCTAGGAAATGGATCGCAGTCCTCATGGCTTTACAATAACAAGTCTTAGAATTCCGCTAAATTAGTCTTAATCTGTTCTATTGTCTTTGTCAGTTTCTTCTCTGCTTATCATGGCCCACCTCCCATCTGCACTGGCCAACAAAGCAGGACCACTGCTGTAGGGAGCCCTGTCAAAGTTCCTTCCCCACTCTGAATTCTAGGGTACAGATGTGGGGACCTGCATGAAAACCCCCTAAGCTTATTCTTACCAGCTTAGGTTAAAACTTCCCCAAGGTACAAACTATTTTACTTTTTGCCCTTGGACTTTATTGTTGCCACCACCAACCGTCTAATAAATATATAATAGGGAAAGAGCCCACTTGGAAACGTCTTTTCCTCCAAAATCCTCCCCAAACCCTACACCCCCTTTCCTGGGGAAGGCTTGATAAAAATCCTCACCAATTTGCATAGGTGAACATAGACCCAAACCCTTGGATCTTAAGAACAGTGAAAAAGCAATCAGGTTCTTAAAAGAAGAATTTTAATTGAAGAAAAAGTAAAAGAATCACCTCTGTAAAATCAGGATGGTAAATACCTTACAGGGTAATCAGATTCAAAACATAGAGAATCCCTCTTGGCAAAACCTTAAGTTACAAAAAGACCCAAAAACAGGAATATACATTCCATTCAGCACAGTTTATTTTATCAGCCATTTAAACAAAACAGAATCTAACGCATATCTAGCTAGATTACTTACTAAGTTCTAAGACTCCATTCCTTTTCTGTTCCCGGCAAAAGCAACACACAGACAGAGAGAGCCTTTGTTTCTCCCCCCCCTCCAGCTTTGAAAGTATCTTGTCTCCTCATTGGTCATTTTGGTCAGGTAGCAGCGAGGTTATCCTAGCGTCTTAACCCTTTACAGGTGAAAGGGTTTTTCCTCTGGCCAGGAGGGATTTTAAAGGTGTTCACCCTTCCCTTTATATTTATGACAAGCACCAATTATGGCAGCAGCCGTGTTAGTCTGTATTTGCAAAAAGTACATTTCCCACACTCAAAACTCCCAAGGCATTCTGGGTGAGTCACTCAGAATACTTTGGGGCAGGAGGGTGGAGAAGGGGGCTGCACCTTCTGGTGCCTGGGGCTGTCTTAAAAAGTCCATGCTGTGAACTGACTTTAAGTAGCTTAGATGTGATACAAGAGCCTTCTCCTCCTTGGACATAACCCATAATTATTACTGTTGTCACTGCATGACATGCTACAATTAACATGTGCAAGCTGTTTCAGATTGATTCAAAATACTAAGAATTTTAATGTTTTTAATCAGACCGACTGAAGTGCTGCCTTTGAATGAAGCCCAGTTTTAAATACAGGGCCAAATGTTTTCCCTCTTGTGATTAGTGCTAATCTTTGTGATCCAGACAAATAGCACTCCCGCTGCCTTCTAACTCAAAGCAGTGTAACCCTTTAGTGTATGACATTTCTAAATTAATTCCCTGAGCAACAAAGCTACATGAAATAAACAGATGTTAGTTTAAAACATCTTACAGAGGATCAAAGACCCACAAATTACAAAGTAAGTTTCTGCAAATGTGCCAGCTCCTGTAAAATTCCACTTTGAAGCTAGTGTAATGGCCAAGAAAAACATTAGTGTTTTCATGTAAAAAATTGTTCATTCTAGAAACAATCAGATGGTCTTGGCTATCAAACCTGGAGATAAAAACAGATGAGCAGACTGTCAACTGGTGTAAATCAGCATATCTCCACTGTCTTCAATGGACCTACACTGACTTGCACCAGCGTATATAATTTTAATCCTATTAATTTTAATATACCTAGCTCCTTCTGTAGCACTTTTCATCTTTAGATCTCAAAGCTCTTTACAAATGAGATCAGTATCATTATCATTAGTTTAAACACTGGGAGAACGTGGAGAAAACAGAGTGAACTTGAATGGATTCATTTTGTTAAGCCCTCCATGTTTCCCAAGGTAGAAGTAATAAGGTTTAGATGTTGCCTTAATTTGTATGGATTCTTAAGCAGCAAACTAAGGGGGGATTTTTTTCATGGCTATCCTTTGTTAAACTATTGGCAGTACATCAGTAAGTGCAACTATCCGCAGATTCAGCCCTATGAGTCTTAATTACTGCAACAGAGAAACCCTTAAGTAGACCGGTTTGCTATTATTTAAATGACAGGTTTCAGAGCAGCAGCCGTGTTAGTCTGTATTTGCAAAAAGTAAAGGAGTATTTGTGACACCTTACAGAATAACACATTTATTTGAGCCTAAGCTTTCGTGAGCTACAGCTCACTTCATCGGATGCATTCCGTGAGCTGTAGCTCACGAAAGCTTAGGCTCAAATAAATTGGTTAGTCTCTAAGGTGCCACAAGTACTCCTATTATTTAAATGTTATATATTGTACAGCAGGACCTTGAAGTGCAATCACTGAATAACAGGCTGCTAAGAGAGTTTCTCTCCTCAAGACAATTGCCTTACAAGGTCTTTCCCCCTTTCTTCCACCCAGATGCCCTTCCCAGATGATGAGATTCCCACCTTACTTTCTGAAACTAGCTGTTGCCAGGCAGTAGGCCAGCTGTTCCTTTTGTCTATTGCCTTACTCTAGGCAGCTTCCAATGATCTTCTGGGCTTCCTAGAGGTAAGAAATACCTGGGTTAGCATAGTGGGGAAGCACCAACCCTAATGCTGAACTCCATGAACAACCAGAGTGAAAAATAATAAAGTTCCTGTTGATGTTGTGGATGAATCATAGAATCATAGAATATAAGGGTTGGAAGGGACCCCAGAAGGTCATCTAGTCCAACCCCCTGCTTGAAGCAGGACCAATTCCCAGTTAAATCATTCCAGCCAGGGCTTTGTCAAGCCTGACCTTAAAAACCTCCAAGGAAGGAGATTCTACCACCTCCCTAGGTAACGCATTCCAGTGTTTCACCACCCTCTTAGTGAAAAAGTTTTTCCTAATATCCAATCTAAACCTCCCCCACTGCAGCTTGAGACCATTACTCCTCGTTCTGTCGTCTGCTACCATTGAGAACAGTCTAGAGCCATCCTCTTTGGAACCCCCTTTCAGGTAGTTGAAAGCAGCTATCAAATCCCCCCTCATTCTTCTCTTCTGCAGGCTAAACAATCCCAGCTCCCTCAGCCTCTCCTCATAACTCATGTGTTCCAGACCCCTAATCATTTTTGTTGCCCTTCGCTGGACTCTCTCCAATTTATCCACATCCTTCTTGAAGTGTGGGGCCCAAAACTGGACACAGTACTCCAGATGAGGCCTCACCAATGTCGAATAGAGGGGAATGATCACGTCCCTCGATCTGCTGGCAATGCCCCTACTTATACATCCCAAAATGCCATTGGCCTTCTTGGCAACAAGGGCACACTGCTGACTCATATCCAGCTTCTCGTCCACTGTCACCCCTAGGTCCTTTTCCGCAGAACTGCTGCCTAGCCATTCGGTCCCTAGTCTGTAGCTGTGCATTGGGTTCTTCCGTCCTAAGTGCAGGACCCTGCACTTATCCTTATTGAACCTCATCAGATTTCTTTTGGCCCAATCCTCCAATTTGTCTAGGTCCTTCTGTATTCTATCCCTCCCCTCCAGCGTATCTACCACTCCTCCCAGTTTAGTATCATCCGCAAATTTGCTGAGAGTGCAATCCACACCATCCTCCAGATCATTTATGAAGATATTGAACAAAACCGGCCCCAGGACCGACCCTTGGGGCTCTCCACTTGATACCGGCTGCCAACTAGACATGGAGCCATTGATAACTACCCGTTGAGCCCGACAATCTAGCCAGCTTTCTACCCACCTTATAGTGCATTCTTCCAGCCCATACTTCCTTAACTTGCTGACAAGAATACTGTGGGAGACCGTGTCAAAAGCTTTGCTAAAGTCAAGAAACAATACATCCACTGCTTTCCCTTCATCCACAGAACCAGTAATCTCATCATAGAAGGCGATTAGATTAGTCAGGCATGACCTTCCCTTGGTGAATCCATGCTGGCTGTTCCTGATCACTTTCCTCTCATGCAAGTGCTTCAGGATTGATTCTTTGAGGACCTGCTCCATGATTTTTCCAGGGACTGAGGTGAGGCTGACTGGCCTGTAGTTCCCAGGATCCTCCTTCTTCCCTTTTTTAAAGATTGGCACTACGTTAGCCTTTTTCCAGTCATCCGGGACTTCCCCCGTTCGCCACGAGTTTTCAAAGATAATGGCCAATGGCTCTGCAATCACAGCCGCCAATTCCTTCAGCACTCTCGGATGCAACTCGTCCGGCCCCATGGACTTGTGCACGTCCAGCTTTTCTAAATAGTCCCTAACCACCTCTATCTCCACAGAGGGCTGGCCATCTCTTCCCCATTTTGCGATGCCCAGCGCAGCAGTCTGGGAGCTGACCTTGTTAGTGAAAACAGAGGCAAAAAAAGCATTGAGTACAGAAGAATGTAAATGAAGCAGGATACACAGCTTGTGGCATGTGAAGATTGTGTTCTGTAAACATGTTATCACCAGTCCTTAACTGTCATCCTTACGCATTTAAAGAAGCCCTTCAATCTTTTCCTCTGAGGCTTTTCTCTTGGCTCCCTTCTCTTGCTTGGTCACTGATGCTTTTTAGAAGTCGGGGAGAGGGAGAGAACCTGTGAAGTGCTGATCTGCTGCTCAGTACAATTCCCTTTCCGCTTTACCTAGTTGATTACAGACACCAGAAAATGGTTGGTGGAGAAATGAATAAAGCTGTGAGAGCAAGGTGTCTGATACACCAGTGAACAGCCTCAGTCAAAAGAAAACGAGGACTTGTGGCACCCTAGAGACTAACAAATTTATTTGAGCATAAGCTTTTGTGAGCTACAGCTCACTTCATCAGATGCATACAGTGGGGAGATTTTATATGCACAGAGAACATGAAACAATGGGTGTTACCATACAGACTGTAACAAGAGTGATCAGGAAAGGTGAGCTATTACCAGCAGGAGAGCGGACGGGGGGGGGGGGGGAGGGGTCCTTTTGTAGTGATAATCAAGGTGGCCCATTTCCAGCAGTTGACAAGGACAGTAGGAGGGGAAATAAACAAGGGGAAATAGTTTTACTTTGTATAAATACACATCCACTCCCAGTCTCTATTCAAGCCTAAGTTAATTGTATCCAGTTTGCAAATTAATTCCAATTGAGCAGTCTCTCCTTGGAGTCTGTTTTTGAAGTTTTTTTGTTGAAGAATTGCCACTTTTTGGTCTGTAATTGAGTGACCAAAGAGATTGAAGTGTTCTCCGACTGGTTTTTGAATGTTATAATTCTTGACGTCTGATTTGTGTCCATTTATTCTTTTACGTAGAGACTGGGAAATGGCCCACCTTGATTATCACAACAAAAGGTCTCTTCCCCCCTCCCCCGGCTCTCCCGCTGGTAATAGCTCACCTTTCCTGATCACTCTTGTTACAGTCTGTATGGTAACACCCATTGTTTCATGTTCTCTGTGTATATAAAATCTCGCCACTATATTTTCCACTGTATGCATCCGATGAAATGAGCTGTAGCTCATGAAAGCTTATGCTCAAATAAATTTGTTAGTCTGTAAGGTGCCACAAGTACTCCTTTTCTTTTTATGGATACAGACTAACACGGCTGCTACTCTGAAGCCTCAGTCAGTGGTTTGGAAGGGGACAAAGAGGCAGAGGGGATCATGCTCATGATCAGGGCTGAGAGATGATGAACACATGGAATAACAATTTCAGTACTTTGGAAGTCTGGCTAGGAAAAAAAATCAAACTACAAATCAGTCAGAGAGGCGACCTTCCCCTAGGGAAGGATACTAGAGACGGAAAGGGAGGGAGGCTTAGAGCAGGAGTTCTTGAGAAGGAGGAGAAACAGAGCAGTCTTGAGGGAAAGGGGGAGCAGAAAGTTTAGTGTGTTAACTGGGGACCAGTAGGCAACACTGGGCAATTATGAGCTCGTATCATGGACTCTTAGCATTAAGGAGGAAGTACATTTTTCAGCAGAGTTCGGTGACATTTCAAGCTCTTGAGGCTGATGCCTGGCTTAGCGAGGCATGCTTGCTTCTGAAGGATGGCTGCACAGTGTGAGAGGAAGGGATAAATTGGTTAAGCGCAGAAGAGAAGACCAAATTGCAGGTGATTTACACTGGGGAAGGAGGTAAATTCTTCAGAAAAAGAAGAGAAAACAGAGAGGGATTTTTGCTGATAGTTTGCCAGTTCTGACACCCATGAGGGTCAGAATAGGAAGAAATCCCATGTCTAGGGAAAGAAATTAAAGGCAATTAGTGGTTACCAACAGTGAGGCCATTGGGCATGTGATAGAATGAAATGCTGATGATGAGGTCAGAGATTCATTATAGAGGTGTCTTAAGCTGGCGATTTCTCGACTGAAAGATTCACAGGAAGTATCAGAGGCTATAGGGTCATGGAAATTCACAGTTTAGATATTTATATCGGCACTGATGATTCTGCCTGAAGAGGAAGACTGATGCGCAGGAGGAGATATAAGACTTCTTGAAGGAAGGCAAGTTTCCCTCTTGTCGTATGATGGAAAAGTTGACAGACATTTGAAGTCTATGAATCATGGAGATTAATCGGTTGCATAAAGGAGATGAACTGGAAAGAGAGGGCTGAGAATGTGAACTCAGATCTACAAATTGTAGTGCCATGTCCCTGGGAGCTGTAAAGATGGTATCCCAAGGGAGTGACTTCAGTGAATAACTGCCATATTTGAAATAAGAGAAAATACTGTCACATGACCTCATGGTCTCCTTATTTGTGGATGAATGCTTTCAACTTTCCATAGCGCAAGTTCAAGTTATTCCCTCCAGTATGTATTACCTTACTCTCGATTACAGTGAATTACAGCTGCTGTTTTGCCCAACTGCTTAGCTTTGCTATGTCCGCCTAATTCTTCACATAACCCTCTCCATTGTTGTTGAGATCATTTTGTGTCATCTGCAGGTTTTGCCACTTCCCAAATGGGGAAAGCCACAATCCTTTTAGAGTTGTGTCTCTTGTCCTGCCCCAGCCAGGACAGTAACCTACCACAATATGTGTGTTTACCTGCTAACAGCTTAGGAAAGTGTTTAACAAAACTTTTTGAAAAAGCCACATTCAGGAAACAAAGATGCAGGGCTAGATTTGATCCTGGCAGTTCTCCCATTCTGTGCTAAGTGACTTGCTAACGAGTCACAGGGTGATCACCCCAGGAGCATCGGAAGTGTGTGATTATCAGGAGGATGTGATGATAGCTCCATGCGTGCTTATTCTATATTTCAGTTACTTGGTTTTCCTGGCTATTTTAGAAATGTTTTACACAGCTGATGCATCTTCTTCTTTTTTTTTTTTAAAGGAAGAGACTGTGTCCACTAGTTAAAGCATGAGATTGGGAGTCAAGACTCTAGGCTTCTATACCCAGTTCTGCCAATGATTTGCTTGACTAGAACAAGTCACATTAGATCAACATTTCAAAAAGTGTCAACTTATTTGGGGTACCTCCAGATGTCGGTGCCTAGACCCTCAGAGCACTGAAGACCCATCGCTCTCAGTGACTTGGAGATGTGGTTGCTCGTCACTTTTTGAAAACAGGCTATAGGTGTCAAGTTGGACAACAACAATACAAAATGGAAACACCCCAAGTTCCTGGAAACTTCTGAATATCTTGACCTGAATTTCTCTGTGCTTCAGTGTGCCCCAAAAGAAAATGAGGGTAATGTTATCTCAGTGGAGCTTTGTGATGCTTCATTAAATAATGAATGTTAGGAAAGTGCTTTGAGATCCTTAAATGAAAGATGCTGTAGACGTGCACATGATTATCATTATTATAACAGAAGCCCAAATAAGGGAGGTAAATGAAAGGGGTTTGCTGGGTGTGGACAGAGGTTGGAAGTTGTGCTCACAAGTATAATGGCTGAGCTGCCTCTGAAATACAGCATCAAAATGCTTATTAGGAACACATTTCAAAAGGTGTCTCATTTGAATTGCTGTGCAATGTAAAGAACTTGATAAGTTGTTAGAGGAATAGAGAGTATTTTACACAGGCAGCTCTAATTATGCCTAACTGTGAGTTTTAACTGAGCAAGTAGCTCCATCTGCTTTTACAATACAATTTATGACACTGTAGCTTGGCATGCTCAGAGTGCCCCTGAACAGTAAGATGCAATAGCATATGTAAATACTTCCTAATTATGCACAGCAACGGGAATTCACAGATGGGCAACACAAACACCCATCAAAGACCTGCTACCTATCATTCCTCCTTGAAACAGTCCCTTGTTGCAATAGATTTTTGGAATGGAATACTAAGATTCCATTATCTAAATTGGGTTTCAAGCAAGTGTGAGCTCTCGCTTGCTTTTATAGGAGGACATATTTCAGATGACAGCAGCGCTCAACTACATTGCAAAATACTCATGCGCCTCTCCTGCCGCAAATGCAGTGTATGCTCTGTAATGATGGGAATAAGGATTACGCAGATGCAGAGTTGCTGTGCTTTAAACAAGAAGTAGAGTTCAGTGAATTTGTTTCCTTTCTTTTGGAGTCAAATAGTCCATGGTGTGCAAAATTCAGTGCTGTCAGATATGCTCAAGATAATGAGGGGTGAATTGTTAAAGCCACATGCAAGATTTCCGCTAACATCAATGGACCTGCACAGAGAAATACCCCATGCATTGCATGGGTAATGCTGATATAGAGGTAAACCCTTTCAGTGTCTTGCCTAAACTTCATAGATGGCTATCATTTAACGGGGTGAAATCTGTCAACTATTCCACCATTACAGCCTTAAGTGAAAAATAAGAATTAAAACTGGCATTTTCAATGGCACATAAGGAATTCTTGTTCGTTTGAAAATCCCAGCCCCAAGCCAAGGTCTTTAGGAGATCAGTTTCTCTTTCTGTCTCTGAAAAATAAGAGCCTTTTAATTTGGATTATGTCATCAAACCTTTACTGGGCTAATTTCCAAATAGATGCACATGCTGAATGGGTAAAATGGGTAAATGCATGCTGGGTTATTTTTTCCATGGGTGACACTTAGGACTGTGCCCTAATTTCTGAGCAAAAAGGAAAGTGAAGTAGTCAAGCCTGGGGCTTAGCCATCTGTTAAGTGTGTAAGTGAATTTTTATTTTATAGGAGGTACACATTTCGATCCTAAATGCAGTCAGTGTACATGCACCCTTCAAGGAATTTGACGCATCAGCATGCAGAGTGGAGTTGCATGCGCAAAAACATAACCAATACCTTATGGTGGTGAGACCCTCTGTTGCACTTCTGAAGATGATACAAGATTTTGCTAACATGCATTTACATGCCTAACCACATATTGATCAAATAGCCTTTGAAAGTAGCTAGTCATTAACCATTTACCTTGATGGAATTGGACACGGATCTACTTACCCTGTGTATAAAGGGAGCCTGACCTATAAAGGAGTCTGAATTCACAGCATAGTCTCATTGAGATGAATCAAGAGTAAGTGTTGGCAGGATCAGGTGCTCACTCTATTGTGGGGCTGTAGGTTGGAGGGAGAACACCATTTGAAAGCTGTAGAGTCATGATGGTTCTTCTTCCTCTTCATTTCCAGAAAGTGACACAAACAGGCAGTGCCCTTATCTTCAACAATGTTTAGTTAACTAAAAGCAGACTTCTATGTAGCATAGAACTTCAATACATCTATTAACCATGGAGGAGGATGTGATAAAAATATAATGAGTCTTTGCAGTGCCAGTGTGCCTTTTTTCAAGGCTATCCAATTGCTACAGAAATAGTGATTAATCCTCACAGCATCTGGGAGGTTGGTATTATGGTACCTATTTTATTATACTTACTTGTGAGCACCTATTCAACACAGGTAAACAGAGGATAAGTGACTTTTCTCAAAGCCACTCAGCAAGTCTGTGGCAGAGATAGACCTTTTCCTATCTTCTCACTCAGGGGTAGTCAATAGGCAGACCACGGCCCGCTCTCCAGCACAGGGCCCCCCTAGCAGGCAGCAGGTCGGTTGGGTTGGGCTGTAGGGTGCAGGGTGTCCCCAGACAGCTGCTTCTGTAACCACAGTCCCACCAGCTCTGTCCTCCGCTGGCTGGCAGCAGCGCAGGGATGGGGAGAGTGGGCCGTATGGGTGAATAATCAGGAGCTGGCATCCAGGCTCAGTGCGTGGGGTGGCGGGATCCTCTCCGGGTGGAGCGGGTGGGGAGCTGGTGGTTGGTCGGGAGTTTTTGGAGAGCTGGGCCACCTGGTCCCCAGGTAAGTGAAACTGCCAAGCACCTCTTGGCTGGGCCGCCTGCCCTGCCATGAGGCCTCAGAGTCCGGCTGAGAGGGGTGACAGAGCCAGGCCCCAGCTCCCTGCCCTGAGTAGGGGGAAAGGCCCACAGGAAGAGGCTGTGTCCTGGGCCTGTACCAGCTGCCCTGCCACCGTGATGGAGCAGCACTGCCCCCAATCTTGAGAGTGAGGCTGCAGGTACCCCCTCCAGCACCACCCAAATACGCCCTCCAGTACCCCTAAAATACTCCTCCCAGTACACACTCATCTGTCCCGCACCCCCAAACACCCACTCCCAGTATACACGTACCCCTCATTCACCCCAAATGCCCCTCCCACATCCCAAATATACCCCTCCCAGTACACACACACCCATCACACACCCCAATTATCCCCTCCAGAAGCCCCCCAAATACCCTCTCCCAATACGTACACACCCACCCCTCCAGCACTCCCCAAATACCCCCTCCTAGTACACACTACCCATCCAGCACCCCCAGTGCCCCTCACAGTACACCCCTCTCCAGCTCCCCCACCCTCTCCCTCTCCACCCCACAGCAGTGTCCTTTTTGGGGGGAACTCAAAATATGGTAACACTAAGCTGAGCGGTGGATAATTGGGGGGTTGGGAAGGGGAGCTAGGTGGGGGCAATCGGGGGCTTATATGCCTCCAATAATTTTATTTGACAAAACCAAAGTTAATACTCTTTGTAAACTCAAAACAAATTCAGAACTGAAAACAGTTGTCTGAAAGTGCGTTCATGCTAATATTTGCATTTATTTGACATTTTATCTATGTACTTTCTCAACGTCTCAGATATAGTTTATTACATCTTTCTTGAAAATTATTTTTGGGTTATACAGTGGTTTGATTTTATTTTTCATTTAATGCAATAAAAATAGAAGCAATAAGCCCTGGGTATATTACACAGGATTGTATGTTGAACAAGGGCACTTGCAGTGTAAAAAAGGTTTTTCTGGGATTTGGATCTTCACTATACCTCGACCAAGAAATTTGGACATTGACAAAAATAATTGACTACCCTGTCTGGCTAGTAAACAAACACAGGCTTCTCCTACATATCTAACTTGACTTCACAGGGACTCTTCTTCTCCTTCTCAAATGTGTATTTATTACCAAATCTTCCCTTAAATGAAAACTGTTCTACAGGTACTTTGGGAGACAAGGTACGTGAGGTAATAGCTTTTATTGGACCAACTTTTGTTGGTCAAAGAGACAGGATTTTGAGCTACATCCAAAGAAGACCTCTATGTAGCTCGAAAGCTTCTCCGTTTCACCAACAGAAGAAAGTCCAATAAAAAATATTACCTCACTCACCTTGTGTCTCTAATGTCCTGGGACCAACATGGCTACAACAACTGTGCAATCTACAGTTACCTGACTTTCTGAGAAAAATGATTGTTTGACGTGATTCACTATAGGGGTGCAAGAACGACACATGGACAAACCACAATCATAAAGGTAACTACTCACTGATATCATATAGGATACAAACAGGTAACTATGTCAATGACTGTCCTGGTTTTTACATTTCAATTCACAGTCTCAGATGATCCTTTCTCCTTGGATTTGCATGGGTGTCATTAGACCCAATGAAGAGAGCCCCTTATGGTGAGTAGATATTGCTAAAGCTGATTTATCTGTGACCATTTAATAGAAGACTCTTTGCTTGGCTATTACTTTTTAAAGATACTCTTTTTCTTTCTCTTATCTACCAGACGCGACAGTTTGAAGGAAGACAGTTTTGCCTTGACATTTGATGATGAAATGCAAAGTGTTTGCTTTAGGTTAATAAATGATAGAAGATTAAATCCATTTTAAAATCTTCATAGAAATTCCAGGTGTGGTGTTTGACTGGTGTAATCAGTCAGATGAAGCACTCTATTCCATCTTCCTCATCGGTAACCAGTCCTGTGAGTGACATTTAAAAATGCACCTTCAGAAGAATGTGCACTAACAAACAAGAGAACATTGATATGGTGTCTGGGTAACTCCATGGATGGGCAATGAGCACTGCAAACTTTTGCCTATGGGTCACTCACATCAATTCACTGCAAACTGGAACTGAACAAGTGTTTGACACTTTAGTGATGTTAATTAATGGCCTCAGTCCTACTGCCAGCAGAGAGATGGCCACGTCACACACCTGCCATCACAACAGGTACATTGGGGTGGAAAACAAACTACATTTTCAGCCCTAGAGGTGATCACTTCTGGTCAGGCTCAAAGGATATTGCTGTGAGGGAGCTTTGGGGCTATAATTCCACCTGTAGATTCAGTCCAAGTTGGACACGGCAAAAGGAATTATAGTCTCAGAATAGGCACTTGGATACCATGATGATGGGAAGGGACACTCTTTGTTCACTCTTTGTACAGCGCCTGGCACACTGGAGTTCTGGTCCATAACAGGGACACACATAATTGAGGCTAACTTGTGTGGATCCTATGAAGGTCATCTCTTTCAGAATATTGGTGTTGGAATCCCTCATCCTTATTGCACTTGCTTGTGAGAATGACACCTCTTTCACATGAAATGTAACCCTATGCATTCTAGTACCATAGCAGAAGGGAGTGGGTGATCAAACATGTATATGACTTTTGTTCTTGGTGACATAAAAGAAAATGAATGTAATTTTCACCTACATGCTTTTATCTTTTTATGAGTAGAGCTGCTTATAAGCAAGAAGGCAAGGTGAAGTATTAAGGTGATAACTAGAAAGAGAAAAACCACCCTTAATATTTTCAAAGTAATGAGTTAAATTTGAATACATTTAATACTCAACGATACATACAATTAGTGCTGGTTTCCGTGGTTACACAGCAAAGATACAGAAATTCTAGCTCGGGTTCTTGTAATCAGAACTCTAAATGAAATAAAAAACAGGGCACATCCAAATGGAAAATACTTGTATGCTAGAATATTGTGTCCAATCTGGCAGCCAAATTTAAGCAAGTTAAAACATGTAAAGATTTGTGGCAGTTAAGAAGATTATTTCCCTGCCAAGTCAGAACATACCTAACTAAGATCAAACTTGCATTTTCATCACTGCAGAGAAAACAGTATTTGTTCTTTTTTTAAAGAAACAATTCTTTGTTCCACCGAAATGGCACCTCTATGACATTTTACGTCCTTCTGCTTTGTAATTTTGTTGGCTGATGCATTACCACAAGCATGTGTAGCATGGAAGGAGTTAAAACACTGAACTACGATTTCGTTACACTAAATTACATAGTTAACATGCACAGATGGGTTGTTGCTAGCCAAAGCAGGTGTTCAGTGATGTAGTGCAGATGGCTATGTGACAGCTGTGTTGCTTGGCGAACACACTGGGGACTTCTAGAGCTAAAATGCATGAACTGCTACAGCTTGAGCTAACGAGCCAATGCTCTGCAGCTGGTGGCTGTAACCATTCATATCCTCTGTGGATTGGCCCAGTGCAGTACCTGCAAAACACATTCATCAGTGGGTTACCTACAGCCAACTGGTGAAGTAGACATGATGTGGTGGTTTCCCTTCTGACCCCATATTTTTGAATTCTTGGGGGTGTTCCCAGAAGAGAGGAGAAAGGGATGGGGGAGAAAGTGAAGGAAAAAAAGAGGAGATGGAAGAGAAATGGGAAGAACTGATGATTTTGGGGGGAGGGGGGCACTAGTGTAGCTGGATGCAACTCAACTCAGTTTCAGTATAATGATAGGTTTCAGAGGAACAGCCGTGTTAGTCTGTATTCGCAAAAAGAAAAGGAGTACTTGTGGCACCTTAGAGACTAACCAATTTATTTGAGCATGAGCTTTCGTGAGCTACAGCTCACTTCATCAGATGCATACCGTGGAAACTGCAGCAGACTTTATATATACACAGAGAATATGAAACAATACCTCCTCCCACCCCACTGTCCTGCTGGTACTTTAGATAAGCTATTACCAGCAGGACAGTGGGGTGGGAGGAGGTATTGTTTCATATTCTCTGTGTATATATAAAGTCTGCTGCAGTTTCCACGGTATGCATCTGATGAAGTGAGCTGTAGCTCACGAAAGCTCATGCTCAAATAAATTGGTTAGTCTCTAAGGTGCCACAAGTACTCCTTTTCTTTTTGCGAGTATAATGATACTGGCATGAATTGGCATGTTACCAAAGAAAGAGACCCGTCAGGTCTGTGTGAGAGATGGATGGGCTCCAACCAAGGTAGGGCTAAACATTGTGTTTGGGATTTTATCATTACTGTCCATTCCTGATCTGGTGGCCCTCAAATCACTGGAGTTTCACCCACTTATACCAGGATTTGGTCCTTTTATCTTCTCTCCGTCCTGTCCACTTCCCTCTGTCCTTCTCCCTTCAATATGCCTTTTCTCCTGTTTGTGTTCATCTTACAATGCTGCTGTAACCTCTCTTCCTTGTGTCATTCATACTTTTTAAGAGTTCAGATAGCAGTTTCCTCTGTCTCTAACTGGCTGGTACCCTGCTTTGCCAGCTGGACTGTTTTGAAGGCATTGCAACTGATCAGAGTGGTACATTAGGCACAGCAAAGGTAACTGCAGAAAGGAGTTTTAGAGAGCAGCAGTGGAGGAGTGTTCCTTGTACCAGACATGAGTGGGCAGAAACAACTTCCATTTACCTTCTCTTCAGTGTCTCTTTTCCTTTCTTCCTGCCATGCTCTTATGAATTCACACTTTCCTTCTCACCCCTCCTCTGTCCCCCAGATTTGTAACAGTGATGTTTGGAACATGAATCTGCATGTTCTGATTACTGGTGCTCTCATCTCCCTTTCCTTCTCTCTTCTTTGTTATGCTCACTAGATGTATCTTTACTTAGGCTTGGTCTACACCCGTGGGGAGATCGATCTAAGTTACGCAACTTCAGCTACATGAATAACGTAGCTGAAGTCAATGTATTTAGATCTACTTACTGCGGTGTCTTCACTGTGGTAAGTTGACAGCTGACTCTCCCCTGTCGACTCCGCCTGTGCCTCTCGCTCCGGTGGAGTACCAGAGTCGACGGGAGAGCGCTCGGCGGTCGCTTTATCGCATCTAGACTAGACGCGATAAATCGACCCCACTGGATCGATCACTGCCCGTCGATCCAGCGGGTAATGTAGACAAACCCTTAGCCTGTAAGCTTCTCGAGGAAGGGACTATCATCTTCTGTGTTTATACAACTTCTGGCACAATGGGACCTGAACTTGACTGGGGCCTTGGGGTCCAACCATAGTATAAATATCAAATAAACAAAACACAGATTAATATTGAACTTCCAACAGTATTTACCACAAGAAGAAGGAATGCAGTACTGAGGAATTCAATCCAGTTGGCATTTGGTAGACATGTTGCTAGTGGCTAGGTATCTTCTCCTGTCAAAGGCACAGATTATAGAGCTATGTGGGAACCAGAATTTCCATTTTGCAGGAAATTTTGCTTTCATCTCAAATCAGAATAAAAACAAAAATTTCAGAATTTCCCGGGAAACAAAGCAGGGAGAGAACTGTGCCTCAGAGAGGTGTTTTGGAGGTACAATGCCTCCTGGAGAGGTGCAGCTTCTTCTTCGACTGATGGTCCCTATATGTATTCTAAACATGGGTGCACATGCTCACCATTCACCTCCGTACCCATGTTTGCAATACAAATAGGGACCACAGATCTCAATGAACCTCCAGTTACAGGTGAGTAACCTCCTCTTATGCCTCATCCATTGCTTTGGGCTGCTAGCCCAGGAGGCTTTTCAGCACAGGCCTGTTTGCTACAACATGGACTAAATCAAATCACTCATGGCTTCTGAGTTTATTACGAAAAGCAGAATCTTTGGGGACTACTTGAGGCAGTAAGAGAGGGTCAGTACCAAAATCATTAGATGGACTTGCAATGGTTAGTTGAAAACATTAAATAATCCTTCATAGCTCAGAGTTAGCATGGAGGCTACCAAAAAGATAACACATCATCCTTAAAAAAAAAAAGGGATAGACAAGGAACCTCCACAAAGATCAGATTTTTTTCTCTCTGACTGTACACAATGGGCAACAGTCCAAGAAAAACAGCTTTGAAACTGTGCATCTTTTCAGAGTTTTATGCATAATATCATTGATAATGATCTTGGGCCCAGTAGCAGGGCTTATCATGAACTCTGAGCTAACATTCCAATTAAAAGTTAAACCCTGATTTTCATATTTTCATAGCTGAAGGCTTAATTTTCTTTCGTATGAATTGTTGGCCAAATCACTCACTTTTGCTTTACTTTTTATTTTGGCCGTGCCATGCAAAGGCTTATGTATGTGCATAATTTTACACACGTGTAGTTCCACTGAAGGCGATGGGATTAATCACATGCATAAATTAAGTATTTAATGTAAGCCTTTGCAGGGATGGGAAATATTCAAGGAAGCGATGCAAAGCAGAGTGGAGGAAGTTAGTGAAAGGTGTAGGCAAACCAGGAAAAGCTGGATAAGCAACAAAACAAGAACATGACAGGAAAAATGAAAACAAGCCAAGACTGCTGGGAATGCAGAAGAAGTAAAAGCATTATGCAAAGGGGGTGAAGACTGGAAAAGAAAAAGTTTTAAAAAGAAGAGGCTCATCAACAAGAGGAGGCATCAAGAAAGCATGATATGAAAACAATATACAAAAAAGGTTAAGTTGCATGGAAACACACAATTAGGTCAATGATACATGCAGTAAAAAGGCTACTGGTGAACTGACAACAAATGCCGAAGAAGTGCTGGAAATATGGAAAGGGCATTTTTGACAAAGTGCTGAACCCTGTAGTTCATCCAGATGCAAGCATTCTAGACATACTAGATCAGTGGCTCTAAACCTTTCCAGACTACTGCACCCCTTTCAGGAATCTGATTTGTCTTGCACACCCCCAATTTCACCTCGCTTAAAAACTACTTGCTTACAAAATCAGACATAAAAATACAAGTGTCACAGCACACTGTTACTGAAAAATGACTTTCTTTGTCATTTTTACCATAGAATTATAAAATAAATCAATTAGAAGATAAATATTTTACTTACATTTCAGTGTATAGTATATAGAGCAGTATAAACAAGTCATTGTTTGTATGAAATTTTAGTTTATACTGGCTTTGCTAGTGCTTTTTGTGTAGCCTGTTGTAAAATTAGGCAAATCTCTAGATGATGTATGCCATGGAAGACCTCTGCATACCCCCCGGGTAGTGTACCTCTGGTTGAGAACCACTATGCTAGATGAACAGGGCAACTTGCAAGGTGGAATGGATATCAGCACTGAACCACCATCAGAAGAAGAAATAGAAAGAGCAGTGAAGCCGTTAACTGGGAAAGTGCAGGAAATGAATAAGACAACTGAGCTGCTAAAAGCTGGTGGGACAAGTGCTATCAAAGCATTAGAAAAAATATACAAGCAAGTAGGGGAGCAAGAGGAGGTACTGGATGACTGGCTAAAGGTGATAGTTCTACCAGCCTTGAAGAAAGGAGATCGTGCCAGTCCGAATAGTTATAAAGTTATTGTTAGTACCGGGTAAAATCATGATGAAACTAATTGTCTACAGATTAAGTTCAGTTTCTGAGGAAGTAATAGGTGAGGAACAATGAGGTTTCAGATGAGGCTGATGTTGTATTAACCAGATACTCATGCTCTGACCATCTCAGAGGGGATGGCGGACAAGAGCGGGGATTAAAGATGTTTGCTGCTTTCATTGACTTTATGAAGACATTTGATTCAGATTGGAAGGAAACATTAGGGGAAGCAGCAAAATCATATGGAGTCTCAGATAAGATAATTGCAATTATAAAAGCTATATACAAAGACTCCTGCTGTACTGTAGGACTTGGTGGAAAATTAAGCAACTGGTTCAAGTCAAAGTTTGATGTAAAACAAGGGGACATGGAATCACTGTCAGTTTTCCATCATGTTCTTGAATTGGGCACTAAGAATGTTAGATAAGTTGGAGAGTGTGACACTGGTGATTTAGAGCTAAACACCTTGGCTTATGCAGATGTCGTCATACACCTGGCAGACACATTTGAATGAATAATAACTGTTCTCAACCTTGGGAAAACTGGTGTGGTCAACTTGGACAAATTCCAAAAAGATGGTTACAATTTGGAAAGGAAATGACAGAGACAATGTTGGAATGCAGCAGAGGTGAAGTTATAGAACAAGTAGAATCTTATGTGTACGTAGAAATCTTGAACAGTACCAATGGTCCCATCAAGAATGAGATTAAAAGGAGTTGTGCCTTAGCCATAAGTACTGCACTTGAAGGATGTGCTGACTGATAAAAGCATTATATTTGGTATCAGAGTGAAAATGTATCAAACCAGTGTACTAACAGTATTCCTCTATGATCTGGAAGCAGCTGCATGAAATGAAACAGACATCAGAAGGCTGGAGGCAGTAGAGATGAGTTCTTTGGAAGATGAGAAGTTGGGCAGTGGTATGATTTGAAGACCAATGAAGAAGTTAGAAGGAGAGCATGATGTGAACTCAGGGTACAGGATTGGCTACAACAGAAAAGATTACAATGATGGGGACATTGCAGAAGATAAAAAAAGATGACAGGATGCCAAAGATAATAATGCAAATACAACCAAGGTCAGTCAGACCTAGGGAGTGACCACTGACTAGATGACGGGACATCATATGCAGGGACGTGACCAGGCTGGGCTTAATCGAGGAACACGGTACGTGATTGAACAGCAACTCAGTACTGCTCCTGTGTCTGCAAAATGACAGGCTTAGAGCTTTGGGATGAAGAGAGAGAGAAAAGTCTTGGAGGGTCAGAGCCTGAATTCATATTCGATTTCTGACTAAATGAACATGGAACACATACATTTGCTTTGTATGTTTATATTCTTATTGAAAAGTCAGATAAATGACAGGCATATTAAACAGCCTTTTGGCACATATAGTAAATTATTTTATAACTGAGCCTCCCTCAGCAGCGACACTTAACAATATAGCAGAACCCCATTTAGTCAATCTAACTGGGACTGGGTCCAGATGGATAATCAAAAATTCAGATAATTTAGAGAAAGGGAGAGTGTGAGGCTGCAGCGCCATCTAGTGGCCACAGGCGAGATCGCCTGCTTCCGGACCTGTGTGCGCTGGTTATTATGGAGAGCAAATAATGAAGGGTCAGATAAACGGGGGTCGACTGAGTAAGCTAAAACTTTTTAATGTAAAAAAAAAAAGTTACTGTAGTTAAGTGATTGACAGGTGTCACATTGTCTGGAGTGGCTCACAATCGTGAGTGCCAGCCTCAGGGCAGGCTGTCAAAAAGCAGGGCAGAAACCCCAAACTGGTTTTATGTTTCATAATTAGATTCCACCAACTCAGTAACAAATGTGAACTCCTGAAGTACTGTAATAGTCTCACCCTGCAGTCACAGACTGTCCCCTTGGGTACTCCAGGCTATTTTGCCACCCAGGCCATCTGGATTTAGTGATAAATGGTCACATACACCAAAGATCACAAAATATTCAGGTTGCTCCCAGTCCCAAGAGACTAGTCACTTACCACAGGTTAACTTGTATTGTAGATCTCATTCCAAAGACAATGCTTGTAGCTAATCCTGTAATAAACTAACTAAAAGTTTATTAACTAGGAAAAAAAACGAGAGTTATTTACAGGTTAAAGCAGGCAACATATTACAAATGAGTTACAGTCTATGGTTCCAAAAGGTGAGAGAGATACAGTAATCTGTCAGCACTAAATGTCTTTTTGAGCTAACCCAGGCTGACCCTGGGGGATCTCAGCTTTTGTTTCCTAGCTCCAGCCCTGTGAGAGGTCCAAACAGCAAAGAGATGAAAAATCTTCATGTCAGCTTTTTCTTTCTTTCTTTCTTTCTTTCTTTCTTTCTTTCTTTCTTTCTTTCTTTCTTTCTTTCTTTCAGAATTCAGCTGATGGGACAAGACATTCTCCACATAGTCTGAGTAGGGGCAATTAGCCAAGTCTTTGTAATGTGATGTCTCACAATGTCCCACTTAGTTTCCTCCTTGATGGTGAGGGGAAGCACTCCTCCTGTCTGAGCTCACAATTTCAGAGCACGCATTTTTACACTTATAAAGCAAAACTTACATATTACTTTGGGGCCTGGGATACAGACATCACAAATAAGATTAGTGCATGCAGCAACTTAGAAGCATTTTATAGAGTCTTAACACTGAACACATCCTGACAAGTCTAACACCTATTTTGAACAATACTAACATGTCAGTGAACTTGTCTGATTTCTAGCTACACATTTGTCAGTGCTCAGCTGACACTGACAGCCTTGGTCTGGCACCTGGTATGGCGTGTCACAATAAGATTGACTGGGTTACCTACAGTATTATGGTATGGAGCCAGGCTCCACCACACTCTTACTTTCTGTTTTGTAAGTGGGAGTTTTTCCCTGACTCTGTTGTGATGCAGCTGAGTAAAGCAGCAAGTTCCCAGCCTGCAGTCCTGTGAGTAAAATGACAGGTTTCAGAGTAACAGCCGTGTTAGTCTGTATTCACAAAAAGAAAAGAAGTACTTGTGGCACCTTAGAGACTAACCAATTTATTTGAGCATAAGCTTTCGTGAGCTACAGCTCACTTCATCGGATGAAGTGAGCTGTAGCTCATGAAAGCTTATAGTGAGCTGTAGCTCACGAAAGCTTATGCTCAAATAAATTGGTTAGTCTCTAAGGTGCCACAAGTACTCCTTTTCTTTTTGTAAGTAAAATGTTATTTTTGTTGAACTGACCACTCCCCTTACAAAAGCTACACTGAATTGTTTTCTTAGATTGCTAGTTAGGAATATGTTGGGGCTTGATGCTTCACAGAAACAATTTAGAAGCATTTATTTAGTGCCCATCATCATTATGACTGGTCATCACACAGCTTGAGACATGCAAGAGCTCAGTCAGAGACAGTCCAGAGGGACCAAACTCAGCATGACTCCTGTTGTCTGCCCAGGTCATCTAAGCAACCACAACGTAAACACAATGGGTCTTGCAAGCTCTTTTTAAAAGTGGCTGGGTTTGTGCTTCACTGCATTCCTACAGAAAGTGAGTTTCCAAGTCTGGGCCCTGCTGCTGAGAGAGCTTTGCCATCAGCATAGATTTAGGTAATGGTGTTTGAATTGGTGGATTTTGACTTAAGGAAAATGATAGCAGTGTTGGAAAGTGCGATGCGTACGGTTATTTGTCATATTTGGATTACGCTGACTTATATATAACACCTGTAAGCATAAAAAGATTAATCCTTGGGTGGATTTTAAAATGGTCTAAAAGCTAAACCTGGAAAATAGCTTTTGAGGCATTAATGGACCATTATATGAGCTGAAACATTTTTTAAAAATATAACCTATTTGTCTCCTAGGATCAGTTGGATTTTTTTTAGAGCTGTTACAGTCAAGCCTTTGAAAATGTAGTGATGCATTTTTTGCAATGTACTTATTGATTTGTCTAATAAAAAAACATTATGGAAAGCGCAGTAGATACAGTTCAGTAGCCATTTAAAAAAAATGGAATGATCAGTTTTTAAAAAAAGAACAAAATCCTCAAAGTGATTTGCCAAATTGTTTGATTTTACTTTCCCTAGCACAAAATAGCTTCCAGTGGCTGTAAGATCCTGTTGTGAGTTTTTTTAAGACTCTTACCATGTAAGCTTTAGCCCAAAGCAATTTTTCACTGCCAAATTCTAAATACTGAGTTTATAATAGAAACCCTGTCACCACCTTACCTACATATGTGTACAAGCAAACCACTCTAATTAGCCCAAATGACAGAGACATGTGAGTTGGGAATGGCATTTCAACAGTTATCAAGGTATCTCTCATGAACATTCGGTGCTGATGGACTAAAAGCCTGTTTGGTATCTTTTTTTTAAAGGTTTTTCTTCTTCTGAGTACTTGGTAGAGCTTCAATATGAATCCTCACTTCTTCCAACTTTCCTAATCCCTTCATGCCATCCAACTGAAATTGAATGTAGAACTGTGGGCAAGCAAAGGCATAATGAAAGATCACCATGTAGTCTAGAGAGAATTAGTGCTTTGTAATCTCGCAAGGGGCCTCGGACACTTCCCTGCCTCACTCCAGCTGCAGCAAAGATAATCTATATCTTCTTGTCCCAGCTATTGCCCTCTTTTCCCTCCCCTAATAACTGGAAGTGTGTGAAGGGTTTATGTAATATTTTAATATGTCCCTGTACAATGCAGTAGCTCTGAGTAGAGGGACACATAGCTCTTTCCTGAGAATCGGAGGAGACAGAGATGGGAAAAGGCCAAGGGGCTGCTACGTGAGATGTCTAAGTGCAGTAGCACAAGAGGAGGAAGTCCCTGCTTGCCATTCTTTCCCTGCATGGCCAAAGACATCACACCATCTAGGCCTAGGTGAACCTAAACACTAGGAGTGTGTAGAATCCTTGCACTGTTAGAATGAACAGAATCTCTAAACAAGCTCTTGGAGAAGATGCAATGTACGGTGTCTTAATGGTAGTAAAGTGCTTCATTGGAAACCTGGTGATCCCTGCAATAATGCAAGTTTTGCACCAGTGTTGTGAGAGGAGAATCAATGAATATTGATTCAAAGGACTGGATTTGGATATGAATACAGCTGGGTGGAAAACTTAAGGCTTTTGTAAGAAAAACAAAAATTGAAAAAAAAAAAGGGGGGGGGCGTTCAATGAAAACCCCTTCACAATTCACACAAACAAAAACTTATTTTCATTGAAACTTTTTTTGGGAGGAAGGGGACAAAAAATATTGCCCAACTGGCTCTAGATCTGAGCTTGGTGTTCTTCCTTTCTCTACCCCATTGTCTTGTCCATTTAGGCTTTGATCCTCCAGCTGACTCTGCATGAACATCCCTGCAACCTGCACAGAGTCCTGGTGAAATCAGTGGGGCTCTGTAATGATGCAGGTCTCCCCCCACATGCAGCAGGATGCAGGACTAGAGCTTTACATTATAAATTCTTCCATGGAGGGACTATCTCTTAATATGTGATCTATACAGTGCCTTGTCCAATGAGGCCTCAATCTCGACTGGGGCCACTGAAGAGCTACAGGAATGCAAATAAGCAAAAGGAATGGTGCTTGATAAATAGGGGAAATGAAACATACAAAGGTAACTTGGCCCTGAGGCATGACTGCAGCTTTCTCCCTTTTTTCCTAAGGGGTATGGGTCCTGGATTCTCCTATAAGAGTGCGTGGTGACTCCTCCCAAGAAAATCTTTCCTAGAGCAGAGAGCATAGAGGGCTTGTCCCTTGGAAAAAATATTTAACACCCACTCTCATACAGAGAAAGAAAAGGAGTACTTGTGGCACCTTAGAGAAGGTGCCACAAGTACTCCTTTTCTTTTTGCGAATACAGACTAACACGGCTGTTCCTCTGAAACCTCTCATACAGAGGATTGTCCATTAGAGCACAAATAATAAAATAGCTATCACAATTCCCAGAGTAGTAAAACAGTAAGTGGGGCTTTATTAGGTATGGGGAACTCCGGATAGGGAACAATGGAAAAGGGCTTAGGATAATAAAAGACAAAAGCAACAATACACAAACTCTACCCCACCCAACATTTACAGCCAGTACAAACCAGCCTGGGCTCCTTCCCAGCACCAGCGTAGGCAAATAGTGAGTTTAGGCTCAGTCTTTGATAGGTGTTGCAGAGCTGAAATTGGTGGCTGGCTTAAAACACAACAGCCAAATAAATAAACATGGATGTTCACACAAAGCATCCACACGAAGGATGGTAAGATTGTCCTTGTGGCTCTCTGGTCTGGATTTAAATGCGCTGCTGGGCTGGCTCTTCGTAGCCTGACCTTGACTCCTCAGCAATCCTGGGTTTCTGGTTTCTGCTGAGCTGACACTGTTCGTTGTCCCAGAAGTCCCCAAAGGACTCAAAGTTTCCCCTTGGGTAAGAGCGTGGAGGGTATAAGGGGCCTCCCTGGCTGTGATGCTTCTCTCCCTGCTACCTCCAAACACATCCAAACCCGAAAGTTAAACCAAACCTTTGTCTCTGAGTTCTGGTTTATGATTGGTTCTGGTAGTGGTGCTAGCCAGTTCTATCGTCACGCTGGACCCTAGGCAATCTGAGAAATGGAATTATGTAGCCATTGCCGCTGTAGTCCTGGGACAAGTCCCCTAGAGGCTCAGTGTGATATTTCAGGAGCACCTCTTCTAACGGAGTTGCACTTAATTTTCTATAAAGGGAATGGACTGGGCTTTCCCCTTGCGTACACTGATTTTATCCGCAGGTAACTCTGTTGGAGTTGGCCCTGATCTATGCTAGTGTCTGAGAGCACAGACAGGCTCAGTGACCTGACTTCCACTAAACCTTTTTCCGACCGTATGAACCTGAAAGGAGCATTGCCGATCCCTGCATTATACTGAGACAAGAAATTTTCATTTTGTTTTTACAGCATCTTATTTCTTACTGTGGAGCTGTTTGGTGCAAAAGGAGCTGGATTTTTTGTAAAGGTTTTCTTTATCATGTATTTGTAATGATTAAATTGGCACATGGGGCTTTATTTACTCCTTTTAGGGTCAGGAACAGCTGAACCCCCAGGGGATTTCTCCCCCTCCCTGGTTTCCTGGTGGGAATCACCATATATTCCAGATGCCCTTACCTCACCTACCAGTCCTCTAGCAGAGCAAGGCTGTGGGTGGATTGCAGGGCTTTGACTCACCACATCACACTTTCATCCCAATAGACTACCAGGGGCCATCAGCCTGGGTTTCATCAGCAAGTAAATCTGGTCCATGCGCTATTAGCATCTCATCCTGTAATGACGGGAGGCGAAGGTGCTCAGCACCTTGCAGGACTGGGCTTTAATGATCTGGGATATTCTGTAAACCTGTGTGTATTGAAGAAAACCTTTGCAAGGCTTGGCCTTTAAATATTTAAATTCAAACAAGAATAATAAACCAGGAGCTGTTTTCAAATGATTATGTGAAATCGTTCAAGATGCATGGAGTATTGCATCGAGAAAGAAATTGAACATCAGTTGTCCATTTAAAGTAACCAGTAAAAGTACCCAGACAATCTTGGGGGTCTCTGGCTTGGGGAGTGGTAGGTACGAAGGGCCAAATTCTCTTCTCAGTTACACCAGTATAAATTTGGAAAAAACTGGGCCTGATTTTAGTCTCTTCTACAACAGTGTAACATGAAATCCACTGAATTAAATAATTACTTTGGATTTACACCAGCAAAGTGAGAGGGAAAAAAAACGCCGGAGGACAGATTTTGGGCTTAAGTGAAGTAATCTGCAGATATGTCAGACGTTTCAGATCAGAGTAGAAAAAACACTCATTTTACAATGCATCTGATGAAGTGAGCTGTAGGTCACGAAAGCTTATGCTCAAATAAATTTGTTAGTCTCTAAAGTGCCACAAGTCCTCCTTTTCATTTTACGATAGTTTCACTTCACAGTCACAATTCCAAGATTCACAGCAACATGAAGTTACTTTTAAAAACATTCTGACTCAAATGCTATATGATGGACTGGAGTAATTAGTCAACTACCTGCTGTGGTGGGATCACAGGGAGATTGCCAGCACAGGGCTGGAATTAGGGTTCTTTTAACAGTGGGAACTCAACTTCACATGAACTGATAAGGACTGTAGGGAGAATTTCTTATCAGCCATTGTTCTTAAACTCAGCCAGCCTCCTTGTAGCTTGAGGTTATAAATAGGGACACCACAGAGGGGGCTGGCAGATTTCTCTGAAGCACAAAGCTAGGTGACATTGAAGAAAAGTGTAACTGATAATAATAGCAAGGGTACCCTAATGGGAATACACAGCACCTAAATTTGTTTTAGGAACAAATGCAAACTCTTTTGGTTTTAGGGAACAATATGAAATGCATTGTCCCTTCACTCACTTTCCTTCTCTTAATAGAAGCAGAAGGCAGAAGAAATGCCCCCTACTTTACTATCGATTAATAAAGAGGAGGCGATAAAATAAAGAATTAGAACAGCAAATAATTATCTCTCCAAAACCAGGACAGCTGGTTTTCTCCCCCTCCATTAGCCTAAAAGCAGAATGCAGACGGCAGCATTTGTTATTGTCTCCTGATGACAAAAGGAACCAAGGCAGAAGAAACTTCTAGTTTCAAAAGATCAGAAGAGTCAACCAAACTGGGTTATTAGAACTTTTCTCAGGCTAACTAGGGAGCTTCAGTTTCTCAACAAAGCAGCCAGGAAGTTATTTATTGCTGGAATGGGGGTTAAACCAAAAAGCCCACCCCAAAAACGTCATTTCTATCCCCCACTACTTTCCATCATTGCATGGAAATAATAGGATAGTAGTTGGGGATGAGCCCCAGGAGATTATGGACTTTAAACTCTCCATAGAGAGAAAGGATTGTCTAGGGGTTAGGTCACTAGCCTGGGATACAAGAGATGTGGGTTAAAGCTCTCTGCTCTGTTACCTTGGGCAAGTCACTTGGGATCAGAATTTCAAAGTATTTAGGTGTCTAACTCCTATTGAAATCAGTGGGAGTTAGGTGCCTGAAAATCTTTGAGATCTGGGCCTTTGTCTCTGTGTCTCAGTTCCTTGTTTGTAAAATGGGATAACAGCACTTCCTACCTCACCGGGATACTGCGAGATGTCCAATACTTGGATATGGGGATCAGTCAAGTACCTTGGATAGATGGCCATGGGCAGAAGAGACTTGAATACTTTAGGTCCTGCAGCTCCGAGCAATCAGATCCCTGTCGCCCTGCAGAGCCCCATTGATTTCAGTGGGGTTACACATGAGTGCAGAGGTTTGCAATGCCTTGCAGAATTGGAGTTTGAGCCTTTACTCAAAAGAATTTGGGGGGATTTTACCCTGAAATTTTAGCATTGTTGCATTTTAGCTTCTAATGTTCTCTTCAAAGAAAATTGTTGGCAAGAAAAGTTACTGTCACCTTCTCTTTTAATAGTTAAGGAAATCCTTGAGAATCATGGCATTGAGACAGCATAGCTTGTGAGTTATGGTATGTATACCATATCGGGACAAATCATCAGCTGATGATTGGACCTAGCTCTGACTGACTTCAATTTGCACTGTTTTCTGTCACTTGGATTAACATCTGAACTGCTGGAGGAAAGATGGGCCAAATAGGATGAACTAATTTTAAAAAATCATTGTTATAACTTGTACAAAAATAAGGAATTGTTAATATTTAATCCGTTGATTTTTTTGCTGGCATTTGCCAGTGCAAGCGAGAATAGAATGTGGCCAACTCGTATGTCGGAATAGATAGAGTGCAGTAGCTAATATCCCTTAAAGTTTTCAGCACTTGTAAAATAGTTTTGACAGGAATTGTCATACTGGATCAGATCACTGGTCCAGTGTGTCCAGTATCTTGTCTCTGACAGTGGTCAGTACCAGATACTTCAGAGGAAGGTGCAAGACACCCTGTAGGGTACCATAATGCATAACCTTCACTGAGAAGAAATTTCCTCCTAACTCCTGTCAATCAGTGGTTGGTTTGGTCCCTGGAGTACAAAGATTACATCTGTCAAACTGTCCTACAGTGGCTTAAGACAGTGAGTACCAGCCTCAGGGCAAATTGTTAAGAAGCAGGGCACAAAACCCAAGTTGGCTGTGAGTTCTATACTTAGATTTCATCAACCAAGTGTGAACTCCTCAGGCACTACACCAGACTTAACATGGAGTCATAGATAACCCCCTTGGGTACTCCGATCTGTCTTGCCACCCAGGTAAGCTTACCTTTGTGACAGATGGTGCCTTACACCAATGATCACAGCAATATTCAGTCCGAGTCACTTAGTTCAGGTCAATTGCACCTTAGATCTCACACCAAAGACAATGCTTGTAGCCAATTCTATAATAAACTATCTAAAGATTTATTTACTAGGAAAAGGAAACAAGAGAGTTATTCACAAGGTTAAAGCAGGTAAACATAACCACACACAAATGAGTTCCAATCTCACATTTCAAAAAGTAATAGAAGCTTCTACAATAAGCAAGCTCTATATGTCCTGTAGGTCTAACCCAGGCCAAGCACTGGGCATGCTTTGCTGATGCTTAAGCCAGGTCTGCACTACAGACCTATGTTGGTATAGCTAAGTCGCTCAGAGGTGTGAAAAATCCACACCCCCTCAGAATGATGTCATTATACTGACCTTACCCCCCCTGTGTAGACAGTGCTATTTTGATGGGAGAGCTTCTCCCATCGACAGTTTCCACCTCTCAGGGAGGTGGATTAACTACGCCGATGGGAGAGCTCTCTCCCGTTGGCGCAGGAACATCTTCACTTAATTTTAAGTGTACACCTGCCCATAGGGCTGGACTTCACTACGGGGAAATTGACGCTGCTTCAATCGATGGAGCAGGAGGTCAATTTAGCGGGTCTAGTGAAGACCCGCTAAATTGACGGCAGAGCGCTCTCCGGTCGACCCCGGTACTCCAGCTTTCCCAGAAGAGTAAGAGAAGTCAACCAGAGAGTGTCTACCATCAACACAGCACTGTGAAGACACCAGGGTAAGTCGACCTAAACTGGTAGCGACACACCTCGTGGAGGTGGTTTTTTTTAGAGCCTAGGAGAGCTCTCTCCCAGCGCTCTGCCGCGACTGCACAAGCCACGTTAGAGCGCTGCCAAGGCAGTAACGTTGCCAGTGTAGACTAGCCCTCAGTGTTCAGCTGAGATCTAGGGGCTTTGGCATGAGCTGACACCTGGTCAGCCAGCATCACAAAATCCATTAACATTGTTTTTTAATCCTGTCTAATATAACTGGATATTTTCTCCTAAATTGGGCAACTGTTGTGCTTAAAATTATGCATATATTTAGGTATCTTGCTGAATTGGGATGAAATGTTAAATCCTGCTAAATACTTAACTTTACTGATATTTTGTGGCCAGTAGTTCCACAAACATGGGGGGCAAAAACCATTTCCTTTATTCGTTTTTAAATGCGTTTTCTCTCAGTTTCCCTGACTGTCCTTTTTTTCCCTCCCTGTATTCTGTGAGGACAAGTAGTAGTGACCAATTTACTTTCTTTATTGTTATTCATACCTCTTATTTTTTCCTTGATATACCACAATCCCAGTTCTCCCCACAGACTGATGACCTACAAGCCTCTAAAAGTTTTAGCGACCTGCCCCTGAACCTCATCTATGTCTTCTCTTTTTGAGAGGGGGGCAAAATTTCCAAAAGTGACATAGGCCTGGTCTAGACTACATGGTTAGGTTGACAGAAGCTGCCTTGAGTCGACCTCGCTGTGGGAGTGTCTTCACTTAAATATGGCGCCTGTCGATGTAAGTGCCTCTTTACGCTGATTTAGTAACATCACCCACCCCCAAGCATATAGACAGGGGTGCTGGAACAATTTTTATAATGGGGGTGCTGAGCGCCATTGAACCAAACTGTAAACCCTGTCTATAAGGGAAACCACTTCACGCCAGGGGGTGCTGCACCCTGAGTTCCAGCACCGGTGAGCACAGAGCCACAGTCAATGTAATTATGTTGACGCAGTGTCAGTGTAGACACTGTGCTGCTTATTTTGACTGTTACCGGCTTTCAGGAGCCATCTCACAATATAATCGGTACAAGTGCTTCTAGTGAGGAGGTTTTCAGGAGCCATCTCACAATACAATCGATACAACTGCTTCTAGTGAGGAGGCGCACTGCTGACACAAGGAGCTAAGTGTGCACACACGTAAGTGATTTTATAACTGTATGTATACGGATGTAAATTAGATCGATATAATTTTGTAGTGTAGACATGGCCTTAGGCCCAGATTTTTAAAGGTATTCTCAAATTGTTCTGCCCAGCCTTGCAAGATCTGAATGACTAGGGTGACCAGATAGCAAGTGTGAAACACTGGGAGGGGGGTGGAGGGTAGGTGCCTATATAAGAGAGACCCCCAAATATCGGGACTGTCCTATAAAATCGGGACTTCTGGTCACCCTATAAGTGACTTAGGCATGTAGGGCTAGATCCACAAAGGAGATGTAAGCTCAGCACTGCAAAGTTTAGGCATCCTGGAGCCACTCACTTAAAGTCAATGAGACTGAGGCCTGGTGTACAGGCAACGTTTAGATCAGTATGTCAGTTTGGGGTGAGATTTTTTTACTGCCATAGTTATACTTGTATAAATGTGCTTATATGAGAATAGCTCATTCACAGGACTAAGATATATTACTATAAGCACATAGGTCCATGGCTAGGGCTCCGAGGTGCTACAGTAATATAAATGATAATTATTAATAATTCTTTATATCAGTACAACTTCATACACACTAGAGGGGTTGTACCAGTTTACCCGTATGGGTATTGTTAAAGAGGCACAACTTTTGACTCCTAAGGCCATGTCTACACGGGAAGGTTTTGCCGCCACAAGTTACACTGGCATACAGCAGCCGCAGTTAGTATATCGCTTGTGTGCGCGCATACTTGGCTCTTTGCATCGGCGCCGCGTGTACTCACCAGGAGGGGTTGGGTCAGTGTAAAGTGCAATGCACCATGGAGCTTGGGCCCTGAACCCTAGGGAAGGGGGGAGCTTCAGAGGCCGAGTTTCCAAATGTCTACCCGGCTATTATTAGCGCTGGAACGCAAGCCTGAGTCTGCAGACCTTGGCTCTGAGACTTGCTGCCACATCCGATGTATATGTACCCTTTGAGGCAGGAATTCCCTCTCTGTCTGTAAATTGCCATGCAGGCTTACGTTGCTACAGAAATAGTTACCAGTAAATAAACAGGGCCATAGCCTGAGGGTCCTGACTCAATCCCCCTCTCTGTTGTTATTTATTATTTGTGTTACTATAACACCTTGGAGGCCTCGTCACAGACCAGCACCCTATTGCGCTAGGTGCTGTACAAATGCAAAGAGTGCCTTCCCCTGCAAGCAGACCTGTTTGGAGCACCAGTTGCTGAACTGGGTTTTCAGTTTCTGATTCAGATCTATTATTCAGGTAAACTCCCAATGAAGTCAGTGGGAGTGGCACGTGCTCAGCATTTCAGAACAGAAAGGTGCTCTTGTTTAGGTGCCTAAATTTAGGAACCCAGGTTTGGAAAAGTTGGTCACCTGCTCTCACTTCACCTACCTGCCAAATGCAGCCAAGATCACTTACACACCCCCATTAGGTACTGGAGGGGTGAGGGGTATTTGTTTGCATTTGTATTTGTTTGTATCTGTATATTTTTATGGGATTATAGGATAAAAAACAGTACAGGAGTGTAAAATGGCAGTTTTATTACACGCACAAAGGGCATGGCCTATCCTTTTTGTTGAAGGCACCTTCCAGTATGAACATATTACAGCTCATTTTATTTAGGGTGACCGGATGTACCGTTTTTATAGGGACAGTCCTGTTTTTTGGGATTTTTTCTTATATAGGCACCTATTACCCCACCCCCTGTCCTGTTTTTTCACAGTTGCTATCTGGTCACCCTAGTTTTATTGCTGTTATTTATAACTTAATTTACAATTGTAGAGGACACATCTGTGAAGTTATTAATTATTGTCTATTAATCAATTAAGGTCCATAAATTGCAGCCCCTAGATTATGCTTCAATTTAGCTCTCAACCTACCAGGGGACCAAATGTGTAACCCTGGCTTTTCGAATGCAGGGCGTTTGGGATTACAAATAAGTGATATAACTCGCAATGTGGTATTCATGGCATAAATCATAGATGTTAGAGAGGAAGCATGATCCTGTGATTAAAGCTCTTGATGGAGACCCAGGAGTTCTGGGTTTGATTCTCAGCACTGACATGAACTTGTGTGACCCTAGTCAATCTCTCTGTGCCTTAGTTCCTCATCTGTAAAATGGGGATAATATTACTTGTCTCTGTCTTGTCTATTTAATTTGAAAGATCTTTGGGACAGGACTGTCTCTTCCTCTGTGCATGTAACGCTCCTAAATGTCAATTGCTGTTACTGTATAAATAAAAATGAAAGCCAGGAAAGATCCATTCCTCTGCCAGTCCATGCTCCAGTCTCTATACAAATGACTCATTGTGGGGTTGAACTCCCTGAAGACAGTAATCGCACTAAAATCAATGGGACTATTCGTGTCAGTAACCCAAGCAAGGTTTGTCCACAGATAGTGAACTGAATGCCAGTGCCAGGTACAGTGTCTTGTCTCAAGAAAATTATCTCACTGCTTAACTTCTTTATTTTCTTTCTTTCTCCCATCCATCATCTTTAATCGCTTTGAGCATTTGAAAAATAAACTGTAATATATTGGCCATAAAGGACAAATGGCTAATGCTTTAATTATTGGGAGGTCATAAAAGCTAAACCATCAATTATAGAGAATGAATGAGCCATCCTCCGCTTATTCATAACAATTCTGCGGCTTATCTGATAATCATGTATTCTGATTAGCTGTCAAGCGCTTCCGGCATAAGCCAAATCCGGTGGGGTTTTGGCCAAACTAAGAACAACACCGCCAGATTTCAAAGCCAGAGGGACCATTCTGATTATCTAGACTAGGGATCGGCAACCTTTGGCACACGGCCCATCAGGGAAATCCACTGACAGGCCGGGACGGTTTGTTTACCTGCAGAGTCCATAGGTTCGGCCCATCGCAGCTCCCACTGGCCGCAGTTCGCCGTTTCAAGCCAATGGGGGCTGCAGGAAGTGGCGGCCAGCACATCCCTCAGCTCACGCCACTTCCCACAGCCCCCATTGGCCTGGAACGGCAAACCGCGGTCAGTGGGAGCCGTGATCGGCCGAACCTGCGGACACTGCAGGTAAACAAACTATCCTGGCCCGTCAGTGAATAATTCCACTCTCCTCAGTGTCAGCCCAGATCTATCGTCAATTTAAAAACAAAACAAAGCTGTAAATTTAAGTTTAACAGCCATTAATGTAATGTGCCCGATTAGTATTAAAACAACTTTACTTCTGCAGTTCATCAAGACCCTGATCTTTCAGCTCCATGCAGGTGATCCACTGCCTGGCACTCTAATGATGTCTGTAAGGCTCCGTATACAGGCACAAGGGGCGGCGCCCATGGAGCTAATTGCAGGATCATGGCTCAAGGATTGTGTTCTGCTCATCGCTATCTTTTCTCTCTCTCCTCTCTTGGGTGGAATTCGGCCAGCAAAAAGGCCTACACACAACTGCAGAAAACTCAAAATACGGCTTATGTAAAATTTAGGCAGTTTGTAATCCTTTGGTTGGCCCTGGGATTAATTGTACTCTGAACTAGTGTGAAGCTTTGCCCTATACTGCAGGTTAAAATTTATGAACCAATACATCAAGACAAGAACAAACCGGGGTTTGGACTATGTTTTTGGTGACATGTTTGTCATCTGATTGGAGGTGATTTTGGCACTTTACTGGGCTAACATAGAACTTAAAAGCAAAACTTGTCACTTTATACATGGACTCAGCTGAGAAAAATACACCCCGATGAGCATGGTGTGCTTACTTCAAGGCGATCGCCAAGTAAATAGCAGCTGCAGTACGGTACTTTTCTGGTACATAAGTAAATCCTTTACATTGCTACGTAGTGTATTTTTTCTGTATTAAGTTGTCCTTAGGAAACAGTATTGAAGCCTTTCCAAGAGCTATTTTCCCATTGGTTCAAAGCAATCTGTTTTACTACTTTTTATCTCATGCTAAGGACTCTGATTAGACAGGATCTGAATAGTCAGTTTTAATGACCCAGGCATACCCACCCAACCCCATGGGAAGAGATTAAAACAGCCAGAATCAGCATGAGGATGGACTTGTTATAGTTGCACCTCTCTGTACTAGTTGCTTAATGAGCTGCTATACTGTTTGAGCAATTGTTGCAGGCTCCAAACAGGGCGAGACATCTCAAAGGTTAGGCCTGCCTTCCCCCAGGGTCATGGTATCCTGTGAGGCCTACTCATTATGACAGGATAAATCCACCCATGGGGTCTGGACACACCAGGCTTTCCTTGCAACTTTGAGAATACAAAGTGAGAGGGGAGGCGGGGGGAGGGGGGGGAGTACACCAAAGGAAATGTGTCAGGATAAAGAATCATAGTCTGATTGGCTCTAAATTGTCAGAACACAATGGTATTGTGCACTTGGTAGCACTATTTTCATGTTTACAGCTGAATCAGAAGGAAAAGGGGAAGGCATAATGTATAAACTAGGGAAACACTCAGGGCCGGATTAACTCTCCTGTGGACCCGGGGCTATTAGATTTTGTGGGGGCCCTTTTTCCTGGGAGGGAGTTTGGTGCAGGAGGGGGATGGGACAGAGGGTTGGAGTGGAGGAGGGGGTGCAGGGTCTGGGATGGAGTTTGGGTGCAGGAGGAGGATTCTGATCTGGAGCAGGGGGTTGGAGTGGAGGAGGGGGTGCAGGGTCTGGGAGGGAGTTTGGGTGCAGGAGGGGGTTCTGACCTGGGGTTGGGGTGCAGGAGGGGCTGCGGGGTCTGGGAGGGAGTTTGGGTGCAGGAGGGGGTTCTGACCTGGAGCAGGGGGTTGGGGTGGAGGAGAGGGGTGCAGGGTCTGGGAGGGAGTTTGGGTGCAGGAGGGGGTTCTGACCTGGGGTTGGGGTGCAGGAGGGGCTGTGGGGTCTGGGAGGGAGTTTGGGTGCAGGAGGGGGTTCTGACCTGGAGCAGGGGGTTGGGGTGGAGGAGAGGGGTGCAGGGTCTGGGAGGGAGTTTGGGTGCAGGAGGGGGTTCTGACCTGGGGTTGGGGTGCAGGAGGGGCTGCGGGGTCTGGGAGGGAGTTTGGGTGCAGGAGGGGGTTCTGACCTGGGGTTGGGGTGCAGGAGGGGCTGCGGGGTCTGGGAGGGAGTTTGGGTGCAGGAGGGGGTTCTGACCTGGAGCAGGGGGTTGGGGTGGAGGAGAGGGGTGCAGGGTCTGGGAGGGAGTTTGGGTGCAGGAGGGGGTTCTGACCTGGGGTTGGGGTACAGGAGGGGCTGCGGGGTCTGGGAGGGAGTTTGGGTGCAGGAGGGGGTTCTGACCTGGGGTTGGGGTGCAGGAGGGGCTGCGGGGTCTGGGAGGGAGTTTGGGTGCAGGAGGGGGTTCTGACCTGGGGTTGGGGTGCAGGAGGGGCTGCGGGGTCTGGGAGGGAGTTTGGGTGCAGGAGGGGGTTCTGACCTGGAGCAGGGGGTTGGGGTGGAGGAGAGGGGTGCAGGGTCTGGGAGGGAGTTTGGGTGCAGGAGGGGGTTCTGACCTGGGGTTGGGGTGCAGGAGGGGCTGCGGGGTCTGGGAGGGAGTTTGGGTGCAGGAGGGGGTTCTGACCTGGGGTTGGGGTGCAGGAGGGGCTGCGGGGTCTGGGAGGGAGTTTGGGTGCAGGAGGGGGATTCTGATCTGGAGCAGGGGGTTGGGGTGGAGGAGAGGGGTGCAGGGTCTGGGAGGGAGTTTGGGTGCAGGAGGGGGTTCTGACCTGGGGTTAGGGTACAGGAGGGGCTGCGGGGTCTGGGAGGGAGTTTGGGTGCAGGAGGGGGTTCTGACCTGGGGTTGGGGTGCAGGAGGGGCTGCGGGGTCTGGGAGGGAGTTTGGGTGCAGGAGGGGGTTCTGACCTGGAGCAGGGGGTTGGGGTGGAGGAGAGGGGTGCAGGGTCTGGGAGGGAGTTTGGGTGCAGGAGGGGGTTCTGACCTGGGATTGGGGTGCAGGAGGGGCTGCGGGGTCTGGGAGGGAGTTTGGGTGCAGGAGGGGGTTCTGACCTGGGGTTGGGGTGCAGGAGGGGCTGCGGGGTCTGGGAGGGAGTTTGGGTGCAGGAGGGGGATTCTGATCTGGAGCAGGGGGTTGGGGTGGAGGAGAGGGGTGCAGGGTCTGGGAGGGAGTTTGGGTGCAGGAGGGGGATGGGGCAGAGGGTTGGAGTGGAGGAGGGGGTGCAGGGTCTGGGAGGGAGTTTGGGTGCAGGAGGGGGTTCTGACCTGGGGTTAGGGTACAGGAGGGGCTGCGGGGTCTGGGAGGGAGTTTGGGTGCAGGAGGGGGTTCTGACCTAGGGTTGGGGTGCAGGAGGGGCTGCGGGGTCTGGGAGGGAGTTTGGGTGCAGGAGGGGGTTCTGACCTGGGGTTAGGGTACAGGAGGGGCTGCGGGGTCTGGGAGGGAGTTTGGGTGCAGGAGGGCGTTCTGACCTGGGGTTAGGGTACAGGAGGGGCTGCGGGGTCTGGGAGGGAGTTTGGGTGCAGGAGGGGGTTCTGACCTGGGGTTGGGGTGCAGGAGGGGCTGTGGGGTCTGGGAGGGAGTTTGGGTGCAGGAGGGGGATTCTGACCTGGGGCAGCGGGTTGGGGTGGGGGAGTGGGTGCGAGGTGCAGGTTCTGACCGGGACACACTTACCACAGGCGGCTCCCGGGTGGTGGTGCAGCAGGCCTGAGGCAGGCTGCCTGCCTGGCCTGGCTCCACGCCGCTCCTGGAAGTGGCCAGCTGCTAGCCCGTCTCTGCAGCCTCTGGGGGGAGGTGGACAGCATGTCTCCGTGAGCTGCCTGCGCCTGCAAGCGCCACCCCCATAGGGGACAGTGCTGGGGACAGCACGCAGAGCCACCTCCCCCCTCCTCCCACCCCCTGCCAGGGGCCACAGAGACGTGCTAGCAGCTGGCTGCTTCCGGGAGTGGCATGGGGCTATGACAAGCAGGCAGCCTGCCTGAGTGCCCTGCTGCGCTGCAGGACTTTTAGGGGCCTGGAGTTGGAGATCACTGCCTGTGATTTATTTTTGCAGGGTCCCCCTTGAGCCAGGGCCCTGGGCTGCAACCCTTAAAGCCCCTGCCTTAATCCGGCCCTGCAAACGCTGATAGTGATGGTGGAAGCCTTCATTTGTATTTAAAGCAGGAATTCATTTGTAAGTTTATGTTGTACATGGAATGAGCTTAGGTAGTGGATTTGGTGTTATTTTTATGCCCCCAGAGCTATAAAATATACCGGTAAAATGTAGAACACGGCCGAAGTGTTTTCAAATACAGTGTTTTCAAATTAATGAACTCCGACCTAGATAGTAAAGTACCATGAAAGCTCCCAATTGTTGTTTTGCATTGTAGTGTTAAACTGCAATTCCAGATCAGTGAACCATGGCTTGAACTCTACGAGGGGGCACTCACAACTTCAAAACAAATAAATCCCATGAAACTGTAGAAAAACTAGGAAATTGCAGCATGATTGTGGGTTACATCTAAGGTACTGATCCTGCCTGGCTTTAAGTCGCTCTGCAAGGTGCTGAGCAGCTTCAGCTCCCATTGAATTAGCTAGTGTTCATGAGAGCAAAATGAAGGCTTTGCAGAATTGGACCGAAGGAGCTATCTCATCCTCAGAATTTGGGTGTGGCAGTGATCTACTGGAGGGAGCTCTCAGGGGCTTGTTAAACCCCCCACAGCATTCTCAAGGAAAGAATGAGCTTTTCCCCCTCTCTGATGGAGTTCATCTCCCCGCCCTCCCTCTGGATACTGCCACACAAGATCAGGAAAATAAAACCTATAAAGAGCAATTTGTTTGGAATGCAGCAGATTGCAGCAAGTGTCAAGTAGCTGCAAAACATATTCCTGGGGACGGATGCCTCTAAACCTGCTCTCCAAGGCGCGTGCGTGCGCGTGCGTGCGTGCGTGTGTGTGTGTGTGTGTGTGCATACGTGCACATTCATTCCCTTCAAAGTACCCAGGTCAGTCCTGCGCTATCTCACACTCTGATCCCACATTACTACTGATTCTACCTTGTCCCTTTTCTCGGCAACAACGAAGAAACACCCCAGCGTTCCCAGCAGGCGCACATTTAACCTACCGTTATCAAGGGGTGCTGCTTCCCTCTTTGGTTCTGGTTTTGGAGACAATGTATTTTCTTCCAGTGGGAAAACAAGCGAGTAGATTCGTCACTGCCTTTCCTCTCCATAAACGGGCACCCCCAAGGTATGAGGTTTGGCACAGACGAATGGACCGAGCATGCAAGTCAAGAGTGCTCAGCACCTCTAAGCAGGCACTCAACCCCATTGCACAATTGGACCATAAGGGGGAAGGGTGTTTTGGTAGCAGTCCCTCGTTAAAATAAAAGGAGCATATGTCTGAGGCCAGAACCACCTTGTTTCTCTTTGCAGTTTTGGCTCCCTTCCTATCCGCACAATTAAGCGCCAGGGACGTTAATTTCTATAGAAGAAACACAGTGATGAAAACAGGGCTCTTCTCCGATTTAGTTGACACAGCTCCATACAGGTGTTTTGAGAAAAGACAACAAGCACCATTTCCTCTTTGAAAAAAGAACAGGAGGACTTGTGGCACCTTAGAGATGAACCAATTTATTTGAGCACAAGCTTTCGTGAGCAATAGTTCACTTCATCTGTAGCTCACGAAAGCTCATGCTTAAATAAATTGGTTAGTCTCTAAGGTGCCACAAGTACTCCTTTTTTTTTTGCGGCTACAGACTAACACGGCTGCTGCTCTGATTTCCTCTTTGGGGATTCTTCACTGCCTTTTCCCCACAGTCGGCTAGGCAAAGTTGCGTGTGCTGACAAATGGCAAGTGATGCTTTGCCTTCCTCCCTGCGTTTGTCACTTCTGATCTCACACACAGGAGCGCTCATGAAGACAGAGCAGCCTTTATAGAAATGGGGCAGAGACAACCAATACTGAACATTCTCAGTTATATAATACAGCATGCATGGCTCGTGCATACCTCTTGGAATTGGCTATAAGGCCTGGAGGAAGGAGGTATATCTCTCACTAATTACAGGAATGCTTGCTCCAGGGTTGAATTTGGCCCTCTGTTTTCAGCAGCAGAGTGCAATGGGGAAGCTTACGCGTATGAGCTGAATTTGTATGTGTCTTATGCCTCTGAGCCACCCTAAAATACAGATCCTAACAACACTTGGTGCAAAATTACCATGTAAGCTACTAACAAATACAGCACATGTTGCTGCGACTAGGAACGCGAAATGTTTCAACAGTTACATAATGTACAAGTAAATATTTTAACATTTTAACATCTTTAAAGTTGTTTTTCAGTCGTTCGCATCCTTCATCTGATGTTAAATTAATGGTATAGAAGAGAGGGTTCTGAGTGACAGCATTAAAAAAAAAAATTCCAGTCTGAATATACCTCCGGCACTCTTGGATTGAGATTAGTTTCACGGCAATTTTGAACGGTTCCCAATAGCTCATTCAGATTGCACTGAGTAATTTATCAGTCTTGGCTTTGAGGGGGACTCTCAAAGGCGATGTCTGTTCAGAGGCTTCCCCCTCCTGCAAGGAAAGAGGGCTCAGCAGTCTCTCCAGGTCCTTGCAGGTGGGCAGTGCACAAACTGGGATAGCTGGCTTTTCAAGACCACCCAGTGGTGCAGGTGCATTTCCCTCTTGCCTCCCTTCCATCCTGGCTGGCAGCCAGTCTATGCAGCTCACTGTGATGGATAAACCTCACAAGCTCTAGTTCCTCAGTGAAGTATTGATCGGTAAAACAAAAGGAAATGTAGACGGTAATGACACCTGAGGGTAGGAAGTGAAGCTTGTTGGATCAAGATCCTTAGAAGGCCCTTATTACCCTAGCAACTGAGCCTCTCACATAGAATCATAGAATCATAGAATATCAGGGTTGGAAGGGACCTCAGGAGGTCATCTAGTCCAACCCCCTGCTCAAAAGCAGGACCAATCCCCAATTAAATCATCCCAGCCAGGGCTTTGTCAAGCCTGACCTTAAAAACTTCTAAGGAAGGAGATTCTACCACCTCCCTAGGTAACGCATTCCAGTGTTTCACCACCCTCCTAGTGAAAAAGTTTTTCCTAATATCCAACCTAAACCTCCCCCACTGCAACTTGAGACCATTACTCCTTGTCCTGTCCTCTTCTACCACTGAGAATAGTCTAGAACCATCCTCTCTGGAACCACCTCTCAGGTAGTTGAAAGCAGCTATCAAATCCCCCCTCATTCTTCTCTTCTGCAGACTAAACAATCCCAGTTCCCTCAGCCTCTCCTCATAAGTCATGTGTTCTAGACCCCAATCATTTTTGTTGCCCTTCGCTGGACTCTCTCCAATTTATCCACATCCTTCTTGTAGTGTGGGGCCCAAAACTGGACACAGGACTCCAGATGAGGCCTCACCAATCTCGAATAGAGGGGAACGATCATGTCCCTCGATCTGCTCGCTATACCCCTACTTATACATCCCAAAATGCCATTGGCCTTCTTGGCAACAAGGGCACACTGCTGACTCATATCCAGCTTCTCGTCCACTGTCACCCCTAGGTCCTTTTCCGCAGAACTGCTGCCTAGCCATTCGGTCCCTAGTCTGTAGCTGTGCATTGGGTTCTTCCGTCCTAAGTGCAGGACCCTGCACTTATCCTTATTGAACCTCATCAGATTTCTTTTGGCCCAATCCTCCAATTTGTCTAGGTCCCTCTGTATCCTATCCCTGCCCTCCAGCGTATCTACCACTCCTCCCAGTTTAGTATCATCCGCAAATTTGCTGAGAGTGCAATCCACACCATCCTCCAGATCATTTATGAAGATATTGAACAAAACCGGCCCCAGGACCGACCCCTGGGGCACTCCACTTGACACCGGCTGCCAACTAGACATGGAGCCATTGATCACAATGATTAATATATTAATCCTTCCAAGCCCTGTCCCCATAGAGAAATACCATTATACCCATTTCACAGATGGGGAATTAAGGCACAGAGAGACTATGTGACCTGCTCAAAGGTACATGGGAAATCTGGTGCTGGAGAGAATTTAACTTGTATTTTTCAAGACCTAGGTTAACATCCTAACCAGTGGAGCATCCATTCTCTTTACAAGCCCACTGAAGCCAATGGATTAATGAGCTGGACCCTATGATAGTCTCTAAAAATAAATCTTCATGTTCTCATGTCCTTTCCTCTTAAGGATATGCTGGTCTGTTGTGAGATTTGCTCTTGTGTGACTATAGAGTCCAGTATTATATGGCTTTATGGTACTCCAGAAAATGGAGGAAATACTTAGTCACAGAGACCATGAGTTCTGTAGCTTATTCTTTGCTGTTCTGAACCTCAAAATAAGAAAGTTCTGGTTTGGGTCAATTTGCATCTTGGGCAAACACTTGTGTTTATTTTTATTTAATCACAACCATTTTCCCTTTCCCTTTTGCAAAGCACTGAAAGTAGGGATTTATAAAAGAAACACTGAGCTTCAACCATAGTAGTGCTGAAATGATATTGGTCTGCAGTTCAGTGCAGCATTTTGTTCGCACTCAAATAATTTCCTGTTAATATATGCATGACGTTAATTTTGTTGAAACAGGTGTGTCTGCAAGTTGAACTACTTAGTTTGAAGAAAACAGATTTGTTTCTAGTTAATTGTAGCCTGAACAGATGTACAGTAGCAATGCTGGAGATCCTGTTAGATCGCTCTTCACAGCTCTGGGAGTGCACTCGGTTAATTGGACAGCCACCTGCGGTTGTGCAGATGGAAACATCTCTACTCCAGCTGTATGCTCTCAGAAAGCTCTGCTATCCTTAGATAGAGCTTGAACAGCGTGAGATGTTCTCCCTTCCGGGTTCCACGTTGCCAGTCGTTCCTGCAAACTGGCTCTTAGGTTCATGCTGCACGGCAACCTTTTTATGGCTGTAACAAGCAGAAGCAAAGTAACAGCTAAAATATTTAAATCAGAATAGATTGCTGAACATAAGTGATCAGCAATGGGACTGTGCTGCATATTCAGCAGCTGCTGTGATGTGGGATATTTGCAGCCGTTCTGTCTCATGTGTTTATATGTAAATACTGAGATAAATTAGATCTTATTTGAGGACTAGGCTCACCTCTCAGATTCTCTGTTACACAGCTTTTAACCCTGGCACAAGGAGTCACTGTTTCCTGACACAACCTCCAGCGCATTAACATTTATGTCCATGTGATGTTGGGTCTTAACTTAGTGACATTAGGCAGATTAGAAAATGTGGCGACTTTGGAATATTCAGTTTGAATTGGGAATAAATTGGAAATTAAAAATGGACACCCAAAATGCCCTCCAGCAGTGGTGCCCAAACTTTTCCTGTCACTCCCCACCCTTACCCGTCATAGAATCTGTCTGCGCCCGCCCCTCACCCCCATAACTGCATAGTTGGCTCAGCAGAGGAGCTTGGGCTGAAGGCAGAGCTGGGGGCAGAACTGGGGATGGGGGAGGAGCTGCGGCTAGAGGCAGAGCTGGTCTGGGGGCAGAGCAGGGGGCGGAGTGGAGCTGTAGCGGGGGGTGGTGGAGCTGGGCTGGGGGCAGAGTAGGGCTGGGTGCTGCATGCCCCCCTTGAATATTCCTCCACACACGCCTCAGGGGCATGCCCCACAGTTTGGGGACCACTGATTTAGGGTCTGACCCTGTTCCTCCTGAAATCAATGGCAAAGTTCCCATTGATTTCAGTGGGAGCAAAATTGGCCCTTTAAGGTCTCATTTGAAGTCCTGTGAATCTGTCCATTGACTTCAATGGGCTTTGTATCAGGTCCTTATGTGATGGGAACAATCATGAAGTGGTAGGGGAGCCAACAGATGATCTAGTAGATATTGCCAACCCTAATTTCTGTTATCCTATGATTTTTTGAACTCACTATCCAGGATGTTTTGGCATTTTAAAAATATCTATAATCTCCTTGGTGGAAGGCAGGTGAATGGGGCATTATCCTAGGAGTGATTTGTGGTTGGGGAAGGTGGGTGATAGCTTAGATGCTAAGGACAACAATTATGCAGAGCATTTTATAACTGCTATGTTGCTGACTCTTTTAGTTAAATTAGTAGTTCATGCACCATTAGACCTGTACTGGAGTTATGCAAAAGTAACATCAGATCTCAATTTTAGCCTGGAGGTCGGATATGTTCCCTGAACATAAGCAAAGGGTGTCAGCAGAGCTACTAGATCTATGATCCACACCTTGCAAGGACGGCACTGGACTTTGTTCACTGCTGTAAAGTTCTGTCACGTCTTTGGCACAATTCAATTTCATTTTCTTAGGGAGGGATTAAACACTAAACTCACTTTCTGGGCTCTGTTAAGAAAGGCTTCAGTGGAAAGCTCTAGCTCATCCACAAGTTATGGGCTTGCTGGAGGACTCACTTGGTGAAATTCACAGGTCAGTGTTATGTAGGAGGTCTCACTAGATGATCATAAGGGTCCCTCTGGCCTTATAATCAAGGTGAATTTCTGGGAACAGACCCAACACCCTTGCCCCGCCCCTTCTCCGAGGCCCTGCCCCGCTCACTCCATCCTCCCTCCCACCATCACTCACTCTCCCCCATCCTCCCTCACTCGTTCATTTTCACCAGGAGGGGGATAGTCCCTTTTCAACCGGGTGTTCCAGTTGAAAACTTGACACCTGGCAACCCATTAGTGTCTCAGTGTGGAAAAGCCCTTGGCCTGCTGTCTGTTTTGGAGGAACATACATATGTGATCAGAGCTGTGCAACCAAAAAAATTGGGCTTTCCAGTAACTTAGGCAAAAAGTCAATTTACAGTTTGTGGAACTTCACTATGCATTATAATTTACTTGCATGTTGGGAATGTGCGTATGAGGGGCCATTATAGTGGCACAGAGCAGCCAGATCCCCTTCTAGTGTCTGGGGATTCCCTGTGTGGAGCAGAGGTACCATAGAGTCTTCTACACCCTCTCTTCCTGCCCCCTGCATTGGTGGCATTTCTGGGAAAATGGACTTGTGTTCATGGTGTCCTAACATCCCAGTGATATTAAGTCAACAGTACAACCCTTTGGGGCCACTGAGCATAAACTGGAATGTCTTTCAGACAGTTCCAACTTTGTTCTTCAGTTAGCTCCAGGACCAGGGAATTGCAAAGCCAGCATAAAACCACCTTTGCCACCAAGTTGCTTCAGGGAAAGAGTAACATCAATTGAATCTCATCTTCTTGTACTATCAAGGTTTTCTCCCATCCAAGCACTGACCAAGTCTGACTCTGCTTTAATTATGAGACCAGGTCACCACTAGAGGTGGTTTGGCTGCAGGATAAAACTTTGTTTCTTTGTTTTCCTCCCATGTGGCAGCATATTAACTTATGCTATGATTAATGATCATTTGAAATTGAAAATTATCTGGGCTTGGTGTTGGATTTGAAGGGACAGAAACTGAGCATGGCTAAATGTCCAAGGATTTCAGGTAAATGTTGAGTTGGGTCTGGATTAAGATGGGCTGAAAGAGAAGAGAAAGAGAAGTCAGGCCTGGTTTCCTGCAAAGGCTGATATTCACTGTGGCTAATACCTGATCTTGTCATACTTTCAAATACGGCCTGTGTTAAACAGCAGTAAAAAAGGGTTTTAATCAGCAAGATTAGTGGAGCAACAGACGCAATGAACAGAACAGGGCATTTCTGAGTGATCCAGCTCCTGTCATCCAGTCCCAGCTTCTGGCAGTTGGAGATTTAGGGAGACCCAGGGCATGGGGTTGTGTCCCTGACTGTGTGTTATGTGAAGAAGTACTTTTTGTTTGTTTTAAACCTGCTGCCTATTAATTTCACCAGGTGACCTCTAGTTCTTGTTACATGAAGTAGTAAATAACACTTTCCTATTCACTTTCTCCACACCTCTATCATATCTCTCCCCTTAATTCTCTACTTTTTCTACATGGAACAGTCCCGGCCTTTTCAATCTCTCCTCATCTGGGAGCAGTTCCATAGCCCTAATCATTTTTGTTGCCCTTCTCTGCCCCTTTTCCAATTCGAATATGTTTTCTTTGAGATTGGGCGACCAGAACTGCACAATATTCAAGGTGTGGATGCACTAAGGATGTATACAGAAGCATTATGATATTTTGTGTTTTATTATCTATCCCTTTCCTAATGGTTCTGAATGTTCTGTTAGCTTTTTTGACTGCTACTGCAGACTGAGTCAGTGTTTTCAGAAAACTACCTATGATGACACCAACGTCTGTTTCTTAAGTGGTAACAGCTGATTTAGACCCCTCATTTTGTATTTATAGTTGGGATTATTTTTTCCAATGTGCATTACTTTGCACTTAGCAACACTGAATTTCATCTGCCATTTTGTTGCCCAGTCACCCAGTTTAGTAACTTTTCAAAGTCAGCTTTGGACTTAACTATTTTGAATAATTTTGTATTGTCTGCAACTTGAGCCATCTTACTGTTCACCCTCTTTCCCAGATCATTTATGAATATGTTGAATAGCACTGGTCCCAGTAGAGATCCTTGGGGGACCTCATTATTTACCTCTCTCCATTGTGAAAACTGACCATTTATTCCTATCCTTTGTTTCCTATCTGAAAACAGTGGGCTGGATTCTCCACTTCCAAGGAAAATCCCAGAGGAGGGGTCCAAAAAACTCCATGAGGACACCTGCTGGTGTTGATAGTGGCTGGAGATCTTAAATTCCCTCTGAGCTGCATGGCTGTGCAGCAGCCTATTAAACGCCGTGCAGGCGCTCACGGTACGGCAGAGAGAGGTGCCCCTCCCCAACCGAGCCCCAGCCCTGTCCTGCCGCAGCCAGGGGAGAGGCACCCCTCCTCCAGCCCGGACCTGCCACGGATGGGGGAGAGGTGCTTATACCCCGCAGCCCAGGTGCTGCTGTGGGCAGAGCGAGCTGGGGGGAGGCCTTTCTCCCCGCCGTAGCCCCAGTGCAGCCTGCACCTCAAACCCCTCATTGCCAGCCCCACCCCAGAGCCCGCAGCCAGAGCCCACATCCCCCTCAACAGTCTGTCCCAGCCCTGAGCCCCTTGTCCCTGGCCCCACTCAGAGCCTGTGCCCCCAGCCGGAGCCCTCACCCCCACACCCCAACCCTCTGCCCCAGCCCTGAGCCCCCTCCCACACTCCGAATCCCTCGGCCCCACCCTGCCACATGCATTTTTTTAGGTGCACCAATATGGAGGTGATGTGTCACGCATCACTCCATATTGGTATACATAACAAAATTCATTCCACACGTGTGTTGGAAAAATTAGAGGGAACACTGCTGGAGATGTATATGATTAAAGCTAGTTGGGATATGATATTGTATTGTCATAAATATAAAGGGAAGGGTAAACCCCTTTGAAATCCCTCCTGGCCAGGGGAAAGCTCCTCTCACCTGTAAAGGGTTAAGAAGCTAAAGGTAACCTCGCTGGCACCTGACCAAAATGACCAATGAGGAGACAAGATACTTTCAAAAGCTGGGAGGAGGGAGAGAAACAAAGGGTCTGTGTCTGTCTGTATGCTGCTTCTTGCCAGGGACAGAACAGGAATGGAGTCTTAGAACTTTTAGTAAGTAATCTAGCTAGGTATGTGTTAGATTATGATTTCTTTAAATGGCTGAGAAAAGCATTGTGCTGAATAGAATAACTATTTCTGTCTGTGTATCTTTTTTGTAACTTAAGGTTTTGCCTAGAGGGGTTCTCTATGTTTTGGAATCTAATTACCCTGTAAGATATCTACCATCCTGATTTTACAGGGGGGATTTCTTTATTTCTATTTACTTCTATTTTTTATTAAAAGTCTTCTTGTAAAAAACTGAATGCTTTTTCATTGTTCTCAGATCCAAGGGTTTGGGTCTGTGGTCACCTATGCAAATTGGTGAGGCTTTTTACCAAACCTTGTCCAGGAAGTGGGGTGCAAGGTTTTGGGAAGTATTTTGGGGGGAAGGACGCGTCCAAACAGCTCTTCCCCAGTAACCAGTATTAGTTTGGTGGTGGTAGCGGCCATTCCAAGGATAACGGGTGTAATATTTTGTACCTTGGGGAAGTTTTGACCTAAGCTGGTAAAGATAAGCTTAGGAGGTTTTTCATGCAGGTCCCCACATCTGTACCCTAGAGTTCAGAGTGGGGGAGGAACCTTGACATGGTGGCACAGTGGTGGGATTAACCTGAAATCATTTTGAGATCCAGTTGAGATTTTTTGAACTAGAAATACAGATTTTAAAAAGGAATTTTTAGGAAGTCCAGAAAGCAGCTTTGAAACTGAAAGCAGCTTGGTTTCTCTCTGCTGTGGCCAAGCAGAGACAAAAGGGGATTATCTTGTGAATTGCAGGTTTTCTTTGCCTGGAGGCAGGGTACTTAACTCCTGCAGGGAAATTCACAGTCTTCCAACCCAGAGGTTTTTTTTTCTTTTCTTCCTAAAAGTAAATAGGGGGTGTGTGTTCTACCCATTTGCTTTTTCTTTGGGCTGGGTAAGCAGGTTTCCAAGTAGTTGGAGGTTTTTTGCTTTAATTTGGGCCCAGAGCAGAGACAAGGGAATTGTTTTTTTCTGTAGGCTGACAGTCACTATCAGAGAATAGGTATTCTATTCCAGCACAGCAAAATTTTACAGCCACGTTTTGTTTGTTTATTTCTAAACCTCGGGTGTAAAGTTAGTTAAAAACAGAGAGGTTAGAATGACCAAATCCTCAGCTCGACTACAGCTGGAATTAGCCAAATTTCAGGCTGAGGAAAAACAAAGGGAACATGAAAGACAGATAGAACTCATGCGGCTGAAAATGGAAGCAAGGGACAAAGAAATGGAAGCAAGGGCCAAAGAACTGGAGGAGAAGGAAAAAGAGAGGAAGCATGTGGAGGAGGTGGAGAAGATAAAGGCCCAGCAGAATATACCAACAAACCCTAGCAATCCTTCTCCAGGTACCACTTCCCATCCCAGAAAGTTCCCCACCTACAAGGCAGGTGATGATACTGAGGCCTTCTTAGAGAACTTCGAAAGGGCCTGCCTTGGGTACAACATCTCTACTGACCAATACATGGTAGAGCTGAGGCCGCAGCTCAGTGGACCCTTAGCTGAGGTGGCAGCTGAAATGCCTAAAGAACACATGAACAAGTATGAACTGTTTAAATCCAAGGCGAGAGGCAGAATGGGGATAACACCCGAGCAGTCTCGTCGGAGGTTCAGAGCCCTAAGGTGGAAACCAGACATGTCATTTACCCGACATGCCTACCACATTGTGAAACATTGGGATGCCTGGATATCAGGAGCAAGTGTTGAATCTCCAGTAAATTTGCCCTTCCTAATGCAAATGGAACAATTCTTAGAGGGTGTTCCTGAGGAAATAGAAAGATACATCCTAGATGGGAAACCCAAAACTGTAATCGAGGCAGGAGAGATTGGAGCCAGATGGGTGGAGGTGGCAGAGAAGAAGAAAACTGGTCGCAGTTGGAGCGGAGACCAGAAGGGACCACCCCAGACCACACCCTATTACCGGGGGCCGCCCAAAGCCCCACCTACCTCCCAAAGAGCCCTCCAGACCCCTTATCGTCCCACCACCCCGTTCTCCAGCAGCCCTCCTCGACCCAGTGACCCGTCAGCTGGACGATGTTTTAAATGTAACGAGCTGGGGCATGTAAAGGCCAACTGCCCCAAGAACCCCAACAGATTACAGTTCATTGCACCGGAATCACACCAGAGGTCCACAGGCCCAGATACCTCCCAGATACCCTTGGAGCGGAGGGAAACTGTGAGTGTGGGCGGGAAGAAGGTCACCGCGTGGAGGGACACCGGAGCACAAGTGTCAGCTATCCATGCTTCCTTAGTGGACCCCAATTTAATCAACCCAGAGATCCAAGTGACGATTCAACCCTTCAAGTCCAACTCTTTCAATTTGCTTACAGCCAAGTTGCCTGTCCAGTACAAGGGCTGGTCAGGAATGTGGACTTTTGCAGTCTATGATGATTATCCCATCCCCATGCTGTTGGGGGAAGACTTGGCCAATCATGTGAAGCAGGCCAAGAGGGTGGGAATGGTCACCCGCAGCCAGGCTAAACAAGCCGTGAGGCCTAGCTCTGTTCCGGAAACTTCTATCAGGACCCAGTCAGAGGTGATGGACCCGGACCCCAGGCCAATGTCTGCAACAGCAGTAGTGGATCCAGTCCCAGAGACCCAGACGGAACCAGTCCCAGAACCGGAACCAGCCAAACAACCAACACCAGACCCCGTGCCAGCACTGAATCCAGTACTTGCAACCTCAACACCAGAGGGCCCCACTGAACCTGAACTGGCAGCAGCCGATAACCCTACACAAGAGGCTCAGCCGGAGCCTGAATCCCAACATAGTGCACCAGCGGAGAGCGGTTCACAGTCAACAGAAACAGCTCCATCCCCTATATCGCTTCCAGAGGGACCAAGCCTAGGTCCACAGTCCAATGAGGGACTGATGTCTCCAGCATCAAGGGAACAGTTCCAGACCGAACAGGAAGCAGATGAAAGCCTCCAGAGAGCTTGGACGGCGGCACGGAGCAACCCACCGCCTCTCAGCTCTTCTAATCGATCCAGGTTTGTTATAGAAAGAGGACTTTTATACAAGGAAACTCTTTCTGGTGGACACCAGGAAGACTGGCATCCTCAGAGACAGTTGGTAGTTCCAACTAAATACCGGGCCAAGCTCTTGAGCTTAGCCCATGATCACCCTAGTGGCCATGCTGGGGTGAACAGGACCAAAGACCGTTTGGGGGGGTCATTCCACTGGGAGGGAATGGGCAAGGATGTTTCTACCTATGTCCAGTCTTGTGAGGTGTGCCAAAGAGTGGGAAAACCCCAAGACCAGGTCAAAGCCCCTCTCCAGCCACTCCCCATCATTGAAGTTCCATTTCAGCGAGTAGCTGTGGATATTCTGGGTCCTCTTCCGAAAAAGACACCCAGAGGAAAGCAGTACATACTGACTTTCATGGATTTTGCCACCCGATGGCCGGAAGCAGTAGCTCTAAGCAACACCAGGGCTAAAAGTGTGTGCCAGGCACTAGCAGACATTTTTGCCAGGGTAGGTTGGCCCTCCGACATCCTCACAGATGCAGGGACTAATTTCCTGGCAGGAACTATGAAAAACCTTTGGGAAGCTCATGGGGTAAATCACTTGGTTGCCACTCCTTACCATCATCAAACAAATGGCATGGTGGAGAAGTTTAATGGAACTTTGGGGGCCATGATACGTAAATTCGTAAATGAGCACTCCAATGATTGGGACCTAGTATTGCAGCAGTTGCTCTTTGCCTACAGAGCTGTACCACATCCCAGTTTGGGGTTTTCCCCATTTGAACTTGTATATGGCCGTGAGGTTAAGGGGCCATTGCAGTTGGTGAAGCAGCAATGGGAGGGATTTACACCGTCTCCAGGAACTAACATTCTGGACTTCGTAACCAACCTACAAAACACCCTCCGAACCTCTTTAGCCCTTGCTAGAGAAAACTTACAGGATGCTCAAAAAGAGCAAAAAGCCTGGTATGATAAACATGCCAGAGAGCGTTCCTTCAAAGTAGGAGACCAGGTCATGGTCTTAAAGGCGCTCCAGGCCCATAAAATGGAAGCATCGTGGGAAGGGCCATTCACGGTCCAGGAGCGCCTGGGAGCTGTTAATTATCTCATAGCATTCCCCACCTCCAACCGGAAGCCTAAGGTGTACCATATTAATTCTCTAAAGCCCTTTTATTCCAGAGAATTAAAGGTTTGTCAGTTTACAGCCCAGGGAGGAGACGACGCTGAGTGGCCTGAAGGTGTTTACTACGAAGGGAAATGTGCTGGTGGTGTGGAAGAGGTGAACGAACCTCTCCATGACCCTTGGGCTTATGCAGCGACAGCAGATCCAGGAGCTGTGCACTAGCTACGTGCCAACGTTCTCAGCCACCCCAGGACTGACTGAACGGGCATACCACTCCATTGACACAGGTAATGCTCACCCAATTAGGGTCCAACCTTACCGGGTGTCTCCTCAAGCTAAAACTGCTATAGAACGGGAGATCCAGGATATGTTACAGATGGGGGTAATCCGCCCCTCTGAAAGTGCATGGGCATCTCCAGTGGTTCTAGTTCCCAAACCAGATGGGGAAATACGTTTTTGCGTGGACTACCGTAAGCTAAATGCTGTAACTCGCCCAGACAACTATCCAATGCCACGCACAGATGAACTATTAGAGAAACTGGGACGGGCCCAGTTCATCTCTACCTTGGACTTAACCAAGGGGTACTGGCAGGTACCGCTAGATGAATCTGCCAAGGAAAGGTCAGCCTTCATCACACATCTCGGGCTGTATGAATTTAATGTACTCCCTTTCGGGCTGCGAAATGCACCCGCCACTTTCCAAAGACTTGTAGATGGTCTCCTAGCGGGATTAGGAGAATATGCAGTCGCCTACCTTGACGACGTGGCCATATTTTCGGATTCCTGGGCAGACCACCTGGAACATCTACAAAAAGTCCTTGAGCGCATAAGGGAGGCAGGACTAACTGTTAAGGCTAAGAAGTGTCAAATAGGCCTAAACAGAGTGACTTACCTTGGACACCAGGTGGGTCAAGGAACTATCAGCCCCCTACAGGCCAAAGTGGATGCTATCCAAAAGTGGCCTGTCCCAAAGTCAAAGAAACAGGTTCAATCCTTCTTAGGCTTGGCCGGTTATTACAGACGATTTGTACCGCACTACAGCCAAATCGCTGCCCGACTAACAGACCTAACCAAAAAGAAACAGCTAAATGCTGTTCAGTGGACCGAAAAGTGTCAGAAGGCCTTTAACAAGCTTAAAGCGACACTCATGTCTGACCCTGTACTAAGGGCCCCAGACTTTGACAAACCGTTCCTAGTAACCACGGATGCGTCCGAACGTGGTGTGGGAGCAGTTTTAATGCAGAAAGGACCTGATCAAGAATTCCACCCTGTAGTGTTTCTCAGCAAAAAACTGTCTGAGAGGGAAAGCAACTGGTCAGTCACTGAAAAAGAATGTTACGCCATTGTCTACGCTCTGGAAAAGCTACGCCCATATGTTTGGGGACGGCGTTTCCACCTGCAAACCGACCATGCTGCACTGAAGTGGCTTCACACCGTCAAGGAAACTAACAAAAAACTTCTTCGGTGGAGTTTAGCTCTCCAAGATTTTGATTTCGACATCCAACACATCTCAGGAGCTTCTAACAAAGTGGCTGATGCACTCTCCCGTGAAAGTTTCCCAGAATCAACTGGTTAAAATCGTCCTTGAGATGTGGAAAATATTGTTAGTCTTTATGTACTTGGTAGTATATTTAGAGATGCATGTGTCTTATTAACTCTGTTTTTCCTAGAGCTCCAGGAAGAAATCCCAGCCAGTGTTCCACCCTAGCTGAGATTTGGGGGGCGTGTCATAAATATAAAGGGAAGGGTAAACCCCTTTGAAATCCCTCCTGGCCAGGGGAAAGCTCCTCTCACCTGTAAAGGGTTAAGAAGCTAAAGGTAACCTCGCTGGCACCTGACCAAAATGACCAATGAGGAGACAAGATACTTTCAAAAGCTGGGAGGAGGGAGAGAAACAAAGGGTCTGTGTCTGTCTGTATGCTGCTTCTTGCCAGGGACAGAACAGGAATGGAGTCTTAGAACTTTTAGTAAGTAATCTAGCTAGGTATGTGTTAGATTATGATTTCTTTAAATGGCTGAGAAAAGCATTGTGCTGAATAGAATAACTATTTCTGTCTGTGTATCTTTTTTGTAACTTAAGGTTTTGCCTAGAGGGGTTCTCTATGTTTTGGAATCTAATTACCCTGTAAGATATCTACCATCCTGATTTTACAGGGGGGATTTCTTTATTTCTATTTACTTCTATTTTTTATTAAAAGTCTTCTTGTAAAAAACTGAATGCTTTTTCATTGTTCTCAGATCCAAGGGTTTGGGTCTGTGGTCACCTATGCAAATTGGTGAGGCTTTTTACCAAACCTTGTCCAGGAAGTGGGGTGCAAGGTTTTGGGAAGTATTTTGGGGGGAAGGACGCGTCCAAACAGCTCTTCCCCAGTAACCAGTATTAGTTTGGTGGTGGTAGCGGCCATTCCAAGGATAACGGGTGTAATATTTTGTACCTTGGGGAAGTTTTGACCTAAGCTGGTAAAGATAAGCTTAGGAGGTTTTTCATGCAGGTCCCCACATCTGTACCCTAGAGTTCAGAGTGGGGGAGGAACCTTGACATGTATTTTATGAACAATTTTGGCAAAAAAATCTCATTTTATCAAGTTATTTTTGTAATGAAAACCTATAAAAATTCAAAGACTCCCCACCCCAAAAAACCCCAAAACTTTTTTTGGTTTTGGCCATTTTCAGTTATTAATTAAAATCTAAAAAAAGAATATTTTTTTTCAAAATAATCCATTTAGTTGAAAAACCAATTTTCCATAAGAAAAATAAAGTTTGAAAGAACAATGTCAGCAATCTCTGGCTCTGTAGCGCTTTAATGAAAATGCTGTATGCCGATGGGAGAGAGCTCGCCCGTTGGTGTAGTTAATCCACCTCCCCGAGAGGCAGTAGCTATGTTGATGGGAGAAGCTCTCCCACAACCTAGCAGTGTCTACACCCGGGGCTAGGTGAGTATAATTACATTGCCCAGGGGTGTGGATTTTTTACACCCAAATGACGTAGTTATGATATAAGTCAGTAATGTAGACCAGACCTAAGGCTTGGCAGAGCCTAAGCCCTGGTCTACACTACAAACTTAGTCGGTATAACTGTGACACAGTTATACTGACCGAACTCCCAGTGTAGACAGCACTATGTCAACGAGAGGGCTTCTTCCGTCGACATAGCTACCACCTCTTGGGGAAGTGGAGTAACTATACCGATGGGAGAAGCTCTCCTGGTGGCATAGGTGGCGTCTTCACTCAGCACTACAGTGGCACAATTGCACCGGTACAGCACTGTAAGTGTAGACAAGCCCTATGTCTTGGCAGGATTGGGGCCTTATTAAGGGCTAGAACAGAATGTGGTCCCTTTTTGTAATGTTAGTCATTGAGAGGTATTTGTTTCACACCCTGGTACATTACAATGGCTACAAATCCCATTACTGTTTGTTATGAACTGATTGCTTTATGACTGGTGAAGACACACATTCAGTGCTGATCTCAGTAACACTGGCATAAATATGTAGTGATTCCACTGAGTTTATTGTTTTAATGGCATTAATCCAAATTTACACCAGTGTAATTAAGCTCATAACCTAGTTTATAATTAAAACTAAAAAAACAATGTGTCTGATTCTCCTCTTGCTTATGCTGGTTTTACACTATAGTGACAGTAATGGAGATAGTTTTGCTTTATGCTAGTGTGACTTCAGAATCAGGCCCATTGCTTGGAATTACTGATATAATGGGACTTCAATGAGGGCCTGATCCTGCAGTCATTGAAGTCAATGAGAGTTTTGCCAGTGACTTCAGCGGCAGCAGGACTGGGACCTAAACAGTGGTGCCTGAACGAGGCCTGCAGGATTTGTTCCTTCGTTTACAAGAAATAAAACTCAAAGGGTGTGTCTACACTACGAAATTAGGTCGAATTTATAGCAGTCGGTTTTTTAGAAAGCGTTTTTATACAGTCGATTGTGTGTGTCCCCACACAAATGCTCTAAGTGCATTTAGTCAGCGGAGTGTGTCCACAGTACCGAGGCAACCGTCGACATCTGGAGCGTTGCACTATGGGTAGCTATCCCACAGTTCCCACAGTCTCCGCCGCCCATTTGAATTTTGGGTTGAAATCTCAATGCCTGATGGGGCAAAAACATTGTCATAGGTAGTTCTGGGTACATATCATCAGGCCCCCCCCTTCCCTCCCTCCACGAAAGCAACGGCAAACAATTGTTTCAAGCCTTTTTTCCTGGGTTACCCGTGCAGATTCTCAGCTCACTGTCACCGTATGTCTCCTGGGTGCTGGCAGATGTGGTACTGCATTGCTACACACCAGCAGCTCATTGCCTTTTGGTAGCAGACGGTACAGTATGACTGGTAGCCATCGTTGTCGTACTCCTGGGTGCTCTTTTAGCCAACCTCAGGGAGGTCGGTCAGGGGCGCCTGGGCAAACATGGGAGTGACTCAGCCAGGTCATTTCCCTTTTTAAGTTTCGTCTCATGGAGATTCAGTCCTGCCGGCAGTTGTACTGCACCATCTTCTTCCGAGCAGCCAGGAGATGATGATGGCTAGCAGTCATACTGCACCGTCTTCTGCTGAGCACCCAGGAGATGACAATGGCTAGCAGTCATACTGCACTGTCTGCTGCTAGCCTAAGATGTATAAAGATAGATGAAGTGGATCAAAACAAGAAATAGACCATATTTGTTTTATATTAATTTGTATTCATTTTCTCCCCCCTCTCTCCTTCCCTCCTTGAAATCAACGACCTGCTAAACCGGTTTTGAGTTCTGTCCTTGAGGGGGCCATTCTGTTTCTCCTTGATGCAAAGCCACCCCCTTTGTTGATTTTAATTCCCTGTAAGCCATGTTGTCAGTCGCCCCTCCCTCCATCAGAGCAACGGCAGACAATCGTTTTGCACCTTTTTTCAGCGCAGATGCCATAGCACTGGGAACTTGGAGCCCGCTCAGATCACCACAGTAATTATGAGCACTATAAACACCACATGCATTATCCAGCAGGATATGCAGAACCATAACCTGCAACAAAAGCGAAACCAGGCAAGGAGGCGACTGCAGCGCGGTGACGAGAGTGATGAGGACATGGACATAGACTTCTCACAAAGTATGGGCCCCTGCAATGTGCACATCATAGTGTCAATTGGGCAGGTTCATGGTGTGGAACGCTGATTCTGGGCTTGGGAAACAAGCACAGACTGGTGGGACCGCATAGTGTTGCAGGTCTGGGACGATTCCCAGTGGCTGCGAAACTTTCGCATGTGTAAGGGCACTTTCATGGAACTTTGTGACTTGCTTTCCCCTGCCCTGAAGTGCAAGCATACCAAGATGAGAGCAGCCCTCACAGTTGAGAAGCGAGTGACGATAGTCCGGTGGAAGCTTGCAACTCCAGACAGTTACTGGTCAGTCGGGAATCAATTTGGAGTGGGCAAATCTACTGTGTGGGCTACTGTGATCTCTATCTTAGCACCGGAGCACCAAGGCAGCGAGTACATAAACGGAAAGGGGTACTTTTCAATGGTGCTGCAAGCACTGGTGGATCACAAGGGACTTTTCACTAACATCAACGTGGAATGGCTGGGAAAGGTGGATGATGCTCGCATCTTCAGGAACTCTGGTCTGTTTCAACAGCTGCAGCAAGGGATTTACTTTCCATACCAGAAAATAACCATTGGGAATGTTGAAATGCCTGTAGTTATCCTTGGGGACCCAGCCTACCCCTTAATGCCATGGCTCATGAAGCCGTACACAGGCACCCTGGACAGTAGTCAGGAGCTGTTCAACTACAGGCTGAGCAAGTGCAGAATGGTGGTAGAATGTGCATTTGGGCGTTTAAAAGCACAATGGCGCAGTTTACTGAGTCATTTAGACCTCAGCGAAACCAATATTCCCATTGTTATTACTGCTTGCTGTGCACGCCACAATATCTGTGAGAGTAAGGGGGAGACGTTTATGGTGGGGTGAGAGGTTGAGGCAAATCGCCTGGCCACTGATTACACGCAGCCAGACACCAGGGCGGTTAGAAGAGCACAGGATGGCGTGGTGCGCTTCAGAGAAGCTTTGAAAACCAGTTTCATGACTGGCCAGGCTACGGTGTGAAAGTCCTGTTTGTTCCTCCTTGATGGAACCCCCCCCCCACCCCCCCGGGTTCACTCTACTTCCCTGTAAGCTAAGCACCCTCCCCTCCCCCCTTCGATCATCGCTTGCAGAGGCAATAAAGTCATTATTGCTTCACATTCATGAATTCTTTATTTATTCATCACACAAATAGGGGGATAACTGCCAAGGTAGCCTGGGAGGGGTGGTGGAGGAGGGAAGCACCGGGTGGGATGGTGGAGGAGGGAAGGACAAGGTCACACAGCACTTTAAAACTTATTGAATGCCAGCCTTCTGTTGCTTGGGCAATCCTCTGGGGTGGAGTGGCTGGGTGGTCGGAGGCCCCCCCACCTTGTTCTTGGGCGTCTGGGTGAGGAGGCCATGGAACTTGGGGAGGAGGGTGGTTGGTTACACAGGGGCTGTAGTGGTGGTCTGTGGTCCTGCTGCCTTTCCTGCAGCTCAACCATACGCTGGAGCATATCAGTTTAATCCTCCAGCAGCCTGAGCATTGACTCCTGCCTTCTTTCAGCAAGCTGACGCTATCTTCAGCCCGCCACCTCTCCCGTTCAGTCATATTGTGTTTTCCTGCACTCTGAGATTGTCTGCCTCCATTTATTTTGCTGTGCTCTATCAATGCGGGAGGACAGCATGAGGTCAGAGAACATTTCATCGCGAGTGCGTTTTTTTTGCCTTCTAATCTTCGCTAGCCTCTGGGAAGGAGAAACATATGCAGCTGGTGGAGGAAAAAAAGGGAGAGTGGTAGTTAAAGAGACATTTTATAGAACAATGGGTACAGTCTTTCATTGCTGTTAACATTACATAGCACATGTGCTTTCATTACAAGGTCGCATTTTGCCTCTTATGCTGGTTTGGTGTGAGAGATCACTCATGCAGGGCCGGGCAGCAGAATTTGGCTTGCAGGCAGCCATGGTAAGCCACAGTCTTTTGGCTTCTTTAACCTTCATAACATGTGGGAATGGTTTCAAACAGCAGCACCCGCATTTCCCATACGAAGTAGCCATTGGATTGGCCATTTAAAATGGGTTGGCAGTTTAAAAGGAGGGGCTGCGGTTTCCAGGTTCATGTGCAGCAGAAACCCAACTAAACCCTCCCCCCTCAATTCTCTGGGATGATGGCTTCACCCCTCCCCCCACCGCGTGGCTAACAGCGGGGAAGATTTCTGTTCAGCCACAGGCAAACAGCACAGCAGGAACAGGCACCTCTGAATGTTCACTTACTAAAACCGCCCTATTTCAACCAGGTGACCATGAATGATATTACTCTCCTGAGGGTAACAGAGAGATAAAGAACGGATGTTGTTTGAATGCCAGCAAACGCCGGGACCATACACTGCAATGCTTTGTTCTGCAATGATTCCCGACTAAGTGCTCCTGGCCTGGCATGGTAAAGTGTCCTACCATGGAGGACGGAAGAAGGCTGCCCTCCCCAGAAACTTTTTGCAAAGGCTTTGGGAGTACATCCAGGAGAGCTTTATGGAGATGTCCCTGGAGGATTTCCACTCCATCCCCATCACGTTAACAGACTTTTCCAGTAGCTGTACTGGCTGCGAATGCCAGGGCAAATTAATAATTAAACATGCTTGCTTTTAAACCATGTATAATATTTACAAAGGTACACTCACCAGAGGTCCCTTCTCCGCTTTCAGGGTCTGGGAGCCCGCCTTGGGTGGGTTCGGGGGGTACTGTCTGCAGATCCAGGGTGAGAAACAGTTCCTGGCTGTTGGGGAAACTGGTTTCCCCACTTCCTTGCTGTGAGCTATCTTCCTCACCCCCAAAACCTGCTTCCGTGTTGCCTCCCACACCTTGGACAGAGTCAAAGCACACAGGGTTGAGGTACTGGTGGCTGCACCCCCTAGAATGGCATGTAGCTCATCATAGAAGCGGCATGTCTGGGGCTCAGAACCGGAGAGGCCATTTGCCTCTGGTTTTTTGGTAGGCTTGCCTGAGCGCCTTAATTTTCACGCGGCACTGCTGAGGGTTATAGCCTCTGTCCTTCATGCCACTGGAGATTTTTTCAAGTATTTTGGCATTTTGTCTTTTCGAACAGAGTTCTGCCAGCATGGATTCATCTCCTTTTACAGCGATCAGATCTTGTACCTCCCGTTCGGTCCATGCTGGAGCTCTTTGGCGATTCTGGGACTGCATGGTTTCCTGCGCTGATGGGCTCTGCATGGTGATCAAGGTGAGCTTGCCATGCTGGCCAAACAGGAAATGAGATTCAAAAGTTCGCAGGCCTTTTCCTGTCTACCTGGCCAGTGCATCTGAGTTGAGAGCAGTGTCCAGAGCGGTGACAATTGAGCACTCTGGGATAGCTCCCGGAGGCCAATACTGTCAAATTGCGTCCACTGTACCCCAAATTAGACCCAGCAAGGCCGATTTCAGCACTAATCCCCTCGTCGGGGGTGGAGTAAAGAAATCGATTTTAAGAGCCCTTTAAGTCGAAAAAAGGGCTTCGTCGTGTGGACGGGTGCAGGGTTAAATTGAGGTAACGCTGCTAAATTCGACCTAAACTCGTAGTGTAGACCAGGCCAAAGTCTCCTTCTCAGAAGGACAGAGAGCCCAATTCTTCTTCTTTACACCAGCTAAGCACTGTGGAATTCCATTAACTTCAACTCCCCAACAGATGGTGTTGTTCTGAACAAACCAATCACGGGGTAATAGTAAGAGCCCATTTTTACAAATATTTGCATGAATATAATGCAACGCCATTGACCCCAGAGTCTCACTGTTGCAACTGATACAAGAATTGGGCCCACTGTATCTAGCTGAGTCATGTTGTAATATTAATTTCAAACCCTGCTGTCCCTTTGTGATACAAGAATTGACTGGTTAAATAGATTTTGTTATTCATTTAAGAGCAAGAAATATTTAAACCCCGAATAGGCAACTTGTATTGAAGTACCAAAAAAAAATGTACACCAAACATTGGAGTCCCTAATTATATTATAATCCCAGAATGTAAACTCTGATTTGAATAAATGAAGGAATATATTAGACTGTTATAAACCATTAATACATGTGTACATTTTAATTCTTCTCAGATATGTTTTTGAAATAAAATGACTTGTATTCACTGACCTTGCCTGGGATAATCTCTGTCATGTGTGGGTAGGTTATACATCACTTTTAAAATTAATTTTCCAAGGAGAACATAGGCAAAGAACATAAATCAAACAAATCATAAAATATGGGCAAAATGTGATATAACAATAGTAATTTAGCTCCATCTAGCTGATAAGCAGAGATCTCAAGTGGAAGGCGATAGTGTAGACAAAAAACAATTCAATCTAAAACACAGTAGCTTCATAAATTTAAATACTACGGTTCATAAAACCATTCTCCAATCTACTTAGGGTGAAATTCAGCCTTGTGCAGAGGGACAGCCCAAGACATTTGCATCCTGATGAGGATATTCAGAGAAGGGAGTGAGAGTTAGTTGCCTTACTTCCTGTCACGGGGCCAGTACCCCCCGTCACCCTGGGGTGGGGTACGTGCGTGATAGCCCAGCAGTTAAGTCAATATAGTTGTGCTCAGCTACTGGGCTGCGCAGTCCAATGGCCGGAGTCCATAGGGCTGCCCTCGTCTGCAGGGTAGCCTGGCCCGATGGCCGGAGTCCATAGGGCTGCCCTCGTCTGCAGGGTAGCCTGGCCCGATGGCCGGAGTCAATATAATCACCCTTGGAGGCAGGGTAGGGTGGCCTAGCAGCCAGAGTCAATACTGCCACCCTCAGAGGCAGCGTAGGGTAGCCTAGTGTCTGGCATCCATCACCAGGGGTGTAGCAGCCTAGTAGGTGGGCCCGGGCCCACTTGACTCCACCATGCCCTGACCCAGGGCCCTAACAGCAGCAGAACGGTCTGCCACTGGGTCAGCAGGGAATCCCACTGAAACACACTGACCTCACGAGGGGGAGAGGTACCACTCCCTCGCCCTCCCTGGGTCACTTCCTACTGGCTTTCCTGCAGCAGCAGTTCATAGGGTATCGGGGCCTCCAGGCTCCTCAGTGGTGGATGCTCCCTGGGGTTCTGATAGAGGCAGGCCTCTGGTCCAGGTCTCAAGCTCTTCAGCTTCAGTAGGTAAGGGCAGTAACAGCTCCTGGACAGGAGCCCCTACCAAATGTCCTTCCTCCTCAGCAGACCACCCAGACTGAGCTATGCAGCTCCCTTTTATACTGCTGCAGCAGTTGGAGCATGGCCAGCAGGGTCAAGGGGGCGTGGCTTCAGCTGCTGAGAGCGCTGCTTTATCCCCTTCTGCTCCAGTGAGGGGCCTGTACACTCTGTCACACTTCCATTGACTTTCAGTGGGAGATGGGTATCTAACTCCCATTTGTCCTTTGAAAATCTTCCCCCACAGAAGAACTCTTTGATCCTTCTGAGTAGTATTTGAGTAGGACTTGTTTGGTGTGTGGACCCTGTGTTAGTCCTCTGTATAGGGCTAAATTTCCATCTTCTACTGTACCACCAAGAAGAAGAGAGTTGGCTGTTTTTTTGTTTTGGAGTTCATAGTTCTGTTGACTGTCATCAGTGGTAGAAAAGACAATTTCACAACTAATCTGACTAAAACCATCAGTCAACTTCCACCTACCCTTTTACAACCATTTTTCCCTGATCACCTGTGATAGGGTGATCAAGGGAAAGGAAGGGGTTAAAGAGCTGCTCTGGGCCCAGATGGCCCCACCCCCAACTCACCTGCAAAGCCTGCACAGGCTGGAGAAGGATCTTAAAAAAGGGAGCAGAGTAGCTCAGTAGCAGTCAGTCAGTGGAGGTGAGCTGACCTGCACTGTGAGCTCCTGAGAAGGAGCACCCCAAGAGTACTTGCTGCCTGAGGCCTAGCTGTCGTGACCTGGCCAAGCCTATAAAGAAGGGACATGTGACTCTCAGAAGGCTACAACTTTATTTTTGTGTTTTAGATTATTTACCCTGCAAGAGGAGAAGGGGTTAGTTAGGAGTGACCCAGGGAGACAGCTGCATAACACCCTAGGGTGCAGGACTTAGCTGCCTACCATTATGTCTTGGATCAAAGCCAGGTGGAGAAGGTGGGCCTGGGCTCCCCTACCAACTTCTAAAGAGGGAAAACTAGAGAGGTGTACCCCTGATGTGGAGAACCCAGTTCAGGGTAGAAGACCCTGAAGATAAAAGGGGTCTGGGCTGCAAAGTTGTAACCCAAGATGGGGAGCTTTGAGGCCTTCCACTTAATCCCAAAAGCTTCTACATTGCTAGACTCTTTATATGTCTCCTGAATATGTGACCTGGCTGGAGGGCAGCATCTCTGGAAAGACAGACCACCACAGGGCGATACAGCAGTCTGAAAGGGGGATGTCTGGGAGGAAGACAATCTGCCACCTCTCTGTCCGATCATGAGGCAGTGATGGTGCTGAGCATACCCCTTCACAGCCCATTATTTAAGAAAAGAAGAAAAAATATCGCATTGGCTTCTGACAGCCTTACTGACATTCAAGAAAAGCTACTGTCAAAATTTGAGTACAGACACAACATTTGCCAGTCAGATTCCTACCCAGGTGTGTAGGTGGGGAAAGCGCTTTGCCTGCTAGAAGGGTGAAGCTGGGTGAATGATTACCCACACTTCCTGAAGCCTGGGGGAAAAAGCAGTCCGCGGGTGAGCTCCTCACCCTGCGTCAGCCTCTCTATGCCTGTTAAAAAGACCAGAGTGGTGTAAAAGGGGCCCTAGAAGCCCTGTATCCAGCTGGAGAGGATTCCCCTAGTATAGGCACCATGGAAGACAGCTTTAAAGCTGCCTTAGAATCATAGAATATCAGGGTTGGAAGGGACCTCAGGAGGTCATCTAGTCCAACCCCATGCTCAAAGCAGGACCAATCCCCAACTAAATCATCCCAGCCAGGGCTTTGTCAAGCCTGACCTTAAAAACCTCTAAGGAAGGAGACTCCACCACCTCTCTAGGTAACCCATTCCAGTGCTTCACCACCCTCCTAGTGAAGTTTTTCCTAATATCCAACCTAAACTTCCCCCACTGTAACTTGAGCCCATTACTCCTTGTTCTGAGACCATTACTCCTTGTTATTCCTTCTAAGACCCCCTCACAAAGCTGGCTTAGGAAATGGGCTGGAGGCAGAGATTTCATTCAGTATGGCTTCCTATAAGGCAGACCTGGGAGGCTGCTGTAATTTAGACAGGGCTCCAGGGTTGCTTAAGCTACACAGGGGCACCCTCGAGTGCCCAGAGCATCCCAGGATGAGAAGGGCATATAGCCTCCCCTTCTCTTATGTTGTACCTTCTGTGCTGTGCATCTTGCAGGACGTCTGGTTAGAACTAAGCAACAGGTGCAGTAGAAGCTCTAGCTGGCACCACAGGAGCTAAAGGTTCTTCTTTATCCAGCCATATTCCTTCCCTCTCAAGGCCAGTGGCAAGAGGGGAAAGAGCCTAGTTCCATCAAAGTGAAAACTACATTGATGATCTTTGCTTTATTCCTTTAAAAGCCTGCAGGAGGCGGCTAATCATGGTGACACTTTGGCTTTGTCCAAACTACAAACTTGAGTCATCGGCAGATAGCCAGAGGAATTTGTATATTGCTCATGTGCGTAACCTACCTGGCTGCATGCTCACCAGGTGTGCTTGTGTTGCTGCAAACTGTGGTGCACCATGGGTAGGTATCCCAGTGTGCCACGTGCCGCCGTCCAGCACAGTGCTTTTTGGGAAATTTTCACAATGTGTTGTGGGATAGAAATGACTTGCCCAGGGGCTTGCTGGGAGCTAGTGGCAAGTTCCCAGGATGCAATTTTCACCATCCCATCATGCCATCCATATCCCATAATTTTTGTGCCTTTTAAAAAAAAATCCCACAAACCTGTGTGGCACTTTTGCAGATCTGGCAGATACATAGAGCCTGCAGAGCTCTGCACTAATTTCATGAATGCTGCAAATACAGGACTCATGATTCTCCTGGATTTGCAGACCTGCAGGAAGTACCACAACAATGGGGACATGAGGATTTGTTCGAGGACAGTTTGCTAAAAGACAATTCAAAGTTGTTGGTCATCTTCCTGGAGCAGCTGCTAAGGATGTAGCACAGCTTCTGAGCCTGAGAAATGAGCACTGATTGGTGCTATTGCATTGGGACAACGAGCAGTGGCTGCAAAACTTTTGGACGTGAAAGGCCATATTCCTAGATCTGTGTGCTGAGTTTGCCCCAGACCTCCAGCACAGGGACACCAGAATGAGAGCTCCATTGACACTGGAGAAGTGAGTGGTGATGACAATGCCAGATTGCTGTCCATCAGTGGGAAATCATTTTGCAGTTGGAAAATCCACAGTGGGGGCTGTTGTCATGGAAGTGTGTAGGCCCGTTAATCATCTCCTGGCATGCAGGACTGTGACTCTCGGCAACGTGCAGGACACAGTGGATGGATCTGCAGCAATGGGATTCCCAAGCTGCGGTGGGGTGATGGATGGCATACATATCCCTATTTTGGCACCAGCCCACCTTGCCCAGTGTACATTGACAGAAAAGGCTGTTTCTTTAGTTATGCAAGTGTTGGTGGATCACCGGGGTCATTGCACTGATATCAACATGGATTGGTCAAAGAGGGTGCATGACAGTCGCATCTTCAAGAACACTGGACTGTTCAGAAAACTGCAAGCAGGGACATTCTTTCCTGACTGGTGAATTACGTGTGATGATACTGAAATGCCAGTAGTGATTCTGGGGGCCCCAGCCTGCCCTTTGCTCCCCTGACTAATGAAGCTGTACACCAGCCACCTGGACAGCACCAAAGAAATATCCAGCTACAGCTCAGCAGGTGCAGAATGATGGATGAATGTGCTTGTGGAGATTGAACAGACACTGGCAGTGATTATTCACTTGATTGGATCTCAGTAAGAAAAATATCCCCATGGTTATAGCTGCCTGTTGTGTCCTGCATAATATCTGTCAGGCAAAACTGCTGCTAGGGTCGGGGGCCAGAGGGGAAGTGGCTGTCTGCTGACTTTGAACAGCGAGATACAAGGGCCATTACAAGAGCCCAATGTGGAGCTATGTGGCTGAGGGAGACTTTGAAAGAGCACTGTAACAGTCAGTTGCAGTCGTGTACTCCGGGCCTGGAGCTTTGGGTGCTGCTAAGAACTGTGTAGTGGTTGCTGAACATGTGCAAATGTGAGTAGGTGTTTTCTTGAACTTATGAATTATGTGGTGCTTGCTGTACGTGTACAAGTACTGTTTGCTTTGAGTACTGCTATGCATTCTGCAATTTTTGTTGTGAACTAATAAAGATAATGTGAACTTTGCTGAGTGGGAAAAATAGTGCAGAAAGACTGCAAAAATACAGGCAATGTAATGCAAATTTTTAACAAGTTAAGGCTGGAACTTTAAAATTGGCAAGGCACCAAGCATTTCTGTCCATTTCAATGCACAAACGCAATCCATTGTAGCTACACGTACATTGATGTATGAGACTCGTGGCTGGTGTGCGTGAAGCTGTGGTTTTCCTTGCTGTTTCTCACTGCTCTGTAAGGATGTGGCCCAGTGACCCCTGGTCAGTGGAGTTTAAAATTGTGACCAGAGTGGTCACTGTCACAGCAAATGGGGCATTGTGGGACAGCTGCTGGAGGACTGTTTGGGTCAGTACAGGTCACTCAGTGTCTACATTTGGGTTGATCTCAGTAGGCTGACCATGGCTCCACACCATTCAGGGAGATGCTTTCACTGTGTTGCCTTAATGGGGCGCTTATGTTGGTCAGTGACAAATTGGAATGTAACCACATGTACAAAGAAAAGGAGTACTTGTGGCACCTTAGAGACTAACCAATTTATTTGAGCATAAGCTTTCATGAGCTACAGCTCACTTCATCGGATGCATACTGTGGAAAGTGTAGAAGATCTTTTATACACACAAAGCATGAAAAAATACCTCCAAAGCATGCTTTGTGTGTATAAAAGATCTTCTACACTTTCCACAGTATGCATCCGATGAAGTGAGCTGTATCTCACGAAAGCTTATGCTCAAATAAATTGGTTAGTCTCTAAGGTGCCACAAGTACTCCTTTTCTTTTTGCGAATACAGACTAACACGGCTGTTACTCTGAAACCTGTCACATGTACAAATAGGTTGATGCAAGGCTACTGACTTCAACCTCACTTTGAAGTGTAGACCAGGTCTTCGTTAAGTAGTCTGCAAAACCACAGAAGTATGGTATACAGGAAATGATGTTCCTTGTAAGCCAGGCTACTGTCCCAGCACAGGACCAAGGTGGTTTGGAAGTTGTAGGCTTGGAAACAATGCATACTGGGAAAGGAGGTGGGGATATAAAAGTGCTTCCCTTTGCCAGTAAGAGACAAATAAGGGTAGAGGTAAGGAGCAGCACAAATAGCTCGTGAGTGTCTGCACTGATGAAGCAGGGACTGACTGATTACACAGGACCTGTGATCCTAACTGGAGACTATGGGTGTTCCTAAAAGACAAATATTGACTCATCTGTATGCTTGCCCTCCTGTTATCTGGCAATAATTCCAGTTCTCTGTTTCAATGTCAGACAACCACATACACACAGCTGCAGTTCCGAGCATCAGGCATAACCATTAAATGACACTTGTGCTCTTTTTCTGATTGTAAACGTTCCCCGAGCCCAGTGCATCTTTAGCAAAGATGCCAATTTTCTGCAGTTACCAAAAACGAGTAAAAATGAAATTAAAAAGAAAAGAAAAGCATCATGGTGGATGCTTTTACCTCCCCCCTGATGTTTTCTTTACCCTCTAAGCCTTTAAACATGATTTTTTTAATTTAACCTAAAAGAAGGGCCTATAAAGGGATACAGAATTCTCTTCTGCCAACCAGCTTCCTTAGTTTCTCCTTTCAATGTTTCCAAGCAAGATTGTTGCTCTGTTTCAAACTCTCAGTCCTCCAGCTGCTGCCAAAGCATTCTCAGCATTAGAAGGGCTTTGAATTTGTTGTTCTCTCTCTCTTTTTTTAAATGTAAAGATAACTGTTTTTTTTTTAATCTGATAGATTCCCTCCTTTAACCATATGCCCTTCCGCCTCCCCAATGGCTCATTCCCTAACATCACAACTTGTTGGTCTGTATTCATTGTCATGGTGGAATGAGCAGCCAGTCATACAAAAAGGGGCGTGTGAAGAGTGGAATGTGAGCAACTAGTTCTTGGGGGCCGGGGCGTGGGGTGGGGTGGAGAATGCTGCATCACTCCTAGCCAGACAGCAAGAGGCTGCAAACAAAGGAAACATGCCATGCTAGAGTTTTCCTTCTCATCCCTAGGAGTCACTTTGTTAATAGATATGGCGTTTCAAGTTCCTGCCTCCTCAGATCTAGATTCCTGTTTACGGTCTGTGACAGCTTCCAATCTTCCTCCCCGATTGTTATGTGCCCGGCTAGGGTTGCCAGGTGTCCTGGTTTTTGACCGGAAAACCCAGTCAAAAGGGGACCTGTCCAGTGTCCTGTCAGATGTACTGACCGGACACCAAAAGTCCAGTTACTATGCCAGCTCCAGCTCAGCTGGAGCCGCCTCCAATTTGCATTTCATGGGCAGGCAGGCTCCGCATCAGGACCCGCAGCTCCTGTCCTAGCCCGAGAGCAGAGGAAGCCCAGCTGGTTTGTGTGTGTGTGTGTGTGAGGGGCGGGTGAGGAAGGTGGAGAGGATTGAGCGACAAGGAAGGTAAAGTGGGGAGAGCAGCAGGGAAGGGAGGCTGAGGAGTAAGTGGAAGGGTCTTCGGGGAAGGGGCAGTGGGTGGGGCCTTGGGGAAAGATGCGGGGCAGGGGCGGAGCCTTGGGGAAGAGGTGGGACAGAGGGCGGGGCTTTGGGGGAAGAGGCATAGCAGGGGCAGGGGAGGTTCCAGTTCTCCTGCTGTAGCGTCTGGTTTTCAGAAATTAGAAAGTTGGCAACCCTATGCCCGACCTACCACCAGAGATGTAAAACTATATATAAAGTACAACAACAAAGACACAGACAGAGACAGACAGACAAAGCAGGCTGCCACCTAAAACAGAAAGGCACATCTCCCACCACTTTACCCTAGGCTGTCTCTCTGCAAACTGATTTCTGTTAGACTCAGAACACATACTTCCCTACAGCACTGCTTAGCCTTCAAGCAGGAGCCAGGAACCCCCCGTGAAATGTAAAGTGACAGCCTACAATTTAGCACGGTTTTGAAAACACCTTACTGGTCTCTTAACACAAATGCTGCATGTTTTCAGAGCTGTGGTGCTGGAGGAGAGGGGACAGTCTTCATTATCTCCCTCTAGACATCCCTTGCCAATAGAAAGCTTGGGCCACTGGCAGTGTCCTTCAGGGCTTCACCTGTTCTGTTCCCAGGGGTGACTTTACCCATGTCAGCTATACCCTATCCAATGAGAAACAAAGGTGGAGAAAGTGTAACAGAGGAGGTCTGTCTGGGGATGGGGGGTATTGCATGGAGAAGTGCTAGGTCTGGGTAATCAAATAAAGAGCCAAGATGGGTACTGGTGGTCGGGAACTCCCTCCTAAGGGGGATGGAGTCATCCATCTGCCATCCAGACCAGGAAACTTGTGAAGTGTGCTGCTTGCCTGGAGCTAGAATTCAGGATGTGACGGAGTGTTTGCCGAGACTGAGCAAGCCCTCAGACCGCTATCCCTCCCTACTTCTCCACATGGGCACCAATGATATGCCAAGAATGACTTTGAGCAGGTTACTGCAGACTATGTGGCTCTGGGAAGAAGGATAAAGGAGTTTGAGGTGCAAGTCGTGTTCTCGTCCATCCTCCCTGTTGAAGGAAAAGGCCCAGGTAGGGACCATCGAATTGTGGAGGTAAATGCGTGGTTGTGCAGGTGGTGTCAGAGAGAGGGCTTTGGATTCTTCGACCATGGGATGTTGTTCCAGGAAGAAGGATTGCTAGGAAGAGGTGGGATCCACCTAATGAAGAGAAGGAAGAGCATCTTCACAGGCAGGGGTGCTAACCTAGTGAGGAGGGCTTTAAACTAGGTTCGCTGGGGGATGGAAACCTAAGCCCTGAGGTAAGTGGGAAAGTGGGATACTGGGAGGAAACACAAGGAGGAGGGTTTAACAGGGGAGGCCTCCTGATTCATACTGAGAAAGTAGGGCAATTGGCTAGTTATCTTAGGTGCCTGTACGTGAATGCAAGAAACCTGGGAAACAATCTGGAAGAATTGGAAGTCCTGGCACAGTCAAGGAACTATGATGTGATTGGAATAACAGAGACTTGGTAGGGTAATTCACATGACTGGAGTACTGTCATGGATGGATATAAACTGTTCAGGAAGGACAGGCAGGGGAGAAAAGGTGGACGAGTTGCACTGTATATAAAAGAGCAGTATGACTGCTCAGAGCTCCAGTATGAAACTGGAGAAAAGCCTGTTGAGAGTCTTTGGGTTAAGTTTAGAGGCAAAGCAACAAGGGTGACGTTGTGGTGGGCATCTGCTGTAGACCACCAGACCAGCAGGATGAGGTAGACGAGGCTTTCTGCAAACAACTAATAGAAGTTTCCAGATCACAGGCCCTGGTTCTCATGGGGGACTTCAGTCACCCTGACATCTGCTGGGAGAACAATACAGCAGTGCACAGTCAATCCAGGAAGTTTTTAGAGAGAGTTGGGGACAACTTCCTAATCCAAGTGCTGGAGGAACAAACTAGGGGCTGTGCTCCTCTTGACCTGCTGCTCATACACAGGGAAGAATTGGTAGGGGAAGTTGAAGTGGGTGACAACCTGGGCAGCAGTGACCATGAGATGGTTGAGTTCAGGATCCTGACAAAAGGAAGAAAGAAGAGCAGCAGAATATGGACCCTGGACTTCAGAAAAGCAGACTTTGACTCTCTCAGGGAACTGATGGGCAGGATCCCCTGGGAGGCTAATATGAGGGGGAAAGGAGTCCAGGAGAACTGGCTGTATTTTGAAGAAGCCTTATTGAGGGTGAAGGAACAAACCATGCTGGTGTGCAGAAAGAACAGCAAATATGGCAGGTGACTAGCTTGGCTTAACAGAGAAATCTTCAGTGAGCTTAAACACAAAAAGGAAGCTTACAAGAAGTGGAACTCAGACAGACAACTAGGGAGGAGTATAAAAATATTGCTCAAGTATGCAGGGGTGTAATCAGAAAGGCCAAACCACAATTGGAGTTGCAGCTAGCAAGGGATGTAAAGGGTAACAAGAAGGGTTTCTACGGGTATGTTAGCAACAAGAAGGAGGTCAGGGAAAGTGTGGGACCCTTACTGAATGGGGGAGGCAACCTAATGACAGATGATGTGGAAGAAGCTGAAGAGCTCAATGCTTTTTTTGCCTCACTCTTCACAGGCAAGGTCAGCTCCCAGACTGCTGCACTGGGCAGCACAGTATGGGGAGGAGGTGAGCAGCCCTCAGTGGTGAAAGAACAGGTTAAGGACTATTTAGAAAAGCTGGACATGCACAAGTCCATGGGGCCAGATCTAATGCTTCCAAAGGTGCTGAGGGAGTTGGCTGATGTGATTCAGAGCCATTGACCATTATCTTTGAAAACTCATGGCAATCATGGGAGATCCCAGACGCTTGAAAAAAGGCAAATCTAGTGCCCATCTTTCCAAAAAAGGAAAGAAGAAGAATGTGGGGAATTACAGACCCATCAGCCTCACCTCAGCCCCTGGAAAAATCATGGAGCAGGTCCTCAAGCAATCCATTTTGAAGCACTTGGAGGAGAGGAAGGTGATCAGGAACAGTCAACATGGATTCACCAAGGGCAAGTCATGCCTGACCAACCTGATTGTCTTCTATGATGAGATAACTGGCTCTGTGGATATGGGGAAAGCGGTGGACGTGATATACCTTGACTTTAGCAAAGCTTTTGATAATGGTCTCCCACAGTATTCTCGCTAGCAAGTTAAAGAAGTATGGACTGGATGAATGGTCTGTAAGGTGGATAGAAAGCTGGCTAGATTGTTGGGCTCAATGGGTAGTGATCAACGTCTCAATGTCTAGTTGGCAGCTGGTATCAAGCAGAGTGCCCCAGGGGTCATCCTGGGGCTGGTTTTGTTCAACGTCTTCATTAATTATCTGGATGATGGGATGGATTGCACCCTTGGCAATGACACTAAGCTGAGGGGAGAGGTAGATATGCTAGAGGGTAGGGATAGGGTCCAGAGTGACCTAGACAAATTGGAGGACTGGGTCAAAAGAAATCTGACGTTCAACAAGGACAAGTGAAGAGTCCTGCTCTTCGGACGGAAGAATCCCATGCACTGCGACAGGCTGGGGACCGACTGGCTAAGCAGCAGTTCTGCAGAAAAGGACCTGGGGATTACAGTGGACGAGAAGCTGGATATGAGTCAGCAGTGTGCCCTTGTTGCCAAGAAGGCTAATGGCATATAGGCTGCATTAGTAGGAGCATTGCCAGCAGATCAAGGGAGGTGATTATTCCCCTCTATTCGGCACTGGTGAGGCCACATCTAGTCTATTGCGTCCAGTTTTGCCCCCCCCCCCACTACAGAAAGGAGGAGGACAAATTTGAGAGAGTCCAGCGGAGGGCAATGAAAATGATTAGGGGGCTGGAGCACATGACTTATGAGCAGGGCCGTCCCTAGCTATTTTGGTGCCCTACACAGCCCAACAGGCCTCCGCGGGGGGGCTGTGTGGGGGATGGGGATGGGAAGGCTGGCCACTTCCTGCAGGAAGTGGAGTGACCTGGCCCCAGCCTGCTCTGCTCCCCTGGCTCCCAGGCTTGCGGGGAGCGGGGAACCTCCCCCCAGCACTTGGCGGCGGCACAGCTGGGAGCCAGGGGAGCAGAGCAGGCTGGGGCCAGGTTGCTCCACTTACCGGTGAGTGCAGGCCTGGCCACTTCTGGAGTCCTCAGGGGAGTGGGGGCAGGACTGGGGCAGAGCAGGGGCGGGGTCCTGGGGAAGAGCTAGAGCAGGGGCTGGAGCAGCATGCAGCTGTGCAGGGCACCAGGAAATTTGGTGCCCCAAATTTCCTGGTGCCCTACGCAGCTGCGTACTTTGCGTATGGGTAAGGATACCTCTGCTTATGAGGAGAGGCTGAGGGAACTGGGCTTATTTAGTCTGCAGAAGAGAAGAGTGAGGGGGGCATTTGATAGCAGCCTTCAACTACCTGAAGGGGGGTTCCAAAGAGGATGGAACTAGGCTGTTCTCAGTGGTGGCAGATGACAGAACAAGGAGCAATGGTCTCAAGTTGCAGTGGGAGAGGTCTAGGTTGGATATTAGGAAAAACTATTTCTCTAGGAGGGTGGTGAAGCACTGGAATGGGTTACCTAGGGAGGTGGTGGAATCTCCATCCTTAGATGATGATTAAAAACTTAGATGAAAAACTTAGAAGTTTTTAAGGCCTGGCTTGACAAAGCCCTGGCTGGGATGATTTAGTTGGGGATTGGTCCTGCTTTGAGCAGGGTGTTCGACTAGATGACCTCCTGAGGTCTCTTCTAACCTTAATCTTCTAATATTCTATGATTTTCCAAAGTTTGTGGTGGTTTGGGTTTCTGGCTCCACCTGTTACAGAGAGAGGAGCTAATCACTCAGCTTCAGCCCTGGAACTGACCATCCACAAACTTGGGCGCAGGGGATGTGGTGTTCAGACTTTGAGGAGTCTGTGGCAGATTGGAGAGAGCACACAGCCTGCAGAGAGCAGCCATAGCTGCAGTTCCTGGGCTCTCCTCCCTGCAGGGACTGATTGCTGCTGTGTTCCTGCCCCAAAGAGAGCAGGGAAGAGTGGAGAGGAAGTGAGGCCGAGCAGGCAACCTCCTTAAAGCAAAGTATTAATTACCCAGAACAGGAGCATTTCAGAAAAAGAAAATCAGGAAAACAGTGTGTACACAGATCTAGCTTTCTGCTAAGGCTTACCATTCGGTGGATGTGGGAAGACCTGACTTCTTTATACTCCCTCCCAGAGGCTCTCTCTGGGTATGTTGACAGTAAGCTGGAGAGCATGCTTCCCAGTAGGGGAACAGACACATGCTAGCATAGGTGCCAACTTCATGGGTGCTCCAGGACTGGAGCACCCATGGGAAAAAAAGAGTGGGTGCTCAGCACCCACCGGCAGCTCCATGGATCAGTGCCTCTCCCTCCCCCGCAGGACCTCCCGCCCATTGGCAGCCCCGCCAAACAGTTCCTCCCCCTCCTCCCAGCGCCTTCCGCCTGTTTAGCGGTGTGCAGGAGGCGGGGGTGGGAAGAGGCTGATGGGGGCGGGAAGAGACAGGATGGGGTGGAGGCTTGGAGGAAGAGGTGGAGTGTGGGCGGGGCCTGGGGCGGAGCGGGGTGTCAAGCCCCCCTCCCCACGGCAACTCAGAAAGATGGCACCTACGCATACTAGTATTGCTTGAGCTAGTGCACTAAACATAGCAGTGTAGCCAGGGCACCATGGGTGGCAGCTTGGACTAGCCGCATGAGTGCAAACCCACCTAGAGCCCTGGGATATGTACTTGGGCAGCTAGCCTGAGCCTCTGCCCATGCTATCCTAGCTACACTGCTGCTTTAGCATGCTAGCTTGGGCAAAGTTTGCACGTGTCGGTCTCCCTAACCTAAGAAGCATGCTCCTCACTGCAGTTGTGGCATACGTTATGTCAGCCTGTCTTCCCTAGACAGTGGCTGACAAGTGCCCCTCCCCAGTTCTTCCCTTGAGAAAGGCTTTATAACCGTGTAGTGTCCTTTGGATCTTCAGGCTCCTTGCTGGGGCAAAACAAGCCTTGCAACTTGTTGGAGCTAGGATCCTTCAAAGAAACAGCTTTTCCCTTTGTCTTTCAAGTGTGTGCTGCAGTGTCCTTAACTTGATCTACTGAGCTAGTGGGGGGGTGGGGGAGAGGGAGAAAACCTTTTGTAGTGATAATCAAGGTGGGCCATTTCCAGCAGTTGACAAGAACATCTGAGGTACAGTGGAACCCCGACCAGGGGTATTCTATCTGCTACCCAAGATCCATAAACCTGGAAATCCTGGACGCCCCATCACCTCAGGCATTGGCACCCTGACAGCAAGATTGTCTGGCTATGTAGACTCCCTCCTGAGGCCCTACGCTACTAGCACTCCCAGCTATCTTCGAGACACCACCGACTTCCTGAGGAAACTACAATCCATCGGTGATCTTCCTGAAAACACCCGTCCTGGCCACTATGGATGTAGAAGCCCTCTACACCAACATTCTACACACAGATGGACTACAAGCCGTCAGGAACAGTATCCCCGATAATGTCACGGCAAACCTGGTGGCTGAACTTTGTGACTTTGTCCTCACCCATAACTATTCCACATTTGGGGACAATGTATACTTTCAAATCAGCGGCACTGCTATGGGTACCCGCATGGCCCCACAGTATGCCAACATTTTTATGGCTGACTTAGAACAACGCTTCCTCAGCTCTCGTCCCCTAACGCCCCTACTCTACTTGTGCTACATTGATGACATCTTCATCATCTGGACCCATGGAAAAGAAGCCCTTGAGGAATTCTACCATGATTTCAACAATTTCCATCCCACCATCAACCTCAGCCTGGACCAGTCCATACAACAGATCCACTTCCTTGACACTATAGTGCTAATAAGCGATGGTCACATAAACACCACCCTGTACCGGAAAGCTACTGACCGCTATTCCTACCTACATGCCTCCCGCTTTCACCCAGACCACACCACACGATCCATTGTCTACAGCCAAGCTCTATGGTACAACCGCATTTGCTCCAACCCCTCAGACAGAGACAAACACCTACAAGATCTCTATCAAGCATTCTTACAACTACAATACCCACCTGCTGAAGTGAAGAAACAGATAGACAGAGCCAGAAGAGTACCCAGAAGTCACCTACTACAGGACAGGCCCAACAAAGAAAATAACAGAACGCCACTAACCATCACCTTCAGCCCCCAACTAAAACCTCTCCAACGCATCATCAAGGATCTACAACCTATCTTGAAGGATGACCCATCACTCTCACAGATCTTGGGAGACAGGCCAGTCCTTGTTTACAGACAGTCCCCAACCTGAAAATACTCACCAGCAACTACACACCACACAACAGAACCACTAACCCAGGAACCTATCCTTGCAACAAAGCCCTTTGCCAACTCTGTCCACATATCTATTCAGGGGACACCATTATAGGGCCTAATCACATCAGCCACACTATCAGAGGCTCGTTCACCTGCACATCTACCAATGTGATATACGCCATCATGTGCCAGCAATGCCCCTCTGCTATGTATATTGGTCAAACTGGACAGTCTCTACGTAAAAGAATAAATGGACACAAATCGGACGTCAAGAATTATAACATTCAAAAATCAGTCGGAGAACACTTCAATCTCTCTGTTCACTCAATTACAGACCTAAAAGTGGCAAATCTTCAAGAAAAAAACTTCAAAAACAGACTCCAACGAGAGACTGCTGAATTGGAATTAATTTTCAAACTGGATACAATTAACTTTCTCTTGAATAGAGACTGGGAGTGTATGGGTCATTACACAAAGTAAAACTATTTCCCCATGTTTATTTCTTCTCCCCCCCATTGTTCCTCACATGTTCTTGTCAACTGCTGGAAATGGCCCACCTTGATTATCACTACAAAAGGTTTTCTTCCTCCCTCCCGCTCTCCTGCTGGTAATAGCTCATCTTATGTGATCACTCTCCTTACAGTGTTAATGGTAACACCCATTGTTTCATGTTCTCTATGTATATAAATCTCCCCACTGTATTTTCCACTGAATGCATCCGATGAAGTGAGCTGTAGCTCACGAAAGCTTATGCTCAGATAAATTGGTTAGTCTCTAAGGTGCCACAAGTACTCCTTTTCTTTTTGCGAATACAGACTAACACGGCTGCTACTCTGAAATCTATTCCGTCACACTCCCCTTATTGCTTCACAACCAATTAAGGGCCGTAGCTAAGATTGACAATTCAGCGCTAACATGCGGGATATCTTCATTGTCACCATCCCTTCAGCGGTGGCTGCCAAACCACTCCTAGAGCCTACAAGGGAAAAACGAACTGCAAGAGGAGGATGCCTGGCTCCTGAACAAACACCATTCTGTGAGATATGGTATGGAAATTGCTAAGTTCAGTGCTATGACAAATCTCTCTCCTCCATGAGAGGGATGCAGTACATTTGCAAGGCAGCTTTGGAAGTCCTGAATAAATTACAGTTGCCTTTTTGAAGTAACGATCAACTATTAAATATTCACACACAGACCCAGAACACACATAGGAAAAGCAGCTCATTACATTAAGTAATGAATTACTATTTCTAATTACTTATAGTAGTTAATTACTTCTAATTATTATACTGAGTAATAAATATCTACTTCTAATTATGCTGTGGGTACAGTCATAGCAGTTAGAAATGCAATTTGCACAGTTGTTTACATCACAAACATGTTTAAGTAATTGTGCTTCCATAATTATATGGAATGGTTGGTGGTAAATAATGTAACTCATTTTGTAGCTTCAGCTGCCATTTGATTGCAGTTTGTGGGTGGGTGGCTGGTTTTTAGGAGGTGCCTATCTGAGGAATACCTATTATTATTTAAAGCGTACATGCTTTGCAGCGTGTGAGTTTTCCTTAACGGACTCTTTGGGGAACATGAACCGCATTATTAAACTTACACTGTGGTTCACATTTCTATTCACCCTGAGCACATCCAAATTCCCTAGAAGCACTGGCCAAATCCTGCTGCCCTACTCAGGGTAAGTCACACTCCCTACCCTTCACCCCTAGAGCCAAGAAATACTGGAGGATAGAGAGGTCGGGGGAGGGGATAACCTTCCATATAAATCTCACAGGAGTTCCCTCATGCCATGCTTGCCCTCCCACCCATGGGCTGAGTTAAGGGGGCCTGCTCTCAGAATGAATTGGTTTCCTGCAGATCCACATGAGTGGCCCATTTATTCTGCACCAATGGAGTAACACTGTCAGAGCTTCCACTGGTTATGGCTGCAAGCAGTGGCTCCCTGATGAGGGTTGTATTAATTTCCAGATTTTCTCTGTGGGGTTAGTAGGGAGGAGGTGTGTGCATCTCCCATTTGAACACCAACCTTTCCAACCCAGACCCGCCCCAAACCCTGCCCTGGAGTTGATCTCCACCCTGCAGAGAGTCTTCTATAGTGATCCAAGAAAGGGGTGTGAGGGCCATACAGCAGAGGCTGTCTGACCAATCTGGGACGTGCAACATTTATGCACAGAAGGACCCACAAGGGAGGTGTGAGCTCGACTCAAGTTCGCACTCAATCCTTACTTGCACATGGACCTCAGTCTGAGCTTAACTTGAGTCGGGCCTTCAGGATTTGGCCCTCTTTTATTTCTTAATTTCTCCTGCACCCAATTTTGCATCTGCATTTATAATAACCCCCTGTAACATCAGCACTGGTTGCTGTGGAAACAATGATGTCACAAGCAGAGAGGTATAGCATGCCATCCAGCGAAGCATCAGGGGCAGAAGCAAATAAGCTCCAAAGAATCAGCAATCCTGTTTATAATAGACACATCCTTGCTTTTTGGTAAACAAAGAGAGAAAAGAAATACAGCACATTTATGAAACATGATAAATTACTTCTCAAATCATTTTAAGTTTTCTATGAGGCCCCTATGGATCTTTTAAAAATTAAGACATTGAAAAGTTCACTTCACCCCCAGCAGTGCATAATACCTCTAAAAGAGACATTTGGGCTAGTGGAGGAATACCCAGCAGTGTTGGGAAAAGCAAAACCCAACTTACACTAATATTTTGCTGTCGATGGTGGATTGTACCTGAATCTCATGTTGGAGGGGGAAGGGGGGAAGAGGGGGACTATGTGCCAATTTGTTGGGATGAGAGGGATGCTATAAAGAAGAAAACAATGTCAGAAATGTGGATTACCTGTGAATTGGACTCCAGGGCCTTCATGCTGCTTTAAAGTGAGCTAGTCTATGCTGTGTCTGCATTATGGGGCTTATGCATCTTCCCCCTACTGTGGCGCTAAATAACACAGGGGAAATGGAATCAAAATGGAATCAAAGCCTTCATATTTTGGAACGCACCTCAGTAGGGTTAACAGGTATCTGGTTTTGAACAGGAACGCCTGGTCAAAAAGGGACCCTGGCAGCTCCGGTCAGCACCACTGACCAAGCCTCTAAAAGTCCAGTCAGCGGTGCAGCGAAGCTAAGGCAGACTCCCTGCCTGCTCTGATGCTGTGCGGTTCCCAGAAGCATCCAGCATGTCCCTGGGGACCCTAGGCACAGAGGTGATCAGGGGGCTCCAAGCGCTGCCCTGCCCCGAGAGCCAGCTCCACAGCTCCCACTGGCCGGGAACGCAGTCAATGGCAGCTGCGGGGGTGGCGCCTGCAGGTGCGGGCAGCGTGCAGAGCCCCCTGGCTCATCTGCCTAGGGGCCGCAGGGACATGCCTGATGCTTCCAGTAGCCGCGTGGAGCCAGGGCAGGCAGGGAGCCTGCCTTAGCCCTGCTGTTCCGTGGACCAGGAGCCACCTGAGGTAAGCGCCACCTGGCTGGAGCCCATATCCCAAACTTCCTCCAGCACCCCAACCCCTTGCCCCAGGTCAGAACTCCCTCCTGCACCCTAACACCCTCCCAGAGCCCACATCCCAACCCCCAGCCCCAGTCCTGAGCCACCTCCTATGTCACAAACCTCTCATCCCTGGCCCTACCCCAGAGCCCTCACCTCCAGCTGGAGCCCTAACCCCCTCCCACACCCCAACCCCCTGCCCCAGCCCGGTGAAAGTGAGGGCTGGGGAGAGTGAGCGATGGAGGGAGCGGGGATGGAGTGAGCGGGGTGCGAGGCCTCAGAAGGGGTGGGCCGGGGCAGGGCCTTGGGAGAGGGGCGGGAGAGGGGGCGGGACAAGGGTGTTCAATTTTGTGCCATTAGAAAGTTGGCAACCCTACGTCTCAGCAGTCAAAATCCATCAAAACAAAATATTGTTCTGGGTGTGTTTAGAGATTTCATGGTCCTTTCTCATCTCTGAAAGGGCCTGATTCCAGTCCCACTGATGTCAGGGGGAGTTTTGCCCTTGACTTTAATGACGGCAGGATGCTGTCTATGGGTTTGATCCTGGAAATGTGCCCAGCGGAGTGCTTACTACCCTGAGTACTCCAGCTGGTAGTATTTTCAGGAGTGGGCCCACGTCATACAAACTCGTCTTATTTAACATTCTAACCAAGTTATACACCACAAGCAGAAATTGTGTTAAAACTGCCTCGCTAAATTACTATTTTGTTCTGCCTTTGTAGCTCTCTTGGGTCTTCAGTTCTAATTGAGGTGTTGGTTTCGGTTTCTGAGGATGTGGGGATACAGTGTAAAGTAGGCAGTGATAAGATTATGACTATTCTACTCCCAAATGGGGAACAGAGAGCTATAATTCTGCTAATTATCATGACTAATTAGCTGTATTCAGAAGTGAAAAATCAGAAGGCCTAGATCACTGCCTCCAACTGTTAATAATGGATTATTGAATGGCAGTACATGAGACTACAGGGATGGCTTCTACCACCATTACCACCAGTGATGAGATTGGGATGAGTTTCCAGTATCATAAAATCATTTGGCCCTGGAGTTTGAGAACATTTCAGTGCGAAGAAGGGAAGTACATGCTGTTACTTGAGTTAATCAAGGTGAAGCTCAACACAGAGGACTCAATTGTCATACTTAGCCTGATTTACAGCTGGTGATTATCCAGTTCCACACAGAGGGTCAGATCCACTGAAAATGGGCTCTGGTGGGTCCAGTGGAGCAATGGTGACTTATTCCAGCTCAGAATCTGTCCCTGAGTTCTCAGATTTGCACTTAGTCATCTACAGCCAGATTTTTAAAGGTATTTAGGCACCTAAAGATGATCAAAAGTGCCTAGGCCCCTAACTCCCATCAAGACTCTGCCCCCTAAATAGCAATCTGTGGACCTGGATGTTAGGATATAGATAGTCAGGCCTGTCTGCAAAGGCCTATACTTTAAGAATTTAGGTGTATGTTTATCATTTAGCTAGGTATAGATGTATAAAAGAAAGAATCAAAATCTCTGTCTGCCGGTGTAAGAGCCTTCTCTTGCTGTGACAGTCTGAGGCCCTGTTCTTAGGCTAAGGCCTTTGGCTAAGCAGCAGAGGCAGCCATAAGATGGGAAGCGACCAGTCACATCCTCACATTCCAACCTAGTCACATTGAAATAAGGTGCTATTGGGCTGTTAGGAATACAATCCTGTCCTGATAATGCCTATCGCCTCCAGAGAAAGGGAAGTGCCTAGAAGATGGAAAAGGAAACTTAGTTTGATGGCATCCTGTCTGGCAAGAACTCACTTATCAATAGCTGGGATGTGAAATCCTCATTTCTTTAAAAAGAAAAGGAGTACTTGTGGCCAGTGGTGAGCTGGAGCCAGTTCGCAAGAACTGGTTGTTAAATTTAGAAGCCCTTTTAGAACCAGTTGTTCCGCGAGGGACAACTGGTTCTAAAAGGGCTTCTAAATTTAACCGGCCAAAAGGGTGGCCAAAAGTGGCACCTTAAGTGCCGACTCCATGGGTGCTCCAGCTCTGGAGCACCCAAGGGGAAAATTTGGTGGGTGCAGAGCACCCACTGGCAGCTCCCCGCCCCAACGCTGGCCCCAGCTCACCTCCGCTCTGCCTCCTCCCCTGAACATGCCGCCCCCCTCTGCTTCTCCGCCCCCCACCCCAGGCTTCCCGCGAATCAGCTGTTCGGCGGGAGGCTGGGGCAGGCTGAGAAGCAAGCGGTGGCTTCCCGCTCAGGCCCAGGGAGGCGGAGCGGAGGTGAGCTGGAGCGAGGGGGGCGGCGCGAGGAGGGCTGCCCGCGCCACAGCAGATAACCCTGGGTGGGGGGTGCAGGGGAACCGCTCCCCACCCCAGCTCACCTCCTCCACCCTTGGCCTGAGCAGGAAGCCGCAGCCTGCTTCTCAGTCCTCCCCGGCTTCCCGCTGAACAGCTGATTGGCGGGAAGCGGGAGAAGGGGGGCGCGGAGAAGCAGTGCAGGGCGGCGCATTCAGGGGAGGAAGCGGAGGCAGAGCGGAGGTGAGCTGGGGCTGGAGGTGGGGCAGGAGCTGCCGGTGAGTGCTCTGCACCCACCAAATTTTCCCTGTGGGTTCTCCAGCCCCAGAGCACACAGGGAGATGGTGCCTAAGGCGCCACTTTTCATGTGATCAGTGGGGGGAGCGGCTGCTCCCCCTGCTCCCCCCCGGCTACGCTCCCCCACCCCTAAGAGCCAGAGGGACCTGCCGGATGCTTCCTGGGAGCTGCCCCAGGTAAGCACCGCTGGGACTCCACACCTTGCCCCCCGACAGGTGCCTCTGGCGCTTAGGGGTGGGGTGGGCACCCACTATGGTGGCCCATGAGACCCTCCTGCCCGGTTCTGGGGGAAGTCAGGGGACAGGGGAGGGTGGTGGATGGGGCAGGGGTTCTGGGGGGAGGTGTCAAGGAACGTGGGGGGGGGGTTGGATGGGGCAGGAGTCCCGGGAGACGGGGGGTGGGCAACGACCCCCTCATGGGGTGAGGAGGGAACCCGTTGTTAAGATTTTGGCAGCTCAACACTGCTTGTGGCACCTTAGAGACTAACAAATTTATTTGAGCATAAGCTTTCGTGAGCTGCAGCTCACTGTAGTCCCCATTTCCCTGTTTGTCTGTATTATCACTGTCTGGTTCTGTGATTGTTTCTGTCTGCTGTATAATTAATTTTGCTGGGTGTAAACGAATTAAGGTGGTGGGATATAAATGGTTAAATAATCATGTTACAATATGTTAGGATTGGTTAGTTAAATTTCAGTAAAATGATTGGTAAAGGTATAGCTAAGCAGACCTCAAGTTTTACTATATAGGCTTCTGTCAATCAGGAAGAAGGGAGGTGGAATGGGGAAGGGGGAACTGGAATCATGTTTTGCTAAGGGGCAGGAAATTGGAAGCATGTTTTGCTAAAGGTGGGAATGGGAACAGGGACACAGGCAAGGTTCTGTGGTGTCAGAGCTGGGAAGGGGGACACTAAAGAAGGAAATTGGAATCATTGCTTGCTGGAAGTTCACCCCAATAAACATTGAATTGTTTGCACCTTTGAACTTCGGGTATTGTTGCTCTCTGTTCATGCGAGAAGGACCAGGGAAGTGGGCAGGTGAAGGAATAAACCCCTAACACTGGACACCTGCTATTAAGCACTTCTGATTAAGTTTCACACCAGGTCTCAAGTGTGTGGAAAGGTCGGGGCCATGTCCAAAACAGACAGCCATTCTCTTGTAAGGAAATGATTACTTTATGCTGTACGATAAAATCATCAAGGCTTATGAACAAGCATGAATCTGTCATTTTTTCCGCTACTGAATTTCCCCTCTTTGGGTGTGTTTTCCCATGTACTGTGAGAAGAGATGAGACTTGGATCCTTACTCCAGTCTCTTCCTAATCCTGCAAAAGTTAGGATGCCTCCATACAAACAGCCTCTGTAAGTGCTTGACAGGACTCAGCACTGATCCCTTGACCTAATTAAGACATTGGCCAGATCCTCAGTCTTGGTCTTGTAATCATATGGTGCTTCATTGACTTCAATGGAATAACGCTGATTGACCCGAGCTAAGTATCTGGCCTATTGTATTTACAAGCTTCAAAGCGAGTTCCATGTAGTCTTCAGACAGTGGAGAGGAAGCTTTCTCGAGGGCATCTGTTTAGTACCTTAATGACATCTATAAGACCACAGTTATCTTTTCTTCAGGTACATTCAAGATTACCCAGGCTCTGTGTTTTTAACTAGGAGTTCAAAAAAGAGACCAAGAAACTTCACTGGGAGTGGCTTATACCAGAGGTAGCTTTGGCACACAGTCAGTATTTGAAGTCAAGTAGCTGTTTGAGATCTAAACAATTCCCTTTGATGTGGAATAATTTTACCATGGGGCTCCCCAAGTAGAGAGAAAAGCTTGTTAACCCAACTGCAAACCCTGTTCTGGTCAATTTCACAGGCAATTCCAGTTTGGGTGAGAGTGGGGAGTCTTGGAATGCAGTGGTTCTCAACCAGCAGTACACGTACCCCTAGGGGTACGCAGAGGTCTTCCAGGGGGCACATCAACTCATCTAGATATTTGTCTAGTTTTACAACAGGCTACATAAAAAGCACTAGCAAACTAAACTAAAGCAGTCCAGCAGTACAAACTAAAGTTTCATACAGACAATGACTTGTTTATACTGCTCTCTATAATATGCACTGAAATATAAGTACAATATATATATTGTAATTGATTTATTTTATAATTAGGGTAAAAATTGGAAAGCATGCAATTCTTCAGTAATAGTGTGCTGTGACAATTTTGTATTTTTATGTCTGATTTTGTAAGCAAGTAGATTTTAAGTGAGGTGAAACTTGTGGTATGCAAGACAAATCAGACTCCTGCAAGGGCTACAGTAGTCTGGAAAGGTGGAGAGCCACTGTTCTAATGGTGCACAGATGGACCTGCGCGTGCTGTAATTATCATTGATAAAAAGTTATGGTTTGTATATCCAGTATCCATCTGACCCATTAACAGAAATTATGTTTTCTCTTGATATGTGGCTTTTAGAAGAGTTTTGAAAAGCTTTAAAGCTTTCTTTAACTTTTAGATGTGATATGATTCAAAAGTACATTGATAAACTTCATACCTCAGTTCCTCATCTGTAAAATGGGGATAATACTTTCCTGCTTCATATGAGTGTTATGTGCATAAGGCACTCAGATATGTTGATGGGAACATAAGAAAGCCATACTGGGTCAGACCAAAGGTCCATCTAGCTCATCCTGTATCCTGTTTTCCGACAGTGGCCAATGCCAGGTGCCCCAGAGGGAATGAACAGAAGAGGTAATCATCAAGTGATCTATCCCCTGTCACCCATTTTCAGCTTCTGGCAAACAGAGGCTAGGGATACCGTCCCTGCTCATCCTGGCTAACAGCCATTAATGAAGCTATTCTCCATGAATTTATCTAGTTCTTTTTTGAACCCGGTTATAGTCTTGGCCTTCACAACATCCTCTGGCAAGGAGTTCCACAGGTTGACTGTGCGTTGTATGAAAAAATATTCCCTTTTCTTTGTTTTAAATCTGCTGCCTATTCATTTCATTCGGTGATTCCTAGTTCTTGTGTTATGAAAAGGAGTAAATAACATTTCCTTATTTACTTTCCTCATACCAGTCACAATTTTATAGACCTCTATCATATCCTCCCTTAGTCATGCCTTTTCCAAGCTGAAAAGTCCCAGTCTTATTAGTCGCTCCTCAAATGGCAGCCGTTCCATACCCCTAATAATTTTTGTTACCCTTTTCTGAACCTTTTCCAATTCCAATATGTCTTTTTTGAGATGGGGCGACTACATCAGACCATCAGATGGGGACTGCTATAGTATTTGTGTGCAAGGCAGGCAATGGATAATTTCATTATGACTATGCCTAAAAAAAATGGGGCTTAATTCTGATCTCACTTACATTGTTCATCTGATCTCAGGAATAGCAGTGTCTTGAGTGACAGTTTAAAGAAAATTCACCACAAATATATATAAACACACAACAGAGCAATTTTGATTAGTTTACAACCATTCACTCACACCAATTCAAATTCCAAGTGATAAAAGCACTGGAAGAGATTCTGATCTCTGTAAGTCTGGTGCAAATAAGAAGTAACTCGTGTAAATCAGTAGTAAATGCACTTACACCAATGAAGTTTCATTGCTGCAAAGCCTGTCTGAGATCAGAATTGGGCACGTTGACTTAAATTATAATTTGCAGAGAACAAAGTCTCTTACATGGGTCTTATAGCTCAAAAATGTTTACACTTAAAATAATTCTCTGTGAATAGCACATTGGTTGGTGTTGCTGGAAGCCTCTGACGTAGGATCTATCCGAATTTATCTCTCTAACATTCTGGTCCTTCCTGTACAATTGTCTAAAAGTAAATTATTGAAGCGCGAAATTCCCAGCATTGTGGAATCCTGTGATAGACGCTGTATGTGCAGTTATACCTACATATAAGAGGGTTGAGTTAAAAGTGCCAGCCAGACATTTAATGTTATTTCCTTAATCTTGAGCAGCTGTTATCAGAGATAGGGGGCTACAGAACCAACATAGCAAGCTCAACTATAGAGTCCCAGCAGCCATGTGCCAGAAGAGCGTATGCTTGTCATTCCAGAACGATCAGTTCCTTGCCTTTGGAACCATTCTGAGCACCATGCTGATAGCCTCTGGGTTTCCCACAGGGTCTCAGTATATAGCATCAGGAAGTCCAAATGGCATGACTGAGCAGTAAGGCACTGGTGGGTTGAACTGTATTGGTACACTGTGGATACAAGGCTTGAGGGCCTTCAACCACCCGAGAAATTGGATTATGGGAGGATGCACACCGCAGAGCACCTGACAGTATTCAGAGAATAAACTATATTGTAAAGAGATTAAAAACAAGAGGCAGAGACATTTAAAATGACTTCAAACTCTGTGTTTGGGTTCTTGGGCTGGTGGTGTTAACCCCAGTGATAGATCTGCCATAATTATACAGCTATGGATATCCATTACCATCCTGCTTGCTGGAGTTTGCAGTGCCCGTTTATTACAATAATATGCTAATGTAGCACTTTTCATCTGAGGATCTCCACATTCCTTGAAAAGACACAAAAATATCATTGTTCCCATTTTTACAAACGAGAAAGCTAAAACACGGAGAGGTTAAGGCTCACACTCAGCAAAATACTTAAGCACGTGCTTAACTTTAAGCTCAGGGGTAGTCCATTGACTGCAAGGGGACTACTCAGAAGTCAATGAAGTGTTTAAAGTCAATGTTCAAGTGCTTTGCGGAAATGCGGCCTAACTGATTTTCCCAGGATCATACAGCAAGTCAGTGACCAAATCCAGGTTTCCTGACAGTGTAGCCCCTCTAATTATTATACCATGAATAGAGATACAGTACAGCTTTGATTTTATGAACACCAGTCTTACAAATGGCCAGTTGTACAAACCAATTGCCTGCCCAGGGGGTGGGGGGAGGAGAGGGGAGAAATCACAGTGACGTTGATGGAGAACAAGTCAACATCCTGTCACATTCCGATGCCTTCAGTGCACTGGAAATCACTTTGTGGTGATTTGAAGAACAAGAAGAAAGCCACGCAGGCCTCCATACTTCTGCTTATGCACCATATCTACCATCATTCGGAGACTTTTGATTTTATGACTTTCTCAGTCCCTCATTCGTTTGTAAAATAAGCGTTCGAGTATTGCAGTAAATGCATTCTGTCCAAAGCCAGCTCCTAAAGGAGTCTTACACATCTCTTCCTGCAAAACAGTCAGGGCGTAAACATCATAATCAGCCAGAAGAAGATGTGCTCTGGTGGGTCTTGGGTGTCTTGTAAAGTATGTCTACACAGCTAATAAATTAATTAATAAATGGATTAACTAAAAATAAAAAGCATGATCTTAACTCAGGTTAGCGAACCCATATTAAAATAGCAGTGAAGACACAGAGAGTTTAACTTGGATTAGCAGCGCAAATTCAGCCCCAGGCTCCCATATAGGTGTTAACTTGAGCTGCTAACCTGAGTTAAAAGCAAAGTTGCTGTGTCTTCAGTGAGATTTTAGCATGTTAGATAACCTGGGTTAAGAACAGATCTTTTTTTGTAGTGTAGACATACCTGTAGAGACACGAGGCCAAAGACAGACTACCTGCAAAGCGCACCAGTAGCCTACTAATATGCATCCTATCTTATTGTTACTGTATGGTTTGCTCAGAGTGGTCTGTTTTGAAGAGTTTATGCAGCTAGCTCCTGACTGATTCCCTTGTCTCCATCTTAGGCTACCCCTATCCTGCAACCGGAAGTGTAATTTTCAGCTTGTTTGACGTACCTGGGCTAGCTTTAAAAATAATAGCAAGGAGGCCCAGCCCTCCGGGTACATACTTGCATTGCTAGCATGCGCTGCAGCCTGCACCACCATGTCCTTACTGCTATTTTTAGCATGCTAGTCAGATTAAAGCTAGCGCAGGTACATCTACATGAACAGCACTCCTCACCCCTGCCTGCAATGGAGAAATAGCCTTAGTGTAGCAATTACACACTAAGGAACAGAGATAGGGTTGCTAACTTTCTGACCGCAGAAAACCGAACACCTTTGCCCCGCCCCCTTCCCTGCCCCTTCCCCGAGGCCCTGCCCTGCCCTCACTCACTCTGTTCCCCCTCCTTCAATTGCTTGCTCTCCCTCACCCTTGCTCACTCGCTCATATTCACTGGGCTGAGGCAAGGGGGTGTGATGTGGGCTTTGGCTGGGGCATGGGCTCAAGGTGGGGCCAGAAATGAGAGGTTCAGGGTGCAGGAGGGGGATCCAGGCTGGCATAGGAGCTTGGGAGGTGCAGGCTCTGGGATGGGGCTAGGGGTGAAAGGTTTGGGATGCAGGAGGGGGCTCCAGGCTTGGGGGTGGGGCCGAGGGGTTTGGAGTGTGGGAGGGGTCTCAGGGCTGGCGCAGGGGGCTGGGGTACGGGAGTGGGTATGGGCTCTGGGACGGAGTTTGAGTGCGGGAGGGGGCTCAGGGCTGGGCAGCGGATTTGGCGTGCGGGAGGGGTGTGTCATAAATATAAAGGGAAGGGTAACCACCTTTCTGTATACAGTGCTATAAAATCCCTCCTGGCCAGAGGCAACATCCTGTTACCTGTAAAGGGTTAAGAAGCTCAGCTAACCTGGCTGGCACCTGACCCAAAGGACCAATAAGGGAACAAGATACTTTCAAATTTGGGCGGGGGGGGGGAGGCTTTTGTTTGTGCTCTTTGTTTACTTGTTTGTTCTCTCTTGGGACTGAGAGAGGCCAGACAGAAATCCATCTTCTCCAACACATCCTAATTCAAGTCTCCAATATTGCAACCAGTATAGGTAAACCAGGCAAGGCGGATCTTGTTATCTTTTGTTTTATGTGAATTTTCCCTGTGTCAAGAGGGAGGTTTATTCCTGTTTTCTGTAACTTTAAGGTTTTGGGGGGATCCTCTGTGTTTTGAATCTGAATACCCTGTAAAGTATTTTCCATCCTGATTTTATAGAGAGATGATTTTACCTTTCTTTTTTTTAAAAATGAAATCCTTCTTTTAAGAACCTGACTGATTTTTCCATTGTTCCAAGATCCAGGGGTTTGGGTCTTTGATGATTTTGTAACAAACTGGTTAGGATATTACTCTCAAGCCTCCCTAGGAAAGGGTATGTGTAGGGCTTGGAGGGATATTTTGCGGGAAGACGTCTCCAAGTGGTCTCCTTCTCTGTTCTTTGTTTAAAACGCTTGGTGGTGGCAGCATACTGTTCAAGGACAAGGCAAAGTTTGTACCTTGGGAAAGTTTTTAACCTAAGCTGGTAAGAATAAGCCTAGGGGGTCTTTCATGCGGGTCCCCAGATCTGTACCCTAGAGTTCAGAGTGGGGAAGGAACCCTGACAGGGTGCAGGGTGCGGGCTCTGGGAGGGAGTCTGGGTGCGGGATGGGGCTCAGGGCTTGGACAGGGGATTGGGGCATGGGAAGAGGGTTGGGGTGCAGGCTCTGGGTGGCGCTTACCTCAGGAGGCTCTTAGAAACAGTCAGCATGTCCCTCCAACTCCTAGGCGCAGGAGTTACCAGGAGGGCTCCACACACTGTCCCCGCCCAAGGTGCAGGTGCTGCTGCGAGTGCTGGCTTCGCAGCTCTCATTGGCTGGGAACCGCAGCCAATGGGAGCTGCAGAGGCAGTGCCTGCAGCCAGGGTCAGTGTACAGAGACCCCTCGCTGCTCCTGTGCCTAGGAGCCGGAGGGACATGCTGTCTGCTTCCAGGAGCTGTGCGGAGCTGGCTGCTGTGGCCAATCAGACTTTTAGCGGCCTGGTCAGGTGTGCTGACCGGAGATGCCATGCAGTGGGGTGGGATGGAACATTTTTAACATTGTGCTTACAAGGAATGAATTGTTCCCCTTTCTGAATCAGTCTGTATAACAATGTGAGTGGCTGAGCATAAGAAGGAAGATTTAAGCTGCAAGAAGAGCAGTCAGGAAGATGAAATCCATCCCCCAACCCAAATTCAAGCGTGGAGTATGGCTGTCTATGTGCTGGAGTAGCAGTTGGAGCTGCTATGCAGCAGTGGCATAGGGTGTGGGCCACAGGATCAGTGCAAATATGGATCCTTCCCCAGATCTCCATCACTGTCCTCCATGCTGGCCTATGCTGTGAGATCCTTTCCGCATCACACAGGTACAAAGCCACCCCTGCATGGTTGCTCTGTCTCCAGCACAGTCCCCAAATGAGGGACTCTAAGTGCCGCAGAGGAACTTGGACTGGGCTTGCACAGCGGTAACTGGGCAAATATATCTCCTGAGAGATACAAAGCCTATGTTGTGAAGGGAGAAATTAGGCTAATGGCTCTAACTGGTGGGAGGAGAAGCAACAGGGGAGGAGTTAGACACTTGAGGACATGAGACCCAAACACTGCAGACAAAGCTGCCATCTCCACGGGAAAGGGAAACAAGCCAGGGATTGTGAGGGAGCTAGCCAGCTGCTGTGCTATTTGAGTGGCTTTGGCTTGTTTTCTTAAATGGCTTTTTCTAAAGGAAATAAAACAATGCTGATATTTAAGAGAATTGCTGAAAGACGAGTGGAGCAGTGTGCAGCATGGGCAGTCGTATTCCTCTGGCTCTTGGCATCACTTGGATCATTTCTTTTTAGCAGCACTTTGGGACTGTGAGTGAGAGCCAGAGATCTGCTGAACACTGTGTGTGTGTGTGGGGGGGGGGGTTCGATCTAAGTTACGCAACTTCAGCTACGTGAATAACGTAGCTGAAGTCGACGTACTTAGATCGACTTACCGTGGTGTCTTCACCGTGGTGAGTCGACTGCTGCCGCTCCCCCGTCGACTCCACCTGCGCCTCTCACAGCGCTGGAGTACAGGAGTTGACTGGAGAGTGCTCAGGGGTCGATTTATCGCATCTAGACTAGACGTGATAAATCTGCCCGCCGATCCGGCGGGTAGTGTAGACATACCCAGAAAGAAAAACTGGACAAAGGCACCTTAGACTGCTCTAGATTGTTTCATTCTTCCTACCTAGCCTCATTCATCACTTCAATATGTTGTTTTGGGTGGGTTTACTTGAACCCTTAGTATCTGCTGCGTACTATAGACTGTGTACTACAGGCTCACCTGATAGAAAGATACTGGCTGATCACCAGGAAGAAGAAAGAAAAGACTTGCACCTCCCTGAACTGAGCCAAAAAAACCCATGTGTGGTAAAAACATCCATGGAAGAATCAGAAAAGATGGACTGAAAATCTTCAACCAAGTCAGCATATACTGTGTATAGGCTGAGAGAGATCAGAAGTCATCAGGTGATAATGACACTGCTAAGCACCTAAAGAGTCAGCAGCATCAAGCATTGTCTCTTCTTTGAACTCCGATGCACTAGCCAGGTACACAGGAAAAGCACTGGGAACTTTTGAATTTCATTTCCTGTTTGGTCAGTGTGGCAAACTCAGCAGCACAGGTGACCATGCAGTCCCCCCAGAATCGTAGAGCGTAGAGTGTTTCTATGCTCCCCCATCATCTCCATCCTTGAGGTTATCGCAGATTAGAAGATGGAAAAAATGCACTCATGATGACATGTTTTCTGAGCTCATGCAGTCCTCCTGCACTGATAGGGCACAGCTTAATGCATGGAGGCATTCAGCGGCAGAGGCCAGGAAAGAATTGCTGTGTTTGCTTAACAGAAAAGTATCATGCCTCACTAGCAATCCTGCCTGAGCCAGGTCGCTATGTCACATGCACTCCGTGCTGTGTCAGCCTGGGCAGGGCATGACCGCTTTGTGAGCAGGAAGGCCATAGATATAGACATTGCATTAGGTAGTTTCTGTAGCTAGAGAAAACATTCCTGTGCATTCAGCAAAGTCTGTGGCAAGAGAAGAGAAACCCCATTCAAGTTGGGTTTCTGTAGTGTAGTGGTTATCACATTTGCCTAACACATGAAAGGGCCCTGGTTCAAAACCAGGTGGAAAAAGGTCACTGTTTCTTTCTCTGACTCCCCTCCTGCATTTTTAGTCTTAGAACAGACTGCACTGTGAAATTTTACTTTGAATTATATCAATTATGAGTTAAATAATATGGAAGCTCTCTCTAAGTTATAGTCCTGGGTTCCTTACTCTTTCAGCTGCTCTGATAAATTAACATTTTTATTAGGGGCAGGGGAAATTTTTCATGAAGCCTTTAATAGGGACTAAATGCTATCTAGGACTCTGAAATAATCTTAACGTGGCCCATAGAGTGCAATCCTTTGTTCTGGATTTGTCATTCCACAAGTTGAACTGCTCCTTACTACTGTCCAGGCTTCATGAGCCATGGGAGCAAGGGGCAGGCTGGGGTAGGTGTGACCGCTGCTGGGAGAGCAGCCTGAGGCAGAAGCCTCCAGCTCGCATGATATTCCAGGCAGGACTGAATCTCCATGAGATGAAACTTAAAGAAGAGAATAACCTGGAGTCACTCCCATTTGGTGCTCTAAGAGGAGGATATCCATGTCTGTCCAGGAGCCCCTGATCGATCTCACCGAGGTCTGCCAGGAGCACCCAGGAGATGTACCATGGCTATCAGTCCTACTGCACCATCTGCCGTGAAGGCAAGGAGCTGCTGCTGTGTAGCAATGCAGTACCGCATCTGCCAGCAGCACCCAGGAGATGTACGGTGAAGGTGAGCTGAGCAGGCTCCATGCTTGCCATGGTATGGCAACCATGGCAGCGAGCTGAGCGGTGCCAGCGGCCGGGACCCAGCTGGCAGGAGCCGCTGGACAGAGCCCCAGACTGGCAGCAGGTTGAGCCGCTCAGCCTGCTGCCAGTCTGGGGCTCTGTCCGCCTCCCCGCTCAGCCCGCTGCCTGCCTGGAGTTCCAATCATCCAGGTAGGCAGCGGTCTGAGCGGGGCCGGCGGACAGGACCCTGGAAAAAAGGCGCGAAACGATTTTCTGCCGTTGCTTTCACGGAGGGAGGGAGTGGGGCCCGACGACATGTACCCAGAACCACCCGCAACAAAGTTTTTGACCTATCAGGCATTGGGAGCTTAACTCAGAATTCCAATGGGCAGCGGAGACTGCGGGAACTGTGGGATAGCTACCCACAGTGCACCACTCTGTAAGTCGATGCTAGCCACGGTAGTGAGGACACACTCTGCCGACTTAATGTGCTTAGTGTGGACATACGCAATCGACTGTATAAAATCGAATTCTAAAAATTGACTTCTATAAAATCGACCTAATTTCGTAGTGTAGACATACCCTATCCAGAGCAGTCACAATGGAGTTCCCGGAGGCCAATACCGTCGAATTGCGTCCACACTACCCCAAATTCGACATGGCGATGTACATTTTAGTGCTAATCCCCTTGTCGGGGAGGAGTTCAGAAATCGATTTTAAGAGCCCTTTAAGTTGACAAAATGGCTTCGTCCAGTGGACGGGTGCAGGGTTAAATCAATCTAACACTGCTAAATTCGACCTAAACTTGTAGCGTAGACCAGGGCTAGCTCAATGCCAAAGTGCATGAATCCTTTCAAAGTTATTGCTCTTGAGATTCAGTTACCAGGGCTGATGTGCTTTTGTCAAGCTTTCTAGGTGACTATGCTCTATCTAATAACTCTGCCAGTTGACATGTGTCTCTGTAATGTAGGATACTCTATACAGCTCTGTTGCTGTGAATATGCAGTTTCATACACTACAACTTCAACGTTAACCGAATGAAAACAAAAAAATAAAATAGCAAAATAGAAGTCAGTTTATTCCAGGGAGAATATGAGGTTCAAAACTCTATTTTGTAAACACAACCAAATGTTCCCTGCCTCTGTTACTAACAACAGTTTAGACCACAAAACTGAATCCTTATTCAGACATAACCAGCTTTTCAGTCTTGGTGAATTTTCTTTACTTTCTGCACCTTGTCCTACTTGGGCAATTAATCAAAACCAATCAGAGGAAGGATGGTCCTGTGATTAAGCCACTGAACTGAGACTCAGGGAACCTGGGTTCAGTCCCTGGCTCTGTGATAAAATTCCTGTGTGACTTTACTCCCAGCATTTAATCTCTCTGTGTCTCAGTTCCTCATCTGTAAAATGGAGATAGTACTACTCCCCTTGTACATCCTTTCTATTTAAGCTGAAAGCTTTTTGGGAAAGAGATTGTGTTTTAATATGTTTGTACAGTACCTAAGACAGTGAAGCCCTGATATTGACTGGGGCAACTAGGCACTGCTGCAATATAACTAAATATCAATGCAGTGATCTGTCAATCCAGAAAGAGAAAAATGTGGCCATTCTTAGTATGACGGAGGAGGGGAAATCTTACCCCGATATGTGTCTATGTATAAACGTCTCAACAGTAAAAAACATGTTCTAAAATACTACGTAAGGGAAAGCCTGGGAGTAGGATAATACTTCTGGAGGTTGAACTGCTAGTTCTTTTGCGATGAATTGGGACTATGTCTAGACAATTAATAACTGTGTGAGATTATGAACTCGATGGGTCTGAAACATTTCCTTATTTATTTTCTCCATACCAGGCATGATTTTATAGACCTCTATCATATCCCCCCCCCCTTAGTTGTCTCTTTTCCAAGCTGAAAAGTCCCAGTCTTATTAATCTCTCCTGATATGGAAGCTGTTCTATACCCCTAATAATTTTTGTTGCCCTTTTCCAATTCCAATATATATTTTGTGAGATGGGGCAACCAGATGTACATGCAGTATTCAAGATGTGGGCGTACCATGGATTTATACAAAGGCAATATCATATTTTCTGTCTTATTATCTATCCTTTTCCTAATGATTCCCAACATTCTGTTAGCTTTTTTGACTGCCACTGCACATTGAGTGGATGTTTTCAGAGAACTATCCACAAAGACTCCAAGAGCTCTTTCTTGAGTGATAACAGCTAATTTAGAATTCATCATTTTATATGTATAGTTGGGATTATGTTTTCCAGTGTGCATTACTTTGCATTTATCAACATTCAATTTCATCTGCCATTTTATTGCCCAGTCACCCAGTTTTGTGAGGTCCCTTTGTAACTCACTGCAGTCTTCTTTGGACTTAACTATCCTGAGTAATTTTGTATCATCTCCAAATTTTGCCACCTCACTGTACAGTAAATTATCTGTATAAAAATAAACTTTCTTCATTGTCCAGTAAAACCATGGATGAGTTCATAATCAGGACCAGCAAATGCCAGATAGACTCAACAGATGAAAAGATTGCTCAGTTCAATTATGCAACAAATTCTTCTTTTTGTCTTGTTCAGAACAAACATTTCATTGACATGGTTCAGTCATTATGACCAGACCACACTCATTGCTGGAAGGCTGCTGGATACAGTGAAAAAAAATTGATGGGAAATTCATTAATCTGAGTCTTGATGTCTGGTGCAATGTACACAATGATCCAGTAATATATGCTTGTGTAACAACAGAAGATGGGGCTATCTATCTTATAGAAACAATTGATACAACAGGAAGTGCCCGTACAGAAGAATACTTTAAAGAAGTAGCAGTAAAAGTTATAACACACTGTAAACAAAAATTCAAGTGTCAACTGCGTAGCTTTGTCATAGACAATGCTGCAAATGTAGCAAAGATGAGAAGAAATCTTGAAGAAGATAAGGAAGGGAACCTGAAACTTATAACATATGGATACAGTGCTCAGCTGATGCATCTTTTAGCCAAAGACTTAAGTGTAACTCCAGGAATAAAGGAAAATGTTGCTGAAATTGCAAAATACTTCTATAACAATCACTTTACTTCAGCTTGACTGAAGAGAGCAGGAGGATCCAAACTAATTCTCCCCCTGGATGTACAATGAAATTCAGTGGTTGAGTGTTTGTGCTATTTATTAAGAACTGACCTATTCTGATGACAATTTGTGAAGAAAATTGTGACAAAATAGATGGAACTATCACAGCCAAAGTTGTCAACATCAGACTAAAGAGAAATGAAGCAGATATGCTGAATATACTCAAACATATTTCCATAGCCTTGGACAGACTGCAAGAAGATTACTTCAGTATTGCTGATGCAGTTGAAATTAGGAAAGAACATCAAGAGACACTGAAGAAAGAAATACCCAACAACAAAGTTAAATTTCAGGCTGTAAAGAAGCGGATTGATCAAGCATTTACGCCACTTCATTTTCTTGCCAATATTCTCAACACAAAGTACCAGGGGAGATGCCTAACTGCTATAGAAGATGCTGCTGCTATGACTTGGCATTTAATAATCACCCATCAAACATGCCAACCATAATAAATTTCAGGGCTGGAGATGAACCATTCAAGCAGTATATGTTTGCTGATGTTTTACAGAGAGTCGCACCACTGAACTGTTGGAAATCACTAGCTACGCTAGCTTTTGACAGCCGTAGCCTCATCTGCAGGCACAGAAAAAAATATTTTCTTCATTTGGATGAATTCATTCAATGTTGAGAAATTGACTGGGAATTGAAAAACCAGGAAAATTTGTCTTTCTGTTCCAGTCTATGAGTAAAAGTTTGAAGGAGAGCCTAAGTACCTTAGTAGTTGTCTCATTTTCAAGTGACTTAGGCGAGTAGGAACTTAAGTTCCAGTCACTTTCACTTAGACATATTTGAAAATTTTACTAGGCTGACCTGGAATTCACTGGTTTAATTCACTGACTACAATTAATCCTTCTGTTCCTATAATAAATCACCTAGCTGTAAATTTGAAATATGTTTTGAGAAGAGAAGTTTATATATCCATAAAATTTAAGGTCATTTTTTAAAATAAAAATTTATATGCTGTTTTGTGGGTTTAATTAAATTCCAATTACCATCCTAATGCAGTTTGACACAAATCATGAACAAAAAGTTAATTATCTTGTAAATAAGCAATATATCATTCACCATTTACTAACATACTAAAAATGTACAATTAGTAAGAATCTGATAATATTAAGCTATATAATTGCTTAAATAAATCTATATAGTTATAGTGTACCCTCCTATGTAGCAAAAAGATGTACCAAATCTAGTGTAGAGGCTCTATTTACTTGTAAGTAAATGTTGTAATGGTTATATCAAGAATACACCTTTCTTAGGAAAATAACTGAAATACAAATGGAAAAGTTGATTAAAATTGATGATTTAAATCTAGGCTTTCCACTTGGTGATTCAAATCATGATTTAAATTGCTGATTGAAATAAATCCACCTGGTCCTCAGTTGTTCCAAAGTCCTGTTAGGAACATGGAGGGGATATTTCTAGGCACTGCTTTAGTAAGTGTAACTCAATGTATTCATGTCTGAAGGTCGGTGACATCATAGCAGAATTTTCAGAAGCCTTCAGCTTCCATCGCTAGCCTCAAGCATTCAGCAGTGACCTTTCAGTGTTCTGCTGCACACCATCCATCCGTCCACACATCCATCTCCTTGCTGGTCGCCCTGTACTATGATGACCCTCCACCATTCCTTCCATGATAACTTTCTCAAAGTTATTTCTGAGGTGATTTCCATCCCTATGCCTAATGTGACCAAAGTACATAATTTTGCATCTGTTGATTTCCACAATCCAGGTCTGTTTCTCTCCAGTCATATTTCTCACATAAACATTCACCCTTTTTTCCATCCAGGAGATATGCAAGAGTGTTTGCCAGTGCCACACTTCAAAAGCTTCAATTTTCTTTTTGTCAGCAGCATTAACTTCCCACTATTCACATCCATAAATGGCTATGGAAAAAATTAGGCATTCCATCAATCACACCTTTATTCTTTGGGAGATGCCATGGTTTTTCCAGTTTCTGAAGGGAGGCCAGAACTGAGTGAGCCATCCCAAGTCTTCTTCTAATTTTTTTGGAATAGTCACATTGGTCGATCATATATGATCCCAGATAATTAAACTAATGTACTGCCTTTACAGCTTGTCCATTAATTGTGATGTCCACTTGCATCCTGTTTTTGTTAGTTGTGTCAGCGAATATTCATTTTGTTTTCATTAGATTCTGGAATAGTCCATATTCCTCACTAACTGTTTTTACAGACTCCAACATTTGTTGCCTTGCATTGGTGGTTGTAGCAAAGAGCATCATGTCATCAGCATGTCTGAGGTTGGTTAAGAGGTGACTACCAATGGAAATCTCAGCTCCTTCCACTTGTCAAAACCTCCCAAGGCTTGTCTTGTAATAAATTCTGTGTGTATCTTAAAGAGGCTTGGGGACAAAATACGCCCTTTTCTCCATGCTGCCCAATGGAAAACTACTCACTGTTGCCTACTACTGTTCGTACTGTGGTCTGTTGGTGGTAGAGGCTTGCGATGAGTTCAGTGGGATGCTTTGGAATACTCGTGTCTGCCAGTGTCCTCCAAAGAAGGTTGTGTCAGACAGTATCAAATGCTTTTGAGTAGTCGATGAAGCACATAATCTGAGGGTGATTGTGCTCTCTGCATTTTTCAATGATGTCACAGATATTTGTGATTTTGTCACATGTGCCTTGGCCCTCTCTGACACCAGCTTGTTGTGGTGGCAGTTCTGCTTCTACTCTGCATTTCATGCGATTCTGGATTATGTAGAGCAGAACTTCATCTGCATGTGATGCGGAGATGGCACGATAGTTCCTACATTCTGTCTCCTTTCTTTGGTAAGGGTAGAAAAATTCCCTTTGACCAGTCCTCTGGCCAAAATCTAGTCATCTATACATCATTACAAATTTTCCACATAAGATCCGTACTGCATTTACCAACTGCTTTTGATAATATTGCTGGCACATTATCTACCCTGATGCTTTCGCAGGCTTCATTTTCATAATAGCATGCCCTGCTTCCTGTCACGGGAATGATGGCTCTGGCTCTGTGCTCTCTTTTCTGTTGTCTGTAGAATGAGTGGCTCTGGTGAGGCATACTAATCTCGCCACCTGCATTTAATATCATCATCCTCAGTGGGCACTCTGCCATCATGTTCTTTTATTATGTTTGATCACAGGGAAAATATTTTGGTAAGAAGTCCAACCATTTGAACATACATTTTGTATTATTACTCCCTTTATAATTCTCAAGTTCGGGACATTTTGCCCTTATATATCTGCTCTTGTCTGGTCTAATCTGCCTTTGAATCTGTCTGCTCATCTGTCTGCTTACATTCTCTCTTACGTTCGTCTATCTCTAAGCTGTTCTCGTCCACTCTGCGTCATTTTTCTGCCAGCTCAAATACCTTCCCTGTTAATCATGGTGTGGTCTGATACTGACTTTTCAGAACGCGTGCTTGAGGTTATTCTCCTCTGTCACCGGTGCCAATGTCAAATCCATTCTGGAGAGAAGTTCCATAATTTTTGTTGATTCTTGACAAGTCCAAACACAATGGACCTGTCCAACACTGTATCTTTTTAAGTTTTACTTTGATGTTTGAGGCAAATAGCTGATGGTCTGACCCACAATCTGCACTCAGGAATGTCTTTGTCCATTGAACACTTGATCTCCAGCATTGCTGTGTGATGACAAAGTTGATTTGGTTCTTTGTCATGCTTTAGTCAGGTGGTATTTCCTTGCCCTTTAACGAATTTTTCCAAGAGAAGACCTGGCTTAGCAATCTGCCACTCTGCCATTTGAAAAGAAGGTTCCAAAACACACACTCTTTTGTTGTGGGGCTTGCCAAGGGGCATCAATTGATATACAGTCTTCAGCAATGATAGAAGATTAATTGGGCTGTGAGCACATGTATCTTTTCTGAGCCACTTTCTTACTATAGAGGGGCCCAAAGCAAATCCCCAGATCACAGCACAAACAAAGGAAGAAATAGTTAAGGAGTACTTGTGGCACCTTAGAGACTAACAAATTTATTTGAGCATAAGCTTTCATGAACTACAGCTTACTTCATAGGATGCATGCAGTGGAAAATACAGTGGGGAGATTTTATATACACAGAGAACATGAAACAATGGGTGTTACCATACACACTGCAACGAGAGTGATCAGGTAACGTGAGCTATTACCAGCAGGAAAGAAAAAAAACAAAAAACCTTTTGTAGTGATAATCAAGGTGGGCCATTTCCAGCAGCTGACAAGAACGTGTGAGGAACAGTTGGGAGGGGGGAATAAACATGAGGAAATCGTTTTACTTTGTATAATGACACATCCACTCCGAGTCTTTATTCAAGCCTAATTTAATGGTGTCTAGTTTGCAAATTAATTCCAATTCAGCAGTCTCTCCTTGGAGTCTGTTTTTGAAATGTTTCTGTTGAAGAATTGCAACTTTTAGGTCTGTAATCAAGTGACCAGAGAGACTGAAGTGTTCTCTGACTGGTTTTTGAATGTTGTAATTCTTGACATCTGATTTGTGTCCATTTATTCTTTTATGTAGAGACTGTCCGGTTTGGCCAATGTACATGGCAGAGGGGCATTGCTGGCACATGATGGCATATATCACATTGGTAGATGTGCAGGTGAACAAGCCTCTGATAGTGTAGCTGATGTGATTAGGCCCTATGATGGTGTCCCATGAATAGATATGTGGACAGAGTTGGCAAAGGGCTTTGTTGCAAGGATAGGTTCCTGAGTTAGTGTTTTTGTTGTGTGGTTGCTGGTGAGTATTTGCTTCAGGTTGGGGGGCTGTCTGTCTCCCAAGACCTGTGAGAGTGATGGGTCATCCTTCAGGATAGGTTGTAGATCCTTGATGATGCGCTGGAGAGGTTTTACTTGGGGGCTGAAGGTGATGGCTAGTGGCGTTCTGTTATTTTCTTTGTTGGGCCTGTCCTGTAGTAGGTGACTTCTGGGTACTCTTTTGGCTCTGTCAATCTGTTTCTTCACTTCAGCAGGTGGGTATTGTAGTTGTAAGAAAGTTTGATAGAGATCTTGTAGGTGTTTGTCTCTGTCTCAGAGGTTGGAGCAAATGCGGTTGTATCGTAGAGCTTCGCTGTAGACGATGGATCGTGTGGTGTGGTCTGGGTGAAAGCTGGAGGCATGTAGGTAGGAATAGCGGTTCAGTAGGTTTCCGGTATAGGGTGGTGTTTAAGTGACCATCACTTATTAATACCGTAGTGTCCAGGAAGTGGATCTCTTGTGTGGACTGGTCCAGGCTGAGGTTGATGTTGGGATGGAAATTGTTGAAATCATGGTGGAATTCCTCAAGGGCTTTTTTCCATGGGTCCAGAGGATGAAGATATCATCAATGTAGTGCAAGTAGAGTATGGGCGTTAGGGGACGAGAGCTGAGGAAGCGTTGCTCTAAGTCAGCCATAAAAATGTTGGCATACTGTGGAGAAATAGTTGTTAACATCACGCAACACAGTACAGGGTAAGGCCAGAGGCCCAGATTCTGGGCTGACCTACACCCACCCCATGCAATCACTGCTCCACACTGGTCTTCTCGAGACAATGTTTGTGTAGCAGACACCCCTTGGGTAGACATTGTGGATCAGGGCTGAAGGGGCTTTTCTGGTGCCCGTAGTTTCTCACAGGCTCAATTAACAGACATGAATGAGTGGGAGCCGTGGAAAAGCTGACTTGAGTAGAGCCCACTCCTGAACTCGGCTACATCTGCCATTTCAGATTCTGCACACACAGTACAGGGGAAGATTGGTAGCTAATGAATTCAGATTCATCTTATGGATTCTGATTATGAATCAGATGGTGATTGTGCAGCTACAAACTGCCCACAATGCAGTGTTCATTGAGTCCTTAGGCAGTTGAGATGCATCAAGAGAAACTAGGGAGTTACTAACAGTGAAGCAAACGTGACTGAAAGCCAGGGAGAGGGAGGAAAGTGCTTTGGTGTAATAGAAAATGACCGGCATACACTATGTGATGCACTGTTACTCACGTCTTAATGGCAGTAATGGGAAAGGAGACTTTTAGGGCTAATCTAATTTACCCAGGTTTTTATTGCAATTATGCATAACAATTCCACCCACCTATAGCACAAGTTAAGTTTAGATAACCCTACTTAGTAATGCAGCGCAGTATGTGCTCTAATCGAGTTTCTAATGAATAAAAGTCTGCATGTTGGCATGTTCTATAAATAAAAAGCACAGGCCAATCGTTGAACACTGAAAGTGCTCATAATTCCGGAGAGTAAGCAGTCGCTGAATGCTAACATAAAACCAAATGCCCGTTAAACCGTACATTTAGTGACAAACCCAAGCTGCAAAATTCATGTCCTAATTTGAACACCTCGGAATTTTAAAGGAACATTTGGATCTGAGGTTTTGGTTTGGCACAGTGTAAAAAGAGAGGCTATTTGCAAGAACGGGTCTTAGATCAAGGTTTCAATTCTGAGTGTCCCTCAGTGTTTGGAGATATTTGGCCTATGGCTTCATAAAGCATTATAGTCAGAAAGGGTTAAGCTTTTCCATTCCAAAGCGCTAAGTATGGAATATAGAGAGACACCAATGGACTAAGGAAAAATGCAAAAGGTTAGAGAAACCTGTCTAAGGCTGACAGGCAAATACTTTGAAGATGACCTTGTGAATCATGCAGACATACAATATTTCATTCTTTGGTGCCTTGTGTTGTTATTTATACCTGTAAAAGGTGGTGGAAAAACTCTCTAAATGTAAGTGTAACCCTTCTGCCAGGTGATGCCAGCAGGAACAAGGGCTGGGTTCACTATCCAGGGGTTCCTCTGAACAATACAAAACAGAACTGGCCCCATAATCTGAGAAAATTTAACGCCACCACTGGGCACCTCTAAGAGGCAACTCTTCCCCAATCACAAGCACCAAGGGTTGATCTACACTACCGCTAAAGTTGATGTGATTTACATCCCTTGCGGGTGTGAATAACACACCCACCCGAGTAACGCAAGTTAGACTGACCTAAGCACTGTCCACACCAGCGCTATGTCGGTGGAAGACGGTCTTCCACTGACATAGACTCCACCTCTTGTGGAGGTGGAGTGATTCTGCCGACAGGCAAGCACTCTCCCGTCAGCCTAGAGAGTCTTAACCAGGTGCAGCTGCATTGGTACAGCTGAGCGCTGTATCACTCTCGTGTAGACTTGCCGTGAGTCTCTGTATAACAAAATAAAACTTTGATTAAAAGGGAGAGGAAACTCAGCATTAATTTGGGAAAACACTACAATAGTGATTCAAAAGCATGTAAATCGCAGGTAAACATCCACCCCACCGTGTGTTGGGCAGTGTCCTTTGCCTCAGTTTCCCACCTTGTGGTGTGAAAGTCTAACAAAGGGACATGACTTCTCTTCTCTTTTCCCTCTGCTGCACCCCACTCAGAGTTTGTTATCCAGGGTCAGCAACATCCCTAGAATCTGGGGACGTATATGGGGGGGGTTCACCTCCCATCCTTGACGGGAGCAGATGATTGAGTGATGCCTCACTTGTGCTCATCAGTGTCTCTGCAGCTGTTTCTGTCACTACTACCTCTTCTACATTGCTGAGTCCTGAGGTTCTATCACTTAATCATGTTCTCAGTGATATCAGCTCCTTAATGATCTGTGTTACCTCTTCCACATTATCTTTTACACAGCTACAGTCTAAAGTTTAGTCACATTAGATTAGATTAGATTATCACTAAGAAAGAACCAAGACTCTCAAAGAATTTAAACAGCTTTGGATAGAGGAGCATCAAATATCTTACAGGACCTTTTCAACAAGGCCACACCATCAAATGAGAACCCCTATCCCCACCCATTGACTCTTACTTGGATTTGGCATCACTACTGCCTACCTAGCGTGTGAGTTTAAAATTAGGGTAACCTCCTCAATTGGTGCTTGCAAAATCCAGTCTGCTGCCATTTACTCCTACAATCCGGATAACAACATGTCATTACCCCTGCATTCAATACTAAAGTGAATTTTAACCCAAAACAGCCAAAATTGATCGGTTTGGCAAAGCAGTTCTATCCTGTACAGTCAGCTCCTGAAGTCCCCCCTCATTTCCCCCCCAGTTCATCACTAGATGTTAGAGGAGAGGTCATTCAGACCCTGGCTTACATCAGCGATAGCATTTTACCCTGCATTTGCCTAGGAGTAAATGATGAAACACATTGGAAGCCACTGAAAAATTAGGCTCATATTCTGAAATCAGCATTTACAGCTGTACTTTGGCTTCAGTCACATTTTCCTCTTCTCAAAGTTCATCCCCAAGATTTCAGCTCAAATACAAGAAAGGTGTTCTAGTCAAATTTCCCTGTCTACTCTTTTAGATGAAAGCTAAGCTCTATAATTAGTGCCCACTTCAAAAACTAAGATTCCTGAATTATTTATTGGCATAGCAATACGGGGCATGGTTAAGGGAGCCTGGAGATATTCTCCAACAGTCAGGCTGGAGGGATTCAATTTAATAGAAGCAGAAAATACTACAGCTTTGTTCTAAAATACTGAGGGAGAGAAAAAGGAAAAGTTACGCTAAAGTCAGAACAGTATCATACACCTAAAGGCTTAGGTACAATGCTATTGAGATAAAATTAGAGGAGGCTAGACACCTCCCTGGAATGATCCATACTAGCCACCCCAAGGGAATGAGCAAGTCTCATGAAACTTTGCTCAGAAGAATCACAAAGTGTGACTTCTGATTTCTGCTTGTAAAAGTTTTGCATTGCACAAATTGTCAGAGCTCAGCTTTAATTATATCTGTTCACAGGCTGTTCCATACGGGACAAAAGCAAGTTTAAGTGCTAATTAGGAGGATCCTTTTTTCTTTCCTTTTGTATGAGTTACAGTGAGGATGAGAACGTCTCTTTGAGAACTAGCAAAAACAATCAAGGGAGTCCATTCTAAAACAATGCCATTTGTGATGCTTATGTGACTACTAAAGATTAAACCCCAGCTGCAAACAGACACTGAGATATTACTGTGGTGATTGGGGGAGGGGCAAATAAGAACCTGGCTATGCTCTCTGTCCCTACGTTTGTTTCTGAAAAGGGAGGGCGTATTTTTACAAGAATCATTTTAATTTTACTGTAACACTATGGGTCTAAACCTCTAGCGGGGAGAAGCTTTCTGCTGTCATCCCTTGGTGAACTGGACAAAGAGTCAGAGAATGAATCAGACCTTATTGCATGAGTTTTACCTATTTTATCCCAGTGTGAACATTATGGTCCCTTTAAAAAAAATCATTTAACTTTTGGGTGTAGGGGTAGTGAAATGTTATCATATTGTGTGACAGCAGCAGAAATGTATTGAATGTGTCCTGAGAGAGAAGTCACTATAACTAAAGTCTCAGTCTTGCATGGCTGGGTAAAGGAACTTGGACACAAGTCAGAGAGAAGAAAGAATGTATGTGTGTGTATGTGTACACACGCACACACACACACTTTTATGCACTAGTGAATTTTCTTCTTCCACAGTATAATAGTAGAGTTGAACAAATTCTAGAAAGGACCCTCCCATCTCATATTACTGGAAGAGAAGTTCTTATAGCAAAGTTAGATGGTATGTGAGAACTACATTTGGTATTATAGCAGGAGATAGCATTGAGGAGGTGTTACTGTGAGAGGTAATACAGAGGGGGCCCTAGACATTCAGTTGCTAAAGCTAGGTGATGTGGTAGAGTCTCTGAACTGAACTGACTGCAGAGACAACATTGTGGTAAGAGATGGTGTAGATGCACATCCACGGTAAGTGAGCACAGAGGAGGCATCAAGGCATCTTGTCATGGAAATCAGACAGCATCTCTAGGAACTAGAGGTGGACCTGCCTGAGTGCAATCAGCGATGCTAGGGCTTCCCTAAGCACTGACAACAAACCATGAGTGAGGTGCAGTGGAGGGAAGGGGAGGAAGTGGTGTGTTAAAGGGAACTTTTGTTTATCAGACACTCACATCAGCAGATGGGGGGAACTGAGGCAAATGTTTACTGCTAAAGATGGGGGGTGGGTGTTTTACTCATTATTTGTTTATATGTATTGTTGATTTGTTATTGTTGGTTTTGCCCACATTAATGCTGGTTCCTTTCTGCCTTATTATAATTTTCCTTGTTTTATACACAGATTTAGTGGTTGCAGGAGAGGAAGTATTGCCTGATAAGGAGGCCCAAGGGAAGGTCTTTTGTTTGCTCTGGTTTCTGCGGGACAGAGGGGGTCAAGCCAAAGTATTTGCAAATTTTAAGAGGAACCCCTGGCCCTCCAGACAGAAGGGTTATATTACCTTTTGGTTAAGGTCAAGTGTGGTATTACTTGATTACATATGATGTGTCCCTCTTCTTGGGGGATAATCTCCTATCCTGTGAGGGGAATGACTCAACAACCTTTCCCAACTCTATTATGTCCCTTTGGATTACACACTCACCCACAGAGCAGTGTTTCTAAAGGGTATGTCTACACTATGAAATTAGGTCGAATTTACAGAAGTCGGTTTTGTAGAAAGCAGTTTTATACAGTTGATTGTGTGTGTCCCCACACAAGTGCTCTAAGTGCATGTAGTCAGGGGAGTGTGTCCACAGTACCGAGGCAACCGTTGACTTCCGGAGCGTTGCAGTGTGGGTGGCTATCCCACAGTTTCCGCAGTCTCCGCCGCCCATCTGAATTCTGGGTAGAAATCCCAGTGCTTGATGGGGCTAAAACATTGTCGTGGGTGGTTCTGGGTACATATCGTCAGGCCCCCGTTCCCTCCCTCCCTCCATGAAAGCAAGGGCAGACAATCGTTTTGCGCCTTTTTTCTTGAGTTACCTGTCCAGACGCCATACCACGGCAAGCATGGAGCCCGCTCAGCAAACCGTCACCGTATGTCTCCTGGGTGCTGGCAGACGTGGTACTGCATTGCTACACAGAAGCAGTTAATTGCCTTTTGGCAGCAGACAGTGCAGTATGACTGGTAACAGTCATCGACGTAGTCCTGGGTGGTCTTTTAATCGGGCGCCTGGGCAAACATGGGAGTGACTCAGCCAGGTCATTTCCCATTTAAGTTTTGTCTCGTGGCGATTCAGTCCTACTGGCAGTGCACTGTCTTTTAACCTCCAGGCAGCAGAAGATGATGGCTAGTTGTCATACTGCACCGTCTTCTGCCGAGCACCCAAGAGATGATGACGGCTAGCAGTCGTACTGCACAGTCTGCTGCCAGCAAGATGTATAAAGTGGCTCAAAACAAGAAATAGACCAGATTTGTTTTGTATTCATTTTCTCCTCCTTCCCTCTGTGAAATCAACGGCCTGCCAAACCCAGTTTTAAGTTCTATCCTTGAGGGGGCCATTCAGTTTCTCGCAAAGCCAACCCCTTTGTTGATTTTAATTCCCTGTAAGCCATGTCATCAGTCGCCCCTCCCTCCGTCAGGTCAACAGCAGACAATCGTTCCGCGCCTTTTTTCTGCGCAGACGCCATGCCACGGCAAGCATGGAGCCCGCTTAGATCACTTTGGCAATTAGGAGCACATTAAACATCACGCGTATTATCCAGCAGTATATGCAGCACCGGAACCTGGCAAAGCGATACCGGGCTAGTAGGCGACGTTAGCACGGTAACATGAGTGATGAGGACATGGACACAGACTTCTCTCAAAGCAGGGGCCTTGGCAATGTGCGCATCATGGTGCTAATGGGGTAGGTTCATGCGGTGGAAAGCTGATTCTGGGCTCGGGAAACAAGCACAGACTGGTGGGACCGCATAGTGTTGCGGGTCTGGGACGATTCCCAGTGGTTGCGAAACTTTCGCATGCGTAAGGTCACTTTCATGGAACTTTGTGACTTGCTTTCCCCTGCCCTGAGGCGCAAGAATACCAAGATGAGAGCAGCCCTCACAGTTGAGAAGCGAGTGGCAATAGCCCTGTGGAAGCTTGCAACACCAGACAGCTACCGGTCAGTCGGGAATCAATTTGGAGTGGGCAAATCTACTGTGGGGGCTGCTGTGATGCAAGTAGCCAACGCAATCAAATATCTGCTGCTATCAAGGGTAGTGACCCTGGGAAATGTGCAGGTCATAGTGGATGGCTTTGCTGCAATGGGATTCCCTAACTGTGGTAGGGCCATAGACGGAACCCATATCACTATCTTGGCACCAGAGCAGCAAGCCGGCGAGTACATAAACCGCAAGCGGTACTTTTCAATAGTCCTGCAAGGGACGTTTCACCAACATCAACGTGGGATGGCCGGGAAAGGTACATGATGCTTGCATCTTCAGGAACTCTGGTCTGTTTCAAAAGCTGCAAGAAGGGACTTTACTCCCAGACCAGAAAATAACCGTTGGGGATGTTGAAATGCCTATATGTATCCTTCGGGACCCAGCCTACCCCTTAATGCCATGGCTCATGAAGCCGTACACAGGCAGCCTGGACAGTAGTCAGGAGCTGTTCAACTACAGGCTGAGCAAGTGCAGAATGGTGGTAGAATGTGCATTTGGACGTTTAAAAGTTCGCTGGCGCAGTTTACTGACTCGCTTAGACCTCAGCAAAACCAATATTCCCACTGTTATTACTGCTTGCTGTGAGCTCCATAATATCTGTGAGAGTAAGGGGGAAGATGTGTATGGCGGGGTGGAAGGCTGAGGCAAATCGCCTGGCTGCTGGTTTCGCACAGCCAGACACCAGGGCAGTTAGAAGAGCACAGGAGGGCGTGGTGCTCATCAGAGAAGCTTTGAAAACCAGTTTCATGACTGGCCAGGCTACGGTGTGAAAGTTCTGTTTGTTTCTCCATGATGAAACCCACCGCCCCTTGGTTCACTTTACTTCCCTGTAAGCTAACCACCCTCCCCTCCTCTCTTCGATCACCACTTGCAGAGGCAATAAAGTCATTGTTGCTTCACACTCATGCATTCTTTATTCATTCATCACACAAATAGGGGGATAACTACCAAGGTAGCCCAGGAAGGGTGGTGGAGGAGAGAAGCACCAGGAGGGGTGGTGGAGGAGGGAAGGACAAGGCCACACAGCACTTTAAAAGTTTAAAACTTTAAAACTTATTGAAAATGCCAGCCTTCTGTTGCTTGGGCAATCCTCTGGGGTGGAGTGGCCGGGTAGCCAGAGGCCCCCCCACCGCGTTCTTGGGCGTCTGGATGAGGAGGCTATGGAACTTGGGGAGGAGGGCGGTTGGTTACACAGGGGCTGTAGCGGCAGTCTGTGCTCCTGCTGCCTTTCCTGCAGCTCAACCATATGCTGGAGCATATTGGTTTGATCCTCCAGCAGCCTGAGCATTGAATCCTGCCTCCTCTCATCACGCTGCCGCCACATTTGAGCTTCATCCCTCTCTTCAGCCCGGCACCTCTCCTTCCGGTCATATTGTGCTTTCCTGCACTCTGGCATTGTCTGCCTCCATGCAGTCGTCTATGCTATGTCAGTGTGGGAGGACACCATGAGCTCAGAGAACATTTCATCACGAGTGCATTTTTTTCACCTTCTAATCTTCACTAGCCTCTGGGAAGGAGAAGATCCTGTGATCATTGAAACACATGCAGCTGGTGGAGAAAAAAAAAGAGGCAGTGGTATTTAAAAAGACACATTTTCTAGAACAATGGCTACATTCTTTCATGGTAAACCTTGCTGTTAACATTACATACACAGCACATGTGCTTTTGTTCCAAGGTCGCATTTTGCCTCCCCCACACCACGTGGCTAGCCCCTCACCCCCGCCCCCCTCGCCCGGCTAACAGCGGGGAACATTTCTGTTCAGCCACAGGCAAACAGCCCAGCAGGAACGGGCACCTCTGCATGTCCCCTTAAGAAAAAGCACCCTATTTCAGCCAGGTGACCACGAATGATATCACTCTCCTGAGGATAACACAGAGAGATAAAGAACGGATGTTGTTGAATGCCAGCAAACATACACTGCAATGCTTTGTTCTACAATGATTCCTGAGTACGTGCTACTGGCCTGGTGTGGTAAAGTGTCCTACCATGGTGGGTGGAATAAGGCTGCCCTTCCCAGAAACCTTTTGCAAAGGCTTTGGGAGTACATCCAGGAGAGCCGCAAATGCCAGGACAAATTAATTATTAAACATGCTTGCTTTTAAACCATGTATAGTATTTTAAAAAGGTACACTCACCAGAGGTCCCTTCTCCGCCTGATGGGTCTGGGAGGCAGCCTTGGGTGGGTCCGGGGGGGACTGCCTCCAGGTCCAGGGTGAGAAACAGTTCCTGGCTGTCAGGTAAAACCGGTTTCTCCACTTGCTTGCTGTGAGCTGTCTACAACTTCATCATCATCTTCCTTGTCCCCAAAACCTGCTTCTGTGTTGCCTCCATCTCCATTGAAGGAGTCAAACAACATGGCTGGGGTAGTGGTGGCTGAACCCCCTAAAATGGCATGCAGCTCATCATAGAAGCGGCATGTTTGGGGCTCTGACCCAGAGCGGCCGTTTGCCTCTCTGGTTTTCTGGTAGGCTTGCCTCAGCTCCTTAAGTTTCACGCGGCATTGCTTCAGGTCCCTGTTATGGCCTCTGTCCTTCATGCCCTGGGAGATTTTGACAAAATGTTTTGGCATTTCGAAAACTGGAACGGAGTTCTGATAGCACGGATTCCTCTCCCCATACAGTGATCAGATCCCGTACCTCCTGTTCGGTCCATGCTGGAGCTCTTTTGCGATTCTGGGACTCCATCATGGTCACCTCTGCTGATGAGCTCTGGCTAGCGTGGCAAGCTGCAGGTGACCATGCAAACAGGAAATTGAAATTCAAAAGTTCATGTGCCTTTTCCTGTCTACCTGGCATCTGAGTTGAGAGTGCTGTCCAGAGCGGTCACAATAGAGCACTCTGGGATAGCTTCCGGAGGCCAATACTGTCTAATTGCATCCACAGTACCCCAAATTCGACCTGGCAAGGCCGATTTAAGCGCTAATCCACTTGTCGACCTAAACTCCTAGTGTAGACCAGGGCTAAACCTTTTCAGGTTGGTGACTACTTAGCAAAGTAAAAAATTTCCATGACTCCTTTACATTTTCTATAAATGAGTAAAAAAATATCTGTGGTACCAATGATAAAAGCCTATATAACTTATTTGTGTAAGATTTGAGAGGCTGAAAGAGAATACAGGACCTTGAAGAACCAGGGTGTGTGCAGAGTCAGGGAGTAAGATTTTCTATACTTTAGACAATAATAAAATTTTTAATGCCGCACAATCTCTGTCATTGCCCTTTGTGATTACTCTGGGTGCGGGGGAGGAGGGGCGGCAACCCATCTGAGGAGAAACATTGTAGAGAATGTGCATTTTTTATGCATCTGGTGGTGGGCTTGAGACACTGAAATTTCCTAGGCTGATATGTGAAATGCTCATAATGCTTTGCAAATGTCAGCATGCAATAGAGCTGAGGTTTTATTATCAGTAAAACAATCCTAATTATTGTTTTATTGTTTTACAGCCTCCATGCATGTGCTAGGCACCTCAACACAGACAGACATGACTCCCTTCCCCACGGAGTTTGGAAACTAATCCCAGACAGAAGGGGAAAGGTGTTTAACCAAATCGTAGGGTGAAGGAGTGCACGGCCCACATCCATAAGAGTATGGGTAAAACATTCAAACGCACCTATGTGACTTAGGCACCTACAGACCTTTAATAACCAAGGGCTACCCCCTTATGCAGACTCCCTCCTAAATGGATACTAAGCCTCAAACCCTACACTGCTCTGCCTACAGGATCATTCCCAGTGTTATACCAATAAAATAAAAACCAGCAGGATCTTATTAAAGGGGAAAAGGCAAAATGCCACATTTATTGTGAATATAGAAAGAATCATAGTAAGCAGTTAGTTATAGCTATAACATTCCATTCAATTTCATATTTATTCACACACACACACACAAAAAGAAAAGGAGTACTTGTGGCACCTTAGAGACTAACCAATTTGAGTCTCCAAGGTGCCACAAGTACTCCTTTTCTTTTTGCGAATACAGACTAACATGGCTGTTACTCTGAAACACACACACACACACACACACACAGGTTCTGCAAGTTGTTATCACAGTTACCAGCCTTAGAGTTGCTCATGCCAAGCCACTGGCCAGGTGGCCTGGACATGAGGAGGGAGCAGAGCCTTGTCAGATACTCATCTGATGCTCCTGGAAGTTGGTTTGCAGAACCAGACCCCACAGTTCTCACTTTCTAGAGTCCATTTTTATAGGAATTTCTTCCTATGCCAGTCTATGGGAATTGCTTCATCATGCTGTTTCTGAATCAATCAGCAGATGGCACATTCCTGACAGCTCCGTGCTGCCAAATGTTATCTTGTTCTTTGGTTCTCCCATTCTTGAGGCTGTCGGGTGGATTCCAGTCTGCCCTCCAGGGGTCCTCTGGTTATTTCCACTTGACGCCTTCTTCAGCCGATGGACACTGGATTCTTAGGCTGGCACCTCTCTGATCATTCAGTTATTATCCACACCAAGCATCCATCCACATACATCCTCTATCTCTATTTTAATCACAATTGTTAACAAAGCGAGATGAATACAACAAAAGGGCGGGGAGTCTCTGGGTGCTGTTTCTGTTGTTACAGAGTATCGGTTTGAGTCTCTCTCTGTGTGAGTAGTTATTACAAAGAATTGCTTTGAGAACAGACTCTGTCTTAGAATGTACTAACAATTAGCAGCTTGCAAGTTTCACACATAGAGGGAGAGAAACAGTACTAAATACCAAGAGACCTCTTAATTAGTAATATCCTGGAATTTAAACTATGGGGAATCAAACTCATTTGTGATTTTAATACAGAACTTCTTTAATATGATCCACCACCACTACGGGTACATCTACGCTCTGAGGTGGGGGTTTGCTTCCCAGCTCAAGGAGGCATTCCCCTGCTAGCCCTCATTGGGCTGGCACACTAAAAATGAAGCCTAGTCACAGCAGCTTGATCAGTGGGAGAGGATAGCCACGTACCTGTCATCTCTGACGGGCACACACTCAGGGCGGCTCGTCCCTCCTGTGGCTTGCGGTGCCACAGCTACGCTCTTATTAGTGTGCTAGCTTGGTAAGAGCTACTGTGGGTAGGTGTCCTTGATTTGGGAAGCACATTCCCCGGTTCGAAGTGTAGACACACCCTAGGCTGTGGCTAACTAGCTGCACTCGCTGCAGTTAGTCAGAAGGAATCAATTAACGTCTCCCAGCAAGGTGACACCACCTGTTATCAGGGTGGGACAACTAAAGGGCCCAAACTCTCAGGTACAGTGATTTTTTTGTAGGTTTGGAAGGGCACTGGTGTATGGCATGGCCATTACACCACTTCCGGTGGTGCTGACCAGGGAGCCTAGTTTTCAGTGATACATTTTTTTTCCCCATTAAAAACCATAAAAAAGCGCGATTAAAATGAAATGCTGAACTTTAGTTCCCTAGCACAATATAAATAGGTATCAGTTGAAAACAATGTTTTATTGATTTACAGTAGATCCTCATTTATCCAAGCCTTTATTATCCAGCTCTCTGTGTTAACCAAACCCCTGATCCCCAGGGCTGACAGTGACAGGGCTCTGGCCGTCATCCCTGGGAAGCTGGGGCAGGAGAGAGACAAAGACAGTCGACTTAGCCCACTTGGGGTGTGTGTGTGAGGTATTTTGGAGGGGGGAGAAACAGAAGACTCACAGAGCCCCTGGCATGCGGTGGGAGAAGGTAATGGGGGCACACAGACTTTCTAACATGGGGGAAATGGAGAACCCTGATGTGGGAACAAGGGGGGAATAGGAGCACACAGAACCCCTGGCATGGGCGGGGGAATGAGGGACCCTGGTATAGGGGGACAGAGGTAATGGAAGGCAGACAGCCCCTGGCATAGGGTGGAAGGAAGAAAGCTATAGGGGGAAATGTGGAGCAATGGTATGAGACAGAAGGGAGATGTGGGGGCACACAGTGCCCATGGTATGTGATGGAGGGAGGAATGTAGGGGGAAAACAGAGCCCTGGCATGGGGGACAAATAGGGGACCCTGAAAGGGGGTGGAAGGAGAATGGGAGGTGATAGGAACGGAGGGGTTTGTGGGGGTGACACACAGGGAGCTTGTGGACTGGGGTGGGGGGGAATGGAAGGATGGCAGGAGCCCACTGCTGTGTGCAATCAGCTTGGCCTACAGCAGCACTGAAGAGTGTGACCCTATCGTCAGGGTAGCAATTTGGTCATATTCCAAGATTCCATCTCTTATTTAGTCCTTTCGACAATTAGCAAAATGACCTCAGACATTTGGAACTCTGAAACAAAACAGCTGATGCAAGTTGAAAGCGCTGTCATGAAAAGTAAATGGGTGAATAATAGCTGCGTGGAGGGAAAATTTGTCACATATGATCACAAACACATTGATCAAGGAAATTATACCTTTTGGATTATTGCATTCAAAATGATGCCTTTTTTTTAATCATTACACTACTTCACATTACCATCAGAACCTAATATTCATAGAATCATAGAATATCAGGGTTGGAAGGGACCTCAGGAGGTCATCTAGTCCAACCCCCTGCTCAAAGCAGGACCAATCCCCAATTAAATTTAATATTGTAATGTTAAAAAATCGTGATGCTAATTCTAAATCCCTATTTACAGGTGATCATTACTGACAGTATGATTGATTTGATTTAATATGGGATACTGAAAATTCAAACCATGAGAAGAGTTGCTACATGCTATGTCATGATAGCTTGCAATAGAGGGCTAAAGAAAAAAAATACAGAAGTGCATTCATGTCACACTCAGGACAACAATCATTTTAATACAGCAGGGATCTCTCGGGGTGGTTTTTCTGGGGGGAAGTTTGACCCAGAAGATTGAGGCAGAGCGGGATGCCTCAAGGATCTGTACGTTTTATAAGGCACTATTTTGTTGTATTGCTTTGTCATGGTGAAGCATTGCTTTATTTTGACTAATATCTAAAGGATATATAATTTTCTTGTTCAACATGATCAAGTGATTACATGTGAAACTCCACCCCCATCCACCCTCTAATTTTCAATATAGTTTTCATGTACAATAGTAGAGAGAAGTGGGTCTCAGCATTGGTCAAAACCATGATGCATGCATAGGAATGTGTGTGTGTGTGGTTTTTTTTTTTAAATAACTTAGGCAGAAAAGCCATCCTTCTTTGTCCAGGCAGGTGAGATCTGTTCTCTGAGTGATTCTCATACATTTTTAGTACTCAAGATGCCAGGTTAGGGAGCCACAAAAGGACGAATTTTGTCCTAAGGTGAATGTAATTTCCAGTGATCTCTTATCATGCATCTCAGAGGGATGCATGGGTGGATGAATTGTTTGTGTTAATGGGATTAGCATTGCCATGGCTACAGGTAGTTGGCAGTTTTAGGTATGCATTGTGGTTTGCCCACTGCGTGTGCCCATTATTACAAAACCCCCTTTAGGTCAGTGCAACACATGCTTGGCACTGAGACTACATTAATTTTTCCATGGATCCCCCTCTACACTGGACAAACTCCCCTGCTATGGGTGGCGTTAGGGGTGTCTGCTGGCAGGAGAAGCCCTGGGAGCCAAGCTGCCTGGGAGCAGACTGAGAGAAAGGGAACTCCGGGGCAGGTGCTGAGGCAGAGTTCCAATATGGAAGGCCTTGTGCCTCTGACAGATTCCCAGAAAACAGAGGTACAAACCCTGCTCTCCCAACAGAGGGATTTGGGAAAAATTCAATGGTGGGAAACAACATGGCATTTACCTTCCCTCCCCACCACCTCTGCTACAGGGACCTCAGAATTTGGCTCCATGTCAATCTAAAACTTTGGAGGAAAGTTTCACAAACTTGTCACTCCAAAGCTAAAACTCAAAGCACTTCCAGAAGCTTCCTTGAAAAGCCACTACACCTAGGTGAGATTTAAATCACCTATGACTGAGTCCTCCCCACTCCCTGGCCATCTCTCACCCACCTCCCCACAACCAGCAGTGACATAAGGATCACTTTACACCTGTAACAGACATTACTAAACAGTAAGAGCAACCTCTCTCCCAAAGCAGGTAAGAGCAACAAATATGTCATGACAACATGGACAGCATGTTCTAAGTAAATGGATGTCTGACACCATTGACACTTCCCCTTTCTGCTGGGCCTGTCACTACCTATTATTATTGTCACTATTATTATTTCCAGTGTTGTTATGCCACCATGCTTTCAGCACACCCACCACTACTCCAGGAACACACTGCTTCAGCTCCACCCAGTCCCAGGACTCAACTATGTTACAGTTCCAAAAGACCTGCTCTTCCCATGGGACTTCAACAGGCATGGCAGAAATGTCACACGTGCAAATGCCAAAAATCTCATCTCTTTATTTTTCTCCCTAAGACTTTCACAGGTCATCTCTGGTCCAATCCAAACAGCTGGTTACACCCTGGACCTAAGTGTCAATATCAAGGACATCAAAACCCAGCCACTGTGTTGGGCAGACCATCGGTTTACTAAGGCAGTGGTCAGACCTTTTCCAGCTCCAGGCAATAAGCCAGACCCATGATCCTGATTCAACTATGAAGACTCATGGACTCCACCAAATTCCAGAGCCTGCTAATGGACAGCAGCACTCCATCCACAGAATGAGGATTTGAGGATCTGGTGAATCATCGTTGTATGGTAGTCTTGGTCATCACATCCTGGCCTCCAGTTGGCCACATAAATTCCCCATTGGCCACACAAATCTCCTTGGTTTTCTGACACCCTGTGACAGATGAAGAGAGGGGCAGAGGCTCAAGTGCAGATGGCAGAAAATGAAGGCCGATACAAACAGGATGAAACATAAATTGCTTCAAGCCTATGCTGAGTCTGCATTGTAGGCCAAGAGAACCTTCCTTCTCCCCATGGGAAGAGGATGAGAGAACACACACGTGACAGATTTGTAGTTGCATTACTTAATGCACTGCAGGAAGATGTTCTGATACTATGGTGATGAACATGTTATAAAAAACTATATAGAACAGAACAGACCCCCCACCCTTCACCTCCACTGAGGCTGCACAAACTTCAGTGTCACCTTTCCATCAGTGCTTCCACCCTCTACTACGTTCTGCCTACAAATGCCAAATCCAAACTCTAACGCTGTTTAGCAGGGACATATGCAGCTGGCTTGGGTGGGTTCAGCTTCTTGCCCAGTGGTGGCTCTGAGTCAACATTTTAGCTGTAATTTGCCATAGCTGCACATGTGCTCGTTAGTTAAAGGGCAGTTTTTAAAATATCCATCTGTGCCCTGTTGTGGCTGCCAAGTTGTTCAGTTAAGCTGCTGCTGGTTTGGAGCCTCCTACTGGAGCATGCCCATGTGCGTTACACATCCCGGGGCTCCGAGGCAGCTGCTTCACACAGAACAGCTGCTAATGGGATAGAGAATTGGGATAATGATACATTTACTTTACCTTCTCATTTCCCTGAGTGGGCTAAGGTCCCAGCCGCTGCAACAGCAGAATCTTTACTGTCATCACTGAAACCATCCAACCCTGCTCTAGAATTAAGCACACTGCGGTGTGGGATGTGGAAGTTGGAACTGCCATTGCCTGGGCTTTAGAAAGAACTCCAGTTTCCCTTCCTGGGAGTGGAATTTAATAAGGACCAACTTCATCTAAGAAATAAGATTGTTCTGTGGCTGTTATGCTAGATGCTATATTAGCGTAAATAAGTTCTGACCATCTCAGTAAAAACGGATGCAGCCTCAATCATGGAGACACTTGCTGATGAGTGACTCTAATGATTATAACACACAGCAGGGAGACTTGCTGCAGTATTTGAGAAAAGATTTGGGGTTCTTCTAGGGAAGTCAGTTTCACAAATATGGGTTGGCCTAGAGTTTATGGTTGTTGTTGCTTATATATTGAAGAGATGTCAGGATAAAGATTTTTTTTTTAAAAATACATATTTATTTTATTACAATTAATACTTTAGGGTATTATAACAGAGACACATTTAAAAACTAATGTACTTTGCATTTTTTTTAGCGATGTACCCAAGCTGCAAAAATTGCATCTGATTTAAATTTCAAATCACCTAACTTTGGAATGGGACAACGGAGTTTAGGTTCTTTTAAAAATAGATGTAGGAGCCAACTGTGAAATTTAGATCTGGGCTGAGATTCTAAATCTTCTCCAAAATTGGGGTGGAGAGGGGTTCACATCAGAGATTTTAGGGGGTCCTATCTTTACCATTTATTGCATTTCTTCAGAGAAAGAAAATGGACTAGTCATTTTCAGTGTTGTTTATACTCAGTTGCTAATTATTTTCACTCTTTGTCTTAGGTACTTGCTGGATAGGCAAGGTAATTTTTTTTGTTTTAATTTTTCATTGAAATTAAAGAAAAAGTTGATATTAATATTAGCTTTTGTCTATGTTTTTAAAGCTAAATTTTAATGTAAAATTTGAACTAAGCAGGGTCCCTTTAAACAAAACAGTGAATTTTCATATCCACTAAAGCACAGCAAACTGTGGGCCACAGCCCAAAGGTGGCCCGTAACACAGTCCCAGCTGGGCCGCTGTGGGTGGAGTTGAAGGGCCATGGGGGGGGCGTTGCCCCCCCAAACTGTGTATGTTGGCAGAGTGGTGGCTTGTAATAGCCCCTGTCCAGTGCCGGAGGAGCCCAGCCCCCGTAGTGGGAAGCAGAGGGCGAAGTGAAGCTGCTGGACTGTGGGCGAGGAGAAGGGGCTGGCTCCAAGAGGCAGCTGCTCCCAGCACAGCTGGAGGAGGCTGGCGGGTTCGCGGCCATTCCCACTCTGAGCCTCCGCAACCCGGAATCTGGGGCTTTTGGGTCCCCTGGAATATCGGCCCTGCCTCCTCCCCCCCAGGGACTGGGGCTCAGCGGTGCTGCTCCGTTTCTGCCTGGACTATGCCGTGATTGGGATTGTCAAGGTAATGCCCGGCCCCGGTGCCTGCCTCTTCCTGGCCCTGGCAGGCCCTGAACCCTTCTTTTGTTCCCAGGTATCTGTGAGTCACGCCAGGGTGCTGGGCTGGCGAGCACGTCTGCTGGGTGACCAACTCAAGGCACTCAGTGTGCTGCTGCAGCAGAGAGTATCGGCAGGGACCGGCTATAACACCTGCCTGGCCCCTTCACCGTCTCGCTGACCCTGGTCCCTCCTGAGGTGAGGGGCTAGGCACGGCCCATGGGCCCCCTCTCCCTGCCAGAGGCATGTTCATAGTGGATCACAGTGCCTATTGCTGCTGCATAGGTGGGCATCAGGGACAAAAGTTTGGGAACCCCTGCACTAAAGTGTAGTGTAATCAGCAGCCTTCTTCATGAATGCTTAGTCCATGCAAGATAGAGGAATGATACTAGCTGTGATGAATCTAAACAGCACAGTGGTAGTGTGGAAACTGGAGAGCAAGAGAGAATTCCTATCCATCCCCCAGCAGCCCCAATAAAATCATCTGACTTATCATTAACTGCCAGCTGTTCCTTCTCTACCACGATGGACACGACCCGAACTTCCCTTCCCTTTTTACATCCTCTCTCTCCCGCCCCCCCAGCAAAAGAGGATGTAGAGCATTTTCAGCTTCATGAGATTTTCTTTATAGATCCTGTGGGCCTGATTCTAATCTAATTTACATCCATGTAAATCAGGAGTGACTCCCTTAAAGGCAGTGGAGTTAAAAAAAAATTGTAGAAAAATCAGTTCCTTTATCTTTGCTCATTTGTATAGATGCCTTCCATGGTGGTTTCATATCCTGCTCTTCTTTTTCCTTATCACAGTAAGACTTGAATGACATATACTGGTAGCTGACCTTTGGATTGAAAAACAAAAAAAAGTCTCGAGGTTTTGGCTCATCTAAAGTTTTGTTAGCATAGAAACTGCTGGCAGTCTACTTTGTACAGCGCCAGCTCTTAAATAACTCTCATCCATAGATCCCAAGTACTCTACAAGTAGAGGTATAATCATTATCTTTTTTACAGATGGGGAAACTGAGGCACAAAGAAGTTTAGTGTCCCCAAGGGAAGTCAGTGTCAGATCCAGGAACATAACCTAGGCCTCCTGACTTCACGTCCCATGCTTTGTTTCCTGGACTGTGCTGCCCCCTATTGCCTTATTGATTTTATTGCACTGTTATTTTATTAATAAGCAAAGGTGGGTGGATGAGAGAAGAATTTTGGGGAAGTCGCAGTGTAAGGCAGGCAGCTGTGCAGCCTTAAACTGCCCAGTGAGACAAGGGTCCTTGCCCACTCTTGTGCCAACTAGAGGCCAAAGACCAGACTGGATATTCCTGGAGGGGACCACAGAGCTGAGGGGATACAGGCAGTGATGAACTGCCAAAATCTTAACAACTGGTTCCCTCCTCACCCCACGAGGGGGTCATACCCCCCCCTTTGGGACCTCTGCCCCATCCACCCCCCTCCCCGGACTGCCCCCAGAATTGGGCAGGAGGGTCTCATGGGCCACTGTAGTGGGTGCCCGCTCTGCCCTGCCCCTAAGAGCCAGAGGGACCTGCCAGGGGGGCGAGGTGGGGAGTCCCGGCGGTGCTTATCTGGGGCGGCTCCCAGGAAGCATCCGGCAGGTCCCTCTGGCTCCTAGGGGCAGGGGAGCAAAGCTGGGGAGGAGCAGGTGGAGCAGGCGCTCTCCCCACTGATCACATAAAAGGTGGCGCCTTAGGCGCCGACTCCGTGGGTGCTCCGGGGCTGGAGCACCCACGGGGAAAATTTGGTGGGCGCAGAGCACCCACCGGCAGCTCCCTGCCACGCCCCCAGCCCCAGCTCACCTCCGCTCCGCCTCTGAATGCGCCGCCCCCCCCCTGCTTCTCTGCCCCCCAGCTTCCCGCGAGAAGCCTGGGAGGGCTGAGAAGCAGGCGGCGGCTTCGTGCTCAGGTCCAGGGAGGCGGAGGTGAGCTGGGGCAGGGAGCGCTTCCCCTGCGCACCCCCCGGGTTACCTGCTGCAGCGTAGGTGGCCCTCCTCGTGCCCCCCACCCCAGCTCACCTCCGCTCCGCCTCCTTGGGCCTGAGCGCAAAGCCGCTGCTTGCTTCTCAGCCCCACCCCCGGCTTCTTGCGCAAACAGCTGATTTGCAGGAAGCCGGGGGTTGGAGAAGCAGAGCGGGGCGGAGCGTAACTCAGGGGCGGAGGCGGAGTGGAGGTGAGCTGGGGACAGGGAAGGGTGCTGCCGGTGGGTGCTCTGCACCCACCAAATTTTCCCCATGGGTGCTCTAGCCGCGGAGCACCCACGGAGTCAGCGCCTAAGGCACCACTTTTGGCCGGTTGTTAAACTGGGCTTCTAAATTAACAACCGGTTCCAACCGGCTCCAGCTCACCACTAGGTACAGGTTAGTTGCCCTGAAATTGTGACACTATGTTTTGCAAATTTTTGTACTGTACACCCTGTATTAATTCCCCACATCTTTTTAAAAAGAACTACAGAGGTTTATTGTCTGTAAATGTACTGGCCAAGTGTCTGTTCTAGATGTAGAACAATCGTAGATAGATGTACTAGAGAGACAAGTGGGTGAGGTAATATCTTTCATTGGCCCAACTCTGTATAGCTCAAAAACTTGTCTCATTCATCAATGGGAACTGGTCCAATAAAAGACATTACCTCACCCACCTTGTCTCTCTAACACCCTGGGATCAACACAGCTAAATCACCACTGCAAAGAGAAATCATAGAATATTAGGGTTGGAAGAGACCTCAGGAGGTCATCTAGCCCAATCCCCTGCTCAAAGAAGGACCAACACCAACTAAATCATCTCAGCCAAAGCTTTGTCAAGCCGGGCCTTAAAAACCTCTATGGATGGAGATTCCACCACCTCCCTAGGTAACCCATTCCAGTGCTTCACTACCCTCCTAGTGAAATAGTGTTTCCTAATATCCAACCTAGACCTCCCCCCTACAACTGGAGACCATTACTCCTCATTCTGTTATCTGCTACCACTGAGAACAGCTTAGCTCCAACCTCTTTGGAACCCCTGTTCAGCTAGTTGAAGGCTGCTATCAAATCCCCCCTCACTCTTCTCTTCTGCAGACTAAATAGCCCCAGTTTTCTCAGCCTCTCCTCATAAGTCATGTTCCCCAGCCACCTAATCATTTTCGTTGCCCTCTGTTGGACTCTCTCCAATTTGTCCACATCCCTTCTGTAGTGGGGGGACCAAAACTGGACACAATACTTCAGGTGTGGCCTCTCCTACTAATGCAGCCCAATATGCCTTTGGCCTTCTTGGCAACAAGGGCACACTGCTGACTTCTCCAGCTTCTCATCCACTGTAATTCCCAGGTCCCTTTCTGCAGAACTGCTGCTTAGCCAGTTGGTCCCCAGCCTGTAGGGGTGCCTGGGATTCTTCCTTCTTAAGTGCAACACTCTGCACTTGTCCTTGTTGAACCTCATCAGATTTCTTTTGGCCCAATCCTCCAACTTGTCTAAGTCACTCTGGACCCTATCCCTACCCTCCACTGTATCTACCTCTCCCCCCAGCTTAGTGTCATCTGCGAACTTGCTGAGGGTGCAATTAACCCCATCATCCACATCACTGATAAGGACACTGAACAGAACCGGCTCCAGGACCGACCCCTGGGGCACTCCGCTAGACATCGAGCCGTATATTAGCTGTATATTAGCATTTTCAGAAATTGATATAATAAAGTTATTTTAAATATAAAAGTATGAGACTATATGTAGTAAATATATCAAGTACATGGAGATTGTATCTATTTGATAGAGAAAGCATCTAATAAATAGTCGAGCCTTGTGATGAATAAGATGTATCGTTTTCTGCTCTCTCTCTGCAAATATTTCAAAATCTGGGCAACGTCATGTAGCCAGCCTGCTACTGAAATGTTTTCTCTTTCTCCCCACAAATACAGAATTTGCTTCCAAATTAACCTACCCAGAGGCTCACGTCAGATAAGATTCAGCTCCTCTACCAATCACAGACTTTCTATAAATTAAAGTCTTACAGCTTCAAAGTCCAGTAGCTCATGGCCCTGCAGGAGTCATTTATACCATTGCAAATTAGAGCTGTGACATTTTTAAGTCTAGGAAAGCTATTTTAGGTTCTTTAAAGAAGTTAGATAGTTGAAGTCAAAGGCCAAAATTTTCAAACTAGAAGTAGCCTGATTTTCAGAGCTACTAACCAGCTAAATGTAAGCTGAGTTTTGTACACTTATCATCTCGGGGGAAAAAATCAGAATAAATCTATATTTAGATACCTCAAATAAAAATAAGACCGAGATTTTCAAAAGGGACTAGTGCTCAGCTTGAGACCAGTGCTCACATTACAGGAGAAGCAGGAGAAGACCCATACTACTTTTAGGAGCTATATTACTTTTGACATTCAAAGGCACTGGCAGCCCCCAGCTTTGGGCCCCTTACTTCTCCCTGCACGACCCGCAGCAGAGGCAGGTGCCAGCGTCCTACGGGGGTGGAGGGAGAATCGGGTTGCAGTGAGGGGATGGGCCATGGAGAGACGGGGAGGCCACCAAAGTGATCAGAGCCCTGGTGCTACTGATCTGTTGGGTGGGGTCCACCCAACCACACCAGGTCCTTCTGTCTGGGCTTGGTGCGTCACTGGCAGAAACCAAGCTCCGACGCCCCGGTCAGGAGAAGCCTGTTCATCTCAGCAGGAAGCAAGAGACTCTGCCCAGTGCCCTGGCCAGTTGCTCTGCAGCATAGGTGCTGGAGCACCAAAGGGAAAAAAATAGTGGGCGTTCAGCACCCATCGGTGGCCACAACGATCAGCTCTTCCCCCCTCCTCCCAGTGCCTCCCGCCCACCATGGATCAGCTCTTCAGTGGCATGCAGGAGGTGATGGCAGGGGAGGGGGCATAACGGGGTGGGAAGAAGTGGGGCACAGGTGGAGCAGGGACCAGGAAGAGGCAGGGTGGGAGTGGGGCCTGGGGTGGAGCGGGGATCGAGCACCCTGGGGGAAATTAGAAATCTGGCGCCTGTACTCTGCAGAGAGCAGCTCAAGCCTGCTATGTCCCACCCTGTCTGCTCCTCCTCTAGCAGCATGCTGGGGAAAGCAATGGGAAAATGGGTCAGGGATTGCGGGATCCACAGCAAGCTGGAGGGTTGGGGCCTGGGGAACATACAACGGGGGAAAGGGGCACAGAACAGGAGCTGTCACCACAGTAGACCCAGGGGACGAGCAGTCTGTGGGTCGGGTGGAGGGGCGGAGAGTCAGAGTGAAAGGAGGGACAGAGATGGGGCAGAGGCAGGGCTAGGAAGGCAGAGGGAGTGTTAGATGCAGGGGGAAGCAGGAGTGGAGCAGGGGAGTTAGAGGGTGTTAGGTGGATTCAGAGGGCTGGGGAGAGGCAGTGAGGCAGGAACTGTAGGTGGGGGCCAGGGCAGAAGGCAGATGGAAGTGTAAGGGGAGTGGGGGATAGAAGGGGTGCTGTGGTGGGTGCTGAAGAGGGAGTAGGCGGGGGAGGTGGGACGCAACAAGTAGGGGAGATGGGAGAAGATACCTGTAGGGCAGGAGAGACAATTAGGGCTAGAGGAAGCAGGAGCAGAAGGAGGGGGTTAAGCAGTAGGGGCAGGCAGGGAGAGTTATGGGTAGGGGAGGAGAGGACTATCTGCATTCATTAAGCCCTGCCTTGCTTGTTCCCCTGATTGAGACACCTTGAAAGGACCCAATTTTCAGGGGACGGATGCTCAGTGCTTTCTAAAAATCGTGCCCCTATAAGATATCCATCTAGAGACACCAAAAAGTTGAGGCACCCCAAAATCAATGGTCACTTTGGACACCTAGGCCAAGATTTTCCAACTGTAATACCGTAATGTTGAAAGTTTAGTAATGGCTGTGACAGATATGGCAATTTTTTGCAATACTCTGGGCAAATCTTATTGAATTAAGTTTAAGTATTTTAGGAGCTCATTGTATTAAAAATGCATTTTTTTTATTACTGGTGGGATTATATGTAGTGTCTCTAGGGAGGAGATCTGACTAACAGAAACCTTGGGAAATGTTATGAGCTTCAGAGGCCTCTTTGAACCAATGTGCCAGACAAATGAAGTTAAGTGGGATTCCTGGGAAATACTTGGGAGGAAGCGAACTTCTCACCTCCAGACCCATCCTTTTGAAGCTGTGCCCTGAGAAGAAAGCCTTTGTCTGCTGATCACCTATTACATGAGGACCAGACCAGAAGCCCAAATTGGATAAAAGAATGATTCAGATTCATGGGCATGCTCTGAATTGTGATGGTAACTAATACACATGACTTTAGAAGCCAATGGATGCAAATCCCAATAACATTTTAAACAAAATCTTTACAGAAGTCTTAATGTTGCTAAAACAGTTTCTGTAACACATGACAACTACAGAATATATGGTGGGGCAACATGGTGTTAGTTTTTATGAGCACTCATTTGAGATCATGGGTTTGCCACTCTTGAGAAGTGTATCCTAAACACTAACTATATTATTAATATATTGCATTAGGGCCAAAGACTGCAACACCCTTACTTAGGGTAGGGGTATTACTCCCCAATTTGACTTCCATGAGGGCTATTTGTAGAGCAAAATAGTCATAGAAATGTAGAGCTGGAAGGGACCTCAAGAGGTCATCTAATCCACACCTAATGTGAGTAAATGTATCACAGTCTGGCCCTTAATGCACATATCTGTTTTATATAAACTATAATGATGCAGTATTTGAAGGACTCCTGAAGTTGTGTTACAAATACTTTGATAATCCAATATTAATGCTCATTTCTAGCTGGCATTAAAAGCCTGCAATATTAGCTGTGAAAGAGTAAAATGCAATTATTGGCTTGGGTCAGCACATTAATGATGTTTTGTTTAAAATGGGTATCTTGAAAGCAATGGCTTTTAAACTATTTATTTAACTTCAGTGATCTCCCACTAGCAAATCTTTTAAAACAGATACACAATGGGTCAGTAGAAAATTAGAGACCCTTTCCCCACCATTAACCTATTTATCTTCTCTTCGTGGTCAGAATGAAAAGCAGAGAGTTAAAAAAAACTGCCTTTATTCCTGGTGTGCCTGAGGAATTCAGAAGTAGACACAGTAATATGGAAGAATCACTATAAATTCCTGTAATTCTCCACAGACACATATAATCCAGTGTGGTGGCAGATAAAAGAATACTGATTAGGGAAGAGAATCTTTAATGCTCTCTTCTTTCCCCCCTATCTTAACCCTTTGGGGGGAGTTCATAATTATGTAAATCTTATTTCTACATCAAGGCGTTTGAGCAAATGCTGAATAACATCAAAACACCAAATGAATTGTTTTATTTCATCCTTATGAAGCCATTAATACTCTTGTTCAAAGAGGAAATATAGCTTGAGGTAACTCAGTTATTCTGTGCTAGAGGTTCTGACCAGAAGGATATTAAGGGAGTCACATCCATATATGTTTTACTCAATTAGATCAATACATCTGAGTTAGCAGGGGCAACCCAAGTATCTCAGCAGTGCCACAGCTGGGTCAACCTGAGCAAGCACTATGGATGCAATTCTGCTCCTAATGAATCCCATGTTAAAACTCCCAGCAGCCTCAAAGGTGTAGGCTCTGACCCTAAGGCCACTGGTCTCCCTTCATGTTAGCTTGCTATGTCTTTCAGGATCCTTGGTATTTTGCCGTTTTTCCTGGGAGAAGTTCATTTGAACTTTCCTGTCACCTACAGACTAGGAAATATTTGAAAGCATCTGCGAAGCCCTCTTGACACATTTCGGACTCCTGCTTCTTGCACTTCAAGGGTGCCACTGTCCGTCTGACAAGGCCTCTCAGCCCCCCTCCCCACCCTGCCGTTGAGTGCTGCAGTTCAGTTTTCCACCAAAAGTTTCACTGAACACAGTTTTGCATGTCACTGAGGTGCTGAAAATCAAAGAGTCTCCAAGCTGCAGCTCTGATATTGGGTCTTGAATCATGTTTGCATAATGTTCTAGTTAGAGACAACCACTATGTAGCGTTCTTGGTAGCAAACAAAAGATAAGTGTGGTGTCTGTGCCCTGTATCTGTTTGACTGGTTTCCCTTCTGCTGTACCTTTAAAATTAAACAGGCCCTATTCTCCGCTATATTGGCAACTGCAACTTTACATTCACAAGCAGCCTGCTACACAGCAGACATACACATTTTGCTCTCTCATTACTACTAAGAATATGCACCAGCAAAAGTGCTGCCCAGTGTAAGTGGTCATAGCTCCATTGACATTTACCCCGTCTGAGGATCTGCCCCACAGCCCCTTCTCTAGAGAGCTTGCAGTCAAAGGCCACATCCTACACTATTCTTCGTTAGGAGGGATCCCTGTGTCTGCCCCAAGCCTGAAGTCGATGGGGCTAAGCACAGAAGCAGATCTCATTGCCAGACAGGGATGCTAAAAAATAAATTCAGAGAACAGGTTACAATATAAAGAAGTCTAAACACATTAAGCTATGAAAATATACAGATAAGGCACTTAAACCATCTTGGCTCACCCTGGAGTGGAGAAATATAAAAAGACTAATGTGTCTTTAAAAGTCAATTGCATCAGACACACTAAAATCCCCTAGTCTTACAGGTATTCTGAAGTGTCATGACAGAGCAGAATAAGGTAGTTTGAGTGCCCTATTTGTGCATTTTCATCTCCTAGCATATTTGGATGTCTTTTAAGTGTAACCTTAATTTACAATTTCCTGAGTTGGTAATGTTTTGGGATAGTTCCAACATCTCTGTAATGCTTTTTTATCTTTCAGTTACTGATATGTACTTTCAACCTTAGCTTCATCTTACTGGAAGGTTGTTGTTGTTGTTTTCTTATTTGGCATATAGAGAATCTTCATGGAAAACGAGGCAAGAACTAAAAGCCCTAAGTTGCAGACAGCTGTTGAAGACTCTGCCTGACACTAAACTATCCTTTTAAGTGGGAAAATATATCATCACTGGCAAGACAGCAGGTGCCCCTAAAACAGAGGAGACCAAATGAATATTGTGATATTTGTAGATAGTTTTCTTTAGTTTGGGTCTGATCCATAGCCCACTGAACTAACAGAAAGTCTTCTATTGACCTAAGTAGTCTTTGGATCAAACCCTCTGTCAGGTGTGATCATGACTGAATGAACCACTTATTAAAAAAAGGTCATATGGATTTGAAAATACCTAGCATTGTAAAAGAGCCATCACTAAGTCACAATCTAGCCTTTAATAGCCATGTAGAAAAGGAATAGGAAGTGAGTCCCACTTAGCCCCCCACCTTCTTTGCCCAAGAACAATGGGGGGTGGGGAGACGAAGTCATTTGTACCTCAGACACTCTTCCAGTACCCAATGCCTTCCAGACCAGCCCTTGACATGATGTGCAGCTTACATGCCACATTTTGTTCAGAGTCAAGCCTAAGGTACAATCTATCCCAAATATATTAGGGCCAACATATGAACGTGTTCCTGGACTCGTCCTATCAGAACTAAATTAGAAGATAAAAACACTTAAATCTCCTCAGAGCAGAATTTTCTCAAATTAGAACTCAAAAGGTGGTGTCTTAGCCAGCAAAACTCAGTGTAGGACTGAATTAAGTTTTACTGGTCTCTCCTATTATCTGGCCTCCTATTAGGTCCTAGAAACCCAATCAGATTGTAAACTTAAGCAACAAAAGAAAGGCAAAATGCAACAAAAGAAAGGAAAACTCTTTCAATCAAAGGAGCAGATATCACTTCTGCTTTCCTTCATCAATCACCCAACATCACCAGAGACGTACCAGGCCTGAACTCCAAACAGATCACTCTCATCTTGCCACTGATCTTGGCATCAGTTCATCTATACGTTAACGCATGTATTTTAATGGATGATCTGACGAGAAAGCTCAGTCTCCTGTAAGTTCGATGGTCAAATTTTACAGAAGGTGCAGATCAGTGATTCTTTGGCTTTTAGGCAACTGTGCTACGTTATCAGATTAAGACCTGTAATTCACCAGCCAGATCCCTGTGACAGATCATTGTGTGACATCTGCCAATTGCTGGCTTTCTAACCCACAAACTGCAGCTCATGCTACATCAGATGAGACTGGTCAGGCAAAATTCTATTTCAGATTGAAATTGATTTCATAATTAAAGGAGGGATGGAGCTTGCAAAGACTTCCACACATGGGAAATATGGCCAAGCAAATATTGGTGGCACAAGATTGAATACCAGTACTGGTAGAAGTACCATGGGTAAGTGACACTTACAGTATGTGTGAAATGAGAAGGAGCAGTGAATCATTAATTGTAATATCTATTATGGAAAAGAAAAAGCATGGCCCAGAGTCACCTCAGTGGTAGCAAGCATTAGAAGAGTTACTTATATGGTATGCTTTAATGCTATTAACATGCTTCTCTAATAGCATTTTAAAGAAAACACAAAAATTTTAACTTTGTCTTTCTTAACTAGAACAAAGTTGATCTCATTGAAGCTGACAGTGAAGCGGAGAAGAGGATCCAAAGAGTAATTTGAGATGACAAAAAGAAAATCCCCCCAAAAAACAAGATACAAAAAAATAATCCCCCAAAATCCTAGTATTCAACTTCAAAAAGTTAACAGTCAACCAGGCTGCTATCTCAATAAGGCAAGAAGAAGGTCAAAATATTGTCTCATCAGGATCCAGAGGAAACATTTACACACACACTTGGGTATCGTTATAGAAACAGTCAGAACCAGGTATGGAAGTGACAATGCTCCAAGCCTAGGAAAGCCTGGCTCACCATCTACAGAATGTACTGTGTGCTTTGTTCAGTGGTTAAAACAGATTTCAAACAAGCTTAGCAAAGACAACCCAACCCTCTGCTAGTGGAGATTGACTTAACATGAGTTGGGGGAAGGGATGATTTTCAGTTTTTGAATGTTTTCATAACATCTTAATACACCTGGCTTAATAGTCATGTTTTACTACCAGGTTTTAACCTTACCAGACTCCTGTGGGTTGTTATATTTCTTAATGTGTACCAAGTTACAAGCTGTATATAAATGTTTCATGTTGCAATATGAGTTGGAATTTATGATTTATTTACTGCATCTTAAATGGGTTTTTAATTACTATGGTAATTTTTTGGATTTTTTATGCATCTCTCTCTCACGCATGCGCGCTCACACACACACAGATAGATATTGGTTAGTTATCCTTCGACAGCATCCTCCCTGAGCCCCCACCCCCAAAATAAGGACTAGGACTGCACTCTGTACAGGTAGTAGTAAAGCAAGAGTACATTTTTCCCCAAAATACTATCTCAGTTAAATGGTTCTGCAGCTGAGTTTCCAGAGAAATAATGAAAAAGTGTTTGCACAATGACTGGAGATAGCCAGATGCCTGTCCCTTTAAAAGGGAAATTTGCTACAAATGCTCCCAGAAATTATTTTCTATCACAAAGGGAAGACCTGAATTCAAGAAGCATGAGAAGAAAGAAATCAGCTTAGGATGAGAAGCCAGAAGATAAGGATTATATTTCTGAGAGTTTCTCATGAGTTTGTTGTGTGTAGCTCAGACTCTGGATGCTCTGGTTTAACTGAATTTCATGAAGTTTGAGTTGGAGGAAGATCAGAGCTGTTTGCTTTTTACCCCATGTCATCCCAAAAGCACATTTTACTTGCACAATATATTGCTAAAGGAAAAGATTTTTGCAAGACACTACATTTTTCAGGAACTCCTCATGAAAAGGTAGATTATAAATTTGTTGCAACTTTTGCAGGGTCTGCACCTGGGAAAGATCCAACTTCAGATATCTTGGATTAACTGGTACAGATGTCAAATAAGAAGGACTGTAACAATTAATGCAGTTAGTAAGCAGACTGGCCAAATTAAACTAAGGTTATTCGGCAAAGCCTTAACTAGCCTATTTGGCCAGGAATCAAGAGAGATGCGTCTGCAACTGTACCTTTGTTTATTAATCATAGTATACTGACAGATGTTCATTACATTTGCTGGTGGAGGAGACCCCCTGAATATAAAGGCAGATTTGACTGTGGCAGCTGAACTTGCAAACCAAAGAGCTTGACTCTTTTTCCACACAAGTGTAACTAGAAATAAATGGACTCTCTTGGGCTCTCAAAACAATTCCGTCCCATGTATGATTCTGATGTACAGGGCCTCTTTGTTCTCAGTATTGGGCCCAAGATGGCTTGTGTGAAGAACATGAACAAAAGAGAAAACACACTATACACAAAAAGTTTTTTTTGGTGAATATTCAATGTTGTGTACTCCCTTAATTTGATAATATAGCCTCTACAGTGACTTTTTATCCCTTTCTTTCTCTCTCTCTCGTGGGCATGTCTACACTGCAACAGGGAGTGAGCCTTCCAGCTCAGGTCCACAGACTCACACAAGCAGGGCTCTCGCTAGTGCTCTAGAAATATATATATGTGGCTATATAGCAGCTCAGGCCCTGAAGCCTGGGAGGGGAAGTCTTGAGAGTGTCTTGAGACACATAATGGTCCTTCAATGGCCTAGGTTCAACAGTCTTTCATCCCATTGATACAGAGCTCAGTAGTCCTTCAGCCTCACCAAACCTAAACAGCCTCTTACCCTGTTATGAAGAGATAAACAGGTTCTTGGCTAGGGTTGCCCAATTTCTAATCGCACAAAACCGAACACCCCTGCCCACCCCCTGCCCTTCTCCGACGCCCCGCCCCCACATGCTCCATCCCCCCTCCCTCCATTGCTTGCTCCCCCCCACACACACTCACTTTCACTGGGCTGGTGCAGGGGGTTGTGGTGTGGGAAGGGGATGATGGCTCCAGCTGGGAGTGTGGGCTCTGGGGTGGGGCCGGGGATGAGGGGTTTGGGGTGCAGGAGAAGACTCCGGGCTCGGGCAGGGGGTTGGGTATGGGCTCTGGGCTGGGGGTGTGGACTCTGGGTGGGGTCAGAAAGGAGGGGTTCAGGGTACAGGAGAGGGCTCTGGGCTGAGGCTAGGGGTTAGGGTGTGTGGGGGAGTGCAGACTCCGAGTGGGGGTGTGGACTCTGGGATGGGGCCAGGGATGAGGGGTTTGGGGTGCAGGAGGGAGCTCCAGGCTGGGACAGAGGGTTAGGGTGTATGGGGGGGTGCAGGCTCCAGCTAGGGGTGTGGGCTCTGGGATGGGGCTGGGAATGAGGGGTTTGGGGTGCAGGAGGGAGCTGAGGCAGAGTTTTGGGGTGTTGGGGGGGGGTGCAGGCTCTGGGAGGGAGTTTCAGTGCGTGAGGGAAATCCGGGCTTGGGCATGGAGTTGGGCTGCAGAAGAAGGTTCAGGGTCCTGGTGGCACTTACCACGGCTCCCGGGAAGCAGCCGCCAGGTCCCTGAAGCTCCTAGATGCATGGGCGGCCAGGGAGGCTCCATGTGCTGCCCTCGCGCCCACAGACACTGCCCCCACAGCTCCCACTGGTCTGCCCAAGGCAGAGATGATGCAGGGGAATGAGTAGGGATCTCGTCCCACCCTTCTTAGAAGTTCCAGCCTGCGACCCCCTGAACAAGCACAAGACAGGATCTAACAACAGACCTCATCATTAGACCTCTTGTTGCCCCAGCCATTTTCCTTTATGTGTTTTACCCTTCCCTGGGATTCCTGTCTTATCTCCTACCTCTCTGTAGGCCTCATCATGGGCCCTTTTCACCACAGTCCTGCCTGGGCTAGCTCCCTCAGTGAAGAGGAACTACTCAAGAGCTTCCTTTTATCTTGGACTTCCCTAAACAGAGTCAAAAGCTTGCATTATGTAATCATGCAGACACCTGATGCCAGCCACACAGTTCCTGGCCTACATTTCCCAGCGTTCCTTTTGGACTATATCCCCCACAATGCCCTGGTTGTGCACAGCAGCACCTGGGGCCATGTCTGGCTTATATGTTTCTTTAAAGGGCCAGTGAACATACTCCTCTCCCATTCAAGTTCAGGGATCATTCTGTTTCAGTATGATTTCCTGAGGGACTGATTTTCCCAGTGCAGGACATGTGTTACTCCTGTTCTTCAATGGGAGGAGTTACACATGTCCTGAAATGGGAGAAAAGAGCTCCACGTATGATTTCACAGTAAGACCAAATATACTCAGCTCTGAATATCAATTTCTGCTGGTCCATGAGCTCTGAGAAGCCAGGCAGCAATGGAGTAATACAATAGAGTGCTTTATTCCTGTGTAATTGAATGACTGCTTTGAGTGAGCTCAAGGTTGGAATGAGGCATTTTGCCACCTCTGTGGTTTGCTCAGCACTGATATTTTCCACTCATTATGGGCCTTCTCCAGCAGGTACTGAAGCCAATGGGAATCTTTATATTTCCAACAGGTTATCTTGATACAACAAAGCTAGTTGGATTCCTGAGTGCCTATAACTCTAAAACATCAGACTATGGAACATGAAGGCCAAAGATGTGGCAGGCCAAAGTATAGGGTACCAATGGACTCTGCTTCATTGGGTAGCAGAGGCAACTCCCAGAAAACATTGATCCAATACCTGCTCCCCCTCAATTACCTATTATCATACACCATATGGGCTTATGTTTGCTTTACGAGCTCCGCATTAACAGATGTGTGCTGTACATGCATTATATATATATATATATATATACACACAGCACGTCTGTCATTCTAGTAGCACCACATCTGGACTATCTATTGTACATCTTTTATGGACAGCCTAAAAGAACCTATGAAGAGTCACACTGAATTCTGCACCTCCCAGGCAATTCATTTCAGCAGAACTTGTGACGGAGGTGGAATGGAGGTAAAAAAATTATTTTTGGACAAAGCACACCTTCTTTCAGAAGTGTCATCAATGCAGATACTCAAGGGCTCAGTCACTGCAAATCTATATTTTAGAGCATGGATACATATGGAAAACGAGCATTTTCATACTTAGACTGAGATAAAATTTGCCATACCTGGGCTGGCTCTGATGGGAGGATTTTGCTGCCACTATTGTAATGAGCTCCCTATGGATGTTTCTGCTGGAGCAGTGTTGCATGATCCAAAATGAAAATCAACTCTGGTGGGATTTACCTTGCATATAGTTTTATATATTTTAAAGATATTTGCGGTTTTCAATGTTATTAAAGTAAATGTAGCTTTTGGCAGTGAGGGGAAAAAAATTGTTTGGTGTCCTCTTTAGAGAGGAAGGCTTGCCTAGTGATTAGGTGCACTAGTCTAACCTTAAGAGACCTGAATTCTATTCCCTGGACTTCCTGTGTGATCTTGGGTAAGTCATTTAGTCTCTCTGTTCCTCAGTTCCCCATCTGTAAAATGGGGATTATCACTACCTCACAGATAGTGAGTGAGACACTCGGATCCTCAGGTAATGGGGGCCATATAAATACCTTAGATAGATAACCTGGGATAAATGTGTTACATTTGGATTAAGTGCTCATAACCCTGTCAGTTAAACACTACACTCGTCCAGAACATTTCTCAGGCTGACCACTCCCTTCTTTGTACTCCCTCGTTTTTGCACATATTCCTTCCCTGCCAGTTATGAAACAGATTATATCTATGTTATTATATTATTAGAGAGACAAGGTGGGTGAGGAAATATTTTTTATTGGACCAACTTCTGTTGGCGAGATAAGCTTTCCAGTCACAGGGTGTGGGGAGAGAGGGTAGTTGGTTATAGATTGTTGTAATAAGCCATAAATCCATGGTCTATTCAGTCCATGATTTTTAGTGGCTAGCAAAGTTAAGAATTTTTGAAGGTGTTGTTTCAGAGTAACAGCCGTGTTAGTCTGTATTCGCAAAAAGAAAAGGAGTACTTGTGGCACCTTAGAGACTAACCAATTTATTTGAGCATGAGCTTTCGTGAGCTACAGCTCACTTCATCGGATGCATACCGTGGAAACTGCAGCAGACTTTATATATACACAGAGAATATGAAATAATACCTCCTCCCACCCCACTGTCCTGCTGGTAATAGCTTATCTAAAGTGATCATCAGGTGGGCCATTTCCAGCACAAATCCAGGTTTTCTCACCCTCCACCCCCCCACACAAATGCACATTTTCCTCGACATTACTCCTGCTGGTGATAGCCCATCCAAAGTGACAACTCTTTACACAATGTGCATGATAATGAAGCTGGGCCATTTCCTGCACAAATCCAGGCTTTCTCACATCCCCCCCACCCCTATACACACACAAACTCACTCTCCTGCTGGTAATAGCTCATCCAAACTGACCACTCTCCAAGTTTAAATCCAAGTTAAACCAGAACATCTGGGGGGGGGGTAGGAAAAAACAAGAGGAAACAGGCTACCTTGCATAATGACTTAGCCACTCCCAGTCTCTATTTAAGCCTAAATTAATAGTATCCAATTTGCAAATGAATTCCAATTCAGCAGTTTCTCGCTGGAGTCTGGATTTGAAGTTTTTTTGTTTTAAGATAGCGACCTTCATGTCTGTGATTGCGTGACCAGAGAGAAGTGTTCTCCGACTGGTTTATGAATGTTATAATTCTTGACATCTGATTTGTGTCCATTTATTCTTTTACGTAGAGACTGTCCAGTTTGACCAATGTACATGGCAGAGGGGCATTGCTGGCACATGATGGCATATATCACATTGGTGGATGTGCAGGTGAACGAGCCTCTGATAGTGTGGCTGATGTTATTAGGCCCTGTGATGGTGTCCCCTGAATAGATATGTGGGCACAATTGGCAACGGGCTTTGTTGCAAGGATAAGTTCCTGGGTTAGTGGTTCTGTTGTGTGGTATGTGGTTGTTGGTGAGTATTTGCTTCAGGTTGTTGTGCAGCTTTCCTTTGAGGATGAGGACTGAGAAGTCAGATACAGGGAGATAGCTTTGTTAAAAAGGGCTCATCCACAGGTGATATGGCGTTTTTTGTGTGTGTCATTTGCCTGTGTGAGTTCATTCGAGAGTGCAGTGATACACTTCATCCATATAGTTGTTATTGGGGAATTTAGTGCACTGGATGTGGTACACCACATGTTGTAACAGGCATGTGTGGGACCCATGAATCTTGAAAGGTGTGTTATGTGGGGGTTTATCATCCTAGCAGTGGAGATACGTCTATAGGTTTTGCATCTGTTGTTCTGGCAGCGTCTGGTGCTGCTTTGAGTTGCTGTGTCCTAATCTGTGGGGAGCTTGCTTCTGATGATAAGCTTGGAGCAACTGGAGGGATGTTTGAAAGCCAGAAGAGGGGTCCAGGAAAGATTTCTTTCTGGCTGTGGTCCCCATTGAGTTTGGGTTGTAATTGTTTGATGATACCCCATATGAGTTCCAGTGTTGGATGGTAGGTGACAACTAGGGGTGTGTGATTGGAGGGGGTTTTATTCCTGTATTGAAGCAGGTTCTCTTAGGGTATTTGGGTGGTCCGTTCCATGATGCAATCTCCATCTCTGGTGGAGTGTCGTTGTTTGGTGAAGGCAGTTTAAGTGTGTTAAGGTGCATATCCTGGACTTTCTCCTCAGAGCATATTCTGTGGTATATGAGTGGCTGGCTGTAGATAACAGATTTCTTGGTGGGTTACTGGATCTGTGAAGGTAGGTGTGGTGATCTGTGGGTTTCTTGTATATAGTGATCTGTAGAGTTCCATTGCTGAACAAGCTGAAGCTTTCATACCGCCTTCACTCTGAGCCCTGGGTGGAGGTCGCTGGGCTAGGCTAGTAGTGATGAAAGCCTGGATCAATCATGTGATAAGACCACATCTGAAACACATACCTGTATGAAGTAGAGACTGACTGCTTCGCCTACGTGCACAGGCCAGGGATGGCAAAACAAAACCGAGTGTTCCAGAGATGTTTTCCAAAACATCATAGAACCTCATTTTAAAACTGAAATGTATATTTCTCTGCCATTCCTTTGTCCCTTCTTTGGCAAGAAAAAAAAATTCATCAGTGTCACTCCCAGAGGAGAGCTTCAAGGCTAGCACACTCCACATATTTAGAACCACAGGCTACTTTCATCCATGTTGAACTGAGCACCAATGACTGAAGGAAGACAGACAAAGCAGAGGAATTTCATTCACTGAATATGAGAGTGTCAGTTCCTGACACCTTAAGAAGCAAAAACTACAAGATATAAGAAATGCAAAATGCTTGGCTGGTAAAGAGCTGGCTTATTTATCTAATTTCTTCATGCGTGAAGCTCCTTTTGCTGTAGCAAGGTGCAATGCTGGGTAGCATATCAGCATCATAACACACTACATCTAATGCACAGCAAAGAGAACATCCCAGGGGTACTTACCATGCATAGAATAATAAACAATAACAGAGTGGTTTACATTTATATGGTATTTTTTCCATCCTGGAGGATTACAAAGCACTTGACAAATTTAAACTGCTCTACAGATTATATATAGAGAACCACTTCTCCCATCACTGAGACACAGTCAGCCTTGTGCACAATACAACATAAGTCAGGAGTTAGGTTTTATGATAGAACACCAAGGATAGCTAATGTAATTAAAAGTGCAGCAGAAATGTCATGTCACTACCAGGATGCAGGCAGTCTGACCTAATGGCGGAAGCTGTAGTCAGGAGCCAGGCCGGGTCAGGTACTGGGGGATCAGAGTCTGCAGAAGTGCCAGAGGGCAGACTCAGATGTCAGGTACCAGGAGATCAAAGTCTGAGACAGGGGGACTGGGTCAGGATACCAGTAGGTCAGAGCAGACAGCAGGAGCAGATAGCACAACAGAAGCACTCCTAAGCAGGGGAAAACCCAGGGGCACTGACAACTTCCTGTTCCTCTCCTTGGTTTAAACAGAAGCATCAAATATGATGAGATAACTGGTTCTGTGGATGAAAGGAAAGCAGTGGACGTGTTATTCCTCGACTTTAGCAAAGCTTTTGACAATGTCTCCCACAGTATTCTTGCCAGCAAGTTAAAGAAGTATGGGCTGGATGGATGCACTACAAGGTGGGTAGAAAGTTGGCTAGATTGTCGGGCTCCATGTCTAGTTGGCAGCCGGTATCTAGTGGAGTGCCCCAAGGGTCAGTCTTCAGGCCGGTTTTGTTCAATATCTTCATAAATGATCTGGAGGATGGTGTGGATTGCACCCTCAGCAAGTTTGCGGATGACACTAAACTGGGAGGAGTGGTAGATATGCTGGAGGGTAGGGATAGGATACAGAGGGACCTAGACAAATTGGAGGATTGGGCCAAAAGAAATCTGATGAGGTTCAACAAGGACAAGTGCAGAGTCCTGCACTTAGGATGGAAGAATCCAATGCACCGCTACAGACTAGGGACCGAATGGCTAGGCAGCAGTTCTGCAGAGAAGGACCTAGGGGTGACAGTGGATGAGAAGCTGGATATGAGTCAACAGTGTGCCCTTGTTGCCAAGAAGGCCAATGGCATTTTGAGCTGTATAAGTAGGGGCATTGCCAGCAGATCGAGGGACGTGATCGTTCCCCTCTATTTGACATTGGTGAGGCCTCATCCTGGAGTACTGTGTCCAGTTTTGGGCTCCACACTACAAGAAGGATGTGGAGAAATTGGAGAGAGTTCAGCGAAGGGCAACAAAAATGATTAGGGGTCTGGAACACATGACTTATGAGGAGAGGCTGAGGGAACTGGGATTGTTTAGTCTACGGAAGAGAAGAATGCGGGGGGGTTTGATAGCTGCTTTTAACTACCTGAAAGGTGGATCCAAAGAGGATGGATCTAGACTATTCTCAGTAATAGCAGATGACAGGACAAGGAGTAATGGTCTCAAGTTGCAGATTTAGGTTGGATTTAGGTTGGATATTAGGAAAAACTTTTTCACTAGGAGGGTGGTGAAACACTGGAATGTGTTACCTAGGGAGGTGGTGGAATCCCCTTCCTTAGAAGTTTTTAAGGTCAGGCTTGACAAATCCCTGGCTGGGATGATTTAGTTGGGATAGGTCCTACTCTAGGCAGGGGGTTGGACTAGATGACCTCCAGAGGTCCCTTCCAACTCTGATATTCTATGATTCTGTGATAGGTGTAACTTTAGCACCCTCATGGCCAGGATCGAGTCTGCTCTGCAGACAGTTCTGAGCAAGAAAAGACATATGCAGGAACATAGCAGGGAAAATCCCTTCCACTCCAGGGGCACCTGTTCCAACCCCTCTGGAGTGAACACACACACACCGGAATAGAACAATGAATATAGGAAAGGGAAATATTTATTTACAGAGGGATGAATGGAGAAAAACATCAGGGGGAAAGATAGGAGGAGTGGTAAAACTGGGTTGCATTCAACACGAGGCCCCCACAGGCCCAGTGGTGTCCCCTGAAATGGCAGACACTGAGCAATGCATCTGCATTCAGTGTTTAGGAGTCCTGGGCAAAGTTGCAGTCCAGTACTGAGTCTTGGGTGCTCCTGGTCATCTTGGGCACCAGTAAACTTTCCCCAACAAACCCCTCTGGTGCTCTCTTCTGCCACTTTCTGCAAACGGGCACAGAGCGACAACCTCCCCACTTAACTAGCTAACAGCCTCCCTCTTTATTCCCAACACAAGATGTCATGACCCAGTACTCACAGCTCTGGGCAGCAATGGTACTGGGTCCAACTCTGGTTTGTTCTTCTTGGGACATTTCTTCCCTGGCACAGTGCTCCTCTTGGATCCTGTCCTGGGGTGTCCTCAATCGACTGCTCTGTCCCTCCCAGGCTTCAGGCAGGTTCTCGGATGCTTTACTTTGTGAGGGCCTGCTTTCTGCATAGGGTTGCCAACTTGGTAATAATATTTAAAAACTGGACACTCCAGCAGGAGTGCTGGAACTCCACTTGCCTTTTGCCTCTTCCCCCCGAGGCCCCACCTCTGCCCTGTCTATTCCCCCAAAGTCCCGCCCCTGCCCTGCCTCTTCCCCTGAGGCCCCACCCCCATCCACTTCTCTTTCGCCCCCATCCCCTGTCGCTCGCTGCTTTTCCCCTCCCACCCCCTGCAGCCTGGGTCCAGAGGGGCTTGCCTGCGGAGCTGGGGCTGGGAGCTGCAGCCGCCCAAGAAAGGTAGGAGGTGGCCTCCGTTGAGTAGGGGCTGGAGCGGATGATGGCCTTCCCACCTCCCAGTAACCGGACTTCGGGTGTCCCGTCAGTAGATCTGACTGGACACTGTTGGGTCCACTTTTCAACCAGACTTTCTGGTCAAAAACTGGGCACCTGGCCACCCTATTGCTGCAGTCCTTCTGTGTGGAGCTCCAGACATACATACCCTGTTGTTCTCCTTCTCTCTCCACTCCCCTCAAAAACAGCAGTTCCTCTTCCCAGAACAATTAGCACTCCCCCCCTCACTCCAGGACAAAGATTTAAAGGGGCCATGCTTTACACAGGGAAATAATCAGGACCCCTGGAGCTCCACCAATCAGATCCCAGGACTGGAGTCCTCTGTCAGAGTTGAGTTTCTAGTTCTGGTAACTGTTAACGGGTGGTCACTGGGCAGCAGGTTGGAACTTACTGGTGCCTAAGAGCGCTGTGGACTCTGACCTGTAGGTAGGTGTAGTGGGGTGGCTGTCCCACTCCTACCCTAGATGGGGCTTCAGCAGGCCAGGGAGGTGGTGCAGGTGGGTGGCCAATCAGAGAAGGCCTGCTAGGGAGCCAATCAGAGGCTGAGTTAGAGACAGCCAATCAGAGCCAGACTCAGCCATATATAAAGGCTGCACAGGAAGGGAATAGGTAGTCTCTCCCTGGTGGTCAAGGGAGGAGGACTGGCTCCTTGGCTGGAAGGCACTACCTTGGACAGAGTAGTGCTGGGGAAGGCCAGAAGGAGCTGGGGAGCTCTGGCCAAAGAAAACCCCAGGCTGCTGGCCTAGGCCAGGTAGGTGTGTAGGGCCGCAGGGGAAGTGGCCAAGGGACAATAGCAGGGCAAGGGGAGAGAAGGAGGGTGGAGAGGCTACCGCTAGAGGGTCCCTGGGTCGGGACCCAGAGTAGCAGGTGGGCCTGGGTCCCCCCCCTTCCCCTTGTGCTACACCAGGCTGAAGAGGAATGTGGCCTGATCTGGGCTGTGGCTGGGCCCTGCGATAAGGGGCTAGACTTAGAGGCTGCAGTTGGCCACTACAACAGGTGCAGACTGTGGACTGCTGATAACACCAAACCCCTGGAAGGGGGTGAGACTGGAGCAGTGTGCACTGCTGGAGGGCAGTGTCCTGAAGAGGATGCTGCTGAGCAGGGAGCAATGAGGGTCCCCAAAGCAGCAGAGAAGACAAGGGGCAAGGCACCATGTGAAAAAGGTGCTCCATGACTGGACAGAGCTAATTCCCAGAGCAACCAGCAGGAGGTGCCAGCGGTGGTGAGTCCCAACACATCCAGAGTAGGCAGAATGCAGGTACTGATGTACATGCTGGAAATGTGGTTAAAATGCCAGGGCTAATGCCCCACTCTTTCAAAAAAGTGTCATGGGATCAAAAGTGATTAGGAGATCTCTTCTATGGCCCCCCAAAAAGATGGCTCCTCCAGGAGTACAATATTCTACAGAATGTAATAGCATGGAATATAGCATGGACTTACCTTATAGCTGAGCTGGTTCAAATAAGGATATCACAGAGACAGAGGTTTTTCCCTTCCCAATGGAGGCTGTCAGCTTGCTCCACCAGGATCTTGAAGCTGAAGAAAGGCAGAACATGGAGGATGGCTGAGTGGAGGACAAAGGAATCTGGTTTTAGGCAGAAAACTTTCTTTTAAAGACCTTATTTTGGGGCTGGGATCCACAAAAGTATTTAAGTGCCTATGGCCTGGTTTTAGGCAAAACACCTGGTCAGCTGCTGCCTAACACTGTAAGTGCCTAGGTGGCACCTGAACATGGCTACCAGATCAGGCTCCTCAGGTGAGTTCACCCAAAACAGCTGAGGGGGAGGGAAGGTCCTCCCTTATAAACTTGGTGGATAGGATACTTCCCCCAGGATATGGAATCCCCTGATTCAAGTCCCTCCCCCCCCTGAAGGGGGGGAAAGGGATAAGAATCTGCCCCCCTCACATGAGATGACAGTACTAAGCAATAGTGTCTTTCTAATGCTTTCTCTGACCCAATTAATATTTAAGTATTCCATTGCATGGGTGCTGGAAAAATGTGTATAGCAGGGGTGCTGAGAGCCAAACTGTAAACCCTGTATATAATGGAAACCACTTCAAGCTGGGGAGGCTGCAGCATCTACTACACCCCTAGTCCCAGCACCTATGTTCCATTGTTTAATTAAAGTGGAAGAACTTCAAGTGGAGAGATTGAGGAAGATGCATCTCAGACAATACCCTAGCCACTAGGCTATGGAATATGCCTTAGAGGTGGCTGATCCCTGTTCAAATCCCTCCTCCTCTGGCAGAGAGGGGACTTGAATCGGGGGGAAGGTGGGTCTCCCACATCCTGGGTGACTACCTAACTGCTAAGATAAAGATTATAAGGGAGGGCTGCTCCCTGGCTGTTCTGTTTCAGGTCCTGCACGCAGTCTAAGGTGGCTCAGTGCCTCTCTTTGCCCCCAATTCGTGGATCACTAACAGAGCCAGGTGGCTCTGTGCAGCCCAGAATTTGATGCCAATCTCCAAGAGAGGGGCAGGGCTTAGCACGCACTCCTTTCCTTGGTATCTCCCATTGGCTGTCTTAAGCTGCTCCCCACCCAGCATGCTGGCCTTTGTAGAGTTCATTCTATGGTGCTTATGTCTCCACATGCATTATAGAGGAGCCTAACATCTAACTCAGGCTTTGTGGATTACTGTATTGTTCCTGTGATATTTTAGGCACTACAGCACTCCGCACAGAAATGCCTAAGTCTCTTTGTGGATCCCACCCTGAGGGAACTCAACAACCTAGGTGGCAAGGGAATGGAGAATGAAAGATTAAATTCCTGGACACTCCAGCACAATCCTGGAGGGTTGGCAACCTTACTCCAGGCATAGGTGCTGGAACAATTTGTATAGTGGGGGTGCTGAAAGCCGTTGAACCAAACTGTGAACCCTGTATATAAGGGAAACCACTTCAAACCAGGGGGTGCTGCCACACCCCCAGCACCCTTAGTTCCAGCACCTATGCCTCCAGGCAGACAGGAGTACCTGGTCCCTGGACAGAGAGTGATGACTCAACCCTGCAACATATTACCTGCTTGGGCCTGTAGAGGGAGTTCACATTTTGGGTAGGAAGGGAATGTATTTGCTGAACACCAGGAAGCTCTGGGTTCCCTTCTCTCCCTCTGGTGTTGAGAGCTAGGGATTGAGAAGGAGGAGGCATGTCGGGTTAGTTTCTATCCAGACTTAATCCTGATAAATGTTGCTTAACCATACATCCTTAGTTTTAGTTGTAAAAAGATCTGAAGTGAAATTTTTGGAGGCATACGGGTATTTTTTTGTTGGGAGACTTCACAATTGTTTTGTAAATATGCACATGCCTCTTTAATTTAGATCCATGAGTATCCCCAACCAAAGTTCCAAATCATGCACAGACATGGGATTAATCATGATAGTGATAGCAGTGATCAGAATTCAGCCTTTGAGGAAAGAATCCTCACTGACACAGGATCACACCTTTATTGGTTTGAAAGCTGTGTAAAGGCCAGCTACTGGTACAAAGGCCACGTAGCTAAAACTGCAAGGGACTGGTGTTCCCTACATCTCTCAATCTGATGCTTGGGATTACAATGGATGGTTTCAGAGCTGGAAGCCAATTTTGGCTTTCCAACCATGCTGTGCCCTTAACAATAGAATTGTGTTGGAGAACTCCTCAGTCTTGGAGTGCTTCATCTCATCTTCAGCTCCCTTGGGATAGTTATCAGAAGGCCTCTAATGTGTATTGAGATATGCCTGAACATTAGCAGGAAACTTTAGGTGATCAGAAGTTAACACACACATTAGGATAGGTTGCCACGCACTTAGCCAAAACCTGTGAAGTTTGAAGCTACTGGATAAACCAGTGATCCTTTTCTCATTTTACCTAAGTGGGTGGGAAGGGTGTGTCAGAACATTTAGTTCCAGTGGTGAGGCCCAGAAAATCCCCTCAAAAGGAAAGAGAACTTGAGACAATTTGTCTTGCTGATTTTAGCTAAAGGTTCAACATGTGTCCACTGATTTTAGATGGCTTAAGGGTAAGCCAAAATCAAAACCCTTTCTTAGGAAAATACAATGTCAGAGAGGATTCAAAATATTTGGATGTTAATTACCTCTTAGCTGAAACAAGGGCTGATCTAGGATTATTTGCCACATAACTCGGGTAGGGCATTATCACAAATACCCTCACTGAAGTTTTTCAGTGAGATTAAATAAAAATAGAATAAAAACCTAAATCCAGATTAATACTGCTGCCCTGACATGGAGAGGGCAGTGCTTAGCCAGTTGAGTTCATATTTTTCTTCATGATAGAAAAATGTTCTGTGCTGATCGTGATGCAGAGAGAAATGTGCTGCCCCTCCAAAATTACTGCAGTTTGACAAAAATGTCAGCGAGAGATCTCTGGAGATATCTCTTTAGGGTATTAGCCAGGCCACACAGTGCAGGTGGGTGGCGAGATTAGTTTGCCAGTGCAAACTGGCAAACAAACAGTCAATATAAATTTCCTTGTTACTGTTACTGCAGAGAAACAATATAGTCCACAATATGGTTAAATTTTGGAGATCCACAGAATAAATCTTTATAGGAAGATAGTATCTTAATTTTACACTCGCTAGAAAGGAAAAACCCACAACTCTGCACAGCCTGAACTATAGTTTTGGGGTTTTTTGTGGGGGTGGGAGGAATAGGTAGTACCTAGAAATGTATACTGCCAGGGCCAAGTAAAAGGTGAGGCTCTTTTCAGCACTACTTAAGGTTTTACGGAGAGTTTCACTGTACTAAAAACCAGAACTCCAGCAAATAGATTCCAAAAAATGTTCCTCTAAGAATCTACAAGATGTGACCAATGCCATAAACTTTAATGAAGGGTGCTACGGCTAGGGAGATAGAATGAGTGGAAAGTATTTCTATTGACAGGTGCAATGAAGGGACAGTTGTCAGCACTGTTCAGCAACATGCTAAGATAACCAATCTGCTGTGCCAGATCACAAGTGAACACAATGATGGAAAGCCGTTCCACAGAACTTTGATGCTATGAACAGTTGGAATTGACTCAGGTGCTCCAAAAATATGCATTGATGTGTTTTCCACAGGACCTTGAGATTTGACTAGTGCAGCATGGCATACCAACTAGAAGAGCTCCCTGTGAAACTGTGGCTAAGCAGAAACAGAAAGATATAGCTGATCAGACTGAGTATAGCTTAGAATCAGAGAAGCAACAGCATATGGGCTTCCTCATTTGTGATGGTTAAGGCCCTTTGTTACTGGTTTTTATTTTGTTTCAGTGTTCATTACAACAAATGGGTGATATTCAGTGCAAAAAATTAACTTCACGGTTTTATAGATAAATACCAGGGGACAGAAGTTCAGAAAAAAAGCAACAAGAGAAAAGGAAGAGTTTATGAAACCATTTCTCTAATCCCCATTGCAGAAATCAAGTTTCTTTTCAAAAAAGTTTTCTGTTTCTTACTCTTAATAGAAGGAGCTTCAGTGTGAATTCCAAAAGTTTTGGGTGGTGTAGGCTCACACCAGTTTAGTTTTTTTTGGTGTCTTTTCCAAGGTCCATCTTCCTACAGTCCTGGATGTAGCTGAATTCACAAATATTCTTTCCACATTAGCTGAGCCAGGCAGGACAGCGAGGATGTGAGAAGCTGCATGTCTCAGCTTTGGGAATTCGGTGCAGTGGATTTTCCATATTTCAAATGGAGTGATGTTGCCATTTTCTAGAGAAAGCATCACCATGTGTGCATGGAATTCACTTTCCAGTTTAGCCCTTTTTTCATTAGGAGCCACAAGGGGAATCTAATTCAAAAATAATCATGACATTTATCAGTAGAGGCCACCCTTTTGTAATGGGAGATCAAATAGCACAATGACTTTCCAGAATGATGGCTTGCTCTAAAGAGCTTCAGGGGACATATTATGGGTGACAGTAGCTTTCCATTTCCTTGACAGCTCTGCATTAAGGTCTTTAGAAAGCCTTTCCAAGCATATCCTGGTCATTGACTGGCAAAATGGACATGAAAAGATTTGCTTTTTTTCTGGACTTTCCCCAGATGTGCTTTGTGCTAAAGTTCCACAGAGACACTGTTGATTAAAATGCCATACACCTTTGTTAGAGAACATTCTGTCTATTGAAGAACACATTTCCAGTTTCTTCTGCACTTCATAGGATGGCTGAAAGTTTCAATCAGTACTCAAGGAAAGCAGCAGGTGGCAGGTGCCCGGCAGGTGAAGGGGTGCCCAGTACTCATGTGGGGGTAGGCAGGTGGGGCAGTGTGTGTGGGGTGACCTTACCCATATCACTCCCCCACTGCAGCATAGCAGCCACCAACCGGAAGTTACCCTCCTCTGGGCAGGAACACTGTAAGGGGAGACTGAGCTGTCCTCTGCCCTTCTGGAATGGGGAGCTAAGGCCAGGAAGTTCTGGCGCATCCAAAATTTAGTGAAAATGTTTTTTTTCTTTTAAATCCCAGGAATTTTTTGGGGGAAATCAGCAGTAAAAATTGAAAATGAAGGGCCTTAGTGATGGTGTGGAATTAAAGATACACAGATGCTACAGTGCTGAGGGTGGCATAAGAATCTATATAGAATGGTAGATAAAAAGGACCAAATTTTCAGCATGTGTATCGAAAAACAGGCTCTCATTGATGGTACAGTTAAAGATGTCTGTCCATCACCACAAATGCAGTACACCCTCAACACATTAACAGTCACTGGTTTTCTACTCTGAATTCAGTATCTGGTTACTGATAGGTCACAGGGGCCCCAAGAGTACATAAAGCAGCCATATCCTGTAGTCAAAAGGACTTTCTTGAATGGAATATCAGGCTATTTGGACTTTGCAATGCCCTGGTAACATTCCAACACCTTGGACAGAGTTCAAGCAGGGCTATTCTTGGATGATGCTATTCTTGGAAAAAGTGTACGGGCAATGCTAAGTAGGCTCTGAGGTTTTTCCACACTCAATTATGCTAAATTAAAGCTAAAACCTATTGTTTGTTTGGGCATCAGTTCTCATATATATTGTACCTAATCTCTGAGACAGAAAAGATTAATTTAACCTGGGAGAGATCTGCAAAACTGAGTGACCAGTCCTAGGGAATGATCAGAGTGCAGAAAAATGGAATCCAGTCAAGGTTCTGCCAGATCATATATCACAGAGCCCTCAAAATCCAGATCCCATTGACAAAAATTTAAAGGAGTTTATGCAAAACCTCAAAGGAGACCTAGAATGAAACCGAGCAACATGGATTTCCCACACAGACACTTGAAACTCCCATTAGGAATCGGGCTAGTGGTATTGTACTTTGGCATCTGACAGGTATACCCATAATGTCATTGTTTGATTTGACATATTTGTACTTAGGAATGTAAGGGGTTAGATATCAAACAGCAATAAAATGTTCATGCTGTGAGGGATTGTATATAGCTGAATGCTGGGATGACCACAGGGTTGTCTGAGCACAGAGTAGGGGGTATTATTACACAATGGGGCCTGTATCATCTTTATTAATCTGGATGATGGGATGAATTGCACCCTCCACAAGTTCGCAGATGACACTAAGCTGTGGGGAGAGGTAGATGTGGTGGAGGGTAGGAATAGGGTCCAGAGTGACTTAGACAAGTTGGAGGATTGGGCCAAAAGAAATCTAAGGTTCAACAAGGACAAAATGCAGCGTCCTGCACTTAGGAAGGAAGAATCCCATGTACCACTACAGGCTGGGTACCAACTGGCTAAGCAGCAGTTCTACAGAAAGGGACCTGGGGATCACAGTGGATGAGAAGCTGGATACGAGTCAGCAGTGTGCCCTTGTTGCCAAGAAGGCCAAAGGCATATTGGGCTGCATTAGTAGGAGCATTGCCAGCAGATCAAGGGAAGTGATTATTCCCCACCTTTTGGTACTGGTGAGGCCACACCTGGAGTATTGTGTCCAGTTTTGGTCCCCCCAATACAGAAGGGATGTGGACAAATTGGAGAGAGTCCAGCAGAGGGCAAGGAAAATTATTAGGGGGCTGGGGCACATGACTTACGAGGAGAGGCTAAGGGAACTGGGGTTATTTAGTCTGCAGAAGAGAAGAGTGAGGAGGGTTCAACTAGCTGAATGGGGGTTCCAAAGAGGATGGAGCTAGGTTGTTCTCAGTGGTAGCAGATGCCAGAACAAGAAGCAATAGTCTCAAGTTGCAGTGGGGGAGGTCTAGGTTGGATATAGGGTGACCAGACAGCAAGTGTGAAAAATTGGGACAGGGGTGAGGGTTAATAGGAGACTATAAGAAAAAGACCCAAAAATTGGAACCATCCCTATAAAATCAAGACATCTGGTCACTCTGGTTGGATATTAGGAAACACTATTTCAGTAGGAGGGTGGTGAAGCACTGGAATGGGTTACCTAGGGAGGTGGTGGAATCTCCATCCTTTGAGGTTTTTAAGGCCCGGCTTGACAAAGCCCTGGCTGGGATGATTTAGTTGGTGTTGGTCCTGCTTTGAGCAGGGGGTTGGACTAGATGACATCCTGAGGTCTCTTCCTACTCTAATATTCCATGATTCTTTTCTGGTGCATGCTGCAACAAGGCTATTGCACAATAATAAATGCTCTCTGACATCTGCACCTTGTTTGTACCCTGAGATGAGAGTCGGGGAAAGGAAACTGATGTTCAAGAAAAGGCAAATGGGGTAGATCTCTTTAGAAAATGTAGGCAAGAATAACCAGAGAATATCTGCCAAGTAACAATCCTTTGGGAAACATCTGGAGATAAAATAAAGGAGCTGGTATATTAATATTGGAGAGAGTTGTGTCTAATAACAGAAAAGCAACACTAATAAGAGTTACAATGCTAAAAACCGGCAGTGACTGATTTAATAGATACACAGAATGCAGTGAAGAACATAGTCACTAGTAAAAACATTAATTTGATAAATTCCACATAAATAGGGTTCAGACCCAGCCAGAAATGTTCAGAATTGAAAATAGAGAAATGCTGAGAGTAAAGACCCCCAATTGGGCACCAGTATCAAATGGAAGACAGCAAATCTACATTATTTGCAAATAATGTTTCAAATCTACATTATTCTCATGGATCAAGAGGAAAGTGGAAGTAAATTTAATTGGGATCAAATTTACTGATGACCCCAAAACCAGAAAGGCAGCAAAACACAAGAGGAGAGAACAGAAATACTCAGTAACCAGGAGAAATGGGGACATCTGCTCACTGCAAAACATCACTGCACCTATCTTATGTAAGGGGGTGGTACCCAGAGCAGGGAAAGATTTATAGAACCAATAATGGCTGCAAATTTAACCATATTTAAAGGTTCTTTTTATAACATCCTGCAAGGCTTCCATGTGAAAACATGAAGGGTTCTTAAGTGGAAGTGCAGCCAATAAACCATTTAGGTTCTGTAAGAAACCCTGTGTTTAGCTCTTTTAACAGTTTTTCCAGAAGCTTATCTAGCTAGTTTGGTAGGTGCCTGTTTACAGGGAAGGAAAACATTGGAGAGTTTTATTTATCCCAGATTTCCAAGAAGGGCAGCCCATGACCATTATATTTCCTTATAGGGTGGATATATGTCTGTTTTTTTTTTTCCTGGTAAAATTTTTCACTTTGGCATGGAGAGGAGCTCTCTTTATGTGGCAACCCACTCCATTGCTGAATCCCACGGACAGTCCCTTATTCTAAATTCAATTGTAATCGAGGATTTGGTGTAGCCCTCGAAGGCGGACCATGCATAAATGTAAAGTGGAAGCACCCAAAGCTCAGGAAAGCAACATCCAAGTCTAGTAATTTTCAACTTAAAATATAAAAGTTTTGGGAGGACTCCAAAGACAGATGGGCATGTGGATTCATGGAGGGGTTGCCAGAGGCTATGGTGGAGGGTGTCAAGTGAAACCCAGCAGGAGTGCAGTATCTGAGATCCCACAGGAAAATGAAAAAGTGTCTTCTGTGCTCAGTTTATTTTATTCCTCTTCCACTTGCTAAAAGAAAGCAAACTATATTTCAGAAACAGGAAGATTTCATATAGCTTATTTCTGTATTAAACATGGTGAAATACAGCAATACAGCAAAACTAATGACTGAGTATGGCACTTTGGATTTTTCAGACATCATAAAATAGGTTCTGAAAATGAACTTTTGATTAACTTAATGCTTATTTCTTTTTCCTTTATTGTTGCTTGAATGCCTCATGAGATCCTTCAGACAGATCCATAATGAAATAATTGCTCAGTACATCCCCACAGTCAAGTCATACATCTTGCCATCAGTTGTCTTTTGCGATGTCCATGCTAACTTCCATAGTTTCCAAATACTGGTAGTGGTTTTTTCCTCTGAATTTATTTTTCTCCATTTTTCAAATCTCCAATGACTGATTCACTTCGACACATCCTTGTACAAGTTCCACACAGATGAAAAAATGGCTGCTAATAAAGAAACACATCAAAATATCAGTACCTTGATCTGTGAAATCTGTTGGGCCCTAGCATTTAATTAAATAGGTCAGGATAGACCCTTTTTCAACAACCTTCGGTGATGGACAGAGGTTGCTATAGCCTACCAACTTCTTGGCAATCCCTAGAAAGGTTGCTGCAGATTCTGAAATCATCCACTGAGGCATTGTCATAAAGTAGAGTGCATGGTGAACTCTCTTCAAGGATAACATTGTCCCTCTGGTGTGCTGTGTAACCAATGGGAGCTGATATCCGGTTAGACCAGGCCAATACAATATTTTTCTGGGTCTTCTGAAGTCATAGTCTCTTAGTCTTGATCTCATCAGTCCAAGGTCTCAACTCTGCTTCTCCTCTGCCCTGAGGTAGAGTAATATTACCTGGCACAGTGGGTCTCCAGTCAATGTAGGTGACTAGTCTTGTGAGCCCTAGATGCACTCCTGCTACGAACCTAAATGGAGGAGTGGGCCTAACAATTCCTCCATTACTTCACCAATACAGAATCCAAGTGTTACAGGATATCACTGTAGTGCGGAAGAAGGACAACACATCTTGAAGAACCACAGTTGCTGTAGAGTAAAACAAAATTTTCTTTTTTCAAGTGGTATTCCATATATATTCTGCATGTGGTACCTCACAACCAGTGACCTTGTAGGCAGAAGGTGGGAGTGCAGAGTCTATTTGAATAATGATTGCAGGACAGCTCTGCCAAAGCAGGCATCAGATCTTGATGCCTCAACAAGGGAATAATGCTCTATAAAGTTTAGACTGACCCTTCCCCCCCCCCGCCCCCATGGAGGCACCTTGCAAATTGCAGAGACTGGTATGCTTCTCAGGGAAGCCACAGAAGCTGTTCAAGCACTAGTAGAGTGGGTTCTAAACTGCATGGGTGGATCTAATCTAGCTAACTCTTAACATGATCTAATAAAATTAGACCCCCATATAGACAGTCTAGGGGTTAGATATTGTTCAAAAACACTATGAAAAGCCATGACGGAATTACTTTGTTCTATTCAGGTAAACTGATAGTCCCAGTTACATCAAGTGTGTGGGGTTTTGCTTCTCCCCTGGCTGGAGTGGGGTTTGGGAAAGAAACCTGGCAAATGAATCAACTGAGCTAATTAGGTTCTCTTTTTTTTAAAAAAAACATTTCCAATGCTTTTTACCTTAAGAGTAAACAAGCTTGTTTAGAAAGCACTGGGGCAGTTACACCATGTATGTCTCTGAAGAGAAGGCAAAGCAGGCTTGCTTAGGCAATCTTCCTGTTGCTTGGCTTATCACAGCATGTGCAGCCTCGAATACCCCATTCAGGAGCGAGAGAGAAGTGTCTCTCCACCCAAGAGAGGTGATTGTCTAAAGAGTCTGAAGCCTAGAGTGGGTGCCCTTCTGCCCTTGCACAGAAGGGGAATAGGAGTGTTGCCCTGAGCTGTGACACCAGTTCCAGAGATGAAGAGTTTCTTGGCAAAGGGAGGGACGATCATGCTCCTTCCTGTCAGTTGACATAAAACATTGCCCTTGCATTGTCTGTCATGACCAGGACTGTGAGTTCATGAAGCATGAAGAGAAACGTGATACACGCTAGCCAAACAGCTCTGAGCTCTAGTATATTTACATGAAGACAAGTCAGTTCACAAGTCAATAGGCCTTTGGTTTGAAGATGATCCAGATGTGCTCCCCACCCAAGCATAGAAACATCCTTCAGCAGTGTCTTGATGGGAAGAGATGGAGAAAACAGTCCTCTTATGCATACCCAGAGTGGGTCTTTCCATCAATTTAATGATGAGAGATGTTCTGGGGGAACTTCTACGCTTATGCCCCTGTGATGTCTGTTTGGTAGATACACAGATTTCAGCCACCCTTGCAGGCAGCATAGGGATGTCTGGGATGCTGTGTGATATACGTCTAGGAGGGCATATGACTGAAGTCTGAAGCAGGCTTTTATGGACATTTGAGGGTAACCCTGAAGCTGGTTGATGAGGTCTACTGTGGTATTGAATCTGTCTTGTGGCAGATAAACTCTTGATGTGTTGGAGTCTAGCACTGCCCCTATGAACTCTATTATGAGTCATACTAGAATTGACTTTTCTGTCGATTCTGAGACCCAGGACAGTGAAAAGTTGTAAGAACATGTGAATGGAGTCATTCACTTGTGGTGGTGGTTTCCCTCAAACTAGCTAATTATCAAGCTACAGGTATACCTGTATCCCTTGCTTTCTCAGGTAAGCCACCATGACTGCCAAGCTTTTAGTGAATATTCTTGGCACTGTTGAAAGACCAAAGGGCAGGACTATGTATGGATAGTGAGAATTTCCCACTTGGGATCCCAGGTATTCTCTGTGCACTGGGTGGATTGATAAGTGAAAGTATGCATCCTGAAGGTTGAGAATAAATAGAACCTCCAAATAGTTCTTGATCAAAGTATTAAATTTGCTGGGTGCTGGATGAATAGCCATAGAGAAAAAGGCAAACGGTCTCCTCCAGTGAAATCTCTTTCCCTATCTTTGTTGAGGAACTCTGTCTAGAATAACCCTGCAGTCTAGGTTATTTTCTTTTAGATGCTGTTGTATAAACCCCCAAGGATGAAAGAGTAGCATGCACATCATTCAAGAAGTGCAGACTTCATCAGTCTTGACGTTAAAAATGTCTCAATTGTCTGGACTTCCTTTGGTATCCCTGTAACCATGAAGCCCTGGGCATGACAATGGATTTTAAAGATGGGCTCTGCAGATGCTGAAGTTTGCAAAACATGTTTTGCTAGCTCTAATAGCTGCTCATTCATTGGCCTGACCATTCTCCCTGGCATTATCCTATGCAAAAGATCAAGTAGCTTCTGTGATATTTTTTTTTCCTGCAGTTTCAACTGGGATCTCAAGGATATATACCATTTGATTCAGGAATTCTTGGAGAGGCTTCTAATCATCAGGTGATAAGAAGTGGTGGGCACTACTGCCTCATCTAGGGATGACAAGGAAATGGCTGATGGAAATAACGCTCCTCTGTCTGAACATGCTGCTCCTCGTTTTATTGCTCATCTTGCTGCAGTGTGAGGAAGTGCATCCTCGGGAGGATGACTTTGTAGGAGAGGCAGTTCTAGCCTTTCAGGAGCTGTAGGAGTTGGTTTCCTTGTAGATTGCATGCCCCAAGGTGCCAAATAGGACCAGGACTGAATGTTGTAGGAGTAAGGGGTTGAGGGCCTCAGGGTGTGTACTAAGGTGGATTCTCCTTCCTAGATCCCTTAGGTCTCTGTCCATAATGTCTGGCCCTAGATTCTCTATCTGACCAGTAGGAGTCAAAGAGTGGGGCTTAGATGAGTGGTAGGGGATGACTCTCTGCTGTGCTCTGAGGGAGAGGTGCAAAAAAGTACCCCTCTAGTGGCAGGGCTACTCTAACAGGAGTTTGAGGATGAGCTAAAGTCCTCCTTTATTATTGGTATTGAAGACATGCTAGGCCCTGTCACAGTGTGGTTAGTTTGTTATCCCAAAATTTGGAGCCAAGGCACCCCAATAATGGACTGCCTATGACTGTAAGCCAATTGTCAATTTGACCCATTTCAATGGGTAACAGGAGGCAGCCTGCCCTAGGGGAATTTGTCTCTGACCCTTAGAGGACTGCCCAGAACAGACTAGCTCTGTTTACCCTTGGGAGGATACGGATACAGCCCTCCTCTCAAGGATTGCCACTCAAGCAGTAATTTATCAAAAACAAACTAATGGTTACTTAAACACATAAATCAATTACAATATATTCAATAATCAACAGAATAATGCAATAACACAAGCTACAGTAAGGTGATGCAATGAACTACACCAGTGGCTCTCAACCTTTCCAGACCACTGTATCCCTTTCAAGAGTCTGATTTGTCTTGTGTACCCTCAAGTTTTACCTCACTTAAAAACTTACAAAATCAGATATAAAAATACAAGTGTCACAGAACACTATTACTGAAAAATTGCTTACTTTCTCATTTTACCATAGAATTATAAAACCAATTGCAATATAAATATTGTACTTACATTTCAGTGTATAGTATTCAGAGCAGTATAAAATCATTATCTATGAAATTTTAGTTTGTACTAACTTTGCTAGTGCTTTTTATGTAGCCTGTTGTAAAACTAGGCATATATGTAGATGAGTTGATGTACCCCCTGGAAGACCTCTGAGTACCCCTAGTGGTACACATACCCCTGGTTGAGAACCACTGAACTACATAACCCTTATAGCAGATACTATGTCATACAATACGGTACACATGGACCCCTTATACATATGTATAAAGCCTCAATGCAATGTTGCAATATAGTACAAAACCTATTACACTGTAACATACGAATCCCTTATACATATGTATAAGACAACATTACAATATTACACATTAAATAACATTACTAAGTAAATAGCATTCTATGAGTGGTGATCAGACAATCATAGAATGGGTGAGGTAAAATCCATTCAGATGGAGACATCCCGCTTTATTTACAACCATACCCATGCATTCTTTATATTTCAAGATGATTATACTTCCTACTCTTCTTCAAATCCCTCTGCTCTGTCAAAATGATTTCAGCTCTTCAATGGATTCTTCTGCCTGCTTCTCCAATCTCCACTTTCTGATCTGCTCCGCCCAATTTGCTCCATCTGCTAAACACCCACACTGAAGCCTGTCAGCTCTCTGCCTTATACACGATTTTGACCTTTTCTGATTGGCTGCTCTCTCAATGCTAATTGTTAGGATATAGATATTCAGGCCTGTCTGTAAAGGCTTATACTCAAAGAATTTAGGTGTATTCTTATCACTTAGCTAGTTATAGAGGTATAAAAGAGAGAATCAAAATCACTGTCTGCCGGTGTAAGGTCCTTCTCTTACTGTGACAGTCTGAGGCCCTGTTTTTAGGCTAAGGCCTTTGGCTAAACAGCAGAGGCAGCCATAAGCTGGGAAGCAAATGGTCACATCCTCACATTCCAACCTAGTCACATTGAAATAAGGTGCTCTTGGGCTGTTAGGAATACAATCCTGTCCTGATAATGCCTATCACCTCCAGAGAAAGGGAAGTGCCTAGAAGATGTAAAAGGAAGCTTAGTTTGATAGCATCCTATCTGGCAAGAACTCACTTATCAATAGCTGGGATGTGAAATCCTCACTCCTGTGTCGTTTTGTCATTATATTTCCCACTTTGCTATTGTTTGTTTGCATGGTCTCTGTCTGGTTCTGTGACTGTTTCTATCTGCTGTATAATTAATTTTGCTGGGAGTAAACTAATTAAGTTGGTGGGATATAATTGGTTAAATAATCATGTTACAATATGTTAGGATTGGTTAGTTAAATTTCAGTAAAATGATTGAGTAAGGTATAGTGAAGCAGAACTTAAGTTTTACTATATAGTCTGCAGTCAATCAGGAAGTGGGTGGGGGAAAGGGAACAGGGAATGGGGGTAGGGAAATTGGAATCATGTTTAACCAAGGGCAGGAATAGGAACTGGGACAGAGGTAAGGCTCTGTGGTGTCAGAGCTGGGAAGGGGGACACTAAGGAAGGAAACTGGAATCATGCTTGCTGGAAGTTCACCCCACTAAACATCGAATTGTTTGCACCTTTGGACTTTGGGTATTGTTGCTCTCTGTTCATGTGAGAAGGACCAGGGAAGTAAGTGGGTGAAGGAATAAGCCCCCTAACACTAACAATTAGCATAGTCCCCTCCTGGTGAGGTGATACCTGTTTGGCTAATCAGAGCCGGACCTCACTGAGAACCTCCTTCTCACTTGACTGACCCTTCCCTTCAGGTATTGGAGTGAATTTAATCTCACCCTGCTGAACTTTACTTCACCCCAGTTACCTGTAGGCATTCAGTTCAGCCTAAGTCCTCCATTTTGATTTTCTAAGGTAAAATCATTGCCGCCACCACTTTGAATTTCTAGTTAACCTTACCTTAAACTATCACTATTTAATATTTATAAAAAGCCTTAAATCTCCAACTAACTACATTTTTGTGCATGTTTAAGCATCATGATACTATGACCACTTTTGTTATGCTAATTGGGACAGGTGAAAGGATGTTTTCTCCCTCTTTGCATGCTTACAGCTGCGTGGCTGATTGCTCTCCTTGGCGTTGCTGATTTTCTTACACAGGATAATGCAGCTAAAAGCCTCTTGTATCGAGGTAGTATTGTGCACGGCACTCTCACAGTGGATAGTACTGGTGACTGAGGCTGCACAGTCATCTCTAAATCACTCACTGCCAAAAAACAGTGCTGAGAAGGTCAATGTCAAGAGCAACCATTTTGTAGTAGCCGGTACCAGGCTTATGGGTAGTGAGGTCATCAGCACCTTGTGTACCAGTGATGGTACTGAACAGTTGGTTCTGGGTGAAGGACTGATCTCTATTCAAGGCTAACAGTGGTAGGTGACCTGTCTCTGTGAAGGTGCCAGGGGAACCCTGATTTCTGTCATGAACAAGCCTTTAATTGAGCAGTTTGAGACCATCTATGTATGCCTGTCTCTACTTGAGCACTCAGAGGATGACCTCAGTCTGTGCTCACTGCTCCTTCCTACCCCTTTCAGAGGACTGTATGGAGGAGGACTTAGCTGCTCTCAGATGATGACACCTTCTTGGATGAATGAGGCCAAGAGCTCAGGGCTAAGCCGCTGCTCATAAGAGCACTCTGAGTTGAAGTCTGCTTGGGTCTATTTAAAGGTTTTTTCCTCTGGAGCTGAGGATGCCCTCATTGAGTACTCCAGGAGAAAAAGCTTAAGTTGGGTTTCTCTAGCCTTCTGAGCTCCTTTGGAGAGAGAATGATACATTGAACACCCATTGGGGAGTGCCTACCTTGAGTGCCCATCTATCAGCTGGATAGCCAGAAGAGGAGCAAGTTTTGAAGCCTGGGGACTTCGCTTCAGACATAGGGGCTAAAACCTAGTACCAGGGAAGACCCTAACTCTGAAGGGGGGAAAATGTTTTGAATAGTGGATGGGTAGTAATAACTAACCCTAACACTACATGAGCTACAATGATACTGTTTACACTACACTACTACTAACTGTATACAAAAGGGATTTAAATCACACAGCATGCACAAGAAGGGTTCCATCTCACAGCCCCGTGAGGAATGAAGGGATGGTTTGGCCCACTCAACAGTTTATGCCTTTGGGTGGAACGGCACAAAGGCATCTGGGGCATGGCTCCAATAGACACATCTGGCCAGAAGAATCTGACCTTGCACCAGAGGCAGAATACATATGAACCTTCACTAGAAGATCAAGTAAGGAGTTAGCCAGTGTGAACCACCCAGTACAAGAGACCTTCAGCTAAGACCATATTCAAAAATGTACCTCAGATATACAATGATTTAATCACAGTAGCGATGTGAAGCGGGGAGTACAAATCTAGAAGCCACAGGTAGATCTGCAACACCTAGATCTAAGGAGCTGGCAAACGTTGGAAATGAGACACACTCATGCACGGAGATCCATAAGGCATGAGGAGAAAAGGCTGTGTGGGTCTCTGAAATGGGAGTATTGCTTATATCTATGGCAGGAAGCCAGTTGGGAGGGGAAGTTGGGGAAGTTACTAGGGATACGTACTTCCGTGAAGCAAAGAGAAATGGAGCTTTGGGGATAATACTACTTTCCTTATTCTAATCAAGTTCTTTGCTCACTGGCAGAGGAGAAAGCAACTCTTCCTTTACCATGCCACTTGACAGTCATCGTAATCCCAATACCATTGCCACTCTTACAGAAACATGTGCCATGCATGGCACTCCCATTACATCAATGATGGTTTACACAAAGATCGAGAGTAGGATATGGCTAAATGACTGTCAGTCAGTTTCTTCCTGCTAACAGCCTGCGTTACAGTATACATACCACACAAGGAATAAGAGACAAAGGGATCAATTCCCAGCTGGGAAAGCCACGCTGTGGTCCTGGCCCACCACACCTTGATTCTCTGACTGTTAGGGGGCGGATGCTTTCACCTGGGTCCAGGAGAAATAGGAAACAGAGTGGATTCTCAGCAGAGAAGGAGAACAAATCTTTGCTTATCTACTTGTTGTGTAAAGAGGTACAGAAAGAGAAGCATATCCAGCATAGAGCCTGCAGCATCAATGCTGCTCATCTGCCTAAAACTCTGAACTCTGCCAAAAAGGCCTGGAGAAGCAATTGCTTTATTTCTTTTGTTGTGGAAAGAACTGAAAGCCCACCAGGGTTGTGGCAGAAGACTTGCTGCCCTGGCTTAGAGAACTGAGGGAAGCCTGGATTTCCTCCTCCAAATTGACAGGCTAAAGTCTTTAACGGCCAGGTCTATTTATTTTCCCTTGGACTTTTTAATTTTAGCGCCTGAGACTACCACCCCTGCCTGACATTGAACACAGTCACTCTGGTACATCTGAACTTCAACAGCAATCAAGTATACCTCTGTGGTACATGCTCCTGACACTATTGCTATCTGTTTCCTATTTCTAAAACATAATTAAAATCAATGAGGACAGCATGCAGTTGGTTGCATGTCCTTGTTTCAACAGAGCATGAAAATGAAGCTGAAGAGAAGTTTTGGTAAAGAATGTGTCTTATGATTTGGTTTCCCTTCTAAATATGCAGCTGTTATGACCAACTCAGACTTCAGAATGTTTACTAAAAACTTGACCAAAGTTGTTCTGTCAGTGCCTTAGGAATCCTGACATGGTTAATGTTTTCTTTGTCTCCCAAACTGTCATGCGATGAATCTCTTGTTCTGATAGAGAAGGAAAGTAATTTTGGATTAGCATCAATGATAAACTCTGTAATAGGCTTTCTAATGACTAGGTTTTGACAGCCGTCAACTTTTTTCCAGCACTCTTCAGCTGATAAAATAATTGCCTGCCCTGGGAAAAAAAAGCCCCAAGAAATCCCCCTGGCCAGATGTTACTGGAGAAGGTCCAAATTTCAATCCACATCTGCATGAGCTGGCTCCTCACAACTAACTTTTATCTTTATGATACCTGAAACATCCCTGAAACACTAGGCAGTCAAAATCCAATCCAAATTCTGGGGCTCAGGATCATCTCTAATATCTCCTTTTCAAAATGTCATAGTGAATGATCTTTAAATCTGAATCTATCTATTATTATTTGCTATTACACTACATCCTAATGACCCCAATCAGGGTCCCATTGTACTAGGCACTGTACAGACAAATAATGGAAAAACAGCCTGTCTCCTGGAGAACTGTCAATCTAGGAGTACTTATATAGTTCCACCAATGTAATATCTGAGTGTCTTGAAAGATTTTAAAAGTAGAAATAATAATGACAATCTCTTATTCACTCTTTTTCCTTCTTAGCCTGTAGGAGATATAGCTTGATTAGGATTATTCTTTTAAAGTGGGTGTGTTATGTGTCTATTAGAAGAGATTATTGTCGGGAAGCCAAATCAAAGAAATTAGTTTTTCACTTAGTTCTGCATGTGGTGAGACTTAAGTCTTGCAAGGTTCCATCGTCCTGGCCCAGTTCTGTCTCCAGCATGCACAAGTCTCCTATTATTGGTCAACAATTTCAAGGTTCTTTTGGAACACAGCTGTCATGAAAAGTCATATTTTGAAGAGGGAGAGGTGATCTCAGGCCCAATGCAATGCAAGGCTTTGAATATCAAGACATCGACTTCAAACGGGACTGTGTATTCCATGGGGAGCCAGCACAGAGGGCAGAGTACCAAGTTGCTCTGCTCGCAGTGACCTGCATTGCTAACCAGATGTGCTGCTCTGGCTTTCCACCAGTTAAAACATGATACAGTTGTATGTGTGTGACTTCATTCCTAAACTAAGGAGCTTCAGTATCCATGTCTGGATGTCATAAATGTGTGGATCACTTGTGGTCAGGTCTGGAAGTGCTGCATTCTTCTGACCAGTTGTATTCCTCCAAGGGGACTAAATCAGTTCACCTTTCTTTTTAAGGCTATCTGACTGCAGTGTGTGTCTATGTTGTAATAGGGTTAGATGCACAGCAAAATACAGCACAACACTGAACCCATGCCATATGCTTAAGGTGACAAAACTCACTGATTTTTCCATCACCATTTTGCTACCTCTGCTACACGGCACTATATCCCCACTTTGTGATAAAATGATTTTCTTACAATACAATGATGCAGTAAGATAAAGAGAAAAGACTGGCAATGTTTAATAATGGCATCGGTATCATCACTTCGTAACACGTAGCATATAGCATTGACTAGTGAATCCTCTCAACATCCTTGTAAGGTCATAGTTTTATCTCCATCTTGCAGATGAGGACAATTAATGTGGAGTGGTTAACGGCTGGATTCTGCATCACTGAAGTTAACAGTTGGTTTCAGCTGAAGTGAAGATCAGGTTCTGAATGATTTGTTTGAGGCCAGAGTGAGTCAGTGTGGAAGCAGAGAAGATAATTTGATTTCCTGGCTCCCAGACCTGTGCTCAGACTACTCTGTCTGAAAATGTAGCTTATCAGCCTGCATGTTGGTAGGATAAGCACCACATGTGCCTAGCTGAATGCACCTCACTTTCAGTTAAGCTTTAACTTTGAAAAAAGTTTGGGTTTATCCTGGGAGCGAAGATTTTAGCCTGTTGCTACGGTGTCAGCAATACATAACTTCATTGTTAAGGCTGTTCAATCAGAATGACAGATAATGAATTGAAGCCAAAGGCAATCTTTATTCTGTCAAGGATTTAGCCATGTCAACCAATTAAAAATTATGTGTGACCAGTTGAAAATAATTGTACTTGTTAGTTTTTCCCAGTGACTGTAATGTCGAATCCTTGAGAGAACAGCGCTTTGTGAGTGATGCCAGTTGTTGTAGTTTCATCCTTCTCCAGCTCTGTATTTTATTCTTCCTCAGGAGTTTTTTTCCAAAGTGGCATCTTTTTATTTAATAGATTCCTCTGTCTTTTTCTGATATGCAGAGATTAGCTGCAGGCTCCCCTAACCTTGACTCATGTTGCCATGTCATATAAATTATTCAGAAAGTTTAGTTTTTGAAGTGGGCACTAATTATATAACTTAACTCCCAGATAAAACAGACACAGAGAACTTGAAGAGGCTCCACAAGACTTTCTTCCCCTGAAGTGGAGTCTTGGTGTATCAATTATACACACAATGTATTTCAACACGTTCAGTGTACTCCATGGCATTTTTCATTTTTAAAGTTTTAGGCTTTTTCTCAGAGCACATCCTGGCCCCTAACCACCCCATTTTATTTATTTTATTTATGCTTCTTTCCTTTTTGGGTTATTAAATGCTCAAAGTATGGAAATGTGAAAGGTAAATTTGTAACGCCAGCACCGGATTCAAGCAAAAAGTGATAAATTACAGAGCAGCATATTTTCCCTCATGACACCCAGCTTCTGCCAATCTCACTGTGTTCAGTACTTGATTCCTCATTTGCATTGGGTCTGCAGCTCTGGAATGAGACTGAGTATCACCATGTATGTAGGAGATGTGTAGAAGATCAATTGATTGCACCAGAAAATAAAAGAATTTATCATTTCTGCTGGTGGCTGCTTTCTTGCCCAGATTCTCCTCTTCCTCTGAATCCTTCTGTTTTAGAGCTGGGGAGAAAATGGAATTTCGGTTCTGAGGGACAAAATTTCAACACTTCGAAATTTCCTTTCATCCCTGATCAGTCCAAAACATTGACATTTACCACGGACCAGAAATTCCAAACTATTTCATTTCAGAAACATTCAAACAATCTTACTGAAACATATAATGTCTAAATATTATACTATAATAAATTTGAATATTAAACAGAGCCATAAAGATAATATAATAAAGCTACACTAAAATTAATTACAAGTTAAACAAATTAAGCAAAATCAAAGTGAGAAAGGCAAAACAAAATACTCCATTTTAATTCAAACTGTTTCAAAAATGTTTCCATTGAAAATGTCATCAAAATCAACACCATCATGCAAAACATTAAGATTTTGAAATAGCATTTTCCAACAGAATATGACTAGTGCTATTGAATTTCCCCTTTTTATATTTGTCTTTGAAGCTATAACATTAGAAATATGCCATGTCATAAATATAAAGGGAAGGGTAAACCCCTTTGAAATCCCTCCTGGCCAGGGGAAAGCTCCTCTCACCTGTAAAGGGTTAAGAAGCTAAAGGTAACCTCGCTGGCACCTGACCAAAATGACCAATGAGGAGACAAGATACTTTCAAAAGCTGGGAGGAGGGAGAGAAACAAAGGGTCTGTGTCTGTCTGTGTGCTGCTCTTGCCAGGGACAGAACAGGAATGGAGTCTTAGAACTTTTAGTAAGTAATCTAGCTAGGCATGTGTTAGATTATGATTTCTTTAAATGGCTGAGAAAAGAATTGTGCTGAATAGAATAACTATTTCTGTCTGTGTATCTTTTTTGTAACTTAAGGTTTTGCCTAGAGGGATTCTCTATGTTTTTGAATCTAATTACCCTGTAAGATATCTACCATCCTGATTTTACAGGGGGGATTTCTTTATTTCTATTTACTTCTATTTTTTATTAAAAGTCTTCTTGTAAAAAACTGAATGCTTTTTCATTGTTCTCAGATCCAAGGGTTTGGGTCTGTGGTCACCTATGCAAATTGGTGAGGCTTTTTATCCAACATTTCCCAGGAAAGGGGGGGTGCAAGTGTTGGGAGGATTGTTCATTGTTCTTAAGATCCAAGGGTCTGGGTCTGTAGTCACCTAGGCAAATTGGTGAGGCTTTTTACCAAACCTTGTCCAGGAAGTGGGGTGCAAGGTTTTGGGAAGTATTTTGGGGGGAAAGACGCGTCCAAACAGCTCTTCCCCAGTAACCAGTATTAGTTTGGTGGTGGTAGCGGCCAGTCCAAGGATAACGGGTGTAATATTTTGTACCTTGGGGAAGTTTTGACCTAAGCTGGTAAAGATAAGCTTAGGAGGTTTTTCATGCAGGTCCCCACATCTGTACCCTAGAGTTCAGAGTGGGGGAGGAACCTTGACATGCCATATGATTGCCTGGCTCCTAAAGGAGAATGGACAATTCGCTCTTCTCCTTGAGCCTAGGAGTCACCCCCTCAAGCCAAATGAGCTGAGGCAAGGATCAGGACCACAGGACACCCAGGGGCATAATCAAGAGCAGAGCCAGGGATCAGAAGCCGAATGCCCAAGCCAATGAGTGAGCTAGAGATGTGGTTGAGGAGCAGAGCCAGGGGTGTCAAGGATGGAGAAGGGCAAGAGCTGAAGCAGGCACAAGAGCAGGTGAGGCAGGAGTGAGCAGGGTGCAACCTGGAACTGGGGTGCCGCTGAGCCGCCTGGTATACCAATCTGGGCCCCCTCTTACGCTGTGACAAGCTGCAGAGTGCTCCCGGTCCTGCATTCACACAAACATTTACACAGGCAGGGACACACCCAGTTGCAGTTATATGAATGCTTCTCCTCAGCCATTCATGAACTAAGAATAGAGAGACTCCAGCCAATTCCCCAAGGCGCCCTAGGCTTGCACCCCTGGACTGTACCATCCTGCCAGGATTAAAAGCCTGACCAGTATAAAATTAATACCTAGTTGGCCCTTCCCTCAATGTGGAGAGGACATGCACCAGTTTTTATTCACTGAGTAGCTTTCCCATGCACTTCACTGTTTTTGGTGAAAAATATAAAACAGATTTATTTACTACAGAAAGACACATTTTAAGTGATTATAAGTAGTGAGCATACAGATCAAAGCAGTTTACCTAAGAAATAAAACAAATAACATAATCTAAGTTCTATAAACTAGACTGGATATGAATTAAGCAGTGTTTCACTCTGATGGTACAAACAGTCCTCCAATCTTCCATACACAGGCAGGGCCACCTTCTTTCCCCCCTGGAAACCCCTTCCCCAGTTCAGTCTTTGTTCCTAAGGAGTTTCCAGGTGTTGAATTGCAAGGGGAGTGAGGCCAAGTGATGATGTCACTTCCCTTCTTTTATTGCTTCTTCCAGCTTGCTGGAAAGATCTTTGCTTATGATATAGGGGTCCACCCCCTAGGTCAAGCATCCTCCATTGCCTATGTGCTCCCTCTGGGAAGCCTGCACTGCAAACAGTCCCTGAGATAGTCATTGGGCATGTGGATTCCCTTTAATGGGGCCATTAGCACTGTCTAACTTCTTCATTGTTGTACCTGAAAGGCCAGTTGTGGGTGTTTCCAACTTCATAACATATTTCAGTAACACCAGAACTTCATAACTTCACATACAATGATAGCACATACAATCTAACAGGATATTAATGTTCAACAGATCAAGACTTTTAGCATGATACCTCAGAAGACATACTTTGTACAAAACATATGAATATGGGAGTGCCAGGATGTTTCTTTGGGGGCACAGAGTGTCATAATGGTAGCTAACTCCGCTTCTCCACCAATTAAGAAGTTCCATAAATCAGGCAGTCTGTGCTGGGATCAGTTGTGTCAAGTGTCTTGCTAGAAGACTGACTCCACTGAAACACCACCGCTCAAGTTTGAGCTGATCCAGCCTGATTTCTGTGGGTGCAGTTTGCACCCATGGGACCCACCTAAAGCTGTCCCAGTAGCTAGTCTCTGGAGTTGTTCATATTATTGCTGCTGTGATTCTTGGACCATCAACTGGCTTGCTACCGTTACCATGAACTGCTACTGTGCAGCTCTTTGGGATTGTTGGAGTTATGCTAATCACTGAATCAAATCCCACATTTTCCTGTTTAACTAATGGGGTTTTATGGTCTTTCTGACTATCTAGCTTAGCCACAAGCCTTACTGAAGTAGAAATCCTGGGATTGCTTTAGCTGAAAATTCCTTTCTCCTGGGCATCTTTATTTTGAACTGCTCCAGCTGGAGAACACAAAAGAGAGAGAGAGAAAAAACAGATTCCTAATCTCAGAGGTTGGCCCTAACACTCTATAGATCTGTCCACCTCATATATTACTTCCTCCCATGCATTAGTCCCACATGTCATCACACACACAGAACTGGTGCAGAGGATCAGTGGTTTGCAGAAGGTCAGGTCTGACCAAGAACTCCTAACTAGGATTTCCTTTAAAATAGAAAAAATAATAGCTCCAAGTATTAAATCTTGGTATGTCATGGAGCAGAGGAAAAAATATTAATCCTTTTTACTAGGGCTTGCTCTGTCATACAGATCATCATTATCCAGTCCACAAATCCTTTTTATTCTTGAGTATTGATATTTATTTGTAATTACAACACTGGAAAAAATATTCGTTCACAACGCCTGTTACCTCCTTGTAACATGTTATTGTGGGGTACCTTGCAGATGCCGCTGTCTCCTCCTCAAACTGAGTGGTTTCTTCCTCTTAAAATCCCATCCAAAGATAGTTGCTTTCAGGAGGCTGTAGCTCTGTGCCAACTCCTCATCTACATCCTAATAAGCCTGAGCTCCGCTCTTAGGAAAGGGGCTGGTCTGGAAGCTCAAGCCTCCCTGACCCACCTGCCAACCATGGACACCCTCTCAACAGTTGATAACGGTGCCTCCAGCTCTTCCTCGGATTCCCAGTTAGGCAGCCCATGTTGGGATTCACACATGAGCTGCTTTTGCCCCTCCACCCCTCAAGGTTTGAGCCCAGCAGTTTTTAGAAGTTGTGCCCCAAAGTCATTATTAAGAAATGATAAAACATAAAGCCCTGTGTCTTCTCATGTGTTTGTTCAGCACCTATCAAAAGGGGGCCTATTCCTGACTGGGCCTTTGGGTACCACTGTAATATAAGTAATCATGAGAAGCAGCTATAGGGATGGAGCAGGGTATTTTATCCCTACCAAAGACAAAGCCCACGAATCTACTTGGTGGCTGATTTATAAAAATGTGTATGTCCGTCCACTTGTGCAGAAGATGCAAAGATTCTGCAGTGGACATTATTTTAAAATGCTGTCCATCCGAAATGGATTTAGCTGATTTTTTAAGTGCACCCCCAAATTCTCTGCACAACCATCTGTCAAGAAGCTTCGTCTGGGGAACTAAGTGGTGGTAGGGCGGTAGAGGAAGAGGACAATTCATCTGCCTACTGTGCTCAGGCTTTGGGGCTATGGGTTGAGCTGGAATAATGGATGCTGCCCCTTCATGAGTTTGGGTCTGTGATAACTAGAGCTGGCCAGAAAATGGAATTTCTGTCCTGCAAGAAGTTTTGAGATTTTAAAATGTTGTTTGGTCTCCCTTTGGGACACAAAGCCGCAAGCTCAAAGTTTTTCTCAAAATGAAATATTCCAAAATATTTCACTTCGGAAACATCAAGCTATTTCATTTCAGTAACGTCAAAACTAAATGTTTTCACCGTATTTGACTCGGAACAGGAAGCCTATTTAGTGGCCATTTTGCTTCAATTTCTAATGCATCGGTTAGTCAGGGGAAGGATGAGAGGCGGGTTGGTTAGGTAGGACTGATTGACATACATAAAATTAAATAAACAACAAATAAATAAATCCTCCCCATCCCTATTATGGGAGATAAGGGGTAGGGAGGGAGAGCCTGAGGGACCCCCACCACCACTCCATGCAGCGAGCCAAGATCTGACAACCAAATACGATTATCTGGCACCACTCTGAAAGGAGCTCCCCTGTATACAGTGGGAGCTTCCCCCTAAGTGTTCCCACCCAAACCTTGTCCAGCAGAGATGGAGGCAGTGATCCTCCCCCTCACCTAGTAGCTGTGTCTAACAACTGCATCCTCTCCAGAGCTGAACTAGTGGAGCAAAGTTTTAGAGGAAGATGATGGTCTCTGGACATTAGCCTGCCGGGGTCGCCTCTAGAAGTGAAGCCGCCTCATGTGGTGCTGGACTAAATTGAGTTGAGCTAACCTCCTCCTGCTCATTATCATTGCTATCACCACCTCCTGCACCCTGAGTGATTGATGGTGCCTCAGAGGAATACTCTTCTCGGGGGGAGCTGTGTGCCTCAGGCCAGGTGCATTCTGCTGGCTCCCCCTCCTCAAGGAAATCTGGTTCTCCTCCCTTTGTTTCCTGGGGTTCATGGTGCAGAGCGTCTACAACAGCTTCTCCACTGAGCAAGCCCAAGATTCAAGAGTTGGTCTTCTTCCCCACCATAAGTTGCTACTTAGAAGAATTCTGCTTCCAAGCAATCTCACACTGAGGTGTGCAGGTTCTTCTAACACAGCTGTCAGATGGGGAGTGTGAGAGATGGGGCAACACTGCTTGCATTGGGATCAGCACTAGAAAAAATAATTTTATTTGTTTGGGAGTCCGACCTGAATTCCCTTCAACTCCCTCTTTTCATCATTCAAAACACGGGGGCAGGCTATGTGAGGTGGGATCAATGAATATATCTTGCTTCAAAGCAGTAGCCATCAGCTGTGGGGTAAAAGAGAGTGACACAGTACCTGTTGCTGGGAATCCAGTTTCAAATCCTAATCGAGGGAGTGTGACCAGGAACACAGAGCTGCCACTCACACTGTGACTTCATGTGGCTAAATGGAACCAGCCTGAAATGGCGTTCCCTCATCCAATGAAAGAACACCCAGAGCAACATGTGACAAGAATCATCACCCTGAAATGGAAATTTTTCCCATTGAGTTGAAATGAAAAAAGAAAGTAAAAAATGAAATGAGAAAGTTGGAATGAAATGAAAGAGTTGAAACAAAACTAAATGCTAACGTCGGGACAAAATAAAATAATCCAGGTTGATTTTGAACTGTTCGGAACCTTTTTCATTGAAAATTTCATCAAAATTGATGAATTCCCTCAAAACATTTAGATTTTGGACAGAAAACTGTTCCTTCAAAAAAATTTCAGCCAACAATAGTGTTAACCATAAATTCTCCCCTGTCCTGCCCCTTCCACGCCAGCTCATGCTAAGATAGCTCAGGGGTGTGTGCACCCCCCCGAGAGATGTGATAAGGTCCAGAGGCAAGGAAAGCTTTTTATGGGGTCTCTGTGAGGATCAAGTTTTATCCCAAATCATTTTAGAGCTTAATACTTCAAATTAATTAGTTAATGTATTTATCTGTGTGAAAGCTTTTATTTCAGGCTGCCTTTAATGGTTTCCCTTGAAGAGTGCTGTTGTCATTTAAAAAATAGGCGGAGATTCATCTGAAAATAAGGTCTCTAAACAATTTCATTGCAGCTGGAAAAAGAGATGGGTGCTGAAGGCACTTTCTCTGAGGTTGATTAGACAGAGCATGGCAAATGTTTTTATTTCAGCATGAGCAATATTAACCCTTTTGAAATGGACACACACTGTGGAAGAGGAAAAACACCAGCTAATTGGTTCTCTGGTGTCCCATTCAAACTGACTGGCACCTTAGTGTGAAATTTCCTCCCTCCCCTACACAGATACAGGCACCACACAGAGCATGAAGAAATGGCTTTTTGGTGGGGGAAGTCTATTCTGGGGCTGTGGGGACAGAATTCACCTACAGCTCTCATAGACTGTGGGGCAGACTCTCCACAGCGACCGCTCCAGCCCCTGGGCTGAAATAAGGATTGTTACACCTGTATATCCCCTAATTTGCGGGTTATGGCTATCAGCTCTGTGTGACCAATGGCTCACTGTCCATGAACATGGCCTTGTCCAGCCTGCCCTTAACCACCCCCTCTGAGCTGGCCACTGTGAAGCTTTGCAGCAAGCAAATGGGGATGTGCAAAGACACACTGTATACCCTCACTGCAGCCACTCATGCACTGCACAGCAGAATTGTGATACTAGCTCTGCACTGTGGGCTTTCTCGGCCCCTGTTAATATGGGTGAATTTTGTTCTTAGTGCATAACCTCATATGATCACCCAGCAGTGCCAATTCTTCCTGGAGTATGAAAAGGGGTACTGTACTTGAAGGCAGACTCTGGTCCAGCATGACCCTATTTCCGGTAGCAATGAGATTTTTTAGCCCGGGGGAAGCTTGGAGGTTAGAAGGTGTTTCTACAAGGGATGCTGGGAATAAGCCAAGATATATGAGGGAATGTTTACACTGCAGCTAGGAGCAAGCTCTCCAGTGTGGGTAGACGAATTCATGCTAGCAGGGCTTGAGCTAGGTTGGAGATCCTTGAAGAGGGCAGGAGGGAGCGTGCATTTTCCTCCTCTTGGTGTCAGGACAACACCCGGGGGCCTCTCCATCTAGAGTCAGGATGCCCTGTGAGTACAGTGGGAAGGACTACTTTCTAAAGTTGTGATTCCATAAGGTGTCATACAGCAGTTACCACAGCGGAGAAGAATTGGAGGATGAGCACATGGTGGCAGCTGTACATGAGCGAGCTCCTATGCTGCCACTTTAAAGTTTTTTAATATAAACTTTACTTGATTTAATTCTTTAGTTACTGAGCCATCAGCTCTTGCCACTGCTGTGCCAAGCATGCCAGCCTTCATTGCCAATTAATCCAATTTACCCTCCAGGTCTTCACCTTTCTCCCAAGCTGCCCATCATACATGGGAGGCACTCCCTGCAAAAATCCATAAAGGCATCACATTATCCTCCTTGAAAACCATCCCCTGCCATGAGGCCTACGAAACACTCAGCAATAGCTAAATAGCTGGTGCGCTGTGACTCCTGCCTACTGTACGAAACGAGATTGCTTCTCTCTTGCTTTGTCTTTTCCCCACCTCTCCCCCTGTTTGTTTCGTATATCCACCTGTTCTCAGATCATACGGTAAGACCGCATGGATAATGCTTGCTAGCACAGTGGGGACCTTGACCCCCGATTGGAACCTCTAGGCCAGAGACGCCGAGTAACTCTTGGTAGGGGAGGAGCACAATTTAAAGGCTGGTGTTGCCTCTAGGAGGGGAAGAGACATGGGGAAAGTTGAAACTTGCCTGGTGACTTTGGCTGGACTTTTGCTGGCAGCTGGAGCAGAGCTGTTCACAGGTGAGAAGCCCTGTCCTGTGAGGTGCCTGGCCAGCAGGCTGGCTGGGAGAGGCAGGCAATGCTGCGGGTCGGCCACTGTTTTGCCTGCGGGATGTGAGCCTGGGAGCAGTGGTGGAAGACGGCCCAACCCAGGGAGTGAGGGGAAGAGGAGGGGAGCTCAGTGCAGACTGTGGTTCCATTAAATCAGTTGCTTCTTGGCCCGATGGAGAGGGAAAGGCGCTGAGTTGTTAAGAAACAAGCAGGACTTAGCCCACCCAGTCCCCTGCTGTCTCTGGGTGCAGTGGGAAAGGAATGCAGAAAGCAGAATCTGAGGGGGCATGTGACCCTGTGTGCCCCCCACCTCATGCATCACCTCTGCTCTAGGTGCTACTACAACACTGATATTAATATTAATAATAATAATAATTAATAATGTTATGTATTATTTAGTTTGTGGACGTGGCTTCAATTTTAATTTCTTTCTGTTTAAATAGGGGGCCTTAAATCTTTTGTGGTTTTTAATTCACTTTGCAGAGAGAGATGCACCTCTGCTCACATGGGAATGTAAGATCCAGAGTGCATTTTAAATTTGAAGGGTCTGCTTCTTCCCCACTCACATTGACAGGTTTTTACACTAGTGAAGTGTCATAGATGTTTGTGGAGTTATTCCTAGCTTATACTGGTGTAAGTGAGAGAGAAATTGGGCACTGGTGGTCCAGTCTGCTGTCCATCAAATTGGTGTAAAGTCAGTAATCCCATTAACTTCAGAAGTGTCATTTTGAAATTACAATAATTCAGCCAAGAGCTGGATTTGTCTTAAACTTACGGAAATGCAGCAATGCGGAGACTGGATTTTTAACAGGGACTCTGGGCCACATTTCATACATGTGCCTCAATTGATAGCAGTGGTTTTGTACAGGTGTAACTCAATACATTTGCTCATTGTTTTCAGGTAAGCAAAATGTAGGAAATAATTCTCTATGATAAGTGTTGTGACCGTGTTTACCTTGCTGGGGGTGGGGGGCAGGGGGATCTCTCTTTCTTTATGTTAGGGAAAAAAATAAATCAATGGAAAAATAGAGCAGAATAACTGTTATTCAAAAGATACAGAAAAATAGACCAGTGATTATCTTTTTCACCAAGACAACCACTTTGTTAATTACAATGCATCAAAGGCATGAATGAGCCTGCAGCACTCTAGACAAAAAGATAGCAATCAAATCAGGGATGATGGTGCTGTGCTGTCATGTTCAATATTTTAAATCCTAAAGACCAATCTTCAGTGGAATGCTGGTATGACTGGGATGCAAACATAATGTCATTCAGATAAGGCATTAAAGATTAGTTAGACTGAGCTAATTAACAGTGAAACTTATAGTGCATTTTTATTAGAGATGGGTGAACGACAAGAAGTTTGGATAGGATATGAAAGTTCCCAAAGTTTGAGGATTTTCAGTTAAGGGATCTCGGTTCAGTCTATTATATAGGCTGCCACAAGGTTCAAATCTGGAGGCATCCAGATCCAGACATTTTCCCAATGTTTGGGGATGTTTGCATCGAGGGATATGGTTCATTTCTGTTTATTACCGTGTCAAATTTTATACCATCTGAAGCGCTATTGATTTCTGTTGATTAACACCCAGCACATGAGTTCATGCAATGACTCCTATTGTGATTTGGTTATAAAATGGGTGGCCTTGGGGTGAAAAAACCCCATCTTTCATGTATTTTTATAGCATATGAATAAAGATACTGGAGGAAAAGCAAAACTAGGGCTAATTATATTTTAATTACATGTTCAGGATAAACATATTGTAAGAACATGACCTGGCAGCAAAACAACAGGATCCTGACATGTCAGATTCTGTGTAGAGAACAAATCATTTGACAAATTCAATCTGCTTTGGTTCCTTTTGCTAACTAATCTATGTAGCAGCTCTAGTGTGTTACTGGATTTCAAAAATACATTGCAAGCTCCTGAGGTGTACGCATTGCTGATAATGTATTGGGAGAAAGGTTATACTTTGCTTGGGGGCGAGCTAAATCCAGCTTTATTGGAATGCTCTTGTAGATGCTCTGAAGATCAGTGGTGAATTAAAGTTGCAGTGGTATTAAAGGAACATTGGCAATCTTTAAGAAACATCTAAAGTCTAAAACAGATTCCTTTTACTTGTTGATGGATATAGAACATGTTGTTTTACCATGCGCAAAGAACAAACAGATCCTTTCAGTCTGAATAACATATTTTTAGATTAATAGAACAACAAAAGTAACTTTCCCTTGAGAAAACTCATGCTATGTGTCTTCTCTGACCGTCTGGGTTGGTCTAAGAACATATTATGCAATGGGAAAGAGCTAACTATTTAAAGATGGAGTTCACCATGGGCATCACAGTTTCAGACACCAAATGAACATGGCAAAGACTTTCTTGCAAAGGAGTCCTGTCAGATGAGTGCCACAGTGTTCTGCCAGAAGGGCAGAACAATGGGGCTAAGGCTATTGCTTATGTTGAACTAGGTGAACGGATGATCAGATTTGCTGTGGCAAACTCTTCATTCTGTGTGATACTATATAATTTTATATAGCATCTTTTCTACAAGCAGTCTTTCAAAAATGCTTTACAAGTTTAAAAGTGTGGAAGTACCTCCTTTCCCTCTCCTATTGCAGAGATAAATCATACCAGGCACGAGAACATTTTGGCCACTTGGCCACAGCTTTGGAAATCAAGAGACGTTCTGTATCTAGTGGGCGTTGTCATTTTTACAGTGCCTTTTGATCAAGGCCTGTATTCATTCAGCACGTGCACTTGGGCACACACTGCCATGTTTCTCCACTTTATGTGGATTGTGAGTAAGCGTGGATGGTTCTCATTCATACAGATAAATTCCTGCTTGGGCTCATACCCATTGCCAGCAGATCATTTATTTCCAGCATCCATATCACACTGGGTTGGGTTCGAGTTCTAATGTGTCTTTAGGTTTCCCCCCTGTCCTGCTTATTCTGCTCCAGGCTGTTTACAGGCTTATTACATTCCTCCTTGAGGGCGGTAGCCTGTGACTGGTGTTTGCTATGATATATTCATGTCGTTGTGCCACTTTCCATGCACAGAGGTCTGTCTCTGGCTAAACAGATTACTGGGTTTGTTTGTTATTTTCTTTGCTCATTACTCCCTTGAGACATTCTGTGCCCCTTTTTTCCTGATCCTAGAGGGGCAGAGTAGACTATGCCAAACTTTAGCCTGTGCTGGCTGCACGGTCAATATTCTTCACAAACGTGTGTGTGTGTGTGTGTGTGTGATTATGTATAACTTGTGAGACTTCTGGTGCAAGGTACTGAGCACTGAGTGTCGCACGTGTGCTTTCCACTGAAAGTGGGGACAGCTAGGCTCCATGAGAATGGCTTCCCAGGGCCATTTCCCCCCCACAGATTGAGCTAAATTATACCTCCCCTGCCTGCATGCATGTGTGTGTGTGGGGGGGGAGGTGCAGAAAACCCGTCCCGCCTCAGTACACCACCTACAGATAGCCAGAAGAGCATGAAGGGGAGAGGACAGCTTGCTGGGGTGAGGAGAATCCCCCGATGCACCACTAGAGCTGCACTGGGGAGCAAGCAGTGTTCCCAGGGCTCTACCCCCAAAACCCAGGAAACATAATGCCTCAAGATGCTGCTGCTCAAGCGCCTCCACAGAGTACCTCAGCCTCGCAAGAGACATAATAGAGCTGTCTGATGGGCTCTCTCTCTCTCTCATATGATAGTGTTTTGTCCTGAAGCGGTATTCTTCAAAGCACCATTTCTCCCTGTCAAGCTGTTCCATATCTAAGGCAAGAAGCTCCTTTACAGAATCACTTCTACTCTCAGGCAAACTTTTTAAAGTATATAATATCATTACCAAAACTCAGTAAAGACTCCTCAAATTTTTCATCATGTCCTTTCATGCCATTTGCCAAGAGACCTGTGGGAATATAACTTAACGTCTATGTTAAGTCTATGTAAAGTGTGGGAGATGCCTGGTTTTTGCCTTTCTTCACGGGGAAAAAAAAGTTTTATTTGTTTTATTTTTTAAATGAGAATTGAGGAAAGTCAGCCTTATGCTTTACAGCTTTACAGGTATGAGGCAGGTACAGCAAGTGGGGGTCAGGCTGAAGAATAAAGCTCAGTTGATACAGGAGTTGTAGCAGTTTCCATGTCTGTGTAATAGCAGCAAAATGGGGGGGGGGGGGGGGGAACCAGAAGAGCACAAAAAGGAACTAGGGCCAAGATTTTCAAAAGTAACTAGTGATTTTGGGTGCCTCAGTTCTTAGGCACCCAACTGGATCCCGAGAAAGTGCTGAGCGCCCATCTTTTGAAAATTCAGCCCCCTCTGAGATGTCTCAATATGGACACCTCAAAATTGAGGCACCCAAAATCGTGAGTCACTTTTGAAAATCTTGGCTAGTGTAAACAAAGGAAAACTCTGAAAGCTACACAGCTGTCAACTACAGTGGAACAGTCAGAGCCTAATCCTGACTTCACTTACATCACAGAATCAGATGGTGCCACATTTACAAGGTGGGCACCAAGGGATTATAGAGAGAAAAAAAACATTTTTTCAGTGAAGGATCTGGTTTTCCCTGATGGACGCATTAGTTTACAAGTAGCATAAAGTTTGGATTCTGTGTCTTGCTGCCACGACAAACATAAAATTAGAGTAGCAAAATTGAGAATGATCAAACTATCCCAGAGGCAATCGATGGACGTATGTGCAGAATTGTGTAGCCCTTTCCCAAAAGGGATTCTAGCTGGTGAGTGTTCACAGTACTTTGAAGTAGAAATAGTACATTCTGTAGCAGCCAACATGAGGTTCCAACTGTTGGATATGACACTTTCCATACTTAGAATTCCAGAGACAATGAAAATGGAGATGGCCTACCATTCCATTTCAGGGGCAGAAATTTAAGAACTTTGCCAGATATGCAGGGTTTCACCACAATAAGATTCTAGCCTAAGGCAAATGAACAAGTCAAGTGATTTACCACAGAAAGCCTATTAGGAAAGGTATTCTAGCTGCACATTGGGAAGACCTGGACACAGGACATGTAGACATTTCTATACCATTAGAGAGCTATGTCTCCTAGTACTACCAGATTGTCCATGGCAAGTATCATCTTCAACAGCAATATTCAGACAAAGTTACCTGAATATTCTCCACCACACAGGATGAGAGAAAAGAATGGATGCATGATGAGAAAGCAATAGAGAGTTCACATCTCAGAAGGAGACCTGCTCTTTGGCAAACAGAAGAAAAGGAAAATGACTGACCCTATTCAATGCAAAAAGCAATGGAAGTAACTGATACTAAGGGCCAGAGTCTGATACTCTTGCTCATGTTAGGAAGCATTTTATTCCACTAGTGGCCCAATTGACTTGAGTTTTACTATTTATAGAGTAGGGGCTGGATCCACAAGGAGACATAGGAACTTGCAGTGCTCCTAACTTTTAGGCATCTTGCCACCCAGTGGAATTCACAGTCCCGAGTTAGGCACGTAAGCTCCCTGTACAATACATGGGGATAGTTAGGCGCCTTAGGAAGGGATCCACAGAAGGCAGCATGCTCAGCATGGAGCCACCTAATCTGGCCAATAGGAAATGCCAAGAATAGTGATGTAATCTAAACCCTGCCCCTCACACGGATGTATGGGTCAGAGCTAGGCACCTCCATCTGCTTGGAATTCACAGCCAGAATCCTCTCCTGGAGTTAGATAGCTAAGCCCTTTCTTGCAAACAATGACACTGCTAGAAGAGGTAGCGGTGGCGTCCCTCTTTAACTGTTAGCCCAGTGGTTACAGCACGCATCCAGGATGTGGAAGACCCTGGTTCAGTTCCTCCCCTGCCTTCTTGATGCAGAGAAAGGACTTGAACTTGGGTCTCTCCACTTCCAAGAGAATACCCTTTGGGCTATTCAGGTTGGTTTCATTCTCTCCTGTTAAAGCTGTTCCACTGTGCATAAATAACTAAATAAGCTTTGGAGTAGGAGGCCTGTGTCTCCTACATCCCAGGTAAGTGCATTAACCAATGGGCTGTAGAGTCATTCTGACTCTCTCTGGCCCAATGCACATTTAAGTATTTATACATTTAAGTATTTATATCGGCGACCTTTAGCATGCATCCCATCAGGGTAATCCACTGGTGGGCTGTGAGACATTTTGTTTACGTTGACCATCCGCAAGCACATCCCCCCGCAGCTTCCAGTGGCCGCCGTTTGCCATTCCTGGCCAATGGGAGCTGTGGGAAGCAGCGGCCAGTACATCCCTGCAGTCCACACCACGTCCCGCAGCTCCCATTGGCTGAGAATGGTGAACTGCGGCCACTGGGAGCTGTGGGGGGCTATGGCTGCAGCTGGTCAGTGTAAACAAAATGTTTCATGGCCCACCAGCAGATTACCCTGATAGGCCGCGTGCTGAAGGTTGCCAGCCCCTGATTTATATACATTGGAACAGCTTCAACAGAAGAGACTGAGCAGATCTGCACAACCCAGTGGTCGAGGCACTCTCCCGGGGGTAGGAAGACTCCAGTTCATGTTCTTTTGCCAAATTAGGCAGAGAAGGGAATTGAACCAGCGTCTCCCACATCTGGGGTGAAAGCTCTAATGACTGGCCTGAAAGTTGTAAAGGGGGTACCTCCTTCTCTGGCATTTTGTGAGCGGTACAATCTGGTAGGCAGCTTCTGAGACAGCTAACTGGATCGATAGATAGGGGAAATGCTTAGTTTGAGGACAACATTGTGTTTAGATGATTGGCACCTGGGCATTTAGACTGAGATGGCTGTGTGGATGCTCAGATTTTTAGACACCTAGGGGACATCACCAGTGGACATTTAGGTGCCTAGAGACTTTAGACACCTACAGAGTTAGGTGACAACTGAGCAGGGGTTTTGAGGACCTCAGTGGCACCTAAATGCTGGGATTAGCCACCTAAAGAGGCAGTTATGTCCCTAAGTGCTTTTGTGCATGTAGCCCTAAGTCTGATTCATCTAGAGTAAGTCGTCAGAATCTGGGTCAAAATGATCCATGGTTACACCATGGAACAGAGGCCTAAAAATCACAGGAATAAAAAAGAAATAGTAGCATCATAATGCAAGAAAAATTTCAGCCGTCAAGAAGTCAATTTTCATCATGGAAGAGACTTGTCTTTTTCAAAATATCATCTGTAAACTCAGAGAGAAAAGTGTATCTAGAATGTTTTATTTTGGAATTTGTGTGTGTGATTCTCTTAGGGAGTTATTTCAGAAAGTGTTTTGGGACTACTTAACACCTCTCCGATCTGAAAGAAGCAGATGTAACATTACTGGAAGTCACCAGGTGGTGCTATTACAGAGAGTACATTCCAATGAACAAAGTGGGTTATCCCGAAGTTAAATCTTGGGGAAAATGCTGCTTGACAACTGAGTATATCTCCAGCAAAGTCTGTTCTGCTTGAATATCTCCTTCTGACTAGATTATTTTTAGATGTAACTGCTGCCAACAGGTTATACTTGGTCAAGAGAACAAAATATTAGATGGGGCCAAAACAGTACAGCAGAGACAGCAATTAGACATGATTCTCATGCTGAAGGCTATGAGTAACTCTCAATGGGAATTATTTGTAACCCACATTAGAGGAATAGTGCCCCCCTTTTTTTGGTCCTATCTACACTGGTATAATTCCAAGTGAGAGCAGGATTTGACCATAAAGGGTAAAAGGAAAGTAGTGAGAGGTGAAAATAATTTCTTCTCCAATTTGCTGAGGAACAGATACTCATTCTCTCAACCACCACCCTCTGCTGTCATACCCAGCTGTCTTTCAAGTATCCTGACTCAAGACGCTGGCATGTGACATGTTCAGTCAGCAGTGGCAAACAAATATTTAGGATGGTTCTTGCTAGCTATAACCATCCATCCATCAACATTTGGAAGTAAATCACTCACAGATGTTCCCCACAATGGGAGAGGGACCACTGTCACTAATTCTAATCACTCCTCCATAACAAGCTGAATCAATAAGCTCCTACCTCACCCTTACTCTGAATTACTCCCAGAGTTTATTTTGATATTCTTCTTCCTTGCTGGTATTTTTAAATTAGATACAGATGGTAGCATCTGCTTCAAGCACTTCATGTACTGTTAAGCCCTAAAGCAACTCTTGCTCACTTCAGTTGATTCAATGGAGGGAAAAGGAAGATGAATGTGAGACCCTGGGCCCCTGAAGTATGTTCATCAATATTGCTAATTTTCCTACAATGGCAATCGGCCTATTGGCATAGACTGAATGCATCCGATGAAGTGAGCTGTAGCTCACGAAAGCTCATGCTCAAATAAATTGGTTAGTCTCTAAGGTGCCACAAGTACTCCTTTTCTTTTTGTGAATACAGACTAACGCAGCTGCTATTCTGAAACCTGCTCTGCTTGTCTAAAGACAGAATGTATCCATACAATGCAGCAGCCTTGCAAAATGCTACTCTCCCACTCACCCACCCAAGAAAAAGGTTATTCACCTTAGGTGAGTAAAATATCATCATTAGGGTAAAGGTGGGTGAGCAGATATTGTGCCTGGATTTTCTGAATGAAAATTTTGCAAGGGTGCCATAAAGTTTAACATCTTGCATAGTACAGTCAATGCTTCTGTATATCTGTGTCTGTCCATAAAGGAAGAGCGAGAGGGTGAGATTGTTTGCAGGGCTCAGACAAATGTGACTGAAAGTGTTGGAAATGTCAGACTCCAGGGTGTATTTTGTTCATATGTGCTAGGAGGAGTAATCTTAGGAATGCGCACTACAGAATGAGGTGATCACGCATAATGCTTTTGCGCTACACACTGCTATTGAGCGTAGTACTTCATCTGTTCTCTTGCTTTAAGAGAACATTAGAAGCCCTGACAGTGTGTGGGAAGCTCTGGTTCTGAAGAGTTCTGAGTGCAGCAAAGATTGATTTGAAGATGCAACCCATGGCACTGAATGTAATGAAATGCTGCAACAGTATTGGAAACTGGAAAATCTACTAAGCCCTGTTGTTATGGCAGCCCTTCAGGGAGCAAAAAACTAAATCATTTGGAGCAATCTGATGATAATATCTAGAGTGACCAGACGTCCTTATATTATCGGGACGGTGCTGATATTAGGGGCTTTGTCTTATACACACAACTATTACACACACACCCACAAAAAGTGTCCCGATTTTTCACACTTGCTATCTGGTCTCCCTAATGATATTTAACCCGATTTTCCCAACAACCATCTTTTGAGGAATACACACTAGACTAAACAAAATAGGGAAAAATCCTGCAGTCTTCACTTGGGTTAAGTAAAACTCCCTTTAATAAACCAAGACCAAACAAAATTTATGCCAACAAGCACATATTTGTGTAAGCAGAGTCAGGATGAACTCCACCCTGACATCTGGTGGTGAGGTGTGGCAAGTTGTGGAAAAGAACTTTAGAGGCTGATCTCATTTGCATAGGCACACCCACCCCACCTAGAATGAGGCCATAACTTCCCAAATGGTCACTTTGGCTGCTGTGGGATCCCCAGTGTCTCTGTTATTGGGGCAGGAAGAATAAATTGTTATTACCCTGATTATGGGAACTGTGCTTGGAACTGTACTGGGCCTTTTGTTATGATGGAGGGACTCGCCACCAACTAAGTAGCACTCGCTAGGCAAGGGACATGGGTTCCAAAACTCTGTGACTTGAGAGAGGCTGGGGACAGGTATTAATACTTGGTGGCATGGGCCCCCTGGTGAGGGCCTTACATGCTAATTGCACTTCCTCCTCTCTCCACTGTAGAATATCAGAGCTAATGTTGATTCCATTAGGAGTCTAGTTACAGGCTGCTGAGCTGAACTCACTTTGGGCTAATGGTGTACCAGCACTGAGGCTCCCCTACTACAAGCTGAAATCACAAAAGAGCTAAAAACTGACTAAGAGCTGAAATCACTGAGTGTTGTGTTAAGTAGTGGGGGAGCCTGAAGATATATTGTGGAGCAGTTTGCGGGACGGCTGGAGCGGCTGGTGGAGCAGTTCATGGGACGGCGGGAGCTGCTTGTGGGACGCGGAGCCGAGTGGAGCGGAGCAGTTCGTGGACCGGCTGGTAGAGCAGTTCATGGGACAGCGGGAGCTGCTTGTGGGACACGAAGCGGAGCTGAGCGGAGCAGTTTGTGGACCGGCTGGTGGAACGGAGCGGAGTGAAGCTCTATGGAGCTGTGGGGCAGTCAGCTTCAGATCCTGTAAGGTGCCCCTTACCTCTTCCCTCCCCATCTCCACCCAGGTTGGGAGGTAAAGCTCCGCAGATAAACTTTCGAACTCTGGGGCTGCCCTGACCAGGGACAGAGACTTTTGGGCCATTGGACTTTTGGGATTTGGGGTGATTTTGGGTTGCTGGACTCAAGAACCCAAGGGAAAGGACATGCCCCAATTTGCTTGGGGTGGGTTTTTGCTCATGGGTTGTGTTATGAATCCTGTTCCTGGTGTTTCCCCAACATAATGCCACATTGTTTCTCTCTGTTATTAAAAGGCTTTTTGCTACACTCAGACTCCGTGCTTGCGAGAGGGGAAGTATTGCCTCTTGGAGGCGCCCAGCGGGGGTGGTATATATTTGTCCCAGGTCACTGGGTGGGGGCTTGAGCCAGGTTTGCATTGTCTTATTGGAATGGAACCCCTAGATACTGAACCCGGCCCTTGTTGCTGCCAACTCTGATGGGCAGAAGGGTTACATTTGTAATGTCTCAACACGATGTACTGTTTTATTTCGATAGCATGGATATAAACCAGTAGGCAACAACTACACCTAAGAATGAGTTTTAGGTGAAATTCCAGCACAAGGGAGAGGTTTTATTTGGTGTATGCTTAGCTTAAATAACAAAGTTCATAGCTGACAATAAGCATTTCTTTCAAAGGCTACCTGTTTAACTTCACTGACTTATAAGTAGAACTTATGCATCTAAGTTTTTTGGATGTTCTTGAAAATCCCACCCTGAATGTATGAGCATTTAGTTCTTGGATGAAATGCTTATTCACAACTGTGGTGCAGTTCTTTTTATATACTGAGCATAAGCTACATGAAAAGGCAATGGATATGTCTACATGGTAGCTCAGCTAAAAATAGCAGTGTAGACACTGTGGTGCTGCTGATGGCTCAGGCTAGCTGCCTGAGCTCAGACGCAGGGGGATGGGTGGGCTTCGACTCAGGCAGCTAGCCCAAGCTGCTGACAGTATTGCAGTGTCCACACTGCTATTTTTAGCTGGCTAGCTTTAGTTGAGCTAGGGGGAGTTTGTCTGTCCCCACCCCAGGAATCACACCTGCCAGCTGCAGTGTAGACATACTCAGTGAGAGTTGTGCTCTCAAGTCACTTATGTCAAACATATCTAGCAAGAATATCTGTAATAGCTACATCTAGTGATTCTCATTAATGATACAATATTAGGAGGAAAGAGAGAAACATCAAGAGCAACAAAAGCACTAAACATTGACAAATCTTTTGATCGTCTCACTCTAGTCTATCTATTACTACAAGCTCAATAAATGCAGTTTTTAATATAAATTTGGAAAGTTTATAATAGCACCATACACATGCCCATCTGTCATGAACCATGATAGCAAAATGTCTGCCACTAACAATACACAGAAAAACACAATTATTCATCTTAGAACTCGAAATGTGAACACATACTACTGGAACCAAAAAGCACACAAAAAAGGACAAGACAGATGCCCACATATTATTAATGTATGCAGATGATTCTGCTTACAATTAAAAATATAATATCCAAACCACCAAAATCACTCAGCATTATATCAAAAGCTGGAAACGCATCAGATTATAAAATATATTGGACAAATCAAATATACTTCCCTTGTCAACATGCTGCCCAAAGTTTTATTAGCCTCTTGGAATTAGAGGCAGAAAAACCAACAATTTATATACAGCTCAAACTGACTAGCTTGACTGGCATAATCAAAGACAAAATAGAATCAGCAATCTAAAGCCTCTGCAATGAGTTAGTACTATAAAAATCACTGTTTGACAAATCAAAACATTTTTTGTCTGAGGGGGAGGAGGATGGTTAAATGCTGTCAATTCATATACCAATAACCTAGGCAAAAATCATTCATTTGGTATAATTGAAAGCTGTGATTAAAACTCTGAAAATCTTCAGAAAAAAGGGCTATGAAGACCACCACACAAAATTCAATCTCACCCAAAGCTGTAGGAAAATCTGGGCTGTCTGGATGTAAGAAAATACTTCCTGTTGTTGAGATCTACAGTAGCAGGCTGTGAAATAGCGTCTGTAAGGAAGAGGTGGAAGCCCTATAATTTGAGTCCTTTAAAACTAGACAAAGTAAAAACTGGAGAACATACTGTAGGGAGCATTCCTATATTGGCAGTGGAAGACTAGATCTAATAGTGCCTTTTCAGTTCTAAGAAGACCAAGGCCTATATTGTGATCTGCTAGCATAGACCTTTGCGCTTATACAGAGTTCCACTGAACTCCGTGTTGGATGAAGGAGTCTACGCTTGCAGTTCAGATGCAAGGCCAGGGCCTGAATCACTATGTGACATATACATAATGTTGAAATGAAATTGATCACTTGCCCTGGATAATAGAAAAATAATGTTTTTTGTTTGTTATTTTTTGGGGGTGGAGGGGAGGAATTATAGCAATTAAGAAGCCTCTTGAATCTCTTGACGCATATTCCAGCAGCCACCATAACTGGAAGTTTGGGGATAAAAGCAATAAAATTACTGTCAAGCAAGAACTAATGGGCCAAATCTACAGATTCATATTCAGAGTTTGCTTCTTGTTTATTCAGTCTTTCCTTGCATTGACATTACTACAGTCAATGGGAGTTAGAACCTCAGGATTTGGCCCCAGGGGCTTGATCCTCATTTGGTGTAACCTGGCATAACTGCATTATGCCAGCTGAGAATCTGGTCCTTTTTATGAAGGATTTATTTCAAATATACAAATAAATTTGAAGAAAAAAAACCAACCAGATGAATGATGGGACGTGGAAAATTAGCATATTTTATATATAAAATAAATATGTATTACCTGGACTTACAAAGTAAACAAAACTATTTGATAGATATGGGGCAAATTCTGCTCTTCATTCAATCAAGAGTAGCTTCATTGACTTCACTGGAGTTACTCTACATTTAAACTACTGTCACTGAGACCAAAATTTGATTTGGGGACTTGATTTTATTTTTAATTTAGATTTGTATTAAAGTGTGAAACTTCTTAATGATAAATAGCATTGTTGCTATACAGTCTGGCCCCGATGGTTTGTTATAATATTATTTATTGTGCAGCTCCATCACCTCTCTCTGACGTCTCTATTGCTCCATTCGTTATTATTATTTGTTTGTATTACAGTAACAACCGGAGGCCCCGAATGAGACCAGGACTCCATTGTGCTACTAGACACTGTACACACACAGTAAGAGGTGGTCCCTGCTGAAAAGGGTTCACAGTCTCAATAGACAAAGGATGGGAGGGGAGAGATGGCCCTGAGACCAACTTACCCAAAGTCACACAGAAGGTCAGTGACTGTGCCAGGAAGAACCCAGATCTTCCGAGTTCCAGTCCAGTGCCCTACACACACTGCCTCTATTGTAAAAAGCAGGTACCCTGGCATAGGTATTTCCCCATCATACTCTGTGGCTAAAAGCAAAGGAATTACTTACAGTTGCTTCTTTGCAATTTCCTGACTCCTTTGATTCCTACATTCTGCACTGTAGTGGCCTGGCAGCTCATTGTTGTACAGGGGCTCACGGTACTGGACAGCTGTCATTGGAAAGAAAAACAGATGTGGGATTTTTATTTTGAGACTAAAACAACCCAGCTACTATTGATTTCTCAAAGTGATATCAGAAAAATAGGTCAAATTTGGGTCCTTTCTCAGGTTTTGTGGAATTATATCCATTTAGCTATTTCATTCTTTAAGAGAACATCATTGACCAGCAACCTTTATCATTTACAATATGCCTGACATGAAAATTAATTGCCAAATTCCCACCCAGCTCACAGGCCTGTGCATTTAATGCCGTGCTTTCTTTATTGGCTGTGCTGCGGTATGTAGACCTAAAGAAGCTTGAAAATGGTTAGGTAGTGCATGTTACCCAGGGCAGAACCAGTGCATTGTACTTGAGTTGCAGACAATGCAGAAACAGAACTCTCTTGGATTGCCCCAGTTGTAGGTAGATATATACTACTGAGCCACAGGCACATGAAGGGAAATAATGGGCAACCTAATTTAATTAGATACACTAACTCTCACTGCCTTCAGTATAATGCCAAAAAAACAGTGGTCTGAGTGTGATCTCACTTAAACGCAAATCAGGATTATCACTCACATCAAAGTAAAAAATGCCATAAAATTTATGAGAGAGATCAGAATTATGCCCTGATGTCCTAGCTAATCTGCGTGGAACCACACATGACACACCCTAGTATTGCTTGAAGGTGCAAGGATACTATGGGATGAACTGTACTAGAAAAGAACAGAATGGATATTAAAGATGCTATGGCATTTTTGTAAGAATTTGGGTTTCCCTTCCTGTCCTCACCCAGTATTTCCCCTCTCACCATTGTTATATGTGCCAGTTGGTTCTCTGTCTCTCACTCCAGTGATGGCTGCATTTTAGCTGTGCTGTATGTAAACAGCTTGTATTTTTGATTCTCACAGGAAAAAGAGTGTTTATCTTTGAAAAGTCATGGAAGACTGGAGAGATTCCAGAGGACTGGAAAAGGACAAATATAGTGCCCATCTATAAAAAGGGAAATGAGGACAACTTGGGGAATTACAGACCAGTCAGCTTAACTTCTGTACCTGGAAAGATAATGGAGCAAATAATTAAGCAATCAATTTGCATACATCTGGAATATAATAAGGTGATAAATAACAGTCAGCATGGATTTGTCAAGAACAAATCATGTCAAACAAAACCTGATAGTTTTCTTTTACAGGGTAACAAGCCTTGTGGATGGGGGGAAGTGGTAGATGTGGTATATCTTGACTTTAGTAAGGCTTTTGATATTGTCTCACATGACCTTCTCATAAATAAACTAGGGAAATACAACCTAGGTGGAGCTACTATAAGGTGGGTACATAACTGGTTGGAAAAACATTCCCAGAGAGTAGTGATCAGTGGTTCACAGTCATGCTGGAAGTGCATAATGAAGGGTCCTGCAGGGATCAGTTCTGGGTCCGGTTCTGTTTAATATCTTCATCAATGATTTAGATAATGGCACAGAGAGTACACTTATAAAGTTTTCAGGTGATAACAAGGTGGGAGGGGTTGCAAGTGCTTTGGAGGATAGGATTATAATTCAAAATGATCTGGACAAACTGGAGAAATGGTCTGAAGTAAATAGGATGAAATTCAATAAGGACAAATGCAAAGTACTCCACTTAGGAAGGAATAATCAGTTGCAAACATACAAAATGGAAATGACTGCCTAGGAAGGAGTACTGCAGAAAGGGATCTGGGGGGTCATAGTGGACCACAAGCATAAATATGAGTCAACAGTGTAACACTGTTGCAAAAAAAGTGAACATAATTCTGGGATGTATTAGCAGGAGTGTTGTAACCAAGACATGAGATGTAATTTTTCTGCTCTACCTTGCACTGATTAGGCCTCAATTGCAGTATTGTGTCCAGTTCTGGGCGCCACATTTCAAGAAAGATGTGGACAAATTGGAGAAAGTCCAGAGAAGAGCAACAAAAATGATTAAAGGTCTAGAAAACATGACCTATGGGGGAAGATTGAAAAAATTGGGTTGGTTTAGTCTGGAAAAGAGAAGACTGAGAGGGGACATGATAACAGTTTTCAAGTACATAAAAGGCTGTTACAAGGACGAGGGAGAAAAAATGTTCTTCTTAACCTCCAAGAATCGGACAAGAAGCAATGGGCTTAAATTGCAGCAAAGGAAGTTTAGGTCGGATATTAGGAAAAACTTCCTAACAGTCAGGGTGGTTAAGCACTGGATGAAATTGCCTAGGGAGGTTGTGGAATCTCCATCATTGGGGATTTTAAGAGCAGGTTAGACAACCATCTGTCAGGGATGGTCTAGATAATACTTAGTCCTGCCATAAGTGCATGGGACTGGACTAGATGACCTTTTGAGGTCCCTTCCAGTTCTATGATTCTTTGATATACATAAAATAATATTAAACTTCTCAAGATAATGGATCAGATTCTCAACTGGTGGAACTCAGCTTCAGCTATGGTCAATTATTGCTGCTCAGGAACTGGTCCAGAATTTTTAATTGAATCACAGATATTTCTAACCTCTTTGTCCATCACCCCCGCCCCCTTTTTTAATGTGTGGATGTTACACTTCCATTTTTTATTTTAATTTCACCCAGGATGTTGTCACCAAATGCTAATCTGGAAGCCAGCCATATAGCTTTCCTGGTTCCAGGTGGATTTGCTTTCCCAAGCAAAGGAATAACTTAAACCTAATTTTTCTGCCAGGTATCATCTGCACCAGCGGCTCATATCGTTTTTGGCCTCTTCCCATCTGACAACTGCTGTCAACAAGCACCTCTTTTGTTTAGCCATAAGATTCAAGTTTAATAGCTGTTCTCACAGCTGCTACAAATCCTCTTCCTGATTAGATTGCAATGAACACTGCAGCACAGCACATCCAAGAATTTTTTTTTCCTTCCACCCAGGAGGAAATACCAGTCACACACATCTCAGAATTGCCTTCTTGAATACATTGTCCACATAGCATCTGCATGTAAGCAACCTCTATTCTCAGGGCCCCAGCTCTGTTGCTGAGCTTCTCTGCCATACATGCCAGCAGTGTGTGTTATTGCTTTAGACTGTTTGAGTTCTTGGAAGCGACGACACGTCTTGATTTTTGTGTATTTTCTCTGCATGTGTTCTTAAAAATGCCATTGTAGTAGGGCTGTCAATTAATCACAGTTAACTCCAGTGATTAACTCAAAACAAATTAACTAAGTTAAAAAAATTAATCATGATTAATCGCAGTATTAATTGCACTGTTAAACAATTTAAATTTATTATAAATATTTTGGATGTTTTTCTACATTTTCAAATATATTGATGTATTGATTTAATTACAACACAGAATACACTGTAATAATGAAAAACAAAAGAAATAGTATTTTTCAATTTACCTCATACAAGTACTGTAGTGCAATCTTTTTAATGTGAAATTGCAACTTACAAATGTAGAATTTTTTTTTTACATAACTGCACTCAAAAACCAAACAATGTAAAACTTTAGAGCCGATAGGTCCACTCAGTTCTACTTGTTCAGCCAATCGCTAAGACAACCAAGTTTGTTTACATTTATGGGAGATAATGCTGCCCACTACTTACTTACAATGTCACCTAAAAGTGAGAACAGATGGGTTCTGGACTTGATAATGATCCAAAGAAGTGTGGATCGATGCACCTTCATTTTCATCATCTGAGTCAGATGCCACCAACAGAAGATTATTTTCTTTTATGGTAGTTTGCGTTCTATAATTTCTACATCAGAGTGTTGCTTGTCCCTCTCTGATTTTGGAAGGCACTTCAGATTCTTAAACCTTGGGTCGAGTGCTGTGTTTTATCAATCTTCAGTGAAAATGTTCTTAAATCAAACAACATATGCTGGGCTGTCATCCGAGACTGTCATAACAAAATATAAAAGGAGTACTTGTGGCACCTTAGAGACTAACCAATTTATTTGAGCATAAGCTTTCATGAGCTACAGCTCACTTCATCGGATGCATACTGTGGAAAGTGTAGAAGATCTTTTTATATACACAAAAAGCATGAAAAAATACCTCCTCTCACCCCACTCTCCTGGTGGTAATAGCTTATCTAAAGTGATCACTCTCCTTACAATGTGTATGATAATCAAGGTGGGCCATTTCCAGCACAAATCCAGGGTTTAACAAGAACGTCTGGGGGGAGGGGGTAGGAAAAAACAAGGGGAAATAGGTTACCTTGCATAATGACTTAGCCACTCCCAGTCTCTATTCAAGCCTAAGTTAATTGTATCCAATTTGCAAATGAATTCCAATTCAACAGTCTTTCGCTGGAGTCTGGATTTGAAGTTTTTTTGTTGTAATATCGCAACTTTCATGCCTGTAATCACGTGACCAGAGAGATTGAAGTGTTCTCCGACTGGTTTATGAATGTTATAAGTCTTGACGTCTGATTTGTGTCCATTTATTCTTTTACATAGAGACTGTCCAGTTTGGCCAATGTACATGGCAGAGGGGCATTGCTGGCACATGATGGCATATATCACATTGGTAGATGTGCAGGTAAATGAGCCTCCTGTGGTGTGGCTGATGTGATTAGGCCCTGTGATGGTGTCCCCTGAATAGATATGTGGGCACAGTTGGCAGCGGGCTTTGTTGCAAGGATAGGTTCCTGGGTTAGTGGTTCTGATGTGTGGTATGTGGTTGCTGGTGAGTATTTGCTTCAGGTTGGGGGGCTGTCTGTAGGCAAGGACTGGCCTGTCTCCCAAGATTTGCGAGAGTGTTGGGTCATCCTTCAGGATAGGTTGTAGATCCTTAATAATGCGTTGGAGGGGTTTTAGTTGGGGGCTGAAGGTGATGGCTAGTGGCGTTCTGTTATTTTCTTTGTTAGGTCTGTCCTGTAGTAGGTGACTTCTGGGAACTCTTCTGGCTCTATCAATCTGTTTCTTCACTTCCGCAGGTGGGTATTGTAGTTGTAAGAATGCTTGATAGAGATCCTATAGGTGTTTGTCTCTGTCTGAGGGGTTGGAGCAAATGCGGTTGTATCGCAGAGCTTGGCTCTAGACGATGGATCGTGTGGTGTGGTCAGGTGAAAGCCGGAGGCATGTAGGTAGGAATAGCGGTCAGTAGGTTTCCGGTATAAGGTGGTGTTTATGTGACCATCGCTTATTAGCACTGTAGTGTCCAGGAAGTGGATCTCTTGTGTGGACTGGTCCAGGCTGAGGTTGATGGTGGGATGGAAATTGTTGAAATCCTGGTGGAATTCCTCAAGGGCCTTCTTCCCATGGGTCCAGATGATGAAGATGTCATCAATGTAGTGCAAGTAGAGTAGGGGCATTAGGGGACGAGAGCTGAGGAAGCATTGTTCTAAGTCAGCCATAAAAATGTTGGCATACTGTGGGGCCATGCGGGTACCCATAGCAGTGCCGCTGACTTGAAGGTATACATTGTCCCCAAATGTGAAATAGTTATGGGTGAGGACAAAGTCACAAAGTTCAGCCACCAGGTTAGCCATGACATTATCGGGGATAGTGTTCTTGATGGCTTGTAGTCCATCTTTGTGTGGAATGTTGGTGTAGAGGGCTTCTACATCCATAGTGGCCAGGATGGTGTTATCAGGAAGATCACCGATGGACTGTAGTTTCCTCAGGAAGTCAGTGGTGTCTCGAAGGTAGCTGGGAGTGCTGGTAGCGTAGGGCCTGAGGAAGGAGTCTACATAGCCAGACAATCCTGCTGTCAGGGTGCCAATGCCTGAGATGATGGGGCGCCCAGGGTTTCCAGGTTTATGAATCTTGGGTAGTAGATAGAATATCCCAGGTCGGGCTTCCAGGGGTGTGTCTGTGCGGATTTGATCGTGTGCTTTTTCAGGGAGTTTCTTGAGCAAATGCCGTAGTTTCTTTTGGTAACTCTCAGTGGGATCAGAGGGTAATGGCTTGTAGAATGTGGTGTTGGGGAGCTGCCGAGCAGCCTCTTGTTCATATTCCGACCTATTCATGGTGACAACAGCACCTCCTTTGTCAGCCTTTTTGATTATGATGTCAGAGTTGTTTCTGAGGCTGTGGATGGCATTGTGTTCCGCACAGCTGAGGTTATGGGGCAAGTGATGCTGCTTTTCCACAATTTCAGCTCGTGCACGTCGGCGGAAGCACTCTATGTAGAAGTCCAGTCTGCTGTTTCGACCTTCAGGAGGAGTCCACCTGGAATCCTTGATTATCATACACATTGTAAGGAGAGTGGTCACTTTAGATAAGCTATTATCAGCAGGAGAGTGGGGTGGGAGGAGGTGTTTTTTCGTGCTTTGTGTGTATATAAAAAGATCTTCTACACTTTCCACAGTATGCATCCAATGAAGTGAGCTGTAGCTCACGAAAGCTTATGCTCAAATAAATTGGTTAGTCTCTAAGGTGCCACAAGTCCTCCTTTTCTTTTTGCGAATACAGACTAACACGGCTGTTACTCTGAAACATAACAAAATATATGGCAGAATGTGGGTAAAATCACAGAGCAGGAGACATACAATTCTCTCCCAAGGAGTTCAGTCACAGATTTAATTAACATATTTTTTTCAATGAGTATTATCAGCATGGAAGCACGTCCTCTGGAATTATGGTCAAAGCATGAAGGGGCATAGGAACGTTTAGCTTATCTGGCACGTAAATACCTTGCAGCACTGGCTACAACAGTGCCATGTGAACGCCAGTTCTCCCTTTCAGGTTGTACATATGCATAAGGGTTCCAATCCCTTTCTCCATATCCATACTTTCACACCCCACTAATTTAGGTTTGCCTCATTTCTTATTGCCCTCAGTTCCCCTTAGTCTCATCACATCTACATCAATGAGCTACCATAGCAACATAAGGTTATTACAGAATCCCCTGAAATGTTACATTCTACAGTATTAACTGGCACACTGCAGTATATTTTTCAGACTATTGCTGCATAATTTTCAGAACATCAGCACTTAATACGTCTTTTACTGTAATCATACACTTTACTGGTACAAGGTTGTCTTTCAGTCAACTAGTCATGCCAGTCTGCTTCAGGCCTACAGCCTTGTGTGGCTAAGCTAAATATTTTGCAGGTCTGAGGCCTGTAGGCCCTGTGTTACAACATTAATTAATACTTATATTTCACCTTTATATCCTAAATATACTTAATATCTTTCATTCTTGGCTACAAGAGACAGGGTTGAGAAGAAAAGGGTAAGAGGCGGGACAGGTGCGGAGTGAAACTCAAGTGACGAGACAGAAAGGGAAAGTCTGGAGCAAACATCCAGTCAGCACTGGGCAGAGAAATGCTGGGATTCCCTCCGAGTAGGCTTGCCAACTTTCTAATCACACAAAACTGAACACCCTAGCCCCACTGCTTCGTGGGGCCCTGCCCCTTCCCTGAAGCCCGCCCCCATTCACTACATTCCCCCTCCCTTGGTGGCTTGCTCTCCCACACCCTCACTCACTTTCACTGGGCTGGGGCAGGGTTTGGGGTACAGGAGGGGGTGCAGGCTATGGGCTGGGGCTGGGGGTTTGGGGTGTGGGAAGGGGCTCCAGGCTGAGGGGTGGGGCTGAGGGATTCGGAGTGTGGGAGGGGGCCGCAGGTTGAGGCAGGGAGTTGGGGTGTAGAGGGGGTGAGGACTCTGGGCTAGGGGTGCGGTCTCTGGGTTGGGGCTGGGGATGAGGGATTTGGGGTGCAAGAGCGGGCTCCAGGCTGGGAGGTGGGGCTAAGGGACTTGGAGTGTGGGAGGGGGCTTCAGGTGGAGGCAGGCTGTTGAGGTGCAAGAGGGGGTGAGGGCTCTGAGTGGGGCTGGGGATGAGGTGTTCAGGGTGCGGGAGGGGGCTCTGGGCTGGGACAGGGGGTTGGGGTGAGTGGGGGGTGAGGGCTCTGGGCTGGGGCCGGGGATGAGGGGTTTGGGGTGCAGGAGGGGACTGTGGGTTGAGGCAGGGGGGTTGGGTGCAGGAGGGGGCTCCAGGTTTTGGGGGGCTGAGGGCTGGGGCAGGGGGTTAGGGTGCGGGCTTACCTCGTGCAGCTCCTGGTCAGGAGTGCAGTGGGGGGAGGCTAAGGCAGGCTGCCTGCCTGTCCTGGCATCGTGTTGCATGTGCACCGGAAGCGGCCAGCAGGTCCAGTGCTATTAGGCAGGGGAGGGGGACAGGAGGTGCCTCACGCACTGCTCTTGCCTGCAGGCACCGCTCCCTCAGCTCCCATTGGCTGGCGCTGGAGTGGGGGCAGCGCACGGACACCCGTGGCCCCCCTGCCTAGGAGCCGGACCTGCTGGCCACTTCCGGGGCACAGCACAGTGTCCCAGGACAGGTAGGGACTAGCCTGTCTTAGCGATGCAGGACCGCCGACCAGATCTTTAATGGTCCAATCTGCGGTGCTGACCGGAGCCGGCGGGGTCCCTTTTCAACCGGGTGTTCCTACAAGAAAGTCTGCTCAGAATTGTTGAAAGTTCTCTGAATGTCCAAAGGTCCCTGCTTTGGCTGCCTCTACTTCTGCCAGCTGGAGTTTCTGGTTGGCTTGGCTCTGCAGTTTTTCTCCAGGATACATGGTTCGGGAAGGGGAGGCACCACTAGGGTTGCCACCCTCCAGGATTGTCCTGGAGTCTCCAGGAATCTTTAATTAAAGATTATGTCATGTGATGAAACCTCCAAGAATATGGCCAACCAAAGTTGGCAACCCTAGGCACCACCTGGGTCCCAGTGCCCCCAGAGTGTGTGTCGGCAGAGTCCTCTGCATAGTTCTGGGTTCAGGGAGGTTTTGGGGGAGGGGTGGCCAAGCTGCACCCTATTTTCCCCTTCCTCTCCCAGTGTAGCAGTCCCACTTTAGCTGCTTCTATCGGGAGTCTGCCTGGCTCTTCTCTGCAGTTTTCCCCCAAGTCCACATGCCAGGCTGAGGGCATTTGACTTGACTTCCACCTTTTTTCAAATCTCACCTGGCCAGATGTCTTTCAATCCTTGCCTTGACCTCCCTGCCCCTCATCACTGAATGCTCTAATCTATTTACTATACTGCCCTTTCCTATGATGAATACTGCATAATGATCCGCTTTCTTGAACTCTTTATTTGATGTCATCCAGACTGCTCACATGCTTAAAGTTAAGTGCATGCATAAGATTTTGCAGGATTGGGGCCTATAGGTTTATGTCCCTTTTAGGTGGGATTGAAGCAGTACTTAAGCCTTGTGCTGGTCTCTCTGAATAGGGTGAATTTCATGCAAAATGTGTAGGATTTTTTGTACAATGATTGCTTCAGACAGGGATCTGCTGGTAAATATCTGCAATCCCATAAATATGTCACCTTAAACTGGATTATGGATTTATCCACTGTAGCATATGAGGGGATAGGGAGCAGCTTGTGCCCCAGGGTAGGTTGGAGAGCGGCATTACGATTGTAGAAGTCATGGGAGTCTGTGGGGAGCATGGTTTGCAGTGTCTCTTTGTGTCCCTGCTGGATGGACGTGTAGTCTGTGGTCCCCTTGCAGCTGCTTATTGGTACCATGGCATGAAGGGCCATGACCTTGCCTAGAAATGTTCTGTAAGGCCACCTAACACTGGAGGCAGCGTAGCTGCCCCTTCCTGCCCTAGCCAATTATGACTTCCTCCTATACACTGAATAAACAGGACTTTGGGGCCCTATCTCTCGGTCATGCACTCTGGAGGATCGCATGGTTTAACCTATTCACTGGGCTTGATGCTGCTCCCACTGAAGTTAGTGGAAAAGCTCTCTTCTTGAGTGGGAACAGGATTATTTGGTATGCCTGGGAATTACACTGATGTACCTTCACTAGGTGCCTTTCTAAATTAGCAACACAGAAATGTGAAAAGGGAGTCCAGCAACAACGGCTGTCATGTTTTAGGGCGTTTAATTACTTTTCAATTACTTTTTAATTTTTTTTCATGTTTAATTACTTTTTGCTTCAATCGAACATTTCTTCTTATTCATCTTTCCTCATAGTCTGCCTGACTATTGAATGGCAGCTTATGTGTAATAGCAGCATTGCATAATCTTTGATGCATAGAAGACCGTCTTTAAGTTCTTGGCTCCTTGGATAATGCAAACAAGGATGATCAAAAGATTTTTGACTGAACCTGATTCCTGACAACATTATATGAAAACATGCCAGTGTCTTATATTTGCCAGTCATAATATGGGGAAGACAAACATTAGACCATTAATCAGCTGTTAGGCTGTAGAAAAATCCATTTTGATCTTGCTGAAACAGTCAAACTACTGCTGTATCAATTTAGTTATTTCCACATGATGCAGAGACTGAGAATATAAATTCGTCCCGAACTTTCATCTCTTGAGCTTCCTCCCCAGAGGAAAATGAAGAATGGGCAAGAGGGGAAAAAAATGGTAAACATGAGTGTACAAAGAACTTCCAAAAGGAAGGATGAAAGTCAAATGTTGAAAGCCCATTGATGTTTTCTTTAGTCCCTTCCTTGTGTGAGTCAAGAAAATCTCAGTTATCCACTCCCCCCCAACCCCTCCAGCATATTGATTTTATGGCTTGATGGAATTCATAAAACTCAAACCTTCCTTTAATCCTTAAATTTTTAAGTGTGCTTTCTTTAACCTTGCCTAAACCAAGCAAGCATACTTCTGTCTTCACAAAAGCTTACAAATATAATTGACAAGCCAATATAGAAGATTCTGCCAAGGGAACAGATCATAAAAAAAAAAAAAAGTAATTATGTAGAACAAACAAGGTAATACTGGAGAAGGCAGGAACTAGGTGAACTGGGTGACAAGGGCAGACAAAAAGCAGAGACAACTGCTGATTGATAAACATTAATGAACTTATTTCTCAGCAGGGAGTAACTAAAGTAGGCAGTGTAGCACGTTGCAAACTCTGGTACTGTTGGTGGTTAGGACCAATATTCCATGTATCTTGTTAGGAAGCAAAATGAATCATGATCAAGGTAGGTTTGGGGCTGTGGATATCATCTTGGACTATTACTTTTCTTTTTGGAAATTTTTCTGTCCAGCTCTCCAATTAGGGCAGGCAAATTTTAAATAGGATCCTTCTGTTAGAACTCAGCAGTTGATTTCCAAATGATGTCTACAAGTCATCTTAATGTTTCTTTGTTCTCAAACAAGGTTACATTTTCAGCATGGCGGCTGGCTGGATCACTTCCAGCAACAATGATGGGAAATGGGTATCTAATTTCCCACACTGCTCAAAATGCCTTGGAGTAACACAGCTCCAGGGGAGGAGAGAGGTAATCTCAGCAAAGGGCTGGAGAGCAAAAACTCCTGATTTCTAATCCCATTGTAGTTTTGTCTCCAGTTACTCTGCGTGGCCTTGGGAGAGTCACTTAGGGATGAACATCAATTCCATTCCCATTTATGCACTTAGATAAGGCCCAATTTTCAGAAGCACTCAGCACCCAACAGCTCACATTGTCTCACTTGTGGCGAGATTCTCATGAGAGCTCAGTACCCAGTGTGCTGAGTTGTCTTGAACTTGATTGCGGCTAAGAGCCATACCCCGGGCAGGAAGGGTGCGCGAAGGGGATCTGCTGCAATAGGACTGGAGTCTTCATAAAAGGCTGCTCGTGAAACACAAACTAGCCAGGAGGAATTCTGGCCACTGTACTTCCTCCTGGGGAATTTGTCTCAGTGGCAGCTTTGGCTGTGCCAAAAGGGGGCGTAATACGTGCTCCACTCTGTGACTAGCCAGCTCCAGTGGCTATAGTTAATTGAGTTACATCCATGACCCCACCCACCTCTCCCCCCTTCTTTTTGGGGAAGGCTAGTACTACCACCAGTACAAGTCATATGGAGGCACTGTAGTTGCCAGTTGTCTCTCCGGCAGTGTGTGGTCCCACCTGTGTAAACCCAGACACAATCTGTCTTCCAGCCTTCCTTAGAGATTATAACAATCCTTATCTATCTCTCAGGATTAATTGCTTGTCCTATAATTCTTTGAGGGTACTAAATATCATCATCATTAGTCTTTTACGACCCATTTCCTCATGCAGAATCTCACCCAGAACGTCTGACCAGAGCAACTGTGGGTGGAAGATTGTCAGATGAATCTTGCTCTGCGGCATTTTGTTGCATGTGATTGCATTTAGCGTGTGGAAATGTGTGCTTACACTGGGTGATAAACTCCGCCCAAATTGTACCCATCCTTTCCTGGTTAGTAGTGCCATCAGATACAACACAATCAATAATGTGTTCATTTAGAAAGTTAGCAGTTAATTAAAAGCCTAATGAAGAATTAGAATAAAACAACCTACCCATCCACATGCTACAAACAGTATTTCCCATTGGAAACTAGCAGCTAAAGTAGAGCTGTGCAAATAACTGATTTTTTTGATTCGCTGGCAGTTCTAAAATATTGAAAATGTTTGGTTTTGTATCAACCTGAACAGAGAAATGTTTGTGAACCAAAAAGTAAAAAAAATCTCCTTGGGTTGAATAAAATGTTTCATTTGCCCTAGCACAAAGTATTTTGTTTTGATCTGAAGATTTCTTACTTTAAAATAAAATTAAAACTGAAGAAAATTTCAAAATGAAAGGTCATCTCAAACTGAAAAATCAAGACATTTCATTCTGAAACGGTCAAAACAAAATGGTTCATTTTTTTCAGCATTGTTTTTAGGGTTTTTTGACCAAAACAATTTGGTGAAATTGACACAAATTCATTAAATATTTTGGTCAAATCTTCATTTTGTGGTGAAAAAAAAAATTTAGTGAAAAACTTTTGCCCAGCTTTACACCAGAGCCCATGCCTTAGGTTTTCCCACACACACTGCAGACATTTTGGCTGTGTCTACTCACCACTTACGTCAGTGTAACATATGTCACTCCAGGGTGTGAACTGCCCCCCCTCCCCTTGAGTGATATAAGTTGCACTGACATAAGCACTGGAGCAGGAAGATTCCTGTAAGAAGCTTTGGGTTACGGGAAAGGACCTGGAGAGTAGCTCTCCACTCCAGCTAAGTGGAAGATCTCTCTGGAAATGCCTGCTGTGTGGGCAAGGGTTGATGTCTGCTGAGGAAGAGGCTGTTGGACCTGGCTTATTTGTTTTGATTTATATTGAATTATTTTGGTTTTGGAATTGGGGCTTCAGCCCTACAGGAGGCACACCAGGACTGAAACCCCCCCCCCCATCCCCATGGGGCTGAAGCTGCAAGCCCGAGAGTGCCTCAGGTGGGGCTGAAGCACTGAGTCCCTGCGAGGTTGAAGGCCTGAGTCCCGGCATGCCCAGCCATCTGCTAAAAGCGTCTGACAACCCAGATTTGGACTGTGGGCCGCCTAGTGACTATCCCAACTTACATCATTGTAAAACTGGTGAAGTTCCATGAATGCAAGCAAATGCTTACAAGTTCTCACTGTAAACACAACCAGGAGTCTGCATATTCATTGATAAGTGTGTGTCCATCTGAATCGAACCTGAACCTTTGAACCCTTTGAGTTTCACCCATTTATTTCACTATCCAGTTGCCCTTGTAGTTGAATTTGTGTCTCTGAAGATGGTGGCTGGGTTGTTGACACTAAGATGGGCAAAGTTTCAGTTTGTAATATGGTAGCTTTCTACTGCTGCTGAAAGAAACTCAGTACTTTTTTGAGACTTTTTCTGTTAGGCACACAGTTACATCTTTTGTTCAATATATTCACAATAAAACATTTTTTTACAGCCTAAACATGAGCTGGGCATATGGTTCAAGAAGACAAGCACCACCTAGGACAACCTTCTCCTTTATTTCTTTGCTGGCGAATCCCATAGGAGGCAGTGGTTGTTGTTGAACTACTTTATAGCCTCTTAATAGAGGGAACTAGTGTTTAAGAAGGAAACTTATGTCAAAGTGAAGCTTATGTTTGTTGAATATCCTTAAATTAATGTCTGTAGGTAGAATATTTAATGGAGCAGTACCAATTTCTGCACATTTGTCCTGCTGCAGAAACTAGCTGGTTTATATTTCTTTCCTAGTAGCATTGTTTTATGTTGAAAGAAGAAATGTACCCATGTAATTTGTCCTTTGAAAGCCCAGAAAACATGATTCACCAAAAAGTGGTGTGCTATTTTCTATGTCCTTACACATGTTTCATTACGATGTTCTGATTATACCCACAATTGCCCAGTTTTTAATAGACAATGAACTCTGAGGAGTGGTCAGGTATACATGAAGTATGTGGAATAAGCAGGAAGGACTAGAAATGCTAGTGAATAAACACAACCATAACATAGTTGGCATGACAGAGACTTTGTGGTATAGTCCACATGACTGGAATATTGGTAAAGAAGGGTACAGCTTGCTCAGGAAGGATAGACAGGAAAAAGGGAGGAGGAGTTCTTTACATCAAAGATGTATATACTTGGACTGCAGTTCAGAGGGAAATAGAAGAAAGACTTGTTGAAAGTCACTGGGTAAGGATAAAAGAGGGAAAAAAAGGTGACGTCATGGCAGGGGTCTACTGCAGACCACCTAACCAGGAAAAAAAGATGGATGAGGTTTTTTTTAAAACAACAAAATCATCCAAACCACAGGACTTGATGGTGATGGGGGACCTCAGCTTCACAGACATCTGTTAGGAAAATAACACAGTAGGGCACAGATTATCCAACAAATTCTTGGAATGTATTGGAAACTTCTTTTATTTCTGAAGGTGGGAAAAGCTACTGGGGGAGAGACTGTTCTAAATCTAATTTTAACAAATAGAGAGGAAGTAGTTGAGAATTGCAAAGTGGAAGGCAGCTTGGGTAAAAGATCATGGAATGATGAGTTCATGATTGTAAGGAATGGTAGGAGAGAAAACAGCACAGAAAGATAATGGATTTCAAGAAGGCAGACTTTAGCAAACTAATGGAGTTGGTAGGTAAGATCCCATGGGAAGCAAGTCTAAGGGGAAAAAGAGATTTGGCAATTTTTCAAAGAGTCATTATTAAGGCTACAAGAGCAAACTACTCCATTGTATAGGAAACATAGGAAGTATGGCAAGAGATCACCCTGGCTTAACTAGGAGATCTTCAATGATCTGAAACTCAAAAAAAAAAAAAAAAAAAAAAAAAAACTCCTACAAAAAGTGGGAAATAGATCAAATTACAAAGGATGAATGTAAACAAACAATACAAGCATATAGGGACAATCTGAAAGGCCAAGGCACAAAATGGGCTTAAACTAGCTAGAAACATAAAGGGTAACATGAAAACATTTTACAAATACATTAGAAGCAATAGGAAGACCAAGGACAAAGGTAGGCCCATTACTCAATGAAGGGGTGCTGGGGGGGGGGGGAGGGAAGGTGGAAAACAATAACAGAAAACTTGGAGATGGGAGAAGTGCCAAACATCACAACAAATCCTGCATCTTGGCAAGGGGGTTGACTAGATGATCCTTGAAGTCCCTTCTAAATCTATGACTTTTGTTTCAGTTTTCACCAAAGATTTTAGTAGCAATTGGATGTCTAACACAGCAAACACCAGTGAAAATGTGGTTGGATCCGAGGCTAAAATAGGGAAATAACAAATTAAAAATGACTTAGAAAAGTTAGATGTCTTCAGCTCACCAGGACCTAATGAAATACATCCTAGAATGCTCAAGGAGCTGACTGAGGAGATATCTGATCCATTAATGATTATCTTTGAAAACTCATAGAAGATGGGAAACATTCCAGACGACTGGAAAAGGGCAAATATAGTGCCAATCTATAAAAAAAGAAAATAAGGACAAACCAGGGAATTACAGACCTGTCAGCTTAACTTCAGTACCCAGAAAGATAATGGAGCAAAAAATCAAGCAATCAATTTGCAAACACCTAGAAGATAATAAGATAAGTAACAGTCAGCATGGATTTATCAAGAACAAATAGAGTAAAACCAACCTAATAGCTTTCTTTGACAAGGTAACACGCCAGTGGCAGGGGGCAAGCGATAGATATAGTATATCTTGACTTTAGTAAGGCTTTTGATAACTGTCTCGCATGACCTTCTCATAAACAAACTAGGGAAATAGAACCTAGATGGGGCTACTATAAGGTGGATACATAACTGGTTGGAAAAAAATTGTCATAGAGCAGTTATCGGTGGTTTACTGTCAAACTGCAAAGGCATATCAAATGGGATCCCACAGGGATTGGTCCCATGTCTGGTTCTGTTCAATATCTTCATAAATTATTTAGATAATGGCCTATAAAGTTTGTGGATGAAACCAAGGGGTTGCAAGTGCTTTGGAGGACAGGATTAAAATTCAAAATGATCTGGACAAACTGGTGAAATGGTCTGAAGTAAACAGGATGAAAAGTACTCCATTTAGGAAGGGACAATCAATTTCACATATTCAAAATAGGAAATTACTGCATAGGAAGAAGTACTGTGGAAAGTAATCTGCTTTTATAGTGGATCACAAGTTAACTATGAGTCAACAGTGTAACACCATTGCAAAAAAGGGGAACATCATTCTGGGATGTATGAGCAGGAGTGCTGTAAGCAAAACCTGAGAAATAATTCTTCTGCTCTACTCCATGCCGATAAGGCCTCAACAGAAGTATTGTTTCCGGTTCTGGGCACCACATTTCAGGAAAGATGTGCACAAATTGGAGAAAGTCCAGAGAAGAGCAACAAAAATGATTAAAGCTCTTGAAAACATGATCTCTGGGGGCAGATTGAAAAAAAATGGGTTTGTTTAGTCTGGAAAAGAGAAGACCGAGAGGGGACATGTCAAGGTTCCTCCCCCACTCTGAACGCTAGGGTACAGATGTGGGGACCTGCATGAAAACCTCCTAAGCTTATCTTTACCAGCTTAGGTCAAAAAGTTCCCCAAGGTACAAAATATTCCACCCTTTGTCCTTGGATTGGCCGCTACCACCACCAAACAAATACTGGTTATTGGGGAAGAGCTGTTTGGAAACGTCTTTCCCCCCAAATACTTTCCAAAACCTTGCACCCCACTTCCTGGACAAGGTTTGGTAAAAAGCCTCACCAATTTGCCTAGGTGACTACAGACCCAGACCCTTGGATCTTAAGAACAATGAACAATCCTCCCAACACTTGCACCCCCCTTTTCCTGGGAAATGTTGGATAAAAAGCCTCACCAATTTGCATAGGTGACCACAGACCCAAACCCTTGGATCTGAGAACAATGAAAAAGCATTCAGTTTTCTTACAAGAAGACTTTTAATAAAAATAGGAGTAAAGAAATCCCCTCTGTAAAATCAGGATAGTAGATACCTTACAGGGTAATTAGATTCAAAACATAGAGAATCCCTCTAGGCAAAACCTTAAGTTACAAAAAAGATACACAGACAGAAATAGTTATTCTATTCAGCACAATTCTTTTCTCAGCCATTTAAAGAAATCATAATCTAACACGTACCTAGCTAGATTACTTACTAAAAGTTCTAAACTCCTTTCCTGGTCTATCCCCGGCAAAGGCAGCATAAAGACAGATGCACAGACCCTTTGTTTCTCTCCCTCCTCCCAGCTTTTGAAAGTATCTTGTCTCCTCATTGGTCATTTTGGTCAGGTGCCAGCGAGGTTACCTTTAGCTTCTTAACCCTTTACAGGTGAGAGGAGTTTTCCTCTGACCAGGAGGGATTTTAAAGGGGTTTACTCTTCCCTTTATATTTATGACAGGACATAATAACAGTTTTCAAGAACATAAAAGGTTCTTACAAGAAGGAGGGCAAAAAAATGTTCTTGTTAACATCTGAGGATAGGACAAAAAATGAAGAGGTTAAATTGCAGCAAGGGCAGTTTTGGTTGCACATTAGGAAAAACTTCCTAACTTCAGGGTAGTTAAGAGCTGGAATAAATTGCCTATGGAGGTTTTTAAGAGCAGGTTAGACAAACACCTGTCAGAGATAGTCTAAAAAATAGGTTTCAGAGTAGCAGCCGTGTTAGTCTGTATCCGCAAAAAGAAAAGGAGTACTTGTGACACCTTAGAGACTAACCAATTTATCTGAGCATAAAAATATGGAAATTCGTGAAGCATTCCATATTTTTATGCTAAAATAAATTTGTTAGTCTGTAAGGTGCCACAAGTCCTCCTTTTCTTTTTTCTAAATAATAGTTAGTCCTGCCTTGAGTGCAGGGCACTGGACTAGAAGACCTCTTGAGGTCAATTCCAATCATATGATTCTATGTGAATCCTTCCACCAATTGCACAAAAACTTCTTACAGGAATAAACCACTGTAGCAACATGGAGGGTTGTTTGGTAGCTGAAGGATATGCAAAGGAAAATGAGAGGAGGGGGTTGTGACAGATTCACTGTCTTCCACCCTGCATCTGGGATGTTTAAGGGGTGTGGAGGCCCCAAGACTGGCCCTCAGGTTCAGGAACCATCCCTCATGGTGATCCTGGCTCCCCATGGCTGACTTCCTCCATTATGGTCACTGGTGCCAAAGAAACATGCCCTGGGTGTCCAAAACTGTGTAGGTTATAGTTTCTAGAGAGTTCTTGGCTTAGCCAGCTAGAGGATTGTTGTCTTAGGCATTGCAGAGAAGGGAGCAGGGAGAAGATTGGTGGAGTGGCCTGCCTGTGCCTTCAGTTTATGCAAATGAAAGGGGATGGCTACTTTGAGCCACTTTGCTTGAGGGGCAGCCTATGGAAGGGGGCCATGGAGGGCAGAGTTGAGAGCCAGGATCTGCTCACCTGGGGCTTCTTATAGTGTTCTCTGTCTCGTGAAGGCCAAATTGTAGCAACCAGCAGTTAGAGGAGAATGTGCTGGAATGGTCTGTGACTGGCAGGGTGGGTGTTGGTTAAGACTATGCTTTCAGGGGGTCATTTCTCTAGTTGGTGACTGGAGAAGGGTGGCTGTAAAAGCCTGGTCTTGCTAACCACAATGAGGAGCTGTAGTGTTTCTTTCTGAGCATGATTGTGGTAAAAAATGCTATTCTGTGACAGCTACTTTCTGCTGTAGACGAATGTCTTGCTTTTTTTCAGGAGAAGGGAGCTCAGTCTGAGTGGTTAGCTTTGAGCTTATTGTGCTGGGTGTGTGAAAAAGAGTTTGGGTGTGGGTGCTGGGATCTGTACTGCTTGTGGGTTAGGTGTGCTGAGTCCCCTGCAATGAAATGCTCTGTTTGCTCTCAGGTACTGTGTGAGTCAGCTGTGTTTTTCAATAGTTTTTAGGAAAGGGCTTTCTTTGTATGCGTACTGTCTCTTTTATGTTTTTGCTCCAAACTCTAGTCAACAGGTTTACCATAGAAAGATTGTGTTTATTCTCTTGTTTGTTCTGCTTCATAGCTATTTCTGTTCCTTTGCTAAATCTGACAGATTGTCTCTTTGTGGTACCCTGTCGATTGTCCTCCATACTGGAATGAATGGATGATTCTTCACTGCTAACACCACTGGATCCACTGATGCCTGGGAAGTTTTTGTTTGTTCCCACTGGTATTTCTAAGATCAGGAGAACAGCAACCAGCATTCCCACCATTCACACTCTCTGAGGAGCATAGCACACATCACTAACTCTAGGTTACACACTGCTGAGTGACTTTCACCCAGGTGAAAAGTGATTAGAAATTTTGGTGACATTTATCTGGACTCTGGTCCAGGTCAAAGGAAAGCCTCTGGTATATATCCTGGCTTTTAAGTAGAATCCCATGCTTTCTTTTTTTATTTGTAAAAAAAAAATCCGGGACTTTTTCAGTTTATTTTCCAACAATTAAACCTGGGATGAAATCATGTTAAAAATTAAAAAAATAAGAAAAACATGAAAAATCAGGGGGGAGGGAAAGAAAGAAAAAAGCTTTTGTAATATACACATTTTACTACAGTATAATTGAAACTTCTTTTTTTAATGCACTAAATATATTTTGTCTGTCTCAGAGCTGGTAGTTTTTTTTCAAAAGTTCTGGTTTGTATATACGCACAAAGTATCTTCAAAGTATCTTCAAAGTATCCTCTTGCTGGCTTAGAGGTCATCCAACTTTGAAAATAAGTGCTCTGCATCAATAGATCCAGTGGGTAAACTCAAAGCTCACCGTGCCACTTAGCTGAAGTTGGGCAGTGTGTCTTGATGACTGTTCCAAAAAGCCAGCACATCCAGTTTCGCATTGTCGGGGTTAGGCAAGTTCATATAAGTAGTAAATTCCCTTTTCAGATTTGAAACTTCATCTTTAGTGGCAAATAGTTGAGCCACTCTGGCGTAATGGTCATAGTCTACTGCCAAATTCAGTTTGAGGAAGGGGGTGAAACACCTGGATGACATTCCAAAAAGAATATTCAGCAGTCCCTCGGCCCGTGCCGCTTTCAGCAGCTCCCATTGGCCTGGAGCAGTGAACCATGGCCACTGGAAGCCACGATCGGCCGAACCTGCGGACGCGGCAGGTAAACAAACTGGCCCGGCCCGCCAGGGGCTTTCCCTGCACAAAGAGCGGAACAAGTTTGGGAACCATTGGTCTAGGAGATGCATTAGCACAGTCCTCGCATTATTTACATGGCTGGCAGCAAAGTACAAGCTCATCCACCAATGTGGCAAAACAGGGGAGGGTAATCAGAAGTTGGCTCTGTACTCATCTCGCACTGTGTAAAACAAAGCCTTCAACTTGTTCACATGCTTGAAAATGGCCCTGAATCCAATGATGCAAAAATTCACTTCTTTCATTTCTTCTGTAACAGTAGCTGCTGACAGCACAGCATTGAGCAGGACAGGTAATACGTAGCAGCTCTGGTTTCTGATTGAGTTTAATCTCCTGTGTAAATTTAGCCATGTTGGAAGCAGAATCAATGTTAGTTGTGGCCCCATTTTCCCAAGTTAGTTGATACATCTCAAACAGGTCAGTTTTTCCTGTGTCGACAAAATCAGTGTCAGCAGAGGGGATGAATATCACCTCAGCACAAAACAATGCAGATTTATTCACTTTGAAATAAAGAAACAAAAACAAAAGGCCAAGAATCGGACAGTTGAAAGCATCAGGAGACTAATAAAAAATCAGACTATACACCACATTTCCAGCAATTCGTTCTATCATTTTAGCTACTAAAGCATTGTCATTTTATTTCAGATACTTACGAGTGAAGTTGTCTGCATTAGGAAGGGTTTTTGCTGCTGGACAGTATTGTCACATAAAGTCACTAATAGGCTCCTCTGCAATTAATAGTGAGTGTCCAGCAAAACAAAGAGCACACACAAATTCATGGCTATATTCTCTCTTTCATTAATGCCCTGGTGAAAGCTCCTGATACTGACTGTTTATCCCAAAGCTCACTTTCTTCTTTAAGCTTCTTGTGTTGCTTGCTTTTTATTCCGTCAGCGTGAGTACTGATCTCAATGCTGGAGTACTTGCAGCACAATGGATCCTCTTCACTTCTGTCTTTACTTTTCTTGAAAATTTCTATGTGCTGATTTTCTTGCTGATATTCAGGCAGAGATTTGTGGTTTTGTTCCATGTTTACCTTTTTATCTTATCTTTATCTGTGGAGGATTGATTAAATTCAGTGCCACACTAAATAGATGCAAAGAAAATAGGTGGGCAGCATTTCCTTGTGAGCCAATCATAGCGTGATATTAATATTGTTTGATTTTTTTCTGACCTCCGCTGTGTGTGTGTTCTGTATTTTACACTGCAAGACTGCTTCTATCTCAGAGCTTCAGGACACAACAATCGCGTAAAGCATTAGTGTTTAACAAAAATAAATACCCCAAAAATATTGAGTGGCTTGATAAATGGGTGTAAATCAGTAAAATCTGAACTCCTTTAATTAAAAAACCTGGTAACTTATCAGTGAATATCAATAAAAACTAAAAAACAGAACACTACTTTTGAGTCAAAGCTTCTGGGGTGGGTCCCAAAAAAATTCTCCAGGGGGTTCCTGCTCCCTGGAGAATGATGAGACTGGGCCTCAGGTTCAGGAAACACCCCTTGTTGGAGAGCCTGGCTCCCCATGGCTGACTTCCTCCATTATGGTCACTGGTGCCAAAGAAACATGCTCCGGGTATCCAAAACTGTGTAGGTTATAGTTTCTAGAGAGCTCTTGGCTTGGCCAGCTAGAGGATTGTTGTCTTAGGCTCGGCGGAGCAGGGAGAAGGAGAAGATTGGTGGAGTGGCCTGTCTGTGTCTTCAGTTTATGCAAATGAAAGGGGATGGCTACTTTGAGCAGCTTTGCTTTGAGAGGCAGCCTATGGAAGGGGGCCATGGAGGGCAGAGTTGAGAGCCAGAATCTGCTCATGTTGGGCTTCTCATAGTGCTCTCTGTCTTGTGTAGACCAAATTGTAGCAACCAGCAGTTAGAGGAGAATGTGCTGGAATGGTCTGTGACTGGCAGGGTGTTTGTTGGCTAAGGCTGTGCTTTCTGGGGTCATTTCTGTAGTTGGTGAGTAGAGAAGGGTAGGTGTTAAAGGCTAGTTTTACTAACCTTGATGAGGAGCTGTAGTGTTTCCTTCTGAGCATAAGAGTGGTAGAAAGCACTGTTCTGTAGTAGCTGTTTTCTGCTGTAGAAGAGCAGAAGAAGAGAACGCAGTCTGAGTGGTTAGCTTTGAGTGTGTTCTGCTGTGTGTGTGGAAAAGTGCTTGGGTGTAGTTGCTGGGAGCTGTGCTGCTTTTGAATTTGGTGTGCTGAGCCTCCAGTGGTGAGATGCTGTCAGTTTTCAGCTCCCATATGATTGGGCTTTGTTTTTCATTAGGCTTTAAAAAGGGCTTTCTTTGCATGCTTACTGTGTCTCCATTATGTCTTTGAATCCATTTTCTGCAGTCAGCAGGTTTACCATAAAAAGATTGTCTTTTTTGTTTTGCTTTATCTTCATAGCTATTTCTGTCCCTCCCCTGTCTGACGGTTAGTGTCCGCATGGCACCTGTTGATTTTTCTCCACACTGGGATGAATTTATGATGCTTCCCTGCTAACACCACTGGAGCCACTGATGCTTGGGAAGATTTTGTCTGTTTCCTCCTGACATTTCAGAGGTCAGGAGGACAGCACCCAGCATTCCCATCATTCACTCTCTCTGAGGAGCCCAGAACACATCACCAACTCTAGATTACACACTGACGAGCGACGTCCATCCAGGCAAATAGGGATTAGACATTTTGATGGGGTTTATCTGGACTCTGGTCTGGTTCAAAGGCAAGCCTATGGCTATATATCCTTGCTTTTTTGGAGCAGTTTCCCAGGGTGGGAGGGTTTCCATGCCTCATCTCACATCTGCCCATCATGTCCAGCTACTTGGGCCGGGTGAGGGCAGAGGGATGTTGCCCTAAAACCTGAACATGCAACATGAATGCCCAAGCTGTTGCTCGACGAGTTGGTACAGTAGCAGTCTCCAAAAGGTATACAGTGCTGACTTTTCCAAACACTGACCTTAATGTGGGTCATTCCTCAGCTATCGATTCTGAATTAAAGGAAAATGGCCAGCACTTGGCAGGAGCAAGCTGAGGTATTAGTTAATTAAATTCCTTGTAGTTTTTCCTTTCATGATCATGCTAAATCCAGGGATAAATTGTTTGGCAACAGCTTTGGCTACTACTGTTCTTCCAACCCTTGCTTTTAAGCTTGAGATTAAACATACTTAAATATGGAAATCACCAGCTGAGGCCTGGCAGATTTTATGTATTTCTTAGAAAAGAGCCAAACATTAATTGATAATACAATGCACTTTCATTTACGTTTGAATAATAAAGCAATGTGATCACTGTTCAGAGCTCAGCCCTTAGCCAGTTCCATCTATTATTCATGGTTTCAAACTATAATAAAGATACATACTTAATATCTGTTTTCCAATTAAAGTTTATGGCTGGAGCTTGATGATGGCTGTATTTTTTGGCAGTTCTTTTTAATTTTCTTCAAATGGTTCCCTGGGAGTTCAAACATAAAGACACTTAGTGTTTTAAAAAAAGTGATGTTGTATTTTGTGGCTGAAATGGTATATATGAACATATGTGGAAATTGTCACATATGGTGGCTAAAGGTAGGCACTTAAATAGATATCTGGGCACCTGAGCCAAAGTAGCTTGACTTTCCAGTGGTGCTGAGCAGCCACAGTTCCCACTGACACTGTTGGGAATTGGATGCATCTTAGATAAGTAGCTTAATTTTTCAGATGTTGAGCATCTGGGGCTCACAACAATTGGAGTGGGAATTGTGGGTCCTCCGTACTGCTGAAAATCAAACTACTTTTATTTATTATCTGCAGGGCCTAGAAGGCCCAGTTATGGGCCAGATGCATAAACATGGATTTACGTGCCTAACTTTAGCCAAGAGTTGACAATTCTGGCTGTATAAATAAAATGAAAATTTTGCCCATAAAATATATTTGGTGTTAGGATACAACAGGTGGATGAGGTGGTGTCCCATTTAAGTTTATGTGGAGGCTAGCATTTACAATCAGACTAACATCCCTCTGCTTCACACTTTTAATGATTGGGGTGTGGGCCACTAAATGAGACAGGTCTGATTATGTCTTAGGAAGAATTATGCAGCTGAGACCATTGGGTTTCTGATCAGCCCCAATATTTGATATTTGAGTGGGTAATCTCTCCCTGTTAACAAGGGCATTGAGCTGAACAGTGTGGCGTAGTAAAAGGTTAGTTGCTTGTAAGGTTGTCAATAGTCCTGTAGAAATAAGGGGTGACCGTTATTTAAATAAAAAATTGCCAGTTCCATACAAAATCATTATGGGATGCTTTTTATCCCATATTTCCTCCTCTGCCCACTCTCTCCCTTCTTGTGGGCACCTCTACACATCCTGAAGAATGAAACAGGCAGCATTCAATGACTGGTTCTTCTCTCTGTACAATGTTTTGATTGGTCACCCTATCTGCTAGGAGGTGGGTCTATTCAGTGAATCGGGATGCCTTTCCTACAGAGCTGGCACACATGGAGTAGTGGGGCTCGTCGTGGGACTGGGCTGCACAGGGAGCTGGGGCAAAGGGCTGCAGCTGCTCCGTAACGGGAAGGAGTGAAGGCTGGCTGGGCAGGTTTCTGGGTCCTGCTGTGCGGCAAAAGCATTCCCCCCACTGAAGGAAGATACTCCCTGTCTGTGCCCCCCAGCAAAGCCCCCTCCTCTATGAGGACATCTGAGGTCTGCCCCATATTTTTGAAAGATGGTGTTGACAACCTTATTTGCCAGGCAAACTCCTGAGCAAGTGAACAGAAGCGGCCAAGGTAGTTTTGGAGGGAGTGTGTGAAGCTTCCGTTCTAGATACAGTTCTATCCTCTATATCAGTGCCTCTCAAACTTTTTTACTGGTGACCCCTTTTATATAGCAAGCCTCTGAGTGCAACCCCCTCCTTATAAATTAAAAACACTTTTTTATATATTTAACACCATTATAAATTCTGGAGGCAAAGCAGGGTTGAGGTGGAGGTTGACAGGAGATGGGGAATATCATTTTAAGGACTCAGTGTAGGTTTTGGAACTTCAGAGGGAAATTCAAGCAAAGTATCTGCAGGGCCACCTTAGGCTGCAAGGGGGTGCCCTGGGATGGGACCTGTCTACACTCTGTTTGAAGTGCAAGTTGCTGACTGTGCTGGAAGAAAAGATGCTGGGTTTGGAAGGACAAGTACAGAGGCCACAAGACATCAGAGAGGCTGAGGACTTCCTGGAGAGCCAGATTTGGGAAGCATCACCTTCCCACATTCAAGAACAATGAACTGGCAACCAAGGAACCAGACACTGTGAAAACCAGAGAGGAAACTTGTCAGTCTGTAACCACCAGAGGCAAGAGGACCAGGTGGCATTCCACATGGCTGAATGCAGGTGTGGACAGACAGCCTGTTCTAAGTATCAGAGGGGTAGCCGTGTTAGTCTGGATTTGTAAAAGCGGCAAAGAGTCCTGTGGCACCTTATAGACTAACAGATGTATTGGAGCATGAACTTTCTTGGGTGAATACCCGCTTTGTCGGACACATGTAGTGGAAATTTCCAGAGGCAGGTATAAATATGCAAGCAAGAATCAGCCTGTTTTAATTAATTTCAAACTCTACACTCATCTCCACATGCACGCTAGGCTTTCAAAACTAGACCCATAAAATGTTATCCCCCATATTCACAACAAATTAATAGTTTCACCAACTTCCCTCTGCCACTCCTGTTTTCCTAAGCACATGTCCCTGATTCACCAGCTCTGCTCAGCTCAGAGACCTAGGGGGTTCAGGGAGGGAGGCAGGTCAGCACAAGGTATAGGTGAGAGATGGAACAAAGGGAGAGAAAGATGGCTCTGAGGGAGGAATGCAGGAGATACATCTTGATTTTAGTCAGGCTTTTGACACAGTCCCACATGATATTCTTATTAGCAAATTAGGGAAATACAGTCTAGATGTATTTACTATAAGGTGGGCACACAACTCGTTGAAAGACCATACTCAAAAAAGTAGTTATCAATGCTTCACTGTCAACCTCAGAGGGTGTAACTAGTGGAGTCCCACAGGGGTCAGCTGTCCTGGGTCCAGTACTATTCAACAGCTTCATTAATGACTTGAAGAATGAAGTGGAGAGCATGTTTATAAAATTTTCAGATGACACCAAGCTGGGAGGGGTTGCAAGCACTTTGGAGGACAGGATTAGAACCTCAAAAGGATCTTGACCAATTGGGGAATTGGTCTGAAATCAGCAAGATGAAGTACAATAAAGACAAGTGCATGGTATTTCACTGTGGAAGGAAAAAAAATCAAATTTACAACTATGAAATAGGGAATAACTGGCTACAGGGTAGAGTCTGGTGATTACAGTGGATAACAGTCTGAATATGAGTCAGCAATGTGACTCGCGAAAAAGGCTAATATCATTCTGGGGTGTATTGACAGGAGTGTTGTATCTAAGACATAGGAGGTAATTGTCCTGCTCTACTCATCACTGGTGAGGCCTCAGCTGGAGTTCTGTATCCAATTCTATATCCACCATACTTTAGGAAAGAAATGGACAAATTGGAGAGAGTCCAGAGGAGAGCAACAAAAATGACAAAAAGTGGAGAAAACCTGACCTATGAGGAAAGGCTCAGTATTCAGTCTTGAGAAAAGACAACTAGGGGGAGATCTGATAACAGTCTTCAAATATGTTAAGTGTTGTTATAAAGAAAACTGAGATTAATTTCCAAGTCCACTGAAGGTAGGACGAGAAGTAATGGGCTTAATCTTTAGCAAGGGAAACTTAGGTTAGATATTAGGAAAACCTTTCTAACTATAAGGGTAGTTAAGTTTTGGAATAGGCTTCCAAGGGAGGTTGTGAAAACCCCATCACTGGAGGTTTTAAAGAACAGTTTGGATATTCACCTCGCAGGGAAGATCTAGGCTTTCTTGGTCCTGCCCTCAGTGCAGGGGACTGGGCTTGATGACTCCTCAAGGTCCCTTCCAGTCCTACATTTCTATGAAGCATCAGTGCCCTCAGTGCACATAGACTGGGGCTCTCAAGGGTTCTGTTGCCTGGTGTTCCAGGACATCCAAGGCATCGGGCCATTCGTGGCTCTTCACAGAATTGCAACCTGCTGTGCTAGAGAAGAAGTGGCTGCAGTGCTGCTGGAAGAAGGAAGGTAGTTGGGGACGTGAATGTAGAAGGGGTATTGAATGATTTAACTGCTTGTTTCCTGACTGGCATTGGTGGACTACGCTGCCTCACAACCGTAGAGGCTGATCCAAAGCCTACTGATGTCAATGAAAAGCCTTTAATTTGTAAGCACTCCAGGGCAGGAATAGTCTTTACTTGTTCCTGTGGACTCAACAGCAACAAATGAGGTGTGGGGGCTTATCTGTAATAGTTCAGCCCTGCTGGTTAGAAGCTCGTAACAGAGACTGAACACTCCAATTCTTTTTTTTTTTGCCCTCTTTTATTCGAGTTACACCCTGAATCTTTTTTTTTTTAATTGCAATGTCATTTTTTCTAGAGGAGGATGTTCAATGAGATTCTTAAAAGGAGTTTAACATGAGGTTAGTGTCTCATAACCCCCCTATGAGTTAACTGGAAACAGAGGAATGTATTAACATTTTTATTGATTGCATTTCCCCCCCCCAATCAAACTGACGTCATTCCTTCTTCTCCAAGCATTTAGAAATAAAAGGGGAGCCAATTAGAAGGAGCCCTGGCTGAATGCAGCTCTACAGGGGACTATATCCTCAGATGCTAGCCCTGTGTGCAGCTGTAGAGCACAGCCTGGATCACAGCTCCAGGTAATGGGAAGAGAGCAGGCTTGTGGAACCAATGCTTGGGCTGCACCAGTCCCTGAGTGCCGGCCAGCACAGCTGGCTGCATGAACGGGGGAAAGCATGTGGCACCCTTTTAAAGGATGTAGCAATTGACTTCCTGCTCCCCTATAGCACAGCAATAGTGCACCAGAAGCACTGTGTCTCTGAGGCCCACGGCCTCCTTGTGCTTCCCTTAGGGAGTGCATACCTATGTGCATGCTTTGCTATGTGCGCCATGACCCCTACTCAGGGCTATGCTTGGACTCAATCTATCCCTTAACGTTACTGATTTGACTTCTGTGCCAGATCCTGTGAGCAGAGCTTGTGCATCAATGGACTCTATTGTGGGTAAATGGTAGGCTGTTCAGGGCAGGGGCTAGTAATCTGTCATCTGGGTTGCAAGTCTGGAGAGGAAGCAGTTGGTGGCTTTAAGTCACCTTTACTATCCTGACACCAGGCTAGTTTCTGGCATAGGTTAAAGCCTGCTGTACTCAACCTAACAGCCTTTAGGGTCCACAAAGGCAGTTGGGCACAGGGAAACCCCATCCACACTCCCTCTTCCTTGGTCATGGAGTCCACTAGTAGAGGGGATGGCTCTGAAGCCACTACAGCAGCTGTATGCCACCAGAGGAGGCAGGGGGAATCCTCCAGTGGCTAGTTAAGCTGTTTTAGGCATGCTTCCCCCCAACCTGTGGAACAGGGCAAAAAGGTCCTAATGTCTCAGGGTATCTGGTCACTTGTCTTTATCTGCACTTTGTTCTGGGCCTAGCAAGCTTTTGCATCTTTAATATTAATAATGGACAACGTTGCAGCAGCCTAACTTGTCCCACTCTACAAACTGACTTCCAGAATCCAAGAGCAGCAAGCGTCAGAATCTCCAGTAGTGACCCGCCTCAGAGCCCAGCAGGATGGCCCCCAGGGTAGGGAGTTATCGAGAGGAAGGCGTGATGTTATTCCCATCCTTTACAAACCTCCTAGATACTTTAAAATTCAAGCTTCTGTTACAGAAGAGCTGAGTTTTAGATTTGCCTATTCTGTTCCCGTTTTCTCTCTGTGCGGATGCCGCCAGCCTCCTGGTTTCTTTTGCTCAATTTTCTCCAATTTCTGCATAAGCCCTTTAATAACATTCTTTGAGGTTTCAGTGCTTCTTCCCTTATTAGTACTTTCAAATCCCAAATTTAATCTGTTAGTTCATTTCATTTGCAAGCACGCTCATCCTTTTTGTCTCTCTCCTCAACCAGATCTTTATGCTCTGAGCTTTCCTTTCTTCTCTTCAGTACTGCTGTGTAGCTGGCATTCCCCCATTGGCTCTTTCTCATGAGTCTATGAGACTCTGCAAGAACATTGTTTGGATGAAATTTGCCCCATCTGTATAGGCTTTATGTACCTCAAAATGACATTGATATGCCACAAAAGTAAAAGCCTCTCTTTTATATCAGCTCTCTATCCATACATTCAAGTGACTATTTTGTCTTGGCCCTGTTTTCTCCAGAACAAGTCATAGGTAATAATGAAGAGGAACAATTGCAATGGTTGTCCTGACCCTTCTTCCCTATGCTTTACATTTGCTTCCTGTAATTCCTGGTCAGAAATAGCTCAGTTCTGATGACCTTCCAGGCACACCGCAAGACATGTTGTCTTAGGAGAGCTGCTAAAAAGAAAGCAAATATTGTTGCAGGTGATGTTTAAAGAAAAAAAGTGGGGGAATTTGGTGCATTTTTGTGCTACTCCGTTATTGCTGTATTTTAATACCCTAAAGAGTTGCTGCTGCTTTTTTTGATTTGTTGGGCCTTATTCTCATTTGCTGTAAGAAGACCACCACCACTTTACACCACTCTGGCAAGGTCTTTGTGTGAATAAAATTCTAGCCCATTGAGATTTTAAAGTATGTGTCAGAGGCCTTGTGTGTTCAGTTAGGAGCTTCTTGTTACTGCTATGTTATAAATCTAAAGAATAAATTAACTTATTTTTAAATTTAGAAAACTTGTAAACACCTCTTCCTCCTCATCTATTTGTTTCATCAACATGGGAAATGGAATAAAGAAGAAAAGGGAATTTGGGAAAATATTTTTGCATTCAGGAAGAGGTTAGAAAAGAGCAAATGCAAAAGAGAAGAAGGTTCAATTGGGTTTAACATGCAACACGATCACATGCTGAAACCCTTGCTTATCCCACTGCAAATGAGACTGTTCATTTTAGAGGGGAAACTGGTTAGAGAGGACATAAGGGGACCCAGGATGTTCAGAATAGTGACTGGAATATAGTAGATCTGGGACTTCAATTCACTCTCTTTTATTACAGGAACAAAGGGACAGCCAATACAAATGAAAGGCAGCAAATTTAAAACGAATAAGATATTTTTTCACTCAATCCACAATTAGCCTGTGGAATTTATTGCCATGAAATAATTATGAGACCACAAGAGTAGTAGGATTTGGGGAACCAGGCATTTATATGGATAATGAAAACATCCAGACTTAAAGCAGTAAGACTTTTTTTTTTTTTAAATGGGAAGGGATGTAAACCTCAGGTTTCAGGGCACAAGCCAACCTCTGAGTCAGTGGTTCTCAACGTTTTCCATCCTGGGAAGCCCCTCTTAGCCACCCTCCCATTTAGCAATATGGTGGGGATGGAGTGTGGTTGCAACCTCCAACACCTGTTTGAGGAGTATATGAAGCATCGGCTTTTATGTTTATACATGTCAAGAGTCTGCTTTCGATGAGGCAACTTTACATTCCATCCTCTGCACTGCACAATCATATTATTTGAGGTCTCTGCTGCAGCTTTAGGTTGCTCCTTCACTGAGTTTTAAACCTCTGCTGTCCAGCGGCTCTGTGTTGTAAAGTGGGGGATTCAGTGTGTAGTTCTTGTCTCTGCATACAGATGCTTAAAGTATTCAAAGTCAGTATGAAAGGTTCAGCAGTAAGGCTGAAAGATATGTTACCAGAATAAATGGTACAGCCATACAGGGAATGAGATGCATCTGACTGACAGATGATCTGTTTTATTTATAACATATATATATGAAAAAAATGCTCAGCAATCATAGATTTTGTCTGCATTTTTTCCATCATTTCTCACAAGTATTGTTAGCATTGTTTGACATCCATCTTCCCATGTTGGTGCAGTGATGGATGCCAGCCTGCCAAGCAGAGGGATGAAATCCTGCTTATCTCTGTTTTCTTATCTTCCCTCTGAATAAAACCCTGCTACATACAATGGTCTTGGATAGAGAACTACTTGTTATACCAAGGCACTTCCTTGTCTTTCAGCATTCAATTTCTTCGATGTACCCCAAAACTCGAGTTTTTGTTGTGTTCTGTCAAGCAATGGAGATGAAGACAACACACCATGACTTGCTTACTGGCTCATGCCTCATATTTAATTGTTTAAATTGTTCACTGTGTGCTATATTTAATTTCTAACTATTTATCAAAACTGAGTGTCAGTTGGTTAACCTATAAAAAATTTGGGGTTTTGTGGTTGGGTGAATCTGAAAAGATTCTGAGGTACTTATCTGGACTTATTTATCCAAGTCATTTTGTTTTGGAGATTGGGATGGAAGACTGTTGTAACTAATACTAGCTGAATACAGCTATAGCTCGTAAATTCGGTATACACTTAAGAACACTGGAAGGGGCTTAGGAAATAAGGCAGGATGTGCTCAGATACAGCAATGAAGGCTATAAATTCCTAGGCAAGTAGATAGAAAGAGAAGAAAGAGTGAAACAAATGTTAAATCTCTTGCCTTTTAGGGTTTATGTGAATAAAGAATCCAGTTTAAGATTGCTCACTGCTTGACTACGACAGTCAAAATTATAACAAGACTTCCTAGTCTTACCAAAAGCCTGATCTTTCCAGCACTTCCTTGTTCTGACTACGTTAGACACAGCCTTGCAAAAAGGTCTTCCTATTAAAACCATAAACTGCAAAGGCATAGGAAAAAAATAAATAAAAATGAACAGAACTGTTTTGAACCACAAAAAATCAGCAGGTATTTGATTGTGTTCATTTCTGGAGAATGGCTGACTGATTTTAACTCTGTCCAAACTGGCTGACCCATGCACAGTGTGGGTATGTGCAGAGAGCTGACTAACAAGAACAACTAGTGACAACCTGTGGAGGGTTGCATTCACTCACTGTTGAGACCCCTTTGCTATCCAGTTTTGGTGCTGCCATTCTCTTTGGCTACCAGCACCTCCTGCAGGTTGTCAACTGGCCTCTGGGGGTCTGTGACTCAGCCAAACAACGGGGTCACATACTCCAAAAGCCTTTCCAGTGTATAACAAACTCAAATTAAAAAAATAGAAACAGTTCCTTGCCCTTCAGGGCCAATTATAAACAAGATAGGCTCTTCCCCTTTCTTGGTTAAATTCCCTCTCTGGGATTGAATCAGACAGGTTCCTTCTTAATCCTTGCCACCAATAGTGGCCAGTCATTGGCATATCTTTGGCTCCAGCTAGGAAATGACTTGCTGTCTGCAGGCAGCTCCTTTTTATTTCAGCCTGCTGGGCCTTGTTTGGCTGTTGCTGGTCCCCAGCCCTTCTGGCTGCTGGATGACCAGATCTTGCTGGTTTCCAAAATGGCTGCTCTTTTCCTCACCAATAACTCTTTTAACTGAGCAGCAGGGCCTCCATTAGGTTGCCATGAGAGCCTGGTACATCCAGTCACACTGCCCATATAGTCTCTGTGGACAAATATTAAGATTCATGTCATTGTTGCTACCATATAACTAGCCCTTAACAACAAAAACAGGACTTGCCTTAATTCTGCAGAAATAGTGAGTGAATCAGTAGTGAATGAAATTGCTTTAAAAAATTAACCCCCAAATCAACTCAAAACTATTTCGTATTTCTATGTTCTGAATGTTGTTTATCACCATTGTATATGTATGAATTTCCACAGATCCCTGATGGATATCTGCTGTTACTCCTCGGTTACTCCTCGCATCCTTCGGATTCTCAGATATTCATGGATCTCATGGGATCTGTGGATTCAGAGAAAAGAACTCCAGCTTCTTGTCTGGTAGGGCAGACTCCATTGTGTGCACTTGTGTACATGGTTACACAAGTTTCAGGGCAACAGTAAATTGGTCCCATTTTGTTTTCCCCCCCTTATATCTCCTAAATGTCTATTCCGCTTTGCCTCAAAACATCTTAGGAAAATTCTACCTTTAGATTAAGGCTGCCAGACTGCAAGCGGATTAATTTAGTTTTGACAAAGCTGGGGAGAGGAGTCAAAACGGGTTTATAATTGGAGGCTTGTTTCAACCTTATCATGGAAGAGATTAGCACCTCTCTATTCTGCAATGAATACATAATTGATATATGCTATAGATAGAAATAAAATATATATATCTTCGTTCGGTTGGTTAAATATGTTATTTATTGCATGCATCTTTATGAGTTGATCATAATATTTTTTTTCTAAATAGTGAAAGTTAAAAATATTTGACACTCTCACACACTAACTACTCAACCTTGATTCCACAGGGATCCCATCAAGTAGATTCATTTTTGGAGGATTAGAATAAATCTTGTTCCCAGCATTTAAAAACACTTAACTCTATTTTAGTTGACACAATGTGTAAAGTCTTACACCAGACAGTCTGAGTACTTGCAAAACTTAACTGATCCAATCTGCATGTTTTGCCCTGCCCAAACTGTCTGTGCAGTGTACTTCTATCCCTTTTGGTCCAGATGATCTTAGCTCTGTCACGTGGTGTTTCTTAACTAGCATATACAAAACCTACCAGTACTGCAAACTTTTGAACCTCATTTTCAATGGTTCCTTCATTAGAGTATGTTTTGCTCATTCATTGTTACTTGTCACTACCAGTCAATTCATTGTTGATTCTGTCTGTTCATTAAAAAACCTTTTCTCGCCATCTTCATTAAACATGCCCAGTAATCTTCAAAAAACTTAAAAGATGCTCACATGCCCTGGAAAGCTTCAGAATTGTACTTAGGGTCTCGTAGTCCTTGTGCTGGTAAAACTCCCACTGAGGTTGATGGGAGTGTTGGTTGCATGCAGACTGTGAGATAAGCCCCTATGTTGCCAAGACCAAAAAATGCTCACAAACACCAGCTGCATATTGATCAAATAGCTCTTTGTTTCCTTAAGATGAAAAGCAAGTTAGACTTCCCCATGGTTTCTGAATTCCTTGTGCAGGCAAAATCCCCATTTTAGTCAATGGAGGCATTGCCTGTCTGAGGATTACAGGATCAGGCCCCTTACTCCTCCAGCATATTAAAGGCAAACACTAGACATATTTATTATCATTTTTATTACACTAGCCCTAAGTGCCACCTTATACCAGGCTCGGCACAAGCAGATGCAGTCCATGCCCCAGTGCTGAGCGATATCTGAAGGGTTTGGGGGAGGAGAGACAATCAAAATAGATACATCTATAGAAACTATTTTTGTGTTTCATCAATATGTACTTAATCATCAGCTGTCCCTCAGCCTCCTATCCATCATATGTTGGCTAATTTCAGGTATGCATCGAGGCAGAAGTGAGCCTTGAGAAAGGGAGAGTGGGCAGTAGCTTTATGGATCTGTTCAGGAATGGTGGGACAGTGCTGGGAGAATATAAAAATGTCTATGGGAAGGAGGAGCAGATAAGCCGCCATCACTGGAGAGCAAGGCAGGTGGTAGAAGGGACAATGTGTTGAATAAGGAAGGGCAGAGTCAGGAAAGGCCTCTAAACATGTCATAGCAAACTCCTGTTCTACTAATTGCTACTTCTTACAGATTAGTGAGGGAATCCTGGAGCTCCACTTCTGGGCTCCTAGGGGACTAGCAGCTCTGTTGAACCCAGGCCTAGTGAGAGGGTTCATAGAAGCAGCTATAGGCTAACCAGCCACCTGGAAGCCATAGCTTCCCTGGAACCTATAAACCTAGCCCCAGTACGAGGCTCCACACCTGAAGTCTGACTAGCAGAGTCCCAGAGCAGCTGATTAGCCCATTGACCCTACATAAACCAGCAGTAGGAACAGGAAGCTGTCCAAACAGCTTGGTGTCAGGTGCCCCTCTGGGTTGATTTCCTAGCATCTGACTTGTAGTTGCTAACATCCAGTTTTTCTCCTGATTGGTTCTGATTTCCAGCTTGTCTCCTGCTTCTGACCTCCTGGTATCTTGACCCAGCTGACCTTAGAGCTAGCTGCCCAGGACCTGGCTATGATAGGTCTTACTCGACTCCTCAGCCTCACCTCTTGGGAGCTGGAGGCTGCATTAGCAGCTGAGCACACACACAGCTGGTGCCAAAGACAGGCTGGAGCCAGGTCTTTCGTGTGCTCACTATCTCTCTTCATGACCACCTGGAGGATTACTAAGGGTTTGAATGGGATGGGGAATCTACGGGCAGGAGAGTTTGGGTTACACTGAACTCAAAATTCTAAGGTGAAGTTCTCTTGGCTTCAGGTCCAGGCCAAGACTCCCTGAAAAGTCAACAACAGGGGTAGCGTGGGCCAGTGTATAAAGCAAAGAGCTAAGCATCAGGAGCACTGAGTTCTAATCCTGGTTCTGCCACTGACCTGTTATGTGAACTTGACCAGCTCTCTCTTTTCTTTGCCTATGTTTCTCCTCAACCCAATTTCTGTTTTGTCTATTTAGATTGTAAGCTTTTGGGTTCTCTCTGTCACTTAGTGTTTGTACTGTCCCTGGTGAATTTGGGAACTCAATCTCCACTGGGATCTCTAGGTTCTACTATGATACTAATATTTATTAGTAATTAAGATTTGGGTTTATAATATGACAAAACCCCAAAACATGCTAGTTTTGATGAGTTTTATTTTATTATGAATCTTATCACAACTCTTATTAGCTGTTGAAGGTTGTGCCATAAATCAGTGGAAAGGTGATTACCCCCTAGACTTTCAAGAAGGTTTCAGGTTTGATCTGCAACCTCTATTTCACAAGGTATTAATGATCTTATTCTGCCTTCACCCATTCTTGACCTTTTGTTGCAGGTAAGGAGTAGGGTGAATGTTCCTGAATGCATTGTTACTCTTGAAGATTCCATCAATGAGTTAGCCACAAAAAACTTGTCATCTTTCACCAGCAGCCATTCACCGAAAAACATAATTTGTTTGCGTCATGTCTGACATTTAACCCTCTAAAATTACATATTTATATTAAATATAACCATTTGGTTCTCTCCATTATTTCCTTTTATAAAGTAACCTTTTTGTGTGTGTGGAGAAACCCTATACTAATTACAATAAGGTAAAACTAAAACCAAAGGTACGTTCAATATATTCATTTGACATTTGGTCACTGGTTTGGTATAATAGACCTGAATGAGATGATCAAATAAAAAAGGCAAGAGCCTAGTCCCAGGAAATGAGAGAAAGTTGACACACACAACAATATGGCAATGGAAGAGCCAGGGATTTGTCATCCTATAACAGTGACATCAGTCTATAACTATCTCCAGCATGACTTCAGCATCAATAGCACTCCCCCATACACATCACCATTCTTTATCATTTTCTTAGCTATCTGTCAGTTGAACAGCTCTAACAATAAAGCCCAAACGTAAATAACTTGTGGCAGTCTTAGTAAAGAGGCCAAAGACTGAATGGCTATGAAAACTGAACTATCCCATGAGCCTCGGAGGTGGTCCTTCCAAATCAGGGCTGAGGTATATTGTGGGAGGTGAGAGGGAAATTTCCCTGCTGCTGGTGCCCATGTTTTGCTAATAGCAAGGATAATTAGGGGGTTTTTTTTTCCACAGGATTGTGCATTGGTCTTACAATTTCACCAATAGACTGCTGATTTTTTCTCAGGTTGGACTCTGAGCTAAAAGTATCCAAATCCATACTCCCCAGATGCTTTCACAAAATATAATTCTCACTGTTTTTGTTTGAATATCTGTTTCTCAGCTTTCCCATTCCCCAGGGCTCTGGCAGCAGGGCTCTGGAGGCAATTTAAAGGGCCCAGGGCTCCAGCCACTGCTGGGAGCCCCAGGCCTTTTAAATTGCCGCCTGGGGAAGCTGATCCAGTACGGTGCACGGGCTCTTGCCGGTATGCCATACCGGGGTGTACCGGCTTACTTTCACCTCTGCCATGTAGGGACTTCATGTGGGGCTGCTGCTGCTGGGGCCTAGTGTTTTCAGGCAGTTTCCTGTGACTCTGGGTGGGGGATGGGAAAGGGAGGGTCACAAATCCTGGCTGCCCATGCTGCAAGTAAATATAAATTAATATAAGAAGATTAGGTAAATGAGTGATGGTGTTAAGATGAGTTGGGGGGTCTTTGCAGGTGTAGAACGTTCACAGGCAGAAACTTTACTGAAGAAAACTTGTGGAGAGCCACATCAAATGCTTTATATGCAATAAGAGCTCAACAGTGGATTCAACAGTGCTACCCTGAAAAATGAATTTTGGGACACCGCTATAATAACTGTCTGTTACCCCTTGGTCTGTTCTTCCCAAGGTATGAGTTCCTGGGGTTGATAAGAAAACATTAAAGGACATGGATATAACCTTCCCATAAAGTAATTGACACAGGCAGTCTTCTTTCCAAAACAAAGTATATTTTTATTTATGTAATTTATAATTCCTACTACAATCTTATCCAGAAATCCAAACAAGGCACAAAATCCCTGCGACACAAATCCCTTAGTGCAAGATAAAGTGCATTCAAACGACAATAGCATATAGTTTAAATGATTCTCAGTGAAGCAATTTGTTGCAAGTGGCCAGTTTGTAACAAATTGCTGACAGCAGATCTTAAATTACTTTAAAGTTTACATAGATACTTTGCAATTAATACCAGAATGTTATGCATTCTTATCAGACACACACACTAACCCTATATACTGTTGTATATTTATACTAAACTATAATTCAAAGAATATCAAGCTTACTCTGTAAATCCATGGATGTTTCCTTTTAAAAATCGCTGCTGCTGTTCAATTCCTGGTCAGTCAGCTCTGCTCCACTCCAGCTTTCTTTCCCCGCTCTGCAGCAGTCTTTCTCTTTGTCTTCTTCTGCTGGTTTCTCGGCTCTGTCCGAATGCCGATCTCTCTCTCAGATGCAGACTCTGGAGTCCTAAACTGTTGCTGGCAGCTGGCCTTTTAGGCTATATTGTAGCTCTCTCTTAATATACTTTTTCTTAATATTACCTCTCTTAATATACCTAGTCTTAGAAACAATTACCTCACTCGCACATGCCCAGTCTTAACCGTTACCACAGAAGTCTGATTGACAGCTCTGACCTTTAAAACAAGTTGTGACTGGTATGAGTGGGCTCTGACCAGCTAGCGGCTCAGCTAACTGTCCTCTCTGTCACCCCTTACTGCATGGTGTCCCCTTCAGGTTCCCTGCTTTTGACCCTTTGACCCTCATACCTGTCCCTGTTTTTTCTTTTGTTGTCCTCCATATTTATTTGAGGCCTGGGCTCAGTGGCTGCTCCCCATAGCCTAGGGGAGGGGCCTTAAGCCATAGGTAGGGTTGTGCCCGCCCACCTCCCAGAACCCAACAGGATCTTTTACTGCACACGCTCAGTAGCCACCAATCTTGCACATGCTCACGGTTGTCATTTACCTCAGCGCTGTGATTCTACTGGTCCACACAAACATGCTTGGCTCTTTGCTAGGGCTGCCATTTTAGAAATCCTAAGTTCTCACTGAGCATGCTCAGGGTCTGCAGTGTCCAGCTCAGGGTGGAGTAATTTTTACTTATTCAGAATAGAGGTCAGAAATACAAAGTAGAGACCGGAGAATTTTCTCTGGTAATAGGAGGACCGTGTGCAAAGATTGGGGGAACCAGGGCAGGAAGCTTTCCCTCACTTCTTGCACACGCACAGTCACAGTCCTTGTATTCCCCTGAGTGCAAGGATTCCAAATCTACTGCTACTAGGCTACCACAGCTGACCCCATGTTGGTGGGCTCAGCATGTACTCATAGATCAAGGGTGGCACAGCAGCCACACTCCCTGCAGACTCCAATGGACACTGTGCCTATCTGAGGCACGATGCTTTTTGAGGCTCCTGTGCTGGTGGGATGGCTGTACGCCACCTGCTATGCCTTGAACATAAGAATGGCCATACAGGGTCAGGCCACTCGTCCATCTAGCCCAGTATCCTGTCTTCTGACAGTGCTGGTGCCAGATGCTTCGGAGGCAATCAACAGAACAGGGCAATTATTGAGTGATCCATCCCCTGTCATCCATTCTCAGCACAAATTAGCCCTAAAAGTATGCCAAGAAAAACTTGGGCTCAACAACTTAGCATGCAGAGTTGGGGAGAAGGCTGGAAGTGAGCTGATCATGTGAATAATTGCAATTTTCCACTGCAAGTATGTTGTTTGCTTCTCAACTTTATCCACACAGGAAGCAAAGTTAGAGGTTTTCCTCATCAGTTACTTTTAAGTTCTTAATATAAGGCTCAAAATCTCTAAATAAAAAGCATTATTTTGTAAGTAAAACTCTGTTCTCTTTCTCCTAGACTTAAGATTTTTATAGCATTTGGTATGTAGCTTTCATTAATAACAGCTAATCTCAGTAAGCAATGCTGCACATCAAATGGGAACTTTAGTTTTACTTTCAACTTTTCCAACTGTTAACTTAGTAAAGTTCCAACTCAGATTATGCCAAGTCCTCTGCAATTAGAGAACTAAATTCCCCAGGTTGAATAAATACTAATCCAGTCTTTGAGTCTCATGAACGGATCAGCTTTTAATTCCCCAAAGTAAAGTCAGGACACAGTACAAGCCAGGCTCCAGTTCCCAGTTTCTAAAAAAAAATTATACTCAGTTCCCTTAAGCCTTGTCTATACAGGGATTTGCCCCAATTCCAACTATTAGTGGCCAACCCCAGGCATTTAGAAGTCAGGAGGAAGGCCCAAAAGATCACAATATTTAAAATAAATAAATATTGGGTTCTTTTAAACTTGTCTTCTGGGTTTCTGAACCTCTAGGTTACACTTACTTCATATTTTCAAGGTAACCCAAGAGGGCTAGAATCCTGCTCTTTAAAAAAAAAAAAAGAGAGAGAGAGAGAGAGAGAGAGAGAGAGATGAAATTCTCAGGTAATTACTTGTCTCCATAAACTGGGCACTTTAAGAAAAACACCAAATATTGCAAGGGCTGTCAACAAAGCCCTAGTATAGACAGAGTAAACCACAACTGGCACTGGTGTACTCAAAAAGGAGGGTTTCAGTATCAGGGATAAAATGGGGTGAACGGATTATCAGGCATTGGACAGAAAGATGGGGATCTCATTGAAAGAGCTTTCATGCTACTCCTAGGAAAAGAAAGACACAGGAGAAACCACAAAAGATGGAAGGCCAGGAGGATATGGCTTAGTCTCACCTTTACAGATGAGGGAAGCCCAAATAAAAAATCATGGTGTATTGTCTGTCTTAATGGTAATTGTACCATATCCTCATGTCCCTGAATAGCAGAGAATATGAACTGATACAAGGACACACTTTTCTTTGTGGCCAAAAATCCAGGCGGAAGAAGCTGTGCATGTACACACACACACACACACACACACACACAAAGTCAGGTCTCTATCAGCAGTGCTGCTTAAAAAGAAGAGACTGCTTTATTTCATAATTGTTCATATTATTGATAATGCTATATAATGGGTAAGGAGTGTCATTGTGTAGTGGTTAGAGCTAGAACAGGGGAGTATGAGTCAGGACTCCTGGCTTCTGTTAGTTCTTCTATGTTGCTGAGCATGAGAGCAGGTAAGTCACTTGATGTCTCTGTGCCTTAGTTTCTCCATGCATAATGTGGATATAATACTGTGACTGTTGGTGCCTGGTGGGACCACACTGAGAATGCTTAATCAGGGCAAACTGCAATGAATGGGGCAGATAATCCCCCAAACTGGTGTTCATTCTAATAATTAGATTTACTAAACTAGCAATAAAACAGCTTCTACAATACCTTACTGGTTACCCAGAAGCCAGAAACACAGCTCCCTTAAAGCAATCCATCCTTGGGCTCCCACCCAGGCAACCAAGTCAAATATGAGGATTACTGAAAATCTTGTTCATCATATATAAAGTTCTACCAATCCCAAGAGATCAGACACATTACCCACCAAGTTAATGAATATTTCAGATCTTCCCCATATACATGCTTACATCCAATTCTTATTAACTAAACTAATATTTATTTTTTTAAAAAGAGAGAGTATTGTGGTCAAAAGATCATTATACATACATATTTGAATAGGGTTCTTAGGTCAGTTTTATAATAGATATGGTGAGCTGCTGAGTTGCAAAAAGTTCTTTACAGAATCAATTCTTCAAATTATAGTTCAAATAGGCAGTGCCTATATAGAGTTTGTTCAAATTCTTCCATGAGAATTAGGGTAATGACTCGAGCTTCCCCTGACCAAGCTTAAGCAGATCTGAGACAACAGGATCAGGGTTCTTTTATAGATCTCTGGCAAACTATTGATAGGTATTCCTTGGTATTCTTTGGTTGAAGAATAGATAACATCAACTGTGGCTTTGAAGTAAAACCTCCTATTTCCTATGTATACACACATATTTATTTGCATTCATCAACATAAGGTGTAATTATCCATTAAGCAGCTCATAGACAGTTTACTACAAACTTCCAAGAGAAATATAGACAATGTTATAATCTAAATGTTAATATTCCCCTTTGATCTCTAAATTGATAGACTATAGTAACAGACAGGAACTGTCTGGTTACATCTGTAACATCTAACAAGATACAAGTAAACAAATATAGTTTGTATTTACTTCCAATTCTCTACCAATACAGGGTTGTATTTCAAAGCTCTAGTCTATCTAACATGGCTTTGTTTTCTATTGATAGGGAATAGCCCTAATTACCATTTACATACTTTTCTAATATGTCTTTAAAGGTAAAATTTGGGTCATATGGCCTGTAAGTTGCGTAACCCTTTCTGACTCAGTGTCACATATATAGTACTTGCTGCACAAGGAGGCTGTGCCAATTAATTAATCGTAAAGTGCTTTGAGACCCTTTAATGAAAAACAGTAAGTACACTGGAGTACTGTGGTTCATACATATGGAGAGTAATTACATTTGGAGAAATAAAGTTATTTGAAAAGATCTTCTCTAATGGCAGCACAACACTGTAGCTAGTGTAATTAACTTGTGCACAGTGAATTCTTATCCATTAAAGTTCATCAGATCATAAGCACTTGCTTTCTTTGTACCCAACTCTTTGCATTGCGTGTCTGAATGAGCTCTTCCCTGACATGTAGTGAGGAGTTGGGGAAGAAGTCTTCATGAACCAACCTTGTTTGCATAGACATACCAACTATGCCTATGTGCACAGCAGGATGGGAATGCTGTGCCCAAATGATGACTTTTGGGTCACAAGTCACTTTGTTATTGGGGCAGAGGTAATAAAGGGTTGTTATCCTTGTTGTGTGAATCAATGGCATCAGAATTGTGCTTGGCATACCCTGATTGAGGGATTCACCCCCAACAAAATTGCACTCGCTAGGCAGGGGTCAGAGGTGCCAACAGCTAGTAGAATTAAGAGTAGGGGGGAAATAAGTATTTGTGCTAGGGTCTTGCTTAAATGGTCCAGATACCATTTAATCCTTGCACTTTTCACTGTGTAATAACAGAGCTGATTAATACTCAATTAAGAGTGCTTTGTTGTAGATTAATACAGCTGAAATCACTGATAACTAGGTGTAAATATTAAACCTGCTTTGGGACAGTATCTTTAATGCATAAGACCACCTAGCCTGCACTAGCAGTGAGGTTCCCCCATTAACAGCTGAAATCAGTGGGAGCTGTGTTAAGTAGTGAGATCTCAAAATAACCCAGAGGGTACAGAGCGGAGTAGGGAGTAGCTTGTAGGGTTACTAGCAGAGCAGTTGGTGCTGGAGCAAGTGCCCAGACAATGGAGCAAACAAGCTGCCTTTTTCTGCCCTGTTGCCCCCAAACTCTCCTGACAGCAGGGTAGGAGGTGAGCTCATGCAGATATACGTCCGAACTCTGGGTCTTCACTGACTATGGATGACAACTGTGAGTGGGGTGCAGCGAAGAAAGAAGGGAGAGGCATGTTAAAGGAGCTTTTGGTCATTGGACTTAAGAACCTGAGGCAAAAGGATACTACCCAACATACTTTGGGATGTGGGTTTTGCTCATGGTTTTATGCTTATTAATTCTCCTTGCACTATTTCCCCAAGTTAATGCCGGGTTACTTTCCGCCTTTTTATTAAAGTTTTGTTTTCTACACTCAGACTCTGTGCTTGCAAGAAGGGAAGTGTTGCCTCTTAGAGACACCCAGGGGGTGATGTGTAATTGTCCCAGTTTACTGGGTGGGGGCTTGAGCTGGTTCTCTGTTGCATTGTTCAAAAGCAACCCCTAGATATTGAATCCAGCCCTTGTTGCTGCCGACTCCAACTGGCCGAAAGGTTAAAGGAGTAATCCCTTCCATCAGTACGTATGAAAATCAATATATCCATAATAACACTAAGCACTTATATGGTGCTTTTCATCTGGGCAGTAGCTGAATATTTATATTTTATGGATGCAGAAACTGAGGTAGGAAATTGAAGAATCTTATCCAAGACCACTGAAGTTGCCAGACATGGCAGTAGATAGCAATTGCCACATTTTTATGCAAAATCAAAACTAAAACACACATTTAAAAATGGTGTGGTGAAATAGTGGGCCACATCCTCAGCTGGTGTAAATCTGTGTCACCCCGTTGACTTAAATGGAGCTATGCTGATTTACACTAGCTGAGAATCTGGTCTAGTCTGTCCCTCTCCAAGCCTCCATCTTCCCCCTGCATCAAACACAAGTTCTACTGGACTCAGACCTCTAAAGGTTTTGACTGTGATCATTAGTTTGTTGGACCCAAGCCCAAATACAATCTAAGATTATAGCTCAGTGAATAATGGATTTTTTGGTTCTTTGGCAATTCTGAAAAATGGGTGGAGGGTGTGTGTATATTTTTGGGCTGAGCTCCCAAACCAAAATTTCTTCAAAATTTTTGGCAAATTGAAAGTGTGTGTGTGTGTGGAGTCTGGGGGTTGAATGAAATGTTTGTTTTTTTATTTTGAGCATATTTTAATGTTTTTTTTTTAATTGAAGAAAACTTCAAAAAAATTTGTTTTGGTTTTAAAAAAATCCAAACATTTTGATTTGGGGGGAAGGAGGGATTTTTTTCCCAGTGGAAACTATTATGGGAATTTGATGAATGTTCCTTGGCATCACCTAATCTACTTTGTTCTTCCCTGAAATAAAATGGCCAAAAAATTTCACCCAGCTTAACTTTATCATGTAGTATTAAGTAAAGAGCCAGGCATATTTCTCTGCACTGAGTGGAAGGAAGTCTCCAGCTCCCTGTGCATCTGCTCCCTACACTGAATTGTGCTGAATCAAGAAAAGATCAGGGTGTGGACAGGGGATGGGTGTGTATGAGTAACTTTTAAAATGCAAACTGCTTCCTGCTAACCAGGCACTTAGGGATGAGCTCTTCCTAGTTGCCAGGAGTTACTCAGGGCTGGTCTCCACCACGGGAAGATCGATGCTGCTACAACTGATGCAGCAGGGATCGATTTAGTGGGTCTAGTGAAGACCGCTAAATCGATGGCAGAATGCTCTCTGGTCGAACCTCCAGCTCTCCGAGAAGAGTAAGGAAAGTTGACCGGAGAGCGTCCCCCATCGACTCAGTGCTGTGAAGACGCTGAGGGTAAGTCGATCTAAGTTACATCAACTCCACCTATGTTTTTCACGTACCTGAAGTAGCGTAACTTAGGTCAACTTACCCCGTAGTGAAGAGAAGCCCTCAGTGTTCACATGGCACCACTCTCATTAAAGTAGCATCAGGTTGCTGAGTGTATGTGCACAACACTGCTCCTGTGCAAAGCAGGGTTAAGCCCTGTTATTTTTTATTGTAGACTTAAAGCATATAGTCCCTTATATGAATGCAAAGTAATCTTGAGCATAGGCCGTTGTCTAACTAGTAACCAAAGTGTTGATTTCTGAGTTTGCGTGGTCCATGAAGATAGCAATTTCATCCTAAATATCTCTGAAGCACCAGCTGCCATATCTATGAATCTGTGACACAGATGCCTATTGGTGCTAATGGGCAAAGGGTTCACTGTTCTTTACTAGCAACTCCTGCCTCAGAGCTGACAAACTCACTACACCTAATACACCACTTTCATGGTATTTACCTGTGAAGAGTAGCACGGATGATCTCTACTGAAAGCTTGTAACTTATCAATACTCACAATTAGTGTGAGATGTCTGGATGGGTAATATTTAGGGAATAATGTAACTATATTGAAAACTATACCTTATGGTCTTGGAGTAAAAGTCACCACAGAATCAGATGCCTTGGTGATGGCCCATTCAAGCAGGAGGAGTTGTCACCCTGCCCTGGTCAGCTGGTGATTGTAATGCAAGTTTCAATTGTCTACCCTTGCTCCATCCCAGAACAGTCAGTAGAAACCATCAAAAACAGCTGCAAACAATCAAAACCACTTGGAGGTAAAAGGGAACATTATAACAGACTGGGGATCATCTGTCTGTGAATAAAGACAAAAGACTGATTCAGTATGTCACAAGGTGCTTGAGAACCTTGGCTCAGATTAAATCACTCAGAGAAGCAGGTAGTTCTGCAACTGACCAACTCTGCAGCTATTTCCTCCAGTGCACTGTACAGTAAATCAAAGAGAACTGGAAGGGCGACGTGGTTACTTTAACTGTCTTCTGCCTAATCATTGTGGGATCCACATGCGCAACACAAATTTGGGATGCCAGTCAAATTTTTCATAAAGACTTCTGCTACCCACCACTGGGCTTTGCTTCTATTTACTCTGGATCAGATAAGGTCATTTAGGCCAAACTCTGCACTATGAAGATTTTGAGCCCTTGGGGTGCTCCAGAAATATACCTCCTGAGTACATGGAGGAGAATCCAAACTGCTACACATGCATACGGGGTGCAGCATGGAGTATGCGGTTCAGATGGCTAATGTGGCTCATTGACACATAAAGGAGAGGAGTCATGGCTCTGCCTACTCTCTGCCTTTTAGGAGCATCTCGGTAGCAATCCTGCAGTCTTCTAGATGCAGGGGCTGTAGTTCTGGCCATCCTTGCTCCTTATGTGCCCATACAGAGGGCTAGCCAGAATGCAGGCCTTTGCTTATGTATCTTTCTTGTTCCCTTCTCTTTCTCCCTTCCCCTTCCCCCTTCTTCCTTTCTGTCTCCAGTAAATACCCAATTTTATATGTAAGTCTGAATACAATCAAAGGCTGAAATCTGAATTAAGAGCCTATCCTGATGTTCTCCTTCCTGATGCAGCTACTTGAAATATGAGGCTTATTAGTGCCAGTCTTTGAGTGATGTTCTGTTCCCCACCTGATTGCCAGGATGCAGCTCTCCTAACCACTTCTGAGCAGGTTACAGAAAGTGCTTTGACAAAACAACATCAAAACAGCTAAGGTAGATTAACACAGCAAGTATTTATCTAAAATCTTGTGTTGAAACTTCATGCATGCTTAAAATATGTGCTGGTTAGTTTTTCTTATTACCCATCAGCCTCCAGACTTTTCAAAGTCTGATTTAATTGCTGGGAACTAAATACAAGAGCAAAATAATGCACAGTGTTTAACATGTATACCTAAATATATAGTTGTGAGCTTAACAGATAATAATTAATGCAGCACTCTTATAATAACTAATACAGTAACGTTATCAGCATTTCTGAGAACATATAACAATGGTTTTGATAAATGTAGTTCTTATTGTAATAAAAATATTGTCAAAGCTACATTCAATGCTGCAACGCTATCACTTTGTCCTTAAGAACCTTACACAAGCCTGTAAAACCAGGTTCATTAATATTATAACATCCTAATGAAATCAATGGCATAGGTATCCCATTATTTTCCATGGGCTTTTGGTCTTCATGAAAAGGTATTACAAGGTTAACTACACAATGTAAGGTTTCAGGGTAGCAGCCGTGTTAGTCTGTATCTGCAAAAAGAAAAGGAGTACTTGTGGCACCTGAGAGACTAACAAATTTATTTGACCATAAGCTTTCTTGAGCTACAGCTCACTTCATCAGATGCATCCAGTGGAAAATACAGTGGGGAGATTTTATATACACAGAGAACATGAAACAATGGGTGTTACCATACACACTATAACGAGAGTGATCAGGTAAGGTAAGATATTACAAGCAGGAGAGAAAAAAAACCTTTTGTAGTGATAATCAAAGGGGCCATTTCCAGCAGTTGACAAGAACGTGTGAGGAACAGTGTGTGTGTGTGTGTATGTATGAGGGGAATAAACACGGGGAAATAGTTTTACTTTGTGTAATGACCCATCCACTCCCAGTCTTTATTCAAGCCTAAGTTAATGGTGTCCAGTTTGCAAATTAATTCCAATTCAGCAGTCTCTCATTGGAGTCTGTTTTGAAATTTTTTTGTTGAAGAATGGCCACTCTTAAGTCTGTTATTGAGTGTCCAGGGAGATTGCAGTGCTTTCCTACTGGTTTTTGAATGTTATAATTCTTGACGTCTGATTTGTGTCCATTTATTTTATGTAGAGACTGTCCGGTTTGGCCAATGTATATGGCAGAGGGGCATTGCTGGCACATGATAGCATATATCACATTGGTAGATGTGCAGGTGAACAAGCCTCTGATAGTGTGGCTGATGTGATTAGGTCCTATGATGGTGTCCCTTGAATAGATATGTGGACAGAGTTGGCAATGGGCTTTGTTGCAAGGATAGGTTCCTGGGTTAGTGCTTTTGTTGTGTGGTTGCTGGTGAGTATTTGCTTCAGTTTGGAGAGCTGTCTGTAAGCAAGGACTGGCCTGTCTCCCAAGATCTGTGAGAGTGATGGGTCGTCCTTCAGAGAGTCACAATCTGACTCCCAGTCTTTCCCAGCTCTGCAGAGGAAGTAAACTGGACTGGACCTACATCCACTACAATGTATGTCACTAGACAGCAAGCACAGCAAAGTTCCTGTCAGTCCCGAAACCCTTTCCTCACCTGTGCTTGAAGAAAGTAGTGACTTTGCAGTCTAGAGCTTGTCTCTCCCCATTCACCAAGGCTGCTACCTGAGGTATAGGTAGCCCACACCAAAAGGAATAAGGGGTCACCTTACACCCCTTATTCCTTTGCATGGTGGCTGTATAGGGCTAGTGACAATGTAGTCCTTCAGCTCAAGAGGCAGGAGCCTGTATTACTTGGAGCAAAAAGACTTGATTTCACAGACATATGCATTCTAAGGCCAGAAGTGACCACTGTGCTCATGTATTCTGACCTCCTGTATAACACAGGCCACAGAACTTTGCCGAAATAATTCCTGTTTGACCTGAAGCTTATCATTTAGAAAAACATCCAATCTTGATTTCAAAATTGGCCAGCATTCTGACTCATAAGTTATGGCTGGCCTAATCATGATTTTATACACGTTCTTAAGTTTACTTGGCATGTTCTTATCGCCAAGAATTCCTGTTATCTGTTCATGCGATTTCTAACATCTGGGATCACATTCCCATCATAGCTCAACACTGAACAGAGTTATTTAAATTGTTGAACAGATTTGAACTCTATTTCTTCTAGAATCCATAAGCATAAAATCATAGAATCATAGGACTGGAAGGGGCCTCAAAAGGTCATCAAGTCCAGTCCCCTGCACTCAAGGCAGGACTAAGTATTATCTAGACCATCCCTGACAGGTATTTGTCCAACCTGCTCTTAAAAATCTCCAATGATGGAGATTCCACAACCCCTCTAGGCAATTTATTCCAGTGCTTAACCACTCTGACAGTTAGGAAGTCCAGTCTAAACCCCCCTTACTGCAATTTAAGCCCATTGCTTCCTGTCCTATCCTCAGACGTTAAGAAGAACAATTCTTCTCCCTCCTCCTTGTAACAACCTTTTATGTACTTGAAAACTGTTATCATGTCCCCTCTCAGTCTTCTCTTTTCCAGACTAACCCAAACCAATTTTTTCAATCTTCCCTCATAGGTCATGTTTTCTAGACCTTTTATCATTTTTGTTGCTTTTCTTCTCTGGACTTTCTCCAATTTGTCCACATCTTTCCTGAAATGTGGCACCCAGAACTGGACACAATACTCCAGTTGAGGCCTAATCAGCATGGAATAGAGCGGAAGAATTACTTCTCATGTCTTCCTTACAATATGCCGGCTAATACATCCCAGAATGATGTTTGCTTTTTTTGCAACAGTGTTACACTGTTGACTTATATTTAGCTTGTGGTCCACTATGACCCCAAGATCCCTTTCCACAGTACTCCTTCCTAAGCAGTCATTTCCCATTTTGTATGCGTGCAACTGATTGTTCCTTCCTAAGTGGAGTACTTTGCATTTGTCCTTATTGAATTTCATCCTATTTACTTCAGTCCATTTCTCCAGTTTGTCCAGATCATTTTGAATTATAATCCTATCCACCAAAGCACTTGCAATCCCTCCCAGCTTGGTATCGTCCACAAACTTTATAAGTGTACTCTTTATGCCATTATCTAAGTCATTGATGAAGATATTGAATAGAACCAGACCCAGAACCGATCGCTGCAGGGCACCACTCATTATGCCTTCCAGCATGACTGTGAGCCATGGATAACGACTCTCTCAAAATGATTTTCCAACCAGTTATGCACCCACCTTATAGTAGCTCCATCTAGGTTGTATTTCCCTAGTTTGTTTAGGAGAAGGTCATGCGAGACAGTATCAAAAGCCTTACTAAAGTCAAGATATACATCTACCACTTCCTCCCATCCACAAGGCTTGTTACCCTGTGAAAGAAAGCTATCAGGTTGGTGTGACATGATTTGTTCTTGGAAAATCCATGCTGACTGTTATTTATCACCTTATTATCTTCTAGGTGTTTGCAAATTGATTGCTTAATTATTTGCTCCATTATCTTTCTGGATACAGAAGTTAAGCTGACTGGTCTGTAATTCCCCAGGTTGTCCTTATTTCCCTTTTTATAGATAGGCACTATATTTGCCCTTTTCCAATTTTCTGGAATGTCTCCTGTCTTCCATGACTTTTCAGAGATAATTGCTAATGGCTCAGATATCTCCTCAAGTATTCTAGGATGCATTTAATCAGACCCTTTTGATTTGAAGACATCTATCTTGTCTAAGTAATTTTTGACTTTTTCTTTCCCTATTTTAGATTCTGATCCTACCTCATTTTCACTGGCATTCACTATGTTAGACATCCAATCGCCACCAACCTTTTTGGTGAACACTGGAACAAAGAAGTCATTAAGCACTTCTGCCTTTTCCACATTTTCTGTTATTGTCTTTCCCTCCTCATTGAGTAACAGGCCTACTCTGTCCTTGGTCTTCCTCTTGCTTCTAATGTATTTGTAGAATGTTTTCTTGTTTCCTTTTATGTCCCTAGCTAGTTTGATCTCATTGTGTGCCTTGGCTTTTCTAATTTTGTCCCTAAATACTTGTGTTATTTGTTTATATTTGTAATTTGTCATTTGGCCGAGTTTCCACTTTTTGTAGGACTCTTTTTTGAGTTTTAGATAATTGAAGATCTCCTGGTTAAGCCAGGGTGGTCTCTTGCCATACTTCCTGTCTTTCCTACACAGTGGGATAGTTTGCTCTTGTGCCCTTAATAATGTCTCTTTGAAAAACTGCCAACTGTCTTCAATTATTTTTCCCCCTAGACTTGCTTCCCAGGGATTTTACCTACCAACTCCTCGAGTTTGCTAAGTCTGCCTTCTTGAAATCCATTGTCTTTATTGTGTTGTTCTCCCTCCTACCATTCCTTAGAATCATGAACTGTACCATTTCATGATCACTTTCACCCAAGTTGCCTTCCACTTCCAATTCTCAACCGGTTCCTCCCTATTTGTCAAAATCAAATCTAGAACAGCCTCCCCCCTAGTACTTTCTCCACCTTCTGAAATAAAAAATTGTCTCCAATATATTCCAAGAACTTGTTGGATAATCTGTGCCCTGCTGTGTTATTTTCCCAGCAGATGTCTGTGTAGTTGAAGTCCCCCATCGCCACCAAGTCCTGAGCTTTGGATGATTTTGTTAGTTGTTTAAAAAAATCCTCATCCACCTCCTCTTCCTGCCTTGGTGGTCTGTAGTAGACCCTTATATGACATCACCCTTGATTTTTACCCCTTTTATCCTACCCAGAGACTTTCTCTCTCTTATTTCTATCTCAACCTCAGTCCAAGTGTATATATATTTTTAATATATAAGGCAACACCTTCTCCCCTTTTCCCCTGCTTGTCCTTCCTGAGCAAGCTGTATCCTTCTATACCAGTATTCCAGTCATGCGTGTTATCCCACCAAGTCCCTGTGATGTTAACTAGTCTTAGGATATAGATATTCAGGCCTGTCTGTAAAGGCCTATACTCTAAGAATTTAGGTGTATTCTTATCGCTTGGCTAGTTCTAGAGGTATAAAAGAAAGAAATCACTGTCTGCCGGTGTAAGGGCCTTCTCTTACTGTGACAGTCTGAGGCCCTGTTCTTAGGCTAAGGCCTTTGGCTAAGCAGCAGAGGCAGCCATAAGCTGGGAAGCGAACAGTCACATCCTCACATTCCAAACTAGTCACATTGAAATAAGGTGCTATTGGGCTGTTAGGCATTATCAGGACAGGATTGTATTCCTATCACCTCCAGAGAAAGGGAAGTGCCTAGAAAATGTAAAAGGAAACTTAGTTTGATAGCATCCTGTCTGGCAAGAACTCACTTATCAATAGCTGGGATGTGAAATCCTCACTTCTGTATTGTCTTGTCATTGTAGTTCCCACTTTGCTATTGTTTGTCTGTATAATCTCTGTCTGGTTCTGTGATTGTTCCTGTCTGCTGTATAATTAATTTTGCTGGGTGTAAACTAATTGAGGTGGTGGGATATAATTGGACAATATGTTAGGATTGGTTAGTTAAATTTCAGGAAAATGATTGGTTAAGGTATAGCTAAGCAGAACTCAAGTTTTACTATATAATCTGTAGTCAATGAGGAAGGGGGTGGGCGTGGGCGTAGGCATGGGCATGGGCATGTGGGTAAGGGAATGGGGGTAAGAAAATTGGAATCATGTTTTGCTAAAGGGGGAAATGGGAACAGGGAATGGGAGTAAGGAAGTTAGAATCATGTTTGGCTAAGGGTAGGAATGGGAACAGGGACACAGGCGTAAGGCTCTGTGGTGTCAGAGCTGGGAAGGAGGATACTAAGGAAGGAAACTGGAATCATGCTTGCTGGAAGTTCACCCCAATAAACATCGAATTGTTTGCACCTTTGGACTTCGGGTATTGTTGCTCTCTGTTCATGCGTGAAGGACCAGGGAAGTAAGTGGGTGAAGGAATAAGCCCCCTAACAACTATGTCACAGTTGTGTTTATTTCCTAGCATTTCGAGTTCTTTGTGCTTATTCCCCATACTTGCATTAGCATACAGACATCTAAAATACTGATTTGATTCCCCCCCACCCAGTTCTGTCTTGTCTCTCCCTTATTTCTGCTCATGCTCCCCCCAGCCCATGCTCCCCACAGCTTCCGACCCTTCTCCCAGGTCTCCATGTTTTTGACTTACCTGTGGGGTTTGGTCACTTGCCCCCTTTGAACCTAGTTTAAAGCCCTCCTCACTAGGTTAGCCAGTCTGTAGCCAAATATGTTCTTCCCCTTCCTCAGTAGGTGGACCCCATCTCTGCTTAGCTGCCCTTCTTCCTGGAACAGCATCCCATGGTCAAGGAAGCCGAAGCCTTCCTGGTGACACCATCTTTGCAGCCAGGCATTCACCTCCAGGATGCAACTGTTTCTGCCTGGGCCCCTACCCTTGACAGGAAGGATCGAAGAGAACACCACCTGTTTTCCAAACTCCTTCATCCTTACTCCCAGAGCCCTGTAGTCACTTCTGATCTGCTGAGGGTCAAACCTTGCAGTATCATTAATGCCCACATGGATGAGTAGCATGGGGTAGTAGTCAGAGGGCTGGATGATCCTCAACAATCCCTCCATAACGTCTCAGATATGGGCCCCTGGCAGGTAGCATACCTCCTGGGATGCCATGTCAAGGTGACGGATGGGTGCCTCCGTCCCCTCAGAAGAGAGTCTCCAACCACCACTACCCTACGTTTCCACCTGGGAGTGGTGGCTGTGATCCTCCCAGCCTTGGGGGTACATGGCTTCTCCTCTTCCACCTTTGGGGGTGATTCCTCATCACTCGTTGCCAGGGCAGCATAACAGTTCGCCATCACCATCATGGGGGGGTTGGGAGTAGGGTTGGAACACTGCCTGCTGCCAGGAGTAACCAGCAGCCAGTGTCCTCCCTGTACCAGAGCCATATCCTCCTCTCCCGGTGGCATGACAACAATCCTCTTTAGCTGGATAGCGTCCTTAGCCTTGGAAGTCTCCATATGAATACTATCAATGAATTCCTCATGTGCACGAATGCTCCTCAGCCTAGCCACCTCCTCCTGGACCTCTCCCACCTGCTTCCTGAGAGATTCCACCAGCACCTCTCACACTGGATGGTCCCCCCAGCCTGGCTTTCTGTGAGTGGGAAGTGCAGGCCACAGTCTCTGCAAATCCACACCAGGATCTGGGTAGAGGCATCCATGGTTAGGTCTCTGTCTGGATACAGGTGCAGGTGGAGGAGACAGGAGCAGCATTGGCACTGGCTATGCGGCCCTTCCTAATGATAATGATTATATTACACCTTCCTCCTACAAAAACTCTCTCTCTCAAACTCCCCTGTTCAATAGCTCCCCTTGGTTGCACAGCCTCTGGCTTTTAAGGCCTTCCCTCCTAGGTCAGCCCTACCCCCTTGTTAATCACACCAGGGGAGGGTGATCACAAGGCTGACTGAGGCTGATCACAAGGCTGATTGCATGAATGATAATACAATTGATGGTATGTTTTACTACTGTATAAAAGTGTCTTTATGTGTGCAAGCTTCCATCCATTGACTTTCATGGGATTTACCCGACATAAGCTTAGAATCAGGCCCATAACACTTCCCCAAAAGTACTGAATAAGTAAAACAATACTAAGTTCTTCCCTGCACTTTGCCACGGCTGGATGTCCAATATTTCAATCTTATATTCTCTAGGGCTTTGCAGGACCAATAAACATGAACCAAATTTTTATTTTAACTGCAAGTCCTGTGCTGATTTAAAGTTAAATGCAACAGTGGGCTTCACATTAAGATAAAGACCTGATTTCAGGTTTATTACCTCTGACAGCCTGAGAAAGGCATGCTTTTTTTAGTTTACTTGTGATTTAGACGGGCTTGCAACAGATTAGTACCTAGAAGAAATGGATATAACATTGTTTTTATTTTATTCTTTTACTCTGATCTGCGGGGATGAAATTGGAGGGACCTACAGAGATTGGAGAAAATAGTTTTTTTTCTGCGCTCTGTTGCTATTTCTTTTCAGTTTTAATTTGCTATTTTATTTTATTTTTGCTGGTGGCTCTGCAATCACTGTAACATAGAGTTTTCCTGAAAGTCATCAGGTTAGGAAAACAGAGCCCAGTGGGTTGGCTAATGGTGACAAATGCAACTCCCTAAGAGTTGTGGGACTTTTTGTTATAGTAATCCTGGCCATGATAAACCCCAAACCCTAATGATTGTGCTTTAGAACAAAGAGGGAGATTGGAAGGATAGAAATTTTTGGGGAAAGCCGGATCACAATGTAGCTTCAGCCTATGCAGGTATCCACTGATCATATAATTGTCATATCAGCTTCTATAGTATATCCTATTGTCATGGATAGTTCTGTCATAATCATGGAAATATAATGGTGGTGGGTATTTTCTTTATTTGCATGAGAGCATAACATAAAATGTTAACTCATCTCTAACTTCAGATGTCAGTCTGCATTTAAATCCAAAGTAAACCAAATCTAGACAAGTTAGATGTCTTCAAGTCACCAGGGCCTGATTAAATGCATTCTAGAATACTAAAGGAACTGACTGAGGAGATATCTGAGCCACTAGCAATTATCTTTGAAAAGTTATGGAAGATGGGAGAGATTCCAGAAGTCTGGAAAAGGGCAAATACAGTGCCTGTCTATAAAAAGGGAAATGAGGACAACCTGGGGAATTACAGACCAGTCCGCTTAACTTCTGTACCCGGAAAGATAATGGAGCAAATAATTAAGCAATCAATTTGCAAACACCTAGAAGATAATAAGGTGATGAGTAGCAGTCAGCATGGATTTGTCAAGAACAAATCATGTCAGACCAACCTGATAGCTTTCTTTGAGCCTTGTGGATAGGGGGGAAGTGGTAGATGTGGTATATCTTGACTTTAGTAGGGCTTTTGATACTGTCTTGCATGACTTTCTCCTAAACAAACTAGGGAAATACAACCTAGATGGAGCTACTATAAGGTGGGTGCATAACTGGTTGGAAAATCATTTTGAGAGAGTCGTTATCCATGGCTCACAGTCATGCTGGAAGAGCATAATGAGTGGGGGTCCTGCAGCGATCGGTTCTGGGTCTGGGTATTGTGTTCAATATCTTCATCAATGATTTAGATAATAGCATAGAGAGTACACTTATAAAGTTTGTGGACGATACCAAACTGGGAGGGATTGCAAGTGCTTTGGTGGATAGGATTATAATTCAAAATGATCTGGACAACTGGAGAAATGGACTGAAGTAAATAGGATGAAATTCAATAAGGACAAATGCAAAGTACTCCACTTAGGAAGGAACAATCAGTTGCACGCATACAAAATGGGAAATGACTGCTTAGGAAGGAGTACTGTGGAAAGGGATCTTGGGGTCATAGTGGACCACAAGCTAAATATAAATCAACAGTGTAACACTGTTGCAAAAAAAGCATACATCATTCTGGGACGTATTAGCCGGCATATTGTAAGGAAGACATGAGAAGTAATTCTTCCGCTCTACTCCATGCTGATTAGGCCTCAACTGGAGTATTGTGTCCAGTTCTGGGTGCCACATTTCAGGAAAGATGTGGACAAATTGGAGAAAGTCCAGAGAAGAAAAGCAACAAAAATGATTAAAGGTCTAGAAAACATGACCTATGAGGGAAGATTGAAAAAATTTGGGTTAGTCTGGAAAAGAGAAGACTGAGAGGGGACATGATAACAGTTTTCAAGTACATAAAAGGTTGTTACAAGGAGGAGGGAGAAGAATTGTTCTTCTTAACGTCTGAGGATAGGACAGGAAGCAATGGGCTTAAATTGCAGCAAGGGTGGTTTTGGTTGGACATAAGGAAAAACTTCCTGTCAGGATGGTTAAGGACCGGAATAAATTGCCGAGAGAGGTTGGTGTATCTCTATGATTGGAGATTTTTTAAGAGCAGGTTGGACAAACACCTGTCCAGGATGGTCTAGATTGGGGTCGGCAACCTTTCAAAGAAGAGGAGCCATTTTTTTGTTTTTGTCTTTGACCAAAATATTTCGAGAGCTGCATCACACGCAAAGCTACTGGTAGAGTTAGAATTTATCAACTAATAATAATTGAACATATTAAAGTTATTACTACTCACCATTACTTTTAATGCAACTAGAATCTAGGTGCTTCAGTGAGGACTGTACCAGACTGCCCACAGCCCACAGTGTTAGATCATGCTGGGTCCATGCCGCTGCATCTTCACTGATATCTTTAGCTAGGGTAACTACATTAAAGCTAGCAGAGCAGCAATCATGCTTCTGATTGCAATGTAGGGACACCCCCTGCGTTTGTACAGCACCTAGCACAATGGGGATCTGATCTTAGTTGGTGCCTACTGATGTTACTGACATACAAATAAGTTTGGACCCATCTCTCCTGCAAATTCTTGCATTCAGATTTGGGTTTGTTAAAATGCATTTGCTACAGGGCCTGCAGTGATGTGACAGACCCTCAGGTGAAGCTCTGATTAAGACCAGTATCCTGGCAGGGTGTCACAGTAATGCGATGTCACTGTACAATATGTGTGCTCCCTGGGGGCTGAGTGGTCTCTGCCCTTCTGAATCATGGGGTGCCAGAAGCATTGCGTACCTGAGACGACACAATAACAACAACCGTGCTGCGGTGGATTATGTGCTTATGAGAACCTCACCCTGGCTTTGTATCAGACTCCGAATCCCCTGCAGACAAACCTCCCATCTCTTCTGTGGGGTGCAAGTCTTCCTTGATTACAAAGCAGGAAATTGGGGTGTAGGAGGGGGTGCAGGGTCTGGGAGGGAGTTTGGGTGCAGGAGGGGGATTCTGACCTGGGGCAGGGGGTTGGGGTGCGGGAGGGGGTGCGAGGTGCAGGCTCTGGCCAGGAGGCACTTACCACATGTGGCTCCCAGCTGGTGGCACAGCAGGGCTCAGCAGGCTGCCTGCCTGCCCACGCCCCATGCCTCTCCCGGAAGTGGCTGACTGCTGGCATGGCTCTATGCACCACTGGCAAGGGGGGAAGCGGCTCCGCGCAATGCCCCCGGCCCCAACACCGTCCTCACAGCTCCCATTGGCTGGGAACTGGCCAGTAGGAACTGCAGGCATGAGCTGTGCACGGAGACCCGCTGCACCCCTTTCCCAAGCGGTGCACAGAGACATGCCAAGAGCCAGCTGCTTCTGGGAGCAGTGTGGGGCCAGGGCAGGCAGGCAGGGCAGGTAAGCGCCTCCCGGCCAGAGCCTCCACCTTGCACCCCATCAAAGAATGCTTCCCACAAGGGGGCAGCCAAAGAACACATGCAGAGCCGCAGGTTGCTGACCCCTGGTCTAGATAATAATTAGTCCTGCCATAAGTGCAGGGGACTGGACTAGATGATCTCTCGAGGTCCCTTCCAGTCCAATGATTCTATGACTATGAAATAAGACTTTTTGCCACATTTCCTAATTTGATGTGTTCCAACTCCAGTTTGTACTAGAAATAAAAGCACAGTACTGTGGGACAGATCCTTTGCTGATGTAAATCGGCAGCAATGGAACAATACCAATTTATACCAGCTAACTATTTGACCCTGTAATAAAGCATGTATCACACAAGGTAATGCAATTCTAGTGCAGTGCTTTCAAACTGAATTTTCTAAGGCAGCTTTTCTACTCATTTTTGTGCTTAGCTTTTTGAAGATTCATTTTCATCCTTTTAGGATGGCCATATGTTTGTGTGTCGTATTGCCAGAGAGACCCATATTTTTGGTGTTGTAGCGAGACTTGACATGGATCTGAGCCCATTAGTTATTGGCAGTAGTATTACATGTTTTTTTGCAGTCTGTCTAAAGAATTTCACTGGAAAAGCTTCATTCCCCTCGCAATGTGCTATCATGATGATATTCATCATCACAGTATAGAACAGTAAACTCACAGCAAGCATCAAATGTGGAACTTCGGACCAAAGAGGGAAGAAGTAGATTCCAATAATGGCTAAAAAAACAGAGCTCACTTTTAAGATCTGTATATATACATTTTCTTGGCCTGCACAGACTTTGTTTTGTGTTCAAATCCTGACTTGCATATGAACAGAGGTATCTGAGCATGCAAATTGGAGTTTATATAAATGCACTGGAATCTGTGTGTCCAAAATGAGAATGTGTAAGAAGCATGTGCACAGGTTAGCGTGCATGTTTGCAAATATAGCCATATTGTTTTGGGCTGCCCCACATTCTCCTGATGGTGAACAGATCACATGTGACTGAAGGGAGTAAACTCCACAGAGGAATGGGAATTGCTTCGGCTAGTGCAAAGAGGTATAAGTCGGGCCACTGTGATCACATTTAAAGATGGAATATTTAGCCTGGCTCTCATGCCTTTTCTTTTTAGAACTCTTCTACTCTGACATTGCCCTCCAAGGAATGCTGGCAGCCCCATTGCTTGGATCACTCAAAACACTTGTGTCACAGTGGGGCTTCCATCACTTCCCTGGAAGCCTATAGCATAGTCCAGTGGATCTTGTTTACAATTGAGAAGACTGGAAAAAGCACCGTACTCTCTAGGGAATAAGCTCGCATTGTCAGAGGAAGGGACTAAATAGAAACAATGGGGAAAATACCTGTGACGGAGGCAGAATTCATGGCTTTTTTATTTCTTCCTAATGTATTCTCCATTAAAGCTCTGTAAAATGCTTTATCAGGGCCCTTTGTAGCTCTCTCTCATTTTATGGTTATTTGACTCTAGCTCATTTTTATGTTCATATCACCGGTTTATTGGATTGGACTGCTGACTACAAGAGTGTCAGCAGTGGAATATCACATTACTGAAATGAAAGAAAATTCAACTATTGTACATGTTGATGCTATTCATTGAGCTAAACAGAATCATACCTTGATATGTTCAATCCTTCTCTTTCCCAGGAGCTTGACACTAGTTTTTGTTTCACATACACTTAGGGCTATTTTGAGGAGTGGGTAAATTACTAAAATAGTGCCCCGCCCTACATCAAAAGTGAACATCCTAAACCAGTTAAATAGTCATAAGGCAGAGTGTAAGGCATTCTAGCTGAATCTAAATTGTACTTCAGCTCAAATTTTGGCCCAAAGTACTGGGGAAGGGAAATACTGTAGTGATCCCTAAGGAGGGAGGGGTACAAACAAATCAGTTAGAATGGCATCAGGCTATCCTCTTTGTAGTTATCTGTAGATAATGATAGACCCTTGAATCTTGTGTCAAAACTTTAATATTAAATCTTAGCCCAGAAGTTTTCCAGATACAAATCTGAGCTGAAAAAGCAACTATAGAGTTTAATACAAGATGACACATTTTCTACAAAAATCTCTGTTTAAAAAACAACAACAAACAAACAAACAAAAAATAAAACAATCAGAAATTTTTATTCCCCCCATGACAAATTTAATCTCACTTAAGAGCTCCAATTGGCATCTGAAAGAGAAACACTGTAAAACTTAAACTAAGTCCCTTAAATTTCATTATTTTCATTGATATATCCAATAAGCAACATTGTCATTTACCCTGAGAACTAAACAGTGGTGTCCACTAGGCTAAATAATGGCTTGCCATGTGTAGATCAGCTAGGGAGGCAAGAAGGAGCTGACCCAGGGAAATAACTTTTTACCATATTGATAGAATCGCACAATACATGGGGAATCAGTGATCACCTTGGTGGGAGGAAATTTACTTACAGGGGTATAAGAGTTTAGAACTAGGAGTAATGAGATTAAATTAATGAGAGAATTTCCTAACACTAAAATCTTGTACTGCAGAATAATTTTCTAAGGGAAGTGGTGGGAACTCTACTGTTTGAGTCATTTAAAACTGGCCTGTAGAAACTGCTAGAAAATATACCGTAGGGAATAATCCTGCAGTGGTAGGGAGATGGATTAGATGGCCTAAAAAGTCTTTTTCATCTCTATTGTCTCTGATTGCCTGCATTAATATTTTCTGCAGCTCCAGTGAAAACAAGAGACATTCCTTTAGTGACATTCCAGTTATAGAAACTGAAAGGATTAGCTTATAATTTCTTAATGACTTTACCTAAGTGAAGAACAATGACCTTTCCTTTAAGGAGAAGAACAAGAGACACATTTATTAACTGAAAAGAGAAGAAGATGCCAGTGTGTCAGCTTAAATCTGAGTGGAAAGATCAAACATTGAATTCAAAATCTGTGATAGGAAGTCCCTTCTGACACCTGCAAGTATAATGTATGTTTAATAAAGGAAGAACAATTTCCTTCTTGTAAAAGTGCTTGGAATTTCTAATTCATTTGGTTCAATAGTTATTAAAACTTTGGCTGTGTACCTTGCTTCAGCATTTTTTATAGTATCTTTTGTTTTTCATGAGGACAATTTGACAGTTGTTCTATTCTTGTATGTGGGCTTGGCAGAATTCAGTTTTTTTCTATAATTTTGATGGATAATATAGTACAACCATTTTTATTTTATAGATCTAAATTTTCACAGTTGCAAGAAACTATGGGAGGGGTCAGATGATAACCATTTAATGACAGATGTTGAGAGTCAAAGAGTTAAAGCTTTTTATAATGGTTAAAACAAAAGTGGCATCACAGGTCAATATATATAAACTACATATTCTTAAGTCAAACTAAATTCTCAGACAGCATTTTTTTACTTTGCCTAGCTGTATATTTCTGTTATTATCACTAGAAATATTTTTTCGTGTGTGTGTGTGTGTGTACGGTGAAATTGATGTTTATCGACACTTACCAACAAATATCTAATGCTTCTAAACCTACATACATTCTTTGTGTCTGATCAAGGCTCATTTACAATTCTCTGGACATGTAAAGGCTGGGGGAGGCTGGTAAGGGAGTAAGTTACAGTTATACACACCTTAAGGCCTATGAGCCTTACGCTGCTCAGGTGATGTAGATGGGCTTGAGCATAAATGAGAATCAGGCCCTCTGTATTTTACAATAACCTAAATCTAAGGGTTGGATTCTGCTTCCACTGAAGTCATTAGAAAAACTATTGGTTTCAATAAGACTAGGATCAAGCCTTAAATCAGGAAATATATATAGAATATTACATTATATGTGGAAATAATAACAATTTAAAGTGGAATAGTGCCTACATGTTAGAGCAGGGGATGTGGGGTCAGGACTTCTGGGTTGTATTCCCACTTAAATACTGATCCAATTTGACCATGGCAAGTCAAATAACCTTGGTGTGCACCCTGTAAATAAGTTTGTCACGGAAGACAAGCGTGGGGGTGGGAAGTGTGACACCGACTTTTGCCTCACCCAGAGCTGGAGAGCAGTCAGCCTTGCAGCCACTCAGCAGCAATTATTACAGCCTCAGGCTGTAACACTGGCTGTAGCCCACTTATGTGCCACTTATGTGCTGTTGGCCAGAGCAGTACAGGCTGTTGTAATAGCCCTGAACCAGTCAGTGTGAGTGGATACAAAGCACCAGTGTGAGTGGAGAATTCTAATCAGTAGCATTTTACATTCACTTGGCACGAGTGTAAATGGCCACTACGCAAGGCACAAGGCTCTGCAGAATCCATCCTAGTGCCTCAATACCCAGTAGTGCCAATAAACTATTCCTTCAGTGCTCTTTGTTTCAAGATTTGCAGGGCAGTGTGTTAAAGACACAGCACCAATATGCATTTTCTGGTAGCTTTGGCAGTTTTCTAGTCACAGAGAGTAGCAGCTGACCAAGAGCTACCTTAACAGAAGGTCAATGACTCAGAAGGAAGAGTCAAACATGAGCTTTTCATACTGTTGTGGTTTCCCCATAAACAAAGAGCAAAATGTGTTTTCAGCATCAATGACTGACTTTTAGTTCAGGTTTAGGATAGCAACCAAGAGAGAGAATAAATGTGAAGGGCCCCAGATACCTCATTGTGACTCAGGGAATCCAACTGTTAAACATGATGTAAGCAAATGAAGAAGCACACCCAAAGACTCCAGGAAAGAGACACCAAACTGTTCTGTAACATTCTGTATCTGAACTTAAACAGAAAATAGCAGCTGGGCTGTGGCTGCCCCTGCAGCTGGTTGGGAGACCCCTCTACTTTTAAAGGAGCACTGCACAGAAGACAAAATGAAAGTTGGCACTGGGGGCAAAGTAGCTTTTCACACTCCCTATTCTGGCTTGTTGTAAGTTATGGCAGCACTCTCCCCAATGCTGATGAAAGGAGGACATTTTGTTTATCCAGTAACTTGCTGAGACCACTGCATGCAGCTAGAATACCAATCGTTATCCTTTTTGCTGAAAGCAGCTAACAGGAGGCCTTTCTGAAACCTTAGCATGGGGTTGGCAACCTTTGGCACACAGCCCATCAGGGTAAGCCACTGGCAGGCCTCCATATGTTTTGTTTACGTTGACTGTCCGCAGGCACGGCCTCCCTGCAGATCCCAGTGGCCGCAGTTCGCTGTTCCCAGCCAATGGGAGTTGCGGGAAGTGGCAGCCAGCATGTCCCTGCAGCCCGTGCTGCTTTCTGCAGCTCCCTTTGGCTGGGAACAGCGAACTATGAGTCTATGTCCACACTACCGTGGTAAATTGACCTAAGTTACGCAACTCCAGCTACATGAATAATGTAGCTGGAGTCTATGTAGGTTAAGTCAATTTACTGTGGTGTCTACACCATGCTGGGTTGACAGGAGACACTCTCACGTTGACTTACTTTACTCCTCTCATTCCTGGTGAAGTACTGGGGTCGACTGGAGAGCGCTCTGCCATCGATTAACGGGTCTTCACTTGTCCCACTAAATCAACCCCCGGTGCATTGACCGCCGGAGCGTCGATCCCATGGTAGTCTAGACATAGCCTGAGCCTAAAATAGTGAACTGCTGTTACAGTGTATCCATGGTACCTAAGTAAGGTTGCCAACCCTCCAGGATTGGGCTGGAGGCTCCATGAATTAAAGATTAATCTTTAATTAAAGATTCTGTCATGTGATTAAATTGGCAACCCTATATCAAAGGCCCTTCTTTAGTGGCACTATAGCTTAGTGGGTAGGCTGCTAGAGCAGGATGCCAGAAGTCTGGGTTCTATTCTCAGCTTTTATATTAACTTGCTCTGTGACTCTTTTGTCTATTAGATTACAAGGTTTTGGGGGCAAGGATGTCTCTTGCTATATGTATGTACAGTGCCTAGTACAAAGGGGTCCCTGTCTCAATATATTTAGCTTTATAAATTGAAGCTTAAGGGATGACTTGATTGCAGACTATAAGTATCTACATGGGGAACAAATACTTGATAATGGGCTCTTCAGTCTAGCAGAGAAAGATATAACACAGACCAATAACCGAAAGTCGAAACTAGACAAATTCAGATGGAAATAAGGCATCATTTTTAATAGTGCGAGTAATTAACCATTGTGCCAATGTACCAGCTGCAGTGAGGGATTCTTCATAACTGATGATTTTTAAATCAAGTATGGATGTTTTTCTAAGTGAACTGGTCTAGGAATTATTTTGGGGAAGTTCTATGGCCTGCTATATACAGGAGGGCAGAATAGATTAATAGAATAGAATAGATTAGAATAGAATAAATGGTCCCTTCTGGCTTTGGATCTGACTCATTTGGGATCTCTAGGCAATATTGCAATACAAATAATATACTTAAGAAGAGCAACTGTGTGTGTGGAAAAGTAATCATGGCCTTCAATGTGCCTAGAAAAGCTTTGTCCTCACTAAGCTGGTAATATTTTTATTATTATATTATCGCAAAGCATCTTAGGACCTCTTTGACATGAAGTGTGCTCAGCAAGCACATTATTGTTAGGGCTAGGATTCTCTCTTGCATGCTATGTAAACCAGTAAAAATAAAATATTTCAATCTGTTTAAAATGTATATTGCTTTTATTTTAAAGCAGCTCGAGATTGAATGCCCCTACAATGCTCTAAAAAACAGCTAATAGGAAGCCCCACAATTTACTTCCTTTTATTTTCATTCTTGTTTTATGCTGTGCTGGACAGTGTCTTATTTATGTGCCATTCATGAACCTGTCCTCAGAGGTACATTAAATGATTAAGTAACTGCCCACGATCTATTCAGAAAAACTTGTGAATCAAGAGATTAGTTACATATGATCAAAATTTTACTTTGACTCTTCAGGAATTAAAGGGCCTCTTGTTTCAATAAACAAATTAATAAACACATAAAAATTACAACCCTGCAGAGACTAATCTGAGGACCACTTTAATTTAGGACTATATTTTCTGAAATAAAAGATGGATGATCCCTGTCATTGAGGCGTGATCTTGCTACAAATGAAGTCAGTTGTCTTTGTGGCCCTAGTCAATTCCCTTTGGCTTGGACAGGGCAGGATTGAAATCCTGAATTCCCACCCCCACACACACACACCAAAAACAATATACTTAGTTTTTGATGAAAACTGATTTTTTTTGCACCATTTCCATTCATTTCGAAAGGCATTTTCCTTCAAAGATATGTTTAACCGGAAAATGTTCTGTCATCTGTACATTGGCCTGTGATGCATGCTAATACCCATTTCACTATAAAACAGTCATCACATATAGCACAGTGAGCAAAGCAACAGTCATGAATAAATTCTGCCCTGGATGTTCATGCATGGGGCTTCCATTAACCTCCAAGAGGAACTGTGTGGGTAGCTGCTGCTGTGTAAGGTGTGTGAAGTGGTGACCGAGGTCAAAAGATGTCCTTCTCTGTTGGAAGGCAGGGATCTGGCGGCTCAGCAAGGCAGAGAGCTTCAGACTGCAACTAAGAGCAGCTTCTGAATTTCTGTGATGTCAAGTAAGAATTCAATAAAGTAACTGCCAAATACAAGCTCTTCTGGTTTTAATTAAAAGAAAACCACAAGAACAGCATGTGGGCATCCAAAAGCTTACATTGATTATATGGAAGGGATGATATACAGTGCCCTGGTCTATGCTATGAACTTATGTCAGCATAACTAAGTCACTCAGGGCCACCGTACATCCCTGAGCGATGCAGTTATGCTGACTGAACTCCCGGTGTAGACAGCACTATGTCAACAGGAAGGCTTCTACCATCGACATAGCTACTGCCTCTTTGGGAGCTAGATTAAGTAGGCTGATGGGAGAAGTTCTCTTGTCGGTGTAGGTAGCATCTTCACTCTGCGTTACAGCTGTACCCGTACAGAGTTGTAAGCCTAGATGAGTATATGCAAGTGTTTCTTATTTAAGACAAAGATCCTCATGCCCCATAGCCTGATGTGAGAGCTCTTCTCCTGCTACTGTCCTACCCTGGAATCTGGTACTAATGAGGGCCCTGATACTAATGAGACTCCCAGCTCTGACAGAACAGGTGAGGAATCCTAGGCAGCTGTCCCACTCCATGGGTGTTCCTCCTCTCCCCCCTCCCATCCCGGTACAATGGGCCCAATTTGCCAGAAGATTTTCTTGTCTCCCACCTCATAGAGCAAGTGGCCTGAAATGGCCTTCCAACTCCTTGCCCATTCCACACCCACCTGTGTAGCTGCAGCTCCATGCTGCAAAAGTCCTTTGGGCAGAAATTTCATTTCCCCTCCTGCCAGACCAATCATTTTGTGCCCTGCTAATAACTATATGTGACATTCCCCTTGTGTTATCTGGACTGGTGATCTGCTAGGACACTCCAGTCTTCGACTCTGGGAGCCAGCCTTACCCTGCTCTGCTGTGAGAACCCCCACTCCCGGGCTGTTCACGCACAGCCTCTGGCATGTAAGCTGCTCCCAGCTACGTGAGCGATGCATTTTTGGCCCGCTGCTGCTTGGATTGTGCAACCGAATGACACTAGCCAATATCTCTGGTCCCAGACACAACCCTAGGAACCTCCATCGTGCAGTGTCCAGTTATGCCCGCTGGACGCTGCAAGCTTATATGAGTTCATCAATTTAACAAAGAAATTGATATGTACCAGGCTTGTTATCCGAAGGGGTGTCTCTGACACGCTTCAAACCAAACGCACTGCTTCAGGTAGAATAAACAAACAAATGTATTAACTACAAAAGATAGATATAAAGTGATTATAAGTCAAAGCACAACAAGTCAGATTTGGTCAAATGAAATAAAAGCAAAACACATTCTAAGATGATCTGGACTCCAGGACCGGCTCTAGGCACCAGCAAAGCAAGCACGTGCTTGGGGCGGCACAATTCCAGGGGTGGCACAATCTGGCAGCACAATTTTTTTTTGCTTGGGCAATTGCGCTCTCGGAGCTTGGGGCGGCAAATTTTTCGCTTGGGGTGGCAAAAAACCTAGAGCCGGCCCTGCTTGGCACTTCCAGTTCCCTTAGAAACTTAGGTGCTTCTCACCGCAGGCTGGCTAGTTGCCCTTCAGCCAGGCTGTCCCCTTTGATAAGCGCTTCAGTTGCTTGGTGGTGGTGTCTGTAGATGAAAGGGGCAGAGAGAGAGCATGGCAAATATATCTCTCCCTTATATCATGTTTTTTCTTCCCTCTTGGCTTCTCCCTCCCCCTTCAGAAGTCAGGTGAGCATCATAGTCCCGAACTGACCAAGGGAAGGGGGATGACTCACTCAAGAGTCCAACAGATCCTCTGTTGCTGCCTAGGCCAGTGTCCTTTGTTCCTGTGAGACTGGGCTGGGTTTGTCCCATACATGCCCTGATGAGGTGTGAACTGTCCCTCTTCTCCTGGAGAGTTTTGCCTGGGCTTGTTTTAAGCCACGAGGACACATTTTCAGCCTCATAATTATATACATGTAATTACAACACATAACATTACTGTAATGCTCAGTGCCTCATGAACCTTCCAAAGACATCCAAAATGACAAACTTTGCATTGGATACCACACAATCATATTATAAGGATGAACATGGGGGTGGAGGGTGTTCCCCCAAGGCACAGAGTGTCACCCAGGTACTGTGTCCCAATTCAGAAGGAAGCCACAGCGCTTAGGATCAGGATCTAGTAAAGGGAACTTTGAAAATGCCCCTTAGTCTTGCACTGGGGCTCTTTATTCAGTTGAGCGCAGGAGCCCTTGCTGAAAGAACTTCAGTATCGGTAGAACCCCCTGGTGGAAATGTCCTGCAGAGTCTGAGATACAGGCACTGTTGTCCCCTGCATCCATCTTTCATTTGAAAGAGGGAGGCGCTAGGCTGAGCTATTAACAGTGCATAGAATTAGGAAACCAGCAAATGTACAGCATTTTCCTTTGATTTCTTTTTCTTTCTCATTTTTCTGGCTGGGGCAGTGGTCCGTGAGTCCCAAAGGCAAACTCCACTGCTTTGAATATTTAACCTAAAACATTAAAGTAATCTTTGCCTTTTGCCCTTCTAGACCTCAAGCGTTAGAGCATTTTGTTTGGTGCCCAGCTAATTAGCTCTCTAAGAGATGTTAATAGTTAAGCTAATAATTACTACACCGCCACAACTGACCTTGAGGTATTAGAGTCAGAATAAAGTTATTAGCATATTTATAACTACTCCTGTGCTCGTTCAGAAAACATGGGCATTCAGTAACTGGCAGCAGCACTAGAAGGTTGCTGAGTTCAAGCATCAGGACAGTGTGACTTGGTTGATAACATACCATCTTTCACCTGTCAGTTTGCAGTTCAAATTCAGCTTGAGATCCTAAATGAATGAATCATGCTAGGTATTATTTAGCTCCATCCCTTGGTATGTATCTTTCCTGGGTCATGGTGCTCCCTTAGTCAGTGAGGACAAAGCAAACACAGGCACATGCTCTAAAGAGCTGTTTTTCTTTTTTTATATTTTGCATGCAGTCAGATCAATGCTTTGTCCTCTACTGCCAGAGTATTGTTTTGCCAATAGGGTATGGTGGGCCTGAGAGGTTGGGGGAGGGGAGAAAACAAATGGGAAATCCCTTACAAATACAGGAAGAGAAAACAAAATCCCCAAGCTACTGCATATCCAGAAGCTGCCTAATCAAATCCTACAACACATAGAAATACAGAAAACATTAATTGTCCTCATTTGTCGCTTGATATGGAATCTTAATGGATTAATCTTCATGGTGTTCCCCGTGGAGGAGATAAGTATGTATTAGAACTATCCCGCTCTCACTGATGGGGAAATTGAGGCACAGAGGTGTTGACTGGCTTGCCCAAGTTCCCGCTGTAATATATTTTGCATGTGTGTGAGAGAGAGAGAGATCATGTTACTGTTATCCCAAAGGAGACCACAGGGGTCCTGCCATTGCAGCCCAATGCTGGAGATCTCCTTTAGATCAAGTGGTGGAAACCTGTGTTTCTGGAACCGCAGGACCCGGGTTCTTGTCACAGCTCCTGTGTGTGCATGCATGAGAGTGATATATCTAAGTAATTATGTCTGCAGCATATGGATTCATTACAGTGTGACCTTGGGCAAGTCATTGAAGCCTCACTTTCAGAGGTGCTGAGTAGAGTAGGTTACAGATTTTTCAACTAAACTTTTTCTTGTTGGAAAATGCTGATTCATGGGAACCAAAACTTTCTGGGGAAACATATCAGCTTCAACAGGTTCAGGATGGAATTTCTGATCCAAACGAGACAGAGAGAAAGCCCTGAATAGTCCGAATAGTCAATAGTGCTTAGGGCACTCACCTGAGATGTCTGAGAACTGGGTTAAAGTCCTTGCTTTGAATCAAGGAGAGAGGAGGTTTGACCCTGGGTCTCCCACATCCCAGCTGAGGGCCCAATCCAGTGGGCTAGTGGCTGTTCTGGGGTGGCTCACAATCACTCTGATTTTTCATGATGAACTTCAAAAGGTCTCAGGTTCATCCTGTTGTGCAGTGAAATCAAATGCCAAAACCTCAACAATTATTATGAAATTGAATTCTTGTCTTCTAACCAGCCCTAGTGCTGAGCCTCTCCACTTTCGATTGATGCCCATTTAAGTCAATAAGACTACTTGGGCATGAAATTAATAATGGATTTAGTTGATCTGTGGGGCTCAAGCCAGAAAGCCTAGCGCCTTTCAGGGAAGAGCTCATAATAGCCCTTTTAGCAATACATACACTATTTGTTTCTTGCTAATTCATATGATTTTAAAGTGGTAAGATAGCATGGGACAGTACAAAGTGATACTAAATAATTGGCTGAAAATTATCGCTGTGGGTAGGCACCATGAGATTAACAAACTAAGCATTTTCTTCTTGGACCAGCAAATATGCCAGCTTGCTGATTATTCACTTTATTTGATCTGGCATATCTGTAGCATGAGTCATTCTCTGCAGCCTTAGGAAAATTTGTTCTCTATAAGCATCTTAGAGTCAGGAATGTCTCAGTGTTAGGGGACAGAAGGAAATTCCTTCTGAATATGTTTAATCAAAACAGAGTAGTTGATTTTCTTAAGGCTTCAAGCTTGCTATAAAAAGGGAAAATGGCACACTTGTATTACTACAAAGAAAGGGGGCTTAATTTGCAGGCTGAGACACAGAGATAGTGGAATCATGTTTCATAGAAAATGTAACACTGTGCTAAATATGCCAGGCAGTAAATGATTTTGTGTACTGATAATAAGGGCCTGGGCCTGCTCCCATTGAAATTGATGGAAATTCTGCTGTTGCCCTTAAAAGTAGAATTGAACCTTAGATTTTATTATTCATATTACAGTAACAGCGAGAAAATCCAGTCAAGGATCAGGGCTCCATTGTGCTAGGTGCTAGACAGCCCACACCCCAAAGCGCTCGCAATTTGTGACAGGCAGAATGCTACAACTGGATGAAATAGACAAACAGATGAGGTGGGTTAGAGGTGAAACCAACCTGGTTTAGCAGAAAAGCAGAAGTGTCAACTCACTACTAACCTCACACATGCTTACAAACTTTCAAAGCGTTGGTGGTTATATTTTAATTTCAAAGGTTTGTCTTGTTCAAGCTGAAGTCAACAAAAATAAATGAATTAATACTAGGTTTATACTGGTGTAACTGAGAGCAGCACCTGCCCCCTAGACTATATCATTTTTATCAGGGAAACTCAGTTTCCCCATGACAGTTAGGGTTGTGCCAAGTTTTCAGAGCCCTCTTTTCAGTCTTTTGTGTCTGCAAAATTTCTCTCTTACCAAGTCTCCCTCTGTGTTAAGCTGGGGGGAGGGAGGAGTTGATTCAGATATTTTGGGCTGAATTTCCTGCCCCCAAGTTTCTCTTTTTGCATGTCTGTGATGTGAGGTTAAAGATCTAAGTAGGTATTCAGATAATTGTGAAATACATTAATTGAGTTCTGTGTGCTCTACAAAAACTGTGCTCTGCTAAAGTGAATCCATCTTTCCACATTAGACATAAATGTGTCAAAAATCTACCCACACAGAAAAAGGAGGAGCTAGTTCCTTGAAGTATTGATCAGCTTTCCAAAGCTCCTCCTTCAGCCTTAATTCTTTTTGGCACCTCCCCTTACCTGTTTGGCACATAGCAGCATGGAGCAGTCGGCCTAAGCAGACCTGTTAACAGATTCAAATTTTTTCCCATCCACTGATCTTCTCACCCTTGGATAATTCCTCTTGGTTAGGGCTGAGGGACAGTGCTGGGGAACTGACACTGGTGCCATTCACATTGTACCTGTCCTGTGGATAAATAGAGAGTTTCCTTCTCCAGGGCTGTTACTGTTTATGAAAGATGTTAGATTAAGGAGCAAATCCTTGTCTCTCTTGAGGCTTTTGAGGTCACCAGGGACAATGGAACCAGTGCAATCTTGGAGAAGGTGGGCAGAGGAGGCAGGTGTGGGCTGGGGCTGAAGAGTCCGCTGTTATGTGGATAGTCTGATCCGTCCCTCCCATGAAATTAGGGAGCCACAGCACAGCAGCCTGGCTTGCCATTGCCACTGGTGGTAGGGGCTTGCTGGGAAAAGTACTGAGGAGAGGATTTTGGTCTCGCTGCAAATGCACCTAAAACCAGTCATAATTTTGGTCTCCTAAAGGTAAGATTCGAGCTCCTATTCCCTTCTGTCCTGTTCTCTGGTCAGCACTCTTGCCATCTGATTGCTATTCTTAATTTGTACTCTAAAATCTGGCATCTCCTTGGACCAGAAGTTTTTCTTTGAACTGTGTAGACCCCAGTTGTTGTTGAAACGTGTGTGTTCTCAAGAAAGCAAATGAACAGATTTTTCTCCTCATTCCATATGTTGGTCCTGTAGTGGCACCAAATCTTGTATAAAGGGGGTCAAATAAGGTGTCTAAGATGAGGTTATGGTTTGCTGGTTATGATTATGCTATCTGTTTGCATGTATCATTTTTGTATTTAAAGTTATAAGGTTGGCTCTATACCGTCTGTATTTCAAACTTATGCTATGCTTCTGGGTGACACCCCAGACAAGTTGGTGTCAGCTCTGCCTAGCTTGCTTGATGGCCCATTAGGGACCATCAGCGATACAACTGACCCATTGAGAGAAGGCAGACACGCCTTGCGACTCAGCAAGGTATACAGGAACCTGCCTATGGACAGAACTATGAGGTTTTTCCAGGCCATGTGATGGACAGCTTGTCTTTGGAACAAAGAAAGAAAGACCACATGGCAAGAGAATATAAAAAACTGCTGCATCTCCTTCATCTTGTCTTCAATCCTGCTTCTTACCTCAAAAGGGACTTTGCTACACTGAAGCTTTGAAGAAAGGACTGATGACCCATCCCAGCTGTGGATGCACTCCAGAGACTTGATTTGAACCTGCAGTTCATTCTATCACTGCTGCAAGCCTGAACTAAGAACTTTGCCATTACTGTATGTAATTGATTCAATTTAACCAATTCTAGCTCTCATCTATATTTCTTTCCTTTTATGAATAAACCTTTAGATTTTAGATTCTAAAGGATTGGCAACAGCATGATTTGTGGGTAAGATCTGATTTGTATATTGACCTGGGTCTGGGGCTTGGTCCTTTGGGATCAACAGAACCTTTTTTCTTTTACTGGGGTATTGGTTTTCGTAACCATTTGTCCCCATAACAAGTGGCATTAGTGGTGATACTGGGAAACTGGAATGTCTAAGGGAATTGCTTGTGTGACTTGTGGTTAGCCAGTGGGGTAAAACCAAGTCTTCCCTGTTTGGCTGGTTTGATTTGCCTTGGTGTGCATAGAAACCTCAGCCTTGGGCTGTAACTGCCCTGGTTTAAGTAATTTGTCCTGAATTGGCACTCTCAGTTGGGTCCCGCCAGAACCAGTCTCGTTACACCTGCTCACTCAATCCCCCCTCCCTCTGTCGCTTGCTCTCTCCCACCCTCACTCACTTTCACCAGGCTGAGGCGGGGGTTGGGGGTGCAGGAGTGAGTGTGGGCTCTGGGAAGGAGTTTGGGTGTGGGAGGAGGTGTGGGCTGGGAGTCTGGGTGTAGGAGGGGGTGCAGGCTCTGAAAGGGAGTTTGGATGTGGGAGGGGGCTCAGGGCTGGGGTAGGGGTGTGGGGTGTGGGAGGTGGTGCAGGCTCTGGGAGAGAGTTTGGGTGTGGGCTCTGGATTGCGGTGCAGGAGGTAGAGTGAGGGGGGCGGCGTTTACCTTGGGCGGCTCCCCAAAGTGACCAGCACATCGCTGGCAGCGATTCCTAGGCGGGGGGCCAAGGGTCTCCGAGTGATGCTCATGCCTGTAGGCACCTAACCCACAGAATTGCTGCCAGTGGGAGCTGCGGAGTCGGCGCTCAGGCTGGGGGCAGTGTGCGGAGATCCCCTACCCCTCCCTGGACCACAGGGACATGCTGGTTGCTTCCAGGAGCAGTGCAGACTGTCCCCGCTCCTCTCCCTCCCTCCCAGCACCTCCTTCACGCCGGGGAACAGCTGTTCCCCAGCATAAAGGAAGTGCTGGGAGGGAGGGGGAGGAGTTGAGGGAAGGAGGAGGGAGGAGTTGATCAACGGGGTCTGCGGACCCCCTGGAGTACCCTCAGGGAACCCCAGAGGACCACGGACCCCAGTTTGAGAAACTCTGCACTAGGCTACAGTGCTTCTACTACATGGCTTCCCTCATGAGAGAGCCTGAACATCTCTCTAACACTGAGGCATTTGTCCTCAAAACACCCCTCTGACACAGGCACATATTAATAGCCCAGTTTTACTTATGGAGAAACTGAGGCACAGAGCAACTAAGATCATGATCTGGCAAATAACTTGCTTAATTTTAAACATACTTATGTGCTTCGGTAGATCAGGACCAGAGTCTTCAGTGTCCTGCAGGCTCGAGCACTATATTAACACAATGGATGGTTTTTATTCATTTTAAGTATTGTTAGGGTTGGTGTCATCAGGTGATGCTCTCACATACAGTCTGAGTTCTCTTAGCATGCCGCAGTACACAGTCTGTGAAGACATGCTGAAGCATTCATTTGTCAGCATTGAACTTGATTTAGGTTCTTTGTTGGGGGCTTCTGCCTTAATCCCTCTAACTAGAGTAAATTTTTGGGACAGAGTTGCTTCCTTGGAATCAAGCATTGGTCTTTGGGATGAGTTGTTTGAAATGGGGGGTTGCCTGCATGCTGTTTGAGATCACTGCTGTTCCAGAACTGGCTTATATCATGTAAATAAGACAAGCTACACTAAGAAGATTCTTAGGGTCTGTGTCTCTGATTTTCCTCCAATGGGAAGCTTATATGCTGATATGCAAGGCCCTGAAGTCAGGTACTGCTCAGCAGAGGGACAACAGCAAACTCCTATGACTAGGCCTTACTCACCAGGCTAAGAACTCCTCATATGAGTAAGAGTTTGCAAGGACATGCCCTAGAAATAGAGGCAGTATGTATGAAATTCCTTGGGAACACAGGGCTGGTACAAGGCTCTCTGTACCACTTAATAGGGACAATGAGGGGTTCTCTTGGCTGAATGGCAGCACAGAAGTACCTGTCCACCCGCTATGCACAGCAGAATTGGATTCCACACTAGTTCCCACAAGAAGCCCTTATGGGGGTGGGGAGGAGCCAGTGGAAGGGCTGTAGACTTGTATTTATGAAGATCCAGCAAACCTAGAGCTCTGACAAATAGGCATGGAGGAAATTTGGCTGTTGTGCAGCAGACTGAGCACAGAGCAGTGTAGGACAGCCTTGCACACGTGTGTGTGTATGTGTGTGTGCATGTGTGTATTTCTTCTCTTCAAGCACCTGCTCCCCTCACATAGAGCCTGATTTACTAAGGATTTATTTTGTGGATAGAATAAATTTCATCCTATAAATATATTATTTTTGTTTTGTGCTCTTTGCACATCATTGCAGCATTTCAAAGATTGCCTCAGCATGCTGCTCATTACTGAATCACTGAAAACATATAGAGAAAAGTATGTGGGCTGTGAAACATTTTGTTTTTGTAATGCTTGACTTCAATCTGTGCAGTATTTAATTTTCAGTCGAGAGTAGTTCATTTGAGGCATAGAGGTTGTAATAATGTTTGACATGGGTGTCAGATCTGTTAGTCTAGCTAGAATAAATCCTGTTTCACTTTTCCATTCTTCTTTGCCAGTCCAAAACTACAGGAGGATTTCTGTCAAAAATGAAGACAAGGAGTTTTTGTCTTTGAGAAAGGACAAACTAGAATGTCAATTAATCTATTCTAAGGTCAAAACCACAGGAATAAATGCAATGTTATAACTTTGACAACTGTGTTATCTTTCTGGTAACAGAAAAGAATTCGTAGAGGACATTATTTCGTTCTTTTTACACAGTATATCTATATGCAGGAAATTATATTAGTAGTGGGATTATTTTTTGCAATGTTGTAATTTTTCTTTCTTGTGCTCATATGTCAAATTACTTTATATTGTCGGGGGAGGGAAGAAGCTGCAAATAAATACTAAAACAACTAGAAAAAAGCTCAGTTAATGGAAATTTGGTTTTTAATGTTAATTACTGCTAATATTAGAAATCATCTGAAACATATTAAGATGGGGATATATGATTCAATACATGCAAGTCATCATTCTTATGCTTGGGACTGAGGAACACACAAAGGAGCCAGAGGATGCTATAAATTATGTTCCTCCCAGGAATAACAGTAGAGAGGAGGTCAGGAAGCTGGAGTACAGGTTGTTCTGGAGTTTTCCCTCACAATGTGTTTTCAAAAGAAAATCTTAGAAGATTACGGTTGGAAGAGACCTCAGGAGGTCATCTAGTCCAATTCCCTGCTCAAAGCAGGACCAACCCCAACTAAATCATCCCAGCCAGGGCTTTGTCAAGCTGGGCCTTAAAAACTTCTAAGGATGGAGATTCCACCACTTGTGACAGATTTTTGTTACCAATCTGCCTGAGGCATCAGTTGATCAAGCTGAGGCCGCAGGATCTTTAGGGAGGATATGACGGAACACACCAAGGGTCTAAATTTTAAAGCTTTATTGAAAAAATAATAAAATAACAGCAGAGTGGGTGCTCCCCATGTCACTCAGAGGAAGGAAGAAAGCATTAGTGCCCCAAGCCCTAACCCACTTTCATACTCACACCTGCACTACCCGAGGCTGGCCAGGCCTGGGTGTAACGTAAGAAGAAGGGGGGAGGGGTGGAGGGAGTTCTGTCATGTGTGCACAGGTCATCCAGGATTCACTGCCAATCTCCGAATTGCTCCAGCTCTCAGGAGGGTTTTAAGTCCTGGGCTCCTTTGGGGGTGTTCCATTCTGCGACCTCTGTTCCTGGTGCTGTTTGTGCCAGTCCAAACCAGCTTTCTGTGGTCTTCTCCACTTTCCCAAAACACAACGGCTCCAGGGACGCGAAGCTCTGCTCCCCCTCTCGTCGTTTTGTCGGTGTTTTTCATCTCTCCAGCCCTGGTTCAGTGTACTTTTTCTTTCTCATGGCTGGCTGTGGCTGGGTGAGATAATTTCTCGTCTAGCGCCGTGACCTTGGACTGGGACCAGCTCCTATTGTCGGACTGAGCTTGCTAGTTGCAGTGTTGAGTTAACCCATTCTCTGCTCTCTTTTTCCTTCCCCCTTTGGCCTTTTGCAGCCTGCAAAAGAATCTTCCATTCCACACTCACTCACACCTTTGACCCTTCCCAAAATATCCTGCAATGCTTACAATAGCGTTAGCAATATACAATGCAGATCTGCCTTCCCCAGGGGACCCCTTGAGGAAGGGGGCCATCGGGGTGTGACACCACCTCCCTAGGTAACCCATTCCAGTGCTTCACCACCCCCCTAGTGAAATAGTTTTTCCTAATATCCAACCTAGACCTCCCCCACTGCAACTTGAGACCATTGCTTCTTGTTCTGTCATCTGCTACCACTGAGAACAGCCTAGCTCCTTCCTCTTTGGAACCCCCTTTCAGGTAGTTGAAGGTTTCTATCAACCCCCCCTCACTCTTCTCTTCTGCAGACTAAATAAGCCCAGTTCCCTCAGCCTCTCCTCATAAATCATGTGCCCAGCCCTCTAATAATTTCCGTTGCCCTCCGCTGGACTCTGTCCAATTTGTCCACATCCTTTCTGTAGAGGGGGGCCCCAAACTGGATGCAATACTCCAGATGTGGCCTCACCAGTGCCAAATAGAGGGGAATAATCATTTCCCTCGATCTGCTGGCAGTGCTCCTACTAATGCAGTCCAATATGCGGTTAGCTTTCTTGCAACAAGGGCACACCATTGACTCATATCCAGCTTCTCATCCACTGTAATCCTGAGGTCCTTTTCTGCAGAACTGCTGCTTAGCCAGTTGGTCCCCAGCCTGTAGCAGTGCCTGGGAATCTTCTGTCCTAAGTACAGGACTCTGCACTTTTCCTCATGGAACCTCATCTGATTACTTTTGGCCCAATCCTCCAATTTGTCTAGGTCACTCTGTGAAGACTGAGGCAAAAAAGGTATTGAGTACTTCAGCTTTTTCTGTATCATCTGTCACTAAGATGCCTCCCCCATGAAGTAAGGGTCCCACACATTCCCTGACCTTCTTCTTGTTGCTAACATACCTGTAGAAACCCTTCTTGTTACCCTTCACATCCCTTGCTAGCTGCAACTCCAATTGTGCTTTGGCCTTGCTAATTACACCCCTGCATGCTTGAGCAATATTTTTATACACCTCCCTAGTCATCTGTCTAAGTTTCCACTTCTTGTAAGCTTCGTTTTTGTGTTTAAGCTCACTGAAGATTTCTCTGTTAAGCCTACCTGGTCGCCTGCCATATTTGCTATTCTTTCTGCACATTGGGATGGTTTGTTCCTGTGCCCTCAATAAGGTTTCTTTAAAATACAGCCAGTTCTCCTGGACTCCTTTCCCCCTCATATTAGCTTCCCAGGAGATCTTGCTCATCAGTTCCCTGAGGGAGTCAAAGTCTGCTTTTCTGAAGTCCAGAGTCCCTATTCTGCTGCTTTCCTTTTTTTCTTTTGTCAGGATCCTGAACTCAACCATCTCATGGTCACTGCTGTACAGGTTGCCACCCACTTCTACTTCTCCTACTAATTCTTCCCTGTTTGTGACCAGCAGGTCAAGAGGAGCATGGCCCCTAGTTGGTTCCTCCAGCAGTTGCGCCAGAAAATTGTCCCCAATGCTCTCTAAAAACTTCCTGGATTGACTGTGCACTGCTGTATTGCTCTCCCAGCAGATGTCAGGGTGATTGAAGTCCCCCATGAGAACCAGGGCCTGTGATCTGGAAACTTCTGTTAGTTGTCTGAAGAAAGCCCCGTCTACCTCATCCTCCTGGTCTGGTGGTCTATAGCAGATGGCCACCATGACATCACCCTTGTTGCTTTTGCCTCTAAACTTAGCCCAAAGACTCTCAACAAGCTTTTCTCAGTTTCGTACTGGAGCTCTGAGCAATCATACTGCTCTTTTATATACAGTGCAACTCCCCCACCTTTTCTCCTCCCGCCTGTCCTTCCTGAACAGTTTATACGCATCCATGACAGTGCTCCAGTCATGTGAGTTACCCCACCAAGTCTCTGTTATTCCAATCACATCATAGTTCCTTGACTATGCCAGGACTTCCAATTCTTCCTGTTTGTTTCCCAGGCTTCTTGTGTTTGTAAACAGGCACCTAAGATAACTGGCTGATTGCTCTCTATTTTCTCAGTCTGAATCAGGAGGCCTACCCTGTTGCACCCTCCTCCTTGCGTTTCCTCCCAATATCCCACTTCCCCACTTACCTCAGGGCTTGGGTCTCCATCCCCTGGCAAACCTAATTTAAAGCCCTCCTCACTAGTTTAGCAAGTCTGCCTGAGGAGATTCTCTTCCCTCTCTTCGTTAGGTGGATCCCATATCTTCCTAGCAATCTTTCTTTCTGGAACAACGTTCCATGGTCAAAGAATCCAAAGCTCTCTCTCTGACACCACCTGCGTAACCACACATTTACCTCTACAATTCGATGGTCCCTACCTGAGCCTTTTCCTTCAACAGGAAGGATGGACAAGAACATGACTTGCACCTCACACTCCTTTATCCTTCTTCCCAGAGCCACATAGTCTGCAGTGACCTGCCCAAGGTCATTCTTGGCATATCATTGGTGCCCACATGTAGAAGTAGGAAGGGGTAGAGGTCCAAGGGCTTGATCAGTCTCAGCAGACACTCCATCGCATTCTGAATTCTAGCTCCAGGCAAGCAGCACACTTCTCGAGTTTCCCGGTCTGAACAGCAAGTGGATGACTCCATCCCCTTAGAAAGGAGTCCCCAACCATCACCACCCATCTCCTCCTCTTGAGAGTGGTCGTCGTGGAACCCCCATCCCAGAACAATGCATCCCATGCCTTCCGGTCTATGGGGTCTCCTTCTAGATCCCTTCCCTCAAATGACTCTTCCAAACCGTTCTCCGCAGTAGTACCTGTTCAGAGAGCCTGAAAATGGTTTCTTACCTCTATCTGCATTGGGGGTACATGGGTTCTCCTCTTTCTTCTTCTGGAGTTCACAGGCTGCCAATATTCTTCCCTGTTCTGCACTGCCCTCTCAGATTCTTCAGCATGCTGTGCCTGCAATACAAAATGCTGACTATTATCCAGAAAGTCCTCATTTTCTCTGATGCAAGGCAGGGTTGATACTTGGGTCTCTAGTCCTTTAACCTTCTCTTCGAATATGGAGACCAGCTTCCACTTCATACAGACAAAGTCTCTTCTATCCTCTGGGAGAAAGACAAACATGGCACATCCTGTGCAGGTCACAACAGCTGATCGCTCACTAGCCATATTGTTGTCCTTGTAAGAGCCTCTTCAGATGTTGTATTTACTGCTCACAGAAGTCTGAAAGGCAAAAACTCTGTGGGAACTCCCCCCAGGCAAACTCCCTCTGTTTGCTTCTCCTCTGTTCGCAAAATGTGGTTTCACACTTTGATATTTTGACTTTTCATATTGATTTGAGATGAGAACTAATGTCAAAATAGTGGCATTTTCCTGAATTCCTTTTTACATTGCACAATTGGCCACATTTTCAACAGGCCTCAACTAATAGGCCTATGATGTTTATGGGCCTGTTTGTTCACATGAAACGGTAATTACAGACAACTATGTATTCACAGACAGGGTTGGTGGCCTGATATGGCCCTAATCCAACTCCCACTGAAGTCAATGGGAAATATCTATTGGTTTTATGGCAGTTGGATTGGGCCCAATGTGAAATAGAGATGGTTGCAAAATGGTGAAATATTTTCATAAAAATTGTTGAAAATTCTGTATGAGAAAATTTGTCACCTTTAAATTTGGAAACAATTTCCATCTCTAATGTGAACAGAGGAGCCTTCACTTTTTGTGGGTGCATTAATGGATGCACTGAAGAGCCTGGCATTGTCTGTTACATTTGATATCATTGGGGTAGGAAAGGCATCCAGACACCCCAGAAAGAAGTGGAAACAGCTCATATATTCTTGTGAGTAACAGCAATGCCAAGAATTCAGCCACTGTGCTTAAATTAATGCTGACCTTGGCCAGCTGCAAGTTACACAATTATACCTTCTAATGCTGGAGAGCTTATTGTCTATTCTTCAGAAGAAAGCAATCTTTTCTTGATTTTAAAGCAACTGTTACATAGAGTGGGGTGGGGGAAGAGAAAACCTTTTGTAGTGATAAACACCCATTTTTTCATGGTCTGTGTGTATAAAAACATCTTCTGTATTTTCCACAGTATGTATCCGATGAAGTGAGTTGTAGCTCACGAAAGCTTATGCTCACATAAATTGGTTAGTATCTAAGGTGCCACAAGTACTCCTTTTCTTTTTGAGAATACAAACTAACACGGCTGTTACTCTGAAGCCTGTTACATAGACAGTTGTCCAATAGAGCCACCCAGGCACATTCATACAAACAACAAGTAATAACAAATATACAAAGCCAAACACGGAAACAATATCATGCTATAGGCAAATATTAAGATTGGGACTTTCAAAAGAGCTCAGAATTGGAATAACCATTGATTCAGTGAGAACAGAGTTAGACCACTGGTGAGAGCTTCTGAAAATTCCACCCTAAAAACACAAGATACTTTTCACAGTGCACATCTCTTTATTCACATTCTCCTTGAACCTGATGCTTAATTAGATACAAATGAGCTTAAGTTACCCATTACTCTAATATACTACAGAAACCACTTTACTTTGGAAACGATACAAGTACAATAGATTCATAGATATTTAGGTCAGAAAGGACCATTATGATCATCTAGTCTGACCTCCTGCACAACGCAGGCCACAGAATTTCATCCACCACACCTGCAAAAAACCTCACACCTATATCTGTGCTATTGAAGTCCTCAAATCGTAGTTTAAAGACTTCAAGACTTCAAGGAGGAGAATCCTCCAGCAAGTGACCCATGCCCCATGCTACAGAGGAAGGCAAAAAACCTCCAGGGCCTCTTCCAATCTGCCCTGGAGGAAAATTCCTTCCCGACCCCAAATATGGCGATCAGCTAAACCCTGAGCATATGGGCAAGATTAATCAGCCAGATACTACAGAAAATTCTTTCCTGGGTAACTCGGATCCCACCCCATCTAATATCCCATCACAGGCCATTGGGCCTATTTACCATGAATATTTAATTACCAAAACCATGTTATCCCATCATACCATCTCCATAAACTTATCGAGTTTAATCTTAAAGCCAGATAGATCTTTTTCCCGCACTGCTTCCCTTGGAAGGCTATTCCAAAACTTCACTCCTCTGATGGTTAGAAACCTTCGTCTAATTTCTAGTCTAAATTTCTGGTGGCCAGTTTATATCCATTTGTTCTTCCGTCCACATTGGTACTGAGCTTAAATAATTCCTCTCCCTCTCCAGTATTTATCCCTCTGATATATTTATAGAGAGCAATCATATCTCCCCTCAACCTTCTTTTAGTTAGGCTAAACAAGCCAAGCTCCTTGAGTCTCCTTTCATAAGACAAGTTTTCCATTCCTCGGATCATCCTAGTAGCCCTTCTCTGTACCTGTTCCAGTTTGAATTCATCCTTCTTAAACATAGGAGACCAGAACTGCACACAGTATTCCAGGTGAGGTCTCACCAGTGCCTTGTATAACGGTACTAAAACCTTCTTATCCCTACTGGAAATACCTCTCCATACATGCAGGTGAAGTATGAGAAACTGATAGATGCAAATAAGATAGTCTCTAATGAACCATAAGTTTTGATGGTTACATAGGGGCCAATATGCCTGGGTTCAGTTCTCAACTCTGGTACTGACTTGCTACATGGTCTTTGGCAGGTCATTTGGTTTCTGTCCTAGTTTGCCCAGCTATTAAATAGTATCACAAACATTGCCAACTTCAACCCAGTGTTGTGGCTTGTGAAGTTTAGTTAGTTAACAAAAGGGAGGCGTGCAACCTTGGAAGGACTTCACTGACAATGCCCAAATTATTGATGCCTAGAACAAATCTCAGATTATGAAGCCAAAATAAATAATATTTTCAGTAAAATATATCTGCCTTAGGCTTTTTTATTCATAGTGCTGCCCAATACCCCATTGTCTGAGCACCTTCCATGTAAAATTACTTAGCAAGACCAGAAGTCCCTGGTGGACTGAATGCAATCTCTCAGGGCATGGTTCACAATCACTAGTAGTCTAGCAGGAATTCATACGTTAACATTGGTATTCATAGGCCATATCCAATACCCTATTGCCCTGCTAGGAAACACCACTTTTGAGTGACACATAGAATAACTACCGTTTCCTGACACTCAAGGAAGAGTTCATACCTGAGTGTTCAAAAAAGAGCACTTTAAAATGTGGTTGTACTCTGAGAAATAATGGTAAAGCTGGCACTATTTCTTGTCTCCCAGTGAATTCCAAATCAAATGTGCTCTCTCTACCAATAAAGATACAGGGTCAAATTCCAGGCTGACATAGTTCCATTGACTTTGGTTTTTTTAGCATCCAGCGCTGTAAACTCAACCTGGATTGCCAGAATCAACCTAAGTTCTTTCCTTCTCATCCATCCATCACCTGCTGTAATGGTTCTGCAGGCCAAATTATACTGTCAGCAACTCCTGTGCAGCCCCATTGACTTCTGTGGAATTGCAAAGCTGGAACTGATCGGCATTTAGTGAGCAATCTTGTGGAAGGTGCACAAGAAGGAATAGAATCCACCTGGCTTTTTGTCTCTTTATGCCGGTTTTGACTCTTAATGGTAAAAAAACACTAAAAACTTATATTTATCACTCAAGCCATCAGATGTGACTTTGGATGCAGCTTAGGAGCAGAAGTGTTAAGTAAGAAGGTGGCATTTTTACAGTCCCTTTTCAGAGTAGAACTACACTTTAATATCTCAAATGCAAGGGCCATAGAAATTAAAATTATGACTTTTTTATTATTATTACTAGAGTGGGTAGGGACGCTACTTAAGAAGGTTTTGGTAAGCAAATCCTCTAAGATTGACATCCTCACTGTTCCAGGGAATTCTGAGCAGATAGTATCGCTAATGTCATGCATTCAAAAGTCATGAGTCAGGCCCCCCAGAATCATGAGATTGGTTTAAAATCATATTTTGTTTTCCCCCCAAAAATGTTGAGCTCTGTTTTCTGAGCCCTTTAGGGTGCACTGAGTTCACATATTCAAGATTTTTCTCTGCAACCATGAGAACTAGAAAGTTAGTATTTTAAAAAAATAAAGCTGTAACCACTTGCAGCGGGGGGTTAAGGAAAATGCCAAATACCGCAAGACTCGTAATAAAATTGTGCAAGTTGGCCACACTGAATATGTCATGCACTACTAAGCTTATGGAGGCTTGAAGCACTGAACCAGGTCATTGTACATGTCCTGTTCATTTCACTGGACCATGCATAAGGCTCTGGTACAGCAGTAGGAACTCAAACTTACTCTTCATGTGTCAGCCCTTTGTTTCTCACTTTGTTTTCTCTGCTTCATCAAATGTAGCTTAACATGTTTATAACTATGAAGAAGCCAGTGTCATTCCTTTCATCTCTGATGGTGTTTTCCCACCCTAAAAAATTCTTACTGGTATCACAGGTAGTGAGAGCAATTATTGCATCTGTTACCTTTTTACACTAGCCTACCCTCAAACTGTACCTGGAGAGCAGCTGGCTTTTTGTGCCACCTCTTGCACTTTATGAAAGTACTTTGGAAAGTGAAGATCACTTCTTTCTTTTTCTTTGGAATAGGAGGCCAGACGACAACACTTTTGAGCTAGTCAAAGAGATATGAATCAGTTTTGATTGCCTCTGCCTGGGATATAGATTCTTCTACACATTGATCTGTTTCATGTTTGATTATGTTGGGTCCTTTCACTGGTGCACAGTTCCTCACCCAAATGTCCCTATTAATGTCAGTGGGACTACTTGGATGAGTAACTGGCCAGCACTGAGAATAAAGGGTTCACAATCTGACATGCTGCCATTTGCAGAACCTAAGAGTGTGCCTTTTTTGATTGCTCCTCCATTAATTTTTAGTTGCCCAGCCTTTTCATGGAAATCACAGTAGATAAGTGTTTGTAATGTAGAAAGTTCTCCTCCTACACTGGCTTGAGATTTGGACTTAATTTTATTTCATTAATATACAAAAAGATAGCCACCCTACAAAAGTAGATCAAGAGCTTCTGTTCTCCCTGCCTCATTACACAAGAACAAGAGGAAGTTCAATGGAATTGAAAGGCGGCAAATTCAAAACTGATAAAAGGAAATATTTTTTTCACACGGCATGCAATTAGATGACAGAATTCATGGCCACAGGATGTTGTTGAGGTGAAAAATGTAGCAAGATTCAAAAAGGGACTGGATATTTATATGGATAACAAACATATCCAGACTTGTTATAATTAATGGCAACCAATTGTGGAAGGGATCGTAAACCTTATGAGATGAGGAGGAGACCTGATGTTGGGGGAGATTACCCCACATCTCCCTAGTCTACTATGTCTACCTTCCTCTGAAACATTTTATGTTGGCCACTGTCGGAGACAGCATACTGTACTAGATGGACCTGAGGTCTGATCCAGATGGTGTTTCCATTGTTCCTCATCTGGCCCGAAGTAAATAACTATAAATATTTGTGTGTTATGAAAAATGCATGCTTCCAGTCTCAGAAATGTACTCCTTATTCTGATAGTGAGCTACAAGCAGGTTTCTGCTCTTTGACCAAGTGCTAGAGTGGCACAAAAATTGAACAGGGATGGTGAAAATGGACTATATATCACATAAAAGAAAAATGAGTACGTTACCTAAATGACACCACCAACTGTTTAATTATGCAATGAAATTATCGCCTACCCTTCACTGTCTGTAAAATCTGGTTTACTGCATTCAGATTTTAAAGTGTCCCTATAAATCTAGGTCTAATGCCACAATATGGCAGCTTCCCAGATAATTCAAAAGCCTATCTCTTGAAAGACATTGTGACTGTCATTCTCACTTGACAAATTATATGTTTAACACTCAATGGCAGAGTCATGTGATGTGCACCATGCGGGGGAGAACTCAGACTTTAGATGGGTCACTGCGGAGATCTGATGTTGATTTCCATAAGATTTCCATGTCTAGTTGGCAGCCGGTATCAAGTGGAGTACCCCAAGGGTCGGTCCTGGGGCTGGTTTTGTTCAATATCTTCATAAATGATCTGGAGGATGGTGTGGATTGCACTCTCAGCAAATTTGTGGATGATACTAAACTGGGAGGAGTGGTAGATACGCTGGAGGGGAGGGATAGGATACAGAAGGACCTAGACAAATTGGAGGATTGGGCCAAAAGAAATCTGATGAGGTTCAATAAGGATAAGTGCAGGGTCCTGCACTTAGGACGGAAGAACCCAATGCACAGCTACAGACTAGGGACCGAATGGCTAGGCAGCAGTTCTGCGGAAAAGGACCTAGGGGTGACAGTGGACGAGAAGCTGGATATGAGTCAGCAGTGTGCCCTTGTTGCCAAGAAGGCCAATGGCATTTTGGGATGTATAAGTAGGGGCATAGCGAGCAGATCGAGGGACGTGATCGTTCCCCTCTATTCGACATTGGTGAGGCCACATCTGGAGTACTGTGTCCAGTTTTGGGCCCCACACTTCAAGAAGGATGTGGATAAATTGGAGAGAGTCCAGCAAAGGGCAACAAAAATGATTAGGGGTCTGGAACACATGAGTTATGAGGAGAGGCTGAGGGAGCTGTGATTGTTTAGCCTGCAGAAGAGAAGAATGAGGGGGGATTTGATAGCTGCTTTCAACTACCTGAAAGGGGGTTCCAAAGAGGATGGCTCTAGACTGTTCTCAATGGTATCAGATGACAGAACGAGGAGTAATGGTCTCAAGCTGCAGTGGGGGAGGTTTAGATTAGATATTAGGAAAAACTTTTTCACTAAGAGGGTGGTGAAACACTGGAATGCGTTACCTAGGGAGGTGGTAGAATCTCCTTCCTTAGAGGTTTTTAAGGTCAGGCTTGACAAAGCCCTGGCTGGGATGATTTAACTGGGAATTGGTCCTGCTTCGAGCAGGGGGTTGGACTAGATGACCTTCTGGGGTCCCTTCCAACCCTGATATTCTATGATTATATGATTCTATGAAAATTCCTAAATTCAGCGACACCATAGGTTTGAATCATGGCAGTGTTAGCTAACTCCTTCATCCTTACAGAGTAGATAAAATGAGTATCATGTATCCAGATCCTCAGCTGGTGTAAAGTGGCATAGCTCTATTGAAGCCAATGTAAGTCAGCATAGTCCCTTTAACTTCACTAGAGCTACACTGATTTACATCAGCTGAAGATCTGGCCATGACAGCGGGTAAATCTAGAGAATTCCTTTCAAAATTGAATGGATGTGTGGGCACTTTTTATCAATATTTGATACTGACTTTCTATTTAATCAGTTTATCTATTTAATCTGTTTATGCCACTTTACACCAGCTGAGGATCTGGAGGATGGCGTGGATTGCATCCTCAGCAAGTTTGCAGATGACACTAAACTGGGAGGAGTGGTAGATATGCTGGAGGGTAGGGATAGGATACAGAGGGACCTAGACAAATTAGAGGATTGGGCCAAAAGAAATCTGATGAGGTTCAACAAGGACAAGTGCAGAGTGCTGCACTTAGGACGGAAGAATTTTATGCACTCTACAGACTAGGGACCGAGTGGCTAGGCAGCAGTTCTGCAGAAAAGGACCTAGGGGTTACAGTGGACAAGAAGCTGGATATGAGTCAACAGGGTGCCATTGTTGCCAAGAAGGCTAACGGCATTTTGGGCTGTATAAGTAGGAGCATTGCCAGCAGATCGAGGGACGTGATCATTCCTCTCTATTCAGCATTGGTGAGGCCTCATCTGGAGTACTGTGTCCAGTTTTGGGCCCCACACTATGAGAAGAATGTGGAAAAATTGGAAAGAGTCCAGTGGAGGGCAACAAAAATGGTTAGGGGGCTGGAGCACATGATTTATGAGGAGAGGCTGAGGGAAGTGGGATTATTTAGTCTGCAGAAGAGAAGAATGAGGGGGGATTTGATAGCCGCTTTCAACTACCTGAAAGGGGGTTCTAAAGAGGATGGATCTAGGCTGTTCTCAGTGTAGCAGATGACAGAACAAGGAGTAATGGTCTCAAGTTGCAGTGGGAGAGGTTTAGTTTGGATATTAGGAAAAACTTTTTCACTAGGAGGGTGGTGAAGCAGTGGAATGGGTTACTTAGGGAGGTGGTGGAATCTCCTTCCTTAGAGGTTTTTAAGGTCAGGCTTGACAAAGCCCTGGCTGGGATGATTTAGTTGGGGATTGGTCCTGCTTTGAGCAGCAGATTGGACTAGATGACCTCATGAGGTCCCTTCCAACCCTGATATTCTATGATTCTATGATTTATAATGCCCACAGCACCATGCTGATGACTAAGGGAATGGATTGGCTCTGGTGTCCTTGGTCACAATTTCTTTTCCTAGTACAGAATGGCTGCTGCTTTCCACTTTAGAGGTGGCTGCATTTCAGTGGTGAAGTGATTCTTATATCCCTTTGGGATTCCTTGAGGCAAAAGGCACTGCATACATGTAGGGCATCATAGGATTTTCTTGGACTTGGGAGACATGGAATATTGTTCAGGAGCATTTAAGGGATAAGTTTTATCATCTGCAAGAAAAGAAAAAAATAATTAACTCATTTAAAAGTAAACCTTCATTTGGAAGGCAGACGTAAATTTTCAACGCTGTGCATGGGGACTCACTGGCTAGACTCCCATCAGATATATATTTGTGTAAGTCATGTACCTCAGTCCTTAAGCCGTGCTGAGAACAGCTACTATTCTCCTTGAATTTCAATACCCTCCAATGATTAAGAAACTTTGGTTTTGTTTTGTTTTTTGGAGTTTGAGTAAATCATGATGAGGTCCTGGGAATTTGGCGAGTGCGTTTAGTCGGGTATTCCATGCTGAGCAGTGCACACCGCCTGCCTATTAAGGGAACGGAAACATTTTAATGTTTTTCCAACCTCACCTTGTGGTAGCACACTAATTACCACGTGTGGGCCACCTGTGACTCCCAGGACAGATGGGAGTCTAGCACGGTAGCAAATTCATGCCTTACTTGCTGTTAATACTGAATTTTTCCAGGACAACTAGCATGAATCCTGAATACTGATCAATGCAAAAAGATGAGGCTGACTAGGTAATGTTGGTAGCTCCTTATCCTTTGAGGTTGTTTGAAATTAACTAGTTGGCTTTTCTGGGTACAATCTTCTAAATCCTCTTTGAACTTACTACGCAATAATTATTTCTCAGTCTATAAGGTGGATAGAAAGCTGGCTAGATTATCGGGCTCAATGGGTAGTGGTCAACGGCTCTACGTCTAGTTGGCAGACGGTATCAAGCGGAGTGCCCCAGGGGTCGGTCCTGGGGCTGGTTTTGTTCAACATCTTTATTAATGATCTGGATGATGGGATGGATTGCACCCTCAGCAAGTTCGCAGATGACACTAAGCTGGGGGAGAGGTAGATATGCTGGAGGGTAGGGATAGGGTCCAGAGTGACCTAGACAAATTCGAGGATTGGGCCAAAAGAAATGAGGTTCAACAATGAAAAGTGTAGAGTCCTGCACTTAGGAAGGAAGAATCTCATGTACCACTATAGGCAGGGGACTGACTGGCTAAGCAGCAGTTCTGCAGAAAAGGACCTGGGGATTACAGTGGATGAGAAGCTCGATATGAGTCAGCAGTGTGACCTTGTTGCCAAGAAGGCCAACAGCATATTGGGCTGTATTAGTAGGAGAATTGCCAGCAGATCGAGGGAAGTGATTATTCCCCTCTATTCAGCACTGGTGAGGCCACACCTGGAGTATTGCGTCCAGTTTTGTTCCCCCCACTACAAAAGGATGTGGACAAACTGGAAAAAGTCCAGCAGAGGGCAACGAAAATGATCAGGGGACTGGGGCACATGACTCACGAGAAGAGGCTGAGGGAACTGGGGTTATTTAGGCTGCAGAAGAGAAAAGTGAGGGGGTATTTGATAGCAGTCTTCAACTACCTCAAGAGGGTTCCAAAGAGGATGGAGCTAGGCTGTTCTCAGTGGTGGCACATGCCAGAACAAGAAGCAATAGTCTCAAGTTGCAATGGGGGAGGTCAAGATTGGATATTAGGAAACACTATTTCACTAGGAGGGTGGTGAAACGCTGGAATGGGTTATCTAGGGAGGTGGTGGAATCTCCCTCCTTAGAGGTTTTTAAGGCCCGGCTTGACAAAACCCTGACTGGGATGATTTAGTTGGGGTTGGTCCTGTTTTGGGCAGGGGGTTGGATTAGATGACCTCCTGAGGTCTCTTCCAACCCTAATCTTCTATGATTCTATATATATATTTGCTCCACTTACTCTTCATGAGGGCTAAAAGCAACAGTGATGTCTCCTTTCACTGGTGACTGGTAAGGGATAGTTCTGATCTTTTGAACCAAAATGTGTGCCTTGATAACTTCAGGTAGATTAGGCCTGAGTAGGAGCAGAATTTGTCACTGACAATACAGTGTCACAGGCATAGCTACTACTTTTTGCCAGTTATAATGAGAGGGAAATCCATGTATGTGGTTTGACTGTTAAATTCCTTTATTGCTTCAGAATCATGTTTGAGTCCGAGTAATTTCTTTCTTGGTTTATTCTGTTTATTCCTTATTACATTGATGTATTCTCCATTATTTGAAGTCTTTAAGTGAAGACTGCATGTGTTTCTATAATGACAGGTTTCAGAGTAGCAGCTGTGTTAGTCTGTATTCGCAAAAAGAAAAGGAGGACTTGTGGCACCTTAGAGACTAACCAATTTATTTGAGCATAAGCTTTCGTGAGCTACAGCTCACTTCATTATTCACCTTGATTATCAGTACAAAAGGTTTTCTCCCCCCCACTCTCCTGCTGGTAATAGCTCATCTTAAGTGATCACTCTCCTTACAGTGTGTATGATAACACCCATTTTTTCATGTTCTGTGTGTATATAAATCTCCTCACTGTATTTTCCACTGACTGCATCCGATGAAGTGAGCTGTAGCTCACGAAAGTTTATGCTCAGATAAATTGGTTAGTCTCTAAGGTGCCACTAGTACTCCTTTTCTTTTTGTGTTTCTATAGAAATTCTCCAGGTCATCCACAAGTATTGGATGAAAATCTATGGCCTGTGTTATGCAGGATATCAGACTTGATGCTCAAAATGGTCCCTTGTGGCCTTCAGATCTATGAATCCATGAATAGTCTATGTAGGTTGAATGTGTATATCACATTTACAGGGCGAGCTGAGCTCTAGACTTCTTTTAATGCCTCTCAAGTACACCCCTTTGGGGTCAAGTTTCATTACATACATCCCTCTCTGACCATTTGTACACTGGATCTCTTGGCTGCAACACCTTCTCTGTTTACCAGGTGTGTTAACACGACAGGCACCTGTCAGTCCTTCTCCTCTGGGAGCCTGTGATTGCTGATTATGGTGACTTAAAAACAGCATCTTCAAAATAAAGCACTATTTATTTACCCAAAGGAACATAGCACACAGCACAAAGGGTAAAAATAATAAAGGCCTATACACCTATTTCCCCTTACCTTGGCCTTAATCTTAACTTGCATGCTTTGGTAAATTCCATTCAGCCCAGCTACCTCCCTCTCTGGATTGGGAGAGACAGTCTACTTGCTACAGTTTCTGTCTCTCTTTCTGACAGACTCCAGCTGATGCTGACAGCCCATTCCACCACCTTCCTCCCTAGGCTAGCATCTCTAAGGTTTTAGTATCCCCTTTGATCCTACGTTTGGGATTAGGAAGAATAAATTTTGCCAGCCTCAGTGGAGACAGGTAGGGGTATTCCTCATTAAATAATGTTCTCATTGTTTCCTCAAGAACTCTTGGCATTCTTTGGACTGTGCCTTATGTTGCTGACTTTTGTTTTTTGTTTTCTGTTTGTTTCCCACCAACTGGCTGAGATTGAATTCTATTCAGTCAGACAGATTCATATCAAACAGGTAAACTGAGCTGCGTATTTATAAAAAAATAATACACACAACTCCTTCATTCTCCGCAGTGTATATTAAATGTTTCAGTGTGCATAATAATATTTTTCACCTATAAAGCATCATTCATCTTCAGTTCTCAAAGAACTATGAAAACATCAATTAACAATGAAAACTCACAGTACTTTTGTGAGGTGCCAAGGGGTATAGGCATTATATAAAGCATCCACTAACTTTGATTATTTCCATCTCTGGGTGCTGACTTGAGACAACCAGTACATCCCAAAATGGTCTGGGCCTGCCTATATGAGAAACCATCTCTCTTCCTGTTTAGGGGTGCAGGTGTACAGTTTTCAGCCAGAACACCTGGTCAAAAAGGGACCCTGGCACCCCCGCCGGAGCCCTCACTTCTTCCCACATCCCAATTCCCTGCCCCAGCCCAGTGAAAATGAGCAAGTGAGTGAGAGTGGAGGAGACTGAGCGACAGAGGGAGGTGGGATGAAGTGAGCGGAGGCAGGGCCTCAGTGAAGCGGCGGGGCAATTGTGTTCAGTTTTGTGCGATTAGAAAGTTGGAAACCCTATCCCTGTCTAATGCTGCTGCAGCTGTGATCAGTGGTGATGCTTTTTATTTCAACAAAAGGCGTAGAGGTATTCTTCATTAGGGTCCTTCAGCTTCCATTGTTAGTCTGAAATATTCCAGGATTATTGACCTTTAGGACCAGCTGCAAGGTCCATCTTTTTGCCTGAGTGTCTGAACCAAGTGAGGCATGATATAATGCTATTTGTAAGGGGACTGTTGCCCCCTTACTAACATTCAGTGGGGGGTGTTTTGGTTGGCTAGCTCCCAGTACTAAAAGGGGAAGGGTCTATGGGAAACCAGAACCCTGAGACTGCCAGTCCCCAGGAACAATGGGGAGAGGCCAATGCTCCAGGTCAGCCTGAATGACAGGGCGGGCAGGCTAATCAGGGAGTCAGGAGGCCAGGGAGGTCCCGTCCTCCGTGTGAGCTGGAATTGCCTGGGTCAGACAGAGTGGGGCCTAGCAAAGGAGAAAACAGGGGACCAAGCTGAGCTGGGGATCAGAGCTGTGCCAGAGCCAGAGGGACCAGAAAAGCAGCCCAGAGAGAGCAGACTCTGTGCTGGGAGCAGAGCTGCAGCCCCAAAGCCAGAGGCACAGCCCAGAGAGAGCAGACTTGCCCTGGGAGCAGAGCTGCAGCAACCAGAGCCAGAGGGGCCAGAAAAGCAGCCCAGGAAGCAGGTCAGTGCTGGCAGCAGAGTCACAGAAGCAGCCTGCAGAGCAGACCTGTCCTGGGAGCAGAGCTGCAGCAACCAGAGCCAGAGGGGCCAGAGAAGCAGCCCAGGGAGCTGGAGGCAGAGCAGCAGAGACAGAGTGGTGAAGCTGGGGCTGGAGCAGTCCAGAGCTGGGTGTGGTGAGCAGCTGGGGAGAGCGAGGGGGACCCTGGGCAGCAGGCCCAGCACAGGGAGACGCCTCAGCCAAGAGGCTCTGCAGGCCAGACTTGGATCATAACCCCGACAGGCGGGGGCGATACTGAGAAGAAGGGTCCTACCACTTAGAGCCTGAGAGCGTGTGGCCACTACCAGAGCGAGTGTCCAACCCACAGCATCCCTGCAGCACAGCCAGAGCCTGAGAAGAAGGCCTGAGACTTAACAAGTAACAGACTGTGAACTGCCCTGACATTCCAGAGACACTGTTTGTGATGATCCCTGCCACAGAGTGGGGTGATGTATTTCCTTTAACCTTTCCCATTTTCTCTTATTCTTTTTAAAATTAATTGTTGATTAAATAACTTGCATTTGCTTTAACTTGTATGTAATGGTCAGTGGGTCAGAGAAGTGACCAGTGGAGAGAGAGTACCCTGGAGTGGGGACACCCTAGCCCGTCCTAGGTGACCACAGCAGGGTTGGGGGTTGAGCCCCCCAGGAATCCTGGGCCCAGCCTTGTTGGGGTTACGAGGACTCTGCCAGACAAGAGAGTGGAAGGGGAGTCCTCAAGAGCAGGGAGACCTCTGGATAAAGGAAGTGGGAGCAAGGACTCAGATCCTTTCGCTAGCCTACTTCACCGGGGTAGTGCAGAAGCCAGGAAAGTTCCTCACATTAGCGGGACTGTTCCCCCGCTTACATATTTAACATTTTTATCAATGACCAGGGAGAAAACATAAAATCAAGATTGATAAAGTTTGCAGCTGACATAAAAAAATGGGAGTGATAAATAATAAAGAAGACAGGTCACTGATTCAGAGCTATCTGGATTGATTGGTAAACTGGACATGCACAAACAATAAGTTTTAATATGGATAAACGTAAATGTGTACATCTAGTAACAAAAAATGTAGGCCATACATGCAGGATGGGGGACTCTATCCTTGGAACTAGTGACCATGAAAAAGATTTTGGGTTGGGGTGGATAATCAGCTGAATATGAGCTCCCAATGTGACATTCCGTCCAAAAGAGCTATTGCAATCCTGGGATGCATAAACAGGGGAATTTGGAGTAGAAGTAGATTACTTTACCTCTCTTTGGCATTAGTGAGACCGCTGGTGGAATACTGTGTCCCGTTCTGGTTTTTCCTAATTCAAGAAGGATGTTGATAAATTGAAGAGGATTCAGAGAAGAGCCACAACAATGGTCAAAGGATTAGAAAAATGCCTTATAGTGATATATGCAAGGCATATAATCTGTTTAGTTTAACAAAGAGAAGGTTAGGAGATGACTTGATTACATTCTATAAATACCTACATGGGGAACAAATATTGGACATTGGACTCTTGAATCTGACAGAGAAGGACCATGTTATACCTAATGGCTGGAAGTTGAAGCTTCATGATAGAAATGAGGTGTACATTTTTAACAGTGTGGGTAATTGATTATTGGAACAATTTATCAAGGGTCGAGGTGGATTCTCTTTCAATGATAAGTTTGTAAATCAAGATTGGATGTTTTTCTAAGAGATCTGCTCTAGGAATTAATTTGGGGAGGTTCTGTGGCCTGTATTATATGGGAGGTCAGACTAGATGGTCACTTCAGGCCATGGAATTTATGAATCTGTGATGAGATCAATTGTCTATGGAAGGACAAGTTTGGTGGAGAAAGTCCCAGGTATTGGGTGGTGTTGAGGATGGATTTTTTTTTGGAGGGGTTACTGCTCATTTTGTTTGCTGTTGGTTGTATTTTAACTTTAAATAAAGTCAAAGGTGCCCAGAGTAGCAGATGGGTGCTTATTTAAGTGATTACAAGTAGAAAGAAATACAATAAAAATACTAAAGTTCTTGGGTCTGATTTTTTTCCAGAGGCTTTGAGCACCAACAGCTCTGGCTGAAGTCAGTGGGAGCTGCAGGAGCTTAGCATTTCTGAAACCAAGGCCCCAGAGGTATCAAGTTAGGTGCCCAAAGACTGGGGAACATGGAAATAGTGATCACTTGAGAATTTTGGCTCAAGTTATTTGCCTAAAGTAGCAGAATGAGTAGAACAGATCCAGAAATAGAGCCTAGGAAGCCTGATCCCCAACATCCTGTTCTAACACCTCCACAGTGCTCTCCACTCTTATTTCTACTGACCATTTAGAAATTATTGTTACAATATAGAGGTGAAATCCTGGCAAAATTCCCTTTGACATCAGCAGGGCAAGGATTTCGGCCTAGATGCCTATTGCACAGTTATGGAAATATTGATAGGCCCTTCATTACAGCCCTTCTTTATGGTGGTGATAGATGTGTATGTGTTTATTTTTTTAAGATGTAACAATTTATAACTTGGTTTATTTGAAACATGTTCTTATTGTCTGAGCATTACATGCTTTACATGAGTCAACAGAAAGACGTCAGCAGAGTATTTCATTTTCTTGTGATCTATATTGATACTGATGTGCGAGAAGCAAAGTGTGAACAAAGAGAGGTAAAATTACACAGATAGAGACACAAAAGAGTAAAGAGGCACAAAGAGAAAGGGTAAGGATAGCTGAAGTTGCCCACATATTCCAAGAGCGACCTATTAGCTAACACTAGGGAGAGAAGGCACAAGGGCACCCTTTAGTTTGTATGTACTAGAGAAGCACACTGCAGGATTATATTTTCTAGTGCAGATGGACATACAGTAAGATGAAGGACCAGGTTCTTCTCTCTTACTTGGTGTGCATCAGGAATAACTCCACTGATGTCAACAGAGTTACACTAGTGTAAATTCTACTTAATTTAGCGGAGAGCCAGACCCCTTGTGTTTCAGTTGTTTGAATGAAAAGATACCAAGTGGAAAAATCTCCGTGATGGGGTATAGGATTTAAAAGCAGAAATTAAGGGAAGCCAGCTCTTCAAATATTTCCAAGTAAATATGTGGGAGTGAATCAATCTATTGGCAGGTCAGAAGCTTGAAGGAACTGAACAACCCAGTCTCTTAGAGACTCTAATAAAGCTGGTCTTTTAGTGAGGAGGATAAATATGTATTCAGAAAGCCTCAAATTAACTGACCTTCTCTTCAAATTTGAGCTAATTTGTTAGTTTCATGAAAGCCCTTCAGCACTCTCTCAATAATTATTTTTTCCACATGGTTGAATTCTGAATGAATATTCATCCTTCTGAAGAGAAGAGAGTGACACAAAAACTCCCTGAAATGGATGGAACTGAAAACCACTCTTCCTGAAGGGTGAAGTAGCTCTACAAGGAAATTTCCAACCATGGGGCTTTTGCATTGTTCTTTTCTCAGTTTTTTTCATAGGGCTTTTCCATATTTTCTGCCCCTGAGGCAGGCAGGGGAAAGTTTTAGACAGCAGTGCAATGGGTGGCCATTGGTCCACCATGACCAGAATTTCTCTTTTCTGCATGAGAGTCCCTTTTTTTAGCACTGTCCCAATGTGTGCCCCCAATTACATGTGAACCTCAGTGCTTGTGCAAGGCATTATATTCACTGCCTACAGATCAATGTCCTCTCTTTCTTTATGGAACAGGTACAATAAAGACAGCAATAATGCAAGCTTTCCCATCTATATGCCTTAAACCTTACTTAGAGGGACCGCATCTAGATAGTTCATGCCTACTTTTGGCTGGTCAGTCGTTGGCTTTTTTATGGCACAGAGAGATGAAAGTCCAGATCCACAAATTTACATTGAATCATAGAATATCAGGGTTGGAAGGGACTTCAGGAAGTCACCTAGTCCTCAACCCCCTGCTCAAGGCAGGACCAATCCCCAATTTTTGCCCCAGTTCCCTCAATGGCCCCCTCAAGGATTGAACTCACAACCCTGGGTTTAGCAGGCCAATGCTCAAACCACTGAGCTATCTCTCCCCCCCCCCCCCATTGAAATCAATGGATTGTGGATCTGGCCTGAAGTGACTTGCCTGAGTTTAGTAGTAAAGGCAGGAACAGCATAAATGTCTCCTACCTCTGTTTCCAGTGCCCTATCCATTAAACTATGCTGCCTCCCCTTGGGAACCAATGAATGTCAGTTTTGCAGCCCAAACACTAGCAAAGGGACTGAGAATACCATCTCTTTTAATTTAAACCAACCGTATCCCAAGTATCTCCCCCCCAAAATATTCTGCATTGAAGCAATATCATTAAGATTGTAAAGTCAAGCACTCAGAAGTTAGAAAAAAGTAGATTTAGGGTTGTGTGAATTATTCACCTTTTTGCCTATGCATTATGAAACATGATCACATATTATTGTTGCCACATCTCCCTTACCTTCTGTTTTCTCATTCCTTTTACATAGGAATTACTTTTCTTTGGGGAAAGGATACATTGCATAAACCTCTATCAAACTTACTTTTTTAATGAAATGTAAAATGATTGAGCTATACTCTACAAGCCACTCCAATCTGTGCATTAGTCAGCTATTGTTGCATTACTCGGGCGGATGAATGCACAATGCTGAACACATGTGAGGCAGAGACAAAGGATTATCCAGTGGTTAGGCCACTAACCTAAGACTTAGGAGATGGTTCAATTTCCTGCTGTGTCACAGACTTTCTGTGCGATCTTGGGCAAGTCACTTCGTCTATTTGTACCTCAGTTCCCCATCTGTACAATGGGGACAAAGTACTTCCCTACCTCACTGAGGTGTTGTGGGGATAAATACATTAAAGATTGTGAGGTGCCCAAATGCTATGGTGATGGGGTTGTGTGCCAATCGGTAGTAATGTACAGTCCTGGAGTGGCTTATTGCTATAATAAACAATTCCTTGAATATGATGCTGCTAAACACTTGGGGATTAAAGAAGGTACTCTGGTATAAAAAGGGTTGTCAGTACTCATGTACACCCATTCCAATTACAGACATCACCGTATTCCAAAGGTTTTTTATTCATTTTTTACACGTAAAGTGCTTTCCTTTGTGCTGGGAAGTTGTTGAAACCAACACTATTACCACAATTGCTCAGTTACAAGCTTCTGAGAAATGAGAGTCAAAATCTTGTAGAAGATGTTTGAAAAGAACAGTTCCCCGCAGGTAACACTTTTCTGTCTTTTCAAGCTTTTGTGGAATATCTCCACTGGTTGGCAACCAACACAATGGTTTTGCAAAAAGCCCTACTTTTAGTCAGTACCTGTTGTATAGATATCACTGTTTAAACAATCAAAGGCTTCTTGTTTAATTGTATAGTCATTCTCTGCTAAGAAAAAAAAACCTCAGCCATTTTATTAACTATGGTGGCAGCCAAACAACTATAATTGATTCTTATTCCTAATGTGCAATTTACAGGCTAAACACGGCAGGAGAGGGCAAACTTTGTTGTTTTGTTTAATTATGAACCCACTCAAACAGTGAGTATCCAAATGGTCGACATGAACATGAACATGATTGGGTTCATATTGCCTTTAGGAGAGAACTTGAGAAAAAGGGAAAGTGGGGAGGAAAACATAGGGGGTTACATAGTTATTTATCTAAAGCAAAGTGTATTTTAAGATATGTTAAAAGCACATGCTCAAATAAATTGGTTAGTCTCTAAGGTGCTACAAGTACTCCTTTTCTTTTTGCGAATACAGACTAACACGGCTGTTACTCTGAAACCTAAAAGCATATGAGTATCAGTTAAACCATACAGAATCATAGGGGCTGGTTCTACTGTGTTGCTCTGGTGTAAATTCAGAGTAACTCCAATTGAGTTTCAGAGTGGTAGCCACCGTTCCCTATAAGCTGTGCACGTGTGCGCGCGCACACAGATCCTAAACCCTGCGCACACGGCAAAACACCGCGTGCACAAAAATTTGCACAGAAACACAATTTGCACAGAAAAAATGTTTTGCGCACACAGCCTGTGAAAAATTTGCACAGAAGAAATTTTTTGCACACACGGCCTGTCAAAAATTAGAGGGAACATTGGAGCTGTGTTAATCTGTATCAGCAAAAAGAACGAGAAGTAGTTGTGGCACCTTAGAGACTAACAAATTTATTTGGGCATAAGCTTTCGTATATTATTAAATTACCTACTATGGGCTTGAGCCTGTGAGGTGGTGGGTGCCCTCAACTCACACTGACAGCAGTGTGATGGATGACGGCACCTCCCAGGAACACTCAGCACCAGACTGAGCTCAAAGTGCCCCAAAGGGTGTTAGGGCTTGATCAACAAACTAAAAAAAAAAAAAAAAAAGGACACATTCCCTCCCCTAGGGAAGTTTACAATCTAAGTCCCACAATTGCTAAAACATGGGCAGACTGAGACACTTGGAAGGAGTCACAGTGGAGTCAATGGGGCTCGGCGTCAGTATAGGTATTAGTTTCAGGACTGGGATTAGGGTGGCCAATGAGGGCATCCCCAGAACACTGGACATTTTGGTACTTCTGGGAATGGCCTGGACCTGCCGCCACCTGCATGACCCCACCCCACCCAGTGTGCCCTTGCACGCTGGCAGGTGCGGAGCTGCGCACCTCTTAAAACGGTGTCCTCTAACCCTTGTGGTGTGATACCTGACAAAACCACGTCCGTTTTAGATCAACACCGGACAGGGGACAAACTGAAAAAACAGGACCATCTGGCTTAAAACCAGACAAGTGGCCTGCCTAACGAAGACCTACATGAAGAGACAATACGATGTGACAATGGAGATAGGAGGCCTTTCCTATAACTGTGTTGCCAGCCATATATATATATATATATATATATATATATATATATATAAAGCAATGATTTAAACTGAGCCTGCCTAAACAGGCAATAGTTTCAAAATTAAAGCAGTAAATAATGGCCATATTCCTGAAGCAGCACTAGTGTGAAGGAAACATATGCAGTTTGCTTCTCAAAGGCATTCCAAACAGCAGCTGTGCAATCTTTGACAACTGGCGAATGGCTACAGATGACAGACACCGTTGCTACTAATATTGTATCAGTCTGCAATGCAGTGAAAATGTCCTTTAAATAGAACATGCCATTTAGAGCCACACCAAGAAGGCTGGCTGGAGCTAACATTGCTCTTGAAAGCTTTTATTCATGAGGCCATGCTGCCCTTTGAAGTTGATTGTTCCATTTGCTGTATTTATAGCTCAATCAAATATTCTTATTGATTTGAGGATTCAGTATTTTCTTTAGTAAAGGCCTAATGAGGAAGGGTGTCTGGTCGACTCTCCAGAGAATGTGGCTGCTTGTATGCTGATTAATGCCGACACTGTCGGAATGTTGACCCAAGATTATGCTGCCCTACACTGGAGCATATTGTGTCATGCCTTTCAATATCAGATCATGGCCTAATTAGCTGTTTTTAATTGTATGAATATTACTGGCAATTAGTCTATCAGATGTAAGAAAAGATAGAACAGATTTTCTTTCTAATTGTTGTAAAAATATGTTACAGGCAGTCATTTAAATTTAGTTAGGTTTTAACTCATCCGAGTTTTTGGAAAGAATATACAACCTTGTGCTTCCTGTCTTAAACCAATCTCAAAATAATAGGGGTTATGATGAGACCTTGTTGAGGGGCAGATAATCTCATGTTCCAACTGAGGGGTTTCTTGCAACTTCCTCTTACGCATCAGAAGTAAAATTTTCAAAAGTGCCTGTGAGACTTAGGAGCCTAAGTCCCATTCTCAAAAGTGACTTAGGCACTTAGGAGCAAAAGTCACATTGATTTTTTTCAGTGACACTTAGGATCCTACAGCTCAGATCCTTTCCATGGGAATTAGGTGCCTACATACCTTTGAAGATCTGGGCTTAAGTCCCTTATGAAATTGGGACTTAGGCTTTTAAGTCACTTAGGTCGTTTTGAAAATGTTACCCCTGGTGCTGGCCGCTGCCTGAGACAGGATACTGGACTAGATGGTCCAGGGGATCTGATCCAGTTTGTCAGTTCCCATGTTCCTATCTAATTGTCCTAAGCCTCTGAGCAGCAGAGGGATTTATGTTTCAAATGTGCTGCAATATGCACATTACCAACAAAGCTCAATCTACAGGAGGTCAGAGTAGATCACAACAGTCCTTTCTGGTCTTGGGATCTTGGACTGTGAGTGGAAGATTCCATTGTTCTCTTATGGGATGGGCTGGAAACGTTGAATTTTGGAACTCAAGTTGTACGTGTTTGGGATTTTTTTTCCTCCTAAGCTGTAAGAAGCTCTCCCAGGGCCAGATTCTGTCATCCTTACTCATGCTATGTATACCTTGACCCACTGATTGGTGACAGAATACAGCCCCCATTTTACCATCATCATCCATCATGCAAAAGCCTGTAGCGAATGAAATGAGCAGGAGTCGCTTGTTGTCTTGCAGCAGGAGAAAAAGTCATGTAGAGCTGTAAAACACTCCCCTTCCTGGAGAAGGGAAACATGTCTGAAGACCTAGGGCCTGACTCTTACACCAGTGTAACAGAACGAACACCACTGACCTCCATGAAGTTACACCAGCATAACTGAGTCATGAATGAGGTCCACGGCATTTGGATCTTCCCATATGATAAGGGTTAAAAGAACAAGCTTTATCTAGAGCTATTGGATTTAGTGCCAGTATTAAAATGATGCCGTTTTCTGTACCTAAATCATATAACCTAACTAGCTGTTTTCACCAAAGATGAATCTGTGCTGTCACAAATGAACAGATCTCTGCCCTATTTGGAGACAAGAAAATGGACAACGGTTACAAAGGCTCTGTGCACACAAAGCATGTGTTTATGCTGGCATGAATTCTTCTTCTTGGTGCTACATATTTAATTTGTTTTTTGAAAATGTATTTATCATTTATAGCCTGGGGAAAGATCCTGTTGCAGGACACAGTACATTAATTCACTCAAATGGAGATATTTCTTAAGTGGATGCATCTTTGTAGAAATCAAACTAAAAACCTGAAATGATGGATTTAGCCACTAGAGGGTGTTTTGAAGAGAGGTCCATCCTTAGTATGGATTTCTCTGGATGAATGATGGTTTAACCCAATAGTTCATTCTTATAGCATAAGGTATTGAACATGAAGTATTTTGGCTACAGAGTTGATGTATTTTTTATCCTCAGTGTTTTTGGCTGGGGTGGAGATTAATAAGGGCCAGAGCCAATGAAAATTAAAAACTGGATGTTGCAGTGCAGAAATTTATGTAAGCCAGAATTTAAGAGCTTCCATGGAGTTCCACTGACCTCCGTGGCTTGACAGGTGAATGTGATGGGCCCAATCCCTGGGATGTCTCTGACTTCTGCTCAGTGCAGCTCAAGGACAGGCAAAGATAGCTATGAGTCTTAGGGCTGTTCTAATTTGCACCTATCTGCCTATAGCAAGGAGCAACTGGCATAGCAATCAGCAATTGCCAGAGCTTGTGAATGGCTTGGCCTGACCCGTTGATCTGGAAGCAGGAAGTGGTATAGGAATTACACAGCTAAACCAGACCTTTGCCATTTGGGATTCTCCCAGAATTCTCCCCCAGCTGAGCAGGGCAAAGATCTGCTGTGGATTAATTTGTTACATCTATCTGTGTATTTTTATTTCTGTAACTACAGCTGCTTCAAAGCTGTCAAGAGCCCATCTGCTTCAATGCTATAAACCTAAGGAAATGCATTTATTGTAAGGTCACTTGTGTGAATATAAGCCAAGATTTATTTTTAAAAAATGAGCTCCCGAAGTTCCAAGTCTGCGGCCTTTGGGCAAACCCATGATAGAAAGGTTTGATCATAATAACAAAGGGCCAAAGAGCAGCCCAGCTTGCATGGCTGTGCAGGGAGTAATGAGGCACAAGGCTATGCTCCTGTGTGGACTATTCATGTGGTAGGTAGCAGTGCAGGGAGAGATGTAATCTCCATGGCGCTGTTACATTCCCTCCCCACTGTGCCTGTGGGTGGGGTGAGGAAGGGACAGAAGCTAGGAAGAGTGACTCAGGCACTCCAAGATCTGTGCCCTGCACCACGTATAGAGCTGAGGCTGGGTGTTTCTCCCTCCGAGCAAGGGGAAATGTGGCAGTCTGAGTCACAATATGCCTCTCCAGTTCTGCTCCCATGACAGTGCACAGCGCTTGTAGCAAAGTCACAACGAAGTAAAGTCAGGCTCCTAAATCTGTACGTAGGCACCTGAATATGAGGCTTGACTTCAAAAATTGCTGAGCTCTGTTTGTTAATTTCTCCTCCCCCACCCTCTGTCAGGTTTAATAGGGCCTGAAAATAAGATACTGCTAAACCTGATACAGGCATGATTAGCCCTTGGCTACTTCACCTCTAAATTTAAATATATAAACAAAATACAGATGCAGCTTGAGCATTCTTAACACAAATAGCTTGAGGTGCCGTAACTTATAACAGAAGGGAAACTGCCATACAGATACATACATCGCTAACACCTTTAAAAAAAAACAACAACCATGTGAATTTCGAAGTGTATTACTGTGCAATAGAGAAAAGGCTTTAAGCAATTCTCAGACTATCACTCCAAAAAACAAGTGATCAATGTTTTACATGCCTTAAGAATTTCTCTCATGCTAATTACCTATCATCTTATGTGGTGTTTGCAATAAAAAGCCAAAACAAAACAAAGTCTAAAAGTGCCTAGTGATAAACTACTCAATTTAACCACAAAAAATAATGTTCCTGATTTTTCTTTTATTTTTGAAGTATTTGCTTAGGAGCACTTTTGCTATTATAGCTCAATGGTTTGAGCGTTGGCCTGTTAAACCCAAGGTTGTGAATTCAATCCTTGAGGGGACCATTTAGGGATCTGGGGCAATAATTGGGGATTGGTCCTGCTTTGAGCAGGGGGTTGGACTAGATGACTGCCTGAGGTCCCTTCCAACTCTGATATTCTATGATTAGCACAAACATCATGATATAATGGACAAGATGAGTAATAGGATCACTTACAGGACTGACTTTTTTCACTTAGAATGTATAAAAATGTGTACGACCTTCTCTTTAAAAAATAGTGTGTTGCCAAGGGTGATGTGGTATAATAAGGTTAATGAGTAAAGAAATAATAAAATCTATTTTCATCGTTCTTCACAGAACCAAATCACAGTACAGGGGAAACAGATGCTTTGGAACCTAGCCGAGTTGCTGATCAGTAGAAGCTGATTATCTATTAATGAGAGGTTTTTAGTGGTGTACCCTGGTGTAAAAACCACTAGACTCTATTCAACAAGGCATCAGTTGCAAATTCCTTGTATATGAATCACTTGATAGATGTAAAAAATTCAAAACAGATTTTCCCCGGTGCCCTGTGGGTTGTCATGCACTAGTGCTCTCTTATCTGTTTATGTTAATGAAACAGGATTCTTCAGTAAGTAAATATGTGTAGTATTTAATTAAACTCACTGCTGGGCTCAGTGTGAGAATGTAGCCTGTATTTTTTTTTGCTTAGTATTATTCTACTGTAATTCTTTTTCCACCCACTATTCCCTTCCAGCAGCCTCACTCCCTTGACAGAGGGAAGGTGATTCTCATTTTGTCTTTGTCTGTACTAGAAAGCTGTACTGGTTAAAGTTCTGTCAGCAGAAAGCCACCAGCACAACCTGTTAAGGCCCTGATCCAGCATCATGAAAGCCCCCAAATGCCTTTACTTTGTGCTGACAATATAAAAGAGCCTTAAACCTGGTCCAGTGACTGGAGGAATGGAGTGGGAGTCAGAAAACCTTGATTCTGCACCCAACTCCACCACGGGCTTTCTGGGTGACCTTGGGCAAACCACTTCCTCCCTCTGTGCCTCTGTTTCCCCAACCCAATGGGGATAATGATACCTCCTTTGCAAAGGTTTTTGAGGTCTAATGATAGGTTTCACTATGTAAAGGCTTGGTATTGTTGGAGAGGGTGTAAATTTTATTTATGCCCCTTTATACAAGCAGGGCAGTAAAGAGAGCCTTAATGTGAATACGAATCAAGTCCTTAAACTGCCAGGAATTTCACCCACATCTCTTAGGTAGACCTGATGGCTTTGTCACTGTCAAACAGAAAAATAGGGAGGTTGTCTTTGTTTTGTTAATCCTGATAGTTTTTCATCCGCTTTATTTATTTATTCATTTTGGGGAGTCATTATTTTCTTTCCAGACCTGAATTGGAGCAGTTGTTGATGAGCACTGTGGCACCTCGCAGTCCGTCTCGGTAACAGTCATGGCTTTCCTTATTGAAGAGCTACCGCTGACCGTTTACATTTCTCAGCTATTGTGCAGCCCTTCCTGAGGCCTGCGTTCGCAATTTACTGCCATTGTGTATCAACAGTATTTGCACTTCTAGTATTTTATTAGCTACAAGCAGTGCTCTTCCAGTAGCTCATCCACTAACTTTTTCTGGCTCCTTGTGAGTCTGCACAGAGGCAAGGGCTCAGTCCAGCAGATATTTGTCTCTGTTATCACCAAAGCTCCAGAATCTCCTAGAAAAACAACAAGGAGCCCGGTGGCACCTTAGAGACTAACAGATTTATTTGGGCATAAGCTTTCGTGGGTAAAAAAAAACACTTCTTTTTACCCACAAAAGCTTAGGGCCAAATAAATCTGTTAGTCTCTAAGGTGCCACTGGACTCCTTGTTGTTTTTGTGGATACAGACTAGCATGGCTATCCCATGATACTAGAATCTCCTAGCTTGCCAAATAGCAGTGGAGGCCACTCACCCAGTTCAGATCTTTTCTCCTGCTTCCAATGAGGGCCCCGTTAAGCATTTTGCATGGCCTCTTTCCCAGCTCAGCTCAGATATATAATGTAGCTCTTGGAGCTGAGATCAGGAGGAAATTTCACTGAGCATGATCAGGGAGTCATCTCTTGACATGAGAGATGGCTTCTTTTACCAGCTGGCAGCATCAGTCAGTCAGGAAAGTAGTTTAAAGAGAATGCAGCCTTAAAGTGCTGGGCTGTTTTGGAGGTTGGCTATGGAGAGGAAATGAGGGACCATACAGCCTGAAACCCAGGTAACTGAGGTTGTGGGGAATATGCATGAAGAGTTCCCTCTTTCATAGCTGTCAGGGGCCCGTGAGTCCCACCTATGTGGTGAGCAGGAACCTGAGGAGCCCCCTCAACTCCCTTCTAAAAACTATGATAAATAAAGTTCAGTCTCCAAGTCCATTGTACCCCCACCCATGCAAATCCCCATGAAAAGAATTTATTACAGCCCAATTATACATGTCATGGGTTGTATGGCTAAGGGAAGAAGTGAAGGGTGGGAGGTAAGGAACTCCTTAGAATGAGCTCCCCTCTTCCACAAGTGGATGGCTCAACAACTTGTTGCCATGTACAAGGTTAGCGAGTTTGTCTCTCTATTTTGTGCTTTTGTAGGAGACTGACTTTTCTGCTGATTAGTTCAACCTGCTCAGGCCAGGGGTCCTAATTTAGGGCCCTATACTCCCCTCCACAGTGGAGGGAGAATGGGGGCAAAACTGCAGAACTGGGGAACAGCAACTCCCAACCATCTCCTTCTTGGAAGCAGTGAAAGCACCCTCCAGAGCAGGAGCACTGCATGGCTAGGGCTGTGTGGAGGTCATGACTGGGATAACAGCCTCCTTCAAACCTGTGGGAACTGGCAATGTGGCTAGATCTTGCTGAGCAGCACTGAATGAAGAGTGGTGAATATTAGATTGAATCCTGAATTGCAGTTCACCATGTTTGTTAATCCCTTTTCTGTCTCTAATGTTTGTCATGAACGTGCATGCAAATGGAATTTTGGAGCATGATAGCTCATTGTAGTGGGGCAGCTACCCCACTCCAGGAGAATAGCTGAGGGAGGCTGGCTGAGTAGCTGGCCACAGGTGTGGCCAGCTCACTCAGGGCACAGCTGGCCCTGATAAGAGGGGCTGTGAGCCAGGAGACAGTTTTGGAGTAGGAAGGACCTAGGTGCCTGGGAGCATTGAGTACCTGAAGCAGGGCAAGAGGAGCTGGGGAGCGCCAGCCTGGCAACTCCCAGGCTGAGGCCTTGTTAAGGTCTACATTGGTACTGAGGCTGCAGAGATGCGGCCCGGGGATAGGCAGAGGCAGCTGTTCTACCCCCCTTGCCAGTGATGAGTGGCCATTACAGACTTCAGTATGCCCCAGAGAAAGGGGGCTAGATGATGACTGGTAGCATAGCCATTGAGGCAAGGTGGGCTTAGAGGGTTAGGGATTCCCCTGGGAGGGGAGACTTAGAGTGTGGGGGTACTGCTGTGGGCAGAACGCCAAAGGAAAGGGGCACCGTGGTCTGAGAGGGACATGGGGCCTGAGGCAGGAGAGACACCAGCCAGCAGGAGGTGCTGTGGCAGTGAGTCTGTGATCTGCTACACTCATGGACAAAATATACAATCCAAACAAATCCAAACGATTTTCTGATGAGAGAGTTATTCTTATAGTAGAACATTCAGTATCTTCACACTCCAAAATATCGTGAGCTTGGTTTATATGCAGTGTTGTAACCCTGACAAAGGTGGTCAGGAACTTGGGAGGAAATGATCATGATCTGATAGAATTCAAGAGCCTAAAGAAAGGAGGACTTGAGAACAGCAAAACAAGGACACTGGACTTCAAAAAGGCAGTTTTCAACCAACTCAGAGAAATAGTAGGCAAGGTACCATGGAGAGACCAGTTAGGAAGTTGAGGGGAGCTGGCCATTTCTAAAATAAATAATACTAGAGGCTCAACATCAAGCTATTTCAATGCAGAGAAAAGATAAGAAGAGCCACTAGGAGACCAATGTGGCTGCACAAGGAGCTTTTTAGCTATCTAAACACCAAAAGGGATACATACAGGAAATGAAAGGAGGGCCATGTCACCAAGGAAGTATATATAGGAATAGCATGAGTGTGTAGAGACAAAATCAGGAAAAGAAAGAGTTACAACTGGCAAGAAAAGTTAGAGATTGTGACTGGGTACTCCAGGCCCTTCAAAGCCCCCTACTGGAGGCCTTGCAGTCCTACTGCACCCCACCCCAGAAAGGAGCAGCAGAGGTGATTCCTCTAGGGAGCCTAGAGTGGCTGCCAGTAAGCAACCAATCAGAGAGTCTCCAGGGAACAACCAATCAAAGTCCAGCAGGCTCATATAAAAGCAACTGCTAGACAGAGTAGAGTCAGTTGCTGGCTGGAGCTAGAGGAGTAAAAATGATGTTCCTGGCTGGTTGCAGCAGTTCTGGGACCTGGACAGTGCAGATGCTGGCAGGGACCAGGGGAGCAAGGAAGGTGCTCCTGGCTGATTGCAGGGTGAGATCTTCAGCCCTGACCTAAGGGTGAAGGTAAAGCTGAAGAAGCTGTGGGAAGGGGCCCAGGAAAACTCAGCAAATAGTTAAAGGGATAGTTAAAGCATGTGACTGCTATTCATAGGGTCCCTGGGTTAGGACCTGGAGTAGTGGGCAGGCCTGCGTCTCCTCTTTTCCCCCTCCCAGCCACTGGGGAAGTGGCATAAGCCCTGAACAAGTGGGTTTATAGAGGTCCAGAGAAAGGGTTGAGGACCCAGAAGAGGGTCCCTATTGGTGGGACTTTTGATTGGGGGTTAAATTGTAAGAATTACTCAGCTGGAGAGCTGGGATCACTGTGGACTTAAGGGAAGTGAAGATATTGTCTCCAGGCAGGAAGTCCTGGAGGCATTGCTCCATATCAGAGCAGGGACAATCCTTGAGTCTGCCCAGAAGAGGCTGAGGATATCTGAGGGTACTGTGATAGGTCCAGTGAACAGTTTGAGACCAGAGACTAAGACAGGGCTGCAGGAAGACACCAAGCAGGGTACTGCAATAAGCCCTGTTGGATGGAGTAAGGACGGAGCCCAGGCAGTGCAGCAGATGGAGACTTTACTGAGGGCGCCGAGATAAGCCCCACTGGACTTGTACCCCAGAAGGGGTCTGTTTTGTTATACACATATGAACTGTGTGTGACGTGGCTGGAGGGCTGAGTTAGTGAAAACCTGCTCAAGAAGTTAACTGCCAGTAGGAGTTACTGCAGATAAACAGCGCAAAGCAGAGAGTGCAGGCACACACACCAGCTGGCAGGAGCACTCCTGACAAATGAGTGGCCCCATTTCAGAGACAACAAGAAGGGGTTCTACAAATATATCAGACAAAAAAGAGATCAGGGACGGTGTGGGTCCGCTGCTCATTGGAGAATGCGAGCTGTTAACAGAAGATAGAGGTGGAGCTACTCACTGCCTACTTTGCTTCAGTCTTCACACAAAAAATAAGGCACAACAGGACAACTAGCAAAGTTACATAGACAATGAAGGGGAAGGGATGCAGATCAGTAAAGAACACATCAGACATCTTCTGGCTAATTTCAATGAATTCAAGTCAGCAGGGCCTGGTGCTATTCATCCGAGGGTGCTGAAGAAATCTCAGAGCCACTGGCAATATTTGCAAACTCATGGAAAACAGGAGAGCTCCTGGAAGACTGAAGAAGGGCTAACATAGTGCCAACCTTTGAAAAGGAGGAGCTGGGGAACTATAGACAGCTCAGCATAACCATGATACCTGGGAAGTTACTAGAGCAATGTATAAAACATTCAATTTGAAAATACCTGGAGGATGGAGGGCTGGTCATTAGCAGCCAGTATGGATTGCTGACAACAAATCCTGCCAAACCAGCTTCATTTCCTTCTTGTACAAGGTAACTGGCTTGGTAGATAAGGGGAACGCAGTGGACATACCATAGCTGGCCATTAGCAAGGCTTTTGACACAGTCCTATAAGGTATTCTCATAAGTAAGCTGGAGAAATGCAGGCTTTGTAGAACTATCATTAAGTGGAAACATAATTGGTTAAACAACCACAAACAAAAAGTAACTATTAATGGAATGATGCCAGATTGGAAGGCGGTCTCAAGTGGAATTCTAGAGCGCTCTGTTCTGGGTTGTTTAAACATCTTAATTAATGACCTGGATGTAGGAATAGAGAGCATACGGATCAAATTTGCAGATGACACACAGGTGGTGGGGATTGCAAACTCTGTGGAGGATAGAGCTGAAATTCAAAGGGATCTTGATAAATTGGAGAACTGGGCTACAGACAACAAAATGAAATTCAACAAATACAAATGTAAGGTGCTATGTGTAGGAAAGAAAAAACAAATGCACAAATAATAACATAAGAACAGCCACACTGGGCCAGACCAAAGGTCCATCTGGCCCAGTATCATGTCTTCTGACAGTGGCCAATGACAGGTGCTTCAGAGGGAATGAACAGAACAAGTAACCATCAAGTGATCCATCCCCTGTAACCCATTCCCAGCTTCTGGCAAACAGAGGCTAGGGATACTTCAGAGCATGGTTTTACATCCTTGCCCATCCTGGCTAATAGCCACTGACTAACCTATCCTCCATGAACTCATCTAGTTATTTTTTGAACCCTGTTAGTCTTGGCCTTCACAATATCCTCTGGCAAGGAGTTCCACAGGTTGTGCGTTGTGTGAAGAAATACTTTCTTTTGTTCTTTTAAACCTGCCTCCTATTAACTTCATTTGGTGACCCCTAATTCTTGTGTTTTGAGAAGGAGTAAATAACACTTCCTTATTTACTTTCTCCACACCAGTCATGATTTTATAGACCTCTATTATATCTTCTCTTAGTTGTCTCTTTTTGAAGCTGAAAGGTCCCAGTCTTATTAATCTCTCCCCGCATGGAAGCTGTTCCATACCCTTATCATTTTTGTTGCCCTTTTCTGTACCTTTTCAAATTCTATCTTTTTTTTCTTCTTTTTTTTTTTTTTTGACATGGGACAACTAGATCTGTACACAGTATTCAAGATGTGGGCATAGCACGGATTTATCTAGAGGCAATATGACATTTTCTGTTTTATTATCTATCCCTTTCCTAATGATTCCCAACATTCTGTTAGCTTTTTTTACTGCTGCTGCACATTGAGTAGATGTTTTCAGAGAACTATCCACCATGACTCCAAGATCTCTTTCTTCAGTGGTAACAGTTCATTTAGAACCCATCATCTTATATGTATAGTTGGGATTATGTTTTCCAGTGTGCATTACTTTGCATTTATCAACATTGAATTTCATCTGCCATTTTGTTGCCCAGTTATCCAGTTTTGTGAGATCCCTTTGTAACACTTCACAATCTGCTTTGGACTTAACTATCTTGAGTAGTTTTGTATCATCTGCAAATTTTGCCATCTGACTGTTTACCCCTTTTTCCAGATCATTTATAAATATGTTGAATTGTACTGGTCCCAGCACAAACCCCGGGAGGCAAAACTATTTACCTCTCTCCATTGTGAAAACTGACAGTTTATTCCTACTCTTTGTTTCCTATCTTTTAATCAGTTACTGATCCATGAGAGGACCTTCTCTTTTATTCCATGACAGCTTACTTTGCTTAAGAGCCTTTGGTGAGGGACCTTGTCAAAGGCTTTCTGAAATTCCAAGTATACTGTAGTCACTGGATGACTTGTCTACATACTTGTTGACGCCCTCAAAGAATTCTAGTAGATTGGTGAAGCATAGTTTCCCTTTAAAAAAACATGTTGACTCTTCCACAACAAAGATAAGAATGGCCATACTGGGTCAGACCAAAGGTCCATCTGGCCCAGTATCCTGTCTTCCAAAGGTGACCAATGCCAGATGCCCCAGAGGGATTGAACAGAGCAGGTAATCATCAAGTGATCCATCCCCTGTTGCCCATTCCCAGCTTCTGGCAAATAGAGGCTAGGGACACCATCCCTGCCCATCCTGGCTAATAGCCTTTGATGGACTGATCCTCCATGAATTTATCTAGTTCTTTTTTGAACCCTATTATAGTCTTGGCCTTCACAACATCCTCTGGCAAAGAGTTCCAAAGATTGACTGTGTAGTTGTGTGAAGAAATACTGATGAACATGATATGTGTGTCATAATTCTGTTCTTTAATATAGTTTCAACCAATTTGCCTGGTACTGAAGTTAGGCTTGCCAGCCTGTAATTGCCAGGACCGTCTCTGGAGCCTTTTTAAAAATTGGTATCACATTAGTTATCCACCAGTCATCTGGTACAGAAGCTGATTTAAATGATAGGTAACATACCACAGTTAATAGTTTTGCAATTTCACATTTGAGTTCCTTCAGAACTCTTGGCTGAATACCATCTGGTCCTGGTGACTTATTACTGTTTAATTTATCAATTTGTTCCAAAACCTCCTCTAATGACACATCAATCCGGGACAATTCCTCACCTAAAAAGAATGGCTCAGGTTGGGGAATCTCCCTCACATCCTCAGCTGTGAAAACCGACCCAAAGAATTCATTTAGTTTCTCCTCAATGGCCTTGTCTTCCTTGAGTGCTCCTTTAGCATCTCGATCGTCAAACAACCAGTGGGCTAGTGAGCAGACTTCCTGCTTCTGATGTACTTAAAAAAAATTTGCTGTAATTTTTGAGTCTTCGGCTAGCCGTTCTTCAAATTCTTTTTTGGGCTTTCTAATTATATTTTTATACTTCATTTGCCGGTGTTTATGCTCCTTTCTATTTTCCTCAATAGGATTTAATGTCCACTTTTTAAAGGATCATTTTTTGCCTCTCACTGCTTCTTTTACTTTGTTGTTTAGCCATGGTGGCACTTTTTTTGGTCCTCTCACTGTGTTTTTTAAGTTGGGGTATACATGTAAATTGAGCCTCTATTATGGTGTCTTTAAAAAATTTCCATACAGCTTGCAGGGATTTCACTTTTAGCACTGTACCTTTTTATTTCTGTTTAACCAACTTTTTCATTTTTGTGTTTTCCTTTTTGAAATTAAATGCTACTGTGGTGGGCTGCTTATGGGGTGTAACCGTGCCTTTGTGGGTCATAACCGAGAATACCAAATTCAGGACAAACTGCTGAGAAATAGGGCAGACACACCCCAAAACTGCAGGTTATTCTCCCATGAGATGTACCAAACCAGCAAAACTTCTGTCTCACCACACTGGCTAGCAAGAAGTCAGGAAAGCAGTTTCCTTAGATATTCCAGTCCTTGTAGCACCACCAAAAACACTGGATTTAAAGAGGAGTGGTTCTTTACAATCAGTCTCATTAAATAAAAGGTTCTTCTGATCCCTAAGGACCAGCCACACACCCGGCTAAATATAGAACTCAGATTTACCCCAAAATCACACTGATTCCAATCCTTTAGTATCTAAAATCTAAAGGTTTATTTATAAAAAGAAAGAAAGCTGAGAGTTAAAATTGCTTAAAGGAATCAAATACATACAATAAATGCAAAGTTCTTGGTTCAGGCTTGTAGAAGTGATGGAATAAACTGCTGGCTTAAGTCGAGTCTCTGACTGCTTCCAAATCATTGGAAGGACCTCAGTCCCTTGGTTAGAATGCTCCCACTGGTATAAGTCCATTGTCCAAAGGTTTGAGCAGGAAAAAGGCAAAATAGAGGTGTTTCCAGGGCCTTTTATAACTTCTGCCATGTGGTGGAAAACCCATTGTTTAAAAAAAAGCCCCCAGCACAGCTAATGGAAAATTACAGGTGACAACATGGGGTTTGGAGTCACATGGTCAAGTCACATGTCCATGCATAATTTTGCTTAGTCACAGCAGTGCCCATTACCTATACTTCAGATGGAACATCTACAGGAAAGTCCATTCAGTGTAGATAGGCGTCTCCTATTGTCCATTGTGAGTTAAGTGTCCCTTGATGAGCCACTTAATTTGAATAGTCCCTTCAAGATGTGCTGGCTAACTGCCTTGTGGGCATTACCCCAGGAGTAAACATTTGAAATACCGGTAATGAGCCAATAATCATAACTTCAAATACAAAAATGATACATGCATACCAATAACATAATCATATTCAGCAAATCGTAACCTTTCCATAGATATCTTAAATGCCACATTTTGCACCAGATTTGTTGCAAATATATAACAGTGGTTGCAACAATGATCTATATGGTCCTATTTTAATCAGATAACGTCACATGGGGATAGTTGAAATTCCCTATTGTTACTGAGTTTTTTATTTTTAAAGCCTCTCTAATTTCCCTGAGCATTTCACAGTCATTATCAACATCCTGGTCAGGTGATCAGTAGTATACCCTTCTGCTATATTCAGAATGGGGGATAACAAGAGGCATAGCATGCAAGTCATGGGAGGTGTAGTATCGTGGCACTGGGTAGGCCTCAGCTGGAGTACTGTGTCCAGTTTTGGTCACTGCTGTATATAAATGACATAGCAAAACTGGAAAGGATCCAAAGGCGAGCAACAAAGATGATCAAAGGGATGGAATGCAAGCTATTTGTGCAAAGGCTAAAGGAGGTGGGTATGTTGAGTTTGGAAAAGGGGAGATTAATGGGGGGACAAGATAGCGGTTTTCAAAGACTTGAAAGACTTCCATAAAAAAGATGGAGAAAAATTGCCCTCTTGCAACAGAGGGCAGTTCAAACTACAACATAGGAGATTTAGATTAAATCTCAGGAAAAGCTCCCTAAGCGTAAGAACAGTAGGACAATGTAACGAACTGCCTAAGGAAGTTGTGGAAGCTCCTTCACTGGAGGTTTTCAAAAGGAGGCTGGATAGCAATCTGTCTTGGATGGTTTAGACACAACAAATCCTGTATCTTGGCGGGGGTTAGACTAGATAACCCTTGTGATCCCTTCTAATCCTATTATTCTATGTCGGTCCCAGGATATTAGAGAGAAAAGGTGGGTCCAACTTAAGTTGGTCCAATAAAAGATATTACTTAACCCACCTTGTGTCTCTAATGAATTTGGTTTTAAAATTCATGAGGTTGCTTTTTTTCTAAGATATTACATTTTAGATTCATTTTATTTGCCCTCTGGCTTCTAAACCTTTAGGGTTCATATTTCCAAACTTTTCTCCACAACTAAGAAAGCAAGAACAGCTCATTATTTTAAATGAAAGCTGAGAAACTCGCATACTCAAATTCCAAGAGCTGGAGCTTTAAGGAAACGCCAAAGAGCATGAGACTAGCGATTAAAATCATGTGTTGGCAGCACTGCAAACTTTCTCTTTTTGGATGCAAGTGGAAATCCCCTGGGGTGAATCCTGGCCCCATTGAAGTTCATGGAAAAACTCCTATCATCTCCACCTAGTCCAAGATTTGCCTCCAGAAGGTAAATGATCAGTCAAAAGTTAATGAAATGAAAGCAGTTAGTCAAACAATCACCCAGGTGAAATTTTTTTGTCTAAACTTTTCAGCAAAAATTTAAAAAAAAAGTCAAATATCACTTTAATTTTTTTTTTACAATGAGTGAAAAGGGCCAAATTTTGTTTAATAATAAAACAAACAATGATTTGTTGCAAATGGATGACCCAGTTGTGTTGCTAACTCATTCTTCTGCAGAGTGGAAGATCTAACCCTGCAATAGAAATAAGGGAGTGGGGAGAGGGATAGCTCAGTGGTTTGAGCATTGGCCTGCTAAATCCAGGGTTGTGAGTTCAATCCTGGAGAGGGCCATTCAGGGATCTGGGGCAAAAGTTGGGGATTGGTCCTGCTTTGAGCAAGGGGGTTGGACTAGATGACCTCCTGAGGTCCCTTCCCACCCTAATATTCTATGAGTGTCACAAGCAGTTGGCCTTTTAAGAGGAGGTGGGTCTTAGGTTTATCAGGTGGGGCTAACTTGTGTCCCCCGCAGCCCCCTCCATGGGGAAAATGGGTCATGTAACTCCATCAGGCTTCTGGGATAGATAAGGGAGAGTCCCAGGTAGTGAGATATGGGATGGTGATAGCCTTCCTTGGGGCTGAGGGCTGCAGAGAGGAGGAATAAGGTCTTCTGCAGGAGACCTTATGACTCCAGGGGAGAAAATACTCCAGCAAGGTAGAACTGGGGACTGGCCTGCCAAAGCAGGGAAAGACTGTAGGCAGGAAGGCCTGGTTTGCACTTCGAAGACTTTATTATCACAGATTATTCCAAATAATAAAACAGGGCGTTATTAGCCAAGTAAAAAGTCTGTGTGGAGTTTGAGGAGACCTGGGTAGATAGAGTTGAGGGCAGGATGCCAGAAAGGCCCCCTCAGACCATGAGGGGATGCTCTGGAGATAGTGAACTTGTTACTGGGAGTTTGTGGCAGTTCCTCTAGGTCAGTGGCTCTCAACCAGAGGTACACAGACGGTCTTCCAGCCGGTACCTCAACTCATCTAGATATTTGCCTAGTTTTACAACAGGCTACATAAAAGGCACTAGCAAAGTCAGTACTAACATTTCTTACAGACAATGGCTTATTTATACTGTTCTATATAAGAACATAAGAATGGCCATACTGGGTCAGACCAAAGGTCCATCCAGCCCAGTATCCTGTCTGCTGACAGTGGCCAATGCCAGGTGCCCCAGAGGGAGTGAATCTAACAGGTAGTGATCTAGTGATCTCTCTCCTGCCATCCATCTCAACCCTCTGACAAACAGAGGCTAGGGACACCATTCCTTATCCATTCTGGCTAATAGCCATTAATGGACTTAACCTCCATGAATTTATCTAGTTCTCTTTTAAACCCTGTTATAGTCTGAGCCTTCACAACCTCATCAGGCAAGGAGTTCCACAGGTTGACTGTGCGCTATACTCTATACTCTGAAATGTAAGTACAATATTTATATTCCAATTGATTTATTTGATAATTATATGGTAAAAATGAGAAAGTAAACAAATTTTCAGTCATAATGTGCTCTGACACTTTTGTATTTTTATGTCTGATTTTGAAAGCAAGTAGTTTTTAAGTGAGGTGAAACCTGGGGGTATGCAAGGCGAATCAGACTCCCGGTCGTCTGGAAAGGTAGAGTCACTGCTCTAGGTGCTGGGCTTTTATAGAAGGGAAAAGATGGGGAGAGGGTAGTGCAGAGGCAAATGCACCAATCCCCTGAAAGTTCGCCAACATCAGGAGGGAAAATGCACATAACTGTATGTGTGTGTGTGAGAGAGAAATACAAATATGTGTGTGCACATTGTGTATTTGTGTGGAAATTACATGGACTTTTAAATTCTGTCCCTGCAAAACATCTAACAAACTGAGATCACAGTAGCATCTATGCAAACCCACAAATAAAGCATTAAACCTCAAAGTGACTATGCTCTATAGTCCTTGACCTGCTGCTCACAAACCGGGTAGAATTAGTGGGGGAAGCAAAAGTGGATGGGAATCTGGGAGGCAGTGACCATGAGTTGGTTGAGTTCAGGATCCTGACACAGGGAAGAAAGGTAAGCAGCACGATACGGACCCTGGACTTCAGGAAAGCAGACTTCGACTCCCTCAGGGAACGGATGGCCAGGATCCCCTGGGGGACTAACTTGAAGGGGAAAGGAGTCCAGGAGAGCTGGCTGTATTTCAAGGAATCCCTGTTGAGGTTACAGGAACAAACCATCCCAATGAGTCGAAAGAATAGTAAATATGGCAGGCGACCAGCTTGGCTTAATGGTGAAATCTTAGCGGATCTTAAACATAAAAAAGAGGCTTACAAGAAGTGGAAGGTTGGACATATGACCAGGGAAGAGTATAAAAATATTGCTCGGGCATGTAGGAATGTTATCAGGAGGGCCAAATCGCACCTGGAGCTGCAGCTAGCCAGAGATGTCAAGAGTAACAAGAAGGGTTTCTTCAGGTATGTTGGCAACAAGAAGAAAGCCAAGGAATGTGTGGGCCCCTTACTGAATGAGGGAGGCAAACTAGTGACAGAGGATGTGGAAAAAGCTAATGTACTCAATGCTTTTTTTGCCTCTGTTTTCACTAACAAGGTCAGCTCCCAGACTGCTACGCTGGGCATCACAAAATGGGGAAGAGATGGCCAGCCCTCTGTGGAGATAGAGGTGGTTAGGGACTTTTTAGAAAAGCTGGACGTGCACAAGTCCATGGGGCCGGACGAGTTGCATCCGAGAGTGCTGAAGGAACTGGCGGCTGTGATTGCAGAGCCATTGGCCATTATCTTTGAAAACTCGTGGCGAACCGGGGAAGTCCCGGATGACTGGAAAAAGGCTAATGTAGTGCCAATCTTTAAAAAAGGGAAGAAGGAGGATCCTGGGAACTACAGGCCAGTCAGCCTCACTTCAGTCCCTGGAAAAATCATGGAGCAGGTCCTCAAAGAATCAATCCTGAAGCACTTGCATGAGAGGAAAGTGATCAGGAACAGCCAGCATGGATTCACCAAGGGAAGGTCATGCCTGACTAATCTAATCGCCTTCTATGATGAGATTACTGGTTCTGTGGATGAAGGGAAAGCAGTGGATGTATTGTTTCTTGACTTTAGCAAAGCTTTTGACACGGTCTCCCACAGTATTCTTGTCAGCAAGTTAAGGAAGTATGGGCTGGATGAATGCACTACAAGGTGGGTAGAAAGCTGGCTAGATTGTCGGGCTCAACGGGTAGTGATCAATGGCTCCATGTCTAGTTGGCAGCCGGTATCAAGTGGAGTGCCCCAAGGGTCGGTCCTGGGGCTGGTTTTGTTCAATATCTTCATAAATGATCTGGAGGATGGTGTGGATTGCACTCTCAGCAAATTTGCGGATGATACTAAACTGGGAGGAGTGGTAGATACACTGGAGGGGAGGGATAGGATACAGAAGGACCTAGACAAATTGGAGGATTGGGCCAAAAGAAATCTGATGAGGTTCAATAAGGATAAGTGCAGGGTCCTGCACTTAGGACGGAAGAACCCAATGCACAGCTACAGACTAGGGACCGAATGGCTAGGCAGCAGTTCTGCGGAAAAGGACCTAGGGGTGACAGTGGACGAGAAGCTGGATATGAGTCAGCAGTGTGCCCTTGTTGCCAAGAAGGCCAATGGCATTTTGGGATGTATAAGTAGGGGCATAGCGAGCAGATCGAGGGACGTGATCGTTCCCCTCTATTCGACATTGGTGAGGCCTCATCTGGAGTACTGTGTCCAGTTTTGGGCCCCACACTTCAAGAAGGATGTGGATAAATTGGAGAGAGTCCAGCGAAGGGCAACAAAAATGATTAGGGGTCTGGAACACATGAGTTATGAGGAGAGGCTGAGGGAGCTGGGATTGTTTAGCCTGCAGAAGAGAAGAATGAGGGGGGATTTGATAGCTGTTTTCAACTACCTGAAAGGGGGTTCCAAAGAGGATGGCTCTAGACTGTTCTCAATGGTATCAGATGACAGAACGAGGAGTAATGGTCTCAAGCTGCAGTGGGGGAGGTTTAGATTGGATATTAGGAAAAACTTTTTCACTATGAGGGTGGTGAAACACTGGAATGCGTTACCTAGGGAGGTGGTAGAATCTCCTTCCTTAGAGGTTTTTAAGGTCAGGCTTGACAAAGCCCTGGCTGGGATGATTTAACTGGGAATTGGTCCTGCTTTGAGCAGGAGGTTGGACTAGATGACCTTCTGGGGTCCCTTCCAACCCTTATATTCTATGATTCTATGATTCCACAGATCAGCCCAAATTCTGCCTGTGTACACTGTATCATCTCCCAGTGAAGTCACATGTGTACATCCAAGTGTACATCAATTTGTCCCTTGCTGGATTATTTTACTTTGGTGTTTTTTTGATTTGCTATATAAAGGTAAAACCAGCAGGCAATGCACATGTCTTAAATCTTGATGCTCGCGCCTGCAAACATTGTTTGCAGGCGCTGTAGTTCATAAAACAGGGAGAGCGAAATGAGAACCCTTTAGATCAGCATAGAATGAAATGTTAAATATTCCTTAGCAGGACCAGCATCCCCAAAGAGTCCCTCTTTGCCTGATCTTAGTAGTTTTGCTGTGCAGGGACTGCAGGATTGAACCTATATTAGGACTGATACAGGCAAGAGAAATTCAGAATATTATTATTTGCTTTATGGTAGCAACTAGCGGGAATAACTGAGATGGGGGCCCTGTTGTGCTAAGGAGCGCAAACACAGTAAGAGACAGTCCCTGCTCCAAAAGGATTATGTCATAAATATAAAGGGAAGGGTAAACCCCTTTAAAATCTCTCCTGGCCAGAGGAAAAATCCTCTCACCTGTAAAGGGTTAAGAAGCTAAAGGTAACCTCCCTGGCACCTGACCAAAATGACCAATGAGGAGACAAGATACTTTCAAAAGCTGGGAGGAGGGAGAGAAACAAAGGGTCTGTGTCCGTCGGTATGCTGCTTTTGCCGGGGATAGAACAGGAATGGAGTCTTAGAACTTTTAGTAAGTAATCTAGCTAAGTATGCGTTAGATTATGATTTCTTTAAATGGCTGAGAAAAGAACTGTGCTGAATAGAATGACTATTTTTATCTGTGTGTCTTTTTTGTAACTTAAGGTTTTGCCTAGAGGGATTCTCTATGTTTTGAATCTAATTACCCTGTAAGGTATCTACCATCCTGATTTTACAGGGGTGATTCCTTTACTTCTATTTACTTCTATTTCTATTGAAAGTCTTCTTGTAAGAAAACTGAATGCTTTTTCATTGTTCTCAGATCCAAGGGTTTGGGTCTGTGGTCACCTATGCAAATTGGTGAGGATTTTTACCAAACCTTTCCCAGGAAGTGGGGTGCAAGGGTTGGGAGGATTTTGGGGGGAAAGACGTGTCCAAACTACATTTCCCAGTAAACCCAGTTAGAGTTTGGTGGTGGCAGTGGATATTCCAAGGACAAAGGATAAAATTAATTTGTACCTTGGGAAAGTTTTAACCTAAGCTGGTAAAAGTAAGCTTAGGAGGTTTTCATGCAGGTCCCCACATCTGTACCCTAGCGTTCAGAGTGGGGGAGGAACCTTGACAGATTATAATCTAAATAGACAAAGGTTGGAGAAGGAAAGTATTGTTATCCCTAACGTAAAGACGGGGAACTGAAGTACAGACAGGTTAAATGACTTGCCTAAGATGTCAGAGGAAAACACTGGCACAGTCAGGATTTGAATCTAGATCTCCTGAGTCCCAGTCCAGTGCCATAATCACAAGATCAACCTTCCTCTCTAGAACTAGCAAAAATAAGGTGACCCCCATGCTCTGGCCCTGAAAAAGAGCCCAATCCTGAAGGATGCTGAGGTCTCTTGGAAGGCTCCCAGCACCGTACAGGATCAGTCCTGAGGGCAGGCAGAAGAGGCAGAATGAGACATCAAAGACCAAATTGCTTTACTTTTCTCTAACAGGAAGATAATACAATTACTTTTGATCCTGAAACTTAGTGACTGTTGTGAAACTTTAAAAGGAGAATCCAAGATGATGGCTGCTCTATCACTTCATTTTTTTTAAGGGAGTATGCTCATTAATTCACAACCCTCTCTGATCATTCCTCCAGACTTTCCATAAGAGACGTAGCGTAATGATCTTATTTTTTCCTTCTCTTCTCCAAGTGTTTTCTTATCTAATATAGATGCTACAGTATTTTAAGAGCTTAATGAGAAGAATGACCCCTTTCAGAATAAAGAAAAGGAGTACTTGTGGCACCTTAGAGACTAACAATCTCTAAGGTGCCACAAGTACTCCTTTTCTTTTTGTGGCTACAGACTAACACGGCTGCTACTCTGAACTCTTTCAGAATGACTGCATGTTAGGGGCTTATTCCTTCACCCACTCACTTCCCTGGTCCTTCTCGCATGAACAGAGAGCAACAATACCCGAAGTCCAAAGGTGCAAACAATTCAGTGTTTATTGGGGTGAACTTCCAGCAAGCATGATTCCAGTTTCCTTCCTTAGTGTCCCCCTTCCCAGCTCTGACACCACAGAGCCTTACCTGTGTCCCTGTTCCCATTCCTGCCCTTAGCTAAACATGATCCCAATTTCCCCACCTCCATTCTCTATTCCCATTCCCCCTTACTTCCTGATTGACTGCAGACTATATAGTAAAACTTGAGTTCTGCTTAGCTATACCTTTACCAATCATTTTACTGAAATTTAACTAACCAGTCCTAACATATTGTAACATGATTATTTAACCAATTATATCCCACCACCTTAATTCATTTACACCCAGCAAAATTAATTATACAGCAGACAGAAACAATCACAGAACCAGACAGAGATTATACAGATAAACAATAGGGAAATGGGGACTACAATGATAGAACAACAAAGAAATAAGGATTTTACATCCCAGCTATTGATAAGTGAGTTCTTGCCAGACAGGATGCTATCAGACTAAGTTTCCTTTTACATCTTCTAGGCACTTCCCTTTCTTTGGAGGTGATAGGCATTATCAGGACAGGATTGTATTCCTAACAGCCCAATAACACCTTATTTCAATAAAAAGAAAAGGAGTACTTGTGGCACCCCAGAGACCAACAAATTCACCGGAGCACAAGCCCTCGTAAGCAGTAGCTCACGAAAGCTTATGCTCAAACAAACCCGTCAGTCTCCAAGGTGCCACAAGTACTCCCCTTCTTTTTGCAGATACAGACTAAAACGGCTGCTACTCTGGGGGAAACCTTATTTCAATGTGACTAGTTTGGAATGTGAGGAGGTGACCATTCACTTCCCAGCTTATGGCTGCCTCTGCTGTTTAGCCAAAGGCCTTAGCCTAAGAACAGGGCCTCAGACTGTCACAGTAAGAGCAGGCCCTTACACCGGCAGACAGAGATTTTGATTCTTTCTTTTATACCTTATAACTAGCTAAGTGATAAGAATACACCTAAGTTCTTTGAGTATAGGTGTGTGTGTGGGGGGGGGGCGGAGGGTGAGAAAACCTGGATTTGTGCTGGAAATGGCCCAACTTGATTATCATACACATTGTAAAGAGAGTGATCACTTTAGATAAGCTATTACCAGCAGGAGAGTGGGGTGGGAGGAGGTATTGTTTCATGGTCTCTGTGTATATAATGTCTTCTGCAGTTTCCACAGTATGCATCGGATGAAGTGAGCTGTAGCTCACGAAAGCTTATGCTCAAATAAATTGGTTAGTCTCTAAGGTGCCACAAGTACTCCTTTTCTTTTTACAATGTAGAAGGTGTGTTTGGGGGAGGGGAGGAAGAGTAGAACAAATAGGGACACACAGGCAAGTTAAGATTCCTTCTCTATATAATGAGAAATAGCGTAACATTCCTTTGTGTGTTATATAGAACATATACAGACAAAAATATTTTGTCTAATCCATTAATATACCCTGACATAACTCCATTGGCTTTTTTGGTGTGATTCCTGCTTGACCCCAGTGGAAACGAGAACAGAATCAAGCTCAATATAGATTCCAAGGCCAGAAGGGACCATTGTGATCATTTAGTCTCACCTCCTATATAACACAACCCACAGAATGTCCCCAAAATAATTCCTAGAGCAGATCTTTTGGAAACATATCAAATCTTGATTTTAAAATGGTCAGTGATGGAGAATCCACCACAACCCTGGGTAAACTGTTCCAATGGTCAGTTACCCTCCCCATTAAACATTTACACCTTATTTCCAGTCTCGGGTTGTCCAGCTTCAACTGAAGAGCCCATTATTAAATATTTGTTCCCCATGTTGGTATTTATCGGCCGTAATCAACTCATCCCTTAACCTTCTATTTGTTAAACTAACTAGATTGAGTTCTTTGAGTCTGTCACTATAAGCATGTTTTCTAATCCTTTAATCATTCTCGTGGCTCTTCTCTGAACCCTCTCTGATTTATCAACATCCTCCTTGAATTGTGGAGGACATTAAAGTGTGGCATAGGATTCCAACAGTGTTCACATCAGTGTCCAATGCAGAGGTAAAATAACCTCTCTACTCGTACTCAAGATTCCCCTGTTTATGCATCCCAGGATTGCATTAACTCTTTTGGTCACAGCGTCGTGCTGGAAGCTCATTTTCCACTAAGTATTCACCATGATCCCCAAATCTCTTTTGGAGATTCTGCATCCCAGGATAGAGTCCCCCAGTGGACTAGCCTCACTTGTTAGTCACTGTTAAGCTCCTGTACGCTCCCTGCTTAATTTTACTTCTGGTGCATGATAGAAAGGGTTCCTTTCTTTTAACCTCATTATGATGTATGTAGTGCAAAATTGAGGCAATGCAGTACTTATTGTGCCCCTGGTTTTCAGCTGCCTTTCTCTCAATTAATAAATATGATTAGTTTTAAACCTTGCTCTCTCTTTTTTTCAGTCCCTCTATGCTGTACACATTTGGTGCCTGATGTGGGCCCCTCCAAAAATGACTCACTAAGTGCAAATGATGGCTGAGGTGGTGTTGATACAGAAGAAGAGAAAATAAAGATCCTCTCCCCACTCCACCATGCAGGAAGCAGCTATAATCTAGCTGCAAAGTACTTAAGTGGGAGAGCTGGAGCCCGTAAGGTTCCATGCTGTAGAATCCTGGGCTGTCCCCATCTCCTGCTCCCTGTACAGAGAGGAGCCCTGACAGGGTTAGGCTGGGTGTGCTGGTACAGCTTGCTAAAAGGGTAAGGAAGGGCCAATGTATAGCATGCTCCCCTCAGTGCCCATTATCCATGCTGTCAAGGTTCCTTCCCCACTCTGAACTCTAGGGTACAGATGTGGAGACCTGCATGAAAGACCCCCTAAGCTTATTCTTACCAGCTTAGGTTAAAAACTTCCTCAAAGTACAAACTTTGCCTTGTCCTTGAACCCTATGCTGCCACCACCAAGCATGTTAAACAAAGAACAGGGAAAGAGCCCACTTGGAGATGTCTTCCCCCCAAAAATATCCCCCCAAGCCCTACACCCACTTTCCTGGGGAAGACTTGATAAAAATCCTCACCAATTTGTACAGGTGAACACAGACCCAAACCCTTGGATCTTAAGAACAATGAAAAAGCAATCACATTCTTAAAAGAAGACTTTTAATTAAAGAAAAGGTAAAAGAATCACCTCTGTAAAATCAGGATGGTAAATACCTTACAGGGTAATCAGATTCAAAACACAGAGAATCCCTCTAGGCAAAACTTTAAGTTACAAAAAGAGGAATATACATTCCATTCAGCACAGCCTATTTTACCAGCCATTGAACAAAAGGAAATCTAACGCATTTCTAGCTAGATTACTTACTAACTTTTTACAGAAGTTCTGAGCTGCATTCCTGATCTGTTCCCGGCAAAAGCATCACACAGACGGACAGACTTTTTGTTTTGCCCCCCCTCCCCCATCCAGCTTTGAAAGTATCTTATCTCCTCATGGGTCATTTTGGTCAGGTGTCAGCAAGGTTACCTTAGCTTCTTAACCCTTTACAGGTGAAAGGGTTTTTCCTCTGGCCACAGGGATTTAAAGGTGGTTACCCTTGCCTTTATATTTATGACACATGCATAATATCTTCCAGCACAGAACTTGCTCCTTGTGTTCTCTTGTTCTAGAACTATAATTCAGCCCAAACAGTATGGGCCAAATTTCAATAGGAAATCCAGAATTCTAGTCCCTGTGTGGAGTGGTCGGGGGCCATGTTAGGATGCTTCTATCAAGAATTCTTTCTGCGTGTTACTTGCTAGATATGTGATAATATAGTTCCTTTGGCCAGAGCAGTGTCCAAGCTGTCCAAATGAATGCTCTAACCTTGACCTGCTACATGATTCTTGCTTACTCTCTCGTGTCTCTGATGCTCACACCTTGGTGTAATATCTAATATAGAAAAAGTTGTTATCTGGGAGGAGATGGCTTGAAAACCCAATTTGAGACAAGAGAATTCATGTAATCATAGGATATCAGGGTTGGAAGGGAGGTCATCTAGTCCAACCCCCTGCTCAAAGCAGGACCAATCCCCAATTTTTGCCCCAGATCCCTAAATGGCCCCCTCAGGGATTGAGCTCACAACCCTGGGTTTAGCAGGCCAATGCTCAAACCACTGATCTCTCTCTCAAAGTAGAGTGAAGGGTAATTTCTCACAGTTACTTCTATAACTAAAGCATAATGTGATGCCCCAGGAAACCTGCAGGGCTAGATTCTATCATCCCAAGATATTTTTTCACAGAGGGCTCCCTTATTGCAAACCCAAATACAAAGTAATAAATAGTTGTTTAGAGCAAAGTCAGGATCAGAACTTAACTCTCTGGAGAGATGTGTAATTTTTGTGCTAACTAAGAAAGACTCTCCTCTCAATTCTGCTAGTTGTGGTATTGATGCGTTTGTACACTGAACACCTGACCTATGCTGATAGGTAATTTAGCCTTACTTCAGCATGGTACTTTGGTGTGTCTAGCATACAAATAGTCCTTAGATTTCAATAACTGTACACTATTGATTTCAATGGAACTACTCAAGTACTTAAGGGTAGCCATATGCTAAAGTACCTTGCTTAATTGGGGTATATATTACCAGGATGGGGACATTGTAAAGGTATCTTTTGGTTTTTAGAGAATTATTTTTTGCTCATTCCATAAACTCTAGAACTAATATTTTTGGCTTTGAGGATAGGCAACCCCTGAAGTTAGATTCTATTATGGCTGTAATAATTATTTGCCGTCCAAGACCTCCAAAGTGCTTCATGAAGGCGGGTATGGCTGGGTCACTGGCAGTCAGGATTGACCCCTGGGATCTAAAAGCAATAGCCTCTACTTCCTGAAGTAAGTACCCACCCCTGAAAGCTTGAATCCAGTCATAAATCTTTATGCTTTCCGGCACTAGAGAGAGACACAGAGCCACACCATTAGTTTGGGTTACTCATGGATAACTGAGGCACTGGGAGATGAGAGTCAGACTCTTCCCTGTTTTAACCAGGTTTCCACTCTCTGCCCACCCTGTATGGGTTCAAATAAGTGGCAGAGGTTTGCACTCATAATAATATGAAGACACAGATAATGTCACTTGCCCATCTGATTACACCAACAACCATAGGCACTGAGTTTTTCTTTTCCCCGGGGTTGCTCCACCCCCCCCTCTGCTCCCTCCCCAAGGCCTCCACCTGCTCCCTCCTCCCCCAAACGACTGCCCCAGCCTCCAATCAGCTGGTTGGTGGTACCCTGGTCAGCTAATGGGGGCGCCGCCAAACAGCTGTGGCTGGTGCGTGCTGAGCACCCTCTATTTTTTTCTGCATGTGCTCCAGCCCCAGAGCACCCAGAGTCAGCACCTATACCCACAACTCAGATACTTCAGGCACACGCACAAAAAAGAGGCCAATGCTTTGAAAATATGTCCCTAACTGATTTGCCAAGGTCACACAACAAGGCAATGGCGGAGTCACCCAGGTCTCCAGATGCTCAGCCTTCTAAGCATTAGCATATACCGCCTACAAGTAGGTTGGCACTAAGTAAGGATCCAGTCTTGCAAAAGTATCTATTTGGACAGAGTCCCGTGAATGCGGACATCAAAATCAAACACAGGATTGGGGCCAATTTTTTTGCCAGGCATTTCTGAACTGTACTTGTATTCACTCTCTGAAATATGGAGTGGCCTGGTAGCATACAGGCACGTTGTCTTTCATTGTTAGGCTTAAATATGCTTGATTACATTAATTACATTGAAAATATACTTCTTGATTATTAAATAGATTACATTGCTTAATACATTGGATGCACCTTGCCCCAGATCAGCATATACTTTGAGTGTGCCAAGCACAGGGACAATTAACCTGAATATATATATGCATAGGCAAAATGACATAGTGGGTCAGATTCTCTGCCTGTGTAAATCTTTGTAGCTCCATTGACATCAGAGCCAATTTGGATCAGAGCTGAGGATCTGGCCAAGTAACTTGTGTAGCTCGGAGCAGCATACGTAGGTTTGTCCCTGATAGAGCCCATACTGTTTAAGTGCCTCTGTGGCAGGTCCAATGAGAGCTTCTATTGACGACAAAAATAAGTTATTTAAGGAAGTTAATGAAGGATTATGCACCACTTCCAGGCCAATATCCTCCTGGAGAAGCAGGGGTGTGAACTGTGTGCAGAGGGACAGAGAACCTGGTAGAGGTGGCTAACGTTCCTGTCCTTTTGGGGACAGTTTAACTTTTTAGTTTTAAGAGATTGGGATACAAAAGGGGATCAAGTAGGAAACTCAGTGGGTGTGATCTAGTGGTCAGAGGCAGTGACTAGGGCTCCCGGGTTCTAGACCATGGTTTTCCATTGATGAGCTGTGTGAGCTTGAGCAAGTCACCGTTGGAACAGCTGTGGCTGTGTAAGAACATGGGTGCAGATGCCAAAGCTCATCCTCTATCTTGGAAGGGAGGGTCCTGGACTTCAGGGGCCTGCAAGGAACAGCAGGCTCTGGTTTATGATGTGTTAGAGTAATCTTTAAATCAAAATAATTTAGTTAAGCACAATCTCTCTGTGCCTTAACAATAATGCAGCCACAGGGGGCCAAACTCTCAGAATGGTGATGTGTCCATCTTTGGACACCTGTCTATGACACTGACATGGTCCCCATTACCATAGAATCTGAGCGCCTCACAATCTTTAATGTATTTATCCTCACAACAGCCATATGAAATAGGGAAATACTATTAATCACTATTTACAGTAGGGTTGCCAACTGTCTAATCACAGAAACCCAAACACCCTTTCTCTGAGGCCGCCCCCCCCCTTCACTCTATCCCCCTCTCCCATCACTCGATCTCCCCCCACACACTCATTTTCACCAGGCTGGAGGGGTTGGGGTGCTGGAAGGGGTGCAGGCTCTGGGCTGGGTCCAAGGGTTTAGGAGTATGGGAGGGGGCTCCAGGCTGAGCCTGGGGTAGGGGGTTGCGGTGCAGGAGGGGGTGCAGACTCTGGGAGGCAGTTGGGTGTGGGAGGAGGATTAGGGCTGGGGCAGGGGGTTGGGGTGGAGGAGGGTGTTCAGGGTATGGGCTCTGGGAGGGAGTTTGGGTGCAGGAGGGGGGCAGGGCTGGGGTGGGGGTGAAAGGTGCAGGCTCCTGCCAAACAGCGCTTAGCTCAGGTGGTTCCCGGTCAGTGGCGCAGTGGGGCTAAGGCAGACTTCCTGCCTGCCCTGGTTCCGTGCCGCTCCCAGAAGCAGCTGGCACATCCCTATGACCCCTGGGGGTGGAGACAGGAGGTACCTCACGCTTCCCGTGCCTGCAAGCACCATCTCTGCAGCTCCCGTTGGCCACAGTTCCTGGCCAATTGGATCTGCAGAGTTAGGGCAGGGGCAGTGTGCAGAGACCCCCCTCCTCTCCCCTCGAGGCTGCCGGGACGTGCCGGCCGCTTCTGGGAGCAGCGCGGGGCCGGGGCAGGTAGGGAGCCTGCCTTAGCCCCACTGTGGCACTGGACTTTTAACAGCCTGAAATCTCCCAGATTTGATAGACTTCTTATCTCAGACCATGCCTAACTGTACAGTTAAATCCTAAATCTGCAATTCACTTGTTGAGAAGTTCCACTCTAAAACCTCTGGAAGCAGTAATGATTTCCATTTTATAGTACCCTGTTATACAATTACAGTGACCTTGCCTTTTCTGCCCTGTTCCCTATGTGCTAAAGGGTGATTAGCAAGCAACTGAAAACATAGTCAAAGAGGCTGGCATAAAAACTTTATTTAATGCTGTTGTGAAACAGCAGGGTACAGAACTGCATCTGCAAATGAACCTGTTCTTTGCAGTAGCTAAAGTTCTGGCACAAAGACAGATACAGCAAGAACAAGAGTGAGTTGCACAGTTATGCTAGTATAATACAGAAAGATTAATGCAATTACTATTGTTTGAAATTGGGATTTGGAGCTCCGCTTTCACATGTGGACTTCTTAAAACGATGCCCAAAGCCCAGTTGGATACTCCAGTTGGAATTTTAGAAGCATAAAATGGGCATTTATGTCTAACTATTGATTTAAGTGTGGGGTAAGAACATTTCATTAAGAGCTGCTTGAAGACTAGACTCCTTAAGTAATTACTATTAGGACTAACTAATGTTTTATATTGTGTGTGTGTACATGCAATGAATAAATGGCACCATGTTTTTGTTTACATAAGTGCAGAATTTTCACTTTTGTTAGCCATATGCAAGAGTCATCCCCCAATGTGGTGTCAATACAGAAAGAACAGAAGTATAATTAATGCTAGTCAACATGGTTTTATGAAAAATAGGTCTTGTCAAACAAACCTGATTTCATTCTTTGAGATTAGAAAAGTTTTGGTTGATGAAAACTGTGTAGTTGGAGTATTTTTTGGCTTTTGGAAGGCATTTGACTTAGTATTGCATGACACTATGATTTAAAAACTAACATGATACAGAATCAATAAAGCGGATGTTAATGGATTAAGAACTAGCTAACTGACAGATCCCAAAGTCGTCAATGGGGAATCATCACTGGATGAGGTCGTTTCTGTGGGGTTCTGCAGGGAATGGTACTAGGCCTGATGCTATTCAAGTTTCATTATTTGGAAGTAAATATAAAACCATGGCTGATAAAATTTGCAGATGACATGCAGACTGGTAGAAAGGTAAATAATGATGAGGACCAGCAGCTATACAAAGTGATCAGGATCACTTGTCAAGCTGGGCCCGTTCAAATCAAATGTGTTTTAATATAGTCAAATCCAAAGTTATACATCTAGTGTCAAAGAGAGCAAGCCTCACCTATAGAGCAGAGAACTCTATCCTGAAAAGCCGTGACTTAGTAGTTTGTTCCAGTGGTAAAACAACCTCACTTTAAAAAGTTTGTGCCTCATTTCTAATATGAATTTGTACGTGTTCAGCTTCTAGCCATTGTTATGACTGTCTCTGCTAGATTAAAGAGCCCTTTAATGCCTGGTATTTTCTCCCTGTGAAGGTACTTATACACTAATCACATCACCTCAACAGATTGAACTCTACGTGTCTCAAAGAGTGGCTCTTTTCTGTACCCTCTCTGGTTTTTCAATGTCCTTTTAAAAATGCAGACACCAGAACTGCAGGGCCACATAGAGGTTTTTAGGGACCCGGGGCAAAATCTGAAACTGAGGCCTCTCACCCTTCCAAAAAAACCCCCAAAAACCAAAAAACAAAAAACCCTGGAGACAAAGTTTAAGAGGAAGGGAAGGGACTGGGGGTCAGAAAAGGCCCAGGCCTGTGGGGTCTTAGCTATTCCCATTGGGACAGGGGGGCTCTGTTCTGCATGAGCCATGGGGACATGCCATCAGTATAACAATATCTATAGGTTTGCCATTAGCACCATTTTATATTCAGTATCCCACACAGCCTAGAGCACTGTGGAATTCTGCATTCATGTGAATTAGTGCCTAAATTATGACACTGTCATTTGTTACTGCTTATGTTACATGTCCGTAGGGTTTAAATGTTTCACTCACCTTTTCCTGTATTAATAATGACACTTAGAATCAAAAGTATTCCACTAAACTGTAGTCACCGTCACCATCAAATGGCTTAAGAAACACTAGAATATACTATCATTAGCCTTTCGAGCTGGAGATGGGGTTAACTAAGGTTACTAGGCAGGGTATAATGCTCAGTGGGCCCTTAGGCAGATTAGAACACAAAGGTGATGCCAGTGACAGGTCTGAGGATTCTGACAATGAATTCAGAGTTCCTGTCAGGGAGTGTGAGGATCATGTCTTAAAATGAGAAGAATAGGAATCAGTGAGTTTGGAAAATCCATGAATGCCAAGGATTTAGGGCCTATGTGCACATTTCAAATGGAGTTGTTTGCATGTTTGTTTTTTCCCTCATCCTAGAGAATCTAAGATTTAATTTTAATGAAACTGTTAGCTCTTCTGCCAACCATGAGAGCCTCCAAAAGACAAAATGTTGTCCTGAAGAACCTTCAGAGACACTAAAATAATTCTAAGAAGTGTGAAGTCCCCCACCCTGCCCCCTTCATGCTAATGGGAAGTTGGAAAGTTCAGTTATGTCTACTTATGTCCATCTCTGTAATCACTTCACTCCTGATTGTCCTATTAGAACACGTTCAGTTAACACCTGGCTATATATCATGTCCTGGTGTTCCACTGAGAAGAAAGTAGTTTGCAGAGCAATAAGGCTGCAACTTTGGAACGTGCAAGCAGTTGAATACTAAAAAAAATCCAGCAGATAGAAAAGATGTATTATATGTACTTATGTGGCTCCCTAAGGCTGAGGACCTAAATCTTTAATGCACTTGTCCTCACAACACCCCTGTGAAGTAGGGAAGAGTCATTATTCCCATTTTACAGATGGGGGAACCCAGACACCAAGAGACTAAGGGTTTGTCTATATGGCACCACAGACCGTCCCTCCAGGGGGTGTGAATTATGGAGTGCTCTAGCATGTAGGATTCTAACTGCCCTGTTTGGACTGCTAGTGGAAACTAAAAAGTACCTAGTGCATGGTAACATAGCCCTGTTTGAAACAGGACTACATCGACACAAACTAGATACCTTTTCATTTTTTCCAGCAGAGTCTACACAGAGCAGTTAGAGTAGTACATGCGGGAGCATGCTGTAATTCACCTCCTACCCCCGCCCCCCAGTGCCATGTAGACAAGTCCTAAGTGCCTGTAACAGAACAGGGAACTGAACTTGAGTCTCTCAAGTCCCAGGCTAGAACCTTAACCAGTAGATCATCGGGCCTCTATTCTGTCTTGAAATAATGCTATTTAGTATTGGATATCTTCAAAATGCTTTGCAACTATAACCTGGACTGCATAGTATCCTTGCAAAATAGAGATGTGTAATTTGTTGTTCACATTTTATAGGCGAGTAAACTGAGAATGGAGGAATTGAAATTTACCTAAAGCTACATGTCAAGATTAGAACTCAGGATTTCCAGGTCCCTTGATATCACTACTAGACACACTGGCTCTGATTATACTGCCTGTAGTTTATCACCCTGCCAGTGCAGTATAAGTCCTAAAGGCTATCATCTAATGGGCGTTAACTTGGATTGAAAGTTGTTTGAGTTTTTGGGGTGTGTGAGAATAGCCTAATTCACAGGCCCACGAGCGCTGGGTGAGAAGAGGGTTGGCCAGAAATTGTTAAGATTAACCTTCTACAGATTTCCTGAAACTAAGGCCAAACTTGTAAAATGTAGATGCCTAAAGATAGGCACCTTTAGACACCTAATTTAAAGGAGGCCTCGCTTTCAGAGTTGCTGAGCACAACACCAGCATAGACAATAAAAATCTGTTTGCCATGAGAAAAGGCGGAATTTGCATTTTTACAGAGAATCTTGAGTTTTTATATTTTGAAAAAAATAAAACCATATATTAACAATTAACTAAATTTTACTGGAAGTACCAGTGTCACTTAATCAATGTGTGCAAACTCCCCCTGTTATTGTTGATTTTTGAATGCTCTTTGAATTTACGTAGCTAGACATACTTCAGTAAACTGCTTCCGGCGTATAGAGGGTACTCAACAGCATATAGAATCATAGAATATCAGGGTTGGAAATATAAGGGGTTGTGTTTTAATGCATCTCAAATTTCACTTCAGCCTCCAGATGTGAGTAATTAAAGTTATAAAAATATACCAAAAACTTTTAAAAAATCACCCCTAACGACTGTGTCACTGAGTTTGGCAAGAACAAATTTCATGTTGATGGTAATGTGATGTTCCGTACTGTATGCAGAAGGCTGTAGATTATGTTAGAAGGAAGACAATTATAGAACACATGGGAAGTGCTAAACACAAGAGAAATGAAAACAAGAGGCTGTAACAGCAGGGCCATCAACAACAGTAAAGAAACAACACACTGTGACTGGATCATTCCAGCGTTTTACAACCAGCATTTCTGAATTTCAAGGCAATTTTATTTAACTGTCTAACTTATTTAGGTGTCTAACTTAGGTGCCCATCTATGGATGGGTACCTACATTAGAAAATTTATGTCCTAACTTTAAGTATTGAAACTGATTATCAGGAGAGAAAATTATTATCCATTAAGTGAATTTTAGTGCAGGGCTCACAGACTAAAAAACAAACCAAACAACAATAATACAGGTTTCCAAGAACTATTAGCAGCCCAGCACAGAAATCACTTAGCTTATGTAAATGATAAAGATTCAAACCGTCTTCTGCAGGAAGTTTTAGGCAAATGGCATATGCATAAAACTCATGAAATAAGGGTAAAATGTGACTTGCAGTTTGATTTACTTTATTCCTGGACTTGGCAGGTAGTAAAAGGAGCTATTCCTGTGAGAACAAGTATATTGAACTGGATTATTCTAGAGGTAACAAGGCCATTTGCCTAAGACTTCCTGCAGAAGACTGTTTGAGTCTTTATCATTTACGAAAGCTAAGTGATTTCTGTGCTGGGCTGCTAGCACTTCTTGTCTTAAGGGAAAAGCAATTCAGAAGAAGGAATTCAAAATGTAGATATAAAGATGAGAGTTGAAGTAAATAGTTGTGCTTAAGTGGGACAGAAATGGTACATAGACCCTTCTGCTGGCCCTCTGTACTGGGATGAATACCATCCATTGTGAACTTGACTGTGCTGGAGACACCTGCCTGTCTGTGTCCCCAAAGACGGGATTCTTCTTGGAAGCAGAGTGAAGTATGAGTGACAACTGTGCATACTGATCTGAACTTGCCAGTCTGATTTCAGTGGTGACAAAATGAGAGACTGTCCAGGCCAATGACCATCTTCGATACAAACTTTGTCAGAGTTTCATTATAATACACAAAAGAGACATGCCTGCAGAGCATATAGCATAAAATGCTGGTGTTTGAAATGACTTGCTGGTGCTTTGATATATCTATAGCCAGTCTTACATAGATCATGATCTGTTCCTCCCCTCTGGAGCAAGAGGTATGTGGATTCTTAATTTTTGTTATAAAGTTTCCTTCCCCCGCCCCCCCCCCCCCAAGTCATGTGACTGTTCAGTCCTTTGGACACACCATTGCATGAGATACATCTTTCACTATCATGGAAGTGTTTGAATGCTCAACCAAGAGCAATCTAATTAGCTGAATGTCCATAGGTTTATATTAGGCTTTTAAGAATCATCTCCAATGGGATTTACCTATCTAGCACTTACCTCCATTTGCCCAGTAATCTTTCCTAATATGGTCCATTGATATGCACTAGAGCTGCGGAAATAGCTCCCTTTATCGCCCATCCTGCCCCCACAAAAGGCAATGATTATTCATTCAGTATGTAAATGATTTCACTTCCCCATTGGGTTTACTCACTGCGGACATTCCGTAGAAGGAGTTTACAGGCAAGAATATTAGTAATAACACCAAATGTTAAGTGATTATTGCAGAATATTCAAGGTAAACAAAAATCAAACTAATAATTGTGGGTTTTCACATTGGAGACCTGACTGAATCTAAGAGTTCTGCTTACCCAGTTGAGCATCAGAAACAAAACTTTGATTTTTGTCCTATCAAAACCTATTGGGCCACATCTGCAGCTGGTGTAAGTCAGCATAGCTCCATCAAAGTCATAGAGGCATTCCCACTATCCTTTTGAATCCTGAGAATTTGGCCGGTTGCATTCTGTATAGTAAGGATTTGAAACAAACTGATATACTCTCTGAAGATGAAGATGCACAAAGCACGTATGATTGGCACAACTTTTATAAATTGGCAGACCAGGCCTAAGTTCTTCCTTTTAAATTTAAGTCCCTTCTTCTAGCTGGACTGCCTATAATGCCTAACCAGCCCCATCTGTCCAGAGCAATCTGGCTATAAGGTGCCAGATACCCACCTTTTACACCCCCACTTTCAGTTAAGAACATCTCTGACATGAGAAGGCAAGTGCTAGTTGTTTAGCTGTCAGAAGCTATGTACTACCCCAGCCACAAGAGGCATTCTCTAAGGAGTGAAAGCTTATCCTCAAATACACATTGACCATGACAACTCTTTTTAGGACGGAAAACGAGGTATAGTATGAAAATCTGTGCAACAATTTAAATTCCTTGTTTCAGTGCTGAGCCATGATGGGGATGTGGATGATGATGTTAAGAGCTGCAGGAAGAGCGTTTGGTGTAAATGTAGGGCATTGGCGGGAATTCTCTGTGTTAAGAATATGCCAGGTAAACTAAGAGCAAAATGTTTAGGATTTTGATTAGGCTAGCCATGACGTAGGGGTTGGAATGCTGTCCAGCGAGGAAGAGAGAAGAACAACTTCACACTGCCAAAATAAGAGCGCTCATGTGGACGCTGATAGTAAGAAGAGAACTGATAGTTTATGCACTCACATGGTAAGAGCCATGGTGCACACAGACTGAAAAGCTGAGGAAGTATTGATTGAGATGGCTGGATCATGTGAGCCAACGAGATGTGGGATATGTTGGCGAGAGAGTAAAAGAGCTAGTATTCATGGGACAAAGACCACAAGGAAGACTTAGGAAAATGTGGCTTGACATACCGAAGAAGGAGATGAAGAAGGAGAGGAAGGACAGGCAGGGCAGAAAAGGTGGGGGAGTAGCACTGTATGTAAGGGAGCAGTATGACTGCTCAGAGCTCCGGTACGAAACTGCAGAAAAACCTGAGTGTCTCTGGATTAAGTTTAGAAGTGTGTGCAACAAGAGTGATGTAGTGGTGGGAGTCTGCTATAGACCACCGGACCAGGGGGATGAGGTAGATGAGGCTTTCTTCCGGCAGCTCACGGAAGCTACTGGATCGCATGCCCTGATTCTCATGGGTGACTTTAATTTTCCTGATATCTGCTGGGAGAGCAATACAGCGGTGCATAGACAATCCAGGAAGTTTTTGGAAAGCGTAGGGGACAATTTCCTGGCGCAAGTGCTAGAGGAGCCAACTAGGGGGGGCGCTTTTCTTGACCTGCTGCTCACAAACCGGGTAGAATTAGTGGGGGAAGCAAAAGTGGATGGGAATCTGGGAGGCAGTGACCATGAGTTGGTTGAGTTCAGGATCCTGACACAGGGAAGAAAGGTAAGCAGCACGATACGGACCCTGGACTTCAGGAAAGCAGACTTCGACTCCCTCAGGGAACGGATGGCCAGGATCCCCTGGGGGACTAACTTGAAGGGGAAAGGAGTCCAGGAGAGCTGGCTGTATTTCAAGGAATCCCTGTTGAGGTTACAGGGACAAACCATCCCGATGAGTCGAAAGAATAGTAAATATGGCAGGCGACCAGCTTGGCTTAATAGTGAAATCTTAGCGGATCTTAAACATAAAAAAGAAGCTTACAAGAAGTGGAAGGTTGGACATATGACCAGGGAAGAGTATAAAAATATTGCTCGGGCATGTAGGAATGTTATCAGGAGGGCCAAATCGCACCTGGAGCTGCAGCTAGCCAGAGATGTCAAGAGTAACAAGAAGGGTTTCTTCAGGTATGTTGGCAACAAGAAGAAAGCCAAGGAATGTGTGGGCCCCTTACTGAATGAGGGAGGCAAACTAGTGACAGAGGATGTGGAAAAAGCTAATGTACTCAATGCTTTTTTTGCCTCTGTTTTCACTAACAAGGTTAGCTCCCAGACTGCTACGCTGGGCATCACAAAATGGGGAAGAGATGGACAGCCCTCTGTGGAGATAGAGGTGGTTAGGGACTATTTAGAAAAGCTGGACGTGCACAAGTCCATGGGGCCGGACGAGTTGCATCCGAGAGTGCTGAAGGAACTGGCGGCTGTGATTGCAGAGCCATTGGCCATTATCTTTGAAAACTCGTGGCGAACCGGGGAAGTCCCGGATGACTGGAAAAAGGCTAATGTAGTGCCAATCTTTAAAAAAGGGAAGAAGGAGGATCCTGGGAACTACAGGCCAGTCAGCCTCACTTCAGTCCCTGGAAAAATCATGGAGCAGGTCCTCAAAGAATCAATCCTGAAGCACTTGCATGAGAGGAAAGTGATCAGGAACAGCCAGCATGGATTCACCAAGGGAAGGTCATGCCTGACTAATCTAATCGCCTTCTATGATGAGATTACTGGTTCTGTGGATGAAGGGAAAGCAGTGGATGTATTGTTTCTTGACTTTAGCAAAGCTTTTGACACGGTCTCCCACAGTATTCTTGTCAGCAAGTTAAGGAAGTATGGGCTGGATGAATGCACTACAAGGTGGGTAGAAAGCTGGCTAGATTGTCGGGCTCAACGGGTAGTTATCAATGGCTCCATGTCTAGTTGGCAGCCGGTATCAAGTGGAGTGCCCCAAGGGTCGGTCCTGGGGCCGGTTTTGTTCAATATCTTCATAAATGATCTGGAGTATGGTGTGGATTGCACTCTCAGTAAATTTGCGGATGATACTAAACTGGGAGGAGTGGTAGATACGCTGGAGGGGAGGGATAGGATACAGAAGGACCTAGACAAATTGGAGGATTGGGCCAAAAGAAATCTGATGAGGTTCAATAAGGATAAGTGCAGGGTCCTGCACTTAGGACGGAAGAACCCAATGCACAGCTACAGACTAGGGACCGAATGGCTAGGCAGCAGTTCTGTGGAAAAGGACCTAGGGGTGACAGTGGACGAGAAGCTGGATATGAGTCAGCAGTGTGCCCTTGTTGCCAAGAAGGCCAATGGCATTTTGGGATGTATAAGTAGGGGCATAGCGAGCAGATCGAGGGACGTGATCGTTCCCCTCTATTCGACATTGGTGAGGCCTCATCTGGAGTACTGTGTCCAGTTTTGGGCCCCACACTTCAGGAAGGATGTGGATAAATTGGAGAGAGTCCAGCGAAGGGCAACAAAAATGATTAGGGGTCTGGAACACATGAGTTATGAGGAGAGGCTGAGGGAGCTGGGATTGTTTAGCCTGCAGAAGAGAAGAATGAGGGGGGATTTGATAGCTGCTTTCAACTACCTGAAAGGGGGTTCCAAAGAGGATGGCTCTAGACTGTTCTCAATGGTAGCAGATGACAGAACGAGGAGTAATGGTCTCAAGCTGCAGTGGGGGAGGTTTAGACTGGATATTAGGAAAAACTTTTTCACTAAGAGGGTGGTGAAACACTGGAATGCGTTACCTAGGGAGGTGGTAGAATCTCCTTCCTTAGAGGTTTTTAAGGTCAGGCTTGACAAAGCCCTGGCTGGGATGATTTAACTGGGAATTGGTCCTGCTTCGAGCAGGGGGTTGGACTAGATGACCTTCTGGGGTCCCTTCCAACCCTTATATTCTATGATTCTATGATAAGAAGGCTGGTGTCCATTGGGAAGATAACACTTGATCGATTGACAGGACAAAGTGAAGAAGATGAAGAATGATTCACATGTGCTTAGAAATGAGCTACTGACCAAGGATTATTCACAGAAATTATCTGACAAATAGGTTCAAACATGAAATGAATCTGCTAAAATAGAAAACTGTCTACACACTGTTAGTGGAGACACAGAAGGAATGTATCACAAATAGGGCCGTACCAAATTTACAGCCATGGAAAACATGTCACGGACCTGAAATCTGGTCTCTCCTGTGACATCTGGCTATTGTAGGGGGGTTGTTGTATTGCCACTCTTACTTCTGTTAGGTTTCAGAGTAGCAGCCGTGTTAGTCTGTATTCGCAAAAAGAAAAGGAGTACTTGTGGCACCTTAGAGACTAACCAATTTATTTGAGCATACGCTTCTGTGAGCTACAGCTCACTTCATCGGATGCATACTGTGGAAAGTGTAGAAGATCTTTTTATACACACAAAACATGAAAAAATACCTCCCCCCATCCCACTCTCCTGCTGGTAATAGCTTATCTAAAGTGACCACTCTCCTTACAATGTGTATGATAATCAAGGTGGGCCATTTCCAGCACAAATCTAGGGTTTAACAAGAATGTCTGGGCGGGGGAGGTAGGAAAAAACAAGGGGAAATAGGTTACCTTGCATAATGACTTAGCCACTCCCAGTCTCTATTCAAGCCTAAGTTAATTGTATCCAATTTGCAAATGAATTCCAATTCAACAGTCTTTCGCTGGAGTCTGGATTTGAAGTTTTTTTGTTGTAATATCACAACTTTCATGTCTGTAATCGCGTGACCAGAGAGATTGAAGTGTTCTCCGACTGGTTTATGAATGTTATAATTCTTGACATCTGATTTGTGTCCATTTATTCTTTTACGTAGAGACTGTCCGGTCTGGCCAATGTACATGGCAGAGGGGCATTGCTGGCACATGATGGCATATATCACATTGGTGGATGTGCAGGTGAACGAGCCTCTGATAGTGTGGCTGATGTTATTAGGCCCTGTGATGGTGTCCCCTGAATAGATATGTGGGCACAGTTGGCAACGGGCTTTGTTGCAAGGATAGGTTCCTGGGTTAGTGGTTCTGTTGTGTGGTATGTGGTTGCTGGTGAGTATTTGCTTCAGGTTGGGGGGCTGTCTGTAGGCAAGGACTGGCCTGTCTCCCAAGATTTGTGAGAGTGTTGGGTCATCCTTCAGGATAGGTTGTAGATTCTTAATAATGCGTTGGAGGGGTTTTAGTTGGGGGCTGAAGGTGACAGCTAGTGGTGTTCTGTGTGGGTTTGTGTGTGTGTGTGGGACGGGGGAGGAGAAAACCTGGATTTGTGCTGGAAATGGCCCAACTTGATGATAACTTTAGATAAGCTATTACCAGCAGGACAGTGGGGTGGGAGGGGGTATTGTTTCATGGTCTCTGTGTGTATATAATGTCTTCTGCAGTTTCCACGGTATGCATCCGATGAAGTGAGCTGTAGCTCACGAAAGCTCATGCTCAAATAAATTGGTTAGTCTCTAAGGTGCCACAGGTACTCCTTTTCTTCTTACTTCTTCGCTGCCTTCACAGCTGGATGGCCAGAGAGGGGCGGCTGCTGCCCGGGAGCCCAGCTCTGAAGGCTGTGCCATCATCAACAGCAGTGCAGAAGTAAATGTGGCAATACCATACCATGCCACCCAAGTTTCTGTGCTGCTCCTGGTGGTGGCACTACCTTCAGAGCTGGGCTCCCAGTTAGCAGCTGCCCCTCTCCAGCCATCCAGCTCTGAAGGCAGCGCAGAAGTAAGAGTGGCAATACTGCACCCTTCTCCCCAAAATAGTCTTGCAACCCCCTTTTGAGTCGGGATCTCCAGTTTGAGAAATGTTTATATTTTAAATACATATTCATGCTTTGTGACAGCACCTGAAATTTAAGATTTAAATATCTGAAAGTGTGAAATTCAAGATTTTGGTCAGGCCCTAATCATGAACTATTTGCCTAATTCTGAGAGGAGCTATTTTTAATCAGAAGTGTCTGCCAGAGTTCTCTCCTCTTTGGTGGTAATATTCTCTTCTAAGCATTTGGCGGCAGACTTTTAAAGGGATTTAGGCACCTAAAGATTCAGGTAGGTGCCTCGTGTGATTTTTTTTTCATAGGTGCTTAAGTCCCACTGATATCTAGCCCTTTGTTCTTGCTATTCCACTCAACATAACCTATATAGGGGTTAAAGCATTATTTCTGGATATCTTTCCATATTGTTTCTCCCGGTATCCAGTCAATATGCTTCTTTAATTTGCTGTAGTGACTTTAATTGGATCAGAGTAAGCACATACACATGCAAAAAACGGTAAGAAGCAAAATAAATTAGGTAAATGGGTCTTTATTTACAAGATACATCCAACAACTCTTCATTGCTGAGACCAGACTCAGCTGAAATCTGAGCTCGACTGGCCTGCAAGTCTATTGAACTCTGCCACCCCCAAGATTCCAGATTTTACCACATTTCTTAGAGCTCTACCCACCACACATGTGGAGTTAATGGTACATTCTGTTTCTGCTGACTATTCCAGTGCAGTACAAAAGAAAAACTAGACACACAGCTTCAAAAAAACGAACCACAGAGTACAGGGATAATTTCACAAAAGGCTATCTGAGCTCTCTAGAAATAAATGCTGTATCGCACCCCTTTATTTTTTCTGCTTTTGTATCCTAGTTTGATGTTCACACCCTTCATAAACTGAGCTGTCTGTTCCTACAGATGTTTCAGCTGCTTCTATGTTCCTTTGCTTGATGTTTTATTATGAGATACCAGATAAAGTCCTCTTAAAAACCAGACTTTCACCCCATGCATGACTTTATATATATTCTTCAAAAAAGACACCTTCCTCTTGACCTTGTCATCTAGACATTTGTCTCTGTCTTCTCAGGATTCCTTGAAACACTGCGCTTCTCACTTTTTCATTGAACCACATACTTGAGAGGCCTGCCTGGTTTCTTGACACCTTCACAGCCACCACAGATTATAATTGTGAGTATTTCTTGCATATAGTGAAGCAGCTCCCAAAATGTTTCCTTACATTCTGTCTCCTGCAGAGCAAAGCTACTGATCTTGTTATCAGTCTGAAGGCAGAGCCTCAGCTGGTGTAAATCAAGGTCGATCTATGGGCTCAGTACAATAATCACTGGCTGAAATTCTATGGCCTGTATTGTTCAGGAGTTCAGACCAGATGGTCTCATGGTCCCATCTGCCCTTAAAATCTATTCATTTCAATGGAGCAACCCCAATTTTCATCAGCTGAGGATCTGGCTCAATATTACTCGATGTTTTCCTCCCATGATGTGTATTTCTGAAATCCATTTACTAGCCCAATCTTTTCCCCTCGATGGGAAAATTGATGGAAAGTGTAAAGCTTTTCCCCTCGATGAATACTAAAAGGTCAAAGATTTATCCTGTATTTGCTCTTACATACACGTATGATGTGTCTAACTCTTTTGGGTAACTATTTTCTTCTATGCTTTTTATGATAGTCTACCAGTTTTATCTCAGTTTCATCTTCCCTTCAAATTATCATATTATTTCATTCTCTGTTACAAAACTGTGGAATCTTAAGAGTGGTACATAATAGGACACTTAGATTTTTTTTTTTACCTGTTCAGATATTTGGAGAATGTTAAGAGTACTAAATCAAGCACTGACTAGACCAATATAGTTGTTCACAATAAAAGATTTGAAAATTATTTCATTCTAATTTTATTCCTTACTAGACAAAAATTGTTAACATGGATGTTAAAGTTGAGGGCAAAATTTTACAAAGTAATTCAGGGTAAAAAACAGGTAGCTTAAGCTCAGGAAATTCAGTAAAGGTTAAATGTAAAAGATATCCAAATCGATTAAGATATGGAAGGGCACAGTTAAGGCACCCAACCAGCCTTACTTCTGCTTTTTAGAAGCATCCTGCAGTAACAATACACTTATAATAAATGTCTTTACAGTGTGTGGTCTCAGGTTAGATTAAGCTGACTTTCAAAAACACATTTGATTACCCCCCATCACTCACAGTGGTATTACAGGGCAGAGTTAAGGTTATTTAAATATCTTAACTGTCCAAAGACTTGATTTAGCATTGCGCTTCACCCTATGCAATCATGTACATCATTTACACCGGGGCAAAGTGTAAAATATCAGGCAACTACACTAGACATAGGGCAATAGGGAATTGGACCCAAAGAGCAGAGAAGGATCAACTGTGGAGTGAGGATAATGGTTGAGATCAAAGAACAGAGGATGAAGAGGAGTAAATATTTGAAATTACGATCCATCTCCCCTGTTTATCCCCCTCTTTCAAACAAAATCTTTCTTCAAAAGTACTGAGGGGGAGGGAACGCTCCTAAATCACTCCAATCCCCATACAAGAAAATATGAAACTCAAGTCCCAGGTGTACAAAATGTATACCGAATAATCTTCTTACAGCTGATTGGAGAGCTCTGATTTAGATAGATCCCAGATATATAATTGTGACATTATCCAAGGTTCAATCTGGACTGTTGAACAGCTCTGTCCCCTCAATTCTCCATCCTGGGGTGCCTTTTACACTCCTTTGCAACACTTCTGGTCTGCTCACACACAGCTTCTAGCATGTAAATTACTCCCAGCTATATTGTATGAGTGCTACAGCCAGCCACTCCTGAATTACACTGCAGAGCAACACCAGCGAATTTCCAGTTCCAGACTTCCCCCAGACTTGTTCTGCCTAGCCCCCTCCTGGACAACACAAGCTCCTATATAGTCTGTCATTTATTAATAGAAAATCCTGCTATCTCAAATGGAGTTTCCCAAACATTTCAATCCAAACACATTGGTCTAGATCAGAGGGGGGCAAACTATGGCCTGCGGGCCACATCGGGTCCGCAGGACCCTTCCCTCTGGTCCCCGAGATCCTGCCACGGAGTGGGGTCAGGGCAGGCTTGCAGAGAGCCAGCCCAACTCCCCCACAGCGTGGTGGGTGGGGCGGAGGCTAACCCCTGGCCCCTCCCCTTCTGCTCCCCTACCTCCCTGCCTCCCTCGCAGTCACAGTTCCCCCAGCACCTAGGCAGCATAGCTGCAGCTCTGGCCAGGCGACATGGCTATAGCTCCACCAGACCTGGTGCTCCAGGGCGGCATGGTCAAGGGGAGTTCAGGGCAGAGGGGAGGTGAGGAGCAGGGAGGGCTGCAGTGGGGGTGGTCAAGGGGCCTGGGCCCTGCTTCCGGGGACAGGCACAGAGCAAGCCAGGACCCTGCTCCATCTCCAGCATGCTTGGCCCCTGTCCCTAGCAGCCAAGCCCAGAAAGGGAGCGAGCCCTGCCCGACTGCCAGGGAGAGCAACCAAATGAGCAGGGGAAATGCACAGGGAAAGGACTGAGCCCCCCTTTCCCCACTCCACAGGTAACATGGGGCAAGGAGAGCAGGGAGAGTTGGATAGGGGGCCGGGGGTGGTGGTCAGGGGGTGGGGAGCAGGGGGGATTGGGTAGGGGACGGGTGTCCCAGGGGGATGGTCAGGGGGCAGAGAGCAGGGGTCTTTGGATAGGATGCACGAGTCCCAGGGGGCAGTCAGGGGTGGGGAGCAGGGGGGGGTTGGATGGGGGTGGGAGTTCTGGGGTGCTGGAATGGGGGTGGGGGCCAGGCCATGCCTCGCTGTTTTGGGAGGCATAGCCTCCCCCAGCCTTCCCTACCCGGCCCTCCAAACTATTTCTTTACCCTGCTAAAAGGTCTAGATAAAACAATAAAACAAGTTCATTAACTACAGAAAGATAGATTTGTAACTGATTACAAGTAATGAGGCATAGAAATCAGAATTGGTTACAAAGAAATAAAAGGTAAAACACGACTAACACCTAATTTAACAAGCAAAGTGAATTCAAAGCAAAGGTGTCTCTCACCACATGTTCTAGCAGTCTTACTGGCTGAATTCCTTTCTGCCAGGATCCCTCCCCAGTCCAGTGATGCTTCCTTTGTCCTTCAAGTGTTATCAATGCCATAAGTAGAGATGAAAGGAGAGAGTTTGGGGGCATCTTTCCCCCATTCTTTATACCTTTCCTCTTCTTTGAGAATCATCTCTAGCTGGGGTTCAGGAGACAGGAAAACCTGTGAGGATGGGAACCTCCAGCTGTTTCTTTGCCAAGATGTAAATTTCTCGCTCACACCCTTTTTCCTGCCAAAGAATGTCCACTTAATCAGGTGAGGGTCCACTTGATTTCGTTGACACCTACCTGAGGTGTCAGTTTGCCTTTTGTCACAAAGGAACTGGTTTGTGGCTGTTTTCAAAACTTGGAGCATGTCTCAGTAAAGTCATACTGTAGAATTTTATAACTTTACATACAATATTGCTGTGCATATTTTACCAAGACAAGAATGATCAGCAAACCATGAGTTTTCAGATGATACCTTTTATAAGGCATAGTTTGTACAAAATTTATCATGGCCTTGAAAAAGAGGTACACATAGGGATACAGACTGTCACAACAATATATGTACCATATTTAATAACTTCATTAAACCTAACATCTCAATCCTCAGGGAAGACGACCTTCCTTTTAAAACACACAGAGAAGGAAGGCTTGGCCATATTAATAAGCATCTCCACAGATTTATAATATCACTAAAACAATCAGTAAATGTTATCACAACTAGAAATATCTCTTCCAGAGGTGCTAAGAATAGGACAAGGACATCCATTAAATCTAAATTTTTAATCATGCTTAGCATGTTTCACCTTTACCCAAGCAACTATTCTATCTTCTCTCCTGGTTTACTGTGAAATTTAAGGGATAGCTTGCTAGCTGTTTGGCCACCTGTTGAACTGTAATAATGCACAGCATTTATCTGGGCTATCCAGTAGGAATATTACACTTCAGCTCACAGACGGGTTAGAATTTTGCTAAACAAATCATTTGTGCTGCTGTGGTTGCTTTCACGTAGTAAGTCAACAGCAATTTGCTCTCTTACTAGCTAGATGAAATTTTTGTCACCAGCTGCAATCTTCCCTGTTTGGGCTCATAAACAATAGGTTATGGGAGTGTAATATATAAATATTTTACTAGCCAGAGAGCTTATATATTTTTTTGTGAGCTGTGGAATTAAACTGGTACAGAAGAAGTTGTCTATTATGAATAAATTCTGTGAGTATTTAGAATAATTTTTACAGTTTGATGCTCTCATTAGAATGCTCAGGAAAATATGGGAGGTTTGAAAAAAACAGGAATATAAATGTGCGCATCATAATTCTTGACACTGCAGATTAACCCCCCACCCCAAGTCATGTGAATATGCAGAGTGTCATACATTACTCCAAAAAGAAAAGGAGTACTTGTGGCACCTTAGAGACTAACCAATTTATTTGAGCATAAGCTTTCGTAAGCTCACGAAAGCTTATGCTCAAATAAATTGGTTAGTCTCTAAGGTGCCACAAGTACTCCTTTTCTTTTTGGAAATACAGACTAACACGGCTGTTACTCTGAAACCACACATTACTCCCAGGCCTTATTTTAATTCTTTAATTCTAGTATCACATCCTTGTGGGCAAACCTTGAACAGCTGTAGAATAGCTAAATTCTCACTGAAACACTGTTGGTTGGTAAGTCACAACAACAAGCTGGGGGGAGGGATAGCTCAGTGGTTTGAGCATTGGCCTGCTAAACGCAGGGTTGTGAGTTCAATCCTTGAGGGGGCCATTTAGGGATCTAGGGCAAAAATTGGGGATTGGTCCTGCTTTGAGCAGGGGGTTGAACTAGATGACTCCTGAGGACCCTTCCAACCATGATATTCTATGATTCTAAGCAATATCAGAAAGAGGAGAAACTAAAATATAATTATTCATTGTCTCCTCCTTCCTTCAACTCCAAATGCTTTTTTAAAAATATATTCCCTCTGGCCTGAAAACCTGTCTTCTGTGTCCTGTGGTTTAAATTCTGTAGGTGTCTGGAAATTAAACGAGTATTTAAAACAACCAAAAGCCTCCAATTTTGTTGACAGCACAGGCAACCATCTCTTGCTATTTACCTAAGAGACTCTTAGTAATTTTTAATAAACTTTATGCTGTTCCTGGTCTTTAGGATTACAGTGCCACAGGTAAAGAAAAATGCCATTTTGGCTTCAAAGGAATGTAAAGAATGAGCAAACAAAGAAGTGAAATGGTCTTTTATGAAATAACTATAAGGTTTAATTAAGATAACATTGGAGAGTCATTTGCAAAACCATTTTTTCTGCTTTTAGGGAAACTATGCATGAATTTTTGTGTGTGACAATGCACTGAATATCAAACATAATCAGAAAATTTGGGTTTCATCATCAATAACTCTCCATTTTCCAAACTCACACTTCACTGCAACATTGTTGGGAAACTTTTGACTCTAGATAGGCAGCACTGCAAAGCAGAAATTATCTCTTTTGTTTTAATTACTATCCAACTATGGTCATCCGTCATAGATAATAACTGTGAGATAGGGAGTCCTCATGATGTGAGTGAATGCATTGGATATTAATATTATAATGTCTTGAATTTATATAATGTTTTGCATCCAAAGAGATCCCCAAATGTTTGCAGGGGTCTTAATTTTAAATCTGAGTAAAAAATTCTGTATCTGAGACTGCAAATAATTTCTTGGGGCCCAAATATGAGTTTTCTATTATTATTTATTCATTTTTGTGTTGCCAGAAGCACAAAGGAGTCCTAGTCATGGACCAGCACCTCATTGTGCTGGGTGCTGTACAAACACAGAACAAGATGCTGAATTCAGCACCCTAACAGTATGTGTCTTGTTGAAGCATTTAAGCCCCATCGAGTATGGTGTCATCGGCTGAAATTGCTAGAGGCTCCATTCAGTAGTCCCTATGCACACAACGTCCATTGACTTCATGGGAGTTATGTGCATGTGTAGATGCTGCTCATAGGAACACAGATTACAAAGGAGAGAAGTGTCATTATCCCCACTTTATGCCAACCAAAATACTTTGAGATCTGCTGATGCAAAGCAGTACATAAGAGCTGGTATTATTTATGCAAATCTCAGAGCCTTCTCTTTGTTTCTAAAGCAACTTCCTTATATTTAAATGTTCACATTTAATCACAAAACTGAACAGCGCCAAGCAACATAACGTCACGGACACTGGTCTAAGAGTCAGGCAATCTAGGCTCAGTTCCCTGCTCTGCCACTGACTTACTGCGTAACCTTGAGCAAGTCACTCTACCTCTCTGTGCCTGTTTCCCCTCCCACCCATTGTTCGTCACAGCTGTTTAGACTGTTAGCTTTTTTAGGGCATGTACTGTCTACTACATGTACAGTGGGGCCCCAGTCTTGGTTGGATCCTCCAGGAGCACTTTTTTACTGCTACCAATAATAAAGAAAGGAAAAAATATAGCAGTCCAGAAAATTCAGAAGCCAGTATCCTTCAAAATATTCCATAGCTTTAATAGCATCCTAGGCCTAGAGCATGCTAGCCTCATGCCATAACCCAAACCAACCTTTTCTATAAGTCTGACGCATCCTGAATTCGGAGAGGTCCATCATCGACAAGCGAAATCAATTACAAGCTAAAACACAGAGTAGTTCTTGGCACGTTCCCTACTCCTCCCCCTCTCCCTCCCTTCGAATGGAACTGAACTTGGGCTGATCATAGATAGAAGATGGGGGCACGTGGTGGATGGGAGGCCATAGTGAATCTTTGGCCCATCAGATAGTGCTGGAAAGAGCCTCAGATTTGCTTCAAGCATCCCAGGTGTCAACAATATCTCACTGGAAACCATAACATTCATTGGATCGTGTTCACTGTGGTCGATGCCTGCAAGGGATCTCCAGACCAGAGACGCTCATGATTCGTATGCTCTAGTGATTTTCAAATGCTACTTTATTTATGACCCTACAGAGTGTGCCTTTCTCTGTCTCCTGGTCCTTCTGGTTTGGAGTTGTTGGGTTTTGTAGTTTTGGTTTTTTCTCTGCTCCAACCACCCTTACATTTATTCTGTAATAAGGCACTTCTGCTTCTGTTTGTTATGCAGTTCATGTCAGCTGTGTTGTGCTGTACATTTCTCTCTCTCTCTTTTTTTTTTTTTTTTTGGCTACTGCCCAGCCTCAAACACAAAGGGGAGACAAACAGTGCCTAATACATAGTGAGCCAATTACCATTCTGTCTGGGGCACTCAACAGGCAGTTCTGCTGCATTATTCTGAGTGTTGTATAATGCTGAAAAATGCCGTCTAATCATTCTCTGGGGTAGAAGAAATGGCTAGTACAATGCGAAAGAGCTTTCCAACTAACACCAGAATACTTTGAAATCATGTTCTTCATTACCGATTGTCCCAGTTCTTGCCACAGAGCGTTAAACTATAATTCATTACTGTAATTCATCAAGGCCCTTCAGCTGGTTCTCAGGGTATTAACTTGGAAACTCTCCAGATCAGGAATGTAAGAACTTTACATCTGGGTAAGTTCCTGTTTCATAGTCAACAGCTGTCAACGTCAAATCATTAGGACCATATTTCTCTGCTGAACTTCTTCCCTGCTCAATGATTATTCCAATTCCCTCAAAATTGATTTAAAATATGGTTTATAGGCAATGCTCCCACCTTCCGCTGTGACTCCCATAGAGCTTGCAAGCTCACATGATCAAGCCTGATAAGGACTTGGATGAGTATGCTCTGACCTTAGCCTGCTATACTACTGAATGTGCATTCCAGGACAGCATTAAGAGTAAGTGGGCCTAACAGAATTTAATGCTCATGTCATTCTATCTGTCTGCACACACACGCACAGGAAATAAATGGGCTATCACTTGCTGAAAATGGTGGAGAGGCTTCATTGTTTATCAGGAAAACATTGCTCTATGAGCAAGTTTATCAGGGGGGGATGGGGGTGCGGGGGGAGAAATAGTGTTCAATGCACTACTTGCCCATACCAGAGATAGTGACAATTGGTTTTGATTTATGCTTCAGTAAATTGAGCTCCCGTGCTTAAATATTCTAAACTTATAGTAATGACATTTAAAACACAATAGGCAGTGGGCAAAATGAGTCTGGCCACACTTTGAATTAAGGGTGCATTATTTATAAAAATTTAATAAATGATTAATAGGTGTTATAAGCATGTTACTGATATGAATATATGTTTATAGATGATTATAGTCATGTCAGTAGAAGGGGTTATAGATGGTCTTAAACCATGATTATAGGTGTCCTGATGGATTCTGCAGCAGTCTATAATGATTGATTTACCATTTATTGAAACATCTCTTAATCATTAAGTATTTTTAAATATACCCTTAATATTAAGTGCGACCATAAATTAGAAAATTCCACATGACATTTAGGGTATGTCCATCCTGCACACCTCTTGCAGTGGTGTACAGGGCATGTGTGAGTACATGATGCAGTGAAAAGCAGGCTGCGTCCACACTGCGGCATGCAGTTACACGTGTCAGTGAAAGGCTCTGGCAGGTGGCAGGCAGTGGGGAAACACTTGGCAGTGGGGAGCTGCTGGAACCTTTTTCCTCTGCCTTCTCCCTGCTGGAGGCTTTCCCCGCTGCAGGGTAAGACTCTGGCAGCTCCCTGAGGTGGGGAAAGACTTTAGCAGTGAGGATGCAGTGGGACACTACACTACTAACAATAGCAGTATAGATGGGGGAGTAGAGTGCCCTGTAGGGTACATATCCACAGGGTTCAGATGTATCTTTGCTTGCCTAAGCAGTGCCTGATTGTGTACACTGCTGTTTATATCTGTGCTGGGGTTTGGGGGGTAGCCATATATGTAGACGTACCCCAAAATGACATCAGATATTTTGCAGCGCTGTATTCATAGCTTTCTCTTTTGTGTGTGTGTGCGCGCATATTACCCCAGAGATATATGAGCTGTTACTAGGGTCTCCAGTGTACTTATGTCAACAGAAAAAAAAATCCATGCTAAATCACAGATCTAAAACAAATACAGGTGTACCGCAGAGATACAATGGATTACAGCTGGGTAGCAACATAAAAGAGGATTAGAAGGTTTAATGCAAAGCTCCAGAAGTTTGGCACATCTGGCTGTAAAGAAGAATGGAGAACAAATGGTTGCACGTGATGTTTTAATTCCATACTGCGACTGAAATTATAATAATGAACAAAACACAGATAAGTGCATAAATCCTACCCAGATGCTGAGACACTACTCCAAATCCAGGATTTTTCATTAAAATCAAAATGTGAGAGTACATGTAGTACAGGCTACTTTATCAGATGGAATGTTATTTCCTGTTAGGTACTTACATCATCTTCGCAACATCAGTCCAAATCTATTGACAGCATCTAGTCTGTTTCAGAGTCAACATTAAGACAATTGGAAGAAAAAGCGTTGGTGGCTTCTGAAGAAAATGTGATTTGCGAAGCTCACAAGGTTTCCGTTTATGGATTATGTAGTAAATGGGCCGCCACCGACACTTTGAATCCTCAGATAAAAACAAAGTGCTCCTTTAATGTGACATGTCATTTTGCATTGTGTTATGTCAGGTCCATTGCTCTTACAGTTGTGTTTCTAGGGCTAATACAGGTGCATTGTTTCAGATGCAGGAGATTAGCATTAGCAAGATAGCTGTTTCAGGATACTTAAAATACTTGATCTGTTTGCTGCTTAATCCATATTTATAGTTTAGGTATCCAATATGCATCCTATTACTGAAGTTATGTGGTAAAGAAACATATCAAGGGAATGCTTTAGATCTAGAGTCATCTGTCTCTTCCACACACACACACGAGAAAGCAGTCCAGGCTCTTGACAGATAAACTACATTACAGTGATATTACCCATCAACAGTGACAAGTTTGTTTCAGTCTCCTGATGCAGAAAGAAGCTCAATTCTACAACAGTAGTGTCTACCCTCATGCCTCACCTCTTGGAATGGAGGGTGGGGATGGTAGGTTCTTAGCCGAAGGAATTTAAATAGCGTTTGAGCGCCTATTTCAGTTGGACCCCCAAATCTCAGAGCTCCTGATGAAAGTCCCAGTCTTCAAGACTGCTTCTCTGCTTCATAGTTGGACAAAGGCTGAACCCTGTTTAGTAACTCTTGACTGTGTAGTGGTTTTTGTTTTGTTTCCTCTGGGCTTGAAGGAAATACTTTTCATGAAAACACTTTAAAAAGATCATGAGAAAAATCATAGCTAAATCCAAAGTCAAATGCAGTAAGCGAGGTGGCTAGGAGCAAAGCAAAGATCAGTAAAGGTAAAGAACAGTGGGAGTTTATGCTGAAGTGGAAGATTCTTAGTTCCATAGTAGATCTTCAAGAGGAGAGAAAACTATTGTTACTTAGTCGTTTTTTCTCCATTCTGCCTTTCCAGTTCCCATATTAGGCCCTTCTTGCCAGGTTCTGCCACCTAATATGCATACACAATTTCCATTGGAGTGACAGTGCCTTTCCATGTCCTGGAGTAGAATTAGGTTCTTGAGTTGGATGCACAGAACTAATTTTCCCATCCCTATCCTGTCAACTTTTAGCAACTTTTGCATTGCCAAAGTTTTGTCTAATTTCACCATCATACACACTTCATACTTCCCATATTTATATCCATTTAATCCGAGACAAACAAGCCTAATTAATACTACTTGTTCTCCTCTCTGTAATAATTTGTTCACTTGCAATGTACTGGTCAGCCACTATATGTCTCTGTGTGCTGTACAACATTCCCAACAGAGTGTGGGCACTGATAAATATGGCAAATGAAGCTGGGACTCAAGCTGTGTGGAAGCTGGGTTTTTCTGGTGTCTGTAGTTGGCTGTTTTCCATGATAAATTGCCCCTGTTTAATAAGATATGTGATCCCATATGGCATTCTCCCCAAATTCATGTCTGAGGACATGGTTGATAGCACATGATTTCTACAATATAATCTGAAATGCAGAGGAAGTTTCTTAATCAATAAATCAGAAATTAGTGATGGAAAAGAGATTTTAGATCATCTAGTCCATCTTTTTGTCAGAAGAATGCTTCCCTATATAACATATTCACCAGTGCTTTGCCATACACTCTTTTAAATGACCCAGGTGTTGGGACTTCCATCCTTTCCTTTGGGGGCAATTATTTGCAATTTGTTCTGGATGCTCAACCCAAATTTCCCTCTGCTTAATGTACAGTACTTGAATTGGACCAGTTTCAGAACTGCCTTGTATCCTATTCTGCAAAAATGTGTGTCCACTATTCCATTGGCAGCTGACTTCAAATGCAATTTGAAATTGCTATTTTTGGTTCAGTAAATCTGTGGGGCTGTTTCTTCTGCAGTGAGATGTGCTAAATAATTAAATCTTAAAATGCTTCCCAGATGTTTTTCAATAACAAAACATATCTGTTACATCTTGCAGAAAATTTCCCTAACAGATGTCCCTTTTTTGCTTGTTTGTTTAAGTGTCATAAGGCCATCTTAATCCTATTCTGGCTAAAATTAATAAAGCTAATCCTCCATTATAAACTTGTCTTCTAAATGCATAGTCAGGCAGTGTTTTCAGTATAGTTCAACTCACTAGTGGTCCTTTCTTGGTTTAGTAAGGATCAGTAGTGTGCTAAATCCTCAGGACTGACATGAGATCACAGTGGAGGGTATTGGACTGGAATAGAGAGTCTTGTCACCGTTAGACATTTCTGTATACTTCCTGGGGGACACTGAAGCTCTGTAATTAGGCTGTTGAACTGGAGCTAAAGAGTTCTGGTGGGAAGCTCCCTTGGTGCACCTGCAACTGGCTAATAGTGATGGTAAGTAATAACTGGCTAATACTGAGGCCTGTGGTTAAGGGGCTGGCCTGAGACTTGGGAGAGGTGGGTTCAATTCCAGGTTCTGCCACAGGTTTTGTGTGTGACTGTGAGCACGTCATTTAGTCCCCAGTCCTGCAATTTAATTTGTACAAGTAGATCCCTGTACTCAACTCAAGTCCCATTAGAGTCAATGCGGTTCCATATGGGAACATGTTTCTGCCTCCCCAGTCTTTGTAGGATCAGGGCCTTGGTCTTACTAAGTCTCAGTTCCCCATCTGTAGAAACTGAGATATATTGTTTCTTGACTACTTAAATTGTGAGCTATTTAGGACAGAGTCTCATATAATGTGTATGTACAGCACCTAGCACAATGGGACCCAGATCTCAACTGCTAGCATAATAACTGAATTGAGAAAAGTTATATTCAACTGGGATCTTTGTATCCTCTGTGGACTTGCATAGAATAATAAACAGTCTACTTTAAAAAGAACATATAGGATGGTACCAACTATTTTTAATCTGCCCCTGAGTTCGTGGGTGGCCAGCCACTGATGTTTTCAAATGTATGTTAGAGTCTACTTAAGAACCAAAGTAAATAGGATGAGCATCGAGAAATGTTGTTGGCCTATTGCTTTTCACTTCTTGTAGGCAGACTGTAGGCCATGCACCTCTTCCAAACTCTGTGGGTGTTTGTGGATATTTCCATAGGCATGGACGTTAGCACTTGAGACAGAGGGACCCCCAGTCAACCAGGAGGCAGAGGGGTGAGTTCCAGTATTCTGTGCCAATTCAGCATAAGCTTCAATGCTGCAGCAGCTTTTGATAGATGGGGGGGGGTGTTTTTGTGCCTGTAGAGCTGTGGGATTTGCTGCAGAATTCCCAATAACTACAAAGGCAACAACTGAATCTTACTATGATAAATACTAATAGAAAACATTCTTTCCCTTGCTCCACTGATATAGAACTCTTTAAATCTATTTAGACTGTAAATTCTCTTGCTGTGTGTTTGTACAGCATCTAGCACAATGCAGGCCCCAAACTTAGTTAGGGCTTTTGGGTATATGTGTAATAATCCCTGGTGTAACTCCACCGATCTCATGAGATGAAAATGGCTCTATCCTAAAATACATCCCATATCTCACACCAGTGAGCGCATATATATATATATATATATATATAGTTCCCATGCCAAATATTTGACTTTTTTATTATAATGATAACAAACATGTCATGATACGCAACTGGCATTTTAACATTGCAGGACATATATTTCTCATGGCCCCATTGATATCAGGATGACATGTATTAGCAAACTAGGTCTTGTGATGTTAATTTTTAGAGAGGAGATTCCCTCCCCCCCCTCCCCAATACCATGAAGTTAGAATCAGCCTAAGGGGCAATGTTAGCAAATTAAAATTCCTAGAAGCAGCATGGAAGCTGCTTAAGATGCCACATTAGAGTCCAAGAAGGTCTGCAGTACCCTCAAATGGAAAAAGTTAAAAACAGTGTGGTTGAATGGAAAAGTTAGAAGAGTTTATTAAAATGGAAATCCACCCCTAGTGTCAGTGGAACAGAATGCATACTCAAGTGAGACATCGAATGGGTGAAGGGGGAATCTAATGGACAAATAGCCAAAAACAAATGAGAAATTATTTAAGTACATTAGAAGTAAGAAGAAACTATGAGAGTCAGTGTATGTACACCACCAGGCTGTGAATGGAGAAATCACAGAGAATATGGAGAATGCAGAGTTGTTTAGCACTCTTTAGCACTTCAAGAGACAGGGGAAGATACCTCTACAAAGGGTACTCTTCACAGGTGAGTCACTCTCAGAAGTATTTTCTGAATGGCAGTGATGGAATATTGCGGAAATGAAGCTGCAACAAAGCATCTGGAACAGACAGGATTAATCCAAGAGTTCTAGAGGAACTAAAGACTAATGTAGGGTAGCTAGGCTGCTACCAATAACATGCATTATAAGATCAGCTGGAGGGAGGGAATGTCCCACGGGACTGGTAAGGAAGGTTCCATACCCCATTATCTTCACACAATAGTTGCAGTGCAGGAAACCTGATCTTCAGAGGAATAATGGCTTAGGATAGGGAGAAGGGACAGAACCAGGCTGGTACCGATTTATATTTCAAGAATCATGCGTTTCTATTTTAAAGTTTCATTTAAGAAAATAGATTTAATTAACACCTACAAGTTCAAGAATTGCAATATCTGCCGTTACACCTTAATAAGCACTGAGCTGGGCTAGGGGCTCTCACTTGAATAATCTAGATCTAGAATAGGTACTTGGGTATGAAGTCCTGATTGACAATTCTATCTTCCCCCCAGCTCCTCTCCCTTTGACTTCAGATAATCAGCCCTCTTCACTTTGCCATATTCTTCTTACAGCCCTCCTCCTAAAACCCCTGGCTTATTTCCCCTAATCCCTATTAAAACAATAACCCCTTTTTGCCCTTTCTTGCTGTAGAAAGAGAAAAGGATATCAACACTCTCTGCCCAAGCAAAGAAAACAGGGAAAAAAGGACAAGAAAATTTTAATCAAGATAAAAGGGATACCGCAGTTTCTGCTGCAGTAAAACCTCATACGATTTAGAACAGTATCTCTCCATTAGTAAGCAAGTTCTGATAGCTTCCCCGTCTCTGGCTCAAGAAGAAGATTGGACCCAGAACATTAAGGGGATTTCTTCTTTAAGTTGATACTTGCCTAAGATTAAAGAATGCTCCACTTTCTATTATTATTTACAGAGCACACCAAGTGTGCTATTTTTATAGAACAAATAAATTGACAAGATCTGTCCTTGGAAGAGCTTGCAGTATAAGGCATGGATTCTACAAATACTCAATCACATGGTTGATTTTAGTGTTGTATTCAAGGCCCCGCCCTCACCAATCGATTAAGGGGTAGAACAGGATAACATTTGTACACTGAAGTAGAAAATGAAGGATTGCTAATAGTAAGACTAAAAACTTTGATAGCTGTACTTTAATAATCTAATTATGGATGTTGAATTAATATAGATAAGGTAACACTTAGGTGAAGGCCTTGCCTGGCGTGAGAATAATTTTGTCCGTTCTTCTCTGATGATTGATGATTTGATGATTTGTTTAAATTGATGATTTGTTTAAAATGGTATAATTGCTGACAAAATAAGTAACGTGTCATGTTGGAAGATGTAAATAAGATAAATTTAAACACCCTTTTTCTGGGAAAGCCCAGGACCCGGGTGACACAGAACAACATGAGACAGAAACTCCAAAACCAACAGCAAGAATGCAAAAGTTGGGTGTTTGAGGCTTGTGCATGCATAATGTACAGGTTACATAAAAATAGCAGTGGGTAATGTGGTAAATGCTGACTGGAGAAAAGCTGAGTAATAGAGAATGTGAAAATGTATCAGAATCCAAGTGAACTTGCGCCCAAATTGGAAAAACATCAGACCAGAAACTGAAGGACCAGCCCAGAAAATCAGAGGAAGTGTCGGCTGTGATTGCAGAGCCATTGGCCATTATCTTTGAAAACTCGTGGCGAACGGGGGAAGTCCCGGATGACTGGAAAAAGGCTAATGTAGTGCCAATCTTTAAAAAAGGGAAGGAGGAGGATCCAGGGAACTACAGGCCAGTCAGCCTCACCTCAGTCCCTGGAAAAATCATGGAGCAGGTCCTCAAAGAATCAATCCTGAAGCACTTGCATGAGAGGAAAGTGATCAGGAACAGCCAGCATGGATTCACCAAGGGAAGGTCATGCCTGACTAATCTAATTGCCTTCTATGATGAGATTACTGGTTCTGTGGATGAAGGGAAAGCAGTGGATGTATTGTTTCTTGACTTTAGCAAAGCTTTTGACACGGTCTCCCACAGTATTTTTGTCAGCAAGTTAAGGAAGTATGGGCTGGATGAATGCACTATAAAGGTGGGTAGAAAGCTGGTTAGATTGTCGGGCTCAACGGGTAGTGATCAATGGCTCCATTTCTAGTTGGCAGCCGGTATCAAGTGGAGTGCCCCAAGGGTCGGTCCTGGGGCCGGTTTTGTTCAATATCTTCATAAATGATCTGGAGTATGGTGTGGATTGCACTCTCAGAAAATTTGCGGATGATACTAAACTGGGAGGAGTGGTAGATATGCTGGAGGGGAGGGATAGGATACAGAAGGACCTAGACAAATTGGTGGATTGGGCCAAAAGAAATCTGATGAGGTTCAATAAGGATAAGTGCAGGGTCCTGCACTTAGGATGGAAGAATCCAATGCACCGCTACAGACTAGGGACCGAATGGCTAGGCAGCAGTTCTGTGGAAAAGGACCTAGGGGTGACAGTGGACGAGAAGTTGGATATGAGTCAGCAGTGTGCCCTTGTTGCCAAGAAGGCCAATGGCATTTTGGGATGTATAAGTAGGGGCATAGCGAGCAGATCGAGGGACGTGATCGTTCCCCTCTATTCGACATTGGTGAGGCCTCATCTGGAGTACTGTGTCCAGTTTTGGGCCCCACACTACAAGAAGGATGTGGAGAAATTGGAGAGAGTCCAGCGAAGGGCAACAAAAATGATTAGGGGTCTAGAACACATGAGTTATGAGGAGAGGCTGAGGGAGCTGGGATTGTTTAGCCTGCAGAAGAGAAGAATGAGGGGGGATTTGATAGCTGCTTTCAACTACCTGAAAGGGGGTTCCAAAGAGGACGGCTCTAGACTGTTCTCAATGGTAGCAGATGACAGAACGAGGAGTAATGGTCTCAAGTTGCAGTGGGGGAGGTTTAGATTGGATATTAGGAAAAACTTTTTCACTAAGAGGGTGGTGAAACACTGGAATGCGTTACCTAGGGAGGTGGTAGAATCCCCTTCCTTGGAGGTTTTTAAGGTCAGGCTTGACAAAGCCCTGGCTGGGATGATTTAACTGGGAATTGGTCCTGCTTCGAGCAGGGGGTTGGACTAGATGACCTTCTGGGGTCCCTTCCAACCCTGATATTCTGTGATTCTATGACCTTCATGGAAGGTGGAAGGACTTTCCAGTGCCCCAAAATGCAGTAACTTGGGACCATTTACCTATTCCATTTCGTTCGTTATTTGTCTGAAATATACGTTCAGACAGTATGTGACAATAATTCTGTGTGATGTATAAGTAAAGGCAAAAATTGATTTAAGCCTAAATTGGGTGGATTTGTGACTTGGTTTCCCATCTTACACTCCCAACAGGCTGGACATCATGGCAAACCTGTCTGCAGCTAGGTACAGTACACTTTGGCTGCCACAGAATTAGAGTGGCCCTGATAAAGTCTGTGTGTTGTACAAGTGTCAAAGTGAATTTCTCTATATTGAAACAAACACCTAGGAAGTGAAAAGGGGCTAGAGTCTTCTTAGTAGCAGACTGTACCTTGAGAAAACAACATCTCGAGGAGCCAGTCATTCAAATAAGAGAAGATTATTATCCCTGACCACCAAAGTTGAGCTGCGATGACAGAGGACCTTCGTAAAGATCCTTGGGGCAGCTGATAGACCAAAGAGCAAGACCCAGTAAGTGTTCAGTGCCCACTACGAATCTGAGGAAGCACCGGTGCATGGGTATATGGTTACATGAAAGTAGGTATCCTGGGGGTCAAGAGTAATGAACCAGCTCCCAGGATCTAGTGATGGAATGATCACTGCTAGGATGCCCATCTTAAAACCCTCAGTGTGAATAAAAGTGTTTAGAATCCAAAGGTCCAGAATCGGTCTCCACCTTCCTTTTTTGTTGGGGACCAGGAAGCATCTGGATTGTAGAATCCCTTTCTGATGAAGTCCAAGGGCTAATAATCAGAGGAATTTCCATATCAGCACAGACCCAGTGCCCATATAGTCCAGTGTTCTGTCTCTGACCATGGCCAACATCAAATGAAACCCTGTTGTAGGCAACTGTTGAATAAATTGACCCCCGGGAAAGTTTCTTCCTGACCCCCTTTCACTAGAATTTGGTTTATGCCCTAAAGATTGGGGGTTTATATCCCTTCCAGACTTTCCATTTTTTTAATCCTTGCAGATGAAACTCTGCATGTTCTTGTTATCCACACTAATATCCAATGCTGTCAAAAATCTTGCCAAACTCTTTTCCTTGATGTTACCTTGGAGTGACAGTCCCACAAGTTAATTGTGCATTGTGGATAGAGTCCACCCCGTGCAGAGGGCCAGCATAAAGCCTGTGCACCACTGAAGTCCCATGTAAGCCCTCAAAATAAGGCTAGAGGATTAAGCAGAGTGTGGACTCAGGCTGGCTCACTTAATCAGGGTTAAATTTCACCTTGTGAGAGAAACTTCCTTTAATCCATTTGAGATTTGCTGCCTTTCAGTTTAATCAAATGTCCCCTTGTTCTTATGTAGTAAGACCCATTTATTTTCTTTATATTGTCTTTAAGCAAAGCTTATTAGTTCCATGACGTGTCCTCCGATTCATTTCTAAACTAAGCAGGCCTAATCTTTCCCTTCAGAAAGAAATCTCCCTCCATTCTTCTGATCATTTATGTTGTCCATTTCAGAAGCACTTCTCTTTCTGATATATCGTTAGTTGAGATGGAAGGAGCAGAACTGGATGATAGCACCTTCTTCAGAAGCAACTGGTGCCAGCTACTATTGGGACTAGACAGGCTGCTGGTCTAGATGGACTTCCAATCTGCGTCAGTATGACAGTGCCTATAGCACTATAAGATTTTCGGTATTACCTCCATCCTGTGTTTATACATGCAAATATTTTTCAGAAGCCAGAGGGAGAATTAATGAATTTACCCAAGGGCAACATTTTATAATTTATGTCTGGCACAAGCTATACTTTTTCCAAGAATTAACCCAACCAACCCTTATCCTCATGATGGTAAATTAATTCTTGTGTAAATGGTAAAATTCTTGAGGACAAAGCAGAATTTCCAAACATTTTTCTTTTCTAAAAACAGATCCAAACATGCTTTATCACTGAGTTGGGAGCAGGTGGTGCAAATTCTTTGCACAGCTGTAGTGTGCAGAGACACTCCTAAATACAGATTTTTAGTTGTGAAATGAATTATCCTTCCTTTTCTCGGTTCACGAATCAATCCTGATTTCTGCACATGTGTTTATGAAGATTCATCAAATCGTTTGGCTGCAAATTTTGTCTTCAAAGGGGTGTTCATGGGATGGGGAGTTGGCCTATTTGGGAGTGGTCACTAAGTCACATAGGGTTGTTTCTGTTCCCTGATTGAGAGAACAAATAAAAAGTAGAAAATAGTGAATGCACCTGTAAAATATTTGTATGTGAGGTGAAAGTATTCACGCAAAAAAAAAAAAAAAAAAAAAACACACCCCACCCCTCATTGGTGGAAATGGTTGTGCCTAGTTTTATTCACTGTGATGAATTCATTAGCCACTTAGGATTTGAAAGAATGTTCACAAACAGTTTCTGCCATGTTTAGCCAGCTCTGCTCCTCAATCTTTTTGAAAAAAGGGGCACAAATGATATCTTTACAGGCCTGATCCAAAGCCAATGGGAGTCTTTTTCACTGGCTTCAGGGAGCTTTTGATCATCCCCCAACTGCATACATACTAAGAAAAGGTTGAACCTACGTGCTTCAGAACATACATTCCATATCTAAGAAAGCAGTCATATGCCTCAAGGAATGCTGGCTGAACTTTGGGCAAAACACCGATATGAACAACTTTGGAGGTGGATGGTCTCTCTGGAATAAGTAGCCCTTCACAAAGGTTAAATTTAAGCACCAGTTGTCCAGTAGCCAAGTTTAAAACTATTTAATGAATGCTGAGCAAGCTTTTTACCTGTGCTGTGCCTCAAGAAAACTGGAATCAGATTGAAGTAATTTCTGTAATGGAAGAAAGATGGTGCTATTATAAAATATGACAGATAATGATGCCCTATTTGGGGAAAATAGAGATCCTGTAACTAAATTACATGACTTTGCACAAGAAATTGCTGGTATACATTATGAATTAATAAACATGCAATTGTATTGGTTACCTTTCATTGAATTAATTTAAAGCAGGGGGGAAGGAAATTATTGAGAATTACTTTTTCTCCATCAGACTCTTGGGAAAAACAGAACAATGAGAGGTGGAATATGTTGTTCCGTATTTCTAGTTTTTACTTCCTTTATATATGTATATTTATGTATGTATGTTTGTTAATAATTGAAATTATTTTGAATGGATAACGCCAAAATGTCAGTATTAGACAAAGTTGGCAAATAATTTATCAACCACAGAATAAATAGCTGTCTTTAGTACAAAAGGATCTTCCCACCTTCTGCAATAATGGCTCCGCCCCTAGCTTGTACTAGGATTGTCTGAGTGTGTTGGTTTATTATCCAAGAATAATCTACTGTTCTGCTCTCTAAATTGTTTGTTTGTTTATCTCAATTTATTTTAGTGCCATTGATTGATTCCAAACTAAAGCTGGTCAGGAATTCTCCAACAAAACATGTTGAACTGGGAAGTTGTCTCAGGATGGAATTTCTGGCCAGACAGAGCCCTGAATAGCAGACAGCCTGGTTCAGCCAGACACTTTCCTGGGATATGGGAGCTCTGACTTCCACTTTTTGCTCTGGATGGGACCTGAACCCAGGTTTCCCACACGTACAAGGTGAGTGCTCCTAACAACTGGGCTACACAGTTGGTGTTGATTTCTAGCCCGATGAACATTAAATGAGTTATACAAAGTGGACCAGCTCCAGCAGGAGAAATGAACTCACTGGTTGAGGCAGAGCAGAGCAGTGACTTCAACCTGAGTCTCCCCAGCCTAGACTCCCAGGCTACTGATGGGGGATGTTCTCTCTGATTAGAATTCTTGTTTTCTGGCCAGCCCTATTCAAAGCCATCTAGCTCATCTTTCTCTATAACCACATGTTCTTGTTATTCTCATCCTCCTTCCCTATTTTCTCTACTGCATTGTAATGAGACTGTAAGCCACTCAGCACAGGGATACTCTCTTACTGAGGTATGTCTACGTTTAAAAAAAAAAACCAAAAAAAAAAAAAACCACCACACACACACACACACACCACCCAGAGCAGTGAGGCTCAGAGCCTGGGTCAACTGACTTGGGCTCCTGGGGCTCACGCCACAGGGCTAAAAAGAGTATAGTGATTCTGTTTCAGGCTGGAGCCGGGGCTCTGAAACCCTGTGTTGGGTGGGGGTCTCAGAACCCAGGTTCCAGCCCGAGGCAGAACATATGTGCGGCTATTGTTAATTCTGTAGTGTGAGCCCAAGGCACCTGAGATAGGCTCTGAGTCTCCCTGCAGCATTTGCTGGTAGTGGTTGTTGATGGTGGTGTTTTGCAGTGTAGACTATGCACTATGGGCTAGATTCACATGGCTGAATTAAATTCACATTGAATTCAGTGGGACTATTCGCATGCTTTACTTTAATAAGCTAGTATGTGCATCTTTGTAGGACTGGGCCTTAAAATCCAGCGTAGCTGGGAAAGGCGGTAAAGCAAGCCAGGGAGGGCAGGGTGAAAGGAATGATGGATGTTTTAGCATCAAGTGTCTGCATATGTGATTTGTAAGCATGGACGGCACGTGAACCACGGGCTCAGGCCCACCAGGCCACACCCCCCCCTTCCGCAGGGCTGTTTGGGGAGGCTAGCCTCCCCTGGCCTGTGATGCCTGGCAACATGAGTCGATTGGTATCTGTAGTTTTGATGCAGCTGGGAATTATCAGCTATATCAAATTAATCTTTAGCTTTTCATTCTGGGCTTCATTTGTTGTCCAAATGTCCACAGTCTCACAGAAGGAAAACAATCTTCCAGCTAGGGCTTTCTATTCAGTCATAACTCCTAGGGCTTAACAGCTGCAGCCTTCCTTCCTCAGGAAGCACTGTAGGAGACTCTCCCTTCCTGCAGTCCCCTCTCAGCTGAGTCATTGCTGTTTTTTTATAATCATTCCTTTTCCAGCTGGGTCTAGTAATTGACCAGGGCTGTAGACCTCTGGCCCTTGAAGGGCCAAGCTACCTTGTTAGAATAGCCCTCGTCATTACAAGTTGTCACCTACCTGAATGTAAATCTAAGATATTTCCTTTGGGTTTTTTCCCCTCCCAGAGTTTTATAGTGTTTGTAGAAGGTGACTGACTGGATAGTCCTGGAGACTGAAGACCTCAGTATGCCCACAGAACATTAAATGGACAACAGGAGTGGAACTAATAAGAATGGTGGCTGCAGTGGTGATGTTTGTGTTTCAGCTTAGATACCACTGTGAAAAGTGCCTTATAAATACCTTAAATGGGTAGATATGGATTTCTCTCCCCTAGTAATTGGGTTGAGACCATATTTCACACAGGTCACTAAACCTTGCTCAGATGATGTCTGTTATCAGTCAATAGGTTGGAATGAAACCATTACCCTGGATACGAAAGGCTCCATTTTCCTTGAGGCAAGGATATGGTTTAGCTTAGAATCCACTTCTTAGTGGTCTATAACACTGATTTGAAGAAACAGAGGGGAGGGGAGGCCAGCGATGTTCTGTAAGCATGCTAAAAGTCAGTGTTCCCCATAAACAATTCAGTCTCTTCTGGCTGGAATCACAAGAGAATAAAATAAGTAGTGTAATGCACATTGGCTCTAGTCATCTCTGTGGGACCAATTCCTGGAGTCTTACTCAGTATTTGTCCTCTTTAAAATGGTCTTTTTCCAGTGTGGTGGAGGTAGCAGAGGAAGGCATGTGGGCCTTTGGCCCTTTGTTATTCGTTGCTCGGTTGGTAGCTAGCAGAATGGTGCTATCACATGCTTTGAGTATCCTTGAGGTAGGCGGCACATTACTGACCTTTGACTGAGCAGCAGCACCAGATATGGCTGCATGGCCCTCGAAATCCCGTTCAGTTCACAAACCAGAAGAGTCTGCGGTGGATGGAACCACTAGAATTTGTTGTATCCAACTTCCTCTTATTGGGATTCCCCGCCCCCCGCCATGATGTTGGATGCTTTTCAAAGGGAGCTATAGTCTAGCAGCTGATGGGAATAGGCAGAGGAAAGGGAGAGAAGAAAACACGTAGGCAATGTCAGAGCAAGGTTGAGTTGTTGGCAACACATTTGAAGTTGCTAAGGCAGCTACTTGATAATGGTATTCAAATGAAAATGCACAATGGAAAGGCTATTAAAAAAGAAATCTCTCTTTCTTTCCTGGTAAGGAGATATCTATGCTGACAGGGTGGGACTGCTGTAGCTACAGTTATTGTAAATGATGTATGGAAAGTAAAGTGGAATATCAAGCCCCAGGTAGCTGGATGTTTCTATACTTGTAGCTGTACAGCTGCTGTGTGCAGTAAGGTAGAATGCTGAGTCCAATTGCCAAGGCAGGCAGGAGAGACACATTCAGACAACACTTATTTGTGCGTCCTCTCTGCTACATTAACTCCTTCACTGCCTTAAAAATGTTTAACCTAGAGCTAGGAAAGTGGCATGCATATGTATGTTGGTCCTGTATTTATCCTATAATAGATCAATGGCTCTACAGATGCATATAGTATAACACGAGGATCATCTATGCCAAATATGTGGGGGAGGGGGAAGAGAACCAAACCCTGGACTCTGATAAGCCACCTGTCTGTCAACTGAGCTATAGGCTAACTCCTCCTGTAGTTCTTTGCTAGTAGCTAGCCAGACTTCAGCGTCTTAAGCCAAGCACTACCTGGCCATTATATATACTCCTCTCCCAGCCCTCCCACCCCATAATGCTTTATTTTATAAAAAGAAAAATACGTCAACTGAAATGTGCAGATTGCTGTTCAATTAAAAATGTTATAATTAAAAACTCAAACAAAATACACCCAAGAAAATATTGAACAGACTCAGGATGTGACATTAGAAAAAAAAAAATCACATGGGAGAACAAAGGGTGCATCTATACAGGGGCCAACAATAACCAAAACACATCTGAAAAGCAGTGTTGTCTGATGTTGTTTCCACAAAGTGGGGAGAGGTGGCCTTAGCTGGATGACCAGTTACAGCAGCTTCCAAATGGGAAGCCACAGAGCTTGATTACACAGCTGACCAGACTTGGTAGTGGAGACCTTAAGAGTCTGATCGTATCAAAGGTCCTGATTCACGAGAGCACTTAAGCCTAAATTCTGTACTGAATAGAGATGCTTTCCTGAAAAGCGATCAGAGTGTAGATACCTTTCAGGCTCAGAGGAATTTCTGAATATAACCAGATCTCCCCATCAAGGATTTTAAAAACTAACATGGGGCAGCTTAAAATAAATTCTGTCTTATTTTCTATCCCTTTCCTAAAGATTCCTAACATTGTTAGATTTTTTGACTGCAGCTGCACCATGAGCAGATATTTTCAGAGAACTGTCCACAATGACTCCAAGATCTTTGAGTGGTAACAACCAATTTAGACCCCATCATTGTGTGTGTGTGTGTGTGTGTGTGTGTTACTTTGCATTTAGCAAATAATGTAATCCCTGTGTAAATTACATGGTTGAAAGAAATTATTGTACTGTGTCCTGAGACATGGATTTGCATGGAATAGGCATGGTGAAAACACCCAGGTTCTTACCCCATCTTCCTTTTGAGCTTGCCATCTGTGATGCAAAGGAAGAAAACTCTGTCATAATGAAGCCAAAACCTTTTCACTAGCATGCTTTCTGTTTTCCCCAGGCTGAGACCAAGGCATCTCTGATGCATCCCAATGGCAATATCATCCAAGCATCCCTCCAGAGCTGAGAATGAACTAGAATAGGCCACAGGGCAAGAAGTGGACAATTGTATTATCACCATCCTGAAGATACTCTACTGCACATTTAGGAATATTGCCACGGGGCCTCATGCATGAGTTGAGCATGGTAGATGAGACAACTATGGAGGGCTGTTGTATATCTTGGTGATAACACATTCATCAACACGAAGGCCACACTCAGAATGCACCAACAATTTCTCCTAAACAGTGAAGTGATAGCTCTGGATCAACTTGAGTCATCTCAGACTAGATCACCTGGTTCCATGTAAGCAAAAAGGCCAAATGACCCTGATCTGAAACATAACTGAATCACTCCCAGCCAGACCAATCACACCTAACCTGGTCTTGAGTCCAAAGGAAGAGTTGTTTGGTGTTCAGTGGTCACTCAGGCCCAGAGCCTCAAAGGTTTCTAAATACCTTTGAGGCTCTGGGCCTCGGTGCTTAAGGTTCTTTATTCTGTGACTTGATCCCACTGCCTGTATATAATGGGAGCATTGCAACTCCCTGCCCAGACTCTAAAGGCACAGTCCTCAATATCACATCTTGCCTTCCAAGCAAAAACTTAACAGCAACACTTAAAAAAACAAACCTGCTCCAGAGAGCTTACAGCCTAAATTTAGACTAAAGGTTGTCAGTGTGTTTTAAGAGAGTGTTAGGAAGTCATGGTGAGATGTTCTGAGATATAAAAGGTGACCACTGAATCACTGGAAAACCTTAAGTTTAGTTCTTCTTGTGCCAAATAAAGAAATAGTCATTTCTTTTAAGCATTTTACAATCCCTGCATCTAGGTGTAAAGGTGAGTAAATCTGTATTATTACTAAATGAAGAAAAAAAATGGTGAGATTACAGATTCTCAGATAGAGTTTAAAGCTTTAAGCTAGTTACCTAACTTCCCTTGATTTCAGAGAGAGTTAGGTGCTTAAATACCTTTGAAGATGTGGGCCTTAATGAGCATTTGGATAAGATATAGTAGACATAACAATGAGTACTGATATGTTACATAAAGTCAGGAATCAACTAGCTGAAGAATTAAATACTTTTAGGAAGAGTTGTGTCGCTGAAGAAAGTAGCAAGCATCTAGAAAAAAAAAAGAGTAAATATAGTTCCATCACTGAAAAGGGGAGATTCTGGGAAAAAGTCTAAAAGGCAGACCTGGTAAATCTGACAGCTATATGATGACATTTTTTGTGATTATATTTATGGATAGCTTAAGGATACATTTGGAAAAGTAAAATGTAATAAGTGTGAGTCAGCATAGATTTGTGAAGGGGTAATCATGACAAACAATTCTGATTACATTTTTAAATGGAATAATGATTGGCCTACACAGAGGGGAACCCTGTAGCCATATCTGGATTTTCAGAAAGATTTCAACAAAGTTTCATGTGATAGATTACTTCATAAGCCTTCTAAATATGGCTTAGATAATAAGTGCTAGGATGGTAAGGAATGTATTAGAAAATTGAAGAATTAAAGAGTTTTTTTAATGGCAGTTTGGGCCTTCTGAAATCAGTGGGAATCTTTCCATTGGCTTCAATGGTCTTTGGAGAGCATGGTTCAGCATTCACATTGTGCTCTCAGTCAGTACCCGGCCCAAGCCAGGGAAGCTAATGATCCAACCAGCGGACCAAATTCGGTGATGAATCCTGGTCACATGCCACCCTGAGGCATGTTGCGCATATGCTCAAAACCAGACTGGGCTTTGGAGCAGGTCCTTAATGAAAAGTGGAGGCTCACAAGGATCTGTACTGGAACCAGTGGGCTTTAATACTCCGATCATTTAGTGCTACAACGTGAGAGATCATTACAGTTTCAGACAGTACCTAGACTTATGGAAAGATGCATGCTGCAGCTTCTTTACAGGATAGCCTTGGGGGATTAGGTGATTGGGCTCTAACATGGAATATGTAGTTTAATGAGCCAGATCCTCAAATTGTATAAATTTGTGTAGTTCTGTGTGGGGGTGTTCACCCCACACTTGCCCTGAAGGGGTTAATGTAGATTGAGAAAGGGGCTAATTAACCTGACAAGCCACAGCTTAGGGAAATCAGGTGGCTAAGTAATCTTCTGACAGAGGGGCAGCCCAGCTGAGGAGGAATGAGCTGGACTGGATATATAAAGACAGGAAATTGAAAACAGAGCAGCTGCTGGGAAATAGGCTGCAGTCACTGCCTGGGAGAAGGGAAGAGTAGGTGGAGGCTTCAGAGACACATAGCCTGCAGTTGCGCCCTGGGAGTAGGAAATAGTGAAGCTGGGAAACCCAGAGAGGCAGAGATGGTAAGGTCAGGGCTCAGGGAAAGGCAGTAAGGTCTGGGAGGGAACTGACCTTGACCCTGGGTTAGAGGGTCCCTGAGCCAGAACCAGGAGTACAGGGCAGGCCTGGGTTCCTTTGTCAGCCACTGAGGGAGTGGCACTATGCGGCAGTGAATGGGAAGACTGCCCAGGTTTGCTGAAGGAAGTTTTTGGTACCCTAGAAAGGGGAAACACATAGGGTGACCTGGCCAGTAGGCAGGAGCGGGGAAAGCTCTCTGAAAACATGGTGCACAGTTCAGGCCCCCTCTTCTCTCCAAGGCCCTGGCCTCATGCTGCCCCTTACCCTGAGGCCTCATTCCTGCACCCCTGCTTCCTCCCAAGACCTCTGCCCCCTCCCCTCTGTCACTCACCCTTGTGGCCAGTAAAAAAAGTGATGGGGCCATGGCCCTCTGGCCCCACCGTGTTCTGGTGCCCTTGCCGGAGGGCCAAGTCACAAAGAGGAGGCTGCAGCTCGTGGAGTGAGAGAGGGGCTGCAGAGAGAGAGAGGTGGAAAGACGGCATGCAACTGCAGGAAGGGGTACTGACCTTGCAATGCTATTCCCTGGAATGGACAGGAGGAGGCACCATCCTAGTGGTGACTCAAGCAACCCGTCACAAGCTCCTGGGGCATCAGTGGAGTGACACTGATTTATGTCAGCTGAGGATCTGACCGCCTATGATTAAAAGGGTAGTTGGAAGAACGAATCCCTGAAGTAATCATAGTTTAAACAGTGAATTAGCTAATATGGAAGAACAGAAAATATGAGCTGATTGATACATGTGCTGCACGATAAGGCCTACAGAGCAAAAAGTTTTCTAAAGTCCCAGTGCCCTCTTCTGCATAAAGCTGATACCCATGAAATGTGCACCTGCCGTTGCATTGCGGCTGCCAAAATGGAGGCTGAACCCTCAGTATTTAAATTTGTCGTAGCTGAAAGGGATGAGAATAGCAGCTAGCTTTGACACAGCACTTTTAATCAGCAGATAGTGAAGCACTTTAAAAGGAGGTCAGTATCACAGTCTCCATTTACTGGTGGGGAAACCAAAGCACAGCGGTGAAGTGACTTGCCCAAGGTCAACCAGCAGCCTAGCGGCACTGCTAAAGACAGAACCCAGCTCTCCTGAGCCCCAGTTCAGTGCTCTAACCTCTGGCATGCTCCACTGGAGAAGAATAATGAGCTACCACTTGGAATTTGAGCACATTTGGCCCTGTGACAGACCGACAATGTCCTGAACATATCCTATGGAATTATGATAGACTTTACTGAATTAAGTTAAACCTTATTGAATTAGGGTTAATACCTTTGGGCTCCATTGTATACACAATTGCATTTTTAATGTATTGTTGTGGCATTGTATGCATCTTCTCAAGTAGGGTGGAGGGATGCTAATGTATTTCCTGCATCATCAACCTTTGAAGCCATCACCCCTGGAGAGAGATATGCATATATTAGTTCAAACTGGATTCTCCAGAGACCAACACAAAGAGAACAGACTTTTGGACAAAAAACCTGGGTTTAAATGGATTCTGGGCCTGATCCAGCAAATTGACAGGATTCCTGGTCTATGGAGGGCCCTAATACTTAGGTTAGGGTTGGAGAGACTGGGCCTTTGAGAATCCATTGGGTGGACTCTGGTGAACTTATTAGCGCATATGTAGATTCTTTTATTGGTTTTGTTTTCTCTGTGATGCTTTTCACCTTAAGAATAAAGGAGGCTAGCTTAGAAAGGGCTGTGTGGTAACTTATACCTGTAGCAATCAGTCCGTGACCAGTATCTGAAGAGAAAGCAAGCAGGTCTGTTTAGGCAGATGGTCTTTGCTGGGATACACACAGCAAAGACAGGGAACTGTTCAGCCTGGGCATACTCTGGTTAAAAGGGAGTGAGACACCAGTTTCCTCTCGAGAGGCAACAGCTGAGAACAGGTGCCCTTGCAGAAGCACTGAAGGGAAATACAGGGGGCAGACCCTATGCTGCATGATCAATAGAACGGACAAAAGGGGAGTGACTTAGGCCTGAGTGACGACAGTTGAGGATGAGTGAACTATTTAAAATGGCCAAGAGTTAAAATAGGGATTGGCAACCTTTGGCATGTGGCTCATCAGGGAAATCCGCTGGCAGGCCAGCCAGTTTGTTTACCTGCAGCATCTGCAGGTTTGGCCGATCACAGCTCCCAGTGACTGCGGTTCGCCATTCCAGGCCAAGGGGGGCTGTGGGAAGTGGCTGTCAGCACATCCCTCGGCCTATGCCGCTTCCTGCAGCCCCCCTTGGCCTGGAATGGCGAACCGCGGCCAGTGGGAGCCGCGATCGGCCGAGCCTGCGGACACGGCAGGTAAATAACCAGGCCGGCCTGTGGATTTCCCTGATGGGCTGCATGCCAAAGGCTGCCAATCCCCGAGTTAAAATATTTTTTTACTGTGGTTGTAGCAGTGCTCTGAACGTGTTAGGCACTGCACAGACAGGAAAAAATGCTTCTGCTGTGCTGAACTTACATTTGGGAAGGGGTACAAATTACAAGGAAAATGATCAGGGCATCGGCTGTCACAGTCCTGGTGTTTAGCCAGGCACTTTTGTCATGTGTAACCCACAGTAACACAATATAGCTTTTTGTCCCTCTCTCGTGGCAATGCCACATATAACCACTTGTGAGTCTGCTGCTGCCTTTGAGCTAACAGACTGAGTCCTTTTATCTCAGCCAGCAGGTGCTCATAGTTTAGATTCAGAGGGTCAATCCCGTCCCAGATGTAGGGGGACTTCACTTGTTGACCAAGATGGCCCTATCCAGTTCTATATTCATATGCCCTCAGTACAGGCATTGCTAAATATAAGTCCTAATAAATTAATCAGATACATGACTACCGTCTTACCCTGCCCTATTTTATTTAACCTATGTATAATTTAATAGAGAATTATTGGGGAAGCTGGTAAAACCCAATCGGAATTGGGTAGGAGGGAGCAGGGGCCATGCTGGTGGAGGGGGAGGGACATATGTGGGTTCTTCATTCTAAAACCTACAGAAATACTACTTTAAATTAGCAAAAAAAAAAGGTAGGTGGAGAGATGGGAAAAAACTCAGAAATAGTTTGCTCAACCTTCCCTCCAATGTGCCCACATGTTTACAAACTGGTTTGAGCTATTTCTTAGGTAGGCACAATCTTTTTGTTCTGTATTTGTACAGCGTCTAGCACCATGGGGTTCTGGTCCGTGACAGGGGCTCCTACATACTATTGCAATACAAACACTGAATAATAATAAATCAAATTTGCCTTTTGAAGCATTCAGTTGATTAAAATGGCTTGCTCTACGTGCAGTGACTGTCCATGGGTAATGTCATTGCCTTAAAGCAATGGCACTCCGAATGAGCCACAAATAGTGCAGCCACCAGCAAGAGCATGGTGCTGCTGAGAATGTGAACACTAAATAATGAGCTGGCAATGGAAACAGAATAGCCCGTGGCCAATGGCAAGTCTCCCATAATACGTTCCTCTGCAATGGGTAAGGCTGCACATGCTTACATTTCTCCTTTAAAATAAACCCCTCTGTCCCCCAAAATCTTACCTCCAATAAACTGAAAATCTTGTATTTCCTTATTACAACCCCTTAAAGGAAACTAATATTAAATGTCAATAGCAATCAAGAATACAGATTTTTTTAAAATGGTTGTTAGAGACATTGAGTCAAATGTCTATAGAATTATCTACAAGACTGCTGCTTGAATCCCTGTAGACATGAACTTTAGAAGAAACCCTTGCCAAATTGCAGCAATGATGAAAGTTAAAGGATATTCAGTTTTCACAGGCTAGCAATAAATATAGCGTTACACTGTACATTGACCTTGCAAAAACATCTGATAGAACAGCTTGTAGTCAACTGTAGGGATTTACTTGCTTGAAAACAGACTGCAACAAACTAGATTTGTTTATGTACATGAGGCAATATTACAGCATATACTCCCTGATCTAGTTTTTAAACAGATTGAAAGGAAATATGGTCAGCATTCAAATGTTTATTTCCATGCATATTAAAAGCCCAGAATAAAACCCTGCATTTTTATTGGCCACTTCTGTAGATAGTGTTATTCTCCATCTTAATATATAAAATTATATATTGGGTCTTCAGACATCATGAATATAATTGCATTAATCTGGAGTAGTGGGTGAATGTGAACACAAAACCAATGTTTTCTAATCACCACTTTAACAATCTATTTTTCTCAGCTTGACAAATATAAATACTTACACTTGATAATTTAAAATTCATTGATAAGCCAGCTGATAAGACGTATCAAATATTGGATTTCACTACTTAAACAGGCATTTCCAGAAGAACAAAGAGGATTATGAGTTACGTATTTGTTCCAGTGCCTCGGTTATCAAAGTTCCTACTCACCAAAACTTTTGGTTCTGTTGTGTCCTCCATAGCTTTACATATCCAGTACCACACCACTATTTATCAAATGTCTGTTCTTTAGATAGCCTCTTTCAGACAGAAAGTACAAGGAGTACTTGTGGCACCTTAGAGACTAACAAATTGGAGCATAAGCTTTCATGGGCTAAAGCCCACTTCATTGGATGCATGCAGTAGAAAATACAGTAGGAAGGTTATATATGTGTGTATATATACACACACACACACAATGGCAACCCCCATTTTTTCATGTGTTCTGTGTAAGTGTGAAAGGAAAAAGACGATTTGTGTGTAGTTATTTTAGTTTGGTTAAGAGACAAGCGTGAAGACTTTTCTTCCACACCATACCAACTCTTAACAAGACCAGTCGATTAAGGTGGGCTATTAGCAGGAGAAAAAAAACTTTTGAAGTGATAATCAGGATGGCCCATTTCAAACAGTTGACAAGAAGGTGTGAGTAACAGTAGGGGGAAAATAGTTTTTACTTAGTGTAATGACTCATTCACTCCCAGTCTTTATTCAAGCCTAATTTAATGGTGTCCAGTTTGCAGATTAATTCCAGTTCTGCTGTTTCTCATTGGAGTCTGTTTTTGAAGGTTTTTTATTGAATAATTGCAACTTTTAGGTCTGTAATTGAGTGTCCAGGGAGGTTGATGTGTTCTACTGGTTTTTGAGTGTTATAATTCTGGATGTCTGATTTGTGTACATTTTATTCTTTTGCATACAACAATACCCACCTGCTGAAGTGAAGAAACAGATTGAGAGAGCCAGAAAAGTATCCAGAAGTCACCTACTACAGGACAGACCCAACAAAGAAAACAGAATGCCAGTAGCCGTCACCTTCAGCCCCCAACTTAAACCTCTCCAGCGCATCATCAAGGATCTGAAACCTATCCTGAAGGACAATCCCCACTCACAGATCTTGGGAGACAGGCCAGTCCTCACTTACAGACAGCCCCCCAACCTGAAGCAAAAACTCACCAGCAACCACACACCACCCCAGGGACCTATCCTTGCAACAAAGCCCATTGCCAACTCTTTCCACATATCTATTCAAGGGACACCATCATAGGACCTAATCACATCAGCCACACTACCAGAGGCTTGTTCACCAGCACATCTACCAATGTGATATATGCCATCATGTGCCAGCAATGCTCCTCTGCCATGTACATTGGCCAAACTGGACAGTCTCTACATAAAAGAATAAATGGACACAAATCAGACATCAAGAGGCTGTGCAAATGTGAATTCTAGGCATCTCACCTAATCAATTCCCTATCATTGCAGGGGCCTTGGTGGCACCTTGGTCTCTCCTGTTCTCTGCCTGTGGCACAATAATTTAGGCTCCTGAGGACTGAAAAGTTTAGTTACAACAAAAGTTATTGGGCTCAAAATAGGGGTATCCAGGTGAAATTTAATGCTTGTGATATACAGGAGGCCAGACCTAGATGATCTAATGGTCTCTTGTGGCCTTAAACTTTGTGAAACTATGAAAAGTAAAGAGGCACAGTTCTGAGAGGCATAATGTAAGCACAAGAAAAACCTAATTGTTGTGAGGACAGAAGGGTCAGGGCTAAAATGAGAATGCCAGAGGTCATACACAGATGCTATGGAAGGGAACTATGAATAGGGTTTTCAGTAACTATGTGGAGACTATTTGGGAAGAAGAGGTTAGGTTGAGAGGCCAGGAACAGCTAGCAGTAATTGTGTAGTTCTGATCTTTTAACATACCTCAGATGGCAAATAAACCCTGAGCAGCAATTGCCAACTGAACTACTCCATCAGAGGACTTTGCAAAGCACAACTACGTCAGCACTCTTACTCTGCTTTGAAATTAACTCAGACCCCCTGGGTTTGCAACAGACGTTGGTAAAGGGGAGAAAAGGCATTATTTTATTTACTTATTTTTAACACTAGTTCTGGAAAATAATCCAGACTTACATTAAGTTTCAGACTCAGAAACCAAAGCTAGCTTTGTTCAATTTGAAGGATGCTGACTGATTTATTAATGTTAGTAATTAAGAAACACTCTTCCAAATTAACATGAAGTCTCCCTTATCTTTCTAAAATCTGAGTTGCTTTTTTTAAAAAAAAAAACAAAAAACCAAGACCCAGTTTGCTAATCAAATATTTCAAGTCTTAGGAATTGTATGTACCCACAAGGAGTATTTTCCATTTGATTTAATGAAATTAGGGCATTTGCAAATGGCTTCCTTGTATAAGTTCTAAAACCTAACATGAGGATCATCCGCTGCTCAGAATGACGAGTCTCTGGCAGGGTTGTCTGTTCTTGTCTTAGGGATGGTAGTAATTCAAATTCCTCATATCTTCTGGTAATTAGTGTAGCTCCTCCCCTAAGTCCCGGCTCAAGCCTCCTCCCTGATGCTTGCTAATCAGAGTAGCCTCTCCCCACTCCTCACATGGGTTGGGTCCTGGGTTTTTTGTTGTACCACCTGATGCCTCTACCCAAGGTGACTCCATTCTGTGCCTGGGACACAAGGGGTGCTGTCCCTTGGGAAAATGACTAGTTCTACCACTCTTAACAAGGAGTATAACCTAGTACACAGGAAACAAAATACAACCCCCAACAAACGAAAAACACCCAAAAAATAAAAGTGTAACAAAGGGGGACAGGAAACAGTCTCTAGAGAAAGAAATTCTGAAGCACTTAGAGGAGAGGAAAGTGATCAGGAACAGTCAGCATGGATTCACAAAGGGCAAGTCATGCCTGACTAATCTAATTGCCTTCTATGATGAGATAACTGGTTCTGTGGATGAAGGGAAAGCAGTGGACGTGTTGTTCCTTGACTTTAGCAAAGCTTTTGACATGGTCTCCCACAGTATTCTTGTCAGCAAGTTAAAGAAATATGGACTGGATGGATGCACTACAAGGTGGGTAGAAAGTTGGCTAGATTGTCAGGCTCAACGGGTAGTGATCAATGGCTCCATGTCTAGTTGGCAGCTGGTATCAAATCGAGTGCCCCCAAGGGTCGGTCCTGGGGCTGGTTTTGTTCAATATCTTCATTAATAATCTGGAAGATGCGTTAGAGAGCTTATTCCTTCACTCTCCCACTTCCCTGGTCCTTCTCGCATGAACAGAGAGCAACAATACCCGAAGTCCGAAGGTGCAAACAATTCGATGTTTATTGGGGTGAACTTCCAGCAAGCTTAAATACAAGTTTTTCCTTATTTTTGAATCCCAACTTACTATATAAATTAGGGGCAAACAGGAAGTAATATTCTTAGCTATACCTTAACCAATCATTGTACCGAAATTTAACTAACCAATCCTAACATATTGTAACATGATTAGCTAACCAATTATATCCCACCACAATAATTAGATTACACCCAGCAAAATTATACAGCAGACAGAAACAATCACAGAACCAGACAGAGATTCTACAGACAAACAATAGCAAAGTGGGAACTATAATGACAAGACAATACAGAAGTGAGGATTTCACATCCCAGCTATTGATAAGTGAGTTCTTGCCAGACAGGATGCTATCAAACTAAGTTTCCTTTTACATTTTCTAGGCACTTCCCTTTCTCTGGAGGTGATAGGAATACAATCCTGTCCTGATAGTGCCTGACAGCCCAATAGCACCTTATTTCAATGTGACTAGTTTGGAATGTGAGGATGTGACTGTTCGCTTCCTAGCTTATGGCTGCCTCTGCTGCTTAGCCAAAGGCCTTAGCCTAAGAACAGGGCCTCAAACTGTCACAGTAATAGAAGGACCTTACACTGGCAAACAGTGATTTTGATTCTCTTTTATACCTCTAGAACTAGCCAAGTGATAAGAATACCCCTAAATTCTTAAAGTACAGGCCTTTACAGACAGGCCTGAATATCTATATCCTAACAGGATGGTGTGGATAGCATCCTCAGCAAGTTTGCAGATGACACTAAACTGGGAGGAGAGGTGGATATGCTGGAGGGTAGGGATAGGATACAGAGGGACCTAGACAAATTGGAGGATTGGGCCAAAAGAAATCTGATGAGGTTCAACAAGGACAAGTGCAGAGTCCTGCACTTAGCATGGAAGAATCCCATGCACAGCTACAGACTAGGGACCAAGTGGCTAGGCAGCAGTTCTGCAGAAAAGGACCTGGGGTTATGGTGAACGAGAAGCTGGATATGAGTCAACAGTGTGCCCTTGTTGCCAAGAAGGCCAATGGCATTTTGGGCTGTATAAGTAGGGGCATTGCCAGCAGATCAAGGGACATGATCATTCCCCTCTATTTGACATTGGTGAGGCCTCATCTGGAGTACTGTGTCTAGTTTTGGGCCCCACACTACAAGAAGGATGTGGATAAATTGGAGAGAGTCCAGCGAAGGGCAACAAAAATGATTAGGGGTCTGAAACACATGACTTATGAGGAGAGGCTAAGGGAACTGGGATTGTTTAGTCTACCAAAGAGAAGAATGAGGGGGGATTTGATAGCTGCTTTTAACTACCTGAAAGGTGGATCCAAAGAGGATGGATCTAGACTATTCTCAGTGATAGCAGATGACGGAACAAGGAGTAATGGTCTCAAGTTGCAGTGGGGGAGATTTAGGTTGGATATTAGGAAAAACTTTTTCACTAGGAGGGTGGTGAAACACTGGAATGCGTTGCCTAGGGAGGTGGTGGAATCCCCTTCCTTAGAAGTTTTTAAGGTCAGGCTTGACAAAGCCCTGGCTGGGATGATTTAGTTGGGATTGGTCCTGCTCTGGGCATGGGGATGGACTAGATGACCTCCTGAGGTCCCTTCCAACTCTATGATTCTAAAGGGCTAAGGTTAACTAATAAATGCCAGAACAGTAATAATACAACTTCCCCACCTTCCACCATTCACAATTGTGCCACATGTCCCAGCTCCCTCCCTGGCACCTTCCCAGGCAGACAGAATGCCTAGGGTGAGTCTGGAGAGGAGTTTAACAGCACTACAAATGTTGGCCAGCTTAAAGAAAATGAAAGGCGCCCTCATAGTGTTTTCACCATTGGGTGGGGCAGGGTCCTTTCCAGGTACAGAGTTTTGTGGATGTCTTGCCTGGCTCTAGGTAGCCACTGCCAGGTTTGTTCCCTGCCTCTCTGAGCACTGGGCTGGAGCTGTCTGACCACACACCAGATCCCCCAGCAGTTCACACTCTCCCTTTGTGGCGACTGGGAGCTAAGAAGAGACTCCCTGAGCCATTTTCCTTCTCTTTCAGCTCCAAACTCAAACAGCCCTCCAACAAAACTAACCCTTGTCCCTTTGTCTCTGAGTCAGCCTGTCCCCTCCTGCCAAAGGGGCTCATCATTGGCTCAGGAAATTGTCTGTATAAATCACCCCATCAGAAGCCTCCCTATTTGGCTTTTGAAAGTGTTTTCAGTCTATTCTATCCCTTCCCTGGACACTCAGCAAGTTCAGAAAGTCCATAAGGTAGGTCCCCTAGAGCCTCAGTCCGGTGTTCCAGGAGCTGTCAAACTCCAAAGAAGGCGTGACCCCAAGAACCCCTCAGTGCCAACTGGCAAAGTGTTCACTGTTCTGTAACGGTTACTCCTGACAAAACTCAGTGCTTTGACATTGCTTTCATAGTATTTTATCCAAAGAGGGTCATGTGAGATTTCTAATAAAAGCTTATGACATATTGATTCTCAATCATTGTGACATGTATGGATGGATGGTATTTAAGGAGTTGTGTATATATACACTGGGGGGAAATATGTTTTAAAGTCTGACTCACAGAAGGTTGTCTAGAGGCTACCTTCTGACCACACAAAAGATGTCTATTCAGTGGTCCGCCTTACTTCACATGTGAAATGGGCTTCTACTGTGTGACTTTACAATGCCTATTTGCATTCAACGCCAACATGAAGATAATTTGGAGCCAGCACACCAGGGAGTAAACCATGGGCTCATCCTGATTCTGGAGACAAAACAGTGAACTTTGGGGATATATGGAGAAGGCAAAAAGACACCTCTTTATTCTTAACCATGGAAGTAATAAAGTGCTGTGCTTTTGCATTGATGAAAGAGGGGTCCCAGCCATGTTGGTTGGAGATGCGGGGAGATTGCTTTAGGTGGGAGAAACCAGGAAGCATGTTATTTTTTGTTTATTTAAGATATATAATCGTTTCTGTTTCCATTATTATCCTAACTCAGTATCTCTCCAATCTTAATCTTTGATAATGTATGCTTGTTTTCACTATAGATACATCTCAGTGCTGTGAGATATAGTGGAGCTGATCCAGAGTTGACTCAAACAAGCTGGTGCGTGCATTTTTCCTTTGGGGACAGTTTGTCTGGTAATTTCTGAGAGTGTCCAGTGGGTAAGGGCTGGACACTGCAGAGGAACACTTCAAGGTGACCTATTGTTAACCTGCAAGGCAAAGGAAGGGCTGGCAGAGCCCTGAGGAGATTGTATGGGTAACTAACAGACTGGTGATGTCAGGGAGTTGACACCCAGTTAAGCACAAGAAAATTTTAGTTCTCCTGGAGACAGGCAGATAACAAGGTGACTTGCAGTACCGGGCACCCCAAGAAAGCATCACAAGTAGTACACTAGACGCTAATGTCTTTGGTAAAGTTGGTAACTCATCTAAAACTATCTGCTTGAACCAGCACTGATTTTTCCAACTGTAGACAACCGTTACACATCACCATCATCCATTCAGCAAAGGCAGGAATTGAAGAAGTATATCCTCTCTCATTCAGACTACAGCAGCAGTTAGATCATGTTATTTGTTTATGATGAAACCCCATAATCTAATGGGCCCTTTCCAGAGGTTCAAGAAGGGATGATCCTTGCTAGACAATCACACAGTTTAAGATGGACAGACTACGATGGTGTGTATACCCCATGAAAGCAAGAAATGGATTATTGTGAGCCTAAGAAGCCAATTAACATACCAGGCTCCACCTGAAGGGGTAGCTAGGCTTAACCGATGATGAAGCCCAGCTGGGAAGGGGCTGGGAGAGGACTATAAACAAAGGAAGTTGAGTAAAGAAGTGGGCTGTCATGCAAGACTGCATGACAGTAATGGCAAAATCAGACTAGTATGGGAATCTCAATCTTCAGTTGGAATGTTTACAGTTTGATGGCACATGGGCAAGAACTAAAAGAAAACATCGTGGAAATGAGAAATAAGCCAGATAACCTATGTAGCCAGGAAACATGGTTTGTTGAAAAGCTTGCTGTTAAAATTCCACTATATTGCCTTTAGGCAAGACCAAAAACTAGATAGAGGTAGAGGTGTTTGTACTTTCATAAGGGAAAGATTAAACTACACAGAACTAGAGAACAAAGTGCTGTTGAGATCCCCATGCAGAAGAGAACTTCTCTAAGGATTTTTTAGATCTATAACTTGTGTGGGAAATCAGAAAGCTCAGAATTACAAGAAACAGTGAAGAATGCTAAAGAACATATATTATATTGTGACAAAGCTCTGTCCTTGTCTCTGTGGGTCCCATGTTTCCTGGCAGATTTCACTAGCCTCAGAGGCTCACTGTGACCCGCCACGTAGCCCTTCTCTCTATAGAGGCAAGGGTCACAGCCTACTGAGCCATTTTCATCATAAACCAGCAAGGGAGATGAGGAGAAGCTATCCTCCCTCACACAGTCTCTGTTGTCTTCCAGTTTCAGTGATTAATCAGCAGGGCAAAGCCCACACCTACACTCTACTCCAGCCCAGGGACCCTAATAGTATCAGCTATGGTAGCTGACTTTTTAGAAACAGGACGCATACAATTCCCTGGGTTACTTCCCCACAGCAGCACCCACTTCACCCTTACCTCAGGGCCGCCTTCCTTATGCCTGATGTGGTTTGTACTGCTCACTCTCTCCACTAGCACAGCTCCTGACATGCACACCCACCTGACTAACTGGGAGGCTTTTAACTAGTTTCAGCAAGCTCCTGATTGGCTTCAGGTGTCCCAATCAACCTAGCTGTCCTCTCTGCCTTCTGGAAAGATCTTAATTGGCCCCAGGTGTCTTAATTGACCTGGAGCAGCTGCCATTTTGCTTATCTGGTAACACGGATTTGTTTAGCCTGTGGCTAATATATCTGTCTCCAATTACTTTACTATAGTCATCTGGCCTTGCCCTGTCACAATAGGTAGTGACCTAAACAATCATAATAAGTTATGGGGAAGTAGGACAACGACTGATATTAATGGTGCATGCCTAGTAATGCTCACAGATTAAAACAACCCAGGGATTTTAAATGATGGCACCCCAAATAGATTTAATGCAGAAGATGGAAGGTTTTCTTGCTCAGATTGAGGAATTATAATAGAAGATATTATAGCAAATGTAACTGGGAAATATACAAGGAAGAAGGAATGGGGTGTGATCATTTCCCTATACTTATTGCTTTTCAAGGACAAAAGACAGTTGAAGGTAATGGAAAATTACCCACCTGGAATTTTAAGAAAGCTAACTGGGAGCTATTTACAAGTAAATGTACTGAATTTGTGAATGTTTCCTGTGTGAGTGATAACACAGGGGATAATAGCAGCATCTACTGTAACCATTCCTAAGATATGGAAGTACCCCAAAACCATAACTCACTTCTGTGGTGGAATGAGGAGTGCAAAATGGCAGTTAAAGAAAGGGGAAAAATCATATAAGGATGCAAAAAATATAATGAATAGTGAAGACAGGAAAGGGCTAATTTCTAGAGAGGGGACTAGAAATCACAACTGCATTAAAAAGGAAAGAAGAAAATCAACAGTGCAATCCTCAGAATATCTTTGATGCCTGTATACAAATACAAGGAGTATGGGGAACAAGCTGGATGAACTGGAAGTCATGGTATATGAAGAAAATTATAACTAACTTGGCATTACAGAGATTTGGTGGGATAACTCCCATGATCAGAATACCAGCATTGAGGGATATAGCTTGTTTCGAAAGCCTAGGTAAGGGGGGAAAGGAGAAGGTGTATACACTTGCTTCAGGATCCAAGAGGAAGTGAGCAACAGACCTACGGAGAGCTCTGAGTGAGGAAAAAAAGGGGAAAAGAACAGTAGCAATGCCATGGTCAATGTCTATGCTAGACCACCACATCAGAAAGAGGAAGTGGATGAGTCATTCTACAAACAGGTAACAAGATCATCTCGCACACGAGCTTGTATTAATGGGGGATTTTAACTTCTCTGATATCTGTTGGAGGACTATTACAGCAAAACTTAATATGTGCTGCAAATTTTTAGCATGCGTAGGAGACAACTTTCTGATTCAGAACGTTGAGGAAACAACTGGGAGGGTCATCGATTTTGGATCTGGTTTGGACCACAGGGATGAATTAGTTGTGTGAAGGCGGTTGGAAACTTGGGAGGAAGTGATCATGATCTGATAGAATTCAAGATCCTATGAAAAGGAGGATGTGAGAAAAACAAACCAAAGACTCTGGACTTAGAAAGGCAGATTTTAATCAATTCAGAGAAATAATAGGTAAGGTCCCATGGAAAGACCAATTAGGAAGAAAAGGAGTCAAAGGGGGTTGACAGTTCCTAAAAGATGTAACACTAGAGGCTCAACATCAAGCTATTCCAATGCAGAGAAAAGGTAAGAAGAGCCACAGGAGGCCAATGTGGCTGCAAAAGGAGCTTTTTAGCTATCTAAAAACCATAAGGGATACATACAGGAAATGGAAGGAGGGGTGTGTCACCAAGGAAGTATACATGGGAATAGCATGAGCATAAAGGGACAAAATCAGGAAAGCCAAGGCAAAGAATGAGTTATATCTGGCAAGGAATGTGAAAGATAAGAAGAAGGGGTTGTTTAAGCATGTCAGACAAAAAAGAAAGATCGAGGACAGTGTGGGTCCGCTGCTCAAATGGAGAAGATGAGCTGGTAATGGAAGATAATAGGAAGGCAGAGCTACTCAATGCCTACTTTTCTTCAGTCTTCTCACAAAAAATAACCAGATGACTAGCAAAATTACCATAGATAATAAAGGGGAAGGGATAAGTAAAGAACATGTATTTGAATGAATTCAGATCAGAGGGACTGATGCTATTCACCCAAGGGTAATGAAGGAATTAGCTGAAGAAATCTTGGAGCCACTGGCAATAATATTTGCAAACTCATGGATATCAGGAGAGGTCCCAGAAGACTGGAGAAGGGTTAATGTAGAGCCCATCTTCAAAAAGAGTAAAGCGGAGGAGCCAGAGGGATGAGCCACTGAAGACCCACCCGATGGGGCACCAGCTGACATGGGGCACTATGAGCAAAGAGAGAGAGAGTGAGTGCAGGTTCACACCCAACTGACAGGAGGTGCTCATGAGAGTTAAATGTCCCTCATCACAGGTATATAGAGCCTTAATCAGACCAGTTATTGACCATGGATGCCCAACTTTTAGCTCAGCATCAGAACTTAGAAAATTTGATTTAAAACAACCCATATGTGCTACAGATAGCTGCTAGTGAAATGCCAGTTACACTACAAACAGAGCTACTGGACCTAACTTTCTTGGCCAAAGTTGCTGGGAATTGCAACGATGAAACTATCAAACAAGTATATAAGGATTGCTCGGAATTCAATAGGCCACATGCCGTTTGAGTTAAAATGTGTCTGCAGGAGTTGAAAGCAAGGAAAAGCTAAACAAAGTCAAAACTTTAGTGATGGGGAAATTAGTTATGGATGGAAAGTCACATGTCTAAACGTGGCTTTAAATTTATTTTCTAAACTTAAGGATAAAAAGGAAATCAATAGGTATAAAAATGTATAGCAGTATATAGAGGAAAGTGGAGTTATTTTTTGCTACTCTGCCCCAGGAGCATCCCAGAGAACGAATTATGGCTTGCTTCCATCACTCCCAGGGGCAGGGGGAAGATTTTTCTTTTTCTTTTTTCTTTTTTGCTGCTCTATTCCAGCTGCAGATTATGGCCCTTTTCCTTAGGCTGGTCTAACTTTATTGGCAGCCAAGTGGTGGAGGGAGTGGAACCGAGGCTCTGACCATTCCTCACGTCTCTCCTCTCACCCTTCCCTAGAGCAGAAGTAGCAGCTCTCTGAGCATTTGAGCCAAGGTCTTGACAGCCTCCGTTGAGGTGTTCTTATTCCATGGCCAGGCATGTAGTCTGGTTGAAATCTAGCCCTTAATGAATTTCCCAAGTATATTTTTTCAATGTAATTTTTTTTGTCTAGTGTAAAGCATCATTCTCCTACATTTACACAACCATTGCTGAAAACAATTATATACTAAGGAGGAAAAAGAATGGTCCACTGGAGTATAATTATGCATAATGGGGTAAAATTAAGACAGCAACAACTTTAGGCAGAATAATGTATGAAAAATCTTTAAGTCTAGGATCTGCTGTATTATCTGGTGAAACAGTCTTTCAGGGGTGCAGGAGAGAGACAGCCTGGAGCATTGGGCCTGATGTAAGATTTGAGGCCTGAACCAAAGTCTGTGAACCAGAGTAGTCCTAGCCTTGGCAAAACAATTACACACTAGATATTTATTTAAATACATTTCAGAAGTCTAGTACAGATATACTCCAATCTACTACAAAGTTAGGTGGTTTGACCAAACAATTAATAGGAATGTTGTGTCCGAGATATCAGGAACAAGGGGAGGTAACAAACAGATGTCATGAAACACATAAAGTGGCATACAAGTTGTTTATCCCAGTTGTTTGTCTCAGTCTATAAATATTGGGGTACCTCACCTTAACTCTTTGTATTAGGTCTAGGAGACATCAGAGACTCCCACTGTTGACTGAACCATTTCTTGCCACTGAGCACTTAGTGTTAGCGTACCATGGAGCCTGAGTGCCAGGACTGATAAACCTGGCTGAGTGCCTTTGTCACTGAACCGTGCCTGTGGTCTTTCTTAGGAGTAAAAATGAGGACTGCTGAATTAGCAGGCTGCATTATCTGCTGTTAGTACCAATAACACTGGAGCGCCAAGGACAGATGTACTGAGCAGCCTGAACAGCATTACCAAGGCAATGACATTCCTTCCTTTTACACTTAATAACAAAGGGAAGTGGTGGAAGCCTATTTGCTTGGCACTCTTAAAGTTAGACTGAACAAAACATTAGGATGTGTTCTGTTAGGAACAATCTTACATTGTCAGGGAGATGACCTGGGTGACACCATAAATATTTTGTTGCAAATGCTGGAGGGACTCTCCTTCAGAGTTTCAGAAAGTACCAAATATAGCATCCCCTCCCCCACCCCTTACACACAAACTTCTGTTCCTGGTGCTCCATTATTCCTTCAGGGATGGGAAGGACCTCCAGAGAACATGACCTCTTTTAACACAATGGGCTGGATTCTTGTAACTTCAGAAATGGGTCATACCAGGCAAGATGAAGGTGAATATTTAATACAGTGCCATAAATCTAGAAGGTGCCTTACAGAGAGGGTTGAATATGCCTCCACATCCTTAAACAGAATCTGAAATTGCCTAATGAAATGATCATAGCAGTCAATCACAAAAAGATCCACCTGTGGATTAACAATGTTAAAAATAAGGAAAATAAAATATCTCTGATAGGGACGTCTCTCCTAGTACACGAGAGGCAGGATGCTTGAGCAACCAGGGTGCTAGGCTAGGCATTTGGAGATGCAGTTTCAATACCACAGACTTTGGACAAGTCACTAAGTCTTTCTCTGCGTCAGTTCCCCAATTGCAAAATGAGATATAGCACTTCCCTACCTCACAAGAGTGTTGTGAGGATAATTCAATACAGTAAAGACCATGAGGTGTTCAGATACTACAGTTATGGGGTGCCATTTAAATATCTTTGATAAGATCCATTCCCACTCTTCAATGACAGAGCTTTCTGCGTGCTTTGGCTGTAAGTGAATTACTCTGTAAGAACATTAAAGAGAGGAAAGGTCCTTTCTGGCTTCAATGCCACCAACAGAAGGGCAGAAAAAGAGGGTATGGGGGGGGGGGGGAGTTGAATTTCAGTGTTGCATAAATACAAGAGAATATTTGTCTTGTGCTAGTGATACTATTTTCCCTCCTTAAGACCTACTTGCTATCATAACACCTATAAGAGATTAGCCAGCTATCACCCTGATCTTGCAAACATGCACATGCTTAACTCTAAGTTTGGGTAGAACCCTTGAAGTCAATCAGGCCCAGATCCTCAAGGATGCCCAACTACCAGTGATGTCTTTAGATGAGTAAAATTAAATAAGTGCATAACTGTATGCATGATCAGGGCATAATAGTGATATAGAGCAGCAGCTGGGAATAGTGAAAACTTCAAGACATAACCCCTGTGTATGTCTGGTTATTAATTTTGGATTGTAAACTCTTAAAGTCTCTGTGGTTTCCACATGTCTGCATAGAACCCAGCACATTTGCATTTCTGCTTTATAAGTAATAAAAAAACCCAGAATATTTTAATATGCATCTTGACACTAAGGATGGCCAACTGGTTCAGAGAAAATACAATTTTAAAAGTCTCATACCTCTGTTCAGATTTTGGGCAGCAGCTGAAAATGTATTAAGGTTGGAAAGTTAACTTTTTTGGCTATATTCCACCTTTCCCTCCCTCCCCGCCCTTTGCAAGCATGGAAGTAGAAATAATGAAAAACAGATGGATGGGGATTGGGTTCTTTTTACCATATACAAGTTTGTTTCCAATATCAGGTGGCTATTTTGTAATATCATTTATAAAAAATAGGCAAATTCACTAGCTACCTGCTCCCAAGCCTACTGAATTCAATTGAAAGATAGGGGCAGGAGAATATTTTATTAATGTTCATTCTACAGGCTTTAAAATGTATTCCATGTCTTTTGGAAAGTGACTTGTCCCCTTTAAGATGCAATAAATAATGCTGCGTTTAAAAACACAAATCAAACATAAAATTCTTCCCTACAGAAAGCATGAAGATGACACAAACTCTCTGATATGAAAGATGCAGCTCCCAGGATATCACTAACTGAATGAATGCCAAAGTTTTGTAGTCATTGATGATAAAGGCCTTTATAAAATTCAGACCATAACAGAAAACTATAACAAATGCATGGCCCCATAGCACTTCATGGTCATCATTATACTAGACACCATAATCCTGCAGAATTCCATGATGATGGTGGGATTCTCATGCCCCCAGAGCACAAACCTCTGTTGTTTCATCTATGGAAAATCACTATTTGACCCATGATGCTCAGACTTGGGCAGTTTGAATTCTTTCCATTAGTGTCTGATGCATATTGGAGTAGGTTGAAGAGTATTTGTCAAACTAAATCATTGAAAAACTTTGGCTTTGTTGATTGATTGGTGAATGATTTGAAATTCAGTCCTGCTGTTGACAATTAATTCAGTATTTGTGAGAAATGAGTGAGAAGTTTAAACATGCAATTTTTGGACGATGGCGTATGCATAAACTGTTGGCTTTGTGGGGCATGAAATGGTATTAAACAGGAGTGAATAGCAAATGACAAACAGCGAATAACACACTTCTGGTACAAACCTGTGATTCTTTACGGAGTCTAACACTTTCATAAATCCTCTGGGATGATGTCAATATTCACAAATGGGACTTTATAAATAGCAACCAATCAAATCTTAACAATTTATTCGCAATTTTTTCTCATTGTTTGACCAGTTCTCGTGCACCTACACATGACCCAATTCTTTCCAAGGGGCCCCTCAGACCAGGGGTTAGCCACCATAGTCCTGCCTTTGTCACCTACGAATTAGACTGCTGCAACTGCCTCTAGGGTGGAACGCAACTGAGTTCTGGACGGTGAAGCTGCTGCAGCACACACCAACCCATCTCTGCCAATAAAAGCTGCTGCAACCAAATCAATCTTGTGGTCTGCAAATTCAACTGCCTCCCTATTTGTTTCTGTTCCATATTCAAAGTCCTGGTCCTAGTGGTTTAGGAGCTAGATACTCTTTGTGCATCTCTGCTTTATCTAGGCACTTGCGCTCCTCAGACACTATGCAGTTAGGGGAAACTCAGGCTGAGACTAAGGCAGGATCCTGATTCCAAGCTTAACTGTGTTCAGATAAAATTGGAAGATCCACATTTCCAGTAATGCCTTTCACCAGTAGTGATATATTCAATATTAAGGCGGCCCGCTGTTTGTGCTGTATAAGTCAAGATAGTCTAGTCTGCTAGCAGAACAGACCCGTCCAGTAGTATACACCAATCCAAGACACGGCCACTACTTTGCATCTTGGAACAGGTCTTTGATAAGAACATCAGTGCTCTAATCCTGTAAGAGCAGAGCACTAATGTTCTAACAACCTAGGGGTGCAAAAGGAGTTTTCAGAACAGGACTTCCCAGACAGTGGCTGTTCTTCAGTTTAAAAATGTTCATTGGCTGTGCTAGGGCCCAATTCTGCAGCCCATATGCAGGACTTCAGTGGGAAGTTGAGCTGAGGAAGGACTGGACAGTTTGGCTCTTATATTTTTCTTGCTTCTTATCCTCTTGCAATTGTATATAAAAATAATTGTCCTACTACTTCTATAATGGATACTGAAGATTCTGAAGGCTACGTCCTTTCTGGAAATTCCAGTGTATGTTCTGTCTTAATTTTCAAGACTTTGGTTTCGTCTTCAGTAAATTAAATTACAATGGCACTAGTACCAATCAACCAACACAGCAATATTCTCACATGGAGAAAAAACCTAAGTCAGAAACTAGACTGTTATATTTTGGTTGAGGAAGTTATAGAATCTAAGCAGGTTATAGAGAATGCACAAGATAAAAGATTAAACAATGATCTTGGAGACAAGAAGTGCCAGTTCCCCTTTTCTTACAATATTTGGTGGGAAAATAGAAGAAGAAAAAATTAAACATACACAATTTGGCTGTGGGTCGCATTGTTATAAACTACAGAAACCTTCTCCAGAAACGCCAATGGTGCAGGAGCAGGCTCTAGCAACTACTCATGCCAGTCTCTGGATTGTAGATGTGGCAATGAGTCCATGAAGTCCCTTTAGAAAGTACATTGGCTTGATAGCAAAATGCCCATCATGATGCTCCTAGATCAATTCCCTGTGGACATGTCCTTAACACACAAAATCCACCATTATTATAGGAGGGGCTTGTAGCACTGTTTATTATGAAGGTTGCCTGACACTTCCCATTATAAGACCCTGCTTGTAACTTCATGAAACTTTAACTGAAAGTTAACTTTAGCTGAAATTTTCCTTTAGTATTTACTATTTATAGTGCAGTAGCACCTAGGAGGGACCAGTAATAGATGAGGGCCCCATTGTGCTCGACTCTGTACAAATACTGAACAAATAGATGGTCCCTGCCCTGAAGTTCTTATAATCTAACCACGACTGCCAGATGCAAAGCCCGATAGAGATGCCATGGATTGAAAGGTTGTGGAGACTGAACAACACACGACATGGTCCCTCTGGGTAAGGGTTGAGGCAGAGTGGCACAGGGAAGCTAACATAGCCACTCCCTTTCCTGCACACATCTATTCTTTGGCTTCATGTTCCAGGCTGTCAGTACTAGCATGCAGATTAAACAAGAGCTGGAAAAAACACCCCATTACATAACAACCTCATTTTAAGAGTATGTGAGTATTGTATGACACAACTGACACAAGATAGTAAATTGAAAACTATACAGTTGACATTCCATTGTCCTTGGAGATTTGCAACACACACATAAACACACTGATCGTGCTCTGCTGTGAGTGCTCCAAAGTCATTGACATATCAGTAGGAGGTTAGCAGGAAGTGTCATTCGTTTGTTTCACTGCTTTTTTTAAAATTCAATTTGTATCACAGCCTTTATGCTGTTTGTGGAAAGACAGAACCTTTTTTTCCTGATGGTTGGAAAACACACACTAAACATTCTTGCTGTGTCAATTGTGTCTGTACCTCTTTAAAATAAATGGCCTTATTCTGCCACCCCAAATCATATTGACTATATTAATAACTATGTATATTTTGGTAGTGCCTAGGAGCCTCAGTCGTAGACCAGAACCCCATTGTGCTGGGCACTGTACAGCACAAAACAAAAATATGGTCCCTTTCCTAAGGAGCTTACAATCTAAGTGTAGCCTTCTGCCAGGTGGAATTGGCAGCAACATGGTCCGGGTCCAATATCTAGGGGTTCCTCTTAACAATATAAATCAGAACCGGCTCAAGCCTCCACCCAGTAATCTGGGGAAATTAACCCATCACCCCAGGCACCTCGAAGGGGCAATACTTCCCCACTCACAAGCACGGAGTCTGTGTATAGCAAAGAACACTTTTAAGAAGAAGGGGAAAGAACCCAGCATTAATTTGGGAAAACACCACAACCATGATTTGGAAGCAAATGACCAAGACCAAACACCCATCCTTTGTCTCAGTTTCTCACCTTTTGGTGTGAAACTCCAACAAACAAGTATTCCTTTAACACGCCACTCCTCCCTCCTTCCACTGCACCCCATTCACCATTGCTGCCCTGGGTCAGCGAAGACCCAGAGGTAAAAGACGCATTCACTTGAGTTCACCTCCCAAGCAAGGGGCCGGGTGGGGGGAATGTCAAGGCATGCCTCAGCTGCTGTGTCACCACTGCAACTGGCTTACTGTTGCTGCCATTCACTCTGCTGCCACCAGATCTGCTGCTGCGACCCTCTGCTACCACTGCAACATCACTGTCTGAAGCCCCACCACGTAACCCAGTTCTCATCATTTCAGTGGGTAGAGGAGAACCTGACTGCTAGCACAGGCTGTGCAGTCTCTTTCAACACAACACTTTCCCACACCACGCCTAAGGCCAAGCACCTTCTTACCAGTGATTTCAGCTCTAGTGATCACTCAGCAAAAGAAAGACCCTCATTTCAGTCTAAGTAGCTATCTTTAAACAGTGAAGGGGAGGGGTCAAATGGCATCTAAGACTCCTTAGACACAGTCCAGTCCACACCACCAGAACCTCCCCCACCCTTTACTGTGATTCGGCATCCCTATCCCCTGCTTAGCTAGTGAATTTCAGTTTAGGGTGACCCCCTTAATCAGGGCAGGTTAAGTACAGTTCTGCTGCTCTATACTCATACAATAAGAATAACGTTTCTTTACCCCTGCACTCAAGAACAGATTTAATTGTTTTTATTAAAGCTAATGTTAAAATGATCTAATACACAGGTTTAGGGAAGAGTGTTTATACATCTGGGTATAATGCTTAAGTTATCTAAAGGTATGAAGTTTGCTTTAAAAGTCATAAAAGACATATAGTGCATAATCTGCAATATCCCAAATTTAGGTTAATAAATTGATACAGTTTAGATATGAGCATCCAAATATTCAGGTCCATCACTCATAAGAGGTTATCTTAAGAGTAGCTTGTGGAAAGCAAATGTAGCAATGAGTGTAGATTGTCCCTCAGTAACTGAGAATCTAGGATATGTTGTCCCTTAGTAAATACAATTCATCAGAGAAATATTTCAGTTACTTTCCCGACTTCACTTCTCAGTGGCACTCCAGCTCATCTCTCCTTGTATTGCCAATTGGTAACCCAACACCAGCCAAAAGTGATCATTTTTGGCAAAGCAGCTCCATCATACTGTGCACCTAGGCAGAGTGGGAATGTCTATGCAAACAAGATCTGCTCCTGAAGTCTTTTCCCACAGCTCATCACTAGATGTCAGGGGAGAGCTCATTCATGCCTGGCTTACATAAATATAAGACAAAAGAAAACAGATGGAGACAGGAAACTATGAGACAATGTTGGCCAGTGTGATGGGCAATGTTCTCAGTATACCAGCAGCCTAGCCATTATCAAGTTTTTCATAGGCATCGCGGCAAAGGTGAATGTTAAGGAGGGTTTTGAAGGAGGATAATGAGTTAGTTTTGTGGATGGTAAAAGGGAGCTCCTCCAAAACAAGCATGTGGGGCAGAATGGAAGGAAGCGTGAAAGAGCTTGTTTGAAAATTTAATATGTGGGCAGCGGAGCCTGGCATGATGGACTGATTGGAGGTGGAAGTTGAGATCCCAGTAGTGAATGAGAGATGATGGGTGAGAGTGGGCACAAGGGAGTTCTGGCAGTGGAATGGGATCACTGGAGCAAGTAGAGGGCTAGAGGAGGAGAGCAGAGGAGATATTTTTTGTCTGTGAAAGGGAAGAAGGAGAGTTGTAGGAGGGGGAAGGGAAGGAAGAAGGTCACTTTATCCAGGCAAGTATTCCCACGGAAACAGATTCTGAAAACCTTACCTAACACTGAAGACTTCAATGGGACTCCTCATGAAGTAAGGGACTATTCACTGTGAATACGTCCATCAGAACATTGTGGCACGCTGTGCTTGAAAGCAGCACCCTGGAACCCCCATATTCATTGTCATATGGTTATGATGTGTTTTGTACAAAGTATGCCTTCCGAAGTATTATTTTAAAAGTTTTGATCTGTTGAACATTAATATCCTGTTGGATTGTACGTGCTATCATTGTATGGGAAGCTATGAAATTTTGCTATGTGAAATATGTTGTCAGCTTGGGAACACCCACAACCAGTCTTTCAGGTGCAACAATGGAAGAGCCAGATGCACTGATGACCCATTAAAGGAATCCAGACTCCCAAGGACTATTCCAGGAACCGTATAAAATGGAGACTTCTCAGAGATAGCAGGTAGACAAAGGAGACTGCCTGACTTACATCATAGCAAAGGATCTTTCTAGGAAGCTGGAAGAAACTATAAAAGGGGGAATGACATCATTGCTGGGCCTCTCTTCCCCCCCCCCCCCCGACTCAACACCAGGAAACACGTCTGGAAACAAAAACTGAACTGGGGAGGTGGTGCCAGGTGAAAGGAGAGTCCCAGCCTGTGTATGGAAGGTCTGTAACCTGCTTATATTATCTATCAGGGTGAGACACTTCTTGATTCAAATCCTGTCTAGTTTATAGAACTCAGATTGCAATTTTACTTTTATTTCTTAGGTAACCAACTTTGATCTGTATGCTTATTACTTATAATCACTTAAAATCTATCTTTCTATAGTTAATAAATCTGTTTTATATTTTACATAAAACAGTTGTCATAAATATAAAGGGAAGGGTAAACCCCTTTGAAATCCCTCCTGGCCAGGGGAAAGCTCCTCTCACCTGTAAAGGGTTAAGAAGCTAAAGGTAACCTTGCTGGCACCTGACCAAAATGACCAATGAGGAGACAAGATACTTTGAAAAGCTGGGAAGAGGGAGAGAAACAAAGGGTCTCTGTCTGTCTATATGCTGTTTCTGCCGGGGATAGACCAGGAATGGAGTCTTAGAACTTTTAGTAAGTAATGTAGCTAGGTACGTGTTAGATTATGATGTCTTTACATGGCTGAGAAAAGAATTGTGCTGAATAGAATAACTATTTCTGTCTGTGTATCTTTTTTGTAACTGAAGGTTTTGCCTAGAGGGATTCTCTATGTTTTGAATCTAATTACCCTGTAAGATATCTACCATCCTGATTTTACAGAGGTGATTTCTTTACTTCTATTTACTTCTATTTCTATTAAAAGTCTTCTTGTAAGAAAACTGAATGCATTTTCATTGTTCTCAGATCTAAGGGTTTGGGTCTGTGGTCACCTATGCAAATTGGTGAGGCTTTTTATCCAACGTTTCCCAGGAAAGGGGGGGTGCAAGTGTTGGGAGGATTGTTCATTGTTTTTAAGATCCAAGGTTCTGGGTCTGTAGTCACCTAGGCAAATTGGTGAGGCTTTTTACCAAACCTTGTCCAGGAAGTGGGGTGCAAGGTTTTGGGAAGTATTTTGGGGGGAAAGACGTTTCCAAACAGCTCTTCCCCAGTAACCAGTATTTGTTTGGTGGTGGTAGTGGCCAATCCAAGGACAAAGGGTGGAATATTTTGTACCTTGGGGAAGTTTTGACCTAAGCTGGTAAAGATAAGCTTAGGAGGTTTTTCATGCAGGTCCCCACATCTGTACCCTAGCGTTCAGAGTGGGGAAGGAACCTTGACAACAGAGCATTTTGGTTGAAGTGCTTAGGAAATCTGCTCAGGTTACAAGGACTAGTGCATGTCCATTTTCCTTTGTAAAAGTGGCAGACAGGATAATAAACTTACACTGGTCAGGCTGCTGACCATGGCAAGATGGTATAGTGCTGGGGGAATTGGCTAGAGCCTGTCTATTGTTGGTTCCTGAGTGGCTGGCACAAAAGATTTACAGCTTGTCACGAGATCACAGTGTGAGAGGGAGCCCAGTTTGTACACCAGAAGGCTCAGTGGTACCCCAGTTCCACGCACCCCAGAGGAACTTGTCACAAATGTGACTCATTAACTTTACCAGGATTGTGAGGGTGAAGAGTGTACTGCTGTATGGTAAGGGTCGCAAAACCACAACCAAAGTCATTATTTCTTAGGGAACATCAATAACAAAAATAACCCTAACATTATTTAGTGTTTTGGAGCAGATATAATCTCTTGCTAAAATGATCTTTGTTAGGTTATTATTCTTAAAACACATAGCTAGAGCAGAAAAAAACCTCACATGATTTACATGAAGTAATTCCAGTCGCTTGACTGTATGTAATTGCAAAATCTGGTTTTTGGATTGGTATTGTGCATCTGATAAACCCATTCTTGTCTAACGTGTAATTGTGCAATTATGTAGCATCCTATTCATGGTTTTAAAAGGATGTAGAAATTGTAGGATAATTTAACATGCATGTTGATTACTTTACAGTTCAGCATCATAGTAATTTAAGGGGCAAATTTAGGTTGTGTTAACTTAGGTAAATTTAAGCCCAACATTTAGATTTTGTGAAAACTAAATTCAGTTTTCGGTTTAGATTTAAACATTCCCCTCACAGTATGTGCAACCAAACATCACAGCACTATGTGAGTCTAGGAGAGATAAAGAGAAAAACTGAATAGTCTCTTTCCATTGTTACATGCTAAATAAAATGCAAGATGTAAACAAGCCACCAAAAAACCAAATCCTGCAGTCTTCTCTGGAGGGATGGATCCCTGCATGGAACCCCACTGAAGTCATTGGGGATGTATGTCAGCTCAGAGGAAAGGGGCCTAAGCGTGAGAGAAGTAAATATATTTTTTTTAAATTCTATCAAACTCTAAGCTGCTGTTTGTAGTACAGGCACAGATATTTGGGGATTTAAATGGCTGTTGTGAACTTCAAAAATTACTTTCTGAAAATTGTTTCCCTACTATTGTCTGGGATCATTTCCCCCACATTTGCCCATAAAGAGTCCCTCCTCCCAGCACAGAAAGGAGGGCCCATGATGCTGTTTGCCACCCTTCCAAACCTTGCAGAGCATGCACCATTGGCTCAGAGGCTGGAGGCTGGCCAGACTTGAAGTAGGAGAATGTACATCCTCCACCAGCCCGACAGAGAGTCCAGTAAAAAATATTTCCCCTCACCAAACTAGATACACACTTACAGCTTTCAAGTGTAGACCTAACTGGAAAACTCTTTCCTTTCCACTCTGGCCATTACTATTTCTATCTCTTTGTGGCAGGAAGCACATTGCAACTTCCCATGAAACCCCGCCTAGTCCTTCCCTACAATTTTAAAATAAAGCTGTAACCGTGGACTCTTATTATATGAACAAAAACAAACACTGCCTGTTTTCTTTCCAGCTCAGGGTTTGAAAGGATATAAGCTTGTTGTGGTCCTGCCGTCTAAGGAATTGGCTCCCAGCAAAATCATAATCTATTCTGTTTAAAGGAGTTCAAGGAGCTTGAAATCACAGACACAGACCCTTCCAGAATAAATGAGTCAATGTTAACGAAACCCTCCATTAATTCTGTGCATTGTACTTGTAACCCTTCTGCCCATCAGAGTTGGCAGCAACAAGGGCCGGGTTCAATATCTAGGGGATCCATTCCAATAACACAATGCAAACCAGCTCGAGCCCCCACCCAGTGACTTGGGACAAATATATACCACCCCCGCTGGGCGCCTCCAAGAGGCAATACTTCCCCTCTCACAAGCACATAGTCTGAGTGTAGGAAAAGCCTTTTAATAACAGAGAGAAACAATGTGGCATTATGTTGGGGAAACACCACCAACAGGATTCATAACACAACCCATGAGCAAAAAAAAACCCACCCCAAGCAAATTGGGGCATGTCCTTTTCCCTTTGGTTCTTGAGTCCAGCAACCCCAAATCACCCAAAGTCCCAAAAGTCCAATGCCCCAAAAGTCTCTGTCCCTGGTCAGGGCAGCCCCAGAGTTCGAAAGTTTATCTGTGGAGCTTTACCTCCCAACCTGGGTGGAAATGGGACGGGGGTCAGAGGCACCTTACATGATCTGAAGCTGACCGCCCCATAACTCCATAGCGGCGCTCCGCTCCGCTCCGCCAGCCGCCCCACGAACTCCTTCGCTCAGCTGCACTGCGCTCTGCCAGCTGCCCCACGAGCTCCTTTGCTCAGCTCCACGGCCCACAAGCAGCTCCTGCCATCCACAAACTGCTCCACGTCGAACTGCTTCACCAGCCATCCCGCAAACTGCTCCACAATATATCTTCAGGCTCCCCCACTACTTAACACAACACTCAGTAATTTCAGCTCTTAGGTGAATTCAGCTTGTAGTAGGGGAGCCCCAGTGCTGGTACACTGTCAGCCCAAAGTGAGCTCAGCAGCCTATAACCAGACTTCTAATGAAATCAAAATTAGTTCTGATATTCCACAGTGGAGAGAGAGAAGGAAATGCAATTAGCATGTAAGGCCCTCACCAAGGGGCCCATGCCACCAAGTATTAATACTTGTCCCGAGCCTCTCTTCATTCACACAGTTTTGGAACCCATGACCCTTGCCTAGCGAGTGCTACTTAGTTGATGGTGAATCCCTCCATCATAACAAAAGGCCACATACAGTTCCAAGCACAGTTCCCATAATCAGGGTAATAACAATTTATTCTTCCTGCCCCAATAACAGAGACAATGGGGATCCCACAGCAGCCAAAGTGATCATTTGGGCAGCTATGGTCTCATTCTAGGCGTGGTGGGTGTGCCTATGCAAATGAGATTGGCCCCTGAAGTTCTTTTCCACAACTTGCCACACCTCACCACCAGATGTCAGGGTGGAGCTCATCCTGACACTGCTTACATACTGATGCAAAACAAAGAGAGAAAGAAAGGCAACCACCCCCTTCCCTCAAAACAATATCCTGTACAAATATTGCTTGAAGGAAGGGGCCTCTTTTACCTACCCACCCCTTCTGTTTCAAACCCCAAGACATTTACTTTGATCTCTCCCAATCAATTTTCCTGGTGCACAAAGAGATCCTTTAAAGTCAACTAAATGGTCTTTCTTTCTCCTTGTCCTCATGGTTGGCCTTAGGCTTATGGAACCACAGCAAGTAGGATCACATCACTCTGAGCCCCCTGCACTGTTCCTGGTAACTCCTGTGCACTAACCCCTTATACACTACACCTTCCTGCATCATTCTACTGTCTATGTCTATACTGCCCCTTCAAAGACTTAATGTCGCTTCAGGGGATACTGCCTTTAAAGAACTTCACATCAGTGAGAGGATTTTCATGTCATATCACATCCAACTTTTGAAGTTTCTTGTTAATAGGGGTTGCCTTTGAAGGTCTGCAAATTGCTGAAAAGGTTCTTCTCCAAGTTCTTCATGTGACTGGAGTGTCTCTGTGAAGATCTCTTTAGCATTCCTCCAGAGGAGTTTTTAATCTTTAGGGACATCCCTGAAGAGCTTCTTATTGTTTGGGCCTGGGTTCCCTTGAAGAGTTTTGATGCCCTCTGACAAGTCACTGCTTATAGGCAAAATCCTGATTCAGTGCCTACACATTATTGAGTTCAAGGGGAATTCTCACCTGAGTAAACTGAGAGGATATGGCAAATACAGGACAGAGTACAAGAGAACAGATTATTTTGTTCACCACTAAACCTAATTGCTCTAAGAAACAAACAGCAAACCTCTTTAAAAATGAAGACAGACATTCTGCCAGGCAGTACTTGGCATTTTAAATTAGTGATGGGTAAATATTTTTGTATGAAATCAGAACCTAACTCTTCACTTTAATCTTGAGCCTTTTTGTTTGTTTATTTGAAAAAGTTTGATACATTGTTTTCTTCCCCTATTAATTTCTTTTAGTCCCCTCCCCCCAGCGCTGCACTTCCTTACGCACACTTGACAGTACCACATGCACTTCTGAAGGCTTTACTGAAAAGGGAAAGTACCAAAAATCTCATGGGAAAGCCTCCTCTCAGGAGATCTGTATACCTAACAGGAACTACTCAAAGCTTACCTGTGCCAAACCTGTGAGCTTTTTGAGGTTTGCTCATCACTAAGTCAATGGGAGTTTTGCCAGAGTAATGATTGCAAGGTAAGTTTTAGGTTCTTCTAGGTATTTCCTAGTGCCTAATTTTTGTAGTGTACAAATTTTAAATGAGTTCTATTTTTCGCACATAGAAAACTCCCATTGCCGTCCCTTAATGTTTTAAACATACAAGGAATGCAATCCCAGGCCCTAAAATTCGTTCAGTATATATGACCTTTTAATACTAAACAATGTGTAACAAGCACACCCATTTCCCCACTTGCTATCTAGTAAAGTACTGTGCTTTCAAAATCCTGCTTTTTCAAGTCTGTTTCTTTATGTAAATTTTTAAAGGGTACTTATTTGATTTGGGGTTATGGTCTCCGCATCTATGTGATGTCTGGAAGGGAGTTTACTTCTGAAAGCAGGGAGTCATTACAGAAACACCAACAATATAATCAGACCGGTTGCTGACACTCTTAAAAATTATGTGAAAATGTCTATGAATCTCAATGACAAAAATAATATAATTTAGAGTTTAAGTAAAGGAATAGATTGGGCAATTATTTACAGACAAACCAGAAACAACAATTACTGTCACAAGGAGAGCTGGATCTTCCCAATTACTATCCCTAAGAGAGCCAGATTCAAGTTTGAGTTATGACCTGGGCCTAGTGTAACCTTTGGGTGGGCTAGAATTTACTTCATTGTGCTTCTCCATTGCCTAAAAAACCCAACTCCCCCAGAAAAGCACTTGGAGACCCAGAATTCAGTCACTGAGGATTTTCAGCAAGGATTGCACAGCGTCAACCTCACCACAATCAGGTCCAAAAGAACAAAAGGAATTAACTTATTTTTAAAGTATCAACTTTATAAAATCTTACAATAAAGAAACATTAATAATAATTTTACAACATAATATGGCTTCTTTATAAGCCACATACATTATCTTCACAAAAAGAAAAGGAGTACTTGTGGCACCTTAGAGACTAACCAATTTATTTGAGCATGAGCTTTCGTGAGCTACAGCTCACTTAAGTGTAGCTCACGAAAGCTCATGCTCAAATAAATTGGTTAGTCTCTAAGGTGCCACAAGTACTCCTTTTCTTTTTGCGAATTCAGACTAACACGGCTGTTACTCTGAAAATTATCTTCACAGTTATACATAAACATAAGAAAACAAATTAAAACTTAACAGGTCAGCCAGTCCCCACAGAAACACAGTGAGAAGAAACTCAGAGTTCCCAAAAGCTTAGGTTGCGTTCGTCTCAGTAAGAGTCTTTGATCATCAAACCCATACAATCGGCTGAGTCAAAAGCAACATCTTCCCTTCACTTGCTAGCAGAAATCTTCAGTTAGAATCCATGCAGATTCTTCCTCCTCTGCTGAAATAATTCAGTTAGCTAGTCAGCTAATCAATTAACCAACCACTCAGGTAAGCATATAGATGGGGGTGGCCAAACTTACTGACCCTCTGAGCCACATATGGCCGTTGTCAGAAATTCGAGAGCTGGGGTGCGCCTGCCGGGCTCAGGGCTTCAGCCCCACTGCTGCTGAGCCCCAAGCCTTGGCACATTCGCCCTGTGGGGCTGAAGCCCTGAGACCCCCTCTCTCCCCTCTGGGATGTGTGAGGGGGACTCATGGGGTCACATACCCTCCACCCCCAGATTTTTGTCAGGGTTTGCTGGCCCTGCTCGGTCACATGGTGCTGCCGGGCTCCTCTCCCTGCACAGCAGTTGCTGGAGCCAGCAATCTGGGAGCTGAGGCCATGGGGAGAGGCAGTGACAAACAGCTGAGAGTTGCAAGGAGAGCTGCTGCTTTTGCTGATTCCTTTCCCTGAAGAGCTAAAGCAGCAGCTTCTTCCTGCAGGTCCCAGCTGTTTGCCACTGCCTCTCCATGCGGAGCTGACACCTGGGAGATGCAGGGAGGGGCCACTGATGGTAAGAGTGATGTGTGTGCTGAGGGGGGGGTGTGACTCGAACTGTTGGGGGGGGTGAACCTTTACATTGTGGACCCCCCACTCTCAGCAGGCACCAGTCATCTCTGGTAGATGCTCCTAGCCCCACCACAGGGCTGAATCCCCAAGCTCCCTCCCTCCAGTATGGTAGATGGACAATGGTGGGGTGGTGTGGGGAGCTATGGGAGCTGCGCTTTAACTGTCTGCAGCTCACAAGCCGCGATTTGGCCTCCCCGATATAGATTTTTTAAAATCCTATTACAAGAACAATGCAAAACTGAGAATAGCAACATAAATGACTCTTTCCCCCTCAGCACATTTAAATAAGAGACAAGTTGGTGACTCAGACTAGTCGAGCCAATTTAACTAAAACAGTTTGGCTAAAATCAAACAACATTCAAAGCCTACAATTAAAATAAATTATTTCCCCCTCCCCATTTTCCCTTTCTATAATTAACACTGCCTGGCCTTCCATGGTGGAGGGTTAACAATATCACTAACGTGCTGCAAAATGCTTCAAAGTCAGGGAAAACAGCCTGCTTTCTGCTCCTGGGCTCAGCTTCTCCCAACCCACCCCATTGCACATGGCCTTTTGCAAAGCAGCTACCCTGTCTACTTGCCCTCATGGACTCTTGAGTCCAGAAACAGGGAACCTATTGAACATAATCAAAACTATCACACCCAATTCCATAAACTTCTGGTTCTGAGTGTGGAGAGCTAATTGTGCATCTGTCGAACAACAATGACCCAGACACAATTCATTTCTACCCACCCTCCGAATAGATCTCTTAAAGAGATATCTCCCTATTAGGCATGTTGTTTACACTAGCTTCCTCTTGGGTCTGGGAATTCTGGACCCTGGAGTTTCAAATAACTAAGGCCTGCTGGGAGGTGGGAGCAAGCTATAAAAAAAATCTTCCTGTTCTCAGTGGGAAGGAGACCAGCAACTGAGTTGGGTCTCCAAGATAAGGCAAAGAGTGAGGGCTTCCCTATGAAGACAGAGAGCACTAGGAATGGAGCTTGCAAGGGACTTGGCTGAAAAATGTCTGTGGAAGAGGACAAGAAGAAATGGGCAGAAGAAGGAGGTAGCCCTGCAAATTGCAAAACAAAGCAGTTTGAGGCTGAGAACAGATCGTTTCTTCAGAGAAGAGTCCAGCGCAGGAGCTCTACCCAGTGATGCCATCTACTGGCGGTGGGGAGAAATCCTGGTTACTAAAGGGAAGAGTTAGGAGGAAAAGTGTGGTCCCAGAAGGGAGGACAACTTGATCTTGAGGTAAAGCGAGAAGGAGACGGCTGCAGCCAAGGGGAAGGATTTATAGGTTGGAGGGAGCAGTGACCACATGGAGGGCAAAAGATTTGCCTTGAGCAGCTGTTCATTGTGCTTTACTGTGGACTTTCCTTGCTCTCGAGGTAAGGACTCCTGATTTGGCTCTCTGGCCAAATCACCCACAAGCCTGAGGAAGGCCCTCTTTGGCAGGGAAGCTGACGTATGGACAGCCTGATGCCAAACTTGGTAAACTGAGCCTGTTAACATCTTCTACCATTTTTTCACATATCCACAAACTTTTTTCTGTCTATTTAAATTTACAGACAGCAACCTTCATCCTCTCCATTTTGAAGGATGTATTTACCAGGTTTGTTTAAAATCTGTTTCCCTATTATCATATTCATGTCGGTTATGAGAACAGCGGATTAACAAGTCTTAAAAATATGCCTCTATTACTGTCCATTTTGCAATCCTGCCTCTCACTTGGTGGGTTATTAGGCTGCATCTGTATGTGACTTCAGACATGCTCTTCTGTCGCAGTGTGACTAGTTTCCAAGTCTCAACCCACAGCCTGCAATTGATGGTAACATGGTTGCTATCACTGGGAATACTCATGCTCCCTTAACATCTGACAGTCTTATACTAGAGGGTAACTCTGAATTCTACTGGAAATTGAGTACTGCCTGTTACTCATCAGTTCTCAAACTCCTGGAGACATCTTTCCATCTTTACTTATAAATATACATCATTTTTCATCAGTAATGTCCATTTTATCAAAATTATAAATCAATGAGAATACTATCCTTCTATTCTTTAACTTATACTGAAACCAACACTCCTCTGATTGAAAATGGGCCAATGCATGCTGTATGCAGTAAATGGTGGAGTTTTCAATTTGTAATAAGAGATTATGATAATTAATATCAAACATGACTTTGAATGATTAAACTCCTAGCCATACAATGCACACTCAGTGAGAGACCCTAATGGCTCCTTTCCTACTGTCAGCTCCTTACGTGACATTATTACTGCATCTAAAAACTATTACAGAATCATCTCTAAAGCAGGATCCGGTTGATATTTCTGCTTCAAACTATCTAGGTTTAAAAAAAGCAACAATGGTTTCTCATAGCTTTATCTCAAGCAGTAAAAACCTGCTTGTCTAAGGGACCTGTTAATCTTGGAGCAAAATCCAGCTCAATTTACATACACAAGCAGCGGAAAATAATCCTTGCTGAAGTAAAATATATATTAATTAGGCAGCCATTGTAAGAGGCAATAAGCTTCCCTACTCTCCCTAACAATTCCAGTAGGTAATCAATAATTTCACAGTAGGATTCTGGATCTTTTGCAGTAAGTTGTTGGAGTTGATCTCAATATATATAACTCACCACATCATCCCCTTAATAACTCATGTACTAATGTGTTCAACCAGTCTTTGACCCTGTAGATTAACACTGAAGATGTCTTGACTCCTAGAAGTTGTAGTCATTTCTGTTTGAAGCCTAGAATTTGCCAACAGAACTTTTAATAACACAACAGAGGAAATGGGCTTCACACACCAGATATTGGCCACATCCCACCTTTACTCTGGCATGCTGTAGCGGGAACAGTGATTGTGGCTGGTTGTTCCTTATTCTGGTGCTATTGATTCTCTGCCTGTATTTTATTGCACACAATATTGGAACAAATCCGGAGCCATCCAGCGACTTTGTGGCCTCCTGGAACTTGACCGTGACAGCTGAATGCCGTGCTCCAGAAAACATGAGCTCCTTGAGCTAACGCCAAAGCATCAGTTCCTCTGTCTACAGCAGTAATGCAAATATTTCCCCCGAATATTTCCTCACATTTTCCACGGATTTTGCTCTCGACCCTTTGTGACTGCTGCCTACAAATTCTAGGCCTATAATGACACCTTTACTTACACTGAGTAGTGTCTTGCTCTGAGAGTAATTCCTCTGAAGACATTTAAATTAGCATAATTAACCCTCTAATTAGATTAATGGAAGCAGGTCACACCTGTTAAAGTTTCAGGCTCAGGCAAACATCACTGCATGTGTTTGTACTTAGTTCTCATTGTGAAGGTTCTGTCAGCAGTCATACAGGCTAAAATCTTATATTTTAAAAGAATTAAAACCTTAGATTCTGAATCACAAAACGGCACCTACCACAAAAGAAGTGGTAAATCACAGTAGGCCAGCTCAAATCAATCTCTGGCCACAACCACAGAACATATGTCAGTGCTGGGGTTAGAACTTGAGTTTCTGATGCCAAGTCCTGGCCCATTGTATTAAACCGGGGTGGCCAACGTGTGGCTCTGGAGCCACATGCGGCTCTTCGGAAGTTAATATGCGGCTCCTTGTATAGGCACCGACTCTGGGGCTGGAGCTACAGGCTCCAACTTTCCAATGTGCCCGGGGGTGCTCACTGCTCAACCCCTGGCTCTGCCACAGGCCCTGCCCCCACTCCACCCCTTCCCACCCCCTCCCCTGAGCCTGCCGTGCCCTCGCTCCTCCCTCTCCCCCCCCCCAGAGCCTCCTGCATGCCAGAAAACAGCTGATCATGAGGTGCAGGGAGGGAGGGGGAGATGCTGAATGGCGGGACTGCTGGTGGGTGGGAGACGCTGGGAGAGGATGGTGGGAGCTGATGGGGGGCTGCTGACATACTTCTGTGGCTCTTTGGCAATGTACATTGGTACATGTGGAAGATTGGACAAATGACCAGGGGAGAGTATAAAAATATTGCTTGGGCATGCAGGAGTGAAATCAGGAAGGCCAAATCACACCTGGAGGTGCAGCTAGCAAGAGATGTTAAGAGTAACAAGAAGGGTTTCTTCAGGTATGTTAGCAACAAGAAGAAAGTCAAGGAAAGTGTGGGCCCCTTACTGAATGAGGGAGGCAACCTAGTGACAGAGGATGTAGAAAAAGCTAATGTACTCAATGCTTTTTTTGCCTCTGTCTTCACGAACAAGGTCAGCTCCCAGACTGCTGCACTGGGCAGCACAACATGGGGAGGAGGTGACCAGTCCTCTGTGGAGAAAGAAGTGGTTCGGGACTATTTAGAAAAGCTGGATGAGCACAAGTCCATGGGACCGGATGCGCTGCATCCAAGAGTGCTAAAGGAGTTGGCGGATGATTGCAGAGCCATTGGCTATTATCTTTGAAAACTCATGGTGATCGGGGGAGGTCCCGGACGACTGGAAAAAGGCTAATGCAGTGCTCATCTTTAAAAAAGGGAAGAAGGAGGATCCTGGGAACTACGGGCCAGTCAGCCTCACCTCAGTCTCTGGAAAAATCATGGAGCAGGTCCTCATGGAATCAATTCTGAAGCACTTAGAAGAGAGGAAAGTGATCAGGAACAGTCAGCATGGATTCACCAAGGACAAGTCATACCTGACTAGTTTAATTGCCTTCTATGATGAGATAACTGGCTCTGTGGATGAGGGGAAAGCATGGACGTGTGGTTCCTTGACTTTAGCAAAGCTTTTGACACAGTCTCCCACAGTATTCTTGCCAGTAAGCTAAAGAAGTATGGGCTGGAGGAATGGATGACAAGTTGGATAGAAAGCTGGCTAGATAATCGGGTTCAATGGGTAGTGATCAATGGCTCCATGTCTAGTTGGCAGCCGGTATCAAGTGGAGTGTCCCAAGGGTCAGTCCTGGGGCTGGTTTTGTTCAATATCTTCATTAATGGTCTGGAGGATGGTGTGGATTGCACCCTCAGCAAGTTTGCAGATGACACTAAACTGGGAGGAGAGGTAGATACGCTGAAGGGTAGGGATAGGATACAGAGGGACCTAGACAAATTAGAGGATTGGGCCAAAAGAAATCTGATGAGGTTCAACAAGGACAAGTGCAGAGTCCTGCACTTAGGACGGAAGAATCCCATGCACCGCTACAGACTAGGGACCGAATGGCTAGGCAGCAGTTCTGCAGAAAAGGACCTAAGGGTTACAGTAGACAAGAAGCTGGATATGAGTCAACAGTGTGCTGTTGTTGCCAAGAAGGCCAATGGTATTTTGGGATGTATAAGTAGGGGCATTGCCAGCAGATCGAGGGACATGATCGTTCCCCTCTATTCGACATTGATGAGGCCTCATCTGGAGTACTGTGTCCAGTTTTGGGCCCTACACTGCAAGAAGGATGTGGAAAAATTGGAAAACGTCCAGCGGAGGGCAACAAAAATGATTAGGGGACTGTAACACATTACTTATGAGGAGAGGCTGAGGGAACTGGGATTGTTTAGTCTACGGAAGAGAAGAATGAGGGGGGATTTGATAGCTGCTTTCAACTACCTGAAAGGGGGTTCCAAAGAGGATGGATCTAGACTGTTCTCAGTGGTAGCAGATGACAGAACGAGGAGTAATGGTCTCAAGTTGCAGTGGGGGAGGTTTAGATTGGATATTAGGAAAAAAATTTTTCACTAGGAGGATGGTGAAACACTGGAATGCGTTACCTAGGGAGGTGGTAGAATCTCCTTCCTTAGAAGTTTTTAAGGTCAGGCTTGACAAAGCCCTGGCTGGGATGATTTAGTTGGGGATTGGTCCTGCTTTGAGCAGGGGGTTGGACTAGATGACCTCCTGAGGTCCCTTCCAACCCTGATATTCTATGATTCTATGAAATTCTGGCTCCTTCTCAGGCTCAGGTTGGCCACCTCTGGTATTAAACTGTCTCATTAAGTTATCCTATATTTTGGCTATAGAGCCCCTACTCTCATTTGGCAGCAGTGGGCAAGTATAAAGCAAGAACTGATGATAGTGGGTGACTGACTAATGGGTTATAAACTCAGTTCAGATAACCAGCCAGAACTTCAAATGCTTACCCAAACTTTTGATCATTGTAAAACTCCCCCATTTCAATTAAAAAAACAAACAAACAGAAATCTCTTTTCACTGGTAACTGAATATTATTATGTAGCCTATTTTTAGGAAAGTTATATTATGAAAATTATATATCAATTTATTTTATGTCATTGCATTCCATTTATGAGTCAAATGTACAGTGTGTTTTTAAACATGCTATGTCTTAAAATGCTATTCTTTACCAGCGTCACGTAGTAATTTTCTGAATTGGGGGTAATGTATAATTTCATTGAGCTTTCCAGATATTTATTAAAATTTGAGTAATAGAAGTATTGTCCCCTAGTCTCAGAATATTCCTGTAGAGGCCACAATATATTGTTAGACTCAATGCTCTAGCAACTGCCATAACACAGGATAAATTGTAGTTGTCAACTATTTACTTAGCAGAAGCCCTTCCTTACCACCTTTCAGTCCCATTTTTTAAAGGAAACATTAAAACAACTATGGTTCACAAAATGCTATGACTAATTGGCAGAGAATAATGCTATATAATAGGTCCGGAACTGGCAATATACTTAATCACACAATTAGTTAGGCATGTGCTTACCTATCTAAGGTATTTATATAGCTCCATTACCATAGTATCTGAGTGCCTCACAATCATTATTCCCTCAACCGTCCCTTCCCCCCAAAATAGGGCAGTGCCATTATCCCCATTTTAAAGATGGGCAAGTCACTTAGTTAGTCTATACCTCAGTTCCCCAAGGAAGACCCCAGAAGAGTGAGGAATTAAACACAGGTCTCTTGAGTATTAGGCTAGCATGCTAACAATTGAATAATTAGTCAGACATTTATATGTCTGGCTAAGCAGCAGTTCTGCAGAAAAGGACCTGGGGATTACAGTGGACGAGAAGCTGGATATGACTCAGCAGTGTGCCCTTGTTGCCAAGAAGGCCAATGACATATTGTGCTGTATTAGTAGGATCATTGCCAGCAGATCGAGGGAAGTGATTATTCCCCTCTATTCAGTACTGGTGAGGAGTATTGCGCCCAGTTTTGGTCCCCCCACTACAGAAGGGATGTGGACAAATTGGAGAGAGTCCAGCAGAGGGCAACAAAAATTATTAGGGGGCTGGGGCACATGATTTACGAGGAGAGGCTGAAGGAACAGGGGTTATTTAGTCTGCAGAAGAGAAGAGTGAGGGGGGATTTGATAGCAGCCTTCAATTACCTGAAGAGGGGTTCCAAAGTGGATGGAGCTCAGCTGTTCTCAGTGCTGGCAGATGACAGAACAAGAAGCAATGATCTCAAGTTGCAATGGGGGAGGTCTAGGTTGGATATTAGGAAACACTACTTCACTAGGAGGGTGGTGAAGCACTGGAATGGGTTACCTAGGGAAGTGGTGGAATCTCCATCCTCGGAGGTTTTTAAGGCCTGGCGTGACAAAGCCTTGGCTAGGATGATTTAGTTTGTGTTGGTCCTGCTTTGAGCAGGGGATTGAACTAGATGACCTCCTGAGGTCTCTTCCAACCCTAATTTTCTATGATTCTATGATTCTATGTCATAGCAAATTGATAAATCTGTGCTTCCTCTACAATCACTAAAATAAAAAGTGGCTGCACCTGGCATGAGAGTGTGATCTAATTCCTCCATCCCAGATCAAAGGATGTGCAAATCAAAAGCCAATCACCCTTGGTGATGGGGAGAGTCTATGGATGTGGCGATCAAAATGGCCTAGGGAATGCCCTGCAAAGGTGAAAGTGAGGGAACCTCCTAGTGTAATGTGGGGACAGTATTCTTTGTATGGGGCTAAAGGCTGTGGTATTTGCAGCAGATGGTTTGCCTGATCAGATACTACTTTGTGGAAATGGCCAGGTATCCACTATCATACCAGGATGAGAACTCTAACAACTGGGACTTGATAAGCAGGATGGGTGAGGGCTAGGGGCTTCTTAGGACACAGGCTGGAGAGTCTGTTGGGGGCACAACAGAGAGAGAAACTAGCTTCGAGAAGAAGGTGGCTAAGGGAAGCCTATTTCACCAGGCTTTGCAAAGTATTCATATGTGGCATGTTATACAAACCATACCTTTTGTTACCATTTTTGCTTTCTATTTTAATTTTGTTTTTACCACTTTTGTTGTAGTGGGTAGCTTCACACAGACCTCTCCAAAAGAGATGCAAATTCCTCAGCTTTTACAGACATGTGCTAAAAGGTAAGGAGTTCTAGAACTTAACCCTCTCACTCATGGTCAGAGAGAGCATGAACACAGGTGTCCTCTCCCATTAAGGTGTTCTACAAAGGACTCTGACAGGGGAGAAGCCAAAAAGACCAAAGAGGAGACATGAGTTGGGAGGGCTGTGGTTGCCAGCATGCTGAATTTTGGCCATGTCAATTAATTTTACAACTTATTCACTGCCCAAAACTGCTTTATGCAAAGATACAGCCCCTGATCTGAAGAGCTCATAGTCTAATGCAGACAAAAAGCAGTTAAAAGATGGGGCATAGAGATGGAACATAAAGGAAACTGAAGTGATGTAAGGCAAAAAGGGTGGTTGGTTCCATGAGGTCTGTAGTTCTGGGTATGTGGTAATGAGTTTTGGTGTTTAATAAAACTCTGAATTTCTACAGTACCTTTCAATGAATTATCTCAAGGTGCTTTACAAACCTTACTAAACGGAGCTTCACAACCCCCCTGGGAAGTAGACATATTTTATCTGCAATTTTACAAATGAGGAAATTAAATCATTAAGTAGCTTTTCATGATCAAGCAGAAAACTCTGGCAGAGCTGGGAATAAAACACAGGTCTTTAACTGCAAGGCCATCCTTCCTCCCCATAACTGATAGCAGATGGACTAGTGGACCTAAGGTCTCTTCCATTTCTAATGTCTATGATTAACATGTCAACTTGTTTTTTAAATAGGTGCTTCATATCCCGTGTTCTTGGTTGCACAGAGCTTTGCCTTCCAGATAATATGCATGCAGCTAAATATAACCAACTCAAAAGCTCATTGTCCTCCCACCAGGCATGACTCAAGGGCTTTTTCCTCTGTGATGGGCATAGACAAAGGTCACATAATGTAGATATATTTGAACCTCTATGCAAATAAAGAGCTGAACATGCAAAGAAGACCCATTGGTCAGAAAACAGTACAACTGCTACTAAGGTCATATTTAACAGAGAACCCATTATGTGTTTGTCTGTTGGTGGTGGAAATATTACAAACATAAAATGAGAAGGAAAGTCTTTACTGACCCAGAAACCTCTGGTGACTCCCTATCAACCAACCAGGCCTTTGCTCCTACAGGAAAAGTATCTTGTGCAAGTGAATTTCAGATTAGTGCAATTCATGTACAAACCAAAATATTGGATATAAAGGAATTTTGGCAATATGTAAGCTTGGGGATGTCACTTTTTTGTTGTTTTGGTATGTGTAACATTCGGTGTTACAGACAGAGTCCCTGCAGCTTTCTCTTGCTGCTGCATTATTGTGGTGTTTCAAGCTGTGTGCTTGGTCTGTGTAATTCCTATTCCACACTCCTTTTTTTTCCTTTGGGGGAGGGGGCAGTAGTAAGTGAAACACACGGTTTCCATTTTGTGCTGGATTCACCTCTTGCCTTTCTCTCCAGTAATCATGGCAACCATAGTTGAGCTGAGGAATGCAAGGTGGGCTGTCAGCTGTAGAACTGCTGATCTGCTGTGTGTCACAGGTGAGTATTTTTGCTGGAATGCCAAGAATTGTACTAAGTCACATTCAGAGTCCTGAATCACTGAGCTTTGGCCAATGCTTCTATGAAGCCATTTTTGCAAAATGCACACTGCCATGATTAATAATAGCAGAGAATCACAGAAATGTAGGGCTAGACAGGATCTCCAGAGGTCATCTAGTCCAGCCCTCTGTGCTGAGGCAAGATCAGGTAAACCTAGACCATCCTGACAGATGTTTGCCTAACCTATTCTTTAAAATCTATCCAATGATGGGGATTCCACAACCTCTCTTGGAAGCCTATTCCAGAGCTTAACCATCTTTATAGTTGAAAAGTTTTTCCTAATTTCTAACCTAAATGTCCCTTGCTAAGGATGAGTACAAAATGATAGCACAAGCATGTAGGGACAAAATCAGAAACGCTAAAGACACAAGACACAAATCCTGTAGATTAGGCCCATTATTTTTGTCCTATCTTCAGGGGCCATGAAGAACAGTTGATCACTATCCTCTTTATAACAGCCCTAAATATGTTTTAAGACTGCTCAGATTCCCCCCTCAGTGTTCTTTTCTCAAAATGAAACATGCTCTGTTTTTTTAACCTTTCCTCATAGGTCAGCTTTCCTAAACTTCTTATCATGTTTGTTGCTGTCCTCTGGATTCTCTCTAATTTGTCCACATCTTTCCTTGCGTGTGGCATCCAGAACTGAATCATAGAATCATAGAAGATAAGGGTTGGAAGAGACCTCAGGAGGTCATCTAGTCCAACCCCCTCCTCAAAGCAGGACCAACCCCAACTAAATCATCCCAGTCAGAGCTTAGTCAAGCCGAACCTTAAAAACCTCCAAGGATGGAGATTCCACCACCTCCCTAGGTAACCCATTCCAGTGCTTCACCACCCTCCTAGTGAAATAGTGTTTCCTAATATCCAACCTAGACCTCCCCCATTGCAACTTGAGAACATTGCTTCTTGTTCTGTCATCTGCCACCACTGAGAACAGCCTAGCTCCATCCCCTTTGGAACCTCCCATCAAGTAGTTAAAGGCTGCTATCAAATCCCACCCCCCTCACTCTTCTCTTCTTCAGATTAATAAACCCAGTTCCCTCAGCCTCTCCTCATAACTCATGTGCCCCAACCCCCTAATAATTTTTGTTGTCCTCTGCTGGACTCTCTCCAATTTGTCCACATCCTTTCTGTAGTGGGGGGCCAAAAACTGGATGCAATAGTCCAGATGTGGCCTCACCAGTGCTGAATAGAGGGGAATAGTCACTTCCCTCGATCTGCTGGCAATGCTCCTACTAATGAAGCCCAATATGCCATTAGCCTTCTTGGCAGCAAGGGCACACTATTGATTCATATCCAGCTTCTCATCCACTGTAATCCCCAGGTCCTATTCAGCAGAACTGCTGCTTAACCAGTTGGTCCCCAGCCTGTAGCAGTGCCTGGGTTTCTTCCATCCTAAGTGCAGGACTCTGCACTTGTCCTTGTTGAACCTTATCATATTTCTTTTAGCCCAATCCTCCAATTTGTCTAGGTCACTCTGGACCCTATCCCTACCCTCCAGCATATGTACCACTCCCCCTATCTTAGTGTAATCCTCAAACTTGCTGAGGGTGCAATCTATCCCATCATCCAGATCATTAATAAAGATGTTGAACAAAACAAGCCCCAGGACAGATCCCTGGGGCACTCCGCTTGATACTGTCTGCCAACTAGACATAGAGCCGTTGATCACTACCTATTGAGCCCAACGATTTAGCCAGCTTTCTATCCACCTTATAGTCCATTCATCCAGTCCATACTTTTTCAACTTCCTGGAAAGAATATTGTGGGAGACCGTATCAAAAGTTTTGCTAAAGTCAAGGTATATTATGGTCACAGTACTCCAGCCGAGGCCTCACCAGTACCGAGTAGAGCAAGACAGTTACCTCTCATGTCTTACATATAACAGTCGTGTTAGCATGTTCAAGAATATTAGTCTTTTTTGCAACTGCATCGCATTCTTGACTCATTAAATCTGTAATTCGCTATATCACCCAGATCCTTTTCTGTGGTACTCCTGTCTAGCCAGTTATTCCCCATTTTGTATCTATGCATTTGACTTTTTTTTCTTTCTAAGTATAGTACTTTGCACTAGTCCAGGGGTGGCCAACCTGAGCCTGAGAAGGAGCCAGAATTTACCAATGTACATTGCCAAAGAGCTACAGTAATACGTCAGCAGCCCCCTCATCAGCTCCCCGCCCCCCTGCACCTCCCACTCACTAGCAGCCCCGCTGATCAGCACCTCCCCTCTCCCTCCCCACACCTCCTGATCAGCTGTTTTGTGAAGTGCAGGAGGCTCTGGTGAGTGGGGTGGGGGGAGGAGCGAGGGCATAGAAGGCTCGGGGAGGGGGCGGGAAGGGGTGGAGTGGGGGCAGGGCCTTTGGCAGAGACAGGAGTTGAGCAGTGAGCACCCCCTGGCACATTGGAAAGTTGGTGCCTGTATCTCCAGCCCCAGAGTCAGTGCTTATACAAGGAGCCGCATATTAACTTCTGAAGAGCCGCATGTGGCTCCGGAGCCACAGGTTGGCCACTCCTGCACTAGTCTATATTGTATTTCATCTTGTTGATTTCACACCAATTCTCCAATTTGTCAAGGTCCTTTTGAATTCGAATCCTGTTTTCCAAAGTGCTTGCAACCCCTCCCAGCTTGGTGTCATCTGCAATTTTTATAATCATATCCTCCACCCACAATATAATTTCATCTAGACCACATTTTCTTAATTTGCTCATGAGTATGTCATGTGGGACTGTGTCAGAAGCCTTCCTAAAATCAAGATATATCATATCTACGGTTTCCCCACTATCCACTAGTCTAGTAATGTTGTCAGAGAAGGAAATTAGGTTGGTTTGGCATGATTTGTCCTTGATAAATCAGTGCTGGCTTCCTTGTAACCCTATTATCCTCTCTTAGCTTACAAACTGATTGTTTAATAATTTGCTCCAGTAGCTTTTCAAGTATCAAAGTTAGGCTGACTAGTCTATAATTCCGTGGGTTCTCTAGGTTTCCTTTTTTAAAGATAGGTACTGTGTTTGCCCTTCACCAGTCTTCTGGGCCCACACCCATCCTCTATGAGGTCTCATAGATTAAATAACTAATAATTCTGAGATTGCTTCAACTAGTTCCTTTAGTATCTTAGGATGAATTTCATCAGGACCTGCTGACTTGAATGCATCTAATTTATTTATATGTTCTTTAACCTGCTCTTTCCCTATTCTGGCTTCTGTTCTTTCTCCCTTGTTACTATTAATTGTGTTAAATTTCTGGTTACTTTTTGTGATGACTGAAGCAAAATAGGCATTAAAAAACTCAGCCTTCTTGACATTGGTCATTATTAACTTGGCTTCCCAGCTAAGTAGAGGATCTACTCTTTCTTTCATCTTTCTCTTGCTTATAATGTATTTATAGAACCTTTTCTTATTGCCTTTTATGTCCCTTTCTAGTTGTAACTCTTGATGTCTTAGCCTTTCTGATTTTGTCCGTATATGCTTGTGCTATCATTTTGTACTCATCCTTAGCAATTTGGCCAAAGCATCCTGATATATTTGGCAAACATGAATGCATTCAGCCTCAAAACATTTTATGCATGGCAAAATAATACACAAAGGTACTCTCCACCATTTTTGAGACAACTGATCGTGGAGGCATTGTTAGCAAAGTTCTGTGTATAGACTCATCAAAAATGCCCTCACATAGACTCCAAGGCCCAGATCCTCAAAGGTATTTATCCTTCTAGCTTCCACTGAAATCGGTGGCAGTTAGGACCCTAAATATGTTTGAGGATCTGGGCCAAAATGGCTAAAATGTATACACACAGCTCAGTCCTGCAGTCTTTACTTGGGCAATATTCCCACTGACTTCAGTGGGGGCTCACATAATAAATATTCATAGCCTACAGTCTGTCCAAATAGTTCTTGAATCATAAGGAGAACTTGCTGTGTGGGCAAACCATATAAAGGCGTCTTGACATCCCCCCAGGACAATTCACGTGGCTCCCGAACACAGGGAAATATTTCATTGTCTCACAGAGCATGACCTTATGTAGGAAATGCAGAGGTCTGATTTACTGGTATAAATAAGTACTGTACTATTCCTCTGTGTTCTGAGAGAGGGGACTAAACAATGTACCATGGAAGAGAAATGACACATCAAAACATGCTGTTTCGGCTGGATTGGACAGTGCTGCTCAGAGTTGAACTACTTGGCCTCTCTTTCCCCTGCTGCAGCAGCTGTCGCTTAACAAAAGATGCTGCCTGCTGGATCTAAAGTTAATTTATGCTCTTGCAGGAAAAGAGGAGGAACATGAACTTCAATGTGCTCAAAATGGAGGCACAGCTTCAAAAAGTAGCCTAAAAATAAAGATGTTTGGGTTTGAGCCACGAACCCTTAAGGTGGAATCACTTATTCTCTCTCTTCTGTGGAACCAATGTGATGATTTCTATCCATCCCCATCCTAGTACAAAAGCTTAGGTGTATAAGAATACAGCACAAAGACTATTTAGTCTGAAGAAACTACCCAAGCCAGTAAAATTGCATTCTCTAGCAGAGTTGGACTTTACTAGTTAAATTGGATCCTTAATTAGAATCCTTGGAGACATTTTGGGTAGCCACTTAAGGAGGCTGTCTAATTCTAATGTATGCAGTGTGTAATATTAAGTGTGTACTTGGGCAATCTAGGTTCAGTTCTTGCCTCTGCTTCAGACTTTCTATGTGACCTTGGGCAAGTCAATTTATCTGTGCCTCAATTTCCATTTATAAAATGGGGATATCACTTCCGTACCACACAGGAGTACTGTGAGAATAAATCCATAAATACTCGTGAGGTGCTCAGATACTATGATGATTGAGGGTATAAGTACCTAGATTAATAAAAGTTGGGTTTGCCAGGAGAGATGGCACTTGTTAACTACTTGAGCATTCAGCTCAGTTTGACTCTGCTCAGATTTCTGGAATCCTCTAGCTCAGTGGTTCTCAAACTAGGGCCGCCGCTTGTTCGGGGAAAGCCCCTGCCAGGCTGGGCCGGTTTGTTTACCTGCCGCGTCCGCAGGTTTGGCCGATCGCGGCTCCCACTGGCCGCAGTTCGCCGCTGCGGGAAGCGGTGCAGGCCGAGGGATGTGCTGGCTGCCCTTCCCGCAGCCCCCATTGGCCTGGAATGGCGAATCGCGGCCAGTGGGAGCCGCGATAGGCCGAATTGCGGATGTGGCAGGTAAACAAATTCACCCTGGGCAGGCTCATACTTATATCAGCATAGTCATACCCATATTAACAGTAGATAATCTTATTTGTACAGCGTGACAATCTGCTGGGGTTCCCAGAATTGTGAGTTACTGTGTTACCCCTCTCAGCTTCAGCAAGTGAGAGGCTTGCTCCTGCTATACTGTGTGACAACTCCCTGACACACAGCTTGTCTGCCTTGCCCGCAAACTCTTCAGATCTCTGCCAGTCCAAACCTGGCCTTACAGGTCATAAACAGTGAACCTCGACTCCCGAGTTCCCCAGAGATGTCTTTCTACTGTGCCCAGCCCCTTACTGAAGACTCACAGAAGTGATTGAGCTCCTTTTAAAGAGACAATACACTGAAGCCTGTTAACTTAACTAGCTTAACTTAACACCTTACCCTTCAATCAGTACACTGAACTGGTTTATAGTAAAAGCAAAACAAGTTTATTTAACAAACGAACATAGGATTAAGTGATCCCAAGTGTAAGGAATAAAGGGTTACAAGCAAACAAAAGTAAACATACAATTCTAAGACTAAAAGAAAAGGAGTACTTGTGGCACCTTAGAGACTAACCAATTTAATTTTTTGTTAGGCCTGTCCTGTAGTAGGTAACTTCTGGGAACTCTTCTGGCTCTATCAATCTGTTTCTTTACTTCTGCAGGTGGGTATTGTAGTTGTAAGAAAGCTTGACAGAGATCTTGTAGGTGTTTGTCTCTGTCTGAGGGGTTGGAGCAAATGCGGTTGTATCGCAGAGCTTGGCTGTAGACGATGGATCGTGTGGTGTGGTCAGGGTGAAAGCTGGAGGCACGCAGGTAGGAATAGCGGTCAGTAGGTTTCCGGTATAGGGTGGTGTTTATGTGGCCATTGTTTATTAGCACTGTAGTGTCCAGGAAGTGGATCTCTTGTGTGGACTGGACCAGGCTGAGGTTGGTGGTGGGATGGAAATTGTTGAAATCATGGTGGAATTCCTCAAGGGCTTCTTTTCCATGGGTCCAGATGATGAAGATGTCATCAATATAGCGCAAGTAGAGTAGGGTGCCACAAGTACTCCTTTTCTTTTTGCGAATACAGACTAACACGGCTGTTCCTCTGAAACAATTCTAAGACTAAAACCTAATTTAACAAATTAGACTCTCTTGTTCAAAGAAGAGTTTCTCACCAAGTCTCTTTCCAGCCTGGTTGACCAGACTCTCTGGCCAGGACCATTCACAGAGCTCAAAGTGCTTGGTTCCTTTGTCTCTTCAGCTGAAGGATGCCAAAACAACTTTTTTTTCCTCCCTCTCCTTATAGTTTCCCAAAATTTGTTGACTCTGCTTCAAGAGGCAGGAAGGCTTCCTGAGGGTGTTGTCTCCTTCCCCCATTGTGACTGTTAAGTAGTCCTCTTTTTGCTCTCCAGAAGTCTTTGTTTACCTTGCATGTAAATGTGCTTTTCTTTAGCTGTTCGTCATGCCTGGCTTAATTCATACTGGAGACACATTCAAGCAGGTGGGACCACATTCCTTTGCCTGACGCCAAATACATTTGAAGAATATATTTCCAGCCCTTATCTAGAAAGTCCTTTTGTGGGTTTTTATCATACGTACATCATGCAAGAATATTAATGATCAGTGAGTTGTTATTTTCCAATGATATATTGCGTGCCACCTTTTGGATATAATTCATGACAGTGTGTGAGGTATAGTATGTCAGGCCTGACAAGAGTTGCTGACACAGGGTAGTGACCCACCAATGGGCCTCTGTCTCACACATAGCCACTCCCTGACTTGTGATTTGACACCTATCATTTGTATGTAGCCTCTCCCACATATATCATTCATATATAGTCTCTTTATGGTATAGCCCAGGGATTTTTACTACATTGTCCATTGCAGTTCTTCCCAGGCCTAGCCCTCTCTTCTTGATGGCTTTTTTTTAATCTCCCTGATTGTGCTGTAGAATTTCTACTCTAGGCCACATAGTGGAGTGGTGGACACTGATTCACCTAGTCTGTACACCAAATCACACTTACTCCTAGGTATTTAATATGTTTAGTTATTATTGGCTGGAAAGCCTTGTGACAGACTGACAATATCCGGAACAACCCTCATGGAATTAAGATAAACTTTACTGAATTAAGTTAAACCTCATCAAATCAGGGTTAATACCATTGGGGTACATTGTATTAAAATGTAATTGCATATATGTTATTGTGGCATTGTATATACCTTCTGTAGTAGGGAGGGGGTTGCTCATGTACCTCCGCCATTATCAGCCCTTTAAAGCTACCCCCCCGGAGAGATCCGCATATATTAGATCAAACTGTCTAGGGACAAACAGACAAAGAAAGGATTTTTGGATAAGCAGCCTGGTTTAAAACTGGCTTGCAACCTTCTTCCTGGGCCAGCAAATGGACAGGACCTCTGGTCTACAGAGGGCCCCAGTCCCTAGGGTAAGGGTAGAAGGACAGGACCTACTGAGGCCTTGTAAGATTGAGTTCTTGTTCTGAACTGAAGCTTTGATGAACTTGTAACCACAAGGAATCCCCTTGGGTGGAGTGGCTGAAGGACTTATCCTACAAGAACCCATGTTAGAGTGAACTCTGGTAAGTTTATTAGCCTGTGTACAGATTCTTTTATTATTTTTAATGTACTTTCTCAATAATGCTTTTCATCTTAAGAGTAAAGTAGACTTGCATAGGAAGTGCTGTGTGGTACTTTATAACTGTAGCAATTACACCTGCTAACCGTCTCTAAAGAGAAAGCAAACGGGTTCTGCTTGGGTAACCTGTCTCTGCTGGGGATTACACCGGGTAGGCAGGGAACTGTGCAGCCTAGAAATATCCCAGTCATAAGGGAGTGGGACGTGTGTCTCCACCTAGGAAAGGCTACAGCTGGAGAGCTGGAAGCCTGAGAGTAGATGTTCTTGCTGGACCACTGAGGGGAAATACAAGTACAGTTGCCTGAACTGTGACAAGCCCTGTTTAATTTATGTCATGGGTGAACGTGAAGGCAGGGGTGAGCTGGAGCTGGTTGTTGAATTTTGAAGCAGTTTTAGAACCGGTTGTTAACCCGCTTCCCTGCAGGGGGCGCTGAGGTTTTGATGGGCTCTGGCCGGGAAGTAATGTAATTCCTCCTCCAGCCTCCGGGGGCACTGAGCTGCGGGGGCCATGTGGGCTGCCACCTGGCCCTGGGCTGCTGCTGCTCCCCTGGCCCTGGGGCTCCCGATGCTGCCTGGTGGGTCCCCGGCTGCTCTGCTGGGCCTGGGCTGTGTCCTGCTGCTCTCCCCATGAGCACCCACCACCCTGCCTGCAGCCAGCCCCCGTCTCCAGCCACCCTCTGCCCTCCCTCCAGCCACCCCCTCACCCCCTGCCTGCAGCCAGCCGCCATCTCCAGCCACCCCCTGCCCTGCCTCCAGCCACCCCCGCACCCCCTGCCTGCAGCTAGTCCCTGTCTCCGGCCACCCCCGCACCCTCTGCCCTGCCCACAGCCAGCCTGTCTCCAGCCACCCCTGCACCCCCTGCCTGCAGCCAGCCCCTGTGTCCAACCACCCCCTGCCCTGCCCGCAGCCAGCCCCTGCCACACGCACCGCCTGCCCTGTCTCCAGCCAACCCCTGCTGCATGCACCCCCTGCCCTGCCCGCAGCCAGCCCTTTCTCCAGCCACCCCCACACCCCCTGCCCTGCCCGCACCAGCCCCTGCTGTACCCCCTGCCCTGCCAGCAGCCAGCCCCTGCCACACCCCCTGCCCTGCCCACAGCCAGCCCCTGTCTCCAGCCAGCCCTGCACCCCCGTGCCCTGCCTGCAGCCAGCCCCTACCTCCAGTCAGCCCCTGCCCTGTCTCCAGCCAGCCTCACACCCCCTTGCCTCCAGCCAACCCCGCACCCTCCTGTCTCCAACCAGCTCCGCAGCCAGCCCTGCACCCCCTGCCTCCAGCTAGCCTTGCCCCATGCCCCTATCTGCAGCTGGTCCCACGTCCACTGGTGCCCTACAGTTCCCAGGGCAGTAACCCTGCACACCTGCTTCAATGAGGGGGGCAGGGAGCAGCTGGGACCCACACCCTAGGGTGACCAGACAGCAAGTGTGAAAAATCAGGATGGGGGTGGGGGGTAATAGGAGCCTATATAAGAAAAAAAACCCAAAATTGGGACTGTCCCTATAAAATCAGGACATCGGGTCACCCTAGCACACCCACAGGGAGTGTCGGGGACCCACACATGTGAAACAGAGCTCATTTCTAGTTCAGGCCCATCTTTTTAAAAAAGAACTTTAGGTAGGGTTAACATACATCCATATTTTCCTGGACAGGTCAGGCTTTTTGGTTCTTAAATCGCCGTCCAGGAAAATACAGACCTGTGGTAACCCTGTTGGTACAAAAAATACATACTGGGGCACATCCCTTAAATCAGAACTTTTTATAGGGAACCGGTTGTTAAGATTTTGGCAGCTCATCACTGCGTGAAGGTGGTGGCGGTGAGGAACATATTGATGTTTATTGAATCATGTTGCCTTTTAACCTGCAATATCTGTTTACTAGGCTATCTTATATAAGACATAGGGGACCTTTGTAATGTATTAGTTCACAGGGCCTTGACACCAGCATTGCTATGACATACTTACAAACATATCTATTTTATTAGGTGCCCAAAAGTCTTCCAGTGCCTGACTCAAGACACTGTAATTCAATGCAATAAATATCATTTTACTGGAGACTGACGACAAATCTAAAATTCAGTGCCTGTCACTACCCAGAATGCTTTGAAAGTTTTTTGCAAAGCGCTGGTGTGTGGGTTCTGGGAACAAAGATGAAAATTGTATCCTGCCTCTACCTTATGCACTGAGTTCTCTTCTGCAGTGTGCCTTTACATAAATAGGGGAATTCAAAACAAGCATCTGCACGCCCTGTTCTAGTCCACATGCCTGAGCCTCCTGATTCAGGCTACTACTTGGTTAGCAGCATTAATAAGTCAGTCTTCCTGGGTGGACAGAAAAAAGTATTCTTGGTATTCTCAGCCAGCAGGACTAAAATCTAAAACTCAGCTTGAGTTGTTTATAAATAGTATGAAACATCGAACTAGAAAATAAGCCCTGTGCATTTGGTAGGGTTTAATGGCTGGTAGATTAGACCTGTCTGCAGGAAACAGTAAAAGCCCAGTCTTGCAGTTCTTACCTTTGTGAGTGGGCCAAATGACTGATGTAACTAGGATTACTCACATGAGTAAGCATTTCTGGATCAACGCCAAGAGTTGAAGTCATAAAACCCATAAGGCTATAACTGTAAAAAATAACAATCTATAGCCCATTTTACAGCACTTGCTAAGAAATGAACATAGTGAAACTGGCAGGAAAGGAAACTTGGCACTGGTGAGTTGGCAACAGGCAGGTGTTGACAAACCAGCAGTAGCCATGCAGTGAAAACAATGCCTGGTCTGGCTGGGATTGCCCAGTAGCCACCAGGAAGATCAGCGGGACTGTCACACTGGACTTTCCGGGAGACTGAGACCCCTAAGAAATAACTGGTGGTTGTTTAATTGCTTTCAAGTGAACCTCTGAGTCAGATCTGCATTATTATTAAACAAAAAACTGAGTTTCCATGCCAGCATTTTCTAAACTAGCTTAGAAGTCTTTTGCACTATCTGTCTGAGGCTGGCTGTGTCTGGGACAGGCAGGGCAGAAAAGTACAGATCAGAAGGAATTTTGATCATTGGCATTCTCAGCAACACCAGCCGGGAATGAAGAGTGTGTGTTAATTCCGCAGAGGGAGTGCAGACCAAAAGCAATGGGGTAGGCTGAAGAAAAGATGGTGAGATTGTCTCATCACCTTCCAATACCCAGAGGACTTTGCACCAGTGTCTGAGTTGCAAAAATTAAGGGCCTCTCTTGTTCACGTCAGCCTGGTGACTTGAAAGCTAATGGATCTGTGCCAAGGCTTCTAGTCACAATCACACCGGGTGTCCTTAGTTGGAAAGGAAAAGTCCTATTCTTAGCAGGCACAAAAATGTAACACAGGGCTGGCACTCTGATTACCTTGCATTGGGATCTTGTGCCATCAAAAACTAAGTGTGTTTATTCAGTATCACTGCTTGGATATGAAGACTTCCAAGAACCATCTCTGTGATGTCTGTGATTTGGTAGGTGGCATTCTTCCTTCTGATTCCATGGGCCAGCATGGTCATAGAAAGGTGTTTCTCAGATGAGAGGTAAAACCAATATCTTGACCACATATGTTCATGTGGGGCCATATTTCCAAATTCTCAGCGCTCAGAACTGGGGCCAGGTTTTTCAAAAGAACTCAGCATGCAGTAGCTCTGACTCTGACGCTTATGGCCACATGATCAGAGTTTGGCACCCAATATTCCAAGGTGTTTTTTTTTTTAAAAAAAAACTGACCCTAAATGAAAAGAATAGGGGTGTTAACCTCAGTGTCCTAACTTCAAAAGGGGGTTATGAATATTCATCCAAGTGCTTTTATTCCCCCTCCACTTTCAGTTGGTGTCAGGGCTTGATTTACTTTTGCATTTCTCCAGTTTTATGAAACTAACTCTATTGACTTCCAGGAGAATTACTGGTATAAAATTAGAATAATGCAGTGGTGAAGTAGATGAACCTGTCTTCCCATCATGCCCTGCACTGTGATCCTGTGACCATACAAATCAATGAAAAGACTCTGACTTGGGCTTTGGATCAGGTCCCTACACAGCATTGCTATGCCCTGTTGAAGAACTGCTGTATTCCGTTAATGCCTGAAAATATCCCACTGCTTTTCTTTGAAAAGAAGGGTCGCGATAAATCTACATTAGTAAATATCTGTGAAGCATTTTCACATTCTCAAATTAAAGATGATAGCGAAGGGCAAAGAATTTTTCATCTTTACGCTCCTTCTCCAAAGTATTCGCTGAGCTGAGTGCATTTCAGGGTTACTAAAAAGCACGTTCCTATTTCCTCTTCTACTCCTGCACCGGAATGTCTTTACAAATCTCTCTCAATTGCTCCTCTCCATGCCATGCTATAGCTGTACTATAGCTATGGGGTAGGGTGAGTTCACCGTAGCGAAGTGACATAAAGTGGTGGTGGCAGAAATAAAGAAGTTTCATTTTCTTGCAAACAGGTGAAAAGACAAAATTCGTTGCTTTCCCTGACTATAAAAAGAAAAGGAGTACTGGTTAGTCTCTAAGGTGCCACAAGTACTCCTTTTCTTTTTGCGAATACAGACTAACACGGCTGTTCCTCTGAAACCTGTCTATAAAGATTCTCACGCTTTGGCATTCTAACCAGACTTGTATTTCTGTAAGAGGGATAAACTCTTTTCCCTTTGAGGAGCACAACCAGGGCTTCTCTGGTTTTATTTCTGTTTGTTCAGAGACGTACAGAAGCAAGAGGGCTCAATCCTGCAAATCCTCATATGAGTGAGCCTGACTCTCAAAAGTAGGCCTGTTGACTTTGCTGAGGCAACTTGGGTAAGGCTTGCAGCCTTGGCCCCTTAGTTTGTTGTTCTAGTTGCGATTTAACTCTGTATTGAACAGGTATAATCAGCAAAGTCTTCTGGGGCTGGAATGGAGATATATTTGCCTGGTGCATCCTAAACTTGCCTCAGGTTTGTTTCACCCGAGATAAGCAGTTTTCCTTTTCGGAAGCCTTTTCTGAATTAGAAGTGGACCCAAATCAAGACGCTAGATGCAACAACATCTGGATCTGAGCTTTGTGGCTGAGACCCATCTCTAATCTGGCTTTTTATGAGGCTTCTTCTTTACAAACCCTCCACTCATTTCCTAGCTCCCCCATCCAACTGGAAAGCTCCAATTGCTACTTTGTTTATTTCTCCTCTCTGACACATCGATAAATCCTGACTTCCCTCCCTCCCTTTCCACAGACCTTCAAAAGCAGCTGGGTTGCAAGCATCTATTGAAGTTTCCCATCATGGGGCCCATCAATTCTGCCAGTGGGTCTGGGGGGCCTCTGATGCTGCTTACTTCAAATCCCACTTGCTGTGGGGGTTATGTACCCCAGAGCACACTGTGTATCCCAGAGTGAGCATGATTTGAATTGGCTAACAACCAGAGTCCAACAGAGATGTTGCTGGCTCCTATAACAGAAGCAACAAAGATGGATGAGGTGACAGCCTAGGACAGGGATCAACAACCTTTGGCACGCGGCCCATCAGGGAAATCGGCTGGTGGGCTGGGACAGTTTGTTTACCTGCAGCATCCACAGGTTTGGCCGATCACAGCTCCCACTGGCTGCGGTTCGCCGTTCCAGGCCAATGGGGGCTGTGGGAAGCAGCGTGGGCCGAGGGATGTGTTGGCCGTTGCTTCCTGCAGCCCCCATTGGCCTGGAACGGTGAACCGCGGCCAGTGGGAGCTGCGATCGGCCGAACCTGCAGGCGCTGCAGGTAAACAAACTGTCCTGGCCCGCCAGTGGATTTCCCTGACAGGCCGCGTGCCAAAGGTTGCCGATCCCTGACCTAGGAAGTGCGGGAGGGAAGAGAGAGAGAAATGGCAGATTGGAGTTCACTGGTTGGGAAGAATAGCCAGTCTCTATTGGTTGGATGGTCCTTACGTATTACGTTTTCCAAATTGTTTCATTGAATCCTCATTCAGACATTCTGACACACATTCCATGGCAAACTACTGCCAATTCAGCTTCCAGTAGGATCAAAGTTGTTTAAAAATATTGTCTAGGCAAGCCTGCAGGAGGAACTCAGCCTGGGTAAAGATTAAGAAGTAATCTTTGTTTTTCTTCCTGTTTTTCTGGGGAACTGTCTGTATTTAGTTAGCTGGAATCAAATAATTTTCTTTCCTGTTTAAAAGGTGTTTCCAGCTGAGGAAGGGCCTCTGAACAGAGGCAAGACCGCGGACATATACCAGGGTTAGGTGGAACAAGGGAGTTACTGGAGGGATTATGAAAAGGTGAGTGATGAGCTGTGGGTCTTATAGTTAGAAACAAAAGAAGATCAGAAATTGCTTTAAAAGTGATGTTTTTAAAAATGAATTCAGTAGTCTTGTACTAGCTCTTCATGGCGGTTTCTTCCACACTATAGAACCATTGCATAATGTATGATTGTACACCATGGACCACATCCTCAGCTAGTATAAATCAACATCACCCTATTGACTTCATTTACACTAGCTGAAGATCTGGCCCTGTATGTACTGTTCTATAACTTGTAGAGAAGGACAAGAGCCACAGAACTGGGCTCTAGATTCAAACTTCCTCATAGTCTGGGGGTGTTGGGAGCTGGAGTTCTATTTCTGTAAACATTTGGTAGGACTGGGAAAGTAGCCCTGAGCTGTAGCTGGGTCTAGAGAGACGGAGAACTACTCAACATTGTACGTAAAGGAGCAGGAGCTGCGTGCAGGCGCTTCTGCTAAAAGGAACTACAATATGCAAATGGCTTCACTGAAGCCATTTGGAAATGATGCTGAGTTTGAAATGTACCATAATGTTTGGAGGGAATAAAAGCTGAGACGGAAAGAGGAGTTCCACGGAGATCTGAGTTCTACGCTCAGCTCTGCCACTGACCCACTGCATGGCTTGGCCAAGTCATGTCAGCTCTCTGCTTCTGTTTCCCATCACACCCTCTGCTCTTCCGGACTTACTACAAATGTGTAAACTGCCTAGCACAATGGGGCCTCAACCTTGTGCGGGATTTCTAGGGACAACTCTAATACAAATAAATAATAATTGGAAGAAGTAGTTGGGTCTGTTCTACAGTGATTCCTCTACATATCCTGTCCTTCCCCTGACATGCTTTCCTCCCTAGTTTTCAGGAGTGTCTCTGCTTCCAAATTGCCGGTCACTTCATCTGTATTTGGAAAGCATCTAGCTCATTTTCAGGGCAATAACAATGAAAATACAAAAAAAAAAAAAAAGGAGGACTTGTGGCACTTTAGAGACTAACATATTTATTTGAGCATAAGCTTTCGTGAGCTACAGCTCACTTCATCGGATGCATTCAGTGGAAAATACAGTGGGTAGATTTATATACGCAGAGAACATGAAACAATGGGTGTTACCATACACACTGTAATGAGAGTGATCAGGTAAGGTGAGCTATTACGAGCAGGAGAGCGGGGGCGGGAGGGGCGGGAGAAACCTGTTGTAGTGATAATCAAGGTGGGCCATTTCCAGCAGTTGACAAGAACGTTTGAGGAACAGCGGGGGTGGGGGAGGGGAATAAACATTCGGCACGGTGTCTGCACAGAATGACGCTGGTGTGCCGAGACTGAGATTAGTATCTACTTGCTTCAACTTGCGAGCAGCAGTGAACTTTGCTTGTTAATCACAGGTGGATTAGTGGCCTCGCTGAACTGTTGTGAACTGAAATTTCTCTTGAAAGTTATAGTTGCACAAGAATGGCTCCACTGATTCTTATCATGTTTTTAAACAGACCCCAGCTATTTGAATGTCCTGCGTTTGGCACATCAGCAAGCGGGTCTCCTGTGTTGGCTAACAAATGGAGAGCCAAGAGTAAATTTTTTTCACAGAACAATGACATTAAGTGATTCGTTAGATCTCAGAATTAATCAGGCCAGACCACTGCTTTTATGGAAGGTCTCCCTGGCGCACCCACAACATGTGGAAAGTGGGGTTAGTGATTCAGTAGGAAGAACCCTTTCCTCAGAATAAGGACATGGCTAATGCCCTAGAATGGTGTCAGCGGATTTCATGTCTCAAGGCACCATTTTCCAGTTGCTAGATCATAAACGTTAGAGCTGGAAGGGACCATTAGATCATCTAGTCTGATCTTCTGTATAACACGGGCCAGAGAATTTCATATACGTACCACTGTATTTAGCCCCATAGCTTGTGTTGGACTAAAACATATCTTCCAGAAAAGCCTCCAGTCTTCATCTGAACACCTCAAGAGATGAAGAATCTTCCACTTCCCTTGGGTAGTTTGTTCCAAAAGTTAATTGCCCTCACTATTTAAAAAAAAAATGTAATCTGAATTGGTCTGGCTTTAACTTCCAGCCATTGGTTCTTGTTATGCCTTTCTCCACTAGGTCAGAGCCTTCTGAGATATACACTCTCCATACAGTATAATTTAAGCATTTCAAAAATTCCTGTCACTAGGTGAGGTTCATACCACTCATTCTCATTAGAGAGCCCACTTTTCTGCAAGAATATGGCTAGGACATAGTAGCTATCAACCTAACTCCATCATGGGTAATTAAATTCCACTTGCCTAAATTTTCCCCTCAGGCATCAGGTGAAAAGGATTGTTTGCACGTCTCCTAAAATCCTGTTGCATGAAATTGTTGTAGCATCACTTTCATGATCCAGTCAAAAGATAGGGCCTATTCAATGTATGAGAGTGATCCCTGTATATGCACAGTTTAAAAAGCATTTGGAAACTTTATGGTTGAAAGACACTTTGGGGCACACAGAGCAACCTAATCCCTGAGTGAAATTTTCATAGGACAATGACAATATGTAATTTAGTTGGATGTCCTGTTCTAGATCGACTCCAGCTGGGGCGTATTTATTATTTATCTGCCCATATCTATTATTTATTTGGATTGCAGTACCACTGAGGAGCCTTAATTATGGACCAGGACCCTGTTGTGCTAGGTGCTGTACAAACACAGAACAAAATGAAAGTTTTAGGATTTTGTTCTCCTGCCCATTCCTGTAATATCTGAGATACTTTATTAACCAAGGAGTAAGATTCCTGGTGTACCTCATGGAGCTTTCAGCTCTTCTCCCTTCTCTGCTTACAGAAAGCTCTGTATGACAACAATAATAACCATCAATAAAATAATTGCCCAATGTATTGTCCAGAATTAAAGATGAAGGGGAACTATTGAGAACTGTAGACTCTGAATGAGACCTACTAAATGGGTCTGGTTTATATGGAGTTGCATACATGGTGTTCTGACTTCCTGTTATGCTGATCCGCTTAGCTCTTGTGAGCTAGAAAACATATTGATGTGGACAAGAATCCAGAGCAGAACCCTGACCCTGCAAACACTCATCTCCATGAATAAGGATTACTCAGATGAATTGTCCTATTGACATCAATGGGCCTGCATACATGAGCCAGAGTTTGCAAGACTGAGCCCCAGTTTCTATATATACATATGTTTCTTAAAATCAGTAAAGGGTTTTCTCTTATTATTTACAGCCTCTGAGTTAGAGTCAGTGAGACCCAGCTAGTCTGGTTGTTCGGATGAATCAATAGGAAGCTGTGCAATGCACTGAGTCATAAAGGTTGACATCCTTTCAGAATTTGTGTTTTTCTTACCTTACCTATATTTCAGTCAGCTTCTCTTGTTCTTAAAATGTCTTCAATCTGAGAACAAGCATGTAAAATGTCTGTGATTCCACTCCTACCCTTTCCCCTCTCATTTTCATTGATTTATTCTTATTCTATCTTCTGCAAGGAGGACTTTTCAGTGGCAGAGTTTGGGGCGGGGGGCGGTCCTTCAGGAGTCAGACAGGCTGAATACTGTGCCTGGTTCCCTAAGAACACAGAGCTGACTGGTATCAGATCGGGTTTGTTAGTATAATGGGAACAGATAAGAACGGTTAAAGTGTTACTGGGCATGGTGGAAGTATAATATACCAGCACACACTTGAAGACTGCCTCAACTCCTGTCTCAAGGCAAGGTCAAGTAACCAATTGGGAGGGGCAAGGGAGGATTGTGGGGGATGGTATAAAACACTAAAAAGCCAGAGAAATACCTGTCCCTGACTGTAGCACAACCTCACACAGACAGCTGTAGCTGCCAGGAGCTAGCAAACAGAGCTGTAAACAGGGGAGTTTCAGTGGGAGTTTGTATTGTGGTGCTTGTTTGGGGTTTGTTTTTGCTGTGGGTGGTGGTGTTTTGGTGTGGTTTGTGTTTCCCAGATTAACAGGATTTAGGTGAGAAGGCTATGACAGATACAGAGGCAGCAGTGAGAGTGATCCATGTAGTGGAAGACACAATGAAGATGACTGGATATGGAAGCTGCAGTATGTACATGATCTTGGAGGGGGTGCCTGGTAAGAGTTTTGTCTGCATGAAATGCCATCTGATAGAGCTGATGGAGGAAAAGATCCGAGGTTTGGAGATGCAGGTGGAAAGTCTGGTTGAGTTTAGAAAGGGGTTCAGGCGGATTATGGAGCAAAGACATGAGGTATCTGAAGGGAAAAGCTCAGACTTGCAGATGGAAGCAGGACTGAGGAATTCTGAGGGGACACTGGGCGAGGAAAGCGGTCAGTGGAAGCATGTGACTAAAAGAACCAGGCAGAGGAAAAGACGGGCTAGTGAAGGGGAAATAGAGCTCAAGAATAGGTTTGTAGAGTTGGAAAATGAAGAAGGGGCTTAGCAGGTAGTCACTGAAGATGGAAGGGCAAGGAAGAAGAGAAGAGCAGCTAGTCCTATAGAAAAAGGGGAAGAGTCAATGGAGACTACACCAAATATGAGCCCCAGGAGGATACAGGATGGGTTGAAGAGGATTACAAGGGAGAATAGGAATGGAAAGAATTTGCAGCCAGAGGGAACAGGGGATAGACTGGAGAATAGCACCATCACCAGGAAAAGGCTATGTGATCGGGGACTCTTTACTGAGAAGAATAGACAGGCCTGTAACCAGAGCTGATCCAGAGAATAGAAAGGTGTGCTGTTTTCCAGGTGCTAAGATACGGGATGTAGACCTGAGGTTGAAAAGGATCCTAAAGGGAGCGGGAAAGAATCCCTTAATTATCCTTCATGTGGGAACAAATGATATGGCTAGATTCTCGCTGGAAAATATTAAGGGAGACTATGCTAGGCTGGGGAAGGCGCTTAAGGAAATTGAGGCTCAGGTGATTTTCAGTGGGATTCTGCCTCTTCCTAGAGAAGGACAACAAAGGTGTGACAAAATTATGACTATCAACAGATGGCATAGGCAGTGGTGCTATAAAGTGGGCTTTGGGATGTATGGCCACTGGGAGGCATTCATGGACAGAGGACAGATCTCTCGGGATGGACTTCATCTGAGTAGGGAAGGAAATAGACTTCTAGGATGGAGGCTGGCACAACTGATTAAGAGAGCTTTAAACTAGGAATCTGGGGGAGATGGTTGGGAGATGTCCAGGTAATCTCCAAGCTGGATTTTAGCATTGAGAGGGAAGAAAACGAAGTAAGAAAGGATACAACCGTGGGTAGGAGAATGGATATAAGGAGGAAGGGCAGTGTGGATACCAGTCTAATAGGTTATACTGGATGTAGAATGACCATGCCTAGTCGGGTACAGAATGTGAGTGAGGCCAAACAGCAAAAATTAAGATGTTTGTACACCAATGCGAGGAGCCTAGGTAACAAAATGGAGGAACTAGAGCGACTGGTGCAGGAAGTGAAACCAGATATTATAGAAAGAAAAGGAGTACTTGTGGCACCTTAGAGACTAACCAATTTATTTGAGCATAAGCTTTCGTGAGTTACAGCTCACTTCATCGGATGCATAAAGTGGAAAATACAGTGAGGATGTTTTTATACACACAGACCATGAAAAAAAGTGAGGATGCTTTTATACACACAGACCATGAAAAAATGGGTGTTTATCACTACAAAAGGTTTTCTCTCCCCCGACCCAACTCTCCTGCTGGTAATAGCTTATCTAAAGTGATCACTCTCCTTACAATGTGTATGATAATCAAGGTGGGCCATTTCCAGCACAAATCCAGGGTTTAACAAGAACGTCTGAGGAACAGTGAGGGGCAGGGAGGGGGAAGGAATAAACAAGGGGAAATAGGTTACTTTTTATAATGACTCAACCACTCCCAGTCTCTATTCAAGCCTAAGTTAATTGTATCCAATTTGCAAATTAATTCCAATTCAGCAGTCTCTCATTGGAGTCTGTTTCTGAAGTTTTTCTGTTGTAATATCGCAACTTTCATGTGTGTAATCACGTGACCAGAGAGATTGAAGTGTTCTCTGACTGGTTTATGAATATTATAATTCTTGACATCTGATTTGTGTCCATTTATTCTTTTACATAGAGACTGTCCAGTTTGACCAATGTACATGGCAAAGGGGCATTGCTGGCACATGATGGCATATATCACATTGGTAGATGTGCAGGTGAAAGAGCCTCTGATAGTGTGGCTGATGTTATTAGGCCCTGTGATGGTGTCCCCTGAATAGATATGTGGGCACAGCTGGCAACGGGCTTTGTTGCAAGAATAGGTTCCTGGGTTAGTGGTTCTGTTGTGTGGTATGTGGTTGCTGGTGAGTATTTGCTTCAGGTTGGGGGGCTGTCTGTAGGCAAGGACTGGCCTGTCTCCCAAGATTTGTGAGAGTGATGGGTCGTCCTTCAGGATAGGTTGTACATCCTTGATAATGCGTTGGAGGGGTTTTAGTTGGGGGCTGAAGGTGACGGCTAGTGGCGTTCTGTTATTTTCTTTGTTAGGCCTGTCCTGGAGTAGGTGACTTCTGGGTACTCTTCTGGCTCTGTCAATCTGTTTCTTCACTTCAGCAGGTGGGTATTGTAGTTGTAGGAATGCTTGATAAAAATCTTGTAGGTGTTTGTCTCTGTCTGAGGGGTTGGAGCAAACATTTTTATGACTGACTTAGAACAACGCTTCCTCAGCTCTCGTCCCCTAATGCCCCTACTCTACTTGCGCTATATTGATGACATCTTCATCATCTGGACCCATGGAAAAGAAGCCCTTGAGGAATTCCACCATGATTTCAACAATTTCCATCCCACCATCAACCTCAGCCTGGTCCAGTCCACACAAGAGATCCACTTCCTGGACACTACAGTGCTAATAAGCAATGGTCACATAAACACCACCCTATACCGGAAACCTACTGACCGCTATTTCTACCTACATGCCTCCAGCTTTCACCCTGACCACACCACACGATCCATTGTCTAAAGCCAAGCTCTATGATACAACCACATTTGCTCGACCCTCTAAAACGGAACATGACTATAAATTGTAAGAGGTGGGAGTAGGGGCGGGCATTGCAGGTATAATTATGCCTGCTAAGAAGGGGGGCGGACGGAACACTGGAAAACAAGGCTCTGCAGTGTCAGAGTTATGGATATGCTTGTTGGAAACTAACCCCAATAAACATCACATTGCCTGCACCTCGGACTTCTGGTCTTTTGCTTTCAGTCTGCGTTACAAGAACCAGTGGAGAGGGTACTGTGGTACTACAGTGGTAGGTCCTGATTCAGCAAGGTACTTAAGCACATGCATAACTGTAACCACATGAGTAGACCTCAATAGGTCCATTTGTGTGAGATGTGTTTGCAAGCTCATGTACTTACAATTAGGCACATGTTTAAGGACCCTGTTGTGCTGGGGTTTTCATATCTCCCAACATTTGAATTGCTGTCCCCAGATGTTGGGAGGCCCCGGTGGAGGCCCTGGTGGAGGCCCAGGTGCTGCCCTCTGGTGGGGCCTGCAGAGCAAGCCCACTGTGTACTCACCCCGCAGCAATAGCTCCTATGGCTCCTGTCCCGCAGGGCTGGCTGGGCTCAGCTCCTCACCTTTGGTGTTGCAACCTGGGCCCTGGTGCATGGGGTTGTAGCATTGCTCAGATTGGGCCCATCCACCCCTCCGCCTCCATCTACAGAAGGGAGGATGGGCCAAACATGAGTGACGTTGTGACCTTGTGTGCTAGGTACCAGGCAATGATGCCTGGAGTGAGAAGTCTAGCCAAGCCAGCCCCTCAGGACATGGGATTTTGGGGTCAAAGCAGGACAGTCCCAGGTTTCATGGGAGGTCTGGGTTTTACACCGATGTAACTGGAGTAATGCAGTGGCTATTCAGGCCCGCAAATTGACTAGTGATTTCGAGTGTCCAGTTTTGGAGCGCTCAACTTGAAGATTCTGAATTTCAGAATGTGCTTGGCATGCTCATCCTCTGAAAATCAGGCCCCTTCTTGGTCTCAAATTGAGCACCCTAATATCAAGGCACCTGTAGTGTATAGGAATAGGGTAAGATCCCTTTAAATAGTGTACCTTCCTGTCTTCTATTATAGAAGCCAGCAGAACCCTGTCAGAGCAGCAGTGCACGATTGGTAGCTAGGTCTTGTATATCTGTACCTTGTTAATAAATATGGTGATTTGGAATCCAGCTGTGCCAGAGTGTTTCCTCCAAATTCTTAATGTTGTGTGGAGCGCAAGGACACAACAGGACCCATTTTTATAAATGGGGCATTTTAAATTGTGTTTTATGGCCTGTCATCCCTGACACTGCCTTGTTTCCATTGTTCTTCTCTTTTTCAAATTTGATTTTAGTTTGGTATCAAAGATTGTTAGAAAATATATGGAAAACAAATGTGGAAAATTGCATAGTTAGGAAGATAAACTGGTGTATTTTCAATGAATTACCATTCTTCATTATGCTGAGTGTAATGGTGACCCTTAATGTGAAATACTGTAGATGAACTGACTCATTTAAAGGAGAAACATACGCCCAATTACCATTCAGATGTGTAGGCATCTCATTAGATTGCAGCAATTTTTCTTTTGTCATAATGCAGCAGAAAAATTCTATTTGCAATAGAATATTAATTATTCTAATTATGGCCTGCTACAGACATTATAATGATTTGTTATTAACGTAAATTATCAAGAAGTGTTACACAGTGGAAGATTATTTAGTACGTAGTCATGGTTTATAGAAAATACAGTATCTTCGCTTTTCATTTACCATCATATCACTCAAAAGAGCTTTCATTTATTTGTTATATAACAGCAGAGGGAAGAGGACCCATCATACTCTTTTAATTTCAGATCCATTTATTCCAAATTACTGTCATTCCAAAGAGAAGTTATTTTTCACCTTTTCTCCCACTCCTGATTGAGCAAGGTGCTAAGACCTCTTGAGGGGTTCTGAACACATTCAGTCCCATGGAAGTCATCATCTTTTGAAGGTCTGGATGAAATGCCTATTGAAGTCAATGGGAATATTTCCACTGACTTGGCCCTAAACTGTAATAAAAAGAATAATGAACAATCAAACAGGAAGACACCATTTGACAGGCAAGATGGCATAGTTTGAATAATAGGAAATGAATTTTGGAATGGATCCAAGCCAGCAAAGCATTTAATTACATACTTAAATTCAGGTTTGGGATATAAACTGTCCATCAACAAGTTTGGCTTGAAATTAGACTGGTATAGTATGACGAGACTGCCTACAATGGCATGTGGCTGATCTGCAACTGCTAGCAGCAAATATCTCCAGCTGCTGGTGATGGGACACTAGATGGGGAGGACTCTCAGTTACTACAAAGCATTCTTTCCCAGGTGACTGGCTGGTGGGTCTTGCCAGCATGCTCAGGCTCTAACTGATTGCTATATTTGGGATTGGGAAGGAATTTTCCCTTGGGTCAGATTGGCAGAAACCCTGAGGGTTTTTCGAGTTCCTCTGCAGCATGGGGCACGGGTCACTTGCAAGTTTAAATGAGTGTAAATGGTGGATTGTCTGTAACATGAAGTCTTTAATTCATGATTTGAGGACTTCAGTAACTCAGCCAGAGGTTATGGGTCTATTACAGGAGTGGGTAAGTGAGGTTCTGTGGCCTGCAATGTGCAGGAGATCAGACTAGATGATCATGATGGTCCCTTCTGGCCTTAAAGTCTATGAATCTATGTGGTTCATGAAAAGGAATTGTACTGTGGCTCAGGAACTGGGGCCTGATCCTGTATCCATTAAAGCCAATGCATTTGGTTATTATATTTGTACCTGTCTCAAAACATGGACATTTTTTTACTTCAGACTGCATATAAACCAGCAGGGGCGGTATACTCACCTGTGTACTCCTAGAGAGTGGAAAGCAATGAATGAGTTCTGTGCGCACACAAGGAAGAGGAAGGGGCACTTGTTGGTTAAACATGGTCTAAGGTATGTGGATTATTATAGACTATATTGTGGAAATACACAGAGGCTCCAACCAGAATTAACCTTCAGTTGTGATGGGCACTAACAAGGTATAAATTACATGGATTATTATTTACCTCCTGTATTGTGGGACCTCCCAGAATCCCAAATAAAAATCAGTCCTCGATTGTATTGAGAGATAGTCCCTGTCACAAGGCGCCAGAAGGACAATGGTGTACATGAAATGACAGTGGAATATTCCTGGATCATGATGACGTGTGATTCTGTTTCTTAGGTTTTTTATGCTAAAAACAATGAAAACATTTAAAAACAAAAACCACAACCAATGGTTTTCAAACCTTTAGTTTCTTTTAACTAAAAGCTCAATAGGCAAAAGCCTCCAGTTTATATTCTGCCCTAATGGAGTGTAACATTTCATTTGCTAGAAATAACTCAGAAGATGGGGGTTGCGGGGGGGAGAAAGAAAAGAAACTAGTTTACTTGCAGATTTTTGAGATTCAGGTCAGTTTAAAAGCATGAAATGTGTTTGTTAGAACATGCCTAGAGAAGAGCTTGAACCAAATCCCACATCAATTCCTGGAACCAGATTCAGAACCACATTCACAGCTCAAAACTACCTCTGCAATGGACTAAATGGAATATGAAGGGCCAGATTCTCAGGTGGGGTAAATCGGCGTAGCTCCATCATCTGAAGATCTGGCCCCAAATCTATACTTGCTTTGCTTGGGGAGGTTTAAACTTGGCAGTGGATTTCAACCCCCCAAGTGCAGAAGTGGTTGGATCTGAGGTTATGGCTGTCACTTGGATAGATACTAAGGTAAGATCTACAATTCAAATGCATGATTTTGGTTCTGCCGGGTATAGAAATACAAAGTTTATATCCAAATCTAGTCCTGTTTCTTCTCCCAAATGATTTTACTAGGACAACTGAATGCTACATTTCCAGCCACAGTGACTTTTTTAGTCCTTTCATACCTCTAAAATTAAATTTTTCCACATTTGGGCTTATATTGGAAACAATGACAGACCCTTTGCTCATGCTAGCAGACTGTCTGTTGTAATACTGCAAGAGAGATATACTTTTATTTTCAAAACACTGGCAGTTCTCTTTCCATTATGTATTATCAATATTTATATAGCAGTAGTGATGAGGAGCCCCGGTCATGGACCATGGCCACATTGTGCAAGGCACTGTACAAACACAGAACAAAAACACAGTCTCAGCCCCAAAGATTAACAATTTAAGTATAAGACAACAGGTGGATACAGACAGGAGAGCACAAGGAAACAACGAGATGCTACTGCTTAAAATGATAAGTGCTGGTATCAGTACACCAGCTGCCTGAAGGTAGTTATTCCCACTTCCAGGATCTCCCTCTTACAGTCTTTTAATAGCAACACTAATAGACACTCCTTATAATATTTAAAGTGTTCTTCAGAATTCCTCTTGCTGTTTATTTTAAGATCTCTCCCTGGTCCTGAGACTTTCTTATTGAAGGGGAAGTGGACTTTGGAAAGCACACGAGGTACATAATGCAATACTTTGCATTGCAAAAGCACATATTGCACATGGTTATTTTTCAAGTCCCCATAAGTGTCCAGTCTTGAAGTCTCGGCAATTTGTACTAAAACTATAGCTCATGTTCCAGACCAAACAAACAAACAAAAAACTCCAAAAAAAACAAAACCAAACCTTGTGGTATGCGAGAGTAAATACTGTAAATGTGTATCAGTAACTTAAGGGGGTAAAACCCTTACAAGGAAATTGAAGCTTAAAAATAAATTCCAAACACTGGAAAGCCAGGAAGTTCTAAATCAGGGTAAACTGTGGTCAGGTTCCCTGCACCTGGGGATGTTTTAAATCCCTCATGCCTTGATTACACTACATGTGACTTGCTTTTAAATTACAGTGAACACATGCAGTCAGGGCTAGACCAAGACAGATGAATTATAGGCCTGTGCCTAGGGCCTCTGCTCTCGGAGTCATGTGATTACACCAGGATCTCAGCTTTCATTTAATATAAAAGTGAATTTCTAACTTTTGTTGCTGTGAAGAAAAATCCGAATGTAAATGGGGCGTAACCAATACAGGGACTTCTGCAAGTCTGCAGACATCATGGAGCAGTAGAACTGAGAAATGTGACCTGCATCATTCATCTCAATAGGGGGGTTAACTCCAAGATGCAGTGCTCTTGGGGATCCCATGCCACTTCTCCTATCTCTCTGCCACTCCAAATGAGGAGCAGGGCCATCACACAGAGGTGGAGCCAGAGGGGAACCATATCATGGTGGTCCTAGAGCAGTGGATTGTCTTAGTTTGGTCCTGTGTGCAACTCTGGTCTACCATGCCTCCTCCCCATCCCAAATGCCCCAGGCTAGGTGGGAACCCACAGGACCTGGACCTGGATTCAGCATGCTTACACCTTTTTCTCTGCTGGGCATTTACAGCCAGATTAGAGTCCCTTTACATCAGAATGATGCAAAAAGACTACAGAAGAGTAGAAAATCTGATACATGTAGTGTATACAGGGTTTAATATCTGCCTAGAAACTAGGTTCACGAGATGTCGATCCCTTCCAGCTGCATGTATTGATGCTTTAATGCCTGCATTAGATCTCACAAACATTATGTATAAAGGATGCTGAGGTTTCTAAAGGACTGTCGTCATCATGAATAGGTCAGAATATGAATGAGAGGCTGCTATGCAGCTTTCTAACACCACATTCTACAAGCCATTACCCTCTGATCCCACTGAGGGTTACCAAAAGAAACGACACCATCTGCTTGAGAAACTCCCTGAAAAAGCACAAGAACAAATCTGGACAGACACACCCCTAGAACCCCAACCAGGGGCATTCTATCTGCTACCCAAGATCCATAAACCTAGAAATCCTAGATGCCCCATCATCTCAGGCATTGGCACCCTGACAGCAGGATTGTCTGGCTATGTAGACTCCCTCCTCAGGCCCTACACTACCAGCACTCCCAGCTATCTTCGAGACACCACTGACTTCCTGAGGAAACTACAATCCAGTGGTGATCTTCCAGAAAACACCATCCTGGCCACTATGGATGTAGAAGCCCTCTACACCAACATTCCACACAAATATGGACTAAAAGCCGTCAGGAACAGTATCCCCGATAATGTCACGGCAAACCTGTTGGCTAATCTTTGTGACTTTGTCCTCACCCATAACTATTTCACATTTGGGGACAATGTATACCTTCAAATCAGCGGCACTGCTATGGGTACCTGCATGGCCCCACAGTATGCCAACATCTTTATGGCTGACTTAGAACAATGCTTCCTCAGCTCTCGTCCCCTAATGCCCCTACTCTACTTGTGCTACATTGACGACATCTTCATCATCTGGACCCATGGAAAAGAAGCCCTTGAGGAATTCCACCATGATTTCAACAATTTCCATCCCACTATCAACCTCAGCCTGGACCAGTCCACACAAGAGATCCACTTACTGGACACTACAGTGCTAATAAACGATGGTCACATAAACACCACCTTATACAGGAAACCTACTGACCGCTATACTTATCGACATGCCTCCAGCTTTCATCCAGACCACACCACACAATCCATTGTCTACAGCCAAGCTCTACGATACGACAGCATTTGCTCCAACCCCTCAGACAAACACCGACACGATCTCTATCAAGCGTTCTTACAACTACAATACCCACCTGCTGAAGTGAAGAAACAGATTCACAGAGCCAGAAGAATACCCAGAAGTCACCTACTCCAGGACAGGCCCAACAAAGAAAGTAACAGAATGCCACTAGCCGTCACCTTCAGCCCCCAACTAAAACCTCTCCAGCGCATCATCAAGGATCTACAACCTATCCTAAAGGACAATCCCTCACTCTCACAGATCTTGGGAGACAGGCCAGTCCTTGCCTACAGACAGCCCCCCAACCTGAAGCAAATACTCACCAGCAACCACACACCACACAACAGAACCACTAACCCAGGAACCTATCCTTGCAACAAAGCCCGTTGCCAACTGTGTCCACATATCTATTCAGGGGACACCATCATAGGGCCTAATCACATCAGCCACACTATCAGAGGCTCTTTCACCTGCACATCTACCAATGTGATATATGCCATCATGTGCCAGCAATGCCCCTTTGCCATGTACATTGGCCAGACCGGACAGTCTCTACGTAAAAGAATAAATAGACACAAATCAGACATCAAGAATTATAACATTCAAAAACCAGTCGGAGAACACTTGAATCTCTTTGGTCACTTGATTACAGTCCTAAAAGTCGCAATACTACAACAAAAAAACTTCAAAACCAGACTCCAACGAGAAACTGCGGAATTGGAATTAATTTGCAATCTGGACACCATTAAATTAGGCTTGAATAAAGACGGGGAGTGGATGATGTGTCATTATACAAAGTAAAACTATTTCCCCATGCCTACTGTTACTTACACCTTCTTGTCAACTGTTGGAAATGGGCCATCCTGGTTATCACTAGAAAAGGTTTTTTTGTTTTTTTTTTCTCCTGCTGATAATAGCTCACCTTAACTGATCACTCTCGTTATAGTGGGTATGACAACACCCATTTTTTCATGTTCTCTGTGTATATATATATCTTCCTACTGTATTTTCCACTGCATGCATCCAATGAAGTGGGTTTTAGCCCACAAAGCTTATGCTCAAACAAATTTGTTAGTCTCTAAAGTGCCACTAGTACTCCTCATTCTTTTTTTAAAAAAATCTAACTGTCCTATAATTAGGCAGACACCAAAAATCACAGAGAACGACAGAATCCATCTAACATGGAGTTTCTAGGCCACGCTTTTTGCTTGAGTTGACATTCCACAAAACTTCAGAACAGTTCAGCACAATTGAAAGCTTTTATATTTTCTGACTCCTGTCTTGGATATACACAAAACTCCCAGAAATTAACTTCCCCTGTGACAGGGAGCTAGATTGCTTCTCCTCAAGTCAATTTAGTGGAGGTGGGGGTAGTCTGTGTGTGGAAAGAAGGCTTATAATGAAAAGCTAGCTCCTCTGACTGGTTTACTGTGATTTTGTTTTCAATTATTTACACTGGTGAGCCAGTAATTCCTAGTGAATAATTTGAGTTTAACGCCTCTTTTTCTGCTTGTGGAATGACCAAGGGCAGATCATATATGTATTTGTTATGCAAATGTAATTACTAAATTTTATGGGGAAGTTCACTCCCACCCCCTTTTTAATGGATTGATCATGAACAATCCACTGCATGGATTTCTTACTCACCTATTTGAAAATGCAGTTGTGTTGGTTAGTTTGTGACTGCTCATGAAAGTCACATGGTGTTGCTTTTGTTTCCTCATTGGGCGAATGTAACCCTGATAATCAGCTGAAAGACCTGGGCTTTCATTCTCAGGAGAAGTGGCAGATAAGAGAGACCAGTTTCTGAGGTGCACAGGCATTATTCATAGAAAAAAAACAGGCAACAATTAAGAGGGTGCAGAGTTTAAATGCAATTTTGTCTCATCCTATTCACATACATTAACTTGAGTTTGCAACGGAGCTACTGAGGGCTGCTGGGTTACACTTAATAATTCCCGCAACTATTGCTTTCAGGATTCCAGTTTGGCAGAACCTATGCTACTACTGTCCATTGCGTTGGGACCAATGATACTTTAACATCCATGCAGTGGTTCCTTCGTGGACCTTCTACCTCCCCTTTTGAAACTGAGCCTGGTGTGCCATTGGTACTTCTGGGGTTAAAATGAAAGGGAGGAAAACCAGGCATTGAATTGAGCTGATATTGTTGGGGAAAATGCCTTATCCATCTCAGACACATTTTCTGGAATGTTTATTCAAGCCCAGTGAGATCCTCCATACCTCCATGCTTGACAGGCTTATGAAACCACTTGAGTACAGTTCTCTCTACGGCTTGACAGCCTCACTAACACCTCAATAATCCCCCCTCCCTCAAAGCTGTGAAACATGAAAATATTAATTACACATTTCCAATGTAAACAATCTATTTTGTTTTCTTAAAAAATATCTGTCACCAAATGCTAAAGCATCACTCCATTCGGGTTGCCTTTCAAATATTATTTTTTTCTTATGGCTTGGAAAATGGTTAGTAACTTGGCAATGCTAAGGATTACTCACAAGAACTGAGGGCTTCTCCCCCAACATAAATATTTTTGTCCTTGTGACACATCTCCTTATTGGGATATCCTCACTAGTTTGTTCAGTCAGAACAGAATATACATACAATATATCTTGCATTATAGATGCTAAAAAAAAGAGTGGGTGTGACATTTCATCTAGTTATTTCGGTGGGTGTGAAGTAAAATTCATTGGTGGTATTCAAGGTGTCTCACTGAGATAAGGTAATACTGTTTGCTTATATTTAAAAGATAGTTTTTCTGTTTTCAGTTTTTAAATATGGATGTGAATACATTCATCAGGCCAGCTGGTTCCTATAGAGCAGCACAGCTGGAAATATATGCTGGTGACTTGGTTAATTTATTTAACATTTTACAGAGCGTAATATGGAAATGGAATGCTAATTTCTGGCGAGCCAGACTTAGCTTTCAAGGAAAGGCAGGAAAAATCATATGGGACAAATGGTGTCCTTGACCAGCATTGTTTACATAGGGAGCAGCTCTCATGGGAAGAAAGAGTATTTTGGGATTTCAGCCTGAAACGAAGGGGCTTCTTATTCCTCAGGTTTCTTTGAGATCAAGATGACAGAGCCAGCTGAACACTTAAACTTTATTCTTCCTGGCTAAACTTGTTACAGAGTGTATCCTCTCATGATCCCTGTCAGACACAGATTAGTTGACTCAACTCACCTGCTAATTGGAAAAATGCTTTCATGTTCCCAATAGATATTTCCATAAACCAGCTCACAACATCATAGCTGCCCCCAATGGCTCTCTGTTGGTCCCCAAGGAGGCATTTTTAGCTCACTGTATCATCCACACTCACCTGTCTCAGTATTTGTGAAAAGCAAAGGTCATGTCCTTGTTAATACTAATGGAATAACTTCTGCTTCACATCCTCCTCAGGTACAGACAGTAAGCACTTCACCGGTCAAATATTTATATTGACATACAGTGATGTAACAGTGCTATGGTCAGACAGTAAGTATGAGCAAGCAATAATTGAAAGTTGGGTTGTGGACGCTCTTGGGAAGACATATCCTCCAAGATCCTGCTAATGCAAGTTGGCAGCTTGTGAAAGATGTAACCCAGATCCCAGTCAATGCTACAAGAAAATATACCTATGTTTTGCCTCACACCAGCCCTTAGAAATTTCTAAAAACTTGCCGCTAAGCATAAAAGCCCATTGATCCAAAGCCCATTGAAGTAACTTGAAGTAAAACTCCCATTGACTCAAGTGACTTTGAGTCAGACCCAAAGAGACTACAAGATATAGATGAAAACAATGCTCCTCATCACTTAAATAGTCACACCTCCTTGAGTAGTTCAGTGGCTGGTGCCATTGTCAGACACCACATGGGAGAAAACCCTGTATAAGGAAAAATATAATTAACAAGACAATCTTTTTCCAATACTTTGGAGGCATATGACTTGCTTGCACTTTGCAGGCCCCTTGCTTACTTAGGGCTTCTGTGATGTGACCTAGAAGGGGAGTCTTCCATTGTTGGTGTGAAATTTGCCTATGTTGCAGAAGTGAAAGTGAACTCCATCTGGTAGATGTACCGAAGGCAAGGCCTTTGTGTATACTGGCTGGCTCTTCTAGGGCTGGAAGAAAAGCATTACTGAGTTGTTATCCTCTCTGTGAGCCCAACTTCCTCTATGCCTTGGGCACTCCACTTTGCCTCTCCTTTATGATTTTTTCTTCAAATCTCCCACTGTTGGGAGCCCTACTGATGAGCTCGTGTTCTTACCGTAGTGTTATCTAACCCTTCTCAGACCAGGTCTAATTGGGTTGGTGGTTAAAAGGAGAGGCAGCCTAGTGGTACTAGTACAACCATAGTTGCTAGCCCTGCTTGTTCGGGGAGATTTTGGCAAACCAGTAAAGTGCCTAAATCACTATCGCTTGTTGCTAACAGTAGCCAAGCTAGCAGGTGGTACTGAACCACTATTGTGTGTTGCTAATAGTATTCGAGTTAGTAGGCTGTACTGAACCACTCTGGCTTATTGCCAAGTCAGCAGGTCTTAAATTGGTCATGTAGCGGCCTCAGCGTAACCAAGGCAGAAAGGGAGGGAGTTTGGGGTGCCACAGACAGATTGGCTTGACACCACACCCTTATTGCTGAGAATGTTCAAACTGCATGTGTTACGGAGTCACCGGGAGATGCTCTGGAACTACTCCATATGAAGCCAGTCAGGACTCTACGGGAGCTTCCTCTCTGTGAGCATACTGTCCCCAGGGCAAAAAGCTTACACAGCTTCGACCTTCCTGGGTCTGACCTCGGAGCATTCAGCATCCCCTTCCACACCATGCGCTTCCCACAGCGAGTCTGCACAGGCAGGGCTCCTGGGCAAGCCAGAGGGCCCTGCACCCCAACTCTGCAGTCGGACGTGGCTCTCAGCCAGCCAGTAAAACAGAAGGTTTATTAGACTACAGGAACACGGTCTAAAACAGAGCTTGTAGGTACAGAGAACAGGACCCCTCAATCAGGTCCATCTTGGGGGGCTGGGAGGCCAGAGGTCCATCTGGCCCTCCCTCCATTTCCCCAGCCAGCTACAAACTGAAAACTCTCCAGCCTCTTCTCTCACCTTAGTCTCTTTCCCGGGCCAGGAGGTCATCTGATCTCTTTGTTCTCCACCACCTTCAGTTGGCACCTTTGCAGGGGAGGGGCCCAGGCCATCAGTTGCCAGGAGACCAGGTGTTAGCCATTCTCTGTGTCCACGCCATCACACTGGCCCTCTTGGGCTGTGCAACAATCACACACCCTTATCCCCCCACCTAGATACTTAAGAAATGCATAGGGGAAACTGAGGCACCCACACAGTATTCAGAGAAAGCATAAAGAACATTCCCACTTCGTCACAGCATGTATTTTAGAAAAACAAGAAGTCCATATATATGTGCCCTGGGAATGTTTGTCAGGGTCCCAAGGCCTGGACACTCTGCAAAAAACCAACAACATATCTGGTAAATTGATGACCATAAGGAAATCTCTTGTTTGACCTTTTTAAACCTGCTTGCTTAGCAAGTTTTCTTTAAGGGCTATGTCATTGTATTACTAATTGTGATGGGGCAAGGCCAGATGGCTATAGAAAAGTAGTGGGAGACAGATATATTAGCTCCAGGCTAAACAAATCCCTGGTACCAGGATAAGTTAAATGGCAGCTGCTCCAGATCAATTAAGACACTGGGGGCCAATTAAGAACTTTCCAGAAGGCAGGGAGAATGCTAGGTTGATTGGGACACCTGAAGCCAATCAGGGACTGGCTGAAACTAGTTAAAAGCCTCCCGGTTAGTCAGGTGGGGGTGGATGTCAGGAGCTGTGGGAGGAAGTTGTGCTGTTGGAGAGGCTGAGTAGTACACACCATATCAGGCAGAAGGAAGGAGACCCTGAGGTAAGGGTGAAGTGGAGCTTGAGGAAGTGAGGGCTGCTGTGGGGAAGTAGCCCAGGGAATTGTACGTGTCATGTTTCTGAAAGGTCAGCTACCATAGCTGATACTATTAGGGTCCCTGGGTTGGAGGGCGGGCCTGGGCTCCCCCATTTTGCCCCCTCTGATTAATGACCGAGACTGGGAGACAACAGAGACTGTGCAAGGGAGGATAGCTTCTCCTTACCTCCCTCACTGGCTTATAATGAAAATGGCTCAGTAGACTGTGACTCTTGTCTCTAGAGAGAGAAGGGTTATGTGGAGGGTCACAGTGAGTTTCTGAGGCTAGAAAAATCTGCCAGGAAACACGGGACCCACAGAGATAAGGACAGAGTTTTGTCATAATGTATAAATAAAGGGAAAAAGTTTGAGGTAATGGGACTTCTCAGGAGGGGCTCTTTAGGGACGCTCCCTCCAGATGCATCTTCGGGTCCCCACCGGCAGATGGAAGCCTGGCCAGCAGAAGCCCTTCACGGTACCACTCGAGAGCTATGCTCAGCGTTGGTAATTATTGAGGGTTGTGGGTGTTTTACAACCTGTTCTGGACGTGTGTAAGTGCTTGAGACTAAGTAAAGTTTAGGTTAAGTGAAAGCACTCTTGTGTTGTCCTGTTTGTACCAGTCATCTATTGGTCGGACAGCCATGTGTCCCTTGATTTATTTCCTGACACCACCTTGCACAGAGTAAAAGTTAACAAGAGCTTTGGGTTGAAAGAACCCCAGGTAACATGCTGGAGCTGCAGCAGTGGGAGATCTTAAAAAAAAATGCTAGTGGAAACAAGGCCATTGTGATTCAGTTTTCCCATATGTAAAATGGGGATAATAATAATTAGCTAACTCACTAAAGTGTTGTGAGGCTTCATTAGATCAGAGTTTCCCAAACTTGGGACACTGGTTGTTCAGGGAAAGCCCCTGGCGGGCCGGGCTGGTTTGTTTATCTGCCGCGTCCGCAGGTTCGGCCGATCGCGGCTCCCACTGGCCGCGGTTCACCGCTGCAGGCCAATGGGGGTTGCGGGAAGCGGCGCAGGCCAAAGGACGTACCGGCCGCTGCTTCCCACAGCCCCCATTGGCCTGCAGCAGCAAACCGTGGCCAGTGGGAGCCGCGATCAGCCGAACCTTCGGACGTGGCAGGTAAACAAACCAGCCCGGCCCGCCAGGGGCTTTCCCTGAACAACCGGTGTCCCAAGTTGGGAAACACTGCATTAGATGATATCTGTGACGTGCACTCTCTGGGTATGTCTGTGCTGCAATTGGCAGGTGAGATCGCAGCACATGCAGACATACCTGAGCTAGCTTTGATTGAGTTAGCTCATGAAAAATAATAGTGAAGCCATGGTGGCATGGTCTACCTGCCCAAGTACGTACTTAGCATCCTAGGTGGGCTTGAACTGGGGCAGCTAGCCCATGCGACACGTGTGCTGCTGTGGTTTCACGGCTATTTTTAGCAAGCTAACTTGATCAAAAGTAGCATGGGTATTTCTGTCAGTGCTGTTGTAGTAGCATGTGCATAGAGTTAGTCTCGTCTCTTTCAATTACACTCCACTTTTAATTAGGCTCAGGCTTCAGCTTCAGCCCCAGGCAATGGGGCTCGGGCTTTGGCCCTGGCCCCCAGACCCCAGCAAGTCTAAGACAGCCATGGTGACCTCAACCCACTTCGGGGTCCCCACCCACAGTTTGAGAACAACTGGTCTAGGAGACACTCAGAGTTGGGCAATACCTCTCTGTCACTGGTGCTTGAGAAATACCAATGCTTATAGTGCGCTTTCAATCCATGGTTCTGAATATTCTTCCATTCAAACCAGTAGCAGCTCGTGACATTCTATGCCTTGGGGGAGCCTCCTGCAACCCCAATATTCCTCATTTATATATAATTGTGATATTGCACATAGAGCAGGCCATGTGAGGTATCAGGGGAAACGTTATGGTCTGCTGAAAGTCACTGTTCTATCTAAATATGTATATCATTAATGCACATGAAGTTATGAGCATTGTGTTGTATGGCTGTCACTAAAATATGCTATCGGTTTGGGAGGCGTCCAGATACTAGGGGGGAGAGTTTAGACTGCATGCTTCTATTTTCTTTTCTTTTGGTAACTAACTCTGACCTTTTGCCTATCACTTAAAATCTATCTTTTGTAGTCAATACATTTGTTTAACTGTTTATCTTTACCAGTGAGTTCGCCCGAAGTGTGTGGTAAATCTGCTCAGGTTTGCAAAGGCTGGTGTATCTCCACTTTCCACTGATGAAGTGGTGAACCAACTGCTCATCTTGAGCAGTGCAAGACAGTATATTCCTGAGGTACAAGGCTGGGAGCTGAGGTGGAGTTGGCTGGTGCCTTTCTCTGTGCGATTCATAAGTGGCTCTGGGAGTATTCATGCAATCTAGCTGGGTGTGGGTCTCCACATTCTGTTGTGCAAAGTGATCACAGTGCCTGGAGCGGTTTGCTGCTTGTCACTAGCAAAGCATGGTTAGCGATAGCCCAAGCTGGAGAGTTAGGGGGGCACAGTGATCCCACGGTCTCATCCCGCATCCCGGGGATCCCGTCACATATCTGATCTCTCTAGCCTAGAGGTCAGATTTGAAACAAGCAAACAAAAAAATCCCAAGTGGTCGTATTCTCCCAAACTCCACCCACTTGTGGTACTAAAATGAGATGCCACTCACAGTAGATTGTTTAGAGCTTCGTGATTATCTCTCTTCTTCGTAGTGTGCTTTTCTCAGGAGTGAAATAGTTATCAATGCTGACATTTAAATGGTCAGCATTACATTTCAGATCCAATGGCCCATTGAAATGAATGGGAGCAGGTCAGATCTCTGAGAGCTCTGTTTTCAGGCTGTCAACTCAGGCAGACATCACTGGATTGGTTTACTACTGGCTCATATTTAGAAAGTTATCTTTGTGACCAAAAAGGCGAGAGAGTCAGGCTCAAATTTTCAAAGGTAACCTTTGATTTTGGGCATCAAGTTTTGAAAATATGGGCCCAAGTGTCATAAGTTTGTCCCCACAAATTTGAGGCTACTTTGAAAATTTGTGCCTTGGTATTATGAAATGAAAGCTTAGATTGAACACAAAGGTAGCATGGGTAGGTAAAAGTAGCAGGTCACTGAACCAGGATGACCTGGGCCAATCTGACCCATGCCCTAGGTTATGAGTTGGATCTTGCCCTTAAACTGTGGGAGCATTGTGCAGTTGAGGAGTAGTTGTGCCATAGAAAGACCCCTGCAGGAATTCTGGTTGCCTCCATTTCCCCGGCTCTTCACAGAACTATATGCTTGTCTGAAACTTCTTGTCCTCAGTAAACCAGTCAATACTGGTGCTAATGCAGACGCGACTGCAACCTGGAATTTTAGAAATAAAAAAGGCACCTATGTAAACTTGATGCAACTAATTTTCATCTGTAAAACTCTTGGCCAAGAGAGCAGAAGAATAATGCTGATGGGGAAGTGGGTGTTCTTTAAGGTAACTGATGAAAACATTCACGGACAATGTTCTTATCTGTCTCATCCATGGAAAGGTACCTTCAGTTGGTTACTAAAGACATTTCAGACTATATCTTAGTACAAGAAAGTTTAGTTCTTTTTCTCTATATATCCAGGCAATTGTTCCTACAACAGTGACTACTACTCCATATAACAGCTCCTGTGTGTCTTTCTCCCTATTAAAGAAACAAGGTGGGGAGGCAATATCTTTAATTGGCCCCATTTCTGTTGGTGAGAAAGACAAGCCGTTGGAGCTACACAGAGCTCTTCTTCAGGTCTGGAAAGGTACTAACAGTGTCACAGCTAAGTACAAAATCAAACAGATAGTTTAGCATAATTATCTTTAGAATATGTGCTAACTACTTGTGCTAACCTATCTATTTATTTAGCTGTGACTCTCCCATTACCTTTCCCAGATCTAAAGAAGAGCACTGTGTAGCTCAAAAACTGGTCTCTCTCACTTTAATGCGGCTAGCCGGGGCTCGACCCTCTCCGGAGCGGCGGGGAGCCACGCTGGCTCACGACACATAGATAATGTTTGGGGAAATTAGTCTGGCCACAGGACTCTCCTTTGGTGGCCCTTGCAGCAACTGAAACAAGCACCGTAAGCCTGGGCCCTAGGTCAGGGCGGGGCAATAATAAGTCAGGTGCTCAGGCCCTCCAGCAGGGGCTGAGCAGTAGCAAACAGTATGTAGAAATAGGCCCAGGCCCTGGGTCAGGATGGGGCAAGCAAGTCAGTAGCTCTGGCCCTCAGGCAGGGGCTGAGCAAACAGTTCAATGTTAGCAGGCCCAGGCCTCTAAAGGACCTGGAAGAGGGGGAGACTGCCACCCACGAGTTGCGTGGCAGGGGGAAAAGGCAGGCCCTCCCACTCCACTGAGTCCCAGCTCGGGGCCCTAGCAGCGGCAGAAGATGCGCTGCTGTGTCAGCGGGGATCCTGGCCGCAACACACTGGCATGGGCTCTGGCAGCGTTCCAGCCAGACTAGGGTTGGCTGTCCCCAGGCTAGTTCCTAATTCCCCCTCTTGGGGTACCTGGGTCCAAGCGGTGTCCTCCAGGGAGTCCAGCACCATGGGTTCCTCAGGGTAGCGGCTGCAGGGCAGGCCCGGAAACTCCTCCGGGTAACAGTCGCATGGCAGGTCCGGCAACTCCTGGCATGCACCTTGCACCATGGGGCTTCCCAGTTGCGGGCCAGGCTGGAGGCCTCTGGCCTCCCCAGTGGCTGGGCCCTCAGTGAGCTCTGAGGGCGAGCTTTTATATTTCGGGTCGCTGCCTGACCCTCTGAGGGACGAGCTCAGAGCTCCCTGGCTCCACCCACTCCTGCACCCGGATGGGCTCTGCCCTCTCCGGGGCGGCGGGGAGCCACACCGCCTTACTACACTCACCAACAGAAGTTGGTCCAATAAAAGATTGGACCTGACCCACCGTGTTTCTCTAACATCCTAGAACCGACACAGTTACAACACTTTCTCCGGTCTTATCATTGACTTCGCAGGCGAGACACCATTCATGTTTGTTTGACTGAAATATCTGTCTTGTGCCTTATGACTGCATTACATCAATAAAAGTCCATTCTGCAAGGCAAATTGGTCATTCTTCTACTATAGTTCATCAACAGCCAATGCATCCTGTTAGGATATAGATATTCAGGCCTGTCTGTAAAGGCCTGTACTTTAAGAATTTAGGTGTATTCTTATCAGTTGGCTAGTTAGAGGTATAAAAGAAAGAATCAAAATCACTGTCTGCCAGTGTAAGGTCCTTCTCTTACTGTGACAGTCTGAGGCCCTGTTCTTAGGCTAAGGCCTTTGGCTAAGCAGCAGAGGCAGCCATAAGCTAGGAAGCGAACAGTCACATCCTCACATTCCAAACTAGTCACATTGAAGTAAGGTGCTATTGGGTTGTCAGGCACTATCAGGACAGGATTGTATTCCTATCACCTCCAGAGAAAGGGAAGTGCCTAGAAAATGTAAAAGGAAACTTAGTTTGATAGCATCCTGTCTGGCAAGAACTCACTTATCAATAGCTGGGATGTGAAATCCTCACTTCTGTATTGTCTTGTCATTATAGTTCCCACTTTGCTATTGTTTGTCTGTATAATCTCTGTTTGGTTCTGTGATTGTTCCTGTCTGCTGTATAATTAATTTTGCTGGGTGTAATCTAATTATTGTGGTGGGATATAATTGGTTAGCTAATCATGTTACAATATGTTAGGATTGGTTAGTTAAATGTCAGTAGAATGATTGGTTAAGGTATAGCTAAGAATATTACTATATAAATTAGGGGCAAACAGGAAGTAAGTTGGGATTCGAAAATAAGGAAAAAGGAACTTGTATTTAAGCTTGCTGGAAGTTCACCCCAATAAACATCGAATTGTTTGCACCTTCGGACTTCGGGTATTGTTGCTCTCTGTTCATGCGAGAAGGACCAGGGAAGTGGGAGAGTGAAGGAATAAGCTCTCTAACACATCCTTTCTTGCTGCTTTGGTGACAGCTCTGTAAACAGCATAGCATCTGTCCACAACTTTCTCTTTTGTATGGCAGATTAATCAGCCAATAAATTATTAGATGAAATGGACTTCGAAACTCATCTCGAGAGCAGTCTTCTGAGTTTGCTTCGTCTTTACATAGCACACTAAGTTAGCACTAGCTCAGATCATTCACATTACATAAATACAATGAATAAATGCTGCTCTTGTTTGCAATAACTCACTATTTTAATATTCCAGAGATTTTCAAATGTGACTGGTGATTTTTGTTGCCCAAATTGAGACAGCTTAGAGGGGCCTGTTTTTCAGAAAGTACTGAGCATCCAGCCTGCTGAGAATCAGGAAGTATGTTCTGGGATTTTAGTTTTCTCACAGGTAAGAAGCAGGATTACCTTGCTATTTACCATCCCAGAATTATTTTAAATATTCCCCTTTCATCGTTGGTTGTAGTTCAGGCTTGTAGTAAAAGTTTTATAGAGTCATATAAATTGGTTTGAAGAGGCTATATTGTAAATTAGATATATAAAATGTGGGTCTGTAAATCTTTTCATCCTTGTTGTTATTTTGTTTACTCAAGTTACTACTTTGCTTTCCGTCCACTTAACAGCATAGTCTCATAAATCCTGTGCTTATACGTTTTTGGCCTTACCTCAGGGTAAAGCACCACACTTTTGATCTGTGGTGTCCTGGCCCTTGGATCCATGTTTTGATTTGTTTGTTTTTTATCCCAAGGAACCTGAAATTTGTCCATTGCAGGAGCAGGCAACATAGTACATGATACTTGATTATTTATTCATCTCATAATGCACCTGACCCAAAGCTTATTGAAGTCGATGGAAAGACTACAGAGGAATTCAGTGGACATTGGATCAGGCCCTTGTGAGTGTTCACGCCCTTTTCCCTGGAGAAACCTTTCTTATGCTAATGCTAAACTGCAGTGGGAAAAACACAAAGATTTTGAGATGAAAGATTTTGTTTTCAAATACAAAACCATCAGGAATGTCCTAATCAGCCAATTCCCTTTTATGTATGAAACTTTTCACTCAGCTCACTGAATACAATTGTCTCTCACAGCTAGGTCTCCCTTTAGACAAATGCTTGGAAACAACCAGCTCTGCTCTATGTGACTGGAAGGAATCCTACAAAAACACCCAACACTGCAGCCCGTAGGATGGAGTGAGACAGTGACACATTGAACACAAGGCTGTAGAGGGAGGATGCCAAAAGAATGGATGAACTATGCAATGCCATGGTAGCTTCTAAAATCAATCACAGCTGATGTTGCAAGCTTCCTCTTTCAGTGGCCAGCCTCTCTATAAGTACATGTTAGGTAGGTGGGGGAGGTTGAGTCAGTGGAGCGGCTTCAAAATGGAAATACAAGATGGAAGGGCCATTTTAACCATGAAGCCTTTCTTCTCCAGGATCAAGAGTACTTGTGTTGCTCATGGTTTATTCATAATGTGCCAAATTCTACCACCCTTACTCATGCAGAGTAGTGTTGTACTCCATGAGGAGACCCGTCAATAGAATTTCATTTGGGACTATTCGCGGAGTAAGACACGACGTTCTGGGTGAAATTCACCTCCAAGGCAGACACCTACACACCACTCAAGCTCCAGGCCTTTTGCTGGCCCTCTGCATTGGAGCAAAGTATGCCTTATTTGACTAAGAGTAGCAGCATCTGTCCTAAAGAATATCATGTGAATAAGTGTAACCCGCTGAGTATGTTATAGGTTCCCCACTGCATCTGATCTGCAGAGGACAGAAGACTGTTACGGGCCGAAGACTGTCTTGGCTGTTTAGCTCAACCTTTTGCAGCTCATGCCTTTTGCTCTAGAAATACCCACTGGGTCAGCCAAGATGGCAGCTGTCACATAGGAGGCGGGTCTTCTCAACTGCTGTGTGCTTCAGATACTTGGAATGTGCTTCCTTTGATCAGAGAAAGTACACAAACATAGTAACATTGGCTATTTGATCTACAGGCTGCTGCCTTTGACCAAAAGCAGGGTATGTTTATCCAGCTCTGTGAGGGAAGAGTCACAAAGCATTCAAAGCATCAAGTTCTGAACAAAGCCTCATACATCAGCTTCCTTTGTAGCAGATTTTGTTTCCCCAGATTAAGAAACATTTTCAAAGTAACCTGGAGGAAGTCACGTGAGAGAGACACTGATGACTTTTACTGCATTCAGAGGTATAAGCTGAGGCTCCTCTTTCAAGCTGGATGTTGCTTTTTCTCACAAGAGGGTCACTATTATTTAATGACAGGTTTCAGAGGAACAGCCGTGTTAGTCTGTATTCGCAAAAAGAAAAGGAGTACTTGTGGCACCTTAGAGACTAACCAATTTATTTGAGCATGAGCTTTCGTGAGCTACAGCTCACTTCATCAGATGTATACCGTGGAAACTGCAGCAGACTTTAGCACCAGCAGGAGAGTGAATTTGTGTGGGGGGGTGGAGGGTGAGAAAACCTGGATTTGTGCTGGAAATGGCCCACCTGTTGATCACTTTAGATAAGCTATTACCAGCAGGACAGTGGGGTGGGAGGAGGTATTGTTTCATATTCTCTGTGTGTATATAAAGTCTGCTGCAGTTTCCACGGTATACATCTGATGAAGTGAGCTGTAGCTCACGAAAGCTCATGCTCAAATAAATTGGTTAGTCTCTGAGGTGCCACAAGTACTCCTTTTCTTTTTACTATTATTTAAATGACACAACAACAGGGTGAGTTCAGGATCTATAAAAGCCAGATTTTTGTGTTCTCTTATGGTGAATAGAAACATTTGCCTTTGTTCACCTAGGTTGAAATTCACCTCTTTGCAGAAAGTCAGAACAAAGCCTGTTCATCACTTATATCCCACATGAGTCCTCAGGAGGACAGAAGTGGTGCGTAAACCTGGTGCTTGCTTTCTGCATAGGGGTGACTTCTACCCCTACTGCTTTTGCTTTCAGAAAGGACAAGGCTGATACTGTACAAGGAAGGATCTGGAGAGTTCAGATTTAGTGGTGGTTTAGGACTGTTTGATTTTTCATGGTGCAGAAAAAAGTATCTTAAATGATTTTAAAGAAGGAAAGGGATGCTTGTTTTACTTTGGTTGTTTATGTAAATTCTGACAGCACTGAATCCATTGAATGGATTTACTCAGACTTTCCACTAAATTCACCCTTTGGCTGAGACCAACCACAGAATGTTTCAGCCCAAAGGGAAAGTGTTTGAGAAGGTTATAAGCCATTCTAAAACTCAGGTTTACAATGAAAAGTCCAGATCCTGAAGTCAGAGCTGTGTCTATGTGCAATCCCATTGACTTCAAATGAACTCCATGCAGATGCTAGGATCCTCCCCCAGTGATCTGACTGTGGGATTGTGGCCCAAGTCTGTGTTACTTTAGTGTAGTATTTACTACCTCCGAACACTATATCATTTTTGTAGTATCATAAAGGTAAGATACAATTATTAGTGTTTGAAATAAGTTAAACCATACGACCATTGAAATGCAAGTTGGTACCAATGGCAGCAAATGGGTTAATAAATAATCAGTGGGTGCCTCATGAAAAACTGTCTGTTGAAGATTTTTATGAGAAGGGGAGTTTTGTTTTTTAAGAGTGCTTTGGCCCCAATTGCTGCTTATTCCTTGTCTGAAATCATAATTAGTGATAGATGAACAGCAAAAGATTTGGAGGTTCTATCTGGATCAGTCCCTTTCCCATCCAAAGTTTAGATATTTACCAGGAGACAGAAAAAATATGTAATAATTTAAGCTCTCCCTTTTTCCTCCCTCCATTACATTTCATCCTTCTCCCTCCCAACCCACTCCAGCATTTCTCTGATTCACTCATCTATCCACCAATCCACCATGTTCTCACTCCTTGACCTTCAAAACCTTGTCCTCCATGTGAGACTTTAAGTATAGTCTAGGTCAGTGGTTCTCAAAGCCGGTCCACTGCTTGTTCAGGGAAAGCTCCTGGCGGGCCGGACCGGTTTGTTTACCTGCCACTTCCGCAGGTTCGGCCGATCGCGGCTCCCTCTGGCCGCGGTTCGCCGCTCCAGGCCAATGGGGGCTGCGGGAAGTGGCGCGGGCCAAGGGACATGGTGGTCGCCATTCTCACAGCCCCCATTGGTCTGGAGCGGCGAACCGCAGCCAGTGGGATCCGCGATTGGCCGAACCTGCGGACGCAGCAGGTAAACAAACCGGCCCGACCTGCCAGGGGCTTTCCCTGAACAAGTGGCAGACCGGCTTTGAGAACCACTGAGCTAGGTGGCCTCAAGCAGCAGGAGCTAGTGAACTTTTAAGTAACAAAGATACACTAATGTTCATGGTACAGAACAAAAGGAGAATACCATGGTACCATGCTGACAGATGGTAAATAAAGATATTGTTTCTAAAAATAATATATTTATACATATAGGCTTCCAAGGGAAGTTGTGGAATCCCCATCATTGGAGGTTTCTAAAAACAGATTGGACAAACACATGTCAAGGATGGTCTAAGTTTACTTGATCTGGCCATAGTGCAGGGGGATAGAATTGATAACTTCTCAAGGTCCCTTCCAGCCTGACATTTCTGTGATTCTACGATATAGCTCAGTTTTTGGCTGCTCACTAAGTATAAAATAAAATTGATAAATGCACTACGAACATGTTATTTGATAAAGAAGTGGGAAAAACAGGACTTTCATTTGCAAGTCATCACTAGACTCTCATTTTTACCTGTATATTCATCAAGATTTAGTCATAGATTATATGGATTCTCTCAGCTTCATCTACAGGACACTTGTAATAAAGAAACAGAACTGAAAACCTCATATATTCAGAAAAATAGAAATGGGTTTCTCACTGATGTATTTGCCTTTCTTTAATTTAAATTTACATATGCTGCTTTAAAGTCCAAAATAGAATCACATATTAGCCTGGGATTACTTCTGACTGGAATTTCATAACCACTAAAGGATTTAACAGTGAAAATCCCTTTTGAGGAACTTGGGTCTTTCACAATACGTGCTTACAGTTGGCTGACACCAATTCTACTTAATACCAGTAGGCAAAAAAGTAATCTGCTTTATTTCATGCTAGCTGCTTTCTATTGTACACTGCTTTTAGGGCCTGTATTCCATTTACAGTACCATTAACTATGATTAGCATGCCATAGCTGATAACTATGTCTGCTGCTAGATGCAAGACAAAGTTACAGGGTGTCAACCCAGAACCTTACACAGACAGTGTGAAATTCACCCTTGTACACAGGGACAGTACAAATCTTATGCACACTTAAGTTCCCCTCATGGGGATTAAGTCAGATTCAAAGGGTACATAGGCTTGGTGCGGGGACCCTGCTCAAGGGTGAATTTCACCCAAAACAGTGACTGATAGGATGGCCCAGTCTGACTAGGTTATGCTGTCATGTGGAAGATTCAAGTGCTGGTGGCCAGGTTCTGTTTGTTCCCTGGCTGGCAGAGTATGTGGTGGCACCACACTCAGATGCTGGCCAACTTTCTTTAGTGACCCCTTCCTTGGCCAATGCAAAGGTGGCGTTGAAAGGCTCTGGAAAAAAACCTTCTGTAGCCCTTTTCAATGTGGTAAACGTAGGGCTCTTGATATCTGTGAGAGGCTCAGAGGATGCTCTAGGTGGAAATATGTGTCTGAAACAGTAAGAAATTTAGGCAGTTTGCTAAAATGTAGTGTACTTGCTTTGGTATGACTCCTGGGTGATTTAACCCTCTCCTCACTCTATCTCCCCTCCTGCCCTTCTCCCTTGCCATTGGCCCCACCCCCATCCTCCCATCCACACTGGTTCCCAAGCTTGCTATAAGTCTTAGAACCTCTCTCTCCTTTTGCCAAGTCGTACCCATTCTATTTCAACATCTTAATTCACCTCTACAAATCCCTCATCATCTTTCTCTCCCCTTTGGTGTCATATGAAGGAAGAGAGTCATAGGCAGCGACTCTGTGGGTGCTCCAAGGCTGGAGCACCCACGGAAAAAACTTAGCGGGTGCTTAGCACCCACTAGCAGCCTGCACCCCTCCCAGTGCCAACCACGTGCCTTCTATCCAGCCAATCAGTGCCTCCCCTCCCTCCCAGCACCTACCGCCCACCACGATCAGCTGTTTTGCGGTGGGCAGGAGGCTCTGGGAGGGGGGGGAGGAGTGGGGATGGGTCATGCTACGGGGATGGGGCAGAACTAGCCAGAAGAGGCGAGCAAGAGGCAGCATGGGGTGGGGTCAGAAAGAGGCAGGACAGGAGTGGGGGCTTGGATGAAGGGTGAGGATGGGGCCTAGGGTGGAGCAGGGGGTTGAGCAACCCCCCCAGGCCTGGAGGAAGCCAGCACCTAAGAAGAGAGTGGTCCTGAGACTGCCATGATGTTTTGCCTCTCCTCACCAAGAGGGAAAAACCATGATGCATCATGGGAGAGGTATTCCAGCTGGTGATCCTCACCCATAGAAGAGGATGGGAGCCACCTGAACTACAACTCCCGTAAGGCCCCACAGCAGCATTTCAGAATCAAAGTATTTTGTTTTTTAGCTGAAAACAGAAAATTTTGAGTTTTCAGCCATTCTGTTTTTTGACAGATATTTGAATTTTTCCCTTTGGGGGTTAAGGGGGGGGCGGGGGGACCAAAAGTCAGGCCCCAAAGATGGTTGCTGACCTCTTTTGAAAATTGGCCCCTACGTGTTTATGAGTGGTGATTATTGATCGTTATCATTAAATTATTGAATTTCAACAGGCATCCGCATGTGCAACTTCTGATGACCCCAGGAGCTGCCCGTTTTACCAGCAGCTTTTGGTCCTTAGCCTCTGTACACTTGCTCAGTGGTTTGCGCACATATTTACTATCCATTTAAAACCACTACACAAAGCTTAACATGAAACGGCGCCAACGACAAATTGAGTCCATTATTCCCATGTTTCCCTTTACCTTGAGGCCAAGTCCATCACTGAGTCCGGATCAGGCCATGGCTGTCTGTCACTCTTGTGCTGTTGTCACAGCTTCTGGCACAACCTCCACTTAAGATATTAGATTTGAGGACTTCCATAACTCATCCAGAGGTTATGGGCCTACTACAGGAGTGGGTAGGTGAGGTTCTCTGGCCTGCATTATGCAGGAGGTCAGGCTAAGTCCCTTTTGGCCTTAAAGTCTAAGAGTCTGTAGGATAGGTTCAGGATAGGTCCAGGTGCCACCATGGTGAGGGTGCAGCATGTGTTCCCTTAATCTGTGATCAGCTCTTCTGGGCTATGGATTTATCCCTTACCCAGCTATCTCTTAGGAACAAGCAGGAGTGCTTGTCTGAAACAGTCTTTGTGCTCAGGGGAGTGCAAAAACTGCCAGTGTGTCCCACCCACCTGACTCATCAGAGTGCACTGAAAGAGTCCATTTCTCTCAAGCTATTTGTATCAGGATAGAATCCCTTTGTGCCATGAAGTTCTTCTGGCTCCAAAAAATAATTGGCAACTTCCACCTCCTTCAGTCTCCTCCTATCTTGTCTGTTTCCATTCTTCAAAGCTCTGTCAGCAGTGTACAAAAGCTAAAGGAACGTTACCGATAAACTATGGGCAAAGTGTCAACCTTGTATTTCAGAAGCCTGCAGCTCCTAGAGCAACAGTTTGGGTCTGCAGAATGATAAGGAGGCTTTATGGAATGCTGCTATCAGCAAAAAGTTGGTACACTAAGTTCTTCTATGTAGATTTTGGCCTTCCTCACTCACTCTATGTAACAAGGAGATTAAGGCAAGTCAGAATGGTAGATCAGCACAAGAGCTCAATTTCTTGGCATGGCCTGAAGGATTTTTTTTCTCCCATTTGTGGTGTTTACATCTGAAAAATACAGCTTCTGTGTTGTTTGACTTTGAGGGGAAATGTAAACAAGCCAAATGTTTTCAAACTACCAAATCTAGGTCTTCTGCCAGCTTTGGGGGAGAAAGACAGTCTACAGCATTTAGAAAATCAAAAATGGGTATTTTATGTGTTCGTGGGCAAAAAGAGAAAAAGCATTCACCAGGAAGGCAAAGCACAGCTTTCTGTCTAAGGGCCTGATCCAACTCCCATTAAAGTCAATGGAAGTCTTTCCACTGAGTTTAGTAAGGTTTGGAGCCAAATGTTATTTGGGATAGTTTGTCTCTTTAACAGGCTATATAGAATCACTACACATTACATCCCCCCAAGGGGTGTGGTAAGTTATTCGTCCCTCTGTGCATGTTTTTTAACTCCACTTAATGCTAACAGGAGTCTATTTATGTTTTATATATAGATGAAATTCACCTCTCTGCAAAGGGCCAGCACAAGGTCTAGGTATCTTTAAAGTAAGACTTGAGCCTGGCAGTAGATGCAGCTGTACCCAGCCTCTCCTACTCTCACCAGGGTTGGAAGAAGCTCAATATCATCCATGCTTACTCCTCTGGACAGCAAGTGGAGAAGAGAGAAGGCGGTGAGAAGCTGTAGAGGAAGAGGAGGTTTCACAGATGCTCCATGGCAAATTAATGGGGGCCTGGAGGAGGAGCAGTCAGGCCATCTGGGAGCAACTACTTCCTAGCCACGTCTGTCACTCAACTGTAGAATAGCTCCCAACTCTTTCTTTCCACAGAGCCTGTTCAATCTACCCCTGTCTTTCCGTCTTCATGTTGTACATAGTCTGTTGAAATAGATTCTCTTTTGCTTTCTGTTATGTGGGAGGAATAGTGTCACATTATTATAAGATTTGGATTTTCCCCTGTGTCCAGTGAGGGCTTTGTCACATAGAAAAAATTTGTTGTGCTGAAGAACTTGAACCCTCACCCTTCTATAACAGGCTCACTTTGGATGAGCCCCAGTTATGAACAAAACACAAGCTAAGGCACTTGGAAAGTCTAATGGGTCAAATTCACACCTCTCTAAATCTGCTGTCTTCAAGTTCACTAGCAATTAGGTAACTTGACGGTAACCAGATTAACTGTAGCAATGTCTGTTCAGCATTATCTTCTTAACCTAATACTTCAAACAGAACTTTAAAAAAAAAGGACCAAGAGAGGTTATTTTCCCTTTTTTGGGGGCCAAATCAAGCTTTTAATCAATCCTTACTTGGGCAAAATTCCCATTGAGCCAGATTCTCAGATAATGCAAATTAACATAGAAGTCAATAGAGTTATGTAAATTTTCACCAGCTGAGAATCTGGCTCAATGATTTCAAGGAATGAGTAAGGACTTCAGGATTTGTCCCACTGCACGTATGTAAATGTTTTTTTTCAAAACTCTTCACTATACAATCGTATAAAGGAAGGCTCCAAATTCTAAATAACATGTGAGGTTTGGGAACAAACTAACAAAAGTAAAAAGTAATAAGTCACCAGGACCAGATGGTATTCACCCAAGAGTTTTGAAGAAACTCAAATGTAAATTTACTAACTGTGGTTTGTAACCTATCATTTAAATCAGCTTCATAACACATGACTAGAGGATAGCTAATGTGACACCAATTTTTTAAAAAGGCTCCAGTGGGATCCTGGCAATTACAGACCAATAAGCCTAACTTCAGTATTGGGCAAATTGGTTGAAACTATAGTAAGGAATAGAAATATCAGGCACAGAGATGAACACGATTTGTTGGGAAAAGTCTAGAGGGCTTTTGTAAAGGGAAATCATGCATCAGCAATCTATTAGAATTCTTTGAGAGGGTCAACAAACATGGACAAGGGTGATTCAGTGGATATTGTATACTTGGACTTTCAGAAAGCCTTTGACAAGGTCCCTCACCAAAGTCTCTTAAGCAAAGTAAGCAGTCATGGGATAAGAGGGAAGGTCCTTTCATTATCTGGTTAAAAGACATGAAACGAAGGGTAGGAATAAATGGTCAGCTTTCAGAACAGAGAAAGGTAAATAGTGGTGTCCCCCAGGGGTCTGTACTGGGACCAGAACTATTCAGGTATTCATAAATGATCTGGGAAAAGGGGTAAACAGTGAGGTGGCAACATTTTCGGATGATACGAAATTACTCAAGACAGTTAAGTCTAAAGAAGACAGTGAAGAGTTACAGAGGGATCTCAAAAAACTGGATGTCTCATCAACAACATGGCAAATGAAATTCTTTGTTGATAAATGCAAAGTAATGCACATTGGAAAACAACTATACATACAAAATTACTTGCTACCACTCAAGAAAGAGATTTTGGAGAAATTGTGGATAGTTCTCTGAAAACATCCGCTCAGTGTTCAGTGGCAGTCAAAAAAGCGAACAGAATGTTAGGAATCATTAGGAAAGAGATAATAAGACAAAATATCATAATGCCTCTATATAAATCCATGGTACTCCCACATCTTGATTACTACATGCAGTTCTGGTTGTCCCATCTCAAAAAAGATATATTAGAATTGGAATAGGTACAGAGAAGGGCAACAAAAATTAATAAGGATATGGAACAGCTTCCGTATTAGGAGAGATTAAAAAGACTGGGACTTTTCAGCTTGGAAAAGAGACTAAGGGGGGGTATGATAGAGGTCTATATAATCATGACTAGTGTGGAGAAAGTGAATAAGAAAGTGTTATTTACTCCTTTACATAACACAAGAACTAGGGGTCACCCAATGAAGTTAATAGGCAACAGGTTTAAAACAGATAAAAGGAAGTACTTCTTCACACAATGCACAGTCAACCTGTGGAACTCCTTGCTAGGGGATGTTTTGAAGGCCAAAAGGATAACTGCATTCAAAAAAGAATTAGATTAGTTCACAGAGGATAGGTCCATCAATGGCTATTAGTCAAGATGGTCAGGGACACAACCCCATGCTCTGGGTGTTCCTAGCCTCTGATTGCCAGAAGCTGGAAGTGGACGACAGGGGATGGATCACTCGATGACTGCCTGTTCTGTTCATTCCCTCTGAAGCACATGGCACTGGCCACTGTTGGAAGGCAGGATACTGCGCTAGAAGGACCATTGGTCTGACGCCGTATGGCTGTTCTTAAGTTGTGATGATTGTCACCCTGACTGACACACTAACAATTGAACTAAGGACCTCCAAGGCTAAAAGCATGAGCTGCTGCAGCTTAAACTATAGCTCTCTAAATGGGTATGTACTGCATTCATATCTTCTGTGGCTTGAGCACAGAAGGGGGCTTGTAACAAACACTGATCGATAAATCCCAATGGAAAGTGCTCAATCCAACAGGCTGGGATTTTAAAAAGAGCAAAAGGAAATTAAGTGCACAGCGTCCATGACTGCCCTGGCCTTAATTTTCAGGTCTACATGCTTGCTTAATTTTATTTTCTATGGTAGTTCACATTCTTTTATAGGCCAAATACATCATGTACCAAACAACGTGTGGGGTTCAGAATGAGGAAGATATTTGTCCCTTTGTTTTTGAAGCTGTTGTGGCTTATCGATTTAAAAAGAACTCTTGACTGGTCTCCTGAGGCCCCAAGTGCTGTTTCATTGCTTAGGCAAACTCCCTGGGAGAGGAACAAAGGCTTAATGTGTGACAGGGTTTGCTGTGCAGGGGTTTCTTTGTAATCTGATTGCTAAGGGAAACTGTTCCCAAATGCCAATCCAATGAAAACCCAGTTTCAGGTACACAATAAAGAAAAGAGGGGAGGAAGAGGAAAGAAGGAAAATAAGAACAGGGTATTGTAATGGAATCATATAAAATGGAAGGGTTTATGTTTCTTTAGCAGCTCTTGTGGGGGTGGGGGGTGCCATTGTTTTTCACAAAGGTTCTCAACAAAATTGTTCCAGAAGCTCCAGCTACAGGGAGAATAGACATTGTGTGGTTGGTATGACAATTACACAGCAAGATACAGCTTTATACAGATGATGAGCTCTTTGTTTTGTTTTGGGGGAGGGGAGGTGTGTGTGAACTAGTCTTTTATTTATTTTTTTTTAACAATTATACCCTGAATTCATAAGGACCATTTCTCCAGCAAACAATCTCCGTAGCCATCATTTCCAAGCAGGTTAGTTAGACTGAATCCTCACTTTGCTGTGTGCAGTATGTATCTGCTAGGAGTTGTTTGCTCTGTATTGAGGGAAGTTTTTCCTCTCTCTTGCAGAGGCAACTAGCATAATCCTCCAAACTCATCCCTGAGCTAACACAAGGGCTGGTGCAGGGTATGATGGGAGACAGTCTGTTTTCCCAAGTCCAGGTTTGCTAGGGCCTCTATGGCCCCCTGTGGAATTTAACATGCGTGCTGCCATATAGTGCCTGTGGGGGCTTGCACTGGTGGGGAATTGCCAAGGTACAGGATCGCCCTTTTGAAAGACTCCTTTCACCTTTACTCCATTCTTCCCTGTCTGACTCCCAACATATCCCAGTCTTCCCCAGAACACTCTGTGTACCGGGGGCATCTGTGCTGCCTTCATAATTATCCTCCATTTCACTCTTGCTCACTAGAGAGCCCACATGCCTACTTCTGACCCCTTTGCTGTGGTAGAGCAAAGAAACATTAGGGCAACCCTGAATGCAGTCCTTTTTTGCCAGATGCAACATGTTATAGAAGATATACACACATTCACTGTTTTTTTTTCTCATGGCAGCTTTATTTTAGTTCTTTCTTGTGCTGTTGCTCCATAGGATGAAGTAAAGACAGTTATGACTGAATGTATTTGTTTGCCCTTTGTGCATAGAAAACTAACAATAAAAAAATGAGCTAAATGCAAATGTGGTAATGTGTTGCAAGTTCTGCAGAAAAAGTACAGTTAATACTTTTTGCCTTTAATTTGCTCATTGCTATATTTGAGGCAGTATGTTAAATGTGGTTGTTGAAAATTAGCTCTCTTACAAATAGCTGGTAAACTAACTGTGTTTAGCTCCTCTAGGCTAGACAACTGTACCATCAGATTCTATTTACTTGACATAGTTTGCAGGTCACTCACAAAAGTTATTTTATTTAAACATAGACAAGTCCCCTCATAGCCCCTCCCCTCCTTTAGTTTGCAGGCTCTTTGGTGCAGGGAATGTCCATGCATGTTTATACAGCACCTAGCACAATGAGGTCAGCCTGTATGAGGCCATTTTATTCTGCTTCCAGAATAGAAATATTAAATAATAATACTGGTATTTCTTATTGTTGTTACCGATAACACAAGTTGAGAGTGGACTAGATTCTGTGCTGTGCGTCTTCAGAGCTAAAAGCCTTGACTTTTAATAGGGAAGAAATAGGGTCTTTTGGTTAAGGCTCAGGGCTATGAGTCAGAAGTCCTAGGTTCCACAGTCCCTTTAACGCTTTGTGCCTCAATTTCTCTATCAGTAAAAGGGAGACAATTCTGCTCTGCCTCCTGGAGGGTTTGTGAGTAGACCTGATCAGGAATTTTATTTTTGGCTGAAATTCCAGTTTTCGTTTGGTGAAAACTGACAAATTTATTAATTTTTCAGTTTTTTGACAAAAAGCCCCCAAAATGTTATCCAAAATGGACATTTCCATTTTGATGAGAAAAGGTTTTGAGCAAAAACTTTCAACCAGATCTAGTTTTGAGGTCCAACTTGTGAAGGGCTTACCTACTATAAATAAATAATACCCCAGGACTTTGTGAAATTCATTTCCTGAACTGGATCCAGATAGAAAGCTTGCAAATAGCCCTGTGACAGGTTCGGTCACAGAGACCCCCTTGCGACTGTCACGTGATGTTCTGAATTTACCTCTGAGCCCATTTTCTCTGCCAGCTTGGGACTCCAAAACCCTGCCTTGTTGAGCCAGACATGCTAGCCTGCTGCAACACAGACCTAGGTCTGGTCCACGCCCCCAAAGCTGCAGACTTTAAAAATCTGCTCAGCAGGCTGCCTTCTCCAGCACTCAGACACTCAGCTCCCAATGGGATCCAAACCCCAAATAAATCTGTTTTACTCTATATAAAGCTTATACAGGGTAAACTCATAAATTGTTCACCCTCCATAACATTGCTAGAGACATATGCACAGCTGTTTGCTCCCCCAGGTATTGATCACTTACTCTGGGTTTATCAATAAACAAGTGATTTTACTAAGTATAAAAAATAGGATTTAAGTGGTTCCAAGTAATAACAGACAGAACAAAGTAAGTCACTAAGCAAAATAAAACAAAACATTCAAGTCTAAGCCTAATATATTAAGAAACTGATTACAGATAATATCTCACCCTCAGAGATGTTCCAGTAAGCTTCCTTCACAGACTAGACTCCTTCCTAGTCTGGGCCCAATCCTTTCCCCAGTACAGTCCTTATTGGTTCCAGAAGGCATCTTAGGTGAAAAGCAGTGGCTTTCTCATGGCTGGGACCCCCTTTGTCCTGCTCCACCCCCTTTTATAGCTTTGGCACAAGGCAGGAATCTTTTGTGTCTCTGGGTTCTCGCCCTTCCTTCTAAATGGAAAAGCACGAGGTTTAAGATGGATTCCGGTATCATGTGACATGGTTACATGTCACTGTAAGACTTCATTTTTCATTACCCATGGGCTGGTTTACAGGTACACAGGCAGGTTTGCAGGTAAACAGAGCCATTTACAACCAGTTGTCCTAGTCAATGGACGCCATCAAGATTCTAAACCACCATTAATTGCCCACACTTTGCATAATTACAATAGGACCTCACATAGTTATACTTCATATTCCTAGGTTTCAGAGTAGCAGCCATGTTAGTCTGTATTCGCAAAAAGAAAAGGAGTACTTGTGGCACCTTAGAGACTAACCAATTTATTTGAGCATAAGCTTTCGTGAGCTACAGCTCACTTCATTGGATTCATCCAAGTAATAACAGACAGAACATCTGATGAAGTGAGCTGTAGCTCACGAAAGCTTATGCTCAAATAAATTGGTTAGTCTCTAAGGTGCCACAAGTACTCCTTTTCTTTTTTCATATTCCTAGTTTCAGATACAAGAATGATACATTCATACAACTAGGATGAACACATTCAGTAGATTACAAGAGACCTTTTCCATAAAGCATATTCCAGTTACATCATATTTACACTTATAAACATATTTTTATAAAGCATATGGAGTGCAATGTCACAAGCCCCTCTCTCTGAAATGGGCTAGTCAGAGCTGCAGATCCAGGACACACTTGGACTATAGAGGAGTTTATTCCCATATGTGAACTTTACAGAAAGCCTATTTGATCTTAGACTATACTATGTTGCAGAAGCAACACTGAGTAAGCTAGATACTGATCTTGTGCCAGGTAAAATAAAAGAAAAGCAACATTAATGACAATGAGCTATGTTATACAGTCAGTGATCTCATGCTTAAAATAAAGGACGTGAATGAAGGCTGCTGTTCCGAGGTGCAGGAGTCAGTGGTTTCTAAGATACCAGACTCACAGGAACGGACACTGAATTAGTAGAATACAATAAACCTCCATATCTTGAAAAGACAGACATAACAGTACAAATGTACTATCAGCTCCCTAAAAAACAGAGAGAAGGTTTCTTTTCAATCTCTCCTTGGGTCATTTGATTGTAGTGTAGTGGGTGACATTACCTGCCACTCCACCAACTGACTTCTGGTAATCTTCTTTCCCAGTTGCCATGCCAGCGCTTGACTAGTTAGGTCATCAGTTATAAAGGTTGCGTCCCATGTCTGCCTAACTTAGTATTATACAGATAACCCTGGATCCAGGAAGATGAACTATAAGTAACCCAGCAGGGCTTTTCCACCTTGAATATCTGTGATCCAATGTACATTTAGACAACAGCTTTGGTAGCTTTTATTTATATATAAGTATTTCCCCCAAATCATGGAGAATGCTGTAGTAGGCTGGGCAACATCTTGTTGTGGGTTTTTCCCCCCAATATGGTAACATTTCTCAGAATAGTTGCTTAAAAACAAATCAGAGAAGTGAGTAGAACTAATCACACATGAGAAGTAATGAATATGCTTAAGGGCTTGCAAGTATAACCCTTCTGCCCATCAGAGTTGGCAGCAACAAGGCCCGGGTTCAGTATCTAGGGGTTCCATTCCAATAACACAATGCAAATCCAGCTCAAGCCCCCACTCAGTGACCTGGGACAAATATATACCACCCCTGCTGGGCGCCTCCAAGAGGCAATACTTCCCCTCTCGCAAGCACAGAGTCTGAGTGTAGCAAAGCCTTTTAATAACAGAGAGAAACAATGTGGCATTATGTTGGGGAAACACCACCAACAGGATTCATAACACAACCCATGAGCAAAAAACCCACCCCAAGCAAATTGGGGCATGTCCTTTCCCTTTGGTTCTTGAGTCCAGCAACCCAAAATCACCCAAAGTCCCAAAAGTCCAATGGCCCAAAAGTCTCTGTCCCTGGTCAGTGCAGCCCCAGAGTTCGAAAGTTTATCTACAGAGTTTTACCTCCCAAGCTGGGTGGAGATGGGGGGTGGTGATTAAGGGGCACCTTACATGGTCCAAAGCCAATTGCCCCACCTCTCCATGGGGCTCCGCTCCGCTCCACCAGCCATCCCACAAATCACTCCACTCTGCCAGCCACCCTCATGAGCTGCTCCAGGCATCCCACAAACTGCTCCACTCCACCAGCCGCTCTGCTCTACCAGCCGTCCCATGAGCCGCTCCAGCCATCCCACAAACTGCTCTGCTCCAAGAGCCACTCTGCTCCACCAGCCATCCCGCAAACTGCTCCACAATATATCTTCAGGCTCCCCCACTACTTAACACAACACTCAGTGATTTCAGCTCTTAGGAAGTTTAGCTCTTTTGTGATTTCAGCTTGTAACAGGGGAGCCTCAGTGCTGGTGCACCATTAGCCCAAAGTGAATTCAGCTCAGCAGCCTGTAATTAGATTCCTAACAGGATCAAAATTAACTCTGATATACCACAGTGGGGAGAAAGAAGTGCAATTAGCATGTAAGGCCCTCTCCATGGAGCCCATACCACCAGGTATCAATACCTATCCCCAGCCTCTCTTCATTCACTGGGTTTTGGAACCCATGACCCTTGCCTAGCGAGTGCTACTTAGTTGATGGTGAATCCCTCCATCATAACAAAAGGCCAAGTACAGTTCCACTGTCCTTGATTCACATAATCAAGATAATAACAATTTATTTCTGCCCCAATAACAGATAAACTGGGGCTCCTACAGCAGCCAAAGTGACCATCTAGGTGGGGTGGGTGTGCCTATGCAGATGAGATCAGCCCCTGAAGTTCTTCTCCACAACCCACCATGACTCGCTACCAGATGTCAGGGTAGAGCTCATCCAGACTCTGCTTACACAAGATTCAAGTCTCTGATGGACACATAGTTTAATATAATTAGTTTTGGCTTTGGGGGAGTTTAATTTGGGAGGGAATAATTCTACAGTTGGGGTGAAGGAGGAAACTTTTGTCTTGTCAATAAATCTTCTTGGCCAGGTATCTTTGTAGGAATATAAGAACAGCCATATTGGATCAGACCAATGGTCCTTCTAGCCCAGTATCCTGTTTTCTGACAGTGGCCAATGCCAAGTGCTTCAGAGGGAATGAACAGAACAGGCAACCATCCAGTGATCCATCCCCTGTCATCCACTCCCAGCTTCTGACAAACAGAATAGCGACACTCAGAGCTTGGGGTTGCATCCCTGCCCATCCTGGCTAATAGCCATTGAGGGACCTATCCTCCATCAACTTTATAACAGATTGGCCTTTAATAGTACAACAATATTAATGTTCTAACAGATTGGCCTTTTTTTTTCAATGGGTAAATGAAAAAGACAAAAAAACATGAAGCATATTTTCAACATTGTTTCCATTATCTCATCAAAATTCACTGTTTTGTATCTGAAAAGTTTTGATCAGTTCTACTTTTTTATTAATAATAATTTGACTATCCCAACAGTATAGGAGGAAACCATTAGGCTTTTTATTATGAGCTATTAGTACTGTCAGTTGCCAGACCAGAATTTCTCTTTCTTATGTTTGTTTATATCTACGCTGCAGGAAAGGGCCCCTCATTCTGTGGTTCTTGATCTGTGTTTCCCAGTAAATATCAAGAGACAGAAGGAATCTTGAAGAATCACCATTGACACCACAGAACCTTTAATGCATATGCAATTTTCTGTAAATATAACTCCACTCTGAAGATTTCACAGGTTCTATAAGGGTCTTATTTCCCCTCCTTTTTATGATTTGCATGGAAAATTTTGTGTAATAACTGCAACCAGAGACTGACCGGGGTCCTCTAGAGCTAAAGGCAGGAAATGTCTATGGAGTGAGCTCAAGAGCCCAACTCTCCAAGTGAGTGCTATAACAGACTCACATCCTTTGTGAACTGAGCACCGATGGAACATGAAACACACACTATTCTATTTTATCCCATATAGGTCCTTATACAGTCTTTATCACTGAGATATCTGAGCACCTTCCAGTAGTTCATTAAGCAATGGGACTAATCTGAATCTGTCATGTGGTTTGTCCTCTCTCTGATCCTCTCTTCAGGGGGAGAATTGTGCATGCACTGGAGTGTTTTGTTTTGGTAAGGGCTGACCAGTGGGTTACCTCTGCATTCCACAATGGCATGTGCATAAAGTGCTTCTCTCACATTCCACAGATGATTTGCTAAAGAATGAGTTGCTTTTTAAAAAGCACTCTACTCAAGTAGAGTATAGAATACGTGGAATGTCAGCAGAGTGGGTAAGGTGAATGTGAACTAGTGAAGAATAATATTTTCCTGCAGGAGTACATTTCTTTCTGAAGAATGGAAAAGCACTTCAAGTTCATGCAAAAGCATGAACTGTATTCATTCAGCAGCAGCCAGTTGGACAACATAGTGCAAAGGAGGGAAAATTACCAATCGTTATGATACTGGGGCAAACCCCTACTATTACAGAAACTGCCGTAGGATTTTTAATGTATATAGGAGCATGGTGACCAGCGTCAAAGATGTGTGGGCACATGTGACTGACCAGAAGTATGAATAGGGGCATTGTGGCCTGAATTTCCATAGACAGAAAAAAGTAGTTTCGGACAGGCCTGTTGGTAAATGACTTTGGGATTTCAATATGTTCCTTGCACCCTCATACATAGGTTAACCAAAGAGGCTTCTACACAAAGGCAGCTCCTGGCTTTGCTTTTGGACAGCAAGTGTATTTAACAGTGCTTGTATAAATGTACTATGTGCCACGGCTTTCCTTCCTTTTGGCATCATTAGTGTCTCTGGGCTAATGTGGTGTGTCTCGGACAGCTGTCTAGAGTCTTTCATGTTTTCAAGTCCAAAGATAATGTCTTTTCCAGATGTCACATTTGAGGAGGGATATACTTTCACTGAATATGATAATCAGGAAATTTCTGTTTTCTCAAATTACAGTGTCAGGCAACATTGCTCCATAGAAACTGATCAAATATATATGATGCACAAAAACTATGTTATAAAACATTATCAAGGATGCACAGTCAAATATTCAAAATTTAGGAAATGCCAGAATTAAGGTTGCACAGCCAACAGACATGTGGCTGGTAAGACAAAGGCACTGGGTGACTATGGGCATTAGACAGCTGAATTCTCCAGCAGAAGGAGGCAGGGAGGTAAGGTTATGTATTGTTTTTTGTTTCCTTAACTTTCAGGTACTCTACAAGGAAGAACCCAGCATGGGAGGAAAAGGGTGGATCACCTGCATTACTTAGTCTGCCTGGACCTGTGGGGGACCCAGCCAGACAGGAACTCTGATCCCAGAGGTTTCCACACAGGCCTGGGTTTTGACTTGCTTGGAATGTGGCCTGCATATCGCCACCAAAGAAAGTCAGTCAGGTGGAACCACCATGTGTGAGAGGTGTCTGTTGGTGGAGTCCTTCAGGAGGCAGACAAGAGAGCTGCAGGAGGAGGTGGAGTGCGAAGACTTTATCAACAGGCTGCACATGGAGACGTCTGGGATGGAGGCTGCTAGCTGACTACAGATGATTACAGCAGAACCACGAGAGGAAGGAGAACTGGCTGCCCTCTGAGGAGGAGACTGACTGCTGGCCACCTTGCCCAGTAGTCAGTGTTCCACCCTCCCACCCATGTCCCCCATCCATCCAGGTGAAGAATGGTATGCCCTACTGGCAAGAGCAGGTGAGGAGCTGATCTGATGGCTGAGGTGGAGAAGCTATTTGTCCCCAAGGCTGGGAGGCTCACAGCCACTCCACCCGAGAGGAGGAGACGTAGAGTGCTGGTGGTTGGGAATTCTCTTTGGAGGAGAATGGGGGCATCCACCTGCTGACTTGATGTGCTGCCTGCCTGGATCCCACATCTGAGACATTACAGAAAGGCGGCCAAAGCTCATCCGTCCATCGGATCGCTAACCTATGCTGCTCATCCATGTGGGCACTAATGATACTACCAGGTCTGACTCTGAACAGAGCAACAATGACTACAGGATTCTGGGAGCTAGGGTGAAGGGCCAGGATCACAGGTTGTGTTCTTGTCCATCTTCCCAGTTGAGGGTAAAGGCCCAGGCTGGGCCATGTGCATCCTGTAGATGAATGCATGGCTACGCAGATGGTGTTGACAGAAAGAGTTTGGCTTTCTTGACCATGGGATGATATTCTGGGAAGAAGATCTGCTGGGAAGAGATGGCATCCACCTGACCAAGAAGGGGAAGAGCATCTTCATGCACCAACTCGTCAACCTACTGAGGAGGGTTTTAAATTATGTTCAAAGGGGACAAGTGACAAAAGCTCACAGGCCATACTTGAAGAGTAGTTATCAGTAGTTTACTATCAAACTGGGAGGGCATATCTAGTGGGGTCCTTCAAGGGTTAGTCCTGGGTCTGGTACTATTTGATATTTTATTAATAACATGGGTAATAGTCTGGAGAGTATGCTTATAAAAATTGCAGATGACACCAAGCTGGGAGGGGTTGCAAGCACCTTGTAGGACTGGTTTGGAATTCAAAACAACCTTGACAAACTGGAAAATTGGTCTGAATTCAACAAGATGAAATTCAATCAAGACAAGTGCAAAGTACTTCACCTAGGCAGGAGAAATCAAATGCACAACTACAAAATGGGGACAAACCGGCCAGGTGGTAGTACTGCTGATAAGAATCTGTGGATTATAGTGGATCAAAATTGAATGTGTGTCAACAATGTGTTGCAGCTGCAAAAAAAGGCTAATAGCATTCTGAGGTGTATAAACAGAAGTTCTGTATATAAGACATGGGAGATAATTGTCTCGCTCTGCTCTTCACTGGTGAGCCCTCAGCTGGAGTACTGTGTCCAATTCTGAGTGCTACTCTGTAGGAAAGATGTGGATAATTTGGAAAGAGTCTAGAGGAGAATAACAAAAAATATCAAAGGCTTAGAAAACCTGACCTATGAGAAAAGGTTAAATAAACTGGTCTTGTTTAATTTGGAGAAAAGACTGAAGGGGGAACCTGATAGCAGTCTTCAAATAGGTTAAGAGCTGTTATAAAGAGGATGGTGATCAGTTGTTCTCCATGTCCACTGAAGGTAAAACAAGAAGTTATGGGCTTAAACTACAGCAAGGGAGATTTAGGTTAGATATGAGGAAAAACTTTCAAGCTATAAGGGTAGTTATGCTTTGGAACAGGCTTCCAAAGTAAGTTCCCACCCCTGGAAGCCTTTAAAAAGGAGGTTGGACAAACATCTGTCAGGGCTGGTCTAGGTTGACTTGGTCCTGCCTCAGTACAGGGGTCTGGCTTTGATGTCTTCTTGAGGTCCCTTACAGTTCTATATTACTATGATTCTATGATAATTCATCCCTCTGGTGCCTATGCATTTTGTTACAGTCTTTAATTACATTATCACATACTGTTTTTTCCATGGGACCCCTGACTCATTCAGTGCACATGATGGATGGTGCTTAATTAAGAAGTAGCAAGTCAATGTTTTATTTCCTCCTCATTGTTCAGTGTATGGCCCCAAGCCTCATTTTCTGTCCACAGTTCAAACCCTGCTCTGAAGACAGAATTATTAATTTCCTCATTTTCAAGGGTGTTCATCACTAGAGTGTCTAAGGGCTTTGCAAACATCATTTATCTTCACAACACCCCTGTAAGGTTAGGAGCTGATATTATCCTCACTTTACAGGTGGAAAGCTTAGCACACAGAGAGAAGTCAAATGATTTTAGGTGCCCAATTTGGGACCTGATTTTTTCAGAGTACTTAACATTATATATTCCAACCACTTCCTCCCCCTGATCTCAGCTGCTGCTGTGAGAGCTCAGTACATTTGCAAATCAGACCCTAGGGTCTCAAGTAAGGCACCCCAAAAATGAGAAACACACAATTAGTGTGTGTGGTGGTTTAAGTGACTAACCAAGTGTCTGATAGCAGTAGTAGGTTATCATCTTAGATGGGGACCAGTACTAGCGGGTATGAAACACACACTTTGCCAGTGGATTTCACAGATGTTTGCTGATAGCAGAGGAATAGTGACATTCAGGAATCTTGAGTTCCATTCCTAGCTCTGGAGTGGAGTCTGCTTTACTAGGCACAGATCCTTCTGTCTGTTCCCCTAAAGCCCGACACCCTTCTACCTTACCCCTTCTATCCTGTCCCCTATATCAGTCTAGAATCATAGAATCATAGAATCATAGAATATCAGGGTTGGAAGGGACCCCAGAAGGTCATCTAGTCCAACCCCCTGCTCGAAGCAGGACCAAATCCCAGTTAAATCATCCCAGCCAGGGCTTTGTCAAGCCTGACCTTAAAAACCTCTAAGGAAGGAGATTCTACCACCTCCCTAGGTAACGCATTCCAGTGTTTCACCACCCTCTTAGTGAAAAAGTTTTTCCTAATATCCAACCTAAATCTCCCCCACTGCAACTTGAGACCATTACTCCTCGTTCTGTCATCTGCTACCATTGAGAACAGTCTAGAGCCATCCTCTTTGGAACCCCCTTTCAGGTAGTTGAAAGCAGCTATCAAATCCCCCCTCATTCTTCTCTTCTGCAGGCTAAACAATCCCAGCTCCCTCAGCCTCTCCTCATAACTCATGTGTTCCAGACCCCTAATCATTTTTGTTGCCCTTCGCTGGACTCTCTCCAATTTATCCACGTCCTTCTTGAAGTGTGGGGCCCAAAACTGGACACAGTACTCCAGATGAGGCCTCACCAATGACGAATAGAGGGGAACGATCACGTCCCTCGATCTGCTCGCTATGCCCCTACTTATACATCCCAAAATGCCATTGGCCTTCTTGGCAACAAGGGCACACTGCTGACTCATATCCAGCTTCTCGTCCACTGTCACCCCTAGGTCCTTTTCCGCAGAACTGCTGCCTAGCCATTCGGTCCCTAGTCTGTAGCGGTGCATTGGGTTCTTCCGTCCTAAGTGCAGGACCCTGCACTTATCCTTATTGAACCTCATCAGATTTCTTTTGGCCCAATCCTCCAATTTGTCTAGGTCCTTCTGTATCCTATCCCTCCCCTCCAGCGTATCTACCACTCCTCCCAGTTTAGTATCATCCGCAAATTTGCTGAGAGTGCAATCCACACCATCCTCCAGATCATTTATGAAGATATTGAACAAAACCGGCCCCAGGACCGACCCTTGGGGCACTCCACTTGATACCAGCTGCCAACTAGACATGGAACCATTGATAACTACCCGTTGAGCCCGACAATCTAGCCAGCTTTCTACCCACCTTATAGTGCATTCTTCCAGCCCATACTTCCTTAACTTGCTGACAAGAATACTGTGGGAGACCGTGTCAAAAGCTTTGCTAAAGTCAAGAAACAATACATCCACTGCTTTCCCTTCATCCACAGAACCAGTAATCTCATCATAAAAGGCGATTAGATTAGTCAGGCATGACCTTCCCTTGGTGAATCCATGCTGGCTGTTTCTGATCACTTTCCTCTCATGCAAGTGCTTCAGGATTGATTCTTTGAGGACCTGCTCCATGATTTTTCCAGGGACTAGAAAAATCTAGTCTAGTCTCTTCCCCACTCCCGACTCATCATCTCAGTCCCAGTCTCCATGCCTCAGGCTTCTCATCCAAGTTCCAATCTTCTTGCCAAGCCAGTGCCAGAACTCCCTCGCCCCAGTTCCCTCTTCCCAGTCTCTTTGCCCAACCAGTCCCAGCTTCCCCTCTATCCCACATGTCCTGTAACAGAGTGTACTGTCACATGGGTGAAAATGCACACATTTACCTAAAGAGTTGTAGGTAGTAGACTACCCCTGAAAATGAGAACTTGGGTGTGGTCCATCTAGCTCCAATCATCCTCTCTGCTGGGAGTGGGAGAGGTCTGAGGCTGATATAAATCAGAACCAGCTCATTCCAAGGGTATCAAGAAGAGAAGCAATATTCTGGATGGGGACACTAAGGGAGTGTCTTGGGGGAAAGAACAGCTCCTGAAATGGAAGCTCTACAGATGGTATGAGACCAGTGGATGAACAGAAGCAAAATGTTAGAAAACAAGGTACTGAACTGGGCAGACTTTGGGCACAGGCTGGGACCTGCCTCCATTAAAGCCTTTGGACTTTCTAGACAAGAAAAGATATTGGGTGAACAACACATGGAAAGCTTATGGGGAAGGCAGCTTAGGCAAAAATGATCATGAAATGACAGAGTTCATGATTCTAAGGAATGGTAGGAGGGAAAACAGCACAATAAAGATAATGGATTTGAAGAAGGCAGACTTATCAAACTGAGGGAGTTGGTAGGTAAAATCCTATGGGCAGCAAGTCTAAGGGGAAAAACAGTTAAAGAGAGTTGGCAGTGTTTCAAAGACATTATTAAAGGCACAAGAGCAAACTATCCGTCTGCCTAGGACAGATAGGAAGTATGGCAAGAGACCACCCTGGCTTCACCCTGAAACTCAAAAAGAGTTCTACAAAAAGTGGAAACTAAGTCAAATTACAAAGGATGAACATAGACAAATAACACAAGTATGTAGGGACAAAATGTGCATAATTACACACACGTAGCAGATTCTTTGCACTAGGCAGTGCAGAAAGGGAGGAGGGGTGGCTCTAGCATCCTGATTCACTGTTTGGCTCCAGCCCCAAATGCAGGTTGGACAATGTTTCCCAAGGCGCCATCCACCAGCTGAGGATAGCTGTGGTGTTAATTACAGCCCTGCCAATTTCTTGGGGAAGGCACACACCCAGTTGGATTTTAGGGCATTGTTTATTAGGTGGCCATCTTGGTCTGGATAAGAACAAGGTGACCTCCATGTTGTGACAGTTTCTTGTTCCCCTATTCTGGGCAAAAGGCGGGAAAGGGAAAAGAGCGGGAATCAGTTGTTGCTAAGTAACCGGTTTCTATATAAACAAATGAAGGGAGGGGCCAGGGGCTCTTGAGCGCTGGAATCTTTGGGCTCAGGTGTCCAAAAAGCTCTCTCTCTCTCTGTGGTGTGGTACACCTCCCACATTGGTTACTGGCCTGCAGTAGCCACTCACTGAACAAAGTTGTCCTCTTGGGGTTTATTAGTTATTTTCTTTTGGGAAGCAGGCGTGCACACTCAGACTAGATCCAGTTAGTTAGATCTGACACTCACCCATAGACGACGCAGCGAGGGACAGGATGGGTCTAAGATAGGGTTACCTACCTGTCTTCAACACCTGTGATCCACCGTTGGGGTCCATCGCTGATCTCACCAACCCAGATTCTGCAGCCTCGCCACCAGCAGTACCTGGAGGAGGTAGAAAAACATCTTTGATTTATTGAGTGTGTGTGTGCATTTGTCCTTAATCCATCCCGCTCCCCTTCCTTCCTTCTCCTTTAGTAAATAAAGTGTTGTTGTGAGTTCATATCCATGTGATGGTTTCTTTTATTCCAGCTCTGATAGATGGGCTTAAGGGGGCACTCAGTGAGAGGTATACTGTAAGGCTCCCCAAAGTCTTCTGGTCAGATAGGCTCCCTAAAAATCCTTACAGTGGTGTGCCCTCAGCATGTCTATTTGCTGACCTTCCTCACCCCTAGACAGGCTCTCTGTTGTGGTTTGGCAGGGGGCAGGTATAAGAGCCTGTCATGCCAGCACTAAGCCAACTGGCGCTTTCCCCAAGCTGAAGAACCTCTGGCTAGGGGAATGCATTCAGTCTTTGTTTCCTTAATGGCACAAAGGCCAGGGAACAGGGCGGAGAACCTACCCCTAATTAGCACATGTAATCACCCATATTATCCCTATAAATGGGTATGTTGTATACAAAGGGCCACTTATGCCTCTAACTGGCCATTGCACTTATGGTAAATTCATGTGCAAACAGCATATAATGGTGTGCACGCTTTTTAATACTAGAGGCTCTCTGTGACTAAAGAACATAAAACAGGAGAGAAATTGTATTGTATAGAGACAGGAACTTCCAGCAGGGAAAGACTAACATTTAGCATATGGCTAACAGCATCCAAGAGCAAGGAACGATGAGGAAAGTCCATGTATAGAGGGCAACAACTTTCAAAGGACATGAGGAACAAGTGGAAAAGGACTCCATTGTTCAAGGTCTTATAAGTGCTAAAAGGGATTTCTGTTAGCAAGAATAAAGATAAGCCTATAAAGACCTATAACTGAGCGAAGTCTAGTGGTTAACCCTTGCTGTGAGTTCCTTCTTAGCACCTTCATTGATAGATGGAGAATGCATCAGCACGAGACTGGAGTCACAGCTGCTTTAGTATAAAGGCAGTGTGAGTGATAAATGGATTTCTGCTATGTGACAATAGGTCATTGCCTTAGCTCTGTATTGGACAGAATCTATTACATTAACTTAGACTAAACTCTCTTATTTCTATTTTTTGCACTGTACAAAAGTTTGCCATTGTAACTGTCTGTGAATACAAATTATAGTTATTCTTAAAGATGTTCTCTGGTTTGACCAGCATGCTTCAAAAGAAATGGTGACTGCCTATCTGTTTTTCAGGAAACACAAGGCTTAGTTCTGTAAATGTGCCCTGAGTAACTTTATTCACGTGAATAGTCCCTATATGGCTTGCTCAGGGTAATACAACAATATTGCCAGAGCCTTGATGGAACAACTGACATGAGTAGTTAGTCAAAATTTTTGGTGGGGTTCTGTGGGTAGTGTACAGACAGCCAAAGTGACTGGTCCAAATTCTTCTTTGGTGTAACTTCACTGAAATAAGTTGAATTACACAAGGAATCAGACTGGGTCCCCAAGCCTTAACCTTCCTCATGGGAGCCAAATGAAATATTCACAGTAAATAATTTACTGAAAATAGCTACCCTCTTTTTCTGAAGGTGGAATGTCTGTCTGTGGTCTGAAGTACTGGGATTTAAGCCACACCAGTTGTGTGGTACCTACCTGCCAAATGTCCAGAAATGGACTGTAGTTGTCTCAACTCTAATGGTGGTGTGACAAGGTTGGGCCAGATGGCTACCGGAGAGTAACAGAAGGCAGATATATTAGCCCCAGGTTAAGTAGGTCCCTTTTCCCTGGGTAAGGTAACAGGGAAGGTTCCAGAACAATCAGGAACCTTCTGGAGACAATTAAGACAGACAGGCTGATTAGAACACCTGCCGCCAATCAAGAAGCTGCTAGAATCAATTAAGGCAGGCTAATCAGGGCACCTGGGTTTAAAAAGGAGCTCAGTTCAGTTTGTGGTGCGCGTCTGAGGAGCTGGGAGCAAGAGGTACTAGGAGCTGAGAGTGAGAACGCAGACTGTTGGAGGACTGAGGAGTACAAGCATTATCAGACACCAGGAGGAAGGTCCTATGGTGAGAATAAAGAAGGTGTTGGGAGGAGGCCATGGGGAAGTAGCCCAGGGAGTTGTAGCTGTTGCACAGCTGTTCCAGGAGGCACTCTAGACAGCTGCATTCCACAGGGCCCTGGGCTGGAACCTGGAGTAGAGGGTGGGCCTGGGTTCCCCCCAAACCTCCCATCTCCTGGTCATACACAGGAGAAGTTGACCTGGACTTTGGGTTCACGGAAACGGCCAAACTGAGGGCTGCCGTGAAGCTCCAAGGTGAGCAAATCCTCCAATAAGCTCAAGACCCACCAAGGTAGAGGAGGAATTTTGTCACAGTGGTTAAACTTTTTAAAATTTCCAGTTGATGGATTAATCATGAAACAAGCAGCACATAGTTTCCTCTCTTTCAGTGTGGGTTTCCCTGCCATGCAAACTTGTACCTGCTATATCTTGTAGGTGGCCTAAGATGCACAAGAATTTGCAGAAGGAAAAGTACAATTTTCACAAACCAAATGATTGGACAGGGAATTATACATATTGTTGTCCCTAAGGCCCAATAAGTTAGCCAATATTTAGGGCTTGCTGTTAGAATGAGATTGATCATATACATTAGTTGTAATCTGGTTTATTTACAAAGAGTATACAAAAAGTCCTGGTTCCCTGAACACAGTAGAAACAAACAGCAGGCAGTTTCCTTGCTAAGAAACTGCCACTCCAGAAAATTCTGTGCCACAGAAGCTCTGACTTTCTTCTTCCTCTCAGGACCATTCTCAGGAGGCCCTGGTTATGCTATGCATACTACACTGCCATAGCTACAGCACTGCAGCTATGCTCCTGTCACATGCAGTGACAGCAGATGTTTTCTGCCACTGTAGGAAGTTCAGCTCATCAAGAGATGGTAGTAGCAAGGTGGACAGAACCATTCTTCTGTCAACCTAGCTGCATCTACACCGGGGTTAGGTCGGCATACGTACGACACTTGGGGTGTGTAGGTTTTTCTCACTCTGAGAGCCGTAGCTATGTTGACCTAAGTTTTAAGTGTAGACCAGGCCTCTCAGCAGCCTACAAACCAATAATCTAGCCTCTACATTTGCAACCAGGAAACCCCTGTTGAGCTACCTGAGTTAGCTGTGCTCAGGCCTGTGTGTGCAGTTTATTGCATCAGGCGTAGACTCTATTGTCTGCAGCTGCTTCACCACAACAAGGGACTTAATTGCTTCTTCCCTTGAGTCTGAGAGTATTTGGCACCCATTGGCTTTAATGAGGTCTGTGACTGTCTTTGAGTCAAACACCCTGGTGAAGCCATTAACACCTGTTAGCAAAATACTGTCATGGGTGACTCTCAGGAATTTTGTGGACTTAGGCCTGGTCCACATTTCCCTTATATTGGCATAGCAATCAAAATCTAATCCCTTACTCCCCACCTCCCCAGTGGCATAGCTACATCAACAAAACTCACAGTGTAGATATAGCTAAGCCAACAGAAGAGGGTTTTGGTCAGCATAGCTAACATTGTGCAGGGACGTGGTGTTCCTACACTGGAAGAATTCTGTCAAGGTCTGCTGTATCTACATTTGGTGGCTATGCTAGCATAGGGTCTATAGAGTAGATGCAACCTTGATGCCAATAAGATTTTTCCAGTCCATCAGAACCCCTTGAGACAGCAAAGCGGGACGGGAAAAACCATCACACTCACAATATTTCTAGAAGTAGTTACTTCTGCTTGTAATAGAAATATTAGGAAGACTCTTTTTCTCAAATCTCATATTTTAGCACTTCAATTCAGGTTCCTGGCATAGGAAAGGGAGAATGAAAACGAATGTCTATGCTACAAGTGATACAGTGGCACAGCTGCAGCTACCCTATGTTGACAGAAGTGGCTTTTCTGTCACTGTAGTTAATCCACCTCTCCAAGAGGTGGTAGCTAGGCTGATGGAAGAATTCTTCTATTGACCTAGCTGCATCTACTTTGCGGGTTAGGTCGACTTACTACTGTACTCAATTTTTCTCACCTTGAACGACATACCCAGGTCAATCCAATTTTTAAGTGAAGATCAAGCCTTAGAACTCAAAAGTTAAGTGCTTTAGTTGGAGTCTTGGGCATAGATTTTGAGTCCATTCTAATTGGACCAGTTCACTCATCCTTAATTATACAGTTGTCTTGTTTCATTAGACTCAAAAGCTGCCAAGCATTAGTGGATGAGACTGGAGCCCTTCCGTTCAGTATGTCACCAGCTGAGGTATTGTAATCCTTCCTATAACTCTTATTGCTATTAGCCCTTTTATCCCGCATTTCTTCTCAGTGTGGACACCATTGCAGTAAAAGTAATTTGGGTCTCATAAATAATCCTTATTTGCATTTCTATAGCGCCTATCATCCAAGGAGCTCAAAGTGCTTTGCAGATGTTCAGGATGAAATCCTGGCTTCATAGAAATTGATGGCAAAGCTCCCATTGACTTCAGCAGGACACTAAGCATCTCAATACACTGTTGTAGCTAAGACTGTTTTCACTGCAGAGTTAACCCAGGCTCTTACTTAGGTTTCAGCCATGGGTGGCGTGTGACTCCTCCATTTGGGGAGACTGCACATGCCCTGAGCATGGCCCTGCCCCGAGACCCGTCCCTGCTTAGCCATCTTCCATCCAAATCCCCGTCCCCACTCCACCTCCATCCCCGTTCGGTCTACTTTCCAAGACCTGCCCCCCCTCACCACTCACGCCTCTTTGCCCCCTCCCCAAGGCCCCCCTGCCCACCGTGTGTGCCTCTGTCTGGTCGCTCACCAATCGCACGGACCACTTCACCTCCTCCTGCGAGGCTCCCATGTGGGCAGAGCGGGGATTGGAGGAGGCAGAAACTTGGGGGAAGAGGACCAAGGCTGGAGCATGGGCGGAGCCACGGCCCACCCTTTCGGCAGCAGCGTGCTCCAAAGGCAGCAGGCAGACTGTTTAGCCTCCCCATGCCTCTTATATCTGCCACCCATGGTTTTAGCCAGCCTACCTAACTTCCACACAGAAAACCTCTGAGCCAGTGTTATGCCTAAGCGAGTTTACCTGGCTGGGGTGGGGTGTGGGAAATATTAGAGCCAGTGCCTTTCTTACTGGGGAAAAAAACCAAGAGCATCTTGGCACAAAGAACTGTGCGGTGCAAAAACAGTGAGGACACAGTAATGGGGGTAGGCCTTTGTTGTGAAAACTCTTGCAGCTGGGCCAGATTAACCCTAACCAAGCACCTGGGCTAACCGTGCAGTGAAGCCATATACCCTCAGAGTTATCCTCCTTTTACAGTTGGGGAAGTTGAGGCACAAAGTCCTGCTTTTCATAGCTTATATATCCACCTGCATTCACAAATGGGGACTTTCATGTGCCTGTGGAAACCAGAGACTTGTCTGTGCTCATATTATGCACATGCAGAGTACAACAGGCACTTGTCTTGTTCAATGCAAATACCCCTAAACATGAAGTAAAAATTGCTTCCTATATTATTTGTCCAGGACCATGGAGCAAATTGCTGCTGGACCAAGAAATGGAAACCAGGTGTCTTGACTCCTATTTTGCTACTCCTAGTCTCTCATGAGTCCATTCACTTCAAAATATATCTGAAGTGCAGTGTGATCACCAGTGTCAATTTCACTTTAATTTTAAGCGATAGCGCCATGGCTCCTTTAAGACTTTTAATGTAATCAGCTTTAAAGATATATGACCTGGAAATGTCCCTTACATGTGGAAAGTTTCAATGCTAATGCCTATTTCAGACTGAATAAAATGTTTGTTTTGTCATTCTTTTGATGGAGTTTGATATTTCTGTTGTTCTCTCTCCCTGCTTGAGATGTATGGTATTTTTATTCACTCAGTTTCTGACAGAGGTACAAATTGTCATTTCACAAACTCTGCTACCGTTCAGCTGTATCTCTTCTACAGAAGGAAAATGCCAATCAACCTAGTGCTCTCCAAGCTGGCCCGCCACTCCTTTAATTCAGTATTAGAACTGAATATGGATTGAATGAATTGCATTTACTGGGACAGCTAGCTGGCAAGAATAGCACTGATTTGACTGACAGTTTATTTCTTTAGCAACACTACTGGATAACTGCAATAGAATTACTGAAACTACAGTTGTGTCCCAAAAAGAAGCTGAATGAGGACAGATCCAATCTGTTGGGGTGATGAAAGCGATAGAGGGTTTACAGACACCATTCATATCCCCAACAAATGTACAAGCAATGTGGTCCAGTGATTGGAGAATTACCATGGGACTTAAATGACCTGGGGTCAACTCCTTCTGCAGCAGAGTTCTTGTGTGACCCTAGGGAAGTCATTTAGTCTCTCTGTGCCTCAGTTTCCCATCTGTAAAATGGGATAATAGGACTTGCAGTGGTGTCACGAAGATAAATACATTACAATAAAGACTGAGATGCTCAGTTACTATAGGGGCCCATGCTAAGTGCCATCTCCTTCTGCAGCAACAAACCTATCTACTCTCCCACCTACGGCTGCAAGAGCACATCTAGCCTGATCACATAAGTACAAATCTGACTCTACATACCACTGTGTTCCCTCAAGTCTTGAGTCTTCTGGATGTAGGGCTCAATGAAAAAGGCAATACCAAACATTACTATTCAAAGGTGCAAACCTCTTTACTAAAACACTGTGATGTCCATACAATACGATCTACTTCGTAAAATTCTAATCTTGCTCTGGCCCATCCTTTCTCTGTTGGTTGTTATCCCTACTTGTCTGTCTGTCACTAGATTGGAGACTCTTCAGCGCCGGCCTTTCAAAAACAACTAGTGATTTTAAGTGGCCCTCTGAGAATTGGGACTCTTTAAGGTGGATATCCAAAAGTGGAGGCACCCCAAATCACTGGTCACTTCTGAAAATCATGGTCCTTATACCTGTGCCCCAGCTGCAAGGCGCATGCCAGCCCATTGGCATAGTGATGATGATACATATTGGATTCTGTAGATGCCATAGCACTCATTTGGTAGATGAAGTTAAGCCCCTGATCTGAAATGTACTGTGCCTGAACAAGTGTTGGATCCATAACAAAAAATGAAAAATCCCTGGGCTCAAAAAAGCAGCTGGCTGAAGCCCACTCAAGAGCCCGCTACACTGTCACACTTTTTGTTGTTTGTGCATAGTTCTCTTCAGCTAACACGCTTGTCTCTCACAGACTAGCCAGGGGTCAAGGTTATGGGGGAATGGCACAGTGGGCCAAATTCTGCTCACGTTTACACCTGTCGGTGGAGCTGCTATGGATTTACACAGGTTTGATTCAGAGTGGAATGTGGCCCTTACAGGCAAGTGGGAATGAAAACTCAGACTAGATCTCTGTGTATGACAAGGTTAACAGGTTACCTTATTTTACAGGCTTGAAATCTCCTAGAATTCTGCTGGTTGCCTTCAGGGAATTTTAAGTACAAACAGCTTGGATTTTTTTTCTTTTTTAGAGACCTTTCCTGATTTAGGACAATGTGTGGATCTGAATATTAAACACAGCGTTGTGCTTACAGAATTTGAGGCAAATTGGAACCTTGATGGAAAGGGATGAGGCTGGGCTAATATAATTTGAAAACTGCTTGAAGGGAAGCTAATACATATGTTCTTGCTGGTTCCCTGCTGCTGTTATCCAACCCCAGAAAAGCGCTTCTTAAAAATTAGACTGTAATGCATTACTTATATGTTAGTCTGTATCCCCAGAGGTGCTAAGAACCTTGCTGTGCTCAAACTAAGACAGACACTGGAATCAGAATTGCATCTATGGAAGTGTTTAGGCAAACAATTCAGCAACCAGAAAATACACTTTCCAACCAACCAGAGGCCCAGCTGATGTACATTGGCACATCTCCATTGACTTTAATGGAGTAACTCCAATTTATACAAGGCTATTTACTGTAAATCAGTTAGCACAAAATGAGTATATATATACTAAGGGGAAGTGTGCAGTACGGTGACAAGAACAAAGCTTACCAAAAATGCCGTGAATCTTAGAAAAACTACAAAAAAATGTAGTGAAAAAGATGATCTCTTTACAAAATGGATGTCATGCATGCACAAGCCTAGGAGTGGCTCTCCGCACAGGGGTGAATTTCACCCTCTCCATTTCTCAAACACAATGTCTGATAGATAAACTCATCAATCACAAAAGCAAATTATTTGTGGCATTCAGTAGCCTCTGTGCCTACCAAAATTGTGGAGCAAAGGCTGCTCCTTATTTGAGGCAGGACTTTATTATTTGCAGCACTAAGAAACTGATCTCCTTCCTTCAAGGTCAAGGAGACCCTTTTTGTTTACTTTAATGGGTGTCGCCTCCAGTCTGAAAAAACTCAGGCATCAAACTCTAGTCATGTTGCTATATGGGGATAGGGTCTGAACGTGGTGAGAAAATGTGTTCCTCGCAGTTAATCACCTGTATGCCTTTCCCCATCATCCCACACTATTAATTGCTCAGGTGCTGTGGTGCAAATGTGCAACCCTGAAATCTGAATGCTTACAATTTAAGGCAGGTTTCAGAGTGGTGGCCGTGTTAGTCTGTATCAGCAAAAACAACGAGGAGTCCTTGTGGCACCTTAGAGACTAACAAATTCTTTTGGGCATAAGCTTTCGTGGGCTAGAACCCACTTCATCAGATGCATGGAGTGAAAATACAGGAGCAGGTTTAAATACATGAAAGGATGGGGGGGTTGCTTTACCAAGTGTGAGGTCAATCTAACGAGTTAAATCAATGAACAGCAGGACACCAAGGGGGGAAAAATAACTTTTGAAGTGGTAAGAGAGTGGCCCGTTACCACCAGTTGACAAGAAGGTGTGAGTAACAGTAGGGAGAAATTAGTATTGGGGAAATTAAGTTTAGGTTAAGGCAGAGATGTTGCTCTCACAGAATCCAGTTTGAGCAAGTCTCTGCAGTGGCCATGGAAGATTTTGAAATATGCGTCTCGTGATTTTGATGATGACAAAGATACTTCTCGAAGCTAATTTACCAAGCTTCAGAGATGAAATCGGCTCTGGGAGCGTGGGAAGTGTCATCAGCTAGAGAAGCTGTAAAATAAAAATTACTTCCTGTTACTGTCCCAATAAACTTCCCCATCCTCCTCCACCCAGCCTCCATGTGTAACATATCGCCAGTAGCTTTTGTAATGATTTCATCTTTTTTCTCACTTTATGGGAGTCAATAGCTGGGACTCTATTTAGATTGATTGTTCTTCTGTTATTAATGAGTTGCAAATTAATGGAGATGAGCAGAAATGAAATGGGAGATTCTCATTTAGCATCCTCTGCACCACTGGGTTTTGATTTCAGATAGTTTATTTCTAATTTGCAGCCAAAGACAATGAATTGATAATATTCTGGGTTTGCTAGGAATCAGCTCAAAAGTTGATAAAATATCTCATGACCTTTTCAGTTCAGATTTAATTATCACCCAACACAGTAATCGTTCCTGCTGGTACTTCCCCCATGCCTCTTTCCCCTTCATTCTAAAAACTTCACAGAGGCTAGATGGATTTCAAGCAAATAGTGTTGTGATTCCCATATCTGCCTCCTGTAGCATGTGCACATTATTTTATAGCTGGTGCTTTAGACAATCTTTGTTCTCAGTATAGCTCTGGTGTAAATATTTTATCTTCCTCCCCCATGGTGAAAATTTCTCCTTTGATCTAATGATTGGGACTTCCAACAGTGGAGATCCGTTCCTAACTCCACTACTGAGTCACTAGGAAAAAGCCAGAGAAACTCTGGCATGTCTGTTTAATTCCTTATGGGAGGAAGAGGTTTATCAGGGGCTGGTCTGAGACTATGGAATGAACTTCTATAGGAACAAAGGACCATCACAAACCTTGCCACCATCAGCTCTGAGTGTAAGGAACACTTCTCTAACCAGCCTTCTGCAATATAAAGTCAGAGCAGTGTACATTTCACAGATGTTTTTCAAAAATCCACAACAACAAACCTGTACCAAAACAACACTCCACAATGCACTCACCTATTCCTGTGGGGAAAGGCGGAGAGAAAGAGAATGAACCTCATGTGAGAGATGTACATCATTTTGCTCACTGTGCTACCGGAAGCTGCTCAGACACTACAGTGATGAGGTCTGTGAAGGCACTAATATTATTACTCCTGGGGGAATTCTCTGCCACTGCATTTGCATAGAATTCATATCCCACACAGATTTATTTGCTTCCCCACAGAAAAAAGACTTTCTGATGCGGAAGCAAAGGGAAGCCACAAGAGCGGTCATGTGACCCTCCCCAGCAGTATGTTTTGGGTGCCCAGGGCAGCCAGCAGAGAAGTAAATCACTGTGGAGCAGGGGGCAGGACTGGGGAAGACCTGGCTGGTGGCTCCTACCCTGTGCTGGGCTCAGCTGCTTGTCCCAGATGGGCTGAGGAGATCGGGACTTCCTCTTCCCCTGCACAGCATCCAGGGCCAGGTCAGACCCACCCCCAGATTTCTCACCAGGCTGCAGAAAGCTCTGCAAACTCCCCTCCCCCCCACTTCCTGCACCCATCACTCCTCAGCTGCAGGGGGAGGGATCACTGTATAGGGAACTGCTCCCCCATCCACCCAACCCCCATGTATCCAGACCCTCCCACCAAGCCTCACCCCCCACCCGAACTCCATTTGCTAAGACCCACTCCCCCTGCACCTGGACCATCCCAACGAGTCACCCACACCCAGATCCCCACCCCACTGAGCCCTAACCAGTTGCACCGGGATCCGCACCCCACTGAGCCCCACTCCCCCAGCATCTGGAGTCTCCCACTGAACCCACCACACCCAAATCCCCATGCTGAGCTCTATTCCCCCCCACACCGAGACACCCCCCTGCTGAGCCCCAACCACCTTCAACTGGACCCCCCTACAGAGTCCCATTACCGTTGGACCCAGAACCCCCAACAATCCCCTGTGTCTCCAGACCCGCACCCATACCCAGATCCCCCACTGAGCTTCCCACACCCAGATTACCCCCACACAGAACCCTCTCAACCCACACCTGGATCCCCCCATGCTAATCCCCTCCACACTTGGATCCTGCTGTGCTGAGCCTGCCTGCCCACACCTGGTGCACTTGGCACAGAGGGGCAGGGCCCTGGGGTGTTTCTGGGGCAGGCCCGGTCCTTGCACTGTGTCAGGGTTGGGTGCAGCTTCATCACTGAGTTCGTGTCCTGGGGGGGAGCTATAGAGTGATCTCCCACCTCTGTGTAGCCAGTGGCCTTTGCTCCTCAATGCCATGTTGGAGCCTCCACATTTATTTGACAAATAAAATTGGCAGAATTTTTCAGAATTTTAAAATATTGTATGCATAATTTTTAAGTTTTGGAGCAGAATTTTTAATTTTTTGGTGAAGAATGCCCTAAGGAGTATCAATATATAATAATAGACATTGTTTGTCTATTATATATATTTTTTACAGGATCCTTAGAAAAGTGTAGCCCCTATTCTAAACAGCTTCTTTCTAATTTTCGGTAGAATCACTTTTTTAAAACCCTGCAGAAGAGCTGTGTGAACTCTGCAAAGTTGAGAGTGCAAGTTGCTCAAGAACTGACCTCTACAAGTTTGAGCCACAAAGATGAATACTGAACCAAGCCCTTCAGAGTTCTGTTGGGGAGGTTTGAATGCAACCGATTTGAACCTCCAATGAGAATCCCATCTCCCTTTTGTGTATCTCCTGCCCACTCCTCCAAATATCTCCTTCTCCCAACAAACCTTAGGACCTCTCTTCTTTCCGTGCATGAAGGTTGGAAGTGGAATCCATTTTGAAGCACTTGGAGGAGAGGAAGGTGATCAGGAACAGTCAACATGGATTCACTAAGGGCAAGTCATGCCTGACCAACCTGATTGCCTTCTATGATGATATAACTGGCTCTGTGGATATGGGGAAAGTCGTGGATGTGATATATCTTGACGTTAGCAAAACTTTTGATACGGTCTCCCATGGTATTCTTGCCAGCAAGTTAAAAAGTATGGATTGGATGAATGGACTATAAGATGGATAGAAAACTGGCTAGATTGTCTGTCTCAACGGGTAGTGATCAACAGCTCAATGTCTAGTTGGCAGCCTGTATCAAGCGGAGTGCCTCAGGGGTCGGTCCTGGGGCCAGTTTTGTTCCACACCTTTATCAATGATCTGGATGATGGGATTAATTGCACCCTCACCAAGTTTGCAGATGACACTAAGATGAGGGAAGAGGTAGATATGCTGGAGGGTAGGGATAGGGTCCAGAGTGACCTAGACAAATTGGACAATTGCTCTAAAAAAAATCTGATGAGGTTCAACAATGAAAAGTGCAGAGTCCTGCACTTAGGAAGGAAGAATCCCATTCACAGCTACAGGCTGGGGATTGACGGGCTAAGCAGTAGTTCTGAAGAAAAGGACCTGGGGATTACCGTGGACGAGAAGCTGGGTATGAGTCAGCAGTGTGCCCTCGTTGCCAAGAAGGCCAATGGCATATTGGGCTGTATTAGTAGGAGCATTGCCAGCAGATCGAGAGAAGTGATTATTCCCCTCTGTTTGGCACTGGTGAGGCCACACCTGGAGTGTTGCATCCAGTTTTGATCCCCCCACTATGGAAGGGATGTGGACAAATTGGACAGAGTCCAGCGGAGGGCAACGACAATGATTAGGGGCTGGAGCATATGACTTACGAGGAGAGGCTGAGGGAACTGGGGTTATTTAGTCTGCAGAAAAGAAGAGTGAGGGGGGATTTGATAGCAGCCTTCAACTACCTGAAGTGGGGGTTCTAAAGAGGATGGAGCTAGGCTGTTCTCAGTGGTGGTAAATGACAGAACAAGAAGCAATGGTCGCAAGTTGCAGTGGGGGAGGTCTACATTGGATATTAGGAAACGCTATTTCACCAGGAGGGTGGTGAAGCACTGGAATGTGTTACCTAGGGAGGTGGTGGAATCTCCATCCTTAGAGGTTTTTAAGACCCAGCTTGACAAAACCTTGGCTGGGATGATTTAGTTGGGGTTGGTCCTGCTTTGAGGAGGGGGTTGGACTAGATGACCTCCTGCGGTCTCTTACAACCCTAATATTCTATGATTCTGTCAATTTCTAGGTTTTACACTGCAATGAATGCTTATGGGTGCTCTTGGCAGTATTTAGCTAGTTCTACTCTTAAGGCAGCCTTTCATGATAAATATAGTCAGTTTAGCCTCTCCAGGGAAAAGGCCTGTTAACAGTCCTTGGAAAAAATAATTGTCTGATCTAGAGAAAGAGCATAAACCTGATCCTAGGAGGAGCAGCTTAACTTGTCCCTGACTTATCTTAAGTACCAACATATGATTCACTGGATTCTGTTCTGACCTAAACTGAGACAGTGATCTGGCCTTTCCATTCCAAAAGGCCTAACCTAAGGGGTTTACTAATACATTAAAGTCAATGGGAATCATGCCGATTGGGTGCAGCATTAGATTAAAAAGGCAGAATATTGGTGAATAGGTTTCAAGAAAAGCGTTAAGACTACTATTGTGCCTATAGCAAAAAAGGATGATCCTACTGTAAGTGAAGCAGCAGGTGATGCTAAGCAATTCTGGAATCCTTATGTCCTTCAGAAAATCTATCTAAGTCCAATGCCTTTGGTAAGCTTAGTGTGCTACTTTTCAATCAATGTCTCTGGAAGAACAAAAGGAGATGGATGCACGAGACTTAGTTGTGCTATAAGACCTAGGTATCATTTATTTTAAGGATTTGATCCAAAGCCCTTTGAAGTCAATGGAGAAACTCCTAAAAGCATAACTCTGAACTGAGGGTGGTGATGGTTTCCTTTTGATAAATTCAGCCAAAAAAAACGTTACAATGCAAACAAATGCCTATAAATTTCATATGAGACAGACCCCCATGAGACTCTCTCAAAACTGAAAAGAAATTAATTCCAGAGGCCAGGCATTTCATAGAAATGTTTCTCTCCCATTTCACCTTCTAGTCAAACAGCTTCCATCACCACAAGAGGATTTTTGTCGGTTTGCTGTTTAGTGGTCAAACTGGGATCTTCCATCACCTTTGAAAACACTGAAGTGATCCAAGTATCTAAACCAAAGGCTAAGTCCAGGGTGGAAAAATCCTATATTTCAGGCTGCTCAGTGTTTTGGAAGGAATTTTAGGTGTGATTCCCCCCCCCCCCTTATGCTGATGTAAATCAGGAGTAACTCCACCGAAGTCAAGTATCTAGCATAACCAAGATTAGAATCCAGGCCTACTCAATTTACATTAAAAGGATCACAAAAATCCTACAGTTTCGTGTCACCCTAACATTAGGTATTCAAATACAATTATTTCTGTCTGGGGGAAAGGCGAGTAAAGGTGTTTTCTCAGTGGCTCCTATTACAATCAACCAGACAGTGAGCTTTAATGGCTTGAACCCATGCTTAACACATGTAAAACTCCCTGTGAAGTTAACAGGCATTTTGCCTGCTTACTAAATACAGTACTGGTCTCTGATCAGTCTCTAAACAAAATACAACATCCTTCCAGTCTGGGTTGGCTTGAGTAACTGCTTGATTTATTGGACAAACATGTAAAACCAGATTAGATTGCTGATCATGTATCTTCAGCAGAAAGGTTCATAAAAGATAATGACACAGAAGCATCTGGCTGGGAAAACATACTAGATAAATGGCTCAGCGCACTGGAAGCTAAAGTTAAGTTCAACAATGAACTATGCACTCAATTCACCACTGCTTACATTCTTCCAGAATAAGACTCATGCATCCGATGAAGTGGGCTGTAGCCCACAAAAGCTTGTGCTCAAATAAATTTGTTAGTCTCTAAGGTGTCACAAGTACTCATGTTCTTTTTGCGGATACAGACTAACGTGGCTGCTACTCTGAAACCTAAAATTAAAGGTTTTACTGAAGACATGAGAAAAATGCATGTTGTCATTCACTCAGGCAGCCAATGAATCTGTCAGGAGTACTGCTTCCTTGTCCGAAAGTCTAAAAATATTGGCTCAATGTTTGCAAATGCCTCTCCCATTCTCTGGCAATTTCATTGTTGGTCTCATCTCCTAAATTATGTATTCTCAGTTTTGCGGATCCTGGCCTTTATCTTTCCTCATTTGCTCAGTGGTTGGTCTCTGTGCAGCTGAGAGAATTATGGAAACATACTGTTTGTCTGACATGTTGAGAATGGATGTCTGAGCCGGGTAATTTTGCTGTAATGGAGAAATAATAGAGAAATGTATGATAAAATGAGGGCTTTATGAAAGACTTCCTGAGATAGCTGTGATACCTTTCCCTTAACGATGTCTGACTCAGTAATGACAAAAACAACAAGGAGCCCGGTGGCACCTTAAAGACTAACAGATTTATTTGGGCATAAGCTTTCGTGGGTAAAAACCCCACTTCTTCAGATGCTGTAATGATAGAGACCATATTGTTTCTTGATTTAATTCCTTCTTCCTTTTGTTGTTCTGAACCTAAATGTGACATTCCTTTCCATATATGCTAGAGCCATGTCCTTCCTTCATATTACACCCCTGCGCTGGGCTCTAAGCACATACAAGTAGGCAGATGCTGTATGACCACTTACTGCCGCAGTGAGTGAGAAGGGGGTGGGGAATGGGAGGAGCCTTGGTTCTACCCCTCCAATACACCACCCAGTCCATATGAGCCTGGGTATAGGGTTTAGTAACTTGTTGCAGGAATAAGCCACCAGCAAATCGCAAAGGGAAGCAAGGAGTGGGGAGCGCTGTTCCTTATTTTTCATGTGTTTTTCCCTTATTTCCATCCAACAAAGATGGTCACTGTATATGCAGGGCTCTACTTAAAGGCATAACCTATCCCTCCAATATTATGGTGATTGGCACAACTCTAAGAACCTGGATGGGCTGATGGATAGCTGGTTTCAGATAAGGAACATTTTAAATGTAACACCAAGGGACTCCAGTTTCAGGTAGGGGGGCTTCACAGCTAAAAGGGATTTGGATCAGAAGCTTCTACGCGATCCTATTTTTCTTCCATGGCAGCTAGTGCCCCGTCTAAACCCAAAATAATAGCAATATTGTTTGGCCTTAGTACCTTTCAGTCACCTTCCTTTATGTTGTATGTCTAAAAATTGTAATCCAAATACACTTTTACAAAACTCTGGCACATTTACCTAAAAAAAACACAGTAAGAAAATGCAGATGCCACTTTCCATGGCAAACTGCATAGATTCTGTCACCTTTACTCAGGATGTAGGAGTAGTACCTTACTCCAGGAGTAGTCTCATTGCTGTTCATTTTATTGAAATCCAGATGTATTTATTTATTGTAACCTTCCTCCTCCCTGTTCCATGCACTGTTGTATGTGGTCACTGCTCGCTGTGCACTCACTATAGGTGTAATAGTAGTGACTACATGCATTAAAGTTGCCTAACACTTCCCATTATAACCCCATGAGTTATAGATTCCAAGGCCAGAAGGGACCATTGTGATCATCTAGTCCAGAGGTGGGCAAACTACGGCCCACGAGCCACATCTGGCCCGCGGGACCCTCCTGCCCGGCCCCTGAGCTCCTGGCCCAAGAGGCTCATCCCCGGCCCCTCCCCTGCTATTCCCCTGCAGCCCCAGCTCGCTGCGCCGCCGACACAATGTTCTGAGCAGCGGGGCTGTGAGCTCCTGGGCAGCGCAGCTGCAGAGCCCGGCTTGACCCGGTGCTCTGTGCTGCGCAGTGTGTGGCTGGCTCCAGCCAGAAAGTACGGCTGCCTGTCCTGGTGCAGCCACGCCACCAGCCACCGGTGCTCCAGGCAGCACAGTAAGGGGGCAGGGAACGGGGGTGTTGGATAGAGGGCAGGGGCGTGCAGGGTGGTGGTCAGAGGGCGGGGGTGTGAGTAGGGCGCGGGGCAGTCAGAGGGTGGGGAATGGGGCGGGGGGTTGAATGGAGGCAGGAGTCCCGGGGGCGGGGCAGTCAGGAAGCAGAGGGGTTGGATGGGGCAGTGGTGGGCGGTCAAGGACAGGGGTTTTAGGGCCGGTCAGGGGACAGAGAGTGTGTGGGGTGGTGGATGGGGCAGGAGTCCTGGGGGGGCCATCAGGGAACCGGGGGGTTGGATGGGGCAGGAGTCTTGCAGGGGGGGCATCAGGGGGTGATAAGCAAGGGAGGGGGTGGATAGGGGGCAGGGGCACAGCCTGGCACAGCCTCCCCTAACCAGCCCTCCATGCAATTTCCGAAACCCGATGCGGCCTTCCCTGATCTAGTCTGACCTCCTGTATAACTCAGGCCATAGAACTTCCCCATAATAATTACTAGATCATATCTTTTAGAAAAAACATCCAATCTGGATTTAAAGACTGCCAGTGATGAAGAATCTACCACAAAGCTGGATAAATTATTCCAATGGTTTATTACTCTTCTTTTGAAATTTACAGCTTATTTCCAGTCTGAAGTTGTCTAGCTTTGACTTCCAGCCATTGGATGACAGTATGGCTTTCTCTCCTAGACTGAAGAGCTCAGTTTTATGTTCTTAATAAATTATTGGACTTGATGACATCTTGCTAATCTAGCTACATCAGAGTCAGGAATTCAGAGCTGTGATTTCAATAGCAACTGGAACTGCAGCCCCACTACCCAAATATATTAAGCTAAGGTTTCCCAAACAAAAATCCACCCAGCCCAGAAAACCTTTGAACTGTGAAAGATTCAGAAACCAAGCCTCTCTAGATCAATCTAGGCCCTGTCTTTATTCTTAGCTGAATTACAGTTCCAGACCCAAACACTCCTGAACTTTGGGCAATTTGGATTCCAACCTTGGATCTGGATCCAAATTTTGCAGGTGAGCCAATTGGTGCTTTAATGAGTTGAACCAAAATCCAAGAAACTTTGGAAGGTTCAGAATCTGGATCCAAATTTTGCAGCTCAGGCTTACCTGTATTATCGTCTGAAATGTAACACAGGTATGATAATACAAGATAGTGTATATGTGTAATGGAGACACATTACAATAGCTTATGTGGGGGTAGAGTTGGAATTTCCTGACTTTGTTACATTTAAATGCTAATTCATAACATTGCTTTAATTATGTCTCTTTGCTTTGAATAGTTATTTGATGGCCAGTAATAGGCGGTGGTGTAGTCTAGTGGCTAGAGCCCTGGACTGGAACTTAAGAGATCTCCGTTCTATTCTCAGCTCTGTCACTGGCCTGGTAGGTGACCTCTCTGTGTCTCTATTTCTCTGTCTGTAAAATGGGGATAATGATACTGACCTCCTTTGTAAAGCACTTTCAGGTATACTGATGGAGAGTGGGGTTTAAGTATTATTAAACAAATTTCCCCAGATACTTGGCCAACATTACTCAAGCTGTAGGAGGGTCATTGCTCAACAGCCCTGCCACTCTGTTCCTGGAACCTGGATGAGCAGAGAATGCCAGCATTTTATTGTTCTAGCCTGAGCAGTGTAGAACTCAACACTTTCACATCTTTAGGGTTCGAAGGAATCCCTCCTTGCTGTGGATGGCCTAATGCAGCTGTGCATCCTGAGTTACCCATTGGCTCCTTCTGTACTTTCCTCCCTCCCCTAGCAGGCTCTTAATTCCCTCTTTCTCCCCAAGGAGTATAACTGTGTCATTTCTATGAATAGTATATGCACTTCAGTATACCTGCCTGATATTATCCTGCCTGACAGCATAGAGTTAAATCAAAGGAGGCTGTTAGGGGACAAACATGAAAGAAAACAATGACAAAGATAAAATACCACCAGAGAGAAAACCAAGGGTCCTTTGGGAAGATTTTAATTGGGGAATGCCCACTTGCCTGGCTTCAACCAGGCTACCAAGGTTTATTCTTTCCAAGCTCAAACCTGTAATCAAAAGGGTGCTAAAACCACAAAGATCTCAGCCAAGGGAAGAAGAGGGTATTGAGTGGGCAGCAGAAGCTGAAGATGAGTCTCTGACGGAGCGACACAGAGAATGCTGCAGGGGCTGTCTCCCTCTCCCAGCCCAGGAGTAGGGATGGCTGGGTGGAGTGGAATTTACCCAACATTTGCAAGGAAGGAAAGTGTAGGTAAGAAACAGCATTTAACCCTTTTCACTGCTTGCTGTGTACCTTTGGGTGAATAGACAGTATGTTCTGTTTTGAAGAAGCTGTCTTTGAGTCATTCTGATCAATCTCTGGTCACAGGCCCCTGGGGGAAAGTTTAGTGCAAGTCCCAAGTAGAGTTGGGCCTCTTGTGTTAACATGGTTGGAAACAGGGGCTGGAATCCAGAGACACAGTGTAGGAGTGACTGACTTGTGAGGTTCCATCTGGAGAGGGGTGAAACAAGTCAAGCCTGACACAAGTCCACTTCAGAGGGACTAAAAGGTCTAAAGTGCATCTTGTAACCATGACTCCCCCAACTCTGATTTCTGACCCCACCACCCTTCACTAGGAGATTAAGCATGGAAACACTCACGCAGCCAGCAGAGCAGAGGAAGTGAGTTCCATGGGGCTGCATGTATTAGCCCACATTAACTGGCAAGCAGCAAATTCTGCAACTGTTGGATCACAAAGAACATGAGGCTTCACTTGAGATCAGTTACAAGCATCCTAGGGAAGTGCTGTGAAGGACTTCAATGACTATGAAGCCTGGTAATAGGATCTGGAGCCTTTCATCTCTAGATGACTGGTCAAATCCATATCATGTAAATAATAACAGTCATAGTCATGCGCTGACTGTTAATTGGCCTCTTGTACAAGCTGACGGCTTCAGTCCAGTTCCCTGTACAAAGGGACACACACCATTATCATTGCTGTAGTAAATGGCACACCCATTTCCAACCTCAGCAAAGACCCCAAGGACCAAATGGGCATAGAAAATTAGGCTACTAATGCGCAGTGAGGGAGAGGTTCTGTTAGGTCAGGCTGGAGGCATGCCATCAGGGCTGTGTGAGAAAGCTTGCAATGCTGTGACTTGTTCTGTACCTGTCCTATGAATGTACAAAGGAGCTTGGCCCCTTTCATAGGCATTGATAGGACCCATGTGTAAGAAGGAAGCTTATCCCATGGGTGCCTGCAATCTCCCCAAGTTTTGATGGAAGGATTTTGTTTCCTATTCCTTCCCAGTGCCAGCTTCTTTTGTTAAACTTGCTGCCAATATGCCTAAGTCCCTGAACAAAACCCTTAAAGAGAGGCAGATTAATCCACAGTTCTGCATCCAATTAACTGACCAAAAATCACTGGGATAGTTTTTAATTTTCACTACCGCTTGCCTTGGTGCCCTTCGAAAACACATGCAGAGCACCTCCAATGAGATACAGCAGGCACTGATTCTGCTTCCATTGAGATGTTTTGTTTAGTTTCTGCTCTTTTCTCCCTTTATGTTACACTGATCTCTGAAACTATGGCTCAGGAAGACTGATCAGATTCCTCCCCCGCTCTCCCTTCCTTCCCTTTCCAGTAGGAAACATAATTCATCTCACTCATTGTAAGGTCCAGAGACTCAGTGCATTCTACCATCCTGCTGAAAAGGCCCCTCTGTTAATGTCAGGGAGCAAGGCATTGTAGTGGCTGTATTGTGCAAAGCCACTGCAGGCTCCCAGGGGCTGGATTCTCCCCTCTTTGTACTCTCTTGCAAATCAGGGAGAAATTCCATTGACTTTTATTGGAGAGTCAGGCTCCACATTCTCTATTCAGCACAGATCGGCTGCTGTCTATTGTGAGTTGAAAATACCATTCTAAGAAGCACTAGGATGGCATAACTACTAGTAATGAGCATCTGTGTATCTCTATTATATGGGTTTTCAGATAACAAGGCACAGTGAATATGAAGGGCTCACCCAGGCTGCCAAAAGAAGGAGAAGAAAAGAAAAAACCCACCCTACCCTAAGTGGTTCTCTTTCTTCTTGAAGGCTGTTAATGAAAAGGAAAAAATAGCACTTGAAATGAAACACACAGAGAATCTGCTTGTCCTCTTGCACATATGATGTGTGCTGAAGTCTGCACCAGTGAGGGGAAATGATAGGAGGGAACAACGTCTCCCTCCCTCAGATTAAGAAACTTTCACAGCACAGAGCATTTTAAAAGAATAACCCAGAGCACAGTAATTAAAGCCGATTTGACGTCTCAAAAGATAGCTTCAGGCTTTTGTGCTGAACCGTCACAAATTCCACAGGGCTTTCTTATTATTTTTTCCCACTCCTCTCTTTGGGATGTTCTGTTGTCAGAGACTCAGAGTATTTTATAGACTGTCTCCATAAGTACGAGAGGCCTGTCAGCGAGAGGTAAACGTTTTTTGGCAGTATTGTTTCCATTTGTCCTTGCTCCAAAGGCCCCTACTTGTGATGTCCACCTTACGGCAGAGGCTCAGGCTGGGGTCCTCCTTCTTACCACCACCCACGGACTCAGGACAGGACTCTGAGAGCACCAGCAAACCTCGGATTGAGAGCACCAGCAAACCTCTGAATCTGTTGGTCTCCAGTGGGAGCTGATGGGTTTTAGTCTAGTTCCAGCTAGGCAGCTACAACGGTAGCAGCCAACGATGGCGCCCAAGCCCCAAAGTCTGGCCCTGGATCCACATTCCCCTTCACTTCAGGGGAGCAAGGATGCACAGTTTTGGTTGGGGGCCCCATCTTTGTTTAGTTGCAGTGCTGACATGTACCAAGAAATCTGGACTTGGGATCCTTTTGTGTAGCCATGCTGGAATCGAGCCTTCAGATCTGAAGCCAGAATTTCTCACATGACACTGATGCTCCTGGGCTGGCCCTTCCTCTCACTTTTGTTTTCACTTTTGGAAGGGGGGGGACTCATCTTGAAAGACTGACTGCTAGGTTTAGAATGCCGAGGAAATGCAGCACCCTCTATTATAACACCACTAATGAGTCACCTCCAGTAGGCAACCCACTGTCCTGGGGAACCTCTTAAAGGCTCTTATGCACCGTGGTAGATTTCAGTTAAAGACCTACTGCTAATGTTTTCAATGATCTGCTGGGTGGTCGCTATGGCTTAAAGAGGACAAAAGAAGAATGAGTTCCCCTGCGCCTGTCCACAAATTGAGCCTTGTGGCAGCCAGTGCTGTCTCGTTCTCCAGCTGCTGGGAATGGCGCAGGCTGCACCATTGCTACGTTGATACATCTGATTTTCGTATTTGAAAGTTAACAGGAAGTAGGGGGAGGGCTCCTGCTGAAATACGTTGCAAAAGAAAGTCCTATGCAAATTGGGCCAGCAGGCTGGAGCAATTATCTCAGCAGATCCCCCCTAAACTAAGCAAGATTGGGCCTCGTCTGTACTTTGAGAGAGAAAAGCCAGGTACAGTAACTGGTAGAGATGCCACTGGTGACTATGTAGCATTCTCCTATCTGAGTCAGTACTGAACAAAAGCTACAAGGGAGGTACATTACTGCTAGTGCAACTGGCTGCTAGCTGGGATATAAACCCGAGGCCCTCGCTGCTTGTGGTTATTTAAAAATCTCACTGTCCTTGACAGTTTGGGGAAGTGTATTTTGTCAATTTAAAATCCCCCTTAATTGGGAAGAATATTTTTCACATGCTAATGGGTAGCTGGGAGTTCTATGTAACAGCTACTGCCTTTCACTCCAAAGGCTGTGGCATTTCAGAGACCACTACGTAATAATCAGCAAGCCCGTTAGTAGGTTTGCAGTGTCCTTTGAGATCACTGGGTGAAATGGAACTACACCGTAGCACTTCATGGAATTGGTCAAAGCTCCAAGGAGACTCTTGGGGTAAAATCTGCAGGACTGAAGTGCAGATTACAGCCTCTTGCCCCCAAATGCAGAGCAGCTGCATTCAAAGTAAGCAGGTAGCACCTTCACTACCAATGATAGTGTTTAATCTGTATCAGTGACCATACCCTGGATCCATTCCATGAAGTCAACTTCCATTCATGTAGGGAGAGGGAGCAGCCGTTCTCAAACTGTGGGCCGGGACCCCAAAGTGGGGCAGGGGGGGCTCGGGCAGGCTCAAGCTTTGGTTCCTCCTCCTGGGGTCGTGTAGTAATTTTTGTTGTCAGAAGGGGGTCACGGTGCAATGAAGTTTGAGAACCCCTGAGCTAATGAGTCTACTGTTTGTTGTTATCACTGCTTTTTATCCTATCCTATCACTTGTCTTTTATCCAGAATCTCACAGGTGCTTGATGTCTGCATTTTTAAATATCTTTTCTGATAAAACATTATCCACCTCCACTTCTTTCTCTGATCTCCACAGGCTCAAGAGGCCAAATCTAGGACCAAATCTCTGTGAGCATCCTGCAAATGCTCCTGAAAAGGAAAACGCTCTCATCTGCCTGAATTTGGAGCAAATTTCCTTTCAGTCTGGTTTAAATCAAACCATTCAAAGCAGTTGTCATCTCAATAAGAGAAAATGAGAAAAAGTTCCCAATTATTCTCCATTACTTCTGCTTTTCTATTGTTTGCAAATGTATTTTTAAACTGTTTTCTGCAAGAGGCGTTAGCATTGGTAATCTAAATGGCATTTTCTCTTTCCCAGAACATGTATTTTTCCTTTGGTAAATTACTAATGATGGGCCCAGGTGGAATGCTAAGTGGAGGAATGATGATGTGTTTTTTAAAATATAAAGATGTTAAACACTGGAGAAAAAGATTGTAATGTTAACAGAGAGATTGTTAGCTCTGGGGACGAGGAATGACCTCTCAGATGCTTGTTCTTCTACAGTTCTGGTTGATTGTTAGCTTTTAATTTAATGTGCATAGTGCATATATAGCACCTTAGGCATCCATATGATTTTCAGAGAGAATAAGGGTCTAAGCCAACATTTTCAAATATAAGTGTCTAAAGCCAAACACCTAAATTTATATTTAGGTTTGTAAACAAGCAGTGATGCTGCAAGGAAGAGGAAACGTGCTGCTTTTATAATCTAGTCTCCTGGTAAAGGCATCTGCCCTCAGATTGTTAAATTGTTCCACAGCCTTGGCCTTCAGTGCCACCGGATGCACAAACAGGCACATCATTCAAAACAGTCCATCTTCTGCTGTGACTGGACAGAAGATGGCACCGCAAGCTACCAATAGCAGACCTGGCCACAAAAAGCCATGTGTCTGCCACCTCCAAGTTGGAGTAACACAAATAGTTTCAAGGAACAAAGTTACATGTCTTGCAAAATCTCCAAATGGTATAAAATACAGCAGGCCATCTGCTTTGTAGTCCAGATCACTGTTAACACCCTCAGGCATTGAAGGGTACAAAGTCAATCAAATATTGTCCCTGGCCCCATAAGGCCCCATTCCTCTAGCCCATAAGACTTTCCCCCTGGGATTTTACTTCTGGGACTAAGATTGGCACCTGGCCAGACATAAGGGTTGGCATGTGACCCCTCTAAGAAGTTCCCCTGCAGATGTCTACCAATCAGTGTGGGTCTCAGCCCTATAGGACTTCCATCCTCAAACTGATTTTTAGTCCCAGAGAGAGGTTGTGAGGATTGCTTGTCTGTTTCGGGAGAATTCTGTTTCTCAGATGTTTTTGGACTTGTCCACTTCTTTTTCTTTTGAGTATCACTCCTTCACATGAAGCCACTTGAGCATGCAGCTTCAGTCACCCCAACCTCACATCTTTAGCCAGGTGGTCAGATGCCCTAAAATAATTGTCCAAGATGACACACTGATAACGGGATGTCTTGTTTTAACTCTGTTGGGAATACAAGTGAAAGGGACTTGGCTTTCAATGCTATATTGGTTGTTCATGAACCTGTTTGTGTATGTGAACAGAGTGTGATTTAAGTGTTTTATTTATGATCCCATTTTGTTGTGTATGGCAACTGCACACTGCCCAAGTCACAATACTTCTCCTCGTTAAAACTGAGACATTTAGGACAAGTCCCACTTCCCTCCCTTCCACCTCTTACAGCTGTCCTTTGGAACCGCTGAACTCCGTGTCTACTGATACCTTTATTCTGGGTTTTCCCAGAAGAGTTTGTCTATGAAGGACCATTAGGATCACAACCAGCCTGTAGCTGAGCAGCTAATGCAACCGGTGGCCACAAACAGGCGTAGGTCCATAGTATGAACGGAGCTGTCTGTTCTCATTGGCTAAGCATGGGACTAGGTACATAGCCCCTGTAGTTAATCCCGACTCTGAAACTGACTTCCTCTGCAGCCTTATTCAATTCCCTTAACTTTTCTTCCCCAAACTGGAAATAATGGCTGTCTTAGGAGTACTAGGACAGTTAATGCGTATTTGCCAACCTCTGTATGAGGGTTAATCACTATTTATCATGAGAGAGAGAGAGAGATGTGGGATGACTGAGGAGATGAGTAAAGGGGACAGACACACATGAGAGCCACCTCACTGTCCTCCGTCAAATCCCTCCTTAAAACTCTTCTCTACCGTGATGCCAACAAAGTACATGATGGTGGTTAGGCTAGTGTGCTCTCATTGCTGCCTACTGTGCTGACCTGTATCTTCCCATCATTTCCTTGTGTTCCATCCATCTGCCTGTTGCATCCACCTGGTTCCTTTTTTATCTTAGATTGCAAGCTGTATGGGACTGTCTCTTTGTTCTGTGTTTGTACAGCATGGACTGTTTGTACAGTCTGTACTGCTGAACAAATAAAAAATAATAATAACAAGGGGACAGGAGAACCAAAAATAGGAGAGCACGAAGGAAAAGGTGACACAAGCCCCTGCAATAGTGGTGCTGATTGTCAGTTGTGATATAAAAACAAGGACCCAAAAACTTGTGATCTTTAAAGACTCTCTGGTGTGGTCCATGAAAAGGGAGATGTCCCCAAATTTGTCGTTTCAACAGGACTTGATATTATCTTCAAGTTGCTTTGTTTTCACTGTTAATTGTTTAATCCATAGCTTAGTTTTTCTGTCACTCGTGTATTGGTCTTGTTCAGCGCTACTGTTATTTATTAAGGATGTTAATAGTTCCATAAGGTGGGAATGGGCCTTTAGGAAGCTGTATAGTCACTCACTGGTGCTGGGCGGTTTTGCAGGGATTGTGGGCTTTCCAAAAGCTTTTTAAAAGAAGAGACGAGGGCAGACTGAATGCCCAAAGGTGGGGGAGACTGTTCCAGGTGTAACCCCCAAAGCAGTTTTTTAGAGAGAGTGACTCCCAATCCATTCCCTTCCCACTGCTCTGTCTGTACAAAGGGGATGAAGAGCTGATTTAAACAGCCATCTAGGCAGTCCCCTGTCACACGGGAATCCCTTAGGGGATAAACCAGCATAGCTGGCTCTATGCCATCTACTTCTAGCCCTCTCCAGCTTAGGAGCTACTGGGGGCAGAAGGAAGCATGGCCAATGAATGCTAAGCCCCAGAAATCTGTCTGGTGTATTATCCTTTGGGGGCCACAGTCAGCTGTGTGTGGTCTGAAGGTGCCAGGAGCCAAGTGGTGTAAATATGATGTAATGCCACCTCATTCTCCTCCCTCTTTTCTTAGTTGCACTAAGTAGAGAAGTGCCCCATACTTATTAGCCCATCCACTGTAACTGCCTGTGTAATTTGAATTATAGATTGTGATTTTGTTTATATTTCCTAGGCATAATTTTTAAAGCTGATTTTTTTTAAATGATGGTTTCCCTTCTGCCTGTGGAGTTTGTATTGGAAGACTGTATTGGAAGCAGCTTTTCTTTATTTATATAAATAATAGGACCATAGTATGGGAGAAATATATCTATATAGTTCTCACATCCCATGGTCCTATTACCAACCAAAACAGCTTCCCATAAAAATCATCCAGAAAGTAACTTTTTGATGAAGCATTTTGTAACATGTACTTGTAAATACAGTTGCTTTAATTGCCTCCGTAAATGTGCTGCAGTTTGGATTGACTCTGGCAGGTTTTATCTAGCACACAGGTGCCATGGTTTATGTAGTGGATGATTTGTTCGGCTCTAGATGGTGCCTGGGCTAATACTATTCCAAAGGGGAGCAAGAGCACTGAAAACTTATTAATCATTCAGACCCTAATCCTGCAAATCTTTATTCGTCTGAGTAGTACTATCAAAGCCATTGTCTTTAGGGCTGTGAATCCATCACTTCTGATGCTATTGGCTTCAGTGGGACTATTTGTTAGTAAGCACCACCCACATGAGTAGAGTTTTGCAAGATCAGACCCTGTATTTATAAAAAGACATTAGGCTGTTCTTTAAGGCCTTGATCCAGCAAAGCATTTAAGTGGGTGTTTAACTTTAAGTCCCATTGACTTCATCTGGTCAACTCACATGCCTAAAGTTCAGAAAGACAGGGTGGGCGAGGTAATATCTTTTATTGGACCAACTTCTGTTGGTCAGAGCTTGAAAACTTGTCTCTCTCACCAACTTAAAGCTTGTTTCTCTCACCGACTGAAGTTGGTCCAATAAAAGACATTACCTCACCCACCTTGTCTCCCTAATATCCTGGGACCCACATGGCTACAACAACACTGTGTATAACTAAGTTTAGAAAGTTTACCTACAGGTCTTGTGCTTGGTGAAATCTAATTGTTCACCAGGACTTTATTGTATCTGTGATGTCACTCTGTTCTCCAGTTGAGTGAAAAGTAAGCACACTGACTGATTTACACAGGGACTTCCTCTGAAGAAAGCAATGCATAAAATAATACTCTGCCACCGAGTACATAAAAATGAAAATTCTTTCATGCTGTTCCTTGCCTTCCTCTTTATAACAATGATAGACAGATATCTGATTGAAGTTCAGTGGCTTAATATCAAAGATGACAGCTTACCAAATCAGAGGGAAATTCAATGCAACTAGCTATGGATAAATCAATGTATTGCTATGGAAAATTACTACTGTGTATTAGTGGCTGGTTATTATTTAAAAACCAAAGTCTAATATGTATTGGTTACCCCTCCAACAGACATGCTCTCCTGGGTATTCTTTTATGATTGTTCTGTTTGGCGAGTCGCACAAAACAATTTAAAGCTAAACATAGCAGAGCTTACTCTGCTTAAGATATCAAGGGAATTTGCATAATGACTAATTTAAAAGCACACACACAAATTAACTAAATTCAAATGCAAATGAACATATTTCAAAAGTTGCCACATTCTTGGCTGGGATTCAGTGGAAAATATATATATATATATATATATATATATATATATATATATATATATTTAGTGGGTCATCACTCTCGGAAAAGGGGCAAGTAGATTTATAGAACAAGGCACAAGTCCTGATCTCTGATATACGGTGCAACAATAAGCCAAACTCACATTTAAGCCAGTGAAGAGCTATAACTCAGTGGGAGTTGAATTCAGGGGGAGCTAAGGGTGCTGATCATGTGAGACAATCAGACCTTAGGTGTCTGAGTGAGAGTGGAAGAGCCCAGTTGGCAGGCACTCTTGGAATATTGTGGCAGAGGAAACTGAACTTGGGAATGCAGAAAAGAAGGCACCCCAAATTATAGGGCACCATTCAAAATCTGACCCAAACAGTAAACTCTCTCCCTCAGCTTTCCCACCTGTAATTTGGGACTAATACACAGCTGCCGACATCAGAGAGTTGCTATGAGGATGAATTAGCTAATGTCTGTAATACCCTTCGAAAGTGGAAGTGCTATATAAGCCATAAAACAATGATACTCAGATTTCAGTGGTTCAGGAGCCAAATTAGTGATCAACATTATGCAAAAGAGCCACAGTAGTGTGAATTCATTGTTTCATTTTCTATATATAGCTATATTAGCGCAATTTATATATTATTCTCACAGCAAAATGTCTGACCATGTATTATTATTTTAGCAACTACAATTGGTTAATAACATAGGAAAAGCATCCAGACTGGTTAATCACTTAGATTGGTTAATAATTAAATCACACCGTGTTTTAATATCATGTGCTGCAAAGAGCCGCAGGAGACACATGAAAGAGCCACTTGCGGCTCTTGAGCCTCAGTCTGAGTCTCACTGCCATAAAACTTCCTCATAGTATTCAAGACTGAACACAAACCAGCCACGCCAAAGGTCCTTGTCCAAGGGACTGAGCCTATACTGAACTAGGCAGGGACACTAAGGCTGTATTGTAGTGTCTCACCAAAGCTAGGGCAGAGCCATGCTGGTCAAGGAAAACCTTGCATGACAATTACACCTCAGGAATATACAATCCCAGACGAAGCTCCATGGTGTGAATGCTTCACCATCCCTTCCTGCCTCTCCCGGTTTGCCTGGCCTCTGGACCAAAGGGGGAGCATGGTCATGGCACCTTGTCTTCCCAAGACTCTTTGGGGCAATGCGTATCCCCAAGGTGCATGGGTTAAGCAGGGGCTTAGGTTGTCCTGGACCTTAGTCTCCCTGACCAACCAGACAGGGTCCTGGCACAACTGGCCTTCAGTATGTATCCTCTTGCTCAGCCCTCAACGTGCTCTACTGGGTAGCACAGAGCTTTTCCTCCACCACTGCCTCTCCTGGGATATTATTTACTTCAGTCTGTCGACTGAGTTTGGGTGCTGTAGGCACACTTAAAACGTAGTCAAAAAAATTACCAATAACCTACAAAACATTTCCCAAATCAGATTCTCAGTCCCCACAAAAAAATGCCTACCTCAAGTCACCATTCAGCGCCTTCCCTCAGGCAAGGCCTTGGAGAAAACTTACCCATTGGGCACAGGCTGAAGGCCAGCAGAACTGGGTCTTGTCCGAACAGAACAGGAAGCCAATTCCAGAGCTCATCAAGCATGCGCTGCCCTAGCTCACGTTCAGGCCTCAGATTCTCTCACCTGGATCAGCGGCTTGAATTAGCTTCCTGAGGTGCAATGGCATCCTAGGTTCATCGTAGGGTGACTAGTCCCTGCTCCCATAGCCACACTGCTATTTTTAGCACAGTAGCTCAATCAGAGTGAGTGCGAGTACGTATACTGACCTGGGAATGACACCTCCCAGCTACAGTGTAGATGTACCCTGTGTGACCCATGGCAAATCGCTAACCCTTTCTGCCTCAGTTTCCTTGTCTCTACAAGTGGTAAAATGATACTACCTACCTCACAGAGGTAGAATGAGAATTACTTCATTAATAGGCCTGATTCCAGGGACAGCAGGGCAGGCAAACTCCTTTAGAAGGGCCTAGAAACATCCAGAAATAGGGTGTGGCAGCTGCTAGACATTTTCAGTTGCTTTTTCTGAAGCTGTATAGCGAGTTTGCACTTACTGTGGGCAAGCTGCCTGGTTGGTCACCTGCAATCAGCCGCCAAGCTGAGTGCAGAGGATAGGGAAAGTTGATAAATGTAGGAATCAAATACAGCCCTGTTTAACTCAGCAGCTGTTCCGTGCAGGACTGAGTGATATGTCTGCTGTGAGGGCTGGGTCCCAAGAGTGATACCACGCTGAATACATGCCACAGATTTCTGCTTCACCAGCAACTGAGGACCAGTCCGCTATTAACTCAAAGGCTGAAGTGCTGCTAGCTATGGAACTCCCCAAAGTGTTTGTTTGCTGACAGGGTTCAACTTCTGAAGTGTAATAGAAGGTACTGAGATGCTGTCATTCTCTTAAAGCTCTGAAGAGTCCATGTGGCTTATGGTTATTCTACAAAGACTGAAAACTCACCTCTGAAAGAAGATCACAGGGGAATGTGTCCATGTGTGCATGTGCTAAAATATAGCAGTGTCAATCCTATGTGGCAACCTTGCATTTAAATATGTGTGTCAGCAGATTCTGAATGAGCTCTCCCATGACATCTAGTGATGAGCTGGAGGAACATAAGAATGGCCCTACTGGTCAGACCAAAGGACCATCTAGTCCAGTATCCTGTCTTCCAACAGTGGCCAGTACCAGGTGCCCCAGAGGCAATGAACAGAACAGGTAATCATCAAGTGGTCCATTCCCTGTTGCTCATTCCCAGCTTCTGGCAAACAGAGGCTAGGGACACCATCCCTGCCTAACCTGGTAAATAGCCATCGATGGACCTATCCTCCATGAATTTATCTAGTTCTTTTTTAACGCTGTTATGGTCTTGGCCTTCACAACATCCTCTGGCAAGGAGTTCCACAGGTTGACTGTGCACTGTGTGAAGAAATACTTCCTTTTATTTGTTTTAAACCTGCTGCCTATTAATTTCATTTGGTGACCCCTAGTTCTTGTGTTATGAGAAGTAGTAAACAACACTTCCTTATCTACTTTCTCTACACCAGTCATGATTTTATAGACCTCAATCATATCTCCCCTTAGCCATCTCTTTTCCAAGCTGAAAAGTCCCAGTTTTATTAATCTCTCCTCATATGGAAGCCGTGCCATACCCCTAATAATTTTTGTTGCCCTTTTCCAATTCCAAAATATGTTTTTTGAGATGGGGCGACCACATCTGCACACAGTATTCAAGATGTGGGCGAGCCATGGATTTATATAGAGGCAACATAATATTTTATGTCCTATTATCTATCCCCTTCTTAATTATTCCCAGCATTCTGTTCGCTTTTTTGACTGCTGCTGCACATTGAGTGGATGTTTTCAGAGAACCATCCACAATGACTCCAAGATCTCTTTCTTGAGTGGTAACAGCTAAGTTAGACCCCATCATTTTATATATATAGTTGGGATTATGCTTTCCAATGTGCATTACTTTGCATTTATCAATATTAAATTTCATCTGCCATTTTGTTGCCCAGTCACTCAGTTTTGTGAGATCCTTTTGTAGCTCTTCGCAGTCTACCTGGGTCTTAACTATCTTTGGTAATTTTGTATCATCTGCAAATTTTGCCACCTCTCTATTTGCCCCCTTTTCCAGATCATGTATGAATATGTTGAATAGGACTGGTCCCAGGACAGACCCCTGGGGGACACCACTATTTACCTCTCTCCATTCTGAAAACTGACTACTTATACCTACCCTTTGTTTTCTATCTTTTAACCAGGTACTAATCCATGAGAGCACCTTCCCTCTTATCCCATGGCAGCTTACTTTGCGTAAGAGCCTTTGGTGAGGGACCTTGTCAAAGGCTTTCTGAAAATCTAAGTATACTATATCCACTGGATTCCCTTGGTCCACATGCTTGTTGACCCCCTCAAAGAATTCTAGTAGATTGGTGAGACATGATTTCCCTTTACTAAAACCATGTTGACTCTTCCTCAACAAATTATGTTCATCTATATGTCTGACAATATTGTAGTTTCAACCAGTTTTGCCAGTACTGAATTCAGGTTTACAGGCCTGTAATTGCCCGGATCACCTCTGGAGCCGTTTTTAAAAACTGGCATCACATTAGCTATCTTCCATCATCTGGTACAGAAGCTGATTTAAATGATAGGTTACAGACTACAGTTAGTAGTTCTGCAATTTCACATTTGAGTTCCTTCAGAACTCTTGGGTGAATACCATCTGGTCCTGATGACTTATTTCTGTTTAATTTATCAATTTGTTCCAACACCTCCTCTAATGATACCTCAATTTGGGACAGTTTCTCAGATCTGTCACCTAAAAAGAATTGCTCAGGTTTGGGAATCTCCCTCACACACTCAGCCATGAAGACCAATGCAAAGAATTGATTTAGTTTCTCCACAATGGCCTTATCATCCTTGAGTGCTCCTTTAGCACCTCGATCGTCCAGTGGCCTCACTGGTTGTTTAGCAGGCTTTCTGCTTCTGATGTACTTTAAAAATAATTGCTATTACTTTTTGAGTCTTTAGCTAACTTTTCCTCAAATTCTTTTTTGGCCTTTCAAATTGTATTTTTGCATTTCATTTGCCAGTGTTTATGCTCCTTTCTATTTTCCTCAATAGGATTTAACTTCCACTTTTTAAAGGATGCCTTTTTGCCTCTCACTGCTTCTTTTACTTTGTTGTTTAGCCACGGTGGCTCTTTTTTGGTTCTCTTACTGGAAAAGACTCCAGGAACAGACTATATTTTCATAAATACACCCACTCTTCCGAGGTGCTCAGCAGATGGAGCTGCTTTGCCAAAGTGATCAATTTTGACTGGTTTTGTGTTACAAATCACTTCAAATACTTCATGGACAGCTGCTGGTCCAAGGAATTCCCATCCGGAAATGGCTTCTAGAAAGACTCTCAGCCATTCAAGAACATTGCAGATGAACATCACTGAGTGGAAAAGAAGCACCTAATTGAAGAACACCCACCAAGATCCTGATGCAGGGAGGTCTCGCATTTGAACAACTGCTCCCTGGGACATCACAGTGAGGACAAACATCGTCTTGCACATCTATCAGCAGAAGGATGTCCCAAGGAGAACATTTTCTGACTCTTCCACTACCCAAGCTGATCCTGATGCTGGTGTTCTTTCTCTACCCAACTCCACCCAGGAAGGTACCACTGCCAGAAGGACCAGCACCTCCTTGGAAACCATCCAGTTTGGCCTCAACAACTCACAGACTGAGTTAGGTCTAACCTACTGAGGAGGGCTTTAAACTAGGTTCAATGGGGGCAGATGACCAAAGCCCACAGGTAAGTCAAAAACATGGAGACCAGGGAGAAGGGTCAGAATCTGGGGGGAGCATGGGCTGTTATAGCTGAAATAAGGGAGAGACAAGACAGAACTGTGGGGGCGGGGCGTGAAATCAAATCAGAATCTTAGATGTCTGTATACTAATGCGAGAAGTATGGGGAATAAGCAGAAAGAACTCAAAATGCTAGTAAGTAAACACAACTATGACATAGTTGGTATCACGGAGACTTGGTGGGATAATACGCATGACTGGAATATTGGTATAGAAGGATACTTCTTGCTCAGGAAGGACAGGCAAGGAAAAAGGGAGGAGGTGTTGCCTTATATATTAAAAATGTATAAACTTGGACTGAGGTTGAGATAGAAATAAGAGACAGACTTTTTGAAAGTCTCTGGGTAAGGATAAAAGGGGTAAAAACCAAGGGTGATGTCATAGTAGGGGTCTACTACAGACCACCAAGGCAGGAAGAAGAGGTGGATGAGGCTTTTTTTAAACAACTAACAAAATCAACCAAAGCACAGGACTTGGTGCTGATGGGGAACTTCAACTACTCAGACATCTGTTGGAAAAGTAACATAGCAGGACACAGATTATCCAACAAGTTCTTGGAATGTATTGGAGACAATTTTTTATTTCAGAAGGTGGAGAAAGCTACTGGGGGGAGGCTGTTCTAGATTTGATTATGACAAATAGGGAAGAACTGGTTGAGAATTTGAAAGTGGAAGGCAACTTGGGTGAAAGTGATCATGAAATGGTACAGTTCATGATTCTAAGGAATGGTAGGAGGGAGAACGGCACAATAAAGACAGTGGATTTCAAGAAGACAATGGACTTCAGAAAACTCAGGGAGTTGGTAGGTAAAATCCCCTGGGAAGCAAGTCTAGGGGGAAAAACAATTGAAGACAGTTGGCAGTTTTTCAGACACTATTAAGGACACAAAAGTAAACTAGCCCACTGCGTAGGAAAGATAGGAAGTATGGCAAGAGACCACCCTCACTTAACCAGGAGATTTTCAGAGATCTAAAACTCAAAAAAGAGTCCTAGAAAAAGCGGAAACTTGGTCAAATTACAAAGGATGAATACAAACAAATAACATGAATATGTATGGACAAAATTAGAAAAGCCAAGGCACAAAACGAGATCAAACTAGCTAGGGGCATAAAAGGAAACAACAATACATTCTACAAATACATTAGAACCAAGAGGAAGACCAAGGACAGAGTAGGCCCATTACCCAATGAGAGGGGGAAGACAGTAACAGAAAATGTGGAAATGGCAAAGGTGCTTAATGGCTTGTTTGTTTCGGTTTTCACTAAGAAGGTTGGTGGCGATTGGTCATCTAATGTGAATGCCAGTGAAAATGAGGTAGGATCAGACTCTAAAATAGGGAAAGAACAAGTCAAAAATTACTTAGACAAGTTAGATGTCTTCATATCACCAGGGCCTGATGAAATGCATCCTAGAATACTCAAGGAGCTGACTGAGGAGATATCTGAGCCATTAGCAATTATCTTTGAAAAGTCATGGAAGATGACAGTATTCTTGACAGTAAGTTAAAGAAGTATGCGCTGGATGAATGGAGTATAAGGTAGATAGAAAGCTGGCTAGATCGTCTGGCTCAACGGGTAGTGATCAATGACTCCATGTCTAATTGGCAGCCAGTATCAAGCAGAGTGCCCCAAGGGTCGGTCCTGGGGCTGGTTTTGTTCAATATCTTCATTAATGATCTGCAGGATGGCGTGGATTGCACCCTCAGCAAGTTTGCAGATGACACGAAACTGGAAGGAGTGGTAGATACGCTGGAGGGTAGGGATAGAATACAGAGGGACCTAGACAAATTAGAGGATTGGGCCAAAAGAAATCTGATGAGGTTCAACAAGGACAAGTGCAGAGTCCTGCACTTAGGATGGAAGAATCCCATGTACGGCTACAGACTAGGGACCGAATGGTTAGGCAGCAGTTCTGCAGAAAAGGACCTGGGGTTATGGTGGACGAGAAGCTGGATATGAGTCAACAGTGTGCCTTTGTTGCCAAGAAGGCTAACAGCATTTTGGCCTGTATAAGTAGGAGCATTGCCAGCAGATCGAGGGATGTGATCATTCCCCTCTATTCGGCATTGGTGAGGCCTCATCTGGAGTACTGTGTCCAGTTTTGGGCCCCACACTACAAGAAGGATGTGGAAAAATTGGAAAGAGTTCAGCAGAGGGCAACAAAAATGATTAGGGGCCTGGAGCACATGATTTATGAGGAGAGGCTGAGGGGACTGGAATTATTTAGTCTGCAGAAGAGAAGAATGAGGGGGAATTTGATAGCTGCTTTCAACTACCTGAAAGGGGGTTCCAAAGAGGATGGATGTTCTCAGTGGTACCAGATGATAAAATAAGGAGTAATGGTCTCAAGTTGCAGTGGGGGAGGTTTAGGTTGGATATTAGGAAAAACTTTTTCACCAGGAGGGTGGTGAAGCACTTGAATGGTGGTGCTAGGGAGGTGGTGGAATCTCCTTTGTTAGAGGTGTTTAAGGTCAGGCTTGACAAAGCCCTGTCTAGGATGATTTACTTGGGGATTAGGTCCTGCTTTGAGCAGGGGGTTGGACTAGATGACCTCATGAGGTTCCTCCCAACCCTGATATTTTATGATTCTATGATTCTGTGGGAGGCATTCCAGAAGACTGGAAAAGGGCAAATATAGTGCCCATCTATAACAAGGAAAATAAGGACAACTTGGGGAATTACAGACCAGTCAGCTTAACTTCTGTATCTGGAAAGATAATGGAGCAAATAATTAAGCAATCAATTTGAAAACACCTAGAAGATAATAAGGTGATAAATAACAGTCAGCATGGATTTTTCAAGAACAAATTGTGTCAAACTTACCTGATAGCTTTCTTTGACGGAGTAACAAGCCTTGTGGATAGGGGGAAAGTGGTAGATGTGGTATATCTTGACTTTACTATATCTAGTATAACTTGACTTTTGATACTATCTTGCATGATCTTCTCCTAAACAAACTAGGGAAATACAACCTAGATGGAGCTACTACAAGGTGGGTGCATAACTGGTTGGAAAATCGTTCCCAGAGAGTAGTTATCAGTGGTTCACTAAAAGGGCATAACGAAGGGGGTCCCACAGGGATCAGTTCTGGGTCTGGTTCTGTTCAATATCTTCATCAACAATTTAGATAATGGCATAGAGAGTACACTTATAAAGTTCGCAGACAATACCAAGCTGGGAGGGATTGCAAGTGCTTTGGAGGATAGGATTAAAATTCAAAATGATCTGGACAAACTGGAGAAATGGTCTGAAGTAAATAGGATGAAATTCAATAAGGACAAATGCAAAGTACTCCACTTAGGAAAGAACAATCAGTTGCACACACACTAAATGGGAAATGACTGCTTAGAAAGGAGTACTGTGGAAAGGGATCAGGGGATCATAGTGGATCACAAGCTAAATATGAGTCAACAATGTAACTCTGTTACAAAAAAAGCAAACATCATTCTGGGATGTATTAGCAGTCGTATTGTAAGGAAGACATGAGACATAATTCTTCCGCTCTACTCAGTGCTGATTATGCCTCAGCTGGAGAATTGTGTCCAGTCCTGGGCTCCACATTTCAGGAAAGATGTGGACAAATTGGAGAAAGTCCAGAGAAGAGCAACAAAAATGATTAAAGGTCTAGAAACATGACCTATGAGGGAAGATTGAAAAAAACTGGTTTGTTTAGTCTGGAGAAGAGAAGACTCAGAGGGGACACGATAACAGGTTGTTACAAGGAGAAGGGAGAAAAATTGTTCTTCTTAATCTCTGAGGATAGGACAAGAAGCAATAGGCTTAAATTGCAGCAAGGTGGGGTTTAGCTTGCACGTTAGGAAAAACTTCCTAACTGTTGGAGTGGTTAAGCACTGGAATAAATTGCCAAGGAAGGTTGTGGAATCTCCATCATTGGAGGTTTTTAAGAGCAGTTTAGACAAACACCTGTCAGGAATGGTCTAGATAATACTCAGTCCTGCCATGAGTGCAGGGGACTGGACTAGATGACCTCGCAAGGTCCCTTCCAGTTCTATGATTCTATGCTTGTCCAGGCAAAACTCTCAATACTACTCTCCCAGATCAAGAAGAACTGTCTAGCAAGACTGTTGACGTGACTAAAGTCCATTCTATGCAGGAAGAAGAAAGGGAGAATGATTACATCTACCTCCACTATCCCCATCCCTAAGGATGTGCTACTGTGCCCTATCTGCTATCCGGTCTGAGGATTCCAATGCCTGATGATCTTAACAGACACTAGAAGAGAATTCATAGCAATCCAATTGCCTTTTGATATGTCCCCTGCAACATGCCTTTTGAAAAAACACACATAGCCAATGATTTTAGTTTATTATCCATTTATTGTGTGATGTTATGATTAATCATTATGTTATATTATATATATTCATCATATGGTAATTAGAGTTAATTTGTAGGATTATAAAAGTATAAGATTGATCAGTATTTAGAGAAACCAAGTATTAGACATGAGTAAGACAAGCTGAAATGCAAGAACCTGTAGGTTGAGGCCTGCAAGATTTTAAGTTTGCTATTTTAGGCCTTGGAGACAAGAAATGATGACATAAGTGACCAGAAAATAACCTGATGCCCTATGATTATGTGAAAAGAGGTGCCAAGTGGCAATTGTTAGAGAATGAGCAGGCTGACCCAGAGGCAGATTGAATAAACGGGCTTCTTTATTGCGGTACTTGTTCCCCTCTACCCAGTTGTCGAGTAAGCACTGAGTTAATTACATCACGCTATTTTATCTAAGTTAATATGTACATACCTGCATTTACTACAACACCCCCAAAACCCTTATTTGATAAAATGAATGCCCAGATAATGAATATTAATAGCTATATACTGAATATAATTATACCCACCCCTGTTTACTGCTTACAGCATTAAGCATATTATACAGACATTTTTACCTTGAAGATACATTTCTTTGCAGTAATTGTAGCCACAAGTTCCCTTAATCAGCAGTTCACAGGGGAGGGAGGAAGGGGCCATGACCCCGAGTTCGTTTATGAAGCTTGGAAAGGAAGGGAGGGGGGAGATAACACTTCTTTACTCAAAGGGTATCCCTCAGACAACTGCGTTCCTTATGCAGCTGCAACACTTATCTATCCTTAACAAGCAGAAGGGGAGGGAAAAGGATGGCAACTTTATCTATCAAGAGAAGAAACAGTGCCTGCCTGTACCTCACTCCCTATTACCATGTTAGCGGTTCCCCAGGTCTTTACTTAACCCTGACATACCCCAACAGTAATTACCACCAAAATTACCCAGAAGATTAATATTAGATCATAAAAATACTGTAAAGGCACATCAGCCTCAGACATGTGTCTTAACCACAGGATACAGGTTGTGCGTCAATGCTAATGAGAATAAAGGGAACTTACACAACCTATAGAAAATTGGGGTCCCTTAAGTTTCCAGGGGACACAGACCAATAAGAGAAAAGAGGGTTGACACATTTACAGACATGCACCGAATGTAGGTAAAGACAGAACCACATTATGAAAAGGGGATGCCCAGAATGGGAAAATTGAACTTCCTATGGGAGACTCCAGCAGGAACCATCCCTCTACTGATGATCAAGCCATGAGAGACCCATCAGACTGTAACACTGTTGTTAAGGATGTGAGTATAACTATATTTGTAACTTGTGCATAGGTCTGTATAGAATTTCTATATACTTGGGTAATCATAACTTTAATTGTAACTTAAATAAAACTTGTAAAACAGTCTAGACCTTGTACTTGTGAATGTACGTGTGGTCACTGCCTTTGGTCTTTATGTGTTCCCAGAGACTCTAACACGCAAGCAAGTAGCAGAGGTGACTTTCACTCTGTTAAACTTGAAACTGTAGCCACCAGAGCCGAACCCAGGGTGGTGTAATACCGCATTACAAAATTCACTTTACATAAAACAAAAGGCTACGCACAGAAGAAATGTAAGTCACATCAAGGCACCTGCAAAGGGCATCTCGTATCAGAAGAAGCCAACTCTAGCAGACTCTGTTGCTGCCATCCCTCCCCTGCTCTGAATGCAGAAATGCTGCATGTCCCACCTCCGGCTTCCAGCTCCCCTCCCAACCCTGCTATTGCATTACAGCCAACTCCTCCAGAGCCAGAACAGATGGTCCAACAACTTACTGCTGGGAGGACTATCCCTGTCTCCATGACCACTGAACAGGATGGTATCATGAAAAGGACAAGTGCTGCCTTGAAGATCTCTAACAGGACTCCACCAATAGGATGATCAGGGCACCACTGCAGACTATGCAAGGTAATCCCATCTTCAGATGGCACAGTGCTCCCTCAGAGAATGACCAGCATGACCCCATAGTTAGCAGGGTCAGCGCCTCTCTGCAGATAACTAGACAAGATCCTGCCACCAGAAGGGCTAAGGCTACATTGCAGGTCACCCAGCAAGACCTTGCCAATGGAAGAGCCATCCCTATTGCTTGGACCATGCAGCAGGACCTCATTCTTAGATGGACCAGCATAGCCTCCAAGTCCACTCAACCGGATTTGTTCCCTGAAGATCTCACACTACATCAGAGACTGCCCAGACAGACCACCCACAAAAGGACCAGCATCATCCCATAAACCTCCAAGCAGGACCACATCCCTAAATGGACCAGTGCTGGTGCCTCAAAGATTATCTTCTCTAAAAGGACCAGTGCTGCCCCAAAGTCCATAAGGGAGGATCCTGTCACTAGTGGCATTGTCATCATACCAAAGAGCTCCCCTCAAGGTCTGGTGCAACTGAGTCCTGAGTACTAGGAGGAAATCAGGCCACAGGTTAATCTCATAGCAATCCTAGAGCCTATGCCTGCTGCACTGGAGCAGCTGGAGGAGCAAGAGCATAGGGAGAGGGCTGCCACATCATGGCAAGCCGTTCGGATGGAGGAGCTGGAGAGGACAGGCTGGAGAAGCATATCGGCTGCCATTGCACGTGGTGCAAGGAACATCAGGAGGTGGGGGTACCGGTGCCACAGGTCAGGAACATCGAGCACACAATCATTGCTCTCAGAGTGAGGATCATACTTGAGAGGACCCAGAAGGATGTCATCCTTTTGCCATATGTGGAAAACTTGAGAAGCAAGCTGGACCAGATCAAGACTTTTGTGGTGATGTGCAAATGGGATGCCAGTAACCACTTCCTCCCCAGGGGAAGCTTCACCTGATTTTCTGACTGGAGATTCATCCACAGGGCCTGGCTCAACTGTGTTCCGCTGAACGGAGCCATCCGCCATGGGAATCAGGACAAGTGATGCAGGAATCACAGCTATGCTAACGAGATGCTACTCCACCTCTTGTGCAGCTGCAAACCCCACTCCAGATCCTGGCAGCTGCATCACAATGCCATCCAAGATCGCCTAATCAAGGCCATCCCAGCACCATGGGGAAAGTTGCCAGGAACTCCACCATCTCTAGAATGGAGAGCCAACTGCGACCGGACTTTGTCATTACTACTGAGGAACAGAAAAGGGTTGTCATGATGAACGTCACAGTTCCTTTTGAGAACAGGACCCAGTCTTCTGCAATGCTTGAGTTTGAAAGGTGGAGAAATATACCCCTTTGGCTGACACCTTGAGAGCCAGGGGCTATTAGGTTCAAATACATGCTGTGATCGTCAAAGCCCTGTGTACCTGGGATCCCAGTAATGAGCGAGTGCTGTGGGAATGTGGAATCAGCCAGCATTATACCCGGCTGATGAGGCGACTCATGGTGTTGGACACCATCAGGTAGTCAAGGGGCATTTATTTAGAACATATCACCAGACATCGTCAATATTAAGAGAAATGAGCTAGAGTGCCAATGAGAAGCCAAGACAGAAAAATAGGCAAAATACTCCTGTAGTGGACTGTATTTGCTCAGGGGCAATCTACGCTAAATTCTCAATTACTGAGGGAAAATCTGCATTTATTACTGGATTTATTTTCCACAAGCTATTCCTAGCATAATTTCCCATGAGTGATGCACCTGAGCATTTGAATACTGATATTTAAACTGTACTGTTAAATTTATTAACCCTAATTTGTGATATTGCAGATCATGTATTATATCTATTTTATGACTTTTTAAAGCAAACTTGCTACTTTGGGATAATTTAAGCATTATGCCCAGATGAATAGAAACTTCTTTATTAAACTGTGTTTTAGATCATTTTAACATAAGCTTTAATCAAATTTGTAAATTTGCATGCAGGGGTAATTAAATGATGTTACCCTTATTGTAAGAGTAAGGAGCAGCAGAACTCTACTTTTCATGCCCTGATTGAGGGGTCACCCTAAACTGAACTGTCATCACCCCCTGCTTAGCAAGAGAAGGTGTTCTATCCGCTGGTGTGGTCTCTGCCTAAAAAGTTTCAGGTACTATTTGGTTGACCTCTTTGTAGTGTTTAAAGATACAGTTCCATGATCACAACAGCTGATATAGCTGATGAGCAGGACTAGGGGGTAAGCCTTAGACCTGGTGTGGGAACAGTGTGGGAATTAGCAGTAAGGTTCCCAACCACCTGCAGAAGTTGCTAAGAACTGGGTTAAGTAGTAGAACCTCAGAACTGTGAAAAATTGGGACACTTTCTGTTTGTGGGGAAGGGAGGGTAATAATTGCTCATGCAGGGCTGGACTTACCATGAAGCGAACTGAGGTGGCTGCCTCAGGTGCCAGACTGTGGGGGTGCGCCACTAGGACCCAGAGTGTACAAAATTGTGTCTGCTGCTGGTGCATATGTATTCTCTCTGCTCTAGATGCACAGAGATGGTGGAGTGCTGTGCTGGAGGAAGGAGGGGACAAGAGACATAAGACGGGCAGGAGAAAAGGTGAGAGGGAATAACAGAAAGCAGCAGGAGCTGCAGGGAGAGAGAGAAGGAGGAGCCTCTCTAGCACCCCCAAGAGCCTGGACTGATTATCACCAGCTTCTCAGGGAGCTTCCTGTTTCCTGCTGCTTCCCTGAACCCACTTGAGGAGAACAGGCAGTCAACTGAAGTAGTAGGAGCCAGTTAGGCCCTTAAGACGCTGATATCTTCCCTCACTCAGGCCTTGCTATCAGCCTGCTTATTCGTCCCCTTCAATTGAGTGTTGAGAGCCACTATAGCTGGCACAGAACATGAGTGAAAGAAGAAAACGCCCCTCTGGGGCAGCATTCAGAAAAAGAAAACAAGCAAAGGAAGCTTTTCTATCTAAGCAAGAAGGAGCTCTCCTGAGACACATAGACACAAATGTTCATGGTGAGCCTTCTGGCCCCAGTGAGGATGTGAGTGGTGAGGAGATGCCTGATCTTCCAGTTAGAGTACAAGTGACCTGGCAGCTACTGAGAATCCATATCTCCATCTCAAATGGATGTAACCGGGCACATTCCTGAAGAAAAGTGTAGATCAGAGTGTGGTGGAAGTGCAAGAAACCGCTGCTGCTGAGTTTAGTTCCTTAAGTCTAGATGATCCAGGACTTTGGACCCACTTGAGCAGTAGCCTGAGGGACTTCCTTGTACTGCATGAGCCACAGAAAATGAAAAACTTCATGTTTCCCAAAGACAATGAAAAGAGAAGTTTCCATCCAACACATTATTGGCGTGAAATCCCCAATGGTGACAAAGTGGAGAGGCCATGACTTATGTACTCAAAAACCTAGAATGCTGCATACTGTTTTTTTGCAAACTCTTTCAGTCTAATGTTCCAGCCACATTGGGTTCTACAGGAACAAAGGACTGGAAAAATCTGGCTAGAAGTCTGGCATGCCATGAGAAGGCCGCAAATCACCAGAGAGCATTCCATAAGTAGAAAGAGCTTGAGATGAGACTAAGGTTAAAGGCCACCATAGACGATCAGCCTCAAGATGTTCTGAAAAGGCTCATTGCCATTGTAAGAATGCTTGCTACCCAAAACCTAGCACTGCGTGGCACTTCAGATCAGCTGTATGTGCCAAACCATGGAAACTTCCTTAAAATTGTGGATCTGATGGTTGAGTTTGATGCTGTACTCCAGGAGCATCTAAGAAGAGTCACCACCCAAGAAATGTATATATACCACTACCTTGGAAAAACAATTCAAAATGAGGTCATACAGTTACTGGCAACAAAAGTCAAACAGAAGATTGTGGCAGATCTGAAGTCAGCAAGATATTACTCTGTTATTCTGGACTGCACACCTGCCATCAGCCATATGGAACAAATGACTTTAATGGTGCATTTTGTAACAACAGAACCTAGTGAAAATGTCCCAGCAATGGTGACTGTCAGAGAGCATTTTCTTGAATTTATTGACATTGATGATATTATAGGAGCTGGTATGACAAATGTGCTTCTTAAAAAGCTGGAAGATCAATGGCTCCATGTCTAGTTGGCAGCCGGTATCAAGTGGAGTGCCCCAAGGGTCGGTCCTGGGGCCGGTTTTGTTCAATATCTTCATAAATGATCTGGAGGATGGTGTGGATTGCACTCTCAGCAAATTTGCGGATGATACTAAACTGGGAGGAGTGGTAGATACGCTGGAGGGGAGGGATAGGATACAGAAGGACCTAGACAAATTGGAGGATTGGGCCAAAAGAAATCTGATGAGGTTCAATAAGGATAAGTGCAGGGTCCTGCACTTAGGACGGAAGAACCCAATGCACAGCTACAGACTAGGGACCGAATGGCTAGGCAGCAGTTCTGCGGAAAAGGACCTAGGGGTGACAGTGGACGAGAAGCTGGATATGAGTCAGCAGTGTGCCCTTGTTGCCAAGAAGGCCAATGGCATTTTGGGATGTATAAGTAGGGGCATAGCGAGCAGATCGAGGGACGTGATCGTTCCCCTCTATTCGACATTGGTGAGGCCTCATCTGGAGTACTGTGTCCAGTTTTGGGCCCCACACTTCAAGAAGGATGTGGATAAATTGGAGAGAGTCCAGCGAAGGGCAACAAAAATGATTAGGGGTCTGGAACACATGAGTTATGAGGAGAGGCTGAGGGAGCTGGGATTGTTTAGCCTGCAGAAGAGAAGAATGAGGGGGGATTTGATAGCTGCTTTCAACTACCTGAAAGGGGGTTCCAAAGAGGATGGCTCTAGACTGTTCTCAATGGTATCAGATGACAGTACGAGGAGTAATGGTCTCAAGCTGCAGTGGGGGAGGTTTAGATTGGATATTAGGAAAAACTTTTTCACTATGAGGGTGGTGAAACACTGGAATGCGTTACCTAGGGAGGTGGTAGAATCTCCTTCCTTAGAGGTTTTTAAGGTCAGGCTTGACAAAGCCCTGGCTGGGATGATTTAACTGGGAATTGGTCCTGCTTTGAGCAGGGGGTTGGACTAGATGACCTTCTGGGGTCCCTTCCAACCCTTATATTCTATGATTCTATGATTCTATGATACGGGAATTGCGATAGCTGACATGAGAGGTCCTGGCTACGATAATGGTTGCAAGGTTAATGGTTGCCAACATGAGAGGAAAGAACAGAGGAGTGCAGACACGTATCCAAGAGTTAAACCCTCGAGCTTTTTTTGTCCCACGCAGTTCTCATTCATTGAACTTGGTGGTCAGTGATGCAGCATCAGCTTCTAGTGAGGCTGCTGAATTTTTTTAATGTAATTCAAAGCATCTATGTATTTTTCTCTGCATCAACTCATAGATGGCAAATTTTGAAGCAACATCTGGGAACATTCTCTCTGACACTGAAACCACTGAGTGCCACACAATGGGAAAGTCAAGTGGAGGCGATAAAGCCTATCAAACACCAAACTGGGAAGATAGATGATGCTATAGTTGCCATTATGGAGGATAATGCTATGACAGGAACTGTTCGTGGGAGAACAGTGGCAGAGGGAAATGGAATCACCAGAAACATACATAACTTCAAATTTCTGTGTGGCTTAGTGTTGTCGCATGACATACTGTTTTAAATAAATGTTGTAAGCAAGAAACTCCAAGCTGTTGACCTTGATGTATCTGGAGCAATGGAAAAACTGGACAAAGCAAAGTCATACCCACAGTCTTACCAGTCAGATGAGGGATTTCAAAACGTTCTGAAGAGTGCACAGAAGTTGGCAGAGGAACTTCACACTGAAGCTATTTTCCCACCCATTCAAGAATACAAGAGTCACCGAAGAAGAAGACATTTTGATTACTAGGCACGGGATAATCCCATAAAAGACCCCAAACAACAATTCAAAGTTGAATTCTTTAACCAGGTGCTAGATTGTGCAATACAGTCAGTTGAAGAACGTTTCATGCAGCTCAAGGAACACAGCAGTATATTTGGGATGTTGTATGATATTCCAAAACTTCTCACTGTACCTGAAGAAGACCTACACCAGCAATGCAGGGGAATAGAGACAGTGTTGTCACATGATGACATGCCTGATATTGATGGGAGTGATTTAGGTGATGAACTGAAAGCCCTTTCAAGATACATTTCAGCAGGATCAACTCCAAAGGCTGTTCTGGAATATATGTGCACAAATAAATAAGATGACCACCCTTTTTCCAAATGCTTTTGTTGCTCTGCACATACTTCTAACACTTCCTGTAACAGTTGCCAGTGGAGAACGCAGCTTCTCCAAGCTGAAGTTAATAAAAACACATCTACGCTCCACAATGACACAGGAGAGACTGGTCGGCCTTGCAACCATCTCAGTAGACCATGAGCTAGCCCAAACTGTGGACCTTCAGGAAGCAGTTCAAATCTTTGTAACCAAGAAGGTATGGAAAGCACTATTCTGATTATTCAAACAGATAAAAATGCCAGTGTTTACTGTGCAGACAAGAAAAGTTACATTTGCTGTTCAGGTGTTTGAAAGTTAAGTGTTACTTAAAATTTTTGAACAAGGCATTTTAAGTTGTTAGTTCTCCTTTATTGGGATAGGTAGCAGAGCAGTACTATGAGAGCAGTAGAACAGGAAGAAGGCAGAATTGAGACCTTTCAAAGTTTTGGCCCAAGCAAGGGGGAATGGAGGCATCATTTGAGCTCCCCACCAAATGTTGTGGGCTAGCCCTGGCTCATGTAAGACAAAGCCCCTAATATCAGGACATCTAGTCACCCTGATTGTGGTAGTGTTGCATTCCAAAGTGAAACTGTTCACAGTAATATTTTTTTTCAGTGTAAACTGCAGCCTGTTTTTTAAGAAGAGTGTTTTGTTCTACACAAGCTGGCTAAAATGGCAGGGGTCAACATTTCTATGTCTGTCTGTCTTTAAATCTGGGCTTTTGCTATACAGCCAGTAAATGCAGAGCTATAGCCAAAAGCTGGAAGAGCTTTCTGTAATGGTTTGAATTTCCTGAAACAATTGCATTCTGAGCTGCATCTTGCTTGAGTTTTCAGATACTATAACCTAGCCTGGCAAAAATGTTAATGTAATGATTTATAGTGCGGTTGTAAAGATTACATACCAATTGGAGAAGTAATAATCACAAACTCTGAATCTATGAAGTGGTGGATGTGTGATTCAGCAAAACGCTGCCACTGTGCGCACAGTTGCCAAGTAGGAAACCATCTAGTACCCTGAAAAAGAATTTATTGCACAAAGCAAACATTACAGCAATATAAAAAGCTGTATTCTGTTTAGATCTGAAATCTGATAGCTGCTTCATGTTAACCATAAAGACATAGATGGTGATTATTATTTTTTTAAACAGTGCTATAGACAAATTACGCAGTAACTCTTGGACTTCAGTGTATTTGTGTAATATTATCTACCTGTGTAACAGCATTTGTTAGTTCAGATAATCGAGAGTGTTGTAAATAAGTTTAATTGTACGAGAACCCCTACAACAAGCTCTTGCTTATTGACACAAATGAGTTTGAGGCTGAGGGCTGTGTCCAGGAAGCAAAGGACTTCCCCATTCCTGCCATTGCTCACCTTGCCTCTTCCCCTACCAGGCCCTCTCAGAGGTCCAGGGAAGCCTGGGCCACTTCCAGATTTTGAGGCCACTAGCCATAATAAAAATAAAAAATGATGACACATGGTCTAATCTTGTGCCATCAGAACCAATATATTTTTATTAATATTTATGAGCACTTTAACTCTTTAAAATGACAAAATCTATATCAGTTAACAAAAAAAAGTATGTCTTTTACCAAATCACATCTCCTATTTACTTAAATTTGCAGCTCTAAGCTGAGAGAGTGTATCACATTTTGGTCCCATAGGGATGCGCATAAAAACAAGTTTTGAAACTTATCAAATGCCAAAAAATTAACAAGTGTCTAAATTTGAGGCCCCCTTTGAGCTTGAGGCTCAGCCCTAATGGCCCCCTTGGCCCCCCCTCTGATTGGCCCTGGCCCTTACATAAAAAACCAAAACATGCTACTAACAAAGCTGCTTCCAATGGGGAAGCCGCTGCTGAGAACAGCTGAGGAGCTGACCCCAAATTAATTTGCTTGTATGTTGTAGACCCTTCAGTGGTGCAAGCAGGATGGTACAGTCCAGTACGCCATACCAGGAAGCTATTTATAGCTGGTACGGCATACCAGAAAGACACAGGAGGAGCAGAACATGGGGCCACCAGGCGGCCCCACACCAGCAGCTCCTCCAGCGTGGTTGTACCACCCCCAGCCCTTCCACGCAGCTGCATGCCTGTGTCTCCTGTCCGAGGTCTATACAGCAGCCCCACCAGAGGACAGGGCTGGGGGTGGGGCTGGAGGCAGTACAGCTGTGCTGGAGGAGTTGCCAGCATGGGGCCACCCAACGTCCCCACATTCTGCTCCTTTTGCCGCTGCAGTTCCCAGGAGAGCTCTGAACTGCAGGACTTGCCTGGGAACCAGAGCGGTGAAAGGAGCAGAACGTGCAGTTCCGGCAGCACATTCCCATCTAGCACCAAGCTGGGGTTTTGGTTCACTTCTCAACATAGATAAAAGAAAACTACCTGCTGGATCATCATCACTGGGGTTTTCCTTTGTCTCCTAGCCACAGTCTCCAGCAAAAAGGAACAGTGTAAATTACAGTTTGCCACTATTTAAAAAAAATCCCCACAGCTTGGTAATTATGTGAAATGTAAAATCTTACTTGAGTATTATAGCATTTTCCAAGTAAACCTTGTCCAGTGTTTCAGTAACTACTGTACCAGTGACTATCAAAAAGGGATAAATCTTCTCTTGCATCTTACTGTTCAGTTCAGAGCATCAGTCTGTTCTGACCCACCAGCTCACTCGCATTCTTTCTTACATTAAAAAGCCAGGTTCTTATTCACAGTGAAGCTAAATTGGTACTAGATGGTAAATAAAGCACCTGAAATTTGTATGTCTGGAAAGTTAACAAAGCAGCAAAAATGCATGAACTGATATAGAGGTCATTTACGTGGTCCCTTCTGGGCTTCAACTCCACGGCTCTATTTGCAACTACAATTATCAGCTGACTTTCTGTTTTATTAAGGACTCAAAGCCACAATAATAATAAAAGCTATCCACTCCTATAGGCATATGGCTCCTACTCAAGCGTTAGTGTTTCTTTTCCAATTTAAACAAGAGTAGAGGCTTCCTGGGAAATCATAGCATGTCTTAAGATCCTGTTAGAATAGGTACAGATTTGATCTTATGATTTCTGGATTCTGCCATTCCGTTTTGGGTTGCTTTCACTCAAAATGCTTCTATATTCAAGTTAAAAATTTGATGAAATTTTCCCTTTTTTTGTTCTTTTTTTTTTTTTTTGCGTATAATTTTTTTTGGAATTCTCAAAACCAAAAAATTGAAACCTAAGATGAGCATCCATCCATTTGAAATAACACTAAAAAACCTCCTTGGTTTCTCTTATTCAAAATCTGAAGAAATTTTCTGGTAGTGAGAGGAAGTAGATTTCTTGTGGAGTATCATAGAATCATACAATATCAGGGTTGGAAGGGACCTCAGGAGGTCATCTAGTCCAACCCCCTGCTCAAAGCAGGACCAATCCCCAACTAAATCATCCCAGCCAGGGCTTTGTCAAGCCTGACCTTAAAAACTTCTAAGGAAGGAGATTCTACCACCTCCCTAGGTAAGGCATTCCAGTGTTTCACCACCCTCCTAGTGAAAAAGTTTTTCCTAATATCCAACCTAAATCTCCCCCACTGCAACTTGAGACCATTACTCCTTGTCCTGTCATCTTCTACCACTGAGAATAGTCTAGAACCATCTTCTTTGGAACCCCCTTTCAGGTAGTTGAAAGCAGCTATCAAATCCCCCCTCATTCTTCTCTTCTGCAGACTAAACAATCCCAGTTCCCTCAGCCTCTCCTCATAAGTCATGCGTTCCAGACTCCTAATCATTTTTGTTGCCCTTCGCCGGACTCCACATCCTTTTTGTAGTGTGGGGCCCAAAACTGGACACAGTACTCCAGATGAGGCCTCACCAATGTCGAATAGAGGGGAACAATCACGTCCCTCGATCTGCTCGCTATGCCTTTACTTATACATCCCAAAATGCCATTGGCCTTCTTGGCAACAAGGGCACACTGTTGACTCATATCCAGCTTCTCGTCCACTGTCACCCCTAGGTCCTTTTCCGCAGAACTGCTGCCTAGCCATTCGGTCCCTCATCTGTAGCGGTGCATTGGATTCTTCCGTCCTAAGTGCAGGACCCTGCACTTATCCTTGTTGAACCTCATCAGATTTCTTTTGGCCCAATCCTCCAATTTGTCTAGGTCCCTCTGTATCCTATCCCTACCTGCCACCGTATCTACCACTCCTCCTAGTTTAGCATCATCTGCAAATTTGCTGAGAGTGCAATCCACACCATCCTCCAGATCATTTATGAAGATATTGAACAAAACCGGCCCCAGGACCGACCCTTGGGACACTCCACTTGATACCGGCTGCCATCTAGACATGGAGCCATTGATCACTACCCGTTGAGCCCGACAATCTAGCCAACTTGCTACCCACCTTATAGTGCATTCATCCAGCCCATACTTCTTTAACTTGCTGACAAGAATACTATGGGAGACCGTGTCAAAAGCTTTGCTAAAGTCAAGAAACAATACATCCACTGCTTTTCCTTCATCCACAGAACCTGTAATCTCATCATAGAAGGCGATTAGATTAGACAGGCATGACCTTCCCTTGGTGAATCCATGCTAGCTGTTCCTGATCACTTTCCTCTCGTGTAAGTGCTTCAGGATTGATTCCTTGAGGACCTGCTCCATGATTTTTCCGGGGACTGAGGTGAGGCTGACTGGCCTGTAGTTCCCAGGATCCTTCTTCTTCCCTTCTTTACAGATGGGCACTACATTAGCCTTTTTCCAGTCGTCCAGGACTTCCCCCGATCGCCATGAGTTTTCAAAGATAATGGCCAATGGCTCTGCAATCACAGCCGCCAGTTCCTTCAGCACTCTTGGATGCAACGCATCTGGCCCCATGGACTTGTGCACGTCCAGCTTTTCTAAATAGTCCCTAACCACTTCTTTCTCCACAGAGGGCTGGCCACCTACTCCCCATGCTGTGTTGCCAAGCGCAGCAGTCTGGGAGCTGACCTTGTTCGTGAAGACAGAGGCAAAATAAGCATTGAGTACATTCGCTTTTTCCACATCCTCTGTCACTAGGTGGCCTCCCTCATTCCCACACTTTCCTTGGCTTTCTTCTTGTTGCCAACATACCTGAAGAAACCCTTCTTGTTACTCTTAACATCTCTTGCTAGCTGCAGCTCCAGGTGCGATTTGGCCCTCCTGATTTCATTCCTACATGCCCGAGCAACATTTTTATACTCTTCCCTGGTCATTTGTCCAGTCTTCCACTTCTTGTAAGCTTCTTTTTTATGTTTAAGATCCGCAAGGATTTCATTGTTAAGCCAAGCTAGTTGCCTGCCATATTTACTATTCTTTCGACACATCGGGATTGTTTGTCCCTGTAACCTCAATAGGGATTCTTTGAAATACAGCCAGTTCTCCTGGACTCCTTTCCCCCTCATGTTATTGCCCCAGGGGATCCTACCCATCAGTTCCCTGAGGGAGTCGAAGTCTGCTTTCCTGAAGTCCAGGGTCCGTATTCTGCTGCTCTCCTTTCTTCCCTGTGTCAGGATCCTGAACTCGACCAACTCATGGTCACTGCCTCCCAGATTCCCATCCACTTTTGCTTCCCCCATTAATTCTACCCGGTTTGTGAGCAGCAGGTCAAGAAAAGCTCCCCCCCTAGTTGGCTCCTCCAGCACTTGCACCAGGAAATTGTCTCCTACATTTTCCAAAAACTTCCTGGATTGTCTGTGCACCGCTGTAGTGCTCTTCCAGCAGATATCAGGATGATTAAAGTAGCCCATGAGAACCAGGGCGTGTGATCTAGTAGCTTCTGCGAGTTGCCGGAAGAAAGCCTCATCCACCTCATCCCTCTGGTCCGGTGGTCTATAGCAGACTCCCACCACTACATTACTTGAGTAATATCCAAGCGAGCCATCGTTGGGTGAAGTAGAAAATTTTCCTACAGCTCATACACTCTTACATTTTCCCAGTATTTGTACTAAGTGTTCTTTTCCATCTCTAATACCTGTTAATCTCTGATCTATGGTTTTTAGTTCAGTAATTATTAAAAAACAAATATCTATTCATATCAGTCTTTAATAAGAAAGGAAGAGGTCAAAACCCCAAATCTGAACAACTCTGACTTTTGGGCAGTTGTGGATTCTGATCCTAACTTTGGCCCAGATCCTCAAAGTTCGATAGAATTTCAGTGGGAGTTAGGCATCAAGATATCTTTTGAGGATCTGGGCTTTTGTGTCAGTCCCCTATCACTATATGGGATAGTGATGAGCTATACATGCCCCACACTGGACAGGAAGAGGTTAACCCCATACACTGGGTGAGGAAGCCTTGCCCCTGCTGGGCATGCTCCAACTGGAACCACAGTATAAAGGGGAGCACTCCAGCTCAGTCTGGGCTGACCACTGAAAAGAGAGGATGGGTGGTGCAGGCTCCTACTCGGGAGCTGCCAAAGCCCAAGACTGCAGAGGCCAGGCACACCGAGACTCAGGTGAATACCTGGCTGCCTGCGGAAGCCAACAAGAGGAAGGAGTTGTCAGGAACTTTGCTGGCCAGCAACTCTAGAGATCCAGAGGACCTGTGGACTACAGTACAGGAAGACAGGGTAGGAAGTAGCCCAGGGGAGCTAGACATTGATCTGGTTTTGAAACCGGAAACAATGTCAGCATGTTTCAGATGGACTCCCACTGACCCAATGGCAGATACACTTGTAGCTGATAGGGTCCTGGGCTTGGACCCAGTGAAGTAGGGAGTGTCCAGGTTGTTATCCTGGATTTGAGGGTTGTGTTACCCCATAATTTGATTAAGCTAATCACACCATAATGTGTGCATTCAGCCACCATTGAAGAGTAAAACAGAACACTACATAGTTAAGGGTTAATTTGGACAAGCAGGGCTTTTGGAGGTAAGGTCAAATACTAACTACAGGGAGGAGGGGAGAAAAGAGTCAAAAAATAATCAGACTGAAAGAAAATAAGTGGATGGAGACCTTGAGTTTGGGCACCTTTGATATAGAAGCTTACTATGGCTAAAATTGTTAGGAATGTTTTGTTGATATTTAGTTTATTGAAGTTAGGAGAAGTGATGACCCAGGAGGAGTCATTATGAGCTATGTGTTTTTTAAAAGCTAGTTATAAAAAGACTAGATAATAGAGGATACTTTGGAGCAGTTCTCTGAAGCTATCCTGAGACATTTTCCTGACACCATATTCCCCAGCAGCGAAGTGACCGGCCATCGCTGACTTGCTGCTAATTAGTTGATACCATCTCCAATTTTAGATAATTATTTGGGATGTTCTAAACCTATTGCTTATGTCTGTGTATGCTTAAATCTAAAAAAAATAGTAGTTTTAGGTAAGAGCACACTTACTTGTATCAATCTTTCATCAGCCAGAAGCACTGTGTTCACATTGATTTATTCCTGACTCCACCTGAAACAGTTAAGTTAGCACTGCTTTGGGTTCTGAAGACCCTGGATAACAAGGTCCCTCTACCCCAGATGCCAACCCACACTTGGGTGGCAGCTCACCGCTGCCTGGCCACTAGGCCATACTGTCCCGCTCAGAAGGGCAGACCTATTGACTTTTAAGCCTAGAGCCCCACCACCCTGCTGTGAAGGGCAGTCCTACTGACTCTGGCAATAGGCCCTACTGTCCTACATGGAAGAGTGGTCCTGCTGACTCTGGCCACTGGGGGCTATACTGCCCTGAATCCAAGGACAGTCCCCCTGATGGGTATACCTGACCTGCAACAGGGACCAAGCCAAAATTCCAGTTCTAAGTATTCTGGAATTCATGGACCATTCAGATCCAAATTCTGCAGCTCAGCCCTTCCTCTGGTTTTGAGTAGGGTTCTACTCTGAAAAATGACTGTGTAAAAATGGGGCCTAATCTGCTCTCTGTGTGCATTCAGAGTTGTATGTCTTGATTTTTAGTGACTAAAATAAATGTTTCACTTCTGTTAGCCCTGCACAGCCAGTGATGCAAAGACAAGGAGTTGACTATTCAGTTTTCTTTTTGTACATCAACAGAATTAAAATTAACAAGTGCCAGTCAGTTACATTTGTGCAACCCCACTGACAGTACTGGAGATTTCACAGGGATCAGCAAGAACATAATCTGTCCTACAAAACGTTTGTTACTGGTGGTGAGGATTATATGCCAGGAGATAGGAACTAGAGCTGGTGGGGAATTCTTTGATTAAGTGAGCTGTAGCTCACGAAAGCTTATGCTCAAATTTGTTAATCTAAGGTGCCACAAGTACTCCTTTTCTTTTTGCGGATACAGACTAACACGGCTGCTACTCTGGAATTTGTCTAATTTGTGACTCATTTGTCAAATCTGAAACTATTTTGAGGAAAATATTCGTTTTGATGAATTTCCCACTTCAACAAAATTTTGAAATGAAAAAAGTTCTTTTTGGGGTTGAAATTTAAAGTTAATTTATATTTTAAAATGTAAAAAATCTCAATGTAAATAAAACATTTTGGAATTGAAACATTTTGCTTGATTGATGCGATTCTCAGTTTCTGAACATTTTCCAGATTTTCACTTGTCATCTGAATTTGGGACTGGAAAAATTTTTGAAATCTTGAAAAAATTTGCCGGAGGGGAAAACTGTTTTCTGCTCAGCTGTAATAAAAACCCATCTTGAAGGGTCAGACTGCAGGCTGAGTTCACAATGTTAGCTGTTTGAAAAAAACATATTCAGACTTGTAAAGTAACCTATAAGTCATTGATAGGCAATAAACATGGAATCTTATATGCCACTTTTTATATTGTCACTTTTTCATAGGAGAGTCAGAGTTTAATAATAACTTTGTTTTTTTAAAAAATCACTTTAGAGAACCTACAGTTTGGGATCTAAAATACCGGACAGTGTCTCTTTAGTCAGTCTTATTCCTCCAACTTTTCTGGGCTGCACAAATGGATGTTTACACTTATTATTTTTATCTCCTCTCTTGTCTTGAATTATACTTGTGTGTGTGGCAATGCTTTAATTAAAGGAAGAAGTCATGAAGTAGAAGAAAAATTCTTCTTTGAATCCTGTCTGAAATAAAACTGTGCTTGGTGCTGCCAGCTTGAGATTAGATAGTTTAATGTATAACAATTATGACTATACTGTAAGTGCAACATGGATAATCCTTAAATGGAAAAAGCAGCCATAATTTGTCATATGTGGGTGTGTATAGCCTGCAGAATCTCTAGTTCACAGTAACTAACTAGGCATTAAATACTGTGTGATAACAGCAACCTATCCAATTCATGCTACAACATGCTGCCCTTACAAACTACTGTATGTCCTTCTTGCATAAAAGCAAAATGAAGGGAATATAAATATATCTGACAAAGTCATCAGGGATTAGAAAACAGAATCTAGCAATAAATATGGTAATTAGGTAATTTGAGTATTAAAGCACAGGGTTCTTTGAAAATGCAATTTCAGGACTGAGGACCGGTGGTGAAATTTGTACCATTAAGGAGAATTATGATAAAATTGAAACTTTTTAATGATATTTAAACATTTTTACGGGGAAGTTAATAACTTTTCTGTCCATGCTAGAGGAGTTTTAATGATGAAGCTGTGTGTAGAGGTTTTTTTACACACACACACCCCCATACATACAATCTCTAGCAGCTGACTTGGGGATAGCCTTCATCCCTGCTGCCAGCAAGCCGATGGGAGACCTATTCCATTAGCAACAGAGAACACGGGGTTTGTTGATTATTAAGAATTCTACTCAACAGCTATTTTTAAGAAATAGCACTCATTAATTTAATGGCTATGAAATGTTAATTATGTTTTGCCATTTCATAGATGGGAGTATTATGTTCTTTATTAATATCTGTACATATTTCAAATGGATTGTGTTTTCCATTATTATAATCTCAATAAATCCAGTAGACTTTTTTTATTTCCAGCATATACACGCTGTAGTTCTTAAACAGAGGTGGGATAAATGAATGAGGGATACTTGGCCTTAGTGCATAATACAGCCGTTTTTAGACACCACAAGTATAATTTCTCTACTGTTCCCCAATGAGGAGCAGAATCTCCTGATCTCACAACCAACGTTAAAAACTCTTTTAATAAAACAGTAGATAGCCTCTTAGGGAATGCACATGGTAATTTGCTCTCAAGGACAAAACATAGATGCTATGTACAGCCTGACAAGAATGTAGGGTTGTGTTTGCAGGATTTCCCTGCAGTGGTCAGGAAGATGGGATCTCTCACTTCAGCCTCAGCAGTGGTACCAGAGTCAGATGCAGTTGAGTTTGCAGCTGCTGTGAGTCTCCCAATGGGTGGGTCAGACAGTGAAAATGTAACTCCATGGATGTATCAGCCCCAGTCTAGCCTGCTTCATTCCCACAATCCCCTCTGAGAGCTGGGTTGGAAAGAGCCCTGGTGGAGCAAAATTCTGAAGCATACAGGCTGGTGTGGCCTACATGCATCCTGCTCTGCTCTTGTACAGCCAAACCTCACCAGTCCCTCTGTGTTCATGGCTGTTAAGGTTTTGTGGGAGTGTTAAATACTAGTGAAAGGTCCCAGAGTGGCAGCCCTTGAGAATGACATGCTCAATGAATCCATAGAACAGGGAGAGCATGGGCAGTGGACACGCAGACTTCCCTGCACACATTACTGCCATTTTGCTGCCACCAGAGAACCACCATTGGCGTGACAAGCATTGAAGTAGCTTATGGGTTGTCTTTGAAACCAGCATGCTTGTTGGCCTGTGTGGTGAGCTGGTGACAATTATTTGCAAGGAGGAAGGTCATGTAGCCTAATCAATGGATTGGTGTTTGGTTAATTTTTTAGACTGCAGTGGTCGATAAAGGTTTGGTCTTCTGAGCGCCTCCAGGTTACCAGCAATATTATTAGAACAAAAGTGTCAAGGATTACACGAGAACCAACTGCAATTTATCACAAGTCCGTTTAGTAACAAATCCACTCATCAGATAAACAATCCCACAAGCACTGAAGTACAACAGCAGATAGAGAAATAATGCAAAGCATTTCGCTCTGCAACTGGCACCACTCACATCTCCTCCTGGGCAACCCTGGAGTGTCAGTCATTATCTTCCTCATCTTCATTTTCATCCTTTCCATGTTCGTCATCAGCACCAGTTCTTGTCATTCTGGCAACTTCCACGGCACACAGGCCAGGTTATACTTTTTATAATGAGATACTCTGATGCCCATTGTGACTCATACATATGTATCAAGGTTTCAATCCCTTTTCCTTATCTTTACTTCCACAACCCACTAATTTTGGGGTTCCCTGTTTTTCATAGGCTAACATTCATTCCCCTTATACTCACTAACATGTATGTCACTTGATCACCATAACAACTTGTGGCTAGCAGATTGCTGGCACCCTTTGGTAGCAAAAATCCACAAAAATATTCTAACCGGCTTTAACTGGTACATTGTAATATCTATATCCTAAATATTTGCATCTATTTACTGTAACAGAACATTTATCAGTCAGCTATTCATGTCAATCTGTCTTTGGGCCTAGTTTGGCTAAGCTAAATATCATAGAATATCAGAGTTGGAAGGTACCTCAGGAGATCATCTAGTCCAACCCACTGCTCAAAGCAGGCACAATCCCCAATTTTTTTTGCCCCAGATCCCTAAATGGCCCCCTCAAGGATTGAACTCACAACCCTGGGTTTAGCAGGCCAATGCTCAAACCACTGAGCTATCCCTCCCCATGAAGGATATCTTACAGGCCTTATTGTTACCATGTTAATCAATACTTATATCTCACCTCTATATTCTCAATATATCCTATCCTTGGCTACAGCCACATTTGCATTTTGAGAGTGAGGAATTTGCTTGGTTGCGCAGGCCACACCCCCATTTCCCATCATTCTCTATCTCCAACACGGAATACTTTTCTGGCATAGGACTTCTTGGAGAGCAGAATATCAGCTTTATATCATTTGAATAAGAGGGACATACTACCAGCCCCTGAAACTATACAGAATTGCAGCCCAGAGAGCAGAATTGTTCAGTAGCTCAATAATGTTCAGATTCTGGAGTTGTACACTGGAAAATAGGGGGGATACTAAGTAAACAACTCAGTCTGGAAAATCTTCCACCAGGAAGAGGGATCAGTGAGGATATTGAATTACATCCTGGCCTGAGAATAATATGTTTTTCCTCAGCTGGATACAACGGGGGATTCATGCTGGTAACAGCTAATGATTCCCTTATGCAGGATTCAGAGAACAGACCTCTGTCAGAGATGGCTTTGTTGAAGGTTTTGGACAAATCATATTCTGGCATATGCAATAATAACTGTCTGCCACTCTGCAGCTACATAAACGTTCACATCATTGTGTGTTTAAAACTAATCCTGAAAGGCATTAGCTTCCATTTCCACACAGTCACGGACGGTGCCAACTTGGCTGATCCTAGACTCAGCAATGAAAGCTATCTACTGGGTGCTCTCATACAGGTTTCAACAGTTTGAATGAGACATTATTTCATGACACCACCTAACCATTCTCTCTCCTTTCCATTTTTTATTTTAAAACTCCCATGAACCAAGAAATTCCAAACACCTTTACTATCAACATATGTGTGCATGAGGAATCCAAATTTGGTATCTGTCCCATCTGTCAGTCAAACCAGTAGTCTATTTGATATTTTTTGGTTGGTGTGTGTTTGTGTGTGTGTGAGAGAGAGAGAGAGAGTTTTTGTTTGTGAAAATGCCATTTTACAAAAATCAGGTGAAATAATGCAATTTTGAGGAAATTAATGGGGTTTAGAATATTTATTTGTATTTACTTGGCTAGGAATAGGATGAGAAATCTGGGCTTCTGTTGACTTGTTGTCATTGTGGGGTACAGTGTGAGATTGTGTCATTCCTGCCTTGTAATTCAGGGTGCCTCACAATGCTTTGCTGTTATAGCTCCCAACCTGGGCCACTCATAAACAGCCTAACAGCATATGGATCACACCTTGAGTGTGTATATCCATAGCCTGGTCCAGCAGCTCTGACCCCAGCAGCCTGTCAGCAACACTCCAGTCACACTCTGGCTTCCACACTAGGTTACTAGTAATGCTGGTTACTACTTGCAAGGTGGCCCCCAACACACTCCCACTCCCGAATTGTCCCCAAAAGGTGTGTTCTCCATTGTCCAGCCCTCTCCTGGGCAGTTCCGATATTAGAGGGTCAATATTCAACAGAAAGGGGTCAATATTCAACAGTTTGCTATTTTACCTGGAGTTACCACCCAGTTCCATTTAAACATAACAACAGATTAGTGTTGATTAAAAAATAAAACAAGTTTAACTACAAAGAGAGAGAGAGAGTTTAAGTGAGTGCAAATATAAGGTATTAAAGTCAGAAATGGTTACAAGAGAAATAAAGCTAAAATGCTTTCTAGCAAGCTAGAGTGGTTCAAGGTAAAATCCACTACATGTTCCCAGCAACTTGGTTGTCCAAATTCTCAGATCAGGATTTCCCCCCAAAGTCAAAGGGCTGCTTCCTGTGTCTTTTTAGGTGAAATAGAGAGAGATGGAGAGCTGCCTTGAGATGTTTTCACCCCTCACTTTAATAGTCCAGTCATCCTTTGAAGTGGATTCTCAAAGCAAAGTTTATTCAAACAGTGAAGAAGGCGACATGCAGTCTGGTGATGAAGGTGGCTCCATCCTTTTTCTTCTCCCCGTGTATGCAGAAATGCAGATTTGCCTTGTCTCCTGCCATTTCCCCATCATGCTGTCTCAAGGACCTTGTTTACTACTTATATGTAAATTGAGGTAAACACACATTCCTTTGTTTAGAACCAACCTGTTTAGCAACTTTTGTCTAGTCAGGGCTGTGTAGGTTTGCACATGTGCTAACAGCATCATAAAAAAGGAATTCATAACTTTACATATAATGTTGCTACTTACATTTCACCATTATTTTATTGACCAGCAAATTATTAGTTTTCAAATGATACCTCAGAAGGCATATTTTATACAAAGATTATTACAAGATTGTGTAAAGTGTGAATACAGGGGTGCTTTCTGTCACATATGCATTACCCATTTCCTCTTGTTTTCCTGGTGTATCATTTGGCTGCTTCTTGTATTTGAATGTTTTATTATGATGATGATTCCCCATGAAAGTACAGGTTCAGAAGAATGAAGCAAAAGAGAACACACCACAAACATAAGCTTACTGGAAAAACCCCTGTCTATGTGCTATCTCAGGTACAGAGAGACCTGTCTGATTCCAGGGGATTCTCACACATACTTTTTAGCTAAAACATAGCTCCATTTGCCAAATCAGGCAGTCTCTAGGGGACTGAAGCTTCACAAACCAATGAATGCATTATGTTCAGCCATTTATCTAGTTTTATCATCTGTGACAGATATAATATGGCTCGTATTCTTTGTCTAATAAGGAAGCCAAGTAGAACATGTTTTGAGAAACGAATGTGCAATTTAGAAATAGTCTGTACTTGATTGAATAGTTTCAGCTCACTGTGTGCAACAGAGCGCAGCACAATGAGAAGAGCTTTTGTGCAGAAGCAGCTGACTTTCCACCTAGAAGCTGCCCCTTAATTTTGCTGGGAAGGAGCTGTATAGCCCCTATGCCCCTCGAAAAGGGTCTCTATGCTGGCTTTGAATAGCCTAGTGTGGAAATGGCAGTGTGGTTGTGGGACAGGAGGGGATGCAGTCAGTGGCCGCTGGTGTGAAGGGGCTGTTGGTGCCATTCCACCAGGTGGGCTGGAATAACAGCCACAATGTTAGTGCTCCCTGGCTTGGGAGCTGGATTTTATTTCCCCATCCATACTGCACTCCCCATCCAGAAAGCTTGAGCACTTAGGGGTGAATTTCACACATTATGGCGGGAAAGGTGCTCGGATACCACTGTGTTGGATGTGACACAAGAGCCTAGATGGAGACCGTAGAACTGCTGAGTATTATAGCTTTACATGCAGAAATGTCTCAAATGAAAAAAAAAGGTGAACAAAGACAGTATCTGCCCCTTAGAGCCAACCCTCTCAAGGGCACTGGGAGCTCGGAGCAGCTCCTTCAAGTTTTAGGGGCTTAAAGGAAACTAAATTGTAGCTGATCCTGTGGAGCACTTATAATTTCATACAGTTAAAGGCATTATAGTGTGCTTGGGTCTGATCCAGTTTCCAGGCAGTCCCAGAAAATTTAAGAAGTTCTAGCAAGATAATGCCAGCTTCTAGTTCCATCATAGACTGGTGCCATCATAGAATACCAGGGTTGGAAGGGACCTCAGGAGATCATCTTGTCCAACCCCCTGCTCAAAGCAGGACCAATCCTCAATTTTTGCCCCCAATCCCTAAATGGTCCCCTCAAGGATTGAACTCACTCACAATCCTGAGTTTAGCAGGCCAATGCTCAAACCACTGAGCTATCCCTCCCCTAATGCTGTGGGTCAATATTCAGCTCCCTTCAGTCCCTTTACTTACCTTCTTAATTGGTGCTGCCCTGTGCATTTCCTCACTGTCTGGAGGCAAAAGACACACTCTGACCACAGTTAGGACCTTGGCAGGGCCATAAGACCTGCAAAAGGCAGGTAGTCTGGAAAGCTCAACACTCCCTAGGACACTTAGAGCTAGGAATAAGAACTGTTCCTACTGAAATCCTTAAAAGTGTCATAGGCTTTGAACCAAGTGGCTTATAGCTCATTTACAATGTGAAGAGCTTAACATTCTGGTGCTGAAGAACTTAACTAGCAGCTCAGCAATCAACTAATTCAAACAGAGAACTTTGAAATCCATAGGACCAGAAACTCCCCTTGGCATACAGTTGTTTTGTTTTTTAATCTATAAAATTCCTATCCTCATTTTTTGACTTATAGTCCAATTACACACAAAAACAGTATGTTAAAAGAACATGACTAAACATGCAAAATCAAGCACTCAAAAGTTAGGAAATACCACAATTAAGGTCGCCTATGCAACACCCACCAGGTTCATTAGCAGGGTTGGAACCTTTAGATCCACCGAACAGGCCTCTGCCCTTCAGCTAATGGAGTAACTGATAGAAGTAGTAGGTTGTTAACAAGGTTCCCAGCATGAGAGGGGGATGAGACATTATGACAGAGTTTCACAGATGTTTGCTACCACAGAGGAATAGTGAGACCCAGGAATCTTGGATTCCATTCCAGGCTCTGGAGGGGAATGTGCTCTTGTGGGTCCAGACTCTTCTGCCCATTTCTCCCAATCTTGACCTTTTCTGGCCTCTCCCCTCAATCTGTCCCTGTCTGAGTCATGTCTGTTCCCCATCCCTGGCTCTTCATCCCAGTCCCATTCTCCTCACATAGCCAGTCCCAGTCTCCACACCTCAGGCTTCTCATCCCAGTCTCCATGTCCAGCCATCCCCAGTCTCATTCACCACTCTAGTATGTTGTCCCCAGTTCCCCACTCCCAGCTCCTTGTCTGATCTCTCTCTCTTCCCTCTTCCCCCAGCCACCAGTCATCTCCATACCCACCTTTCACATCCCCACTGACTCCCAGTCCCAATCTCCCGCCCTGGGCTCCTTTTCCAATCTTAGTCTTCTTCCCCACACCCATCAGTTCCCTCCCTGGATCCCAGTTCCTTGCCCATCCCATACTAATCTTCTGCCGCGAGGTCCCAGTCTCCCCCCATAATTGCAGTTCTAATCTCTTTACCAAGCTTGTCCCAGCCTCCCATCCCAAATCCTAGTCCCTTCTCCTCTCCTCCCACCAGCCTCCACTGCCAGTTTTCCTTCACCCAGGCTCCTTGTCCCCTCTGAATTTAGTCCAGAAAGCTTCCTCCTCCATGCTGCCTTGGTGGCAGCGGGGGGCACTGAGAGAACCAGAGGCACAGGCTCCCTGCTCTCAGTTCTAGTGCCTGGCCTTGGCCTGGCCCAGGGCAGTCAGGAACTACAGTTGCAGCGAAAGGCCTGTTCAGCTCCTATAAGGAGAGTGATCAGGTAAGGTGAGCTATTACCAGCAGGAGAGGAAAAAAAACCTTTTGTAGTGATAATCAAGGTGGGCCATTTCCAGCAGTTGACAAGAACGTGTGAGGAACGGGGGGTGGGGGGGTGAGGGGAGAGAAATAAACATGGGGAAATAGTTTTAATTGGCTCTGTCAATCTGTTTCTTCACTTCAGCAGGTGGGTATTGTAGTTGTAAGAATGCTTGATGGAGATCTTGTTGGTGTTTGTCTCTATCTGAGGGGTTAGAGCAAATGTGGTTGTATCGTCGAGCTTGGCTGTAGACAATGGATTGTGTGGTGTGGTCTGGATGAAAGCTGGAGGCATGTAGGTAAGTATAGCGGTCAGTAGGATTCATTTCTGTTTAATGATGTAGTCCACGTGTTCTGAGATAGTGAGGGATATGTTGCAAAGTATGTAAGTATTATTGTTGTTTAGACACCAACTTGGACTTCCAGTTCATGCACACCAAAACTCAGAAAACATTCTCACCGAAACAACTCTATTTCTACCCCTTTAATTCTCTTTTACATGTGTTTGTCACATGGCATTTGGAGATGTATACTAGCATACTGTATACTAGCATATTTTCCAGATGGAGAACTGAATCATTGGTTGTATGTGGCGTGACATATTCTGTAGCACTAAGTGAGATGACTTCTTATGATACAACAGTTGCTGTAGTGAAAGGGACAGTTTTCTGATCATGTCTAGTACAATTAGAATATGTTGAATGGTGAACATATACCTTTGTATGGCGATGAATATGGTCTTAAAGTATTTGTTCACAGTAACAGAGGAAAATTATATGATGGGGGGGGGATAAGTTGTGAATGCTTTTGTTACGGGGTCAGAGTTCTTTATTCAAAACATTTTAAATACATCTTGGGGTGCTCAGCCCATACTTTGGGCACCTACCCTGTAACTAAAAATTAGAGCATCAAGATAGACAAAGAACTGCCCACAAATATATCCCCCCCAACATACACCCTGCTCAACAGCCATAACAAAGAGGGTGGAAAGATGGGCTTTACAGCCTGCTGGGAAAGTTAACAAATCCAGGCTCTGGTGGATTAGATTGCAAGCCCTTTGGGGCAGGGGACTGTCTTTTTGTTCTGTTTGTACAGCACCTAGTGCCTCCTACATCAATGGGGCTCCTGGCTGCTACCACAATACAAATAATAACGAATGGGGGGAGCAAGTTCCCAAACTGAAGTCCCCTCATAGAGAATGCCTGGCAGCAGCTCCCTCTCTAGTGTCTCTGCTGATCTCTAGTGTAGCAGTATATCACAAAGAGAGAGTCAGTCGCTCACTTAACCCGGTCCCAAACCACTTAGTACTTTGTAGGTTAAAACCAACACCTTGAATTCTTCCTGGAAGCTTATTGGAGACTAGGACAGATCATGGATCGCTGGTCTAATGTGCTCCCTCTGCACAACTCCACTTAATAAGTGGGCTGCATTAGTGTCAGCTTCTAAAGGGTCCCAAGGTGTAGCCCCATGTGGAGCACGTTATAGCAACCTAATTAAGGTGGTCTAGGTGTTGGTCAGTGCAATTCTTCTGCCATTGTTGTGTGTGAATTGGATGTTAAGGTTGGGGCTTTAACTGATCACAACTAAACTTAACTATGCCTCTAAATGCACATTTATAACTCCATCACTAATACAAATATTTCTGCAACCATATGATTTCTATAATGTGTGGTGGATAGGCTGAGAGTTTCCAAATGTGTGCTATGGATCCTGGTTAAGTTTAGTTGTGTAATGTGCCTTGTGAATGTTTGCTTGGTTATATTGTCATTAACCAACTGTATGCTGTAAAAGGGTGATTGAATATGTAATCTCAGTTGGTCGCTTTCGCAGTGTTTAATGCTTAAGGGTGTTTAATTGTAATGTGCTTGTTATCTAGCATAAATATTAGAGTGATCACCAGAGAAACCATATGTTCTTTTTAGTGGGAATTATTAAAGCTATCTTATGCATGACATTCAAGTTACTGAGAGGATGATGTGCCGTATATGGAAAAGACTGTGGCATCTGCAATGGCAAAATGTTGCATACATACTAGTAAATACTTTTGCTGGGCCATGTGCAATTTTTGATTGTAACAGTCACAAACAGGAGAAAAGAAACAGAAATGGAGAGCACATATAACTATACTTTATTTCTTGCTATGCCCTCCCATTTTTCATCGGCTGTAAGGGTGAGCAACATGGGGGAGGGTAGGATTTTGGGGAGAAGAAGGGGTGCAGAAGCAGGGCCTCAGCGAAAGAGGTGGTGTGTGGGCAGTGGGGCCATGGTTCTGGCACGGGTAGCCCCTCCTCCCCACTGTTAGGAAGCTTCTGCTGCCCCTGATGGGGACTAGCAGAAAACAGAGCATGGCTCAGTTTAAATACTTAGGCAGTAAATGGCGTCCTTTCATTTCAGCAACAAAACATGTCCTAAAAGAAACTGGAAAACAAAGGACCACATTTTCACACCGTATAGGTTTGCAAGATGTGCAAACACGCACAAGTGACTAGACTGGCTTTGTGTGCAAATAAGCAGTTAGAAGTTGCACATACAAATGAGACATAAAAACTTTGTGCAGATCGTTTACCCAAGTTGTCTGACAATCTGGTTTGAAGTGTTTGCTGAAGGAGATAACATCTGTACATGTCGAAGGAGCCCTAGCCAATGGCAGGAGAGAATGCAAGGTACTTACTGATAGGGAAAATGCTGGGAGAATAAATATTTTGTGCCCACAAAAAGTAGGAGAAAAGCATTATTTTGAGACTGATACATTGCAGTGAACAAAGTGGTTCGGGAGCTTCCCTTCTCCAGCAATGCAGAAATCAGGCTGCTGAAGTTGAAATAAGCCTGGCTACTTCAGCTTGTATTTTGCCATTGTGCTGATAAGGAGTAGACTCACTAAATCCACAGATTTAGGTCAAAGCACATGGCCAAAGCAAAACGAACAATAGCATCTAGAAAAGAAGAAACTACCTCACCTTTTCTATGAGTCACACTCTTGTTAGTCACCTAATCCTATACAATATGTGGCTCCTTCCCCCATACCCTGAACTGTTTTTTTCCAAACCCATGTGAAATAGATCTTTTACTAAACCCTGTGACTAGGTACACTGAAGTCTAAGGGCCGCATCCTCAGCTGGTGCAAATTGGCATCACTCCACTGAAGTCACAAAGTTACTAATGTGAAAAATATGTGCAGGATTGGGGCTTGTGTATGTATACATACCTCTCTGTGTGTGTATGTGACACACAAATCCACTTTTGGCCTCTTCGCTGACCCATTAATACACTTTTACTACAAAGTTTTTTAACATTCAAATCCCCTGATCAGCTTGAAAGAGCTGTAATTTTTAAAATTAACCTGCTAGAAAAATGTTTACTTCTTTTCCCCAAAACATGGAACTTCCCCCCACAATTACACTGGCCTGCAGCACAGACTGGGTAATATTCAGAACTGCAACAGTGACAAGTTTACCATCTAATATTTCACATGACCTTTGGAAGCTAGAAACAGGGAAATTCCACTGAAAAAAGTGCTTCCCAGATTCCCACTAGAACATACCCTGCTTCTACCTTTGGAAAGCCCCAAGTCAGCATTGGACATTCACATCGATCACTTTTATATGCAGTAGATTCATTTTGGTAGTTTTTAGAAGTTTTTAAATTATTAATCATTTTCCTCTCGCTCTGACCCTACATTTGGAGTCATGGTAACTAAATCAGCTTGCTTCACAGGCAGAGGGGATATGAAAATACCAATAAAAATGTAAAATATAAAGTATATCTATAATAGTTCTTTGTAAAATGATGCATATGCAGAATAGGCTATAAAAACATTCATCTCTATTTTTGGGTGGCTTGTTTTACCACACTGGTAATGCAGTCCGCTATAAAAACCTTTATACAACGCCGTGCGAGCACAGGTTGTGTGTTTAGTAATTATGAGCCAAATTTGAGTGGCTGTACATCAGCAGCAATCCACTAAAGTCAATGTAGCTATGACAATTTACACCATCTGAAAATCTTCCCCTGTATAATAATGCCCACATAAAATGGGTATCCCTCTATAATGTGCGTATAGCAGTGTGAACACATGACCATACTGTATAATATAAGTTAGGATGGTGTCTACTGGGAGAGCAAAAGCAGGGACACAAATAGGAGTAGGAAAATGTGTAAAAGCAACCATCTCTCAAGAATCTGTTTCCTCTCTTGATTGCACGTTGGGGATGTTACCTAGAAACGACCTAGCATACTAGGTATTTATGCATTATTAAAAAGGATGGTACATAAATCCCCCATGAGGATTTAACACAAATGTTCTAGCTGCAGAAAGAGGTTTATGATGCCCACGCTTGAATGTCTCATAAAAGTGACCATGTGCTGAAATCCTGCACCTTTCTGTGCCAGCCCAGTACATGCACTTAGCAGTCACATTGCCCTGCATGCCTGGAAAAGACCCATTGGCATAATACCTAGTTCGGTTTGGTTCTGGAACCAGGCCTAGCTGGGATTTTTTTACCTCTGCTTGAAATCTTTGAAACGTTATTACAATGCAAGTTTTCAATAAAACGTACACAGCAGCTTTCTTCCAAAGCACATGACCAGCACATACACATACATGTTTGTCACATACAAACAGCCCCATTGAAATGCAGTTATGCCACTGCCCTAAAAGGCTGGAGGGAAGCAGCCATAAGGTAGGATACAGGGCACAAAATACAAAGAAAACTCAAGTCCTCCCATAACTGAAGAGAATCACGAGCATTCACACAGAGCAAACGGGATCTTGGTAATGACCTCAGGAACAATGAGTTTCGTGGCACTCAATTTACCTATCTGGGAAGGAAGAAGTGCTGAATTGGAACTTGTAATTCCAAGGAGCCTAAGCAATGTATGACCAATGCCTCATCCACTTAAACACCCCTCTAGCTGAGCTTTCTCTATCCATAAAGTCATGTAGTTTAAAACCAGAAGGGACCACCAGAACATCTAGTCTGACCATCACAGGCCACTAAACCCTACCCTTGCACTGAGCCTAGTAATCTGGATTAAACTAAACTATTATATACCCAGACAAAGCTAGAAAGCAACCCACACCCCATGCTGCAGAGGAAGGGGGAAAAAATTCCAAGGTCCCTGCCAATCTGACCTGGGGAAAATTCCTTCCTTACCCTGAAAATGGCGATCAGGATGAGCTTGAATATGTGAGTAAGATACACCTGACAAGTATCTGAAAAAGAATTCCCTGTGTGGCCACTCAGCACCGGGCCCCCATCTGGTGTCCCAGCTCCAGCCGTGGGCACCACTGATCCCCCGTGGCGCTGCTGAACACCTTAAAGAGTAAAGTGCACGAATTGGGAGCAGGGTGTTTTCAGAGCAGGGTGATGGTGGTACCCATCCACGGGCCAAGAGAGCCGAAGTTTCTTTGCCTTCAGAGTTGCAGAGCCAGTTTCTTGACTTGCAGGGTCTTTCTGAAGGGGTTGCCTGCAAGGTGCTTGTGAGTGCAGTGAGAGGGGGTTGTTTTGTTTATGTTAGTTATTAAGGCATTGGTGCAGCTGATGAATTATAGGTTCTTAAAATTGTTTTTAGCATTTCTGCCTGGAGATTAAGAGGCATCATGTGATAAAATGGGGGTAAATGACACACCCCCACTCTCTCCTCTGTGTAACTGTGTTGCCTTGCTCAGAACTGTGAGCCACTGTGGTAGCCCTTTCCCTTAGCAAGGGTGAGCTTAGCTGTTGCTGAGCTGTGTGGCAGCTCCCTGACACTCCAGCCTGTCTGCCTTGCCAGCAAACTCTTCAGGACTCTGCCAGTCTAAGCCTTGGCTTGCAGCTGACTATTAGCGTACCCCAGTTCCTGAGTTCCCCAGAGACGTCTCCTGCTGTGTCCAGTCCCTCTCAGTGGGCACTCACCGAAATTATTAGGTTTTCTGCCCCCAAAGAGAGAGTGCACACATGGGCCTGTTAAGTTAACTAAAGACTCGCACTTCACTTTAATATGCAGCTGAGGTGGTTCTGTAATAAAAGAAGAAGAAATTTATTAACAAAGAACAGTGATACTAAGCAGGAGAAAAAGAAACAAGACTGGTTACAAACAAAACAAATTATATTTTCCATTGACTAAACATTAATCTTAACAAGTTACAATCTTTGCCTAATTAGTTTTCTTACTCACATCAACTTCCCAGCATCTCCAGTCCTTGATGCCAGGGTCCCAACATTCACAGCATCAGATGGTGCTGTCCTATTTGTTCCCTCCTTGATGGATAACTAAAATGCCTTTTTGCTCCCCTTATATTACTCAAAGTCCATTGTCTCTGCCTCAAGAGCCAGGAAGTATTCTTGGGGTACAGACTCTGTTCCCCAGAGTGCTCCATAAGCTGCTGATAGTTTTGTTTCCCATATATGTAAATGTACTTTCATCATCCTCTGCCTGTTATCAAGCCAGTCAGAGAGAAAAACACACATTCATTTGTCTAGGGCAGGCTAGGTTAATGCACTGCCTCCCAAACACATTTGAGGAACATATTTCTAGAACATATACATAACTCTTTGCACACAACCTGTACATCCCTCACACAATGATTCTAAAGACCAGCATCTCACCGGTTTACATATGATACCTTACATGACATCTTTTAGATACATATTACCACAACAGTGGCAGGGCCAAATTTAGGGGCAGGCGACCCAGGCTGGGGGTGCACCGGGCTCAGGGTGCTGTTTTTGTCGTTAGCTACAAAAGGGAAAATAGAATGTTTGAAGTAAAATGTTTCAGGCATTCCGTATGTGGATTCATCTTTCACTAACCTCCTAGAATGTTCTGGACCTTTGTAGAATCTCATGGAACCTTCCAAACTTTCTGAGAACTGTATTTTTTGAACCCCTAGAATGTTGTCAGCCATGCCCTTGTGGGTATATAAGGGGTGGGGCATTGCCAGTCAGTCAGTGAGATGTAAGAATGAAATGTAATGAGAGCCCAGCTTCGATATGGTGAACCTTGTTTTATTGTGTAATTGTGAAAGTTTGTGTTTTAAGACTTGAAGGGTGTAAGTAGTAACTAATTAAGGGCATATTTAATGAGAAGCCAGAGATATCTATAAAACCTCTATCTATGCAACAGTGCTGTTACTTCTTTTGTCATGCTTAGCACGTAATGTTTAATGACTTTCTAAGATGGCGGAACATAGACTTTTGCTGTCTCTGGATTTTGCTCTCTGTTTCCCCCCCACAGAAAATAAAAGATGCCCCTGAAGAAGCCTTCAGGAGATCAGTATAGGAAGCGAAAAGCTCAACTGCAAACTAGTTTGCAGCAAGGGGAACATTTGATGGGAAAAATATCTGAAGCAGAATAACATAGACCAGGCTTTAGACAGTAGTGATTGTCTCGCAGAAGAAATTGAGGAGTGAAGTGTAAATTATGGAAGTCCTATTACTAAGGAATTAACAGATTTACCTGAATATTAGGGAGTTGAAATGTGAGGAAAGTGATGAAGAATTGTCCGGTTTTCCTGTCGGCATGAAGGAGAGTGTGATGATAAAGAAGAATGTGACTCACATACAAAGGAGAGTAATGACAAAGAAAAATCTGGTTTATGTGAAAAGGAGAGAAACAATAAAGAAAAATCAGCCTCGCATGATGACAAAAAGAGCAATGAGAAAAATTGCACACCACAAATCGGTATATCAGACCCTACTTTATGGCCAGTGATCCTAGACTCTGCCGATATTGATCATACAATTTTGAATGGGCTGGGGAAAATCGAGGATACGACATTTCCAGTAAATGAGCAGAAGTGACACTTCTGAAAGTCACATTGTGAAAGAGTGCTCGAGAATGGTGAGAAACTGAATTGCCGTTGGCTAGTTTACTCAAAATCAACTGACAAAGCATTCTGTTATTGTTGCAAAATATTTGACAAGAATGCCAAATTGTTGCTTGTGCTTTCCACGTACAGTTGCTGGCATAACTTAGCTGATGCTCTGAAGCAATATGAAAAGTCACCTGGCCATTTTATGGCCTACTCCATATTGCCTTATATGACAAGTCAAGCTGAATAAATGCATAGATGCAGAAAACCAGTGCATTATTAATATAGAAACCCAGCATTGGTGGAACGTACTCAAGCATCTGATCTCAATTACCCTCTTCCTTGCAAAGAATAATTTGGTTTTCTGGGGCTCAATGGATAAGTTGTTCACTGAACATAACAGTAATTTCCTCAGTTTGCTATAGCACCTTGGGAAATACGACGATGTCATGCATGGGCACCTACATCGAGTAGTTCATAAAGAAGCTATGGACCATTACTACAGCAAAACAATTTAAAATGAATTGATTGACCTTATGGCCAGGAAGGTGCTTGAAGCTCAGCAAAGCAAAGTCCTACACTGTAATAATGGACTGCACTCCTGTCATTAGTCACAGTGAAAAGATGTCATTTACCACAGTGGTTCTCAAAGCTGGTCCGCCGCTTTTTCAGGGAAAGCCCCTGGTGGGCTGGGCTGGTTTGTTTACCTGCCACGTCCGCAGGTTCGGCCGATTGCAGCTCCCATTGGCCGCGGTTCGCTGTTCCAGGCCAATGGGGACTGCAGAAAGCGGCGTGGGTCAAGAGACGCGCTGGCCGCCCTTCCTGCAGCCCCCATTGGCCTGGAGTGGTGAACCGCAGCCAGTGGGAGCTGCGATCGGCCGAATCTGCAGACGCAGCAGGTAAACAAACCGGCTCAGCCCGCCTTTCCCTGAACAAGTGGCAGACCGGCTTTGAGAACCACTGATTTACAGTAAGATTTGTTGACGACGAGAACAGCTGTATCCAAGTAAAGGAACACTTTTTCTGTTTCTGGTCTGTGGATGACTCTCCTGGAAAAGGCCTAACAGAACTGTTTATGAATGTTTTGAATTAACATCAAATAAAGCTTCAGGACTGCCGCGGCCAAGGCTACTAAAACAGCGCAAACATGAAGGGAAGTGGCATCTGGGCAAGGATCTTTGTTCTGAATCCAAGAGCTTTCTTTATGCTTTGTGACTGCCATTCTCTCAACCTGGTTGTGTCTAATTCAGTGTCACCTTCTTTAGATTCAGTATCTCTCTTCAGAGTACTGCAAAGGATATACATCCCGTTTTCAGCATCAGCTCTCAGGTGGAAGATCCTCACAGACAATGTTACAAATCTGACCATGAAGCTGCTAAGTGGCAGTCTCTGGAAGAGCCACAATTACAGTGTAAAGCTAGTCAGGTACCAAGTGACTGATGTTTATGACGCCCTGATGGAACTGGTGCAGTCAAGTAAAGCTGAGGCTGGAATCTGACACCAGGCACAAAGCCTGGCAAACCAGATCACTGACTTCAAATTTCTGGTCTCAATTGTTTTAATAAAAAGAAAAGGAGTACTTGTGGCACCTTAGATACTAACAAGTTTATTTGAGTATAAGCTTTCATGAGCTACATCTCACTTCATCAGATGCATTCATTGAATTCATCTGATGAAGTGAGCTATAACTCACGAAAGCTTATGCTCTAATAAATTTGTTAGTCTCTAAGGTGCCACAAGTACTCCTTTTCTTTTTGCGAATACAGACTAATACGGACTAAAACGGCTGCCAATTTATTGTCTTATATGACAGGTCTAAATCATGCATGCAAATCGTGCACCAAAGTCTTGAAATGGGCTACAAATGCAATAAAAAAATAAGGTGTTCAAAAGTTTAACAAATGGAGGGGGGTCACCGAAGACTCTCCTCACTTGGGGCACCATTTGGTCTAGGGCCGGCCGTGGTCTCAGGCCTGAAGTGAGTTAGAGTAGGGTGGGTCCTCTGCTAGTTGGTGTTGAGGGTCCCAGTGACCCAATGGAAATACACTGGCTTAAACCTGGGGTAGTGGAGTGGATCACTGTACTCGAACGGGAAGGTTTTAAGGGGAGGCCCCACGGTGACTCAGCATCGTGGGTGGTGGTAGTTCCAGAAAGATGAGACGGCAAAGCGCCTGATTTTCCCCCACCCACCTTTGGGAAGCTGTGGGGAGGAGACATAGACTGCAAGAGTGGTATGAGCGGATTTGAGGAGAGGAAAGGAGAAGCAAATCTAGAAAGACTTCTGAAAAACCGGTGGGGGAGGCAAGTTTGAAGCAGACAGATAGATAGATGGAAACCAAGGAAACCCAGCTTTATGGAGTGAGAGAGTGAACAGAAACATAGCTCGCTGGTGACATGGAGATAAGCCACTTAGGCCGTCTGCTCATGATTTATTCGTCAAGTCAATTCACCTTAGATATGCTCAGTAAACCTCTGCTGTTTGGAGGTTTTATCTTCAATACAATCTCTTTGGGAAGGTTTTTTTTTTTTTAAGGCTTTAGGAGGAAGCATCTGCTCCAGCCAGTGGCTTGTGTGTTTACTTAACAAGTAGAGGTCACCTTTCTACCTGAGCAGATTTCTTATCGAGCTTGACGCCTCTTTTCCCAGTTAGCAGCATGACAAGACAAATTGAGTTGAAAGTTCATGTGAATAGAAAGGAAAATAATGGGATCTGTGGGATACAGTTAATCAAACAGGTAAAAAAAAATTTTTATTCCAAACCTAAAACCGCATTTTGTTTGTGGCCCCTTGACACAACCAGCACCACTCAGTGGTAATACTAATGATGGCTCTGCAAATGTCCTAGGACAGCTTGTGTTCTGTAAATCGCTGCGCACATGTTCTGTGGTTTTTACAAACCACTATCCATCATACATACAGACTTGACTGTAAATGATATAAAGTGTGTATATATACTTAATTGATAGCTTCAAAGCAATATAGCTGTTGCCTTCTATCAGACCGCATTAAAGAAAAAAAAATCCCAGCCATGACAAGGGCTGAGTCATCTAGAATTTGGACCTTACCAGAAATATCTATAACCTCAGTCTTTAAATTTCTCCCTGCATTGAGGGAGGCTGGAGCACAATTTGGACAATCTCTGAAGCGATTAAGTTGAATCCATATGCAAAGACAACTGATTTTTATTTCTGTCCTGTGCTGCTGCACATTTCCTGTATTCTGTCCCTTCACTGGCATTGGACCAATGCCAGCAAATGTAATCAGGGCCCTTCCAAAAAAATCACAAACTGCTATATGGAAAATGCAGCTTAGCAAGTATGCTCAGTACATGGAGTTGGCATTTCAGGTGGGGGGGGGGGGAGGGGGAGGGAGACAGACTGAAAAGTTGGTGCCTTCTTCTAGCCATCCTACCTGAGAACTAATAAACCCAAGGGGAAGAGAGAACAATGGTTAACAACTTGAGATGAACTTAATTCTTATTGTTATTGAAATAAAACTTTGTGCTTCCACCATGTCTTTTTATTTAAGGAGCTCAAAGGCTACCACAGATATCCCTAAAACTTGCCAATAGCATTAGCTAACTAGATAAGTATTTGTTGTTAGATAACATTAGTGCAAGGTATTTCTTTTGCAGGGGAAGACTGCAAATACTTAGGTATCCTACTTATCTCTGGTAAAATTGGCAGGTGTTCAAAGAAGAAAGCACTGAAGAAACCATGCAAGTTCAATGTATTAGTCACAATATAACTGCAAGGTAAAATGGTACCTGTTTTACAGATGGAGGGAGATACATGGAGGTTAAGGTCCAAACTTTTAATAGTGGCCTCCAATTCTGGGTGCCTCTGTGTGTGGGAACTCAGCATTAGAGATGCCGAGCACCCGCTGCTCCAGTTGAAGTAGATGGGCCCTGTAGATGCTCAGCAGCTCAGAAATCAGGCTCTCATATAAAATTAGGGATGCAGAATTAAAAGGAACTGCAGGAAATGTGGCTCCCAATGATTTGCCTAAAGTTACACAGTAAGTCAGTGACCTAGTGAACCCAGGGATCCTGCCCACCAGTCTCTCTCTCAATCAGAAAACCACACTAATTTGGAAAGCCATGCAATATACTTCATAAAAGGGATTCCCTCTGGAAAGGTTCCAAGGTACTGTTGAGGTATCACAGTGAAGTAAGAATCAGTGTCCTGTGACTTCACAAAAAGAAGGTCCGTGTTGAGTAGTTTGTGTGCTGAAAGCCAGCCCCGCTAGCCTGAGCAGTGAGTACATTTGTCACATTCAGCTGTGCATTTTACTGATCAGAGCACAGTTTCATTTACAAACTGTACATATAGCATGACTGCAATGCAGCTACTTCTGGAGTGGAGAGTGCCTACCATCCGGCATGCTGACCACAGCAGAGAAAAGGAATTTTTTTGCCCAAGGACACTGGAGGAGCAAACTCTGCACTTCTGAAAAGTGCTGTAAGATCTCTGGTATCCAAACCAAACTTGAGCTTCATTTTTAAGCTCATCTTTCAAAGATTCTCATGCTGAAACCTGCAAGGAACTGAAATTATTTACCTTACCAGGCTGGAGTCTCAGAGCCAGATCATCAATTGGTATAAATCTGACTTACACTAGCTGAGGATCTGGCCCTAGGTGCTTAGAAGGCTAAGACCTCAACCAGATTTTTTTATTCTTTAACTTTCAGTTTATCTTTAAAACCTTTGGGCCTGATTCTGCCATAATTTACACTAAGGTAAGGCAAGAGCAACTCCATTGAGTAATACAAGTAAAAAAACAATGTGGGACTGGAATTAGGTCCTGCATTATCAAGATTCTAGAATCTACATCACGGTTAGAAGATTATTTAGCCTCATTAATTTGTGACTGCTCCTTTCTTTTCACTTAGAAATGTATTTACAGGGATGCTGTCAAAACCTAAAAAATCCTAGTTTCAGAAATGTATTTCCTTCCCTGTGCTATTCATAACCTTGTAGATTATTGCACTGAAAGGGTACTTTAAATCTAATTTATTTTGCCACTAATGCTGATTGTTTGTTTGGATGAAAGGGAAAATCAGTGTTGGCAATGGAAACAAATGGTGTACTTTCACCCTTATTGCCAATCAGTGTCTAGTCAGTTTCACTTTCAGGTTCTCAGACACACAAACTGGTGCTACAGCGTTTGGCTTGCAAAAGGTATGTGTAAATCCAATCAACAATGCTTTTTTGATGGAGTTAAAAATAACTAAATCAGGGGATCTTTGTTGTTCTAGGAAACAGTGGTTTCTTTTATAAAACCTTAGTTTATCTGCATCTAAAATTTGGTATTGTGTCTACCTCAGTATTCCCTTAAACTGATAAAAGATATTTGTTTTAGGTATCCCTGGATTTTAATTGAAAGGAGATTCTAATTTGTGCATGATATCATGTCATAATTTACCAGCATATTTCACACAGTTGTAATTTGTTCTCTGCTACAACTCAGCAAACTGAAGAATGAAATCAAACTGTCCAAGCCATCCTCAGTCAGCTCTAACCAGCACAGGCCAGCTGGGCTCATGCTAGCTAGCCACAAATGAGAAAGAAGTTGGCTAACCTACTACAAACAGTCACAATGACTCCGAACTACGCAGGCAGTACCATGCACACTTAATTCCACATGGCACATTCCTCATACCATTGTTATCACCAGCCATTAACATTTACTTACTCCTAAATTAAAAGATGCCAAGGAATGCTTGTTAAAGAATGCCAGGATAGTTATATTTGGCATCGGAGAACATTCTGGTTTCAAGTTTTTAAAAAAGCGCCTCTGTTTAAAACGAACACTCTCCTTAGCTTTGAAAAATCAACTCTTGATAAAACTTTGTCCAAGCTAACAGCATGCACCTGTGACTAACTGGCTGAAACTATTCCTGCAGTAAAGCCTCTCAAAAGAAAAGGTTAAAGGCATCCCATTTGTTGAGTACTTGACACACATAAGGGAATTGCTTCCCTGGCCTAAATTTTTTCCTCTGGATGGTACCTGAATTACAGTGAAGTACTTCAGTGTTAGCTACAGCGGAGATCAGATTACAAGGCAAAGTTAGTGCCTTAGGCCCAGTTCCTTATTCAAAGGCCAAAATATTTTTAAAAATTCATCACTGTAAGCTTAAACTTTATGAAGTTTCACCAAAATAAATGAGTGAATTTTATAACAGTTTATATGCAAGCTAGACCCTACTCAGATAAGATGTAATTGCCTCTTAATTTGAATAAGTCACTGATAGTTAAGGATGTAAAATGACACAAGACTTTTCAAATCATGCTAAGTAGTGCAGACCTGTGACCACTGGACTGCTCTGAAGTAGCTGGACACGCCAGTCCTCAGCCTGAAGCTTAACTCCTGGGTGAGGTGCTGTGTCCTAGCCCCACCCCACTTCCATTTTGCAAATGCTCCTTGTATAAACAACTGGGACTAAGGCCCAGATGCTCAAGGATATTTAGGTACCTAACTCCCAATAGTGCGGGACTATTTTTTAATCCCTTTCCTGTCCCATCCCACAATTCCCACCCGCTCTCCTCCCACCCTGCAATACCCATTCCCACTCCTACTCACTCCCGCATTGTTTGTTGATTTTTTTATCCCACTCCCGCTATTATAGCAGCATGTCCTGTGGGACCCATGGGCTCCCAGTCCCATTGCAGGGCTCTAATCTGGGCCTAAGAAACCAACTTTAGCCTCATGTTCAGGTTGCCATCTGGTCACTTCACAGCAGCCCTAAACACAATGAAATGTAATAGGCAGCTCTAAAAGACCACACTGTCCCAACTGCCCCTTCCCCTTAGTAATTGCCCCCGTATAACTGCTGCTAAAATACACAATCTACATTAGGCCATGGATGGTTTTTTTGTTTGTTTGTTTCCCATAAGAAATGCAGATGTGTCATAAACCACAAGCATGAGTCCTACACAGTATCAGTGGTAGAATGCTGTATTAGTTAACGAAACCTTTTGCAGGGGTCATCTAGGATTCTGCGGAAGTATAAAGCTGATGTTAATTATCTGAAGAAGCAACTGCTGCTTTAGACCAGCCTACAGCTTGCAAATTTCATCCATTCCTTTCCTGAACAAGAAGGGGGGAAAGAGACTTGTTTTTATTGTATGAACTTGCTTCCCGCACCATCATTTTAGCTGTGCGTCAACAGTAAAAATAGAATTAACCTCAATGAAAGATACTCTGGGATCTTGCTGTTCAGTTTCTCCAGCCTTTTCCCAAAATTTTGCGATGAAGCTGAAACAAGTTTTTGCAAACACAAATCCCCAAAATTGTCAGTATATAATTCTGCCCAAATGTATAAGGACCCCCTTGTTTAAAAACAAAAACAGTATCACTTTAGCCCTAATGCTGCTGCATAGACCTTGTCAAAGTTCCTTCCCCACTCTGAACTCTAGGGTGCAGATGTGGGGACCTGCATGAAAACCTCCTAAGCTTACTTTTACCAGCTTAGGTTAAAACTTCCCCAAGGTACGAACTATTTTACCCTTGGACTTCCACTACCACCACCAAACATTTATCTGGGTTTATTTTTATTAGGAAAGTGTCATTTGGAAACATCTCCTCCCCCCCCCCAAAAAAAATCCTCCCAACCCTTGCACCCCACTTCCTGGGGAAGGTTTGGTAAAAATTCTCACCAATTTGCATAGGTGACCACAGACCCAAACCCTTGGATCTTAGAACAATGAAAAAACATTCAGTTCTTGAAAAAGAAAAAGAAACAGTAAAAAGAATCACCTCTGTAAAATCAGGATGGTAAATACCTTACAGGGTAGTTAGATTCAAAACATAGAGAATCCCTCTAGGCGAAACCTTAGGTTACAAAAAGACACACAGACAGGAATATACGTTCTATTCAGCACAGCTATTTTCTCAGCCATTTAAAGAAATCATAATCTAACACATACCTAGCTAGCTTACTTACTTACTAAGTTCTAAGACTCCATTCCTGTTCTGTCCCTGGCAAAAGCATCACACAGACAGACACAGACCCTTTGTTTTTCTCCCTCCTCCCAGCTTTTGAAAGTATCTTGTCTCCTCATTGGTCATTTTGGTCAGGTGCCAGTGAGGTTACCTTTAGCTTCTTAACCCTTTACAGGTGAAAGGATTTTTCCTCTGGCCAGGAGGGATTTTAAAGGTGATTACCCTTCCCTTTATATTTATGACAGACCTGCATGGCTTCCCCACCCCTGCAGGCACAGTAGGGCTACGCAGCTCTTGTGTCTGGACCCACAGTGCAGGTCCTGCGTAGCCATTGCTTTGTATGTCAGCAAGTAGGTGGAGAGGGAGCAAGGAGTAGGTGAAGCAACTGTTCCATATGCCTGGGGCAGGGATTATATAGTATATTCCCCCTAATGAAATAGCAGAACTATAGCAGGTGGTTGTCGCTGTGTGTCGGTGTTTACCTGGGCTGTTTCTGGGTTTGTGTGGTGGTGCAGTTTGGACACTGCTTCTTGCACAGAACTGGCCTTAAGGACACAGTCTAACCCTGGATAAATCTAGAGTGTCAACGGTATACATCCAGCAACATGTTTCCATTACGAACCAAAGCAAGGGGGCAAAGTTCAGGTAGCCCCGTGCAGTATTGAAGTATCATATAGTAATAGAGAATAGGGTGGATCCCTTAATGCTTCATATCCAGAGTTTTTAATGTTTGAGGTATTCTTTTTTAAGTTGTAGACTTTTGGTAAGGAAAAAAAAAAGTAACTTTGGAGAGGTTGGGAGTTGAGTGGAGTCTGCTGAATTGAACATCCAACCTAATTCACTTTCGGAGTTATTTGCGAATTTCCAATACTGGATGTGCTCATTTAGCTTTGGTGTCTGAGATCAATTTTGCAAACTTGAGTGCCTAAAATTAGGCATGTAGGGTGGGATTCACAAAGGTGCTTAGGCATTTGACTGTCATCAAAATCAATGGAAGTTAGGCCCCTAGTTACCTTTGTCAAGCCCACCCCTGCAGGCGTATTTAGACACTTAAAGGTAAGGCTTTACTCTTGCAAACACATATGCTCATGTGCATAAAGTTAATACATGTGTTTAAGTATTTTCAGGGTCAGATTTGGTGCCTGTGAGAGTTGCTGAATGGCCACAATTCCTGTTGACCTCAGTAGGAGCTGGGGGTGCTCAGACCCTTAAGTCCAGACCTCCTTATACTGGCAATCAAATTTGAAAAGCTTGGCCACTGTTTATTCAAGCTGAAAAAATGTCCATCTGAAAGGGGTTGTTTCAGTGGTTCTGCAGTAGCTGAGGGCATTCTATGTGGATGAGATGGCTAAAAGATCCAAAAAGTCCTGGTACTGAAAGAAGAATGAATTTCTGGTCTTGGGCAGCAGGCTTGAAAATTTCAGGGGCTGGTTTAGTATTCAGTGTGCAGTGAGCTGAAGAGTCAGAACGTGCTTTAAAAATGTCAGTGCACAAACATGCTTGCACGTTCTCCCAGGTCCTGCTCGGCTCTTCAATAATGCAGCAGGCAATGATTAGGATACAATTTTATAGCTTCACTAACCCCAAAGGATCCCCAAAGTGCTTTACAAACTGACATTCTGTATAAGTGATGGGCTGGGCCATCCTTTCTCCTGCATGGTCCAGAAGAGCAGGCCCTACTAGAACTACCAGGCAAATCTACCCAATAAGTATAGAAGCCATGGAACAAAGCTAAATTGGAATCATTCCTCCCTCCCCTCAAACCTACAGAAGCTGCTTTGTCCATGTCAGGCCAGAGAGGGATAGAGTTGAGGAACAATCACTGCAGCTGAAATTGTGTGCTAGGAAACTGGTCAAAGCCAGCAGGAGGGGAGATGTGTTTCACTGATGAACCAACTGATCACCTTGTATATGGTAACGCTCTGATCTGGCAAAGGCTTGGGCATGTGCTAACCGTATGACTTCAGTAGGGCTATTCATGAACAAATGTTAAGTATGTACTGAAGTGTTTGGAGGATTGGTGCTGTAGTGTGTAGAAACTGAGTCATGTGAGCAATATTTGTGAGCTCTTTAATGGCCCTGTCATTAATGGCCCTTATTGTCTCCTGTAGTCCAGAAGCCATCAGAACCCTAGCAGAGCAGTCGTGTGTATATGTAGCCTATGCTTTGTATGGTGCATATAGTTAGTAAATATGGTTATCTGGTCTCCAGTGTTCCCAGGTGGTTCCTCCATATTATATATGTTGAATAAAAAGTAAAAGATAGAACAGATGCCTTACGCCCTGCTCCTTTCATGAGCTGCATGTGGGTTCACCCCTATGCCAGTGCATAGCTCTGTGGAAGTGAATGAGCCTCTGTGGGGTCCAGGAGCCTGCCTGTGCAAAGCACCCCATACATTTGAGGCCCACATTTAGAAACCACTTGTGCTCCTTCAGAATGAAAGGTGATTTATAGAATGGAACTCTGACTTTATTGAAGTCAATGGCAAAACTGCCATTGACATCCATGGTGCCAGGATTTCACTCAAGGTCTCTTAAGCCTGTAGTCTGCACCAGTAAAACAGAGATCATGGCTGCTTCACAGAGTCCCATCATCTTCAACAGGACTTTGTGTGTGAGTGACAGGACCACACTTACAGATCCCTCTGCAGCATCAGGGCCTCTTTTATTCTCCAAACAGGGACTGCCTATTTTCATCATCACTGAGCACATCACCAGTGTTTAAGAAAATAGCATTCTTAATAAAATCACCATTTGATTTGTCATTAAGAAAAATGAAGATAATTAATTTTATTGAAATCTAGACTTCCTCCATTTAGGTAGAAATATATTATATCCACGTCAAAAATGGGTATTGAGTAGAAAAATTACGACACAAAATACAACTTGCAGTTGTTCAATTTTTTTTTTTATGGGAAATTAGATTGTTACAATATACAGCGGAGATCTCTGAGATGTGTTTAGTCCATTGTAGTGCGAGCCCCAGGACTAGACCGTGGAGATGGATGGAACTCTCCGTTTTTTCTCTCTGTAGTGGAGAGATGGTGAAAAGGCAGATCTGGCCGGCCTCATTTAAATGAATTATAATGTTCTTTACCCATAATTCCACCAATTGAGGGTTTTTTGGGGGTTGTTGAAATGTATTTTTTATTTGATAAGTAAAAGTGATAACAGCTTATAATTACGAAACTCATGAAAGGGCATTGGAATTGTGCAGGATTGGCCCTGGGTAAGTGGTCAACATGAGCAATGGACTTTGGTTGGGTGGGAAATTTTAGGCTCAACAAATGGGGTTGGGGGCGTCTCCTTTTTTGGAAATGAGATGCTCCAGTGTAGGGAGCAGGGCCTCTGCCCAACAATCCTGTTCTGGGTTCCCTAGCTGGAGATTTGGCATGTTGTGGACGAAATTGTGGGTGTGGACCTGTAAAGACAGAGTTTGACTCCACAGCAAGGCCTAATTGAACCAGTAGAGGTAGTGGAACAGAGCCTAATTCTGCAGTGAGGCCTGAGTGGACCAGTGGTGGTGGCAATCTGAACTGATTTCAAAGAGCCCCAGTCCACATGACTGTTGGAAGCAGAGTTGAAATCCCAGAGCTGGGCCTGCAGAGTAGAACCTGGTGGAGCAGTTCTGTCAGGACTGGAGCAGGCCAGCAGAGGAGAGCCACCACTAGACACCCCTTGGCTACCACTGAGACTAAGTCAACCTCTGAGTGGGTGGCGTTTGTGGTGAGGCAGAGTTTAGGCCTCCCTCTATAAGATGGACACTTATTCAGGACTGGGGGTTGACCAAAACCCTGAGATATTGATTTGGGTTGCTTTGTTTCTTACACACAAATTAATATATTCTCTGCGTTTTCATACAAAGATACTTGTGCTCTTGTGAGGGTCTGGTCACAACATCCAGAACTGTAAGGTACTGTATTACTCCTCTGCCTTAGCAAGTGAGGGCTTTGCTGCTGCTAAGTTGTGTGTCAGCTCCCTGATACCCCAGCCCATCTGTCTTGCCAGAAAACTCTTTGCTACTCAGCCAGTTTAAACCTTGCCTTGCAGGTAACAATCAGTGAACCCCAGAGACAGCGCTGTGCAGCATCCAGTCCTTTGCACTGTGATGCTGTCAGAAATTATTAGGTTTGCTGCCTCCAAAGAGACAGTGCACACACCAGTCTGTTAGGTTAGCTGAAAAGACCCTCCCTTCACTTTAATACACAGCACTGAGATGGTTTTATAATAAAACAAGAATAAGTTTATTGACAAAGAACAGAGATTTAAGTCATACTAAGCAAGGGAAAAAGAGACAGGTTTGGTTATAAGCAAAACAAACACTCTTCTTAGTGACTACAACTTAATTCTTGGAAGTTACAATCTTTGTCTAAAAGAGTTTCTTACTTACAGCAAGCTGTCAGCAGCTTCTGCCCTTCAGGCCAAGAGGATCCAATTTTGAAAGGCTCATAGAGTGCTGTTCCCTATATCCCCTAGGTGCTGGATAAATAAAATGTCTTTTTGCTCCCCTTAGAGTACCCAAAGTCCATTGTCTCTGCCTAAAGAGCTAGGAAGACTGTCTGGGGGACGCGGACTCTGTCCCCCGGTTTGCTCACCAAGCCGTCACGTGATGGCTTTTTATTTACCCTACATGTAACTGTACTTTCATTGTTCACTGGTTTACAAAGCTTGACCCTGACAAGTGAATCCACATTCCTTTGTCTAAGCCAAACTTGTTTACCAAATCTGCCCCCCAAACAGTTTAAGAATTCCAGCACACATACACAACTCTTTACAGACCAGCTGTACATACATTAACATTCATGACCAGAGGATCACTAGTTTTTAGGATACCTTACTTGATGCACTTTTATGGTAAAATAATATTGTACATAATCAGTTGATTCAATTGTTTATTCTCTGGGGTTTGGACCCCTGTCCTCCCCATGGGTTGTGTGAACCTTGATTGTCTTTGTTACGGGTCTCAAAGGCCTCTCAAGAGCTAGTGAGGGAGGAAAACTTAGTTGCAAAGATGACTAGGGAGGTTTTATTTTAATCTCCCAGAGCCAGAAGTGGGGACTGGGACTGGGTGGGGACTCGACGCATAGCTTTATGTATTTTATAAGAGGAGCCCTAAACAGATCAAACCCAGCCTTTACTGCTGCCATTGGCATCTGGCAGCAGGGTTACAGTAGCATGAACATTACTCAGCATCATGTTATCACAAAACTGCTAACCCTCCAGCATCGGTCACCTTATGTCACTGTCTCTGTAGCTCCATGTATTAACCCAACATGGTAAAATAAACACTTGACAGACATATGTCATGTTTCCCAAAGGGCTTAAAAATGTGCAGTGATGCATAGATGCAGTGAAATTTTAAAATAATATCCACTGACATTTCAGGATGACCACTGAGTATTAGACAAACAGCTGAAATATCCAGGGCTGCTCTCCAGACCAAGCACTTCATTCCCTGTTATGTGAAGTGAGTTTTTAAATGTTTTTATAGGCACTGTAAATGGTGCTATAGGCATGTAACAAAAGACCCTTTTCTAATTCACAACCAGCACAGAGTTAGGTAACTATGATAACTCTTAACTCTAAACATGTTCTGGTACATTAACTGGAGAGATGCATGGTCTAGCAGTCTGAATACAGGCTGAAGAGTCAGGACCTCCCTGAGTTATAATTCCTGCCCTGAAATAGATTCCCTCTCTTGCTTTGGTCAAGAAGGAGCTGACCGCCTCCTGAGTGGTCCTGAGTGACCTCAACTCTTTAAAGACAGTGAGATAACCATTCAATGGCAGATTCCTCATCTGTTAAATGGGGATTCCACCACTTACTGGGGCAGCTGTGAGGGCTGACCTGCTGTGTGACTTTGGACAAGTCACTTTATTCTGTGCCTTGGTTTCCCTACCTGGAAAATGAGGATAATAGTTAACTAACAAATATTAATATATGAAAAGAACTATATGAGCCTGATTCAAATCCCATTGACTTCTCTGGGCTTTGGATGAGGCTCTGTAAAAGCCCAGTAATACTATAATGTGCTGTAAAGATGAAACATTATTATTATTATTATTATTATTACTACCATAAATGATCTGGAAAAGGGGATGAACAGTGAGGTGGCAAATCTGCAGATGATACAAAATTACTCAAGGTAGTTAAGTCCAAAGCTGACTGTGAAGAGCTACAAAGGGATCTCACTAAATTGGGTGACTGGACAGCAAAATGGCAGATGAAATTCAATTTTGATAAGTGCAAATTAATGCACATTAGAAAACATAATCCCAACTATACACACAAAATGATGGGGTCTAAATTAGCTGTTAGCACTCAAGAAAGGGATTTTGGAGTAATTATGGATAGTTCTCTGAAAACATGCCCTCAATGTTCAGCCGAATGTTAGGAACCATTAGGAAAGGGATAGATAATAAAACAGAAAATACCATAATGCCACTATATAAATCCATGGAACAGCCCCACCTTGAATACTGCATGCAGTTCTGGTCGCCACATATCAAACAAAATATATTAGAATTGGAAAAGGTACAGCGAAGGGTGACAAAAATTATTATGGGTATGGCACAGCTTCCATAGGAAGAGAGATTAAAAAGACATGGACTGGTCATCTGAGAAAAGAGACTGGGTGATGGGGGTATGATAGACCTCCATAAAATCATGAATGGTATGGTGAAAGTGAATAAGGAAGTATTATTTACCCCTTCACATAACACAAGAACTAGGAGTCACCAATGAAATTAATAGGCAGCAGGTTTAACACAAACAAAAGGAAGCATTACTTCATACAACACACAGTCAACCTGTGGAATTCATTGCCGAAGGATGTTGTGAAGGCCAAAAGCATAACTGGGTTCAAAAAAGAATTAAATAAGTTCATGGAGGACAGGTCCATAACAGTTATGAGCCAAGATGGTCAGGGACACAACCTCATGCTCTGGGTGTCCCTAAACCACCAATTGCCAGATGCTGGGACAAAACAACCAGGGATGGATCACTCGAAATTGCCCTGTTCTGTTCATTCTCTCTGAAGCATTTGTCACTGGCCGTTGTCAGAAGACAGGATACTGGGGTAGACAGACCATTGGTCCAATCCGGTATGGCCATTCTTATATTATGTATTATTGAGGTGGAAGGTTTCACTACACTATGCAAGTGAATTATACTTACACTATACTTCCTCCTCTGTCCCTTTAACAGAAGCAGTGCAGTTCTCCAACACTCTGTGAGACTGTCTGCAAAACAGGACTTATTTATTGACAGAAAGAGAAATTCCAGTAGGGAAATTTCAGAGAAAAATTGTCATATCTCAGGCAAAGACGTTTGAAGCAAACCTCTTACAAAAGCTATATGTCATGAGCTGTAAAATAGAAGGCTTCATTTTACCATAAAGAATTATTTCCCTACTCTTGCTGTAAGCTCTTTGGCTCAGGGCCTACCAATGGGGTTTTCAAAAGCATCTGAGTGAGTTAGGAGCACAAGCCCCAATGCCTTTCAATGGGACTTGGGGACCCTTACATTTTTATTTACTCTCTGCTGCATTGTGATCACCTATTGTACTATATATAAATGTTTAATATGTATCGTGGTGAGGGGCCCTGCACAGTAACAAGGAACCATATCAAAGGACAAAATTATGCTAAGCATATATTTAAAGGTTTTGTTGACTCGGGGCCCAAATATCTGCCCGCATTTTTTCCTCTCTCTGATGTGGGTCTCCTATGGATCTAGATATGGATCCTTTGCAGAGCCATACTTTAGAAATACATAGTTGATAGCTAGCCTCATACCCAAGGTAAGGAATTTGCACTAAGTCAAGGCCTCTTGCTCTGGCTTTAAATACATCAGATGGGCTCCTTAGTTACATTCCTGAATACAAGTAAATGAATCAGTTTTCCAAGTGGCAGTGTCTCTCCCTGGAGCCCCACAGGAATTGCATGGAGTAAGATAAGATTGCCCTGTCACCATTATCTTGCTCTGGTGGCATGTTTCCAAGAGGTGACCACATGCCAGCTTTCTTCTGGCACTGGAGTCTCACACAGTTCAGCTGATTCAATTACAAATATAATCAGACAACTGGTCTTCTTTTCATACAGAATAAAAATAATATGTCTAGTGTCCAGGGAGCAGGACCATTGCAATATATACAATAAGGCACATTTGTAGAGTTACCCAGTCTTCATCTGCTGTTAAGTATTTCCCCCTGCAGAGTCATTTCCAAGTCTGGAGGCTGCTGATGAATTTAAGTTAATATTTAAATTTAATTATTTTATGCTGCTTTTTTCCTGTGTTTTGTGTTCTAATTAATTCACACAATGTAAATTCATTTCCACTTTTCTAATTAATTCACACAATGTAAATTCATTTCCACTTTTCAGACTTGGGCACCCAAATCCACTGAACACCTAAATCTGTTTAAGTGCTAGTGTGAAGACACAAATGTAGAACTGGGCACTCTCACTTTTAGACACCCACATTAGAGTGCGGGGCTGTGCCTGCCTTTAGCTCAGATTCGAACAGGGATGATCACCGACTCACTCTCCAGTTGGTGGGCGTATCCTCTAATCTGACGTGTAGTTTAAAAAAAAACCACAGTTGTATTGTCAGTGTCCCCCATCCGTGCAGTGTTGTGGGCCAGGTTCTGCCCTCAGTGACAACTCTGTGCCCAATTCTTCCCCCAGATAAAACAAGCATAGCTCTGACTAGGCCACATTTTTCCTTCCAGCTCCCTTGAAACCAATGAGGTCCTAAGGAAAGAGAAAAAAATATTGCCTATTGATTTCAATGGGAGGTGCGTGGATGTGTATGAAGGCCCATCTTGCCCCAGTGCATATTAGCACCATGCAAGCGTCCACACAGGTGCTCTCCATGCACCTTACGCATGACCTCTAGCATCTAATGTCTAATGGTTAAGCAGGGAACAAGAATGCTAAACTGTATTCCTCAGTTAATCCACATCCCGTGACTTGGGTTACCTGTTCCATGGTCCAGAACATCCTTATTACTAGGGGCCTACTAAGTTCAGTCCATTTTGGTCAATTTCACCATCATAGGATTTTAAAAATCATAAGTCTCATGATTTCAGCTATTTAAATCTGAAATTTCAGCGTTGTAACTGTAAAGATTCTGACCCGAAAAGAAGCTGGAGGGGGAGGGGGGAGTTGCAAGGTTATTTGGGGGGAGGGGCGGTGTTTGCAGTTTTGCTACCCTTCCTTCCGCGCTGCTGCTGGTGACGGCGCTGCCTTCAGAGCGGCGGCTGCTGGCCGGGAGCCCAGCTCTGAAGGCAGAGCCACCACCAGCGCAGAAGGAAGGACGGCCTGGTGTGGTATTGCCACCCTTCCTTCTGCGCTGCTGCTGGCGGGGCGCTGCCTTCAGAGCTGGGCGCCCGGCCAACAACTGCTGCTCTCTGGCTTCACAGCTCTGAAGAAAGCACAGAAGTAAGGGCGGCAAAACTGTAACCCCCCCCTAAAATAACCTTGTAAAATAACTCCCTTCAATTCCCTTTCGGGTCAGGACCCCCAATTTGAGAAACTCTGGGCTCCCCCACGAAATCTGTATAATATAGGGTGAAAGCACACAAGAGACCATTTTCACAGTGGGAGACCAGATTTCACAGTCTGTGATACGTTTTTCATGACTGTGAATTTGGTAGGGCCCTACTCATTACAGTTCTTCTTTCCTCTGGCAAATATGATTTTTAATTATGGTAGCACCTCAGGGCCCCAGCTGAGATCAGGATCTCCTCATACCACTGTACAGAGTAAGAAGCAGTCTCTGATCCAAAACTGCTTCCAGTCAAGAGAGACAAAAGCAAAATATGGGAGAAAGGAAGTATCATCCCCATTTTAGGGCTCCCAGACTTTCAGTAAGATGTAGGCTCCTCAGTGCTTATGTCACTCTTCAAAATGGGACTTCAGTTCCTTTGAAAATTGTACTCCAAGGCTAGGGTTGCCAACCCTCCGGGATTGTCTTGGAGTCTCCAGGCATTAAAGATTAGTCTTTTAATTAAAGTTTGGCATGTGATGAAACCTCCACTAATATATCCAGTGTAAATTGGCAACCCTATCTAAGGCCCAGATACTCAGAGATATTTAGGTGCTCAACTTCCACTGATTGCAACGGAAGTTAGGTACTGAAATACCTTTGAGGTACTAGACCTGAGAGACTTGCTATTGCTATAACATGAAAAAGCTGTAGCAGAGCTATGAATTGAATTCAGGCCTCCTGAGGTATAGTCCAGCACCATCCTTCCTTAAACTGTTGCAACCCCACGTTTTTCATCATATTTGTGATTCTTTATGTAGACTGCTAAGGGCCCCTGTGATGAGGTTTCTGTTAGTGTGCTACAGAAAACACTTGTTGTGTATAAACTTACTCTGGATGGCCTTTTATTCAACAAAACATTCTTGTATAACCAGACTCAGTCCATTTGTGCAAGACAGAAAGAACTTTTTCAAGCCAGGCACTGGACACCAGGAATAAGTACATTTGACTACTTAAAATATTTTTTTAGTAGCGTGTGCAGTGGAGGACATGACAAATTGTAATAAGAACATTCACCCTAGGGATAACAAGGCTTATTATTATGCCTAGTCCTCATAACCTTCACCATTAAACTTTTTGTTCCTGATCTGAACTCTTACCGGAGAGCAGAATACAGATCCCATAAGACCTCCAAAGTTTCAAAATCCATGACATGACACGTTCAGTTAGTGTGACAGCTGTGAAGATTTCATGTGAACTCTCAGGAAGTGCCAACATGCTCCTATTTCTCACAGCTATTGGCAGCCAGGACACCCATGGGTGTCAAGAAATAATGTATGATCGCCTGCTGATGTCATTGCCACCTTTAGAATTAAATTATGGGCCAGATCCTCAGATTCAATGGAGTCACAGACAATTAGACCAACTGAAGGATCCGGCCCTATGTAGAGAATGCTCTTCTCTCCCTCAGACCTAGAGTGTGACCAAGCGTGGTTTGATTTCCATCTGAAATCTAAAGGCAGCTGGTTTGTCAAGTGTTTTGTACCTGCTACATCCACTTTGAGAGAGATCACTACAATTTCCCAAACAACAAGAAGAAAAAAATTTATAGTTCAAATAAGGAAGAGATTTTGAAAGATATAAATTTATTTCATTTTAGTTACTATGCAATGCCCTTCATTTTGAAGGAAATGGTACAATCAGGAGTCTGTACTTCTTTCTCAGGAAAAGAAGTGATATTAGCACTAACAATTCAACATTTACTGACAAGAGACTGCTTACAGAAAAAGGCTCATGGAGGAAAAAAAATCACTTTGCGATTACACTTGTTATTGTGATGATTTCATGGAGTGCTGCAATGTTAAATAAAAACTTCAGGTACGTACAGAGAAAACTTCTAATTCAACATTAATGGAAAAGAATTGTCTAAACCACTGATGTTTGAAGTTACCCTGATTTTTTTTTTTAAATTCACAAGGTCTTTAATAGCATAAAACTATTCAGCAGTGATGTGACCTCATCAGATTTTTTCACTGCACTTCAGTTCATAAGACTGGTCGATTCAAAAGTATGTAAGTGATACAGTAGATTCCTTTAAGAATAAGAAACTGCCTTTCGAAACTATGCAATTCCCTACCTTTACTTAATTATTCATAGCTGATCTTTCATATAAAATTAAAATTCTGCTTTCAAAAATATTTGTTCCCACATGGCTGTAATAATTACGGTTGGTGCAGCTAATTGTCAAAAAGAGCAGGTGGCAAAGCACCTGACAAATAAAGCTCACGTGCACCAGGGACAAGTCTTTCATAAAGACTAAAGAACTTTCACATTTAAAGTTTGCATCTTACTAGGAGAAATTTATTCCATTCGGTTACCTATTTTAGTACTGAAAGAAAACATTGAAATTCAATCTGAATACTATAAAAAAAAGACATTGCATTTCATTTATACAAAATTGTTGTGTATAGCTGGGAGTTCAGATCCCCTGTCTGGATTCTTCCACTCTGACGAAAATGTTTTTTTTTTCCAGGTAAGAAAATAGAGTCTCTGAAATTGCTAGGTTTTTTTTTTTTTTTTTTAAACCAAGCAGACCATCACTCTGCCTGACTGAACTTCTGAAGAGTTGCTGTAATCAATACTTTGCCCTCAAAGAGAATCGGGAATGGGTAACCTGAAATAGTTCTAAGTGCGTTTATTCCCTCCCCCAGAAGGTAATTTAATCAAACAATAGTCAGAGGTTTTATTAGAAGGCATTTTCCAAAGGAAAAAAAAAAAGACTTATTTGCATAAAAAACCATTGACAGCCTGGGGAAATCGATGGCTCATCTGCATTTCCTAACTGGAGTCATATTTACACTTCTGGGGCCTAGTCCGGCCAAGACTTAGTCTACTCTAAGTATACATGTAACGATCCTCTCAAGAGTAGTTCCCTCAGTGGCAATAGGACTACTGATGTGAGTAAATTCACATACATGGTTAAGTGTTTGCAGAATCAGAAGGCTTTTAAAAAAAAAGAAGTTGTTAACTTCAGTGTTCAAAAGGCAAAGAGAAGGGTCTAACATGACCAGACAGAAGAGTTTGGAAGATATTCTACAATGTTAACACTCTAATTTACAATTGTAAGTTGCTGGGCAGACTGCTGCCCTCTGCTGAACCCGTGCCATCCACTGATTTCACGGTGCAACTGAGGGCAGAATTTTGTCCATTCTGTGCAGGATGATCCTGATTCCCCAGCACTCCTCAATGGGACTTTTTCCCCTTGCTTCCCCTTCCATCCCTAAACAGATCAGCAGCATCAGGTCTTCTCCTCCCACTGTGGGTCAAAGTGTAGGACAGCAGGCCCTGAGATTCAGCAAGGAATTTAAGCATTGATTGATTTTAAGGGAGCCTACTCATGAGCTAAAAGTTAGGTGCATGCTTAAGGCCCTTGCTAAATCAGGATCTTAATGCAGCTCAGTAGAAGGATCAGGCCTGGGATTTTAAATATTTTATATATTTTAAATGGGACCTATAGAAGTGGGATTCATTTTGTTCCCTTCTCTTTGCTGTATAACAAAGGCCTGAAAGGCTTGAACAAAAGTGTTTTCCTGTTTTTTGTTTTAAATATAAACACTAGAAATTCCGGTCTAGTTTACCCTGGAAGACTCTGTGGCAAATGGAAAAAAGTCACAGGAGACTGAAAGCTGAGTAACTATGTTACTTTGCCTGCTGTGAACTCTTAGCACAAGCAAACCAGATTTAAGCAGGCCAGTTAGCATCTATTTAATAACATTGCCTATTCAACAGTTGGGAGAAAAGATGTCTAAGTTAAAGATTCAACAGACATCCCTTCAAAGGTGTGACTGATCATAATACATATGTGACCCAGCCCCTTTCCAAAGCAATCCTCTAATACTACCCAGGAAAAGCAGACTTGACCTTGCTGATCTTAGTAAGGGAAAGCAGAAGCAGCAAAAGCTTTAACACAAAACTTTCAGTCATTCTTCACATATTATGAAGCAGCAGGAGAGGGTATAAATCCCCTCTCAAAAATCCTTTGCAGGTCACATTTATGTATTCCAGTAACACCCATTCTCTAACTGCATGTTTTAATGCCAAGCAAATATTTTAGGTGGAAACAGAACACATGGGATGTTCTATATTTCACAGCATAAGCATCACTGAACTCAAGAAAGAAGGTGAAAAGTAGCGGTTAAGGAATACTCTGTTATGTTTGACTATTAGGTGAACTTTCCCACTCAGCTGTATCACTACGTCTCAAGCTTGAGTCACAATATCTCTGCCTGTGTGCAGATTTGTACCTAACTGTGTGCTAGGTAGAGGTGTACATTAATAACTACATGAGACAAGAAAATAGTTTCATGTAGATCTTAACAGGCTTTGCTCTCAGTTCTCAGCTTTTGTCTTGTTTTTATAAATAAGAACAGACTAAATGTCTGAGAAGAAGGAAGAGAGGTTTGAGCGTTCGTTCTGAGGTTTCAAACATAAAAGGAAAACATTTTCACAACCAACACACAATTTAGTACAACATGTTTGATATCTACAGCAGTTTCCATCCTGTAGGACCTAGAAACTTTAGATCACTAATGACAAAAATAAATCCATTCAGAGGCCATCAGAATAATGTACATAACTTACTTTCAAAATGTAAGAGTCTCATAATGGAATTATTTTTAACTTTCAAAAATATTTGTAAGAAAATATTATTTTACATACATATATTACATAGTGAATAAACTTTGTTCTATACAAAATTTCAGGACTAGGAACAATAGCTAAACATTTATTCATGGTCTACGTGATCTTAAGTCTGTTTTATCCTATTCAGAATAGCTGATATACAGTTTAGGAATACATCAGTTACAATCTTAACCAGTTAATGGTGGCTGAACAGAGAAATAGCCACATGTTAACCTTATCACAGTTCAGCTATGGATAGTTTTCATGCTTTCTGAGCAACATTGCATGTTTAACGATCACAGTAACTGGAGTATGACTCAACTGTATATTGAGGAAAGATTTCATCAGTACAAAAGCCTGAGCTACAACAATCAAAAGGAGCTTTATGTTTAACAAATTCTCCGTAGGAGAGCCAAGAATTCCACATCCTAAAATTAAAGCATAGAAAGTATTAAGGGAAAAGGTACAATACGTTTTAAGTGTGTAACCCCGTAAATTGATCCTCCCCTCAATAATGAACAAGATTTGTCTAATGGGGGGGGAACATAAACAAAAGAAACCCTTCTCTGCATTGTCCACTTAAGATTCACAACAATGGGAGTCTATTAGGCGCTTATGTTCCTTTCTTACAGGTGAAAGCTGCTTCATGTAGTCTTAATTACTCCAAGGTTAGTATCTGCTTATTTATGATTGATTGGTTTCTCACCCTAATCTTAAAAAACACAGAGATTGTAGAGTAGAATTAGGCTGCAAGCAGTGAAGTAAACAACTGCAGGGAAAACAGAGTCATTTTAATACACCGCTTAATTACACTGCAGGTTTACTTTAAAATATTGATTTCCACTATTTAAATTAACTCTAGCTCATCCTCAGGTTAGCTTCACAGCTATTGTGTTTTAAGGGGCAGGGAAGTTTATATTAACAGACCATAGGAAAATATATACTGAACAGATTAAGAATCCATGATGATCTGGTATTACGGTGCATTGAAGACTAGGGAAAAAGTGATCCAGTTCAAAAAGAGTTGCTACTTTGATAGGTAATATTAGATACATGTAGCACCTTGCCCTCCTCCAAATGCATTAGTTGATGGAACTACTCAAGCAACCTTCATGAGATAGATCACACAACAAGAATGACTACTCCCTCTTTCCTTCTCTAGTGACATCGCTCAGCAATGTACCAGGAAAAACACAACAAAAACAAAGCATCACCTTGAACTTACTCTTCATTAGGGATTTATTTGTAGCGGGAGAACACAGAGAATTTCCCCAGCTTTGAATTTTCAATAACTTCCGAGTCAGGGAATGTATTTCCTTCCCCTCTATACTGGTCTTCTCCCCCCCGCACACACAATCACTTCCTGTTACAGCACTGTATATCATGGTGCAGAGACACTGTGCAATTTCTCCTGACTCTTACTTCTAGGAATTTTACCAGTTAATCACTAGCCCGTATATTCCAGGCAGTGGGATTCAAGACATGCTTTATTCCCCATGATTAAGCAAACAAATCAAAGTGCTATTTGTAGTATAGCCTTAAAACAAGACTGACGCAGTACTGATACTGGCTAGAGGCTTCCACCTCTGCTGGGGCTTAGCCAAAATGCTAGACCACCTCTGCCAGGGTTAACTTATCCCTAGCTCACCCAAATGCACTAAAGCACATGAAGTAGCTCCTTTTACAGCCCAATCCTGCACCACAAAAGTCAATGGGGACTTTGCAACTGACTTCAGTGGGAGCAGGATCAAGCCCCCCAATGAATGCTGATGCAGTTAAGCTTGGTGATAGTGAGAGCCCCCAAAAGATTTCAGTGCATTACAATGCATAGATAGCAACCTGATCACAGCTAACCTCCACTTCAGGTCATTTCCCACCCCCATCAGGGCAATTTAGCCCACTGTACATAAAAGGAAGCCACACACAAACAGGCAGACAGGGATTCCCCCAACCAGTCTGCAAGTTACTTTAATTAACATGATACTGTGCATGTCAAACCCTATTTCACAAAGTTAACTGTGGTTTATCCCTTAAATCCTTTGAGGACTGGGGGTTGGGTGTGAAGTCACAAAGGTCTTGCTGTAATACTAACAGGAACCACAAGATAACTAGGTGGAGAGGAGACAAGGGAAGGTGGTGGGGGAGGGGGTGCGGGGAGGGAAATGAACTTCCCAGCTAGGACAGTCAATCATCCACTTGAGAGCTAAAGGACCCTATCCTACAAGGTGCTGGCTCCTTCTTAATGATGCTGAATGCCCTCATCTCCCACTGAACTCAATAAAAACTGAAAGCACTCAGCACCATGTAAGATCCATACCTACTGGCAGCCAAGGGACTGATGGTTTGGGGATGAAGGTCATAAATGGGGGTGGTGGAATCTCCCCCAATTTTATCCTCTACAAATAAGTCAGAGATTTACCAAGCACCGAAGGAGTTAAGTACTAAAGCACAGACACTTAATCAGCTTTCCCCCTTCCTTTCACATGTGATTGGAACGAAGCTGCACTGAAGCAGCCCAAAGGGCTTATAACAGCTCAATTTCGCAGCCTTCAGTTTTAATCCCCATCACCCAGCCTAAGCCGCATGATGGTGCTACTCAGCAGCAGTCTGGGCACCTGGATCCTCCTCCTCCTCTGCAGCTTGCAGATGGCTGGAGAGCTCCTGGATCACAGCAGCCCTACCGATCTGGTCATTCCTCCTCTTCTCCATGATCAGATCCTCCAGGCTCTGGAATTCCAGCGTATGGCTGCGTTTGTCCCCCAGCCGGATCCGCAACCGGTAGGGCTGCTTGCCTATGCGGAGCTCCCCGCCAATTTTAAATTCCCGTTTGCCATAGCGGCACCAGGCAGCAAAGCACTCAGAGTTCCTCCAGCTCAGCTCCCGATCCTTGCAGCCCACCTGCTCCAGGGCATTCCGCACCACCATAGCCGGGCTCAGGGGCTTGTAACGGTACAAATAGTTGGCAATACGACCTCTCCTGCCCTGGCTGGCATCAGTCAGGAAGCTGTTCACCACCTCCAGCCGCTGCAGGTGCACTACCTGAAAATCCCCAACATACACTGCCCAGTGTGGGTACTGGGCCTGGCACACAAATTCCACCAGGTCGCCTGGTTTACATCTGTTCAGCAGGTTTTCCGGAGTGTAAGTGCTCAGCTGCCCCCCACCTCCATCCCTCTCATCTGGTGTGGTATCATCCCCAGCAAAGCTCTTCTGGTAGATACACTCATCCCGATAATAAACCGAACACTCCACCTCCTGCACCTGGGGGTCATAGAGTTGCGGTACAGGGTGCTCGCCTCCCATATCCTGAGCCACGGAGTCCTGCTGCTCCAGCTCGTCATCGTCGCTGGAAAAGATGTAGGACACCCCGATCCTGGGACCCTCGTCTCTGTCCATGCCCGTCGGGTCGGCGGTAGGAACTTCCTTGTAGTTTAAGTGGGTCAGTTTCTCCACCTGGTTCCCCATGCCCACTGCAACCATAAGCAATATGCAGCCATCAGCAACAGGCACAGCAATAGCCAAGTGGGTAAGGATGAAGGAGACAGGCCTGTACCTCCTCCCCCAGACTTTACTGCCCTGGCGGTGGTCTTCTCAGGGCAGTGGCAGAACTAGTAAGAACTCTTTCCGCAGCTCGGGTAACGCCTGCGGCTCCCTGGCCATCGCTCTGGGAGCAAATGGGGGAAATCTGGGAGCAAACGGGGAGCGAGGAGGCACTGGGTCCCTTTGCTTCGTGCGCCGGTTGCGATGGCAAGGCGGCCGAGCCCGGCGGCCCCCCGGGAACACGCTGCAGTTCCGCTTGCTAAGCGTAGAGGGGGCACGAGGCGAAGGGGATCAGGGCCACCGGCCGATCGGATTCGTGCCGTCCCTCGGCAGAGACAAAGGCAGGGGAGAGCGCGGCGCGCGCGCGGCGCAGCCCCCGGGACCGGGTTAGGGGCAAAGGAGGCGCGAGCCGGACGTGGCGGGCAGCCCCCGGCTGCTGCGGCGGGGAGCGGGGCTGCCAGGGGCACGCACGGGAGGGGACGGGCGAGGGGGGCACCTGTTCGCGGGAGCGGCACTAGCAAGGGAGGGTGCGACTCGCACTTCCACCTGTTGGCCGGGCCGGGGCGGGGAAAGGCGCGGGAAGAGCGGAGCGGGGAGGTGCAATCCCACCTGTTGGAGGCTGCCGGGAGCAGCGCCGCCAGAAGCGGGGGCAATGCTTGGCTTTGCAGCCCCAACCCGGCTCAGATCCCGCCCAGAGCCCCGCGTTGGGGTTGGGGGCGGGGGGGGGGGGAAGAGGAAGCAAGCTGCCAACACTCACCTCCTCCACCAGCCGCAGCCCGGCCAGGTGCGCCCGCCCTCACCTGCTCCCCCGCTCCCGCCGGCTCCTCCTCCTCTTCCACCTGGGCGCCCGGAAACTTACCGTGCGGAGAAGGGCTCGGCTGCTCCCAGGGCGCGGGGCTAGGGCCAGCTGGCTGGGACAGCAGCCGCCTCGCTCCTAGCGCTGGGCGAGGCGTGGCGCCGGCTCATGTCTCCTTCCCCCCGCCCCGCTCTCACCTGGCCGCCGCCCCCCAACGCGCAGTCCGGCCGCAGGCTGCGCTTCCCTCCAGCCGGGCTGAGCAACAAGCGCTGGAGCCGGAGCGATGCGAGGTGGGAGGGATTCTAGATCCGGCTGTGGACTCCCCGGCGAGAGCTCAGCCCCCAGCATTTAAAGAGACCGCTCGCCTTTTCCCTTTGCCCTCCCGCTCCCGCGCACACCTCGCTGTGCCCGGCCCCTGGGATCTGGGCTCCCCCCGGCCGCCGAATCGTGACCGGCAGCCGGCTGACCGCCGTGCGGGGGCTGGATCCGGTGGCCGGGACTCGCCTGGGCCGCTGGGGGGGTTGGAACAAGCTGTGGCTTTAAGGGCGGGGCGCCACCGCACAACCTGCCCGCGTGGGGGAAACTCACTGGGATCTGGAGTTTGCCTGGGACAACCAAACTCGCAGCAGCCGGACATTGATTTCCCCTCCTTCCCGATCCTCCTGGTTCCCAGCGCGGCTGGCAGGATCCCTGGCTCCTTAATGAGAAAAAGCTCCTGGCTGCAGCCCCTTTAGCTGATCTGTTATTCTTCAGATTAATATTGATCAGCTTTTTTTACCAGTGGGGCTTAGCTGTAATGGTGATAAATACCTCTGGTTGCAATGGGCTATAGATTGCTGTTTGGAAGGGAGCCCTGCCTGGTTCGAGGCTCCTGTGTGCATTCTCAGGGATGTCTCTATGGGGTGTGAGATCCTTCGGTGTCAGACCACACATGCTCTGCTTCTGTTTTGACACAGCCCAAAATAATAACAACAGTTGTAAAAGAAATAACATAGAAACCTCTGCTCTCCTGGGCTAACCTGATTTGTTAGATTCCACCACTAACAGTACATATTTCTTCTTCTTATATTTACTTTCAAAAGACAGGACACCTTTCTCTATTTCAGTGCAGGGCATTATTGATCTCTCCTTCTAGACAGAAATAATCAGTGCTGGTGGGAATATTCCTTTTAATTCTGCCTGTTGAAGGAAGTAATACAAGATTCTTCTTTCTTATTAGGTGGGGTTTTTATTTGTTAAGACTTGCTGGTAAATATGGTAAATGCTGGTAAATCTAATCCCTCAGACAGAACTTTTAGAGGAAATATTTGGGAGCTGAGAGTAGAGCTTTATTGTCTTGTCATTTTCAAACCCAGATATTCAGCTCAGGTTTATAATCTGAACCAAAATGGCCCTGCAGTACTACAGTGATGGGTACTGTATAAGAACCTGAATAGAATAGTTCCTTCAAATTGCCCACATCTCTGATTTCAAATACACAACTGATGTTGGGTAAGATTAGCTGCTTCTCCAGGGCAGCTTGCATGGGAGATGAGAATTGTGTTCTTCATAGAACCTTCTGGAGTTGTGTATGTCTGTGTTGGGGAAACATGCTAAATCCAGGAAGGCGGGAGATGACCATGGATAAGCTCTCTGGGTAAGGGACCATGGGTTTGTTCTGTCTGTACAGCCCCTAGCACAATGTGCCCAGGTTTATGAGTGGGGCCCCTAGGCACTATGGTAATACAAATACTGCAATGAAAAAGTGGGATCCTAGCAAAAGGGCTCTGATCCAAAGAGACAAAACACTTTCTTCCAGTCTGATCATGAAACTATTAGCCAGCGTCCAGCTGGTTGTAACTTGTTTAACTAGCACTTACCTACAAATTCATTTTTGGTCCCAAGGGATTGGCAGTACCATTTTAAGGGCCATATGACCACCTGGATCAGGGTTTATCATCTGAATCAGCTTCAGTTCATGTGTGGTTGTACTTGTGCAGATGTACAAAACTCATTGCTGCTCACCTCATACCTTTCTCCAACTCTGCACTCATCTCCTCCTACCTGGCTCAGCAACTCACACCAACACTTGTTATTTTTCTTCAGCCTTCAGCACCTTGTCAGCTGGTTGTTTGGGTTTGTTTTTTCCCTTTGATCTCTTTGCTGGGAGGTTCTTTCCTTTCTGAGCACCCAGAATCCATAGTCTTTGCTGCATCTGATATTTTATAGAAGAAGGGCAGAGAATCCTAGACAGATGGTAAAAAAATATTAATATGAGAGCATCGTTATTGTAGTAAAGGCATCCCCTGTGGGTTACAGATCTGGGTGACAGGAAGAAAGTGGATTGATAGTGGAGCATGATTAGTGTTATTGACACCAGGTGTGCGTGGAGCTTCAGCGACATAGAAGACAAGTGCCAGATCCTCCAAGAGATTTAGGTGTCTAACTTCCATTGATTTCAATGACAATAAGGCTCCTAAAAACCTTTGAGGATCTGAGCCAAGGGGCTATCTCCCTCAAGAAACTTACAATCTGATTCAGAGAGCTAACCTAGCTAGTTTTCAGAGTAGCAGCCACGTTAGTCTGTATTCGCAAAAAGAAAAGGAGTACTAGTGGCACAAGTGAAGACATCAGACCACAAAGGAAGCTGAGAGTGTTGCGAGCTTGGTGTGAGTGTGAATACACTTGGCTCCAGTACATGTCTGACATCTCATTAGAGAAGAGTTGATAAATTGGGTGAAAAGGAAACGGGGTTCAGAACATGTTTGGAATAAAGCTATGGGTTATTGAGTCAGGAGAAGATCAAAACTACAAAAGGAACTGTAAAGACTGCTTAGACATATGTCAGTTACTGGATAAATTTCCTTGTGATGATGTACACATATGAGAGGCTTTACCCCTTTGAACATAACAAGATATTCTTTTCTGAACATCTGGAGTCTATTAAATACACATTCTCATTAAAACAAGTCCGAGGTTTATATGTACTAATTCCTGTTTTTTACTTTATTGCAGCATATCCCTATCTACATTTTTATAGTTTATTTCTCCCTTTATGTGTTTCCATTTTACCATATTTTTTTACCTTATTTCATTCCTAATGAAATAATTGATTTCTCACACACAATTCTGGCAAAAATAGTTTATCTATGGATTTACAAGATATTAATGTAGCCAGAAATAAACATTGAAAATCTGTTTAAAAAAAAACCAAACAGAAACCAGAAACAGAAACCAGAATCTCTAATTATTTGTAATAATTAGGACTTTGTCATAGATCTCAAAGCACTTTACAAAGAAGGGTAAGTTTCACTATCTCCATTTTATAGGTTGAGATCCTGAGGCTCAGAGAGATTAATTGACTTGCCCAAGGTCACACACCAAATCTGGGCCACAACTGGAAACAAAACCTAGCTTTTCTGCCTACCAGCCCTGTGTCTTGTCCACTGCTTTGCTGGTGGGCATGAACAGTTTGCCATGTCCAACCTTGCACACACATTTCCTGCAATTCTTTTAAACTAGAGATTAAAAATGTAGGTCTTGGTTTGGATCCAGATTTAAAGTTCCTCCCAAAGTTCAGGTCTATTTGGATTTGGGGATCTGGTCTCACATTAATATTTATTAATTATGATTATTTTAAGGAGATGCATTTTAAGGAGAAATATCACTTCCGTTCATATCCCTTCAGTTCTTTTTCTTGAAGGCCAGAATGTCAGGCCATGACTACAGTAGACATCTGCATCATAGCTATGTGAATTGGGTGTGAAGAAGTGTGATGTGTGACTGACATAGCTTTGCCACCAAAAGCCCGGGTGCAGACAATTTTACCAGCAAAAGTGCAGTTTTGCTGGTATAACCTGTGTCCGCACTAGGAGCACTTTGCTGGTATCATATACTGGTATATCCAGACCAACAAAATGCTCCTAGTGTAGACATGGCCCCAGCGCAGCAAGAGGGTCCATAAATCTGTTGGTTTTTGCAGGTATCCCTCTGGCCAATGGCTATCACTGCATGTAGTTATTTAGCAGGTTTTATTTCTCTTTTCCAGTAGAGCTCTATGAGGACTGACATTAATTATGCTCCAGTGGGCACATGAACATCCTGACTGTACCTCTGCTATGCATCAGATGAGCTTCCACACCACCACCATCGCAGACTTAGGGGCAGCAGGCTTTTGGACACAGGAGTCCAATCCGATGCCTACTGAAGTCAATGGGAGCCCTTCCTTTGACTTCAGTGAGAGTTAGATTGGGCTCTTAAAGTGGTCAAAGCATGAGCAGAGAGAGATGGTGCTGCACTGTTCTTCCATGATTCCAAGAAGTAAGGCCAGATCCTCAAAGGTATTTAGGCTCCGAACTCCCATTGGATGTTAGGCGTGTTATATACCTTTGAGGATCTGGCACAGTTCTCACCAATGGCACAGCATGGGAGTAGGGCTTTGGGGGAAGAAGCAGTGCAGGGGCGAGGCCTCGGAGGAAGGGGCAGTGCGAGGGCGGGGGTCTTGGGGAAAAGGGACAGTGCGGGGGGGCAGGGCCATGGTTCAGGTGCTCATGCCCTCCCCCCCCCTTGAGAAAGCTTCTGTCGCTCCTGACCCGAGGTGCTGACAATCCACGGTGAGTGTGGAAACCAGTAGGCTATAGGGTGTGAGAGGACTGGGGGGCACCATCAGGATCTGATCGGGTAGGCAGCCTCTGGAAATGCCTACTGGCTCAGGCCCCACAGGTGAGATAGGCAAGGGAACACCTGGTTTCAGCAGCCCGCCATGAGTTAAGCACCAACCAGCTCAGCAGTGTTAGGGCTTAGGCAGCATTGTGCATGTCCACTGGCAGAATTTTAGGTGCCATGGGGACTTAATTGGTGGAAATTTAATAGGCTTTTAGGGATAGGTAGCAGCTGAGTAGGGTTTTGAGGAGCTACATTTCGGACCTAGGAGGCTAACATGGCAGTTAGATGCCTAAATCCCTTTGTTGGTCTAGCCATAGGCACTTACCTGAGAATTTTGGTGACCTTTAAAAATCTGGCCCTTTTTGCTTCACCCAGCACAGCTAAGCCACCATGCTGTTGCAGGGAAGATCTGAAAGGGAAAGGCAATACAGATCATAGAAGTCAAAAACAGTCCGAATGGAGCCTCTAACTGCCATGTCTATCACATCAGCAGATATCAATTTTTCTGAAAGTCCTGCTGGAAGTGTAAGACTCTGCTACCTACTTTCCACATTGTAATTTGTGACTAAATGCGACCTGTGGGGGCAAAATAAATTGCTGAGATTGCCGAAGCCACAAAGTTTTTGACTCAAGCATCCAAGTTGTATCTCAGCGGCTTCACTGGAGATATATATATATATATATATATATTTAATTGGAGCATTGCAACAAATGAAAATGAAGCAAATCAAATACAGGGTGTAGCAGAGGTCTGGGCACTTAGGAATGTGGGCTCTCTCCACAGTGTGTAATGCCATCTGAATCACCTCCTGGTGTAGTCTTGGTGAGATAGCTGTGCGGTCTAGCAGCTGCAGGGGATTCAATACAGACCCAGCAATCAAAACACCACTGCACCCAGACTGGGAGGCCCCAAACAGAAAATATTCAGCAAAGGAAATGAGCTGTCTCATCTCTCATTTCCTTCTTGTTAGTTAAACATGAAATATTAAAGCAATTAAATATTAACTAAACTTTAGCTTATTAATGAATCCTTACAACATGCCTGGGAGTAAGTCACCCAATGTTATTGTCCTCATTTTAAATATGGGGAAACTGAGGTACACAGTAGTGAAGTGACTCGCCCAGAGATTGAAAGGGTTTCAGTGGCAGAGATAGGAATAGAATATAGTTCCTGACTCTTCATCTTGTACACTAAGCTCTGGAAAATGCCTCTCCATTTTCAGACTTGGAAAGTAAAGTGCTTTTCAAGCTGAGGCTTTGAGGTCATTTCCTTTCTCTGTCACAGACTTCCTGTGCAAATCACTTAATCCCAGATCCTCAAAGGTATATAGGCACCTAACTCTCAAGGGCCTTAGTCTCTCAGAAACTCTCGATCCACAAAGGTACCTAGGTGCCTTACTGCCTATTTAGGTGCCTACGTCCAATATTTAGGCACCACTGACATTCTCAAAAGCGCTTCCCAGCCCTGTAGGCGCTTAGTCCCCAAGGCACATGACTTTCCACCTGTGGTCATGCACAAAGCTACCTCGCCCTCATGCCGCCTCACAAGTGATGAGCTGCGTGGAGCTCACGCTGAAGCAGAATTATCAAATGAAGCATTCCCCGCCTATCTCCCCAGCAGGGCCAGACCCAGTGGGCATTCCCCACCTGTCTCCCCAGCAGGGCCAGACCCAGTACACACACAAGATCGGACCTTGCACAAGAGGCAGCTGGGGACAAGCAGGTTGTGAATTTGTTTTTCAGGGTGAGGTGTGTGTCCCCAGAATAGGCCAGTGATTAGGACACTCATCTAGGAGACCCTGCTTCAGAGCCTGCTGCCACCTCCCAGCCCCAACTACCAGACTATTGGTGGGCTCTCTCTGAGTCCTTCCTGTTGAAGCTGTTCCAGTTTGTATCAATAACTAAATATTTAGTGGAGCAGGGACTTGAGCCTGAGTCTCTCAAATGCCAAGGCCTATTGTGTCAAATCTCTCAATTTTGCTCTCCAGCCCAATGACTGTTTAATTATTTAATACAAAGTGGGACAGTTTAAACAGGAGTAACTGAGACAGCTGTAGCCTAGTAGTTAGGCACTGTCCTTGGAGGTGGGAGATCTGTGTTCAAGTCCCTGTCCCAGAGCTACTGGCTATAACGGGATGGAGGGGAGGGGGAGTCTCCCTTCTTCACCTGATAAAGGGCTAACTGGCTTAGGTGCCCAACTTCAGCCCAGTGCTGAAGGCCCAGATCAATTAGAGTTAAGAGAGCTGGGCCTAAGCCTCATCCCTTTCCTCTGCATTCCCCCTGGCCGTCTAGGTTAGGCAGCTATTCACTCTGCTTGGCTTCTGAGGATCCTTTCCTTAGGCATTTATCTCAGCCCATGCATTGCATAGGGAGCCAGAGTGCCTAACTCAGGGCTGAGGATTCCACTAGGCACCAGGGGACCTTGTGGTTCAGTGGTGCAATGCAGAGCCTAAGTCCCTCTGAGGATCTAGCCCTCTGTGTCTCAGATTCCCATCTGTCAGATGAGGAGAAGATCACTTCCCTTACCTCACAGGGGTGTTGTGAGGAAAAATAAACACATTTAAGATGGTGAAGTGCTCAGATATCACGGTAATGGGGCCCATAAATGTTCCATAGATAGGTAGAAGAACTCCTAGGTACAGCCTATTCCAGAGATGGGAACCTCAGAATTTGGATCAGCCCACTAGCTTCCACCAAATTCAGGGTGGTCTTGGAATCTTTATTCAGGCCCATCTCCAATAGTATGTGGTCCTGGCCACTAGTGCCAACATATCGGACAAATGCGTATTTCTGTGGGGCTGCAACCCTCACTGAGTCTGCAGCTCGATAGCCGTGGTGCCATACGCTCAGACACCGCAAGTGACTAATAAGGACAAGCCACCCCTATGTCACTTGGGAAGATTTACTCATCACTGCAACTAACTAATGACAATTTTCTACCTCAGTTAAGCTCGAGTCTGGAGACAATCAGCTTGCTTTCTGACACAAGGCACCGTGCTCTATGGCTGCTGTGTTAAACAATTACCATCCCTTTCAAGGGGGCACGTGATGGGGAAACAGCACGAGGCGCAAGCGAGCAACTGTATTATCCATTTCTCACAGTAAAGTCTTGCAGCACGCACTTCAGGGAGCAGTGGCAGCTGCAGATGGATATTCCTCCAGCCCTGGGAACTTGTTAGATGAAAATCATCTCCCTGGTAGAATCTACTGTAGAGGAAACTGCTGGCCTGCCTGATGGCTCTGAAGGATTGGATTTACAAAGTAGTCTGCGGATAATGATGTGTGTGCTCATAATAATGATTTTAATACCTGTTAGAACTGACAACTGTACACGTTCTCCTTTCTGTAGACAGATGTTCTTTTGCCTGGTGATGTGAATTGATTCCAAGTGGAGGAAGGGGGCAAGAGAGTGAGGGAGACGCTATCATTCATTTCTCTCTTTCTCTCTCTCTCTCTTTTTCTTTTACTTTTTGGGCTGTCTGCCAGACAGGAGTCTGACACTAGTGCATCAGCAGCTGCAGGGAAGCCCTCTAGCCATTGCAGTTCATCCTTCTCCACATGCTGTCACAGCATAGAGATGCAGGGCAGAGCATGGCACTCCTCTCAGCTCAGCTGCGTTCAATGAAAGAATTTTAATGCATCTTCCCCCTAGTTTACAGTACAGTGGAAGGGAAAGGGCTGCCCTGCTCTGCAGACTGGGCTTGATGTTCATACTTACAGGCAGTGTTTAATTTCAAACAGTTCCCGTACACAGGCAAGTTGCTGTCTCCCCACCAGATCCTGTTTCTTTGCAGTGTGCTGTTATTTCCCCATGATTTAAGTGCTTTGCTGAGGTTCCACACGGGGGAGATAACATAATGTGCAAGGCTGTGGGTGAAGATAAATATTCTGTATGGGAAAAATGGAGAACTCTTTATTTTTGGAAGGCAGCAAGCCCACATCACAAAGGGAACACAAAAGTGTTTACCACAGTAAGTCCTTGCAACAATCAGCTGTTATCTTGCCTGCATCGAATTCCTGCAAAACAATTCCAATGGAAAGCCAGGTTACAGCGCATTTTTTAATTTTAAAAGGGACAGTAAGAAGAAACCCATCAAAGTAGGAAGTAGAATATCATTTTATCAGCATATGTCCTCCAGACGAGGGTTATGAACCAAATCCAAATCCTTTCACAGTCAATGGAAAGTCTCCCATTGACTTTAATGGGAGATGGGTCAAGTTCTATATCTTGCACTTGGAAGGATGCATTGATTCAATGATCTAACTCTAATAGGTATTCTCCCTTTCTAATAGCTATGATCTCCTGATTCTGCAAGAATCTGATCAAGGTTAGGCCAAATATTATTTTGCTGGGGGTGCAGGTTATTGTTTACTGACTGACTGTCAGTACAAAGGTTTAACAATAAAACTCAGGAGAAACTAACTGTCAAGCGTAAAATGTCATGGATCATAATCTGGTTGCAGCCGTGTAAATGAGATGAGAAGTCAAACTCATACATTCAAATGACATGCATCCATCCACGTGTCACGGATAACACTTTGGATTATTAATGCAACTGATCTACTTTCATGGAATTCAGGTTGGTATGTACTTTTTTGCACTTCACTGTTAACTTGCCCAGGGTCTCTGGCTAGGTTCATGGCCTGTTTAGAGTCAGTTTCACTTTTGCTTTTAACATGGTAAAGAAATCTTGTCATTTTTAGGGTTACTAACACAGATTAAGCAAAGCCAGGAAAATAGTTTTACGCCTAATAGGCATACTAGATCTGCCTATTAATAATGCCTAACAAACCCTGAGGCTTTTACTTCGTCCTGAGTCTGAGTCAATAAGAGCTGAGTAAAATCTAAGGCCTTTCTCACATTAAAACCCGCAGGAGAGGTAAGAACATAGTTGCATCATTTCTTACTCACCAGGCCTTCAAGAGCGAAGTGGTTGTCTGGCAGGGAAGCTGCTCAACCCTGTGGATGCATGGGGAAGGGACCTGTAGAGGGAGGGGTTATCTAAATGGACATTAAATCATAAATGTGAAGACACTCTGCTCTCATCCCCTGGTGGAGTGCAGATTCCAGAGCATCACTCGCATATAGGACCTTGCATGTGCACTGCACATCAATTAATGTCATCCTTTGTGTATTGTTTAATAACTTTGTATACACGCCCTGGTGATAGGTGTGTATAATAAGTCTATACGTACAATAGGTGTGTATTATAAATCCATAATAAATGCATACTTTAAGGACCAAATTCTCCATCCCTTTCTTGTTGATCTTATTATGACTATTCCCAGAGTAAGGTGTGTGTCAGTGTAGGTTTCAGCTCACAGAACCGGGCTTTAGTAAGTAAAGTCCTTTTTGTAAGCCATTGCAGTTGGTACTAGCAGTAAGGGCAAAAAGAGTGCCTTTACTCGGTGATGCCATATTTTCTATTTGAAAGAAGCCGCATTGTGTGGGACATGTCTGCGCTCATCCATCTGCACTGGAGCAAAGCCCTCATTCTTTTCCCAAAAGAGGCTTTGAAAAAATTATTGCTTAGGTTTTAACTTTTCCAAAAAGTGGTGGGTTTTTGTTTTTTGTTTTGTTTTTTTGCTCAAAGCTCCTGGTCTAAAATGCCAAATCCTGTTGTTGCTAAGATTAAGGGTTTTTTTTTTGCTCCTTGGATTTGGTTTACAAGCAAAGACCAGCGCCTGGATTATTGCTTTCTTTTGCCAAATGGAACAAAGGTGCTTTTAGAACGTTGTGCTTAAAGTGGGATCAGAAATTGCATGTGATTTTATACAACATGGTGATTTGGGTTTTTTTTTTTATTGCCCATGGCCCTACCCTACCCGCCCCCCAGCCATGCAAACTTGTAAAAATCAGTTTTAAAAATCAACTGAACACCCTCCTCTACCTGTTCTAAACATACCTGGTCAAAACAGCTACAATGTGGGATCAATTTAAAATGTGATTTATCTTTTAATTAATAAAATATTCAGATATGCACACTGATCAGATTTATGGGTTTACATCCCATTTTACGTGTTTTTATGCATGCACTGAATTGCTTCATTTCTTTGTTTTGTTTTATTTTTTTCCCCAAGGCTAATGCCATATACAAAAATAAAATCAAACTAATTAACTCAATGCTGGCGAAGTTATAAAAACCAGGCAGAAAACAGAAGATTTTTGCTGTCACAAGACAGCGACCTCAGCCTTACCCTGGAAAGACCATGTGGTCTCTAAGGCAGGAGGATGAATTTCATAACCACGCTGTGTTAGTTCCGAACGTATAATGAAACACAGATCACAGATTGTGTCTAATTGTACATGGTGGTTTTATGATATCCATGGCTATTGAGCCGAGACACTGATGTCACATATGAGTATATCAGCTATTGTTAAACCCCTTCATGTACTGTATGCTCTGTTTCCTTCTTCTCCTCTCCCACCTCCAAGTTGTTATGTCTTGGATCATTACCTAAAGTTCATTTCAGTTAACTGCTGCCCACCCCTATTAAACCTCACCGTTAGTGTGCATGACATATTAGCACCATATTGTCCCTGCTCATAGAAAAACGGATCCAACTCTCACTGAACACAACAGGAATATTCCTATTGATTCCAGTGGGAGTGAGATCAGGAGCAGTTTCCTTTTGACAGAATTGGTCTGTCTGTGAAACGGGAAGAGCGTTCTTCTGCCTGAACACACAGAGGTTTTAGAAGTGGCTTGGATCTTCAGACACCTGCCAGGGATTAGAGCCATGCTTGTGACAAATCTGTGTTTCCTTGTTCCGGGGTGGCCAACCTGTGGCTCCAGAGCCACACGCGGCTCTTCAGAAGTTAATATGCGGCTCCTTGTACAGGCACCGACTCTGGGGATGGAGCTACAAGCGCCAACTTTCCAATGTGCCCGGGGGTGCTCACTGCTCAACCCCTCGCTCTGCCCCCACTCCATCCCTTCTCTCCCCCTCCCCTGAGTTTGCTGTGCCCTCGCTTCTCCCCTCTACCCCTAGGGCCTACTGCGTGCCACAAAACAGCTGATCGGGAGATGAGGGAGGGAGAGGGAGGCACTGATCCGTGGGGCTGCTGGTGAGTGGGAGGTGCGGGGGTGGGAACAGATGGGGGCCTGCTGATGTATTACTGTGGCTTTTTGGCAATGTATATTGGTAAATTCTGGGTCCTTCTCAGGCTCAGGTTGGCTACCCCTGCTTTGTTCGTTCCGGCCTCAGGCACGGTTCCGTGGCCTGGCCACTTGTGTCTGCTCCTGGATCATCCTCATGGGATCCTTGCATCAGAAGGATAATAACCAGTCTGACTGTTTCATTTTGTGTTCTTAATTAGTATTCCTTCATTTTAAGTCTTTTCAGCATTTGTGTACCATTCCGCATTTGTGTATATTGTGACAAAGTTCCTCCTCTCCCTTGGTGGGTCTTGCGCTTATTGGCAGATTTGCTGCCCTTGGAGCTTCACAACAGCCCTCAGTTTGGCTGTTTTCATGAACCCACAGTCCAGGTCAACTTCTCCTGTGTCTGACCAGGAGTTGGGAGGTTTGGGGGGAACCCGGGGCCACCCTCTACTCCGGGTTCCAGCCCAGGGCCCTGTGGAATGCAGCTGTTTAGAGTGCCTCCTGGAACAGCTGTGCGACAGCTACTTCCCCAGGGTCTCCTCCCAACACCTTCTTTATCCTCAGCATAGGACCTTCCTCCTGGTGTCTGATAATGCTTGTGTAAGCAGAGTCAGGATGAGCTCCAACCTGACATCTGGTGGTGAGGTGTGGCAAGTTGTGGAAAAGAACTTCAGGGGCTGATCTCATTTGCATAGGCACACCCACCCCGCCTAGAATGAGGCCATAACTGCCCAAATGGTCACTTTGGCTGCTGTGGGATCCCCAGTGTCTCTGTTATTGGGGCGGGAAGAATAAATTGTTATTACCCTGATTATGGGAACTGTGCTTGGAACTGTACTGGGCCTTTTGTTATGATGGAGGGACTCACCATCAACTAAGTAGCACTCGCTAGGCAAGGGACATGGGTTCCAAAACTCTGTGAATTGAGAGAGGCTTGAGACAGGTATTAGTACTTGGTGGTGTGGGCCCCTTTGTGAGGGCCTGAAACACCAATTGCACCTCTGTCTCTCTCCACTGTGGAATGTCAGAGCAATTTTGGGTCTATTAAGAGTCTTGCTACAGGTACTGTGCTGAATTCACTTTGGCCTTATGGTGCACCAGCACTAAGGCTCCCACTACTATGAGCTGGAATCACCGAGCACCGTGTCAAGTAGTGGGGAGCCAGAAGATCTAGAGTGCAGTGGTGCTGTTCATGAGACGGTGAGGTGAGCTGAGCAGAGCTGTTCGTGAGACAGCGGAGTGTTTGTGAGATGGCGAGCTGAGCAGAGCTGTTCATAAGACGGCGGAGTGGAGTGTTCATGAGACGGCGAGCTGTGCAGAGCGGAGCCAGTCGTGGTGGAGCAGAGCCGTTCGTGAGACAGCGGAGCGGAGCAGAGCCCTGTGGGGCAGTCAGCTTCAGGACACATAAGGTGCCCCTTACCTCTTTCCCCCCACACACAGGCACATTTTAGCCAGACTGGGCAGTAACACTCTGCAGATGAACTTTTGAACTCTGGGGCTGGACTTTTTGGACTTTGGGTGATTTGTGGATTGCTGGACTCAAGAGACGTTTGGGTTCTGGGACTCAAGAACCCGAGGGAAAGGATGTGGCCCAATTTGCTGGGGTGGTTCTTTGCTCATGGTTTGGTTAAGGAACACTAGTTGTGGTGTTTCCCCAATTTAATGCTGATGTCGTTTACCTCATGTTATTAAAGATTCTCTGCTACACTGAGACTCTGTGCTTGCGAGAGGGGAAGTATTGCCTCTTTGAGGCACCCAGGGGGTGTGTAAGATTTTCCCAGGTCACTGGGTGGGGGCTCGAGCCAGTTTTGCATTTGCTTTGATGAGAGGGAACCCCTGTGTACTGAAACCGGCCCTTGCTGCTATCAACTTGGCCTGGCAGAAGGGTTACACTTGTACTCCTCAGTCCTCTAACAGTCTGCGTTCTCACTCTCAGCTCCTAGCGCCTCTTGCTCCCAGCTCCTTACATGCACACTACAAACTGAAGTGAGCTCCTTTTTAAACCCAGGTGCCCTGATTAGCCTGCCTTAATTGAGTCTAGCAGCTTCTTGATTGGCTGCAGGTGTTCTAATCAGCCTGTCTGTCTTAATTGTCTCCAGAAGTTTCCTGATTGTTCTGGAACCTTCCCTGTTACCTTACCCAGGGAAAAGGGACCTACTTAACCTGGGGTTAATATATCTGCCTTTTATTACTCTCCGGTAGCCATCTGGCCTGACCCTGTCACAATATGTTTACAGTAGAAGATTTGAAGTGTAGATAAGCTACTTATTTACAGCAGAATATTTCAAGTGTGGATAGGCTACATATTGACCAGCTAGGTCACTATGAAGAGGAGATTTGAAAGTGGTGCAAGCAAGAGACAGTGAAAACAATTGAGTGAAGCAGCCAGTAAGAGCTCAAAGCCAAGAACTTCATTTCTCAACCACTGGAAAACATGCCTTACCCAACAAACAATGCTACAGGTAATGAAAACTCCGCAACTGCAACAGGTGATATTTCAATGCCAATACCTGAACATGAAGACAGTAGTCAAGAAGGAGATGTGCAAACTATAACAGATGCAGCCAAAGATCCAGTGTACAATCAAGAAAATCAACAGCCATAGGAAGATGTAGATCTTACGCAGCAAGAGCAATTCATGAGTACTACAGGTTTGACTGTGACTGACATTGGAATTATTGACAAGAGCATTGAGGCCCAAATGAAATATTTTCTTCAAATTAGTTTTTTTGAAATTCCAAGTAACATTCCACGAGATGCTGATAATCATGCTTTCCCTACTCATCTGCTGACAAAAACTCTTCCAAATGGTGAGACCTGCACAAGAGACTGATTATGCTGGACTACGGAAAAACAATCTCTGTACTGTGCACCTTGCTTCATTTTGAACAAAAGTGCTGCAAATGCATCAGTTCTCTCTGATCAATCAGGAAGGAGCATCAACAGAGGTTGGAGGAAGTTGAAAGACCGAATACCAGCATCTGAAAGTTCAACGTCACACAAAGAAAACTATGTTGTATGGAAATCAGCCAGTAGGGCAGCATCAGCTGAAAGTTCAGTTGAGAATTTATTTTTGACTGAACTCTCTACAGAAACTAATAACTGGAAAAAACTTCTTGAGCGCATCCTGAATGTCATCCTTTTTTATTCTGAGCGGGGATTGGCTTTCTTTGGTTCCAGTCAACATATTGGTGATCATGCAAATGGAAAATTTCTTGGCATAGTTCAGCTCCTCAGCAAATATGACCCACTTTTGTCAGAGCATGTTAAATGTGTTCGAGAATCGCAAGAGAGTCAAAAGTGCATGCAAGTCCATTATCTCTCTACACGCATACAAAACAAGTTTATTGAACTATGTGGGTCATTCGTACAAACAACAATTCTTGATGAGAATGCCAAGTATTTTTCAATCATTGTTGATGCCACTCCAGATTGTTCTCACAAGGAACAGACCACTATGATTATTCGATATGTTAAGATTGTAGACAGCTCAATATTTTCAATTGAGGAAAGGTTTATTTTCTTTGATAATTTCACGACAAAAACTGGAAAAGAAATTGCTGCTCGAGTACTAGCAATTCTGAAAGGTTTTACGTTAGATTTTCAAGTCTGCATTGGTCAAGCCTATGACAATGGGTCTAATATGACTGGGAAGTACGAAGGTGTACAAGCAGTTCTGCTTGAGCATAATTCAAACTGTATTTTCTCCAGCTGTGGAAACCACACACTAAACCTGGTAAGTGTTGATTTTGCTGAATCATGCAAGGAGGCAATTACTTAGTTTGGAACTGTTCAACAAATGTACAATCTCTTCAGTAGCAGTCCACAAAGGTGGGAAATTCTGAAGCAATATCTTCCTGTTTCACGGCATGGGAAATCCAAAACTAGATTGTCTGCATGGATTGATGGTGTTCAACCAGTTGAGCAGCATTTGAATTCAGTGAGAAAGGCTTTAAATGAGCTTGACTCTCTCAATCTCACTGCACAGGCTCAAACTGAACTTCAATCTATTCAAAAGCACATGTCCAAATTTGAATGCATTCTGATGTCATCTTTGTGGATGAAGCTACTCACAATGATCCATCAAACTAATCCGGTAATTGAAGCACACAACACTACACTTGATGTTGAGAGGGATAACACTGAAAGTCTTATCAATGACATTCAACAGATTCGTGAACCACGGGATGCGATCCTGACTGAGTCCAAATTAGTAGCACAGAATATTGGCATTTCACCTGAGTTCTCCACCAATTGCAACTTACCTACTGAATGCAATGCTGAGCAGCATTATAGGGTCAGTATCTTCCTTGTCATCATTGACTATTCAACCAGGTCTTACACGTCGATTTGAGTCACTGCAACTAATTTGTACCCTTTTGGGGTTTCTTTGGCAGTTCAACAGACTGAGTAATGAAGATCTACTTTCTGCAGCTGAACAATTTCTGCAACAGTACAACAAAGAAATCTTAAAAGATCTCAGTGACGAGGTCATCTTTCTCAAACGAATATATTCCACGAACTTTAAACTGGGATTGCAAGCCAAAGGAATTGCTTCAAGAAATACTCGAACTTGAACTCTCTGGGGTGTTTCCTAATATCACAATTGCATTGCATATTTTTGTCAGTTTGCCTGCATCAGTGGCATCAGGTGAACGCACCTTCAATGTGTTGAAGCAGGTAGAGAACTATCACCGTTCAACTATGGGACAAGAGCATTTGACTGGGCTCACCATGCTTAATATCAACTGTGACTTTGCACGAAAGCTAGATTTTTCCTCAATAATTAGTGCATTGATTTGCACAGAAAAAGGCTAGAAAAACATTTGTTAAATACAAAAATATTAAAATTATGTCTCACTCTTTTTTTTTTGAGGTTCCTTATTTTGTTTTCATGTGTCATCATTTTTAATTTTTATTATGGCTAGGGGCCTCAAAAGCTGGAAGTGGCCCGGGCCCCTCTGGACCTCTGAGAGGGCCTGACCATAAGAAGTCCCCTTGGAATAAATGCTACCCAACATGAGTGCAGGTATAGCAATCTGGTCCTATATATTTGGAAAGCGACTAACACATTGTTGGAGAGTACTGCAATATAAACAAAAGCAACTTCCAAAGGCCCCGCATCTGCTGAAATAAATGGCAGAACTCACAGTGACTTCAGTGAGCAGGATCAGGCCCTCGGTTATCTGGCTCTTAAGTCTCCAGCATTATTGAAAGAAAAAGGGGTTTTTAAAATCCAAGACTGTATAAATGCTGCTCTCAGGGCCCAGTTTCATCTTTAAAACATAAAAGCTCAGAGTGCAGCAATTGTTTGTGCGCCGTGCACCGTTTGTTGCACTTATTCCTGGACAAGCAAATTATAATGAAAATAATCATTGTCAGAATACTAATGTGATGTAAACTAATGTAGGGATATTTATTCAATGAAATACGATTACTAGGAATACTCTATTTTCTGAAGAGTGTGACTGAAATCCAATTTAGCTTTTTTAACCCCTGGTGATTTTGTTTCAGTTTGTATTGTGATAGGCCGAAAAACAGGCTGGGGGCAGAGGAAGGGGAGCTAGCACCCCATGTAATCTGAAATCTTAATGACTTGACTAAATCTACATCACCACAGGGCAGTTAGTGATGACTGTGCTGTTAATTGAATGAAAACCAGAGTAGGTTCTGTGCTCATTTTATATTAGTATCATTTCATTTTCTGATGAATGAATATTCGCCAGCTTAATCACTGACATTTCATCATAGTGGGCCTTACCTTAAACCTATCAGTAGGGCCATGGATTGCAGACAACAGAGGAAGGATCTTCTGAGACACAGCGTCAAGTGACGATGGAAAGGTACAACACAGGATGCATGACTTGGTCAAATGAGCTCAGCTGCAGCAGTGTTCTTGGTGGGTGAGGTTGCAGCAGTGTCTGATGGGAAGAGGCCAGCTTCCCTCCTTCGGAGACAGAAGGCTCATGGGAGGAGAAGGGAGGGGCAATTCCTTCCAGAGACGCTGCTGCGGGTCATTAGGAGGCTCAACACCGAGGACCAGATTTTGGTACGTTCCTTCAGGTTGCATAATTCCTTACTCCACAAGGAATCATGGTGAAATGAGTGGTGCCACGGTAGGATGGGGGCATTATTCAGCATGAGTAAGGGCGTCAGAATCTGGCCCATAATAAAATGATATACATGTGTGAAAAATGTATTTGTAATTGCCTAAGGCTGGACTGCGGGAACACTGTGACCCAGGGACCTCTTGATACTAACTGAGAGGGCATGGGGTGGGGGGAGTGCATAAGGACGACAGGGATCTCCTGGGTCTGACACTATACAAAAGGTCATAAAGGGTGGCAGGTAAGTTCTCCACTGAAAGCCTGTGGTACACCTGTCATCCTAGTCATTGTGAAAGGTATGTCTGGATAATATGTAGGGAGTTATATATATACTGAAAATTATGTCCTTGAGAATCATAGAATCATAGAATCATAGAATATCAGGGTTGGAAGGGACCCCTGAAGGTCATCTAGTCCATTGAGGTCTGTGAGTTGGGGCTGGTCACCAAAAGGGGAGATGTAGGTTGCTTTGGGCAGGCAGGAGGTACTTAGCTATCTGTCTGGCTATATGGAAACTGAATATTGTGTCCTTCACAACGGCGGCCTATTGACAGACTAAGCAAAATGCCACTCAAGAGACTATGAAGTCTGCAGGTGAGATTTTCTACAAGAAAAATTATGCATGTATGTGAAAGAAGACAACAGCATGTCAAAACTAATTGGAAGCCCAGAGAAACACCCTGCCTGCTTCACCTAGGGGACAAGCTGCCAGAGCACTTGCCTTGTGAACAGAGGGTCACAGCCAGCCTGGTTGTTAAATGCTCGGGGAAAGATTTTGGGTGAGCTAAACTTCATTAGACAGGAAAAAGCCTTACAAGTTAGGGCTAGGCATTAGTATACATGTTATGATTTTGTTTTACATGTAACCCTTTATTTCCAACATTTCTACTTGCTATCAATTTAATGTCTCCTTTGTTAAATAAACTTTTGCTTGTTTTTACTATCAACATATCTAAGCTCTATGTGTTAAGCGGCCTGTGATCTAAAGGTGTAGCTAGTAAGGCTGTACTGTTCCTTTGGGAATATTGGCTCTGGGTTTTCTGTGAGTGCCAAGTGGCTCTGGGATTGAACACTCCTGGGAGATGCTCCAAGGGCTCAGGGGTTGGAACACGCCTATCGCTAACCGGTAGAGGGAGAGAGGGGACCACATTGGCCCAGAGGGGAGTGCTTGTGTTGCCAGTGGCTGGTGGAATCAGGGAGCTGACCTGCGGTGTGCACAGACAAGGTTTCCTCCCTCTCAGAGCAGGTGGTAGTGAGGTGCCTCACCCCGGGGAAGCGTCACATATGCAATGGTGGGGAAGGCCACAATGGTTGCTTCTCCAGTGCAGAGCACCTGCCACAGTGACAATCCTTACATTGAGCTGAGTGCAAGGACTGCCCCCCAACTAGAGCATACCGGCAGGCTACCCACTGCAGAAAGCTTGGGGAGTGGCAATGGAAGGGAAGGGGTCTGGGCTGACCCACCTCACCCCCATGCACTGGTCAGCAAAGATGGCTGCTCATCATGGAGAGGAATATATGCTGCATCCCAGCTTTCGGATGTGTATTACTGATCTTTGTTTTACCAGGCCTCAGTATGGAAGTAGATACATGACAGGAGCATGTAAAGAGATAGAGGGCTGACAATCTGCTCTGAACCTGCAATGAAATGCACACAGACAGGCCTCAGTCACTACAGAGAGGCTCCACATGGGCACTGTCATGCTCAGGAATCACTCTGGGCTCAAGGTGCTTGCAAGAGATCCTCTTTATTCAGCGAGGCAGTTCCAAGTGCCTCTGCAAAACAGAACCTGAGTTTCTGCTGCGCCCCTCCCCCACCCTTCCCTCTGGGAAGCTAAACCCATTAATGGTCCAGTTCCCATTACCACAGGCACAGGGTGCCACCAGCATGGTTCTCACAGCAGAATATCTGAGGTGATGGACAACAGAGGGGATGGAATGAAACAGGACATGGGCAGGGTCCCAGTTTTGGCACATGTACCTCTTGGAACTCTGCTGATAATACAGAAAGGGAGTGGTTCTCTTGTTTGGTTGTTTTTTTGTGTGTAGCAAAATTCATGTTCCCCCTTCTTGCACGGGACACTGGGAAACAATGAACCTCCTGGATACACAGTGCCGCCCACTGGAGCAATGGATGCCATGCAATTGTAGGACCCTTTGCCTTCAGGCCAGTGAATCATGTTACCGCATAACTGTCCATTGCAGCAGTTTCCCATCTTCCTCTGAACCATCTGGTACTGGCTACTGGCGGAGAGAAGATCCAGCTCTTGATAGACAAGTGGTGTCAGCTGGTATTGCAATTCTTCTGTTGTCCTGCAGAGGACCTTGCTGGGAGTTCATTATTATGAATTAGTTGTATTGCAAAAGTGCTTAGAGATCCCAACTCCTCTGTGCAAATAGAGAAATAAAAGTGGTCCCTGCTCTGAAGAGCTTACACTCTCTGAGACAACAGGTGAGTACAACAGACAGATGGCAGGGGGAATTACAAGGTAACATATGTTTGATTGTGACCTATGAGATGAATAGCGGTCACTCAACTTCAATAGGATTTTTTCATGCAAAAGGCTTGCAGAATCAAGCCCTTAATATCTCCAGCAGCCAAATCAGCAGTAGCATGAGTGAGACAATAGAAGTTGTACATTCTTAGTCCCTGCTGAGCTGTTTGTGTTTTCCCTTTCCTTTTTAATATAATGTCTTGCAAGTTTATGTGGGTGTTTTTGCCCATCCATTTACTGTAAATGCGGTAGGGACCCATGACAGAATGCAGCTTGGGCTTATGCCATGCTAGGTAAGGAAGTAGAGAATTTTTTATTAGTCTATACTTAAGTCCACTTGGATTTAAATTACATGCTGCTGAAGGGTTTCAACAAGAGACCTGTAGCAGCGGAAACACCAGCAGAGCAGAATTTCAAGATGACAAATTCTGTCTCCCTGGGTTAGAGCCTTCTCACCTAACAATGATTTTATTCCATTGACTGCAGTGAAGTTACTTCTGATCTATACTGGTGTAAGCGAGAGGAGACTCAGGCCCTTTCTTTCCTTGACTGGGAAACAGGTACACAACACTAGGCTGTAAAAACAATCTGGGAACATGCTAGCCAAGCACCTTTTCTTCAAAGTGGGATTCTATGAATAACAGTCTTCATGGCGATGAGCAAAGCAAAGCACCTACACAATCTATGAAGAGCCAAACCATCTCTGCAATGCACCTTCTTGTACCATTGACCTTTTAAAAGCAGTTGTTCTATAGCAAAGTCCAGTGCTGATTTCGTATCAATTCATATGAACTTTGAAATGCAGCACTGTCTGGAGAAAAATGAGTTTCTCCGCATTGGAACACCATTGTTCTTGCAAATCAATGGTATGGATTTTGCACTGTGACATTTAAATGAAATAGTTTTGAGATGTTACTGCTGACTACTAAAAGAAGGTGCGGAATAGAGGCAATTTTGAGGAGATTCCTGCTTAAATGACTGGGTACAGACTGTGAGCTAATTGTGTCAGACCCTTTTTTCTATTTGTTTGTACAGTGCTGAGAACAGCAAGGTGCCAATCTAAACCGCAGTCTAGTGACTGGAATAGGAGATTTATGGATTTTCATTTCCAGCTGTGCTGCTAATTTTATGATTAATAATTATTACTAGTACAGCAGCCCCATTACACACGTAATAAAAAGATCGTCCTTGTCTCAAAGATCTTACAGTCTTTGCATGTAACAAGAGACAACTCATGGATGCAGCAGATTATAAAGGGGAGCTGAGAGGACAGTGTCCAAGGAAGCAATCATGTTTGGTATATTTCATAGCAGTGTCAGCACACCAACAGCCTACCATAACTTGATCTTGGGCAAGTCATTTAGACCCCAATCTTGCAAACCCATAGGAACATGTTTACCTTTATTAAATAGAAGTAGGACTCAAAATAGTAAAGGTAAGCAGGCTTCTTACCTGTGAACCTGCAAACAAGCATGTTTGCAGGATCACAACTTTAACTTTGTGCCTCAGTTTACCCACCTGTAGTGTAAGTGTAATAATGCTTACCTTTCTCACAGGGGTGTGGTCAGGTTTAATTAATGTTTGTAAAGTTATTTGGGATCCTCAGCTGAAAGGGCTCCCTATAAATGAACTGTTGTTAAGACATATAAGAAGTGTATAACTTGCATTGTGCAAGTACTATATGACATTTGACTTCTCATGTGCCACACAATTACAGATGCTTTTCTTTTCATATATGAACTCCCAAAGCTCCTTATGACTCCTTCAAAACAACCTGAAAAGGCAAGAAAGAAGCAAAAGAGCATAACTTTCACTTCTGCCATTGAACTGGTTGGAAATAAAGGGCTGCAGGGAAAATCTTCAGGGATACCCAGGTGCAAAATCAGTTGCCACCCTTAGCCTTTGGTGACGCTGGAGTTCCAACAAGATCCACTTGTCGGCGTATGTACTTCCAGTGCCACTAGTGGATTAGCCACTTTCCATGTGAAAAAGACTTCATGGAGAGGATGTGACCACACTGGCAATGGGAGAATCTGGAGGCCTCTCAGGTCCCTTCCCAACTGAGTCACTTGCTGAGTCACATTCTGCCTTTGGATGCCCCTGTGACTCTCCTATTGATATTACTGAGAGTCCATCACGCATATCTATGAGTAGTATATGACTCTGAGGTCACTTCCTTCCATCTACCTCAAGTAGTCTGTCTATAAGCTGGATAAAAGCAGAGCCTTGCTGGACAAACACCCTAGATGAAGTGAGTTATCCTATGTAAATATATTTATATTTAAATCATATCTCCCCAGGTTGCTGAAGAATGGAAAAGTTCTTCACTTAGACACTAGTGAATTGCTACTCTGGCTTGAGAACATCCACTGGCAATCATTCTAAAGCCCATTCAGAGACACATCTCTGTTAAGACTTCTGGCTCCAAGTCTGCAGTCCAACTCCCCATTCCTGGGAATCAGAGTGGGGGGATCCCCCTTGCGTACTGTTATTATCTGTATTAAGTAGCACCTGATCAAGACTGGCACCTTGCTGTTCTCAGCACTGTACAAACAAATGGAAAAAAGGGTCTGACACAAATAGCTCACAGTCTGTACCTAGTCATTTAAGCAGGAATCTCCCAAACATTGCCTCTATTCCACACCTTCTTTTAGTAGTCAGCAGTAACATGTCAAAACTATTTCTTCTTCCAGCTTGTTCATATCCTCTGTGGACATTCTGAAGTGTTACTAATGTAACAGTGTTACTATTTTTCTTCCATTTCCCTTTTACCTTGTCTCCTTTCTCAACAGTCTATCTCAGTCCCACATTCCCATTTAAAGCTCTTTAGAGCACTTGGCTTCCCCAGCTGCAAAATTTGCTTGGACTGCAAATGTTGAGATTTAAGGGAGAGCTGAATGTGCATCTTAACCCCTCCCAGATGAGAGTTTGAGAACCTGTATTTACTCCTAGCAATAGGAATACCTCACAGGAAATTCCAGTGCAACTGCAGTTCATGAAAAGTTTGAAGCAAAGTTTTATTTTATATTCCAACTTTTTCCTACTTCCCATGTCAAGAAAGGTCAAAGGTTTAGGAGCTAAAGATGCACATTCAGTTCTAAGTTAAATCTCAACACTTCAGAATGTCCACAGAAGGTATGAATAAGCTGGAAGACGAGAAGAAGTTTTGCACATAATTCCCGATTGGAAGGTAAGTTCTAGCACAGGCTAATATTCAGGAATATGAAGATAGCACAGTGAAAAGGAACTTAGAATGTAACTGACTGCATTACAATGTTATGTCCTGTATTGTATTTAGTGGGAAAATATTAATTAGTTATTATTCATTTGATAAAATATGGACTCTGGTCCTCTTCAGGAGGTATGAAAGACTAAATAAGTTGCAAAGGGGAGAGAGATCTCTCAATTGTTTTCCAGATCTCAGCTTTCAAAAAAGGAAGTCTTTTCTTGTTATGATTGCAAGAGAGTCTTGTAAATATGACCCTTGAGGAAAACCGATGTAGTGATGTCTGTCTGAATTTGCAGAGAGCCTGAAACAATAGCTCTGAGGTGTGAGTTGCCCCATTCATTTCAATGGGTACTAAAGCAGATGCCCATGATGCTACTTTAAATGTCAACATCAAATGTTAACGATTTCATTCCTCAGCCAAGCAATGGAGAGGAAGTATCATATTACGAAGCTCTCCACAAACTACTCTGAGTGACTAGGGCAGGCAGGAAAGAAGTTTTCTCATCCCACAAGAAGTTTCACAATTTCAAACATGTTTCTGTTCCACATCAGGACAAAACTGAGACCTGACATTTTTCACAAATGCCTACATGCCTTTAAGGATCAGGGCCTTAGTCTCTCTGTTCCTCAGATCCCCATCTGAAAAAAAGGAGATATGAGCACCGCCCTACCTCCCAGAGGACAAATACAATAAAGATTGTGAAGTGTTCACATACGATGGTGATAAGGGCCAAATAAGTACCTAAGATCGATCATAATTTGAAACCAAATTATGTCACCCTTACATATGTTGACATAGGTCGAGTTCTCTTTTGTCCTCCAGCTTGCACAGCCATTTACACTAATGCAAAGAGCATGTAACACTACAGAACATTTAGGTGCACTAGCATTCTGCATTCTTGTTGCACTGGTGTAAATGAAAGCACAAGGCGCAAGGCAACGGTGAATCAGGAGCATCTGAATAGCATTCTGCTGGGAATCTCGCTGCAGTCAATGGGTCTACTCATGCATGTAGCTGCTTGCCAGTGTGAGTGAAGGGTTCACAATCTGGCCCTGGCTCTGCAAACTTGCACATGAATAGTGCTGTGGGACTTTTCACATGAGTGAAGTTACTCACTGTGTAAGTATTGGTAGGGTCAGGCCCAAGGAATATATTGTATAATGAATTTTCTACACCATTTGTAGAAATACCTTCAGCCGCTTCATGGTAGATGTATCTGCAAACTTGTGAATTTTTTGGGCCCCAGGGACTTCAGCACATTTCTGCAGTGGCCACACAGAGTGCCATTGATGTTGATGTGCTTAGGGGATCAGATTGCAGGATGAAGGCTAGAATAATACTTCCCCCAGCAGGACCAGTGTGTTTGATCTAGAGCAGAGCACAGGGATTGGAGCTGTGATCTGAATGCATGGAAAAGCTGAGTGGGATGTGGAAATGAAGAACTGCTGAATGTTTGCATTAGGTTGTTCCCTTATCCATGATTTTATGCTGGAGGGGAACTATTGGGGCCTCAGACCCAGTCTTCTTTGGAATTAAATGCTTTAGTCACACTATATGTTAAGATTCCACTTATAAATAGTTTACAGGGGGTGAACAGATGTTTTAATAAATGGTTAGTTAAGACTGTATTCATAAAAAATTCGCAGAGTCACTAAAAGGTTACTAAATTGTTTAATTAATGATTAATCAATCGCTATAGATTGTGAGAGTCCAACAGATCAATAGGTTGTTTCGATGACACCTTCTACTGAAGCACTTGTCACTATCTATGACACATGCTGCTCATGTCTGTAATTGGCTTATAATATCTCATAATACTAACCCTCGAAAAATGGAACCTTAGTATCAAGTGTGACTGATGAATTGCTGAACAGTTTGCCTTTAAGAGACTATATATTTTATGTACCACGCCCAAATGTATACAGTGACCTTTACGTTAAAACCGGGCACATTTTCCTGTGTATAAAAGTCTCTCATTTCAAGAAGCCCTTTATCAGATCTACTCATTTTCCAGAAAGTGCTGGTGCCCTTGTTAGCCTTCCTCTGAACTGACCATTATTGGTAATACAGAAACCTGCTTCATCCTGAAAATGTGGTAACGCTGTAGCATAGCGAGAATTTACTATCAAAATAAATGACACAGCGGCGCCTGCTCTGATTGCATTATGCAGTGCCATATTTAATTCATTTAAAAGCTTCAGTTTTTACATTTAAATGCAGCTGGCACAAAAAACTCTCTCTTCAAGGTATTTATATGGCCCCTGTTACCATAGTATCAATGAGGTAGGGACATTTACAGATGGGAATTTAGGCCAGATCCTGATTGATTCAATGGAAAGTAAGGTGCCGAAATAGCTTTGAGTATCTGGGCCTAAGTGACTTGCCCAAGGTCATACAGGGAGCCTGTGGCAGAGGGGGGAAATCAACCCAAGTCTCCTGACTCCACGGCTAGTGTCCTAATCACTGGACCATCCTGTCTCTCTGGACTGTTGCTCCAGCCTATTTGATGCCTGTGAAATGGGTAGAGTCCCTTAAGGGGGCTCCACCCAGAAAATAACAAAAATGACCTAAACAAGTAGAAGGGGCCACAGTAGCAGAAAGGTCCACTGAAAAGCTCAACACTGAATGGGAAGCCTGCTGCTCCAGAGTGCTGCAGAAGCCATGGTCTTTGCTGGAGCATTTAGGTGCAATGATTTACACTGCATTGATTTATCCCAGTTGCGGATACTGGCCTCTGTGCAGCTGGCTTTCTCCTTGTAATGTTGCACGGAATGAAGAAATACATGAAAAATCTGAGCATGGACAGTCTGAAGCGAAGGGTCTGACATGCTAGTAAGGAAGCCATGTCACATAATAAAGTAGGCAGGATTAAGTAAACCCATAAGCTTGAGGAGCAGAGAGACTTTTGGGGAAATCCTGTAGACATGCAGCAAAGCACATGTCCTCACTTCAGTTTTCGTATTGGGTTTCCTGCAGAGTTCTCAAACATCTTAGCATCAGTCACTGCTATGGGTACCTGCATGGCCCCACATTATGCCAATATTTTTACGGCTGACTTAGAACAACGCTTCCTCAGCTCTCGTCCCCTAATGCCCCTACTCTACTTGTGCTACATTGATGACATCTTCATCATCTGGACCCATGGAAGAGAAGCCCTTGAGGAATTCTACCATGATTTCAACAATTTCCATCCCACCATCAACCTCAGCCTGGACCAGTCCACACAAGAGATCCACTTCCTGGACATTACGGTGCTAATAAGCGATGGTCACAAAAACACCACCCTATACTGGAAATCTACTGACCGCTATTCCTACCTACATGCCTCCAGCTTTCATCCAGCCATTGTCTACAGCCAAGCTCTATGATACAACCGCATTTGCTCCAACCCCTCAGACAGAGACAAACACCTACAAGATCTCTATCTAGCATTCTTACAACTACAATACCCACCTGCTGAAGTGAAGAAACAGATTTACAGAGCCAGAAGAGTACCCAGAAGTCACCTACTACAGGACAGACCCAACAAAGAAAATATCAGAACGCCACTAGCCATCACCTTCAGCCTCCAACTAAAACCTCTACAGTACATCATCAAGGATCTACAACCTATCCCGAAGGACGACCCATCACTCTCACAGATCTTGGGAGACAGGCCAGTCCTTGCTTACAGACAGCCCTCAACCTGAAGCAAATACTCACCAGCAATCACACACCACACAACAGAACCACTAACCCCAGGAACCTATCCTTGTAACAAAGCCCGTTGCCAACTGTGTCCACATATCTATTCAGGGGACACCATCATAGGGCCTAGTCACATCAGCCACACTATCAGAGGCTCGTTCACCTGCACATCTACCAATGTGATATATGCCATTATGTGCCAGCAATGCCCCTCTGCCAGGTACATTGGTCAAACTGGACAGTCTCTATGTAAAAGAATAAATGGACACAAATCAGACATCAAGAATTATAACATTCAAAAACCAGTTGGAGAACACTTCAATCTCTTTGGTCACTCGATTACAGACCTAAAAGTTGCAATTCTTCAACAAAAAAAACTTCAAAAACAGACTCCAACGAAAGACTGCTGAATTGGAATTAATTTTCAAACTGGATACAATTAACTTAGGCTTGAATAGAGACTGGGAGTGGATGGGTCATTACACAAAGTAAAACTATTTCCCCTTGTTCATCCCCCCCTTCACCCCTCACTGTTCCTCAGACGTTCTTGTCAACTGCTGGAAATGGCCCACCTTGATTATCACTACAAAAGGTTTCCTTCCCCCCCACCCCCCGCTCTCCTGCTGGTAATAGCTCTCCTTAAGTGATCACTCTCCTTACAGTGTGTATGGTAACACCCATTGTTTCATGTTCTCTGTATATATAAATTTCCCCACTGTATTTTCTACTGAATGCATCCGAGGAAGTGAGCTGTAGCTCACGGAAGCTTATGCTCAAATAAATTTGTTAGTCTTTAAGGTGCCACAAGTCCTCCTTTTCTGTTTTGGTTTTGTATTTGCAAACTCAAAGCAGCTTTTTTACATCAGAATTATTTGCTGCTGCTGCTGCACATGCCTTAAAATATCCAGCTGGTAACTATTTGCAGCATACAAGCAAATAGAAGGGTGGGGTTTTTTTCTTTTGCTTGTTGATGCTAATGATAAGGAATGTCGATGCTTCTGCCTCCTGGCTCTTATAGGAAATACTCTCCTGTTCTTCAGAGCACTGCAGTATTGATTTTAGCTGAGGTCTTTGGGACTGTCACTGGAGGAGACTGCACGTCTATTTGATAAAGGGTTCCACGCTCCTTCTCCCAAAGGCTTTAATGGGGGCCTGCTCCAAACAGTGGTGGATTAGCCATTGGATCAATGGGGCCCATGCCTAGGGGCCCCATCCAATTGGGGGCCCCAGAAAAATGGGCACCCCCTTTCCCCGACCCCATTGAAGCCAATGGGAATCTTTGTGTTAACTTCAATGGGCTTTGGGTCAGGGCCTGATTGTGCTGCGAGGCATAAGGGGAATGTGCAGGGGGAGCATTCCCTGTACCTGTGCCTGGTCCTTGTGTAACCCACACTCCTTCTGGGTGTGGTGTTCTGTCCCATCCAGTGGCACCGAGACCACTTAGAGAGAGAGATCAAATGATTCTGCTCTACAGCCGTAGCTAACGGCCAGTTGGCTTTTAGCTCATGAGGTAGAGGCTCATGCACTAAGCTCCAGAGATCCCCGGTTCAATCCCGCCCGACGACGGCCGGGGTCTGTCGGCGTTACACTTGCAGGGGCTACACAAGGGGGTGAAAGCCCTTTCCTGCACCCATTAGGGCCTGAGCCTGCACCACGTAAGTCAATGAGAGATTGCTGTTGAATTCAAAAGGAGCAGGTTGTAGTTAGTAAGTGAGAGACCAACAATGCCCCGTGTGTCTGCCCAATGAGAGCTCACACTGGGACTGGCTCATTCAAAGCCCCAATCCTAGTGTACAGTGAGTTCCATCCCTACAATGGTACGTGCTCCTTAAGGCAACAGCAGCGGTAAATTAACTGTTTTTTGCTTCTGACCCCAGTGTGGTCACAGCCTGGCCAGTCCTCATGGAGCAGAAGTGCCGCAGTACTGCTATGCTGTTGTATTGCTACCTCAGAGACAAGCATCGAGCAGACTCAAACCTGGAGGATTTCTCCGGGGTGTTCCAGACGCACAACCCCGTCACAGAATACAATGTGAAATCATGGCCAAAGCAAACTACTGGAGTTCAAAATACATACCCGAGAACAGCAACAGGCTGATCAGTCTTTGAAGGGATGGAGAGCTAATTAGTATCATTCGATACACAACAGTTGCTGATGCTGCTGATATATCCCCCTAGAATACGTGTGCATGGATGTGTGTTTGTCTGTACAACAGAAGCACAAAGAGCATGTTACTTATACACTTGCTCTTTTGCTCACCCGTTAGCAGCACTGTGTGGGAACAGCAGAGGGAATGCAAAACCTTTTATTTTATTTCCCTTCCTTGGAGATTTCAAAATGATTAAAAATCCTCTGCTTGGCATCATTAGCCTGCTTGTAAATCTGTCCCTGCTAGAGAAAACTACACGGGGGGAAAAAAAAACAGCATTTGACTGTTCTGACAGTACAATAACAATTAATGCCTCTGCTGTTTGGCCCAACATTATATCACTCTCTGTTGTGTTTCCCAGCATGCCCTGGCATTCCTTCAAACAAGTATTCGTTCTAGCAGAAAGTCCAAGAAAAGACTTTACTCCCTTGAGGATCAAGAATAAAGGAACAGCTAAGAAAGGTACAGGAGCTATTAATATTAATGTTATAGGCAGAAGGGGAGGGGGAGAGGACATAGGAGCAGTGAAAGAATGAATACTTATGGCTTTGATGTGTTCATTTCCATAGGACTGGTAGCAGCATGGAGAATACAGAATCCATATAAAGAGGAAAATGAGGAGGTGGAGGTAAGCTATAGGCAGCTAAGAAAATTACACAAGCTGTGGGGAATTTTTCTGTCTAGACGCACATACACAGAAAGACAGCCACTGTGCCATCTGCAATTTAGCTGCTTTTTTTTTTTTAAAGGACAGAGCTGAGACAAAAAGGAAACCCACCCATGTGCTTCTGGTTTCGGCATTCATATGAATGATGCATATTCAATGCCTGCTGCGTGTGGGAAAGAAAGTCACTGAATGTATTTGTTGTACCTATGAAGGAACAACAGCGAGAGAGCACACAAATCCTCATGCATGTCATTTTCTGCTCCACTGACAGAGTAAAAAGGGAAGGGATGCAATTATTTTAGTCCTAATGAGGCTGCTGAGGAGTAAAACTGGAAATAATTAAAGCCCTTGTGTCTCCAATTCTTTGGGCCAGATTCTTCTTTTAGTGACACCGCTGCACTCCCTCTGCTCTGATGTCTCTGAGAGGGCTCAGAGGCCCTCCAATACACGTACACTGTCACCGGGGGCTTCAGTGAAACTTTCACAGATCCGATTGAGGACAGGAACTGCACCTCCTCCCAGCCACCTTTATCCTCTGCTGTCCTCAGTGGAACTACACAAAGGAGAAATCTTAATCTTTCTGCTCTCTAGTTACCCTAGATTTCACCAGTGTAACAACAGGCCTGATCCAAAACCCACTGAACTCAACAAGAGTCTTTCCAGCACCCTCAGTGAGCTTCAGTGCAGGCTTTACGTGCATAGTCTTACCATATGTCTGCTCCCTTGCATGGCTTCCAGTCAGTTCAAGCTGGCTTTACTAACACGAACATGCTGGATTCCGTTCTGCTTGATGCATCAACAAAAACGTCTGTTCAGCTCTGATATAAGAACTGCTATTTTACTAAAGATGCTGCAAAAAAGTCTGTAAAGAACTTTTTTTTAAAAGGGGCTAGCAGATTCAAGAACTCCATACTGAGCATTGTTAGAATATTGCAATGCGCCTCACATTGCTCTATTAGAGTCACCAGTTCAGAGATCCGTGGGCACAAAGGTGACAATCCAGGTGCCAATGTCAATGAAAGACCATTATCCTGAAAAGTGTTACAGAAGATCTATGTGGCAGGAAGCTAGAACAGAAGAAATACTCCAAGAAAGCTATGCCACTGCAGGTGGGAGAGAATGTTAGGTCCCAAACTGGCAACCTGTTGAGGAAACTGCTGGCTCATCTTCCTGAAAGTCACACATTATAATCCCCACTGGAGGGCCAGACCTACAGGAGGAACAGAAGACATTTAAACAAACCCAAGGAGAACATTGGCTCTCGTTTTTGAGGACATTTGGAATGCCAATGCCAGCATTCATCCTCTGATAGGAGTAGCACATACCCCCCTGCTCCAGGACAAAAACCATCTGGAGCAGCAAACATAGGCCCAGGGGAAAGAGCCATTATAGTAACTGAACAGGCCATTGCAGAAGGACCTGTTTCAAGAACAAGAGGCAGGCATATGATCAGAAAGCCCTTGAGATTCAGGAGTAGTAGTTAATGATGTATGTCCAATAAGAGGCAGGGTAATTTTCTCATATGTCCAGGGCTTAGGCCATGCATTTTGACCTCCACCTAGATGTCCGTTGGTAGAGGTCATTAATTGGCTGTGTTGATTTGTCATTGGGTTTGGTTGATATTAAGTTTTATTTGCATTTGATTTAAAGAGACAGAGGGGGCAGGAGGTAAAACAATAGCCTGTGGAGACAGTGAGAATACTGACCCCTGTCTGTGATACCGATATGACTTTTAGGAATGCTGATCCAGGTCAGGTAGCTGTCTTGGGCTCAAAGTATGTATACACTGCAAAAAAAAAAAAAAAAGGTGTGTTCTTACCTCAGTTCTTAGCTAACTCATGTTACGCTAAATCAGGTTAAAATAGCAGAGAAGACACAGCAACTCGACTTTTCACTCTGGTGAGCAGCTTGAATTACAGCCTACAGGGGAATCTGGGGTTGATCTTGAGCTGCTAACCTGAGTTAAAAGCCGAGTTGCTGTGTCTTCAGGTTAGCTAACCCACGCACATTTCTTTTGCGGTGTAGATGTTACCCTTCTGCCAGGTGGAGCCGGCAGCAGCCTGGGCCGGGTTCAATATCTAGGGATTCCTTTTCAACAATTCAACACAGAACCGGCTCAAACCTCCACCCAGTAACCTGGGACAATTACAGACCACCCCCGGGCGACTCTAAGAGGCAATACTTCCCCTTTCGCAAGCACAGAGTCTAAGTGTAGAAAAGAAACTTTTAATGAAAGGAGGGAAGTCACCCGGTATTAATTTGGGAAAACTCCACCAGCAGGATTCAACCGTGAGCAAAACACCTGTGCCGGTGTATGTTGGGCAGCGTCTTTTGGCTCAGGTTCTTCAGCTCAACAACCAAAGGTTCCTTTAACGTGCCCCTCTCTGCTTCCCTCACCACACCTCACTCACAGTGGGTGCAGGTTGGTCTCCTGAGGGTCCACCGTGCTCTTAGTGATTGTCAGTTCTCAGTGATTTTCAGCTCTTCATGGGAAAACTTCAGTGCTGAAACAGACTGGGCAGAAACACTGTCCCCCAACAGGTGAATTCAGCTCTAGTGATCACTTAACAAAGCAACAGGCTTGGAATGGAGCTTTAATTAGCTCTATCTTTGAACAGTGTGGAGGGGCAGGCTACACTATACCTAGGACTCTTAGGCAGAGCACACAGCTGGCAAGAACACCTGCCCCCACTCTCTTTATTTCACAGCGGTCTGGCATCCAAGACCCCTGCTTAGTGAGTTCAATCCAGTTGAGGGTGACCCCCTCAATCAGGACAGGCTAAACACAGTTCCTCTACCCTTTACTTATACAATAAGGATTCATGCTAAAAATTTATTAAAGCTAACGTTAAAAAAATGAGGTAATACATTGGTTGAGAAAAGAGTGTCTGTACATCTGGGTATAGTGCTTAGATTATCCACAAATACAGAGTTTGTTTTTAAAAGTCATATGATACATAGAGTACATAATCAGCAATAACCCAAATTTAGGTGAATAAATTTAACAATACAGTTTAGATATTAGAATCCAAATACTTGGGTACATCACTTATGAACAGTTGTACAGAGACTTAGCTGTGGGAAGCAAAATATATCAATGAGTGGAGATTGTCTCTCAGTAATTGAGAATTAGGGTTGGTTGTCCATTTAGAAAATACAATCTACCAGGGAAGTATTTCAATTACGTTCCTTACTGCGCTTCTCATCGGCACTCCAGCTCATCCCTCCTGGTATTGCCGATGTCTGGTGATGTGTTCTATGTAGATGACCCTCGACCACCTGATGGCATCCAACACCATGAGTTGCCACATCATTGGAACACAGCGTTGACAGATTCCGCATTCTCGCAACACTCGCTCATTACTTCCCCAAGGGTCAGTCCTAGGACCAATCCTATTTGACTTATTCATAAATGATCTGGAGAAAGGGGTAAATGGTGAGGTGGCAAAGTTTGCAGATGATACTAAACTGCTCAAGATAGTTAAGACCCAAGCAGACTGTGAAGAACTTCAAAAAGATCTCACAAAACTAAGTGATTGGGCAACAAAATGGCAAATGAAATTTAATGTGGATAAATGTAAAGTAATGCACACTGGAAAAAATAACCCCAACTATACATACAATATGATGGGGGCTAATTTAGCTACAACTAATCAGGAGAAAGATCTTGGAGTCATCGTGGATAGTTCTCTGAAGACGTCCATGCACTGTGCAGCGGCAGTCAAAAAAGCAAATGGGATGTTAAGAATCATTAAAAAAGGGATAGAGAATAAGATGGAGAATATCTTATTGCCCTTATATAAATCCATGGTACGCCCACATCTTGAATACTGAGTACAGATGTGGTGCCCTCATCTCAAAAAAGAATTACTGGCATTAGAAAAGGGTAACTAAAATGATTAGGGGTTTGGAACAGGTCCCGTATGAGGAGAGATTAAAGGGGCTAGGACTTTTCAGCTTGGAAAAGAGGAGACTAAGGGGGGATATGATAGAGGTATATAAAATCATGAGTGGTGTGGAGAAAGTGAATAAGGAAAAGTTATTTACTTGTTCCCATAATATAAGAACTAGGGATCACCAAATGAAATTAATGGGCAGCAGGTTTAAAACAAATAAAAGGAAGTTCTTCACACAGTGCACAGTCAACCTGTGGAACTCCTTGCCTGAGGAGGTTGTGAAGGCTAGGACTATAACAGGATTTAAAAGAGAACAGGATAAATTCATGGAGGTTAAGTCCATTAATGGCTATTAGGCAGGATGGGTAAGGAATGGTGTCCTAGCCTGTTTGTCAGAGGGTTGAGATTGATGGCAGGAGAGATATCACTAGATCACTACCTGTTAGGGCACCTGGCATTGGCCACTGCTGGAAGACAGGATACTGGGCTGGATGGACCTTTGGTCTGACCCAGTATGGCCATTCTTATGTCCCTATGTACTGGGGTCCCATGCACCCAGGACTCTGATGATCAGTGCATGTGTCTGAACCTGGTAACCCCTGGCTCTCAAGGTGTGGCCAGAGGGGTGTATTTCTCCAGCTTTCAAGCTTGGGCATCGCGGAAGGCCAGGGTCCTGTTCTTGAAGGGCACTGTGCCGTCCACCATGATGATCTTCTTCCGGTCCTTGTTGGTGACGATGATGTCCGGTTGCAGTTGGCTGTCGGTTCCAGGGATGGTGGAGTGATTTGTAACCCAACACCAGCCAAAGTTGTTCACTTTGGCAACACGGCTTTGTCTGCTGGCTACCTAGGCAGAGTGGGTGTGTCCGTGTAAATACAGTCTGGTCCTGAAGCCTTTCCCTTCCCCAACGAGCTGTCAGGGGAGAGCTCATTCAGAGCCTGCTTACATAGACATACCTCTCCCAGCACCACCGTATGTCACACTTTTATCGGCGTGTTAGGAATAAATGACCTTGTTCTTTTCCTCTATCTGCAGGAATATAAGCCTCCTGAATCCATCCAATTTATCTTCATGCACCTTTTGATGGTGGATGATGCCAGGACTCTCCCCTGGCTGGTCATGTGCAAATTCTTCTTTGTCCCATTCTCATTGTTTCAGAGTAGCAATGCTGTGTGTGTGTTTTGTTCAGAGGAGTCCCCTTCAGGAGTCCGATGCCACAAAACAACTAGCTGGGCTGATTGTTCTTTCCTAACGATAGTTTTATTTTGGAGGATTAAAGATGATTATCCCCCATCTTGACAGGCGGAGATCCACAGTCTGTCCCTGTCCATTTTCCCAAGTATGGGAATTAACAACAAAGTCCAAGACAGGGTGCAGAGTGAAGAGCAGTGGCTGTTTCACTAGTCTTGGGAATGACAGCACCAGGAGCAGCAGCGTGTATAAATTATGCTGCAGCCATTTGACTACCCACAAGCACTCAGTGGTGTGGGAGGAGTCTATTATAGGGATAACAAAAACATGCTGGAATAGTAGTCATGATTGGAGTATGAGTATTGAAGGGTAAGTGCAGTTTAGGAAAGACAGAAATAAAGGCAAAGGTGGTGGAGTAGCATTTTATATCAATGATGAGGCAGACTGTAAAGAAATAAGAAGTGATGGAATGGATAAGACAGAGTCTGTCTGGGCAAAAATCACGTTGGGGAAGAAAACTACTGGAGCCTCCCAAGGGATAAAAAGAAAAGCAGGACTTGTGGCACCTTAGAGAAGAACAAATTTATTTGAGCATGAGCTTTCATGAGTTACAGCTCACTTCATCGGATGCATGCAGTGGAAAGTGCTTGGGGTGTGCTATAGACCACCGGGATCTGATCTGGTTAGGAATAGAGACCTCTTCAATGAAGTAAATACTAATGGGAATTGTGTGATCATGGGAGACTTTAACTTCCCAGATATAGACTGGAGGACAAATACTAGTAATAATAATAGGGCTCGGATTTTCCTGGATACAATAGCTAATGGATTCCTTCACCACGTAGTTACTGAACCGACAAGAGGGGATGCCATTTTATATTTGGTTTTGGTGAGCAGTGAGGACCTCATAGAAGAAATGGTTGTAGGGGCAACCTTGGTTCGAGCGATCATGAGCTAATTCAGTTCAAACTAAATGGAAGGATAAACAAAAATAGATCTGTGACTAGGGTTTTTTATTTCAAAAAGGCTAAGTTAAAAAAATTAAGGAAATTAGTTAAGGAAGTGGATTGTATTGAAAAACTTGTGGATCTAAAGGCGGAGGAGGCCTGGAATTACTTCAAGTCAAAGTTGCAGAAATTATCAGAAGTCTGCATCCCAAGAAAGGGGAAAAAGTTCAGAGGCAGGAGTTGTAGATCAAGCTGGATGAGCAAGCATCTCAGAGAGGTGATTAAGAAAAAGCAGAAAGCCTATAAGGAGTGGAAGATGGGGGGGATTAGCAAGGAAAGCTACCTTACTGAGGTCCAAACATGTAGGGATAAACTGAGAAAGGCCAAAAGCCATGTAGAGTTGGACCTTGCAAAGGGAATTAAAAGCAATAGTAAAAGGTTCTATAGCCATATAAATAAGAAGAAAACAAAGAAAGAAGAAGTGGGACCTCTAAACATGGAGGATGGAGTGGAGGTTAAGGATAATCTAGGCATGGCCCAATATCTAAACAAATACTTTGCCTCAGTCTTTAATGAGGCTAATGAGGAGCTTAGGAATAATGGTAGGACGACAAATGGGAATGAGGATATTGAGGTAGATATTACCACATCCGAGGTAAAGCCAAACTTGAACAGCTTAATGGGACTAAATTGGGGGGCCCAAATAATCTTCATCCAAGAATATTAAAGGAACTGGCACATGAAATTGCAAGCCCATTAGCAAGAATTTTTAATCAATCTGTAAACTCAGGGGTTGTACTGTATGACTGGAGAATTGCTAATACAGTTCCTATTTTTAAGAAAGGTAAAAAAAGCGATCCAGGTAACTACAGGCCTGTTAGTTTGACATCTGTAGTATTCAAGGTCTTGGAAAAAACTTTGAAGGAGAAAGTTGTTAAGGACATTGAGGTCAATGGTAATTGGGACAAAATACAACATGACTTTAGAAAAGGTAGATCATGTCAAACCAACCTGATCTCCTTCTTTGAGAAGGTAACAGATATTTTAGACAAAGGGAATGCAGTGGATCTAATTTACCTTGATTTCAGTAAGGCATTTGATACGGTTCCACATGGAGAATTATTAGCTAAATTGGAAAAGATGGGGATCAATATGAAAATGGAAAGGTGGATAAGGAACTGGTTAAAGGAGAGACTACAGAGGGTCGCACTGAAAGGTGATCTGTCAGGCTGGAAGGAGGTTACTAGTGGAGTTCCTCAAGGATCGGTTTTGGGACCAATCTTATTTAATCTTTTTATTACTGATGTTGGCACAAAAAGCGGGAATGTGCTAATAAAGTTTGCAGATGACACAAAGCTGGGAGGTATTGCCAATTTGGAGAAGGACTGGGATATCATACAGGAAGATCTGGATGACCTCGTAAACTGGAGTAATAGTAATAGAATGAAATTTAATAGTAAAAAGTGCAAGGTCATGCATTTAGGGATTAATAACAAGAAGTTCTGTTATAAACTGGGGACGCATCACTTGGAAGTAACAGAGGAGGAGAAGGACCTCGGAGTATTGGTTGATCACAGGATGAGTATGGGCCGCCAATGTGATATGGCTGTGAAAAAAGCTAATGCGGCCTTGGGATGCATCAGGCGAGGTATTTCCAGTAGAGATATGGAGGTTTTAGTACCCGTATACAAGGCACTGGTGAGACCTCATCTGGAATACTGTGTGCAGTTCTGGTCTCCCATGTTTAAGAAGGATGATTTCAAACTGGAACAGGTACAGAGAAGGGCTATGAGGATGATCCGAGGAATGGAAAACCTGTCTTATGAAAGGAGACTCAAAGAGCTTGGCTTGTTTAGCCTAACCCAGAGAAGGCTGAGAGGAGATATGATTGCTCTCTATAAATATATCAGAGGGATAAATACCAAGGAGGGAGAAGAATTATTTAAGGTCAGTACCAATGCAGACACAAGAACAAATGGATATAAACTGGCCACCAGGAAGTTTAGACTTGAAATTAGATGAAAGTTTCTAACCATCAGAGCAGTGAAGTTCTGGAACAGCCTTCCAAGAGAAGCAGTGGGGGCAAAAGACATATCTGGCTTCTAGACTAAGCTTGATAAGTTTATGGAGGAGATGATATGATAGGATAGCCTAATTTTGGCAGTTAATTGATCTTCAACTATTAGCGGTAGATATGCCCAATGGCCTATGATGGGATGTTAGATGGGGTGGGATCTGAGTTACTACAGAGAATTCTTTCCTGGTTGTCTGGCTGGTGAGTCTTGCCCACATGCTCAGGGTTTAGCTGATCGCCATATTTGGGGTTGGGAAGTGATGGGAGCACTGAGCCTTGGGGTGGCTCTGGGGGATCAGATTGTTGCTTTGGTGGGCGTGCATGAAAACTCTGTGGGCATGGGGGAGGCAGTTACACCTTTTGTAAAATTAATTTGGCTAATATAATGTTATGGAGGTTAAACTATATGGAAGGAATTTGCATTTTCTCAGGACGTGTGCAGTGTATATTGGAGAAGGGGTAAAACATGGTACTTCATTAAAATCCTAATAGGGCTCCAAAAGGAGCCACAATAGGTTGTACTTTCTTTTTCAGATCTCTGTGTTTTGGAGCAGGAGATGAAAGCGGAAAGCAATCAGAACTCTAGTGGAAGTAAAATGTTTCCCTTTTAAGACAGTGTCTGAGCTGCTAACAGCTTTGGATCCAGAAGCAAGCTAACACTCTACAAGCAAGCTGGCTCCAGCGGGAAAAATAACCCAGAATACCATGGATCTGTGTTTTGTGTTTGTCTGTGGTGTTTGTCTTGTTGCTAGCATTGTTGTGTTTTAATGAACAGAAAATCTAATGACATGAGTGGGGGATGGCTTCAAAAGGCTGACATTGGGGGGGGAAGATGTGTATGGGAATGCAAAATGCTCAACTAGGAGGCCAGCACCTGTGTAATAGCTACCGTGGTACCTGGAAATGGAATGGCAACTAAGGTGGTCCCCACAAGCCTTATGGAAATAATGAGAAGGGGAGGAGCTCACTGGGAATCAATGGAGGGGGGTGTGTGGGTGGGGGAGATGGGAACAGGGAATGGGGGTAAGGAAATTGGAATCATGTTTAGCTAAGGGCAGGAATGGGAACAGGGACACAGGTGTAAGGCTCTGTGGTGTCAGAGCTGGGAAGGAGGATACTAAGGAAGGAAACTGGAATCATGCTTGTTGGAAGTTCACCCCAATAAACATCGAATTGTTTGCACCTTTGGACTTCGGGTATTTTTGCTCTCTGTTCATGCGAGAAGGACCAGGGAAGGAAATGGATGAAGGAATAAGCCCCCTAACAGAAAGGAATTTTCCTCCGGGGTAGATTGGCAGAGGCCATGGGGGGTTTTCTCCTTCCTCTGCAACGTGGGGCACAGGTCACTTGCTGGAGGATTCTCTGCACCTTGAAGTCTTTAAATCATGATTTGAGGACTTCAGTAGCTCAGACATAAGTTAGAGGTTTGTTACAGGAGTTGGTGGGTGAGATTCTGTGGCCTGTGTGTTGCAGCAGGTCAGACTAGATGATCATAATGGTCCCTTCTGACCTTAAAATCTATGATTCTATAACAGAATACCATGTTAGCTGCACATTGCTTGTTAAGACTTGTACTGTTCCCCTAAATAGACCTAGATTCAGCAAGATACCTGACTTGAAGCCGGTGATTAGCCCCATGGGGCAATTCATGTGTTCAAAGTTAGGCACATGCTTAAGTACCTTGTAGAATCAGGGCCCTGGCTTTGAAATCCCTAACCTCATAGTGCAAATCCTCATTCAAATTCATCTTTGGCTAAACTCTTCCTGGAGGCTGATCTGAGGCTGCCTGTTTTGGAATTCATCATGCTGAGTAACCCGAAGCCAATGCTCCTGTCTTCCCAAAGGAAAAGTAAGACATAATATAGGCACATCTCTTTATTTAAAAAAAAAAGTCATTTTAGGTCCCTGAATGTACAAATGCCAGCACCTCATTTCCATCAAAAAGCTATTAACATGACGGATAAGTCACAAGAATCAAAATACAGTCAGATGTAATAACCCCAGAGTCAGTTGTGTAAATTATATGCACACATACTTTCTGAGCAATGCTTTGGTTGTTCTCTTTCCCTTGTAAACAAAAGTGAATTATGATCTTGTAAGGTCTATCTCTTGCAGATAACCGAAAAAAGCTAATTAAAAACAAAAGCCACAGATGTAATCGTTGTTTAATGCTGTAAGCATAACATGACCTAATGCTATTATGAGTTCTGAACAAATTTCAATTAGAACTCCAGCTGGTAAACATATAAATGTGATAATGGTGTTTTAATATTGCATAATCACTTGTTAGCAAAATTATTTTTATTTAGTCTATTCATAATCTGAATCAGAGACTCAGGGTTGGGGTTATTTTGCTACAATTTTATCACATAATTTTTTGTTCATCGAAACTGGAGAACATCCATTTGTCGGTAGCTGCAATTTTCAATTTGGTTTCAACTAGTTGAGCATTTTGGATGAGAGTCACTATCTCGTTGTAAGTGACACCCATGCAAGTAGTCAAAAAGTGGTAGCTTTTTGCACTCACTTTGCGCTGGGCTGAGAAACTCCCCAAGATGCAGAGCTGAGGTGTATTGGCCCTTATGTTCCCAACCCTGAAAACAATAAAGAAGAAATCAACAGGTTTCAGACTTTGTGGAAGCATCTAATCCTCAAGGGTTAAAAGGAATCAGGAGGGGACTAGGGGAATTATTTATTTCTTGTCCCCCTTCACTGTAAGGGAAGCATGAAGCAAATGGGATTTTCCCATAAAGCTGAGCACATCTGTAAGTCTTTGCAGGATTGGCGCCTATGACTGTAAGCTCTTTGGAGCAGGGACTGTGTTTATATGGTGTTAGGATATAGATATTCAGGCCTGTCTGTAAAGGCCTAGACTCTAAGAATTTGGGTGTATTCTTATCACTTAGCTAGTTATAGAGGTATAAAAGAAAGAATCAAAATCACTGTCTGCCGGCGTAAGGGCCTTCTCTTACTGTGACAGTCTGAGGCCCTGTTCTTAGGCTAAGGCCTTTGGCTAAACAGCAGAGGCAGCCATAAACTGGGAAGCGAATGGTCACATCCTCACTTTCCAAACTAGTCATACTGAAATAAGTCAATCTGGGGCTGTTGGAAAGGTGATCTGATCTATCACCTCCAGAGAAAGGGAAGAGCCTAGAGGATGTAAAAGGAAGTTTAGTTTGATAGTTTTCTGTTCCATAAGAACTCACTTATCAATAGACACAGCTGGGAAACCCTTATGTCTTTATAGATGTAGTTGTGAAATCCTCACTTCTGTATTGTTTTGTCATTATAGTTCCCATTGCCCTATTGTTTGTCTGTATAATCTCTGTCTGGTTCTGTAATTGTTTCTGTCTGCTGTATAATTAAGTTTGCTGGGTGTAAACTAATTAAAGTGGTGGGATATAATTGGTTAAATAATCATGTTACAATATGTTAGGATTGGTTAGTTAAATTTCAGTAACGTGATTGGTTAAGGTATAGCTAAGGAGAACTCAAGTTTTACTATATAGTCTTCAGTCAATCAGGAAGTAAGGTGGGGGAATGGGAACAGGGAATGGGGGTGGGGAAATTGGAATCATGTTTAGCTAAGGGCAGGAATGGGAACAGGGACACAGGTAAGGCGCTGTGGTGTCAGAGCTGGGAAGGGGGACACTAAGGAAGGAAACTGGAATCATGCTTGTTGGAAGTTCACCCCAATAAACATCAAATTGTTTGCACCTTTGGACTTCGGGTATTGTTGCTCTCTGTTCATGCGAGAAGGACCAGGGAAGTAAGTGGGTGAAGGAATAAGCCCCCTAACATCTGGCTCCTAGAAGAATATGATATAGATCCTGATTGGGTCTTTGGGATACCACCATAATACAAATATTAAGGGAAGGATAAGAAAGGAAGTATATTCAGTGGTTAGAGTGCTAGCCTGAGTCTTGGGTAGGGCTACCAGATGTCCCGATTTTATAGGGACAGTCCCGATAATTGGGGCTTTTTCTTATATAGAGGCCTATTACCCTCCACCCCCTGTCCTGATTTTTCACACGTGCTAGCTGGTCACCCTAGTCTTGGGAGACCAAGGTCCAATTCCCTGCTATGCTGCAGATGTCCTGCATGACCTTGAGCAAGTCACTTAGCCTTTCTGTGCTTCAGTTCCCCATCTGTACAATGGGGATAATTGCACTCAATCTTTCTCATGAGGGGTATTGTGAGGATACTTATATTAAAGCATGTGTTCAGATACTATATTGATGGGGACCATATAAGTAACTGAAAAGAGGCACAAAGGGGCATTGAAGCCTCTTTGCATCCTCCCTCTCAATGCTGGGTTTTTCTCTTTTCCGGTTCAGCCCACTATGCAAGATAGAACAGCCTAAGGGCTGCTCTAATTTACACCAATAACCAATAGTCCAATGGGCTATCCCAGCACCTACCAGAGCACAGGGACTCAACACCCACACTTCCCCCTTTTTCCTGGCCACGCTGTCACACCAGCTACAAGGAGGGGCAGTGGTGCAAAAGCAGCTATGCAGGCAGCTCATGTCAGTGCGGCATCATAAAGGTGTCCTAACAGAATCAAAGATATGGCTTATGCTTTGACTGCAAGGCAGTCCTGGACACAGGCTCTGACTTTTGTTTCTGCCGGCAGGTGCTTTCTGCCTTCCCATTTCACTGTGTGCCATACACGTGCTCCTGCCATCTACTGGAACTTTTGGCTGGCAGGATGGTGACATATCAGCGCACAATTTCTCTGTGCCTTTAGTGATTTCAAACTCTGCTAGAAGGAATTCTAGTGCCGGTGGGAAGTATTGGCTTGACAGGCCTCGGGGATGAAATCCTCTTCAAACTGGTACAGCAAGGGAAGTAGCATCACAAGCTTCCCCATTTTCCCAGTAATTGCCTTAACCCTGTCCTAGAGTGACCAGCTCTAATGCGCAGAGAGGTGTTCAGTCTCCATGGCCCATGCACTCCTTGGCCTCTGTGCTGAGGGTCCCAATCAGTGCCTGCTGGGAAGAGGATGTTTGCACTGTGGGATCCCTGTATTTAACTTGAGTTCATTTGCATGCTGCATTCCTGCTGGATTAACATTATTTGATGACAAAGAGACAACAAGAAGGTGTCACAATCATGAAATATAATTCTTCTTGCTAGCAGTCAGTGAGATTTTTCCCAGTTAGCCATTGTACCACTTGTACTCTGGAAAGAAGAAGGGCTAAATTTCTGTTGTATTTTTAAATAAATGTTGAAATAAATAATTTCTTTCAAAAAAATGTTGACCAGTCTGGTTGGTAGAAAGGGCAGTCAGTCTTATGACTGACAGCTCTCCTGACAATCTCTTCTCTATTATTTATTTATAGCCAAGTAGAATTGGGGCCCCATTCTGCTAGGCACTGTAAAGTAGGAAATATCATTACACCCATTTTACAGCTGAGGAACTCAGGCACAGAGAGATTAAACGATTTATCTAAGGACACTTGTGGCAGAGCGAGGAATTGAATACGGGGCTTACCCATGAGTCTCTCCTTCTGCCTGCAGACTCTGCATAGCTCTCTATGTACAGCCATTGAGAGAGGGGATAAAGCCACAGGGGAAAAAACCATATTGAGAATTCTTTGTTTCTGATTTTCCCTGCACTCAATTAACTTCAAGCAGAGAAACAGGCATTTAATCTTTCCTGCTGAATCATTAGGTACCTCTAGTTGTGGGTACAGCTGCATTGACTCCTCTGTTGGGTGAAGATGACAAATGCTAAGAATAGTGGGAGCCTAGACTCTGCTTCCCCCACACCAGGAAACAGGTACAAACCACCTGAAAATTACTATGGCACTCCAGAGGGAACTGTGCCTCTAAGATATTTATCCCTGCCACCATACTATCTTTAATGGATTTATCCTCACAACATCACTGTGAGGTGTGGTGGTACTATTATGCCCAGTCTACATATGGGGAACCAAGGCACAGAGAGACTAAGGGATTTGCCCAAGGTCACACAGAAAATCTGTGGCTGAGCAAGGAGTTGAAACTGGGTCGTCCAAGTCCTAGGCTAATACTCTAACCACTGACCCATACTTCCTCTCCCCTGTGCTGCTCCTAAGGGTGGCTCACCTTAATGCTGCCTCTTACACAGGGCTTGTGGTGAAGACATAATTTAGCTCAAACTGTGTGCCCATTGGGTTGCATGCTCAAAAGTTGGAATTTGAAGCTAGACAAATTCAGACTGAAAATAAGTCATAAACTGTTAAACGGGAGGGTAATTAATCATTGGAACAATTTACCAAGGGTTGTGGGGGATTTTCCATCCCTGACAATTTTAAAATAAAAATTGGATGTTTTTCTAAAAGATCTGCTCTAGGAATTATTTTAGGGAAGTTCTCTGGCCTTTGTTAGACAGGAGGCCAGATTAGATCATCACAGTGGTTCCTTCTGGCCTTGGAATCTATGAATTTATGAAAAAACCTGGTATATTTTCATGCGCAGTGAAAGCTGGCAACGGTCCGATACAAATCAGGTAAACTTAGGTGCTCAGCTACCATGTTGATGGGCATGGTATACGAACTTTAATAGAAGAGAAGAGATCTCAGCTCTCAGCGACTAGCTGTGCAGAAGGACACGCAGCACTGTTGACACTTTTCTACAGGCTGCTTGGAAGGTAAGCCTGTATTTTGGCGGCAACATGGAATATAGAAATCTCCAGTAACAAAAAGACTATAGGTCCCTTTCCCTCACTATGTTCCTTCTGCTGGCATATCTTTATTTTTAATTCTCTATGTCCAGAAAGGTGGCTTGATTTGCCACTGAGAAATTTCATAATTAAACAAGGAATCCAGACGCTCAGAGAGGATTTGGCTGGGCACTTGCCTGAGCACAAATTTAAAATCAAGGGATTACTCAAGGCAACGTGCCAGGCACAGCTTGCCTGGCGTCACAGAGGAGAAGTCTACCTGTGTTAAACATACTCCTGTAGCTGTCGCTTTGACAGTCCAAGAGAGATTCCCGCGTGTTTGCTCACTGCAGCTGTGCTGCTGCACACAGCCGGGTGACAGTTCCCCTCAGGCTGCTCACCTGACGAGGAAAAGCGGCCCAAAAAGTTAGTCCATGAGAGCTGGAACTGTTCTTCCGAGCTGCTGAGAGGATGGGACAGGTGAGACCCCCACGCAGTGCTGTCACCAAGGGAGGAAATAGGAGCTGGAAAGAAGCACTGAATCCCTGATATCCTGGCAATATTTGAACAGGCTTCCACAGCCATGTCTCTCTTCCGCCTGTGGTAAGCCCTGGGTCCAATTCTCCTCTCGCTCACACTGGTATAAATCAGGAGTAGCTGTACTGAAGAAAATGGAGTGTCATCTGTGATGAAAGTAAAAGGAGAATGAGAGTTCTCAGATCCCAGGTGCGGTAGAAGGACTGGGGCACCTAGTCATTTGGTTTCCTATTTGAACACACATGCTTTCCCATGAGCGAAAAGGGAGGCAGCACCACGGTTCAAACAAACGTATACTGGCCTACACCGCACTAGGATTTTGTGCATCCTTTTATTCAGTCAAGCCTTCTCAGTTCAGATTAGCTTCCTTTGCATTATATTTATCATCGCTTTGCATATCTCGAGATGGCGTCCCGCAAGTCCTGTGAAAAATAGATTGAAAAACCTGTCTCACCAAAGCTCCCTTAAGTACTTTCTATCTATCTATCTGGATACTCTCAGGCCCCCAATGACCTCAGAACCGAAGTGTCTTTGCTCAAAAGGCTAGCGTTTGAAGAACCAGCGGCGCTAAACAGCTAATTTATCCTCCTGCATCTTTCAACAAAGCCATTCTTCCTCTTGCTCATGGCATAAGCACACCCGTAGAGCTAATAATACTAGTAGCACATCTATTGCTGAAGTGCTCTGACGTGCATTAACTAACTAATTTGCACAAGGGCATGAGAGAGGCAAGTATTATCCCCATTTCTATATAAGGGGAAATTAAGACAGAGACCTAGCCAAGCCCATAGAATCTGCCCTTCAATTACAACACAGCTCAGCATCATATAAGTAGCTAGTTCAGGGAGCATTGGGCTGCTTGTAATACACAAGAAACGGAGACAAACAACAATGACCTTCATCTCCATTTACACTGTACTGTATTGTTTATTTCAAGACAGATGGAACCTGCATGAACAGCTGGAACTTGCATGAATGGAAGTCAATAAGAGTTTTGCCACTGACTGCAATGGGATCAGAAGCAGATCCTAGGATGGATTTATTGGGAGATGTATTTGCAAAGATAAAAAATACATAACATTTAACACCATCTAAAAATGCTTCGGATAATAGTGTCCTTTAACGGAACTCATAATGATCTGTGTAATATCACCAGCTTTATCACAGATATGCACACTGTGAGATAAAGGGACATAGGAACTGTCAAACTGGATTGGACAAGGGAGCCATCCAACCCAGTGTCCTAACCCAGTTGTCCTGTCTTTGGCAGTGGCCGGTACACAAGGGAAGGTGCGAGGACCTTTGCAGTGGGCAGTTATAAGATAACCTCTCTCCTGGGAAAATAATTAGAGATGGTCTTATGCCCTGAAGCATGAGGGTTTATGTTCCTTCCAAAACTCTTGGGGCCAGATCCTCAGATGGTGTAAATCAGCATGGCTCTACCGAAGTCAATGGAACTAACTGATTTGCACAATCTGAGGATCTGGCCCTTGGTTTTATTTTCCAATCCTTGCTACTGGAGCTCTGAATGCTCTCATTATCCATACAATCAGCCAGTCCTTATTTTTAATCCTATTGTGCTCTTAGCCTCAATGATAACTTGTGACAATGATTTAATTTAGCATTTCTTTTTAAAACAACCTAGGTGATAGGCTTGATTCATCTTGCTTTCTTCTAAACAGGAGTGCCTGTTGTAAATACTTTGGTAAATGTGTTAATTGAAATGACTATCAGACTTGTGGAAAATGAGTCATTTTGGGAGTCCCACTTTGGAAGTATGTTCACAGTGGCATGGAAATTGTGAAGAGCTACAAATCAGTTTGTTTACTATACTACAAGAGAGCCTGCAATGCATAACTTACAGCAAAACACAGACACAAACACACGCACACACATATGCTCTCAGAGATATATTTCTGGATAGATTCATTGCAACAATGGACACAGCGGGCAGGGGTGTCAGCTAACTAAACTGTAATCAATCTTTCTAATGCCTTTCAGAGTATGGTTTCATTAGAAGCCCAGGATAATCATTCACTCATCCACTGTTGAGTGGCTGGTTTTGATTTGTGTTCTTTTATTGTAGGAACTAATGTGCATCCCATAAAATCAAGAATTTCCTCCGGAAGACAGTCTTTTCGAATGTTTCCTATTTATTGCTTATGTGCTAAGAATATATATTACCTTTATTATATAGACATTAGAGGGTAAAATCCAATGGGGTATTTCTACCTAATGCAGTATGCAGAATAGTAAATTCCTGTAGGTGTGAAATGAATCCCTGCTAGAATATTCAGAGTTATCCAACATCTTTCCTCTCATGAAACAGATTAATTCACATCCCACAGAAGCCCATTAGGTATTTTTTATTACAACTCTTCAGGCGGTATCCTGCCTTCGTTTACACCTTGAATCTTGCCCAGTTTAAAGGTAGTTTGAATAAAAAAGTGGCTGTGCACAAAAACGTGCATTCTGCTTCCTATTATCTGCTGCACATCTTGGAGAACAGATCAGGTTGGGAGGGGGAAGAGGGGTTGAGTGCTTGTCCTGGCTCTCAGCTATTACAAAGAAAGGAATAAAAAGAATTGGATAACCCATAAAGTAAATTCCTGTTCAAATACTGAATTCTCTCCCCTTATTTAAATCTGGAGGGGCGGGGAGGGGGGAATTGTATGTGCATTAAAGATTCACCCAAGCAGGTTTAGGTTGTACAGCTAGCATTTACCCAGCAGATCATAACAAGACTCGCTCACCTTAGCAGGAATGCAGGGGCCATATTTTCACAGCTGAGTTCTTTTTGAGTAATTTCTCTGATGCACTAGGCACAAAAGCACATTCAACCTGGGCTCTATACGCTTTCACTATTTACAGTGGCTGATTTTTCTCCCCCAAACATTGTCACTCGGGCTGCTAGAGAATTCTTTCCCTTCACTCCCCTAATGGAGCTTGGCCTCTCAGTCTGCATGGCAGGTTTATTTCTGAGGAGTCTCCACCAGGATCTCAGTATTGCACAGCAGCTGATTCCCATTGCTTTATCCGAAACGTTTCCTTGTTTAGGGGGGCACTAACCACAATGGGCCAAATTCCTCTCTGGGTATAAGCAGGTGCAATGCCTTTGACTGGAGCACTGCCCGACCCAATACCAGGGCTGAAGTGTGGCCTCTGATTTTAAGACAGATTAATGCTGAGTAGTTGGTCATGCAATCTGACTGAGTAATATTCAGTGCCAAATGAAACTCCATCACACCTAAATAACTATGAACATTACCTTTTCCACACATAAAGTGTAATAAGAACGACCTTGCCACATGGGATTAATGACCATCTGGGCATAACAGCCCTTGGTACTGCAAACTTTTCTCATCTGATTACTGATTCTTTGGACCTATGTCTCCGGTCTTGGGTTCTTCACACCTGCAGTTTACACCTCTAGGCCATGCCTTCTGTCCTATAGGGAATAAAGAACAATAAAAGAAATAGTACCCGACCGTTTATCAGCTGATTTTAAAAAGGGACATTCATACCACCTTGGGCTGTGATCACATCTCTTAAAGCAAAGCAGGGGCAAGTCTGGGGCAGTAGCTGAACAGAAAGCCCTGCTGGCAAGTCCAGGGGCTACAGTGATTCAGCAAGAGGCCTGCTTGACTTTGAGTCAACACGGAATCAGTGCTCCAGCCTGGTTTTAGAAGACATTTTGCTTCTGGAGAGGCCTTCTGTTAGAACATAATAATGAGTAATATTTATTATTTGCTTGTTGCTCTATAAAGCACAAAAATAAAGACAATCCCTGCCACAACGATCTGGCCCCCTAGAATAATAGGAAGTCAAATCAAAGTCCTCCCCGCTCGTGCTCATTAGACATCCCATGGCAGTTTTTCTAAGAGTAGAGGTGCTAGTCCTAGGGACCTGGTTACATTCTAACTTGGATTCTCACTGGAGTTCTCTCAAGGAAGAAGAGAGTCTCAGATTTCAATGAAATGCAGTTACATCAGCAACATAAAGGATTAAACCAGATTCCGTGTATGTCTTAGAGCACCCCAAAACTCTGTCTCCATCACTCTTTCTAGCCTACTTCCTTTATCAATACTTGTAAGCTTCACACGATGCCCCAGTATCTTGCCTATTTAAATCCCCCCAGAAGTTTCAATTACATACAGTATTTTTCACTTCCTTTCCTAAACCTTTAAGTCAGGGGCGGGCAAACTTTTTGGCCTGAGGGCCACATCGGGTTTCCGAAATTGTATGGAGGGCCGGTTAGGGGAGGCTGTGCCTTCCCAAACAGCCAGGCATGTCACGGCCCCCACCCTCTAGCCGACCCCCCCTGCTTCTCCCCCTGATGGCCCCCCTGGGACTCCTGTCCCATCCAACCCCCCTTGTTGCCTGATGGCCCCCGGGGACCCCTGCCCCATCCACACACACACACACCACTTTCTGTCCCCTGACCATCCCTTGACCCCCTGCAGCCCCATCCACCCCTCCTGCTTCCTGTCCCCTGACTGCCCCCGGAACCCCTGCCCCTGACTGCCCCCTGCTGCCCCATCCAACCCCTCCTCTCCTTCCTGACTGTCCCCCTGGGACTCCTGCCCCATCCAACCCCCCTGTTCCCCAACCCCTATCCACACCCCCAGCACCTGACCACCCCCCAAACTCTCCTGCCCTCTATCCAACCCCCCCTGCTCCCCGCCCCCTTACCACGCTGCCTGGAGCACCGGTGGCGCAGCACCAGCCATGCACCGTGCAGCACAGAGCACGGGGTCAGGCCAGGCTCTGCAGCTGCTCTGCCCCAGGAGCTCACGGCCCCCCGCCCAGAGCATTGCGCTGGCAGCGCAGGGAGCTGAGGCTACGGGGGAAGGGGAAAGCAGAGGAGGGGCTGGGGGGCAAGCCTCCTGGGCCAGGAGCTCATGGGCCGGGCAGGAGGGTCCCGGGGGCCGGATGTGGCCCGCGGGCCGTAGTTTGCCCCCTCTGCTTTAAGTGGTAGTGTGGGGCACTGGTAAGCCATTGCCAGGTTTCATCCCAGAGTGCATCACAATATCTTTCAAAGTCAGATAATTAGAGCCCTACCATACTCACGGCCATGAAAAACGTGTCACGGACTGTGAAATCTGGTCTTTTGTGTGCTTTTACCCTACACTATACAGATTTCTTGACTTTAGCAAAGCTTTTGTTTCTTGACTTTAGCAAAGCTTTTGACACGGTCTCCCACAGTATTCTTGTCAGCAAGTTAAGGAAGTATGGGCTGGAAGAATGCACTATAAAGTGGGTAGAAAGCTGGCTAGATTGTCGGGCTCAACGGGTAGTTATCAATGGTTCCATGTCTAGTTGGCAGCCGGTATCAAGTGGAGTGCCCCAAGGGTCGGTCCTGGGGCCGGTTTTGTTCAATATCTTCATAAATGATCTGGAGGATGGTGTGGATTGCACTCTCAGCAAATTTGCGGATGATACTAAACTGGGAGGAGTGGTAGATACGCTGGAGGGGAGGGATAGGATACAGAAGGACCTAGACAAATTGGAGGATTGGGCCAAAAGAAATCTGATGAGGTTCAATAAGGGTCCTGCACTTAGGACAGAAGAACCCAATGCACAGCTACAGACTAGGGACCGAATGGCTAGGCAGCAGTTCTGCGGAAAAGGACCTAGGGGTGACAGTGGACGAGAAGCTGGATATGAGTCAGCAGCGTGCCCTTGTTGCCAAGAAGGCCAATGGCATTTTGGGATGTATAAGTAGGGGCATAGCGAGCAGATCGAGGGACGTGATCGTTCCCCTCTATTCGACATTGGTGAGGCCTCATCTGGAGTACTGTGTCCAGTTTTGGGCCCCACACTTCAAGAAGGATGTGGATAAATTGGAGAGAGTCCAACGAAGGGCAACAAAAATGATTAGGGGTCTGGAACACATGAGTTATGAGGAGAGGCTGAGGGAGCTGGGATTGTTTAGCCTGCAGAAGAGAAGAATGAGGGGGGATTTGATAGCTGCTTTCAACTACCTGAAAGGGGGTTCCAAAGAGGATGGCTCTAGACTGTTCTCAATGGTAGCAGATGACAGAACGAGGAGTAATGGTCTCAAGTTGCAGTGGGGGAGGTTTAGATTGGATATTAGGAAAAACTTTTTCACTAAGAGGGTGGTGAAACACTGGAATGCGTTACCTAGGGAGGTGGTAGAATCTCCTTTCTTAGAGGTTTTTAAGGTCAGGCTTGACAAAGCCCTGGCTGGGATGATTTAACTGGGATTTGGTCCTGCTTCAAGCAGGGGGTTGGACTAGATGACCTTCTGGGGTCCCTTCCAACCCTTATATTCTATGATTCTATGATTCTATGATTTCATGGGGAGACCAGCGTTTCTCAATTTGGGGGTCCCGACCCAAAAGGGAGTTGCAGGGGGATCACAAGGTTATTTTAGGGGGGGTCACGGTGTTGCCACCCTTACTTCTGCGCAGCCTTCAGAGCTGGGTGGCCAGAGAGCGGTGGCTGTTGGCCGGGTGCCCGGCTCTGAAGGCAGCGCCCCGCCAGCAGCAGCGCAGAAGTGAGGGTGGCAATACCACACCAGGCCACCCTTCCTTCTGCACTGCTGCCTGCAGAGCTGGGCGGCCGGAGAGTGGCGGCTGCTGACTGAGGGCCCAGCTCTGCAGGCAGCAGCGCAGAAGGAAGGGTGGCAATACCACACCAGGCCGTCCTTCCTTCTGCGCTGCTGCTGGCGGCGGCTCTGCCTTCAGAGCTGGGCTCCCGGCCAGCAGCCGCCGCTCTCCGGCCGCCCAGCTCTGAAGACAGCGTCACCATCAGCAGCAGCATAGAAGTACTGGTAGCAATACCGTAACCCCCCCTACAATAACCTTGGGACACCCCCCCAATTCCTTTTTGGTTCAGGCCCTCTACAATTACAACACCGTGAAATTTCAGATTTAAGTAGCTGAAATCATGAAATGTATTATTTTTAAAATCCTATGACAGTGACATTGACCAAAAGGACTGTGAATTTGGTGGGGCCCTAAATATAATGCCATAAAATCAAAGTACATTGGTCCATAAATTGAGCTCCAAAAGTAATTAAAGAAGCACGTGTGCATGCTTAAATCTTCAGAGCATAGACACCCTGTCCGATAACCAATACTAGCACTGCTAGTCAAAATTCTGTCCATCCAGCAGAAAATTCTAATATTTTGAAATTTATTCAGGATGAAAAGTTGAAATATTGAATTTGTTTTGCAAAATGGGCAGAACTGTCCAAAATATTTTTATTCCAAATATTTTGCTTCAATATTTCCAATCAAAATGAAACATTTCAACATTCCCAAATCAAACTGTCTCCTTTCAGTTTGCTGAACCGAATTGAAACGTTTCATTTCTGCTTGTTAATCTGTGTTCCCCTGAATTGCTGTAATTGGAGAGCCTCATGCCCTCATTGTCTGCTATGTGCTGGGTCCCTAGCTGGACTAGATCTCCCATAATGCACTTTGGTCACACAACTCCCATGATGCACCATGTTAGTTCAACCAAAGGAGAGACAGAGTTCTGCCATGAGAGATGTAGTCCAACCAGGGAGCCCAGTTCATGTGGAGGAGGGGAGCTTGAGGCACAAAAACTATAACTCCCAATAGGCACCAGGGTAGCTCAGGCAGATACAGATTAAAGATGAATGGACCTTAAACCAAATGTTTTGATTCAGTTTGACAGACCAAAATGTTCTGATTCAGGTTGAGCCAACATGGAACAAAGGATTTTGTTTCAATTTCCCCCATGGAAAACTCAAGAAATTTTGGGGGAAAAAACAAATAGAAATTTTGATTTTATGGAAACTGCATGTTTCCAAAAAACATTGACAGAATGTTCCCAGTCAGCTGTAACTACTAGACTTTGACTTCAGTGAGACTAGTGGCATAAAGAAGGATATCTCATGTGAGTTGAGGTTGCAGCCCTGTGCCCCAATTTTCTAAATTTCATTTTCAGGCTTCAGGATTTCCTCCCGAAGTGATGCTATACAGCTGGAATTTTCAGAAGGACTCAGTTCCCACCATAGGGGCCAAATGTTCACAAGTGCTATGAATGGCAAATTTAGCTATAAGTACGTATCACTATGGGAGCTCTTGGATGTTGAGCGCATTTGAAAATCTAGGCCCTATTTAGGTGCCTAAAGAGGAGCTTCACCCTTTTGAGGATCTGTCACGTACTGAGAGTGCTTGAAAAACTGGCTCCCACCTCTTTAACCCACCAGATATTCTTTGCGAAAAGTCAGGCTCATGTCATTTTAAAGATCAGACCCACAAAGACATCAGAATGGAAACACGAATGGCTAAACTGTAGTAAATGCTCGCTCAGAAGGCTACACTTGGAAGTGATATCTACCATGCAAGTGTTGCTCAAAATCTACAGTGTTATTGAATTCCCTCATTGCTATGATAACAGTCAGGTTGTGTGGAACAGATTGAAATCTGAATGGAAAAGGAAGGAAAGAAAACTTTTTCCCTAGGAGGGTGGTGAAGCACTGGAATGCGTTACCTAGGGAGCTGGTGGAATCTCCTTCCTTAGAAGTTTTTAAGGTCAGGCTTGATAAAGCCCTGGCTGAGATGATTTAGTTGAGGATTGGTCCTGCTTTGAACAGGGCGTTGGACTAGATGGCCTCCTGAGGTCCCTTCCAACCCTGATAATCTATGATTCTATGAATGTGGCATGTGGTGAATGACACCAGGGAGACGGTCATGTCAAAAGTTCACATACAATAAGTGATATACGATGCACTTCTAATCCATTTTCTTTATCAACAGTGCCTTCTAGCAGTAATTGGAAGGGGTTGCACAGATCACTGGCTTAGCTATGCCACAAGAGGATATCAGGCACTGTATGAGATATCATGGCTACACACCTGTATATGTCTTACTGAGTAGCAGCTTGGATTCCTTACCCACCTGGTTTATTATTTCCACCATCATTATCACCATCAACTATGATCGTTTTGCTTTTGCTTCTCCATCAATCTTCAGTAACTGATAGGAGAACAAATACCTGCCGAATGCATGTCTGCATCAGGTATTTTATATCAGTATCAGAAAGTTGCCGAGGAGGATTTTTAGAAGTGAAAAAGAAGCCATCCTTATGTTACTGCAAAAGGCATCAGAGAAGCAACCCACTACCTGGAGTAACGTGGGGGGTGGCACCCAGGTTTAATTAAGGTGATGCTCTAGCGAAGGGGAAGTGTGATAGAGATGTTTTATCTTACCCTGCTATGCGCAATACTCCTTCCCTGCACTGTGCAGGGTCAAGCCTGTTATGAGATGCTTTTGTGATATAAGCCAGGTTTTCCCACTTACCTTGTCTTTGAAATTTCACCTGTGATCTTTCTGCTCGAAGTAGTCATGAGCCAGCATTTAGCATCCAAAGAAATGTGCCAGCAAAATAAAATGGTAGATCTTCAGTTGGACCAGTCTTCAGACCTGGTAGATGTTTAGATTCATTAATTTGAAAGGAAAGTAGTGAATGATGTATACATTTGGGGAAAATTCTGTCCCACACTGCAACTCCTTTGTACTATCCCATCAGGATCTCATCCTTGCTGCTACATCCCACTCTGGGCAGTGTTCTCCACTCGTGCTCTGCAAGCTGTTGTAGGGAATGAAAGGGCTAAGCTATGCCCTGCCTCTTTTGTCCTCCTTGGCTCTCTTAGTAGCACAAGGACTGCCCTTCTACCTGTCCCTAATGTGGGCCATGCTGTAGGGAAAAGAAGGCTCCTAGCACTCCCCTGCTCCCTCATACTTTGTGTATCAGTGTCAGAGCCAGGCACAATTTGGCCCTACCTGATTATATGAGTTATTAAACTGCTATAGTTAGCATTTGAAGATCAGTCTACAGTCAGGGGAGGTCAAGAACTAGGGGACAAAAAGGATGGTCTGATTGTTTGGCCATTCACCTAGAACTCAGGAGACCTGCCTTCAATTCTCTGCCCTGCCATAGACTTCCTGTGGGTACGTCTACACAGCAGTGTGGCTTAGAGCCCAGGTCACCAGACTCAGGCTTGTGGGGCTCGCACTAAAGTGCTAAAAATAGCTTGGACTTTGAAGCCCACCTTCTCCCTAGGCTTCAGAGCCTGGATCTACACAGCAATTTTTAGCACGGTAGCATGAACCCTGAAAGCCTGACTCTGTCATCTGTCGTCAGCCTGAATCTAAGCCTGAGATTTGCTGCTGTGGGCTGTTGCTTGTTGTGTAGACATGTTCTCTGTGACCTTGGGCAACACATTGTCTCTCTGTCTGTGCCCGCTCTGTAAAATGGGGGTGCTGGTACTTCTTTTCCTCACAGGGGTACTGTAAGACTCAATACATTAAAGATTCTGAGGTGCTCAGAGACTGTGGTGATGAGGTCCATGTAAGTGCCATAGATAGATCACTTAGGAAGCCGTGTGTCCTGGAGCTGATGTAGCAAACAGCAATTCTACTGGTAGAAAATATTCTGCCTGCCTATATGGCCTCATCGCCTCAGTATCTGAGCACAAGCTTTCTCTCTCTACTGTAATTACGCTACTCAACCACACTAAGTAGCTCCAAAATTGAGCACCTATTCTTTTGGGAAAGTGATTTTAAAGAGTAGAAGAGAAATAAAAGTAGCCCAAAAGAAAATCAGAGATGGTTTTTTAGCCAATAGGCAAAACACAAAAAAAAACCAGGAAAAGTTTTCCCACTCAGCCAAGTCAAATTGGCTTCCACCTACTCACAATTCTAACTACCAGAGGTTAGCAAGCAACCTGTCACAGAAATCCAAATGAAAAGATTTCCCAGTAGCAACAGAATCATCACTCTGGATGGAACGGTAGCTAATATAATGCAGAATTGCTTTGTACCATTCTTTGGGATGTGAGGTTACTATATCTGGGCTTTAGGGATATTAAGCCCTATTGTGTTAAATCTCATATTTCTTCCTTCTTTATAGCAACTCCATTTTTAGAGGCTTCAAAACACTCAAGATCCAGAAATGCTATTGAAACAGAGGTGGAATGTATCACGTTCAGGAAATATTCTTTATTCAGGGGTTTGCTTTTATATCTAAGCTTGATGACTTGGGGTTAAATTCTTTGCTGGTGTAAACTGGTGCAGCTCCATTCACTTCAATGGAGCTACACCAATTTGCCCCAACTTCCAAACTTCTGTCAAGGTGCTACAGACTGAAATGTAGGACAAACTGTTTGAGCAGGGAGGCAAATCCTGAATTCCTTTCTGACTTGTCCTGTTGACTTCAGTGAGAGTTGTACTAGATTAAGGACACAGGATCTGACCCAGTGCAGCTGCATAAGCAACCTTCGGAATGGAATGTACAGCCCCTCAGCATTTGAAATCATGGCTAGAGATGGGGGAATAATGGAAAATGTTGTTCTCTGGCCGTTCTGAAAAACTGGGGGGAAAATAGTTTGGGGTTGATCTGAAAACTCAATTCTTCAGAACTTCTGGCAAATTGAGAAGTTGAAAAATATTTAATTTGGGGTCAAACAAAATGTTTTATTTTGACCTTGACCTTTTTAAAAAAAATTATTTTGCATTTTTAAAAATTAAATGGAAGGAATTTCAAAACAAAAACTAATTTGAACTTGAAAAATTGAAACATTTCATTTAAAAATGCTGACGTGAAATATTTAGACTTTTGTGGACTTGGATTTTAATTTTTTTTTCAGAAAACATTCCATTCCAGGATCTTCTCTGACAATCAGGAAGTTAGACTCACAAGCGATGCAAACTTGGCAAGCTCTTTATCCCCTAAAACAGTCAGTGGCATTTGCCAGTTATCTATTATTCCTTTTTTTTCCTTCTGCGGCATTCATTATTGTTCTAAAACCCCAAAACAATCTCAGTGATATGTAGCTGAGTGGACACATTTCTCATGTAGTAAACTGACTCAAACAGAGCCAGGGTAAGGATGAATTCCACAGCTAGTGACTAATAGTACAGATACAGTGCACTAAAAGCCAACCCTGTTAAAGTAAAACTCGAATGATTCATATTCATGCTCTCTAATAGAGTTCCTGGCTATTGCACCATGAGGGCATTAATTAATTTACATGTGTGTGTGTGTAAAAAGTAGCTGTTCTGAAATGAAAATCCAGTGTGTTTCAACTGCATATATTTGCACATATTGAAAGCTAACTCAAATGGTGTACCCTGCAAAGACCTTTTAACATACAGATTTAATGCAGATTAGGTTTAATCCTTCACAGTTTGTCTAGGTTCTTTTGGTTTTATTCCCCTGTTGTTTGCTTGTTTAATGGTTTCACCATATATCATTGTAGGCAATGCTAAGGTCAATTCATGCTATTTTATGAAAACAGTTTCACTGGAAACAATAGAAACTATTCTGCAACTGGATTACCATCAACAGTTATCTCCTGGTAACGGTGCAAATAACTCAAGTCCTAAAGTCCACATATGTTCATTTAATGGATAAACTCATATAAGTTAGATGTTTATTTAAAGGGATTCCAAACATTCCAGATCAAATTGTCCAAAAAGTCTGTTCATGTGTTAAGGGAATTTTGTTTTAAAGGCAAACGTTATGTATATTGTCTGCAATCCATCTCTATCTTCATGTACATTTCTGAATGAACAATACATCTAGGCAGTCGACCAGATTGTGATCCCATTCACTCTATGGGCTTCAGCTAAATTACTCTGGATTTCTCCTGGTGCAGTGGGGATCTGAACCTGCTCTGATGTCTCTATACTTCCTCCATTAGGATCTCTGCACAGTATTCAGCAACTGGGATTAAAAAGGTGATTACCCTTGTTTCTGTTTGATACCTGAGGCTATTCTCTTGATATTTCCAAGCTAGATAAAATCAAAAAATATGGGAAGTCTTCTCATGAGATTTCTAACCAATTTGTAGACCCTTCAAAGCACAGTGTCCAAACTTTCTGAAGGCTTATGAAATTTGCCTAAGGCAAATTGCTTCAAGGTTCAGACAATATACAAAGGGTGGTACTGCAATAACACTAGAGAAGGATTTGTACAAGATACAAGGATGGTGCTGATGCAGTTACTGGTGTTTTGTCTTCCAGATTGCAGTACTCTCCAAACTGTGCTCTCTTTTGTATTCATGTAGTTCTAATGAGGTTGCAGACATATAACTGAGTCCAGAACTTGGACTACTGAGATCATTCTCGCATCAAGGTTTCTAGCAGACTACAAGAGATTTCATAGGAAATCTGATCTGAATACTCCAGTAGGATCTCCTGGATGGGTACAGCCGGACCTTGCATGGTGTGTGAACGTTTGGATTTTTAAAGCTGTTTTGTATCATTTTTGGTTGTGGGATTGCCTGATGCAGTGCTGACAACTCTTGTGTCTCCACCAGTAACATATTGAATTTTTGTAACAAGGGATCAATAAGGAAGACAAAATGCAGCTCATCCTCTCTCTCTCTCTCTCTCTCTGTCTCTCTCTCTTTCTTCCACCTGTGGAAATACAGCTTGCTAGACACTGAATTCACTACTAGCGATGAGAAAACCACTTGGGAAAACAATAAGAACTCCTCATTCTATCCTTTGCTCCTTTTTGGAAACAAATGTGAGCTAAATTCCATTGCAGGTTCTGAAATGCTCATCTAACTCCTTTCCGCTCAGCATTTTTCAAGGTGGTGGGAAGGATGGCTTTGTGAAGAGCTGGATCTGAATCTACACCCCTTGATCCAAGCAGCCCCAAACTTTGGGGGAAGTTTGGATCCACATCCAGATTAGAAACTCATTCCCTGATTTTATCTGTAAGTGGCTGAACATTTGGTCTAACTCTAGTCTTGTGGTTAAGACACAGGAGTGGGACTGGGGTCCTGGTACTGGACACATCTCTGACATAAGTTGCTTGTCTGACATTGGGGAAATCATTTGATCTCTGTTCCTCAGTTTCCATATCTGTATCATGGGGAAATATGTCCTCACCTCACAGGAGAGTTGCACAGCTTAATTAACTAAGATTACTAAAGTGCTTTGAGATCCTCAAATGGGAAGTGGTGTATATATAGGTGTGACATATACTTAATGTTATTGTGCACTGCCAGGATTCAGCAAGGACCAGAACTGGAAGGGCTGCCCAGAACACCACAAGAAAGGCTCTTCTGGGATTTATGACCTAGCCAGAACAAGGAAGTATGGAAAATCTTGTGAGAGAACCTTCTTTAACAGGCTGGGTAGCAGTCATGATAATTTTCAGATCTGGAGAGCGGGCACTAGGCAGCTGCCTAGAGTGGCAGATTCTGCCTAGGTTGGCAGAGCCAGCCCACCCAAACCTGGGTGGTGCTGCGACCCTATGCAGCAGGGTGCAATGCCATTCACTCGGATGCGGGCGGCCACCCCCCATACCCCCTCCCTCGGTTATGACAGAGGATGTCCAGGTCAAACCTGAGTGAGTGGCGCTGTTACCGGGTGCTTAGCCCTCTCCCCCCCCACACACACTTCTGCCATAACAACTGACCCATCAGAAGGCTTGCTGGGCCTCCCCAGAAAGTCCAGCGCGCACCCTGGTTGAGGACCCCTGTTCCAGGGAGCAGGAGGGGGGCAGCCCACCGAAGTTTTAGGTGGCAGATTGTCTTGAGCAGCCTCTGCGGGAGTGGGATTCTTGACATCTGCGATGTTTCCTCAGCCAGCTGAGGGATAATTCCCCTGGAGCAGGCGTGATATAGCACAGCCACCGGTGTCCTCACAAGTGCGGGTGCAGGGACCCACGGGGGGTAGGACAAGAGTAGCAGGTGGCACCTCAAAGGCATGACTGTAGCAAGGCTTTTGCTACACTGTTTGCTCACTGCAGCCTCTCTGCGCAGGTCCAGATTGTGCAGCTGCCCCACAGTCAATCCAAATAGGGCTGCTGTGAGTTAGAGCCAATTCCTGGGCTGCTTAAGACACTGGCGGGGGGGACGGGACGGGGAGAGACATTTCAACCCCCAACTGGCACAGATTCCCAAGGGCACAAGAAAGCCAAGGAAAGTGTGGGCCCCTTACTGAATGAGGGAGGCAACCTAGTGACAGAGGATGTGGAAAAAGCTAATGTACTCAATGCTTTTTTTGCCTCTGTTTTCACTAACAAGGTCAGCTCCCAGACTGCTGCGCTGGGCATCGCAAAATGGGGAAGAGATGGCCAGCCCTCTGTGGAGATAGAGGTGGTTAGGGACTATTTAGAAAAGCTGGACGTGCACAAGTCCATGGGGCCGGACGAGTTGCATCCGAGAGTGCTGAAGGAATTGGCGGCTGTGATTGCAGAGCCATTGGCCATTATCTTTGAAAACTCGTGGCGAACGGGGGAAGTCCCGGATAACTGGAAAAAGGCTAATGTAGTGCCAATCTTTAAAAAAGGGAAGAAGGAGGATCCTGGGAACTACAGGCCAGTCAGCCTCACCTCAGTCCCTGGAAAAATCATGGAGCAGGTCCTCAAAGAATCAATCCTGAAGCACTTGCATGAGAGGAAAGTGATCAGGAACAGCCAGCATGGATTCACCAAGGGAAGGTCATGCCTGACTAATCTAATCACCTTTTATGATGAGATTACTGGTTCTGTGGATGAAGGGAAAGCAGTGGATGTATTGTTTCTTGACTTTAGCAAAGCTTTTGACACGGTCTCCCACAGTATTCTTGTCAGCAAGTTAAGGAAGTATGGGCTGGAAGAATGCACTATAAGGTGGGTAGAAAGCTGGCTAGATTGTCGGGCTCAACGGGTAGTTATCAATGGCTCCATGTCTAGTTGGCAGCCGGTATCAAGTGGAGTGCCCCAAGGGTTGGTCCTGGGGCCGGTTTTGTTCAATATCCTCATAAATGATCTGGAGGATGGTGTGGATTGCACTCTCAGCAAATTTGCGGATGATACTAAACTGGGAGGAGTGGTAGATACGCTGGAGGGGAGGGATAGGATACAGAAGGACCTAGACAAATTGGAGGATTGGGCCAAAAGAAATCTGATGAGGTTCAATAAGGATAAGTGCAGGGTCCTGCACTTAGGACGGAAGAACCCAATGCACCGCTACAGATGAGGGACCGAATGGCTAGGCAGCAGTTCTGCGGAAAAGGACCTAGGGGTGACAGTGGACGAGAAGCTGGATATGAGTCAGCAGTGTGCCCTTGTTGCCAAGAAGGCCAATGGCATTTTGGGATGTATAAGTAGGGGCATAGCGAGCAGATCGAGGGACGTGATCGTTCCCCTCTATTCGACATTGGTGAGGCCTCATCTGGAGTACTGTGTCCAGTTTTGGGCCCCACACTTCAAGAAGGATGTGGATAAATTGGAGAGAGTCCAGCGAAGGGCAACAAAAATGATTAGGGGTCTGGAACACATGAGTTATGAGGAGAGGCTGAGAGAGCTGGGATTGTTTAGCCTGCAGAAGAGAAGAATGAGGGGGGATTTGATAGCTGCTTTCAACTACCTGAAAGGGGGTTCCAAAGAGGATGGCTCTAGACTGTTCTCAATGGTAGCAGATGACAGAACGAGGAGTAATGGTCTCAAGTTGCAGTGCGGGAGGTTTAGATTGGATATTAGGAAAAACTTTTTCACTAAGAGGGTGGTGAAACACTGGAATGCGTTACCTAGGGAGGTGGTAGAATCTCCTTTCTTAGAGGTTTTTAAGGTCAGGCTTGACAAAGCCCTGGCTGGGATGATTTAACTGGGATTTGGTCCTGCTTCGAGCAGGGGGTTGGACTAGATGACCTTCAGGGGTCCCTTCCAACCCTTATATTCTATGATTCTATGAAATTTAAAAGCGGCAAAGAGTCCTGTGGCATCTCATAGACTAACAGACGTATTGGAGCATGAGCGGTCATGGGTGAATACCCGCTTTGTCGGATGCATGTAGTGGAAATTCCCAGAGGCAGGTATAAATATGCAAGCAAGAATCAGGCTCGGGATAACGAGGTCAGTTCAATCAGGGAGGATGAGGCCCTCTTCTAGCAGTTGAGGTGTGAACACCAAGGGAGGAGAAACTGCTTTTGTCGTTGGCGAGCCAGTCACAGTCTTTGTTTAATCCTGAGCTGATGCAAATGAACTGAAGCTCAGCAGGTTCTCTTTGAAGTCTGGTCCTGAAGTTTTTTTGCTGCAGGATGGCTACCTTTAAATCTGCTAGTGTGTGTCCAGGGAGGTTGAAGTGTTCTCCTTCAGGTTTTTGTATATTGCCATTCCTAATATCTGATTTGTGTCCATTTAGCCTTTTAAAACCATCTAATGAGCTGAACCTGTGTGTGCCACATCTCCTGGGGGCACAGCATACAACCTCACTCTTCGGACTTGTCTACACTACACAGTTAGATCTACGTAAAACAGCTTAAGACAACCTAATTATGTCAGTGTGCACACTAAAGCCTTCCTCCCACGGATGTAAGGACCCGACTACACCAACCTAAGAACTCCACCTCCATGAGAGGCATAAGGCTTACGTTGATGTAGTTAGGGCGATGCAGTGTCTGTGTAGATACTGCGTCCCCAAAATTGGCTGTCTTGTCAATTTCACTGCAGGAGCCATGAAATTGACAAGAAAGCCCCCACTTCCCTGGAGAGCTGGGCAGCTGGAGGGGATCCTAGCTGGGAGCCAGGAAGCAGTGAAATTGACAAGGCTGCCTGGCTCCCAGCGGGAAGTGGGCAGGGAGTCCAACAAGCCCCTGGCAGCTACCTCCCCACTCCCAGAGAGGAGCGGGGGGCAGGGGTGTGTGGCTTCCCACCGACTCTTGGCAGGGAACGAGGAGATGAGCAGGGGCAGCCCACCGGGACCTTGGGAGCCTGTGGGGCAGCCAGGCTCCTGACAGGGAGCTGCCAGCAGAGCTGAGATCAGGCTCTCAGCTCCCCACACTGCCCCCTCTTAGGTTGGTGGAAGCGCTCCTAGTGAGGATGTGCACCACCAACCACAGAAGGGTAGTGTAGACATGCACCACCGCAATAACTGCTGCAGTGGCTGTAAGTCAACCTAATATACAACTTATGTTTGTAGTGCTGACATTCCCTGAGACTTTGAGGTGCGTATCTAACTCAACTGTTGATTGTGAGTTTTTGATGTTCCCCTATCACTCTTTTGTTCCACTGGACAAACTTCTACCCTGGCCTGGCTTGGGAGCAATGCCTCTGACAAATCCAGGCACAGAGCTATGTCCCAGCTATCATCTGTCCAAACGTTAAATATTGCAAAAGACATTGGAGACTCGGAGAACATTAATTACGGCCCATTATCGGCGGGTGCCAGAAAAAACTGAAGAGAGCACACAATGCGGCATCATTTGGTTTACAACAGGCCCTTTCTAGATTTACAATAATCTATCAAAGGGTCACTGTATCTGTGAAGAAGTGGTTCTGCACAGAAAGGTCTTCCAGCCATGGTCATGTAATTGTCCTGAGAAGCATAAACTGGAAAACCTCCCCAGTAAACTCCTCTTAAGAAACTGTGACACAGATACCTTTCTTAACTTGCAACCTTAATGGGCTTCAATAGTATTATCTAGTCATTTTTATTACAGTAGTGCCTAAGGGCCAGACAAGAACAGGGCCCATTGTACTAGGCACTGTACAAAAGCAGAACAGGTTTCAGAGTAACAGCCGTGTTAGTCTGTATTCGCAAAAAGAAAAGGAGTACTTGTGGCACCTTAGAGACTAACCAATTTATTTGAGCATGAGCTTTCGTGAGCTACAGCTCACTTCATCGGATGCATCCGATGAAGTGAGCTGTAGCTCACGAAAGCTCATGCTCAAATAAATTGGTTAGTCTCTAAGGTGCCACAAGTACTCCTTTTCTAAAAGCAGAACAGTAGACAGTCCCTGCCTAGTGAGCTTACAACCTAAATAGACTGACATAGGGTGGGGGAAGAGGTATCACGCACAAGCAGGGTGAACAATGTGATGGAAGGAAACATAATGTTAGTGCCATGTTTTTGCAGGGGAGTTAGTTAGGAGAATAACCCTGATTTGGGTGTGCCAGCTCTTGGAGCAGTGAGACTCTGCTGGGCCCCACCAAAAGGATTGCAACTAAGATGACTACCTGAGCCCTCTGACTTCATTCCCAGCATGCCTGGAGCCAGGGTGGGAGGCAGAAGGAACTAGAAACCTCTGTTTGGGCCAGTAGGGAGGCTTCTGCATGAGGAGATCTGCACAAGCAGGCCACTGGACCAGTGACAATCCAGAGCTGCACAGACAGCCTGACTTTACACTCAGACAGGGTTAGTTTCTGTTTGGAAGCTGGGAGAAGAAACAGCTCAGCTGAGGGAGTCCCCGCTAAACTCCCACTTCCCCCCAGGGGAATCCTTGCACTGCAGTGAGATCCAGCTGCATGGACCAGGCAGTTCAGCACTGCCATGACCAGCATTCAGGGAGAGAGCAAGCTCCAACCCAGCACCAGCTACTGAGCGACAGCTGAGACATGCACAGACTTTCAGACCTGGCAATCCAGTAGTAGTCCAGAGAGGACCCTGCCCCACACAGGGGCGAAGACCTTTTGTTCAAACCAAACAATGCCACAGCACTGCAGCAGTCCATCTCGGGACGTAAAACCTCAGCGCACCATCCACCTAGGAACGTGTCGTAGGAATGTGTCAGCGGGGGGAGCTGGGCTTTGGAGGCGTTGTGAGTGTTTAGAAGTGGGAGGTTGGTTTGTTTATCAGTGTTTATTAATTATTAGTTAACCACAATCCCTTCTTTTCCAGATCCTATTTTCCTGTTCTCTGTAGCCACCCCCTCTGTTATGCTCTTATTATTGGCATGTGATTCCTTTCCTGGAGTTTGTTTTATTTACTTTATTGTCCCCTGTGCACTGGGCTTTATGCCCCCTTGCCATTTTCCCAAGGGACAACACCCTCCATGTCTCAGGCACAGTGAGGAGTCACCTTGTGTGGAGGCACCAGCTGCTAGAATATGAACCCAGGACCTGACCCACATGAAGAGAGGGGAGAAGCCCTCTAAATATGGGTGGTAGCAAGCACCAGGGAGAGAAAGGAGAGAAGGCATAAGCCACAGTGCAGGGGAGGGGCTACAGAAGGGGATCAGCTAAATGGAAAGGAAAGGAAACGGGAGGGAAAGGGGGATGAAGAGGACAGGGCTGGGGTGAAGAGGGAAAGAGGGGCAGGTGTGGAATGAAGGTGATGTGAAGAGACTGTGAGGGAAAGTGAGGGTTGGAGCAAAAACCTAATCAGCACAGGACAGAGAATGTCCAGCCAAAATTGTAGAAAGTTCACTGAGTGTCGAGATGCTTTGGCTGCGTCTGCTCCTACGGCTGGAGTCTCATTGCTTATTGTCTTACTTTAAAAAATATTCCCAGCCCAACTTCTGTGTTGTTCTGACAGATTCCTGCCCATGGGCAACTATGGAACAGAAGCAACTATGTTTCAAAACATGATGAGTTTTCTTAAAAAATAGTGTACAGAGTGCAAAAATCTCTATTGTTGAGCTCTGAGCACCTCTTTCCTGACTCCCGTTTCAAGCCCCAGTAAGCACATTCATATGAAGGGGGGAAGAATCCCAGTCTTTCTTTGTTTAATCCATCACAGCTGCCAAGTGAACTGGTTCTAATAACAATCTCTGGTACTCATGCAGGGCCTTTCCTCTGAGGTTCTCAAAGCACTTTAGAGATGTTAGCTGATTAGACCTTACAATAACCCAGTGGTGTAGGTAAGTAATGATGGGTTTGATTCTCTTCCTAGGTTGCAGGCATCCAGAAGTGATAAATCCATCTGGACTATGGGGAACCATTGGCATAAGCTGCCTGCTTCTGCCATTCCATCAGTGGGCCTGGAGCTGGCTAGCAGAGATACAAAAATGGGAAGGGTCTTCCCAGAGAGTGAACAAAGCAAGGCAGCCAGAAGAGACGCTCATAAAGAATGTCTCATGGGGAGATTGCATTGCAGGGGTTCTTATGCACTCAGAAATTTCTGATTCTCAGTCCTGTCCTCAGACCATAAACCTCTCTACAAAATTCTGTCTCCTCCATTGCATCCCCAAGCATAGTGCCCTTCCTCTCAGATTGACAGGCTTGGAGCGTGACGTCCTCTATTTACCCACGGAATATATACAGCACAGGGAGTAACAACCTTGATCTAAGAAAATATTTTTCCCCACAATGCACAATTAGCAAGGGAGGAACTCCTGGCCACAAGATTTCACTGAGATCCAGAGCACAGCAGGATTCAAAAAGGGATTTGACATTTATATGGATGACAAGCCTATTCAGTGATAATAGTAAATACTTTTAAAGAGTTCTGGAATGGACATAAATTTCCATGGTTGAGGGCTTGTCAGCTTCTAACTAATGGAGGTTAGGAGGACATTTTCTTTGAGGGCATATTAGCCCATAACTGCCTATTACAAGGGTTCTTGTAAATCCCTCTGAAACTGGGTGATCCAGTCAGTGATAAGATACTGGACAAGCTGGACCTGTAGTCTGATCCAGTATGTCAGTTCCTATGTATCAGCTTTCTCCACCACTGTTCCATAACCCTGATCTGCTGTGAGCACTTCCAGTAGTGAGAGGGTAGTCTCCTTCTGCATTCAGTCCTTGGTCTCCTTCTGAATTGCTTAGTCAATGTGAACTGAGATGACAGTTTTTGCGCTATGTGCGCAAAACTGTGGCCTTGCTTACTAGGCACTGTCCTTATTTCATAAGGGCCATTGAACAGCTGTCAGATGTTAACCATATTTAGTCAACTACCATCATGGGTGGGATTGCAGGGGCCAATTTGAAATGACAGCTTCAGAGCAAAACCAGACTGGGTTTTGCTCAGTGATGGTGTCAGCAGTATCACAGCTGGAACACTCAGATAATCTCGTCAAAAAGGAGCAAAGCAGAAAACCACATTTTCCATGCTGGGTTGCTACCAGTTGCCTGGGCACCAGCAGTAAAAAATCTCCAGTGAAATGCTTTCTTGCAGATCTAGTATAAATAAAAACAATGAGGAGTCCTTGTGGCACCTTAGAGACTAACAAATTTATTTGAGCATCAGCTTTTGTGGGCTAGAACCCACTTCATCAGATGCATGGAGTGAAAATACAAGAGCAGGTATAAATACATGAAAGGATGGGGGTTGGTTTACCAAGTGTGAAGTCAGTCTAACGAGATAAATCAATTAACAGCAGGACACCAAGGGAGGAAGAACAACTTTTGAAGTGGTAAGAGAGTGGTTCATTACAGACAGTGGACAAGAAGGTGTGAGTAACAGTCAGGAGAAATTAGTATTGGAGAAATTAAGTTTGGGTTTTGTAATGACCCAACTACTCCCAGTCTCTATTCAGGCCTAATCTGATGGTATCCAGTTTGCAAATTAATTCCAGTTCTGCAGCTTTACATTGGAGTCTGTTTTTGAAGTTTTTTTTGTTGAAGAATTGCCACTTTTAGGTCTGTTATTGAGTGACCAGAGAGCTTGAATGGAAAAGACAACAACCAACTGAGTCGACTGGAAGGGAAAGGAGCAAAGTCTGGTTACAGCACATTGAGACTATATGCAGTTATAATGAATGATAAAACAGCTCACTGGAGAATGTGGATACAGGCACAGTAAAAATTCTAATAAATATCTGAAACAATGCCTTGATTATATTTGTGTTGTAAGGTGTCAGTACAATTCAACTCCCTATACATCCCCCTGAAAATACATTTCCTTCCCTGAATGTGCTTTCATTAACTCTCCAAAATGCTTCTGTTTTTAACAACCAGTTTATCTGAGGGGTTTGATTTTCTTGCATGTGACATAGTTTTGGAATGGTAGATGTTTTTAGTCACTAATCACAGCCATGTACCTATAAGGTACATATTCAAACTGCATGGATGAATAATCTCTATGCTCACTGCGGGGGGTTTCTTTTCTTTTTCTTTTTCTTTATGGTTCTTCTAGGCTAAGCTTCTATTTTCTCTTGACTTTAGAGCAATGAATATGCTGGCACAAAGGCTTTGGGATAATTCATAAACAACAATCTGTAGCAATTTGCAGACTGATTTGGATCACCTAAATCGTTACGATGAAAGCATAGGGGAAGATTCAAACTGCCTCTAATTTAAAAAAAAAAACAACCTTCCACATTACAAAATCACTGTGGGTCAAATCCAGAGTAACTCTATTGACTTTAATGGAGATATTGCAGGTTTACACCAGTGTTCCTGAGAGCAGAATTTAGCCCTGTGTGGCAACACTGCACAATTTCATACATTTCAAACAGGCAGAGGAATGAATTACAGCTGCCAGGTTGGTTGTTTTGCTCAAATGAAGAGACACAAAGCAGCACACAGGCCCGTGTGTAACTTTTAGCAGGGCTCCTTAGCACTTGACCTTTTGGCAACAGTCTCGCCAAGATAAACAGATTATCTCTGTGATGACACAGATTCCAGAGCTTGTGCACAGAGACATGAGAGGAAAACGTACAACAGCACTAAAGGTCCTACTGATATTTCTACACCTGGCACCTGAGGTTTATATAAACACCGGACTATTACACATCACATGCTTGCATGCGCCTGACAGAAGTGTTTTAAACAGAAAATGTTTGCTTCCTCATGACCTCGTCCTTTGCAAAGCATAAATTAATCGGTTGAGAGATTCCATTGACTAACATGAACTATAAAGAAAGAAGTGCTGTGCATCTCTGTGTTCGCTAAGGAACAATGACTCTTTGGAGAGGCCTTGAACTTGCTAGCATCTCTGGAGCTCACGACTCGTACAGTATTTATCGGGGGCAGAGGCAGGATTGCCCGCACTCCTATCCATGGTTTGATGACGCTAACTAGCCAATGGTGAGCCCAGTGATCTCACACTGGTGTAAACCAGTGAAGTAGAAGAGTTCAGATTCAAGCCCAATCTGGACATGGATGAGACCGCTCTGGACAGCACTTTCAACTCCACTGCATTTCAGCCAGGTACACAGGAAAAGCCCCAGGAACTTTTGAATTTCATTTCCTGTTCGATCAGTGTGGAGAGCTCACCACCACAGCTGACCATGCCTGCCCAGGGCCACAAACACGTTCCAGCGTGGAGTATACAGCAGACACTGGATCTAATTGCTGTGTGGGGAGAAGAGTCTGTGCAGGCAGAGCGCCAAACCATCAGAAGAAACGCTGACATCTATGCCAAAATCGCACAGCGCCCGGGGGACAAAGGCTGCACCAGAGACACACAGCAGTGTCATGTGAAAATAAAGGCCCTCAGGCAAGTCTACCAGAAGACAAGGGAGGAGAATAGTCGCTCTGGTTCTGAGCCACAGACATGGCACTTCTATGAGCAGCTGCATGTGATTCTAGGTGGGGACCCTGCCAGTACTCCAATTCTCTCGCTGGATACCTCCCAGGGGCCCCAGGTGGCCATGGGCAACAACGAGGGGGACATTGTTGATGAGGAGGAAGAGGAGGAGAATGCACAGCAGGCCAGCGGAGGATCCATTCTCCCTGACAGCCAGGACCTCTTCCTAACTCTGGAGCCAATCCCCTCCCAGGACCTACTGCTGCGGGGCCGTGATGGTGAGCGCACACTTGTAATAACACTACAGGGGTTAAATGCAGTTGTGGTTACTGTTTAATTTGAGGTAAACAATTGGGATACAGTGCCGGCCTGGCCAGCTATGCGAAGGGTGCTCCCCAGAAAAGCCTGTTTATGTGCCAAGAGCTTCCCCACCAATAAATGTCCCTGTGGGTGCCCTCACACCACCTACCCTTTCTTGTGTGCTTACCATGGTTGCCTGCAAACCGAAATCTGTTGCCCAGTGCTCTTCCATGTGCTGTACCGTACTGGTTGGTGCTTCTTTTAGAAGACAAAATGTGTCCGTGTACCTCAGAGAATGTATATACTGCTGTGAAGTGTTTCATTCATTGCACAAATGAACCTTGTGTTTTCAACAATGTATGTTTTTCCTTGCAGCTGCAACCTTGTCTGTGGGTGCTTTCTCCACACCAGCACAAAGGCTGTCCCAGATTAGAAGGCGAAAAAAGCGGACCAGGGAAGACAATGTTCTGTGATTTGATGCATTCCTCCAAGACTGACAGGGCCCAGCTGAATGCATGGAGGCTTACACTGTCGGAGAGCATGCCCAAGAGGACGGCAAAGCATGCAGAGAACAAGAATGTAACACACAAGAGAAGATGTTGCAGCTTATGGAGGAGCAAACAGACATGTTGAGGCATCTGGTTGAGGTGCAGAAAAGGCAGCTAGACCTTAGAGTCCCACTGCACTCAGTGATGAACCAGCTGCCCTCCTCACCAAGTTCCATAACCTCCTATCCCAGACGTCCATAGCTTTGATTGCTAGACAATGCACTTGTAATAAGCTATGTGTGCTTGCCCCTCCCCCCGTGTTATCAGGCCCTTAGACCCGGGTTATCATTGCTATTCATTGCTTTCTCTGTTCAGTGTTTGTTAGCATAATAAAAATGTGTGGATTGAGGACAAGAGGCTCTTTATTCACTGTGCACCCTGAGGTTGGTGTGGGTTTAGTTTACAGAGCAGTACATGCGAAAAAGGGGGCAGCTTGGTAAGGAACAACACACAGAACTGTCACATAAGTGTTGGATCATTCTTGGAACTGGTTTTCAAAGCCTCTCGGAGACGCAGTGTGCCTTGATGTGCTCTTCTTATTGCTCTGGTGTCTGGCTGCTCAAAATGGGCTGCCCGGCAATCTGCATCAAACCTCCCCCTCCCCCCACCCGCCATAAACTTTTCCCCCTTACTTTCACAGATATTATGGAGCACACAGCGAGCAGCAACAACAATGGGAATATTGCTTTCACTGAGGTCTAACCTAGTGAGTAAACTGTGCCAGCACCCCCTTAAAGATCCAAAGGCACATTCTACCTCCATTCTGCACTTGCTCAGCCTATGGCTGAACTGCTCTTTACTGCTGTCCAGACTGCCTGTGTACGGCTGCATGAGCCATGGGAGCAAGGTGTAGGCTGGGCCTCCCAGGATAACTAATGGCATTTCAACATCCCCAATGTTAATTTTCTGTTCTGGGAAGAAAGTTTCTTCTTGCAGCTTTCTGAAGAGACTGGAGTTCCTAAAGATGAGTGCATCATGTATCTTTCCTGACCATCCCACGTTGATGTTGGTGAAACGGCCCTTGTGATCCACTAGCGCTTGCAACACGATTGAGAAGTACCCTTTCTGGTTTAGGTACTGGTTGGCAAGGTTGTCTGGTGCCACAATAGGGATACGTGTTCCGTCTATCGTCCCACCACAGTTAGGGAACCCCATCGCTGCAAAGCCATCCACTCTGTCCTGCATGTTTCCCAGAGTCATTACCCTTCTTAGCAGAAGTGAATTCATTGCCCTGGCTACTTGGATCACAGCAGCCCAGAGGGTAGATTTACCCACTCCAAACCGATTCCCAACTGACCAGTAGCAATCTGGCATTGCAAACTTCCACAGGGCTATCACCACTCACTTCTCAACTCTCAGAGCAGGACTCATTTTGGTATTTCTGCACTTCAGGGCTTGGGAAAGCAATTCGCAAAGTTCCATGAAAGTGGCCTTATGCATTCGAAAGTTATGCAGCCACTGGGAATCATCCCATACCTGTATAACTATGCAGCCCCACCAGTTTGTGCTTGTTTTCTGGGCCCAGAAGTGGTGTTACATTGTGTCAACAAACCCTGCTGTTGCTGCCAGCATTTGCAAATTGCTCCATTCAATGGCTTCCAGCACAGCTATTTGTGTGGCATCACATTCTTCCACACAGCAGCTCCTGGCTGGGCTCTGCAAATGCTACAGCCCCAAGTGGGGTCCCTGCTTGCCATGCTATGGCATCTACACGAGCAACCCAGACTTAGACGCGAAAATGATTGTTTACTGTTGCTTTCAGGGACGGAAGGAAGGATGGAGGGAGGAGGCAAGTGCATCATGGGAAGCTGATGATATGTACCCAAAACAACTCGCAAAAGTGTTTTTGTCCCATCAGGCATCGGGAGCCTAACCCAGAATTCCAATCAGCAGCAGGCACTTTGGGATAGCTGCCTACAGTGCGTCGCTCCCTGAGTTGATCCTAGCCATGGAATGTGCATAGTGGGGACATGCGGCATCGACTTTGTAAAATCCGAGGCTAAATGTCGACTTAAATAAATACGACCTAATTTCGTCGTGTAGACATCCTTAGTCTGCAGTTAGGGGTCTATTGCTAGCAGAGGGAGCCCAAGTACAGACAAAGGAGTGTGTAAACGTACAGCCAGCAGAGGGTGATGGACCACAGATAGTGCACAGCAGAAAAAAAATGGCAAAGATGGCAAAGATGGCAAAGAAAGAATCTCTGGAATTTAGTGTGAACAGAGAAACTTCACCTCATGCATCGGAAAGCCAGACGACCATGGGAATTTAAATAATTTCTCTGTGACCATTATGTGCAAACTACACATGCTGAGAAGGATTCCTGGGCACCTTAAGTTATTTTCAGAAAGTGCCAGAAGGAAGGACACATCACACAGAAATCTGATGAGGTTCAATAAGGATAAGTGCAGGGTCCTGCACTTAGGACGGAAGAACCCAATGCACAGCTACAGACTAGGGACCGAATGGCTAGGCAGCAGTTCTGCGGAAAAGGACCTAGGGGTGACAGTGGACGAGAAGCTGGATATGAGTCAGCAGTGTGCCCTTGTTGCCAAGAAGGCCAATGGCATTTTGGGATGTATAAGTAGGGGCATAGCGAGCAGATCGAGGGACGTGATCGTTCCCCTCTATTCGACATTGGTGAGGCCTCATCTGGAGTACTGTGTCCAGTTTTGGGCCCCACACTTCAAGAAGGATGTGGATAAATTGGAGAGAGTCCAGCGAAGGGCAACAAAAATGATTAGGGGACTGGAACACATGAGTTCTGAGGAGAGGCTGAGGGAGCTGTGATTGTTTAGCCTGCAGAAGAGAAGAATGAGGGGAGATTTGATAGCAGCTTTCAACTACCTGAAAGGGGGTTCCAAAGAGGATGGATCTAGATTGTTCTCAATGGTAGCAGATGACAGAACGAGGAGTAATGGTCTCAAGTTGCAGTGGGGGAGGTTTAGATTGGATATTAGGAAAAACTTTTTCACTAAGAGGGTGGTGAAACACTGGAATGCGTTACCTAGGGAGGTGGTAGAATCTCCTTCCTTAGAGGTTTTTAAGGTCAGGCTTGACAAAGCCCTGGCTGGGATGATTTAACTGGGAATTGGTCCTGCTTTGAGCAGGGGGTTGGACTAGATGACCTTCTGGCGTCCCTTCCAACCCTGATATTCTATGATTCTATGATTCTATGATCACTGTGACCTGTCGCACAGTTCAAAATCAGCAAAATAGAGTAATGATACATCCAAGAAAAGATCTATGATGACAGAATGAGGGAGGCAACCTAGTGACAGAGGATGTGGAAAAAGCTAATGTACTCAATGCTTTTTTTGCCTCTGTCTTCACGAACAAGGTCATTTCCCAGACTACTGCACTGGGCAGCACAGCATGGGGAGGAGGTGACCAGCCCTCTGTGGAGAAAGAAGTGGTTCGGGACTATTTAGAAAAGCTGGACGAGCACAAGTCCATGGGGCCGGATGCGCTACATCCGAGAGTCCTAAAGGAGTTGGCGGATGTGATTGCAGAGCCATTGGCCATTACCTTTGAAAACTCATGGTGATCGGGGGAGGTCCCGGAGGACTGGAAAAAGGCTAATGTAGTGCCCATCTTTAAAAAAGGGAAGAAGGAGGATCCTGGGAACTACAAACCAGTCAGCCTCACCTCAGTCCCTGGAAAAATCATGGAGCAGGTCCTCAAGGAATCAGTTCTGAAGCACTTAGAGGAGAGGAAAGTGATCAGGAACAGTTAGCATGGATTCACCAAGGGCAAGTCATGCCTGACTAATCTAATTGCCTTCTATGATGATATAACTAGCTCTGTGGATGAGGGGAAAGCAGTGGACGTGTTGTTCCTTGACTTTAGCAAAGCTTTTGACACCATCTCCCACAGTATTCTTGCCAGCAAGTTGAAGTATGGGCTGGATGAATGGACTATAAGGTGGATAGAAAGTTGGCCAGGTTGTCGGGCTCAACAAGTAGTGATCAATGGCTCCATGTCTAGTTGGTAGCCGGTATCAAGTGGAGTGCCCCAAGGGTCGGTCCTGGGGCCGATTTTGTTCAATATCTTCATAAATGATCTGGAGGATGGTGTGGATTGCGCCTCAGCAAGTTTGCAGATGACACTAAACTGGGAGGAGAGGTAGATACGCTGGAGGGTAGGGATAGGATACAGAGGGACCTAGACAAATTAGAGGATTGGGCCAAAAGAAATCTGATGAGGTTCAACAAGGACAAGTGCAGAGTCCTGCACTTAGGATGGAAGAATCCCATGCACCGCTACTGACTAGGGACCAAATGGCTCGGCAGCAGTTCTGCAGAAAAGGACCTAGGGGTTACAGTGGACGAGAAGCTGGATATGAGTCAACAGTGTGCCCTTGTTGCCAAGAAGGCCAATGGCATTTTGGGATGTATAAGTAGGGGCCTTGCCAGCAGATCGAGGGACGTGATTGTTCCCCTCTATTCGACATTGGTGAGGCCTCATCTGGAGTACTGTGTCCAGTTTTGGGCCCCACACTACAAGAAGGATGTGGAAAAATCGGAAAGAGTCCAGTGGAGGGCAACAAAAATGATTAGGGGGCTGGAACACATGACTTATGAGGAGAGGCTGAGGGAACTGGGATTGTTCAGTCTGTGGAAAAGAATGAGGGGGGATTTGATAGCTGCTTTCAACTACCTGAAAGGGGGTTCCAAAGAGGATGGATCTAGACTGTTCTCAGTGGCAGCTGATGACAGAACAAGGAGTAATGGTCTCAAGTTGCAGTGGGGGAGGTTTAGGTTGGATATTAGGAAAAACTTTTTCACTAGGAGGGTGGTGAAACACTGGAATACGTTACCTAGGGAGGTGGTGAAATCTCCTTCCTTAGATATTTTTAAGATCAGGCTTGACAAAGCCCTGGCTGGGATGATTTAGTTGGGGATTGGTACTGCTTTGATCAGGGGGTTGGACTAGATGACCTCCTGAGGTCCCTTTCAACCCTGATATTCTATGATTCTATGATTCATGAGAACCTAAGGAAGGATCAAAGTTGGAAATTCATAATGTGGAAGAAGACAAGAGCTGTAGTGACACTGACCAAGACTTAGCATTCAGGGGTGGCCAACCTGAGCCTGAGAAGGAGCCAGAATTTACCAATGTACGTTGCCAAAGAGCCACGGTAATATGTCAGCAGCCCCGCATCAGCTCCTCCACCCCCACTCCCAGCGCCTCCCACCCACCGGCACCCCCACCCATCAGCGCCTCCTCCTCCCTCCCTGCACCTCCTGATCAGCTGTTTCGTGGTGTGCAGGAGGCTCTGGGGGAGTGGGGAAGGAGCGAGGGCATGGCAGGCTCAGGGGAGGGGGAAGAAAGGGGTGGAGTGGGAGCAGGGCCTGTGGCAGAGCCAGGGGTTGAGCAGTGAGCACCCCCCAGCACGTTGGAAAGTTGGCGCCTATAGCTCCAGCCTCAGAGTCGGTGACTATACAAGGAGCCACATGTTAACTTCTGAAGATCCACATGCGGCTCCAGAGCCACGGATTGGCCACCCCTCACATGTGTTATCAGAAGCTGGAGTCAGAAAAGGCATCTGGGTTATACCCTTGATCCAAGGAGTTCATACAAGAATGGAGCTTGATGCTGGAGCTGCTGTTTCACAGATTTCTTCATCTACCTATTAACAGACTTTGTCACAAGTTCCCCTTGAAGAAACCTCCATGGTTTTGAAGACTTATACAGGAGAAAGGTTCGCCAGTTTGGTTTACCATTACAGTAGGAGAGTGACAATGGACCTCAATTCTGTTCTGAAGAATTCCAGAGGTTTCCAGCTTCAAATGGAATGAAACACAGAAATTCAGCTCCTTACCATCTTGCTACAAATGGATGAGCAGAATTCTTTGTACAAACACTTATGTATGCCTTAAAAGGTAACAAGTCTATTCTAAGTTAGCAGTAGTTGGGCAATTTCTTGTTTGTTTACAGGAATACACTACATGCTACTACCCAGGATCTCTGAACTCTTTTTTGGAAGTGATCTTTATGTACCTGTTGGGGCCTGCTATATCTTGATGTTGCCTCACATGTAGATATGCAAATTGATCAATGACATGAGACTTATAATAATTCTTATCAAGTCAGAGACTTATTGGGGATTCACAGCTATGGTTAAGGAATGAAATGAGTACCTGGAGAACTTGTAAAATGCATGGCACCTGTTTTGGTTGTGGTAAAACTTTGCAAATTCCTAATTTTTAACAACACAGCGGAAGAAACTTTGGTATAAGATCCAGTTGATTCCTTACCACTGACTGTTCCTGTTGTTCAGGACAGGGCTGCACCACAATCACCATATTTTTCCAAAGACAGTGTGAAAACCAGTTGTGTGCCTGAATTTATAAATTGTTTAGTTAGTGAGTTGCTATTCTAGGGAAGAATAATCACTTGCAATTTAAGAGTCCACCCACAGCTCTTAGTTAGGTTTTATGTTTGTAATCAGAGTCTGGATGAGCTCTCCCCTGACATCTAGTGATGAGCTGTGGAAAAAGACTTCAGAAGCTGATCTCGTTTGCATGGACACCCACCCTGCCTAGGTTGAGCACCTAGGCAGGGTGGGTGTGTCCATGCAAATGAGATCATGATGGGACTGCTTGCCCAAATGATCACTTGTGGCTAGGGTTGGATCTCTAGTCCCCTTGTTATTGGGGCAGGAGTAATAAAGTGTTGTTATCCTTGTTGTGCAAAATGAGGGCAGCAGAACTGTACCTAGCATACCTCAATGGAAGGACTCACCCTCAACTGAACAACACTCGCTAGGCAGGGGACATGGGTTCCAAAGCCAAATTTGGGTGGTCTGTTTAAGATATTTGAGATGCTATTTGACCTTTCCCTATAGTACAATAAAAGAGCTAATTTAGACTCCCTTGAAAGTTTTGTTATATGCTGGAGAGCTGAAATCACTGATACCTAGATCTGAGTATTAGATCTACTTTAAGACAGTGTCTCTGTTGCAAGAGACTCACTAGCAGCTGAAATTACTAAGAGCTGTGTTAAGGGGCAGGGGCCCTAACAACATCTTGGCTGGCTGGTAGAGAGGGCCAGAGCAGAGCCCTGCAGAGGTATAGCAATCAGCTATTGGAGTGATGAGCAAGTGTCTGAGCAATGTAGTGTGTAAGGTGCCTCCTTACCTGTCTTCCACCCAGGGTAGGAGGTGAACTCTGCAGATGAACCTCTGAACTCTAGGGCTGCGCTGGCCAAGGACAGCAACTGTAAGTGTAGTACAGAGAAGGGACAGGTATGTTAAAGGGACTCTTGGGTTGCTGCACTTAAGAACCTGAGGGGAAAAGGACACTGCCCAACTTACTTGGGGGATGGGTCTTTTGCTCATGGTTTGTGTTGATGAACCCTAGTTGTGGTGTTTTCCCAAATTAATGCTGAGTTAATTCCCTCCTTTTATGAAAAGTTTTTGCGACACTCGGTGGGGTGAGGTCTCTTTGTGTTGTATTGTTGAAAAGGAACCCCTAGATACTGAACCCGACCCTGGTTGCTGCTGGCTTCACCTGGCAGAAGGGTTACATGTTTATTGTAAACAATAATGTTTATATGTTTGAAAAGTTTTTTTAAAGTAGGGTGGAGGGATGTGATGTCCTGTCCCTTTAAGTGTTTGAGCACAACCCCCTTCCCAGTGCAAAACCTCCCTTTCCTGTTAGTTTCAGTTTTGCAGCCAGAACAATAAAGCAAGCACAGAAGACAGCTGTGTGTCCAACAGTTCCCTCTGTGTCTGTCTGTCTGTCTGTCTCGTTCTCTGCTGGCTCCAGAAATATGATATTTATCTTCATGTTTCCATCCTGTTTTGTTTCAAGGCTCAAAGTAAGCAGTGTGTTAAGTCAGGCAACAATCTTAGTGATGGTTGAGCACTATTAACCATTGTCCTTATGGTGGGGCCAGATTGTACTGCTGGCGATCCATTCAGTGAGGGGTACTCCATGCACAGAGCTCTCCTCCTCTGTGGGGAAGGAGGGTTCTGATGCCTCTATGGCCCTCTCCCAGAACCCTGCTGAGTTCTCTTTGCATGGTCTGGGGTCGACATGATCAAAGAAGTGGAGCTGGGGAAGGAGGGTGCAGGTCAAAGCTGTGGAAGTTACGCATCATTCCTCCACCTGAAGCCCTAGAGAACTTACATGGAAATGGTAACAAAACTCCAGGGTGGAAATTCCATCCCTACAGGGGACAGCTGCAGTCAGGGAGGGTCTCTGGCATCATGGAACTAAGGGACCACTGAAGCCTCTGTGGGCTACACAGCTTTAGCACAGATAGTCATGGCCTCCTACAGATCCCCTTGGGAACCACCAAGCTTGGGGTTGGGGCCCCATGTCATTTATCCCACTGAAGCAACTCCTCAGCAGTATGCTTCAGGGGAATCTAACTTCAATTTCCTCTTCAAAGTCCCCTCTATCATCTCCTGTAGGAGGGGACAAATTGGCCAAGTGTTATTAAAAATATATAACCTCCAATTAATTGGTCATCTGAACAACAAAGAGAACAAGCCTTAGGTGTCCCTGTGTGCTTCAAAGTGGATTATACTGAATAAAAAAAGAATCAAGATAAGACTGTTACAAGTTATCTTATTAAACCCAACCTTCCAAACCTTTTACAGTATTGCATTTCCATTACCAAGCTGATGAATGATCTTAGAGGCAACTTCAGCTCCAAATTCGTTCTGTTAATACCTTTACTTTTAATTGTATATTGCAGCCCTGGGCAACTTTATATGAAAGGGGAGCCAGAATTAATGGCAAGTAATACAACTTCACTGTGCTTTCACACACTTTGGATTTTTACCACTTTATTACAATTTTAGTAATAGCCGTACATCTGAGATGAAGCCCAGCTAGACTGTACAGCTGGGTATGTAGCCTGGCTTTTACCTAGCTGTGGGACTGTATAAAAGGAGATAACAAGCAAGACAGAGGTAGAATGTGCCCGTGGAAGATAATGAACTGAGTGGAGTTGAGATGGTGATATATTGTATCCAGTGGGGGGGAATTTCGGACTGGGAGGAGGTGATGTCAGATTTCAGATTAATGCATGAAACTGTATCAATAGGCTTAGCAGAATTTGATTTTTATTGTTTTATAATTTTGATGGAAAATATGTTTATTTTTAAGCATTTTTAAAATGTTTATCTATTTAAATTTTCACAGTTGCTGTGTATGGGGAGACTTTGGCAAACCAATAAAGTGCCTGAAACCACTATGGCTTATTGCTAAAAGCAGCCAAGTCAGCAGGCTCTAAATTGGCCATTTTCAGCAGTCTCAGTTTAACCAAGGCGGGGGGGAGGGGAGGCCTTGGGTGGCACAGAGAGGGCAGCTTGACCCCACGTCCTTCCTGTTAAGAATTGTGTTGAAGTTGCTGATACATGCATTTTGGAAGAGCAGGATGTGCCCCAGGAATGTCTATTGGGGCCTCAAGATCGAAAACTCTGGAAAAACCCACACCTGGTTAATCGATAATCAGAAGAAACCTCTTGCTTGACCATTGAAACTGCTTAGTTAACAAGTTTGCTTTAAGGGACATGTCATTCTATTGCTAATGTATAAATAAGGGGGGAAAGGGGGGACTCTTCAGGACTGGACTCTCCCTCTGGATGCATCTTGTGTTCCCCACCGGCAGACGGGCTGCTGCTATGCCACTCGAGAGCCACACTCAGCTTTGGTAATTATCGAGGGTTGGGGGTGTTTTAATAACCTGCTGCAGACATGTGTATAAGTACTTAAGACTAAGTAGAGGTTAGCTTTAAGTGAAAGTACTCTTGTGTTGTCCTGTTTGTGCCAGCCATCTATTGGTCGGACGGCCGTGAATCCCCTGATTTATTTCCTGACACCACCTCACACAGAGTAAGAGTTACCAAGAGCTTTGGATTGGAAGAACCCCAGGTAACAGCTGGAAATCATGGGAGTGTCATACAATAATTATTTAAGGACAGACCTTGAGATCCAAAAAGTGAACATTTTATAACAGTTAAAACATAAATCATCAACATCATATGTCAAAATATACAAGTAAACATCTTTAACTCAAATTCTAATAAGCTCTCATGCAGCATTTTTCTAACTTTACCTAGCTGTAAGTTTCTATTATTATTGATGGACATTTTTTTCATTGGCTTGTACGTTAATGGCAAAATCGACGTTTACCAACATTTACCAATGAAAATCTAATCCTATGTCTCAGATATTAATTGTCTTAGGGAACAATGAGACACAGGTGAGAAGCCATCAAGCCTTTGCAAGAGCATCCTACTCAGCATTTCATGTCTGGCTAGATTGCGACTTGGCCCGTACAGCCACTCAAGGGATTGAAAATTCCCCTTATATCCCTGCATGAGCTACTTGGACCCTGGGACTGAGCTGGGAGGAGTATGCCCATAGTGTGAGCTTGCTGACTTTCCTTCCTGAGCAGGTAGGCAGGAGAATGGGCAGACCTCTGCTTCAGCTCCCCCTCTCCTTCCTCTGACACACGGGATGTGGTAATTTGCTGACGGTATAAGCCAGCAGCAAGTTACCAACCACCCATCCCAGAAGCAAGGCGGAAGCAGAGGAGGCATGGTGATGCTGAGATGTGGTTCTGAGGCACAATGCTTCCTGCGTTAGTGCAATTTACCCACCACCCTTTCCTCAAGGTTGCTTCTTAAGTCACTGTCTAGTCCCTTACTTATTTTTTAGTGCTCTGTTCTGCTCTGTCTTCAAATTAAAACAAACAAGCAACATGGCCACATGAACAAACCACCACCACTTTTAGATCCTGGTAATTTTCAGAGCTAATTGAGCTACTTATTTCAAATAACATTGTTACAAATGTGGCTCTTTTCTGGTTAGCAAGCAGTTCACAAACTGACTCTGCTTTCTGGGAAACGATTTGTGATTCCCAAGTGCTGGCCAAATAGTTAACATGAAAGAATTCTCAGCATTTGGGGATTTGTCAGCTGTTTTGCATATACTGTTCATATAGTAGTTATGGTATGAGACTGGTCACCTAAGTCATGAGGTATTGCTTCTCCTCCCTGATTGGATGACAAACTTTGTAAGCAGGAGAAAAACAAAATAACAGGCCTGTCAGTATAAAACAACCATTAATGTTAAAATTGATGAAAATGTGGGCACAAATTTTCACAAATACCTGTGCAGTCCTGAGAATACTTGTGAATAATAATACTCACAAACCCCAGTGAACTTGAACATGGCCCTTTATTTATGAAAATATTCCTGAATCACTTTTCTTACTAATCAACCAAGTGGAGATAGAAAAGCCTTATCACAATCCAGTCCCTGACATAGTCTGTATCTGTATCTTTGTAGCACCATGTTTTCTTGTTCTTATTCAATAGAAAGTCCAAATAAAGGAAAAATAAATTCAAAAATTGGAGACTTTCAAAGTCAACAAGGAGATTTAGTCACTAACTCCCTTTGAAATGAAGCAGAACTGTGTGTCTAAATCCCCTCATCCACTTTTAAAATAATCACCCAAAATGTTTTGAATCTCTATAAAATTGCATAAATATTTCCAATAGCCCTGCTGAGAGTTTTGACCCGGGAATTTTCATTCCACGTTCTCTTCTGTTTCTCCCCCTTCATGGTCCCTCTTGGCATTCCCCTGATGTGCCAAGTGATGTGTTTTCTTATATCAGATACAGCCACGTCACATCACATTAGCCCAAGTTTAGGGGTGATCAACTGATGTTGTAGAGAGACAAAAGGCCTCTCTGCAGCCCCACAATCAGATCCACTTCTCAGATCATCAGTTAAAGGTCAGGCATGAGTTAGTGAGGAAAAACTCTATGACATGCTGGTCTGATAGTATTACTACGGCTTACACTTCGACCTGGGGTTTGTGATATGTCAGCTGTGCCACTCTGTTCACAGAAGTGAAAGACCAATAATGAGATTAGCTATTACCAAGTAAAGACTGTATCTAAAGTAGAGTTTGGTAGATCAGCATTGGCAATGACTTTGTACATTTTTGGTGCAAACTAGGGTATTCTGATGCCACTGCTCAACTAGGAAAGGCAGCTAAAGACTTGTACATGTGGGGTGAAGTATGTTAGTTTTGTTGTTGCGATCAGGCCTCTGCAAAGCCATCCCATGTGGAACGGGCTGGCTCATCCCTTCTGCAGAAAAACTCACAGCCTATTTCAATGAGCCACTGGGCCCACCACCAAACCCCATGGATCTCTTAGGAGCTACACAGATCCCAGAGGGAATAGTAGGAGGCCAGGCTGATGTGCCCAAAGTCCATGTGCCTCTACTGTAACTCTGATCCCCAACAGTTCTGGCCCCAGTCCCTTGCAGGGCAGTTTTACTGAAGACATGCTGCCAGCACATCCCCCTAGCCAGGATGCCTCTGGAAGGGGGAACCCAGTCACGAAGGGAGCTCCATGTTAAAAATGATACAGCCTCAGGTTGCGTTATCTCTTCCTTGTAAACGCCACTGGGCTGATAAGGCACCAATATACATCTGACCGTGACCTGCGCACTCCTCCTGAGCGTGCCCAGTACCCTTCTTTCCACAGAGCCCTTTGCAGGATCAGAGGCAAGGGGAGGTTTCTGTCATGGAGATAGCTTAGGGAGTGCTAGCAGTGAGCAGAAATTTTGTCCCCATGAGTTCCTTGTGCCCTCTCCCCACAGGTGTACCCACACAAGGGCCTGTTGCAATCTGCCCCTCAGCAGATTATATCCATCCCTTCTTCTTTATCCACTCTTTTGTTAGTGCTTACAAAACCTTCCAACAGGTAAGAAGCCTGATTCAACCTTATCAAGGCTATGCTGCCTTGTCCCTATCCCATCAAACTAATCTCCACCCTTTCCGGCTCTGCCTTTAAAGGTGTCAGCAGCCAGTACCAAAACAACTGAAAAGATGAGTTCAGCATGGCATTAAGCACTCTCCAGTCCTCAGATGTAGCAGCTGCTGTTAATGGAGTGTAAAAGCTCAGATAAGTCAAGCCTTGGTTCTTACACAACTCTCAGGTGAACAGACCACCTGGTCCTTGTGTTTTATTGCAATTTAGCTTCTCAAGATGCTCCTCGCTCTTTGTGACAAATATGACTACGGCTTAGAGCAGTGGCTCCCACACTTATTTGATCGCGCCCCTCTTCCTTGTGTCTGTAGCAGTTTGGGTCCCCCCTCCCGCCACATAAGTACCTACACCAACAAAAATAAATCAAGATGCAACTCTCACTAAATACGCAGAACAGTAAGGCATTGATTCAAACAGAGCCATTTAAGTATATAGTAACATTAATTTTAAGTGAGATGCTGCTTACTGCCATCACGCTGTTGGTACTAGTGTCATGGGGGCACACCTTTTTTTTTTTAAGCGGAGACCTTCCACGAATTGCACGAATGAGCCAACAAGCCATTGTATTAAGAGCAAAAGCAAAACTGCGATTGTGGTCGATGCTGACAATTAAATGTGCACACCGCATCATAGCAAATGGATTAACGTACAGATGGCAACGACTTGGCATAAGGCTAGGCAAGCTTAACAGAAATCCATCAAAATGCACAGTGCCATCCGAGGACCTGGTGTGTCGGGAGGAATCAGCTTTGTTAGTTATTCATTGCTGGGGGTAAAATGTGTGCTGGACACTTTTTTCGCCTAAAGCTTCACACACACACACATTCCATGCCCCCCACTGAGGGGCCCATCAGTTTGAGAACCTCTGACTTAGAGTACAGACAATGGTTCCTATCCGGAGTTGTCACTTTACGCTGCCTTCATAACACATTCCTCATAGCGCTTGTGACAAGGTGTTGTCATAAGTGTAAAGCCCTCTTGAGACATGCAGCAGGGTGTTGAGTTAGTCTCTTGATCTACCCTGTGCTTAGATATTGGAGCCCGGCATGGAAATACTGTCCTATTCCTGCTGACTCACAATGGACCTGTGGTGTGTTAACTCCACCCCAAGGAGCGGGAGTGGGTCTATGGGAGAGAGAACTAGGGTTGGGGACAGAGAAGTCCTAGAGGGAAACACTAGGAGCCATCTAACTTTTGAGGAAAAGGCAAGGGAGCCTCGGTATGTTTTGTGCAAGAATGGGTTAAAGATGCAGCCTGTTTACAGAGCCAAAGCACCCCGCAAGGATCCTCTTCTCACTAGGCCTATGAACACGACAGGGATACACATGGGCCGCCAGCGGGAGATCTGTGCTCCAGCTGGAGCTACCTGGCAATCCATATCCATGAGAGTGGGATGCCTGAAAAGTGAACTCCTGAAACATTCCTCACTTCTCAATGGTTGAGCGAGCACAGCCATGCTTTAGAAAGGGAAGGAGAAGAAATAGAAACAGAAGGATGTTCTGGGAAAAGACATCAGCTATATAGCTGAGGGGAGCTCTGTTGTGGGTGGTTTATTTTGTTGCAAGCACGCCAGCTGTGTAAACTGGCTGAATTTGGCTCTGCATCTCTAGGCAAAGGCAAGGTTTCATTGTTACTTTGTTTTACGTTTATACACTAGCAAAACTATAGAATCATTCTTACATACAGGGAAAACTTTTCTTTCAAGAGTCAAAAAAAGAGCTGCAAAGTGTCTCTCTTCAGCCCTCTGCAGTATTTTATGCCTCTTATACTATGGAGGATTGTACTTCTACCAGTTTAAAAATAAATGCCTAGATTCCTAAGAAATTCACCTTGGAAATGATATAGAAATGTAATAGAGTTCTGTTGAAATTACTCAGAAAACCTACAGCATTAAATGGAGAACGTTATCCCTTTTACAGGATTTTTGAATTACCCGATACAATTCTAGAGCAGGGATATAATTTTTTGTTAAATGCTACAGGATGGTGCTTTACTTATGCAATCTTCAAGGACGTGATGCTGAGCCATTGTTTAGGGCAAAGCGGGGTCCCACAGGGGTCTGTACTGGGGGCCAGTGTTGTTCAACATATTCATAGATATATGGAAAAAGGGGTGACGTGAAGAGGCAAAATTTGCAGACGATCAAAATTACTCAAGACAGTTAAGTCCAAAGCTAACAGCAAAGGGTTACAAAGGGATTTCACAAAACTGGGTGACTGGGTGACAAAATGGCAGCTGAAATTCAATGTTGATAAGTGCAAAGTAATGCACATGGCAAAATATAATCCCAGCTATACAGACAAAATGATGGGGTCTAAATTAGCTGTTACCTGTCGAAAAAGAGATCTTGGAGTCATTGTGGCTATTTCTCTGACAACATCTACTCAATGTGCAGAGGCAGTCAAAAAAGTGAACAGAATGTTAGGAACCATTAGGAAAGGGAGAGATAAGACTGAGACTGTTTTGCTCAGAAATGAGGTGACAAAGGGGGGATATGATAGAAGTCTATACAATCATGACTGGTGTGGAGAAAGTGAATAAGGAAGTGTTATTTACCCCTTCACATAACACAAGAACTAGGGGTCACCCGATGAAATTAATAGGCAGCAGGTTTAAAACAAACAAAAGGAAGTACTTCACACAATGCAGTCAAACTGTAGAACTCATTGCCATGGGGATGTTGCAAAAACTAAAGTATAACTGGATTCAAAAAATAATTAAATAAGTTCATGGAGAATGGGTCTATCAATTATTAGCCAATATGGTCAGGGTTGCAACCCTATGCTCCGGGTGTCCCTAAACATCCAACTGCCAGAAGCTGGGACTGGACAACAGGGGATGGATCATTCGTAATTGCCCTGTTCTGTTCATTTCCTCTGAAGAATCTCGCAGTGGCCACAGTCAGAAGACCGGATACTGAGCTAGATGATCCCTTGGTCTGATGCAGTGTGGCCATTCTAATGTTCTTGTGTAAAAGCTATTGCTAAAAGTCTTATAGTTTATTTTTCCTCTCCTGACTCCCTCTTTCCAGCCTGGTGCCTTTAGAAATATTTACTCACCTAATTATCTTGACCAGAATCCTGCCGTCTAGGACATTCAGTCTATCCATAGTACTTGGAGAGTTCTAAGAACTGGCTAATGTGACAGGTCATAGAACAAGGGCCTGATTTTTATCTTGCACTACTGTAAATTAGGAGTGACTCCATTGACGATCGTGGAGTTCATCACGTCAGTAAAACCAGGGTGAGATCAGAATCAGGACCCATATCCTTTTGAGGTGGTAGTCTGTGCACCTAGCCCCAGCCCCTACACGTAAACATAAACACACATATACACACACAGTTGTGTGGCCTGGATGGTAAAGTCAGCGAAAGCCCTAGCCAGGAGGCATGAAAGGAGCAGCAAAGTGCACGCTACAGCACATTCTTACAGGATCCCTGGTTGGCCAGAGTCCCTTCTTTTTTGATTAAGTGTATAGCAAATTGCTTGACTATACTCACGGTTCAATATTAAAAAAATTCAGGAGACCTAATAGCCTAAGCTTAGTCAGTCCAGAGACGAAGCAGTACAATACAAAAAGGAGTCATACATACCACCCTTCTTTGGAAGTGATCGGTCTCTCAGATTTCACCTCAGATAATAAGTCTGCTTTGAAAATATGCAGCTAAGACTAGCTATATTTATAGCACACCTGTTGTCAAGTTAGAAACCACTCTTTACTTCATCCAAAATTCAACCCACCAATCAGCTTTTTTTCCTGTATCATCCTGTCCCTTCCTTAGCTTTGTTTTGGATACCACATTCCAGGTATCAGTGGGTTGTGACAGCATTCCCTAACTGCACCAGGGTGGACTATTCATACTCATGCTTTGAACAGCTTTTGTATTTGCCTGTCGTGATTGGGGGGAGAGATAGCTCAGTGGTTTGAGCATTGGCCTGCTAAACCCAGGGTTGTGAGTTCAATCCTTGAGGGGGCCATTTAGGGGTCTGGGGCAAAAAATGAGGATTGGTCCTGCTTTGAGCAGGGGGTTGGACTAGATGACCTCCTGGGGTCCCTTCCAACCCTGATATTCTATGATTCTATGACACTTCCCGGGGGTACCAGGGTTGTGTGGCACCTTGCTACCACCTGCCCTTAGCATCAGGAGCCTTATCTGTGTCTCCCATGGGTCAGCTCCCCAACTCCACCAGCCATTATTGGCATCCTTTCATCTGCAAGAGATGGGGAATTTCAGCCTATGATGTAGATGGTTTGCAATATCTCATGTGACTGAATAGTCCAATCCAAGATTTGCATGATCTTTGGCAGTTATTGCAAATATATGTATCTTGCTTGGGAGCTGCTTGTTTCCTATGGGCTCTTTTCTCTTCAAGCTGCAGGAGCCAGCTTCTGTCATGGACTTGGAAATCCTGATGGAAATGATGGTGCTACTTGTTATGATCACTTGCCAAGACTTCCCATTGGTCAAGATCAGTTCCAAATTCCTTCATATCTTGCTTGCATTTGTTTTTGTAACGAAGCTTGGAACATCCTGTTATTCTTGTTCCCTCTGATAGCTCCCCGTATAGCATGTCCTTGGATATGCATCCATCTTCCAACCTACTCAGATGGTGCAACCAGCGCAGTCGTCTTTGCTTGAGCAGGACTATCACACTTGGTAAATTTGCCCTTTGAAGAACCTCTGGGTTGGTGACTTTATCTTGCCATTTGAGTATGTGGCATAAACAATGTAGGTGGAAACTGTTTAAGCTTTTCTCCTGCTGAGCATAAGTTGTCCATGTTTCCCCACCATACATGAGGGTGCTGAGGATGCAAGCTTGGTACACTAGCATTTTGATCTTGATGGTAAGCTTTGAGTTGTTCTGTGCTCTTTTAGTTACTCTGCTAAAGGTGGTGGCAGACTTTCCAATGTGAACAATTAGTTCTTCATCCAGTGAGAGGTTGGTGGTCACTTTAGAATCTAAATAGCTGAACTTTTTGGACTACTTCTAGCTTGTTTGCATTTAAGGTAATTGAAGGATCCTGTGGAACCTCCTTCCTAATACAACAGTTTTCTTGATGCTGATGGTGAGAGCAAATGCCTGACAGGCACTTGAAAGGCGATCCGTGAGTTCTTGTAATTTCTTGTAAATTCATTGTGTGCTATGAGGGCACCATCATCAGTGAACAGAAGTTCCCTGATTAGCACCTTTTTTACTTTGATCTTTGATTTAAGTCGGGGCAGGTTGAAGAGTTTCACATCTGATCTTGTGTGGAGATATGCACAGTTCAAGATACCGAGAAGAAGATTCCAAAGAGTGTAGGGGCAAGAACACATCCTTGCTTCACTTCACTTTTCATCTCAAAGCTGTCCAAAGTGGACCCATCAAACTGGACAGATGTTCTCATGTTGTTGTGGAATGAATGTATAAGACTTAATAGGGTTGGTGGGCATTCTATCTTTTCTAGCTTTGCAAATAGATCTGCTCTGTTGACTATGTCAAATGCTTTGGTTAGGTCCACAAAGGTGATGTACAATGGTCAGTTTTGTTCTCTGCACTTTTCTTGGAGTTGTTGCAGAGAAAATATCATGTCTATAGTTGATCTTCCAGACCTGAATCTGCACTGTGTTTCAGGGTAGACACAATTCACCAGCTGTTGTAGGCGACTAAGATGACTTTTGCGAAAGCTTTTCCTGCTACACTTAGAAGTGAGATACCCCTGTAGTTGTTGCAGTCACCCTTTTTGCCTTTATTTTTATACAAAATGATGATGTTTGTGTCACACATCTCTTGTGGTACCTCACCCTCTTTCCAACATTTAAGTAGCAGATGATGAAGATATGGTAATAGGCTGTCTTTCCCACACTTGAGGATTTTCCTTGGGATGCCATCTTTTCCAGGAGCCTGGCCACTTGATAGCAAATCAATGGACTTGCTTAGCTCTTCAACAGTGGGCTTCACATCTAGCTCTGGCATGACCTGTAGAGTTGGTATTTGGTCCAGTGATTAACTGGTGATGTTTCTTTCTTGTGCGTATAGCTCTAAATAGTGTTCAACCCAACGAGACAACTGCTTGCTTTTATCTGTAATGATTTACAGCTGGATATGAGTCAGCAGTGTGCCCTTGTTGCCAAGAAGGCCAATGGCATTTTGGGATGTATAAGTAGGGGCATAGCGAGCAGATCGAGGGACGTGATCGTTCCCCTCTATTCGACATTGGTGAGGCCTCATCTGGAGTACTGTGTCCAGTTTTGGGCCCCACACTTCAAGAAGGATGTGGATAAATTGGAGAGAGTCCAGCGAAGGGCAACAAAAATGATTAGGGGTCTAGAACACATGACTTATGAGGAGAGGCTGAGGGAGCTGGGATTGTTTAGCCTGCAGAAGAGAAGAATGAGGGGGGATTTGATAGCTGCTTTCAACTACCTGAAAGGGGGTTCCAAAGAGGATGGCTCTAGACTGTTCTCAATGGTAGCAGATGACAGAACGAGGAGTAATGGTCTCAAGTTGCAGTGGGGGAGGTTTAGATTGGATATTAGGAAAAACTTTTTCACTAAGAGGGTGGTGAAACACTGGAATGCGTTACCTAGGGAGGTGGTAGAATCTCCTTCCTTAGAGGTTTTTAAGGTCAGGCTTGACAAAGCCCTGGCTGGGATGATTTAACTGGGAATTGGTCCTGCTTCGAGCAGGGGGTTGGACTAGATGACCTTCAGGGGTCCCTTCCAATCCTGATATTCTATGATTCTATGATTCTATGATTTCACCTCTGCGATTTGAGAGGGGCAACCTTGTTGACAGTGGGACCTTTAGCTTTCTTCAGAGCATCATACATGATTTTGAACCTTCTGTGTCTGATGCTGTCTGTACCTCTTCACAGACCTTGATCCAGTAATGATTTGCACACCATCCCCTTGCTTGCTGCACCTCAGTTTTTGCATGTCGAAGTCGCACTTTGTTGCTCTCTGTTGGCTTGTTGTTGTGTTCCAGATAGGCTGTGTTCTTAACGTTGATGAGATGTAATAGTTCCACTTCATTTTCTTCAAACCAGTCCTTTTTTGATGGTCTCTTTCCCCTAAATGTAGCTAAAGCTGTTTCATGGATTGTTGTTCTTAAATCTTCCCAAAATTCCTCTGCCTTCTCTGGTAATGGCTTCCCATGCATGCTAAGTTCAAAAGCCTTCACAAACTCCTGGCATTTCCTCTGGTTTTTGGTGTGAATAACATTGATTTTGGGGTTGCTCCTAGGTTTTGCTCTGTGTAGTTTCTTGTCTGTAATCTTCACTTTGCTAATAATCAAGGAGTGGTCAGTGTCACAATCAGCACTATGGAACGTGCGAGTATTCTGCACTAAGGGTAGGTCTTTCCTCCTGACAATAACAAGGTTTAATTGGTGCCAGTGGCCTGATCATGGATGTCACCATGTCACTTTGTGTCGATCTTTTCCTGTAAAATATGAATTAGTAATGCACATTTGGTTTTGGGCACAGAATTCAAGAAGTCGTTGGCCATTCTCATTCATCTTGCCGATGCCAAAATGTCCTAGGCAATCTGGCCATGAGTTGTTCTCTGTACCAATGCTTGCATTAAAGTCACTAAGGAGGAAAAGTTGCTCAGTTGATGGTATTCTTTTGACAACTTGATGAGTCATAAAATGTATCCTGCTCCTCGGGGCTTTGAGTGTTGGTGCATAGGCACTAATGATGTTCACAGAACTGATGGTTGTCTGACGTGTAAGTGAGATGATAGGCAATGCAAATGTAATGCCAACAGACCCCGGTCGTCAGCAGGCGGGATTGAACCTGGGGCCTCTGGATCTTAGTGCATGAGCCTCTACCACATGGCTCTTAGCTAAGGCTGTGGAGCAGACTCCTCTCTCTCTCTCTCTCTCTCTCTCTCACACACACACACACACACACACACACACACAGGTTAGCTATAGGGACACTCCAGTCCTTGAGCCCTCTGAGCATCTCCCTGGATTGTGCAGCCCCTAAACCAGTGAACACTTACAGTATTTGCTGATTCTCTGCTTCCAAAGAAGCAGTATACCCCGGCTTACCAGTTTTACCTCAGATCACCACTCCACTTAACTCACAACACTTCAATATGTTTATAGTGAAATCACATATACATTTATTTAACAAAGAGATTCAAATAGTAGTGAGTAGAAGTACTGGAAACAACTGGTTACATATAAAATAAAGTCGTAACACATATTCTAGAACCTAGACTTAATCAACAAGATACTTATATGTCTAATAAAGTGTTTCTCACCCCAAATCCCTACAGCACTTTGCAGCCAGACTGGTGGTGACCTTCTTTCATGATACATGCACACCCTCAGTTAGCCATCAAGGGGACCGATTCTGTGTGCCTTTTTGCACTCCAAGATAAACCAGACCAATCCTTTGTTCTTATTCATGAACAGGACACTACCTGCTGTTTGTTTCTTCCTATAGATTTCCACTGTTGTATATTTCACAATCTCTCAATTGCCCTTGGTTTAGTATACCAGTAGGCCTACAGGTATACAATACACAATACACACATGGCCAGACAGGGAGCTAGAGGTCATCTTCTCCTGCCTGAAAAGAACATCCCTGAGTAAGTCACCTCCTGCTGACCTACCTTAACTCCAAGACCTTAAAAACATATTTTTTAGTAAAGGTACATAACTTCTGAAATATTAGACAACCAGTGGCTACTGGCTCTTGGCAGAGGCCTCACATGCCACTGTTTGGTGAACTATTATGCAGATATCTGACCCAGGTGATCCCTGTATAACCCTATGCAACTCCTGTGCCCTCTGCCAGTTGGCACCAATGGGTCACTGGGTCACAAGCAGCAGAGTTCAGCTATTACAAAGTATTATGGGATATACCTTTTACCATGAGTGAACAAAAGTGAACAACATTCTGGGAAAGCATAGTTCAGTTCACAGTGCTACAACTTAATGTAACTACTCAACATTCATATATGATATAATGTGTACAATATTAATATCATGTGTATTATGCGCATGATATTAATATTGTACACATTATATATCTATTATTATAATTAATACATATATAATAGCTAACATTTTACAGAGGACAAATAGAGCAACATCTCTACTCCCCCTCACTTCGCTGGCCAAGGCAGACTATACATCTAGAAAATGAAAGAAGAGGTTACTACAAAGGAAGAAGGTCAGGTTCTGCAGTAATAAAACCACTGGTATTTTGATGAGGTACTAGGTATACGTGGTGACAGTGTAAATGAGAAAGTTTTCATACAATTACAAGTGAGATTATAAATATCTCATTGAAACATATTGTAAAAATCCTTCACCATAAGAGCTGAGTTGTAAAAACTGTCTTAAAATTCTCTCAGAAAAAAGGAAGTCCCCTTCCAAAGGGCTAATGCTTGGCAGATCTGCTGTAGCAAAACAACTCTCTCCTCATCAGAACCAAAAATTAGAGATGAAAAAGGTTTATAGGGCCATCCAGCTCATCTCCCTGGTAATATAGGATTGTTTCCCTATGGTACATTTGTCTAGTACTTTGTCTAGTCTTAAAGGCTTAAGCGATGGGGCTGCTAACCATTATCCTTGGGATGCTATTCCAATGCCTAATACACCTCATTGTCAAATTTCCTCACACTAACTCCAGATCAACTTGAGTTGAGCAATACGTTTATTTGGGCCAAGAAATTAACATGTGCCACAATCAGAAAGGTGAACTCTTGTGAAGAAAGCAAGCTGGTTGGCGCTCATTCAATTCTTTCAGGGATGTCCTCCAAGGAAAAATCAACACGCTCCAATCTCTTCAACTCAACAGCACTGCTGGCAATGTTGTATGGCAGCGAAACATGGATGAAACAGAGAAGCAACAACTGTCTGTCACAGAGAGGGCGATGGAAAGAAGAATTGGGGGGATTTCAATCCATGTCCAAGTCCCCAATGAAGTGATCAGACAGCAGAGCTGAGTGCAGGACATCGTTGTTGAAAGCAAGAATAGTAAAATGTGATAGGCCGGGTATATAGCGAGGCTCACTGACAATCGATGGACTGCAGCTGTTGCCAGTGGTACCCACGAGAACTGAAATGACCACTCAGCTGACCTCCAAAGAGATGGGAAGATTTTATTGTGAAAAGACATGGCCGCACCTGGAGAAGGAAGGCCAGGATAAGAGAAGATTGGAAGGCGTGTTGTGATCGAGGCAATCTATATGAGGTCTGAAGGACCGATCGATCAAGGTGAAGCTCCAGAGCTCTTTTTGCTCTTGCATGGGTTTATGACTGGTCCTTCCTTCTTTGACGCCAATGAACAACCACCCTTTGAGAAGCAGAATCAGCCACCTGAGGCCACATCTTTACACATTAGTCAGCAGTTACTCCCACAAGTAGTCCCATTGAAGTCAATGGGAGTAACTGTTCACCAATGTGAGTAAGGAGATGTTACGATCTGGCCCTTGACAAATGCAGTGGGCTCAATTAACCTCAATGTTTACATTTGTCAATAGCCAAATTTACAGTGGTACTTTCCTCGTTAAGTACAGACAAAGCTAACTACCACTGCAGCATGTGTAGGCATACAGGAGCAGCTTTCCTCTAGCTCGAGTAATAATAGCAATGAAATCCTGGGAGCATGGGCATTGGCTGCTTGAGTATGTAGCCAGTTTCCTGGACGGTTCCCAGGCTGCCATGGCCACACTGCTATTGTTGCTCAAGCTAGCACTGATATAGTGAGATCAAACCTAGCTTGGGTATGCCTACACATGCTGCAGTCATATGTCCTGATTTCAGTGTGGACATAACCTTAGTGGCACCCACGGCGTCATTTCCTGTTCCGAAAAGCAAAGTGTAAATGTTAACCTGTTGCACTTGAAAACAATTTTGCAAGAACAATTTTCATTTCAAGTGAGTTGACCAGTGTGTAGTATAGGAACGTGGGCCCTGTTAGTGCAACCCAGATGGTACAAGGCAAAAAGTCATTGAGAGAGCTCAGTATATTTTGCAGTTCAACGCATATTAGTGAATTCAACCCTCCATTTAATTAAATCAGTCTGGTGCAGTGTTGTTTTCCTGCTATGCTGAAGGCCCATATAACCTTTTTCACAGTACACAAACTCAGACAATCATGCACCTCCTTTAGCATGTCATTTGCAGGAATGTTTTACCTCTTGCAGAAGAACAGAGTTTGATGTAGCTTGTTACAGTTTAAAAATTTTTTTTCCCTGGGGTTTAATACAGACTGCAAAGCAGGGAACAGCTCTGAGTGATTTTTATTTCCTTTAGCTCTAGTAGCATTAAATAAGAAAGAAAATGCAGTGAATTATTAAGGACCCACCAGTGAATTGATATGAAAGATTTCCCCTCTAGGCTCTGAGTTTCCCCATCATCCCTTAAAGGGCTGGATTGTGGCTTGGGCAACAAGCCCCCAAGAACATCCCCCATTACACAACTACAATGGCTCCTGAGACCTTGGGTCTGGGTACATAGGAGTAAGTGGGTGCTCTGCTTCTGCTTATTCCCTCCTTGTGCTTGGGCAGGGACTGGATAAGGAGGATGCACAGGAATTGCCATACTGGCCCATCTAGTCCGGTATTCTGACTCAAACAGCATGAGGAAGGTTCAATAAACCCTGTATTTGGCAGTTATGGAATAACCTGCCCCAGGGAACATTTCTTCTTTACCTCCACTAGTTAGCAGTTAGGGATGAGGGTTTATTTTGCTTGGGAAACTCTTGGTTATTTTTTAATCCTCAGTGTTATAACTCCTGCTATTATTATCTACGTGCCCCAGAGCCTTGAACTCTCACATGCACAATATGCAGTGAGCGGATGTAGGGCATTACTCTGAAGATCAAGAAGCGAGCAGCAAATTCCTATCTCCATGAAGAAGAGGGGATCCAGGAAGGAGTTGTTGTGACCACAATTTCTTCCCTGGGATGCTTCTGGCATGAAGAAGCTACATGGCACCATTTACTATGGACCGTGTCCTAGGGACACCATCTAGTCACAGTTCTGCCTTTGCCTCCCTAACCTAACCGACATAATGAGAATAAATGCAAATTGGCAAAGATTTCAGTAGAACAGAAATACTATTTCACTAAAAACAAGGGGACAAATTCATCTCTGGCCCACCCCGCTGATAAATTTGAACAAAATTTTGCACGTGCACGCACACACACATACACACAGTGTGTTAATGGGGTGCTTTCTTTCTTTCCAGTTCTGAAAGTGAGCCAAGCCCTGAAACCTGTCAGTTCTGCCATACTAAGTATAACCTATTACAACACCAATCTTTTCCTACACCTGCTGTCTATAGGGCAAATCCCCCGCACCCATGGCCCCTCTTGTTGATGGTAGATAGACCAAGCAGAGCTTGAGGGAACCATATCTGTAATAACGGATATGAATTTGCTTCCAGATAACTAAAGGGAAAACTCAGCTGTCTACGCAATAAATAAATGTTTTCAGACAGCTGGGCTTCGGCAATGTGAATTGATAGACTTACTGCTTTGATGTGGAACTGCATTTCAACTGTATTTTTCCAGTATTGCAACAAATTATTTTCAAGTATATTTTGTCCTTGAAATGTATGTAGGTTTGATCCTGCAGTCAGTTGGGATATAAGAACCCCAGTGATTGCCCAGGAATTATAATGCTCTCTGCAGCACATCAGTGAGATTGAGATTCACCTGCACAGCTACCAATGTGATATATGCCATCATGTGCCAGCAATGCCCCTCTGCCATGTACATTGGCCAAACCAGACAGTCTCTATGCAAAAGAATGAATGGACACAAATCAGACATCAAGAATTGTAACATTCAAAAACCAGTAGGAGAGCACTTCAGTCTCCCTGGACACTCAATAACAGACTTAAAAGTGGCCATTCTTCAACAAAAAAACTTCAGAAACAGACTCCAATGAGAAACTGCAGAACTGGAATTTATTTGCAAACTGGACACCATCAAATGAAGCCTGAATAAAGACTGGGAGTGAATGGGTCACTACAAAAAGTAATTTTCCCTCTGTTGATACTCACACCTTCTTGTCAACTGTTGGGAGTGGGCGACGTCCACCCTGATTGAATTGGCCACATTAGCACTACAAAAAGTAATTTTCCTTCTGTTGATGTTCAATCCTTCTTGTCATCTGTTGAGAATAAGCCACTTCCGCCTTGATTGTATTGGCCTCGTTAGCACTGACTCCGCACTTGGTAAGGCAACTCCTATCATTTCATGTGCTGTAATATATATATATAAAACTACAAAAAGTAATTTTCCCTCTGTTGATGTTCACCCTTTCTTGTCAACTGTTGAGAATAGGCCACCTCCACCTTGATTGTATTGGTCTCGTTAGCACTGACCCCCCACTTGGTAAGGCAACTCCCATCTTTTCACGTGCTGTAATATATATACTGCTTACTGTATTTTTCACTGTGATTGAAGGGGAGAGAGCGGGTGGCTTACAGGGAATTTAGAGGCAACCAAGGGGGCAGGTTTTCATCAAGGAGAAACAAACAGACGTGTCACACAGTACCCTGGCCAGTCATGAAACTGGTTTTCAAAGCTTCTCTGCTGCGCAGCACTTCCTACTGTGCTTGTCTAACCACCCTAATGTCTGGCTGCACGTATTCAGCGGTCAGGCGCTTTGCATCAACCTCCCACCCCACCATAAACGTCTCCCCCTTACTCTCACAGAGATTGTGGATCACACAACAAGCAGCAATAACAATGGAAATATTGGTTTTGCTGAGGTCTGAGCGAGTCAGTAAACTGCACCAGCGCCCCTTTAAATGTTCATAGGCACATTCTACCACCATTCTGCACTTGCTCAGCCAATAGTTGAACAGCTCCTTACTACTGTCCAGGGTGCTTGTGTACGGCTTCATGAGCCAGGGCATTAAGGGGTAGGCTGGGTCCCCAAGGATAACTATAGGCATTTCAACATCCCCAACAGTTATTTTCTGGTGTGGGAAGTAAATCCCTTCCTGCAGCCTTTTAAACAGACCAGAGTTCCTAAAGACGCGAGCGTCATGAACCTTTCCCGGCCATCCCACGTTGATGTTGGTGAAACATCCCTTGTGATCCACCAGTGCTTGCAGCACCATTGAAAAGTACCCCTTGAGGTTTATGTACTGGCTGCCCTGGTGGTTTGGTCTCAAGATAGGGATATGCGTTCCGTCTATAGCCCAACCACAGTTAGGGAATCCCATTGCAGCAAAGCCATCTAGTATGACCTGCACATATCCCAGAGTCACTATCTTTGATAGCAGCAGCTCAATGATTGTGTTGGCTACTTGCATCACAGCAACCCCCACAGTAGATTTACCCACTCCAAATTGATTCCCGACTGACCAGTAGCTATCTGGTGTTGCAAGCTTCTACAGGGCTATTGCCACTCGCTTGTGAACTGTGAGGGCTTCCCTCATCTTGGTATTCTTGTGCTTCAGGGCAGGGGAAAGCAAGTCACAAAGTTCCATGAAAGTGCCCTTACGCATGCGAAAGTTTCGCAGCCACTGGGAATCATCCCAGACCTGCAACACTATGCAGTCCCACCACTCTGTGCTTGTTTCCCAGGCCCAGAATTGGCGTTCCATGGCATGAGCCTGCCCCATTAACACCATGATCTCCAAATTGCCGGGGGAACGCGGTTTTAGAGAAAAGTGTGTTCATGTCCTCATCACCGCACTTCCGTCGCCTCCTTGCCTGGTTTTTCAGGTGCTGGTTCTGCATAAACTTCATGGTAATGCGTGAGGTGTTTACAATGGTCATAACTGCTGCGGTGAGCTGAACGGGCTCCATGCTTGCTGTGCTATGGCGTCTGCTCCTGCTCGGGCAATTCAGGGAAAAGGTTGCGAAATGATTGTTTGCCATTGCTCTGATGGAGGGAGGGGCGAATGACAACATGACTTACAGGATTGGCTTACAGGGAATTAAAAACAACAAAGGGGGTGGCTTTGTGAGAAACAGAATGGCCCCCTCAAGGATAGAACTCAAAACCTCAAGGATAGAACTCAAAACTGGGTTTAGCAGGTCGTTGATTTCACGGAGGGAGGGAGGAGAAAATGAATACAAAACAAATCTGGTCTATTTCTTGTTTTGATCCATTTCATCTATCTTTATACATCTTGCTGGCAGCAGACTGTGCAGTACGACCGCTAGCCATCGTCATCTCCTGGGTGCTCGGCAGAAGACGGTGCAGTATGACTGCTGGCCATCATTGTCTCCTGGCTGCTCATTAAAAGATGGTGCAGTAGATCTGCAAGTAGGACTGAATCACCATGAGACAAAATTTAAAAGGGTAATGACCTGGTTGAGTCATTCCCATGTTTGCCCAGGTGCCCCTGACCTCATTGAGGTCGGTTAAAAGAGCACCCTGGACTACATCGACGACTGCTACCAGTCATACTGCACTGTCTGCTGCCAAAAAGCAATAAGCTGCTGCTGTGTAGCAATGCAGTACCATGTCTGCCAGCACCCAGGAGACATACGGTGATGGTTAGCTGAGCGGGCTCCATGCTTGCCGTGGTATGGCGTCTGTACGGGTAACCCAGGAAAAAAGTAGCGAAACGATTGTCTGCCCTTGCTTTCATGGAGGGAAGGAGGGGGGGAAGGGGGGCCTGGTGGTATGTACCCAGAACCACCCGCGACAATGTTTTAGCCCCATCAGGCATTGGGATTTCTACCCAGAATTCAAATGGGCGGCGGAGACTGCGGGAACTGTGGGATAGCTACCCACAGTGCAACGCTCCGGAAGTCGACGGTTGCCGCGGTACTGTGGACGCGCTCCGCCGACTAAATGCACTTAGAGCATTTGTGTGGGGACACACACAATCGACTGTATAAAAATGCTTTCTACAAAACCGACTTCTATAAATTTGACCTAATTTCGTAGTGTAGACAAGGCCTAAGAAACAAGGCTTTTGCCACTGGTAAGACGCAAAGGCTGACTGGTCGCTGACGAGATCAGGGTGCACGGCTGGACTGTAACCTTGCAGCCCTTGTACAGGGCAGTGCACAGTGGGGCTACCACAGGGCCAGGGCAGGAACCAGACCATGACCTCAAAAGTCAAAGCCAGGCAGTAGCATTAGTACTGTTTACAAGGTGGGTGGGGCATGTAAAGGAGTGTTCACCCCACACTAGCCCGGCAAGGGTTAACGTGACCCAGGAGGAGTCCCAATAGGCCACACCAGAGGGAGAGTTTGGCTTGAGTTTGGCCTCTCCCCACTGACTGAGGAGCCCAGCTGAGCAGGAGCAGGAGGGACTCATATAAGGCCAGGAAGAGAGGCCAGAAGGGGCTGCAGTGTGGAAGTTTCCAGTCACACTCTGGGCTTATAGTGGGAAAGGAAGAATCCCAGGGGGAGAGTAGAAGCTCTGGGATCCTGGCCCTGAAGAGAGGGTTTACTCAGAAGGCTTGTCGTTAAGGGAGGTTGATAGAGATTGAGTAGGAAAAGGCTCAGGGAAATGGCAGCAGGGTTTGGGATGGTGCAGACCTTGGCCACTGATTAGACAATTGAGTAGTGGGTGGGCCCATGCTCCACTATTAGCCGCTGGGAAAGTGGCATTGTTTGGGCTGTGGAGCAGAAGACTGCCTGAGACAGTTCGTATGGAGAGACTTTGATACCCAGAAGGGGGAAACCACATAGTGACCTGGCCAGAGGGCCGAGCGACAAAATTCCTCAGACACAGCCACAAGGGGGCACTCCAACAGTGAGTCAAGAACCTCATCACAAGGTAATATCTTTTATTGGACCAACTTCTCTTGGTGAAAGAGACAAGCTTTTGCACTTACTCGGAGCTCGTCTTCAGGTTATTCCTTATTAGTTAAATACATAAAGGATACAACTCATATTACAGGTACATTAACTACACTGACAGGTTTCAGAGTAGCAGCTGTGTTAGTCTGTATCCGCAAAAAGAAAAGGAGTACTTGTGGCACCTTAAATGTTTTAGTCTCTAAGGTGCCACAAGTACTCCTTTTCTATTAACTACACTGTATTTATAGTCTGGTTCTTGTTTTTGACCCATACAATCATCATTACTTTATATAAGCAGATTATGGAGTGTATCCTTTGTCCTAAAACTTGCCTTGGTCACTGATATCACAGCAACCATGTACAACACGAGTGGTAGATCCGCTGGAGGGGAGGGATAGGATACAGAAGGACCTAGACAAATTGGAGGATTGGGCCAAAAGAAATCTGATGAGGTTCAATAAGGATAAGTGCAGGGTCCTGCACTTAGGACGGAAGAACCCAATGCACCGCTACAGACTAGGGACCGAATGGCTAGGCAGCAGTTCTGCGGAAAAGGACCTAGGGGTGACAGTGGACGAGAAGCTGGATATGAGTCAGCAGTGTGCCCTTGTTGCCAAGAAGGCCAATGGCATTTTGGGATGTATAAGTAGGGGAATAGCGAGCAGATCGAGGGACGTGATCGTTCCCCTCTATTCGACATTGGTGAGGCCTCATCTGGAGTACCGTGTCCAGTTTTGGGCCCCACACTACAAGAAGGATGTGGATAAATTGGAGAGAGTCCAGTGGAGGGCAACAAAAATGATTAGGGGTCTGGAACACATGACTTATGAGGAGAGGCTGAGGGAGCTGGGATTGTTTAGCCTGCAGAAGAGAAGAATGAGGGGGGATTTGATAGCTGCTTTCAACTACCTGAAAGGGGGTTCCAAAGAGGATGGCTCTAGACTGTTCTCAATGGTAGCAGATGACAGAACGAGGAGTAATGGTCTCAAGTTGCAGTGGGGGAGGTTTAGATTGGATATTAGGAAAAACTTTTTCACTAAGAGGGTGGTGAAACACTGGAATGCGTTACCTAGGGAGGTGGTAGAATCTCCTTCCTTAGAGGTTTTTAAGGTCAGGCTTGACAAAGCCCTGGCTGGGATGATTTACAGGGAATTGTTCCTGCTTCGAGCAGGGGGTTGGACTAGATGACCTTCAGGGGTCCCTTCCAACCCTGATATTCTATGATTCTATGATTCTAACACTGTGTGGGAGTTTTTTTCCAGTTTTGCCAGACACTGCATGGCTGGATATCAGTGTTCTCTGAGTCTTGCAAGGTGGTAAGAGCTCTTTGTGTAGCTTTGATTCCCCCTCCTTTTTTTTTTTTTTTTTGCTGTCCCTGACATGATCCCACATTATCTCTGATCACCCCCTCCTAGTTTGTTCCCTGAGACCGCACACACTTCCTCTGCTGGGCAGTCAACACTGGGTCTCACTCTGGCTGTTGCTTTGAGCTAGTTCAAATTGATACATTTACAAGCTTGTTTCCAGGTAGGTCTGTTGCTCTCTAGGTTGGCAACACACTCCATTTTCAGATTAGTTTTTAGTGCAATTTTCTCCTCTGAACTTTTTTTGTGCAACTTGGGACAATCAGGGCCTAACTATGCAAATATGCAAATTACTCAACAACCCTGAATGAAGTTACGGGGCCAGATCCTCAGCTGCAAGTCAGCAAGGTGCCACTGACATGCAAGCTCATTGTGTTTTGGCAGCAAGTTCTGAGCCAGATTTTTTTCCAGTGAGTGCTTCTCCAAATCAGTGTGTTCAATGTACATTTTAATAAGGAACCTACTGTGAATAGCTCCCATGTCTCCTTAGCACTGGATATCCAGGGCAATGCCTCCATTCATGATTTTCTTCCTGTGAATCATTGCGTTTTTATGGGCTCTTTATTAAAATATTGTAAAATGTTTACTGTTTATTGCTGGAAAGCACAGGGGACATTTACATGGTGAAATGCACTATCTGGACAGAGCTTGCCGTGCTGGATGTTTACCACCCATTCATTATGTTTGGCCCCATTCCTAGAGTTCACCAAGACTCCACACAGACACAGGGGTTTGCTCACACGGAACAGCTTTCAGAAGTGGTGCCTTTCTAACTGCTGTGAGGGGAAGAATGGTCCTGTGGTTAGGTTGCTACCCTGGGAGATCCAGGTTCCATTCCCTGCTCTCACACAGACTTCCTGAGTGACCTTAGGCAAGTCTCTTAGTCTCTCTATGCCTTGGTTTCCCATCTGTAAAATGGGGATAATAGCATTGCCTAATCTCACACAGTGCTGCAAGTACAACTGGATGACATTTTTCAGACTTTTTGTTGGTGAAAAATGCAGATTCAGCAACACCAAAATCTTTCACAAATTCTTGTTGGGTTCACCCAGTTGTTCGTTTAGGGGTGGGGAATGTGGAGGGTCAACAAACCCTCCCCCAACAACCCCTAAACATTCCAAAATATTACAAATGTTTCATTCTGACATTTTCAAAATTAAACGTTTTGATTTTTTTGGTTTGAAACATCTTTTTGTTTCAAACTTTCCTTTGATTTTATTTAAATATTGTTTAAAAAGGGTCCAAATAGACACAAAACTGTTCAGTTTTATCAAAATGAAGCTTTTTTTTTAACCCGAAACAATTTTTTCCATCTGTTTGTAATTGCCAACACACCAAAGAATCCATTAGTCACCCAGCTGTAGCTGTGAGGACTAATATGTTAACGATTGTGAAGCACTCAGATACTACAGTAATGTGGCCATAAGTACCTTAGATTGCCATCCGATCAGTTCAGGAGTATACAGATTATACTTTCAGAGGAAGGATGGTCTAATGGTTAAAGTATACAACTGGGAGTCAGTAAATACCAAGTGCATTCCTACTGCTTCTTCGTTCTTCCTGCATGGCCTAAATGACTTGCCCAGGGTGAAATCACATACCTGAAAATAGGCACCTAAATTCACTTGAGAAAAAATCCCAGAGATCTTTCCATGCACCCTCATAAATATTTCTAAGAAAAAATGAATACAAATAAAGCCCTTCCAGGATTATACTAAACCCTCATCACATAGAATCTTCCCATATGTTTCAGCAAACAACTCTCTAGATCAGTGGTTGTCACCCATGGGTCCAGGGTCCCCTGGGGGACTGTTAGCAGGTTTCAGGGGAACCACCAAGCAGGGCCAACATTAGACTCACTGTGACCTAGGGTAGAAAGCTTAAGCCCCACCACATGGGGCTGAAGCCCCGGGCTCTGAGGCCTACCACTCAGGGCTGAAGCCGAAGCCTGAGTAATGTAGCTTTGTAGGGGCCCCTGTGGCATGGGGCCCCAGGCAATTGCCTGGATTGTTACCCCTAAGCTCCAACCTTGGCTTTTATATTCAGAAAACCAGTTGTTGTGGCACAGGTGGGCCGTGGAGTTTTTATTGCATGACTGGGGGAGCCTCAGAAAGAAAAGGGTGAGAACCCCTGCCCTTGATCCATCCATTTCAGCCTGATAACTTGCTGTGACTTTACCACTAAAGCACAAGTTCCCTTAGAAGTGCTTTGGATGCTTTGAACTGTCACCTTCCACTGCTTAACATTGCTGATCCACTACCCCGCTCCGCTTTGAACTAGCACATCTAACTATAATCACTAGCCACCTTTCTCCCTTTTATTGGTAACATATTTCCCTATTAATTGTGTATGTTCCGTTTTAAAGACTGGCATCCGACTTTTCTTATGTAGCTCAGTGAGGAATATTTCTGTATCATGGGCAATTTCTGTGATATGTTTATGCCTTGCTGGTTATTGTAAAAATGCAAGATGTATCATGTACTGCTGAAAATCCGGCCAGCACTTTGCAGTTTTTAACATTGTTCCTTATCGTACAGTTAAAATAAATGTACCAGATACCAGCTTTATTACTCCTATTAGGTGGTCGAATGGCTTGATGATCAGGATATTAAAGGGAAAGTACCACTTCTCAGCCCCATCGAGCCCCAACACTGAGCAACACCTAAAGATTCTTCAGAGCAGCCAAAATGTATGAAGCTGAACTAGGGGCTGAATGAAGGCTCATGGGTCAGTTTCTGGCAGAGAGGATCTAAGAAGTGAGTAGCAGCAACAGGGAAGGGAGAAGAGCGCTCCCACTACAGCCACTTTCCACTTCCACTTTTCACTAAAAATCCTACAGCCGGGGCAGAGGATGCTTCCTAACAGTTGGGGGAGGGGGGGAGCACTGTGGGTTTCAAAGCATTGTTTTAAGGAAGAATGAAATGGAAACTACACGTGCCCTGATTCTGTAAACACTTGCTTAACTTTCAGTTGCCCCATTGACTTGCCAGACGTGTCTGAAAGAATGGGGCAGTAGAGACTGTGACAACACTGATTGTCCAAGGCTGCATTCATATTGTCTGGCTGGGCTTTTTTGATGACATCAGAGCTTTGAACTAACCGCCAACTATGCACAGCTGAGATCCCAGCAGAGAAACACACACCCAGTCCCTTTCCTGTTATGTTCAGTGCATGAGGAAGATGTGGGGAGCGAATGTGGAACAAAGATAAGGCACCCGGTAAGGATAATCAGGCTTTTGACACAGTCCCACGTGACATTCTTATAAGCAAACTAAGGAAATATGGTCTAGATGAATTTACAGTTGGGAGGAAAACTGGTTGAAAGACCATTCTCAAAGAATAATTATCAATAGTTTGCTGTCAAACTTTGGTGATATAGCTTGTGGAGTGCTTCAATGGATCTGTTGTGGGTCTGGTCCTAGTCAACATTTTCATTAATGACTTGGATAGTAGCGGGAAGAGCGTGCTTATAAAATTTGCAGATGATACCAAGCTGGGAGGGGTTGCAAGCACTTTGGAGGACATGATCAGATTAGAATTCATAATGACCTGGACAAATTGTAGAATTGGTCTGAAATCAACAAGATGAAATTCAGTAAGACAAGTGCAAAGTACTTCACTTAGGAAGGAAAAATCAGATACTCAACTTCAAAATGGGGAATAACGTCTAGGCAGTAATACTGCTGAAAAGGATCTGGGGTTGTGGTGCATCACAAACTGAATATGTGCCAACATTGTGAAGCAGATGCACAAAAGACGAATATAATTCTGAGGTAATCATCCTGTATTAACAGGAGTGTGGTATACTCAGCACTTGTGAGGCCTCAGTTGGGGTATTGTCCAGTTTTGTCGCCACACTTTAAGTAAGATGAGGACAAATTGGAGACAGTCCAGAGGAGAGCAACAAAAATGATAAAAAGTTTAGAAAACCTGACTATGGGTAAAAGTTTAAAAAACAGGCATGTTTAGTCTTGAGCAACCAAGACCTGAGCAGGGACCTGATAACAGTCTCTGTGTATATAATGTCTTCTGCAGTTTCCACAGTATGCATCCGATGAAGTGAGCTGTAGTTCACGAAAGCTTATGCTCAGATAAATTGGTTAGTCTCTAAGGTGCCACAAGTACTCCTTTTCTTTTTGCGAATACAGACTAACACGGCTGTTACTCTGAAACCATTCAAATATGTTAAGGGCTGTTGTAAAAAGGACAGTTACTAACTATTCTCCATGTCCACTGAAGGTAGGACAAGAAGTAATCGGCTTACTCTGCAGCAAGGGAGATTTAGGTTAAATATAAGGGAAAACTTTCTAACTCTAAGGAAAGTTAAGCTTTGGAATAAGGCTTCCAAGGGAGGTCGTGGAACCTCCATCATTTCAGGGTTTTAAGAACAGGTTGGACAAACATCTGTCATGGATGGTCTAGGTTTACTTGGTTATGCCTCAGCACAGAGGGATGGACTAGATGACATCTTGAGGTCCCTTCCAGCCCTGCCTTTCTCTGATTCTATGGGAGGGGAAGGGTAGTTATGGACTTCGTTAGGTACTGTGCATTCTCAGCAACTCTGAAAATCAGGCCATCATCCTGGGGCTTGATCCAAACCCCATTGAAGTCACTGGAAAGAGTCCCATTTGGACTCCTATCAGTGCCTAAAACTGACATAAATGGCTAACTTTAGGCAGCCGTTAGATTATTTTGGCCTATAGTCTTGGTTAGGAAGAATAATCAGACTTCCAGTGACTCCGGCTAAACGGCTTTGGTACTGAAATTCAGGGGATTCCTATGCCGCAAGATTCTTCATGTCACTTCACCCACATTTGTAGGTAAGATTTCAGGCTTTCTGTGGTGTTTCAGCCCAGCTGCACTCATACTGCACTCTTTTATTTCATATTTTCTCTCTTCATTTTCCTGAAACCACTTTTGAATTATCTGAAAAAAAACCCACAGTTGGATTTAATGGCCATTAGTGAGGATGAGTGTTGGATGTCTTGGAAACAGGGACCGGGAACTCTGACTTCACAGGTGGGGGAATCAGGATAAAGGAAACAGACAGAATACTTGGGCCTGCAGCAAGGAAACTGCAAGACCCCTCCCTTGTAACTGCTGTAGGGATAAGAGCAGTAGTCAGCAGGCCACAGAAGGAATCATAAGACATGTGGGGCACTAGATTAGCTTGCATAGTACTATTAACTATCACTATGTATTACTAAAATCAAGGTTATGTAGACATAGGCTTTCCTTTGAACCGGTCCAGAGTCTAGATAAACCCTGCCGAAATTTCTAATTGCTATTCATCCAGAAAAAAGTTGCTTGGCAGTGTGTAACCTAGAGTGATGTGTTTTAGGCTCCTCAGAGAGCGTGAATGGTGGGAATACCGGCCGCTGCCCTCCTGAGCTCCGAAGTGCCGGGCAGGAACAGACAAAATCTCCCCAAGCACCATTGGCTCTAGTGGTGGTAGCAGGGAAGTGTCATCCATTGGTCCCAGTGTGTAGGATGACCAACAGGTGCCATGGGGACAGGAGCTGTCACACTTAGTGGATGAACGGAAATAGCTATGAACTTGAAGCAGAACAAGCAAGAGAAGAAAAAAAATCTTTTTAGGGTAAACCTGCTGAGTGCAGAGGTTGGGAACAAAGATGTATCAGACACACAGTACACATGGAAAAAAGCTCTTCTCTATGGTCTGCTGGAAAATACAGCCCAGTCACACAGCACCTGAGAGCAGACAGAAGATCTCACTGCTTGGGTCTCAGCACACCAAACCCACAAACAACACAGCTCCTTACTGTCATAGCCAAGCTCTTTTTCACCCATCCAGCAGAACAACACCAAAGCTCACCACTCAGATTGTGTTTCCTTCCCCTGTTCTTCTCAGGAAGAGCAAGACGCTCTTCCACAGCAGAAAGTAACTGCCACAGAACAGCACGCTCTGCCAGTTTCACACTCAGAAAGAAACACTACAGCTCTTCATTGCAGTTAGCAAAACCAGCCTTTCACAGACACCCTTCTCCAGTCACCAACTAGAGAAATGACCCCTGAAAGCATAGTCTTAACCAACACCCACCCTGCCAGTCACAGACCATTCTGGCGTGTTGCCTTCTAACTGGTGGTTGCTACAATTTGGCCTTCACGAGACAGAGAGCACTACGAGAAGCCTCACGTGAGCAGAACCTGGCTCTCAACTCTGCCCTCCGTGGCCCCCTTCCATAGGCTGCCTCTCAAAGCAAAGCGGCTCAAAGCAGCCATCCCCTTTCATTTGCATAAACTGAACACACAGACAGGCCACTCCACCAATCTTCTCCCTGCTCCCGTCTCTGCAACGCCTAAGACAACAATCCTCTAGCTGGCTGAACCAAGAGCTCTCTAGAAATGACAGCCTATGCAGTTTTGGACACCCAGAGCATGTTTCTTTGGCACCAGTGATCACAAGGGAGATTGTCAGCAGTGGGGAGCCAGGCTCTCCAACGGGTGGCATTTCCTGAACCTGACTGCCAGTCTCACCATTCTCCAGGGAGCAGGAACTCCCACTTTTTTCTGGAAAGCGCTCCAGAAGCTTTGCCTGAAAAACAAGTATATATAGCCATAGGCTTTCCTCTGAACCAAACCAGAGCCGAGATCAGGGATGGGGAACCTATGGCTTTTGGGCCGCATCGAGCCCGCTGCTTCATTTCTTCCAGCCCGCAACAAGTCTCTGCACTGCAGGTTGAAAGCCCCGAGCCTTGGTCCCCCCTCCATCCCCCACGGGACTGGATCTGCGAGCACTGGCTCACTGGCATGTCCCTGCGGCCCCTAGGCGGAGGGTGATCAGGGAAGCTCCGGGTGCTGCCCCCACCAGCTCCGCAGCTCCCACTAGCCAGGAACCACGGCCAATGGGAGCTACAGGGGCAGCACCTGAGGTACGGGCAGTGCGCACCACGCCAAGCTCCCCTGGCCTCTCCACCTAGAGGCCGGACATGCTGGCTGCTTCCAGGAGAAGAGCAGCACGGAGCCAGGGCAGGCAGGGAGCCTGCCTTAGCCTTGCTGTGCCGCTGACTGGGAGCCACCCGGGGTAAGCATTGAACCTCCTCCCACACCCCAACCCCCTACCCCAGGTCTGAACCCCCTCCTGCACCCTAACTCCCTCTCAAAGCCCGCACTCCAACCCCCTGCCCCAGACTTGAGCCCCCTTCCACACCCCTAACACTTTTGCTCTAGTCTGGAGCCCCCTCCTGCATCCAAAACCCCTCATCCCCAGCCCTACTCAGAGCCCACACCCCCCAGCCATGGCCCTCCCACTCCCCAATCTCCTGTCCCAGCCTGGAGCCACCTCCCACTCCCAGAATGCCTCATTTTGGCCCCACTCCAGAGCCCACACCCCCAGCCGGGGCCCTCCAATCCTCCCACACCCTAACCCCCTACCCCAGCCCGGAGCCACCTCTCGCTCCCAGAATGCCTCATTTCTGACCCCATTCCACAGCCTAGGGGAACCCCCTAACCTCTGCCCATCCCCCACGGGCTGTGTGTGGCTCCTGACTGATCTTTTCTGTGGGTCATTGGCCCCTGATAGAAAAAAGGTTCCCCACCCCATGGCTAGATAAATCCCGTCAAAATGTCTAATTGCTATTCACCTGGAAGAAAGTCACTTGGCAGTGTGTTACCTCGAGTTGTGATGTTTTCCAGGTTCCTCACAGAGTGTGAATGGTGGGAATACTAGCCACTGTCCTCCTCATATCCAAAATGTCAGGCAGGAACATACAAAATCTTCCCAAGCAGCAGTGGCTCTGCTGGTGTTAGCAGGGAAGTATCATCCATTCGTCCCAGTGTGCAGGACAATCGACAGGTGCCATGGGGTCAGACTTAGTGGAGGAACAGAAATAGCTGTAAAGATGAAGCAGAACAAGCAAGAGAAGAAAGAATCTTTTTATGGTAAACCTGCTGACTGCATAGGTTGGGAACAAAGATGTAACAGACACACAGTACAGTCAAAGACAGCCCTTCTTCAAAGCCTGCAGAAAAGCACAGCCTAGTCACAGGGCAACTGAAAACTGATGAAGCATTTCACTGCTGAGGGCTCAGTACACCAAACCCACAAGCAGCATAGCTCTCCAAAGTCACACCCAACAGGACAAGTTCAAAGCTAACCACTCAGATTGTATTTCCTTCCCCTGCTCTGCTCAGGAAGAGCAAGACACTCTTCCACAGCAGAAAGCAACTGCCCCAGAACAGCACTCTCAGCCATTGTCATGCTCAGAAAAAAACACTACAGCTCCTCATTGTGGTTAGCAAGACAGGCTTTTACAGCCACCCTTCTCCAGTCACCAACTAGAGAAATGACCCCTGAAAGCATAGCCTTAACCAACACCCACCCTGCCAGTCACAGACCGTTCCGGCACATTCTCCTCTACCTGCTGGTTGCTACAGTTTGGCCTTCACGAGACAGAGAGCACTACGAGAAGCCCCACGTGAGCAGATCCTGGCTCTCAACTCTGCCCTCCATGGCCCCCTTCTATATCCTGCCCATCAAAGCAAAGCTGCTCCCCTTTCATTTGCATAAACTGAAGACACAGCCAGGCCACTCCACCAATCTTCTCCCTGCTCCCTTCTCTGCAATGCCTAAGACAACAACCCTCTAGCTGGCTGAGCCAAGAGCTCTCTAGAAACGACAGCCTATGCAGTTTTGGACACCCAGAGCATGTTTCTTTGGCACCAGTGATGAAAATGGAGCAAGTGAGCAGTGGGGAGCCAGGCTCCCCAAAGGGGTATTTCCTGAAGCTGAAGGCCAGTCTCACCATTCTCCTAGGAGCAGGAGCTCAAGCTCCCAGTTTTTCTGGAAACCATCCCAGAAGCTTTGACTTAAAAGGTAAGCACTGATACTGTTTTGCAGTTAACCAACCCTGCCTGGGCTGTCTGCAGGACTGAACACCAGACTTCTTCCATAGTACTTAGGAGCCTCTAATGCTTGAGCTAAAGGACAGAGTCTCCTAGCTAGCGGCTTTAGCAGACTCAGGCACTGGAGTGGGATGAAGACCCACCCTTGCACAGTGATGCAGAAGAGGTCCCCATTGGCACGCTCCAAGCCTAATATTCAGCTTTTTTTTTAAAGGAGAAATTATTTGGCTGAACATCTCAGCTGAGCCATGCTTTACTGGGCCTCTATGTTCAGGTCTGCTGTTTTGTCACTGCAGCTCATTTACCCAGAACAGCTCAGCTCAGAAGTAGCATATGATCTGCGGCAAGATTGGTCTTTCCACTCCATTTCCCAGGTGGGCTGCCTCATGCACAAAGGGTCAGGTGACTTGAGTGAATCGTCACTGGCTTGTTTGGGATCAAAGAGCCCTGGATTCATCTGGTTCCCCCTCCTTTTCTCCCTCTGTGCTGCTACAGATTAATAGTGAATCACTGGACCCATGGGATCCAGGTCCAGCTTAATGAAAAAGCCAGTGAAGAGTGAAGGGAGCAGTGTGTTCCACAAGTAACTGCTGCTGGCCAGGTACCTACTGCTGAATTGGGACCCAAGAAAGGGCTGGAGGAGGAGAAAAAAGTCACTCCCACCTACTTATGTCAGGGAGGAAGGGAGAAACAGTAGGTGGAGGTCCTCTCAGCTGTCAAGCATGGTCCCTGTGGAGAATGCTGAGCAGGGGATAGTCTGTCCACAGGGAGCTGAGTTACATGGGCTTGCTGGCTGGTTAGAAAGTCATGGCACCAGTTGGTGATAGGAGGACAAACTTGTCAATCAGTGTCAAGGTTGCCAGCCTGAGAAAAGGAGGAGAAGTCTGTTGGAGGAGTGACAGTAGGACCCCTGATATCCATATTGGAACCACGCTCCAATTAACTTTCACCTGAGCCTGTATTTATCAGACATCATGGCTGACAGACTTAGGCTATGTCTATGCTACCACAGTAAGTCGATCTATGCTACACAACTCCAGCTACGTGAATAACGTAGCTGGAGTCAGCGTACCTTAGGTCGAGTTACCTCGGGGTCTACACCGTGCGGGGTTGACGGGAGAAAATCTTGCCTTACTCTTCTCGTCGGGGGTACAATACAAGGGTTGACAGGAGAGCAATCTTGGTGGGTGTTTACTAGACCCGCTAAATCGACCTCTGGTGGATCGATCTCAAAGCGTCAATCCACGCTGTAGTGTAGAGCTGCCCTGAGTATTGCAATACTCAGGGCAGCTCTACACTACAGTACCTAGAGCAATGGTGTGGAAGTCTGAACCTGGCTTAGCCAGACACAATGGGTGGCCTGGGGCTGATCACTTCATTTCTCTGGTATTCAGTCACACCCTATGTGAAATGGAGGTAGCAAGCTTTGCCACATCCCTGGGGCATAGTTAATCCATTTTTAAAGCACTTTAACACCTCCCATCCAGAGACCTCAAAGTATTATGAGTCTTCCCCTTGTTTACTAAGCTGCATATTAGAAGCTTTGGAGAGCTTGATATTGAGTTTTTCAATAAAGTTGTAATGAACAGACTATGGCCAGAGAAGGGCTGGGAGTGGAATACCCTGAGGACAGGATAACTTCAGAATTATGTCATCACTATATGTGCTGAGTAGAAACCACAGGATCCTCTTAAACCAACTGATGAGCAAACCCTCACAGGTTTAATGTTTTGGTTTAGTGTGGATAAGACTCCCCAGGTTTGGAAGAAGAAGATTATCAATCAGAACCTATGAAGAAGAAGGCCCTGAGGCTTATATATAAGAAGGAAATTTGATCTACTCTCTGCACAGACTGCTTGGTAAATTGCTTATCCTCTCTGTGCCTTCATTTCCTAACATGTAACATGGGGATAATGATACTTGCTTATGCCAAAAGGGTGTTGTGAGGGTAAATGGATTGGTGTTTGCAAAGCACGATGAGATCTTCAGAGAGAAGTTCAAAATATTATTAAAATGTAGATGCTTATCTGAACTAGCAGAACCTATGAAAATTTGGGCCAGAAATTGCCCAGAAACCTGCTTTTACAGGTATTGCCTACTTCTAGAACTACTTCAAAACGAGCTCTCTTTCAGTGGCATTGTGAATCTTCCTTCAGGTCCTTTCTGGAACATATAAATAGAGACGGCCTGGCAATGAAAAGAAAAACTGTTTGAATTTATCACAATCTTCAAAGTTCAGTGTGAGCTTGCATCATTCTGGTGTTGGGAAATAGTGTGCTTCTTATGAAAGCCAAAACCACTTCTCCCATCCCCACTGATCATCCACCCTCAGTCCAGACTAACTATACCAGAGGTCATTGCTCGGTTACATTCAATTCTGAGGCATACCCCTTTTGTGTTAAAATATTCTGGCCTATTTATAAAAGGAATTGTCATAATGGTTCCTTCTAGACTTGAAATCTGTATCTAGATTTGAGAGAAATCTGTGCAGCAACACTGAAAAAGATCTCGTTGCTGAACGAAGAAATTTGGGTTCAATCCAATACTCAGTGAGAGAGACTCCCAATGGAAAAAAGAAAAGGAGGACTTGTGGCACCTTAGAGACTAACAAATTTATTTGAGCATAAGCTTTCGTGAGCTACAGCTCACTTCATCGGATGCATGCTTATACTCAAATAAATTTGTTAGTCTCTATGGTGCCACAAGTCCTCCTTTTCTTTTTGCGGATACAGTCTAACACGGTTGCTACTCTGAAATCTCCCAATGGAAAGACTCTCATTGACTTCAGTGGGCACTGGATCAGGGTCTTGAAATCTAAACTGAACAGACAATAGATGATAAATAACTATAAGAATTATAAAAACTCTCTCTCTCATGTGTGTATATTATACATGTATATATTACATATGTATTTATGTGTATATATTATAATATATAATATTGATTTCAGTAGGCACTGGATCAGCCTCTTGAAAACTAAATTCAACAGACAATATATGAAAAATAATTATAACTATAATTATATATATATAGAAATAGTTATTTATCATATATTATCTGTTGAATTTAGTTTTCAAGAGGCTGATCCAATGCCTACTGAAGTCAATATATACATAACAATACACATTAGACCCATATAATGCACAGGCTGAAAGCACAATGAAAAAGCAGTGCACATTTATTTTTTCATCTGCCTTTGGTGGATTATGGCTGGAAGAAATAGTTTTCGAAGGGATTTGAAAGAACAACCAATCACATTGCTGGGTACTATATAATTCTCAGGAGTACTATTCTGACAGGTGGTATATCCAGGAATGATGAAAATCAGGATGAAAGTTGGATGAGGGATCAGGTGGGCACACTAAGAACAATTGTCTCCAAGTATCTCAGAATCTTCTGGATCTGGATGTACCTGCTGAGCAGAAACACCTGTTCTACCATCTCTAGTCTGAGAAACTCCTGGCGGCTTTGACTAGTAAGGCATACAGTCTTGCTGTAGCTCATGAAAACTAATGCTCAAATAAATGTGTTCGTCTCTAAGGTGCCACAAGTCCTCCTTTTCTTTTTGCGAATACAGACTAACACGGCTGCTACTCTGAAACCAGTCTTGTAAACAGTGCAGTTAAGCAATTAATATAAATTGTGAGGTGAAATGGGTTCAGAAGTTTCCCTCTACAGGCATCCCTATAAATGTGCTGTTTTGTAAATTACCAGCTTCCTTAACCAAGTTTCAGGGGCTGAGACTCAGACCTCAACATTAACTCATGGTGATACATCGCCACCCTGTGGTCATTTAAGGGAAAGCAAAGATATAAAGACGGCCTTGTGATACTGAAGCCAACTGAAAGCAGAAAAGCAGGGAACTGATTTTAAGATGTTTCAGATATTTGTCTTAAACGATCACATGGAGCGGTTGATTATTTCATACTTGGGGTTATTCCTGAATTTCAGTGCTGTGGTCACCGATAATGTTTTACTCATTGTTTGTGTTGCAGTACTGTAGCACACAGGAGTTCCAGTCCTGGATCAAGACTGATAGACGTAGTAATGAATTCTCTAGATGGTGCATGCTAGGATGGGACAGATGCTGGTTCCAGCAGTGTCACTGGTGTGATGCACATGGGAGCTGCCCTGTCCAAGTGGGTAGTGCAGCTTCATTCACCTAGAAAGGCACTGAGTGGGGCTGGTTCACCCTGGTGCAGATGCCTAATGCTTACAAGTAACACCTACCCTCTCCACTTCCCCAGAGGTGGAGTTTATAACCATTCAAGCAAACTTCCATATATGGCTTCCATGCCCTTGGGGGATGATGTCCAGGGTGGCTAGGGGTTGCGTTCCTGTCAGCCATGGAAGCTCTGAATGGGTCATGAAGGTTGAAGAGCTATGCCACAGTGGACAGCTCTGGTAGATGGTGGTGAGGAGAGGAAAAGGCACATGTTTACAGAGATAGATAGAAAGTCACCTAAGGGACAGGACCCAGTGGTCCAAAGATCCCGCATATCCTGGGAGTGGGGAACAAAGAAAGATCCCCCCCTTTCAGGGATCTGTCTAATCACCACCAACGCAAGGTGAGAGGTTTTGGCAAGAGGGATTTCCCACCTCTGCCTCCAGCTAGATGCTGCAGCTCTTGTGTTGGAGGAACTCCCGTTGCCCTCTTGATAGGGAAGAACATGGTTCAAGGGTTCCCCTCCTCTTCTCACCCACTTAGGAGCTCTGTGCCTACTTCCCCGGGAACAGAGGCCTTTCAACCATACTCACCCCTTTCCTCAGAGTTGGGTGGCCCAGCTGAAGCCAGGCTGTCAAACACCAAACACTCTGGCCCACAGATTTAGCCTCAGGAGCTAACTAAAATGTCTTGCTATATTCTGGTGAAACCTGGGTGTTCAGGAAATATCTGATTAATGGTGTAATTGACCACACACAATTTCACAGAAATGGACATTCTCTCCTTGCATGCTGCTTACATCCTCTCATGACAGAATGCTTATGCTCAGATTCACCCACCGTTGTGTGTCCATGATTTACCTGCAGTCTTTTTAAATATGTAGTACAAAGTATCCAATTCAGATTGAGAAACACATTATTCCCGGTATGGAAGAGCTGAAGGATAGCAGCGGTGTCTCTGCAGAGCACACACAGCACATCGTCATCATGATCAGAATTATTTGTGTGCAGAGCAGTCACAACAAAGCCTGGATAATAAAGTGAAACAGAAGTTACAAAGTTCGACAGAGTTCTTATTAATCAAGTCAGGGAACTATGCCAGTGTTTGAAACAGGTTTATTTCAATCGGCATTGTTGAGTCAGCAAAGACAATGACTACATTTGCATTAAGGCATATTCATCATAACACTTTGGTTAAAAACATCCGCACCATTAGAGGGCACCAAATCACTTTGAAATCTCTCTTCCCCTCTGTTAGACATTCTGATTGTATCCAGCCATTGCATGCAGCTGAGCTCTGAAGCTTGAACATTCTGGTGTTCAGCCACTGATCACAATTTCCTCACTAATGTTTATTACTTCTCAGTCAGAGCTAAGGCTGAGTGTAAGATGTGCAGCCTCAGTACCTGCCAATATCAACACAAGAAAAATCTCATTCTCAGCCCTTTATCTCCTGTCAACTATGTAACCATTGGGATATCACGCAGGATGTACTCCAGATAACTGCAGTATCTTTGTGAAATCCATGGGGCATGGCATTGGAAGGCTATCAGTTAAAAGAGAAGCAGACTGAAAGATGACAGCAGATGCAATCCAAGTGTATTGTACACTCTACTACTGTGTGCTATTTCTGTCTGCACCTTTCTCAGTTACTAAAGCAAATCTAGTTCTTCTATTTCTGTCTACTCTCTCCTTATACAAAAATTTATGTAATTGCAGTTTTCTGCGATATGCTTTTTTTCTCTGGAGTGTTTTCTGTTTACACAGATGTCTTATCCAGCCTTGCTTTCTGGTGTGGTTGTATGTATGTCTTAAATGTGGACATAACATGGTTGCCTGATATTGTCCATTAGTGTATGTTTTGGGCTCCAACTCATGCATGAAAGGAAAATGAAGTACTAAGATCTTTGTGGAAAATGATATAGGGTCAAGTCTTTCTCTCATTTACACTGCTGGGAATCTGGAGTAACTCCCCTGAAGTTAATAGAATTATTATGGGTTTGATTCTCCTCTTTCTTACTCCATTTAGCCCAGTTTAGTTCCATTGGCTTCAGTGGAGTTACTCCTAATTTGCATCAGTATAAAAGGAGAAACAGATCCTTTAACTTTATATTCAGTGCAAACCTGGCTTATGCACTTCCACATGAGAAGAGTGGTGTGTTTTATCATGTAATTGAATTACACCATCTGTAAGTTATGCCATCTGATGTAGAGGTTCTCTGGAACTCCTTAATTTTTTTAACAAAAGTTATTTCTAAAACATTTCTGACTGTCTGTGAGGATCAAAGTAGGAGGCTGGCAGTACCATTCTTTGAAGGGGCAACTCATCACTATCTTCACAGGATAATCCTCCCCCGTCAACCTAGCTATTATAGGCCACACAGCAGCACAAATGTCTTTAAAATGGGAGAGAAAGAGAAGTACTACAATTTTGTGAATCTCTTCAAGGGACTCTCTAAGAAACTAAAGTGAATTTCAGTTGAACCTACAGTGCTGAAAAATACATTAGTAAAAGACCAAACCTTCACCCGAAGCTGCAGTTAAAAACAACGCTGAATCAGGAATAAAGAAACCCAACAGGGACGAAATACCAGATGCCATGGTGATGTGTATGAGCTACATAAATAGATACATGGATGGATGGAGGGGTGCTCTGATGGGACACAGCTGGATAATCTGATTTTTCATGGGATTTTCTTTGCCTGTAAACGAGAAAACAGACTCCTTATGGCTTTGAATCAACAGATCTTGGTCTCACATCTGGCACCTTCTCTTCCATTCCCCTCCCGACACAGATTCCAAACTGACTTCAGTGGGAAATCAGGCCAACTATTCAGGTGCCTATTGTTAGGCTCTGAGATATGAAAAAAAATTGTTTAGCAGACATACTCAAGGTCACATAGCAAGTAGAGTAGGGATTAGAACAAAGGCATTCCTGAGTCCCAATCCTATACTCAGCCAGTAAATCCCACAGCAAAATGTATTAAACCAGTTACTCCTAAGGCCATCCAAAGGTGAAAAGGTGACCTATCTGTATTCTTCTTTTGTGCATAAGCAGTGCTCAGTTATGCATACACCTTGTACCTTTCTCAAAAGCAAACAAGGTGTACAAGTGGCTACTTGTCTAACTTGTATAGCTTACTAACTTTAGTGTCTCTGAATTTTTAACCTTCTGTTCCACTCCCAACTAGCCACACAAGCTGTGATAAAGAACATGACTTCCTCTTTCCCGCAGAGGAGTGATGGCTATCAGCAATCTCCAGACATTCCTTCCAGAGAGTCAACAGAGTGAACTATAGTTCCCTGCCCTCTGGCTCACTTGTTTCTATTAGGATGAAGGCTGACCTTGTTCTAACTGCAAGGATTCGACTTTGAGCGAGGGAAAGTGCCCTGAATAGAATAGCAGAAATAGACCTAAAATGGAAGCTTATATCCCAAAACTTCTGCAATCTTTCGGGGTGGGGAGCAAGGTCAACCAGATCTGCTGATGTCAAATTGAAAAGGGGTCTGATTTCTAGCTCACAAAAACAGCGGATCCCAAGAGATTGCCACCATTTCAGGCTGGAATCTCAGAAGAGCTTTTAAGAGTTTGGAATGGCGGAGAATAAATCAGAACCTGAGCTTTGATGTGGTATTGAGCCCAAATCCCTTCCTAAATCTAATCCGGATCCAGATCTGAAGACCATCTTTTACAACAGAAAATAATGGATACGTTAAAGAGTGGTGTAAAGCCATAATGTACCCAGTCGTGCTATAATGTTCCATCGGAGGGGGGCTTTTCTTCCCATTCCCAGCTGGTGAGCAGATTGTGCCCCAAAGCTCCATAAGGAACAGAGAAATAGGACCCAAGCATCATACTCATTGTTATCATTTTTCACAGCAATCTAGGACTCTGTAATTCCACTCTACAGCAGAGCATCCCTCCTACCCAAAGTCATGTGCAGTCCCACGTATGTTTCTGTAACCCGATTCTTCCATTCCAGACACTTTGTATTGTTTAGCAACCTGGGGAACAAGTCTCTGTAGCTGGACTGATGCAGTTGCTGTCCCAGTCACATTTAAAAGTCAATGTTGTCATTCTGGGTTTGGCACTGACTACAGTGTTTTCACCATAGTTTAAAATGAAAGTGCGCCTGTTTGTTTTGGTTTTTTTAAGGCACTTAGTGGAACCCTGTCTGGCAATTTTTCATTCAAGACACTCAGTAAAAGGGGAGCTGAAAATGGTAAGTTTGAGATTCCAACATTTTCCCTCTTGACTTCAATAAGACCCAAGATTTGGAGGCCAAAATGCCATAGACACACAGGAATTGCCTTAACACATCAGACCAATGGTCCATCTAGGCTGATGTCCTGTGGCCAGCAGCGGTGAGTAGCAGGGGCACCCCCAGAAATTTTTTCACATGGTATGCGCAGCTGAATCATTCTTACTACAGGGTTCACAGTATCACTCAGTTTGTCCCGGCAACCCCTCCACGCAGGGGCCGCTGGGCCAAACCTGAGTGGCTTTAAGACCCTATATGCAAAATCCAATGCCACCCAGGCTGGGAGCCCTCTCAAAGGAGTGGCCCATGGCAAAATACTCCTTTTGCCCCCCGCCACCAGTCCACGGGGGGAACATAATGTGCGTACAACTGTGACTGCTACTGAGCTACTATATGCTTTAGCTGGTGCAAAACCTTCATCATGGATGATTATTCAATAACGTGCAAATGGCAGAAAGTCCTGCCTAAATCTACTGAGTTAGTGGTTGGTTTACATCCTGAACGCTGAGGGTTAATATCCCTAAATCAGTTTTATCCTCACTCCTATAACTCTGGATATTATTCATATCTGCGTCTAATCCTTCTCTGAATCCTGCTCAGAGAGGAAAGGGATTACTGAGCCCAAGAATTGAATTGCACAGTATAACTGGGTGTTGGGTAAAAGACTGTTTCCTTAAGTCAGTTTTAAACTTTTGCTTTTAGAGTTGTGTGTCTTGTTTTGTATTATGAGAGAGGGTGACTAGAATGCCTGGTTTTACCTTCTCCCCACCATTCAGCATTTTGTATACCTTTATCGTGTCTCGTCTGACTCAGCTCCGTTCAGAAGCCAAGTCTCTCCCTTGGATTCGAACTGATTCCATTCCTGGCATGGTCTCATACAGATTGAATATCCCCCAGTGTCAGTGCTGTGACGTTATGGGACAGCATCTCAGTTCCTCACTTCCCACCAGAGTCCAGTACAAACGTATCAAAGGGGAAGGGACTGTGAATGCTGTTTTCTTTTCTCCCCACATTAGGGAAGAGACTGTCTTATATCAGTATCACTGTCTAGCTGGTAGTCAGTAAGGGTGATGGTTTCTTTTCCTCTTATCCATGTATTTTCCCTACACACACCCTGTAGCTGACCTCTTGATGTACCACAAGAAAGGTCATGATGTTGCAACATCACTGGACGAGTTGCTTCTTGTGATTGTACCATTGGCTGGTGGGGCCACGGAAAGCAGCTTAGAAGTCTATTGCTTCAGATCGTTGAGATGTTTTTCTTCATCATTAAAATAACCTTGGAGCCCAAAGCCGGAGTCCAGAAAATGACACTGCAGCAGATGAACTTGTCTCTAACGAGAGGAAAGAATTTGTTGCTGCCTAATAAGCACCTACTTTGCAAGTTGTGGCTCATTTTTCAGGGGTGGCATGTACTGACCCTTTGGCATTCTTCCTCTATCCATTTTGCACATGCCGGTGCAATTGTTTCCTTCCCTCAAGCTTTCTGCCAGCAGGAGAGTGGGGTGGGAGGAGGTATTTTTTCATGCTTTGTGTGTATATAAAAAGATCTTCTACACTTTCCACAGTATGCATCCGATGAAGTGAGCTGTAGCTCACGAAAGCTTATGCTCAAATAAATTGGTTAGTCTCTAAGGTGCCACAAGTACTCCTTTTCTTTTTGTGAATACAGACTAACACGGCTGCTACTCTGAAACCTGCCTAAACTAGGAAAGTGACTGTGTTATAACATGGATTTTTAACCTGACTGTGTTACTGCATGGGTAGGTCCTGCCTCTGCATGGAACTAAACCATATTATTGCCACAGTTGGAATACAGCAACATACTTTAGGCTTGATGGAGGCGAGTGTATTACAGAAAACAGGATCAAATATTACAAACACATGACCAGTTCTCAACCATGTGGAGCAACAGAGCTAAAATGTGGTCAGTTTCATGGGCTAGATGGGCCACAAGTTTCCTTGCTGCTACTCTACGAGCGGTTGTTACAGTAATAGTAAACCCAGTTTAGTAAACCCATTGAATATTTCACTCCCTGGGGTAAACTCAGAGTAGATGTGCAAGGAAAGTACAGAAGCCTCCATGAAAGAATAATATAGAAATGGCAACGTTTTGTTTTAATCATTCTCCAGTAAGAGGCAGACATAGGGGCGGGAACAAAGGGTGCAGGGGTGCTGCCGCATCCCCAGGTTATACACGGGGCGGCTGGCCCCACGCCTAGGCCTCCACTCCCCAGCCTGAGGCTTGGGTCCTGGCCGCCAGCCCTGATCCCCAGCTGCTGGCCCCGTGCCTGGGGCTCCACGCCAGGGCCCAATGCCCAGGACTCCGCTCCCCCGCCCTGCAACCAGGGCTCAGGTTCTGGCCACTGGCCCTGCACCCCATTCCCCGGCTGCGGGCCCTGCGCCCGGGGCCCCACTCACAGTCCTGTGCCTGGGGGGTCTGCTCTTGGGCACTGGCCCTGCTCCCTAGCCACTGGCCCCCTGCCCGGGGCCCCACATCCAGCCCCCCACTCCTGGCCGCTGGCCCCATGCCCGGGGACCCACTTCGGGCTCTGTCCCCCCCAGCCTTTGCCCCCTTACCCCTGTCTGGGTCCTGCCTCCCCGAGCCACGGCACTGATCCCGGCCCCAGCTAGGGGGTGGGGGCGGACAGCTGGCTTTGAGCACCCCCACCATTAAAAGGGTTCCAGTGCCACTGGAGGCAGAAACTGCTCCTGGTGGCAGAATAAAGCAAGGTGACTTTCTTGGTTCTGACAGGATGTTAAGGGAACTAGCTGCACTTGTGGGCCGCATGTAACTCTTCACTCCGTACAGCCAGGGATGCTGGATCAGTTTGTATAGTGGGGGTGCTGAGAGCCATTAAACCAAAGCGTAAACCCTGGATATACTGGAAACCACTTCAAGCCATGGGGGGGTGCGGCAGCACGCCTGGTTCCAGCACTTACAGCGGAGAGTAGTGAAACGTACCAGGATAGAGGCCGCTCTGCTGCCTTCTCCTTGTACTGCAGATCTCATGGAGGCCTTTTTCTGGAATCAGTATTCTGCAGTTCTGGGGGGTTGGAGCTGGAAGGAAGCTGCTGGACACAGTATATACCCCTTCATTTGTGAGTGGTTTGCCAAAGGGAACATACTGCTGCTTAAACTAGCAGGAACTTACCTCAGCTGGCTGCAATCCCTTCCCCCCCCATCAAAGAATTTAGGGGGCCAGCTGTCAGAGCCCCCATATGGAGAGTACATGCTTGGCTCTAAGCAAAAGTTCCTGCATCCCAAGGTTCTTGTAGCTGGCAAAGAATGGCTATGCGCCCAAGGTGGTTGCATTTCAACAGAAGATTAAGTGATTCACACACCGAAGTCTTCACCTTTGGGCTGAAAGGTGCTTAAATAAATGCCAGTTATTATTTTCATCATTCTGTTTCCGCAGGAGGGAAATTGGTTTCTATTCAGTTCCACTGCATTTATTCCCAGCTGTCTGGGGAATGGTTGAAGGTTTTTGGCGAATGAAACAATAAAACCAAATTCTCACTTGACTAGATCAAAGTTCTTTCTTCCCTCTCTGGCAAAAAAAATTCTTTTGCCACAGAACCTGCACATTCTCTCTAATTAATTCATTAATTTAATCAATGTATGTCAATTTATTAGTGTAGACTTGCATTGCCGGCCGTCTAGCTACCAAAGCCAAGACACTGACAGAAGGCAGCCTGACCCAACCATGGCTTTGGAAACAGATGCTGATGCTGAAGAAGAATTTGGACAATCATATATATATTCATACCACCAGGAAGTTATCAAGGATACTAACAGTTGCAGTGCCATGACAGCCTGATACAATGTGCAGTGGAGTCGGTGGAAAGACGGTACTTGGACTTCCCTGGAATTTGAATCAGGATCCTAACTGCTTTTCCTTCATTTCTATATCTCTCTGCTTTTCCCGTTTCCAGTTTTCCCTAGAAGCAGATGTGTTGAAATGCCATGAGAACGCCTGCTCTTGTAATTCTGGCACTTGCGTGAGAGAGGAATTAATTTTTGGAAGTGGGGGAGGGAAGGAGCTTTTTCTCATGAGATGTCCATCTGCATTTAAGCATCCAAAATTGTATGTGCCTCTGAACCAAACCACCCTTCACAACAATCATCCCAGTACATTGGGGTCACCATGCTAGTTTGCACTTCAAGAGTGTTCATAAGTGCATTGTACTATTAACTTTTCTTTCTGTGACCACCCGTGCAGCTGGAGCATGAAATTTCTTGTAGTACACAATCGATCTTTAACACTAGTATGTTCCCTCATTTGGATTTGTAAATTTGTCAGTATGTGGAGAGCATTTAAAAACCGATTCAGTTTTAGAATAATTTCATTTTTGTCCCTGCCTCTCTTGATTAATTTCTTTTTAGAGGCCATGTTGGCACCAAAATTCCCAACCTGCCCGTAGACCTCTGAACACAGCCATCCCCAGGATACCTGCAATTTTCAGGCCCATCTCTAACAGCATATTCTGAGTTAAAATAATTTTCATTAACTGGCATGTGTATGTGATTCACTGCCCTCTAGTGGATTGACTCGAAACTGCTGAATGATATATCATAGGCCCTCTACGGCAAACTGCCAGACTGTCCTTTAGCTCTAGTGGCTTGCACTTTTGAAGGAGAAGGATGCAACTTTGTTCCCACTGACACCATGACGTTCTGCGTGGCCATGGTGTGTAGCATATTCTCCATACGAAATCCTAGGTGACCACAAATTTGATACACTATTTTTTCCCATGGAAAGCGCAGTTCATGTTAATACTTCATTCTCCAAGTCTCTGCTGTCATATTGTGAAAAATGTGTAGGTATGCAAGTGTCTTCTGGGAACTGTTTATCTGCTGGGAACTTAGGCTAACTAATCAAGTGCTTTGGAGGACTGGGGGCTCATGTGTGGTTGCGTTGTATAATATAATCAGAGCTTCACAGGGGGAGCAGGGAGGTTCGCTGAAATCCTAACTGACCTGTAGAGCAGCTGCACTGTTCTTTGGACCTCATTTTTTCACTATTTTAATGAATGTTTTACGTTATCTTTTCTTGCCATACAATTGTCCCGGCTCCTGTTACCAAATACAAGGGCCGCCTTTCACAACCTATATCACTTTGTACACTGACTTAATACACGTCTAATGCTGGAAATTCCAACGCACACACACACGTCACTGTAACTCTCAGGCAACTAAGCCCTCGTGGAGTTAGTAACTTTACTGTGTTTCATTCCACAAAGGAAATTCTATTCCCAAGAGAAGCTGTAAGCTTCGGCCACCCCTAATGCTGATAACAATCCAGGACTTTCATCACATTTTTTGACCCATTCTTGGTTTTCAGTAATAACAACAGCTGCTGAAAGCTGTACAATTTTAGTTGTGCTTCTTTACCGTCCTCTAGCAATCATCCTTGTGAGAGGCCGAGAGATTAAATAGCCAGGGGTAAATCAGTCCTCAACAGCTGGTGCCTCCAGCATTAATGATTGTCAGTGACTTCACTGAAAACCTATGAGTGATCTTTCATCATGTTCACAAGTGGAGAAAAGCACAGACTGGGAAACCTTCTGCCCAGTGTGTCACAAAATGTACACCAATGATGAGAAGAGACATTTCACAAAATTAACATTTAAAAAAAAATCTTCTATGTCAAGGAAGCACTAAAAAGAAGGAATACGAGTTATGCTTTGTCAACCAAAAAAATCTCGCCTTCCATCACTGTACTTTTCAGATATGTAAACCAGTCTTCGGAATGAGAGAGACTGAATAAGAGGTTAGTGGATTCTTGTCGAGTCTATTCAAACTCAATAGATCACTCTTGCTTTTTAGCTTGAGCAACTTTTCTTCCAATCCTGTGAGCCGATCTGACTGACTTCAAAGGGGCTACTCGTGATTTAAGTTTGGACCCAGAGTTACTAGTGTTGGGTGAATTGGAAAAAAAATTGATGGTTCAATTTGGATAATCATCCAAAATCTGAATTTAGGCCAAACCTGTCTGAACATTAGGCTGATGATCTCATAAGAAAGGAGGGTTGCTGTCTGTAGTGTTTGTTTTGTTTGTTGTGTTTTTACCTCCCAGTTTCCCCCATGTTGGAAATATTTCATAAGTAGCTTGTCACACATTATTTTGTGTTTTATTAAAATTAAAACACCTCCAAAAATTACTTAAAACACTAAGCTCTGAGCATTTTAAATATATTGTTATTTAATTTCTTCAATAATGTAGTCATAATACTTTGTAGCATATATTTAGATACAAAGCAACATTTATTCCTTGGTAGATCAAATTAAAATCCAATAGCAATGTATAACCACAGTAATAAACACAATAACATATTTACAAAATATCTCTATATCAAACAAGTTCAAGTATAGATCCCATAAATGGCATGTAGAGAGAAACTTTGCAGCTTCAGAACTCAATAGGACTCAGGCAATTAAGTTTCAGGGCCCTGTTGTATTTAAGAGTAAAGGTATTACTCCCACAAATGAGAAGAAAATGCGAAGTACAGGTAAATAGGGCTGCTGCTCCATCCTTGATTCACCCCACTGTGCCCGCATAGCAGTGCATACATCTTTAGCATAGCATCAGCTGGACATGTATCTTCACCCTGAGCAGTCTGAACTGGGGTGAGATGCCAATTTCTCTTCTCTCTTTTCCTCACTGTAGGTGAAATTCAATTCTGTGTGGAGGGCTCACATAAGCTCTGTGGGCCACTTAAGTAGCACTTAAACCCTATATTAGATATTTGACCCCACTCTAAACTCAGGACAGAATAAGTGATCCCTAATTGTGTCTTACTTAACTAAACAATTAATTTGCCATTAACATTCTATGGATCAATTCCTGATCCCATGGAAGGCAATGGCTAAACTCCCACTGATTTCAGTGGAGCCAGGATTTCACACCATAACTTTAATAGATGTTTAACATCACAATGTAATTGTCTCTCATTTAAAGTGAGTAGAGCCCGTCTCAGGGGCTTGCAGCTCAAATAATTAAGGATGGGAGATAATAGTTAGCTGCTAGAGAACTTCTTTCATCTTAGTTCTCAAAGTGCTTTACAAAGCCAGCTTGCATAACAATATCCTTCTCTTACAGCTGGGGAAACTGAGGCAGAGGTAAAGTGACTTGCCCAAAGTAACACAGCAGGAGTCTCTGACTACATATTAGAAATACAGGAAGCTGTTCATTAGGTTCATACTAGCACCACAAGTTCTCTCTAAGGCTCCAATTCAGAAAGTACTTAAGCACATGCTTAAAGTTAAGCCCTTACTTAAATGTTTTGCTGAATCAAAACTGTAACTTGCAAGCTCTTCACTATTCATGTGGTGCAGTTAGGTGCTTTAATATTTTGTCCTTAGGCCATACAGTTTTTCATTCTAGTGGAAGAGATATTTCTAAACTTAAAAAAAACACTTCCAGGCTCTCTCTTTACTTAAGGTTTTAATTTTTATATCTATCAACAATAAAAGCAGAGACCTTGTCTTTGTGAAGAGAGGTATCTTACCTCCATAGTTCAAATGCTCTTTCTACAGTATATCAGCAGACAGTGCATTTTGCTGAATGGTTTCATGAATGTCAAGGTGACAATGTCTTTCACCCAATTAATCCCATAACTCCACATTTTACTGTGCTCCTGCTTAAAAGACCTTAGGTTTGCAGGCCAGATTCCTTCTAGTAATTAGCCTTTAACCTTCCCAGTCTTTGCTTTTTCAATTGCCTCTGTCTCTGTGTCAAAAAGGAGTTTTATGCGTCTCTTGAAGCTTATCCTACAAAGCCTCTGGCCTGACCTTTGGAGCTGTGTGCATTTATAGGAAAATCATTTCTAAGTGAGATTTTAAAAGCTAACAGCTATTTAAGAAACCACTTGTCAGTTCAGCAAACCCAATAGAAAGGTAATGGGGCAATTGCCCATTTCTCTAGCAGCAATTACAGAGTTCCCCCCCACATTTCATCTTGTTCTTTTTAAATGTAGAAAACCATAAATCCAGCACCAAGGGTTCTGTTAATTTAATTAATTTGCTTATTAGAAAAGAAGATCTTCAGCTCACTGGAGTGAACAGACATGGAATGGAATTCTGCCAGCTGGCCCCACCCCAGCCAGTCAGCATTGACTATGTGTGATGAATGGGCTCGTGTGAAAGGTTTTGTTAGGTTGGATGAAATCATAACTAGTCAACTGGGTGTCATGGGCCCAATACTGCTAACAGTTCACTGTGATTCTCTGTTTCTCTGGAGAAGCTCAAGTGGGATGGGATGGTCTGGTTTTTGGAGCAAGAGGCCCAGAGTTCTAGCCCCTTTCCAAGTGGCCATGGTATGCAGCAAAGACACTGTGAAATCCCACATAGCCATGGGTGTTTTGCAAAGTGTGGGCATAAATCCCACCCCAGCAAGCCCAGTGGTAGGTAGGGCCCTGTCTCCAGTCCTCCAAGCATGCTAAAATGTGGGGTTTGCACTAGACTGGAAGACAGTCTGGGCAGTGTCTAGCTTTTGATCTTTTCAAGCATGACATTTCGCAGTTTCTACCACGATGCTGAAAATTACCTACCCACAGCTCCAGATAGGCCTTGTCTAGAGATGATCCAGAATCCATGTCCACAATGAGCACAGTAAGCTCAGGGTGTCATGGATGATGCTGCAGTATCTGGGGTAACCTGATCCCACTCCACTACGGGCTTTGACGACTAGGGCCACAACCTTGAACTGGACCTAGTACAGGATACAGAGTTGCCAAAAGACGTGGCGCACTGGTGTGAATTTCTTCCATAGGTACCTCTACCTTCCATTACTTCATACAGGTCATGTCTATGCTGCAGCTGGAGCAGTGCCTCACAGCCCAGGCAGCCAGACACAGGATAGCGCTGCTCAAGTTAGCACGCTAAAAATAGCAGTGTGGCACAGACAGTGACACAGGCTAGCTGCCCGAGTTCAAGGTCACCTGTCCCCCGACATCAGTACTTGAGTGGCTAGGCCATGTCGCTGCAGATGGCCACACCGCTATTTTTAGAGCAGCACTAGCTCGTGCCTGTCTGCCCAGGCTAGGAGGCATGCCCCCAGCTGCAGTGTAGACTTACCCACTCTCATATCTGCGGGGCCATCCCATTTCATAAGATTTTGTTTACTTTTCCTTGGACTAAAACAACTTGATGAAATTCGGTGTGAAGACAAGCGAGTGAGATGCAAAGGGCAAGGGCGTTCTGAACCTGCGAGCTGAAAGGTACAGCTCTAGTGTTCAGATCAAATGTTAACATCTCTGGGCATTCTATCATTTCAATGATCTTCTCCTCAGAGCCCAAGATCCTACAAAATATTCTAAAAGAGCACTTATCCCCTTGTGGCCTGTGTCTTCAAATATGCTATTTTTCTCTAGGACAGCGTGTAATTGCTTCTTGAAGGATTCTGCTGACTTTGTCTTAAAATCCCACCTGGTGGTGGTGTCGATGCCAAATATTTATAATTCCCTGCGTGATAACAACAATGGAGCTTTCTATTCAAAATGTGCTATTCTTTCGTTAAGAGCTCTCTGTCTCCTGATTCCATTGTGTTCTCGCTCCTGGATGCATTGTCTGTGGGTCTAGAAATGAGCCAACCAGCTTCCATGGGGAAGTGGGAGAGGGGACGTGGGGGCACATATTTATTGAACAAATATCAGGGGAAGGAGCATCATACTCAATCCAGTAGAACCAAATGGAATAAATAAATAAGTATGAGCAGGGCAGCTATTTTATTTACCCACCCCCACGGTATAGAAACACAAGCTCAAATGCTGCTCCCTGCCCTTTGGGCCCCAAATGGAGCCACTGAGGTGTCTGCTGTGCCAGGGAAGAGGTAACCAGCCATCATGATCACAACCAGGGGCCCCTAACCAAGTGTGTAGTGAGGGGCTCTGCTCTATAGTGCTTCTCTTTGTAGCAGCGTAGGGGGGAAATCTGGGATGTGGGAGAGTGTCTAGTGGACGTTGCTCTAGCCTGATCTAGCCTGATCTATAGGCCCAGACCTCCCAGGTACAAGGCATACAGGAACCCCAGTTACTACTACAAAAACAGCCACTCCCTGCCAAACCAGTCATTTACCCAGTTGTGACAGGGTCAGCAGCATGCAGTTCATCGCAATAAGTGACTGAATAGATTTATTCCACATAAATCCACCAAACGTACCAGCTCTTCTATGGAACTGCTTGTGTAATGGGACAAGTTAGGTGTGACTGACAAGGTTGATATAACCAAAAGAGTGGTATATACCATGAAGGCAGTGGAAAAATCATGCACAAAAGAGGTACAGCTGCAACTGGGCTTAAGTCCATGAAATCTGTAGACTCAGAGCAAGTCAGATTCAAACCATTAACTGACATTCAGTGACATAATGAGTAAGTTGGTTGGTGCATTTTGGATGGAGAAATCTAGGTAGTGACAGATAAAACCAGACAAAGGAAGGTCATTGCTATTCCCCAGAGGAGATATGCACACACACCCTGACCATTTTGTTTCCATTCATCCCAGGAAGTGTTTCAAAAGAAAGTGGGTAATACCTGTACTGGGTTTGTACTGGTCTAACTGATATAGGGAAAGCAGGTGGAAGTAGGAGGTGAATCAGGCCCTGAACTGGCAATTAAGTATTTTCTGCTTAAGTCTTCTTGATGTCTTCAAGGCCCACTCATTTTTCTAGCTAAAACACTTACTTTTAAAGACTAAAGATTCAAAGTCATAATAAACTCATGTACTGCGGTGTTTTTAAATGAGGTTTTCTTTTCCCCTTTCAATTCCACTGCAAAATTTCTGTACCTAGTATCTCATTTATTTACATATCCATTGTCCTTCATTTTTTTGCATCTCCATTAATGCCATTTCAGATTACTGTTAAGGAACAGTTACGCCCACCAGTGCACCTAAAGACACTATATCTTGGCTTCATGTTGCAATTATTGCAAGCGTGATGGTGTATGTCTGGTAAAAAAATATAAAAAGCTGGTTGTGAGGTAACTGGCTTTCGAGACAAACGTAATTTGTGAACTAGTCAAGATGCCACAGCTTTCGATTGCCAGACATTTTCCTAAAAGAAAAGGAGTACTTGTGGCACCTTAGAGACTAACCAATTTATTTGAGCATAAGCTTTCGTGAGCTACAGCTCACTATATTCATGAGTACTGGTAAATTTGATTCAAGGTAGAACTGAGGAATTTTCACTTAATCCAGTTATTTTGCTTTCAATTCTGCCCCTCTCTCCCCACCCAGGTAATAAACAAACAAGACATTATCTTATGTGGAACATCACTATTTTTAATTATAGGGTTTCACCCTATTCTTTTTGTCTGTGTTGGCCATGGTAAGAATTAGCAACTGGCTCTTAAGGGACCCTTAGTTCACCTCAGGTCTCCAGATTTCGTATCTCTTTCCAAAGACTATTAATTTTGTGACCTGTACTTGTAGCATCATTAACTTTATTTACTTTGTTACTTAATTGTTAATGCATAGAGCAATATATCATGCTCTTTCACAAGAAGAGGCTCAAAGGGATCAATAAAATCAGAAGTTCAAGACCAAAGACCAAAGCCTGTCCTGACTTACATCCAACACAATCTCATTAAAGCCAATGAGGTTGCACAGGGTATAAATCAGGACAGGATTTTGCCTTGAGTCTTCAAATTAGGTTGAAGACAATGCAGAGCACCAGCCTCAGAGCCCTATCGCTTGGCAGATCCAAGCACTCCTCCAAAGCTGTGAGATGGGCAAATGCCCAGTAATCGAGAATTGCAAGAGGAAGAGGAAAATGAATTCTTAGCTGGCTAATATGACCTTACTGAGTGACACATCCACTGCGATGTCAGATGCAATGGTCGGGCTGGGTTTGCTGTTGATCATCTCCTGTTGCACAGGACACACTGATGTAATTGGGAAGTGAATGACAGCAATGATTATCATTTGACAACGATAGAAACCACATAGCTTACCCATGAGCCTGTGAGGACGTCTGTAACTGGTTCAGCCTTATTTCTTAATGAGAGCTCAGCAAATACCAAATCATTTTCCATAAATATTTGTTTGAATTAAAAACAAATTCTACCTTGTCTGTGAGCCTTTTGCATTTGCTTTCTGCTATCATTCATAAGGTCAACATTTTCTAGCATAAATACTCAGAAAAAAAGTTAATGTTAAGCTCAAATGATGGAATATGGGCTGAAAACAATCTTCCCTTCCCTTTCCTGGTGGATGTCTAAACTACCACCTGTTCACAGTTGGATAAATGTGAGCCTAAAAAACTGACTTAATACCCTTAAAAAATATGGGAATGTCAGAAGAATGTTTTGTGGCATTTGATGTGACAGAAAATTGTTTTCTCTTATTGAGGCAGCATATAATTTGGTGCTCAATATTGGCTCTGATATGAACTTCTCTTTGAAAGCTTCACTTTTGTGTTATACCACTAGGTGCTGTCTTCTTAGACTTTCAGGTCTGCATGTGTATGTGATAACTGCCAGGTACTACACTGGTGATAGTCAACACACAGAAATTGTTACTTCCCTGGGAGCACCTTCCTCTGTGCCTGGCCACCGTCTGTTCCTACTGCTAACTATACGCCTGCCCATTTACAGCAACTACATATGTGGTATGATAATTTAGGACTGGCCCTTTAAATGTATCAGACCAAAGCAGTCTTAAAGTAGTCATTTTGTAACAGGCTTGTATCTTCATCGCTTCCAGCTAGTAAACACTCCTCACTCCTGTTACGGTTTCCCCTTCTTAACCCAAGGAGCTCGGGATTCTTATTGAAGGAGGGTATATGTGCTCAGTCATGTAAGGACACTCAGCATCTCGTGGAAGCACTTGACAGGACCAAGCCCATAGACTCCAATCCAGCACAGCATTGCAGAAAGGGATTTGGGGGCCATAATGGATCACAAGCTAAATATGAGTCAACAGTGTAACGCTGTTGCAAAAAAACCAAACATCATTCTGGGATGTATTAGCAGAAGTATTGTAAGCAAGACACGAGAAGTAATTCTTCCGCTCTACTCCGTACTGATTAGGCCTCAACTGCAGTATTGTGTCCAGTTCTGGGCGCCACATTTCAGGAAAGATGTGGACAAATTGGACAAAATCCAGAGAAGAGCAACAAAAATGATTAAAGGTCTAGAAAACATGACCTATGAAGGAAGATTGAAAAAACTGGGTTTGTTTAGTCTGGAGAAGAGAAGACTGAGGGGAGACATGATAACAGTTTTCAGGTACATAAAAGGTTGTTACCTGAGTATAGGATGAGAAGCAATAGGTGGTTTAGGTTGGCAGTAGGAAAAACTTCCCAACTGTCAGGATAGTTAAGCACTGGAACAAATTGCCTAGGGAGGTTGTGGAATCTCCATCATTGGAGTTTTTTAAGAGCAGGTTAGACAAACACCTGTCAGGGATGGTCTAGATAATACTTAGTCCTGTCTTGAGTGCAGAGGACTGGATTAGAAGACCTCTCAAGGTCCCTTTCAGTCCTACGATTCTATGTTTGTGCTTAACTTGAAGCCCAAGAGTACTCCCATTGATGTCAATAGGACTATTCATATGGTTAAAGTTCAGCATGTGTGTGTTTGCAGGAATTAGGTCTCAGAGAAGCAGCAAGGCCAGTGATTAAAGCACCAGACCAAGAACCAAGAAATTTAGATTTCAGCCCTTTCACAAATTGACTGTGTGGTCCTGAGCAGGTCATTTAGACTCATTGTGCCTCAGTTTCCTGATCTGTAAAATGAGGAAGCATGACTTTCCTACTTCCTGGGAGCTAGTGCTGGGTGGTGGTTAATTAGCTGTTTGTAGAAGACAGAGATGCTTGGATGGAAAGTGCTAAGTACTGTACACAGCATTATAAATATATTTTGTATGTCACCATCTGTTACAATAAAGTGAATGCAGTGAAACCTCTGCAACCGATCACTCTAATTAGGAAAAGCTTTGTCTTAAGAGTCTGACAGAGCACCTAACACAATGGGTTGCTACTGTAATAAGTAACTTGTCTCCAAATGCACTGCATGCAACTTTGCTCCACCTTTAAGCCACATTACGTGTTGTGTGGTTGTTTAAGACAAGCTGAACCATATAACATCATATGTTAACTCCTCTGCAATAACCCATTGCCTGGTAATGTGAGTTTATAGGTAAAGAAGCTGTTCCATGCACAGATTCTGAAAGTCACACCCTCTGTAAGCCAAGTACTGCTACAAGGTTTTGTTCTCTTTGTGCCAAGATTATAAAGATTTGTAGGTTTCTGAAGGTTATCAGCTGCTAACAGCTACCACAGAACATTTACCATTGAGGAAATCAAGATAGATATGGAGGAAATAAAGTGCTAACTACAGAACCTGAATAACTTCATGGGCAGGGGAGGGGAGAAACACTTCAGGAGAAGGAATGTGGATAAAGCAGATAAATACCAGTGAAAGTCAGAACTTTTGCATGAAGCTCCTCCCTTAAAAAAATCTTTTGAATTTATCAAAGAGGGTGGGGGGGAAATCACTATTATTAGGAGCATGTTTGCTTTCAAAGAGCATTATGATGTAATCCTTTTTCTTTAAAGTTCCACAGGTAAAGTAAAAACAATGAGGAGTCTGGTGGCACCTTAAAGACTAACAGATTTATTTGGGCATAAGCTTTCATGGGTAAAAAACCCACTTCTTCAGATGCACTTCAGATGCACCTCTGAATCCTGGGTCCTCACTGACCAAGGATAAACACTGTGAGTGGGGTATGGTGAGGGAGCAGAAGGGGGCACAGTAAAGGAACTTTTGGTTGTAGAACTCAAGAACATGAGGCAGAAGACTCTGCCCCACGTACTCTAGGGTGGGTGTCCTGCTCACGGTTTTATGTTTATGAATCCTGCTTGCGGCATTTTCCCTAATTAATGTCAGGTGACTTCTCTCCTTTCATTAAAAGTTTCTTTTCTACACTCTGACTCTGTGCTTGCGAGTGGGGAAGTATTGCCTCTCAGAGGTGCCCAGGGGTGTTCTGTAATTTTCCCAGGTTACTGGGTGGGGGCTCGAGCTGGTTCTGTGTTGTATTGTTGAAAATGAACCCCTAGATGTTGAACCCGGCCCTGGTTGCTGCCAGCTCCACTTGGCAGAAGGGTTACACAAAGAGTTAGGATCTATAATGAATGGGATAGAAAATAATACTGAAAATATTCTATTACTTGACGGCATGCTTTGAATGCTGTGGTCAGGGCTGGCCACATCAGCTGCAAACAGATCTAGCAGAAGTAGAAAGGGTCCAGAGACAAGTGACAAAAATGATTAGAGACATGAAAGAATGTCCATGCAAAAAGACTGAGGGTCAGAATCTCAGCTGGCCAAAATCAGTGTCGTTCTACTGATTTCAAAGGAGCTACCCTAATTTACAACAGCTGTGAGCATCTCATTTAGAGAGGAGAGGAGTAAGAGGGAAACTGATAATAGTGTAGAAAATAACTGAATGATACAGAAAAGGTAAATCATGCTTTTCTACTTGCCATCTCTCATTAATCAAGCAGAAAGGGATAATAAAATAGAAAGGCAAATTTAAAACAGATAAAGACAGAACACTTTTTTTTTCAATTATACTATGCATAATTAACCTGCAGAACGCATTGCCACATCCTTGGAGGTTTTTAAGGCCCAGCTGGACAAAGCCTTGGCTGGGATGATTTAGTTGGGGTTGGTCCTGCTTTGAGCAGGGGATTGGACTAGATGACCTCCTGAGGTCACTTCCAACCCTAATCTTCTATGTTCTCAGTGAGCTTAGCAGAATTTTAAAAATCCACATAGACAGCCAAAAGTTGTAAACCTTGGTGCTTAAAGTTAGGTTCCAGACTCCATATTTAGGAATTTAAATAAGCTACAATTAAGCACTTGGTTTGAAAGTATTGGCCAAATATCTATATGGATGAGAAGAACCACTATAGTTCTATTAGACAGTATAAAATAAATTCTAAGGGATGTAAACCCTCATGCCTAGGATTTGGAAGACATTTCTCATATGGGATGACTACTCTATGGTTGTAATTTATGGGGATTCTATCAGCTTTCTTGTTCAGGACTTACTGAACTCTCTCAGAGACAAGATACTAGCCTAGATGGCCACTGTTCTAGCCTGGTATGTCAATTCCAACTGTTTCTAGAAACAACAACCTGAAAGTGTGCTAACTTTTACAGCTCCAAGGAGAAGCATCCTCCTCCATAATAAACACATGGAGGAATTGAAGAGTATCCAGAAATGATTAATTCCTTCTTGTCCCCCAAACAAATATCCAAACTAGGGCTATCAATTAATTGCAGTTAACTCATGTGATTAACTAAAAAAAATTAATTGTGATTAAAAAAATTAATCGCGATTAATCGCACTGTTAAATAATAGAATACCAATTGAAATGTATTAAATATTTTCAGATTTTTCTACATTTTCAAATATATTGATTTCTATTACAACACAGAATACAAAGTGTATAGTGCTTATTTTATATCATTATTTTTATTGCAAATATTTGTACTGTAAAAATGATAAACAAAAGAAATAGTATTTTTCAATTCACCTCATACAAGAACTGTAGGGCAATCTCTTTATCATGAAAGTGCAACTTACAAATGTAGAATTTTGTTGTTCCATAACAGCACTCAAAAACAAAACAATGTAAAACTTTAGAGCCTACAAGTCCACTCAGCCTACAAGTCCACTCAGATTGTTCAGCCAATCGCTAAGATCAACAAGTTTGTTTACATGGACGGGCGATACTGCTGCCTGCTTCTTATTTACAATGTCACCTGAAAGTGAGAACAGGCATTTGCATAGCACTTTTGTAGCTGGCATTGCAAGGTATTTACGTGCCAGATATGCTAAACATTCATATGCCCCTTCATGCTTCGGCCACCATTCCAGAGGACATGCTTCCATGCTGATGATGCTAGTTAAAAAATAATGTATTAATTAAATTTGTGACTGAACTCCTAGGGCGAGAACTGTATGTCTTCGGCTCTGTTTTACCCGCATTCTGCCATATATTTAATGTTATAACAGTCTTGGAGGATGACCCAGCAAATGTTCGTTTTAAGAACACTTTCACAGCAGATTTGACAAAACACAAAGAAGATACCAATGTGAGATTTCTAAAAATAGCTAGAGCACTCAACCCAAAGTTTAAGAATCCGAAGTACCTTCCAAAATCTGAGAGGGACGAGGGTGGAGCATGCTTCCAGAAGTCTTAAAAGAGCAACACTCAGATGCGGAAACTACAGAACCCAAGAAAATCAAAGAAAAAAAAGAAAATCAACCTTCTGCTGATGGCATCTGACTCAGATGATGAAAATGAACATGCATTGGTCTGCTCTACTTTGAATCATTATCAAGCAGAACCCATCATCAGCAATGGACATATGTCATATGGAATGGTGGTTGAAGCATGAAGGGACATATGAATCTTTAGCGCATCTGGCACGTAAATATCTTGCGACGCCGGCTACAACAGTGCCTGCAAATGCCTGTTCTCACTTTCAGGTGACATTGTAAACAAGAAGCAGGCAGCAGCATCTCCTGCAAATTATAACCAAGTTTGTTTGTCTGAGCGATTGGCTGAAGTAGGACTGAGTGGACTTGTAGGCTCTAAAGTTTTACATTGTTTTATTTTTCAATACAGTTGTTTTTTGTACATAATTCTACATTTTTTAAGTTCAACTTTCATGATAAAGAGATTGCACTACAGTACTTATATGAGGTAAATTGAAAAATACTATTTCTTTTGTATTTTACAGTGCAAATATTTGTAATAAAAAATAAAGGGAGAACTGTACACTTTGTAGTCTCTGTTGTAATTTAAATCAATATATTTGAAAATGTAGATATCCAATATCCAAAAATATTTAAATAAATGGTATTCCATTATTGTTTAACAACATGATTAATCGCACGATTAATCACGATTAATTTTTTTCATCGCTTGACAGACCTAATCCAAACCCTTCCCAGCTAGATATCCATTTCATAGACTCATAGAATCATAGTACTGGAAGGGACCTCGAGAGGTCATCTAGTCCGGTCCCCTGCACTCAAGGCAGGACTAAGTATTATCTAGACCATCCCTGACAGGTGTTTGTCCAACCTGCTCTTAAAAATCCCCAATGATGGAGATTCAACCATCTCCCTTGGCAATTTATTCCAGTGCTTAACAACTCTGACAGTTAGGAAGTTTTTCCTAATGTCCAATCTAAACTGCCCTTGCTGCAATTTAAACCCATGGCTTCTTGTCCTATCCTCAGACATAAGAACAATTTTTCTCCCTCCTCCTTGCAACAACCTTTTATATACTTGAAAACTGTTATCATGACCCTCTCAGTCTTCTCTTAGCCAGACTAAACAAACCCAATATTTTCAATCTTCCCTCATAGGTCATGTTTTCTAGACCTTTAATCTTTTTTGTTGCTCTTTTTTGGACTCTCTCCAATCTAGCCACATCCTTCCTGAAATGTGGCACCCAGAATGGGTACAATACTGAGGCCTAATCAGTGTGGAGTAGAGTGGAAGAATTACTTCACATGTCTTACTTTCAAGACTTCTGCTAATGCAGCCCAGAATGATGTTTGCTTTTTTTACAACAGCATTACACTGTTGGATTATATTTAGCTTGTGATCCACTATGACCCTCAGATCCCTTTCTGCAGTACTCCTTCCTAGGCAGTCATTTCCCATTTTGTATGTGTGCAGTTTCCTGACTCCTCAGATTCCTTTTCCTCCTACAAAGTCCTCTTATTATTTAGTGTTCATATTATAGCAGCCCCTAGAAGCCTCAATCAGGATTGGGACTATATTCTACTAGGTACTATACAAACATATAGTAGAAGACAGTCCCTTTGCTGAAAAGCTTACAGTCTAAAAAGAGATAAGACATACAAAATGTGAAAGGAAGACCAGACACACAGAAAAGTGAAGTGACTTGGCTAAAGCAAGTCAGTAGCAAAAAATGAAATAGAAACTAGATCTGCACACTCGTTCCACCGTCCTTGCATGGCATGCATGGACCACAGTTTCCACCTCTGCATTAATAGTCTTATTAACAGTGGTGAATAAGCTTCATTTTTTATTCTTCTTTTCCTTTCTGACACAGAATTAGTGCACCTGATAGCATGCAAATACCTACTGAAGAAGAAGAGAATGAATCCCACTCTTCCTCCCAAAAAATCTTAGAAAACCTTGTGTTTTGCAGCTGTTGATGACTGAATCATTAATCAAACAGACAAATATGGAAATCCTATGCAAATTTAAGCAAATAATATTTGACATTTAGATACGTTGATAAAGACAAGCTGTTCAAGCCATTTTGAGGGCAGAGAGTGTTTGTTTAAGCTATTAGCATGAGGAACATGGAGTTTTAAACAACAATGGGTCCAATTTTTATCTCAGCTACACCAGTGAAAAGTTGGCTTGACTCCATTGGTTTAACAGAGCCATTACAGAAGTGTGAATAAGAGCAGTATTTGATCCAAGATGCTTTGGGGGTGACTAAGCATGCAGTTTCTTTCTCTGTCTTTCCAGGGGACTTTTTTCTCTCATGTATTAACTACTAGCATGTTATTTCCACCCTACCTCTTCTTACATGAATGCAAAGAGTCAGACAGAAAAACGTTGGTGCCAGTGGACAATGGGATCTTGGTTACTGACAGCACCAGGAATAAATGTAGACTTATAACAACCCACCTCAGGGTTTCTGAGCATAAAAATGGCTCCCCTCAAATACAGAAAAATTTTTAAAATTGGGGTGGAGGGGGAAGAAAATCAGTTTTCCACAGGAAAATCTTCACTATTTGGTAAAAAGAATCAAAAACAGAAATGTTGTGCCCAAAATCGGGCTGGACTACTTGGTTGGACTACATCTCCCATGAAGCATCATCGTCTCCCTTCATAGTGAAGGGAGGTGGGTGCGCCATCCGAGATGTAGTCTGGCTGGAGAGCCCAGCCCACAGAGTGAATGAGAACAGATACCCGAACTACAGTTCTCATTATGCACCCAGGCAGGATATCTGAATCAATTTTATTGCAGAAAGTAGCTTTCCAACCTCCACCTCCCCAACCACAGAAAAACAGTTTTGATGGAAAAATTTTGACCAGCCCTACTAATAGGGAATTAGCACAGAGATATTGCTAAGAGAATGGATTCATACATAACCATTGGAAATCCACCACTGACAATTTTAAAATCAAGATTAGATGTTTTCCTAAAAGAACTGCTCTAGGAATGATTTTGGGGGGAAGTTCTATGGCCTGTGTTATACAGATGGTCAGACTGGATCACAGTGGTCCCTTCTGGCTGGGAATTGATGAATCTAAATAGGTGAGATATGAGATGGGTGAGGAACCTTTCCCTCCCACCAAAATCTCTCATCCCATTTTTAGAATGGAATCTTTGAATCTTTATGAAGGCTCTGAAATGTTTGCTTAATAGGCGTCAGCATCCCCCATGAATCCTTATCTGGTAAGGCAAGCCAACAGGAAAATGGGGGAGGGAATTCACCAAAGTTTTGTCCAATCTATTTTTATATCATGAAGTTAAAAAAAAATAATCTTTTTTTGATCAGCTCTATTGGTGGTCAAAAAACTTGCAACAATTTAATAGATGCTCTTCTTTATTTCCAAAAGGCGAAGTTTTGACAAAAAAACCAAAAGGCTCTGAAAAGCTGCTATCTGGAAACTTCAACAAACTTTATTATTGCCTTACCCAAAGGCCATCGTGATCAGCAGGAGTCTTTCAATGAGCTTTGATCCTTCCTTTAGTGAGCACTTACTCACATGTACCTTTGTCTTGTCTATTTAGACTGGAAGCTTCTCAGGGCAGGGACTGTACACCACCTAGCACAATGCGGTCCAGATCTCAGCTGGAGCTAGGCATTCCTGTACTGCACCTAATAACAGTCCAATTGAAATAAGAACTTGCCAATGCACAAGTGGGCTGTTAATTTTTGTGTGCTGCCCCTGTAGTTGCATTTCTAGGTTCTGACTTGGACTGGAGGGCAGGGCGCCAAATACTAAAGAAGGGCTGCTCTGTTTCTTTTGAATGGAGATACCACGGTGCTGGGCTCAGGATCAGAACCTAATTAGATTAGACACTAACTAAACCCAAAGCGAGTCTTTTGAAGTTTGCCCTTCAGTTGAATAGTTATTGCCAAGCTCTTGGGTTATAACTCAGCCTCCATAAAGAAGGAACATTTTGGAGGAGGAACTCGGTTATTTTGAAACGTACAGATTTAGATCTCAGAAGGGTGATTTCAGCTCTTTTCTCCCAAGGTATATACATTGCATATGTTGTAGTTGAAACTGGAGGGGGTCTTGTGAATAAGACCAGCTGAGATCCTCTTTGTTTTGTGTAGACACTAGAAGCCTAGTTTTGCTCTCTTTTGCATTAGAGTAAATCTGAGTTAACGCCTTCAGTGCAGTTAAGTGGTGATTTCACTGGAGTTGCTGTAGATTTATACCAGTGTAGATGAGAGCAGAACTGAATCTTGAAGATCCGGTGATGGTTCCCTTATGATTAGAGATTCGCCTTGGTGCCACTGGTTATAATTATTCCTCCATACTCTATTTCACCGTGTTTTGTGTCAGTTGCCTGCTACACTCGTCTCCCAAGGTGGCTGCATTTCTCTGTGTATCTAGTTTTTGGAAAGTTTTACAATCCTGTGAAAAAGGGTAACATCCCTTAAGATATTATTATACATTTTAGTTTGCAAAGATGGGTCTGAACTAAAACCCCAGCTCTGAACTCCTTTGAGCTTTGGGAAAAACTAGCTCCAGATCTGAATTTTGCTGTTGGCCTCTTCTCTATTAGTTTCTATTTGCTGCTAGCAAGTACTGGGTGGAGCAGATAAGCTGATAGAACTGTGATCTGGCC